>NC_133454.1:55646030-60646030 GCF_048565385.1 Saimiri boliviensis
TCTCTCTAGCAAGTGTTTACTCTGCAACCCACTTGTATTCCTCTTCTAAAAACACTTTTTCTTTCTCTGCCACATGGCCAGTCTGCAAATTTTCCAAATTTTTATGCTTTGCTTCCCTTTTAAATATAAGTTCCAACTTTACACCATTTCTTTGCTCCCATATCTGGTCATAGGCTTTAAGAAATAACTGGGACACTTCTTGAATGCTTTGCTGATTGGAAATTTCCTCTGCCAGATACGCTGTCTCATCGTTCTTGAGTTCGAACTTCCACAGGTCCCAAGGGCCTGGACACAATGCAGCCAAGCTTTTTGCTAAGGTGTAACATGGGTAAACTTTGCTCCATTTCCCACCAAGTTCCTCATTTGCATCTGAGACCTCATCATCCTGGCCTTAACCGACCATATTTTCATCAGCATTTTGGTCACAACATTTAACGAGTCTCTTAGAAGTTCCAAATTTTTCTTCATTTCCCATCTTCTTCTGAGCCCTCCAAACTCTGTCAACCTCTGTTCATTACCCAGTTCCAAAGCCACTTCCACATTTTCTGGTATCTTTATAACGGCACCCTACTCCTCAGTACCAATTTTCTGTATTAACTCATTCTTGCATTGCTATAAAGAAATATGTGAGGCTGGGTAATTTATAAGGAAAAGTGGTTTGCTTTGGCTCACAGTTCTGCACGCTGCCCAGAAAGTGTGGGGGCAACATCTGCTTCTGGTGAGGGCTTCTGGAGACCTCCAATCATGGCAGAAAGTGAAGGGAGAGCAGGGACATCATGTGATGAGATGAGTGGGAGCAAGAGACTGGGGTGGGGAGGTCCCAGACTTTTAAAAAAACAGATCTCATGTGACATAATTGAGTGAGAACTCCCTTACGACCACGGGGTTGATGTTAAACCATGCATGAGGGATCTGTCTTCATGATCCAATCACCTCCCACCGGGCCCTGCCTCCAACTTGGGAATCACATTTCGACATGAAATTTGGAGGAGCAAACACTCAAACCATATCGTATCAACAGCCTTGAGAAGGACCTCAGAACCTCAGGAATGACATAGTGGGGAGTTACCTAGAGTTGTTTTTTTGCCTCATATATCCCAAACTTTTAGTTGAAGAAGCTGGCAACCTGAGAATGTCAACAGGCACAGAAAAATAAATGCCCCAACAAAAGCCTGCTCTCTCCAGTAAGACAGAAGACAGATAACTTTTATTAACAGCTCCACTTCAGTCAAACACCACAGAAAAAACTGTTGGCTCCCCCACATCCAGTCATGTCAGCAAAGACCAAGTGAGGACCCTAGACTTCAATACTGTGAGGATATAACAAGGCCCTTCAACACCCTTGAAGTTGCTGAAGCTGTGTCAGAGAAGTCCATGTAAGGAGCTTAGACTAATTCTACCAAGCAGTAGCAAGCCCCCAGAACCATCATACAATGTTATTGGAGATTACATGGGGAGCATGGACTTCCGACCCCACCCAACAGTAAAAAGGTGTATTTCCCTTTTCCCTTTACCCTCTAGGGAAAAGGTGCCAGTGGAGGTCTAGTGGTGAGCCAGAACTGTTACTGTTACCTGTTAGTAAAAAGACCATGCTCACCATCGTGTCAATGGAGACCAGCTGGGGACCTGGAACTTCTATCCCTGCCTAGCAAAACAAGGAATTCGCCCCACTCCCATCCCAAATCAGACGTCAACCAAGGCTGAGTGGGGAATCTGGACTTCTACCTCAGGGATACCGAAAGTTTAAATAAGATTCAGAATCTCATAATGTGAAAATGTCCAGGTTTCAACTGAAATCACTTATTATACCAAGATCCAGGACAATCTCAAACTGAAGGGAGAAAAGATAATCAACAAATGCCAACACTGAGATAATAGAGATGTTAGAATTATATAAACAGGATTTTAAAGTAGTCATGATAAAAACGCTTCAGCGAACTGTTATAAACACACTTAAAACAAATGAAAAGAATAGTATCAGCAAAGAAATAGAAGAGATAAAGAATAACCAAATGAAAATTTTTGGACAGAAAAATACAGTAACCAAATAGAAAGCTCAATGGGTAGGTTCAACAGAAAAATGCAGGGGACAGGGGAATGAATTGATAAACTGAAAGACAGAAATTACCCATTATGAAACACAGAGAAAAATAGATTGAAACAAATGAAAAAAACTAACAGAGCCTCAGGGACCTCTGGGACTAAAAAAACAAAAAAGCCTAACATCCAAGTCATCAAAGTTCCAGAAGGAGAGAAGAAAGTAGACAAGGCTGAAAATTACTCAAAGAAATGATGGCTTAAAACTTCCACAATTAACCAAGAAACACCAACCTACAGTTTCAGGAAGCTAAGTGAAGTCCAAACAGGATAAACTCGAAGAAATCCACATGAAGACACATCACAGTTAAACTTCTGAAAACTAAAGACAAAAAGAAAAACCTTGAAAGCAGCCAGAAGAAAAGGGATACTTTACCTATAGAGTAAAACAATTTTAATTATAGCAGATTTCTCATCAGAAACCATGGAGGCCAGAAAGAAATAGGACAATATTTTTCAAATGCTGGAAGAAAAGAAATACAACCCAGAATACTACAGCAAAAATTCTTTTTTTTTTTTTTTTTTTTTTTTTTTTTTGCCATTTATCATGGCTTCACTGGATAATTCTACCAAATGTCAAGCAAGACATTCTCAAATAAAGGAAAACTAAAAGAATTTGTCATAAGCAGACCTACCCCAAAAGAATGGCGAAAGGAAGTCCTTTACAAAGAAAGGAAAAGATAAAAGACGAAATCTTATAATGCCAGGAAGAAAGAACATAGTAAGCAAAAATATGAATACATAGGCTTTTCTTTTTCTCTTGAATTTTGTAAATAATGTTTTATGATTGAAACAAAGATTATCACACTATCTGATCTGGTTCTAAATGTATAAAGAGAAAATATTTAACACAACTATTTTATAAATAGGGGAGAGTAAACTGATATAAATCTGTATTTGTAGATCATTTCAATTAGCAACAATAGAAAACACATGTTTTTCCAAGTGACCATAAAACTTATACCAAGATAAATCATATTCTAGGCCACAGGACAAAGTTAACAGAATTAATTAGAACATAATTTAAAAGTTAAACTCACCCAGAGTGTGTTTTCCAGCCATGATGAAATCAAAATAGAAATAAAAGTAGATAACAGGAAAATCTTCAAACATTTGGAAACTAAACAATGCACTTCAAATAATACATGGGTCAAGAAGGAAATCTCAAGTTAAGTGGTTGTTTTGTTGTTTTTTGTTTTTGAGACAGAGTCTTGCTCTGTTACTCAGACTGGAGTGCAATGGTGCAATCTCAGCTCACTGGGGCCTCGACCTCCTGGGCTCAAGCAATCACCTGAACTTAGCCTCCTGAATAGCTGGGACTACAGACATGCACCACCATGGCTAACTAATTTTTGTGTTTTTGTAGCGACAGAGTGTTGCATGTTTCCCAGGCTGGACTTGAACTCCTGAGCTCAAGCAATCTGCCTACCTTGGCATCCTAAAGTGCTGGGATCACAGGCCTAAGTCACCACACCCAGCCTCAAGGTAAATTTTTTAAATGCATTGAAGTGAATGAAAATGAAACTACAGTGTATAAAAACTTGTGGGATGCAGTTAAAGCAACACTGAGAGGAAAATGCATAGCACGAAAAGTATACACTAGAAAATAGGGAAAGTCTCAAATCAGTAATCTAATCTTTTGTTCAAGAATGTAAAAAAAGAAAAGTAAAATAAACCCAAAGCAAGAGGAAAGAAGGGAACAAAACAGAGAAGAGCATAATCAATAACACTGAAAGGAGAAAAATAATACAGAAAATAAATGAAACAAAGGGCTGGTACTTCGATAAAAAGAGAGAGAGAGAAAGAGAGAAGTCACAAATTGCCAATATCAGAAATGAAACAGGAGCTATTAGTAGAGAACTTACAGACATCAAAAGAATAATAAGGGATTACCACAAACAATTCCACACACATAAATATGACAATTTAGACAGAATGGCTCAATTTCTTAGAAAACACAAGCTACCACAACTCAATTAGTATGAAATGGAATTTCATTTGAATAGTTCTGTAACTATCAAGGAAGTTGAATGCATAATTTTAAAACTCCCAAAAAAGAAATTTTTATGCCAAGATGGCTTCATGGCTTCATTGAATAATTCTACCAAATGCTTAAGCAAGAATTAATACCAGTTCTATACAATCTCTTCCAGAACATAGATAATGAAGGCATACTTCCCAATTTTTTTTTTTTTTTTTTTTTTTTTTTTTTTTTTTTTTTGAGATGGAGTCTCACCCAGGCTAGAGTACAGTGGTGTGATCCTGGCTCACTGCAACCTCCACCTCCCAGGTTCAAGTGATTCTCCTGCCTCAGCCTCTTGAGTAGCTGGGAGTACAGGCCCGTGCCACCATGCCCAGCTAATTTTTGTATTTTTAGTAGAGATGGGGTTTCACCATGTTGGGCAGGCTGGTCTTGAACTCCTAATCTCAAGTGATGTACCTGCCTTGGCCCAAGTGCTGGGATTACAGGCATGAGCCACCACACCCAGCCCCCAATTTATCTTTCAAAGCTTATATTTTCCTGATATCAAAATCAGACAAAGGATAAAAATAGAAAACTACAGGCAAATATTCTACATGAATAGATGTAAAATTCCTTAACCAAATATTAGCAAATTTAATTTGGCAATATATAAAAGGAATTATATATTATATTGCAAATAGAGCATATTCTAGAGATGTAAAATTGGTTTGATGTTTTGCAAATCAATTGATGTATTCTACCATATTAACAAGCTAAAGAAAAAAAATCACATAATTACATCAGTCGATGCAGACAAAAAGCATTTGATAAAATTCAATATCCATTTTAAAACTCTCAGAAAAATAGAAATGAAGGAGAACTTTCTCAACTTGATAAAGAGCATCCACCAAAGAACCAACAGTTGACATTATTTGTGGAAGACTGAATGCAGACTAAATTTAAACATCACACTTAACACCAACATTTTAAAATTTAATACCATTTTTGATCACCCATAAAATTAATTACTTAACTGTAAATCCAACAAAACATGCATAGGACTTACATGCTGAAAACTACATTACACTGATGAAAGAAATCAAAGATCTAAGTAAATGGAAAGATGCAGTACTCATGGATTGGAAAACTAAGCATAGTAAAGATTCAATTCTTTCCAACAAAAATAATTCTGAAAAATAAAGTGGGAAAAATCAGCCTACCCAATTTTAAGATTTGTTATCTAGCTACAATAATTAAGACTGCGTGGTATTTGGAGAGACATACATATCTAGATAAATAAAACATAGACCCCATAATTAGACCCACACATATATCCCCAACTGATTTTGACAAAAATGTAAAAGAAATTCAGTGGAATAAAGATACCCATGTTAGCAAATGGTGCTGGAGCAATTGGCATCCATAGGCCAGATAAAAAAGAAAAACCCACCTTGACCTAAGTCAAACAGTTTGTACAGTGACGAGCTCAAAATGGGTCATGGACTTAACACAGTTTGTACAGTAATTAACTCAAAATGGATTAGGGACTTAAATGAAAAATGTAAAAATATAAAATGTTTATAAAATATCACAGAAGAAAATCTTTAGGGTCTATGGCTAAGCAAGGAGCTCTTAGACTTGACACCAAAAGTGCAGCCCATAAAAAGAAAAATCAATACATTGAACTTCATCAAAATAAAAAACATTTTCTCCATGAAAGACCCTGCTAAGAGAGTGAAAATACAAGCTACAGAGTGGAAACATATCTGCAAACCACATATCAGACAAAAGACTAACATCTAGAATATATAAAGAATTCTCAAAACTCAATAGTAAAAAAAAAGCAAACAAATTAAATGTCACCTTGCCTAAATTGAGTTTTTGATTACACTATGGTTTTTTTTAAAAAGCAAACAATTCAATTAGAACATGGGCAAAGACACAAAGAGACGTTTCACCAAAGAGGATGTACTAATGGCAGATAAGCACATGAAAAGATGATCAACATCATTAGCCATTAGGGCAATACAAATTAGAACCAATAACAATAAGACACTGCAACAAACCTATCAGAATGGCTAAAATAAACAATACTGCCAACACCAAATGCTTACAAAGATACTGAAAAACTGCACTCAATACATCACTAGTGGGATTGTAAAATGATATAGCCTTTCTGGTAAACAATTTGGCAGTTTCGTTAAAGGAGAAAAAAAAAAAAAAACTAAACTAAACTAAAACTGCAACCATCACATAATGTATAATTGAACTCCTGGGCATTTATCTCAGAGAAATAAAAGCTCTGTTCACACAAAACCTGTACATGAATGCTATAGTAGCGTTAACTCATAATAGCCAAAACCTGGAAACAATACAGATGTCCCTCAATCAGTGAATAGTTAAACCAACTGTGGTAAGTCCATTTCATGGAATATTTCTCAGCAATAAAAAGGGAACAAACTCTGGGTAGATGCAACAATTTGGAGTATTGTGCTGAGTGACAAAAGCCAATCCCAAAAGATTACATACTGCATGATTTCATTTATATGACATTCTTGAGGAGATAAAATTACAGAAATACAGAACAGATAAGGGGTTGCTAGGGATTGAGAGGGGAATGGGAAAGAGGTGGGTGTGGTTACACGAGGGACATTTGGGGGGGTGGAAATGTTCTGTATCTGAAATGTATCAGTGTCTATAACCTGGTCGTTACTGTACTATGGTTTTGTAAGATGTTGCCATCAGAGAAGCTGGGTGAAAGGCACATGGGATCTTTCTGTATTATTTGTTCCAACTGCCTGTGAATCTACAATGATCTCAAAAGAAGAGGTTTAATTTTTATAAAAGCCCATACAGCTTATAATTTTGTAGGGCAAGCTTCCAGGAAATTAAATGAGTTTGTTTGTTTGATTTTTAAGTGCAAATTGGTTTTAAAAAATGTATATGGAAATGTATGTGTATACAGAATGTATATTTCATATATACATTAATATTTACATATTAGAGAGAGAAGGAGAGAGGGAGAGAGAGAGAGAGAAAAGCATGGACTTTTATAAGTGTCTGTACAGGGCCCACAGGAGAAAAAGCACAAATCTCTTGTGGAGAAGGCTCATCTGGACTCAGGGTTAATGAGATCTCATCTCCCAGATGTCCCTAAAGGGAACCTCACACACACACACACACACACACACACACACACACACACACACACACAAACTTGGACCTCTACCTGCCAGTTCCAGTCAATACACAATGTCCCTGTTCCCTCTCTGCTTCACCTCCCCTCTATCATTGTCCTTCACTCACAAAACCACTAGAGAACTCCATTAGTTAGGAAAATAAATGGTAGCTGCTATAACAAATGGCCCCCAAATCTCAGTGGTTTGACATAATAAAAATTAATTTCTGCATGTATTTGGAATGTTCCTGGTTGGACAACTCTCCTGAGAGGTTCTCCTCTTAGCAGTACCAGAGACCTAGGCTGCCACCCTCCTGTAGCTTGAACATCAACCTAGCATCAGCCAGTCAGCCAATAAGAGTGTGGAAATGGAACCGGACGAGGAAGGCCTAGTAGTGGAGCACATCACTTCTGGCCACACTCCTTTGGCCATAACTCAGACTGATGATCTTATCTAGCTGCAAGGGGGCTGGGAAATGCAATCTTGCTATGTACCTTTATAGCATGATTTCTGCCCTTCCTAGTTTGCCCTACAATGGCCTCCAATCGTGAAACACCAATGTTCGAACCAAAGATTCTCTCTCCTGATGCCCATCTTCACATGCAAGAGCAGGGTGAGTGCTATGTCAGGGAGAAGAGCCTGTTCTGCACTTCTGTCCTGCCTGCTTACCCAAGACTGAGGCAGCCCAGCTGTGTCCAAAGTCTGCAGTGAGATCCATCAGCCTCAGGCCTCCATCCTCTCCCCGTCAGAGCCCCAAGGAAGCCCAAGAGGTCAGGCCAGGGACTTCTAGTACCCCATTTCCCCCATGACCCTGGATACCTCCTTCCATTCATGTCCCCCTCAGCCTCTCTTGAAGCCAAAAAGAACTTATTTCTGCCTCTATAAAGCAGCTTGGAGAATATAACCTGATGAAGATTAACACCCTGAAGGGCCACAGCCCTCCAAGCGTGCAACAGCTGAGCTCTGCATCTCAGCCAGGAGTCCTCAGGGAACCCTGCTGCAGTGAAAGGGATGCAATGAGCTCAAACAGGGTTAAGGGAGGAGCAGATTGTGGTGGGAAGGGGGATATGGGGGATTTATGGAGCTCTGCCTCAGACATCTTGTGCTCACAGACGCCAGGTGTATATATGGGTTGAGAGCCCAGGAGAGAAATCTAGACCAAGGTAATCCACATCTCTTTTATTTGATAGACTACAGACTCAGCTGCTGTTACAAAACCCCAAAATAACAGTGACTTAAACGAGATAAGGCTCTGCTCTCTCTCATCAGCATAAGGAATCACAATTATAAGGGCTGACATAATGCTCTGAGGGATCAAGGCCCAGGTTGCTTCATCTGGTGGTGTGCCCATAGTCCAAGAGGCCTCACTACCACCTGCACACCAGCCAGAAGAAAGGGTACACTGGTCAACAGAGGGCAAGCTCCTGCCCTTCGGGGGCATAATCCTAAGACAGGCACACATCGCTTCTGCTCACATCCCAGAAACTGGTCAGAAGGGTGCATCTAGCTGAAAGGGAGGCAGCACAGTGTAGTCATGATTCCAGGCGGCCATGTGCATGGTTTATTTCATCACTATGAAAGAAGAGGAGAAAGGATGGTTAGGAATCTCTGCCATACACCCCTCAAAATGGATTATGGACCCCTGTCTGCTCAATATTTTTGAGCACTTAAAGTCTAATATATTTATATTTGTTCATACTATCTATGCCAATGTGTATATTAAATGCTTATAAAATTATTTTTTTCCTTACTTTATAGATAAAAATAAATGTGATATTTTCTTCTCATATTCCAAGAGACCATCTGGCATATGCCTCCTTGGAGATCACTAAAAATGTAGATTTGTAAATCAACAGCAAATAGGCAGTGGCTGCAGCTCTGGAGGTGAATGAGATCACCCAAGGAGAGACACTCAGAGGCGGAAGAAAGCTCCAAGGATGAGAAACTGGGAAACAACAGTGTTTAAGTTGGGCAAAGATTGAAAAAGCAGGGATGATCTAAGGAACTGAGCAGGAGCCGGCCAAGAGACAGGAGGAGAAATGAGACTGAGTGGTTCTAAGGAAATCCACAGAGAGGAGAACTTCAGGAAACGTCATGCAGGATGAAGACTGAAAAGAGGCCTTGATTTGATTTGCCAATGTGAAGTCATTGGTGACCAGGGTAAGAACAGAAGAATATTGAGATGAATAGGCAAGGAAGAACTAGATAGCATATTTGAGTCTACGTGTGAGGAAGGAGGTAGCCACGGAAGGTTTTTCACTGGGGGAGCCTCATGGTGACAGCAAAATGCGAGGAAGATTTGTACAGACATTTGCATGAAAAGTAGACCAGAGGATCCGGAGTCTGGAGTCTGAAAGTTCTTCTAGGGCGTCAACTCAGGGAATGGCCTCAAACAAAAGATATGGCTCAGGAGAAATGGAAATGACCCAGTGAGAAATTGACATGGAGACTTATCAAGAAAGAAGAGAAGATTGACTCCAAGGTTTTGGGCACTGGCAGCTGAGAGGATGGGAGTGCCATTGAAGCCATTGCTCCAGGAGGTTCTGATGGGGAAATGGGATGTCTGGTGGACCTGCCCAGGTAGGCTTCCTGGGGAGGGTGCTGTGAGCATGCCAACCTGAAAGTGCCTGCTCTCTCATCCTGGGCTCCTGCCACACACCTCAGTTACACAAGCTCTCAACTTCAGAGTTCCCACCCTCTTTCTCCAGCAGTTCCAAGGATGACGGGATGCTGTCCCAGAGACTCTCCAAACAGCCAAGCTAACTTCAGTGTGGTGCTGGAGACTGTGGGGTTGTCACTGAGGGCAGATGGAGCTGCTCCTTCCCAGGCAGTGACAAGCTCACTGATGTGGTCGGCAGCAAGACTGTCCACTGGCATTGAAGCAGAACATAAAAGGCCATGGTGCAGCTCATCTATGAGCAACATCACACATAGCTCTAGGAGCTGGGGTCATATTTGCTCAATCCATTATTTAGGATGGTTAAGAAATAGGTCAAGAAAAAGAAGATGTAATGAAACACCTGAGCACTTGAGGAAGGAGGATGTCATTCTCAACAGCCATAGTGTGTCCCTCTGGGATGACCCTCCATGTGCTCTACCCCAAGGGGCTTCTCCCAGGGATTCTGGTCCACCTGGCTAATGGGCTGTGCTGAAGCAGTATGGCCCACAAAGCCCTCCCAGTGGGTGCACCCTGGCTACTTCTTTCTCAGGCCCCTCGTGGCTTAGGTGTGGTTTGGGTTGCAGGACAAGAATGGTGAAAAGAATTCAGGAAACTGCTCACTCGTTCTGTTTCCTGGACAGCCACACTTGGGGCTTGCATGAGCCTAGGCACCCGGAGGCATGAACACTGTTGTAGTAGCTCCTCCTGGGCTATGCTTTGGCCTAGATCTGATGCTCTTCAGGGTCAGGAACTTCAGTGTGATCCTGGGAGTTGGGGGAAGCCTCCCTCAGGGGTGGAGAGACACCTCTGAGCTTAGATAATGGAGACACTAATGAGGGATTGAACAGGAGAGAGCCACCCACTTCCTCACGAAGAACAAAGGCCTGACCCGATTCCCTCTGCATTGACGCTTCCCCCATTTTAAAGATAGCATGGGAATCTATGCATCTTATAAAAAGAAATGAGCTAGTCCTGATATATGGGCTAATACCAACATTTTCAAAGATAAAGCAGCTATAGGATGCCCTGGATACATCTATGGAGCCCATCTCAGATTTCCTGGGCTTCTCAGAGAGTGCAACTCACTTAACAGTAACTGAGTTTTCACTGTGCACCAAGCCCACCCTCTGAATCTTGAATAATGAAGAGGAGTTGAAACAAAGGATGGAAGGTGTTCTAGGCTAAAGGAATAGTGTGCCCAAGGAACCGAGAGAGAGAGAGAGAGAGAGAGAGAGAGAGAGAGAGAGAGAGAGAGAGTGCATTCTGTGTCTTAAACACGTGGTTAACTTCTAAATTGGTTGGGTCACAGCAGAGAGAGGGAAGGTTGCAGTGATCCCAGGGCCAGAGGAATAAGCTCTGGCCAAATCCTGACGTGTGTTATGTGGCAGGAAGCTTGGGTTTTATCCAGAGGGCAATGGGGAGCCTTGAACGATCTTAAGCAGAGAGGAGACATGATGGGATTTGTTTTAATAGAAATGTAGCAGAGTGGTTTACCAGGAATGTAATGTGGCCAAAGAACCTATTGAGAGAGACTAGCTGTATCTTGCTTTCTCCATTGTAGGCTCCTGCTAAAGAATGAAAGGTATTTCAACTCTTCTCCTCACTCCCAGCCCAGGAAGGGAGCCAGGCTTTTATTTCTTTGAGACTTGGGCTTTCCCTGCCACAGGGGCAGCTGACAATGTTTTTGTGTGTTTTAAAGCAAAAAAAAAAAAAAAAAAGAAGAAGAAGTTGCCAGGCTTTTCTGCCTCTTTGTTTTAAAAGGCCTGGGTCTAGCCAGGGAGTGTTGAGGTTAAGAATTAAAGAGAGGAATGACCACATTCAGAGAGTTTATGAGATGTGCGGGGGCTCAAGAGAGGCTGAGGTCCCCACGACTTGGTGAGTCATTGGTTATGGAGGTAAAGAGAGGAAAAGAATGGAGAAGGGCTTGTGGGTTTCCAGTTGGATGGATGGGGAAATGCGTGGTGCAGCTCATCACTAAGTAGAGGAGAGGATGCATTCTCTCTTTCTTTCAGAGGAAAGTCCCCATAGATCTGAGCCACAAACAGCTGTGATTCCCACCCCAGCCAAGAACTGGCACCTTAACAACCCATGGGGGCGGGAAAGAAATCGAGTGGGAACCCTGCTGCCAAGTGCCCCTCTGGCCTCTCCTGCCTGGGCACTGGCCAGTGAGAACGTGTCCAAGGCTGGTGTGCCGAAGGGAGCTGACTGCCCTTTACACTGATGAGAAGCCTTCAGAGCAGGCTCCAGCCTCCAGCAGGGACTCAGAGGGCTGCGCCGAGCCACAGAGAGGGGTGTGAGACAGAGCCCGTCCCACAGGCTGTCTGGCCTCATTTTCCTCATTGGTAAAACTGGTGCTTGAACCTGATCCTCTTCACGGCTCCTTCCAGCCTGGGCCTGTGAGGACTGGCTGTGGTGTCAGATGAAGCAGAATGCATTGTCACAGCACATTGGCAAGAGTGTGAAGTGGCCAGATGCCCCCAGGGTCAACAGGGAAGGATACCTAGAGCGGGCTCTAGGGGACCTGGTGGCAGGCTCCTCGGTTCTAAGTCAACTGAGGGCAGCAGCCACTCTGTCTGCAGCCTCACCCTCGTCTCCTCTTCTGGGTCTAGGGCCGCTGCCTGGTGAGGGCCAAGGCCATAGCAGGCGCTAGTTCCCACGTGTTGACTGGGCAAGGAAGGAGAGCAGCACCACACCCTTGGCTGCAGGCTTACAGCTCCTTCTCTTCCCCTCACATCACTGCTCCTCCTGCACTTCCCGCTATTGCTTAGGGATGCAGTAAAAATAAAAAGGTGCTTTCAGAGACGGAGGCTCATTCTCCTTTCCCTTTTACCAACCAACTCTCCTCTCCTTCCCTGCTTTCCATTATGCAGGAACCTCTGCGTTCCTGATTGCTGAATTCATCTCTCATGATTACCTTCCCCAGGAATAGACTCTGCTAAGAGACAAGAGAATATCTGACCTGTGGCCTGATGTCCTGGAGGGGTGGGAGGGAAAGCAGTTCCTTGCAAGAGAAATGTAACCAACTTAACAAAGCAAACTGCTAAGGGTCAAGCTTTGCAATGGCAGTGCATAGACAGTCAGATGAGAAAGTGTTATCCCCATTTTGCAGATGAGGAAACCGAGTCTCAAAAAGTGAAAGAATTTACCCAAGACCACCAAAGCATACAAATCTTGGCTCCTTTGTTTCCTTTTTATCCTCTCAAAAAGACACTTACTGACCATTTACTTCGCACGGAGCACTCTATCAGGCCCCAGGGAGTTAAAGACAAACCAAGCAACGTTGCAGCCTTCAAGCACAGTCTAGATGGGAGACAGACACCGAGTGTTATTAGCGGCACACGGGAGGCATTTCAGTCCAGGACGGAGAAAATCAGCTGTCCAGGGGAGGTGGCACGCAGGAGAGTCCCAGAGGATGAGTCATCGTTACCGGGCAGAGAAGGGGGCAGAACTGCTTGCTGGCCAAGAGGCCGGGGCCGGAGAGCATGCAGCTTCATTGCCCAGCTGAGCAGCTTTCCTTCATCCCCAGTTGCCCCCCACCCCGAGCCCCACCTCAAGCCCCACTCCAACCAGGAGGCTTCCCACCAGGATGTGGGCCCAGTGGGAAGCTCAGGGTGATGCCCTCCCTCCCCTGGCCCTTTCCAAGGCCTCTAGGGCTGGAGACGCTGCCAGAAGCCTGGCTTCCTGGGGAAGGGGTCTGCCACTGCCGAAGGCCCTCCTGACAGCCGTAGCCCCCCTCCTTCAGCCCAGTCTTCAGTTTAGCTAAACCGTTGGATCCCTTTGGGTTTGATACCATCTAATTGGTTGTGGCTAATCCCATATTAACTTCTCCCGCAGAAGCTAGAGGGCCTCTCCCCACCCTCCATCGCATCCCAGCCCCTACAGAAGCCGCTGTTATCATGTTTATGAGCCTCCACAACCACAGACAGGCAAATTTGCATATAAATAACCTGCCAGCACTGGAGGCTGTGAGAAGCACCAGGTAACGACTCTGTTTATTACTCTGGAGAGAGAAGGGAGCAAGAAGGCCTTGTGCACTGGGTGGCCCAAGCGGGACGGCTACATTTCCACCCACCGATTAGCTGAGAAAGGGTCGGCGAACTCCAAACAGCAGAGGAGGAGGCAACAGAAAGCCTAAAGCCACGCAGCTCCTCCTCTTTGGGAAACCCCGGCCCTCGCAGCTAGAGGCTGTAGAAGCCACCACGTCCCCAAGGATGGTCCAGCCTGAAAATGAATGCAGGGAGCCAGGTATGAGCCTGGGCTTGGTGCAGGTGGGGAATGGGAAGCAAAGGGAGAAAGGTCCTGTCCCCGAAGAACTGTCTACTGCAGAACACATGTGCAAACTGGGGAAAGCTCTGACCAGACCAAAGAAGGAGGTGAGGGCCCAAGGTGCAAGAGCGGGTCCTCCCAGGGAGAAGGCTTCCCGGAGGAAGACCTTGCCCAGGTGAGGAGCAGAGGAGGAAACACTCCCAACTGGAGGGAATGAAGTGAAGCCCTGTTGAATGAGTCCTGTACTGAGTGGGCTGAGGGACCTGAGGAATACAGAGATGGATTGGAAGAACAACAGAAGATACAGCTGGAAGGGAGGTCGAGTCCTCTGTAGTGTCCCCAAATGACCAAGCTGTGACTTTACTTCCTACATCCTCAACGTTTTTGAAAAGGTGAGTGACATTATCAGGGCAGCTCTGTGGCTAAAGCTACGGCTGCTGAAGTCTCCATCAAGATGTTGGATGGCCCGATGATAGACTGGATAGGGAAAATGTGGTACATATACACCATGGAATATTACGCAGCCATCAAAAACGATGAGTTCACGTCCTTTGTAGGGACATGGATGAACCTGGAAACCATCATTCTCAGCAAACTGACACAAGAGCAGAAAATCAAACACCGTATATTCTCGCTCATAGGCGGGTGTTGAACAATGAGAACACATGGACACAGGGAGGGGAGCACTACACACTGGGGTCTGTTGGGGGGAAATGGGGGAGGGGCGGGGGGTGGGGAGGTGGGAAGAGATAGCATGGGGAGAAATGACAGATACAGGTGAGGGGACGGAAGGCAGCAAAGCACACTGCCATGTGTGTACCTATGCAACAATCTTGCATGTTCATCACATGTACCCCAAAACCTAAAATGCAATAAAAAAAAAGAAAAAAAAAAATGTTGGATGGCCCAAGGGTTCCCTAAGAAGGCAGAGAGGGACACCTCTGAGCATGATCTGATGTCTAATTAACATACCAGCAAGGTGGAATTCAGAACAGAGGCCACTCCCCAGAGAGATGGGAAGTGGAGGTCAGCGGAAATTGGGTCTTAGAGGAGGCAGGGGTGAGAAGGACGGACTCGGAAGACCCAAAATCCATAGTTGGAAAGCAAGCCGAGGCCGGCGAGAATGTTGAGGAAATATAATTTAAAAACAAAATCTTCCCTCAACCTAGAAAATCTCTCTGCAAAAGTAGTAGAGACAGAAAGCAGTTTTATTATTGAGTAAGCATTAAACCAGGATGTGATGTACATCGCAGGCAATCCGCCGAGAGATTGCAGAGACAGAATGCAAAATGCAATCTCAACTCCTATATAGCCAAGTAGATACAATCCACTGCTTGTATGTTTTCAAGATAAACAGAAACTAGTCCTCAAGGAAGAGGGCCCGAAAACTTCAACCTACAAAGAAACGCAGAAAGACAGGCTCTTCAGAGCAAATGAGTTTATTTGAGAAAAGCAGAGGATTGCAATCTGGGTTATGTGTTACAACAGACCGCAGGCATATCCAGAGGGGTCAGGGCAAAGGAGAGTCTTTTAATGACACAGAGAAGTCGTCCACACAAGCCACTTTGAAAAAAGGTAGCAGGTCACAAGCTTGTCACAGGAGCCGACCTTTGCTCATCAGTGGAGACAGCCATTGCTGGGTGAGCGCCCTTGTACAAGTGACTTACCTGGAAGACTGCAATCTTGAGGAAGTTCTGGTGGTAAGTCCTGTTACAGGCATGTGTGTATGACGGCTTCCTCATGGCCTACTCAACTCCATTTGCTTACGTGTTTGACATAAGTGGCTCCATTTTGGTACTGGCAACTTTTACAACATCCCCATTCGTAGCACATAGCTCATCCTAACTTCACCAGGTAATTGGGGTGACCATCTGTTAGCTTATTGGTTTTATCCAGAGGAAAATCAAGCTTCTCATCCTTATGACCAGAGATAGTTTTGTGCATTGAAGCAGGGAACCCACCGAAGTTAGGCTCTTAGTCTCTCACAAGAACTAGGAGAGAGGGGCACCGTCTCCTTCCATGTCAGTGTTTCAAAAAATGGCTCCAGGTACTTGAACTGTGCCTGACTGGCAAGAGGGTTTTTTCACCATTACAAAGATTTACATATGTGTGAAGAGGACCTAGCAAGAAATTCTGATATGAAAAGAAAGAGGGAGGGAAGTCTCTTCCCTTATTTTCAGCAGGGAGAATTTACTTACTTTAAACTTGTATTCGCCCTTCCAGGACTAATAGGGTTGGAAGTAGCTGAGCCTACTTGGGGAAAGGACTGCGTGTAATCTTCAGACCTGGGTTCAGATCCTAACTGCCTGTGCTAGCTGGGTGGACAAGTTAACCCTCCTTTCCGAATGGGTTTCCTCATGTTTGAAATAGGGATTATAATTCTACTTCACAGGGTCCCGAGAAATGAATAAGATCAAATTTTAAAGTCGTATGGAAGCAGCAGGTGCTCTAAAATATCCATTCTTGAAATTAAATTGTGTAACACCTGCCAAGCGCAGTGGCTCAAGGCCTGTAATCCCAACACTTTGGGAGGTCGAGGCAAGTGTATCAGCTTGAGTTCACTAGTTCGAGACCAGCCTGGGCAACATAGCGTAACTCCATCTCTACAAATAATAATAATAATACAAGAAAATTAGCCAGGTATAGTGGTGCACCCATGTAGTCCCAGCTACTCAGAAGGCTGAGGTGTGAGGATGGCTTGAACCCAGGAAGCAGAAGTTGCAGTGAGCCGAGATTGCACTACTGCACTCCAGCCTAGGGGATAGAGCCAGACCTTGCTTTTTATGAAAAGAAATTGTGTATCATCATGAGGATCGGAACAGTCAGCTGGAAAATAGTTCACCAAATCCCAAAACATTGACGCTAAGGGAGTCCTTAAAAGCCTACGTCAAATGGTCATGGGACAGATCAGAGAGAAATGCTCCTCCGGGCAGCTGGTAAAGGGAGCTTATTTCCCTAAGTATCACAGTCAGAAAACATACTAAGTAAAGGAATGGTTTAGGACACTGGTGAAGGAGAGCTCTGAATGGGCTGTTAAGGGAGAGACGAGTGTTGAGCATGATCCTAACTCAGGGGCTGTGAGCTCTAGGGGAAAGCCTTTCCCGTAAGATGGCCTCGGAAATACTGGCCAGACAGATGGTTCACAGGTTTGGAATAGGGGATAATTCTTCTGTTTCTGTACACCACATCCCACAGGACTCCCACATCCCCAAGACGACATACTGAATTTGCAGTGGTACCATTTCTACTGCTCCCTTCCCATTTCTGCCAAAAAACAGCCTGGGGGATCCCCCATTCCCACCACAGGATGGCTGTCCACCTGTGCTCTGG
The DNA here is from genome assembly GCF_048565385.1 of Saimiri boliviensis. Lineage (NCBI taxonomy): Eukaryota > Metazoa > Chordata > Mammalia > Primates > Cebidae > Saimiri > Saimiri boliviensis. The sequence goes on from NC_133454.1 coordinate 55,663,525, forward strand.
AAAGGCCACTTCTCTTGAGCTGGGGAAGGCGGGGCACAAAGGCCTCCAGTCCCCAGGCAGTAACACAACCAAGAGCCTCAGTGACCAAATTTCACATCCCTTTGCACTCTCCAGGCCCCCTCGCCCTGCCTCTGTGGGATGCTTTCCTGTTGCCACAGCAACTGGATTCCCAGGGAACCTGTGGGCCCAAGCCACCATCTTGGGGAGCTGCTAATGGCATGTTCTGAAAATCACAGCATTTCAAGCCAGGCCCAGTGACACAGCCCCATGCTGGGGCTACTAAGCTAAAGAGAGGAGTGTCCTGTGGTGAACTGCATTTTCTGGTGCTTGCGTATTTGGGGCTGGGAGAGGTTGAGAAGAGCACTAGTCCATGGTTTCCAGGGTGTTCCCAGCTTGCTTGGCGAGCTCATCCCACCTTGGCCAGCACCCACAGTGTCTAGAGGCTAGGTGGAGGAGCACTCCCTGTGAGCCCTCCCATCTTCCCACCGCGCTTACCACCCGGACTCTCTGTTTCAGAAAGTGGCTTGTACAGGCCCAGCCAAGCACATTGGGTGGTAGAATGTGGTGCAAGGGAGGGCAGCTGGGGAACAAGCAGAGGGGCAGCAGGAAGTGGTGGGCTTTCATCTGAGGTGGCTGGGGTTGAGGGAGGCTGCTAGAGCAGATGGCAGGACCAGGGCAGGGCCATCAGGTGGCAGAACCAACTGGGAGGGCTAGAGCAGAGCTAAGCCCAGAGCTGGCGCTGAGGATGAACAGGGCGTAGGGAGGGATTGAAGCTGGAGACAAAGGATTTGCTGCAGAGCCCAGAGCCCTGATGGAGCACGAGGGACTTGTTGATGCAGGAGATAGAGGCTGCAGCGGCTCCAGGGGTAGAGGTGGAGGGGTGATTTAGCACCTTGGAAGACAGGGCAGGCAGGACCTGTGCTTCAGGACAGAGCTGCAGGCTGCTCTCATCCATCCCCGGCCGAAGGCTGCAATGACAAAGGAGGCCTGGTGGAGGGAGGGATGGAAGGGAGACGTCGCAGCCAAGGGGAAAAGCATGAAGCTGGCTCCGGAATGCAGCCTGCAAGCACATCTCTCCTGCAACATTCAAACAAATTCCAGGGCAGCTTTTCTGGGGAAAGGGAAGCGTGGTTCAAAGAGAACATAATGAATTGGCTGAAATAAAGAGCTAATTAGTTGCAGATAGCTTAGGAGGTTCACAGAAGAGCTTGCTATGAAGTGGGCGGCAGCCACCCCTGCCTTACTGGACACGGCTCAGCTGGAGCAAGGGTCCTAAAGCCAGCGGCCTTAGACAGCAGCCCACCCAGACGCTTCTCGGTGCCCGGCAGCCCACAGCAGCCATGGCTAGAAAGGCTGATGGAATTGGGAAGAGCGGGCGTGTGGAGACAGGAGCCAGGGGAGTCATTGCAGGCTCTGTGGCTGCCACCTTTGACACCTGGAATGGCTTCTCGGAGCCCCGTTTTCTGAACTAAAACAAAGAGATGAAACCAAACACAGCCATAAGCGAGCTCTGGCCAGATAGATGGGTTACACGTTTGGAATCAGGGGATAATTCAGAGATGAAACCAAACACAGCCATAAGCGAGCTCTGGCCAGATAGATGGGTTACACGTTTGGAATCAGGGGATAATTCTTCTATTTCTGTACATCACATCCCACAGGACCCCCACCTCCCCAAGATGACAGACTGAATTTGCAGTGGTACCATTTCTACTGCTCCCCTGTCACTTCTGCCAAAGAAAAAAAACAGCCTTGGGTGTCCCCCCTCCCCGCCACCCTGACTTCTCCCAGGGTTTTTGTGAGAATCAAAGGAGGCAGGGTTATGGTACCAAACGCTGGTGGTTATCCTCTATTAGATACAGGCTTCACGAGGGAAGGGGGTAGGCTTGCTCCCTTTGGGACCCGCTGCATTTAACATAATGCCTGGCACAAATATGCGTTGGATCTTGTTGAGTAAACATGAGCTTTTCACTGCCCTGGTGGTCCCTTTAGTCATCCACAGACAGACGGAGCCCAGGAAAGTTGGAGGCTCAACCTAGGCATATTCAGGTGTGACCTTGCCCTAAAGCCAACCGAAAGTGATATTTGGATCAACGATGGTTTTGAAACATTGCCCCAAGAGACAGAGAATGGGAGTCATTTAGAGTTTGATGGATTGGGTGGTCTGGGACCCCTGTATCAGGAGTGGAGCTGAGCCCCTCCCCAGGGAGGGCATTATCTTTCCCATCCCTCTTGAGTTTTCTGAGTCTGAGGTAGAGACAAGAAGGGCCAGGGTCACTTTATGACCTCCATATGCTATTCAGTCTGCTTTCTGGCGGCTCAGAGTATATTGGTCTTCTTAAACTGCAGACACCTTCCACACTAATTATAATTTGGATACCACTAGGAGTTAAGTGGCGGTTGACTAATTGGCACGTTTTGTAGAAATATACTCATTTTGATTTTGAAATTCCCTTTTTGCATCTTGGACCCAGTCGATTATTTTTTCAGTTATCCAACATTTCTGGAGGCCTTTGCAAAGTTCTCAGGACACAGGCACCAGGCCCACTGTCAGACACAAAAGCAACCAGAGAAAGGGGAATGTGATGCCAGGACACCCCATGCTCTCCCAGAGAGAGGAGACACCGCCGGGCCTGTGGCTGCTTTAACACTTTTCCAGAAAATAGGAGACACATTCTTGTTCCCAGAAACAGCCACCAGATGCTGTGTGAGCCTGGACAAGCTGTGCGACTTGTCTGTGCTTCCGCTTTCCCCTTAGAACAAGGCTTGGGAAACAGGGCTGGAGGCCGCAGGGAAAAGAGGGTTGCTGAGCCTTCTCTCCCCTAAGCTGGAAGATGTGACTGAGAGCGTTTGAGGGCGGACTGGGGCTGTGTGGCCTGGATGCCTGGAGCAGAGCAGAGCAGAGGGCATGTTTGTTTCCCTCTAGAAGGCAGAGACCCTCTTCCATGCGGAGGGGGCTGGCTCTCCCACTGAAGTCCCTGCCAAGCTAGCAGGGACTCGGTCAGACCCGAGTCCCATCACCTGCCATAGACTGAGTGTGTGTGGGCCCACAGAATTCATCTATTGAAGCTCCAAGCCCCAGTATAACTGCGTTTGGAGACAGGGCCTTTAAGGAGGAAAATAAGCTTGTATGAGGTCTTGAGAGTAGGACCCTGATCCAATAGGATCAGCGTCCTTATGAGAAGAGACAAGAGAGTGCTCTTTCTCCCTCTCCCTCTCTCCCACCGCTTCTGCCACCAAACCCTTTCTGCAATTCTCCACCACAAATGGGTGTCTTACAATTCAGCCCTGTCCCTGCATGAACTGCCCAGAGTTTACATTCCGGCCTCAGTCCCACAAGTCTGCCTTCACTTCAGATGCCAGCCTCTAGTCCCAGGGACCACCCATGCTTCTGACCCACCCACCACCAGTCAGGGGTCCTCTCAAGTTGAGTAATTGGTTCATAGCTAATTACCTAGCACGTACCAGTTTATCATAAAGGGTACAACTCAGGCAACCAAATGGAAGAGACATGTAGGGCAAGGTATGCAGGGTGGGGGCGGGGAGGGGCCGAATTTCCACACCCTCTCGAGACATGCCACCTTTCCAGCACCTCAACCCGTTCACTCACCTACAAGCTCTCCAAACTCTGTGGCTTAGGGGTTTTTATGAAGGTTTCATTCCATAGGCATGGTAGAGTGAATCATTGGCCACTGGTGACTGAACTCACTCTTCAGAGTCACCTCATTAGCATGCCAGAGACTTTTGTCACTCAGGACACCCCAAGGGTTTTAAGAGATCTTTACCAGATCCCCTCAATGTGTACCAAGGGTGTGCCCCCCAATCTCCTATTGATTCCCCCCTACAAAGACCCCTTCCTTTGAGGGGAATGTTTTCTAGACCAGCTTCATCCTTTATATCACATCAGCAATCAGGCAAGACTGGAGAGATGGATAGGAGGACGAAGTTACTCTCCCAATTGCGTTGAACCTCTGCACTGGGGATCCAAGCATCTACCTCCCCATCCATTTCCCAGGCTGAATCCTTGCATCTGGGGAGCAGGACCCCGTCCCTTTTTGGTAAATAAAGTGACTAGTCCCAGTTATTCCAAGTGCTCATATGGTCTGGGCTTGATCGATTCCTGATTGTGACTTTGTGACTTCTCTTCTTCCTCCTTCTCCCACCCAAACGTGCAAACACCACACTGCCTGGAGGGTGGAGCGGCTAGAACAAGCTGCTGGGAGTGTATGAGCAGAGAGATGAAAAGAAATCTGGCTTTTTTTTTTTTTTTTTTTTTGAGACAGAGTTTCACTCTTGTTGCCCAGACTGGAGTGCAATGGCACGATCTCAGCTCACCGCAACCTCCACCTCCTGGGTTCAAGCAATTATCCTGCCTCAGCCTCCTGAGCAGCTGGGATTACAGGCATGCGCCACCATGCCCAGCTAATTTTTTGTATTTTTAGTAGAGATGGAGTTTCACCATGTTGACCAGGATGGTCTCGATCTCTTGACCTCGTGATCCACCCACCTCAGCCTCCCCAAGTGCTGGGATTACAGGCATGAGCCACCGGACCCAGCTCAAATCTGGCTCTTGATGATGTTTCTCGATGGATTTTGTAAGCCAGATCCACGTGGTCCTCATTCATTTATATACTGGGCAAGGGTTTGCACAGAAGAGAGATGGAGACCCCAAGGGCCCCCTTTAGTTGATTTAACAAATGCATTTCAAGCTTTAATTTTTTTTATTAGGAAGCAGAATTTGTCTGTTCCCAAACTGCACATGTACGCAGACGCATACGCATGCATAACCCCACTCCTTTCAAATTCTAATCTCTGCAAACGCAAAGACGGCAATATCCCTATGAAGCAAGAGTTAGAGGGCACTTTTTTCCTCTTCTCCGTTTAGCATCTGCTGGGAAGCGGAAGGGAGCCTGGGAAGAACTTGCAAGAACTGGGAGGAAACAGACAAAGTGCCCCTCCTGCTCGATGACGCCAGCAGCCCTTCAGGGCCCTCCTGTATCCACTCAGCCCCACACCAAGAAGAATTTCAGAAGGATAGCAGTGGCTCCAGACACACAGCTCGAGCCTGGATTTAATGTCTGTTTTGGTGAGAGGACCCTAGACTAAGAACAAGGGCATGAAGATGGGGCAGCCCTGAGACAGATGATTGGTTTCCCATCCTCTTTGCTGGGCAGGACCTTCCAGAGGCATCCAGGGCAGCTCTCCACCCCCAATGCCAGATGCAGTACCAGGTGCACAGAGCATAGGAGTCCAGAGACCTCAGCTGTGGGCCCAGCTCCTCACTAGCTGCTGTGCGACCTTGGGCAAGTCACTGGACAACTGAGCCTATTTTCCTCCTCTGTGAAAATGAGTGTCAGAAACAAATAAGGATGGATATGAAAATGCCTTGCCAAGTCCTTTGGAAAGGTGACCTGTTAGAGGTACTTAGACAGTGTCTCTGGCAATTTTATTTATAAACCTTTTCAGGGCAAGGGATCCTTAGCTTCCCCAGTAACAGCTGCTCTTTTCTCATAACTGTTTGGGAAGTCCTTCCCAGTATCCAACCTGAATTGCTTCTGAAACAACTTGCCCTGCAAGTCAGAAGTGTACCTGAGTGTGTGTGACAGTTGATTTGTTCTCAGTGTGTTGTGTGTTCACTCTGTGCTCTCTGTGCACACCCACTGTAAGATAATGAGCTTGGTGAGGAAGAGGAAGACCAGTCTGGGAGGTTCTCACATCTGAGGCCTGGACCACGCAGAACTTCCAGCAAAGCACGCTACCACTGCCCAACAAGTCACGTAAAGTGGGACTGCTGTTCCCCTTTCCTCATCGGAAGGAAAGTAATCTGCGCAGCTTTGACTGTTTTTCAAATCAATGGGTGTGAAAATCCACCCAGTACTCAGGTTATGAAATGTGTCATTTTCATCTGTGAAATTTGCACCCACTGACCTCATCTCCTCCCTGAAAATAGGGGACTTTCTCACCTCCTACCTCCAATTTAATCTGCATCTGATGTGCTGGCAGACCTCAGACCCATCTGCATCTCTTGGAGCTGTTTCTTTTCATTTCGGAGTAAATGACGGTTCCAAGGAGCTAGGCGGATGGGCACAATGCCCACACCATGTGAGTGCCTCTCCTTCTCTCTTGCCCTTTTGGGGCCTCATCTAGCAAACACAGAGGCTCCAGCACCGCAGAGATTTGCAGCCTGTCTCTGTCTGCACCCACAATTCAATCACGCAACCCTAAGTGAGCATAAAAGCTGATTTTCTGTCCTAATGACTCCCTTAACTGAGCTGATGGCTGCCCTCCCTCAGAAACCTGTGGGTGAGAGTGCTGGAGATCAATGACCCTCTTGCCTCTCTGCCCCTCTGCCCCTCTGCCCCCTGCCCCACCTCCCTGTGTGTCTTTGAGGTAGAGGTGCCCAGATGGCCACTGTGTGAATGTGCCTAGAGCTGGGAAGAGGAGGCAGCAGGTTAAGAGACAGGAGGTGGGCTTCATGCTCCCCCAGGGTTCTTCCTCTCCTGCCAGCTCCATCTCGAGTCCATTAACCTCGCTCTACGTGTGCTGTGCTAATGGGCTGGGAAGGACAGATCGCCCCTCTCGCCTGCTATGAAGAGGGGGCTGCCACTTGTTACCAACCTCAGAGGTGGCACAAGGTGCTTGAAGGGCAGGACCAGAGTCCAGGCAGGCTCTGGCTTCCCTGCTGCCTGACTGTCAGAGGAAGGAAGCAGCTCCCATGGGGTGACAAGATGGGCAGCTGGCAGGAAAATCCCTCATGCTCACCTTCCTCTCCATTGATCCTCAGATCTCCCCAACAGCTAGGGAGACTTAATAATGCACACTTCCTAAGTGCAGTAGAAGAACCTGTGAATAATCATCTCTTCTATTGGATTAACTCTTCCGCATCTGCTGTGCAGATCCTTTACTTCGCTGATGTGCCTGGAAGGCATGGGAGGCTGCATAGTGAGGCCCTGCTGGAGCACAGGGAGAGGCCACTTGGCAGAGCGCAGCATCACAGCCGTGGGCACGCTGAGACCCAACCCTGCTGGTGCCTCCCTGGCTGCACCATGTTCCCATGCTTCATCACACTGTGTCTCAGGGTGGGACCAGGCATCGGTCTTATTCACTGAGGCAGGATTTCAGCCCCACTGCTGTTTAGAACCTTGCGACTAGTTGGATGGGGTAGGGGCGTGGGCACCTGAGCCATGGACAGCCAACTCATAAGCTGACCAGAAGCCTGAGAAATGACCAGGTGTGGGGGGCAATTCACTCAACAGCAGTTATTTCAACCAATCAGGCGCTCTTTCAATGGAAACAGGAAATAAAGCAGCTGGTAGGAGTGAGGAAAGTGAACAGAGACACCCTGAGAGCAGATGAGTCCTGCTGGTGGCAGAGTCTGGAGGGAAGAGCCACGAACTCTGGCTGTGGTGAGACCTCAGAGAGCCATGGCCTGAGGGCTACACTGGACCCGACCTCCCCACCTCACCCATTCTCCCAGCCCAGGCCCCTTGGGCCCCTCTCATGCTGTAGCTCCTGACCTGGATGCTATCGTGAATATCCTTGCAATTAATCCCCATGTTGCGGCAGGCTCTGGATACGCTGGGGAAATAGCACAGGGGTTCATAAATTTGCCTGATTAAAAAATCACATGGGCAGTTTGTTAAGCCTGCAGACTCCAGGGTCCCATTTCAGACCATTGAATCAGAATGCCCAGGATAGACTCCAAGGTGTGCACTTAGCAGACACCCAGGGTGGGTCTTACGGTGAACTTGGGAAACACTGGTTTATTCCCCTCTCCCTTAATTCATCCACTTGAGTCTGCTGAATTGAATGTACAACACCAAGTTGATTAAAAACAGAAAAAATGCCATTTTGGGGGCCAGCCAGGCAAAAAAGGAAAAGGATGTTGCCCAGATTTCTCACCTCCTTCATCCTTCACCTGGGCCCCAGGCAGGGTCTTCTAACAGTTGAGCAGTTTCCCTCTGGAGGGATGTCACCAGGTGGATATGAAGTCAGTGACTTCTGGGGCCACTGCTGGACCACCAACTTCAGTTGCAGAAAAGAGGAAAGTCACATTTTTGGGGAAGAAATCTCCAGTTGCTCCCAAATACTCATTTTCCTCTCCTCTTTGGCAATAGAAATTTTAGCTGGACATATAGCAACCCAAAATTAAAAAAAAAAAAAAAATTCCCAGCCTCCCTTGCAGCTAGATGGGGCCATATGACTAAGTTGTGCCAAAGGGATGTGAGCAAAATGTATACAAGTTACAAATCAGGGCTATGGAAAGGGGCATGCCCTCCCCTTCCCCTTCACCCTTTCCACAAGCTGGACAGCCAGCCTGGTGGTAAGGCACCTTAAACCACTGAATAAGGCCAAATCCCAGGATGTTAGAGTAACAGGGTAGAAGGGGCCTGAGTTCCCATACCAGGGAGCAGCTGCACCAATCCTGTTATAGAAAAGAGACATATGTTTCTATTTTGTAAAAGCCACTGTTATTTTGGAGTTTGTTATAGCATTACTGCAGCTGAAACTATATCTTAACTACAGAGTCTTAGTGCAGTTGCCACCCAGGGAGTGTGTTCCCCACAGCCATCCCACGTCATGGCAAGGCTCAACCCCCAGAAAGCTTCCTCCAATCCCTCCCATCAGAGCAGAGCCTGTGCTTACTGGGTCCTTGTACTCAGAGCCAGGACAGCGGAAGCAGGAGTCACCTCCCACTGGCATCGTCAGTGGCATTGTAGCACATTCCACACTCAGAGTAGATTTTTTTTTTAACACTTTCCTCTATTCAACAAAATTGTTTTCAGTAATAACCATGGAAGGAAACAAACATTAATAATGGCCAGAAATGAAACACAAACAGTGGAAATATTCTTTTATTGAACCTCATATATATAATAATTCCAATAAAATATTTTTAAAAATACTTTAGGTAAATAATTGTCTAGTAATTAATAAGTGAATTTTAATAAAATGCAAACATTTGCAAATGGCACAATTTAGGCAAATACTAAATTGTGCAAATGATATTGTATTTTATCCTTTTTTGGCTTCATTTTTTAGCTTTAAAACGATTAACAATTAATACCTTTAAAAGAATAATACATTTTAATTTTTGAAAATATTATTTTAAAGATATAGAGATAATATAAAGAAATAATAAACATATTATTTTAAATATATTTAAACTAAGCCAAATATTAAGCAAAATATTTCATGTATGAACTGAAACTTTCAACTACCAAATAAAAACATTGTACTTCATGGTTTCCACTTTGTTTTATTGTTTTATATTTCAAGCACAAATAAAAATTCCAGGCAGAGTGTGGTGGCTCACGACTGTAATCCCAGCATTTTGGGAGGCCAAGGCAGGTGGATTACTTGAGGTCAGGGGTTCAAGACCCGCCTGACCAGCATGGCGAAACCCTGTCTCTACTAAAAATACAAAAATTAGCCAGACGTGGTGGTGCATGACTGCAATCCCAGCTACTCAGTAGGTTGAGGCAGGAGAATCGCTTAAACCCAGGAGGCAGAAGTTGCAGTGAGCCGAGATCACACCATTATACTCCAGCTGGGGCACTGGAGTAAGACCCTGTCTCAAAAAAAAAAAAAAATTAAAAAAATCCAACTGGTCCCACAGAATGACAGAACTGATGTGTGATGTAACTCAAGAATTGCTGCATCTTGAAAATTAGCCACTGCCATTGTTGATTGAGAATCTACTGTTTAAATGCCGAAATATACATATACCCCAAGAGTAAGGGACAGACTACACTTGAATAGAGTTCAACTCCAAATAGTTATGAACTGACTCTTAAAACAATCACTTTCAGATAAGGCCCTTCAAACAACTGGATATTCTCTGAATTAACTTCCATGTGCATATAACGTTTACTGAAGAGTAAGTCATGAAAGTGTGGGCCAGGCGCAGTGGCTCATGCCTCTAGTCCCAGCACTGTGAGGCCATGGTGGGCAGATCACTCCAGCTCAGGAGTTCTAGGCCAGCCTGGGCAATATGGTGAAACTTTGTCTCTACAAAAAATACAAAAAATTAGCCAGGCATAGTGGTGCACTGTAGTCTCAGCTATCTGGGGGGCTTAGGCAGGAAGATTGCTTGAGCCCAAGAGGTTAAGGCTGCAGTGAGCCAAGACTGCACCATTGCACTCCAGCTTGGGTGACAAAGTGAGTCCCTGTCTCAAAAAACAGCAACAAAAAAAAAAAAAAAAAAAACAGTGTGCCAGTTTGAAGGTTACATATATATTATCAATACTCAGTTGTAACTGTTGCAATTATTTAGAACTTACACCAACAACAGACTTTTTGGGAAGGAGAATTTTATCACTGATACTATTTAGAATTTCCAGGGGATTGTGATTAAAGAAAAGCATATTGACATTCAGTTGGTGCTATTGTTTCTAAGTTCTTTGCAGTGTGGACCTTGCTGCTTGAGTCTGGGCCGAACCCCACCCCTGGCCCACCCTGGTATGCCTTGCAGCCTTTTGCTGTTAAGTCCCCTTATTAGATGTGGGGGTCTAATTATTTTTGGCTCAGCTGCTTTATCTTCCTTAGGAAGGCAAAGTTTGAGCACACCAGCATCCCAAACACTAGTTTGAGGTCCTATCAATGAAAACTCATTTGCTGTTTTTGCTTTCTTTTATATCGTAGTACTTCCAGCTCATGAATGGGCTGACAGTTAATTGCCCTTCTTTATGAACCAAGGTAAATAACCACGGCAACATCCTTTAGGAATTACTGCACACTCTGTCACTTGCAGAAGCTTGAGTGAGTTTTTGTTAAAAAACAAAAAAGCCCCAGAAGGGCAAGAGTGTGGAATTGGGGTGAGGAGCACGTGATGGTGTGGGTGGGTGGCGGGAGGCGAGAGGCTGGAAGGGCTGCAAGCTGTGGGGGAGGGGGACACGGCGGAGGACATGAGTTCAGAAGCCAAGAGTGGGCAAGTGGTCCAGCTTCAAGGAAGTAAGCTACTTGCTAATAGTAAGAAGAACTACTTTTTTTTTTTTTTTTTTTTGAGACTGAGTCTCATTCTGTCGCCCAGGCTGGAGTGCAGTGATGTGATCTTGGCTCACTGCAACCTCTGCCTCCCAGGTTCAAGCAATTCTCCTGCCTCAACCTTCTGAGTAGCTGGGATTACAGGCATGTACCACTACATCGGGTTCATTTTTGTATTTTTAGTATAGATGGGGTTTCACCATGTCGGGCAGGCTGATCTAGAACTCCTGACCTCATGATCCACCTGCCTCAGCCTCCCAAAGTGCTGAGATTATAGGTGTGAGCCACTGCTTCCAGTCTGTTTAGCCTTTTTAAAAAAATATGTTTCTCTTTTCTTCCCAACAGTTCCACAAGGTGGGCTCAGGGGAGTTAATACAGTCTTGCTCAAGGGCTGCCAGCTAGGAAGAGAGGATTCGAACCCATGACTTTGCTCCTTCCCCGCAATGCCTCTGACACTGCTTCCTATGCTGTCCTATAGCCAGCAGGGCCTAGCCTAGATGCTGGGATGCAGAGGGACACCCCCTAGGCCCTGGTCATCCTGAAGACAGAGTTATGTAGTGAGCCAAGTACCACCTTACTACATGTGCCACACCAAGCACTTGGGCACAGGTGCTAAGACACATGCCCTCTTAGAACTGGTGGCAAGATCTGGGCCTCATTACCAGCAAGCATAACTTGAAACAGAGTCTCTGAGCACCTAGATATGAATACTAATTCTCTAGGCCTGGGGTCAAAAGCAATGCACGCCTCACCATTGAGAGAGGGGCAGCAGAGGGACACGGAGGCTGAGACCAGCTGGTCCGATGAGGCATTGAGCCTGTCCTCTGAAGCAAGAGCTCTGGAAGTCCCAGGCCCTGGTCACCACGTGGTCTCCTAAGAAGTCCCCTCCTCCAGGGAGTTAGAACCAGGCAAGTACAGAAGGGCCCCTTCTTGGTGAATTCCAAATCACAGGATACCTTTGCATCAATTTTTTTGGAGACTGAAAAGGCCAAATGCCTGAATGTCTCTGTTTCTGGCTACAGGCACTGAGAAGGATCCAGGAACTTTCCACCATTGGCATCATTAGCAGCAGCGGGGCGACATTTATTCATTCAACCGACACAAATATCTGCTGCCAGGCACTATTCTAGGCACTGGACAATTGGCAGTGGCAAAACAGACAAGCCCTTGCCTTCATAGAGCTCAATTCGATGGCAAAGACAGACAATAAACAAACAGTAACATATAGGAGTGGAAAGTGCTGTGAGGGAAACTAAGTCAGAGTAAGAAGGCAAGGCGGTTGGAGGGGTTGCTTTGATAGGGGCATCAGGGAGGCCTCCCAAGAGAGGGCACACAGGAGCCAGTACCCCATTTTCTACCTCTCTTGCTCAGGATGTTCAGGCAGCCTGTGATCCAAGATCACGGGCCCTAAGGGTGATCTTGACCCCTCATCACCCGGTCACTAAGGGTGATGAGCAAGAATGCATCTGTGAGCCTTGGGGACAGACCGTCCCTGGAGTCCAGAGGCACATCTGCGGGAACACAGGAGAAGGGAAGAGACCGCCACTTCCTTCGGGGATGCAGCGGGCAGAAGAGTAAAGGGCATAAGGCAGGCACATAGGAGCCAAGGAACAAATGCCAATTAATACGAGGCAAACTGGCCATCTGTCAGGCCGGCTGCAAGGGACAGCTGCATGCAGGGAGGGGTAGGCACTGTCTCTACGGTGATTCTGTGGACAAGTGCAACCTGAATGTCACAGGCTTCCACAGCTGGGAAGTAAAATGGTGGTTCCATTTATCTTAATGCCTAAATCTTGATGCCCCACCCCTCAGCTGTGTAGTAGTGGAAAGCCCAGGCATTTTTCTTTTCTTTTTGAGATCTTTTGAGACAGGGTCTCACTCTGTTGCCCAGGCTGGAGTGCAGTGGCACCGTGATGGCTCACGGTATCTTTTTTTTTTTTTTTTTTTTTTTTTTTAAGATGGAGCTTTACTCTCGTTGCCCAGGCTGGAGTGCAATCGCGCAATATTGGCTCACCGAAACTTCCGCCTCCCAGGTTCAAGTGATTCTCCTGCCTCAGCCTCCCCAGTAGCTGGGATTACAGGCATATGCCACCACGCCTGGCTAATTTCGTATTTTTAGTAGAGACAGGGTTTCTCCATGTTGGTCAGGCTGATCTCAAACTCCTGACATCAGGTGATCCATCTGCCTCAGCATCCCAAAATGCTGGGATCACAGGCGCGAGCTGCTGCACCTGGCCGGGTCACAGCATCTTTCAACTTCTGAGCTCCAAGTGACCTTCCCACCTCAGTCTCCCAAGTAGCTGGGACCACAGGCTTGCACCACCATGCCCAGCTAATTTTCTTTTATTTTAGTTTTTGTAGAGATAGGGGTCTCCCTATGTTGCCCAGGCTCATCTCAAACTCCTGGGCTCAAGCGATCCTCCTGCCTCAGTCCAAATTGTTGGGATTATAGGCATGAGCCACCGTGTCCAGCCTAAAGTCCAGGGCTTTAGGGAGTCACCGTTCCCATATATTCCTGAGACTTGAGGGAAGCCCCATTCTTGCACAGACCCACCCTGGCTTTGCTTTGTCCTCCCACCACCAAAGTCCCAGGCTCAAGGCATCACTTCTTGGACTCTATTCTATTGCTAGTATCTTGCCACCACCAAGCCTATTACCACAGTAGTGAAGTTTAAAGTTAGTGAACAGAAGAGCTGCCTATGATTTTGCCACCACTGGGAAAGCTGAAACTCAGGATGGCATTCTTGCTATGTGAAAGGGGAAGCACTCACAGCACAGAGAGCAGCATGAAGTTGGCACATAAAATGTTATCCAGCTAGCCATGCAGCTGTTCCACAATGCTCTTTGGTTTGCCAAACTGAGCCCACCTGCTCCCCTGGACTGTAGCAGGGAGGCCTCCACCAAGACTCCCATCCCTGGTGGCCGTGCAAGAGCTTTCAAAGCCCAGGAAAGACTCTGTTCCAGTGACCCATCCCCTTGGTCCCTTGCTTCTACCCCAGGCATAGCTGTGGACCCTGCCTCAGCAGGAATCTCTGCCAATTCATCCAGCAACTCTGATTTTGTGAACAGGGAGGATGCTTCTTCTCACTCAGTCAGGGATGTCACACAGCAAGGATTTCTGAACAGCCACGTTACAGATACTTCAGTTCACAGGCATGCAGAGACCCCTTTCTCACCAACATGTACATGCCACCTAGGGACTTGGTCAGGAAGAGGTGAAGTATCCACACTCCCCTAGGAAGGGCGGGGCCAGGGACTGGGTCTGGCTTACTGTTAAGGACGCCTTGCCCACGCAGGTGAGTTCTCTGTGAGCGCCCTGTCACTCTCAATGTAATCTGTTCCCCGCTACTTCCCATCCATCAGACATGTTTGTGTCTGTGCCCTGCAGACAAGGCTTGTTGTCTTTTCATCCCGGGAACTCCCTGGTCGCTGTGTAAGTGAATGCATGCATGTTGGGAGAGGCGCTGCCTAACAACTCCATTGTCAGAAATGTCCAAAGCCCAACACGGGAAGCATGAGGACAAAGTCCCAGCTTATGTCCAGTCAAGACGCTCAAAATGTCCAGTTGCACGTAATGTGCATTTAGCAAGGCCAAGCCTTCTACAGTGATCTTGAAAAATACAATGCTTTATAGGAGGTCGTTTGAATGCGCCCTGTATATACACTCAGTGGAGTACTATACAACCTTACAAAAGAAGGAATCACTATGAACGGGTATGAATTGATTTTCAGATGCTATTGAGAAAAAAACAGAAGTACAAAAGAACATATGTGGTATGCCACCTTTTGTGTAAGAAATAAGGGGAAGTAAGAAAATGTACATATATATGTTTTTCATACAAAAAGAAACACAGGAAGGATGAACCAGATAATAGTAAAGTTGGGTGCGTACAAGGAGTAGGAAGGAATGCTCTGGAAGGGGCATGGGAGGAAGTAACGCTTCTCTGAATATACCTATTTTTAAGAGTTTTGACTTTTGAATGCATACCAATATTTTAAAAAATTAAATAAGAATAGGAAAGGGGGAAAGACTGAAAACAAAATGAAACAAATGAACCTAATGGCTTTTTTTGTTTTTTGTTTTTTAAGACAGGGTCTCACTCCTGTTACCCAGGCTGGAGTGCAGTGGTGTGATCACAGCTCACTGCAGCCTCAACCTCCCAGGCTCAGGTGATCTCACATCAGCCTCCCAAGAAACTGGGACAACCGATGCGCACAACCACACTCAGCTAATTTTTTATATGTTTAGTAGAAACAGGGTTTTGCCGTGATGCCCAAGCTGGTCTCAAACTTCTGGCCTCAAGTAATCCTCCTTCCTTGGCCTCCCAAAGTGCTAGGGTTACAGACATGGCCCTTAATTGTATTTCAAATGTAAATTATAACCACATTGAAGGTGGGAGAAGAAAGAAAGGACTAAACCAAGTAATGTATGAAAAGAGTGTCTAACCATGTACCTTCAGGCTGGGGTAAGAAAGAGTGGGTGTGTGTTGGGGTGAGAAGGAGGGGGGGTGGTAGAGAAAGAAGTGGAAACAAATGCTGAACTCTTTCTAGTAGATTCATTGATTGTAGTGGAATGAACTAAGGGCTCTCACTGAGGAAGAAGGGATATGCAAACATGGAATGGAGAAAGGTAGGAAGAACCCTGTGGAAATGAACTCAGACCGAAAAAGGATTGGTGCTAACTCACAATTTCTAAAATATGTGTATGTATATGAATGTTTGTGTATCTGAAGATACCTGTATCTTCATGCTTACATTTTCCTAGCTCTGACCACTGAAAGTGCCAAGAAGCAAAGATGCCCTGCTAGCAATGAGCACATCTAGTGCCCAGATCTTGGTCTCTAATACCACAGGGCTCCACAAAGAAGCGGTCAATTCCAGGGCTGGAGCAGAATAGGTACAAACAAGCCTGAAGCATTGTCCTATGCCAGAGAGTAAGAAAATGCTCCAAAAATAATAAAGGATGGGGCATGTCACAGAATAGAGAAGCCACCTTGAACAGTTTGAGCACCAAAATAACTAGCTATAAAAATAGATAATAAATCACCAAAAAGATAGAAACTCATGAATCCATACCAATAATAGATATATATTTAGACTAGATAGGTGAATAGGATAGATAGATAGATAGATAGATAGATAGATAGATAGATAGATAGATAGATAGATAGATAGATAGAGGAATGCTCTTGGTTACAGTAGAATTCTGAGGTCCAAATAGCAAAAGCAGAGAATGCTGGAGTCCGGAGGTTAACACAACCCCGTTCTAAACGTGAAGAAACAGTAGATGAACACAAAAATGGAGGCACTGTATTCTTTACACATATCAACATTCCACAGGGCGAAGAAAGGCTGTGGGATGCTAAAGGAGGCTAAAAAGACACAACCAAATGCAGTAACTGACCCCCTAGACTGGATCCTGCACTAGAAGGGAGAATGCTATAAAGAATATTATGAGACCAAGCAAAAAATTTATAATATGGGTGATTGATCAGATTCGAGTATTTGTAACAATGCAAATGTATCAAATTGTTAACTATACTGTGACATATAAGATTCTTATTCTTAGGATATATACACTGTTAAGTATTCAGGAGTAAAGAGCCATAACATATGTCATATCAAATTGGTTTGGGAAAAAAATATGTAGAAACATGTAGTATATATGCACAAGAGAGAAAATGAGAATAAATAACACACGGGTTAAACTACAAATAATAAGTAAATCTGGGTAAAGTGAATATGAATATTCTTTGTACTATTTCTCATTTTGCAACTTTCTGTAAGCTTGAAATTATTTCCAAATATAATGCTTTAAAATGGCTTTACACGCACCTCACACTTAACTGTTTTCTGGCATGTTTATATGCACTGATCCTTTTGATCCTCCCAGCAGCTCCATGAGATAAGCAGAGCAGGCATTGTTATATTTCCCACCATATAGAAGAGGAGGTCAAGGCACAGAAATGTTGAGTGACTTGCCAAGGATGACATCCTGGCCAACACAGCTTGGACCTTCATCTCCAGGTGCACGTCTAGGCTCCGTCCCATGATATCCACCTTCTCCAAATCCTTTCAGAATCTGTTCGCAATTCCTGCTAGTCATCTCTCCAGGAGATCATGAGCTCCATAATTTTACTTCCATGAATTTATTACTCAGCCTTTAAAACCCAACTCAAGTCAGTTTCTTCTGCCTTCTCCTTGCCCCCTCCCCAAGAGTTTCAACTGTCCGCCAGTGGTTCTCCCCAGCGTGGGTGCCTCCTTTCACTTCAGAATCAATGGCATATGTTGCCGTTATTTCCTATTTGTTTCCGTTTGTCTTCCGGAAGGTCAGGGACCAAGTATTGTTCCTCTGACTCCCAGCCCCAAGCTCTGACCTGAACTCACCTCAATCAAGTCTCAAAGTGAGGCTTTCATCGTAGAGCTGGAATTAAGTAGGATTAAAGTTAACACTGTCCTGGCTGACATAACTCTCTGGCTCCTTCTGTTTCTTCCAAGGATAGAAGATCACAGCTGCACACAGGTCATAGGGAAGGGACGTAGTATTTGTTCCCGGTCAAATAAGGAAGATTTTCTTATTGAAAGTGGTCTGGAGGGAGGGAGTCAACCCGCCAACAGATAGGAAGCAACCAGGTGGGCTGAGTTTAGGGGATGCAATGCACAAAGGAGTAGAGGCCCAGGTGGGGCTGGCAGGCAGCTGCTGCTGAGTCGTGGCTTCCATATCAGCTCAAGGTTCAGTCCTTAGGGGATATGACTTTCTGTGGAGTGACATGCAACACAATTTATGTGATCGTGTCAGTACCCAGAAAATAACTAAGAAAGGAGCATTGTGCACAGATTTCAGAAAACCTGATTGATATCTACCTTCCTGGTTCATCACGCTTAGAAGACAGAGAGCTATGATCTGTCCAGCACAGCTCTGTGCAAAGTGTGAGAAGATGGAGCTTCCAAATAAACCCCTGGATTTAAGGCAAGGCTGAAAT
The DNA here is from genome assembly GCF_048565385.1 of Saimiri boliviensis. Taxonomy (NCBI): domain Eukaryota; kingdom Metazoa; phylum Chordata; class Mammalia; order Primates; family Cebidae; genus Saimiri; species Saimiri boliviensis. The sequence goes on from NC_133454.1 coordinate 55,681,494, forward strand.
TTTATTTGAAGGGATTTGCTTTCGATTTCATTTTTTTAAATGCATTTTTAATAACAAGCCAATTCAATCAAAAGGGGGTATCTGACTGCTTGGAACAGCAGTGGGATCGCCCTCAACGTAGTTTGGAGCCTTTCCTAAACCCATGTCCTTTGATTCTGCCAGCTCAGATCCCTCCTCAGTTGGTAACTCACAAAGCCTGGTTGTCAGTGGTGTGGAAGAAACTCAGCTAGGAGCGTCCCTAAAGACACCTCCAGACCCACCCCTGCAAAACAAGACAATCAGTTCCTGTTTATTAGACACCAACAAGTGACATCACACAGACGGCGTAAATGTTGAAGGGGGAAGGACTGCGGGGGACACATGGGCCCAGCCCTTCTCGAAACTTTGAGATCCCCATGGCCAATCTGCCCGGCCACCAGGAAGGAGCATGATCTATTCTACTTGCTGTGGCTGAGCGCCTTCCTTCCTGCTCCTAAAACAGGAGGCTGCAGAAGGGCCACACACCCCTGAGGCTTATCACTAACCTTCCTGGTTTGGGGATCATGGGAGAAGCAATGAGGAGCATCTTTAGGTCTGATGGGCAGGGCTTGGGGCTCTTAGATGAAAACTCCCAAGAAAACCAGGGAGATAACGGGTGCTGCTAATCTCTGGGGTTGGGACACTCCAAGATGTCATAGAGGCCTGGCTAATAATGTCAGGGAGCTGGAGTAGCTGGAGTTTGAGCAGATCTGAGTTAGGCACCAGGAGGTTTTGTGCAGATTCCTTCAGTTCAGAAGAGGGCCTGCAGACGAGGCTCCCTGGAGAGCCACCTGTAGGCAGGAGGAAAAAGCGGAGGCTGCAGGAAGCAAGCAGATGGTGGTGGGGAGCGCAGTGGCCTGGGAGGCCCCCTCGTGGTGGAGTGGAGAGCTGCATGGCCAGCCAGCAGCAGGTAGCTGTGGGGCCCTGGAGCCCAAAGAAAAGCTCCAGGGACCTGGGATCGTTTGACTACAGTGGGAGCCAGGGGCTGCGGTTGGCAGTGGTTGGTGTCCCTAATGCCAGGGTGGGCAGTGGGGCAAGGTCATACTCACTTTGAACCGAGTCAGCCTCTTTATAAGTTTGCTCATTGTGACAAATTTGTGACACATTCAGTTCAACATTTTCCTAAAGGTGTTCAAATCCTAGTAGAGTTGAGATAATCTGGTAGTCATGTAGACATTCTCGGTCCAGTGACAATGGCAGAGTCAGGACTTAATCTAAGCAGATCATCTCAAATTTAATATATTCTCAGCACAGCAGCTAGAGGGATCCTGTAAGAGCCTGTAGATGATATCCCTCCTCTGTTCCATCCTGCCCACGGCCCCACATTGCACCTAGAAAGCCCTTACAACGATGTAACGCTCAGCACGCTCTGGCTCCAGGCATCTTGGACCTCATCCCTGAGGTTGCCCCTCGGTCACCCCAGCCTTACAGGCCCCTCCCTGGTCTCCAGCACACCAGGCCCATAGGTGCTGTGCTTGCTGCTCCTTCTGCCTTTATCTTCCCCCAGGTGTCCCCATGACCCCAGCCCTTCCCACTATTAGTTCTTTGCTGGAGCATCATCTCACAAAGGCTGATCTGGCCCCTCTGTTTTAAATTGTAGCACCCCTACCATCCCTATGCCCCTTCCCTAACACAGAGCTTGGTACCACCTGGCATCCTGAGTGTCTCAGTGACCTGCTTATTACCTGCCTGCCTTCGCTAGAAGGGAAAACCCTATTGGGGTTGGGATTTTTGTTTGTTTTACTCACCACTCACCACTCACTCGTGAGCACCTAGAATAGCACCTGGCATGTAGTAAATACTCCAGAAATGTCTGCTGAATGAACAAAGGTGAAGGTGAAGCCTACTGGCTCTTAGTGTTGATGATTCGGTCGGCCAGAGTCCCAGATCAAACCACTCTCTGACAGGTCTCCTGCTCCCGGTCTGCTAGCTCAGTCCCTGGCTCTCAACTGCCAGATCTGCTTTCTGCCCTTTCCAATTGCCTGGCTCAATTCTGTGTCCCCTTGCCACCCCCACCATGAAAACAGGAGACGTGCACATGGCCTCACCCCAGCATTTCCCATGGCAGTGATTCACCTGCCTTACCCCAGCATATCCCATAGCAGTGATCCATCTGCCTCACCCTGGCATTTCCCACGGAAGTGATCCACCTGTCTCTATAACAACCTTTCTTGATTTTGAGACTCTTAATGAACACCCCAGTCCCCTCACAGCTTCTCTTTCAAAAAGAAATTTTGAAATTTCTTTTTCAAAAATCTTGTGCCATTATTTCAGGCAACTTAGCCATCCATTTGACCAACATGGATGATCCTGTAGCCACAGGAGAAACCACCCTCAGGAGAAGGCTTGTTGGACCAGGCAGGATTTCTCTCAGTGCTGGGCCTGCCTCTGAGCCTCAACAACAGGACAAACCTGGCCTAAGTCCCTCTCCTGACACAGTCATCACCATGCCAGAAACAAGAAGAAGGGTCCAGTTTTGAGGCTGCTCCCTAAAGTAAAGGAACATGTGTTCGCAGAATCAAGTGCTGAAGAACCCGAAAGAGAAGTTCGATAGACACAGGCCCCATGCTTCCAAGGCAAAGCCTTCCAGGCTCACCAATGTTACCATCCAGAGCTGGCATCTCCACAGCCCTACACAGACACAGGATTTCTCAAAGCCATGGAGCAAAACAGAAACACCAGCCATCTGTCTCTTGAAATTTTCAAGGAGGGGGCACCACATAGCTTGGAAGACGCAGTAAGGCAAGTTTTGCGCTTACACCATGTTGTATGTGTAGAACATTCGTGCCTTCCCTTGGATGAACCAAGTGTGAAACAGGCAGGTTCCCACCCACTGCCCCCCTCGATCTCAGCCAGGGGTCCCAGCAGTTCTGGAAGCCGCAGGAGTGAGATAAGGCCTGCAAGGCTGCAGAGGAGAGAGAGCAAATCCCGGCCGAGCAATGTTCCCAATAGCTCTGGGCCAAATTCAGTTGAAATGAGACACTTTTTAAAAACAATTTTTGGGTAAGTGGTGGAGAAAATAAGAACACTGTGAACACGTGGAGGAAAGAAAGGAGCAGCCACCCGAGAGCAGAGATGGCTCTTCATCCGTCAGGCAGAGCTAGCGGGATGAAGCACATTCCTCACACACCCGTCACACAGAGGCATCAGGCATCGGTCGGGACAATGACTTGTGTGGGTTGTCATGACAATGAAATTGAAACTGGGATAAACAACAGCCACTCAGCCAGCAACCTAACCTCTGAGCTGACCTGTCATTTCGATTGCGGCCGCCCAGGCCCCGCGTAGACATCAGAAGATGAACATCTCTCGGGGCAGGCTTTGATAACGGGTGGCTCAACATGAGGCTGGAAATCAACTGAATCTTTTTGCTCCTCCATAAGCCAAGCTAGGGAATTCAGCAGCATCCTCTATAAGGTCCCCAGAGGCTGTGTAGGGAAAACAGAGCACAGAAAGTTAATGCAACGGACTCAAAGACACACAGCATGTCAGCAGAAAAGGCTAAGAATTGCTACTCCATCCTAAATTCAAAATCCCTTGGAAATCATTGCCAGCTCACTGAGGGTAGCACTTCTAAAGCTCAACAGGGCTTCCTGGCATTCCTCACCAAATGGACCAAGGCAAAATTTAATGATTGTCTCTGTTAGAACTTGAAAATCCCTTTGCAGTTCTAAGGCGAATGCAGATGCAGTTTCTGCAGACTCTGTGCCATCCTCCCTTCCTTCTCTGGTTGCCTCAGACACATCTGCAGAAGCTGAGCACCAGGAAAGAGAATAGAATATGCCCCAAAGGGCTCAACTTGACTTTAAAAAATGGTATTATTATTTATATTTAATAGCAGCTTCAGAGAAAACAGCAGATCCTAGGGCATGGCAGAAATGTAAATGCTAACTGATTGTTATTCTTCCGGAAACTTAGAATTCAAAAGTTTAATCATCCTCATTAGCATAATTTGGGCGACTTCAGTCCATAACCTTACCCTGGAGTTGATTATTTATGGCGCCCTGAACAGAAGTCGGAAATTAACTTTGATTTAATGTAACAATTCCATCCCCAATATAATTCATAATGCAGATACATTTGTCAAAAATAAATCAGGCTGCTCACCCATCTCAGAACAGGAAACCAAGAGGGGCATAGAAAGCGAATCCCTAATCTTTTCTTTCTGTAGCTGTTCTGGCTCTCCCGTCCCCTGCTCAGGTCTGTGCTTGCTCAGAGACTAGCTTTGGAGAAGGCTGAGAGCTTCAGGGTGGAAAAAAAATCTAGGGATCAGACAGGCCAGGAGGGAGTGGAGATTCCCTTGGGATGGACATCTTGCACTTCCTGAGGGGTTTATCCAAGTAAGCAGCTTTTTCACAAGACAGGATGAAAAAGTCATCCCAAGGAGCTCATCTGGCGGGAGGGTTGTGTGGAGAGCATAACACAACACCTTGCATGTGTTTGAAGTTCATCGATTTGCAGTTTGCTTCCGTCTGCGGTATTTCATTTAATCCTAGCCACATTAGATAGGGCAGCTGGAAACTGAGGCCTGGGGAAGTTGAGCAACTTGTCTCTGACCCACAGCTTGTAAAAGGCAGCATTGACCCTGGGATTCTGGTCTCCTGGCTCCTCAGGCAGTGCTCTCACTCTGTCTGCATGTGGAAGGAAAGGTGCCTGGGTACGCAGACTGTCACCTGGTCCAGGGAACCAGAGCTTTTATGGACTCCATCAAGAGCTTGGGGCGACAGTGGGAGATGATGCTCCCAGAGCAGACAGGAGCAATTTTCAAGACATCACCAGCTTACCAATTTCCAAGAGCTCAGAGGCAGCATTTATTGCTTCTACAGGAAATACTTAGAAAATAAAGTCCTGGGGCCAGGCGCAGTGGCTCACACCTGTAATCCCAGCACTTTGAGAGGCCAAATGAATGGATCACTTTGAGGTCAGGAGTTCAAGATCAGCCTGGCCAACATGGCGAAACCCCATATCTACTGAAAATATAAAAATTAGCCAAGCATGGTGGCACACACCTGTCCTTCTAGCTACTTGGGAGGTTGAGGTAGGAGAATCACTTGAACCTGGGAGGCAGATGCTGCAGTGAGCTGGGATCGCATCACTGCACTCTAGCCTGAGCAACAAGAGCGAACTCCATATATATATATATATATATATATATATATATATATATATATATATGTACACACACACACACACACACACACACACACATATAACACATATATATACATTTCCCACACACAGGACAAAAAGAACCCTAGGAGACCTCTCCTAGATGATGGGGTCAGAGTCACCCTAGGATTATGGTTAGACTTATCAACTTATCCCACAATGATTACATTTGCCTCTGCAAGGTACAAAGTTCTCTACCAAGGAAGGAATCTCTTTCCGTGGGCAGTACCAAGGAGGCAGACAGGCACTGCTGTGGAGCTTTTCCTCCCTGCTAATTCTCTGTCTGGACTGCTGAAGCCGCCCAGACGTGCCAAGTTTTAGTGGCAACAGGTCCGCTTGCCAGTAACCAACATCCTCTACCTCCTCCCCACAAGCACCTACAGGCTGGCAATGCCAACTCTCTTTTCCATGCCAGGCAGAGCTGATGCTATCTCACAATGGGCAGCAGAACCCTGTGCCAACAGCCTGAGCCTGGCCCAGCGGCTGGCAGGAAAGTGACCACACTCAGACTATGCCATTTGGCTCTTTGGCTTCTTCTCTGAAAAAAAAAAAAAACTGGCTGAGAAGCGGCAAAAGCTGCTGGCAAAATAGAAAGTTTGGGTTCTCTTGGTCTCAGCTCAGCAGGGGTGGTGATGGGTTGGCATGCCTTCTGTGTATGTATGTGTGTATGTCCACACATGAACACATGTGCATCCTCACACTCAATCACATGTTTTTAACAGCAATAAAACTAAGACAGAACCAGGCCAAAAGGCTCATTGTGAAAGAGAAAGCACCCAGGGCATTAAACAAAATTGTAACCATGCTTAGATTGGGTCACCATGACATTAGAACAATGAATTGTTTCATTCAATTAGAACAATCAATTGGTTCATCCAATTCAAACAACCACCTGATCCCACCAATGAAAAAAACGTCAGTTGTTAAAGCCTTTGTTGACCAAACACTCAAGGAGTTGGCTGAATTGATGTTTTACCAACTAAAAGCTTGTGTTGCTGTTCAGACATGGCTTTTGGTTCACCTCTTCCTGGGTGTCACTTTACTGAAAGAAAGAATATGGCATTTTGGTCTCTTCCAATTCCATTTCTGGGTAAGTGATATTAACTATAATGACAACAGCAGTAACAATAATGGGTACATCTGCACACGGAAACATCTACTGTGATGTTTCCAAGCACTCTAGTGTGTACTTCATATACTTTCGAATAACCCTCACAACAATCCTATGAAATCAATGTTGTTGTTATCCTCCTGACTTTAAACGTAAGAAAACTGAGGTTGGGAGCAGTGAAATAACCTGCCCAAGGTCACATAGCTAATAAGTGACATATCCAAGGCCCAGATCTGTGCCATTTCCTCCTCTTCACACGTGTTCACATGTATGCTGTTGTCTTCCCAATTGGAATGTAAGTTCCATGACAGAAGGGACCTTGTCTATTTTGTTTGTTCTTAGATTCCCACACTGAAAACAGGAAATTCTCACACTGAAAACATTTGGTGATTATTTATTGAGAACCTATTCTGTGCCAATACGCAGGCACAGAATAGACTCTCAATAAATAACCATCAAATGAATGAATGAATCAGCCTCGCCTCAACTGTGTGATGAAATCAGGCAGCTTCATATCCACCTCGGATATGAAGCCCCAACACAGACAGTATCCAAGGATGGGTACTTGGGTGTGGTCCTCCCAGAGAACAGGGATGGGGTGAGTCCACACTCTCTGCTGTTGGCAGCGACAGAACAGACTCTTCCCTGCCCCAATCAATGCAGGTTTCCATCAGTCATTTGTCTCCATGATAGGCCCCTGTGCTGGGAACACCCTGTGCCTCTTATCACCTGGTGTCATGGCACAGGCATCCATGCTCCATCTTGCCAGACAGCCTTCACAGGCTGGTGGTGGATGGCATTGTTGTTTTGGCAATCCAGCTGGACAAGTTTCTACCTGAACTTTGGCTCTGGCAGTGACTGGGTGGAGGATCCAGGGAAAAAAGATCTGGACAAAGGAAAGTGCCTTCTCACTTCTGCTTCCCAACCCCACAGGGCCAGCAGGAAGGGATGTTGTGCTGAGGATGGTGGGAAGCACCACTGAGAACATTTGTTCTTTGAGCATTTAGGATCTCGGGTCTCCCATTCATCCTCTGGCTTTCAAACATACCTGCACAGAACTCACCTGGGACAGACCTGTTCTTCCACGGCCTGCAGACATGAAGCTTCTCTGATATTGCATCCGATCCATCATGTTCAGAACTGCAAACACGCCTGATGGGCAATGCCACAGAGTGGAGAAATTCGGCAGTCTGAGGATTCTCCCTAGGGTACAAGATGGAGCAAGCACCAATTCTCAGCCTAGCCTCTCAGACAAATGTGTTGTTGCTACTGTTGTTTGCAAAGACCCTGGTCCTATTTATAAGCCTTGTTCTTTGCTCCTCCTAGAGACATGAGAAATTGTACAAATAAGGAAGCAGGTTTAACCCTTCCCTTGGCATGGAATAGACACTTGCTGGAGAAGAGTAGGAGTGAGTAGCTTGCAAGATTAATGCCACACCTTAGGCTTGCAAAATGCATTCTGTTTGCCAAAGCATTTTCTCATGTCAGCCTTATGACCGTGAGATAAGGGATACTGTTTTAAGTCCATATTACAGATGAGAAAACAAAGGCTGAGCCAAGGCCTCCAAGGTCATTCTAGGCCACCTTCCCTCTCCTCCTATCCAGATTCCAGGCCTGTGGAGAGCAGGAGAGGAGAAAGAGCCTTGCGAACAGGCCCCCCTGGTAGAAGATCACTTGTCCCTGAGCCTGCTCTGTGGGGGCTGGGCCAGGCAAAGAGCTTGCAGTGGTGAATTTCGTGTCAACTCTATTCGGCCATGAGGTGCTCAAACTTTTGATCAGTCGTTACTCTGTGTGTCTGCAAGGGTGTTTCTTAATGAGGTTAACATCGGAACCACTGGACTGAAGAAGGCACATGGCCCTCCCTGACCCAGGTGTTCCTCATCCAGTTGGTTGAAGTCCTGAACAGAACAAAAATGCTGACCCTCCTAAAATTTGGAGGGAATTCCTCCTGCCTGAGCATCTTCAGTGACATGGGTATTTCCCTCACTTCAACTGGAATGTCAGCTTTTCCCAAGTCTTGAGCCTGCTGGCTGCAGATCTTGGGAATAGCTGACCCCCAAAATTGCATGAGCTAATTCCTTAGAATCAATCTCTTTCTTAATACACTTGTATATATACAGACATCCCTTTGGTTCTGTTTAGCTAGAGAGCCTTGACTAATAAAGGGCCCCAAAGGCTCTGAGTGGGAGTTGAGCTGGGAAGCCAGCTGAGCAGACTGGCCTCCTCCAACCCCAGCACCAATAGACAGAGGAGATGTTTTCTGCTCTTCTACGCATACTCCCCTGCAGTAGCTGCCCTTCCTTCCCCAAAGCACATCTTCAAAAATATATATTGGCACCCAGCATGTCCCAGGCTTTTGGAGTAGGGGTGTATCACAGAATGAAATAGACCAAAAATCCCTTCCCTCATGGAGCTCAGATTTCATTGCAAAGATAATAAGAAAATTAGTCTATTATGAGGCGAGAAAGACTAAGAAAAAACAGAAAGTAGATCAGCATTGGGTGATTAGGTGCGTTGGGGTTGGGGGCAGGGATAGTAGTGAAGGGAATTGAGGAAGGCCTCCATAGGGAAGTGACATAATGAGTGCAGATTTGAAGGAGGTGAGGGAGTGAACCATGCCAGTATTTGGGCGAAGATCATCCCAGACAGAGGGCACAGCCAGAGCAAAGGCTTTGAGAGAGGAGATGCCTGGAATCACAGAGGCCAGTGTGGCTGCCACAGAGAGGGAGCAGAGAAGGGCAGAGCCCCGAGAGACGGAGACCAGGTAGCCTGTGGCTGCATCACACGGGGGACACCCAGAGGGGCTTTTGCAGAGGAGTAGCACAATCTGATTTAGGTTTTAGAAGGATCCCTCTGAAACTGAGCATGGTGAGTGCATGCCTGTGGTCCCAGCTACTCAGGAGGCTGAGGCGGGAGGATCACTTGAGCCCAGGAGTAGGAGACTACAATGAACCATGATTGCACCACTGCACTCCATCCTGGGCAACAGAGTGAGACCTCATCTCCATTCAAAAAAAAAGCAATTTTTTAAATAAAAAAATAAAAGAATCCCTCCGGGAACATGTGGAGAACACGTAAAGAGGGCAAGAATAGAAGCAGGGAGGCCAGTTAGGAGGCTCCTATCAAAATCCAGACCAGAGGGCATGGTGCCTCCAACCAACGTGATGCCAGGGCTCAGAATCTGGATGGAGTCAGGCAAAGGTGGAGATGCCCCTGAGCTTTGCAGGCAAGTTCCAGGTTTCTGAGCCCTTCTTCTGTCTGCCCAGCGAAGTATCCTAAAGACACTTTCTTTGCTGGGACCCTAGGGGGAAATGCCTACTTGCAGCTAGGAATATAGCCTTGCTCTGGTGGGGGCTGGAAAGGATGATGAGAAGGACATGTGCTAGCTCCTCCCCCAATATCTGGATGAGCTACTAAGGGCTGATGACACCATACAAGTCCTCGAGCTGAAGCAGGGACTCAAAAGGAGGAAGATAATGGCCTCTCCCGTGAGTACAGTCAGTGGTGTGCTGGTAAATCTTTAACAACTGGCTCTCTGGGAAAAACATGTGTATGTATGTGTGTAATTTTACTGGTCTAAAGAATGTGTGGCAGCCAGGCGCGGTGGCTCACGCCTGTAATCCCAGCACTTTGGGAGGCCCAGGCAGGCAGATCACAAGGTAAAGAGATCGAAACCATCTGACCAACATGGTGAAACTCTGTCTCTATTTAAAAATACAAAAATTGGCCTGGCGTGGTGGCACGCCTATAGCCCCAGCTACTCGGGAGGCTGAGGTGGAAGAACCACTTGAACCAGGAGCAGAGGTTGCAGTGAGCTGAGATCGCACCACTGCACTCCAGCCTGGTGTCAGAGCAAGACACCATCTAAAAAAAGAAAAACGAAAGAAAAAAGAATGTGTGGCATATATCTTAGAAATAATAATAAAATGTATACTATCCTTTATCATAAATTCCATGTAAACAACTGATTCTCGCAGAATGCTTTAGTTGATTTTTACAGAACTCCCGTGTTTGTAGCCAGCTTATGATCACAATCGACAAACCAGTGTAATTCCCACATGAATGTTGGTTGATATTTTCATTTACATTAACGGGTTAAAAAAAAAAAAAAAAGAAAACTGAAAAAGGCCAGGTGCAGTGGCTCACACCTGTAATCCCAGCACTTTGGGAGGCTGAGGTGAACTGATCATGAGGTCAAGAGTTCGAGACCAGGCTGGACAACATGGTAGGACCCTGTCTCTACTAAAAATACAAAAAAAAAAAAAAAAAAAAAAAAAAATTAGCTGGTTGTGGTGGCCAGCGCCTGTAATTCCAGCTACTCAGGAGGCTGAGGCAGGAACATCGCTTGAACTCAGGAAGCAGAGGTTGCAGTGAGCCAAGATGGCACCATTGCACTCCAGCCTGGGCAACAAGAGCAAAACTCCATCACAAGAAAAAAAAAGGAGAAATGACAAAAAAAACTATTTGTTGAAACTTCCCTTGTTCATCAATGATGTGAATGACCCCTTTGTGGCATCAGATATTAGTTTTCACTTACTGCAAGAGTATTTCCCCATTTTTCACTGATGTTTAATAGCCATAGACACAACCCAGTTTTATGTTTAATCTGCATCAAGATATTCTCCATCACTGTTTTTGTTTGTTTGTTTGTTTGTTTGTTTGTTTGTTTTTGAGATGGCATCTCACTCTGTCACCCAGGCTGGAGTGCAGGGGTGTGATCTCAGCTCACTGCAACCTCCGCCTCCTGGGTTCGAGCAATTCTCTTGCCTTGGTCTTCAGAGTAGGATTGCAGGCACGCACCACCACACCAGCTAATTTTTGTAGTTTTGGTAGAGACGGGGTTTCACCACATTAGCCAGGCTGGTCTCAAACTCCTGACCTCAGGTGATCTGTCCATCTTGGCCTCCCAAAGTGCTGAGATTACAGGTGTGAACTAGCATGCAGCCTCTCCATCGCTTTTTAAAGTCTGAATAAATAACAGAACAATGAATGAAACCCTGATTTACAGACTTTGTCAATTCCATGCTATGAATCTTCCCACCCTGGCTCATTTGAAGCTGACATCATTGAGTGTGGCGCTGGAAAGAGATGCCTACTGGTGTGGCATTACAGCCTCTCCACCAAGCAGATATCAGAGATAGAAAAAATCTCAAGTGTCAATAGTAAAATGTAGTAAAATAATTAGCAAGTAATGAGTTTTGATTTTATTACCTTGATGTTTAATATAACTTATTTAATTGTAGTTTATATAATTTAATTTCTAATAATGGCTATGTTTATCAACCAGCTCACAAAATCATTGAACATATAATGCTTGACTTTCATGATCCCATAAAAGCTGGCTCTAACATCCCCCTGACTAGTATGGAAATTACCCATCTTCCTCATTCAGAGATCAGGAAGCTACCTCTACCAAAAAATGGGGAAACCAAGTTCAGAGGGGTGAAGTGAGATGCCCAAGGCACCCAGTAGTGGATGTCCTAGAGCAAGAGTGGCCTTAAGGCATGGGTATGGAGTGATGGGGTGCCATGGTGGAAACCCAGGAGAGCCAGAGGAAGCAGCTTCATACGGGGGCAGTGAGGGTTAATGGGCATTCCCGGGGGTGAGGCACACCCCATCCCAGGCCCACATCACCACCCTCCGTTCCCCACAGCCTGCCTGGGCCAGCCTCTCAGAACGGGATCTTGGTGGATCTTTAGGGAGAAGCAGCCTCACCCATGTTGCATAGGCTGTGGTTGATTAACAAATTAGCTGTAAATCAACGGAAATAACAAGTTTGTCCACAGGATGAAAAGTCTGCCAGTGCCAGCCTCCTCAGCTGGGCTTGTCAGAGTCAGCGCAGGAGGATCCAGCCTCGGAGAGTCAGGTGGAGCCTCCGGGCTCTGCTGGCCCAGTGCCCGAGTGTTTCACTGCCCCTGAATGTAGGGAAAGGCCCAGAGAGGGGTTGAGAGGCAGGGGCCGGTGGCCCCAAGATCACAGCTGCCCTTCCCATTCTGTACCTGCTTAAATCTCAGCATCCTGTTCCAGCTCCCCAAGCTCCTTCTGTACCCACCAGGGCCTCCAAAGTACCTTCTGGTCCTTTGAAACAAGACCCTCTGGTGTCTTGAAACAAGGGTTTCTTGACCCTCTGGTCCCAGAAAAGAGAATTATAATAGTGATTTCAGGCCCTCACCAGCCTCTCCAGGCCACTCGGGTCCTGGATACAGAGGGAGGAAGAGCACATGGCCCTGAGCAGCCAAGGAGGGAGGCTGAGCAGTAGCCCTGAGTGCAGTCACTCTGAGTTAGACCCAGCCCAGAAGCCAAGGGCAGAGCAGCCTCCTGGGGTTCTGAATGCTGGAAGGGGTGAGGCAGAAGGGAAAGCATAGCCAGCAACTAACCAGAGAGTGACCCACACCCTAGCTTCTGTGCCAGGAGGATACTGTGTTACCTTGGGAAACTTAAAGAGCCTCTCTGAGTTTCCATTTTATGCATGTTAAAAAATGAGTTAGCAATACAATAAATCCATGGCTTTCATAAATTTAATATTTGACTGTTTGGTTTTCACTATTTGGTGGCATGGTGTTTGCCTGGCCAGTGGAGCAGGGCCCACTCACAGACTCTGTTTAATGCCTTCCCAGAAGCCTTGGTCTGGTGCCTTACCAGCCCTGATCAAAGCTCAAGGAGGAGGCTCCGATGTCTGTTCCTGCCCTCCCGGCCTGGCATACTCCCCCCAGATTTCCTTCCCAGTGGGACTTGGAATCTGAGATGCTGTGGCAAAGCCCCAGGATCTCCATGAAGGGATCTGCATGGCCCTGGGGGGCAGCTCTGCCCACAGCCCTGGTGCCAGGCTTCAGTCATCCCGGATGTGGGACACACACATGGGCCTGGACATTCCACAGACCTAGGCTCAAATGCAGGTTCCGCCACACAGATTACACGAATGCAAAGAGGTGACCTGGCCTTTCTGCCTTGGGTACCCTTTGGCCTTTTTGCAGAAAGAGGACCTGAAGGGCCTCAGGGCTGACCCCCTGGGATGCAGGACAGGGACTCCGCCCTCCTCCCTGCTTTCCACCATTGCCCTCCTGCTTCAAATTCCCCAGCCACTACCGACAGCTCAGCGTCAGCTCCTCAGCCCCAGAAAAGAGCTGAAATTAGGCTCCGATCAGCCTAGGGGCAACCAGGGAAGACAGAGCCGCGGGAGATGAGTGGCAGCACAGGAGAAACGGGTGGGGTGGGGGGAAGGCAGATAAAGCGGGCAGAGACAGAGTGGGAAGGTGGGAGGTGGGAGCGCTGACACAGCACTCACTGCAGATTCCTGCCATAAATCACTCTCAGGGTGGCCTGGGAGCCCTCGCGGCAGGAGGGGGAAGGCTCCCATCCCAGATTCTGAGCCCAGAACATCACCCTGGAGGGCTGGGGAACTCTGGGCATCCCTTTGATCTTGCTGGAGGCCTCTTTACCCCACTGCAAGATGGGGAGCACTGTTCCCGCTCTTGGGCCCTGTGTAGAGATCAATTGTGTCTCAATGCCCAGGGCATTGACGTCCCCATGCAGAGGTGTATGGATTAGGAATAGGATCATTATTAAGTAATTATTGTTCCTAACAGTTTTAACAACAACAAAAAAAATCACTCGGAGCCAGGAGCATGCCTGCTCTGGGGCGTGGTATAATAACTCACATTTATGAGGCGCCTCACAGCATGAAAACCACGGTCATATATTTTTCTCATTTGATTCCCACAATGCAATAGTGCAGGTAAGGCAAAGATTTTTCTCTATGTTTGTTTTACAAACCAGGAATTTCAGGTTCAAAGAGTAAAGGGTCCTTCCGCTCCCCGGGCCATAGAATCAGCTAGTGGGAAGGAGCAGGAATCTGAGCTCAAGTCTTATGATTCCAGACACTACTGTTCCTTTCCCATTATCGCTTCCAAAAGAGCCTGGGGATGGAGTAAATCCTGGGAAGGTGACATTATAGGACTTTGGGTTCTGGGTTTGGCTCCCAGCATGTGACCTGAGTACCTCCGTAGTATAATGGAGATCATGTCACAAACAGTGCCCCGCTCCTAAAGTTGCCAGGGGCATATGAGGAGGTCGTGGATTCAAAGGGCTTAGCTGAGGTCCTAGCGGTGAAAAAGGGCTCAGTAAACATTAGCAATTGTTACCATCATCCCTGGGGTTCAAGGTAAAAGGGGCAACCCACTGGCTTGCTGGTCACTCTGGAGGCCAAGAGGTGACAATGGTGAACCCCGAGTTCTCACTCCATTTGAGGGACCCAGGAAGTGATTCCCATGGCCACTCTCCTTTTCCTGGAGAGGCTCCTCCTTAAGGCCTTCCAGCCCACAGCGGCTGGAAGAGTGTTCATGGAGGACCCCACAGATGAAGGTCCTGGGCCCTGGGGAGGAACGAGACTCTGCTGGGACCTTGGGTGGAACTGACCGGAGCTGGAGGCAGGTGTAGGACAGAGAACTTGTTTCTCACCAGAGCCTCAATTTGGGAGGAAGCTTGGGACAGGGCAAAGAGCATGACCTGAAAATTGGCTCTGCCTTAGTGTCCTCAACTATAAAAGCAGCTGACAGTGGCTGGAGCCGGGGGGGCTGCAGCTGTCTGGGTGTGGTGTTCCCTCTCTTTTTCCCTGTGGAGGCCAGAACAAGCCCCAGGATGCCAGAGCTACCCAAAGCCCCGGCTTCTCTCCTTCCTGTGAACGTCCCTGGGATGGGACCCTTCACGGGGCAGGGCTGATGGAGTGTGAGTGGGAGTCAGCAGGAGCACCTGAAGGCCTCTCCCACTTTCCCAGAGCAGGAAACTGCCGCTGCCTTCTAGGCTGTCCGCCCCACCTGCCACCACAAGCCCTCAGAGACGGCCCTGCTCCCCGCCAAGGCAGCGTGAATGCTTGGCCTCCCTGACTCCCCATTACCTGGTCCTGCAGCCCAGCTCTGGGGCTCCCTTGACCCCCATGCTGCAGCTGGGCTTCCGTGACCCCTCAAAAGCGAGCATCAGCACACACGGCTTCCTCCCACGTCCCCACCCCTCGGTGGGCGCCAGTCAGGTGACACACTCCGAGGCTCTGAGGGCTCCGGTTAAGTGGTGTAATTTAGCCTGGGTTCTGTGTTTTGATTTTGCCCAGCTGCATCTGTGTGCATTTAGATTAATCCTGTTAGCTGCTGGGAGTGGGGCTACCTGCTGTTTATCAAGAGTGCTTATACGATTCCCGCTTGAAATGCAGCCACCTTCCCTGGGCAGAGAAGCTCCAGTTTCCTTCATCCCACAGCAGCCTCTGGGAGAGGTAGAGCGTCCAGAGAAGGGTCTCCTGGTCACCCACACTGGCCTTGCAGGCAATGGCGCAGAGTCTGCAAGCCCCCAGACCCATACCCCAGCCTGCGTGTCCTCCCCAACCACAGTACCTACCTACGTCTCCACTTTTATCACAAGGCCTTTGATCTGCTGCATCTTGGAGTCCAGAAGGCTCCAGGGTCATGGTTGTGGCTGCTCTAAGGCCAGTGGGAGGCAGGGGTGCCCTGACCTTTTCCTCACTTGAGTCATACGGCTACCAGGTTTGAATGAAGGAAAGTTACAGTCCTGGCCTGTCGCTGTCCGCAGTGGGATCTCAGGTGTGTCCCTTGACTCAGTTTTTCTCACCCGTAAGTCGAGATGAATGCCACCAGCCCTACATATGCAGAAATTTGTCCTAAAGGAGAAATGAAGTCATTTGTTGACAGCACTTTTCCAGCCCTGCTCAGTTACCAGGTGCTAGGGAACAAGGATGGCGTGGTGGGCACAGGTCTGGAGCAGGGTCCCGTCCGATCCCTGTTCACAATGTGTCCTTTAGAAAGTTGCCAATACACACAGCCTCTGTGTTTCTTTATCTGTGAAATGGGAATAGTAATCCTGCTCATCTACCCACAGTTGGTGTGAAGACCAAGGCCGGCTGAGATGGATTCTGGCCCCCCTCTGAACTCTCACCATGTGCTTTCAACACAGCTTCCACTTTCACACCGTGGGCGACACAGTGAAACTGCCACCTTCATACTATTGATATGGAGACCAAGGCCAGAGAGGTGGTAACCACCCAGGTCCAGACCTGGCTCTGCTGCCTCCAAACCTGTGTTCCTGGAAGACACAGAGTGGGCCAAGCGCTGTTGATCTCCATGGGATCACGTGGGTGGTGTGGCAGGTGCCCAGCCATGATCAGAACTCCCCCACCCCAACACTGATGTGCCCTCTCCCACTGGGCTCTGAGTGCTGCCAGAGGACACTGGTGCAGCACCCTCTCCCCCACCCCACCCAGGGGCACACCAAGCAGCGCCTATTCCTCAAGAAGGCATTCCTCCAGGTTCCATCCATCTTCCCACTTGGGAAATTCTTCCTGAGCAAGATCACCCAGCCTCATCATCTCCCTGCAGCTGTGTGCTAAGAGTCTCCAGACTCCATCTCCACCCACACCTTGCCCACTTATCTCACAGCCTCAGATTTTTTTTTTTCCCCAAGATAGGGGTCTCACTATGTGGCCTGGGTTGGTCTTGAACTCCTGGGCTAACTGATCCTCCTGCCTCAGCCTCCCGAGTAGCTGGGACTACAGATGTGCATCATCATGTTTTTATGGGTTTATTTCTCTTTCTTTTTAACAGCTTTGTTGAAATAAAATTTACATACCATACGATTCACGCATTTAATTTATAAAACTCAATGGTTTTTAGTATATTCACAAATATGTGCAATCATAACCACAGCCGATTTTAGAACATTTTCATTATCTCGGAAAGAAACCCCCTACCATTGAAGTTTCACTCCTCACTTCTCCTACCCCACACCCTAGCCCCCAACCCTAAGCAAACACTACTCTACCTTCTCTCTCAATGATTTTGTTTATTCTGGACTTTCATATAAATTGAATTATGTAATAAGTGAAATAAGTTTTAAATCTTGTTTTATACATTTTATTACTTATTTTTATTTCTTTAGAGATGGGGCCTTGCTATATTGCCCAGGCTGGAGTACAGCGGATACTCACAGGCCACTGTAGTGCAGTGTGGCCTTGAATTCCTGGGATCAAGTGATCCTCCCACCTCAGTCTCCGGAGCAGCTGGGACTGCAGGCACGTGCCACCGCACCCTGCAACTTATCCGAATGTTTTCAAGGTTAATTCATGTTGTAGCATGTATCAGTCCTACATTTCTTTCTATGGCCTAATAATATCCCATTGTATGAATAGACCATATTTGGTTTATCCACTCCCTAGTTGATGAGCATTTTGGTTGCTTCCTCTTTTTGGCTATTATCAATGATGCTGCTCTGAGCATTTCTGTAAAAGTTTTATGTGGATGTATGTTTTCACTTCTCCTGAGTATCAGTCTAGGAATGACATTGCTGGGAAATATGGTGACTCTCTGTTTAGCCATTTGAGGAACCGCCAGGCTGTGTCCCAGCACGGCCGCCCCATTTTATATTCCCACACAACCGTGTCTGAGGGCTCCGGTTTCCCCACAGCCTCACGCTGGCTATTGTCTGTCTTTGGTTATCCCCGTCTTGTTATGTGTGAACTGGCATTTCCTTGTGGTTTTGATTTGTATTTCCCTGATGCCTGATGATGTGGAGCATCTTTTCATTTGCTTTTTGGTCGTTTGTATACCTTCCGTGGAGAAATGTATATTCAGATCCCTTGCCCATCTGCTAATTGGGTTGTCCTTTTTATTGAGTTGTAAGTGTTCTTTATATATTCTAGATACAAGTCCACGGCTCAGAATTGAGTACCTAACTGAGCCCAGCCTCATGGTTGAGAGGGAAGATAATGGCTCTAGAATTAGGCTGGATTAGACTCAATTTCCCATTCAGACATTTAGTAATGGAGAATGTGTTATTTAACTCGCTTGCAGAAAAGGTAATAACACCTGTGAAATGGTACATTCAAGGCTCCGTGTGTTTACCTGTGCGAGGCATGGAGCTTGGAGTTGTTCAGCCTTCCCACTGAGGTAGGTAAAGAACTGTTATTACTCCTGGTTACAAGTGAGGCAACTGAGGCACAGGGAATTCACTGTGGATCATGGAATGGTAAGTGGCAGAACTGGGACTTGGACCCACATCTGTGGAACTCTGGTGCCAAGAGCCCAGGTAGGCAATGAATGTGTGTTAAATAAATGAATGAACGCCTTCACTGATGGGGACCTCCCTGTTCCACAAAGAAGCCCGCTCTGCTGTTGGATTCTTCTAGTTGCTGCAAAAATCTCACTGTTGTCGGGCAAAAACCACACATCCCCCATCATAACTCCTTCCCATTGGCCCTGGTTCTGCCCTTTAGAGAACTCCTGATGCCCAGGGGGGCGGGGCCAATGCCGCTGACCCCAACTCTAGTATACGGAAGGCCTCTCCCATCCCCCACCCATATACACAGGCAGAGTCCCAGCCCTGGCCCATGTGACCACCCGGATGAGACTGAGAGCGCCTACCTCCCACAGGTCTGTCTATTCAGGCTCTCCCACTGGATGCAGTCAGAGCCAGATCTCCTCCCCAGGGACCAGGAACTGGGAGATGAGACCCTTGTCAACAGTGAGCAGGAACCCATGGATACTGGCTCTGCGACCCTATCAGCGCCAGGTCATATTATGGCAAGAACAGGACGTAGGTGGGAGCTAAAGGAGCCTGCGGCTGGCTGACGGGAGGGGGGCGCACAGGGGACTCGCTTGTTCCAGCCATCTGAGCAATCTCATGCTTGGTTAGCTCTACAGGTGACACTACTTCAGGGCTGACCCGTCGTGGCCCCGTAGCTGACCTGACCACAGTATCTGAGACTCCAATTCCAGGCTGTGAGGCCTGGACAACCTTAGAGAGCACTGGGGAGGAGGGACACGTCACCATATGAGCCTCCACCACCTGCATTGAGGCAGAATGGAGCACCAAGTCCCGGCCAACCCTTGCAGACAGCTAGAACTTCACCTCTGTCTCCAGCAAGCATTCTCTCTGGGCCCCTGCACTGTGGCCTGCACTTGAGAATTCAGGCTGGACAGGACAGGCTGGGACTGCCCTCTCTAGCCTCCGGGACTGAAACCTCAGCATTCCAGAGCTAGGACCCCCCCATCTGTATTTTGGAGGCAGAGGGAATTCAACGAGGGCCATCAGTCCAAGCAGTGCCTGAAAGTCAGTGTCACATGGGAGAGACTCGAGAGCCTGGTTTGCTGTCAGGACGACCTGAGCTTAAGTTCTGTCTCTGCAAGTTCCTTCACTGCCCTGGCCTCAACTTGTATTTCTGTAAACTGAGGACACTGATGATGACCTTGCTCATCAGGTTGTTAGGAGAATTAAATGAGTTATTCAAGCCTATCCCAAAAGGTTAAATGATTCCATGACGTTCTTAAAGTGACAAAATTATAGAAATGGAGATTCATCATTGCCAGGGGTCAGAAAAGAAGGGAAAGGGGGAAGGTGCCTATGAGGGGACAGCAAGAGAGATCCTGTGGTGATAGAACAGTCTGTATCTCGTCCACATCAATTTCCTGGTCATGATCCTGTGCTATAGTTTTGCAAGATGTTAATACTGGGGGAAACTGGGCAAAGGGCACACTGGATCTCTATTATTTCTTACAATTGCAAGTGAATCTACAATGATCTCAAAATAAGAAGTTTCATTTTTTAAAAGAGTTGTTTAAATACTGTTAGGTGAAAGGCAGTATCCGTAGCATTGATCCCCATCCCTGGGTTCCTCTGTGAGCTGGTGTGGCCTGGGAACCTGCATCCTGTGAAACCCTCACAGCATTGGAGGAGCGGCTGGAGAGAAGAGCCTGACCATATATGCCTGCCTTGAAAGCCTAATAAATGCAGGAGGGAGGGAGGGAATGAATGAGTGAGTGAATGAATGAGTGAAGGAATGAATATTACAGCAAGTGAACTCTCCGTCTCTCAGGAAATGAAATGGGCTTAAAGCGAGAGGCACTTGGGATGGACGCAGGAACCATCTTGCAGCTCTGGATTGGCCAGCCCGAGCCCCTGCTTTGCCTCGTCCACTCCGGCTGCATTCCTTGTCTGGGGCAGGCTGTGTGCCTTCGAGGACTGCATAGTGACGCACTTTAATTAGTGCAAGAGTAAATTACATTGGACCAAGAGAGCCCCGACTTCTCCCGACAGCGTGGGGAAAATAGAAGCCTAGCATTTTCAATTTAAGGTTTAGTTAGATAATGCCTGTTGGTGCCAGTAGATTACAGAGTGGATATTAAATCCTGCAGGATTTGGAATCGGAGCATACAAGACGAATCCGTAAGTAGGGGAAGCAGCCGGAAGGGGCAGGCCTGCTGTCCTCAGCTAGCGAGAGCACCTCTCTGGGTAGGCGCAGCCACACAGAACTAGAGGGTCCATGGCGGCTTCAGACGGGCAGGTGAAGGCTGAAATTCTAGGGGCTGGAACTACTTTCCTGCCTGGCTCCCTGAACCAAGGTTTCCTCTGTTACGAATGGAAAGTCTAATGCCCAAAATCACTGCAGGTTTTGGAAGTTAGAATAGAAACCCACACTTCAATCTCGTCCAACCCTCCCCTCCCTTCTCCATCAGTCAACTCCTATGGTACCTTCGTAACAGCTCAAAAATCTCCTCCTCCAGGAAGCCCTTTCTAACTACCCACTTAGATTCCTCTGTGAGCCGAGAGGACTCCAGGCTTCCTCTGGCATTGAATTCACCAATGATTCTTATAATCACAGACCTACCCCTCTTCCTCTCCCCTCACTCTTTTGAAAGGTGTGATCATGACCTGCCCACTCACACCCTTACTCCCAGGCACAAAGGGGCACCAATAAGCATGTGCCACACAGATGGGGTTTCTGTCATCAGTTTGCATTTATTTTCCAACAGTTGATGCATTTTGTTTTTTTTTTTTTTTTTGGTTTTTTTTTTTTTTTTTTTTTTTTTTGTACATACAGCCCAGATAATTGAAGCCACTCTGCCTGTGTCACCAGGGCTTCTTGATAGTAAAGCTCTGATGAGATATCAGGTCCAATTTCAGGGCTCTTAACATTGTATCTTAATAAAACTAAGCCACATTTTCCTCCTGCTTATAATTTTTTTTATTCCTTTATACTTATTATTGAGAACAATCTTAGGTGCTTGCTAGGTACTTGACAAAACAAATTTGGAATGATAATAACATTGATACCCCTTCCTGTAGAACATTTTCATGCTACAGTTTACCATGGTGAATTATATATTATGTTATATTTTCTCTTGTTTAGAACTACAGTACAGAAAGTTCAACAAAAATCCCATTCTCCAGTATAGAGAAAGGTTAAGAAAGTGTTGTGAGTAAGCATTCTACAGAAAGAAAACTTTATTTTTAAAAAAAAAAAAATAAAGAAGAGGAAGAAAGAGAAAGAGGAAGAGGGAGAGAGAATGGGGGTATTGCTTCATTGCCCGGGCTAGAATGCAATCTAAATATGGGTATGCCTATAATTGTCCTTAATAATGGAGACATGAAAGAAAATGAGGGAAGAGAATAACAAACAAGGAGCCAACCAACATTTCGTTTAAACTTCTAAGTTGATATGATGTGGTACTGATAAGAGTGTATATTTTGTATATTTAAAGTGGAGAGTTCTATAAATGTTAATTACATTTACTTGTTCCAGATCTGAGTTCAAGTCCTGAGTATCGTTGTTAATTTTCTGTCTCATTGATCTGTCTAATATTAATGTTGAAGTCTCCCACTATTATTATGTGGGAGTCTGAGTCTCTTTATAAGTCTCGTATGTCTGCGTTTTCCTGTATTGGGTGCGTATATATTTAGGATCTTTAGCTCTTCTTGTTGTTGCATTGATCCTTTTATCATTATATAATGTCCTTCTTTGCTTCTTTTGATCTTTGTTGCTTAATTGTAAGTTCTGCTTTTTATTTATTTATTTTAGCTCTCTGTTTGGTTGGTAAATCTTTCTCCATCCCTTGTTTGGAGTCTTTGTGTATCCTTGAATGTGAGATGGGTCTGAACATGTGATACTTTGAACATTTTGAACATGTGATACTTTCGCAGCCTTCAAGACTCAAGAGGTGCAAAAGGGTCCACGGGAAGTCTCCCTCCGCCTGCCTTGCAGCTCTCCAGCTCCTCCCTAGGAACAGCCAGTCCCTTGTACACCGACCCAGGAGGCTCTATCCTCATGTAAACAAATGTGGATGTGCGTTTCTCCCTTTCTTAAGAAAATAGCAGCTATGATACATGTTATTTGCACGTCACTATCTTCACTCCAAAACCTTTCTTAAAGACTTCTTTCTTGCTACAGGGAGGAGACCTTTGAGCCAGGCCCTGCTACTTTAGGAGTGGGAGGCTACAGGGCATCGGGCTGGAAGGATGGGCTCCCAAGTCCTGCTCTTCTGACAGGGTGTGCAGTCTTGATTAGCATCTTAAGATGCCTCTGTGGCATACCTGGACCAACAGGTAGGAGCGGCCAAAATCGGCAGCTTCAAAAGTGTGGACACAGGGCCTGGGAACCCTGGCCCGAGCCCACAGGGCAACTATAAGGCCCATCAGCCTTCCCAGGGGCCAGGATAACGTTTCTGGCAGGCCCAGCTCAAAGGCTTGGGCTCAGTGGAGGAAGCTAGAGAAGCTTATTAGTTTAAGCAGGATAAATGTGTAAATTAATTACCCCGGCCACCCATGCATGTAGCGGCCGGTCTGCCGCTGGGAGGAGAAACATTAGCCTCCACTCCTCCTGCAGTCTGGCTTTCCTGCCAGACGCAGCCCAGAGCATCCGTGGCTGCATGCCCACTAGGGAAGGAGGGACCCAGGAACGAGAGCCAGGTGGCCTTGAGGAGCTAAGCAGATCCTCCCCGAAACAGCAGGGATTGGATTCCGCCATCACCACCACCATCAAAGGCGGCAGTCAGAGAAGAGCAGCCTGAGGCAGGGAAAGGACCCTCCGTCCTCCTCTCCACCTTGCATGGGGCACCTATTTATCAAGTGACGATGCGCCAAGCCCTGTGGTGACACCTGCTTGCCTTCTTTCCTTTGATCCTCATGCAAACCCATGCGGTCAGTACGGTTAGCCCCATTCCGCAGATGAGAAACTGAAGGTAAGGAAATGTAAGTAGCTTCTTCTACTGACCCAGCCAAGTCAGGGTTCAAGTACAGGCTGGCACACTGCCTCCCTCACAGAGGCACAGACAGGGCGATCTCTGGAACTGTGTCACCCGCAAGAGCCTTCCCTGCTTGCACTCTCACCCCAGGGCAGATCCCTCCCCCTCAGCCCGTGGCAGCTGGGCTGCGGCCTCCCTCTCTGGCATTAGTGCTTCTACAACCAGGACCTGCTCGCCTACTCGCCTCCTCCACCAACTGGCCCTCAGCTTTCAGCTGTGTCCTAAACCCCTGCGTCCTCTGCACCTCCTGCCTGTGTCTTTGCTTGCTCCTGCACCTGCAAGGCCACCAGCGTCTCCACCTGCCACAGTCGGTCCTGTCAACAATGTCTTGAGCCAAGCACATAGCGCACCTGGGCCTCCACTCTTGCTTCACCTCCGTTCATTCCTGAGTCCTCTACTTAAAGCCCTGATCTGATTACTCACCCTCCCACAGAGGTGGCCACTGTGTTTATGGTAAAGCGCAGCCCCTATAAGCCCTGCATGATCCAACCTTGCCTTTCTCACACACGCAGAACTCACGCTCCAAGTCAGATCCCTCTGGCCCCCCAAGATCGTCTCAATCCACTCTCTGCACAGTTGCCCCCTCCTCAAGGGACACATCCCCTCATCACCCTGTGATGAGTTCGGCATGCTCCAGTCACCTTCTGGTTCAGCTCACAGGCCCAGTCTTGCGAGTTCACACAAAGCAGCAGCTTGTGTCTCCTGTATCTTGTGCTTAGATCTTGGTCCGACACAAAGATCTGAATGAATGAAGGCCTCCCCCAAGCCACGCCTCCATTCCCGCTCCTCATCAGATATCTGTGCTCCTCTCTCTCCCCTGGGCCTGTGCAATGCCCCCAGTCTTGGGCTCTCACCCAGTCCAGTCTCCACTCCAAGCAGGTCCACACCTGAACCATCAAAGACCCACACCCCATCCCTCAGAGAGTATGGCTAGTCCTTCTCAGACAGGCTCTCAGGGCCCCACCTTCCACAGCTAAATCCAAATCCTGCAAGTTACCAATCAGTAACAGGGCTTGCAACCCCTCAATTCAGCCAGTTGAGGATCTTAGCATGATAATGGGACCAACCTCAGAGAAATGCAGAATTCGCTAACCAGGGCCAACCTGTAGGAAACACATTACATGTCCATTTGCTATGAATGTATTGGTAACAATGAGCCCAGCCAAAGACCTCTCCTCCCTCCCTCACCTGGCTCCCTGTTCTTCCTGGGGAGCTTCAGGGATCATGGGCACCAACATCATCCCCTGGGGTGAGGTCAACCACCCACTGCCACATCTTCTTGCAAGAGAGTCTGTCGGTTCCTAAGGTTCCTCACCCTCTCCCTACTC
Source organism: Saimiri boliviensis (assembly GCF_048565385.1). NCBI lineage: Eukaryota > Metazoa > Chordata > Mammalia > Primates > Cebidae > Saimiri > Saimiri boliviensis. Next base: position 55,706,195 of record NC_133454.1, read on the forward strand.
CTTTGCCTCTTCTTAGCCTCTGCCTTGGCAAGGTGATGAATTAGGAGCCAGGAGTTGGCACATTCACCAAGCAATTAGTGTTTATCTCCCTTGTTTCTGTGGCTGAACAACAGTCCATTTTCAAACTTAATAGTCAATACTCAGAAAGATAAAACTGCCTGGGTCACTCTTGGGAGGTGATTGGAGGGTTTGGTGGGAAAGGGGGCTGGGACATGAGCTGGCCCTGCCTCAGCCTACCAGCCCCCGGCCTTCTGGACATGCATTCCTGGAGCACCGACCTGTGACCCTTCTGACCTCTCTCCATGGTCCATCAGGAGGCGGGGACAAAGGTCCCCTGTTGCAGCTGGGACATCGGAGGAGGACAAGAGTCAAGCAGCTCTACAGTTCCCTCCTCCTTGGACTTTGAGGTCTCTGCCTTTCTGCCTCTCTCTTCACCAAGAGCAGCCTTGGGTAGAGTCCTGTCTGACCCATGCAAGCCCCCTTTGGGAGCTGCAGAACTGAGCCAGCTGTGCCCACCCAGCCTCCTCCCCAGGCCAGCCACCTGCAGAGGGAACCAAAAGCTGGTGCCCATATAAGGGGAGCTTGCCCATTCTGCAGAATTCCATGCTGGCTCAGGCAAGGTCTGGTGGGGTGAGCAGTAAGCCCCTATCACCTACTCAGACAAGGAGACTGCTGTCCTGGAGTCACACATTCTACAGGCTGGGACAGAAGGGTCTAGTCCGCTAATGCAGAAGTGGGGGAAGGAGGAGAGAGAGAGGCTTGCCTCGTGGAAGGGCCCTGGGACCCAGTCCTGATGACCTGGGCAGGGGCGGGAGCTTGGCACCCATTCACTGCAGTGAGATGCTGTCACCTGCCGGCCGTACCCCAGAACTGCAGGAGCCCTGGTGTGGGCCCTAGGGCTGGGCCCAGCAGCTTCCCCACTGTGACTCTCTGCCAAGTGCAGAAGGCCAAGAAAGAGGGAAAATCAAGCTTCATCCCAGGTTGAAATGTCGTCATTGTCATTGTTGCTAATTCCACAATAATAATAGTATAACCTCTCAACGGCGGGGCCTTTGCTAAGCCGGGTACTTTGCACAGTTTTTTGTTGCTCACAAGTCCTTTAAAATATTATTCCCACTGAAGCTCAGAGTGGGCAGCTTTCCCCTGGTCTTATAGCTGCTGGGCAGTGCAGCCAGGATTGTGGCCCTGGCAGTGTGGCTCCAGCTCCGCACGCCGCCCTCGGAAGCCCATGCCTCAGCTCCCCACACAGTGAAATGTCCCGGGCACCCTCACTGGATGTCTTCCTGCTGCCCTTTTGATTTTTCATCTTCCTCTCCCACTTCCTCTTCCCAGTTACCTGCTTCTTAGTCTCCAGGGCCGGTCCATGTGCCAGGCTCTGCTCTAGAACAGCATGATGGAATAACCCCTCCTATCACCAAGTCTTGAGGCCCAGGGCAGAGCTCAGAAGCTCCTAGGACTCCAGCCTTCCTCCCTCCTGAACAGAGAAGGCTTCTTAGATGGGGACCCATGGCCCTGACAGGGTCTAAAGGAAAGAAGAGGCCATGGGGCTGGGTACAGGGATCCTTGGGGATTTGGGGGTCCAAACTGCCTGGCTCTCATCCCAGAGCTGATGGTAGATTCCCAACCTGGGACCAAGCTCAAGGGTCCTGTCCCTTCTAGCTCTCATTGCCGTGGTCTCCACATCACAGGCTGTTGGAGCTGGGGAAGAACTCCAGAAATGATCCAGTGAAAACACCTCATTTTGTAAATGGAGAAGGTCAGGCCCAGAGAGAGAAAGCAGTTTGCCCAGATCACACAGCCAAGTGACAGAGCCTGGACGTGACTCAGGGCTCCCAACCGCCCAGCCAGAGCTCCCTGCTGAGCCCCTGAGCTGCCTCCATCCTCCTTTGTCTGCCAGCGGGCTACCCATACCTCTGAGAATCACCGATCGCCCAGAGCTGAGAGAGTGCAAGAGACGGGGGAGCATGGGCCAGGACTCTGCCCTGGGTCTGAGAAGAACAGAAGTGGACATGGAGCCTTGCTTCCCTCCTTTCTCTCCCCTCCCCTGAGCCCCTTGGGGCCTGGAGTAGTCCTATTCTCATTCACGCTGGGGACAGCGGCAGTCTCAAGAACTGGGAAGAAAGGGTTTCCCTGATTGCTTTCTAATCACAGCTCAGATGCTAATGGACCTGGTGGGGATGGATGGGGAGAGTGTGATGCTCGGTCTCACCCCCATCCGGTTCCCAGCACAGCCCTGGGCCTCCTGACACAGCAGTCTTCCCAGCTTCCCACCAGCCAGCCTGTGTGCCGCAGGGGCAGCCCTGGTGGGGCCCAGGCATGGGACACACAAGGTCCCAGCTACCCCGACAGCCATCTCTGGAGCCCAGGGGTGGGCCCTTATTACCATCACAACCCCAGGCTCCTCGGAAGAGCCAGGGGGCTGCAGAGCACTGGTGCCCACAGAGATGGACCTGCCGGGGCACCCGATAGGTGTTTTTCTCAGAAGACATTGTTTGAGGGAACCAGCACCTGGGGCAGGGGGCTCTGGGGAACAGCAACTAACCCCAGGGACACTCTGGTCCCAGCTCCCAAGGGAAAGTACCACCCAGGTGGCCAAGGCATGCGGGTCCAACTTGTGGTCCCTTTCTGACAGTGCTTGGAGGCCTTCCATGGACACGCTTGGTCCCTTCTCCCTCCTTTCCTTTCTCACCCTTACCCTCCTGTCTCCTCCTTCTCAGCCATTTCTCCCTTCCTTTCTCATTCGCAAGATCCGCTTCCTGGAAAGCCTGGCCGCTTGGCTCCTAAAGCTCCCTGGCCCAGCAGAATGGAGAGGAGGAGGGAAGAGAGTTGTCCCTCCCCAGTGGACCGGCGGCCAGCTCGCTTAGGCACTTTTACTAGGACAGAGGGGCTGCTCCCCTGATGTCATCTGGCCACTGGTGGGGAGCAGAGTGATGAAGAACAGTGAGAACAGAGGGGCCCGGGTATCCCTGCCACATCAGAGAAAAGAACGTGGTTGTTTGGCACCCTCTTCCCTCTTTACCACCATGCCTCTTCCTGGCATGCTCACCTCTTCCAGGAAGCCTTCCATGGCTGTCCTTCCAGGCCTCTCTGGGTTTCCAGGGACTGAAATTTCTTCTTCCTTTCCTCCATTCCCTAAGCCCAGGACAGTACTGTCAGAAGCCTAGCTCTCCCGCCAGCCTCACTGGTGAGCTCCTCTGTCCAGAAGCCCCTCTGTGCACTGAGAAGACTCTCAGGTCTGAAGCCTCCAGTGGGTTTCCACTCCAGCCCGAGTGTGAGCACCAGAGTGCTTGGGGTTACAGGCTCCCAGCCACTCCTGGGCCCTTCTCTCCCTGGGGACTCTGGAGTGGGCTGGCCAGAAGGTTTGAGCATGGCACAAGGTATTCAGCATATCCCCAGGCCCGCACCCCACTGTTGTTCTCACTGCATTCATTGTTAGCTAAGCCCTGCCTCCCTAAGGCCCAGGCTCCTGCACTGCACCCGTGTCCCAGACAGGGTGACAGAATCTCAGGGGAGATTCAAAGGAACCACGTCTGCAAGAAGAGAGCAGGAAGATGACCGTGCACTCATCAGAGGAGAAAAGTGCATTCAGAAGAACTGCATCCTGTTCCTCTGGGGACCCTCAGGGAAACAGTCATTCAATGCAAGAGAAGTGCTGGATCAATGATTTATTCCAAAGGGGAAAGCCCAAGCTGAATGTCTCCCTCCCCAACCCCTGCAAGCTGGCCCATCCTCCCAGAGCCCCCACAGGCCTGGGGCTGTTGAGACGAGAGATGTCCCTACCACGCGCTCCTTATTTTATCTCCTCTCCAAGCCCTGGGATCCTGATACGCCACATGGGTGGGTAATCAGAAAGAAGAGGCAGTCTCTGACGGGGCAGTGGCTGAGGTACCCTTTGTGGCCAGCCCAGCCACACTCTCCATCACCAGAGAGAATGCCAAATTATCAACTTTGTGAAATTCTGTAGGCAAATGGTGTAGTAGCTGGTGAATGGTGGCCGAGCTTGTAGCTATTTTCATGGGTAGATTATATCATGTCGGGGGAAATTCTTTATCCCAGCAGAGGGAAGAGGGGAATATCATGGCTAGTGTCATTCTGCCAGTCAGGAGAGACCACTTTCCAGGGGCCAGAGACTCAAAGTGGATGTGGCGGAGACCCACTGCCTGGGTAAGGTGATGTCAAGACACAGAGGTTTCCCTCTGCAGTGACCAAGGGCTGCAGGGGGTGCCGCGCTGGACACAGATAGCTGGGAGCAGAGAGGGCACGTAGGACCAGTCCTCTGGGAAGGAGGAGGTGGGCCATGTGAATGGGAGATGGGTGGCCGTGCTGTCCAGGCACCTACGGACAACACTGGGCGAAGGGGCCTTGGAGAGAAGGGTCACTGGGCCTGGAGACAGCAGGGTGTGGGCAGGAGAGGCAGGCTGATACCATGTGGGTACTCACTGCCAGCCCCCAGATCCAGCCCAAGAGGAGGAGGGTGGTGGCTCAGGGGAGGCCCCACCTATCTCACCCCTGTGCTAGATTGGCCTCTGAGCACAGGAACGATGGTGACCATCTGAGGTCACAAGGCAGGAAAAGGATCTGAATGGAGTGTGGCCAGTGGGGAAGTTGGAGAGGCCAGGACTGCCCTGAGAGGCTGGCGGAGGGCTGCAGAGGGCAGGTGCAGGACCAGGCTCCCTCCCACCCAGACTAGCACAGTAGCTTAGAAGGCAAGAGCAGCAGGGTCAGAAGGAAGAGCAGGGGTGTGGTGTCGCGTTCCTTCTGCCCGGAGCTCATGGGGCTTCGTTGGATCCAATCCCGTTGCCTTTGTTGACGTAGAACGGCCGGTAGTGAGACTGTGGGGGAAACAAGAGTGGTCAGAGAGGCCGGACAACAGGTGAGCCTGCTAGCTAGACCCACCCTGCCCTAACCTGCCCCCAGGAAGCAGCAGTGATCCAAGCCCCAACAATTCTAGAGGCCTTCTGGCCTGACCTGCAAGACCTACCTACCCTGTGATCAGAGGCTGGTCCCTAATGTCAGGATTTTCAGGTTCAAATCCTAATTAGAGACCATTCCCATAGTTAGTGGGTGAGCTCGAACCTCAGCCCCCCGTCACACTGGTGGAACTTTCTCTCCACAGCCCGAGGTCCCTCCAGCGCCACCACAGCTGCTATTTACACAGCACTTTCTACTCCACAGAACTTCACAGCACGGTGCCGAGGGCTGTATGTGATGCACTCATTTAATTTTTACAACCACCCAATTAAATAGATTACTATTATCATATTCATTTTATAGTTGAGCAAACCAAGGCACAGAGAGGCTAGGCAGCTTGCCCAAGGTCACTCAGCTGGTAAGCAAGGAGCTGGAATCCAAGCCCCAGCAGGCTGCCTCCAAAACCCACACCCCCAGCTCCCAGTTCTCGGCATCACTTCTCTTATGGCAAGGGCATTCAGGGTTTGCTTCGGCTCTCTCCACATAAGTCTCCCTTACAGAGAGGGTGCAGAGAGGGTAAACAACGGCCCCAGCCCAACACGGTCCCAGGCTCCCCGCAGCCCTTTGCCTCCCTCGTCCTGTTCCTCCTCCTCTGGCCATTGGTATGCAGGGAGCATCTCTGGAGAGAGAGCCCAGTGACAGCTCTCCTGGCCTTCTCCGCATATCACATTTCTCAGTAATTTCATGAAATCAGCATGCCCCACCCCACCCAGATCACTTCATCAGGGCTGTGAGGAGGCAGCCCTCCAGGATGGAGTGGAAGAGCACAGCTTAGCTGCTGCTCACCCATGCAAGCACTGTCAGCTCCCAGAGGGTCTCCGGAAGAGGATTTTTCCCTGAGCTGGGTCAGAGGCTGAGCCCACCCGCATGCCCCATGGATCCCAATACAGGAGACACCATCTGCCCCTCATACACACACCCCAAGGGTGCATTGCCCTGGGCCCTCTCTGCAGGGAACTGACACCTCCTGGTCAGCTCCTTGCCTATGTCTGGTCCACAGCAGGACTCATGGGCCTGTGGGATGCTGAGTCCTTGCTTAGACCACCTATTAAACAAAGGAAGAAACTGAGCCCAGGGAGGGGAAAGAACAGCTACTCAATGGCAGAGAAGGGCCTGGATCCAGGTCTCCTGATCCCCGGGGTTCAGCCTGGACCCCAAGCAGTTCACAGGGCAAAGTTAATAGATTTGGAAATGGCTGAAGCCTTTCTTGGAGGAAGACCAGGTCAATAATATGGATTGCAGGTCGATGAATGGCATTGTCTGGTTAAAAGCCTGGAGTGTAAGTGGGCAGGAACACGGCCCTATGGCATCAGGGCAGAGTGCTCCCCCAACCCTCCCCTCCTCGTCCCTGGCTTGAGGTCACAGCACATGTGGCAGTTGGAAGAGCTAGGAAATCATCCTAATTACAGATGGGGAAACTGAGGCACAAAGGAATCATTCTTCCTCACGCAAGGTCACACAGCAAGGGAATGGACGACTTAGGCAAGCCCCCCGGGAAACTGACCCTTAGCTCAGTGTCTCTCTCTACACCCCGGCACCTGCATCCACTCTCCCAGCGCGGAGTGCTCACTGGACACCAGAACCCTGCCCTGCTGGGGGCCTCAATGTGCTGACGAGCCTTCTCTTCAGGGCCCTAGGCTCTGAGAGAATGGAAAAAGTATGTGGTAGGGAGGGGAAGGACTGAGTCTAGAACAGAAACCTTCCTTTTCCTCCCCATATCTGCTTTTTGCAGTCCTGCTGTTGCAATGCCCCTGGGCCCGGCTCTGAATCACACACACACGATCACTTAGTTCCCATCGTCAGCAATTAAAGATTCTCTCCAATTAAACCAGCCCCAGCCACTCTTTGTGGTCCAGGGAAAATCACCTTCCCTGATCTGACCTCCAATTGCAAGGACAGCAAGAGCCAAGGGCTCTGGCCCTGGTTCCAGCAGAGCTCCTGATACCACCCACATGCCACGGCAGCTGGCCGACTCCTGCAGCAGGGTCTAGAATGGACCTTCAGGAGCAAGGCATTCAGGCATATGGAGGCTCTGCCTGTGAACCACAGTCCCCGATCACTGAGGTCTCAGTCAGGGTCAGGTACATCAGATCTAATGGGCATTGGGGATCATCTCAGTCACCACAATATAAAAAGCAAGAAATCGTCTCAGAAAGGGTATCTAACTCACCCAGGGCCCCCTCATCTGCAGGTGGCCTGGACCCCAAAGCCATACTTCCTGTCATGCTGTTCTTCTGAGAGCCCTGGCATAGGGCCATTAGATATTGACCCTAAATACATCTATTCTCAACTTTCCAGCCCCCCTCCACCCCCACACTATCACACCAATGGCCTCTATGCTGTCAGAAGTGGAGAACTGCTCCCAGGGAGGTGGGACCCATCTCTAGGAGGCCGGTTCTCCTGCTGGGCTGTTTTATAATCCCAGAGCTGGCAGAACCTAAGCTGCCATTCCACTAGCATAGGCATCCAACAAGCATTTGCCAAATAAAAAACCAAGGCTGCCCACTTTATAGATCAGAAAACTGAGGTTTAGACAGTGTGTGCTTGGCCAGTCACCTGCCCATTAGCCCTGGGTCCTTACTACTCTTTGCTGTGTGCAGGTATTCAGGCCACTGCTTCCTTCTTCTCCTCTACCTGATGGCCCAGAGAAGTCATCACCCTCCCACAGGCCCTGTAACCTGTTCCCCTGGGGAGCCCCCTTCAGTGCCCAGGTCTCTGGACCTGCCTGGGCTCTCCCGGCAGCACTTCCCTTACCAGCATGGTCTGCTTGCCAGATTTCCAAGTCTGGGGCTGAGCCTTGGGGCTCTGGCTCCGCATGAGGGAGGGATAGCCTGGGAAGACAAGAGACTCGGGTCAAAGGGAGCAGGGCTGCTGGTCAGGGGCCCCTGGGGCCGAGCAGCACAGCTGCCTTCTCCAAAGTGACCACCAAGCATCATCCAGCCCGTTACCAAATGCAGCCGCCTGAAGAGGCGTGCAGTAGCCAGGGTGCCTGGGGAGGCTGGCCAAAGGGAGGAAGCAGCAAAGCAGACAGAAGGAGGAGGAGCCGGCCAGGTGAGCTAGGCCAGGCAGCAGGGGAGTGTTGCCCCCACATCCAGTTCAGCATTACACTGTTCTGCAGGGATTTCCACCCACGCACCGCCCCAGAGGTTCACACCACAGGCTCTTCCCTGCCTGGAGCCCAGGAAAGCCATGTATAACCATGGCCTGCTAGAGTTTCCTGGCAGGAGCTGCTCACTTGGACTCCCCTGTGCTGTTTGGACGATGCTTCCCATTCACTGAGCCCCACCTGTGCCAAGCACTGCGCCAGGGACTTTGCAGATGTCTTCTCATTGAGCCTGGCCCCCATTTCTATGAGCTCAGCAGTTTGCCTGAGTTGTATAGCTTATAAGCAGCAGTCGGGATTTGAAACCAGGTGCTGCCAGACTCCAAAACCCATATATATGTTTTTCCCCCAGCTCTGCGGCCCCTCCCCTGTTTCACTAGCCAGAGACCAGTGCCTAGAGAGGGGCAGGAATTTATCAGTGTGGCCACCCAGGGTTAGGACGGCAAGCCCTAGAAGCTCTCTGAGGTTGGTTACAAAGGTGCTAGCATAGGGTGGGGCCGCCCGGACTCCCTCAGCCTCAGCCCAGACAGACCAGTAAGGAGCTCTGGTTCCCAGGGAAGGTCCTCTCAGTGCCAGCCATCAGCCTGCAGGGACAGGCGGTGTGCCTGGGAAGACACAGGCCATGACCTGGATGCTGAGGCCCTCAAGAAATAAGCAGGGTCTGTCCTGGGCCCAATCTGTCCAGAGAGAGGCTGCAGCCTGCCTCTGGGAAGCCCCCGTCCTGCCTTACTCTAAGCGAGGATGAGCAGATCAGGCTCATGATGAGCACTGCCAGGCTGCCAGGTGGGCTGGCCCTTCCCAGGCTGGCACTCAGCAAGGAGGAGTAGGAGGAGACAGGGCAAAGACCCTGGGTCTCTTCCTGAATCTGGGGTTGGGGGCAGCCTTGGAAAGAGGGATTCCAGGGGTCCTGATTGGAGAGTAAGAGGAGAATTCAGGTCTCACCTCTCAGTTCCCAGAAAGAAAATCCCATGCCAGCCATGAGAGAGGGGAGAATGGAAACAGGGGTGGGGTCAGGGTGGCCCAAGAGACCCGCCTTGTCAAGCAGGCAGAAGTCCAGACAGAGAGTGTGCTAGGATGGCAGGTGGGGCCATGCATCCCTCTCCAGGGAGCTCTGGGGACAAGGGACCAGCACACCCTAGAAGTGGCAGAGAGCCCCCCAAGGATGTCCCACCTGCCCCACTGTGGGAGAGAATACAGGAGGGATGAGAAATGGGCAGGTACCGGGATTATTTTTAGACAGCCCACTGCGACCCAGTGGTTTGGAAAACTCTGCAGTGGCCTGTCCCAAGCTGGTGAACTGATAGGGGGTTTTCCCAGTGCCTGCTGGGAGAGAGAGAGCATTAGTGGCACAGTGCTGGTCCCAGGAGGGGCCAGAAGGACCCACATCTCACTCTGGGGATTGCTCTGAACCATGCCTGAGGGCGGCCACTTCCCCTGCCAGGTGCTCTGTGGTCCAGGCTTGACCAGAGAGCAGAGAGGCACCTGCTAGGAGCCAAACAAGCCAAGGCAAGTCCTGGAGCTCCCCAGGCCCAGATCAGGGCTAGGACATGCCCAGGATCCTGCAGGCTGGGAACCTCCACTCATATTCCTGTCTCTTTCACCTTGCTGGCAGCTCCGAGAATCCCTGCCCTCGGTATAGTCTAGGACCCTGGGCTGGGACAGATGAGTGATGAGGCCTCAGAGGCCACTGCTAGGGGTCTCTTCGCCCTGCATAGCCCTTCCTTCTCTGGAGCCAACCCAATTTGCTGATCTTGACTTCCAGGCCAGATGTTTCGGATGCCAGAAGAGAGACAGGGTTACCCCCACCACAGCCATTAGCAGTGTCCCTGGGATCTTTCAGGAGGTTCATGAGGACCTGGGCCCATAGCTGGGGTCTGATTCAAGCCTGCCCCTTCTGGATGCCCCCAGCCCCAGGAGACAGCAGGCATCGCCCACTCTACCTTGTCAGAGCGCTGGGGAGCACCGCAGGCAGGCGGGGGACAGGGTGCAGGAAAGGAGGATCAGTCTTGGGGGCCTTAGAGGTGGTCTGGTCCTGCCTTTCCCAAAGGGGTGCCTACAGGATTGGCTCTGCGGGATGCTGGTGGGTGCTCCAGGCCCACAGGACCCTACAGTCAACCAACTCTGGGAGTTAAATAAACTCTGCGGTAGAAGCAGCACACTTAGGATCAGAGAGGTCGGGGTGCAGGGGGTGTGGTGTGTCCCCCTGTCCTGACCACTGAGAGCCGCTATTGCAGCCTGTAGTTAGAGACTACTGTGCAGTGAAACAAGCCCTGGGAAGCACTGATGTGGCCCAGCCCCCACCCTGCCCTCATTTCCAGTGAAGACCATGGCGGCAGCTTCCTGGGCTCTTGGGCCAGGGCTCTCCCCTCCAGGAGGTGAGGGAGGAACTAGTGGCTCAGGGAAGAGACCAAAGCAGGGCTTGGGAGGTGCGGGCAGCTGCGAGGGAAAGCAGGGGGCCAGGATGGGCAAGCTCACCTTTTAGGGAGAAGGAGGAGCTGCCTTGGACGACAGGCAGGTCATTGTCAGAGCTCTGAATGCTGGAGGAGTACTCCCAGACCCGGGAAGTGTAGTTACCTGGCAAGGCAAAGAAGGGCTGTCAGGCCCCCACAGCCGGGCATGGGGGAGGGGGCACGACCGGGACACAGCCAGGTTGGTGACTCTCCAGCTGCTGGCCACGACTTAAGCCAAGATGCCACTCTATAATCCCAGTGATACCTCACCCCTGTCCTTCTGCCCCAAAAGTTACCTTTCTAAAATATAAAGCATAGACAGGTCCCTGCCCTACCTAAAGGCCACTGTCCTCAGAATAAGACGCAAAGTCCCAAGTGCAGCCCACAACTCTGTCATGAGCTGCTCCCCCCAACCCCCACCACCCACCCACCATCTCTCACTTCTTGGCTTCATGTCTGCCCTCCTTCCACCACGGAACATTCCAGCCAGGCTGAGCACCACTGTCTGAGACACTCCAGCTTCTCTCCTGCCCCAGGCTGTGTGCCCAGATCCTGTCCTCTGCCTAGGACACTCCTGCTGTTCTCCACCCTCAGCGATTCATGTGTGGGGTCTTCGAGTGTCAGTTTACATGGCACCTTCCCAATGTCTGCATGTGCCTCAGCCCCCTCCCCACATCATCCTGCACCCACTACCCTCTGGGTTGCAATTGCTTGCTCAATTGTCTGCCTCCCGCAGAGAGCTCACGCGAACTGGGAATGTGCCTGTCTGGCCCCTGCATCACACCCAGTGCCTGGCACAGAGCCTGGTTCCTGGAAGGTGCTCATTGTATGGTTGATGGATAGAATGCATGAGCCAATGAACAAATAAATACAAACACCTGAAACCTGGGGACAGAGGCAGTTGATCGTTGCCACGTTGAATAGGCTAACAGACGCCCATGTGCAGGTATGTCCCGTAGTCCAAAGAAGGCAGTGGGGAGCGGGTGGGAGGAGCAGCCAGGGCACTCAGAGGGCATTGGAGTGGGGGGCTCAGAGCCCCTGTGGGTGACGCACCCTTCCCCAGCACCACACCCCCACCCACCAGGCTTGAAGCATCAGTGGCCTCCCTAGTCAAGCTCACCCCTCAGCTGCCTGTGGAGAGGGCTGGGGCTGACTTTTGGCCTCAGGGGTCAGAGATGGCTGGGGCTGGCCACTGGCCCCAGTGCAAAGTACCCCCCACAGGGATCACAGGCAGCCTCTGCAGCAAGGCCTCCGTGAGCATGCCCACCCAGGGCTCTGCGAGGCCAGACACCTTGTCCTTCTGTTCACTGGTGCCTTTCACCTCTCTCAACACCTGCTTCCTGGCCTGACCCCCTCCTACTTTTGAGCCCTGGGGCTGTAGCAACGATCAGGACAAATAAGCTCTGTCCTCAAGGTGCTCATGGTCTATTGCATATGTGGAAGAGGGGGTGCCACTGGTCCCAGCTGTGAATCCAGTCCTGGTCGTAGAGGCCCAGACATTGCTCTGTCCTCCAGGTGCCCCTGACCCTCCAGTCTCCATGGGTTTTGTCCTCACTGAAGAGTCCTCCAGTGCTATGTCCGGACCTGGGGCTGCCTTGGTCTGCTCCCTCCCCATGCATAGCTGGCATGTAACCAGGAGCCCCAGGACAGAACCAGGGCCTCCCAGAACCAGGTCTCATTGAGTGCATGGCCCTGCCCTTGGGCAAATGGTCCCCTCAGAGCACTGGGCAGAGGGGGACCCTGAACTGAGCAGCTTTCCCTGGGGCAGCCACGTCCCCACCCCCATTTCACCTCTCCTGGGTCTTAAGGTGCTGCTCGACACCTCCCTGCCTGGAGCTCCAAGGCCAGCCCTATTTCATGTCATGCCTTCCTTTCCCATCACAGCCAAACTAACTTGTTTTAACCACTGTACGACTTTTCACTGCAGAAGAACACAAATCAGTAGAGATTTTCCGTGGGTCCTCGTGCCCTGATACTTGCTGTGGGGCGGGGGGGTCCCCACACTTACGCCCAAGGTGGCTGCTCAGCCTCAGGTTTCCCCAGATCCTTCCTCAGGGATCAAAGGACATAGGCACTCAAGGATCTTCAGGGACACCAGCCTAACTAACAGTGTCCCCCACGAACGTATCCACACACAATTCAAACTCCGTAGGTAGGACCTCTCCCCACCCGTGTCTGGGCTCCCCACCCATCCCAGCTCCCCACATTCATCTCACATTGGGGACCCAGCCCCATGGCCCTTGGCCCCACTTATATGCCCCTCCTGCCTGTACAGCCCCATGTGACCCTGTGCAGCCTCGAGCTGAGCCACCACCTACCTTTGGTGCCATAGAGATTGTTGAAATTCTTCTGGGTGGTCTCCTTGGTGAAGCGGCCGGGAGATGAGGGCTGGAACGATGTCCGGGCCCCACCTGTGAGGCAGATGAAGGGGGCTGTCACTGCAGAAAAGGGTGTCATGCAGCACTCCTTGCCCCCAAAAGTTGCTCAAGTGCCCATCACAGGACCTGGATTCCACCACTGAGAGAGGTCCTTTGGATCTGACGTAAAGTCATCAACTAATTTATCACCCAAATTGGCATGCTTTTGAGAGTAGAAGGGCTCTGTTAGTAGCCATGTGGAGAGCATCAGCATACACCTGGAGAGCCCATGGCCACCGCTGGGGCAGAGGCGGCGGGCTCTCGGCCACACGAGGGTGGAGCCTCCTGGAGGTGGCCTGATGCACCAGGAACACCTCCCAGGGGCCCAAACAGGCAGCTGCTTCCCAGGAGATCAGAGCCTCACTTCACAAGTGCTTTCCTTCCCGCACACCTGGGCTCTCACAACAGCCTCGTGAGGAAGCAGTGGTGACCGACACCCCCACTGTACAGCTGAAAACAGTGAGCTCCCCTGTGTATTCCAGTCCTCTGTTACCTCTGTCCCTCCCCACCTGCCCTTCAGAAGACACCACACCCCCAGTTCCAGCCCCGCCAGTCCTGCCTGTAAGCCTTTGTGCCCGTGGTCCCTGATGCCCTCTGCCCATCACAGTCATGTCCCCTCTACTGAGCACAGGTCGCTGGAAACTCACCCCCCTCCCAGGAAGGAATCACAGCCACTGTCAATCCTGCTGACCTCAAAGCTCCCAGACTCAGGACCCAGTCCCTTTAGCAGCCTTGTTTCTTTCATCTCCTTGGTGACTTCTTGGTGCCCTCCCCCGACCTCCACCCTGAGCCTGGGAGCTCCCAGAGGGCAGATTTCCTGTCCCTCCTGTCCTCGGCACAGGGCTCTACCCACAGTGCTTGGGTAGGAATGCCGGGGAAACCTGTTTCTTCCATCACAGACATCATAGACTGACTCACAGTGACAGAGCTGGGAAGTCTCCCAGCATGTAAGTGAAACCTCCCTTCTTCTCAGATGCGGGTATTGAGGCCTGCCCAAGGTCCCCCACCTCAGGGTGGCATCATAGCGGGTGGTGCTTCCCTCCAACCCCCTCCCACAGCCTGCAGGAGGCTCATGCCAGGCCCTGGGTCTCCTACAGAGCAGGAGAGACCCACAGGAGCCTGTCAGGGCACTCAGTGGCACCCCAGGACCTGGCCCATGGATGGAAGGGAGAGACAGGAGGGACAGAGCCAGGGCAAGGGGGGTCAGGGGTTCTGAGGAGAGGGGTGCTGGGGCCGGCTGGTTAGAACAGATCATCCTCTCCCAGAACTTGGTCCAAAGGCACAATACCCCAGGCAGGGAGGGGCAGGCTGGCCGGCTGGGGCCTGGCCCACACCAGGAATGTCGGAGGAGGGAGAGCCCAACACCAAGAAGCCCAAGGGCTGTTTTCAAATTGGGTGGGGCGGCACAGGTACTTCTCTGTTGAGCTCATCTCATCTCTCTAAATCCCCCAAACCTGTGTGTGTGTGCGTGTGTGTGTGTGTGCGTGTGTGTGCGTGTGTGTGTGTGTGTGTGTGTGTGTGTAAAGACGTGTGAATTACTGATTAGCTCCCGGAGGCGTCCCCCTCCCCAGCCCCTATGCCTTACCCATGCTTCCCTCCTCCCCCAGCCTCCCTCTCCCACACGCAGAGACACATACCCCCATGGCCCGAGGCCTGGCATATCTGCCCTCCTGGAACAGGCAACGTTGTGGTTTGTTGCTGGCGCTCAAGAATGTGAGCGGCCACTACAGGGCAAGGACAGGCAGGCACTGGTCTGTGCTAGGGCCAGCACCTTGCAGGCTGGGACTGTCCAGGGCTGGGGAAGGAGGCTGAGAGGGCAGGGTGCAGAGCCAGGAAACTCAGAAGAGGAGGCACCACTCTTCCTGCCTGGAGGAGCGGAATGGTCCTGGGGGCAACCATCCCACAGGGCTGAGCCCCTACAAAACCCCGAGCCAAAGCAAGACACAGCTCCAGCCTGGCAGAAGGGAGCCCGGGATACTTCCAGAAGGAAAGAGAAGCAAGGGCGTGGACTGGAGGCCAGAGGGCAAGGAGGGCAAAGAGGGGCTGCCTGTGTGGCCGGGTAGGAATGCCTCTGAGGAAGGAGCTGGCACCAAGTAGCTTCTCATTTGAACCAGGATGCGTCTGAGAGTGAACGCAGATGCCATTCATAATGACATCAGGACAACGCGTAGATACCAAGAGTTTCCCAGGCAAACTGTATGGACCATCAGCCCTACCCGGAAGGAACCTGGCTAAGAGTCACTGCACAGACTCTGGGAGCCTCTGGGCAGCAGGAGAGACACTAGATCTGGGGCGAGGGGGCTCCCCCTTACCCTTGGGCGTCAGGTACATGGAGTATCTCTTCATGGTGTCTGGTGCACTCCACTCAGCCCCGAAGCTGTTGGTGTAGTTGTTCATGTAGCGATGGTCACCGCCTAGGAAGGAGAGGGTCAGGTCAGCAGAGGGAGCAGGTGGGAAGGAGGAGCAGGTGGGAAGGAGCTGAGCCCACTGGGGAGTTGTGGGGCTCAGCTGAGTCAGCCCATAGTCCATCCCCTACATCCCAGGGAGAGCCAGGGTTCTGTAAACTCAGAGAACATGGCACTCTGCCCAGCATTTGCTCGGTTCCTGAGCTCTTGGTGGAGGAGGGGATGCCTGCAAAGAGCCACCCACCCTCTTGGACAGAGCCCTTGTGAACAAGATAGTGCGCACAGCGCTTCACAGCACTTCACCGTTACAAGGTGCTATTAATACCCATTTCTTACGTGATCTGTACACCAACTGTGGTTATATCCCCTGAAACAGATAAGGAAATTGAGACTCAGGAAGTGAGAGAAGCAGCTTGCCCAATGTCAAATGCCAATAAGGGCAGAGTTGGGGTTTGAGCCCTGGCCCACTACTTCCAGTTCAGTCCCAGACACCTCTGGCAGCCTAATGTGAGAGGATGATGTCCCAGTGCTGGCCTCCACAGTCCAGGGATCTGGGCAGTGGAGTGAGCTGCTATGGCCAGGGGCACTCACCTGCAGACCCCCTAACTCAAACAGATCTGCTACTTGATGCTTGGCTTCCCTCAGCCACCCTCCACCCCATTCCTTTCTCTTGCGACTTCCCTGTGCTCTACTTTCCCTGTCCTTCCCTCCCTCTCTCCTGAGCCAGAGAAGGAATGTACCTGAGACCCTTATTCTTCATCTTCATCACCTGTGCCTAGCAGTGTCCTGGCACACAGTAGATACTCAAAGAATAAGCAAATGCCCTCCTAGGTGTTAGCCCAGCCCTGTGCCCCGCAGAGCCCAGGATGAAGTGGCCTGTACCTCTTAGCACAGGGGCCTTTGAGAGTGTGGACGAGTCCCTGGTCTGGTGGGCAGGCTGGCATCAGGGAGGAGTGGATGGTCACTCCACTGTCTGACTCACCTGCCACTGCCTTCTAGAGCAGACACACTCCCAGCATCCAAGCAGCAGCCACACAAAACAACACAGAGGCAGAGGAGCCTCCCCCATGGCCCCAGGCACAGGTGTGGGCCACTGAATCAGTAGAGCCCATCCCTGCCCCTGCTTGCCACCTCGACACACACCTCGTACAGGACGCAGGGCCGCACCTGTACAGAGGCCTTGGCCAGTACTGTGACCTAGAAATGGGACAGTGAGCGGCCAGGAGGCTGAACAGTTTCTGCAAGACTCACCACAGCCCAGTCTGGGCCAACCCCCCAGGCCTGGCCAGACCTCACCGGAGGGGCTTCCAGGGCCGATGATTATCACATTCCTCTACCCCACTGCTGCAGCCACCGGCAGCCACAGCTTCTTAGATGAGAGGGCATGAAAGACTGAATAGCAGAGTGTTCAACCCCGAGGTACCCCCTACCGAGCTGTGCGCCCTTTGAAAAGATGCTTCTCTGAGCCTCAGCCTTCTCGTCTGTAAAATGCAGTACACCCCGCAGGGAAAATAAGGTAATGTGCGTGAGGAGCTCAGCTAAATGCCCAGCATCTAGGGAGCACTCAGTCATTGTCAGCTGTCACCATCACCATTAGCATCATCACTATTGTCATTAGAAGGAGGATTTCGGGATCTGAGTGCCGTTTGAAGCCAAATGATTGTCTTCCTGAAATGGCTTGCTTATCTGTCCTTGGGTGTGATTGAATGGCCCCCAGTTTTCACAGGGACACTGTGTGATATCACCATCGTCGAGGTGCACAGATGGTCTCCTGAACCCCAACCCTTCTGCACACTCTTACTCCCCTCTTCCCCCAAAGAATCATATGCTCTGTCTGGAGAGCAATCAGGGGTCATTTCCTCTGGGGCATTCGAGTCTAGCAGTCATTAATAAAGCTGGACTCTCAAGGCCCCGAACCACGCCTGGGCCACAGGGTGGGGCCTCAGGGAAAGTGTGTGCAGGCTTCGGGCCCTGAAGGGACTGGGTGGAAAAGGACTTAACGATGTTGTTTCTCAGGTTTGGAGGTTTTTTGTGAGATGATTCAGTTGACCTCTGAGGAGACAGCATGACTCAGAAGAAAAGCTGACTTCAGGGGAGCTGGTGAGTCACAGAGACTCTGTGTCCCACTGTCCCCAGTCCAGCCCACCAGGCCAAGTCCTGCCTTTGGGCTCAGCACTGCTCAGCACAGCCATGATGACAGTCAAGTCCCCCATCCAGGCATGGCTGCAGTTCTAGGTCACGTCTGCTAGAGTCTGCAAAGCCACCAGTTTGGAGTCTGGCCCATACTGGTGGCTGCATCCACACAGCTGCTGGGCTGGGCCGGGCAATTAGATGTAGATCTGAAGAAAACCAGTCCCTCAGTTTGTTGGAAAACTCACAAGAGAGGAGGCATTTGTGCAGCCAGTGCCCAGGATGTTCCTGCTCTGGAAGCCCCTTGCAATAGCTTCGTAACTTTGGCAGCAAGTTCAAAGGGGAGGAGAGTTAGAATCCCTGCATCCTAGTCCAAACAGCCTGAAGAAGTGTGGGTGGGTGGGAACAACGAGAAGAAGCTCACTGGATACCAGCCCACATCAGGCAGCAGGAATTGATTTGGGAGAGAAAGGTCCACAGCCCCGGGGCCCAGCCATGAGAGGGGACCTACCGTTCTCCATGTGGTTCCTCTCAATGAAGTTACGGCTCAGGTCCGCCTTGCACATCTTCTCAACGTGGCGCATGCATACATTGAGTAGATCATCCTTGAAGTTGCCTAGCGACTGTCCCAGGCCCTCCCCCTCCAGCAGGACATGATAGGTGGGCAGGGGTGGGGGTAGAGAGTAATTGCTCATCAATGCACCAAATTCCTACCAAGAAAGGAAAGAATGCCATGAGCTATGAGGACTCTTCTCTGCCAGGGGCTCTCACAGTGCAGTTGGGGGGGTCTCAGCGATTCAAGCTCCACTCTTCCTCACTGGACATTTGTTTCTTCTGAAAGGTGAAAAGTTTCAACTAAAACCCACTAGATGCTAACATCCCTGATGGCACTAGCATTCAGATGTGTGACTCCACGATGCTCTAAAGTGAGTACATCTGTTTACCTCATAGGGTTTATGAGAGGAACACAAGCTGTGAAGACCAGGAGTGAATGCACTAAAGAAATGCAAGGAATTATTATAGTGTTTGGGGTCAGCCATGGTGGGTTTGTTTTTTGTTTGTTTGTTTGTTTTGTTTTTTAGGTGGAGTCTCGCTCTGTCGCCCAGGCTGGAGTGTAGTGGCATGATCTCAGTTCACTGCAATCTCCGTCTCCCATGTCCAAGCGATTCTCCTGCCTCAGCCTCCCGAATTGCTGGGATTACAGGTGTGTGCCACCATGCCCGGCTAATTTTTTTGTATTTTTGATAGAGACAGGGTTTCACCATCTTGGCCAGGCTGGTATCAAACTCTTGATCTCAGGTGATCTGCCTGCCTTGGCCTCCCAGAGTGCTGGGATTACAGGCATGAGCTACCACGCCCAGCCCGCAGCGGTATTTCCACCTTTACATGCCGTGCTCAGTCCTGCTTTTGCACTTCTCATTTCCCTTTCTCTCACTGAAGACTCTGTCCTTCCTCTCAAATCCTAACCGGCCTCCAAGACCCAGTTCAAACTCCACCTCCTCCACAAAGCTGCCTTAGCTTCCTCTAGCCTGCCTGCCCCTCTCTGAGCTTCCACAGGCACTTATCTCCTGAGCCATATGCTTTATCATTTAATTACACACTTTTCTATATTGTTCTCTAATTGTACATGTCTTATCTTCCCAGCTGGATTGCAGTTGCTTGGGGGCAGAAACCATGTCTTGTACCTCTCTATTCGCCATAGCACCTAATAGAGTACTGGGCACGCGGTAGAATCCAAAACACTCTAGCAGATGGAAGGATGAATGGATGAATAGACAAACAGACTAGATCCGAGATAACAAACATGCCGCACTCCTATGCCACTCCCCCTACACCCGATTCGTGGATCTCAGAACTCTTGCCTACCGAGCCTGGAGCACTGCTAGCACCTATCAATTGAAGTTGATACAAAGTGATATTTGTGTGCCATCTTGAGAGTAGGTAGGGAAATGGATTGGATTTTAAAAAAGTACATAGAATGGAGTTTGGATGGATGGATGGATGCATGGATGAAGGCATGTTTGGATGGTGGATGAATGGATAGATGAATAGGTGGCTAGGTGGATGGATGAATGATAGAGGAGAGTCTCGAAAAGTGGATGGGGGATTGAGGGACCGAGTGGCAGAGGAGTGCCTTGTTACCTGCAGAAACAACACAGAGTCGCTGATGCTGTGCAGCTGCTCCCGGGTCTGCTTGTCCTCATGCAGCACCTTGGCCCTTTCGTCCAGAGCATCGACGATCACCTTCACCTGGTCCACAGCATCCTGCTCCCGCTGCTCCAGCGCAGCCCTTACTTCCTCCTTTTGCTTCTCCAAGTCCCGCACCAGGTCCCGGAAGTTCTGCTCCAGGATGGCCTTCTCATTGGTGGTGAAGCTCTGGGGGTCCAGCGTCAGGGGAGGGATCAGACAGGGCTTCGGTTGAGGATAGAAACCTCCCGAGTTGAGTATATCTTTAGGTTTCCAACACAGGATCAGGGCATTCCCACGGCCTCAACCTGGCAAGCCTGTTTAGCCAAAAATCTCATTCAAAGGCATCACTGAGGGATGCCACCTGCAGGCAGAGATAGCCAGATTTGTTCACAGCCCCCACTTCTTATCCACCTGTGGCTCCTTCCTCTTGGTGGGTTGACATGAGCCATCATGCCGTGATTGAATGACTCCTGGTGAGCCCCAAAGTTCTCCCACGGGTCACAATATGCTCCCTGAAACCCTAACCAGAACCAAACATCATTCAGAAAATGAATAGGCTGGCTGTGTGTGTAATCAGGGTTAAGCAGGCAGTGATTTCAGATTGTGGTTTGCAATTATCCAAACCATGGCAGACACATTTAACCACACGGGCCTAAGTAGAGAAGGAATGGCATGTATTTGGTTGCTGGGTAGTCTGGTAGGCAGAACCGACGTTAGAGGACATTGGAAGACACATTGGAGGACAAGTCTGGGGTCCTTATTTGCTGGGATAATATGAAATGGCCATTTAGGTCACAGACAGGATTCAACCTGGGTACTTGGCTCAGACTGAGAAGGGGCGTGGGTGAGAATGTCAGAGACGGTGGGAGAAGCCAGAAGACACAAGCGTGGGATGTCAATGTGGGCCCGAGACTCAAATGGGAGCTAAGGCCTGCCTCTTTCCAGGGTGAGGGAGCAGCAAGCTGAGGAGCCTGGGGGCTGCTCACCTTGATGCGGTCCTTCTCCTTCTGCCACTTCTCAGCTTCATCCTCAATCTCAATGATCTTGAGCTGCAGCTGCTCCTTTTGCAGTGACAGCTCCGTCTGCAGAGAAAGAGCCAGGATTGGAGAAGTCAGTGGGAGGAGATGGAAGAGAACCAGAGAACCAGGGAGCGGATCCACCCAGGGAGCACACTCGCAGCCAGGGCTCATCACTCATCTATTCAGCTCTTCATTCAGCAAACATTCATCAGGACCTCGGATATGCCAGGCACTGTGCCAGTTGTCAAGGATCCAGCAATGAGTTAAATACCATCTTGCTGTATTCTCAGGCCACTAGGGCTGGACATCCTAGCCATGTCTTTTTAAGGGTGGCGCTTGCCCCTTTCAGTGGACCTGGAGACACTGGGAAGAGAAAGGAAAGGGACTCAGCCCAGCTCAGTGCAGCCCAGCCCAGGGAGTGTCTCGTGGCAGTAACAGTGCGCAGCGTTTCTATGGCATGACGTAGGGCTGTGTTGCAAGCAGCAGCCAGGGTTGCCGCCGGCATGGACTCCGTCTGGGCAAGCACAGCTATAAACCTGTTTATGGGAAAGGGAAGGCATTCATTCTGCAGTTTGGGCAAGGCAGGGACTTTTACCCAGGGACTCTGGGGAAGGAGAAGGCTAGAGAGGAAGGCTATGGAGAGTGAAAGGAGGGGTTGTAGGGACCCCTGCTCAGGGGGAGGACACAGACTGTCGGGGTCTGGAGTGAGTGGTTTAAGAAGAGCTTGTACCAGTGTGTGCTGGGACATTAGCTTTCATTCCCATACTCACCTTCCATTTGGGGAAATGTCCTTCTCTGAAAAGCAGCCATAATCGAGGCAAAAGGAGAGGCATGAAGCTAAGACCGATCCCACCCAGCCAAGCTTCTGTTCTGCTGGGCTGCCCTGTAGGACTCCAAAGCCCCTGCTAGTGTGGGCAATAGGTGGTCTCCATCTGACAGGCCAAGGCAGCCAAGAGACCCTTGAATTGCTCCAGGTCTCCCCACTATCACTGGGTTTTGAATGCAGAGTCCCACTCCTTTCTCTGGCCATCTCCTTGAGGAGCCCAAAAGAATAGTCAAGGTGGGGAAGCCACAAACCACTAGGAACGTGAGTTCCATCAGCCACAAATCATGAGCACATGGGCATGTGCATCACCGCCCCGCACACCTTCTGAACGCCCCACTGCGCCAAGCGAGTGCTAACAGGGGACCTGCTGCAGGCACCCAGGGAAGCGGATCCAATGGTAGATAGAGCTTCCCTAGCTGTCTTGGAAAAGGTGCCCAGAGAGTGGGGAAGGCATGGGGCAAGGAGCTGCAGAACTTCCCAGAGAGTCTTTGAATCCCTGGCCTCCCTGCTCCCACCACCACATTCCTGGGCTCTCCAGGCAGCGAGACTCAGAGTTGTTCTCAGTAGCATTTACCCCACCAGCAATGGGCAGGAGATACCATAGCATGGAAAATACCATCACCAGAGATGGAAAAGAAGACCTGAGAAGATGAAGATGGAGATTTGGCCCCATTTCTGGAAAAAAGGCTAGAGAGAAGCCAGCAGCCACTACATAAGGTGATGAGAGAGGGGAAAACAGAGAAAAGAAGACCCACTATAATGGCAGAAACTCGACCCTCATACTCTCTGAGGATGCAGTGCCCAAGGGCCCGGGAAGCACAGGCTGGCAGATCCAGCAGCCCCAAAGGTCTCCGAGGAGGCTGGACCTGGCAAGTGGATCTGAGCTGTGAGGAAGAGCCCAAGAGGCTGGACTAGGAGTTGGTCCCAGACACCTTTCTCATCTCTGGAGAACTGCTGAGTGAAGCCCGAGATTGGGGAACAGCTGGAGGCCCCCCACCTCCGGACTCAGCTCAGCACTGGAGGAGTTGGCACCTGGGTTCCTCACCCCATCTCACCACCCCCAGAACAAGGTCTGATGGAAAAGAAAGAAGAGAACAAAAGCACAATCCCTCCCGCCATAGGCCAAGGGCCAGCCCTGGTAAAAATCCTGTCTCAAACAGGGGACGGGAAGCCCTTCCATGAAATGAGCAATGGAGGGCCCAAGGGGAGGTCACTGGGAGCAGGTGGTTCTGAAAGTTGCCTGGCTTCTCCGTGCCTCAGTAGCTCTGTCTGGTCCATGGGGGCAGTAAGAGGCCCTGCCCCACAGGGGAGCTGTGGAAGGCACTGGGATTGGGAGTGAAGCTCCCAGAAAGCATTTGGCACAGAGTGAGCACTGTCTGAGCAATGGTCCCCATCGTCACTGGTGTGTGGGCACCTTCTGTAGACCAGGGGCCAGGCCAGGTGCTTTCATTCACACCATGCTCAGAGGAGTGTTTGCAGCGTGGTGGGCAGTTGGGCCTGGCATTGGCAAGTGAGGAGCGCAGCAGGTGTGATCAGGTGAGCTGCTGGAGGTGTTCAGTGGTGAGGATAGGGTACACTGTTAGACTGGGATCCAGACGGAGTGTGTACACTGTCCAGACACAGAGTGAAGAGTAGGGAGTGCTTAGAGAGGCTAGGGAGATCAACACACAGGGCTGAACGCAAGATGGAAGCCTAGCTCATGGATAATTGAAGATTGGAGGACACTGGCAGAAATGGAGGAGGGAAAAAGGGGATGAGGGTGGACTAACCACCTGCAAGTGGAAGGAGGTCTGACCAGAGAAGGTGAAGGCCAGGGGTCAAGTGCCTGGAGTGAGCAGAGGTGCACAGGGAGACCGGGTGAGGGCTGCATGGTTAGGGCTGCAGAGGAGGAAAGGTCTCCCCGGGTGAGCATGGATTCACTGGCCAAGACAGACGAAGGAGATAGAGAGTTCAGGGATGCAGAATTCCATGGGGATTAGAGCAAAGAAGTGTCTAGGCCAAGAGCAGGGAGAGGCCAGCCCCCCGGGAGTCTATCCTGTGTAAGGGAGCGAGGGAAGAGGGCGACAGGGCTAGCTGAACACCAAGGGGTGGAGAGCTGAGCCAGAGGTGGTGGCGGATGATGTGGAAACCGGTGAGGGCAGGGTCAGAAGGGGAGACTGTCTGCAGCTGGGGGTGGGAGAGTTGGTCAGGGAGGAGGAGAATTTGGCCTCCCATTTCTTTGGGGCACTGAGGAAGTCGGACACGGGCTGGGAAGGGGCCTTGTTCCCACAGCATGTCTCGCAAGACCAGACGGGCAGGACACAGCAGGCTCTTGGGAGGGACCCTGGACTGGGGGCTCTGTGCTGCTAGAATGGTCCTTTCTCACCTCGGGGATGTGTCCTACCCTGTCAAGGGAGGAGCGTTTGGGGTGAGACCTCTAGGATGCACCTCCCGTCTGTTCAGCTCTTGGCCATTTTTCCTTTATAGGAAGTAGTATGACATGGGAAGGTTTCAAAGACGTGGGGTTCTCCTTTAACACTAGGTAATGGAAGGAAGGGAGCTTTGATTACTGAGCATCTCCTAAGTGCCAGGAATTTTCTCCTTTAACCAGCAAAGGCTTCCAGTGGAGGTAAGTGGCATTATCCCCATTTCACAGATGTGAAAACCGAGGCCTAGAAAGATTGCACAGCTTGCCTACTTCTCACAGTTGGAAAGCTGTAAGGCTAAGCTGCAACAACAGGACTCAGATCCTATTCTGTGCCTTAAGAGGCGCATCTGGAGGTGGTGGCTCTAGGCTGACCTGTGTGTCTTCTGTGACATTGTCCTTCCCCTTCACTCCTGCTTACCCAAGCCCACCCATGCTCCCTTCACCTCGCAGATGACACAATGGCAATTCCACCTCTTTCCTCTTGCCCCTGCTTCCTTCCTCATACACTCCCCACTGCCCCCTGAGGCCCCAGCTTTCCCTCTCCCTCTCTCCCTCTTCCCTCAGAAAGTGATTGAAGGCCCTGATGACTGACAGGGCCCCCCCGCCACCCCGCTCCCCGCAGCACTGCCCCGCCCACGCCTCCCTCCTGACTTCCTACTCTCTCCGCTTCATCCCTCCCTGTCCAGGCCTGTCCCTAAATGATTCCTTTATTCTCTTCTCCCACACCTGTCTGATTGCTTCTTGCTCTCTGATGCTTGGAACGGGCCCTGCATGGGCCACCTAGCCTTGAAATCCTTCAGCCTTGGGTGAGCAGAGGTCTTCCTGAGAGCAGATGAGTGGTTCAGCAGCTAGCAATGCCTCAACCCAGACGGGGTCTTCAGGTGGAGACACACATGGGCACCCACCTGGGTAGGTGTACCTTCACTGGGTGTGTGTACCTTTCCCCAGGGAGGGGGAGACTGGCCGGGATCTTCCCCTGGCCTGAATTCACTGCATGGGCTGTAGGCTGTGACATTTGCCAAATGAGCCAATTAATTGCCAAATTTGTACTCTCAGACAAATGGTAATTATCTGGATAAGAATCTGAAATGCTGGATAGATTTCCCCGTTTCCACCCGGATGACAAACAGCCCGGGATCGGTTAGGCTGCTTGCCTGGGGTTTACTGTTCCTCCTGCTTCCCCACAGCCTCAGGTCAGGGGAGGGGTGAGGTGGGGTAAAGCAGGTATCACCCTGGCCATCTCCAGGCCAAGAGTGGGGAAGAGGAGGCCAGGCCAACAGAGTGTCAGCAGCGCCCTCCGTCTCCTCCTTCACCTTGCAGATGGGGACGCAGGCACAGTGGAAGCCTCCCCTTCCTGGGCCATGGTTTCCTTGTGGTGAAATTGGACTAGATCTCTGATTCCCAACCCGGCTGCACATTAGAATTCTCCAGGGAGACCTTTAAAAAAAAATCTCCCGGGGTACGGCCTGGGAATCTGTGTCTCCACAATTCACCAGCTGATTCTGGTCTGGGCCTACTGTTTGGGAGCCACTGGACTCGGTGATCTCAGGAAGACCCTTCTGATCCTACGGGAACAAAAAAAGCTTAAAACAGCAGAACGGAAAGCTCTGCCACTCTTGAGTGCTGCAACTTGCTTACGTCTCTTGGCGACTTTGAGCCTTTTCTTCATCTGCACCACGTAGGACATGCCGGGCCCAGCACTGGCACTCGGGGGTGCGCCATGGACACTGTGGACACTGGGTTGTCTGCTGCCTGCCTGCCACTTTCCTCCTCTGCTTCCTGTCTCCAAACCTCTTTTATTTTGTGGTTTCGCCCTTAGCACCCTGAGAGGTTACCCTACGTCCTTTCTCACCCACCCCTTCCAGAGCAAGCATTCTCCCCCAGAGTCACCAAGGTCTCCAGGGAAGGGGGCCCAGCCCCTCCAGGGCACCCAGGCCTTTAGCCTGACTCCCCTTCCCGAATCCCAAAGAGCTTTTCTGGGCAGACCAGTGCTGCTCAGACACTCAAGGACCAGAGGCTCCGTATGTCCAGTGGCCAGCGGCTCAGCCTCTCTGGAAGAATTGGGCAACAAGACGAGAAACAAAGCCATGGATGTGGTGAGAGAACCAAATTGAGCCAAATGGTGGAGTTGAGAGAATGGAGGCGGCGTGAGGCTGAGCCTCCCCACAGCAATGCTCCTGGCTGAGTGACTTCCACACGTGCCTCGTCATACTGCCACCCCAGAGCAGGCCAGACCCATGAAAGGGCAGGGCCACCCAAGAGCAGCCAGACATCCACCCAAGGGGTCTTAACATCTTGGCCTGCTAAAGCTTGAGACAGGTAGAAGGAAGGGCCATGAGACACAGAAAGGGATGCATGTGGACATTTTAATTCCGCCCACCTGACCTAGCCTGGCAAGTGTCCATTGGCAGAGGGGTAGACTGGAGGACATGCATGGGACCTATTGTGACATTTGGGGTGGAACTGGAAGCATGCTGACCTAGGGACCACCAGAGGAAGGGGCTGTCATGTTGCCACACCAAGTGATCTTTTTCTACCAGAGACTCTGCTCAGAGCCTGTAGGAAGAGCTGAGGCCCAGGAGATGGGCACTCACAGCCCTGGGTGTCATCTCAGCCTCACACAACCAACCAAGGCAGGTCTGAGGCTACATCATCCAGGCCTTCACCGCTGGCCTGCAGAACAGGTTCTAAACAAGGCTGCTTGCAAACAGCTATGTGTGGGCTGATGTTTGGGTCTGCAGGAGGGGCCTCAAAAGGATGCCAAGACTGACACATTCATTCACTTTTGCCCATCGACCCACTAACCCTGCTCTGTGCCAACGTCCCTCACCTCTGACATTCCACCAGAGCCAGGCCTAGACAGCCCGTGTGCCCAGCCCAGTCTCCTGGCTGCCTGGCTCCACTTCTCCCTGCCTAGCCCTGTGCTACAGGTATGCCCACAGCCTGCCTGAAGCTCCCACCGTCACAGTCACTTTAGGGGATTGGGCATTTTCTCCGAACGCACACATAGCCCAATCACATCCCCTGGCACCCTTTCCCTGGGGCACTCTCAAATACTGGAAGAGGGCTTCGAGGGCTTCCTCTTCGAACAAGGACCTTTCTTTCTCTGCGCCTGTGTCCCCATCTGCAAGGTGAGGGAGGACACTCGGGGGTTGCTAATACTCCGTTGGCCTGGCTTTCTGGCCACTATGGCTTGATGCTGACTTGCAGCTGCTCTGTGTAACTGGACAGGTGCTCCCCAGTCCTGTGTGCGTGTATATGAGCCCTGCCTCCTGCCCTGCATCAAGAGCCCTCCCTCAAGAAAGGGCTGTGAGTCCTGCAGCAGCCCCCATGCCGGAACCTGAACTCTGAATCTGAGCTCCTGGTACTTCCAGACAGGGCTGCCCAAGACCCTCTGGCCCACCAGAACCACCTCTTCCAGGGGCACCAGGCTTAAGCAGAGATACCCTTGGTTCAGACCAAATTTGAGCCCAAATCCTACATAGAAGATGTAGTCACTTCATGTAGGGCTTGGACATTCTGATTCTTCTATAAGAATGTCCTTTGCGGCCGGGCGCGGTGGCTCAAGCCTGTAATCCCAGCACTTTGGGAGGCCGAGGCGGGTGGATCACGAGGTCAAGAGATCGAGACCATCCTGGTCAACATGGTGAAACCCCTTCCCTACTAAAAACACAAAAAATTAGCTGGGCATGGTGGCGCATGCTTGTAATCTCAGCTACTTAGGAGGCTGAGGCAGGAGACTTGCCTGAACCCAGGAGGCGGAGGTTGCGGTGAGCCGAGATCGCACCATTGCACTCCAGCCTGGGTAACAAGAGCGAAACTCCGTCTCAAAAAAAAAAAGAACGTCCTTTGCTTGTAGTCAAGGTGGGAACCTGAAACCTCTGCCTTCTTGACACCTCTTTGCCCCTCCTCATCCTGAGGCCTCAAAGACATTTCGAAGAATCCTCGGGCTCTGTGGGGTAATTTGAAAACCGAGAGTCTAGCCTCAACCTTTGGGAGACTGAGACTGATAATGGAAAGGACTTATTCACAGACTCACAGTTAGAGGCAGAAACTAGGACTGGAAATTCGGTCACATTTCCCAAAACCTTGTCTGAGGCTCTGCAGTTTCTCAGCTGCTGTGATGAGGAAGACTGCCCCTTGTTCTGCCTAACCTCGCAGGTAAGCTCCCTAAGAATGAGTTTCAAGGCCCCTGTCCCATCTTTATCTCCCAATATGAAGCTTGAAGCCACGCTGGGGGCAGAAGATGGGAGAAGCCGGAAACATCATCTTCCTGGGCCAAACGAGGTTTCTGGAAGGGATCTGTGTGTCTGTTCCCCTCTCTACCTCACCCCTTTCTGTCCAGGTGGACAGTGTGTGGGTGAGAGATGAAGGGAGAGAGGATTAAACGCGCAACTCCCCCAATCAGGAAGGCTGGGCGAGGAGGAGTCCTGCGCTGTTCACGTCTGCAGTGTTCAGAAGCTCTTCAGAAAAGCAGAGTCCACTGCTTTGGAGGCCAGGAAGGTTTGTCCCCTGGAAGGCCACCCACACCAGGAAACTGTGTACCTTAGAGTAGAGCGACCCCTTCATCTGTGGGGCAAAGGGCAGTGGCCACAGCTGGGCCCTTTGCCCAAATCACCTTCCCCAGGTATGCTACATCCACAAGCCTGCACTCGCCTCTGCTCCTCCCCATAGAAGAGCAGGCAGTCACATACACGGAACTCATGCAAACACACTTGCGTATCACATATACAAATACAGGCAAACATCCACAAAGGCACAAAAACGCCCACATGCACGTAAAATACACACATATGCAGATGCTCCTCAACTTCTGCTGGGATTATTTCCCAATAAACCCATTGTAAATTGAAAATGTGATAGGTCAAAAATGCATTTAATACACCTAGACTACCAGGCATCATAGCTTAACCTAGCTTACCTTAAACATGTTCAGAGCATTTTCATTAGCCTACAGTTTAGCAAAATCTTCTACTACAAAGCCTATTTTGTAATACAGTGTTGGATTTTACGGAATACTGTACTGAAAGCATAGTACTTTCACACCATCATAAATCAAACCATCCTAAGTCAGGGTTAGCTGTACATGTACACACCATCCACACACAAACTCCAAACTTCCCCAACAGTGTCCAGCTACAGGAATAGGTGTGTCCACACCCAACCACACACACAAAACGCAGGGCCCAGCTGAGAGAAAGATAAAGGAGGCTGTGGAGAAGACAAGCGACCAGCTGAGGATCCGCTAGAACAAGCAGCCACTGTAGCAGAAATAAAAACTGCAAAACAGCAGAAAGGACATTTTGGTGGGCCCCAAAATTCTCTCCTTCTAGTATCTTTCCTCACCCACAATCCATTCCTCAGGAGCCAGTCCCACTCAGGTTGGAGGAATTGTCTCTTCTTTAAAGCAAAAAAGAAAGAAAAGAAAGAAAGAAGAAAGGAAGGAAGGAAGGAGGGAGGTAGGGAGGGATTTCGGGAGGGAGGGAGAGAGGGAAAGAAAGAAAGAGAGAAAGAAAGAAGAAAAAGAAAGAAGAAGGAAAGAGAAAAAATAAGAACAAGAAGAGGAAGGAGACAGAGGAGGAGGAGGAGGCGGAGGGGGAGGAAGATGAGGGGGAGGAGGAGGAGAAGGAAGAGAAGGAGGAGAAGGAGAAGGAGAAGGAGAAGGGACACCCCAGCCAGGCACGGAGCCCAGGAGTGAGTGCTGTGCCATTGGGTCTTACTCTCTGACCCAACTTGAATTCATCCTATGACTTTGATCAGGCCCCCAATCCTTTCTGAGCCTCCATCTGCTCATCTAGAAAATATCCCTGTCTCCTGAGACCTTAGGAGATTGGGGAGCCACCTCTGATCCCCAGCTGGGGTTAGGGGCAACAGGGGGCATGAAGGGAAAGAAATGTTTACTAAAAGAGCCAAGGACAGTAGAGGTTTAAACCCCAAACACGAGGAAGCCCCAGTGGAGAAGATAAGGTCGGAGGGGCAGGGTGAGGGGAGAGGCCTGGAGGGGCAGGAGGGGCCCAGCGCGCACCTCTTTCTCGGCCTTGGCCTCCTCCACCGTCACGGTGCTGTGATTCTTGTGCTCCTGGAACATGCAGAGGTAGCAGATGCAGGTCTGGTCAGTCTGGCAGAAGAGCTCCATAGTCTTGCCATGCATGGGACACTTGCGGGCCTCGAAGTCCCGGATGGGCTCCAGCAGCTGGTGGTCTCGGAAGGCGGCGCCCTCCAGGTGGGGCTTGAGGTGCAGCTCGCAGAAGGAAGCCTGGCACACCAGGCAGGACTTGACCGCCTTCTGCTTGTTGCCGATGCAGGAGTCGCACAGCACCTCCTCGGAGCTGGACTTGGCCCTGGAGAAAAGGCCCGTGTCCGCCCGGGGGTAGCTGTTGCGCCGCGCCTCCCCGGGCTCCACGATGGACACCGCGGGCTTCCGCGGCTCGGAGAAAATGGACTTGCGCAGCTCGCCCTTTTCGGCAAAGGTGACGGGCGGCTTCTTGGAGGCCCCCAGCTGGAGCCCGGCGTACGGTGACCTCTTGCCTTCCAGCGAGTCCATGCTGAAGTAGTTGGAGTTCTTGTCGTCGCCCGACTCGACAAACTGGATGATGGGTCGCCGCCACTCATTGCCCGCGAACAGGGCACTCCTCCCTTCCCCTGGCTTCAGGGCGCTGCCCAGGCTCTTGCCCTCGGCCGCCTCCCCGCCGTGCCCGTTGGTGGTCTTGGCATCCTTGCCGTCGGCCTTGGTGCCATTCTCCAGGCTGCCATTGGGGCCCGACGGGCTCCGGGCGTCCCTGGCTTCCGGGCTCGACCCGTTGCTCCTGGAGGCATCTGCAGCTTCCATCGCGGGGGGCTCGGCTGGTCTGTTTCAGGCTTGCTGGGGTTCAGGGTGGGTGACCTTGCTGGCGGGCGTCTAGGCAGGGAGTGGGGCAGGCAGCCGCAGGGCCCAGAGACACACCTGTGGGGAGGTGGAGGGGGAGGAGGCGGAGGGGGGGGAGGAGGGGAGGGGAGGAGGGGAGGGGAGGAGCAGCAGGTACAAGCCTGACACAACGGGCCCAGGGAGAAGCAGGCAGCCCCGGCAGCCAGCAGAGCAGATAATTACACGGGCGCCACGCCCTGCACAGTCATCCCTAACCTGATTTTTAAAAGAAGTGTTTTTTTCTCCCCCAGCTTAATTATTTTCCACAACTCAGCAACCAGTTGGGCTGCTTCCCTCTGACGCACTTGCTTCTCATTGAGGGAGCGGGGAGCCTCTGTCTTCACAGGTGGGCAGGCTTCACTGAGCCCGGAGGCCCCTGGGGCAGAAGGTGAGGTGTCTGCAGAGGCCTACGGGGCACAGGGCTGTTAACTGGGTCACACAAGTCAAATAGCCTTGTAATTTGCGGGCCTGCGTTTCAGAGGAAAGATGGTCCACCCTGAGACTGTGGAGCTGCTTTTCACCACAAGCGGGGAAGATGGGTTCCGTTTGATTTGGCCACTGATTATTGAACCCTACTTGCCAATTAGGTAAGTAGGCACATTCCTAGGTACTGTATATATATGAGCTCATTCGAGCGTCCCTAAAACCTGTTCAATTACCTCTTTTTAATAGATGAGAAAACTGAGGCTTTAAGAAGATAACTCACTGCCTAAGACTAGTGGCAGAGCTGGGATTTGAGCCCTAAACCTTTGAGATGCCAAAGTCCCTTCTGCAGCTGGGAGGTCATGAAGTTACCTGAATCTCTCACCAGAAGATGGCTTCTGAGAGTCTGCCCTATCCCACTGACCCTAATAAGATACTTGTAGACCTTAGATTATTGCTATCAGAGCAGGCCAGACCCTTCGTGGATTCAAAGGACTGAAGCACAGGAATAAGGGAATCCAAGCACCGCCAGGCCAGGTGGTTGGGTTCTAAGGGTCCAAACACTTGACTCACCTGTCTCCACACTTGCCCTTCTGTGTGACTCAGAAAACATCTGCCCATCCTTTCTGGGCCAGGCCACAGACAATGTCCTCCAAAAGGAGGCCGGTGAAGTGTGGGATTCAGATAATCTCAGAAGTCACCTGTTGAAATATGACTATCATATACATACAGACCTCAGGAAGAAAAGTGAGAAAAACAAATTCTATCCCCTTCCTTTCCCTGGCCCCTGCAGAACACCAGGGACCCTCAGCTCTTGTAGGATATGCCCCACTAAGTCACTTCTGGGCTCTGACCCACTGGCCTGGTCCTGGGAAGCCTCCAAACCCCCGAAGAAAAGGCCATGCCTCTCCAGGTCCAGGCTGGGTGGGGCAGAGAAGACAGTAGGTGAGGCTGGCATGGCAGGTTCTGGGCTATGTAGAGGGGAGTGGGTTTCCCTTCCTTCACCTCAAATCCAGGTCAAGCTAGGAAGCCCCTGCCCCTTTGGCTGACCAGGCTAAGCAGGTAATCCTTTGTAAAAACAGCCCCTGGGAACCAGGGCAGAGACAAGCCCAGCTCACAAAGCAGCTGAGTTCTGAGAGGATGTATGTGGGGTGGTGTTGGCGTGGGGAGTGCTGGCTTCATGACGGGGACTCTCCTCTTACTTGAGGTCTCTGTCTGTGGGCCCCAAAGGAGCCCCGTCTTGTTCAAACTCACTGGTGAATTGGCTAAGGGCTCATTGGGTCTTCTGGGGAGGGGAATATTTTCTCAAAATTGCAGGCCCAATTTCTCTGGGCTCTTCCCTGAGGTATGGAGGGAGAAGGAGAAAGGGAAGTCCTGTCCTGGCATGCTGGATGGGGACATGCCCCTCCCTCTTTCCCTGATAGTGTTTCCCTAACCTGCAGAGAATAGGCAATGAGGAGAAAAGAACAGAGAGGACAAGAAGAAACAGAAGAGGAAAGCCACCGGGTTCTGGTTACAGCCCAACATCAATGTTGGATGAACCTGGGGTACACTGGAAGGCCTCTGCTAGTTCTTAGAGTTCATGCGCCCATCTTCTAGAAATCTGGGGAAAGATTCTGTGCTTTAGGAATAGGCAGACACAGAGTAGATGCTCAGGAAATATTTGTGGGTGAGCGGATGAACAGACGGATGGATGGATGAATGCATGGAAAAGTTAAAGCTAGATGAATATGAATGGGGAAATAAACAAATGGATAAGATGTGTAGATAATGGACAGTGGGTGGTTGGATGATGAATGGATAGATAAATGGATGAGTAGATGAATAGATGAATGAAATAACTAAAAGCTAGATGAATATGAGTAAGGAAATGGGTGGGTGGATGAATGGATGGATGGATGGATGGATGGATGGACAGATAGTTGAAGAACTGGGTAGAAGAATTACAAAAGAATGGAAGGAGAGAGAAAGAAAAGACAACATGTGGGAAGGAGAGAGAAAAAAGAAGGCAAGAGTAAGGAAGGAAGGAGATGGACAGGCAGTAAGTAGGTGAGTGAGTGGGTTGTAAGAGTGTGTCAATAGAAGTTTAGTGACAGTCTCTTCCAGGCAAAAAAGCACGGGTTTGTAGTGTTTGAAAATTTCTCCCATCCTAGTCAGTCCCAAGCTACCAATGTGAAGAGCACTGGAAAGAGATGTACAACATCCGCTCTCCCAAGCCAGTGTGAGCCTGCTCCAATGCGTCGCCGGAGAATAGCGGATGATCGAAGTGGAAGACAGCTTATAAGAGGGAAGATAGAAAGATGGATGCTGGGGGAAGCCAGGGGAACAGGTTCAAGGAACTGAAGGAAAAAGGAAGATGAGGCGAATTTCCCTCTTCCAAGAGGCTTTCCCTAACCCAAGACCAGTGACCACTGCCCCTATTCAAGCCCTGTAACAACCATCCCTGTCTGTCCCACTCAGGAGGCATTTAGCTCAGCCCTCCTGGTTTGTTCATTACTCATTCATTCACACATACTTACTGAGCATCCTACCATAGGCCAGGGTTAGGCAAGGGACTGATCATACAGACACGAAGGAGTCCCAGATCATGTCAGTGGGGAGCTCACAGTTAAGTGGGAGAAGAGATCAGTAAGCAAATCACTTAAATTCAGCATGAACAGAGAATGAGAGAAATATGTGCAAGGGCCATGGGCCGCCCAGAGGAGGAAGAGCTCACCATATGCTGAGAGAGGCCCGTCTCTTCAACCAGGATGAGCATGGCTCGCTTTCCATGCACATAAGTGGCCTCCCTGGCTACACAGAGACAGTGTTTGACTTGACTCGGCAGATGTTTATTCAGCTGAATTCTCAGTCAGTGCTGGTTGGCTGGTCTTTTGGTTCTCCTAGGCCAGGGTGCAGGGCCCCTCCTCCCTTGAGGGACGGCTCCACCCAAATGCCAGGTAGAGGGTAAAGTCTCCTGGAGAGATCCCAGAATCCAAGAGCTGAAAAGAAGCAAACAAGTGTCCTTTCAGGGCTAGTCCCCAAGCCCTCGTCCCACCAACCCAACATCCCTCCTGGAACTGAACTGAAGAAGAGGATCCCCACCCCTGGCAGACTGAGGTCTGGATGGGCACTGCACACCCTACAGGAAGGTGATCACACCTGGAGCTCCCCAGACCCTCGCTCAGGACCTGACTACAGGCATCTGCTGGGGTCCTGCCTCTCTCCAGCCTCAAACTCAGTTGCACAGGTTCCGTAAAAGAGCATTTCCTGAAGGCCGTCAGAGCCTATGTGTCCTAGGCAACTTGGCAAAAAGCCCCCAAAGGCCATCATCTGCACTGCTGTGGCAGAGGGGCCTCTTTACCTGTAAAAGCCTGGAAAAAAAGGGAGCCCATGAAGCCCCCCAGTCACTCCTCACACATCTTATCCTGTTCTCCCTCTGGTCTAGCTTAAAGTCTTCCTGCTGCAACATCTCTCCCTATACCAGGTGGTGGTGAGATGTGACTGGCTGCCGGCCCCTGCCTCATGTCTCACAAGCTTTAGAAGATGAGAAGAGCTGGCAGGTGTGGCTTCCAGAGAAGGATTCCTGTGGAACACAGGCAACTTCTACTTTTGCTGCTTGGCCCTCTCAGACCAGGCATGCCTGACAGCCCCCCCAGAGTCCCTCCTCCTACGCCCACCCATAGGCCAACCCCAAGCCTCCTCCCAGGCTTCTCCCATGAGGCACCTCAAAGCTGTTCCCTTCCTGGCAGCCTCCCCTGATTCAGCGGGTGGGGCCGCCTTCACTTACCTACTGTGTGGCCTGCAAACACCTGATTCTGTCACCAATCATCTTCAGATGAAAGAGGAAACCCCTTAAAAGGAGAAAACTCTCAGGCTTCCTTGGAATCCCAGGGTTGGGAGGGAGTGGTCAACTGGTCCGTCCCCTTGCCCCTGGGCAAGGCTCTATCCAGAAAGTCTTTGATGTATCTTTTAAAGAACTATATATTCTGTAAAAGACCTGTGAGAAAAAAGATTTCACAGCTTCCCTCAGCCATTCATTTCAAGCTTTAGGACTGCTTGCTGCTGGAAGTTCTTCTTTGAGTCTAACATAAATACTCTATAAATGAAAGTGTACTGTGCAATTGGAGTTAGGGAACTGAGCCTCCGGCCCCACAAAAGAGAAGCTACAAGATCATTGTTTCCGTAAGGGGAAGAATCTGATTCAGTCTTAATACTTAGTTCTTTTGACTTTTTTTTTTTTTTTTTTTTTTGAGACAGGCTCCCACTCTATTGCCTTGGCTAGAGTGCATCTCTCCTCTCCCCTCTCCCTCCTCCCCCCTTCCCCTTCCCTCTTCCCATTCCCTCTCCCCTTTCCCCCTCCTCCCTTCCCCTTCCCTGCTCTCCCCTCTTCCCTCTCCCCTCGATGAGATCTCCTCTCACTGCAACCTCTATATCCCAGGTTCAAGTGATTGTCCCACCTCAGCCTCCCAGCGCCTGGGACTAGAGGCCCACACTACCACGCCCAGCCAATTTTTGTATTTTTTGGTAGAGATGGGGTTGCACTATGTTGGTCAGGCTGGTCTCGAACTCCTGACCTCAAGTGATCCACTGGCCTCGGCCTCCCAAAGTGCTGGGATCACAGGCGTGAGCCGCCGTGCCTGGCCTCTTCTGACTTCTTGGTGCCCTTGTCCTCTTTTCACACCTCTAGCTGTAGACGGCAGCAAGAAGCCCATGGTGGTTCAAAACTTTATAGCAATAACGAGATTTCCGAAGTCTAATTTTCTCATGCCTGCCCTCCTAATACAACAGAATTTGTCCTGAAATTGGAAGGATTTAGATTACATATTAGGAAGAACGCTATAGATTGAGCAGTACTGTTCCTGCGATCATAAATTCCTTTCTTGGAAGCCCTTCAAAAACAGGACTGATTTCTACCTGCCCGGAATGTTCAGGCACCTACCAGGTAGGGAAGGAGAAAGGAAATGACAAGACATTTGTGGCACCTCTTCAGGGGACCAGGCATGATTCCAGCCCTAGGGTACAGAAAATAAGAAGACACCATCCTCACCCTAAGGGCTGTTAGCTTATGGGGTCCCTGAGGATTCAAGCAACAGTCCTCTTTCCCCTACTTCGAGGACAGCCCTTGGCTCCTTCCAAGGCTTTTGTCCCCCCGGGGAAGATACTGGATCCTAACTGTAGCTCTCAAGTGAGCAGAATCAAGACAGGGCATCCCCAGGGGAAGGTGGTCAGGTCTGGATTTGGTAGTACAAACTAACGGGAAGAACCCCAAGTCCTCTGCCACCTTCCCAACACTGGCCTAGGACTCTGTGGAAAATGCCCATTGGATCAGGTGCCTTGGGGCCCCCATGCCTCCCCACCCATCAACACCCACGAACAATGCTGTGATGGTCATTTCCGTGTGTCAAGCTGGCTAAGCTATAGCACCCAGCCATTTAATCAAACACTAATCCGGGTGTTGCTTTGAAAGTGGTGTCACCTACAGTCCGTTGACTTTGAATAAAGGAGATTATCCTCAATAATGTGGGTGTGCCTCATCTGGTCAGTGGGAAGGCCCTAAGGGTTAAAAACCAAAGTTTCTCAGAGAAGAAGAAATTCTGCCCCAAGATTATAGTATCAACTCCTGCCTGCCCTCTGGATTTGGGACTTACCAGCCCCAACAATCTCATGAGACAATTCCTAGAAAAAAAATCTCTTCATATACCCACGGGTCCTGTTGCCTCTGTTTCTCTGTAGGATCCCGACTGAGTCCGGCTATAGCCCAGCTCTGACTGCTGAGAACTATGGCCGGGTTTCCCCGAGGGAGAAGCACTTCACCTGGGGCTTGAGGGGCTAGCTGGCTGTGGGTGCAACCAGAGCTGGGATGGAGGAGCCCCAGGACTTTCTTGATACGTGAATTTGGGCAAGTTACTTAATCTCTCTGAGCCAGCCTCCTTCCTATGAAATGAGGCTGATCCTAGCACTCTGGCAGGACTGTTGGGGGATTAGGGAAGGTGAGAAATTGTGAAAAATGCCTAGACTGTGCCTGGCACCCAAGCACTGCTCAGTACGTTTTTGTTGAATGTTTCACTTTGAGGGAAAATGAGCAGGATTTTCTCTGCTGGAGAAGGACTGGAGACAACCTGGTGAAGAGGAATTACCAGGGCTTTACTCCTGCTCCAGCAGCTGGGGTGGGCAAGGCTTCTAACTGTCTGTTCCTGGCTCTCCTTCATATCATCTCCCAGGTACCTTCCAGCCCTGAAATTCTATGATTATAGGGTTGCATCCTGAAATGCAGAGAAGGGCAGTGAAAATAATTAAAGACTTGGAAAACAAGACCTGAGAAGGGAGAGTTAAAGGTGCTGGGATTAGTTAGCCTGGAGAAGGGGTGTTTTAATAACACCCTTCTTTACCTAGAGAGCGTTATTTGGATGGAGGCACTGGTCAGTTTCTCTCCATCCTTCTAGAGGGCAAAGCTAGAGGGGACTGGGAGCTGCCCAACTGGCAGTTAGAGGGACGGAAGTTAGACAGCAGGTGCCTGCCTTGCCCAAATAACATCAACTTTTTTACAGGACTTGTGGGGAGGTTATTTGTAGTAGGAAATGAGTTAGATGACCAGTGGGTTCTCTCCTTGCTATTTGAATTCTAGACACTAATTTCCCTAGAATTGTGGGGGGGAAAAAAAAGAGGAAAGAGAAAAAATTGAGGAGCAAATTGAACAGGTGGGTGGGGCTAGCCCAGCAGCACTGCCCAGCCCTGCGCCTCGGCACAGCGGGGTGTCAGCCCAGAGGCCCAGAGCTTACAGGGGGCCAATCAGAGAGAAGCCCGTGCCCTGGGCTTGTTCCTCAGACTCCGGGTCTTCCTTCCCCACTCTTTCCAAGCAGATTAATGTAAACCTGTCCCAATTCGGGAAGGCATTAGGGAAAAGAAGATCTGTCTCTTATCCTGAGGCTGCAGTAGCACTCACTCCCAGGGAACGTGCAAACTCAGCCAGTTCCCTCCCAGACCCGGAGCTTCTTCCCTTCTTCATCATCATTGTCACTATCAGAATAACAAGGCTGGCTCCTCTTCTTCGTTGGGGCATACTCTGTGCCAAGTACTTCACATAGAGTACCCCTAATTCCGTAGTACACAGTATAGGTAAGGAAATAGAGGCCAGAGAGGTAAAGCAACTTGCCCAAGACCACACAGCAAAGCCAGGCTCAGCCCTGGGCCATCTATTCGTGCTATCTGAACTTCACTACCAACCCATGAGAGAACATTATCCTCGTCTTACTGACAAAGAAATTCAGACTGTGACGTTGAGCAGGTTGCCCTCAGTCACTCAACTGTTAATCAGTGAAGCCAGATCTCTCAGCTCCAAAACCTGAACATTTTCCCTCCTAAATGAGAATGGTGGGGCATACCCTACTTCCTGCAGGTTTCTCCATGGATGGAGGGGGGAAAACCCTGGGAGACCCTGCAGTGGGTGAGGAGTAAGGGTCACTCCTCTGTCCATCAGAGAAACTGGACAGAATAATGATAAGAAATAGCATATTATCATTTTCATTAAGCACTAACCATGTACCAGGCACTGTGCTAGACCCTTAACATGCTTAGCTCAATCAATCCTTCCATACATAGAGCTGATATAGTACATAGGGTACTCCATAAGTACCCCATTAAGGGGGTACTTCCATTCTCCCATTTTAAATATGAGACAGCTGAGCCACACAGAGTTTCAATGACTTGCCCAAGGTCACAAGGTGAATAACTAGCAGAACTGGGTTTGGAACTCCATGTACTCTGACTCCAGAACCCTCCCTCTAATCCAGGCGTCCCCAAACTACGGCCCGGCCAGCGGGCCGCATGCGGCCCCCTGAGGCCATTTATCCAGCCCCCCCGCCGCACTTCAGGAAGAGGCACCTTTTTCTTTATCTTTTTTTCTTTTTTTTTTTTTTTTGAGACGGAGTTTCGCTCTTGTTACCCAGGCTGGAGTGCAATGGCACGATCTCTGCTCACCGCAACCTCCGCCTCCTGGGTTCAGGCAATTCTCCTGCCTCAGCCTCCCGAGTAGCTGGGATTACAGGCACGTGCCACCATGCCCAGCTAATGTTTTGTATTTTTAGTAGAGACAGAGTTTCACCATGTTGACCAGGACGGTCTCGATCTCTTGACCGTGTGATCCACCCGCCTCGGTCTCCCAACGTGCTGGGATTTCAGGCTTGAGCCACCGTGCCAGGCCAAGGGGCACCTTTTTCATTGGTGGTCAGTGAGAGGAGCACAGTACGTGGCGGCCCTCCAACGGTCTGAGGGACAGTGAACTGGCCCCCTGTGTAAAAAGTTTGGGGACACCTGCTCTAATCCCTTGAACTTGCTGTGAATTTTTCCTCCTGAGCCGAGCGTGCTAACTAGAGTCTAACTGCTACTTCTGCACTGTCTAAAACTTTTCTCTATGCCCTTCCTGTTCTTCCAGCCTGTATTCCTGAGGTGCCCCAGAGCCGTCTCATTCCACGTGGCAGCCGCTGCACCCACCCTGGCCTCCTGAGCTCAGAATGGGGGAGACTTCTTGCCCCAGGAGGAGGCTGAGGCAAGTTGGAAGCTGCTCTGCTATCCCAGGCAAGGCCCGGCTCCCTGTGTATAGCCTCACCTGGGGACACAGCTCAACCCAGGGCCACAACCAGAGCTGGAGCCACAACCCAAATGTGACCCAGATGCAGACCCAGAGCAGAGCACTCCGAGGAGGCCCAGGGAGCAGGAGGAGGCAGCCCGACCCTGCAGAGATGGGAGGCATGGATGGCCTGGAAGGAGAGGACCCAGCTCTGCCTAGGGCACTGCCCTGCCTGAGGCCTCTAGGGAGAGAGGAATGGGAGGGAGGAAGGGGACAAAGTGAGAGGGCACTCAGGCACCAGCTCAGTGCCATCCTGCCAGAGCCATGTGCTGCTCCGGGAAGGGCTGCTCCAGACGGGGGCCCACCTCAGAGTCCTTGCCATCCAGGCAGGGAGGCTGGGTGTGGCAGCTTCCGGCAGGGGAGCTGCTGGGCTCTCCACGCCTCACCTCTGGGATGGACCCTCTCCTTACACACAAAGCCGAACCAGACTGAACCATCTGCAGCTCGCAGAAAGCCCTGCCAATGAGTACCTCCCCTAGGGCTGCCCCACATGCTGCTCCAGTGCCTCTACACCCTCTGTGGGTCTCAGCTTAGTTGGCATTTCCTCCAAGAATCACTGCCTGACCTCCCCACCCCAGTCCAGGCTGAGTGACCTCTCCGTGTGTCCCTGCAGCTTCCCTCAGTTCCCCAGGGCCCGCCCTGCCCACACTGCATTGGAATCATCTGTTTACACCACTTCCACCAGCAGGCCATACGTCCAGGCCATCTCTGTGGCCACAGCGTCTAACACAGTGCCCTGCAGTGCCCAACAAGTACCATCGAGTTCACAGGTGATTCAATCAGAACAAAGCCAGCGCAGACTGCAAGCAACTTGTGAGTACTGCTCCAAAGCCTAAGGTTTCCGGAGGACTGCCAGGTGCTCAGCTGGTTCTTGGCAAGTACAGATCAGGGTGCAAGGGCTGTGGGATGCTGACAGCTTCGGCAGTGAGGCCAAGTCTGGTGGAAGGTGAAGGGTTGAGGGGGAAGGCTGCCCCGGGCAAGGCAGCTCCAGCAGGGAGGCCGGCCAGGGTGCGGGGCTGGGAACCTGGCTCAGATTTCCTCTAATCTGACAGTTTTCAGGGAAGCCAGGTGGAGGAGACGTGTCGGGACAACAACGGCAGCCTGTCTATCCTGTTACAAATATGCTGGCACTCAGATGACAATGTGGCAAGAGCCCTGCCTGCCTCCACCCTGGGGAGACATAGGGTGGCAGAGTTGGGGAGTGGGCAAGCACCAGGGAGAAAAGGCAGGAAGCAATGCCTTGGGGTGTCTGTCCTGAGCACTCCCCACCCCACCCCCCACCCCGCCTCATGATCTCCCCTGAAGCTGGAGACTGCTGTCCCTGAGCCACAGGGCTAATCTAGCCATCCACAGACCAAAGGCAATGGAGCTGGGAGGAGAATGAAGAAAGCTAGGTGGGAGGGAGAGAGAAATGAAACAGGAGTGGCAGGAAGGCGAGAAACGCAGCAGACAGCAAGAGCCACGGTGAGTCAATGAAAGGGGGAGGCAGATCACATGGAGAAGCTGAGTCAAAACACACTTCACAGCCGCTGAGCTCCTCCCCAGCATTGTCTGTATGAACACAAAACAGCCCTGTGAAGTATAATTATCCTTTTCTTCCCTTTTGTTTTATTTCACTTTTTATTATGGAAAACTTCAAAAACACACAATGTAAACACAGTAGTGTAATTTCAACCCCTATGTATCCATCATCCTGCTTCAACAATCAGCATGTCGAGTCATTCTCCTTTCGCTGTATTTTCACCCACTCCATTTTGATTGTTTTTTGACATTACTATTTTTAAGGAAAACTTGCACACATTAAAATGCACAAATAGTGGCTCTACAATGTTGATAAAATGTTTATATTCAAGCAACCCACATCCCTGTTATAATATGGTACACTACCAGCTCACTGGAAATTCTCTCACGTTTCTTCCCAGTCAGTCCCGCCACTCACCTCCATCCCCATCTAATCTAACTCTTAGCTCTAGATTAGTTCTGACTGATCTACAGCTTCACGTAAGTGGACTCACACAATATTCACTCCTTAACGCCTTGCTTCTTTCTCTTAGCATAATGTCTTCGGGACCCATCTGTCTTAATGCACATATCATGGTTTATTTCTTTGAAGTTGCTGACTAGGATTCCACTGCATGGGCACATCAGAACTTACCTAGTGATTTCCTGTGGCTGAGCATTTGCATTGTTTCCTGTGTGTGACTATTGTGAATAAAGCTGCTATGAACATTAGTTTTTGTGGGCATGTTTTCATTTCCCCTGGATAAATACCTAAGAGTGGAATTGCCACATCAAGCACTAGGTGTAATTTTAACCTTTTGAGAAACGCTTTTTTTCAAAGTGGTTGCACTATTTTGCATTCCCGACAGCAAGGCATATGCATTTCAGATGCTCTGTGATTTCAACATTCGGTTGTTGTAAGACTTTTAAATTTTAGCCATTCTCGTAGGTATGTCGTAGCATCACATTGTAGTTGTACTCTGTACTTTTTAATAACTAATGATGCTTAAGCAATGTTTCATGTGGTTATTGGCATTCATATATCTTCTTTTGTGAAGTATCTGTTTAAGTCTTTTGCCTATTTTTTTGTTAGCCAGGTGTGGTGGCACATACCTGTAGTCCCAGCTACTTAGGAGGCTGAGGCAGGAGGATAGCTTGAGTCAGGGAGGCAGAGGTTGCAGTGAGCCAGGATTGCACCACTGTATTCCAGCCTAGGCAACAGAGCAAGACCCTCTCTCTCTCAAAAAAAAAAAAAAAAAAAAAAAAAGTATTTTGCCCATTTTTAACATGGTTGCTCGTCTTTTTATTATTGAATCACAGGAGTTCTTTGTATATTCTAGTAACAAGTCCATCAGATACATGTTTTCTGGCTATCTTCTTCAAATCTGTGGTTTGTCTATTAATTTTCTTAATGGTGTCCTTTTAGATTTATTAAGATATAATTTATATAAAATTCACCAATTTTAAGTGTACCAATCAATGGGTTTTTGACAAATGTATACAAGTCATGTAACCACCACAAGAAGCACGATATAGAAATTGCTCTCCCTCCAGAAGGATACCCTGTGCTCCCTGATAGTAAATCCCCTACTCCTCGCCCCTGGAAATCACTGATCTGCTTTCTGCCACTATAGCTTTGCCTTTCCTAGAATTTCACATGACTGGGAACTAGCAGTATGTAATCTTTTATTTCTCACTTTTTTCACTTAGCATCATGCTTTTAAGATTCACCCATGTTGCTGCCTGTATCAGTAGTTCCATTTTAACGTTGAATAGCATTTCATTGTAAATATATTTCATAATATATTTATCAGTTCACCACTTTATGGACATTTGGTGTTTAATTCAGTTTGG
Organism: Saimiri boliviensis; assembly: GCF_048565385.1. Taxonomy (NCBI): domain Eukaryota; kingdom Metazoa; phylum Chordata; class Mammalia; order Primates; family Cebidae; genus Saimiri; species Saimiri boliviensis. The sequence continues at coordinate 55,749,402 of NC_133454.1, forward strand.
GGTTGTTATAGCTAGAGCTGTTATGCATAATTACATAAATGTCTTCGTGTGTTTATTTTCATTTCTTCTAGGGAAATATCTGTAAATGCATTTGTTGGGTCATATAATGAGAATATGTTTAACTTTTTTTCATCTTTTTTTTTTGTACTTTAAGTTCTTGGATACCTGTGCAGAATGTATAGGTTTGTTACATAGGTATACATATGCAACGCTGGTTTGCTGCACCCATCAACCCGTCATCTACATTAGGTATTTCTCCTAATGCTATCTCTCCCCTAGCACCCCCAACCCCCAACAGGACCTGGTATGTGGTGTTCCCTTCCCTGCGTCCATATGTTCTCATTGCTCAACTCCCATTTATGAGTGAGAGCAAACCCTGTGTTAGTTTGCTGAGAATGATGGTTTCTAGTTTCATCCATGTCCCTGCAAAGGACATGAACTCATCCTTTTTTATGGCTGCTTAGGATTCCATGGTGTATATGTGCCACATTGTCTTTATCCAGCCTATCATTGACAGGCATTGAAAAAACTATCATTTCCCCCACTGAATTGCCTTGGCAGCTTTGTGAAAAATCAATTAACTACATATATAAAAATCTATTTCTGGACTCTCTATTCTGTTCCAGTAATCTAAATTTCTACTCTATTCCATAATACACTACCTAACTGCTGTAACTTTGTAACTTACAAGTAAGTCTTAAAAATCAGATAGTAAGGTGGGCCAGGCGCGGTGGCTCAAGCCTGTAATCCCAGCACTTTGGGAGGCCAATGCGGGTGGATCACGAGGTCAAGAGATCGAGACCATCCTGGTCAACATGGTGAAACCCCGTCTCTACTAAAAATACAAAAAATTAGCTGGGCATGGTGGCGCATGCCTGTAATCCCAGCTACTCGGGAGGCTGAGGCAGGAGAATTGCCTGAACCCAGGAGGTGGAGGTTGCGGTGAGCGGAGATCGCGCCATTGCACTCCAGCCTGGGTAACAAGAGCGAAACTCCATCTCAAAAAAAGAAAAAGAGAGAAAGAAATGTTTCCTCCTCTTCTCCTCTCCTTTCTGCCACAGTTTGTAGAATTGGTGTATTTTTTTCTTAAATGTTTAGCATCCCAGAAGTCGCTCGTACTGGCTCATGACAATGTACTTTCAAATTCTCAGAAATTTTGTAAGCCAGTTGTTAAATACAGCCAGTGTTAAAAATTAAATAAATTATGTTAAAAACAAAAGTAATTTGTATAGAATGAATACTCATCATAGCTTAAATATTTTTGCTACATTTTATTACTATCAATGCTATTAGGCTATATATGACTATTTCATCTATATGACATTCTATTGCACATCTCTTTTTATCTCCATCATGAGTGACATCACATTGGTAGCATGAAACTGACCATTGTGGGAATATTTACACTGTGGAAATTGACAAATGCTACAAAGCAGGTTGGTTGTTTTTTTCTAGAAACAGAGGTGTAAAACATTTACCATACCTCTGGGTAGAACGCACTAGTGAAACCACTTGATCCTGGAGTTTTCTTTATGGAAAAGGTTTCAGTGTTTTAAAGCTATGATTGTAATTTCTTTAACAGATCTAAGATATTTGAATTATTTCTTATTGAATGACCTTTGTAGTTTGTGTTTTAAGAATTGTGTTCGGGCCGGGCGCGGTGGCTCACGCCTGTAATCCCAGCACTTTGGGAGGCCGAGGCGGGTGGATCACGATGTCAAGGGATCGAGACCATCCTGGTCAACATGGTGAAACTCCGTCTCTACTAAAAATACAAAAAATTAGCTGGGCATGGTGGCTCGTGCCTGTAATCCCAGCTACTCAGGAGGCTGAGGCAGGAGAATTGCCTGAACCCAGAAGGCGGAGGTTGTGGTGAGCCGAGATTGCGCCATTGCACTCCAGCCTGGGTAACAAGAGCAAAACTCCTTCTCAAAAAAAAAAAGAATTGTGTTCATTTTGTCACCTAAGTCACTGAATTTATTGACATACAGTTGTTCATAATATCTCCTTAAGTTGTTGTCAACATTTGTAGGATCTGTAGTGGCATCCTGTCTTTCATTCCTAATATTGGTAATTTGCATCTTCTCTCTTTTTTTCTTGATCAGTCAGGTTAGAGTTTTATCGATTGTGTTGATCTTTTCTGTGGTGTAAGGACTAAAATTAAGGTTCAATATTATGTGCTACTTTGATACCTGGTAAAAACAGGAGGGCTTCATCTAGCCTAGCCCCAAGTTCCTCATCCCACTCTGCTCCTGTCCCTTAGCCAAATCCTCTTAATAAAGAGAACCAGGTACAGTTAAACAAGCCAGTTACAGCCTCCTGCAGAAACCATGAGACACCCCATTCTCTTAGTGATTGTTCTCTGCTCACAAGTACAACCGCCATGTGATTGTTCATCTCTGTTCCCAAGTGCAACACCCCTGCATGAGATGTGGTATCCTCCCCCCACTGCTATGAGCATACGTAGCTAACAAACTGTTGTTAATCTCATCTGGTGTCGGGCTCCGCATATTCCATCATCCCTGTAACCCTAGGGTGGGAATTTCTCTGTCACCTACTTGGTTAATAGAAAGCAATTAAAATACTTTCCAGACAATGCATTGAGGTTTCTTGGATTTTTATTTTGCTCTCATTTTTTAAATATTTCATTGATTTCTGCTTTCATCTTTTTATTTCCTTCATGGAGTTTAATTGGATTTAATTTTTTCTTTCTTGTCTGGTTTCTTTTGGCAGTATCTCAGATGATTGATTTTTAGAACATGTTTTTCTAATAAAAGCATGTAACACTATATGTTTCTATCTAAGCATTGATTTAGCTACATCCAAGTATTTTTTTATTTCAGATACTTTCTTTCTTTCTTTTTTTTTTTTTTTTTTTTTTTTTTTTTGAGACGGAGTTTCGCTCTTGTTATCCAGGCTGGAGTGCAATGGCGCGATCTCGGCTCACCGCAACCTCCGCCCCCTGGGTTCAGGCAATTCTCCTGCCTCAGCCTCCTGAGTAGCTGGGATTACAGGCACGTGCCACCATGCCCAGCTAATTTTTTGTATTTTTAGTAGAGACGGGGTTTCATCACGTTGACCAAGGATGGTCTCGATCCCTTGACCTCGTGATCCACCCGCCTCGGCCTCCCAAAGTGCTGGGATTACAGGCTTGAGCCACCGCACCCGGCCTCTCATTTTTAGAAGTTCCATTTGAGTCTTTTTAGTACTCATTTCTCTCTCATTAAGTTCATGTATTCCTCTACCTTCTCTAACCTATGAATCATATTTATAATAACTTTTTTAACATTCTTGTTTGCTAATTTTATTGTATCTGTTTTTGATTGGTTGATTTATCTCCTGAATATGGGTCATATTCCATCATTCTTTTTGTGTCTAAAAATTTTAATTAAATGTTGGACATTGTAAATTTTATATCATTGGGTGCTGGACTTTTTTGTGTTTTTTTAAAGTAGTGTTGGACTTTATTCTGGTGCATAGTTAAGTTGGATCCTTGCAAACCTTATAATTGAGCCTTGTTATTAAAGTGGGCCCATTGCAGACTTTATACTAGAATTAACTTAACCCAGTACTAAGCCAATACCCTTCTGAACATTCTATCTAATGTCCCATGTATTATACAATCTCTCAACTCTGGCTGATAGGAACACATATTCTCAGTTCCTTGAAAGCTCCAGAAACTGTTCTGACCACTCTTTTATTATTATTATTATTATTTCAATAGCTTTAGGGGTATGAGTAGTTTTTAGTTAACTGGACATTAGAGACTCAGAAAGGAGGAGGGTGGAAGGAGGGTGAGGGATGAAAAATTATCTACTGGGTACAACATGCACTATTTGGGTGACAGGTATACTAAAAGCCCAGACTTCACCACTATACAATTCTGCCCACTCTTTGGTGATTTGTCAGCTTTGGGTCATTTACTCTCACAGGTTATAAATCCAAGTAGCCAGTCAAAGACTCAAGGGACACCTATGAAGATCTCAGACCTCTCTCTGTTTCTATGAAGCTTTCTCCTCATTGGTACTCTGCCCTGCAAGTTCAAGCACCTTTGCTTCCTTGAACTGCAACTTTCTTCTCAATTCAGAGACTACTAGGTCTATTTTGCCTCTCTCCCGCTGCCCTGTGACCTGGAAACTGCCTCCAGCCAATAAGCCAAAGCAGTTGGAGGGCTCTTTTCATTTGTTCCCCTTAAGGATCATAGCCCTGCACTACTGTTGTCTGTGAAGCATTTTTTCACTTATTTTGTCCAGTTTCTAGTTGTTTTAAGTGGCAAGGTAAATATAGTCACTACTCTATCATGCTGAAAGCAGAAATGCTTATTGATGAGCAAAATTCGTTTTTCTTATCTTAATGATGCCTAATATATTATTTTTTTCTTTTATTATTATTAATTTCTGGGTCCCATTCAAGACATTTTTGCCTACCTTTGAGTCTCAAAAGTATTCTTCTATGCTTACTTTTAGAAAACATATATTTTAAGCTGCTATATTTAGATCTATGATCCAACTCGAATTTTTTTATATATGACATAACATTCAGAGGTCAAGGTTCATTTTCTTCAGAATAAAGATGTCTAATTATTTAAGCACCATTTGTTGAAAGATTTTCTTTTCTCTATAGAATTGCTTTAGCACCTCTGTCCAAAATCAATTAACTATGTTAGTGTAAGTCTGTTTCTAGAATCTCTGTGTTTCACTGATCCACTTGTCTACATACGCCAATACAACACTGTCTTGATTGCTGCAGTTTTATAAGTCTTAAAGTAATCTAGTGTAAATCTTTCAGCTTTGTTTTGCCTTTTCAGGATAATTTGGGTCATTTGTACTTTATTTATTTTCACGATAAGCCTATAAAATGCTATCAGCAAAGCCTTCTAGGATTATGATTGAAATTATATTAACTCTTTAGATTAATTTGGCAAAAATTACATCTTCTCATAAATATGGCTTATCCCTCCATTTATTTAGGTCTTTCTTAATTTCACTTAGCAACGTCTTATAATTTACAGTGCACTGTTCTTGCATATTTTTGTCAAAGACTTTTCTAACTATTTTGTTATTTACAATGGTATTGTAATTAGAATTTTTCATTTTCCAGTTGTTTTTCCAATTGCTAATATGTAGAAATGCAATGTATTTGTATTGACCCTGTATCCTCCAATCTTACTAAATTCACTTATTACTCCTAATAACGTTTTTAGCCACATAAACTGTCATGTCATTTATGAATATATACTGTTTTACTTCATTTTCAGTATTTATGTCTTTATTTGTCTTGCCTTATTGCAATGGCTGTGATCTCCAACACATTGTAAAACAGAAGTAGTGAAAGTAGACATCCTGGCCCTTTTCCTGATCTATGGGGAAAGTATTCAGTTTTTCACCAGTAAGGATGATTTTAGCTGTAGGTTTTTAATAGATGCCCTTTGTCAGATTAAGAAAGTCACTTTTCTAGTTTTCTGAGAATTTTTATCATGGATGAATGGGGTTTTGTCAAATGCTTTTTGGGCATTTATTGAGATAATATGAATTTATAATAACTGATTTACAAATGTAAAATGCATAAACCACATTTAGTCAGATATATAACCTTTTTTATATATTGTTGGATTCAGTTTGAAATTAAATAATACAGCTTCAAATAACTCAAGAATCAAAGAAAAACCGAAAGAGAAATTTTAAAATATTTTGAACTAAATAATGAAAACACAGCACACTAAAATTTTATTTAATTTCTAAATATCTTATTAATTTTAAATTTCATTCCATCTTGGTTAGAAAACACTTTATAATATTTTAATCTTTTGAAATTCATTGAGACTTGTTATTTTACCCAGCATCTGATTCATCTTGGTGAATGTTCCATGGACACTTGTAGGGAAAACATGTATTTAGCAGTTATGTGTAGTATTGTATAAATGTCAATTCAGTCAAGGAATAGTGTCATTCAAATACTCTATATTCTAACTGAATTTTTGTCTAATTATGCTATCAATATTTGAGTTGTAGATAAAATCTGCAACTATGATTATAAATTTTTATATTTATTTTGTTCTATCAGTTTTTGCTTCATTTTGCAAGTCCTGTTATTTGATTTAGTATAGATTATTAAAATTATAACTAATTATTATTAAATTTTAGTACATATTTCTAATTATTATGCTTCCTTTATATATTTATCCTTTTATCATTATGAAGTATACCTTTAATTTCTGGTAATACTCTTTGTCTTGAAGTTCAATTTGTCTGATACTAATACAGCAGCTCTAGCTTTTTGATGAGTTCTATTTAGATGGTGTATCATCAGTGTTCTACCAGAGAAACAGAACCTACTGGGTATCTATATAGATATATAGGGTGTGTGTGTGTGTGTGTGTGTGTGTGTGTGTGTGTGTGTGTGTATGTGTGTGTGTTCAAAGAAAGAGAATTTTGAGGAATTGGCCTAAGTGACTGAAGGGATTGGCAAGTCTGAAATCTGTAGAGTAGGGTAGGCTGGCAGGCTGGCAACTCTCTAGCATAGGTGCCCCCAAACTTTTTACACAGGGGGCCAGTTCACTGTCCCTCAGACCGTTGGAGGGCAGCCACATACTGTGCTCCTCTCACTGACCACCAATGAAAGAGGTGCCTTTTCCTGAAGTGCGGCGGGGGGGCCAGATAAATGGCCTCAGGGGGCCGCATGCGGCCCGAGGGCTGGGGGCCATAGTTTGGGGACGCCTGATAGCAGAAGCTGAGGCTATAGTCAGTCCACAGGTGGAAGTTCTTTCTCTGGGAAACCTCAATTTTGCTCTTAAGGCCTTTCAACTGATTGGATGAGACCTACTCAGATTATTAAGGATAATATTCTTTACTTTAAGTCAACTGATTATAGATGTTAATAACATCTACAATATACCTTCATGCCAACACCTAGATGAGTATTTAATTGAATAATTGGGTACTATAGTCAAGCCACGTTGAAACATAAAACTAAGATATACCATCACAAATGGTATATCTTTTTTTTTTTTTTTTTTTTTTTTGAGATGGAGTCTGTCTCTGTCACCCAGGCTGGAGTGCAGTGGTGCAATCTCAGCTCACTGCAAACTTCCATCCCAGGTTCAAGAGATTCTCCCGCCTCAGCCTCCTGAGTAGCTGGGATTACAGATGCATGCCACCATACCCAGCTAATTTTTGTATTTTTAGTAGAGATGGGATTTCACCGTGTTGGTCAGGCTGGTCTCGAACTCCTGACCTCATGAATCACCTGCCTTGGCCTCCCAAAGTGCTGGGATTACAGGCTTGAGCCACCTTGCCTGGCCCACAAATGGTATATCTTTATTCACCCTTTTACTTTCAACCTGTTCGTGTTTTTTGTATTTAATGTGCATCTCATATAGTCAGCACACACCTAGGTCCTGCTTCATTGTCCATTTTGATAGTCTACTCCTTTTAATTAAAGTGTTTAATTCATCATTTTATCAATAATTTGTCAAATCGCATTTGATGCAATATAAATAAATTTGAGTTTAGCTCTGTCATTTCCTATTTGTTTTCTATTTCACATGTTCTCTCATTCATTTGTTCTTCCTTTCCAGACTTCTTTGAAATTAATCAAATATTTCCAACTATTTTATTTGATTCTTTTATTATCTTTTTTTGTCTATTTTTCTTTGCATTTTAGGAGTTGTCCCAGGTATTATAACATGCATCTTAATTTACCACAATGTACTTACAGTTAATATTGTACTTTACATAAAATGTAGGAATCTTGCAGCAGGAAAAAAATCCACTTACATTTACCCCCATACTTTGCTCTGCTTTTGTCATATATATTAATTTACATAGGTTATAAACCCCTTGCTGCAGTGTTATAATTCTTTCTTTAAACAGCCATATGTCTTTTAAAGAATTTAAGATAAGAAAATATGATATGTGTGTTGTCTTTTATATTTACCCACATATTTATCATGTCTGATGGACTTTATTTTTCCGGCAAATCTGAGCTACCATCTGGTGCCATTTCCCTTCAGCCTGAAAAACTTCCTTTAACATTTTTTGTAGTGTAGTTGTGCTTCTAATGAATTCTCTTCATTTTTATCTTAAAATATATTTACTTTGTCTTCATGTTTTAAAACATTTTGCTGAATATAGAATTCTGGCTTGGCAGGGTTTTGTTTTGCTTTTTCCTTTCAGCATTTTCAAGCTGCTGCACCATTGTGTTGATGAGCTGGTCATGATCTGTAACATTGTTCTTCTCTGGATGCTTTCAATATATTCCCTTTATCTTTGGATGCCAGCAGCTTGAACCTCAGGTGCCTAGGTATGGTTTTCTATGTACTTACCTTGCCTGGGGTTCAATGAACTTTTTGAATTGCTAAATTAATGTCCTTCACTTAATTTATGAAGTTTGGGTCATTATTTCTTTAAACATCTGTCTGGCTCATTCTCTTTTTCCTCCTTTCCTCTTTAACTGCAGTGATACTCATCTTAAACTGCTTGATGTCCCACAGACCTCTGAAGTGCTCTTCATTTTTCTTTAAAATTTTTTTCTTTGTCCTTGGGATAGGATGGTTTTTATTGGTCTATCTACAAATTCACTAACTCTTTTGCCTGCCATGTCCAATCTGCTGTTACACCCATCTAATGAACTTTTTATTTCTTGGTCGTTTTTGGCTCTAGAATTTTCATTTGGTTCTTTTATTGCAGGATTATTTTTCTGCTGATATTTGCCATCTGTTCATTCATAATCCATATATTTTTCTTTATATTCTCAAATATTTATAAGAGCTGTTTTAAAATCTTTGCTAATTGCAACATCTGGATCATCTCAGGGTTGGGATCAACTGAATGCTTTTTAATTGAGTATGGGCCATGTTCTGTTATTTTGCAAGTCTGTGAGTTCTGATTAGATACTGGACATTATGAATGATATATAGTAGAGACTCTGGATTCTGTCATATTTCTTTGAAGAGTAATTTTTTTCTTTTTTAAGTTTTAGGTTTGGGGGTACATGTGAAGGTTTGTTACATAGATAAACACGTGTCATGGAGTTTGTTGTACATATTATTTCATAACCCAGGTATTAAGCCCAGTACCCAAGAGTTATCTTTTCTGAACCTCTCTCTCCTCCCACCCTCTCTCTCAAATAGACTCCAGTGTCTGTTCTTTCCTTGTGTTCATAAATTCTCATCATTGAGTTCCCACTTAGAAGCGAGAACATGCAGTATTTGGTTTTCTGTTCCTGCATTAGTTTGCTAAGGATAATAGCCTTCAGCTCCATCCATATTCCCCAAAAAAGACCTGACCTTCTTCATTTTTATGGCTGCATAGTATTCCACAATATATATGTACCATGTTTTCTTTGTCCAAACTGTCATTGATAGGCATTTAGGTTGACTCCATCACTGTGCTATTATGAATAGTGCTGCAATTAACATTCATGTGCACGTGTCTTTGTGGCAGAATGATTTCTATTCCCCTGGGTATATACTCGGTAATGGGATTGCTGGGTCAAATGATAGTTCTGCTTTTAGCTAGAAGAGTAATTTTTACTGCAGCTGTTAGTTAACTTGATTAGACTCAAACTCCAAACTCTACCTCCCCTGTGGTGAGCAACATTTGAAACCTTTGCTCAGTTCTTTCAGCTTCTAGCTGCTGCTTTTGTTTTGCCAGACTGCCTGGGGTCTCCCTCATGCTTGACAGTTCAGCTTCATAGCTTAGCAACCAACCAAGAATTTGAGCAGATTTTACATTAGATTTTAGGGTTCACACCCTCTGCTGTTCCCTCCCTTTCAGCCTTCCCAGTTTTCTGATCGCTCTGTCCTGACACTTCAAACTAGTAAGTCTGCAGCTTCTGCCGATAAACCCACCCAGATGGCATGCCCTTAGAAAAAGCCTGCAAACTCACAAGTCTCATTCTTTGCAGTTCATTTTTCATGGCTGGACATCGTTTCAGTTTATGCCTGCATTTAACTACTCTCCAATGTCTTCAAGGAAATGGGTTTAAAAAAATATTTTGTCTAGATTTTATAATTGTTATGTGCTGCTGGTGGCTGCTTGGGGAGGAGAGGAGGAAGGAGGAACGGTTAGTACAATAAAGCTATTCTTCCATTACTGAAAGCCAGAACTTTATTGTCCCTTTTACACAGTAGAAAACTGAGGTCCAGAGAACCAATGTGACTGATTCAGTGTCTGGTGGCTAATAATCAGCTTTAATATCTAAGTCTTGCTATCGTTGATTGATGGGGGCAGGTGTTCCTCTGATTTTTTCTGTCTTTAAATGTCTCCATCTTCCTGTTTCTTCTCACCGCTCAAACAGATTTACCCTGGATCTTGTGTGAAGTGTGAACATCTTACTAACTGTCCATTGACAAACTGCACTTGCCTTTTTCTTCAGTTGTCAGTACAACTGCTTGGGCATGGTGGTGGCTGCTGGCCACACAGATGCTGGGTAAGACTTGTGGTAGTGATAGCAATGCTGCCAGTAGCACCCTGGACACAGCAGGCAGTTTACCAATTGTACTAGGGAGGTAGAGAGGGTACTGTAAACAGGATCCTGGGCCATGAATGCTGAGTTTGGTCCTCAGTCTGCTGCATAATCAACATGAGACCTGATAAAATTCTAACGATCACTCCAAACATCAATTTCTTATGTGCGTAGTTGAATGATAACTCACAGTAGTATGGTATTGTTCGGAAGGTCAAACAGAGGAGCATCTATGCTTTGTAAACTGTGCACAAACATGAATCCTCCTCGATGTTATCAGTGACTGGTGAGGATGGCAGATGGTGAAGCTGGCCACATAAGCACAGCGGTTCTTGCCAGCAACCAGGGCAGACGGAAGCCTCTGGGGTAATTCTCTGAGAGTTAAACTGGGTAGTGAAACCCACACAGGAAGGGTACAGAGGTGGCCCAAGAGACTGTAAATTTGAAGCTGAAAAGATTTGGAAGCGTCCAAGTTTAGTTACAGCGACAAAGGCATATATAAAGTGGCAGAACTGGTCTGTGATCATAACTGGAAATGAGAAGCCCAAGCGTTTGAGCCCTGTTTGGAGAAAAGCTGGGGTGATCAAAAAGCGAGGGTCGGCAGGAAGACAGAAAAAGACAGGGAGTGTTTCTAAGAGATCCAGCAGTTCTTGGGGAGCCCTACGGCATAGCTGGTGGACAGGGACACTTCCAGCACCGGCGAGGCATGTTCTGTTGGAGGACAGGGGACTTCATGGGGTCTCCCTGAGAACTTCCAGTGACACTTCACAGGGATGGAGGAACCATCATTTGCTCTGAATCCAAGCCCACTGAGGAGCCTGGAGACCGAGTCAGCATCCCAGAGAAGCACCGTATTTGGCAGACCCGCATATTGGACACTCTTTCCATTCATCACAGTTACAGCTAACACGCTTGGCGCGGGCACCGTTCTAACACGTGTGTCTGCCAAGTATTTGTAAGGGTGTCTCACAACCGCGCTGTGAGAACCTTTCAAACTGCGTTGACGTTATGGTTTCTTCTTCAGTCTCCTGGAAGTTTATCAGGAGTCAGTTCCCGGAAGACAGACTGCCTCTGAGTCTACAGACAGAAGCCGGCTTCGAGGTCTGAAAGCAGTGAACGGACGGCAGATTGCGGTGACCCCAGCCCCCACATACACACGCTGGGGGCTGCTCCCTTTAGGGGGCCCGACGTGGGGTCCAGCCAGGCACCCGACCGGCGTCTCTACATTGGCTGTGGACATCGTGGTGGTGGTGATGGTCACAGCTTACCCATGATGCGGCAGATCTGGTGGGAGCCTCAGGCTGGGAACACCTGGGGTGGGGAAGGGACCTCCGGGAAGGAAGAGGGTCTTCAGTCCAACGAGTGAGGACCTGGGGCGGCTTCAGGGAGTCAGGAGGGGCTGGACCAGCGCCCGAGTCCCACATACACGTGTAGCGCACTGGAGTTCGCCCCTGCGTGACCCTGTCCCCATCACCTCCTGGACTTCTCAGCAGTCTCCCGACTGCTCTCCGTAGAGCGACTCCAGCTGACCTCACGTCACCCTCCACCCGGCAGCCAGAGGGATCTTTCCGAGCATAAATTCCCTCTCGCCACCACCTCCCGCCTTCACACGCTGCCCCACCTCAGTCCCTTCAGGAGAGAGACCCAGGCCTTGAGACGGTCCCAACCCTGCCAAGTCCGGCCCGGTCGCGGCACCCTGGGGGCCCAGCGCGTAGAGGGCGCCTAGTGCGCGGGCGACTCCGCCGAGCGGCACCGGCGCACCTCCGCGGCCTGGGAAGCGCCCCGAGGGAGCCAGCTCCAGCCGCAGCGCTGCGCAAGCGGGGTCGGCCTTCTCTCCATCGGGAAGGCCCGAGGGAAGCGAGCGAAAGACCCGCCGGAGGGGGCGCGGAGGGGGCGCAGTCGGGGCGCGGAAGTGGGGGCGTGAGGCGCGGAGGGGGCGCAGTCGGCGCGCGGAAGTGGGGGCGTGAGGCGCGGAGGGGACGCGGTCGAGGCGCAGAGGTGGGGGCGTAAGGCGCAGAGGAGGCGAGTGGGGGCGTGAGGCGCGGAGGGGGCGCGGTCGAGGCGCAGAGGTGGGGGCGTGAGGCGCAGAGGAGGCGAGTGGGGGCGTGAGGCGCGGAGGGGGCGCGGTCGAGGCGCAGAGGTGGGGGCGTGAGGCGCAGAGGAGGCGAGTGGGGGCGTGAGGCGCGGAGGGGGCGCGGTCGAGGCGCGGTACGGGCCCGCGGTGGGGGCGGTGAGGCTAGGAGGGTGCGCGGAGGTGGGGGGCGGGAGGCGCGGGGCGGGAGCGCGCCCCCGTGTGGCCAGGCGGAGAGGCGCGGCGGCCAGGGCCTTGGGGGCGGTGGGAAGCGCGCGGCCCCAGCGCTCTCAGCGTTCCCTGGCCTGCCCCGGCTCGCTCGGCTTTGATGGCTGCTTCCGCTCCCCATAAAGGCGTGTTTCACGGCCAACGCAGTCCTGGGCTTTACGTCCACCCTCGGGCTCCTTTGAGCGGCAGAGGGCCGCGGTGAAATCCCCTGTCCCACCGGGCCGTTCTGGCTCTAGAGGGAGGCCCAGGGAGCGTGCGCGGGCGGCTTGCTCCGTGCCGAGCCTTGTTCTTTGCTTATCCCGGTTTCTGTCGCTGGGTCCGTTTCCCTGGCTCCGGCCCCGGCCACTTCCCCTCATTGCGCGTGGGCACTGTGTTTATTAGTTCATTTCCCATCCTCACACCAAACACTGCCTGGCACAGAGCGGGCACTTGGCAAAGGCTTGCGGGATGCGCAGACAAGCTCATCTAATACTCGCAGGTGCCCTCTGCGGTGGGCACTATATCCTCGTGGGGGATCTGGGATCCGCGGGTGGTCCCTGCCCAGAACCGTGCAGCCTGTGGAAGGCAGCGGGGGCCTAACCCCACCGCCAATAGCAGAGCAGCCCTAGGCGGAAGGGGGCTGCCTGCGCCCGCACCCAGAGAGGCGGAGGGACAGCCCTGTGGATGTGGCGCCCGCATTGCCGAGCTCCTGTGCCTGGGAGGACGCGGGCGCTGGGCGACCCGCAGGCAGAGCTCCCTCGCTCTGACAGCTCGGCTTGCGGGAAACCCGGCTGTCCCACGGCACAGTGAAGTGAGGCAATGGCGGCTCCCAACAGAGGCCTGGCTGGGGGAGGGGCACTGATACCCGGGACCCCGTGGGCCTTCTGGAGGATGGAGCGAGGGAGGGGAGAGCTCTATCTTGACCAGACAGGTGCAACCCATTCTTGGCACACCGGCGTACCTTGCCGCAGGTAGCGCTCTGCTCTCGTGGAGAGGGCACAACTTCTAACCCACCCTCTGACCACGGCTCTCTGCCTCTCACAAGGAGCCCCCAGCACACTGGGTTTCCTCATCGCTTGCTTCCATCTCCCTAAGCCCGAACTGCTCTTCGGAACCTGGAGCTCCCTTCCCTGCCCCAGCTGTCCCTCCGTGGACCCCATTACCCTACTTTCTGTCTAGCCCAACTGCCCTATCCTTTATGCAGGCTGTCGGGGGCAGTGGTGGTGAGCATGGTTTATGGAGTCAGATCGCCTGGGTTCAAATCCTGGCTCCGCCATCTTCTGAGTATGCGACCTTGGGCCAGTTCCTTTATTTCTCTGCCTCCGTTTTCTCATCTGTAAAATTGAAGAAATGGTGGCATCTATCTCATAGGGTGGCTGTGAGGGTTAGCGGGCACACTGCTACAGGCACAGTGAGTGTCAGCTCTTGTTGCCAGCCTCCCCCGACGCACAGCACGCGCAGCTTAGTAACTTTCCCCTCACCCAACACATAACGCTAACTTGTTCCTCCTAATGGCCTGTCCCTCGTTCGGCTTGTCCACGAACTGTGGTTCCTCGATCTCACCACAGGGTGTCTCCAAGCCACTGCTCACCAGCCACCCGAGACCCAGGCTACTGGCTGAGGCCCTCCTGCTCCTCGGGGGCCTGTTTGCGCCTGTCTAGTCTTCAGTGGGGACAGGCTCTGACTCCTTTGGGAAGCTGAGGGCTGTCACTGACCTGCACCCCCTCCCTTGTGGGGGTCAGCGGAGTGGCTTGGAACAAAAGTGCCGCTTTCCACGTGGCGTCCTCTCTGCCTATCCATAGTTGCCCCACACTGTTGTGTCAGGAGTCTCAGCCAGCACCTCAGTTCCGGAGATTCACGGCGACAGAGCTGTGGGGAGATCCCACGCCCTCCCATGCCGGGGCATTGAACTGTCTGGAGAGAGGGGCCTGTGCCACCCGCGCGGGGCCCCTTCCCAGCCTGGCTTGGTAACTGTGGACGTCTGTGCTGCTTCCTCTTCTCTGCAGCCCATGCTGCCATGAGTGTTGCCCTGTGAGGGTCATTAGAAGGGGGTTAATTACCTCCTTTTGGAAGTTTCAATGAGACCATGTAGGTGAAAAACATCTTGCAAACTCTTTATTGCAATAAAAATGTTGCTTGCCAAAAATAAACGGGGGCAAGGTCAAATGACTGTCCCAAAGCCACATAGCAAGTCAGTGGTGGCCACAGGCGTCCTGATCCCAATCTAGCGATTCTCCCAAGAAATTGACTTTGGGGTGGCCTCCTCTGTGTGGACCTAGTCCAGGGCATTGAAAGGGCACAGAACAGAGATCCTGGGGAGGAGGAGGCAGCTGGGGATGAAGGAGTTAAGGGGACCCAAAGCTGGGATGACTGAAGGCTATTAACAGACCGGTATGAGAGGATGAGGCCAGCAGGAGCCTGGCTTTGATTAGGCCCCCATGGCCATCTGGAGAACCAGACACTGGAGATGCGTTGGTTTTATGGGGTCAGATGACATAAATTATAGGGGCATTAATGGGGCAGAGGGGTTCTTCCCACAGCGCTTCTGAAAGCGGTTGCATGGGGGGCCCTCTTCCCTAGCAACCTGGGCCAATCCCAGCTCCTCCAGCCTCTGCTGTGTCTCCCTGCCTGCAGTACAATACCTCCCACAGGAAATGCCCTGCAGGAGTCTGAAAGCATGCACCAGACTCAGAGGAAAGAGAGAACCCCTGCTGCCTCTACAGGAGCCACATCAGGATGTGTATGTACTGCCCGCAGCCATCGTACGATGGGAGACCCAACCTCTGGCTCAACGAATCCTCAACAGCCAGCCAATGGAGAATGGCCATGTCCCATTTGTCTCCGAGACAACTGCAGTACTTGGACAGTCATCAGATTACACCCTCGATGGAGAAGGGCTTGGTGACCATCCTGTCCAAACGCTTCAACTGAAGCCCAAGGCTACACGGCTAACTGACCTCGATGCTGGGCTTGAACCCTAGGCTCCTCGTACCTGAGCCAGTACCATTCGCCATCATCATGCAGCCCCTCTGGATCTCAGTATTTTCATCTAACCATAGCTGTTTGGCCTTCCTCCCAGCTGAAGTGGAATGAAAAGTTGGCTGAAAAAGGCTTTGAAAAGTTAAAACCACAGTATGAGTGATTGCAGCATTACTGCAGTTTTGTGAGCAGAAGCCGGGGAGCCCATGGAGTTGGGCTGAAAAAGGCTGGGGAGCAGGGATGGAGGGTGGACAACCAGTTCTTCCACCACTTTATATGCAGTCTCAGCTAGTCAGAAAACAACCTAAGCAATGTCTAGCAAACTCGAGGTACAAATGTCAAACGCAGCGATTTCTCTACTAGAAATTTATCCCTCCGTTATATCTGCACAAATGTCTTTGTGCAAGACTGTTCATTGCAGGTTTGTTTGTAATAACAAAGACTGAAAACAACCTAAATGTCTATCATTAGGGGATGGAGTAAGTAAACTGTGGTACCATATGATATAACACCAGGCAAAGAATGAAGTAGGCTTATATGCAGACACAAATGCAGTCGATTTCTGTGAGGATCTGCAGGATAGATTGTCAAAAACAAGTCGTATATGGAAGAGTAGAGATACTATGTTCCTGCTAATGCCCAAGAAAAGAAGGTACATGTAAAGCATGGGAAATTTCTGAATGATACACAAATTCTGTTAATAGTAGTTGCCTCCAGGTTGGGAAACGGGTGACTTCCAGTAAAGAAGCCACTTTATAATGAAAAGTTTGCTTTTCATTATATTCCCATTTTAGCATATGTATATGTTCCACTTTTTCAGTTAAATGGAGTTTAAAAAAAAAGAAGAGGAAGAGGAAGAAGAAAGAAGAAGAAAGAAGCAGCAGAAGCAGAAGCAGCCAGTCCAGAAAAATAACTGCTTGGAAATAGCCACATTTCTGCACTCCATCCACCTTCTGCCTTCCCAGTCTTGCCCCTGCTCCCTTGCACAGCTCTGACCCACACCAACCAGTAAGTCTCAGCTTCCACCATAGCTACAAGCCTTGGGGGCAGCTGCCCTTCATTCTACAAGAACCAAGGCCTCTCTGTCATGCCCGGCTGCAAGAAGACTCAAGGGTCCTCATACAAGGATCTCAAATGCTTGGAAAAGGGGCATTATCCCAGGTGACGCCCTTTGAGCAAGCCAAGGGGCTTGGTTTCCTATTAAGCCCATGGAAGGAGTGGCAGTTAAACACCAAGCTTCAAAGAGTTGAGGATTTTCAAACATCGCTTTTGGGGAATCTCCAGCTTTTATTGGAGGTGTCAGACATTAACGAGGGCTCTGCATCATTCCCAGCCTGCAGAGCCCTCTCTCCCTCTCTTCTCTGCCCCTACTCATTCCAGCAACCAGCTTCCCCACTTTGATGAATCAGGAGAGGCTGAGAGTTCAGGAGGGTATTTCTGTCCCACTCTCAGCCCACCTTCTCCCCCATTTGCTTCAAGAAGGTATGGAAGCTGAAAGGACCCAAGGCGGGGGAGATGGGGGAGAAAAACCAAGGGAAGGGCTGGGAAGCAGGTTCAGACAGAGGCAAAAGAATCCAGCCTTGCTTACCTGCTCCTTTGGAAACAGTTTCATGGCAAAGAATTAGGAATTCTGGAGCCAACCCTATGCCAGCTGGGATGAAACCCTCAACGCACAATCGCTCCCTCTGGGCAATGATCGTCCTCTTGGATATTTTGAGATCCTTAATGGAAGGAGTTGTAGGAGCTCCATTTTGTCCAAATATGTAGCTACATACAAGCTTTCCTTGACCGCATTTCCAATGCTGGCTGAGTTCCCAGCCTTAGGATGTACCTAAGATGCACCTTCTAATTCACTTGGAACAGACAACACACTCAGAATTATTTGGAATGCATGTATGCATTCATGTATGCATGAATGAATGAATGAATGAATGACCCTGTTTTATCCTTATCTTTATTTACCAAATGAAGATATGAGATTAGATGTTAGAAATTAGACACCGGATTAGATTTGACACTAGAAATTATTCTTGTTGGTTAGGGATTGGAATCTCTGAAAAGACTACCATGATGTAATCCCAGCACTTTGGGAGGCCGAGGCGGGTGGATCACGAGGTCAACAGATCAAGACCATCCTGGTCAACGTGGTGAAACCCCGTCTCTACTAAAAATACAAAAAATTAGCTGGGCATGGTGGTGCGTGCCTGTAATCCCAGCTACTCAGGAGGCTGAGGCAGGAGAATTGCCTGAACCCAGGAGGTGGAGGTTGTGGTGAGCCGGGATCGTGCCATTGCCCTCCAGCCTGGGTAACGAGAGTGAAACTCAAAAAAAAAAACAAAAAACAAAAAAGACTACCATGAGTTCTTAAAGGAGAGGTCCCCTGTCCTACTCATGTTTTAATAAATGATGGATGGATGGGTGAATGGATGGATAGATAGATGAGTGGAGGATTATATAGTATTGTGACCCCTGAAGATCAAGGGGAAGAATAAGACAAACAAATATCAAGTTAGTCCTTCCTGAGGCAGGAGGATGGACCTATTGGGTCTATTTCCAACCCAGGTATTAATATCTATAGCCAGAATGGGCAATCGGAAATATTTGTGTCTAGGCCCCGAGAATATGTCATTACTCGGGTTTCTTAAAAGTTATTTTTTGCCAACCTGTGAACAGCCCTCAGGAAACTCAGTCTCTCACACTGGGGCATGGTGGTCATTTCCACTGCTGGCCCCTGAAGCCTCTTCTGATGCCAGTAACCATGGTGACACAACACGGTCACCCATCAGAGTCCAGGACTCCTCCATTCCACTCAGATAAATCCCCTGAAAGAAATTGAGGAAAGAACACCTTCTTCCTGGAGAATGTGTCCCAGATCAAATATAGAGAAGTGAAATGGAGGTATGCAAGGCTTATTGGTTAATTCCACTCAAGGAGTAGGTAGATCTTAAGAGCAATACACCAGTGGAAAGTTAACTTTTTAACTTGCAAGAACCAACAAAGAAAGGAGCACACCAGACATTGACCAGACATTGACCTTGAGATAAGACTTCTATCCCGTCCTTCTCCAGACCTCTTTGTCTCTCTCTTTGACTTCCTGTCCTTTTCCTAAAGTCCATTCTTTCTGGTTCCCTGGACCAGTGTCCCTGCCCTATCCTTTCCCACAGAAAGTCCCCTTATTGATGACCTAGCTGACATCGGTGTGATGAAAGCCCTTCAGTCTCCCATGGGAGAGCTCTTTCCAATGTCCTCAACAGCCTAGAAGCAAGCATGTCTCCATCCATGATGAGCACTAGTTTTTTTTCTCAGCACCAATTATCTGGTCTCTTATGAAGAAGGGCTATTTTTCTGAGCTTGTCTTTGACCCTGCCCCTTGTAAAACAATAGCCCTAGCATTAATTCATCTAAGGAGCATCACCCGTTCCTGAGCTTGGCTTACAGCAGAAGTGTCACCATGTGTTCTCAGCATCTGGGATGACTAATTGTAGTCAGACTAACCCCTAACATCCCCATGATGAAAGGTAGGGAGGCTGCCTGTTAGTTCATTCTGCCATAAGAATTATCACAGAAAATGATCCACCCAACTAGATCCTGGCTCTGAGAGGGGTGTGGAGCATATGCTGTTCGTGATGTCCCACCGAAATGCTAGGGGGGAATGTGTCCCATAGTCCTATTCCCCCAGTTGACATCTATGAATGACTTGATCCTTTATGGTTTACCCAGTGTGTTCATGTATATGGTATCTTCGAATCCAACCTTAGGAGGCTGATAGTAATGTTGTCTTAATCACATGGTAAGAAAGCTAAAATTTGGAGACTTGTCCAAGGTCATATAATGGATAAAAGGCCGAGTAAAGCCTAGAACACGGGTGCCCTGACCCTCCTGCCTTCTCCACTTCACCCCTTTAAGACATGTTTATATTTTGCCTAGAAGTCATATTGGTACTGAGACTGCTACTACACCAGCTGAGAGTTTTAAAACCACTTTCTTCTTCTACAGACAGGGCTAGAAGCTGGAGTTCCTGAAGCTGCTAGGAAAAGAAACCACATCATGAACAGAGACAGCTCACTGCATAATCTAGGGAGAGAAAGAAGAGGAGGAAGGGGAAGAGGGAGGGGAAGGGAGGGAAAAATGAGAAGAGAGGCCAGCAAACAATTCTCCAAGGATTTCTGGGAAATCACATACTTGATACATAATGCACAGATGCACACACACACACACACACACAGACACACACACACATCTGTATGAGGGTGTAATGGAACCAGCATAGGCTGAAGCCAGGTGGACCTGGCTTTAACATTCCTGCTGTGAGTCTCTAAGTAAATCACCAGATCTTGCTAATTTCTCCATTTTTTCATCTGAGAAGTGAGGGAATTAATACATACCCTCAAATACCTCAAAAAGCTCCAGTGAAATGTTGAGCCAGAGGCTGGAGGAGAGAGGACCGGGGACTGGGGAACAGGGAAAGTGCCCAGTGGGAGGCAGAAGACCCGTAAAGGGAAAGAGTTGGAAACCCTCAGATAACCATCCAAGAAGTTACGTTGAGGAAACCACTCTCTAGCAGTCACAGACCCCAGAAGAAAGGTCACATTCTTTTCTCCTTACGATTTTGATACCAGGCCCAGTTTCCCCTCCCTCTAAGAACCCTTTCCACCATCACCACCCTGATACATTCTCCAGATTTGGCCAGAGGACTCTCAGTTGCCTCTATTCAGCCATGCTGATCTCCCCACCCTTGGCTTCTTTCTGTGCCAGAACCAAAGCCCCATGGATGGGTAAACCTGAGACAGGCCTGGGCCTTCTGGCCTGAGCTGGGCCTCTCAACGGCGCACTGCAGAAATAGCAGCTGAAAGAGGGGCTTCACACTTAGGGAGGCTAATGGAGGGCCTGCACATGTCAACCCAGACCTGAGATTTGATAAAGTCCAGGGAAGGGAAAGGACCAGACCCACTGCATTCACTTTACTGACCAATGCCAAGGCCAAGGGCAAAACTGAGAGTCAGGAACTGAGGTTGTTGAGCAAATAAGCTGAGCTGAGCCCAGAGCTCAGCAAGAGAACAAAAGCAGGTGGAGGTGATGGTAGCCACAAGGGCCAGAGAGGGAAGCTGGGCATTGATGAGATGGACATTCTGCAGTCACAGGTGCCCCTGGACATCAATCCAGTGGGCTGACTCAGTGACCCAAGCTGGAGGCGTGAAGAAGGCGATTGGGCTGGAACAGGCGCCTTCAGAAATAAGCGTGGGTAATGAGCTGGGAAGGAAACAGAGGCAGCTTCATCAAGCAGGCCCCTGGGGAAGCTCCAGCGTTAGTGGCCCAGCACTGTTGCCGTGTTCCCAGGGTAGCTTTGATCCCTGCCGCATGGAGCATCACCATGGGGGCGGGCAGTCTCTGTTGGGGGAGCCAGCCCCTCTCCTCCCTGCTGCCTCATTAAATCGGACCCTCCCCCACCCCCACCCTTCTTTGCACAACATCTTGGATTTTCTCCTGCCCCTGACCTCCCCACGACACCCCACCCTCACACTCCTTCTTATTCCAGCCTTTCTCCTCCCTGACTCAGCAAGCGGGGAGCTGCCTCATGCAAGCCTAGCAGGGCAGAAACGGACACCCTTTGAAGGCTCCTCCATGGCAACCTGCGTACTACTCCTGGCTGTGTGACCCGAAGCATTCCATGGCATCTCTCTGTGCGTTGTTCCTTAAGAGAGACTAAGAAGATTCCCACCAGTCCCTGTGCTCTGTAGTTCTCATCCTCCAAGCGATATCAGTAGGGGTGGGATCTCCTATATTCTAGACCCTGAACCAAGGAGCTTCAAGGCACTTGAAGTTCAGAGAAGTTAAAGCAAAAATACCCAAGATTGCATAGCCATGCAGCAACCGAGCCAGGATTTAGAACTGTGTGACCTGTTTGCTTCAGGCCAGGTACACAAGAGCCTCAGCAGTCATCTGTTGATTGGCTACAGATGATATTTTAACAGGCAGAGAAACTCAGTGGGGTGTGCTGGCTATAACAGCTCAGGGGTCCCCAAGGCCGGCTGGGTCTATTACTAGAATCTGTTCACTCACCTTCTTCCCCTCTCTCCACTTGGAAATGCACAGCCTATGCAGGTTCCCCGTAAGTAACAGAATGTCAGAGGGACCCACTGAATTGTCCTCTGGGAAATTCCAGCCCAGCTAATACACCCTCAGAGTCCTGTGCAGGACCTTGAGTCTGCAGGGAGTGACAGGCAAGGACACAATGCTCACTTCCTCTGCAATAGGCCCTCAGAGCTTGGGGCAGGAGGCTGGGATGATTAGGGTGCAGGGAAGTCCTGGGTTTCCTGGGCATCTGACTCAAGGCCTAATTCAGGGGAAAGTTGCCTCCACCAAGCCTGGGCCCCAGCTTTCTCCTGTTAATTGAGACAATGACCCAACTCCCAGGACTGCTTCCAGCTTGAAAGGGGCTTTAAGATGCCAGGATGAAAGGCTGGGGTTGAGTACAAAGCAGCACAAGCTGTCCTGGGAGTGGGAGGCTGGCCCTGGGCCCTCTCCAGTGCCCCCACCCCAACCAGGGCTGAGTCACTTCCTCCCTTCTGGCTGGATTTCACTTCTGTCATCCGGACACACCGAACTCTGGAGGAGTGGGTGGTGGGGGTGTGGAAATGAGGGGATGGAGGGCAGCAGATGGTCCCAGAGAATCAGGCATGAACCTCAGTCACCATCAGAGGTCCCATCCCTGGAGGGGAGGGAGGTGCTGAGGGCCTTGATGCTGGAGGGGCTGAGATCACGCATCATAGCTGCATGACTCTCCTCTTGATGTGTCTGGGGGAGCAGGATGTCTCATCCATGAGTATCCTTTGTTACACCTGAAGAAATCCAGTAACAAAAAGGCAAGGAGATTTCCCAAGGTCTCACAGTGCATCTGAGGGAAGAGCATATCTGGAGCCTGCAGGCTCTCGGAGCCCCTCCCATGGGCAGCCAGACCCCAGGTCACTCACTCACGTCCCTGTGAAGCTCCCCCTTGAGCACCGGAGCACCGCACTTTGTATTACGGGGGCACCATGGAAGCGCAGACATGGTCTTTGCCTTCAAGGAATTTCTTTTGCTGCTAGACTAGCATCTCTTTAGTACCTGGAAGGATCACTAGATATTTCAGGATTTAAAAGAGCAACCAAAAAAAGGGATGCTGAGAGGGAATGAGACAGAAGTGAGAGCTACTAAGGAAGAGGGTCTCAGGGCTGGCCCCTGCCACCACGTCAGCACCACAAGGTCCTCCAAGACATTCTTTTCCTGCCACCCTCGGTTGCATCCGTAAGCCTAAGCTCACCAAGCCAGCTCCTCGGGTTCTCTTGACCTGGGGGACCTCAAATCTTCCGCCTCTCAAGGGACTCGTGTTTCCATTCAGCATTCATTTGGGAAACATGTAACTAACAGGTGGAGCCCACTCTGAGCCAGGTCCTATGCTATGGACAAAGAAGTCAGGGTCTTTGCCCACACAATGCAGGGGAACCATCTGCAGCCACTAGGCTGAAAGTGGCCTGTACAGGCAGCATGCTGTGGGGGCCGGGGAAGGAAGCAGAAGGCAACTCGCTTGTACTTTGGAACCAAGACCCTTCCTCTTTCCAGTTTTGAGCCATCTCCCCCCAATTCAAGGCCTCTCCTGTCATTCCTTAAACCAGCCTGACCTAGTGGAGCTCAAATCAAGCTCTAAGCAGTTTCTGCCACTGGGAGCTCTCTCATCCCTGGAAACTCACAAAGTGAAGATAATAATGGCATTAGCGTGTTGTGTGAACGTGTATGAAGTCTTAGCATGATACCTAGGCTGGGGGACAGGTCCCTCGGCCATTCTTGTTCCTTTCCTCTTGGGACTTTCAAATCCACACGTATTAGAAAGCAATGGGAAGTGTTTGTGCAAACTATGAAGTCCCCAAAAGCATGGGTGCACCCTAGGGTGAGGGAGTCTGTGTAATGATGAAGAGGGCTTTACCATCAAGGAGGTGCAGGCCGCTCAGTTGTTTGAAGTGGCTTGAGTGGAGTCTGGCCCAGAAGGGGGGCTCCCTGCAAGGATCTCTCAGGTTCCGTTTTAGCTGGGCCCATCTGAAGGTTGCAGAGAGGGCACAGAGGGGCGGAGTGTGAGCGGCCCGTGGGCTTGTTTTTGCTAGTTTTCCGGGCGCAGGGCTTGCTCCTCCTGGCACTGGTCCTTCCTGGGGCCCCGGCTCCAGCTTGTTAGTTTTAACTAGAACAATTTCCTTTGAACTCAGTTTGAATTAGCATCACCATGGCGATGGATCAGGGTTTTCACAAGTCGACCTGGTCTTCACCCCTTAAGCAATTAGTTCGAAGGAGAGAAGGAGAAAGAGGAGGAGGGAAGATGGGAGGTGGGGGAGAAAATGGAAAGAAAGGGAAGGGGACAGGAGGAGGAGGAGGGAAAATGGAGAAAGAGAAGTAATGGGGAAGGAGGAGAGGAAGAGGTGTGAAAGAGGAGGAGGAGGAGGAGGTGGAAGGTGAGGAGGCCGGGAGGCGATGGAGCAGGGAGGAAGGAGAAGGTAGAAAGGGAAGGAGAACTGTTCTGCCAGGCTAAGTCCAGGGGCCTAGAGAACTCCCAGAGGCCTTGACCTTCCCAGCCCTTCCCACAGCCCCATCTACTGGGAGAAGCCAGAGAAGCAAGGGAACCAGATCTCTGACCTGCAGCCTGGGAGGAAGGACCCCGTTCCAACTTTCTCCAGGGACGCCCAGGAGCTTGCACATGAGAAGTCCGTCCCCAGGCAACAAGCCCACCTTCATTCAGCCTCTTCCTCCCGCAAGACCAGGCTAGGAGGGCACAAGCACGGGAGCCTCGAGCCTGAGAACTGAGGAGAGGTGGGGGGTCCTCTAGGTACTTGCCCTAGAATCTTGGGCAAGCCAGCAGCCTCCGTAAAATGACAAAGATGGCTCCTCTTCCCTGGGTTCAGAAAAGCAGGGTCAGGTGAGAGGACTGGAGCTCACAGGGGATTCTGTGCCCTCGAGAGAGCCCTGGCCCAGACTCCGTGTGGTCTCCCGGCTCCCTGCTCGCCTGCTTGTCGGCTCTCATACTTGGCTGGGAGCTTCAGGAAGGCAGTGACCAGGTCTTCATCATTGCTGAATTTCTAGACACTAGCACAATGCCTGGCATGTTACATAGGCAATAAGTACTTTTCAAATGAATTAACAAATTGATGAACTATGGTTACTTTCCCAAAAACAGGTGGTAAGGGTGAGGAATGTGAACCAGCAAGCCTGAACCCACTAGAATTTGATAGAGGTGAGGCTCTCTCTTTCTTCAGGACTCAGTATGTCCCCATGTCCTCCAAGAGACCCTCCTGGATTTGCCACACACACCCCCACATCCCCAGACCCCTCACCCTAGAGCCCCACTATGTTCCATGGCCCCTGCCATCCTCCCCACCACCATGCAGTATAATCACTGATTCGCTCATCCATTTCCCCAGCTAGGTCAGCTCCATGAGTGGGGGACTATGTCCCCAGGTCCTTGCACACTCCAGGCCCTGAGCTGATGCTCTAAACATGCTGGTAAATACATGAACCTGAGTATTCCAGCCAGGGTCAGGTGTCAGGCTTTCTGAGGCCAGCAAAGGCAGTGCCTGGGGAAAACAAGCCTGTGAACGGAGGACTCACCACACAGCACGCCGAGTGGAAAACAGGCCGGGAGAGGACGGAGGCTCCGGAGAGCCGCCACTGATACCTACTCTACGAAGGACTGAGGAAGAGAGGTGTTTCCTGGGCCACCAACCAGATCTCTGCTCATAGGATATGCAGGAAATATTTAGGTTAGAAATCAGAATGAAAGCTGGGCATGGTGGCTCATGCCTATAATCCCAGCACTTTAGGAGGCTGAGGCAGGAGGATCATCTAAGTTCAGGATTTTGAGATGAACCTGGCCAACATGGTGAAACCTCGTGTCTACTAAAAATATAAAAATTCACTGGGCGTGGTGGTGGGCATCTGTGGAATCACTATCTCCATCTGTCCTAAGAACCCCGCTGCTTCTCCCTCTCTGTCCCCACTTCTTGCCCTTTGGCTCATGTTCCGTTTCTCCTCCCTTCCCAGTGCTCACCACTGCTCCAGCCTCTTTTCCCAAGTCCTGCCTTGGCCTCTCTGCCTCTCTCTCCCTCCCGTTTCCTCCTCTGCCACTCATTATAAAAAAAGAAATCTTTCTAAATACGCCAAAAATGCACTCATCCCCCAAGGACCCCTGTCTAGCACAAAGGGCTGGTTCTTTTTGGCCACTCCCTATGGCCTCCTTCTTGCCCACTGCCTTTGAATCGTGGCCTCATTCACATGACTGGAAGGGCTAACAGTGCATTTTCCCACGTGGCCCAGTGGGGAGGAGGAGAGGGTGGGGGTGGTGAGTTGGAAGAAGGAGGGTGGAGATAGGCAGCTGAGAATCTTCTCAAAGTTTCGCTCATCCTCAGGGGAAACAAGCTGCTTACTTGATATCATGACTAACTCCTTGGAACTACGGGATCCATTAGGTATGCGGGAAAGATTCAGGTTAGAAATCAGAATGACCATGCAAACCAAAAGGACAGCCACCATATGGAATATTTGGTCCCCATGGCACAAAGATTTGGGCTTCTTCCAGGGATGTGTTGGGATCCCTTTGGCATGGAGGCAGAGGGGGGCTCTGTGACTCCTGGGAGACCCTCTGGATGTGAGCACCCCCAGAATTCTGGAGGGAGCCTAGTGCTCCCTGTGCTCTGTCCTCCCACCGCACACTCCTCCCTGTGCTCTCTGCTCTCTGGTGCAGTCCACAGGAGCACTGACTTAGAGTGTGGAAGCTCCTCCCCTCGAAAGCTGGATTGACCTTGCTTCAGCTGAGTCCAAGAGAAAACACACATCTGACACATCCCAGGGCTGGGGGAGGGAGGCTAGGGCAGATAAGGGGAGCATCCAAGGCCCCGAAGTCCCAGAGGGAGTCTAGACTTTTCACGGAGCCTGAAGGACAGGCATGGGCAGAGGGGGTGCAGGACCTCCAAATGGCTCTGCCTCTGTGCTGTGGAATTGCTCCCGCAGGAGGCAGGTGGCAGGTGGCGGGAGAAGGCATCGGCCTCAGCATTCTGCTGCCCTTGTGTCCTCGGGTTCTGAATTTCCTAATCTCCTTCCTGCATGTCCCCTCAACAACCTCCTCTCCCTTCCCCACTCCACTCCACCCCACAGCAGCTGGGCTGCTGGAAGTCAGGAGTGTTTATGAGTTAATCAGAAACTCCTGTACTTTGCTCTTGAATTGAGGCCATCATTCCTTTGTCCTGGGGCAATGGGGTCAGTGTGCTCTCCCCTGGCTTAAATAGTGTGTAGCAAAGTAAAAGGAGAAAATGAGGGAAAGAGAACGGAATTTACATTTATCAAGGGCCCCCTGCTAAACATCAGGCCCTGGGCTGGGTGCTCAGCAGGGACCAAGCTCACAGCTGTGCTAGTAGCTGGGTGTTTCCATGTTCCATTGAGGAAACCAAGACGCACAGACTTGAAGAAACCTGTCCCGTATCTCATAAATATGAAGGAAAATGCTTTGAGGCTTCCAGTAGACTGTGGAGGGTGTTTCTAACCCAAGATTGGCTTTAAAAATTCCACAGATGTCCATATAATATGGACAGAAAGCTGAGAATAGCTGCGATCTTCCAGCTTGGAAAGAAGCAGGACGGGGTGGGAAGAGCCGGGAGAGGGGAGACAGGGGCTGCCTGCAGCCTGGGCTCCCATCCAGAGGAAGAGCCCCAAGAGGAATTGTGAAGGCTTGCGAGGCTGGAAATTACAGAGGGAGGGGGTTAAAGAGAAGGCCTAGAATTCCCCTGTCCAAGAGCCCTGGAGAATCCTGGTCTGGCCTGAGAAGATCAGGAGTTTGGGATACATCGCTAGAGAGGGCTTGTCCTCCTGTGGGCCAAACAAGCCCTTACAATGGGTGCCCAGCAAAGCAAGCGGAGCTGAGGTGGCCCAGCTCTGTCCCTGTTCCCCACAGACACCTGCTCCCCTGGGCATCCCACAGCTGTACGAAGTCCGCCCCTCCTTCCTCCCAGGTCCTAGGAAATGCCTGTTCATTTTGTTTCCTTCTACTTTCTCTCTCCCCTTCTTCCTCTCTCCCTTCGTCTGCCTACTTCTCCCCTGTCTGTCCTAAAGAGCACATTTCTTTCCCAATCAGAGAGACTTGCAGGAATCTGGGAGGCCTGGGGCTGAGGAATAAGAGACTTCAGACCCAAGAGCAGGCCTGAAGGATTGAGGGAGGCAGAAGGAGTGTCAGCAATGGGGACAGAGGGGCTCCTGGCAGCAGAGAGTGCCCTGAGATAAGTAGCCCTAGAGTTTTCTAGGCTTCTGGAAAGATGTGGGGTGCAGAAACAGAAGGCAGGGAAGAGGCAGGCCAGAAAGAGGCAGGCCACTGAGATTCTCTGGCCTGCCTGCCAGAGAGGGCACAAGGGGTACAGTTGTGAGGGCAGCCCTGGTCAGGGACAGGGCAGGCAATAGGAAAGAACAGGGACTTTCCCAGGCTCAGGAGTCCCCAGGTCTCCCAGAGGAGGGCAGTCCTTGCCTGAGGTTAGGTGGCGGAGCCCCGACTGGCTCAGAGTGGGTTTCTGTAGGTGGCTGGAGGTGAATCACACCTATGTGTGTTGCATGATTATACGTGGGTGTGCTGAGTCAGCATGCGTTGTCCTGCGCATCTGTGGATGTATGTAGGTGTTGCTGGTGGGTCACAGATCCAAGAGCGTGCCCTGGTGGAGTGGGCGGGTACCTGTGTGTGTCTGTGGGCCTCTAGACCTGAGGAAGCATGCTTGAGTTTGCTCTCAGAATGTGCTGGCTTATCTGTGTGCCATGTGTCCCCGTCTCTGTCTCTGTGTGTCCTATTGAATCGCTGTGTGCAGGAGTGTGTCTGCATATGTGGGTGTGTGCGTGCAGGGGCCAGGGAAGGGTTATTTATAGAAACAAGAACTGACTCTGAGGGGACATTCTTGTAGAGATGGGGAGGCACATTGGGTGGGTAGGTGGGGGGCAGGCACTGTGTGCAACATGCTCCGAATTCCAGCAAACTCCAGTGCCTGAGTTTCCAGCTGTCCCAGCTCAACTGTGCACAGATGTGTGCCACTTTGCTACAGCCATAAACAGACCTCCCAGGATTTTTCCAGAGGAAACACAGAAATATTTTGCTGTCTGCTCTGGGTAGTAGGAAAGAGAGTGGGGATGGGGCTTGAGGCTAGGGCTTCAAAACAGAGGGACCACAGTCAGAGGGGAGCTGAAGAGGCAACAACATCCCCCACAGGCCAGCAGGGCGGGGAAAGAGCTGCGATGGTGTCTCGTTTTGGGGTCCCCTTAAGGCTCCAGCTACCAGCTGAGAGAGTGAAGTCCCAGTTGCCAGTGTAGGGGCAAAGAAGGAAAGCTTCCGCCTTCACCCTCTGAAGGTTTTCAGAAAGTGAACTGACAAAAAGCAGATCAATAGGAAAAAGAGGGAAACAGATGTGATTTAACATGCATCTCACAGGGGAATGGCGGGAGAATGATCACCCAATAACCCAGAGAGGTCCAGGTGCTTGTAAAGCTGTCTTTCTAGTGGAAGGAGACGTGGGGTTATAGTGTAAATAATTTTATGGTGGAGGCTGAATGGACCCCGGAAGTAGACATTATCTTGGGAATGATTGATTCTCTTTGGGAACTGAATGGGATCAGAGAACAAACAGTAGCTTGAGACACAGTTTGTCTGGACTCGAGGTGTGGTGTTCAGCAATCAGTCTCTTCCTCTGTGGTGGGAGTTTTCATCTCCTCTGATGAATGAAATTTCAGGAAAGGGATAGAAGGCAATTCTGTTCCTCCTTGGGAGTCCAGTGACCAATTTGATACTTGAGCTTGAGAGGCCAGCCTCATCCTGTGCTTTGGGAGAGACAGGGGCTTTTGTGGGAGGTAGGTCAGACAGACCTGGAGCCTGCTGCTTCAGCTCAGTGTGTCAAAGTGCCATCTTTGCGGGTATCATTTTCTGAGGCCTGACACCAGGGAGGCTGGCCCCCCAGAGCCCAGGCCACTGCTGCTCCACCTTGCCCTGTCACCCAACTCCATGGGCTGTATCACAGATATATACACAACCCCCCACCACTCAACAACCAAACACACAAAGACACTACACAAACCAGCCACCTGCACACACATCACCACATTCACATAGGCACACACGTGTTCTCTCACACATCCTGTGCCCGCAGCTCCAGAACCACAGTCACAGACACTGCACAGACACGCCACTGTACCCATCCTCTAAGCCACATGGCCCGACACGGTGCACACCCACCCCATCTTACCCCACGCTCCTACACAGGTCCAGACCTCCCCAAGCCAAGGAATGGGCATGACACATCTTAGGCCTCTCATCAAGCAAAGTCTGTAAAGGTTTAGAAGAGTGTGAGGTGTTCCTGTCCAACAGGATTACCTTGGTGAGTGGAACCCACTCACCACCTCCTGTCCTGGGTATGAATTCTCCCATTCAGCTCTACTCCTTCCTCTGTCCCTCTCCAGGGAGAAAAGGGGCCTCTTCTCAGCAGACGACCTTGGGGCTGGGCCCTGGTTGCTCTTTGCCCTCTGAGGTAGGAGAGATCCTGGCACATTTTCTCACCAAACTCTTACTAAGCAGCTACTCTGTGCCAGGGAAGTGCTGGGGAAGTGGGAGGCAGGGGCTGAACGAGGTGCTTTCTCCACCCTTAAGGAGCTCCCAGCCCAGCAGCAAGGATGATCGTGGACTGTGCCATAAGCCACTCCACACCCAGTAAGGGAGGGGAGTAAAGGGCTCTGCAGTGCAGTGGTGGGAGAGAACAGTGCCAAGCTGAGAAAGCAGGCAGGCTTCCTGGACGAGGTGACATGAGGGCAGGCCTTGACCAATGGGCAGCATTTACTTGTGAAGGCCGTGGGGGTAAGGAGAATTCAGCCTCACTCCTACCCACAGAGCTCTCTAGCACCAGGGACCAGTTTCGTGAACGACAGTATTTCCACAGATGGAGTGGCAGGAAGGGGATAGTTTCAGGATGAAAGTGTTCCACCTCAGATCTTCAGGAATTAGATTCTCATAAAGAGTGTGCAATTCACAGTAGAGTCACGTCCTTTGAGAATCTTAATGCCGAGGACTGGGGGTAGTGGGGGACCCCTGCTGTAGCACATCATCCTGTTTTACTCCATTCATAGCACTTATCCGAATTTATCTTGTTTATTTGAATATCTGTTTTCATCTGTCTCCACCTCTACAAAGTAAGCTAAGGCCTCCTGCATTGTCCCCTGCACTTCGTGACTGTGTCCCCAGCATTTAAAACAGTGTCTGGTGCTCTTTAAAGGGAGGAAGAAATGGAGGACAGAGGGAGGGAAGGAGGAAGAGAGAGAGAGAAAAAAAAAGGGAGGGAGGGAGAAAAGCTCACTTGTCAAGGCCCAGGACCTGAAGGCCGGTCTGGCAGGCGGAAGATGATGGCAGGCAGGTGGAGGAACGTGGACTGAACATTTGCCAGTAGAGACCCATGAGGTTTATGAGCAGGGCAGTGACGCATATAAGCCAACAGCCCCTAGGCCAGCCATTTATGCTGCAAAATCTCCTTGACTGTGAGACACATGGGTCTCCAATTTAGCCAATTGACAGGTAAACTCTACCTAGTCAGAGGATTCAACCATGACCTTTGGCATTATAGGTGCATACATAAACCCATTATATAGCATTTTAGCTTATATTATAGGGGCAGGGCCGGGCAAGCAGATGTTCAGATAAACGAAATAAATTCAGATCTGTCTTCTCTCCTTAGCTTCACCCTCAGACCAGCCCACAGAAACGGGTTCTAGATGGAAACAGGTTATGGTACAAAAGTCTTGTCTTTGAGAATACACATTTGCATGAAACAGCCATACCATTGCCTTTATCTAAAGGACACAGAGGACAGTAGAGCATGCAGGCTGGGGAAGGGAGCAGCTGGATCACTCATCCCTTCCTAGGAGCCCCCTTCCACCCTTTAGAAGTGGACCAAGCCAGTGCCCAGTGTCTCACCCTTGCTAGAGTGTAGCTCACTTGATTTTAGGGGGAAGGGGCTGAATGAGAACCCTCTCATCAGCTACCTGCCCACTTACCAAAACTGAGCAGGAAAAACGCAATGGGGAGGTTTCATTTTAAATTTTCTGCAGCTGGAGAAGGGCTTTAATCTCAGGAAACAAAGACTCACCAGCCCTTCAGCCCCTGAGCCTAGGGACGAAAGCTCTGGGCCTTCATGGAGAGCCCCACTGTCTGCAGAGTCCTGGCCATAGCGGGGAAGGAGGAGTCCTGGGCTCCGGTCTTGGCTCACAGGACATCTGCTGTCTCTGAGCAGATGCTCAGGCTCCTCTCAGGAAGGGGCAGAGTAGCAGAGAGTTCTGACCTGGAGACAGCATGCGGTGGGTGCAGGCACAGGCTCTGGAGGCAGGACAGCAGCCCTAACTCTACTGCTAGACAGCTCTGCTACCTTAGGCAGCTCACTTACACTTTCTGCACCACAGTTTCCTCAGCTGCAAATGGAGAAATTATCACTGTACCTACTTCAGAAGAGCACTGTGGGGATCAGATGAGCTGAAAGGGAGATGATAGGAGTTTGTGCTGCTCTCATCACAGGGGGATGACGAGGCCATGCCCTCCTCACCCTGGCACCACACATGGTAGCGGGAGGGTCTAGAAAGACCCTGTACTCAGAATTAATTAAGAGGCTCCTGCTTCTTGACAACTGCCCAGGGCCTGAATCCCAGCTCTGCTGCTCACCTGTAGGTGACCATGAACCAGACATCTCAGTCATCTAGGAGGCTTGTCTTTGAACCAGGAGAGGAGGAGCTGGTTCCAATGACTGCTAAGGTGCTGTCAAGCTCTGAATTTCTTCCCTGGAGACTCCCCTATTTCCAGACTTCAAAGTTTTGAATTCTCCCTGCTGTCCCATCTTACGCTCAGCCAAGGGGAGACCAGAGAGCAGGACACTGGGCTCCCGTGAATGCTGGGTGGCCGGCAGCTGAGAATGGCAGCAGGTAGGGAGAGAGGATGGGGCTCCTCAAGTGCTGGGGAGAGCAAAGGACCCAACTTGCACTTACAACTGCTCCTTCCGTGAACAGGCAAGAGACGGAGGCTGAGGAGGGGGGCAACCAAGAGGGCCGATTTGAACCCTGGCTCCTCCTACTGCAAGTCCATTATTTCATCTTCTTCTTCTTTTTTTTTTTTTTTTTTTTTTTTTTGAGGCAGAGTCTTGCTCTGTTGCCAGGCTGGAGTGCAGTGGTGCAATCTCAGCTCACTGCAACCTCCGCCTCCTGGGTTCAAGCGATTCTCCTGCCTCAGCCTCCTGAATAGCTGGGATTACACGCACACACCACCATGCCCAGCTTATTTTTGTAATTTTAGTAGAGATGGGCTTTCACCATGTTGGCCAGGATTGTCTCCCTCTCCTGACCTCACGATCCACCTGCCTCGGCCTCCCAAAGTGCTGGGATTACAAGTGTGAGCCACCGCGCCCGGCCTGAGCTGCTGCCCCAGGCCATCATTTTCATTCATTTATGTGTTTGTGCAGCAAACACTTGTAGGGCCACTACTCTGTGCCAGGCACTGTCCTGGGTGTTGGGGGCAATACAGACATGAGGACATTCATAGCCTTGTGAGAGATGAAAGATGTAAACAGATGATTCAAACGCAGAGTGAGAAGCACAGGGACAGGAGCTCCCTGGGTGCCGTGTCCTGACTGCTGGGTGCCACGGAGCGCAAAGGAGGGTCCGCACCCAGCCAAGGGGGCCTCTCTCTCCTTAAACATTATAGTCAGCTTGCTGAGACAATGGGAAATCCAGGAATTGTGTGGTGCCCAACAGCTTAGGGGTGGTAAAGAAAAAAAAACATCCAGGAGAAAAGTTCCTGGGTGGGATAATTAATGTTTTGCCAAGGAGGAAAATATTAGTGTATGTTGCTCAGCACGCAAACACCTCAACTAACAAAACGGCTTGGAGAAAACAAGTGGAACTGCGGAGTTTTTCCCACAAAGATTTTTTTGGAAAAAAAAAAGAAGAGAAGAAGATAGCAATCACAAATAACCCTCCTCCCGAAGCTGAACGACATTCC
The DNA here is from genome assembly GCF_048565385.1 of Saimiri boliviensis. NCBI lineage: Eukaryota > Metazoa > Chordata > Mammalia > Primates > Cebidae > Saimiri > Saimiri boliviensis. Next base: position 55,783,187 of record NC_133454.1, read on the forward strand.
CCACCAGGTGAGGAAAGCAGGGCCCAGCTCAACAGAGTCTTGCCGCTCCTCCTTCCTGCAGGTGGCCAACCTCGCACATAGACCCTGAGCCTCAGCTCCTGACCCACGCGGCCATTTCAAGGCACTCTTCCCAGTTGCCAAGGCGAGAAGCAGTTCTGCACACATGGGCTGAGCATTTTAAGGAACAAGAGATTCGTGATTTGCTGGGGTGCCTTTGTGGAGTTATGTCTAGACAGCTGCCTCCTGCCCCAAAGAGTATCTTCTCAGGGAAGGTTACATTGTCTCCAGTTCCTGTTCTCAGTGAAAAGGCCAGCTTCCTAGGAGGAGATAAAAGGGTTACTTTTGTTTCTACTTCTGTGAACCTTAAATATGTGCTCAGAATCTCCAGGTGACAGGACAAGCCCCAATGTGCCACTTTTGGAATTGATGCCAGAGCTTGATGGAGCTGCCAATGCATGCAAGAAGATCCACCAGCACCAGGCAGGGTGTGCTTGGTTTGTTTCCAGACCTGCTGCCCTTCCCCAGCTGTGGTTCGGGGGCATTGCCCCTCAGGGGAAGACTGGTACCAGGCACCCCTCTACAACTGGACACTCCAAGGGTAGAATTGGCTTGAGCCCTCCAGAAACAAAGTTCAGGAAAGATCCTACTCCCAATAAACAGCTCCGGAGCGCTCCAGGGCTGAGGCCTGAGGGAGGATCTACGAGGCCAGCTTGCAGCTGCGACAGCATGCTAGTGACCTTGATCTCACCTTGGCAACCAGCAGGTCGGCCCCAGAGCCAGAGAAGTCCAGAGCCCTCACCCTTCACTGGGACAGGATGGGACTGGGTCTTGCAAACCAGCTTGGGCAGAGGTAAACCCTCTTTGTGGGGGTGGCTCAGAGCCAGCAGTCCCCACTGTATGGGCCTGTGCAGGGAGAGGGTTCAGATGAGTCTCGTGGCTGCTGCTGGCAAATCCTGAAGTCTTCTTCCACCAGAGGCGCCTCTGCCTCCTTGGCCAGCAAAAGCTGCCACATGTGGCCACCCTTCCCTGCTTCCTGCCTCCCCCCATTTGTGCCCCAAGTGTGAACAGCCTTCTTATGGTGTTTGCATGCCTACTCCAACATGACATGCAAGTCCTTGGCCAGCCAGCTCCTTTCCACCCTAGACCACACAGGTCAGGGTCAGGGACTCCCCACCTTTTATATAGTGGACAGAGAGTGGAACCTGTGCTCTCTGTCAGGGTGAACCTGCACTTGAGTCCCGGCTCTGCCAGATACTAGTTGGTCTGGACAACTTCTTTAACCTTTTCTGAACAATAGCATAGCAAAACTGCTTAGTTCACAGATGTGTTATATTATGAGACCATCTTTCTTTAAAAAAAAAAAAAAATTCCCATGGACATTAGCTCTCTTCTCCTCCCACATTAAGTCAGGTTCCTAGCAAAGAGACTCTGAGAGCTTTGCAGCATTTATTGGGGTGCTATGGGGATGAACCCCTGTAGGGGAGGAGAGAGAAGAGGCTTGGGTTGAGGGAAACACTGGACACTGGATATTGGCTGTGAAGTTATAACCAAGGCTTCTGCCAACCCCATGGGGACTCTGGGGCTGAGTGGTTCTGCAGTGATATCCCACATTAAGACAAGGAGGCCAGGCCTTTGCAACCCTCACCAACATATGATTGGGTACAAGGTGTCACTGGGTACAACAGGTCACTGGGTGCAACGTGGCTAACCATGTGCTAGGGCTGAAGCAGTGGCCCTCCTGGCCCATTCCCCTCCCTCACCGCCACCCCTGCTCCTGCCCCCTGGGAGGTCTCAGCTGCCACGTTCATCCATCATCTGCAGCCTCAAGAGGGGCCATAACTGTGAGCATCTCCCTTCAACTGAGGGCAATTTTGGAGGGACAGAGCTGGGCACTTTCCCAGCCTACACCCTGGGCAGCTGAGGCAGTTACCACCTCCATCCCAAAGGACGCTCTGGCCTCAGCTTCCAGGCACCCACCACCCCACCCCAAACCTAAGGCCAGTTGCAGGAAGTGAGCTGCATTGACCACAATAGAGAGGCCAACAGGGAAGGAGAGGCAGAGGTTCCTGTTTGGGCCCAAACTCTTACTTAGATGCATGGATTGGGACAAGTCTTTTCATTTATCTTACCCTCAGCTTTTTCATTTTTATTTTTGAGACAGGGTCTCACTCTGTCACCCGCGCTGGGGTGCAGTGGTGTGATCTTGGCTCACTGCAGCCTCAACCTCCTGGGCTCAAGCAATCTACCCATCTCAGCCTCTGAGTGGCTGGGGCCACAGATGTATGCCACCACACCCAGCGACTTTGGTTTTTTGGTTTGTTTGTTTGGTAGAGACAGGGTCTCACCACGTTGCCCAGGCTGTTCTCAAACTCCTAGGCTTAAACAATCCACCCACCTCAGCTTCCTCAAGTACTGGGATTGCAGATGTGAGCCACCGGGCCCAGCCCACTCTCTAAGTTTTAAATGGGATCTAATAACTTCTCTGCCTTTCTTATGAAGTTGTAGAGGGGATACGATGCCATAATGCAACCTGCAAAAGGTACTGCAACCCTTGGTATTCTTATGCCATGGAAAGCATGCAGGCCACAGAGCCTAAGGCAGCTCTGATTCCAGCTATTCTTTCCTGTGTCCCGTAAGTTTAATCCTTCTTCTCGAGCTGTGTGTCCTTCTGTGAAGGGAGGAAACAGGCCCCACAGCCATGGCCCAGCGGGGGGGCATTGGAACACTCCGCTCCCAGAGCTGGCCGGCAAGCAAGCTGCTGCTTACAGGATGGAGTGGGTGGGGCAGACACTTGCTTGGACGGGGATTTGGGCTCAGGCCTGGCTCCCTCCAGAGGTTGAAGCCCAGTGCTGGGTGCCAGAATTGCGGATCCATTGCGCTGGTGAGTTTCTTCTGAGTGCCTCTGTTGTTGGCTAAGCACGTGCTGGGGGTGAAGCAGTGACCCTTCTGGGCTGCCCCCTTCCCCAGCTCCTGACCCCCCTCCCTGCCCCTGCTCCTGCCCCGTGGGAGGTCTCAGCTGCAGCATTCATCCATCATCAGCCTCTGCTTGCAGGGAGGAAGGCATGCTCCAGAAGCATCCTTTAAATCAGCAGGGCTGCCTCTACCCGCACGTGTGTCCCTCTGGCCGTCCCCAGAGCTAAACTGTGTTTTCTTCCCCAAACCCAGGCTTGGGCATCATTTCTGGGTGTTTATGGAGCCTGGTTTTATTGCTTTTCCATTCAATTGACTGTAGCTCTCTCCTCACCTAGACCATTTCACTCGATTTAATTCCTGCTTTCCCCTCTTCACTCCCTTTTTCTCTAATCCTTTCCGGTGGGGAAGTGGGGGGAGGAGCCCACGAAGGAAACTGAATTTCCAATACCAGTACCCTCTGTGGCAGTGGTTCCCAAACAGGGCTGTGCTGGAGAGTCACCCCGGGAGCTTGTTAGACATAGATGACTGCATCACACTCCCAAGAACTGCTGTTTCATGGAGGCCCCCCTGCCCCAACCAGCTCTTTGCGCAGCAGCGAATGATGGCCCCGGAGATCCAGCTGACTTAGGAGCCTGCATGCCAACATCTTGGAGTGTGCCTGCACCCTGGATCTGCTTCAGCTGCAGGTCCGCAGGAACACTGGAAGATCACTTAGGGTGGTTTTTCTTAAAGTGCAGCCCAGACCCAGAAGCAGCAGGGCCACCCAAAAGCTTGTTAGAAATTCAGATTCTCAAGCCCTACTGAAACCCAACCCTGGTAGTGGAGCCCAGCAATCTGTGATGTAACAAGCCTTCCGGGAGATTCCGATGCACACTGCAACTTGAGGGCTGGGAGGAATGCCGCAGGACTCCTCCGGCCCGCTCTGTCTCCTTCATTCATACCCCAGGACAGCATGGTTGGCCTTGACCCTTCCTCAGAACGGGGTAGACACTAGCACTACTGCCACCAGGGCCAGAGAGCAAAGGTGGGGGGCCTCCCAGTGTATGTCCCTGGTTCCTGGTACAGATGGTGAAGAGGGAGTCCAAAATGACCCCAGGGGAAGGTTCTAGAATGCAACCCACCTGGGGTACACAGGGACCTAGAGATCAGTCCACTCCATAGACCCCAAAGCAAAGGAGTGGTGTTCCTACCATGTGCAGCCCCATCTACCCCATCGAGAGTCATGCTCAACAGCAGCTTCATTTTCCGGAAACAAAACCAAGAAAACCTACAAATAAACAAAGCCCTGGCAAGTCAGGTGCCCTGCCCAAGCCGCCTTAGCAGATCGGTGGCTGAACCCAGACCTGAGGAGAAGGAAAGTGCTCTCAGAGAAAATCTCAGCTTCCAGGGTTGCTGGGCTTCACTAATTCATGTAGTCAGTTGACAGGCAGCACCCACAGACAGCCAGATGTTACCCCACATTATGTACCTGGATGTTCACATCATCCAGGTGGCACAAGGGATCCTTTCATCTTTATGATGGGGGAAAACGGAGACTTCCAAAAGTGAAGATGCTCTCCCAAGACCCACAGCTTGGCATCAGGTAGCAGAGTCTGGATTTGAATCCAGGCGACCAGATCTAAGCCTGGAGTTTGACCTAAGGCTGATTTCTCCTCTGAGAGCTGACAGAATCCTCACGGCCGAAGCAACAGCTCCTCTTGACCTTGGTGAAGCCCATAAACAGTGACGTCTCCCCAGTCATTTCCCCAGGGACGCAAGCCAACTCTGCTCCCAAGTGCCAGCCTCAGCCGAGGAATCTGGGCAGAAAGGGCAGAGGAGACTCAGCTACAGGGAGGGGCCTTGGCTGTGCCTCTGCACTTCAGCAGCATCTAGGGCCCAGCTGCTGATCTCCACCCTCCTCCAGCCTTTAGTTCCCTCCCCACCCCACCCCCAGTTCAGCCCAGCCTTGGGTTGGGCCCCACCATTAGTTCCAGACACCACGTCTCCTCTATTTATGGGTTTTTTTCTTTGCTTCTGCGGTTCTCCCTGGATGAATGCCCCCTTTCCCTGGATTTACAGCATCCTCCGCGGTGGGGTTGATGTCACTTTAATGAGAGTTACAGCTGCCTTGACTGTGACTGCCACATTCCAATTTACTGCCTGGCCTCTAGAAGCCCAGCAGGGTTTCTCTCTGGCAGAGAGGAGTGGCTGTGTTCCCGGCCTGGGATTGGGGTGGAGAGGAGAACTACAGTCTCCTTCCTGGTCCCAGTTCTAAACTAGGGCTCCGGGCTCCCTGGTGGATCCTGAGGAACAGAGAACACTGAGAATCAGGGCAAGGAAAGGGGTCGGGGGTGGGGGGGGTAGGGCAGCAGGGGGTGCAGAGTTAAGTCAACCCTATGGGTCTGGGGGAACAGAGCTCAAAGCTTTCCTGGCCCATTTTCCCCACCTGCCCCCATCCGCTCCAGTGAGAGCCAAAGTTCTGAAGTGGAGGACAGAGGGCAGAGGAAGGTGGGGGCCTTCACAGCAAGCCTGTTGTTTGCTAGTTGAATCCAGATGTGGAGGGTGGGAGGGGGAATTGGGAGCACAGCAGAGGCAGGCCTGGGGAGGGGAGGGGCAAGGGGAGGGAATTGGGCAAACAGAGCTCCCCACAGGAGTGCCACAGATACCGTGAATCCTACCTCCGGATTTCAGTGCCCTCTCGCTGGGGTCTCAACATGTCACGCCAAATCAGCCTCCATTGTCTCTTGTTAAGAAATACGAGGCCCGGCTGGATGTGGTGGCTCATGCCTATAATCGCAACGTTTTGGGAGACCAAGGTGGGAGGATCACTGCACCCAGGACTTTGAGGTTACAGTGAGCTATGATCACGCCCCTGGACTCCAGCCTGGGAAACAGAGCGAGACCCTGTCTCTAAACTAAATAAATAAGAGGCAGTATTGCCAACGGCCCCGGCACATATGGAAAACAGCTACCATTTATAGAACACTTATTAGATGCCTCTTCCGGTGCAGCCGAGGCCTCTGGCCATGTGGGCTTTTCTCTCTGCCCGGCTGCTCTGAGACAGGCCCAACTAAAGCAGACTGTCTGGCCTTGGCCAGGAGACAGAGAAGTAGGGTGGGCAGCCTAGGGCTTTGAATACAGTACTTTTCTAAAGTCCCACAGCAATCCAACAAGATGGGAATCATTACAGCCATTTTATTAACAAAAAACTAAGGCTTTAAGTCTCAGAGGTTTGATTAAGTCACTTGTCCAAGGCCACACAGCTAGAATGTGACAGAGCCACAATTCAGACTTGGGACTGATTCCACAGTCCTCACAACATGGCCCATTTGCCCATCTTTAAGCAAGCCAGAAGTTGGGAGAGGCTGACTGATCACCATGGAATGGCTAGAGGCCCAGCAGTTCCTAGAAATCTGAAGTTTGCTCAAAGCTGCCCCACAGTCATGCTGGAGACAGGCTCCAGGGGGCAAGATCCTGACCATGTGTTTATAATGCCCCTACCAGGTGTACCCACGCCCTTCCCAAGCCGACCCCTTCTCAGAGGTAGGAGGAGTCCACAGCAGAGGAGGAGGCCAGCACTGTCCAAGAAGACACAGGTGCAGCTTCTCCCCAAGGCTGCTGACCCTGGAGAGGGGAAGAGTCTATCCTGGCCCTGCCCTCCCCACCTCCCCATTGCCTCATCCTCCCTGGGAACAGATAGTCCATGATCAGGTCCAAAGGCACAGTGGGAAGAAGGAGCCTGGGGCTGCAGCAATGCAGATGCCTCCCACTGCCAGCAACTCTGCGGGCCCAACAGAGAAGCAAATACCCAGGCCTGGGCATGAGGCCAAGGCGAGGAGGACCCGGGGCCGTGTGGCCGTAGAAGGCTCTGGAGAGTGGGAGCAGGAACTCGGACTTTGGAGCCAGATGGCCTGGGTGTGCCCCTGGGTCGGCCACACTACCTGTATGACCTTGCTCCAAATCCCAGGTCACTTTCCTCCTCTGTGAAAGGAAAGGAAATAGTAATCCTAGCCGCTGGAACGCAAGTGGGTATTAAGTGTGATGCTGAATTCGAAGCATTCGGGTTGATCAATAAATGCCAGCTACTGCTGTTCCAGGTTCCACTTCCCAAGTCACTATCATCCCAGGCCTCAGCCTCCCTATGCTTACTAAAGTGAAACCAGTCACCTCCCGCTGGTTTCCCCAAACCTCTCATTCTAGGGACCCAAGGGACCAGAGAGAGAGGTGTTAATTAGCCAAGCCTCAAGACAGGCCTAGGCAGAGGAAGCCTCGTTAACATTAATTGGTACTCTCAGATCTTTGCCCAGTCAGGACAGAGCAGCGCATGCTGGGACAGCCTCTCTGCCCTTGGGGTTCACAATCTGCCCAAGACTGTGCCCCCAGCACAGCTGCAGTGGAGCGGACAGCCGGCAACCCCTCTGCTCCCTCACCCCTCACAGGGCCCAGCATTCAAGAGAGGCAGGGCAAGCCAGGGCAGAGGGAGAGAACTACCCTCTCCTGCAGAAGGGTCAGAACCGTGATCTTGGTCCAACCAACGGTCTTAGAGGCAACCTTGATGTGGGCACTGTGCTGCATACCATTGCCAAAGGCTGCACCTGGGAGGAGATGCCAGTCTCTAGCAATGGCTCTCAAACTGATTTAATGAGCCCAAGGAGCCTGTTTAAAATGCAGAGTCCCAGGCAATGCTCTCCATGGTTGAGGTTCAGGAACCTGTATTTTTAACAAGCACCCACAATTTAAAGAACTGATGTTTGTATGTCCAGTATGACTTAGCGTAAAGCAAGGCACACCGTAGGTATATAATAAATGCTGATTGGTGAAATGAATGAGTGAGCAGAATATGAAGAGGACATGAATGGTTCTACAAAATATGAGCAGAAGATCTGCCTTCCTCCAGGAATTCTCCCCTAGGGAAGAGGTGGGCTCTTTATCTCTTTCACTTTTTTTTTGTGGTTGGGACTAGACTTTTTCTATTGAACTTGTAAATTGCTATCTCAATTCTAAGAGAACTTTAGTCCACACAGAAGAAACCCCACATAGTCTCTCTCCCACCTCTAATCTACCCAGGGAGGTTAGGAATCCCTGAGAATTCTATTTCCAGAAAAATGCGAATATATACACAAGTTTTTCCATATTGTAATTTCCAAGAGTTCTGAACCCTGAAGCAAATTCATGGTTAAGAATCCTTGCTGGGGGGCATTGTTTGATCTGTGAATCATTGCTAACAGCAGGGAGCAGAGCAAAGGTGCAGGAAAGACAAGGAGGAGGGTCTGGGACAATGGAGAGTTGCCCAGGCTCCATCCCTGGGACAGGAAGCCAGGGTTTGGCTCTTGGATTTCTTGTCCATTCTGGGGAGCACCAAGAGGCAGATAAGGCAACAGGGTTGAAGCTAAAGGTGTGAGGGTCTTGTGACAGGAAGAGCTGAGGTGACCCAAGATTGTCATAAACACTCCAAACTCACTCCAGGGCTGTCAGACAGGAAAGACAGTAAAGGAAGGCAAGAAGAAGGCTGGTGGCTCACACCTGTAATCCCAGCACCTTGGGGAGCCGAGTTGGGCAGATCACTTGAGGTCAGGAGTTTGAGACCAGCCTGACCAACATGGTGAAACCCCCTCACTACAAAATACAAAAATTAGCCGGGCATAGTGTCGTGTGCCTGTAGTCCCAGCTATTTGGGAGGCTGAGGCAAAAGAATTGCTTGAACCTGGGAGGCAGAGGTTGCAGTGAGCCAAGATCGCACCACTGCACACCAGCCTGGGTGACAGAGCGAGACTCCATCTCAAAAATAAATAAATAAATAAATAAATAAGAAGTTTCACTAAACTCCACTTGGTAATAGGCACCAACCTAATTGTACACCACATCACATTTAGTCCACATCATAGTACCCACTAGAGTAGGTACTAATATCCCTTCTTTAACATGGGAGGAAGCAGAGACTCATCAGATTCGGAGGAGGCTGTCACTGGCTCAATTTCACACAGCTGGTTAACAACAGAGCCAAGACGTTAAGATCAGCAGCCTGGGAAATACGCAAACTGCAAGCCGGCTCCCTCCCAAGGCATGGTTCCTGCTCTGTGTCCTCCCCGGCGGCCATCAACAGCCCTTTCACATGTTCCACTCTGTTATTTGCAGGAAATGAGAGAGAAGTTCCAGGTGAGTGATGAGATCTAGATCCCCAACCCCTCTGCCCTCATACCTGATGACACTGGCCAGTCTCCCCCACCCCTCCCCGCCCTTGTCCCCAGCCACCAAGGTCTTAGGTTTGAAAGCCACTCTGGTCTCCTGTTTCCCAGAAGCATCATAAGAATTAAGTAGAAAACTTAGTCCGACATTCCAGGCTTACAATAAGCAAATGATAAATAGTAACATGATTTCTTACCACTTTGTTTTTAATAAGTGGAGTATTTGGGGGAAGTAACTTAAAATTCCAAGTAGAAGACGTATAATAATATGATTTTGAAAAACTTTAAAGCTGAGCATTGATTGAATCATCCTCATCTATAGAATCGAAATCAGAATAACGCCTACCTCAAAAGTTTGTGCTATCTGAATTTGATGAGAATTCATGACAAGTCTATGACATCCTCCTGCAGAATATCATCACATATAAATAATTCCTGGTATGGATCATACTCTTGATTTGCACACACAATGTGCAGGTGAGAGAAACTGTTCACACTCAGGAAAGGGTGGAAAGTTTACATTCAAGTCAAGGACATTTGTGTTGTACATGAGAAAGAACTTTCTAGTTGAAAGGTAGCTAAGATCCTGTGTTTGTACAGTAGTAATTGAGTCCCCTCTGGACATTTTGGGGTCTTTTCCCTTCATGGACATGAAAAGAGATATATAGGACAGTCTGTCTCAGGGGCTGCTAGAGAGGAATGTGGCTGAAGGCTTGAATTAAACTGTAAGTGCATAGCATTCAACCTCTGCAAAAAGCCTCAGAAACACAATTGGTAGTCTCCGTTTAAATCTTTTCTACAAGATTGTATAGGAGAAAAATAATAACCAACAAATGATTAGAGTATGCTGTCAACTGCTTACACCATGGTGTGCTCTATAATTTTATTAAGAAAGATGTGTGGACTGTGTCAATGTGTGGAAATGCATGTAGGAAATAATATTGAGAAAAGCAGGACAGGAAACACAGGGAATGCCGTGATAACGTCATAAAAGCCACAATGCTCAGAAGATAATCTGAAATCAATATTGATCAGGTTTTATTTTCTCTCCGGTGGCCTACCACCATTACATGCACTTTCTAATGGCATAGATAGGTGGAACGTGGGATTTTTAGGACAGTGAAACCATCTGTATGATACTGTAATGGTGCATGATACATTTGTCAAAACCCATCAAATGTACAGCATCAAGAATGAGCCCTCATGTGGATTACACAGTGTCACTGCGGTTCATTGACTGTAACAAACATAACCCTTTGGCAGGGATGCTGATAGTGACGAGTGTGAATATGTAGGGCCAAGGGTATATGGGAATGCTGCCTTTCCACTCAGTTTTGCTGTGACCCCTAAAACTGCTAAAAATATATAATAAACTCTACTTTAGAAATATTTAAGCTCGGCCGGGTGCAGTGGCTCAAGCCTGTAATCCTAGCACTTTGGGAGGCCGAGGCGGGTGGATCACGAGGTCAAGAGATGGAGACCATCCTGGTCAACATGGTGAAACCCCGTCTCCATTAAAAATACAAAAAGCCGGGCGCGGTGGCTCAAGCCTGTAATCCCAGCACTTTGGGAGGCTGAGGCTGGTGGATCACGAGGTCAAGAGATCGAGACCATCCTGGTCAACATGGTGAAACCCTGTCTCTACTAAAAAATACAAAAAATTAGCTGGGCATGGTGGCGCGTGCCTGTAATCCCAGCTACTCAGGAGGCTGAGGCAGGAGAATTGCCTGAACCCAGGAGGCGGAGGTTGCGGTGAGCCGAGATCGCGCCATTGCACTCCAGCCTGGGTAACAAGAGCGAAACTCCATCTCAAAAAAAAAAAAAAAAAAAAAAAAAAATACAAAAAAAAAAAAAAAAACTAGCTGGGCGTGGTGGCACGTGCCTGTAATCCCAGCTACTCAGGAGGCTGAGGCAGGAGAATTTCCTGAACCCAGGAGAAGGAGGTTGCGGTGAGCCAAGATCGCGCCATTGCACTCCAGCCTGGGTAACAAGAGCAAAACTCCGTTTCAAAAAAAAAAAAAAAAAAGAAATATTTAAGCTCGATGTTAATTGGAAATGCACTAAATGAATATATTTTTATCACACTGTTTTCTTGATAAAGATAGTATATCTTTCCATTTGTTCAGAAAAATGAAAGGTCTTTTTGTAAAAAGTCATGATAGTGAGGGTGGCTCTGATATTCCCCGGTTTGGAAGAAGGCAGTGTTCCCTTTCCCACTGGATAAGAAACTAGGCCCGACCCTCCCTCCCTGGATAAGGCTAGGCCCTTCTTAGACTCTCTGGCCTAAGCCTTGATGATACCATCAGTCAGCAGATAGGAGCCAGATGTTCTGATAAGGGGGCCCACAGCAACGGTAACAGGAAAAGGGAGACAAGCTGATGGCTCCGGTCAGAAATGGCCGCTGTCCAGGCTCAACTTTGCTCACTCTCTGTCCCCTGATGAAAAGGCAGAATGTCCCATCCCAAGCCATAGCACACACATTTTTTTCAAGAGCAATAAAACACCACGCTAAAAATCCAGCTGATTTTTAAAAGTAATAAATTTCCTCAGGGATTTGCGTAAAGGAAAGGGTGTTTACCCATTAAAATGCAATCAACACAAGGCACGCACACCCTGCCAGGTCCCATCCTCTTGCCACGGGCATACTGTCTAAGGTTTCTGTGGGCTGAGGGCAGTGGCTCTGCAGACCAGTGAACAAGACCCCTCTTCTCTAAGGCCTTCCTGAGTGTGCCCTGACAATGGACTTGCCAGGACATGAGGGGACAGTATGCTCTCAGGGACAGACATCTGAGTCTCCAGAAGGTGGGAGCAACGCTGGCATCTGAAAAAGGCCTGAGGTCTTCCATTATAATGAGGTGGCCCAGCCTGCTCTGGGAGGTCCTGGACCACATGGTCAACAAGATTCTTGAGGGCAGGGACTCTGTCTCAGATTCTGTCTCCCATAGCAGAGTGCCAGGTGCACAGGGCTACAGAGATGTCATTATTGAGCACCTTCTGCATACAAGGCACTATGCTGGGCATGAGGTGGGCGCAAAGGGGAGCCAGGTTCAGGACACAAAGACTGGGAGTGAAGGCAGTGACATGGTGCCCTGTGCAGTGTCAAGGGAGGGGACGAGGCCTGGCTTCAGAACGCCAGGCTTCGAGTCTGAGTGGCACCACTTACGGCTGACCTAGGTTCTTTTGTGGCCTCTGGTTCCAAACACAAACATTGTGAAATCATAACAGCAAAAGGCAGGGGGTAAAAGTCACCTGAAGAGCTACCACAAAGGCAATCCCAGGGCTTCTCGCCGGCTTCCCAATCTCAAATCATGGTGCTGCCACCTATGCAAGCCAGAACCAGGAGTTGCCCTTGATCTCTCCTGCTTACTTGCCCCTAGTCCAAAGAAACACCCAATCCTACGCCCACACGCAGCTGAATTCCAATCCCTCTGCACCCCTACTGCCACCAGCACTGTCCCACCCATCAGCAGCACTTGGCATGGCCACAGTCCATTCCCCGAGCCATCTTTTTAAAATACAAGTCTGATCATGTCACCTCCTTACATAACACCTTTTGATGACTGCCCGCTGCTCTTAGGAAAACAAAACCAAACCCAGTGCTAACACTGCCTCCAAAGCCCTATGTTTCTTGGGCCCTGCCAAACTGTCCTGCATGATTTCAAGCGACTCTCCTCCGTCATCATGCCCTCGCTACTTGGTGATGTTTCTGGGAAGCCCACCAGACTCAGGTCCTGTACACAAGCTGTTTCCTTTGCCTGGACACTGTCTTTGCTGATCAGTGCTGATTCATATTTTAAGATCAGGCTATACCCGGAAGAGCCTTCCAAGAAGGCCTCCTGGTCTAGGCTAGAGTCTCCTCTAATTCTCCATTGTAACAATTGTAATTAAAACATTTTGTTTTGCTATGATTTTTTTCATAGCCTGCTCCTCTTGCATGTTCCATCTCAGGATAAAGAATTGTTGCATCCGCCTCGTTCCAGTGCTGAGCCCACAGCATCCAATGCAGTGACTCTCTTCATATGCTAGATGACTGAATGAATGAGTGAATGAATGAGTCTGGGGGTGGGGAGCAGGGAAGGCTGCATGGAGGAACTAGCATGGAAGAAAAGATGGTTATGTTTGGGATTTTCAAGAGTCACAGGCCTGCAATCAATGAACTGAGATCGGCCTTGACTTGCAGCTCTGATCATCCACACTTCCTTTTCCTTCCAGAAAGTCATGGATCCAGCCACCTCCATCATGACTTCCCTTCCGCCTGTTTTTTCTGTCTGGAAAGAATGCCTACCCCAGTCATCTCCGTTCCCTTCCCTTTCCACTCAGTATCCCCACCAGCTGTCTCTCCAATCCACTTTCCCACCACACTCCTGATGGATGTAACTGCATAATTGTGTGATGCTGGAAGGCTGATGTGTATGTCTGTGCTGGCAGTGATGTGTCTGGAGCTTTGCAGATGACCTTGAGAAGCAGAGGGGATCCCTCACCCCCATCTCTGGTTCTCTCAGACTCAAATCACAAATCTCCCGCTCTATCTGCAAGGGCCCAAGGACAGAGGGGCTGTAACCTAACCCAGACCAAACAGCCACCCACAGAAAGTCGTGGGAAGAAAAAGTTGTTCCAGTCTTGCAAAGACAAGCACCTGGTGGTGCTCTCTTCATCTCTCGATAAAGGTCTTGGGTTTCGCTTTCCACCTCCTGCAGGATCTTGTCAGCACCTGCTTTCTTGGGCACAGATTGGGAGACTGTGTGGTGTTTCTCTTCCTCCCAGATCAAGGCACACTCAGACCAAAAGGCAAAGGGGAGGTGCCTCCTGAGATTCTGCTGCTGCCCATTTCCTAGTTTCAGAGTTCTCAAGCCCTATAAAACTTAGACACCTAAAGAGGATAGAGAGGAAACAGTGTTTCTTTTTCTTTCTTTTTCCTTTCTTTCTTTTTTTTTTTGAGACCAACTCGCTCTGTCACCCAGACTGGAGTGCAGTGTCACAATCTCAGCTCACTGCAGCCACCGCTTCCTGGGTTCAAGTGATTCTCATGCCTCAGCCTCCCCAGTAACTGGGATTACAGGCACCTGCCACCACATCAGGCTAATTTTTGTATTTTTAGTAGAGACGGGATTTTGCCATGTTGGCGATGTTTTGCCATGTTGCCAGGCTGGTCTCGAACTCCTGACCTCAGATGATCCACCCACCTCAGCCTCCCGAAGTGCTGGGATTATAGATGTGAGCCACTGCACCTGGCCAAAAAAATGTTTCTGAAAGAATATGTGTATGTGCATGAGTACACATGCGGCAGGGAGTAGGAGGGAGAGACTTGTGTAACCAGAGATTTAGTATCTGAAACAATGGGAAAGAATGAACAGAAATAATAACAACTACCATTTATTGGGTCTGTATTGAATTCCAGACACGTTGCAGAGTGTTTTATGCACAATATTTCATTTAATTTTTAAAACAACTCAGTAAGGGAGAAACGTTATGTGCCCATTTTATAGATGAAAAAAGAGGCTCACTGATTCACACAGTTCATGTGTGGGGCCAAGCTCCGGCACTGAGATCTTGATGCCCATGCCCTGAACCGCTATTGGCAACTGCTTTCCAAGGGCTTGCGATGAGAAAGGAAAGGAAATTGGTTTTATGGTGTGGCAGAGGACCTGCAATGAGACATAAAGAACTCTCTGACAATGAGGGCTGTTTGGTTGTAGTCAGAGTAATTAGGCTTGTTAGAGCTCTTCCTCTGAGGGCCTTTACATTTAAGATGAATGGATGCTTCTATGCCTGGATGGTTTGAGGGAAACGCTCTCTGTTCCCAGCATGGGGCTAGCCTGTTTGAACTAACTGACAGCCTCACTGGGGATACAGGATTGCCACTCGAGAAACCGTTAGATAACAGAAGATAACACAGAATGTGAACCAAATGGGTCTGGCAGAAAGTAAGGGCTACAGACAGGCAGATGCCACTGTGGTTCAAAGCAAGGGCTTTGTGGTTGGGCGGGCAGACTTGTGTTTGAGTCCCGGCTGGATCTACTGCTTTTGTGACCTTGGGTACATTGTCTAACCTCTCTAAGCTTTGGTTTCCTTGTCAGTAAAAAGAGCCTAAGAATAGGCCCTACTTTGGAGAGATGCCATGAAAATTAAATAAGATAATCCATGTGAAATGCTTGGCACAGAACCTGGACACAATCAGAATACAATGGGGAGGAGCTGCTATGACAATGATTATTGGTGGACTGCAGAGGCAGGAGACAGCAAGCAGTGAAGAACAGAGCGCTAGGTTGGTGGGGAGCCAAGAAAGTCTTCCTGGGAAACCTGAGTTTTGTCCTGGAGCTTGAAGAGTTAGTCAGGTGAAATCAATGGGAAAGCATAGAGACGGAGGTGGGCGGGGCTCATGTAATTGAGTGAGATTTCGAATTCCCCATCACTTTAAAGAAAAATCTGATTTGGTCTGTGGTTGCAGTAGAGAAGGAAGTTGACTATGGGAAAGAGGTGGGAAAAGAGATGAGGTCTTCCATCCTTGTTTCCAAACCCAAAATGTGCACAGAGACAAACCTCAGAGACCGAAACAAGAAATCCTGACATCCAGGGCTTCTTTGCCCACTTCTGGGCTCTTGTGGAGGAGAAGGGGTAAGGGCCTGTGCACGTGGCTGAGGGCAGGGCTGGTGGCGGATGGGGACAGGATCTGAAACAAGGGAAGTTAGGAAATGTGGGTGAGGCCCTTAATGACTGTGCGGGCTGATTCATGTGGGAAACCCAGCTTCAAGGCCACATGGAGATCTAGCATCCGGTCAGGCGGGAGGCCAATTTTGAGACCCTGGGCATCTCTCGTCTTCAGCGTTGCCAGGTAAGAGTGGAAGTCCCTAGGGGAGCAATCCCTGTGCTAACCCAATTATTCCCTACCAGCCTGCCTTATCTCCCTGATGTGAAGACGAACGCCTTAGGAACCAGGTTTTCCAGGAAAGATGCTGCTTGTTTCAGACCCTTTATGCTAAAACATCTGCCGAGTACCCACTGTCAACCCCTTCCGTCAAGCATCATGTAGGCCTTGTCAAAAATGCTAATCCTCAGTTCTTGTCCCTAGAATCTGATTCCATGGGTTTAGGGATTCAGGAATCGATTTCTAACAAGTATCCAGGTGATTCTTTAGGTAAGGCAAATTTGGAAAAGGCTGACTTAAGACTCTCTTACATTCCCTTCAGTCCTAAATTCTAGGCGGCAGAGAGTGTGTAGCAGGAAGGGCCCGGGCTCGTGGCAAGAGGCGGATTCTAGCCAGACCCTGCAGTTCACAGGACCCTGTGCTGGGGAAGCCCTAGAAGCAAAAGAGGTTGCAGGGAAGGAGTTTTCACCCATCAGTAATCAAGAGCCCAACAGAAGTGAAGATGGAAGTCAGGGAATAATTGGTTTTGAGCATCTTCCTGGGACTGGCAGGACAATGTAGGTCTGAGCAGCTCCCACTATACACGGGGGGACACTTAAGCCCAAAGAATTTTTAAAACGTGGCTAAATTCCACAGCTAATCAGAGGAGGCAGCAATCCAGATCCCCTGGTCTGCACCCTCTTCATTGTTGGGGTGCACCACAGGGCACGCATGTTGCCTTGTGGCTTGTGGGAAAGCCACTGTCGCGTGGAGCTATCGTGGAGCGCCAGTGTCCTGAGTCCCTGGAAATTCTCCCGAGTGGCCTGGAATCTAACATTACCCTATATTTGCTTAATGTATGATCGAGAGAAAGCACCGGGTCTGTGGCGGAGGGCAGGACAGAGGAAAAGCCGTGAAAGCGGGAAGTACGGGAGGCGGGACTGAAACGGAAATAGGCACAAGAGCTCACAAAACCTGAGGGCCGCGTCCCGAGGGGTGACCTGACCCATCAAGGCCCCACACCTGGCGACGGCAAAGCTGGGCGAAAACCTCCGCCCCACCCTCCCAAGGTGGGGCAGGGAAAAGGCAGAGTGAGAAGCGAGGTCTGATTTTGCTGAAGCTTTTTAGAAATTCGCTGTGTCAGAGAAACTGAAAAGACCAAACAAAACCCCTAAAACTCCAAGCCGGTTATTTCATCCACGTGGCACATGAGCAAGCCAAAAAAACGGGGTGTGGGGCGGGGAAAAAGTCAGCCGTCCCGCCCCTGCTGGAAGGAAGGGATTTGCCTGGAGAGCAAACTTCTGACACCGCCCGGGTCGCTGAGTCGGCGCGGCCGGGAGGGAGGGAGGTCGAGGAGGCTGCTCTCACAAAGCCGCGGAGCCGCGGCCCCCTCTCCCCGCCCCCTGCCCGGCCACGCCGGAGCGCGGGGAACCGCCGCGGGCCCTTTAAGGGCCGCGAGGTGCGCGGTCTCTTTAAGGCGGGTCCTGGTGGTTTCTGTTTTCTGAAGGAAGTGACGGGGGGTGGGATTGAATGAAAAGTGCAAAACACGGGCTCGCAGCGCCGGAGCCCGGGGCCGCGGAGCCTGGCCGGGGCAGCTGCGTCTCCGCCTCGGGGCCGCCGGGGGTCCGCTGCCGAGCGCTACCCACGTGCGTCCGCGCCTCCTCGCGGGCTACCCCGCGGCCGAGGCCCCCGGCGGAGCGGCTCCCGGGCGCCCCGAACTAGCCCCCAACTTTGGGCGAAGTTTGTCTGAGCCTCTCCCTGCCCCCACGCGGTGCGCCGGGGCCGCGAACGGCGGCGGCCCCCGGGGATGCGCCCGTCCGGGGTCCCCCCGGCGCGCCCCGCGCTGTCGCTGCTGCTGCTGCTGCAGCTGCTCGTACCGCTGCTGGGAACGGGTGCGCCGGCCGAGCTGCGGGTCCGCGTGCGGCTGCCGGACGGCCAGGTGACGGAGGAGAGCCTGCAGGCGGACAGCGACGCCGACAGCATCAGCCTTGAGCTGCGCAAGCCCGATGGCACCCTCGTCTCCTTCACCGCCGACTTCAAGAAGGTGAGGCGCCCTCACTCCCCGGGGTAGCACCTTCGAGCCTGAGCCTCCCCCCCGCCCCGGGGTCCCAGGCGCCCTCTTGCCTGCAGTCGGGAAGACGCGCCCAGGAGGGGGACGCAGCCGGCCCAAGGTCACACCGGGCTCTTCTCTACACCTCTTTGCCCACTCCTCAGCGCCCATCCCTTCATTCTCCCCAAAGAACCCCTCTGCTGCCCTTTCTCATTCCCCCCTCCAGTGCTCCCAAAGCCCCCGGGTGCTGACCGTCCTTCAGAACTCCTGCTAACGACTGGACCCCCTTCTTGGAGTCATTTCCCTGTGCTCTGGTGGGAAAAGTCCTAGGCGAGGTGTTCTCACTGTGGGTTCTCGCTGTGTGATCTAGAGCAAGCAAGTCTTTCCTCCTATGGGCCTGGCTTCTCCCCTCTGTACAGGGCAATGAGCGGTCTGCGAGGCCTCCCGTCCCTGACATTTTGGAGTCCCACTGTCCCCTCTTCCGCTGTTTTGCTTTTCTGGGGAGAGCTGTCTGACCCTGGTCCCTCTCAAGCCTGGAAAAGCCCTGTCTCCTTGGTCTGGAAGGCTGGGGCGCTTGCAGCAGAAGGATCCTAGAGAGAGACCCCGG
The DNA here is from genome assembly GCF_048565385.1 of Saimiri boliviensis. Lineage (NCBI taxonomy): Eukaryota > Metazoa > Chordata > Mammalia > Primates > Cebidae > Saimiri > Saimiri boliviensis. The sequence goes on from NC_133454.1 coordinate 55,801,765, forward strand.
CTGAGGCCCCCTCCCTCTGGGAGAAGTGCTGCCCTTCACTCTGCCTGGCAACCCCCCTACTTTGGCCCAGTTTAGGGTTAGGGAGTTAGAGACCAGCCCTCTCTCAGAGAGAGAGAGAGAGAGAGAGAGAGAGAGAGAGAGAGAGAGAGAAGAGAGACCAGCCCCTCTCAGAGAGAGAGAGAGTGTGTGTGTGTGTGTGTGTTTTGTGGAGGGAACAAGAAGGACCTTGCACCCAGCCCTCTGTGGGTGTGTGTGTGTGTGTGTGTGTGTATGTGTTGTGGAGGGAACAAGAAGAGCCTTGCACCCAGTGGGCTGGGGGGTTTTCAGAAAATGGGCCTGGAAGGATGGTGAGTGACTAAGCTGGAGGAAAAGAGGGTGGGTGAGTCAGGTATTCAAGGGACTGTTCTGTCTCCTTCCCCCAGCCTCTCTTCTACTAAAGAGAGGCCTGTGAGGCTCTGTCCCTGGAGGGGTGCAGGGGTGACGCAGATTAGATAGCTGGGGGAGCCCAGGCCCCGGGAACCCTTGCTGGAGTTGCCCCTCTTTCCTCCCTCCTAGAGACAGGGTGCTTTAGAGGAGAGGTGGCAGAGTTTGGGGAGTCAGTTAGGGACCCAGCAAGATTGCCATAGTTAGCAGGAGTGGGGGATTATGCTTGACCGCTAGAGGGAGGTGAGGGGGGTGTTGAGGCTTGACCGCTAATTGCCCCAGGGCCACTGACTTGTCACTGACATTGGACTTAAGCAGGCAGGTGGGAGTGCGGGGGTGAGCATTGACAAATGGGAAGACTCTGCAGCCCATCCTTACACAGCAGGCCTAAGCTAGGCTCTCAGATGTAGGTAGGGGCAGACGAGTCTGTGGTTGGAGAGAGAGGGAAGCTGATAATGTCAGCTTCCCTACCCTGCCTCCGCACCTAAACCTTAGGGGACTTTTATCAAGTGTGTTCTGTTTCTGAAAAATCTATATTAGTGGCTGGATCCATCAGGAATCAGGGATCTAATCTTCTGTCCAAGCCCTTTGTCCCTGAAAGTTAGCCTCAGGCCAGGCTGTGACTCCCACCCTCCTGCCCGCCGGACATCATCTCGTGGCTGCACTAGAACCCTGCAAAGAGCCCTGGCTGTGGCCAGGACAGTGAAAGGCAATTGATAGGGCTGAGCTTTTATAGCCTTTAGCTACAGCTGGAAGATTTTTATTGCTCTGACCTGAAGGGAGAGAGTAAGAAGTGTCGGGATAGCTGTGGTGGTGACGTAGTAGTGGCTGATGGCTGGGCTGGGGTGCGGGGATTGGCGTGACGGTATGGTGGGCATCTGCCTGCCCAGTTAGAACATGGCATTTGGAGGGTGTGAGCACCTCATTTGACTGCCTGCAGTGGTTCAGTCTTCCATTCAGGTTTCTGAAGTCTGCTTTCAGGTTAGCCTCTGACCCAGAAGCTGCCATTTCACACCCACCTCTGGCATCTCCAATTTCATCAGCAAGGGAAGGAATTGGGAGTGGAAGGTACAGAAAGGAAACCAGCTTTCCCAAGTCCCTTTAACTCTAGGTTTCTCCACTGGCCTAGGATAGGGTGCAGTTGGAGAATGCAGTGTGGGGGAGACTAGCCTTTACCCTCACCCAGGCCACTCACCACCTGCATCAGCCACAGCACCTTCTATGTCCCAGTCCTTCTAGGGTGGGTCACCTCTCAGTTCTCAAGGCCTCATGCCTCAAAGTCCTTGGAAGATTTCCACAAGAAAGCTCAGTCTAGAAGGAATGATTTTTCTATAAGAGAAAGACAGGCTGGGTGTGGTTGCTCACATCTGTAATCCCAGGACTTGGGGAGGCTGAGGCAAGCATATCACTCGAAACCAGAAATATGAAACCTTCAGGCCAAATGAGACTCCATCTACAAAAAATTAAAAATTTTTCTAGGCATGCCGGTATGTGCCTTGTCGTCCAGCTATTCAAGGAGGCTGAGGCGGGAGAATCACTTGAACCCGGGAGCTGAGGCTGCTCTGAGCTGTGATTGCGCTTCCGCACTCCAGCCTAGGAAGTCATGCTTTTTATGTTTCTTGTACCAAACTCATTTGCAGTGGTTTGGGAAAAGTTCCTAATCTGAAGAGTGATGTTCGCCATTTGATCACTTTGCGGAGAAACAGTCCAAACTGAATGAGACAGACTTGGTTCACCCTGGGCAAGCTATTTGATCTCTCCAGGCCTTCACTTCTTCATCTATAAAACAGGGATAATAATAGTACATATCCTAGGGTTACTAGGAGAATCAAACAGGGTAGTGCCTATGGCATACTCGCTCTGTATCAGATACTGTGTTAAGTGCCCGAGACATAGGACCCATTAGCTTTGCTAATTGTGGCTCACACAGCATTTCAGCAAGGATCCTCTCTGCTAGCCTTGGATCCAAAGACATTGAATGACAGACCCAAGGTCATGCAGAAAAGTCAGTATTGAATCTGGAGGAGCCTTGGGCTCTTCATCGTAACCTCCTTGAAGTTCAAAATTGCTGGCCAGCCCCTCAGAGCAGGAGCAGCCGTCCTTGTCCTGACAGTCCCCCCAGGGCAACAGGGAGCCCCACTGTGTGGGTTGGAACCGAGGCCTCTGTCTAATTCCCAACCTCATCCAGCCCCCTCTCTCCAGCCCTTCCCACCCCCATTTGCCTCTATCTGAGTCAGAGGTCTGACAGCCTAACTCTTTCCCACACTGCCACCTGGACCTTGAGGCAGGGAAGCATCATCCCACTGGAGGACACATAGCCTGGGGCTATGAAACCATCACGCATTACTGCAAGCCCTGCCCATAGGCTGAGTGAGGGCCATCAGGCTGACTGACTACAGCTCTGAAAGAATGCCGCAGCTCTGAAAGAATGCCACAGATCAGTGCCTCCTGGCTTTGCTGCACCTTGCGATCACCTGCAGAGCCTTGAAAACTCCCAATGCTGTACACCCTACCAATGAAATCAGAATATCTCAGAGTGGGAGTCAGGCAGCAGTTTTTTGTTTGTTTGTTTGTTTTGCTTTTTGGTGATTCCAATGTGCAGCAAAGTTTGGGAACCACTGGCACAGTGGCTCCAGGGGAGGAGCAGGGACCTGGAGAAGCAGCCAGGTCAGGTTGTTAAATGAAGGTAGGGCCCAGACTCAGTCACATATTTGAAACCTGTCATCTTACGCACACTAATCCTAATGTGTTTTCAGCAGCACATATACTTCGGGCCTAATGCTGTGTGCCCTCAGTACACAAACTACTTCACAGTGCGTCCTTGGTAGGCAAGACTCTCCTTTGTACTGCACATCCTATGGGTGTAATGAGCCCTGGATCACTAGCATATCTAATCATAGGCGTGTCACTGTCCCCTCTCTCTAACCTGGCTGTTCGACAGCCCTCCTGGTCCACCTTCCGGAAGCTGGTATCCCTGCCAATTTCTCTTTCACCTCTGTCCCCCAGTCCAAGTGACCAAAAGCTGGGAAGAGGATGAGTTATGCTCCAGGCGGCCTGCTTTGATACTGACCGGATTGGGGCAGTATCAGAGGGGGGAGGGTGATACTGATAGATACGAAGGTGATGGTGACGGCATCAGAACAGCGGGCGGTGGGGATCTCCTTCCCCTCCCAGCATCAGGGGGAGAAGGAGACACAGACTCCAAAAGCATGGAAAGAGGGGATCCTGACGGCCCACGGCCAGAGCCTTGGAGGAAATAAGCAAGATAAGGAAAACCATGCAGCTGTGTGGGTCAGTTCAGGGCTGCTTTGGAGGGACGAGGACCCAGGGAGGTTGGAAGCTTGAACCCTTCCCTGGGCACTGATGGGTGAGTGGGAGCCAGAGGAAGGGACAGTCCCAAGAATGCTAGAGCCCCTGTGCCAGGGGGGCCTGGTCTGGGGGTAGGGGAGCAACACGGGAAGCCTTGAAGTGTCATCAGTGAAGATGTGGAATGTGCAACGTCCATGTCTCTGCCTAAGAACGTTTATCCCAAGAAGATATCACAGCATACGCATGTGGGACCGCGAGGCTTTCAGGGCCCAGTCTGCCTCTCCCCTGTCAGTGTGAGTGCCCTTTAGATTTGTGTGGAGGCATCTGATGGATGGAAAGTCTTCTTGGGGAACAGAAGACAGTGGAGGTGCTTTCGGGAGAGGCCCAGACTTTTCTGGAGCTCAGAGCATTTCGTCAGAGGTGTTTACAAGAAGTCACCAGATGGAATGACCAGGCTTACTGACATGGGGCCCTTGGGTCTAACACCTGTCCCTCCTCTGCATGTGAGGAATTCCTCCTTAGATCAGGGATGGGCAGCCCCGCCTGAGGGGTCAGATGCACTCCCTGGAGCTTGGCCAGCCTCTCCCACCCCTGAATGCTGTGTCCAGGTGGAGTCCTAGCAAAAGATCAATAGGCCCAGTAAAGACTTCCAGCTGGGATAATGGAGTATCCTGCTGAGAAGCTGGTGGGGAGAGTGAATTAGTTCCCTCTCAGGCTTCCGGAGGCCCAGAGAGGTGGTGGAGATAATTGCGGGACAGACTCCTGTTCTGCAGGCAGAGGGCCCAGCCTTGAGGTGAGGATTGCATAGGGTCTAGAGATCACTTGTGAAGCAGTCCCTCACGTCACACACGGCTTCATGTGATCCTCATTGCCACAGATAGTACAAGGCAATGGTGCCTCTGTGTGTAGACATTCGGGCTGAGGCCTGGAGCTCTGAAGTGAGGCTGACAAGATCCAGCCGCTGATGATCTGGGATTAGGATTCAGGGTTCCTTCCAGTATATCCTGACTGCCTGTCTGCTGTGGCACCATGAGAGGGCTCCTTCCAGAAGGCTAAAGAACCCTGGGGAGGGAACTAGAGGGGAGAAGGAGGCCAGAAAAACCCTGATGCAGAGGTAAAATCCACAGAGACCTTCTTTTGTGCGTGGGCTGGATCCCTTCTCCTGTGCTCTCCCCTCCCGTGGATGGAGTACTGACTTCTTGCTCATGCCTGCAACTCTTCGCTCCCTGCACGGCCTCTCGGGGAGTTGAGTAAGGGGGATGAGTTTAGAAAATATCTCACCGAGGCCAGGTGTGGTGGCTCACACCTGTAATTCCAGCATTTTGGGAGGCTGAGGCAGGCAGATCACTTGAGGCCAGGAGTTTGAGACCAGACTGATCAACATGGTGAAACCCTGTCTCTACTAAAAATACAAAAATTAGCCAGGCGTGGTAGCAGACACCTATAATCCCAGCTACTCTGGAGGCTGAGGCAGGAGAATCACTTGAACCCAGGAAGCAGAGGTTGTGATGAGCTGAGATCGCACCACTGCACCCCAGCCTGGGCAGCAGAGTAAGACTCCATCTCAAAAAAAAAGAAAGAAAGAAAGAAAGAAAAGAAAATATCTAACAGACACTAATGAGCTCTCACTATCTACATTTTTTCCTGCCACTTACCAGCTGTGTGACTTGGCAAGTCACTTAACCTCTCTGAGCCCCAGGCTCCTTGCCTGTACTTCAGAGACAATAGTGTTAGGCTTGGGGCTCGGTGTGCACAGTGACGAAGAGGCCCTTCGCAGAGCAGAGGCCCACGTGGGCATGTGAGGAGCACGGTGCCAGTGCCTGCAGGCCGGGAGGTCCCTCCGCCCCACCGTTAAGCGTGTTGCTGCAGCTGCAGCTTTTCCGCTGTAGGGACCAAAGCCTCATGAGGAGCTAACATCCCTGAAGTTGGCAAGTGTTGGAGTGGCTGCCACTAGGGAGTCGGATAAAGGGCAGGGAGCAAGGGAGGCATCGGGGCTGGGAATGCGGGTGAGAGGGAATCGTGGAGCCCTGTCTTAGGAGCCCTGAGTCAGCGGCATGGTGGGGCGCAGTTGATCCACATAAAGCCTCACATTGTTCCCACAGCAGTCAGGACTGTGGTGGCCTTTGGGATTCGGCTGACAGAGCACTAGAGGCTCTGGGGAAGGCTGGGGGCGGGGGCACTGCCCCGGGCCAGTGGTTGTGCTAATGCTCTGTGACAAGCAGCCTCTGTCCAGGCCTAGCACTAGGGGTGCTGGCATCTCATCATGGGGTGGCCCGAGTCCCTGGGTACTGGCCTTGGAATGTACGTGGAATCCATCCACCCCATTCCTGCTCGAGGATCCTGAGCAGAGCAGCCAGGGTGCTTCCGGGTCTGCTGTGGGGCTAGGAAGGCACCACTTCCTGGCTGGCTCTCTAGGCTAAACCCCCTCTCCCTCCGCAGCCCAGTGAAGCTAGCCCCTTCTCTAGCCATAAAACAGCTCCAGCCAGGAGCAGAGGAATAAATATTTAGATTGGCTCAGCCTGGGCCCCAGAATCACACTCTCTAGTGTGATGGGAAGGAGACCAAGATGGCGGAGGACACTCCCAGGAGAGAGCACCAGCTGTCCGGGAGCAAGGGTGCTGAGAGAGAGGAGGGTGGGGGCCAAGCGGCTTCATGTGGCCCTGCAGCGATGACCTGTGGCTTGGGCCGTGACCAGCACTGGACAGTGGTGGCTGGAAGCAGCGCATGGAGGGAAGGGGTGGTCTACTGCCCTGGCCCCCTTTGCTTTGCATTCCCCTGCAGGCTGGCCTCCCCCCAACCCCCAGGGCTTTGTGGGAAGGGGCTGAGGAAGAGCACTTGGAGAGTGGGGGCAGCTAGGGGCCGTGATGGGAAGGCAGGGTGCCAGAGGAGGCTGGGCAGGCTGGAGCGAGGTGATGGCACGTGGTGAGAATGTGCTACTGTGCGTGAGTGTGCGCGTGTGTGTGTGTGTGTGTGTGTACACATGTGAGAAGCAGCATCGGGGAGGAAGTCTGTGAGGAGAGTTGAACAAGTTGGGATGGTGACGCTGGGTGTGTCCTGACGCTGGGCATGAGATGGGGAATTCAGAGGGTGGTGGGCATGGGGACTGTGGAGAGGGGTGTGATGAGAGGGTGGGGAGCCGCTTCTGCCAAGACCGGGAGACTGTGAGGGAGGAGACAGGCCTGGATGTGCGCCTGTGGAGGGATGGGAACATGGAACAGGAGCCACTGGAAGACTTTGCGGGAAGGAGATTGAGACCCAGTGAGTCTGTGAGAGATGACATCGTGCGCACGAATGGGGAAGCCGTGCGAGCCTGCGTCAGTTCAGATTAGGCTTGACTGGGAGTAGTATAAACCCCCAGGAACAGCGGCTGAGGCCGAGGCAAAACAGCCCGTTTCGTTCTTCCCAACATTATCTGAGTCTGGAGGCCACAATCAGGGCTGGTGTGACAGCCCCGCTGTCCCCTGGGCGCCGGGGGCTCCCTGCCCACCCTCAGTGCTGAGCATGGGATGTCTGCCAGGGTGCCCTTCCCAGAGAGGTTCTCTGCCGTCTCTCAGCGCATTCACCCAGCGTGGCTGAGCCAGAGCAGCCTTCTTTCTAGGAGACACGGGTGGATCCCAGTCACACAGCATGGCAGGGATGGGCACAGGGAGGAACTGAGTATCTAGACGAGGGCTACACTGGGAAGCCTGAACTGGCATGATCGCTGGACTCAGGCAGGAGGTCTGGGCTTCTGGCACTGCCTCTGCCACTGTGTGACTCATGGTTACTTCCCTGCTGGAACCTCACTGGGCCATGAACTGGATGATCCCCTAAACCTTCTTGAAGCCAAAATAGCCGCTGGAGCACTTCCAGCCTGCAGGAGCCCAGCTACAGGCAAGGCCAAGAAGAAAGAGTCTGCACGCTGGAGGCTAGGAGGCTAGCAGGTTGATGGAGGCCCTAGAGCACTCACTCCTTCCTGCAGCTGTGAAGCATCGAGCCCCAGCTGTGCACCAGACCCTGGGGCCACCATTTGAATAGGCTAGAGTCACTGCTCTTGAGCCAGAGGCAGTTCACAGAGGGCCTGGATGACTTACTGCCTGGGCCGAAGATGCTCCATGAGGACAGGGACCGTGTGCCTGGGGCGTCAGACTCTAATCAGAGTCTGATCCAGCTCCAAACCACAGGTCCCTTCATGTCACCCCAGGCTCAAACCCACCTGTGACCCTGCCTTGTGAAGGTTGGAGGAAGAGGAGTCCCCAGAAACTTGCCGGGAAGTCTGAGGTGCAGGGAGTGGAAAGTGGGGGGACGCTGGTCAGAATGACAGAGCCCTGTCACCAAACAGACCAGAACATAGGGTTACCCGTTCCCTCTCAGGGATCAGCAAGTGGAATGTGCTTTTCTGGGGAAACAAGACAAAGAGACTGGAGAATTTGGGGTGTAAAGAAGTCCTGGCATACCAGGCAGGCGGGTTAGAGGGGTGTTCCTGCCTCCTCGTCCCCTCTTATTTGTGTCATGCTGTTTGGTAGTTGCAGAAACCATGAGTCAGAGTGGCCACATTCCCAAGGCAGGTGTGCTGAGGGCTTTAGGCAGGGTGCTGCTAGATAGGTGTGATGGACAGTGGGTCCTAATCCTGCCTCTGCTGCTGGCCAGCCCAGGCATCAAGGGCAAACCCCGCAACCTCTATGCACCCGAGTTCCAATTCCTTTAGCTGAACATCAAGGAGATGAGATTAGTTGATCCAAGAGGCAATTATGCATTCTGGTTAAGACAGCTCAGGCTTTGAAGTCAGACTGTCTGGGTTAAGATCCTGGCTGTGTTTCCTTTTAGCCCATGACCTTGAGCAGGTTACCCAATCCAAGCCCCATAACAGTCATAGCTCCTACCGCCTGTTGTAAGGGTTTTAAGGAGAATCTTACATCCTTTTGACCCACGGAAACAATGCTTTTTCTCTTCTAGTTATAAACTTTAATAACTCTGTCCTACACAAATAGGAGATACAGAAGAAATCCTCCGTCTCAGGGAGAAATTCTCGTTCCCTCTCGGCACCCCCAGTCAGTTCCGATTTTGACAGCATTTTGTTATTATAATTCATGATGTTATTAATACAGAAGCAGGAAAAAAGCTCAAATAGATTTCTTTCATCGTCTAGTCTAGTCCAAAAGTTCAAATACCTTCTCTTGCCAATGGTAATCAGGTGATGTCACCAAGGAAAGAGACCCCTGAGCAGCCGTGAGACTGCTGGGTATTTCATGCACCTGTGGCGTTGGAGAAGATGCTGTGAATATCCAGACAGGCTTCCCTCCAAAGAGTCCGAGCTGAAAATACCGGGGAAGTGGATTTCGAATCCTTCCTGGGAGATCCCGCCAGGGACACGGCCTGGCTCAAGCTCTGGTAGGGGAAGTCTGGTATCAAGTCTCACCTGGCAGGAATTGAGCCCAGAATGGAAAGTGCTACAGGCAGGGCAGCCTCCCTCTCTCCTCAGCCGACCTGAGTGAGGGGAGGATCAGATAGCCCAGCCTGGCAGGACAAGGAGATTGCAGCATCACGACCAAGAAGGGATTTCCTGTTGAGAGGAAGCAGGGGTTAAGCTGAGCTCTGATTCACCTTCCTCACAAGTCTCCGGGATCATAAGGAACCTAATGGAACCTTCCTCAACAGCTGAGCCTCAATTTCCCTTTCTGGAAAACCTTCCCCTATACTTCCACACCTCCTTGTTCCAGAGATCATTTACAAGAAAAGGAAGAAAGAGAAACTTCTGTGTAGAGTTAAAGGGCTGCAGCTGGGCGCGGTGGCTCATGCCTGTAATCCCAGCACTTTGGGAGGCCGAGGCGGGTGGGTCACAAGGTCAAGAGATCGAGACCATCCTGGTCAACACGGTGAAACCCCATCTCTACTAAAAATACAAAAATTAGCTGGGCATGGTGGCGCGTGCCTGTAATCCCAGCTACTCAGGAGGCTGAGGCAGGAGAATTGCCTGAACCCAGGAGGCAGAGGTTGCGGTGAGCCGAGATCGCACCATTGCACTCCAGCCTAGGTAACAAGAGCGAAACTCCGTCTCAAAAAAAAAAAAAAAAAAAGAAAAAAAAAAGGGGCTGCAGAAATACATGGGCATTTACAAGATGACACGCACTCATTTGTTGCAGATTGCCCACGAGGCTTGCTTGTCACCTACAAGAGTAATCCCAGCCAGCACATACCCCATGTGAGAATCTTTCAGATAACTTCCTTAGTCCTCACTACAACCCTGTCACATAACTGTGGGATCATCCCCTTTTTATACATCAAGGAAATTGGGGAGAAGCCTGGAGGACCCACTAATGCAGTCCAGCTTTAGGGTGGAGCTGTGAGTCCCTTGCTGCATGTACTGGGACTCCAAGCGGGGTGCTGAGACCCTGTTGCTGAGGCACTTCTGTTCTCACCTGTGTACAGTAAGCACTCAGTGACTGTGCGGTGGGGCTGGGGCCCCGGGTATTGACAGATGATCCACAGGGCTGTCATTCTAAGTCTCAGTGCAGAGCCATAGGGGTTCCCAGCAGAGAATGGTCACTGAGGGCAGGTTGCCTTCGCCATAGGAGGGGCCTTGACAGATGTAGACCACTTCTGACTGGGACCCACTAACTTGTCACTGGGAGCAGCGTTAATCAAGTCACAGAGATGGGTAGGAAGGCAAGGGGCTGCTTCCCATGTTGTGAGCAGTGCAGGTGGGCAGAGCACAGGGCTCCAGCAGCCAGATAGGGAAGGGAACCCAGCCCAGCCTGCAGCCCTCCATCCTCCTGCAGACCCCCATTTACGTGGTGAGTCAGTAACAGGAAGGAGCCCTTGGACGGTGGCAATGCCATTAGCAACCCCATGGGGGAAAGGGGAAGTGGGGAGGGAAGGAAGTAGTGAGGCACCCCAGCGCCCTCAGGCAGGAAGGCTGCAACAGCTGCAGCCAGCCTCCCGTTCTGCCCTCGCCCTGTCCCGGCCCCTGCACCCCACTCACTCAGAGATGGGTGGCCAGGAGCCTGGCCGATCAGAAGCACCAGGGGCACATTGAGACCTCTCCCCAAATCTACTGAATAAGAATGTCTGAGATTTCTAGCTATTGGAACTAGAAAGAAAAAAAAGTCAGAGAAAGAAACTTGGAATTGGTTCTTGAAAAAGTCCAGCGCTCCTCCACAAGGCCCTGGTCAGGTGGCTGTGGAGGCCCTGACCCACCTGATGAGGGTGGCGTTTAGGAGTTCTGCCAAGGGGGATCATCAGCTGTGAATAAATAAGGAACCAAAAAGAGGTGATGTTTGCTTCAAGGTGAAGCTTCATCCTTTTAAAGGGTTCTCTGTAGAAAAACTCTAGTGGTTCACTTTGTCAATTTTCCAGGAAGCTTTGGAACATTTGGGGTGTGTTCATTCTTTTAAGTCACGGGTCTAAATGGAAAAGATAAAAATTCCTAGACCAGCAGGAGGGAGGTGTCTGTTACCAGGCAGTACCCAGGCGTCCCCTCCGGGGCCCAAGCTGAGTACCCAGTAGGCAGGCGGGAAGGTCTCACACCCTTCAGCTGTTTGCATCCTCCTGCCCTTCTTTAGGATGTGAAGATCTTCCGGGCCCTGATCCTGGGGGAGCTGGAGAAGGGGCAGAGTCAGTTCCAGGCCCTCTGCTTTGTCACCCGGCTGCAGCACAACGAGATCATCCCCAGCGAGGCCATGGCCAAGCTCCGGCAGGTAAGTGCCCCACCAGGCCTGCCCGGCCCAGCTCCTGACCTGCAGCCCTAACCCCTGCAGCCGGCCTGGCTCTCAGCCCAGATCCCCCAACCTCAGCCTCCCACCCAGCTCCTCATCCTCACACTGTTCCTGGACCCTCTGCCCTTAAACCGCCCTCATCTCTGCCACCCCATTCACCCTAGGGTCCTGAGTCCCTAATTTTGCCCCAGGCCAAACCTGACCCCAGAGCTGCAGATCACTAACTGAACCCCATCTCCCAGATTTCTCCCGTCCAGTTCCAGCACCTCCCTGTGTATGACAGGGGTCACACACCTGTCTTGGGCTCTGAGGGCAGATCAAGCATCACATCTCCTCTGTCACTTATTAGTTGGGTGACATTGGACAAGTTACTTTAAAAGTCACAGTTTTCTCATTGAGAAAATGGGTTGTAGGGGAATTCCGTGTGCTAACATATGTAACGTGTTCAAAACCCTCAAACCTCCTGGGCCGCTTCTGGTGTCTTAGACTTTGGGCCTCGCCCCAGCCTCATTTAGGTTCCCTGGCGTGTCCAGCAGAGTCCGTCCTGGGTGCCTCCTCACCCCTGCCCTTTGCCTGCTTTCTCAAAGGGACTTGGTTCCCTGGATGTTGGAAAGCACATGATTCCAGAGGTTATATGCCCTGGCACATCTTGCCTGGCCCACCCACCTTCACCTCCCACCCATGCCTCAGCATTCTCCATCCAGCCCCAGAGGTCAGCCCAGTGGCCAGCACGTAGTTTGGGCAGCGTCCATTCTGGATAGAAGCTGAAAAGGCTCGACTGTACTCTGGCCATTGGTTTCCCTGCCAGTTGGAGAGGGTGGGGCTGCCACCCTGCAGATGGCCCCAGCGTTCTAAAGGCAGTAAGCCTGGGCTTGTCTGACTCTGGAGGGTCGGGGAAGATGGACAGGGAGCATTCTGAAGCCAGGTGGGAGTGGCTTCTCTCTTGCACACAGAAAAACCCCCGGGCAGTACGGCAGGCAGAGGAGGTTCGGGGTCCTGAGCAGCTGCACATGGATGTTGCTGTCAACTTCAGCCGGGGGGGCCTGCTGAGCCCCCATCTCCACAACGTGTGTGCCGAGGCTGCGGATGCCATCTATACCCGCCAGGAGGACGTCCGGTTCTGGCTGGAACAAGGTCAGCTGGGAGCTGGGCACTGCCCGCTGCTGGGTGGAGGGAAGGGGATGGGGAGACAGCACAGAGCAGTGGAGGAGGGCAGGGACATCATCAGCTGAGTCTCATCATTACCCTTTCATTTGCTCAGGGGACACTTACTGAACAGCTGCAGGGATGTATTGACACAGGACTCAGAGATGTAGACACTCCGTTCCTGTCCCCCAGCAGGGCAGATCTGCAGAGTTAAGTGTGATAGAATACCATGATGCTACAGGCATTCAGGGAGGGACCCCCACACCAGGCTGCAGTTAGTCTGGGAAGGCTTCCTGGAGGAAGTGGCGCCTGTGTAACTATTCAGTGAGAAGAGTCAGCCTGAGGAACAGACCCTACTCCAGGCAGGGCACACAGACTCTGCTAGGCCCTGTGGAGGGAGATTCCCAGGTACTTCCCCTCATCCCTGCCCTTAGTGAGGACACAGAGATGGGACCTTCTGTCATGGAAGTTGGGCACCTTCCACTGCCACCTCTTGGAAATCAGCTTCGGGCTTCCCGGTGCCAGCATCTCTCCCGCAAGAACCTTGGGAGCACCTCTCCCCTCTGTATGGTCCCTGCCTTCCTGACTTCTGTGACTTCCCAGCTGGTCCCTCTCTGGGTACCTTTCCCAGGACTGCCCTCAGGTCCTCTGTGTGGAGGGCAGAGGGAAATGGCACTATTCCAACTCCAGGTCCCTGTGCCTTCTGCCATGAGCACTGGAGAAATGCCTGCTTCTCCCAGGGCAGGCCCAGGGAGAAATGCCCAACGGAGCTGTGGTCTTGCCCTCCACACACATACATCCTGCACCCCAGACTATGGCGCAGGCTTGACGTAAGCATCCCCCAGAAGTGGCCCCTCCCATACAGCCCCTGAGCCAAACCCGGCTGGTCCCTTCCATCTCCCCCAGCACCCCTCACATGCGCTTTCCCGTTTGCCCCAAGCCCTGGCCACCCTGACCTGCCCCTCTGTGGGTGTGCTTTGCTGGCCCTTCCCTGCGTGGCCCTACTCAGATGGCACCTTTCTTAAGAAGCCTTCCCAGCCTGGCCAATGTGGCAAAACCCCGTCTCTAGCAAAAATACCAAAAAATTAGCTGGGCCGTGGTGGTGCATGCCTGTAGTCCCAGCTACTCGGGAGGCTGAGGTAGGAGAATTGTTTGAACTCGGGAGGTGGAGGTTGCAGTGAGCCAAGATCACACCACTGCACTCTAGCCTGGGGGACAGAGCAAGACGGCATCATGAAAAAAAAAAAAAAAAAAAAGCCTTCCTTGGCTTCCAGTCCCATCTCTCCACAGCTCTACCTTAGCACACTCCAGTGCGGTGATTTTTTTACATCATCGAGTGGCAGTGTGGCTAAGCGGAGGCCTTGAAACCTTGGCCAGATCATTAAACTTATCTGGGTCAATGTTCTCATCAGTAAAACAGGGATGGCAGTACTTAGCCCATGGGTGATAGAAAGAGGTACTGTAAGCAGAGCCCCTGGCACTCAGTTGATGCCGTGGAGGAGGGCGATTGCCATTTAATCTGTTTCTCCCATGAGCCCAGCAAGAAGGAGCCTAGTGCCCAGGTCTTACCTCTGCGTCCCACGGCAAGCTTGGAAATGGAGGTGTCTGTCAATGCCTATTAGATGACGGAGGACACCAAGTGGGGAATGGCAGCAGCCTCTGGCTGGGGGAGCTCCCTCCCTCCCTCCCTCTGTCCCTCCCTGATCCTTGCCTCTCTCCCCAGGTGTGGACAGTTCTGTGTTTGAGGCTCTGCCCAAGGCCCCAGAGCAAGCAGAGCTGCCTCGCTGCGGGCAGATGGGGGACCGCGGGAAGCCCTGCGCCTGCCGCTATGGCCTGAGCCTGGCCTGGTACCCCTGCATGCTCAAGTACTGCCACAGCCGCGAGCGGCCCACGCCCTACAAGTGTGGCATCCGCAGCTGCCAGAAGAGCTACAGCTTCGACTTCTACGTGCCCCAGAGGCAGCTGTGTCTCTGGGATGAGGACCCCTAGCCAGGCTGGAGTGGGGGGGTCCTGGGGGGCTGCTCTGGGCCCACTGCTCTTCACCAGCAGCCAGAGGGGGTGGCAGCCCCCACCTGAGGCCTTATTTCCCTCCCTCCCCACTCCCCTGGCCCTGGAGCCTGGGCCCCTCTGGCCCCAACTCGAATGACTGTGAAAGGGGTGTGGCTCGGCAGGGGGTCTCATGAAGGCACCACCACTCCCACTCTGTGCCTTCCTTGCCGGCAGAGGGAGAGAGGGCTCCCCAGACCTACACCCCTCCCTCCTGCGTCTCCCCTGAAGTGTTCACTTCTAAGCCGCCGAAATGTGATGGCCTGTGGTTCTTCTGTTGAACTCTTTAAAGGTTTAGACCCTCGAAGGAGTCTATCCCTGGACACGCACCTCCCCTGACACAACTCCCCTCCCCATGCACACAACTGGAAGGACCCGGCCCCTCGGTCTCTTCCTACTCCCCAACAAGGGGCTCGCTATCCCCAAAGAAGGAGCTGTCGGGGACCCGTGCCGCAGCCCCTGTATCGATGACAGCACATTCCCCTTTCTGGCCCACGTTCTCATTCCCGAGGCCGCCTGTGGGGCGAGTGGAGGCCTCCCGCCGCTGAGACAGACCGCAGACCACGAGTGCCTTTCCCAGACCTGGACTTTGCCTCCAGAGCAGGCTCCACCTCTTTCCCTCTCCACACAGATATATTTTTGTAAGGTTCTGGGGCAGTGAGGGAGCATGAAGTACGAGGAAAACTTGAATTCCAGATTTTTAATGCAAAGTATTTATCATTTGTACCAGAAATAAACGTTTTAAGTTTTACTTGACTGACAAGACCCAGAGTTTGGAGAAAACTTTTGGCCAATGCTGCCACCTGGTGTCAGAAGTGTCCCTACACGCTATCCGTGGCCTATCTTGAAACAATGACTTCTAAAGCACCTACTCTGTGCTCAATCATCTGGGGAAGGAAGGAGGAGAAGGCAGATGTTACCAGGGAAGGATGAGATAAAACTTCCGCACCCAAGACAGTGAGACAGACAGCTGCAACCGTAGTAAGCCAGTCAGTAATGGCGCAAAGGCAAGAGAGGGGATGGAGATTGGAACCCTGCTTCAGATCCGGACTCAGCTACATAACTGTGCAGCCACGGGTCAAGTTGCTTGACCTCTCTGTGCTTCCACTCTCTCAGCTATAAAATGAGCTAACTGGCTGAGCACAGTGGCTCACATCTGTAATCCCAACACTTTGGGAGGCTGAGGTGGGCGGATCACGATGTCAGGAGTTCAAGACCAGCTGGGCCAACATAGTGAAACCCCGTCCCTACTAAAAATACAAAAATTAGCCAGTCATGGTGGCGTGCGTCTGTAGTCCCAGCTACTTGGGAAGCTGAGGCAGGAGAACTGCTTGAACCTGGAAGGCGGAGGTTGCAGTGAGCTGAGACGGTGCCATAGCACTCCAGCCTGAGCGACAGAGCAAGACTCCATCTCAAAAAAAAAAAAAAATGAGCTTACTTAAGAGATAGAAGTGAATTCTTGCATGTCAGGCGTCTAGCACACAATGCTCACTGTTAGCCATGCTTAGTATCATTACTATTAGTGAAGAAAAGCAGGCATTCCTGCATCTGTAAGCTTGAGGCAATGAAATCGGACATCTGGAAGGCTTCTCACTTCCAAAGTGTCTTTCAATGTGAAGAGGCTGTAATAGGAAGTGCCAGGCAGGATGCTGGGTGGTTCCAGAACAGGGAATGTGCAGGCTGCATGTATTGGGAAAGGCTTTCTGGAAGAGTTGGGGTATGGGTCGAGGCTGGGAGATGATAATGATTTGGTAAGGTAGAGGCATGAGTGTCTTAGGGGCTGGGAGAGTCTCGTGGGTTCCCCAGGGGACCCAACTTTCTTAGGGAGGAGATGAGGAGAGTCACATCCTTCCTCGAAGGCCTTGGAGAGGGAAGGGGTTTGCAGAGTGGTCCACTTTACTCTGCTCCCAGAACTCACAGAACAGGCTGCAGCTGCCCCTCCAACTCATGCGGGCCAGAGGGTTGGGGGAGCTGGGCTTGCTTGGCCTTGGTGGAGCTGAGGGTAGTGGGGTGATGGCCTTTTCAGGTGGGCATGCCTCCCTTCTAAACCTGTTTTCAAGGGCCAGATCAGCCTTGCTGGGGCGTGGGGAGGGAGCTGTCCCATCAGCCAACCCCCACCTAGGTCTTTTTCTCTTTCCCCTACTGCCAGGGCCTCCATCCCAAGCCCCAGCCACTGCTCCACGTGGGCGAGGGTACTTGGAGAAGCACCTGCTACCCCTTGTGTACTTTTTTTGATGCAAGGAGTCCCCAAGTCAGTATACCTTTCCGTCTTCCCTTCTCACTTCCAAGTCACCAAAAGTAATGCTTTTTAAAAAAGCAATGTTTTCAAGACTTGGAGTGTTTTTCTGACCTTCCTTGACTAGCACCTCCTAGTCTGTGTGGCCCCTTCAATGAGGGGACTCAGGACGCCATCACTCCAGACATCCCTGCCTTGGGTTCCTCCTTTGTCTGAGGGGATGGGAATGAGAAGGTTCCCTTAGACTCTGGGCTGACCTTACACTCTGCAAAGTAGACCCCTCCCACAGGGTCACATTCCAGGGCTGGAGGCCACCATTCCAAAGCCTCCCAACCACCTTCACCCCACTGTCAAACAGCGCCCAAAATCCTGCCGTGATGCTCACTTCCTTGCTGAAAAGCAAATTTTAGTGTGCATCAGAATCCCTTGGGAGCTTGTTAAAATAGATGTAGGTGGGCAGCCGCTTGGGAAGCCCTGAGATAAGACTTTCCTACGGCAGGAGGCTTTTGTGACCGTGTAAACACCTGGGAGGTAATATCGGTACTCATTTCTCTGCAGACTTTAGGGTTTACAAAGTGCCTTGGTATAAATTAGGACATTGGCTCCTTGTAGCAATTCTGTAACATTTTGTAGATGTGGCTCACTTATCAAATTGTGTGACCTGCCCAAGTTCAAGTCCAGACATCTTGTTAGAAAAGAACTGTGATCCAGCTCCTGTCCTGTCTGACTCCACACCACCTCCCAACCCACGTGGCTTTATGAGGTTGGCCGGCCAGAACCTCAGAGAGCACAGCTCACCCACAGGAGGGGGACCCGGGCTTCGGTGGGATGGGGAGGAGTGTGGCGTGTGGAGCACCTGCTGGGCCAGTCTCTGTCGTAGCAATCACTGAACGTGTGGTGGGCAGGGGACTGGTGGGGAGAGTGTCCAGAGCTTCCCTGGGACCAGAGTTGGCAGGAACAGGCTCTGGTTTCTCTTTGCCAGGGTAAGCAAAGCATCCTCAGGGAGACCAGAAACCTGGCCCTCAGCGGTGCTGCCGCAAGCCAGCAGGATGAGTTGTGGCTGGTTCCCTGGGCAGCCTCACCTGGGCTGGGCTGGGCCTCACTATGGACTTCCTGTGGGTTTTCTCCAGGCCTCTCTCCCTGCAGACTCATTAGCCAAGGGAGGCCTTTGGTGGGGAACTGTGGGCCACAGCTGGGGGCCCTCTGCCCCACGGTCTTTATTGGACCGATCTCTGGTAGATGAGAGCACAAAGACTTTGGTGAAAAGGAGGGCACGTGCCACTCTCAAGAACCAAAGGCTTGAGGCCAGCACCGCATGGGAGGAGCGTGGGCACCCGCCGGGTCCCAGCTCTGTGTGAGTTCGGGCAGGTCACACACATCCGATAAGGGAGAGGGTCTCACTGGGTCATCGCTAAGGTCTTCCCCGACACCAACATTCCATGTCTAATCACCTAATAGTCTCCCAAATGGTTTATTGGCCATTTGGCTGCTGATGGAAAATCGAATCGTTTACTGTGGCTTGCTCTTACAAACCAGGCTGTAGGTAGGAATCGAAAAAAACAAGCAACTACCTCTAATTCCAGCACTTTGGGAAGCCAAGGCAAGTGGATCACCTGAGGTCAGGAGTTCAAGACCAGCCTGGCCAACATGGTGAAATCCCATCTCTACTAAAAATACAGAAATTAGCCGGTGTGGTGGTGCGCACCTGTAATCCCAGCTACTCGGGAGGCTGGGGCAGGAGAATAGTTTGAATCTGGGAGGCGGAAGCTGCAGTGAGTCAAGATCGAACAACTGCACTCCAGCCTGGGTGACGGAGCGAGACTCAATCTCAAAAAAAAAAAAAAAAAAAGAAACAAACAAAAAGAAAAAACAGGCAACTGGAACATCTGTGTCACAGGCAGGGACATTATAGGATGCTGTAGGACATTGTAGGACATTGCTGTCAGATCACCCTCGAAATGGGGCTGTTCCACCTTACACACTTAACTAGCAGTGTCTGAGAGTTCCCGTTCTCTCCAATTTCTGTGGTATCAGCCAGGGCTCTCCAGAGAAACAGAACCAATAAGATATATACATACAGATATATTTATTTTAAGGAATTAGCTTGCTGGATTTTGGGATCTGGCACGTCCAAAATCCTAACAGACTAGCAGTCTGGCAGCTCAGGCAGAAGTTAGTGTTGTGGTCAGCCTGGAGTCCGAAATTTGTAGGGCAGAGCAGCAGGCTAGAAGCTCAGACAGGACTCCTGTGTTACAGTCTTAAGGCAGAATGCCTTCTGCAGACAACCTCCGTTTTCACTCAAGGGCTTCGACTGATTGGATGAGGACCACCCATAATACAGGGGTGATCTTTTCCTTAAAGTCAACTGATTATAAAGGTAATCACATCTGTAAAATACCTTCACAGCAATGTCTAGGCTATGTTTGACAAAACAGCTAGGTATGAAAGCCTGGACAAACTGACACATAAAATTAATCATTGCACCCACCATTGCTTGGTATTGTCCTAAAATGTTCACTGCTTGACTGGTGAGAAATGTGACAGCATTCTAGGGCTTACTCTCAGTATCAGCTACTGGCTGGAGCCAGGTGACAGCTGAGCTGGTTGTTCCCTTCCACCCTCCTCTGCCCTCACCTGGGATCCCTCACGCTCTGGCTTCAGCCAATGGGAAGCACCGCAGATGGGAGGGCAGGACAGCAGTGAGGCGTAAGTTGCCTGCTCCTTGCTGCCTCCGCACCACACCCGTGGCACTGGCTTCATTCCTCCAAGGCTCCAGAGCTTCTGGGGCTCCCAACCACTGTCTCCTCCTGTTGCCTCTTCTGCCCTTGCTTCTCTGTGCTTCTTCTCTCTGGGTGCTGGTTCCCTTCAAGCTGCTCGCATCTCTGTCAATAACACCTTCCTTAAAAGGCACACCAAGTTGAGTTGGCTCTGTTTTCCTGCAGAGATTCTGACTGATAACCACAGTGGCCCCAACTGGGGACCTAGAAGATTCAGTGGTAGAAGGGAAGAGGGCAAAAGTGGGGTGGAAAGTGCGGGCTCGCTTGGTGGGGACTCAGTGCAGACCTCCATGGAGAAGGGTCAGACCTCAGGGGCTCCCAGTGGAGCGAGGGAAAGACAGTCACAAGATTGGTGTCCACATCCCCCTAGGGGGCGACTATCTTTCCAGCCTTGGCTCCTGTGACAAGGTCCGGATTCCTAAACAGAGGAGAGGCAGGATGAGAGGCAGCTCCCTCCCCTCCGACATCACAGAAAGCAGAAACCTTGAGAGGAGAAGCCTCTTCACCACTCCCTGGCCCGCACTGGCCCCGCCTTCTCAGTTCCCCTCCTGTCCTCATGGAGACATGTCCCTTCTCACTGCTCCTCCAGACCTCCCTCTGTGGGGGAAATGATCCCCTCTTCCTCTTCCATTCCTCCCTTTCCTGCTTTCTTCCCAGTGGCCCTGGAGAATTCACATTTCTTTCTCATCTCAAGAACAAAATAGGGCCGGGCGCGGTGGGTCAAGCCTGTAATCCCAGCACTTTGGGAGGCCGAGGCGGGTGAATCACGAGGTCAAGAGATCGAGACCATCCTGGTCAACATGGTGAAACCCCGTCTCTACTAAAAATACAAAAAGTTAGCTGGGCGTGGTGGCATGTGCCTGTAATCCCAGCTACTCAGGAGGCTGAGGCAGGAGAATTGCCTGAACCCAGGAGGCGGAGGTTGCGGTGAGCCGAGATCGCGCCATTGCACCCCAGCCTGGGTAACAAGAGCGAAACTCCGTCTCAAAAAAAAAAAAAAAAAAAAAAAAAGAGCAAAATAAAAAACACCTGAAGCCCAGGTCCCTACCCACCTCTGCCCTATTTTTCCCTGCTTCTTCACAGACCAACTTTTCACCAGCATCCTCCTCTCCAGCACTTTCCAACCTTGGAGTCACTACTCAAGACGATGCTGCAATCAGCTAGGATGTGTGCCACAAGTCATCTGTTACTGAAACGAAACAGCGGAACTATTTTCACCGAAGTCAGGGCAGATTCACAGTCCTCCCATGTGAATATCATCTCCCTCTTGGCTCACGCTGTTGCATCCCTCCCAGTCAGTCCTTGTCTATACTACATGGGACTCAGGAAATGCTCCACACCCCGTCCTGGCATATGCTGTTGGTTCCCTTTGCTTTGCATTTTCCCTCTTAGCTGCACACCTCAGCTTAGATGTCTCTTCCTCTAAGAAGCCTTTCCCGATGTTCCCAGCTTCGGGGAAGGTGTGTCCCATGGCAGGTCCCCATGACACACTGTGCTTTCCTTCTAGAGCATATGCCATAGAATGAGGGACCTGCCTGCTCATTAGTCCACAAGCATCAATGACTGTGGGCATCCTGAGGGTAGGGACAGTGTCCATTGCATTCCCAGCTCCTGGCCCCATGCAGTTCCAGTGGGTCCCCAACACAGCTGTGAATGGATGAATAGCCACTGATCCCACGGCTGTGGGTGTCGGGGTTGGCATGCAGCTTAGCAGCTGCAAAGGGCAGCACAGGAGGAGATGTCCAGCAACGGGATGGGCAGCCCATCAGGCCAGGATCACCTGTCACTGGGTTGACTGAGCAGAAACAACCAGCTGGCTGACTCCAACTGGGGTTGCATGATGAGGTCTGGTCTTTGATTGGAGGAGGAACTGGAAGACCCAGTGGTGGTCTGAAACCAAAATTCAACATTTCCAACTTGCGGAGACCTGGGGCCTCCCCTGTGCATCCCCTAGCCATGGATGGGCACTTTGGTAAGAGGACCTCTCCAGGGTCTTGCCGTTAGGGGTGCAAAAGTCAGGGTCACACACCCCTATGACCACAAGAGGGCGCGCTGGGCCTAGACTTACCCTGAGAGTGCAGACGGAGGCTGGGGAACGTTACCTGGGGTAAGGTGGGCTGGGCCAGGTAAGGACTGGCCAAGACCCAGCTCTGTCGAAGGTGTAGTTAAAAAGGTCTGGCTTGGGCCCAATGTCGGCCTCAAAGTCAAAAAAGTTGATTGGAAGACAGAGTTGCTGTTATGTTGTCATTAAATTAAATATCTGTTACCATTATCCATGATTCTGAACTTTTTTTTTTTTTTTTGAGACAGAGTCTTGCTTTGTCATCCAGGCTGGAGTGCAGTGGTACAACCTCGGCTCACTACAACTTCCGCCTGCCGAGTTGAAGCGATTCTCCTGCCTCAGCCTCCCAAGTAGCTGGGACTACAGGTGCCTGCCACCATGCCTGGCTAATTTTTGTATTTTTAGTAGAGACAGGATTTCACCATATTGGCCAGGCTGGTCTCAAACTCCTGACCTTGTGATCTGCCCGCCTGAGGCTCCCAAACTGCTGGGATTACAGGCATGACCCATTGTGCCCGGCCCAATTCTGAACTTTTAAGTGCAAAACGGACAATGAATTTGTGTGTACTGCCCCCCAACGTGGGTGAAGTCTGGGTATGGGAGGATGTCCCTTGGGTGGGGGGGGGGTATTCGGCATTAGAGACAGCAGAGCAGAGAATAGCTCTGTATCCTGACTCTTGTCCTCTCCCCATCCCCACCCTCAACACAGTTGCTTTATCCTGGTTCCCAAGACAGCTTTCATTGTGTCACCCTGACACAAACCCTACCTCCAGCAAAAGCCTCCTGCCGTCATGCCCTCAGATGTACTTTGACATGTGATTTAAAACAGTCCTGGAAGTCCTTCCTAGCCTCGCCCTTGGTTCCATCTGCTTTTTGGGGGGAATCTGAGTTTGGATCCATTCTTTTTGATCACCCCAAGGCAGGGAGCTGACCCCCTCCTGGGGCTCTATGGCCCATCTGGCAGAAGAAAAGGGCTAGAAGGGACTTGTTGCTTGGTGACCTTCCAGGACTCCTCGCTCTCCGCCCTTCTCCCAGCCCTGACAACTCAATCCAGCTCACAGGACAGGAAATGGAAGTGAACCCAGGGTCATAGCATGAAGGTCCCTTTTCCCTGTGAGATGGGGACGGGGCTCGGGCCTACTCCCTCCCCGGAGCACCCTCCCCAGGGCTGTGCACCATTTCCACCCATTGTCTGGAAAGGAGGCTTGACACTTAGAGCCTTCTGTCCTTGAAACAAAATAAGCTGATGATATATTCAAATAGAAGTGGAGACTGGGGCACTCGTGACTCCCTAGAGGTGCAGCCAGGGGTTTAGATGTCACTCCAGAGGCCTAGGAGGACCTGGGGAGGGGTCAGAGTTGATGACAGTTTCAGAACCACAGCATCCCAAAGTAAGGCTTCCGCTACTTTGAAAAAAGTCCTCCAGCTGTTGAGAGAGGTGGGGTAAGGGAGGGAGAGAGAGGTGATTTGCATTTCATTTGCATTTCCTTTGCATATAGCTCTTTTGATGTCCAAAGGCACAGAAATTTCCTGTCCTCGCTTCTTTTTCCCTTTCTTTCTTCTGTTCCTTTCTAACCTCCAGGCAATCCCCTATTTCTTTCTCTCTCTCTTCCCTACAGCTTTTTCTCTCCTAAGCTAAACAGGGACATGGAGTAACAGGCTCAGGGAAGTTGCTGCTCTAGACCTACTTCACTCCGAAGCGGGCTTCATGGAGACTGCAAGACCTGGAAAATGGGGAGGGATAAAGGAGTTTTTTTTTTTTTTTTTTTTTTTTTTTTTTTTTTTTTTTTTTTTTTGAGACAGAGTTTTGCTCTTGTTACCCAGGCTGGAGTGCAATGGCGCGATCTCGGCTCATCGCAACCTCCGCCTCCTGGGTTCAGGCAATTCTCCTGCCTCAGCCTCCTGAGTAGCTGGGATTACAGGCACGTGCCACCATGCCCAGCTAATTTTTTGTATTTTTAGTAGAGACGGGGTTTCACTATGTTGACCGGGATGGCCTCGATCTCTTGACCTCGTGATCCACCCGCCTCGGCCTCCCAAAGTGCTGGGATTACAGGCTTGAGCCACCGCGCCCGGCAATAAAGGAGTTCTGTATGATCCCATTCTATCCCAAGTCAGACAGGGAAGGAATGAAAATTGTTTACCAACCTGACCTGCCTTTGGGACCCACATTACATGCGCATGGGGCTTAGAGGGCACTCCAGCCTTCTATGCCGCAGAAAGGGCATAAGAAGGAGGAGTAGGGAACAGCAAAAGGTCTCTATTGAGCAATTTATTTGTTCTGTTTTCTGGAGCAAATTCCCCTCCATGTGGGCCTCAGGTCCCTCAAATGAGGGGTTCCATGATAAGCAGCCCTGGGTCTAAATGCCACCTCTGTACTGTACCAGCTGCGTTTACTTCTCTGAGCCTCAGTTTCCTCATCTATAACCGAGGGCTAACAGTTGTACCTTCCATCTAAAGTTGCACCGACTAGAATAAGATGTTGTGTGTTCAGCATGGAGCACAGTTCTCGGCACATAGGAAGCACTCAATCCATTTTTATTGAGTGAATGAGTAAATGAATGAATATGAGGAAGTATCTGCTATCCTCTCCCCACCCAGCCCTTTCTGACCCTTCATCCTCCCACCTCCACACTCCAACTGTGGAACCCACAGCTGTGCCTCCAACTGTGAACTTCCAAGGTGCTATCTGTGCCTCAGTTCCCACCCCCTCCCCACACAAACTCCATCTCCCCATTCCCCTCAGAACCCCAGACTCCTAGGCTGCTGGAGCCAGAAGACCCGCAACAGGCCCCAGGTATGGTGGTCAGAGAATGAGACCCTTGGTGCACATGGCCATGCAAATAATATGCAGACAGACATATGGAAATCACAAGCACACAGGGGTTTATAAGCTGCGTGCAGGCGTTCTTCCTGCATGATAGCAGTTGAGTGCAGCTGTAGGTAAGAAATGGACTTCAGGGAAGGGGCCAAACCTGATGTTGGGGAGAAGAAAAGGCAGGAAGGGGGCAGGAGTAGGGGGAGTGTTGAAGAGGAGGGAAGGAAGGAACAGAGGCTGAGAGTGTCCTCAGAGGGACCCCTTGGGCCTCCAAGAAGCCCTTGCTGGTCTCTTTCCTCAGCCATAAGCAACAAGAAAAAGGTCATCTCCTCCCTTCTTTTCGGGAGCATGGGGAGGAGAGGTCCATGTGACTGGGGAGGTGGTGTACTTGGACCTGAAGAAGCACTTAAATGCTTCCTATTCCTTTGGGGCCACCTTAGCACCCACGGAACACTTTCTGATACCTTTTACGTGTCCAGCCCTGTTCTAGGTGCTGGGGTGGGGGCGACAGAATGAAGCAATTGATGTTACCAACCAGGAGGGAAACTAGAAAAAGGCCCTCAGAACCTGCCACAAAGGCTGTTAAGAATATGGAACTTGGCCGGGCGCGGTGGCTCATGCCTATAATTCCAGTACTTTGGGAGGCCAAGGTGGGTGGATCACAAGGTCAAGAGATCGAGACCATCCTGGTCAACATGGTGAAACCCCATCTCTACTAAAAATACAAAAAACAACTAGCTGGGCATGGTGGCGCATGCCTGTAGTCTCAGCTACTTGGGAGGCTGAGGAGGGAGAATTGCTTGAACCCAGGAGGTGGAGATTGCGGTGAGCTGAGATTGTGCCATTGCACTCCAGCCTGGGTAACAAGAGAGAAACTCCATCTCAAAAAAAAAAAAAAAAAAAAAAAAAGAATATGGAACTTAAACTCTCTAAGCCTCATTGTCCCCATCTGTAAAATGGTAATTGAATTAAAGGCACAAAAGATGCCTTTCAAGTGTTGGTCAGCCCAGTGCTTGGCACAGTGAAAGCACACATAATGCTGGGTGTTATCGGGGTAATGATCGTGGTGCACGGTGGGACGGATGTGCCAGGAGGAAAGGACACTGTAAACAAGGTGTAGAGGCAGGAAAACCCAGGACCTGTTCTGTGTGCAGGAAGTAGCCCGAAGGACTAAGGGGAAGACGTTCATGAGGAGTCCTGTCTGGGAAGGAAGGCGAAGCCCTGCCCTCCTGTCTGCACACAGCTTTGTGGGCTTCCATGCAGACCATCCCTGGGTGACAGAACCACTTACTGGGACTTGAAGAGGGGAAGAGAAAGGGGTGAGCCTATGATGGGTGCTGCAAAGAGCACTGGAGTGGGAGTCCAGAGACCTGATTCCAGCCAGGCTCTGTCACTAGGGAAGCATGCACCTTTGAGCAAGTCACTTCCCAGCTCTGGAAGGTGGCTGTCACCAAAAGCCCGGGCACTGGTAACTTCCATATCTGTCCTCTCATAGAGCCTCACAGCAACCTGGGACCTGGGGCAGGAGACTTCGAGGGGCAAGCGGGAAGCAGCTGTGTGCACCTGGAAACTGTGCTAACAAGCTGCACCCTGTCTAAATCCCACAATGCTGTGGGGATGCCATGGGGGCTCGGTGAGCTTGGCCGTCTGCTCAGCCCCACACCTGCCCCATTTTACAGATGAGTAAAATGAGCTCAGGGAGGTGAAGAACCTTGTCCCAGCCACACTGCTGGTAAGCGGTTGAGAGGTAAGATTCCAAAACCGAATTCTTTCCAGCAGATCCCCGCGACTTCGCCAAACACTCTAGCTTCCTAGCAGGGCTTACACTTCAGGATCTGTCTAGAAGGAACCTCAGGCTCAGGCTGGAGAACCCGCCAGGGCTTCCTAAAAACGGCGAGCAGGACCAGGAGTTCACGCCGCGGCGAGCAAGCGGTGGGGAGGTGCTGCCATGCGGGGTTGGAGCAGGCAGGTGTTCCGCAGGATCGAGACCCGCCCCGGCAGCACCCCCCGGCCCCCCTCCCCAGTCCCCAGCTCCACGTATGCAAATCGCTGCTTTGCATGGGCCCGGGGCCAGGCGCGGGGGCCCTGCCAGGGGGCGTGGCCGGCGGCCCCCGCCCCGCGCCGCGTGCTCACCTGGGGAGTGTGGCAATCCTGGCGGCGCCGAGTGTTGCCCGGGCCGGAGCAGCGGAGCGCGCGACGGTGGCGGCGACGGCTCCGGCAGCGGCTCCCGCGTTGGCGGCGGCCGGGGGCTGGAAGAAGGAGACCCTGGCTTCGCAGGGGGCCAGGCTGGGGCAGACGCGAGGGGCCTGGGGGGGCGCTGGCTTTGGCCCCGCCTGGGGCAGGATGGTGAATCTGGAGTCCCTGCACACAGGTGAGGGCCGGAGGGAATGAGCTCTGACAGGTGTCACCGCGTGTGAGCAGGGGCGAAGGAGAGGGACACCGTTCTGGTGGGGGAGGGGGGCTTGTTTCCCAGCGGCCATGAGAGGGCGCTTTGGATAGCGGGTCGTCCTGGGGCGGGCGCGGGTCAGTGTCTGGGGACTAAAGGGAGAGGGTCTGGGATAAGAACCCCTAGAAAAGAATGAGGTTGGGGGCTGGTACAGGGTGGGATGGCTTTGAAGTCCCCTGATCTGTAGAGTGACAGTTGTGTGGGACTTGGTGTGCTGAACTATCGTCTCAGGAGGTTGCAGGCTCTGGGTGGTTCACTCACTCAGCCAGGGGTGTGGACCTGGGAGTGCGTAAGTGAGGGAAATGCGGGTATCCACATGCTGCGTGTTGGTGCCCGGGTATATGTGTGAAATGGAGGC
Source organism: Saimiri boliviensis (assembly GCF_048565385.1). Taxonomy (NCBI): domain Eukaryota; kingdom Metazoa; phylum Chordata; class Mammalia; order Primates; family Cebidae; genus Saimiri; species Saimiri boliviensis. The sequence goes on from NC_133454.1 coordinate 55,829,080, forward strand.
AAAGTGAGCATTTATGTGGTGGGGAGCTTAGCAGAAGTGGGTGGGGTGGGGCAATTACAGAGGTGCACCTGGGGCAGGGGCCATGCTCCCATGTGTCTGAGAGCTGAAGGTGACAGACACATCTTCTGGGTCCCGTGTCCCGTGCCTTTCTTCCCTAAGGGGTGGAACCCGAGGAGATGCAAATGCTTTGCCTAGAGTCAGGCTTCCCTACATGAATGAATGAGAGGTGGGCATGGAGTGAACCCAGCCTCTCCATTCACCTTGCTGTGCCTCCTTCCACAGCTGGGCTAAGGCAGGAGCTACTAGTCAGCCGGGTTGGTCTTGGCCTGGGGCTTGGTGTTGGGGTGGGCCTTCTGGAGGTCACAGGGCCTGAGCAAAGAACAGGTGAAGAAAGCTGTACCTGACCTGGCCATTTCTAACCCAGCAACTTACTCTCAAAGTGAGCAGGACGCAGTGATCTTTCTTTAGGATTTTGGGGCTGTTGATGGGACTTTTGTTACCTGGCCTCCTTTCTGGGAGAGTGGGAAAGAGGCAATTTTCCAGACCCACCCAAGAAGCAGAGCAGGCTGCAGGATTTGGCCCTTACTGTGGCTTGCCCAGCCTGAAAACAAGCATCAGTGAGTGCCTGGAGGGAGGGGACCTGAGTGCCCAGTTCCCCCGGATGCTATTTCCCAGCAGGGCTGAGTGAGAGGCAGGCTGGCAGCGAGATGTTGGCGCTGAGTGGCTCCCCAGGACGTGCCAGAAGGGCTAGGTGAGGCGGAAGAAAGCATCCAACTGGGTGTCATCCAGTGTCTGAGGAAAGTCTGTTTCTAGACCGGGCATACCTGGGGGCAGATCCCCAAGTAGGTGATCTCCTCTTCTCTTCCCACCAAGGAAGCCAGGGTTTGAATAGGAACATGACTCTTCAGAAAGGTGGGCCTAGCAGTGGGTAAGAAGGTTTTTGGGACGAAGATCACAGACTTCTTGGGGGGTTTCCACCTCCTTGTCTACTGGAGGTTCCCACTCTGCGGAAGTGGGAGGGGGTGGGACAGTTGAGACCCAGCAGAGAAGCAGCCTGGGGCATCAGAGGATATAGCAGGGAGTCCTGGAGGATGAGGTTGAGACAGGGTCAAGCCCCCTTTGCTTTCCCCAGGAGTGAGCTCCTGGCTGATGCTTCTCAGAAGCCCAGACACCTTCTCCACCCTGTCCCTGTGAGCAGGGATTCCCGACACGGGGGGGACTGAACTAAACGCCAGGTGGGGTGACTCCTCAGGGCGGGGTCTCCATCTATCTGGGGGTAGAGTCACCGATTCATCTCTCTCCATTTGCTCCCTCCCCAGCCCATTCCCCCTCAGGGATATCTGGCCTCCCTGTGTAGTCTCTGGGTCTTGGCCCTTCTGGAGTGTCTGAGGGTTCCCCTTCAGTGGCACCTCCTCTGAGTCTGGGGCTTTCTGTGGTCTCTCTCTGACTGGGTCTTTATTATAGGACTCTCTTTCCTGGGTCCTCCTGGTGGGCTTTTCAGTTCGAGGTCTTCTTCGTAGGGTCTTCCAGTGCGCTCCCTGCTGTGGGGTCTGTGAAGGAGGGTCGCTCTTCCCTCTATGGCATATCTCATTATAGGTCCCTCCCCAGGGTCCCTTAGTCCAGGATCCTCTTTGTGGAAATGTGGTCTCTTTTAAGTCCTATTGCCCCCACCCCCACGGTGATCCTGCATGCTACTGATCTTGATAAACAGTACTTTCTCTGTGAATTCCCAGGCCTGCGCCCTTGGGGTCTCCTCCTTAATCGATTTACTGGAGGAGTTTGGATGCGGGAAGGAGGAGGAACAGGAGCACACAAACTAGGGCAAAGGCTCGCTCCCAGGTCCTCCGCTCCAAGGGCTCCACGCACACAGTGGCCCCTGAGTCAGCGCCATTGTCTTGCTCTGATAACCTGGGTACGAGCCCTGATTCAGGTCTGCCTGGAGCCTCACACCTTGTACTTTATAGAGCATCTCTCACATGGAAGCACAAAGATCTGAGCAGGCAGAAGGTCACCAGACACAGGGACTCCACAGCAAGGAGGGGCTCCCTGCTCCCTGGCTAAAAACAGGCAGAGGAGTAGACCAGAAGTGGCCAGCTAGGGAGGCAGATAAGAAACAAAGGAAAGCAGTGGGAAGCCGGCTGGCAGGGGCACACCTGGTTTGCCCCAGGTGTCTCTTTCTCTGCCCTTTTCCTCACTGTGAGCTGTTCCCCATCAAGGTTGGGAAAGAGGGGCTGAATCCCACAGACAGATGCCAATTGGAGCTCAGGAATCGCGTTTGGATTGGGAAGGCCTGATGGTGGGAGTAAGAAGAAATGAGAGAAGTCTCCTCTAGGGGAGAGGTGGAGCCTTGGTTGGCTCAGAAGTGGGGCTGGTGGGTCCTTTGAAATCTCCCGATGGAAGCACCACCGCCCCCCCCCCGCCCCCACCGTGAGCAGGTATGTGAGGGAGGAGCCAGAGGGAACTCCCGTCCTTCCAATATCAGGAAGATGGACACTAGGAGAGAGGGCTGTGGCTTCTTCTTTCCCAGAGTAGCCTGGTCCCAGGAGGTCCAGGGCCCTCAGCCTGCAGCCTGTGGGGAGCACTGCCTCTCAGGCTTTCCTCCCAGGGCTTCACAGATGTCTAAGGAGGGGTCACTCCTGGTCAAGTCAAGACTAACTTCAGGGTGTAAAGGTGCTGAGTGGGACAGGTGAGGGTCTGTGGCTGGCATCTGGGCTCTTACACAGAACAGCTGAGCCTCCCCAGGGAAGGGAGTGATGGCAAGGAGCCTACTTAGTCTCTGGCTGAGATAACACAGCAGAGCCTGGCCCCACCCCGCACCTCTCTCACTCACCCCTGGCAAGTGCTGTCCGACAGGTGAAGGGTTACAGTGTCTCAGGGAGTTTCGGTGTTGGCCCATGTTTAGGCTGAGACCCAAAAGCTCGTCCCACCCATCAGCCTCAACCACCTACCCAACAGGAACAGGTTCTCAGTGTCTTAGCATCCTATGGGACTCAAGAAGAGGTTTGACAGGTCATCTCATCCTGTCCCTCCAATCCTCAAGTGCCATCTTGTTGTTTCCATAATGGTACATCAAATGAGTAGACATCATGGCAGATGAGGAGGGCAGGGGGTTGATTCTTTTAAAAGTTATTTTTAGGCCAGGTGCAGTGGCTCAAGCCTGTAATTCCAGCACTTTGGGAGGCCGAGGCGGGTGGATCACGAGGTCGAGAGATCGAGACCATCCTGGTCAACATGGTGAAACCCCGTCTCTACTAAAAATACAAAAAATTAGCTGGGCATGGTGGCGCGTGCCTGTAATCCCAGCTACTCAGGAGGCTGAGGCAGGAGAATCGCCTGAACCCAGGAGGCGGAGGTTGCGGTGAGCCGATATCGTGCCATTGCACTCCAGCCTGGGTAATAAGAGCGAAACTCCCTCTCAAAAAAAAAAAAAAAAGTTATTTTTAGACTAAACTTTAGGCTAACTTAAAGGATGAATGAGATAGCTTTGGGGTGTATTTGAAGGGGAATGGGTGTTGGAGGACAATTTGGGTTCTGGGAATAAGATTACAGTTTAGCTAAAGAAGTACCTTCTTAAATGTCAGTTTGTAATCAGCTGATTCAGAGACTCTGGTCATCATCCCAGCCTCATCGCCTCTTAACCTTTTCCTGTCTTCATGAACACTTTTTCTATGAAGTCAGAATTCGGAGAATCCTAATAGTCTCCCAGATAAAGGACAAATTATCTGAGACAGAAAACCAAAGCTCTCCCTTGTAATGGGGCAAGGGGTTAATGGAGGGGCATGAGAATAAGACAGGAAGGGAAAGGCACTAGCACCTAAGCCTAAGTGTCTGTTTAATTAGCTCATTTATTAGGTGCTGACTTTGTGCCTGGAACTCCTTTGCTGGCAGTTTTCATTCAGTATTTAATTTAATCCTCACAAAACCCCTGGGAAGTATGTATCACTAGTCCCATTTTTAGGTGAGAAAATTCACATTTGAATATGTGGCTAGGGTCCCCCAGCTAGATAGTGATGGCATTGAGATTAAATCCAGGTTTGTCTGATGCCAAATTCCATGCTCTGAATCCCGGTGCTGATGAAGCGAATTGAAACCACCAGCGGGGGAGAACTTCCTCTGCACCTTTCCAGCCGTCTCTGTCTGAGGGCCTTTTCTCAGCACTGCTGAAGAATCCCCGCGGTGCGGTCTGAGCTGAGCAGGTCTGCGTTGGGCAATGCCCAGCTCCTGGGGGATAGTACCTCATGGGTGGGACAGGGGAGCCCGTTTCTCCATCGGAACAGAAGCCCAGCAGCCACAGAGGCCCTTTGCAAATGTGTCTGGGTGGTCCAAGGTAGTTATTCTGCATATTCATGCACGACAAACTATGCAGAAAGTTTGAGACTGCAGCAGGATGCACCGAGGTAAGACTCAAGAAACGCCTCCCTAAACGCCTGCACTGGTGGGGGGAGGGCGGGGGAAGGTGGCAGGGTCTTCCTTAGAACTCTGTGACCCCAAAGTGCCGTGTAGATTGTCTGGGGAGGGTTCCAAGGAGCTCTAAGTGTTTACCTTGGAGTCTTGCCTCAATTTGGCTGGTCTCGAGAAATTCCTGAAACCACAGTGACTCCTTACTTTCTCCACTACTTCTGGGGTGTTCCAGGCTGTCCGTCTCTGGATCCCCCATCTCCGTCTTGTTTGGCACCGAAGCCGCTGCACTCCAGAGGTGTGCACCTCGGCCGGAGCCGCACACCTCATTCCTCACACACACAAAAAGAAAAAGTAGGTTTTCTGCCCTCTTCTTGGGGCACAGGCCCACCCTCTTTCCTCATCCCGATCGTCTCCAGACCTCGGCGTCCAGACTGCCAACTGCCTGATTACCTGATGCAAATTAAGACTGCCTGCTTGACTGGGATTGGCTGCGGAGCCGAGTATGCAAATTGGCTCACCAAGACTTTATCTGGTTCCAAAGAGTTAAAGTGCTGCCCCAGAGAAGGGGGGTGCGGGGGTCAACATGATTTGAATAAAATATTCTTCTGTCTTTAAGGCTTCAGTCTTTGGGTGGTTTAATCAGGAGAGGAGCGGAGAGAGAGTGAGTTGGTTCAAAGTTGTCTCTTTTCTTCCCCCTGCTGACCCCAAGAGGAGACTCAGGGGCCTCCCACATAGGTGGGGGCAGCTGTCTGTTAAGGGTAAATGTTTGATTTATTGAAATGAAGCAGGGCAGAGAGGCCGGACCAGCAGCACTTGGGGGCTGAGCCAGGGGCCTGGTGTAGGTATTCTCTTTTTGTGGGGCACTGACCCGCTGCCATCCCTCCCTCACTGAGCCAGTTGAAGGAGTAGGAGAGAAGGTAAGGATCCCCAAAGGACAGGATCTCCAAGGAGGACAACACAGGAGCTAGAGCTTGTTCCCCAGACAGTGGGCTGACCTATGAGACCGGACAGAGAACCCGGGCAGGACACGGGGAAGAAAAGTGAGAAGGGCAAGCCTTGGTTTAAGGGTACTCTTACCTTCCAGGATGGGGTTATTCTGGGAAAAAGAGCTGGGGAGGCAGGGTTGGAGGGATAATCCTTTTGCTATTTAAAAATAAAATAAATTCCTCAGATCCCAAAGGTAATGAGTGTTGGAAATGGGAAGTGTCCCCTCCACCCCCTTGTTAAATTTTTACCAACTGAGTCCTGGTGATAGAAGGAAATGGCCATGAATGATGCAAAAGGTGAGAGACCCTGCAGTGGCACCGGGGAAAGGGGAAGAGAAAGGCAAGGAGAAGAGGCAAGCATGGGAGGAGGGGATCCGTGCCCCCAGGCTTATGAATATTCTAATGGTTGTATGTTCGGGAATCAGGAATTTGAAAGTCTGATGGTTGTTGTAATTACACATTCATCTTTGCTATTTAGTTAAAGCCATATATGTCATAGCAAGAAAAATTGTGACCTGCTATTAAAATCAGTTGTGTTTTCCCTGCAGATATCAAGATGAGTGGGGATGTAGCCGATTCCACGGATGCTCGCAGCACTCTCAGCCAGGTGGAGCCAGGTAAGGGTCTTCTCTTCTGGGGGATGGAGCAGGAATGCCGGGGTGGGGAGAGAGTTGTTGGGAATTGTTGAACAACTGGTTTCTCTTCTTGCTTGGTCTTTCAGCCAACCAGACCTCAAAGCTGGGTCTTAGGAACTAAGGGAATTCCCTGAAGACATGGGATATGATTCTGGAGCCTTTGAACAGTAGATATTGGTCCACAGTGGAACAAAACCTCTGGAACTAGGCTAGGAAGGGACCAGATCCTTAAAAACACAGCAAAACCAAAAGGGTTCCGGAGCAGCTGTGTTCTAAACTGCGGTGACTGGCAGAGGCAGAAGAACTCGTGTTTCGTAGATGGGGACCAGTGCCTTTTAGCCCCAGATACCTCCATAGCCCTACTCAAGGCACTAACCAAAGAGGCCTGTGGACAAATGTTTCTCTTCCAAATAACGTGCATGTGGGGTGGTAAATAGGCTCAGAGAGGAAGGCTTGGTGCCTGGAGATGACTTTGCTTTGTAAAGAAGAGAAAGGAAGTCAGTAGTCCCAGCTACTCAGCAGGCCAAGGCGGGAGGATTCCTTGAGCCTAGGAGTTTGAGGCTGGTCTGGGCAACAGAGTGAGACCCCGTCTGAAAAAAAAGGTGAGAAGAAGAAAGAATTGAAAAGAAAGTTTCATAGCTCTCTATTTTTACCTCCATAGTCCAAGCCTTGCTTTGAAAGCTCCATATAATTAAAAATAACTTAAAGATGAGTATAAATTGTAACATCACCAAATAACTTTAATAGCATTCCAACCAGGCCTCAATTAGTCTTTCATCTGGATTATTAGAGACATAGAAATTAGAAGTGGAAGAGAATCAATGTCCCCCAGAGCTAAAATCTTTTTCAAGTCTTCTAGAGAGGTCTAGTTCCATTCTTGAAGCTATGAGATTCAGGATCAGGGACAAGATCATTGGGGGTCTTGGTGTGCGGGGGCCATCCACAGTATATGCATTTGCCATAAACTTTTCTGCTCCCCAGTTTCATACTGAAACAGTGTCTAGTTGCATGAGTAGCCATACACATCAAGCTACAGTCTTTCTATTTTGCTTTGTTTATGTACAGAGGCAGCCAGACTGAGGAGAATGTGGGCCGGTCACACTCATGTTTAAATTGATTAATTAGCAGAATACGTTTTACTAAGGGTCTGTCGAGAGGGGCACCTGTTCTTCCCAGTTGAGAACAAGATTTCCTTTTAACTCAAAAACCTGAGCAAGACTTTAAATTCAGTTCAGCTGTAGAGTGACAGACACAGTCCCCACACTGACACCTTCCCAAGAGAAAAATCAGCCCAGGAGCCATTATCCAGAGAAGCTGGATAGCCCTTTTCTGGAAGCGGGCTGGTTGGAGCCAACTCTGTTTACCGGGGCCCATTGCCCCAGGTGTGTGGGGGCACAACGAAGAGAGTGTCCGCATGGGAAGAAGACCACGCCTACCAGCTTGCACTGGTGTTCTGTCACTGTGACCAAGTCGGGGTTACAGTGTTAGGAGGGAAAATGAGCCATATAGAACCCTGAAAGGGGAGCCAGGAAAGGGAGGAAGTTCAGATCCTGGTAAGGGTTAGGAAGGTTAGTGTGTTATGGTCAATCTGAGCAATCTGGCTTCCATAAAATAGGTTAAGAGAGAAGAATCCAGACATCCGCTAAGACCTTCAGAATCTATCTCTTACCTAGGGTTACCGCCAGTTCAGCCAGTTCAATATATGACCAGCCACTTTGCCTCCCCAGGAGGTGGGAACGGATGACCTTTGAAGAGTATGGATCTAGAATCAGACAGACCTGGGATGAAATTTGCCCTGCTGCTTACTGCCTGCATGACCTGAAAATTTATCCTTGTCCCTTTTGTAAAGAGGGAAAAGTAATGCCCAATTTAGAGAGTGGGTTGAGGGTTTGAGATGATGTCTCAAGTCCTCAGCACAGTGCCTGGCACGTGGCAGCTGTAATCGTCATTAAGATTCTGGAATAAGGCCGGGCACGGTGGTTCACGCCTGTAATCCCAGCACTTTGGGAGGCCGAGGCGGGTGGATCAAGAGATTGAGACCATCCTGGTCAACATGGTGAAACCTTGTCTTTACTAAAAATACAAAAAATTAGCTGGGCATGGTGGTGCATGCCTGTAATCCCAGCTACACAGGAGGCTGACACAGGAGAATTGCCTGAACCCAGGAGGTGGAGATTGCGGTGAGCCGAGATCGCGCCATTGCACTCCAGCCTGGTTAACAAGAGCGAAACTCTGTCTCGGAAAAAAAAAAAAAAAAAAAAAGATTCTGGAATAATTAACATTCCGGAATATGCAGATGGGCATTACTGCTGAGTATTTCTGGCTCATTCCCCGCTTTACGCGGGCCAGTGCATCAGCCTGGAAGGTTGGTTTTGCTGCCTTCACCATTTAGGAAAGGATTCTGCATGGGTCCCTTTTCAGCTCCAAGGAGCCAGTGATGTCTGAAACTTTGCCATTACCAGGATATCTTTCACTTCAGGGCTCCCTGGTTGGTAACATCAATACTTAGGTGATCTTCAAATTACTGCATGTTTTTAAGGGCAAGAAGAAAGAGGTGGCTAATTAAAGTAACCAAACTTCCTGGAAAGTCGTTCTGACTCATTTTTTTACAGAAGAAAGCTTATTATGAGTCACAATGGTTACCAACTTGGTTTAATGGCTTCCTTTGGATTTTAAAAGGCAGATTCACCTTCTCAGCAGTGTATGAATTAAGGGGTGGTTTGTTTCTGGGTTTTAAAGGAACTATAAACAAAGGTGACTTAGAAAGCCCCAGCTCCCTGAGAGCACCCTCTGTGCTGTGTGAAATCCCCAAGGGATACTGGGGGTAGGATCTGGGAAAGGGAGGTAAACTTCCCCATTCACAAAGGCCAGGAATGCCCAGGGGAGCATTCTCAAGGTCCGACACAGAACTCCTGGCTGGTGGAGACCTGGCTGGGCAGCACATCCTTTCCTTTCTCTGGCCTGTGAGGAAGCCGAGGCACAGACGAAGAATAAGTTGCCCAAGAGCTCAGAATTCCCTTGCAGCAGAGCCCTGGTTCAGTACTCTTTCCTCTTTCTTTTTCTTTTCTTTTTTTGAGACGGAGTTTCGCTTTTGTTACCCAGGTTGGAGTGCAATAGTGCGATCTCGGCTCACCGCAACCTCAGCCTCCTGGGTTCAGGCAATTCTCCTGCCTTAGCCTCCTGAGTAGCTGGGATTACAGGCACATTTCACCACGCCCAGCTAATTTTTTTGTATTTTTAGTAGAGATGGAGTTTCACCATGTTGACCAGGATGGTCTCGATCTCTTGACCTCGTGATCCACCCGCCTCAGCCTCCCAAAGTGCTGGGATTACAGGCTTGAGCCACTGCACCTGGCCCTCTTTTTCTTTTTCTTTCTTTCTTTAGTTTTTATTTTTGAGACAGAGTCTCGCTCTATCACCAGGCGTCAGGCTGGAGTGCAATGGTGCGATCTCGGCTCACTGCAACCTCTGCCTCCTGGGTTCAAGCAATTCTGCCTCAGCCTCCCGAGTAGCTGGGACTACAGGCATGCACCACCGCACCCAGCTAATTTTTGTATTTTAGTAGAGATGGGTTTCACTATGTTGACCAGGATGGTTTCCATCTCTTGACCTTGTGATCCACCCACCTTGGCCTCCCAAAGTGCTGGGATTACAGGCATGAGCCACCGCACCCGGCCCTTACTCTTTCCTCTTTCTATGTTTCTGAACTATCAGCTTTTCTGTGTTTCCTACCTACTGCTTCCTAATCTGTTTTTACTTTTCCTCCACTTCTTTTTTTGAGACAGGTTCTCCCTCTGTCGCCCAGGCTGGAGTGCAGTGGTACAATCATGGCTACTGCAGCCTAGAACTTCTGGCTCAAGGGATCCTCCTGCCTCAGCCTCCCAAGTAGCTGAGACTACAACCATGAGCCCCTGCACCCAGGCTTTACTCCATTCTTGAGGCTGACAACAGTTTCTTTCTGTTCTCAATTAAGTGGTTGTTGGGAATATAGCCTTACCCACATTTCAAAAGCCCCCAGGTCTGTAACTGACAACCCCCAAGTGCAGATGTAGCTAACCCTGTGACTTTTGACCACGCCTGGTCACATCATTGCCTCAGTCACAAGGGAGGAAAGAACGGAGGGTCAGGGGGAAGGAGAAAGAGACTGTAACATTCACAGAGCCTCCTCCCACCACAGGCACATGCAGGCAACTTTATTTACAGCATCTCATTTAATTCTTACAATTAGGCTACGAGATAGAGACATGATTAACTTCATCTTCATTGATGAGTAAACTGGCTCAGAATGAGAAACTAACTTGCCCAGTATCACACAGCTTATAACCAGAAATCAAAGTCATCAGGCTTGTCTGACTCTATCAGGCTCTTATCCTGGGTCTGCCATTAACTCCCTGCACATTATCTTGGCAAGTGTTTCCCTACAGAGACCTTTATTTTTCCTCCCCATAAAGGCAGGGTTTGGACTAGATAATCTCTAAAGGCTGAATTTTAAAAGAGGTTCGCACAGTTCTGCTTTTCACAATTCTTTCTGTCTGTTTCCAGATCGTGCATTTTCGTGCAGGTTTCCTCAGTTCTGAGCTCTCTCTCTTCCTCCTTTTTCCTGGTCTCCTCCCCATTCCTTTCTTCAGCTTCCCTTTCAGTCTTTTCTCCTCCGACACCCACGGCTGTCTTCTCTGTTTGGGCTCCGACCCTCTTCTCTGACCTCGCTTGGCTTGTAGTTGTATAACCAGCATCTTTGGAGGATAACTTAGTGGCAGATTCCGGGCTCAGATGAAGAGCATCCCTGTCCTCAAGGAGTTGTCCTTCTAGTGCAGGAACTCATGTCTGCCTGCGTAACAGTGACATGTGTCTGTAAGGGTGTTCCCAAACACTTCATGCATTTGGCTTTAACAACAGCTCTATGAGAGTAGGTATTTTTAGTCCACTTCACAGGTGGAGAAATGAGGCTGGTGATGAGAAAGAACCTCAGTTAGTTCGCCCCAAGCTCCTATACCTTGAGAAGGACAGAACTAAGCCTGAGTCTTTCTGATGACTTTCTACCTAAAGATGGTGGTAGGAGCGCCGGGCGCGGTGGCTCAAGCCTGTAATCCCAGCACTTTGGGAGGCCGAGGCGGGTGGATCACGAGGTCGAGAGATCGAGACCATCCTGGTCAACATGGTGAAACCCCGTCTCTACTAAAAATACAAAAAATTAGCTGGGCGTGGTGGCACGTGCCTGTAATCCCAGCTACTCAGGAGGCTGAGGCAGGAGAATTGCTTGAACCCAGGAGGCGGAGGTTGCGGTGAGCCGAGATCGCGCCATTGCACTCCAGCCTGGGTAACAAGGGCGAAAAAAAAAAAAAAAGATGGTGGTAGGAAGGTACTGGGAGTCAACATGGGGAACTGGGGACGGAGGACATAAGACAATGGTACCTGTCCGGGTGTTGTGGCTCATGCCTGGAATCCCAGCACTTTGAGAAGCCAAGGCAGGCAAATCACTTGAGGTCAGGAGTTTGAGACCAACCTGGACAACACAGTGAAACCCCATCTGTACTAAAAATACAAAAATTAGCCAGGCGTGATAGTACGTGCCTGTAATCCCATCTACTTGGGAGGCTGAGGCAGGAGAATCACTTGAACCCAGGAGACGGAGGTGGCAGTGAGCCAAGACAGCGCCATTGTACTCCAGCCTGGGCAACAGAACGAGAGTCTGTCTCAAAACAAAAAAGGACAATGCTAGCATTAGAGGAGGTGCCAGAACTATAGAGGATGGCACGGAGGGCCGGAGGGGAGCCAAGTCCCCCACAGGTAGACTAATCCAGTCCAAGAAGCCACAGTTCCTCCCAGCACCCCCATATCCCTTAGTCTCAGTTGTCATTTGGCAGGGGTTAGGGCCAGGGGCAGCGGGTGGGGCTTCAAACCCAGAGGACTGTAGAGCAAGTGCCTTGCTCAGAGATCTGGGAAGGAAGGACCCCAAGAAGGAAGCCCAGGAGAAAAAGGGGGAAGCTAGAGACGAGGGAGGGGACTGGGCTTTGTCAGCCACCCCTTCCTGTTGCCCTTCCTCCCTGGCCTCCCTTGTCTTGTCTGTGAGGAGGAATGACTAACCTCGGCCCCACCCTGCAGAAGGACCTCAGAGGCGAGTCCACTGTTTGGGGACCCTCTGCAGAAAGTCACCCCACCTAACCCAGAGGATTTTCAGCATGGCTTCCAGAAGGCACAGACATGATTTTAGAGGGAAGCACGACTGAGGCCCAGGAGGTTAGTGATTCTCATAAGGTCCCAGAGAAAGAATGAGACCCTGCTGGCTCCCAGAAAACCAGCTGAAAATGACAGGTGAGAGGTGAGGTTCCAGGTGGGAAGAGGCAGAAGACTTTTAGAGATGAGTGTGATTTTTCAGTCCAAATATTGATAAAACTATTCTTAAGCTGGCAGACAGGACAGGAGAAATCTAGTAAGTACTTGACAACCATTTTTATTTAGTTAGTTTTTTCAAGACAGTGGCTCACTCTGTCACCCACACTGGAGTGTGGTAGGGCAATCATAGCTCCCTGCAACCTTGAACTCCTGCACCCAAGTGATCCTCCTGTTTCAGCCTCTGAAGTAACTGGACTACAGGTGTGCACCACTAGGCCTGGCTAATTTTTTTAAGTTATCTTTTTGTAGAGCCAGGATCTTGCTATGTTGCCCAAGCTGGTCTTGAACTTCTGGCCTAAAGCAGTCCTCCCACCGTGGCCTCCCAAAGTGCTGAGATTACAGACATGAACTATCATGCCTGGCTGACAACCATCGCTAGATGAGGCACATGTGTGAGCATGCACGCGCGCACACACACACATTCGCACTCCCTTTTTATGATGAAATGACAGAGCAAGTCTGAACTGTATTTGTATGATGGTGTACAATTTTCAGAGTCCATCATTAAGTCCTGCATGCACTTGTGCCCAGGACTTGAAATTCCTTGGCATAATGGGAGGAGAAGGGTAGTGCAGGAATAAAATGAAGGAGTGGGCTGTGTGGCCTCTAGTGTCTGCCCCTCAGTCTGTACTGCTCTGTCCCCCACCTCGCTGGAAGAGAGGAATGAAACTGTAGCTCACCAGACATTGAGGGGTCATGATATTCCTGATATGAACTCCTGACAGGATATCTTGTCCATACCTCTCTCTTCTTTTGGAGACATTTCAAAACCAGCCCTGGAAAATGAGAGATTCTACTTTCTTGGAGACTTATTTTTTTGTCTATTTTACATCTCTAAGAAAAACCAACCCCACAATTTCTTTTGGCTGCCTTTTTTTTTTTTTTTTGAGACAGTCTTGCTCTGTTGCCTAGGCTGGAGTGCAGCGGCATGATATCGGTTCACCGCAACCTCTGTCTCCCAGGTTCAAGCAATTCACCTGCCTCAGCCTCCCAAATAGCTGGGAATACAGGCGTGTGCCACCATTCCCTGCTAATTTTTTGTATTTTTAGTAGAGAGAGGGTTTCATCATGTTGGCCAGGCTGGTCTGGAACTCCTGACCTCCTGATCCGCCTGCCTTGGCCTCCCAAAGTGCTGGGATTATAGGTGTGAGCCACTGTTCCTGGCTGTGGCTGCCTATTCTTACAGGATGCCATCCTTAGTGCCTGGAAGTCCTTTCTTTTCTCTCACCTAAGACCCTCATGCTGCTGTGTAAGTCCATTGTCTCTTGTTCTGTCCCTTTTTTTTTTTTTTTTTTTTTTTTTTTTTTTTTGAGATGAGTCTCAATTTGTTGTCCAGGCTGGAGTGCAGTGTGGTGTGATCTTGGCTCAATGTAACCTCTGCCTCTCAGGTTCAAGTGATTCTCATGCCTTAGCCTCCAGAATAGCTGGGATTACAGGTGCACGCCACCGTGCCTGGCTAATTTTTATATTTTCAGTAGAGACAGGGCTTCACCATGTTGGCCAGGATGGTCTCAAACTCCTGACCTCAAGTGATCCACCTGCATCGTCCTCCCAAAGTGCTGGGATTATAGGCATGAGCCACCGCACCCAGCCTTGTTCTGCCCTTCTCAGAGTGGCTTCCACCCCAGCTTGTTTCTGCTTTCTGTGACAGGGAAGTTCATAGGTGCTGATTCACCCCTCAAGCTTCAGACTGTGGCTCCATGGGCCAGATATCGCAGGAGAACAGCCTGTGGTGCCAGGAGTTGCCTGTCTGCCTCCAGTGCTCAGAGAACCTTCTCAAATAAAACAGCCACAACAGCAGCTCACATCTGTTCCATGACTTACAACCATAGATACTTCCTCATCTAGATTCCCAGGTCAACACCCAGGACTAGGGTAAGCAGCGGGGCAGGATCATGCAGTTCAGATGAGCCATGAGGAGCGGGGCTAGTCCTGCCCGATGCCATTTCCTCTTTCTCTTGGAGATCTTAAGCAACTGGTCACCCCTTGACCCCAGTTGCCACCTTTGCAGCCCCCAGGAGAACATGGACTCCTTTTCCGTCCACACAAAAAGGAGAGAAAGGAGAGGGAATCTGGTGTGGGAGGCATCCGTGAGCCATCTTTTACCTTCCAGAGTTCCCTTAGTTTATGAGTGGTCCTTCCTTAGAGCACTGCTTCTCAAACAGTCTGGGTGGAGGACCAGTGTTTATGTTTCCAGCCCATCACAGACATGTACCCAGACCTACTGCGCCCTACAGCACAGAGCTTGCACCCACCCATGCACACTCAACCACGCCCAAAAGGGCTCACACCCAATTCAGCTGGAGGGTCCCACCGATGGAGTGCTTGGATGTGCTACTAACATTTCTAAATTTTTTTTTTTTTTTTTTTTTTTTGAGTTGGAGTCTTGCTCTGTCACTCAGGCTGGAGTACAGTGGCATGATCTTGGCTCACTGCAACCTCCGCCTCCTGGGTCCAAGCAATTCTCTTGCCTCAGCCTCCCATGTAACTGGGACTACAGGCACATGCCTGGCTAATTTTTGTATTTTTAGTAGAGCCAGGGTTTCATCATGTTGGCCAGACTGGTCTCGAACTCCTGACCTCAGGTGATCCGCGCACCTCGGCCTCCCAAAATACTGGGATTACAGGTGTGATCCACTGCACCCACCCAGTGTTTCCAAATTCTCACACTCACTGTTTGTCCATATCTGGTCCCGGACCTCAACAGTGCACAGACCAGCTTTGGTCGTTGGACCATACCTTGCGGTACCCTACCTTCGTGGAGTTTGCATTGTGTATTAGAAAGTCCCTTTCCTGTGGCCTCTGTGAGCAATGGCTCCACCTGACCCTGGGTACATCTTCCTATGACCTCCTTAGCATGTCTTCTTGGAGATATTAGGGGATGAAGATGGGGGGCCCAGCAGGAGAGGGGGTGTCCCAGTCTGTCCTTTGCTGGCAGGGGTGGCATGATACCCACCTATCCTGCAGACTAGGGGACTGAGCACTGAGCATCATCCAGAGACTCAGGCCACCACAGCTTTCTGGGCCTGAGCCCTTCGCTAAGGCACCTGAAACTGCAGACTCCTCCAGCCCCAAGCTGGGAGTAAATCCTTTTGGTATTTTGAGTTCACCCCCGACCTCCACCCCAGAAACGATTAGAGCAATGAACACCTGCATGTGGAAAAGTGCTGAAAAAGTAGAAAAAGAATTCAGAAAGAAATGAGCAACCAAATTAGGATGTCTTAGGGGCTTGAAAAGCAGCCAGATCCCGGGCAACTGATATGCAGCTTCAGTCTGTCCCAGCCCAGCCCCCAAGCACCCGCACAGACAAATGGACACACACTTCAGACCCCAGAGTGCAGGGTGCACCTAGAGGCAGTCTCTTTTCTGGTCGAGTTTGTTCTTTCAAGGCAGATTTGGGTCCTTCAGGGGGTTGTGAAACTGCAGGAGGGGCAGAGGAGATGGCCAGTTGGAGCTTGGGGCCAGCATTTGTTTTGGGTCTGTGTAGACCCCTCCCCTACCTGAAGGGCTTACACAAGATGACCCACCCCTAGGACTGTCTAGGAGGGGAAGCAGTGGAAAGGGGATGAGGAGGAGCCCCTCCTCTCATCCCCACTCCCCACAGGCTTTGGTTTGGAGGAAGAGGGCCAGAGTCAAGCTGAGAGTGCTTAAAGGGGAAGTGGCTTGAGGTCACCCCAGGGGCTACTGGAGTTCTCCCACACTGGAGCCCGGAGGGGTCTGGCACAACAGGGCAGGAAGCTGACCAGAGCCTTGGGAAGTGACTGGGTTTCATTCCTATGGGCTTCAGACACCAAGAGTTCAAAGTGCCCACCTGGGCTCTCCCTGGACTCGTGAGCTTGCTGGTGGGCGCTCCTGGAGTAACAGCAGATCCCTGGGAGACTCAGGGAGGGCAGGCCTTTGTGCCAAGCCAGGAGCATGGGAAACAGCTGCAGGCATCTACCAAAAGCATCAGTGCTGTTGTTGACTCAAAAAATAATAGGTGTTCATTTGCATGGCATTTTACATACAGGTTCCACACACTGCCTTTCATCTCCTACCACTGGCACCACCAAAGCCCCCCGTGTCTCTCCTCCTGCCTGCCACCTCTGAGGGCCTCATGGTCTCCCCCAGACTCACGGGCTTCCCCACCACAGCCTAGCCCACCCTTGGCTTAGCCCAGCTGGAAAAACCAGCAGTTGGTCTTGCCTGGGTGTGCCCAGTCCAGGTTTGTACGAGAGGTGTGGGCAGGTGGCCTGGCATATCTGGACCCCACTGGGCTCTTCAGCTGGGGACATGACACTTCACCTTCCCCAGTAGGGGGCTTGCCCACCCTTCAGCTGCTTGGGCTGGAAAAAGGAAAGAAAATCTAAACCAGGGAGCCCAGGGAGGTGCCAAAAGGAGAGGAAACTGGGTGGTTGCTATGACGATGGGGTCTCGCGCCCAATTTGCATAGGGCGATGATTTCCATACTGCAGGGTGAATTTCCATATCCCTGCCTCAAAGCCTGTTGGGGTGGGGAGGGGGAGAGGTCATTTGAAATTCAAATGAGGATGATTAAGGTTTTCTTGAGGAGGGAAGCTTGGACAAAAGGGGTTAAGCCGGCTGGCAAATGTCAGCTCCAGGGCTCCAAGTTATCAAAGGGAGGTGTGTACTTGGCTGGCTCCCTTCCCACCCCATCTCCACGGCCGGAAACCTGGGGTTGGTCGGAGGAGACCAGGAGTCTGCACTGGGATAGATGTTACGACTTCACAGGAGAGCCGGCTGGGTCTCTGTCCCTTCCTGGACCGGGGCTCCGTTTAGCTCCTCGGTGTCCTGAGGACGTCTGAGTTCCTGGGAAGGACCCCTGAGTGGGTTCTGGGCTGGGTTCACACCTTTCTTCCTCTGCTGACCTTGGACTGATCATCTCAGGTTGCCCCTTAGTGAGACCAGAGAAGAATCCCTACACTCTCTTGTTTGGCAGAAGAGGTGTGAGAACAGATGGATTCTGGACTCATCTTATCACCAACCTGTGACCTCACATGAGTTACTATCCCTCTTGGGGCCTGAGTTTGTGCCTAAGACGAAGGGTCTGAATCTGAGGGTCTCTTAAAACAACTTCCAGCTCTGAGATGCTGGGATCTGTGAGGACATACTAATCCTTTTCACACATCAGTTAGTATTTGTCAGGCACCTGTTAGTGTCTCTAAGGTGTTAAGAAGGGCTCCTCTGCTCTGACCTTGGGGTAGTTACTTAAAGGCGCTGTAACTTTATGAAACAGGGGTAATAATAGTCCCTACCACATAGGGCTGCTGTGAGGATTCATGAGTTAACATTTGTAAAGCACTTAGAAGAGCCCCTGCCAGATGATAATGCTATTTGCTGTTATTAGTATGGGGAAGACAAAGTGTCCACATGGTGGGTGCTGTGCCCCACCAGCCACTCCAGGGAACCTCGGTTAGGAAGTAGCCTGTTTCCTGGGCAGCCTTGCCTGTACATTCACTCGTGATCAGCACACCATCTTGTCCACACACGTCCAGAACTCTCATTGACTGTCACCCCACAAGAAGCCCACTCTGCCACCCAGGGAGCTGCATGTGTCACATCAACTCACTGTGGGCTCCTCGTGTTGATCCTAACTCAAGTGTGTCTTTGCTTCTTAGGAAGCAGGCACACAGCAGGAAGAAGGGGAGGGAGCTGGTGGACACACCTCCTCCTGCTCCTCCTCCCAGGACCCAGCGCTATGAGATGGGGCAGATTCACTGAGACTAGATGTGAGGTATAGTTCCAGAAGACCTAAAAGTCCTTTTTTCCCCTCGAGTTTCTGCAGCAACTTCATATGAGGCTTCATTTGGAGATAACATGGTGTAGTATGGACAGCCTTTGCTGGTAGACAGATGTGGGCTTGAGTCCCTACCCAGTGGTTTACTAATCAGTAACCTTGGGCAAGGTAATTAACCATTCTGAGCCTCAAGTTTCCTCATCTGTAAAATGGGGATAATAAGAACACCCACTCACAGGGTGGTTGTGAGGATTAAATACTGTCATGTGTATAAAATGTTTACTACAAAGCTTGGTGCGTAATAAATGCTCAATAAATGTCAGCTACTAATTAATCCTTATTATTTGAAAACAGTGTTCTGCTGCCAAAATGTTTGAAAATTCTCTGATCTTGCCCTATTTTCCTATTTTATAGGGGAGGAGACTGGGGTCAGAGAAGGGGGATGATTTTCCCAAGGTCACAGCAAGAGTTCAAGGCCGATATTTCCTTAGGAGCCCTTTCTCCACCCCCGAAACAGGTCCTCTGTCCTTTGCTTTCATTTTGTTGCTTTCTGCTCTTTTGTTCTTTCCTTAGACAAAGCTTCCCCTCTCCAAACACCTTTCCCTCAGAAATGGCTCAGCACCAGGTGGCCTGCTGCTACCACATCTCTGGGTCACCATTCCCTTCAATTCTTACTTTTAGGGGCTCTCTGTGACCCTGGCCTGGGGTTCTGTGGCTCTAGCCTCTAACTGGCTCCTCCACAAGGGTTTCTGCTCTGTTCTCAGGGCCTCTGAGTGCACCTCTTCTCTGCACTCCAGCCCTAGGGGCACAGCTCCAGAGAAGAGGGGAGAGTTCTATAACTGATGCCCTACAGACCTCACAGGCAGGGTGAGGATCGAATAAAAAATGGACATGGAAGTGTGCTGCAAAATGAAGGAACATCTGCAGGGCATGTCACTGTGAGCCACGCGTTCTGGTGACCAGACATGGACCTTGGAGCCACAACTTGGAAATCTGAGTTCCTTCTCTCCAGCTCTGGAGCAAATGACCTTGGGCAAGTTACATAACCTCCTCCAGCCTCAGTTTCTTTATTTGTAAGACAAATTGTGAGGAATGAATGAAATGAGAGTCTATCTGTAGCAGTTTTCTTTCTTTTTTTTTTTTTTTTTGAGACAGTCTTACTTTGTTGCCTAGGCTAGAGTGTAGTGGCTCAATCTTGGCTCACTGCAACCTCCACCTCTCGGGTTCAAGTGATTCTCCTGCCTCAGCCTCCCAAATAGCTGGGATTACAGGTACCTGTCACCATGCCCAGCTAATTTTTGTATTTTTAGTAGAGATGGGGTTTTGCCATATTGGCCAGGCTGGTCTCGAACTCCCGACCTCAGGTGATCCGCCTGCCTCGGCCTCCCAAAGTACTGGGATTACAGGCATGAGCCACCGCACCAGGCCTCTGTAGCAGTTTTCAAAAGTGTGAGTTGTTTTACATATGTGAGAAAGCATCTCCAGGTCTGAGCACCCCTCTGAGCTGCACTGAGGACACTTTGTGCCCACGTGAGAGCCAGAGCCCAGCTGAATCCTGTGCCTCTGGTGGCTCCTCCTGTTCTTTCATTCCCCTCTTCTCACCCCCACTTTCCTCAGCCTAGGGGAGAGGACTAGGAAAGAGCCCCTTAGACTCTTACTAACCTTAAACCTCTCTGAGCCTCTTCCCCTGGCAAGGCTAGGGTAGGGCTGGGGTGGCGCTGGTCTGGAATCAGTGTTTAAAGAACCACATGGGCTGTCATGGAGAGAGCCAAGTCTGGGAATTGGAGCTCAGAGATTTTGTTCCTGTGTTACCATTTGCTGGTCATGTGACCTTTAGCACATGACTTGTCCTCTCTGGGACTCAGTTTCCTTACCTGTAAATGGTGGGTCCAGAACTAGGAGTCTCTGGTTCCTCTCTAGCACAAAAAAAAAGCTCTGATAGAAAAACAGCCTGTGGGTGGGGTGTTTCTCTGAGATGTGTTTTTGGATGCAACTAGAACAGAACTCTTACTTAACTTCCTTTGAAGTTGGACTTTTACTATTTTTCCAAGGCCAGGGGACTATGAGTTGAGGTTTTGATGGGGAACTTGGATCTTCGGGCCCCGTTCTTTGAAGCAGTGGCCTGAGTGCCTGGACACTTCTTTTCTGAAACCTGGTGCCGTCTGCTCAGGATGCTCCTTCCACTTAGCCCTGACCATGCTGCCACTTGTGCCCCTGTCTCCATGACTGCAGCATCACAGTGTGACCAACAGGAGAAGGGGTTGAGGGGGGAATCTCCTGTTGAATGGGGGGCAGCTCAGACCAAGAAGAAATGTGGGGTTATATCTCCGGATGAAAAAGGAGACCTTGGTGAGGAACCTTCCCTTTCTCCAAAACTGGCATGAGAAATTGCAGGGGGAGGATGCTGAGCTTCTCTTTAGCAAAGGCAGGTGCAGCAGAGCTCCCCTGTCCCCTGTGGCATGGCCCTAGCCTCCTGGTATCTGTGGGACTGGCCTGGAGAGCAGGCTTCAGGGTTTGCTCTCATGACTGCCTATGAAACAAAGTCGTCAGGATGCCCAAAAGGCCGTCACAAGGGAGCCCTGAGGTTGTTCACATTGACTCTCCTCTGGGTAGAGAAGTGTAAGCTTTAAACCATGAAACCACCCCCCCCCCCACCAACCCAGTCCACAGACTGCCAGGGGTAGAGAGAACCGGAGAGATCATCCAGTTTTGGAGTAGCAAGTGAGTGTCCTCAGGAGCACTAATTCTGGTCATCTCTGGTGGTCACTGAGGCCTGAGTTTAGGGAAGGAAAAGGGAAAGCCAGGATCCATTAGTGATGTCTGCCCTGGGCATGGCTTGCACGCAGGTGATGTCTGTGCATTTGCTGTCCACACCCTGGCTTGACCCAGGACTCTCAGCTAGTGGAGAAACAAGACTCAGACCTCCCAACTCCTAAGCCAGTGCTCCCCCCAGTCCCTCACGGGGCCTTCTGGCTCCTGTTCTTCAGGTGACTCTAAGGATTGCTTTCAGGCTCCTCCTAAATATTTCCTCACTCCTAAGAAGGAGGTGGCAGAATGGAGACAGCAACTTTTTGCTTTAATACAATATTTAGAGGAAATTGAAGGCTACAGAGATGAAGCCACTCGCCAAAGTTCAGCATAAAAGAGCCTCCGACGGGACCCTGGAACCTAGTTTACTGTGTGTTTTCTGGACAGAACTCTAACCATTAGGCCAGACTTCCCAGTTCATTGGATGAATCTCAAGTACCAAAAAAGATAGGCATCGTGTCTGGGGGCATCCTGAACAAAGCCTGGTTTGGGCTGGTTTAAATGGCCACGCTGGAAACCTCTCCGTTTGCTCTGGTGGCTGGCTGCTCAGGAACGCTTCCAATGTCGCAGTAGCTTAATGATCGCTCTCCCAGGAAGTGCCAACAAGGTGCCAAGTGGTCCTGTAGTGTCACTGGAAGTCCTACTGGGTTATACTGGAAAGCAGAGCTGGTGAGAAGAGAACCAGAAATGGGAGAGGCTCAGCCCCATTGCCGAATGTTCTCTGCATTGTTTACCAGGCAGAAGTGAAAAATCCTGCTTGAACAGTTCTGGCGCTTCAACTCCCTCACCCAGAGAATTGCTCCCCAGGCAAACTCACATCCCAGGGCTGCCAGAGCTATGCAAATCAGCCTTCCAAGCTGAGCTGTTGGCTCAGCTCAGAGGTGGGAAAGCAGGGCCCTCCTAGGGGTCCCAGGCCCAGCTCTTGGTGTTAGGGGCTAGACTGGGCAGCTCAAGTCACTGCTGATTGGCCTCCACGCTGTCCGTGGATGCAAGAGGAGGAGAGGTAGAGGCGGAGGCTGCTTTTGACACTGGGCACCTCCTCCATTCTGATCCTTGGACTCTCTCTGCAGGACTTCATTGGTTATTGTGGCCATCTTGGCCTAAGGAGATTATAATGGAATCCTGGGGCTCCCTAGAATGTTAGTGTGCCTTTTACCCTCTTGATCACTTAATTCAAATTCTGTGGACCTAGATGTTCTCTTCATATTTAATCCAAATCCATCCACCTCTGGCTTGGCTTCTCACTGGGAACCGTTTAGTGGAGATGCACAGTCCTGGGTACTGCGTGGGAGCAAGTTTCTGCTGGTGTTGGGGGGCTAAGGTGGGTGTTGGATGAGTCCTCAGACATTCTCCAAGTTTAAGAGATGCCAGAGCCAGGCACAGTGACTCACGCCTGCAAACCCAGTACTTTGGGAGGCCGAGGCAGGAGAATTGCTTGAGCCCAGGAGTTCCAGATCAGCCTGGCAACATAGTGAGACTCTGTCTCTACAATTTTTTTTCTTTTTTAAGTTAGCCAATTGTGGTGGCACACCTGTGGTCCTAGCTACATGGAAGGCTGAGGTGGGAGGATCGCTTGAGCCCAGGAGATCAAGGCTGCAGTGAGCCATGATCATGCCACTGCACTCCAGCCTGGAAGACAGAAGGAGACCCTGTCTCAAAAAAAAAAAAAAAAAAAAAAAAGATTACAAGAATGGAGTCATGCTAGAGTGGGAAGAACACACTGCATTGGGGTTGGAGACATGGTTTTTTGTTTTTTGTTTTTTGTTTTTTTGCCTCCCCCTAAGGATCATTCCCCATATACCTGAATACTTCAAAAGCTTTTTCGCTTTGTGCAGTCACTTACCCTTGTTCAGGCTCAGGCTCAGTTTCCTCACCTGTAAAATGAGGTGAATAATGAAGCTGCATCTTCCCAAAGGCCTAGATGATCTCCTGTGGTCCCTCCCAGCCCTACAAGCCAGGGTTCCTAGGCCTATGCCCTCTCCCACTTTCTTGCCATGGAGGCCTCCTGGCCCAGAGGTTGCCAGGGGTTCGTGAGAACCAAAAGAGGCCTGGAGAGATCCCAGCTGTTGGCCCTTCCAGCTTTGCACAGATCTCATCCAATTGCCCACAAGACCTCCAGATAGGAGATTCTGGAACTTCCTTTGTGAGCCCTTCCTGTCCCACCCCTCCCTTCTGTGTACTTAATCTTTTATTTGTATGCAGAACAAACAGGACCAAGGGAAATGGGGAAGAGAGTTCTTTGGTCCTCCCTGTGCCTCTCCTTGCAGATGCTGTAGACAGTGACAAGATTCTGGGAGGGGAAGAAAAAGTCCTGGTACATTTCATCCAAATGCATTGAATCTTAAGACGTAACAGATGAAGGGAATTTGGAAGGTCACTTGAGATCCCTTTTGATGCTATCAAATTGCCTCATCAATTCAAACATTACTTCTGTGACAGCCCTAAAATAAGCAGCCTCTGCTTGGATATTCCTGGGGATGGGGAGCTTTGGAAGCTGCAGGCTTCACTGTGGGACAGTTTCACTTTCTTCGAAGTTCTTCCTTATACTGAGAGGAGGCCCGCTTCCCCACAGCTTCTACCACTGTTCTGCTCTTTGGAGCTGCAGGCTAAGCCTGCTTCACTTCCAGACCACGGTGTGGGGAGAAGGAGAAGTCCACTGACATTTATTTCAGCACTGACTGCACGAGGCACCAGGGCCAGGTGCTTTCAAATGTTCCCTCAAGGAACTTTTTCAACTTTTATTTTGAAAAATTTCAGACATACAGAAAATAAATAAAAGAAACTTCAGTGAACAGCCAGATACCTATCATCTGGATATAATAATGAACATTTCACCATGATTGCTTCATCTATTTTTCTGAAGTATTTTATTGATAAATTTATTGTTAATATCTTTTGATTCTGGACATTTTCAAACAAACACAAAAGGAGAGACTAATACGAAGAGCCCCCATGCACCCATCACCCCTTCTCTGCAACCATCAAATTCTTGCCGTTCTCGTTACTAGAATATTTTCTTGTAAATTGTAGACATTATAATATTTCAGTCCTAAATATGGGAATATGCATCTCTAAAACATAAACACAACTTCCTTCTTAAGCACAATATCATTATCACACAAAACAATCCCTCATTTAATTCTCATGGCAATTTTGATGGTAAAGTATCTTAAAATATGCACATGAATTTTTAATTGCCTTATGTATCAGCTATGATTATGTCTATTCTTGGTTCCAGCTCGTGGCTGGTTCTTGGTACTGCTGAAAGCAGTCTTTGTCAGGTTCCACGTTATAGCAGATGGTCTCAAAAGTGGGCCATATCTTTGTGCAACTGGACTACTTTAGCCAACTATCCAATATGAAGTTGAAAAGCGGGCTTCCAGTTTCCGTTATTTGTCAAAATTAGAATTCCCTAATAAAACCTTTGGTTTACTTTTTAAAATTTTTCCGTCATGGTTAAAAAAAATGCACAACATAAAATTTGCCATCTTAACCATTTCTAAGCATACAGATCCACCTCCCCTAACTTTGATTTTATGTAGTTCACTTTTTTAGCCTTAATGTGGGACTTTGTATTTATTCCTGTTACATTTTACCTTGTTGGTTTAGGTCTCCTGTTAGAGGCTACCAAATATTTCCTAATTCTGATTCTGTGGTCTGCTTTTATGTATCGCTTTCTGCTCTCTGCTCTGATCACTTCCAGACTTGATCTGCACCTGTCCTCTTCATTAGCCTAAGTTTTGGTGAAAGTCGAAAGCCATACTCAGTTGTTTTTTCTGCGTCACTCAGTGCATTGGATTTATTGAAAGAACAGTGTGAGTTTGATAGTTGAGAAATCTGAGCCGTTGTCCTGGTTCAGGTTCTCTGAGGCTATGTGTGACCTCAGGAAGGTGTTTTCCCCTCCGTGATTAGACTTTGGTGTTGGACTCTGAAAACAATGCTGCTGGCCATATGTGTTCTGTCCTGTTCTGTTTTTTCTGCAGTGGCAGCCATCTTCCAAAGACGGAGCCAGGGCTTGGAAATAGAACGTGTTCAGGTTTCTGTGACTGCAGATGCCTGTGGTTTCTTGGGTCTGAAGAGGTTAGGTTATGTCAGTTTCTCAGTGATTTGGATCCGTTAAATACATGGTCCTTCAGTACCTACTGTGTGTCAGGCACTGTTTTAGATACTTGGGGCACAAAGATGAGCAAGATATAATAACCCTGGCCTCTGAGAGTTCATAATCTCATGAGGGAAATAGACACATAAGCCACTGATTCTAAAAAGCATGGTATGTGCTATAAGGGTTACGAGCTGGTGCAGTGGCTCATGCCTGTAATCCCAGAACTTTGGGAGGCTAAGACAGGAGGATCACTTGAGGCCCAGAGTTCAAGACTAGCCTGGGTAATATAATAAGACCTCATCTCCACAAAAAAATAAAGTAAAAAATTAGCTGAGCATGGTTCTACGTGGCGGTAGTCCAAGATGCTCTGGAGGCTGGGGTAGGAGGATTGCTTGAGCCCAGGAGGCGGAGGTTTCAGTAACCTGAGATCACACCACTGCACTCCAGCCTGGACAACAGAGTGAGACTGACCCTGTCAATGAATGAATGAATAAATGAATGGTGCAGAAACACAGAGGAGGACATCCTTTGTTTTGCTCTGAATAAACTTCTTGGAGAATGTGACATTTGAATTAGGTCTTGAAGGATGAATACTTTCTAGGTAGAAGAGAAGGAGAGAAGGGCATTTCAGAGGGAGCACCATAGGCAAAGTCCTTAACACAAGATCAGGCTCCACCTTTTGGGAGAGTAGTCTAGGGTGTCTGGAACCCAGCTCTGCAGTTTAAAAGCCTAGCTCTCAGCTTATCTCACTCACTTTTCACTGTATTCCTGGAAAGGGAATGCAACAAGAACCATGACCTTATTATACCACTGAGGCATCAGGAGGTGCCTGCTTTGACCAAGTTCACGTAGCTTGGTGGTGACGGAGCTTGGGCTTGAACCCCAGTCCTCTGACTTCCAGTCCAGGACTCTTTCTAAATATACTCTGCTGCTCTTCCACACAGTATCTTACAGGATTAGAAAAGTGTCTGGTGATCATGGACCAGTATTAAACACAATATAGTCATTGAATCCCTCCCTTTCTCTGGGAAAGAGGAGTACCTAGTGCTGTTTCAAAGATGAATGAATTTAAGCATTCCAGGAATGACTGGCCAATTGCCTTAATCTGGAGCACTGGGGCCACAGTAGAGCCCCCATGAGCTAAATCACAGTCTGCAGTCCCCTGGTACCACCTCCAAGGCCTTCCTGTAGGCTGGGTGGGGAGAGCTGCTGCATAGAACAAGTCCAGGGACCACAGAAGGAAATCAGAACAAGCCTGGCAGTAAAGTGAGGGGTGTGTCGGTTCCTCTTCAGCCAGATCTGGAGGGAGAATCAACAGCATCACCAGATATGAACCTAATGCCTCCACTGACTGTGTCCCTATGTCTCCACCTAGACGCATGGGCTAGGAGCCGTGAGGGAGGCTGTGTCTCCCAACAGCTCTCTTACCTGAGCTCCAAGGGCTGAGCCATTCACTACTGTGTGCCCTCCCGGGAGGCTCTGGCTGGCCCCTGCACTCTAATCCTGCCATTCAGTTTGCCTGGGAACAAGGAAAATTAGAGATACTGCTGCAGGTAAGAAGGAATTTGATGAGAAGGGGAAACTCCATCATCATTCTCCAAGTGAAGCAGGTGCATCCTCAGGGTGAAAGGCCTTTTGAGAAGGGGGCCGTGGTAAAACTTCCGGGCAACAGAAATGTTTGATTGTGATGATGAGTTTTCAAATTAATCTCTTAATTGTGCTTACACACTTTTTTCGTGTCATAGGTCTCACAAACAACATCATAATGGCATTCACAGAAATCAAAAGTGAAGGCGTTTTTGGATTGTCCACAAACCTGATGACCTTCTCCAAGTCAAACTGTTATACAGTGCTTTTTTTCTTACTTTCTAGGTATCATTCAAATGCATATCGTCTCCTCCTCTTGAAAGCCCCTCCCTTCTTACCCTCCAGGGCGGCACACATGCCCTGTCTTCCTTCGACTTGACTGCCCACTCTTCCTCAGCCTCTTTGGCTGGTGCCTCCTCATTATCCACCCTTGATCCCTTTTTCTTCCTCATCTGGGCTCAGTTCCTTTGTGACCTCACTGGGTCCTGTGGCTTTAGGAACCACCACCCATAAGCTGAGGGCTACCCAACTGCTACCTCCTGACCGAACACTTCTCCTGAGTCAAGCTCACTTTCCCACCTCTTCTGGGATATCTAATTGACATCTCAAACCCTGCATGTCCCAAGCATAACTCTTGAGTTCCTCCCCAAGTCACCCCACCGTAGTGCATGGCACCACGACATCAAAGAAGCCCAAACCCTCGGAATCATCCTTGATTCCTTTCTTCTCCCTACCCTCCACATCCCCGCGCCAGCTGGCCCTGTCTGCTTCCCAGTCAAGTGCCTCCCGGCGCCGCTCAGTGCATCCACTGCCGCCATCCTGTGCAGCCTGCGGCCCTGTCACTCGGGCCATCGCAGCAGCCTCCCAGTCCTCCTCCCTTCCTCATCTCTTACCCCTGCAGGTTTAAAGACTTAAGTCAGATCATGTTACTCCTTTGCTCAGGACCCTCAGATCAACCCATCTTCCTTGCATTGAAAATTGCAGTCTTCATCACGACCCGACTGGCGGATCCCACGCCAACTATCTCCATCACTGTTTTCTCCGGTCATGCTGACTTCGTTACCGTCCCTCGGCATGCAAGCCTGTTCTTGCCTCAGGGGCCAGTCTTTCCATTTGAAGTGATCTTTCCCCAGGCCTTCGAAAGACTGGGTCCTCACTTTGTTCAGAGAAAATGTCACCTCCTCGAGTGGCGTTGAGTGGCCTTCCCAGGTCACCCTGTTTCTGATCAGCCTCAGATACTCTCTACCCACTTACTGTGCCGTGAGCCATATCCCTATGTCTACACCTAGACACGTGGGCTAGGAGCCATGAGGGAGGGCATGTCTCCTGAGAGCTCTCTTACCTGAGTGACAAGGGCTGAGCCATGCGCTGCTCTCTGCTCTCCTGGAGCACCAGGGGCCAGTCTCCCTGGAGGCCCTAGCTGGCCCCTGCACTCTAATCCTGCCATTCGGTACGTTTCTGTTTGCTTAGTTCTCTTCTGTCTTCTCAACTCCATGAAAAGAAGCTCCATGAGGCCAGCGACTTCCATCCTCTCCAATAGTGTATCCCCAGTGCCTGGAATAGTACCCTGCACATAGACTGTGCCTAGTAAATACTTGCTGAATTAATGAATTTGTTCTTTTGTCAAGTCTTTGAATGTTACTCTTTATTAACCCAATGTTACAACATTAGAACATCACAATGTCACAAAGGAATTTTTTTTTTTAAGATAAAAGCAATTTTACCTTCATCTACCCCTTGCAACACAACTACTGTGGCTGTGGGTCCTTCCTCTCTTTAGCTCCCCTAGCAGATCGTATGTATCATCATAGCTGATCTGAAAGCCAGGCTTTGCTCAGAGATCATTTTGCACCTCACCTCTTCCTCTTGCTCAGGACCCCATCGCTCTTCATCCTCTGCTCCCACTTTGCCAGCCCACCTGCTCTCAGAGATGCCTCATGACCTCATGACCACCCAGTAAAGGGCAGCACTTGCCCATCGTTGTTTAGGACACAGCTGAGGAAAAGGAAATGATCTCAGACCCCACTCATTCGTCTTTCAGGTGTTTCTTGAGCCTCTGATCCCTCTTAGGAAGTGCAGTCATTTTGTGGCCATTGAGGACACAAAAAGATTGCTGTCATATCCAGCTCTCAAGGAATTCATAGGCTAGCAGGAGAGGGAAACATACAAAGAGGGAACACACAATGAGTGCCACACAGAAACACGCAATGAGTGCCACGCAGCCAGCAGAGAGGCCTCCCAGATTCCAGAGGAGAGAGGGACTGACTTCATGCCGGGGAGCAGTGCACAGAGGCATGGTAACGTGAGTGCGTGGTGTCTTAGGACACGAGTGAGTACTTTGTGTGGCTGGAGCTCAGGGTGCTTGGGAAAGAAGGTAAGGTAAGATTGTGAGCGGCATAAGAGCAGAAAAGGTAGGCAGGAGACAGGACATGTCAGGAATTTCACGCTGTGCCAAGGAATCTGGACTTTATTCCAGAGTCATCTTGAGAGTTCTGAATGTGTTTACTCATTCATTCAACCAATATATTTTGAGCTCCTAATATATATACATATATATGTACATATATATATGCACATGCTGCACAGTGCTGGGCTCTGAGTGTGCTGTATTTAATAAATAATTATTTTCCTTGCTGTTATAGAGCCAGTAATACAGAGGGCCCAAAGGAAGGTTGTGTGGCAGCTCTGGTCCCGGAGAGCTATGTGAATAGGAAGTTTTATTGTAGCAAAGAGTGAAAACAATCCACTAACAATAGGTATATGTTTAAGCAAATCATGGTATATCCATATAATGGAATATTATGTAGCAATTAAAAGAATATTTGTAAGTATAGAAGCATTTATGATGTTCCTTAATCACGTAGGAGAAATATTTATGATGCTCACTAGAAAAAGTGGGGTAAAAGTCTATACAGAGTGGTATATATTCATGAAAAAAATTATAAAAAAGATCATAAGCCAGGCATAGTGGCTCAAGCGTGTAATCCTAGCACTTTGGGAGGCGGAGGTGGGTGGATCACCTGAGGTCAGGAGTTCAAGACCAGCCTGACCAATATGATGAAACCCCATCTCTACTAAAAATACAAAATACTTAGCCAGGTGTGGCAGTGGGTGCCTGTAATCCCAGCTACTAGAGAGGCTGAGGCAGAATCACTTGAAACCAGGAAGCAGAAGTTGCCGTGAGCTGGGATGGCATCACTGCACTCTAGCCTGGGTGACAGAGTAAGACCTTGTCTCAGAATAAATAAATAAAATAAACAAATATTAATTATGGCTTCCTCTCAGTAGAGTGATTTTCCCACTGCTTTAGACTTTTTCTCAATGAAAAAGCGTTGCTTTTCTTCTTCTCCTTCTCCTTCTCCTTCTCCTTCTCCTTCTTCTTTCTTCTTTCTTCTTTCTTCTTCTTTCTTTTTTTGAGACAGAGTCTCACTCTGTTGCCCAGGCTAGAGTACAGTGGCACAACCAGAGCTCACTGCAGCCTCTACCTCTGTGCTCAAGTGATCCTCCTGCCTCAACCTCCTGAGTAGCTGGGACTACAGGCATGTGCCACCATGCTTGTATTTTTAGTAGCAGTGGGGATCCCTCTGTTGCCCTGGCTGGCTTGAACTCCTGAGCTCACGTGATCCTCCTGCCTTGCCCTCCCAAAGTGGTGGGATTACAGATGTGAGCTACCGTGCCCAGCCATGGAAAGACATTTCTATTAAGCACAGACTTACTTTTTCAGCCCAAGATTTATGGTAAAAGTTGAAGGTAAGAAAAAAACAGACAGCAGGGCTGGGCACGGTGGCTCATGCCTGTAATCCCAGCACTTTGGGAGGGCGAGGCAGGTGGATCATGAGGTTAAGAGATTGAGACCATCCTGGCCAACATGGTGAAACCCCGTCTCTACTAAAAATACAAAAAAATTAGCCGGGCGTGTTGGCACACACCTGTGGTCCCAGCTACTCGGGAAGCTGAGGCGGAAGAATTGCTTGAACCCAGGAGGCAGAGGTTGCAGTGAGCCAAGACTGCGCCACTGCACTCCAGCCTGGAGACAGAGCAAGACTTCATCTGAAAAAAAAAGAAAGAAAGAAAGAAAGAAAGAAACAGACAGCCATCTAGCTGACACGCTTTAGGTGTCATCTCCCCTGGAGGGCTGGGCTAGTGGCATGACTTCTTGTCCTAGGGAGTCCTTTGGGATCCATGCTGGTCTCTTCTTGGTCCCTTGGTCCCTGGAGGGATGTAGCAGCTGCCATCTGAAGGGAAGCCCAGGCACAGAAGCATGTGGTGGAGCGAGCCCTCCACTTGGCACAGCCAGCTGTCCTCCCCACAGGCTCTGATTTGCTGTGTGACCTCAGATAAGTCAGCCTCCCCTCCAAGGTGACCCTTTACCTGACGATTACCTCCCTGGAGGAGACTTTCCAAAGACATTTCCGGGAAACAGGTCGAGGAGAAGGATACCAGCCACAGGGGAAGCAGGTGTTCTTTTGCGAAATACAGCCGCACGCCCCTCCACATCCTAGTTCTTTCCTGACCTTCAGCCTTTTCCAAACCTGCTGCCAACTAATATATACATATATTTTTATCTCTTCTAGGAAATGATCGAAATGGCCTAGATTTCAACAGGCAGGTAAGAACTTGGGTCAGAAAGAAACATTTATTCTATGAATTTTGGGCATTGCCTATACTGTCTGGTATGGGGGAAGGCAAGGTTAAGTACAGTTTGGTGGTGTTTATTCATAAACTCCAAGCTTTCGGGATCAAAGGACCCTGAGCCCAACCTCCCACCCCAACTCATGAGCCAATGTTGGGGTCTCTTCAGTATCCCCTCAAAAAAGGGCTGACACCCAGCACTTTGGGAGGCCAAGGCGGGTGGATCACGAGGTCAAGAGATTGAGACCATCCTGGTCAACATGGTGAAACCCCGTCTCTACTAAAAATACAAAAAATTAGCTGGGCATGGTGGCGCGTGCCTGTAATCCCAGCTACTCAGGAGGCTGAGGCAGGAGAATTGCCTGAACCCAGGAGGCGGAGGTTGCGGTGAGCTGAGATCGCACCATTGCACTCCAGCCTGGGTAACAAGAGCGAAACTCCGTCTCAAAAATTAAAAAAAAAGGGCTAACAAATGGAACACCTGTTTAGGGGTGAACTTTGTGCCAGATGTGGTCCAGAAATCTAAGACAACAGCTCTTTTCCTGCTTTGCCTGAATTGCCTCTTGGGTGAGTGGATGTATGCATGAATTGACTGTGTGCGAGGAATTTATGGTGCCAGAAAGGATGAGGTGCCTGGGTTGCCGCAGAGAATTCCTGATTTGAAGAAAGAAGCGGCCAGGCACAGTGGCTCACTCCTATAATCCCAGCACTTTGGGAGGCTGAGGCAGGCGAATCACAAGGTCAGGAGTTCGAGACCAACCCGATCAACATGATGAAACCCTGTCTCTACTAAAAATATAAAAACTAGCCAGGCATGGTGGCATGCGCCTGTAATCCCAGCTACTCAGGAGGCTGAGGTGGGAGAATCACTTGAACCCGGGAGGCAGAGGTTGCACTGAGCTGAGACCGAACCAGTGCTCTCCAGCCTGGGTGACAGAGTGAGACTCTGTCTCAAAAAAATAAAAAAGGGAACATAATGGGAAACAGACCGAAAGAGCTCAAAAAAGAGCAGGTAACCAGGCCGAGGGGCAACATAGACATGTACTTGGTGCCTTGCAAGGAAACCAAGTTGAATGAGGTTAGACTTAGCTAGAGAGGGTTCTGGCTGGTGTTAGAAAGACTGCAGGACAGACGGGTGTGGATGTGTAAAGAGAAGGGGGAAGCTGAGGGAGAGGACTTGCCCCTTGAGGTTGGAGGCTGATGGGACGATGGCAGGGTGGGAGGTAGGGCAGGCTGTGATGTCAGAAGCAGATGGCGGAAGTGGGAGGCTTTGCTGGGAGGAGAAAGGCTAAGCGGGAGCCAGACAGGGAGCAATCATGGAAGTCCTAGAGTGAGGCAGAGGGGTAAGAATTAAACACAGAGTAGAAAGCCTGGGTTTGGGTCCCATTTCTGCCACTAACTAGCTGTATAACCTTCATTGAGTTCGTTAATATGTTTGGTCTGAGTTTTCTCAACTGAAAAATTAATTTATTCCATAAATTTGGCAGTGGGGAGTACTCACACTATGCCAGGTATGGGAACACAAAATTAGGACGTGGTCTCTGCCTTGGAGGAGTTCAAAGTCTAGTATGAGGACAGGGTAAAATGTCTATAGAGAGAGGGAGAGGGAGAGCTTGACTCTTAAGTGAATAATTATAATACAATCTCGTTTATGTTTTACCAGAGGTATGTAAAAAGCATAAAATAAAATAGAAATGGGAACAGTTGATTCTTCCCAGGAACTCAGAGCGGGCTTCATGGAGGAGGTGATATCTGAGTCTATCTCTAAAGGATGAGTAGGAATTTTTAGAGAGCAGTGACATGAAAAGGGAGACAGCAAGAAGGAAGGGAAAGGGGTTCCTCCCCTGGATTCTGATATCCTGAGTCCAGATCTAGATAGAAGTCTAGGATGGGGGCTGGAGATCAAAAGCAGACATAGGTTCTTCTCCTCCTTTATCTACAGAATGATTTGAAGTCACTGTTTTGTTTTGTTTTTAAGACAGGGTATCACTCTGTTGCCCAGGGTCGAGTGCAGTGGTGCAATCACAACTCACTGCAGCCTTGACCTCTGGGGCTCAAGTGATCCTCCCACCCCAGCCTCCCAAGTAGCTGAGATTACAGGCATGCACCACAATGCCCCGCTAATTTTCTGTGGTGTTTGTAGAGATGGGGTTTTACCACCTTGCCCAGGCTGGTCTTAAACTCCTGGGCTCAAGCAATCCTCCCTCCTCAGCCTGCCAAAGTGCTGGGATTATAGGTGTGAGCCACAGTACCTGGCCTGAAGTCACTATTAACATTTCCTAAAAGGCTGTTCATTCTGGGTACATCCTTTACAGTCAGAGAGAAGGATAATGTTGAGTCCTAAGCCAACACCTTTTAGACAGGAAAATTCTGCAGTGTCATTCATCAGGAAGGCTGGGAGTTTGCTAACAAGTGAAAGCCATCTACCCTCCCTTTACACCTGAGACGGAAAACAGAGATAGGCTTCAATTAAAGAGAGAGCTAAGTTAGCTACTGACAGAAAGGATTTCCAGCCAATGCAGTTTACCAGACACTAGAACAACTGCCAAGGGAGGGAGACTGTAGAGTCATGTCTCACTCACAGCCTTTAAATGTGAGACAGGTTCTTATCTCAGAGATAGTTCAGCTAGGTTTGCTTCAAGGCAGGAAAATGGAGGAGATTCCCAAGGATTCTGTGATCCTGATGGATTCTGTGATCCTGATCCTAAACAGGTTGGGATGTGGCCTGAGCCCTGTGCTTTCTGCCCTGAGGACTCAGGATTCCCCAGCCCTGGGCCCACCTCTCCTGGCCCCAGGCCCTTGGACGAGATGCATGGGGAGGAGCCTCTCCCACACCAGGACAAGGCAAGGCCAGCCTCGCTGGGAGGTGGCCCCGTGGGCTTGGCTGCCCTTGTGATTTGGCTGAAGCTTGAGACACACTCCTGCTGGAGGGAAGGACGAGGGCAGCCCCTCTGACCCTGGGCAGCATGCAGGGAGGCCCCTGACCCTTGGAACATCTTCGGGGTGTAGTTTCCGCTCTCCACCGGGTGGCTGCTGCCGGGAGTGGGCCTTGCTGGAGTTTGTTTCCCTTGGATGAGCCTTGTGAGGTGGGTTGTCCTTGTGGGAGGGGTTTGGATTCTCATCACTGACAAGAACAGACATGACAGAACTTTCCTTTAAAGAGGGTGGGGGGAATTTTGGAGGAAGAGATACTCTGCCCAGTCACGTTCATTTGTACATTCAGGCTGGAGCTCTCCTCTGCTCACACTCACACCAGCTGACCTGCAAGCCAGTGGGTGGGCACACAGGACTTCCCAGGCCCCTGCTTGAGGGTCACACCCTCACACCCCCCAGCAAGGGAAGCAAACTAAAACCTGCTGACCTCCAGGCTCCGGGCAAGGTGCTCCTGGCACTCTATCTCCTTTCATTCTCACTCTACATCAGTGAGGTAGGTGATACAATCCTCATTTCACAAGTGAGGAAACTGCCTCCCAGGCAGCCCCACCTTTTTCAGAGAAAGATTCGAGAGATTAAATAACCTGATGAAGGTCACACAATTGGCTGACTGGCTGAGCCAGGATTTGAACCCACATCTCTTTGACTCCAGAGCCCATTTTTCCCAGGAGGCCTTGATGCTCCCTGTGTCTACTACACACCATCCCTGGGGAGAGGCCTGGGAGCCAGAGATTGAGTGTGACCTCACCGTGACTAACTGGGAGGAAATGGGAGGTAGAGGGAGTGGGGAGGGGAAGAAAGAATGGTTGTGTAGGAGCAGCCTCTGCATCTGACACAGACAAGGGGTTACAGACACAGGGAGCAGAGGAAGAGTCGCTGCCCTGGGTGAAGCGCCTGTTGCAAGGCCTCAGGCCAGTTGGTGCAGCCAGATTCTGGGTAAACTGCAGTCCTGAAGTTGCATGAGCAAGGAACATTGACTCACCGGGAAGTTTCCACACTGAGCCTGTTCACTTCCTGGTCCCAGGAAGGCAGCCTGGGTCTGTCTGGGGGATAAATGTGGGATGGTCAAGGGACCCAGAGCAAGGCTAGTCCTCCATCCCCAGGACAGATGAGACAGACTTGAGAGGCAGCAGGCTAAGGCCCTGGATAGGGCCTTGGGACTCAAAAGTTCTGGGTTCCAGTGCTGTCTGTCCCTCACTAGTTTCTGCCTTATACAAACCTCTTCTTGTTGGGGTTCTGTTTCCTGATGAATAAAGTGGAGCAGCGTGGCTGAGACGCTCTCTAAGGCCCTGCACAGTCCATACGTTATGGCATCATTACTTGTCTCTTGCCATATTTTGGCTGGTTAGTTGGACTCTGACTTCCACTCTACTTTCATTTTATTTTTTTATTTTTCCCAGAGAGAAATGAGGAAAAACATCACCTTTCAGCTGTACAGGGTGAAGGGAAATATGTCACATGGAATTTTTCCAGCTTTTATGACCCTGTGTGAGCCAGCGAAAAGAATCATTCGAAATCTAGAGGCTGAAACAGAGAGACCCAGTAGGCTGGATCCGGGGCCATCCATTCAACCTTTGAATAAGTAGCCATTCTGAAGTGCTGGGTAGAGGGATGTTCATTGTAAGAAGATAAATTGCAAAGGTGCCTAGCGAATTCTGTGAGAGGCATGAGAATGCTAAGCTCCGGGGTACTGCCTAAGGATATTACAGAGGAGATGGTGTCTGAAGTGGGTGGCAAGGGAAGACTAGAGCTTTGACTAGCAGAGAGGGCTGGCAAGAATATTCCAGGCCTAGGAGATAGTCAGTTTTCTCCCTTGGTGGGTTAGGCCAGACTATGAAGATGTCAAATGCCTAGCAAAGAAGTCTGGGGCTTGTTCTACGGGCAGTAAGGAGCCACTAGGTGTTCTCCGGCATGACTAGTTTCATTTACTGGAAGAGCATTGGAGGGGAGTGTGGGTGAGAAGGCAAGGGAGGATGAGTGATGAACTGATGCAAGAGAGGCCCAGTGGAATGCTGCTGTAGCCAGAAATGCAAAGGATGGAGACACAGCAAGAAAGTGACGCGCACAGGCCAGGCGGTGGCTCACATCTATAATCCCAGCACTCAGGGAGGCCTAGGCGGGCAGATCACCTAAGGTCAGGAGTTTAAGACCAGCCTGGCCAACATGGTGAAACCCCGTCTCTACTAAAAAATACAAAAATTAGGTGGGTGTGGTGGTGGAGGCCTGTAATCCCAGCTACTCGGGAGGTTGAGGCAGGGAGAACTGCTTGAACCCAGGAGGTAGAGGTTGCAGTGAGCCGAGATCACGCCATACACTACGGCCTGGGCAGCAGATTGAGACTCTGTTTCAAAAAAGAAGGAAACTTATGCACACACACTCAGAGTCTGGGTGCCTGGGTGCGAATCCTGGCTCTAGCACTACCTGACCGTGTGACCTTGAACAAGTTCTCCAATCTCCATGTGCCTCAATCTCCTCATCTGTACAGTGGGGAGAATAAGGATATCTGTCTCACAGCGTTGTTGTGAGGGTCAAGTGATGTGTGTGCACCTCTTAGACAAGTATCTTGAACATATACACTGTATATTTGGTACTATTATTACTATTTCAGTAGGCACAGAGAGACTCAGCTGTAAGAGATAATTCTGAGATAAGATCAGGAAGATTTTGGCAACAGATTGGAGATAGACAGCAAAGAAGAAGGAGGAGTCAAACATGGCTGAGAATTCTAGTTTGAGATGCTGAACATTGGTGGGACCACAACCCACCATCAAGAAGACAGGAGGTGGAGCAAACTTGTCCAGATGATGGGAGGAGAAGGAAGGGCAGAGAATGAGCTCTGGGTGGGTGCTCATTCTCTCTCGCATGGTGAGAAATTTGGATCTGGAGCCCAGGAAACAGGCAGGACTGAAGATGCATATTGGGGAGTTGCCACTGAATTATATCACATGAAGTGATGAGAGGGAATGGGGTTTCCTGGGGAGGATGTGCAGAGTGGGAAGAGGACCAAGGACAGACCTGGAGAAGGGCACTTAAGAAGCTGGCTGAGAAGTGGATATCTATAGATGAAACTAGGAAGGAAGGTCAAAAGGATGGGAGGGGAGCCACGCTCACAAAGGAGAGATGTTCGGGAAGGTGGGGAGAGCCAACAGCATCAGAGCCTGTGGAGCAATACAGTAGAGTCTGAAGCCTAAAAGCTGGCTGGGGACTTGCCAGTAGGCAAATGGGGATGGCTTCAGCGTGCTGTCTGTCTGGTCCACAGTGTGTGTGGATGTCAAGGTTGCTGCAGCTGAGGGGTGGGTAGGAGTTAAGGCAATGATGGAGACTTGGATTGTAGAATTCCCGTTCGAGGAACAGGGTGATGAAGAGATGAAGGTGTTGGCTTAAGACAGAGGCAGTGTGAAGTGAAGGCTTTTGTGGAGAAGGGGGCTTGAGGGAGTACTGCCTGGGAAAGCTAGGAGACGCAGTGCCGGAGAAAGGAAAGAGGGGTGTGGCGGTGGCAGTGGGAGGACCCCAGATGGTTTGGCCCAGAGCAGGAAGAGGGCCCTTCTGGGAGGAAAGGAGGTCTGAGTGCCCTGGCAGTGCGTTCAGGAGCCCAGGGCACAGCTGTCCTTGCCTGGGGTCCCTCCATTCCGTTTCCTGCTCTTTGGGCCAACAGATAACTTCAGAAGAACACTGGGAGTTAAAACTGGATTAAAGGAGCTTGGGGGTTCCCAAATGACAAGTGCATACCTGGGTGGCCTCACACCCACTCTGTTCCGGTAACTTCTGGAACCCCATCATCCAGGGCCGTAGGTTTCCACCAGGCAGACCCAGGGTTTTGTGTATGCTGTTGAGCATTGTGTTGTTTGAAGACCTCCCAAAAGTCCTGTGAGGCCAGAAGAGATTCTGAAGCAAGTAGGCAGCTGTCCTTGTCCTCACATTTCCTGCCCCATGAGCCGGACATCAGCGGCCTGGGGTTTCCTCTCAGCCCGTGCTTGGCAGCATTCTAAGCTCACCTGCACCAATACATGGCTCTCCCATGCCTGTTTCTGGACACCTGTGCCAGCTGGTCCTGAGGCGTTGCCCTGGTGTGCCCCAGTGTAGCATTTAGTTTTAAACTAACTGGGATTTTCCATCATTGTTTTCTTGAATGTGACAGAGCAACTACCATTGTTTTCTGGCTGCTCCTAGTAGAAATTGACTTGTAATTAATTGGTTCGATGGGGCATCTTCCCTAAAATCAACACGATTCAGGTAAGGAAAGGTCTCTGAGGACCCAGCATGATGGAGAGGCTTCTCCAGGGAGGCCAGTGAGGAAGATGGAGGGGCAGCAGTGCCAGGCCCTAGAGCTGGCCATGGAGGGTCTGCAGTGATGGCAGAGTAAGCCTCGGGCCCCAGGAGCAGCCTCAGGACAGCAGGCACCAAAGCCACTGAGCCTGAGACGCAAGGGAGGGAATGAATAGACCATGGTGGATTGTTCGGTTCCACCAACCTGCACTTAGCTGACTATTGGGAAGATGGAGAAGAGTACACCACGGTCCCTGCCCACAGGAGCTCCCAGCCCAGCGGGGAAGATGTAGCATCTGCCGCGGAGGAGAGGGAGGCCACAGCGCTACACTCATGTTGGTGGGGCTGGTTCAGAGGGCCTGAGAAAGCCATACCAGGAGAATAGAGCCTCCGGATAGTGGCTGCAGTATGCAGGAGGGAGGCTCCGAGACCTCCCTGGGAGGATGAGAACTGAGGACTGAAAGACCTTTGTTCCCTTGAGGATCGCTTGCTTCTGCTCCAACATCCAGCTTCCAGTCCTATACTTCCTAGCGGACTCAGGATTCGGGGGTGGTGGTGTGGGGCAGGGCGGGGCAGGCTAAGAAAGAGAAGAGGATGAGGAGCCCACAAACCACATTTTGCTCAACCATAAGCAGTATAGCTGGGTTTCCAGGGTCAGTTTATAATACCCTCTCCCTCCCTTCCGA
This sequence comes from Saimiri boliviensis, assembly GCF_048565385.1. Classification (NCBI taxonomy): domain Eukaryota; kingdom Metazoa; phylum Chordata; class Mammalia; order Primates; family Cebidae; genus Saimiri; species Saimiri boliviensis. Next base: position 55,868,247 of record NC_133454.1, read on the forward strand.
AATATCAAAGCAGAAATGTGGATGCAGGAGCCTGACAGATGGAGCTGTGTTGGAGACATGGTTTCGATGCCTGGCCACACGGGCTTTCTAAGACCTCACTGCAGAATTAAACACATCCACCAGGCACAGATAGAACTGGCGGAAACACATCTAAAAGCACACTCCTGACTGGGTGCAGTGGCTTACGCCTGTAATCCCAGCACTTTGGGAGGCCCAGGCAGGTGTTTCACCTGAGGCCATGAGTTTGAGACCAGCTTGGCCAACATGGTGAAACCCCTTTTCTATTAAAAATACAAAAAAAAAAAAAAATTAGCCTGGCATGATGGCGCACACTTGTAATCCCAGCTACTCAGAAGGCTGAGGCAGGAGAATCACTTGAACCCAGGAAGCAAGGTTGCAGTAAGCCAAGATCATGCCACTGCATTCTAGCCTGGGCAACAGAGATGGACTCCATCTCAAAAAAACAAAAAATTTAAAAAGCACCCTCCTAGTAAACAGGCAGATCTGAACAGAAGGCCCAGATGGGGCCAAGCCACAGCCCCCACCTCCTTCTAAACCTGATGTTCTCAGTTTTATCAGACCCAGTGTCTCTTGTAATGAGGCTCCTATAATACCCCTTTAGTATCCTAGAGTTAAATTTATAGAAAACATAGGCCAGGCATGGTGGCGCATGCCTGTAATCCTAGCACTCTGGGAGGCTGAAGTAGGTGGGTTACCTAAGGTCAGGAGTTTGAGACCAGCCTGGCCAACATGGTAAAACCCCATCTCTACTAAAAATACAAAAAAATTAGCCAGGCACGGCGGCTCATGCCTGTAGTCCCAGCTACTCAGGAGGCTGAGGCACAAGAATCGCTTGAATCCAAGAGATGGAGGTTGCAGTGAGCTGAGATCACACCACTGCACTCTAGCCTGGGTGACAGTGTGACTCCGTCTCTAAAAAAAAAAAAAAAAAAAGTATATATACACACACACACATATATATGTATCAGTAATATGGTCTAATTTGAATAAAACAGAAAAAGCAAAGTATTTAATAATAAAACAATGTGTATTTCAGCAAATATATCCTTAGACACACTCCCCTAAGAAGTTTAATGAGACAGTAGGATGCTCATGCCTTTATGAATGTGACAGACACAAATACAGGCTGATATTCGTATGCTATTCTGGCTGCTCAAAAGCCACGATCTTTCAAAATGTTCAGCAACTCTTGGTAAAGCTCCAACCAAATCTAATCTTTCCTCTATTAACACAGAAAATGGCATCCCTGGGTAAAATGCATATTAAGGGTGTGCAAAAGATACTTCATGTTTATATAAAAAATAGAATTGGGTTTTGGACTTATTTGATTATAGGCAGGCTATGTACTGACACAGATGTCCAGTGGGGCACTTGAAAGTCATATAAAAAGCTGTATGGGATACAAATAAGTGTTTGTTTGATACTGTCTTCTGCAGTGCAAGATGTCTAGAATGCCTGCCTTCTGCCCAATAAATGCAAGCCAAGCCTCTTAATTATTAAGACAGTCAGAGAAACCAGGTTTTAGAAAACATCTCCCATGGTAGCTATCATCCCCAGTGAGAACAACTGACCTTGACCCACCAAGGGCATAAGTCGTTTCTCTTACCAGGAGACAGAGAGCCAGGTATGACTGTCTGTAGACCTTCCACATAGAAATACAAGGCAGTCAAAAGTGGGGGCTTTCCCTGCAGCAGGAAAAGGTAACCCCAGAAAGAATGCACACAGCCTCTGCCCTCAGAGAACTTACTTGCTATCTATGCAGTGAGGGATAGGGGTCTGAAAAATTCCTAAAAATGTCAGAGCAAGGGGTGTGTAAACCAGCACCACCCCCACGGGGAATGAGCTAGGCTGATTGAGTGATTAGGTGGGTGTGGAGCAGAATTTTCAGGCAGGAGATAATTGGCAAGATTAAATAACTCCAGGACATCACACACCGGGGCCTGTTGGAGGTTGGGGGCTAGGGGAGGGATAGCATCAGGAGAAATACCTAATGTAGATGACGGGCTGATGGGTGCAGCAAACCACCATGGCACATATATACCACCTATGTATCACACCTGCATCTTCTGTACATGTTTCCCAGGACTTAAAGTATAATAATAATAATAATAATAATTAAATAACTCTCTTCTCCAAAGCAATGTCCCCACTGTAGCCAAGATTATATAATAATCAAGTATTTCTTGAACTCTGCGTGCCAAGCACTGAGCATAAAAGGGTTTATATACGTTCTTTTGTTTAATATTTATAGCAACCCTGTGAAGTAGTGGGCGTCATTCCTATTCCATAGTTGGGGAAACTGAGGCACTGGGTGGCTAAGGAATTTTCCCATCATAACACTGTTCACAGAAAAGTCTGTATTTAAAGCCGGGTTGGCAGACTCCCGGCTCTGTGGTTCTCCTCATCCCACTGCCTGCCTGTCTGAGGAGGAGGCCGAGTGATGTGGTGGTTGGGTTACGTTGCCCGTATTGGTCTACTCCTCTGTGCCTCTGATTCCTCATGAGATGAGAACAGTAAGAGTATCTATTTCCTAGGGATGGTGTAAGAATTAATAGTAAGATCTATAAAGTACTTAGAATAATGTCTGGCATATAATAATCCACCAATAAACATTAGCTCTTATTATTTTCTGATGAATGAGAACCCATCATTTTCTCTACCGCCCTTTTCCCTGTGTGGTTACTTAGCTGGGCTTGCACCAGGTTAGAGGGCTGCAGATACTACTAGAAATGTACATTTTTTCTGGGATCCGTCATCTCCCAGTCTCAGCCTCGCTGCCCTCCGCAAGCGTAGGCGAGAAGCAGTTGGTAAACGTGTTTGTTTTCGGAGAGGTGGGAATTTGTCCTCTTTTGCCAGCCTTGCTTAGTGCTTTGGCCTGAGGCTCAGGTGTCAACTGTTTCCTGTTTGTAGCCTGGGCAGCAGCCCCAGTACTGGGTGGACCAAGCTCTGTGGCGAGCCGGATAGTGAACAGCACAGAGGAACAGGAACAGCTGTCTGGGTACTCCAGAAGCCTGTGCCTAGTACTTGCTGATTTACCAGACAGCCTCAAACACCACCAAAAAGCCCTCTGTGGCATGGGGTTTGGGCTTAGCTGGTTCCAGCTCCAGCAGTGGCATGAGCTGTGCCTGCATTCTGGATGGGTAGCAGAGATGGAATGTTCCTCTTGGCTCAGGTGTGGGGTGGGGAACAGTGAGGCGGGAGAAGGTCGAGGAAAGGGAAGCTGGATTTAGCCCCAAACAGTAAAAGGGAAAGTTAATACCATTTATTGAACCTTTAGTTTATAACAGGAACTGGGCTGATTGCTTTACATGCAGTATCTCATTTAAACCTTATAGCCACCCAAAGCAGTAGATTTTATATTTCCATTTTAAAGATGAAGAAACTGAGGCTAGGAGAGGTCAAGCAACTTGCTTAGAGCCAGGATTCAAACCAAAGTTGATGTGCTGTGCCAGGTAATTTACATAGGTGATATCTTATTTGAGATTACCTAATTAATCCTTACAACAGCCTGGTGAGGTAAGCATTATTCTTCCCATTATGCAGCTGGGGAAACTATAGCTCAGAGAGGTTAAGTAACTTGCTCAAGGTGGAGCTCAGATTTAAGAGGCTGTCTGACTTTCTATCATACCCGACTGCTTTTGAGAGAAAGAGCACAGAGACAGAGAGAGAGAGGGAGAGAAAACCTGCAAAATGAAACATGACCTAATGTTACCCAGAGCTTCTCACTTGACATGTGTCCAGTACTTTTCCATGTTTCCAAAGCCCTGTCACTCATACCGACTCCCGCAGACTTCTCCTGGCTGGGGCTTGCCAGTTGGGATAGTAGAGATAGTATCTGCAGGCTCAGGGAGGGTTGCCAGATAAAGGGTGGAGTGAAGAAGGGTTCCCACCCAAAGAGGGTTCCCTGGCCCTTCAAGAAGCCGCCTCCCTGGGCCTGTGCGTGAGAAGGGTCCAGGGAGGAGGCAGTGTTTGCCTGTGTGTGCCTGCAGGGAGGGGGCGGGCTCTGGTTCTCTCTTTGCCCCTAAGTCAGAGAGGGCTGTGCCTGCAGCTCTGGTAACCAACCAGAGAGTCACTGCCTTGGCTAAAAATAAGCTTTTTCCACCTCAAACTTCCTTCCCCCTAGTCTGGCCATCGAGTGACTTAGGAGGCCGCCCTGGGGCTCAGGTGCTGTTTCTGTGTACCTGTACAGTTCCTACCTGATACCAGGTCACATCTAGCTTTATGTCCCTCTCTGTTTGACAACTTCCAGAGACCTTCTCTAAGCCAATATTTTTTTTTTTCCCGCTCGCAAGAACTCTGTGAAGTGGGTGTTACTACTCTAATTTAACAGAGAAGAGAACTGAGGCTCAGGATGGTTGAGTGGCCTGCAAATCAGTAGCGGAGCTGGGACTTGCTCCGTTCCCTTTACTCGGAGACTGCTAGATCACAGGGGCTCTGCTCAGTGCAGGTCTGTTGCCTCCAAATCCAGCTTGTCCCACTAATCACCACTGCCTTCATGGCCCCCATACCCTCCTGGACCTCTGATGATTGTGTTCAGATCAAGTGTTGAGACTTCCCTCCCTCTTCCACCAAAGCCGTCTTGGCTCCCAGCTGCTGAAGATCCTGAGTTTACATCCTGTTGTGCTTTTCTTTCTTGGCAGCCCCTCCCTCCCCTGAGCTGGCATCTACTAATATTTCCTCCCATACACTTTGTCAGCACAGACTGCTATGGGGTGTCCCTGGTTCCAGTCCTATAGCGGATGGTGTGGTTGCAGATTGAGCTCTGGCATTGCACAGACCTGGCTTTGAACCTTGCCTCCACCAACAGAATCTGTGTAACTTGGTGAATTATGCGCTCCACGACTCAGGTTCCCCCTCTGTTCAATGGGAGGAAAAACAGGATCAACCTTATAATGCTGCTAGGAGGAGGATTCGATGAGATCTTGAGTGTAAAGTGTCTTGGACACAATAGACAATAAATGTGAGTTGTTATTGTACCTGTTGTAACAGTTTTGTAGCAATATTGGTTCCAGTTGTCCCATGTCATATCCACGTGGCTCTAGTTCTCCCCTTCTTAGCTTTGCCCTTGGGAGGCTCCAAAGACCTCTGGTTCCTCCTTTTCCAGATGACAGCGCTGCTCAGATTCCCCCAACTGCTGGCCGCCTTCTGAGTGTTCTTGCCTGTGGCCTTGGGCTTGGCTCAGCCACTGCTGGAGCAGTCATAAGAAAGTCATGCAAGGCTCAGTTCGGGCCAGGCAAACACAGGCATGCCTCACTGTACCTAGCAGGGTGCTCTTTGAAGTGTTGTATACAAATCAGGTTTTGTAAATGAAATATTGTTTTCCTTCACCAGAGAACCTGCATTTAAAGAAATAGTGCAGTGGCTCATGCCTGTAATCCCAGCACTCTGGGAGGCTGAGGCAGGTGGATCACTTGAGGCTAGGAGTTCAAGACCAGGCTGGCCAACATGGCGAAACCCTATCTTTACTAAAAATACGAAAATTAGCCAGACTCGATGGCGTGCACCTGCAATCCCAGCTATTCTGGAGGCTTTCATGAGAATTACTTGAACCCAAGAGGCAGAGGTTGCATTGAGCCAAGATCACACCACTGCACTCTAGCCTGGGCAACAGACTCTGTCTCAAAAAAAAAAAAAAAAGAAAGAAAGAAATATAAGACTGAATCTTTTCAGAGAACAAAGAATGCATTTGTTTATGGTCAGTTAGAACCAAATATCACCTATGGGCTTTGCTTAAAGCGAAATCAAGCCCATGGATGATATTCTATATTCTATATCATAGATGATATTCTATATTAGGAGTTTTTTTTTTTTTTTTTTTTTTTTTTTTTTTTTTGAGACGGAGTTTTCGCTCTTGTTACCCAGGCTGGAGTGCAATGGCGTGATCTTGGCTCACCGCAACCTCCGCCTCCTGGGTTCAGGCAATTCTCCTGCCTCAGCCTCCTGAGTAGTTGGGATTACAGGCATGTGCCACCATGCCCAGCTAATTTTTTGTATTTTTAGTAGAGACGGGGTTTCACCATGTTGACCAGGATGGTCTCGATCTCTCGACCTCGTGATCCACCCGCCTCGGCCTCCCAAAGTGCTGGGATTACAAGCTTGAGCCACCGCGCCCGGCCTTATTAGGAGTTTTATGTTTCTTTTTTCTCCCTTGATGACGTCTCACAGTGTGTGATTCTAACAAGACATTTTAAAAAACTTAATCTAGGCCATCACTGTGGATGGTTTCATCTGAGGGCTTGGAAGTGGGTTTTGCAGGCCACTTATGTAGCTGATAAACTGAGCTTAGAAAGATTTGGATAGCCAGTCACTGGGAGTAAACGTAGGTTCCTGCGGAGGCCAGTGGTGGAGAGCTGTGCTCCTAGCTCTGGACTGGGACTTTTGCAAGTGTGGCTGAGAAGAGTGATCAGGCTGAACTTGGACTCTAAAGCGAGAGCTGCCAAGCCAGAGAAGGCTAACCACTCTGTCTTGGAAAGGGAAGCAGTGAAGCTGCCTGAAGGCAAGGAGTCCCTCCCTAGGTGTCCGACAGGAACCAGAACCAACTTTCTTTCCGAGGATTTGGTGCCTCCCATAAGGTCGGCTTGTCAGTGCAGGAAGAGGGCAGCTGTCGAGCTATAGGGCACTCCTCGGACTCTGTAGAGGCTGCCCTTGTCCATGTGGCCCGGGAGGGACAGGTGCTTTTCTGGCATAAAGCAAGGTAGGGAGCAGCAGTATCTGAGATTTGTGACTTTTTCAGAATGCAGCAACCCATCAGTGACCCGGTGGGCTGCCCCATCCTGTTCAGGCAGGCCTCTGAGGATGCGGGGAGTCTAAGTGCATAAGAGGCCTCTAGTTCCCCTCCTTCCCTGGGTCCTAAGGCCTTCCAAGTACCACCTGGAAGCAATGAGAATCCTGCCTGGAATGACAGAGGCTCCCAAAAGCAGAGAGGAACAGAGAAGTAGGTGTCTTGACTCTGGTTTGCATGAGCCCTGACCCCAGCCTGCCCACGCCCCCTCCCTTCTCCCCACTTCCCATCTCTCTCTCAGGTTCCTGTTCATCTTTCCAAACTCAGTTCAAATGCCTCATTCTCCAACTGGCCCTCCACCACCACTACCTCCGCTTGTGTGCCTTAATGGGCTTCGTGTGTGTGTGTGTGTGTGCCTGTGTGCACACGGCTCCCCACCAGGTAGTGGAATATTTGGGAAATATGGTAGAACAGTACCTGGCACTGTTCAGTTCTGGTGCATTCAGTTAAGTGTGTACTAAATAAATGCGTGGAGGCGAGTAGATCACTTGAGGTCAGGAGTTTGAGACCAGCCTGGCCAACGTGGCGAAACCCCATCTCTACTAAAAGTAGAAAAAATTAGTGGAGCATGGTGGTGCACACCTATAATCTCAGCTGCTTGGGAGGCTAAGACAGGAGAACCGCTTGAACCTGGGAGGCAGAGATTGCAGTGAGCTGAAATCTCACCACTGTGCTCTAGCCTGGGTGACAAGAGCAAGACTCCATCTCAAAAACAAATAAATTAATTGAATAAGTAAGTAAATAAATGTACGGTTGGATTATTGGGCTGAACCTCTCCACCTGCCTATCACCCTGCTTCCTGGGGGCCACGAATGCCCATCTCCTCTGCTCTTCCGGCTGCTTTGCTCCCTGTTGCAGCCAGTGATCCACAAAACCTGCCCCCTTTTCCCAGGAAGGTGAGTTTGTTGGCTTTATGCAAATAGGGTGTGGAATGGGCTCCATCCAGTCAGCTCTGGTAAATATTGCCCAACTCCACCACTTGCCGCTGGGCCCGGGAGCTGTTTACAGAGGCATCTCAGTGTTGGCTCGGTGGTTGTTGGGTGCTAGGACCTAGCCTCTAGGGACCCAGAGTGTGTGCAGGATACTGACCAACCCAGTTTGAGGTTGGTAATTAGGTCAGCTAACTATCCTATCCCAAGCCAAAACAGGGCTCTTAATAAATGCCGCTTGGGAAGTAACAGGGCCATCCATTCTGGGGCTGCCCTCTCCTGGCCATTTGAATGGAAACAGTGTGGCTGGGGACATCCAGTGACACTTGACATCACTGTGACATTATTTTTCATAAACTGTGGAGATAAATTTCAGTTTGGTGGCTCCCGCCTGTAATCCAAGCACTTTGGAGGCCAAGGTAGGCGGATCACCTGAGGTCGGGAGTTCAAGACCAGCCTGACCAACATGGTGAAACCCTGTCTTTAAAAAAAAAAAAAAAAAAAATTCAGTTAAGCCTCTAGCCCTGGGGTGAGTCTGAGACTCACAGACTCGTGGGGCTGATGGGTCCTTGAGGCCGTCCGTCCCCTTTTGTCAGCAGCGTCTGGAAGAGCCCCGCTACTCTGGCACAAGGCTGCCTTCCTCCCTTTGATCCTGTGTGTTGACACCTTTGTTTATTCATAATATAACATTTTATGACTCAGTTTTCACCCTCTGCAGTGAAATTTAAAAAGGAGAAGAAGAATGTCGTCGTATAGAACTAAATATATTCCATTTTTATCATTCAAGATTTTGCATTTTTGGTGTTAAAATATTTAGTGCATGTAATGAAATGAAGGTCAGAGTGATGATGCTGGTTACTTTAATATTCTTATTTAGCAAAATGAAACAACTGTATCTGACTCTCAAAAAAATGTTTACTAAGTATGAGCCTCAAAAGTCTAAGAAACAGTGACTCCAGCACGGCCTATGCCTTGTATACAAATTCTGCCGACTCCCCTGTCAGATGGCCCGTGGTCCTGTGTCTCTGCCAAAACTCATCCTGGGTTTTCAGACTTGCTCCCAGCCGTTCCAGGGCTGAGCGGGTTGAAATGGTAGGCGCCATCATCTCTCTTGGTCACTCTGCCCGCCCTGTCTCGGGGCCTGTGTCTGTCCTGATCACATGGCAGCCCTTCAATATTTGAAAAGAGTCATCATCCTGAAATCATCCCCTTTCTATGTAAATATCCCAGATCTGCAAACAGCTCCATAGTCATTCAGCCGATTGCCTTCCTTAAAGCAGTTATATACTTAATACACGAATACTTTCTTGTTATAAAAAATTTCATAATAGAGATAGAAAGGAAGATTTTTTTTTAATACCTGTTCACTCTCAGTCCTCTTACAGAGGTAAATCCTTTTATCAGGGTAGTGTATATATGTCTAGAAGACTTTTTCTCTGGATATATATTACAAATGGAAATGTATACATTTTTGCGGAGTCTAAAAAATGCCTACAAACATATGTATAAAGTATACTGCATGTATTCTTTAGTGACTTTCCTTTAAAAATTTAAAATAATATTTATAGATTGTTTCATGGTAGTACAAGAGTTATTTTGTTAATGACCACATAATACTCTATTGTTTTAGGGTTTTTCTGGGTTTTTTTTCTTGCTCTGTCACCCAGGCTGGAGTGCAGTGGTGCTATCTCAGCTCACTGCAACCTCCACCCCCAGGGTTCAAGCAATTATCTTGTCTTAGCCTCCCCAGTGGCTGGGATTACAGGCACCCACCACCATGCCCAACTATTTTTTGTATTTTTTTAAATAGAGATGGGGCTTCACCACGTTGGCCAGGCTAGTCTTGAACTCCTGATCTCAAGTGATCCACCTGCCTTGGCCTCCCAAAGGGCTGGGATTACAGGCGTGAGCCACCGCACCTAGCTTGTTCTATTGTTTTAACATAATCTTACTTTTCCATTCCCCCGTCCATGGATATGAGGATGCTTCCGATACTTTATTTTACAATGCTGTGATGAGCTCCTTGAACTCGTTTGTGCCTTATTGCCTTTACATGCATGTGCTTTGGTCTGCCAATCACTCCCTTTAAGTATGAGATCTGCAAGTGTATGGCATAATGCTCAATGCTCAGATGAGATCCAGGCAGGCCAGAGCATGGTGCAACCATTTGTTCATCCAGCCATCCATTTACCCATTTGACACATTTTTATTGAGCAGGTACTATGCCTTTCTCTTGCCCTGATTTCTGCTTGCGCCAGCTGCAAATAAGGCAGGAATGAGGCCTGCCCTCCTAGGACGATGCAGTCTAGTACGGGAAACTCCCTCCATTCGGATACTCTACTTCTGTTAGTACCACCCATCCTGTGGGATTTTTAAAAGATAACTATATCACACTGTCAACTTACATGTTCCTTGAATCAGTTAATGTGTCTTAAGTCCTTTTTCATGTAAATTGTTGTCTCAACTTGTGCAGTTAATTTTCATATTTCTAAGTAAAGGATTTTTATATTTCTTCCTATGTTTTATCTTATGAATTGCTTCCCTTCCTGCCATATGTTAGAGCTTTTGTCTTTTGTTTTCTTTTGTTTTAATCTTGATGTCTGTGCAGAGTATTAGCTGGCCCTGCTCCTCATGCAGAGATGTAATAAATATACATGCTACATCTCCATCCACGTTACCAATTAGATTCCTAGCCACACTGGACCACAAACAGGGTCCTGTGGCATGCCACTGGAGATATCCCTCCTAGATGACACTGACCCCTCGTTAATTAGCCCTATCTCAGCCCATATGACCTCATCTTAACCTCCAGGACAGTACATAAATACGGATATGAAGATTTCAATGATAGTGTCTGTCTGATCTCCCATTCTAAAAACTGATATGAAAGGAAACCAGCCTAGTTTGGCTGGACTTTTTTATTTTATTTTATTTTATTTTACTTTTTATTTTTATTTATTTATTTATTTTTTTGAGGCGGAGTTTCACTCTTGTTACCCAGGCTGGAGTGCAATGGCGCGATCTCAGCTCACCGCAACCTCTGCCTCCTGGGTTCAAGCAATTCTCCTGCCTCAGCCTCCTGAGTAGCTGGGATTATAGGCATGCGCCACCGTGCCCAGCTAATTTTTAGTATTTTTAGTAGAGACAGGGTTTCACCATGTTGACCAGGATGGTCTCGATCTCTTGACCTCGTGATCCACCCGCCTCTGCCTCCCAAAGTGCTGGGATTACAGGCTTGAGCCACTGCGCCTGGCCCCCCCCCTTTTTTTTTTTTTGAGATGGAGTTTCGCTCTTGTTGCCCAGGCTGGAGTGCAATGATGCGATCTCGGCTCACTGCAACCTCCGCCTCCTGGGTTCAAGCAATTCTCCTGCCTCAGCCTCCTGAGTATCTGGGATTACAGGCGCACACCACCATGCCCAGCTAATTTTTTGTATTTTCAGTAGAGACAGGGTTTCACCATGTTGACCAGGATGGTCTCGATCTCTTGACCTCGTGATCGACCCGCCTCAGCCTCCCAAAGTTGGCTGGACTTTTTAAGTCACATGATACGGTGGAAACAGGGTTGATTTGGGGGATTTGGTCAGACCTAGATTCAAACTCTGTCACTTCTTAGCTATATGGTCTTTGGGAAATCATTTGACTTCTCCGAGACTCACTTTCCTCTATTCGAGGACTGTCTAACATATTTATGCATGAGTACCACATATATTTAATAAGCACTTACTAAGTGATTATGCACCATGCTAGGCAGGCCATAGTAAGCCAGATAGATCTCCCAGGTAATAAGTGTACAAAACTCATGTCTTCAATAATTATAGTGACAGACATAAGGAAAGCCCTCCCTGGAATAAGTTTTCTGGACATTCAGCCCTAACTCTTGAGACATGGGAATGTATCAGAGATTATTTCCCTTTTATACGTAGGGAGACTGAGATATACTCATAGAATCCTTTAGCTCAAGTCCACTCAGCTTTTCGGTAACAAATTTGGTAGCTGCTCCCTAGCCTTGGGGAATTTATCTTAAACTGTCAATTGAGTAGGTTCAGCCAATCCTTGTGCCTAGAGCCCTGTCCCAGGATAATATGCCTAACAGGATAGGAATATAGTCTATACAAATTAAACCAAAGCCCAAGTCCAATGTTAAAGAGAGCTTCATGACAATGCTGTATTACCTCACTTACCCAGAGAGCCAGCAGCCTCCCCTATTTAGACAGCTGACCGTAAGAAGGAAGCCAATGAGACCTCAAGTGAGGCCCTTTCTCTGAGCCTTAAACTTTTATTTTACAGATGGTTGCTCTGAGCTTAATGATTTGGTTATACTGTCCCTTAGCAGATAAAAGTACAAATTAAAACTGGGATACAGGATTGCTGAAAGCCAGCATACCAGTAGAAACAGAGATAAACTTGGTTGTGAGAAAAAAAGAAGAAAAAAAAAAGAACTGGGAAAAGCAAAGCTCAGAGCTGCAAAAAACAAACAAACAACAACAACAACAACAACAACAACAAAAAAAAAAAAAAAAAAAAAACAAAAAAAAACAAAAAAAAAAACCAAGAAAAAAGGGCAGTCTGGGGCCACATAGTGCTATGGGCCAACAGAAGTCAAACATTTCAGTATCCCTGAGGGCATGGTTGCTTTTAAAAGGAGTTTGAAATTATGACTCTGAGTCATTGACTAAATTATCTTTCAGGTGTGCTTTAAGGCAGAATAGGGATGTATATGATACCTTTTAGCAAGATCTCTGTTCAAAAAGAAACCAATAAATACCTATCCAAAACTGAGATAAAAGGCTTTGGAGCTTCAAGGGATAGATTTCTGTGACTGAAAATCCACTTATTTAGGAAGGCTTCCTGAGAAAATCCTAGGCATTTGAAAGGCATGCTGAATTACATGACTTGAGTTCAAGTCACAGCTCTCCTGCTAGCCAGCCATGGGCCTTGGACAAACCTCTTATTATTTATGAATCCTGTTTTCCTTAAGCAGGAATAACATTACCTGCCTTTTCAATCTCATGAAAGTATTCTGAAAATCAACACAAATGCGTTTAAAAGGGCTTTGTAAACGCAGAACAGCATGGAGATGTACAAGTGAGGTCTGTGGGCCACACCCCAGGTGTTGCCTACTGCGAGACAGTGACACAGATGTGGACAAAGAGATCAATTCGAGTTGTTGCTTTAAATAGCCGGGTGCGGCGGCTCAGGCCTGTAATCCCAGTATTTTGGGAGGCTGAGGTGTGTGGATCATGAGGTCAGGAGTTCGAGACCAGCCTGGCCAACATGGTGAAACCCCATCTCTACTAAAAATACAAAAATTAGCTGGGCGTGGTGGCATGCGCCTGTAATCCCAGCTACTCAGGAGGCTGAGGCAGGAGAATCACTTGAACCCAGGAGGCGGAGGTTGCAGTGAGCTGAGATTGTGCCACTGCACTCCAGCCTGGGCGACAGAGTGAGACTTGTCTCAAAAAAAAAAAAAAAAAAAATATATATATATATATATATATATATGTATATATATGTACATGTATGTATTACATACATATGCATATTTTCATATGTGTATGTATATATGCTCATTTAGATAATGTATCTTTAAACCTTTCGAGACACGCTTTTCACCAGGCAAAAAGGCAGCTGTGCAACTAACTTTGATATCTTGTAAACTGTAACATTCTATATAGCTATGTGACATTTTGAATGCATACTGACTTACATCTTAATGTTTTCTAATCTAACATTAAGAATTAGCTTTTAAAAATCAAACATTGCGGAAATACACGGCTTAGAAAGTGGATACCTTCTAGAAGCCCAAATGCTGTCCTTTGCATCTATGATTCACAGTTTGGTTAGAGACCTTCAGATTTTTTTCTGTGCTAGTTCTTCTGCTCCTGGAGGCAGTCAACAGACAATTTCTGAAATAAACAGTCCTTTGTTATAAAAGAGAAACCTTTAGGGGTGGAAATACATTTTATATCCAAAAAGCTCTCCAGTCTCTGCTGTTTGGGCCTTAGGCTCATCCTCTTGAGTTCTTACTTAGGGGATTGCAGGAAATAGCTTTTTGACTGGCTACCCTGGCTACAGTTGTGCTCTCTTCAAGTCCATGTTCCACAGGGCTATTAGGATAACTGAACTAAAACGAAAATCTCACCGCAGTCGCTCCCCTTTAGTCCCACCTTGCCTTGCCCGGAGACCCTTCAGCACTCTTTTGTATTCTGCCTTGAGCCCCTGCCTCCTCACCCACCTGTCCTGTCCCTCCCCGACAGCAGCAGTCCCAGATTGCTGGTCGTTCCTGAATGGGAAGAGGAAGTGCTGTTTCACTCTCTGCCACTTTGGACAGAGCCGCTTCCGCCTCCTGGGATGCCTTTCTTTGCTTTTTCTGCCTGGTAAATTCTTCTTCATCCTTCAGGGTTGCTCAGAAGGACTTTTTTTCCCAGAGCCTTCCTCATCTCATTCCCTTTTCTCCAGCGATTCTCTTCCCTGACACAGTGAATGGCAGCCTTTTCTTTGCCACCCCGAACTCGCTTCTGAATGTTAGAAGTACCACTCTGTAGGAGATGGCTCTGATGTGCCCAGCCTCCCAATTAACCTGGGGACTTCCTATTCATCTTTGTGTCCCTAGTGCCTTTTGGTATATAATAGGTGCTTGGTAAATGTTGAACTACACTGAACTGGAAAGGGAACCTTTATAGGGCAGGAAACTGTATTTCATGCATGCCATGTAGAAGACCACGTTTTCCAGCTGCTGTTGGAACAGACCTTGGGCTGCCTCACTTGATTTGGGGGTGCCACAGGAGTACAAGAGACAAGGAGGACCTCAGGTTTCCTGGAAGACTAAAACATGAATATTACCAGAGATTGGCCAGGCATGGTGGCTCATGTCGGTCATCCCAGCACTTTGGGAGGTCAAGGTGAGCAGATCACAAGGTCAAGAGATTGAGACCATACTGGCCAACATGGTCATCTCTACTAAAACCCCATCTCTACTAAAAATACAAAAATTAGCTGGGCATGGTGGTGTGTGCTTGTAGTCCCAGCTACTCGGGAGGCTGAGGTAGAAGAATTGCTTAAGCCTGGGAGGCAGAGGTTGTAGTGGGCCAAGGTCGCGCCACTGCACTCCAGCCTGGGGACAGAGTGAGACTCTGTCTTAAAAAAAAAAAAAAAAAAAAAAAAAAATTATCAGAGATAACTGCTTCATTCATCCAATGCCCTTCAGGGGCAACCTTCCAAATCACAGGCTTACTCAGAAAATGCCAAAGAGATTCCCATTCAGACCTGTTGAAAACTTTGCTCTCAGTAACTATTTAGGCCACAAATATGTGTGAAGGTCCCAGATTACACTTGTAAGTGTAGTCTGGAAATGTTTGCCCCAACTGTGTACCACACATAAAAGCAATACTCAGTACACAGAAGAGGCCAGAGTGAACAAGCACCTCTCGGTAGCTTCCAGAAGCCCAGAATTCTCAGTGGGAGGCCCAGGGCAGCTGTCTCACAACATGGTATAGGCAGAAGGGAGGGGCCCAGAGGCCAAATAACCATGTAGAGAGTCAGATTCTCCTCTTCCTAGCTGTGTGATGTTGCAAGTGTTGCTTAAATTCTCTGAGCCTTGGCTTCTGTATCTGTTAAAACAGTTTGGTAAGATTACTTCTCTCGGCTAACGCCCTTTTCGGCCTTGGCCCACCTGTGCCAGGTGAAAAAAAAATAGATTACTTCTCTAATCGAATTATCAAGAAGAATAAATGGTGGTACATTTGAAAGTGTTTCTCATCTCTACCATGCTTTAAAAAAATACTTTTTCCTCTTTCTTGAGCCGATGCTCCTGTAACTGATCTGTGTAGTGCTTCATGATCATGAGTTGGTGCAGCACACGGTATAGGTGCATGCATGTGTGCATTCAGCAAAGGCCAAATGTACTTCATTTTACTGGATTCATCTGGAACCCCATAGTAAATACACACTGGGACCAAAATTTCATGACATTACTGAGCCACCTGTTTCCCCTCTTCACCTCTTCTCTTAATGGGGGAGGTCAGAGCAAATATCATACCTTGTAGTTAATTTATGTATGTGAGACTCAAGGAAATACAGGATGCTGGCTCAAGAGCCAAGTGCGTTATGTTTCCATATCAAACAGATGTGTGTTTATCTGATTCTGAACCTTGCCCTGCATAGTCTTTGAGAACTCTGAATGGGGTTCAGAGTTCTTTCTTTTGACTGAGACTAAATATTAGTAGAGGAACAGGATTAGGGCTACAACTGAGTTATTACAATAGCCAGAGTAGGCAACAACTTCAAAGTGATAAAAACAAATGATAGAGCCCTGTGGTGGTGCAGTAGAATGAACCGGACACTGGATAGGGGGTTAGCAGACCCGTGCTAGTCAGCCCTGGCTTGGTCTTCAGGCCTAACTTGATTGCAGCTCCAGCTGTGTTTCCCTGAGCAAGTTACTTTCCCTCTCTGGCTTCAGAAATCATATCCGTACAATGATCCAGGTGGTATCTTTATTTCCTTCTAGTTCTGAGGGTGAAGGAAGGGAATCAATACTTTTTGGAATATCTGCCATGCTTGGTAGAGTGCAGTAGCGCAAACTCGGTTCACTGCAACCTCCGCCTCCCTGGTTTAAATGATTCTCCTGCCTCAGCCTCCCAAGTAGCGGGGACTGCAGGTGTGCCACCACACCCAGCTAATTTTTGTATTTTTAGTAGAGATGAGTTTTCGCCATGTTGGCCAGCATGGTCTCAATCTCTTGACCTCGTGCTCTGCCCACCTTGGTCTCCCAAAGTGCTAGGATTACAGGCGTGAGCCACTGCGCCTGGCCAAAGAGTCTATAGCAGAGAGGATTGTGTAGAAGTATGGAGTCAGACCGACTTATACTGAAATCTCAGCTCCACTATTTACCAGCAGTGTGACTTTATGCAAATTTGTTAATGTCTGTAACCCTCAGTCTTTTCATCTATAAAATGGGTCTAGTAGCACAGTAAGCATACTTATATTCTTATAAGTTGACTCTCCTACCCACTGTACATTATAAACTTCTTAAATAGGTTCCATCTGGACTATTTCTCTTCTTTTTTGGAGGAATAATCTAGGACTACAGAGGCGAGTGAAGTAATGTAATATTAGGTCATGCAACTAGTTGGAGGCAAGCATGGGTCCTGAAGTCAGGATCCTGATTGATTCCAGCCTTGTGCTTATTTGCTGGATGTCTTTTTTTTTTTTTTTTTTTTTTTTGAGATGGAGTTTCGCTCTTGTTACCCAGGCTGGAGTGCAGTGGCGCGATCTCGGCTCACTGCAACCTCCGCCTCCTGGGTTCAGGCAATTCTCCTGCCTCAGCCTCCTAAGTAGCTGGGATTACAGGCACGCGCCACCATGCCCAGCTAGTTTTTTGTATTTTTAGTAGAGACAGGGTTTCACCATGTTGACCAGGATGGTCTCGATCTCTCGACCTCATGATTCACCCGCCTCGGCCTCCCAAAGTGCTGGGATTACAGGCTTGAGCCACCGCACCCGGCTCCCTGGATGTCTTTTTTATCATCCTCGTTGAGGACAGCAAAGTCCTTCCCTATAAGCAGCCCAGGAATATGTCAACAACAACAACAACAAAACAGTATGATGATGAACTGCGTTTTTACACTAGACACTTCCCAAGAACAGCCACTGGGCTTGGAAACAGAGTTTGATGCTTAGCATTTCTTCCCCCTCCCACACTCTCTCCTTCTGCCATTTCACTTATTTAGGGGCAGAACAGCCTTCTGTGGGGGCAAACCAGAAGTTCTGCGTGGTGCTTTCCCCTAGTCAAAAAACCAAAAAAGGTAGCTCTGTCTTCTTTTCTACCAGGTAGGCCACTGAGAACACCAGCAGATGCTGGCTCGGAGGGGATCAGGTTCACAAAAGAGAACACCCATCGGTGCAGCTGCCCACTGGCGAGGATGCTACAGGTGTCTCAGGAGGGCTCTGCAGCAGTGCTTCAGTTAAAATGATTCAAGTCCTGGGCACCATGAAGCATTCGTGAGGGTGGGTCTGCCATGAGGGCACAGCCTCCTGCCAACATTTTTAGAACTGAATTCAGGGATTTATATTCCAGAGGGAGAAGAAAACTTTTATGGGCTTAAAATGATGGGGTTTTTCATGCATCTATCAGCACTAGCAATGCTCTGTCCTAAGAACTGAAGCCAAAGTGTTAAATAACATGACTGATAAGATGGTTGCATTTTCAGAATAGGCACATGCAGGAAAAATAAGGATGGCTTTTTAGAAGGCTTCTTATTAGCGGGAGCAACCCCACATGGTTCCAGCCTCCTAGGAGTCATTTGTCTCCTCTCTTTCAGCCCTCCTTTGTGTGGTTTGATGATCTCAGGGCGATAATCCCAGTTTGCATGGGCAAAGGCACACCTAGGCTGCTGTAGCATACGTTTGATTAGAGTCCAGGGGCTGCATGAGGTCATCTCCCCAAGCACTTTCCAGAGGCTTCTGAGGAAGCAGGATCCTTGGACTCTTAAGGAACAGCCAACAGCCATGGAGATGGGAGACTCCCCCAAGCAAAAATGCAGCCAGTATCTCTTGGGGTACTTTCAGCCCTGTTCACTTGAGATGAGTTACCCGTCTGCCCCATTCCACCACTTAGAATACATTTTTAGACTGTTTTCCTGAGGAATACATTTGCCAATCCTTTATAGATCAGTTACAAAACAGAAACTCTTCCTCACTGCTAGAGAGAAGTGTAGAAGTGGGGAGAAAGAAAAAAAATCTTGCCTGTAATTGAAGGCAGGTTGGGAGATGTTCACGCTTTGAAACGCTCCTTCTTGTGAAATGTTTATGAAACACTTTCCACAAACGAGTTATGCAACTGGGACAACAGCTTTGATCATTTTCATCACCAGTGATATATTCATTAGTGTTGGGCTGTTTCCCCCAGAGAGGGCCATGTGAAAATGTCATGGGGAGGGGGTTAAAGATGAATATCCCAGCCCCACCATGCCACATCCCATGAACCCAAAACAGATGGTCAGTAAGGAGGGCCCAGTGTACATCTGGGCCAGAACGCCACCTTTTCCATCACTATTCTCTCTCCTACCCTTGGGATATGTGTGATATTTTTTGGTAGATAGAGCACCAGAGGAGGGTCAGGAGACCACTCTCTTTTTTTTTTTTTTTTTTTTGAGACGGAGTTTCACCCTTGTTACCCAGGCTGGAGTGCAATGGCGCGATCTCGGCTCACCGCAACCTCCGCCTCCTGGGCTCAGGCAATTCTCCTGCCTCAGCCTCCTGAGTAGCTGGGATTACAGGCACACGCCACCACGCCCAGCTAGTTTTTTTGTATTTTTAGTAGAGACGGGGTTTCACCATGTTGACCAGGATGGTCTCGATCTCTCGAACTCGTGATCCACCCGCCTCGGCCTCCCAAAGTGCTGGGATTACAGGCTTGAGCCACCGTGCCCGGCCTAGGAGACCACTCTCTTATTGGAGTTTTGCCAGGGTATTGCTGTATGAGTTTGTACCCATCTCTGAAGCTCTCTGAGCTTCTCTGAGATGGAAGGGTGAGCACTCATTCTCACACATCCTGGCTATGAGGCTAAAGCCAAGGAGGGATGTATAAAGGGTTTCCGCCTCCTCCGAAGGGGCTCTCTCCTTCCAGAATGAGGCTGCTGCCTTCTAAAGTAAGTGATGTCAGAGAGTTCACTGGCAACAGAAAAGAGAATCATCCTTGATACCTTTTTACCTTCCTGGTCACTGCCCAAGACTCAGTGTAATACCTTTGCACAGCACAGTGGGTGGAGAGGATCCTAAACTAACAAAGCTTGTCGCCTGTCCAATAAGTGGACAGGCTGCTCAGCAGCTGTGGCAGGGTAGAGCACCCTGTGGTTGCCCACATCTCCAGGGATGCACCCGTCCCGAGTAAAGTCTGGAGAAACACTCCACTTGCATGAGAAGAAATGCCAAAGAGACCCTGGAGATGATCTTCCTGATTCCAGGCAGGCTGTGGGTTTGGTTGGGTTTTCACAAGCACGGGGGAAATTGGGTTTTCATCCAATTTGCCTCCGGTTCTCACATTAGAAGTCAATGGGCTCCAAAAGTAGTCTCTCTATCTCATCTTCCAGATCCACAGCCAACACCCAGTCACCTGGAAACTTTCCAAGCTTTTCTCCTTAACAGCTGTAAAAAGAGATTTTTGTAAATTCTGGAGGACTTTATTTCTTAGTTTCTTTATTTCTGACCCCCTGAGAGTGTCAAACATGTCTGTTGGAGGGTGTGGGCATTATCAGTGTATCCTTCCTCCTTCCTGTTGAGCTCAGCTGATAGAGACCACGGACCAAAGCTGAGATTTAAGAACCTGTCATCAAGAAAGAAGTCTCTTTTATTGTCTTTCTATTTGCTCTGTTTAGGATTGCCTTCTTTTGGGGTTACCTATCAGTACTTCACAGCCAGAGGGTAACGAATTATGAAAAATAAAAGATTCCATATCCAGCGGAACTGTAAAGAAGATAAAAATAAATAAATAAAAATTGTAAAAGAGTAAAAGGTCGGGCAAACAAATCAGAAAAATAATGCAGAGCGTTGTCAGAAAGCCCCAGACTAACACCCAAAGGACTTTTCTGCTCTCAGGCACTTGGTTTTCACAACTGGGAGGTCGGGAGTGCCCCCCAAAGAGTTTGAAGGGTAATTGATCCAGGAAGCAGATGAAAGAGTGAGTTTTCTTTTATGATGGCACTGGTTTCTGAAATTAAGTGTTCCAGGAAGACCTGGCACAGATTCTAACAGATAGCACCCAGGTTGGAGGCAAAGCACATGTTTTCAAGCTCTGTCATAGCTGCCTTTCCTTATCTCTCCCTTGTGCATAATGAGTCTACAGAGGAACCCTGCCTCTTGCCTCTGAGATGGAGCTGGGCCAAGCTGCCAGAGGCTGTTCCACCAGCATGATTTTACCTCCAGTGCTCCACGTTCTCCCTCTGTCCCCCTTCCTCCATCTTGCCTCCCCAGGACCCTTTGGGATGGCGAATGCCCAGGGGCAGGAGGAGGTTATAAAGGGAAGAGGTGGGGAGCACAAAGGCTTGGCTTAAGTAAAATCTCCTCTCAAAGCAAATCTTACAGTTGTAGTGGTGGTGGTCATTTTGAAATAAGTAGTTTATCATCTATTTCTAGTTTTGAAAAACTTGCTAACAGATGTTTTCCATGTTTTCCTGGAATCTAAGGATGTGAAAACTCTAATTTTGGGGAGCAGAACAAAGACACCAGAGTTTCTTAGACATGCCAAGTGTGGATGGGCACAGCTGAAGGGGCATGGGGCAAAGAAGTGGGGCTCTTGGAGACAACTCCCAGGCAGCCATGGGTTTTGAGTTTTCCGAACATCTGGCTCTCTGTCCCACAGTGCTATTTCCCATCTCTCTCCCTTCCTTCTCTTTGCTTCCAAGGTTCCATAATAGTCTCCTTAAGGGAAAGGAATGATTTCCAAAGACTGTCCCTTTGGAAATCCCTTTGGTAAGAAGATGGAAGAGCCATCTTCTTACCAATTTCTGTGCAACCAGGGCTTCTTGGTGTCATTTGGATCTGCTTTCCGTAAGATCACAGCAGCCATCTGGACTGGCCAGATCTATCAAATGCACTAGGGAATTGGAATCTGTAATATCATTTTTCAACAGTTAGGGAGAAAAATCATACAATAGGCAGGGAAACTGAGTCCCGTAGAGGCTGAATGGTTGCTCAAGATTACATAGTAAATTAGAGTCAGAGTTAGGGCTAGAAACAAGGCCAGCATTCAATGCCCCTGTTTAATATTTTCCTCCCTGTACCTCATTGGAGGCTGCAGAGAGATGGGTTTTGTTTATGTCTTTTGTGCAATTAATGTTCACTGGCTTTCCATTATGTGCAAGGCACCATATTTAGGAATTAGCTCCCTCCCCAGTCTCTAATGTTAGTAAGATCTTCCTAAATGTCCAACCAAAGAGAATTCTTTTTTCATTTTATTTAACTTTTAAGTTCAGAGGTACACGTGCAGGTTTGTTACATAGGTAAACCTGTGTCATGGGAGTTTGTCGTGCAAATTATTTTATCACCCACATATTAAGCCTAGTACCCATTAGTTATTGTTCCTGATCCTCTCCCTCCTCTCACCTTCCACCCTCCAATAGGCCCCAGTGGGTGTTGATGTCCTCTGTGTGTTCATGTGTTCTCATCATTTAGCTCACACTTCTTTTTTTTTTTTTTTTTGAGACGGAGTTTCGCTCTTGTTACCCACGCTGGAGTGCAATGGCGCGATCTCGGCTCACCGCAACCTCCGCCTCCTGGGTTCAGGCAATTCTCCTGCCTCAGCCTCCTGAGTGGCTGGGATTACAGGCACGCACCACCATGCCCAGCTAATTTTTTGTATATTTAGTAGAGACGGGGTTTCACCGTGTTGACCAGGATGGTCTCGATCTCTTGACCTTGTGATCCACCTGCCTCGGCCTCCCAAAGTGCTGGGATTACAGGCTTGAGCCACCGCGCCCGGCTAGCTCACACTTCTAAGTGGGAACATGTGGCATCCTGCATTCATTTGCTAAGGATAATGGCCTCCAGCTTCATACAGGTTCCTGCAAAGGACATGATCTCATTCCTTTTTATGGCTGCATAATACTCCATAATGTATACCACATTTTCTTTATCCAGTTTATCACTGATGGGCATTTCGGTTGATTTCACGTCTTTGCTATTGTGACTAGTGTTGTGATAAACATAAGCATGTGTCTTTATAATAGAACTGTTTATAAGGAATTCTTTCTTTAGTGATCCAAAGCACCAATTTTTCCCACAAGGATTAAGCACAAGTTTAGCTGTCAGTCTGAACTTCTGGCTTACGTTAAACTAACACAAACAGAAGATACTCTAGGATGTCAGTGATATTCACAATGGAGACCAAGAAAATGGTTTAAGCGAGCATTTCTATGGCCAAGAGTTTCTATCTGTTTAGGGAACAACAGATGTCTGCATAGGAGGGTCTCCCCAGTGTCTTTTAAAAGATATGGTCTAGATCTTGTGCCCTGCCCCCTGCTCCCCCCACCCCCATCACATTATATGAATTTAAAGCCACTCGAACACCCTCCCAAGGGACTTCCTGAAACGCTGCAAGAGGGTAGTTTTCCTGAGAAGGGAGGAGGGGTGGGCACAAGCAGTACTTCCTGCCCTGCCCGGGACACCTGGGAAGCCCACGAGTGGGTGGTTAGTGCTGTCACTGCAGGGTGCTAGAGACTGGAGAGAGTTTGGAAACTACCACGTGCCCCTCAGGCTGTAGCTGCAGCCTTGGCTGTGAGGAAGACATGCCTTCACCTGTAGGGAGACAGGCAAAGACTGTCACCAAAGCCACACAGGTGAAGAGGGCCAGCTGCAGAGGCAGACACAGAGGATGGAGAGGTGTGGAGACGGACGGGATGGGGAGGGAGACTCCTCCAGATCTGTGGTGCCCAGACATTGGGGTTTCATAGATGAAATTCCATGTAGGAAAATAAAACACAGAATTTGGGGGAGATCAGTAGAGCGCTGCCAGTTTTTTACTATATGGGGTAGAGAGTTTGAAAAATAGCATATAGGATCACTATCCTGTCCTAAAATAAATTTTAACATTCTTCCTCGTAAGAAAAAAAGAATATCATCTCAGAATTTCTAAGAATTTAATCTTTTTTTTTTTTTTTTTTTTTTAAGAGACAGAGTCTCACTACGTCACCCAGGCTGGAGTTCACTGGTGTGATCATAGCTCATTGCAGCCTCAAACTCCTGGGCTTGAATGATCCTCCCATCTCAGCCTCCCTAGTAGGTGGGGCTATCAGCATGTAACACCATGCCTGGCTAATTTTGTTTGTTTGTTTGTTTGTTTAGGGAGGAAGTCTTGCTATGTCGCCCAGGCTGGTCTCAAACTCCTGCATCGAGCCTTATTTTTTTGAAAGTCACCACACTACCATTGCCTTTATCATTTCAGTGCCACTCACAGAGGCCTCCACCCAGCTGCCCTGGCCAGAAGGGCACAAACGGGCAGGAAAATTAAGCTGCAGCCCAGTAGGCCCTGGGCTCTCTCTCTCTTGTCCAGGCTGTCACTCCTTTCCTGCCTGGATCTTCCTGCCCGGTGCATCAGAGATCACCTGATGGGGTCCAACACTGACTCTTCTCTTGCTTCCACTTGCAGATTAAAACCGAAGATCTCAGTGACTCTCTGCAGCAGACCCTCTCCCATCGGCCATGCCACCTGAGTCAAGGACCTGCCATGATGTCCGGAAACCAAATGTCTGGGGTAAATGCCAGGACGTGCCAGGGAACCCCGATATTCACAGTGGGCCAGTGCGTTTAATTCAGTCTCTCTGTGAGATGCAGGACTTCCATGCTTGGTACTCTGTGAATCCATAAAAGTCTAAAGACCCCCCTGCAGACAATGTGAGAAAGACATTTGGAGGCTGCGAGTGGGGTTCTAAAACAGGACTCTCACAGGTGAAGCCTGCCTAGGGATGTGAAGAGGGAGGCCTCTACCTCTCAGGGACAAAGGAGCCAGGCTTGCCAAAGCCAAGGACCCAACAGCTGTGCTGCTGGTGTCTGCCAGCCACATTCAGGGGAATCCTAGGTTGACAGCTGCTGCTACGGTTAGACAGTTTCTGTCCCCAGTGAGTCCACTCCGCCTCCCCTAAGGTTTTAGGTCAGAGCCAAACTAGAATGGAGTGCTGGTGTGAGAAGAAAGAGGCTTCTGAGAGGGTCACGGAGGGCTTTCATGTGATGAGACCGCTTCTCAGCAGGGATCACCCGGGGGAGAAAGAGCCACCCCTTGTGGAAATACATGAGAATACACTCCTGGAAATACATAAGAAGGTGCATCTGTCCCTTTACCTTCCATTCAGCAAGGCTTACCAGGTCTTTTCTATGTGTGCAAACCTAAGCTCAACCTCACGGGCACAGAGCTCTGGGGTCTGGATCACAGAGGACTCCTTGATCCCACAAGCATTGGAATTGTGAATCCTATGTCCTGGGCTGGTAGGAGAAACCCGGGAGAAATGGACTTTCTGTTTAACTAAATTGGTTTTATTAAGAATGAATAGCTTGCCCCACCCAACTCCCACCCCAACATCTCCAGGAAAGATTCAGACCCAGGAAACAGCCGAGGATTGGCTTTTAGCATAATCAGGTGGCATGAGATTAAAAAAGAATTGAACAGCAGGGACTGCATGTTATCTCCAGGATAAACTTTGAGAGATGGATAATACCCAGAACTCTGCCTTCAGGGTATTTTACAGTCTAGTTGGGAGACAGCACTGACACATAAAAATTAACTCAGGAGGCAAGAGTTAAGTAACAATCTGTCATACAGACTCCCAGGCTGAGTGCAGAAGCTGTAACAATACCAGCATTAATGGAGCAGCTACTATTTGCTAGACACTGGAGTACAAGGTCAGCCTGCAAACTCTCCGGGTCTGGAGACCCCTAGGACAGATGCATGACAGGCAGATGGGGCTGACATCCCCAGCTTGTAAATTCTGTGATGTGTGTGTATCTCTCCATGTGTAGGACATGGCTTCCCTCCATCCGCTCCAGCAGCTGGTGCTGGTTCCCAGCCACTTACAGTCTGTATCCCAGTTCCTGATATCTCAGACCCAGCCTGGGCAGCAAGGTAAGAACCCTGGGGGTTTCCACATAGACCAAGTCCAGTCAAGTGCTGCTGCTGCTGCTTTTTGCTGGGTGAGAGGGGGCCTAAGCACAGAACATGCATCCGTCACTTACCCCCCTGGTATTAAGACCTACTTATCCACCCCACGGTCTGAGGCAGTGCTCCTCCAGACTTAGTCTCCGTTTCTGCTTACCTTTCTCGGCCTCCGGTGGGGGTGGTCCGGCCCACCTCGTCAATTTCGTGGAGGGTTGAGACAGAAGGTGCAGGCGCGGAGGAGGGTGTGCTGTGTAAGGGAGGGGAAGCACCTGGGACATGCAGTGCAGACAAGTCCCAATTGCTTGGAAATCTCTCTCCCGGACAGACTGCCTGCTTGGAAGCCTGGCTGTGATTCTATTTGAATAGAGCAGCAGCGCCACCCACAGGTTGTAGAAAGGGTGTTCAGGTTTTCTTTGGCAGGGAAGTTACTCCCCGAGAACTTCTCCCTGGCCAAGAGCAAATAGATTGAACCATTAATAAATAGCTAACATTTCTTGAGCATGATGTGCCAGGAGCTCTGCTGAGTAATTTTTCTGACATTCCTTAAAATAACCTTGTGCAGTAGGTAGTCCTATTATGCCTCTGGTGATTTACTGGGAAGTTTCAGAACTGTTTAATTGAGACCCATACTCTTGGCCATCACACAAGTGGGACAGTGCTTCCCATCCTACTCTCACCTCCACCAACTAGGGTCAAAAGTGATGGAGAAGGCCAGGTGCAGTGGCTCACACTTGTAATCCCAGCACTTTGGGAGGCCAAGGCAGGCAGATCACTTGGGGCCAGAAGTTCGAGACCAGCCTGGCCTGCTTGGTGAAATTCCATCTCCACTAAAAATACCAAAATCAGTCAGGTATGGTGGTACATGGGAGGCTGAGGCAAGAGAATCACTTGAACCTCGGGGGTGGAAGTTGCAGTAAGTCAAGATCAGGCCACTGCCCTCCAGCCTGGGTAACAGCAGAACCAGATTGTCTCCAAAAAAAAAAAAGAAAAGAAAAAAGTGATGGAGGAAGGAAGTAAAAACTCTCTCCTATTGCACAAATCCCAAGTATAATAAATCCAGAATCCAAACAAATGCAACTCTACCTTCTGCCTTTAGCGCCTGCACAGATAGTCTCTATTCTTACAGTTTCCAAGGCATCTCAGAATATTATGGTGGTGAATGAGACCCTATTTGAATTTCTAAGTGTTTATTTTGGTTAAACAATACACATCATACTCTTGGAATAGAAAAGGGAAGGTAACAGTTTAATTTGTTTTCAGGAGACGGGTGAGTGACATGAAAATGGCCCAAGCATATAACTAATTATGTCAGTGTACGACGCAGTGGTAGAAAGACACTTCCAAATTTGGAGTCAGAAAAATTTACTGGTTTTTTAAAAAGTCACTTACTAACTGTGTGTTTTTGGAAAAGTTACCTAACGTCTTTGAGCTTCCATTTTCTCTTCTGTAAAAATGAGATAATAGCAAGGCTCTGCCTCAGGAGATTATTGAGAGTCACTAATGCATGTGAAAAGGCTGTATCCATTTCAACTGCAATGCCAGAATTGCCGTTAGTACCTAAGCCTCTAAACTCCCAGCTCAGGATTCCTTATAAGTGCTTTCTTGCCCACGTAGTTTAATGATGAACATTGAAGCCCTGACTTTTTGAGACTGAAGAGCGTGTAGGTCAACATCAGCAGATGCTGTACATTGTGACCCAGAACAGCCTAGGGACAACAGAGACCCCGAGATGCTGTCGAGTGATGAGCGATTGGGGTGACTGGGCCCTTGTCTGCTTCGGTGGTGGTTTGATGGCCCACTCCTGCTCTCCCAGCAGGGGTCTCCAGTGAGCCACCAGCCAGGCAGGGCCCTCTGGTAGTTTTCCTGGGGAGGGCGGAGAAGCAGGTACAATGCATACCGCCCAAGGGAGTTTCCAGAAATTCCGCCCTTGACTTTCCCTCCTCTCTCAGCCCTCCCTCCCCAGTATAAAATGTCCTGGTCAGTCACATGCCTCTCGCTGTGGCCCACCGCCCTTTGCAGCTGTATGATCGCATCTGCTTGTTCTGGCATCCTGGCAGATTTGGCTGGGCCTCTGTAGCCACCCCAGCTACTTCTCCTGCAGGGAAAGCTGAAATCCTCAGCCCCGGCTTGAACTCTCAGCAGCCACCCTACATTCCTTCCCTTCCTGGGTTTCTTCAGCTCTGGTAATCAAATCCCAGAGTAGATCCTCTTGACCCTCCTTAGCCGCTGCACCTCTCCGGACAGGCAGGCAGGAGGAAGGACTGGTTTGGGGACTGCTGTTTACATGTCTGTCTATCCCTGTGTCTGCTTTGCCTCCACCTGTATGTGGCAATGCCTGGCAGTGCCTGGGGGGCCTCTCCATGGGGCTTGATATGGGTGGAGGAACCTGATTAGGTGACAGGGGGTGGGAACAGTGATTATGGTGCCGAAGTGGTAGCACATGTCTTTCGAATGGCCTGGATTTTATTTGTCTGTTCCTTTGTCCCCCCCTTTCACCCAGGTCTGCAGCCAAATCTCCTCCCCTTTCCACAGCAACAAAGCAGTCTCCTCCTCCCACAGACTGGGCCGGGCCTGGCATCGCAGGTAAACAACCCCATTCTTCCTGTTTCCTCTAGGAATGCTTCAGCTCTCACTGGTTTCCTTCCTATCCCTTTAACAGGGCACTAACCCCTCTGGGGAGAGGGGACAGCAGGGAACTATCCCTGTTGGCACAGAGGAAATCCAAGCTACAGCAAGAAGGGACAATTTACCAAGCGTCACTGGTGGGGCTAGAATTAGAACCCAGAGATTCCAGCTCCCGGGCTAGCCTCCTTCGTGCTGTAGTCTCTGGACACCAGCCCTGCACAGGTCCTGGCATTGCTTCTCTGACAGCTGGGCTCAGCTGATTTCTCAGGCATAGCAAGATGGCCACCAGTTCTACCTAGGTGCTCTCAGGCCCCAAGGGGGAGACTGCAGTACCATGGACCTGCCAGGTGCGGTGGCTCACGCCTGTAATCACAGCACTCTGGGAGGCTGAGGTGGGCAGATCAGGAATTCGAGACCAGCCTGACAAACATGGTGAAACCACCTCTCTACTAAAAATACAAAAATTGGCTGGGCGTGGTGGCACGTGCCTGTAATCCCAGCTACTCAGGAGGCTACGGCAGGAGAATCACTTGAACCCAGGAGGCGGAGGTTGCCGTGAGCTGAGATTGCGCCATTGCACTCCAGCCTGGGCGACAGAGCAAGACTCTGTCTCGAAAGAAAGAAAGAAAGAAAGAAAGAAAGAAAGAAAGAAAGAAAGAAAGAAAGAAAGAAAGAAGAGAGAGAGAGAAAGAAGGAAGGAAGGAAGGAAGGAAGGAAGGAAGGAAAGAAAGAGGGAGGGAGGGAGGGAGGAAGAAAGAGGGAGGGAGGGAGGGAGGGAGGGAGGAAGAAAGAGGGAGGGAGGGAGGGAGGGAGGAAGGAAGGAAGGAAGGAAGGAAGGAAGGAAGAAAGAAAGAAAGAAAGAAAGAAAGAAAGAAAGAAAGAAAAATACCACAGACCTAATGTCTCAGACCACGAAGCCAGTGCCTCTCACCTTTGGGCCACCGTTCCAGATTGCCTCCTGCAGAGGGAACGTTTGTAAGCCAGTGGGCTGAGGTCTGGAAGAGAGGCTGTTTGCAGAGCCGCCATGGTTCCACAGAGCACCTTTTTGCCAATTAGAAAAAAGGCACCTCTTCTTCTGGCCAGCAGCAGCCTCATGCCAGGGTGCACAGCTTGGCGACAGCAGCATGAGCTGCATCCCAGCTGCCATTCTTCCCTGATCTGGGTGCCCCTGGACAGTTAATAACCTGCACAGCCGCATGAGATGGCTCTGCACAGATGGTTGGGCAGAAAGGTTGGAAATGACTACAGAGATCTCTGTGCTATGATCCCCGTGGCTCACCGAGAGCCCTGCCTTTAAAGAGGGCTAAGGCCGGGCGCGGTGGCTCAAGTCTGTAATCCCAGCACTTTGGGAGGCCGAGGCGGGTGGATCACGAGGTCGAGAGATCAAGACCATCCTGGTCAACATGGTGAAACCCCGTCTCTACTAAAAATACAAAGAACTAGCTGGGCGTGGTGGTGCGTGCCTGTAATCCCAGCTACTCAGGAGGTTGAGGCAGGAGAATTGCCTGAACCCAGGAGGCGGAGGTTGCGGTGAGCCGAGATCGCGCCATTGCACTCCAGCCTGGGTAACAAGAGCGAAACTCCGTCTCAAAAAAAAAAAAAAAAAAAAAAAAAAAAAAAAGAGGGCTGAGGCCACGAAAAACAGCTAGAGGGGAAGCACGCCATCTAGTGGTTGAAATGGGGACACCGGCATCATGAGCTGCTCTTCCACCTGCTCCTGGCAGCCCTCCCCGGAATCTCATAGTCATGGGTTACAGCTGGAAAAGATCTTAGACTATTCAAGATCAACTCTCAACTCTGGTGATATTTTGGCATGGAGAGACCGGTAGCAGAGAGACCGCGTAGAAGATTATGAAGATCATCCAGGGGAGGGGTAATAAAGGATTGGGTTAGAGTTGTGGCAGTAAGAAGAGGGGATGATTGAAGAGATGTTTTGGGAAGTTGAATCCGTGCAGTTTGGCAATGGATTGGAGGTGACAGGAGGAGGGAAAAGTTCTAGCAGAGAACTCCATAACTATTTGTCAAATGAAAGAACAAATGATTTAATGAAAAGGAAGGAAAAGGAAGGTTCAAAGAGAACTGGGGCTTTGCCCTGAGGGTCTGGTCTATGCCACACCCTCCTCACACACCCCCTCCCTGCAAAGCAAGACAAATTCATGATGCTTTCAGACTATGCTGTTCTGAAAGACCCCTCTTTGGGGCAAAGACTCCTAAACTTTTCTCTGATCCTTTTACCTTCTTGATCATAAGGATGCCTGTCTGAGTGGTAAACCCAAATATCCCAGAAGAGAAGGAGTAATAACCCTAATCTACAAAAAGTAAATTAAGTAGGAGAGAAGAGGTGGATTTAGCCCTCTGGGCTGGACACAGTGCCTGGACCCCTAGGCCCAGATTCCATTCCATCCTTGAAGAATGATAGATGTCTTTAAGATTGGATTCATTCCTGACTCCAAATGGGTACAACGTGGTTCTAGGTGTAAGGGTACATTTTCCTATGAAAATAAGCTCAATAAAGAATATCTGGCCAGTCACAGTGGCTCATGCTTATAGTCCCAGCACTTTGGGAGGCCAAGACAGGTGGATCGCTTGAGCCCAGGAGTTTGAGACCAGCTTGGGCAACATGGTGAAGCCCCATCCCAACAAAAACAATAGCCGGACATGGTGGCACACGCCTGTAGCCCCAACTGTTCAGGAGGCTGAGGCAGGAGAATGGCTTGAGCCCAGAAGGTTGAGGCTGCAGTGAGCAGTAATTGTGTCACTATACTCTAGAGTGGGTGACAGAGTGAGATCCTGAAGAGAGAAAGAGAGAGAGAGAGAAAGAAAAGAAAATCTAACAACACAAATGAGATCAAGGTGCATTTTATAAAGGTACTGATTAAAATACCTTTGATTAAAAACAACACACTTTCACAAAAGAAAATGGTGGTTGAGAAAGTAAAATGATGCACAAGAGTTTGACATTTTAGGGAAGTTCAATGAAGGCTATAAGTTCTTACATATTCCCTGTTATCTTCAGTTAACTCCTGTTGAACACCTCACTTACCCACTTTATGGAAAAAAAAAAAGCAAGAGATCTTTTCCTTGTTCAGTTCTGTGATTGTTTTTGGAATCTTTGTAAACAACTCTGCTAGCTCCTTTTATGGTGGAAAACTGAAAGGAGGAAGTAACCTGCTCAGACTCAAACAGTGAGTCACAGACTAAAACTGAGGCCACCTGCCTATCCCGCATTCCTGCTGATGTTTCTACCCAGATATTCCAATTATTTGCTGTACATTCATAGAAACTTCAAGTCAACTTCCATACCTCTGGGAAAAAAATAGGACTCAAATGTATCCAGGGATCTGTCATCCTCTAAGTGGGCCTATTAGTTAAAAAAAAAAAATCAGAAAATGTCATTTATTGATCTTTGTAGATCTGCTTGGTGTGTTTCCTATTAGGCAGTTGGGCGCCCTGGGCTGCCAGGATCCACTTTAGAACCCCACCTGGAAGCGTCCCAGCATCTCCCAGTGCCCAAGCATCTACCCAGCTCTGGAGGAGCCGATGAGCCCAGTGATCTCGAGGAGCTGGAGAAGTTTGCCAAGACCTTCAAGCAGAGGCGCATTAAGCTGGGCTTCACACAGGTTTGGCTTTAGGGGAAAAGATAGAAGAAATTGAGGAGTGGCTGGGGACTAGGCTTCCCAAGTGCTGTTTTCAAGAGCAACCAGAGGCTCCACGTGTTGGGGCCAGCTCATTGTGTCCCTGAGTTCTCTGAGAATAGGGCACAGTTGCCATTGGTAGGGAAACTGAGGACATTGCTGGTGGGGGAGAATGAGAGGTGGAAAAGGGGCTGACTCTCTTGAGCATGTGGGCATGGTCCACTCAGAGTCTAAGGAGAGAAAGAAACCAATTCTTCAACTTAGAGGGAGGAGACTGGGAAAGGAGCTGAGCATGGGTGAGCACGCGAACGTTCAGGCTGGCTGTGTGATCAGTGCTAGGATCCTGCAGGATGGTGGGCAAACAAGAGGAGGAGATTGCCTCTCATGTTCCTCCCTCTTGGTCCCCGTGCTTAGGGAGATGTGGGGCTGGCGATGGGAAAGCTGTATGGCAACGACTTCAGCCAGACCACCATCTCGCGATTCGAGGCCCTCAACCTGAGCTTCAAGAATATGTGCAAGCTCAAGCCCCTGCTGGAGAAGTGGCTGAATGATGCAGGTGGGCCTCGCAAACACGGGCGCCAGGGGCCCTGCAGGGCTCTGCAGGGGAGGGCCAGTGACTTGTCGTGTTGGGGCTTTCTGGTCTTGATAGCTAATACCCCTTCCTTCTCCTGAGACTGGAGCCAACACAGAGACAAGACACGGGGCACAGGCAAGTGTAGATGGAAGTGTCAGCCTGACTACTGCGAAGCCCTCATGAGGATGTGGATTTAGGTCTGTGTCCATCAAGATTTGCCCCCGTTCCATTCCCACCCCACCCCACCCAGCATAGACCTTAGGACAATTTCCAGCGACAAAGTCTGGGTCTGCAGAGCAGACACACTTACACAGATTGCTGTCTGATATAAGTCTAGGTCAGGGAGACAGAGCAGTGGACCCTCTAGGGTCTCACTGGGAGGGGGAGACCACAGACATGACATAGGGTCTTTCCCTGGCTAATTCTTGAGTAGGTTTTCAGCAGACAAGCACTTACTACAACCCAGGAAAGCCTGACAGCAGGAGTGGGGTTTGTGGCAGGACTCAGTGAGGGGCGGTGGCCGGGAGGCATCCCAGGAGGTTGAGGGTGTGAGCTAAGGGACCACACATTTGGAATAATGAAAGGAGAGGTTGGCAGCAGGGACTAGCATAGGATGGAGCTTCTCAGCTTTTGCACTATGGACATGCTGGGCCAGGTCATTCTTGTGCCAGGGACTGGTCTGTACATTGCAGGATGTTTCGGGCATCCCTGGTCCCTACCCACTAGTTTCCAGTAGCATCCACCCCCAGTTGAAACAGCCAAGAATCTCTACAGACATTGCCACATGTCCCAGGGGGAGTGGTGGTGATGCAGTCACTCCTTGTTGAGAACCACTGGCCTAGGCAGGAGGAGGGAGCATGCCGGTCTCCAGGGCTGGGCTCCCTTCAGTGTGTTCACGTGGGTTCGTGGTGACAGTGGAGTGGGAGGAAAGGTGGGGCGACCAGCCAGGGCTGTGACTCCTGTGGAAGGCCCTCCACATACAAGCATGGGAGGGGGCAGGAAGCTCCCCCAACAAGGCATCCCTTAGATAGCCTTTCTGGAAGCACTGAAGTGAGCGAAATGATCCAAAGGTCTTCAACTCTCTGGGGAAGGGCACTGTAGACCATTTTTAGTCCCTATCAGATGCTGAATCCTTCCTCAGGATCATCCCTCCTACGGCCCTACAGCCTTAGCTCCAACATTTGCACCGGCAGGAAGATGCCTCCAACACCAGCAGTCTGCCACCAAGTGCCATTGCTTTTGGCTTCAAATCCCATTTTACATTTCACTCAGTATTCACATCCAGGCATATCTGTAAACAGCAGCCTCATGAGCGTTACCCGCAGGAGCCCTGCCAGTGCACCCTTACGCCCACACATCACATGCCTCCGATGCCTGGGCATCCCTCAGCCATGACCACAAACACTGGAGACACTGTTTTGGGGGCCACAGAGGGCCATGGAGAGCCTTTGCCCTGAGCCACGAGGAGAAGCAGGATTCTTGGTCTGTTCTGGGCTCCCTGCCGGAAAAGGGGATTGCTCCTGAAAATGCCACCACAGAGCCCATCGGGAAGGGTTGTTGGACCTCAAATCCATGAAAGCACCGGCCACTCATCCCCTTCTCTGAGCTTCCTTTGCTCCTTCGTGTCCCCACAGAGTCCTCTCCGTCAGACCCCTCAGTGAGCACGCCCAGCTCCTACCCCAGTCTCAGTGAAGTATTTGGTAGGAAGAGAAAGAAACGGACCAGCATCGAGACCAACATCCGCCTGACTCTGGAGAAGAGGTTTCAAGATGTGAGCAGCGCCTTCGGGTGGGCATGGGTGGGCTGCTCACACAGGTAGGGGGAGCAGACACAGCACAGGCCCCTTGGCACTGGCCCCTCGGCACCTCACACCTGCCGCAGGACATGGTCAGAAAACACACTCTCCCTCTCCAGGCACCCAGGCATTGCAGTGCAAAGCTGCCCTCCATCTCAGTTCCAGGAACCTCCTCCTCCACTGACCCTTCTTGCCCTGACATCTGTTTAGGGCCCTTTGTTTCTCTCATTGGGATATTTAAAGAACCAGCTGTAGGGTCGCAGAACACAGCGTATCTCTGCATCCAGTTGAGGTAATGGAGCGAAGCCGGGGGATTGTATATAAGTTCTCCATTTTCCATGCAGTACATTTTGTATTTTTCAAATTGTAACTAATAAATTGTAAGCAATTTGGAAAGTACAGTGAAATAGAAAAGAAAAAACCCATCGCCAAATGCCACCTGACCGCATTTCCTTCTAGTCCTTCTTTTCTGTGCACATTTAAATATTTGTGATCAGGTTATACACCTACATTTTGTGGAACTTGTAGCAAAAGCATATTTTTGAGCCAGTATGTGGAAGCTGTGAGCCCCATGTGAGCTGGGGAAGAGAGGAGGGAGAAACAGGTGTGGGAGAAACAGATCCCAGCCTCCAGAGCCGCAGTGGGTACCATGAACCTCCAAAGGCCCCAGGCCTCTGGGACTGCTGCCCATCTGGCAGATCCCCCATGTATCTGGCTCAAGGATTTGGTGGCCACATCCAGCTAACCCAATGACAGGAACTGGCTCTTCCTTCTTTTTAGGTTTCCTAGAGTGGTAAGGTTAAGGAAGGGTGTAGGAGTGAGGGAAAGTGGCCGGGCTAAAGACCAGGTATGAGGGATCAGAACAAGGAAGTGGCAGCCGTGTCACATGTATCACTGTGCCACAGCCCTGATGGGTCCACGTGCTTTAGCTTTCTCATTTCCTGCTTTGAGGCAGGGGGACAGGAAGAAATGACAAGGCAGGCCAGGAGCTGTGGCTCACGCCTGTAATCCCAGCACTGTAATCCGGGCTGAGGCGGGTAGATCACTTGAGGTCAGGAGTTCAAGACCAGCCTGCCCAACATGGTGAAACCCCATCTCTACTAAAAATACAAAAATGCCGGGTGCGGTGGGTCAAGCCTGTAATCCCAGCACTTTGGGAGGCCGAGGCGGGTGGATCACGAGGTCAAGAGATCGAGACCATCCTGGTCAACATGCTGAAACCCCGTCTCTACTAAAAATACAAAAAATTAGCTGGGCATGGTGGCACGTGCCTGTAATCCCAGCTACTCAGGAGGCTGAGGCAGGAGAATTGCCTGAACCCAGGAGGCGGAGGTTGTGGTGAGCCGAGATCGCGCCATTGCACTCCAGCGTGGGTAACAAGAGCGAAACTCCGTCTCAAAAAAAAAAAAAAAAAATTAGCTGGGCATGGTGGCGCATGCCTGTAATCCCAGCTACTTGGGAGGCTGAAGAAGGGAGAATTGCTTGAACCCAAGAGGCGGAGGTTGCAGTGAGCCGAGATCATGCCGCTTCACTCCAGCCTGGGCAACAGAGCAAGACTCTTTCTCAAAAAAAAGAAATGACAAGGGAGAAGGACATCAGGTTATAAGGCAATAATATAAAAGAGGGCAGGGGCTCTGGGGACTCTGCCTGCCCCACGTAACTCATCCATGGACTTCCCACTTCTGAACTCAGGAACAAAGGAAAGAGAGCTGACATCTATGGACACCCTGCTCTGTGGCAGGCCCTGGGCTTGGCAGTCTACACACATTTTCTCATTTAATTCCTGCAATAAGCCTATGTGGTGGGCATGATTATTATTATTTCACAGATGATAAGACAGGCTCAGAGAGTTTAAGAAAGTGTGCTAAGGACACATAGTAAGTGATAAAGCCAGTATTCCATCCTAGGTCTGACTCTAAAGCTTTTGATCCTTGAATAGTTGTATCCTATTTCTTTGGGACCTCTGTTCCCCGCCCCTGATTCCCTTCTCTTGACCATACTCTGTTCTTTCGATCCCTATAGAACCCAAAACCCAGCTCGGAGGAGATCTCCATGATTGCAGAGCAGTTGTCCATGGAGAAGGAGGTGGTGAGGGTCTGGTTCTGCAACCGACGCCAAAAGGAGAAGCGAATCAACTGCCCTGTGGCCACACCCATCAAACCACCTGCCTACAATTCCCGGCTGGTGAGTGGCCAGGAGCCAAGCTGCCCGCCAAGCACTGGAGAGACATGATGCTTGGAGGGGGAGGTGGTGACTGCAGGGAATAGGGGAGCATCCAGTAAATAAATAAGCAAAGAGATGCTGTATAGAATACAGCATAAAGAACACTAAAGATAGTCTAGGGAATAGAAGGGGACAGCAGGGAGATGCTCCTTCTCAGAGAGGACCTTCCTGGTAAGCACATGTGAACGGAGACCTGGAGTTGTCAGGGAACGAAAAATGTGGATATGTGAGGGAAAGAGTGTTCTAGGCAGAGGCACTGGCAAGTGAGAAGATCCAGCCAGCATGTTTAAGGAACAGCAAGGCAGCCAGTGTGGCTGGGGACAGAGCGAGAAGGGGGACCAGAAGTAAGAGAGGAAGTCAGAGAAGGAACAAGAAGCAGAGCACCCAAGCTCTTGGAGGTCATTGAAAAGCTCCTGGCTTTCAGTTTGGGTAAAATGAGAAGACATTGGAGAGCTGTAGCCAGAGAAGGCTAAGTTGGCTGACACGGGCTGCTACATGGGGAATAATCTGTGTCGCTAGGAGAATAACAGTGGTTAGGCTGTGTGGCGGAGGCTTGGCCTAGGGCGGTAGCTATGGAGGTGAGAAGGAATGGCTGCATTCTGGCCTGGCTTTGACCGTGGAGCAGCATGATGCGCTCAGATACGGAATACAATAAAGACAGAGACGGCTGCAAGAGTTTTGGCCCGAGCAATGCATTGGGAAGCACTGCCAGTTTTTGGAATGATGAAAACTGCAGGAAGAGCAAGTTTGAGGAAAAAAGCTAAGAATTTGGGGCTGGTCATATGAAGTGGGACATACTTATAAGGCATCCAAGAGGAAATGTGAAGGAGCTACATCTGTGACTCTGGAGTTCAAGGGAAAAGCCAGGGCTGGGAACAATTTGAAGTTCCAGGCAGACAAGGAATTTTAGAGGGTAGGAAATACCTTCTCCATGTAGGGAGAAATGGTTCCTGGAGCGTGGGGTTAGGAAGGTTCTTCTCTGGGACTGGGGATGAGGATGATTGAAGGTTAAGGGAGTTGGGGAGAACGATACTGACCTTGAGTCTTTCAGCACTATGAGATGGGCAAAATGCAGCCTTGTCAGGGTGGGACACAGCTGTTTCCCAAAAACTACACTATTGTGGATTCTTTCACCAAACAGCTACCAACTACCTTCTATATATTGCACCAAGTGCTGGGGATACAAAGACAAATATTGTTTATTCTCTGTCCCAAAGGACCTTATTGCCTAGCAGAAGAGCAGGTAAATAAACAGCCAGAAAACAGCATGATGATTTCTCCAGGAGAACTTAGGAGCAGCAGCTAACCAGCCTTGGGAACTGGTGGTTAGGACAGGCTTCCCCAAGGAGATAATTAATACCTGAGCTGAGTCTAAAGGATGAAGAAGAATCGAAAGGCAAATACACGTGGGTGGAGCTCTCCCAGGGGAAAGTAGGAGAGCCGTGGAATGGGGCAGGGAGAGGGCGGCACGTTCACAGGACCTCAGGTGGTTCCATGAGGAGGAGTGTTGAAAGATAAGGCTGGATGGATTAGCAGGGGCCAGAATGCAGGGACTGTACACAATGCTAAGGAACTGAAGCCTTGGGGAATCACTGAAGGAGTTTCATAGGATATTGACATGGTCATTTTTTTTTTTTTTTTTTTCTTGAGTTGGAGTCTCACTCTGTCGCCCAGGCTGAAGTGCAATGATGTGATCTTGGCTAATACAAAATTAGCCACCACGCCTGGCCAATTTTGTGTTTTTAGTAGAAATGGGATTTCACCATGTTGGCCAGGCAACCTCCACCTCCTGGGTTCAGGCAATTCTTCTGCCTCAGCCTCCCAAGAAGCTGGGACTACAGGCGCACACCACCACACCTGGCTAATTTTTATATTTTTAGTAGAGATGGGGTTTCGCCGTATTAGCCAGGCTGGTCTTGAACTCAAGATCTCATGATCCACCTGCCTCGGCCTTTCAAAGTGCTGGGATTACAGGTGTGAAACCACCATGCCCGGCCATTTTCTCTTTTGAATGATCACTCTGACTGCAGGATAAAAGATGATTTGAGAGGCACAAGATGGGTTTCAGGGAGATCAGTTAGGATGGGACTGCAGGTAACCAGTAGAGAAAGATCGAGGGCAAAGCAACCTCATGAGGTAGGAATCAGGAGGGTGGGAAGGATTCAGGAAATCATTAGAAGATCTTGGTTAATGAATGGAAAGCTGGATGGGGGCAGGAAGAGAAAAGAAGAAAAGGGAATCCTCTGCAGTGACTCTCGGCATTCAGGCTGGGCTGATAGGGTAGATGGTAGTGCCGTTTATGGAATAAGCAAACCAGGAGGAGATGGCTTGGGAATGGGAAGAAGTGATGATTTCAGTTCTTATGTTATCATGATGTACAGCAAGGCCTGCAGGACTCCCACGTGGGAATGTCCCTGGGCACTTGAGATTATGGGACTGGAGGTAAGAAGGGAAGGCTGGGATGAAGTCAGGGACTGGGGAGTCACAGTGTGTAGGTAATGGTTGAAATCCTGGGTGAGAAGGAACTTGCCTAGGGAGTTTGTGTAGAGGAAGCAAAGAGCAAAGGCCATGCCACTAGTGATGGGCAAAGGAAGAGGATCAGGGAAGAAGCTGAGAAGGAGGGACCAGAAAAGGCAAGAGACTATAACCAAGTCGATGTGAGGATTGTTGGGCAGGAATGAGCCCCTTAGGAGTGCCATGAGAACCAAGAGGAAAGACACCCAAATCAGAATGGGGCCCGGGAGGGTGGATATCTAATTTGTTTGGAGAATAGATTAGGAATTCGCAAGAGTAGTATGCAAGGCATAAGGAACAGCTATGAGAAGGCATAGAATTATTTTTTAATATTTATGTATTTATTTTAAATATTTTTGAGACAGAGTTTTACTCTTTTTGCCAAGGCTGGAATGCAGTGGTGCAATCTAGGCTCACTGCAACCTCCGCCTCCTGGGTTCAAGAGATTCTCCTGCCTCAGCCTCTCCCGAGTAGCTAGGATTACAGGCACCCACCATCACACCTGGCTAATTTTGTATTATTAGTAGAGTTGGCCAGGCTGGTCTCAAACTCCTGACCTCAGGTGATCTGCCTGCCTTGGCCTCCCAAAGTGCTGGAATTACAGGCATGAGCCACTGCTTCCAGCCTGAAGGCATGGAATTATAAAACATGATGCATTTGGGGACTAACAGGCATTTCAGTTTGGCTAGAGTAAAGGGTTCAGGATTAAAATTAGAGGGGTCGATGAGTGTTGGATCATAATGGGTCATGGATGCCTGAAGTACCCTAAACTCTGTAAGGGATCATTGAACATGTGAAGTTGGAGGCAACATGATATTCATTCATTATTTCTTCCTTAAGCATTCACTGAGCACCTACTATATGTTTGGTACTGGGGCTCCAGTGGTGAATAGCACATGTGACCCCTGCTTACAGTGTATCAGGAAAACAGATACTAAACAAATGCTATTTGTGATGAAGGCTTCAGAGAAGAGCTACAGGTATTTGAGGTGCCTAACCTAGTCCAGAATGTCAAGAGCTTCTCTGAGGAATGATGTTTAAACTGACACCAGGATAATGTGAATGTCACCATGGATATTAACAGGGCAAGTGTCTGAGTTGGGGGGGACAGAGAGGAGTGAGGACAGGGAAGAATATTCTAGGTAGAGGAAGTGGCGTGTACAAAGGTTCTGAGGCTGGTGGTGGGGTGGAACAGCAGGAAAGTGGCATAGAAGGCTGGAATGGGCTGGAAACCAGGGAGTAAGGGTATGAATGAGGAGGCTGGAATGGCAGGCAGGGGCTGGATTACGTCGAGCATCGTAGGTCTTGTGAAGAAACTTGGGTCATGTCATAGGAACTTCGGAATCTTTAATGAATGGACTTTGTTTAGAGCAGATGGGAAGTAGTAGCTTCTCCCTTTGGTTCAGTGCCAACCCAGGACATCAACATGAAGAGACATGGTGGGGGCCTACAGGAGCCATGCAGGGGCCCTGTTCCTCATTAGCTTTCATTCAACACATATTTACTGAGCACCTGCAACGTTCCAGGCATCACAGAAAGCACTGGGGGTGCAGCAGTGAACCACACAGGCATTCCCCTGCCCTCATAAAGTCTACAGCCTAATGGGGGTGAAGGGCATTAAATAAATGGTTATACTAACCCTTGCGATGTCATGAAGAAAATGAGACAGAAAATTTTCTGATTCTATCTTTGGGTCTCACTGTGACAGTCCCTTGGGACTAGGACACAGTTTCTTCTGCTTCTGGAATAAAATGATTAGCAGGTGGAAAGGCAAAATGGTGCCGATTAGTGTGGGCAGAGTGCCACCATATATCTAGAAAATAAAACAGGGAGGACCGTGGATATGTCTGTTTGCATATGCCTAGCGGGTCTCCAGAAGGAAACAAGCTGGCCACCATGACCAAATATATTATCATTTATTTAAAAACAACAACAAGGCCAGGCACATGGCTCACACCTGTAATCCCAGCACTTTCGGGGGCCAAGGTGGGCGGATCACCTGAGGTCAGGAGTTCACGACCAGCCGGGCCAACATGGAGAAACCCTGTCTCTATTAAAAATACAAAAATTAGCTGTGTGTGGTGGTGTGTGCTACTTGGGAGGCTGAGATAGGAGAATTGCTTGAACCCAGGAGACAGAGGTTACAGTGAGCCAAGATCACGCCACTGAACTCCAGCCTGGAAGACAGAGCAAGACACCTTCTCAAAACAACAGCAACAACAATACATGTCTTGGGTGTGACAGCCAGGAGGGAGGAGGAGAAGAGGTAGGGAAATTATTGATAATGTCTCTTAACACTTTGCCACCCCTCCCAACCTGTGCCCCACACCGTCTCCACCCTTTGCAGCCACCAGCCTACTGAGGAGGCTCATTGTATAAGGATAAGTAAATGAAAACAGGAAAACCACTGGGGATTAGTGAGCCAATAAGTACATGCTGCATCCAGTTAGAATGGGATCTTCCAAACTTTGGAGAGCAAAACTACATTTTGATACCCTTGCAAACACCTGGTCAGAGCTTCCCCTGTTAGCATAAGAAGAATAAGGGGCAGTGAAAATACACAGACTTTAGCTCAAAAGATGAGTTGAATAACATCTAGAGATACACAGCAATTGACAGCTTCTTCCTCCAGAAAGGGAGAGAAGTAGCATTTAACAAGCTGACAATGTTGTCCAGCTGTTAGATTGGAAGCTTTACGGACATTATCTCATTCTATCTTTTTTTTTTTTTTGAGACGGAGTTTCGCTCTTGTTACCCAGGCTGGAGTGCAATGGCGCAATCTCGGCTCACCGCAACCTCCGCCTCCTGGGCTCAGGCAATTCTCCTGCCTCAGCCTCCTGAGTAGCTGGGATTACAGGCATGCGCCACTATGCCCAGCTAATTTTTTGTATTTTTTTTTTAGTAGAGACGGGGTTTCACCATGTTGACCAGGATGGTTTCGATCTCTTGACCTCGTGATCCACCCGCCTCTGCCTCCCAAAGTGCTGGGATTACAGGCTTGAGCCACCGCGCCCGGCCTCATTCTATCTTAATTAAAATGAAATGGAAGTATTATTGCTATTTTAAGAGGAGAAAACCAAATCTCAGTGGGGTTAGATAACTTGTCCCAAGTCAGATAGTGGTGGAGCTGTCTTACTCCCAGACCTGCTGGGCTCCAAGCTCTGTTCTTTCTGTTACATCTTTTTCTAGCTTGTTCTAGGATAGTAACAGTGAAGGGGGGGTTCCTGAATTGCATGGGAGGGCAAACAAAATTATCCTAGGTCCCTTTCTAATCTCAGAGCTGATGACGCTGTGAGGTCTCCAGGGCAAAATAAAAAGCTGCAGAGACCAAAGTTCAATGCCTTCAGTTACCTCTGGAGAATCCATGCTGTATTCATTCATCAGAGTGGGAAACCCCGAGAGAGGCTGCTAGGCTGAGCAACCCTGCTGTCCTGAGCAAAAGCGGGATTCTTTTAGCGAGGAAGCAACGGAGACCGGAAAACAGGGAGGCAACCAGCAGTATCTGCCACAGCAGGACCCAAGAGGCTTGTCTTTCTCACCTCCAGGGCTCTCAGGCAAGGCAGCCTTCAGGTTGGCAGTGCCAAAGAAACCTTATCAGGGGATACACGTTGTCCGGGGCTAGAGGGGCCTGATGTCAACACCAGGGACCTTCCAGAGCAGACTGGTCCTGGATCTGGGTGCCAGTACATGGTCCAGAGACCATCCCTTAGAAAGGAGGATGGAGTGTAGGTTTGGGACTAGGAAATCACCAAGGAAGCCAAGCCCTGATCTCTACAGAGTCTGGGGCCTACTGTCTTTGGAGAACGACATGAAGCTGGAGAAGGGAGCAGAAATGGACACTTACAAGCTTCTGTTGTTTTTCAGGTATCTCCCTCGGGGTCTCTGGGTCCCCTCTCTGTCCCTCCTGTCCACAGTACCATGCCTGGAACAGGTGAGCTTTAAAACGAGTTCTGAATAACACCAGAATTCTTTTTAAAAATGGGATATTAGAACTGAAAGTTACCTATCTAAGTCAGGATTCCCTAAATGTATTTCAAGAATATTAAAATCTGTGTTGGGGAAAAAAGTGTTCCATGATCAAGTAAGTTTGGAAAACGCTGAGTAAGCACAGTTTAAACAAGCGTGTGTTTGTTGTTTGTTTTGCTTTAATTGCAGCACTTTTCAGCACTCAGGTGTATAACATTCCAAAATGAACTGTATGGAAGGCCCAAGGAAGGCAAGGCTTCCCAAAGTAATTTTCTACCGAACGCTATTTCTCTAAAAGTACCTGATTATTTCAGAGAACTAGACAGGATGACCACATGCCCAAGGGTGGCCAGGACAGTCTCAGTGTCTGCTTCATGTCCTGACATAATTGTCAATAGCACTTCCTTCCACTTTTCAAAGTGTCATAGGGTTGACAAGGCGCGGTGGCTCACACCTATAATTCTAGCACTTTAGGAGGCGGAGGCGGACGGATCACAAGGTCAGGAGATTGAGACCATCCTGGCCTGGCTAACACAGTGAAACCCCATCTCTACTAAAAAATACAAAAAATTAGCCAGGCATGTTGGCACATGCCTGTGGTCCCAGCTATTTGGGAGGCTGAGACGGGAGAATTGCTTGAATCCGGGAGGCGAAAGTTGCAGTGAGCAGAGATTGTGCCACTGCATTCCAGCCTGGGCAATAGAGACTCTGTCTCAAAAAAAAAAAAAGTGTCTTAGGATCTTAGTTTGGATGGTAAAATATATGTCACTCTATCCATAGAACATAGCTTGGGAAACAGAAACACAAGAGTTAATCCAAATACAAATCTGTCATTTCACAGAAGATGAAAATGAGTTTCAGGAAAGTGAAACAAATCAGCACAGGCCACAGAGCTGTTGAGTGGATGGCCAGGGACCAAGACAGGGCTCAAGTGCTCTCACTCCCAGTTCATTGCTCTTTTTGTTTTTGTTTTGATTTGTTTTTTTATGACAGGGTCTTGCTCTGTTGCCCAGGCAATGCAGCAATGCAATCATGGCTCACTGCA
This sequence comes from Saimiri boliviensis, assembly GCF_048565385.1. NCBI lineage: Eukaryota > Metazoa > Chordata > Mammalia > Primates > Cebidae > Saimiri > Saimiri boliviensis. The sequence continues at coordinate 55,911,997 of NC_133454.1, forward strand.
GCCTCGACCTCCTAGGCTCAAGTGATCCTCCCATCTCAGCCTCCCGAGTAGCTGGGACTACAGGCGCGCGTCATCACACCTGGCTCATTTTTGTATTTTTTGTAGAGACGGACTTTCACCATGTTGCCCAGGCTGCTCTTCAACTCCTGGGCTTCATTGGCCCTCCTGCCTCGGCCTCCCAAAAGTATTGGGCTTACAGGCATAAGCCACCATGCCCAGCTCGGCTCATTACTCTTTGTAGAAAACCATGCACCTTTTCTATGTGGAGACGGGACACTAGAGTGGCCGGCAGTCTTTCATGGTGCCCTCGAATTCCCTTTCTCCCCTCTTCACTTGCCTTTCTTTCCTCCTCTCTTCCTTCTTGTTCTTTTTCTCCTCCCGCCTCTTGGTCTGGGGCTGCGTGTGCCCAGCCTAGGGTGTGTCCTAGAGTAGGATGATTTTGGCATCTGTTCTTGCATTTGGCAAATCTTAGACTTGCAGAACCAGCCACACCACTCTCCAGGGGCTGGGCGGCTGCAGACAGCATTTTTGATGAGAGCCCCTCTGGGTGCGCGCAGAAGTTGATGCTAATGAGGCAGGAGGGGGGCAGGTGGGTGTAGGTAGGGAGAGGGTGAGGTCCCTTTGGGGGTACAGCAGGAAGTTTGTGTCCGGGGGGGGCTATGTCCCGGTGTTCCAGGATCCAGCAGCATTATTTTCTCCTTGTTTTTGCCTCTCCTTGTTCTTAGTAACGTCATCCTGTTCCCCTGGGAGCAACAGCAGGCCTTCATCTCCTGGCTCAGGACTCCACGCCAGCAGCCCCACTGCATCTCAAAGTAACTCCAAAGCAGCAGTAAACTCCACCTCCAGTTTTAACTCTTCAGGGTAAGGTAGAGCGGAGGGTGCAGAGACCTCCCAGCAGGGCCGTGGGACATGTGAGAAGCTGGGCCCATGCCTTGGGAAAGAAAGCTTGTCATAGATAGGGTTGGCAAAGAGGAATGGGGTGGCAGAGAGAGGACAGAGAGAGCCGGACTGGACTCTATCCCTAGGGAGTGGGGATTTTAAAAAGGAGCTTCCGTCAGTGAGCCATCCTGGCAAGGAGCTGATGTCTACAAAGCCAAAATTTCCATCCTTATTTTGAGGGTGGAAATTTCCAAACCCTCATGTCAGAAAGGGCCAGGTCCTTTGCTGGGCTTCATCCAAGGAGCCCAGTTTTCAGGAGGTTCTGATGTGAGCCTAGATATTAGGCACAAAGAAAACCCTGGGCTGCAAGCATGACTGACACAGGGAGAGAAGGAAGTGCCACCAATTCTCGTCTCCCACTCCCACCTGGGATGCAGTGGGGAAGGCAGCCTCCTGCGCTTCAGTTCATGAAGCAAAGACTCTACTCTAAAAGCATTCGCAGAGCTGATGCCTTGTGAGAGAGAGATTCTGCCCTGGTTCAGAACAAAACCGAGATATATAGGTTACAGACCTGAGTTTGTCAGAAAAGATGAACCCACCTGGCCAAATCCAGGCAGCTCAGCAAGGTAGCCAGCTCTTAATTGGCCACTTGTTATATAGCCCAGAACTTCAGAGCGCCTTACCTACCCCTACTGAGAGAGAGAGAGGGAACCATATAACATACATTATTAGTTTTTAAAAAAAGTTTTAAAATATAATTCATATGCCATAAAATTCATCATTTTAAAGTGTACAATTCAGTGGTTTTTCGTATATTCACAAAGCTGTAAAACCATTGGCATTATCTAATTCCAGTATGTTTTTATTACCCCTCCGCCCAAAAGCCCTGTACCTGCTAGCAGTCACTCCCCATTCCCATCTTACGCCATCACATTAATAGCTTTAGGATTGACTTCTTTCTTCCTTCCAGATCTTGGTACCGATGGAATCATCCCACCTACCTCCACTGAGACCAAAAAGTTTCTCCTATTCCATCTGGCCCTGTATTCCCCCTGGAAGGAAGGGAGTCATGCCTTCTATGTACGGACAGATTGGTTTCAGAAGAGTGGAAGAAAATCCCTGCTAGCAATGAACCCAGACTCTTGTCTTCTTCAGGAGCAAGGTCCTCCAGAGAGCCAAACTGTGATTGAACCAAGTGCAGACTCCTAATGCTCTTGAAATATACAGCCCCTCCTAGGAGCTTACCGTTTTCACCTTCCTTGCCTATGCCCTTGCCTTCTAGTTCCAAATATTTTAGCCAGCTCACTGTGGCAATAGTCTCTCAGAGAAAAGACTTCTTGCTGTTATTCTCCAACTCATCTGTGAGCTTCTGGGGACAGCCACTTGGCTGGAATGCCAAACACCAGAAGGGGAGTTAATAGTTTGGACTCTGAACTTGGCCACAATCCCTGAACTGATCCCAAAATCTGTGAAAAGATTTGAATCTGAGATCTCCACCAAAGCCTTGATGTTTTCTCTGTACAGCTAAGTTTTCTGATGCAATCTTTAGCTCGCCCCATTTTCTTTTTAACTTTGCCCCCATTTCTACAACCAAATCCATTCATCATCGCACCCTCCAGGTCCCCTGCTTTCTGCAGAAGGCATAAAAGAGCTGCCCTTGGTGGGTGCCCTAGGCACGTTGCTCTGCCCACTGGTGCCCTTCTGTCTGTCCACGTCTGCCCAGGGCTCAGGAGTGCCTGTTCTTTCCCTCCCTCCCTGTGTTTCTCTTTATCCTGTCCCCTCGCCTTTCTCCAGGCAGCAGAAGAGGAAGAACACGAGAGCAAACACACAAAAATGATGGTGGCAAAATACCTGTATATAGCCCTTTCCCATTTTTTGCATTATGTTCTTAACTCCTTAATGTGGAATTTTCCAGCAAAACATTTAACTCAGGTGTGATTTTTGAAAATGTCTTTGTAATATTTTATCTTCTTTAAAAAGGGGGGAAAATACCAAAGTGTGAAATACTTTGCTAGCTTCTGGAGTTCCCACATGGGCTGGGAATTTTTTTTTTTTTTTTTTTTTTTTTTTTTTACACATGGAGTCTCGCTCTGTCACCCAGGCTGGAATGAAGCAATGTGATCTTGGCTCACTGCAACCTCTGCCTCCCAAGTTCAAGCGATTCTCCTGCCTCAGCCTCCTGAGTAGCTGGGATTACAGGTGCATGCCACCATGTCCAGCTAATTTTTGTGTTTTTAGTAGAGATGGGGTTTCACCATGTTGGTCAGGCTGGTCTTGAACTCCTGACCTCGTGATCTGCCTGCCTCAGCTTCCCAGTGTTGGGATTACAGGCATGAGCCACTGCGACTGGCCTGGGCTGGGAATCTTTGTTGACTTCTTTGGGAACATTATCTCTAGAGTCTCTTTCTTTGTGGGCCAGTGTGTAGAGATGTAACATGAAGCCATTCCAGAAATGGTAACTTAAGGAAAAAAAAAAAGACTATATGTCTAGGAAATTGGTGAGATTCAAAGGAATCTCTCTGTTCCTAAATAAATGTGTATAGTGATTATGAAAAGTATTCCACTGTTGATAAGAAGAGGTTTAGATTCTTGTGCTGTGCCATTTTGTTGTTGTTGGGGGATGTGAGTGCATGTCATGAAACGGGATGGCAAAAAATGTTTCAAATTGGGACATTAAGTGTATTACTCTCCAAACTGATGCCAAAAATGGCATATGTTATTACAAGGCCCCAGAGGAGTGTGCGTTGTTACTCTCTGTAACAGAACTACCTTGAGGGCAGAGTAGGCAAGAGATATTGTAAGTGGGAGGATGGTGAGTGTTTAAGGTGAAGTCATTTGGACCCTTCAGAGGTGGGGACTGAGGCTGATGTCTCATGTCTCAGATACCCTGAATGGCAATTATTTGTTACTCACAACATAAAGGAATAAATATTTAAGGCAAAGGATATTTTAACAATCATATATTAGCTGGGCTTCGTGGTGCATGCCTATAGTCCCAGCTACTGGAGAGCCTGAGATAGGAGGATCTATTGAACCTGGGAAGTCAAGGCTGTAGTGAGCCATGATCATGCCACTGCACTCCAGCCTGAAAAACAGAGCAAGACCCTGTCATAGATATACATATCTTCTCGTGACTTCTGGTGAGAAGATTGAGAGGCACCAAAGTTATTCTTGTGGTTTTTCTTAAATTAATACGAATTTAGATAGTTACCATTGCAGATTGTAGTGAGCCAAGATTGTGCCACTGCACTCCAGCCCAGGTGACAGAGTGAGACTCGGTCTCAAAAAATAAAATAAATAATAAATAGTTGCTATCGCTGAGGTAAACACTGACCTGTGGGAAAGAGAGACCCTTCAAAAATGTAATGGCTGATGGGGAAAAAGTAAAATTGGGATTAAACACTTTTTGCAAATAATAATATCCACACAGGAAACGTAAATATTAATAATTAAGGGTTAACCACTCCCTGATGTTTGAATGGGGCTTTTAAGATTTCTATTTCATGTCAGGAAGTGGGAGAAGGCCTAAGGGTAACGTTTACTTTCTCAAGAAAAGATTGAGTTAAAAGGGGCCGGGTATGTAGCAAAGAGACAGCAAAAAGAGCCTTCAGCAGTAATTAAGGGGACTGCTCCGCCAGCCACGAGCCCATCTGTGCATATCTCTGCACACATACACATGCATGCGTGCATCCTTCCCTGTATGCTCGTGGATGCTGGAGCTGACCCTTTTCCACAGCAGTCTTGCCTACCTTCACATCCTACTCAGGTGAGTGCTAAAAGCTGATCCTCCACATTGTCCAAAACTTGGATTTTCATCCATTTGCCCATTATTTTTTTATGAAAGAAATAAACAGAATTGTAGCCTGTTCAGACTCCAGTAGCTTTTCTTACCAACCAACTTGGACATTGCTGAAGAGAGTCAAGCCTGAAAGTGAGCAGGGTCACCTTTCATGTCTGCATGATTATGTAAAATCCGTAATGCCAGGGAAGTTTAACGGAAGCTTCATTTGCTGCCTCAGCATCTAACTAGGGATAGGAGAATCTAAGGGCAACCACCAGTCATTGCCAAGGGAGGAAAAAAGATTGTTGCTGCTGCTTTTCAAATTGTATTTCATGCTCTAATGTTTAGTTGACTTAAAACGTGTGGGCCCAGCTGTGCGCTCCTAAGACAAAGTAGGGACTTTTGGTCTGACTCACAGACTGAGTTTATTAACCCCAGGACTCAAAGCAGGAACCCTGGCCGGAGCTCCCAGGTTGCCAGGGTTCCTTGTGCCCTCTGAATGCCCCCGCCATAGCTCACTCACTCACTGTTCTGCCTCGTCCCTCTGTGCGGGGCACCTCCTTGCAGTTGAGGCTTTTTTTTTTTTTTTTCTGGACCCCTGTGGCTAACATTGTGACTAGCACATAACAGGCAATTATGATTTTTAAATATAAAATTCCCCTCTTTTTCTCAACTTTCAATGCCCTTCACTGAGGAAGGAGTTGTGAATACAGGAGAATACAATGCACACCCGCAGGAATTTTTAGGTAAGTGGAGGCAGCATATCTCAGTGCTTAAGGCCATTGTTATGCCAGACTCCTATCGACTTCAGGAGGGATAGCATTAGATTCAAGAGGCCAGAAACCAAGAGCCAACAATTGCAACATAGGGTTTGTTGAGGGGAACTTACTTAAGAGGGATCCAGTGGCTGGACAGGAGAACCACCACTGCCTGCAGGAAGTGTGCAGCTTACATGGCACTTTCACTTAACACCCCCCGACTAACAACGTCCACCTGGCAACCTTCATTGAACCCAAAACAAAGGGCCCCAGCCCCCTGTATGGCCCACGTTTCAAGGGCTGGGCCAGGGGCTCAGATTTTCCTCATAAAGAATGAATCTCTGGGTTGGCCACACTTGGAACACTAGACACACATTCAGGTGCGTCTGTCACATACTCCAAGGTCATTTTCAGGGTATACTTAAGTTACCCCTGTCAGGTGCATCTGCCATACGGGCATGATCTCTAGAGCTGTTGTGCGTGGGTTTTCACCCTACTCTGCCTCCTACTAACCGTGTTACCTTGGGAAAACCTTGACTACTCCACGACTCAGTTTCTTGCCTGTAAAATGGGGATAACAATAGGTCCCATCCCATAGAATTGTTGGTGAGGATTAAATGAGTTTATATATGTAAAGTGCTTGGAACAATGCCTGGTACGTTAACAAGGGCAATATAGGTGTTATTTGTGATTATTGTGATGATTATTCTCATTGTTGTTGGTGGGGAGCTTCCCCATTCCTGCTTTCCCTAACAGCCCAGAATTTCTGGGGGATGCTACTGTTGACAAAGATCTGATTTGATGGAACAGGGCTTGTGGCTAGAGGTAGACACATCAACAAAATTTAATCCCAAGTCATGAAGCTTGAACCTAGAGCCCCAATCACCCTAGGATGAAGGCCCAATATTCTAGGAAGAACTGGCCCCTTCCCTTTTCCCTTATCCCCTCAGCCTTTAGACTCCTGAAGGCTTTAGTACTCTGTTTCTTTCATGGGAAATGATGGCAGCAAGAAGAAAGTCCAGATTCAGATGCCAGAAAAAAAAAATCTGCAACAAAAACAAATGGGGAGGAGGTTGAGTTCTGCATACTCTCCATTCAGTGAAGTGGATCCTTCTGTGTTTCACTTCTCCAGACTATCATTACCTCTTATCTGGTCTATCCCAACACATGTGTAACAGGCCTTCTCCAGTTCATCTTACACTGATTCTAATTGGGTATTCCTAGAGCTGGGCTTCTCAACTTTGGTTGCACATTGGAATCATCCGGAGAGCTTTTAAAATGGTTGATTTCCACACAGAGATTCTGATTTACTTTGTTCAAAGTGTGGCCTGGGTATTAGGATTTTAAATAGCTCCCAGGTGATTCTACCGTGCTATCAAGGTTAAGAACTAAGGCCCAAATGTGTATAGGGATCACTGGGAAACTTGTTAAAATGCAGATTCCTTTTTTTTTTTTTTTTGAGATGGAGTCTTGCTCTGTTGCCCAGGCTGGAGTGCAGTTGCGTGGTCTCGGCTCACTGCAACCTCTGCCTCCCAGGTTCAAATGATTCTCCTGCTTCAGCCTCCCGCATAGCTGGGATTACAGGCGCATGCCACCACGCCCGGCTAATTTTGTATTTTTAGTAGAGACAGGGTTTCACCATGTTGGCCCGGCTGGTCTGGAACTACTGACCTCAGGTGATCCGCCCACCTCGGCCTCCCAAAGTGCTGGGATTACAGGCATGAGCCATCGCGCCCGGCCCCTAAAATGCAGATTCTTATTTGGTAGGTCCGGGGTTAGGTTCTGAGATTCTGAGTTTCTGATGAATACCAAGGTGATGCAGATTTTGCTGGTCCATAGAGCACACTTTGAGTAGCAAGGGCTTGGAGAACATGATATGATGCCTGTGTTCAATCATGGGCTTCCACACAATATCTCAGCTTGGCATCTTAGGTTGGCATCAGAGGCATTTAGGGCCTCTAATAGCAATGGTTATCAAATGTGACCATCTGAATGACTCCTGGGCAATTAAAAAAAAATACAGATCCCTGGGCCCCACACCAGACCTTTCAAGGTACAGCCTGCACAGGGTATTTGAAAACACTTCCTAAGTGGCATAGATGATCAACACACTTTAAGAATTGTGATGTGCTCACTTCGGCAGCACATACACTAAAATTGGAACGATACAGAGGAGATTAGCATGGCCCCTGCGCAAGGATGACATGCAAATTCGTGAAGCATTCCATATTAAAAAAAAAAAAAAAGAATTGTGATATGCTTCCATTATAGTTTTCCAGGCTCCTTTCCCATTAATTCAACAAACACTTTTTGTACCTGCCTTGTGCTAGGTCCTAGGGAAACAAAGATGAAACCAGTGCCATCCTTACCTTTGAAGGGTTGGTCAGATAAATGACCAAAACTAGAATATTTACTATTCCCCAGGGACGGTCTAAACACTCAGATCTCTGCTAATGGTCTTCACCTTTTGAGAATGTCTGGGTCCCTCAGCACCCAGGATTGCCTGTCCCGATCAATCAATCCAGACACTTCTTTATTCCATGTGAGCCTGTATTTTTTTTTTTTTTTTTTTTTTTTTAGATGTTGAGACAGAGTCTCACTCTGTCACCCAGGCTGGAGTGCAGTGGCGAGATCTCGGCTCACTGCATCCTCTGCCTTCTGGGTTTAAGCAATTCCCTGCCCCAGCCTCCAGAGTAGCTGGGATTACAGATGCCTGCCACCACACCCAGCTAATTTTTGTATTTTTAGTAGAGACGGGGCTTCACCATTTGGGCCAGGCTGGTCTTGAACTCTTGACCTCGTGATCCACCCACCTCAGCCTACCAAAGTGCTGGGATTACAGGCATGAGTCACCTTGCCCGGCCTGGAGTCTCCATTCTTACCGCTCAAACTTACTCTGCTCCATATTAAAATAGACCCAGGGAAGAAAAAGATTTACCCAAAGTGAAATAAAACAGTTGACATTTATGTAGTGACTTCCACGTGCCAGTCATTGTTCAAAGCACTTTACATATGTAATTTCTAAAAATTCTCAAAATAACCTTATGAGATAGATATTATTAGTAACCCCATTCCGCGGATCAAGGAAAGGGAGGCAACAGAAAAGTAACGTGCCCAAACACATACCAAGCAAGATCCACTCTCAAGCCTTATGTTTTGCTGCCAAGTTGGAGACAGGGCTGACATTGGAATACTGTAACTTCTAATTCTCAGGCCTGAGCCCTTTCCTGCTCATCAGTTCCTGTTCCACGACTTAAATTCAAGCACGAGGGCAAGAACAATGTCAGACTTCCCCAACAATGCCTAGTGAGGGTGCCAGCACTTAGTAGGTACTCGATACACGATGATTGGATGAGCTGTCTCTGGATGGGAGGGGAGAAATGGATCATGATTTAAACAAACAACAACAGCTAAACAAGAGCAGCGGCCCGCAGGTCTCACGTCACCGCTAGATCCCTCTTGACCCCCGCCACCCCGCCCCGGCCAGAGAAGGAGGACCCTCCCGGCCGCTTTCGGAACGTCGGTGGCCGGGCCCCGGCTCTGCGCTCCATCCTCCCAGCCAGCAGGTGCCCCCAGACCCCCGGCTCCTCCTCCGCCGCCGTCACAGCCTTGTCCTCCAGCTCTGGTTCCTCCGCTTCCTGTTGCAGCTGTCTGGGCCCCGAGCTGCGGGCGCCCGGGCGCCCGAGGCTTCCCGGTACGCTCCGCCAGGTAACAGCGCGGCGCGAACTGCCCCGCCGGGGTGGGCACCGGGCCTGCACGGCCCATCGGTGGGGAAGGAGGCGGCAGAGGGCCCAGGTTGTCCTTCGAGGGGGAGCGGCCCTCCTCCTGCCTCGGGCGCCCGGGGCCTTCCTGCGCCAGGCTGCGGCGCCGGCGGGATGCAGGGATAACGGTGCTTGGCTCCGGCTCCCGGTCCAGGCGTGGCCGAGCGTCTCGGGCACCGCCGCGCGGAGATGCGATCGCCGTCCCTGCGAGGCCTCGGGGCCGGCCACGCCTGCTCCAAGGCTCCTCCTCGTGAGCCTGCCCCTGGAACGGGAGAAACCGGGAGAGGAGCCTTGGACTTTGGAGCGGCGATGGCCTTCCAAATACCCTTCCGTTCTTTGAGAAAAACCGAGAGCAAAAAGCTGAAACCCACACAGGGAGTTCCCAAGGTCACGGAGTGGTGCCTGCCATTTACGAATGTCTGTTCTTTTATTTAAGTGTTTGTAAATGGGCTACTGTTTTCTCTGTTCTGCCAAGGATTTAGGATTCATAGAAAAGGACTCTAAAAATACTAATTGGCATATCCAAATGAGCTGATCCGCATTACTGGCCAGTGACCCTGGCCTTTAAAAGGAGATAAGGGAGGGCAGTTCTTTTCACGCGGGACACTTTGTATTTCTGGCCCTTACTCTAAGAATTGGCCTTGATATTTTACAAAGTTAATCTCAGAACTTCATGTCGGAACTGGACCGGACTGTAGAGATCCTCAGTCCTAGTCTCTTTCTTTTCTTTCCCTTTCTCCCTTCCTCTCCTTCTTCCTCCTTCTTTTCTTTTCTTCTTCTTCTTCTTCTTTTTTTTTTTTAACGGATTCTACAGGTTAAAGTGATTTACCCACACTCTTATGGCTAGTCTTTCTAGGGGCAGAGACAGAATTGGAACCCAGGACTATTATGGACATCTACTGTTTTCTTGAATGGAAATCTGATTTCAGATGAAAGCTGTACAGAACTCGACCTTCATAAAGCCCTCTCTGGATAGCTTTCTTGGGAGTGGCTTGTGTATTGACGTCCACAGATACTATTTTGCTGGTCAGAACAAGGTTAAGCAGTAAGCATAGCCATGCAGAAAATTCCTGCTGAGATGAAACAGATATCTGAAATGTTTTTGACTTTTTATTTGTACTTTTCAATGGAGGAGCTAATGAATACTAATAACAACATCTTGGTCATTTTTAGATTTTAGCCCTGTGTGACTAAATTGACTCAGTTACAGTTATTCTTGTCCTAATGTATTTGTCACTAGTAAAAGCTCCAAGATACAGCATTCTGGCTGCATTTTTAGCTGAATAATTGCCTTAAGGATATTTTTAGATCTCAACAAAAACTCCCCACCTTTTGTATGTTAGAATCCTTTTGCCTCACTGTTGGCAAATCTTTGGGTTGCATTTCAGAACTGAATAAAGCCAGGATTTTCCCCCAACCTCCAAGATGTCTGGACTCTTCGTTCAGTTCTATATTTAAGTTTATCCCAAGTTTTGATTTTGACTGGTAAACCTGTGACCCAAATCCAAACCTCAGCTGAATTTAGTATCAGCTTAAAACCACATTAAACTGTCATGTGTCATGTGACCTCTAGCAGAAACCAAAGTGGCCGCGTTCTGTTTTTTCATGAGCACTTTTCACTGGGGCTTTTGAACTGTGAAGGCATTATTTAATACATGTGCTTTATTATCCATGTATTATTGGTCAGTCATCACTGGAGGGTTATTATTGACATTTACTCATCATAAAATGTGATGCCAGCCTACCAACTCGGAGTGCAGTTCCTGGTTTCTGGTTTACAACATTCACCAGTTGCTAACATGTTATCTCGGAGGAACTTGGAATTATAAATACAGCCATATTTTAGAAGATTCTTGCCTGTGTAGATAAGGAAGATAAGACAAGGCAGTATTTTTGAACTATTCTGTAACAGAAATGAGGACATATACACAAAATGACCCAATGCTGTTTTCTTAGGGTACATCCTTTATTTTCTGGTTTTGGTCTTTTCATCATAGGATGGCATTAGCTCTGTGTCTGCAGGTGCTGTGCAGCCTGTGTGGCTGGCTCTCGCTCTATATTTCTTTCTGCCACCTGAATAAGCGCCGAAGCTATGAGTGGAGCTGCCGGCTGGTCACCTTCACCCATGGAGTCCTCTCCATAGGCCTCTCTGCTTATATTGGCTTCATTGATGGCCCATGGCCTTTTACCCACCCAGGTAGGTAGGGGATTTTCCCTTAGGGATTTATGATTTGGGGTAGTCTTAGAAGGATGTAACTTTAAAACAGAATTTGTACAATATTGAAAATTAACTCCCATTATAATTTTGTATTGCAATCCTCAGTCTTCTTCATTAACTCTGATATTGTTTATGTCACCTGTTGTTTCTGCTTTTTGTAACTCTACTTTTAAAACAACATTTAAATTGCTTGTTGCAATTTAATCAGAAATATAAAAACCACAAAGCCAATATCAACATCTTCCACCACCACCCCCTGCCAAAAGACACAAATAGAACTGTATTATACATATTTTTGGCAACTTGCAACTTTTACTTGACTGTCTATTCAAAAGACATCATCTTTCCATGTCTGCATTAAGAGGAGATGTTCAAGTGTTACTTTCATAAATATAAAAATTTTTCCCCCTTGTATTAATTGGCTGGGGCTGCCTAACACAGTACCACAGAGTGGGCGGCTGAAACAACAGACGCTTCTTTTCTTGCAATTCTAGAAGCTAGAAGTCCAAGTTCAAGGTGTTAGCAGGTTTGGTTTCTTCTGAAGCCTCTGTCCTTGGCTTGCAGATGGCCGCCCTCCCACTGTGTCTTTACATGGTCACCCACTCTGTGTGTGTGTGTGTGTGTGTGTGTGTGTGTGTGTGTGTGTGTCTGTGTGTGTGCACGCACGCATGCATATCTGTGTCCTAATCCCTTCTTTGAAGGATGGCAGTCACATTGGATTACTCTAATTACGCCATTTTAACTTGATTACCTCTTTCAAGGCCCTATTTCCAAATACACTCACATTCTGAGGTACTACCGGTTAAGGGCTTTAACATATGAATTTGGGGCAGAGGGATACAATGCAGCCCTTAACTCCCCTGGAATATAATTTTAAAAATATTTCTTTAGATTCTCTTATGGAGTTTCTGAGTTTTCCCCCAAATTGTCAAACTGATGAAAGCAACTGATAAGCTTTGTGTTTTATATGAAGGTTCTAAACGGTTTCAAATATGTCAGGTCCTTGAAACCTATGTTCCTGGACATGAGAACACACTCAGTTTTGGGGCCCTCTCCAGAATCTACTTTCAGGATGGATTAGGGCCACTGAGTGTTCATAACCTAACCCATTAAGCTGAGAAAAAAAAATCTGACATTCAGGAAACAACGACTCAAGAGTCTGGAACTAAACCTTTAGCAGTGTTAAAAAAAATAGTTTAGGATTTTAATTAAAGGAACAAAATAACTGGATTTTATGCTGTTCCATAGAGAGGACACTGAGATTATTGGCTGCATTCATTGAAGGATGCAAACTCACTGAAGTCTGATTCATCAGAACAGCATTTCCTGGGGTCTGAACATAGTTTAGTTTGATAAAGACCTAGATTTTATATTTTAGTCTTTCTTTGGTTCTCATTATAAAGCACGTGCCTGCCATTGTTTTTGCTTCTTTAATGTTCAATAAGGTTTGAAAGACAACAACAAAGGATCCCTGTGCAAGGTAGCACAATTCCCAGTCACTCAATTTGCTTCTGTCTTGGTTTATTTCAGGCTCACCCAATACACCTCTCCAAGTTCATGTTCTGTGTCTCACCTTGGGCTACTTCATCTTCGACTTGGGCTGGTGCATCTACTTCCAGTCTGAGGGTGCCTTGATGCTGGCTCACCACACATTGAGCATCCTGGGCATTATCATGGCCCTTGTGCTTGGGGAGTCTGGCACAGAGGTCAATGCAGTCCTCTTTGGAAGTGAGCTTACCAACCCCTTGCTACAGATGCGCTGGTTTCTCCGGGAAACAGGGCACTATCACAGTTTCACTGGAGATGTTGTGGACTTCCTCTTTGTGGCTCTGTTCACAGGAGTAAGGATTGGTGTAGGAGCTCGCCTCCTTTTCTGTGAAATGGTCTCCCCCACGCCTAAGTGGTTCGTGAAGGTTGGGGGAGTAGCAATGTATGCTGTGTCTTGGTGTTTTATGTTTAGCATCTGGCGCTTTGCATGGAGGAAAAGCATCAAGAAGTACCATGCTTGGAGAAACAGGCGGAGTGAGGAACGGCAGCTGAAACACAATGGACATCTCAAAATACACTAGCCAAGCCTTGCTCCAGATTATGGATTGGGTTAAGTCAGCCATGGGAACCAGGTTGGAAATATGACTGTTATGGAATTATGCTTATAACAAACTTAGGTTTCAAAAAAGGGCTAAATTTATTGATCAATTTGGTCAGTCTTCAAGCCGAGCATATATCAGTATTAAAACACTAACTTCTACAGTGGCACAATTGTAGAAAGTGAGAATACTCCTTGGTAGTTGGGAGTAAGTCAGAACTGTGAAGTGAGTACTACAGGCATTTGTTTTCATTTGTGGTGACCCTGGGTCCTCCTGTCCCTGGGAGGTTTGATGTTCAGGCAGCTTAGAAAGGAACTCGAAAAAGATTAGTGCCGTTTCTTGTTCCTTTGAGAAGTAACTCTTTCAATAAACACTGATTTCTGGTTTCCATGTAGCAATTTATCTAAGTTTACCTCATTGACTATAAAGTGAGGGGCTTTCAGGAAGACACACACCTTTGGCATTTTGAACATCTGATCGGGGAATTAGTTCTGCTTAAACAGAGGGGGATAGGAGGGCGAGAGTGAAACTGGCATTACTTACCGAACCTCCTATACCAACTGTGCTAGAGGTCCCCAAGACCACTGCCAGGTTCCATAATTCTCTGGGAGGACTCGGAGAACTCAGCGTATAGTCTTACTCATAGTTCTGATTAGTTCTATGTGAAGTGTCATAGTGAAAGATACAAAGAAAAATCTGTAAAAGGAGAAGGCACCTGAGACAAAGTCTAGGGAAACTAGGCACAAGCTTCCAGAGTCCACTCCCAGTGGGATCACACAGGATGTGCTTAATTCCCCTAGCAATGATTTGTGACAACATGTGAGTGAGTTATCTACTGGAGAAGGTCATTACAGACTCAGTGCCCAAAGTTTTTACTGGGGACAGGTCATCTAGGCAGCCTTTTCCTGGCGGATAGCAAAATTCAAGACTCTCAAAAGGAAAACAGGTGTCCAGCATAAGCCATATTGTTTGCACAAACAATTCAGATAGAGTAAGCCAGTCTTATCAGTTAATGGTGGGAGCGCTTCCAAAATCTCAGTTCCCAAATGCCGGCCAGTGGCCAACCCTGTAATCAGGCCTCTCCACGGATAGCAGTTTAGGCCTGCTATGTTAACTCTTTGATGCACAAAACCTATAGAGTTAGGGCTTTGGATTTGAGATGAATGAAGTGTGGGAAATTTACTGAGTTCTGTTATATGATTCTGCCCTACCAGGAAAACTATGCCAGTTCTCAGGGCTTTTGTGCATTAATCTCCTAGGCATCTGAGGCTATGACTAAATTCCATAGGGATTTACCATGTGGATTCCACTGTGCTTGAGATGGCAGTTTAGATTTCAGCTCTGCTGTACGTATTGCAAACTGGAACCAAAGACTTTAAAGTATGTACTGGCCTCGGGGGTGAGGTTAATTTTTTTTTTTTTAAAAATTTTAGATACATTCCCTTTTAGTACGCTTTCTTTTTTCTTATTTCTATTAAAAAGGTACCACTCTACGGACAAACTAATATGACAAGGTCAGTCTTGAAAGGAAAAAACATAATAATTCTTAGTGTGACAGTCTCCAAAACAAGCAAGAATATAAACTTAGAACAAGGGGTTAAGAATCAAGAATTCCTGGGTTGTTTTAACTAATTTCGCTACTCACTTGCCAGATCATTTGGATAGGTTACTTGTTTATTCTTTGCCTGAGTTTAAACCTATTGTAAATGAATGAAATACCCTATTGTATATTTCACAGAGAAATTATGTGGCATTTTATTAATGGAGGTCTTTAACATAGGGCTTTTATGGAAATATGAAGTATTTATGTATTTATTGATTATTTTTACCATGTTATTTAGTTCAATGGTGTTTGACTAGCTCAGTGGGTGAGCAAGCATATGGTGCTACTGGAGCCAAGGCTGGTCAGTAGGAAGTGTCAGTCCATTCCATGGCCACTGGTAATCTCACGTAAGGAGCAGTCTTGAAAATGGATGTCTTGGCCACAGAAACCAGGCATGAGGGAGTGGTTGGAATGGTGTAAAGTCATCACTGTTAAGGGAACAGTAACTTTAAAAGCATGTTAACAGTGGATCTTTAAAAATGAATATGAAAGAGTTTTGCTGGTCATTGAGATAATCTGACAGCATCTCCACTTCCTTTTTTTTTTTTTTTTTAAATCTCCACTTTTTATTTTTTCTATCATGAGTGCCCCTAAAATGCTGGTGAGCTTCTTTCCAACAAAATTGCAGTCAAAGTAGGATGCTGGGGAATGCTGATTTTAGCAAAAGCTTAGCAGAAAAGAGTGGCTTGGCACATGAGCTTAAAAAATAAAAAAGCTGGCTCTTGAATTTTGGCACAGTGCAACCTGTTCCATACCAGACAAATGAACAGGCTTAATCTGGTACCAATTCTTTTTCTCTCTTACTCCCCAGAAGTGAAGGGACTGCAGATCTTGTTGTTTTGGGGACACTTTCATTGGAATGTATATAGGTTGTTTTCAATGGTGAGAAATCTGAATAATTGGTAAGGGGAAGGGAATCCCTCATTTCAGCTTTTCTTGATGTCACTAATAACTATGAAAAAAACCTCTGAGAGAACAATGTGAACTGAAGATGACTCAGCAGTTAAGATAATGCTCAGTTTTGAAACCACAGGTAAATGAAGGGCTAATTAATGTGTGGTATACTTGGACAAAATGAAGTACTCATTTGCACTGGATTACTATGTAATGATAGCTAACACTGTTCAAGAAGGATTTATATTTCCATAAGATTTGTACTAAATTTTATAAAAGTAAAACAACTTTTTATAAATCCAGAGTCTGTCTTTATATTTTTGTGGTAGTTTTGCTAAGATGTTAAAAAAAGCCTTTTGACCTGTAGAAATGTTGACCTGTATCCATAATTGTGAATATCTCTAATTTTATTATCAGTCCCTCATTTTTTATTTTGGCGGGGGTAACAATTGACATACAGAAAACAGTCTGCCAAAAGAGAGAGGAAGAACCTTAATTTGTTTCTTGTTCTGCCACCTGTTTGGACACTTGCCTTTAAAGTGATAGTGTCAAGTGAGTTGACATCAGAAACATCATCTGAAGACAGCTGGGGGCCCTGTCTTGAGGACAGTACTTCCAATGCCTAAAACAGTCTGGGACGCATAGCAGATACTTAATAAGCATGTTGAAAGAATGGACGAGAAGATGAGACTGTGGTTTAGAATAATCCCCAATGGGAAACCTCCTCAAAGAGCATGTGCAGTGATTGGGTCATCAATGTCATTTTTCTAGGTAAAGCACTACTGACCCTGAGGAGGGTGTTCTAGACTGGCTTGACTTTCTGAAGGCATTCTATAGTCTTTAGAACAGTTGAGCTACCAGCAGCTTTAAAGAGGATTTCAGGTATTTTTTTTTTTCATTAATGCTTTATAGGCAACTACAGAGATTTTCATCATTTAAAAAAATTAATTCTGGAATGAATAACCGCTGGCTTAATTCAATCTTTGGCCTACCATCTTCTGAAGCTTTCCCACAGCAAAATGCCTTCTTTGCCCACAGCTAGAACCGTGGGTCTGTTTAAGTTTGGAAAGATCTTGAAAGCAGCTTGCCAAGAGGTTTTGTATGCAAGGAAGAGAAGGTGAATTAGGAAACTTTCCCAGTTTGTTTTATTCCTGAAGCTTAAGTATTGAGGCTTCCTTCAAGTATTAAAGGAAGAGGGGAACTCATTTTTTAAATGCATGATTTGATGAGTCATTGGGTTCAATTAATTGATACTTACACTGTAACATTATTAGAATAGGGGAGCATAAGATATTTAGTACTTTTAGGAAAGATTTTCTAAAGTTTGGCGATAAGGTTTGCATTTTGGTCAGGGTATGTATGGATAGATGGATGGATAGATGGATAGATAGATAGATAGATAGACAGACAGATGGATGAATGGGATTCCAGTTACATGTAAACACTCAATTTTTTGTCTTCAGGGTAGAATTGTTATGCTAGGATTTGCCAGCAGGTGGCAATGTGTCTTGGTTTCATCATTAGGAAAGTCTCTTGGCTAATCTGCTTCTATTCTTTCCAAAAATAAACATTACAAAATTAGCTGGCTGTGCCTTGAACCTAAAAAATCAAGCAATAAAGAGTCGTCTCTGGCCTCTGTTTATCTTTTCCGTTTGTTTTTTTTTTACCCCGTTCTAACTAACGTCAGTCTGAGCTCATGCCTCTATTCGGGGATAATGATCCTTGCATGAACTGTTTCAGAATGACTTTTTGCAACAGTATTGTTAAGAGGTAATTGTTTCCTCTCTCCACATCCATTGTTTATTAGATTTGATTTGCTACTTGGATTCCACAAAATGGCTGAAATCCCTTGCCACCAACATAGGTCTAAGCTCAAAAGTCTGAAAATAGTTGGGTAAAGGGAATTAGCCACTTTAGACGTTTGCAGGCAGAACTGAAGAACTGTATTGTATGTAGTACTTAAATTGCCATAATACTGAATTATGCAATCACAAAACTAGATGAGTATCTAAATCTCTCTACCCGGTAGGGGAAGAAACCGAAAACCCGTTTGGGAACCCTTCAGAGAACCGTAATGCTATTTACTGGATACATATACTTCTTTTTCTTCTCCCATTTCTTTCCACAACACGCTTGTTAAGTCGCTATGGAAAGCACCATGCTTTCTCAATTTGGCAAATAACACATTTCATTTTGCCAAGACAGAAACAGCCTAAAAGCGGTATTTATACCGAGAAGCCCTGCCCGCAGCCCCCAGCCGCTCTCCCGCAGCCCCGAGCCTCCCGCTCCCGCCGCGCTCCCTCCCCGGGGCCGGCAGGTGCCCAGGTGAGCCGGGTCTGCGGCGGCGCTGGCGGAGGCAGCGACGGGCGCCGGCCCGGCACAGGCAGACCGCGCGCAGCCAGGAAACAGGAGCGCCGAGCACATTCCCTTAGGGAATAAAAGTTTCCTGGACAAGGGGGGGCGGTAATTTCCAAAAAGCCTCCCGGCACAATATCCTTGGGATCTGGGGGGCGCTCTCGGGCGGTCCGTGGTGAAAGTCGGACTTTGTACAAACTGGACTCGAAGGGGCACGTCTCGGCACTCAGGGCTCCGGGCGCCGCGGGAAGTGGGTCGGGCTCCCGGGGCCGCACGGGTCCCCCACCTCCCTTCGCCCCGCAGGACTACTTTTCCGCTCCCCCCAACCGGGCTCCGGCGGAGGCGTCGCGCGGGGGCGGGAGAGCGAGCCTGAGAGGCGGAGGGATCCCGGGTGAGGCGACTTCCCGAAGTCTGAGAGGAGGGGGCCAAAAAAGTCAGTGGGGGACGGGAAGCGCGAGCTCGCGCCGGACGCGGCCGGGGACGGGAAGCCAGAACCGGAACCGGAACCCGCGCGCGCGCCCGCCCGCGGTTGCGCGGCCCCCACCGCCGCCGGCCTTCTCCGTCGTTTGTGCGCGCGCCCGCGAGGGCCTCCAGAACCCGGCGAGCCGGCCCTGCGCGGGGAGTCGCCGCCGCCGCCGCCGCCGCCTCCGCCTCCGGGGCTAGGGCTTCCAGGCCGGGCCGGACGGGCATCTCCCGCCCCTCGCGGGGAGCGTCGGGGAGGAGCCGCCGCCTCTGGCGACTGCGGAAGAGTCCGGGCCTCAAAGGGATGGGGAGCAGCAGTCCGCGGCGCTGAGAGACCCGGGTCCCTGTCACCTTGGGCCGCGGGACCCCTCCCCCGGCGCCCGCGGCTCGTCCCAGCGCCAGGAGCCTGGTGGGGGCGGCGAGCACAGGAGGAGAGCCCCGGGCCCGGGACATGGAACCGCGCGAGCCCGGCGCGGGACGGCCGGAGACACGGCAGACGCTGCGGCCACGAGCAGCCGGCAGCCCCAGATAGAGAGCGGGGAGGGAGGGCCCTGGCCCTGCCGCGGCGGGGAGTTCGAGGCCCCGAGACTCCGGAGGAGGAGCCGACACCCGTCCCTGAGCTGCTGATCCCGCCCCAGCCCCGGCGGCAGTCCCGGGTCCCCTTCCCACGGCGCGCGGACTTTCTGAGGAAGTTTCTCCTTGTGCCTCTGGAGGATTTCTATCTCGACTCGCTCTGGACTGACTCGCTCCCGGGCTTTCTCAGTTTGTTTTGGGAGATAAGTTGTTTTGCTCCAACCCGCATCCCTTGACCTCTTCCACTCGGATGGTCTAGATGACTGAATGGAGTTTTGAGTTGGACTTTTGCGTCCCTGACGGAGTTGGGCCTGATCCCAGAGCACGGGGGGTGGGGAGGAGGTGTTACTGTAAAATGCAAGTTGGATAAAAGGAGGATCTCTCGCCAAGGGCCCCAATGAGTGGCACACAGTCTACTATCACCGACAGGTTGGTATGAATTCCCCCTTCGCTCGGCCTCCCGGAATTGGGCCCGACCTAGCAGGGGAGTCGGTGATTGCAGATTGCCTTTGGCCAGCGAAGTTGACAGGCGGAGGAGAGAGGGTGGTTTCGGAGCTGTGCAGTTACCGGGGTTGCTGCCAGTTATCCAGTTGATTGGCTTTTGGAAATGTCGTTTTTCTGGAGAGAAACTTCCCTCCCTGTTCTCGGAGAAGGGGGAGGTAAAGCCATGATTGTGGTTTTCCGCCTGTAGTGTGCATTGGGATTGTGTACTCATCTGGAAATCAGAAGAGAAGGTCATTTTGGGTGAAGGTCGGTGTCTGAAGTCGGCTTGGTATTGGTGTATTGTTTTTCGGTTTTAGCCCTGTCCTGCGGTAGTTCTCAAGACAATTACATTTTGGGAATTTCTGCCTGTGAACTTAATGTTGAGCCTACTGCATGGTCATCTGGGAACTTGATCTGTTTTAGATGTTGACCTGCACAGTGTTTAATTATTATCTAATAACTTTCCAGAATGTTGACATTACCAGTAAATCACAAGTTCTTGCTGGTGACAGTGTCCAGGAGCTGAAGAAATGAGGGTAAATCATGGGGTTTGCTTTTATTTCTTGTACTTAAATATTTCATCTTCCAGAAACACTTGGCGTTTAAGAGATAGAAACCCATAAGCACAGTATAAGCGTGCAGCTTAATTTGTTGAATTCTGTGTCTGCCCTTTATAGCACTTATCAATGTTGCATGGTGGTGTGGGGCGAATTGAGCTAGACCATGTGTGGTTGAAGTGCAGTTTGCTTATCTAAGAGTTACTCTTTTCATAGGGTAAGGGATAAAAGCATATTGATTTCTTCACCACATTTCATTTCTCAATTTAATTATGACACTGCATGCCAGTCCCAAATTTGTCAGCTTGCTTTATTTTTAAGTCAGTCTTCAAACTATTACATCATGAAAAAATAGATCAGGTGACTGAATTAGAGTGCCAAAGCTCTTTGATGAAAAGTGCAACAATAGTGCTTTTGCACAAAGTAGTTTAATTTCCTAAGAAGAGTTTTACCCAATTGTAAGACTCATTTGTTGATTTTAAAAGGGCCAAATTCCATTATCATACCATAACAGCTACTCCAGAAACAGAACTTCCTCTTCCTGTTGATGCTTTCCAGCGTCACATGAATGTTCACTTTAAGAGTCCGTTAAATATTTAAAGTATTTATATTTACTCTGTGTATTTTTCAAAATGGCTTTTCATTTTCAATGAAGTAATGTTTAATTTTTCCAAGAATACACTTAAGTATTGACAGTGCTTATCTTGCTGTCTTCTGGTTATCCCCGTTTTTTTCCTTTCAGGGTATTTTGCTTCTGAGAAATCACTTTCCCGGGTGTAGGGATAATTGTTTTCCTGGTTCATTCAATTCTTGCTCTTTCTGTTGAGCCTGTAGATAAGAGGTCTTACTAGGAACTAATGTAATGTTGGTTTTCATTGCGATGCTGAGGTGTTTAATTTATAGAAACAGAATGAACTCATTCCACATACAAATCACTTAAAAGCCCTCAAGTAATGATTTTTCTTCAGCATTGCTTCTCAGGGATTTTTCTTCTCATTATCTTGGAAAAAGAATCTTGGGATTTGTATCCTCTTTATAACTTAGATCGCATATAAACATTCAGTAAGGATGAAATTATTGGAAGCCTTTTTTTTTTTTTTGTGGCTAGGCACTGTGCTAGGCACAAGAGATTACAAAATGAATATTGTAAGATTAATCTACAAATTGGTTTGGGCATTAATGTTTTTTGAACTGGTTCGGGTACTGCCTAATTTTACATATTTTTTTAAAAAAGAAAAAAACCTTGGAAAGCCAATTAATAAGCACTGCTGAGACCTGTTTCATAGGGATTTACTACTTTTTTTTTTTAAATTAAGAATTATTATTAATTGACCACTACTTTTTCTTAAAGTATATTTTGTAAATATAAAGCATCCATTTGCTCTTAAGAGAGTAGTTGTTCCTAATTTGAATATATGTTGGGGTGAAACCTGGAGATACTGGTTTAATATTATTTCTATACCAGGGTGTCTTAACAAGGTTATCAGCATAGAATAGTTTCTAGCTTTCTCTCAGCCCTACTCATCCTCTTTTTACACTAACTCCAGTGTACTGTAGATATATTTTGCTGATTCTAGAACTATTGGAAAATTAACAGCGCCAGTGTAGCTTTTTAGATAGAGATCCTTTCAAGTTTGAAGTGCTGTATGTGGTATGGCTTTGTTTTGTAGAGTGTGCAGAACCACCAGGCCAGCTGTGTGAGTTAGAGTTCTTTCATTGTGGTGCTTCTGACTACAGAGTCTGTCTGTCCTCAGTTGAAATCAGACTAGCTGGTTTTGGGCGTTGTTCTGTTTTGCAGTTTGTGGCAGGCGACACATGGCTGAACAAGATAAGGGTTTTATTCTTGTGTTAGGGACGTGCTGGGGCTGGGATGGAATTCAGCTATGTTTAGGCTCTGATTGGCCACTTTGGATACTCAGAACTCTCTTACATCCTGTTATTATTTTGCAGTTAAATCAACACATTCACTTGTTCTCTTTCTCTTCATCTTTTATTCCTCAGTCTGCACCCCTTTTCTTAAAACCTAAAACTCGAACTTTTTTTAAAACTTAAACTCACCCTGTGTTCATAGTAGCTATTGCTTCTATGTAGTATATCCAAACAGCTTAAAAAAAAATTCTAAGCAGTTTATGAACAGTCTTTTGCTTTTTTTTTTGTGAGACCTAAAGTCTGTAGTTTTCATCGTTGAGAATGAGCACTTGACAAGTAGTAGAGATGTCTGATTGCTGCTGTTCAGTCTGCTTTGTTTGCTCCATTCAGTCTTAAAATATATCCTAATTGTTTACAATCCTCCTAGATGTCTTTCTTGTATCCCTGAGAATTAGGGGTCCAATAGCAATTGGAATTTCTTCTCAGAGGTAGAAAGGAGAAAATGCTCTTTCAATAGACTCAGTAAATGATTTCAGGCCAGCGTCTAGAGCATTGAATTTTCAGGGACAGTGCAGTTTGGAAAATTATAAGGGTCTTCCTTGAAATAAATGGAATTTTGTTTTGCCTAGGGCTTAAGAATTTTGTAATTTTTGATTTATAAACATAGGTTTTTGATATAATTTTTTAAGCACCAAATTCAGCTTTAAGCTATTTGACTTAAGCAAATTTTTTAAGTGAGTATGGAAACCTGTGACTTTATTGTGTCTGTACCCAGTAATTAGCGTTTTCATTCATGATACTTTTATTGGCAAAATTGCTATATAATGCTTTTGACTAAAAAAAAGAACTACTCGTGTTTACAAGTTATTTTCAACATTGCATGAGCCATCTATCTGTAAGGTAAAATTATTTGTAACCTTTTCTTGTAAAGTCAGCCAGTCAATAAATACTAAATGGAAAAGGGGGCTAAGGATCACAGTTAGTTTTATATTCAGTTTTATCTTTGCCTTTTTAGTTGAGTATAAAATCTTGAGTCATAAAGGTATGCAATAGTACATTCACTTGGACAGTTTTACATGAGTCAACATGCAGAGCCTAAAGTAACTTTTTTTGAAAGTACAGAGCTGTAGTCTTCCTGATTAATGGTACATTATATGATGTTCGTATTCATTGAGGTGACAAGAGAAGCTTTATTTGGTGGTAACACATTGGTGGTTTCCAGTTGTTGACATGTATATACCATTGAGATGTAGGTTTTTGTTTTGGTTTTGGTTTTTTGAGACCAAGTCTTGCTCTGTCACCCAGGCTGGAGTACAGTGGTGTGATCACAGCTCACTGCATCCTCTGCCTCCCAAGTTCAAGCGATTCTCCTGCTCAGCCTCCTGAGTAGCTGGGATTACAGGCGCCTGCCACCATGCCTGTCTGATTTTTGTACTTTTAATAGAGATGGGGTTTCACCATGTTGGCCAGGCTGGTCTTGAACTCCTGACCTTAGATGATCTGTGTGCCTCGGCCTTTCAAAGTGCTTGGGATTACAGGCTTGAGCCACCAAGCTGGGCAGATTTTTTTTTTTTTTAATTAAGCTTGAGTTTTCAGTTTAAAAAATGAAGTTTGAGGCAAACATTCATAGAATCCATAAATGGTGAATTTTACATATTTTTCTGTGGAGCATTGCAATTCCAGGGAAGACAGTTGGAAGGTATTTCGTTGTATGTATATGTATATGTGGTCTAAGTGGCATCCAGAGCTGGGTATGAATTGCTTCCCAAACTGATAGGGATCACAGAAACAGCAGAATGACATACTGGTTCCCAGAGGTAACTGAAGGGACTCTAGCATCATGGTTGTCTCATTACTATAAATGTTTCTTATATAATTGCTTGTTTCCTAGAAATTGACCATGACACATACTCAGGAGTAGTGGCTTAACTTCCTTTGATCTCTTCTGTTAAAACTTGGTTTTGATAATGTTCTTGAGCTTTATTTGAAGACATGCTTCTTTTCCTTTTAATAATTACAGGTTTTCAAAATAGTGCCATGTGAATGAAAATTTTTGAATCAACAAAATTATATTTTTGCCTTCTTTTGGTAAAATACCATCACTTATGTAATGATATCCTGTGATAGTATAATTCTTTAACATTTACAATATTTTCAATTCGGTACAGGGCAGATCATGTTTCTGTCATGCTATAAGGTAATTCATACAGTTTAAATCAAGATTATAAAACTAGAAAGGACAGACCAAATATTTTAACCTAGATTTTCTGGCTTTTAAGTCTCCCATTTGTTTTGCTTTAAATTATTGTCTGTCTTTGTACTGTATTTTTCTGTACTATTTTTCTTTAGTAACTCTCCAACTTGATGAAATCAGTTGAAGTTTTCTCTTACAGCATACTTTCTAGTACCTTAACCGTTCTAATTTTAAATATCTCTTGAGGACGAAAGCTTTTGTCATTTCCTAAGGAGACTAAAGAGCAATCTGATAGATCTTGCTGTCAGGAAGTTTTTCCTGATCTTTAGCTCAAACTTTTCTTTTAAGTTGTCTTGTTACTTGTATGTACTTGCTGTACCAGGCTAAACAATGCTCTCCTCCCATTTTATGTTTGTATGATTCTAAATGTTTCAGACGGTTATTCATTATCCTTTCCGGTCCCCTTCCCTTACTCTTTGCTTAGCCAAATTTTATGCTTTCCGTTGATCCATTGTCTAAAAATCAACTTGTTTCTCCTAATACTTTATTAGCTTTCTCTCAGTTGCTCTCCTAGTATAAAAATGTGGGTAGAGATTCTCAAGGTCATTTTGATTCACTTTTTAGATAGTCGTTAGAATGGATATGAGATGTGTCACAGTCAAATGAAACAAACAAATTTATACAAACACCAAATCAACTAATTAAGCAATTACTCATGTTATAAAAGACTTTTTTACAAAGTGATTCTTTCAAATAAGAGTACTGTCAACAAATGTTATCAACTATATGACAAAAGGGTAGGGTATAGAAATAATGTTAGCCACTGTCAGTTGAAAATCATCTTGTTGCAATGTGATGAAATACATCAGGAAGTTGTTACTTTTTTTGGTGGTTTCTCAGTCCCTTATCTTAAATTGTAAGCCATTTCCCCCAATGTTTTGGTTTATTTTTACCTTATTGTTTTGTCTCCTCTTATTTCCACATATTAGTGAAATAGCAATGCTTAGCAGTATTTTTTTTTTTTTTCAGCAAAATCGATGTTGTGAAAATTGAAATATTTTACTTTCTTGCTGTTGTATATACAAGAATTGTTAATAATGACAAGACACAATAACAGAAAATGCATATTATTATAAAAGCTATAAGACTGTAGACCTTTTGAATATTTTATTAGACGTTTTTCTTTGGTACTAATTTAGTTTCAGATTATTGAAATAGATTGTCCTTGTTTTGCATTTTGCTAATATTAATATTTTGTATTTTGGTAATATTAAAATTTGCAAACATGCCAAATTTAGAGCATTTTACTTTTTCAACTTAGAATATCTGGAAGCATCAAGATAGTCATATAGGGAAAAACAGTTGTAAGGCACCTTCTAACTCCAAGAGAAGCCTATAAAGCTAGTGCCTGGTCAGAGGCTGTGCCTAAGTTGCATGAGCATGTATTGTTGACTTTTAGTACAAGAAAAAATACACTAACTTTACCTCTTGGTTAGCATGCACCAGTGCAGTTTAAATTCATACCAAAACAGGATCTTTTACTGATTCAAATGCTGAGTCCCGGTTTTTGAGATCATAGTCACATGACAGCCCTGGGTGGTTTCTCAGTGTCTACAGACAAGCAAATATAATGGCCAGTGAAAAGTAGGTTTCTTGTCTTGGACTGCAAGTAACAATTCATGCAGAAATTGGAAATATCTAAGAAAGCCTGGTTTCAATTAATGCTTTTAATTAGCTACTTGTCACACTGCTTTTTCTTTTGGTGTTATGTAACACATTAGAGTCATTTAAAAAATACTGCTCTGATACTACAGTTTTTGTCAGCTGTTACGTATAAATGCTGATTATACATTCGTATGCTCAAAAGATCAAAGAGGACTTTGTAGGTATTTTGTGGATTCAAAAAATGCAGATTATTTTGTGTAGAAAAACTGGTCAAACTTAGTGGCTCATGCCTGTAAATCCCAGCACTTTGGGAATCTTAGGTGGGCAGATCACTTGAGGTCAGGAGTTCAAGACCAGCCTGGCCAACATGACAAAACCCTGTGTCTACTAAAAATACAAAAATGAACTGGATCTGGTGGCACATGCCTGTAATCCCAGCTACTTGGGAGGCTGAAGAGAATAATAGCTTGAACTTGGGAGGCAGAGGTAGTTAGCTGTGGTCGCACCACTACACTCCTACCTGAATGGCAGAGCAAGACTCGTTTAAAAAAAAAAAAAAAAAAATACTGGAGACTTCATCAGCATCTGAAGGAGTGATACCTGAAATTGATCTTGTAATGCAGAAAGTAGCTATATGTTGTCTAGAAGAGTAATAGATACCCCAAATACATTTAATACACAAGAAATCCTGTGAAAGTGCTTAGACATATCCTTCCAGATGGGTTATCTGCCTGTGTTCCAGACACAAGCTGATATGTTGTGGTTTGCCCAGTACAGTCTCTGTGGTTTACCCAGAGGAAGTGGTTCTTGTGGGTGAAGGTCTGATCTTTTCAGAGATTGTTGGTGGCCCATGCACTGTCAGCCTATTTCCTGTTTTATTGGCTGTTTAGCAAGACCTTCTCAGGGCAAGTGCTGTTGAAGAGGTATTAAATATTTTTATATTGGCAGGATAGATGGTTATAATGATGTATTATTATATCACTACCTCTCAGGTGATACAAGGGTTAAATTATGGTTTGTGAAGTGCTTTGAGATCCTAAGATGAAAAGTACAGACATGTTCTTAGTCATTTGCAGGTTACTGCTATGTTCAGATACTGCTCTCTTGAAGTAAAAACATGTTCATGTAGTAAAGTGTCACTCTATTGAATTTGATTTCTGTAACCATTCAAGTGTTGTTTCATCACCACAAGAGTCATGATTAGAATTTCTCCCCTTTTTTCCCTTCTCTCAACACTCTTTTATAATTTTACGCTGTAAGAGTTACCTTGGCCAGGCGCAGTGGCTCACACCTGTAATCCCAGTGCTTTGGGAGGCCGAGGCAGATGGATCATGAGGTCAGGAGATTGAGACCATCCTGGCCAACATGGTGAAACCCCGTCTCTACTAAAAATACAAAAATTAGCTGGGCATGGTGGTGCATGCCTGTAATCCCAGCTACTCGGGAGGCTGAGGCAGGAGAATCACTTGAACCAGGGAGTCGGAGGTTGTGGTGAGCCAAGATCTCACCACTGTACTCCAGCCTGGTGACCAAGTGAGACTCCATCTCAAAAAAGTTACCTCAATAGATTCCTTGTCTCTAGTACTGGTTAAGTCATGTTTACAAAACTTAACACCTAGCAAGCTTGTCCAACCTGCCTTATTTTGCTGCTGTTCTGTTTTGTTTTAGGCTTTCAGCAGCCTGAAGCCATGTTTTTAATTTCTGTCTCTACTGATAAACAGAAAAAAGGGATGAGAAAGGGGCTTTACTGGCCCAGCCAGAAATAAAAACTAAGAACCCATGACTGTATTCTCTCCCTTGGACACCCCTGACTAGAGCAAACTTCTTTGCCAATTTAACTGGCATAATAAAATAATGAAATTGTGAGAATTTCTTTTGAGATCAGTAGCCGTACCATCCATATACAAAATACTGTATTGCTTTGCTGAAACCTGAAAGTGAGCAAACTGATAGAAATGCATGTGACATACTCCTAAACACATGTATATAGTGTTTAGCCTTGGACATTTAAAAAAATTAACAATGAATGGGGGCAGGGAGAGGCTTTATTTAAAGCTAAATTGTTAGCTAATACTTGAGTTCTTTCAAGGTAGAAGGAAAGTTCTTACTCTTTTTTTTTTTTTTTGAGATGGAGTCTCGCCGTATTGCCCAGGCTAGAGTGCAGTGGCACAATCTTGGCTCACTGCAACCTTTGCCTCCCACGTTCAAGTGATTCTTCTGCGTCAGCCTCCCAAGTAGCTGAGACTTCAGGCACCTGCCATGCACGGCTTATTTTTTGTGTTTTTAGTAAAGACGGGATTTCACCATGTTAGCCAGCATAGTCTCAATCTCCTGAACTCGTGATCTGCCTGCCTTGGCCTCTCAAAGTGCTGAGGTGAGCCACCATGCCCAGCCAAGTTCTTACTCATTTTTAAGTAATTCTCGGTTGCCTTATTATATTTTTATTTTTAATACTGAAAGGCAGAAGGAAGAAAAATAAATGTCCCAAATGATCTGATTACCCAGGTGCTGCTGCACAGGTTAAACACACATGCATACATACCCAGAAAATTCAAATCATGTATCATGGTATTAAAAAGTATTCCTACATACCTATTAGTTCTCACATCCTGTCCTCATAGGTAACAGTAGTTAATTTTTTTTTTATCTTTTGAAACACTTAAAAAAATATATCAGCCTATGATTTTATTTTTTGCACCTACTCCGTAATAAGTGTATCTGTCAGCTTTCTTTCTTTTTTTTTAATTGCATTTTAGGTTTTGGGGTACATGTGAAGAACATGCAAGATTGTTGCATAGGTACACACGTGGCAGTGTGATTTGCTGCCTTCCTCCCCTTCACCTATATCTGACATTTCTCCCCATGCTATCTCTCCTCAACTCTCCACCCCCGGTGTCCCTCCCGTATTTCCCCTCAACAGACCCCAGTGTGTAGTGCTCACCTCCCTGTGTCCATGTGTTCTCATTGTTTAACACCTGCCTGTGAGTGAGAACATGCGGTGTTTGATTTTCTGCTCTCGTGTCAGTTTGCTGAGAATGATGGTTTCCAGGTTCATCCATGTCCCTACAAAGGACATGAACTCATCATTTTTGATGGCTGCATAATATTCAATGATGTATATGTGCCACATTTTCCCTGTCCAGTCTGTCATCGATGGGCATTTCGGTTGGTTCCAGGTCTTTGCTATCTGTCAGCTTTTGCTAGGTTATGCTGCTACAGCAACACTATCAAATGGCTAATAACACTGTTTTTCTTCTTGCTTATGTTACACGTTTCTGCTCTGGATTGACTGCAGCATTGCTTCACGTGTCTTATTTTGGAACCCTGGCTCAAGGAGCATCCCCTGTCTGGGATATGCCATTATTGCGGATGAGGGAAAGAGCAAGAAAACAGATGCAGACATACAGTGGCTTTTAAAGCTTTCACTCAGTCATAGTGTATATCACATCAGCTCACGTGTCAGTGGCCAAAGCAAGTCATATGGTCAGAGCTCACTGTTAGTGGGGTAGGGATGTATAGTCCTTCCACAGGTGGCATTTAAAGTTGCATAATTACAGATAAGGCTGTATAATCCTCTTAAGGAAAGTGGAGGTTAAATAATTTGGAATAATAATATAGTCTACATCAATAAGCTCAATAAATGCTTGTTAAATGGGTTATTTGGAGTCTATGAAAGTTTTTTTTTTTTTTTTTTTTTTTTTTTTGTGGGAAATTCAAACATATACAGAAGTACAGAGAATGGTATGATACACTTCCATGTTCCCATCATTACTTCAGCAGTTACCAATGTATGGACAATCTTGGTTTATTGGTTTTCTTTCCCCCCTTATCACTGGATTTTTTTGAAGCAGTTTTTGGATACCATAATTTCACTTACAAGTATTTCACTAAGTATTTTTAAAAGACAGAGTCTGAAAGTGTGACTTCTTATAGTAAATTCTTACTGTCTGATAGTTGGAGGTATTAGTACTATAGAATGACAGTTGCCAAGCAGCAGAGAATGTTCATGGAATGTATCTAGAAGTTGACAGCCAGAAGTTGTTTTGATTTCATTTTGAGTATTTCTGGAGGAGGCCTACAACAGAATGTCATCTACTTTTTCAGCCTCTCCTTCAGTCAATCAATCTCTCTCTCTCTCTCTCTCTCTCTCTGTGTGTGTGTGTGTGTGTGTGTGTGTGTGTGTGTGCGTGTGTGAGAGAGAGAGAGAGAGAGAGAGAGAGAGAAACAGAGAGACAGAGAGAGAGAGACAGAGAAGCAGAAGCAGGTAATTAACCTCTGGAAAAAATAACATTGCAACAGATTTGATTTGCAGAGGTTTCATTTCTCACTGAGCCTCTGTTGGAATGATGCCAATTGAAAGGAATCCCAGCTTTTAATGGCTCCAAGTCTTCTGGGAGTTCTCAGTGATGTTATTTTCTTTGGAGAAGAACATCAGAATCGTTTATAAAAATCCTGTGTTCACCCATGTCATTTGTTCTGTAGAGAAAGGATCTGTCCTATCTCTAAGATGATCGCTAAGATGATATAAAAGTAAGGAAATTCATCTAATTTTAGTTTGGAAATCATTAACGCAACTTTTGACTTTTGATTCAAGATGTCGTAGTTTTATTAGCATTCAGTACAATCGGTAAGTTTGTCATTTCCATGGTTGCAGGGAATATGAGACATTCTGTTATGAATCTAAGGTCACAATTTCACAGGACATTCTTTTGAGGGGGCGGTATTAGGTAATAAACAATGGGATGCAAAATAAATAGATATAATCTCTTCAGTTTGTAGATTTTCAGGTGACAATGAGGTGGCAGAAGAGGATTTGTATAGCTTAGGAAATAATTATTATATATAACATGATGGAGATAGTATAGTACCACTATCAAATTAATTTTATCTTCTTAACTGGCTTCTTTTACTGTATACAGGGACACTACATTAAAGTAGTCTTTGTAGATATCCAAATAGCTTTAGTTTTCTCTATTTACATCATATTGCTAGTCTTATTTCAGAATCCATGCAGGAACTGCAGTAGAAAAGTAGCTATCATTGGCTTGTAAATAAAATTATTTAATTTTGAGATTTTCTTGCGAAGGAAAAGCCAATTTTTCAGAATCTGTGGAGTTGATTCTGGCTTTAGTTACTTGGGACAATATAGTGTATTTAAAATATAAATAAATAAATAAATAAAAATTTGCCTATAAAGAATAACTTTGACTTGCCATGATGCATATTGTTTTTCTGTTGTTGTATCACAATTGAGAGCATTAGTTTCAGCGATAATACTTTGTCAATACAGGTCGAGTATCCATAACCCAAAAATTCAAAATCAGAAGTGCTCCAGAATAAACTTTTTGGGTGCCAACATGTGCCACAAGTGGAAAATTCTACACATAAGTACATAATACAAACGTTGTTTCATGCACAACATTATTTACAATAGTATACAATTATCTTCAGGCTGTGTGTCTAGAGTGTATGTGAAACACTGATGAATTTTGTGTTTAGATTTGGGTCCCATTCCCAAGATATCTTACTATGTATATGCAAATATTCCAAAATACAAAAAAATTTACAATAAAAATGAAACACTTCTGGCCCCCCAAGCATTTTGGGTAAGTGATACTCAACGTGTACCATTGTTAGGATAATATACTTGTACCTTGGTTGCATTTTAGTTGCGCAATTTGGGCGAAAGTTTGAGGTCTCTATAGTAGTTACTGTATTTACGAAGAAGCCCTGCATCAGAATTCTTGAGATAGTGTATAAAGGTAAATTGGGTGTGTTGCCTAGATGTGAACAGTAAAAAAGGAGAAGCTTCTTACCATACAGTTAGAGCTTAAAAGAATACAAGGTACAATTCTGTTTCCAAAAATAGAAAGTAAGTCAAATATTATATGGATATGTAATAGTAATTATATTAATTTTGACTCCCTGGCTGATTCTTTTTTTTGAAGCTATCATTTTTTCATTGATAAAAAGTAGCTTTTAAAGGAAAAGATATGTCAGCCCTTAATTGTGTGTGTGTGTATTTATTTCTATATTTTTGCCTTTGTAAGAGAGGAGCAGTGGAAGGGAACTGAAGGAGGATGATATAGAGAAAAGAGTCTGGGTTTTGGTGTGTCAGATTTGTTCTGTTACTAGCTGAGAGACCTTGGACAAATTTACCTCTCTGATTAGCAGTTTAATTTTCTCATCTGTAAAAATGGGAATAATACATACTTTGCAGAATTGTCATGAAGATTAAATGACAGTGTGTGTAAGTACCTAGCACATAGTAATAAAGAGGTCAGTGGGCTGGGCGCAGTGGTTCACACCTGGAATCTCAGAACTTAGAGAGGCCGAAGTGGGCAGATCACCTGAGGTAAGGAGTTTGAGACCAGCCTGGCCAACAGGATGAAATCTTATCTCTACTGAAAAATACAAAAATTATCCAGGCGTGGTTGTGGGTGCCTGTTATCCCAGCTACTTGGGAGATTGAGGCAGGAGGATTGCTTGAACCCTGGAGACAGAAGTTGCAATGAGCCAACACGGTGCCATTGCACTCTAGCCTGGGCTACATAGTGAAACTCCATCTCAAAAAAAAAAAGGGAAAGAGGTCAGTAAGTTATGGTAGCTGTTACTGTTTAGACCTCAGAAATTAGCGAGGGTTTCCTAAAACTTTTATCTATGCTTGTAAAATCATTTTGAACTCATATATTTTTAACAGCTGTTGCTAAGATAGTTTTTGTCCCTTGCTGTGATAATATTCCTTATCTTTTATATTTCAGGCTATTTTTAGAACTAAATGCATTTGGGAGTGAGGAATAGATTTAAAAGAGTTACTTCAATTCAGACTGTGGAACAACATCTCTATTCACAAAATGGGTTAGATAGTTTGGATTGGCAATATACTTTTAAATCTACCTTTGATCACTCAGAATTTGTCCAGTTTTGTATTTATTAACATTAGTTTGTTTATTCATTTATTCAGTAAATATTCAATGCCTGTTCTGTGTAGGGCATTGTTTTGGCAGTTATTTTGAGCTCTTGCTACCTGCTGAATTATATTTTAAAATGAAGACATTTACCTGATAGAATGATGCTTATTCATTGGTGCTGAAGATTAAAGTGAGAAGTATATGTATTTTGGGGAAGTTGTGGAATGAAATAATTAATGATTAAATGGATCTTATTTCCAAATTTAAAAAATTAATTTGGTTACTTCCTACCACATACTGTCTTTTTATGTTTTCCTTTTTATTTTATTTTTCAGTTTAGTTGTATTTCAGTGAACTATTTAGACCAAAATGGAAGAGGCGTTGGTGTGAGTTGAAATCTAAGAAATTTCAGATGTTCTTTGCTTTTGAACAGAGGAAGTAACATTTTGTGGATTGGGCATTGTTTTAATCACTACTTGAAGGAGAACCTCTTACTCATTATCAGTCTGTTGGAAATAGCAACCGATTAAACCTATATATACTTTGTGCATCCAGTGAAAATGTGATAAATATGGTGATCTTTTGGTCAGAAAAGGGTTCTGGAAGCTACAGTAGTTTGATCAGTAAGACAGTGTTTAAATCACGATTACTTGTTGCTCTAATATTTTAGACTTTGAAAGATGGTAAGATGTGATGTAGGTGACAATGAGCATTTTTAAAAATGGGTGAAATTTAGGCCTATCAAGAAACTTGGGGTGTAGGAAAGGATGGTGTATGTGTGTGTGTGTATGTGTGTATGTATATATGGGGTGTGTGTGTGTGCATGTGTATATGTATACATATATACATATGTGTGTATGTATATACACATACACACATGTATGTGTATATATGTGTACAAACACTCATAAGTATGTATATGTTGAGACAGAGTCTTGCTCTGTCACCCACGCTGGAGTGCAGTGGCATACTTGAACCTCTGCCTCCATGGTTAAAGCAATTCTCCTGCCTCAGCCTCCCGAGTAGCTGGGGTTACAGGTACCTGCCACCATGCCCAGCTAGTTTTTATATTTGTAGTAGAGACGAAGTTTCACCATGTTGGCCAGGCTGATGTCGAACTCTTGACCCCAGGTAATCTGCCACCTTGGCCTCCCAAACTACTGGGATTACAGGCGTGAGCCACCATGCCCGGCTGGATGTTACATTTATTGAGTACGTAGTAAGTACTGTGCACTGTTGTAGGTACTTCTACGCATTGTCTTTTTTAACCTTTCAACTAAGCTGAATACTGTTGTCCCTGTTTTAAAACTGAGAAAAATGAGCCTCTGAGAGGTTCACAGATTTACCTAAACTTAAATACTTTCTAAACAGAAGAGTTGGGATTATTACTCCAATGCCCACTTTTTTGAAATTACTGGTCTTGGTCCTGTTTATAGTTATTGGCTCATCTAGATCAATCAATTGGATGAAACCCAGAAAATAGATTTTGTCTTCAACGATACCATTAAATTGTTGCCTTCACATTATAATTTAATAACTACATCTTATTCTTTGTACTCCTAATCACCTGTTTTACCTATTTTCCAGATTTCTGACAGGGATTTTGTCTCATTTACTCTAAAGAGTGAACCTAAACATTGTGTTTAGGTTTGTTATTCATTGCTTTAAATATATACGCATCTGTAAACACTGGAGTTTTTGATGACTCATCTGTGTTGCTTATAAATCATTTTCCATCATAATTATTTTAAAGTTCTTTTAAGAAGTTTAAGGCCTATCTCATATATGTTATATATTAATAGTAGATAATCAGGCCTTTGGAAGCATAAATGATATAAGTAAGTTGGGTTCCCATTTTTTCTCATCAGGAATCTGTGTTTAAGTGACAGTGGAGATAATATTTTCTTTTTTTTTTATTTTTATTGCATTTTAGGTTTTGGGACATGTGAAGGACATGCAAGATTGTTGCATAGGTACACACATGGCAGTGTGGTTTGCTGCCTTCCTTCCCCTCACCTGTATCTGTCATTTCTCCCCATGCTATCTCTTCCCACCTCCCCACCCCCCCAGAGATAATATTTTGTTTTGCCATGTTATAGTACTGATCTTTCCTTTATCATTCAGTTTTTATTTTCTGTCATTTAAAGAAAAAAGGTTTTATCTTTTAAATTATAGCTATAGAGTCATCTTCTGAGCCTTAAAACACTTTTTTTTTTTCTTTTTGCTGTGTGGGTGGGGAAAGGGGTGTGTGGTAATGGCCCTGTGCTTTGCCTCTGCCTGAATTACAGGTGTGCTGTGTGTGTCTGGGTGGGGTTTGTGTCTCCCAGGCTCAAGAGAGTAGAACCAGTTTCCCAGGGCCTGGGCCCTACCTATTGTCATCTCCCCATAAAGGGATCTATTGCTTGCACTTATGGGACCACACAGTGCTCCGGGTAGATAAGCCTCTTCCTGCCTACATTAGAACCAGCATAGCCCCCACACACCTGGAAAAGCATGCCAGGGTGAGCATTCCAGGCATCCTGTACTCCCAGCCCATCCCCCTTCTTCTTCCCACTCACCTGGAATCCCTGACTCAAGGCTCTACTTGTTGGTTCTAATATTCTGATGGACAGAATCTGAGAGTCCAGCAAGTTCAGAATCTCAGGACCTCTGTCATCCCTTTAGGAACCATAGTTAATCTCAGGATTTCAAGGTTGAACCACTGGAGTCAATTTCAGAAGTTTTCATCCATCTCAGAACCTTCAGATCACACTCATAAGCTTGGGGACAGCCTAGGAACTTTGTGACTCAACTCAGCACATAGGGTTCAATCTCAGAACTTGAGGTTTGTCTCCGAACCTTCATGCAAAACTCAGAAGCTTGGGAAGTCCCTGAACCTTGTGCCTGGCATTATACCTTTGGGTCAATCTCAGAACCCTGAGGACAGTCACAGAATCTTGAGGTCTGTCTTGGTGTGGTGCAGTCAGCCTGAACCATGGGATCAAGTTCAGGGACATAAGAATAATCTCAGAACTTTCTGGCCAGTCCTAATGGGATCAATCTGAAAACCTTGAAAACAGCAGCAGATTCTTGGAGTTTATCCCAAAACTTGAGATTGTGGGCTGAAAGGGACCCTTAAGACTATCCATACAGTCCCTTCCTGGGAAGTTACCTCCACAGCCTCTCTGATCTTGCTTCCTAGTCTCTGCTATAAGCCCTCCTCAATAGGGAAGCCTGGCCCCTCCCCACTGCCTGCCTCTCCTCTAGATGGCTCCAGCTGCTAGATGATGTCTCCAAAATGTGAGAATCATTTTCTTTTCATGAGACTGAAATTTGTCTCTTTTTCCCCAGATCAGCCCTCCGAGACCTCTTCTGAGATTTCAGGGCAAGACTCATATGCTCTGGGTCAGCTTTGTCCCAGACTGCCCACACTGGGTTCCTCCCATGGCTTCCAGATCTCTGCCCACCCTTCTGAGCACCCTTATCCCCAACACAGTTACCTGTTTATGCATTTCCATTTTAACCCTATAGGACATCTCATACTGCAAAGGAAAAGCCCATTGGGAGCGTCTGGGGTACAGGTGGATGGCCAGCCCTGTGCTGGGTGATGCTAGGGGAATCACAGCAGGATACAGAGCCCCAGAACACCATGGGGTCCCAGAGGAGAAGTCCAGAGAAGGAAGCAGGGCTCTACCTGGAAAGGCTGCCTCCAGTCTCTCCAGAGACTAGGGGTGCAGTGCGGGGAGAAGATAGGAGATACCCAGAGTCCCTGACCCCACAGAGATGGCCACAAGAAAAGGGAGCATCCCTGCTTCACCATTCTCAAGAACTGGGAGAGCTTCCTGAGAGAGCCTGCAATCTCAGTCAGCCCAATTACAGATAGGAAAGATGAGGCTCAAAGAGGGCACAGTCCTACCCCAGAGTGGTTGGGCGAGTCAGGATTAACAAGTCCTCTTTCCTGTTCCTCTGACATTATGATGTCATGTTGCTGCCCTTCAGTCTTCTCACTGGCCATCTTGTCACATTTCCAGCTTGACACTAGGAAGGGGAGAGATCATGGCGGTCCCACACACCCATATGGGCTGAAGTGAAAAATGTTGTTAAAAATTTTTATATCATTTCTTCTTTGTAAATGATGTTTTGTTTCTGAAATTCTGTGGCATGAATCATTTTAGTTTAGCCACTGTTTATCTTATAAAATGGAGAGAAAAATTGCTTAAGAGACATTTAGGTGTATTATTTTTTAAACTAACCCTTTTTGGTTGTAATTGTTTTCTTTGTCTTAGTAACCCAGAAAATCTAGAAGAGAGGTAGGCAGATCATTGTTTAAAAAAGAAACCCACCAACTAAATCTTTTATTAAGTACAGTTTCTAGGCAGAGACAGATTAGAGAACTGTAATTTCAGAATTTTACTAGGTTTGGAATTTACAAAGAGGCTAACATGCAAAAGGCAGTGCTCTTCAAAGCTGTCTTATAGATGTAGAGACTTTATAGCCCTTAGGGAGATCTACAGACATCCGCTATGCTGAGTTCTGGGAAGCTGCTTTTTTCCCATGCTTGCAGCCTCCCTGTGGGGTAAAGGTCTGTTACTTTTGCATAAATATTTACCATATCTCATTTTAGCTAGCATTGCTTCCTCACACTGTTAGCAATAAGGAGATATTTGCTTATCCAGCTTGAAAAATTTACTGTTATCGATATGACTAATCTGGGGAATGTTCTGTCATCTTGAGCATTGATGAAGTTAAAAAGTCAGGTTGGCAAAAATAATGAGGTGGGAAACAACCAATTCATAGTCCACAAACATTTGCCCATGCTCGTTTTTCCATATTTGTTTTTTTTTAAATGAGGTTATTACACAAGCAGCATTTCAGTCTTGTCACAGCCAATAAATTATTGTTGCTTTTATATGTTTATTTGTATACTGCTAGTAGTTTACATTTGCATTTACTATACTTTTACAACTGTTTCCTTATTTTGTAACCGTGAACCAGCTTCTACATATAAAGCATCATTCTAGATATATTTAATAGAAATAACTATACAAGGCAAATGTTATTCCCACTTTACAGATAAGAAAAAAACTTAGATTCAAAGACATTGTTGACTGACTAGATCAGTATTTCCCAGCTAGAAAATTTTTTTGGAACCAAGTTTTAAATTCAAGCCTGTTAGTGGTGCACAGTACCTATAGTCCTAGTTATTCAGGAGGGTGAGGTGGAAGGATTACTTGAGCCCAGGAGCTCCTGGCTGCAGTGAGCTATGATTGTGTCAGTCCGCTTCAGCATGGGCTATAAGAGTGAGACCCAGTCTCTTGAAAAAAAAAAAAAAATTTTAAACTCTTGGTTCATTATATTTGCTACTGTACCCAATTTTATGTTGTCAAATGAAAAGATTCAGCCAAAGAAGGTTATTTAATCTCTTTTAATATAAATTACAGCAATAATTTCTAAGTTGTGTTTCAGGGAATATCCGGGACACTTAAATAGGAAGGTAATTTTTTTTCTTATGAGCCCTACATTCAGGCATTCAAGGCCAAAGGTAGAATGTAAAATGATATTAATATGCAAACTCCAGACTTTGAGTTATTTAAAAAAAGATCCAACTTATGGGAAAATGGGCTGATCCATTTTATTAGCCAAAAACAATCCAGTATTTGGAATTTCATGTGATTCAGCCTAGGAACAGTCATCTATCAATATGACTACATCTTAGATCTTGCCAACACTTGATAAGATTCTACTTTAAAATTTTTGTGTTTTTCTCTCTTAACTTCTACTTCTCTATCACCCTATATCTTTATTTTAATTTTTATGTTTTCGAGACAGAGTCTTGCTCTGTTGCCCAGGCTGGAGTGCAGTGGCATGATCTTGGCTCACTGCAATCTCCACTTCCTGGGTGCAAGTGACTCTTGTGGCTGAGCCACCTGAGTTGCTGGGATTACAGGTGTGTGCCACCATGCTGGCTTTTTTTTTTTTTTTTTTTTTTTTTTAAGTAGAGACGGGGTTTTTCACCATGTTTTTTCAGCTAGTCTCGAACTCTTGACCTCAAGTTATCTGCCTGCCTTAGCCTCCCGAAGTACTGGGATTACAGGTGTGAGCCACTGCACTCGGCCTCCCCTTATCTTTTTGCATGTACCCTTTGCTTTATTGTCACCACTAGTCTTCTGACCTTTCCTTTCTTATCCCATCCAGGACCTCTGCCATCCCTCAACCTTTTACTTATTTCTGATTGAGTCCTTTTGCCATTCCCTGCAATTTTCTGACCATGTGGTAGATACCCAGTAGGCTTCCTGGATTACTTAGTTTTTCTGTATTTTGCTAAAAGGTTATTCCAAAGATGATACCTTCTATTTTGACCATTTTCCACCCTTTATTTACCTGTCTAGGGGGTGGTAACTCCTAGAGTAACCATTAATCTCTCCATTCAAAATACATTTATTGACTAAAAATTATGTGCTAAACATGTAATGTTTTCTACCCATTATTTTACTTAATTCTCACAATTACTCTGTGAGGTAATGGGTTTGTTATATAATCATTCACAGGTGAAGAAAGAAACAGTTTAAGTAGCATGCCTTATGAGTGGTAAAACTTGGATTTTAGTATGACTCTGATTTCCCAACCTGTACTTTTTTTTTTTTTTTTGAGACAGAGTCTTTCTCTGTTGCCCAGGCTGGAGTACAGTGGTGTGATCTCAGCTCACTACAACCTCTGCTTCCTGGGTTCAAGCGATTTATCTGCCTCAGCCTCCTGAGTAGCTGGGACTAAAGGCATGTGCCACCACACCCGGCTAATTTTTGTATTTTTGGCAGAGATGGGGTTTCTCCATGTTGGCTATGGCTGGTCTCAAACTCCTGACCTTGTGGTTCACTTGCCTCAATCTCCCAAAGTGCTGGAATTACAGATGTGAGCCACCACGCCTGGCCCCAGCCTGCACTCTTAAACACTATCCTATACTGCCAGATATGGTCAGAGTTGAATCAGGTACTGTTTGCTGCCTTCTAGGGGAGACAGAGAACTAAGTGCACAGGGTACAGTGGAGACTCAAAGGAGAAAAATCATTACTTTTTGGACAGATCACAAACATTTTCACAGAGGAGATGAATATATTTGCTGAATCCTGGAATGTGAGATATGGTTCCTGGACAGGTAAAGGATAGAAGAAGAATTCAGGTAAAAGAAGCTTTTGGGTTTTTTTGAAACAGAGTCACTTCATCACCCAGGCTGGATTGTCGTGACACGATCTCGGCTCACTGCAACCTCCACCTCCTGGGTTTAAGCAATTCTTGTGCCTCTGCCGCCTAAAGTACTGCAATTTCGGGCACGTGCCACCACACCCAGCTAATTTTTGTATTTTTAGTAGAGACAGGGTTTTGTTATGTTGTCAGACTGGCCTCAAGTGATCCGTCCACCTCGGCCTCCCAAAATGCTGGGATTATAGGCATGAGCCACCATGCCCAGCCATAATAAGGAATATTAATAAGGACATAGAGGTGAAATAGCTCACATTTTCAGGAACTGCATATAGTTCAGTGTGGTTAGAGCATAGAGGTTGATGATGGGCACAGCAGTTGGTAGGTTGAAGGCCTTTTAAGTCATTCTAAGGAGTTTGGATTTTAACCTCTGGATTGTAGGGAGCCACTGAAGGCTTTCAGTCAGAGAGGTAGTAAGCGTTGTTATAAATGATTCTTTCAGTGGTAGTGTGAATAAAGAATTAGTCTTAAGAAACAGTTTCAGGGCAGAGGAACCAATAGTGAGACATTTTATAGCAATCCATATGAAAAATGATATTAATAAAGTCCTTAACTGAAGTGGTAACAATATACTTAGAAGAGACAAAGTTATTAAGATACTAAGAATACCAGTAGGATGAAAGGTGGGTGGTCAAAGTATGGGCCTTTCTAGCTTGTGTCCTTGGGTGGGTATTGGTAATACTTAGCAAGATGGGGAATATAAAAGGTAGGAGGCAGGCTTTGGTTTCGTTTGGTTATTTTTGTTTGGTTGACTGATTAGATGGAAGATAGAGAAGAGAACAGACATAGTAAGGGATAGATTTAGTTTAAATTACTGTATTAGTTATATGTTGTATGATAGATTATCACCAAACAATAAACTTGCACTATCCAGTATGGTAGCCACAAGGCAAATGTGGCAATTTACACTTAAATTTGTTAAAATTGCATAAAATTGAAAATTCAGTTTCTCAATCACATTAGTCACATTTCACATGTTCAGTAGCCACATGAAGCCAGTGGCTATGGTACTGTTGGTTGGTCATAGAATGTTTTAAATTATTGCAAAAATCTCTTTTGGACAGTGCTGCCAAACACTTATCGTAGTTTAGTAAGATCAGAAATCAGGGAGCAACTTTGCTGGTTGGTTCTGATTCAAGGTTTCTCATGAGGTCGCAGTCAAGGTGTCTGCTATTAGAAGCAAGTCCTCAGTCATCTGAAGGTTCAACTGCAGCTGGTGGGTCCACTTCCAAGGTGGCTTACTCATGCTGGGCAAGTGAGTGCTGGTTGTTGGTAGGAAGCCTTGGCTTCTCTGTTGGTAGGTGGACTTCTCTCTGGGGATGTTTGAGGCAGCTGGCTTTGATCCGAGTGAGTGATTGTAACCAGAGAGGGAAGTAGAAGCTGTAATAACTTTTGTGAGCCGACCTCCAAAGTCACACTCCATCATTTCTATAATTTATTGGTTACACAGGTCAGCACTATTCACTGTGGGAAGAAACTATACAAGGGCATGAATACCAAGACCCAAGAGTCAATGGGGGTCATTTTGTTTTTTTGAGATAGGGTCTCACTGTGTTGCCCAGGCTGGGGATGCAGTGGCATGATCTTGGCTCACTGCAGCCTCAATCTCTCATCCTCAAGTGATCCTCTCATCCTCAAGTGATCCTCTCATCTCAGCCTCCCAAGTAGCTGGGACGGCAGGTATGCCACCATACCCAGCTAATTGTATTTTTTTTTTCCGAGATAGGGTTTTGCCATGTTGCCTAGGCTGGCCTCAAATTCCTAGGCTCCCCTCCTTGGCCTCCCAAGGTGTGAGAGGCATGAGCCAATGTGCCCAGCCTATTTATTGATGGTCATTTTGGAGGCTTCCCACCACAGATATTTATGGAATATCTGGGTACAAATATCTAGTGGACAACTAAATGTACAGGAATGAGGTCTTAGCTAGTGCTATTATATTTGTGATGGTAGTTGAAGAAATTTGAATATTGTAGATCAACAAGGATGAGATTGCATCAGAAAGATAGTTAATATGGTATCTTGGGTCACATTTTTGGGGAAGACAGAAGTGCTTTTAGAGGCTGTGGAGGAACAGCTGCAGAGGAGTAATAGTAGAAGAGGCAGGAGAATACATTATAAAGGAAACTTGAAGGGATGAAAGTTGAAAGTAGAATTTAATTAACATTGCTCAGTAGTTAAATAAGAGTAAAACTTAACAGAGTCATTCTTTCAAAAAATATTTCTTGCATACCTGTACGGGGAACCAGAGAAAGACTGGTAGATGATTAAGACCAAGTATCTAATAACACATAATACTATCTGAGGAGAAAAGTTTGGGAAGGTTTCTTGAAGGAAGGTAATATTGTAAGGTAGAGACTCCTTAAAGTCTAAGGAGTTGAATTGGGTATTTTAGGGGTGTGGTGGTAGAGATACAGATACTAAAATGGACATTTTAGGCTATGTTATATGTGGAACATTGCTAGGATATAAAGTTTTGTGATAAGGGAAAGTGGTAAGAAAAGAGGCTGGAAGGCCAATTAGAGCGGCCTTGAGTGCATGCATGTTAAGGAACCTGCCTTTATCCTGTCAACTGTTTCCCATACTTAAATTTGGATACTACTTTAGTGATTTGCCATAGGTTTATAACCCCTGAACTGTAAGTTATGAATCATTTTCTTTAATTTTACTTAATTAATTAATTCATTCGTTCATTTGGAAACAAGGTCGTACTCTGTCACTCAGGCTACAGTGCAGTGGTGTGGTCATGGCTCGCTGCAGCCTTGACCTCCCAGGCTCTAGTGATCCTTTCACCTCAGCCTCCCAAGTAGCTGGGACCACAAGTGCATACCACCACACTGGCTAATTTTTGTATTTCTTGTAGTGATGGGATTTCACCATGTTGCCCAGGCTGGTCTTGAGCTCCTGGGCTCAATCGGTCCTTCTACCTTGCTCTCCCAAAGTGCTGGGATTACAGGTGTGAGCCACCACGCCTGGCCAGTAATATTGCTTTTTAAACATAAAAACCATTGCCAAAGGAAACTTCATTTCATTATTACAAATAGAAAACCAGTATTGTTTGCTACATATAAAAGACAATAATAGAAAAAAATGATTCTTACATTTTAAAAAATTAAAAGTGGTATCTGGCAATGCGTCGTTCAATATAGGAAAATGCCCACATGGAGATAAGTTCCTCAGTGAGAAGACTATTTTTGATCAGTTAGCAGTAAAAGGACATTTGCTTGAATAGTGTTCGATTTCTACCTAAGATGAGATTTTAAGGTCATGAAGACAATTCGGTTTTTAAATTTTGATGTTAATAAGCACCAAGAATCCCATCTC
The DNA here is from genome assembly GCF_048565385.1 of Saimiri boliviensis. Taxonomy (NCBI): domain Eukaryota; kingdom Metazoa; phylum Chordata; class Mammalia; order Primates; family Cebidae; genus Saimiri; species Saimiri boliviensis. The sequence continues at coordinate 55,955,603 of NC_133454.1, forward strand.
TCAAGTCTGCATACTTGGAGAGAGCATAATGCAGTTAATGGTCACCTCTGTCCAACTTTATTGTGTATTAAAGCACTAATAAGAATTAAGCCTTTTGTTCCAAAAAGATCCATGTAAAGTAACTTATAGCAGGGGTCCCCAACCCCTGGGCCAGGGCTACAGAGCAGGTGGTGAGCTGCCAGAGTGAGAGAACATTACTGCCTGAGCTCCACTTCCTGTCGGATTGTTGGCAGCATTAGATTCTCATAGGAGTGTGAACCCTGTTGTGAACTGCACATGTGAGGGATCTTGGCTGCACACTGCCTAAGATAATCTAACGCCTGATGATCTGAGGTGGAACAGTTTCATACTGAAACCATATGTGCAAACTTCTCTCTGTAGAAGAATTGTCTTCCACTAAACCTGTCCCTGGTGCCAAAAAGATTGGGGTCTGCTGATCTATAGAATCTAGTCTTCTGGATGTGTCAAGTTATTGATTGGACGTCTGTGAAATGGAAAAGGGCTTTGTTTGTTTGTTTGTTTGTTTGCTCTTTGCTGCCATCCAGTTTGGGAAAATGCTTGCAAAACTTGTCAGAAATTTCAAGCATCTTAATAATTTTCAAAATATTTCCAGTGAGTTTTTCAGAGGAATCCTTAACTGGTTCTTTCAGAGAGGAAAAAAATATCCAGCTCACCTTCATATCTCATAGTTCCAGTTTCACATTTATCTTGTTCACTTTGTTTTGTACATAGAATACTTGTCAGGATAAATTTAGGTGGTTCACATAAGAAGATATATTTGTCAAGATAGGCTTATTTGCAGGGCATGTCTCAGTCATGCCTATGATCTCACAAACTGAAGATTTCTTCCAGAAATATTTGAAATTTTTCCTGCAGCTCAAAAGGGTGCATGAAGAGTTTTCCACTCTTTTTGCCAAACTCTGTATGTAGCTCCAATTTTGAAGTTAAATATTTTTGTAAGGTTTTTAATAAATGGTTTTGAACTGTAATGGCTGACAAAAGGCATATGAATTAGCGTGCTAGAGATGCTGCCAAAATACCAAGGAAGAATATCATGTTTGATGTTCAGATAAAAGCATTGGAGTATCTCAGGTTGGCTAAATACATTTAATGAGCTATTAGAGGAAACAGAAAAAATGATGGTCATTTAGGAATTCATGAAGTCCTGTAATATCAAGGAAGCTAAACATTATCAAATCTTGGAAGAAGTAATCAATATATTTAGGAAGAAGAAGGAGGAGAAGCAATACTTTAGATACTAAACAGTACTTTCAATACTAAGTTGAAATTAGTTAGCTAACCTCAATTAATAGATTCACTCCATTTTCTCTGCAGAACATGACTTTTACCCAGTGAGTTAAACACTTGTGTCTCATGGCTATTTTGTAGTGTATCTGAATGCTTCTACTTCTTCCATTTGAATTGGATAATCTCAGCCGGTTGTACTTGAATTGGAATTAGATGATTTAGTTAAACATTATGAAGACTGATGAAATCTGAGCACAAAAAAGAAAGGTGTTTTTGCCGGGCGCGGTGGCTCAAGCCTGTAATCCCAGCACTTTGGGAGGCCGAGGCGGGTGGATCACAAGGTCGAGAGATCGAGACCATCCTGGTCAACATGGTGAAACCCCGTCTCTACTAAAAGTGCAAAAAATTAGCTGGGCATGGTGGCACGTGCCTGTAATCCCAGCTACTCAGGAGGCTGAGGCAGGAGAATTGCCTGAGCCCAGGAGGCGGAGGTTGCGGTGAGCCGAGATCACGCCATTGCACTCCAGCCTGGGTAACAAGGGCGAAACTCCGTCTCAAAAAAAAAAAAAAAAAAAAAAAAAAAAGAGTGTTTTTATGAAGAGTGTGTTGTGTGTGCTTTGGAAATAAGAGTAGAGACTTGTCACTGAAAAAAAACTTCTGTCAAATTAGATATGTATACAAAGCAATTATTACTTGGGAAGTATCATCTAGATTATTTTGAATGTCTTCAGTTTCTTGCTCCACTCTAAGGAAATTGAAACAGGAAATAAATAAATTTTAGCATAGTTTATATAAGAAAGCTAATGGGGTACTCCAATCAACAGATTCTTAAAAGAAAGGCTTTGATCCTACATTTTAAAACTGACAAATGGATGCACATTTATATAAGCTGAAATAAAGTTTTAAGGTATAGATGAGTGTTTTAAAATTATTTACTGCTTTAAGTACTCTTCTCCATTAAATGACCAACCACTGGTACCAGTGGATTGGATAAGACAGTTTTTACTATGTGGAGAAAGGAGTTTCGAAGAAAAGGAAACATGAAATGCCTTTTTTTTGAGGCTGATCCAATGACCAGGTTACAAGTGTGCTGATTAATTTATTAACCCTGTTTCCAGAAATGTCTTACTTGTATTTCATTTTTAATATTTTTAAATTTAATAGCTTACATTTCCTCAACTAGTGCTGCCTTCTATTTGTGGCAAGTAATACTGGCTTTCTATTTATAACAGTGAGATAAAGTTTCCTTTGGAAAGTAAAATAATGTTACCTTTAAAGAAAAACATGAACTGCCTAATAGTTCAGGGCTTATGTGACAAATCATGAAGATAGCATTTTAAGTATGGGAATCAGTTGCTAGCCAGCAGGATAACGTCAAGTTCCTTAATATGAACTCACTTTTTGGACTTTGTTTACCTTCTCCCAATTCATGCCTCTCCACTTTCCCTTATTACAGATTAAATGTTGATCAAGTAGAGGCTGCCTCTCCTTAAGGAGAGTCCCTAGACCAGATTTAAAAGATGATTGGGAGAGGGGGATTTGATAGCTTCTGAGGACAGTGCTTTGGATGGAGGAGTATCATGGAACTTAGGACACTGCTTTGGATGGAGGAATATAATGGAACCTAGTTTTCCAGCTTTATTGAGCTTGCCTGTCTTACTCACTTGCTTTGGGGGGCGTTTTGGAGACAGGGTCTCACTACGTTGTCCAGGCACAATCATAGTGCATTGCAGCTTTGAAACCCTGGGCTTAAGTGATCCTCCCATTTTAGCCTCCCAACTAGCTGGAACTACAGGCTTGAGCCACTGTGCCTGGCTCTTAATCAGTTTTTTTGTTCGCATACCTGGAAGAAGATTGGCAGTCTGTAAATATTTGAATAGATGTATGAATAAATAAATCTAAATAAGGGTTATGTGCTGTAGTGTAAGGACAAATCTTGGGCACCAAACAAAAAAAATTCAGAAAAATCCCTGAGGCTATCCCATGCTGTGCTGGGAGCTTCATCTTTCTTTTTAATTGTAATTTAAACAACGATTTACTGCTACAAGAGGGTCGTGGTGAAGCAGAATTCCTTATACTGTGCAGGTGGGCATGTAAATTGGTTTAAACTTACGGAAAATAATTTGATCGTATATTTCAGAAACCTAAGAAATGTTTAAGCTTTTTGAATTAGTAATGCCAATTTTGGTATATATTTCAAGACATTAAGGATATATAGGTTTAGCTGTCAGTTTTATACAAAGAGGTCAACCACACCATTATTCTAGTAGGGGCAAAGAGGAACCAATGTAAGTCTGGTGCTGCTGAAGAGGTGGACCTAGAAACTGGGATGACAAGGAGCTCCCAGAGGACTGCTGTTAATAAATTACTACATGTCATTCGATAGAATATATGTAGGCATTAAAGACATTTTCAAGTAAACCTTAGTGAGGAAATTGTTCATGATACGTGAAAAGTATGGGATAAAACTTCAAATATAATGCCAGTTACATTTAAAAACACATTCATATAATGCTTTTAAAAAGACTTCTAGGGCATGTACACTTTTTTTTTTTTTTTTTTTGAGCCCAGGTCCCACTTTGTTGCCTAGGCTCTGTAGCTTTAGTCTCTCAGGTAGCTGAGACTGTGGGCACACATCAACAAGCTCAGCTAATTTTTAAATTTTGTGTAGAGATGGGCTCTTACTATGTTGCCCAGGTTGGTCTCAAGTTCCTGGGCTCAAGTGATTGTCCCACATTGGCCTCCCAAAATGGTGAGATTACAGGCACGAGCCACTGTACCTGGCCTGTACTACTTTTTAACAGCGTTTCTGGGTTGTGAGATGATGGATTATTTTTGTCTTATTCTTCACACTCATCTGTTATTTTATAGGCTTTTAACTATGAATATATATTGACTTTGTCATGAGAGACACTGTTTTTAAGTAAAAATTGCTATTTATTTATTTATTATTTATTTGAGCTTTATTTTAATGAAAAGGTAACTGTGCTAGTAAGCTGATAGGTGATTGGAAGGAATAATTCTTGAGACTAGGAATGCAGGTGGAAGACTGCTGGGAAATATGAGAAGCTCCTGAGCTAGGGCAGTGGTGATAGGGTTGGAGAGGAGTGTGGTGATCAGTAAGACATAGGAATAAAGGAGAAAGAGGGATCTAGGATGACTCCCCAGTTTCTGGGTGTTTAATATAAATGTACTACACTTGAGATTAAAGTTTGGCTCTTAAAAAATATTCTTATTTGGGGACTATTTAAATTTAATGAGGTCATTAACAACTTCAGGTTCCTCCTGTACTTCAATTCTTTAAATTCTATATGTTGCCAAAGATCCTACTTCTAATTTCTTAAGGTTAACAAGAAGAAATAGATGATATGTCTATAAAGACTTGTTTCTGACATCTGTCACCCTGTGGGTTGCCAGTTGATAGACCTGGTTGTCTTGATAAATATTAGCTGACTCTCCCACCAGTTTATTTGCACCACTTCTGAAGCAATAAGCTTGGTTGAAAAAGGGCACATCCCAAGTAGGGAAGGGTAATTTTTAGGTCAAATTACAGAAATCACATGTATCCCTGTTAGCACTTCCAATAAAAAAATAGACAGGAAAAGTGATCCTGCCGGCTAATTCTCCATTATAAGACTTTGGAGAAAAGGTTCCATTAAAAACAGAAAAGAGGCTGGACATGGTGGCTCATACTTGTAATCTTGGCACTTTGGGAGGCCAAGGTGGGAGGATTGCTTGAGGTCAGGAGTTTGACACCACCCTGGGCAACATAACAGGGTCCTATCTCTACAGTAAGTAAAAAATTAGCTGGACGTGGTGGCATATATAATTAGAAAACAAGTTTAACAAGTCAGTGCTACACTGGCAAAGTAGGGTTGAGTAGTTTTAAGAAGCTTAGTTACTGTCCAGTAGTCTTGCATCTGATTCTTTTGGCGCTTGCTTACTCAAGTAGGGATCACACAGCATGGGAAGGAAAGAGCAGATCTGTAATTCTGTTGTTTACATCTCAGAATTGTGGTATGTGAATAGTTTTGAAATTTTTCTTACAGTTTTGGGAGAAATTTATTAATGGAAGTTTTAAGGGTTATCGGACAGCACAAAATAATTTCTGTTTAGATGCTTTTAATAAAAAAAAAAAAAATCTGTTAGGATACTTTTTTTTTATTTGAGGCAGAGTCTCGCTCCATCACCCAGGCTGGAGTGCAGTGACGTGATCTCGGCTCACTGCAACCTCCGCCTCCCAGGTTCATGTGATTCGCCTGCCTCAGCCTCCTGAGTAGCTGGGATTAGAGGTGTGCACCAGTTTCACCATGTTAGTCAGGCTGATCTCAAACTCCTGACTTCGTAATCTGCCTGCCTTGGCCTCCCAGAGTACTGGGATTATAGGGGTGATCCACCGCGCCCAGCCTAGAATACTTTTTAAATGATAAAATAACTGGTGCATTGGCTCATGCCTGAATCCCAACACTTTGGAAGGCAATGGCAGGAGGCTTGCTTGAGGCCAGGTGTTTGAGACTAGCCCTGGCAACGTAGTGAGACCCTGTCACTACATAGTAATTTCAAAATTAGCCGAGCGTGGTGGCACACATCTGTAGTTCCAGCTATTTGGGAGGCCGAGCTGGGAGGATTGCTTGATCCTGGAAGATCGAGGCTGTGGTGAGCTGTGATCGCACCACTGTACCCCAGCCTGGGTGACAGAGCAAGAGCCCATCTAAAAATAATAATAATAATAATAATAAATAAAACTCTCCTTTCATTTTCTTTTCTCTCTCTTCTTCCCTTTGTCCTTCCCTCCCTTCCTTACCATCTTTTAACTTTATGTTGTCTTGGCTGACAGTTCTATTTAAGGTAGTGTGTTACAGAGAAAAGTATATGGAATGTAGAGTCAAAATTGCTGGAAATGAGTCCCAGCTTTGTCCTTAAATAATTATATGATAATTAAGTCAACTTTTCTGAGACGAATTCTCCAAATCTGTAAAAGAAGAATAATATTTACTTTTATACTGTGTATCTCACAGAATCAAATGAGATGTGTGTGTGTGAGGTTTTTTCCTAATTAAAAATTTAGTGCGAAAAAGAGTTATTTCTAGGGGAAAAATGTCGATTTCCCCAACTAAAAATATAGACATTTATTAAAACTGTATCTTTAAAGAAAAATACCTTTAATGCATACACTCATTTTGACTCTTAAAAAGAGTATCACACTTATACCCTGCTTCCTAAAAACTGATGTGAGATGGTTTATAGTAAAGGGCACATGAACATATACTCACCTCAATTAAAGATGTTAAAATAAAAATAGAAAATCAAGTTATTACTGTGAGATGAGTGCAAATATGATAATTATGAGGGCTAAAACAGCCATTGTGATCAAGCCTCTCTGCTTTCAGGATGCTGTGGGAATAAGGTAAATATGATTTGGTTCTACTGGTGGATATATTTTCTTCTTTGAGACAAACCTAATATTACTGCCATTAAATTTAAAAAAGTACTGTTCACCAGGGTTTCAAGACTATATTGGGAACAATATCTGCTACAACAGTTTTATAAGTGAAAGAGCACCTTTTCAAATGGTTTTTTGAATGACCATTGGTAAAAAATCTGAGGATAAAACAGAAAGCAGCACTCACCAAAACTGATTCTTGGTGAAAACTAAGCCAAGGATATTTAGATAGCTTATGATCTAATTTGTAAGGCACTCAGTTCGTTTATAACCTAGAGCAGTGATGCTATCAACATTTTTGTGTTAACATGAACTTTTGAATACTAAAATTTTTGGTGATACCCTGAAGGCCACTAAAACTTCCAAGGGAACATTAGATAAAGTAATAGTAACTATAAGGTAACCACTAGTACAGTAAAAATGCCTTATAGTTACAAATGAATCCAAAGCGATCTCTCTTTTACTTACCACTGTTAACACTGCAGACTGAGTTTGATTAGAACTGTTTACTCTTGATATCCTCTGATTTTTTTTTTTTTTAATTCAGGAACCAAAATATTTGTATGTTCTAATCTGGATATACCATCTTTAACACTGGCTTGAAATTAATGCCTCTGGATTGTAGTTCTTCGTGCTTCACTACACACTGTCATATACTGGCCCAGTACAAAGTTCTTTCTGACAAGCCTTTCTACCAGTGTGTTATTAACTAGTTTGCTTTGTATAATTCAGTTCTGTTCTCAAATAGATCTAGACAAGTAACTAAAGGAGTCCTTGGTCAACTTTCTGCATTAGAAAGATGTATTTAGGGAAGACTGAAGCTTATTTTTTAGATGGTTGGTTTTTATGGGGCTTTTTTCCCTGAAATTTTTCAGCTTCTTGTAGAAAACAGGCAGGATTTGTGATAATAAGATAGGCCTGAATTGAGATCCAGGCTTTACCATTTGTTAGCTGAACAACCTTGGAAAAGTTCCATAGCTTCTCTACTTTAGCTTGTGTCACTTTATCCTCAGTATCTATTATCATGTCTACTTCACAGGACTTCAGATGTGAAGTTTTTTAAAATTATGAAACTGTAGTAGCTTATTGATAATTTTCTGCTTAAGAGCACTCTGAGGGATCTACCCCTAGAATTAAAAATAAATGAACAAAATAAGCCATTAATAATAAATGTTGAAAAAAGCTATTTAGTATTACCAATGTAATCTAAACTCAAACAAGATTTTTTCTTAGAAGTATTTTTTTCTAAGTATAGCAATGCTTTAAAATAACCATTATATAAAATTTCAGACATAGATAAAAATGAGAATAGCTTAATGAACCTTCATTGACCTTTTATCAGCTTTAGTAATAAAATACAGTTTAGATTAATCCTTTTTAACTATACAAGATATAAAGTGACAGGGACCTTCCACTCTCTGAGTTGTTTAATATGATTTACCTGAGGTAGCTATCATTAACTTTGTTTACACAAATGAAATCACCCCATAAATACTATTTTGTAGCTTGAAATTTTCATTTAACAATATACTTTTAAAATATGTTTTATTTCCATGTGAGTACCTATGTTCTGTGGCTATACAACATTCTGTTCTATACAATGTTCTATATAATATTCTGGCAGCAAAACACAAAGAGTAAAATGAGGGATTTTTAAAAAATCCACTGCTGTGTTCCCAAAACCTAGAACAGTGCTTGCACATAATAGATGCTCAATACATATTTGGTGAATGAATTAACATCTAGTTAGGAAATGCATTTCTAACTTGGACATGTATTTCTATTATTGGTACAATATTCTATTATGTAATTGTATAATGATTTATTTCACCAGTAGAATAATGATGGGTGGTAGGACTTTGGGTGTTTTTACCTTTCTGTTTTTTTCCCTCGCGGCAACTGTTATCTTGATAATGGTGGCCATTTAAGAAACTTACTTTGAGAAAATAATTAAAATATGAAAAATGTATTTTTATGAACACCCATAGCTAAATGTCTTTCCATCTCGTGCTTGTTAACCAAGTACAGTTCTTCCTGTTTCTTTTCCTATGATCATTTCAGACTATAACCATTGTTCAGTGTAGGCGAGATGTTATGACTTTTAGATACGCTTTTTTTTTTCACAAAAAGAAATTGCCTAGTTAGAATTTTTTAAAGATGTCTAACAATTCAGCAGTTTTGACGTTGCTGGGGAAATTTTATCCATGGATACAGAAGAAACATTCATTTTTATTTAATCGTAGGGGGGTACTTCTGGTCATATGGTTGGGTTACTATTTATGGCTACATACGTATGTGAACATTATGACATTTGATGAAAACAACTTCATTGAGGTACTGACCTCTCCAGCTGATTTTTCTGCTTGGCCTTAAAGGTTTACAAGGCTAAGGATCAATCTCCTCTGGAATAGATGGCCTTATTTTAGCTTAATACAGATTTTAAATATGTGTTGTGATGAAGGTGATTTTCCTCTAATACAGCATAGTACAAATTAACTTACAGATGCAAAATTGACCTTGTGAATTTTAATTAAATGATCTCAGTTCTCATGTACTTGCAATCATAGAAAAAAAAATAAATGTTTTTAAAAAAACTTTTTAAATCGTGAAAAATATATATAATGTTTATAGCAAAGATTAACATTGAGTCATATATGCTAATGATTCAAATTACTAATGTATCTCTATTAAGTTAAATTCACCATACAATATACAGACATTCTGTACTTTGAAATTTCATAAATTTTTGGGTATCAGTTCTCAATTTAGAAGGGTATACTGGTAATTTGCTTTTACCTACGGAATCTTCAGATTTGTCAACAAAATGAAAGAGATTGGTATTTTCACTTTAGTTTTTCAGTGAAAATAAAGAATGGGAGATAAATGGCTTAAAGAGCTAAGAGAGAAGACTTAATTTAAACTCAAATAAACATGCCCAGAATGACCCTCTCTTTTTCTGCCCTTCCTCCTACCACAGTGAGCCACTGTATATCTCAGGTTTTAGGCAAAGTGAGTCTTCTTATCATGGAAACTGTGAAATTTCATTAACAACTGGTTTTACTTTGAAACTTACACAGCAAACACCAAAGAGTGAATTGTTGGTATAATCCATGGGAGTCTTGAGATTGACGTCAAAACTCCAGTACAGCTGTATAAGCATTGGGAAGTATTTTTAACATCCCTGTTAGATCATCTTTTTGACCTTTCTTTTTATGTTTTCTCTTTTTCCATTAAATAGTTAAAAAAAAAGAGCTTTACAATATTTTCTACCAACACTGTAATGATATTCTTTAAAAAGGCACCCATACAATTAATTTCTTGATTCCTTTCCCCTTTGCAACTTTCCTTTGCCTGTAGTGTTCCAGTTCTTCTGATGAGGTGGACTTATTTTTTTTAATAAAAAGTTTGTTTTTGAGAACAGGGCTAGATCTCATTTTCTGTAACCTTACAGAAAACGAGAAGCTAGAAAAGAACATATACCCCATATATATGCCCAGATTCCCCAATTATTAACATATTACATTAGTATGGTACATTTGTTACTGAACCAGTGTTAATAGTAACTGAAGTCTGTAGTTTATTCAGATTTTCTTAGTTTTTACCTATGGTTCTTTTTTTGTCCCCAGAAACTACATTATATTTAGTTTGTCATGTCTCCTTAGCCTCCTCTTGGCTCTGACAGTTTCCCAGATTTTTCTTGCTCTTGATGGTTTCCACAGTTCAGATGAGTACGTGAGATATTTTGACACAGGGATACAATGCATGATAATCACACCAAGGTAAATGGGGTATCTATTACCTCAAGCATTTGTCCTTTCTTTATGTTATAAACATTCTAATTACATACTCTTATTTTTAAAGGTACAGTAAATTAGTGTTGACTGTAATCACCCTGTTCTAACAAATATTAGATCTTATTCTATCTATATTTTTGTATCCCTTAATAACTCCAACTTCCTCAACCGCCCACCCCCAACTACCCTTCCCAGCCTCTGGTAAAGATCCTTCTATCTCCGTGAGTTCAGATGTTTTAATTTTTAGCTCTCACAAATGAATTAGAACATGTGAAGTTTGTCTTTCTGTGCCTAGCTTAGTTCACTTAACATACTGACCTCCAGTTCTATCTGTATTGTTGCAAGTGAAAGGATCTTATTCTTTTTTATAGCTGAATAGTACTCCATTGTGTATATGTGCTATATTTTCTTTATCCATTTATCAGTCTGTATGTTGATAGATACTTAGGTTGTTTCCAAATTTTGGCTATTGTCAGTAGTGCTTCAATAAAGATAGGAGTGCAGATCCACTATTTCTTTAAGTTCACTCACTTTAAGTGTGTACTTTGATGAGTTTTGACAAGTATGTATACTTTTTAACCACCACAACCACCATGATTAGTATACGTAACATTTCCATCACCCCCAAAAATTCTCTCTGCTTTCTGTCACAGTAGTTTTGCCTTTTCTACTTCATGTAAATGAGATCATGTACAGTACATAATCATGTAAGATTATGTACAGAATGTAATCTTTTTGTGTCTGTCTTCTCTGTCTCTTTTTATTTTTTTAATATTTATTTATTTATTTATATTTTTGAGATGGAGTCTCGCTCTGTTGCCAGCCTGGAGTGCAGTGGTGCAATCTTGTCTCACTGCAACCTCCGCCTCCTGGGTTCAAGCAATTCTCCTGTCTCAAGCTTCCTGAATAGCTGGACTACAACTGTGCACCACCATACCCAGCTAATTTTTGTATTTTTAGTAGAGATAGGGTTTCACTATGTTGGCCAGGATGGTCTCAATCTCTTGACCTCGTGGTCAAGACCCACCGCGGCCTCCCGAAGTGCTGGGATTACAGGCGTGAGCCACTGAGCCTGGCCAGAATTTTTAAGGATCATTTGTATTAATTGATAGGAGTTTATTAACATAAAAGTACTTGTACTAGTAGCATGGATAGATGAGAAAATCCAAGGTCAACCTTCCCCCAATCATAATAAAATAATACTTAACATGTATGAACCCTTAATATTTGTTAGGCATCAGGCTAGCTATATATATTGCATTCAAGTGAAAGATGCAAACATAGCAAACTCCTTAACTCCAACTGCTCTTTTCCCTCATCTTTTACAGGCGCCCTGTTCTCTGCAGGAGCCTGGAAAAAAGTCCATTTAAGAAGCCCAGGTTGCTTAGCACTGCAATCACCTGTATTAGAAACCTTTAATTCATTAATTTTCAGCTTTTGTGAGGTGGGGTAGGAGAACGAAAAAGCATAAATATAGTATGAAAAAACATATTCAGTATTATAATTGCCTTGATTTTTAAAATCATATCTAATTTATTTTGAAATTTCCAGTAAGCTGGAAAAATCCAAATGAAGTATGAAGTTTAGTTAACGGTAATATACTGAGGTCAGTTTCTTCATTTTGACTCTTTTTTATATAGTTCTCTGGAGTTTTACATACTGTCATGTTATTAAAAAGTTTTACTTTCATTTAAAAGGTATAAGCTTTTTATGTATTTATTTTCACTGTCTTTTTCATTTGGCTAAAATGTTAAAAGAAGTGGTGAAAGCAGACATGTAGACATCTTTGCATTGTTCTCAATCTTATGGAAAGCATTCAGTATTTTACCATTAAGTATGATATTTTTTCCGATACTCTTTATCAATTTGGGGAAGTTACCTTCTATTCCTAGCTTGTAAGAAATTTTATGATGAACATGTATTGAATGTAGTTATATGCTGTTTCTGTATCTATTGAGATGATCATATGGCTTTTCTTTTTTAATTTTCCAGGAGGTATTTTCATCTGAGGCTTTTCTTTCTTAGACTGGTGTTATAGTGAATATTGATTTTTGAGTGTTAAACCTACCTGGCATTCTTAGGATAAACCCCATTTGGTCATTATGTATTATTTTTATATATTGATAGATTTGATTTACTAATATTTTTATGATTGTTCTTGTTCCTTTGTTCCCAAGGGATATTTGGGTTTAGTTTTCTTGTGATGTCATTGCCTTATTTTGATACTGGGACAATGTTGGCATCTGAAAAATTTTTGGGAAGTGTCATGTGTTTTCACTTTCATTTGTCATACGTAGAATTGTTATCTCTTCCTTTGAATGCTTGTGAGAATTCACCAGTGAAATGAGTTTTCTTTGTGGAAATGGTTTCAACCAGCAATTAAATTCACTGTCCCTTGGGAGTACCCACTATTCTGACTTCTAGTACCATAGACTAATTAATCCTTAAACTTTTTTTGGATTAATTACTTTACAGGAAAGTTGCATAAATAATACAGAAAACTCACATAGAGTCCCATATACCCCCCACCTAGTTTTCCTTATTGCTAACATCTTACATTACTGTGGTATATCTGTCAAAACTAAGAATCTGACCTCAGTACATTACTGTTAACTAAACTTCATACTTTATTTGGATTTTTTCCAGCTTTTTCATTAATGGCCTCTTTCTCTTCTAGGATCAAATTCAGGTTGCCATGTTGCTTATAGTTTTCATGTTTGCCCAGTCTCTTGGTTTGTGGCAGTTTCTCAGTCTTTCCTTGTTTGTCATGACCTTGCCATCCCTGAGGACTTAGTAGAATGTGCCCCTGTCTGGGTTTGCTGCTGTTTCTCAGTATTAGACTGGGTTATGCGTTTTTAGAAAGAATCCCCTTTTCCTCTCATTAGTAGTGCACGATGTCCATGTGGTATCACTGGTGATGTTAACCATGACCACTTGGTTAAGATAGCGTTTGCTAGGTTTCTTTACTATATTCTGTTTTTTGAAAACACATTACTAAGTCCAACCCATACTTTGGGAAGGGGTAGGTATCTACATATATGGTTTGAAATTCTTCTGTAAGGAAGATTTGTATCTTTCCCCACATGTATCTGTTTATTCAGTCATTTATATTAGTATGGACTCATGTATGTTTATTTTATACTTTGAGTTCTAATGCTAGGTTTCTTTTCTTTTGCTTAAATTGTTCCGACTTTGACTGTTGGGAAGATTTTCTGGTTAGTGTTTATGTCCATTTCTTACTCTCCAGTCCTTTTGTTTTTTGAACATCTCCTGACATTGTGGTACTATTAGATGCTTCAGGCTCATCTTGTATTTTCTTTGCACCAGCTGTAGAGTCAGCCATTTCAAGAAACTAGCATTCCTTTTATTTAGGAACCAAAATGTAGTTACTAGGTGTGCTCAATGCTATTGGGGTATTGTTGCTTTTAGGCCCTCTCAGGGGTCAGAGCTAGGTAATGTATGTGTATAGCTAACCCATGTATACACATACATCTCTAATTGTTTCTGTATGTATCAGTTTGCACATATATTAAGTTAAACATGAGTTGATATTGATGTCTCTGATTATAATCCAGTACCATAAGGTTTACTCTAGTCCTTTCTTATTAATCTGTGACTTCCTTGTCTGACCATGAGATACCTGGCTCCAGCCACCCGTTTATCCATTCACTTATTTGTTCAACCCAGGTACACATGAAAAGCAAATTTAGAATTGTTACCCCATACCGCATGAGTACAGTATTTATGTACAGCTTCTTTTGTCATTAGCCTTACAATTTCATGTCAAAACATGGTATTCCAAAGTTTGTTAGGTTAGCTCCTTTTTCACCACCCCTTCATTGAAGTTAGGTCATAACATTTGTAATGCAGTTAGCTTCATTAGTTGCAATACACATTTCATCTTGGGATCTTCTGACATTTTGGTTGATGTTAGTGGTGGTTGTTTGGTTAGCATTTGTTGAAGTTCACTCCTCGTAATGTGCCATTCTGTGGGTTCAGACAAATGCAAAGGTCATGTATTCACCACCCTAATATCATACAGAACAGATCCTGCACCCTAAATGTCCCTCTTTGCATCCCCTTTGTAGTCAACCACTCTCCCTTCCTCTCGCCCCCAGCAACTACTAATCTGTTTTCTGTCTCTCTACTCTTGCATTTTTCAGTGTCGTATAAATGGAATGATACAGTCTTTGGATTTTTCCATGGAGTAAAATACATGCAAAATCCAAAGATTGTATCAAGCTTCTTTCATGTAGTAAAATGTATTTAAGATCCATACATGTTGTGTAAATTTGTTTTTAAAATTGTAGTATTCCACTGTGTGGATGAATCATAATTTGTTTCTTCATTCCCCCATTAAAGGCCGTTGTAGTTTTTTTGAGGTTTTAGCATTAGGAATAAAGCTGGTGTAAATGTCCATGGGCAGGTTTTTGTGTGGATACAAGTTTTCAGGTCCCTAGTGTAGGACACCTAAAAGTATGATTGTAGATCATATGGTAACTGTGTTTAACTTTCAACTGCTTTTGTTCTTTTATGTTGAGTCATGCAGTGTGTGCTCTTTTTTTTTTAATCTAGTGTCTTTCTTTTGAATTGTTTATGATACTTATCTGTGTGTTATGAGTGGTCATAATTCATTTGCATTATTGATTAATATTTTAATGTGTCAATATACTGCAGTTTTAAAAAATCCGTTCTGCAGATGGACATAAGGTAGTTCTAGTTTGGGACTATTACTAACAGAGCTGTTTAGGAACATTCACAGACATGTCTTTTTGTGAACATACGTATACATTTCTGTCTACTTGTGGAATTGCTGATTCAGCTTTAGCTGATACTACCTGACCATTTTCTGGAGTGATTGTACCAATTTGCATTCTCATCAGCGGTGTGCAGTTTCTAGATGCTTTATATCTTAATGAGTACTGTATATATTCATTCTGTTTCTCTCTCTTTCTCTCTCTCATTGTGGTTTTAATTTACATTTCCTTAAAGTTGAGCATCTTTTTGTATGTGTATTGGTTATTTGGATATTTAAAAAAATTGAGAAAATTGTAAATTTCCTCTGGGCTCTGGAAGCATTGGGGTTTGGACTAAGGGGTGGCTTCCATTAGAAAAGGCAGTAAGGGAAACAGTGTCTTTGGGGGAGAGCCAGGTGTTGGTTAAGGCAGTGTTTGGAGTGGATGCTCTGAAGAAGCTGAGATTGTAGTGGTATTTGGTTTCCTGTAGAAAGGGTCCTAGAGCAGCGGTCCCCAATTTTTTTTTGGCAACAGGGACCGGTTTTGTGGAAGACAGTTTTTCCATGGTACTGGGCGGGAGGTTGGGGGAGGACAGGTAGTGTGATGGTTTCAGTGTGATTCAAGCACATTACATTTATTGTCTACCTTATTTTGATTATTATTACATTATAATATATAATGAAAAATGATATACTCACCATAATGTAGAATCAGTGGGAGCCCTGAGCTTGTTTTCTTGCAACTAGATGGTCCCATCTGTGGGTGAGGGGAGACAGTGACAGATCATCAAGCGTTAGATTCTCTTAAGGAGCATGCAACCTAGATCCCTCTCGTGCAGTTCACTATAGGGTTCCTACTCCTCTGAGAATGGAATGCTGCCACTGATCTGACAGGAGGCGGGGCTCAGGTGGTAATCAGCTGAAGCTTCCTAAAGCTTCGCTTGCTCACCTGGTGCTCACCTCCTGCTGTGCAGCCTGGCTCCTAACAGGCCATTGAGCAGTATTGTTCGTGGCCCAAGAGTTGGAGACCCCTGTCCTAGAGTACACAGTGAAAAAGTTCGGTAGAGAGGGGAACAGTGGAAGATTTTGTTAGAAGAGGGGTGTCACATGGTTAATAGATGACTGACATTTTGTTTGGTGACCCAGGATGATAGAGATGTTGAGACATGAAATTAGTTGGCTTCAAGTTCTAAGCTGTCCTGTGTGAGAAATTGCCTCATCAGTCAACACAGGCTTTGACATATGGAGAGGTTTGTTTCTTAGGATACTTGGGCTGGTCAGAAAGTGCCAAGCATCAAAGAAACATGAGATCCCAGTATAGGTGGAGGAAGTCTAATGATAGTGGCAATCAGTAGTCTAGTCTGACTTGTTTTTAGCAAATTTATACTATTTTCTTAATCAGTAACTACTTCTTTAGTAACTACTTATAAGGTTTGATAAATTTGTACTTTCATTTCACATTAAAATTCTTAGTCTGTAGTTTAGAAGATATACAGCATCTTTTAAATATATATCTTTATCTATACACACACACACACACACGCACGCATATATGTATATATAACATTTTTTTGACTATCTTTGCCAAGGTATGTTCCTTGAAAACTGATTCTTCATAGATCACTAACTGCAGTTTTAAGGTTCTGTGAGTTCTTTCAAAATTCACAGAACGTTGAGCTATAATTGATATGGATAAAGTGATTAGTGGGATTTAACTTAAAATTAGATGTATTTAAATATTTTAAGGAATATGTTTTATAAAACAACGTATTTTTCATTCATTACTTATATATTGATCCCAGAAAGTGTGTGCCTGCAAATTGTCAAGTTGGGTTGATGCTTAGAAAAGGAAAGTAGAGGCTGAGTCTTCTTAGTATAGCAATGCATTTTTTAGACCAGTGTTTGAAGCAAATTATTGTTTTAGCAAAATTACATGGCTTCTAGGGATTAGAATGAATGAGTCTGTCTCTTGTTCCTCCCTCATTCTACTGTAAGTGGCCAGGCTGCTAGTTAACAGAATGCCAGACATAATGCCTAGGGCATAGTTTGAGACCTGGGAAGATTCACAATAATCAAACACAAACAGACAGAGTAGCATGAAGAAATTTCAATCCTCCCAGCCTTGCTTACAAACTTAATTAGGCTTATTGGGGCAGAAGATATTTTTCCTCCCCCCATGTTTTAAATCTGTTTCTCTTCAACTCCCACCTCCTGTCCCAGATTCTCTTTGAAGGGGTAATACTACCAACAGAAGGAGATTTTTTCTTTCTTTCTTTCTTTCTTTCTTTCTTTCTTTCTTTTTGTGTGTGTGCGTGTGTGTAAATCCTAACTTACTTGGTTTATCTGGCTTTAGGGAAAGGAGCAGTAACAACAACTGAATTTTAAGGTATTTGAGGGACTCCATTTTTTGGCACTGTATTTGGGAAATTCCCAATTTAAAAATCATACTGTATTCAAGAAGAAAATAAAGGTTTATTGTGGCTTTATAATTGGATCTTTTTTACAAATGTTTTTAATTTTATGGGAGCTATTTGGCCTGTTCTGTTAAAGAATTATCAGCCAAATCCTTGATTTCTTTATATTATGTTTGTTTTTCTGGGTGATATTCTAGGGAAATGTACATGGATGCTGTTCTCTGTCTTTCCATTAACAGCACAGTGTTGGGCTTCCAATCATGATGGTAGATGATTGGGGGTGGGAGAAGAGGTGGGGTTTCTTCTTACCATCCCTCTTGTGGTCAGTAAAATCATCTGACAAATGCCTTTCCAAGGATGTCGAATGTATGTGTAAAGAAAAAGCTTAGGATTGCTAAGGGAGTGGTATTTTGGTGAGGATTTCATTCTCTTCTACTCCATGGAAACGAACCTTTTGAGCTTTTGCTTGTCTGCTGATTTGTCCGGTGATCCAGGTAATCTATAGCAGTCTTTGTTTTCTGGGTCGTGTATAAAATGGAGCAAAATGGTAGAAAAATAGCTTCAGTGAAAGGCATGTACCTATAACAGGAATAAAATTAAAAAGAAAAAGGATGTTTTTACATCGTTCATTGTTATTTCTCACAATAGCTTTTAGGATTTTTATCATGTTTTTAAAAAGCCTAACTTGACCTAAAGGAAGAAAATTCCTAGTTTTGAAAACCCGTGCCTTAATTGCTTAGCTTTAGAACAAAGGTTTTAACATCCAGCATTGCAAGGATGTCTTTATTCAAAAAAAATAAGATGCAATATTCTTCTGCTTTTTAGAACTGAATTGGCATAACCTCTCTTGAATCTTGACAGACTTTGACGTATTATTCTGTGAACTGTGATTTAATTATCTCATGCTTCAGGATGGTTGTTTCCCTTTGATACCCAAGGGACCATGGATGGGATATGGGGGGTGGGGATTAATATTATAGTGGGGGAAGGGAGTGTTTTTACAGAGTAATCTCCCTGTTTTTGCATTGGAAACAAAATTGAAATACGTAATCATTTGGAAAAGGTGATATCTATGGCACCAAACAATCTTATCAACTTGAATTATTTTATTCTTTGTTCAGTTTGTTATATTTTTGCTCTTGTCAGCTAAAATGTTGATTATAAATTTGAAGAAGCTGCCGAGTTGCAGTGATGGCACTGGAATTGCGTTCTGCTTTCTTTTTCTTTGCGTTTATAGCTGTAAATACAGGAACCAAGGCATGAATGTGAAAAGAAGTGGTATAAAATGCTGAAGATTTTGGTTTTCTCTTGAAAGTATTTTTCATGGTGAGAATTAATTTCTTGTGGACAGAAAGAGCTAGGACCATAATTTGTGACATTAAAAAGCATTTAAGTGCTGCAGACTTCTCTGTTTAGGAAAGACAGACTGAAAACATGTTGAAACATTCTATGGAGCTTTCAGTTAATTTGATTATCTCCATCATAGTGATACAAGTTATCAGTACTGTTTGCCACATTTTGAAAGCTGTTTGACTCTTCAGAGGTATTAACAAATTAACAAATGCTTACTGAGCATTTACATTATTCTGGTACTTTAGATATATATGAGATTTATAGTCTAGTAGAGGATATAAAAAACTCGTGCATATGATGTACCATTTTTGGTGCAAGCATATAAGTATTGCAGTGTTGTGTATTTATGAACTGGCATGTAGGTGTTTTACATAAGCTACTACATTTAATCCTCATAACAGCCGAGTCACAGAATTGTCGTTCTTGTTATTGCATGCACATTAGTCCAAAACAACCAAACAAAAATTGTCATTCTCTTTTATAGATGAGAAAATTTACATTTGAGAGGTTAAGTAATTTACCGTAAGTAACAAAGCCATGAAGTGATGAAGCCCAGGTTAGACTCTAAAGCTTTCCACTGTTTCTATGTGAATAGATTAAATCATTTTATCATAATTATTTGACATCACAAATAGTGATGCCAGTGGAGTGAAAAGGAGAATAGGGATCCTAATCTCTAATCTATGCTAAGAACTGAGTGATTGAACAAATCATTTAATGTCATCTGTAAAGTGTGTGGGTTAGACTAGGCAACCTCAGTTCATGATTGTATGCAGTGTAAGAGATTTTCACATATGGTTTATGGAAACAATTCTCATTACTTTGGAGTTTTTATTATGTTTAGTTTTCATTACTGATCCTTCATAATCTGCTATACATTTTGGTGTGTGTGTGGTGGGGAGGGAGAGGGAGATACCAAGAGTGCGTATTATCTTCCAACATATTACATACAATATACATTTATTTATTAAGATTATTATTGTCTATCATTTTCCTTCTTACTTTCCTCCAAATGTGTCATAAGGACCTAGACTAGTGCCTGGCTACGTAGCATGCAGTTATAATTGCATGTTTTGAATGAATGAATAAATAAAAGACTTGTATAGTACATTGGCAAAATATGTAAGTAACTTCATACTTTTTAACACCAAAGATTCCCTTGGGCCCAAAATTATTAATCTTGCCATTACAGTGATCCTTTAAGGAACTAAGTGTAAGACTTTTAAAAAGAAGAACACCTACAAAACAATTAAGTAATCATAAGTTTGCTGGAATTGCCCGCATACAAAATTATTGGTAGTATAGAACTTGGAAACCCTAGGGTTTACCCAGTGTTCTATTTGAAAATACTTATTAAAGCATTATTCCACATAACCAAAGAAAACAGCAAAGTTTCTTTTTGTTTATGTG
This sequence comes from Saimiri boliviensis, assembly GCF_048565385.1. NCBI lineage: Eukaryota > Metazoa > Chordata > Mammalia > Primates > Cebidae > Saimiri > Saimiri boliviensis. The sequence goes on from NC_133454.1 coordinate 55,976,000, forward strand.
TTGATGCATCTATTTACAGTCTCAAATGCCGTACATTTACAATGAGTAGAAACTATTCAGACCATTGAGTCGTTTGCTTAAAAGGTATTTCATAAAGTATAATGTAATGTTTACTGGAAGTTTTGTTTCATTTAAACATTAGGCTTCTTGAGAGTTTTAACAATTTTATTGAAATGTAATTGGTGTATAATAAACTGCCTGTGGTTAGAGTACAATTTGATAGGTTTTGATATATATACACAATTATGAAACTTTCACCACAATTAAGAAAATAAACATATTCACCCCAAAGGAAGGTTTCCTTGTGCATTTTCATAATATCTTCCTACCCTTCACCACCTCTCCTCACCCATTCCATCCCCAGGTGTACCCATTGACTTGCCTTTGGTCCTTATAGATTAGTTTGAATTTTCTTGTTTTCTTTCTTGTCATTATAGATTAGTTTGCAAGTCTTTTTGTAAGTGAACTCACATAGTTTGTGCTCTTTTTATTTGTTCTCTTTCACTCTGTATAATTATTTTGAGATTTGTCTGTGTTGCAGTGTATCAGTAGTTCATTTCTTTTTATTGCTGAATGGGTAGATATACCACAGTTTATGATATTTCCCAGTGGGTGGATATACCACAGTTTAGCCATTCAACTGTTGATGGGCATTTGGGTTGTTTGAAGTTTTAGACTATTAAGAATAAGTTTGCTTTGGACATTCATGTACAAGTTTTTGAGTGTACATAAGCTTTCATCTCTTAGGTAGACACCTAGGAGTGGAATGGCTGGATTATGTGGTAGGTATATATTTTAACTTTTTAAGAAATTGCCAGACTGTTTTTCCAGGGGGCTGTATTGTGTTACATTCCCATGAGCAACATTCCAGTTGCTGCACAACTTCACCAATAATTATTTTGGTTTTGTCAGTCTTTCTTAATTTGTTGGTTTTGTCAGTCTGCCTTAATTTGAACCATTTTACTGTCTATGTGATGGTATCATATTGTAGTTTTAAATTTCATTTCATCTGATGGCTAAAAGATGTTAAATATATTTTAATGTGCCTGTTTTATCATCTATATGTCTTCTTTTGTGGATCTTCTGTTCAAATCTTGTTTTAATTGAGCTTTTAATTATTGAATTGTAAAAATTCCTTACCTGTTTGGGATATAAGTGTTTTTATTTTTTATTTTATTTATTTATTTTTGACACAGAGTTTTACTCTTCTTTCCCAGGCTGGAGTGCAGTGGTATGATCTTGGCTCACTGCAACCTCCACTTCCTGAGTCAAGTGATTCTCCTTCCTCAGCCTCCCAAGTAGCTGGGATTACAGGCATCTGCCACCATGCCTGGCTAATTTTAAAAAATATTTTTAGTAGAGATGGAGCTTCACCATGTTAGCCAGACTGGCTTCAAACTCCTCACCTCAAGTAATCCGCCCACCTCAGCCTCCCAAAATGCTAGGATTACAGGCATGAACCACTGTGCTCGGCCATAAGTCTTTATAGATATATAATTTAGAAGTACTTTCTCCCAGCCTGTGGATTGTATTTTCATTTTCTTAGCATCCCCTTTCTCTCTTTAATACCCTTATTGAGATATAATTCACATTTCCTAGAGCAAAAGTTTTAAACCTTGAATTCTACTTTATCATTTTTTTTTTATAGATTGTGCTTTTGGTATCTCTAAGAAATATTTGCCTAACCCAAGGTCATACCTCTTTCCTTCTAGTTTTATACTTTCTGGGTTTTACTTTTAGGTCTGTGATAGATTTTCAGGTAGCCTTTTAATTTATTTTTAATTTTTGTAGGTACCTAGTAAGTGTATGTATTTATGAATTACATGAGATATTTTGATATAGGCATGCAGTGCATAATAATCATATCAGGGTAGATGGGGTATCTGTCACCTCAAGCATTTATCTTTTGTGTTACAAACAGTTCGGTCATACTCTTAATTTTAATGTACAGTTAATTATTTTTTACGATTGTCACCCTCCACTACCTTTCCCAGGCTCTGATAAACATCCTTCTACTCTCCATCTCTGTGACTTCAGTTGTTTTAATTTTTAGCTTCCACAAATGAGTAAGAACATGTGAAGTTTGTCTTTCTGTCACTTTTTTATTTCACTTATAATGACTTCCTTTTCCATCTATCTGCTTGCAAATGATAGGAACTCATTGTTTTTTATGGCTAAATAGTACTCCATTGTGTATTTGTACCACATTTTCTTTATCCATTTGTTGGTTAATAGATACTTAGGTGGCTTCCAAAACCTGGCTATTGTGAATAGTGCTGCCATAAACATGGGAGTGCAGATAACCCTTCAATATCCTGATTTCCTTTCTTTTTGGTATATACATAGAAGTAGGATTGCTGGATCGTGTAGTAGTTCCATTTTTCATTTTTTGAGGAAACTCCAAATTGCTAATTCACAATCCCATCAACATTTTGCAAGGGTTCTCTTTTCTCCACATACTCTCCAGCATTTGTTATTGCCTGACATTTGGATAAAAGCTGTTTTCACTGTTGTGCGATGATCTCTTGTTATCGTTATAGTTTTCATTTGCATTTCTCTCATGATCAATGACATTGATCACCTTTTCATATGCTTGTTTGCCATTTGTCTTCTTCTGAGAAATGTCGGTTCAGATCTTTTGCCCATTTTTAAATTGGATTGTTAGATTATTTCCTATAATCGTTTGAGCCCCTTATATGTTCTGATAATTAATCCCTTGTCAGACGGGTAGTTGGCAAATATTTTTCTCCCATTCTGTGGGTTGTCTCTTCACTTCTTGATTGTTTCCTTTGCTATGCAGAGGGTTTTTAACTTGATGTGATCTTATTATCAAGTAGACTTTTTATAAAATGATGTGAGATGTAGATTGAAGGATTTTTAAGTATGGATATCCAAATATTTCAGCTTAGTGGGAGTGGTCAGGAGAGTGGTAGGACCTGAGGATACAAAGGTTACAAGAGCTACATTTGGCCTCTGTGTTTTATGTTTTATGTTTGGATTTTTTTCCCCCCAAAATGCTGTGGAAAACTATTGAAGGAATTTAAGCAGTGGAGGAATGCAAGCTGTGTGTTTTGAAATTACATGATTGCTCTATGGATAAATGAATTGAAGAGTATGTACAAAAGAAGAAGTCGAAACCCTATTAAACTACTGCAGTAGCTTGCAGTAGTCGATGAGGTGGATACTCCAAGCTAGTAATGAAAGAGGTCAGAAATAGATGAAGGTATGCATTGAAGGTAAAATCATTTGCGTGCAATGACAGATAAAAACTCCACGAAAATAGGGACTTTACTTTATTTACTGTTGTGTCTTCAGGCACTCTAGAGAATACCTTGTATACAATAGATGCTCAGTAAATATTGTTGGATAGATGGAGAGTTGGATGTGTTGGATGTAGGGGCTAGGGGAAAGGAAGATGTCATTGATGACTTCTAGATTTCTAACAATATCAGTTAGATGGGTAAAGGACTATATATTGAGATGGAAAAGATTTTGGGGGCAGAGTAGATGTTCATTTTGGATTTGTTGAATTTGAGATACAGTGAGAAATCTAAATGGATATGCCCAGAAATCTGCTTGTCGAAACCCAGAAAATATCACAATCCATCTTTCCATCTTTGGTGTCCATTCTTTCATTAGACAAATATTTACTGAGCACTTGCTTTGTGCCTGGCACTGTCCTGGGATACAGTAGTGAAGCAGAGGACCATGCTGTCATAGTACTTATATTCCAGCGGGATAGGCGGAAGTTGGGGGAGATATTAGATTTTCATTAAAGAAAAACAAAAAACATTGTTGAGTACTCCTGTATTTCTTGATTGTGCAGAAGTACCATATGGGGTATAGTGAGGGTGCAAAGTTAAGACAGTTCTCCATTGAGGAAACACTAGTGTTTTGCTGGATGAGGTGGGAGTGGCTTTTGTTAAAGGCTTTTTTTTTTTTTTTTTACTTTCTGTATGTTCATCAATCTGGCGCTTACCTTAGCTTCTACATTCCTAAGTTCTTTTTCTAATTACATTTTTATTGTATGGGTTTTGTTTTCAAGTGTTTTTTTTTTTTTTACATGTTTAAGTTTTATTTTATTTTTAATTGACATGATGATACATATTTATGGAGTGCAGTGTGATGCTTTGATACATGTATACATTATGTATTGATTGAATCAAGGTTCAAGCAGTTTTTTTCCCTAAGAGCACACTCATGAGTGCTCTATCTCCTTATTTCTCTAAATATTTCTTATATCTCTATTTTCAGTATGCAAAAGAAAATTAAATTTCAGACATTGTAGCATTATCTTCTGGCATAAGGAGGCTTGTGGAGAAATCTTGAGGCCAGTTTAATCTTTCCCACTTGTACATGACTTAATTTTTTTGGGGGGGAGATCTGGATGCTCATATAGCTTTTTGTTTTAAAATCTTAAATTTTCATAAATTTAGCAGTGTATTATGTTAGTGTTGATTATTTGGTATCAGTTTTTGTAGAGTACAATGTGCCCTTTCAGTTTTCAGATTCCAATCATTCTGGTTTTTGTGGAAATTTTCTCTAATATTTTTGTGAACATTCTTTTATTTCCGTAAAACATAGTGGTTAAGAACAAGATGTAAGAGCTACAGGGTCTGGGTTCACATCTTAGCTTCTCTGCTTACCGTCTGACTTTGGGCAAGTTCCTTAACCTGTCTATGACTTAGTTTTTTCCAGCTATAAAATAAGGCTCTTAATAGTACTTACTGAGCATTAAATAAGTTAATGTATTGCAGTTACAAGAGTTACTGGCATATGTTATGTGCACAATAAGTGTTAGCTATTATTATTTATGGTTTCATTTTTCTGTTAACTATTCCTTTCTGTTAGTGTTCAGAAGGCCTTTGCTGCTCACAGCAAAGTGCTCGAGGTCACTGGGTTCCCTGTGTTGTGGTCTGGTGGTAGTTGTTCTGCCTTTCCATCATCATCACTTTACCTCCAGGAGTGCCCTAAATCTAAGAATGTGTCATATCGTTTTCTTTATTTTTTCTCCTCCTGCTGTTCTGGGTCTCTGCAGTGTCCCTTACTCCTTTGTTTTATTCACACACCTGGATACTGCCTTTCTAATCTAAGGATAGTTGGGTCTACATTTCAGGTCTGTGATCTTTATGTTTAGGGAAATCCGTTTCCTGGTCGAAGCCTACCAGACTTCCTTGGTATAGATCCAGAATTTAACAGATTTGGCAAGTATGTTTTGTAGTTAATGGTTTGAGATCATAATCATTTCCTTCATGGAAGATGGATTCACTGCTCCTCCTGCCTTCTGTTTTTGCTTTTAGTGTTGAGGAAGGCTAATGGAAAAGAATTGCTTTTGCTCTCTCCCATCTTTACCTGGAATTGAACACATTTATTGTAGGAATGAGTGGTTTGCAGGAATGTTGACATTCAGGTGGGGACATGTTTCTCTTTAAATGTATACCTGGCAAGTTGCCCATATGGCATATAGATATTAACTGAATTCTCCACTGAGCTGTGGGATTAGCAGACACAGATTGTGTAGGATTGGGAGTTCTTTCTATTGGCTTATCTTTTCCTAAAACTATATAACAGGATATGAATACCTTTCTTCCTAAGTATCTTTTCATTATACTAGATATAGTTTCTTGAGTCTCACTCGTGAAAGCTTTTGGTTAACTATTAATAAAAAACTGTACATAGGGAAGATGATAATGGTTTTTGTTGTAAGGCGATAGTTCAGAGGTTGAAAGCAAGGGTTCTAGTTAGACTGTGAAGTTTTGAATCTAAGCTCCCTCATCTACTAGTTATATAACTTGTATATGTTACTTAACCTCTCTGAATCCCACATTTCTCTTCAATCAAACAAGGCTAAACATTTTACTTATCTCAGAATTATTGTTATAATTAAATGAATTAATACATAAAAATTACTTAAAGCAGATACTGTAAGTATGCAAGTAAAGCTACTCAAGTTTTAGCTATTATTGTAATGATTTTAATTGTTAATTATTATTATTATGGATAATGGATGATGTATTTGGAGCTATCACTTAGCATAATTTTTGACTACCAAATGTAGTTTGAGGCTTTTGACTGTTCTTCAACTAACCATGCTTCTCAAATGAATATTTTTCAGGGAAGCTAATCGCAGGAAATATGACACAGTTTACTGTGTTGTTCCTCACCTCTATAATGTATGTTTATTCTAGCCAATTGATCTCTTCCCTTATGTAAGTTCCACAGAATGATTTTTTCTAATAAGAATTAAGAAACCTTTGTTCTGATGATGAGCTGTTAAATTTGGGTTTACTTTGATAGAAAATTAAGCTAGATTTTCTTAATGGAGAATCTGGCCAATCACTATCCTGTACCCTCTCCTAGGGTAGAATTTTTTCCAGGAATTAAATAGCTCTATCTAGCAGGGTCTTCCTGCCTTTGGCAGTGGAGCTGTACAAAGGCCACATTGAGCATAGCTGCTGGGGAAACCCTTTTTCCCTCTCTAGCCTATAAATGCTGTTCTGTCTCTGTGAAAAGCCCTGACATCAGCTCTTGGAAAAATCCAAATACTTGTGTTAGAACAAGGCTGAAACACTTGCCTGGGCAGAGACTAATGGCTGAGCTATAGTTCTAAGTTTACTAGATTGCCTCTCAGTCTTGTTATGCTTTAAAAAAAAAAAAAAACAAAGCAAAAACTATGAGTTTCAGACATTATCTAGAGAAATTAGGCTAGAATGGACAACTAAATAGTGGCTCCCATTCTTTGCTAGTGTCTTATTTTGTTCTTTTTTCTAAAAATCTGTCTTCAAGATAATGTGAAATTCTTGCTTGAGGAGTGAAGGAGAGAAAGAATATATCAACGTTATAAACTTTGTGCAGTATTTTCTGCTTCTTAGATGCTGCATAAATAGTTGTTTGAGACAAACTGTAAACAGACCGTACTTAACTTCCTTAGTGTTCAAATTAGATCATGATGTAAAACTCTTCAGTGGTTTTCCATTATATTATGAATAAACTCTAACTCTGTTTCTGTGGCTCACATTCTTACGTTAGCTAGCCCCTGTCTAAATTGTGGATCTCATTTCAGTATCTTGACCATTTTCTGTGCTTAAGCCACAATGGACTTTGTATTTCTCAAATACATTAAGTTGTGTATCCCTTGTGACTCTTGTACTAGCTGTTTCCTTTACCTGTAATTCTGTGGCCCAGATCTTCCCATGGCTGGCTCCTTCATTTAACTGTCAGATCAAATGCCTCTAAGTTTTTTGGGGGGATAAACTAAACTAATATACTTAGTCAAGTAATACCTTTTTTAATACACTTACCACTGTTTGAAATTCTTCAGTACAGTTCTTTATGTGGAGTTCATCTTCCTCTTGTGGAATGTAAGCTGCTTGAGAGCAAGGACCTTATCTGATCAACTGATATAACCTTCAGTGTCTTGAACCTCCTAGCATAGGTTGGTGTTTGTGTAATTTGTATGCACTTGGCTGCCTGTAACAGAAAACACAAGTCAAACTGACTTAGGCAGTAACACATTTACTGGCTCACATAAAAAAGAAATCTAGAGGTAGTCTTCAGAGATTTTTGATTTAGGGACTTAACTATGTCAAGGGCCTAGATGCTTTCCATCTTTCCACTCTTGCCACCAAAATCAGCTTCATCCTAAACTAGTCCTTAAAGATGAATGTGAAGTAGCTGTTAAGGCTGCTTGCTTCTTCATTCATGTTCAGTGGGAGGAAGAGAAAGAAGTTTCACATTGCTCTCTCAAGAATAGTTTTATAGATATCACCAGTAAACTTTGTTTCTACTTTCATTGGGTTTTTTGGAACCAATCGCTTATCCAAGAATAGAATTATTGGTGGGCCAAAAAGGCCCATCACTGTTGCTACAGATGGTGTTGGCTTGACCTGAGTCATCTGGACTCTGAGAGGAATAGTAGAAAACTGAAAAAATTGGAATTCTCTTAGAAGGAAGGCCGTGGTTTCTGGAGTAACTTGTATCTTCTATAGTTCTCAATAAAAATGTATTGAATGACTGAATTCATATAGTAAAAATGCATCAAATTGTCAGGCATATGTTCAGCACCATAATACTTAATTTGAATACAAAATCAAATAGAACATTGTCCTTGCCTTCAAATAATTTAAGGTCTAATGAGAGAGCCAGACAAATTAACAGAATGGTAAAATGCCTTAAAAATCAGTTGATTAAAATAATTTAAAAGATGAAAAAGAGAAAAGGGGAAACAACAGATGAGACAAAAAGCAAATAGCAAGATGATGGACTTAAGTACTCACATCAGTAATCACACCAAAGGTAAATGGTCCAAACACCTCAGTTAAAATGTATAGACTATCAGATTAGATGAAACAGCAAAGCCCAAACGTATGCTGCCAACAAACACACCTTAAAATTAAAAGTACAGTACACATTGTTTAAAAGTAAAAGGATGGAAAAAGATGTGCCATGCTAATCTACACTGAAGGAAAACTAGACTACATTAATGTCAGATAAAGTAGATTTAAGATTATAGAGTATTAATAGGGACAAAAAGGCTAATTTTGTACTGATAAGAGGGTCAATTTAAAAAGAAGACATATTTAGGCATGTATACACCTAACAATAAAACTTTAAAATTCTTGTAACAAAAACTGACGTAATTGAAAGGACAAATAGACAAATGTACAAACATTGTGAGTTATTTTAGTATCTGTTTCTCAGTAATTGATAAAAGTAGATAAACTAAGCAAGGATGTAGAATACTCAATACTGTTGACCAATTGATTTAATCGCATTTTTGGAACATTCCAGCCACCAACCAAATACTTCTTTTTTTCCCCTGTTTGTAAGCACACATGGAACATTTACCACGACAGATAAAATTCTGGGCTGTAAAGTAAGTTTCAATGAATTAAAAGGACTCAAGTCATACAAAGTATGTTTCCTGGTCACCATGGAATTAAATTAGAAATCAATAAAAGATCTCTGGAAAGTCTCCAATTATTGGAAAATAAATAACACAAATCTTAACCCATTGTTCAAAGTAGAAATAAGAAAGGAAATGGCAAAATATTTTGATTTGGATGAAAATGAAAACACAACATATCAGAATTTGTAGGATGCCGTTAAAGCATTACATAAAAATTTATAGCGTTATACATCTATAAGAAAAGAGAGAAGGTCTGAAATCAATGTCATCAATTTTTTTTTTTTTTTTTTTTTTGGAGACAGGATTTTACTCTGTTGCCTAGGCTCAAGTGTAGTGGTTTGATCACCACAGCCTCAATCTCCTGGGCTCAAGCAGTCCTGACCTTAGCCTCCCTAGTAGCTGGGACTGTAGGTGTGCCCAGCTAATTTTTTTGGTAGACATGGGGTCTCACTACTGTGTTGCCTAGACTGATCTCAAACTTCTGGTCTCAAACTTCTGGGCTCAAGTGATCCTCCTGCTTCAGCCTCCCAAAATACTGGGATTTCAGGCATGAGCCACCACTCCTGACCATTTCATTTTAATAAACTAGATAAAGAAGAGCAAATTAAAACCAAAGCAGGCAGAATAAAAAAAATAGATGAGAACAGGAATCAATGAAGTAGAAAACAGAAAAACAGTAGAGAACATTAACCCCAAATCTGATTCTTTTGAGAAAATTAATACAATTATTAAACCTCTAACCAGCTGATCAGGATGAAAAGAGAGAAGACAAACATTGCTAATATCATAAATGAAGGTGGCAACATCATTACAGATTCTTCAGTTATTAAAAAAAAAGGGAGGCTGGGTGTGGTGGCTCATGCCTGTAATCCCAGCACTTTGGGAAGCTGAGATGGGCAGATCACTTGAGCCCAGGAGTTAAAGACCAGCCTGGCCAACATGGTGAAACCTCATCTTTACTAAAAATACAGACATTAGCTGGGCATGATGGTGTGAGCCTATAATCCCAGCTACTTGGGAGTCTCAGGTGTGAGAATCTCTTGAGCCCAGGAGGTTGAGGTTGCAGTGAGCTGAGAGGGTGCCACTACACTTCATCCTGGCCAACAGAATGAGACTCTGTCTCAAAAAAAAAAAAAAAAAAAAAAAAAAAAAAAAAGGAGAGAGAGAGAAGGGAGCATTGTGAATAGCTTTATGGCAATACATTTAACAATTTAGATGAAATATGATTGGTAATTTTATGAATTCCAACAAAATATGTACAGTATGTAAATATATACTATATATACATAAAACAGGAAAATCAGTAAAATATATATGCACTCTTTGTGTATGTATGTGTGTTTAATGACTGGATAGGGTTTATCCCAGGAGTACAAGATTGGTTCAACTTACAAAAATCAGGCAGTATAAGTAAATGGATGGTAAATTGTGGGAACTAGGTTTCTCACGTCAGAAAGGATCAAAGCAAGGGAGAAGACTGGAATGAACCCTATGGAACTAGATTAGAATAAGAGATAATCAGTATGAAGTCATGCTCAGCATAATATAGATACAGATATATGGATAGCTACAGAAACAATTATAGATATGTTGTATTAGTCTCTTCTGACACTGCTAATAAAGACGTATCGGAGACTGGGTAATTTATAAAGGAAAGAAGTTAAGTTCCACATGGTTGGGGAGGTCTCACAGCCATAGCAGAAGACAAATGAGGAGCAAAGTCATGTCTTACATGGCAGCAGGCAAAGAGAGCTCATGCAGGGGAACTCCCCTTTATAAAACCATCAGATCTCATGAGACTTACTCAGTACCACAAGAACAGCACAGGAAAAGATCCCCCCTTCATGATTCAGTTACCTCCCACCAAGTCCCTCCTACAACTTTGGAATTATGGGAGCTCCAATTCAAGATGAGATTTGGGTGGGGACACAGCCAAACCATATCATATGTATATATACTCCAGTTAGTATAACACATACATTTTCCAGCTCTCTCTCCTGAGAAGGCCTAGAAGTGGTGATATCTCAGTGGCAGTGAGTGCACCCAGCTCCTGGATCTTGGTTACTAAATATCACTTTTCAATAAAATAGCTTCTTGGAGAAATGATAGACTTTAAGGCTGCAATAGGGAAAATGCAAGTTGAACCTAGAGTGCCTTGTAATGCCACAAAAAAGAAAGTGCTCAAACAGAAAGGCAGGGACATGTCAATGGAATAAACTGGAACAATTTGAACAAGAGAGTAAATAACGTATTGGATTAGAACACAAAGTCCAAAATAAACATACCTGAGCCCATACTGATGTAAATGATTACGTACATACATAGGTGAGAAAACACAAATCTTCTTTACAGAAAAATTTCTGATAGTATACATAGATTCCTATTCCTCCAGAAGATGGAGCTTAATCTTCTCAGATGCTAGTGTGAATTGGGCTTAGTGGCTTGCTTCTAAAGAAAAAAATACGGTAAGGGAAAAATAGTAACTTTGCAGGGAGATGTCCAGTAAACACTGCCTTAACCAAATGACCAAGGTTAACGTTACTAGTCATAAGTCATATTGATATATATATCCTCTGATGGGTGATGAAAGGGTACTTAACCCCTGTGATATTCCAAAAATAGACCCACATATATAGAGAGAACTGATTTTCAAAAAAAGTGCAAAGGGAATTCATTTTCAACAAATGGTGCGGGAACATTTGGATTTCAGTTGGATATCATACTCTATATAAAAATTATTACAAAATATATTGCAGACCTAAAAGTAAAATAGAAAGTCATTCAACTTTTAGAAGAAAATGTAGGGGGAAATCTTCGTGATTTGGAGTTAGGCAAAGATTTCATAGGTATTAACATCATAAGAATGGGCGGTGACCCAATTTCCAAATAAAGTCACACAGGTATGGAAGTTAGGACTTCAGCATATCTTTGGAGAGGACGTAATTCAACCCACAACAAATGTAATGGTTCCCAATTAGGATTGGTTTTGTGTTTAATATAGAGAAACTGAGAATCCCTATATGCACTTAGTGCTTTTCACATACTACATAAGAAATGCCTCTTCCACATTTATGTTTACTCTTAAAATGTGTTGGTGGTGTTACTAATACAGCACAAATTCTCCTGAAAATATTATGAATTGTAGCTTTGGGCATTTATTTAGTTTGTTGATAGTACAACAATAACTGTTATTATGTATATCCCTGGGGTTCTTTTTGTTTGTTTGTTTTTTACTTTCAACAGGAACAGGGAGAGAGTCTGTCTCACCAATTTCGATTTCGTGCCACACTTTGCCACTTGGGCTTTAAAATAATGTTACCTTAGCCCTTTGTCTTACAAGGTCTGTTGCCCAAACAGCTTCTTCAGCTTCTACTGCTGTTTCCATAAAGATCTGAGACCAGTTCATGGAATTGAGCTAGGGGACCCGTGTGTCTTCTCTTTTCTGTTTACCTAGTACCAGCAGAAACTCCTTTCATTTCTAGTCCAAACTCCCATCTGGATTCCTTACTGTAAATGAATTTATCCCAAAGAAGAAATCAAGGGGGAGTGTAGAACTTGGGTTACAAGGATATTTGTTATAACATTCTTTATTATGTTGAAAAACTAGACGCAGCCTAAATATTTATAAAATGGAGCTTGTTAAATTAATAGCCATATCACAGGATGCTTGCAGCTATCAAGAATTATTTAGAACTGTGTTTTCCAAATCTTTATCTAATTTGGAAGTTCAACATATAAAATAAATAAACACAAAGCAGCTCTGATGTGTGGGGAATCTAGAGCCCTATCTACCCACTCCCGCTCTGTAACGGACCTCTTTAAACCTCACGAATTTTATGGAGCACAGTTTAAAACCAGCATGGTAGTGAAATAGCTAATATTGTAAACGTATGTTTTATTAAGTTGACGTTATCAACATGTCCAGTATGCTTCAATTTTTAGAAAAAGAAATTTTAAACATTGTATACAGAAATCTTATCTCTATATTGGAAAAAGGTGGGAATATATGTATAAAAATGCCCAGTGTTGGGATTATGAGTGATTGTTTCCCTATTTTGTCTTTAGTTTTTAAAAGTTTATACATGTACTTTGGACATAAAGAAAGTGAGACATTTCTTGATATTGAAAAGACAGAGAGAACCATTGCTTTATAGGAAACTTTACAGTTTGGAAAGATAGCAGTCTCATTACTCAATCCCTTGAGAGAGAGGGATTATCTTGAAAATGTTATAAAAATATTAGTAACAGATTTATTAAGAAATTATTAGTAGTCTTATGTGTTAAGTATATTAGGATAATTAACAGCTAAGGGAGAAAACATAACAGAATATCAGTGTCACACAGTGAACTTTGTAGAGCAGTGATTCCCAATTCTGAGATGCTGAAAGAGGAATGTCAGAAGTTGTAAAATACTCATCCTCCAACTTTTCAAATTCAGTGCTATGGTAAGCCATTGTTACTGATAAGAGTATGATTTCTTTGTTTTGGGTCAAGAAAAGCATTTGTAAAAGCAAGTGTAAAATGGCATGCGTATAGTTAATTTTCTCATCTTTTCCCCATAAACTCAGGTCCTTTCTTTTCTTTCTCTCTTTTTTTTTTTTGGAGATGGAGTCTCGGCTTTTTGACCCAGGCCAGAGTGCCATGGCACGATCTCAGCTCACTGCAACCTTTGCCTCCCAGGTTGTGTGATTCTGCTGCCTCAGCCTCCTGAGTAGCTGGGATTACAAATGCACATCACCATGCCTGGCTAATTTTTGTATTTTTAGTAGATATAGGATTTCACCATGTTGGTCAGGCTTGTCTCGAATTCCTTACCTCGTGATCCACCCTCTTCGGCCTCCCAAAGTGCTGGGATTACAAGTGTGAGCCACTGCACGTGGACCAGAGGTCCTTTTTTCTATGTGGTGTTTTGAAAGTCTGGGGTATTCATATTTGACAGGAGGAAGTGTGTTTTTTTTGTGACAAACTAAGTGGATCATTAATTCTGATTGAGGAATTGTTAATGCTTGACACCAGAACCAGAGTACTTGTGAGTGAAATCTTTCTAGTACAAAACCAAAAATTGAATTACAGCATTTGTTATAAATATAATCAATAAAAGTACTTTAATGAAAAAGAATTTCCTCAGAAGAAAATACTTTCTATGAATGCAGAAGGTGTTATATAGAAGATTTAATTGTAATGATATTGGTTATGATCAGTTTTTTTAGTTTTATCTTTACCTATATTTTGTATTCATATATGCCTCTAAATTTTACATGTTATCCATAATATATTTCTTATATAATTTAAAAATTCTAAGTAGAAAACAGGAAATATGTTCAATCTTTATTCCATTAGAGTTCTTCTTGGAAAGTATTAATATTTAAGGTCTTTGTTTCTCCATAAGAAATAGATCTATATAGTCAGGCACAGTGGCTCATGCCTGTAATCCCAGTGCTTTGGGAGGCTGAGGCTTGGGGATTGCTTGAGGCCAGGAGTTGGAGACCAACCTGGGCAACACAGCAAGAGCTGGTCTCTACAAAAAAATAATAATAATAAAATTTAGCTGGGTGTGGTGGTTTGCACCTGTGGTCCTATCTGCTTAGGAGGCTGAGGTGGGAGGATTCCCTTGAGCCCAGGAGTTGGGTTACAGTGACCTATGATCATGCCAAAGAAAGAAAGAAAGGAAGGAAGGAAAGAAGGAAGAGAGGGAGGAATAGATTTATTTCAAATTAATTCAAGGAGGTTGTACACATTTTTAGAACACATGAGAACAAAGTTTATACTTTTCTGGTTTTCTGGATTTCCTTGATGAGTTTTTGGTAAATCCTTGTCTATGTAGCTTTGTGGCATAGGTATGACTGTGGTTGGGCTTCTTTGTACTCAAGCAATGAATGCATACCAACTGTAACAGCTGAAGGTAGGATCATGAATAAATACTCTCTGATTTTGGCTTAGTATAGTTCTGGTTGTTTTCCCTTCTCCTGACATTTCAAAAAAAAAAAAAACAATTTCCTATTCCTGTAATTTTTTTTGTTTTTTTGGCATGAAGTAAGAAATATTTAATACATAAGATAAGTCATTATAATTAACTTGTTGAATCACATTTTCTTGCAGAATGACATTTTTACGGATGTCTTAGGTTTTTTTCAATTAAAAAAACAAGCAAAGTGCAAATATAATGTGATTTAAAATGGTAATATCAGCATTTAAAATTTTGAGAACTCTTTTTTAAATCATAGGATGCTCTATATTCAAAAAAGTAAAATATTAGGCAGTATTCTATATTTCGAATTTTACATTTAAGTAAAATTCTCTGGCTCAGACTGAAAAGTAAACGCTGTATGTTGGAGCTTGTCTCAATGACACTTAAAAGCTGAGCCTTTCTACTTTTTCGGAAGCACATATGTATCCTTTAGCAAATGTGTAGAAAGCAGCCTGTCCGAACAAATTTTGTTCACCTGTTCTCACTTTGGTTTATAAATTGTAAACATTTAATAATATTTTATATAAAATATTTGTGGGAAAAATGCCCATCCCTGATTAAGAGGACTTTTTTCCTACTCTTATTTTTATTATTTTTACCAGTATATTCTGAAGTAGAGAAATGTGAAATGAGATTAAGATTTAAATTCCTAACAAACAGAATCATGCGTTATCCCTGTTTTATAAGTCAGGAGATCATTTTGTAGAGACCAGTTTATTGTTTACATTTGTTTAATGACTCTTATATTTGTTTATTGATTCTTAGAAACCTTATATATTAATATGTTCAAGAAGAACTCTAATGGAATATCTCTTCCGTAAGAATGGATTGATGATTTGCCTGTTGTTTAATGAGATGAGGATACTTTTTTAAGTATTTTGAGGATCTCATACTTTTCTGGCATTCTTTTTACATGGTTTTCTGAAGTGAATATAGTCTAAAAAAAATACTGTGTAAGGTATTAGTAATCGGATACTCATGATAACAAAGGAAAGTGGTGGAAAAACCTAAGAAATATTCACAAAGATGATAATTTTCCAGATTGTTAATAAGGAAATGAAAGTCTCTAATAAGCTATTACATTAATTGGGAACTATATTTCTCAGTTCAGTAACAACTAATAGTCAATCTATAATAGCTCCACCAGAGGGAATGAAAGTAATTTAGAAAAATATTTACTATTTGATTTGTCAGAGTGTGTCCAGGAAGGAAGAGAGCCTATGGGTCTGTTGTGCATTTAAGCTCTTCAGTAAAAGTGGTGGTATACTAAGCTATATTTAAGAAGGCAGTTTGAGATTTTATATTATGTGCTAGTGAATCATTTTTGGATTTTGCACCAGAACTGAGTTCTTTGGTCCCTGCATTTCTGTGGTTTGTGTTGCAAGGTCCAGAGGCTTAAAACAAAGAACACCATGGGAAATTCTCCATGAGTCATTCTGTCAGCTGTAGCTTCTGTTGTAGAGTCCTTCAGAAATAACTAGTGTTTTTTTTTTTTGTTGTTGTTGTTGTTTTGTTTTTTAATTTTATTTGGAGATATTTTATTTTTTTATTTTTATTTTTTATTGCATTTTAGGTTTGGGGGTACATGTGAAGAACATGCAAGATTGTTGCATAGGTACACACATGGCGGTGTGGTTTGCTGCCTTCCTTCCCCTCACCTGTATCTGTCATTTCTCCCCATGCTACCTCTTCCCACCTCCCCACCTCCCTGTCCCTCCCCCGTTTCCCCCCAACAGACCCCAGCGTGTAGTACTCCCCTCCCTGTGTCCATGTGTTCTCGTTGTTCAACACCCGCCTATGAGTGAGAACATGCGGTGTTTGATTTTCTGCTAATAGAAATCCCATTTGACCCAGCAATCCCATTACTGGGTATATATCCAAAGGATTATAAATCATTCTACTATAAGGACACATGCACACGAATGTTCATTGCAGCACTGTTTACAATAGCAAAGACCTGGAACCAACCCAAATACCCATCGATGATAGACTGGATAGGGAAAATGTGGTACATATACACCATGGAATATTACGCAGCCATCAAAAATAATGAGTTTGCGTCCTTTGTAGGGACATGGATGAACCTGGAAACCATCATTCTCAGCAAACTGACACAAGAGAAATAACTAGTGTTTTATTGCCAGCTCTGCTAGCTACTTTTCATACTTTGGTTCTATATGCTTATAAAAAAGTGTGTCAGTATGGCTGTTGTGTTGTAGCTAATGTTCAGACTTTTTTTTTTTTCCACAATTCCGTAATTTTTAGTTCTTTTAGTGGCTCTAAGCTAGACTAGTAATAAATTGTAGGTGGTGAAAGGATTTATGACTGTTTATTTTGTTGTTGTTGCGAGGTAAGGAGGTAGTCATTTAATACTTTTGGTTCTGTGAATCTTACAGTCCAGAGAACTAAAGATTGTTAACAGTTCAGCTGGAGTTGGCACTATGTGCTAAATCCCTATCCTTAAGAGCTCTTTATGTATTGCGGACAAATGTCCTCTTAGCTGTTTTGTTATTTTGTGAAAAATAATAATAATAAAGCAAGGCAGTTCAGCTTTATACTAGTTTTAAATTTGAAGTACTATGCTTTAGGCCATTTAAATTGTTTTGTAGAAACAGATAAATAAAAAGCTTGATTTGAATCCTGCCCACAGGATGCCTTAATCACCTTTGATATTTTAAAGGAGATGAGGAAATAATGGACTTTTTTGCTATTAAGTGGTAGATGTGGTCAACACAATTTCACTAGATTTGAAAAAAATCACTGTCCCTACTTGACAGGAAAATTTAAAATGTGGATTGTAACCTGATCTTTTTTTCTTAGAGTGTAGTGTCTGAGAAGTTTGTTAACTTAAGCATTGACATGAATTTTCTATGACACAACTTGGCAAATTAAATCTGTGGTTTCATCACTGGCTTTGAATTACACATTTCTATGCATTTTACTTAGCTAAAAACCTACTTCAATATTCAGTTTTTAAATTTATTTTCTTTTCTACTTAATTCTAATACATATCACTAACATTCACATTTTATTTTTGTTCTTTTTAATAATAAATACATAAGTGGTTACTGCTTGCTAGGCAATGCTTCTTATTTTCTAATTTAATCCCCAAAACAAATTTGTGAGATACAGATAGAGGTATTAGTAATTAATGTTTTACAGGAGATGCTTAAAAAGGTTAAGCAACTTGTTCAAGTTCAAACACTGTTAAATTGTGAAACTAGAATACAAACCCAGTTACGTTTGTTTCTGAGGATTCCCTTGCCTGCAAGGCCTGCAAATTTTAGGGAATTTTCATTTACAACAATCAGAAATACTACTCCCATCCCACCGTGTCAGTTTCTGATTTGCAATAGTATATTTCCTGCTCTGGTATTTACTTCGTCTTATGAGGGTTGAGCCTAAAAATTACCTTGTTATCTAATTTTCAGAGTTATTTGTCTAGTAACCCTCCTCACTGGAGTGGGTTTCAATAAAATGGTGCTGTATTTCACTCATTTCAAATTGCAGTATTTTTCTCCTTATTTTAACATCACTAAAATCAGTGTATCTGCTAATGGAATTCTTGATAATTCTAAATTTAGTAGGTAACATTGTTTGACTGCCAATAAAATCTTAACCACTATCCAATGTAAAAAAAATTTGTTTAACCACCTCCCCTTCATTTCAACCATCCCTTATTAAGAAGAACTAAATCTCAAATGCTCCTTTGTAACTAAACCTAGGGAAGAAATATCTAATACCCTGGAGGACAGAGAAAAGGGTGTGAATTAAGGTTTGAGTGTCATATCTTTACTTCTCATATGGTTTCAGAACACTTCTCTTTGGAGTATTGTCAAAAGGCTCTTTATGCACTGAAATCAGTAAAAGGTGATTTCTAGTAGACTATTGCAAGCAAATAAGCGACAACACAGAACTTTCTGGTTCTTTGCAATTTTTTAAGTCCAGCAGAAATTATTTTTAACAATATTAAAGGACCATTTCATTTACAAAATTGTATGTGTTTGTGTGTGCTTATTAGAATAGTTAAACTTGGTTAAAAGGTAACTTTTACTCTAGTATACATTATTTATTGGGTTAGGTTTATTTAACTACCAAATCACATTTCCCTCTGCACTGTAATAACACATTGGGAGGGGTGTGTATGAATATATAAAATTTGGAGAGGTCTCTAAATATTGCTACCTAGGGCTTAAAAATTAGAACTCGGAATTTAACAAGGAGAAGGCATTCTGAGTTGAATGAATACATGTATTCTGAACATTGAAGACCTTTGGTTAGGGGTTCTGGAATATAGCTGTGCTTAATATATGAAATCAAAAGTAAAGGCAGGCCAGGCATGGTGGCTCATCTCATACCTGTAATCCCAGCACGTTGGGAGGCCGAGGCGGGTGGATCACTTGAGTTCAGCAGTTCAAGACCAGCCTGGCCAACATGGGGAAACTCCGTCTCTACTAAAAATACAAAAATTACCCAGGCATGGTGGTGCGTGCCAGCTACTTGGGAGGCTGAGGCAGGAGAATCGTTTGAACACAGGAGGTGGAGGTTGCAGTGAGCTGCGGTCTCACCACTGCACTGGGTGACAAAGTGAGACTTCATCTCAAAATAAAAAAGGCAGCTAGCCACCATTTCCCAGTGAATTCCTGATAATTCTTTGCTTTATTAATAATAGTTCTTCATTTTGCAATTTGACTTTTTCTGCTATCTATTAATAGAAAAATATACACACACACATATAAGAAAACACATATATTCATTGTTGGCAAAATGTCCAAGTTATCAATATGGTATTTTCAAACACTAGGCACAGTTTCATTAGGTGCATGTAACATTATGTCATCATCACATGCAGCTGTTCTACATAAATACCTAACCAAAAGATATTGTCATGATTGCATGATTAGACTACACAGTGGACAGGGACTTAAAAGTATAGGAGTTTTCTTCACCAGAATTTATTTCATCAGACTGATTTGAATTGATTTGTTGCTTAGAACCTGGCCACTTTTTAGCTTCAGACCTGCCTTTCTGTAGCATTTGATAGTACTGATTATCTACTCTTCCTTCGCTTCTGGGACCTTTTCTCTTTTCTGACTCATCATCTTAATTTCCTTTATTGGCCTCCATTCTCAATCATGCAGATGCTCGTTTCTCCCCCAAATTTGAGCCTAGGCATTTCTTTTTTACTCAGTGTTTTAAATTTTAGTGACCATCGTTAGGTTGATGACTCAAATCTGCAGCTTCAGTCCCAGACTTTTCTTTGAGTTTCTAGCTTACTATTTCCAGTTCTCTGATTACATCTGTCTCAGTATTTAGCATATGGTAGGGATTTTGTGAAACCGTAGGATTATCTTGGTGATTTTCCTCGCTGAAGCACAGGGAACTAATGAAATAGCCAAGAAGGTTCTTGACATTGTTACTTATGCATATAAGCATATACACACACACACATTTTTTTTTTCTTTAGCAGATACTTTAAGGTAGAATTCAATGATTAGAGAAAAATTATGATTTTAGTATCATTTGAGAAGTTCTTTATACTTCATTGAATATAGTAAGTAGATTATGATAAGCAAGTTGGACTGTGGGTGTGGTCCTTGTTCATTTTCTACTTCCATTTTTGTTGTCTTTTTTCCTCTCCTTTTTCGTTACCTTGTAAGAGAAAATAGCTCAGGAAACTCGTTTACAATCAGTAGTCTGGGAACTTCCGGGATTCTTTAGCAGCATCCCCCTGGATGTAGCAGTCTCTTGACGCAAGCAGCATTGTTTTAGGGTAGGAGTTTTTATAATGGCTGTGAGGTTGAGTGGCTAAGGTTGATAAATGGCAGTTGTTACCCTTTGCAGAAACTCAGTTGGAATCCTTTTCTGTCAACTTTTATGTTCATCTGTAAATTAAGAAACGTGTTCCCATTCCCTCCCTCTCCTACCTCAACAAGTATGGACAGACTGCTTAGGATCTCCTATTTCTGAAGATTTCATGGTCTTTTGTAAAGTCAGTTTGTTCTCCAGAACAGTGTCATCTTGTCCCAGAACCCCCTTTACTTATTATCACTACTTTTGTTGTGAGTTAACATGCTGTCACTGATGAGGAAGAGTTTTAGATTCTTTGTCTTTTTCTGTGGATCAATTTTGGTTTAAATAGGTGTCAAAGGGAATTGTAAGTAAACTTGTATTTTATAGATTTTGTTTTTAACTAAACTACCTCCATACCAAATGAAATGTAGTCATTGAAGTGTCATTGTTTTATGTTTATTTACTAATAGGCTTTTTTAAAACCCTAGTTTTACTTTTATTCTTAATAAAGTACTGTTCCTATCACTAGACTAAATAATCTTTACATAAAATGCCATAGGTTGAAATAATCTAAAAGATAGAAATAAAAAAATGAGGTGATATTTGGGAAGACTTAGATTAGCATTTATATATAGCATCAAACTCTTATCACAAAGTTTCCAGTAATATTTATTTAACAGAGAGACAACCAGGAGGAAATGCTGTAGTTCTTTCAGCTTATAGGACCCCCCAGAAAAAGAAAACAGGAAAGTACCCTTTGTTTTCTACTTTTGGAAGGTTTGTTTTTTTTTGTAACTGATAGTACTTTAATTTCTTCTAGATATATGTTATTAAATCTAAACCTAATAATTGAGGATCATGATGACATAGATCAATAGTGCAGTAATCAGCACCCAGATATTTTGGGAAGTAGGGTGAAGTGATAGAAGGAAGGAACTTTTCTTTCTAGGAAATCAGTGAGAATAATATTTTAATGGCAAAATATTTCTTTTTGTCTTAACTTTTAAAAATCTGTAAAATGGAGAGAATATCTCTTCATAGATGTTTCTTTTTTTGAGGATTAAACAAGATAATTCATTTGAAAATAATGTATAGCAGTTAGTAAGCCCTTTATAAATTTAGCAGTTGTTCTTATTATTGGAATTTTTGAAAAGAAAAGCATACTCCAGGACAGCTGATGGTAAATGTACTGGCAATTTTCAGATTTAACGAAGTAATTAAGATATTTAAACGGGGTGTTCAACTTCTTATTCCTCCAGTTGATTCTTGCTATTGGAAAGTTAGCATAAGATTTAAATCTCTGATTCTGGTTCAGTAGAATGAATAAATTTAATAACAAAATCTTTTCAGTAAAACAACTACATTTATCCTTATTTTTTCTGTTTCAGGTTTCCCCTCAAAAAACCTATAAGGTAAGTTTGCTCAATTGCTCTTCATACTCAAGTTTAGATTATATTTTAATTATAAGCATCCCTTTAAAATTATGTTGGATTTTTGTGATTTTTGATATTGTGTATTCAAGTAATTCAAAATTTCAAAACGTTTTACAGATTTAAAATACAAAAGATGTTACTTTTTTCTGGAAGACAGCATTGTTTTGGTAATACTTCTAATATAAGCATTTAAAATTTTGTTCATAATGATATTTAAGGTCATTATGAAGAGATTTAAAATCTATTTGTGACTGTTTTGAATTAGAGTAGGTTGGGAGGTGAAAATGGAATGCTAGTTTTTTATGTGTTTTATCACTTGTGTGACTATAATTGGCTTTAGTTAATGAACTTTGGTACTAGCTTAGTCTTAATTATGACAGTGAAGAAAAAAATCCAAAATGTTAAACTATATCTATGCCTATATTCATGTCTATGTATTTACTCATTTCCAGGTATTAAATGCCTCTTCCTCAGTACATTTGCTTTCAGCATTTCTTCTGTAATCTTAATTATCATAAATATTATTTAAAATGTAGGCAGTATGTCATTCCTAATTATTGTATTTTATCATTTCTAGTGTCAGCACAGTGTAGGATCCAGTGCTGCAGTGAATATGTATATGTGTACATATGTATTACTGTTATGGTCTTGTCACCCAACCATTATCTGGTCAGTGTAATTGGCTAAGCCATAGAAAAAATAATAATTCTAATGTTACTGGTCCTGAAAGTGGTTGGCTAAGACTTCTGTGGCTAGAGCTACATAGGCAGGCTTAAAATGAGGCTTGCCTAAGGCTTGCTTTTTAACTTTTAAACTGTTCTCATGCATGATCTATTTATGCGGTGATTTTGCACTTGATCATAGTATATGTAGAGAATGTGTTTAATTCCTTTTAGGCTTTTTTTTTTTGGTCTGTTAAATGGAAATGATAGTATTGACCTGTGAAAATCATACCAAATAATGTAAGCAGTTACTTCTAAGAATAAAAGAGACTTTAATGCTGACTACTATTTTTAATTATTTTAAGCACTTTTTATAATCAAGTAAATAGATTATGTATCAACAAAACTAATTGAAAAATATAAATTAGAGAGGTTTATGGTGATGTGTAAAGTAAACTGATTTCCTGGTTTGTCTTTTAAGATCTACTTTTGGGATTTAAAAATTTTATTCTAATGATTTTCTTGCACTAAACATTTGATTACTTTGCTTTAATTTAGGCATGGAAGTATTTTGAACCGAGAGTCACCAACAGATAAGAAGCAGAAAGTAGAGCGCATTGCATCACATGATTTTGACCCCACAGGTAAAATACTATTTATTCTTTCAAAGAATATTGAGAGTAGTGAAGTTCAGAATAATAGAGCCTAAGCTACTTGAAACACTCAGGAATGGTTGATCTGTTTTAGGACTCTCCTTTTTCTCCAATTATGTCATGATAAAGCCTTTGCATTCAGCAGGAATGCAAGCATTTTTAACTTTCAACACTGTACATTGCACTGCAGAAATATCATTATAGAGTATATTATATTTTTAAGTAGTGATAAAGAAATGATTATATAATAATTGGAGATTTGGTCAGATCAAGGACTCAGTATTAAGATGAATTGTGGTATAAGCAGAAGGATGTTATAAAACCAAGACTATAACAAATCTACACTTCTGTAGTCATCTAAAAATTCAATTGTGATCATGGTGAATTGGAGTTTTAGACAAATCAATTTCATAAAGTAATGATTATCTCATTTTAGAGTAAACAAATGAGTAGAAATCCCTTCTTCTTCAGTCAAAAAGTATTCTGAACTTAGAGAGCTGTCTTTCAACCTTAGCAATGTTGATCTTTCCTAGAGTTGACACGTTAATAGACTTTTAGATTGATCTCCTTTTACAACATATGGGCTTTTCCCCTTTGGCTTTCTCCTTGTAAACTTACTCGGTATTTGATTCATAAAAAATGCTTGGTAATCTTGCTTTTGTCATTTGAAACTGATAAATACTTTTTATGCACATACTAGTTTATTCAGTTATATGTCCCTTTGACAAAGGACAGAGTAAATCCTCTAATCTCAGATACATAAAAATAATGTATCTATTTTTTAGGTATTTTTATTTAGAAATATTTTAAATATTTAATAGAGAATAGTATGTTTTATGTATATAAGACATTTCATACTTTATCAGTATAAACTTTTATTTTGAAAAAACACTATAAATATTATTTAGGAAGCACATACTAATCATTTTCTGCATTTTGTGTAGTAGGTAAAATGAAATTTAATCATTAATTTAGGAGGTGCTGGTAATTTGTGTTATGCAACTTAACAGATCTCCATGAAGAGAGAATTTTCTATTCTGATGCCTAATTTTGTAGTCATGGAGGTCAGAGGCTTTCATTTACATGATTAGATATTGTCTTATAAATAAGGTCAAAAGTTTCTGCCCTATGTTCACAAAAATATAATCTTGTTAGGTTTATTTTATATGTACATCTGTGCTATGCCCTTCTCCAAAGACAGATTTAAGCAAAGGTGTATGCAATGGCTTCATAATCATTATAGCTTTTAGTGCTTTTGTCATCTCTACAATTATCAGATGTTATATTTTGTATACCATTCATGTGTTGTTTTGTTTGAACATATTTTTATTGCACTGTCTTTTCTTCTATAAATCTTTAAAATATGTCATTATCTGTGCTGTTCGTGACTATTCTAAGAGCTGTCATCTGTTATGTTCATACTTTGTGTTTGCACGATTTAACTTGATCATGATTCATTCTTTTTTCCCCATGAATTTTTTCCCTTACATTGGTCTCCATATTTTCTATATCTCTCTCCTTTTCTCCCGCTCTTGTGCAGATAGCTCCTCCAAGAAGACAAAGTCTAGTTCAGAGGAGAGTAGATCCGAGATATATGGTAAGCTAATATAGCTAATTCAGCCTTGCCCTTTGAAGCTTGCTTCATGGTGTTCCTGTTCTGTTCTGTTCTGTTCTTTCTTTCTTTTTTAAATAACTGCAGCCTTTCCTTGCGTCTGCTGTGCATGGCATGATCTACTGCAGGGAAAGGGATCCTGGGGTTTTAACATGGCTGTGATGTGGAAGCTTAAGGTTGCTAGAAACTAACATTGTAGATTAAGAGTAGGCCACATTGCCCATCTTCTCCCGTCTTGTTTATGGTAGGAACATATCTCTAATCTGTTTGGGTTAGGTTCCTCCAAATAACATGAATGGGCTTTGGATTCTTGTCATCTTCTTCCCACGTCTCATTTGCAGAGTTTGGATTATGAAGAATTTGAGGAATTAAGTTTTTTCCTCTAAGTGTAATACTAGTGTCATTTAGATGTATTAGCAGTTCTTTGGAATTTTTATTTCAATTTTGTTTGTTTATTTTTAATTGCCTCATCATGTGGAAAAGTCATTCTTGTATAATTTATCCATGATGGCAAAAATATGTAAGTATTTTATTTTCATAGCTTGAAGAATTTGTGTCTTTGAGAAGTTTCTCTGAAGCTTAATTGGAATGGGAAAATTTCAAAATGGTACCTTTTAAAAATAATCTTCACAAAGACCAAGTTTAACCTGAATGGTCAACTTTTGCAGGAGATGACTGAAATGCTATTATTTCCAGACTGTGTCCTGTCTTCCAGAGATACAATAAACCATGTTTATGAAGTTTATAGCTATTTTTCCTTTTTCTTTGCAGTTTTACTTGCCCTCTTTCCTTCTTTTGGTGACTGATTAGGGTTTTGTTTATTTGTTTATTTATTTATTTATTTTTGTTTTTCTGTGAAAAGTGAATAGGAGAGGAATTACCTGGAACTGAGACATCAAAAATAATTTCTGAAAGACTGATCAATTATTTCTTTTTTTAGGAAGATTCTAAATTTGGCCTCAAAGGGAAATCAGATAATCTTTAATAGAGCCACAAGTCTATCGAGTAGAAGTTTCCCGAGGTGCGAGTGTGTCCTAGCTTGATACACAGAAGAGGAAAAAAATACAGAAATTGCCCTCCCCCTTTTAAGATATTTGACAGTTCACATCTACTGGCACTTGAGCCCATAATATCAGATACTTTTTAGTATTATGAAGACTCAGTGTTTGGTTTTCAACTACTTAATGCTTCTTTGTTAGATACATACACATAGTTCTTTACTTGGGTTTTTGTGACCAGTGCTTTTTCTGTATAGTTATACCTTTTACAATAGTTCAGCAGTAAAGGTATACTATGCCTTGTGGCAGGTCAAGTTTAAGCTTTTTCTTCCTTCCAAAGTATTTTGGCTGCTCATGAGTAAAAAATAACTAATTCCTTGAGACTCTGGCTTTCTGTTCTATATCAAGAGCTTTTTATAGTTTATTCTTTCCTTAGGCACATGAACATTATCTTTTTACCTCTGTTCTTTTTCAGTAGCCCTTGCAATGTTCTATTTCGTCTCCCTCTCCATTTTCGTAGATTTTCAATGTGTATTTAAAAGCTTGTTGTGTGCTTTGGATGAAGACTAACAGTTTAGGAATCTCTGACTAGAAATATTATACTAATATTTTTCTTAGCAGTGATAGAAATATTAATACTAGTTCAGACATGCCATTGGCTTGGTAGTGATAGAAACATTTTAAGTGGTAATTGGGAAGTAAGGTGTGGCTTCTCTGTGTGTTTGTTTTTTGAGAACCCTTGAAATACCTCTTTTGGAAGGAACTGAGTCCACAAGTCCTCAAAAAGCACTCCTCAAGGGACGAGTTGATCAGAACAGAATTAGCATGCTAATGTAAATCTTTTTGACATTACAAATATTTTATCACCTGCGTGAATAGACTTCTTTAGACTCTGTACAGTTAGCATAGATGAAAAAGTCTCTTTGGGGATTCAGGAAAGCTCAAAACTACTGCAATGTGACTGAGTAGAGTCATAGCAACTGGTGACATTCTGCTTTAGTGTAGGGTCTTATTACAAGCCCACTTCAAACTTTTGAGATTATACATTGTTTTCTCTTGGGGTAAAATTCATTAGCTGGGTACTTAACGAAAATGCTAGTTACTCACATATGATTTAATTTAAACTTTCTTGGATTTTTTTTTTTTTTTTCTTTTGAGACAGGCTCTTGCTGTGCCCAGGTTGGAGTATAGTGGCCCGATCATGGCTCACTGCAGCCTCAACCTCCTGGGCTCAAGTGATCCTCCCACCTAAGACTCCAAAGTAGCTGTGACTACAGATGCACAACACCACATCCAGCTTATTATTATTATTTTTTAATAGAGATGAGGTTGTTGAAGGAATGATTTGCTAGGGGGGAAAAAAAGAAATAAATAGTAGAGACAGAGTCTCACCATGTTACCCAGGATGGCCTCCATCTCCTGAGCTCAAACAATCCTCCTGCCTTGGCCTCCCGAAGTGCTTGGATTACAGGCATTAGCCACCACACCTGGCTTCTTAGCCATTGTTAGAGCTACTTTGTGAAATAGATTTACTATGTACATCTTAAAAGGAAACCAAGTGTTTGCTTTGTATTAACATTTTTTGTTAGGTTTCTGCCCAGTGCTGTCAGTTGGTTATTTATTCCATTTCCCCTTATTTTTCCCTCTCTACGTTTTAGAGTCTATTAAACATACATGGATGTGTTTTGTGATCTACAATTTTAATAATACTTGATTTTAATAATACTTTTGTGGGTTATTTTAGGAAATGAGAGATTCAGCAAGAGAATTCTGAGTTAGACCATAGCTGCTTCTTAACTGCTATCATGGTGTCATGAATAAATTCCCGCTGACAGTATTCGGTGCAAGAAAATAAGCTATGTCTTTTTAAAGCTGTCTTAGTGTGCTCAGGCCACTGTAACAAAATACCATAGACTGCATGGTTTAAGCAATAGAAATTCATTTTCTCACAGTTCTGGAAGTTGGGAGATCAAGATTAGGGTACCAGTGTGGTCAGGTCAGAAGATTCCCTTGCTGGCTTGCAGATGGCTGTTTTCTTGCTGTTTGTCTCACATGGCCTTTCTCCCTGTGTGCCGATGCCCTGTCTTTAGTTTCTATGATACTTCATCAATGTGGTTCTTTTCTCTTTGTAATTATTTTGTCTCTGTTTATTTGATTGCTTTTTCCCTCTTGTTTTAGACATGTAGGCATGACCCAAGTTTCTGTCTCCAGTCTTTCTTCCAGTCTCCAGTCTAAGTGTCTCATAAGTTGAGAGTGACCAAACTGGTTCATCGTTGTTCTCTACAGCTGGAAATCAGTCTTCCTCTTGATTCCCCTAATTCTTTTAATGATACTGTCATTCTTCCATTCATCTCGTCTTATTTCCTTAAAGTGATATTTGACTTCTCCATTTTCCCTTGTTCCCTGTGGTCAGCTATTTGCCTGGTCCACTTGATTCTACCGTCACAATATTTTTCATCCTTCACTCTTTGGTTTCAACTCCACCGCCTTGTCCAGTTTTCCATCATTTCATTAGACTCTTTTAATAGATTCTTAACTTACGTTTACTTCAGTTTCACATTGATTGATTTCCTTTTCTCCATTCTACTATATTCTGCCTTGTCTTGTCAGATTAATATTACTGAAGTAAGAATTTGGTCATTCACTTGCCAAGAATGTACCAGTTGTTATTAAGATAATGCCACAATTTGTTTCCAATTTATCATTCTACTCTGATTTTCCTTCAGAGTTTCATTTCCCAAATATGTCTTGGTAGTCTTCTTTTGCACATGCCATTTCTGTTGTCTTGAATGGTTTACCACCTATAACTTAGAATCCTACTCATCTTTCAAGGCTCAATTCAAGTACTGTCTTTTCCTAGGATTGCCCAGCTACTTTTGCTGATTCTGAATGTTGACATCTTGTTTTGTATTTAACTACTTATATTTCTATTTATCTTTACATCTCTCTCCTATAATGCCTAACATGTTGGAGGCACTCAGTAAGTGAGTTTTGAATGAATAATTGTTGAGATTGACATAGGAAGTATTTTAATAGAGAGAATTGATGGAATAAGATCTTGACTCATCTTAATTGAATCTTTTTTCCTTCCAAAAAGCTTTAAGATAGAAGAAAATGTAACTTAGAAGAAAGACGTTTTTCTGGTAGTGGTCTGAAAGAATGAAATCAGCATACTTGGAATTTAATGCTCCTCTTGCTGGCAAGATTGTGCACTTAGAATCAAGAAGCTTCTTAATCAAAGGATTATCTGAGGTCTTACTCATAAAACATGTATGTCTGGCACCAGTTTAAAATGAGCTGTTTTTATAAGGTTGCACATGGCCTTTCTCCACTCCCTTCCCTGAGGCTAATTCTTAAGAGGTGAGACTTAGAGAAGTTTGGTCATGAAATAAAATAAAAGGTGAAGAAAGACTAATGTGCTTTCACTAAAGTAAATGTAGTGTGGAAGATGTAGCAGGTTATCTTACATATTTAACACTCCATTTTCATTAATACAGTTGACACTGTTTTCATTAATATACTATCTGGAGTTATGGAGTTATAGAGTGAAACTTCATTTTTTTCACTTTCAAAATATGATCATTGGTAATTACCTATTAAGCAAGAAAGGAACTAGTCTTTTTACGTTGGTTGTAAGTGACACATTGTTAAAACAAACAAAAAAAATACATCTTTTGTTATAATAAGGAAATAAAACTTAGAAAAGGATAGTATTTATGTAAATTTGATATAACATCTTTACCTCACTGATATGAAGCATGATATCAGTTTATCAGCTTCTAAATCAGGTGTCCCCAAACTTGGCCCGTGGGCCACTTGCGGCCCCCTGAGGCCATTTATCCGGCCCCCAGCCACACTTCAGGAAGGGGCACCTCTTTCATTGGTGGTCAGTGAGAGGACCACAGTATGTGGCAGCCCTCCAACGGTCTGAGGGACAGTGAACTGGCCCCCTGTGTAAAAAGTTTGGGGATGCCTGTTCTAAATGATTTTTAAGAGATAGGAAAAAAACTTTGTAACTAGAAGAGTTATTTTGGGGTAGATGGAAAATCAAGTTATTGTAGTTGGAATTTTTCCAGGGCAGAAGGATAATTCGTATTCTTACAGAAATATTTCTCTACTTTGCATAGTCTTCAAGGCTTTGATTTTTTTTTTCTAATTAGAAAGTGTTTGAGTATGCCTATTTAAAATTTATGTAATAACTATTTAGTGAGCACCTATTATATGGTAGGCACTATACTAAGGGATAGAGACACAAGATATACTTGCTTTCTGGTTGCTCACAGTCTAGTGTAAAATAATTGCAATACATTTTTATAAGTGCAATAATAGAGATACGTACTCATTTACCATTACTCTATATGCACTTAAAAAGAACAGCTGTGAAGAAATACTCATATGGCAGCAAGAACAATGGTAATGAAGAAGTATTACTAGGACTAAGTCTTATTTTTTTAAAGAAAACGCTTTATTTATTATTACTGTTATTTTTTGCAGATAATAGATCTTGCTATGTTGCCCAGACTGCTCTCAAACTGCTGGCCTCAAGCAGTCCTCTTGCCTTGGCCTCCCAAAATGTTGGGATTACAGGCGTGATCCACTGTTAGGATTAAGTTTGAAGGAAGTTTAAAGTCTTACTGCTTTTACTTTTTGAACACTCTGCCTGTGTCTATGCAAAGTGCTAGGATACAGCATTTAACCAAGTAATTATGTTGCCTTATAGAACTCATATTCAGAGATGGATACATTTGTATGGTAATTATGATTAATAATCTTTCTACCAAACAATAAAGAGTTAGCAACAAAACAAAACCATGGACCATGAGTTATAAAAATTGGAAAAAGTAAAAATGATGAAAGCTGTTTTTTTAAAAAAATTAATGAAATTTGAAGATTGCTATTTTGGAGTTAGGACTTTAGCTTTCTCTGTAACATACAGAGGGCCATATGGTCTTTTCTGTTCCATACTCAGATTCTCTGATTCTTAGACATTGTCACGTTTTTTTTTCCATTTGTTTTGAGTATTGTCCTGCCAGGATTTTATGTTCTCTGAGAACAAAGACGCTAGTTTTGGGTTCTTCACAGCACCTGTGGACTGCAGTGTTAAATAACTAGTATAGACAGATGCTCACTGCAAATTTGCTAAAACAACAAAAGAAGTAGAGTTTTTTTGCGTGTTTGTGTCAAAAAGGATATTTCAAAGATATGATAATTTAGCCAGTCTTGGTTATTTTAGTTTTACAGAGGGTAGAATTTATCCCTCTGTGGTAGGTTAAAACAGTTTCCAGTCAACATACAGAACATTTCTCTGAAGAAAAAGGGAAAACATTTCATTTGATTTTGAATGAGAGGGAACATAATAGATTTGAGCATTTGAAGGACTGGATTTCTGATTTTTGAATGGTAGGATGGCTTCATTTTCAGTTAATTATCACCACAAACCTAAATTTATGCAGACACCACTGATTGACAGGACAGAATAGTATTGTTAATTTGAATTTTACAGATTCTGAATTGACTGTATGTGTAAGGTGTGCTTTCTTTTTGTATTGGTCTATTGATTCTTACATGTTAAAGTACATCAATCTCACATTAGCAGGTGAATATAAAATAATAAATATGGATAACATGGTGGATTTGGGAGAAGAAAAAATTGAATAGGATGTGTGCATAGTTCTTTTTCCTTTTCCATTTTATTCTTTGTCCCTTGTCTTCTCCTTTTGCTGTAGAATTAAGAGGGAAGATGATCAGGCTGAAACTGTTATGAATTGGAGAAAACAGGTTTGCTGTATTCTGAAGTAATACTAATAGATTTTCCTAATTCTTGTTAATCTGTTAGGACCCTAAGCATATTTATATAATTGACTGTGCATGATGCTGTTTTTTTTTCTCTGGTGACCTCCCTTTCTGAGCTTCCATTCATCTCTAGATTCATCTACTTTTCTGAATTTCATTAATTCATGAGCAACTTTTGTAAGTTTCCTTCTGTCCCAGGATACATGCAAGGTTTTGAGATAAGATTGTGATCAAGATACAGCCCCGCACCCTTGAAGCATAAAATCTAATGGAGGAATAAAAACAAATACAAATCAATGTAACAATGATACAATAGGAGTATACAGAGGGTGCAGTGAAAGTCCATAAGAGGGGCACCTAACTTCAGTCTGCATATTTAGGAAAAGCTTGTAAAACAAGACCGATATCTTTTTTTTTTTTTTTTTTTTTTTTTTGAGAGGGAGTCTCTCTGTGTTATCCAGGCTAGAGTGGTGCAGTGGTGCGATCTTGGCTCAATGCAACCTCTGCCTTCTGAGTTCAGGCAATTCTCCTGCCTCAGCCTTCTGAGTAGCTGGGATTACAGGCACACACCACCACACCCAGTTAATTTTTGTATTTTTAGTAGAGACGGGGTTTCACCATGTTGGTCAGAAGACTCGTTTTTTTTCTATTTTTTCTTAAGGACATCTTGCTGTCTCTCATCTTCTAAAGCTACTTATAACAAGAAACTCTGCTCTTTAAAATTTCTCTCTGTCTTACTTACCCATCCAAAACCAATTTCCTTGCTTGCTAAAAACAAAACTTAGACATAAATCAGAATTGATCCTTTTTTTTAAAATTATTTTTGAGACGGACTCTTGCTCTGTCCTCAGGCTAGAGTGCAGTAGTGCGATTTCGGCTCACTGCAACCTCTGCCTCCTGGGTTCAAGCGATTCTCCTGTCTCAGCCTCCTGAGTAGCTGGGACACCAGGCCCGGCTAATTTTTGTATTTTTAGTAGAGATAGAGTTTCACCATGTTGGTTAGGATGGTTTCGATCTCTTGAGCTTGTGATCTGCCCGCCTTGACCTCTCAAAAGTGCTGGGATTACAGGTGTGAGCCATCGAGCCTGGCCAGAATTGATCTTCTTAAGGATCATTTGTATTAATTGATAGGAGTTTATTAACATAAAAGTACTTGTACTACTATCATGGAAAGGTGAGAAAATCCAAGGTCAACCTCCCCCCAATCATAATAAAATAATACTTAACATGTATGAACCCTTAATATTTGTTAGGCAGTAAGTTAACTACTATATATCTTGTATTCAAGTGAAAGATGCAAACATAGCAAACTCCTTAACTCCAACTACCCTTTTCCCTCATCTTTTACAGGTGCCCTGTTCTCTACAGGAGCCCGAAAAAAATTCTATTTAAAGAGCCCAGGTTGCTTAGCACTGCAATCAGCCGTATTAGAAACCTTTAATTCATTAATTTTCAGCTTTTGTGAGGTGGGTAGGAGAACAGAGAAGCATGAATATAGTATGAAAAAACATATCAGTGTTATAATTGCCTTGATTTTTAAAGTATTTTGAAATTTCAAATAACTGTAAGGGAAGTCATGAGATAGTTGTTTCTGAAAGCAAGCAAGGATTTTTAAAGATTCCTGTAAAATGCTGTTTATTCTATTTTAATAATCCTTTTTTTTTTTTTTTTTTTTTTTTTTGAGACAGAGTCTCACTCTGTTGCTCAGGCTGGAGTGCAGTGGTGCAATCTCAGCTCACTGCATTCTCCACCTCCTGGGTTCAAGCAATTCTCCTGCCTCAACCTTCTGAGTAGCTGGGATTATAGGCATGACCCACCCTACTAGTCTAATTTTGTATTTTTAGTAGAAATAAAGTTTCACCATGTTGGCCAGGCTGGTCTCAAACTCCTGACTTCAGGTGATCCACCTGCCTCAGCCTCTCAAAGTGCTGAAATTACAGGCATGAGCCACCATGGCCAGCCAGAATCTCTGATTCTATTTATTTTATTATATACTATAAATTTATAAAGAATGCTTTTTTAAAACTTGATTTATGTATTCATATCCTATTTTATAGTT
The DNA here is from genome assembly GCF_048565385.1 of Saimiri boliviensis. Taxonomy (NCBI): domain Eukaryota; kingdom Metazoa; phylum Chordata; class Mammalia; order Primates; family Cebidae; genus Saimiri; species Saimiri boliviensis. The sequence continues at coordinate 56,009,879 of NC_133454.1, forward strand.
GTCCTAATTACTTGAAGGAAGTAACACTGAACCGATTATAAAAGGTTGAATTGTAATGTGTTATCTCCTGCCCTCGTTACAGTTTTTTGTTTTGTGAGAGTGGTGAATATGTGGATTACTTAGTATTCAGAAATCTCTAGAATTGAGGGGTAACACATTTTTAAATGTTGAAAATCAACTTTATTGAGGTAAAATTTGCATAAAATAAGATGCACTAATTTTGAGTGTGTGGTTTAGATGACTTTGACAAATGAATATGCATACTCATGTGAACATTATCTTAATTAAGGAACAGAACATTTCTATCACTGAAGAAAGTTCCTTCATTTCTTTCTGCAGTCATTCCCAACCCTCTTCCCTACCTCACCCCTAGGCAGTTGCTGTTTTGCTTTTGTTGTTTTAGTTTAGTTTTTTTCTTTTCTATGTTGGAGTCATTTAGTGTTTACTCTCTTTTGTACTGGCTTCTTTTGCTTACCATGATGTTTTTATGATTCATCCATATTTGTTGTATGTATGAGTACTTTTTTTCCTTTCTAGTACATTATATAGACATATCACAGTTTGTCTATTCATTCATCTGTTGATGGACATTTGAGTTTCTAGTTTTGGGCTCCTATGAATAGAGCTGCTGTGAACATTTACATATTCTGTGGACACAAATTGTTTTCTCTCTTGAGAGAAATTCATTCATGGGTCATATGTAAATATATGCTTATACTTTTATAAGAAACTTCCAGTTTTCCAGAATGTTAGCACATTCCCACCAGCAATGTTATAAGAGTTCTAGTTACTCCACCTCCTTGCTACCACTTTTTATGATTAACCATACTAGTTGGTGTATAGTGGTATCTCATTTTGGTTTTAAGTTGTGTTTTCCTGATGACTACAGCTGTTAAGCACCTTTACGTGTGCTTATTGGCCTTTGATGTATCTTTGTGATATGTTTCTTTAAGCCTTGTGCCCCTTTTAACATTCGTCTTCCATTATTGATTGTAAAGTTGCATATAATCTGGATACAAATTCTTTATCAGATAACTGTATTGTGAATATTTTTTCTGTTTGTGGCTTGTCTTTTCATTTTCTTATCAATGTCTTTAGAATAGCAAATGTTTCAAATTTTTGTCCAGTTTACTAGATTTTTTTTTATGGTTTATAGAAATCTGTGCCCACCCTAGGGCCTTTTTTTTTATGTTATAAAATATTTTGTTCCATATATTTTATCTTTTTTTTTCTTTCTTCCTTTTTTGTTTTTTTATACCCGAAAGTCTTAAAGATTTTTTTCTGTGTTATCTTCTGAAAAACTTTATGTTTAAGCCCATGATCTGCTTAATTTTTGTGTAGGGCATGATGAGTTCAAGGGTCAAGGTTCATGCTAAACTATAGTAGGCTCATGTACTCATGATGTGTCATTATCAGCAAGAATAGATATGTACGTACACTGTGTGTGTATGTGTGTATATATATGTAATTTGTTATATGTGTATGTTTTCCATGAGCCATTGTACACACGGTGTATATATATGTATTTATTTTATTAACATAATCTTTAACATATTGTTTGGTTTGTAAATCACGCTTATTTAAAAGATTGTGGCTCTTTGTATAAAAATCTTTAGAAAAAGTTTTTATTTTCCAATTTTGGCATATAGTGCTGCTGAAGCAAGCACAAAAGTTTTTATTTTCTAATCATCATTATCTTTGTGTTGTTTTGACTTCCACGAAATGCTTAGATCCATTATCCTTTTGTTGTTTTGGATTTGGTGAAAAGCTTAGATCTTGCAAAGCTGAAAGTATATATTGTCTCTGGCTAACACAGAGTTCAGTATCTTCAGATCTGGTCTGTGATAAAACAGCCCTGGGTACTAATCAGGGTTCTACACTGGCGGGGCATTCCTATTTCTTTGGTTGGGGCCCTCTTTCTCTCACCTTGCCCTAACAGTTTTCATTTGCTATTTGGAAGAAAAACAGATTCTCCTTTAGGAATCAGGTTAGTATATGAAAGAGATGAAGGAACTGGTTGAGCTCACAGGTTCTTTGTGTTTTTCACTTTTTTCCCTTTTCTGTTTGTTTTCTGTGAGCCAGGGTTTTTCTTCCCCCCGAACTCTTCCCTTCTCTTCTCTTCTTGGGGGAATAGCTTCACATACTCTGCAAACACCTCCTTTCTTTTTACCGTTTTCCTGAGTGTATTTTCTTGAGAGTAAGATTATATTTCTCCAGAATTTTCCTTGTGATGCTCCTAGCCAAGTGTCCTAAAATGGTTGATTTTCTTGGGTTAAACACCAATTAGGGTACCAAAAACACAGGGCACTGAGGTCAGGGGTTGGCAGGGGAGAATTTTATACTACAGAGAAGTAGCATGGGTGTGAATGGGCTTTCCTTCTAGCTGTCTCATCTCTAATACTTCATATTTTGCAGTTTGCCATAGCTATTTTTAAATATTGGAGCAATTCTATTATACTCAGCCAATAAGAAAACAATATGTATGACTCTGTGATGTTCTTGTGTTTGCTTTGTTGATAGGGGTTACTGCTCTTATTTTATCATGTGTATTTACACGTCCTACTTTGTGTTTCTCTAGATGAAACACAGTTTATTACTAATATATAACTGTTGTCTTTTTCTTTTTCTGTTTTCTCTTCCTTCTTTTTTTTTTTTACCCTGTGGTTCTTGTGCAGGTCTTGTTCAGCGTTGCGTAATCATCCAGAAAGATGACAATGGATTCGGGCTGACGGTCAGTGGAGACAATCCAGTCTTCGTACAGTCTGTCAAAGAAGGCAAGCACTTTTAAAAACAATTTATCACTCAGTAAACAGAATAAGAATAAAAAAACTTAAATAATGGCAATTTCCAAGAATATAATAATTACATGAATTGCAGGTCATGTAGACTATTGTGCTAGATTCGTCTATGGTGTCATAATTATAGGAAGGAATTTACTCCAGTGGTTTTTTTTTTTTTCACTTTCTAGAAAGCAGTGTTTACATAGTTTTAGAAATCACGTGACTCCTTGGTCTTGATACTTTATTGTCCACACAGAAATTTCTGAAATTTCAGTTTTCCATGGCACCAAGTGATATTTTGGCAAAGACAGATTAAAGAGATAGCTGTGGTCTCAAAAATACCAATTATTTTCCCAGAACAACAATGATAATGTTTTCTACTGCTATTACCATATATTAAATACTTCCTTTATGTTGGTTGCTATAATTTAAGGTAGACAATTTTTTAAATCCCCATTTTATAGGTGATACTGAGGTTTAAACATAAAATCAGTCCCAGGTCATACAAGTAGTGAGTGGTAGAAGCAGGATTTGAATTTAAAGTCTGTCTGACTTTATAGCCCATGTTTTTAATCACTTTGTTATACTGTCCCTCTGTCAGGAAGATGATCAGTAAATGCAAATGAATCACATTTTAAGTAATTAATTTCTCATGCAGATGGAGCAGCCATGCGGGCTGGAGTACAGACAGGTGATCGAATCATCAAGGTAAGGAAAAGGCTATTACGGAATTTATGGTAGGATTAAAAACAACAAACATTGGTTCTATTCTGATTTTTTCACTTGGATTTTTATAAAAAGCATCATATTACATATGATAGATCTGTTGACTATAAAAACGTATTTCATTTGTCTTAAAATTCTCCTTTACTGAAGGGCATAATAAAAGGATCGAAAATAATGGAGGAATATATGTTCTTGAGTAGGAGAGTAAATCAGTGTTGTAAAGGTCATTTCTCTCCAGATTAGTCTGTTATTAAGAAATTCTCATCAAAGTACAAGTTGAGCATTTCTAATCTGAAATCTGAAATGCTCCCAACTCTGAAACTTTCTGAGTACCAACGTGACACAATGAATGGAAGATTTCACACCTGACCTCATGTGATGAGTCATGTGACACCATAAATGGAAAATTTCACACCTGACCTCATATGATGAGTCATGTGAAGAAAGCTGGTTTCACCGGGTACAGTAGCATGAGCCCATGGTACCAGCTACTCAGGAGGCTGAGGTGGGAGGATCGTTTGAGTACAGGAGTTGAGACTGCAGTGCACTTTGATCATACCTGAGAATAGCCACAGCACTTTGCCCTGGGCAGTATAGTGAGATTCTGTCTTTAAAAAACAGTAAATAAAACCAAACCAAAACAAAAAACTTTGTTTCATGCACAAAGGTATTTAAAACATATAAAGCTATGTTCAGGCTATGTGGATAAGGTATATATGAAACATGAATTTCATTTTTAAATGTGGGTCTCATCCCCAAGATGTATCATTATGTATATGTAAATATTGCAAAATTGAGAAAAATCCAGAATACTTCTTCTGGTGCCAAGTATTTTAGGTAAGTGATACTTGACCTGTATACAAATAGAATTGGAGTGGTAGATGTCAATGTGATTATTCTTCCAGATGAACTTTATAAGTATATAAGAATAGTTAAGGGAAAAAATACGTTATATATATATGTGTGTATGTATGAGAAGAGCTGTCTGTGACTCTAGTCTAGATATAGACCTACCGGTGGTATACAATAGAGAGACTAGAAATAGACTTTGGATTCAGATCAGTAGGAAAAGAATGGGTTAGTAACTATTCTTGAAATAATTGACTAATTTGAGTATTTAAAATCAAATTATTATTACGTAGGAAAGGATGCCATGAACAATAATTTGGAAGAAATATTTGAAATGTCTCACAGACCGGATATCCTTAATTTTAAAGAATACTTTAAAATTACTAAGAAAGGAATAAATGTTCTGAAAGAAAAATGGGCAAATAATTTTATCAGGCAGTTTCCCAAAGTAATTGAAATACATAACATAGTAATAGTAATGGGGATATGGCCAACCTCACTGATAACAAAGAAGTAGGAATTGAAATGATAGGTGAAAAATGTATTTGGTTGTCAGAAAATTTAAAGATAAGTAATACACATTTAGCATAGTTTGGGTATGATAAAATGACTATTCTAATGAGTTTGCTGTGAGTATAAATTAGGTAAAATCTGTTTGGATGAAAGTCTGAATATGTATCAAAAGTCTTTAAGAAAGTATGTAACCTGTGACAAGCAATTTTGCTTTTAGGAACTTATCTGAGGAAATAAGTGTACAAATGTCAAGTTAGGTGTGTACAAGGAAATTCATACTGGCTTTATCACATAACTATGCATAAATTGAGGGATAGAGAAATAAATTATGTTTCATTTGAAGCTTTTGAAAAGAAGGGATTAGTCAATATGTATCTTTATTGAAGGATAGCCACCATACAGTGGAAAAAAAAAAGCCAGTTGTAATGTATAATGTTTATGTGTCTATTTGGTGTGTATATTCTAGAAAAGTGTCTCCAAAATTAAATGTCATAGCTAACAGTAACTATTTCATGGGGCAGGATGAGTATACTTGTACTTCTGTTTTTTACACTGATGTATTTGAATTTTAGATAACTTGGATCAGAGAATTAATCAGAAAATTAATGTTAAATCCACATTTGGTATTTTTACCTTGATTTGTTTTGTTTAATTCAGAATCAGGATGCATTTAGCCGGTCTGAAAATTAATTTTCTTTGTAAAGAGTAGATCATGGTTGAAAAACTAAAAGTAAATTGAGTATTGTGGAAATACTTATTTTAAAAAATTATTTTTGATTTATTATTAGTTTTGACAAATTGATGACTTGGTAATTAAAAGCAAAGTGATCTTTTCTATTTGTATGAACCCTTCACTGGGAAGGATTTGTAAATCTGTTTCATGGTATGTTTTGCCATTTGTCACGGTGAATGAGTTGTAATGTTTTGTATGTGAAGGCCTTGGTTTATGTTTAAGTACATTTTGTTGCCACATATGCCCATAGAATCATGGTGTGAAAGTGAATATTGTATCAAATACATACATATTTTAATCTATCCTTGATTACTATGTTATAGTTGGTTATATTACATATGATCATTCCTGAAGTCATTTTATCTATTGTCTCAGTAGAATGTATCTGACATACACTACTTCTGTTTTCTCACAGGTGAATGGAACTCTGGTGACTCATTCAAATCATCTGGAGGTGGTGAAGCTAATCAAATGTAGGTGAATGTTATTCTTACTTTTAATTGTTTTCTGAAACCTTTAAAGTAAGGATCAGCAAATTTCCTGTAATAAGCCAAAGAGTAAATATTTAGGCTGTGTGGACTGTATAGTCTACTACCCACTCTGTCTTTGTATCTTGAAAGCAGCCATAGACAATATGTAAATGAATGGGTGTGGCTGTGTTTCAGTAAAACTTTATTTACCAAAAGTCTGTGATCCTGGTTTAGCCCCTTGGCGGGAGTTTGCTGATGCCTGCATTGAAGGAAAATCTGAGTTGAAAACTCTTTACTTACTAGTAACTATCTTTTGTCAACTCCATTTATATGGTGGATCATAATATTCTTGTCATTCTTGGTAATATTGAATACATATATTTTTTAAAATGCTTGAGTCACCTGAGAGGAAGGAGGTTGAGAAATCAGATATATGGCCTGATGAACTGAAATGAGACTAGCGATCTTCTCTTGGAAATCTTTAGGGTTAAGAATTTGTGATCTTCAGGTTTAAGTGAATAGCCTGTTGGACTTAGTTCTCTGTGGAGAGACAGGCTTGAAGCAGTGGGAGCCTGCAGTTAACCCCTGTCATTTTCAGGGTCAAGGGTGGATTCATGCACCTCCAGCTGGCAGTGAGGTATGGGCAAGCCAGGCCTCAGCCACGCACAGGGCCTCAGTTTTCCCATTTGCACAGGGAGAAGGGAAGGTTCCGTGCCCTGTGGTGGTGATGGGGTGGGTCGTCTGAATCTGGGTCACCTGAAGTCTAGGTGCTGCTATACCTTCCCCTACCTGGGCTTTTGTTTCATTTTGTTGTTACCTTTTAACCTTACCTGCTTTCCAAGAGAGGTTTTATATTTTCTTTTTTTTTCTAGGGTCAGGGTCTTGTAGAGTGCAGTAGTACAATTATAGCTCACTGCAGCCTCTAACTCCTGGATTCAAGTGATCCTCCCACCTTGTTTGTTTATTTATTTTAATTATTATTTTTTTTTTTTGAGACAGAGTCTCACTCTCGCCCAGGCTGGAGTGCAGTGGTGTGATCTCTGCTTACTGCAACCTCTGCCTCTGAGGTTCAAGCGATTCTCCTGCTTCAGCCTCCCAAGTAGTTGGAGTTACAGGCATGTGCCACCACTCCCAGCTAATTTTTTGTATTTTTAGTAGAAACAGAGTTTCACCATGTTAGCCAGGATGCTCTGAATCTCCTGACCTCGTGATCTACCTGCCTTGGCCTCCCAAAGTGCTGGGATTACAAGCATGAGTCACTACGCCCGGCCTTGTTATTTTTTTTGAGAGACAAGGTCTTGTTATGTTCTCCAGGCTGCTGTCAAAATCCTGGGCTCACCTGCCTCAGTCTCCCAAAGTGCTGGGATTACAGGCATGACCCACTCCACCTTGCCAAGATTTTATATTTTCTAATTGCTTCACATATTGAATGGAAAATAACATGACAATTATAGCAGAAGTAAAGAAAGTCACATGAGCGTCTACCACCTAAAACATAACTTCCTCTTTCTTTGTTCTGGCCTGGTTTGGGTCTTATGTATTTGTTATTGCATCTCTTAAAGGAAAAAAAAACGGGGAGAGACTGCTTAAACTGAATGTAATTTAAAAAAAGGAATTAAAAAAAAGAATTTATTGTCTTCTGCATCAGATTTTTCCACAGTAAAGTAGACTAGAAATAAGAAATAGTTGTTTGTGGTCAAGCAGAATCACTACTGTTTTATTTAATTCAATTTCTCTGTATTGGGTGGGTAGACCTCTTCAGAAGAAATTTAATGAACTAACTTTTTTCTTGGCCTTTTTGCTGCTATGTGAAGCAATTATGAAATTTTTTTAACCTTTTCATGACAGTACCAGTACTCCAAATGGTCACTTTGATCAGAGTTCTTAACTTTAGTGTATTTTAAAAGAAGTACAGTGATCAAAGTTAGATCCCCATACTTGAATAAGTTTGACTACTTATTTAATAAGAATGTGATTTATAAATTGTGTGCTGCATAAATATGGTTTATTTTAATAAGTTTATGCCTGATATTTATTGAGGAGTATAAAACCATTTCTTTAGTTTTCTAGGTTGTATTTTTTGCTCATTCTGTGTAAATTTTACTTAAAAAATTAAATCCCAGGATTCTGGCAGTAGATTGCTTATCCAATAGTAAGGGCACAGCTAAACACTTACAGTTAAGCATAATAACCTCTGCATATCCAAAACAGATATAAATATGACATCCCTAAAGCCTGGGTATATGTCACAGAGTTCCTGCACATCCTACTATTTAATGCATATTCTGGATATAATAAAAGTGTTATCAAACCAGAACAGTTTAGAAATAGCTAAAGAAAGGAAGGGAAAAGGTAGGAAGCTATTGTAAGCAAGTATGTAGGCAAATGAGATATAATAGATGACTTTCTGATAGAGAGCAATAAGATTGAAAAGCCTTAGAAGTGTTTACATGACGAATTCCTCCAAATCATAACACTTGTGACTACTACACATAGCAAAAATTGTTTTTAGAATACCAAAACCCTGTGAAATAATTGATAATGATTTCCATGGGACAGTTACATTGAAAGACAAATGTGAAATACATTTAAAAGTTATACTGAAATGTCTAATAAAAAGGTTTTTCCATATCTGTTACTGAGTCTGATTATGGTGATTTTTGCTATCTGGATATTCCCGCCTGTACTATCTCTAATGAATTCCTTTCCATTTCTCCAGATATTTTCTACTAAAATTTACTACCTTATTGATTATGTTTTTCCCCTGTTATTGTGGAATATTTTTTGGTGATACTCATTTTGTAAAGTTAACTTAAATTTGCATTTATATTCTAGCATATGCACTAAACCCTGCCTACATAGTATCATCTTAAAATACGAAGATTTAGGCCGGGTACCGTGTCTCACACCTGTAATCCTACCACCTTAGGAGGCCAAGGTGGGCGGATCACTTGAGCTCAGGAGTTCAAGACCAGCCTGGCCAACAAAATACAAAAATTCACTGAGCCTGGTGGCACATGCCTGTAGTAGCAGCTACTTCTGGGGGCTGAGCTGGGAGGACTGCTTGAACCCAGGAAGTTGAGGCTGCAGTGAGCTGACATTGTAGCACTGCACTCCAGCCTGGAAGATTTAAAAAATTTACATTTAAGAAATTAATTAGGGCCGGGCACGGTGGCTCAAGCCCGTAATCCCAGCACTTTGGGAGGCCGAGGTGGGTGGATCATGAGGTCAAGAGATCGAGACCATCTTGGTCAACATGGTGAAACCCTGTCTCTACTAAAAATACAAAAAATTAGCTGGGCATGGTGGTGCGTGCCTGTAATCCCAGCTACTCAGGAGGCTGAGGCAGGAGAATTGCCTGAACCTAGGAGGCGGAGGTTGCGGTGAGCCGAGATCGCGCCATTGCACTCCAGCCTGGGTAACAGGAGCGAAACTCTGTCTCAAAAAAAAAAAAAATTAATTAATTAATTAAACAGAGCCACTAATAGATGGTTGATTTTAACTCTCCTCTAAATTAAGAAAATATGTTATTGAGTTATACATTTTATTGCTTTTAAGTAATAGCTGACCTTACAAGTCATAATTTGCTATCTGAAAATGGCATCGTTCTTTTGGATTTTTAGGGCAGTCAGAAATGACATTAGATTTTTTTTCTGTGGAGACACGGTTAGCAGATGATGGGACAGTCGTACATAACTGGATCTTTTAGAACTATCAAGATTAAGTTCTAAAATGCTATAAAAAGTTTCTTGACAGTGTTATTTTCCCTTCCCTTACCTTTTTCCATCTCCCCACCCCAAGCTGGTTCCTATGTAGCTCTCACTGTTCAGGGACGCCCACCTGGGTCGCCCCAGATTCCACTCGCCGATTCTGAAGTAGAGCCATCAGTCATTGGACATATGTCTCCCATCATGACATCTCCTCATTCACCTGGAGCATCTGGGAATATGGAGAGAATCACTAGTCCTGTACTCATGGGGGTAAGAATGGGAAAATTTCTTCGTAAATGCTCAGTCTTATAAGGATGTGTTTATTTTTAAGAATTTTAAATACTGGACTGATTAGCAAATTAAATTTAAGATCCTGGAAAACAACTTTCTAATATAAAAATTACATAATGATTAGGAGTAGTTAGAATCTTGTCATAGCAGATTTAACAAGTATTAGACACCTGCCATATGTAAAACAATGTTCCATGCACAAAAATACAATTAAGATACTCTATGTTCAAGGTTCTTAGTCATCTTAGAATGTGTACTTTTAAGGGGATGGGAATTTTTGTTTATTTTGTTTACTGTTGTGTTTCCAGTACCTGAAATATTTCCTTTTTTCTTTTTTTTTTTTTTTTGAGACGGAGTTTTGCTCTTGTTACCCAGGCTGGAGTGCAATGGCGCGATCTCGGCTCACTGCAACCTCCGTCTCCTGGGTTCAGGCAATTCTCCTGCCTCAGCCTCCCGAGTAGCTGGGACTACGGGCACGTACCACCATGCCCAGCTAATTTTTTGTATTTTTAGTAGAGACAGGGTTTCACCATGTTGACCAGGATGGTCTCGATCTCTTGACCTCGTGATCCACTGCCTCAGCCTCCCAAAGTGCTGGGATTACAGGCTTGAGCCACTGCGCCCAGCCCTGAAATATTTCTTAGCATGTAGACTGTACTTATCAAAGCTTTGTTGACTGAGATTAAATCAAGAGTATACAAGTAATTATAATACGAAGGCAGAATGTAGACATTATGAGGGCAAAAAATACTAAGTTCTATGAAGATTCAAAGGACGGAGAAAGCACATAGAAGAAGAAAAATAAATAGAAGGAGCTAAAAAGCACCAAATATTGTGGAGAAGTAGCTAGGATTTTTGTTTGGTTGGTGCCTGTTAAGAATGTTTGTAGTGGGAGATGAACTTGAAAATAGTAGGTTGACTATGTATTTTGAAAAATGACATCTACCAGGCTAATTTACATGTCACTAGATAAGCAGTGTTCAACATTTTTCTTTTAAAGCAAAAGAGTACATGATTATCCTAGGATTATCGGAAGACTAATTTGGTAAAATAGGGTTGTGAAACAAGGAGGGATGATGGGTGAGAATTAGGGAGCTGTCTTCATATTTCAGGTAAGAGGTACTGAGTGTTTGAGCTATGCATGGGGATCGATAGTAAAGATCCGAATGAGGGAAAGTAAAAGATACTGTTCTTACACTAAGAAAACTTCATTTCTCCAATATCAATATTTAATATTCTCTTGAACCCAGTTTAGTAAAAGTGAAATAGAAGGGAAAACATTTCCTTGTAGTTTCTTATCTTTTAAGTGTGATGTCTAAAAGCCTGTCCTTACATTCCAGAAATAGAGAAAAACCTAATAGGTATTGATAATTGAAGCTGAGGCAAAACTTTGCATGTTACATTTCCTCTGTTTATTTTAGCTTCATTTTCTCTATGCTGGTTGTTGTTTCTTTTTTATCTTTTTCTTTTCTAGGAGGAAAACAATGTGGTTCATAACCAGAAAGTAGAAATTCTGAGAAAAATGTTACAGAAAGAACAGGAACGGCTACAGGTATTAAATGAGAAGTAGGGCTGTTTACAGGCCAATGAAAACGTGAGTGGGCATTGTTGAGTCGGTGTTTATCATACTTACAATCAAGCACTATTGTAACCAATGTCATTAGCTATTTTATTGATTAAGAATGGACGATTTCTGTATCTTTTTTACATAAGTGATTAATTCTGAAAATATTTTTATAACTTTTCAGTTATTGCAGGAAGATTACAACCGAACACCTGCCCAAAGATTGCTAAAAGAGATCCAAGAGGCCAAGAAACACATTCCTCAGCTGCAAGAGCAGTTATCCAAAGCCACAGGCTCTGCTCAGGTAGCATCACTATTACAAATGCTACCCAACTTTTTGCAGGATAATTTTCTTTTGGGAATGTGTCAGAGAATGTTGCAGTTGCCTTTTTTAAAGTTATTTTTCTAGCATAGGACAACAGGCTGTCCTGTTAAGGATGTTACAGAATTAATGATTAACAAAAATAAATGTGGGCGTCCGATTGTTTGCTTAGTCATGATATCACATTTCTTTGTTCCGTAATGATGTAAAAAAGAATTGAGCTTTAATGTGGCGAACTACTAAAATGTATTTAGATGTACATATTTATATTTTTTTGTGGTTTATTCTGCCATCTTAAAATAGAATGGCAGTTGATATGTTTTTAAGTAGGAATATAAGATTTTTAAACGACAGGCATTGAGCTACGTATATGGACAAACATTTTCTTATTTAATCTGCCTAACGACTCTGAGGTTACTTATGTTTGTTTTTCTCCAGTTTGCGTATATACTTAGAGAGAGAGAGATTAAATGACTTGTCTGAGATTGTATAGTTCAAAAGTAATAGAACTGGAATTCAAACCCAGTCTGAGGATTTAAAAGCACATTCATACTTTTAATGACTATATTTTTATTGTAATTTAAAAATAGATTTCAGTAGAATTTATTGTGTAGGTATAAACTATAGAGATAATGGTCTCTTAAGAAAAAAAATAGCTCAGCATTTATATGTTAACTAGACTTACATTCTGTAATATTTAGATTTGGAATATGTTAAGCATCTTATACTTCATCTTAAAGCAAAGTGGATAAATTGCCTATGTTTAAAATAGGTAAAAGCTGTTTATTACTATTCCTGAGTTAAGTCTGAAGGGAAAGCTACATATTCTCAAAAGAATTCTTTGAGATCGATCGATCATCTAGCTTAATCTTACTTTCTGATTAAAAAAAAATTATAGTAGAGAAACCTAGGGTCTAAACCGGTTAAATGACCTCTACAAGGCCATGCAGTATGTAAGGTCCCCTGACATCCTGGCTTAGTGTACTTTTGATTCCAGTTTTGTTTTGTTTTGTTTTGTTTTTTTCCCATTACTTTCAGTCCTACTAGCTATGTGACATTTTGAGGTGTTATACCTCAGTAATATTGGCAGTTTTATGTTATTACTGGGCAAAGACAATATTCTTACCCTGTTCGGACAGCGATCTAAATGCTTATAACCTGGCTGGGTGTGGTGGTTCACACCTATAATTCCAGCACTTTGGGAGGCTGAGCAGGCAGATCACTTGAGGTCAGGAGTTCAAGACCAGCCTGGCCAACATGGTGAAACTCCATCTCTACTGAAAATAAAAAAATTAGCCAAGCATGGTGGTGCATGCTTGTAATCCCAGCCACTCAGGCGTCTGAGGCAAGAGAATCGCTTGAACCATGGAGGTGGAGGTTGCAATAAGCCAAGATCCTGCCATTGTACTCCAGTCTGGACAACAGAGTGAGACTCCGTCTCAAATTAAATAAATAAATAAATGCTTATAATCTGATCTAAAGCTTATAATAATTTATGTTATAGCATTATGTCCCAGAATTGGCCATTGATTGAAACTCTGAAGCATTGGAAGGTAGTTAACAAGAAGCTGTAGGGTTATAACCTTTATTAATGGGCAGACAATATGAATTATATAAATTAACAAACCATTTTACCTTTTTGCTATATTTAGAAGTTTGAACTTATATACTTTTTACTAAAACATCACTTGCTCTGTCTTTAAAGTCATGCCATTTTAGAATCCTAGAATTAGTAGTTACTTATTGATTTTACTCGTAGAATTTCAAACATTCTTGAGCACATCACAATGTCCAACTTTTACCAGTCTCCATGTAGATTGTAGTATCACTCTGTTTTCTTTGTGCAGCAAGTAATGAAAGTTTTCTTTTATGTGTTTGTGTGGGTGTGTTTCTTTTTAATCTCTTTTAGGATGGAGCTGTAGTTACACCCTCCAGACCTTTAGGTGACACCCTAACAGTCAGTGAGGCAGAAGCAGATCCTGGAGATGGACTGGGCAGGACTGACTGTAGCAGTGGAGATGCTTCTCGGCCCAGTAGTGACAATGCAGATGTAAGCATTAAGTGTTCCAAATCTTTTTCTTCTGTATTCTTCTTTACAGCCCCTTTCTAGATTTGATTTTGAGTGATGTGAATTAGAGGTGTCTTAGCACTTTTGACTATCCCCATTTTTAATGTACCAATTTGATAAAGAGGAATTCTGTATCCTGTTAGCTTTTAATTCCAGAGTTCACTTTTTCCCTTGAACACCCATTGCCAACTGTTTTTTTTACAGGGATGGAATTTCCCAGCAGGCATCTTGTTCGTGGGTAGAGAAGTTAATAATGCCAGTGCATTCTTACTGAACCGAGAGACCAACTGTTGATATCTTTAAGAGCATGTTAATATTCCATTTGTGGTCAGAGTGACTCAGTCTTGAATCATGGGGCACTTTGCCATTACCAAGAGGAAAAACCTTAGTCCTTTTAGATAGGCTTCAGTTAATAGCCCAGGTTTAGTAACAGCACTTTCTTAATTAACCCAGAAACTACCAGATGAACATGAGTATCTGTTAAGAAGATGATGATAAAACATTTTAAGCTGAATATAATGTAGCACCATAGATGTATGAATACTTAAAAGCTAAATTCAGTGTTGCTTACTCAGCAATACTTTGTAAATTATATGCAATGATAGGAATAATGACTTCAGTGTAGATCACCCTCTTTAAAAGTGATGATGGAAGTAGTCTGAATGAATGTTTCTGTAATTGTGGGTCATGAAATCAATAGGAAATACAGTGCTTTGCTTATAGAAGAGGTGTCATTTCTTGGGACTTTTGTTACATATACATAAATACGTGTGTACTATTTAACAATGTGAAGTCTCTCTCTTATTGAAGGTTGTGGGGCTTTTTGTTTTGCTTTGTTGTTTTTTAAAAAGGAAGCCATGGTCTAAGCCATCATTCAGGCTGCCTCTTGAGGCTTAGGCCCAATGACCCAGTTCCTCATGTAAAAAACAAACTGAAGATTTGTGGGTTTTTTTTTTTTTGAAAGATAGTGATAGGAGTCTTGTGATGGGGTTATCTAAAGGTTTTAATGGAAAATTTCAAGTTGGGCTCAAGGAAAAAATGGTAATAGTTAATGTTTGTTGGGTATACACCCCATACACTGTGGTAAGTGTTTTATGTTCCTTAGTTAATTCTCAAAATGGCCTTAAGAAAGTAGTACTGTTGTTACTGTAACTTTACAAAAGAAAAAACTGAGGCCAAAGGGAGTTAACTGACTTTCCAAACTTATTCAGGCAATAGGTGATCTACTTCCACCTAGCTCCAAAATACCAGTAATCTAAATACAAACAAAACCTCTGAGGTATGAAAATGTATAAAGTTTTCAGAGAGCGGTGAAAATTTTAGGGCAACCTGGCATATTAGGGTTATGGATGAAATGGCTAGAGGTTATCTTAGAAGTCAAATCATGAGTCCAGATTATAAAGAGCTTCAACTTTTTCTGTCAGTACGTACTGCTCTTGGGAATACTTCTCACGCTCTTGTTTTAGTGCTGTGTCTCCTCTCTCTTTTCATGGCTTGTCCCTACCATGAGATGGGGAAGTTCCTTGAGAGCACAGAGACTGTCTTGTCTGACTTTATATATCCAAAGTGTAGCAAATTGTAGGCATTAGGAGCTAATAATATGAATGAGAAATCTGAATTTTATCTTGTATTTAGAGGAATGTTACAATAAAATCTATGACTTATAAATATAACTTCATGGCTAGGCGTGGTAGCTCACACCTGTAATCTCAGCATTTTGGGATGCTGAGGCGGACGGATCATGAGGTCAGGAGATCGAGACCATCCTAGTCAACATGGTGAAACCCCCTCTCTACTAAAAATACAAAAACTAGCTGAGCGTGGTGGTGGGTGCCTATAGTCCCAGCTACTTGGGAGACTGAGGCAGGAGAATTGTTTGAACCTGGAAGGTGGAGGTTGCAGTGAGCCAAGTTCATGGCACTGTACTCCAGCCTGGTGACAGAGTGAGACTCTGTCTCAAAACAAAAAAAAAAAATAACAACAAAAAAGAAATGTAACCTTATAAATTATGAGCGAATTGTTGGCCAGGTGCTATGACTCATGCCTGCAATCCTACCACTTTGGGAGTCCAAGGTGGGTGAATCATGAGGTCAGGAGTTCGAGAGCAGTCTGGCCAGCATGGTGTGAAACCCTGTGTCTACTAAAAAATACAAAAAAAAAAAAAAAAAAAAAATTTAGCTGAGGCCGGGCACGGTGGCTCACGCCTGCAATCCCATTACTTTGGGAGGCTGAGGCGGGTAGATCACAAGGTCAAGAGATTGAGACCATCCTGGCCAACATGATAAAACCCTGTCTCTACTAAAAATACAAAAACTAGCTGGGCATGGTGGCGCGTGCCTGTAGTCCCAGCTTCTTGGGAGGCTGAGGCAGGAGGTTGCAGTGAGCCGAGATCGTGCCACTGCACTCCAGCCAGATGACAGAGCAAGACTCTGTCTCAAAAAAAAGAAAAAAAAAAAATTAAGATGTTGGCATGTGCCTGTAATCCCAGCTACTTGGGAGGCTGATGCAGGAGAATTTTTTGAATCTGGGAGGCAGAGGTTGCAGTGAGCTGAGATCATGCCATTGTACTCCAGCCTCGGTAACAGGGCAAGACTCCATCTCGGGGGGGGGGAAGAAATAGGCGTTCCAATCAGTTAAGACTGTTTGATATGTAACTGATACTTAGTATTTGAATAAACAACAAAATCAATAGATAAAGTGTTTGGGCCTTATCTTGCATGCAGAAGAGAGTCACCACCAGAAACATATCTGTGGAAAATCATTTGGAATAAGAGGGATCTGTAAGAAAAGAAAACTGCGACTTAATAGGAACTTTAACAGATGTGTGCTGAATGGATAATAGTTAACATTTATTGAATACCTACTTTGTGCTAGAGGTTGTACCCATTGCTTTACAGATACTTTTTTTTTTTTTAACACAGCAATCTTAGAAAAGCGGTATCACCATTTTATATATGAGGAAGCTGAGGCCAAATAAATAAATGATTATTGTAGAAATCTGAGTGAGAAATGATAAAAAGTCCAAGCTAGGCTGTCAAACATATAACACACTAGTTTAATTTCTACAAGTGTCTATTTGAAGCTAAAGATGTGTTGCTTTTAGCTTATGAATGTCCATGTTTATTTCAATTCTAGTAAGTATGGAGGAACCAGTCTGCTTTTGTTGTTGTTGTTGTTGTTGTTGTTGTTTTTAACAGTACTTTGAGTTGCTGTTTTAGATTTTGTCTTTTGAATCAATGCTTTTAACTTTTTTCATTGTCGTCTCATTTTTATGAAATAATTTCCTAGTGGCGTTTCTGATATCGTTATAAAGAAAATTTCCTGCTTTTGCTTACCTTGGAGAAGGCTTTGAAGAATGTCCCAGTTCTCACAAGAGAAGCAACGTGATAACAAATAATGATCTAAAATTCAGTGTCTTCCATTTTGATTTTCAGTTTGTGAGGGATATTTTGAAAAATTACTCATTTTGGAAAAATTTTAAACATATTTAAAAGTAGAGACTGACCTAATCCTCCTCAGTCCCCTGAGAAGCTTGCCTCAGCAGTTTTGTTTGTATCCCTATTCCTCACATCCTCCAAATGCTGGATTAAAGTAAATCCAAGGCATTAGTTTATTAATATGTCTAAGAGATAAGAAGATCTTTTAAAAATATAGCTATATTATCCTTATTAAACCCTAAGAATTAATATTTTCTTTTTTTTCCTTTTTTTTTTTTTTTTTTTTGAGATGAAGTTTTGCTTTTGTTGCCCAGGCTGGAGGGCAATCGTTTGATCTCAACTTGCTGCAACCTCCACCTCCTGGGTTCAAGTGATTCTCTTGCCTCAGCCTCCCGAGTAGCTAAGATTACAGGTGCCCACCACCACGCCTGGCTAATTTTTGTATACTTAGTAGAGATGGAGTTTCACCATGTTGACCAGGCTGGTCTTGAACTCCTGACTTCAGGTGATCCACCCATGTCGACCTTCCAAAGTGCTGGGATTACAGGTGTGAGCCACCATGCTGGGCCAGTAGTTTCTAAATACACAATTGTTTTACAGTTTTTTCTTTTTACAGTTTATTTGATTTAGTATCCAGTCAAGACCTTCATATTGCCATTGCTTGATAAGTCATTTTAAGTCTCTATAATATATAATAGTTTCCTTCTTTTTTTTCCTTTGGCGATTTTTGTTGTTGTTAAAGAAATTGGGTCACATGTTCAGTAAAACAATTCATTTTCTAATTGTCTTTTCGTGTTGGTGTATGATGTGTTCCTTTATCTAGATTTTTCTGAAAATTCCTAGTTAAATATACAGTCTTGATCAGGTTAAGGTTTGATTGTTGTTATTTGGAATAATTCATGGATGGTATTGTATACATCTCATTATATCACATCAGGATGTGAATGGTTGTCTTACTGTGGTTGTAAGTTTATTTAAGGTGTTTAGGTGATGTCAACATGATTTTCTTCATTATAACATTCCCTATTTTTTTTTTTTTTTCTTTTTTTTTTTTTGGAGACAGAGTCTCACTCTGTAACCAGGCACCAGGCTGGAGTGCAGTGGTACAGTCTCGGCTCACTGCAACCTCCGCCTCCCGGCTTCAAGCAATTCTCCTGCCTCAGCCTCCTGAGAAGCTGGGACTACGGGTGCATGCTACCACGCCCAGCTAATTTTTGTATTTTTAGTAGAGACGGGGTTTCACCATGTTGGCCAGGATGGTCTCGATCTCTTGACTTCGTGATCCACCCACCTCGGCCTCCCAGAGTGTTGGGGTTACAGGCATGAGGCACCGCAGCCGGCCTCAAGCTTTTATGAAATGTTTTCACATGCTATTCATGATCAAAATGCCTGGATCCATTGTTTAATTCAGAGTTTCAAAAGTTTTGTCATTATTCTGTATTACATAGTTATATTATGAGAAATGATTTCCCTTACTAGCTAGTAGGTTACCCTAAAATACAGGCTTATGCAGAAAATGTAGGTTAAGTACTTCCCTTGATTGTTTTCAGAGGAGTCTTTTCAGGAGAGATGACGCTCTTATAAACTCCAAAGGTGACAAGTGAGAGGGGTCTCTGTGTGTAATATTTTGAACTCATAGATTTCAGTATGAGTTACTCTTTTTGTTGTTGGTGGGAGCCCCCTCAAATTTTCTCCTGTGTTCTTTTGACATGCCCCTCCAATATCTGATAGCTTCCTTGCTTTTTGTGACAGAATTATTCTGATCTTATCTTTTATATCTCTTGTCCAAGACCCAAAGTCATTCATTTCTCCAAGGTGGGTCATACATTTGAAACTACTGTTTTCTCTTGGTAACAGAAATATCTTGTGATATCACCAAGGTATCTTGGTATATGCATAGGTAAAATGTATCTTCCCTATTGGCATTCATTAGGTCCCTGGTTCCTCGTTTTCAGTTGCTCTAAAGAATGGCTCCCATTGCTTTGGGGTGTTCCTCATCTCCACAAAGTGAGTTTTCTGTGTGCCATATAGTTTATATTTTATACAGTCTGTTCTCAGTCCCCTAAACAATATAGTATAACAACTATTTATATAACATTTACACTGTGTTAGGTATTATAAGTAATCTAGAGATGTTTTAAAGTATATAAAGGATATGCATAGGTTATATGCAACTACCATACCATTTTATATCAGGGACTTGAGCATCCAATCTTCCACAAATACTGAAGAACAACTGTATTAGGTCATCCCAAACATACCATATAAATGGATTAAAATCCACATTTCACCTGAAGACAGAATAGTAGAAGCTTAACTGTACTCATAAGAAGGCTAAAATGCTTTTCTTGGATAGAAAGGATAGTTTGAGAAGGTAAGGGTTAAGGAAGATAAAGAGAGTTTGATTTTGACATAATGAGTTTGAGGTATACAATATATTTAGTTATTTTGTAGAAAAGTAACCTCCAGGTCTGGAGATTAAGTAAAATGATTTTTGTTGGTTCTGTATTGTTTATCAACATAAAACCGAAAAGGTGAGCGAGTAAGTGACTTGCCAAAGTAAGGAAAAAGTAGCAGAAACAGCTGTTCTGTGAAAGATATTTAGTAGTTGTAAATACAGATATGAAAATCAGAACAGTATTTTTCATACTTTTTTCTTCATCTCCTTTTGGTGTGCCTATTGAAATAAACTGAAGATCTTGTTTTTTCATTAGAGTCCCAAGAGTGGCCCGAAAGAGAGGATTTATCTAGAGGAAAACCCAGAGAAAAGTGAAACAATTCAGGACACTGTGAGTATGAAATTCATGCAATGGTAGTGCTGTCTTTAACTGTCCTTATACTGAAAGTATGTATAAACACAACTGATGTTCGCATATTTTATTTTTTATTTTCGAGACAGAGTTTCACACTGTCATCCAGGCTGGAGTGCAGTGGTGTGATCTCAGCTCACTGCAACCTCTGCCTCCCGGGTTCAAGTGATTCCTCTGCCTCAGCCTCCTAAGTACTTGGGATTACAGGCATACGCCACCACGGCTGGCTAATTTTTGTGTTTTTAGTAAAGATGGAGTTTCACCATCTTGGCCAGGCTGGTCTTGAACTCCTGACCTCATGATCCACCTGCCTCAGCCTCCCAAAGTGCTGGGATTACAGATGTGAGCCACAGCACCTGGCCTTTTTTATTTTTTGGAGAAAAAAATTTTTAATGTATTAAACTTAATAAAGATTTGAATAAGTCAAGAGATACTCCATAGTTAGTAAATATTATTAGGTTCCTTAGTATTTGTCGTGGTGGTAACATAAAATGTACTAGCCTAACTATTTTTTAAATGTGCAGTGGCATTAAGTATATTCACATTGTTGTGCGACCATCACTGCCAACCATCTCCAGAACTTTTGCATTTTCTCCAGCTGAAACTCAGTACCTAATAAACACTAAGTCTACATTTTCCCCTTCTCCCTAGCCCTTGGCAGCCACCATTCTACTTTCTGTCTGTGAATTTGACTACTTTAGATACTCATGTAAAAAGAATGATACAGTGTCTATCCTTTCATGACTGGCTTATCTCACTTAGCATATGACTTCAGGTTTCATCCATGTTGTAGCATGTGTCAGAATTTCTTTCCTTTTTGAGACCAAATAATATTCCATGGCATGTATATGAACCACATTTTGTTGATCTGTTCGTTTGTCAATGGGTACTTAGATTGCTTCCACCTTTTGGCTATTGTGAATATGCTGCCTTGTTTTCAGGTTTTTTAGGTATTTATCTAGAAATAGAATTGCTGGATCTTACGTATTCTTAATTGCATGCTTTTAAGCATTTTGGTTTTATTTTCTAATTAGATTTGTTTACAGTCTTGTACTAAAAGATACAAGAGCATTTTGTAGTGTTTTTATTATCAGCAACTTAGGGACTATTGAAAAATCAGAGACATCAAATCAGTTATAATATCAAAATTATCTGACTACTGCTCTAAACTAATTTATGTTATTTCACTTAATTTCTTTTTTCTTTCTTTTCTTTTTTTTAGAGATGGGGTTTCACCATGTTGGCCAGGCTGTTCTCAAACTCCTGACCTCAGGTGATTCACACGCCTCAGCCTCCCAAATTGGCTGGGTGTGAGTCACAGCGCCCAGCCAGTTTCACCTGATTTCTTTTTATTGGAATTGTTAAAGCCTTGAGGTTAAAGAAAATAATAAGAGTTGTTAAAAAGCAGAATTATATTTAGGAGACTCAATATGTAGTGCTGCAACATAAGGAAGAAAAACTACAGATACATATTATTCACTCACTTTAAAACTTACAGATCTGTTTATACAGCTTCAACTGTAACTGCTATGCGAATGTCTCTCAAACCATTATAGGCCCACCCTTCTTTTCTAAACTCCCTACAGATCTTACATGTTAAACTGCTGTCAGATTTAAACCAAACTCATTCTTTGCCTATTTCTTCCAAAATGTTTATTTCCCTAATCCTATTTGGTCTTTGATTTTAGTACTTACGATCTTCAGACATCCTGTATGTATGCATGTATACATGTATTTGTGTAAATGTGTATGTATGAATGAGACAGAGTCTTACTCTGTCACCCAAGCAGAGAGGCGAATGTAACCTAACAGAGGTTAAATGTAACCTCCAACTCTTGGGCTCAAACGACCCTCCCTCTCCAGGTAGCTAAGACTATAGGCACACACCACCATGCCTGGCTATTTCGTTTTATAAAGAGATGGGTCTTGTTTTGCTCAGGCTGGTTTCAAACTCTGGCCTCAAATGATCCTCCCTCTTTGACCTCCCAAAGTGCTGAGATTACAGGCCTGAGCTACTGTGCCTAGCCCCGAGGTTTATTATTTTATATATTAATGCCTTTATACTGCTGTTCTCATGCTGAAAACAACTGTGTGAGTTGACAGGTGGAGGAACTATTGCATGACAAACTATCTGCCAATCTACAATTTATTTTTACAAAATTGTTATCTTTGTTTCTATAGCATGTTTGTGAGATTACTTGATGATTTTAGAGCATTGTATCAGTAATTTTTTAGCCAAGAGTGATTTTGCCTCCGTGGACGTTTGACAGATGTCTGGAAACATTTTTGATTGCCTAGGACTGGGAGGCTACCACTGGAATTTGGTGGGTGCGTAGAGGTCAGGGATGCTGCTAAACGTCTTAGAATGCTCAGGCTATCCCTTACAGCAAAGAACTCTCTGGTCCAAAATGTCAGCAGTGCCACAGTTGAGAAACCCTGTATTATACATTTATAAAAATAAATTAAAAAGGAAAAAGTATTGCTCTATGTTAGCTTTCAATTATGTATCATTAATGGATTAGTACTTCTCAGGTATATTAACCTCTCTGCTAACTTTGTCTTATCATTTCTGCTCTTATTTTTCCTTTGTCCTATTGTCTTCATTCACTTTTTCTTTAATTTTTAAATTGTAACCATTTATGTAAAACAACTTGATTTCTTCCTGTAAGAAGTTCTAGGTATGTATGAATCAATAAATGAAGTTACAGAAGTGTACAGAAAGTGTTAGAGTCAGATAATCAGGCATATAGTGAGAAAGGATATTTACTCTTCCAAGGGAAATGGTTTTTCCCCTGAAAAAACAATCGTTGTGATCATTTTCTCTGTCAGAGTGGTTCATGGCCTTGAAAATTTGTAAATCCATACTTGGAAAAACTAAAGTACTTCAAAGAAAATAAACAAAAAGAAAACTCACCATTTAAGTGAACCATGTCTTTTTGATGGGTTGGCTTTCTTTTTTTTTCTAAATTTGACCACCAGATAATTTTTCTGTTTGCATTCTCTGAATGTTACCAGGATACTCAATCACTCGTTGGAAGTCCGTCAACCCGTATAGCACCTCATATTATTGGAGCAGAAGATGATGATTTTGGTACTGAACATGAACAGGTAATGACTTTTTTTCTTTCTAGAAAACAAATTATTACTTTTCTGCAATGTCTGATTCGTTGCAAAAATGAAGACTTTCTGAAGATGAAGGTAACATTCATAAGGATTTGAAGCTAAATCTTAAGAACCAATAGCCCCTTGGGTTAATTGGTTATTTTAGCTTTGGCCAACAGAAATGACCTTGCTTTTAAAACCAGTGAGAGTTAGGTTATTAATTTATATTTAAGTACTTCATTTCGTTGGGTTAGTGTATTTCTTAAAATGGTATTTAAAAAAAAATTTTAGATCCCAGTTCATTGGTGGTATAAAGGAATATGATTAGCTAGATTCTTGTCCTTATATCCTGTGATATTGCTAAATTCACTTATTATTTCTAGGTGCTTTAAAAAATAAGTCTTTTGGAGTTTTCTACATAGATAAATATATTGTCTACAATTTTTATTTCTTTATTTTCCATCTGTTTATCTTTTATTTCTTACTCTTGCCTTTATTGCACTGGCTAGGACTTTCAGTATGAGGTTGAATAAGAGTAACAAGACATGCTTGCCTTATTCCTGATCTTAGGGAGAAAACACTCAGTCTTTCATCATTAAGCTAAGTATGATGCTAGCTATACGTATTTTTTAGAGGTTATTTATAAGGTTAAGGGTTGTTAGGTTAAGGCATACTCCTAGTTTGCTGAGAGTTTTTATAATGACTGGATGTTGAATTTCATTGAATGAGATTATTATGTGGTTTTTCTGATTGTCTATTAATATGGTAAGTTACACTGATTGATACTAGAATGTTAAACTAGTCTTGCATTCCTGGAATGAACCCCAGTTGGTCATGATGTGTTATCCCTCTTATATATTGTCAGTTTCAATTTGCCATTATTTTACTGAGGATTTTTTACGTCTCTGTTCATGAGGGATATTGGTGTGTAGTTTTTCTTTTTGTAATAACTTTGTCTGGTTTGATAGTTGGGTAATGCTGGTCTTTAGAATGATTTGGAATATGAATATTCTGATGCTAGTTTACCTTACTGTTTTCTGTGTTCAGTGTATGTAGGGATTATACAAATATTCTAGGATTTGTCTTACTTAAACTCATACAAGTTCATTTCCCACCATTTCTTCAGTTAGCCTAGAGCAGGTGTCCCCAAACTACGGCCTGCGGGCCGCATGCGGCCCCCTGAGGCCATTTATCCGGCCGCCCGCCGCACTTCAGGAAGGGGCACCTCTTTCATTGGTGGTCAGTGAGAGGAGCACAGTATGTGGCGGCCCTTCAATGGTCTGAGGGACAGTGAACTGGTCCCCTGTGTAAAAAGTTTGGGGACGCCTGGCCTAGAAGAAAAGGAAAAACAGCTATTTTATGATTGGGCACAAAGCTTCCTACTACATTTCTAGAAATGTTGTTAGACTGTTTTTTTTTTACATACTGATTTGTATACATCTGAGCTCCTTGATAATCATTTCCTAAACTTCCATTCTCCCTAAGTGGTCTTTCTTCTAACCCATCCCCAAGAGATGGTTAATGTTCAGAGAAAGAGATTCCATAGCTTCTGTTGTTAATAAATTTTAGGGAAATTTTTTAAATCTTGAATTTTTCATAGGGAGATCAAAGTGAAATTTGGATAGCTATGTTCAGTTGAGCCTACTTTGCATTTTATATTTGTATGTTGGAGTTACTGATTTGTAATCATTTCTTCCTCTAGATCAATGGACAGTGCAGCTGTTTCCAGAGCATTGAATTACTAAAATCTCGTCCGGCTCATTTGGCTGTTTTCTTACACCATGTAGTTTCACAATTTGACCCAGCCACCTTGGTAATATATTTTACAGTCTAGCAGATTCAGAGTTCTTCTGTTGGTGTCATATCCCATAGAACTTTTCATTTCTATGCGATGAGTGGGCGGATTTCTTTCAGTTCTCCATGTAAAGACAGATATGAAAGATAATTAAAAGGTTATTTATAAAGACTTGGTTATGTAGTAATAACTACATTGTTTATGGTGACCTACCTATTCCAAACATTCCTACTCAATGATGGCCTAGCAAATTATATTTTTCATGATTCCTCATTTTGTCTTTTCCATTCCTTTCTCCACTGCAGCTCTGTTATCTCTATTCAGACCTGTATAAACATACGAATTCCAAGGAAACTCGTCGCATCTTCCTTGAGTTTCATCAGTTCTTCCTAGATCGATCAGCAGTAAGTTGCCAAGTTAATGTTGTAATCTTTGCCTTAGTATATGGAATTAGTGGCCTCCTGCTGCCAATCTTCCCTCCCATATTTTTGGATTTTATTGTGCTTTCTCACATCTGTATTATATTTCAATTATTGATTACTGTAAACTTTTAAAAAAAAATCATTTCTAAATGAGTTTCGGCATATGGATTCTCACAGGTTTTAGGGAATACACACACACACACACACACACACACACAGATATATGTGTTTTTTTGTATTTGCATAATTAGAGTAAGGATATGAAAAAGGGAATACATATGATATTACATGTATATTAAGACCCCAGGAATAATACTTGCATAACTGAACTCTGGGTAGCCTCTTTGAAGTTTGGAAGCATAAGTTTAACTAAAAAGTGGTAGAAAAGATTTCTCTCACACTGAACTAAATAATGATAATTTTTTTTATGTCATTAGAAGTGTTTAAATTTTTAAAGTAGTAAGTTGTATGATTAGTCTTAATATGGGTAAATAGCACTTAGGCCTTCATGCATCCTGGATAATCATGCTGCAGGTCTCTAGTGCTTTCACACTTACAGTTCTCTTAGATGACTGCTTCATACTTTTTCTCTCCTAAAACCTCCATCACTTTCTTTCCTAGTCTTTTCTCAGTCGATAACCTTGACCTTGTTTCTCTGAGAAATTTAAAGTATATAGAAGAGGACTTCTACCAGATGAATCAAATGCCTCCATTATACTATACAATGTACTCTACTCTGTGGAGGGATTGTCCATCTTTTTTTTTTTTTTTTTTCTTTTTGAGACAGAGTCTTGCTCTGTTGCCCAGGCTGCAGTGCAATGGCACAATTGTGCCTCACTGTAACCCCTGCCTCCCGGGCTCAAGTGATCCTCTTGCCTCAGCCTCCCAAGTAGCTGGGACTACAGAGGCACATCACCATGCCCGGGTAAGTTTTTTATTTTGTAGAGATGGGGTTTCACCATGGTACCCAGGCTGGTCTTGGACTCCTGGGATCAAGTAATCTGCCTGCCTCATCGTCTCAAAGTTCTGGGATTACAGGCGTAAGGCACTGCACCTGGCCTCAATTGTCCATCTTTCACCTAAGGTTAGCTCTGCCACAGTATACCCACAGTGTATTTCCTTATACCTACTCAAAGACCTTACTCTAACAATTATTTTCCCTTCTTCTTCATCATAGGTTATTTTCTATAGATAATCATTCACATTAGTATGCAAACATTGTTATTTTCCCTTTCTAAAAGCAAACACACAAATATTTTTGCTCTCCTTCTCCCTCCAGCTCCTGCCCCATTTGTTTTTGTATTCCTTTACAAAATTGTCTGTGCACTTTCACATTGCTAAATGCAATTACCTACTCAGTGACTTTCCTAACCAGGCTATTTAAAATCTCACCCCTTGCACTTTGTCACTTTTTCTGTTATTTTTGTCCATAGAACTTTTATTTATTTATTTAGTTTATTTATATTGTCAGCCTTCTGTACCTACAGCTTACATGTCTACAGATTCAACCAACTGCGGTTGAAAATATTCAAGGAAAAAAAAAACAAAAACCATTATCACAATAAAAAATGAAACAAATTGTTAAAAATGTAGTATAACAACTATTTACATAGTATTTACATTGTATTAAGTATTATAAGTAATCTAGAGATTTAAAGTATACGGCAAGATGTGCATAGGTTATATGCAAATACAATGCCATTTTATATAAGGGACTTGAGAGTTCACTGATTTTAGCATTTCTAGCTTAAGTGTACTCCCATAGTATCTGTGGGGGTACCTAGAACCAATATCTCATGTGGATATCAAGGGATGACTATATTCCTCTTCTCCTACCCTGAGTATACGTTTTATTAGGCCAGATATTTTTTTTCTGTTTGTTCACCGTGGTGTCCCTAACACTGAACAGTTCCTGGGACATAGTGGGGTTATTCAGGTATGTGTTAAATGAATTAGGGTTCTGATCATACTCCCATTGTTTAAAATATTGTGTTATTTTTATTAAAATAATTTACTTTCCTGAAAAAAATGACAATATATTGAAGTATGTTTGAATTTTGCATTTCTTAAGAGGGCACCAAGCTAAATCAAAACTTTATATTTTGCTACTCATGACCTATATATCAACATTAAAATATAAGAAGAATCCTGATCGATTAATTTGCTAATTATACTTCCATGGTGCAGCTTATATTTATTTCATATAAACACCATCATATACAAATGAGCTTTTATTAACTTTTTGCACTTAAGCTAGAAATGCTTTTAAGAAAGTTGATTTGAGCTACTGCCTGTCAACTTAAAGAGAAAGTTTTAAGATCCATTTCACCTTTCTTCAGATGAATATAAGAGATCTTAGAATTTTTAGCAGTGGCTTATTTTCAAATTTAACACTTCAGATCTCATAGATCTTGTTTAAATTCTAGAATTGCATGACTTAAATAGGTATACAATACAAAATAAGCAGGAAGAGGTTAAGATATTTTCTCTCAATGCAAAATAATAAAGTTTTCCCTTCCAGTAGTTGGGGGAGCAGGGATGGGAAACAACAATCTGGCGATTATTATGCAAGCCTGATGGGAAAAATCCTAGCTAGGAATAAGTAAATTCTAAGACCGTCACCTTAGTTAGTTCAGTAGCAAGAACTACAGATGGTTCCTGGAGATTTAAAAGTCCAAAAACTCAACATTGACTTTCAGTATTTTCTCACTGGGAGTGTGACATTGTGAGGATTCTTAAACTTTATGCAGGAAAACAATTGAGAATATGATGGTCTTCAGGGTGAGCATCTCAAATATAGGAAAGAAAAGTCATGACTATATGTGAGTACATTTTTCATGTGATAATATACACATAATTTAGGTTTTACCTATCTTCATCTAAATGACATATAACTGATTATTAACCAATGGTTCTAGGAAGCCAAAGCCAATATATTCATTAAGGTAAGTGTGTCACAGAAGCAGTCAGTCATCTAGTGAAACGACTGCCACCATTTCCTTGATAGCATGATCCTTGGGAAAAAGGCTTATTTTCAAGTTTAAGTAATAGAATGTTTTAGAGCTGTGAAACATGAATGAATACATGAACTTGAATGAGATTATGCTTATAGAATGGGTATCCAAGGTATATCCTTTTACTTTACGTAGTACTTGTGATGTCTTGAAATATCTTTAGTGTTGTTACACCTTTTGTTTGCATTTCATTTTAGCACCTGAAAGTTTCTGTTCCTGATGAAATGTCTGTAGATCTAGGTAAGTTTGGAGCATTAATGTCCTGGAGAATTACATCTTAATAGATATATAGCTCAGCTCATCACTAGTTGATCACCTGAATCACAACGGAAGAGTCTATAATACATTTAAGAGTAAATGAGGCTTATGCCTGCAATCTCAGCACTTTGGGAGGCCAAGGTGGGTGGATTACTGAGGTCAGGAGTTTGAGACCAGCGTGGCCAACATGGTGAAAGCCTGTCACTACTGAAGATACAAAAATTAGCTGGCATGATGGTGTATGCCTGTAATCCCAGCCACTTGGGAGGCTGAGGCAGGAGAATCATTTGAACTTAGGAGGCGGAGGTTGTAGTGAGCTGAGATTGCACCATTACACTCCAGCCTGAGCGACAAGAGCAAAACTCCATCTCAAAATAAATAAATAAATAAAAGAAAAAATGAAATCAAAATTCTGAGATGAAATACATAAACTGCCTTGAAGAACTTCCCTTTGGTATGTTCCAGGTTAAATTTGTACCAAGTAGCATTGATATGTTGCCATTAATATATGCCAACTGTATGTTGCCCAGAACATACCTTTAGATAACATAATTTCTTTAATTTATGAAGAAAAGAGAAGACCTGAGCTCATTCCTGAGGATCTACATCGCCACTATATCCAAACTATGCAAGAAAGAGTCCATCCAGAAGTTCAAAGGCACTTAGAAGACTTTCGGTAAGCATAGTGGTAGATAGAATTTGATATGATGATTCTAAATTAATTTTTTTAGGTAAGAAAAAGTTACACATTAAATACTTAGCTTAGCACTAGATAAACCATATAGTCTTATTATTACTAAAACATAATGAACATCTGGAGCCAAAGGGTTAGAGTGGAACTAAACATCCAGATTCTTCATGCCAGGCATTTTCAGTATCTGAACTCAGTGCCATGTCTATGCTAAGTGTGTTCCTGTAAGATATTACGTGTGTTCTTGGAGTCATTGCCTCTAGAGTTTTTCTCCCTCTAGTATCCTAGACGACATGAACCCATAAGTGGAAATTTTGCCTGTTCCTAGAAACCATAGCTATGGAGCCTGTGATTAAACATCCCAGGGTGAGGTAGTTTTTCTTTAGGCTACCTCAGGAAACTTCTCTGTTCACTTTAGGCAGAAACGTAGTATGGGACTGACATTGGCTGAAAGTGAACTGACTAAACTTGATGCAGAGCGAGACAAGGACCGGTTAACTTTGGAGAAGGAGCGGACATGTGCAGAACAGATTGTGGCCAAAATCGAAGAAGTATTGTAAGTAATGGAAGTATATGTGGAAACGCCTTCTCTATTGAGATGCTACTTATGCTTGAAGTACCCTTTGGGCACATTTAGAAAGCTGTCAGCTTGTGTATGTGGAGCCATTTATTTTGTCATAGTACTTGAGAAACTGGAATTTTGTGTTTTTTTCTGATATTTTAGGTAAATGTCTATATTCCTTTTTCTGGGTGTTGGTAAATGGGTTAACTCTAAAATTTCTAATCAGCGATCAAAAACAGGTTGATTACTTTCATTATTTTCAATGTATGGGCCTTGGACATATTTCTTGCTATGAAATATGTACAGTAGGTGACATGAGGGTGAATGAAACACATGTGGTTCTTTAGGGGATTAGGGTTATTTTGGTATTCTAGGATGTGGCCCAAAGCATTTGGCTCTGTTCTGTTGTTTCAGATGTCTGAGTTAATAACAATTTTTAAGGCCAAGCATTGTGGCTCACGCCTGTAATCCCAGCACTCTGGGAGGCTGAGTGGGCAGATTACTTAAGGCCAAGAGTTCAAGACCAGGCTGGCCAACATGGTGAAACCCCGTCTCTACTAAAAACCCCAAAATTAGCCAGGCATGGTGGCGCATGCCTGTAATCTCAGCTAGTTCAGGAGGCTGAGGCATGAAAATCACTTGCACCTGGGAGGTAGAGGTTTCAGTGAGCCAAGATCATGCCATTGCACTCCAGCCTAGGCAACAGAGTGAGACTCTTGTCTCAAAAAATAAATAAATAATTCAATTAAACTTCTATATTTCCTTTTTAAACTTTTTTTTTTTTTTTCCCTTAGGATGACTGCTCAGGCTGTAGAGGAAGATAAGAGGTAACATAATTGTTTTTTTTTTTTTTTCCCCAAGAATTTTAAGAAAAAAATAAGCTCTGTTTTTTTCTTTCAGCCCTAAATTACAATTTATTTCTTTTAACTTACAACTAAAGATTATGGTCTCCCTCTGGTGGCTTGTGTGTTATTTGACTAATATTCTACTGTTGTCCTGAGTAGAATTCTTTTCTCTGTGCAATGACCAGATAGTTGTTTAGTTTTTGTTTGATTAATTTCAATAATTTCAAGCTTGGGGTTTTGGAAATCATCTGATGTCTTTATTCTACTAACCCTCCCTTCTCAGAGTCTTAATTTACTTCATCCTTTCTCCTCCAGTTCCACCATGCAGTATGTTATTCTCATGTATATGAAGCATTTGGGAGTAAAAGTAAAAGAGCCTCGAAATTTGGAGCACAAGCGGGGTCGGATTGGATTCCTTCCAAAAATCAAGGTAAGACTGAAATAATGTAATAGCATGTTCAGGCCTTAGGGCTTCTTTACATCTGGTTGCAGTGTCTTCCATTGTCTTAATATTTACTTAATCAGCAAATTAATGCTAGTTATATCAACATGTATAAGATATTATTTCTGTTCTCAAGAAACTCAAAATCTAGTGAGAAATCCAGACATATAAACTAACATTAGACAATGTGAAAAGTGAAATTAGCCTTTTACAAAGAGTGCTATTTCTGATTCTGTTCATGCCTTATACTTTTACTTTGTTGGAACTAATTACCCCTATGTTGTTATATAATTTTCATAAACATCTTTAGTGGCAGTATTCTGTCAGTTTGTAATTATTTGTGTTTTTGTTTAGGGTTTCTTAGATTGGAAAGCTGTATGAATACAAGGACCTTCTTTATTATTGTATTCTCAACTGTTAGTATAACAGTAAATATTTCTTGAATGAATGAATGAATTCTTAATAGAATAAGTTCCTGGCAAATGTGCCGTAAAACTACACTTCGATTTTTCCAACTGTTAGTGATAAAGGATTTGTGAAAACATCTTGAGTTTGAGGTGTACACGGTACTGTGCGAACTTGTAATGAGCACTCTGTGTATGTGCATACATACGCACGGGTTTTCATTTACATGTAACAATTTTTTTGAGCTAACCATTAGCATTACACTATGAAAATAGCAAAATAAATTTACTCTGTTACATATCTCTTATTTTTTGTACTTCGACTCTAGCAAAGTATGAAGAAAGATAAAGAAGGGGAAGAAAAAGGGAAGCGAAGGGGATTCCCCAGTATCCTGGGACCCCCACGGAGACCAAGCCGCCACGACAACAGTGCAAGTATGTTGACGTTTGAAGTGGTGTGTTCTCAGTATTCCAGACCCTCTTCGTATCAGAGGCTTCTTGGCTAGAATGACTTTCTGGAGAAAGGAGTTGTTAAGATGATGTTGCTGAACTCTTAATATGCCTTGTTTCCGTTCAGCATTATTTCTGAACTGAGTGCCCCCTATCTTGCTACATAATTGTCACAAACATCTTTAGTGGCAGTATTCTGTCAAATGTCCATAACATGGTTTACTTACCTCTTCTGATTCTGTTTGCTTTCAACTTGTGTTCATTAATTTTATTTTACAAAAGTATGTCTATGCCTCTCCACCACACTGTTTAGTGCCTTTATACATACTTACTTAGTCTCCTTACTTCTAAAATTTCTCCACATCTCCACTTTATTTTCTGATTTTCCTTCTGCCTCAGGCCCAATGAAGAGAGATCAGCCCACTTGGGATGGTTGCAGGAGAAATAGGGATAGTGGTACCATGGGAAAGGGGTCATGTGATGGTTCTTATCTCAGGCAGTACTGCATTTGAAAACACTGAAGCCAGGTGCAGTGGCTCTTGTCTGTAATTCCAACACTTTGCAAGGCCGAGGTGGGAGGATCATTTGAGCTGGGAGTTCGAGACCAGCCTAGGCAACATAGAGAAACCCTCCTCTACAGAAACAACAACCGCCACCAAAATGAGCTGGGTATCATTGTGTATGTATGTAGTCCAAGCTACTTGGGAGGTTGATGTAGGAGGATTGCTTTAGTCTGGGGACTCAAGGCTGCTGTGAGCCATCATCTCACCACTAAACTCTAGCCTGTGTGACAAAGTGAGACACTGTCTCAATAAAAAAAAGATATTGGCATGGTAGGGTGGTGGGAGTGGAACTGTGATAGTGGATGTCGCATACAATGAGGAGTCCTTACTCAAATGCCAGTAGTGCCCCTTGTTGAGAAGCATGGAGAAGGTGGGAAATTTTCAGAGAAAGTTAAAGAGATGGTGGATTTCACAGATGCTATCCATGAGTTCCAAGGGATACAAAAGAAGAATTTGAAGAATTAGGGAAGGTGGGGTTAGATTAGGGTATAAAAAGCTAATTTTATGTGAGGGTGTAGAATGCTATGGAGGATGAAGACCATAGTGGGAGTCTTTGGCTTCTTGTGGTGACTTTGTGAACAGGGTAAGTAGCAGGATGGGGATTGGTCTGGATGATCTTTGAGGCACATTGTGATGATGGGGTTGTGAGTGTTGGGGGAGAACTGGGGTGGCAGCTTACTAAGAACTCACAAAAATAAAGGACTTCATCTTCATTCTTACAAATGAACAAAGCTCCGCGTGTGTCTCTCAGCGTTCTTCTTTCCTCTGTCCATCATTGCTCTCCTTATTTCCTTTTCTCAAGACCCTCCTTCTTTCCCTACATCCTCCTCTTCCTCACCTTCATCTTACTGCCTCATCCTCATCCCTCCTCCATCTCCCCATCTTTCTCCTCTACTTTCCTCTCCCTTTCTGTCTTCTCTTCTTCCTTCCTTCATCTGTCTGTATGTTTCTCTGTATAATAATTGACTATATATATTTTTAGGGTCCACCATGTTTCAGACATTGTTCCATATTCTTTTAGATTGTCGTTTTTTCCTTTCAGCAAGTTTGCAATACAGACTATTAACCATCATTTTCTGTTCAGTTGGCAGAGCCATGGAACTACAGAAGGCGCGCCACCCTAAGCACTTATCCACACCCTTATCTGTGAGTCCTGAACCTCAGGACTCTGCCAAGTTGCGCCAGAGTGGGTTAGCAAATGAAGGAACAGACACTGGATACCTGCCTGCCTCCATGTCTTCTCTAGCTTCAGGGGCCTCTTTTTCCCAGGAAGGAGGGAAAGAGAATGATACAGGTGAGCTAATGCTATATAGTTCAGCTCAACTAAGCATGAAGATTTCAAAACAAACACAGTAACTGAAAAGTAGAGTGGCAAATTATTTTAAACAAGACTAAATTCCAGTTTAATTTTAATATTTTGATATGCTGCAACCAATAATAAATCTATGCCGAATGATAATTTTAGTTCTCATTTGTCCAAAAGGTATTTATTAAGCTCTCTGCCAGGCATTAGCTTTCTCCCAGATGTTAATGTGCAATAATTGCACACAGATGCTTGCCTCATGCAGCTTACTCTCTTGAGAGTGATAGTCACAGATATAAAAGTTGTAAACTGTGCCAAGTCCAGTCAAGGAAAGGTAAAGGGAATATTGAGGTTAGTAACTGGTCAGTAGTTAGAGGCAGATGTAGGTGTCTAAAGAAGACTTTTTAAAAATCTGAGATTACCTAGAGATTTTACTTTTAAATGTTAGTAGGAAGCCAACTGAAAGAAAAGGTAGAATATGTGGGAAAGATATATAAGTAGTAGAATAGAGTTGTGGGGAGAGAGGAGATGAGATTTAGAATGTATGTAAAGGATAAGACTATTTACTGAGAGTAAGAGTTCAGTAAGAAGAGCAAAGGAATTTGAAGAGTAAAGAAGGATATGAAGTAATTATTGTAGATAATTGGGCAAGGGGCTTATTACCATGTCTTCATCCTTGTTCTAATGAGTTTCTTAAGCAAGTGAGCTGGGATAATAGGTGGTTTTATTTGAAGAAGAGAATGCCTGTGTATACCAGTGATTCAGGAGGTGGTTCAATTTCTGGTGTTGACATGATTAAGAATGGAGCTCTGGGAGTGGTCCCTGAGGTGCCATAGAGGAGGCTGCTGGGAATGAAGACAGCAAGGAACCAAGGAGCCAGGAATTTGAATAGCTTAATATTCATGGGGTTTGAGGTTATCAAGTGTGACTTTTTTCATGGAGAGGAAAACTGTGAGCCATAGGTTTAACATTGCTAGATAAATGTTGTAAGGATGAAGAACATGTGATAATATCCAGAGCATGAGAGCCTCAATGGAGCAAGAGATTATACAAGAAGACAAGTCCGGCACAGTGGCTCATGCCTGTAATCCCAGCACTTTGGGAAGCTGACGCAGATGGAGCACCTGAGCTCAGGAGTGTGAGACAAGCCTGGCCAACATGGTGAAACCCCATCTCTACTAAACATCCAAAAATGAGCCGGGCATGGTGGCATGCACCTGTAATCCTAACTCCTCGGGAGGCTGAGGCAGGGGAATTGCTTGAACCCAGGAGGCAGAGGTTGCAGTGAGCCAAGATCGCTCCATTGCACTCCATCCTGGACAAGAGTGAGACTCTATCTCAAAAAAAAAGAAGAAGACAAGATAATGGTCCAAAAATTATATTGAGGAAAAGAAGACCATCCATCTCATCTCCACCCTGACATACACAATGTAAGACAGAAGCACCAGTTTCTGTCTCAGAGGGCTGTAGCAGAAGAGGTAACCCCCTGGGAATAGGCAGGTTTCTACATAAGGCAAAAAAAATACAGGCGACATTCGGAAAAAATTCTGGGGATTTTGTCAAATATGGAATTCTGAAGATGTTAGACTGAGTACATGCATTGATATTTCATGGCTCCCAGGACTCATTAAAATAAAAACATAGTCGGTGACAGATGAACAGAAACTATAAAGAGGAAAAAAGTAGAGGAAGGGAATATGTTATCAGGAAATAAGAGATTTTAACAAATACTTGGGAGATTGAAAGCAGGCAAGAATAATTTGATGGATAAAATGTAAAG
Source organism: Saimiri boliviensis (assembly GCF_048565385.1). Taxonomy (NCBI): domain Eukaryota; kingdom Metazoa; phylum Chordata; class Mammalia; order Primates; family Cebidae; genus Saimiri; species Saimiri boliviensis. The sequence goes on from NC_133454.1 coordinate 56,045,783, forward strand.
GAGTGGGCATGTTGGCTCACTCCTGTAATCTCAGAACTTTGGGAGGCTGAGGCAGGAGAATTGCTTGAGCCTAGGAGTTCAGGACCGGCCAGGGCAACATGACAAGACCCTGTCTCTACACTACAAAAAATGAAAAAGTCAGCTAGTCAGATGGCATGTTCATGTAGTCCTAGGTAATCAGGAGACTGAGGTGGGAGGATCACTTGATCCTAGGAGGGCAAGGCTGTAGTGAGCCATGTTTGTGCCGTTGAACTGCAGCCTGGATGATAGAACAAGACCGTATCTCAAAAGTAACAACAACAACAACAACAACAAAGAACCACAAGGAAAAATCATAAGGAAAGTCAGAGCCCATAATTTATTTAAATGGTTTAAGATAGAAGCCAGTCTGCTCATTGGAACCCTGGTGAGACTTTGGGCTCAGAGTTCACATATGTTATACAGTGCAGGAATAAGAAATAGAGCTGAAAATGATGAACTAATTGTAGATCTGTAATCAAAATATTGATGTCAGCAGCTTCTAATCCCTTCATTATAGAGCAGTCTCTGTCACTTGTAGACAGGAAGAAAAAAACAGTGTGCTCTTTTTTAAAATAATTGAGTGAATTGTGTAGGGAGAGTTTAGTCCCTCCACAGTGTTGATGGCTTGGACATTTGGGAGCCCAAAGCCTGACAGTAGGCATGCTGGCGACTCATTGTGCTCAGAGAGCTCTCAACTGTAATAGACCTGTTTGTAAATAGCAGCAAGAGAAAGCCAAGTCAGCCACTCACTTTCATCATTAAATACAAGCATCATTACTCACTCTTGTTGTCAAGACGTTAAGATAACATATAATACCAAACATATCAGACAGTGACATAAAGAGAGAATACAAACAAACAGAAAAATTTCCCCTAGAAGAAAAAGATAATTTGATAATAGACAAGAACTTAAGAAAATACTTCTAACTTAGGTAATATACTTGGGGACATTAAAGAAGTTGTCTTTATAAAGCAAGAATAAGGAGAAACATTCAGAGACAAAGAATTTTTGACACAACTGTTAAACGCAGTAACATCTGTTATATTACCAATTTCTGTGTGATAAATTACCCCAAAACTTAATGGCTTAACACAAAAAACATTTATCTTGACTTTTTGGTAGATGAAGAACTCTAGAGCAGCTTAGCTGGTTGGTTCTGGGTTGGAGTCTGTCACAAAGTTGCCATCAAGGTGTATCAGTCAGTCAACAGAAAACATAATGGGTAGCCCATTTCTATGGTCACTCAGGTGGCTGTTGACAGGAGGCCTTAGCTCCTTGCTCATGCTCTTGGCCTCTTGCCACATGGACTTTTCTGTAGACATACTTGAGTGCTCCATGAAATAGTAGCTATCTTTTCCTGAGTAACCCAAAAAAGCAAAAAGGAAGCTCCAGGGTCTTTTCTGACTCAGTCTCTGTAGGTACACTCTGTGTCACTTCTGCAAGTTAGAAGCAAGTCACTAAATCTAGCCCACACTCAGGGAGGGAGGAATTAGGCTCCACCCCTGAGGAGAAGAATATAAAAAAATGTGTGAATATGTTTTCAGACAACCACAACTGTCAGTATTTAAAGGAAAAAAGAGAAATTCATAAAATTAAAGTCAAGTCAAATTTTAGAGTGTACATCAGAAATATGAAAGGATAGAAATTTGAGAGAAAAGAATTATGTAGAGAACCACTACAGAGGGCCAACATCTGTCTCTTTCACAAAAATGTCAGCTGAGGACATGGAGAAGAAATAGCTAAACAACAGGAGAATGTTTCCCAGAGTTGAAAAAGAACACCCATCTTCAGGTAGAAAGGGCCTACTGAGAACCATCTATAATGAATGCTTTTTAAAAAATCCATTGCTAACATGTCCTTTGAAATTTTAGTGCACCAGGGATAAGTCCTAAAAGCTTTCAGAGAAAAAAAAAGGTGGGGGATTATGCTGCATCACATGCCTCATGATAACACTGGGTTCTGAAATAAAAAAGCCATGCCTTCAACTTCCTGAAGGAAAGTGGTTTTGAACTTAGCATCCTGTATCCATCGAAGCTCTTCATCAAATATGAAGAAAGAATAAAGACATTTTTAGATACTCAAGGATCCACAGTTTAACTGGAACGTACCCTTCCCTTTAAAATCATTTGAGGATACACGTTCCAGCAACATGAGAGAAACAATTAAGAAAGAATATGTCATGAGATCCAGGAAACACCCAGGAGAATGGCAAAGGGCAGTTCTAAAATGATGGTTGTGTCGCAGGCCCAGGGAGCCACTGCTCCAGATTGGAACACAAGAACATCACGGATCAGAAAAAGGGGATTGGCCGGGCGCGGTGGCTCACGCCTGTAATCCCAGCACTTTGGGAGGCCGAGGCGGGTGGATTACCAGGTCAAGAGATCGAGACCATCCTGGCCAACATGGTGAAACCCTGTCTCTACTAAAAATACAAAAAAATTAGCTGGGCGTGGTAGCATGTGCCTATAGTCCCAGCTACTCAGGAGGCTGAGGCAGGAGAATCGCTTGAACCCGGGAGGTGGAGGTTGCGGTGAGCCGAGGTCACGCCACTGCACTCCAGCCTGGCACCTGGTGACAGAGTGAGACTCTGTCTCAAAAAAAACCCCAAAAAACAAAAACAAAAAACCAAAAAGGGGGATTTTAGGCAGTGGATAGTATAAAGCAGCAGAGGTAATAAATGTTCTATTTGAAGTGGCCTATGGATTGCATCATTGGACCCATAGGAAAAAACATATAATCCTAACTAGTATACTTCTTAATTTGGCAGGGATAATGTATATATATGTATGTTGTAGATAACGCTATATATGTATGTCATAAGCACTCTTCATTGGTTTTCAGACTTTTAGAATCACCCTACCAGCCAAAATGGAATAGTTCATTATGGTTGCACATTAGAATATAAATGTAAAAAAATTCTTTTAATGATGCAAGTAAAAATGTAATTGAAAGAAATGAAAGGTGGAAGGAAGGAAATACAATTAGAGGTAGGGAGAATGTTGACACCAAATACTTAATCTGACATAGAAGAGCGTTGAAGTACTAACTTTTTGATAGAACAAAAACATAGATATGTCATTTATATTTAGGTAGTAACTAACAATTCAGCTAGTAGTAATGATAAAACTATTAAACATTGGGAAGAAATGGGGGGAAAGTGAAGATGGAAAGTGTAAGTCAATGAAATCCTCACAGGGGAAAGAAATAGTTATTACCTAAAGATAATAAATCATGAAAAAGAGGTTATTATTTGTAGTGGTACTACTATAATAACTCACATTTGAAAGCATGAAGAATTGATACTGGGGGTAGACAAGGATAGGATGGGAGAGTGTTTTTCCTCATCGTATACTCTTCTGCACTAAGTGAGTTGTCGCTATTTCTAATGTTAATTTTTAAGAAGCAATTTTAGAAGCGATTTTTCTGACCCGGCATGGTGGCTCACACCTATAATCCCTTGGGAGACCAAGGCAAGAAGATTGCTTGAGCCCAGAAATTCAAGACTAACCTGGGCAACAGCGGAACCCCCATCTCAATGAAAAATTTGAAAATGAGCCACGTGTGGTGGCACACAACTGTAGGCCCAGCTAGTTAGAAGGCTGAGATGGGAGGATCACCTGAGCCTGGGACACCACAATTTTGTATATTATTTTTTTAGTTCTAGTGAACCTTCAGTTGTTTAAATAAGAATGTAGCTATGGATTAGGTTGAAGTTCTTCTGGGAACTAACTTTTTTTGGTGACCAGTGACTTTATTAAGTGGTAATACTCTTCAAATGTCTGACTTTTGTCTACAGGATCAAAGCAAGTTGGAGAAACACCAGCACCTGGAGACACCTTAGATGGCACACCTCGTACTCTCAATACTGTCTTTGATTTCCCAACACCTCCATTAGACCAAGTGCAGGAGGAGGAGTGTGAAGTAGAAAGGTAATTCAGTGATACCTTACAGAGGCTTAGAGCATGACCTATAAAATATATACTACTTCTATACTTTTGTAGCGTTCTAGCTCTTAAGCCTGCCATGGTGGTATGTGCCTATAATCCCAGCTACTTGAGAGGCTGAGGCAGGAGAATCAATCACTTGAACTCAGGAGTTTGAGACCAGTCTGGGCAACATAGTGAACCCCCACTTCAAACTGTAAAAAATAAAATAAAATAATAAGTTGGGTGCAAAAAAGAACTAAAACACCATTTCAGAACTTGTTACTGAATTTTAGAAAGGTACTCAAATTTTCTTCTATTTATTTTATATTAAATTATTATGATATCCCAAAGAATTATTTATCAAGCTGTTGAAGTGCAACCTAGCTTTGAGTGTCTTCGGTATAAATCTCTTGATCACCATTTTGTTTTCATTGTTACTCTTTCCTCTCCATTGTTTTAGGGTGACTGAACATGGGACTCCAAAGCCCTTTCGAAAGTAAGTAAATCCCAAGCAGCTTTCAATAAACACACATTTTAAGAAACATAATCTTTTTCCCTCTAAAGTTTTATTTTAAAAGAAAAGAAACCCTATATACAAATCTGTTATATCGTTTAAAAGAAAGCTCTTAAGAAACACCAGTCATTCAAAAGCTGTATTTTGAAGTATATATAAGACAACCATTTGTAGGAGAGGATGAAATTTCAGGCTCTGTGCTAAGTCAGATTCAGGAATCTGATTAGAATTTATTGTAATGTAAGGACTTGGGCTGTTTCCCATTGTCCACCTGAAGTCCTCAGATTGAATTCACCATTTTTCTTCGTAGGTTTGACAGTGTAGCTTTTGGAGAAAGTCAAAGCGAGGATGAACAATTTGAAAATGACTTAGAGACAGATCCGCCCAACTGGCAGCAGCTTGTTAGTCGAGAAGTATTATTGGGACTAAAACCTTGTGAGATCAAGAGACAGGAAGTGATTAATGGTGAGTGTAATCAATTTGTTGTTATTTACAGATACTGAGTTTTGTCAGAGAAAAGTAAATCTCTCAGCATTGGACTTTGCTTCAAAGTTTCTCCTAGCCTTTGCTTTTAAACAGAGGAAATTAAACTGGACAGATAATCCTTGAACTCAAGAAAATGCAAATGCTTCTGTGATTCTTATCGATAATTTAAAAGGAAAATGTGTTTAGTCTTCAAAATATTTAAAATTCATAGCATTATAGATCTTTAAGTTGAAAAATCATTGTAACAACTAAGTTATTTTTCTGCTTAGATTTTAAATGAGGAAGGTAAGGCCCAGGGGGACTGAATTCATCAAGATCATACAGCTGATAATTTATAAGGAAAAAATTTTGTTTCAGGTCTTTCTGTATCCAAGTGCAGTGTTCTTTATTTACTCTAGCATGTGTGTGATAAATGTGTGGAATGGATGCTGTACCCTTTACTATCCTTAGCATGTGAATTCAGTAAATATCTTGTCTCTGACAATACTGAGACATAATGAAATTGTAAGTCTGACCCCAGAAATGAGTGTTTATAGGCAAATTAGATAACCAAAAGTACTATTATTTCTTAAGAGGGCTCAAGTTCAAGGCTATATGATGTTGGGGCTTACAGTTTTCTAATGATAGAGTTGTGATAGGTGGGCGTTATTGTAAACAGATGGATGAGTTTGGGAATACACTAAAAAGAATAGTTTTGAATGATATTTTTTATTTGTTAGTATTAACTCTCACAGCCAGTATGTAGGAGAATTTATTGGAATCAGAATGACTTCTGAGACATATCATCCTTTCTATATGTTAAATAATTTATTATATAATTCATTTGCTACTTCACTTCAGCTAAAGACTATGATTGATCCCATGGAATTTTTCTAAGTAAGGCAACATTTCATATCTCTTTCCTGCTCAGAATTGTTCTACACTGAAAGAGCTCATGTTCGAACACTGAAGGTTCTTGATCAAGTGTTCTATCAGCGAGTGTCCAGAGAAGGAATTCTGTCACCCTCAGAGCTACGGAAAATTTTTTCAAACTTGGAAGATATCCTTCAACTTCATAGTAAGAGCAATTACTCTTATCTTTGCCCCTAACATTTCCAATAGAGAAAAGATTGTGAGCATAAAGTTTTGTAAATGTACCCACATGAGTATTCCTGAAATTATATGTGAGAATGTAACATACGTAAAGGAATTATTGGACCTTTTACTAGATCCTTCTCCTCTCAATCAGTCTTTCACATACAGTGTGTCAACATAGGGCTTCCAGTCTAAAGTCAGTGCCTAAGGTGAAAAACATGAATAGTCAAAATCACCCTTGAAAATTTCCTGTGAATTATAGTATATATCTCTTTAAATATATATATATCCAATATAATAATATATGTATAAATGTATTTTGTAAATAGTAGTATATGGTATATAATCACATGGTTGGATCATTTTCAGGAATTGTTTTTATTTTTTTTGAGACAGAGTCTTGCTCTGTTGCCCAAGATGGAGTGCAGTGGTGAGATCTTGGCCCACTACAACCTCTACCTCCTGGGTTCGAGGGATCTTCCCACCTCAGCCATCTGAGTAGCTGGGATTATAGGCATGCACCACCACGCCCAGCTCATTTTTGTATTTTTCATAGAGACAGGTTTCACAATGTTGGCCAGGCTGGTCTCTTGACCTTAAGTGATCCACCCGCCTGCCTCGTCCTCCCAAAGTGCTGGGATTACAGGCATGAGCCACTGCGCCTGGCCTCAGGAATTGTTTTATTGTTTTGTTGCTTGAAACACTTGGAATAAGTATATAAAAATTCTACCTTGTTGACATTTCTTGGTTGAAGTCATCTTGGACTTTTGTGGACAGTAATATGATGTTCCCCTGGTTTATAGGTCACTATTTCTCTATGACCCTTAATTTTCTTTCTTTTTCATGTCATCACTACCTATAAACACCTGTTAACTGGATTGATACCTTTTATTCCTTGTGGGTAATCTGAGGTCTCACAGGCATGCATTGACAAGTGCAGGCTTGATTACATCCATTTCCTGTAAACTTACACATTTTGAGAGGATCAGTGAACAGAATTACTCGTACTGTATAAATTCAAGTTCCTTTTGAGCATGATTATAGATGAAGTCTTGAGGTTAAATGAATATTTGATGCAACTACCATGTATGTAATGTGCTAGTTTCCAAAAATGTTTTTTGTTTAGCACCTGTTTTTCAGATAAAGCTTCTAATATCTAGATGTATAATCACTATGTCCAGATTTATATTTAAGGAGATTAGAAGCAGCTATACTACTGTGAAAATTCTCTTTAAAAACAAAATTAGCTATACTGTACTACCAGTAATTCTGTCTACACTTAGTGTATTACTAATATTTTTCTATTTTTAATCGTTAGTTGGGTTGAATGAACAAATGAAGGCTGTTCGAAAGAGGAATGAGACTTCTGTTATCGATCAGATTGGGGAAGATTTGCTTACATGGGTAAGAAAATTTTTGATTTTTAAAAATATTTTTATGGACACTTGATGGTCACATTCAAGGTTAAGTAACCAACCTTTCCAAATATGCAAACTCACCCATTTTGCAAAGTTAATGTAAAGCTGAAAAAGGTCAAGCAGTAGAGTCCATTTCAAGAAACCACCTTTTTTGCTCATCTGTAAGAAGCAACCCCTTATCTATTAAAATCATACCATGAGATTGCAGGGATTCAGTCACATCTTAAGGTTCCACTCTAATCCTACTTTTTTTGCAGTTACTTCTTACACTGAAGTCTTGAACCCCTCAAAGTCACCTAAGAGGGTTGGAATCAACTTCTTCCAAACTCCTGTTAATATTGATATTTTGACCTCCTCCTGTGAATCATGAACATTCTTAATGGCATCTAGAATGCTGAATTTGTTTCAGAAGGCATTCGGTTTGCTTTGCCCAGATCCATCAGCGGAATCACTATTATGGCAGCTTAAATAATAAATAATAAGACTTGCAAGTCAAAATTACTCCTTGATCCATGAGCTGCAGAATGGATATTGTGTTTGCAGGCCTGAAAACAACATTAATCTCCATGTACATCTCCATCAGAAGTCTTTAAGTGACCACTTGTATTATCAATGGGCAGTAATATTTTTAAAATAACTTTTTCTTCTGAGCGGTAGATCTTAACAGATGTACTGTCATCTAGGCTTTGTTGTTTCATTTATGGAGCACAGGCAGAGTAGATTTAGCATTATTCTTAAGGGTCCCAGGAATTTCAGAATGGTAAATAATCACTGGCTTCAATTTAAAGTCCCTAACAAGAGTGCTGGCCTTCCTTTTGACAAGTGGAAGTCAGGCATTGATTTCTCCTCTCTAGCTATGAAAGTCCTAGATGGCATCTTCTTCCAATAGAAGGTTGTTTCATCTACATCGAAACTCTGTTGTTTAGTGTAGCCATTGTAATCAACTATCTCAGGTACGTCTTCTGGATAACTTACTATAGCTTCTACTGTTGTATCAGCACTTGCAGTGTCACTTTGTACTTCTTATGGAGACAACTTCTTTTCTTAAATCTCATTAGTCTACCCCTACTACCTTTAAACTCTTCTGCAGCTTCCTTAACTCTCAGCCTTCATAGAATTGAAGAGAATTGGGGGCTTGCTTTGTGTTAGGCTTTGGCTTAAGGAAATACTATAGCTGGTTTCATCTTCTTTACACAAACCATTCAGACTTTCTCCATATCAGCAAAAGGCTGTTGCATTTTCCTCTTGTTCATTTGTTCATTGGAGTAACACTTATTTTTTTTTGTGTTCACAAGTTGGCCATTTGGCATGAGAGCATTTGGCCTGTCTCAGCTTTTGACATCTCTTCATTACTAAACTTAATCATTTCTAGCTTGTAATTTCAAGTGAGAGACGTGCGACTTTTCCTTTCACTTGAACCCCTAAAGGCCATTGCACCATTGTTAATTGGCCTAAATTCAATACTGTGTCTCAGAATAAGGAGGTCCAAGGAGGGGGAAGAGATAAGGGGGATGGCCAGTTGGCAGAGCGGTCGGAACACACAACATTTATCCATTAGGTTTGCCACTGTATGTAGGTGCAGTTCATGGTGCCCCAAAACAATAAATAGTAACATCAAAGATGACTGATCACTGATCACCATAACAGATATAAAAAATGAAACAGCTTAAAATATTATAAGAACTACCAAAATGTGGCACAGAGACATGAAATGAGCATGTGGTTTTGGAAAAATGGCACCAACAGACTTGCTCAGCGTTGCCACAAACCTTCCATTTGTAAAAAATGCAGTGTATGCAAATTACAATAAAAATATGAGGTATACCTGTACCTCTAAAAAAATAGTTGAGGAAGAGCAGAATGGTGGTTTGTAACTGTCACGTACAAAGCGTTATAGAAGAAGGCACTGGCCAGAAATCGTTAAAGCAAAAATCATAAATAGGCCTTTAGATTTTACTCTTGCTTTTTAAATAAAGTCATTTTGGAGAGTATTTTTCCAGTATTGTTTCCTTAAGATCACTTTACATTTACAGACAATCCTTGACTTACTATGGTTCCAGTGTCAGCAATTTTTTTACTTTACAGTGGTGGGAAAGTCATACACATTCAATAGAAACCATACTTTGAATTTTGAATTTTAATCTTTTCCTGAGCTTGGCAATATGTGTTACTCTCGATGCTGGGCAGCAGCGTTCAGCCACAGCTTCTGGTCAGCTATGTGATCACAGGGTAAACAACTGCTCTACAGTCTCCTGTACTGCCAGATGAGTTTGCCCAGCTGTAGGCTAATGTAAGTGTTCTGAGCACGTTTAAAGTAGGCTTGGTCAAGCTGTGGTATTTAGTAGGGTCAGTCTATTAAATGCATTTTCAACTTAGATATTTTCAATTTTTGATGGTTTTATTGGGATATAACTCCATCAGAGATCAAGGAACCGGAACCTGAACTGCTTGTAAAACTACTGTAGAACTGCTTAAGGTTGGGGCCATTATTTTTTTTGGTAAACCCAGCTGCTCTTTGTAGTTGTGTGGTGCTTTGATTGACTAACATGCCAAAAATGCTGCCAGACTCATTGTTAAACATGTTGAGTGTCATATTTATCATAGGGTAAGAATACAAAATTGGAGTGACCTATTAAAATATTGCTCTGTATGTGTCCTACTTGAAACAATACTCGGAATTTATCTACAAATGCGCTACAGAAGGGTGTTTTACAAAATGCCTTTATGTACAAACTTTTTGGAATATGGCTTTAAATGGAAGATTATATGGAAAACATCTTTGTAAACCATAAAGCAATTATCTACAAGTATAGAGGTAGTATTAAAAAACAATGTAGGCTGGGCATGGTGGCTCACACCTGTAATCCCAGCACTTTGGGAGGCCGAGGCGGATGGATCATGAGGTCAGGAGCTGGAGACAAGCCTAGCCACAGTGGTGAAACCCCATCTCTACTGAAAATACAAAAAAATTAGCCGGGTGTGTTGGTGGGCGCCTGTAATCACAGCTCAGGAGGCTGAGAGAAGAATTGCTTGAACCTGGGAGGCAGAGGTTGCAGTGAGCTGAGATCGCACCACTGCAGTCCAGCCTGGACGACAGAATGAAACTCCATCTCAAAAAAAAAAAAAAAAAAAAAATGTATTTGACTTATAAGCGCACCTTCTAGTAAATCACTTGTTAGGTGTTTAACCATCAGAAACCTTAAAATCATGGTATATGCAAACTTAAATTAACAAATTAAAAATATTAGTGAGAAGTATAATTTTTAGCACAAGAATTCATAAACTTATTGATTTCCCCCAAGCCAGCTCCAGCTCCTGCACAGGTGAAACAGCAGGGATTTAATTTTTTTAACCCAGAAAAGTTATGCTCTGCCCATGGTCATAGTGGGTTTTATAGTGAGTAAGAAAAAATGATAGTATACCAAGGATTTGCTTCCCAGAGTGGTAAGAGTAATTGTTGCAAAGGTGTTAGAGTATAAGAAAATTGAATTTTAGGCCAGGTGTAGTGGCTCACTCCCGTAATCCTGACACTTTGAGAGGCCAAGGCAGACAGATCACTTGAGATCAGGAGTGGCCAACATGGTGAAACCCCGACTCTACTAAAAATAAAAAAATTAGCCGAGCTTGGTGGCACACACCTGAAGTCCTAGCTACTTGGGAGGCTGAGGCAGGAGAATCACTTGAACCCATGAGGCAGAGGTTGCAGTGAGCTGAGATCGGGCCACTGCACTTGAGCCTGGGCCACAGAGTGAGACTGTCTCAAAAAATGAAAATGAAGGCCGGGCCTGGTGGCTCACGCCTGTAATCCAATCACTTTGGAGGCCAAGGCGGGCAGATCACCTGAGGTCGGGAGTTCAAGATCAGCCTGACCAACATGGTGAAACACCATCTTTAAAAAAAACAAAAAAGAAAAAATGAAAATGAAAATTTAATCTCAGTTTTCAGGCATTTTGTGTCTTATGTTCTCGAGATGTCAGCTTTTCTGTGCAATTTACAAGTAGCAAAGGCTGAAAGGTAATAGGTTGTGATAGGTTACAAGCAAGAAAATATTGGGACCGGGTGCAGTGACTCACACCTGAAATCCCAACACTTTGAGAGGCTAAGGCGGGCAGATAACCTGAGGTCGGGAGTTCGAGAGCAGCCTGCCCAACATGGTAAAATCCTGCCTCTACTAAAAATACAAAAATTAGGTGGGTTTGGTGGGGTACACCTGTAGTCCCAGTTACTTGGGAGGCAGAGGTGAGAGAATCACATGAACCCAAGAGGCAGAGGTTGCAATGAGCTGAGACTGTGCCATTGCACTCCAGCCTGGGTGACAGAGCGACACTTCATCTTAAAAAAACAAACAAACCAACAGAAAACATTGGAAAATGATCAGAAAAGGTCTGGATATGTCAGGGTCAGACCTTTTTAATGCAGAACCATTGCTATTCCACATAGATATGCAGTTCTGTACATTTTGTTACTTGAGAGTACTTATTGAAATGTTGAAGGGTTCTGGTTGTCCGTCACTTTGGCCTTGTATAATCTCAGTATCCCATTCTCTTTTGTTTTCTTTGCATTCTCGGCACAGTTCAGCGGACCAGGAGAGGAGAAATTGAAACATGCTGCTGCTACCTTTTGCAGTAACCAACCATTCGCCCTGGAAATGATCAAGTCTCGTCAGAAAAAGGATTCTCGATTTCAGACTTTTGTGCAAGTGAGTTGAGTGAGTCATGTAAGAAAAAAAAATAAGGCAAGTTTTTATCAATTATCAGGTAAACTGGGGGAATTCTGACTAAGACTTTTACAAATATTGCATCTATGTTAATGTTGTTTTTTTGTGAAATAAGGTCTTGCTCTGTTGCCCAGGCTGGAGTGCAGTGGTGTGATCTCAGCTCACTGCAACCTCTGCCTCCTGGGTTCAAGTGATTCTCCTGCTTTAGCTTCCCCAGTAGTTGGGATTACAGGCTCGTGCCACCACGCCCGGCTACTTTTTTGTATATTTTTAGTAGAGACGGTGTTTCACCATGTTGGCCAGGCTGGTCTTGAACTTCTGACCTCAAGTGATCCACGTGCCTTGGCCTCCCAAAGTGCTGGGATTACAGGCGTGAGCCACTGTGCCCAGCCTCTGTTAATATTTTTAAAAACTATACATTATCTTTCAAATTCCTGGAAGGTATAAAAATGATTTTGGAATGGCAAATAATAACAAATATATGTCAGGATTAAAATACTTGATATGGAAATCCACATTGCCATGAGGTTTTCAGGAAACAACCATATACACTATTAAGAGAATATTGTCAAAGCATGAGAGAATGGGCTTGTTCAGGGAAAAACATAATGGCCATATTCATTGTGGTATATGAATTAAGGGTCAGTAAACCATGGCCTGCAGACCATATCTAGCCTATTACCTATTTTTATAAAGTTTTTTGTAAACACAGTATACCACAAACACACCAGTTGACAGATTTCTCACAGTTGTTGTGGGATGTGGCTATGGTTTAGCAGGATCCTCCCTTCAGAGTTTGACCAGGCTGAGATCATAGCGTCAGATGGAGCTGCAGTTCTCATCTGGTGCTCAAGGTTATATTCTAAGCTCACTGGTTGTTAGCAGAGTTCATTTCTTTGTAAATGTATAACTGAGGTCCTGCCTTGCTAGCTGTTGGCTAGGAACCAGTTTCAACTCCTAGAGAATACAGATACCTCTGCCATATGGCCCTGTTAGGCAGTTTAGAAGTAGATGTTTGCTTTCTTCCAGGCCAGCAGGAATGCGGCTTTTTGACAGATTTTTTAAAAAGGGTCCTCTGATGAAGTCAAGCCCAGCCAGGACAATATCCTTTCTTATAACCTCAAAATTACGTGGTAGGAGCCTAATCATAGGCGTGATATCCCATTGTATTCACAGATTCCAGAATGTTCATCCTCAAGGGCATAGGATTACACAGAGTATTTACACAAGAGGATTTAAACCTTGGAGGTCATATTAGAGTTCTTTACTTCACAGAGCCTTGTTCATTCATTTATGTGTTCTCTATGGGTACTTTTGTGCCAAAACAGTAGAGCTGAATAATTGTGAGAGACTATATGGCCTGCAAAGCCTAAAATATTTACTAACTGGCATTTTACTAAAAACTTTGCAGACCCCTGGTGTAGATGAGCTGGCATACTCAGGATGGTTATCCATTGTGCCTACTTGGAATGGCAGATAACAAATCAGCAAACCAACTTTGGTAGGAATGTCAACCATAGGAAAGTAGACGTAGATTTTCTGAATAGGTGAAGGTAAAGCTGTTTTAACACAAGAAAGCAATACTTAGAGTTGCTTATGGATGCTTCTAATCCTCGCTTAAACAGATAACAAAGAAGCCACTGGTTTAGTGATAGAGGCTGTCTTCCCCCATTAGGTGATTAAAGGAGAAAGCTGAATTATAGTGTTGCAATGATATATCTTGGCATTTTTTAAAGATCTTGATTTAATAACCAGAACTGTGATACATTAAACACTTATGGTGAATACATGGTACATGTTAATTTTGGTTTTAATAAGAATTACAGATTCACTTATTTCACTTTAATTTTAGGATGCTGAAAGTAATCCACTGTGTCGTCGTCTTCAACTGAAGGATATTATACCCACCCAAATGCAAAGGCTTACTAAGTACCCACTTCTACTGGATAATATTGCCAAATACACAGGTACATTTTCAGTGAAATAAAAAAGCTTAGGGAAAAAAAAACCTGTAAATAGTATCTTACAGCAGCCTGAATGGAGTTGGCTTTCCAAATAGTACGACAGGATTTTCTTTTTATTTTTTAATAGACAGGGTCTCACTCAGTCGTGCAGTCTGGAGTGCAGTGGCACACTCATAGTTTGCTGCAACCTCAGACTCCTGGATTCAAGCATTCCTTCCATCTCAGCTTCCTGAATAGCTGGGACTGCAGGTGTACATCACCACACCTGGCTTTTTTTTTTTTTTTTTTGGGCGGGGAAGCAATGGGGTCTCACTATGTTGCACAGGCTGGTCTCAAACTCCTGGCCTCAAGCAATCCTCCCACCTCCCAAAGTGCTGTGATTATAGGCATGAGTCACCATGCCTCATCAAGATTTTCTAACAAGATATAATCTGGTCTTCTTCAGGCTGTTTGATTTAATGCACTCCATTAGAAGCTTTAGCACAGGGTATATTAAACTATGAATCGTAGACTAAGTCATGTTCACTGTCTGCTTTCATAAATAAAGTTTTATTGGAGCACAGCCATGCTCATCCGTTTATGTACTGTCCCTGATTGCTTTTACATTATAACAGCAGAGTCAAGTAGTTTAATCAGTGACCATTTGACCTTCAAAGTGTAAAATTATCTGGCCCTTACAGAAAAAGTTTGACCATCCGTGTTCTAGCCTACATCATTTTTGCTTTGAAGAAAAAAATTCTGAGTTGAAGAGATGTTTTGTGTATATCTGTCTAATATCTATCTATGGCTTTTATTAAGCCAAATTAATGCATTGTAATTCCAGCTCTCCTGTTTTGAAACATGAAGTGAATCTGTTTCTCAGATAAGATTTAAGTTCTTATACTTAGTTGTCATTAATAATGTAATGCAATTGAAATCTTGTTTCTTGTGCTTGAGAGTTTGAATGCATAATTAGGAAATTTTAATTATGGTACCTGCTAACAAAGGTGGTTTACTCTCATACACATTAACCAACTCATACACATTAACTTTACTATATCTACTCAGTATAGTTGGACTGTGGTTTGGAAGATTATAATTTTGAATGTTCTGATTTTGGTTTTTCTATTACAGACATGACATAGCCTCAGTACGTTTTTATTTGCTTGTTTTTTGTTGTTTTTCGCTTTTTCGAGATGGAGTCTTGCTCTGTCACCCAGGCTGGAGTGCAGTGGCGCAATCTCAGCTCACTGCGACCTCTACCTCCCTGGTTCAAGCAATTCCCCTACCTCAACCTCCCGGGTAGCTGGGATTACAGGCTCACACCACCATGCCTGGCTAATTTTTTTTTGTATTTTTAGTAGAGGTGGGGTTTTACCATATTGGCCAGACTGGTCTCGAACTCCTGACCTCAGGCAGTCCTTCCATCTCGGCCTCCCAAAGTGCTGAGATTATAGGCATGAGCCACTGTACCCAGCCACCTCAGTATGTTTTGGTAAATTTCATCTTCTTTTAATGTTGTAATCTATTTTCTTTCTTTAAATAAAATCGCAAATTCAAAGAAACTTGTTTTGAAATTATTTGGAATTGTATTATTAAAAATTTTTGTTTAACAAGTTCACCGGACATAATTATGTAGGCTATGCACTGAAATTCCAGGGGAAGAAGGGATTTCCTTTTTACAAAGTAAATGAGACCTGTTAAAGATTAGAATTTATATTTTAAAGTCCTGTTACAAGAAGTTTTACCTGTCCAAAGATGGCTTGAATTGAGACTGACATAGGTTTTAAGCTCGTACAAAAACCTTCAAGTCTTAATATGCTCTTAAAACTATTGAAATGAAATGAACTCTCATTTACATATATTTTAATGGTTTTTTGCTCATTTCCTCTATTTCACATTTTGGATTTCTTCCCCATATTTAGAATGGTCAACAGAAAGGGAGAAGGTGAAGAAAGCTGCAGATCACTGTCGTCAGATCTTAAATTATGTAAATCAGGCTGTCAAGGAGGCAGAAAACAAGCAGGTAACAAGGGGAAGCAAGAAGATACAGGATGACATTGGGAGAACATTAAATTAGTGTTATCTGGAATCTGTGAACTAGTTGTTAAAACTATCATTACCTGATGGATAGGAAGAACATTTGTTTACTGTTTGCATAGTTGACAGGTCAAGATCAATTTGTGGTACAATATCAGAGTTGTAATTGACTTTTTGGAACATCTCAAGCTGCTTGTTTGCTCATTCATTTATCTGTTCATTCAGCAGATACATTTATCTACTGTATGCTGGGCATACGGTACAGAGTAGTTGAGAACATGAGTGCAATATCTGCCCACATTGAGCTTGTTTGCTAGGAGGATAGAAAGGCATTTAACAGGATTGCAGTGCAAGTATTTTGTGTCAGTTGTAATAGCTGCTCTCAAGGATAATTTCAGGATGCTGTGATATATATCTATGGGGCCTGGCTTAGTTTGGGGATGTTAGGTGGTGCCTATTAGAGAAACTTTTCTTGAGGAATTGACACTTGAGCCAAGCTCTGAAGGATGAGTGGAAGTGAACCAAAACGATGTGGAAGGGTGCAACCCTAGAGGTGGAGGCAACATATGCAGAAGTCCTGATGGGAAAAGAAAGCATGATCTGTTGGAGGAATTGAAAATTTAAATTAGTGTGGATCATGCCTAAAAAGCAAAGTCAGAGTGATATAAAATGAGGTAAAGTAGACCAAGGCCAACTCTAAACCAAGGCCTTTAGATAATGTTAAAGCTTTTGATTTTTATTCTAAGAGTGGTGGGAATTCAGTATAGACATGTAAGAATATAGTGTTCAGATTTTTACTATGTAAGTATCACCCTTACTACTCTATGGAGAATGAGTTGAAGAAGGATAGTGATGAAAGAGCCCATTTATTAATCTCTTGCAGCAATTTAAGATAGATGATAGCAGCTTAGAGAAGATGGAGAAGCATTTAGAAGGTAAAATTGACAGGACTTGATGACTGATTTGGAGAAGGATTTGAAGGAAAAATGATGTCAAGAATAAACCCCTGGGTTTCTGGATTGCATATTTGGATGGACAGGATGAGTGGAGAAGCCCCAGATTCGTGGGGAAGATGATAAGTTCAGTTTGGGATATCAGGTAGACATCCCAACAGTAAGCAGTTGGCTATATGGGTCCACCTCTGAGAGGACCATGTTGAAGATAAAAATTTAAGATTGTGAGCCTACAGGGGCTAATTGAATCCATGAACATGGATGTAGTTTCTTAGGAGCTAAGTATGAATACAACTCTGTTGGTGAGGCTGTAGAAAACCTGGTACTTTCAACTGTGCTGTTCAGAGTGTAAAATGATAAGACCCCAGAGGGATATATAGCAATATTTATCTAAATTAAAAGTGTACACACCCTTTTATCTACCTTTTGACTCAGTACTTCTGTTCCTAGTGATTTACTCAAGAGAAATGAACCATATTAGAGTTCTTTACTACACAGAGCCTGTTCGTTTATTTATGTATTCTCTGTGGCTACTTTTGTGCCAAAACAGTGGAGCTAAATAATTGTGAAAGAGACTATATGGCCTGCAAAGCCTAAATATTTACTAATATAGGCTTTGCAGGCCATATATTTACTAATTGGCATTTTACTAAAAACTTTTCAGACCCTAGTATAGAAGAGCTGGCATACTCAGACTGTTTTCCATTGTGCCTACTTGGAGTGGCAGATAACAAATTAGCTAACCAACTTTGGCAGGAATGTCAACCATAGGACAACGTACCTAGATTTTCTGAATAATAAAACATGTCTTTATAGATAAAGATGTAGATAAAGATATAGATACAGATATCTTTATAGATAAAGATATAGATATCTATAAAGATATACTGACAGACTTAGACAAGAATGCTTATAGCAACTTTGTTCATAATAGCCAAAAGCTATTTATTAACAGAATTTATCAACAGAATTAATTTATCAACAGAATGGATAAACCAACTGTGGTATAGTTCTAAAATAGAATGCTATGAGTGATTAAAAAGAAATGCACTGCAAAGACACACAACATGGATGAATCTCACAAACATGCTCAATGGGGGAATAAAACAGATACAAAAGAGTACATACCTATGATTCTATTTATATGAGCTTCTAAGAGAGACCAAACTATTCTATGGTAGAAAAAAAAACAGAAAACCGGTTGCCATTGGGGACGTGGAGGTAGAAATTAACTGGGAAGAAGTATGAGGAAACTTTCTGGGTGATGAAAAAGTTTTCTATCTTGATAGAAGTTTAGGTTACACAGATGTATAAGCATTTGTCAAAATTCATGGAACACACACTTAATGTGTGTGTTGTACTGTATGCAAATTTTACTTCTTTAAAAAAGAACTGTACTTGTTATAGATGCAAAATGTTTAGAGGTAAAGTGTACTTATATCTTTAATTTATTTTGAAATACAGACAAAAAATAAGATGGACTGATGGATAGAGGGATGAATAGATAGATATATAATAAAACAAATATAGCAAATGTTAATTGTAGAATACAGATGGTAATGTATAAGTGTTCACTATACTCATTTAGACTTTTCCATGTATTTGGAAATAAATTTGCGGGGGACTGTACATACCCTCTGATCCAACAGTTCTGGAAATTTATCCTACAGATATATCTGCACAGGCCAACAAAGACATATATTTAAGTCCTCTTTATTACAGTCTTGTTTGTTTTAGAAGAGTTGAAGTAACTTAAATACCCATCAGTAAGGCATAGTGAAATAAATTACAGTTCATTTACAGAGTTTTATACCCTGTAGCCATTTATTAAAAAAAGAAATGAAATAACACTCTGTATGTGCTAATGTGGAACAGTTCCAAGATATATTTACAAGTCATACCCTCCCCACCAGCACACACACGCATATGTGGGGGAATATGTATATGAATGTATTCTGCCATTTCAATGAGGAATACATATAGGAATACCAAAGGAATGCATGTGTGAATATGTCATGCTACCATATATTGTTTTAAAAAAGGACATATATATATACATGCAACATGCACAAAGACGAGCATACTTATATATCCATATATTCTGTTTGCATAGAATTTTTCTCAAAGGCTACCCAAGAAATGGGTATCAGTGATTGCTTCTTTAGAGGAAATTAAAAGGGGGCAGGGCAATAGGACAAGGTTAGAAGGAGACTTTATTTTTTGCCTTATATCATCATCTAGATTTTGTACTGTGGGCATGATTTATATATTCAGAAAATAAATATAAGCTAGTAAGAGACCAATGACTTTGAAAAAAGGTTGAGAAAGAAAAGCCAAAGAGGTAGGAAGAAAAAGGGAAGAGATTTTTTTTTTAAGAAAGAGTGAGTTTTCAGTCCTGTCTAGCGTTGCAAAGAGCTCAGTAAAATGGAGATTTTAAATGTTATTTGATTCAGAAACAGAGAAGTCATTAATGACCAAAGCACTAACCTTGGTTCTATCCTGCCTAATTTTCAGCGCCTAGAAGATTATCAGCGTCGCCTTGATACCTCCAGCCTGAAGTTGTCAGAGTACCCAAATGTTGAAGAGCTCAGGGTAAGAGATGGTCTAATCATAATTTTAAAATTAAAATAAAATTTACCAAAGGCCTGGCAGGTAATTAACATCTCAATGGGAATATACATCACCTGAGGGAGTTCTTGTGTCATAGATTATCTATATTGTGATTTTTTTTGCTGCCTTTTAAATACCTGATCTGTATGAAGATTAGTCTTTCATTAGAGGACTATCTTGCATGAAACTGTAACTTTACATGACAGCAATTGGCGGGAGACTAAGGGACACTAGTTGTTACTAAATTTAATTTTATTGTGTTCTGTAGTTTGAGACAGGGTTTGAGACCCTGTTTGAGACAGGCTCTTGCTCTGCTGCCCAGGCTGGAATGCAGTGGTGCAATCTTGGCTCACTGCAGCCTTGACCTTCTGGAATTAGGCAGTCCACTCGCCTCAGCTTCCTGAGCAGCTGGGACTATAGGTACATGCCACCATGCCCAGCTAATCCTATTTTTTGTGAAGACAAGGTCTTGCCTTGTCAGGCTGGTCCAGAACTCCTGGGCTCAAGCACTCCTTTTGAGACCTCCCACACTGCAGGGATTACAGGCCTGAGCCACCATGCCCAGCCTGTGTTCTGTAGTTTGAGTAATGGTAGGACTGTTTACTATGGTAACTTTCCAGGTCATTGAATAACATCAGATAACATATTATTTTTTCATGAGGCTCTTCAAAAGCGTAAAAGTTGGACCCATTATAAGAACAATAGTAGAATGTTTAGTAGAATGTTTACTAATTGCCACTTCTAGTATGTGGGCTTATGTGTTAACTTTTTCAAATTTTAAGTCTTTTTGTACCATTTCACTAGGTGGTGGTTTTGGCAGATTTATTTGGTGGCTGTTAAAATAGACATTTAAGTCATATATTAATGCTTTGTCAACAAGCATGTAAATGTGCATATTCCCTTGAACTTCCAAAGAATGAGAGTTTTCTAGAGTTGCTGATACTAAAAGATGATTCTCTTACTAGTAAGTTGTTAATATTTAGACCAAACCTGAGTAGTACCTGGACTTTTCATGAATGCTATTTCTTAGAACTTTATTTGAAATTACAGCCTTGACATTCAGAAGCCTTTCTCTTTTTTTTTATTTTTTATTTTTTTAAAGACAGTCTTACTCTGTCATTCAGGCTGGAGTGCAGTGGTGCAATCTCTGCTCGCTGCAACCTCCGCCTCCCGGGTTCCAGCAGTTCTCCTGTCTCAGTCTCCCGATTAGCTGAGATTATAGGTGCATGCCACCTCACTCAGCTAATTTTTTATATTTTTAATGGAGACCGGGTTTCAACATGTTAGTCAGGATGGTCTCGATCTCCTGACCTCGAGATCCTCTTGCCTCAGGCTCCCAAAGTGCTGGGATTACAGGCATGAGCCACCACGCCTGGCCCAGAAGCCTCTTTCTTATAGACAAACATATGTACCATGCTTTTCCAGTTATTCATGGAAAAATTAAAAGGATAGATTGAGAATCTAGTGGTTGAATGTTTGTAACTTGATTTTCATAGTCTTTTATCATCTATTTAGAGTGAGGTTTGGAAGATAGTACTCCTGAATGTTTTTCTGCAATACCTTTTCCTTTTTAGAAAATTGCATGCAGATTACTTTAACATGGCCCTTGTGCCATTTTTAAGAGCTGACACATAGCAATAAATGATAGTTAAATATAAATGGTGTATTTTATATTAAGAATTCCTTTAAAAGAGACTGCATTATATGGAATATCATGTTACTAAGTGCTTGGAAATTATTTGTGCTTAATTTTTTTTTTTTGCCAGAATTTGGATTTAACGAAAAGGAAGATGATTCATGAAGGGCCATTGGTTTGGAAGGTGAATAGAGATAAAACTATTGGTAGGTCTGAAATTGTCTGTCAGTTTTGGGGAGAGTGGCAAAAGGAAAAGAATAGGAAAGTTTCCTGTGACAAAGAGAAGAAGAGGGAGCCATTCTCTCTGAACCCTTGGCTCAAGCAATTCTTCAACCTCATCCTCCTCAGCAATTAGCAGTGCTACCTTGTGTTATTTGTACATTTGTAGATCTGCTTGTGTTATTTCATTATATGTAAGATGTGTTAAATATTCGTTTAGGAATATAGCAGAAAACGGATTTAGTTCTGTTTTCACCATTCTTATATTCTAGTGAGTCTCCATTTGCTTTGTAAGCTTTCTTTTGACCAGTACATCTTGTCTTCCCTAGTAGCTGGGACTATAGGTGCACACCACCACACCCAGCTTATTGTTTTTTATTTCCCATTGGTCACAGATTGACATTTCAGTGAAATAGAATAAAAATGAATTATTGAAAATGAAATTTTGAAAGATAATAGTCAAGTCAATGTTTAAAATTTTATAGCTTTAATAGAAATAAAATTTCTCTGTCGGATCATTGAAAAGTTAATTAAATGCATCTCAGTTTCTGTACTTAGCATCTTTTTCTGCATTTTATTTCTAGATTTATATACATTGCTGCTGGAAGACATTCTTGTATTGTTACAAAAGCAGGATGACAGACTGGTGTTAAGGTGTCATAGTAAGATTCTGGCATCTACGGCTGATAGCAAACACACATTCAGCCCTGTCATTAAGTTGAATACAGTGTTGGTTCGACAAGTGGCAACAGGCAAGTATGTCCACTGAAGGATACTGATTTGCGGACTCATTGTAAACCTGCGTAAAAGATTCAGTGTTGTTTAAATAACGCAAGTGGCGGAGAGTCTTGCTACTTTTATATTCTTAAGCAAATCAAATGAAGTTTATTTACTGCTTAGAAAGAGACCTAAGAGTTTTTACCCCAAAATTATTTAGGATGTCTACATTCTGTGAATGGTTTTCTGCGTTTGAAAATTTTTATGCTGTTACTTTGTTTCTTTATTCTATGTTCAAATCATTGATAGATCCCAATGAAAAAAGGCTTTCGTTTAGGATGGCATGTGCTTTGATTGATGAGAAAAAAATAAAAAAACTGAAGAGATGGATGTAGTTTGAGTTTGTAAAAATCAAATTAGACTGGCAAGTTATATTTTAACTGTATTAACAGTGGGATCCCTTTTAAAACTTGTTAGTTTCATGGTAGCAAAATAAATTTGTGACCTTTCTCCACCACTCACTGAATATTATTAACTGACAACTTAGCAAAAGGGCAGTTAATAAGAAATGCAAAGGAGTAATAGCATTTAATTTAGAAATTTGGATTTTTTTTTTCTTTTGAGGGGAGGGTCACCCCCTATCATCCAGGCTGGAGTACAGTGGTGCAATTTTGGCACACTGCAACCTCTGCATCCCAGGCTCCAGGAATTCAACCTCAGCCTCCTGAGTACCTGGGAGTACAGGCATGCGCCACCATGGACCGGCTAGTTTTTGTAGGGTTTCACCATGTTGCCCAGGTTGTTCTCAGACTCCTGAGCTCAAAGCAGCCCACCTGCCTCAGCCTCCCAAAATACTGGGATTACAGGCATGAGCCACCGTGCCTGGCCGGTAATTTGGATTTTTGACATCCTTTTGTTCCTAGTAAATTATTGTGGAAATAGTGCTAATTTATATAATTTATTTTATCAAAGTACTATAAATGTACAATAAATATGTTAATACGGTAAGTTGCACACATTTTAAGTGTACATCTTGATGAATTTTTATAAAGTAAATATATGTAACCTTTATCTACTTTAAGAGGCAGACTATTTCAGGGCCCTAGAAACATTTCTTATGGCCTCCAAGATCACAGTGTTAGAGTAATCTTGTTTTATTTTTTCCAGATAACAAAGCCTTATTCGTCATCTCCATGTCAGACAATGGAGCTCAGATTTATGAACTGGTGGCACAGACAGTTTCTGAAAAGACTGTGTATGTATTAGATATAGCTACCTTCCTGTAACTAACATTTTTATTATCCCAAGCATAATATTCCATAAACTTAACTTTGTTTTTATAATAGGACTCTGAAAACCAAAAATTGTTTGGAAACCAAGTACTTATTCTGTATTCTTTTAGATATGTACTTCTAAGAACTTGTTCTTTTTAGATTGATGCCTTTTATTTTGATTCTATTCTACTGAAAGTTTGTTTCCTAAAGAAAAGATAATACGAAATGTCAAGTGAAGTTTTCTAATGATAATGTGTCCATAATGTCATTAGATTTTTCTTTCAGGTATAGTTTTGGACTCTCACCTTAATAGGGTGTTTCCAAAATAAAGATAATCGAGTGGAGTTGGGTTTTTTTGTTTGTTTGTTTTTTGTTGTTGTTGTTGGTTGGTTGATTTGGCTTTTGTTTTGTTGTGTTTTACTTTTTGCTTTCCGGGTATATTTAAAGTATTTTTTTGTTGTTGTTCTTTTTTGTATTTTGGATTTCTTTCCAACTTTCTGAAGCTGGCAAGACCTAATCTGTCGGATGGCTGCATCAGTGAAGGAGCAATCCACAAAGCCAATTCCATTACCACAGTCACCACCTGGCGAGTGAGTGTTCTTTTGCAATGGAGTAGGACTTATTTTATGTTTTGGGTTGGAAAAGAGTAGGATAATTACTACATTTTGTTGCAGTGATGTTTAGGTACCTCATGATGCTGAAAGATTGTTCTTGTTTCCTCTACAGAGGAGATAATGATGAAGAAGATCCTTCAAAATTAAAAGAGGAACAGCATGGCATTTCAGTCACTGGTTTGCAGAGTCCAGGTACTTTTTTCTGATAAGTTCAATGGAGAATGTGCTCTACTATCTATTAAAATGCTGGCCGGGCGTGATGGCTCACACCTGTAATCCCAGCACTTTGGGAGGCCAAGATGGGCAGATCACCTGAGGTCAGGAGTTCGAGACCAGCCTGACCAATGTGGCGAAACCCTGTCTCTACTTAAAAATGCAAAAGTTAACTAGACGTGGTGGTGGGCCCTTGTAATCCCAGCTCTTCGGGAGGCTGAAGCAGGGAGAATTGCTTGAGTAGAAGGAGTAGGTTATAGTGAGCTGAGATCATACCATTGCACTCCAGCCTGGCAACAAGACCAAAACACCAAAATGAATGAAAGAATGAATAAATGAAATAAAATAAAATACAAAGAAACTTTAATACTGTTTGGTTTATGCAGGTTCCAGCAGTTTAACAAACTTCACTTTTGAGCCTTCTGTGTTTCAGTATAACACTGCTTTAAGTGCTGCGTATTTTGCTTAACAGATGATCTCTGTAGTTTATGGATTTTTTTTCTGATTCTTGCCTGAATGCTTCATGTTAAAAGTTAAAAGTTTTGTTTAGATATACTCTACATTTTCTATTCCGTTGGACAGACAGAGATTTGGGATTAGAATCTACCTTAATGTCATCAAAACCTCAGTCTCATTCACTGAGCACCTCTGGGAAATCAGAGGTACGTGATCTCTTTGTGGCCGAGAGACAGTTTGCAAAGGAACAACATCCAGATGGGACACTAAAGGAAACTGGAGAAGATTATCAAATCACAATCCCAGATTCACACCTGCCTATTTCAGAAGAACGGTGGGCACTGGATGCACTAAGAAATTGTAAGTTTTTATTCATAACTACTTACAGATACTTATTAAGTATGGCACTGATGTGTCATCCCTACAGTACTTGGATTTATCACACTCCACTTAGTCTTCTAGTTTCATTGTGGAGATTATAGTATTCTCTACAATGGCCCATGCCGTAGACACAAATGCACATGCCACTCTGTTAGTTTCCGCCCCTCAGCTTTATTGAGAATCACTGTTAGAATGGGAGGATAGCATATCTCTCAGTTATACTGAGTTGGGAAAAAGGCTGATAACAATTGCTCTGGCTGTAGAGAACCATTTGAAATTTTTAAACCAGTGTATGACTAAAGGTATGAAAAAAGATTAATCTGGCTGAGAGCTGTGGAAGGATTTGAATGGAGAGAGTTGTGGAATGGTGTACTTACTAAATAAACTATTAGAGTAGGCTGGCCTGAGACTAAAAGTGTTTGGACTAGAATGGTATCAAAAGGAATAAGAAGAAAGTGAGAAGTCAGCAAATGCTTAAAACAATTGACTTGTTTGGATGTGAGGACAAAGGAAAGGGAATATATAGAGACAATTTCATTAATCTTGTCAGAAATAAGAGTCAAAAAAGGACTACCACCGCTTCCCCCACCTCCTTCCATTGTACTTTCTTTTTTCTTTTTTTATGACTTAGTAGAATTACAGGCTCGGGTTTAAAGAATGTCAAGATTAAGGTAATGACTGACAAAACAGTAAAGAGTGGGTGACTAGTAGGAAGTTAGAGTTTTAGGAGTGAAACTTTAGAGAGAGGTCAGGAAGAGAGATTTGAGCATCAGAGCCAAGAGAATTCCTAGCATCTCTCAGGAAGTGATTGTAGAGCAGGACAGAGGATCAGAGACCTAAGTGGAGCTTGTATACCTAAAGAAACATAAGACAGGCATTAAGCTAGTGATGAAAGCAGAGAATTAGTTATTTAAAACCTACATTATTCTCTTTTACATTTTCCTGAATTAACGGTCTTAATGATTTCTAATGATTTGACTAACATTGTCCCAGTAACTCTATCATTGTCTGGGTGACCTCATAGCATACACTTTGCCCATTGAAAATTAAATTGGTTCTTATTTTCAATAAATGTTGTATGTATCTTGTGAAATCAGAGGAAATAATATGCATATAGTGTCTGCATCTGGAAAGGGCAGAACTTTTAGTTTTTTCTCTCTAGCTTAACACAGTCTTTCAACATTCTTACGAAATACCTTTAGTGTATTTTTCTAGTTAGGTAGAAGAAAAAAATAGAGGCATGATACTGGTTATTCAGGAGTTCTAAGTAGGAGTTCCTCCCTATTTAGAATGCTTAGATCTTTTCAAGTTTAGTTTAATGTTAAATCTTCTCTAAAAGATGGTGCTTTATTTCATTTTCAAAACAAAATAAAAAATGGTTTTACAAAAGAAAATGATTGTATGAAATTAATTAACATTTTAATGTCATTAAAAGATACTTTTAAAGATAATTGATAATTCAGCTAATTTAATTCTTGCAGCCCGAGATTATAGTTGTGAATATGCTTTTTTTCCCCCCACCCCGCTCCTTCCTAAATCATTTAGTGGGTTTGTTGAAGCAGTTGCTGGTACAACAGCTGGGTTTGGCTGAGAAGAGCACTCAGGAAGACTGGCAACATTTCCCAAGATACCGGACGGCCTCTCAGGGGGCACAGACAGACACTGTCATCCAGAACTCTGAAAATATTAGGGCCTATCATTCTAGTGAAGGACATTTGCCCTTTAGAACTGGAACTGGTGACATTGCAACTTGTTATAGTCCACGGACTTCAACTGAATCTTCTGCTCCACGGGATTCAGTGGTATTGGCACCCCAAGATAGCCAGGCAAGTAACATTTTAGTAATGGACCACATGATTATGACCCCAGAGATGCCTACCACAGAGCCAGAAGGGGGTCTTGATGACAGTGGAGAGCACTTTTTTGATGCCCGTGAAGCACATAGTGATGAGAATCCATCAGAAGGTGATGGAGTGGTAAACAAGGAAGAGAAGGAGATTAATTTACGCATCTCAGGCAAGTATCTTTCACACTTAAACTTTGATTTTGATCATTGTTAACTGTCCTGTATGTTGAAATGGCTGATATGTTGGTATCAAGGCGTGTGTGTGTGTGTGTGTTCACACACGTGCAGTATTTATTTATTCCTTCATTTGATAAATACTGAATCTTCTCTGTACCAGACCTCATCCTAGATGCTGGGAGGTATAGCAGTGAATACAATAAATAAGTAAAGTAAATAGACTTCGGAAGTATTAGGAAGAAACCTGTCAGACTAAGGGACAGAGTAATGAAGGCAAACAGGCTGATCAGGGAATAGGACCTCTGATGAGATAGCATTTGAGCAGAGACCTGAATGAAATGAGGGAATAAAGCCAGGTGAGTATATGAGAGCATAGTGTTCCAGCAGAGAACAGAGTGGGGCGGAGGCTTTGTGTCAAGAGCAAGCTTGTTGTGGTGATTAACACTGGGTGAGGGAGACAATGGCAGGAGATAGGGCAAGAGAGGCGTTTGGCAGGGAAAGTGGTGGCAAGATCATTTAGGCACTGTGGTTTCCACCTTTAAACCTTTGAAATGCTAACTAAATGAAATTTGTCAGAAATTATCATGAAAGTTTGCCAAGTTTAGCTTTAACCTGAAGTGAGGAAATTCTGATGTACTTGAAACTAAACTCAGGAATTAAAGGCTTTTCCCTCTTTAATAACTTTTCAAGTTGAAGTTGTCAGCACACTATGCTATTTCTGTTTTCTAATGGCAGCACTGGTCTCATCAAACTCTTCTGTCTCTATCCGTAGGAAACTATTTGATCCTTGATGGCTATGACACAGTGCAGGAGAGTTCCACAGATGAGGAGGTTGCTTCCTCACTTACCCTGCAGCCCGTGACAGGCATCTCTGCTGTGGACTCCACCCACCAGCAGCAACATTCTCCTCAGAATGCTCACTCCGATGGGGTCGTTTCACCGTTCACCCCCGAATTTCTGGTCCAGCAGCGCTGGGGAGCTATGGAGGATTCCTGTTTTGAGATCCAGAGTCCCTCCTCTTGTGCAGATTCGCAGAGCCAGATCATGGAGTACATTCATAAGATAGAGGCTGACCTTGAACACTTAAAGGTACCTCATACTTCCACATCCATACACTTTATTCTAAGAAACATTTAGCAGAGGGGAAGTATGGGGTGATCAAAATGCTGATGTCAATAAACTTGTTCAGGTTCTAGATTTATATGTTTTCTTTGACTATTGTCCAGGAATAGGCCTGGATAAAAAGTTGAGGTTAGCATTGTTTATCTTTTATCTGTCACAAGAGCAGAAAGAATTGTAGCTCTATAAACTGTATGTTTGTGTGGGCTTCCAAGTTTAAGAACCTAAAAATGCTCTGGGTAGTTGGCTGGCCTCTGTCAGACGTGAACAAGGTGATGAGTTAGGTGGGGTTTGTATAGTATGAATCTAGGCTGAGAAATGCCACAGCTTTCTGTAGCTTATTATCTGTGACTCATTAGGTGACATTGGTAGCTTTCCAAATCCTGTGGCAGATAGAAATTGGCTTCAGTGGCTCCTGTAACCTAAAAACATGGTCATGAATGGGATTTTTGTAAATTGATAATTGAAGGTGTCACTATTGCAAAACTGACTTATGTGGCAATTTCCGAGGGAAATACCAAAGTTTGCCATCAGAAAACACAGCTTCTAGAGCCCAAACATTTTCCTCCCGATGTCATGTACTTCAAGGACTTGAGGGACAGGTTTAAGTATCCTTAGCCTTTGAGCTAAACAGTGCTCTCCCTTAGTTTCCCTTTTACCTTCCTATGACTGAGTTTTTCCTCTTCATGTTGCTTATTTTATGTAGTATCATTCTGTAGCTGATGAGATATCAACAAGCCCATTGAGGACAGGTCAGTTCTTATATACAGTCATGTGTTGCTTAGTAATGGGGATATATTCTGAGAAATTCATCATTACACATTTTTATCTTGGTGTGAACTTCATAGTGTACTTACACAAACTTAGATGGAATGTATTTTTATTTCTATGTATATTTTTCACATGGAAACCCAAATGTCCCAGCACTATTACTGAATGTTAGTCATTCCCCTACTTGATTTGCAATACCTTTATTAAATGCCACACACCAGGTTTCTAGTTTCTGTAAGTGCTCCATAATAATCTTTTTTTTTTTTTTTGAGACAGAGTCTCTCACTCTGTCACTCAGGCTAGAGAGCAGTGGCGCTATTTCGGCTCACTGCAACCTCTGTCTCCCAGGTTCAAGTGATTCTCTTGCCTCAGCCTCCAAGGAGCTGGGACCATAGGCGCCGACATCGTGTCCAGCTAATTTTTGTATTTTTAGTAGAGACGGGTTTCACCATGTTGGCCAGGCTGGTCTGGAACTCCTGACCTCAGGTGATTCACCCACTGTGGCCTCCCAAAGTGCTGGGATTACAGGCATGAGCCACTGCACCCAGCCATAATAACCTTAAGGGACCGTTATCATGTATGCAGTCTTCCGTGTCTTTATGTGGTGTGTGACTGTAGTTCATGCACACGATGACAGGACCATTTCTAGGGTGACACTTGGAGGTGGGAGAATTACATTTATGGTCACCACCTCTACTTTCTTTTTACATGGGAAAATACTAAATTATTCATTCAATGGAGAAACTGGTAACAGGAATTGAATTTACTTTTTTTCTTCCTATGAACGAAATTTTTAATGAGAAAATTAATATTTTTGAAATTTGAGGGCATGTACCTTAATGTAAAAAGGCCTTTTCTGTTTTCAGAAGTATTTTGTTGTTGTTGTTGTTGTTGTTGTTGTTTTGTTTTGTTTTCATGACATTTGAATAAAAAATCCTATGGATTTTATTTTACAGAAGGTGGAGGAAAGTTACACCATTCTTTGCCAAAGGCTGGCTGGATCAGCCCTCACAGACAAGCACTCAGGTATGTAAAAGTTGTAGGTTCCAGACTCTAGACTAATCATCCTACACTGAGTGAAATGACTTATCATCCTTTAAAGTGAAAACCTTCTGAGATTCCATTTCTTTTCCGTCTTTAAAGAACTGCTTGTTTCTAAACATATATATCAAGCGGAAGCTCATGCCTGCTGACTCTTCCTTCTCTAAGAGAAACTGCAGTTGTCAGTTCCCATGCCATCCCCTCTTCTGTTCTCACCTTTTCAAAGCAGAAGGCAGAGCAGTGGGAAGCCTGCCTTCCACACACAGATTCGGTGTGAGGCTTACTAGTGCTGCTGTGACTCCCTAGTGTGGAGGATTTGGCCTCATCAGATGCTGGTGCACTTGCCTCTGCTGCCAGTGAGGCTGGTGTCCTCCCTGACTGCAGATAGATCTGTGTTTCGTGCAGCAGTTTGTACTCATCCACTTACGTGCAGATTCAGAAAGAAAGATTAAACCAGGCCCATAGATGTGGGTATTCTTTGCAATGTTAATATATTCTTTTTCTTAATGTGGTTTCCACGTATCTTTATTTTTCTCAGATAAAAGTTAGAGCCACGTGTCCTGGAGGTGACTGCAGGTTGTTGGATTTGGAGTATCGGCCATGTCTCACCACATCCTGGCTCCAGTGTGGACGCAGAGAGAGTGTGACAGAGGATCTGCCTGTGAACCACCTGGGATTAGCCATGTCCCAAGGTGCCCGGAGTGGGACTAGTTCTTCACAGTGTGGCAGCTGCACTAGTCTGTTAGTGAGGGAATATCCATTCCCTCACTCTACTCTCCTCACTATCGGAAATTCATTTTGATTCATAATAAAAACCAAATGTATAGAGCTTTGGGTGTAGGATATGAAATTGTACTTAGACTTAAGAAAAAGAGAAAATCAGATGTATTTATTTGACTTCATTCCGTATTTGAAAGCACATTTTAATTTTTATTTTGCCTTGTTTTGTTTTAATTGAGTAGTGAGAGTTTTAGCCCTTTGTCTTTAGTACACCCAAGGATCGACTGCTCCTAAAGCAAAGAGGTCAGGATGGAGTATGTGGAAGTTGGGTAGAGAGGTGAAGAGGAGGAGGAAGTGAGAGGGGGAAGGGAGGAGCACCTTGCTTCACTAAACTGTATTCTAAGCTCTCTGCTGTGTAGTAGGCTGCTTCTCTGAGGGTCACCTCAAAGGTGTGCTTTGCCCTGTGGCTCCTATGTGCCCAGGTGGTGTGGTCAGAGAGTGGATGGGCTTCTTCCCACCCTGAGGCGAGCACCTCTTCTCTAGCCGGGATCAACCACGATTAACAGGAATCCTCAACGTACTAAATAGCAGGCACTTGAAAATGGGTGTGTTTTCTTCTATTGTCGTCTTTTCTATTGAGGGTTGGGATTTGGGTGGGAGAGGAAAGCAAATTTTATTTTCTTGACTATAAATTTGTTATTCTTGGTATCATTTCATTTTTATAATTATCCATTCAACATTGGCACTTGGGTAAAACTGTCCCTGCAGATTGAGCAGGAAGTAAAAACAAACAAATGGAAATGCTTCGGATGGTAGCAGGGGTGGGGGTTGCTAAGGAAAGGGTGGGATGGGAGTGGGTAAAGAGTTTGGGAAGGTTATCTAACTGAATCACTACTGAGTTGAATCATGGCTATCATTAGCCACGGGTACTGCTGATTATAAGGCCAGTAAAATTTTAGTACCTGAAGGTTTGACTCTTAATTTTTGCACTGATGGTGCCAAAGGGCTCTGAGAAAAAAGGAGAGCCAAGGGTGGAGTGGAGAAAGATGTGGTGAAGGCAGAACTGCTCACACCAGCTCCAGAAGCACTTCCTCTGACTTCACTGTTGCAGCTCTTTCCACACTGGGCCATGATTGACCTTAAAAATTGCAGACCAGCACATACACTGGACACTGCAGGCAAGGTGTTGGTAACTGCCTGCTCTAGGATGAATAGTAGCGTTAGCAGCACCCTGCAGAGGATAAATGTTTCAGAATTGTCATTTGAGAACTCCTTCAACTATATTGACTTTCTTTGGTTTTTGTTTTTGTTTTTTTTTTTAAATGCATTAGGTATATATGTTTTGAAGTATTTTTGCCAACTAAAATGAAGTCTGTAAATTCTGTTAAAAAACAGGGAGTTCATCATTGCTCACATCTTTCATTGGTGCCCTCTGAACTCTGTGGGTTGCTAGGATGTAACTTTAATGCTTCCCTGCAGTCCAAAGATTATTTTTTCCCCACAAACGGTAAGGGATGCCCACCTACTTTTAATAACACCACTACAACTTAGCAAGTGTATTTATCTATGTCCAGTTTTCTGTTTCTGTCCTGAACTAATCTGTGTTTTTAGGTAGGTCAATTTGGATCTTTAGACCTCATCTATAAATTGGAATCGTATTTTTAGTCATAGGCCAAGTATAATTTAACTCAGAATGGGATTAAAAATTTTAGAAGCAGAAGCTAATATATAAATCAAGTTTGGGATCTGGAACTTTCCATATCCCTTAGGAGGAACAAGTAGAAACCAAATGGTTACATTGTGCTGCTAGAAATAATGTCATTCTCAATTAAAAGGGTTACACCTGTATCCACTTGACACTAACACCATCGGGGGCAATTAATCAGGAGAAAAGTAAATATAAAAACTTTGATCTTAACTTCACACACTACAGGGTAATTATGTAATTCTCTAGCACTCAATTAAGAAGCTTATAAGTTTCAGTTTCTCTAGTTCAGCCAATATCTTGTCCTTAGCAATTATTTGCTTTCCCTGCAGTTCAGCCTCTCCTTGGAATTCTAACAGGACTAACTGGAAAAATACTTTGACCATAGCTCTAGTACTTAGAAATAAATTCATATCTAGATTTTCAAATAAAGCCCCAAGATGAAGTCTAATTCGGAAAATAGCTCACAGTTTTTAAATCTTTTTATCTTACCAATCTAACTTCTCTTCCTTCTCCCCACCTGGCCTCCCACACCTTCCGTTTCATTTTGGCCATGATAATCACATCCATTTGACGTTTGTTACCATATCTTCCTTTCAGGATGATGGAATTAGATATGCAGCCTGTCTTTTGAGTGAGACTGGTTACCATCAAAGGAGTTTGCTCTAAGTTAGCTAAAGGGCACAGGGTGGTGTACAAAAAAAGCTACCTTCCCAGAGCAAGCAGGCTGCATTTTAGCTGTGGCAGTGACCTGCTATGACACTGGGCTCTCTTCTGTAGGCTTAATGGCTCCTTTGCTGTGAAGTGGCGAGAGTGTCTCCTTCCTTTCCAGAGAACAGTTAATCAAGGCAAATCAGCAAGCCCCCAAAGTGCTGTAATTTAACATCATGATTACCGCCTTTGAAGCCATATATTTTGCATACTTTAAAATCACCTAACTTAGACTGCTTGAATTATATTGGCTTTTAGAACCTAAATTGTAACTATGTATTATATTATATTGCATGGGAGGTATATTTCATAAGCTTTTTGGCTTTCTTTTTTTGCCACAGCGACTTCTAATGACTGTTAGGAAGGAGGAATCCTCTTTTTAAAAAGTTTTTGTTGTTACTTGATTTTTGGGTAGGAGGGAGGCTCTACTGTGATAACAGAGAAGTCAATTTAAAAATTATTTTTAGAAGCTAAAGAAAGTAGTTATGCTTCTTATGAACTGTCTTTTACTGGCATCTTTTTTTCCTCTTTGATGTTAGTAAATTTGGTGTAATATACGGGGCTTCCATATTTCAAAGTGGAGACTTTCTTCTCTGAAGTTGATATATGGTTTTGAGTTACTAGAGCTTTGGTCAGTATTTCCTTCCTTATATGTCACAGAGGGCACCCTTGAGAACTGTGTGCATAGGACCTCAAAATACAAAATTAGCAGGACCTTACAGTCAGCTTCCGAATGGCTGGTTTCTCCCCCTTATATTACAATTTTTGTTTTATAAAACTTTTTATCCTGACATTTCCACTTTTCAGAGTGATCTGCAAAATTGTTCTTTCCTCAAGAAAAGAGTCCTTATGCCTTTCCCACTGGTATTGAGGATTTTGATAATAAATTGGTAGAAAAAAAAAAGTACCTCCTAGAAGGAAGCCTTCCTGCCATTTCCAGGTGCCAGCTGCTAAGCAGATATATTACGAAAATGGTAACTGTAATGTGCACACTCTTGGTTATTTTTAATAAGCCTCTTCCTACTAGAACATTTTATTTTCCTTGTTCACCATACAATCATGTACTCTTTAACAGAAATTGCTTTTAAAAAGTATCTGGAACTATCTTTAAAAAAAACTTTATTAATAATCATGTATTTTTACTGATCACATTTTGAAATGCCTAAAAGACTTTATTGTTCTAATTATCCAGATGTACCTTTGTAAAATAGCTCTTTTATGAATTAGCTGATAAGGCTGTATGTTTCTGGAACAAAATATTGGTCATCTAAAAACTTTCTGTTTTCTGGGGTCTGGGAAAATAGAAAATAAGAGTTCAAATATTAAATAAGCTTAAAGGAATCAAGTATGTGACTTTTTATTTGTATTGTGGTTGATTTGTTCAAGTTACATTAGAAAAGTCGAGGAGCCTGTAATTAAGTGTTCTGTCAGTGGCTCTCAGACATCTTCCTGCTTTTTGGAGCATCACTAGCAACAAGGCTAACCCTCCGTGATGGTGCTGGCAGGTGGGCTTGCCATATGGGGCAGGTTTGTTGTTTTTTTTTAACAGCTTTATTGAGATACTCATGTATCATATATAATTCATCCATTTAAAGTGTATAATCAGATAGGTTTTGATATGTTACATTATCGATTTAATTCTGAAATATATAACAAAATTTGCTATTTTAACTATTTTTAAGTATAAATTTCAGTGAGGTTAATAGGCCAGCTTTTATAACTCACTTGAAGATAACTTTGGTTTTAATCCTACCCTAAATGAAACATGTATCTATTATTCCTGTCCCCAATGCTGGGCTTCTTAACATACCACCATTTCTGTGCTTTTACCAATGTCATTTTGGGTCAAAAAACTCACTTATTTGGGGCATTTTCTATATTTTGGTTATGAAATATACATGTAATTTAACTTATTCTTGGGATATTTTAGTTTTCAGTCATTCAGGGGCACATTTGACTGATGGAGCTAATAAGCATAATAAAACACTTAGTTTATAGCATCTTTTAGTTAAACCTTTAAAAAATTAAGACTATTCAAATGTACTTTGCAGAAATTAACCTGTTTGTCCTCCTGGCTTTGCTTACACACACATACATGTGTCTGGTGGGACAAAGACATGCCCATACCATTCCCGCGTGCTCTTTGATAGCCGTCCCCTAGGGATGGAGACAATAAAACTCTATTTGCATGTGAGCAACTACTTTTATTTTTTACTGTCCTCTTTCAAGCTAAATGACTGGTTTACCAAAGGTTTAATACCAACTTCAAATATAAGAGGATCTATCCTGATTAAAAAGTTCCTTTTTAATTGAACTTGTTATCTTCTTGATGTTTTATGACAGATGTCATGAAGCATGACAGATAAGTAACTGGATGTAGGTGTTTCCCATTTTCTCTGTAATGTCAACGGCAATTCTCCTTACTAATTAGAAACACTTCCTTGGCTTTAGCTCTCAGGGAATATGTTTGGTTTGCCACTTATTTTACTAGTGAGATATCATGATTCCCTGAGCATCAGCAGAGGCCTTGGCTTGAAATCATTTAAGGTAGGTAGAGCTCTCTTTCTAGATTTTCCCCCTCAATTGATTAGAGTGCTTTTGGACCTACCTATAATTTAAGGCATTTTGTTTTAAGGGATCTTTTTCTTTGTACATATGATCATAGGGTTGGGGCTGCCTGAACATATGCTGACCAGAAGCACTAATTAGGATACATTTTGGCAATCTTAAAAAAAACTTTTAGGGAGGCATCTGTACAAAGAAATTTTTTTCTATCATTTTAAATGTTAAAGGCCTATAGCATGACACAGTGCAACACTTTTCAATCTTCTTGATCTCATGACCACTTTTTAAAAATACATATATCTGAGTTTTTTTGTGTGTTGTTTGAGACGGCGTCTTGCTCTGTCACCCAGATTGGAGTGCAGTGGCACACGGCTCGCTGCAGCCTTGACCTCTGGGACTCAAGTGACCCTCCCTCCTCAGCCTCCCACGTGTGCAAAGGTGTGCACCACCAGGCCTGGCTATTTTTATGTATTTATGTATTTATTTATTTATTTATTTTTTGGTAGAGATAAGGTTTCTCCATTTTGCCCAGGCTGGTCTCAAACTCTTGGGCCCAAGCAATCCTCCTGCCTCAGCCTCCCAAAATGGTGGGATTACAAGTATGAACCACCATACCTGGAAAGGACCACTTTGCACTCTTTTTTTTTTTTTTTTGAGACAGAGTTTCGCCCTTGTTACCCAGGCTGGAGTGCAATGGCGCGATCTCAGCTCACCGCAACCTCCGCCTCCTGGGCTCAGGCAATTCTCCTGCCTCAGCCTCCTGAGTAGCTGGGATTACAGGCATGTGCCACCATGCCCAGCTAATTTTTTGCACTTTTAGTAGAGACGGGGTTTCACCATGTTGACCAGGATGGTCTCGATCTCTCGACCTCGTGATCCACCCGCCTCGGCCTCCCAAAGTGCTGGGATTACAGGCTTGAGCCACCGCGCCCAGCGCACTCTTAAAAATTATGAGCTGGGCACGGTGGCTCACCCCTGTATCCCAGTACTTTGGGAGGTGGAAGCAGGTATATCACAAAGCGTGCCATTGCACTCCAGCCTGGGTGACAGAGCGAGACTCCAACTCAAAAGTAAATTACGAAGGACTTTATGGAAAAACTTGTGTTCATGTGGATTATATCTATCTATAATTGCTGTATTAGTAATTTAAAATATGAGAAATGAGAAAAATTTATTTAAAAATAGTAAACCCATTACATGTGAACAGAAATCACATTTTTATGAAAAGTCACTATTTTCCACGATTAAAAAACTGTTTTATGTAGTTTTTGAAATCTCTTTAATGTCTAGCATAATAGAAGACAGCTGGATTCTCACATATGCTTCTGCACACAAACTGTCATGATAGGTTTTTGTTTGTTTTCTTGTTTTTGTTTCTGTTTTTGAGACGGAGTCTCGCTCTGTCACCCAGGCTGGAGTGCAGTGGTTTAATCTTAGCTGACTGCAACCTCCACTCCTGGGGTTCAAGCGATTCTCATTCCTCAGCATGAGATGGGGTTTCGCCATGTTGGCCAGGCTGGTCTTGAACTCCTGACCTCAGGTGATCCACCCGCCTCAGCCTCCCAAATCACAGGAAGTGCTGGAATTACAGGCATGAGCCACTGCATCTGGCCCTGTTGCGATATGTTGAAGTATATAAAGAAAATCAAGCTTCACACAGATACGTATTTTTTGAATGGAGAAGCATTTTAATAGCCTTTTCAGATAATTATGGATATTCTTCTTTGATACTAGAACAGAACTTGGCAAGCGACAGTTTCTTCAAAGATAGCTTCGATGTGGAATCTGAAATTGTATCAAGGAAGTTTTTGTATTCTATTAAACTAAAAATCCACTGATCCATTTCACATTTTATGTGAGGAGCAGTATCTTTTACCCATGCATGATTTTGTAATATCCTTTATTGGTCATTTGGAAAATACTGGCTTACTGAATTATGCAGTTCTAAATGTTGACACATTTCTTTATATGATAATATCAGAAAGTCATATTTGTTAATATCACAACTGATCTCAGAAAACTCATGGTAAAATGCAGATTTCACAAACTTCTAATTTTTTCTTGAAATCTTGAATTTTACCATTGGCAACAAATACAGTTTTCCTTGAAATGACAGGCTCACTTTTTTCATTTTTGAGTGAAGATATCTACCAAATATTAAAGTCTGAATAGCAATTACTTACCAGTCATTCTTTATGTTAAAATGATCTTCCATTTAAAAAAAAAAAAAAAGATAGCTAGTGCCTTCCCTTCAGCCACAGCCATTGTACCTTGGTATGTGGCAGGGGTGCTTCATGCATACTTACCTTTTTTTTTTTTCACACAAACATTAAAAAGATGTGTACTCAAGGGTTGAGATTTCACAAAATTAAAATTTACTGCTCTGTCAAGGACATTCTTAAGTGAAACTGGCAATGTCTATTGCAAGTCAGCAACAGTGACAAATACAGTGACTGTTAATGAACTTTGGTACAACAACCTTGATTCCTGCTAACTCATCAGCAGCTTCACCCTCTACTGAGTTTGTACCATCAGTGCAATTGTCAACATGGCGAAAAGGCACGTGGTATCTCAGTAGTTTTATGATTTTTTTTTTTTTTTTACAGTCTGTCTCTGGTCTTGCTCCCTCATCCAGGCTAGAGTACAGTGGTGCATTCATAACTCTCTACAGCCTCAAAATCCTAGGCTCAAGGGATCCTCCTACCTCAGCCTCCTCAGTAGCTGGGACTACAGGTGCATGCCACCATGCCCGGACAATTTTTTACAATTATTTTTTGTAGAAATGGGGTCTTATGTTGCATAGGCTTGTCTTCCAACTCCTAGCTTCAAGCCATCCAAGTGCCGGAATTACAGACATGAGCCACCCCGCCCAGCCTATGACAATAGTTTTGACCCTCTGGGAGTCTTGGTCATCCCCTAAGGTTTGCAGACCACACTTTGAGAACTGTTGGTGTAGTGAAAACAATCTTAACTTAGATGATCTGGATTCAATTTCAACTCTTGTACTTACTTGCTATGTGGCCTTGAGCGAGTTACAGTGAGTTACCCTCTCTGTTTCCATTTTCTCATCTGTAAATTGAAGTAAATAATATCCAACCTAACCATTGTGAGAATTAAATGAGAAATTACTAAGCATGAGGCTGATATCTCTCCCACATTTTTTATTTTTATTTTCCATTTCAGGATCTTAAGTACTTAAAATAGGGCAGGAGAAAAATAATGAATTAAGAACATGAAGGTATCTCTCTTGCTAATACAGCCACATTTCCTGAAATATAATGGTTTTGGTGTGTCTAAACCCTAGACTCTTAGGGGTGAGTATATGTGTATTCCTTTTGTTTTTTAGAAACAGAGTTTCTCTCTGTCACCCAGGTCGGTGTGCAGTGGTGCTCACTACAGGCTTGCACTCCTGGGCTTAAATAATCCTGTCTCTGTCTCCTGAGTACCTCGGACTACAGGCATGTGCCACTATGCCTGGCTAACTTTTAAATTTGTTTTTAGGGACCGTCTCACTATGTCACCCAGGCTGGTCTTGAACTTCTGTCCTCAAATGATTCTCCCACCTCAGCTTCCCAAAGGGCTGAAATTAACAGGTGTGAGCCACTGCACCAAGCCCTATTTTTAAAAAATTAGTTGCTGACCTCCATAATAATACACTTCTTTTACCTGATTGTTCTTTTAAGTATAAAGAAAGAAAGAAAAATTTCATTTGATTACATTTGATTCAGTGAGAGCCTTGTTTTTAGAGAAACCTGTGCACTGTTTTGGGAATGCTGTTGAAAAGGAGTAGAGTGGAATGGTGGATGTTTCAGAAACTTTTCCGTGATGATGTATACCTGTAGTGCTTTTCATCTTGCTGCAAGCTCCCATATGCGATGTGCTAAAACTACTTGGGTTATCTTCCAGTTAAAGCTAGATCTTGGTAGTTTTGAAACTTCTGTATTCAAAAATATAAGCTCCTTACTTTCTTTTAAGTCTTAGTAGGAATCTGAGTTATATTGTGGTTCTTTAATGAGAGTTTGTGTTTTGTCTTTCTAAAAATGCATCAATCACCACATCTCTACTAAAGAGCCTAAGTGGTTTTCTTTTTCTTCTACTTCTTTTTTTTTTTTTTTTTTTTGAGATGGAGTTTTCCTCTTGTTGCCCAGGCTGGAGTGCAGTGGTGTGATCTCAGCTCACTGCAACCTCCACTTTCCGGGTTCAAGGGATTCTCCTGCTTCAGCCTTCAGGATTACAGGCATACACCACCATGCCCGGCTAATTTTGTATTTTCAGTAGAGACATGTTGGCCAGGTTGGTCTTGAACTCCTGACCTCAGTTGATCCACCCACCTCGGCCTCCCCGAGTGCTGGGATTACAGGCGTATTCAAATCATAATAGCACTTTGAAACCTTTTCTGAAGAAACAGCCGAGACATCATGGCCTGAAGTCTAGAATATGACAGGATTTCTGGGATTCCTCTCTGCCTTCCCCTCCTATGCATAGGAAGAGGGCCTGTACATACCAGGGAAGCAAGACCAAACTAAACTGAGTTCCTTCTAGTCTCTGCTGATATCAGCTGGTTGTCTAAACTACAACAAGTAATTTACTTATCTGGGCTCAATGTTCTCATCTTACACTGAGGAAGTTGGATGATGATTCTCTCGACGTCCCTTTGAACTCTGAATGTGAAACTGATAGCACAGGAAAACAGAGACAGAGCTTACTGGCTGGCTTGCTTAGGTATTCCCAGGTAAGCTCCATCCTTTGCTGATCTTCTGTGTGGCTCTCAATAAGAGTGTTATTTTATTTGTTTATTTTATTTTTGTGACAGGGTCTTGCTCCATCACTGAGGCTAGAGTGCGGTGTCACGAACACGGCTCACTGCAGACTCAATCTCCTGGGCTCAAGCCATCCTCCCACCTGAGCCTCCTGAGTAGCTGCAACTGCAGGCACACACCACCAAGCCTGGCTAATTTATTTTTTTTTTTGAGACAGGGTCCAGCCATGTTGCCCTGACTGGGCTCAAACTCCTGGGCTCAAGCAGTCTTCCCATCTCAGCCTCCAAAAGTATTGGGATTGCAGCTGTGAGCCACTGCACCCAATTAGAGTGTAATTTTAATGTCATTCACTGAAGTCTGTCCCTAAAAAATCCTTTTTCTCCTATTTTTTGAGGTATCTTTATTTTGATAGCTTACTGTAGTTTGCTGTTACCTCCAATCTGATAAAACTGTTTCATCTTCTTTCATCATGGGCTCACTGCCAGTTCACAACAACTTGGAGGCTTTTGTGGAAGAAGATCTGACATTCCTGGTTCAGAGAAGACTTGCTGAGTATTGGCTGAGGAGAGACTGGAGGTCTTATCTCCACTTCATCTCGTGTCCTGAATAACGGCCTGTTCTGAAGTCTTATGAAATTTGGAGACTTTGTAGAAGTTGAGTCCCCAGAATATGAGCTAACCAGATTGTTTAGCAAGGAAATGCTCCATCAGAGAAACTGTTCCAGCGAGCAAGAATAAGTCTCGGATAACTCAGATGCTTTCATGCAATCAAATATTTACAAACCAACACTTTAAGTGACGGGAGAGGACACTGGACAAAACTGGCCTTGCCACCTACTGAGAGTAAAAGAACCAACTATTCTCTACTGTTTGTTGTTTGTTTTGTTTTGTTTTTATTTTTTTTCTTTTCCTTTTGGAAATTAGCTTATTTGGGATAAATACTGGCTGGGTAGTCAGTGACATTTACCTGCAATACCTATAGAGCCTAATTTTTGCTTCTGGTGGGGGTATTGGCACTCTAAAAGGAGAGTTTGGGGAAGGTTCTGTTTCCTTCCCTCCCTCCCTCCCTCCCTCTCTTCCTTCTCTCTGTTGCCCAGAGTGGAGTGCAGTGGTGTAATCTCGGCTCCCTGAAACCTCTGCATCCCAGATTCAAGCAATTCTCCTACCTAAGCCTCCTGAGTAGCTGGGACTATAGGCACATGCCACTATGCCCAGCTAATTTTTTGTATTTTTAGTAGAGACCAGGTTTCAACATGTTGGCCAGGTTGGTCTCAAACTCCTGACCTCAAGCAATCTGCTTGCCTCAGCTTCCCAAGGTGTTGGGATTACAGGCGTGAGCCATGGCACCCAGCAGGTTCTGTATCTTTAAACATGCATTATGATTAACTTGTATTCTCTTTTCTTCCTCTCTCTTCAAAGATGTACTGATCTGACATGCAATTAAGGGTGGGCATACCTAGGCAGATGTAAAGAAGGAGGAATTTTTCTGTCTTGGGCCAGAATAGCTTGGCAGCAGTGACTACAGAGTTGATTGATTAATTGGTTAACTTACTCCCAGCTTTGTTTCAGAAAGCTTTGTTTGAAGCTGGTTTGAGGAAAAAAGTGAATCATCAGCCTTAGGGAAAGAAAAGTGGATGCTACGCTCATTTACAGTATTTGTTACTTGGTCCTACGAATTTTTTCTTTCAAAATATCTCTGATTTACCCCTTGCTCTGTTTCCACTGTAGCAGGTCATCTTGCGGCACAGCTCCATGTCTAAAACAGCTGCATAGATTGCTCCCTCCTCTCTCCAGCCTGTCATGCATGGCTACCCACCAGGTTTTCCCCAAAACATTCCTTCATTATGCCACTTGCCTGTCCAAAAACTTGCAGAAGCTATGGTTACTGCTGCATCGAGACTAAACTTTGCTTTGTTTCGGAGATGTTCATAATTTATCTAGCCAACTGTATTTCCCTCTACCATCCA
This sequence comes from Saimiri boliviensis, assembly GCF_048565385.1. Taxonomy (NCBI): domain Eukaryota; kingdom Metazoa; phylum Chordata; class Mammalia; order Primates; family Cebidae; genus Saimiri; species Saimiri boliviensis. The sequence continues at coordinate 56,088,377 of NC_133454.1, forward strand.
TTGTGAGCTCTCTCCCCAAGTAAGGCTTAAGCTCCTTGGAGTCTCCCCAGCTGATATTCCAGGCCCTGACTCCACCTTTACTTTTCCCTTAGTCTGAAATGTACTTTAGAAACTTCCAAGATTCGTATTAAAATTAATAGCTGACCAGGAGCAGTGGCTCACGCTTGCACTTTGGGAGGCTGAGGCAGGCCGATCACAGGTCAGGAAATCAAGACATCCTGGCCAACATGGTGAAACCCCATCTCTACTAAAATTTAAAAAATTAGCCGGGCGTGGTAGCTCACGCCTGTAGTCCCAGCTACTCCAGAGACTGAGGAAGGGAATCGCTTGAATCTGGGAGGCAGAGGTTGCAGTGAGCTGAGATCCCGCCACTGTATTCCAGCCTGGTGACAGAGCAAGACTCCATCTCAAAAAAAAAAAAAAAAAAAAAAAAAAAGTAATACCTGGCCAGATATGGTGGCTCATGCCTGTAATCCCAGTACTTTGGGAGGCTGAGAAAGTGGATTGCTTAAGCCCAAGAGTTCAAGACCAGCTTTGGCAACATGGTGAAACACCATCTTACAAAAAAATAGAAAAATTAGCTAGGTGATGTGCTGTGCCCCTGCAGTCCCAGCTACTTGGGAGGTTGAGGTGGGAGGATCACTTGGGCCCAGGAGGCAGAGGCTGCAGTGAGCCATAATCTGCACTCCAGCCCACGTGACAGAGAGCTTGTCTCCAAAAAAATTTATATATTAAAAAACAGGTGCTGTACACTGCATACGTGACTCCTGTCTTCACGAAAACCTCCTAAGGTAAGTGGTTTTTCTCCATTTTTCCAGAGGAGGTAACTGAAGCTAGTAGTGTTTATGATGTTCTCAGTGGCACAGCCAGGAGCCAGGATAAGGTCTGTCTTCCACCAAGCCTTTGTCTTTTTACCCAGCTCTGGAAATCCTTTCTGTACTTAAAGATGTTTACAGCCTAACAGTGCCAAGTGCGTGAATGTTAGTTTTCTGCCTTTCTCCCTCCCTAAATTGCAGTTATCTACACTGGACTAAGGGATGGAAATTCTGAGAAGTTTGCATTGCATTCAAGGCGTTTGATCTTGGGGGTGACTTGAGCATAACCAAACATTTAAGAGACGACTCAACAACTGAATTATGCTGAAGTAGTGTCGAGCAGGAAATGGGGAGCTGGAGGCAGGAAGAACAGTGGGGTGATATTGTAGTATGCGAACAAGAGGCTTACATTTGGTAAAGTAGGAGCAGACTGAGGACAAATGTGTAGTTGAGGTCAAATTTATAGATGTTAGCATATAAGTGAATATGTAGCATACCAGAGAGGGAGGAGTTTAAAAAATGAAAGACTTGTGAACCAAAGAGATTGGTTAACAGCACTGGGAAAGCATAGAGCAGAGACAGGCTCTGAGGGGAAAGGCAGCATAATTTTGGCCATGTTGAGTTTTAGGTAGCAGTGTTGTGTCAACTTACAGATGTCTAGCAAGATGAGGCAAATACAGCTCCAGAGCTAAATCAGTCCATAATTGGGTGAGTAAAATCTGTGTCATAAAATCTCAGAATTGAAAGTACTTTAGAGTCTGTCAACTGAGTGGATAAACCAAATGTGGTACATTCATATAGGGAAATATTATTTGGCCTTAAAAAAGGAATAAAGGACTGATAACATGCGACATAAGGAACCTTGAAAACTTTATGCTAGGTGGAGAAGGCAGTCTCCAATTATACGATCAACATATTGTATGATTACTTCAGATGAAATGTATAGACATAGGAAAATTCACAGAAAGTAGATTAGTGGTTTCCAGTGTCTGGGAAAGGGGAGGATGTCCATGAATATGGGGTAATGAAAATATTTGGATTTTTTTTATGGGGGCGGTGGTAAAAAAATGTCCTGGAGTTACTGGCAATAGCTGTATAACCTTGCAAATGTACTAAAAATCACTGAGTTGTACATTTTAAAATAGTGAATTGTATGGCATGTGAATGATATATTTTAAAAATGGAAGGAAAAAAAGTACCTCAGGGATCACCTACAGTGTCCTTATACTGAGCGACTTTTGTTTCTTCTCTACTTACACTGGAGATGGGTGACCATCTTCTGTCTTAGGGAACTTTTCCTCTCACCCAATAACCCATTCTATTTTTTTGAGACTTCTAATTGGTATATGTGACCTAGTGGGTAGGAAGTATGGTCTCTGGACATCAGAAAGTGCTAGCTTTGTCACTCACTGACTTGTGTGACATTGGGCAAGTTAACTTCGCTAACCCTCAGTTTTGTCATCTGCAAGAACTGACGTAATAATAATGCCTTCGTCAGGGTTGTGTTGACGCAAATGAAGCAGTGCAGGTGGTGTCAGTAAACACTTGACATGTGTTCATAACTGTCTTTCATTTCTTGCCTGCCCCTCACAATGTAAAATGCCTCATAAGAGCTCAGTTGCTACACTTTGGTTTGTCTGTTGTTTGTTTTTGAAACAGAGTCTCACTCTGTCACCCAGGCTGGAGTGCAGTGGTGAGATCTCAGCTCACTGCAACCTCTACCTGCCAGGTTCAAACGATTCTCCTGCCTCAGCCTCCTGAGTAGCTGGGATTACAGGCGTGTGCCATCACACATCTGGCTAATTTTTGTATTTTTAGTAGAGATGGAGTTTCACCATATTGACCAGGCTGGTCTGGAACTCCTGACCTCAAGTGATCTTCCAGCCTCAGCCTCCCAAAGTGCTGGGATTACAGGCGTGAGCCACTGCTCCCGACAAAACCATTCATTATATTAGGTGTCCAGTGCCGTCTTGATGTTAGCTGAAGATGTTTGGGTAATCTCTTGTATTGCTTCTTAAAACACTGTAATAAACTCAATAGTAGCAGCCTTCAACAACTTTGCACCAAGGAATCGTTCCCTCCCACCTCTCATTCCCTCTGCTTCCTACTCCCCAGCCCCTACCTCAAGCCACCTGCTGGGCAGCTGGAACCACAAATCACCAGCTTCCAGAGGAATAAAATAGCCTGCATCTCCCTGCCTGTTTTGTTTTTAGCTGCTTTGTTTACAGATGTCAGTAATGTGAAGTATTTCCCCTAATCAATGTTTTAACCTTCTTGTTGATATTTAATCAGCTTGGTTGAATGTACTGTGTTAAAGCATCCATGAGCTCCATGGAGGGGACAGCAAATCTGAATTTCTCTCTTTTCTCTGGAGATATCATAATATTTCCTATTATCAGAGGTTATTGTTTTGCTAGGATATTAATGAGCAGTTTCTCTGCTGGAGTTATCATTGCTTCCCTCTTCCTTCAGCTCCCGAACAAACAGTTCACATGGAAACCAAGTTTAATTTCTTGACTCATCTCCTCTGGCTTTGAACTTCCTTTTCTGTTTCATGCTGTTGTCAATAATTTGGTGCTCCCGTCTGTCCATTGCTGCTCACCCTGTTATCATCGATAATGTGATTAACCTCCACCCCCTACTCCATTGCTATTTATTTACTTATAAATTATTTCTGATCATGTGTGCTGTATTTTCTTTATTCAGATCTAAGGAATAATTAGGGAAGAGAGCTGAACGAAAGAGGCTTTTTTCCCTTCTCTTACCATGGCATTGGGTGAAACATACCGTCCGGCAGGTCCTCTTTTCTATTGGAAGGGGAAGGTGCATTTATATGCAAATCCAGATGTGTGGTGGTGGTTTGTTTACCTTACTTTGTGCTTAATGAGATTCTTCAGATATTGTTACTTTGAAGTACTGCTTCTATTTTTATTATCTAACATTTATTAAATGTCAACCATGTGCTCCATTAAACACAAAGAATAGCACGGTTCTTCTGGACTCAAGAGTCTAGATGCTTAGCTTCAGCCCTAGCGACTAAAACCTGTGTAATGGACGGTGTATACCATCCTGAGGGATGATTTCCAAATATTGCCTTTTAAAATAATAAACAATTGTAAACAACAGGATCCTGCCCCTGGGGGAGACACATCTGAAACAATGCACGTGTATAAAACAAGGCACAGAATAAGAGAGAGAAAGATACAGTTGAACTTACTTTGAAAGTAAGATTGATTTTTTTAACCTTAATTTTTACTCTTATTTCAAGTGGTAGGTTGAATTTTCCAGCTATTTTGATTTCACCTATGTTTTCCATTCTATAAAGAACGTTTTGATCCTTTCATTTGGCCCAAGGCAAAGCTGGTGACTTGGCTCAGTTACAAGAAAAGCGCCTGGAACCTTACAAAGCAGGAGTTTAGATTTTAGCTTATTTAAGTGGCACAGTTTGGTTTGGTGAATCACTTTGTACCTCAGATTCTGTATGTATTATTTTTTCAGGGTGGTAGTGGGGCTATTACAATATAAGTAGTGGAAGAGGAATATTTTGATTTAAAATGAGAAAATTCAACTTAAAGGCTCGTAATTTACTACTAAATAGGTATTTTTGGCCAGGCATGGTGGCTTACACATGTAGTCCCAGCATTCTGGGAGGCTGAGGTGGGCAGATCACTTGAGCCTAGGAGTTTGACACCAGCCTAGGATAGAAAGTGAGACCCTCCATCTCTATAAAAAATAAAAAATTAGCTGGGTGTGGTGGCACATGAATGTGGTCCAAGCTACATGGGAGGCTGAGGCAAGACGATTGCTTAAGCCCAGGAGTTCAAGGCTGCAGTGAACTATGATACTACCATTGCACTCCAGCCTGGGCAGCAGAATCAGACCCTGTCTCAAAAACAAACAAATAATATTAAAAATAAATAGGAATTTTTTCTCTTTGAAACAAGGATAACACAACTAAGGGTTGAAATGAGAAATATGATGATGGCTGTGAAAACACTTTATAAACTGTGAAGTGCTTTGCACATTTATCCTCAGAATGCTTACTATTCATTAGTGCAAGTTTATATATAAGCTATGTATCCGGGGCCTGGCAAGGTGGCTCACGCTTACAACCTCAGCACTTTTGGAGGCCGAGGTGGGCGGATCACTTGAGGTCAGGAGTTCAAGACCAGCCAGCCAACATGGTGAAACCCCGTCTCTACTATAAATACAAAAATTAGCCAGGTGTGGTGGCAGGTGCCTGTAATCCCAGCTACTGAGGAGGCTGAGACAAAAGAATTGCTTGAACCCGGGAGGCCGAGGTTGCAGTGGGTTGAGATCACGCCACTGCACCCCAGCCTGGGCGACAGAGTGAGACTTCATCTCAAAAAATAAAAATAAAAATAAAGTATCCAAATGCATTTACTTGTGCATTCAGATTGATTTTGTTGTTGATGAGTAAAGTGCAGAGGCAACGATGTTGAACTGAGGACTGGAATTAGTGGGGTCCCCATTAAGGGAGCACACGGGGGGATGCCTCACTGGAGTGAGCTGTGTTAAATATCGTGAACCCCAAGTTTCTCTACAAAGAATGTCATTATGTCAGTATGCTCAGCTCTCTTATTTAATTCTCCATTTTAAAGTTTAACTTCCTTGTAGTTTTGGTAAACAACCTTTTCCACCAGTTCTAATCAGTAGTTTACATCTGTTCCCCCAGTCACCTGCTCCATCCTGACTCATCCTGGTCACCTGCTCCAGTCACCTGCTTTGACCCCTGGCAACCTGCTCTGACCTGCCAAACTACCCACCCCGCCACTCCGGCTCGTACCCCTGCTCCCTTTAAAATAGCCAATTGGACAGAATTAGACTAGACTGTGTGGTCTAACCCTAGCCAGTAGGGGAATGACCCAGCAGTCGGGGTGACCTACGTCAGGCATAAGTAGCCTCCTTGTCCGGGCGTGTGTTCACCTTTGTTCCATCTGTGAGCCACACCCTCCTATAGAAGTAAATTGCCTGCTGAGGAAATTTATATTTGAGTGCTACTTCTTTTGCAGTACTGAAAATTTTACTTATAACAGCTGGTTCTTGGGGACAGGAACCATGCCTAGCAAAAATTGAGGACGGTGCCTGTCTCCTAGGAGCCACGGAATAATCATTCACTAACTTCAGCTGATGGTTGAAAACACAGTCCTGGAGTGGCCTCCATTATTTAATAAACCTTTTCTCTCTTCCCCCACCCACTTCTTTAGCCAACTACACCATAAAACAGACCCCAGACCCTTACATCACTACTAAGAAATAAAAATCTTGTCTTTGAAGCTGGGAGAGATAAGACTTACTTGGTTATTAACTGTATAGGTATTTGCATATAGGTATTTTCACCTGGGTCTACCTCTTCAACTTTTGTTTTTCAGTTTAATTCCTCTCACTTGGGCGCGGTGGCTCACACCTGTAATCCCAGCACTTTGGGAGGCTGAGGTGGGTGGATCACCTGAGGTCAGGAGTTTGAGACCAGCCTGACCATCTCTATTAAAAATACAAAAATTCGCCAGGCATGGTGGCATGCACCTGTAGTCCCAGCTACTCAGGAGGCTGAGGCAGAAGAATAGCTTGAACCTGGGAGGCAGAGGTTGCAGTGAGCTGAGACTGTGCCACTGCACTCCAGCCTGGGCAACAAGAGCAAAACTCAGTCTCAAAAAATAAATAAATACATAAATTTCTCTATTCCTCTTTCCCAGCCAAATTTTTAAGTCAACCATATCACCCCAACAGTGGGCCTAATTAATTAGCATTTGAAAAGCAGTGTACTCCCTCAGAAGGGTGGAGGGGGAGGGTAGCTAGGAGTCTGTTCTATTCAGAAGAACAAGGTATTATTGTATGTGCTGAACTTTACCCAAATGTTTAATGCTGGAAAATGCTTGAAGAAAACCATCCTTCCACTGGCAGGAGGCGAAGTCTGATACAGAGGCATAACAGGAATATATATTGAGATTTTTTTCATTTTTACTCTACTTACTGTTTTCATTCCTGAATGGACATGCATGTGTGTGTTACAAGAAGTCATTTTAAAAAACAAGCATGTTGTCCATCTATTCAGATTTGTTTTCTTTTGAAACTGTCGTCCTCTCATGTAAATGTATCCTTTTTTAACGAGACCATTAATGCTATTTACCTAGTAACACTTCAGTGTATCAATAATACTACTTTTGCCAATAGAGCACTTAAGTGATTATTGCCTTTTCTGATATTAAGTATCTTCACTGCATTTAAAGAAAAGCTCCGAGGCCAGGCGCGGTAGCTCACGCCTGTAATCCCAGCACTTTGGGAGGCCGAGGTGGGCAGATCATGAGGTCAAGAGATCGAGACCATCCTGGTCAACATGGTGAAACCCCGTCTCTACTAAAGATACAAAAATTAGCCAGGCGTGGTGGCACTCGTCTGTGGTCCCAGCTATTTGGGAGGCTGAGGTGGAAGAATCGCTTGAACCCAGGAGGTGGAGGTTGCAGTGAGCCAAGATTATGCCACTGCACTCCAGCCTGACAGAGCAAGACTCCGTCTGAAAAAAAGAAAAGAAAAGAAAAGCACCCATACATCTGAAGAAAAAGACCCAAACACATAAGGCAAGTTTTTACTTTCAACGATAAGTGTTGCATTTCTCCAAAGATCCAAATTTCCTTTTAGCCTTGGGCCAAGGAGACAGACTGAGAGAATCCAAGAACTTCGAGATGGAAGGTACCTCATTCAACTTCTAATCTACGGCTGGAATGCCTTCTATGGCAGCCCTGGCAGATGGCCATCCATCTGCTTGTATACTTCCAGGGCTGGGGAGCTCATTATCTCCTAAGGCAACTCATACATTCTTTTGTATTTGAGCTAAAATTGGCCTCTCCATAACGTCTATCCACAGGTCCTGGTTGTGGAGCAACGTAAGAAAGATCGTAAATAGTTGAAGATAGCTGCCACATTTCCCCTTTGTCTTTTCCAAATTAAGATAACTGAATTGTTTTAAAATGAAGATTTTTTGCCTGGAATCTGGAAGAAGATGGAAATGACTGTGTGTTAAGCTGTTGCTATAAAGGAAATCTTTGTTGTAATTGCAGCTGACTGGGAAGGCATCTCTTCCAGTATTTCACACTCATAGCCTGCTATGTAATACTCCTCTTGGAAGTAACCTATCCCTCACCGAGCTACAAAGAGTAAGAAGTCCTTCCTGGGTGAACAGAATCTTACAACTTTTGCTCTTCTGAATTCCTCAAGAGAGCCTAAACTCCTAAGCATTGCTCTGAGATAAAATTGAAAGGTTTCTCTTTAGGAGGGAAAATTAAATATATGAGACTAAACGCTTTTGGAAAGTAGAAACCAAAGCCAGTTTTTCTTTACGTGTCTAATACTATGTTGTACCTGGCAGATAGAAGCTGCACAATAAATTATTGCTCTATTGAACAATAATGGAAAAACAGAACTGGCCAGCATGATGCTGAAATATATATATGAGAGATATACGTATCTATGAAGTACATATATACAGAACTGTGTATACATACACACGTGCATATATGCACATACATACACATATGTATACACACACTTTTTTCCTTTGAATGCATTTGTAATATCCCTGTGTTATTTCATAATTTATAGAAATATTTAATGCCACTCTTCAGACAAAACTATAGATAAATCGCAAACACCTGGGGTAATAGGAAAACTGCCACCTTGCTTTTGAAATCCTGGGGTGGCTGCATTGAGAAGGCAGACCCTTTTCTCTGTACCTTCCATTGCTAAGTGATTATGCTTTGCTCCCAGGTAGAAAAATGCCACCCTGTCCCTCATCCTCCGACCTCTTCCTCCTGTTTGAGTGTTTTGTTTCTTCAATTGCTCTTATTATTGGAAGTGTTGAAAAAGAACAGGAAAAGAATTTGGGAAAGATTCTGCTTCTTTAATTTAATTTGATTTCAATGACCTTCGCCTGTTCTCAGTGATTTTTGACCATTGTCCTTTGTGCAGCCAGAAGTCTCCCCTACCCCCCGCTTTTTTTTTTTTTTTTTTTTTTTTTTTTTTTGAGACGGAGTTTTACTCTTGTTGCCCAGACTGGAGTGCAATGGCGTGATCTCAGCTCACCGCAACGTCTACCTCCTGGGTTCAAGCGATTCTCCTGCCTTAGCCTCTCGAGTTGCTGGGATTACAGGTGTGCACCACCATGCCCGGCTAATTTTGTATTTTTAGTAGAGACGCGGTTTCTCCGTTTTGGTCAGAATGGTCTTGAACTCCTGACCTCAGGTGATCTGCCCACCTTGGCCTCCCAAAGTGTTGGGATTACAGGTGTGAGCTACCGTGCCCAGCTAAAGCCCTGAGTTTTACCCTAGTTTTGCTATTTCCTGACTGAGTGGTTTATATCTGTAATGTCATATAATGGAACCTACCTAGACCAACTATGAGAATCAAATGACAAAAGATGAATGCGAAAGTATAAAGCTTATTACAGGTAAAGTGCCACTTTTAGATGTGAGCATAGTACCCCTACTACAGTGGAACTGGTTAAAGCCTTTATTTGTGCAAACAAATGGCAATGCCCCTTTCCCAGGCAGGCGTGGCCAAAGTGGAAGACTCCCAGCTACAATGCAGGTCTATGGAAGATTCAGACTGAGAATTCTGAGTGCATACCCAAGGCTCTGTGTGCTAAAGGCCCTTGGCTCCAACTCTTGAGTTGCCATAAGTCACAGGCCCCTTCTCCTGCCTCCACCCAGACTGTCAGACTAAACTATGACCATGTAACTGAGTTAATTGTATGCAAAATGCCGTACAGAAAATACCTGATGTCAAGTGGACCAAAACTTAGAAGGAGAATGTGGTCCGTCTGTGACATCTTTTACTTGACTGTGAATGCTAAGAGGACCAGCCCTGGATGTGTCTGGTTTCTTATTTTGTCTTTGGTGCCTGGCACATAATGGACACCAAAGTTGTCTTGGAGAAGTAATTGTCACAGCTGCTTATCTCCTCTGCAGAGTAGCAAATGGAAACTGAGACACGTGGTAGGAATGAATTAGGTTCTCACATGAGGTTGGGAGCAGGGCTGCAGAGTGAGAGGCAGATTATATTCTGATTAAGGATGATCTAAATTTTTATTTTAATTTCAGTGCAAGCAGTATCCTTATGCCTAGACTAATAAACAAGATAAGAGACACTGGGGGGTGGGGGAGCTGCGTGATAACACAGTTGACAAGTGGGATTGGGACATTTTCACATTCGACGTGGTCTTTGCAGCCAGCTACTTTAACCAACATGCTGCCATGAGACCTGGGACTGTGTAAACCACACATGCATATATGTTTGCTCTTTCCAACACTTGTCCATAAGATCACTGGGCAAACCCACTGCGTACTGCATCCTTTGAGGCATGAGTAAACATCAAAAACATTTCTCCTTCCAACTCTCTTCTACTTCCACACTGGTTCTGTGAGACATTTGCTGTAAGAATGAACCATTTATCCTCCAAACAAGTGACAAGAAGAACACAGAGAATTTATTTTCTTTTAATCTGGAGTTTAAGTACTCTGATAGGATGGATGAATTTTCATACTGTCTTGCAATGTGATATAACATCAGGCCCTTGCTTCCTTCAACCTCAAGTTCCTCAAATGTGAACCCCAACTTCAGGCTTACCAAGAATCCACAGTTTCGTATTTGCCAGTTAGGATTTCATTTGGCTCATCTGGACAAACGACAGGAGCAAATCCCATTTGCCAGAATTGCAGACCTCATTAAGTCTTTCTCTCTATTGGTTTATTCATTCAACACACTTACTAAGCACCTGTTTGCCAAGCAGTGTGTGCTTAATAGAGATTTTATAAAAAGTCTATAGTCTCATTATGAACTTGCCATGAACCTTCAAGGGACCTATGGAAAAGAAATGGTAGGTAATTTTAAGATCAAGTTTCTGCTTTGTGGATATACCTGAGGCAAATACAAAGAAGGGAGAAGCTAAAATGTAAATCCAGGAGAACAAGCTCACAGTCTATTAGTGAGAGCAGGTGTGAAACAAGCAAGTGACCATAAACTCTAATATGTACTAGAGAGATCCCAAGAAGGGAGTAATTAATTCTGTTGGGAAGGGATCAGATAACGAAGTACAATGAACTTCTAGTGGGAGAGATTCCTGAATGGAATTTTGAGCAGTAAATAGGAACTTGTGTATCCGTGTGTATGTGGGAGGTGAGGTGGGGACTCTGGGCAGAATTCAATGTGTTAAAGTCACAGAGGTATGAAATGGGATGAGCAGAAAACTTGAAGCAGCTTGGTACTGACTGAAGGTGAAATGGATGGAGGTGGACGATGGGTGAGGTGGGGAAGTAAGCAGGGACCTTGTATGCTGGGCCAAGATTTGAACTCCATTTGACCTAATAAGTCATATGGGGTCATGAAGGGGTTTTCGTCGAGGGTGTGAAGTGGTGAAGCTTGTTGTAGAGACATCACTCTGGCAGCCATTTGTAGACATATTGGAGGGAGCCAATCTAAAGGCAGGGAGACCAGCTAGAAGGCCACTGCAATAGTTTCTAAGAGCTGGTGACATGATAGGATGGCATGTGCCACTCAGCAGGGTGAGAAAAAGTCACTTGCTCACTGTGTGCCTCTGCTGGCCCCATTTATGCTGCGGAGTCATTATGAACGTGTGACGAACTTTCAAAAAGACATTCAGAAAAGACATGGCAGGTACATTTAAGATAAAATATTCTTCTTAGTGGATATACCAGAAGCAAACAGATGGAAGAAACTAAAGATAAATCTAAGAGAACCAATTCCTTCCGGTGGGCTCTGGCCACCAGGAGCTTGGATCCACGAGACTGAATCCTGATGCCCAAGCACAATGAACCCTGCCCATTCTGCACAGCACAGCAGCCGGCTGTGAGGGATGTTTCAAATGAGAGGTTCTAGAGGTGGGAGCGCCCTTTCCCAACCCTTCTGTTTTTTCATTCAAGGTAGCAGCTTCAAGTAGATCAGCAGGGCCAGCCTCGTGGCTTTCTGACATTCTCTCCCTGTAGCTTCCAGAAAAGATCTGGACTGACCTTCCCACCCCTGGAACTGAGCTTGGGAAGTTAGCTTGCCTGGAATTGAATTTTGATTAATAAGTGATGCTGAAATTCAGTAGTAAAAAATGTGGAGAGCCAGTATTGCGTATCCCAAAGAACTCAACAGCTTGCAGCAACCGGTGACGGGAGAGTAGGCAGGGGACAAGAAGTCTGGGACTAGCGGCAGGCTTCTCCACCCGCAGACTTCTCCGACATTGTTGCCCATCCTGTGACTGGTAGGGGCTCTCTTCTTCTAGGAGCAGAGGTCTTAAGAAAGGAAAAGAAAGTCAGAACCATTCTTGTGAGAAGGGGAGGAAACCAGGGCCCTCACGAGGTGAAAGCCAGGGCTACATCCTGAGCCATCAGCAATCTCTCTGACCTGCCAAAAGCTCCTCTCCGCTTCCCTGGTTAATAGGATGAGCTCACCAGGCAAAAGAATATGATGAAGCATTTCACTTATATAGTATTTTTCTTTCCAAACACCTAAGAAGCCTTTCTGGTCTCGCTGATCTTGCATTCTTCCAGTGAAGGGGCCAGGGATCCATGCTTGGCATTTCAGAGTTTGAGCGGCTTGAGAGATCATCTAGTCTTCTCTCACTTCTAGAGATGTGGAAACTGAAGTCCAGGGAAGTGTAATCGGTTGCTGGGATCATAGGGATGCCTCTCCCTCCTCCCAGCCCTGCACACTTTTTGCTAGGCTCATGCTGCTGTTCTGTCCGTTTTGCACACGTTCCAGAGTGGGGGGATGAAGTTGGAATTAGAAATTAGTTTTGTGTAGCCCTTCACCCCGGCATGTGACCGGCTAACAGGTGGTCTTAAACCTTAACAAGTTTCAGATCCTCTGTAAAATGGGATTAGTGTCACCTCAACACCTACCTTGCAAAGTCGATTACTGGCAATCACACTTTTGTAAGTGGTGTAGTCTTGGCAAACAGTAGGTGCTAAATAATGTCTGGCTGGAGGAATGGCCCTGTTCCCATATGGCATTCATCCAGCCAGTGTATGGAGCTGGGGGAGGGATAGACACGACTCCTGAGGCCCAGATCCTCCCTGAAGCAGGAGGCCCAGCACCCACCCAGGCTAGCCAGCCAGCCCTCCCTGGGGAATGCAACTTGCCGAACAGTCTGTAGTCCCGATAGTATACCTCACGCCCGAGACCTGACCAGGGACGTCTGTGAGCAAAGCCTTCACAGAGAGCTGCATGAGATTGTGGGAGTGCTGATGACTGGGTGTGGGGGTACAGGCCATTGAAGGTGAGAGGGCTGGTGTGATCAGTTTGGTGGTTTGCCAAAGACAGAGATACTGCCGGTTGGATAAGAGGGAGCTAATAGCTTTGAGGGGGTCATACATCCCTTGCACCTCCTCCTATTTCCCCAGGACCCCGTCTTTGCCCAGCCTCCTCCTGAGGGCAGCTCTGTTGTCTTAGGATGAACCACACGGGGTACTGAAATGAACTACGTGCCAGAAAGCGGAGTTGCCTCCTGGGTTCTGCCACTTGCTCTCCCTGCGTTCTCGGCCTGGTCCCTTCACCTCTCCTAGCCTCAGGACGTAACAGATGACGCTCCTCCCAAGACGTTGGTACGCATACAACAGTGCCCTGGACCGACCCCATGCAAGCTGTTGCTCTTCGGCCTCCTCTACAAGGTGGTCTTGTCTCTTCCCGTGAAACCTCCAGCTCTCTCTGTCTTCCGCACCACTGAGGCCGCAGTCTCTTCTGTAACGGGGCCCGCTCGTCTCCCGCGCTGCTCCCCGATCGCCACCAGGAGGCGCCCCTTGCTCGCTGAAGCCGGCCGGGCTAATAACTCCTCGGGGCCGGGGCGGGCTGCCCCTTTGCGCAGGGCGGTGGAGGGTGCGGGCTGCGCCGGGCTCCCCACCTGAGGTCAGTACCCCGCAGCGCCCGCTCGGCCGCGCGCCCCTCGCCCCAGCCCAGCGCCGCTCCCCAGCCGGGCGCCTCCAGCTCGGCCCCGGCCCCCGGGCGGCAGCAAGTTTGCCCCCGGCCGCGCGGACCCGCACCCACCCCTCGCGCCGCCGCCCCGCCGTTCCTACAGATCCCACCGCCCCCACGCCTGGGCTACCCGGCGACACTCCGAGGGGCGCAGGGGGGCGTGCGGCTGCCCGCGGGGCGCCGGCCCGGCCCCGAAGGGGCGCCCCCCAGCCGGCCGTGCGCGGGGCCGCCGCAGTTCCCCGGCTGTCCGCCGGGCGGCGCCCCGCGCCTCGCCGCGCTCCTCCCGCGCTCCCCGCGCCGGGCTCGCTCGCGGCCGGACACAGACTCTGCCTTCAGCTGCCGGCGGATCGGGCCGGAGCCGCCGCGGCTGCTGCGGAAGAGAAAAAACGGCAAACAGAAGCCCCGCGGCCGGCCCAGCAGAGCCCGACTCACGGCTCAGCCCCCGGAGTGCGGAGCCGCCCAGGTAAGGGCAGGGGCCCCCCGCGGCGCCCCCGGGCCCTCTCCCTTCGCTGCCCCAGCGCCCCCGAGTTCCCTCCGCGCGGGCCCCTCCCGCACCCGCACCCCGACTTCTGACGTCTCCGCCGCTCCTGCCCCCGGGGGCTCGGCCCCGCACCCCTGCCCCGGCCCCCGCCTCCGCGCCCTCCTCCCCGCTCCCGCCTCCCTCTAGCCCGGTCCCTGGCACTCCGGTCCCTGCGTCTCTGGATTCGCCGCCGAACCCCCACCGCTCTGCTCCCGTAGTTCCTCCAGTCTCCATCCCGGTCCGTCTCCCTCCCTCCGCATCCCTTCCCCGGGCTCGCCGTCCTCCCGCTCTGGTCCTCACCCTCCCCGTACAACTCCCAGCCCTGCCTCTGCCCCCTGCAGGGATGACGGGCCCCTTCCCAGCCTGGCGCGTCTCCCCCACACCTCATCACCCTCCGCTTTTCCCAGCGCCGCTGTTCCCGGGCTACAGCTCCCCATCCCGACTCAGCTCTGCATCCCACCAAGCCCCCTCCCCCTCCCGTCACTGCCATCTGCCTCGACTGCCCCCTGCCCCTGCACTGGACTCCGGCCACCACCACACCCCCCACCCTGCACGCCGTCTTGCTTGGGGGAACCAGCGTCCTGTCAGAAATGACCCTCTTTCCCGAGGCAAATGGGGTTCCCACCCATCCCACCCTAGTTCAGCCGAGTGGGAAGTGAGGGAGAAACTCCAGAGACCTGCATTGGGCGCGTGATGGGGGAGGGGGCTGGGGCGGAGGGGGAGGGGAGCTGATTGAGATTCTTTCCAGTGAGGACTGGCAGAGCTGTGCGCTCCGACCTGGCCGGGGTGGAGGGCGTGCAGGCGACAGCCGGGACAGGGGCTGCAAGGCACTGAGAGCACCTGTGTCTCTTTCCCTGGCTCCCTTGAGCTGAGCAAAGTGAGAGGAGGAGTTGGAGCCTGGGGAGAGTTGGCTGAGGCCTTGCGGTGGTGGAGGAGGCGGCGGAGGGGGCTGGGCCCCCGGTGCGTTTGGCCCGTCTGCCTGGCAGTGGTGGGGCAATGCGGGCCGAGCCACTCCCGGGCTGGACCTTGGGCTGCGTGGCTCTTGGCATCTGTACTTGATGCTGCCATCTTCCTCTTGGTGCTGTTGTCTGGTGATGCCACGCGGTGCCACCTCCCTGCCTCCCTCCAGTGGCTCTCCTGGGCATGTCTCCCAAGGGTCTGGGTTGTCTGGAAAGAGCAGGGGAGCTGTGGGCACAGCTGGGCCCTTTTGCCAGGCAGTGGGCAGCTGTCAAGACCAGGCCAAGAGGTTTGAGGGCTGGTCAGGAGGACTGAGCCCTGCCAGGAACAAAGAACTACCTTCACTTCCACTGCCTATGGGTCACCTGGGTGGTAGTGACACTTCTAGGAGCACCTGGAAACTGCGGGTGTGGTAGCCCGGGGGAGAGAGACCACCTGGGTTGGCAGTGGGCATCTGAGAGACAAATGCCTTACTCCCTGAGCGTGTGCCTGCATGGTCAGGGGCGGGGGGCTAGGTGAGGTCGACTGTGTTCCAGTCCTACCAGGGACAGGAGCCCCTGGAATTCCACTGGGCGTCATCATGCTGGCTTTATTTGCTGAAGCTGCAGCTCAGGCTTCATCATTAATCAGGTTTATTATTTTTCTTACTGGCTGGATGTGTTCCTCAAGGTCACGACCCTTCAGAGAGTTAATCTAATATGCACACATTACAGTGTCTGGGATTGTTTAATTTTCCATATTTTGTTGATTCCTTGTGGCCCGGGCTTGCCCACCAGCCTCTGGCCGGCCTCACCAGCTCCACCCCCCTGTCCTCCTCTGGACCTGCCACCTGAAACCCAGAAGCAGCACTGGTCCGTCTGGGTTGGGGAAGAGGCAGATACTCAGGAGGGGAGGTTCGGAGGAGATCTTGGTTTTCTGTGTTTTCCACATCCCCCCATCTGGGCATCTTCGTCGGGTGGCTGCTATTTTCCCCAGCACTGAAAGTTCTTCCGAGAGCCAGGGTCAGCTTCGAGGTCTGATTTCCAGTTTGGTTTTCCCTTAGGATGGAGAGGGAACTTCAGTACCGGGAGAGAGGCAGAGACTCTAGGAGAAGATCCCAGCTGCAGGGAGTCAGGGCGTCCGGGAGAGGGGAGCTCAGCTGCTTCTGAGGCAGTTCTCAGCTGTGCAGAGATGGAAGGGAGGAGAAGGGGACCGGCCCTGGGAGGGGAGAGACTGCTCAGAAAGCAGGAGGAGCAGCGAGGAGGAAGCTGGCCTTCGTGTGGCTGGCGAGGGTGGGCAGCGCTGAGTCTGTGTGGGAGGGACGCAGCTCTTGATGCTTCTGCATAGTACTAATCCCTTATGTGTGTATGGGGTTCTGCAGTGTTCCCGATGCCTCAGAACAATTACTTCATTTGATCTCTACTACAGTCCTGCGAGCATCTCATCACTCCTTACAGGCAGCCTTACAAGGAGGCATTAATGACCCAACAGAAACTGAGGCTCAGAGAGGCTGGATGCCTTATTCAAGGCTCCCCAGCTGGTTCCCAGGCCTCTGGATGCTCAGTCCAGTGCTGTTGGGCAAGTTCCTGTTGCTTTTCAAGGTCTCAGCCATTCAGTCCTCAGAAAGCCCACCCTCGGCCCAGCCCATTTCTCAGTTCATCCCCTTCACCCTCTCCAGGCCTGGTGGAGTCTTTGCTCTGCGGTCTCCTTAGCCTTAGACCAGTTGCCTGGGTGTCCCACCCCCCACCCCAAGACCCAACTGGCCACTCCCTACCCTGGGTGGGCACTGACTCTTGCCTCCCCCTTGTGGAGAAAGCTGCTGGATTCCCCCAGGCATGCAGCCCTAGGCACCCCACTTCCCCCTCTCCGGTGCCTTAGGCCTCAGCCCGCTCCGTTGTTTTGGGCCCCTCTAGTGCCCACTCCGACCTGTGCTCTCCCACTGCCGTGGTCCTCACGTGGGCGTTTGGCTGTTCACTCTGAGTTACGGTACTGACAGCTTCCTCGCTGGGCCTCCGGCCTCTGTTTCCAGCCAAGCTGCCGCTGGGCCTGTCTTCTTACGGAGGATGGCGCTTCTCACAGAGGATCCTGTCTCAGCAGCTCTCAGTGGCCTGTGGGCTGCTGAATACAGGCAAATGCCTTCTAATATGCCTTGGAGGTGAAGGTCCTCTGCACGCTGGTCCCAACTTTATGTCATCCCGTGGCGTCTGGCATGATCCTGTCCCGCCTCCCCCTGGCACTGTGTGCCCTCATGCTGGCCCCTAGCATTTCCCTCTCTTTTCCTCCCACCCACATCTTGACCAGCCTTTGAGGTACTGCTGAAAGAGGAGCCAGCTCCAGCTACCAAGTGGCAGGCAGACCTGGGTTCCTATCCTCGAATTACTCCCTGAGTGACCTTGGACAAGTCGCCTCACCTCTCTGAGCCTCACTGCCCTCACCTGTAAAATGGGGATAATCTCACCTGCTTCAGAGGGTTGGCAGCATGGAATGTGAGTGGGAGCCTGATGTGTCTGATGTGAAGGGCGCCTGCGTGGGTGTCGAGGGCACATTCTCTGGGTGGCCTCCTCCTGCCCTCCCTCTGTGTGGGCTGGCAGAGCCCCCTGCTCCTGCCTGGGTTTGGTAATCATCTGCCTGTGTGTCTCCCCACCCAGACGGCAGATCTCTGGAGGAGCAAGGCCTTTGGCTGACACCTTTTCACATTCTCTGACTCTCAACAGAGCGAGGCTGTTCTTCAGTGTTCTGTAAATCAGCCCTGTTCATAGTAAAGACATAAGAAATAATTGTTGCTTGATTATAACATTCTGTTACATAAAATAAGGTATGCCTTACATTTAGCAAATCCAATATGAACAAAAAAACTTACGCCACAGTCGCAGGGTGGGTGAAGGACAGAAAGTGTCAATTTAACATTGTATTGACTGCGTACTCTGCTGGTTTCGCTCAGTCAGTCCAGCTACCCCGTGAGTTAGCTGTGGGCATCTCCTTTTGCACAGAGGAGGATGGGAATCCCAGGGGTTCCCACACTCTGTCCAGACTGGTCAGTGCTGCAGGACCCCAGCTTCTTCCCCTACACCTGGGCATCCTTTGCTTTAAAAGGTGAGAGAGAGACACTTTTTGATTCATCATGGGTTTTCTTTAAACAACTGAGTCCTTGGTGGGGCGTGGTGGTTCATGCCTGTAATCCCAGCACTTTGGGAGGCTGAGGTGGGTGGATCAAGAGGTCAGGAGTTCAAAATCAGCCTGGTCATCATAGTGAAACCCCACCTCTACTAAAAATACAAAAATTACCCGGGTATGATGGCACACACTTGTAATCCCAGCTGCTTGGGAGGCTGAGGCAGGAAAATCGCTTGAACAGGAGAGGCAGAGATTGCAGTGAGTGGAGACTGCCATTGCACTCTAGCCTGGGTGACAGAGTGAGATGCTGTCTCAAAAAAAAAAAAAAAATAGCCAGGTGTGGTGCCATGCACCTGTAGTCCCAGCTACTCGGGAGGCTGAAGCAGGAGAATCACTTGAACCCGGGAGTCTGAGGTTGCAATGAGCCAAGATTGTGCTACTGCACTCCAGCCTGGGCAACAAAGTGAGACTCAGTCACAAAAAGAACACCCCAAAAAACAAAAAGGAGTGGAGGACTGAAGTCATTTACACAGAGCCCAGCAAGGATGGGGTGGTTGTGGAATCCCCTGGTAGGGGGCAGGACCCTCCTCTCCTGCAGGGTGATAGTTTGGGTGGATATCACACCAAGACGCCCGCTCTCTGGGAACATGGCGCATGTGTTGATTGCACCTGTCAGCAGCATTCAGACCTGGCAGGAGCTGGCAGGCATGTTGAGGGATGGGAGAGGGAAGACACAGTGGGAAGGCTGAGAAGGGGCTGCACGGCAGGATGAGGGGACAGAGGATGATCTGAGGATTGAGTGCTTGGGTACAGTGGATGGGGCAAGGGAGAAAAGCGTCTGCGTGCAGCAGAAGTCTGGAGCTAGGGAGCAGTGGAGCGTCCCGGGGGACCGGGTGTGTAGAACTGCTGGAATCCAAGAGGACATTGACCACCAAATAGAAAAGGCTCAGCTCAGTGCAGCAGGCTCAGGGAACCGGTGAAGGTTCGTGGGCAGAGGACTGCTATGCAGAAGCGGAGCTTGAGGGCTGGGGCCTGGGCGCCAGTGACAGTGAGGCGAAACAAGGGTAATCTTGAATGACATTTCCAAGAACAGCAGAGCGAACTGACAGATTGGATGCAGCAGATGAAGGAGCAGGAAGTGTCGGAGATAACTTAGAGATTTCCAGTGCTGGGGACCAGGGGAAATGGTGATGTGAAGGGAATAGGGAAGCTGGAGGGGAAAGTGGGTCTGAGGGAAAGCTGACAGTGTGCCTGGACGTGCTGTGCCCTGAGGAGGGGCCTGGAGCCATCTGGGCTTGTCTAGGGCTGCGGGGTTCCTGGGCAGCAGTCACTGTGTGGTCTTGTGCAGGAGCAAGCCTGGGGCAGGTGCTGCCGGGGGCCGGCTCTAAGGCATCTCACATGCCTCGGTCTCGCCTCCCCAGCCTCCTGCCAGCTCGCCACCCTCCCTCCACGGTACCGGGACTCTGGTGTCTGATACTGCGTGGAAGTTCCTCTGTACCTGTCATCACCAGGGACTGAGCATGGAGCTCCCATCCAAATGGGCAGGGCCTTGTCGGCTTTGCTTACTGAGGTATCCCTAGTGCTTGCACAGAGCAGGTGTTAAGTCAATATTTGTCCCATTTAAGGGGCCTCAACTTACATTTAACAGATGCTTGTTACAGAGATAAATTCAGAGGCTACGGAGAGTGAAGAGCAGCCGGGCAGTGGGGACTGTGTGGCCTTAGGCTTCCTGGAACGAGGTGGCTCAGGCTTTTGGTGTGACCCCCTCCTGTCTTCTGTGTCCAGACTCTAGGTGTCTGCTTGTGTTGTCAAAGTGAGGCTGACATCATTTGCCACAGGGGGGCCAGGGCCAGGCCTCTGAGGCAGATGGTGCCCGAACCTGTGCACCCTCACCTCCCACCTAAAGTTGGAGAGCAGAGAGACCCAAGTGGTGAGGGTGATAGGTGTGCCGAGCTGCGGGGTGTCGGGAGAGGGGACGCAGATGTCTGAGTGCCGAGTTACATGGGCATCTCAGGAAGGGGCCAGGCTAGGATTGCTGTCTCAGTGTCCTCTCTATAAACAAAGGCATAGAGTAAACTCTACCTCACGGAGTTCCCGGTTGAGTGTGATAATCCTGTGAAGGCCCTGTGGTCTCTGCCACAGCCTCCGGGAGGGAACGGAGAGGGACTGGCCCTTAGGACAGAGGTGCCGTAGTGGTGGTCTGGGAGCATGACTGGGGAGTAGACACAGATTTAGAATTGGAGTTTAAGGGCCAGAGTTAAAGAGGAGGATTTAATAGAATGAGAAATCAATAGCCCAGAGGAGGTTAAGATGTGTAAGTGAGAGGCCGGCCGCAAGGCACACTTCATAAAAGAGAAAAGTTTAAGAAGGCGTGGAAGATGGGGCGCATCTGGGGGCAGGGGAAGCCTGCGTTGGCTGGTTCCTGCTGTCCCTGTTCTCCAGCCTGCAGAGGCTGCCGAGAAGGGAGGCTGCGTTCCGGGAGTGCTCAGGTAGCCTGGGTGGGAACCTCCGTTGCTCCCCCTGAGGCTGTGTGGTGCAGTGGCTGGCCTGGCCACTTCCAGATCAGATGCACAGGACAAATCCCAGCTCTTCCAGTTCCCGCAGTGCTGGGCACAAAGCAGTGCAAGCCCAGCCCGGCCCCTGTGACTCTCGGCAGCTGTGCTGAACACCCAGTCCATGGTAGCAGTTGTTATTTGTCGTCATTATTGTGTTACAGCCTCATAGCATCTCTCCTAGCCCAGCCCAGTTCCTAAGGCTCTATGGAATAGTGTCCCTAGCAAGGCTGGTGAAAAGCTGGGGATTAGGGAGGCAGCAAAGCAATTTTTTTTTTTAAACACAGAAAAGTCTACAGTGAGTTTAGTCCAAGCCCCAGAGAGAAGAGGGGCCCAGAGTCCAGGGTGTTTAAGTTACTTGTCCAAGCAGTGTAGCAGGGGAGTGGCAGACCCGAAGCATAAGCCCGGGGCTCCAGGCTTCCCAGCCTGTGTGTCTTTTTTTTTTTTTTTTTTTTTTTTTTTTTTTTTTTTTTTAAGATGGAGTCTGGCTCTGTTGCCCAGGCTGCAGAGCAATGGTGTGATCTTGGCTCATTGCAACCTCTGCCTCCAGGGTTCAAACGATTCTCCTGCCTCAGCCTCCCGAGTAGCTGGGATTATAGGCACCCACCACCACGCCTGGCTAATTTTTGTATTTTCAGTAAAGACGGCGTTTCACCATGTTGGTCAGGCTGGTCTCGAACTCCAGACCTCAGGTGATCTGCCTGCCTCAGCCTCCCATAGTGCTGGGATTACAGGCATGAGCCACCATGCCCGGCCCAGCCTGTGTCTTTTACTGGGTCTAGTGGCCCTCCGTGCAGGAGTGAGAGGGCCAGAAAAGAGAGGCTTCAACAAATTGTTTGGTTCATTGCAGCATCCAAACAAAATCGTACTAGAGCTAAGCAGGTGGATGATTTTGATTCTTTAAGGCGCTAGTCTGTGGGCTCCTTGGGGACACGGATAGGGCCTCGTGGTTTGTCTCTAAAGCTAGGCTGACATAGGTGTGAATTCAACAATGACGATGACGATAATAATAGCTAATAATTATTCAGTGCTTATTATGTGCCAGGTACGATGCAAAGTGCTTTCCATATATTATCTTAATCTTCTTAATGACTGCTGTGAACTGAATGTTGGTGTTCCCCCAGAATTCATGTTGAAATCTTAACCCCCAAAGTGATAGTATTAGGAGGTGGGTGTTTGGGAGGCGATTAAGTCATGGGGTAGAGCCCTCATGAATGAGATTATGGCCTTAAAAAGATAACTCACAAAGCCCCTTGCCCCGCCCACCGGGTAAGCACACAGTAGGAGGCCCCAACGATGATCCCTCACTCCACACTGAATCTGCCAGTTCCTGGATCTCGGGCCTTCCTGCATCCGGAACTGTGAGAAACAGACTTCTATTGTTTACCAGCAGTTTATGTGCACTGTGATAATGACATTAAGGTTAGTATACCCGTTTTACAGATGAGGAAGCTGAGATTCAGAGTAGATGGTTCATTAGCCCAAAGTCCCACAGCTAGTAAGAAGCAGAGTTGAAATGTGCCCCAAGGCAGCATGATTTCAGCCTCTAGTGGGAAATCCTTCGTGTGCACACACGCGTGCTTATGGGTGCACAAGTGGATGTGGGATATGCACTGATCCCTCCCTAATTCCTGGACTCTACCTCTGGCTACCTCACTACTCTCACTACTGCTCCTTTTTTTTTTTTTTTTTTTGAGACAAAGTCTCGCTCCATTGCCCAGGCTGGAGTGCCATCTCTGCCCACTGCCACCTCTGCCTCCCAGGTTCAAGCATTCTCCTGCCTCAGCCTCCCCAGTAGCTGGGATTACAGGCATTCACCACCACACCTGGCTTATTTTTGTATTTTTAGTGGAGATGGGGTTTCACCGTGTTGGCCAGCTGGTCTCGAACTTGTGGCCTCAGGTGATCTACCTGCCTCAGCCTCCCAAAGTGCTGGGATCAGAGACAGGAGCCACCCCATTGGCCCCCTCACTACTACGTCTATGCTTCTATTCCTTATCTCTTAGGCAAGGAGGCCAATGCTCATTTCCAGAACTGGTACCCTCAAGCCCCAGTCCCAGCCCGTCCAGCCATCAGCAGGCATGGAGAGCGAGCCTCGGCACCTCCATGCATTCTGGGGCTCGTCTTCCTTGGCCTGATTTCTTTGACCCTTGAGTGAGAGGGTCACTGGCAGTATTGGGGAAATGATTAAAGAACCACCCCCTGAATCGTGTGCCATTCTCTTCGACCATGAAGGCCATCCAGGCAAGGGCCCGGGGTGGGGGCAGGAAGAAGGCAGTGGTGTAAAGCATTGATGAGACTTTCTCCTGAGCTGCTGAGTCTGAGCACTGACTGGTGCTCAGGTGAGGCAGGACTCCTGGAGGTTAAAAGCAGCCCTGCCCCCATGGGACCAATCAGGCTTGTGTCCACTCACCCACCACCTCCTCCAAGGGCCCGGCTGGTTGGCCTAGTCACCCCTGGTTAGTAGCTGGAGATTAGCAGGAGTGGAATCTGACTGGGGTCTTGGACTTTCAGCAGTAGCAGCAGAATAGGGAGTCTCTTTGGAAGAAACCCGGTGGTAGCATTGCTAGAGTCATGGTCGTTATTGCTCCTGGCAGCATCTCTCCTAGCCTCGTTTGGTTTCTAAGATCACAACAGAACAGTGTCCTAGCATGGTTGGTGATGGGGTGGAAACTGGAACATCTCTCTTTTTGGAGGCAGCAGAGGCATCTTCAGGATTAAAGAAGACGAGTGGGTTTGAGCAGGGGTGTGGGGGGTGCAGAAGACCCTGTAGAGTTATTTCCAGGTGGGAGGCCAGCACAACTCTGCCCTGTGCTGAAGCTGCAATGCCCTTTTCTTTCTTTCTTTTTCTTTCTTTCTTTTTTTTTTTTTTTTGAGCCAGAGTCTCACTCCGTTACCAGGCACGAGGCTGGAGTGCAGTGGCATGACCTCAGCTCACTGCAACCTCCACCTCCCAGGTTCAAGCAATTCTCCTGCCTCAGCCTCCCGAGTAGCTGGCCATTTTCTCTTTTTGTTTTGTTTTGTGTTTCATTTGCTTTGAGACAAAGTCTCACTCTGTCACCCAGGCTGGAGTGCAGTGGCACAATGACAGCTCACTGTAGCCTCAACCTCCTGGATCCAATTGATCCTCCCAATAGCTTGGGACTGCAAGTAAGCGCCACCACGCCTGCGAATATTTTGAATTTGCAGAGATGGAGTCTCACTCTGTTATCCAGGCTGGACTCTAACTCCTGGGCTCAAGTGATCCCGATGTTGGCCTCCAAAAGTGCTGGGATTACGGGTGTGCACCATCACGCCTGACCCACACTGCCACTTTCTGATGGTAGTCACATGCCCAAAGGCTTATTATGTTCTTGGTGATTTGTGCCCTCTCCCCCAAAGAGCTCAGAGGGCCATAAACCTGAGAGGCAGTGGGTGCTTAAAATTATTGTCCCAGACTCTCAGAATTTCAGTAACTAGCTGAAAGCCATATAGTTATTTGATTGGGAAGTCGGAGCTGTTCTCAGGACTCCTGCCTCCTGCCCAGGGCTGTGTCCACCACCCTGTGCCTTCCAGTCTGTGTAGTGGTAGAGGCAGTGGTCCCTGGGAACACCTGCTGTTCCCAAGGTGGAGAATATCACATGGAAGAAAGCAACATTTGTCAGGTAATAATAACGCCTGTTGTATTGCTGGGAAAACTGAAGCCAAGGGAGGTTAAATGAATCCTAGAATCGTATTCCTGAAGGAACTCGCGATCATTGCACTGGACGTCCTACCTGAGCTTCGATCATCTCCCGCAGGTGGTTATCCCGTCTCAGCTGCTGCTGCCTTCTCCTCTTCTGCCTCTTTTTCCATTTTCCCCTTACCATGTTCCAAGCACTGTTCTAGATGCTTTCTACGTATTAAGTTGATTCTCCAGCCAATCCTGTGAAGTAGGTACTGTAGTTGTCTCACTTTACACATGAGGAAATAGACCTACAGAGGTTATGTAGCCTGCCCAAGATGACACATGAGCCAAGGGATACAGCCGGGATATGAATTGAGACAGCCTGGGCCATGCTCTGGAATGCTGCTGAGGCAGGCCATCCCCGAGCCGGGCAGCTGTGAAGGAGGGGGCACAAGAAAGCACCCAGTGCCGTTCCCGGCATAAAGAAGATGCTCAGTCGATGCGGGTGACTTCTAAACACACCAGGAGGTTTTACCTTAGACTGAGCCAGATTGACCTCCCATGGGTCTTTTTTTTTTTTCTCCCTGAGATGGAGTCTCATTCTGTTGCCCAGAGTGGAGTACAGTGGCATGAGCTCGGCTCACTGCAATCTCTACCTCCTGGGTTCCAGGGATTCTCCTGCCCCAGCCTCCCGAGTAGCTGGGATTACAGGTGTGCACCACCACACCAGGCTAATTTTTGTATTTTTAGTAGAGATGGGGTTTCACCATGTTGGCCAGGCTGGTCTTAAACTCCTGATCTCAGATAATCCCCCCTCGGGATTATCCACCTCGGCCTCCCACAGTGCTGAGATTACAGGCGTGAGCCACTGTGCGTGGCCCCCATAGGTCTTCATTCTGTACCTTCCTTGGAACACCATTCCAGCCTTCTGAATGTGAAGCTACCTAATGAACAAGAAGAAAAGCCAGCTCTCAGTCTCCTCCTACCTGAGTTTCCAAGACTGTTCCCCAAACTGAAATCCCCCGGCCAGGAAGATGACAGCCTCGAGGGGAGCTCAGAGACATGCCCAAGGCTGGGACTTGCCTCAGAGGGAGATAGATCCTTGGCCACAGGGCTGCGCTGAGGACTGTCACACATCCGCTCTTTAGCACGTGTTTCCAGAGTGCCTCCTGTGTGCCAGGCACAGTCACAGAGCAGCACAGGTGGGCCCGTCCCAAGGCTGAGCCCTTACCAAATGTGCGCACAGACGCCTGCCAGGTCTGTCAGACACTGGTTTGGGTGTGGGGTCCTGAGGGAAGGAGTCTGAGGACTAGAGAACTGCTGCTTCTCATCTGCTCCTGGGAGGCTGGGTGGGGATGCGGACACCCCGTCTGGGGGCCAACATTTCAGTTGCCCCAAATCTAAGAGCATACAGTGAGCAACTAGATGGAGGAAGCACACCAGTTTATTTATGCTAAAATAGCACCAGCCGACTCTCCTTTGGAAAGTAAGAGTCCTGCCAGAGTCCAGAGTAAATAGGCCGGAACATGAGATCTGCCAGGTGGGGTGCAAATTGGCAGTAAACAAAGCAATCGGGCTGTCGGAGTAGTGGAAGTCAGCTGAGAAAGTGCATTTCTCCTGCACGGAGCTGTGGGTGGTGGCTGCTGGGCTCTGTCTCCCCCTCAGCTCCTTTGGGGAGGGAAGTAGGAGGGGGGATGTCAAGAGCTTGACCTTGGGCTCTAGGGGTGGAGGAAGAGCCAACTTTTGTCCTGTATTCCTGGGCCAGTAATGCTGCTGCTCTTGCGGCTTCCCCATTTGCCGGCCTGCATTACTGCAGGTCCTCATGCCAGCCCTCCATGCAGGTCTTACTAGTCCCGTTGGACAAAGGAGAACACAGTTGCCCAGAGAGCCTGAGACACTGGCACAAGGTCACACAGCTGCACCCGGGCTTTGTGATTTGGTGTTGCCCCGGTCTGCCTTCGCCTCTTCAGCCACTGCTTCTCCGTGTGGCCAGTGCCTTTCTAAGGAACTTCCAGCTCCCAGCAGGGGAAGAACCTGAGCAGCCCAGCTGCGGGGTGATCAGGGTGGGGCTGGTAGAGCAAGATCAAGCCACGCTTGGATACTTTGGGGAGGTCATCAGAGATCATTATCTGTCTCCCCACAAGCACAGGCCCCCCTGCACAGGGACTGTTTGCTTCTGCATTCTTTCCCCAGCACCCAGGACAGCGCTGGGTGCTCAGTATGCATTTAGTGGGTGAACAGCTGTTTTGGTGAGCCGCTTGTCTGCAGAGGCCCTGGACCCTGGAGCCCTAGACGAGCAATGAGCCTCGGCTCTGAAGCTTGGATGGGTCCCTTCAACTCGCAGGTGTGTGGGATTGAAAAGTGGATTGTGTGATCTCAAAACACATTTCCCCTGGTGGATGACAGGACTGCTTTCTCAGGTTAGTGTAACTGACGATGGAGCTGAACCAGTACAAAGAGTAACCCCGGGCCTGCCTGGACCTTGGCC
Source organism: Saimiri boliviensis (assembly GCF_048565385.1). Lineage (NCBI taxonomy): Eukaryota > Metazoa > Chordata > Mammalia > Primates > Cebidae > Saimiri > Saimiri boliviensis. The sequence goes on from NC_133454.1 coordinate 56,115,438, forward strand.
CCAAACACTCTAACCCTCTTAGAACCCCGATTAACCTGGCATCAGTGGGTCAAGGGGGACTGTACTGGGGTGACTGGTGAGAGCAAAGGTGGGGTTTGGAGCTAACTTCTGGAGCAGGCAGTGCAGCTGCCGTGAGTCAGGAGGAGGCTCTGGGAACATGGATTGGACCTGGGGTGCTCCTCCAGACACACCCAGTGTGAGCTAGGGGCTGCGTTTGTCCTGGGGGCGTTTATCCTCACGCAGAGTTAGTTATGTGGCAGGACACTGGGCAGGTTGGGGTTGGGTACTGTGGTGGCAGACAGTCCTAGGAAGAGGTGGCCTTTGTGTGGGGATGACAAAGGTACCCGCGATCTGCAGGGTGGGCGGAGGTCCCGCTCCACCTTCCTTCTCCTTGGCTCCTGGAGCCCATCAGCGACCGCATGGTGAACGCCCAGTGGCTCTGGAGCTCCCTGGTCAGGGCTGCCAGGCAGGTTTCCCCTCCTTACCCTTCTCAGCGGATCCATGGTGCCTGCAGTGCTGGGTCCAAAGAAGCCTGAGATTTGTCAAGTGTGGGCTCCCTGGGAAGGAGCATGGGACCCATTGTGATGTCTGACATGGCCACAGGGTACCAATGCTTTGTCAACTCAGATAGAGTCCAGCCATCTCATCTTACAAGTGAGGGTACTGAGGCTCGGAGAGGGGAAGGAACTTGCCCGAGATCATGTAACTTGCAGAATTGGAGTTTGAAATGGGGTCCCCTGGCCCCTAGTGCCTTTGATCTCATCCCTTTCCTTAGACGGACTCACCCAGGAGCCTCTCATCAAACCAGGGGAGCATGTGCCCTGCTGCCTGCCTGACCTAATGCAGTGCCCACCCCTGCCCCGGCTCCCAGCCAGCTCCATTCATACTGGGCAGGGTGTGGAAAGAGCCACGGAAGCAGCTCTGTCCTCTGGGTGTTGTGACTCTGAGAGGCACGTGGAAAAGAGACCAGCAGGGTGTCACAGAAACCACAGTAGGCAGTTAACACACACCCATCAGACCCAAACAAGGTTAGCCACATGCTAAGTCGCCATGTCCAGGCTGGGGGTGGGGACAGAGCGGGACAAGCTGATGGCTCTCCTCTGAGCAATCCAAGGAAGCCTCCTGGAGGAAGCAGGGCTTTGGGGAGGAGCGGGCTTAACTGGGACAGAGAGAGAGGCTGGTCTGATGTGTGGGAAGTAGCCTGGTGTGGTGGAGGGTGATGGGAGGGCTTGGGCAGCTGGAGTTAGAGTCCCCCCCTTATTCACCGTGCAGCCTTGGGCAAGTTTATTTACGTACCTGAAGCCTCTGTTTACTCAGCAATAAAATGGGGACAATAAAAAACCTAATCTCACAGGGCTTGGAGAAGAGCAAATAAGATACCACCTATGAAAGGGCTTCTTAAGTCCGAAGGTGTTTTCAGTACATACTGTGCGATTTTATTTATATTAAGTTCAAAAACTGGGGAAGTAATCTATGGTAATAGAAGCTGGGATAGCAGTTACCCTTGGCAGGAGGCCTGAGCAAGGGCTTCTAGAATACTGATAATGCCCTGTTTTGTGATCTGAGAGCTGGTTCTGTGGAAATTCCTTGAGCTGCACACTTACGTGCACTCTTCTTTCTTTTTTTCTGAGGCAGGTCTCACTGTCACCTGGGCTGGAGTGCAGTGGCATGATCTCGATCTCCCGGGCTCAGGTGATCCTCCCACCCTACCACCCACCCTCTCACCCCAGTAGCTGAGTCTACAGGTGTGCACCACCATGTCCTGCTGATTTTTTATATTTTCTCTTTCTAGAGACAGCGTTTCTCTATGTTGCCCAGGGTTGAGCTCCTGGGCTCAAACGATCTTCCCACCTCGGCCTCTCAAAATGCTGGGATTATAGGCGTGAGCTGCCACGCCTAGCCATGTGCACTTTTCTGTGTAAACAGTATACACCAATTTAAAAAGTTCATTTTTAGGCGGGCACGGTGGCTCACACCTGTAATTCCAGCACTTTGGGAGGCTGAGGTGGGTGGATCACCTGAGGTCAAGAGTTGGAGACTAGCCTGACCAACATGGTGAAACTCCATCTGTACTAAAAATACAAAACTAGCCAGGCGTGGTGGCACATGCCTGTAATCCTAGCTACTTGGAAGGCTGAGGCAAGAGAATCGCTTGAACCTGGGAGGCAGGGGTTGCAGTGAGCCAGAGGTTGCAGTGAACCATTGCACTCCAGCCTGGGCAACAAGATTGAAACTCCATCTCAAAAAAAAAAAAAATCATTTTTAAAGTGCTTATCACAGTCAGGTTATGTCAGGTTATAAATGGCTAAAGGGCAGACACTTGACAAAGTGTCCAAGAGGAGACCTGGAATGATGTTAGTAAAAATAGTAGTTAAACATTTTAGGCAGAAGAAGCATTTTCTCATTTAAACCTCAACAGCTCACATTTTACAAGTGAGGAAACTGAGACTCAGTGAGGTTATAGGAGTTGTCCAAAGTCACACAGCTGACCCATGGCAGAGGGTCTGACCAGAGCCAGCACCCAGTCCAGGGGATCCTGGAGGATGCAAAGGCAGGTGGGTCGGTGCTGACCCCACCTTGGCTCACCAGGGCTTTGGTTTCCCGGGCTGTGTCATCTTTTCAGGTCTGCCTATGCCGGGGTCCTGTCAAACCTCAACTTTCGTGGAATGTGGAGAGCCGCCTCACCTCCCCTCGGCCCCAGGGTGGAGATGCTTCCAGAGTCGGAGGAAGTGGGTGGGGTGGGGAGCTGGACGACCCACCTGGGGCAGATGGGGTTTCGCTCAGTTAAAACCCCCCAGGGCAGACCCCGGTTGATGAGAGAAGGAGCATGGCAATGTTGATCTCAGCAGAAGAGGGGAGCAGGGAGCTGCGGCGAGTTCTCTCCTGCCTCCCCGGAGCCTGTGCTGAGGATTTATCTCCTCCCGGAGACCTAACTGTGCCCCAGACACTCACACGTGCATCCCCCAGGAGTGAGCTGGGGGCTGGGAGGAAGATGGGCAGTCAGGTGCTTTTGTTACCTTTGTGATGTGTGGCTGAGCCAGTCAGCCTAGCTCACACGAAGCCACCCCTGGTGTGTGGCCTTGTCTGATGAGGGAGAGGTGGCATTGTGCTTGCATTTATATGCAGCTGGCAAAGCAGATACAGCCTCATTGTTGTTCGAGGTTTCCAGTCAGGTGGGGAAAAAGAGGGCCTGGTGGTCTCAGTCGGCGCTGGAGGAAGAGGCTTCTTTTCCTGCTGAGCCCGCCTCACCTGTTTTCCCACTTGAGGCCTCTGGGAGGCCTGCTCTGGTTAACCCCTTCAGCTGCTTTAGCCTGGCCATCAGCAGGGACACATGTGCTGTGCATAGAGTGAGCTCATCTACAAACAAGTCCTTTTATTTTATTTTATTATTATTATTTTTTTTGAGACAGGCTGGAGTGCAGTGGTGGGATCTTGGCTCATTGTAGCCTCAATCTCCCAGGCTCAGCTGGTCCTCCTACCTCAGCATTTTTGAGTATCTGGGACCACAGGTATGGGCCACAATGCTGGGCTAATTTTTTTTTTTTATTTTTTGTATAGACGGGATTTTATCATATTGCCTAGGCTGCTCTCGAACCGCTGAGCTCAAGCAGTCTGCCTGCCTCAACCTTCCAAAGTGCTGTGACTGCAGGCGTGAGCCACCACACCTAGGCTAGCTAACAAGTCCTTCTTGCTTATAATTGTTTATCTATTAAGTCTGTTTTAAATATGTTGGTCCTGTCAACCTTGTTTGCCTGGAGGCTGGCTGAGGGTGGGGACCATGGCGGACCCTTCCTCTGAGCCTGTCTTAGGGATCCCATCTGTATTAGTCTGTTTTTATGCTGCTGATAAAGACAAACCCAAGACTGGGTAATTTATACAGGAAAAAGGATTTAAGGAAGTTACCATTCCACGTGGCTGGGGAAGGCCTCACAATCATGGCAGAAGGCAAGGAGGAGCAAGTCACGTCTTACATGGATGGCAGCAGGCAAAAGAGAGCTTATGCAGGGAAACTCCCCTTTTTTAAAACCATTAGATCTTGTGAGACCCATGAAATCTATCATGAGATGCTATTATGAGAACAGCATGAGAAAGACCCGTCCCTATGATTCAGTGAGCTTCCAGCAGGTTCCTTCCATGACACATGGGAATTGTGGGAGTTACAATTCAAGATGAGATTTGGGTGGGGATACAGCCAAACCATATCCTCATCTATTAAGCAGGTGCCCATCTACAGCACTCTAGTTTCCCAAGGTAGCTTTGGCTCCCTGCCTCAGGACCTTTGCACATGCTGTGGACCTTTGCACATCAGTCTGCCTGGAACCCCTCCTTCCACCTCCTCTCCTTCTCTTGCTTCACTACTCTTTATCCATTCCTCTTCCAGGAAGCCCTTTCCTGTTGCCTCCCTGAGCCTGTATGACCCGCTCTCCGACTGCCACTCCCCTGTGCTCCTGCAGCCCCAATTTTCCTTCCCTTTGGAGCATTCCCACTTTGTATTTTAACCTACAACTTGCATAGCAGCACTGAGCTGTGGGAGGCCAGGCATCAGGCCGCTACGTCCACTCCTGGCCACACTTTAACACAGTGCCTGGCTTACAGGAGGACCTTGGCAAGTGTTTGTTGAAAGAAGGAAAGCCATTGAGCACCAAAGAGGGGAGCAAGCCCAGCCACTGTGCCCATCAACATTGGAGGGATTGTCTTTGGCTGTGACCCCTCTCAGACCCCCTGAGTCTGAACCCCTAACAGCTACTACAGGGAGGAGCCTAGAGCCCAGCCTGGGCACCAGTGACCACATCTGTTTTGCACTGCACTGGGTTCCTGACATCTTCACAGAAATGCAGCATAGTAGTGTCTCTTAGATGTCCCTGGATGGTCACACATGGAAGTCCCCTATCGGAAGTGGTGGGAGAACCAGGAACAGTGCTGTTCATCACTTATCCTTCCGTGGAAGAAGATAGAGATGATTTCAGTGTATCCCATGACTCCTGATAGGGAGTAGCCTCTCTCACAACCTACCCTCCCCACCTCAGCCACCATCCCTACTATGTGCAAGTTCACTTTTAGGTGCTTTCACATCCAGCATCTCATTTAATCTCCCCAGCAACCCTGGGAGGCAGCTGCTGTTGGCCCGTTTTACAGATGAGGAGACAGAAGTTGAGAGTGGTTAGGCTAGCATGCCCCAAGTCACACAGCTGGTAAGCAGTACAGTTAAGATCCCGTTCTCCTTTTCGTAGCATGACAGCTCCACTTGCCCTTCCTTCCTAGTGGCTCGGTGGCCTGCTTAGGAATAAGGATGCCTCAAGTGTGAGTCCCATGTGGCCCCCTGTTCTTGCTTAGTGCCTGAGAGTCCCTGACCTTGGAAGTGCCTGTGTGCCAGCCACAAGGTGTGCGTGTGGAGAAACGTCTGCCTTTGACAAATAGCCCTATGGTCCCAGGACATGCAGGGCTAATTCAAGTGCAAACAGTGTATTAGTATTTATTACTCATGCTCCACTGCTAATAAAATTTGAGTTTAAAAAATAATGGTGAGCAAATGAATCGGTCGATGGCCTGTGGGGAGAGGCTCCTGGGGAAGGATATTTCATAGAGAAGAGTGACAGGAGCCCAAGCTATTGCAGGCTCTAGAAGGTGGGGCCTTGCTGGGGTGGGGGTGGGGGTAGGGAGCATTATCCTGGGGGCCGCGCTGCACTCTGGTCCAGTTTGGTGAGTCGTTAATCTGCACAGTAAAACTTGTCAGAAAGCACATTTGCCAACGGAGGCAGCGTCTCCAGGCTGAGGAGGTGGCTGTTGGCTGGGTGAATAGCTTTCAAATATCTATTTCAGTCATCTGTGCTTAAAATCCTTAATTTGGGAAGCCATTTCCTGCAAAGTCCCAAACCTGGGATCCAGACACAAGCTTCCGTCTTTGACGATGGCATTACAAGGCGGGCTGGGTTCTGCCACGCAGGGCTGAGAATGGGGTTCGGAGACCTAGGAAGGTTCTAAGTCTCTGAAAAACTAAGGAGCGTGCTACAGGTTCCGTGATGTAGGGAGATAGAGATTGCCCTGGGATGTGGAGGGGCTCAGAGCTGGATGGCGTTTTGGGGTGAGGAGAGCTCTGATTATTAGACCCCTCTTGCTTACGATGGATGGCACCTGTGTCCTTTCATGTCTCTGGAGCATCATCAGCTGGAAAAAATGCCAATGTACAAAGAGAAGACGTACAGTGTGACTTTGAGTGAGGCATTTTACTTCTTTGGATTTAGTTTCCTCATCTGCAGAGTGAGGGTGATGAGTCCTTCCTGGCCCCCTTGCTAGGCTCAGGAGGGGAAGGATGGAGCTGTCTAAGCAGAAGGGCGTGACAGCCCTTCAGCCCTTCAGATATTTGGAGACAGCTCTCATGCTTTCCTTGAGAGATTGCTTTGCTTAACACTGGACTTTTGGAGGGCTTAGAAAATGTGGGTGAATTTGCGATTCTTATGTGTAAATGCTACCCTACGGCCTCTATCAGAATTCATCCATAAAGGCCAGAAAGGTCAAGAGTGCAACTGAGAACTTGTACCTGGTTCATGCATGTTCGTTTATAGAAGGAGAAATGACATTTTCCTTCCCCGAGTCCTCCTTTCACCCTCCTCTGCTGCTGTCACAGGCACCTGCTCTGTAGCACTGCCCAAATCATCATTAAGACACCAGGAGTTTCCAGTGCTCTGTACATGTGCTCTCCAATGCTTACACCAGCCACGGGGTGGGTGCCAGGGTCATCCCATATTACTGGATCAGGAAACTGAGACTGGAGCAGTGAGGGATCTGCCCAAGGTCATGCTTACAACTGAACTCTGCCTGTTTCTTTCTTTTCTTTTTTGTGACTGTGTTGCTCTGTTGCCCAGCCTGGAGTGCAGTGGCGTGATCTCAGCTTACTGCAACCTCTGCTTTCTGGGTTCAAGCAATTCTCTTGCCTCAGCCTCCCAGGTAGCTGGGATTACAGGCAGGCTTGCACCACATCTGGCTAATTTTTGTATTTTTAGTAGAGACAGGCTTTTGCCATGTTGGCCAGGCTGGTCGCGAACTCCTAACCTCAGGTGACCCACTTGCCTTGCCCTCCCAAAGTCCTGGGTGTGAGCCACTGTGCCTGCCCCGCCTGTTTCTTTTGGCACCCTGCAACCTCATGGTTCTGGCCCAAGGATGTCATACCAGTGACCTTTGGGTGTTCCTGTGCAGCAAGTGGCATCCTTTCTTTTCCTCTTGACTCCTAAATGGAGCCCTTCCCCTTTTTCCCGCCTCTGGATGTGGGGCAGGAGATAGGTCTCCATTTAGGAATGCACTTGGCAGGTGCATGATTGATCACACAGCAAGACAGCCATCGGTGGAACCACTTGGACCTGGGGCTGCTGGCACAGGGGTGATTGCATGGTCCTGATTTGTGCCTCCGAGTCCTTGATTGCTCCTCCCTAGATCCCAAAGTGACCTAGCCTTGCTGCTCTGAACATCCATCCCCCAGCTGCATGCTAAGCTCTCTGCAGCCCCCTTGGCCGTACCCCACCCCCAGCTTCCTTTGATCCCACTGTCCCTGTGCCCGGGGGTCTGCCCTAGGTGTGCCCAGGAGTCAGGTGGCCCTGTGGTGTTGTCAGGCAATGTCCCAGCAGCTGGGAAGCATTGAACCAAGGTCCTCTCAGAGAGGGAGAGGGTATTGTTTAGACATTTTGTGTAAATTAGTAATATTGTAACTGTTAATTGAATGTCCATTGATCGTCAGTCAGAGGTTTGATTTAATCTGTCCTTCCCCCTCTGAGCCTTGGCTGACTGCTTAAATAGTTTGCTCGCTTTGCTTTGTTTTTCTTGCTCTAGTGTGGACTCTTTCCCCCCACCCCCACACGTTGGTTTCATTTCCCTGGCTTCATAAGGAGCATCTTGTGCTTTCTGGGGCTGGCCTTGGCCTCCCTGCAGCCGCTGGTCCCTCTCAAGTGGATTTCTGTGACTCATCCCTCAAGCAGAGTTTTCTGAAGTATCTGGAGACTCAGGACAAAGACAGAGTCGCTTGTCTTTGTCCCCTTTCTTTTGGGGATTTAGATGCTTTGGGCTTTTCCTTGGAAGGGAGTGGGGAAGGCATGCCTGGAGACTTAGGGGATGAGCCTGGTGGGGCTGCTTGCTTCATTCATTCATTCATTCATTCATCCATCTATTCAGGGGAAATTTTGGGGGGGCACCAACTCTACACCAGGCCCTGTGTTCAGCACTAAGGGGACACATTCCTGAGTTCAGCACTTCGTCGTGGGGACAGAGAAGTAAACAGATGATGCAATGCAGCGTGATGTGCCAAGGTGGAGGCCGATGTAGGGGCCCCAGAGACATGGAAGAAAATGGTAAAATCAGACTTGGCAGCACGGAAGGCTTCCTGGAGGAGGAGTAATCTGTGCTGCAATTGGAACTGCATTTCACGAAACAGGGAGGAATTAGCCTGTCAAAGGAAAGGGCAAGAACCTCCTAGCTAGCAGAATGAAAAGCACATGTCACAGGTGGGTAAAAGGGGACTTCTGGAGTGAGAGATGGCAGAGAATAAGGTGAGGGTTAACAATACCTGCAATAATGATAATCCGCTGCACATGCACTAAGCATTGGGCAGGGTTCTGAGGGCTTTCCTTGTATACCTAGCTTAGTCCTTATAGCCACCCTGCATGTAGGTATTGCTAATACCCCATTTAATAGCTGAGCCTGGAGATACGAGCCCAGACAGTCTGATTCAGCTGGCTCCCTTGGTGCCCCTGCTGCCTCACAGCTGCTGTCTGGCTCACGGAGGTTACACCAAGCGTTGGGTCACTGGGGCATCCCTGCAGAGCTGGGTTATGGAGGGTCTTATGTGTATATTAAAAATTTTTAATTTGGCTGAGTGTGATAGCTCACACCTGTAATCCCAGAACTCTGGGAGGCCAAGGTAGGATCACTTAAGGCTAGGAGTTTGAGACTAGCCTGGCAGACATGGCGAAACCCCGACGCTGTGAAAAATGCAAAACTTAGCCAGATTTGGTGGTGCGTGCCTGTAATCCCAGCTACTCAGGAGGCTAAGGCAGAGAATCACTTGAATCTGGGAGGCAGACGTTGCAGTGAGCCAAGATGGCACCACTGCACTCCAGGCTGGGTGACAGAGCAAGACTCTGTTTCAAAAAAAACAAAAACGAAAACAAAAAGTGTTTTAACTTTGCCCAGAAAGCAACTGAGAGCCACTGAAAATTTTTAAACAAAAATAACTTGATCAGGTTTATTTTCAAAAATTAAAATAATCCCTCTGGCTGTAATGTGGAGGATGGCGGCCCTGACGACATAGGCCGGAGGCACCCACTGAGCCTGGCAGTGATCTCACCAGAAGGCCCAGGCACCGGGGTGCGAGGGGAGCATGAGCCCGGAAACATGAAGGAGATGGAATTGCAGGACACCTAGGGGCTGGTGGATGTGGGTGATGGGTGGTGGGTGGGAGGCAGGTATTTACATGAAGCTCAGATTCTTCACGGGGGCAGTTTGGAGTCAGTTACCAAGACACTAGAGATAGGAGGACCAGATTACAGAAGAAGGTGACTGATTCAGTTCCATTTTAGACTGGTTGGCTTTGAAGTGACTGAGGGACATCCATGTGGAATTGAATGTACACACCCAGAGCCCAGGACAGAAACAAGGGCTGGGGCTGGGGATTTTGAAATTAGGTCAGGAAGTGGGTACAGGGGCTTGGATGAGCTCCCCTTGAAAGAATGTTTAATGTGACAAGAAAGGAGCCGACGACGGAGCTCTGAGAACCACACACGCTGGGGCCTGAGTCCACAAAAGAGACCAGGAGGAGCAGTCACGGTAGCACACCCAGGAGAGAGGTTGCCCAGAAACCCAGGTAGAATGGGGGAGAGTCCAGGTGGAGAGTGCTACAGTAAGTACAGTAAGAGCCGAACAGTGTCTGGTGGATTTGGCAACTTCGAGGTCATTGGTACTCTTCCTGGGTGTGGGAAGGAGGTGACTGCAGTAGTAGAAGAGCATTGGACAGGCCCAGAGGGGACATGGGGACAGATGACCTCGGCAACCCAGCTGGGGAGAGATCAGGAAAATCCTTGGGAGCAGAGGCAGAGATTTGCTTCCCAACCTGGGGCACCCAGCAGGGATGAGGAGGTTAGAGTGACCAGCCATCCTGGTTTGCCCAGCTCTGAGGGACTTCCTAAGACATGGGACTTCAGTGCTAAGCCCAAGAGGATCCCAGGCAAACCCGATGATTGGTTGTCCTAGGAGAGTTTACTCCCTGGAGTAAGCTGGCCGGTATTCAACAGCGGGCTCTCCTGGGGGAAGCCCTGACTTGCAGGTTTTGCTGATTTCCACGGTGTAAATACCATGGTCAATTTTAAGCTACCAACGTGACGTCACTAAATGTGGAGCTGGGAAGAGGTGCGCATGGCCCACTCTTGTGAGCCTGTCTGAGCTGGCTCCAGCACACCCGGGAGAGAGCCTGGTGAGTGGGCAGATGGGGGCCCTGAAGAGGTGGGAGATCCAGAGAAGAACCTCCTGGGACCAGAGGGAAGGATGGGTTGCCTGCAGATCTTTGCAGGGAGGGTTGGGGAGGGCTTGCGGGCATGGCTACACCATGGCCTTAGTGGTCTCAAGGAAGGAAGAGAGGAGTGTGAAGGGGGAGGTGAGAGGGAGGGAGGGATGGAGAAGGAGTTTGGAAATGCCTGAAAAAGGAGGGGGTAGGGAGCAGGCCAGGACCCCCACCCAGGATCCTGGAGCAGCGCTCAGGGCACGGTGGTGACACTGTCCAGGCACCACACTGCTGGAACAGCCTAAAAGTGGGCGTGTGGGAGGGAAGGAGCTGGCCAGGCAGGGTGTATAGGGCAGGGTCACCAAAGGACAAAGGAACAGGAGAGCTCTGGGTCCCAGTTCTACATCCCTCACCTCAAAGGACCGTAGTGAGGATTAAATGAGTTAAAATGCATGAAACACTTACTACTTGAGCATGGGCATTAGTATAGCAGCAACTCAGTGCACGTTGCATTTTTTTTTTTTTTCTTTTTTGAGATGGAGTCTCACTCTGTCACCCAGGCTGGAGTGCACTGGCATGATCTCGGCTCATTGCAACCTCTGCCTCCCGGGTTCAAGTAATTCTCCTGCCTCGGCCTCCTGAGTAGCTGGGATTACAGGTACATGCTACCACACCTAGCTCGTTTTTGTATTTTTAGTAGAGATGAGGTTTCACCCTATTATCCAAGCTGGTTTTGATCTCCTGACCTCGTGATCTGCCTGTCTTGGCCTCCCAAAGTGCTGGCATTATAGGCGTGAGCCACTGTGCCCGGCCCCACGTTGCATTTTTTATGTGTGTATCTGTGCACATTTGCATGGCTGCATGTATTCCTACCTTGCTCCCACATAGCGTGCAGTTCTTAAATTATGACAGTGACACTGTGCCTGCCTTCAGTCCGCAGGCATCACTGTGCTTTTTCCAGGATAGGTATGCATGTGCACGAATACAGTCCCAACAGGCTTGACTGGCTCCTCCCGGCCACCTCACTGCACGGATCCCATGCTGGGCCCAAGCAAGGGGTCGAAAGGAGGACAGGATAGCCATAGGTGAACTCTCATATCACGCTCAGGGGAGCTGTGGAAGATGGTAAAAGCCCTGCTTGAAGTATTGTGTGTGGCACTAAGAAGGTGAGAGGTGCCAAAAATCAAGTCAGGCAGATGTTTTCGCAAAGAAGGGAAAGGTACATTAAAGAATTTTCTAAAGCAGTAAGTGTTCGGTGATTTTCCTGCAACAATTGGAAGGAGCGTGTGCACCAGATGGTCCTGCAGCTCTGAGGAAACGAGGAGCTTTCGGGGCTAGCAGCGGTTCCTGAAGGACGAGTCGGGCCCAGACTACCTCCTTTTCTGTTTTCCAAAAGCTTTCTGTGTCTAAGTGTCTTAGTCGAGGGGTGTCTTAATTTCAGCAAGCCGTCAGCCAACGCCTGATGGTGTCTGTTCAGAACAGGCGAAAAGCTGTACATCGCCCTGGGCTGCAGACAGGTGGATATAGAGAGCTGGTTGAACAATTGGACCTGGAGCATTGATTACAGATCAGGGCGGGCCTGGAGAGAGGTCACATTCATCTGTTGCTTTATTCGTGTACTTGCTTAATCACGTAACAGATATTAACTGAGCCCTTCCCTTGGGTCTCTGGTGTCACCCTTGGGCCTGTTCTGGTTGGCGTATGTATCGATGGCTCGGGTGAGGAGAGAGAAGGTGGATTATCCAATTGATATGAGACTTAGAGGGGAAAGAAGCTACCCCACCGGCTGAGTGGGGAGTGATCAATAGGCAGAACAATAGGCCCACACCAACAAGATGGAATTCACCACCAGCAAAGGAAGAGTCCTGCATCTAGAGTTCTAAAGAGTCAATTACATAAACAGAGCACCGGAGGCCTAACTGGCGGAGGACTTGGAGGCAGGCTGACCAACACCTCGGCCTGGCCCAGACCCCTGCTAAAGAGGCCTCCAGGGGTTGAGGCCTAGAGCGCGCTCCCCATGCTCCACCCTGTGAGTGCCTGCTCGGGGTGCGCTGTGCGCAGTGTGTAGGGCCTCTGTCTGAGATGCATTGATAAAATTCACAGTTCTTTCAAAAGATAGCTGGCAAGAGGGCGAGGGAGCTGCAACCTATTTCCTGGGAGGCGTCCTCAAAAGACAGAGGGCTCAGGGTAACTGATTCAAGACTCAGAGGGCCACAGGAGAGCCTAGCTTATTTACGTTGCTGTCCCTCACTCTTTGCCTCAAGCTAGTCTCCCAACACGTTTGCCCTCAACACACAGGACTCCTCCTTGTCTTTTCCAGGGTTGCATCATTCACTCCTGACCTAGCCCGCAGGTTGTTTAGGAATGAGCGATTGGGAAGCATGAAGGGCTTGGGGTTGTGGTCAGAGGTGGAAGCTCAGAGACAGAGATGTTTAAACTCTGCAGAGGGCCTCAGCCTCCTAGCAAGCTTCAAAATAAAAACTACCATCCTTAATAGGGATGTCTCCTTTTCTTTACTGGGCATGAACAGAAGGCAGATAGCTGGGTGTGTACAAATGAGATCTCTGGGATCTCAGCAGGCAGCTTCTGTACTGCCTGGGGGAGTCCTACCTGGAAGCCCACAGTGAAGGAGGCAAACACACCTGCCTCCTGGAGGCTCCCCCGAAACCCTCAGGCAGAATTAATCATTCCCTCTTCTTAGGCCTGCAGACACTCTGCACCCGCTTGTGTAGCAGGTGATCACGGTGCACTGTGGATGGGCGCGAGCCTTCCTCCTTGCGGTGCTGTGCAGCTTCCTCTACTTACAGTCTCAGTCTTGACCCCGTGCCACCCACAAAGTAGATGCTCAGCGGTGAATGAGGGGATCTGTTGGAGAAGAAATACATGTTCTTCTGTGTACATGTTGGAACACATACTCGCTTGTTCTTAAAAAAAAAAAAAAAAAAAAAAAAACCAACAAACAGACCTTGAATGAGTTTTCATTGTGGAGGGGATGGACCTGGGGTAGGGGGCAGGGAAGTGTCTATATCCTACGTCAAGAAAAACCGCGTGGCAAGTTCATGACGTATGGCCGTGGCCGAGGTTTAAATAAAAACCTGTCTTAGTTATTTAGCCTTAATAAAAAAAAAAGTGTGTCACAGCCACAGACTTTCTTATATTGTGCTTTCTAACGAGGACAGAAGTCTTTCTTTAGGAATATGAAGATGCTTGCTTTCCAGCCTAATCTGCTCACGGCCTCTGGAGCGGCACACACCCCATCCCTCCCGCCCTGTGGCTGTCCCCAGGACAGGGCTACTTTCCAAGTCAGGGCGGCGCATCACTTGGGTGTCAGGGCAGTGGGAGGACTGCTTTCTGGAGATGGCATCTCCTCTTGGGGAAGAAAGAGGGGAAAACAGTAGTTGGCTACAGGTGGGGAACTTCAGGGAATGCAAGAATGTCCAGGGGATCCCCAACCCCTGCTCCACCAGACAAGTGTCTGATGCTCTCCTAGGAGGTGTACGTTGTGAAAGGCCCACTCTCCCAGCACAGGCACATCCAACCTTTCCAAATCCTTGAGACTTAACATTCCAAGAAGATTTCCCTTTTCTTTCTCCATGAGTTAGAATCACTTTTCACATCAGTAATGAAATTGCATGTATTGCATTAACCATTATCATTGGCTTCCTGGCCGCTTGGAGCTGGCTGGGCAGACTGCTTCAGGTCCCTTCTCCGCCTGAAGTGCAGAGACAGGCCAGGTTCTCAGGGTTGCTGCTGGTCTGAGATCTGGAAACTGGCAGCCCTCCTGGGTAAATACTTATCTGTCCTCAGAGGAGGAGGAGGTCAGGAGAAGGAGAGGGTTGGGTTTGTGCTTTGGCAAGCCAATGCACCACATCCACAAGGAAGTCTATAGGGTGATTCTGCTGATGCCAGGCTGGGGGCTGAGGCTCTGACTGTATCTCAGGGGTGACTGGCATCTTCCCCAGGGAGGTACTAGGAAGAAGGCCTAGTGTCCTTGCTGGGCCAGAGGCCAGGTTAGACGTTTCTCCTCTCTTTACTCTCCAGGTTGGAAATTCTGTGTGAGAGAAGGAAAACAGGGCTGACCACCCGTCCCCAAAGCTTCTTGGGTGTACCCAAGGCCAGGGCCACTTCCAAATCAAGTGAGAGGCACTCAGCCGAGACTGCAGCTGGGGAGAACTCTCTAAGGTTTTGGAGGCAGCACAGGGAACACTCTGCTAGGGGAAGGTACCCCTCAAAGGGACCAGCTCGCTCCCTGCAGGAGGAGAGGACAGCTCCTTTGGTGATGCAGGGTGGTTTTGAGGGGGCTGTGGGACAGTCCTGGGCCTGTGGCCCAACTTGTGTTCCCTTTGTCCTCAGAGCTTCTGAATAGGACTGGCAAATCCCAGGGCAGACCCGTGAGGGTGAGCTGGGAACATCTTTAACTGTCAATGATAAGGATCCTTACGTTTGTCAGAACTTCATAATAGGTCACAAAAGGAACCACTTTTGCGAACATGATCTTACTTGCTTTTCACAACAACATAATGAAAACAAGCACTATTTCCCCCTTTGCAGATGGACTCTAAGTTCAGTGCTCTTCCTCGGACACACAGCTGCCCCTTGTGGCCATCTGCTGTGAAGGAAGCTGGCCAGGGAGTTAATTAGTATTTTAGTTTCAACAAATCTTATTTGATCTGGAGTTTAATTTGAGCTGCCATCAGCACAGTTATTGCCGTTACCAATGTCTTTAAACCGGTTAAATATTTAAAGCCATGTCAGCGTCTCCCAGCTGAGTAGGGTCACCAAACACATAAGCAGAACGCCTCCATTGGGGGCTGGACGGTGGGTTTCTGCAAAGAAAATGTGTGCCAGAATGGTTTAATGGAGCTCCTGGAGAGCTAAATAGGCAGCCAGATAAAGGGAACCAGCAACTAAAATCTGCTTAGCTTTCAAAGGCCTTTTCAAGGTTACCCACCAAAGTCAATGTTAAAATAATTGAGTTACCGCGGGGCTGGGGCTAAGACTTTGTTACAGGTGGAGAAGCTGTTTGGTGACAGGCAGCGAATGGTGGGACTGATGGGACCAAGAAGTGAGTGTTTCCTGGGCTGGGGCTGGCCCAGGTTTATTGAGCATCTATATAAATGATGAGAAAGGTGCTCACAGGGTGACCGCCAGGTTTCAGGAGCCTCTTCCAGGCCTCTGGGGAGGCATCACCGAAAGGCTTCACAGTCTGGGGCAGCAGCCGAGTAAGAGCAGGGCAGCTTGGGTGTGGGAAAGTGCACTGGGATGCTTTTAGGGATTAATCGTTCAAACCACAGAGTGCAGGGTCTGAGCCATCTGACAGGTCTGGCAAAGGGACAGGGCATATTGCCAGGGCTTCTTCCTTAGAATCCTCACTGGGGGGTTAAAACCTGGGGTTAGGCCAGGTGTGGAGGCTCATGCCTATAATCCCAGCACTTTGGGAAGCTGAGGTGGGAGGATCTCTTGAGCCTGGGAGTTAAAGGTTACAGAGAGCTATGATCAGATATCATTGCATTCCAGCTTGGGTGACAGACTGAGATCCTTTCTCTTACAAACAAAACAAAGAACAGCTGTTTGTCTGCTACACATGGCCCTCCCCAACCTCCCCCAGCCTCTGTCTCCAGCATATTTTTACCACCTCTGCAGCCTGGGCCCCGGCTCTGGACTGAGGGGCAGCTACCACAATGTGCTGTGCTAGTTCACCCATCTGGGTCCGTGCCAGTGCAGCCCTGTCTTTGCCTTTCTGCCGACCTGCTGAACTCCTGCTCATGCTCTAAGATCCAGCTCAAGTCTTTGTCCATCCGTCCCCTCAGAGCAGAGCTGATTGCCCCCTCCTTTGAGCCAACATCAGGCTTTTTTTTTTTTTTTTTTTTTGAGAAAGAAAAAAAGAATAATAAGAAAAAGAATAAAGAAGAAGAAAGAGAAAGAGGAAGAGGAAGAGAGAATGGGGGTATTGCTTCATTGCCCGGGCTAGAAGGCAGTCTAAATATGGGTACGCCTATAATTGTCCTTAATAATGGAGACATGAAAGAAAATGAGGGAAGAGAATAACAAACAAGGAGCCAACCAACATTTCATTTAAACTTCTAAGTTGATACGATGTGGTACTGATAAGAGTGTATATTTTGTGTATTTAAAGTGGAGAGTTCTATAAATGTTAATTATGTTTACTTGTTCCAGATCCGAGTTCAAGTCCTGGATATCGTTGTTAATTTTCTGTCTCATTGATCTGTCTAATATTAATGTTGAAGTCTCCCAGTATTATTGTGTGGGAGTCTAAGTCTCTTTATTAGTCTTGTATGTCTGGGTATTCCTGTATCGGGCGCGTATATGTTTAGGATCTTTAGCTCTTCTTGTTGCGTTGATCCTTTTATCATTATAGAATGTCCTTCTTTGCTTCTTTTGATCTTTGTTGCTTTAACGACTATTTTATCAGAGGCAAAAATGGTAACTTCTGCTTTTTATTTATTTATTTTTGCTCTCTGTTTGGTTGGTAAATCTTTCTCCATCCCTTGTTTTGAGTCTTTGTGTATCCTTGAATGTGAGATGGATCTGGATGCAGCATACCGATGGGTTTTAGTTTTTTTTATCCAAATTGCCTGTCTGTCTTTGAATTGAGGGATTTAGTCAATTTAAATTTAGAATTAATAATGATATATGTGAGTTTAATACTGCCATTTAATATTTGCTGGCTATTTTGCCCATTAGTTGATGTAAATTCTTCATTGTATTGATGCTCTTTACTTTTTGGTATTTTTTTTTAGAAAGGCTGATACTGTTTGTGCCTTTCTATGTGTAGTGGTTCTTTCAGAAGCTCTTGTAAAGCAGGCCTGGTGGTGATGAAATCTCTGAGTGCTTGCTTGTTCACAAAAAACTTTATTTTTCCTTCACTTATGAAGCTTAGTTTGGCTGGATGTGAAATTCTTGGTTGAAAGTTCTTTTCTTTAAGGATGTTGAATATTGGTCCCCACTCTCTTCTGGCTTGTAGGGTTTCTGCTGAGAGATCTGATAGGCTTCCCTTTGTGGGTAACCTGACTTTTCTCTCTGGCTGTCCTTAGTATTTTCTCCTTCATTTCAACCCTGGTGAATCTGACGATTATGTGCCTTGGAGTTGCTCTTCTTGAGGAATATCTTTGTGGTGTTCTCTGTATTACCTGGAGTTGAATATTATCCTGCCTTACTAGGTTGGGGAAATTTTCCTGAATAATGTCCTGAAGCATATTTTCCAGCTTGGATTCATTCTCTTCGTCACATTCAGGTACACCTATCAAGCATAGATTAGGTCTTTTCACATAGTCCCATATTTCTTGGAGACTTTGCTCGTTCCTTTTTATCCTTTTTTCTCTAATCTTATCTTCTTTTTTTCTTTCATTGAGTTGGTCTTCGACCTCTGATATCCTTTCTTCTGCTTGATCAATTCGGCTGTTAAAACTTGTGCATACTCACGCAGTTTTCGTATTGTGTTTTTCAGCTCCATCAATTCACTTACATTCCTCTCTAAATTGTGTATTCTTGTTAACATCTCGTCAAATCTTTTTTCAAAGTTCTTGGTTTCTTTGGATTGGGTTAGAACAAGTTCTTTTAATTCACAGAAGTTTCTTATTATTCACATTTTGAAGCCTGCTTCTGTAATTGGAACACACTCGTTCTCCATCAAGCCTTGTTTCGTTGCTGATGAGGAACTGCGATCCACTGCTGAGGGAGAGGCATTCTGATCTTGGGTATTCTCAGCCTTTTTTGGCTGTTTTCTTCCCTTCATTGTAGATTTAGCCATCTGTGGTCTTTATAATTACCGTCTTTGTAATTGGGTTTCTGAGTGGACGTCCAACTTGTTGATTCTCAGCGCTGAAATCTGAGCAACCCACTGCGCCGACTCAGTCAGCGGCGTTAAGGTTGATGGTGCTTTTCTGACTCTGCACCAAGAACCGACGCTCCGAGGCGCCGGCAAAACCGCCTCGCCGGTCACAAGAGTCGCACTGGCGACCCGTGGGGCTCCTCCGCTGGGAATCTCCTGGTACGTGAGCAACAAGAATTCATGTGAAGGTATGGCGTCCTCTCGTTCTTTGCGCTTTCACTGGGAGCTACAATCCCGAGCTGCTAGTGATCAGCCATCTTGGATCTCTCTCCCCAACATCAGACTTTGAACAGTTATATTGGTGCACTTACCACACAGTGTGTTGAAACTATTCCTGTGTCCTTTTCACCCAGAAGATTAGGTACTTCCTAAGGGCAGGAGCTGTCCTATCTATTTCTGAGTAAGCCTTTTGAGTATGTCTTCAATAACATTTGTCAATTGACCTGGTTAAGCTGTTGCAACCAAAAGGGCCATAACAGGTAGGTGTCAGGAAAAATACTCTTTTTTTTTTTTTTTTTTTTTTTTCTGAGATAGGGTCTTGCTTTGTTGTCCAGGCTGGAGTGCAGTGGTGTGACCATGGCTCACTGCAGCCTCGACCTCCTGGGCTCAAGCAATCTCTCACCTCAGCCTTTCAGGTAGCTGGGACTACAGGTGTGTCATGATACCCACCTAATTTTTCTATTTTTTGTGGATTTGGAGTTTTACCATGTTGCCTAGGCTGGTCTTGAACTCCTGGGCTCAAGCAATCCACCTGTTTTGATCTCCCAAAGTGTTGGGATTATAGGTGTGAGCTGCTGTGCCCGACCAAAAAATTCTCTCTCTCTCTCTCTCTTTTTTTTTTTTGAGATGGAGTCTCACTCTGTTACCAGGCTGGAGTGCAGTGGTGCAATCTCGGGTCACTGCAACCTCCACCTCCTGGGTTCAAGTAATTCTCCTGCCTCAGCCTCTGGAGAAAAAAATACTCTTAATTGAGAAAATAAATGGGAAGGTATCCCATGTTTTGGAAGATATCCCATGGATTAGAAGAATCAATATTGTGAAAATGGCCATACTACTCAAAGAAATTTACAGATTTAATGTATTCCCTACCAAAATTCCAAAGGCATTTTTTTTAACAGAAAGAGAAAAAAAAAATCCTAAAATGCATTTGGAACCATAAAATACCTCAAATAGCCAAAGCGGTCTTAAACAAAGCTGGAGGTACCATACTTCCTGATTTCGAACTACATTACAAAGCTATAGTAGTTAAAACAACATGGTACTTGCATAAAAACTGACACACAGATCAATGGAGCAGAATAGAAAGCCCAGAAATAAACCCACACATATATGGTCAATTAATATTCAACAGAGACACTAAGAATATACAATGAGGAAGGACAATCTCTTTACTAAATGGTGTTGGGAAAACTGAATGTTCACATGCAAAAGAATGAAATTGGACCCATATCTTATGCCATATATAAAAATCAACTGAAATTGGATTAACGACTTAAACATAAGACCTGAAATCATAAACCTCCTAAAAGAAAACATAGGAAAAATGTTCCTTCACATTGGTCTTGCCAATGATTTTTTGGATATGACACTAAAAGCATATGTACCAAAAGCAAAAATAAACAGGTGGAACTACATCCAACTAGAAAGCTTCTGCACAGCCAAGGAAACAATCAACAAAACGAAAAGGCAACCTATGGCATGAGAGAAAATATTTGCAAGCCATATATTTGATAAGGGATTAATACCCAAAATACGTAAGGAACTCCTTCACAGCAAAATAACCCAATTAAAAAATGAGCAGAGGATTTGAATAGACATTTCTCCAAAGATACATCAATAGCCAACAGATGTATGAAAAGATGCTCAGCATTGCTAATCACCAGGGAAACACATGAAAACCACAATGAGATGACATTTTACAACAGTTAGGATGGCCATAATAAAAAGACAAAAGATAGCAAGAATTGGTGAGGATGTAGAGAAAAGAAGGCCTTCTTACAGTCCCTTTTTCACAACAGAACTGTAAAGAGGAAATGGAAGACCTAGGGGCAGGGGAAACTGAGGTATGTTGAGCACAGCCTAGGCTCCCAGCGTGTGCTTGGTGTGGTCCATTGTCACAACAACCCTGTGCTACAGGGTTCCTAATTTGTGAATGGGGAAACTGAGGCTGGGAGCTTGCACAGCTGGCAGAAAGCCTCACAGCTGGCCAGAGGCAGGGTCAGCCCTCTCTGCTGCGGTGGTCCCCTCATGCAGCTTAGGTGTTGCTGTCTCCCTTGGCCGGGTTGAGGGGGTTGTCACTGAGTCTGAGAGGGGTGAGCAAACCAGGGGACCTCCAGGCCTGGCATGTGGGGTCGGTTTCCTGTGGCTCTCTGCAGGGTTACCACTGTTCAGCCGCAGCTTTGAACACTTTTGTGCGTCTCTTCCTACACGTCCTTATGTAGTCCAACCAGAAACGGAGCCCTTTCCCTCAAAACTGCCTTATCTCTAGTCATTAGAGTGTTCATTTGGCTGAAACTATATTAAGTGAATTTAATTGAAGGCTATTTTCCTAAGATACATTTTTTTCTTGTCATAAAACGATGATGTGTGCTCATTGAAGAGCGTTTAAAAAATACGGTGAAGCAAATGTAAGAGGGTGGAAATTGCCAACAATCCTACCATGTAGCCCACTATCAATAACAATAGTAACTGACACAGAATGAGTAATTGTCGTGTTATAGTAAGCACTAGTCTAAGTGTTTTGACATGCTATTATTATTAACCATTCTTTTATGTATGAAGAAAACAGATGCAGGGAGGTTAAGTAACTTGGCAAAGGTCGCACAGCCAGGAAGTGATGGGATTTTAATATACACCATTTGACTCTAGGGCCCAGACTCTTAACTCCCTCTTTCTTGTGTGAAACAGCAGTGGCAATGGATTTTAGATGAAAGGGAGGAGAATTGTTGATTGAGTTTCGCCTGCCCTGGAATCCAGAAATCTTGATTATAATTGTCAGGTAGGGAGCACCGGTTTTAGGGATCTTTGGATAACAGCACCTAGAGGTTCTTTAACTCAGGCTTTATGAAGACTGAGAAAGAGTTGTTGAGAACTGTGGAGAGTGTGCTGTGCACTGAGCGCTTTCCTGCATGGTGCAGAGACAGCCAAGGGCGGCACCCAGGCCTTACCCTTCCCGCTCTGGCCGGATTGCTTCACGCCTCTCCTGGCTTTGTGGGTCAGTACCCACTGGTGTGGCTGGGTACCCTTGGTTTCTCCCTTTGGTGTCTCAGTGGCCCATGAACGCAGAGTCCGTGGTCTTTGTGAGTGGGTCAGGTGTTGGCCCTGAGACACAGCCATACTCTGTAGGCTGCATCCTCCGTGGGGGAGCCTCTGTGAGGAGGAGACAGGAGATTTTAGCAGCAAGGACCCTCCTTGCAAAGCAGCGCTTGCCGCATTTGCCCTGCCATTTCTGCTGAAATGGTTGGCCCCCAGTTGCTGTGGGTTTGCTCCTGCAGCCTCCCTTACAGTCCCAGGTTAGTTCTCAGGACTGAACCTTGAGGGAGACGGGCCAAAACGAGAGGGAAGGGGACTTAAAGTGGAAGGGACTACCCATGCAAAAGTGGTCAGGGGCATTTTTCAGAGTGGAAGGATTCTCTCTGGAATGGCAAAGGACTTCTCGAGGGATGGTGCTTGCCTGTGCCCTTCTAGTGGTGGAGACTGCACCAGCTGGCTAGGGAGACACGGCTTCTGTGCCTGCTCCTGCAGCAGCCTGATTGCTTCTTCCTAGAGATCCATCTAGAGGAACGTGGACGCAGTCTGGAAGGGAGTCCTTCCAGCACTGTGAGGGGCTGGGCACAGCATGTCCCTTTGGGAGTCCTGTCCCACAGAGTGTGAAGGATGGAGTCTAGGGAACATGCAGTGTGTGGAGAGGGCCTGGGGCAGGTTTCTGGCTCAGCTCCCTCATTAGCCTTGAGTTCTTTAGTAGGTCACTTCCCTTCCTTCCTGAGTCACAGACGCCCCGCCCACCTCCTCAAGTCCCCTCCCACTGTGTGGCTACGGGGAGTAAGGATGGCATTTGTGGGGAGCTTCAGGCCTCATTGAACTGGGCATGAAATGGAAATGCAAGAAGATGATTCATAATCTTGCTAGAGAAACCAAATACGGCTTCGGTTCCTTTCTAATCCCACCAGGTTCTGGGGCTGAGCGCAGCTTAAGAACAGCAAGGTGTTGGGGGTGGGTGGCTGGCATCGCCTGACAGTTCAGCTTAAGCCTTGTGCATGCAGAGCTCCGTGTGCCTCCCCGGCACCCTGCCCCTTGGGCTCTGCAGTGCTTCCTCCACACCCTTCTGTCTTGCAAGCCTCAGTCCCTTTGCGTGGGTAGTCCCTTCCACTTGAAGTCCCCTTCCCTCTCTTCCCTCCATTCATCCTCAGGAGCCAGCTCAGTGGTCATCCCTTCCACAGCGCCTCTCCTGGGAGCCTGCCCTGGACAGTCACCCTCCCTCTGCCTCCAGGGTACCCTGGACATTCCTCTATCTTAGCATCTTAGACTCTGAGCTCCCAAAGGCCAGAGACCTTGTCTTGGGCGTCTGTGGATGTCTTGCTCCTCGCACCCAGTGACCTCAGCAGGTGGCTGAGTGGCTGCATGGGTGGAGGGACAGAGGGATGAGTGAAAAGTGTGATGAGGTGGAGTGGGGCTCCTTTAGACTCTGGTCAGCGGGGAATCACATGCCCACACGGGAAGAGTCTCATCGACCCCTTCAAGGCAGCAGTCAGATCAAGGGAGGGAGAAGGTCTTTGAGGCTTTGGCACCAGAGGAGCTAAGCAGGGAAGACTTCTTGTTTCTAGACATTCTGGGATTTTTTTTTTTGTCCTGACATAAACACTTGGTTTTCCCATGGAAACGTCTGACATGGGAAATCAGAAAATCTTTCTTAGGGAGGGACCAGATATTACATGAGCTTGTCATCATTATTTTTTAATTAAAAGACAGCAACTGCCTAGTGTTCGGTAAAGTCAGGCCCCTCCCCATGGGTCTACTAATATGCTGAAATCTGGGTTTAATGTGCTGAATTTATTTTTTATAAGCATCTTTTACTGAACCTGCTCGATGGAAAGAGCCTTATTTAAGCTTCAAGAACTCATTAGCGGGATAAATATGCTGGGTTTGAGGGGAGTCTGCAGCCCAGGGCTGCTGGGTACCTGCCATGGTGGGAAGGGCTACCCGGCCTGGTGACTCACAGGGTGGCTGTGGGAGGGCACACATGGGAACTGCCGTCCACAGGGTGAATGACGCTGGGACAATGCCGGCATGGGCACCCTGCCTAAAGCCTGTGTGTGACAGCCATCACCTGTTACTGGCGCTACTAGGTGACTCAGCCCAAAGTGATTGCAGGCCTGCTGGACTCTGAGGCCCACGCTGTCTCCTTTGCGCTGCCTGGCACCCGGGGGCTCTCGAACTGTGAAAATAGACACCATGTATGCCATGCAGTAAGTACTGGCTACAGCAGGAGTAGAGGAGAGGACCCAGTATCATGGATGCTTAGTGAGGGGTCTTGAATTCTGATCTGGGGGTGGGGTAGGCAAGGATGCCTGGGGGCTATGTGGGGAGAGGATCGCTTCTGAAGTAGATTGTGCAAGTGGAGACGTGGGGCAAAGAGGCACGGGGATTGCAAGCAGGGGGGCGGCCCCAGCAAAGGCGAGGTAGCCTGGGGACAGGGGGTGTGGTCAGAGAAGGGCAGGGTGCCTTGCTCAGCTGGCCATCAGCTTGCAGGAGTGGGAGGAGATGAGGCTACAGAGGCACCCTGTCCCCACAGCCTTGCTGAGGGATTCAGACTTTCTCTTCTAAGCACTGGGTTTTAAGAGCATGAATGACATGACATGATCCTTTTGACATTGTGGGAAGAGACCTCTGAGGGCAGCAGAGAGGATTTTGGAGAGGGAAGCTTTCTGCTACCTGTATGGGAGCTCCAGAGCAAACACCCCAGAGCAGAGGCACATGTGTCCATGGGGCCACCTACCCTGGCTCCGAGACCTCTTTGTTTTACACAGAAAACCCTGAAGTCCAGAGAGGTGAAGTAATCCATCACACATGCTCAGCAGAGGGGGCTGAATCTGCAGGGGAGAGAGGGCTGTTTTGCACAGGAGAGCACTTCTGCTCAGGGGCACATGTTCCCGGTGAGAGTCTGAGATCATACAGTGCCTGTTTGACACGTGGGGCTGGCGTGGACTCGGGCAGGCTTGGTCTAGCCCCAGACAGGCCCAGGACACAGTGCCTCATGCATGACCAGAGCTCCTCTCTTCCTGGCTTTGTCATCCCAGGCAGATGTGGGATCACGGGGGCTCAGAAGGATGCCTGTTTCCTGGCTGTTCATTTCTTTCTTTTTTTTTTTTTTTTTTTTTTTTTTTTCTGAGGCAGAGTCTTGCTCTGTCACCCAGGCTAGAGTACAGTGGCATGATCTTGGTTCACTGAAACGTCTGCCTCCCGGGTTCAAGCAATTCTCCTGTCTCAGCCTCCTGAGCAGCTGGGACTACAGGCATGTGCTACCATACCTGGCTAGTTTATATATATATATATATATATATATATATATATATATATATATATATTTTTTTTTTTTTTTTGAGTGCAGATGGGATTTTACCTTGTTGGCCAGGCTAGTTTCAAACTCTTGACCTCATGATGCACCCACCTTGGCCTCCCAAAGTGCTGGGATTACAGGCGTGAGCCACCAAGCCTGGCCCTGGCTGTTCTTTACTAGAAGGAACATGTTCCCATGTGGTACCTTTAGGTGGTCGGTGTGGACAGACACACACACTAACAAAGAGTGAGCCCCTCATGGGGGGCTGGGGAGGCACTGGTACCTCTGTGCAGGCCCCTTCCCTGTAAGAGGTGAGGGCAGAGACAGGATGGGGAGGGGCACAGTGGGCATACCCTCCTGGAGCCTGGCTAGGGGATGTGCAACAGTGAAACGCTGCTCAGGTCACAGCAGGGCCTGGGACAGGACAAGCAGAGGCTGAGGGCGGGTGGTGGGCCGCTGGGAGATCTGGGGTGCAGAGAAGGAGCTGGAGAGGCAGGTAGCCACTGCAGTGAGGGGACCAAAGGGAACTCTCTAGGAGGACAGAGCCCCTAGGGACCGAGGAACCCACCAGACAGCCAGGCTGCTGCCAGCCTATGCAGCCCCTTTGTGGCCCTTAGAAAAAGGCTGCGCTGGATATTGAGATGTGAACTGCGAGGCAGACAGCAGCCTCAGCCATTTTGCTATCAATAAATTACTCTTTATCATTTAAGCCAGTTTGAGTTGTGTTTTCTGTCACTTGCAAGGGGTTTGGTTCTAAGTGCAATGAAAAGCCATTAAAGGAATTTGAGCAGAGGGATGCCATGATCTGATTTACATTTTAACAAGATCGCTGTGGCTACTTAGTGGGGGACTGGGCTGCAGAGGGTCAAGAGTGGGAGTGGGAGGCTATTCAGGAGGCTGGGGGTGGCGGCACATGGGGAAGAAGGGGCTTACACTCAGGGGTGGTAGCAGAGCAGATGCAACAGAGCTGGCACCTTTGGACCTGGCATCCCAGGCTGCTGCTGCTGCCACCCAGCTGAAAGGAAGAGGTGGATCAAGGGTCTGGAGTGAGTGGGAGGAGGATGGGGCTGTTAGATGAGACTGAGTAAGAACCGGGGTTAGCAGGGGTGGGGTGAGTTGAGGGGTGAGGTGGGGGTCTCCTTTGAGCTGATGCTGATTAGACAACTCAGCAGAGGGATGGCATCAGCAGTTGGATACCATCAGCCTCTTGGCCAGATGAAGGGTCAGGGCTGGAGATTTCATCTGGGAGTCATCAGTGTTGAAGAGAAAAGGAAGAGGCAATTTAGGAAGGGATACAGATATTGAGGAGGGCAGAGGATGGCATTCTGGGGTATGCAATGTTAGGCAGAAGTGGGGAGCCCTGCAGTGGACACAGAGGAGGAGTGGCCAGGGGGAGGCAAGCCAGGGGACGTGGCATCACCACAGACAGCACAGAGGCCAGGTGAGTCCTGGGGCCCAGGGAGTCACACGGGAGAAGCCTACAGACGTGAGTGGAGGGTTTGGCAACAGTGAGGTGGTTCCTGGTGACCTGGTTAAGAAGCCAGACTGGGGTGGTTGGAGAGTGAGTGGGAGGAGAGGAGCAGAGGAGTGGGACAGACCGTTGGAAGTGCTGTGCACGGGAGCAGCTGCACAGCGTGGTGCTGGATGGGTATGCATGGCCGAGCGGGGTCTTTCATTTATAAGGGCAGGAGACAGCAGAGCATTCAGGAGTGCACAGTGATGGGAATGATCGAGTGTGGGGGACACATGGAAACTTGAATAGAGGTGTGAATTCCAGAATGAAGGCCTTGAGAAGGTCAGGGGCTGGGATTCATGAGACAAATGGTTTGGCCTCCGATGGGCGCAGGAACACTTCTCCCATCATACGCGAAGGGAGAACAGAGACCATGAGACCAGAGTGAGGCAAGCTGGTAGATTTGGTGGTGGGAAGTTAACGAGTTCCTGTTTGCTTATGTATGTTTTCATCCCTGGTCCCTGGCTCATAACTCCATAGCCCTTGTTACTGTAAACAGAATCTCTCTCTGACCTTCTCCTGTCCTCTTTTCACCTGCGCAAGGCAAGACTCTGATCTGACTATGGGTCATGAAACCCTCATTCTAGAGTGGGTCCCTGCTCTTATACCCAGGAGTAAGGAATGCTGCATAGAGAGGCCAAGAAGAATCTGAACAGGCAGGCCTTTCTCCATCTAGATCACACGCTTTTTGTCCAATTAAATTTTTACGTGGTTGTTGGTGGGGCGTGGCGGCTCATGCCTGTAATCCTAGTGCTTTGGGAGGCCCAGGTGGGCTGATTGCTTGAGGCCAGGAGTTCAAGACCAGCCTGGCCAACGTGGTAAAACCCCGTCTCTACTAAAAATATAAAAATTAGCCAGGCTTGATGGTGGGCATCTGTAATCCCAACTGTTCCGGAGGCTGAGGCAGGAGAATCACTTGAACCTGGGAGGCAGAGGTTGCAGTGAGTTGAGATCGCACCACTGCACTCCAGCCTGGGAGACAGAGGAGACAGTTTTAAAAAATTGTACATGGTTGACAATCACATCTATTCAATGAAGTCTCCATAAAAGGCCCAGGAGGACTGGGTTCTGGGAGCTTCTGGATAGCTGAACACGTGGAGGTTCCTAGAGGGTAGCACCTGGGGGCGGGCATAGAAGCCCTGCAGCCCTTCCCACATACCCCAGCCTACACATCTCTTCATCTGTATCCTTTGTAATATCCTTTATAATAAACTAAACGTAAGTAAGTGTTTCCTTGAGTTCTGTGAGCCACTCCAGAAAATTAATCAAACTCAAAGAGGAGGTAGTGCGAATCTCAATTTGAAGCTGGGTGGTCACAATTTCCTGAGGCCTGGACGGCAGTCTTGGGACTGAGCCCTCACCCAGTGGGATCTGAGTTTAGCTCCAGGTACACAGTGTTGGAGTTGAATTAGAGGACACCCATTGGTGTCTCCTGCAGAGCCGATTACTTGGTGGTGGGGAGAACCCCCAACATTTGGTCACAGAAGTCTTCTGTGTTGGGGATTGTTGGGATGGAGAGCAGAGGAAAAACAGTTTGAGGGTTTTCCCCAACACCTTGTTTTCTGACGGATGGATGGATGAACAGAGAAAGGCAATGAGCTGAGCAAGCAGGGGAGGCTGAGGCGCAGGGAAAAGCATACCATGGCAGCCTGAGGGAGTCAAGTGACAACTTTGCTGCATCTGTAGGAAGCACACAGGGCACTGTTGAGGGCCTGGCTAGAGCTTGTGGTTATAAGTTGAAAACATAAGGAGTCAAACTGACTTTGTGGTTTTCTCCAGGAATGTTCAGTTGCTGGTGCAGGCGTGGAGAGGGCAGATAGCTGGGTTTAGCTGGACTTCGGATTTAGCCAGGAGAGTAAAAAATAAGGGAGAGGCCAGGCATGGTGGCTCATGCCTGTAATCCCAGCACTTCGGGAGGCCGAGGAGGGTGGATCACCTGAGGTCAGGAGTTTGAGACAAGCCTGGCCAACATGGTGAAACCCCATCTCTACTAAAAATACAAATTTAGCCAGATGTGGTGGTGGAAGCCTGTAATCCCAGCTACTCAGGAGGCCAAGGCAGAAGAGTACTTGAACCAGAGAGGCAGAAGTTGCAGTGAGCTGAGATCGCGCTATTACACTCTAGCCTGAGCAACAGAGCAAGGCTCTGTCTCAAAAATAAAAATAAAAAAAAAAAAATGGGGAGAGGGGCAGAAAGGGGCAAAGAAGTGGGGTTATCTACAAAGGAGAGATTCAGGTCGGCTGTAATTATGCAGCTCCAAGTACCTTCTAGATAGAAAAGACACTGGCTGTAAAGATTTGGGGCCATCAGCCTGTAGGTAGTAGGTAAAGGGTTTGGATGAACTTGCCTAGTGACTGTGTGTGGAGTGACAAGGAATAGGGCCAGTGGTGAAACTCCGAGAGTCAGGGTGGAAAGTCCAGGACAGGAGCCTTCTGAAGAGACAGGTGAGCAGGAGGAAACCAGGAGACATGGCACTGGGGACACCCAGAGGAAGGAAGAGTGGGAGGAGCTGCGAGCCCTGTCACATGCTCCCAGGAAGTCACAAAAGGCTGGGACCTACCATTCCAAAGCCACTGCTGACCAAGGAGAGAACATTCTCACAGGAAAAGTTGGGAGTGGGCTAGAGTGAAGAAGGAAGGGGAGGGCGTGGAAAGAGAGGGGATCAGAAGGGATTAAAAGTCTCTGAACTTGCAGGAACTTGACCTGGGCCTGGAAAAATGAGAAATGAGTTCATTTTCCAAGAGGCTGTAGGGAAAAGAAGGTTTGACCTGAACTTGGGGGTTATATTTGGTAACCAGCAAACAGCACTTGGCCTCCTTGGGCCTGGAGCTGTGAGCAGAGAGAGCCCTGTGGGCCTGGGGAGGGAAGGAGAAGTTAAAAGGGGTTAGGGAGCAGGCCGGGAGTGCGGACTGCAGTACTGCTGGATGCGGATCAAGCCCAGGAACTGTAAATGGCCTGCCTGTATGTCATTTGTGCCCTGAGATGTCTCTCTCCGGAGTAGAGAGTGCCCTCTCAATGGTGACAGAGTGGAGGGGGCAGAGTGGGACTGGGAAGGTTCAAGTCAGAGTGTCAAGGTCAGGCTTTGAAACAGGAAAGCCTCCTGAGACTTGGCAGGGTTTTTAAAAAACAAAACAGAGAAGTCACTTTGGAGGTTGGTACAGATGAGATGAAGATGGATTTGAGGACACTTATGGATAATGTTAAAGTTTCCGCACCCCCACCCACTCACATCCTCACCCCCTCCCACCCCCACCACAGCATCTATAATAGCCCTGTGCTGTGGGCACCCATAGGGCCGCATGAGTGAGAGAAAGGTAGATGAATATATGAAGTTTCAGAACTGGAGCTGAGTCCAAATGGGAACAGAAAAATGTCTGTTAAGTCTACAGATGAGTTTCTGAGCCCTGGATATCATTGGTAGAGATGGTTTATGTTCTCAAACCGCCCTGGATAGGTGCTGGAGGCAATTAATTATCCTTAGCCGGGAAAACCCTTGCCGAAGTGTGGCGGTGGGGGGTGGGGGGGATGGTGTCAGGCCTCACTGTTGGATGACAGTGTCTCCCAACCTGCAGCCCCTGCATGGGCTGCTACCTCGACTTAGGGTTACTTTTCCTCCGACTTTCTCTCCACACTCCCCAAACTGGTGAGTGGTATGACGTCGAGGGGAGAGGTTTGGGTTTCTTTTCCTTCCAGTCTCTCTCTCTCTCTCTCTTTTTTTTTTTTTTATTTGAGACAGGGGCTTGCTCTGTTGCCCAGGCTGGAGTACAGTGGCGCGATCTCGGCTCACTGCAACCTCTGCCTCCCGGGTTCAAGTGATTTTCTTGCCTCAGCCTCCTGACCAGCTGGGATTACAGGTGCGTGCCACCACACCCTGCTAATTTTTGTATTTTTAGTAGAGACAGGGTTCCACTATGTTGGCCATGCTGATCTCTTGACCTCAGGTGATCTGCCCACCTTGACCTCCCAAAATGCTGGGATTACAGGCATCAGCCACCACACCTGGCCCCTTTCAGTCTCATGAGAGTCAATTGGAGAATTCGTGTGGATCCGTTCCCTTCCTTCCAAATGAGGAATGTCTGCCTCGTGTGGCGGGTGTGGTGAGGATGGCACTAGAGGAGGTAGGGAGGAGGAGGCCACAATCACGCTCCCACACAGGCATCTTGGAAAGGTAGTCCACTCGAGTCCACAGAAGCTGGTTGCCTCTGAAGCCTGTGAGGCATGAGAAGGCACTCTGCAACCGAGACCACAGGCTGCTGCCCAGATGTCCTTCGGGCCATGCACACGTGGGCCACCATGTTATCCATCCATCTTTTCTATGACTTCAGGCTTACCTCCCGCAAATGGAGATGGCAGACCCCAGAAAGCCCTATTGTTTGCTGGCTGTCCGAATGCAAAGCCCACCAAGTGGCTTGTTGTTTATGCATTAGGTCTGGGAGCTCTCATTACTGGGTGGTGAACCAGAAGCCACTGTGAGGCGGCAGGGCCAGATGAGAAGTGGAAGCGTGGCTCTGAAGCTGACACAGCAGGCATAGGTCTGGCTTTTGTTCCTCCAAGTCTGATTTGCATTGAGCTTGCTAAAAAAGCTTTCTACCAGGCTGCTTATGTACTCGCCGAGCCAACACTCACACACTCTCCTCTTCACTCAGTTAAATTCGCTCTGGGGCTGAGGCTGCTGCCAGATTCACCCAGCGGGCATCCTCACCCTCACAGCCCATCTGCCTCTCCTGACCTACCCACTTCTGGGCAGTTTCTTATTCGGCAAATGGGACTGAGACACATCCAGTGCCCAGGTGGTGAGGTGGAGGAGCGGTGAGGGGAGGTCTGCCCTCCCTCTGTCCAGGGCCCTTTTGACTTCTCGGGAAAGCTGTGAGTGGCACAAAAGTTTGCAAATTCCTTTTACTACGTCCTTGTCCTCAGAGGCCTTGGGGCTTCTTCCCACTGTCATTATTGATGTCCCTGCCACCAAGAATCATGGCCATGCTGGGGCCATGTGTCTTGGGAGGAACAGAAACTGCCTTGCTTCAGATGTGACGGCTAGGGCAACGCCCATATTGACACAGGCACTTCTCAGGATGGACAGGTCATATTTCTAAGGGTTTACTCACACGTTGACTGGTGGTTACTTGAAACCAGTTCTTCTCATGGAAATACATTTTCAGAAGGTGGCCAGGTTGCCATGCCGGCACACAGAGTGCTGTCTAATGTGGGCTGGAGGAAGTGATCAGCTGGCAGGGAGGGCAGGTCCAGGTCAAGATTTACATTGAGGAGGAGATGGTGAGGAGTGTGGGTAAGCCTAGGGGAGGAAGCATCAGTGTCCTTGGGCCCAGTCACAGCTGGTCCAGGAGGGAATTCGTGCATACATGCATTCATTCATAAGTCCTTTCTTTATTTCACACCCCATTTCCAATTCCTCAGTCTTGTTTGTTCTGCCCTCAAAAAATACCTCAAATCTAACCACTTGTCACCTTCTGCTCACCCCCATCCTCATCCAGACCACCCATCCTCTCTCCACTCCCTCAGTCTGTTTCTTACATCACAGCCAGAGTAAAGGTTTTAGAATGCAAGTCAGATCAAGTCATTCCGCAAGGATAACTCCACATGCATCCTGGAGGCAGCAGCTACCCGCCCTCCCCCCACCCCAGTCACTGCCACTCACCTCCTGCCACTCCAGAGGGGTGCATTTAGGGTTTCTTGGGTGCGCCTGCGTTCTTTTGGATCAGTCTGGTTTCCTTTCGGCCCACCTGATCTCTCTCAGGTTCCAGGTTCTTCAACATTCTGGGTAACACCTGTCTTGGGAATGGGTTTAACCCCTGTCCTTTGCTTTTGGAGGAAAAAAAAAATGCACCCTCCTGTCACCTCTTGCATATACACAAGAGGAACACGTTTTTAAAACTGTGCTCCATAGGTTCATAATTACAGTAATCCATCTCCTCTCTGCTCCTTCCTTAATTGTGACTGGCAGTCACGTCCCCGCCCCCTGTGTCAGTTGAGCTCAACTCTGCGCTGAGCCTCTTATTCCTCCTCATTAGTCACTCTCCTTCCCCTCGCCTTGCCACCCTTACCTGGGTCCTGGCCTTCCTCCTGACAGCGGGCAGCTGCTTGCCTCTCTTCTTGGTGAGAGCTAACATCCCTGCGGAGCTGCTTCGTCCCATCTTCTTCTGTCCACAGAAGGCACCGACCTCTGGCTCCTGCTGCAAAGCTGGCCTGACTGAGGCTTGTTACCCTGACTCAGGGCAGGCGGCTTGTCCTTGGAGCCTGCTTGATGGTGGCATTCAGGGACTCAGGGCTGATTGTCTTTCTCTTGTGGCTCCATTAGTGCATTGGAGGATTGGATAGAATTCAGAAGGAGCCCCTCCCTTGCCTCTCCTGTGCCCCCCACCTTTCAAGAACTCTCATGTTCAGCACAACATCCCCTCCCTCTACCTGCAGTCTTTCTGCTGCATGCTCTAGTCCCACTTTCACGGGGGAAGAAAACGGTACCTCCCACCGTCCAGTCTCCTCTCAGGCTGCGCCTGCCCTGGCTGCTGCTGTCCGGCCCACTGCAGCCTCTTCTCTTGACCACTTGTTTATAGTTTCCCAGCCTCTCCTGCTGTCTGGATGATGGGAGTACCCAGGCAAGACAATCTGAATTAATTTTGCAAGTAAAATTTCATCAGACGACCTATCAAGTGCTTCCCTAAATCAAGACATATTACATCTCGTGTGTGCCCTGAGCCCATTCATCATGTTAAGTCAGCCCCTGAAATACCAGCCAGGCTCAGGCTGAAAATGAGCAGCATTCTTGTCTAAGCTGGAAGGGTCTTCTTTATCCCCTGATTTGCCACGAGAGCGGCTTCTGTCTGCCCTTTTGCTTGTGATAACATCAAGAAGTCATCCACGGTGGTCCTTAGAGTCAGAGTCAAGGGACCTGAAACAGAATTCCCGTTTTGACACTTAGTAGCTGTGCAACTTTGAGCAAGTTACTTAACTTCTCTGAGCCTCAGTTTTCTTATGTGTAAAATGGAAATAATACCTACTTGAGAGGGCTGTTATGAGGTTAAATGAGATAAACTGACACAAAGTATCTGTACTATAGTAGGTGTTCTATAACGTGAGCTCCTTTTCCCCTATATGAAGTAAGTTAAAACCCTCTGGCTGGGTGCGGTGGCTCATGCCTGTAATCCCAGCACTTTGGGAGGCCAAGGCAGGTAGATCACGAGGTCAGGAGATAGAGACCATCCTGGCCAATGTGGTGAAACCCCGTCTCTACTAAAAATACAAAAAAATTAGCTGGGCATGGTGGTGTGTGCCTGAAGTCCCAGCTACTTGGGAGGCCGAGGCAGGAGAATTGCTTGAACTTGGGAGGCGGTACTTGCAGTGAGCTGAGATCATGCCACTGCACTCCAGCCTGGGTGACAGAGCGAGACTTGGTCTCAAAACAAAAACAAAAACAACAAACAAACAAAACCCCCTTCACAGATGTGATTAGTTCTGACAGTCATACTGATAAAGAAGCATTTTTTGTTTTGTTTTGAGATGGGGTCTCACTCTGTGCCAGGCTGGAGTGCAATGGTACAATCTCGGCTCACTGCTGCAACCTCGGACTCCCAGGTTCAAGCGCTTCTTCTGCCTCAGCGTCCCGAGTAGCTGAGACTACAGGCAGGCGCCACCATGCCCAGCTAATTTTTGTATTTTTAGTAGAGACGACGTTTCACCGTGTTGGCCAGGATAGTCTCCATCTCCTGACCCAGTGATCCGCCTGCCTCTGCCTCCTGGAGTGCTGGGATTACAGGCGTGAGCCACTGTGCATGGCCAAGAAGCATTTAGATACAATATAAATGATGGAAAATCAACAAGCGAGTAGATTACATACAAGTAACAATTGCATGTATTTCGTTTTTAGAGAGGGTTGGGGGGCATTTTCGGTTCACGTTGAATGTGAGCAGGAGTCTCCACCTTCGGGACATGGTACGGGTTGCGTAGGTTGGCCCCTCTCTTGTGTCTTCCTCTGTTTCTTGCTCTGGCTTGTTACCAATAATGCTGGTTTTACAGAGGCTGCTGAGATCCTTGATAAGGGCTCGCCATGGTGATGCTGAAGGGCACTCATATCTTTGCCGTGTTTACTTTTCCTGTCACATTCCCTGGCAGCCATTTCGGACCAGGCCAGGTGAGATGGAGAAGCCTTCTCTGTCTTCAGCTGAGCGTCGGCTGCTGACAGCTTAGACTTGGACCCTTTCTTGAGAAGCCCAGGAATGGTGACCTGTGTGGCATGGCAAAGGCCTGCTGAGGCTACTAGGTGGCAATTCTTCCCTAAGCTTGGCTTCAGAGAAGCTGGGGAAGTGAGATCCCCGGCTCCCCAGGACTAGCTTTGGAGGGGTCCCAGGCTCCCTCGCTTCACCTACCCTCTTGGCTGTGGATGAATAGGTCTCGTGGGCACCAGCACCCTGGTGACAGCCATCCTTTGTTGGGTCCTTACCTGTGCTGGACACTGAGCAGAGTGGGCCAGACAGAACCTATTCCTGTCCACCAGGGACTCCTAGTCCTGACCAGCTGGATATTCCATCACACACTGGAATTTGTATTTCAGCTGGCACCTCAGTAGAATGTAAATTACTCCTTTCATCACCAAAACGTTAAAAAAATTATTTTGGCCACTTTAATGAAATATTACTATCTAAATGGACATAAGAAAAGTATGACTCATATGCATGCCCTCTGAAACAGCATGCACAGGACATGGTTTGATCATTTTTTCATTACTCAGGGTCATTATTGTAAACACCAGCTAGTACCCTGTGCACTAACAGACACTCCAGGGGCAAGTAGGGGATTCTGTTTTCCCGCACACCAAGTTGCCCAAGACTGCTAACTGCTTGAGTTCTTTATCAGCTTTTATGTTTTCCTCTTCATTTTATTAGTTGCCTCTTTTGCCAGAATGCCTGCCTCTTCTGTGTTCTGCATTTAGTGCACATTAACTGTATTCGCATTACACCAGCAGAGAGAGGAGGCAGGCTTAGAGGGAGGCCTGAAGGTCTCTCTGGTTCATTCTGAGGTCTTTTGGTTTCCTTGTGTATCTCAGGAGAAAAGTGAGTCCCTAGGCCATTGACATTCCTGTACTCCTTGTGTTGGTGCTGCATTGTTTTGAATAGATACCGAGTTTTGCAAGCAGATTTTTTTTTTTTTTTTTTGAGACAGAGTTTCACTCTATTGCCCAGGCTGGAGTGCAGTGTCATGATCGAAGATCACTGCAACCTCTGCCTGCTACGTTCAAGGGATTCATGTGCCTCCAAAATGGCTGGGATTGCAGGCGTGCACCACCATGCCCGGCTAAATTTTTTTTTTTTTTGGTATTTTTAGTAGAGATGGTGTTTCACCATGTTGGCCAGGCTGGTCTCAAACTCCTGACCTCAAGTGATCTGCCCACCTCGGCCTTCCAAAGTGCTGGGATTGCAGGAGTGAGCCACCACACCTGGCCTCCAAGCAGATTTAAGATAATGATAGACAGGGGACCTAGTCCCACATTTGTAATGCCGGTCACACAGCAGTGCTCTGGGTGTAGCAGGGACCCTACACAGTGTCCCCATTGAATTCATCAATGAGTCTCCTTCACATAGATATATAGAATTAAATTGGGCCAGGGTGGTGGCTCACACCTATAATCCCAGCACTTTGGGAGGCCAAGGTGAGCGGATCACAAGGTCAGGAGATCGAGGCCAACATGGTGGCCTCCCTGCCCTGCCGTCTCTACTAAAAATATTAAAAAAAAAAATTTAGCTAGGTGTGGGGGTGCACACCTGTAATCCCAGCTACTCTGTAGGCTGAGGCAGGAGAATTG
This sequence comes from Saimiri boliviensis, assembly GCF_048565385.1. NCBI lineage: Eukaryota > Metazoa > Chordata > Mammalia > Primates > Cebidae > Saimiri > Saimiri boliviensis. The sequence continues at coordinate 56,151,653 of NC_133454.1, forward strand.
CTTTAACCCGGGAGGTAGAGATTGGAGTGAGCTAAGATCACCCCACTGCATTCCAGCCTGGTGACAGAGAGAGACTCCATCTCAAAATAAAAAAAAAGAATTAAACTGAATATAGTATGTGTATATGTGTATATGGTATACATAGACTTGTATACAAGTATGGAAAGAAAGAATGTTTCCGTCAGGCACACACAAGAGACACTATGATGGTAAGAGTCAAACTGGGGTTCTAATTTAGCCCCTCCAGTCATTAGTTGGGTAGTCTTAGATCACTCGGGGCCTCAGTTTCCTCATCTATAAAATGGGATAATTATAGTGGCTACCTCATTGGGTTGTGAGGATTAAATGAGATCATGGCTGTTAAAATTGCTTGGCACAGTATCTGGCACATAGTAAGCATTCAGTGATGTTGATGACAATTTTTTTTTTTTTTTTTTTTTTTTGAGACAAAGTCTCTCTCTGTTGCCAGGCTGGAATGCAGTGGTGGGATCGCAGCTCACTGCAACCTCCACCGCCTGGGTTCAAGCGATTCTCCTGCCTCAGTCTCCCTAGTAGCTGGGACTACAGGCACACACCACCATGCTTAGCTAATTTTTGTGTTTTTAGTAGAGATGGGGTTTCACTGTGTTGGCCAGGATGGTCTCGATCTCTTGACTTTGTGATCCACTCACCTCAGCCTTTCAAAGTGTTGGGATTACAGGCGTGAGCCAGCATGCCTGGCCAATGACAATAATTAAAAAGCTTTAACGTTTGCTTCGGTGGAAGGGTGGTGGGGAGGGTATGATCTCATGGGGGATTTTCTGTGGGTCCTTCCTGTCTGCCAAGGATTTCATCTTCCTCCGTTTCCCCTTCCACGCCTCTGGGAAGATCTTTATTTGGCCTCAGCCTTAGATGGATATTAATGTGGAAATGTTAGGGCTGGAGATTTCCATAGCCTTTGAATAATAGACATTTGGAAAATTAAATATTTCTGTCAAGTGTGCCATAAATCTTGGCTGTTTAGGAAGGTGAGAAATTAAAATTGCAAGACAGCCAGGGAGGGAAGGAGCCTGTCCAGTCCCCTGGTATGTGGTCTTCGGGTGAGGAGGGGTGGGTGGGACGGGGAGGTGGGGCAGGAGCGGGCCCTGGGTTTAGGGGCAGCCAGGGAATGGTGGGTTGCCGAGCGTTATCAGCCTGACTGACTTTGAAATCCAAAAGGTTTTGATGGAGCGCTTCTCTCTCGAGTTCTAGAAGATAGCTCTGCATGGAGGCGCCTGCTGCTGGGCTTTGAGCCTTCTCTCCCTTCTCTCCTTCATGCTTCCGCCTCCCTTCCTGCACACCCACCAGCTAGGCCTCTGCCTGGGAGGAAGCAACTGGGCATTGGTGACAGGCAGCACTGTAGGTTCCTTCTGCTGCTGGAGAGCCACGCAGGGACTAGGGGGGCCAATTTGGGGTCTCTCCAGAATTCCCTGTAGGCATACCTCAACTCCAGCAAAGGCAAAAGCAATGAGAGGGTCTCATATATAGAAAAAGTGTCCTAGGCCACACTTGGGAGGGCAGCCCATGTATGCCTAGGGGTCAGAAAACAGCAAAGAGAAGGCGATGTGGGTGAGGCCTCTTTACTACGAGCTGATTCTGTCTTCCAGAAGAACCTGGCCACCCCCACATCTCCTCCCTGTTCTCCTCCAAACCCCAAGATGACCCAGAGGCTTGAAGCCACCTTCAGTCTTAGCTGTTTCTTTTTCCTGCCTTCTCCTCCAGTCACACACGAGGATCTGACTCCTGACTGCTGCACTCTGCACATTTGATGACGGGAGTGTGACTTGGTCAGCAGTTCTTTGTGGCCCACTTGAAAAGGGTGCCAGATAAAGCAAAGAATATCCAGGGGGCTATGGCCAAGATGGTGAAGAGCCCCAGAAGGATGTGGTGTTCTTCCTGTCATCATTCATGAGCCCAACAATTAGAAGGCAGTGGTTAGAATGTGCCAGATGGGTTGACACACAATAAGGGGAGTGTCTGCTCACTATGGGCTAGGCCCCGTGCTAAGTCCTTTAGACACATTAATTCACCTAACCCCAACAGCCTTAAGATAGTACCATTATCCATTTTAATAAGGAAACTGTGATTCAGAGAAATTAAGTGACATCACAGATGGAAAAGCTAAGACTCCAACTGACATTTGACTAACTCCAAACCTGAGGCTTTTAATCATTTGCCAATAAGATCTTGTGGAAAAATCAACAGCAACCCAGGCCTTGCCCCTAAGAAGCTCACAGTCTAGTGAAGGAGCAGATAAGTATATCTGGGAGGGTAACTCAGTCTTAGACGGATGGCAGGGAGCTGGGGAGGGCTTCTTGGAAGAGGTGATGCCTGAGCTGAGCCTGGAAGGTTGTGTAGGAGCCAGCCAGAGGAAGAAGGGGAGTTAGGGTCTTGTGAGGCTGGTGGGGGCTGGGGAAGAGCTTGCACACACACAGAAGTAAGTGAAGACTTGTGTTTGGGTCATGACAAGCAAGGCTGGAGCCAGGGTGCAAGGGGAGAGAAGAAGCTGGAGACGTGACAGTAATCAGGTCATGGGGGGCGTGGTATACCAAGCTAAGGGTGCCAGGAAGTGGCTGGGGAGATTTATACAAAAGGGAACAGGTTGCGATCCTCTGGTGGTGGTAGGGCAGTGTTGGTGAGAAATGTGTGCAGCTTGGACTAATTTGAGAGACTTTTTAGAAGGTGGAACCCACAGGACTTAGTGACAATTGGGCGTTGGGGTGTCATGTGTGGAGAAGGGTGAAGCCAGGTCAGGGGATCAGAATGGGCAGCCAGCCCTCAAATATGCAGGGTCCAGCTGCCTGGTGGCAGTGGGGGACCCCATTTTGGACTTCTGTGGAAGCATGATGACCACTGGGCTGTGGATACATGTAACTGCCAAGATGTCAGTCATGCAGGCAGGCACCCAGCTCCGGAAAGGGGATGGTGAAGTGTGCCTTTCCACCTCACCCTCTCCCTGGGCAAAACCTGGGAATGAGCTCCCTTCTTTGTCAGTTGCAGAGGCAGTGCACTGTTTCTGTATTAGACAAACTGGCAGTGTCTGGTATCAGCCTCTTTGTCCGTGTGGGTAGGGATTGCTGGGCCGGTAAGCACTGCGTTTGGGTGTGGCATCTCCTAGGATACTAGCATGTGGCCATTTGGAAGGCAGCTGCCCAGCAGCCCCAGCGCTTCAGGAGAGGAACTATGGGATCTAGCCTCTCTGGGCTCCAGAGAACAACTTCTGGGGCCCGGATGACAAGGTTGTAAAAGGAGAGAAAACAATCCCTGTATTTTGGTCCCTGGGAAGGAAGCAGGGTGGACAGCAGCATTAACTTTCTGGAGCAAAATGTGAACTTTTGAGATCTCAAGACCAAAAGCGAGTTCAGCTTTTGAACTCACATGTTTTTTTTTAACCAGCTTAGGCCCAGGGCTGGGAGAGGGCAGCAGCAGGCCTTGGGTTACAGGTGGGATGGATGGGTGCTTTGCCAACGGTCCAGCTGGTCTCTCCGCAGCTACCAGACCCCAGGTACTTCTGGAGCTCTGTCCTTGGAGCCTCTTCTCAGGAAGTTAGGTGTGGTACTCAGGGTTAGTAGGCTCTGAATTCCCCTCCACTCTTCCCCAGAGCATTCAGAAGCCTACCTCCTGAGATACCCCAAAGCGCCGGAATCTCCACCTGCCTTCTCACTGCTGTTTGCACCAGTTTCTGGCGCCTCTCACACCTGGGGTCGGTTGTGCCTCCAGGCCAGCTCTGGGCACTGTCTCCGGCCCCCTTCCCTTGATGCCCCAGGCCTAAAGCTCATCTTCCCATTGCTGAGGAGGTGTTCCTACTGTGTATTATGAATGTGACACAAGCTGCCAGAGAGCCTTTGAAAGGCTAGGGGGTGGGTTGGGAGGTAGCTTGTGTTGTGGGGAAGTGGGGTGGGGGAGGCAAAGTCCCGGAGGAGTGGCTGGTGGCCTGAGGAAGGGCCCGAGCGCGCAGGCGGCGGCCAGCGCTGGAGCTCCAGCCGGCTCCCTCTCCCCACGTGTGCGCTAGGCCTTGGTTACTCTGGCAACTCGCCCCACTCAGACGGCACCAGGCAGCTGAATCCAGCTCCTTGTTACGGGGGAAAATGCTCTCATTGAAGCGCTGGAGCGCAGCTTCTGCCTTTTATTGCAAGCGGCGCCACCGGCTTCCATTTGTAAACTTATTAGTGTGCGCTCGCGGGGAGGGGGCCCGGGAATCCGGGCCCGGGCGACGGGCGCCGCATTCTAATGAGGGGGCGTCCGCCCCCCGCCTCGCCCATGGCCCTCCTTTCCCGATTCCCCGACGTTCCGGGAGGAGTAGGGTCGAAACGCCCGGCTGGTTAGGGTCTTAGGACCCAGGCAGGAGACAGGTGCCTCCCTGAGAGGACCCCACCCTCTCCGAGGTCCGGTCGGCTCTCGGCCTCTCCCTGGGGTGCCGTAGCCGTAGCCCCCCTCGACCAGGCTTCCCGCAGCCGCAGTGGTTCCAGCCTGGAGGTGGCCGGGCCGGGGTGCAGACGCTGGGAGGGGAGCGCCCGCGGCGGGAATGCTAATGCGCCCTAAAGTGCACGGCCGCCGCCGCAGCGGGTAATTAGCTGGACCGCTGCGGAGCGCGCGGAGGTGGCTGCTCGCTGCAAGAACTGCCCCCAGCTCCTGCTTCGCCCCTCGAGGCTCCCGCGTGGGCCGGCGGGCAGCGCGTGGGCCTCCGGAAACGGGCTGATTGGACTCGGCTCAGGACTTCGCACAAGGGCAGCTCTTTGTTTACAGCTCCTCTCCCAGCTCCCCGCTTCCCTTTCGCCCACCGCCTCCCTTTTCCGGAGATCTGCTCCGCCGGCTGCGAGGGGGGCGTCCTGTGTAACCGCCCACCTCGCGTCCCGGCCTCGTGCTCCCGCTGGGGACTGTTTGCGGCGAGTCTGTCGCACGCACGTCAGGGCCGAGGCCGTGATGTCGGGCAGCGTGGGAGGACGGGCTGCGGAGCCCGCGTCATCCTGCCCGTGGGGAGCGCGGTGCCTGCTCTCCAGCCAGCGCGCCCAGCTGCCCTGGCCGCCGCCACGCGGGACTGCCTGCCATGTCGCCACCGGCTGCTGACCTCATTAAGCCTCATATTATGGAGGATCCGGCGGTTAAAGAACTCAAAGAACCAGAGCTAAGTGGCTGCAAAGGTATTGACAGCCTCCCTAGAAGCCCACTTTCCAATGAGCTGCTGCATCCCCTCCTCCTTTAATTAGCAGGAAGGAGCTGGACAAGTTGTTACAACTGCAGGGAAAACGATATAAGATGGCTTTGTATTAGTGTGGCAAATTTTATTAAACCGGGAGAAAGGGTAACTGAAACATGACAGCCCTGTGTGTAGTGCCTCCTGAATTTGTAATAACCCAATCTTGTTCTGAATCATCCCTGCGTTGGCAAACGGAATATAAAGCGTTTTACAGATCCAATATTGTAAGAGGTACAACAGAACACAGCCGAGTGGGGAAGGACAGGTAGGAGAAGCGGCCTCCAGCGCTGGGCAGCGCTCACCGTTAATGAGAGACCAGAGCAGAAATAAGGGGTCTGGCTGAAGGCTTGGTCTCACTAATTACTCCTGCCCTCTGGCTTTTTTCCACATCTCAGGCTTCCCATTTATTATTCAGAGGCAATACCTAGCCACATGGGAAAACTTAACTAATAGCACGTTAGTTGCCAGGGAATGCACAAAACCGTCTTTTCCTAAAGAGAGTGAAAAGCAAGACAGGAAATCTAGGAGAAAGTGTTGAGACACACGTGGTTGTTCTGGGCTTGGGGTGGGACTCTGGTATTAGGCTGGAAGGAGGATGACGCTGTATTTCTTACTCATGGAGCGGTGTTGAAAGTAGGCATCATTATTTCTAGGATAAAAATCTGAGCCAGGCCCACAGAGGTTAAGTTTTATATCCAAGGTAGAGTAAATGGCAGGCTGGATTTGTACTTTGCACTTTAAAGCCTATTCTTTGCCTATTACCCTAGGCCTCAGGTTTTATTTGACAAATGAAAAGGCAAAAAAAATTCTTCATTTGTAGAGGCCATTTAGTGAGCAATTGTAGCTCTTGAGTCCTAAGGGATTTCCAGAGATCTGATCTAGACAAGATATTCTTTATTCTGCTTTTCAGAGGAAGTAACTGGAGTCCAGAGACATTAGGCACCCCGTCCAGGGTCATCCAGCTAGTAAGTGACTGAGAAAGGAGGTTACACCTCAAATTCCTTCCGACTGAGTAAGGTCGCAGGTGTTAGATAAGCCCATGCTGGTGTTAAAACAGACTATTTAAGGTGATTGCCAGCTAATCTGTGGACTAAGTTGGGCCAACCTATGATGTGGTTTGGACCCTCCAGAATTGGAATAAAGAAGGTGCTTAGTATATGTGCACACACTGTTCCAACAACTTGTAAATCCTTTCTCGACTTGAGGTTCAGTTTTCTGAATAGGTAGTACAATAAAGTGGCTTCATTACTGGTGAGCATAATGGGTTGACATCAACTAAGGGAGATTCTAGGGACATGTAGCAAGATTTTTTTCTTTTGTTTTTACCTCGACTTTTTTTTTTTTTTTTTTTTTTTTGAGACAGGGTCTTGCTCTGTTGCCCAAACCCAAGTGTAGTTGCTAATGACGTGTGGTTGTGCTGTGCTGCTGCCTTGAATTCCTGGGCTCTAGTGATTCTCCTGCCTCAGCCTCCTCAGTAGCTGGGACCACAGCCTCATGCCATCACACCCAGCTTGTTTTTTGTTGTTATTTTTTTTTTTTTTAGAGACAGGATCTTGCACTGTCTCTAAAAAAACAACAGGCTGGAGAGCAGTGGTGTGATCATGGCTCACTGCAGCCTTGACCTTCAGGCTGAAGCAGTCCTCCCTCCTCAGCCTCCCAAGTAGCTGGGAATACAGGTATGTGCCACCACTCCCGGCTAATTTTTTGTTTTTTGTAGAGATGGGGTTTCTCCATGTTGGTCAGGCTGGTCTTGAACTCCCAACCTTAGGGGATCCACCCGCCTTGGCCTCCCAAAGTGCTGGCATTACAGGCGTGAGCCACCATGCGGGGCAGTGTTAGGCTTTTTAAAAGTCATATGTTCTATTCCCCTACTCCAAGGCAGGTACAGACCAAAAACATCCCATAAAGATAGTTGTCTAGCATAAAATCTCCAGGCATGGTGGCTCGTGCCTATAATCCCAAAACTTTGGAAGGCTGAAGCAGGAGGATCACTTGAATCTAAGAGTTCAAGATCAACCTGGGAAACAGGAAGACCCTGCCTCTACAAAAAATAAAATAATTAGCTGGGCATAGTGGTACATGCCTAAAGTCCCAGCTACTTGGGAGGTTGAGGCGGGAGGACTGCTTGAGCCCTGGAGTTTAAGGCTGCTGTGAGCTATGATTGCATCACTGTACTCTAGTCTGGGCAACAGAACAAGTCCTTGCCTCAAAAAAAAAAAAAAAAAAAAGAAAAAAAAAAAAAGAAAAAAGTCTCCAACAAAGACTCATAAACTCTTAAGGGGATATAGTCAAATGTTGCCTTATAGTAAGACAGTTCCTCCTGGTATCCTGCCTGAGTTCTTACTGCTTCCATTTTCATCTGTTCTGTCCTCAGTGGAGACAGAGAGGTACACCACCTTCTTTCCAGTCATTCTTTTTTTTTTTTTTTTTTTTTTTTCCCCTGAGACAGAGTCTTGCTCTGTTGCCCAGTCTAGAGTGCAGCGGCACGATCTCGGCTGTCTGCAGCCTCCACCTCCCAGCTTCAAGCAATTCTCCTGCCTCAGCCTCCCAAGTAGCTGGGATCAGAGGTGCACACCACCATACCTGGCTAATTTTTGTATTTTTAGTAGAGACGGGATTTCACCTTGTCAGCCAGGCTGATCTCAAACTCCTGGCCTCAGGCGATCCCATCCGCCTGCCTTAGCCTCCCAAAGTGCTGGGATTATGGTGTCAGCCACTGCTCTGGGCCTCCAGTCAGTCTTTGGGGATGTGAAGGCTGACATTTAAGTCTCACCTCTCCTCTTGTGCAATCCTTCCTACCAAAGATAGAGTTAGACCCTCAGAGGGGTTCCCTCCCCACCCAGGAGTAATTAACGTGTCCCTTTTCCCAGCATGGAGAGGAAATGAGCAAAGCCCTTCTGTTAAAAAAAGAAGACAAAAATATGTAATACAACCCCAGGCTCCAGCTTGGGTTTGCAAAGTGGAAAACAAAACAGAACCATTTTCCAGGTACTTTTATGTTATTGCCTCTCTAATGTGCCCCAGAATATTTTTGAAGTGATTCATCTACAATCCAATAAGAACAACGGCTGTTGCCATTTGGATGAAGGGAGCTGAGGAGCATTAGTGAGCGATTTGATTTTATGAAGAGGAAGTGGCACAGGTGTTGTTTAGACATTTGCTTGAGGCACCAAGTTCTACGCCCGGGGCATCTGCAACTCCAGGCAGGGCAACTGGCAGTGTTGCAAGCTGGATAATAGACCCACCAGGCACGCCCCATCCCATGGTTAATGTGAGAAAGGGCTACTGGCAATGGAGGCTTTAAACTTCGGGCATTGGTCTCCACCATTCAAGGATCTCTTTAAAGTCGGCTAGTTTAGAAAATTACTATTATCAAAGATGATCATATTAACAATTCACATTCATAAGGGACTTTCTAGTTTATATATCTGCCTTCCATCCATTATCTGACTCGATCTCGATAACCACTCTTGGATTGGAACAGGTACTATCATCTCCATTTTACAGGTGAGAGAACTAAGGCTTCAAGATGTTTACTGCTTTGTCCAAGATTAAGGAGCTCCCCTTTTCTCATGCCCCTATTTCTGTATATGAGTATTCCCTTGTGAATGTCAGGGATTTTTTTTTTTTTATTGTCGTTGAATTATAGTTTGAGAGAGGGAAGAGTAGCTTTCCTAAAGAGTAGTGATGTGTAGAGTCGGTCCTGGGGAGAAGAGCAGGGTCATTAGCCAGGGAACAGGAGTGGCAAGAGGGACCCCACAGTGGCAGAGGACAAGTTCTGGGCCCTGCTCTTGTGAATACAGGCTTGGCGGAGGCTGGGTGTAGGAAACAGTGGTGGCCCCTATGTGGTGGGCGAGGAGCTAGGTAGGGTGAACTGGAGGTCCGAGGGAGGGTCTAAATCTCTCTCCCAAAGGCCACATCAGCCAGATGCATGTGCCTCCTGTTCCTTTCCCATTTGTATTTCCAAGCTGTTAGAAAGTCGTATTTAATCATTCTAGTCTCATGAGTTATGCTTCTTGGGGTTAAGGCCAGGACCCATTTCCATAGCAGAGGGGTTACATAGAACGTTCTACAGCAGAGTTACAGGAAAGTGGTGCTGGCTGCGGTGGGAGCTCATCCTGTCGGTGGCTGCGGTAAAGCGTGAGAGACCGCCAGGGCAAGGTGAAGCTAGGCGACAGGGATCAAGGTTGAAAAGGCTGCAGCTTGTCTCGGGAACCTTGTTCTACTGCCAACCACAGAGGATCAGGGTTGGGAATTTTAAAAAAGCTATTGTGATAATTGCTCATCGTTTAGAAGTCAAATCTTATTTTTAAAGGCTTATAACAATATACAGTATTTCTCTGTCCCACTCTTCCTGTCCCCCAGCCTCTCTTTTTTGAAATAATGGCTTTCAACATTTTAGCTGCTATTTTTCTGAGAGTTCCACATCTCTATAGTTCTAAATAATATGTGTGTATTGCTATATTTTAATATATCGATTGTATACATTATCAGCTGACTTTCTGTTTTTGCTTTCTGTGATGGTCCCTTACTCTGTCACCCAGTCTGGAGTGCAGTGGCACCATCACGATTCACTGTAGCCTCAACCTTTTGGGCTCAAGCGATCCTCCCACCTCAGCCTCTCGAGTAGCTGGGACTACAGGTGCATCATCACACCTGACTGGTTTTTGTTATTATTTGTAGAGACCGCTCTTTCTGTGTTGCCCAGGCTGGTCTTGAACTCCTGGGCTCAAGCGATCCTACAGTGCTGGGATTACAGGTGCGAGTAATACCCAGCCAACTTTGTTTGTGGTAACGAAGGTTTAGTCTCTTATACTACCATCCTGCTGACACCTTCCCCTTATCTATGGTATTCAAACTTTAAATGAGTGTTCCAAATTTACATTATATCTACGTGAATATCATTTACAAGCATTGTGTAACAGTTGTTTCCTTACCTCTAGTTTTGTTCTTAAGTTGGTAACTGCCTTTTTTTTTTTTTTTTTAAATCATTTGCTTAGTTTTCTTTGTATTTGCCAATAGCCTCTCAGAATGATTTTCTGCAAGGCCACTCTCTTCACGTGATCAGTCAGCCCCTGTGTCTTGGAGCCTTCGCTCCTGGACACTTCTGTTCTTCTGTCCATGCTGCTTGCCTTCTGCCTGGTGCCCGACTGCTTTCCTGGGACTTCCCTCGGCCCCCCTCCGCCCTGGACTCCTTTTACCTTTCCCTCATTTATATTCCCTGTTTCTGAGACCTTGCATCTTCTTCTTTCTTGGTTTACTCCATTGTTTTGCTGGAGTGTGCTCTCCAGGAGTTTTCTCAGATGAACAAGCTGTGCAGCGGCTGAGGACCTGGTGCCGACTGTCCTCTGCATGCCGCTGCACACCCTGCAGTCTGGCTGGTTGCCTTCCACACCTGTGCACCACAGTCTCTTCTCCCCTGGGCTGGATCTCCTGTTTTCAGTTGCCCACATATTCCTTTTGCTTAGGTTAGTCCCTCTTGCTGGAGAATTTTGATTTTTTTAGGAAAGCTTATGGGTGGCAGGGCCCTCCTGCATGCCACATTAGTAAGTGGCAGAATTGTGACTCAAACCCGGGTCTGCTGGTTTACATCAGGTGTTCCTCCTCCCCCAAGCTATGATCCTGACTCCTCGTCCTGTAGGAGCTCAGGAGCAGCACCGTCCGCTGACTCTCACCACCCCTCGTCCACATGGCCTGACCCACCCCCCATCTCTCTTCTTCCTCTCTTGCCAGCCCCCATTGTGGATGTCTGTCTCTTTGACAGCCTGCACCTTTGCCTAGGCTATGTTTAGGGCCTGGGTTGCCAGGACAGAAGCCTCAGCTCTGTGAGGTGACCTGGACTCTTTTTTTTTTTTTTTTTGAGATAGAGTCTTGTTCAGGCACCAGGCTGGGGTGCAGTGGCACCATCTCAGCTCACTGCAACCTCTGCCTCCCCGGTTCAAGCAATTCTCCTGCCTCAGCCTCCCGAGTAGCTGGGACTACAGCTATTTTTTGTATTTTTTAGTAGAGACAGCATTTCACTGTGTTGGTCAGGATGGTCTCAATCTCTTGGCCTTGTGATCTGCCTGCCTTGTCCTCCCAAAGCGCTGAGATTACAGGCGTGAGGCACCATGCCCAGCCGTGACCTGGACTCTTTAAACTTTCCTGGGCGAACTACCTACGTGGTGATGGCGAACATGTTGGGGGAACATGAGGACTGAGGCCATCACTGTGGCACGACCCTGCTCATGGTCCTTTGATTGGCAGAAAGTCACCAGAGGCATCCTGTCTGTGTCAGCTGGAGCTGCTGTAACAGATCATTCTACCATAGACCGGGTGGCTTAAACAGCATGTGTTTCTCATATTTTAGAGGCAGAGAAGTCCACGGTCGAGATGCTGGTGGGTCCAGGGTCTGAAGAAAGTCCCCTCCCTGGATTGCAGATGGCCATCTTCCTGTCATCTCACACAGCAGAGAGCAGAGCGAGTAAGAGCAAGCTCTGTGTCTCTTCTGTGAAGAGCATGGGTCTCCTTTGTGAGGGCCCCATTCTCCTGACATAATCACATCCCAAAGCCTCCACCCCTTAATGCTTTGTCGCCCTGTAGGGGTTAGGATTTCAGCACTGGAATTTCGAGGGGTGACCCAAACATTCAGTCCATAACACATCCCCACTACAAACATGCCTGATAGTCCTTGCCCAGAAAAATTCCCATCTGGATCAGACGGGTCAGGGACTAGAGCACTGGGGAGATCAGGTGGGAACTCACCTGAAGTCCCTTACAACTTGGAAGGTGTGAGCATGTCGAGGTGGGGCATGGAGTGACAGCTGTCTCCCTCACAGGCTGTCTTTGGGAGGATTGGCCTTGCCTGCTTTAAGGAGGCTGCCTCCTCCTGTCTGGGCTCTTTCTCTCCCTCCCGTCTTTACAATCATCACCTCCTGAAGCATTGACTTTCTTGGGAAGTTTTCCAGGCAGAGTGGGAGCAAAATGGCAATTCATGCCAGAAGTCATGCATAAATAAAATCCACAGATAATTCCCAAGCCCTGCTGTAGCCATTAACTTCAGTTTTTCTTACTCACTAAACCCTCTCCCAGAACTGCTAAAGGGAACAGCACTGGCTGATTTGTGTCTTTCCCCTTTTCATTTCTGCTGTTCCCTTCCTCTTCTTCTGATTGAGGAACAAATTAGCAATGAAATGACCCAACTAAGGCCATTAAATATTGTGCAAGAAGTTGGAAAGCAAGAGGCCTTGATCATCTCTGAATTAGACCATTGGGCCCAAAGCCACTGAGAGGTAACCATACTCAATTCACTCATTCATCAATTCAGTAGTTTTTTATTGATCTAATGCTAATACAGTTCTAGGCCCCATTCTTGTGAAATCACAGTGTCTTTTAATTTGAGGTTTTTAAAATGTACTTAAAATGAAGTATTCTCATGTGGATTGAGTTACCTCGAGGCCATGAGCCAGGTTGGTTTTGCCAGCTCGGTGTGGTGTCGTGAGTATTTCACTGCTTGTGTTGAAGGACGGGTGGCATACCTAGAGTGAGCCCCATAAATGTTTGTTGTTGATGATGGTGATGCTTGATCAATAAAGTTAATCCTGCCATTGTCATCAGGGTATAAATTAGTCATCTGTGTGAGAATCTCCCCTTGAACGTGATGCTAAGGATGTTAGTCAGACTCTTCACAGCTTCCAAGAGCTGGGTCACCGTGAAACAAACCTTGGCATGTGGCTGTTGAGGGGAAGCTGTGCCCATAACAAGGAGTCAGGCAATCAGCCCTGAACCCATACCCACCCGCACCTACAACCACCCCTACCGCTGCTGAGGGCCCTTGTCCTTAGCTGTCCTTAGCTCTAGCTTGTGGGTCCTTGGAGATCCAGCTTAAATTGGTCTCACTGGGTGGGAGGAAGAGGTACACAGGTGATAAAGAGACAGAGTTGGAGCACTTGGGACTCAGAATGGTTACTGAGCAGGTAGACAAGAGGGCTGGCAAGACACATGTGGCAAACTAGGAACAGAGAGAGGAGTGGGGTGTGGCCTGGCCTGGGAGTCAGGAGGCACTGGTCCTGGCTGCATGGACAATGTGTGGGTGGGCCTGACTCAGGAGCGAGGTAGGCACAGAGCTCCGGGGTTTGGGGCTCAGGGACTCTCTCCCAGCCCTTCTATCTGGAGGTGGCCTGGACTGACAGCCAAGCCAGTCTCTCCCTGGGTCCTGCAACATCCCAGAGGCCCACACAGAGGGTAACTGCAGCAAGACTGACGGCAGGGCCTTCAGGCTCCTGCTGATTCATCTCACTGAGTCAACGCTGAGGGCTGCTGCCGCGGAAGGGCCTTAGAGTCCTGAGAGTACCTCCTGACCAGTCAATCCTCTCTCCCCTGGGACTTCCACCAGTGACTGAGGGATAGACTACACCGTATGAAAGGTGATACTTTGTTGTGTGTCTTCTCCAGCCTTATTCATGAGCTACTTAAGAGCAAGTCACACACCTCCTCCCAAGTGCCAGGTGCGTGGTGGGGCTCCATCAATGCTGGTTGAATTGAGCGTGGATTGTGCTGTGTGATTATGCTGAATGGACAGGGGACCGTGTGGGGAGCAGCCATCCACGATTATGTCTTCAGGCTTTATGGTCCTCCTTGATTTTAGGTCTTCTCCCAAAGAAGGAATGGTGGAGGGATGGTCATAACAATAATAGCCAAAAATAGTAAACAAGTCAGCAGTACCAGGGGCTGTGGTGTTACCTTACATATATGGTCTCTTTAATTCTCCCAACAGCCCTATAAGACGGGCACTGTTATTCCCTTTTTACACACAAGGACACGGAAACACCTGGCTCACTCCCGTTCATTCTTCAGGCCTCTGTTTGAATGTCTTCCCCTTTGGGAAGGCCAACATCCTCTACTTCCGTATCATTGCATTTTGGTGCTTCCTGGCTTTTGACGATTTGTGTCTCTTGCCTGCTCTGTGAGGGTAGAGGCTACATATGTCTTGCTCACTATTGAACCCAAGATGCCAGGCACTTAGATGGTATGGAATAGATGCTCAATAAATGTGTTTGAATGAAGGAATGAACCAATTCGTAGAGCAACACTTGGTGTCTGCAGAAACACTCCATCAGTCAGTCTGTGGGGAGTGGAGGCACTTTTCTCTGTGTCTCTCTGCAGTGCCCACGGAGTCAAGAGGTGTCCCAGAACCAGGCATCTCTGTTTAATAAGAATTCATTGAGGCCAGGTGCAATGGCTCATGCCTGTAATCCCAGCACTTTGGGAGGCCGAGGCATGCGGATCACAAGGTTGAGAGTTTGAGACCATCCTGGCCAACATGGTGAAACTCCGTCTCTACTAAAAATACAAAAATTAGCAGGGCATGGTGGTGTGCGCCTGTAGAGCCAAGATTGTGCTACTGCATTTCAGCCTGGCAACAGAGCAAGACTATGGCTGAAAAAAAGAAGAAGAAGAAAAAAAGAATTCATTGAGCACCTACTACGTGCCCTGTGCCTGGATCTACACTGAGTGACAGGAAAGGGACCCCTGACTTCAAGGAATGCTTTGAGAATGCATCCTGCACGGCCTTCTAAGATTTCTGGGAAGACGCAAACGGGGTACATGCTTAGCAGGCTTCTCAGCTCCAGAGGACCCCGCTGTGCCCATGATGCCTTGCATGGACTGGTGGAGGTGATTCGATCGTGTACATTGATGCTGGGATCCTTTGAGTCCTCTCTTTGAGGACTCAAGCATTTTGGCAAATTCTGAAGAGTGCACGTTTTCCACTCAGCTCAGTCTGCGGCAGGCTCACGGTGCTTCGGTGCTGCTATCTTTCCATTTATCACCTCAGGCCTCCTTCCCCTCTCCCTGCCCAGCCTTTTACCTGATTTAATTTTTACACCTTATTCAGTGGCTCCTCACAGAACTTGTCTATATCGTTTTACTTCTCTTCCCTCTGGTGCACGGATCCTCTCCCCATCTATCTTCCAGGCCTCCTCCACCCCGCAGAACATTTTGCAAGAAATGCAAAGAGCTTTCTTTCCACTGTGTGTCTAGCTGGGTGTTGGCTACCTCTGAATAGGGTGTGCTCCTGAGTGTGGGTGGGGGTTTGGGGCAGGTGCCTCACATACCTACCCAGGCACAGTTGCAGACCTGATGATGTGACTCCTGCTCTTGCCCCGTCCTCCCTCCAGAGACCACAGGTCACTCTGACTTCCTGCTGGGCACACCTGCAGATGTTGGCAGCCCCCCACCTCCCTCTCCTTGTGCTTATGAACCAAGCAGCAGAAAGCCCCTGGTGTTGGGGAGGTACTGTGAAGAGCACTTGAGGGCGATCCAAGGCCACGCATGGTAGCATGTGCCTCTAACCCCGTGCTTTGGGACGCTGAAGCAGGAGGGTCACTTGAGCCCAGGATGCGAGGCTGCACTGAGTTATGATCATACCACTAAATTCCTAGGCAATAGAGCAAGATCCTGTCTCTGGAAAAGAAAAAAAATGCCATCCAGACGGCATCCTGCTGCATGCAGCTGGAAGACACAGCCCGTTTTATTTTCTGGGAGGCGACCATAGGAAAACAAAGTGTGAGTGGCCATAATTTACTGGGCTCCTGGGTAAATTTGTATTTCATTCTGATTATTGAATGTGTCGCCTAATTGCAGCTATAAAAAGGAATAGTCCATCTTCCCCATGAAAGCCCGTTGCTGGCTGATTGTTGTTTAATTAGTTGATTCCAGTGGTCGAGGGGTGAGTTTGGAATTACAATTACAACTCCTATTATTTCAGGAAGATTGCTGAATTAATTAGTGGAACAATAGGATTCCTCATAGTTGACATCTTAAGAATCCACAATAATAACTTTGAAATTGGTTGCAAACATGAAAGTTGGTGATAGAGTTGTCTTCTCTGTTGGGTGAGGCTAGACCTCCGGAAGACCCCCATTTCTGCTCCCTTCCTGGGCTTGGAGAAGAGTTCAGGGCAGCTGCACTTGACAGGTGGGAGCTTTTGCTGGTTAGGGCTGATGGGAGAAGCAGAGAGGGAGCCACACACCTGCGCTTAGCTTTCTATGACCTGGGCAGGTGGAGCTCAAAGGTAAGGTGAGATGAGAGAGAATACAGACAGGAAGGAAAGGGCTCAGCCGAGAATGTGTAGGGTTTAACGTAATGTCGATGAGGGGGGACCCTGCTTATAGCTTTAATGGTCATGGGCAGCCACCCTAGACAGGGGCAGGTGACAGTGCCCCCAGAGAGGGCTCCGGAGGTACCAAGGCCACAGTCATGCTAGGAGCTCTGGGAGCTGGATGGGTCCCCAAAGAGGAGCCTGTGTTCCCAAGTCCCCTCTATGACCACCAGCCTGTGCTGGTCCAGGGGCATGGCTGGCTGATGTTTGGTTCCGAGTGACTTCCAGCCTTCTGGTCAAGGTTTCTTCTTAGCTCCTGCCTGAGTTGAGGTGGGGAACTGGAAGGACTCCATTCCCTGTTCTCCTAAACTTGCTCTCTCCCTCACTTGCTTGTCATCTTTCCCCTCTCCCCAGGAGTCACAAGAAGCGTCTTCTCCTCTGAATATAAAAGAGAAATATTGCACTTTAGCTGGGTTCAGCAAGAGAGGTGATAATGAGAATATAAGAGAAACTGTTTATCCAGGTGGTTAATATTTGAATAATCCTGTAGGTCATATGGCATGTTTCTTTCAAAGAAAGCTTCTACCCTTACCTCGGTACCTGTGTGGAGGGTTGGGCAGGCATGGTGCTGTCCTGAACTTGCCTCCTGTGGGGTTGCAGTGGTCTAGAGACATATGTGGAGCCTGGGGTGGAGGAGAGCCAGGTGGGTTTCTGAGGGAGTCGACTGGCCTGAGAGGGGGATGTGGAGAGCAGAAGTCCTATGGGAAGAGAGGGATGATGGAGATCTCTTTGGTTAGAAGGGGCTTCTGGTTCTGAAGGCAGTTGCCCAGTGAAAGATGGGTGGGAGCCATTCCAGATACCACCTTCGGGGCGTGGGGGGGTTCATCTTTTCCTTTTCTCCACCAGCATCTTACCCTCATCTTCCAAGGCTAGGTGTCCTCCAGGGACCAAGGGGGCTGAGGAGTTTCTTGAAAGGCAGATCATTAAGATTTAATGGGACGTTTCCTGCCAGGCAGAGGGATTATAAAATGCAGCTAATTTAGAGAGCCAGGGGATCACAGAGTCATTTTGCCTGTCGTTGGGAAAGGCCAGACATGAAATTATGCCAGTCCCTGCCCTCCTGTCTTCAGTCCTCCCCAACTGCACCACTGGGCAGCTGCTGAGCTGGCCCAGAGTGCCTGCTGGACAGAGCTCCTTCCTTCCGGCAGCAGGCGCAGGTAGGTGTTTAGCTGGCTGAGGGCTTAGTGAGGAGGGTGGTGTTGGAGCAGGGTCTGTGCAGCCACAAGCCCTTGTGCAGTGCTCGGACTTCTCAGCTTGGCCCCAGGGCCATGGCCACAGCCCAGACTTCCTTTCCATACCCTCGATCCCCTGTAGCAGCTTGTCAGACCCTTGGTCTGGCAGGGTCCTTTCCTTTTCGGCAGAGTGAGTTGGACAGTTGAAGGAAGTGAGTTAGAAAAGGGGTAGTGGCAATTGTGTGTGTGTGTGTGTGTGTGTGTGTGTGCATGTGCTTGCCTGTGTATGCATGCGTGTGCCTGTGTGTGCATGCATGAGACAGAGACAGAGAGATGAACAGAGAGACAAAGGCAGGGAGATGAGGCAGCAACAGGGAGAAGAGAAACAAGACCAGAGGGCAGGGAAATAGAAGGGCACTCGTTGCATTCCCTAGGGCTGGGCTGTTTGGTTGAAGTTGATCTCAGTTGTGTGTTTTCACCCATAGGTGACAGGAAATGAGAACATAAAGAGATAGAGGTGGGCACAGCCCAGAGAGAGGAAAGGGGAGGGCAGATGTTACAACAGCAGTGGGATCCTCTGGGGCCCTAGGGAGGAGATGCTGGATCAGTGCTGCCCAGGAAGCTGGAGTTTAGCTGCCCCTAGGCATGCATGGGAAACAGCCATAGACATGGATTCCAAGAGGTTCTGCCACACACAACGTGTATGACCTCTGTGAGGTCCCGTAAAAATGACGATACCATTGCCAACCTTACAGGCAACACAACTAAAACTTCTAGGACATACGGGGCATCTAGTAAGTCCGGATTCCATCTTCCTTCCCTTCCATAGAGGGAGACACACACTTGGCACTCATTACAACTTGGTGGAATTGGATTCTGAATCCCAACAGCCGATCAGCCACTGCCCCTTGGCCTTGAGAGCTGGAGTCAGGCAGAGCTGAGGGTTGGGCCCAGCTGGCCAGTAGTCCTCTCTGTACCAATACCCCACCCCACTGGTTTCTGGTATCATCTTGCTATGTCGTCCTGCTTCCTCATATGGCTCATCTCCACATATACTCACAGAGGGAGGTGGGAGGGTTGCAACTGCCCCCAGCCCCATGGGTGGCTGGGTTTGAGCCCTCACTCTGCCGCTAACCAGCTGTCAGAAGTTGCAGGTTAAGTAGTGGGTGTGAGGCGGGAGTTCCTGCGGGCAGGCTCGTGCTTCTGCCACGTGGAAGCGATACCCTACCCCTCTGTGAGTACCCAGGAAGGCCCAGAGGTAGACTCCTACCTGAATATGAAAGTCTAGGTTAAGTGGCATTTATTGAGCATCTACTCTATGCCAGGCTCTGTGCTAGCAGTGAGGATCCGCTGTGAACCAGGCTGCGTGATGGTGGAGCGGGGACGGCCAGCGATAAACAAGAATGATCGGGAAGTGACAACACATGACAAAAGAAAAACCCTAGGATGGATGAGGCGTAGGGGTGTGGAGTGATGGGGGCCGGTGCTTTGTGGGGTGAACTGAGGAGGTCATACTATGTCAGCCCCTTTCAGAAGGAGCCAGCCACACAGAGTTCAGGGCAGGGCGTTCCAGGCATGGGGAACAAGGCAGTAGCAAGGTGGGGACAGGCTGGGCATCCTCGAGAGAACAGACAGATGGCCACGGTGGCTGGGCCACGGTGCAATGAGTGGAGGTCAGAGAGGCACACTGACCTTAGGCGCCTGGGAAGGAATTTGGATTTTATTCTAAAATAAGATGTCTATGGAGGAGTTTAAGCAGGGGAGTGACAGTCTGATTTGTATTAGAAAAAAGTTATTTTGACAGCTTATAAAGGATAAATCATAGGAGAGGAAGAGTTAAGCCATGAGTAGCTACACACTGGATGAGAACTGACAGAGGCTTGGACATAGTATGGCCTTGGAGGCAACAGACATGTGTGGACAGCTCCCGATTTGTTCAGTTTTAGGGTTTTATTAAGGTATGTTTTACACACAGTAAAATTCCCCGTTTAGCATGAAGTTCCACGACTTCTGACAAAGCCCTGAGTTGTGTAACCACCATCACAATTAAGATACGGAACATCTCCATCACCCCCCAAATTCCCCCGCACCCCTGGCAGTCACCCTCCCTCCCCACCTCTCATCCTTGGCAACTACTGATCCTGTTCGAAATGTCATATAAATAGAATCACATAGTATGTAGCTTTCTGAGTCCGGCTTCTTTAACTTGGCATAATGTGTTTGAGATTTATCCATGTTGCTGCATACGTGAGTAGTTCATTCATTTTTATTGCTGGATAGTATTCCATTGTGTGGAAATGCCAGTTCGTCTGTTCATTCCCCCGTTGAAGGAAGTTTGGATTGTTTTCAGTTTTTGACAATTTCAAATAGGGGTGCTGTACACATTTAAGTACAAGATTTTTTCTTTCTTTCCCTCCCTCCCTCCCTTCCTTCCTCCCTTCCTCCCTTCCTCCCTTCCTCCCTTCCTCCCTTCCTTTCTCCCTCCCTTTCTTTCCTTCTTTCCTTCGACAGTCTTGCTCTGTTGCCCAGGCTAGAGTGCAGTGATGCCATCTTGGCTCACTGCCATCTCCATGTCCTGGGTTCAAGTGATTCTCCTGCCTTAGCTTCCCAAGTAGCTGGGATTACAGGTGCCCACCACCACGCCCAGCTAATTTTTGTACTTTTAGTAGAAAGGGGGTTTCTCCATGTTGGCCAGGCTGATCTCAAATTCCTGACCTCAGTGATCTCTTCTTACCAAAGTGCTGAGATTACAGATGTGAGCCACTGCACCTGGCCTCTTTTTTTAGAGACAGGGTCTTGCTCTGTCATCCAGGCTGGGGTGCAGTGGTATGATCATAGCTCTCTGCAACCTCTACTTCCTAGGGTATATCAATCCTTCTGCCTCAGCCTCCCCAGTAGCTGGGACCAGAGGCATGAACAACTGCACCCGGTTACGAGTGCAGGCTTTGATGTGAACCTAAGTTTTCATTTTTCTAGGATAAATACTTAGGGGTGGGATCGCTGGGTCCTATGGTAAGCGTATGTTTAACTTCATAAGAAGCTGCCAGCTGGATCTCCGTAGTGGCTGTGCCGTCTTGCCTTTCTATCAGCAACACATCCTCGTTAGTATTGTCCTTAAAGCAAATCAAAACGTTTGTTTCTGCATTCTGTGAGGTGTATGGTGGTATCTCATTGTAGTTTTAATTTGCATTTCCCTAATGACTTAAGATGTGTCTTTTTATCTGTTTATTTTGCCATCCCTATATCTTTTTTTGGTGAAGTATCTTTCAGTCTTTGGTACGTGTTTATATTGGTTGTTTTCGTATTATTGCATTTTGAGAGTTCTTTATATATTGCAGATGCAAGTCCTTTATCAGATATGAGATTTGCATACAGTTTCTCCCAGTCTATGGCTTGTCTTTTCATTCTCTCTCTCTCTTCTTTAAATTACAAGACCAAGTATACTTATGAAAATAGAACAAGGATTAAAACATGCATAATTCCTTTATCACAGACTCTTCCTTTATAGTCATTTAGAGAATGGTTTCAGAAGACAGCCTCTTTGAGAATCTTATTTTGATAGTCCAGATTTTGTAATTTCTTGTTTTTAATTGTAGTAAAATACAAATAACATAAAATTTATTACCTCAACCGTTTTAAGTGTACAGTTCAGCAGTTTTAAATATCATCATATGGTTGTACAATCAATCTCCACAGCTCTTTTAATCTTGCAAAACTGAAACTCTGTACCCATTAAATAACAACTCCTCATTCCCTCTTTCCCTCAGTTCCTAGAGAACACCATTCTGTCTGTCTCTGAATTTGGCTACTCTAGTTACCCATGTAAGTGGACTCATATAGCATTTGCCTTTTGGGGACTGGCTTATTTCAGTTATCATAATGTCCTCAAGGGTCATTCATGTTGTAACATGTGTCAGAATTTCCTTCCTTTTTTTTTTTTTTTTTTTTGAGACAGAGTTTTGCTCTTGTTGCCCAGGTTGGGGTGCAATGGTGTGATCTCGGCTCACCGCTACCTCCGCCTCCTGAGTACAAGTGATTCTCCTGCCTCAGCCTCCCAAGTAGCTGGGATTACAGGCATGCACCACTAGGCTTGGCTAATTTTGTATTTTTGGTAGAGATGGGGTTTCTCCATGTTGGTCAGGCTGGTCTTGAACTCCCAACCTTAGGTGATCCACCTGCCTCAGCTTCCCAAAGTGCTGGGATTACAGATGTGAGCTACCTCATCCGGCTTCCTTCTTTTTCTGAATAGTTAATCATGTACTGTTTTATTTCAGTGAATGAAAGATTTTCACACTAAGAATAGTTTGTAGTCAGACTTAAGAGGAACTCAGCAGAAGTTTCTTATACCATGAGCATCTGTAGGGCCATCCAGAGACCCAGGCCTGAAAAGTAGTAACAGTCTTTGTTTCGTTTTTGAGATAGTATGTGTATGTATGCATATACATTATACATATGTATATATGTGTGTGTGTGTATATATATATATATATATATATATATATATATATATATATAACTTGTATTTTAGGTTTAGGGGTACATGTGTAGATTTGTTATATAAGTAAATTTCAGGTCATGGGGGTTTGGTGGCCAGACTATTTCATCACTGAGGTAATAAGCATAGTACCTGATAGGTGGTTTTTCAGTCTTCTCCCTCCTCTCACCCTCCACCCTCAAGTAGGCTCTGCTGCCTGCTGTTCCCTTCTTTGTGTCCATGTGTACTCAGCATTTATTAGGTTGGTGCAGAAGTAATTGCAGTTTTTGCCATTAGTAGTGTAATAGCACCGACTTATAAGTGAGAACATGCAGTATCTGGCTTTCTGTTCCTGCATTAGTTTGGTTAGAATAATGGCCTCCAGCTCCCTCCATGTTGCTACAAAGAACATTATCTTGTTCTTTACATATGCATGCATTTATGTGTCTTTATGGTAGAATGACCTATATTTCTTTGGGTATATACCCAATAATGGGATTGCTGGGTCAAATGGTACTTCTAAGTTCCTGGAGAAATTGCCACACTGGTTTCCACTAATTTACATTCCCATGAGCAGTGTATATGTGCTCCCTTTTCTCTACAACCTCACCAGCATCTTTTTTTTTCTCCCTTTTTAATGGCCATTTAGACTGGTGTGAGATGGTATCACCTTGTGGTTTTGATTTGCATGTCTGTAATGATTGGTGATGTTGAGCATTTTTTCATGCTTGTTGGTCACATGTGTGTCTTTTTTGAAAAGTGTCTGTTCATGTCCTTTGCCCACTTTTTAATATGGTGGTTTGATTTTTGCTTGTTAATTTGTTTAAGTTCCTTATAGATTCTGGATATTAGACCTTTGTTGGATATATAGTTTGCAAATGTTTTCTTCCTTTGTATGGGTAGTCTGTTTACTCTGTTGATAGTTTCTTTTGCTGTGCAGAAGCTCTTTAGTTTAATCAGTTACCAATTACCAACTTTATTTTTGTTGCAGTTGCTTTTGGTGTGTTCATCATGAAATCTTTGCCAGGGCCTGTGTCCAGAATGGTATGTCTTAGGTTATCTATCAGGGTTTTTAAAGTTTTAACTTTTACATTTAAGTCCTTAAACCATCTTTAGTTGATTTTTGTATTTGGTGTAAAGATGGGATCCAGCTTCAGTCTTTTTCATATGGCTAGCCAGTTATCTTGAGTACAATTTACTGAATAGGGAATCCTTTCCCCATTGCTTGTTTCTGTCTACTTTGTTGAAGGTCATGTGGTTGTAGGTATATGGCTTTATTTCTGGGCTCTCTATTCTGTTCCATTGGTCCATGCTGTTTTGGTTACTGTAACCATGTAGTGTAGTTTGAAGTTGGGTAGCATGATGCCTCCAGCTTTGTTCTTTTTGCTTAGGATTGTTTTGGCTATTCAGAATCTTTTTTGGTTGCATATGAATTTTAAAATAGTTTTTCCTAGTTCTGTGAAGAATGTCATTAGTAATTTGATAGGAATAGCATGGAATCTGTAGATTGCTTTGGGCAGTATGGCCATTTTAACAATATTGAGTCTTTCTAGTCATGAACACGGAATGTTTTTCCATTTGTTTGTGTCATCTCTGATTTCTTTCAGCAGTGTTTTGTAATTCTTATTGTAGGGATCTTTCACCTCCCTGGTTAGCTGTATTTCTAGGTATTTTACTCTTTGTGGCTATTGTGAATGGAATTGTGTTCTTGATTTGTCTTTCAGCTTGGATGTTGTTGGTGTATAGAAGTGCTGCTGATTTTGTGCATTGATTTTGTATCCTGAGACTTTGCTGAAGTTGTTGAACAGCTCTAGGAGCTTTTGAGCAGAGACTGTGGGGATCCTTTCTTTTGTCTGATTGCTCTGGCTTGGACCTCTAGCACTATGTTAATAGGAGTGGTGAGAGTAGGCATCCTTATCTTGTTCCAGTACTCCAGGGGAATGCTTTCAGCTTTTGCCCCATTCAGTCTTATGCTGCCTATGAGTTTGTCATAGATGACTGTATTAGGCCATTCTTGCATTGCTATATAGAAATACCTGAGACTGGGAATTTATAAAGAAAATGGGTTTAATTGGCTCAAAGTTCTGCAGGCTTTATAGGAAGCATGGTGCTGGTGTCTGCTCAGCTTCTAGGAAGGCCTCAGGAAGCTTGCAATCATGGTGGAAGATGAAGGATGAAGTGGAAGCAGGCATGTTACATGGTGAAAGTGGGATCAAGTGTGGTAGAGACAGAGGCGGAGAGAGAGGTGGGGGAGGTGCCATACACTTTTTTTTTTTTTTTTTTTTTTTTGAGATGGAGTTTCACTCTTGTTACCCAGGCTGGAGTGTAATGGCGTGATCTCGGCTCACCACAACCTCCACCTCCTGGGTTCAGGCAATTCTCCTGCCTCAGCCTCCTAAGTAGCTGGGATTACAGGCCTGCGCCACGATGCCCAGCTAATTTTTTGTAGTTTTAGTAGAGACGGGGTTTCACCATGTTGACCAGGATGATCTTGATCTCTTGACCTCGTGATCCACCCGCCTCGGCCTCCCAAAGTGCTGGGATTACAGGTGTGAGCCACTGCGCCCGGCCTGCCATACACTTTTAAATGACCAGATCTCATGAGAACTCACTCACTGTTGTGAAGACAGCACCAAGCCACAAGGGATCCACCTTCGTGATGCAGTCACATCATGATCCAGTCACATCCCACCAGGCTCTACCTCCAACACTGGGGATTACATTTCAAGTGAGATTTGGGCAGGACAAATATACAAACTGTATCGGGGCTCATTATTTGAGGTATGTTCCTTTAATGCATAGTTTGTTGAGGGTTTTTAACATGAAAGGATGTTGAATTTTATTGAAAGCCTTTTCTGCATCTATTGAGATGATCATGTGGTTTTTGTTTTTAGTTCTGTTTATGTGGCGAATCACATTTATTGATTTGAACCAACCTTGCATCCCAGGGGTAAAGCCTACTTGATCATGGTAGATTAGCTTTTTGATGTGCTGCTGGATTTGGTTTGCTAGTGTTGTGTTGAGGAGTTTTGCATCTATTAATATGTTCATCAAGGATATCAGCCTGAAATTGTCTTTTTTTGTTGTGTCTCTGCCAAGTTTTGGTATCAGGATGATGCTGACCTCATGGAATGAGTTAGGGAGGAGTCCTTCCTCTTCAATTTTTTGGAATAGATCCAGTAAGAATTTCCTTCTTTTTTAAGGTTGAATAACATTCCATTTTATGTTTATACCCCGTTTTGTTTATCCATGCATCTGTCAAGGGACCTTTGGGTTGCTACCACCACTTGGCTATTGTGAATAATGGTGCTGTGAACATGGGTATACATACATGTCTTTGAGACCATGCTTTAAATTCTTTTAAGTTCTTTTTATTCTCTCTCTCTCTCTCTCTCTCTCTCTCTATCTCTGTCTCTCTCTCTGTAAGACAGAGTCTCACTCTGTAACTCAGGCTGGAGTGCAGTGGCCCTATCTCAGCTCATTGCAGCTTCCACCTTCTGGGTTCAAGCAATTCTTGTGCCTCAGTCTCCTGAGTAGCTGGGATTTCAGGTGTGAGTTACTGCACCCCACCCTTTCCACTCTCTTAATAGTGCCTTTCAAAGAGCAGTAGTTCTTAATTTTGATAAAGTCTAATTTGTTATTTTTTCTTTTATTGATTGTACTTTTGATATTATTGCATCTGAGTTTGCCTAATCCAAGGTCACAAGTGTTTTCTTCTAGAAATTTTATAATTTTAGATTTCATACTGTGATCTAGTTTGAGTTATTTTTGTATATGGTGAGAAGTACGGATTAAGGATCTTTTTTTTTTTTTTTTTTTTTTTTTGCAACTGGGTATCCAATCATTTCAGCACCATTTGTTGAAAAATCTATTCTTCCTCCATGGAATTCCATTTGCATTAGATATGTTTTTGTGATAGGATTGACAAGATGTGACTTTGGATGTACAGCACGAAGGACAGGAAGAAACTCGTGGTGACTAAGTTTTGACTTGAGAAACTGGTTGGGTCAGGGTGCCATTTCTAAGATGAGGAGTCTTGGGGAGAAGCATGTTTAAGGGTTGGGAATTCAGAGTTGTGTTTTAGAGATGCCCATGGGGCATAAGAGTGTCCAGGAGACAGCTGGACAAGTGAGTCTGGAGTTCAGGACAGACGTAAGAGCTGGAGATAATGCATTTTGCAAGGCATTGGCACACAGAGATAGGCATGTGAGCTGACACTTAGGAGGGCATGTGTTGAATACAGCCATGGAGCTGTAGTTGTAGCAGGAGCTCTGAATGGAGTACATGGGAGAGCAGGGAAGAGCCTTAGGGGAGATCATGTGAGTGGGTCTTGAAGGTTGAACAGGAATTTGCCAAGAGAGAATCTAGGGGGTGTTTTTTTCAGGAAAAGTACCAGAATATGCAAAGGTTTAGGGGCATGAGGTATAGGGTGTTGAGGAAACTGAAAAGAGTTTGGAGCAGCGGGGGGAAGGTGCATGGGGAGGAGGACAGGCGGTGGGGCTGGAAGATAAAGCAGGGCCAGGTCAGGAGGAGCCTTCATTTAGGGAGAGCAGTTTGGACTTTCCCACGTAGACACTGGGGAATCAATGAAAAGCATTCTGTCATGGAATGCCTATCGCTTTCTTCCTCAGAGCTGTGTGTTAGGTGGATCATCAGGGCCTTGGTATGAATCAGAGGAGACAGGAAGATCAGTGAGGAGCTCTTGTTCACTACAAGATGCCGAGTGTGTGAACTGCATAGTGCTTGTAGGGATGGGAAGTGAGAGGTGACAATGGGACATTCAGGTGACTGTCCTTGTCCTCCTCTTGTAGTCTCTCTCTGCCCCACAGCGAGGCTGTGCTTCCTCCGACCTGGAGAGTGTGTTTGTCCCTAGGGATCCCTGACTCAATTAAGCTCAGGGTGCTGAGAAACCTCTCCCTGCTTTAGCGTCTGCATTCTGATGTGTGGTTGGGATCAGGCCCTGTGGTTGCGCTGCCCCAGGCATAGGCGTGAGGGGAGGTCCAGACACTGGCCTTCAGTGGACTGGCGTCAGGTGTGATGCCTCATCCATCGGCCTAATCAGACCCTGTCAGCCCTGACAGGAATACAGATGTGATGCTGCTGCTTCGCTCTGTCTGAAATTGCTTTGTAATAACAGTAGGAGTTAGAGAGGCATTTTTATTGATTAAACAATCGAGGCGATTTGTCTTTACAAAACTGAAAATATAGAGGTGTCTCTTTCTCTCTCTGTATGCATTACACATGCTTATTTATTAGAGGCGGCAGTCTCTGCTTGTAATCAAGCTGATGTTTATGATGGGGCTGCTTTATAAAGCCAGACTGAGATGATATAATGGGAATTGGAATGAAAACAAGCCCTAATATAACGACACCGACAATCGGAGTGAGAGGCCCCTGGGGAAGGCAGTGTGGCCGGTACGAGTGCGTGGTTGGAGGGAACCTTGGAGCCACTTTGACATGGGAAAAAAATCGTATAATGTCACATGAAGAGGAGACTGTGAGCTTTGGATGAGATGGCTCAGGGTTTGAATCTTAGCTCTGCCATTTATTGCATGTGTCACCTGGGAAAAGTTACTTAAAATCTGTGACACCCAAAATAGGGATAATGATATCTAATGAGATAGCATATGTGAATTGCTTGACACAGTGTCAGACATATATAGTTATTATCATCATGATGTCTCCGGAATGGCGCTCCAGGTAGGAATGGCATGTTAAGGTGCTTGGACCAGTAACTTGTGAGGGGAGCAAGTCAGGAGCTCTTTGGGATTGATTTTCAGGCCCAGCCCATTCATCGGAGACCCTGTTTGCAAGGCCAGCCTGGCATGACTCAGCCAGCGGTCAGCTACGCTTAGTCTTGGGCACTTTAGGCCTGCCGAAATACCTGGCCAGGTACCAGTCAGCTCTGGTGCTAAGTCTGCGGGGTGGCACAGGCATCAGAAGGGTGGTGAGCTGCCTTTTGAATTGGGTGGGAGGAGCAGGGCCTTGTTGGACAAGGGTGCCACTGCCGGAGCAACTAGCTGCATTATTAAGAGATCTTTCTAATTTCATCCTGATATGGCGTAATTATTCCAGCTCTGCAGGGCTCAGTATGAAAACCACTGTCAGTCACTTGGCTGCCGGGATTTGTCAAACTGTATTCATGAATTTAATTTATCACCCCAGACCGTGAGCTGCGGCACACTGACTGGGGATGGGCTCCAATTCAGGAGGGAAGGTGGGTAGGCGGCCAAAGGGGTGCAAGACAGATGTCCAGAGCACCTGTCTCTGCTGGTGTGTGGCTGGACTTGGCCCACTCTTGGGGTCACCCAGAATCCAGGGGGAGGTGAAATAGCTTCTGGCCCTCTGGTTTCTCAGTACCCCAGTTCAGGATCTATTTGGGGGAGGCTTCTTGGAGGATGGTGTTCTTGGAGTGGGAGTTTTAGGGTGAGGTGATCATCCTGCCAGCCAGCTCCCTCCCTTCCTGCCTGGCCAGTAGTCAGCCAGCACATACCTTGTACTCACTGTGTTCACTAATTGAGGGAACAAGGCAGTGGGCCCTCTGTGGTCTCAGTAGGACGGGGAGACCACAGGTGCGACATAGGGTCTTCATCTGGCTAATTTTTGAGTAGGTTTTCAGCATGACTTAACTGTGATCCAGACTGGTCAGGAAAGCCTGGCAGCAGGAGTGGGGTTTGTGGGAGGACTCAGTGAGGGCTGGTGGCTGGGAGGCATCTCAGGAGGTCAAGGGTGTAAGCCAAGGCACCGCATTTGGAATAATGAACGAAAGAGTTTGTCAGCCAGGGATAGTATAGGGCAGGGTTCTCAATATTTTGGGTCACATAATTCATTGCTGTGGGGGTGCTCTCCTGTGCACTGCAGGGTGTTTCACAGTATCCCTGGCCTCTATCCACCAGATACCAGTAGCACCCTCTTTACCCGCCCCCCAGGTTGTGATAACTAAACCCAACTCTAGACTCGCTGCATGTCTCCTGGGTAGCCAAGGTGTCTCCAGTTGAGAACTGTTGGCATAGGGGATAGAGCTAAGAGAGCAAATGTCGGCTGGGTCTGGAAAGTCTAGAAGAGTCCTGGCTTTCAGGTCGAGAAAGTTGGGACTTGATTCTAGAAATAATGAGGAGCCTTTATAAGCAGATGGTGCAGAGAGGCTGTGGTATCAGGAAACTTTCAAGAAGTTTCGCTCAGGATGGAACTACCTTCTCTGCTAAGGGTTGCAAAAATCAGATGCCCTCTGGGGCCCAGCTGAGGGGTGATGTGCACCACACAGGCCGAACTGAAGGCAGCAGTTACTAAACAACTTGTAATGGGCTCAAGAATTTGCATTTCTAACAAGTTCCTAGGTGACACTAATGCTGATACTGCTGGTCTGGGGACCACACTTTGAGAGCCACTGCACTACATCGTTTTTACTTACTGCCTAGGCCAACCGTAACGCAGTTGGGAGGCTGCAGGTGTACAGCCCTTACTTCTTCCTAGTGGAAGTCTAAATCCTACCTTGGCTAACATCTAAATGCTAAAGGATTTTCTAGGGAAGGCTTGGCAGATTGGATACACCTGCTTTTGACTCAAGATAAAGCAGCCGGGCTTGGTGGCTCACACCTGTAATCCCAGCACTTTGGGAGGCCAAGGTGGGTGGATTGCCTGAGGTCAGGAGTTCAAGGCCAGTCTGGCCAACATGGTGAAACCTCTTCTCTACTAAAAATACAAAAAAAAAAAAAAAGTTACCCAGGTGTGGTGGTGTGCCACACATTACCTGGTGTAATCCCAGCTGCTCTGGAGGCCGAGGCAGGGGAATCTCTTGAACTGGGGAGGTAGAGGTTGCAGTGAGCTGAGATCGCACCACTGCACTCCAGCCTGGGTGACAGAGCGAGACCCCGTCTCAAAAAAACAAAATAAAAAGATAAAGCTTGGGAACTCCTGCTAGCTCAGCCCTTGGAACCTCCATGTTGCTGGCCATCCGTGTCTCACTATAGCAATTGAGTCTCTTGAATTAGATGCAACCGCTGCAGGACAGGCAGGGCTTAGAACGTTGGAAATCTGAACAAAATCCTTCAGAGGCCACTGTTTGCTCTGAGAGCGTTCCCTATTTGCATTCCTTGGCTCTTGAGGGAACTCGGAAAGCAAAGCATAAACCTCCCCAAACTCTCAGGTCTCTCACCACCCCTGGCCTGCCCAGCGCCTCCTGTCATCATAATTCCTGGCCTCAGCAGGAGATGCACATTTGTCCCTTTTCATATATATTTAAAAGGTATTGATAGCCAAAAAGGCCAGAGGGACACACACAGTTTTGCTTGGGCAGCTGGCATTTTCACACTTCTTTCTCCTTTCACTCCTAGAAGGCCAGAGCAGGAAAGGACCTCAGAGGTCATTGGACCCAATCCCCTGAGGCCCAGGGAGGGAGGTGGGGGTTGCAGAGTAACGCAGCCAAGGAGGGGCAGAGTCAGCTTTCAGTGCTTTTGACTCAGGCATCCTGCTGGTTCAAGGACATAGCTGTGTCCAGGGGTTTTTCGTCCATGAAGCATTAGTTTCATTGCCTTTTTCTTCTTTCTCTTTAGTATTTCAATCAGAGCCTGCACCTTACCCCGACCCTGTGCCCTACCCGTGACCCTACACCTTGCCCCTGACTCTGTGCCTTCACTTTGACCTTACACCTTACCCCTACCTCTGCTTCCTCTCAGCTGGCCCCAGGAGGCCTCCACCTGCAGACTGCAGCACCCAAGTCACTGCATTCATTCTGCCTGGGCACAACATTTCCTCCCAGCTGCAGGCTTTGTCTGAATTGGAATGAAATCGTCTTGCAGGCTCTGCTGTCTTACCTGGAACTAGCATGTGGCCTTACATGTCAGTCTAGTGGCCAGGGTTTGCAGCCCTAGACGAGCTCTAGTGACGCCTCCCTGCACCCTGACATCCAGGTGCCCCCTGCTGCTGGCGTAGCATCTTGATTATTGCTGTATTTCTAGGCTGAGCACAGTGCCTGGAATGTAACTGGCACTCACTTCAACTGTAGAGTGAATAAATGGATGAATAAATATGCTTTGCTCATTCCCTTGATTTGGACTCAGGCCTCTTCTTTGGGAACCCCAAGGCTCACCATATGGTGACTCATGCATGACTCAGGGATTTTAGGCCCCTCAGAGGCAGCTTCTGCCACAAGGTCCTTGCCTCTAGGCCCGGGCTAACCTTTCATTTGTGGACTACTTGGTATATGCCAGGCACCTGGCTAAGTGATTTATACACATTGGTGAATCAGCAACCTCTGAGATGGGTAATGCTATCTCTGCCCTCCTGGCATGTTTAAATGAAGCTGTCGAAAGTTAAGGGACTTAACGAATCCTCAGCTTCCTCCCTTCCCAGGGTTTCTGTAGGCTGACTCTCGTTTGAGACCCAAGACACTCCTAAATGATGGTGGTAATTGCCAAGAGGTGTTATATGTTCAGTGGTTAAATCAAAGGAGATCTGGCTGCTTCATCTGCTTCCTTCTCACACTGGAAGAGTAAACTGAGACAAGTCACCATACTGCACGATCCAGTCATATCTGAAAGAATAGGACCATGATGTCGGTAGTTATGGTGTCTGCTTCCCTTGCACATCTCCTCCCTTGGCTGTGGGAGATACCCAGGTGGCGCCTCCCACAGTCAAGGGAGGAGATGGGCCTGGACATGGCTGTGCACCTGGATGCCAGGCTGCAGGGAGGCATCACTAGGACTCACCTGGGGCTGGTGGAAACCCCTTGACTCTGTCTCCCAAACCTGTAGCAGGCCTATGATGCTGGCAGATGGGCCTAGGGATGACTCTGCTACTGGTTGGGAGGAAAGCTGATGCCCCAATAGGGCACCATCCCATGGCCACCTTTTCGATACAACTCCATCCATATTCACCCTTCCTCTTGAGGTCTTCCCATTAGCCAAAGCACTAATAAGGTCAGAATTTAATGTAAAAGCGTGGTGCAAGGGTTAACTGTAGCATACACTCAGTGTGCACCCTAGCTGCCTCCTGCCTTCTCTGGTCTTTCTGCCTTCCCCCACTCTTCCCTCTACCACTGCCTCTTCTCAGAAGGTCCCCTAGTCAGTATTAGGGATGGATGCGTGCACCCAGCCTTTTTCTCTGTCTCTTTGTCCTAGACAGCTCTGTTGTGTGTTTGCTTATGGATTGATGCTTGTAGACAAACATTTGGGTGTAAGTGAAGTGCTGATGCTTGCATTTTTATAATATAAGCTGTGCAATGCCTAGTCCACGCTTCTTTCTCCTGCTTCCTTCCTTCTCTTCCTGCATCCCTCCCTCCTCTTCCGTATTTGCTTCGGCAAAAGGGCTGTTACTCCCACCAGGTGAGTCAGGAGAGATCTTGGAGGGGTAATTAATTTGAGCAGATGTGTATCAATGTCCTAGGAAATAAAAGATGTCAGTACAAACCACCTGTGCAGGCTCTGCTCTGGCCACAAAGCCCTGGAAGGCGGTGGACCTCTCCTTAGGAAAACCCAATAGGTGGAGGTCATTAGCATCACCAACAACCTCACTACAGAAAGATTCTGCTGCTAGCTGCTAGGGTCCTTAAAATCAGAGCTCTTTTGGTTTATTTAAGTGTTTTACAGGTCATTAAGTACTTGACAGAGAGGCTTTAGGGACTGGAAAACTTTATGTTCAAGCTTAAGAATCAGTGCCAATTACAGATCCTTCAGAAATGATGATGAAGCGGCCCAGAAATGGTGTGGAAGTCCACGGAGAGATGCAGTCTGACCTGCTACAGTGTGTGCACATGTCTCTTCGGAGATGACCACCGTCAGGATGGCCACGGCGCCCCTACGTAATTATGCCTGTTTTTCTTTAATGATGAACCCTGAGAACAAGAACGAAGCTTGCTGTGCTGCTGTCCCAGTTGATCCTCTGCTCTGCTCAGTTCTGTATTTCCTTGGGCTGGAAGATTTCCTAACTGAAAATCATAGTTCAATTCAGGGGCCTTTTAAGATTTTTTTTGAATGACATTTCTCTAGTAGACTCCCTTTCTACTCCCCAAAGCTTGGATTTCCTACCTTCTCTGGCGTCAGATCTCCCCCGGCACTTCCTACACCCTCTCTCTGAGCGCAGCGTCTTACCTCAGCCTTCATGGAGAAAGCAGAAGACATTAGACTGGAGCCCCTCTTCACCCTCAACTCTGTAAGCCCGCCTGACCTCCCACCCACATGAGCCCCTCTTATGACTCTGAGGGCCTGACCCTCAGTGTGTCTGGCTCCCAGCCCCTCACCTTCTCAGGGATCTCACCCTTGGATCCTTTCCAGCGGGGTAGGGACGTGCTCTGTTCTTCATCATCTTTGAAAAAGCTGTCTGCAGTTGTACCTCTTCTTCCGGCTCCTGTTCCATTTCTGCTCCCTTTCGTAGCCAAACAACTCAGAAGAGTTGTGGGCATACACTGCCTTCACTTCACCTCTCTGTCCCTCTCCTGCCCACTTCAAGCTGGCGGCTGCCCCACCAATCCCTTCAACAGCTTGTGGAGGTCAATAGTAGCTTCCATGTTGCCCAATCCTGTGGACACTCTGCTGTCCTCATCTTGGCTCTCAGCAGCATCTGACACTACCCTCCTCCCTGGAGACACTTTCTCCAGGCTCTGAACACTCCGTTCCTCCTGCTCCCCCCACCTCAGGTCTGCCTTTCTTGTATCACTTTCTGTTGACTTCCCCGTTACTCCTGTCTAAATGTCGGATGTCCCAAGCCTTGGCACCCCCTCTTCTCTAACTATATTCTTCCCGAGTGAGCTTACCCATTGCCACTCTTTCAATACCATCTATCCAGTGATGGCCTCCAACTTTCTCTCGAGTGCTGCTCGAGCAGTTCCATCTATCTAGTTGACCTTTCCATTTGAATGTCCTCCATATATCCTAAACATGAAAAACCACATCATTCTTCTTCCCAAATCTGTTTCTACCCCTTGCCCCATCTCAGAAAATGGCACTATTGTCCACCAGTTTACAAGAATGAAAGAGTGAATGGCATTCCTGATCTTTCTGTTCTCTCACTCTCCACATCACGTACCCCACCAAGTTCTGCCATCTTACCTCCAGCAGGTGAGTCAAATGGCTACCCTTCTCACTCTCCACTTGCCCGGTGTCCTCCAGTCCGGGCCACTACCATCTCTCTGCTGACCGAAGATAGGAGCCTCCTAACTGGTTTTTCTCCTTCCACTTCTCTTGCTCCCTGTTCTTCACATAGCACAGCATGTTTAAAACTATGCATTTCACATATATCATTTAAATTGTTTTGTGGTTTCCTCTGCTTAAAACCTTTAAGTGGCTATTCATTACCCTTAGAATAAAATCTTGCTGAGCGCAATGGCTCATGCCTGTAATCCTAGTAGAAGGCCAAGGCAGGCGGATTGCTTGAACCCAGGAGTTCAAGACCAACCCAGGCAACATGGTGAGACCCCATCTCTTAAAAAAAAAAGTGTATATATGCAGGGCTGGGAGCGGTGGCTCAGACCTGTAATCCCAGTTCTTTGGGAGGCCGAGGCGGTGGATCAGGAGATCGAGACCATCCTGGCCAACATGGTAAAACGCTGTCTCTACTAAAAATACAAAAAATTAGCTGGGCATGTTGGTGCGCACCTGTAATCCCAGCTATTCAGGAGACTGAGGTAGGAGAATCGTTTGAGCCTGGGAGGTGGAGGTTGTGGTGAGCCAAGATTGTGTCATTACACTCCAGCCTGGCCAACAAGAGCAAAACTCTGTCTCATATATATATGTATATATATATATATATATATATATATATATAGAAAAATTTTCCAGGCATGGTGGCATACACCTGTTGTTCCAGCTACTGAGGAGGTTGAGGTGGGAGGATCGCCTGAGCCTGGGAGGTTGGGGTTGCAGTGAGATGTGTTTACGCCGTTGTACTTCAGCCTGGGCAACAGAGCACAAGCTTGTCTAAATAAATAAATAGTAAATAAAATCCAAACTCCTTGACATGCCTTATAAGGTCCTCATCATGCCGTATAAGTTATGATCTGGCCTGCTGAATTATCCAGCCTCCTCTTGCACACTTACCTTGATCAGCTGCCTCCTAACAGCTCTTTTCTCCCCGTCTCCCATGTTAGCAGAAGAGATAGAGGATTTTTTTTTTCCATGAAAGAGGTGGTGATGTTTTCAGGGAAGGTGTGCTTTCCTTTGATTCACTGCAGGTGGGCCACGGTTAATCCAAACCAATCATGGTCATACCATGGCTCCATTGCCACTGATTGGGATAAGGGGTGGGACTGAAGAGAATGTCTGCTGGTGGCTGTGGGAAAGATGGGCTGCCCTGATAAGAGAGTGACTCAAGAAGAGGAGATGCCGGCATGCGTCCTTCCCGTTTTAGGGATGCTGGAGGGTGAGGAGGCACTCCCAGTGAGGAAGACACTGTCCACGTAGTGAGGAAGGCAGATGGAAGGAGCGGGTCTCTAAAGCCACGGTTGAGTTTCAGGATTAACCATAGAGTTGCCAACCTTCTCTTCAAAGGGGTGATGAATGCCTTTGCAGTTCCAGCCACGTTTAGGAAGGCAGTCTGTTGCGTGTGGCTGAGAACATCCTAACCGCTCCCCCTCCTCACACTCGCTGTGTTCCACCCTCCCTGGCCTTGCAGCCTGTGGTTGTGCCGCACCCTCTCCTGCCTCGGGAGGTGTGCATCTGCTGCTGCCTCTGTCTGGAGCACTCTTCGTCCTGCTTTTCATACATCCTTTAAGTCGCAGGTTATTTTCACTTAAAGGTTTCTCTGCCCTATTATTTTCTTTATGTCTGCTTCTTGTTAGTTTCATCCATAGCCCCTGCCACGTTTTGAAATTATTTTTTCGGCATACTTTTTTTCTTTCCCCTAGACTGTAAGTTCCATAAAGACAGAGACTGTATGTATCTTGCTCACCTTACAAGGTGCATGGCAGAGGGAAGGTGCTCACCACCTGTTTGCTGACTGATGGCGTAAATGGAGGAGTGTGCGCATCTTCCTGACCTTATCCCTGCTGCTTGATGACCTCTCACACTTTCTTCTTTAGCCATGCTGAATGGTGGTTTCTAGAATGTTCTTTAGTCTCTGTCACCTCTGGGTCTTTGCATGTGCGTCTCAGTCTGCTGGAACAGCTCTCCTTCTTCACCCGGAAACCTCCCACTCTTTCATCGGTCTTGGCTGAGCTGCCACTTCTTCCTGGAAGCATCCCTCTGTTGACCATGTGCCCTCGGGGCCCTGCTCTTGCAGGCAGGGTGCCTCCCACTGACCCTGTGCCCTTGGGACACTGCTCTCAGCAGGCACAGCACCTCCCAGTCTGCAGGTCCCTGATCGCCTGATTCCTGCAGAGTCCGGGCTCCTCGAAGGAGTGGCTTTTTTATTTATTATTTTTATCTTTCAAGATGGAGTCTTGCTCTGTCACCCAGGCTGGAGTGCAGTGGCACAGTCTCATCTCACTTCAACTTCTGCCTCCTGGGTTGAAGTGATTCTTGTGCTTCAGCCTCCTGAGTATCTGAGATTACAGGTGTGTGGCACTGCAGTTGACTACTTTTTGTATTTTTAGTAGAGACGGGGTTTCATCATTTTGGCCAGGCTGGTCTCGAACTCCTGACCTCAGTGATCTGCCCGCCTTGGCCTCCCCAAAGTGCTGGGATCACAGGCATGAGCCACCATGCCCAGCCGGGATGGCTTTTTAAAAATCACCATATCCCTAACACACAGCCTGTAGTAGGTGCTCACAAAGTTTTTGTTGAATTGATTCTTTTGGTTAACATTTTTGAATATCCACTGTGTGTCAAACATTGTGTTAAGTGTTGAGGATATAAAGATGAAAAAGAAATTGTCTCCATTCTTACCCTCTAGAAAGGGAGACAGGTCTATTAGCCAGTAAATAAAATGCGATGTGATGAGCGTGGGAAAAGAGGCGATGGGAACACCGATGAAGGAACAATGAAATCTGCTGGGGAAGTAGAAGATGGGGTGTTAGGGAACGCTTCAGAGAGAGGTCGGAGAAGGACAGAGTGGGGTGCAAGCCGGCAAAATTGTTTCTAAAGGGGAAGGATGGATGTCTGTGTCTATGTGCATGTGACTCTGCCTTCGTGTCTACGTGTCTATGTTGAAGTCTATGTGTAAGTCTGTGTAAGTCTGTGTCTCTCTATAAAGTATATGTAGAAGAGGCCACACTGGGGAAGTAAGGGAGAGTACGTGTAGGGAAAATGAGGGCAGAGAGTCTGAGAAGGGGCGTCAAAAAAAAAAAAAGAATTTTTTTTGAGATGGAGTCGCATTCCATCACCCAGGCTGAAGTGCAGTGGCACCATCTTGGCTCACTGCAACCTCCACCTCCCAGGTTCAAGTGATTCTCCTGTCTCAGCCTCCCGAATAGCTAGGATTACAGGCATGCACCACCATGCTTAGCTAATTTTTGTATTTTCAGTAGGAGATGGGGTTTTGCCATGTTGACCAGGCTGGTCTCAAACTCCTGACCTCAAATGATTTGCCCACCTCAGCCTCCCAGAGTGTTGGGATCACAGGCGTGTGCCACCGTGCCCAGCCTAGACTTGTGTTCCCTCCAGTTCTCCCCTCACTTGGGGCTTCTGTCTATGTAAGCACTGGGGGCCTCAGGACCCCTGGCCTAGTCAACGGCTGCTCCCAGAGCTGCCAGCATGACAGCCTCATGCCAGGGCAGCCCCAGGTAGCTTTGATCTTCGGTCCCTGGATACCAGAAGCAGCTCCACTCACCTTGCAGGGTTGCTCCCTCTCTGCCTGGGTTCCAATCTAGTTCTGCTCCTTACCTGCTGGCTGACAGGGTCAAGTCCCTTTCTGCTGTGACGCGGTGATGATGTTTCCCGCAAAGGGTTCTGGGGAGGATTCAGTGAGATCATGTATGCAAAGTATCTTTCTTGGGGCTGCACGTGGTGGGAGCTGGCCACTTGCTAGTATCCTCTTCTTCCTCTCCCTCCTTGGCTGACTCTCCAACAGGTGAAGACCTGCCCTGCTCTCTGACCGAGCCCTGTGCCCCCTGGGTGCCCTCAGCTGAGCCCTGTGGCAGGCAGCAGGGTCTCAGTGTCACGTAAAGGCAATTTCTCTAGCTGCTTCTTTTTAAAGAACAGAAAGCAAATTGCCTCTCAGTCTTACTTGGCTGCCTCAGCCGTGCACCTCGCCAGCGTGTTTGCATTCAGGGATCCGTGGGGGTCCTGAGGTGGTGAGCCGTGCGCACTGCCTGTTCCGTGCAGCCCCCGCTTTGTCTGATTTCCTAATACTGTGCAGCATTTGCATTTTCCTCTAAGGGTGTGAAAGGGAAAGGGAAATTGTGACTGTGGATGAGGCCCTCTTTAGTGGCCTCTGTGAGATGGCCCCAAAGTTGTTCTCCAGCCCAATTAGAAACCTGCTTGGCTTTTATGAGCGGGAGTGCCTGCCGATGAAGACTCCTGTTCCGAGCCCTAATTACCGCTTGATGGAATGAATAAAGACGTCGTGTTTTCTGCATTTTACTTACAGAGTTGCTGATGCGGTGAATGTTAGATGAAACGTCTCTTTCCTCAGAGAGATTAAAAACTAAGTGCCTCAGCGACAGAGCCAAGCGGCTGTTTTAGCGACCGACTTCCCCTCCTTCTCTCCTTGGCCTGGCATTTGGAGCTGGTCTGGGCCCTTTGTGTTCCTTCCACTCTTCTGGAATCAAGGTGGAAGATGCCTTGCTCATCGAATCTGGCTGATTAAAAAGGAGACACAAGCTAAAAAGGAGACACAAGCATTTATTGAGCCCTTACTGTGTGTCAGGAGTTTTTCCATCCGTTCTCTCATTTCCTTCTCACAGCAATGTTATGAAACAGCTTGCTGTGCCCATTGTACAGATGAAGAAGAGGAGGCTCGCAGAGTTAGTACCTTACCCAAGGTCACATGGCTAGCAGGTAGCAGAACGGTGGTTTGAATTCAGCCTCTAGTGCAGAGTTCATGGTCTTTCTCCACTGGCCCCGGGGACACTTCCTGGCCTGCGTGGTGGAAACTGTCCACCCCTGAGGAGCCAAGCAGTTCTTTTCCTTGACAGAGAATGGCAGAGTATAGTGGTTAAGTTCTGCCATATGACGAATCTCCCCAAAACTTAGTGGCTCAAGACAATGAACTTTATTGTTGTTCATGGCTCTGTGCTTGGCAAGATGGCTCCTTTGGTCTTGGCCAGGTTGTCTGGGGCTGCAGGAACTGGGATGGCCTCACTCAGTATCCGCTGTGGCAAGGACCATATGGCCTCTTGTCTTCCAAGAGGCTCGCTTGCCCAGGCCTGGCCTCTTCCCCACACATTCTCCATGTCCATGTGGATGTAGACATCCATTCTTCCTCTTTGAAAATAACTTAGCTGGCTTGGACCCTGTCTATCTTGCAGAATAGGGAAGCCTGATGCACAAGTATATTTACATTCTCTGTTATTTCACATCTGTTAATGTCCAGTTGGCCAAAGAAAATCACATGTCGAAGCCCAGACTCAAGGGACGGATAATGGACTCCTTCTCTTGGTGGGAGAGGCCAGGAAGCCCCATTTCAAGAGGTGTGCTTACAGGAATGGGGAAGGCTTTGTGGTCATTCTGCAGCTACTGCAAAGGGTAACACCCACTCTTCAAAGGCCACGTCACAGCTCTTGGTCCTGTAAACTAAGAGCGTGGAGAGGGAGCTTACTGATCTTTCACATCTGGACAGGATGTCACGAGACTGTGCCAGATAGAGGCCTCATTTTGTTTGTTTGGTGCCTGTGTTGTTTTTTTTTTTTTTTTTTTTTTTTTTAAAACATAGAATGTGAAAACATAACTTCCCTTTTAAATTGATCCTTGCTCTCACAACCAGTCATTACCTTTTATGATCATTATTGATATTTCCCCTGACCAGCTGCTGCAGATGAGCTGGGAGTGCACGTTTGGAGTTGGTGGTAGGGAAGGTCCCTGTTCTGGGCTTGAGGTTTCAGGGATGGACGAAGGGACATTGGTACCCCAT
The DNA here is from genome assembly GCF_048565385.1 of Saimiri boliviensis. Taxonomy (NCBI): domain Eukaryota; kingdom Metazoa; phylum Chordata; class Mammalia; order Primates; family Cebidae; genus Saimiri; species Saimiri boliviensis. The sequence continues at coordinate 56,191,594 of NC_133454.1, forward strand.
GCCTGCCCTCTTCTCGGGCTCACAGCATGCCCTGGCTTCTCCACCTGGACTTAACAGAGTTTCCCCTGATCTGGGACATGGAAACCAGAGAGTTTTAGGCCCTTTGAAGGAACGAGAGGTTCAGAAGAATGAGTCAGTGATGGAGTCTCTAGATGTCTTGCCAGCTCCATCTCAGCTTCTGTGTTCTCGGCCTCCTAGCCTCCCTCTTGTGCTTCCAGGGACATAGTGCACTGTTTTCAGTGCAGAAGGTGCTTTGATTAGAGGTTTGTGAAAAAACCAGTTTCAAGGCTGATAGCTTTTGGTATTCCCGGGGTGTGGGCCTCAGTTCCAGGTTGCCCTGAAACTCTTCTTTCAACAGGGAGAGAAAAGGCAGTAGGAGCTACAAACACCTTGGGCCTCGTTCCCCAGCTCAGCCTTCTCTGGTTAATCACCCAGGAACAAGTCAGACACCCCTCAAGGGAACCCCTGCCCCAGGGCCTGTGACGTAAAGGTGAAAGAAAGGCTTTTGGTGCCTCTTGCAGCCAGAGTATGTTTAAGCATTAGAGGATGGTTTTAGGTTTGACTCTTTTCTCATGTTGGCCTGAGCACCTAGCATGGGGCCTGGCACATGAGAGAAGTTCTAGAAATGACCTTGCTATTCACTTACTCTGCAGGTGGCCGAAGCCCTTGGGTGGAAGGTTCCAGGGAGGGTAGTGCTGGCAGCCTTGATTCAGGTGTGTGTATGGGGAAAGAGGAAGGTGAGATCTTCAATGGGGACCCCCAAGGCCTGCAGGAAAATGAGACTTTTTTTTTTTTTTTTTTGAGATGGTGTTTTGCTCTTGTTGCCCAGGCTGGAGTGCAAAGGTACGATCTCAGCTCACCACAACCTCTGCTTCCCGGGTTCAAGTGATTCTCCTGCCTCAGCCTCCCAAATCTGTAGCTTATTTTGCATTTTTAGTAGAGATGAGGTTTCACCATGTTGGTAAGGCCAGTCTCAAACTCCTAACCTCAGCTCATTCATCCTCCTCGTCCTCCCAGAGTGCTGGGATTACAGGCATGAGCCACCACACCTGACCTAAAACTGAGACTCTTAAAGCTGCTTCTGGCACAGTGGGAGGGTACCTCACCCCCTCAGGCTTCTGACTTTTCAGCGTGGCTGATTCCTGGTACACTGTCAGCCTTTATGGGTCCCATTAGAGCCAGAGACTAAGAAGTTTTATGAGAGTTTTTCCCCCTCTGTCCTAAAAAAAAGAAAAGTAGAGTTTTCCTGCAAATTAAACAAATGTCAAATCAGCATTGGTTGCCTGAATGGCAGCCTTCCAGAAGCCGTGCCTCAGGCTAACTCTGGGAAATAGGGGTTCCTACTTTCCTGGCCTCCCAGCAAAGCCCTCTGCTCCTTGAACAGAGGACTGAAGAAGGATGCTGGTCTTTGTTTTCCTCCCACAGTCAGGCCTGGAGGAGATCCCCATTCAGGAGTGCAGAGGCAGGGGCCTGGGCCCTCTCCCCACCAAGATCTTCAGGGGTTCTGGGAGCCTCTGGCATTACAGGCAGCATTTTGAATACGTATGCAAAGTGAAATTGGAAGGGGCAAATCTATAGCTTTGTTCTGATTTTCAAAGAGGTCATTGACCTTCAAAAAGATTAAGAACTCATGCAAGGCTGGGCACGGTGGCTCATGCTTATAATCTCAGCACTTTGGGAGGTTGAGGTGGGCAAATTGCTTGAGGCCAGGAATTTGAGACCAGCCTGGGCAATGTAGTGAGATCCCACACCTATAAAAAAAAATATGAGAAGTAGCCAGGTGTGTGTGCTAACCTACCCTGCGTTAGCCTAACAGACTCCATCTTGCTGAAAGCGAGACAGACTCCATCTTAACCTCTGCCTCACCCTTCCTGCCATTTCTCCCTTGAGTGCATACCTGGATCATACAGTGCTGGGTCATGTTGTACTTAGAACCATAGAAACGTATAACCTTTGTAAAATATCCTGCTTGACAAGCCCCATTGCTATTGTGAACTCTCCTGGATTAATTATATGGCAAGTACCAAATGCCCCTTTGGTAACTAGCAATCATGGAAACCGCTCGCATATACCCTGCTTAGTCAACAATCTTAGAAGCCTCCTGCCTCCTAGTTACCAGCCTCCTCCCCTAACCCGCCTATTCTGCTTCCGTAAAATTCCATTTCAGCTAGGCTCCCCCTCCCCGACCTAAATCAAGGTATAAAGGGAAATCAAGCCCCTTCCTTGGGACTGAGAGATTTTGAACATGAGCTGACTCTCGGTTGCCAGCAATAAAGGACTCGTGATTCGAACTCAGGGTGTGGCCCTTTCCGTCTAACTCTCTCAGTTATAACAGGTGGTGGCACACGCCTGTAGTCCCAGCTATTTGGGAGGCTGAGTGGGAGGATCACTTGAGCCTGGGGAGATTGAATCTGTAGTGAACTGGATCGTACCACTGCACTCCAGCCTGATAACAGAGTGAGAACTTGTCACAAACAAACAAACACAACTCATGAGAACTAGTCCAGGGGCTCATTTTGGACAAGAACTTTGCCCAGGGGCTGAATGTGATGGCTCATGCCTGTAATCTCAGCACTTTGGGAGGCCAAGGCAGGTAGATCACTGGAGGTCAGGAGTTTAAGACTGTCCTGGTCAACATGGGGAAACCCCATCTCTACTAAAAATACAAAAATTAGCCAGGCATGGTGGCGGGTGCCTATAATCCCAGCTACTGAGGAGGCTGAGGCAGGAGAATCACTAGAACCCGGGAGGTGGAGGTTGCAGTGAGCCGAGATTGTGCCACTGCACTCCAGCCTAGGCAACAGAGTGAGACTCCATCTCAAACAAAACCAGAAACAAAAGCAGAAAGAAGAACCTTATCCAGGAAGGCCTACATAGGGCAAGTGACTTGATTCAAGTCACACAGCACATTAGTGGCTTTTTGTTTAAAGATCATATCCCTCTGTTTAAGGTGCAGGGGGAAGAGTGAGGAGGGGAGGCTTTTTCTCATTTGCTGGCGATTTGCAGGCAGCTTCTTTCTTAATTGACTAGGTTTTTTTTTTTTTTTAAGTTGGAATCACTCCCAGAAGTAAAGGGGCTGAGATGAGCAAAATAAATAAGGAATAAGCAGGCTCAACGTGTGGGGAAGTAGAAAATACTAAGCCACCGAGTTTAGGGTGAAACTGACTCAGAGCTGAATGGGAACAGAAGTGTATGTTCCTGCCCTAGCCTTAATGAGAGGAGGAGAGCAGCATGAAGGATACAGAAACCGGGTAAGCTTCTTATTTTTTTTTTTCTGATGCAGCGGGCTAAGGGGCTACTTTTTATATGGGGAGCCCTAGGCTTGGAGTGTCCCCGATTCTTGCAAGTCTGGAGGATTGAAATGGAACCCTCACCTTCTGGTCCATTGATCCTCTCTCTTTGATTTTGCTAGAGTTCCTCGGGGCCAGCTCTGCGGATCGGGGATCGCCCCTTCTTCCTTCTTTGTTGGCTTTGACAAGCTGGGGAGGCCCCCCTCCTAGTTTCTCTGAGATGATAAGAAGGTTGAAAACATCTTTTACTGTTCTCAACTGATAGTTTTTGCTCCTGGGGCCAATCTCCATTTAGTGGATAAATAGAGCCCTGTAGGAATTGATTACCCTCCCGCTGGCTCCCCAGGGGCCTGTTCAGGAAGTGCCAGCCCCTCTCTGGGAATGGGTGGGTAGCCTCAGAGGACCCACGTGGCAGCTTCTAGACATTCCCTCAGGCCCGCGTCATTTCAACCCTTTTGGACTGGCATTGAGAGCCCATTTTGCAGATGAGTAAACCAAGGCTCAGAGAAGTAAAAGAGCATGTTCCAGTGTTGACAGACAAGGCTCTGAACACAGAACCGGCTGAACCCGAAGGCCGTAGTCAGAATTGAAGGCCTATCTGGGTACGATTACTGCCTTGCATTACTTTTCTGCCTGCATTTTCATTAGTACCTTATTATTATTTATTTGGAATAGAGTCTTGCTCTGTCATCCAGACTAGAGTGCAACAGTATACTCGTAACTCACTGAAGCCTTGGACTCCTGGACTCAGGTGATCCTCCCATCTCAGCCTCCCGAGTAGCTGAGACTACAGGCATACACTACCAGGCCTGGCTAATTTTTTTATGTTTTGTAGAGATGAGGTCTCACTATGTTGCCTAGGCTGGTCTCAAACTCCTAGCCTCAAACAATCTTCCTGTCTCAGCCTCCCAGAGTGTTAGGATTACAGGCGTGAGCCACCACACCCGGCCAGTGTCCTATTAATATGAAAAGTATGTCCACTGGGTTCAGTGCTAGCTCCGATGATAGAGGCCTGAAGACAGGAGAGAAGGAGGTAGGTGGCAGAGGGATGATCTGACAAGGAATCTCCAGAGCTGAGGTCACAAATGGGTAGACTGAGTCCCACTGGCAGACAGGCCATGTGCAGACATGCTGCTATTTGATTTGGCTTGGCTATGACTTTGAATGCCTGTAGGTAGGGCAGCTATTTTCTCCTGGGCCACAGCCCCACCTCTCCCTGCTGCCACACACCTGCTGACCACACTTACTTTATGGCCTGGTCGGCTCGAGAATGTGATTCTGCACATCTCTCCCTGATTCTGCATTCAGTGACATCAGGTTGGCAGCTTGAAATTGGCCGTCTTGGGTGTATTCACACCATGGAAGTCAGCAAACACTACAAATCAGGGCTTTTTATTTCTTCGGTTTGTGGTTTATTTTTTGAGAGCCAGTTTACCCGCACACTACTGCTTGTAGCTGTGTCTTTCAGCCCTCCTTTGAAAAAAATCTCTCCAGTTTGTTCGAGGTGTGGTCATTCACATTGCTTTATTTAATTCCATCTCATTTATGCCTCACAAGAAGCCTGCCATGGAAGATGTCCCTGACCCCGTCTTGAAGATAAAGAAACACATGCCAGGCATCGGGGCCAGGGCTTGGGTTCAAAGACAAGTCCTTTGCTTTCAAACATCGTACCTCTTGATGGCTTAGCTAATTCGTTTTCAGTTGGGGGGAAGGTTTGACAATATCTGAGGACATTTTTGTTGCCACAGTAGAGGGGGTGCTACTGGCACCTGGTGGGTGGAGGTGGGAGAAGCTGCTAACATCCCACAGTGCACAGGGCAGCGCCCCACCCAACAAAAGAATGATCTGGCCCCAGATGCCAGTGGTGCCGAAGTGTGGGGAGCCCTGGCTTAGCAGGTGGTACCCTGGACATGTCATTGCTTTTCCTATCTCAGGAAGGCATGAACTAAATAAAGGTAACACTCACCTTGGTCAGGAACGGGAAAGCACTGTTTGGGCAAAACGGACTGTGCTACCAAGGTAGCTTTCCAGATGGGCTGGCAGGCAGGAAGTCCTCACTGGGCTTGTGCCCAGATCTGGGAGGTTAAAGTAAGGTAGGAGGGGGTCACAGTCATCGCCCGGTAGTGGAAACTGTGACCTGAGGACAAGTACGGAGAGGGGAGGGTTTCATGAGAAAAGAGAATGTGGGAGTGGCGAGAAGCAGCAAAAGCCCTGTCCCAGGAGGAGGCCAGCTGGCCCCTATTAGCCCTAAGCCAGAGCTGGAGAAAACAGAATCCAGATCCAGATAGGTTTACAGGGCTGCATCCGTGGCTCCCAAATGTGCCTCGCTACCAGAATCATCCTGAGAGCTATAATAAAAAAACCAATATGTATGGCCAGACTTTGGCCCAGACTTAATTGGAATGGCCAGAAGTGTGGCTTGAAAGTCTGATACACACACACACACACACACACACACACACACACACACACACATATATATATATATATATATATATATATATATATATATATATACATACATACAGTGAGACAGGGTCTCACTATGTTGCCCAGGCCAGAGTGCAGTGGCATAATCATGGCTCACTGCAGCCTCGACCTTTTGGGCTCAAGGAATTCTCCTGTCTCAGCCTCCCAAGTAGCCAGGACCACAGGTGTGCACCATCACACCTGCCTAATTTTTAATGTTGTCCAGACTGGTCTTGAACTCCTGGGCTCAAGTGACCTCCTGCCTTGGCCTCCCAAAGTGCTGAGATTTCAGACGTGAGCCACTGCACACAGCACAGCCAAGTCTGAATTTTAAAAAACTTTCCAAGTGATACTGATGACTGGCCAAGTTAGGGACTCCTGGGAAAGATGAACATGTTACTTGTCAGTGACGGCTGTTAAATATCGAAACGAGTATTTGAGGGAGGCTAGACACCAACATCACTCATGCAATAAAGTGTCCGAAGACTCCACACTGCTCTGGCCTTACAGCAGTAGGTGGGCCGGTCTCCTGCTCTCTCCGAGTGTACGGAATAGAATTAGGCACCGGCGATAGAATCTCTCTGAGCCTCATTTTCCTCATCAGTTAAATAAGACAAAGCCTACTTACGGCATGGGGTCTTTGCGAAGATGTTATAAAGAAGCAATGTGACAGCCATCAGCAAGTTCCTAGCATAGCGTCCGGGTGGCCGTGTGTCCTCCGCAGCTGTCTGTTGTCCATGGCTTTTGCTGCAAGAGCTTCCTCTTTTAGTCCAAATTCTATGTAGATTGTGGTTCTTCCTTGCGTCAGGGATGTTCCAGGCACTGAAGGATACTGAAGTGAGGGAGGCCTAGTCTTCATCCTTGGAGAGCCTATAGCATGGTGGGGAGGTAGATGTGTCAAACCTTCTGCCTGGCTGGGCGAGGTGGCTCATGCCTGGAATCCCAGCACTTTGGGAGGCCGAGATGGGCAGATCACCTGAGGTCAAGAGTTCGAGATCAGCCTGGCCAACATGGAAAAACCCCATCTCTACTAATAATATAGAAATTAGCTGGGCATGGTGGTACATGCCTGTAATCCCAGCTACTCTGGAGGCTGAGGCAGAAGAATCGCTTGAACCCAGGAGGCGGAGGTTGCGGTGAGCAGAGATCACGCCATTGCACTCCAACCTGGACAACAAGAGCGAAACTCCGTCTCAAACAACAACAACAAAAAAACACATCAAAGACAAAAACCCTGCCCTTCAGCCATGCTGTGCAATAAAGCATGGAGAGGTGGCACAAGCTTGCTGTGAACCTGGGTGAGAGGGGGGCATGTGTCAGGGAAGTTGCTTAGATGGAATTCCAAAGGAAGTTACAGGGTTTTTGGAAGATGGCAAAAGTTCTCCAGGTGTGCCAGATGAACAAGGCTGGTGGGCAGCAGGGAAAGACCGCACAGGTGGTGGCTGGGGAGAGGGTGTACCTGGGATCTCTGTGCCTTTTCTAATAGGCCCCTGGTTCTTGCCCTCTTTTTCTCTTTCCTCCCTTCTCCCCTCCTGAGAAATGACACCCATCAGGTGCAGACACTTCAAAAAGTTCATCTGCTTGGTGTATGATTTATCATTCAAACTTTTAGCAACCGATTTCCAGTCTCATAAAATATTAAATACATCCATTTATTGAATATTGCATTTTGATATGTTTTCATGCCTCATTTGCCACTGAAGTCAAGGACAGATTCACATTTTTCATGGCGTGGGGCCCAGATTTGTCCTCTTGCAGTGTTTTATTATATCCCCTTCCCATGCCCCTCCTCTGCAGACCCACGCTCCTTGGCGTCACACTTGAGCAGCCACCCTGACGGCTCAGTTGGCATGGAGCATGGCAGGCCCAAGGCAGAATGGCCACATATATCATCCCCAGGGAGAGTTATTTACATAGCACTGTAAACATTTGCAGAAGGAAGGACAGGGTCTCTGCCAGACCTCTCCAGATCCTGCATCAGACAGTGGCCAAGCCAGAGGTAGAGCTGGAGGGAAGAAACTGTCCTGTCACAGGCCTGTGAATGCACTCATTCCGTCCATTCACCCTCTCGCACTGGCAGCTGAGGTTTAATGAGCACCTACTAAGTGTCAGGTACTGAGGTAGGCCCTGGGGATTTTAAGATGGAAAGCTGTTGTGTGTGTGGCCGCAGGTGTGGTGGGAGAAGTGTGCTCTTAGGAGCTGTGAACATGGAGAGGAGGGCACGCACTTCTCCCATGGAGGCAACTGGGGGTGATGGGGCCGTGGAAAGACCTTCGAGAAGGAACAGCCCTTGAGCTCAGGCGTCAGTTAAGAATGAGTTTGCAGACGGCTGAGGAGGACAAGGACGTTCCAATCAGGGCATGTTGCTGGAGCAGCGGTATGGGTAGGGGGGCGGCAGGGGTGGGTGGGAACTGAGTGTTTTGGGGCCAGGTGCTATTCTGTATGGCTGTGGCCGGAGGGCTCTGGAGAGGCCTGGTAGGAGTTAAGGGTGGCCAGGAGGTAAGGGCAGGTCACAGAGGGCTTAAAAGCCACAAAAGTGAAGGAATTTGGGTGGTCTCTGGGAAATGGTGAGGGAATGCCACGATTCGGTGTGAGATGAGAGGATGGTTTGGAGCAGAGCAAGACCAGAGGCAGGGAGGGCAGTTGGGAGGCTGGCTCAGTGGTCCAGGTAAGGAATGAGGAGGAGGAGGAGGAGGAGGAGGAGGACAGGCTTCAGGAGACATTCAGGAAGCAGACTGCATGGTGGTGACTGGTTCAGTATTGGCAGATCCTTAGGCTGGGAATCCCCAAAAGTACACCCTGAGAAAAGGACTTGTGTTTGAAGGGGTATGGTTGAGGGGTGATCACAGGAATCAGCCATGGCGTAGTGAGGCAGAGAGGGGAACGGGCAGACGCACAGTGCCTAATGAGCAGGCTGCTGCTGTGGACGCTTGGGCTCAGGCCCCTCGGGATCTCTTGGAGCCTGGGAAGCAAGGTGTTCCCTAACAGAGCAGGAGGCGGGGATACTCATCATCCAGTTCCCATTGCATTGGCTGAGGGTTGCGCCTGCATTTAGCACCACAGCACATTGGTCTGCAGGAGGCCAGGAGGCGGCCTTTATGCAGAGAGCCCAGGGACTTGCAGCTCAGGGAAGAGGCTGGGGCAGGATCCTATGGGTATTTGCCTGGTAGATGGGAGGGAGGAGTTGAGGCTGCTTCCCAGGTTCACAGGTTGGGTGGAGATGCTGTTCAGTTAGGAAGAATTTGGGGGAGTGGCCATTTGGGGGCAGAAAGGGGATGACTAATTCAGCTTTGCCAGGTTGAGTTTGGGGTGCCTGTAAGCCGGCCACATGGAAGCACCAGCAGGAAGCTGATTGTTGGGTGTGGAATCCAGGAGAGGGGTGTGGGCGTGAGACACAGATTTGGGTAGAGATGCAGCCAAAGCCACGGGCCCAGATTATGTCACTTATAGTCACTTAAGAAGAGCAGAGAGCAGATGAGAGAGGAAAGAGCTGGGAAACAAGGAATTTATGGAACAAGCTGGGGAAGAAAGCCTGGCAAGTCAACTGGGGAACAACCGGAGAGAGTGGAGGGAAAAACAGAGCAGGTGAGACTTCGGATTCCAGGGAGTGGTTACCGGAAGGAAGAGGTTAGAAAGACAGTTGCTACTGAGAGGGGTTGAATCAGGTGAGGGCAGGAAAGCGTTCGTTGGGCAGTGAGGAGGTCATGGGGCTTTTGCAGGGAATGTTTTCAGTCGAGTGGTAGAAGCAGAATCCAGACAGGCAGCTGTATAAAGTTTTTGAGCAAGGAAGTGTCAAGGTAAAAGTGGCATTTTAGATTATTCTGGAAAAGGTGTGCAAGGTCAGAGATAGGCGAGGCTGAGGTCAGGAGGCCAGCAACGAGGCTGCTGCAGGCTTCCAGCCAGCTGGAGGTGCAGCAGTGGGCTTAGAAAATGTGGGAGGCTTGCTTGAGCCCAGGAGTTTGAGATCAGCTTGGGCAATGTAGTGAGACCCCATCGTCGCTACAAAAAATACAGGAAGGAAAGGAGAAGGCTGGGAGGAGGGTTGCAAGGAAAACTTTAGGGTTCAAAATCGCTAGGCTAAGGGGACACATTTACAAAGGCTCTCGGGGGCCAGCCCCACTGGCCACACTGTGTGTGTGTGTGTGTGTGTGTGTGTGTGTGTGTGTGTGTGTGTGTGTGTTCAGGGCTAAATGCTGTCTTCAGTAACACAGTCTCTGCCCCTGTTCATACTGAGAGGTGACCTTGTGATCCTCACCCCTCTAGGGCTTTTTCCTCATTGTGGAGGAAGCAGTGATCTACCTCCTAAGTTGTGAGACTTGTAGGAATGATGCCTTTCAAAGCACTGCGTAGGTTGTGATAAACCATGTGGATTTTTAACTACAGTGCAAACAACTGTCAGGGCCTGTGTCTCTGCAGGGCCCAGGAGGTGCCCCAGAAACTGACCCTGCTACCTCCTGCCCTGCTTCTCTGCCCACCTGAGCCACAAGCCACCAGCCCCACCTTTCTGGAAGCGCCTGTGTGTCCTGACCTTGGATGCTTCCACCTCAAGGTGGATAGGCCTGGCTGGCTGGCGGCCTGTGGACAAACAAGTGACCCGCCAGCAGGAGCCTTTTCTTCTTTCCTCTTCCATTCAGAGCTAGTCTGCAACCCACTGGCAGGGAGAGTGTTGAATCTGATTTGCTGAAATACAATAGCAGATTGATTTTGTAGCCACCAGCGCCTGTAACAAATTCCAAGTGAAGTTTGGATCGCACAATTGTGGGGTAATGACATTTTAATTGCATGTCATATTTAGTCTGGCTCAATCTCAGAAGCCTGGGGTGGAGGCCCAGCCCTGCGTGCTCCCGGCGCCTCCCCTCCTCCTTCAGTTGGCCCGTTTGGTCCCTCTCAGAGTTTACTGTCCTTCCCCCAGGCCCTCCCACCCCTGGAATCTGGGTGCAGGCAGTTGGGGTGAAGTCAAAGACGGTTCTGGGCTTGTATCTGTTTCAGATATTTTTTTAAAGAGCTGTTTGTTTTTGCTGTCTTGCTTTGCTGCCCAGGGTGGCCTCAAACTCCTGAGCTCCTGTGGTTTTCCTGCCTCCGCCTCCCGAGTAGCTGGGACCATGGTCTCTTGCTGCTGCTCCCGACTCCTTAAGGTTTTATCCCCCTTTCCCCTTTTCCAAAGGTAGCTTTCCCTACCTTTGTTTTTCACGCTTAGCTTTGTCTTCCCACTCTCTTTGCACAAACGTTTATTTTTATTCACTTATTTATTTTTTAAGACAGAGTTTTGCGTTGCCCAGGCTGGCGTGCAGTGGCACAGTCTCAGCTCACTGCAACCCCCACCTCCCTGGTTCCAGCCATTCTCCTGCCTCAGCCTGGCAAGTAGCTGGGACTACAGGCATGCGCCACCACGCCCAGCTGATTTTTGTGTTTTTCATAGAGATGGGGTTTCTCCCTGTTGGCCAGGCTGGTCTCAAACTCCTGACCTCAGGTGATCCTCCCTCCTTGGCCCCGCAAAGTGCTGGGATTACAGACGTGAGTCACCACACCTGGCCTGCACATCTTAATACACCTGCCTTCTGCCCCCTTCTCCTTCTACTGCTTTTTTCTCTCCTCTCCTACAGTTGGTTTTCCTGTCCTTCCTTTCCTCCGCTCTCTCCACTAACCTGCTGTGTGATCTTGGGCTCGTCACTTCCCCTGTCCGAGCCCCAGTCCTCTCGTTCATGAAATGCAGGGCTTAGACTGATTGGCCTCTGTGAGCCTTTGATGTGCATGTGCTCCCTCCCTGTGTGCTTCCCTCCTTCCCTCCCACCTGCCTCCTCCTCCCTCTCTCTGCTTGGTCTCACTTGAACTTTTATGGCAATGCTCGGAGCAGGAGTCTCCCATCTCCACAGTACAGGTGGAGGCCAGGGCTGCCTGTTATGACCCGTGAGCCTTCCACAGGAGAGGGATTCAGTGAGGAGCTGATTTGCACCCTTCCCCTAGAACAGCCGAGTAATTGAAGAAAACATGAATGTTAATGATGCATTTAGCATTTGGAAGTTAGAGGGGTGATTAATATGTTGTAAGTTGTATATTAACACCTTCACAGTGGCATAATGAAGACAAAATATACACTCAGAGATGACACTGTTTATTCTTGTGTGCAGTGCTCCTGGATGCCAGCCCCCTAAGTCTCGGAACACGTGGCATGGCTGTGTGTGGTGGGGAGGGAGTGGGTGCAGGGACGGTGTCTGGCTCTCTGGTTTTGGCGATGAGCTGTGTCACCTGTCTAGGGGCTGGCCCAGGCAGCCGGAGTGGAGGGTGGAGAGCACAGTGGGCTGGGGGGCTTGGAGTCTGTGAGGGATGACATGGTAGGGGACGCTGTCTCGTTCAGGAGTAGCATGCCCAGACGACGGTGAGGCATGTTCTTCGTGGTCTGCCGAGCTCACTCTTAAGTTTTCAAAGGAACGACGGGATAGGAGAGGTGAAGGAAGGGCACAGGAAATAGGAAGGACCTGCAGTGTCTTGAGCTTCAGGAACTTGCCCATTCTGCCTCCGAGACGTCCCCCTCCCCAGCAAGGGAACCCTTGCTACAGGTTACGCCTAGCGAGTCACAAGCCCGGGTGTAGGCAAAGCCTGTTGATTGAAAACTCTCGGACCAGGTTCCATATGGGTGCTCAGTTAGGCCTTTTCCATGAGAACCAGAGTCGCAGAATGTCAGTGCAGGAAGGGGCTTGAAAGAACATCCAGCCTACGTCCTGTCATTTTCAACAGGAAACCAAGGCCCAGTGAGCAGGACAAGACTTTGATTCGGACTGACAGCTTGAGGCAGAGCCACGAGAGGGTCAGCTCTCTTTCGTTGAACCCCTGGGATTCTAGGTGGGGGTGCAGAGACCTGAGGACTGTGGCCCCTCGATGACTCCCTTGGCCTATTTGTCCAGGAGGCCACGCAGAAACTCCACCCAACAGCTCCGAAGTGTGGACTAGCGGGTAGGATGTGGGGAGATTGGAATCCTAGCTCTGCTGATGACTGGCTGTACGGCTGTGAGAAAGTGCTTTCATGTCTCTGGTTCTTAGTATCACCATTTGTCAAACAGGAACAATAATAGTTAACATGTAGTATAATTGTAAGGATCACTTACAATTAAATTGTAATTTAATTCATCACTTGCACTCGAAAATGATTAGCATTAACGTGTGCGTGTCTTCGTGCGTGAAAAACTAAGTACAGTTTCTAGCAAAAGACAAGGAGGGTGCTCAAGAAATGGTGATAGTGGGCTGGGTGTGGTGGCTCACGCCTGCAATCCCAGCACTTTGGGAGGCCGAGGAGGACGGATCATGAAGTCAGGAGTTCAAGACCAGACTGGCCAACATGGTGAAACCCCATCTCTACTAAAAAATACAAAAATTAGCTGGGCATGGTGGCTCGTGCCTGTAATCCCAGCTACTTGGGAGGCTGAGGTAGGAGAATTGCTTGAACCGGAACCAGTGAGGCAGAGATTACAGTGAGCCGAGATCATGCCGCTGCCCTCCAGCCTGGGCTACAGAGCAAAGAGACTCCATCTCAAAAAAAAAAAAAAAAAAAAGTGGTGATAGTGGTGTGTCATAATTGTTACTGTTATCATCATTCTTTGCTTTCATGGCCACAGCCTGCACACCCAGCTCTTATCTGTTCTTCAAGATTCATCTTAGTCATTCTTCCTCTGTGCGTAATCTCCCTCACTGCCCACTACCCCGGTCTCGATTCAGCACCCTCCTGTGTGTGGTATAAGCCTTCATCTATCTTTTGTCGGTGGAGTTTGCTTGTCCTTCTCCCGCATCTGACTATAAGCTCAGTGAGAGTGGAGACTGTGCCCCCTCCCCGCCTCCTCAGCATCAGTGTTCCTGAATGTTCATTGGACGGATAAGTGCTCTAACTCCAGGCCCGGTAAGCCCCACCTGGAATGAAGCCAGTGGGTGTGAAGCTGCCAGCTTCTCACTTCCCAAGTTGAATCCTGAGTTCTTCTGTGCAGTGCAGGCAGTGCTTTGCTTTTGGGTTGAGGGCACCCCCCTTCTAGTGACGGAGAGGCGGTAACCCACCTTACCTCCTTGCAGGGCCGATTGTAGCTCGAGTCCTGCTGCTTCCACAAAGCCTTCCCTAGTAATTCCATCTTTTCTGTACTGCTCCTGTAATACTTAATTCATTCTTCTAACGTGCTCGTCATACTTTACTTTGTCCTGTAATCACTTACTTACGTATTTCCTTTGCGATACACCTCGTATCTATTCCTGTTGGACAACTTGCCCTACCATGAACCACCGTGGTGCCGTGCATCCATCTACAGTAGACTTTACCATTGGTAGAGTTTAAATAGCACTTTGTTGAATGAATGAGTGATAGGTTTCTAACTATACTTGTAGTGTAAGGGCCTGTTCAGCTGTTATCTCGCTGTCATGTTAGTTTTTCTCATTATCCATTCTACATTTCATGAGAGCAAGGATTTTACTGAGTACGTCTGTATCCTCATAGTACTGGGCAGAAAACGTTTAATGGTAATTAATTACTGATTGATTTCCTTAAATTTTCTATCCTATTAGGACTTTTGAAGCAAAAAAAAAATCTTATTAGCTTAGTTAAGCGGTGCCAACATTTGAAGGAATTGACTAAGCCTGAGTTCCTATGATGAAACGTATAGCATGTGGGATTCCACATGACAGGTTGGAATCCTAATGGGTTTTCTGATCATTTCCTGACAGGCACTGATGACTTCAATGAAGGCAAAAGATCTCAGTTAAAGGGAATTATTAGACTTGACAGTAGAAGTTGTCAGTGCAGCCCTCATTATCGGGCTACTTTGTGGTGGATAGGAACTGGCTTTGGGGCTTTGTCTGCGATAGGAGAGGTCTCCCTACTCACTCTGGGTGGGTCAGGCTGAGGCCACACCAGAGCTCTGAGCTTCCACCATGTGTAGAGTCCTGAGGGGGGTCAGGAACACAGGGACAAAGAGAAGTGAGGTGAGTAGGGGAGCAGGGTCATGGGCACGTGGTACAAACCTGAGTGTGTTTGAGAGAAGAAGCATTTCTAACCAATGACCCTCGTATTCAATAGGGCTCTGTGCGTGAGTGGTGGGGATGCTGGGAGAAAGAGCCATTTGAGGCTGGAGGGCTGGTCTCTGCCACTGGGGTCTTGGCTGGTGAGAATGAAGAAGATCACTAATATTTGTATGTAGTTGTGACTCAGAGAGCTCGGGTTCTGGAGTTGGAGAGACCAAAGTTCACAGCTGAGCCCAGCTTCTTCTTTTTTTTTCTTTCTTTTTTTGAGGCAGAATCTCACTCCTGTTGCCCACCTGGAGTGCAATGGCATGATCTTGGCTCAACCCCACCTCTACCTCCCAGGTTCAAGTGATTCTCCTGCCTCAGCCTCCTGAGTAGCTGGGACTACAGGCATGTGCCACCATGCCTGGCCAATTTTGCATTTTTAGTAGAGATGGGGTTTCTCCATGTTGCTCAGGCTGGTCTCAAACTCCCAACCTCAGGTGATCCACCCACCTTGGCTTCCTAAAATGCTGGGATTACAGGTGTGAGCCACTGCGCCTGGCCGCCCAGCTGCTTCTTAGCTGATTGGCCTTGGATAAGTTGCTACACTTTGTTTCTTCTTCTCTTGTGTGGGGTATCATAACTGCTTCCTGCTTCTCTGTGCCTTGTACAAGAAGACATGACCCCACAGTGGGATCAGCACTCAGGTCTTGTCAGTTCTTGTCCTGTGCTTTCTATACTGTTCAGCCAAGGGAAGGGGGACTGTCTGCTTAATTAGCTGATGTTGGTAAGAGCTTTGGAGATACAAAGCTCTTGATAAGAGCTAATCCCCTTAATCTGTGTGGGGGTGATGTGTCAATGTATTGTACAAGGCAAATAGCACTGGGGGGATTGGCCAGGAATGCAGGACAGCACACGGAGCATGCGCGTGTTTGCGTGTGTGCACTGCACACATTGTTCATGCTCCCTTAAAAGGTGCTGCAGACATGATGTGCAGGAATTCGTGCCTCAGATGGTGCTGGGAGGAGATGCCCTCTGTGTTTTTCCATCCCAGAAATGCTGATTCTATTCTTCGTTGGAAGGTGGCTCCAGGTCCTGGGGCAGGGAACTTCTGAGCTCTGTGGGAAGGGAAGGATTTGAGAGCCCAGTGTCAGGTGCGGGTGAGCTTTCTGCATGCTGCCCTGCTCACTGTCTCAGGATGCTGAGGCGGTTACAATTGTCCCATGATCCTGGCAAAGTTGCCAGCCTCATTATAGCCTTGAGATGCGGAATCTGTGGGCTCAAATATACGCTGTTCTGTTTTGACTCAGCAATGGACAATCTATTTTCTCCCAGGAGTTTGGACTTAACTTTAAGTTATCAAGTGGTCACCCTCCCCTCTGTTTCCTCCCCTCTGCATATCTAAGCTCTGCCTGCATCCTCTCCCACTTCCTTCTGTGAGCCTTCCCTGCGGGCTGTGATGGGGACAGGCCCTCAGTGCAGTGACTGGCCTACCTGCCATGTGGCTTGGCTCCCCCAGAAGCAGACCACAAGTGAAGACAGAAGTAAGTGCAAATGGTTATGTGGTTGGTGTTCCTGGGAGCCACTTAGAGAGGGGGTTATGTTGTTTAAAAGAGTCCACTTACTTGCCTGATAGAAGAGTGGAGAAGTGAGACAGGGAAGGGAAAGCAGATCATCAAACTGTGGCCACCTGGGGCCCAACCCCACTGGGGCACAGTGGGAGAGTATAGAGCCTCCTGAGGGCAGGGTGTCCTCATGGCTACTAGCTAGGGTCTAGCACTAAGGGCCTGTCCCATGTACATGGGCTGCATGAGCCCCAGAGACCCAAAAGTTCTTGGGTGAGCCAGAGGTGCCTGCATCAGTAAAGCCCCCAGATCGGCAAGTGTGAGAGAAGTGAACACGGCCCCACGGCTGCTCCTGGCCAATCTGAACTACTGCATCCCAGACCCAGGCTTGGCCACTGCAGCGAAGGCAGCTCCGGTGGCCATAACCCTACTCACATGTACATGCCAGCTACCCTCTAGGTTCTAGGAGCATTTTTGCAATATTTATTTATTGAAGACCTTGGAGGTAATCTGATTTATTAAAACCATAAGCAAATATGCATTCATCATGGGCTTCCTTTGCGTCAGGGACCGTGCTAAGTGCTTTCTCTGCGTATCTCATCTTGGTCCTTTTGATATCTCATGAAGTAGGTGTCGCTATTCTTATTTTCCATTTGAGGCAGAGAGTGGCTAAGTGAGTTGACGCAGCTTCACCCGGTACCATACCATCTTTCCTGGCTGCGCTCATGATCCGAGAGCTTGGTTCTGCCAAATGGCCCTTCACAAAGCATTGAGCAGGTTGGGCGGGCTACTTCTGTGGGCCTCCTGTGTGTAGACACCAAAAATAAGGTTCAGTCCAATGAAAAGTCCGTTAATTATGCCCCAAGACTACGGATTGAAGGGTGTTTGGGTCTTGATGGATGGAAGCTGACTCTAAGTTGGACTCTGAAGAGTGTCGTAGCCCCTTGCCCTTTGATGTATTTGTCTCTGCCTGGCAGGGCCTGGCAGCTGCCTGGGCTCTGGCCTCTTCTCTATTCCAGGAAGCCCAGCCATGCCAGCTCTGGCTTGTTACTCTTTTTGTCCCAGGGAGCCCCTAGAGATCTCTTAGTAATGCATTTTTACCTATGGGGCCTAGCTGGCACTCTTCCTGCCCCTAGGGCCTGTTACATGATTTTGCCGTCAGGCTTTCTGATTGCAGCTTGTGGGCAGAGGATCCCCAGTGTCTTCTTTAACTGGGTGCTCGGTTTTCATTTTAATCTGACGACTGAAGAGCTCTGGAGTAGGAGCCAGGAGATCTTGATTTAAGTCTCACTCATTGTATGTATATCCTCGTACTTACTTCTCTCTGGGCCTAGTATCCTCATCTGATAAGTCATGGGATCTAGTATCCTTTCTGGGCCTGAAATCCCAGGAGTTGGGGAGAAGCAGGAATTGGGTTACAGAGGGTTACCAGCTGGTTTCAGGGGCTTGTCTCTTCTGGGACTCAGCTATGTGCTGGCTGACAGATCAAGCACCCAGGATCCATCGTGTTAGATCAGGATTCTGCCAGTCCTAGGTGCTTCAGAAAATCCCTGCCCTTACCTCTTTGTGGTGATAGGGTGGTGGGGGGTGTGCAGAGGGAAGAACTTGGGGATTGGTGCATGGTGGGGATGGGGAAGAAGGCTGTAGACTCAGCCATATTTGAGCCATGGAGTCTCAGGAGAAGAGGGGCCTGTGGAATGGGCCAGGCTATGATGGATTGTGACTTCTCAGCTTGTGGGTCAGTAATCCCTTTAGTAAGAGATCCCCAGGTGCACTTTAGCTGGAGCTCAGTCATAAAGGCAGCAGTGGAGAATGGAACTTTCATAAGAGGGTCCTGAGGAAGAGCCTATTGGATTACTCTTTCAAATTGTCCATGACAGACATGTTCCTCGAGGAGCCATTATCTTCAGATGGAATCTGGATACTTTGGTCTGTAAGATTTGACCCTAAGCTATTCAGCCAGGATGGATGAAATAGGAAGTTGGCCCTACAGTGTCTCATGGCCAAAGTGGTTTGGCCATGCTGGCCAAGAAGGGAGGCAGAATGTTGAGGGGACAGCAGAGGGATTGAAGATGGGTATGCACAAGGCACCAGACTCCTCCAAAGGTTTTGGAAAACCAAAGACTGGCATATGAAACCATGTCAAGAGTCTTGAGGCAGCACACCTCAGATGTGGGAGTGGGCTACTCAGATTTTATGAGATACCCCTTTTGTCTGAGGCCATGAACCAGTGAGCTTTCCTGGCACCAAACAACTTTATAATACACTGCAATTACCTGTGCAAGTGATTCCAGTACCCCTGTGTATCAAGCAGTTTTTTTTTTCTTTCTTTTTTATTGCATTTTAGGTTTTGGGGTACATGTGATGAACATGCAAGATTGTTGCATAGGTACACACTTGGCAGTGTGGTTTGCTGCCTTCCGTCCCCTCACCTGTATCTGTCATTTCTCCCCATGCTATCTCTTCCCACCTCCCCACCCCCCCGCCCCTCCCCCATTTCCCCCCAACGGACCCCAGTGTGTAGTGCTCCCCTCCCTGTGTCCATGTGTTCTCATTGTTCAACACCCACCTATGAGCGAGAATATACGGTGTTTGATTTTCTGCTCTTGTGTCAGTTTGCTGAGAATGATGGTTTCCAGGTTCATCCATGTCCCTACAAAGGACGTGAACTCATCGTTTTTGATGGCTGCGTAATATTCCATGGTGTATATGTACCACATTTTCCCTATCCAGTCTATCATCGTTGGGCATTTGGGTTGGTTCCAGGTCTTTGCTATTGTAAACAGTGCTGCAATGAACATTCGTGTGCACGTGTCCTTGTAGTAGAATGATTTATAATCCTTTGGATATATACCCAGTAATGGGATTGCTGGGTCAAATGGGATTTCTATTTTTAGGTCCTTGAGGAATCGCCACACTGTCTTCCACAATGGTTGAATTAATTTACATTCCCACCAACAGTGTAAAAGTGTTCCTATTCCTCCACATCCTCTCCAGCATCTGTTGTTTCCCGATTTTTTAATGATCGCCATTCTAATTGGTGTGAGATGGTATCTCAATGTGGTTTTGATTTGCATTTCTCTGATGACCAGTGATGATGAGCATTTTTTCATATGTTTGTTGGCCTCCTGTATGTCTTCTTTTGTAAAGTATCTGTTCATATCCTTTGCCCATTTTTGAATAGGCTTGTGTGTTTTTTCCTTGTAGATCTGCTTTAGTTCTTTGTAAATTCTGGATATCAGCCCCTTGTCAGATGGGTAGGCTGCAAAAATTTTTTCCCATTCTGTTGGTTGCCGATTCACTCTACTGACTGTTTCTTTTGCCGTGCAGAAGCTGTGGAGTTTGATTAGGTCCCATTTGTCTATTTCGGATTTTGTTGCCATTGCTTTTGGCGTTTTGGTCATGAAGTCCTTGCCTACACCTATGTCCTGAATGGTTTTGCCTAGATTTTCTTCTAAGGTTTTTATGGTATTAGGTCTGATGTTTAAGTCTTTAATCCATCTGGAGTTAATTTTGGTGTAAGGTGTCAGGAAGGGGTCCTGTTTCTGCTTTCTGCACATGGCTAGCCAGTTTTCCCAACACCATTTATTAAACAGGGAGTCCTTTCCCCATTGCTTGTTTTTGTCAGGTTTGTCGAAGATCAGATGGTTGTGGGTATGTTGTATTTCCTCTGAGACCTCTGTTCTGTTCCATTGGTCTATATCTCTGTTTTGGTACCAGTACCATGCTGTTTTGATTACTGTAGCCTTGTAGTATAGTTTGAAGTCCGGTAGTGTGATGCCTCCTGCTTTGTTCTTATTGCTTAGAATTGACTTGGCTATGCGGGCTCTCTTTTGGTTCCATATGAAGTTTAAGGTGTTTTTTTTCCAGTTCTGTGAAGAAGGTCATTGGTAGCTTGATGGGAATAGCGTTGAATCTGTAAATTACTTTGGGCAGTATGGCCATTTTCATGATGTTGATTCTTCCTAACCATGAACCTGGAATGTTTCTCCATCTGTTTGTATCCTCTCTTATTTCGTTGAGCAATGGCTTATAGTTCTCCTTGAAGAGGTCCTTTACTTTCCTTGTTAGTTGTATTCCTAGGTACTTTATTCTCTTTGTAGCAACTGTGAATGGCAGTTCGTTCTTGATTTGGCTCTCTTGAAGTCTATTACTGGTGTATAGGAATGCTGCATCAAGCAGTTTTTATTGGGCTTTTGCTTTGGGATTTCTTAAAGTCCCCTCTAGCCTCTGCTAGAATGGTCAAAGAGGGTTCTAAGATGGCAGTGGACAGGTGTGACTGGAGCAAAAAGTTCACTTAGGGCGGGGGTTCTCCTGGGGAACTTTCTCTGAGTCCTGTGAATGTTAGCAAAGTGTTACATGTATGTAGTGATGTGTGTTTCCCTGGGCAAGAACATAAAATCTTCAACCAGAGTCTCAAAATGGTCTTTTGTCTCACAAAAGTTTAAGGTAAGAACCCCAATCAGTCTATGAAAGCAGGGCTATGTCTGCTTAGCTGTCCATTGTATTCTTAGTACCTAGCTTAGGTACCCAGCATTTGGTAGGTGCTTAATAAATAATGGTTGGATGAATAACTGACTAAGAGGAATAATGAGGGTCTAACTCTGTCACCCAGGCTTATGAGTACAATGGGACAATCTCAGCTCACTGCAGCCTCTACCTCCCAGGCCCAAGTGATCCTCCCATCTCAGCCTTCTGAGGAGCTAAGATCACAGACATCTGCCACCACACCTGGCTAATTTTGAAATTTTTTGTAGTGACAGTGGTATCATTTGCATCAGTGGTGCCTGGTTGGAGGTGATTGGATTGTGGAGGTGGATTTCCCTCTTGGTGCTGTTCTCATGATAGTGAATGAGTTCTCATGCGATGTGGTCATTTATAAGTGTGTGGCACTTTCTCACTCTTCCTCCTGCTCTGGCCATGTGAAATGCTTGCTCTTCCTTGGCCTTTGGCCATGCCTGTAAGTTTTCTGAGGCTTCCCCAGAAACAGATGCTGCTGTGCTTCCTGTATAGCCTGCAGAACTGTGAGCCAATTACATCTCTTCATCATAAATTACCCATTCTCAGGTATTTCTTTATAGCAATGTGAGAATGGACTAATACCAAAAATTGGTGTCAGGAGTGGGGTGTTCCTAGAAAGATGCCTGAAAATGTGGAAGCAACTTTGGAACTGGGTAATAGGCAGAGGTTGGAAAAGTATGGAGGGCTCAGAAGAAGGCAGGACAATGAGGGAAAATTTGGAATTTCCTAGAGACTTTTTGAATGGATGTGACCCAAATGCTGCTGATGATACGAATACAAATAGCCAGGCTGAGGATGTGTCAGATGGAGAGGAAAAACTTACTGGGAACTGGAGTAAAGGTTACTTTTACTATGTCTTAGCAATGAGCCTGGCTGCCTTGTGTCCCTGCTGTATGGATCTGTAGAACTTTTGATCGTGAGAGTGATTATTTACGGTATCTGATGGAAGAAATTTCTAAGCAGCAAAGCATTTAAGATGTTGCCTGACTTCTTCTAATGCCTATGCTCATATGTATGGGTAAAGAAATGACTTAAAGCTGGAACTTACATTTAAAAGAGAAGCAGAGCATGGAAGTTTGGAAAGTTTGCAGCCTGGCCATGTGGTATAAAAGAAAAGCCCATTTTTAGGGGAGGAATTAAAACAGGCTGCAGAAATTGGCTTAAGTAAGAAAGGGCCAAGTGCTAATAGCCAAAACAGTGGGGAAAAGTCCTTGAGGCATTTCGGAGACCTTTGTGTCAGCTCCTCCCTGAATCATAGGCCCAGAGGCTAGGAGGACATAATGGTGTCATGGACCAGGCCTGGAGCCCTGCTGCTTTGCACAGCATCAGGGCACTGTTCCACACAGCCCACATTCCAGCTCCAGTGGAGGCTCAAAGGGGCCCAGGTATAGCTTGGGCCACAATTTCAGAGGGTACAAGCCATAAGCCTTGGTGGCTTCCACATGGTGTTAAGCTGGCGGGTGCACAGAGTACAAGAGTTGAGGTTTGGGAGCTTGTGCCTGGATTTTGGAGGATGTATGGAAAAGCCTATTTGTCCAGGGAGAAGCTTGCTGCAGGGGTGGAGCCCTCATAGAGAACCTCTAGTAGGGCAGTGTGAAGGGGAAGTGTGAGGTTGGAGCCCCTACACAGGGTCCCTACTGGGGCACTACCTAGTGAAGCTGTGAGAAGAGGGTCACCATCCTCCAGACCCCAGAATGGTAGATACACCAGTATCTTGTACCTCATGCCTGGAAAAGCTGCAGGCACTCAATGCTAGCCCTTGAAATCCACTGTGGGGGCTGAACCCAGCAGAGCCACAGGGGCAGAGCTGCTTAAGGCCTTACAAGCCCAACCCTTGCACTAGTATTCCCCAGATGTGAGAAATGAAGTCAAAGATTATTTTGGAGATTTAATATTTAATGACTGCCCTGCTGCGTTTTGTACCTGCATGGGGCCTATAACCCCTTTCTTTTGGCTTATTTCTCCCTTTTGGAATGGGAGTTTTTACTTAATGCTGATACCCCATTGCATCTTGGAAATAACTTATTTTTCATTTTACAGGCTCATAGGCAGGAGGGACTTCCCTTGTCTTGAATGAGACTTTGGATTTTGGACTTTTGAGTTAATGCTGGAATGAGTTAAGACTTTGGGGGACTGCTGGGAAGGCATGATTGCATTTTCCAATGTGAGAAGGACCTGAGATTTGAGAGGGACCGGGGGTGAAATGATATGGTTTGAAGCTATGTGTCCACCCACATCCCATGTGGAATTGTAATACCCAGTGTTGGAGGGGGGACCTGGTGGGAGGTGATTGGATCGTGGAGGCAGATTTCCCTCTTGGTGCTGTTCTTGTGATAGTGAGTTCTCATGAGATCTGGTTGTTTAAAAGTGTGTGGCACCTCCCCAACTCTTCCTCCTGCTCCGGCCATGTGAAGTGCTTGCTGCTCCTTTGCCTTTGGCCATGATTGTAAGTCTCCTGAGGCCTCCTCAGAAGCAGCAGCTGCTGTGCTTCCTGTACAGCCTGCAGAACTGTGAGCTAATTAAATCTCTTTTCATCATAAATTACCCAGTCTCAGGTTTTGTTTTTTTTTTTTTTAAATACTGAAAAGAGTTAACAGTGTATTATAATTTATTTTATCAGACAATCTAGGAAGTTTGCAGTCACCAGCAGTTCTAGTGCAATTTCAGGTGCAGTTGGGAGTCTGGGAATCTTGGAGGTGTTAGTGTAGCGAAACTTGTGTATAAAATACATGCATACTTTTGACAGCCCATGTTAAGGTCCCTCTCTCAAACTGACCCATTGGTTTCATTCTCAGAAAAATTGGCCTGGGCCACTCCACATGGCTTTATTATACCTGATGTTAATGCATATTCTCTTTTTACAGTAAATTAATGTCCATCAGATGATATCAATTTGATATACATGGCATCAGGGCCTTCACAGCCACCACGGTTTTCTCTTTGCCATCCATTTTGTTCTTATGAAATTCTGCTTTGCTTCCCTGGGAACTTTAGTCGTTTCTCTGAGTTCTGTTTCTCCTCCAGCTCAAGACTCCCTTGTCTTGAGCCACCACAGCCCAGTACCCATGTATTGCCCCTCCACCACTGTAGCCCAGTCCCTATGTACTGCTACAGCCCTGTTCCAGGGCCACTCCCCCACCCTCAGCTGCCTCCCTGTCCTCAGGTATTTCTTTATAGCAATACAAGAACAGACTAAAACAGATGGGGTCTCCCTGTGTTGTCCAGACTGGTCTCTACCTCCTGGGCTCAAGGGATCCTCCTGCCTTGGCCTCCCAAAGTGCTGCTATTACAGGCATGAGCTGTGATTACACCTGGCCTTGGAGAGCTTTTAATGTAGAGGTTTATAGCCTTGTGGAAAAGTTCTGGTTTAATTTTTAAAATAAATATTTATTGATAGTTAGCTCCAATCATGTGTCAGGTATTGTAGTATTATTACTAGTACTTAATACCGCTATTATTTCCTCAATGACTACCAGCCACTATTTACTGGGCATGCATGATGTGCCGGGCATTGTACTCAGCCCTTTGCAATATGATCTCATTCAATCCTTATAACCATCCAGTCAAGCAGATATCATTACCCGCCTCTTACTCATAAGGCTCGGAGAGCAGTTACGTCACTTGCCCACTTTCATGCAGCAACGAAGTAGAAACGCCCTAATTCTAACCCCAAATTAGCCTGACTTCAAAACCTATATCCTCAGCCATTATTTGATCTTCAGGGATGAGTGGCTCAGTGCTGAGAACAAGGACTCATGTACCCTGGTCACAGCTTGTTGCAAACCCCAAGCTCAAAGCCCCTGTGAAGTAAGAAAGGAACACGATCGTGCCGAATCTTGGGTGAGGTCAGGAAGGCCGCTTGGGGTGGGCACGGTGAGTCTGCAGGGTTGGTAGACGATCTTGACAACCATCTCCTTAGTTAAGCCTTTCACACAGTCCATTTTCTCTAGTCAGCTGAGTGTTTGGAGGCCTGTAAGCCCCCCTGCTAGAGAGGATCAGGGAAGCAGGCGCTTGGAGCTGTCAGGGAGAAATACCTGAATTATTTGAACAGATAATAACAGGATAGTGTAAGCTTGTTTAGTGCAAGGAAACTCACTGTAACAGAAACCCCCTCCCAGATCATCAATGGGCATTGCAGCTAAAGGATTTTCTGTGAGGTGGACACAAAGAAGACTTCTCCAGAGCCCAGGCAGTGGGGGCGAGGGAGGGTCTGGGCCATCAGGACCCAGAAGAAGTGGTGGTCCTGGTATCCTTGGGGGCAGATGAAAGGCTATGGGAGTTGGGTTAGTGTGCCTTTGCCTTAGACTGGGAGTTCCAAGATGGAGTCTAGTCTTCTCTCGGGCATGTGCTAATTATATAAACTTGCCAGTTATTGTTCTTTGGGCTTTATTCTCTTCCTCTCTAAAGTGAAGGCACCTGATTGCATGACTTTATTCAGTTCCGACATGCTGCCATTCCTAGAGACTTCTCAGCTGCAGTGGCAGGACAAGGGGCCTTTGTAATAAGGAACATGGGTATGGGGTATAGTTTGTGCTTGTCTTAATGTATGTCTTTTATTATTATTATTATTTCAAATTTTATTTCCCCCAGGCTGGAGTGCAGTGGTGCGATCTCAGCTCACTGCAACCTCCACCTCCCAGGTTCAAGCCATTCTCCTGCCTTGGCCTCCTGAGTAGCTGAGAGTACAGACCCATGCCACCACATCAGGTTAATTTTTGTGTTTTTAGTAGAGATGGGGTTTTGCCATGTTGGCCAGGCTGATCTTGAACTCCTGACCTCAGGTGATCCACCCATCTTGGCAGCCTCCCTAAGTGCTGGGATTACAGGTGTGAGGCACCGTACCTGTCCTTACTACTGTTTTTAACTGTGACAAATGTGTGGCCACCACCAGCACTGGGATGTGGTCCATTTAATCTTCTCAACAACCTCATGGATTAGGTACCATTACTAACCCCATTTTTCAAAGACAAGAGGCCTAGAGAGGGTAAGTGACTCGCCTCAGGTCCCACTGCCTTTAGGGGGCAGAAGTGAGACACTTGTCTGGGTAGTTTGACTTCAAAGCCATTCCTTTAATCACCTGGCAGACTTTCTCATTTTTTTGAGCAAGACTTACAGCAAGACATACTCTTCCAAGCCAAACCCAGATTGTCCACAGATATATGCATATCAAATGGAAATGCTCTGTCCTGCATGTCCTGGTAGTTCTCGTTTTCCTTGCTCTTGGCTTTCTGTTTTGTGAGTATCATTATTGTATTAGTTTCCTGCGGCTACAGTAACAAATGACCAGCAATCGGGTGGCTTAAAATAGCAGATATTTATTCTTTCACAATTCTGGAGGCCAGAGGTCCGAAATCAAATTGTCAGCGGGGCTGTGCTCCCTCCAGGGGCTCCAGGGAGAATGGGTTCTGTGCCTCTCCCAGCAACTGGTGGCTTTGGCTGGTCCTTGCTGCAGTGTCTGCCTCTGTGGTCATGCTGCACCTTCTCTTCTCTGTCTGTCTGTCCTAAGGATAACATGTGGTGCACTTAGGGTCCCATGATAACCAGTGTGCTCCTCCTCTCTAGATCCCTTGGCTTAATCACTTCCTTTGCCATGCAAGGTAGCATCCACAGGTTCTAGGAGTTAGGTCATGGGGGCTGCCTTTTGACCCACTACAGTTACGGACTTGTGAATTTTTACAGATTCGGTGTATTTCAGTCAATTCTCCTAACTATTCTTTTTGCACCTCAAATTGTCCTTGAAGCCAGCCCCCCCTGTACTCTTTATATATATATATATATATATATATATATATATATAGAGAGAGAGAGAGAGAGAGAGAGAGAGAGAGAGAGAGAGTCTCACTCTGTTACCAGGTGCCAAGCTGGCATGCAGTGGCACGATTTTGGCCCACTGCAACCTCCGCCTCCTGGGTTCAAGCAATTCTCCTGCCTCAGCCTTCTGAGTAGCTGGAACTACAGGTGTGCACCACCATGCCCGGCTAATTTTTTGTATTTTTTAGTAGAGACGGGGTTTCACTATGTTGGCCTGGATGGTCTCGATCTCTTGACCTTGTGATACACCTGCCTTGGCTTCCCAAAGTGCTGGGATTACAGGCGTGAGCCACCGTGCCCAGCCACCCCTGTACTCTTATAATTTTATTTTGTTTTTCAGACTGGGTCTTGCTCTGTTGCCCAGGCTGGAGTGTGGTGGTGTGATCATGGCTCACTGCACCTTATCCTCCTGGGCTTAGGTGATCCTCCCTACTCAGTCTCCAAGTAGCTGGGGATACAGACATGCACCACCACGCCCAGCTAATTTTTTATTTTTTGTAGAGTATGGACTCTTGTTATGTTGGCCAGGCTGGTCTTGACCTCCTGGACTCAAGTGATCCTTCCGCCTTGGCCTCCCAAAGTGCTGGGATGACAGGTGTGAGCTGCTGCGCCCGGCCCCCTGTAGTCTTTAGGCATGACCCCATTGGTCTGTGAACAAGCCCATGCTCTCTGACACAAGATGTCACAGGCTTGTGTACTCCTTACTCCCAACCTGGAATTCCTCCAAGTCACCCCGATTTCTTTCAGTAGGAACTGACATTTGTTATTTTCCATTCTCTTCTATTTCATTAAAGAAAAACACTGATTACAATCTACTGAATTGATTTTATGGACCTACTTATGGATTGTCACCTGCAGTTTGAAAATCACTGTCCTGGGCTATTTTGCCCTTCTCTACTTTGATCACAAATTTAGGAATTTCCTTCCCATTAGAAAGCGAGGCACCCTCAAATACAAGGGCCAAATCTTCAGCCACCGGCTCTTCCATGGCTGCAGCATGGGGTCTGCACACAGAGGGCCTGCACCCCATTTAGAGACCCTCAGAGCCCCTGCTGCCCTCCCTGGCACCTT
This sequence comes from Saimiri boliviensis, assembly GCF_048565385.1. Classification (NCBI taxonomy): domain Eukaryota; kingdom Metazoa; phylum Chordata; class Mammalia; order Primates; family Cebidae; genus Saimiri; species Saimiri boliviensis. The sequence goes on from NC_133454.1 coordinate 56,219,297, forward strand.
GCATCTCTTCTGGGCCCCTCTCCCTTCCTCCTCCTCTTCCCTCTCCCCCTTCCTCCTTCCCTTTCCACCCTGTCCCTCTCCATCACTGCCTGGCCTTCATTTTGCCATTCTAAGAGGCTAATGTGAAAATTGCTCACAGATGGCACAAACAGTATGGAGAAGAGCCTCTCTCTTCATTAGAGCAACACAAGATAGTGTTTTTAAGTGATTAAATTGTTACAGCAATAATTAGGCTGAAATCCAAACATCTCATCAGACTGCTTCAACCTCTCACCAAGGGCTCTTGAGGGCCCCTTGGGGTTTGCAGGGGCCACCCCAATGGAGAGCCCAAGAGCGACTGTCCAGGCCTTTCTGGACCTTCCCCATGGGGTCCCCTGGGGCAGAAACATCTGGGTAGTGTTAGGGCCTCCATTGGCGGTCACTCCCTCTAAGCAGATGTAGAGGTCCCGGCCCCAAGCTAGGCTGTAGCTGAGTTTGTCTTTGGTGGCCATCCCGTCCCCGTTGGCCTCCACCTTGTCCTGTAGCCACTCTGTACTCTGAGTGCCGCAGGTGCTCCTGGAGGGCTGTCCTGCTTGCCCCTCCTTGCTGGCCACCCCTTGTTCTCCTAGCACCCTGGCTGGAGTCAGCTGGCCCCACGGGAAGAAAGGGAGCTGGGTGAAGTCCTCTGCAGGACATGACTACAGGACAGACACTGCATCTCATACCCTGCTGCGGAGTGTGGGCATTCTCTGGGGCAACCTGGGAATTGCTCTCGATCTTGTCCTTCCTCATTCCCCATTAGCGTAGGGCCCCATTTCTTCCTTCCAGAGCTTGAAACAGCTCCCGCCTCACCTGCCCTCCACCTTCTCTCCTTGCCTACTGCTCCAGGAAAGAAAGCATAGAAAGCTAGACACAAATAAAGACACCTTCATGTATCTGGTTATCTTGGGGGTGGGTAGGGGGTGGGGCAAAGATTTAAGAGAGACCTAGAGAAGATGAAGTGCACCTGGTATGAAAATTACAGACTAGCAATCACAAGATCTCATTTTAAATAAACATGTGAAAATGAGACTTAAGGTGAAGTGGCTCACACCTGCAATCCGAGCACTTTGGGAGGCCAAGGTGGGTGGATAACTTTAGGCCAGGAGTTTGAGACCAGCCTGGCCAACATGGCAAAACCCTGTTCCTACTAAAAGTACAAAAATTAGCCGAGCATGATGGCAGGCACCTGTAGTCCCAACTACTCTGGAGGGTGTCAGGAGAATTGCTTGAACCAGGAAGTAGCGGTTGCAGTGACCTGAGATCATGCCACTGCACTCCAGCTAGGGTGACAGAGCGAGACCCCATCTCAAAAAACACAGACTTAGGTTTCATATGGTGGTCGGTCAAAGGTGTCAGGAAAGGAGGAAAGGAGGAAAATAGGGAGGTCAGAGCAAAGGCAGTAGGGAGGGAATGGCAAATGTGCACCTGTCCAGAGAGCAGACACAGAGAGAAGGAACAGAAAGCAGGGAGAGCAGAGCCTGGGGAGGTGGAGAGAGTTGGGCCATGATGTGACGTAGCAGTTGGTCACTTACTTGCTGGCCCTTCTGAGCTCTGTTTTAGTTTAGGGATTCCAAGTGTTGTTGCCTCTTCTCACATCTGAGATGCTGATCAGTCAGTGCTTTTGTGGCTCTTTCTCTGCATCTTTCTGTCTCTCCTTTCAGCGGGCATAGCTCATCTTTCCAGTGGAGGAGGCATTTTGGTCTGGGTTTCGGTGGGCAGATGTCAGAGCTGGCTTATGTGCTCTTCCCTTCTTACTCCTGGCTCCAAACAGAGTGCCAGGGTGTGGTGGAAACTCCGTGTGTTTGGCAGGAGGGTGGGCGGCTGCTGGGTGAATCAGAACTTCCAGGTGGAAGTGATGTGTTAGAGGAAGGACTGGTTGGGGGTAGAGACAGAGGCAGATGGGGTGTGGTGAGGTGTGAGTCAGTGATGTCCCACCCTGCCCGCCCCCCAGGCTTCCCAGTCCCTCTTCTATTCGGATTCTACTTCTAATCAGAAGTAGACACAATAGTTGAAGAAATAGAGAAGATAAACTTTTATATAAAAAATAAACTTTTGGCCGGGCGCGGTGGCTCACACCTGTAATCCCAGCACTTTGGGAGGCCGAGACGGGTGGATCACGAGGTCAAGAGATCGAGACCATCTTGGTCAACATGGTGAAACCCTGTCTCTACTAAAAATACAAAAAAGCAGCTGGGCATCGTGGCTCGTGCCTGTAATCCCAGCTACTCAGGAGGTTGAGGCAGGAGAATTGCCTGAACCCAGGAGGCGGAGGTTTCGGTGAGCCGAGATCGCGCCATTGCACTCCAGCCTGGGTAACGAGAGCGAAACTCCGTCTCAAAAAAAAAACTTTTATCTTTTATAAAAAAAATAAAAGATATAAACTTCATCTGCTGGGGTAGGATTACATCAAGGAGGATGAAATTAAGGGCTTTTCTTGGAAAGAGATCTCCAGGATAATTTGATGGAAGACTTTAGTTATTTCAGATTCTAAGTGTTCCCCCTGCAACAAAAGATGCTTTAAAAAAGAATTAATTGATTTGGGGAGTCACATGAAAATATTATGTACATGTATCTCTTCGAGTCCTTAGAGCTGCTATTAGTCTAGAGAGCTGCCAGCAGCCCAGGGAAGGGGGCTTCAATGCCCTGCCCTTTTCCTATGTGCTGGTGACAGATGACCCAAGTCTCTGCCCCCAAGGGAATGGAATGAAGGCTGGGAAAGGGAAAATGGGTTTAGATTCGACCTCAGGAAGAACTTGGAACCATTTTACCTGCTTCAACTGGCTTGGCACACTTTATTGGAAGGAAATTGATGAGCTCCCCTCCTCTTAGACGAGAGAATGGCATGTCTTATGTGAGTGGGGATGTGAGCTCTTCAAGAGATTGTGTTGTCTCAAAGCAGCACAGGGTGGTTCTAGGACCTGGGATCTTTTGAGCTTACCTCTGGTCCCCTGCCACACTGACATTGCTTCCGGGGTGCACTCAAGTCTCCAGCTCACCTTGATCCGGGCTTTCCCCAGGGAACAGTAGGCTCCTAGGCACCCCAGGGCTCATTCCCACTGTCCCTCTGCCTGAACACCCTGTTTGGATCCAATCTCAAGGACTCCACAGCTGCTGTGCACTCATCACTCTGGACACACAGTGTCTGGAAAACTCTCTTGCTGGACTTCCAGCCCCTTCTCCCTTGATCAGGGCTCATCAGGAGGATGGCAGACTCCCATAGTCAGAGCCTTGTAGGGCAAACAGATGAAAGCGTTTGCCTTATGATCTGCCCTGAAGAAACATGGCTTGATGTGATTGACAGGAAGCCAGCTCTAGTGGTGGCAAGCCCCGATGGTCAGCACACCGTTCCTTACGTGCCAGCCGACACCACAGAGGCCCAGGGGGCTCCTCCACTGCCCAAGGCCCTGGGTAGAGGCCAGGTGACAGGCAGGTCTGGCCCCATTTGTGCTGATCTGGTCTTGAGGGCCTCGGGCTGTGTGTCTGGGGTTGCACAGCTCAGTGTCCTTCTATGTTGTGTCACCAGCGCACTTTATCTACCGTTGGGTCCCCAGGGCTCAGCACAGAGTAGGAATTTCATTAATATTGGCTGATGAGAAACATTATGGATCCCAAGTTAATCCAGATCTTCCTTCATTCACAAGAAATTATAAATCTCAGCACTTACTTACATTTTTAGAAGGGATCCTGCACGTTCCTGATCTTCCCCGAAGGAGAAGCCACATAGTGTGGTGTGAGGAGAGCACCAGGCTAGGAGTGGAAACCTGGGTTCTGGTGGAAACCAGCCCTGCCTTGCACTGGCCCTATGAATGTGGGCACTGCCCCTCCCCGGAGTCTCTGTGTCTCTCGGCGTGCGGCAGGTGGGGTTGTACCGGTTCCTTCCAGTTCCAGTGTTTCCTTTCCCTCCCCTTCCCTGCTCAGCCTTGTGCCTTTCAGAGCACACCAGGTTGGGAGGTGGAGTAAGCCTGGCAGCTCCTGAAGACAGTGGTTTCCTGGGGCCCAGGAGGCAGGCCCTGCTGGGGTGAAACTGTCAGTACGGCTGCTGCCCCCTCCCTAAAAGGCCTAAGGGCAGGATGGACTTGTGGTTTGGGGCCCCTGGTGCAGCCCTTCTGGACCTCTGGACAAGGGCCTGGCTTTGTCTTGTCTGGAGTGCCTGAGCCAGACAAGCAGAGAGGGGCCTCTAAGAGCGGCCATCTGGCTGCACACTCCCCTTTTCCAGCATAAAGTAATTCTTCAAGTCAAAACATAGTTCCTGAGGAATAAAGGTCAAGACAAACTGCAGAGTGAACTTAACTCATGTCAGGGTGCTGCCAGCCATTTGATGTGCTCCTAATTCCCCTGAGCCTCAGTCTCCTTGTCTGTCAAATGGGCCTGAGAATGCTCACTGTGAAGATGGTGAGAGACAGTGTATATGAAGCCCTTCGAAAGGCACAAGGGGCTGTATCAGCGTCAGCCTCGGCGGAGAGGAGGCAGCCTGTGCCGGGTGCTAATGCTCCGCTGGTGGCAAAGGGCGCGTTCCCAGGAGGGCTGTTATCCAGATGGCTCAAACGTGGTGAGAAACTCTGAGGCTCGGTGAGCTGTGAGGTGGAGGAGGCTGAGTGCATTCTGTCCCCATCACCTGGCCCTTCATCTGACATCTCTGGCCCAGGCCACAGATTGGAGTGCTGTTTTTTCCCATGCTTGGTGGAATCATGGATTTTGTCCCAGAAGTACATCTTTAGCCATGGCCCCAGGAGTCCCCAGTCACCCCTGCCACTTAGCTGACCTTTCCCTTGGCTGAAACAAGGGGATGTGACTGTTGACATGCTTATTTGTGTTCCCTGGGCCTCCCTGACCACCAAGCACCCCTCTGGGTAAAAGCACACCTTGGAGATTGTAGATTCCCTGAAGCCAGGAGCTGTGCTCCTGAGGACCCTCAGGAGGGCCATGGAAAGGTTGGTGGTCCTGATGACACAAGGGTTAGCAGTGCCTCCCTGGGGTCCTGGCCTGTTTCACTGATGGGTGGAGGAAGAGAAGGGACATCAGTTTCTAGGGGCCTGAGGAAGGCAATTTCTTGGGACCCAGGTGAGTCCAGAGGTCTTGGCCATGGTTTCAGCTGTGGGCGGAGGGACTTCTCCAGCAAGGGCAAGAAAATTCTTCCTCAGTTCTCTGTTTTTTCTTATACCATGAAAAATAAATGTGAAGTAAAGAGGGTTTCAGGGAAAGATCCATCCTTCTTCCCTTCCCTCCCTTCCTTCCTTTCTTAAATATTTATTAAGCAAGCAGTACTCACCTTATGCTGTGCTAGGACACTCAGAGCGCAGGACACATCTGCTGCCCTCCTAGGAACTCACAGTCTAGTCAGCTAGATGAAATAACCTCCGAACAAGGCCGCAGCAGGAGGCGTGCGGCCGCTGACGGAGGGGTGGAGCCATTCAGACCCGGGTGAGCTTTGGGAAGCCTGGTGCAGCCACGGAGGGCATTGTAGAGGAGGTGGCCCAGAGCTGGGCCCAGAGGATGGGAAGAAGTTGGAGAGGTGGGGAAGGTGAAGGGAAGCATAATTGAGAACAAAACTGGCATAGGGCAGTGGCCGATGATGGGAGTTTGAATCCTGTCTATACCATGAAATATCCATGCAGCCTTGACAATTTGCCTTCTTTCAGTTTCTTCACTAGAAAAATGAGGACAATAGTCGTCTCCATCTCCTAGGGTTGTTTGAGGATTAAATGAAATAAAATGTGAACTACCTAGGGCCAAGGTTGTTCCGAGTACACACACATTCAGAACACATCAGCTACTGTCATTCCTGCCACGGCTGGTGCGACTGCTCGACTTCTGCCTTCCAGTTGCTGCTGCCCTGTCCTCCTGCCCTCCCTGCCTTGACCCTGCTGTGATGAGAAGGCACCTGAAACTCTCCTCTGGGCCACAGGTGCACCTGGCCCTGTGCTCAGGCTTCTGGCTAATCCGTGGTCCCCAAGCAGAGGAAGCCAGAGCTTCTCAAGAGGGTGTGAATTAAACCCAGCATCCCTCCTGCTCTTTTCCGATTGTCCTGATTGTCCTCCAAGGCAAAAACTTTCCCTGCCAGGCCTGCTGCTGTTTGTATTGACAGCTCCAGCCACCTTTTCCTTCCAGCAGCTCCCCATGCTGGGCGGCTGGGGAGCTGGCCTTTTGCTAGAAGAGGGGGATGTGATGCCCTCAGAGGCATCTGCCCACCCCCTCGGGAACCTGACATTTTGTCTGCACCAGGGCAGGGGCCTCTGTGCTAATTGGGCCTGTCCCAGCTGTCCTAGTGCTAATTCAGTTTCATTACACTGGCAGTTGGGCTGGCAAAGCTTTGGTGCAGGGTACCCAGCACCAAGATAAAAGGCACGTGGCATTTGTGTGTGTGGGAGAAAGGGGTACTGTGGGCACCAGGCAGCAGGTGTCCCTTCTAGCCAGGGTCTAGGAGCTCTTCTGAGCTCCTGCAAGTGAAGTGGCTGGGAGGGTTTCCTCTCTTCCTGCCCAGCCCAGCCTGGCTGCAGGCTACAGAGTCGTCCTCTACCTTGTCCTGTGCGTGGGCCTTGAGCCCCCTCTTACCTGTCAGCCTCTTACCTGTCAGCCTCTGGGGCAAGCAGAAGGCCCCATGGCCCAGTGCCAGAGATAAGCCCGTTGGAAGTAGGCAAACCAGGCCTCCCGTGACCTGCTATTTAACTCAGACAAGACTGCCTGACTACTTTGTGGTGTGTTTCTGAAAGCAGCTAGAAACGTGCTTGAAGAGGAGCAGTGAATAGGAATCTCTTTGGGTTGCACGTGCTCCTGGCAGCCCACTGGGAAGAGGAGGCAGCCCAGGCTCTGCCCTGTCAACACTTCTGCTGATGGTTCTTAGCAGCAGCCATCTCCAGCCTTTCCTGCTCTGCCAGGAAAAAGTGAAATGCGAAGAAAAGCAGACGCCTGCCTCCTCTTCGAAGGGCGTTGGGCTGAGCTCTGGGTGGCTGGACCCCCGTCTCAGGAGCCAGGTAAGGGGGAACTCTCTTGGGAGAGAGCTTCTGTGACAGTCCATACATCCATATTGTTTTGAGCACAAATGAGCAAATGGTTTAAAATTAGCTTAGCCTACTTCGAAAGTCTCCCTTTTTTGTCCCTTTTGTTGGACACCATTGGATGCTGATGTCGGACAGCGTGATACGTTGGAAAGTTCGCTAACTGGGATTCTAGGTCCCGCCTGGGTTCTAGAGTCCTTGGGCAAGGCCCCTCTCTTGAGGGACCTGCTTTTTTCTTCTATAAAATGAGAAAGTGCACCTGGGAAATCTCTGGGTTTTTGGGGAAGCACTCACTCCAGCCGAGCAGAAAAGAATGTATGTGGAATGCAGAGCGCTGGTGGTCCTGGGTCTGGTTCCATCTCTTATTTACAAGCTGGGTCGTATGTCTCAGTCTCAGTTCTCTCATATGAGAAAGGGAGTAATCACAGTGCCCGCCTCTCGGGGACATTGTGAGAATGAACAGAGGTGCACACGTAGCCCTCAGCACAGTGTCCAGCTCCTAGACAGCACTCGGTATGGGTCTGCTGTGTTTTGCTTTCATGGTAATTATCACTGTGGTCATTTCATCATCCCTTCTAGACCTGACAGCGTTGCCTCTGCGGCACACTGGGTATTCCTGAGTGCTTCTCAAGCTTCTATTACTTGAGGCTCATGTCAGAAGGCAGATGCTGACTCTAGGGTCTGGGGTGGGGCCTGAGTTTCTGCATTTCTCGTGAGCTCCCTGGGGATATGGATGCTGTTGTCCATGGGCCACACTTTGAGTAGCCAGGATGTGATGCTACTCAAGAATTGATGCCCAGCGTACGTGGATGTGTCACCCAGGGCCAGACCTCCGAGTCGACGGGAGTCTCTTAGGGTCCAAGGAGAGAGTGACAAGCCTGGTAAACTCAGCAGCTGCCACCCCGTACTCTGCCTTGCCCCCAGGACACTAGACAGCACAAATATCTCATCAGATAGCAGTGAGAGGGGACAGAGGCCTTCGGGCACAATGAGGTCGGGAGAATCTTCCCAGCTGATTTCATGAAAGGATTTTAGAGATGATTCTTTCCTTGAACTCCTAATTTTCTCATAATTTAGGGCTGATTTTTTTTTTTTTTTGAGGTGGAGTTTCACTCTTGTTGCCCAGGCTGGAGTGCAATGGCGAGATCTTGGTTCCAACTCCCAGGTTCAAGCAATTCTTTTGCCTCAGCCTCCTGAGTAACTGGGACTACAGGCATGTGCCCCAACACCTGGCTAATTCTGTATTTTTAGGAGAGATGGGGTTTCTCCAAGTCTGTCAGGCTGGTCTTGAACTCCCACCGTCAGGTGATCCACCCACCTTGGCCTCCCAAAGTGCTGGGATTACAGGCGTGAGCCACTGTGCTTGGTCCAGGGCTGATTGTTATGATTGGCTCATGAGTATTGAGCTTGTCTCTTCAATTAAGCTGAAAATGCTTTGAGGACAAAGGTCTTGTCTCATATTGCTGTTTACCTCCGAGCTCCTAGGACACTGCTGGGCTTACAGGAGGCACTGGGTTTCATTTGCCCTGCAGACCCCCAGCCTTGGAGCTTGGTTGGGGTGGGGATGAGAACACCAACATGGAGTCAGGTGGTCACAGGTTTGAAGTCCTGCATGATCATACACTGTTGTGCAGTGGTCAGGGGCAAGCTCCCTACCCCTCCAAGCTTCCTCATCTGGAAATGAATGGCAATACCCACTGCCATGGGCGGAATGTTTGTGTCCCTCTGGAATTCATGTGTTGAATCCTAGCCCCCAGTGTGATGGTATTAGGAGGTGAGCCTTTGGGAGGTCATAGATGTGGAGGCCTCATGAATGGGATGTGTGCCCTTATATAAGAGACCCCAGAGAGCTTGCTCTCTCTTTCTACCATGTGAAGATACAACAAGCTGACCACCTGCAACCTGAAAGAGAGGCTTCACCAGAACCTGACCATGTCTCACCTTAATCTTGGACCTCCAGCCTTCAGAACTGTGAGAAATGAATTTCTGTGGTTTAATAAGCCACCTCCAACGACGACACCCTCCTCAGATTTATAAGGCTGAATTGAGATAATGAGTAAAGATCGCAGCTCAGGGTGGGGTTCTGCTTCTGTGCACCATGTCCCCTTCTCCTCCTCTCTTTTCTCTTCTTGTCCTGTGTTGTCAGGCTGGACCGTGCCCTCTTAGAACTCTGGAGCTGCTTAGAGTTCCATGCTCACCCTCCAAGGGCTTCACTTACTTCTCGTTTCCAGGTTAGTTCCAGGTGTGAGAAATCGAAGTCCAGCACTTGTCCCTGTGGGTCCCAGCCACCTTCTTCCTGCTCTTGCTGCTCTGTTTATCTTGCTCAAAACTTTGCTCTTCCAGGAATAGCACTCAGCTCACACCACCCAGCATGTCCTGGGGATGAGCGGAAGGACACCTCCCGAACTGAGGGTTCCTGATTCTGAGATATCCTGCAACTCCTTGCAGGCCTCTGTGTGCTCAGCGGGGACACCTTTCTCCACCGCTGGGGAGACTGGAATATGCTTATCTGCTGCACGGGAACAGCAGCCTGGGGGTATTGATGCTATGACCTTGTTACTAGCTCATGTCTTAACCCACCTTGCAGTTCACAGATCGTTTCCTTTGGCCCTTACAAATGAGCTGTGAGGCAGGCTGGTTATATCATCACCCTCATTTAACAGGTGAGGAAACTTAGAAGGCACATGAACAGATGACAGCACCTTGGTCATCTGACCCTAAGTTCAGTGCCCTTTGCCTTGGGTGGCAGCTGCCCACAGCGCCACCAGTGCCATGCAGAAGAGTAGTCAGCCAAGAACATTATATGTTCAGCGACAGTGAGTTCAGAGTCTTCTTGGCCTGGAGCTTCGTTTAAGATGAAGTGCCATCAGCAAGGTAATTATCATTATGGCCATATTTAAAGCACTTAAATAGCCATGTCAGGCTTTCAGAGCCCTGTAAATCAGAGACACAGTGAGTACAGGGCCAGGCCTCATAGGACTTCCAGGCCTTCTCGATGAGGGAGTGGAGAGAGCCGTTTCCTGGGATAGAGAGGACTCCCTGCAGACACTGGCCTCTCGTAATCACTGCCCAGGCCTTGTTCTGTGCATGTGAGCATGTGTGTGTGATCGCACATACCTGCTTTTGAAAGGCTTTGACTTAGATGTTGCTCTCTGTCTGAAGCTGGTGTTCAATTAGGGACCGGAGAAGCTTTTAACTTTTATTGTTTGTTAATAAAGATAAATTTGAAGCATCAAAAGTGTACTGAGTTGGCTTTTTTAAGTAAAGAGGGAAATGAAAGTGGCAGATCCCCTCAGATGAAAGGGGATGGCCTGTGTTAGCATTAGGAAGCCCCTGAGCAGGGAGCGGCTAGGAGGGGAAGGGCAAGTTTCTCCATCTCCCTGCTGCTCCTGTGGGGTTTGCTGGGGAGATCCAAGCATAGGCAGAAAGGAAGCCTGGCTGGGCATGGAGATTTTTTGAGATAAGGGCTCTGCTTGCAGCACTATCTCACAGTGGGATGTGTGAAAGACGATGGCAAACCTCTGAGCTGATGCAGACTGAAGATCTGTGAGCTCGGGGGCGGGAGAAGGGCTCTTGGGGAGAGAGAGCATAGTGGTTAGCAGGACAGAACTTGGAGGTGGCCAAACATAGGTTCAAATCCTGGTGTTTCCATTTATGAGCTGTGTAATGTTAGAGCAGCGGCTGCACCTTTCTGAACCTCATCTCTAAAATGGCGCTCTTTAGACCTGCCTTCTAGTGTGTGTGCAGATTAAGCACAATAATATATGTAAAGTGCTTGGCGTCCTGCCTGACAAGTTGTAAGCCGCCGAATAAATGGCAAGAGGGAGCCTCTGGTGCCCTGTGTTTCCCGACACACTCTTTCTGTCACTCTAGCGTCGTTAGAGTGTTAGTTGTTGAACATGACAACTAACGTGTACTGAGACCCTACTCAGTGCCAGGGCTATGCCTGAAGTTCTGCAGCAAACAGGAGGTGGAGCTGGCATTCAAACCCAGCTTTCCCCATTCCAAAGCTTCCCCCACACCACCCCGCCATCATCCTGCGGTGCCACTTCCTAGGTTGAAAGGCCTCCACTTATAACACAGAGTCCCCTCCTCCCCCAAGGATTCTGAAGCTTCTGCCAGGGCCTTGCCGTGCCCTTTCTGGAAAGAGCCCTTCCAGACACCAAAGATTCTGCCAGCCTGCCAGCCTGCCTGCCTGCCTACCCCAGAGACTCTTCAGAGAGACTCTGTTCCTCTAGGGACCCACTGAGAGTTTAGTCTGTCAGACAGGAGACCTGTTGCTTTGTCTGGAAACCCCAGTGGTTTGGAGACAGCAGATTTGGGAACTGAAAAGAGACAGAGAAGAGTCCAGAGACAGTGGGAGGTTCCTTGCGGGAGCTCTCCAGAGACCCTCCTGGGCAGGAAGGGGCGATTCCCCTTGCCAGGGCTTCTCTCCCTCCTCTCTGCCAATCTCCCTGCCCAGCTCACAGAGTCGCCAAGCATGTGACCTGCCTGCCTGCTTGAGCAGGTGGTCAGACTGAGCATCCATCGTCTGCAGAGAAAGCAAGATGTGAATATCCTCCCTGCACTTCAGTTGAGCTTTGCCTTGGCTGCCGGGGAGAAAAGCCTGGGAGAAGGTGATCAGGGAGGCCAGAGGACCTTGAGCAGCCACGGGGCTTGTTTCTTGCCCTCTTTCCCTTTTCAAGGCAGAAGAGATAGGAGGGCAGCTGAGTGTGGCCCAGGATTCCCAGCTGAAGCGTCATGTTATGGTCCCTGCAAGGGGTCGGGTTCCTTCTCTGCCTGCCATGAACTCTTCTCAGAGATCATCTCAGGTTAGGAACCAAGCACATCCCACCCCAACCCCTTCCCCACTCAGAAGGAGAGTGATGTTTGAATAATTGTTGGAAACACCTGCAACCGCCCAAGATGCGCTGAATCAGCCATGCAATTTGTGAGGTGTAGGTCAGAGTCCCGTTTGTTCTGAAAGTTGCAAATTCCCTGGCAAGCCTTGAACTGCACCCTGATTCCTGCATGCCAGGGCCTTCCTGACATGCAGTGAGCTGAGGGGTGTTGGAGAGTGCCCCCGGCCCCACCCCACCCCACCAAGGAGCAGGAGCTTCCTTGCTTCTGCTCCGGATGCCTGGTGATAGTTGCTATTTTGAGTTAAAGCAATTCTGCTTTATTAAAAAAGAAGTCCCCCAGGGAGGGGTAATACTGTCGAACCACTCTCAGTCATGGACAATTTAGTACAAATTAATTAATCGGATGCTTTCCCGTTGCCTGCAGAGTAAGGGGGTTGTGATGAGTGTTTGGAAAGGGCATGAGGTCACCAGCTGATTCAGTAGAGATAGCAAAGGAGTGAGCCGAGGGCGCCCAGGATAAGCATGCCCTGTGGTTGCCTGCTTATCTCATTTGTCTTGAAAATTATTTTAGTAAACATTTTCATAAAATTATATCAAACATACCAAAAATTCACAAATCGTAAGTGTATGGCTTTGAATGTTTAGGAAGGGAACACACCCTTATAGCCAGCACCTGGGTTGTGAAACAGTTCCTTGTTGCTCTTTTCAGACCCCCAGCCAGCCACTGTGACCCCCCAAGGCATCCACTATCCTGACTTTCCCTGGTACATTTTGCCTTTTTTTCAAATTGTGAGCATGGCTTCAATATGTATACCCTTTGTGTCTGGATTTCCTTTGTTCGACGTTTCTGTTGGCAAGATTCACCCGTGTTGTTACAGTGTGTTCATTTTCATTGCTGTGTAGTGTTCCATTGTGTGAATATACTACCGTTTATTCTATGTTGGTGGACATTTGGGTGTCTAGCTTTTGACTCTCATGAATAATGATGTTTTAAATATTCTTGGCCATATCTTTCTTCTTCTTTTAAGTCTCGGGTTACGTGATGTTCTCCTGGGAACCGTCTTCTGACCCCTGCTCCAGGGGGGCGTGGGTGCCCCTCCTTTGCACCCCATGGCACTCTGTCGTAATCCAGGAATGGTGAACAGTGACATTTTCAGTTCCTAGGTGAATGTCTGGCAGTGGTAGATGCTCAAAAGCGTTAGATGAGTGAACAAATGAACAAATCTCATGTCATAATTTTGCTCAGGGCTCCTCTTGATAATCTAAGAAAAGCAGTGTGGGGAGGCTGTGTTGGGAGCCTTGGGGATCAATATGGATTCTTCCCTAGAAGGAGTGCTACTCTCTGGGCTCTGGGCTCCACCTGGGTCCTGATGTCCCTGAGAATGGGTTGGAGGCCATGGCCATGGTCAGAGGTGTCTGGGAGTTTCCCACAGTGCCCCCCAGAGACAAGCTGCTGCAAAACCAACTTCTGTCTGCTTCAGGTCTCGGAGGACCCCGATGCCATGGGCCTCCCCATATGTAGGCATTTGGTGGCCAGCAGGAAGGAAAAGTCATGAAGAATAGAAGAGAAGATGCAGGAAGAAAGAGAAGAGAAGGAGGAGAGAGAGAGAGAGAGAGAGAGAGAGAACCATGAACACATCTTTTTCTTCTTTTTTCCAGAAGCCAGGTGGGGGGCGGGAAGGAAGTCAGACAGGCAGGGAGCCGGTGTTCTCAAGGGAAGCAGGTGTCCGTCCTCATGTTGGAGTGGTATTGTTTTCACCAGCAAGTGACACAAAGGAAGCAGGAACATGAGCCTGTCCAAATCCAATGTCAGGGTGCCCTGGTGGGACACGCTTGTTTTTTTTTTTTTTAGTCTGGCACTTGACAAATCCCTTTCGCAGGCAGAGTGAGTGGTTTTCCAGCTTCTCTGGCTGAGCAATGCTGATTGAACAGGTTATTCTTTATTCATACACCTTTTGCTGAGCCGCATAACAAATACGCTGTAAATTTCAGTGCCTTAGAGAGCGCCTGGATGCATAAAGCAAGACGGCCTCCCCTAGTAAAGTGGGGGCTGCTCAGATTCCACAAACATTGAGCCATTTGGGGTGCAGTTGCTGTGTTTCCAAAGTAAACATTACTTCTTAGAGAAGATTTATACCCAGGATAATTATTTTTTGCAGTGATCTGAAGATGAAGCTGGTGCCTCTGCCCAGTTTTTTTTTTCCTAGCAGGGTGTGCCAGAGTGCTTAAAGTTCACACTGCAGAACGCCCCTTCTTTCTCCTGGCCCCTTTGTCTACAGAACCATACCTCTCCCACCCAGAGTTATCTTGTTCCTAGTGTGATGGCATCTGAACCCCCAGCTTATGCATATGTGTATTATTATTATTATTATTATTTGAAATGGAGTCTCACTCTGTCGCCCAGGCTGCAGTGCAGTAGTGCGATCTTGGCTTACTGCAACCTCCACCTTCTGGGTTCAAGCAGTTCTTTGCCTCAGCTTTCTGAGTAGCTGGGATTACAGGTGTATGCCACCATGCCCAGCTAATTTTTGTATTTTTAGTAGAGATGAGGTTTCACCATCTTGGCTAGGCTGGTCTTGAACTCCTGACCTCGTGGATCCACCCACCTCATCCTCCCAAAGTGTTGAGATTACAGGTGTAAGCCACTGTACCTGGTCTATTATTATTATTATTATTAAGAGGGAGTCTCACTCTGTCTTCCAGGCTGGAGTGTGATCTTGGCTCACTACCACCTCCACTTCCCAGGTGCAAGTGATTCTCTTGTCTCAGCCTCCCGAGTAGCTGGTATTACAGTCCCCTGCCACCAGACCCAGCTGATTTTTATATTTTTAGTAGAGACGGAGTTTCACCATGTTGACCAGGCTGGTTTCAGACTCCTGACCTCAGGCGACCCACCCACCTTGGCCTCCCAAAGTGCTAGGATTACAGGCGTGAACCACCAAGACTGGCCATATTTTATTATTAATTTAACAATTATATAGCATTTACTATGTGCTAGACACTCTTTTAAGTTCTTTGACAAATACTGACTCACTTAAAACTCTACAAAGAGGTAGAGCTACTACCTCTTTGGAGATACGAATTAGTGTTCCTATTTTCCAAATTCAGGAAACCAGGCACAGAGAGGTAACCTGCATGGGATCATATAGCTAGTGGTGGAGCTGGAATTTGTCCTCAGTGGCCATTTTCTTTATCCTCATGCTCTGCTACTTCTCAATGATAGCTGCTAAAGTGGCACGATGAGCAAGGGCCTGCCTTTTTCAGGGATTAGAACTCTTTTTTTCTGTGGCTTAATATCATTTCTATCCAAGGTAGCCCTTGACCTTACAAAAGCATGGGTTAAGCCTGGCATGGTGGCTCACACCTGTAATCCCAGCACTTTGGGAGGCTGAGGCAGGTGGATCACTTGAGGTCAGGAATTCAAGACCAGCCTGGCCAACATGGTGAAATCTCATCTCTACTAAAAATACAAAAAATTAGCTGAGTGTGCTGGTGGGCACCTGTAATCCCAGCGACTTGGGAGACTGAGGCAGGACAGTCACTTGAACCCGGGAGGCAGACATTGCATTGAGCCGAGATCATGCCATTGCACTCCAGTCTGGGCAACAAGAGTGAAACTCCATCTCAAAAAAAAAAAAAAAAAAAAGAAAAGCAGGGGTCAGTGGTGTCTGGCCAGTGGTCAAAGCCAATGAAGCACATGCTTGCCCTAAGGTTCAGCTGCATCAGGGGCACCATGGACAGAGGTGGAAAGGTGGACTTGGAGTTCATCCTAGAACCTGGATTCTCCCTGCGCTCTGGTCTTGTGCTCTTCATCCCGCTACACACACAGAACAGGTGCTCGTGGCATTTTGGGCTCACCGTCCCCTTCCTCCTACCTTTTCCTTCCTCTGATCTCCTGGGGAGGTCGTTCCCTGCCCCCAGTCTCTCCTCTTGTTGTCTCTGTCTCAGTAAGTGGCTCCACCCTCCAGGCAGGTGCTTAGTCTGGAGGCCTGGGAGGCATCCTTGCTTTTCATTTCTTCACCACCCACATCTGATCCCCAGGTCCTGTCAATTCTACCTCCTAAAAAGCTGACATATGCCAATGTCTCTTCCTCCACCACTTCTACCTTCCTCATGTCACCCTTATCTCTCTCCAGGATCTCTTCAGTGCCCACCCAATGGATGTCCCAGACTCCAGACTTAACCCCTCTAAAACTCTTTTCAAATTGCAGTCAGAGCGATCTTTCCATAAGAAATTCTGATTATGTCGCCCTTTACTTAAAACTCTCATTGGCTCTGTGGTAGCCCTAGAACACAATCCAGACTGCCTAGCATGGCTGCTGTGGTGCCATCTGTGGCCTGGATCCTATTCCCCCAGGGCAGCATCCCTCTCTGCCTTTGGATCAGGAATGATCCCTGTCTCCTCTCCCCTCCAGATATGGTCTCATCCTCCTCCCATCCCTCTGTTTCCCTTTTGTTGCAAGAGAGGGTTCTTGGACCTCATGCAAGAAAGAATTTGGGGTTAGTCCATAGAGTAGCATGAAGGCAAGTTTATTAAGAAAGTAAAGGAGTTAACAGTTGTTGCCAGGAATTTGCTTTGTTTACTCCTAGGATATTAGTGATCCTAGATCTCAGAATCACAATAGTAATAACAAGGGTCATTTTTTTTTTCTAACTTACTCTACGTTCAGGTGTGGAATCTCTGTCTCCCAAGGGGAAATGTGACTTCACTTTGGTGCCAAAGGACAGAAAATTCTATCTGTGCTTCAGAGGAGAAGTTTGGAATGTACTTAATAGCTGGTTTTTGCACCTTCATTTTGAGGTGGAAATAAATTGATCGTGAATCTCTAATAAATTTAAACCTCTTAAACCAGTAGATGCTTAATACTTTTTGATTTGATTAATGCCCATTTTAATTTCATGGGTTCTATTAATTTAAAAAAATATAGGACCTCAATCCATCGTCATCAAATTGCCCTTGGACTTTTCTGACGTATAATATGGGATTTTATGCACAATTCCAAGCTACCGTGTAACTTTTTTTTTTCAAACCATAACAAGGAGGGGGAACTGTTCCATACCTTCTTTACATGTTGTGCATTGTTGTGATCCAGAAATGCCAAACCTTTTTTTTTTGAGATGGAGTCTGGCTCTGTCACCCAGGCTGGAGTGCAGTGGCACGATCTCGGCTCACTGTAACCTCCATCTCCTTGGTTCAAGCAGTTTCCCTGCCTCAGCCTCTCGAGTAGCTGGGATTACAGGTACATGCCACCACGCCCAGCTAATTTTTTTGTATTTTCAGTAGAGATGGGGTTTCACCATGTTAGCCAGACTGGTCTCGATCTCCTGACCTCAGGCGATCCACCCACCTCGGCCTCCCAAAGTCCTGGGTTACAGGAGTGAGCCACCGCGCCTGGCCCAGAAGTGCCAAACCTTTTTAAAGATGGTGCAACTTGGAGTCCTTGGCTTGACTCTAGAGGCTTTGAAGTTCATGGCATATCAATTTTGCCATAGCTGCAGGAGAACTGTTCTATGTGAAACAGCTCAGAGTTGCAAATATCACATGTGAATGATATGGCAATTTTAAGAAATGTCTGTATTGCATTTGAAGACTGTTTCCTATACATCTGAAATTTGAATCTATGTGTTACAATTTGGTATGTTAAAAAGTTCTGAATTAATAAAAAAATTTTTGTGTTATAATATTATAATCTCAGTTCAAAAGTTAACTGAAAATATAAAACCGAAATGAATTCTATACGGTAAATTGACTCTAAAGGTTAAGAAAACCGTAAAGAAATAAAGAATGGCTACTCTATAGGCAGAGCAGCCCACACGGCTGAGTATATTTATAGTTGTTTCTTGATTATGTTAAGCAAGGGGTGAGTTACTCATGAGTTTTCTGGGAAAGAGGCGGGCAGTTCCCAGAACTGAGGGTTCCTTCTCTTTTTAGACCATATAGGGTAACTTCCTGATGTTGCCAGGGCATTTGTAAACTGTTATAGTGCTGATGGGAGTATCTTTTAATATGCTAATGCATTATAATAGGTGCATAATGAGCAGTGACCAGAGGTCACTTTTGTTGCCATCTTGGTTCGGGTGGGTTTTGACCAGCCTATTTATTGCATCCTGTTTTGTCAGCAAGGTCTTTGTGACCTGTGTCTTGTGCTGACCTCCTATCTCATCCTGTCACTTAGACTGCCTAACCTCCTGGGAATGCAGCCCTGTAGGTCTCAGCCTCATTTTACCCAGCTGCTATTCAAGATGGAGTTGCTCTGGTTTGAACATTTCTGACACTTTGGCTGATTCCAACAGTGTTTGGGTCTCAAGTGTTCTTTCTTCTGAGGAGTCTTCTCTGACCACCCCCGCTTTCCAAACCTGGCTTAGGTGCTCTGTCCCAGCGTTCCCATGGCAACCAGGAAATACATCCTCTGTGATCACACCATCCACTTTGTATTGGGACTTGATGGCTTACCTGTGTGTTTTTCCCAACACACATTGTCTTGCACACAGCTATGTCCCCAGTACAGAGTACTGTGCTGAGTTATAGAAAGTAGTTTTTAAAAATGTTATTAGCCAGGTATGGTGGTGGTGTGTGTGTGGTCCTAGCTACTCAGGAAGCCAAGATGGGAGGATGGCCTGAGCCCAGGAGGTCAAGGCTGCAGTGAGCTGTGATCATGCCACTGCCCTCCAGCCTGGGCAAGATGGAGTGAGACCTCCATCTATAAGGGAAAAAAAAAACAAAACGAAACGGGCCACTGAGCCAGTACTATCACGAAAAGGACATTGACGGAGCAGGCGGGAGA
Organism: Saimiri boliviensis; assembly: GCF_048565385.1. Lineage (NCBI taxonomy): Eukaryota > Metazoa > Chordata > Mammalia > Primates > Cebidae > Saimiri > Saimiri boliviensis. The sequence goes on from NC_133454.1 coordinate 56,237,939, forward strand.
CGGGGATATTAGAACCTATTCTGGGACAAACACCTTGTTTAAGTCATTTTCTCTCTCTGGGCCTTTTTTTTCTTTAAATCTGTGAAGTAAGGAATCTATGCTAGGTGATCCCCAAGCTCCCTTCCAGTTCTGAGGTCCTGGAACCAAAGCTTCACTATTCTCATCTCTCTTGACCTTCCAAGCTGTGAGGCCCCACTTTCTCCCACTCCGTGGTGCTCCTGTCCCTTCAGGATGGGCTGGGAAGCAGAGCCTGGCATCCTGCCTCCCGCGGGGCTCCGCCGTGGCCAGCAGTGGCCTTGGGTTCTCCTTGCATCCAGGATGAGAACTCCTTGAAATTCTCTGTTGTCCTCCTCGCCTCATCTTGTTTGCTGTCAGAACACTGCAAATAGGAAGCTTCTCATGCTGGCTCTGCCTCTGAATTATTATAATAATCAATAGGGAGGCATTAAATCAATGTGCTCCTGAGGCTGCACTTGCCCCAGTAGAAACAGGAGATGCCTAGCACCCATGGCCCCCTCCCGGAATATACCCAGCCTCCGCCTGCACTGAGAGTGTTTAACCTTAACACCATTATGGCTCAAATGTTTCCCATATTCGTTCAGCACATTTACTGAGCACCTGCTGTATATGGCAGGCATTGTTCTAGGTGTTTGGGACCCGTAAAGAACAAAGCAAACACGATCCCTGCTCTTCAGGAGCTCACAACTCATTAGCAAGAGTACAGAGGGGAAACTCATATAAATAAGAAATATAATAAGTAAATTACATAATAAACTAAAAGGGGGCCGGGCATGGTGGCTCACACCTGTAATCCCAGCACTTTGGGAGGCTGAGGCGGGTGAATCATGAGGTTAGGAGTTTGAGACCAGTCTGGCTAACACGGTGAAACCACATTTCTACTAAAAATGCAAAAAATTAGCTGGGTGTGGTGGTGCATGCCTGTAATCCCAGTTCTTGGGAGGCTGAGGCAGGAGAATTACTTGAACCCAGGAGGCGGAGGTTGCAGTAAGCCGAGATCGCACCATTGCACTCCAGTCTGGGTGACAGTGCCAGACTCCATCTCAAAAAAAAAAAAAAAAAAAAAAAAGGCTGCAAGGGGATAAGTGCTATGGAAAAAAGAAAAAATGAAACAGGGAAGGGAGGATGAAAGCCCCCTGAGGGTTAGAGATTTGAGTCAAGGCCTGGAAGAGGGTGAGGGAGTGTGTCAGCTCTTTGGAGGAAGGTGTTCTAGGTCCAGGGCAGAGCTCGAGCACAGGCCCCAAGGTGAGAACATGCAGGCCGTACCTGAGACACCATGGGACCCAGAGTTGCCTGTGGAGTCTGTACATCAGGGTATCTGTCAGAGCACAATGCCTGGAGCAGAGTAGCCCACCACCGATACTGGAGGGTAGCATACGGCCTGCTGGACCTGCAGCTGAATGGCCTGCGACTTGTCTGAACAGTGCCACTTATTAAATCTAGTCTGGGCCTGTGGGAGGAGCTGGCAGGACTGAGTCTGACAATGACTGCAACCTGGCTCATCGCTCATTAGCTTTGTGATCCTTGGCAAATTACTTAACCTCTCTGAGTTTTCGGCTCTTCATCTTTGAAGGAGGGCTTTGACCTGTGCCTTATAGGGTTGTTGTGGGATTTGATGAAGTGACCGTGTGGAAGCAGCTAACTTAATGCATGGTGTGCAGCCGGGGTGCCCAATAACATTGGTTCCAGTGGATCCTTTACCCTGGTCTTTGGACAAGGAATTTATTTTCTTTGAGCCTTAGTTTCCTCTCCTAGAAAATAGAGCATAATAGTCCCTGAACTGCCTACTGCTTAGGCTTTAATAATTATGAAGTCTAACAATGCAGATGCTAGTACTTTATATATAGATGACAAGTTTCCAGGGGAGAGGGACTGTGTGTGTGTGTGTGTGTGTGTGTGTGTGTGTGTGTGTCCAGTTCTGTAGGACAGTGTCGTTTTTTTTTTTTTTTAATTTCATAAATGCTTCAAGGGCAACGATACTGTATTTTTTTTTACAAGATCTTATGCCTCGCACACATTAAGTGCTCAGTAAATCCTTGTTGAATGAATGAAAGAACAGTGAGAAAAATGCTCTTTGCTAGATTAAATGTGTGGATCAGAATCAGCAGAGCTGTTTGCTTTCAGGCAGTGGGAATGTGGTACCATTGCGAATTATATTTATTGAGAACTTAACTATGTGCCAGCCACTGTATTAAGTACTTTGCATGCATTTCTCATTTGAAACTGCAAATAGCCCCATGAGGTAGGTACTATTATTATTCCTGTTTTACAGGCAAGGCAGCTGAGGCTCAGGTTAATGTCTTGGTCACAGTTAGTAAGTGAGGGAGCTGGGACTGGAACCCAGCCTTCCAGAAGGAATACCTATGCCAGTTGCTCTAGCTGCTGCCTGGAATATCGCTGCCCTTTTCCACAGCCTGATGTCTCAGGAGGAGGAAGAAGGCTGTTCTTGTAGCCAGGCCAGGAGGAAAGTCCAAGGCTGTGAAGTCACTGCTCAGGTCATCAGTGAACCTTCCAGTGGAAGGGGAGAAGGATGCCCTTCCTTGCCTGCAGTAAGACAGTGAGGACGATCAAAGACAAGGATTGTTTTCTGCCCTGTACTTGAATTTGTCCTTTTCATTTTGATCTTAGAGCACGTTAAGAGCTTGGTGGAGATATGAGAGCTTTCAGCCTTATGCTTCCTTCTTAGGTGCTTAAAACCTGAGGATGCATGTGTGTATGTATCTATGTATATGTACGTGTATCAGTGATGTACATGTGTATGTACATAAGTATGTATGGTATGCCTTTTATATGTGTATATCTGTGTGGATGTGTGATATGTATATGCATATATGGTATGCAGTGTGTATGTGCATGTGTATGTATGGTGTGTGTATGTATGTGTGTCTGTTCTTCGACACCAGTGTGAGGATCTGTTTCTCTGCAAAGCCCTCTCTGACCGTGCCCTGGCAGTGCTGAGAGCTCTCAGCCTGGGCCTTGTTCCTTGACTGTGTGATCGTGGTTCCCAGCCTGTGCTGGGTGACTGATGTCTGTGCCTGTCTCCCCTAACAGTGAGCCCCTGGAAAGAATGTCTCTGTCATACTAGTTTTCCTTTCACATGCAATGGCATGTGGAATGCATATTGAGTATGTAGATGAACAAATGAATGAACAAAGGGGTGGCCTCCATGCCACCACTGCCTCCACTGGCCTTGGTGAGCCCGTCATCTGCTCCTGACCACTCATGTCGAGGGCTTAATGTCAAGGAGGCTGCCTTTCTATGGTGTGAACCACCCGGATGAGACTTTGATTCCAGACGTCCTTGGCATCCATGCTGACACAGTGAACACCAGTGTCCCTGTGCATGATTGGCGTAGGTCATCTCCCCTTGTTCTCAGGTCTGTGGAGGGGCTGGGCTGGGCTGGGCAGCCGGCTGTGGTCTGGAAGCGCCTTTCTTCTGCAGTTCCTGAGAGTTCCCTATCTGGCAACGGTCTTCACGATCCCTTGCCTGCTGGCTTCTCCTCGGGTTGACTGGAAAATGAAAGCATTGGGAAGTTGCTCTTGTCTGTGCTTAATGTGTTCCATGCCTGCTGTGTCCCCCTGCGCTCAAGTTCTGGGCAATTACCCTCCTGCCGGGTTTTGCTGCTGAGCACAGCAGGGGGGCCTTGTTTGTAATTCAGTTGCACCATTAAGGCTGGGTTAGCACCAAAAGGGCGACTGATCCACTCAGTGTCCCCAGCCCCAGATGCCATTCCGTAGCAGGGATGTTGTCGGCTTTGGGGTCCAACTGATTTTCTAGATTAAGGCATTTGAGAGACTTATTCCATTGGCTGTCACAGAGCACTCACAATCATCCACACTAATGGAAAACCTGTACCCAAATACCAATCTCCCCAAATCATGATGATTTGGCTTTGGACAATAATAGCAATAATCACAATAACAGCTGTCAAGCACTGAGGACTTGCTATTTGCAGGCATACGGCTAAGATCGCAGCTAATCTTTGACAGCAAACTTGGGAATATCTAGCATTTTCTTCATTTCATCAATGGGGAGACTGAGATTTTGAGAAGTTAATCACTTGCCCCAAGTCATGTGACTGGTAGGTAGCAGCACCCAGTCTCTGTTTAAAACAAATGCAGAGCTTGTGCTGATAACCACTAGCTTGCACTGCCTCTCTCTGGGAGTTTTGTGAATGGAGGGAGTGGGAGGACATCTCCAACTTGCTATCCTAATTATTTTGTTGCTAGCATTGATATTAAGATGAGACACTGAGTAGCAGGAAGATGAGTAGAATTAAAACATCCTCTACAGGTTCACTTTTATTAATTAATCAGTCATACAGTTACTGAGCTCCAACGAGGTGGAAAACATTGTCCTAAGTGTTTTGAAGAAAACAAAGATAAGTCATTCATCTGTTCAATAAATCTGAGAGACAGGGAGTCAGACATATTCTAGAACACAAGACGGGGGTGAATTTGTGGCATGTTGGAAGAGGAATGCTAGGAACTAACCAACCACAGGAGTCTGATTTAGGAAAAAACTTCCTTAATTCTCACTGCATGTTATCAAACCGTTTTTCACATGTAACATCCTCTGATCGTTGAACAGCCCGTGAAATAGGCAGGGCAGTAGTATGTCTCCTATTTTATGGGAAACAGGCACAGAGAGATTCAAGGATCTGACCACTGTTACTCAGAGAACAAATAGGACGGCAGGGTTTGAACACAGGCCTTCTGACTCCAAGGCCAGACCCTTTACTACAAAGTCACTCCCATGAGAGCCTAACATTTTGGGATGGGCTGGATTCAGACTCGGTAGTGTGTCTGATGTCCCATATCCTATGGAGGCTGGCTCCAGACCTACCAGGGATCTGCTTCCCTTGGAGAACCACGATACGCTCCTACCCAACGTGCAGCTGCTTGGAAAATTTCTTTTCCAGTTTGTGGGAAAATATCTGTGCTCTGATGTTCCAGTGGAATCAGCCCAGTTCCCTTCAGGATCGATGTTCCCCACATTCATACTCCCCCCATATGTTGCCAGGTGTCCATTAACTTCTCCAGGCTGTCGGCACCCCTTGGTCCCACGGATTTTTTGAGAGCACAGCTCTGGTCTTGGACCTCCCTTGTCCGGAAACTTTTTTTTTTTTTTTTTGAGATGGAGTTTTACGCTTGTTGCCCAGGCTGGAGTGCAATGACGTGATCTCTACTCACTGTAACCTCTGCTTCCCGGGTTCAAGCAATTCTCCTGCCTCAGCCTCCCAAGTAGCTGGGACCACAGGTGCATGCCACCATGCCTGGACAATTTTTTTTTGTATTTTCAGTAGAGACAGGGTTTCACCATGTTGACCAGTCTGGTATTGAACTCATGACCTCAGGTGATCTGTCTGCCATGGCCTCCCAAAGTGCTGGGAATATAGGCGTAAGCCACTGCGCCTGGCCAAAACTTTTAATGGCTATTTGTTGCTTAGAGGATAAAGTCCAAACTCCTTAACCATGGCATTTGAGGTCTTCCGGAATCTGATTGCAATCCTTACCCATCTCTGGGCCCCTCAGACACAATGCACTCCTGCCAGATTTGGTTTCTTAGCCATGCTTTGGACAGCCCTTGCTTTCCCCAGCACTTACCTGGAAGGTCTCTCCCCACCCAGCACATGCCTCTGGGCTCAGCATATGGCCCACATCTTCCAAGATTCTTGCTGCAACTACAGGGATCCAGGGATACCTTTCTGCCTACCTTCCACTGCCGCTCCTCATATTTTGACAGAGGCCGCCCTGACTTGTGAAAGTGGCTTTGCTGTGGCCAGCCAGGCATCTTGAGTTCCTGCAGGTTGTTTTACTGTTCACACATGGACACCATACTTCTCCAGGGAGCTTCTTGAGGGAAGGCACCGTATTGGAGGGTCCCAGTGGCCGCCAGTGCCCAGCATGAAGTTGAGTAGGCCCCCAGCACATGGGTATGCTGGCACAGTGCCGTAGAGCTGTAAGATCTGCCCATGTGGCAGCCCCTTGTTGGAGGAGGTACAGCACCCACAGCCTTTCTCCCCCTTCTGGCCGCTGGAGCTGAGTTCTTGGGTGTGTGTCAACCTCACCAAGGCCCCATTCTTGTTGAGGGCAAGGATGACCCACTTGCTTAGCTAGGAAGGTTGAGGATTTCCTCAAGGCTGCCCTGTGACTCTAGAAGGGAGGGGACTGAGCCTTCAGCCTCCGGTCTTCTAACCCAGGGGCCAGAGACTTGCCTGGCTTTGCCTGTGGTTTCTGTGACATTTGCAGGCCACTGGCAGAAGGAAGGTAATGGGTCCTTGACAGGCTTTCTTCTGTGGCCTGTGTCAAATGCAAAAGCCCAGGGCAACCTCTGGATGAGGTGCCCTCTGCACAGCTGACCCCTTAAGAGACTGAATGTAGTGGTTCCCCAGAGTCTATCCTTCCCCAAGGGAGGGGCTGCGATCCAGCCATGAGCCAGAGCCAGGAGTCTTCGAGGTGAGAATTGTGGCTGCAGGTAGACTCAGGTGAACACTAGTTGTGGAGGGGTGATCCTAGTTGGAGGAGTGCAGGTCTTGGGGTGAACTCCCAGGATCAGCTCTGAGTTTCAGCTTCTTTCTGGGCATCCAGAGCATAGGCTGGGGAGGAATGTTCCAGAGAGGCCACCAGAAACCTAGGCAGGACCACCATTTACTGAGCTGGGCATAGGTGTATTAGCCTCTCTCTGCAGAGGAGGGGATCAAGGCTCAGGGGGTTTAAGGAACAGGCCCAGGTCTTGGAGCTAGGTATTGAGAGGGTCAGGATTCTTTATTGTGTTTTTAATTATTAACTAGACTTTTTAGGTGAAAAACAAAACAAAACAAAACAAAACAAACAAACAAACAAACAAAAACAGCCCAGTCTAACCTCTCGTTAAAAAACGCAAATAGAGAACGCTTGAGAATGAGAAGCAAGTCTCTCTTCTACCCTGGCTATAGTCCTGTTATCCCCTCTCTAGGGGCAGCCAGCCACTTCCAGTTTCTCCTCCTTCAGCCCCTGAGGGAGCCTGGTGCCAGGCCTTGCCCTGAGCAGATGGTAGTCAGTGCTAACTGGGCTGATGGAAGGAGAGGGGTGGCATGGGCCCTGCATGTGCCCTTAGGCAATTCCAAGAGACTGTTCTGAGCTCAGCTGACTCTAGTAGAATAGGTCTCTCTCTCTGAACTTTCAGCAGGACACCGCTCATATTGCTGGGGACCTGTCTAGCTCTGCTGCCCTCTGCCCCCTACCACTGGGAGGGTTGAAGTGCACTGGTTCTGGGTTTCTCCAAGAAATGCACAGGTCCAGGGATAGCTGCTTTCTCACCTGCACTGGCTAAGACTGAAAAAAAAAAAAAAAAAGATAGGGCCCACTTTCTGAAAATGGTGGATAAGACAACAAAAAGTGCTGATGTGCACCCAAGTGGCCACAGACAGGACAGACATAGTGGGGTTTCCACTTGGGCATGGTGGAGCCAGGCCAAGGGACAGGAACTCTGTGTCTGTGCCCAGCAGCTCAGCCTCAGGACTTCCTCTTGGTCATGAACAGCAGTTCCAGTGCTTTCCTCTGGCTTTGACCTGAGTACCATCACCTGGGAGTCTAGCATAGCCCTCGCTGCCTTCAGATGGTAGCATTCTGCCTGCATGGCTCCTTGCACAGCTGCCACCCATCCTGCCCTCCTCTCCAGGCTGAGAAGCCCAGCTCTTTTCAGTCCTCCTGAGGGAAGGTTGCAACACACACACCCTCACTCCAATGCACAGACAATCATCTGCAGGACTGCTCATCTCCCAAACACCAAGAGGTGCCTAGCAGAGGAGAGAGGGTTATATTTATCTGGAGGTGATTAACATGCTGTCCTTAAACGCTGTTCTCCCCAAGCTGGTCTCTCCTGCTCACTTGATTCCTCTGTGGGTACCCCTTCTGCAAGGTCTCTCTTCTCTAAGTGTGCTGCAGATGGCACACTCCAGCACATGGTCTCTGCCAGGAGCTCATGTCCCCCAGGGCCTAGCCTGGTGGCCTCAGATAAATGCCAGGGACATTTTTCACCATTTAGAGCCAGTCCTGCCCTTCCCATCCAACTCTGTGGGCCTCATCTTCCAACTCCCATGGCTGGCAATGAGCTCTTCTTCCCCTCCCCTCTGCCCACCTCCCTTTCAGTGTACAGGAGTTGGGAGCTGCTGGCTCCTTGCCTTTTCTGTGAAGGATGCTGAGTCCAGTGCAAGGTTCATGGAGAAAACGGGCCCTCAATGCAGAGTCTTATCCTGGACTGAGGGGTACAGAAGGAGAAGGGACAGGCTTTTGTCTTTACAGATGCCACATCTAATGAGGGAGCTTGGAAATCAACACAGCAGATATGCAGAAAAGGAGCTCTAGCTTTTCGGGTTTGGTAGACTCCCTGCGATTTCTGAAGCTCATTGTGCCATGTCCCATCCTAGGCCTCCGCTCTCCTCACGTATTGTTTTCTCCATCCTGGTTTCCTCCCTACTTCTCTGCATCCTCCCTCCCAGGACCTGGCTAACTCAAGTCAAACATTTCATCCTCAGAGAAGTCTTCCCTCCCTGCCGCACCCTGGACCATCCTGTTCATTTCCTTCACAGTCTGTAATTATGGCATCAAGATACTCAGATACTTGAATATCTGATTACAATGTCTCCTAATGTCCCAGACTGTAAGCTCTATGATGGCAGACACTGTATGTATCCCAGGGCCTGGAAAATTACCTGCCACGCAGTAGTATTCGCTGAATGAAGTATAAATTTATAGTAGCATTAAGTGTGTGTATGTGCTTTGACCTGTCTTGTATATGGAAACACCATAGCTCCTTTGGCCTCCAAAAAAGCATGTTACTCATCTGCAAAGTAAGTCTGCATCCATGATCTCCTTGGATCCTATTAGCAACCCTGCAAGGGAGATGGTGCACATCATTTCCCACCTTACAGCAGAGGAAATGGAAGCCCCAAGAGGTGAAGTTATGGGCCCAAGGTCACACAGCTCTTTACTTCCAATCCACTGATTTTTCTCCTTTGCCAGAAGGACTGACTTCTTCAGGGGAAGTTTCAGGGATTGATCTGGACCTGCACTTTGCAGGTGAGAGGCCTATGGATTAATACCAGCCAGCAGGCATGGGAGGCCGTCTCACTGGGGAGAGATGAGGATGGCGTCAGTGTGTCTCTGTACAAGGGCTGGAAGGAAGCACTGATGCGGGTGGAGATATGAAAGCAAGGCAGTTCCGGTTTACTGACTACATTATACCTCAGGTCTCTTGAAGCAACCTTTCCAGGGAGCCATTGTCTGCAGTTTTACAGTTGTGGAAATGAAGTCCTCAGAGGTTAAGCAGCCAGCTCAAGGACACACAGTGAGAACTGGAATTGGCAGCCAGGGGTGTCTTATCAGGTCTCTAGGGAGGGGCCGTTGTTTAGAGTTGCATTAGGGGCTTTGGTCTGAAATCTGTGAAATGTAGAGAAGAAACAAGACTTGTCATTCCTCTTGTTCCTTAGTGTCTGAGCATTTGGCATGGCTGTCCCTAGTCCTTTGGCCTAGTTGCTACCAGGCACCTGCAGTTGTAATGCTTACGGCGTGTTCTCCCCTCAAGTTGGACCTGGGCTGGGTGGTCAGTGCCGCCACAGCCCTTCAGTTTATCTAAGTGAGTCAGACCAGGTCCAGCTCCCAGCGTGAATGCCCATTACCCCTGTCTAACCTGCTGTGTCCTAACTCACCACAGACTCCTGGGAGCATCTTCTCATGGGAATTCCTAAAGGCTGAGGACAGCTGGGCTGGTCTTTCTGCCAAAGGGCACTCCCAGATGCATTCTTCCGTTTACAGCCCCTTTATTCAGCAAGATGTGCAGGTGATCTGCTCGCATTTAACTTGATTGTTCTCCAACACCATTATGATCATCATAATAATATTCCAGCATTTCCTCAAGTGCCAACTGCATGCTAGGTTCAGGGACACGCAGAGAAGGTGGGTGTAGTGAGTGATGGGTTAGAACTAGTTTCTGGAGCCAACGCCCAGTTCCTCCATTTTGCAGCTGAGTGACCTTGGCAGGTGGCATGACCTCTCCACCTTTGAGTTCCAGGTCTGCATGTGGGGAGGATGGCAGTTAGGATGACAGCATCTGTTTTGCAGAGTTCTCCCGAGGAGCAAATGAGTCTGAAATAGTACTTTGCATATAGTAAATATTCAGTAAAGATTATATTATCGTTGAGTTCAGTTCTTACAACTGCAGAAATCCAGAGCTGCTCAGAACCTTAGAGATCATCTAGTCTAATTCCCTCATTTTACAGAATGAGAAACTGTAGTGAGAGTTGACTCCCAGGGCTAGTGAACATCCTGGTTCCTGATTCCTGGGACAGTCTTGCATCCTGGCATCTCCCTGCTTGTTGTCAGGGAGACAGGATACTTACAAAGTGCTGCCCAACTGCATTAGGCCACAAGGGTTGACTCTCCTCCCTCAAGGAAGCCACAGAGGCTGGAGCAGTCTCCCTCCTCTGTCTTGGCCACCCCCTACCCCTGCACACTCCATCCAGGCTGCTGGCTGCTGCTTGGAGTTTCTCCCATCCAGTGGGGAGTCAGGACAACAGAGACGCTCACATTTATTTTTTTGAGGAGCCTGGAGCATCAGGAAGAGTAATCAAAATCATGTTGCCCACAGCAGGAGAAAACCTGTCATTAATCTGGCTGCCCCTCTGATTCCCTCTACCCTCCCTGCCACCCCACACCAACTGGTGGCTGTCAACCTCCTCTCTGACCCACCTTGAAAAATCACAATTAATGATGTAGTAGCCCTGTGAGGATGAGAGAGACCAGTGGAGGGACTGCTGACAAGTCAGGAGAGGAGAGGCTATTTAGCACAGCCAAGCCGATGGAGTCCAGACAGCGTGTGCACAGCCAGAATACCATGAGCTGTCTGCAGGCAGTGCCTGTCTGTGCTTATGATCTGGCTGCCGCTCATGAATCAACAAACATTTATTAAACTTCTACTCAGTATAGACATAATAGCAGGCGTGGCAGGTGATACATGCCCCAAAGAGATGTTCCCCTCCTTAAAAAAGTGTAAATCGAAATAGCCATTCATCCAGTCATGCCTGCCAGGCACTGTCCAAGGTGCTGAAGGTGGGTAAGTGTGTTAAAGCCCCTGCCTTCATGGGGCTTGTATTCAAAATATAAGCATGGAACTAAGGGTCTAGTCTCTTTCCATTGAGAGAGTTGTTAGAGGATCTTCTACTTTGGGGAAGTGGATCTGGTGTTGCAATTGTAAAAATGTGGAAAGAGTTTCCCCTTCTGGGAGAAGTGGAGACACCTGAATTTTGGTGTTAAGGTAAGGACACATCCTGGGCAGGTAAATGGTTAAGCAGAGGTGAGAACTTGAGAGTCTCAGCTCTGAGTGCGATACTCACAGTGTGTCTTTGAGGCCCTTGGGGGACAGCGTGTGATTAAATGGTGCCCCAGGAGCTGCAGACAGCGAAGGCTGAAGGATCAAAGGAGGAGAGCCTGTGTGGGTAGAGAAATTGCACCTAGATTGTAAATTCCTCATCTTTAGTGACGCCAAATACCACTCACATGTAAACAATTTGCAGCTGACAGAGTGTTTCCACATATATTCTCTGATTGGATTCTTTTATTATTCCAACAGATACTTTCTGAGTGCCTACTATGTGCCGGCCTGTGCTAGGCACTGAGGACACAGGTGGAAAAGCCCGAATTGCTCCCTGCTCTCCTGGCGCTCATCACCCCGGAGGTAGGCACTGCCATTCCCATGTTACTCGTGGAGGAAGAGGCAGGCTCTGAGGGGGGCAGCTGCTCAAGAGCATCCATCATAAGACCCAGAGCCAGATGAAGCCTGGCTTCCATCCAGTCTGGGTCTTCCCTCTGTACTCAGGATCGACAAGGCTCCTGTTGGGTGTCGACAGCAGGATTCTCAAATAGATGGGAAATTTCTGTTTCTGAGCTCTCTGTCTTCCAGAGTACCTAAAATATGGGACTGAGGTCCAGCTTTGTCTAGGTGGGGACTGTCAGAGACCCTGCGCGATTGGAACCTGTACTGACATACCTGCTTTCAACCTAAATTCTGCCAACACTACTGAATTCAATGCTAGTCAGAGCAGGGGCCTGGGATTTGGATCGCATATGATTAGACACATATTTTGATTTGAACCCAGCACTGCTATCTTAGTTGCATGGGCTCAGATAAGCTACTGAGCCTTTCTGAGCCTCAGCTTCCTCATTTGTCAGAGATGCGACACCATCTTATGGGGTGAGTACCTGGTCAAGAAAAGTTAGTATTTATTATTATTATTATTATTATTATTATTATTATTATTGAGACAGAGTCTCGTTCTGCCACCTAGGCTGGAGTGCCGTGGCACAATATCGGCTCACTGCAACCTCAGCCTCCCTGGTTCAAGCAATTCTCCTGTCTTAGCCTCCTGCGTAGCTGGGATTACAGGTGTGCACCACCATGCCCGGCTAATTTTAATATTTTTAGCAGAGATGAGGTTTCACCGTGTTGGCCAGGCTGGCCTCAAACTCCTGACCTCATGTGATCTGCTCTCCTTGGCCTCTCAAAATGTTGTGATTACAGACGTGAGCCACTGCACCTGGCCAGCATTTACTATTGAGTGCTTACTCTTAGCAGCAGTGCACAGCATCTTATCATGCAATCCTCATAGCAATTCCATGAGGGAACTATTATCACTCCCATATTACAAATGAAGAAGTCAGGATTGAGAGATGTTAGCTAACTTGCCCAAGGTGTGTAGCTAGTACATGGAAGTGTAGGACTCAACCCTGTGTTCTTACCTGTGGCAGCCAGCTCAAGCCCCAGGCACAGAATCAGAGGACAGTACACATTTGCTTCCCTCTCCTTCTCAAATGATTGTGATTCCCCTTTGCCTGCATCTGCGGCATTCTGTCTGCTTAGGTTGTTTGTTTTAACTACAGAGAGTATACAAAATATATACACCAAACTGGGAATTTATTTCCAATACCATCTGTTCATTTATTCATTCAGCCAATATTAGTGGAGCACCTACTATGTGCCAGATAGGGTGCCAGGTGCTTGGTGCTGTCCAGACAGCATTGTCATAAGCAGGATGTGCGTCCCAGTGAGGCATGTTCAGGGTTTGGTAGCAGCAGATGGGGAAGGGATCACAGAAGCCTTGAGGGGAGGCAATGAGCTGAACCTGGAAAACAGCCTGCAGGCCATCAGGGGATGGGACTGCATTCCAAGCAGAAGCTCCTGCGGGGGGCGGAGGGCGCAGTGAAAGTACACAGCTTTTGCAGGGGAGTGGGGCTTCAGCTCTGCCGGGGCATCAGATGCCATAGGGTACAGGATAGAGACAGGTGAGCAGGGCCAGATCATAAGAGGGTTTATCTATTAGAGTGAGGGAATTGCCCTTGATCTGTGCGGTGGAGAGCTCCCCAAGACTTTAGTGCAGGAGTGTGTCATTATCAAGTTTGTATTTCGGTAAGAAGTCCCTGGCAGCGATAAGGAGAACCAAGTGGAGAGAGAAAGACCAGAGGATGGGGGCCCAGTGACCATGCTATTGCAGAAATCCAGGTTGTTGCTGAAAATGTCTGTACTTGGACAGCCGGTAGTGATGGAGAGAAAGATGTGGTTTTAGGAGGCGGAGCTGTCAGGATCTGGGGGCTTATTAAATGTGGGGGTGTGGGGACAGAGAAATCTAGGGTAACTCTCAGGCTTCTGGCTTGGGCAACTGGTGGATTGTGGTGCCACCTACTAAGAAGAAGTAGAAGGAGGAGCAGGTGGCAGGTGTGGTGGAGACGACGCCTTCTCTTTAGGACGTGGTGTTTGTGATGTGCTGTGGGATGCTCAGGAGGAGGTGTCATGAGGCAGGTGTGCAGTCATAAGTGTTCAGGAATTGAACTGTTGATGTTGGTGCCACAGCACGCAGGTGGAGGAGACTATACCATGGGCAGGGGAGAAACCCCCCATGGAGGGTAACAGTCATGGAAAGAACATCTTGGTGCTCTAACTCCACGACAGTTTCTTTTTTTGCCCCTTAATTATTAAAATATTTTCAGTTAATGAGGGACGCACTGTCAGGTCCGAAGACTAGACTTATCTGAACACTAAGCTTAAAATAAGATCTCAAATGTCTTGTGTTTTTTGATGAAGAATTGAAAAGCTTCATCTTTCTGCTCTGTAGCAGTTCAGAGAGAAAAGCTGGTAGAGTGAGAGACCTGGCTAGCCTTGCCTGTGCCTCCAGACAGTTGTGTGACCATCAGCTAGGCACGTATCTTTTCTTGGGCACAGCTTCCTCATATGTAATGGAGCTTGTTCTGTGGATTAACTATGATAAAGACTGTGCAAAGAATTTTACAAGCCACTGAGCCTTGCAGATATGCAGCATGGTGGCTCTTTTCATTTTTGTAAGGTTTACGAGGAAATTATTTCTCATCCCTGTGCCAGGGTCACAGAGCTGAGGCCCAAGAACAGCCCAGGACCTGAGCCACCATCATGCTTAAATGTTGTCTCTGGGATTCACCAGTCTTTGGGGCCATGAACAGCTACACTCAGTTCCTCAGGCCTGCACGAACTGAGGGTAGTTCTGTCATCAAATAAAATTCACACAGGCTAATCTGACACCTATTTAGCAGTCTGCATAATAATTATGGTGCAGCATGCCGATCAGGCATAAATGGAAGGCATTTAAGATAGGTGATTGTATTTAGTAGTACTTTTATATAGCCTAACCAGATTATCACAGTTTTTTTCTCTTTGACAGTTCATTCATTTATCCACTCAACAAATATTTATTAAGGCTGTATAATATGCCGGGCACTGTTCTAAGCCCTGGGGATACATCCAAACAAGATTCCTGTCCTTGCCCCACCTCGATTGAGCTTAAATTCTAGTGGGGAGACAGAAAATAAGTGAATACTTGACTTTATCCATAATGAGTAAGAATGTTTAGCTTCTCCTGAGACTGTTTGCTTTCATCTATCCCTGCACCACCACCCCTGATTAAAGAACAAAGATTCTGGGCCGGTTTGCCAACAGCGGAGTTGTCTTTACCCCTATCTTTTACTCTTGATCTTCCTCTGTCTTCCTCTAGCAGGCGATTGCTTGAGGCCTTCCATTCATTGAACAAATATGTGCTATGCGCCTATTATTTAGAAATAGACTCTGGGGATGCAACAGGAACCTGGACACAGTCCTTGCCCTTAAGGAGCGCACACTTATCCCCGGCATAGATGCATAAAGGCAACAGCAATAGAGGGAAAAGTGCTGTTCTCAGAGCCATGCCAGGCTGCTGATAGCTCACAGAGAGAGGCCCCATTCTGGCCAGGGGCGAGCAGAGGAGTGTCCTTTGGGCAGAAGGGATGCCCTGTGCACAGGAAGTGACAAGGCTCTGAGTATGGCTGAAACATTGAGTGTGTTGGGGGAGGTGGGCTGTCTCTGAACAAATTTTTTTTTTGAGTCATAACACACATAAGGAAAAATGCACACACATAAGTTTACAGCTCAGAGACCTTTCATGAAGTGAACACACCTTTGCAACCCACACTCAGCGTGAAAACCACAGAACATCACCAGCACCAGCAGAGTCCCCTCATGTCACCTGCGAGTTGCGACCCTAACCATGAAACTGGACTTCAACAGCACAGAGTGGTTCGGTCTGTTTTTTCACTTGATATAGACAGAATTATTCTGTCTATAGAATATGTAATCTTTTGTACCAGTCTTTTTTTGCTAAATCTTATGTTTATGAGATTCATCCATTCTGTTGCATGTAGTTGCTGATTATTCATTTTCATTTCTGTGTAACATTTCACTGTGTGCATATATAATATATTTCTCCATAGTGCTGCTGGACATTTGGGTAGTTTCCAGTTTGGGGAACTGGAAACTACTAGCGTGCTGCTATGGACATTCTAGTGCATGTCTTTGGTGATCATATACATGCCTTTCGGCTTGATGTAAAGCTCTAGTAGATCAGTTTTCCAAAGTACTTATTTTAGTTTATACTCCTACTAACACTGGATAAGAGTTTCAGTTTTACCACGTCCTTGCTAACACTTGATGTTGTCTTTTTTTTTTCTTTTAATTCTGGTGGGTATAAAGTGGTTATATTATTGTGGTTTAAAAATTTCATTTTCCTGATGCTTAATGAGGCTGAGCACCTTTTCAAATGTTTATAAGCCATTCGGATATCTTCTTTAGTAAGGTGTCTGTTCGAGTCTTTTGTCCAGTTTCCATTCGATTGTCTGTCTAGGGGAGGGAGGAGGAAACATTTTGATACTACTCTCTTAACCAAGGGCACCTGGAATTAGCATATCCAGGTGCTCATCAGCCCCACCCTCACCCCAAAGAAGCCAGCATAGCTGGCCATCAGTAGACTCTGGGTCTCATGCTGCCCTAGGGAGAGGCAGCCCCTGCAAGTTTCTGGATTTGACATCAGAGGCCCGTCCACCTCAGGAAGGAGGAGAGGGATTGGTAGAGGATGGGACTGGGGCTAGTTTTCAGTGGCAGCAGAGCAGATGTGGAAAGCAGCTGATGATCTGGGAGGTGTGTGTCTTCCCTCCATATCTGCTGGGAACAGCCCTCTCCTATATGGGCCAGGAGGACCTGATGTTTTCATAGTGCCTCATTTAGGCCAGAGCATGGTGGCTTCTCCAATGTTACCTTGATTCTTCTTTAGTTCAGCTCCACCAGGAGGGGTTGTTACATTACTTTTACTACATCACTTTTACATGTGAGGACACTGAACTGAGACACAGAGGGGCCCTCATGAAGGCCACACAACTGACAAGTGGAGGAGCTGGCCTTGAACCCAGTGCTCTCTCGCACCTCTCCCCAGTGTGCAGTGCTTGTCCTATGTTTGGGGCAGTAGAGTAACCTCCCATCCCTCCCATCCCTTCCTCTTCTACTCATCCACGGCTCCAGTTCCTTAAGAGCAGATGAGGTTTTTTTCTTTTTTTTTTGGACACAAAGGCTCTCTCTCTCAGCCAGGCTGGAGTGCAATGGTGAATGGTGTGTCCCTGTCTCACTGCAACCTCTGCCTCCTGTGGATAAGTCTCCGGAGTAGCTTGGGTTACAAGTGCCCACCACCACGCCCATCTAATTTTTGTATTTTTAGTAGAGACGGGGTTCTGCCATGTTGGCCAGGCTGGTTTCGAACTCCTGGCCTCACGTAATCCACCTGCCTCAGCCTCTCAAAGTGCTGGGATTAGAGGCGTGAGCCACTGTGCTTAGCTGAGAGCAGAAGAGGTCTTCATTATTAATGAGGCACCATGAATCATCCAGCCAGTCACAGCAACCTGCCCCATGTTGATCACAGAGCTGAAGTTAGATCTCTGGCTCCATGACTTTTCCTGGTAGCTGGGGGTCATTGGGATGGTGGGGCAGCTGCCTATCTGGAGCCTGGGACTCACGTGCCCCCCACCCCCTCTCTCGCAGAGTTATGTCATGCCCAGGCCAGCAGGGGGCTCCATGAGGATTCATAGAAGATGCCCCGCGTCTCGGCGCCTTTGGTGCTGCTTCCTGCTTGGCTCGTGATGGTCACCTGCAGCCCGCACTCCCTGAGGATCGGTAAGTGTGGCCCGGCTCGGGGCATTGCTCCCACCCACTATCCCAGGTGTCCACAGGGGACATGAGAGTGCTGCATATGCCCTGGGGAAGCCGCCCAGCCTGTGTGCTGTGCCCTCCTCGAGTGTGGCTGGGGTGGAGACGCAGGTGGTGGTGGTGGTGGAGGCAGCTGACAGGTGACCACTCCAATCTGGTCAACCTGCCGAGCTTCCCAACCACTAGAATAAAAATGCTGATAACTCCCTGGTGCAGTCAATGTAGGTTCATCCTAGCTGGTTAAGAGGCAGCTGCCGGGGAAGGAGAGTGAGGATGGCTGTGGGGATTCCAAATCTAAGGCTGGAGATAGGAGAAGAGGCCCCTTCTTTCTAGTGATCAGTCCAAGAAAGCTGCCTGGAGAGCATGCTGTGTCTACAACTTGGAAGAAGCCAGGAATCTGCTGGGGTGGCCTGGCTGCTTGGAAGCGCCCTTGACATTGGGTCTGCTTGCCGTGGCCTGGCTCTGAGAGATAGGGCAGGGTCATGTGAGTCTCTCCCTTGCCTTGTTACTGTGGGATGCCCATTCTAGATGTGGGCAGGTGGGCTTTCACCTAAGCCCTCAGCACCCCTTCCCTGGAGGGGTGGGCCTGGGAAGTCAGGTGCCTTCTCCCTGCCAGGACTGAGCAAGGCTTGTCACTTGCAGATTGAGGCACTCCAGATCCTAGATTCTGGGGACACAGCCAGCCACAGGGACAAGGACACAGTTCAGTCCAGCAGGCACAGTGTGGTCATCCGATAGCCCAGCAACAGAGAACCTATGGAGTCAGGACAGATGTGGGGTGTCAGGGATCAGGGGTGTCTGTGTGTATATGGAGGATGGGGGTTAGTGTGGACAGGTGGGTGGCACATAGCAGTGACAAACTTGGACAGGTAGGTTGTTGGTTACAAGACCACCCATCCAACAGCAGGGGTAGAGTTAAGTGAAAGCCCTAGAGGGACCAAATACCAAGCAGGTTACCCCGACGGATAACCACATGGGGCCCCTCTTCCCACACTGGGGGTAGGTTGGGGGTGGGAGCAAAGGCAGGAATCTGGATCTTAAACCTGAGCCTGAAAGGGTTAGAGGCTGACTTAGGGCAAAGATGGCATGATGATGAATCTCTGGGATTTGACTTAAAGCGCCCAAACTCTTCTGGTCGCATTCAGGTCGGTGCACTGGTGGTGGTCAGGAGCCATGGTGTGGGCAGAGGTGGGCGAGCCGCCGAGACTAGGCTAGGCTACGTGTCACAGGCTGGATGCCCAGCCTGCAGGTGTGTGAGCTGTGTGAGCTGCTCTGTTTTACCTTGCGGTCACAGTTTTTCATGCAAATGCAGAGGAGCTGATGGGAATCAGCAACGTGGACAGGTGACTCAGTTCTCCCCGTCACCCTGCCCTCGATGCACTGCTCTGCATGCTTAAAGAAAAAAAAGAGATAAAAAAACAAAATTTTCACTCCCTCTTCTCCGTCCATTTTTACAGAAACTTCCTTACCTAATTTAATTCTGCTTAGCAGCAATGCAAAACGGTTTGTATCCTTAAGATGTTTAATTTATAAGATGCCTACAGTTACTCAGCATTTGCTGCGAGGTTTTCTCCCCCTCTAAATGAGTGAATAAAGTGGCAACCCATCAATTTCCATTCATCACTAATGGGAAACGGAAAGGGATTGAGCCAGAATCGGCAGCACCTCATGGCCTCGCCTCTCTCAACACTGTGCTTTGGGAGGGAAGCAGAAAGCCGAGCTGACAGATCCCTTTCTTGGCTGCCACAGCAGAGGGCTTCGAAGGAACCCCTCATGCTCCCAAACCCACACTCTGAACAATGCTTGTCCAGTTCCGTCAAGACTGCTGGCCCTCAGTTTTGGTTCATGTTAGGCTACTTCCAGCGACTTTCCAGCCAGGAGCCCTGCTGGCTGGCAAGGTCAAACTAGACCTAATCTCCTGCAGAGGCCAGGAAGCAGAGTTAAGCCAACAGAAAGAGAAGAAAAGAATAACCTAAACAGTGCCAGGACCCATTCTTCCTGTCTCCTTGGTTAGCCTGGGTGCCAGGAGCTTTTTAAAAGTCTCCCAGTCCTTATGGACGGAAAGGTGCTAATTACATGGACTCCAGAGGGTGTGTGGAGTTGGGCAGGGAGAGGAAGAGAAGTGGGTCAAGAAAACACAAGTAGCTGTGCTGAGCAGCAGGCGGCCTTGCACGCAGACGAGCTGGCTGGCGTTAACCGTGCTGAGGTCTCTGAGGTCCTTGAGAGGCTTATGGGAAGGGAAGGGAAAGGGCTGCTGCTCCTCTCACCATTTCGGGGGCCACTTTTTCTTGCAGTTGGGTTTTCTTTGGGTTTTCCCCAACCCCAGCCTTAGAATGGGTGGCTCTCAGAATGGTGCTGCCTGAAGAGACCAGGGATCTCAGAGATATATTGCCTGTGTGCTCCATCCTCAGCCCCACTTGTCTGCTGGTGACAATATGCATGTTTGGACAGACGCAGCCGAACCCATTACCCTGCCTTGTGACGGCTGTTTTTCATTCAAGTGAGGCACAGGGCAGGAGACACAGCCAAATTGTCTATTACAGTGTTTGGTGTTTACCCCTCGAATGAGGTTTTGGGTAAAAGAAAGGGATTTTATTTATGGCTGTGAGGCTGGCTGCATAAATTCCCCAAACTCTCACACATATGTCAACCCCTTCCGTCATCTATCTCCTGAAAATGTTTTTTGATTTTGCTTCTGTCCCTCTGGGTTCTCTGAGTGATGACTGTGGAGCTATAAGTTAATAAATGCCCTGAGAAGACCCCACCCCATCTCTGCACCTCCTTCTCCCACCATTACTTAAAGAGACCAGAGCTCATCATCATTCTTAGATCCAGAAGGGACTATAGGATTCATTATCTAACCTGGTCATCTTGCAAATGAGGAAATGGGGCCGCATTGGGCAGTGGTTTGGCCAAGGTCACCTGGCAAGTAGGGGTCTGATTGGTGGCAGCTGGCACTGGTGCTGGTATCCTTGACTCCTCTTCCAGTGCTCTCTTCTCTGTGTACCCATAGGCTCCCTTAGCTACTGGGAGGCAGAATCACCTTCAACAGTATGAGAAGGTTATGTTTTCTTTCTTTTCTTTTCTTTTTTTTTTTTGAGACGGAGTTTCACTCTTGTTACCCAGGCTGGAGTGCAATGGCGCGATCTTGGCTCACCTCAACCTCCGCCTCCTGGGTTCAGGCAATTCTCCTGCCTCAGCCTCCTGAGTAGCTGGGATTACAGGCACACGCCACCATGCCCAGCTAATTTTTTGTATTTTTAGTAGAGACGGGGTTTCACCATGTTGACCAGGATGGTCTCGATCTCTCGATCTCGTGATCCACCCGCCTCGGCCTCCCAACGTGCTGGGATTACAGGCTTGAGCCACCGCGCCTGGCCAAGAAGGTTATGTTTTCTTACAGTTTTCTCCAATCCTGTTCAGAAAACATTTCAGACATTAGCAAATGTGTTGCCCTTGCTCCTAACAGCTTGGGTATGTATTAAGTATTTGTTAACTGAATGAACACTAGGCTCCAAGCCTACCTCTTGTTACTCCCTCCTCAGCTCTGTTTTAGCTACACTGAGCCACTCCCTGTGAGCCAAATGTACTAGGAAGATTTGCTCCTGGCTTTACCCATTCCCTTGCTCTGCCTGTAGTGCTGTTCCTCCCATTCCATCTTCTCGACCTGGAAAACAAATCCAACTCCTCCTCCTCCTCTTCTTTTCCTTCATCTTTCTCCTCCATCATTATCAGTTTAAATGGCTCTTCCTCTGCAAAGCCCTTTCCTGATACTATCCTGTTCATAAGAGGGAGAATTCATCTTTTTCCTACCATCCCCCCATTCCCCCAGCACAAAACATCTGTTCCAGCATTTACCGTGTTATATTCTAATGATTATGGCATTTCCCCACTAGACTCTGAACTCCAGGGGAGAGTGACCCCCTGACAAAGGGGCCCAACACATGATGCATGCAAGTGTATGGCTCCAGCTCAATGAATGTGATGAATAGGTGACTCCACGGCCCTTGCAAGACTGGGTTTTCCAATAACATGTTTGGTATCATCATTTTAAATGGCACTGTCTTACCTATTGCATAAAGAGGTAAACTTATTGGAGCAAGCAGAAGAGAAAGGAGAGAGAGGAAAAGGAGAAAATGTTCATCTATCTGTCTTACTTAAAAGAGAATAGGAACGGGCTAAAGGTCCTGGTTGGGTTCTACTGAAAATTTTGACAGTAGTAATAAACAGAATGATACAATTATTCATTCATTAATTCACTCAACAAATACTGATTGAATGCTGCGTGCCAAACACTGAGGTTGCAGTGCTACACAGTAATAATCAAGATAATAACTCCCACTCTGCCTGGTACTGGGCTAGGGATTTCCGATATCTCAGTTAGTCTCATTGGAATGAGCAATGCCCTGTTACAGATGAAGAAATGGAGGCTCAGAGAGTTTAAATAACACATCTAAGGTCACACAGCTACTGAAATTTGAACATGTCTGTCTCCAAAGCTGTCTCTTCCTGCTCTCCTGGAGCTAATGATGCCCTGGAAACATTTGGGATATTCCATTATCATGGCCATCAGATTAAATATATTGTGTTCTCCTTGTAAAGGAATTGAAAGATGGCAAAGAATCATCATTGCTAATATAGTTTCTTGTTCTTTTTTGGAGATTTTTTTTTTATTACCTCCAAAACATTTCTAAAGGGCACAAAGTCTAAATGAGAGATGAGGAAACTGAGGCATAGGGATTTCAGAGCCTCAGTCCAGGTGGTAGGGGAAGTTCTGCTCAGCGTGGGTGTACTAGACACACCAGCAGGTTATTGTAGCAATTGAATCTCTCTTGTTGAAGGTTTCCTTGTGTGGTAAAGCAGCAAGAGCCTGGATTTATTTGACCCTCTGTCTTACGAGGACCCCCCAGGCACTTTACAACAGTTATTTTTTACTTAGTTGGTTTCCCCGCAATGAACTCCAATCCTGTACAGAAAATGTTCAGCATGGAACACTGAAATATTATAAAGATAAAGATAATAGGAGAATTGGGGGAGACAAGGGGAAAGAATAAAAAACACCAGTTTCTTATCCTGTTATGCTGTGTATTAAATATATCTGATCCACCGAGATTCAAATATACCAGCTGAATTCTTTGCCTTGTAGCGGATTCACCATGGATATATAATTTTTCTTTTGAGTAGTGGGCTCCTCTGATAATGGTAGCACATTAAATTTTGATCAGCATGCAACTTTTCATCTCGTTTCCAAATTGAGTCACCCATATAGACAATCAATTGGTCTTTCACATTAGTGACAAATAGAAATTGATGACTTTCTCCTTCATTTGTCACCTAGAGGGGGAATATAGAAGGATTTCTAGGACACAAATCTCTCCCCTGGTGACCATCTTAGGGAGGCTGTGTCTTCCTTATTCATGTCTGTATTCCCAGAGTCTAGCACAGTGCCTGGCCCACAGTAGTGGGCTTAGTAAATGTTTGCTAAATGAATTACCTGTGGCAAGTTTTGAATTTAGAGCTGACCCATCAGTTTGCAAACGTTTCTTTTCCCAGGTTTGGTCAAGGTTTAAAAATGCCAACCAATGTTATTGTCAGCCCATTAAATATATAATTAGAAGAGTAAATATTTTACCAAAAGAAAAAAAAATGTCCACGTGTGTGTCTGCACAGACTTGTGCTTATGTAAGGACATCTCTCCTCTCCTCCTTGGTCCTCCCCTGCCACCAACACATTTTGGGGTGGCTGAGGGAGGTGTGGCTGTAGGGAGAGAGAGATCCAGGCCGGTATGCTATTGTGCCATCCATCTTCCCTTGGTCTTCAGGAGCACCACACAGGATGCTTTGGGGATGTGTATTCTCTCCTTCACCCTTTCCAGAACCCGTCGTGCACTGTGACTTCATCCATAGTCTCTTCTGCTGAGAAGTTAGAGATGAATTAGGCCTAGATACTCCATTTTACAGATAAGAAATCCTGGGCTCCCAAAAGGTGAAATGAATTGGTGAATACCCTTTGGGCAGCGCCAGGACTCCTGACTCCCAACTGCCTGGATGACATCTGTGCCATGGTTTGTAGTGTAGAACGTGTTCTTACACACATTAATTCCATTTCCCCAGTGCTCTGCGAGGCAGGTTGACGTGAGCACATCTTGTGGAGAGGCGCCTAAGGCTCCCAGGTTTGTGACTTGCCCAAGCTTGCAGAGGTGAGTGGTCAGGGAAGAGGAAGAGTGGTCACATCAAAGAGGGTGGACTGAGAAGCATCTGAGGACAGTGTTGGCAAGGCCGGGTCCTGAATAGCCTGCTGGCAGTGTGTTCTTGACAAGTGAGATCTGAATGCCACCAGGAGCCAGTGTGCTGATGCCTGGCTCCTCACAAAACCAGGCTGAGCTAAAGAGAAAAAGCGCTTAGGTAATGGCAGCAAGCATTCATAAGTTTTGTTTATTTATTTATTTATTGAGATGGAGTCTCACTCTGTCGCCAGTCTGGAGTGCAGTGGTGTGATCTTGGCTCACTGCAACCTCTGCCTCCTAGGTTCAAGCGATTCTCCTGCCTCAGCCTCCCGAGTAGCTGGGACCACAGGCATGTGCCAACACATCCAGCTAATTTTTGTATTTTCAGTAGAGACAGGGTTTCACCATGTTGGCCAGGATGGTCCTTGATCTCTTGACCTCATGATCTACCCGCCTTGGCCTCCCAAAGTGCTGGAATTACAGGTGTGAGCTACCGTGCCTGGCCCCTATTATTTTGTTTTCTTAAGCATATTGTGATTGATCACTGGAAAGGATCCCAAAGGCAGAAGTGTCAGGCATGAAGGGATGGAGCTGTTGTTTCATATTTGAAGTCTTAGATAACAGCTGATTTCCATATCATTTTGGTATGTGGCTGCCTATATTCATTTGTGCTAGAATTGCCTGAGTATCTCCAGGCTCTCAACAAATATTACAGCCTGATGGTATCTATTCGGTTGGATCGAGCACGTGGCTAGTGGACCTGACTGGCATTATTGGATTCAATGGGACGAACATCTATTGAAAGAGTGATGGTGATATTTCATCAGAATTTCAAAAACCTGTCTCCAGCTCTGTGAAGTCATTTACAGAAAAATCTTGGGATGTGGAGTGAGTCACTAGCAAGCTGTATTTTGGTGGGGGGGCGGGTGTTGGAGTAGAAATTATGGATAGAGGTTTTGATTTCAAGTAAAAAAGTCTTTTCTAGGCAGATGGAATGGGCTTTTTTGGATACCAAGTTCCCCATACCTGGAGACGGTCACAGATAGGTTGGACAGGATATCAGCATCAAATGTGGTATTGGATTTGTTACCTCTAAGACTCCCTCCGGTCTGGGATTTGGTGATACAGTCTTTTCACCTTTGGTCTCTTCTCATCATCTCATAGGGAGGCATTTCACTATTGTTGTGTCCACATTAATAGCCATTAACAAGAGCTTAGAATTGAGGCAACCATCTGCCTAATTTAAGCCATGACCCCATTTGGCTCCAATCCCTTGGATAAGCCAGGTAGGACATAAGAGCCCTGCTAATTCTTCTGTTCTGTTGATGTAGACCTGGGCTGTCCAGGTGCCTCCTTCCTCCCTGTGGCCACTGATGGCCGAGCTGGAGAAGCACAGGCAATGTGGAAGCTGCTGCTAGACCTCAGCTGAGTGCCTGTGTGGGTGGGACGCGTGCGTGTGCATCGCCGGAGCCAGCACATCCCACTCACAGCCTCGCGGCTCGTCAGCAGGCAAGACAGTGGTCACACTTAGCTCTCATTAGTCTGGATAAACAGGCACACGTTCCCTATCGGCTTTACGGGGGCTGGTGCTCGGCTAGGGGGAAAGCGTGGGCAGCAGGGTGCTGCAGACAGCTGTCAGGCTACCCGGCAGTCCCTCCATGTCCCATTGGTGTGTGTTTCCTCCCATTGAGCTGAGATATGGTGCCTGGGCCGCTCGTGTGGGCCCAGCCAGCGAGACCCAGTAAGCCCACACTGATGAGGAGTGGTGTGGAGAGGACACTGACCAGTCAGGCTCAGATGTGCACGCATTGGCAAACACAGTTCTCTGGCCAGGTAGACAGTGCCACTGTGCTGGATTCAGGAGGCACTGTGACTCAGTTTAATACCCAACCCTGACTAGGGGTCTCTGAATTAAGACTCTTTCTATCTGTTATGAGTATGGCCTCTTTAGAAGAAAGGTTCATCATGTCTGTAGTCCCAGTTACTTGGGAGGCTGAGATGGAAGGATCACTTGAGTCCAGATGTTTGAGGCTGCAGTGAGGTATAGTAGCACCACTGCCCTCCATCCTGGGTGACAGAGTGAGACCCTGTCTCATAGATAGATAGATAGATAGATAGATAGATAGATAGATAGATAGATAGATCTGTAGGTAGGTAGATAGACAGATAGACAGACAGATAGGTAGGTAGATAGAGAGGTAGGTAGAGAGGTAGGCAGATAGATAGAGAAAGAAAGAGGTAGGCAGACAGAGGGAGAGAGAGAGATAGGTAGGCAGATGAAAGAAAGAAAGAGAAGAAGAAGAAAAAAAAGGAATGAAAAGAAAGAGGCTTACCACTACCCCAGGGCAGCCATCAGCCCCAGCCCTTTACACTCCCATCACTCCCTATGTTTTGGGTGGGGAATCAGCCTCAGTGGGATTGACTGGTCATCTGGGGTAGTCCACAAGAGGGTCCCCCATGTCTCACTCACCTCTCGGTTTCTTCCACTGGACTTACCCAGGTTCCTTCAGTGGCTTTTCATATGATTGAAGAATGGAGTCAGATGTGTTGTGGGGAACACTGGAGTTGGCTCTCGGGAGGCTCTAGCATAGCATGCTTATCAACACTAGGAGTGTGGGTTCTGGAACTGTGCTGCCCGGATATGAATCTGAGCTCCATCCTTTACTAGCTGTATGATCTTGGGGAAGAACAAAATTTCCCAGTGCCTCCATTTCTTCATCTATAACATGGGCTAATAGTAGTCCCTGTTTTATGCTTTTATGAGAATTCAGTAAGTTCCTTCATAGAAGCACTTAAGATGGTGTCAGGCATACAGTTAAGTGCTCTGTAAGTGACATCTGTGATTGATGATAGTACTACTGGGCCAGCCTGTCTCCATCTCTAGTCTTTGCCTGCCTGGATCACTCTTCCCCATTCCTCCACCAAATCTTGTCTTCCCTTTTTTAAAATCCTGCTTTAAACTCACCTTGTTCTAGGAAAAGAGAATCCCCACCATGTCTAAGGAACTTTTCCTTCCAAAATATGGGTTTGTGTGTGTTCACACACTCATGTGTGGGTTGCACTCTTTCAGGGCACTTACCCCCTGACCCCTGTTTCTGTACAGGCATTTTTTGAAAACTTGTGTGAATTCCATCTACCCTGGGAGGCTAAGAGCATCCTGAGGAGGGGAGCTCTGTCTTTCCCACCCTCTTAGCGTGGTGGGCCCTTCACACAGGGGCAGTTGTCCCAGGTATTGACTAATGGAGGTGAATGATTCCCCCTTCTTAAAAACCTTCTTTGGCTGCTGGGCTCCCTATTTAATGGGCTCCCTATTTTTCTTTTTCCTTTTACAGCAAAGCTGTACAAAAGAATCTCCTATTCAAACAGTCTCCATTTCCTCTTTTCTCTTTCCCTATCAGTAAGACCCTCTCCAACCGAACCCTCAGCCCTGAGCGTTGTTGCCCAGATTGCTAAATCCAGTGATCAGTCCCCAGGCACCAACTTACTGGACTTAATAGCGGCATTTGACATAGTCTTCTCCTCCCTCTGCCTTGAAACACTTTTTCACTTAGCTTCTAGACCACATCGCGTCTCGTTCTTGCCCTGCTTCTGGCCATTCCTCCTCAGTCTCCTTTGCCTGTTGCTCCTCATCTCTTAATCTCTAAAGAAGGATGTGCCTCAGGGCCCAGTCCTGAAACCTCTTCTCTGTGTATGCCCACTCCTGTGGTGATCTCACACAGTCTTAGGGCTTCAAATGTATCTGTATGCTTATGACTCTCTCATCTCATCCCCAGCTCTGACTCTTCTCCAAAACTCCGGACTCATCCCCACTGGGATGTCTAACAGAAACCCGAATTTGGCATGTCCACAATTGAGTTCTTGATTTTCCCCTCCATGCCTGCTTCTCCTGCGTCTTCCTCCCATTTCATAAATGGTAATGCCATTCTGCCATTCTATTTACGTAGACATAGGCTCCAAACCTTGGAGTCATCCCTGATCTCACCTTTCTCTGATACCCACACCCTCTCTATCAGCAGTCCTGTTGGCTCTGCCTTCCAGGTACATCCAGTACAACCCAACTGCTTCTCACCACCTCAGCAGGTGCTTCCCTTTTCCAAGCAAGTAATATTTCACCCTGGATTACTGCAAACCTTTCCTGTTAGTTTCCTGCCTCTTTCTTGCCCTCTCACTTTTTGTTCTCAAATTGGCAGCAAAAATGACTCTTTTAAGATGTAAGTTGGATTGTGTCTGTCCTCTGCTCCAGTCCTCTGCTGACTTCCCATGTCAGAATAAAAGGTGGGAGTCCTCACAGTGGCCCACTGGGCCATCCATGAACTGCCCTTTATTCTGTGAATTTTATTGTCATTTCCTACCACCCTGCCTCTCACTCATGCCCCAGCCCCAGCACCACTGCTGTCTTTGCTTTTCCTCAAATGCACCAAGTGTGCTCCTACCCCAGGATCCCTTGCACCTGCTGTGCTGTCTGCCTGGAACACACCTCACTTGGATATCTGCATGGCTCACTCTCTCATGCCATGCAGGTCATGCCCTGACCATCCTTTAGCCCTTCCTTTGCCCCTGACACTTTCTGTCCTTTTCTCCTTTCTTTTCTATTCATTCTTCTTTTTTTAAAATTATACTTTAAGTTCTGGGATGCATGTGCAGAATGTGCAGGTTTGTTACACAGGTATACATGTGCTATGGTGGTTTGTTGCACCATCAACTTGTCATCTACATTAGATATTTCTCCTAACTCTATCCCTCCCTTTGTTCCCCAGCTTTCGACAGGCCCCAGTGTGTGATATTCCCCTCCCTGTGCCCATATGTTTTCATTGTTCAACTCCCACTTATGAGTGAGAACATGTGGTGTTTGGTTTTCTGTTCCTTTGTTAGTTTTCTGGGAATGATGGTTTCCAGCTTCATCCATGTCCCTGCAAAGGACATGGACTCATTCTTTTTCATGGCTGCATAGTATTCCATGGTGCACATGCACCACATTTTTTTCATCAGATCTATCACTGATGGGCATTTGAGTTGGCTCCAAGTCTTTGCTATTGTGAATAGTGCTGTAGTAAACATACATGTGCATGTGTCTTTATAGCAGAATGATTTATAATCCTTTGGGTATATACTTAGGGGATTGCTGGTCAAATGGTATTTCTAGCTCTAGATCCTTGAGGAATTGCCACACTGTCTTCTACAATGGTTGAACTAATTTACACTCTCACCAACAGTGTAAAAGCGTTCCTATTTCTCCACATCCTTTCCAGCATCTGTCATTTCCTGACTTTTAATGCCATTCTAAATGGCATGAAATGGTATCTCATTGTGGTTTTGATGTGCATTTCTATAATGACCAGTGATGATGAACTTTTTTTTTTCATGTTTGTTGGCCGCATAAATGTCTTCTTTTGAAAAGTGTCTGTTCATATCCTTTGCCCACTTTTTGATGTTTTTTTCATGTAAATTTGTTTAAGTTCCTTATAGATTCTGGATATTAGCCCTTTGTCAGATGGATATATTGCAAGCATTTCCTCCCATTCTGTAGGTTGCCTGTTGACTCTGATGATAGTTTCTTCTGCTGTGCAGAAGCTCTTTAATTTAATTAGATCCCACTTGTCAATTTTGGCTTTTGTTGCAATTGCCTTCAGTGTTTTAGTCATGAAGTCTTTCCCTGTGCCTATGTCTGAATGGTATTGCCTAGGCTTCTAGGGTTTTTACAGTTTTAGGTCTTACATTTAAATCTTTAATCCATCTTGAGTTAATTTTTGTATAAGGTGTAAAGAAGGGGTCCAGTTTCCGTTTTCTGCATATGGCTAGCCAGTTTTCTCAACACTGTTTATTAACTAGGGAATCCTTTCCCCATTGCTTGTTTTTGCCATGTTTGTTTAAGATCAGATGGTTGTAGATGTGTGGCATTATTTCTGAGGCTTCTCTTCTGTTCCATTGGTCTATATATCTGTTTTGGTACCAGTACCGTGCTGTTTGGTTACTGTAGCCTTGTAGTATAGTTTGAAGTCAGGTAGTGTGATGCCTCCAGCTTTGTTCTTTTTGCTTAGGATTGTCTTGGCTATACAGGCTCTCTTTTGGTTCCATATGAAATTTAAAGTAGTTTTTCTTTTCTAATTCTGTGAAGAAAGTCAATGGTAGCTTGATGGGAATAGCACTGAACCTGTAAATTACTTTGGACAGTATGGCCATTTCCATGATATTGATTCTTATAAGCATGGAATGTTTTTCCATTTATTTGTGTCCTCTCATATTTCCTTGAGCAGTTGTTTGTAGTTCTTCTTGAAGGTCCTTCACCTCCTTGTAAGTTGTATTCGTAAGTACTTTGCTCTCTTTGTAGCAATTGTGAATGCACGTTTACTCATGATTTGGTTCTCTGTTTGTCTGTTATTGGTGTATAGGAATGCTTGTGATTTTTGCACACTGATTTTTTTTTATCCTGAGACTTTGCTGAAGTTGCTTATCAGCTTAAGGAGTTTTTGGGGTGAGACAATGGGGTTTTCTAAATATACAATCATGTCATCTGCAAACAGAGACAGTTTGACTTCCTCTTTCTATTTGAATACGCTTTATTTCTTTCTCTTACCTGATTGCCCTGGCCAGAACTTCTAATACTATGTTGAATAGTAGTGGTGAGGGACGGCATCATTGTCTTTCTTGTGCCAGTTTTCAAAGGGAATGCTTCTAGCTTTTGCCCATTGGGTATGATACTGGTTGTGGGACCGGCCTCTAGCCCCTCCCCTGCCCTTGACACTTTCTGTCCTTCTCTGTTTTATTTTTCTATAACATTCATCATCATCTGACATATGGGTCCTATTGTTTATTGTCTGAATCTTCCCTTGGGGGAAAAACCCTTTGTTTTGTTCTCTGCTGTATCCCCAGCACTTAAGACTGAGTGCTTGGCATATGGTAGGTGCCCACTAAATATCTACTGAATGAATGAATGATGCAGACCCAAGGGAGGTCCCAAGGGAGCTTTAAAGTTGAAGCTTTTGAAAGGCAGAGATTGGCGGTCTCATGGACAGAGGACAGTGCTTAACAAGTGCTTAACAAGGAGCACCTTAACAAGTGCTCCTTGCCGAGGACAGTGCAGTGACACTCCTGGCTCCCTGTCCCCATATTCTCTGATCCCTGCAGCCAAACCCCAGGCCCTGAGGCAGACCTTTTTCCTGTTCAGAGGAAGCCCAAGCCATCAGTTTAATGACTCAGCATCAACCTGAGTTGGTCTTCCATTGTCCCTCAGGCTCTTGGCGTATAGTTCACCATCGCTTGTGTTTCCCCTGCAGTGCCTAAGTCTTCTCATCAGGTCTGAAACTTCACTTTGGTGCTCTAACTGTGCCCAGGCTCCTCTGGGACTATGGTCAGACCTTTCTTGTCTCCGTCTTGCAGGAGCTTGGAGACCTGAACCTGGACCTAGCATCTCAGCTGGGATTGCTCCTGACCTCCAGCTCTTTCCTGAAGCTGTCATTGTTGGTAGTTGCAGGAAACTGGAGGAGCCTTGACCAGTTCTGGCTGTTTGCTTTTCCTTAGATTCACAAAATCTACATTATGGCTGGGACCTCAAATGGTTCATTCCTCATTTGAATTATTCTGACCGTCGGTTTTTCTTTCTATTGAGCCTGACTCTATCTCTCTGTACCTACTGTTCTAGCTCTGCCTGCCCCTTGGGGCCATACAGAATAGGCCTGGTGCTCTTTTCTGTGATGGCCCCTCTGAGACCCACAACACTTCATTTTATGATGCCTAGACTCTTCTTTCTTCCAGAGATGTACCATTCGTGCCTTTGATGCTTCCTTCCATCTCATGGTTTGGATCCAATTCATCAACCTGGTCCTTCTCCTCCAAATGAGTTTTCTTTTTTTCTCCATCCTAGTCAGGATATGATCCCCCAAATCAGGGGCAGGCACTCTTTTCACCGGCTTTTCATCCATCAGAGATACCTGCTCCAGCCTGGTGGGGATCTGGCCTCTAGGTTCAGAGCCCCTTGTTGAACCCATTTCCACTCAGCCCCAGCCCTGCCTGGTCAGTCTTCTGGTTAAAGAGAGCCAATCTAGATATTAACACATGCCTGTAAAATGCACCCCGCCACCAGCCCTTGCTCTTCATAGATTGGGCTTTGCTGTCAATACCCAGAGCCGAGGCTGCTCTTTGAAAACCCTGCAGCAGGTTGCCCCAGTGTCTAAAGATAACTGCATTGAGGGGCCAGGTGCTGGGAGCTTCCCTAAGTGAAATCGCCTCCTTGGCTTCCTCCAAGCTGTGCTGTTCCCATCCGTTCTAGGACATGGTCTTTCAAGCACGGAGTGACACAGATTGGGGAGGGAATGCCACTTCTCTGGGAACACTTGTAAATTTCCCCGAGAGTCAGGGATCTAACAACATGAGACTTTGAGCTTTCAGCTCACAGATGAAAGAACAGGGATTTTCCCAGTGATGACAGAAAAGGGAAACATATCGCCTTGGGGGCCCCAGCAGGAATCTCTGTCATGGAGCTGCTCCAGGGAGTCACCAACTCCAAGCGTGAGTAGGATTGCAATGGGTGACTCCAGACTTCTGGCCTGCCACCCAGAAATCTCAGGCTTGCAGCCTGGAGAAGAGGGAGAACTTTCCAAAGGCCACAGGTAAGGAATTTTCCTTGCATCTCCTGGTGTTGCTGGAGTTTCTGAAATTAAAAGGGCCTGAATCTGGAAATGATGGTTGAATGTCAGCTTCCCCTGTAGAGTCAATTTGAAAAACCTAAAGCACCAAAGGAATTACATTTGCTAAATGGAAGTAAGGAGCTGGTGGAGATGAAATTGGATGTACATAAGTGAAATCATCTGTGGATGGCCCCCTTTGGTGCTTTACCTTTATTTAACCAACCTCCTCTTCATGGGAATGATCTTCCTGCTATAGGAATGATCTCCCAGAGAGCATGATGGCCCCTGGGAGGGGAGGCAGGGCTGCATTCTCTGGGAGAGTTGCTGCAGTTTGCTTATAGTTGCAGCCTGGGTGGGGGCTCCCTTCTGGGTCTGGAGTTTGTGTTCAAGTCTTCATAGCCCAGGCATCATGGGATATGTCTGGCTTTGGATCTAAAATATGTGTGCCTGAATCCCACTTAGTAGCCAAGTGCCTATAGGCAAATTACTCATTCCATTCTCACACTCAATTTTCCATCTTTGAACTGGAGATAACAGAGCTTATCCTTAATTGTTGCATTAATTGAGAGGATATAGGTGAAGTAGCATGCACAGTATGTGGCATATAATAAATATTAGTTAGTTTCTATTTTTTTGTTTCTTAAAAAAATAGTAATTTGCTCAATGATTGTGGCAAGCAACTGGATGGCATCATAGGGTAGTAAGCAGGTATGGGCTTTATTCATGTACAAACCTGCAATTGATTTGTAATTTCAGCATGTGATCTTGGGCAAATTATTTGGTCTCTGTTTCTTACTATGAAATGTGGACAATAATACTCACCTTATAGGATTATTGAGGTTTACATGAGCTAATGTATGAAAAATAGCTAGGACAGTGCCTGACAGTAGGAAGTCCATAAATAATAGTTACTATCAATAGTACTACCATAATTATTATCACTGTAGTTTTCCATTGCTGCCATGACAAATTTTCACAAACTTAGTGGCTTAAATAAGACAAAATTATGATCTTATAGCCTGTAGGTCAGAAGTCTTAACTGAGCTAAAGCTTTTAGTGGGGTTGCATTCCTACCTTGAGGCTCCAGGAGAGAACCTGCTCATTTGGGTTGTTGACAGAATTCATTTCCTTGTGGTTAAAGAATCAGGGTCCCCGTTTTCTTGCTGGCTGTCAGCTGAGAGCCATTCCCAGCTTCTCAAGGCTGCTGCATCCCCTGGCTCCATTTTCCTCTTCCACCATTTTCAAGGCCAGCAATGGTGGGTTGAGTCATTCTTACCTCACAGCTCACTGAGCTCAGCTGGGAAAGGTTCTCCAATCTTAAGGACTCAGGGAATTTGATGAAATCTCCCAGGATAATCCAGCATCATCTCCCTGCCTGAAGATCTGTAACCTTACTTATTTTGCAAAGTCCCTTTTGCCATATGTCTTAGTCCGTTTTGTGTCGCTATAAGGAGCACCCAAGGCTGGGTAATTTATAAAGAAAAGAGGTTTATTAGGTCATAGTTCTTCAGGCTGGGAAACTCCAGGGCATGGCCCTGGCTTCTGGTGAGAGCTTTCCTACAGCATCACAACATGGCAGAGAAGATCAAAAGGGGAAGTGGTTTTGTGCAAAAAGGGAAAATCCTGAGGGGTGTCTTGGCTTTCTTTCTTTCTTTCTTTCTTTCTTTCTTTTTTTTTTTTTTGGAGATGAAGTCTTGCTCTTGTTGCCCAGGCTGGAGTGCAGTGACTTGATCTTGGCTCACTGCAACCTCCGCCTCCCAGATTCAAGTGATTCTCCTGCCTCAGCCTCCTGAGTAGCTGGGATTACAGGCACATGCCACCACGCCTGGCTAATTTTTGTATTTTTAGTAGAGACGGGGTTTCACCATGCTGGCCTCATCTTGAACACCTGACCTCAGGTGATCTGCCCGTCTTGGCCTTCCAAAATGCTGGGATTACAGACATGAGCCACCATGCCTGGCTGGTGTCTTGGCTTTTTAACAACCCACTCTCTTGGGAACAAATCCATTCCTGCAATAAATAATCCCATTGCTTGAGAGCAAGAACTCACTCACTACCGAACAGCACCAAGCCATTCATGAGGGATCCACCCCCACAACCCAAACACCTCCTGCCAGCCCTCACCTCCCAGCACTGCCACACCAGGGATAAAATTTCAATATGAGTTTGATGGGAACAAACAAACCATGTCCAAACCATAGCACTGTGAAAGATAATGCATTTGCAGGGACTGGGTTTCCTGATGTGGGCATCTGTGAGGGCCGCTATTCCTCCTACAACAACTGTTCTTCTCAGGCGGGAGGCTAAGCCTCCGGAAAGCCTTCTCATGAGCAGTTCCACATGCAGGTACTTCACACTTGGAAACTGTCTCTACCTCGATCCTTGGCCCAAGTTACCCTACTCCTGTTACCATCAACCATTTTGCACAAGAACCAGGCAGCCCAGAGCATCGAAGCTGATGCCTTTTTTTCAATGGACAGAGGGAACTGGACACGCTGGCTCTTCTATTACTGCAACTGAGATTATGCCACCAGGGACGAGACAGCTAGGAAGGGGCCGTGTAACAGGAAGTATTTTATCACATTGATTTAGTAGTCTCGCCACTCCTAACATGTCAGGGCACTAAAGGAGTAGCCTGTGAGCTGAATGTGATCTGAGGCTGCGTCACATGGGCTCCGCTGGGCTCTGCTCAGAATGATGTGTTTATTTCCTGCCATGGGACCTAGAGAAAATAACATCCCACCACAGTCCCAGCAGACTCTCTCTTATTCTGCCTGCCATCCTCCCAGAAGGGCACAGATCTATGTGTGCTTTAAGAAGCAATGTGATGTAGGAGAGTACCGCTGTGTGTGAAGAATGAGAACACCTAGGGTCTGAAGCTGGTCCTGCCTTTTCCTCTGTCCCTGGTATTTACTTAATACTGACGATGCCCTGTTTAGGGCTCAGCTCTATGGAAAATACAAAGAAATAGGATACTTTGTTGGTACATGTTCTAAATGTGAAAAAGCCAGACTCTCAGACATGAAGGAACTAGAGGACAATATGAAATAAGGAAATATTAAGTGCTGGGACATCAGGTCTGGAGTTAGGCAGTGGTGACTGTGGTGGTCCAGGGACTGTGGGGACATTGCCGTTTTGTGCTTTCTTTTCCCTGCTAGATATCTATTTTGTTGCCGCCTAGAGCACATTGAGAATGAGAGGGCAGTGGACCATCCCTTTAAGGGGTTGTACGTCATAGGAGAGGGGATGACATTCATGTTTATTGAGCACCTACTGTACCCATCACTTCTACAAGTTATATGAATTAATTTTTACTATAACAGCCTCTCGAGGTAGGTTTGATAATGTCTGCTATTTGGGTATGGAAACTGAGGTGTGAATGACCAAGGTCACCCATGCAGAACATGGAAGATGCTGGATTTGAGCCAGACTCCCCTGGCGCCAACCCCGTGCTCTGTCTATTACACTAGGCTCCCCACTGCTGTGCTCCCCTCTGCAGAGACCCTGAGGCCTCTGACCAGTGCCTTGTGGCTCTGGAGGTACAAGAGAAGGTAGGTGTGACTGAGGTCTGCCCAAGACCCATGGGACAACCTCAGTTTCTTTGGGGCAGACCCCACACATCGTCCCCCTTCTTGTCCCCACTTCTGCTGGTTATCTTTGCAGACACTTGAGAGAGAGAAATTAACTTAAAATGGAACCACAGGAGTAGTGCTAAAGGCACCTCTAGGTTAAAATTGAGAACAGAGCCTGTGGTGCTGAGAGGGGCCAAGTCTGCAGGCTGGCTTTATTTATAGTCGCTTATTTATTAGATTCCAAATGACGTTTAACCAGAAATCATATGGCAGTGATCTTTGATTACTTATGTGGCTAACGGCTGAACATATATTATTATTGCTATTTATTCAGCTAGCTAAATGCACCGGGTGCTTCTGTTTTAGGAAAGCACCAAGGGAAGGGGCCTGAAGAGAGAAGTGGTTTGACTCGTGGTCCTATAGGCCAGGCCAGGGGCTCCACTAGAAGGGTTCCCCCCCGCAGAGAGATGGAGTCTTGCTCTGTCTCCCAGGCTGGAATGCAGTGGTGTGATCACAGCTTACTGCAAACTCTGCCTCCCTGGTTCAAGCGATCCTCCTGCCCCGGCCTCCTGAATAGCTGGGATTACAGGTGTATGCCACCACACTCGGCTAATTTTTTGTATTTTTAGTAGAGATGGGGTTTCACCACGTTGGCCAGGCTAGTCTTGAACTCCTTACCTCATGATCTGTCCATCTCGGCCTCTCAAAAGTGCTGGGATTACAGGCATGAACCACCGTACCCGGCCCAGGTTGTTATTATTTTCTAAAGAGCCAATCCTTAAAATAGAGGGAGTAGGGGTAATATTAATATTAATATTTATTAATAGTAATATTAACAATATTATTATTAATATAATTATTAATATTAATATTATTAATAAATATTATTATTTATAATAATAAAGAGATAAAGAGTAGCAACATTTATTCAGTATTTATTATGTGCCAGACACTATGCTAAATGCCGTTCAAAATTATTAAACCTGCCATCACTTCCATTTCATAGGTGAAAAACCAGAGGCTCAGAGAAATTTGTAACTTAGCTGACGTTCAAATCCGAGCCTTGTGTGCCTCTGGAGAGACCACATGTCCATTATACTGCCCTGTCCTCCATCAAAGCCAGCGCCCTTCTCCTCTTTTGGTTAAGGTGAACTTTTTAAGTGAATAGCCCAAGGAAAGAATGGAAAACCTAGTGCTCCTGGAGCCCTGGAAGGAGGATGGAGAATGGAGCTCTTGGCTTCTATGTTCTTTTCCCCAGTGCTTTGCAGCCTACTCAGAATGAGCTGCCAGTGGTCCCTGGAGCATGGCCCATGCAGAGCCATCTAATATAAGCTTGGAGCAGGCCCCTCAGGGTGGGACAGGGCATGCAATGGGGCCTCCCTGTCTAAGCCTGAATTGCGTGGCAGGCAGGGTGTCTGCCTAGAGTTGTGATGGTCAGGGAGAGGCTGGGCAGTGCCAGGGCCGGAGGCACCAAGATGAGAACCTGTAGTGTCTCCACCCTCCAGACACATGAAAAGAGCAAGGACCCTCCTGGCAGGGAGGACTTGTCTAACTGAACCTCCCCTGCCCACCTCAGACGTGCTAACACCTGGGCTCTCTCATGCCTCCCATCCTCACTCTTTCTCAGTTCTGTCTTTGCAGGAGAGAGCTCAAACTCCTTTTCAGGGCATGGGAAGGCTTCGCAGGCAGGCTGCAGATGATCCAGGCGGCTTCGTCTTTCAACATCACTCCCCATCCCTGTCCCTACCATAAACACTCAACGCCCATGCATTCTGTACTGCAGACACTGGAGTCTAAAACATCCTTGACTCTCACATCGCGGGGCCTTTGCTGCCTCCGCTGCCTGAAAAACTCTTCTTCTCACCTTGCCTGCCCGGCAGAATTTTATTCACTATTCAAGGCCTTGCTTGTATGTGACCTCCGGCTCTGAGGGCCCTTCTCTGATGGACCTTTCTTTTTTTTTTTTTCTTCTGGGAATGGAGTCTTACTCTGTCACTCAGGCTGGAGTGCAGTGGCATGATCTTGGCTCACTGCAATCTCCGCCTCCTGGGTTCAAGCGATTTTCCTGCCTCAGCCTCCCAAATACCTGGAACTACAGCTGTGTTCCAGCATGCCCGGCTAATTTTCGTATTCTTTTAGTAGAGACAGGGTTTCGCCATGTTGGCCAGGCTGGTCTCGAGCTCCTGACCTCAGGTGATCCACCCTCTGTAGCCTCCCAAACTGCTGGGATTACAGGTGTGAGCCACTGCGCCCGGCCTCATGGTCCTTTCTGTCTCCTCTCAGAGTGAATCTCTTCTTTGGGGCTCCAGTGCCACCACATAGGTGACTGCACCTCAGCTTCACCCACAGGGCATAGTGACATGAGTTTCAGCGTAAGTCTCTAAGGCAAAGACTGTCTCATTACCTCTGACTCCCTCTTGCCTTGCTCATAGTAGGTGTTCAATAAACATTGGTCAAGTGAATGTAGGAATGACTCATTCTTATCCTGGGCTGCTGTGGGAAAGGTGTTTGTTTCAATTGGGGCGACATACTCACTAGCTTTGAAAATGGGGACATCAGGACAGGAAACAGGGACTAAATGAGCTAAGTTATACAACCTGAAGTAGGACAGCAAAGCGCCTGGAACGTGCTGGGTGGAGGCAAAGGAAGCTGGTAACTAGCTGTTTGTCTTTGAGTCTGGAAGAGAGGAGAAAGAGACCGTGGCCAGTACCAAAGGAGGGTTTCAGGGGCTCTAGGAACCCTCTCCTCCCTGTAACACCGACGCTGAGTCTCTGGCCTTTTCACTTACAGCAAGATATACTGCAGGCAGCCACCGACCTTTAGAAAAAGGACTGCATGTGCTTGGCCCCACGTCACAGGGGACCCCCGCACTGCCAGGCCCTGATGCCTGACTCCACCCGAGGAAGCCCACCCCACGAACAGGTCGGGCTGGCCTCGGGGGCCTTTTCACCTTTGTACCTCAGTCCTTGGTGCCCTTCCCTTCAGACACAGCCAGTGGCTGCCTGGGCTTTAGCCAGATGTCAGGAGACTCCAAGACAGGATCATCAAAGAGAAAGGGATCCAGGAAGGAAGAGGAGAAAGTACTGGGGGAACAAGCCAGGGAGGATCGGTGACCAGGAAAGCTCAGAGTACAGGAGGGAAGCACAGGAGGAGAGCGAGTCCTGGGCTGTCAGACTGTGGAATTTGCAGGGCTCACGTCAGCTCTCCAAGCCTCCGTTTCCTCCTGCTGTGGCCTCTGAGGTCCTGCCCAGCCTGAGATTCCGAGTTCCTGTGTGGTTCGTCTCTCCGGAGGCTGCAACAGGTGCTGCGCTTTCAGCCTCTCTCCTGTCCTCCTCCGCTGCTTTCCCTCCCTCTCTTCCTTTTGCCCCACTAAGTATTTAACTCTCCATCCTGGTCTAGATTATCCCCTGGTTAAGTGCCAGTCAGCTGCTGGCTGTCTGTTAGCTCACTTTTGTAGATGCAGTGAGGCACAGAGGCCAAGGCCTGATTTTGGAGAGGGAGCGTAATGAGAACAGAGAGCAGCAGCAGCCCACTTAGATTGGATTTTAATATAGTTTCCAGCTAACCTAAATCATCCCCGTCACAGGCGGCCCAACAACCACCGAGTCCCCCAGGCTGAGAACAGGCAGGAAGGGGCAGAATTGGGCTGGAGGGGGCAGAGATGGACAGAGCCCTGTTGGAGAGGAGGCGCTGTCTATAGTCGAGGGTAGCCCTTGACAGCAGGGGCAGGGCCAGCTCAGAAGTGCTCGGGGTAAAGGCTCTCAGAGGGGAAGCATGATGCCTGCTCTTCCAGCAGCTGTTAATCAGTTGCAGATGATGAGCTAATTCATAAAAATTAGCAATGATTTCCTTCATTGTGTTAATATCACCGGGCAGTAAAACTGCTGTTAAGGATGACTTTTCTCAGCATCGAAGAGCGAGATGTCAAGGAAAAAACAGTCCTCCCCGGAGGTGGAGGGAGGAAAGAAGAAAAACTGAGCTAGTGAGGCAGTGACAGGGGCAGTGATTTCCAAGCTTTGGCTGGAATCATCGGAAAGAAGTCAAATTGAAATGCAAATCCTGGTGTCTCTCAGAACACAGGCTGGGAAGAAATGCATTTGGTGGTGTCACCTTGGCGGCCAATGGGCAGGCAGAGGGGTGGCGGGAGGGCTTCCCTCTGCTGGCGGAAGGCAAGATGGTGGCAGCCAGAGGCCCAGCGAAGCTTCGCTTGAGCAGGGAGTGGGTCTGGGTCCCCGGGAGAGTTCTTTGAAGAGCAGACACACTTGCCTATTTGGCTTATAGCATGATCTGGCCTTGACCCCCTCTATTTGCAACTCTTGACGCTTTTTCTTTCTCTCCCAAAGTTCTGCCCACACTGCCTAGTGTCAGTTTCTTGAGTGCACCAAGAGCCTTCCTGATTTAGGGCTGCTGTACCCATGCTCTTGTCTCTGTCTAGACCACTGTTTGCCCCCATCTTTTTCCCCTTCATCTGGCCAACTCCTATTTACCCCTCAGGTAAAATGCCGTTTCTGCAGATAAACCTTCTCTGAACCGTATTCCCAGTGCCTGACACAGTTTCCATCTTATACACGGAAAGTGGTGGGGTGGATAGATAAGTGGCCTCTTCCCTGCTTAAACCCTTCCCCATGCCCGCATGGCCGATAGGATAGGGTCCAAGCCCCTCCCTACCTCACCAAGCACCTCTCCATGGACCTTCTGAACTTTTCTCTGCTTGAGGATCCCTGAGCATGCCACTCTTTCCCACATCTGTCACCACACTCAGAAGGCTTTTGTTCCAAGTGTCTTCCTGGTGAATGCTTACTCATTCTCTAAAACCCAGGTTAAGTGTGTTCTCCGTGATG
Source organism: Saimiri boliviensis (assembly GCF_048565385.1). Lineage (NCBI taxonomy): Eukaryota > Metazoa > Chordata > Mammalia > Primates > Cebidae > Saimiri > Saimiri boliviensis. The sequence continues at coordinate 56,278,785 of NC_133454.1, forward strand.
TGCTCCCTGACACAGCCTCCCCTCTCTCGTTGCTTATACCCTCCTTGTGTGTCATCGTGCCTCAGAGATATCTTCATTGTAGCAGCCGTACTCATAAGTCTTTACTGGACTTGCTGCACTGGTTAAAGAGCGTTAACTAACACAGAGTAGACACTCCATAAATTATTGCGTGAACAAATAGATGCATGAGTGTAAAGCTAAAAAAATAGCTTTCGGCACTATTTAATAATCCAGGCCAGAGTTGATGTTGGCATGCAGGGTAACAGTGGAGATGGTGAGAAGTAAACAGATCTTTTTGAGGTTGAATTGACTGGTCTTGGTAGTAAGCTGGATGTGAATGGTGGAGGAAAGCTCAAGAATGACCAAGTAGGTAGCCAAAGTTCATTTATTCAGAAGGGGAAGAAGGAAAGAGAAACCTTAGGGTAGGAGTGGGGAGATCAAGAATTCCATGGGGCAAATGTTAAATGAGAAATGATTGTAAAACAGCCAAGTAGAGAAACCAGGGAGTCAAATGAACATAAGATATTAGAAGAGGTCCCAGATGGTGACATAAATGGAGAATTATTGGTGCGTAAGTGGTATTCAGAGCCATGAGACCAGGCTGTGTCCTAGGGAGAGAACGTGTGGAAAGTGGCACGGAGAGCCCAGGACTGAGCAACCTAAATGTTTGCTCAAAAAAAGAAAGAGTGCAAAATAGACATAGTCTAGTGAACGCATAATAAACTTCAGGACTAAAGTATAGACCAGACTTAACCAGCCAAAAGATTTTAACCGGCAGTAAAGAGTGAAAAGCTGTGAATTTTGTGTCTCAGGGGCATATTGGTCAATGGTGAGGCTAGCCACAGAAAAATAAAGAAGGGTCTTGAGAGACCAGCAGGTTTTTAGATAAAGTCAACATAAGCTCTGGAGTACCCATTTGCCAGGCTAGGAAAAGTTATCCCTAGCAATGTGTTGGAAGATTCTGAAGGAATAAAACTTGAACACAGACTTGCAAATAAGTACAGAACTTTTTCAGACCATTAATACTTTCTGGCAACCCTTTTTTTGTTTTTCTGGGAGGAAAGCAAAGTGAGGCTGGGTGTGTGGCTCACACCTGTAATCCAACACTTTGGGAGACTGAGCTGGGAGCATTGCTTGAGGCCAGGAGTTCGAGACCAGCCTGGGCAACATAGGGAAACCCTGGCTCTACAAAATATAAAGTCAGTTGTGCATAGTGGTGCATGCTTGTAGTTCCAACTACTTGGGAGGCTGAAGCAAGAGGATCGCTTGAGCCCAGGAGGTTGAGGCTACAGTGAGCTGAGATCTCACCACTGGACTCCCATCTGGGTGACAGAGCAAGATCCAGTCTCTAAAAAATAAAAAGAAAGAAAAGAAATCAAAGCGAAACAAATGGAATATGAATTTGATTTAATTGTTGGTCAGTTGATCCATTCACTCATTCGTAGTATGACCAAGCCACCATAAGTCAAACTTAAGAAGAAAATGGACATTATTTGATCCTTGACCTCTAAGAGTTTATGGAGACAATACCAACAGACGTGAAAAATTGAATGACAGTGCAAGACCATTTAGTTACTTTAGCAAGGCAAAACATAAGTGTCCAATGAATGATGCGGACTCTAAATATATGATAAAGAGCCTAGATGCACGAGAATTCACCCTTTCTGTACCGAAGTAGTCAAGGAAAGCTTTTCTGTGCTCACCTGACATGGTGATTTGTCTTAGAGGAGTGAATAAATGTGCTTTTTAAGGTGTGAAGGAGGTCAGAGAGAATGGAAGGGAACCTCTGAGTCAGTACTTTGCGGAAGATGACATTTAGATCTGCTGCCATCTGTCGGTGAGTGTGGAAAGGAGCTTGGAGCTTAGTCGTCAGGTATTGGAAAGGAAAGGTGCCAAGAAGAACCAGGTGTTGACACCTACCTCTCTGGAGGACAAATTAAAAATATGGCCCTCAGAACAGCAGCATTGACATCCCCTAGGAGAGTGTGTAATCCAAAATCTCCAGTCCTATCCCAGACCTACTAAATCAGTGTCTGCCTTTTCAGCAAATTCCACGTGATTCTCACGTTCATTAAAGTTTGAGAAACATGGGTCTAACCCTTGTCAGGCAGGCCTCTTCTGGGATAACTTCCCAGGTTCCCCCGCACCCTCCCCGCCACCTGCCAGAGATTCTGATTGGTGGGACTAGGATGGGACTTGGAAGTTAATATTTTTCATAAGTACCCCCAGATAATGCCTGCCATCAGACAAGTTTTCAAAGCTCTGCTTTAGGCTGTTCTGTTGCTGTGCCCCATGTCCCTGGGCAGGCCACCTTTCTCACTGTGCACACACCTGGACCTAGGCATTCTTCTCTCTGTTGAACTCATTTTTTGAAAGACCACCAACCAAACTTCATTTTCTTGGTCTTCCTCCTCATCCCCCTTCACTTTTGCAGCAGTTGCAGTTCTGACCACCTCCTTCTTTTTGAAGCTCTCTCTTGATCTTGGTTTCTGTTAGGCTATGGTCGTCTTCCTCAGTCCTTCTCTTAATGCTAACAACTCCTTTCTTGTCTCTTTGGCTGATGATTCTTCTTCCTAAGCCCTTGGTGCTTCCCTCACCCTTTCTGAACTATCTTGTCCCTTCCATGGAAGTAAACAACTTCCAAATCATCTGCAGCCCTTCCTCTCTCCAACTCCAGCTGTGCACAGAAGTCAATGTGTGTTGATCTACTCAGGCTGTAGATCAGTAATGCTACCCACGGAGACAGCAAGAATATGAACTTTAGAGCCAAGCCCACCTGGATTTGAATCCCACCCTCCACTTTTCAGCTGAGGGATGTTGGGTAAATTAACTTACTTTTGAGTCTCAGTTTGCCTTTAAAGTGGGATTAATTATGTCGGCTTCAAGGGATTATTTTGGACACCAAGTGGGATAATGTATGTAAACTACATGGCACATAATAAGCACATAATAAAGGTTAGTTTATTTAAAAAAAAAAAAGCATGTTATGTCCATCAATCTGAACCCAATTCTTTGTACCTATCCTACATCTTCAAAGTGTGACTTTGCTCATACCCTGCCCTCTGCTTAGAATATTCATTTGTCTGTCTTTCAAGGCCAAACTCTGTTGCTGCTGCCGCCATGAAGTCTATTATCAACACAATTCCAAATCAGCTTTCCCACAAATACCTGTGCTTCTTTAACTGTGCCTCTTATGACACCTAAATCACTTTCTACCTTGTATTATAGTTACAGAAACATACAGTGTCTCTCCTAAAAACTAAAAAGTTGTGTGTGGGCCAGGCTCATGGCCTTAAAATTGTTTTAATCCCCAAGGGGCCTCACACAGCACCTGTGTACCGTATCAGGGATGCTCACAAGTCCTGCCGTCTGTATGTGAAGGCTTGCACATTACTCTCCGTTAAATATGCTAAAAAGAGGGGAGCAGTGATGTGGAGAATCCAAGTAACAGGCCGCCTCAATGTTATTGCCTTTGGCTTTGGCAAGCATTTTGGTATTTCTGCTTCATATTTACCTTGCTGATTATGTTTTGTCCACACACATTAATATGAGCTTGCATTCCATGAGCATACACTATCTGGGAGACCGAAGGTGCTGATCCAAGCCCAGGCAGAGGAGCGGGAAAAGCTGGATTAGGGTTTTCAGTTGTCCAGGGATAATTCACAATGTGCATCATTAACTGCAACATAAGTAACAGTGAGTTGGCTGTTGTGCTATTATTCCTGTCTTAGCTTTCTCTGGTTAAAATCCTTTGTAACAGTTAGTCAAGGGCACACTCATCACCTGACATTGACATAACATTGTTCTGGTAATGGAGCAGAAGCACTGTTTTGAATTCATGCTAGACTATTATAATAATGATACCTTACATTTGTATGATTAGTAATTTATAAAGAGTTCCTACACCTGTTATTTCATTTTGTCTGCTTGATGCTTATGTAAATAGGGTAGATCACATCATCCCATTTGACAGATATGGAGACCGAGGCTCAGGAATGAAGCAGCTTCCCCAAGCTCTCTTAGCTGGAGATAGGCAGAGTCAGGGACCATGCCTTAGTCTTTTCACTCTTGGGTTCTAGTGCTTTTTCCACTTTACCATACTGCTTTAATGAACCTCCAGCTCTTTAAGATGTTTCTTATTCACTTGTAGAATTTCCAAGTGTTAATTTTTATTGTTTTCAATTTCTGGTGAGATTCTTTTTTTTTTTTATCTATTTTGTATATTTTCTTTCCATTTTTTGGAATACATTTATAACATTTAAATTTGCTTTCTGTTAATTGGCTGTCTAGATCACCTGTGGATCTGTTTCTATTGTCTGTTGTTGTGTTTTCCCTCTTGGATTTTGGTCGTACAATCCTGTAGCTGGATCTGCTTCTTAACTTTTTTATTGAATGCTCAACATTGTATAGGCTGTACATGCTGTGGTCTTCCTCAAGAGAGGTTTTGTTTTACTCATTGCTAGGCAGAGTAAAACCAATTATCTTAATCCAATTAAAGCCTGAACTGAGTTCCTGCTGGGTTGTGTTTTGGTCAGATTTAGTTTACCTCGGGCTCACTCCTTTCCCAGAGGAGAGACAGCATTAGTTGAGAGCCTGCTGTGTCTACTGGGTCCCCTCCCCAGCAGGTCCTGAATTCTGGTCTTGCTCTTCACTGCCTCAGAATGGCCAGAAAACACTCTCTGCCTTATAGAGGCTTTTGGCTTAGGTTTTTTGGTCTTATCCTCCATTCAGCTTCAGAATTCTGTAAATGACTTAAGGAGAACATTGGGACTCTGTATTTGAGTACGCTCAAGTCCTTAATTTTCTCTCTCTAGTCCTAAGACTGCCAGAAGCTCTGCTGTCTTCTTTGTCCCCCAGCAGAAGTCTTTGCTTCCTGCAAACCCTGGGTTCTCAGCCTCTCCTCCTGGGCCTAGAAATGACTTATCCCTCCAGGTTTGGAGTGATTACAGAATATCAGCTCACCTCTTCAGACTGTCCCCTCTCTGTAACTGTATCCTCTTCCACCCTACCTGGAAGGGGAAGTCAGATACTTATTATTAACACATAAAAGCCACAGGATTACAAGAGCAGTTCTTAGCTGGTCTTGGTAGTTGTCCCAGCCAACTAGAAGCAAACCCTGTTCAAGGCATTTCCTGGAGTGTCCAGGCTGCCCCACCATGGAGTGTCCAGGCTGCCCAACCATGAAGAAGGCAGGGAAATGGATGGGAGTGTAACTGCAGGCCCAGGAAGAAGGCATTCTTTGGGATGAGGAATGAGTGTTCAGCAAGCCCAGGAGGCCTTGATACTCCATCAGGTTTCTAATGATTTTGTCAGAGTGTTAATCCCATGGGTAAGCAGCAGCATTTTGATATCAGCAAACAGATTGTGTTTCAGCCCAGATAACCCAATATGGAGTCCTGCATGAGAGCTGAAAATAATTAATCATGTTTTAATGGGGTTGAGAGAGGCTAGTCAAGGATGCCTTACATTTGGAAATAGAGTGATGGGGCTCAGAGAGGATGTGAGATGTAAGAAAGAGACTGAACACAGGACTAGCCCCTATGTATCCCAGAATGGAGTGCGCTTATGGATATGGTATGAAAGAAAGAGAGGTTGTATGCGGAGAGAGCATTGTATGGATATTCCTTTCCATCACAGAAATCTTTCTGCACAAGGTCTTGGGAAAACAGAGGTAAGGATCAAAGTCTTACTCTTCGGGACTTCACAGTCTGATGGTAGAGGCTGACAACCAGATGATCAATACCAGCAGTCTTAGGTGCTAGGATGGAAGGTCCCTGCTGTATTGGGAACACCAAGCTGAGACAGGGCTTGGGTGAGCCACATGGATGAGCGGAGGGCCTTCCAGGCAGGAGGAACAGGTTGAGGAATGGTGCTGCTACAATACTGAGATAACGTGCACATAATTCTGTGGAAACTGGAAGTTTCCATTGCCTCTGCCCTTACCCTGGTCAGGCCTGCATAACCTCTTGCCTGGCAAGAGCCTCCTACCTGCCTCCCATCCCTCACTTCCCCTGTTCTAAATGTCGAACCCATGCTTTTCTTCCTAAAATACAGACCTGACCATTGTTGAAAGCCCAGGAATTTCTGAGGGTTCCTCTGATTTATGAAATACCAACTCCTCAGTGTGCAGTAGCCCTTCCACGATCCAGCCATACCCACCCTCCTTTCCTTCATCATCTTCCTCTAGTTACTCCCAACCCTACTCTGCACCCCTGCTCTGTAGTTTACCTGACACTCAGTATTCCTGTAGACAGCCAGCGCTTTCTTGGTCCCGTCCTTTCCTGCCATTCACCTGATGAAAAGTCTACCCTTTACCTCAGGCCCAGATCACATATCACCTCCTTTCTGGAAACTTCCCTGATCCTCCCAGTCCAAATGAATCATTTCTCTCCTGAGTTACCTGATCATTTCCTCCTCTGTTGAAATAAATCACACTTTGCCCATCTCATAGTGACTTGTGTCTCTGTCTGTTGGTAGTTACTCCCATGCCCCTACCAGGGCAAACTCCTCGAAAGCAGTAGAACACCCTTTCATCTCCGCAGCCTCCATCACAGCTCCTTTGGTGCCCTGTGCATTCCCAGTGCTCGATAAATATTTATTGATTGAATGAGTAAATGAGTATTGAATGGGCTTTCCACGTGTTTTGCTTCAGGTGTCTCTTATTGTAATTAAAGTTTTTTTTTTTTTAAGTCAATTTCAGGCAAAAAGCAACATAAATTTTATGTGAGGTTTGAGAAGGATTGTAAAAGTGATTTATGGTTGGGTAGGAGATCTGTGCAAACAGGTTAGGAAAATGCTCAGAGTTAGATTTTACCTGCCCCGCTCTTCACTCCAGACCCTTAATGCCGAAGCACAACTGCCCTATCCTCCTGGTGCGTGAGTGGCTTTAGTGTTGAAGTGCGGGATAAAAAATGCTCACTCTGGAGAGTGTGGTAAGATGTTTATGGGTAATGTTCACATAGAATGCTCTGCAGCCTGATGTTTGAGAATGATCCTTTGTGTGGGCTTGTGCTTCTAGGCACATCTGCACCAGTGGTGATAGCTTTTTACTTGTCCAGCCACATTCTGTCTCTGCAAACCTTGGCAAAGCACACATGGGGCTGGAACCTGTGACCTTGACCTGCTGGTTTCACGGTCTCACCAGCTGAGCCCATCCACTGCAGCAATAACTGGCTGCGTCCAACTCTTTTTAAGAGGGAAGTCGAGCATGGGCAGCCAGGCAGTTGGAGCCGGGGCCCTGCCTGTCATGAACTGGTAGCCGGGAAACAGTAGTTGAACCTGCAGAATGAAAACACCACCTGAGCGACCAAGATGGGTCCCATAGGGGCCATTTCTCCCAAATGGGGACAGCAGCCCTGGGACCTGTGGCTTTGCTTTCTGATGACTTTGCACCAACAGCCAGGTATCTTGTTCCTTACCCTCCCCACCAGCCAATGTTCCCAAGGCCCAGATTTAACTTTCTCTTATTTTAGTTTCAGGCCATTTCTTCTTTTAATGGTGTCCCAAGCTGCCTGAAATAATTCTTGCCCTTCTTTTATGTGGCTCTGTCTCGCATATTTATGGCAAGTTATCATGTCCTTGTAGGCCCTGGCTCTCTGGGTTCCACATATTATGTTCATTTAACCTCCCTTTATAGGTCAAGCCTTCTAATTCCTTTAATCATTTTTATTGCCTTTCTTTGCATTCGGTCTCACTCCTTGGCTTCTTTTTAGAACAAGAAAGCCAAAACTTCAGAATGTGTTTCAAGAATGGGTTGAATAGGGGGGCAGTCAGGCACCCCTGTTCTGGGGAGTGTTGGCTGCCTTCTCTCTGATGACGCTCTTCTGTGTTTCTCATTTTATCTTGGTGTCTGCTCTTTCCAATTCACCCACCCTAAACTTCACTTTCTCTTAGAATGGTCTTATTCTCACTGTGGCCCAGTCCTCAGGCCTGAGATGGAGGCTTGGGAGACACTGAGAGCTCAGAAGTTAAGGTTGGGAAGATTCAGCATAGAAGGAGGAGGGAACCAACAGACACCAAGCCCCTGCGATGTGACCAGCATTGTGCAAGACACATCCATGTATGATTTCAGGGAACTCTCACAGAATCATGTGAGATGTATATTATTGCCCCGTCTTTGCAGTTAGGGAAACTGAGGTTCAGCATTGTTAAATAACTTTCTCAAGAGCATTTAGCTAATAAATGATACATTTAGGATTTGGACACAGGCTGTGAGATGACTCCCAAAAGTATTTTTTCCACTCTGTGCAGCCTCCTTTAAAGACAGTAGGAGAGAGGGGTTTGCAATGGGAGCAGTGTAACAGCAGCATTTAGGTGAGGGGACGCTCCCCTCATCCCTGTTGAACTCAGGTTCTGGAGACCGGTGGCTTTCTTCTGGCATGGCCTAAAATTTTAAAACTCACTTAATTTGTTCCGAATGCCTCTCCCTTTATCCTAACTTAGCTTATTTCCTGCCTTGTATGCAGTGGTGCTCATGTTCTCGCCGATCCCCAGCCAGTGGCCTTAAGGGGCGTATTTGGGAACTGCTGTACTGTTCCCTGCTCCCAAGCTGGATGGAGAGCATTCTCCAGTTTAGCGTTTGGGAGTTTTCTTCACTGGTGGATGCTGCCAAAATCCTTTGCTGCTCCTGATTAGGTCTCTGGTGAGCGGTACCCTCCTGTGATGTGCATGTGGTTGGATTGGACTGAACATAGCCCCTCGATGGGTAATGTCCCTTCCATCTCTTCTTGTGCCCAGCCAGCCAGGAGAGGATATAATGGCCTCTGGGCCCCACAAGGCGGAGTGGCCAAGTGTCAGTGGTACCTGGCATGACAGCTGTCTTCCTTGCCACTTGCTTGTGGGCAGGAAGGCATCTATGTCTGGGGAGGTGACCAGAGCCTGTGATGACCTGGGACAGGCCCAAGGGAAGCTGGCTCCACCCTCCAGGGCACACTCAGCCCTGGGAAGATTTCTAAGTCTCTGCTTCTGAGAATGAGCCCTTCCAAGGCACAGTTAACTTGTTTAAAACCTAAACCATTGTCTTTGTGCTGAGTGCTGGGGATACAGAGATGAGTGAGACATGGAGCTTATGTTCAAGATGTAAACAGGCTATTGAGGGAGATGGCGCATAAACAGATCTTGACAATTCTTGGGGCCACGGCGGGGATGGAGATTCGCACTGTGGAGCCCAGGGGCAAGGCACCAAACAGCCTGAGACAGCAGCGGTGGAGGCAGGAGTGGTTTTTGAGGGGCACATACCTGGAGCTGAGTTAAAGTTGGCCTCATGAAGGGGAAGGATGCTTCAGAGGCAGTTATAAGGAGGATAGACAGAGTCAGGGAGACAAGACTGGAGAGGAGCCCAAACCCTACCACGGAGACCCTGTGGGCCGTAGGAGGAAGCTTGAGCTTTGTTTTGGAGAAACAGGCAACTCTTCTGTTTTTTGAGACTTAGTCTTGCTCTGTCACCCAGGCCAGAGGGCAGTGGTGTGATCTCGGCTCATTGCAACCTCTGCCTCCCGGGTTTAAGCGATTCTCCGGCCTCAGCCTCTTGAGTAGCTGGGACTACAGGCACCTGCCACCATGCCCAGCTAATTTTGTATTTTTAGTAGAGATGGGGTTTCACCATGTTGGCCAGGCTGGTCTTGAACTCTGGACCTCAGGTGATCTACCCACCTTGGCCTCCCAAAGTGCTGGGATTACAGGTGTGAGCCACCATGCCCGGTCCAGGCAACTCTTAAAGAGTGGGCTTAAGTAAAGAGGCTGTCTTGACAATTTAAATTTTATTTATTTATTTATTTATTTATTTATTTATTGATTTATTTATTTTGAGACAGAGTCTCTGTTGTCCAGACCACAATGGTGCAATCTCGGCTCACTACAACCTCTGCCTTCTGGGTTCAAGTGATTCTCCTGCCTCAGCCTCCTGAGTAGCTGGGATTACAGTTGTATGCCACCACGTCTGGCTAATTTTTGTATTTTTAGTAGAGATGGGGTTTCTCCATGCTGGCCAGGCTGGAACTCCTGATCTCAAGTGATCCACCTGGCTCAGCCTCCCAAAGTGTTGGGATTACAGGCGTGAGCCAGTGCACCAGGCTGGCAATTTACATTTTAGATCCATCAGCCCAGCAGTAAGATGGAGGATACAGCTTTAAAGAGAAATGAGTTCAGAGACTGTTAGAATAGTCTGTCCATCTATCCAGCTGTCTATTAGTTTGTCCTTTCAATAAATATTTCTTTATCTAGTATGTCAGGCACTGGGAGAGTCCTGGGTATACAAAGGTAGATAAGAAAGACAGCCTCTGCCCTCCAAAAGTGACATAGAAGAGGTCAGGAGGCCTGGACATCTCTTGTAGAGAAAGGAAGATGAAGTAGAAAGTCCTTTTGGAAGCCAGTTTATCAGGATTTGGCCGTGGATTGGATGTGGTGTGAGCATGAAGGAGGAGGCATGGGTAACTCCCATTTTCTGCCTTGGAGGGCTGTAGTGGCTGAGTTGGGAGGGGCTTCTGCTGGCATCTTCAGCCCCCCAGTTAAGCACAGAAGCAGAGGAGAGCGGTCTGTTTGCTGTGTAGATGCAGCTCTGAGACAAGGGCATCAGTACCGTTCCTGTCAACCTGACTGCCTTTCACTCCCTCCTGTAGAAATTCAGGAGCTGCCTTGGGTGACTAGGTGGGCCACCAACTGAGGGAGACATTCAGCAGGGGGCAGATGGTGAGCTGGGGTAAATACCCACAGCATCTGGGCGAGATGTCTATAGACATCTGGATGCATGGGCCTGAAGCATGAGGGAGGGGTCTGGGCCAGAGGAATCACTTTGGCATTGTCAGCGACAGAAAGCACCAGAACAGATAAAATTATTCGGGGAAGAGTGCAGTAGGGAAAAGAATCCTGGATTAAATGTCAGGGCACCTTGGTCTGAGTCTTAGATTCATATCCTGCAGCCTAAGACAGGCTCTTCCCCCTCTCAGCCTTGGAGGCCCTCATCTGTAGAATGAGATGGTCAGAACGGACCAGTGGTCTCCAAACTTATTTTTTAGTGATTGAATCTTTTGTTCAAATAAAATCACACACAGAATCTCAACAGCAAAAAGTGAGCTGCTCCAGGAGGAGAACATTAAGAGACTGGAGGTTGAGCTCTGTTTCCCCACCCGGCCCCCACCTCAACCTCTCAACATTTCACTGCGGCCACTGAGAGGCATAGTTTGGAAACCAGAAATGTACAGGCTTCCTGAGGTCCCTACCAGCTGGTGCCTGGCTTCTAGGAGCCTGGTTTACCAAGCCTCCATCTGGGGTGCAGGAGGTGAACACTGAGCCCTAGGTTTCCTGGGGTGCAGCAGAGCTCCAGGGGGCCTGGGAGAAGAAGGCTGCCTGGAGCCCGCTCGACCTGCAAGTTCCCAAGTTCATTTTTGCCTTTCAGTGGCCTGATTAATATCTAAGCCCTTTAATTTGCTTCCCTTTATAAAAAGAGGAAGATAGACAAGCAGCACAGGTCATAAAACCCCGCAGCACATAACGCTTCCCATTGGCTCCCGCAGCTCCAGTTCCTCCTAGATTATCATTCTCGGCTTCATCACCGGAACCTGATTATTTCCTTGTCCCCTTCAGAGCATTTAGGAAGGTATTAAAAAAGAATCCCGAGCTTCAGCCTCAGCCAGTCCTGCTGCCTTCTCTCCCACCTTTGAAAGTCCTATGCTACTTAAAATTCACACTCTCAAAGAGGGGGAGCCAGAGATGCCCCCAGCCCGCCCCTCCTCTTGCAGTTGGGAGCCTCAGGACCCAGGAGCATGGGGGATATTCATTCTCACAAGTTGGGCTGTTTCTTGCTGTGAGTTTGCCAGCTGTAGTGCCACCCCAACAGGGCTGTGAGTAGGCTGAGGGCCTTTAGCTGCCCATGGAGCCCAAGCCGTCTTCCAGACCATCCTGGCATCAGGCGGCTCTCCCACCCAGGCCCTAGCCCTCTCTCTGGCCCAGCTGGCTTCTGTGTCCTACCGAGAAGGGCCTTCTATGGCTCGCCAAGGGATTGCTTTGAAGACATACATTGCACACAGGCCCCGGTGAGAAAGACAAACTGTTTCCAGAGAGGAGCGCCAGAAAGGTTTCTTTGCCCGTATCGAGATGTCAGCATTTCAGCACCATGGACACTTGAGGCCACGCTTGTCAGAACTTTCATTTATGCAGAAGAGGAAGAGAGGTCAGCCTGCGGGGTCTGGCTTACCCACTGCCTCCCAGGCCTGGATGGCTGCCACGGGTGGGAGACAGGGCTGGCCACGGCTATCTTTGCCTTGTTAGCGAGACTGAGGTCCTGTTTCGATCTGCAGCAGGAGCAGGCCGACACCCCTGTGACCAAGGTGAGATGCAGTGTCGTTAGCAGGGCAGCCTGGCTGGATATTGATTGGCCCTGCAGAGACCTGGCATGTTGGCAGATGGAGCCGCCATGCAGAGAACTGAGTGCAGCCAACAACCCAACTGAGTGCAGCCGCTGGAAGGAGCATTTGAAATGACAAGAGCAGAGTGGGCCTGGGGGACCTCGCACCCATCACACAGAGGCCTGCTCCATGGCCCAGTAGGAGCAGGGCCCAGGCTCTCACATGCCAACACTGAGGGGACTGGACACCTTCTTTTCCTAAGAGGACCCTCCTTCCAGGATCAGGTCCCCATCTCTAGTAGAGGGATCTGGGCTGCCTGCCTCTGCAAGATGGGGCAGGGGCCCTGGGAGTGCCTCTGTCACTTGTCCTATAAATGACAATAGAACTAACAATCTCTAATGGACTATTAAAGGAGAGGGCAGCCCTGTGGATGCTGCAGGCTAATTAACCCTGGGAGTGCAGAGCGAGAGGAAGAATCTGCAGGGTTGCCTGTGAGCACATACGTGCCAAAGGGTGTCTGTCCCAATGGCAAACAGGAAAGAGATGTGTCCTGTACAGCAGACCTTACCTTATCCACAGAGTCCTGTTTGGTGGATTGGGTGGGGCAGGGCCCATCCCAGCTCAGAGTCCAGAGCATCAGACCTGAAAAGAGTCTCAGACTTTCAGGAAGAGCTTCCTAGGGGAGGTGAAATATGAGCTGCGTTTTGAGGAAATGGTTCTAGTTAGAGGCGTCAGGGGAGGACATGTGGTGGGGGAGGCTGTGAAGCTCAAATTTGGTGAGGTCCAAGGTGAGAGAGCTGGTGGGGTTGGGGAAGGAGGCTCGGAGCCCTGAGTTCATCAGGGGTGGTGGCTTCCTTATATTTCCCTTTGGAAGAGAATAGAGGCAGCCAGAATGGGCTTGGGGTTGGGAAAGGGGGACCTGGAGGAGGCTGGTGCCACAGGCCGGGTGAGAGAGGATGAGAGTCTGGCCAAGGCAGCGGCAGCAGGGGTGTACAGGAGGGAGAGGCGGGAGCTGAGGGTGACTCCCTCAACACGGTACCATTGCCCACGGAGTGCCCACTAGAGGGCCAGGGCTCTGCTCTTTGCACCCTCCTTGCCAACCAACTTCCTAACTCACAGGCTGTCAGAGCCCAGTGTTCTGGGTTCCTTCACGTTCCAGAAGAGAAACTGTGATGTGGGCAGAGATATGACTATTGTGGGGCAGCCCCATGTCTCGAGCCCTGGCGGCCAGCCCCTTCTCCAGTGTCCTTGCTGCTATGCCCCGTGACGTCTGGAAGTTTCCTTTTATCAGTGGATCTGCCTCTGCCTCCTCAGCTCATCCTTTGTTCCCTTTACTTCCCAGCTTGTTTCCTCTGCTTTCCCGACTGTATCAGTCCAGCCCGACCCCAGGCTGCTCTGCCCTGCCTTGTGGTTCAACATGAGTTAAGCAGCGGGTTGTGTTCTTGAAGAAGGGACCGTGAGAGAGCCTTTGGTTGGCTGTGCTGATTCAGGGGAGCAGTGGCAGACAGTCCTCAGCATCAGCTAACCCCAATCCCGAATGCCCCCTGTGTTGGAAGCAGGTTCACTAAGTCTGACCTGTAAGAGTTTGTGTGGCTGGATGTGGTGGCTCATGCCTGTAATCCTGGTACTTTGGGAGGCCAAAGAGGGTGGATCACCTGATATCAGGAGTTCAAGATCAGCCTGGCCAACATAGTGAAACCCCATCTCTACCAAAATACAAAAATTAGCCAGGTATAGTGGCGAGCGCCTGTAATCTCAGTTACTCCGGAGACTGAGACAGGAGAATTGCTTGAGCCCATAAGGTGGAGGTTGCAGTCAGCAGAGATCACACCACTGCACTCCAGCCAGGGGCACAGAGTGAGTGTCACTCAAAAAAAAAAAAAAAAGAATTTGTGTTCCTTTAGCACAGTGGATGACCACAGGAAAAGTAGCTTCAGAGGCTCCAAATGGGCTAGCAATGAGCTGCAGAGCTCTGGTGGCTTTTATGAAGGCATGATCCGGGTGTGTTGGCCTCTGCATACTCCCAGGGCGTGATTTATATGGGGGCAGTGTGGACAGCTGGGGCTGTAAAGGCGTGGCTTTCCAGGAAAGGCTGGCAGTAGTGAAGGGAAGCCAGAGTGGCCTCGATGGAGGGTGTCAGCTCTGTACCTGCCCTGCCACCTTCTCACATCCGCTGATGCACCACTTCTTACCTCCTCCTGCTCCAGGCTACCATCTCTGCCTTCCCGTGGCCCTAGGGGTGGGGTGGGGTGGGGTAGTTTGGCCAGAGCTAAGGTGACATCGAAGCAGGTGGGCAGTGTGTCAAGAGGTGTCCCTCCGGCTTTGTGTGGAGTGGCATTTCTCCATTCAACCCTGTTCATTTGACAACAAGTATTTTAAAAAGCCTACTTTACTCTCTCAAGATGAAACCTAGAGAGAGTATAATCTTTCTACACACGATTGTAAAAATATATAAGGTCCTAAATTTAATATAAAGGATGAATAAAGATAAAATAACAATAAAATTAATTTCAATGTATAAATCCTTGGCCATTACTAGACAAAACAGGATGAAATGTCCCCTGAGTTTCCAGAAAGCTCCACAGGGTCTCTCTTAAGGACTAATCAGTGGCTTTGCAGTTAGAGAAGTTTGGGTTTGTCTTCAGCCACTGCTGACTGTGTGACCTTGAACAGGTGAGTTAGCCTCTCTGAGCCTTGGGCTCCTCATCTGTAACTTGCACAGAACTATGGCTGCCCCTTGGGTGGATGAGAGGCGTTAATGAGATGCAGTATCCTAAAGTTCTTTACACAGGGCAAACTTTCCCCCTCCCACTCTCATCTCTTAGTAATGTTCACAATACCCTTATGCCTCACCTTTATTCTGTCCTTCACCTTTGAAAGCGATTTTGCCTCCATCACGCCATCGCGGCCTGGCGCCCCATCCCCTCTGCAGCTTCCTGTGCCAGCTTGCAGCCCAGTTCCTGCAGCTTCCCTGACCTGGAACCCCACCCCATCCTCTTTGCACTCTCCAGCCTCTGACTCTCTTTGGGCTTGTGTGACTCCATTACCCAGCAGGGAGGGGTAGCATAGACCTTAGGAGCCCAATTACCCCCACTCTAAGTGAATAGTCTTGGCACTCTTGTCAAAGGATTAATTGCCCATAGATGTTTGGGTTTTTTTCTGGACTCTCAATTCAATTCCATTGACTATATGACTATCCTATGCCAATAACACACTGTTTTGATTACGGTAGTTTTGTAGTTAGTTTTGAAATCAGGTACTGTGAATCCTCCAACTTTGTTTGTCTTTTTTGATGATATTTTGGCTGTTCACAGAGTCCCTAGCAATTGTATATGAGTTGGGGATCAGTTTTTCTCTCTTTTTCTTTTCTTTCTTTTGATGGAGTTTCACTCTTGTCACCCAGGCTGGAGTGCAATGGTATGATCTCAGCTGACTGCAACCTCCACCTCCTGGGTTCAATTGATTCTTCTGCCTTAGCCTCCCGAGTAGCTGGGATTACAGGTGCCTGCCACCATGCCCAGCTAATTTTTGTATTTTTAGTAGAGAATCAGTTTCTCCCTGTTGGTCAGGCTGTTCTCGAATTCCTGACCTCAGGTGATCCGCCCACCTCAGCCTGCCAAAGTGCTGGGATTAAAGGCATGAGTCACTGAGTCAGGCCTAGCTTTTCCATTTCTATAAAAAAGCCATTGGAATTTTGATAAAGATTTGCATGGAATCTATAGATTGCTTTGGGGAGTATTGCCATCATGACAATATTAAGTTTTCTAATCCATGAATGTGAAGTACCTTTTCATTTAACTGAGTCTTCTTTAACTTCTTATAGCAATATTTTATAGTTCTTAGTGTACAATTCTTTTACCTCCTTAATTTATTCCTAAGTATTTTGTTATTTTTGACACTATTATAAATGGAAATGTTTCTTAATTTCTTTTTCAGATTGTTGATTGCTGATATCTAGAAACTCAACAGATTTTTGCACATTGATCTTGTGCAAAAAAAGGGGTACAAGATCAATGTGAATTTGTTTATTAGCTCTAGTAGTGTTTTATGGATTCTCGGGGATTTTCTGGAGGCCCCGGCGTCTCAGGCTCCTGTCTGACATTCTCCTTTAGCTCTTGTGAGGCCTCTGGGACATCCCACTCCGGCATATCACCCTAAACACTAGAGGACTGCTTTCCAGAATCTGGCCTGCTCTTGATCTTTCTAGAGTTCTATATACTCTGGACAGCCACCATGATCAAGTCCATTTGGGAGCAGCTCAGGAGAGACACAGCAACTTCTCCCTGCCTGTTTGCAGGAGTTTGATGGTCTGTCCTGAAGTCCATGCCTCTCCTAGGAAGGGGCTGTGGGTTCTAGGGCTGATCCTGATCTCTGCCTGTAATTCTTTCTAACACATTTTTATCACCAAGTCCACCCTTCCAGCTGCCCTATGTAGAACAGATTTCTTGTCTTGTCTATGTTTAGACCCGGTTTCTTCTGGACTCCTAGCTGATCCAGCCCCAGTGCTGTGTCCCCACCTCTTCCATCCTGACTATGTTGTCATCCCTGGGCTCTGTGAGTGTGAGTGTGCACGTGTGGGTGTGGCATGGGGAAGCATGTGTCTGCCCTATGTCTCTCCCCACCACAGGCCTGCAGTCCTTGCATGGAGCGCAGGGGTAACTCATGTGGAGAATGGGATGGATGGCTGGACTACCAGGCGAGGGGCTGTTGGTGGGTGGTGTGCTCTGACATTTTAGGAGCACAGGGGACCCCTTAAAGGACTGGGTTGATTTCTGGCCTAGAAAACGTTTGACCTACAGGGATCTTTATTTCCTAAGACATGTAGGTAGTCTGCTCCATGTGGTGTCAAAGCAATACGTGAGGTTGCGAGAAGGGAACATATAACCAAAACAAAGCTGTGACTGGGGATGCCAACTGGTTCTCACCCCCTCTGTGGCTGCTAGCCCAGCAGGCTTCCTAATTTCAAGTCCCTTGTCTGCAGATGCACACTACTTGGTGGCCATGTCTTCTATAAGCCACCATATTATGGTCACCATATGAATGGACCAGTGCTGACAGTGACACCATTGTGCTGTGACCTGACACCATGTCAGGCACCATGAAAGGAATGAATAACTACAGATCCTCTCTGTCTTGGGGAAAGATCCTGTAGCACCTCAGAGCTCCTGGGACAACCACGCAGAACCTTTTTGTCTTCATCAACATTGAACCACCAGGCTTGGATAAGCTGCTAGGACAGGGCTGATTAGGAGGATATGGCAGTGTGATGGCCATTTACAGAGGCCTGGAGGCAAGGAGATGGAGAAAGTAATAAGACAAGAACCCTGGGGAGCCATGGAAGGGAGGCTAAGCACGTGAGTCAAACTGCACACTCTGGGAGCTGGAGCCATTGATGTATCAGTGCATCACTTCACTGGACAGAGGCAGCTGATGGTTCCAGAAGGATCCACTCTTGTGGATGCCAACCTGCCAGGCACAGACAGTCTGCTAATGATGAACCATCAAGGGGAAGGTCTGAGGAAGTACCTGCCAGTGTGGGTGAAATGAATTCTGAACTCTGTCCCCTAGCAGATCCTGCACACTTGTCTCTCTACACATGGATCTATAAATCTATGTGGCTCTGTAACCAGAAAGCCCTCATTTGATGACTGGCAAGGGTAAAGGGAGTAATTAAGAGGCTGGACTTCCAGGGCCTAACCAAACTGTTTCCAGTTGTCTATTACTCTATAACAAATCATCTGAAAATATAATTTAACACAGCAACAATCATTTAGCTTACAAATCTTTACTTTGGGCAAGACTCAGTAGAAAAGGTTCAAAAGGCTAATCTCTGCTTCATGTAGCATCAGCTGAATGGGCAGCTGGACAGGGAGCTAAAGGACTCAAGATGGCACAGTTACATGGCTGGCAAGTTGTTGCTGGCTACAGGCTGGAGGTGCTATCAGAACTGAGGGTCAGGGGTCTTTGTTCCTCTCCACATGGACTGCTGCATGTGGGGCCCTCTGCAGGCTACTTGAGCTTCCTCACAACATGGTGGCTCAGTTCTAAGACTGAGCAATCCACAAGAACAATGCAGACTCTTTTGCCTTTTATGACTGACCTAGCAGAAGTCATATAGCATCAGTTGCACCATAGTCACAAGCTCAGCTAGGTTGAAGAGGTGGGACCATAGATACCACCTTTTAATGGGAGGAATGGCAAAGACACATCATAAGAATAATACATGGGTGGTCATTTTAGGAAAATATAATACCATCTCCATATGAGCCATAGAGAAAGAATGGCAATAGTTTGACATTACCACATACTTAGAACCCTAAGACACTTGTAAAATGGCAGTGGGTACAAAGGCAAGATGCTGAGGAAGTGAATCTTGCCATGGGCACACGGAAAGAGCCTAACTGTAGTGCCTGATTTGTTTCTACTCTGTGTGTGGTGGTGGGGAAGCAAAGCTTTTTTTTCTTCTTTGGTGAGGTGGCATCTTACTCTGTCGCTTAGGCTGGAGTGCAGTGGTGCAATCTCGGCTCCCTGCAACCTCCGCCTCCCGGGTTCAAGCAATTCTACCACCTCAGCTTCCAGAGGAGGCAGGATTACAGGTGCCTGCCACCATGTCTGGCTAATTTTTTGTATTTTTAGTAGAGACGGAGTCTCATCATGTTGGCCAAGCTGGTCTCGAACTCCTGACGTCAAGTGATCCGCCCACCTTGGCCTCCCAAAGTGTTGGGAGCAAAGCTTTTGATCTGCTTCCTTGATGTCTGTGAGAGACCCTTTGTGAGAAAAACACATTCCCTCCCACCTCTAGCTCAGCTCCACAGAGGTCCCTAATGAATAATCCTCATCAGAGAGAGACCTGAAATATCCTCCTACTTAACAACCAGGCAGAGATGGGGCTGAGCGTGGATCTTGGAGGTGCTAGCCCTGGCAGCTGGCATGCTGGCCGTGTGGGTTTTTTTCCTTTTGAATCTCTGGGGCTTGGAACAGAGCCACAGCCAGGGAGATGCCCCCAGATTGGTGCTCTCTGAAGGAGCGTGAACAGGCTCCAGAGGACAGAGGCAGCTGATGGTTCCAGAAATGAAGCTGCCCCCGTAAAGGTTAATTACCCTCAGTCAGGCTGGGCCAGAACGCAGTTCCTGAGACCTGCTGTCTTCCTGACATCCTGTTCGCAGACTTCACCAGCTGATGTCTTTGCTTTGCATAGGGCCCTGCTGCTGGGAGGCCAGGACTGCTGTACGGAGAAAATTCTCTTCCATATCCCACCTCTTACCCGCTCCCACACTGCTAGGGCTTGCAGGACTCCAGCAAGCCGGCCGGCTGCTTTCTGATGGCCCAGAGCATAAGCAAAGGCAGGGCAGTAACCTTTACCTGGTCTGGCGTGGAGATATTTATAAAACTCAAGAGCTTGAGGACAAACCATGTGGATGTGAAATGTGTAAATAGCCCTCAGGGGAAGCTGCCAGCTGGGGAGTCCAGAGTCCTTTCCAGGCATATTTTTCAAAGGGAAAGCCAAGGCTCGCCTATTTAGAATCTTACCTGGAGACCCTATTAAGAAGGAAGACTTCAGACCTACTAAATCTTGAATGTCTGAATCGAGCAACCCAGTGAATCATGGGAATTTTAAAGTTTAAGACCCACTTCTTGTCCCTACCTCTATCTGGAAGGCTCCTTCTAGATCTAGTTTCTGTCCCCAATCTCATGGCAGTTCCAGTCACCTCTGTTGAGCACCTACTCTGTGCTGCTGGTTCCAGATGTGTGTGTTGTGTTAGATGCTGGAGACAGGAGGATAAATAAGATGTAGTACCTGCCAGGGAGGGGATGACTTTCTCCAGAAATCCCTGGACTAAGTTCTGTCACCTGAAAATAGGCATTGAGTTCCCCAACCCTTCTCCTTACCTTCTACTGGAGTTTTGGAGTTACTTCCTGAAGGATTCTCTGCAAATGCTGACTAGTTCATAGAAAATAAAAGGTCGGTTTGATAGGCGTACTGGGGAACTGATGCCATCTGGTTTTGCAATGTGGGATTTTAATAATAACCATGGTTTACTTTTACATGACACCTCTGACTATCCCTGCAAATAGACAATTCTAGAAGTGTTTGTTGCGTACACAGGATGCTTTGGACAGCTGTTCACCCCCTTGCCAGAGCCACTTCCTTTTTGAGGCTCTTTTAGGTTTTCTGATTATACCAAAGAGAGTCCCAGTTTTTCTGAACTAAAAAATCAGAGTAGTGTAGAAGACTGAGTCCTGGACAAGGAATAAAATGGCTGGGATGCTCTCGGCCACCTGTGAGACTCAGAGTGCACCGTTCTGTCTGCATTTTTCCTCCTGCCACATTAATACGTCACTGTCTACATCATGAGGATTAAACAGCTAATGCAGGCGAGGGTGCTCTGGAAACGGAGAAGCAGCCACACACATACAAAGCATCGTGATTCATAATCAGAATGCTGCACCTTGGTTTCAGAGTTGCTTGTAGGTCCCAGCTGAGCAGTAGTCAGTGCGAGACAAGTGAAAAAAAATAATGAAACATCGGACCCCACATCAGATCTTAAATCCTGGATCCACAAATACAGAAGGTTTCCTGTATTCCAGTTAATCCTTCTAGTAACTGGGAGAAATAGGTAGGACAGATGTTATCTGTACAGTGAGGAGATTGATCTGGATATTTTTTGGGACCTCTTCCAGTTCTAAAATAGAATAATTCTATTATTTGCCAGATGAGAAAGCTGACTTGAACCGAGCCGAGTCACCAGGAGGTTAGGATGTCTAGCTGAGACCACATGGCTCAAGCATGGCAGAAGTCAAGATGCAGCTGGGGACTCCTGGCGGACCCCAGCGGCGGCTCTTCTGATTGACTGCACTGGCTCACTCTGGCCCCTCAGTCACCGAGCTCATACAGGTTCTGAATCTGGCCTGCTCTGTGGGCAAATGGCTCCCCATTCCAGCTGTGTGAGGCCGCTGTGGTGTGGGCCCTTTCTTCTGGGCACGTGACTCACAATAGAGAGTCTTTCTTCACAGATTGGAACGCGGGCCGCTGCTTTTCTGTGCAGGGGTCAAAGGCGATCCTTTTCTCCAGGGAAGAAAGCAGACCTCCTCCAGACTCTGTGCCCAGAAGGTCTGGGGCTTGACCCGTAGCCTTGCACATTGCTCTGCTCCTCTCCGAGCTGCTTTGCTACCTCAGGAAAGCAGAAGAAGCTGTTGCTGCATCACCATTTTAAATGTTAATGATTTGTATTATTTTAAAATCTGTTTGTATGCCTAGAGGCCTCTTTGCCAGAGGCCCAGAAAGTAAGGAACTGGGTAAATTAACTGGGAGTCTTCAGCTGATTCCAAGACTGTCATTCCCGGAAGGCAGTGCAGAACCACAGGCAGCCCAGCCACGCCTCACTTGCCCCTGCGAGATGAGGAGGGGGCATGGGCAACTGCAGGGCCCTGCTCTCCCATTCCGTCTCAGGGTGGGCCGTGCTGAGCTGCAGGAGGCAGTGAGCCCCAAGTCAGTCTCTCTGACGAATCCTGCACCAGAGTTTGTTATGTCAGGGAAGCATGCCTTCCTCGAGAGATGTCAGATATTAATGGCAGCAGTAGAGGCAGAGGGTACATGAAAGCAAGTTATAAATGTTCATTTTAAGGGCAACCAGTGGTTGAGAGTAGAATGAGCATTTCAAGAGCAGAACAAAGGCATTAAACCTTGGGTCTTAGCTTTCTCAGTGGGCTCACCAAGGTGGGACAAGATGTTCCTCACTTTATCTGCTGCCCCAAGTCAGAGACCTCCTGGTGCCCATCTCCTGCCTCCTCCACAGTGTAAGATGTGCAGCCGGAAGCAAGTTCATCCTGGCGGGACCCATTCCTCTGGCCTGAGGATCACTGCTAAGTCACACCCTGGAATGGGTCATGCTTCTTTTCAAGGGATATCTCTCAGGATAGCTCAAGTTCAGGGGGACGGGCTCTTTCAGATCTAAGAGTAGAGATTCTCAAGGCAGAAAGAGGCCTTCAAGATCCTAACCAATCTCTTTTGAATCTGTAACCACCTGGCAAAACTATACCAAACAGATTGATCCTTAATGTTTTCCAGAAAAGAACTTCCCAAAATGTCCATTGCAGGATGATCCAATAAAAAGAGGGAAGCTAGTGTACCCTGAACCTGCAAAAAGTCCTTCTGTTCCAGGCTGGAGACGGCTGGAACTTTCTCCACAGTGCTCCGAGGCCAGGATAGAAAGGCTTTAAAGCTGACATAGAGCCCAGAGGAGATAGGAGGTGGGTTCTGTACAGGATGAGAAGCTTGGAAGTCCTAGCAACTGAATCCTACCTATTCCATGGTCTGAGTAGCTTCATTAGGAATCCAATTCATTCATATATCCATGCACTCAGGAAATGGCTATTTTATGCCTTCACTGTGCCATGCACTGTGTGAGGTGCTCTGGATGCAATAATGCGCAAAGCACACAAGGGCTCTGCTTCACCCAGCTTACATCCAGCAGGGAAGTTAAATTGGCACATCAATAAATAGTGGCTGTAAAGTTGGGCAAATACTCCATTGGCACACATACGGGGTGCTAAGGGAACCTGGGGTGCAGGAACACACAGCCTGCCACTCTTGGGGACAGTAGAAGGCTTCTCAGAGGTGATGCAGAAGCCAGGTCCTGATGTCCAGCCATGCAGTGTGCTAGGGTGAGGGTTGGGAAGAGAGGGGAAAACGTGACAGAAAATGAGACCAGACAGGTGGGATTTAAGAGAGGAAAAGAAACCAGGCCTGCTGGCCTAGGAAGGCCCTTAGCCAAGGCAGTCTGTAACCACTTTCAGTTCCATTAGGAAGACTCCTCCGAACTCAGTCATTTCTTACCTTCCAGAGGCAGTGTCCACAGAGGCCACCCGCCCTTCTGTGCTTTTCTTCTCAATTTATCCTCTGGCCAGGCTCAGTGGCACATGTCTGGAATCCCTGCACTTTGGGAGGCCAACGTTGGAGGATCACTTGAGCCCAGGAGTTCGAGAGCAGCCTGGCCAACATAGTAAGACCCTGTCTCTTAAAAAAAAGTCATCTTCTGCTTAAATCCTCCCAGGGACAGGGAGCTCACTGCCTTGAAGCAGCAGCCTGGTTGTCAGTTTTTCCTGCTGTTGAGTCCAAATCTGAACCTTATCACTCCCTTCTGCTGGTCCTAGTTGGCCCTCCTGGGCCTAGAGAAGGTAGACTCTGGATTCTTCACGATGGCCCTTGAAGTCAGCGACCGCATTACTTCTGATCTTCTCTGCCTCAGAAGGAACATTTCCTGCCCCCTCAGTCCCTTCTTATGTGATTTGATTTTTATGCGTGCCCCTTCTTTTCCCAGTCTGTCATCGTCCCGTTGAAAGGAATGACAATAACTGGTCACAGTTCCCCACGTGAGCCTGGCTGGAGCAGGGATGTGAGAGGCCGTCCCCCGCTTTGTCTGAGACACCCTGCTGTTATTCACACAGCCGAAGGTTGCACTTTTTTATAAGCAGCAGTTTGTCACGGCTGGCTCATGTCAAGCGTGTGGTTCTAAAAACAAATGAACAAACAAAGCTCATGTCTTCCGCTTTTAATAAACTTGTCCAGGTCAAGTGTCCCTCTGTTTATAGGTCTGCTACATTTCTTGAATCCAAATGTAAGACTTAACATTCTCTATCCAAGATTCGTTGGATTGGCTTCTCTCAGTATTCCATTCTGCTGTTCATCAGTTGTTTGGATTCTGTCACCTGACATGCTAAGCACACCCCCTCCCAGTTTTGTGCCCTCGGCCGATTTTATCAGCATGCTCTGTGGGTTGTCATTCCTGGCACCTGAAGAGCCCCCACCAACCCAGGCAGGTAAACTCCGTTAAGAGAGCAGGAGGAAGACAGAGTGGGGGGCTCCTTGCATCACTGACACTGGGCTCGTCAGTCATTGTCATGTTGTAATTGGCAAATGCAGAAAGCACCAGTATGTTTTGTGCTTAGAGCTCTTTACCAGGCGAGGTTTAATTGCAACGGGATTTATGACCGTAGCTTGTAGGAGGTAATAGATGTAGCAGTGTCTCTTTTATCTTCTCTGGCTACAGAGGATTTTTAAGGGAGGAGGAAAGACAAGTGGGACTGGAACTGGGAAAGTCGGTGAGGCGAAGAGGTGGCTACAAGTGACTTGCTGAGTCGCAGTTGCTAAGGTTGCCCTAAGAGATGTACAACATGAATATTCATAGTTCCGTTCACTTAGGTGACTGCTTTGCTAGCCTTATCTCTGCACAGCAGCTTTGGAAGATAGGGAAAGGAAGGCTCAATTCTCCATTTTACAGAAGGCGAAATTGAGTTGAGAGTGGATTCGCTGCTGATTCAAAGTCCCATTGAGAGTCACAAATAGAATTGGGGCTAGAATTGGGCCTGGAATCAGGTCTTGTGCTCTGATCTTCCTACCACAGAGCACCTGCTCCTCCAGCATTATTCACAGGATTGCGTCTCTGCTCATCACTCATCCTCTTCCATCATTATTTCAGAGATAATGTATATGACAGCCCATTGTAAACTAAAGTCTAAAGGTGCTATCCATAGTTGCTGTTGTTGTGACTGAGGACTTGCTGTGTGCAAGATACCACGCGGATGCAAAAGTACATGATAAGCTCTCCCGGCCTTTCAATAGCAGTGACTTTAATCATGTCAGAAATTCACCCGGTCTGGAGGCTCATTGTGACTCACAATCCACCGCTCTGGGGTGTTGAGGAGAAGGGAAAGTGCTAGAACGTGTCTGCTGTAACCCAGAGTAAACAGGAGGAGCCTTTAGAAGGAAAGGACTAACCTTTTCCTTCCTGCCTTCTCTTTCTTTATCCATTCATGCTATTTATTTTTTCTTTCAGCAGCTATTTATTGAACACCTACTGTGTGCCAGGCTCTGAGCCATGTGCTATGATTCTAATGGCACACAGAGAGAAGTGGTTCCTGGCTTCTTGGAACGTAAATCTCGTGGAGGTTAGGGAGAGGACACAGAGGGCTAAGCACTTTCTGAAAAGTATCAAATTTGTCCTAATAGGGGAACTTATGAAGTACTACAGGATCACATAGCAAGGGCCTGTGACCTGGTCTGGGAGTTAAGGAAGGCTTCCTAGAGGAAATCATGACTCAAACTGAGATCTGAAGTTTAAATAAAAGGTAGCTATTACCCTAGACGAAGGGGCCATGGAGCAGTGTTTTTGTTCAAAGCCCGGCTCAAGAGAGAACATGATTCTTTTTGAAATGGAGGGATAATGGGAGGTGGGAAGAGATGAACCTAGAGAGGTAGGAAGTGGTCAGATCATAAAGGGCCTTAGGAGTCTTGTTAAGGAGGGTGTAAGGGAAAGTTACTAGAGAGTTACAGGCAAGGAGGGACATGATCAGATTTCTGTTTTGGAGAGAATCCTTTAGCTGCAGATTGGAGAATGCATGGTAGGAAGCAGGTGTTTGGTGTGGGTCCTGCTGATTCTGAAGTGCCTCTGGGCCTTGCAGTGGAGCTGTCCAGCCTATAGGTAACTACCTTTGTGCGTGGGCCTGGAGCTCAGAAGAGTGGTATAGGCTGGAAATCGGAATTCGCTGTATCTCTGCTGGCACTGGGCCACTCATGCTGGTCCTGGGCCAGGTGCTGGGATTCAGCTTATCTATGGAGCAGTCACTGAAGCCAAGGATATGTGTGATCAAGGAAGGGAGACGGGGGCCTGGGACACAGCCCTGAGGAGCACCAACCTATGAGGGCAGGGAAGGAAGTCGACCCTGCAGATACTTCAGGAAAAGGAAGTCCTTTCGGAAACACAGACCTGTTTGAGCATCCGTTGTCGGAAAGCGGTGGGTCGTGTCTCATAAAAACAAAAACAAAACAAGGCAAAACAAAACAAAAGGAATTGGAAGCTCATGAGCCCCCCTAGAGGCTGATCTGTGAACGAAGATGAAGGACCCCCCCACCCCCACCGGCCTGCAGTGTGTCCCGCGCCCCTCCATGCTCCTTTCTTTTTCTTTCCCGTTTGTCTGATTTTAACGCTCCCTCTCTCCCCTGTTTCCCCTCCACGTTTCCTTTTCTAGACATTCATTTTCTCCACCAACGCCTTCCTGGTCAGGTATGGAGAACGACATTTGCAAAAGGCTTGGGGATTCTCAAATGCCTGTGGCCCCAAACCTCTGGGAAGAAAACGTCTCGCCTTTGCAGCTTAATGTCTCACCAGGGCCCGTGGGCACCCCACCATCTCCCTTTTGTGGGGCCGCTGGACTGGGGGGCAGATGTTTCCACTTTTGTGATAGAGCTGGGGGAGACTGAAGCAGAAAATAGGACGCAGCCTCCTCTGGGTTCCAGCCTTAATTTAATTCAAATGAATTAAACATACTCTTCCTGAGCCCCTTTTTGGTGGAAAGCACAGTAGACTCCAGGTGGGAGAAGTCACCCGAGCAAAGGCCCATATTGAGCAGAGAATGGGCTTGGGTGTAGTACGGGAACTGGGCCTATGGGCAGCGGGGGAAGGTGGCCAACAGGCAGGCTGGAGCCTGACGTCAGTACTCCTAAACGCAGGGAGGGTATGGAGCCTCCACTGTTCTGTAGGCAGCGGTGAGCTGGCTGAGGCTTCTGGACGGGGAGTGACCCTATCAGAGCTGAGAAGGAACCAGAGCCTGATTTGCAGAAGTCCAAACCTGGAAAGTTATAATGCCCATTCACTACCTAACATGACCTTTTTTTTTTTTTCCTTTTCTTTTTTGGTTTTTGAGATGGAGTCTCACTCTGTTGCCCAGGCTGGAGTGCAGTGGCCCGATCTCAGCTCACTGCAACTTTCACCTCCTGCTTTAGCCTCCCTAATAGCTGGGTTTATAGGCACCTGCCACCACGCCAGGCTAATTTTTGTATTTTTAGTAGAGATGGGGTTTCACCATGTTAGCCAGGCTGGTCTCGAACTCCTGACCTCAAGTAATCCCCCCATGTTGGCCTCACAAAGTGCTGAGATTAGAGGTGTAAACCACCACGTCTGGCCATACTCTATGTGAATTGAGTGACTGCTATGTGCAGGCTCAGAGGTGCGGTCCAAGAGGTACGAAGATAACTAAGATGCAGTCCCTGCCTTCTAAGTGTTGGGAGCCTGGCTGGGGAAGCAGAAACTGAGTGTAAATAGATGAGGAGGCGGCCCAGGCCCCTAGCACCTTTGACCTGATATTCACTCTGCATGGGAGTCCTTCCAGCAGTGGAGAAGAAGGAATTCTCTCCCTGAAGTTTCCAGGAGAGAAAGCCTTCTCCAGCTGTCACCACTCTGCTCATCAGAGTGCTGAGGGCGGATCCACAGGGGAAGGTGGTTCAGCAGCACGACTGTCCCTGAACTTCATTTATCAGCTCAGGGCCCTGGTAATAAAATGTATTTGCACAGCCCTGGACTGACAATTTAGCTCTGAGGGTTAGAGAGGGCATGCTCAGGGATTAGGATCCGAATCCTCTAAATATTTGCTGTGGGGATGTCTTCATACCCAAGAGGGGAAAGGATGCCGAGGCTGTGGCTGCTCGTCGCTCTGACGGGCAGTTTGAGGTCCAGCCCGGAGATTTTCCTGCCGATGGAATGCCCGTAAATGGAGGCCAGATGCCCTGGGCGCATCATGAAGCTGGTTGCCTTTGGTCAGCTTAGTGTGAGCCTCAGGCTGGGGTCACCTGGCTAGGCTGTTGCAAGGTAGCTGAGGGCTGGGACAGAGGAAGCAACTGCACACACCTGGGTGGTGGGCAACGCTGCAGGAGCAGGCTTCCAGAAGGGCAGCTACTGTGGGGCACCCTTTGACAATGTTTACACTGTCACGGGGTGAGATGTCGCTGCCCCCCTGGGGCTTCTTCCCTGCTTCTCCTGTCCCCTGAACCTTCCCACAGGTGTGTGAGTGTGCCCAGGATCTGGCAGTGCTTAGAGAGTGGGGAAAGATGGGCCCACTCTCTCCTTTGCCACCTGCCAACACACGTGTTCCAGCCTGCCTAGAAAGAGAGTGCAGGGCCAGGAAATCTGAGCTCTGAAAGTAAAAAAAAAAAAAGTGGCGAGGGGCTCCAGAACTTGATTTGTGATGTGAGCTGTATCAGCTGACCTCTGTGGTCCTCACTTCCTTACTTATAAGAAGGGAAATAAGAATCCTGCTTCCTGCCTCACCAAGATGAGGGGAGGCAGCTACATGGGATGATCAAAGAGAGCCCCTGGGTGGAGAAAGCCCGCTGGGGGTGTGTGATTCTGATCAGGGAAGCCCAGCCCGGGGCGCTCCCGCTCTGGGCTTTGTGGGCGGGATCGTGCTCACCCTGGAGCTGAGGCTCACTGGCTCAGGCCTCCTGGAGGCTGCGCAGCTGGGGGTTGGGGAGACCTCCCAGCAAGGCAGGGGTAGGAAATCGCCAGTCTGCACTTCCCTGCCCACCTCTGTAAACTGAGGCGGCTGTCTGTGGCAAGAGGGCTTGAAAAGATTTCGAAAAGAATTAAGTTAGTGCCATGCTTTCCCCCTTAAGTGTCTGTCTAGACACAACACCTGATTCCAGGAAAGGATTGTCATTTGCTTGCTGCTTTGGGTGCTGAGAAGGCTGACTTCTCCTTCCTACCATCTTCCCTCTATTCTAGCATCTTCCTTCCTCCCTCCCCTCACCAAGAGCAAAGGCAGCACTCAACCCTGGGGACACAAGACTGCAGTCCTGGGACTGCCCCTGGAGTTCCTAATCTGTCCCCTCAAATCTGTAAGTCCATCAGGGACCTCCCAGCCACTTCTTCCTCTCCCTGTCTTTACCCAGGCATTCCAGAAACACCAGAAAAAGCTCCAACTCCCGGTAGACTGAAGAGTGACGTGACCAGCGTCTTTGAGTCACAGAGGCATCCATATTTAGGAGAGGATACTTGCCAGTTTCCATTTTCCCTGAGGACAGAGTAAGAGGAGAGAGGCTTAGGCAGCCGCAAGTGGATTAGGCTGGGTTAGACAAGAGCTTGGTGGCGCTGGATAATAATGTGGATCCTTGCCACTCTCCTCTCTAGTGTTCCAAGCCAGGGACACTTAACCTCCAGCTGCAAGTACAGCCTTGCCCCAGCATGGGACCAATCCTGTCCCCGAGATGGAAGGAAGGAGGGAGAGTCCAACATGTATTGAGCATTGTCTGAAGCTGAGCAAGGCACTTTCATATCCAGGTCACCTTAGGTGGGCAGGTGGATGTCGAGGGCTGTGGGTCTGCTGCCTGGGAGGGCCAGCCTGGCCACTGTTGCCTGTTCCCAGCCCAGGACCTGCCAGTACCAACCTTAGTCCTGCCGTGACTTAGCCTGGGTCCATACCTCAGGGCTGCTTGGGTCCCTAACCCATTCCCTTCATACTCGCCCGTTCAGTCCTTTGCTGACTACAGTCAGAATGGTTTTGGGACTGGCTAAGCCCTGTTTTTAAGAACAAGAGTTGTTAACCCTAGGAATGGTTTGCTAAGAAAGAAGGTGGCCCTCCCCAAGCCTTTCTAGAATAAGGTATAGAATAAGGCTTAAAGAAGTAAAACAACAGGTTTCACGGTTATTTTTTTAGATACACATTTACTCTTTATTTTGGTAAGTTGCATAATTGAGTTTTTTTTAAGTGTATAATGAATATTTTGAATTTTAAATAAACAAGATTTTAAAGAAATCTAACAGATCAGAGATCTCACATTCTTCTGCAGAGACACCATCATAGCATTTTATGCATGCTTGGGTGAGTCCTTAATTAAAAAATAGGTTTTTTAAAAATAATAGGCTATAGCAACTTCTACAGTCACACATAAAATGACATTTCCTATAATCTGGTCGAGGTAGAGGCAGAAAACTGAAGGCTGTGTATGTGAGGGGTTAACCAGGGGCTTCCTTCCAGAGACAACCTGGTAGAAGATGAAGGTTTTAGAGTGAGACAGATCTAGATTCAAATCAGCTCTGACACTCTGCCTGTGTGACCTTGGGCCAGCTACCTTCCCTCAGATCCTGAATGCTCCTCTTCTGGTAAAGTCAGACTGTTGATGATACCGACTTTCTAGTTGTTTTGAAGATGATCTGAGGTAGTCTGTGAGGCAGTCTGCTAGAGGCCTGGCGAGCTGCTCCCACAGACCATCACTCCCTTCCTCTTCCTCTTCCCCCTTTCCTTCAGGCCTCGGGAGTTCAGGGTCCTTTGTACACACTCCTCCTCCCACTATAAAGAGGTATTTAATCTGAAATGAAATAGTTACATAAGCTTCTCTCCTGCCCAATATTCAAAACCAGAATTTATAAAATAGCAAGTTAAGGGACAATAACTAGCCTTATTCCAGAAGGATCCGTCTTTTTATGTAAAAGTATTTGCTAGGGCACTTCCACCGCAGAACATTTTTCTCTCTGCATTAGCTGCTCCTGTTATCCATTTGACAGAGAAGCTGAAGAAAGAGGCTGAAAGCTAACGGCTTAAATGTTAGGAACCTTTGTTTCCTAAAGATCAATTCAAGAAAGAGATAGGTAGATATATATATTAAAAAAAAGATTTGGGGAAGCAGATTTCATTTGTAAAAATTCAGGCTGTTTCAGGAAATAACTTTAACTTAAAGCAAACTACACCTGGAATTGGGGAGCACTGCCCTGCCTTATACCTAGAATGTGGAGCACGTTGTGTGTGTTGTAGGGGGAGGTGGTAGAAAGGAGGGGAGAGTGTGAGATTTTGAACAGAGGGCTCAATCGGCATGACCACTAGAACTACTTCTGCTGGTCACAGTCATGGCACGTTAAGGTCTGCTGAGGCGGGATTGGTCATGAAATCGATCAGCACTGCATTTTGTGTTTGACTCTGGTTTATTGTAGACTGTTTTCTCCAGACATCCTTTGATGTGTGTTTGGCTGTGAGCAAAGTAATATAGATTTTCCCATTGCATTCCAGCTCTCACGGCTCATTCCTCTGCGGTCCAGCACCTTTGGGGTGGGGATAAAGATCTATTTGGGATGCTACCTGGGCCTCCAGATGTCAGGCCTGGACGACGTGGGAGGTGAGAACTGAGGGTTTTGATGTGTCCTGCTTTGGTCAAGATTAGCTCAGGACTGAGAAGGAACTAAGCTTTCAGTTGAGAGCTCCTGGTGCATAGCTATGGGTAGTTGGAGAAGAGATCAGGGAAACTGGGGAGGGGAAGAAGGTGCTGGCACCCGGATAAGCAATTGCGACTTGATATTTATTCTATGAGGGTAGGGGTTAGGAAGGGGTAGAGAGGGAGGTAGATTGAAGAATTTAGCTATATTTTAAGAAGTTAAGGGTGCAATATGGATTGGGGGGAAGATACTGGAATTTTTTTAATGAATTGAGAGGTCATTCCTCTGTCTCAACGTGTGATGGAAAGGATAAAGGAATGGAGGGTGAGAGTGGGAGGGAAAAGGGAGAGAGACAAGAGGTTAAAGATGACTCTAGGTTCTAAAAACTGGATGATTTTGTTCATTCACGCATTCATTCATTCATTTTTTCATCACGTATTCAGTGATGAAAGAGTAACTGAGCAGTACCAGGCAGTGTGCTACACCCTGGAGGGAAAGACATGCTTTTCTGGAGGTAACTGTCTAATGAAGGGTTCATAGACAGAAAAATGGACAATTACAACAGCCGTGGGAGCATGTTGGGGGGCCCTGGTGGGGCACTGCAGGGAGTGATTCAAGAAGACTTTTTTGAACAGGTGACCCCTAAGCTGTGAGCTGGTCAACAAAATCAAGTCCTTAGACATAGGGGGAATAGACGTGGATGAGGCATCTGGTTGGCAAGGGGACGTGATTGATGACCTCTGAGAGTGCAGTTTCAGGAGAATTAGAACCATGACAAAGGCAGTGTTTTAAAGTATTGTGCATTAATAACAAATTTGAGGTACAGTAAGGCCAGCAGATCAGGAGACAATTGCCATTGAAGAGACAGTTTGGTCCTCGCAATTCCCAAGAGGAGGAAGCATGTCACGCCCCTGGGGGCTACATGGGAGGTCCCAGGATCAGTCAGGAGCAAGCAAGAACCTTTGCTGTGGTTCCTGTGGGAAGGAGCAGGTGAGGCTGGGCAAGCAGATTTAGGATGGGCCAGTTTGAGTAATTCCAGCAGCTCTGGGGCACAGGCACTCTCCTAGTTGTGTGGTATCTGGCCCGGGGGTGATTAGGGCAGGTGGTTGGTGGTCCAGAGTGGGAAACCCCATAAAGGAAATGGTTGGAGTATGGGCTCTGGATTGGTTGGTTTGTTTTCAGGAAAGCAAACCAACCGTTGTGTTCTTATCTCTAGGAAGTGGCTAACTCTGGGAGGGGCAGTCTCTCCCAGGTCAGCAAGGCCCCAAGATGTTGAAGCATCAGAATACAGAAAATGAAAGACACGATTAATACCAGTAGTTAAGGGAATCATCATAGGTAACACTTATTGGACACTATGTCTAAGGCATGTTTTACATGTTTTAACTCACTTCTCTTGGTGTCTTTAGGATTGTACTTTACATTGAATTTTCTGTTAATATAGCTGCTAAGTAAACTGACAAGACTATACTTCGTTTTGTTCTGAATTTTACCAAAATTGTGCACCATTTTGGAAAATCACATCACCCTTGTCACTCTTGCCAACTTGGCTTGTGGTATTTGTATTGCCAACACAATACTCCTGTGTCAGTCTGAATTTGTGGTTGTCGTGTTCATAGTGATTCTATATAAGGTACAAACATCTGACTTTCATTATGTCTTCTAGTTTAGTCCTGCTCAACTGTTTGCATAATAAAATACTATTTCATTGCAAATTTTCTTTTTATTTTTCTTTATATTATAGTTAGTGGTTATGTGGATCTTTGAAAACAATTCGGTATGCAGTTACAAATCAATTTCATTTCAGGAAGGAAAAGGGGCCTTGTAAAATATCTGTTGTAGAAAGGGAATTTTGATTTGAACAAGAGTTGATAACCATTGCTCTTTACAAGAGTTAACTGGTCTCTGTATCCAGCAGCGTAGACAGGGCTCATGTCCTGAGTGAAAGGTTGAAGTTGGTGGCTGGCAATTTTAGGAAAATATTCATGTTCAGAGCTTGCCATGGCACAGGGCTTAATTCTGTTACTGAAACACCGGGGCCTCAGTTTTGGTCCTGTTGCTCACTGCACAGAAAGCCAGTGGCTTAGCTGTCCACTATTGCCAAGGAAGAAGGCATTAATCAGGTACTGCAGCCACGGAGATGGGAGATCAGTCTCAAAGCCATCTCCCTGACTGACTATAATGCAGGGAAGAAATGTAACATGTGTAAGAAAACAGGAACCAGGGAGAGACAAGGAAGCCGTCATGAGGAATGAGGGGTCTGGCATTTCACTGCCTGGATATGGTGAGCTGGTGAGTTTCACTTCTTTGATTCCTGTTTTTGAGAGCCCTGGGGGTCCTTTCTTGAGGAAGGAACTCAGATAAAACAAATTAAGTTGCAAGCTTTAGGACCAGAAGGACCAATTTCTAATTGGAAAGCTTCTCTGAGTCACACCTCATGGTGAGAAAGTGGCAGTGTTACCTAGCAGAAAGACATTCCAACCACAGGGAACTGCAAGGACACATGCACTTATATGGGAAGTATTTGATCATGCTGTGGGAACAAAAAGAAGACCAGATGTTAGTAACATAGAGATTATAGGGAAAGTGGAGGGAGTCAGAGAGGACAGCACAGTCCAAATTATGTAGAGTCTTATAAGCCATAGTTGAGTGTTGGAACGTTACTGTTTGCAGTAGAAAGCCCTTGGGATCTGTTCAACACGGAGATGATTTATCTGAGTTATGCTTTAGAGAAACCACTGTGGTGGCCCTGCAGGGAGGGTAGAGGCAGAGAGACCAGTCAGGAAGCTTGTGCAGAAGTCCAGAAGAGAGATGGTGGAGGCCTAGGCCAGGGTAAAAGCAGTGGTGATGGTAAAAAGCAATTGAATTAGAGATGTGTGTTGGAGACGGAATGGCCAGGGCCTATGGACGTGATTAATTTTGGAATGTGGGGAGAAGAGACTGACTACTAAGTTTTTGGCCTGAGCCATTGGGAAGGAGGTAGTGCCACTTACTGAGATGGGAAAAACTAATAGATGGCATATTTTGGGGGAAAATTGGCTTCTTTTGGCTAAGTTAAGTTTGAGACATCTATTAGACATAAATCATGTCAACTAATAGTTGGGCATAGAAGTTGAGAGATGCAGGCTGGAGATAAACATTTGAAAGTCGTCCACAGGAGAGCCTTTGGTAACGTAGTGGCAGTGGTGGCAGCGTGGTTTATGGATCTTCCCATATCTCCACTTAAAGCAGAAGAAACAACAAAATAATTAATAAAACCAAAATCCGTAGGCAACATTTATAAGAAAACTAGATAAGAGAGTATTTCCATGAACTTCCAAATACAATAGGGTGGGGAGAAACCATTAACAAATAGAAGACTTGTCTGTTATTTGTGTCCAAAAATGAAAAGCAGAAAGAAGCAAGGGAAAGACAGATGAGAACAGGAGAATGACAAAATAGCAACAGATTTTCACCGGAAAATGTGATGGGCCAGTTTGAGGATAGGAGCTGAATTTGGGAGGGGTTCGGCCTGCTTCAGTAATATGTGTGTGCAACAACCCCACCAGAGGGAACAGAGGGGCAAGAGCAGCCTCGTTCCTGCATACTCTTAAAACTGACCTGTCAGGGCTTCCTTCCAGAGTCCCTACTGAAGAGAAACCACTGGGAGTGGAATAAAAATTGAACAGGGTCAGGATAATAAAGACTAAAGAAAGAGTAAGTCCAGATGGAGAGGGGAACAGAACCAGGAAATCACAGAAAGCAAGCCATCAGAAATGTTTTAAACACTACATGAAACAATAGAAATGGGAGCTCTGTGAAATTAGAAAGGGTATGGGAAAGAAGCCTCGTTCTAAGGGATCAGGAAAACTTATTCTAAACAGAAATGAAATTATTAGATCCAACTTTAATAAAAGTTACTGTAAGAAAGAGAGAATGAGGTGAGTACCATCCCTGCTGAGGATGAAAGCACAGCAGAAACTCATGCTCAGAAAAGCAGAAAAAATTAAAACCTGTAGTACACTATTTCATGATGAGCTCAAATGCATTTAAAATGATAAAAGACATGAAAGGCATAAATTGGAAGTAGAAAAACTTAGAAATGGGATGCAAATTCAAGAAAGAATTAGAAATAGAAGGAAAAAACATTATTTTATAAATGAAAATAAAATTGCAAGGAACACAAGAACAAATAAACACTATAAATAATGCTTATGAGAAACAAAAGACACAAAGGAAGGAAAATTTTAGAATCAAAAAGAAATTAAGAAGGTGATAAATATAGTTTGAGAGAAAAATGAAAAATATTGAAGCTAGGCAAAGAAGATCTAATAAGTGAACAATAGGCATCCCTGTGAAGCAAAAACCAAAGTAACAAATCCTAAAAATTATAAATCAAAAATCCTCATGAAATTAAAAATATATACATTTAAACTTGCATATCATGCACATGAGAAATATTAACTCAGAAGAACCAAGACACATTTTAGTAACATAACTGGGTTTTAAAGAAAAAGAAAAAAAAAATACTTTAGGCATCTAAGCTAAAAGAGTAAGTGACATATAGGAGAAAGAAAATGATATTGTCATCTGACTTTCCTGCAATCATATGTTATGACAGAAGAAAATGGAATAACATATTAAAGATATTCTTTAGCCGGACGTGGTGGCACATGCCTGTAATCCCAGCTACTTGGGAGGCTGAGACAGGAGAATTGCTTGAACGCAGGATGTGGAGGTTGTGGTGAGCCGAGAATGTGCCATTGCACTCCAGCCTGGGCAACAAGAGCGAAACTCCGTCTCAAAAAAAAAAAAAAAAAAAAAAAAAAAACATATTAAAGATATTCAAAAAAGAAAATGTGAACGTGAGCCAAAGATTTTATATTCAGTAAAATCAACCTTCAAGTGTGAAGAATACAGTTATATTAACATAACATGTAAGAACTCAGAGAATATTGTTCCCAAGATTCCTCCTTCAGGAATCTGCTAAAGAATGAATTTCAGACAACCAAATAACCAGAGAGACATTGACATAAACCACTGGTGAGCATTAAACAATATTAAGTGAGAGTTAATAGGAATATACTATGATCTGACAATATAGATACAGTATTGAAAATGGGGAGATTAGAGATGGTATATGCAAAAGTTAAACTTTAAAAAATGTCTTTACAAATTACTAATTTTTGTGGGTACATAGTAGTATATATATATTTATGGGGTACATGAGATACTTTGATAGAGGCATGAAATGTATAATGATTACATCATAGTAAGTGGGGTATCCATCCACTCAAGCTTTTATCCTTTATGCTACAAATGATCCAATTAAACTCTTTCAGTTATTTTTAAATGTACAATTAAATTATTATTGACTGTAGTCACCCTGTTGTGCTAGCAAACAGGGTCTTATTCATTTTTTAGCTATTTTATTATACCAATTAAGTGTCCCCACTTTCTCCCCACTTTCCCACTACCCTTACCAGTCTCTGGTTACCATTCTCCTACTCTCTTTCTCCGTGAGTTCAATTGTTTTGATTTTTAGATCCCACAAATAAGTGAGAACATGCAAACTTTGTCTTTCTGTGTCTGGTTTATTACACTTAACATAATGGTCTCCAGTTCCATGTATTTTGTTGCAAATAATATTATCTGATTTTTTAGGACTGAATAGTACTGCATTGTGTATACGTACCACATTTTCTTTATCCATTCATCTGTTGATGGACACTTAAGTTGCTTCCAAATCCTAGCTATTGTGAATAGTGTTGCAATAAACATGGAAGTGCAAGTATCTCTTTTACACAAGGAATTCCTTTCTTTTGAGTACATACCTAGCAGTGGATTCCTGGACTGTATGGTAACTCTATTTTTAGTTTTTGAGGAACTTCCAAACTGTTCTCTTTAGTGGTTATACTAATGCATATTCCCACCAGCAGTGTATGAGGGTTCACTTTTCTCTGCATTCTTTGCCAGCATTTGTAATTGCCTGACTTTTGGATAAAAATCATTTCAACTGGGGTGAGATAATATCTCACTGTAGTTCTGATTTTCATTTCTCTGATGATTAATGATGTTTAGCACCTTTTCATGTGCCTGTTTGCCATTTGTACATCTTCTTTTGAGAAATGTCTATTCAGATCTTTTGCCCATTTTTCAATTGAGTCATTAGACATTTTTGTATAGAGTTGTTTGAGCT
The DNA here is from genome assembly GCF_048565385.1 of Saimiri boliviensis. NCBI lineage: Eukaryota > Metazoa > Chordata > Mammalia > Primates > Cebidae > Saimiri > Saimiri boliviensis. The sequence continues at coordinate 56,316,281 of NC_133454.1, forward strand.
CCTTATATATTTTGCTAATTAATCTCTTGTCATATGAGTAGTTTGCAAATATTTTCTTTCATTCTGTGGGTTGTCTCTTCACTTTGCTGTGCAGAAGCTTTTTAATTTGATGGGATTCTTATTGGTCCATTTTTGCTGTGTTCGCCTGTGCCTGTGGGGTATTACTCAAGAAATCTTTCCCCAGACCAATGTCCTGGAGAGTTTATCTAATGTTTTCTTGTAGGAGTTTCATAGTTTGAGGTCTTAGCTATAAGTCTTTAATCCATTTTTTTTTTTTTTTTTGAGACGGAGTTTCACTCTTGTTACCCAGGCTGGAGTGCGATGGCGCGATCTTGGCTCACCACAACCTCCGCCTCCTGGGATCAGGCAATTCTCCTGCCTCAGCCTCCTGAGTAGCTGGGATTACAGGCACGTGCCACCATGCCCAGCTAATTTTTTGTATTTTTAGTAGAGACGGGGTTTCACCATGTTGACCAGGATGGTCTCGATCTCTCGACCTCGTGATCCACCCAACTCGGCCTCCCAAAGTGCTGGGACTACAAGCTTGAGCCACCGCGCCCGGCCAGTCTTTAATCCATTTTAATTGGATTTTTATATATGATGAGAGATTGGGGTCTAGTTTTATTCTTTTGTATATGGATATCTAGTTTTTGCAGCAACATTTATTGAAGAGACTGTCTTTTCCCCAGTGTACATTCTTGGCACCTTTGTTGAAAATGAGTTCACTAGGTGGAGCACAGTGGCTCATGCCTGTAACACTGGCACTTTGGGAGGCTGAGGCAGGTGGATCACTTGAGCTCAGGAGTTCAATACCAGTCTGGGCAATATGGCAAAACCCTGCCTCCACGAAATATTATAAAAAAATTAGCCAGGTGTGTTGATATGCACCTGTAGTCCCAAATCAGGAGGCTGGGATGGGAGGATCACTTGAGCCCAGGAGGCAGAGGTTACAGTGAGGTGCAATTGCACCACTGCACTCCAGCCTGGGTGACAAAGTGAGACCCTGTCTCAAAGAAAGAAAAATAAAGAGTTCACTTTAGATGTATGGATTTGTGTCTGGGTTGTCTATTCTGTTTCATTGATCTATATATCTGTTTTGTTGTTGTTGTTTTTTGAGATGGAGTCTTGCCCTAATACCAGACTAGAGTGCAGTGGCACCATCTTGCCTCACTGCAACCTCTGCCTCCTGGGCTCAAGTGATTCCCCTGCCTCAGCCTCCCATGCAGCTGGGACCAGTCACGTACCACCATGCCTGGCCAATTTTTTTATATTTTAGTAAAGACTGGGTTTCACCATTTTGGCCAGGATCCTCTAGATCTCCTGACCTCATGATCCACCCATCTCAGCATCCCAAAGTGCTCGGATTACAGGCGTGGGCCACTGTGCCTGGCCATTTATGTATCTGCTTTTATGCCAGTACGATGCCTTCTGGGTTACTATAGCTCTGTAGTAAAATTTGAACATGATTCCTCCAGTTTGTTCTTTTTGCTAAGGATAACTTTGGCTGTTCTGGGTCTTTTGTGGTTCCATATAAATTTTAGGATATTTTTTCTATTTCTGTGAAGAATGTAATTGATATTTTCATAGAGATTGCATTGAATATGTAGATTGCTGTGGATAGTATGGAATTTAAAATGATTGATTCTTCCAATCCATGAACATGACATATCATTCCATTTTTTGGTGTTCTCTTTAATTTATTTCATCAATTTTTTTTAGTTTTCATTGTAGAGGTCTTTCACCTTTTGGTTAAATTAATTTGTTAAGTTAAATAATTGGTTAAGTCTTAGAATTAGTTTGGAAGTATTCCCTCCTCCTGGTTTTTGGAATAGTTTGAGAAGAATTAGTATTAGTTCTTCTTTAAATGTTTGGTGGAATTCAGCAGTAAAGTCATCGTGTTCCAGGAGCATATTGTTTATTTTCTATGTGTTTATGTAGTTCCCCAAATTCCTCTTGTTACTGATTTCTAGTTTGATGTTATTGTGGTCAGAGAAGATGTTTGATGTTATTTCAATTTCATTGAATGTTTTAAGGTTTGTTTTGTGACCTAACATGTGATCTGTCCTTGAGAATGATCCACGTACTGAGAAAACGAATGTGTATTCTGCAGCCATTGGATGAAATGTTCTGTTAATATCTATTAGGTCTATTTATTCTACAGTGTGTATTAAGTCCAGTGTTTCTTTGTTGATTTTCTGTTTGGAAGATCTGTCCAATGCTGAAAGTGGGGTGTTGAAGTCTCCCGCTATTATTATATTGGAGTCTATCTCTCTCTTTAGCTCTAATAATATTTGCTTTATAGAGCTGGGTGCTCAAGTGTTGGTGCATATATATTTACAGTTGTCATATCCTCTTGTATTGATCTCTTTATCATTATATAATGACATTCTATGTTGTTTCTTCTTACTGATTTTGTCTTGAGATTTATTTTATCTAATATATGTATAGTTACTCCTGCTCTTTTTTGGTTTCCATTGACATGAAATACCAGTCTATGTGTATCTTTATAGGAGAAATGTGTTTCTTGTAGGCAACAGACTATGTGCTCGTGTGTGTGTGTGTGTGTGTGTGTGTGTGTGTGTGTGTGCATTCAAGCACTGTGTGTCTTTTTATTGGATAATTTAGTCCATTTGTATTCAGTGTTATTTTTGATAAGGAAGGACTTACTCCTGCTATCTTGTTATTTTTTTCTGGTTGTTTTGTGATCTCTTCTATCTTTCCTTCATTCCTGTCTTCCTTTTTGTGAAGGTATATTTTTCTGGTGGTATGATTAAATTTTTTGGTTTTTACTTTTTGTGTACCTGTTGTATTTTTTTTTTTTTAATTTGGGGTTATCATGAGGCTTGCAAATACTCCTTCATAACTCATTATTTTAAATTGGTAATAACAGTGAATGCATTAACAAGCAAGAAGAAAACTAATAAAAACTCTACGCTTTAACTTTGTCTCCCTGCTTTTAATTTTTTTGTTTCTCTTTATGTCATATTGTACTATGTCTTAAAAGTTGTAGTTACTATTTTTTATTGGTTCATTGTTTAGCCTTTCTACTTAAGAGTAGTTTACATCCCACAATTTCAGGGTTATAATATTCTGTGATTTTCTGTGTGCTTGCTATTGCCAGTGAGTTTTGCACCTTCAGATGATTTCTTATTGCTCGTTAACATTCTTTTCTTTCAGATTGAAGAATTCTCCTTAGCATTTTTTGTAGGACAGGTCTGCTGTTGATGAAATCGCTAAGCTTTTGTTTGTCTGGGAAAGTCTTTATTTCCCCTTTATGCTTGAAGGATATTTTTACTGGACATATTATTCTAAAGTAAAAGTTTTTTTCCTTCAGTACTTTAAATATGTCATGCCACTCTCCCCTAACCCATAAGGTTTCCACTGAAAAGTCTGCTGCCAAATATATTGGAGCTCAATTGTATGTTATTTGTTTCTGTTCTCTTGCTGCTTTTAGGATCCTTTGTTTCTGACTTTTGGGAATTTGATTATTAAATGTCTTAAGGTAGTCTTCTTCCAGTTAAATTTGCTTTGTATTCTATAACCTTCTTGTACTTGGATATTGATATCTTTCTGTAGGTTTGGGAAGTTCTCCGATAGTATCCCTTTGAATAAACTTTCTACCTTGTCTATTCCTCCACCTCATCTTTAAGGCTAGTAACTCTTAGGTTTACCCCTTTGAGACCAGTTACTAGATCCTGCAGGCGTGTTTCATTCTTTTGTCTCTTCTGCCTTGTATTTTTAAGTAGCCTATCTTCAAGCTCACTGATTCCTTCTTCCGCTTGATCAGTTCTGCTATTAAGAGACTCTGATGCATTCCTCAGTGTATCAATTGCATTTTTCAATTGCATTTTTCAACTGTATAATTCCTGCTTGATTCTTTTTAATTATTTCAGTCCTTTTGTTAAATTTATCTGATAGAATTCTGAAATCCTTTTCTGTATTATCTTGAATTTCTTAGTTTCCTCAACACAGCTATTTTCAATTGTCTTTTTGAAAAGTCACCTATCTGTATTTTTCCAGGATTGGTCCCTGGTGCCTTATTTAGTTCCTTTGGTGAGGTTGTGTTTTCCTGGCTGGTATTGATCCTTGTAGATGTTTGTTAGTGTTGGTCATTGAGGAGTTAGGTCTTTATTGAAGTCTTCACAGTGCTATTCTTCTTGGGAAGACTTTCCAGGTATTCAAATGGACTTGGGCCCCAAGCCTAATAATGCTGTGGTTCTTGTAGACCCACAGTTACCACCTCAGTGGTCTTGGATAAGATCCAGAAGAATTCTCTGGATGACTAGGTAGATATTCTTGTTCTCTTCCCTTAGTTTCTGTCAAACAAATGGCATCTTCCTCTCTGTGCTTAGCCACATGTAACTGGGGGTGGGATGATGTAAGCACTCAAATGGCCCTGGCTCATACCTGAAGCCAACACAGCACTGGGTCTCACCCAAGGCCCACTGCATCCCGTACCTGGCTACCACCTATGTTTGATCAAGGCCCTGGGGCTCTACAATCAGCAGGTAGAAAAGCCAGCTAGGTTTGCATCCTTCCTTTCAAGGTGACAAGTTCCCCCAGGCCCAAAGTGGGTCCGTAGATGCTGTCTGGGAGTCAGAGATTGGAGTAAAAAAAAAAACATAGAAATCTACCTGGTGTTCTATTCTTCTGTGGTTAAGCTGGCATTCAAACCATGAGACAAGTCCTTCACACTCTTTCTTCTCCTTTCCACAGACAGAGGGGTCTTTCCTTGTGCCTCTACCACCACTGGCCCATGGGGAGTTCTGCCATGCCACTGCCAATGTGCCCTTAAGGCCCAAAGACATTTCAATCAGCTTGTGGTGAATGCTGCCAGGCCTGGGACTCAATCAGAGCAATAGACTCCCTTATGGCTCAGGGCCGGTCCAGAAATTCTGTCCAAGAGCCTGGGCCTGGACTCAGGGACCCCAAGAGCCTGCATGGTGCTCTACCCCTCCTGTGGCCGAGCTAGTAACTGAAGGTAGCACATCTGAGAGTCTCACCCAAGGCCCATGGTGTGTATTCCCTGAGTATCACTGTTGGTTATTCAGGGCCTAAGGGCTCTTTAGTCAGCAGGTGATGAATCCTGCAAGGACAAGGTAGCAGGTTTCCTTCTGGGCCAGGGTATGTCTAGTAGTATCTGGGAACCAGGATATCATAAGGCCCCTGGGAATGGGAGCCTCATGACTCTGCCTGGAGTCCTATCCTACTGTGGCTGAGCTGGTGTCTAAGATGCAAGACAAAGTTGTCTTTACTCTTCTCTCTTCTCTCCTCGAGCAGAGGAAGAAGTCACGTTTGTTGCTGCCAGCTGTGCTAAGTGGGGTTGGGGGAGGTGGTGGAAGCTTTGACTGACATCTACCTAGGTCATGCACTGCTCCAGTCCATTGGCTGTAAGCCCAGCACAGCATCAGGACTTGCCTAAGATATTTTACACTGTTTTAGTAATCATCATTTACTAGTAGTGGTATTGTTATTGTAATTCTGAGGCTGTTGTATGTATAATGTAGGACAAAGCAAATGAATAATTAGAATAATTTGGATCATTCTAATTCTATTATTTCTGTGTTCTTGAGTACCAGAATTCTCAGTTCAAAAGAATGTAAATACGTAATTGTATAGAAGAGGTAAGGCTGTAGATCTGAACTTGAATTTTAATTTTTAATTATCTATCTATCTACACACACACACAGAGACACACAGACACACACACATATACACACATACTCTCTCACTCTCTCCCCATTCTGCCCACCTCTGTTCACTGAAAAAGGCCTAGAAAATATGACCAAGAAATACAATGAGCCTCTTATGCCCAGATGTGATTGTGATATACCATTTCCCATTGAAAGAAGAAGGCAGGGCATCTTGGAGAAATGGCTGATCCTAGGTCTGGGCAGAAGATGTGCAAGATAAGCCTGAAACAGGTCATGAAAAAAGGACTTAGAAGCCAATTTAAGGAGATTCCCCCTAGCCAAAGATGACGGACAACTTGAGCTTTAATAAGGATAGTCATTGCAATGGATTGGAAACCATGTTTAGACATGGTTTAGTATATCTATATTCATGAGTTCATAATGACATTTAAAAAATTATCTAATTTATTATCTTCTGAGGATGACAAGGAACCACTTTACCTTGAAAACTGAGTAAATACAAGGAAATAAGCACTTTTCTTGTCACTACTATTTGAATATATTATTTGAATAACCAAATAATAGATGAGGGGCAGCATCTCTGTATAAAATTATTCTAGCTGATAAATGAAATCCAAATGATTTATGGATCCAGAGTCTAGACATTAGACATTGAGCACCAATAACTGCTAATACTAAAAAAACAGCAAAAAGCAGGCATTATGTGTTCCTACTGAAGTGCATAGCTTTGGCCAAAAGAATTGAACTTGAGCCTGATCAAGCCTCAGAATCCAGCTGTCAAGTTCAGGAATACAGAGACAGTTCACCGTGTTGAACTGCATACAAGTATGCAGGCAACAGACTCCAGACTGGGGGAAATTCCATCGGGCAAATGAATGAATAAATTGTAAGGAAAGAAAAGAGATGAAGGAGGAATCCGTAAATTAAAAGAGAGCCAGAAGACATAATGTTTCAAAAACTAGGCAAGACTAGTGTCTAGGAATACACTTGGGTGATAAATCTTAAGAGAAAAAAAAAACACACACACACACACAAGGAAGTGATTACTCTAAAAGTCAGGGAAGTTGTTACTTTTGGGGAGGAGGTAGAGGCTGCAGTTGGGATAAGGACAGGGAGGCGCTTTTTGGGTGGTTGGCAAAGTTTCATATCTTAACCTGTGTAGTTATTATGAGGTGTTCACCTTATAATGATTCACTAAACCATTTATTTTGCGTGTGTGGTTTTCTGTATCTGTGTTTTGTTTTACAATAAACAGGTAAAAAAACAAACAAAAAAAGTCATGGAAATATAAGTGGGATTTAAAGCCTTTGGGAATGGATAACTTCATTTGGTAGAGAGGATAGATAGGGCAGGCAGCCCAGGACTGAGCCTTGGGGGCACTCCAAGGTTTGAACGTCTGGTAAGAAGACGATATTGAGAGGGAGCTGCCATTGAGGCCGGAAAACAAAGCAATAGCTATAAAGGAACAGATGAATGAGGTACCAGGGAAGCTTAGAGAAGAAAGTATTTCAAGATGGAGTAAATGCTTTAACTGCTCAATGCTGCTGGGAGACTAGAGTGAGCATAGATTACCCATGGGCTTTGGTGCAATGCAAGTTATTGGTGACTTCCGTAAGCACCGTCTCAGAGTGGTGGCAACAGAAGCCCAGTAGAGTGGGTTCAGGCGAGAATGGGAAGTAAGATAAAGGCATGGTTTCAAGGGGACCTTGAGTGATGTAAAAGAGAGGGCAAGCGATGGGTCAGGAAAGCCCTTGACTGTCTTAGTGTCAGGCACAATGCAAGTCAGACTCAGCCCCAGTGGACGGAAGGGCACTCTGCTTGGAAGATGAGCTATATGGTCTGTTCTGCTGAAGTCCATCACCCTTCACCCCCACCTCCCACGCACCCTGTCTCACGCGTTGCTCTGCCCAATGCAGGCTGCTGAAGACAGACCTGCAGCAGGGCAGGCAGCAACCAGCTGCTGTTCTACATGCAGGGAAAGCAGGACCTGAAGGGTGGGATGCACCACGCTTGCGGGCAAGAGCAGCCAACTGCTGAGACGGGATGCCAAGCAGATCAAAGCCGTCAGCTGGGATTTCTGATCCCCATCACCACCTGCCTTGGCAAAGTCGAGAGAATGTATCTCCCTGTGTCTTGTTGGTGCCCTCCCTCTGAAGCTCAGTCACAGCCATTTCCCATCCTGGTGAGATGGGGGAGGAGGGGCTGGCACCTGAAGATGAGGCAGGCCAGGGCTGGTGGAGACACAGCCGGTGGGGAGCGTACTCTGGCTTGTCGGCAGAGAGGAGCAGAGTAGCTTTTTGTTCATTCCAGTATCAGAACCAAAAAGTCAAAGCGGAGAAATTTCACAGCAAGGCTGGATACCCTCTTCAAAGCAGCCTGGCAATGAAAACAGAGCATTTATAGTCCTTGATCCACACCAGCCTAGTGTTCTCCTTTCTTAGTGGAGTTTCCAAGGCTCGATCCCCTCTCCTGTAGCCACCTGCCCTCCCCATGGGCAGAAGCATTCTGTCAGGATGGCATGGTGACCACCAGCCAGGCTTGATTTTCCTCATCTGTATGGAAATAATAATAGTGCCTACTTGTCAAACTACTATCAGAAATGGATTCCTATGCTTAAAAGGCTTAGAGCAGTGCTTATCACACAGGTGGGGCCAGTCTTAGCTGATCTACCCACCTTGAGTTGCCCATGGGCTCTGCCTGCTTTCTTGGCCTCTGTGTCAGGAACTCAAAAGGTGCTCCCACAGGTCTGAGCCTGGGCCTCTTCCAGGCCCCACTTCATGGACCCGAGCTTCCCTGCAGGTGAGAGTCTGTACATCACGACTGCTCACTGCCCAGTGAGGTTAGAGGTGCAGGGACCCCAGAGATGATTTTCTAGTTAAGAAAACTGAGGCCCACAGGGAAGGAATCCTTTTCTATTGCTTCTAGAAGTTTCTCTTTCATTCTGTGTTTCTCCGAGACAACATGTGTAAACATCTCTTATTTCAATGTATACCTATTGGAGCAAAATTCTGCATTGTAATATAGGGGCACTTGGGAGACACCCAAGATCTAGGGGTGTCTCGGCCTTTCTGTCCTCAGGTGACAGTGCTCTGCGTCAGTATGCATATGCAGTTTCTAGCATTTGTGATGAATTTACGCTAATCTGGTACAATCACCCATCTGCCTAATATCCAGAGAGCCGGCCTAAACTAGAGGTGACTTTTGTGGCTCCAAACAGAGTCACGCTAACAAGATCACACACAGACTAAACCCATTACCCTTGCCCTAGGACTGTGCTCCAGCCAGCTGACCTCACATGCCCCAACCTCATCCACCAGGGCAGCCCATCTGGTGGCCAAAGCCTGTGTTTGGGAAACACAGATGGCTGGTTTGCATTACCTGAAACAGCTTGGGATGCGGACTACATGGACAATTGGCTGAACTTTTGCAGATTCAAGCAGATGTTTGGCATCATGAAGGTGTGGATTGTCTCTCCTCCCCTTCTGAGCCTACTCACCACTTCAGTAATTTTAGTAAAATGCCTAAGCCTGGCTGTACTCTACAATCGACAACTGTTATACCTGGGCATAGCGTGGGGTTGTAGTTAGGCTGCTGGGAAAGTCATATGCTGGCCATGCACCTGCTGTTGATGTGAAAACCGATGGAAGCTAGACAATCACAGCCAACCTCTCACAGTGGCAGTGGCTCCCAGCCCCTCCTTCCCTCACCCTCACATGAGTGGCACAGCCTTCAGCTAGAGAAAGGATAGGGACTGAGGCATCCCCACGGGAACCTCCTGACCCCACATTACCCAGAGCTGCCCCGTGGCCCTGTCCCAGCTGGGACTCTCAGCATCATGCCCCTTCATGCACGCTACCCATATAGGGCCCCAGCTGGCAGAGGGGAGGTGGACTGCCAGGAAGTGATCCAGCATTGCCTGGTAACGTGGGAGGAACTATCTCTGGCATCTGCCTGGGATCCTGGCCTCCCTAGGTTGGTCCAGAGGAGATGACTCCAGTGTCTGTGCTCCCATGGAGCTGAGTGACTAGTGAGGAATGGGAGCATTGTCCCTTTGCCTCTTTTGCTCATCAGTCAATCCTCCTCCCATGAATGCCTCGGTTAGTGTATCTGCAAAGTGCGGTGGCCTCTCCCACCCTTCTCTTGGCCATGTCTCTGCATAATGCTTTACATCTCACTGTAAATTCATCTCAAATGGTAGGCCCTCTCCTAGGTCATTCTCACCTTACCATAGAGACGAGTCATGTTTCTTTGGTTTTATTTGAATGCAAGGGCTGAGACTGCATTGAGTGTCCAACCCTACCTCATATTTCTGGGGTCTTCCAGCCGGACCAGGGACCCAAGGGAGGAGGGGCCTCAGTAGAGCTGTGGATTGTGTGGAGGGGGGCAGGTTTCTGGCACCTGCTCCAGAACCCCACTGCTGTGCTGTCTCCCTTGTGTAATTGCTAGCACTGAGCATTTATGAGGTGCCAGGTGCCTTTCTGAGCACCTGCATGCATTAACTCATTTACCACTCACAGTATCCTCCACTTTACAATTGAGGAATTGGAGATACACAGAAGAAGTTAAGAAACTGGCCTCAGTTTTCACAGCGGAGAGGTGGCAGAACAGGCAGTGTGCTCTTAACCATTGTGCAACACTGCCCGTCTGCAAAAACAACAAACGTGTAGATTTCCCTCCTCAGGTGGCCTTCTGTTCATGTGAGTGCCCCACAGGGGACCTTAACTTTACAGGTTAAATATAAAGTACCTTTTGTTTTCATGGATATCAGTGTACACGCACGCATACATACACAGGCAAGCACAGACACACTCACATCAACCAATTGTCATTACCCTTTTATTTATTTATTTATTTATTTATTTATTTATTCATTCATTCATTCATTCATTCATTCATTCTAACCAGCAAAGCCCAGTGGGCTCCTGTGGGGTAAAATGCAGCCCCTGCCCTGGGATAATTCTCTGGCTAATGGGAGCCATAGATCTGTGAATATGCAATGGCTGTAGGGTAGCTGCAGCAATAGAGGTATGTGTAAACTACCATGGGGACACAGAGGAACAAACATGATCTGGGAATCTGGAGACTGGGCTCTCATCTCAACAATTAAGGAAAGGTTTGGTCAAATTTACAAGAGAAAAACAACCCCATAGTCAAGGCACGCTGGCTCACGCCTGTAATCGTAGCACTTTGAGAGTCTGAGGCTGGTGGATCGCCTGAGGCCAGGAGTTCAAGACCAGCCTGGCCAACATGATGAAACCCATCTCTATTAAAAATACAGAAGTTAGCCGGGCATAGTGGTATGTGTCTGTAGCCCCAGTCACTTGGGAGGCTAAGGCATGAGAATCGCTTGAGCCTGGGAGGTGGAGGTTGCAGTGAGCCGATATTGTGCCACTGCATTCCAGTCTGGGCAACAGAGCAAAACTCTGTTTTTTGTTTTGTTTTGTTTTGTTTTGTTTTAAGTGGGCAAAGGACATGAAAGACACTTTTCAAAAGAAGACATAGATGCAGCCAAAAAGCATATGAAAAAAAAGCTTAGTATCAGTGATCCTTAGAGAAATACAAATCAAAACCATGAGATACCATTTCGTATGTGTCAAAATGACTATTACTGAAAACTAAAAAAATAACAGATGCTGTTGAGGTTACAGAGAAAAGGGAACACTTATACACTGTTAGTGGGAATGTAAATTCGTTCAACCATTGTGGAAAGCAGTATGGTATTTCCTCAAAGAGCTAAAAGCAGAACTACCATTTTACCCAGCAAATCCCATTACTGGGTGTATACTCAGAGGAGTAGAAATCATTCTACCATAAAGACACATGCACGTGAATGTTCACTGCAGCATTATTTACAATAGCAAAGACATGGAATCAACCTAAATGCCCATCGGTGACAGAATAGATAAAGAAAATGTGGTCCATATACATCATGGAGTACTATGCAGCCATAAAAAGAATGTGATCAGCTGGGTGTGGTGGCTTACACCTGTAATCCCAGCACTTTGGTAGGTGAGGCAGGTGGATCATGAGGTCAACAGTTCGAGACCAGCCTGGCCAACATGGTGAAACCCTGTCTCTACCAAAAATACAAAAATTAGCCGGGTATGGTGGCGGGTGCCTGTAATCCCAGCTACTCGGAAGGCTGAGAGAGGAGAATTGCTTGAACCCAGGAGGCAGAGGTTGCAGTGAGCAGAGATGGCGCCACTGCACTCCAGCCTGGGTGACAGAGCAAGGCTCCATCTCAGGAAAAAAAAAAAAAAATGAGAGCGTGTCTTTTGCAGGAACATGGATGGAGCAATTATACTTAGCAAATAAATCCAGGAACAGGAAACCAAATACTGCATGTTCTCGCTTATAAGGGAGAGCTAAATAATGAGAACTTATGAACACGAAGAAGGGAACAACAGAGACAGGGGTCTACTTGAGGGTGGAGGGTGGGAGGAGGGAGAGGAGCAGAAAAGTTAACTATAGGGTACTGGGCTTAATACCTGGGCGATGAAGTAATCTGTATAACACACCCCTGTTATATGAGTTTATCTATGTAACGAACCTTCATGTGCACCTCAAACCTAAAATAAAAGTTTTGGTATAATAGAATCTTGGAATTAGCCACAAAGAAGACCTGGGTTCAAATCCCAGCTCGCTTCGTTACTACCTGGGGAATTGCTGTAAAGATGATGTGTTGAAGGATTTGGCACAAAGTTCCACACAGATGTTTTTTGGAAAATTTTGTTGACCAACTTGCTTTGTTACCTTCAACGAGTCAGCTAACGTTGTTGGGTCTCAATTGTCTTATTTATAAAATGGGAGCAATAGTATCTGCCTTGAGTATCTTTAAAGCTGCTGGTAAAGAGAATACTATTTACTGTGGGTGGAAAGGCTTTAATATGTGAACCTTGATCTTCATTGTAATGAGTAGCACAGTGAGGCCGGCGTGGGGGTCATGCAGAGGGAAGCCAGAGGGCTGTGCTAAAGGCACAGTGACAGAATCAGTCCTCTAAGGTGCACAGCCAAAAGATCCTAGAGACAGAGATGGAGCTGAGTCCTGTGCAATTCTCCCGGCACCCCGGTCTCTCTCGTGAAGTGAGAGTGAAGCACTTTGCAGTGATAGAGTCTTTTAGAGAGGCTTCCTAATAATAACCTGTAAGCTGTCCAGGGGGAATGGGGCTGGCAGGAACGTTAATGAGGCTGTTGGGTGTCTGTTGAAGCTCCGCTCCATCAGACTCCACCACCAACAGCTGCTGGGACTTGGGAATGTCTGGAAACGGTGTGGGGTTCAGGCTTCCTTTTTCCCTGTAGGCCTGGACGCTGGACACAGCAAGACCCACAACTCCACTGACCCTGGCCCTTTTCAATCAGTTAGCATTTTGTGTTGTTGTTCATACGTTTTACTTTGAGGTTTTAATTAGTACTGAACGTGCAGGAAGAAAGAACTGAAGGGCTTGTTCTCTGGCTGCATACGTACAAGAAGGACAACAGGAGTAACGTCGACTGCCACTCACCCTATGCCAGGCTCTGGGCAAAGGGGGCAGCCACGGTGTCCCAGCAACTGACTGGGCAGCCAGAGAATGGAGTGTTCCCTTTCCTGGAAGAGAAGTAAAGAGGAAGCAGGAGGAGACACGGGTAGGGTAGGAAGTGTGGGGCAGTGCAGGGAAGAAGGGGTGGCATTTGTATAAAAAGACTCATGAGGAGATTTATGTGGAAGTTACTGCTGGAAAAAGCAACAGTTCTAAGTAGAATATTAATGGAATCCATTTTCTTGCCATCTCCTGCAGGAACACTTTGGAAGTGCAGGGAAAAAAAAATCGCTTTGCAGTAATAACTGTTATTTATATAAGAGAACAGCATCGAATATATCAAAATGTGAGGTTTCAAGGTAATAACTGGATCCTCAGAATCATCATTATCCATTTAAAAGGCAATTTCTGGGCTTGGAAATTGATAGAAAAAAATGGCCCAATTCTACCACGGTGGTAAATAAATTTGTGTTTCGTTTTTATGATTTGATTTTGTTCCGAATGCGATGGGACTTGATGGCCAAGGGGAATTGAGTAGGGACGTAAATGGGAATGACCTTCCCGGCTCATCCTTGCTGATGTCCAAATATGACAGCTGGGGCGAGGCCTTCCGTTTTCATCCTGGTCACAGCTGGAGGGGAAACAGTGGAGACAGAGGAGGTGACTCCGGCCAGAGCCCACTGGGCATCTGCTAGAACGCTTGCTCCTGGATCCCGTGATTCTGCCTCTCTCCTGCCTGCCAAGTTAAGAAGCATGGGTGAACATTGCTCTGGCTTTTTTTCTAGTCACACTAAATCTAGACTTTTTTTCTCTCCAAAAAATGGGCAACATTCTGTACATACTGTATTGCAATGAGCCCATTTCACTGTACCGTGAACGGCTTTCCATATCAGTTCGTGTACATCCATCTACTTTTTTTCAAAAACTGTGTGCTTGTCCACTAATACCTTGTCCTCTATATTGTCATTGAACTAACTTTTCACCCTTAGATGGACATATGGATTGTTTCCATCCCTGTGCCTGGGTCTTTGTGCATTTGCAGGAGGATTTCTGGAGAGTAATTCCTGGAAGTGAAAGATGTGGGTGAAAGGGTATGTACATTTTAAAATAGAATCAGTTGAGTATGGTTGACCTTGAAAAATGAGATTCAACAATGTTTGTCCTCTAGATCAAATGGATTCTCATTATGTTGCACTACTTGGCAAAACTCTGAAAGATCTTTTGGGAATTGGCGATTTTGCTTATTTAGGGACCAGGATGAAGATTTGAGAAAGAGTTAGAGCTTGTTTTGGACTGTAGAACAACTGATGATAAGAGTGGTGTGACTTGAGAGGTATTCAGGAGGGTAGTGATCAGCCCCTTTGCAACCCCAGCTAGTGATAATAGCAGCTACCACAGAGCACTGACGATGCATGTGGCACCTGGGGCTTGCTGTCCAACCCAGCATTGTGATTCCAGCTCTTAATGAGCTTGGGACTTGGGGATTTTTTTTTTAACCTCTTCCTGGGTGAAATGGGACCATCACAAATACTTCAAAAATACTTCAGAGTCATTGTAAAAAGTAAATGTGATAGCTCTTGCAATATTTCTTTGTAAAGAATAAAGTGTTTCTTAAATGTCAGTGTCTTTATTAATCATGCATTTGAGGTTGATTTAAAACTGACCAAAGTGTTCCTTTCTTTTCCTCCCCACTCCACCACAGTGGTCAAGAGCCCTGAGACCTAAAGGACAGGGATGTGTTTGTTTCCTCTTGGTTCTTTGACCTTGAGAAAGTTAAACAACCTCTTTAAGCTGGAGCTTCCCTTTCTGAAAACTCAAGGGAGGCACGACTGTGTAAGAAGCTCAGCCCTGTAGCCATCAGCAGCTCTGCTGATTTTTTAGATAGAATGTGGGACAGGTAAGTGTGTAGGTAGTAGGTGGAACAGGTGGATAGGTTATGAGAGCAAGATGAGAAGAGCAAACTCCTCCTTCCTCCAGCCCCCTTTTCTGTCTCCTAGCCAGGAGGGGAGGGCTCTGTGCCCTCAGACCCCAGGGTCAATGAAGTGGTGACATAAGAAATGCTTTAGGAGCAGAGGAACTGTTCTAGGTAGCAGGCGGGGAGGAGCTTCTGGTCTCCTGAAACCGGGAATGAAGGATCCATTTCTAGTCAGCCACAATCCATCCCAGAGAAATCAAGAAATATTCATGATCTGCAAGCATTGGATGGCAAGGTCTCTCTGTCATCATCAGGAATGACAGTTTCCTCAGACAAGAGGCAGAGCTCAGGTTTCCCACCTTCTCTTAGCACATCACTCAGTAGGATTTCAAACACAGACAGTTCCTGAATGAATGCAGGCACTACCTATGGAAGCAAAGGTTGGAGGATGGGAATAACTCAGCAAAATGGTTAAGACTATGAAACTGGAATCCTGGCTCCACCACTGGTAGGCTGTGTGATATTGTGGAAACCGCCTCCCTTTCTGAGCCAGGGATGATGGGCTTGCTTACTGTAAGAATTAAATGAAATCCCTGGCTTTTCTTCTTCTTCTTCTTTTTTTTTTTTTAGTAAGCAGTCAATAATTGGTAGCTCTGAGGTATGGCATCCCTGGAGTAACAGCTGTATGCTCTTGCCAGACTGTAACAAGCAATTCGGGTCCACAAACTCGAGCCTTTCTCGGTATCAGCAGACCTACTGCCTTGATCTTCTAACAACCTCTAATGAGTATAGTATAATCATCAGTTGAATAAACAAACAATTAGTGGGTGAACAGAAGGCTCTTCCTCAGCACATGCTATTAATCCTCTGGTCTTTAGTTCACATTAGTTGGAAGCTGATTCCATCAGTTCTGAGGCAGACCTATGCGTCCCCAGCCTGTCTTGACTTGCTCCCCTCCCAGGGTGTGTGACAAACCAAGTCGATGTTAGCGGTGGAAAATGTCTGGAAGGAAGCCAGGAAGTGATGGAAAAAGTCCAAAACCCCATAAACGGATTACCCTAG
This sequence comes from Saimiri boliviensis, assembly GCF_048565385.1. Taxonomy (NCBI): domain Eukaryota; kingdom Metazoa; phylum Chordata; class Mammalia; order Primates; family Cebidae; genus Saimiri; species Saimiri boliviensis. The sequence continues at coordinate 56,332,429 of NC_133454.1, forward strand.
ATGTAAAGTCAGGAGTGTTAAGGTGGTTTGAGGCTGTTGGAAAACTTAGATAGCTAGGACTTTAGAAATTGCTTTAGAGGTCTTCAGAATAGTACGAGGTGAAGGAGGGAGAGGAGGCTGCCAGAGTTCCCGGTTCTAAGCACTGTTCCCATTTGTGGTATATTTGCTTAGTGATTTATTTTGATCACAGCTCCGTAGTACTGTTAATATTTTTGGTATTGTGGTTAATATTGTGAACATGATTGTCAAATAATTTAATCAGAATTTTATCAAGGTGTCTAGAAGTGGGCTCAGGGCCTGGCACAAAATCTTGCAGTGTGTGCATAGCTATGCACACACGCAAACATACGCAACCACACACACCAGTTTTCAAGCCTCACCCTCTCCAGTGTGCTTTTCAAACAAGATTTAGGGTGAGGGCCGTGATGAGTAAACTTGACTGTTTGTAACCCAAGCCCATGATCCAGCAACTAAGTGGTTTAATTATGCTTATCACTGCCAGGCGCCTCTGTGGATTAATGTAGCTAATTCAATATCCTCTCTAAGAAGCACCATTGGGGACTGTGATTCTGCTCTGAGGCGCAGCCTTCAGCCTCTCTGTTCACCACTAAGACCTTGGCTGGGAAGTTGGTGTTTGTCTCCCGAGGTGGTCCGTGGGAAGCTGGCCTGACAGGTCAATCCCTCCTCTCTCCCGGTCTCCCTCCTCCTCTAGCACTTGGCTGTTGTGTCCATTGGAAACCTTCCCAGACTCCTCCTTCCTCCTCCCATCTCCTTCCACCCCCCGCCGAGCACTTTTAATTTGCTTGGAATAATTGATTCTGTCTTCTTCTTGCACCTCATTTTCTCCTCACTTTTATTTATCACCTTGAAACTTCTCGTCGATATACACAGGCCCCATGTCTGCGGGGAGGTGAGAGAAGGATGCTGCTGTGTAGCGGGCGGGTCGGGGTGGTGCCTCTGCTACCAGACCCACAGTTTCCACTTCTCCCCGTGTACTGGTGACCTCATGGCTGTGTCTCCAAGTCTAGGAAGTGCCTGGCACACAGGAGAGTAATGAATAGCTGTAGAAGAGAGAGAGGAAGGAAGGAATGAAACGTGCTTGTGTTTCACTGGCTCTGGAATTTGCAACTGGCTTTTCCCACCGATGGCAAGTGGCCTCCCCCTACACCTCACACCTAGTGACCATTCGCGTTAGCACTCAACACTCAATCTCTCGATAAAGCCCTCCCTGGTCACCATTAGCTCTTTACATGAAAGAGATAAGGTTTCTATTGAAACCACTGGACAGTGAATTGTCCAGGGCCCTTTGGGAGTCGAAGGAGAGGCTGGGCAAGCTGCTGCCTTCCACCTGCCCAAGACTGCTAGGGAAATCTGCCTGTCATTCCTGCGTAGCTTTTCTAAGGCCTCCTTGTCTTTCTCAAAAATGTTGATGCTGTAGCCACAGAGCCAAGTCAAATGAATTAGAAATGGGAACCCACTAACTTTTTGATCCAGGCTTTGTGGCCGTTTTTAAGTTATTTAAGCTACTATCTCCTCCTCCTTCTGCTGATCTGTGAGGATTAGAAATTGCCCAAGGTGGGTATATTTAAGCAGGAATGAGAACACTCTGGTGGGCTTGGGATTTTGTAGGCAGAGTTGGATCCCTGCTTGGTACTCTTTTATTATAATTTTTGCTCCAGAGGAGTTCTACCAATATTCCCCCTACCCCACCCCACTTCGGACATCCTTACAGTCTTCTGCTGATCTGATTGGGAAAGACACAAATCACTGCAGGACTCCAGAGTAGATGACCTCCGGCCACTGGTAGCTGTGGCGCCGGGTCAGAAGGAAGCCCCCTCCTCTCTTCTGTGGCTAAGGTACCATGGGCAGATGTCGAGGGAGGCGGTTGTCAACAGGGCCTGAGAGTCTCTATTTGCTCACATACGGTGTCGAGGAGCTACAGGGAAGCAAACGGTCCTACTTCTGTCCCTCTGTCCTTGTGCCACCCACTTTTGTGGAAACCATTTGACTGCTGGGCTCAGAGCAATCCGTAGAGATTTCCAGGTAGGAAGAGAGGGTGTAAGACAGAGCAGAGGAACTCCCCAGAATGAATCATACCAGAAGGCCTGGGTTCGTCCGGCTGAAAACTGAGGGTGTAGCCAAGCACAATGAGCACAGCCTTGGAGGGGACAGACAGCAGGAAGATGGTAACAGCCGCACTGCTTTGCAGTAGGGAGCCCTCACTAGGGCCGGTGGCAGAGAAGGGGCCCCACAACACAGCCTTCAGCATTTCAGCCTTGGTGGGACTCCACAGAAGGGTGATGGGCTCGGCACAGGGGAAAGTTTCGGAATCATTTTAAAGTTTACTTTTATGCTATTAATGTTTTGCTGACAGGTTAGAAAGAGAAATCAATCTGGCAGTGGGTCCTGAGTTTAGGGTTGTTTTCTGTGTATGCAAGAGCCATTTGTGAATGTGCTTTGTTAGCTGTGTGAGGAGATCAGGCAGGCCAGCAGCCTTGGGTAGAAAACTCCACAATTTTAGCACTGGAAGGAGCCTCAGAGGGCCTGGTTTAGCCTCCTCATTTTACAGGCGAAGAAACTGAGGTAGAGAAGGAAAGTGCCTTGCTGGAGTTTGCAGGCTACTTTGTGGCAGAGTTGAGACAGGACCCGTGGCTCGTGAATCCCAGGCTGGCAGTGGCAACCCTTTAAGAAGGGGTGGTAAGCTCCTGGAGCACCAAGTGTTTCTCATCTGGTTCATGCACAGCAGTCATTAAAACACATTCACTGAATTGAAAAAAAAAAAAAAAAAAAAAAGACAAATTGCCAAGACTATGTCCAGGCAACTGGTCCGGAGCAGAGGGTGTAAACTTGCTAGGGGAGCCGACTCAGCAGACTATGTCTTGGCAATTTGGTTATAAAAAGGGATCTTCAAATTAGAAACCTCTTTTTTTTTTTTTTTTGATATGAAGTCTCTCTCTGTGGTCCAGGCTGAAGTGCAGTGGTGGGATCTCAGGTCACTGCAGCCTCTGCCTCTCGGGTTCAAGTGATTCTCCTGCCTTAGCTTCCTGAGTAGGTGGGATTACAGGCATATGCCACCATGATTGGTTAATTTTTTTTTAAAATTTTTTATTTTTAGTAGAGACAGGGTTTTGCCATATTGGCCAGGCTGGTTTCAAACTCCTGACATCAAGTGATCTGCCCACCTTGGCCTCCCAAAGTGCTGGGATTACAGGCATGAGTCTCCATGCCCAGCCTGGAAACCTCTATTTCTATCATCCTATTACACCCTCATCTAGAATACGGGCTCTCCAAACTGAGGTACTTCGTGTTCCATTTAACTAATGTATTAATAACCTATTGATGAGCTGTTCTATAACGGACACTGTACTGAGTACTTTGGATAGATGCTTCCATGGAATCTTCACCAAATCAGAAAGTCGGCATTGTTACCTGCATCACAGATGAGGAAGTGGAAACTCAGAGAGATTAAATTCAGATCACATGGTGGGTTGGTGGTTGTGTCAGGATTTGAACCCACATTTCTAGGCTCTTAAGGAACAGATGTGCAGTAAAGTCGTCTGCAACATGAAAGTTAACTGGGAAAGGTTCCTGTCTGCACATCTGCATCTAATTTGACCTGTGTACAGAGGACACAAGGTGGGGAGACTCCAGTGTGAGAACCACAGTAGAGAGGAAGTGGTTCTCTTCACTTTGGCACAGCCCGCCAGCTTGCCCACTACCCAGACCCCCTACTTTAAGCACAATTAACAAGCTCTCCATGGCCATCTCAGAACCCGTGCCTGGCAGGGGCAGGCAGAGCCTTGCCAGCGGGAAGCACATGGCAAGGAAGCTGCCGGGGAGAGGGCAGAGGATGGGGGCAGGAGGTGCTACAGTGCCATTCCAATTTAAAAAGAAAAGAAAAAGAAAAAAAAAAAAGAAGCCTTAGCAGTTCTTGGCTCCAAATCCCAATTTGCATCTCATCTGGGAGTCATTTGCATAGGAAGTCCTATCAGTAGCTTTATGAAATAAAATAAATAAAATAAATGGCCGATAAGGCTGCCAAGCAGACTCCCATAAGCCTGTGCTCTGAGAGGGAAGTGATTGCTTTGTTGGGTTCTCTGAAGAATCCCCAGGAGCCCCTCCCTGCCAGGCTCTTGGTAGGTTTGGGGGAAGGGGAGGTTTCTGGGCCCAGGTTCTGGAGGAAGCAGACAAGTCAGACACACAATCGGACAGCCACCTGGATGCAATAAAAGCAGTCCCGTGTTCCCACCAGGAAACGATGCTGCAGGTTTCTCTAGACCTTCTGCACTGACTTGACGTCAGCAGCATCTTCCGTGAAGGGCCTGCTCCTCCCTCCCCAGCCCTGCTGAGCTTCTGGACTGGCTCCTGTGCTCCCCTGAGCAGCAGCCCTCAGTGCTGAGTGGGAGGATGATCCTGGGAAGCTTCTCCCAGTGAAGGTTCCTGGGTCTCCTTGCCAAGATTACTGTGGTAGGTCAGCAGGGGAGCCCAGGAATTGCAACACCAGCATGGGACTGGGGGTGGGGAGACACCCTCTGAGGACTCTCTTCCGAGGTGTGAGCTGGAGGAGATATTAATAATAAGGTGCTGTGTGACAGGGCAGCTGTGCACCCCACTAAGTCCTAGCCAACATCCTCCTTCAACCTGCGAAGGGTCTTGTGCATCCTCCCACAACCTGTGAAGAAGAGATGACCAACTTCCTGTGACCAGTGAGGAACAGATGCTCAGGGCAACCGGGGCCTGCCCAGGTTCACTCAGCCAGGGAGCAGGAGACCTGATTTAAAATCTAGTTCTTTGATCTCAAGAGACTGCTGTTTTTAGGAAGAGATCCCTGCAAATGAAGCCACAACTCTACTGGCAAAGTTTTGAGGCAACTGGTCGGGAGCAGAGGGTATAAGCTTGCTAGGGGAGCCAACTCAGCAGAGCTCCTCCGATGATCTGACACTGATTGTCCAGCGGGGCCACACAGAGTCACACAGCCTGCCAAGGTGGGCAGCCCCCCATCTAAGAGCTGTTGCAAAAGCCAACGTGACCCCAGCTTGGGTGGGAAATGGGGAGATCCACCCCTACCCTGAGCCCAGCTGGTCTTCTCATATTAAAAGAGAGTTTAACAGTGTTGACCTGATGACCCTTAAACATCATCTAGTTTAAGGTTTTTCATTTCTTTTAAAGTTTTCCCATTTTCATTAGTTGATTTTACCTTCTACCCTCCCTGCAGCTCTCAGGGAGGAGGGAGCACATAGCTTTTTAGAGGGGTCAGGGTGGGGACCCAGTCTCCTGCCCCCAGCCCAGAGCTGTCTACACTGGCCTTGCTCCTCTTTTGCTCTGCTCCAGGGCCACCTGTTGTCACTGTTTGCACAGCCGATGTATAAAGCATGGCAGTAATTAGTGACCCACAGTGGGCTTCTAAGCCTGTTTACCCACCTCCACAGTGAAGTCAGTGGATACCCCCTCCAAGCAAGGGTCGGAGGCAGGAGAGCACAGGTGTGGACCTAGGCTGGAAGATGGTCTGGAGGTGATTCCTCCTAGGCCAATCACGCCCCATCCCTTGTGGCCTTCAGGGAAGTGGTCCTGAGGGAACATCGTACTCAGCTGGGTAGGGGGGGACTCCTGAATGAGGTGTCACTGCCCATCTCATCATGTTTTTTACAGGAGAGTGGCTGAGCACTGATGGGTGCTTTGGAGAAAATGAGAGTTTGTTCTAGAGTTTTGCCCAACTTTCTCCGGAGGAGAATAGAAATGCAGGGAAATCCGAGAAATTTGGTGCAGGGCCTGAGGGGCCTCTGGCTTAAGGCTGAGTGCAGAGGCAGAGGCCAAAGCCTGGGCCAGCAGCTGAGCAATCAGACAACAGCAGTGTGTGTGTGTGTGTGTGTGTGTGTGTGTGTGTCCGTGCATCTGTGCGCACGCACATGGGGTGGCTAGGGGAAGACAAAGTGAGTTAGGATGGGAAAATCAAACAGGTCAGGAGAGACTAGAACCTAATTCTGCCTTTGTCACTCACTAGCTGTGTGACCTCAGACAAGCAATTTAAGTGGCTTTCAGTTTCCTCTTCTGTAAAATTGGGATCATGCCTATCCCAACAAGTCCCATATAGATTTGAGGAGACTGTTATTTCCTTGATGGTGTGGAATTTGAACGAGCGGGTACACATCCTATTTCCTTTTTTTGGCAAAATGGTTGTCATTTTCAATTCTACAAACATTTGAGTAGTTACTCTACATTCAGCCCTATCTTAGGTGCTGTGTGGGACACAACAGGTAAGAGATGATGCCGGCCCTTGTCTTTCAGAATTAGAGGCTTGAGAATAATGAAGACATCAGAATCTGTTTCTCTTTTTTGTTTTTTAAACAGCTGTGCTGGGATGAATTTACATAACATACGATACACTCATTTGAAGTGCACAGTGTAATGGTTTTTAACATATTTTAATAACCGTTAGGCAAGCTCTATCACAATCACTTTTCCACCTTTTTAAGCACCCCAAGAAGAAACCTCATCCCCTAAGCTGTCATGTCTCAATGTCCCCATTTCTCCCACCCCCTGCCACCCACTCATGTACTTCTGTGTCTGTAGATTTGCTGGTTTTGGACATTTCATACAAATGGAATCAGATACTGTGTGGCTTTTTGTATCTGGCGTGTTTCACATGGCATCATGTGTTCAAGGCTCATCCGTGATGTGGTATGTGTCAGTACTGCATTTCTTTTCATGGCTGAATAATACTCTGTTGTGTGGCTCTAACACATTTTATTTGTTAATCAGTTCTTAGATATTTGGGTTTTTTCCAATTTTCATCTATTGTGAATGATGTTGCTGTGAACAATCATGTATATGTTTTTAGGTGGACACATGTTTTCAATTCTCTTGGATATTTACCTAAGAGTAGAATTGCTAATCATATAGTAAATCTTTATTTTATCCTTGGGGAACTCCAGACTGCTTTCCAAAGTGGCTGCCCTGTTTCACATTCCCACCGGCCATGTATGAGGCTTCTAATTTCTCAGCATCCTGTCTCATGTGGTTTTGATTTGTATTTCCCTAAGTCTAATGATGTTGAGCATATTTTCATGTGCTTACGGCATTTGTATATCATCTTTGGCGATCTATGTGTTCAGATCTTTTGCCCCCTTTAATTGGGTTATTTATTTGTCTTTTTATTAAGTTGTAAGAGTTTTTTCTATATTCTAGATGTAGTCCCTTATCATTTTATGATTTGCAAATATTTTCTCTTGTTGGGAGACTGTCTTTTTACTTTCTTCACAGTGTTCTTTGAAGGAAGACATCTGAATCCAAATCCAAACTGCAAAAGGTGTCAGTGTTCATTACAATGAAACCCCATTAATTTGGACTCTGGTAATTTGGAATGGGTCAGGGCAGAGGTTCAAAGTTTATTCTTTCAACAGTTATTGAGACTGTCTATAGTCAAAGACTGTGCCAGGCCCTGGGGGTAGAGAGGTGAAGAGAGCAGAGTCCTGCCTTTACTGCCACACTCTGTGCGAGGAGAACACAATCACAGCATGGCAGCCAAGGGCCTGAGAGCCAATGGCAGAGCCAGGTGCTCAGGGAGCCCTGGGGAAGGAAGAGCTAACTGTTTAAAAAGGGTTTTCTTGGTGACTTACATCTGTAATCCCAGCACTTTGGAGGCCAAAGAGGGAAGATCACTAGAGCCCAGGATTTCAGGATGAGCCTGGGCAACACAATGAGTTCTCATCTCTACCAAAAAAAAAAAAAAAAAAAAAAAAAAAAGCCAGGCATGGTGGCACATGCCTGTGGTCTCAGCTAATTGGGAGGCTGAGGTGGGAGGATCACTTGAGGCTGGGAGGCCAAGGCTGCATTTATCACACCACTGCACTCCAGCCTGGGTGACAGAGGCAAGAACTTGTGTCAAAAACAAAAACAGAAACAAAGATAATAATAATAACTAATAAAAAGAACTAACTAAGCAAATCAACAGTGAAAACTATTTAGGAAAATAGCCTGCTTGTAAAGGTCCCTCAAGCCTCTTATGGCTTTTATTTCCATGCTAACAGACAATGTGATTGGCCTTGCCCTCCTACCCTCCAGGGAGAGTTGGGGTGGCTGCCTTCCGCTGCTCCCGGAAGTACCTAGGACCTTTGATCACATCATGATAGCCTGGTAGGTAAGCTGTTATCATCACCGCTTACAGATGAGGAAACTGTAAGGTAGGGAGGTTAAGTGACTAGCCCACAGTGACAATTACTAATTGTTGAGATTAGGATTAAGACAGAGGTGTTCCCTCCAGCATCATGGGACTCTGTTCCGTGTTGGACTCCAGACCTGACTGGATCCCAGCAGTGTAAGCTTGGTGTCCCTCATCAGGTGGGACTGATGCTACCTGCCCCAGGATGGTTAAGCCCTTGGTCACCTGCACCACCCTAAACCAATGTGTGGCATTGCTGTTACCACATGGGTTTCTCTAGGCTGCACCTCCCTTAGGAATAATAGCCCAAAGGTATATTTTCATTTTTCAGACATGTGTGCCAACTCTGTATACTATGCTCCCCACCCTCCAACAAGACTGCAAGGACCCCATGTCCTAGCCCACTCTTGACCTTCTGTGGATCCCAGGGGCTCCACAACCATCTCTAATTATTGACCCTTAAGGCCTCTGTGGTGTCCTGATGGGGGTAAGATATTCCTCAGTGCCCTGTGCTACAGGGAAGGAAACTGGGCTGCCTTATATCCCTAGTGTCCTAAAGGAAACTCCTCTCTTATTTTTGGTTGTTCATTTTATTTTTTGACTGTCTTGTACTGTCGCCTGGGCTGGAGTGCATGGCGTGATCTCAGCTCACTGCAACCTCCGCTTCCTGGGTTCATGCAATTCTCCTGCCTCAGCCTCCAGAGTAGCTGGGATTACAGGCACCCACCACCACACCTGGCTATTTTTTTTTTTTTATAAAACCATGTATGTGACAAACCTGCACGTTGTGTACATGCACCCCAGAACTTAAAGTATAATAATAAAAAAGAAATTTCTTGGTTCTTGATTACATCACTATCTTAAATTCATGTTACTTTTTATTTTCTATTTTTGATCATTGAATTTATAAATGTTTCACTTTTTATACCACTGATTTAATATTTTTATAATAGTTTTATGCCACTGATTTAATATTTTATAATAGTTTTATCTCTTTCTGGACTTTCTAATATTTTCATTAGTCTTTCTGTCTTTCCATGTGCCAGAACATTTTTTTTTTAGAGAAAGAAAAAAGAATAATAAGAAAAAGAATAAAGAAGAGAAAGAGGAAGAGGGAGAGAGAATGGGGGTATTGCTTTATTTGCCCAGGCTAGAATGCAGTCTAAATATGCAAAAAATTAGCACCTGGCTAATTTTTTGTATTTTTAGTAGTGATAGAGTTTCACTATGTTGGCCAGATTGGTCTTGAACTCCTGACTTCATGATCCAACCATCTCGGCCTCCCAAAGTGCCGGGATTACAGGTGTGAGCAACCGCTTCTGGCCTTTGGTTGTTCTTTATTGCATGCTCTCTAGAATTTGACTCAAAGGGCTGAGGTCAGTGAGCCATACTGGACTCCAAATTATTTCTCTTCCTGCCAACTCTTCATACTTCTTAAACCAAGTTTACCATCGCTGCCTTTTTTCTCTTGTGCAAATGGACCCCAATAGTCTCATCCTGTGGATTTTCCATTGATCTGCAGAGGACATGAAGCTCAGATCCTGACTCTGAGACTCCTGGATGTTTTTATTATTTAAGAGGCAGGAAGTAAGCATGGGGGAGCATCCAGGCCCTGAGGCTGGAACACAGGTGGGGCTGTCCCTGGCAGCTTCTCTGCAGGCTTTATGCAGCCTAGATAACTCATCTCCCTTTCAACTGCCTCCCACTGTGCTGTGCACCTGCAACCAGCCCAGCCAGCCCCTGCTCAGCTTGCCTCCTGCCTGGAGAACGCAGGTCAGCGGAGCTGATTTTCTGCTCTCGAAGGAGGTGCAGGATTTCACCCTTGAGTGAACTGAGTGTATGCTCATCAACTTGTTGGCCCGTGAATGTCTTTTCTCAGTGACACAGCAGCAGCATGGGTGGAGCTGGCTCCTCACTGAACAGGGTAAGAGATTCCCAGAGGTGGCCTGAGAGGCCTTGGAGGCACACGCTTGGCCACTAGGAGCCACCAGCCCCACAGAGGTACTGCTGGACTCTCTGAAGGCAGCCTCTGGGGAGAGAAAAAATGTTGAGGGCCACTGGGCAGCATAATCGAGGTTGTGTCTACTGGGCCACGATACCTACCTTCAGGCTTCCAGAAGGTGGTGTGGCCAATGGGAGTAGCATGGGCTTTTAGCCCAACTCCAGCTCTCCCTCTCTGGCTATGTCTTTGGGCAAGTCCTCTAATGTCTGAGCCACAGGTGCCTTATCTGTGAAATGTGGAAGATGGTACTACCTGTCTCACAGCAGGGCTGGGAGGCAAAAAGACTTAGGTTATGGAAAATACTAAGGATGACAGGGATGGCTCAGTAGCTGTTAACATCTCTTTCTTGAGAATCTGCCCACCTCCACAGCTGTGAAAGGAAAAGGTCCTAGGGTCTGGCAGAAGGCAGTGAAACCTGAGCCCCCTATATTTTACCTTTTTTATTTCAAAATTGGGTTGGGGCTCTAGAAGTACTGGTTTTCTGTCTTGGGCATGGAGCCACCAGTTCTCTCTCAGTGATCAGGGGCTGTTACTAAGTCTCAGTTGTCTGTGGAGGAGAGTTTGCAGTGGGGGATTCCATGGGATTCCTTCCCTCTGAACTTTGGAGGGCAGGATCACTCCGTTCCCACCCTGCGCGGGATGTGTTGGAAAACATGAAGGGAACCTGAAGCTTCGGCTTCTCCACTGGAGCTCTCCTTGGTTCTGCCTCAATGAGAGACTGCAAATTATTTACAGTTCATGGGACTGACAATGTGGAGACTGGTATCAAAGCTTTTTCGATTAGTTTTAGCTCCTCGCCCAGGAGTAGGCATTAGGCTGAGCTGCCAAGTGGGGATAACTTTGCCCCCAGGTGAACCCTCTTGATCCATCTTCCTAGGCATTCCTTAAGGCTCAGTGCAGCACAGTCCATGCCACTCACACCCCTCTGGGAGCAAGGTGGCACACGATTCAGTGCAATAAAACAGTGGTTGCAAGACCCTACATCCCTCTCTTTGACTCTGCCTCATGGTGCTCATCTGAGGACTTGTGGGCGGGGTCCCTGTGCCTGACATCTGTGATTCTGGAGTCATTCTCAAATCACTTGCTTTCTACTGGGTACATCAGAGGGCCTCTTCATCCTCTGCCTCTGCATTTGTCTTTTCCCAAAGGCCCTGAGCCAGTACGTTTCATAAACTTTTTTTCCCAGCTCTAGAGTCTTGTAAGATGCTACCTGGTTTAGAGAAAAGTGTGCCATCATCAAATAAGTTTGAGAAATGCTGCATATATTCACCTCTTAGAGGCTCACCAGGGCTCCAGCATTGCCCACCTCCCATGGCACCATTGCAGGGTCAGCACTGTTAACAGTGTCTCTGAGAAATCCTGTAGTAAAGGCCACTGCTTAGAATCATCTAAATGATTCCTGAAATTATTTAGATATTAGACCTGGAATGGCTGGTCATGGTAGCTCATGTCTGTAATCCCAGCACTTTGGAAAGTGGAAGGGGGCGGATCAAGAGGTCAGGAGATCAAGACCAGCCTGACCAACATGGTGAAGCCCCCTCTCTACTGAAAATATAAAAATTAGCCAGGTGTGGTGGCGCATGCCTATAATCCCAGCTACTTGGTAGATTGAGGCAGAAGAATCATTTGAACTCAGAAGGCAGAGGTTGCAGTGAGCCAAGACTGTGCAATTGCACTCCAGTCTAGCCAACAGAGTGAGACTCCATTTCAAAAAAAAAAAGATATTAGACCTGGAACTTAATAACAGAGTGACCATCTGTTAATAATATATAGTCTATACAGACACTGGAGTGAAACATTACAGAAGAAAAAGGGAGAGGGCAGCTAAAAATAATCACCAGCTATTAATTGGTTTATAGTAGGCATCAATAAATGGGAATGTCTTGGTGTCTTATATACCAGCTTCTCATGGGACACTGGTATTCCATCTAACAGAGTCTAGGAAATGCTGCTCCTTGTGCAGTTTAGTCAGGCACGGTGCTAGGCACTGGGGATAGAGTAAAGACCAAGACCAGCATGGCCTTGGCTTCTATCCAAGACTAGCCGGGAAGGCAGGGATAAACACAATAATACATAAGTGATGTGTGTTACAAAAGAGAGAGTCCAGGGTACTGTGGACAGGAATTGTGTATAGTACAGGGATATTACCTTGTCTAGGAGGCCACGAGATGGCCTTCCTGTGACATTGCTATTTATTTTTAAGCTTGATAGATGAGTAGCCAGGCAAGGGCTGGGAAGTGGAGAGCTTTCTGGGCAGAGGGAACACTATGTGCAAATGGTCAAGGTCAGAGAAAAGCTTTTGGTTGCAAGTCACAGAAAACTAAACCGAAAGTAGCCACAATGCCAAGAAAATGAATTGGCTTCCACAGTAGGAAGTCTAGAGGCAGGCACGGGCTGGGCAGGCTATCAGCATTGTTTGTCCTGGTGGCTCAGGGACAGCAGCAGGGATTCAGGCTTTCCAGTCTCTTTACTTCCCTGTCCACAGCCTCAGCTTTCTCTCAGTCTCAAGATTGCCTTCCCCTTGTACGGTGGGCTATCAGTAGCATTTTTTTCCCCCAAGTTTAGCATGAGTATAAGAACCAAAGTCTCTTCCCTCAAGTAGTGGGGCCCGTTTGGATCATTTAATCACCCTAAACTGATTATCATCATGGGGGAATGCCTGGCTCTGACTGACTTAGTCTGGGTTCTCAAAAGCAAAGCAAAGCAAAACAAAACAAAACACTGGTAAGGGAATTGGGATTACTGTGATTGACTTAGACCAGAGATTGGCAGAGTTTCTCCATGAAGGGCCAGATAGTAAATATTTTAGGCTTTGTGAGCCATATGGTCTCTATTATGACTTGTTTTTTCTTCCAGAATCTTTTTTTAAAATAATTTTTTATTGTATATATTTGAGGCTTACAACATGATGTTAGGGGATACATTTAGTTGGTAAGATGGTTGCTATAGTGAAGCAGATTAACATGTCTATTATCTCACGTACTTTTTAATGACAAGAACAGCTAAAATCTACGTATTTAAGAAAAATCTCTAATATAACACACTTTATATATACCTATTTAACAAAAATCATTAATATAATACACTTCATATTAGAAATTTTTGTTAAATAAGTAGATTTTTGTCCTCACATTGTACATTACATCTCTAAACTTGTTCATCCTATGTATCTGCTATTTTGTATTTTTAGACTTATGTCTCCCTATTTCTTCTCCCCCTTATCCCCACTTGTGAACCACTGTTTCATCCTCTATGTATTTGAGTTCTTCTTTATAAAAACATTCTACATCTAAGTGAGATAATGCAATATTTATCCTCTGTCTAGTTTATTCACTTAGTATAATGTCCTCTGGGTCTGTTCATGTTGTAACAAACAGCAATATATCATATTTTCTTTTCCATTTATTATACTTGAAGTTCTGGGATACATGTGCAGAATGTGCAGGTTTGTTACACAGGTATACATGTGCCATCGTTGTTTGGTGTGCTCATCAATCCGTCATCTACATTAGATATTTCTCCTAATGCTATCCCTCCCTTTGCCCCGCAGCCCCTGACAGGCCTGTGTGTGATGTTCCCCTCCCTGTGCTCATATGTTCTCATGGTTCAACTCACACTTATGAGTAAGAACATGCGGTGTTTGGTTTTCTGTTCTTGTGTCAGTTTGCTGAGAATTATGGTTTCCAGCTTCATTCATGTCCCTGCAAAGGACATGAACTCATTCTTTTTTATGGCTGCATGGTGCACATGTGCCACATTTTTTTAAATCCAGTCTATCATTGATGGGCATTTGGGTTGGTTTCAAGTCTTTGCTATTGTGAATAGTGCTGCAGTAAACATACATGTGCAGGTGTCTTTATAGTAGAATGATTGATAATCCTTTGGGTATATACCCAGTAATGGGATTGCTAGCTCAAATGGTATTTCTAGCTCTACATCCTTGAGGAATCACCACACTGTCTTCTGCAATGATTGAACTAACTTACACTCCCTCCAACAGTGTAAAAGCATTTGTATTTCTCCACATCCTCTCCAGCAGCTGTCATTTCCTGACTTTTAATGATCATCATTCTAACTGGCATGAGATGGTATCTCATTGTGGTTTTGATGTACATTTCTCTAATGACCAGTGATGATGAACTTTTTTTTTTTATTTGTTTGTTGGCTGCACAAATGTCTTCTTTTGAAAAGTGTCTGTTCGTATCCTTTGCCCATGTTTTGATGTTGTTTTTTTTTTTTTTTTCTGGTAAACGTTTAAGTTCCTTGTAGATTCTGGATATTAGCCATTTGTCAGATGGATAGATTGCAAGCATTTTCTCCCATTCTGTCGGTTGCCTGTTCACTCTGGTGATAGTTTCCTCTGTTGTGCAGAAGGTCTTTAGTTTAATTAGATCCCATTTGTCAATTTTGGCTTTTGTTGCAATTGCCTTCAGTGTTTTAGTCATTAAGTGTTTGCCTATGCTTATGTCTGAATCATACTGCCTAGGTTTCCTTCTAGGGTTTTTATGGTTTTAGGTCTTACATTTAAATCTTTAATCCATCTTGAGTTAATTTTTTTATAAGTTGTAAGGAAGGGGTCCAGTTTCAGTTTTCTGCATATGGCTAGCCACTTTTCCTAACGCCATTTATTAAATTGGGAATCCTTTCCCCTTGCTTATTTTTGTGAGGTTTGTCAAAGACCAGATGTTTGTAGATGTGTGGCATTCTTTCTGAGGCCTCCATTCTGTTCCATTGGTATGTGTATCTGTTTTGATATCAGTATCATGCTGTTTAGGTTACTATAGCCTTGTAGTATAGTTTGAAGTCAGGCAGCATGATGCTTCCAGCTTTGTTCTTTTTGCTTAGAATTGTCTTTGCTATATGGGCTCTTTTTTGGTTCCATATGAAACTTAAAGTAGTTTTTTTCTATTTCTGTGAAGAAAGTCAGTGGTAGCTTGATGGGAATAGCATTGAATCCATAAATTACTTTGATAGTATGGCCATTTTCACAACATTGATTCTTCCTATCCATGAGCATGGAATGTTACTCCATTTGCTTGTGTCCTGTCTTACTTTCTTGAGCAGTGGCTTGTAATTCTTGAAGAGGTCCTTCACATCCCTTGTAAGGTGTATTCCTAGGTATTTTATTCTCTTTGTAGCAATTGTGAATGTGAGTTAGCTCACAACTTGGCTCTCTGTTTGTCTACTATTGGTGTATAGGAATGCTTGTGATTTTTTTTCACATTGATTTTGTATCCTGAGACTTTGCTGAAGTAGCTTCTCAGCTTAAGGAATTTCCAATACTATACTGAATAGAAGTGGTGAGAGAGGACATCTTTGTCTTATGCCAGTTTTCAAAGGAAATGCTTCCAGCTTTTGCCTATTCAGTATGATATTGGCTGTGGGTTTGTCATAAATAGCTCTTATTATTTTGAGAAACATTCCATCAATACCTAGTTTATTGAGAGATTTTAGCATGAAGTGGTGTTGAATTTTATCGAAAGACTTTTCTGCATCTATTGAGATAATCATATGGTTTGTCATTGGTTTTGTTTATGTGATGGATTACACTTATTGATTTGCATGTGTTGAACCAGCCTTGCACCCAGGGATGAAGCCGACCTGATCGTGGTAGATAAGCTTTTTGATGTACTGCTGGATTCAATTTGCCAGTATTATATCGAGGATTTTCACACCAATGTTCATTAGAGATATTGGCCTGAAATTTTCGTTTTTTGTTGTGTCTCTGCCAGGTTTTGGTATCAGGATGATGCTGGCCTCATAAAATGAGTTAGAGAGGAGTCCCTCTTTTTCTGTTGTTTGGAATAGTTTCAGAAGGAATGGTACCAGCTCCTCTTTGTACCTCCAATAGAATTTGGCTGTGAATCCATCTGGCTCTGGGCTTTTTTGGTTGGTAGGCTATTAATTACTGCCTCTATTTCAGAACTTGTTATTGGTCTATTCAACGATTTGACTTCTTTTGGGAAGGTCTATGTGTCCAGGAATTTATCCATTTTTTCTCAATTTTTTAGTTTATTTGTGTAGAGGTGTTTATAGTATTCTCTGATGGTAGTTTGTATTTCTGTGGGATCAGTTGTGATCTTCCCTTTATCATTTTTTATTGTGTCTATTTGATTCTGTTCTCTTTTCCTCTTTACTAGTGTGGTTAGCCAGTAGTCATTCGGGAGCAGGTTGTTTGGTTTCCATGTGCATTTTTGAGTGACTTTCCTAATCCTGAGTTCTAATTTGATGGCACTGTGGTCTGAGAGACTGCTTATTATGATTTCCATTCTTTTGCATTTGCTGAGGAATGTTTTACTTCCAATTATGTGGTCAATTTTAGAATAAGCATGATGTGGTGCTGAGAAGAATGTATATTCTTTTGATTTGGGATGGAGAGTTCTGTAGATGTCCATTAGGTCCGCTTGGTCCAGAGCTGAATTCAAGTCCTGAATATCCTTGTTAATTTTCTGTCTCTTTGATCTGTCTAATATTGACAGTGGATTGTTTAAGTTTCCCAATATTATTATGTGGGAGTCTGAGTCTCTTTGCAGGTCTTTAAGAACTTGCTTTATGACTCTAGGTGCTCCTGTATTGGGTGCATATATATTTAGGATAGTTAGCTCTTCTTGTTGCGTTGATCCCTGTACCATTATGTAATGCCCTTCTTTGTCTTTTTTGATCTTTATTGGTTTAAAGCCTGTTTTATCAGAGACTAAGAATGCAACCCCTACTTTTTTTTGCTTTCCATTTGCTTGGTAACTCTTTCTCCATCCATTTATTTTGAGCCTATGTGTGTCTTTGCACGTGAGATGCACCTTCTGAATATAGCACACCAATGGGTTTTGACTCTTTATCCAATTTGCCGGTCTGTGTCTTTTATTTGGGGCATTTAGCCTGTTTACATTTAAGGCTAATATTGTTATGTATGAATTTGATCCTGTCATTATGAAGCTAGCTGGTTATTTTGTCCATTTATTGATGCAGTTTCTTCATAGTATTAATGGTCTTTACATTTTGGTTTATTTTTGCAGTGGCTGGTACCGGTTTTTACTTTCCATATTGAGTGCTTCCTTCAGGAGCTCTTATAGGGAAGGCTTGATGGTGAGGAAATCTCTCAACATTTGCTTGTCTGTAAAGGATTCTATTTCTCCTTCACGTCTGAAGCTTAGTTTGGCTGGATATGAAATTCTGGGTTGAAAATTCTTTTTTTTAGGAACGTTGAATATTGGCCCCTACTCTCTTCTGGCTTGTAGGGTTTCTGCAGAGAGATCTGCTATTAGTTTGATGGACTTCCCTTTGTGGGTAACCTGACCTTTCTCTCTGGCTTCCCTTAACACTTTTTCCTGTATTTTGACCTTAGTGAATCTGAGGATTATGTGTCTTGGGGTTGCTATTCTTAAGGAGTATCTTTGTGGTGTTATCTGTATTCCTGAATTTGAATGTCGGCCTGTCTTGCTGGGTTGGGTAAGTTCTCCTGGATAATATCCTGTAGAGTATTTTCCAACTTGGTTCCATTCTCCCCGTCCCTTTCAGGTACACCAATCAAACGTAGCTTTGGTCTTTTCACATAGTCCCATATTTCTTGGAGGCTTTGTTCATTCTCTTTCATTCTTTTTTCTCTAATCTTGTCTTCACGCTTTATTTCATTAATTTGATCTTCAATTTCTGATATACTTTCTTCCACTTGATTGATTCAGCTATTGATACTTGTGTATGATTCACGAAGTTCTTGGGCTGTGTTTTTCAGCTCCATCAGATCATTTATATTCTTCTCTAAACTGGTTATTCCAGTTAGCAATTCATTTAACCTTTATCAAGGTTCATAGCTTCCTTAGTTCCAGTGAGATGAACTGGGTACCTAAGCTGGAAATGTAAAAATCACCTGCCTTCTCCATTGGTCTCACTGGGAGCTCCAGACCAGAGCTGTTCCTGTTTGGCCATCTTGCTGGGGAATCCATATATCATGTTTTCTTTATCCATTTGTCTGCCAATGGATACTTAATTTTTTCCCATATCTTGGCTATTGTGGTTAGTAGTACAATGAACATGGGAGTTGAAATATTTTTATAAGGTGAGGATTTCATTTTCTTTGAGTATATACCCAGAGAAGGGATTAGTTCTGTTTTATATTTCTTGGTGGACCTCCATACCATTTTTCATAAGGGCTGTTACGAATTCACATTCCCACCAACAGTGCACTAGAGGTCTCCTCCACACCCTTGCCAATACTTGCTATCTTTTGTCTATTTGATAATAGTCATTTTTACAGTTGCGAAGTGATATAATGGTTTTAATTTGTATTTCCCTGAAAATAAGTGATGTTGAGCACGTTTTCATGTATCTGTTTGCCATTTGTATGTATTCTTGGGAGAAATATCTGTTTGGTCCTTTGCCCATTTTTAAATTGGGTTATTTGTTTTTCTTCTATTAATTTGTAAGAGTTTTAAAAATAAATTTTGATGTCAACTTCTTATCAGATATGTGGTTTGCACATATTTTTTTCCCGGTCCATAAGCTGCCTTTTCATGTTGTTGATTGTTTCTTTTGCTGTGAAGAAGCTTTGTAGTTTATGTAGTTCCATTTATTTATATTTGCTTTTGTAACCTGAGCTTTTGGTGTGCTATCCAAATAAAAATCATTGCCGAGGCCAATGTCAAGGAGCTTTTCCTTCGTGTTCTTTTCCAAGAGTTTTATGGCTCCAGGTCTTACACGTATGTCTTTCATCCATTTTGAGTTTATTTTTGTGTATGGTGTAAGATGAGGGTCCAGTTTTATTCTTTTGCATGCGGAAATCCAGGTTTTCAGCACCATTTATTAAAGAGACTTATTATTTCCCCATTGTGTCCTCTCGGTGCCCTTGTCAAAAATTATGTTTCGATTTATTTCTGGGATCTCTATTCTGGTTCCATTGGTCTGTGTTTCTGTTTTTAGCCAGTACATACTGTTTTGATTACTACAACTTTGTAATATAATCTTAAATCAGGAAGTGTGATACTCCAACTTTCTTTTTCTTTCTCAGTACTACTTTGGATATTCAGGTATTTTTCTGTGGTCTCATGGAAATTTTAGGTTTTCTATTTCTGTGAAGTATGTCATTAGAATTTTAATAAGGGCTGTATTAAATCTATATATTGCTTGGGATAGTATGGGCATTTTAACAACATTAATTATTCCCGTTCATTAACATGGAATATTTTTCCATTTATTTGTGTATCTTCTTCACTTTTGCGCATCAACATTTTATAGCTTTTGGTGTACACTAATTCCTCGATATTTTGTTTTTTTGATACTATTATTTTTATGGGATCATTTTCTTGATTTCTTTTTTAGCTAAGTAATTATTTGTATATAGGAATACTGCTAATTTTTGTTTATTTTGCATTGTGCAACTTTACTGAATTCGTTTATTCTAACAAGTTTTTTTGGTGGGTTAAATCTTTGGGGTTTTCTACATATAGGATCATGTCATCTGTAAATAGAGATCATTTGAATTTCGATGCCTTTCTTTCTTTCTTTCGTTTTTTTTTTTTTTTTTTTTTTTTTTTTTTTTTTTTATCTGATTTCTCTGGCTAGTACTAGTACTTTTCATACTGTATTGAAGTTGCATGGGCATTTCTGCTTTCAACCAGATCTTAGTAGAAAAGCTTTCAGTTGTTCTTCATTGATTATGAGGTTAGCTATGGGTTTTTCATAAAAGGACTTTATTATGTTGAGGAATTTTCCTTCTATACCTAAACTGTTGAGAGTTTTTATCAATAAGGGATGGTGAACTTTGTCAAATGTTTTTCTGCACCAATCGAGACGACTGTGTGGCTTTTATACGATTATGTGACTTTTATATTTCCTTCTATTAATGTGATGTGTCATGCTGATTGATTTGCATGTGTTAAACCAGCCTTGCATGCCAGGCATAAATCCAACTTGGTCATGATGTATAATCTGATGGTTGAGTTGTTAAATTCAGTTTGATAATATTTTGTTGAGGATTTTTACATCAATGTTAATTAGAAATATTGGCCGGTAGTTTTCTTTTCTTTCAGTGTCTTTATCTGGCTTAGGTACCAAAGGGATGGTCTTATAAAATGTATTTGGAAGTATTTCCTCTTGCTCTATTTTTTGGAAGAGTTTAAGAAGCACTGGTAGTAATTCTTCCTTGAATGTTTGGTAGAATTCAGCTGTGAAGCCATCTGGTCATGGGCTTTCTTTATTGAGAGGTTTTTAATTACTTCAGTTTCTGTTTCTTTATTTGCAATTGGTCTGTTCAAGCTTTCTATTTCTTCCTGATTCAATCTTTGTAGGTTGTATTTTTCTAGGAATTTTTTCATTTCCTCTAGGTTATTCAACTTGTTGACATATAATTGTTCAAATTATTCATAATAGTCTCTGTGACCCTTTTTGCTTCGGAGACCATTACAACTTTTAAACTTTGCCATTGTAGCACAAAAGCAGCTATAGACAACACATGAGTGAACATGACTGTATTCCAATAAAACTTTATTTACAAATATTAATATTTTAATTTTATATAATTGACGTGTGTCATGAAATGTTGTTCTTTTGGCTTTTTCCGAAAACATTAATAATATAAAGACAATTCTTAACTTGCAGACCACACACACACACAAACAAAAAACAGTTGGGAGGCTAGATTTAGCCCACAGATTATAGTTTGCTGACCCCTGACTTACACTAATAAGAACTCATTCCTGGAGCAGGGTTTCAGTCCCTAAATTATGTTGCTATTGTATAATGAAGGAGACATGGAATGGATAGGGAGTCAACTTCAGTATGCCCCACTGACAGCTTGGTGTTTTTGAGGGTCCACAGGAAGTGTAGTGTAGCTGGACTGTGGACAGTGAGGCTTATGACATCTGTGGGATGCTGCATGGTGGACAAAGCCTGTATCAACAGTTTCTGGGCAACACGTCTCTTCTTTCTACCTGGGAACTGCCGTGACTCCCTCCCAGCTTAGCCAATATATAATTAATTCTTCAAAATAATGGCAATGGGCTGAGAAATACTCCTCTCACTTCCAGGTAACACCCAAACCCATATATTTTAGCAGGGTCTTCCTGCTCTTTTGCTACTAGACCCAGAGGTAGTTCTACCTCCAATTAGTCAGTTAGTCAGTAAGTAGTCATTGAAACACTCACTAGGTTTGCAGCCCCCATGGGTGCAATAGGGAAGCAAAGGAATTGAATGATCCTCCTTTATAGTCAAGGCGTGGCGTACAAAATAAACACACACAAATCTTCCCAAATCCTGCAACACAGAGCTGCCTGGGTGACGGTGGCATGATAAAATGACCTCGACTCCCAGCATCTGTTTATGCCACACGGTGAAAGTTAATGAGGACCAACCCTCAGAAAACTGGGAAGTCACCCAAAGTTCAGCTTCTGGCTCCAGTCATCCTTTCTGAAAACACGTTACCTCTTTTAGTGCAAACTGTTTCTCAGTCCCATCACTGTATCAGGCCCCGTCTCTTCTCTGACCTTGATCCATCCTTTATAAACAAAGATCTGCCACTGGCCAGTCCCAGAGGCTGGCTGACAGGGTATACTTTCTTTTAGATGAGTTTCATTTATTTATTGTCATGTTTTGTATGCCTTTAAGTATTTTATGCCTAATTCTGTATTTTATGCAGTGAGAGACTTTGTCTCTGGGGACACGCTATAGTCTCAATGTTTGTGTCCCCCTCGCCTCAAATTCATGTATTGAAACTTAATCTCTAATGTGTTAGTATTAGGAAGTGAAGACTTTGGGACATTGATTAGGTCTTGAGGGCAGAGACCTTCTGGTGGGATTAGTGTCTATAAAAGAGGTCCCAGAGAACTGCCTTGCTCTTTCTACCATGTGATGATGCAGCTGGGGGTGCTATCTATGAACCAGAAAGCAGGCCGTCACTAAACAGTGAATCTGCCAGCACTCCACAACTGTGAGAAATCAATTTCTGTTGTTTATAAGTCGCCTGGTTTATAGTATTTTGTTACAGCAAAATACCATAAATGAACTATGACAGAAAGTTGGTACCAAGAAGTCAGGGTGCTGCTGTAACAAGTACCTAAAATGTGGAGTCAGCTTGGAACTGGGTAATGGGTAGAGGCTGGAAGAGTTTTGAGGTGCATAATAGAAACAGCTTAC
This sequence comes from Saimiri boliviensis, assembly GCF_048565385.1. Lineage (NCBI taxonomy): Eukaryota > Metazoa > Chordata > Mammalia > Primates > Cebidae > Saimiri > Saimiri boliviensis. The sequence goes on from NC_133454.1 coordinate 56,354,712, forward strand.
ATTGCCAAGAACAGACTGTTAAGTGTGATCCTGATGAGGGCTCTGAAGAGGAGAACCATAGAGAAAGCTTCAGTCTTTGTAGAGATTAGCTAAGCGGTCATGAACTGAATGTTGGTAGAAGAGGCCATCCCAACGAAGTTTCACACAGAAATGAGGAATATGTTACTGGACAATGGAGGAGTGGAGGACAGGGCATCCTTTTTATGAAATGGCAAAGAACGTGGCCAAATTGTGTTTGTGTTCTAACGTTCTAATGTGGAAGGTCTAATTTGTGAGCGATGAAACTGGATATTTGACTGAGGAAATTTCTAAGCAGTGTTGAAATATAAGTTGGCTTCTGAGTGCCTATAGTAATATTCAAGAGGAAAGAAATGGATCAAGACAGAACTTACAATCAAAGGGAAAGGAGAATTTCAATATTTAGAAAATCCCCGGTCTATCTGTATTGTAAAGAATGAGAAAGTGTGTTGAGAGAGAACCCTAAGGGTGAAACCAGGCGACTCTTTGGTAAGCACATCTCAATGGAATCTAGGACCTATTATACAAGGCAATGGAAGAATGACCCTAAGACTTTTCAGAGATCATCAGAGCTTATCTCCATCCGTGCAGCTGCCCCAGGTGTGGCTCCAGTAGGTGCCAGTATGTGGGGGCATAGCTGCCTTCACCTAGATTTCAAAGGATGCTCTGAAGATCCATAGAGTTCAGGCAGAAAATTGCTGCAGGAGTAAGACCACCATGGAGAGCCCCCACTTGGGCAATTGCCCAGTAGAACCATGGAGGCAGAACTACCCTCATGATCCCAGACCAGGGGAACTGGCATGTGATTCTAGTCCAGAGGAGCTTCAAGCATCGGACTTTCACCTCTGAGGGCTATAGCATGGGTTGTACCCAAAAAAGCCAAAATGACTGCTCAAAGCCTTTGGGGCAGGACCACCCAGAGCCTTGGGGGCTCAGCCTCTGCGCCAGTGTGTCTAGAAGGCAGGAACTCTGCCCTAACAGGTCTAGAGGCCAGAGCCTTGGGTCAGAAGATTATTGTCTTAGTTCATTCCTGCTGCTGTAAACAACAACAACAACAACAACAATAACAACAACAACAACAACAAAACCTTAGAATGGGTAACATCTAAAGAATAGAAATGTATTATATTTCTCAGAGTTCCAGAAGCTGGGAAGCCCAAGATCACAGAGCCTGTACATTAGATGTCTAGTGAAGGCCTGCTTCATGCAAGACATTTTCTCATGGCATCCCATCCTCATACGGCAGAAAAGACAGAAGGGACAAATACTGTGTCCTCACATGTCAGAAGAGTGAAAGGGAAGGAAGGGAAAGAAAAGGCAGCTCGTCGGAGCCTTTTTAATAAGGGCACTCATCCCATTCACAGGACTGGAGCACTCATGACCTAACACATCCCATCACCTTCGTGATTAGGTTTTAACATAGGAGTTTTTAGAGGGACACATACATTAAAGTCATCACAATTGTTTTTGAGCCTCAAGGTTTCAGACTGGCTTGGGATCTATTACCCCTTTCTTCTTTGCTATTTTTCCATTTTAAATGGCAATGCCTATCTTATGCCTTCCCCAACAATGCATTTTGAAAGCATATCGCATGCTTGTTTTCAAAGACTTACAGCTGGAGGGCAATTTACCTCAGTATGAATTGTACCTTTGAATTTCACCCATATCTGATTTAGATGATATTTAGATAAGACTTTGGACTTAGATGTTTAAATTGATGCCAGAATGAGTTAAGACTTTTTGGGGTGTTGGAATGGAATGAATATATTTTGTATTTGAGGAGGACATGAACTTTTTGGGGGCTGGGATCTGAATGTCTGTGTCCCTGCAAAATTAATATGTTGAAACCTAATCACCAATCTGATAGTATTAGGAGGTGGGGCCTTTGGGAGGTGATTAGGTCATGAGGGCAGAGCTCTCATGGGTGAGATCAGTATGCTCATGAAGAGGCCCATACAGCTCCCTTGCCTCTTCTACTATGTGAGGAACAGCAAGAAGGCACCATCTATAAAGCAGAAAGCAGGCCCCCACCAGATGCCAAATCTGCTGGCACCTTGATCTTATACTTCCCAGCCTCCAAAACTGTGAGAAACAAATTTCTGTAATTTAAAAGGTGCCTAGTCCAAGATATTTTATTAGAGCATCCTGAATAAGCTGGCACATGCAAAGAGTATCAGGCCACAGTAAACATGTGGTGGGATTGATCTGGAGCTGGGAAGGGAGGAGGGCAGAACCACAGCTACACTGACTCATGTTTGGGCTTCATGGTTCAATGAGTTCATATGTGCATTGTTTCTCATACCATCCTGGGAGAGGGTAAGGCTGCAATAGTGCTATCATCATTATACCCATCTTATAGGTAAAGAAACAGAGGCTCAGAGAGACTGGCTCTCCCAGAGTTGTACTATAGCTAGCGTTGCTGGGACAGAGAGTTGGCTATGTCAAAGCATATGGCCTTTTCACTGAATCGTGCTTTCTCCTCCCCAGCCCGTGGCCAGCCTCACCTCTCTCTGGGCCTGCTTGTCAGGGCAGCCATGAATATAAGCCTATCTTGGAACTTTAACAAGCAACTAATTCACCTAGATGATTCCAGGGAACTATTCAAGATTTTTTTTTTTTTTGAGCTCCTAGGGATGGTGATAATAAATGCATATTGTTGTATCACTAGCTTGTATTCATTCATTAATTAGATTTGTCGAGTACCTACTGCGTGCTAGGCTCTGTAGTAAGTACTGGGGATATCAAAAGGAGAACTACTGTATATTCCTCATGCTCTGTTATCCTGTAGTGATTAAGGGCCAGGATAGAAATTAGGGCAGGAAACAGTGGCTTGTGGGAAAGTGCCTTCAGCTCAGGCTAAAGAGGTCAAAAAAGAAGATGGTCTACAAGCTTGAACTTGGCTAGTAGGTGAGGATAGGAGGGGCGTGTGTTTGTGTGTGTGTGTGTGTGTGTGCACGCGTGTGCATGCGTGTTACATGGGAGAAATGAGAACATTTTATATTCTGAGGAGAAGGAGAGAAGGGAGGCTGGAGTTTTGGGAGGGAGGGCATGGGGAGAGGTGGGAAGGAATGGGATATAGCATGTTGCTGGAAGGACCGGCCTTACACAGGTGAGGGCTACCTCTTTCCTGGGACAGAAGGAAAGTGGGTCTAAGTGCTGATGCATACATTCACTCATCCAGTCATCTAGTCACATTACCTCATTAAATATTTATTGAATGCTGTGATGGGCCAACATTACTATGCTTGGCTATGGGGATATAAAGTTGACAATAATAAATTCAGTGCATATTTGCTGAGCTTCTAGAGACCGAGTACTATTTCAACAATAATAGCAGTATGTATTGAGGATTGATCATGTGCCTGTTTCTGTTTGAAAATTTTTGCTTGTTTTATTTAATCATCATAACAGTAGATGTTGACATTCTCACTTGTTTTTGATGATCAAACTAAGACATAGGGATTAGGTAACCTGCACAAGGCCACATGGCTAAGAAGGTTCAGAGAGATGTGTCTCTCTGCTCCAGTCAGCCTGTGGTCTGAAGCCCACCCTTGTACCCGTTGAATGTTTTGTCTCAAGAAGCTTGTCTAGCCCAGCGGGAGTAGACAGATATGCAGACAAATAATTAAAATACAGCAGATTTCTATTTCTGACAGTATGGTTGACTAGATAATATGAAAACTCTTCTTCCATAAAATACAGGAAATGCTGGATAAATGTAATAACAAACCTTTTTGAGATGCTAGTTGAGCAAGAAGGAGTGACAGGAAAACCGCCAGGGACCAAACACAGAGAGAAAGCTGAAAGCCAAAGTGGTAAGCGTGTGAATGGATGCGGTGGCAGCCTGGAGTGGAGAAGTGGGGGAGTTGCTCCTGAGGAAATTTAAGGGATTTGGACTTTATTGCCCAAGAAGAGATAGGAGGCAAGACCTTGGAACTGTGTTAGGTGAGAGTTAGAATTGAAAACCCCACATAGAGGCAGTGCCTTCAAGGTCATGCCCTCGGTGAAATGAGGGCTATAGAACAGCCCACTCAGGCCAGGTGCAGTGGCTCATGCCTGGAATCCCAGCACTTTGATAGGCCAAGGTGGGCAGATCACGAGGTCAGGAGATTGAGACCATCCTGGCTAACACAGTGAAACCCTGTATCTATTAAAAGTACAAAAAATTAGCCTGTCATGGTGGTATGCGCCTGTAGTTACAGCTATTTGGGAAGGCTGAGGCAGGAAAATCGCTTGAACCTGGGAAGCAGAGGTTGCAGTGAGCTGAGATCACATCACTGTACTCCATCCTGGGCAAAGGAGTGAGACTCCATCTTAAAAACAAACAAACAAACAAAAACCCAGCCCACTTATAGGTAGAGGGGATAACCTGGGCTCTGAGTTAGTAAAAATAGTCCCCTGAGACTTTATAACCATGGGCTACTCTCAAAGCATTTGAAATTTAAACCTATACTCTCCGCTGGTCTGATAATTACCAAGTTAAAACATTTGTATAGAAAGTAGTCACAGGCTGGTAATGCTCCTGAAGTTTCTGACAGAAGCAAAACAAAACTTGCGAGTGAACAGTCTACCCTGGCCACAAAGGATTCCCACAGAAAAAGCCCCACTGATGATTCAGTTGTAATCCCAAATTACAACAACAACAAAGAGGAAAGCAACCCCTCCAAATGAGAGTCAGCAGAAGCAACAAACATCAGGATTAGACCCTGAGAAGGCATAGCTAATGGAATCACCAGACAGAGCCGATCACAGCACCATCTAGTCATTTTCACGCTGGAAGGATGCTGAGTCTGGGAGAACGGGCTTTGCCTGGAGGAGCCAGAGAAGGCCTCCCCTGGTCATGTTTGAGCAGAGACTGAAGAACTGGTAGGAGTTTGCCAAAAGGATTGCCAGGGGGGTGGCTTTAGGCTTTAGGGTTATAGGGCTGTGTATTAGGGTTCTTTAGAGAAACAGAACCAAGTGTGTGTGTGTTTGTGTGTGTGTGTGTGTGTGTGTGTGTGTGTGTGTATGTGTGTCTGTGCATTTGTGTGTGTGTGCATGTAGTTTGAGGTTGACTGATTTTAAGGAATTGGCTCACATGGTTATGGAGACTGGCAAGTTCAATCTGCAGGGCAGGCCAGCAGGCTGGAGACCCAAGGAGGTTGCAGCTCAGGTCCAAAGGCAGAAGTCTGGAGACAGAATTCCTTTTTTTTCAGGGACCTCAGTCCTTTTCTTAAGGCCTTCAACTGATTGGATGAGGCCCACTCACATTATGGAGAGCCATCTGCTTCACTCAAAGTCTACTGATTTAAATGTTAATCATATAAAAAATATCTTCATATAGACTGGTACTTGACCAAACATCCAGGCACTGTAGCCTAACCCAGGTGATAGATATATGTATGTGTATATAGATATAGACATATAGATACACACACATTATATATATATATATGCATATAATATAATATAATATAATATAATACACACACACACACACACACACACACACACACACAAAATGAACCATCACAGTGTGGAACCTGACAGTCCGCATTCTCTCTGTTAATGGGGAGGCGGTGTAATCTGTGAAGGAGAAGGATATCAGGGTGGCTGGGAGGCCGAGGGGAGTGGGGACTCTGAGCTGGTAATGGTTAAGTCCGTGGACAAGGCTGCTGGACCATATAGGGGCCCAGCTGAGGGTGGAGGAGTATGTGAATACATGCATGAACAAATAAAAACCTAATGACAGCCAAGGGACTACTGAAGTGGCACAAGTGACACTCTGCCACAGGGCAGGAGACGAGATAAAGAAGAGGCTCGGTACAGATAGGTGTCTGTGTGGTGTCAGGTACATGAGGGCACCCAGCAATCCTTCCTTTCCTTCCCCTCCTCTGCCCTTGGCATCCCAGGGGTCAGTTTATCTTCTCAGCACTTGTAACTTACGTGAGTTGGTATTTAAGGAAGGCCTTGTAACATGGCTCCTTCTTGTCCACTGTCCTGAAAAACACCATGGGCCTCTGTATTTCTTCTGCCTCTGGTCTACTGGCAAGCCCAGAGCTCTGGCTGTCAAGAGCCTGCCCTCAGTTGAAGAATCTGGACTCATTCATATGAAACAGTACACAAGCCATACCAGAGGGCCCCCTTAAGTGGTGAAATGTCTGATGAGAGGGAGGAGGAGGAAGGACCTGGGAGACACAGTTGGGTTGGGCTGCAAGAGAACAGGCAATCAGGCAGCCTGGGTTCTTGTCCCGACTCTTCCCTTTATCACTGACGTGACTTGTGCGGAGTTCCTGCCTCTCAGACCTTACAAGGGTATCTTAGGATTTAACATGTTCATGAATATTGGAAGTGTTTTGGAAAGTATAAAACATGACCATAATGACAGGTTCTATTTGGAAATGCTTACTACATGCATGGAACAAAGAAAAAGAGAATTTACAGTGTACTTACTAGGATGGGACAGGGATGAGACTTTTACACATGATCCTAACAGGAAGACCTTGACTAATACCTGCCATATTCCGAGCCTGTGGTCAGCACTTTCTTTGCTGTTTCTTATTTCAACCTGATGACAATCGGACAATCCTGATGAGAACTCTTGATTCAGACCAATCAAATAAGTTGCCTAAGGACAAAAACTAAGTGGTCTAGCTGAAATTGGAATTTGTGAGAGCCAAGCTCATGGCTTCCTTAGAACACGGTGCTACCTCTTGGGGTATTTGCGAGATACTTTTATTATTACCACTGGGATCAGGCTGAGTGCTCTTTTGCCACCTGGTTGCTCCTAGAGCCTCCTCTGGCAGGCTGCATCCTGCAGTGCTGATTGGGAAGCCTTCCCTGAAAAGGCATCTCTCAGTTTGACTAAGGACCTGGGCACCTACAACCTTCTTAAAAGTATTAATAACACTTAATAAACATGGCAGAGAAAGGTCAGCCTCCCAGTGTTGTGCCAACAGGAGATAAACCTGCCCAGAAACATCTGCTCTCTGTTATTGTTGTGCAGACGCGGCTGCGATGTCCTCTGATTAGCTCATGAATTAAGTGAAGGGAGGCAGTAAAACTGACGGCGTGCTCACATCTCTACCGCACCTCTGGGACCTCGTGGGCCGGAGTGCCAGGTGGGGAGAGCTGCCAGCCCCAGGAGCTAGAGGAAGGGCTGTGTCTGCCCTCACTCAGAGGGAAGCTGAGTTCCAGGGATTCTTTCCACCTAATGGGTGTTGGAGAGAAGGAGCTGGAATTCCTCATCTTTTTTGTGGGACCGCATCGGGAATCTCTGATTAGTAACCTTTGTAAAAGGGACAACCTCCATGTCTACTGCAGTCTTTGTCCTGAAGGCAGGAGATCATTGGATGCTCTTGGAGAGGCATTAGGCTGTCAGAACAATGTATTGTTTTGTAACAAGTTATCCCAAGACTTAGCAGCTTAAAACAAGAACCATTTGTTGTGGCACACAGTTTCTGAGGGTCAGGAATGTGGGAGTTGCTTAGTGGGTGTTTCTGGCTCAGGGTTACTCTGATGCTGTGGGCTAAGGCTGCAGCTGTCCCAAGGCTCGACTGGGGCTGCAAAGTCCACTCCCAAGCTCACTCAAGGTGCTGTCATCAGGCCTCTCAGTCTCTTGGTGCCTGTTGGCTGGAGGCTTTCGCACCTGGCCGTGTGGATCTCTCCATAGGCCTCTTCACAGCAGGGCAGCTGGCTGTCCCCGGAGCAAGAGGCAAGAGAGAGAGAAAAGGCCCCAAGCATGGAAGTGGCAGTCTCAGAAGCAGCATCCCATGACTTCTGCCATGTGCTGTTGGGCAGATCAACCCTCATCCATATGCAGGGAGCTTACAAGAGGGGTGTGAACCTCAGGAGGCAGAGGTCATCAGGCATCCCTGCGGGCTGGCTATGACAAACGCCTGGCAGGAACCTGTGCTGCTTGTCATGTAGGGAACTAGAAACGTCACCCGCCGGTCTTCCCTCCCAGTCTAAAAACACCGATGCAGGTTTCTTCAGCAGTCCCTTTGAGATAAAGTCCAGGTCCCTTTCAATGGCTTGTGGCCCCCCAATACCTCTAACACATTTTCTACTCCTTTCTCTAGTCACCCCCAATCCCAGGTACACAAACAGTTTGGTGTCATTTCTCTGTGGCCATGGACCTGCAGTTTCCCTTTTCCAGCCAGTAGATTTCTATCCTACAACTTGGTTTACCCATCTCCTCGTTTGGGAAACCTTGCCGGTCAACTTCCCGGAAGGATGGGGGCTCTCCCAGTGCCCCATAGTCACTTTGTACCTCTGCTCCAGCCCCCATCCATGTCTCACTTGGGAAGTATTGAGTGAATGCCCACTGTGTGCCAGAACAGGGCTGGGGCTGGGGGCACAGCAGTAGACAAAGCAGACACAATTCCTGTACCTGCTGTAGTGGGGGCTGACAGACAAAGAAGCCAGGAAATGTGAAATGTGTTGGGTATTGATATGTACTACAGCCAAAAGGACAAAATAAGGCTGGGCATGGTGGCTCATGCCTGGAATCCCAGCACTTTGGGAGGCTGAAGCAGGCTGGGTCGATCACTTGAAGTCAGAAGTTTGAGACCAGCCTGGCCAACATGGCGAAACCCCATCTCTACTAAAAATACAAAAATTACCTGGGTGTGGTGGCACACATCTGTAATCCCAGCTACTCAGGAGGCTGAGACAAGAGGATTGCTTGAACCTGGGAGGTTGAGGTTGCAGTATGCCAAGATCACACCACTGCACTTCAGCCTGGGCAACAGAGCCAAACTCTGTCTCAAAAAAAAAAAAAAGTTTGAAATAAAGTAGAGCAGGTTAAGGATGAGGTGGGGGTGCTGTTTCCTATCCTGTACTCAGGGAAGGCCTTGCTGCTCAGGTGATAAGGACTGGAGACCAGTAGTAAGTGAGGCACTGAACTGGGAGGGTATCTGGGAACATCATTCAGTGCCTATCATGTTATAATTATTTGCTTTTGTTTCCACACAAGTCTGTAAGTTCCTCGAAGGCAGGGACCATGAATACATCAATTATATCAATTTTATGTCAGTTTCGTATCCCCACTGCTTAGCATGGTAGAGGCCTGATGAGTGAGGAATGTGCTTTTGATGTGCAGGAGTTGAAAAGCGTCTTTGAGTGACAGGACCAGGACCACTGCAAACTTCCAGAGGCACCAGGACGCTGACTGGGGGGAGAAACACGAGAGCAGATAAATTTATTTTGTGGATTAAAGACTCGTTCCATTTACATCCTTATGCCTTATAGACAGGGTGAGATGAAAATAAATTTAAATAAAGACTTTAGTCTGTATTTAATGATGTGCTTATTAGGCTGCATTTGGCAATGCATCACCTGACATGAAGTTTTAAAATCAGCCTTTTCAAACACTAAATTACCCTTTGAGTCTGCCAGCTCTAAGGATAAATAAAGCAAAAGCAGACCTCATCGCCATCAGATTCGTGGAGTGGACTAACATTTGGTAGATTAACCAGTTCTGGATGCTGAGAAACGAAGGCCACCAAATGACAGATCCTGATGGAGAATCAGGAGCTGGAGTCACATTAGCAGCCAAGTTCATTACACAGAGGTCGATGAGCCCTTGCTTCAAATCAATGGGGCCTCAGCCCTTCCTGCGTTCTTAGAATAGGGCAGCCGATGGATGCCTTTGTTTGGCTCAGGCAGCTCTGAAGTACCAGACAATATGGAGGTGAGGTGGGAGAAAGAACTGACTCAGAACTGGCATGAGGTGCCTTTTTGAGTCCACAGGGTGCAGAACTTCTCAGACTTGTGGCGGGCTGCACATCTCAGGCCCCTTGCTATTCAGCCACCTGCTCTGAGAACACCTTGACTGCTCTCCTGTTGGCTGGGGAGGTGAGTGCCCATTAGTGGGACAGGTGCACCAGAACCTCAGCTATGGGTTCATTCCCTCATGAGTGAGGGGCAGGACTGTGAGAAAGATGTGATTGACTGGGCATGATTTCCTGTCCCCTGAGAAGTCCCGTGGAGGTGTGAGCCCTGTGGCAGAAGGACGGGGTATGGGGAGACCAGCCATTCTTGGACAAGGCAGTACCCAGGCCTGCATGAACCAGGGTAAAGGAGGGTGAAGGGAGAAGCCACCAGGTCATGTCTCTCCCTACCCTGCGAAGCCAAGCAGAGTGAGCTGGTCAGCAGCTGGGGGAAGGACAGCTGGTGGGTAGGTCCCTTCAGAGGGAAGGGCATTTCAGGATGCTATCCCCTTTATGGGGCAAGTACCCTGGCTGGGGGCATGGTGGAAGAAGAAAGTGGGTATCTTTTGGATATATACCCACAAGCGGTATTGCTGAATCATATGGTAATTCTAATTTTTTGAATATCTGTTTTTATGGTGGCTGTACCATTTTACATTCCCACCAGCAAAGCACAAGATTTCCAATTTCTCCACTTCTTTCACCAACACTTCTTATTTCCTTATTTCCTTCCCTCCTTCCCTCCCTCCCTTCCTCCCTCTCTTTTCTTTCTTCCATTCTTTCTTCCTTTCTTCCTTTTTTCCCTTTCTTCTCTTCTTTCTTTCGTCTGTTTCTGTTTCTTGGCTTTCAGTTTTTGTGTTTGTTTTTTAGTAGTAGTTATAATTTGTGTGAGGTGAGAAGAAGACACAATATTAGTCATTTACACAAGTAATGATTTATTGATTTAATTATATTGGGGGACTGAAACAAAAACTGTGGGCATGTGATCTGGCAATCTGTGGGGTTTTTAAAAAGTTTTTTTGTTTCTTTTTTTTTATTTTTTAGAGAGAAAGTTTCACCCTCTCACCCAGGCTGGAGTGCAGTGGTACAACCTTGGCTCACTGTAGCCTCAACTTCCTGGGCTCAAGGCATCCTCCCGCCTCAGCCTCCTGAGTTGCTGGGACCACAGGCTTGTGCTGATACACCCAGCTAAATTTTGTATTTTCTGCAGAGACAGGGGTCTCACTATGTTGCCCATGCTGTTCTCGAACTCTGGAGCTCAAGCAATCCTCCACCTTGGCCTCCCAAAGTGCCAGGATTGCAGGCATAAGCCACCATGCCCTACCCCGTCTGTGTCTTCACAAGCCCTCTAGGTGACTCTGATGAGTGCTCAAGTTGGTGCAGAGGGATACAAGCAGATGAAGCTGGGGGTGAGGGGGGGCGGTCTGTGGAAACCTAGAATCAGGTTAGGGACTTTGGGCTAAGTTTAGAACCCTCCAGTGACTGTTCATCACACCTGGAATAAGACTCAGACTCTCACCATGGCCCTTGAGGTGACGTGACAACCTGTGTGTCCCTGCTCCCTGCACCACACCCCATCATTCTCTCATGCTTCCTTATTTTCTGTCTCTTTGTAGCACTTTTTTGCTACCTGAAATTATCCTGCATCTATTTCTTTACATGTGTCCTGTCTGCCTGCCCAGCTAGAGCATAATGTCCTCAAGCCTGGGTCTCTGTCCCGTCCACCAGTCTATTTCCAATGCATGGAACCAAGCCCAGCTCCTGGTAGGCAGGCAGACTTTTTTCTTCAGTGGACCCTGGGATGCTCTGAAGTGGTTCTGAATAGTGAAGCAGCCCCATCAAGGGGTGCCTTCTTCAGAGACAAAGGGGCCTTCTGCAGGGTTTCCTCCCGTGACTGTGGGGTGTGGGTGCTGGAGCAGGAGGGCTCTGACATGAGGGAAAGTGGGGGCCCCAAGAGTTGAGTTGTGATATGGAAAGGGTCCACACCAGCGGTTGTAAGTTGGGGCAATTTCTCCCCTTCCCCCTCCCGTGGTGGACATTTGGCAGTATCTGGAGGCATTTTTAGTTGTCACAACTGGGGAGGATGCTACTGGCATCTACTGTGTCCTCACAAGGCAGGAGGGCAAGTTTCTGCCTTCTGAAGAGTGCATGAAGCCTCTTTTATAAGGGCCTTAATCCCACTCATGAGGCAGGAGCCCTCATGGCCTAACCACCTGTTAAAATCCCCACTGCTTAATACCATCACATTGGTGATGCCTGAAATGTGAAAAGAGACACATTCAAACCATGGCCCTAGCAGTGCTGGTAAACTCCCTACGATGTACAGAGCAGCCCCCACCACAAAGAATTACCCAGCCAGTAGTGCTGAATATTTCTAAGTCGGCAGAATACGATCGTGTCCCTCTCTGTGCCTGTGGTTGTGACTTTAAATCTCTCTGGCAACAGAATGGAAAGACCCTAAGAATGGGAGTTCCTCTGAGAATGTGCAGGCGTCCAGCTCCATTTCCGTGTTTCTGTTTTCTGCTTGGTGCTGCCTCCTGCTCCGTCTTGCTAATCGTGTATTTCTGTTCTCCCCTTTTCTTCCCTTCCTCCTCTTCTCTCCTGCCTTCCTCTCTCTTTCTTTCTCGCCTTCCTCATTTCCTTCCTTCTTGTCTTTTTCCTCTTCTTCCTTTCTCCCTCTGCTCCCTCCCGCTTTGTCTCTCATTTAACAGTCCATTATGAAGATTTGAAGTTTAGTAGGTTTATGGTCTCGGTCCTTAATTTTTAGAGTGGGTAATTGTGTGGGCTCTACTAAATGAAATTTACTGTCTCTTTCCTTCCATGGCATATGGCGTCGGAATGGGGCTGCTTTTTATCCCCTGCGGTGAGTGATATTTCTTTCCCCTCGTCCCTCTATGCATTTTGAATATTCTGACAATAGCCAACTAAGCATCTCTTTCAGACAACAGCTCTGGAGGAAATTCATCCAGACAGTGTGAATTTACCCAGAAAAGAAGACCAAGGCAGGTTAGTTTCAAGGAAACAGGCGGGTTAGTGTTCATAAAAAATACAATGCATAATATGGATTTTTGAGGGAAGACAGAGACCTGAGTGGTGTTTGTTTTGCAAAGTGCTTTAAAGTATGTTTGAGACTTCTGCAGATGACTAAGGAGGCAGTGTGTCAGGGAGGTCCCAGCCTCAGGGAGGCTGAGGGGACGGGGAGAAAGACAGGGTCCACACCTACATCCTAGATGTGGCTTCCACCAGGACTTACCCTATTTCCCCAGCGCATGGAACAGTGACCTGATGTTAATATATATCTCTTCCCTTTCACCTTAGGAAAAGGTCAAGAGACAAATGATGAGAGATTATTGAATATTATTTGAAAGAATGATCACAGGAATATTCTGCTCTTGCCCCAGTGTGGGGCCCTAGCTTGGACTTTAAGCCCCATGTCCTCCTGGATAAATACTCCCTGCCCTGTTCTGGCTCCTTTCCTAGGGGATGATGACAGTGAATAAAAAGATCCATTACTTGTGTTTTGATCTCCTGAGAAAAGAGACAGATAACCCCAAGGTGGAAGCAATCAAAATAATGTCCTTCCAGATTTTTCTACCCATATTCTTGCAAAGAGCTCAAAGCCATTCTAATCTGTCATTTTCTCCTGCTTGCACTTTTCCCTGGGGTGGTCAAACCTCTCGCTCCCTTGGTACTTGCCAGTTCTGATCGGAGGCTGTAGGGTGCTGTGTTGTAGACTCTTGTGGGCGTGACAGTCATTTATTCACAGCTTTGGCTAAAACGTAGAGATAAGACCCTCAGTGGTGCTACGGCTTAGGGTCTCCCTGTCTAGAATCAGGGAGGTGACATGATATATAATGGTGATATAACATGATGGAGATTGACAGGTGAGTCAGAAGACAGCATAGAGTAATAATGGCCTATGGGTGAGTGGACTCTTGAGATGGCACCTTCCAGCTCTAGTTTCAGAGTCTGCCAGGCAACTAGCTTGTGATCTCCACCTTCCCTCCCCACCCCCACCACCATCTCCCCAGTTCATCCACGAGTCTTTGATAGCAGGGACCAGAACTGCCTCGTGTCTTCATGTCTTGTGTTCTCAACTGCATCTACCCAACTTGTGCCTGGCATAAGGTCAGCGCTCAATAAATGCAAGTCAAATTGAATTATCCCAGACAATGAAGCTGATCTGGGCTCAGTCTCCCCTGGAGTTAACAGGCAGACCTTGCCTGGCACCTTTGTCTGTACTGGACCCATTAAGGCTCCCGGCAGCCTCCATCACTCCTGTCCTTCTGCCTTCATTCCTGCTCTGTCCCATAAGTCGTCCAGAAGGCTGTCACTGGCAGCCATTAGACAAGACAAATGGGCAACTCCAGCCCTGTGTTCCTCCAGCTTGGCTGTATGTGCATTGAGCCGTGAGACTGGATGTCCCGGGCACCGAACCACCACAGTTGTGCATCTGGGCTGGCCAGAGCTGGCCAGTGGAGCTTTCCCAGATGTAGCTGAGGGCTCCCCATGACTGCTTTCAAAAGAGAACACACGGGGACCATCTTCCTACCAGAAAACCTATAGGGAGGTGAGCCGGTCCACAGAGAGCAAGGAACTATTTAAGGAGGCTACTGGGAATATCAATCAGGTATCCAGAGACCTTACAAAGTGGCCATATATATAGGGCACTAAATGCAGATATAATTGCTGGTAATGCCAGGGACTTTATTCATACATTTTGTTCCAGGGGTCATGTTCTTTAGCTAATTGTGGGAGTGTGAAAGATGAAGGGATAGACCAAAAGGTGAACCTTGTGAAAGTCCAGCAGTTAGCTCATATCAAGGTCAAGTGTTTAACCTGCCTGACATTTGCCTGGCTCTGTGCTGAGTCACATGGGGAATACGGGATAAGAGGAGATTCTGGCAGGGTGTGGTGGCTCACGCCTGTAGTCCCAGCACTTTGGGAGGCCGAGGCAGGCTGATCACCTGAGGTCGGGAGTTTGAGACTAGCCTGATCAACATGGAGAAACCCTGTGTCTACTAAAAATACAAAATTAGCTGGGTATGGTGGTACATGCCTGTAATCCTAGCTACTCGGGAGGCTGAGGCAAGAGCATCATTTGAACCCTGAAGGCAGAGGTTGCAGTGAGCCAAGATCTCGCCATTGCATTCCAGCCTGGGCAACAAGAATGAAACTCCATCTCAAAAAAAAAAAAAGAGGAGACTTGGCTCCTGTACTTGGGGCGTTCCCCGTTTAGGCAGCAGTCCCGTGGCACAGGGAAAGTCTTCTCTGCAGTGCCTGGGCAGCTTGGTTCTGCACACACCTCCACTGGCATCCTTCCGGCCGCTCTGCACACATCTCCAGCTCACCTGCCCTCTAGGCCCTTTCGGCACACACAGAGCCCCCACTCAGCGGGGAGGCCAAGCCCCTCACACTTCACTTGCCCTGTCAGAGTACGTCCTTCCAACCCGCCTCCAGAGCAACTGCTTACTCAAGAGTGGCAGCTGCATTTCCCTCGCTCCCCAGTGCAACCTTCAAACATGTCCCCCAATCTTGCCTGGTCCACAACCTCCCTGGCTTTGTGCGTACCATTCTCATGTAAGGCTCCAGCCTTTCTCTCACCACTGTCTTGCTCTGGCCCATCATTCACGGTGCCCGTGGGGCCATCCTGCTAGTGCCATTGTCTTGGGGATCCTCGGCTGCCTCCCTTCTAGTGGCGTTCTCTCCCACTCCACACCACCATCACAGCTGCACTCCAAGTCATGGCAGCCCTTGATCCTCTGCTTCTCAAACCGCACATGTCCAAATCCCACTGTCTGGAAACAGCATCTTACCCAGTCTCACCATTGCATTCCCCTGCTCCCTCTCTTTTGCGTATCACGTATCCACATAGTCCACACATTTGCAGCCTTTCCTTTCTGCTGGGGCTAACCCGCTGGACAGCTTTTTCTGGGTGTGACCCCCTTTCCTGTCCAGTGGAAAACGCCCAGCTCATCACCCATGCCAGGTCCCGATAGCACCTTCACTCATTAGTCCCCAGTCCTGCCCACCCACCTGATCACCTCCTACTCTTAGTTGTGACATCGGCCTGCCTTGCTTCTGCCTGTGCCCTGAGGCTGCTCTCAGAAACACACCAACATCTCTTCATTTCAACTGGGTCCAAACAGAAATGCATTTATGTATCAGAGCAGCTATTCCAAGCCCTCCCCTGCAGCCACCTTCCCTATCTTTGTCAGTCTTGCTAGTGGAAGATAAACATGAGACCTTTCCTCTTTTCAGAGAAAATAGAAGCCATCCAGTTCAGCCTCTCTCAACATCCCCCACCCACAGCAAATATGTATTTACAGCTGTATCTGTCAGCTTCGGTTAGACCTACACTACCTAGTGCCGTAGCCATTAGTATTGAGCCCCTGGAACCTGACTTATCTAGATGGAGGTGTGCTCTAAATATGAAATGCACGCTGGATTTTGAAGTTCTGGTATGAAAACAAGAAGACAAAATGCATCAGTGATTTTTATATTGACTAGATGTTAAAATTATAGTATTTGGCTTGGTGTAGTGGCTCACGCCTGTCATCCCAGAACTTTGGGAGCCGAGGCGGGAGGATTGCTTGAGGCCAGGAGTTCAAAACAAACCTGGGCAACATAGTAGGACACTTTTTATTTAAAAAAAAAATACAAAAATTAGCCAGGTGTGATGGTGTTCACATGTGGTCCCAGCCACTCAGGGCTGAGACAGGAGGTTTGCTTGAGCCTGGGAGGCCAAGGCTGCAGTGAACTGAGATCACACCACTGCACTCCAGCCTGGGCAGCAGAGTGAGACCCTGTCTCACAAAAACAAAAACAGAAACAAAACATAGTGTTTGTGAAATTTGGTTAAGAAAAATATTAAAATTAATTCTGTAATTTCACCAATGGTGTGATCTCGGCTCACTGCAACCTCCACCTCCTGGGTTCAAGTGATTCTCCTGCCTCAGGTTCCCAAGTAGCTGTGGTTACAGGCTTGCTCTACCACACCCTGCTGATTTTTGTATTTTTAGTGGAGACGGGGTTTTATCATGTTGGCCAGGCTGGTTTTGAACTCCCGGCCTCACGTGATCCGCCTGCCTCAGCCTCCCAAAGTGCTGGAATTACAGGCATGAACCACCACACCCGGCCTCTTTTGATGTTTTTAAATGTGGCTGCTGGAAAATTTAAAATGACATCTGTGCCTTGCATTATATTTCTATGGCGCAGCTCTGAGTGGGAATATAGGCTGAGCCACAATAACAGAGGGACCTGAAAATGCAGTAGCTCCAAGATCACAGTGTTTTTCTCTCACACATAAACCTGGAGGTAAATATTAGTGGTCCAAGGATAGAGGGTGGCAGGCAGCATTGCTGTTAGCAGGATGTGGTCTATATATGTTCTTATTGTCATTATCAGCCAGCAAAAAAGGCCAGGAACACGCAGGGCAAGGAGATAACCTGGATGTTCCAGTCACTTTACTTCCATTTACTAGTTCAGGTTTAGCCATGGACTCCTGAGCTCAGGGAGGCTGGTCAGTGTGGTCAGAGCTGGGCGGTCATGCGTCTGTTTCAGATATAGGGTATCGTATGACTAAAAGGAACAAAAGGAGAAGGCACCCGTGGAGGGGAAGCTCCCCCTTCTCTCACCACAGATGAGGCTGCACCTGTGCTCCAGCTTCCCTCCATCTGCCTTTTTGCAGGGCTTGTTTCAGAAAGTGCACCTTTCTTCTGACTTCTCTTTCCTGTCCCACTGGCTCCTCTTCTGAGCCCTTCTCATCTTAATTTAAACACCCTTCCTTGGAGGGTGTGCTTTCCCCCACAGATTGTCCTAATTACGCCCCCTCACTTCCTGGACTGGCTGCTTGGCTCTCTCCATTCACTTCTCAGCTGCTTCTCCACCTGCTACCATCTACATGCTGCCTGACCTCTCCTGTGGAAGGGCTCCTGCTAAAGTCCACAGTGACCTCCTAGTTGTCCAGCCTTGTGGAGAATGCTCAGTCCTTGTTTCATCTCACTGCTGTTCTCCTTAGATCCTCTGGACTAACCACTGCTTCTCAGTCTCTTTCCCTACAATCTCCCAAATATTGAGTCCCCAGGGTTTTAGCCTGGTTCTTCTTCCTCTCCTGTTACTTACCTCCTTACGCCAGACCTAAGTTGTCATTATCACCCTGAGCCTGGGGACTCCCAGGTCTCTGTGTCTCGAGCCTGGATCATTATCTGGAGAGCCAGACCAGTAACTTTTTCTGTTTCTAACAGTGCACGACAAACTGAATGAATACTACACCAAAATCATCATCTTTACCCTTCTCCAAAAACAAAAGAGAACAGTCTTCCTCTCTTTCCCCCTGAATTCTTTATCCTGGTCATTGATATTACCGTCCAAATTGTCAGTGAAGCCAAGAGCCCTCTTACCTCCCCGCAACCCCATTGATTTTGACGCTACTGGATTTATCTCACTAGAATCTGCTGCTTCTCTTTGATCCTCTTTTCCTGCTCCTCAATACCTGTCTCATTTCTCTTTCCTAGACTATTAGAATAACTCTCAAGCTGATCTTCCCAGCTTGTATTTCTGTTCTCACTCCAGTGTATCCATGAGAGTGATCACCCTATGATGTCATTACCTATCAGAAGCCCTCCTGTTGTCCCTCGGTACCTTTAGGACCATCAGGGCACCATCCCAGTTCCCCTGTGAGACACACAGATTCTTTATGCCCCGCCTCTTGTCCTCCCATCTGCCTCCCCTGCTGGGTGCTCAGGCCCCTCCCACCCACAGGGCCAGTCACCCAGGGCTTCCTCATGCCTTTGGGGCCTTCACACACTGGAACACACTTTGCTTCCTTGCTTCCCTGGGAAACTCACTTCCCTCCTTCAAGACTGACTCTTGTGTAGAACCTGGCAGGTCGTAGTCACTTGACACATGTGCATTAGATAAATGCATGAGGCCTTCCCTAAAACTTGCCCCACCACCTGGAGTTTGCTTTCCCTTTGTCTGTAATTCCTTAGAATTTTGCGATTCCCTCTATGGAACTATTTCATTGTACAGTTCAGTCTGGCTCTGTCCTCTGGCCGCAGGATGCCTTCCAGAACCAATGACCCCATCTTAGTCACCTGTGATTTGACAGCACATGAACACCTGGTTCGTGGTGGGAGCACGGCAGGATTTTGTCATACCACTTACTGTATCGGGTTGTGGCTATTTGCCTATATGACCGTGTCCTCCTCTGATCACTTTGAAAGCAGAAACACATCTTACCGTTCTCTGCATACATAATGCCTTGCTTAAGATAGGTCTTTAATAGGTATTTGATGAAATAATAAGGAAATGAATGACTAAATGAGTGACTGCATTACCCACATCAATTAGAAAGCACAAGATTAGGTACCAAATGAATGATACACACAATATGTGCTGCGGAGGATTGGAGGAGGGTGAAAGTGTGGGCTGGAGCAGCTCAGTGCTTAGCCTGGGCACCATGGGAATGGGGTATGAGAATGAGGGTTATTAGGTAGAATTTGGACATGGGTTTTAAAGCTGAGAACTTTCCAGGAAGAGACTACTTGGACAAAAAAACAGGCCAAAGTAACACACTATATTCATTGTTCGGCAAGGACGATCTAGATGTAGCTAAGTTGTCATAGAATTCAGTAGAAGGTGAGTCTGCAAAGGCACGTTGGGGCCAGACTCGGAGGGCATGAGGGCCAGGCAGGTGCATCTGCAGTGGAGAGTAGCTAGGTTGGTGCAAGAGAGACTGGAGGCAGGAGATAGGGTAGACGTATTGCAAAATGAAGCAAGGAGTGGCGGCAGTGGGAACGGAAGAGGGGCAGTGGGTGGGAGGCAGATCCCTCGTCAGTCTTTAGTGGGTGAGCAGATGGAGAGGCTGTGGGGACAGGAAGAGTGCAAGGCAGCTCTGCCAGGGATTTGCATGCAGCCAACTGGTGCTATGAAGTGGAACTGGGAAGCCAGAAACAGCCCCCAACTCTATAAAAAGATAATGGGTTACATTTGGGACACATAATTTGGACATCTCTTATTAGTAGCCAGAAAAAGGAGTCTGATGTGTAGATGAGAAATTGGGAGTGGAGATAGGGGTTTTGGAGTTATCTGCATAGGGCTGATAGTTGGAAATTAGTAAGTTTCTTAAGGGAGAAAGTACACAATGAAGAGTGGCCTGTGGACTAAATCCAGGGTGCAAAATTGGGGACACTTACAACTAGGATTACATACAAGAAGAAGGGGAGCAAGGGAAGAGCTTGGGGTGTTTGAGAGTTCTGGTTCTTCCATATCCATGTCAGCAGTCGGTTTGGTCAAGCTTTTAAATTTGAGCCATTCTAATAGATTTCTAGTAATATATCTATAGTTTTAATTTGCATTTCCCCAGTGACTAATAATGTTGGACGTATTTTGATATGGTTGCTTGCCACCTATACAACTTTGGTGAAGTGTCTATTCAAATCTTTTGCCCATTTAAAAAATGAGATTGTTTGTTTTTTTGTTACGTACTGAGTTTTGAAAGTTCTTTATGTATTCTGGATACAAGTCCTTTATCTGGCATGTGCTTTGCATATATTATTTTCTTCTCACCTTTGGCTTGTTTTTCACTCTGATCTTTTGAAGAGCATATATTCTAAATTTTGCTCTAAATCTAAAGTGGATGATGTCCACTTTACCAGTTTTTTTAATTTTATGGCTTGTGCTTTTGGTGTGGTATCTAAGAAATCTTTGCCTAACTCAAGGTCACAAAGATTTTCTTCTAGTAGTTTTATAGTTTTAGGTTCTACATTTATGTCTATGGTCCATTTTTTGGTTAATTTTTGCATATGGCATGAGTAAGGATTGGGATTTCTTTTTTCTTTAATATACGGATGTCCAAGTGTTCCAGCACAATTTGTGAAAAGACTTTTTTTCTCCTCTGTACCTTTGTTAAAATCAGTTTTCCACAAATGCTCAGGTCGAAGTGGTAATTCTGACGTCAGGAATAGAAGTTGGCATAGAAGCCCTCAGAAGCCAAGCCAAGTTTGGCTCAAACATTTATAAAGTTCTCCTGTTGTCAGGTGAAGTCAAGGCATTGGGAATAGGAAGAATGAAACCCCAAAAGTTGAAGACCAGATCAATGATGGGTGTACATTGTAGGAGGCATGGGTTTCTTTGAAAACACGTTGTCGTGCACTTGCTCAACCTCTGTGTTCAGGGAGGGCTTTCTGAAGGAGGGGATGTCTGAGCCGAGACAGTCAGCTAGGAAAGATGAGAGTGCAGTAGGAGGAGAGTGAGCAAAGGTGTGCAGGCATGCAGCAGCACTGTGGTGTGTGTGTGTGTGTGTGTGTGTGTGTGTGTATGCGCACACGTGCATGTGTGCGTGTTTAAGGGGTGCGTGTTTAAGAGTAGTTCACTGTTCTAGAAAGTAGAAGGGGATGAACAGGGAAGCACAACATAAGGTTTGACAGAGAGTCGAGTCAGATCTTGTGTGCTATGCCGAGGAATTCCATTTATTTTGAGGATGGAAGCTTTTAAAGCAGGGCTTTACACTTCAAAGTGCACACTTTGGCAGCTTTGAGGGGGAGTGGTTGAGGAGCACTAGGTGGAGGTTGTGCCAGACTGAAGCAGGAAAACTAGATAAGAGTTAAGAGGCTGCAGTCAAGTCACTGAGATGAAAGGACTGAAATAGGGCGGTGGTGTTAAGACTGGAAAGAGGAGGACTAGTTTGAGAAACTTTGAGGAAGTACAACCAGAAGCAATTGGAGACTGGTTTTAGGGAGGTGAGGAACTGGATGAGGGCATGATGCCTGGGTAGCTGGTACTGCTATTAACTAAACTTAGGAATATAACAGGAAGAATGTAGGAGGGAAGAGGTGGGCTTACTTTGGGTCTTCAAAAGTTTGAGATGTTCTTCAGACATGTTCAAGGAGGTGTCATGAGGCTGTTGGATATAAGTAAAGCATACCCATGGGGGCGGCTGTGGAAGAGATCAATCAGGTATCTCCTGGGAGGACGACAAGAGTTCTCTGCAAAGACATTGGGTGCACTGTCGTTTAAACAGGAGGCAGAAGAACGTACCTGGAGGGAATGGTTAGAGCAGTGGGAGGAGAACCCTAGGAGAGTATGGAATCCAAAGAGGTTGATTAAATGAGATAATGTATATGACACTGTTAGGACAGCACCTGGCAGGTTGTAAATGGTAATGCCAGCTAGTGATATAATTAGACAAGGAATCAAAAGTTCACCAGTTTTGTAAAAATGAGTGTTGATGTTGACTTGGCAGGTGCAGTTTGGATGGGGTGGTGGGGACAGAAAGTAGAGTGCAGTGGGTCAAGGAAAACATGGCGTGGGGTGAAGTCAGCAAATGTTGAGGAATCATTTGAGAAGCCTGGCTTGCATTGAAAGTGAACAGAGAAGGGGGAGCCAGAAGCCACAGCTGCTTAGGGGCGGGTCTGCATAGGAGGCGCAGGCCTTGACTGTTTGCACAAGGGAACCAGTGGACCTTGGGAAGGGGCCAAAGAAGAAGGAATCCTGGTGAGGCAGAGTCCCAGGGAAGAGGAAGGCAGGCTGTAGGGGTTCTTGAGTCCTCGTTTGTTGGGAAGGTGTGGGGCACAAAGTCAAGGCAGCTCACTGAGAGTGGCCTCGGTTTAACCAGTGTGTGAGCTGAGAGCCAGGGGCTGAGAGCAGGGCGATGGTTGGAGGTGAAGGGCAGTGTTAGGGGCTGAGAGCAGGGTGATGGTTAGAGGTGAAGGGCAGTGTTAGGGGCAGAGAGCGGGTTGATGGTTAGAGGTGAAGGGCAGTGTTAGGGGCTGAGAGCAGGGTGATGGTTAGAGGTGAAGGGCAGTGTTAGGGGCTGAGGGCCGGTTGATGGTTACAGGTAAAGGGTGCTGTTGGTTAGAGGTGAAGAGCGGTGTTAGGGACTGAGACAGAGTGATGGTTAGAGGTGAAGGGCAGTGTTAGGGACTGAGACAGGGCAATGGTTAGAGGTGAAGAGCAGAGTTGAGGCCTGGGAGCAGGGCAATGGTTAGAGGTGAAGGGCAGTATTAGTGCTGAGAGGCAGTCGATGATTGCAGTTGAAGGGTGGTGTTAGGGGCTGGGAGTTGGGTGATGGTTGGAGGTGAAGGGTGTTGTTAGGGTCTGCATCCAGGTAAATGGTTAGAGGTAAGGGGTGGTGTTAGGGCTGGAAGCTGGGTGATGGTTAGAGGTGAGGGGTTGTATTAGTGCTGGAAACCGAGTGGTGGTTAGAGGTGAGGGGTTGTGTTAGTGCTGGGAGCCAGGCGATGATTGGAGGGGAAGTGATTAGAGGTGAGGGGCGGTGTTAGTGCTGGGAGGTGGGTGATGATTAGAGGTGAAGGGCGGTGTTAGGGGCTGGGAGCCAGGCGATGATTGGAAGGGAAGGGCGGTGTTAGTGCTGTGAGCCGGGCGATGGTTGGAGGTGAAGGGCGGTGTTAGTGCTGGCAGCTGGGTGATGGTTAGAGGTGAGGGGTGGTGTTAGTGCTGGGAGCCGGGTGATGGTTATAGGTGAAGGGTGGTGTTCGGGCTGTGAATGGGGTGATGATTAGAGGTGAAGGCAGTGTTAGGGGCTACACCGTCTCCTCTCTACAATTTCTATATTGAAGCCGTAACCCCTAAGACATCAGAATGTGACTGTGTTTGGTGTTGAGGTGAGAAAGTTAAAGTGCGGTTGTGAAGTTCGGCCCTGATCCAGTCTGACTTCTGTTCTTACGTGAAGAGGAGCTCAGCACACAGGCAGGCATAGGGAAGAAAGACCACTTGCAGGCGTGGGGAGAAGGCGCCATCCACACACCAAGGAGGGAGGCCTTGGAGGAAGCCAGTCCTGCCCACACCTTGATCTTGGACTTCCATGCTCTGGAATTGTGAGAAAAGGAATTTCTGTGGCTTAAGCCTTCCAGTCTGTGGTGTACCAGTCAATGGCAGCTCCAGCCATTGCGAAGGGTCTGTGGTGTGGGAGGAGCTGGCTGAGCAAGCTCCGAGGCTGGTAGCGGCCCAGCCTGGTACCCCAGGTGGGGACGAAGGTGTGAGTTGGTGGCGAGAGCAGCCTGCACGGTGGTGTGATTTCCTCCAGCAAGAGGGATGACCAAGAACAAGGGGCTGAAGAACGGGACACCTCTGTGCCACGGAGGTGCCACATGAGTGATGGGGATGGGCTGTGGCTGGGCCTCCGAGAGAGAGCAAGCAGCCGGGGTCAGCTGGGAGCAGAGCTAACGCGCTCCCCAAAGTGCAAACCATCACTTTTTCTTGTTAACACAGGGCTGTATCTGGCTGAGCCAAACGGCCACAGGCAGTGTTATAGATACTGTCTATAAAGACTCTCCAGTAAAACCTCTTTATTTCACTCCTTAAAAGGGTAAGAGTTACCTTAGTGCGTGGAAATCATCAGCAGCAAGGCTCTGGAAGAACCGAGGGATTAAGGAGGCTGCTTTTCCAACCTGAGGGGTCACTTCTGGGCCATTGAGAATTTGTGGCAGGAGGGCCAGCCCCAGTCCAGTTTACCCACAGAACAGGAGGAGCGCAGCCAGCCCCGGGGGACCCTGGAAGTCCCTGGCGGGTTGTCCACCCTGTGGACCCCTGGGCATGAGGGCTGCTGTCTGTCCACACATCGCCTAATGCTGACTGCAGCATCGCCAGGCACCACGTCTACTACTGGCTGCAGGGGATGAAAAGACAAGTGGCCTTGAATTATTCATTCATTCTCTCAATAACCATGCATTAAGGGCCTGCTCTGTGTCCAGAATCGTGTGGCTAGGGAGATGAATCAGGTGTGGTCCTCACCCTCAAGGAGCTGAAAAGATAGACAAATCAGCATAATGAAAAACTCACAAGTGGCTTATGTCTAATGAAGGGTGCAGAGGAATTTCCGTGGGAGTTCAAAGGAAGGGGAAATTAATTTGGGATGGGGAGTTAGAGAAGACTCAAAGGAAAGAGGGATTACTCTGGGCTTTTTAAGTACAGCCGTCTCTTGGTATCCACTGGGGACTGGCTCCAGGACCTCCCTCAGATACCAGAATCAGAGACACTAGAGTCTCTTGTGTGAAATGTGTAGTATTTGCATATAACTTATGCATGTCCTTCCATATACTTTAAGTAATCTCTAGGTTACTTCTAATACCTAATAGAGTATCAATGCTATGCAAGTAGTTGCCATACTATTATTTTTATTGGTGTCATTTTTATTATTGTATTGTTATTTTTAATTGTTTATTTTCCTGAATAGTTTCAATCCATGGTTGTTTGAATTTGCAGATGCAGAACCCACAGGTATGGAGGGTGGGTCATACATGCAGTTGAGGGAACTCACAGGTACAGAGAGAAGGATAAAGACTCCTCCAAGGCAGTGTGCAAGGAACAGCCTGTCGGAGTGGTGGAAGTTTCTCAGAAAATCTGAGGAGAAATAGCGCACTATGGCTAGGGGGTCAGGGAGGGCTTCCTGAAAGAGGTGTCTGAGGGAGAGAAGAGCCCTGGTGGGGAAAGGGGGAACAAGGGATAGGGACAGCAATGGCAGAGACATGGAGGAGGGTTAATGAGCCAGTCCAGGCCTCTGCATGGAGGCTTTGTCACCTTGTGGGGGTGGAGGGGCTGCTGTGACTTCAGAGATGTGTGGAAACCAGACAGGACAGAAAGGGGCCTCAGCCGTGCCAGAGACTCAGCTGGGACATACACCTTTTCCCTGCTTGTGGGTTGACCTTAAGTCCCAAAAGGCTGTGCTTCATGAGTTTTCAGCACATCTGAAAAGACTCAACTGGGACAGCTCTTCAGAGAGTGGGGATGTCCTGAGGACCTTGAGCAGGTCACTGGCTATTTCCCACTCCGGGTCGCCATGGCCACACTGATGAGGGGTGAGCTGGAAGGAGCTGCAGGTGGAGGAGTCCCCTTCAGCGTTGACACAAGCATGGGATGAGAACATGGAGAGGAGTTTGGGGGGGGCGGTGAGAAGGTCACAGTCAAGGGGCTCCCCTTTCCTTGACATGAGCCTTAGAGCTCAGGACTGGGCAGAGGGTGAAGTGCTTGGGGCTCATGGGGAGAAAGGCTCAGCGGCAGTGCAAGGGATCCCGGCTTCCTGGGCTTGCTGGAGGCATCCTGAGTCCAGCTGGGTTGGAAGTTGTGCACTGAGGCCCCATGGATGGAAAGAGGGGGAAGCCCGGGGTCTCTGAATGCTTCTCCCCATCTCAGTTGCCCCTGCTGTAGCCTCAGACCTCCCATCCTCACTGTGGCTCAGGGCTTCTCTGCGGCGCAGTCCCCGGGACTGGAGGATGTGCTGGATCATATTGTTCCTCGTTCGGCAGCAGCTGGGCCTCAGCGTCCTAGCCCAGCCAGGCAGCCAGGCAGCCAGGCCTGGGGGACGCAGCGCAAGCCGTGAGCATTCGCTGCACATTAAGTCTTGAGCAAGCTGCTCTCCTTCATCCATCTGGTCCTCCCTCCTGGGACTACTGAAGAAGCGTGCTGTTTGGTAACTGCCTGTTGAGGACGTGCTTCTCTGGTGTCTCAAGAGAGCCTGAGCCTTCACCTTGTCATTGATGTCCACAGCTCTAAAGTGCAGCTACCTGTTGTCATCCTAATTATTCTGATCCTCATATGTTTCACGCCAGCCAACCACTGGTTGAGGCTGTTTCCAGCCAGACATGAATCACTGTTGAAAACCTAATGAAAAGTGGTCCCTGAATGGCGCAGGGGTTGGGAGGTAGAGAGGATGGGATTTCAGATGTTAGTGAGTTGGCGATGACAAGCCTGATAACTTTGAGCATAGAATTCTGCATTAGATTCTGTGGGCAGGGAAAGAGGAATGGGGTGATGCTCCCATTAATATAAGATTCCCACGTTCTCTATTTCCCACTTGCTCGTTATCCCTCTGTCTCAAGGTGTGTGCAGTGATGCTCTGTGAGCTGACTGTATGGTGTTACATGGCAGACTGGTGTCCAGGCCGCCGTAGCAAAATACCACAGACTGAGTGGCTTAAATGGCAGAAATGTTTCTCAGTGTTCTGGAGACTGGAAGTTCAAGATCATGGTGTCAGGCAGTTGGTTCCTGGTGAGGACCATCTCCCTGATTTGCAGACAGCCATCTTCTTGTTTGGTCCTCACGTGGTAGAGAGAAAAAGAGAGTGAGCTCTGGTGCCTCTCTCTTTTCTTTTTTTGGCGATGGGGTCTCGCTCTGTTGTTGCCCAGGCTGGAGTGCAATGATGCCATCTCGGCTCACCGCAACTTCTGCCTCCTGGGTTCAAGTGATTCTTCTGCCTCAGTCTCCTGAATAGTTGGTATTACAGGCACCCACCACCACGCCTGGCTAATTTTTGTATTTTTAGTAGAGGTGGGTTTCACCATGTTAGCCAGGCTGGTCTTGAACTCCTGACTTCAGGTGATCTGCCCGCCTTGGACTCCCAAAGTGCTGAGATTATAGATGTGAGCCACCGTGCTCAGCTGTTTTTTTTTTTTTTTTTTTTTTGAGATAGAGTTTGATTCTGTCGCCCAGGCTGGGGTGAGGTGGCATGATCCTGCTGGCTCACTGCAACCTCCACCTCCTGGGTCACATGGTTCTCGTGCCTCAGCCTCCCTAGTAGCTGGGATTACAGGCACACACCATGCCTGGGTAATGTTTTTGTATCTTTAGTAGAGACAGGGTTTCACCATATCGGCTAGGCTGGTTCTGAACTCTTGACATCAAGTGATCCACCTGCCTCGGCCTTCCAAAGTTCTGGGATTACAGGTGTGAGTCACCAGTATCGCTTCTTATAAGGACACTGATCCTATCAGATCATGGTCCCATCCTAATGACCTTATTTAACCTGAGTTATGTCCTAAAGACTCTTTTTTTTTTTTTTTTTTGAGACAGAGTCTCACTCTGTCACCAGGTGCCAGGCTAGAGTGCAGTGGCGTGACCTCGGCTCACTGCAACCTCCACCTCCTGGGTTCAAGCAGTTCTCCTGCCTCAGCCTCCCAAGTAGCTGGGACTACAGGCACGCACCACCATGCCCAGCTAATTTTTTTGTATTTTTAGTAGAGACAGGGTTTCACCATGTTGGCCAAGATGGCTAAAGACCCTATTTTTAAAGGCAGTTGCATTGGGGTGGGGGCTTCAATATATGAATTTGGGGGGACCCGCTGAAGTCTATAGCACACTCTTGAATGCTGACTTTGCCAAAACAAGATGGGAGTAGATGGCACTGCTAGGCTCCAGGGCAGACCCTCTGGTGTGTGCTGCCTCCTGTGCTGCAGGTGTAATTGCGGTCTTTGTCCACTGATGAGCCAGAGCCAGGCCCAGCATGGTGCTGAAACATGAACAACTACATCAAAACATTCCGAATTCCAGACCCACAGGGGGCGCACACGTTTTCTGAGAGATTATTTTACTACTTTATTTATCTTATTACAAGTGATTGTTAAATAGTAGGTTGTAGATAGAAACGTTGGTAACAGTGAGCTCATTTGGCCCAAAGGGAAGGACAGCTGCCTCCACAGTCTAAAAACCATCTCACTGGGGTGTAGGAAGGACAGGGAGAAGGAAGGAGGGGAAATTACCTGGGTGAGTTGTCAGAGGTCCAGGGGCAAGCTTGTTGGCTTCTGGGAATCAGCTAGCAAAGTCCGAGCACACCTGGGGTGATCAGCCACCTGTAGAAGTGGTCAGAGCACCATACATGTGACTGAAGAGCCTGGGAACACTTAAATCACCCCCACACCCCCACCTCAGGGAAGCAAGACCAGAATGAGAGGGTTACTGAGAAACCAAGACAGTCACACTGAGTAAATGACATTTAACTTCTGTTATTCAATGAAGTGATGCATGTAAATAAATTCACAAATCAAGGAAGAAACGCTTTGCAATATTCTGTGTCCTGATTTTTTGTGGGATGGATTACAGTGAGTATGGAGCAACCCCCAGAAAACACACCATAGAACCTGAGTCTCTGTGCAGACATTCAAGGGCCATGTGTCAGGAAATTCATGCAGCTTGATTCCCTGTGCAGCTTTTCTGGGTTCTCAAGCTCTGAAAGATAAGGTTGACATTTCTTTTATTTCTATTAATATAATGGCTTTATTGAGATATAACTTGAATACCACATAATTCACTTAAAGTGTATAATTCAGTGGCTTTTCATATATTCACAGAACAGTGCAACCATTATCACAATTTTAGAAACATTTCATCACCTCCAAAAAGAACACCACGTGTGTTAGTGGACACTCCCCATTTCCTCTAACCCCAGGCAACCACAAGTCTTTCTGCCTCTGTGGATTCAGCTCTTCTGGACATTTCATATGCATAGAACTCTTCAATATGTGTTTTGTGTGTATGTATAGCTTTTTAAACTTAGCATAATGGTTCGTTTGTTTCTTTGTTTTTTTGAGATGGAGTCTTGCTCTGTCACCCACGCTGGAGGGCAGTGATGCTGTGTCAACTCACTGCAACCTCTGCTTCCTGGGTTCAAGTGATTCTCATACTTCAGCCTCCCGAGTAGATGGGATTATAGGCGCCATGCCACCATACTTGGCTAATTTTTGTATTTTTAGTAGAGACATGGTTTCACCACATTGGCCAGGCTGGTTTTGAACTGACCTCAAGCCATCAGCCTGCCTCACCCTTCCAAAGTGCTGGGATTGCAGACATAAGCCACTGTGTCCAGCCACACTTAGCATAATGTTTTTCATATTGTAGTGTGTATCAGTACCTTTTATTTTTTATGGTTGAATAATATTTCATTGTATGGCTAAACCACATTCTATTTATCCATCAATTGATGGATATTTGTGTTTCTTTTTGGCAATTATGAATAATGCTGCTATGTATTTTTGTGTACAGTTTTTGTGTGGACAAGTTTTTCATTTTTGTAACATCTCCATCAAGAGAACTAAGAAGCTCTTTAGCTAGATATATTGAGTGCTTACTGTGTGCAAGATACTGTGTTGAACCCACACCATATCCTGTAATCTTCACAGTAGCCCAAGGCTCTCTCTACTTCCTTATACTTGAGGCAACTGAGGTTCCAGAGCTAGGGAGGGCTGGAGCCGGGATTGGAAGCCAGCTGTCTGTGATACCATAACACTTATCCTTAACACTGCTCCCAGAAGTTGGGCAACTGTTGGTATTACACCACTGCAGTCATCCACACTGAATAAGTCACACTGATTAAGTCTGTGTGCTGTGCCACTTCCATACATTATCTTACCGAATCCTCACACCAACCCTGTGAGCTACCATTTCTTTTTTTTTTTTCTATTGCATTTTAGGTTTTGGGGTACATGTGAAGAACATGCAAGATTGTTGCATAGGTACATACATGGCAGTGTGGTTTGCTGCCTTCCTTCCCCTCACCTGTATCTGTCATTTCTCCCCATGCTATCTCTTCCCACCTCCCCACCCCCCTGTCCCTCCCCCATTTCCCCCCAATGGAACCCAGTGTGTAGTGCTCCCCTCCCTGTGTCCATGTGTTTTCATTGTTCAACACACGCCTATGAGAAACAAACAAGCCCATTCAAAAGTGGGCGAAGGATATGAACAGACACTTTACAAAAGAAGACGTACAGGAGGCCAACAAACATATGAAAAAATGCTCATCATCACTGGTCATTAGAGAAATGCAAATCAAAACCACATTGAGATACCATCTCACACCAGTTAGAATGGCGATCATTAAAAAATCTGGAGACAACAGATGCTGGAGAGGATGTGGAGAAATAGGAACACTTTTATGATGTTGGTGGGAATGTAAATTAATTCAACCACTGTGGAAGACAGTGTGGCGATTCCTCAATGACCTAAAAATAGAAATCCCATTTGACCCAGCAATCCCATTACTGGGTATATATCCAAAGGATTATAAATCATTCTACTATAAGGACACATGCACATGAATGTTCATTGCAGCACTGTTCACAATAGCAAAGACCTGGAACCAACCCAAATGCCCATCGATGATAGACTGGACAGGGAAAATGTGAGCTACCATTTCTAATGTTCGGTGAGGAAAAGAGGTTCAGAGAAACTAAGTAGCTCACTTTGGTGACATGGCCTATCAGCGTCAGAGCCTGGGGAGCCGCATTCAGCAGTGTGTGGCAGCTACTCTTTGAGACCACAGCCCTCCCTCATAGACCTGGCATCCTTTAACCCTCTAACACCTCAGGGAGAGTTCCTCATATGCCCAGAATGCCATTTCAAAGGATTGCCACAACCTGCCTAACTTTGTGCAGTGCCTGCCTGCCTGTGTGCCTGGGGACAGGTAGGTATCTAAGTATCAGGATGCCTGGATCTGGGGCCTCGTGCAGACAGGACCCCTAGCGGCCTGCCCTGGTATTACAGGGTTCCTGAGGTGTGCATCCACGTTAGAATTCACTGCTACACCTGGCTGTAAACCGAGACCCTAAAGCTTGGAGAGGACTTGCTCTGGGGGACAGTTCTGAGCGTGGCAGGATGGAGAGGGTCTTGGGGAGCTGCCTGGAAGAGGAAGGTGGCAGCAGGGGGAGGCTGGAGAAGGAGGAGGGTAATAGTAGCGGTGGAGTACCAATTGTCTCCATGTGGTTGCCTGCCCACAGCTGCTATCTTGGACGACCCCATGGAGTGCAGCAGAGGGGAGCGGCTCTCCATCACCCTGGCCAAGAACCGCATCAACCGCGCTCCTGAGAGGCTGGGCAAGGCCAAGGTCGAAGTGGACATCTTTGAGCTTCTCAGAGACAGCGAGTACGAGACTGCAGAAACCAGTACGTAGACTGGGCAGGGCTGCCTCTTCCCTTGCTGGCAGGGGATGGATGAGCGGTGGTGTGAGCTGCACCCATCAATCACCAGGCCTCTGAGATATCTGATATTGATATTTCCAGGGAAAGGAGAGAAACTTGAACCAGGAGGTCCTGTGGGGCTCTCAGCCTGGATGTGATTCCTAGGTTTTGTTGCGAATCACATGTGGAGTAGAATGAAGACAGGATACCCATTTATTCATTCACCCACTCATTCATTGCTTCATATATTGATTCATTCATCTTCTGGACATTTTGTCCACAAATCCCTGAATGAAATCGTGTGTGTGACAAGAGAGGTAGCCAGCTCCAGGGTTTCTTAGCCATTACACATCTGACTGCTTGCCTTGCTTCCTTGTGCTGCTAAGGGCAGTGCTGTGGGAGAAACTGGGACCTGGGATGGAATTTGACCACTCACTCTCTGGGTAATCTCAGATAAGTCACTTATCCTAGCCAAACCTCAGCTTCCGCATCTTTAAAATAGGAATATTAGGTTCTATTTTGCAAACCTTGAAGGTTGTTGTGAGGTTATAATTATTGTTATTTTTTAAACAGAGTCTCTCTCTGTTGCCCAGGCTGGAGTGCAGTGGCAGGATCTCAGCTCATTGCAACCTCTGCCTCCTGCATTGAAGTGATTCTCGTGCCTCAGCCTCCCCAGTATCTGGAACTACAGGGGCACACCACCACACCCGAATGATTTTTGTATTTTTAGTAGAGACGAGGTTTCTCCACGTTGGCCAGATTGGTCTTGACCCCAAGTGATCCACCCACTTCAGCATCCCCAAGTGCTGGGATTACAGGTGTGAGCCACCACACCCAGCCTATTGTGAAATTTAAATTATTTTAAATATAGGAAAATCTGTGAATTGCAGTGCTTTACAGGCATACGTAGTAGGTCACTCAAGTCACACATATGGAGCCCCTACTATGTGTTGGGTGCTGCTTTTAATTCTCACCTAAGAGTTAAGTGTTATCACCTCCACTTTAGAAAAGAAACTGAGGCTCAAAGCCACTGAATCATTTGCCAGACCACAGAGCTAGTCAATGGCTGAGCTGGTCCTGGAGCCCGCATGCCCAGCGCACAGTCCACGACACCTCCCTGCAGTCCTCCGGCGTGTTGTTCATATCGCCTTGACAACTTTACAAGACTAGGCCCAAGTTACTAGGTTGGTGGCTTGTGGCTAAGCTGGAAATGGAACAGCTCCAGTTCAGAGGGCAGGAGAAAAGGCCCTCAAATCAGAGATAATAGCATCTGTTCCCTAAGACTTTGAAGAGTCCCCATGTCCTCCCTTTCTAACCCATTTCAACCTTTGACCACACTCAGTGACAAAAATAAGTAAACAAAACAAAAGAACAACTTGCCCCGGTACATCTGGTCTTCTATCTGAGGATCCAGCAAAGCTCCAGCCTGGGGTGTTAGGGTTAAGAAAATAAATACATCCACACGGGCCCAAGCATAACACGTGGGGTGTTGTGAGATCCAGAAAAGGTAAGACGCGATGCAGGCAGTGGCTCTGGAGACTCGCCAGCCTTTCTCCCTCTCACAGCTTCCTTCATGCTCCTGTGGTGTTGGATCTGGGCTCTTCCCTCTCTCTAGTTTGGGTTCCCTGGTTTATTCATCATGTCCTCGTCCATAATAACTACCCTGACCTGACTGACTCTCTGTTTATTCATTCAGAGACTTTTATTGAGCATTGACTCTATCTCAAGCATGATTCAGGATATCAGGCATTGGAAACAAAGCAGGAAACAAGATACATGTGCTCCTACCCTCAGGTGGCTTCCAGTCACTCTTTAGGGTGCACATCAGTGGCAGCTTCCCCCAGTGCTTCTCAGTCTGCATCCCCAGCGTCTGCCTCTGACTGGACCAGCTCCGCTTGCAGTGTGGCTAGGATCAAAAGTTGCAGGTGTTGGCCAAGCTGCCTAATTACTGCTCTTGGAGAGCGTATCTATTCCTGGTCCCTCCTGGTCCTATGACTGAGGGAGGGCCACACTGTATAGAACAGGGCCATTGAGATCAACGGGATCTATAGGCACAGATTCCTCCAGAAGAAGGCATGGAGGAAGAAGGGCCAAAATAGTTGCTCATTTATTCATTCAGTCAATAAGTATTTAGTGAGTGCCTATTATATTTTATTCTAGGCCATGAGGATTCAACGGGGAACAGATAAGTTGTCATACATGTTGGATGGGCCTGTGTGGATATATTTATTTTCTTAACCCTAACACCCCAGGCTGGAGCTTTGCTGGATCCTCAGATGGAAGACCAGATGTACCGGGGCAAGTTGTTCTTTTGTTTTGTCTACTTATTTTTGTCACTGAGTGTGGTCAAAGGTTGAAATGGGTTAGAAAGGGAGGACATGGGGACTCTTCAAAGTCTTAGGGAACAGATGCTATTATCTCTGATTTGAGGGCCTTTTCTCCTGCCCTCTGAACTGGAGCTGTTCCATTTCCAGCTTAGCCACAAGCCACCAACCTACTAACATGGACCTAGTCTTGTAAAGTTGTCAAGGCAATATGAACAACACGCCGGAGGACTACAGGGAGGTGTCGTGGACTGTGCGCTGGGCATGCGGGCTCCAGGACCAGCTCAGCCATTGACTAGCTCTGTGGTCTGGCAAATGATTCAGTGGCTTTGAGCCTCAGTTTCTTTTCTAAAGTGGAGGTGATAACACTTAACTCTTAGGTGAGAATTAAAAGCAGCACCCAGCACATAGTAGGGGCTCCATATGTGTGACTTGAGTGACCTACTACGTATGCCTGTAAAACACTGCAATTGTAGTTGTCATAGATGTTAATTTCTGTGTAATGGAAGAAAGATTTGGATTTCCCAGGATCTTGCAAATGAAATCAGAAATGCCAGCAACAACTCCTTGTGAACCGCATAGTCCAGTCAACAGTGTTTCTTTGTCCAGGGGCTCAGGTCTCAGACAAAGGTCCAGATTTCTAAATAGTTCAGTAGTCCATACTTTGAAGAGCCAGCCCCTCTCTTCTTCAGTTCTTCAGGACTTCTCTGGCAGAACTGAGAGAGCTGAGATTTGCCCATCGTGGATCATGAGCAGATGTAAATTTCCTCTTCCAGTGACCCATGCAGCCTGCCTTAGTAAAGTCAATACATCTAAAATACTGAACCAGATGAATCAGGGGAATAAAGGAAACTGATATCTTTATTCCATGTTAGAGAACTTTGGGCATCTTTTGTTTGTTTGTTTATTTTTGAGATGGAGTCTCACTTTGTCGCCAGGCTGGAGTGCAGTGGTGCGATCTTGGCTCGCTTCCACCTCTGCCTCCAGGATTCAAGGGATTCTCCTGCCTCAGCCTCCTGAGGAGCTGGTATTACAGGCACCAGCCACCACGCTCAGCTAATTTTTGTATTTTTAATCGAGATGGGGTTTCACCAAGTTGGCCAGGATGGTCTCGATTTCTTGACCTCATGATCTACCCTCCTCAGCCTCCCAAAGTGCTGGGATTACAGGCGTGAGCCACTGCACCCGGCCTGGGCATCTTTTTAATGGGCTTCTTTTAGGCATCAGGTATTTTCTTAGCAAGAGGCCCTCAGTTCAGTTTTTACATCTCAGTGTGTTTGAGGCACGATTAACATTTGTTAGGAAAGGGGACTTCTGGGTCTTCCCACTCCAAAGGCTTTTCAACTGCAGCCAGAGTGCTCCTCCACCGTGGGTTTTAAACACTACCCAAGTACGGTTCATTGAAAGGTTCTAGCCCAATTCTTTCCCTCCCAAAGTAAGGGGGTAGATAGGTTGTGGCTTAAGCACCCACCACCTGTTGGCTATTGCAGGGTGGGGCAGGGACTGCATTTGGGGAAGGAAGGGAGGAGGGAGACAGGATCTCTGGGTGGAGGAGGGCCTGCAGCTCCATGATCCCTACTTTTGAGAGGCTATGTGCTATAAACATTCAGAGCATGGGTTTTAGAACCAGATTGACCAGCGTCTACTGTTAAATCCTGGGTCTACCGTTTATTAGCTGTGTGACAGGGACAGGCTGTTTAACCATTTTGTGCCTCTGTCTTTCCCTGTTCATAAAGTGGGAGCGATGGTAATATGGCCTCATGGGGTCACCAGGAACACTCCCTGTGACAGGGTAGGTGAAATGCTTGGCACCATGCGCACACAGGCCTTCAGGAAGTGGCAGCCTCGGCTTTTGTTGCTGGCTTTATTCTCTCACCCCACATTTGAACAGGCTTCCTCCCAACTTATTACCAGCCTCCCCCTCTCTCTTCTGTGTCAAAGTTCAGCCCTACTTATGTGGCAGCACTGTCTGCAGGGCTGTTCTCGGGTGGCCTGCCTAATGTCAGCATTCATCGTAATTGGATAGTCCCCTTCTCTTTCCAGTTTTCTGAGCTTGATGCATCTGATAGCTCTGAGCCTTTGAAAGTTGCGGTGAGCCACCTCAGGCCAGCTGCTGCCCAATGCCAAAGGCCGTGCTTTGCCCTGGGCTAGTGGCCCAGGGCTAATTCACATCATTAATTTAAAAAGAATTCGAGTAGCTCTGGGGCTCTGGACAACTGCCCCAACCCTACACCTGTCACCCTGTGGCCAGGGCATCTGCTTTCGGGGATGAAGGAGACCCTAGTGATGATGTCTTTGATTGTGGAGAGCAAAGGCTCTGATTGAATTTGGGGCTGTGGCATTCCAGCAGGGCGCAGTTGTGCCTTGCTTTGAGTAACGGGGATTTCAGAAAGCTCCGTCCACATCACACTTAATGAATCCTATTCAGGGTGGGAGAATCGGTTGAGGGAAGCAATGGTTATTTCAAGAATCAAAGATTATGAAGTGTAAAGAAGCTAACGACGCTGGAATCCAGAGGTCAGCGCCCTCGTCTGATGGTTGAAAGCGGGGCTCTGAGATGAAAAGAGTCACATGGGGCATTAATTAATAGCCAGCCTGGAAACTGGAAAGATATGAGGAGAAAATCACCCCCTGTTTCTTGGGTTCAGTTAGACGGATTTTCATATAATGGGTTTATTTAAAGTGAGGATCACTTGTAAAGCTTTCTCTAGCCTGCCTCTGACATCCCCCACCTCTGCCCTTTCACCATTATCGCCCCAGGCTCTTGATGTTGTTTCACTTTCCAACTCCTTCTACACACCCCCAGATCTAAAGCAACAGGGATGGACAAGACCTGTTAGGTCAGCTCCCGTCCCACCTGGCCCTTCCTCCTTTCTCTTCCGTGTCTTATCTGACCCTCAGCCTTTCTTCTGCACGGAGCTCCCACGAGTGTCACCCTCCTCTGTTTCTATAGATCAGCGTGTCTCCTGCGGCTAATGTATTAGAACTTAACTAAGCGCCACCCTTTACTGTTCAAACACCCTGAGGCACCATCCCTGCTGCTGCCGGAGCCAGTTTGACGTTTAATTTACTGCAGAACCAGAAGTAGGGGCTTCCCTGTCAACCTCTCACCTGTACCTCAGTTTGTCTCTGTGAGGCCAAGCGTGCTATCAGCTGTCCACACTGTTTCCCCTTGAAACTGGAGGCGCTCTGGTTATCCAGCCTCCCGTGGCTCCAGTTCCCGGAGAGGGCATGGTGCATAGCGTTCCAGCTCCGCATGGCTGCACCTCCTGCACAGGATTCCGAGCTTCTCGCAGGCTCCACGGGCGTGACCTCTGGTGATTCAGAGCTGCCTCTAAGATGTGAGGGCTAACACCCTCTCCTTCAGTTCAACAGAATCAACTGAAGTCAGAGTAAGGAAGAAAAAGCAAGAAGCCAGAAGAGAAAGTCATACAAATAGTGATGAGTCATTCCGCAAACATGCCTTCGTCCCCTTCTTCGAGCTGCCCACCACAGAGGCATGATATGGGCTCAGTCACGCATTGAGTTGCTGTGCTTAGAAATCATCTGGTCTCACCCCTTCATTTTACACACGGGGAAACTGAGGCTCAAGGTCTTCTCCAGGAAGAAGTTCAGATGGACATATCTGCAAAACGACACTTGTCTTTTTGTGGCTCTCCAGAGAATGTGCCCATGAGTGGCTCAGACAGGGGAGCAGGAGGTCAGAGCTAGGAGGTAGGTGGAGCAGGCTATGGGGTCAGGTGAGGTCTCCGGCCGGACCTTGGAATGTTGATTGATGAAGAGAGGGAAGAAGGCATCTAGGTAGATAGCATAATAGTATGAACAAACGCTTAAGGCAGGAAAAAAATGAGATACCTTGGGATGAAGTGACAGATGACATGCCTAAAACAGAGAGTATACCTGGGGACAAAGGAGAGAGCCTGGCTTCAGTATAGAGCAACTTCTGGAGTTGGATGCACCAGGATTCTAATCCTGCTTTACCAGCACCCTGGGATTATCTCCTATGCCTGACAGTCCTCCTCTGTAAAATAAGAAGAGTTCTTACTTTATGAGGTTGTTGTGAAGATTAAATGAGATGGTGCTTATAAGACTTAGGGCAGTGCCTGGCATAGTGTGTTCTCTCAGTAAATGTTACGTAGTAGTAGCTGCATTAGTATGGTGACTCCTCCCTCTCAGGGTTGTCGTAGGGATTCAGGTGGTGTGTGTGCCTGGCACTTGGAAAGCCCCAGTAAATGGTATTGCTGCTTGCATGGTGGCTTAGGACTTGGTGAGGGCTGTGCATGGCACGCTGTTGGTGAGGGGAGGCGGTGGCAGTACTGCGTTCTTGGACACTAGGGGCCCCCATCATGGGGTGTGGCACTTCCACCATCGCACGCTTTCTTCCTTGGCTCAAGGGCCAGCAAGGCCAATCCATTTAGTCCACTGTCCCCTCCCAGAGAGTTCAGAATGGGTTGCATTCCCAACAGCTTTGGCACAAGATGGTTCTTTGGAAGTGATTGAGGCAATTGTTCACCTTGCCCTGAGTTGGCCAGGGCTTCACAGGTGCTCTGTGCAGTATAAACAGGCCCAGAGGGAGACCATACCCTCTGCTCCTCTGAGGCTGCAGCATTGGGAAGTGCTTCCATGGAAGGACTCTGCATTCTCCCAGCCCTCCCCAGCCTGTATCTCTGTGAGCCCTGTGGTGCCAGGGTTGTTTACCACATGGGCCCAGAGAGCACTGAGCAGCTCCTCACTGTCAGGCAGGAGGACCCCGCCTCCTGGGTCCATCCAGGAAGCTACTCCTTCCCTGGAGGGAG
Source organism: Saimiri boliviensis (assembly GCF_048565385.1). Classification (NCBI taxonomy): domain Eukaryota; kingdom Metazoa; phylum Chordata; class Mammalia; order Primates; family Cebidae; genus Saimiri; species Saimiri boliviensis. The sequence goes on from NC_133454.1 coordinate 56,393,228, forward strand.
CTGCAGTCAGTGGCACCTACCATTCGCCCCTCTGGACGATCTACGACACAGCCACAGCCTCCCCTCCCTGAACTGCGCTCTGTCTGGAGGAGGGCCCCTGTGAAGACACAGAAAGGAATGAGTTCCACGATGCCCCTCACCTCACCACCCCATCCAGCCTGGGCTTCTAAGGGGACGCCAATCCATGCCAGTGCTGGCATTTTGAGAGGAAGAAGTCCCTTCATGGGGCTTCCACACCGCCTTGTGGCCTTTTATTCTGGCAGCTGAGCCTTCCGACTCTGCTGGCTGGGAACTTAGTTTCCGTGGTGATGTCACTCACATCTTTGGTGCCTTCTCTTCCCTGCTGCCTGGGAGGCAGAGGTAGAGCACATCTCCCTCCCTTCCTGAACCTCCTGCAAACTGCTCAGACAGCCAGGGCCTACAGAATCAGGGTGCAGCGGTTCCAGAGCTGAGGTCCTTTATAAACGATTTTCATTTCTACTGAGCAGGGAACCCTTCATAGGGAGCGAAAGATCAATTCCCAGATGCCCAGGCTGTGGCCACTGGTAAGACCATAATTCACTTCCACTGGACTCATTTGGGATCATTTCATTTCAGTTGAGCAAACATCTGTTGAGCAATTTCTTTTTGCCGTGGCTGAATAGACATGACCCCTGCCCTCAAGGTGTTTATGATCCGGGGAAGAAGATGGACACATTGACACACATGTGTGAGAAGCTCAGAATGGCAGGCACAGGCCCATAAACCCTTGAGGACTGATGTGTGTAGAATGCAGATTGAGATATTGGGAAGGTTGAGAGGCCGGGTGTGGTGGCTCATGCCTGTAAATCCCATCACTTTGGGAGGCTGAAGTGGGAGGATTGCTTGAGGTCAGGAGTTCAAGACGAGCCTGGGCAATGTAGTGGGACCCCATCTCTACAAAACATAAAAAAATTAGCCAGGCATGGTAGCATGCACCTGTAGTCCCAGCTACTTGGGAAGCTGCAGCAAGAGGATTCCTTGAGCCCAGGGGTTCAAGACTGCAGTGAGCTATGATTGCACCATAGTACTCCAGCCTGGATGACAAAGTGAGACACTGTCTCAAAAAAATAAAAATAAAAAAAAGGGTTGTGTGGTGCATGTACCATGGATGAAGTTGAATCTCCAGTAATCCCATACTCAAACAAATGCATGCTTATATTCAAATACTCACACACTTGTAAATAGCTTCACATCTCTCTGTTGAGATCAGATTTTGCCAACAAATGAGTCTGGTGAAAAACATCAAGTTTCAGTGCCTTTTGGACTTTGGAATTGGGAATAAGGAATTGTGGCCTTCCATAGGAATTTATTTTCAGGAGAAACTTTCCTCTGTTGGGACAGAAGCTGGCCAGGAATTCAGAGAGTAAGGTTGCTGCGCTGTCTCTTAAAGGCAGCTGCCTCAGGGCCACAGCGTGCTGTGATTATTGGGAGGGAGAGATGCTTTCTGGCCCAGGAGCAAGATCTGAGCTGGGTGCCGAAGTATGAGTAGGAGTTTGCTAGGCAGAAGGGCAAGAGAAGTCCTAGACGCTGGTAGTCTAGAGATGCTAAATGAATCCTTCTCAGAAAAAAAATGTTTTTAAATGAATAAAAACATATTTATTAATAAAGCGTAGAAAATTTTAAAAAATCCAATAAAATGGATAGGATGACCATGGAAACCAGTTATATGGAAATGAAGTTATATTTTAATAGTGATATACTAATATACGTGCTTCTTCATCAATGTATTAGATAGCCAAGCCCTGCATCGAGTCTAACTGCTACCATAATTGTGAAGTCATAATGAATATAGCTGGTATTTCAAGATATCCTTAGCACTGTAGTGTGACGTGAAAACGTGGTGATTTCTGTGGGAAACCGTCACAGGTGCTATTTTTATTGCCTATATTCAAAATGTAAGGAAAAGCTGCATTTCACTTAGGGGTTAGAGAAAAGAATGATGTAATTCCCCCCACAAGTGTTCACAAACCCCTGACTTCTACCCACAGACCCAGGCTACAGGTTAAGAACCCCTGGTCTAGAGATCATCATTTGAGAACAGGATCAGGCAGGAAAATATGTACAGAGTATGTTCTAGGTGAACTGGCATGCAGCGGGGGATGGCACAGTGGGAGAAGGGGCTGCAAAGATAGGACCTTAAGGAGACCAGAGTCACTTGAATTGTACCTGCTCATCAGAAGAATGCTTTTATGATAGCACTGTATTTTTGATAATATGTTATAAAAAGGAATACATGCTCATTATAGAAAGTAGTGAAATGAAAAAAGAGAAGAAAATAACTCAGTTTTCCAATGGCCAAGGCAATCTACAAACAACCCAGTTAATTGCCATTTGCTGGGGACGGCTGTGTGGTACAGTGGTTAAGGGGCTGGTCCCTGGGGTAATGGATGGAGCTGTTGAATCTTGACTCTGCTCTTCAATTTTTCTATCTTGTTTTTGTATCTGTAAAATGAGAATGACAGTAATAGTACCTATTTCATCAAGTTGTTTTTGGGAATTAAATAAGTCAGTTCCCATAAGAGTGCTTCGAATGGGCCATAATTAACACTCAGTAAATGTTGTCTTTAATAACATCACCTCATAATCATTCCTCAATGTATGACTGTTCTCTGTATTTGCTTAGTTGTAGCCTTCATATAGATATACATATAATTTTATATTCTGCTTCCGTCTTTTAATATTATTACATAAATATTTTTAATACTATTATAAACCGTTCATAAGTATTTTAAATGCCTAAATAATATTCCTTTTGGGCATCCAACCTACATTTTATATAGCCATTCCCTTATGATTATACATTTAGTTTATTTCCAATTTCCCGTGGAAGGTGTTGATTGGGCTTCAGTGTGGTACAGCGACTGTTTATAGGGCACGTAACTCTGAATCAGGCCTAAGTATGGAGGACACAGACGTAAATATGACAGGTTCCCTGCCTTGGAGGAGCACTCTGATCTATGTTTTAGGACTATAATTCGCCCCACCATTTAAAGAACAGATTGGAAATGACGAATCTTGGAGACAGAGAGATGCCTTAGGAGGGCAGGTCATAAAGTGGGGTTGACCTGGAATCGTGGCAGTGGACGTAGGAAGGAAGGACTGGCAGGGCCTGAGCAGGTCAGGTGGTCGGAATCTGGCCTCTGGCTGGTAAAGCAAGCGAACAACTTTAGTGAGGGAAGGGCAAGAAAGAGGCAACGATGACCGTGGCTTTGAGCTGGACGAACTAAGAGGAGTAAAGTAGAGTGAGTAAGTTCACTGGCTTTGGTGCCAGGTGGATCTCCATGTTCAAGCCCACTCTGACCTTTTATTACCTGTGATCTTGAACAAGTTACTTAAACTTTCTAGGCCTCAGTTTCCCCAGCTGTTAAGTGGAGATAACAATGAATTTTCTTCATAGGAGTATGAAGATCCAATCAGATTGTGAAAAATATATGACAAATCTGATATGGTGGGGATGATAAGAAAAGGGTCGTGTGGCACATCAGGTACCATTCTAAGTGTTAGGTATTAATTCACTTTAATTCTCACAGCAGCCTTATGAGAGAGGTGCTGTTAGTGTCTCATAGATGAGAAAACAGGCCCAGAGGTTTGGTAATTTGCTCAAGGTCTCACAGCTAGTAAGTGATGGAGACTCAAACCCAGACAGCCGTGCATCAGACTCCAAGCTCTTACAGGGCTGAGTGCCAGACAACAGAGGGCGTGATCCAGGAGGTGGCTGAACTTGACTTTGTAACCCAGAACACAGGTGAGAGTGCAGGGTCACCTGGGTAGAGACAAGGGTGGAGGCCGTAGGCAATGGTAAAATGGCCCAGGAAGAATGAATCATGGGTAAAGCCTGAATTTAGTGGGTGGGAGAAGGAAGAGGAGTCAGCAATGAGAGAAAGACTGACCAGAGAACTGGAGGAGAATCCGAGTTGGACGGTGTTAGGACATTCTAAAGAACAATGCAATCAGAACAAGTGCTGCCAAGAGAGAACGGGATGAGAAGGGATAACAGGTCACGGTGACCTTGGATAAGGTGGATTCAGTAGATGAGGTGGCCCGGAGGAACCTCCGCTGTAAGGGGCTGAGAAGAGCTGGGTGTAGGAGTGGCTGGTGCAGGGCGCAGTGCAGACAAAATAAGTGACTATAACAGAGGAGCATGAACCCTGGACGCGGGTCGGAAGGCTTGAATCCAAATGTCAGCTCTGGCCTTGATTAGGTGTGTGACCAGAACAGAGGCACTTCACATCTCTAGGGTGCTGTGTCCTTACCAGTAAACTCAGGAGATCAAACCCCACTCCTCTGGGGCATTCGTAGGGGTCTGATGGGATGATGAACTTGAAACACCTAGCAGGCTGTAAGAGTTAAGGTGGCTGAGGTCACATGAGATAACTCACATGGAAATAGCTTGGACTTTGAAGAGGCTCTTCAGAGATAAAACCTGATCATCCCTACTTGTGCCAGACTTACTACTGATGGGTCCTCCTCAGGTGCCCTTTACCTGCAGCATCTCAGCCAGCTGTGATTTGGGATGTCGTGGGATGCCTGCCCAAGCCAGAGGCTAAGAGAAGACTCTGAGATCTATAGTTCATATGGTAAACTGCAGTGCTGGGATTTGAACCCTGGTCTTCTGCCTTGCTGCCTGTGCCCTGTTCAGGAGATCACCTGGCTGTGTTGGATTCTAACCCAGGAGAAGGAGCATCCACGTGGCAGGAGTGGCTTTGCAGCTGGCTCAACCAGAAGTCTTGTACTCGTCCCTTAACCTCAGTTCCTACCTCTGGGAAATTGCTCTGTCTGACTCCTAATACAAGTCGGAGGAAAATATGTATGGAGTTCAGCCTTGCGTTTTGCAGACAAGGATGCAGTGGGGAACCTCGATTGCATTTTCCAAGGGCTGGCTCCTCGGCTCTGAAACCACAGTGTGTGCACTGAGAATTCTCTCCTGTCCTCTCTCCCTGTGTTTTCCTCTTCCTCCCGTCCTTCCTTTCTCAGTCTCTAACATGTTAAAATCTTAGATTCTCTTCCCCTCTTCTGATTACATGTCCCATTCCTTCACACATTCACTCAACAAATCTGAAGTGGGCTCCTACCATCTAGAAGACATTGTGCCGGCCACCGAGGAGATGAAAAGTGGGGATTGGAAGATAAATGTTGCTCACTTCCTATCTTTAAGAGGTTTCAAATCTAGTGAGAGGAGAGTTCTCAACAGAAAACGGAAATAAACACAGTGTCTTAGACTAGAGGCATGAATCCAAGCCTTTGGAACACAAGGCAGGGTTAATTCCATCTGAAGGAGCCCTGGCTGGGCCTGGTGGCTCACACCTGTAATCCTAGCACTTTGGGAGGCCAAGGCAAGGCAGATCACTTGAGGTCAGCCCAGCCAATATGGTGAAACCTCATTGCTACTAAAAATACAAAAATTAGCCGGGCATGGTGGCAGGTGCCTGTGATCCCAGTTACTCGAGTGGCCGAGGCAGGAGAATCACCGGAATCCAAAAGACGGGATTGTAGTGAGCTGAGATTGCACCACTGCACTCCAGCCTGGGCAGCAGAGCAAGACTCCATCTCAGGAAATAAATACATAAATAAATAAACCCAGGAAGGTCTAACTAAGGAGAAGGCAGTGTTGGAGCTGATCCCGGACAGGCGAGCAAATGTTCAGAGTCCAGGAGGGAAGGCCAGATCCCAAGCATGCTGGTCAGTCAGGACGGGGCCTGCCCTGCCTTGGGGAGAGAGCATGCCAGGCTTTGGGGTGAAGTGAATGGCGGGGCTGCTGCCAGATGAGACTCCTTTCTGCCTCTCGCTCTCTCTCCCTGCCTCCTGTTTTCTTTCCTCCTCTCTTCCCCCGCTGCCTTTGACTTTAGCTACACCTGCTGTCTTCCTGTCTGTGTCATCGTTGCCCTCTTTCCTCCCTCCACCTGCCTGCCTTCCTCCTCTCTCTTTATATTTGGGGGGACTAATACAGCAGCTGTGCTGGGGCTCCCCCTACCCCGCCCCAGGCCAGGCCAGGCCACGGGACCGAATCTGCAGGTTTGCTCCATTAGCCAATGTCCTTCAGTGACAGTCCGGACAATTTATACACCCAGTTGGCTGTGGCCGTATGTTGTCATAACCTGGGTCATTTCCTCATTTAATGCCGCCCATAAACTCCAATAAAACTGTCCTGGAGCCCAGTCGTCCAGGGGAGAAGGAGAGACTCTGGGTTTGGAAGGGTTGGAGCAGCGGCCTGGGGAGGGCAGGAGGTGAGGGACAGCGGGTGACAAGGAGAGGACTGGGCCGTGGCCCCAGCTCGACCTGATGAGTGCCTTGCTTCTTTCCCTGTCCCTGCCGCCGGCTGCAGTGTGTCAGATCCTCCCCAAGGGGGTGGTCGCTGTCCTCGGGCCATCGTCCAGCCCAGCCTCCAGCTCCATCATCAGCAACATCTGTGGAGAGAAGGAGGTGAGTGTGAGGTGGGGCAGGGGGAATATCTGTGCGCTGGAGCCTATGCCCAGGGTCCAGAGATACTGGTGATTCTTAAAGGCTGGAAAAGCCTGTCAAGGCCGGGTTGGAGTCATTAATAACAACAACATAAATACAAATACAGAAGCAGGGGGCTTCCTCGTTCTGGTATGTTTGGATGGAGGCGTCTCGGAGGAGGTGTTTGACAGCAGGAATTTGAAGCGGAGCTCCTCCCCGTCTTAGGGTCCCATGGTGGTGCCCCCAGCGGCCTCTTGGTGGCAGTGGGTAGAGGGAGAGCCTGGAGAGGGTAGTGGGCATGGCAGGCCAAGCGGCAGAAGTCTGAGCGTCCACACTAGTGTCCACGTGAGCAGCTCCGTGGTTATCTGTTTACATATCGGGATTTTGGGGAAGAATGTCTTTGGGGGAAGGCATTGCTACATTTTATTGCTGAAATGAAGTGTGAAAGCCTCTGTCATGTAAGTTCTCTAGAAAAGAGATGTTATCTTGCTTTCTTCCTCATTCACCAATTCCAGCGTTTGCTTCTTCAAGCAGCACGTTGTTCCTCAGATGCGACGTGAACTGCAGGCTCTCCAGTTTCAAAATGTTGAGTCAATTTTCTCTAGTTCTGTTTCCATGAGAGAAAAACGTGGTAGGGGACGAGTTTCAGAGTGACTGCCCCCCTCCCTAATTTGAAAACTCTCCCCTTCCTTTTTCCCCAGAGAAGACAGGCTCAGAAATTCAGAGATTCTGTCTCCTGCTGGCATCTTTCCTGGTCCTTCCTGGATCTATCAATCCTTCCCTGCCAGATATATCCTCGGGAGACAGTGAGAAAGTGATCCCTTAGCCCCTGTCTGTCCCAAGGGCCTTCCTGCCAGGTCCTTAGAGGGCAGATGGAGCTTGGTGGTCAGGCATGAGGTCAGGAGCTGGGTGGGGGTGGGGTGAGAGGCATGGAAGGAAGGCTCAGTCTCGCCTCTGCCCTAGAGGCCTGGAGGTTCAGGCTTCCAGAAGCTCTAGTCTCAGGAGGACCCAGTTCTAAGAAATAGGAGGGACACTTGCTGCAGAAGGGACTGGATGTCTCCTCAGTGAGCCGCCCCTGCCAGGGTAGGAACGGCGGACAGGCCTTCTGATGCTACTGCTATCTCTTATGATCCATGGCTCAGTGAGTCCCTGAGGCTTTGGGCAGAATATTTATTTCCGGATTTTATGAGCCCACTCTCAGAATCGTGTGCACATTTAAGTGCCGCAATCCTAGTCTTGGCTGCGCTGGTCCTGCTCCTCCAGTGGCTGGGCCTCTCTCTGTAGACTGTGCCCCTGAGCCTTCTTATATGGGGCTGACAAGTCCCCATCCTCTTCCCCCTCACATATCCTCAAAGACAACTCTGAGGCCAGCCCAGGCCACAAAGGAGCTCTGTCCTGCTAGGTCCCTCCCAGCCTCTCCCAGGCCTTGGCCCAGGAAGTTAGACCTCATGTGTAATTTACATCTTTCTTGCCGCGCTCTGAGAAACAGCTCAAATCTATGGCAGGTCATTATTCTAGCAGTGGCTCTGATCTTCACCAAGTGGGGCTGCCAAGACTTCAGCTCCCCATCTTGTCTCTTCTGCTTCCTCTTTTTCTTTCCTCCTCTCTCCCTCCTCCTCCGTCACACTGTCTTTGCATCACAGCCCTCCCCTAATCCCCACTCCAGCATGGCCCCCTCTTGGGTTCAGGGGCTATTTCATCTCGGCCAACATATCCCTTAACCCTGTCTGGCATTCCAGGCCAGAGGCCAAGTCCCTGATCTGCAGCCAACTCCTCCGCCCCTGTGCCAGACCAGCCAGCCAGACTACACTGCCCTGGGAGTGACCAGACGCTTACCTGCCTTTGTCTGGTTATGTTCCTTCTAGAGCAACCTTTCCTCTCTGCTCAGATTATGCATTTATTTTAATGTTTTATGAGGCTGAACTGACTTTCGCTGATTCTCCCCAGCTCCAGGGAAAAGCAATGGAGTTCTCACCCAGGAATCCATTCCTTTAAATGCTGCTGACATCTCTGCAGCCCTCGTGGCTTGCTGCCTTCTGCCTCGCTGCTCCCCTATCCATTCTGCTCACCTCTTCTTGTCCCCCACACACCTCCGTGATGGCTTCCTGGGATACATCTGCAATTGTATATTGAGTATAGACCTATCTTTGTCCTAGAGAGGGAACCACAGGACCAGGACTGGGCTGGGCCATCCCTGCCTGGACCCAGCAGAGCCCAGCGGGCTTCAAGGAGACGACGCTGGAGGCTCCCCATCAGCTCCCCTTCCTCAGCCCTCACCTGCTGCACACACAACTCCAAGAGCTTTGTGGGAGTCCTGGATTTGTGGAGGAAGGAGAAGGGAAGGAGAAAGAGCATTGCCCAAGCGCTTATTATATGTTAGGTACTGAGCTATTATATACTCTACACACAGCTTCTCATTTTAGCCTCACAAAGCTCTAAGATGCACCTGTGGTTATCACCATTTTAATGATGTTTAGACAAGTGAAGTGGTTTGCCTGAAAATCACACAGCAGAACCTCGATGCAAACCCAAGTCTGTAGACTCCAAAACCCATTTGTTCATCATCTTCCTGAGTCCCCATTCATCTCTAAGATCTGTGGATTCATGGTATCACCAAGGGCTCCACAGCACTAGGCAGTGCTAATGGGTTGTGCTCTATTGGGCTAGTTGCTAATGGAATCTGGTAGGTTAGAGGGTTACACAGGGATGACCTTGGTCAAAGGTGCTCTAATATTCAAACCAGCCAGCCAGGCTACCCTGCCCCTGTCTGGCCTTCCCTCTATCTTGCCCCTTTGTGACCTTTTCCTTTCAAGGCATGTTTGTATTCACTTTAGACAGAGTGGATGGGATTCAAAATACAAGCAGGAAGAAAGATCCCTTATGACACAGATCAATTTCACTCTTTAGAATTGCCTTTCATAACTCACCAGGCCCTTCCCCATTCTGCATTTTTCAGTTTCTGCTGGAAAATACTGGTTGCCCTCTCCCTACGGTTCAAAGCTAATCCTAGCCGAATTCAGAAATTTTCTCCCTAGTTTTCTGCTAAATCTCTATCCTCCTTCCACCTCAGTCTCAGAGGAGCTCTGGTCTCTAGCTGACTTCTCCCAGAAATGTAAAAGATAAAGTAGGAGAATCCTACAGAGACCATCCCAACATCTTCCCAGACTCCTGGCAGGATACATTCTGGGCCAGGGCAGGCAGAGAAAACGTCCATCATTTCTGAATAATCCGTTCTGGAAGCCGATCCATTCACCCCCAGGAAGTTCTTCCTGCTGTCCACTGTCGATCATATTTGCCTTAACAACTGTACAAATTGATACTCAGCTCCAGCTCTCTCAGCTCTGGGCACCAGGGGTGAGGGTGGCAGAATAAAATCAAGGTGGATAGCAGATTATTACGTTTTAACTTTCCTATTACCTACCTAATAGCCTAAGCCGCCAATAAAGCAGCCATCACAGCCTCTTAAGATCTTTTCCTGGGAGAAGAGAGGCAGAAGGCAGGGCAGGGGCTCCTGCAAATGTCAGTAATAGATGTAGAGGGAAGCTGACACTGTCCTAATGAAGCCAAGGCAGGTATTTATTTACTTGGCTGTGTTCGGAGGTTCTCTAGGTGATTTCTCAGCCTGCAGGGCTTCCTTCCTCTGAGTGCATGTCTGTGCAGGAGCCCATCCCCGCCCACTTCCTCTCCCTGGGCATCCCCTACTGAAGTTTGTTGGGAGCTGGGCTGTTGGTTGGGCTGGGCTGAAGGGACTCTTCTCTTAGTTCCAGAGTAGCGATTTTTCTTTCTGCCATCTCTGCTCTGATGTATTAACTAGAAATAAAATATTCTAAGGGTTATGCTTTTAAGAGCCAACTGTCTCTCTGCCCAGCTTCAGGCAGTTCCTCTGAGAATAAAGATTGATTCTTTTGCCTTCTCAGGGCCACACACCCCAGCTTGCAGACCCACAGTGCATTCATCCAGGTCTCTGGACAAATGGTATCTGTCCTGGGGCTTCTTCGAAGCGTCGTCAGGGATGTCATCTCTCGTCTTCCTCCCATGGAGTGGGTGGCCTGGGAGCTCCTTCTCCCGTTGGTGTCTGGTGAAGGTGTTACATAAAAGAACCCACCCTCTGCAGCCTCAGCTCACTCATCCCTCTTTCTTTTTCACCCACCTGGATCCTCCCTGCTGTCCATTTCTGCTCCTCTTGCCAGGTCCCTCACTTCAAAGTGGCCCCAGAGGAGTTTGTCAAGTTCCAGTTCCAGAGATTCACAACCCTGAACCTCCACCCCAGCAACACCGACATCAGCGTGGCTGTAGCTGGGATCCTGAACTTCTTCAACTGCACCACCGCCTGCCTCATCTGTGCCAAAGCAGAATGTAAGTTCCCCCCGGCTGGCTCCACCCCAGTCTGGTCTTGTTGATTTCGCCCCGATTCCCTGTGCCCTCCAGAAAGGGGAGACTTCCTTCAGATAACCAGCGGGTTTGAGCATTCCCATGCCCATGTATCCGTGTGTGTGTGTGTGTGTGTGTGTGTGTGTGTGTGTGTGAAAGAGACAGAGAAAAATAGTGAGAGAGAGAAGGAGAGAGAGAGATGAGGAGGGAGTCCATCCAGGAGTACTCTGCCAGGACTCCCTGGGCATGAGTGGAACAGAGGGGAACTAGGTGACAAGGAGACTGGCCAACCGCCAAGCCTTTTTGCATCTGTAAACTCAATTCCCACGTTCTCAGCTTCATTGTTAAGGAGATACAAAAAGAGAGAGGGAACAGATGAAATGGGATGCATTTTTACTTGATGGGTGGGAGACGTTCTTCCCCCGGAGAGCAGGTCTTACTGATGGAACAAGGTCCAAGGTCAATTCCTGATAAAGCATTTTTTAGCAAATGCAGTTTTGGAAATGCATTTTCTATGACTCTTAGACAATTTGTGACATAAATTTAGTGTTTATGAGATTTAGTTAACTTAAGCCAGCCCCTTCCAGCAAATCTGTGCATCTGTGTGCTCCCGGCAGCAGCTGTGCACCCACACGTGGTCAAACAGGTGCTGGCCACTGGCTACTGCTGGAGCCCAGTGCCTGAGTCCCAGGCACCTGTGCCCTGTGCAGCTCACCTGTCCAGGGCTTACCCTGCGGGTCTTTGTGGGTTGCACTGCAAAGCGATTCCATCTTTATTAGGGCTTCTTTCTGTGGCTTCTCTGAACTACTGTGCCTTCTCAAGTCTTTCCTGCATCCTGGAATCTCTGCAGTCTCCAGGTACAGAAGCCACCTCTCTGTTGAGAGTCAGAACTACCTACTTTCCCAGACCTTTGTGCCTGGCATGTAGACGGATTCATTTATCCAGTACAGATTTATTGAATATGTACTCTGTGCTACTCGAGAAATCAAGGAACTGAGTTCCAAATCTGCCGTGACCACGCATTGGGTTTGGAGGTATTGGATTTCCCCATTTCAAAGTTGATAAAGTTGAGACTCTGGGAGCCAAAATGACTTGCCCAAGGCCACACAACTTAAGCATTAGGGCCCAGACTCAAATACAGGTCTTCTCACTTCAAGTGGAAAGCTCTTTCCAGAGCCCTGCAGTGGATGCAGAGAAAATAGAGCCCCGGCCACTGATCTGAGAAGGCCCAGAGTGGTTTGTGCTAAGTGTCAAATGTGCAATGTGGCCAGTCATGAAGGAGAAGGTCCCTGAGTATAGGGTGCTAGAAAGGCTTTGGGATGTGGGCAGGGCTTCACCTGGCTCTCAAAAGATAAAAGATTTAGAAAAGGAGGGAAAAGAGATAGGTCATGCCAGATGAGGAGCAAGAGAGGGAAGCAGGGATCCTGATGCTGTGCCTAGAGGGAGTTGGTTGGAGCCTAGAGTCCATGCTGGAGAAAGATGGAAAGGAAGGCTGGGGAAGGGAGCAGAGATCCTTATAACAGGTGAAGAACACAGACTGGGTCCTGCATCATCTGAGAGCCCTCGAAGGTCTGTCTTTGAGGAGTGTCTTCTGAGGAGAGGCATTTCTCATCATGGGTGTGCCCTTGTGGAACGACTGGTTTTAGATCCATGAAAAAGGCAAAGGAGTTGGGAACTGAAATTAGACTCAAGGAGCTGGGGACCCTCTTGTGTGGAGATAGAAAGTTGAACCCAAGCCTTGTTCAACAGGCAAGCCCTGAGTGGCACCAGTAAGTTGGGTGCGTTCTAGAGCAATCCAGTCCATCACTCAGGCAGTCAACAGGCGTCTTTGAGCATCTCCTGGCTGCTGGGCACCCTTCCACTCTATGTAAGACATAAAAGAGCAACATGCAGTCTCTGTTCTCAAAGATGAAGCAGAATAGATGGAAAACTAAGCAGGGTCTATGGTCAGACAGTAAAATGGGTGTAGTGGCTCACGCCTGTAATCCCAACACTTTGTGAGGCCAAGGTGGGTGGATCACTTGACGTCAGGAGTTTGAGACCAGTCTGGCCAACATAGTGAAACCCCGTCTCTACTAAAAATACAAAAATTAGCCAGGCGTGGTGGTGTGCACCTGTAATCGCAGCTACTCGGGAGGCTGAGACACGAGAATCACTGAACCCTGGAGGCTGAGGTTGCAGTGAGTTGAGATCATGCCATTGCACTCCAGCCTTGGAAGCAGGAGTGTAACCCTGTTTCAAAAAAAAAAAAAAAAAAAAAAAAAAGAGGCGGTGAAATGATGAATCTGGACTCCTAGAGAATTGAGGTACACTGGAGTTCTCCAGTGGGCTTCCATGAAGGGGGCTTGGCAAGAGCTCAGTGAACATAGATTCTAACCCCCTCAGCTCTAGAAGAGGAAAAGGAGGCCCAGAAGGTAGCTTGGTTTGGCTACAATCTCATTGTTAGTAGGTGGTAGAGCTTGGATTTGAATCCAGATTCTCTGGATCACAATCCAGCGCACCATTGCCATTACACCTGTATTTATCAAATGCGTTTCCTCTGGATCCATGTTGACCCATGCAGTAGCCGCAAGCCGCGTATGGTTATTGAAGTGTACATATGAATTCATTAAAGTTAAATAAAATTAGAAATCCAGTTCCTCTCTCTGTCTTGTTACATGTTAAGTGGTCAGTAGCCACGTGGCTGGTGACCGCTGTGTGGGACAGCGCAAGTGTAGAACATCCCATCATTGCAGAAAGTTCTACATGACAGCTCTGCTTTGATGATAAGTGTTTAGTGGGCCAAGAGTTTTATGGCCAAAAAATAATAATAATAATAATAACAATATTTGGATAGCCCTTCATTCTATTTCCTCCTAGTGGAGGAAATTGATGATACACATTAGCAGGGGCACGCTCAGATGTCCTGTGGCCAAAACAGATATTTGCTTCATTTTCTTTCAAATACATTTGACCATGAGCTGAAAAAGGATGCTGATCTTACAGCCTGAAGGATGTTCCTACTTCAAGCACAGTGGGAAGCGCTGCATTCCAGTAGGCGGTTCTCCTCCTGTGGTGCCCTTGGACCATTAAATGGTGTAACAGGCTCAGTGATTCTCTCCTAGAACTGACGGCCACAAGCCCATTTTGGCAGGACTGAATTGGTATACCCCGTGTACACAGCCGGGCTGTTAAGAGACAGAGGGCACCCACAAATGTCTCCAGGCAAAGATTGTCCCGCTGTCTTCCTCAGTGCTGGCTACAATGTCTCAGCAACCTGATACGAAGTTATTTTTGTGTCCAGTCGCAACCTCTCTTGCTTTTAGGCTGAGACTTGTTTCCTCTGCTTCAGCTCTTTCCGGGCTCTGGGAAACAGGTTGCTCAGATGTTTGCTAAGCATCTACTACACACCAAGCACTATGCTAATACTGTTGCCTCTCAGCCCAGGGCTCTTCCCATTATAATTATGACATTCCTTGACATTCAGATGGTTCCGTGCAGATGGCAAAGCACTTTCACTTAACGTTTCTCCATTTTACCTCCCTCCTCCCCAGTCATTCCAGAGCTGAGAAAACAGTCTTGGAGGTATTAAGGGACACCGGGTCGCACAGCTGGTACATGGTGAAGCTAAGGCTTTATCTTAGTCCTCTGATCCTCAAGCTGGCGCTTTCCTTTCCATGACCCCCTTCCACCCTCATGCTCTGCACAAACAGCCCCAGAGCAGTGGTTCGAGGGTGGGCTCTGCCTGGCAGGTGCGGTGTCCAGTGAAGGGCAGAGATCTGTCTGAACAACATGGGCCCTTGTTCCCTCGAGCACGGGTGCAGGACAGCTAAGCTCAGACAAGGCCTGGAGCAGATGTACCTGTCCAGGTGCAGCAGGAGCCGGCCCACAGCCCAGGGGACTTGGCAGGTACACAACACAAATCTGCTGGAACTCACCCACAGAGGCTGCCGAGGGACTCCGGTCCCCACCCTCTGGGACCAGAGGAAGGAAGGTGGAGCAGAGCAGAAGTTCAAGGGCAAAGAGGATTTAAAATCTAATCAAGGGATGAGAAAATGAGGGACTGATGGGAAATGCAGCTCAGAGCTCTGAAGGAAACACTTTTCCAGCTTCCTTATTAATGCAGGGCCGAGAGATGCTGTGAGTAGAATTAGGAGCAGAATCTAATTCTATTTTCCAGCCATCAAAATTAAGCATAGTGGAGATAATTCCATGGAGAATCATGCCACTTATTCTCCTGGTTCCCAAAAGTAGGTTTTTAATAAGCAAGTTTTGGACCAAGTAGAGAGACATTGTACATTACATTATTTTTCTGTAATGGGAAAAAAAGTCAGAACATTTGCAAGTGCCTACTTCTGATGAGGCTGGGGGAGGAAAGGTGGTGAGCAGCCCAGGTGTGGCTCTCCTGGTCATAGCCCACAGAGCCTGAGGAGTTGGCTACTGGAGGGCTTTCAAGGAGAGTCGGGGCTCCCCACTGTGGGTGCCCAGGGCCTGTTGGTCAGATCACCCAGCTCTGCCGCAGAGCTGCCTGTTGACCTCAGGCTGGCCCCAGAGCCACAGGTATAATACAGTGTGTATTTCCCTGCTATCTTCTGACGTGGCTCAAATCATTTTATTTTTTTCTTCTTTTTTTAAATTTTTTTATTTTTGAGACCTTTTTTTTCTGTCAGCCAGGGTGGCTCAATCTCAGCTCAACAGAACCTATAGCTCTCTGGTCCAGGTGATTCTGCTGCCTCATACTCCCGAGTAGCTGTGATTATAGGCATGAACCGCCACGCCCAGCTAATTTTTGTATTTTTTTGTAGAGATAGGTTTCACCAGATTGGCCAGGCTGGTCTTGAACTCCTGACCTCAGATGATCTGCCCACCTTGGCCTCCCAGAATGCTGGGATTACAGGTGTGAGCCACCGCACCCAACCTCTTTCTGAATATTTTAATGTCCTTTTTGTGGTTACATGACCTGTGTCCCCACATCTGCTACTTATTTGCTACCTGTGAGATGCTGGGAAAGTGACTTTACCCTCTACCTCTGTTGTCTCATCTGTAAAATGGCAGTAGTGAAATCTCCCTCCCAGGATGGCTGAGGGGATTATATAGGATGAGAGCTGGAGAGTGAATAACACAGAGTCCAAACTATGGAAATGCTCGACACACATGAGTTTTCCTTTCCTTCCTTCCTCTGATCTCTTTCAAATGAGGCGAGGCCAGACCCAGGAGCAAGGGTCAGCCGAGGTCCAGCTCTGTCCTCCTACCAGCCCTGTGTTCACCAAACGTGGCCCAGGCTGCTGAAGAGGAGCCGACTTGGATCTCAAGGCAGTCCCTGCTCTTGGGGAGGATGTGCTGCCAAAGAGAACCGCAGGATGCTGGAGTCAGCCAAGCTGCTCCACCGCTTGGGAGCTGTGTGACATGGAGCAGGTCAATCTGCCTCTCTGGGCCTTAATTTCCTCCTGTGTAACAGTGCAATAATAGTGTCTGTTGGGGTAATTGGATGGGAAAGTAACTGGGCCCAGAACACAATACCACATTTAATTACTGTTATTTTATCCTGGAACTCTGGTTGTGGCAGTGGGGGTGGAGGATGGGGAGGAGGCAGTGATACCCAAGGCCCCGGAAAGGTAACCAAGACAGTAGTGGGCCTTTCCCGACCTCCCTGTGGGAGGTCTTTTGCTCATGATGATACAAAATTGACCATGCAGCTCTGTGCTGATACCAGGAAGGTCGTAGTCCTCCCATTACAGAGCACTTACTACGTGCCCAAAACCATGCTAAGGGTTTTATATTATCTCATTTAAATTTTAGATTCTCTTATTTAAACCGTATAGCTCATGATAACCATGTAAGATGGGCTTTATTAACATTCTCATTATATGCAGAAGAAAAGAGAGATTAACTCTGTTTTCAAGGTCACATGATTCTTGCTATCTTCTCTCCCGGCTTTCCTAAAGAAGAGAGAGAGGTGAGGGACCATCTTTCCTATAGTACAGGAGGACTGAGACCATCCCATCTATCAGAACCAGAATGTGGAATCAGATAAGCTGGGTT
Organism: Saimiri boliviensis; assembly: GCF_048565385.1. Taxonomy (NCBI): domain Eukaryota; kingdom Metazoa; phylum Chordata; class Mammalia; order Primates; family Cebidae; genus Saimiri; species Saimiri boliviensis. The sequence continues at coordinate 56,410,079 of NC_133454.1, forward strand.
TGGATCCTGGCCGGTCCCAGGACCTGTGACCCTATGATCTCGGTCACTGGTTCTCTCCCACTACACCAATTATATCTTTACTCAGGGATAATAACACCCACCTCCCAGGGCAGTCATGAGGATTAAATCAACTGTGTATGTGCAGGAGTTTAGGAAACAGTGAAGCTTATTCTCAGAGCAGGGATGCCTGCCTGGCCCCAGTAGCTGAGGCCCAAGCTGGACACACATCCTAAAATCAGGAGACTGATGGGAACACAGAGGTTGGGGTCTTCCCACACCCATTCTTGCCATTTTAGAAGAGACAGCCTCAGTGACCAAGCACGGCCACCTGCGGGCTGCCTGTGAGCACGAAGCCTCAGCTGGTTCCTCCTCTGGCCCCGCTAGTCCCCTTCCCTGCCTGTTCCTGGAGCCAAGCTTGGATGCAGATAAAAGACATCGATCCAGAACTTGAACTTGTTCTGTGCCCTTTCCCCACATGGGGACACCTTGGACCCTCATCTTGTCCCTCCAGTTAGGGTTTGCTCTGTGGAAGAGGTCCGACTGCCACACATCCTGAGGCGTGGGCACCTGGCAAGGGGAAGGGCAAGGTTTAGGGTTAGGACACTATGTGCCGTATTGAATTCATGCTATCTCATTAAATCCTCACCACAGTCTGCTGAAGTCAGTATTACATGAGCTACTTCCCACAAGGTTGAAAAGTGCTGGTCCAGGACCAAGGAACTACTCCAGCCAGTAGAGAGGGCAGGAAGCTGGTTGAAAGAGGTGTTTATTTTTGTAGTATTTTTTGATAACAGGGGTCCTCTGTTTTCCCTGCAGACCCATCACTTAGATCACGGTGTCCTTGTCCTGCAGAGGTGTCCACCCCTGGCTGTGGCTTTCCCTGCCTCGACATCCTCCTCCCACCCCTTTTGGCCCCTGCGTTCTACTTCCAGCAGCCAGCCTCCCTCCTTCCTCCCAGAACAGCCTGCCCGCCGAGTCGCTCATCGATCCGTCCCGCTGCATCCTGAGCAAGGCTAATAGGTTCCTTAGGCCCTTCTCAGCCTTAGACTTGGCAGGCAGGCAGGCTTGCTGCTGGGCCATGGGTCCCGAAGGAGAGGAGGGTGGGGGTGGAAGCGGATGGGGTGTGGGGAAGAGAGCAGCTTTTAACCCCTATGATGGCAGCTGCCTTTGGTGAATCCCTTAGTTCCATTAAATAGATAAGGGTGAGGAGAATGACGATTGGAAAATGCCAAACTGCCCTGAAAACTCTTAATATTCTCTCAATGTAACTAAACTATACTTTTCCTAATGTAAATTTCTCCCACTGCCGAGAATTAAGAAGTATCCTCTTCTGATTCATAAAATTAGTAGATCTCTGGGCTGGAAAGACGTCAGTGTTTTTCTTGTTCTACTTTTCATCCGCTGGTTTAATTCTCTCCACTATGATCCTCACGAGGGGCTTCAGTCTTTCCTTGACTACCTCCAGTGATGGGGAACTCACTACCTCATGGGCAGCCCACAGCATCATAAAGGAAGGGTTCTTCCTGATGTTGAGCTGGAGTCTGTCTCCCTATGACTTCCATTTCCTCATTACTCCCGGGTTTAGTCCTTGAGTCTGCCAAGAGCTAGCCTGCCTCATCACAGCCCTTCCCATTCTCCCTCCGGCCAGGCACTCAAGTCAGGCACTGCTCCTCATGTGAGATGGTGACAGTTCCCGCCTGGCACTGCTGCTCCCCTGACCTGTTAGGATGCACTTACTTTCTTTCCCCACAGTCTCTATGTCACTGCAGTCCAGCAAGCACCATATACCCTGCCTGCACTGTGGACGCTCAGGGAAGCCTGAAGTGGGCTCCTTACCTAACACTGAAATCATTGATGCATTTACTGTATTGTAAATATATACACGTACACACACACATATATATATATACATACATGCACATATATGTGCTCTCAAATATGTTCTATGGTTTAAAACCAAGGCTATCGGCCAGGTGCGGTGGCTCACACCTGTAATTCCAGCACTTTGGGAGGCCAAGGCAGGTGGACCACAAGGTCAGGAGATCGAGACCGTCCTGGCCAACATGGTGAAATCCCATCTCTACTAAAATACAAAAACTTAGCTGGACGTGATGGTGCGCACCTGTAGTCCCAACTACTCAGGAGGCTGACGCAGGGGAATCGCTCGAACCCTGGAAGTGGAGATTGCAGTGAGCCCAGATCATGCCACTGTACTCCATTCCAGCCTGGCGACAGAGCAAGATTCTGTCTCAAACAAAAACAAAGACAAAAAACAACAACAACAACAAACAAAACAAAACAAAACAAAAAACAAGGCTATATTTGGTAGGTTGGATAATCCTGTAAGAGGTGGGAGAAGTGAGAAGGGAGTGGAGGCTGGAGAATGGAGAGAAGGTTTCAGGGAGAAGACCGGGTGAAGGGCAGTTGGGGGTGAGTGGGAAACAAGATTTGTTAAACCCCTTGTACCTGCCATCCTCTTAATGACCCTGTAATTCCCCTAATTCCACAGAAAAGGAAACTGAGGCACAGAGGGGTGGGGCCATTGCCACAGTAAGCTGCCTGGCAGTGGTGGGGTTGGCACTCATGTCCCCACATTGGACTCTTTGTTCTGTGCCAGGTTGGGAAATGGAGCAACTGACTGACAGGCAGTTCTGAGTGGGACGTGGACTTCCCAGAGGACTTGCCGCCTCCTCCCCTCCCCGTCCCTGCCCTGCGTCTCAGCACACAGAGCATGTTGTATGGAGAATGATGCTGCTCTTTGTTTAAAGGACAGCAGAATTCTCCAAGGGGTAGCAGGCTGGGAATTGATTGGAACAGATCCCCAGTTTATCTGACATCTGGGGGGCTCTCTTTCCCTGGGAGCTGTGTGCACCTGCCATTTGTAAAAGAATAAAGCATCCCCGGCGGCTTTTGCCAGGCCTCACACGCTATGCATAATCCTACTGTCATACCCCAGCCTGCCCTGTCTCGTCCCACTGAATTTCATTGCCTGTCTGAAAAATCCCACGGGATTTGGGCTCTTTCCCAGCCAGGCTCCAAAGATTCTCCATGCACCATTCTAGGACCCAGGGAGTTTACCTCTGCCACCTCCGCCCCCCCGTTCACCCCTCCAAGCTGTGGGGCGCCCTCACCCACAGCCTGCTCAGGAGACAGCTGAGACTGCAGGTGCCCCAGCTCCGTGGCCTCCCTCCACCTCCTTGTTAGAGTGTCTTTTGGATCAGGCACCCAGACCCTTGTCTAGGTAGCAGTTAGCTTTTCACATCACCTCTGAGGAAGAGGCGGTAAATACTCTCCATTTTACATGTGGGACCAAATGAGGCTGCCCTCTTAAAAAAAAAAAAAAGATTAAATTCAGGCTGCCGAACAAAACGGGATGTGATTTGAACTTCATCATCAACTTAGGTGCGAGTGCTGGGATCCTCTGCTCCTAGAGGCAGGGACTGTATGTGACCCATCTTCTCTGCCTGGTGTCCTGTCTGCACAGTGCCTGGCACTCAGGACGTGCCAGGGAGTGCTGGTTGAACAGAGGTGTTCTTCCCTGACTCTTCATCTGCCTCACCATGCCTGCCCTTGGAGCACTTCTAGGGATGAGTAAGTTCAGGAGTGATAACGAAACAGTGCGTTCCACTTCCTGACGGGCTTTCCCATGTGATCACATTAAGTTCTCATCGTCCTTTGCCCATTCTACAGATAAAGAATGGATCCTTGAAGAGGTTAGATGACTTCTCAAGGTCACATAGCCAAGGAGGGCTGACCCCGAGCTTGAATCCAGAGCTTCGGGATCAGGATCAGCAGAGAGTAACCCGGCACTTCAGTGCTGCTCTTGTGGGGGCTGGTGGTGAGGGGCTGGGAGGGGTACAGATGGCGGTGGCAGTGGGTCTTTACAAGTCTCAACCGAGACCCTGTCAGGACAGAGAGGAAAGGCCAGGGTTGTGGTTTGCACAGCTGGGTTGTTTCTGAAGCCTCTTTATAAATAACAGGTCTTCCCAGGGCTTCTCCCTGGCCTGCCACAGCCTCCAGCTCCCTGGAAAGCCTTCTCAGAACAGGTGACAGGAAGACAGGGGTTGGCAGCACCTTCCCAGAGCTCCTGTCTCTACCAGGCCAGGCCTCCACTACCCTCTCCATTCTGTTAAAAAAAAGCACAGACACACACCCATCACCAGCTTTCCTCCCCTAAGTCCTGAGACGCGTGTCTCTGGGCCTTCCCTGGCACTGTGCCGGCTGCCTCCAGCTGAGTTTGTCCTCAGAGGCAGCCCGGGCTCATGGGCAGAGGGTTGGATGGAATTCAGAAAATGGAGATCAGAATTCTGGTCCCAGCTGTGTCTCTGTGTGCTGAGCAAGTCATGTCACCCTTCTGCAACGCAAGGAGGTGGATGAGATGCTCTTCCTCCTTTTGGCCTGGGCAGTGAGTAACCTATGCAGGAAAGCGTCTTCTGGGGTTGTAGTCAAGCCATCCCCGAGATGAATATCCATCCCATCAGCCAGTACAGAAACCAGCAGCATGGGTCCTTGGACTGGCTAGAAAGCCAACCCTGGGCCGGGCACGGTGGTTCATGCCTGCAATTCCAGCACTTAGGGAGGCCAAGGCCGGCAGATCATGAGGTCAGAAGTTCAAGACCGGCCTGACCAACATGGTGAAACCCCATCTCTACTAAAAATAAAAAAGTTTAGCCGGGCATGGCGGCATGCCCCTATAATCCCAGCTACTCAGGAGGCTGAGGCAGGAGAATCGCCTGAACCTGGGAGGCGGAGGTTGCAGTGAGCTGCAATCGTGCCACTGCACTCTAGCCTGGGTGACAGAGTGAGATGCTGTCCCCACCCTCGCCCCAAAAAACGAAAGCCAACCTTTCTCTCGCCATCCCAGTGTGTGAGGCCAGTTGTTCGTTCTCCCTTCGATTCTCCTCTGTGCTGGGGATTATAATGCTTTATGGGATTGTTGTGAGGACTTACATGAGATAAGCCATGTAAAATGTTTAGCACATTAACTGGGGCACAATAAGCATTTGATAAATGCTGCCCTTGTCATTGCTTTTGGGAGCAAACGCCTACGCGATGTCTCTTTCCTTAGGAATTGAGACCACACTCTGCCTCCTGCACCCCCACATCACCTCCACCCGACACATTTCCCGCCCCTTCCCCATACACACATACTGTCTCTTGGCTGGCATGCCTTTCCAAAGACAAGGCAGAATTAAGACCCTCTTGTTTGTCTGAGTGACGTCATTCTGGAACCCCTCCTCCCACCAGGGCCCTAGGCCTCAAATAGCTGGTGGGCGGAAGAGGAGGAAGTGAAGGAGAGCAGGGGGAGTCCTTAGTGCCCAGTCCCTTTTTTCTGTTTTGTTTTGGGCCCAGATTCTTGCGTGCTGGAGCACAGTTCAAAGCCTGTTCTCTTATGATCATGGTAATACTTTGTCTTAATGCAGCCACGAGGCTCTGAGGAGTTCAAAGTGTTTTGCTAGATCTGTTTTCTGGGCCTTGGGATCTTGAGGGAATTGCTTCTCTACCTCCAAAATGAAAACAAAGGCTCTCGCAGAGCCCAGTGTAACACTGATGAGGGTTTTTCGTGTCGGAGGCTTGGGCCTGAGCCCCTCACATGTGGCCTCCTTTAATTCTTGCCTTGGACCTGCGTGCTGGCTGCCATGGTAATTCTGACTTCTCAGATGAGGAAACTGAGGCCAAGACAACTGGCCACATGGAGAGGTCCTTGAATTGGGGAAGCAGATTCAGGCCTGGTGGTCTCTGAACTCAGGTCTTGGTCTCGGTGCATGATGTCTGGCTTTTGAGGGTGGTGGGGAGGAAAAGGAATTCTCTTATTCCACCCAAGGGAGCTTCCATCTTTACCTTAAAAGAAGGTTCTTGAAGGAGTCAGGGGAGGTGACGGGCTCAGCAATGTTCTTTTATTTTAGATGGGATCATTGAAGCCCACAGAGGCTGAGAGACCTGCTCAGGTTATGATCTGGCTCCTTAATGCTGGCAATGGGGCAAGACCCTCCATCCCACTTCCAGCCCACATCTCCTTGCCTTCCTGTTTCTGCCCAGGCATTTCTTAAGGCAGCTCTGTGGACCCTCAGGGGCTTCATCCTCTCTCCCCTCCAGGCCTTTTAAATCTAGAGAAGCTGCTCCGGCAATTCCTCATCTCCAAGGACACGCTCTCCGTCCGCATGCTGGATGACACCCGGGACCCCACCCCCCTCCTCAAGGAGATCCGGGACGACAAGACCGCCACCATCATCATCCATGCCAACGCCTCCATGTCCCACACCATCCTCCTGAAGGTGGGAGCCTCCCTCTCTCCCCTCCCCTGCTGAGCTCCCACCCTCCTCCCTCCTTGCCTTGAGGGTCCTCCTGAGCTGAGGCTGATGGAGCCCTGGGCTGGACCTGAACCCTGACAAACCTCTCTCTGTGCTCCTGTTTTAATGGGTGGTTCCCTCAAACCAAAAGAAGAAAGCAGGGTGAGGGTGATGTCGTTTTCAGCACTCGGGCAGCAGAGCAGTAGGCACGGAGACACCTCGACGCTGCCAAACCTAGACCCTGGTAAGGGTTCTGTGGAGAGGCCTGCAGGTTTCTAGGAGGGGCTAGGGCGGGGCGCCCAAGGGGCTTGAGTAGAGGCTGTTTGCCAAATGGTATAGAAAGGTTTCCATAGTTTGACAATAGGACCATCACACCAGTGTGTACTGCTGAATGCCACCTCTGTGTTTAATCCTGACACGGTGCACAACAGTTTACATAGCGCTTCTGTGTAGTCTCTCTCCCAGGGTAGAGCTCTCAGCAATGACGTGAGGTAGGTAGAACGTCTTCCCCCAGAGATGAAGAAACTGAGACCCTGGAAGATGAGCAGATACATCCAAGGCCCAGCCCTGGGGGGAGCAGGGCCAAGCCTGCACAGCCCTCTCTTACCTGCAAATCAGGTAGTATCTCCTATGCTCCTGGAGTCGGAGGGTCAATGCCAGCCCCTGAATCAGAACATGCACACAGGAAGCAAACCAGGACTCTGAGCGAGGCTGGTCCAAGAGAGAGAGAAGTCAGGAGCCTGGGGGCCCCACACAGGACAAACAGCTGAAAATAGCTGGGCAGCATCAGAGTCACCTGATGCCAGTTCCTGGGCTAGTGGCTGGGCCGGGCATGAACCTCGGAGAGAACGGGACCCACTTCCAGGCTCCTTGGTGGCTCCCCCTGACCTCTCCAGGCTCACTGGCCTCTTCTAATGCCATTTTAATTGCACATTTAAACACAACCTGCCATCTTCCACTGGGGGAGTGAGGCTCCTCATTAACCTCTGCCAAGCTGTGAGGAGCCTGAAGACACTCAGGTGATTGTCTCCTTCCCTCTGTCCCTCCCAGTCGCCCCTCCTCAGCTCGTTTTTGTCTCAGAGTTAATAAGAGATTTGAATGAGTTCTCTCAGTACTGAGGGCTGTCCCTTCAGCCTGTTGCTATAGTAATCTTCCAGAGCTCCAAAGCCATGTCTGTCTGTGTGCATATACCCAACTCACATTCTCTCTTTTTTTCTCTCTCCCTTTCTCTCTCTCTCTCTCTCTCTCTCTCTCTCTCTCACACACACACACACACACACACACACACTGAAACACAGCATTTTTTCTCCTTTCTTCCTTTTTCTCTCTCTTCTCTTATGCCTGGAGCTATGATCAATGAAGTCATTAAGGGTGGAAAAGCTCCTCTTAAGTTTCAGGGGAGGAGAGGGATCCTCCTCAGGGAAGATTGGGAACAGGGAGTGAGAGCTTCAGCTTAGTAGATAGAAGTCCCTCCAACACCCATGAGGAGGGTAGATCAGAATACACAGGTCCCCCCGGCGGTGGCTGGAGGCTGCCTGAACAGCCCTAGGTAGAAGCCTCTGTCCGCCGGCCTCTCACCCTCCGTGCCTCCCAGCATACGATGTTGAGTTATTCTTATTATTTTTATACTAACGGTATTACTAGTTCATTGTTGAACTTTTGGGATATATAGAAAAGAAAGTGGTAGAAAAAACTAAAAATTATTCCCAGTCCTATTACCCACAGCTATTTAAGCACTGTTAAATTTCGATGTCTATTTTTTCTGCGTTACAGACACATTTTCCGCCCCCCCCCAAATTATTGTCATACTGCAGAAACTTTGATGTAAGCGCTTTTCTCCCCACTTAATTCTATGCCATGCATTTTCGCCATGTCATTAAACATTTTTCTACAAATATTTTAATGGCTGCATCATTTCCTATTATACAGATGTCCCATAATTTATTTAACCATCACTTTATTGTTAGAGATATAGGTTGTTTCAGATCTTTTGCTACAATAAATAATGCTCAGATGCACATCTTTGTACATAAATCTTTATGCGTATTCATGAATATTTCCCCAGCATAAATTTCTAGGAGTGGAATGACTGAGTTAAAGGTATGCATGCTTTTAAGGATTCTGATATGATTTGCCAGATTGCGTTTTAGAAACGCTGTAACAGTTTACACTTTCGCCAGCAGTGCATAGGTGTCTTATGGCACCCTTGCCAATGCTGGGGATGTTAATTAAAAGCGCTTTGGGGGTTTTTGTTTTGTGGCTGTGCTTTTGAAGGAAGCTCTGTCTGTAGTTATTAGCAAATGATTCTGCTTGACACCCCAGGGCTGTCCTTCCTGAGCCCACCTGTTAGCCCCAACTCCTGTGACCTTGGAGCCAAACTGATCAATGGGCAACAAGGCTTCGGGAGAGCACATGCTTCCCTCGGGCTCCATACTTCTCCCTCCAGGAGGGTGCAACAGGGCCTTGCAGGGCCTCAGTAAGGATGGGAAGCAGAGTGAGCAGAGAGCACACCGAGCCTCTGGGAGACTCAGTGTGCACGTGGGAGCCCAGCTCCTGGAGCCTGGCAGCACTCTGCCATCTCATGATTTCAGGAGTATTTGCAGGGTAATCCTTGACTTTATTGAGTGGCTGTTCCAGTAACGAACTCCGTGTTTACCCAGAAATCAGGCCTTAAAAACCAAGGATCTGTTGTGTGTTATCTCTAGGACAGCAGATTTCACAAAATGGATTTTAACCCCCAACTGTGCCCCATCCTGGGCCCTCTGCCCCCAGCCTGTCACTGTAAGCAGTGAGCTCGCTCAGCGGGTCGCATCCATCTTGGCAGGGGTGAGACGCAGCAGCACTCTTACTTGGACAGTATGAGTGTGTGTGTGTAGTGGGGTGTAGGATGGAGGTGGTCATCTTGCCACATCATCCTCTCAAAAGTGGAGGAGGAAATAGAGCTTGGCCTGAAGGAAGAAGGAAGCTCACCAAAGAGGCCTTAAGCTCCATTGTGCCCTGAGACTCCTGCCCCCATCACCGAGCCTTTGCCCTTGAGCTTCCCATTAGAACAACTGTGATAGAATTTCCCCCAGCCTGTTCCTCAGGGAACCTGTGAGGGTTTCTATAAAATGGCCAGGCACAGTGGCTCAAGCCTGTAATCCCAGCACTTTTGGAGGCCAAGGCGGGTAGATCACCTGAGGTCAGAAGTTCAAGATGAGCCTGGCCAATGTGGCAAAACTCCTTCTCTACTAAAAAAACAAAAATTAGCCAGGCGTCGTGGCGAGCACCTGTAATTTTAGCTACTGGGAGCCTGAGGCAGGAGAATCGCTTTAACCCAGGAGGTGGAGGTCGCAGTGAGCCAAGATCACGCCACTGCATTCCAGCCTGGGTGACAGAGTGAGACTCTGACTCAAAGAAAGAAAAAAAGAATGCCCACAAAATAATTTGAGTTCTTTGGGAGTTAAACACTATGTGAGAGGAAAAATGTAATCATCCTTGGTCTGATTTCTACTCCATCCGCCCCAATAGTCCTGACAAAAATGGTCTCCCAGTGCCCCAGGGCTGCAGGATACATTATGAAAATCTAACCAACTGTCAGGAGGGATGAGGGCCCTGGAGAGAGTGGGACTCGTTATTTACCTGATCTACCTGTCAGTTTCTATAGCACCTGTCACACTCAAAGCCGGGCACACTGACAAGGAAGGTTGGCTAGGGGTATTTATGATGGGTAGGAAGATCAGACAAAAGGGAGACTCTTCTGATGTAGCAATTCTCAACTGTGGAATGATGCCACACTGGTGAGCTGTGATCAAGGAAGAGGCATGTCACAGGCAACTGACTCCTCACGAGGAATAAGGGACCCAAGTTTGCAAATGAGTCACTTGTTTCCTACGTTACTACAGATTCAAGAACAACACCCTTATGAGTCTCCCCTGCACTCTGATGGAGTGGAGTTAATTTGCATTACTACAACCTGTGGACTCTCTTATCTGTACTAGGGCCCTGAAGAGAGTTGTGTTTGTGGTTCCATCAATTTCCCAGTACTGAAGCGGGAGTATAGTTTGGATAAAAGCCGTGAAGTTAGGCTGCCTGGATTTTCTTTTATTTTTTCCGTTAATGAGACATGTGATCTTGTACAAGTCACTTAGCCTTTTGTTGTGTCAGTTTCTTCAGCTGTAAAAGGGGGTTGGGGAGGAATAATAGTGCCAACCTCACAGAGTTATCCCAGGTAGAATGCTTGGGAGTGTCAGGCACATACTAAACGGTGGGTGAGTGTTAGCCATTGTTATTGTTAATAGCTGTGGAGATCATTATTGTAGTCTGTCTTATTATATGCTTCATTTCCCTAAAAGTCATTTTGGTTCCAGTAATATCTGGCTATAATCATGAGAGTATGTTGTGTGTAAGAACAGCGGCTACTACGCATGCCACCATAAAGGGTAGGGGGACAGGTGGAGGTGGAGAGACCCTGCTGTTGAGACCAGAGTTTCTGTGCTCTGTCCTCCAAGATCAAGGGCAACATAAGAACCAATCAAGATGTTCTGTTCTGCCTGGTGCCAAGGGGCAGTGGGCCAGACAAATGGCAGGCACTTGGAACACCTACTGCTCATTTGCTTCAAGGGAGCGGTTGTTTTCTTCTCTAATCTCCTTCTCTTCGCCTTGCAGGCAGCCGAACTTGGGATGGTGTCAGCCTATTACACATACATCTTCACTAATCTGGTAAGATACTCTCATAGCTCACCTCCTTGGAAGAGAGTGTTGTCAGGGGTCAGGATTGGTGGATTAGGAGGGATGAAGTACAGGAGATGAGGAGTATGGGAGACAGAAGCGGAGGAACAGAAGCTAACCAGAGACACAGGGCATCCTGGAAATTCTCATCCCAACAATTCTGAGCTACAGGATAATGAAGATTTGGGGAATCTAATGCCTCCATTCAAATGCCACTCACTGTATAAAGCGAATTCTGGGCTGTAACGTGATGGACGAGCCTCATTGGTGGTCCAGTTGCTGGCCTGCAGTCCAGTCTCTATGTGGACTTAGGGATCAGGGGTCCTAAAATGTCCTGTGAGGTTTAGGAGATGACAGCCCAGAGAGACAGGTGTGGACTCTGAGATCCTTGTTCTTTTCCAGTGGGCATGGATGAGATGAACTTTGGAAACTAACAGGACTCAAACAGAATTAACAGTTTGTAAGTTTGCAAGGGAAAATCATGATGAAAAGTAACTATACGAGTGATGCTGGTTAAGTAGTAAGAAAACAGAAATAGCCATTGCAAAAATCCACCAGTGAGAGAATATTCTAGAAGCTTCTCATGAGTGTGTTGCCTTTCTGAAAGGGACAGACCTCTATTAGGAGTACGTCAGTGTCTATGAATGGTCCTTTCCAGGGGCTGCTGTGGGATTGTTCACCCCATAGCACCCGACAGGCCTTTGTTCTGAGTTGAAACAGACCTTGGAGGAATTCAGTGTGACCTTTCTTCTGGTATAGGGACTCCCACAAGAGGCTTGCCAGAAAGTCATTCAGCCTTTGCTTGGACTTGAGTAGAAATGCCTTGTTCACCACCTCCGTCAAAATACCTGCTCCGTTTTGGGCTTCTTCATTGAAGTCTCGAGTGCATGTAGATGAAACCCACACATATTATATGCACACAGCTTTAAGAAAACTTTCTCCAAGTAAGCACACCTGTGTAAGCGGCACACAGCTCCAGAAATAGAGCATTACCAGCACCCCAGAAACCCCCCTCATGCCCCTCAAAACATAAAACAGATGAACTTCTTTGTTTCTTTTTTTTCCTACCTAACACTGCTGCTATAAATTAGAGCATTAATATGTAAAAAGGGAGAAAAGGATTAGACTATTCCCAGAGCAAAGGAAAGCATTTGCTTAAAGTAAGGAGGCATCTGGGGGAGCCTGGGCAAGTTGGCAGAGGAGGAAAGAGAGATTAAAGTACCGTTGTGTTCCATTTTGGGAGCCTGGGAAATAGAGGAAGGAGAGGGAAAAGGCAGGCCAGGGGCTGCCTGCACTGTGCCAGCCTGCCAGAGGGGCTCCCTAAGTTAGACTGGCAACATCAGCAGAGGAGGTAGGAGCTGAGCAGTGAGCTGTCGCTGGGGTGAGTTAGCAGATAGAAGGAAGCCACTCATTTGGAAGATGAGTTCGCAGGATAGTAACCAGAATAAGGTGGAGTTGCTTTGCTTCAAGGTTTTTAAGACAGCATCCTCCACAGTGCACCAGTATTTCCCATTCATAGAAACCGTAAGAATGATGGTGATGATATTTTCTAGTGGAAGAAGCACTGGCCTATGAGGTCAGGAGGCCTGGAGTCAAGTCCTGACTGCCTTAAACGCTCACTGTGAGGCTTCGGTTGAGTCACAGTGACTCTCTGAACCACAGTTTTCTCATTTTAAAAATGGGAATATAAAACCTTATAAGATTATGAGGATTAACTGGGATTCTGTAAGTAAACATTTATTGCAAATAGTAAAGTACTATACGTTTTTAAGGCATTGTATTTTAAAAAATATATAGCTCCATGATGCTTTCAGTTTCCTAAGAGCTTTTCTCCCTTTTGGGTGGGCATGGATGAGATGAGCTTTGGGAATTAACGGGACTCCTGGAATTAACAGTTTGTAAGTTTGCAAGGGAAAATCATGATGAAAGTAACTATATGAATGAAGCTGGCTTAATTATAGTCACAAAAACGGAAGCAGAGCCGTTGCAAAAATCCACCAGAGAGAGAATATTCTAGAAGCTTCTCATGAGTGCATTGGCCTTCTAAAAGGGACAGACCTCTAACAGGAGTAAAGAAACTGTTTTTGGGACCACCCTTTCTTCCCAGTTACAGTTGGTGATTTTGTTTTTTGTTTGATTTTATTTTTTTAAGACAAAATCTCTCTGTGTCACCCAGGCTGAAGTGCAGGGCGCGATCTTGACTCACTGCAACCTCTGCCTCCTGGGTTCAAGCCATTCTCCAGCCTCAGCCTCCCGAGTTGCTGGGATTACAGGCACGTGCCACCATGCCTTGCTAATTTTTGTATTTTTAGTAGATACAGGGTTTCATCATATTGGCCAGGAGAGTCTCAAACTCCAGACCTCAGGTGATCCTCCCGCCTTGGCCTCCAAAAGTGCTGGGATTACAGGTGTGAGCCACCAGGCCTGGCCCAGTTGGTGTTTTGGGCTATAGAGGGAGGGGCTTCATCCAGAGGGTCATGAGTTGTCTTCTGAATTCTCCAGTTTCTTCTCCCCAATATAGATGCCAACTGGGTTTTAACTCTTATTTCTTCTTTCTTTGAATTCCTTGGGGATCTCCACCATGTCTCATCACTCTGAATTCTGCCACAGTGATGGAGTAGGTTCTCAGATTGGCTTTTAGAGAACGAGCATGGTAAATGGGGAAGCCATGGACCCTGGCAGTAGGTACTTAGGACTCAAAAGTTTAGTTTGATTAGCTACTGGTTGTGCAATCCTGTGCAGGTTCTTAACCTCTTTGAGCCCCAGGAACCTCTTCTGTAAGTGGACACTAATAGTATATTTAGGGGAAGGTATTATTTTAAGAGGTCCCGCTGATGCCGCTCATGGGCTAAAGGGAATAGAGGATGCTTATTTTGCTGCCCAGCCATGAATGGCTTGTGAAAGTGACTCCTAAAATGCCATTTATTTATTTCCAGAGGATAAATAGGACTAGGTAGTACAGTTATTGTGTGTGACTGAACCAACCATTGTAGGGTTTATTTGTGTCAGTAATTACTGAGTAATTGATCAAATGCCCGTACCTCACTCTTGTCCAGGCATAAAGAAAAGTGATTGATTTAGGGCATCTGTAATAAATGAATTAGGTTGACTGCTGTGGATTCTATCAGTTGATTACCCATAATAAGAATTGGGACAAAATCACCCATCACGAATTGAACTTCTAAACCATCAATTCATTTGACTCTATAGAAACAGTTTTTCTCTCTCTGTCAGGGTCTGGCTAGCAGGAAGAGTGAGTGTTCCAACCTTGAGCATTGGGTGACAGAGGTGACTGATGCAATAAGAGGAACTAAGCCAGAGAGAGTGGAGGCTGCTAGGGGGTCACACAGTGATCACAGGCAGAGCTGGAAGAAGCTGGGCAAGTCCAGGGAAGGGCTAGATCTCTGGTGCATGGGAAGCTGGGCTCAGTGGCAGGGTGACAGTGTGGTGTCAGACAATGAGAGAGACACTTCTGCAAGAGGAGAGAGAGCAGCAGACAGCCCCTCTCCAGAACAGAGGAGTAAGTCAGTGACAGGAAGTATGGAGGTGAAGTCCTAGGAAACAGTGAGCTGATATCCTGGCCTTTTATTTATATTATCTATTTCAAAATGAAATCTGAGTATTTGGCACTGATGTTAGAAACTTGATCAGTGAAACAGCTTCTTGCCCCTGCTTCTGGTTTTAGTGGGTCAGGAATCATGCCCAGCAGAGCAAATCTCTGATCAATAGACGCTAATGACACCTGGTCAAGGTGGGAGCCCTGGGGCCGAGGGTCAGCTTATGAGGTCCAAATCATGCAAACTCGACACGTAAATTGATAGCACTTGGCCAGAGGTCAGGCACACGGAGAGCAACTATGAGGAAGGAAGTCCTGGCAGGTAGACTGAGGCAAGGGTCAGGAGCCCAGGCCAAAGTGAAGTGGACTAATTAAGGAACAAATCAAGAGAAACAAAATTACTGCACAAAGTCACAAAAGATACAGGAGCGTGCCCACACAGAGAACTAGTTCCTGCCCTCATCCAGAAAGCAATCTGCCTGCCTGCCTTTGTTTGCAGTTTAGCGGCATTAATTATATTCACAGTGTTGTACAACCATCACCACTATATATTTCTAAAACTTCATCAAGGCAATCAGAAATTCTGTACCCATTAAGCCATAGGTCCCCATTCCCCCTCCCCATGGCCTCTGGTAACCTCTATGTTATTTTCGTCTCTAAGAATTTGCCTATTCTAGCTAGGTGTCTCATAGAAGTGGAATTATACAATATTTATCTTTTTCTGTCTAGTTTATTTCACTTAGCATGTTTTCTAGGTTCATTTGTGTTGTAGCACGTGTCAGAAATTGCTTTTCTTTTTGAGACAGAGTGTCACTCTTCCTGCCCAGGCTGAGGTGCAATGGCGCAATCTTGGCTCACTGCAACCTCTACCTCCCAGATTCAAGCAATTCCCCTGCCTCAGCCTCCTGAGTAGCTATGATTATGGGTATATGCCACTACATCCAGCTTTTTTTTTTTTTTTTTTTTTTAGTGAAGACAGGGTTTCACCATGTTGATCAGGCTGGTCTCGAACTCCAGACCTCAGGTGATCTACCCACCTAGATCTCCCAAAGTGCTGGGATTACAGGCGTGAGCCACCACTCCTGGCCTGCATTTCTTTTTTTTTTTTTTTTTGAGCTTTCTATTATTGTGGTAAAATATGTATGACATAACATTTGCCACTGTAACTATATTTAAGTGCACTTTTCAGTGGCATTACGTACTTTCATACATTTGTGCAACCATCAATACTATCCACCTCCAGACCGTTTTTCGTCTTTTCAAAATGAAACTCTGGCTCAGTTTGTGTACCCTTTAAACACAAACTGCCCATTCCTTTATCCTCCCAGCCCCTGGCAGCCACCATTTTGATTTCTCTCCATACAGATATAACTACTCTAGGTATTTTATGTAAGTGGGATCATATAATGTTTGTCCTTTTGTGCTTGGCTTTGTTTACTTGGACTTATGTCTTTAAGGTTCACTCATACACCAAAATTGCCTGCCTTCTTAAGGCCAAATAGTATATCATGTGTATGTAGACATACACACACCACATTTTTGTATCCATTCATTCATCGATGGACCCTTGGGTTGCCTACACCTTTTGGCTATCGTGAATAATGCTGGCATGAGCATGGGTGTGCAAATATCTATTCAAGTCCCTGCTTTCAGTCCTTTTGTGTATATGCCTAAGAGTGGAATTACTGAGTCACGTAGTAATTATTAGTTTATTTATTGAGAAACCACCAAACGTTTTCCAGAATGACCGCACCATTTTTCGTTCCTGTCAGCAATGTACAAAGGTCTCAGTTTCTTTGCAACCTTGACAATGCTTGTTATTTTTCATTTTTAAAAATAATAGCCATCCTGATGGGTGTGAAGTAGTCAGATGTGTTTTTTATTTCTATTTGAAGTGTACAAATTGGAAGAAGCAAGACCACTTGACTGAAGTTGAGAGTCTTGGTGATTAAGAAGCTTTATAATGAAAGAAAGTAGCTGATGTATAAAGTCCTTACGATCAGTCAGAAGTGGTGAAAATACCTGGTTCAGGAGCTTATGAGCTGTGTGGCCCTGGGGCCCTTGAGGCTTCTCTGTCCTCATACATAAAATGTGATGAATAATAATATCCATCTTTTAAAAATCTTGGTAAGATTTAAAAATTAGCTGCTGATAACACTGTACCTGGTATGTAATGCTAGCTGCTGTAACAGATAAACCCCCAAATCTCATAACTTCACACAATGGAAGTAAATTTCTTACTCAATTAAAGTTCCAAGAGGGTGTTTCTGGTCAGTGAGTAGCCTTCCATAAGGTAATTCAAGGGCCCAGTCTTCTTCTAGTTTATGAATGCGTCCTCTTAGAGACCAGTGTTAGGAAAAGAGCATGGAAGATCATACATGAGAAGGTTTATGGATCAGGCTTGGAAGTGACACATATGATTTCAGCTCACAATTCCATTGGCTGGAATTCACCACATGGCCACACTTACTTGTAAGGGAAGCTGGGAAAGGTAGTCTAGTCGTGTGCCCAAAGAAGAGGAAATGGGTTAATGATTGCAAAGCAACGTCTGCCATATTATTACATTATCAATCATCACACATCTATTTCATGTATGCTAGAAAACCAGTGAACATCCCAAGCCCTGGCTTGTCTGTTTAGAGGATAACTGATTCTAAAAATGGAGATTAGCACTTAGTTATAAGGATGTCAGCTCCCAGTGTTCCGTTATCCGAGGAGGGCATGCCTAGGGCAGTTATAGATGCACTGTGCTTTTTCCACCCTTTACTCTGCAAGGAAGTCTCTGTCTTCCAGTTGGCCTCTGTGTTTGGTTGGGGAAAACCTTTGTTGTGCAAGATTGATGGAAGTTTGGATAAGAGACATAAAGAATTAAGGGCCTTTGGACAACCAGTCTACTATTGAGACAGCAGGGGTGGCTGATGCCATCAGAGAAGAGGTGAAGGAGGAAGCTCAATTTGAGCTAATAAATCTGGCGGGACTATCCAGCTACTAATGAACCCAGAGAGATATGTAGTCACTGCATAATAGAAAAGATAAAATCATCCTAATCTATTGAGAGCATTGGTGGGCCCTGTGCCAAAGGCAGGAGTTGCCGTCTTGGCAGAGAGAAGTGTTGAGATTTAAGGGTAAGGGTCAAAAGTCAGGGACTGCCAATGAAGGGTGGGAAATCATTGGGCACTGGAAGCAGGAGGCTGTGCAGTCTGCTGACCACTGGGCTGCTACGGCATTGCAGGTGGTGTGACTAGCTGGATGCCATTGCCACCAATCCATTGCCACGTCCCAGGCAGGGCCAGAGCTCCCTGCTCTTGGTGCCACCACTGTGCTTGAGGGAAGGCTGCCATTTGTGGGGTGTCAATGGAGGCAGTGAGCACCCGGAGTTTTTCTTTTGGGGAATCTAGAGAAAAGGTGATGAGAGCTGGGTATGCTGTGTTAGAAGGCAGGGGGAAGGAGGAGGCTTCATTATTATAGACGGCAGTGCCCTGGAGTAGCATTGAAGCAGCGATGGCTTCAAGTTCCAGTCCTGATACTAACTAGCTGGGTGCATGGCAATATCAATAGTTGATATTTATGGAATACTCTCTGTGAGTAAGTGTTACTAAGTGCTTCACAGTTATTTTCCCATTTAAACCTCACAGCAACTCCAGCAGGAGGCACAGTTTTGTCCCTATTTTAGAGATGAGCAAGTTGAGGCTTGCTTGAGACTTAAAAAGCCTTGGTACCTTGCTCGAGGTCATCAAGCCAGATCCCAAACCCAGACAGTCAGCTCTTCACCTCTAGACTGCCTGTATCTGGGTGAGCCACTTTACCTTGCTGGGCTTCAGGCTTTTATCTGAAAGATTGTGAGGTTGTATTAGGTGATCTCTAAGGGCCTTTTCAGCTTTGGATCTGTTTCATCCTATATGTGCTTGGAGGCATTTCAGTTCACAAAGCCCTGGAGTTGGGAATGTTCCCCGGAGAGAGGAGAGAATGTCCCATCAGGTTGGGGAGTTCGTGTGATTCATCGAAGCGGTTTCTGTTCACCAGACCGCTCCTCAAATTCCCAAACTACAGTGAGCCCTGCAGAAATAACCCTTCCATGCCCCAGTCTCTATCTTGTTTGGGCAGAATGGATATATGTAGCCAATTTTCCTCCCTTGGGTTCACTTTATTGTCAGCAGACATGAGCCTATGTTTATTTTTCCAAAGGTTTATCAGAGAGATTAGCCATAAGCAATTGAAATTGCTAAAATTATTACAGAAAGGGGACCCAGGGCAGACAGAGAGGGAAAAATAATTGATTCCAGGAGGAAGTGAGAATGCACACAGCCCTACTCTTTCACTCCTTGCTTTGGTGAGCTGATCCTACTCATCTTTCAGGTCTTACTTAAATGTCACTTCTCCGAGGAAGTCTCCCCTGACACCCCACAAGGTTGAATCTGCTGACACACACTCTCCGAGCACCCTGTGTTCTGGTTTTTGTAGCATTCATCTCAAGTGGGAATATCTTTTTCTACACTAACCTCTCGACCATACTTTGAACTTCATAAAAGCAAGATTAAATCAATCTTGTTGATCACTGTAGCTCCAGTGGCCTCCTACATAGTAGGCACCCAGTAAATACTGCATGACCGAATAGAGCATTCCATAACATCTGGAGTTCTTGGGGTAGAAGGGCTGGCCACACGAGATAACTCATCTTGAATCCCACAGGAATTCAGTTCATCCCAATTAAGCACCAGGCACAAAGGAACGTAGGTGCATTTCAGCCGGGGAGAGCTGGGCCCCGTTCCCTATTCCTCAGGACCCCCCGGTACTCGTGTAGCCTCCATAGCAACTACTCCATCTGGAATGCCCTTCCTCCCATTCTGAGCCGGACAGATTTGAAGTTAAGGTTGTGCAGGACCATGCAGGGTAGTTTAGTTCAGAATCCAGAGACATAACTTCAGCGGTTCTGCTGAGTGAGAGTAATGTCAGAACCTGAGGCCCAAGGTTGGCACCAAGAATCATCACTGAGGCAAGGAAGGGCAGAATAGCGCCAGGACAGTCAGGCTGACTGTGCTGAGTGGCCTCTCTATCACCTGGGACTGTTTCCTTCACTGACCACACCATGCCCTGGTCAGCCTCCACATGGGAGTCTTCAAGCCAATACCTGGCAGCTGACTCATGGAGCCAGAACCCAAGGGTCTTTAAAACAAACCTCTCCTTTATGAAGTTATCTAGTCCTGTCCTCTGTCCCAGTGGCTTGGCACATGAGGTTGGGTGAGCCTGATCACTGTCTTGACACTGAGGATAGATACGTGTTTTAATGGAAGCTGCCAGGGCCTCAGATCAGAGAGAACTTGAGTTCCTTCCTATCTGGACCCTGCCATACATAAGATGTGCATGCAGCAAGTTACTTAACCCATTGGTTTGTCCGTTTCCCCGTTTGTAAAATGGTGGTAATAATGCTCATAACACCATTTTGTGAAGACCATGGGAAGTTTCTAATCCTGAGGGTTGTTAGTAAATATTATTTCCCTTCCCTCTTTTTCTTACTTCCCTGTTGAGTATTTCCATCCTTAGACCTCAGTTTCCTGATTTACCACTTCTAGCTTTCCAAAACTCTACAGCCGTTCTCAGAAACATTTCAATTGCTCTCTCACCTAGTTGGAACTATAGTTCCCAGGATGCTTGAGCCTTTTCCATATCTTTCAGTCCATGGAAAATACAACAGGCACACATGAACATACACACACACATCACTGTGCACACTTCTACACACACACACACACACACATACACACACACAGCCAGAAGTTACAATCCATCAGCCAGACAACTTCCTAGTGCCAGTGCAATTGATTCCAAAGTGTGGTTTATTGTAAAATTACTAAGAGTATCCACATATTTCAGCTTTATTGAGCCTTTTAGGAGAGCCACTCTGCATAATATAGTATACTTTGGTGAATAAATATGTGTTTAGCGCAGCTAGAAAAAGCGTAATGAGTGAAAGCTCTTCATGTGTCAGTCTGAGCTGCCAAGGTACCACCCCACCAAATGCAAACCCTGAGAGGTGGCAGGTTTGGCAGTGACAGATGTCTCCTGGGCATACATGGGCATAGCAGTTTCTTGCAGAGATGCTATTGATCCAAAACCGTGCTTTCCAAAGCTGCTGACCCTCCTGTACCTGTTCTCTGCACACGGTTGTTGGAAGATGGGGGTGTATTTAGAAGGAGAAACAACAGAGAATCAGAAGGGGATTCAGGAGGCATTGACTGAAGATTTATTTTTTGCATTTGTGGCTGACAGCTTAAAGTTCCTTGGCCCAAGTTATAGGATTAGAAAATGATTAGCCAGCTATGATTAAGCAATTTACCTATGGAAAATGGTACCATCAACTACATTTATTCAGCAAACATCAATTAAGTGCCTGCTGTGTGGTGGGAGATACAAGGACTAGGAGGATGTGGATGTGAATTGAAGAGGTCTGCGTCTATTAATGTGAGGTGTGGCAGCTCAGAGGAGGGAGCGTCTAGTTCTTCTTCGGGAGCTGGGAGGAGGGTTAACAGATATGGCTTCCCTTACTGAAGGATGGGTTAGAGATGGCAATGGGAAGAGAGTGACACATAGGCAGTGGTAAGTTATGGTCCTTTTTGTGTCTGGAGCAGGAGGGTATGACAGAGAGAGGCGGAGCCAGAGCCAGCCAAGGAAGTCTCAGGTGAGATGATGCCCTGCTGCTATGCACAGTTGCCGGACTTTTCAGCACTGGAATTGGCATCATTAGGCCCAGGGTTTTATCTTAGCTGTTTCACTGCCTATGTGATCTAGGACAAGCCCTTTCTTCTCTGGAGACAAGCTAGAAGGTCTCCAAAAACCTTTCATTCTGTTGAGTTTATGGATTGGCTGAATATATAATGAACAACCAGATGAATTTTCCTGGCCAGCCTGTTTTCCAAATGAAGTTGGTGACCCTCCTCTTCCATGTTCTCCGGTGTCCTTATCTGGCTGGCTCCTCCCTGCAGTGCTCTCAGTTGTCCAGATCCCCCAGAGTAGGAGAGCACCCCTGTCTTGTGAGCTGTTTCGATCTCTCAACACCCCTTTACTCAGAAGTACCTGTCCTGTGTTCTCATCTGCTTCGTCGAGCCTGGACGGATGACAGGGCAGTCTGAAAATCCAGTCTGTGCCAAGGTGCTAATGCCCATGACAGCATTCAATTCTTTTGGATTGTTGAGAGCATCTAACTAAATCTCATCCTTTCACAGTTGAGCAAACAGAACTGAAGAGGGAAAGTGACTTGGCAAGGCTCTCACAGTGAATCAGGAGTAGAGAGAGGTGGTCTCCTCACTCACACAGTCCACACATTCCCTAGATCAGCATTAACTGAGCACTTACTGTGCTATGTGTTGGGGATACAGTGAAAAATAAAATTCTGATCTTCCAGGAGGTCAGACTAGAGGGGCAGAAGAACCCAAGCAGATTATCACAAATCAATGTAGTTCAATAAAGTGATGAAGATATGGACAGGGTATTATGGGGCCGTCAAAGGAGGGCCTCCAGGCTAGCCTGTCAGGTTCATTAAATGCTTCCTGGAGCAGGCCACATCCGAAGGGCCTTAGAGAATCAGTGGGAGCTAGCCAGGTAGAGAAGGATATTCTAAGAGGGGGATGCACACAGTTAATGGTTCATGCATCCCAGACAACATTTGCTTTTTAACTAAGGCCTTAACCAAGGAAGCAGATCGCATGAGAAATTGTGGAGCTTGTAAGAAGAGTATTTTGGGTGTGGGGAGAACCTTTCAGAGCCTTCATATTACTCCACATGAACAGCCAACTTCCTAGCCTATATAAGGCAGGGGAGGAGGAAAGGTATGAGTCCCAAGTGGACCTGAGTCAGCACCTTCAGCTTCATGGTAGTTTATCACAAATGCCTGCCCCAGGCTAAATATCATAAAAGCCCAGACCGAGGGATTACCACTTGGGTAGCTGTCAACAAGAGTCCCTTTTCCATGGAATGGGCCCTACTGGCTTAAAAAGAGAATAGAAAGCAGAGCTGCCCTAGGGCAGGAACAGGGAGATTAGGCCAGTCCTGAAGTGGAATAGCCTTGGTTCACACTCAGTGCCAGCTACTAAGAAGCATCTGAAAAGTGAACTTTATTCTGCCAACACTAGAGTGTGTCCGTATGTCCGTATTCCTGACCCTGGAAGCCTTCTCACCCTGAGATCCAAGGCAGGAGAAACTCCCTCCTGGAGGAGGAATGCGGCAGGGAGGATGGCCAGGCAGCCCTTGAGGGGGCAGGGAACGTAGTAGGCACAGGTACAGACCAACTCTAAGATGCCGTGTACCGTAGACAGACTGCATCCCGAGCTCCAGGTGACCCCAGGTAGGCAGAGCTCGCCTCTCATGCTCTGTCCACCTTTCTCCATGCGAGCATTTATAGGTGGCCACTCTTTCCTCAGTACTTCTGACTTTCCCTCTCCTTATGTTAACAGTACCGGGCACAGGCTCTGGTTCAGGGGGCATTTGAATCAAGCCACTGCCTTACTTGGTTGGCAGGTACGTGGCTGTTCACCCAGTCCTATTGCGCTAGGAGAAGAGGAAGAAAGGTATCAGAGATGGGACCCTTCTCTTGGCAAGTTGACCAGAAGAATCACCCCAAGCTGCCTGGGAACCTTCCCTAAGAGTACCTTAATATTTAAGCTATTCTATTTGGGTCCCTTCATCTGCTCTCCACCCACAGCAAGAGTTGGTCTCAATTGGGACTGATGAATCAGTATATACAGCGGTGGGGTGGGGGAGGAAACGAGGCATTATTTTCAGTTATCTTGGAAGAAGAGCCGAGCATTGTACTCTGGGGATGCAGGATCACTAAAAGTGAAAATGAACCAATTAGGTCTTTATCCCACCCAGAGCTTGGGTAGGGGAGGAGGAGCCAGCATGTGGGCATGTCAGTGAGATCTGGTTATCCAAGGTGAGGCAGGAGTTTCCAGCTACCCTCAATTCCTAACCAAGGGGGACGGGGGTATGAGAACAGAATGGGTATTGCCAGGAAATCAATAGAAACTGAAGAGGCATTCGACAGGGGGTGTTGAGACCCTGGTGGAGGTGAGGAAACTCTGCTTTGCATCAGAGGACCCAATTATCAGACAACCCCTTTGCTGATGTTTGACAAATAGCATGACAGGGAAGATAAGTCCCACGGGGCTCCCAGAGCTGAGTTTGAGATATCTGTGTAGCATCCATTTAATAAAAATTCAAACGCATTGCTTGTATCTGTCCCCAACACACGCACACACATTTCTGTGCCCGTGTGTGTTGGTGACAGGGTGCATCAGACTGTGCATATAAAATACATCCAACTGAAATAAGAACAAGACCCTGGGGACTACTGTGGTTCAATATCTCTGGACACATAATGGAAATGCCTCCTCTGACTGTCCAGGCCTATTATCTAATAGAGCTTTGGGAGAAGAGGAAACTGCCTTGACCACTGTCACAAAGTTGTTAAAGATTCAGAAGTCTCGTTAATTTAATGAGAGATGCCCCGGCCTTCCTTCTGTCTACTGATCCAGCAATTTCCAATTATCCACAATCAAGAGAGTCTAATAATAAAAAAGTTACCCATTTCCCAAAGCTTGAGTACCAGCAATGTGCCAGACGCCATGCCCAGCACCTTCGACTCAAGATCCTTAACCCTCAAAATAACATCGCAAGGTGGCCATTCCACTTCTACCAAGTGCGAAAGTGAGGCTCAGAGACATTCAAGGGTCTTTACCTGTTAGGTGGCAGATGTGAGAATCTGCTTTTTACCTACCAGCCCACATCTTGTCCTTGCCAAATTGATCTTTTTGGCTTTTCTGTGCTGTGATGGTTTTCGATTGTGTAACAAATTGCCACAATATTAGCACCTTAAAACAGCACCATTTTATTAGTGCAAAGCCCTATAGGTCTGAAGTCCAGCACGGCGTTACTGGCTCTCTCCTCAGGCTGAAATCTAGGTGTCACTGACTGTGTTTTCATCTGGAGCACAGGGTCCCCCTCCAAGCTCATTCCTGTGGTTGGCAGAAGCTGTTTTCTTGCTGGCTCTTGGCTAGGGACAGCCTAGCCTCAAGAGACCATTCTTGGGTCCTTACCCCATGACTGCTCCAACTCATCAACAGGGGACCTCCCTCTATTCCAGCCCCTCTCTCCTTTCGTATCTCCTTGGCTTCCTCTTATGCAAACAACCAGTGAAAACTCTGCTTTTAAAGGATTCTCAGGTCAAGCTTATCTGGATAATCTCCTTCTTTGAAGCCAACTGCATCATACAGTGTAACCTAATTGCAGAGGTATAATTCATCATAGTCACAGTCCTGGGGAGTGTGTGTGTGTGTGTGTGTGTGTGTGTGTGTGTGTGTGTCTGTGTGTGTGTGTGTCTGTGTGTGTCTGGGATGTGTGTTTCTTGGGGGTCATCTTAGAATCCTGCCTACCACACATGCCAATGTGTAAATGAGTTTATTTCTTTTCCTTTCTCCTCTGCCATCTGATGGAAGGGTACACAAAGAGAGATCTGGCCAGGGCACCAGGAGGAGAATGCTGGAGACCCTTTGGGCTGGAACTCCGTACATCCCTTGATCATGCAGATGATAAACCCTATGTTCTCTCTAATGGAGCAAGGTAGAGCTTAGGGCAGGGCCCATTCCTTGCCTCCTGATGATGGCTTGTAAACTAGCCCCTGAGGGAAAACCGATGGCCAAGGCAAAGAGAGAAACCGAGGCCTCCTGAAACTGCTGTGGCTAGCAGGGAGGCTGGTGGCTCTGAGGAATTTGGCCCCTGCTGAGAAGAGCATTTGAGATTTAATGAATGTTTGGAAAGCAGAGGGAGA
This sequence comes from Saimiri boliviensis, assembly GCF_048565385.1. NCBI lineage: Eukaryota > Metazoa > Chordata > Mammalia > Primates > Cebidae > Saimiri > Saimiri boliviensis. The sequence goes on from NC_133454.1 coordinate 56,435,454, forward strand.
CTAAGAATAAAAGGCATTATGGCAAATCACATTATTATTATTATTATTATTATTATTATTACATTATAAGTGCTATTGTATTACAAGCACCATTAGGAGTAGCAATTGCTGTTATTATTAATCAATCCAGCTTTTCCGTCCTCAGCATCAGGCTTCACTCTGTATCAAAGGCATCAACAGCTCGGGGAATCACCATCTGGGGCTTCCCTCACATTCACAGCCCAGTAGCAAGCCTGACACCTGCCCATCCCACTGAAGCCTCCAGCCATAGCTCGCGTGACAGATGCCTCTCCTGTGAATTCCAAAGCTGGAGTTTTATCTTGGCCGAGAGTTAAGATAGTCTTAAAACCATTCCTGATTATTGCTCTTTTGCTTAAAACCCTTCAGTGTCTGGCTCCCCGTTACCCTCGGGATAAAGTCTGAACTCCTTAACATAACTTACATGACCTCCCATTCCCTGTCACCCACTGCACACCCCAGTAATGCTGAATGACTTGCAGGTCCCTGAATCTGTCATAAGCTCACGCTCTTCTGGGGCTCTGCACGTGCTGTGGTTTCTCTGTTTGTGAAACTCCTCTTTCCACCTCTTTATTTGCCTGGCTCCTCCTCAGCTTTCAGGTCTCAGCTTGCAGTCAGCTCTCAGCTCAGGAATATCAACAGCAATTGTGGTAGAAAAGACCACTGTATACTTGCAGCACTGTGTGCTTAACCACTCTTCAGGACTTGCCCTCCACCTGCTACTAAGTTTAAGCATCTTGAGGACAGGCATGGGGTACGCTTATCATTCTATGTCTAGTGCCAAACACAATGTATGTTCTCAAGGAGAACATTGTTGAATGAATGAAGGAATGAGTGAGACTACTTAAGATCTAAAAAGTGTCCAAAAGCCGAAAATCTGTTATGCATATTTCCGCCCCACCCCCACCCCACCCCACCCCCCGCCCACTGTGGGAGCGTATCTGAGAGCCTGGTGGCCTCTAGAGCACAGCAGAGTCAGCAAGACGCCCAGCCCTTGTAGAGAGCCCATTATTTGATCCTGCTGCCAATATGGAGCTCATAATTAGTAAGGAGGCAGAGGCCACTGATTGATACTGATCGAAAGCATCACTCATCTTCCTAAACAACTCCTTGTACCCCTGGTGAGAGGGTGGGGCTGGGAGTGCCTGAGATCGCTACATGCCTGAGGCTAATGTGTTGGGACCTGGGAAAGGAGAGATTTAGCAATTAATGTATAGACAGGAGGCCTGATCTGCGAATCGTGATCAGTGCGTGAAGAAGGAAGCAAGCCTGAAAAAAAGCAGTAGCTCTCTGTAGCCTAAGGAGAGAGCCCGAGGTTTCCACCAGTTCTCATGTCATTTTGACCTACTGAAGTTTCAGCTACACAGTCAACCACACAGTTAATAACTACTTATTTAGCACCCAGAGACCCAGAACAGTCTTGTGAATAAAAAATGAAGACAGAGCCAGCTGCTGCTGAGGGGGTAAGAGGGCTTTCCACCTGGCCTCTGCCTTCTTCTTCCTGGACGCATATGACTGAAGTCTTTGTAAAGGTAGTTCTACCCTGATGAGTGTTTGTAGATGAACATGAATTCATTTAATGGATGTGTATTGGGCACTTGCTAAGCACAAGTGTGGGATATGGTGAAGGGGATAGCGCATTGAACAGGATGAAATATGGTCTACATTTGAAGTCCTGTTTGTGGACTCACATTAGAAAAGAAAAGCAGAGAAAGGACAAGAGTTCCTGGGAGGAAGGGATCTGCACGTCCAGGTTATGGGGGTAAAGGAATAGAAAACGTGCAGAGAGAAGAATCCAAAGCTGGGAGATTTAGAACCAAATCTCCTATTAAATAGAATTCATTGACAGGTATGAATTAGCCTCCCAGCTGCCACTGTCTTCAAAGACCTATTACACAAAAGCAATCTCCCATCCTACACAGAGAGCACAGGCTTTGATGCAGATAAATAGACTGACAGGTACCACAGTTAAATGGGCTCAGGACGGAAGGAGAGGATGTAAGGGTGCCCAGGAGACTCTGGGCTTCTGGTGGCTCCAGGGTTTTCCTGCAAAAAGGCTAAGGAGACTTCTGAGACAAGGGTCTGGGGCCTGGCTTCTGCAATGCAATATATCCCAAGGAGCAGTGAATGGATCTAGCTATGATGAAGAGCCTTGGGCAGGTGAGAGGACCAGGCTCCCAGAGGGGTGAGATGAGGGACAGCCTGAAAAGTGCTATCTTCCTAAATGTTTTCAGTCAACAGCCTTGACATCTTTCTATATAGGGTGCACCAGAGTGAACACTGATAATGTAAGTGTCGTAAATGCATTGATTTCAAATGGCATCTAGTCCTTGAAGAGGTAGCTTTGAACAAGCTCATGGTAAAAAGCTCCAAGTAATGACAGGTATGTAGATGAGGTGGGCGGTGGGGGATGATTGAGTGGCTATTTCTGACAGGCTTGGGTGATGGAGGAGGTCAAGGTGGACACTGAGGAAAAGGTAGACAGGAATCATAGCATGAAAAGACTTGTGTGTCTAGCCAAGGGGTTTTTGTTCTGTATGCAGTAAAAGAGTAGTCAGCAAGGAGGAGGTTCATGATCAAATTTGGAGTTTAGAAAGATCCCTCCAGCAATACCATGGAGAAGGAACTAGGAGGAATGCAAGACTAAAGGAAGAGAAACCGGTGAGTCCATAGTCTAGGATCAAGCTTGTAAGGATCTGACTTGAGGTAGAGATGATGGGGTGGAGGGCAGGGATCAGATTCAAGAGATGTGAGGGAATTAAAATGTTCTCAAATGACAATAAATGAGTGCATGCCTGCTGACGTGAATGAATAAACGACATGAGGACAGTGAGACAATGGAAGAAGTGGAGGATGCATTCTAAATTCTAGCTTGAATGACAGGTGAATCATGTGACATTCACAAACAGGGAACCAAGGGAGGGAAGCAGATCCCAGTGGAAAGATATGGAGTTCAAGTTAAAGAATGATATAGTCTTAAGGATATCTTCTTCCTTTTTAGCTTCATAATAATATTTTGAGAAATTAGAATCGTTTGGTGTTCTCAGGACTCCTGGGGTGAGAACATTTGGAGCTGTCAATCATTAACAATCTCAGTGATGGGGTATGCATCAACACCACCTCCTAGTGGCCAAGCCCAGTGCTGAGCACACAGTAGGGAGAATAGGATAATCACTGGTCTTGTTTGCCAAGGACCTGGATCTTAATTCCATGTCTGTCTTAGAGGCAAGACATTTAACTCCTGGGCACCTCAGTTTCTTCTTCTACCACATGGGCAAATGAATAAAACCTGCTCTGTCCACTTCCAGTAACAGGTGACCCAAAAGTAGTGCATGAAAGTGCCCTGTAAGCTTTGTTCTGCCATAGCCGTGGAAGCAGTTGATGTCGTTATACTCAGTAATAAATTAATATTTCATAAATCACTTTGATGTGGGTGACATGAGGCTGTCAGCCTCCTCTCCCAGGCAGTTAGGGTCCAGGACTGAGCGTGGAGCAGAGAGGATCAAAGGCTGAGGCTTGGGTGAAAGCAGGCAAGAAATGAGGGACTGTTGGAAACCCCACTCTGACAGGGGTTAAGGATTTTAAACACCACTGTTAAGAAGCATAGCCAGTTCTGGAGTGAAGAGGCTGCAAACAGGGACAGTTACAATCCAAATGGGTCCAGATGTTAACATTTGGAGAGATTTCAGAGGTCATAGGGGTGCTGGGGTGATACCTTTTGTAGGTTACCTGTGGTGCTGGCAGGAAGGGAGCTGTTAGGTTCTTGGGGTACCTGGGGCTGAGAGCCTTATGCAGATGCCGGAGAAAGCCACCTCTGTGGCGTGATCTTGTGGGCTTCACGAAGGCCTCCCCACGCTGCCTTCTTCACTACCTGCTAATGATCCCTGAAAGTGCATGAAACACACATTCCTTGAGCTATTCTATTATTACTTCTGATAATACTAATAACTCAAGGAGTCTGTATCATACTTCCAGTCTGCACAGAGCACACCTGTATATTATGTCTTGAGTCTCACATGGCATGGTGAAGTCTTATTTCCCCCATTTTAAAATGAAGAAACTTGTCTGATTAAAAAGGATAAAAATAAAGAAATTGAAAGTTTTTGAAAGATTTTTTTAAATAAAAAGATTGGTTTTTGAAATGTGGGATTTCAGAGAGGAAAATCTAGGTCAAAATACCCACAGACAGTGTGTGATTTAAAATGTTGTGACTCCAAACCCATACCCACTCTCTCCAGCACAGTTATTCTCCTAACCATTTAATTAAGCCCAAAAGGCAGTTTTTGGTTTCACTGATTTTTCTAGGTGTCAGCAACACAGCAGTGAGTGAGACAATCCATTCTACCTTCCAGGAGTTCACAGGCCAGTGGGGAAGCATTTAGGGCTCAAATAATGATGACCATAGAGAGAGTTTACTAGGGGTGGCTGAGGCCACTGAACAGCTCTCTGCAAAAGTTGGCCAGGTTCACCAAGCTGCGTTCAACTTCCTGTTTCTCTGAGCCATCTTAGCCACACACAGAAGCCTGCAGTTATACTGCATTGACTTCGAATTCCTTCCCACCTGCTGCACCCTGGTATTTGCTATGATTCCTTTTCTGGGTTCTCCATGCTGAACAGATGTGATATGAGGCAAACCTCGGCTCTCCCATGTTCTCAGTGAAATGCTTAGTCCTGCCTGGCACACAGTTTGTGGTCAGTAAATTGTAGTAGTTATTATTAGAATTATTGCTTTGTTGTGATTATTCATGTTTGGAAGATCTGGAACTTCACCCTAAGCCTTCTGTCTCAACACAAATAGCCACACCAAGCAATTAGCATCTTATGGTGACTTTTTTTTTTTTTTTTTTTTTTTGAGACTGAGTTTCACTTTTGTTGCCTGGGCTGGAGTGCAATGGCGCAATCTTGGCTCACCCCAACCTCTGCCTCTTAGGTTCTAGCAATTCTCCTGCCTCAGCCTCTCGAATAGCTGGGATTACAGGCATGTGCCACCACGCCCAGCTAATTTTGTATTTTTTAGTAGAGTTGGGGTTTCTCCATGTCGGTCAGGCTGGTCTCGAACTCCTGACCTCAGGTGATCTGCCCGCTTCAGCTTCCCAAAGTGCTGAGATGACAGGCATGAGCCACCATGCCTGGCAGACTCCCCACCAACCCTGCCCCAAGACAGAGTCTTGCTCTGTTGCCCAGGCTGGAGGACAGCACCCCCTCTTGGCTCACAGCAACCTCCGCCTCTGGAGTTCAATCAATTCTCCCGCCTCAGACTCCTGAGTAGCTGGGACTACAGATGCCACCCCACCCGGCTAATTTTTGTGTTTTTAGTAGGGATGAAGTTTCACCGTATTGGCCAGGCTGGTCTCCCACTCCTGACCACAGGTAATCCACCCGCCTTGGCCTTCCAAAGTGCTGGGATTACAGGCATGAGCCACCGCACCTGGCCTATGGTGACTTATTTAGCAAAACTTTCCCCATTTGACAAGTAGCTAAGAATCACCTCTTGCCAATCAAGGAGGAAAGAAAGAGGAAGGAGAAGCCTCCAGGCCAGATCTTTCCTTTTGTCGGGGCCCAGCAGTTCAGGGGGACAAGGAAAAGGGAGGAGAATGGGGCAGCACACCCTCTTTGGTGACTGACTGCGGCACAGAGAATGGATTGCTCTAGGACAGAAGAGGACTCATAGGCCGTGAGCGCCTGTGTGCCAGGCACTCCTCATGTATTTCCCATGCAAGGTAGATGCTTCTACTCACACTTTACAGGTGAACACTCAGAAAGTTCGGAGACCCTCCTGAAATCAGCCAGCCAGTATGTGGCCAAATGAGGGTTCAAACCCAAGCCTGTCTTATTTCAAAACCTGTGCTCTTTCTAATACATGCCACTGTTTCCTGATGAGATTGCCGCATGGCACAATGCCAGGGGACACCATTCACATGGCCATCAGTATAAGTGGCACCTGGGAGTTGAACAGTATAGTGGCTAGGTGTCCCAAGATCAGAGGCATGATCTCCATTAAGTAGCAGCTATTGCAGAGGTGAAATGATGAGGGCCTAACCTGGTGCGGTTGGAAAGGAAGGAGCAGCTTCAAGAGACATTTAAGAGATAGATTTGACAGAATTGGCAGTTGACTGGGTGTGGAGTTAAAGAATAAGGGAGTTGAGGCTGTCTCTGAAGTTTCTAGCTTGGGTGCCTGGGAGACTGGTAATGCACTTACTGGTTTGGAAGGCAAAGAAGAAGGGGCTGTTGGTCGTGGAATGCCATTTCCTCTACTTACCCACTTGGCCTGGGTTAGGAGCTGAACTTGATTTAAGGACACCATCTGGGCCTGTGCTTTGGTCTCTTGCTTTTCTACTTAAAGTCAAACACAGAAACTTAATCTGAGTCATTAAAAGTTACTGTGCTTTTAGCTTTAGTTGACTAACCTCATCCTGTCTCCAGGGTTGACTAAATCCGGCCCCAGTGATGGGACTTGGCTGCTTAGCCGGCTGAACATGTCCCCAGGGCACTGCTTCCACCAGACCTCCCTTGCAGAAGCTGCCCACAAGGCCTGCCCAGCCTTTCCCTTATCCCTCGATGTTCCCATATACTAGACGCCAAAGCTGTGCGTTCCTTGGCATCAGACCCTGTGTGGTATAAGGCATAGTTGGTCCCTCACAGCCATGGTAATCTCACAGTTTCCCAGACCCTCTTTCCTCTCTCCCTCTGACAAAACTACCTGAGCTCTAGTACCTCCACCTGTCTGGGCCCATCCCCAGCTCAGTCCCCACTCAGAGCCTGCCCTTGCTTCCTGGCTCAGGTGATGAACAGGCTATAGAGCCATGAGGCTTCCAGGACATTGGATGTGGCGCTTCTGCTGCAGAGAGGAGCGCCCTTCCACCTACCTCTCAAGCCATTATCCATGAGGCATTCCTTCATCCCACGGCGACATCCCCCTGGATCCATCCACCTGTGGCTCTGACCTGACCTTCAACTATTGCTATTTGGACCCTTACATGCCACTGTATACACAAAGACTTGCACACATGTATGCAGTGATGCAACACACACATGCACACACTTTTTAAAATGTTTTTTCATGTGAAAGCCCAGTGATAAGAAACCAAACTGTCAGGATTTTTTCTTTTAAATACAATAGTGGAATCGCCGAGGACAGTCAGCAGTTAGCACAGTGTCTACTCATGTTCTTACACCTTCTGGAACTGTGACAGGGTGTGCTTGGTGTTAGTTGGCCACAGTGAGACCCCAAGGCATTAAGATGGCTTCAGTCAATTGTTCTCAAAACAGCATTGGCCAAACAGCAGGAGCTACGTATCAGGCACTCTCTAGATGCAGTGTGGAGGTCAAAAATGAGGCAGACATATCTTTGCTGTCTGGAAGCACACAGCCCCCTGGAGAGAGAGGCCATGTGTAAGAACAAAGAATGCAACTTGGGGCCATCACAAAGCCACATACACTTGGAGTAGTGGAAGACCTGGTCCTGGTCTCTGCCCCACCACATGGCTTTACCAGGTCCCAATGCTCAGTCCTTCACCCTGGTTCCCTGGTTTGGGACAATGGGAGTGGACTCCTGTTGGGAACAGGGGCCCTCAGGATATCCCCTCCTGGCACATTTCTAAGAAGACGATCAAGGTTCCCATGAGAACCTGTTCCACCCGAGGGACTGCTCCCAGCCCCTTCTGTCATTGTATGAAGGTTACAGCCAGCCAGGCAGTGTGGCTGGGGTGGGGTTGGGGCGGCACAATGGGAACCTAAGTGAGCCAGATGTGCATTCTTAGGTGGGCTCGAGATGGGCAAGTGGTGGAAACTGGGTAAACTTTAATCTCTTCCATTTCTGAAATGTGTTAGTTTTTTTTTTTGTTTTGTTTTGTTTTTTGAGACAGAGACTTGTTCTGTTGCCCAGGCTGGAGTGCAGTGGCATGATCTCAGTTCACTGCAACCTCTGCCTCCCGGTTCAAGTGATTCTTCTGCCTCAGCCTCCCAAGTAGCTGGGACTACAGGCACCCGCCACTATGCCTGGCTAATTTTTTTATTTTTAGTAGAGACAGAGTTTCATCATATTGGACAGGCTGGTCTCGAACTCCTGATCTCGTCATCCGCCCACCTCGACCTCCCTAAATGCTGGGATTACAGGCATGAGCCACAGCGCCCGGCCTGAAGTGTGTTAGTTTTATGAAATACCTCTCTCCGCAAAATGTCTCCACCACTTGACTTTGGATTTATAAGTGTTTCTCTGAATAGATTTAGGGTAGCATTTCCCAAATTGCGTTCTGCAGCATGCTACTGCCAGTCACTCACGAATTTTGAAGGACAAAAAAAAAAAAAAAAAAACCCCATGGTCTTGGTTTGTTCCATGGTTAGTGTGTTTGGGAAGTTCAGGGTTAAAAAAAAAAACCAGCTGCTTTGCTGCCGGACTTCTTTCAGCCTTTAATATGCTAGTGGGCATTATGAGTCTTGAAAAGGCAGATATAATATGCATTGTTTTCCAGCCTTATTTGAGCATGGAACCTTGTCTTGATGAAATTTCTGTTAATGGCGCCTGGAAACCTAATACCCTGAGGAATACACAGAAATACTGGCACAGAAGATCATCATTGTTTGTAAACTGGCGGTGGTCAGCTATTTCCCGTATTCTTTTAGACAGTAGTCTTTAACAGCAGCAGGAAAGTCTAAGTTTAGATAAAAAGAAGAATTTTCTAACGGTAAGGATTCTTAGATACTAGAACCTTAGAGTGTTGTGGGAAATTGCAGTGAAAGAATGTGCCCCCTCCCCCTTTCTTGTCCTTCCACAGGCTATCCCATGAGTCATTATAAATAGAATGAATTATCAAGGAAGCTTCTGGAATCTTTTTATCTTAAGGGACCTTTGAAAGTTGCATATAATTGAGGGATAAGAAGGTAGGAATAAAAAGGCAGGAAGACAGAGTGGCTGACTTCTAGGTAGACTGTCACTGAGTGTCTGTATTAACTCATTCATTCTTACTCCACCTAGAACATTCGAAGGGAATACCTTTCTAACTTATACGTTTCCAAGACAAGTGGTACTGAAGAAGCAGAGGGCCAGAAGTGGCCCCAGATTTCATGGTGGTCTTTCGGTAACTGTCATATTTGCCAAATATGATGCTAAGCTTTGCATGCATCTCCAGCCCTCTGGAGAGAGAGGCCGTGTGTGTGAACAAAGAATGCAACATGGGGGCCATCACACACTTGGAGTAGCGGAAGACCTGATCCTGGTCTCTGCCCCACCACGTGGCTTTACCAGGTCCCATTTGCTCTGTTTTCACTCTGGTTCCCTGGTTTGGGATAATGTGAGTGGACTCCTGTTGGGAACAGCTACCCTCAGGATATCCCCTCCTGGCACATTTCTAAGAAGACGATCCCATGAGAATCTGTTCCACCCAAGGGACTGCTCCCAGCCCCTTTTGTATGAAGGTTACAGCCAGCCAGGCAGTGTGGCTGGGGTGAGGTTGGGGAGGCACAATGGGAACCTAAGTGAGCCAGATGTGCATTCTTAGGTAGGCTCGAGATGGGTGGGCAACGGAAACCGGTTTGAAATAACCTATAGGGTTGCTAGTATTGTTTCTTTTTAAAAAATGGGGATCTGAAGCCCAGAAGGTTATAGACCTTGCTTAGTCACACAGCTAGTATGGTAAGGAACCTGAAATACCAAAGCCTGAAGCCACTGTATCACCCCAGCTGCCACTGTGAATCTGTGGACATCCAGGGCCTCGGGGCTTCCTTAAAATGAACCTCCATCCATCAGGTTATGCGTATGGGGAGAGGGCGGAGTTCGGCTGATGTGTCTGCCCACATTGTTAAGGAAGCCAAGGAAAAGACGACATTTTTCAGCCCCTGCCAACCATGCCCAGCCAGGCCCCTTGGTTTGCCCACAACAGTCTGGCTCTGCCCCAGTGAATGCACTCTTGCCAAATGCATCTTCTTCTCATTAGCCATCTGCCCCCTCATGCCTACCGATAGCCCACAGCACATGGGCAGCTGCCCTCTTAGATAGAAGATAATATCGGCGTAGGAATCAATCCATTCCCTGGCCTATCCTTGTTCCCCCAATAGGAATGTGACGGATCCAAAATACACTTAATCTTTATCCAAATCTAGTCTGTCAGGTATTGGTGGCTTCAGAGGAAGCTTGGTACCTCCAATTTGCACGCAAAAGCTAATGAAGCCAGCCTGTGGGCAGGTGAGCTCAGGCCTGCAGCTTGAGGCCTTGGCAGTATCTGAAACTATGTGGCAAGGATACGAGGGTGGCATCAGGGGCCTACAGCAGCTAAGTCTTCAGAAGAGAAGGCTGCCCGGAGGAAAGCAGTCTTTCTGCCTGGCCAGAAGGAGAGCCCAAGGCACTTGCCATCTGTCATGTCAGGCTGAGTGGCTGACAGGCTAGTCCTGAGGTGTGAAAGTCCTGTGTACCCCCCAGGGTGTGGAGCTGTGTGTGAGGCACTTGGAATGACCATATGATGAATGTGACTTTGTTGTGAAAAGGTGGCCTGACATATTTGAAGGCATCTTTCTGAGAGTGGGGATCAGCGAGCTGAATAATCTACACTTTCTTGACTGGATTCGATGTACGGGGCCCAGGGAGACCTTGGGGGCCAGAGCACTGCACTCAGAGAGGACACTGCCCCTCGCTATAACACTAACCGGCCTCTGTGGCGCTCACACCTGCAAGCTAACTAACGCTTGGCCCCACCCAGGTGATTGGATGAGGACCATGGGTTGCTGGGAGAACTCCTTTATGCTTCTAAATGTCACTGCCTTAGATGGGGTTTCCCTGACAGCCTCATCTAAAGCAGCAGCCCCTCACCCCCACTCCCACCTCCATAGCTATACGAAATGATGATAAATTTGTTTCTTTACTCTCTGTCTCTTCCACTAACTGCAATCTCCCTGAGAGCAGCTAGGCTGTGTGTCTCTCTCATCCATCCCCCATGCATAGAACCATGACTGGCACGTGACAAACGCTGAAATGTTTATTAAGTGAATGAAAAACTTAGTGGCAAATGAAGGCACCACCCTACCTGCAAACCTTCAGACTGAGGTTCTTGGAAAGCAAGCTTGGTGTTGGCATTCCTCCGCCGACGGTTCCCTTGGGTCTCATCATGCAGAAGACAAACGGCATGTTCCTGAGCCTGGCATCCTGGCCCTTAGGGTCTGGCCTCTGCTGACTGTTGCAGCTTCATTTCTCATCATCCCTCCCCCAGGCCTCCTTGTATCCTGTGTGCTAACCCATACTTCAAGTGTATAAGACTTGGGGTCCTGCTGGAAATGCAAGCTTGGATTCAGGTAGTGTTAGGTGGGGTTCAGGAATCTTTTTTTTTTTTTTTTTTGAGACACTGTTTCACTCTTCTTGCCCAGGCTGGAGTGCAATGGCGTGATCTTGGCTCACTGCAACCTCTGCCTCCTGGGTTCAAGCGATTCTCCTGCCTCAGAGTCCTGAGTAGCTGGGATTACAGGCATGTGCACCACGTTTAGCTAATTTTGTTTTTCAGTAGAGATGGGGTTTCACCATGTTGGTCAGGCTGGTCTTGAACTCCTGACCTCAAGTGATTCACCTGCCTTGACCTCCCAAACTGCTGGGATTAGAGGTATGAGCCACCATGCTCGGCCTCATCATTTTTTAAAAAGGATCCTGGATGATGCTGACAGTAGAATCATACTTTAAGAAGAGATGTCTTCATCAAAGTATAAGAACCCCATGGTCAGTTCACTGAAAGGGCCATGCACTTTCTCAACTCTGGGCCCTTGTATACATGGGGATTTCTGGCTGGAATAGCCTTTGACCACTCACAATTCTCCACCCAGAAAATGCCCATATATCCTTCAAGACTCAGCTCAAGCATCCCACTTCCTGTGGCAAAAAACCCATGTGCCTAGTGCTGCCTCCAGTAGGCACATGGGTTTTTTTTCTTTCTCTCTCCAGCTAGAGCATCTTGTATATACCTTGTTTAGCAATCATTCTGCTAATTTTTTCTCCTCCATCCTCGACCATGACACTTGTTAACTCCCAGGAAAACTGCTCTTGTTATCTCTGGACCCGTAGGTCCCAAGCGAGTGTCTGGTGTTCACTGGACTAGAATGAGGTACCCGGATGTGCTCTACCAAAGTCCATCCTTCACTTCACCCCTTCCTAACTATGTTCTCTATTTCTGATGCTGGGTCTTTCCAGGAGTTCTCACTCCAGAGAATGGACAGCCTTGTGGATGATCGTGTCAACATCCTGGGATTTTCCATTTTCAACCAATCCCATGCTTTCTTCCAAGAGTTTGCCCAGAGCCTCAACCAGTCCTGGCAAGAGAACTGTGACCATGTGCCCTTCACTGGGCCTGCGGTAAGTACCCGCCAGAGCTCCTCCTGGTCCTCTTTGGCTTCTGCACTTTGCCCCTTTGTGGGCCAACCCCTGGGCAACACACCCTCCTAGAGTCCAGCCGTTTCCTGCTCCAGTCCCAGCTCAGAAAGGGAGGTAGAGAGATGCTGGGCGCAGTTGTAGGGATGAGGTTTGGGGAGCAGTGAGCTGTAGACAGCAGGGAGGGGGCTGTGTGGAGGCACTGGGCTGTCACTTAGTGATGTCTGCAGCCCTCCAGTGGCCTGAATCTCGGTGCTACCATTGCTGAAAGCTGCCTGGGGTTAGGATCCAAGAATCGTTTGGAAGCGCCTTTAAGCTGATCTACCACCTCGTTTTTCAGATGAGGAAACTGAAGCCCAGGCTGAAATGGGATGTGGAGTGGGGATGTGGGGGTCTTGTTTAAGGGCAAACGTCAAGGCTGCTGCAGAGTGGAACTAGACCCTGGGACTCCTGGCTCCCGGTCTTGTGCTCTGTCCACCCCCTGGCCACTTCCTGAGTCAGAGCTCATCCTTTCTACCCAGTACCTGTGCTTCCTCTCTGCAGTTCTGGCCACTCCTGCACGTGTGATGGACACAAACTTTTCTATGGCCGTTCTCCACTGAGTTGGATGTTCTTCTCCGTGGGGACAGGCCAAGAATATCTGCTTGTGTACATTAGGAATGTGTGTGTGTGCGTGTGTGTGTGTGTGTGTGTGTGTGTGTGTGTGTGTGTGTTTTGAGGCAGGAGTACAGTGGTGCGATCTCTGCTCACTGCAACCTCACTGCCCGGGTTCAAGTGATTCTCCTGCCTTAGCCTTCTGAGTAGTTGGGATTACAGGCGCCTGCTACCATGCCTCACTAATTTTTGTATTTTAGTAGAGACAGGGTATGACCATAGTAGCCAGGCTATTCTCAAACTTCTGACCTTGTGATCCGCCCACCCCAGCCTCCCAAAGTGCTGGAATTATAGGCATGAGCCACCATGCCTGGCCAATTGTGTGGCTTTTAATGCCCTGTCCTAGCCCCATTGTACACATTATTTTATTTTAAAAGCCACATGAGGCAGCCCTTGTGATGATCACCACAACTTCCTGAGGCAGCTACTATCAGTATCTCCATTTTACAGATGATAAAACCGAAACCCAGAAAGGTTAGGCAGATAGCCCAGGGTCACACAGCCAGTGAGCAGAGGACCAGTATTGGAACCCAGGCCGTACAGCTTTACAGTTTATACTTTTAACCTCTGTGCCACTTTGCATCTCTGTAGGATGGTCACATCCTTGCCACACTTCACTGTAATTGAGCCTGGCTAGATGGAAGTACAGTGATGTATGCACAGTGACATTTTGATCACAATGGCCAACATGTACGATGGTGGTCCCACAGATAATAATACATTTTTCTTGTCCCTTTTCTATGTTTGCATGTGTTTCAATATGCAAATACCTACCATGGTGTTACAGTTGCCTACATTATTCAGTACAGTCACATTTGTACAGGTGTGTAGCCTAGGAGCACTAGACCATACCATATAGCCTGGAAGTGTAGTAGGCTATAGTATCTAGGTTTGTGTAAGTACACTCTATGATGGCTGTACAATGAAGAAATCACCTAATGATGCCTTTCTCATAATGCATCCCCGTTGTTAAGTAACACACGACTGTACTTACTAGGTATTTGTTGAATGAGTGAGTGAGTGAGTCAGGCTGAATGATGACTTAGAGATAGAAAGAAGTAGATTAAAATTAGACCTATCTGAACCCAGGAGGCAGAGGTTGCGGTGAGCCGAGATTGCGCCATTGCACTCCAGCCTGGGTAACAAGAGCGAAACTCTGTCTCAAAAAAAATAATAATAAATTAGGCCTAGGAGATGGCGATGAAATTGGGTACTCCTGGAATGGGAAATTCTCTGGTGAGTTTTAAAAATAGGAGCGATGCCTGTCTTTGATAAGACATGCCTGGAAGCAAGGGCATGTCTAGGCATCCACACGCTTGGCATCTAATTAATGCTCGGCCAACATGGTGACCTTGGAGGGGGGCTGCAGAATCCAGGATGTGGATTTAATGACCTTTCACAAAACTCTGTGCCTTTACCTCGTAGACATCTTAGGAAGGAAGAGGGTAGCTAAGGAGGTCAGAGCTCATGCAAAACTCAGGAAGGTTTGATCCAGGGAGTGGAACAGGAGAATGGGTTTGTGAAACAGAGTTTCATGAAGGTTTATGAAACCCATCCCAACAATCTATTTTAGACCTAAAAGAGGCAAAAACCCATGGGAAAGATCAAGGAGGGCAGCTGAAGGAAGGGGTCATCTCTGTTAAATGGCTTAAGGGACAGAGAGGGACTTCTCAAAGCACAATGTCATGTGCAGGAATCACTCAAACCCCAGCAACAATGCAAGCTCTGTTCTCCCAACTGAGTCCACTGTTCTTACAGTTCTAATTCCAGTCTTTTAACAGGCACTGACAAACTTGAAAGTATTACAACACAATATTAAGAAATGAAAAAAAAAATCTACTTCTTCCCTTCAACCCAAACCTCACCACACTTGGCACCTGGCCTAGGGAAGTAAATGGTCCCAGGCTCTATTTCCTCATTCTCTCTAAGGGTTTTGGCCTTTGAATTGATGCTCACATTGGCCACGAGCAGACAGAGTCGTTTGATTCCTAGTGGGCTTCTTTGTAAGGATCCAGCACAAAGGCCAGAGCGCCTTTCACAGAACCGTGGGTCAGTGCTGTCATGGTCAGACAGGCTGAAAAGACCACCGGCCTTGGAGGCACAGAGCCTGGAGTCAAATACTGGCCTTGACATTTTCTCACTGTGTGATCTTAGGCAGTGACGTAACCCCTATGGGCCTCAGATTCTTTTTCCATAATTTTAGATGAATTATTCCTGACCATCTTAGAGCATTATTGTGAAGATAAAATAGGATCTGATCTTATCTTCAATTCACAATTATTCAGCAAGTCATTTCATATGACAACCTATAGATGCCAAATGCTGAAATAGACATTATTAAATATATCAGGTAGCTTTTGCTATGTAAATACTGTGTAACAGCCAACTCCTAAATCTCATGATACACAATAAATATGCATACAGTACACATTTATATAGCTCATGCATTTGTGGATCAGCTAGGGAGCAGCTCATCTAACTGAGTCTGAGACTCAGATGGGCAGCTCTGCTGCTCCGGCTGAGATCTCTCAGCATGCATGGGTTGGCTAATCCAGACTAGGCCTACCTGGGGCCAGTACCTCTTGCTCTTCCCCTGGACCAGCAGGCCAGCATGGCATATTCTCATGGTGATGGCAGAAAGGTAGCAAAGCAAGTGGAATCACAAAGACCTCTTAGTCCTGGACTCGCAGAAAGGCACACCCTCATTTTCTTGGCCAAAGAAAGTCACACACACACAAACTCAATGTTAGGGAGTGAGGAAATGTACTCTACCCTTTTAGAGGAAAAAAAAAATGCAAAGTTCACATGGTAAAACGTCTTAATACCTGAATACAGTGTGTGTCTTAGTCCATTTGTATTGCTGTCAAGGAACACCCGAGGCTGGGTGATTTGTGAAGAAAATAAGTTTATTTGGTCTTCTGGCTTTGCAGTCTGTACAAGAATTGTGGTGCCAGTATCTGCTTCTGGTAAGGGCCTCAGGAAGCTTCCATTCTTGGTGGAAGGCAAGGGGAGGGGTATATGCAGCTCACATGGCAAGAGAGAAAGCAAAAGAGCTAGGGGAGGAGGTACCAGGCTCTTTTCAACAGCCAGTTCTTATGGGAACTGGAGTGAAAATTCGCTCACTCCTGCAAGAATGGCACAAAGCCATTTGTGAGGCATCCACCCCCTTTATCCAACCCACCAGGGTCACTTCAACATGAGACTTGGTGGGACCAAACAAACCATGGCAGAGTGGGATGAAGAACTGGCCCCATCATGTAGTCACACAGTGAAGATCAAAGTCATTGTCCTCTGGTGCGCCATGCAGGAGCAGGGTTCACCTCCACCTCTGGGAAGGTGACTCCTAGCGTATGTTACTCTCATGGAAGTGGAGGGAAGTCCCTGATTTCAGTCTGAAGAGGTTAGGGGAAGTTTGCCTGAAGAGAGGGAAGCTAATAACTCACTGCTTGCTTTTTTTTTTTTTTTTTTTTTTTGAGATGAAGTCTTGCTCAGTATCCTAGGCTAGAGTGCAGTGGCACAGTTTCAGCTCACTGCAACCTCCGCCTCCAGGGTTCAAACAATTCTCCTGCCTCAGCCTCCTGAATAGCTGGGACTATAGGCATCTGTCACCGCGCCCAGCTAATTTTTGTATTTTTAGTAGAGCTGGGGTTTCACCATCTTGGCCAGGCTGGTCTCAAACTCCTGACCTCGTGATCCACCCACCTTGGTCTCCCAAAGTGCTGGCATAACAGGCATGAGCCACAGCACCCAGCCCTCACTGCTCATTTTCTGTGTTCAAAACACCAGGCAGAGTCCACGGCATCCAGGTGGAGCAGGGGTGCTGTGCTGACTCTCTCAGTGGACTGGAGAGGGTGTCCTGTCACAGGGATGCTGCCCAAGGCAGTTTATAATATAGAAACCCTGACCTTGTTTGTCTCCTTCCCAGTCCAATGTCAGACCTCCCAAAGCCTCAGCATCTTATGCTCCCCAAGAATGCCTGGGGGCTGTTCAGTGAGTGGGGGCATTCTCTAAGGGTCTCTCAGTGCTACTGGCGGAAAACAAGAGTCAAGATGGGCTGAGCTGCACCAGCTCAAGGCTGCCTCTGGGAACCGTGCGAGGAGAATCCATGTGAGTTTCAGGCCTAGAGCTGGTCCTTGTGCTTGTCACAGATTCTGCATTGACTTCAGTCAGCTTTCTCTCAGCCAAGCCCCTTTGGTCTTCTTGCCAATAAAATGAACAAGTGTTCTTGCAAAGTAGAGCAGGATGCTCACCCCGCCCAGTTTCACCTCAGCATGGAGCTGAAGACTCCTGCAGCCCTTCCCATGAAATCATCTCGCCTTCTCCTATTTTCCTCCTCAGGGCATCCTAGTAACAGTTAAGATTGGTCTTGTAGTCCTTTTGGACAAGTGGGGAAACTGAGGCATGGACATGCCAGATGGCACATCAAGGTTCCCCCAAGTCAACACCCTAAGGTAACCTGGAGTAGAACCTTCATCTGTCTCTCAGTGCCAGAGAACCTTCCAGCCACTGTCTCTGTGGCCTCTGAGAGGGAAGGGAAGGTGTTCCAGACACTTTCACCTCAGTGCATGGAAAGGAAGCTCATGGCAGTGACAATAGCAACACACCTCCCTCAAGGCTTCCCACTTTAGCAACCACCTTTTGAAAAGCAGTGGCTATTAGATCCACTTGGTCCAGCTTGGCATTCAAGTCCTTGTTAATTTTCTGTCTCGTCACTCTGATATTAACAGTGGAGTGTTGAAGTCTCCCACTATTATTGTGTGGGAGTCTAAGTCTCTTTGTAGGTTGTTAAGAACTTGCTTTATGTATCTGGGTGCTCCTGTATTGGGTGTGTATATATTTAGGATCATTAGCTCTTCTTGTTGGATTGATCCTTTTACCATTATATAGTGTCCTTCTTTGTCTCTTTTGATCTTTGTTGGTTTGAAGTCCATTTTATCGGAGACTAGGATTGTAACCCTTGCTTTTTTTTTTGTTCTCCATTTGCCTGGTAAATCTTCTTCCATCCCTTTATTTTGAGTCTATGTGTGTCTTTGTATGTGAGGTGGGTTTCCTGCATACAGCACACTAATGGGTCTTGACATTTTATCCAGTTTGCCCGTCTGTGTCTTTTGATTGGGGTGTTTAGGCCGTTTACATTCAATGTTAATATTGTTATGTATGAATTTCATCCTGCCATTTTGTTACTGGCTGGTTTTCTTGCCTGTTAGCTGACTCATTTTCTTCATTGCATTTTTGGTCTTTGCCATTCAGTGTGCTTTTGCAGTGGCTGGTACTTGTTCCTTTCTATGCTGAGTGTTTCAGGAGTTCTTGCAGGGCAGGTTTGGTGGTGACAAAATCTCTTAGCAATTGCTTGTCTGCAAAGGATTTTATTTCTCCTTCACTTATGAAGCTTAGTTAGGCTGGATATGAGATTCTGGGTTGAAAATCTTTTCTTTAAGGATGTTGAATATTGGCCCCCACTCTCTTCTGGCTTGTAGGGTTTCTGCCAAGAGATCTGCTGTGAGTCTAACCGATTTCCCTCTGTGGTTGACTTGACCTTTCTCTCTGGCTGCCCTTAGCATTTTTTCCTTCATTTCAACCCTGGTGAATCTGACGATTATGTGCCTTGGTGTTGTTCTTCTTGAGTAATATCTTTGTAAAGTTCTCACAATACAAAAAGAAGGAATCCTCCCTAACTCACTTTATGAGACCAACATCATCCAGATACCAAAACCAGGCAGAAACTCAACTAAAAAAGAAAACTTCAGGCCAATATCCATGATGAGCATTGACACAAAAATCTTTAATAAAATACTGGCAAACCGAATGCAACAGCACATCAAAAAGCTTATTCATCATGAAGAAGTAGGCTTCATCCCAGGGATGCAAGGCTGGTTTAACATATACAAGTTCATAAATGGAATCCATCACATAAACAGAACCAAAGACAAAAAACAAATGATTATTTCAAGATGCAGAGAAGGCCTTCGACAAAATTCAGCAGCCCTTTATGTTAAAACTCTCAATAAACTAGGTATCAACAGAACATATCATGAAATAATAAAAGCTGTTTGTGACCAACCCACAGCCAATATTATACTGAATGGGCAAAAGCTGGAAGAATTCCCTTTGAAATCAGGCACTAGACAAGGATGCCCTCTCACCACTCCTATTCAATACAGTATTGGAAGTTCTAGCCAGAGCAATCAGGCAAGAAAAAGAAATAAAGGTATTCAGTTAGGAAAGGAGGAAGTCAAACTGTCTATTTGCAGACAACATGATTGTGTATTTAGACGACCCCATCATCTCAGCCCAAAATCTTCTCAAACTGAAAAGCAACTTCGACAAAGTCTCAGGATACAAAATCAATGTGCAGAAATCACAAACATTCTTATATACCAATAACAGACAAACAGAGAGCCAAGTCAAGAGCGTACGCCCATTCACAATTGCTACAAAGAGAATAAAATACTTAGAAATACAACTCACAAAGGATGTAAAGGACCTCTTCAAGGAGAACTACAAACCACTGCTCAAGGAAATAAGAGAAGACACAAACAGATGGAAAAACATTCCATGCTCATGGTTAGGAAGACTAAATATCATGAAAATGGCCATACTGCCCAAAGTAATTTGTAGATTCAATGCTGTCCCCATCAAGCTACCAATGACCTTCTTCACAGAACTGGAAGAAACTACTTAACTTCATATGGAATTATAAGAGAGACCACATAGCCAAGACAATTCTAAGCAAAAAGAACACAGTCAGAGGCATCACACTGCCAGACTTCAAACTATACTACAAGTCTACAGTAATCAAAACAGCATGGTACTGGTACCAAAACAGAGACATAGACCAATAGAACAGAACAGAGGCCTCAGAAGCAACACCACACATCTACAACCATCTGATCTTTGACAAACCTGACAAAAACAAGCAATGAGTAAAGGACTCTATGTTTAATAAATGGTGTTGGGAAAACTGGCTAGCAGTGTGCAGAAAGCAGAAACTGGACCCATACCTGTCACCTTACACTAAAATTAACTCCAGATGGATTAAAGATTTAAACATAAAACCTAACACCGTAAAAACACTAGAAGAAAATCTAGGCAAAACCATCCAGGACATAGGCATAGGCAAAGACTTCATGACTAAAACACCAAAAGCTATGGCAACAAAAGCCAAAATAGACAAATGGGATCTAATTAAAATTCAGAGTTTCTGCACAGCAACAGAAACCATCATTAGAGTGAAACGGCAAACAACAGAATGGGAAAAAAATTTTTGCAGTCCACCCATCTAACAAAGGGCTAATACCCAGAATCTACAAAGAACTAAAACAGATATACAAGAAAAAAACAAACAGCCCCATTCAAAAATGGGCAAAGGATATGAACAGACACTTTTCAAAAGAGGACATATATGAGGCAAACAAACATATGAAAAAATACTCATCATCACTGCTCATTAGAGAAATGCAAATCAAAACCACATTGAGATACCATCTCACACCAGTTAAAATGGCGACCATTAAAAAAATCTGGAGACAACAGATGCTGGAGAGGCAGTGGAGAGATAGGAACTCTTTTACACTGTTGGTGGGAGTGTAAATTAGTTCAGCCATTGTGGAAGACAGTGTGGCGATTTCTCAAGGATCTAGAAACAGAAATTCCATTTGACCCAGCAATCCTATGAGTGGGTATATACCCAAAGAACTGTAAATCATTCTATTATAAAGGTACATGCATGTGTATGTTCACTGCAGCCCTGTGTACAATAGCAAAGACCTGGAACCAACCCAAATGCCCATCAATGATAGACTGGACAAAGAAAATTTGGCACATATACACCATGGAATACTATGCAGCCAAAACAAAAAAAATGATGAGTTCATGTCCTTTGCAGGGACTTGGATGAATCTGGAAACCATCATTCTCAACAAACTGACACAAGAAGAGAAAACCAAACACCACATGTTCTCACTCATACGTGGAACAAAGAAAATGTGGCACATATACACCATAGAATACTATGCAGCCAAAAAAAAATGATGAGTTCATGTCCTTTGCAGGGACTTAGATGAATCTGGAAACCATCATTCTCAACAAACTGACACAAGAAGAGAAAACCAAACACCGCATGTTCTCACTCATAGGTGGGTGTTGAATAATGAGAACACGTGTACTCAGGGAGCGGAGCATCACACACTGGGGGCAGTTGGGGGGAGGCTAGGGGAGGGACAGTGGAGGGTGGGGAGGAATAAAATGGAGAGAAACACCAGATATAGTCAAAGGAGGAATAGAGGAAGGAAACCACCTGGTTATGTATGGGCCTATGCAACAACCCTGCACGACCTGCACATGTACCCCAGAACCTAAAGTAAAATGTAAAAAGAAGAAAAGAAAACATTTACTGTACGCTTGCTATGAGATAATAGCAACAAGACTATTCTTAGCTTGGGAATAGTAGCAAGGCTAGGTTTCCATTAATAGAGACTGTGCTTTTTCAGAAAAGAAAATAAAGAAACAATGGTGGTGAAAAAAAAGAAAAGGAAAGAAAAGCAGTGCCTCTTCCTGTCTCTTTGGGGGCTGAGAAATTCACAGCACAAACAGCCCAGCTTTTTCATGTTCTGGGGAGCTGGAAGGCGAGAGGGAGTCAGTTTCAGGAAAACAGCCTGGTTCTGTCCCCACCATCGAGCGTTCTACAACGGCCACCGCTCCAGCCCTAGTGGGGATGTTCTCTTCCTCTCCCTCTTCTCCCTAGACCCCCCTTTCTGTTTCCCTCTCTCCACAGGATGTTCCCCACTCTTTCTTCACTCTTGGCAGTTTCTTCTCTCCTTTGCCTTTTTCTCCTGACATGGGTAAGAGTCTCCCTGTCTTCCTCATCTTCAGGGTCAGGCCTTTGGCATTCTAGGTGGAGCTTTCTGGAGAGGGAGCTCCGCTCTAAGGGCACTGAGAGAGGGGCGGCTGAACTGAGAGGTAACCAGGAAAGCAAGCTCAATCCACACGCTCAGGCCATACCTGCCAGGTGGCTGATGGTGAGCTGCAAATGTGCTTCTGCCTGAGACAATGCAAGCAGAAGAAGGGGTGTCACAAATGGAGACACACACACACCCGCTAGCTTCACGTGCCGTTCCCATTAATCACGCCACAAAGAACAAAAATCCTGGAAAAGCATTAAAATTACAGATGGCTAGATTAAGTAATTAGAATTTAGGCTAAAGCAGATGTTTGTAATTAAGTGTTTATTTCATTGAATAAAATCCAGATTGTAAGAACTATTCCATGAGATTTTAATGGTTCCTGTCCTGGTATTATTTTAGGGGGTAGAGTTTAAGCTACAGAAGTTCAGAGACAAATGGGTATCCGGGAGGATCCTGGGAATCCCATCATCTGGGGCTTGGAGAGAGATGAGAGTTACAGGTATGTATTTAGGAGATATCCTTATTTTCATGTCAGGGGAGGGGGAAGGAACTCAGCCACAGCTCCGTGAGTCAGAATTGATTCATCTTAATTTATACAGAGTCTTGCATTCCCCTAAACAATTTGCAAACAGCTCAAAAGAAAATAACAATGAAGAACCAAATGAAAATATAAAAACAAGAGAATCGAGGGTTCATTGCCAAGCAACGTTTTGGTGCCAAGAATGAGGAGAAGCTTTTAAATGAGGATTGAGCCATTTGAGGGATTTAATATTTAGAAAAGACAGGGACAGGAGAAGCAGAGACAAAACCGAGAGATGCGTGCACACAGATGGGGAGCGGAGGCCACAGAAAGAGAGAGGAAAAGGAAAACGAACGGCAGTGCAGAGAAGGGATGGAAATTGGGGGTGCCGGAAGTGGAGACATGGATGGAGAGCTTTTGTAACAGAAACTGCTTCTTCCTGACTGTAACCCCAAATGCTCTCCAGAGCTAAATGAGTAAGTAATAGCAGAGGGAGAAAGCAATTAGGAGAGCGAGAAAGATGCTTCAGAATGGAGATCTGAAACAAGATGGAAAAATTGATGAGGTAGAGAGAGGACAGACTCACTCACCATCAGAGGAGAAATTGGGTGAGGGCAGGAGATTGGTAACTGCAAAGAGATAGCTGAAGGCATGAGGGTTGGGAGACGAATTCTCAGAGCAGTTTGAAGGATCCAGGTGAGAGGCCTGGGCAGATTGCCAGGAGCCTGCAGGAGAGAGCGCCCTGGTGATGGGTGGAGGAACCTGAGGAGACTGAACCTGGGGAGAAGACATTTGGGGCTTAGGAGGGGTCAGCTCTCACCAGCCCAGGCTGAACCACAGAGAGGAACCGTGAAGCCCAGAGCCTGTGGGGGACACATCACTGGTGTCGCCCCTCTGAAGACCACACGCAGGTGGAGAGGAAACCAGAACCTTAAGGATTTTCCTTCCACCCACCATCCGCACCCAGTGTCCCTAGCTGGCATTCGTACTAGAAGCACTTGAAGAATCTTGAAGGCCCTGGAGTTAAAGACACAAAGAAACCTTGCAAACAGACACACATGGATCTCTCGGCATCCACATTATGTGCTAATAAGAGAGCATCAGCCAAGAAAACTGCATCCCAGACGGACTGGGAATAGTGGCAACCACGTGGCAGGAACAAGCTGGGGGCTTGGTAGGAGGACGTGAGAAACAGCGTGGTGCTTCCTCTGCAAGTCTGCCATGATGAGGGTCTCTTGGGGACCAGCACATAGCCTCACCGGAGGAAGAAGGGGCTTCTAGACTCTGGGGCCTGGTGCAACAATGCCCCTGAGAAGAAAGGGATCCCCAGGGCCTTGATACCAGACTACACTCAGCAACAGAAACCCTGTATTAAAATGTCACATTTTCTTCAAAAACAGAAATGTGTTATTGCATGGCTTATAAAGATTCCAGAGTGATGAGGTTGGAGACCAGATCTTTCCATCTCTGCTGTGTCCCCACTTGGTACCAGCTTCATGCTCAGGCTGGAGCTGGGCTGGCTGCAGCAACCCAGGTATCCCAACCAGAGACAGACATATCCAGAGGAGAGAGGAGGAGTGTCCTCTTAGGAGACTGGAAACTTTCCTGAGAAGCAAACTCCTCATTCCAGACCTCAGTTCATGGCTCATTGTTTCGATGGGTCTCATGCAGTCCTGAATCACATACTGCCATGGAGGGTGGAGTAATTCTTGGACCACCCAGGCTTCCCTGGGACCTGGAGCTGGGTCAGCCTCCTCTGAAACTCGCAGCTTGGGACAGGGAAGGATGCCTAAATAAAATGCGAGGAAGAAGGAAAGAATGGATGCTAGGTAGGCAGCCAATGGCTAACGGCTCTTAACCAAGGGGCTAATGTGAGGATAAACAACCAATCAGGCCAGAAGGCAAACTGGGTAATGGCCCCAACCCAGGGCATTAGAGAAGCATACCTGCCACCCCTTCCTGTCCCCACCCTGGCCCCAGAGTCTCATACTCCTATCCGCTGCCGAGAAGGTGACAGTGAAAAAGATTGCCACAAGTTGTCCTGGGAGATGAGGCATAAGAGTACAGATGACAGAGCAACAACAATGCAGGCTTCTCGAGTGGAGGGAGGTGGAAGGCGGTGCGGAGAGGGGAGGAAGCCAGTCTGGACAAAGGGGTGCCAGGCCTCCAGGCCTTGCTTTGTGACCTTGGGGAGGAGAAGCACTGCTTGAGCCTCAGTTTCTTGGTTGGTAAAAGAAGACAATCCGACGAGTTCTTTCTTTTATTTTCTTTTTTCTTTCTTTCTTTCTTTTTTTTTTTTTTTTTGAGACAAGAGTCTCACTCTGTTGCCCAGGCTGCAGTGCAGTGGTACAGTCTTGGCTCATTGCAGCCACCGCCTCTTAGGTTCAAGCGATTCTCCTGCCTCAGCCTCTGGAGTAGCTGGGATTACAGGCGCGTGCAACCACAGCCATCTGATTTTTGTATTTATAGGAGAGACGGAGTTTCACCATGTTGGCCAGGGTGGTCTTGAACTCCTGACCTCAAAGTGATCCACCCATCTTGGCTTCCCAAAGTGTTGAGATTATAAGCATGAGCCACCACGCCCAGCCAGACAAATTGTTTTCTAGAATTTCTTCCAGCTCAAATACTCTACAATTTTGGGAATTTGAGAATGGCGAGATTAACTGGGAGGCAAGGGAGAAGGTGAGACAGAAATTCGTTTATAGTGTCATTTAAATAGCCAAACAGAAGGATCTAGAAGCCAGTTTCAGTAGGGACAGCCAAGTTTCCCTCAATTTGTCTGAGCTGGAAAGGGAGAGTCTGCAGCATTAGTTTGGGGTAGAGTCCATATGTCCTTTTGGCAAGCAAATGTGAGAGGCCCATTAATAAAAGAGCCACATGTGCTGAGGGGAAAGCAAGTAACATGGAAGAACAAGGACAGTTGTAGGCTTGCAAAAGAGCATTCGCTGCCATGCAGGGCACATCAAATGAAGAAGGAGCTGAGGGCAAAGGGGAAGGGCAGGAAGAGAGAGTGGAAGATGATGGATGGAGGGGTTCAGGCCGGCTCATCCTGGCTCAGCAGCACTGCAGAGGCATCCGCTGTTCCCCATGGTGGGAATGGGGTGCCCTTTGTTGCTTATTCTTTGGGTTCCAGGTGGCTCCGGGACCAAGGGACAGACGGGAGGGGAGTTGGAGCAAGGGAGGCAGGAGACTCAACGGAGACCAAGGGGACTCAGTGGCCTGATCCAGTGTCTCTGTGGAGAGTGAGACGGTGTTGAGGTCTGTGGTTCCTGCCAGATGGTAGTGGCTGAATAAAACTGGGAAGAAGGAAAAGAAGCAAGGCAAGGAGGGGAAGAAGCAGCAAGAGAGGGAGGGAGAGAGGGCGAGGGAGGAAGAAAGCATACACCAGTCAGTCAGGTAGTTTTGTGATGCAGGTGAACTTGGGCTGGAGCAGAGAAACTCTGTTGACTGCTTTGCTCTGTAATTGTCTTTTAAAGAGATTATCCAGAGCCTGGTCACCCAGTTCTCCTCCTAGGCCTCCTGGCCCAACATGTAGCAAAACTGGGTAGGTAGTAAGGCCATCCACCCTGCCTGTAGTCCCCTGTCCTTACCACTCCCTGGAGCCTGACTTAGTTCAGCCAACACCTGCTTCCTGAGCACCTGCTAATATCTGTCTGGACCTGGGGGCCATAGCCCCTGCCCTCAGGAACGCTGTCTTCTGACACTGGCAGTTTGCAGAGCACTTTTACAGGCTTGTGAGGCAGGGACTGTTGCTTCTCTTTTACACATGCAGGAATTGTTGCTCACCTGGAGAGATTGCACATGCCTGAGGTCACTTAGTACATAGTGAGGGGCTGGGATCTGGACTCTAGGTTTGGTGTTCGCACTTGCAAGTTCTTTCCTCAGCACCTCACCGTCTTGCACTGCTGACGCTCTGCCTGGAGAGCTTGAAAAAACCCAAGACAGCATCCCTCCCTCCAATCTCGGAGGGGCCAGTGTCCCAGGGCTGGCTAGGAAGGAGGCGGGCTGTAAGATGTTGGTCACATGGAACGGTGCCCTCACAAGGGTCTCACATGGGACCCTCACAAGGGTGCTTTCAGTTGAAAGAGGAGGCTTGTAAGGGGCAATGTTGAGTTGCCAGTTGTGGAATGTTGTTTCAGTGAAGGAACTTGCCTTGTAATGAGACTGTGTGTGGACTTCTAGCCCCATAACACCACTCCTCCCAGGAGGCTTCCACCTGCCTTCCTGGCCACACTCAGGGGCCTGGCACAGTATTGAGTGTATAGTCAATTGCACTTAGTAGATTTGTTTGTTTGTTTGTTTGTTTGTTTGTTTGTTTTGCCAGGGACCACGCGTACATTAACAGTGTGTGGTATTATCTCCTCTTTAGATTGCACGTTCCTCAAGGTCAGGCAGCTTCTGTCTTTCCACTCCTACCACCTCCACTAAGATATCCAGCTCTCCCCTCCCCACAGGCTGCGAACATTGTATCCACTCATTGGGTAGTGGGCAGATTTCAGCCAGAAGTTAATTCAAGTCAAGCAACTGTCTTGGGGGTCAGCCACATGACAAGCCCCATGACAGATGCTGTGCAGAATATAGAGATTAAGGTCCTGTTTAAGCTTGCAGTTTAATAGGGAAGGTGAAAGCGTGAACACACAACTGTGCCGACCCCTTCCCTGACTTTCAGGCCCTGCACGCCATGACTCCTGCCATGTGTCTGATAAACTACTTCCTCTGGTCCCTGCCCCCTCCCCACCCCAGAAGTGCTCAAACTCTCCACCTCCTAGTCTTTGTTCCTGCAGTTCCGTGCTCTGGAATGCCTTTCCCTCTTCCCAGCGACTCCCCATGCTTCAGTGCTTAGTTCCAGGGCAGCATCCTCCACGACAGACTTTCTTGGTTGCCCAACCAGACGTTTCGTTTCCCTCTTTGGAACCTGCCCCCGCCAAGACCTTTGTGGGTGTGGCTCACTCAGTCTCATCTCTCCTCATTTGTGCCCTGTCTCTTCGTACCTCCCCTCCCCGTCCGGCTGTAATCACAGGTGTAGGCTCTTACTCATCTTTGGCCTTTGAACTTACCATGTGCTTCATACCTACTCATCATGTTGAACAGTACAAAGTGGACTAATATTAGGAACATTTAGGAAGAAGCAATATTGTGCGGGTCTTGTAGGAGGAAGTAACCTTCAACTGAGCCTTAAAGAACAGGCAGATATGGCGCAGTGGCCAGGTTCCTTTATCTTGTTTTCTTGAGATAAGCAGCCCTGCCCTCTTGAGGATTCCTGGGAGCCACAGCTTGTTTCCCTGGAGCAGAGAAAAAGGATGCATTTGAAGTCATTCGGGGTCCAACAGGCTAGCTGGAGGCTTCAGTCCTGGAGCAGCCTTTGGCATCATTGTGTGCCTTGGGTGAGCACTTGGCTGTTAGATGAAGTAGAGCTGGCCCAGAGACAGGATGTGGGCCAAGGGCAATGAAGATGCACCCTGATTTCCCTTTCTTTTGCTTTCTTTCTTCTTTCTCTATCCCTCTTATTTTCTCCCTCCCCTCCCTTTCTTCTCCACCCGTCACTCTCTCTGTCCTCCTGCTCCCGGGCCTCTCCCAGCTCTCCTCGGCCCTGCTGTTTGATGCGGTCTATGCTGTGGTGACTGCGGTACAGGAACTGAACCGGAGCCAGGAGATCGGTGTGAAGCCCCTGTCCTGCGGCTCGGCCCAGATCTGGCAGCACGGCACCAGCCTCATGAACTACCTGCGCATGGTGAGGAGCGGAAGCCCTGCAGGGCTATGCCCAGGCTAGTAGGGTGGGACACATGGTTCAAGGTCCAAGAGCGCCTTAACCCAGGCTTCTCCGAAATGTACCTGTATTATAGCCCCAGATAAATCAGGGATCTCTGGTGACCCCAGTTGAATGGATCATGAGCCACATTTCTTCTCCAAACCCCAATAACCACTGACAATCCACAGAAGTTTGTTCAGAAGGCAACAGCCCTCGAGCCTTCCACTATTAATGGGCCCCTGAATTCCAGACTTAGTACCTGGCCTCTCTGTTCAGCGGTGTTCTCAGCAAAGCTTCATGTAGCTGGGAAAGGGCAGTGCTGCTGGAGGCTGGCATCCCTCTGGGAGTTGCAGGCTCAAGACTTCTGGCATGGCTGGGTTTCCCATTGTTGTCCTCCCCAGCCGTACCTCCTCTGGTGGATGAATGTGGATCTCTACCCCACACAGAAGACATCTCCTGTCAGAGAAGCCTGCTGCAGCACAGGGTCTTGGACTTTGCATTTAGAGTTAGGTGGAGAGTCATCCTGACTTCCTGTGGGCCTGGCGGTGGGTGAGCACCTGCCCAGGGAGGATGAATGCTGTGGACAGCCAAGGACCTGGAGGAGGGGCTGAGGGGAATCCAAGCTCAAGTTAGCACCGTGACTGGGTTGTTTTGTGCAGTTGATATGGGGTGATTGGGAGAGCATTCTTCTCCTACTCCAGGCCAACCCAAGTCTGAATTGTCCCTGCAGACACCACATTTATCATCTCAAGATGCCTTGGCTGTGGATGGGCAGGAGAAAGATCTTAACTGCATTCCCTCTTCTGGGCATCCTTAAATAACCCCTGTGTAGAGATCTTGTTGGGGCCAAGTATAACATGGGTCCTGTTTGGTGCTGTAACTCACTCTCTCTTGGACAGGTAGAATTGGAAGGTCTTACCGGCCACATTGAATTCAACAGCAAAGGCCAGAGGTCCAACTATGCCTTGAAAATCTTACAGTTCACGAGGAATGGTTTTCGGCAGGTAAGCATAGCCATGCTGTGGTAATGGCAGGTCCCTCCTCTCTGTTCCTTTCTCTGACCCCAGCCCATTTCTTCAATGCCTTGGTGTTTGGGATGGCCTCCTGGTCCCAGTTATCCCCAAGAGCAGCAGGCTGGATCCTGGACGAGGCTCCTGGCCTGCACCAGCCACCCCATTCCTGCCACCAGATCAGCCATTGTGGCCGAGGGACTGCACCCCCAGCAAAATACCAAGAGGGAGGGAACTGGAGTGAGAGGGGAGGCAAAGGGGTATCATGTGCGGGAGGAATTTCCAGAGAGGATTTTAGTCCCTGAGTCTGACTCTAATCCTGGAGCCCGTGTTAGACTCCAGGGAGCCTGCTGGCAAGGCAGACACTGTATCCCATGTAGGCCAAGGAAGCCCTTCAGTGCTGAAGTGCATGGCTGAGTCGCTCCTGTCTGCTCTTCTCTGACCAACCCACAGCTCTCACCCCCATGCCAATGACATGGCTCCTCTCCTGGCCGCTCCCTGCCTGCTGCGTCATTGCAAGGATGGCTGTCCTTCATAGTGCCTTTCAGTTCCCCACTCCTTTGCTCATTCTCTGCCATTACTCTTAATCCACTTTTCTGAGATCCTCTTCCATCAGAGGAAACAGGGCTCTGACTCTCAAAGTATCTGTTGAAGGTCTCCCACCCTCGCCATCACCCTAATAATCAACTCCTTATTATTTGGCTAACCCTTCTGCAGCTTTAGAAAAGGCTGGTAAATAGGAAGCCAGGCACAGCAAGAAGCAGGCACATTGAAGAGCTTCCTGGCAGAATGGCTGAACAAGGGCACACCCATCTGAAGGGTTGCAAATCACCTTTTCCAGGAGATTATGAAGAATCATCATCATCATCATCACCACCACCATCACTGTCATTATCATCACCACCACCACCATCACCATCATCACCATCACCATCACCATCACCACCACCATCACCATCATCATCACCACCACCACTGTCATCACCACCATCACTGTCATTATCATCACCACCACCACCACCATCACCATCACCATCACCCCCACCATCACTGTCATGATCATCACC
The DNA here is from genome assembly GCF_048565385.1 of Saimiri boliviensis. Lineage (NCBI taxonomy): Eukaryota > Metazoa > Chordata > Mammalia > Primates > Cebidae > Saimiri > Saimiri boliviensis. The sequence goes on from NC_133454.1 coordinate 56,465,715, forward strand.
ACCACCACCACCATCATCATCACCATAGCCACCACCACCATCACCGCCACCATCATCACCACCACCATCACTGTCATGATCATCACCATCACCACCACCATCATCATCACCACAACCACCATCACCACCACCATCACTGCCACCAGCAGTATCACCACCACCATCACTGTCAACATCCTCACCACCACCATCATTATCACCACCACCACTGTCATCATCACCACCACCACCATCATTATCACCACCACCACTGCCATCACCACCACCACCATCATCACCACCACCACCGTCATCACCACCACCAGCATCATCACCATCACTGTCGTCATCACCACCATCAGCAGCATCATCATTCCATCACCATTGTCATCACCGCCACCACCATCACCACTACCACCATCACCATCATACCACCACCATCACTGTCGTCATCATTACCACTAACACTAGCATTATCACCACCACCGTCACCATCATCACTGTCATGACCACCACCACCAGCATCATCATCATTACCACCACCATTGCCATCACCACTACCACCATCAATGCCACCATCACCACCACCACCATCATCACGCCACCATCACACCACTACCACTATTACCACTACCACCACAACCCTCACCATCATCATTGCACCACCACCATCACACTGCTATCACTATCACCTCTACCACCACAACCATCACCGTCATCACACCACCACCATCACACCACTACCACTATCACCTCTACCACCACCACCACCACCACTCCCACCACCGTCATCATGACCACCACCACTCACCACCACCATTGTCATCACCACCACCATCACCACCACCACCACCAGCACCATTGTCATGATCGTCACCACTGTCAACATCATCATCACTACCACTGCGATCGACATCATCATGGCAGCCTCCATTTATTAAGCTCTTACCATGGGCCTTATAGCATGTTAAGTGTGTTATATAGATTTTCTCTTTTAACCTTACAAAATAGATACTTTTTACTAGTCCCAATTTTATAGTTGAAGAAACGGAGGCTCAGGAAGACTGACTGACTTGTCCTTGAACAAACAGTAATGACAGAGCTGGTTTTGGACCCAAATAGATCTGCCTCTAAATTTTTTTTTTTTTTTTTTTTTTTTTGAGACGGAGTTTCGCTCTTGTTACCCAGGCTGGAGTGCAACGGCGCGATCTCGGCTCACCGCAACCTCCGCCTCCTGGGTTCAGGCGATTCTCCTGCCTCAGCCTCCTAGCCTCTAAAGTTCTTAACCATTACAACAAATTATGCATCAGAATCACCTTGGAAAATCATTAAATACACAGATTTTTAAACTCTATCTCACAAGAATATGATAGGCCTATAATAGGCTTATCATAGGCCCCAGGAGCTGATGCTGTCGTCAAGCCCCCAAGGTGATTCTGATGAAGCCCTACCCCTGTGGAGGCCCCTTCACGTCTGCCTCCTGCTCCCCTGTCCCTGCATCTGAGGGTTCTGATCAGCCTTTCTTAAAGGCCCAGTGGAATTCTTTCTAGGAGATCGTAATTATGCTGGGCTCCGAGGCCAGGTCACCCTTCTTGGAAGATGATGCAGTGAAACGAAAGAGTAGCAGACAGAGTGGAACCCAGAGTCCTGCTGCTGACTCTCAGCAGCACCTCCCATCTCGACCAGAGCTGTATTACCTATAAGCAAAAAGAGCTACCATTTTGCATAATTTCTCAAATCAGAGCAGGGTTACGTAGGCAGCCAGAAACTACAGGGATGGCGTTTCATAGAATGGCCATTTTATTCATCTAACAAGTAATATATTGAGCATGCACTACGTATCAGGTACCATGCTGGGCCTGGGGGAAACGAAGCTGAAAAACCCTACATGGAGATTCAGACCCTACATGGAGAGAGTGCTCACAATCTAGCCAGGCAGCCTGACATAGAAAACCGTAAGTGCAAATTTGGGTTATTACACTCAGATCGTGCCCTCGGGCTCCTAATTCCCTGAACAAGTGAAGCTGCCAGCCTATGGGGAAATTGTCAGGCAGACTTTTCTCTGAGCCCCAATGTGCTTGGGGGATGTAAAGAATATTCATTCATTCTTTCAAGAAATCTTTGTTGAGTGCCTTTTATGTGCCAGTCTCTCTTCTAGGTATAGGTTTTTTAAGATGGAGAAAGTGGTTGCTTTTGTGGAGCCTGTATTCTAGTAGGGGACAGACAGTTGGCAAACAAATATGTATGTGACATAGTGTCAGGAGTGGTAAGAAGAAAAAGAAAATGGGGCAAGGAGAAGCGGGTGGAGATGGTAACGATGGAGGAACAGTCAGAACAGGTTGCTCACTCCATGGAAAACCCGATCCCAGGCTTTGAAACTCTCCCCTGGGACCTCAGTCCTGCCTTGTGAGTGCTCCTGGGAAAAAGTCCACTTCCAGCACCCCTCCATCAAGAGACACCTGCAGTGGCATAGCTGGCTGGTAGCCCTGATCCCACTCTCCACTTGAAGGACAGCTGATTAGGCTCCAAGTACCTCTTCACCTTCATTCTGCTTCTCCAGCAACGGCCGCTCAGGCTGGCTTGTGCTAGCTACAAGGCCAAAAAGCTGCCTGAGTCATAAAGAAACAACATCATCGGCCACCAGGACTCGTCCTTCAGCCCCCAGCCCAGGCCAGCAAGGGATTGTGCATTGAGGCATCCTCCTTAGTGGCTGCAGTTTCTTCAGCAGCAGCACACGTGAGCCGTGCAGGGCGGGCTTCTCAAATGTAGACATGCACCAGGATGACCACGAGTACTTCACAGCAATCAGACATTCCCAGGCCTCACAGCTATAAATTCTGGTTTAGTAAAACTGGATGTATTCCAGGAATCTTCATATTTTTAACCAGCAGCGAGGTAGATGATTACAGTGCAGGTGGCCCACAGACTACCCTTTGATAAATACTGCCCTAGTAGAAGAGTGTTCATGAACTGCAGCCTCTACACAGAGAATTTTTTTCTTGACCTCTCCACATCTTCCCCCCCCCATCTGTTTGAGCCAGTGTTGGATGGAATCTGCTGCAGAAATGACTGCTAAAGAGGATGTCTTTTTGACCTTCAGCTACTCTAAGGGACACATACTCTTGACTGGACTTGTAAAGTGGATGGTGATTATTCTCTTTATGCCCCCTCCCCCTTTTTTTTTTCAACAAATCTAGTAAGTATCCTGCTGCTTCCCTGTCTGGTTTAGGTGCCATAGTACCGAGTGGACACTGTGCGTGATGTATCATGGACACACATGTAGCTTCGCAGCTTTGGTCCCCAGGTCCCATCCCAATCACTGCCCAATCTTTGCCTCTTGACAGGTGTCCTTCCCCTGCTTATTACAGGATGAAGGAATGGTTTAGGGAGTGATAATTAATTGGGTCTCTCTTCTAGGGTGGGAGGAATGTCAGTTTCTCTGAGTGAATATTCTCCCAATTCCATTCAAGGTGATGCTGGGCAGGGGAGGAGAAAGTGACAAGGAGCAGGGAAAACAACATCTTTTGAGTACCTTCTGCATACCAGCTACCACATGGGCACTTGGCACAAATCGCTTCCCATCTCGAGGACAACCCTTCCAGGTAGATCAATTCCCATTTTACCAATAAGAAGATGGGAGCTCAGGGAGTGGAAGGAACTTGGTCCTGCTATTAGCAAGGACTTTGGGCCAAGCTGGAATTTATGCTCAGGCTTGTCCAACGACAAAGCCCATGTTCCTGGATCTCCCACTCCTGGCTGTTCCTCACTTTCCTGGAATCCCTAAAACCCCAAATCAAAACCCTTCAGCCAGGTCTGTTGCTTTGCTGCCACCTGCTGCAAACCAGGATAGCGCCAGGGTCCTGATGACCGGCTGGGCTGGGCGTTCCTTAGGAATGGCGTCTTCTCACCGGGGCTTGGTTTTATTCTCTCTTCCTGTCTGGGTGAGTGACTATTAAGAGCTGGTTTTGATTATTTAGAAAGCCCCACGCAGGGACCCAGTGGGTCGTAATTGGTAAAACGTCTGAACCAAATACCACATCCTCTGCCGGTGGCTGATTAAAGGATTATTGCCATTTTTAAAATAGTCTTTCAGAACTCGGGGCTGTTTTTTACTATTTTAAAAATTAGTATTTTGATTCTGTTTGGAGAGAGGGTTTCCATCTTGGGACTGACTCTATGGAGCTTCTACTGGAGACTGTTGTGCCCTGTCAGTGACGTTTCCGAACCAGGACCACCTCCCAGTTACTGGTTTATGGGCATGGAAGTTGGCAGTATTGTTTCAGCTCCACCCTCCGGTTTTTTGTTTTTTTTTTTTTTTTTTTTGAGACGGAGTTTCGCTCTTGTTACCCAGGCTGGAGTGCAATGGCGCGATCTCGGCTCACCGCAACCTCCGCCTCCTGGGTTCAGGCAATTCTCCTGCCTCAGCCTCCTGAGTAGCTGGGATTACAGGCATGTGCCACCATGCCCAGCTAATTTTTTGTATTTTTAGTAGAGACGGGGTTTCACCATGTTGACTGGGATGGTCTCGATCTCTTGACCTCATGATCCACCCGCCTCGGCCTCCCAAAGTGCTGAGATTACAGGCTTGAGCCACCGCGCCCGGCCCACCCTCCGGTTTTTGAGCATGCCAGATCTCCATCGTCCGTCTTGTATCCTCCCTTTTCGTGCCATGGAAGATGGCCAGAACAGTGTTAGGAAAGTATAGTCTCCTGATTTGGGAGAATCTTCTTTGCAAGAGGCTAGGAAAGAAGGAAGTACAGCATTAGATGGCTCTTAATTTCCTTCATTTAACTTGGTCTAAAGATCAGAGATTCTGAGCAGCCCCCAAGTGACTTTGTTAGTGCTGTAATAAGATGAGTGCACCTTTCATCTGAGGATCGGAAATGGCTTAACAGGCTCTAATTAAGCCTTTGAGGTTTGCTATTCGTAGTTAAAGATGCAGATCTAAACTTTTTCCATTGGCTCACTGTATATCACTATGTGGATACCTCAGTTTCATTTCTCTGAGCAATGAAGGTTGTAACCGCTCAACGTTTGAACTAGGTGAACCCAAGACATATCCAAACTAACATCGCATGGCACAGTCTTGTGCTTGCCTGTCCTTACAGAGAAAGCCGGCTCTGCGGACATAATAGCGAACATTTATTGTCACCTACATGATGTGCTATGCTGAGTGGTATATGTATGTATTTAAAATTTCTCATCATTTTATCAACCCTGCAGGAGAGCTATTCTCTCAGCTTGTAGGTGACAGAATTGAGACAGAGAGAGAAGAAGTGATGTATCCACATATCCACATTCATACAGCCAGTAAGTGCCAGATTTAATTAAGAACTGGGTCTGAGTACAGCTGCCTTCAAAGTCCAAGGTCTTTCCACTAGGCAGAATTGCCTCAGACCATGTTGGAGGGGACCTTCAGGCCTTTCGTGGATTCCTCCAACCCATTGTTTCCCTGAAATAGATAACCACCCAGCCTCTCCTTGAGCATGTTCTGGGCTGAGGAATTCATTGCCTCTCAAGGGACACATTCCAAATTCTTCCGGACACTGGGTCAATGTCCATCTTCTAATTCTGCCATAATAGGAATAGTCTGCTTCCTCTTTCTTACCAGCTCTTCAAATATTTTTTAAAAGTTTGATTTTCCTTTATTCATTTATTCTTTCATGCCTGAATTTAGCATAGAATTTTTGAGCACCTTCCCTGTGTCAAGGGCTGGGAATGCAATATTCATGAGTCATAGTTCCCTTGACAGCTCATAATCTTTTGGGGAAGGCAAAATTGCAGCCAGGTCTTTCTCTACAGGGCTGATGTTTTCATGCTTTTCCATTTTTTCCTTTCTCAAGCAGCTATACCCAACATGACATGACTTCCACGTCTCTCACCACTAGTGCTTTTCAGATTGTCTACTAAAACACAAGGCCCAAATCGAACACCATGCTCCACATGGGGCTGAACAACATAGAGCTGAGAGCACTTGAGGATTATGAGTTTCCTCAAACTGAACGCTAAATTTCTATTTGCCGCATTAGCTTGCTTACTTGAATTTGTTTTCCAAATTTGTATTCATTCTGAACTCTGGGCCTTGGGATCAGTTAATTATTCCACTTGCCTTTCTCCCCACCAGATACATAGGGTTCTTTTCAGATGAACTTTTCATAGAAATTAGACCTGAGCCACACTTTCCTTAGACTGTTTTTTTTTTTGGGTTTTTTTTTTTTTTTTTTTTTGAGACGGAGTGTCGCTCTTGCTACCCAGGCTGGAGTGCAATGGCGCGATCTCGGCTCACCGCAACCTCCGCCTCCTGGGTTCAGGCAATTCTCCTGCCTCAGTCTCCTGAGTAGCTGGGATTACAGGCACGAGCCACCACGCCCAGCTAATTTTTTGTATTTTTAGTAGAGACGGGGTTTCACCATGTTGGCCAGGACGGTCTCGATCTCTTGACCTCATGATCCACCTGCCTCGGCCTCCCAAAGTGCTGGGATTACAGGCTTGAGCCACCACGCCCGGCCTTAGACCATGTTTTTATTTCAATCTGTTCCTACAGAGCTGGAGAAACAGGCAAGGCAGTGAAGGAGAGGACCAGTAATAAGCCTTGTGAGCTGACCGCCAGACTTTTGTTTTCCAAAGCTTATATCAACTCAGCTTTCAAGAGGCTGGCTCTCTGGAATGATCAGAGTTCTAAGCCGAGGAGGAGGATGAATGAGATGGCTTTCCTGAGTCACCCTTGCAAACCAGGAACTCGGATCCAGTGTAGTCTTCAGAAGGCTCAGAGAATTCAACCCAATTCCTGGAAATCCCTGCAGGTCCCACCCGTTGCTAGGAGGTCAGGCTGCCTGTCTTTAATCTCCTCTCCTGCCATCTTGCCTGGCAGAAGCCCACGCAGAAACAGCTCTGCCCCCTTTCTGGGGGAGTCAGGATCCTACTGCATTGGCAGCGGTGGAACTTGCTTTGCAGCACCCCTGAGTCACGTCAAGGCAGCCACATTTCTTATTGTGGCCCTGTGCAGCCGAGAACTCCGGAAAACAGCTTCTGTTGCTCTGGTGGGAATTTTAGCAGACTTGCTTCTCTGTTGAGAGCCACTCCTATCTCCACATCTGGGCCCCTTTCTCCATTTCAAAAGCAAACAAACCTAGAACAGCAGAAAACCATAAAAGCGCCCTGCCTGTCAGATGAGATTCTGCTCTGACATTGCCTTCGCGTGGCGTGGAAGAATAGTGAGCAGCACTTCATCCTGTCCATGGAGAGGTACCCCCGGCATCTGTGCCCTTGACCTCAGCCCCTCGTATTATGAGTTGCCCCCATCATAGCTCCAGCCCTTTTGTGCTAAGGAAAAGGACCATTAAGGCTCAGACAGGTTGCGGGGTGGGAGTGGGGAGGCAGCTCTTAGAGTGCTGATTGCTACTGTCTAATACATTTTCAATTTGCGGAAGGAGTTTACCATAAATATGCAGATCCTTTGAAGCTGCTTCTGTCGGGACCTGGCTCAGAGTGCTGGAGCAGGGTTTGGTTGCTGGGAATCAGCAGCCTTGAGTGCCAGCTCTCAGGCTGGGGAACAGACCTCCGTGGCCAGCTGGGGAGGCTGCTTGGCGGGTGATTCCCCCGGAGCCAGTGGGAGCGACTTTACCTTTGATGAGGAAACTTCAAGGCCAGATCCGGGTGGAGAGAGCAGAAAAAAAGATGGGTGACTTGGGGGCTGCTTTGAAGGTTACTGAGAAGTCACTTATTTCTTCTTTTTAATTAAGGAGCCAGGAGAAGGGGAATTGGATTGAGGTTTAAAATAGTTGACAACATCTCATAGAAAGTAAAAAATTCTTAGAGTTGGAGGACAGTGAGTTCAGCTTTCCTACCAGAAAACACGTCTGTAAGAGCATGATTCCTGGTCTTAAAACCGCTCGGTGCCCCCATTTGCTTTCAGGGTAGCAGGTGCTGGGTGCTGCTTACCTGTGAGTCTCCTCTTCTGCACTGGCAATACCAGGTGATGTGACAGTCAGGCACGCCAGGCTCTCTCGCATGCCCATGCCGGTGCACCTGTACCCACTCCCATTTCTCGCCCAGCTACTCCTACTCACATCTCCAAAACTCAGCTCAGGGAGGCTTCCCTAACCCCCAGCTCCTGCAAGCACCGGTCCAGTGCTCCGTTTCTGTGCTCCCTGTACTGTAGCCTTTTCACACTATTATTCAGTTCTGGGAGTGCCCTGAGCCAGCTGAGGGTGGTGCTCAGTGCAGTCCTAGAGAGCGACTACAGGAGTGAACTAGGGACTGGTGTGTGCACAGCCCCCTCCCTGGGCCCTGGGGAGGCATACAGTGGGTACACAGCTGTGCTCTCCAGGCCCTAAGGCGCTCATAGCCAACAGGGATACTAGAGCCCTGGGGACCTGAGGATTTTGTGGCGAGAGTTCTCTAAAGCTTCTGTTCGCCAAGTTGTTCAAGAAAGATTTCATATGACCACCCCGCTGACAGCTGGAATTTTAAAACTGAAGCGAAAGTCCCCTCCAGTCACTGATACCTTTCCTTCTTTCCATTTCTTTCCATTGTCCAGAAACAGTGCACCCCTCGTTCACTAAAAGGCTCTGAAATACTTTTTCTCCTGTGAGCAATCCAGGCTCTCCCGTCCACCCCAGGGACAACAGTCAAGGGGCAGATGAGCTGGCGTTGGCAGGGTGTAACCTGAAGGGCATTTTCTCTCCTGCCTCCCTGGCACACAGAAGTCTGGTTCTTTCTCCCAAAGCACAGGGACTTCCTGCTTATCAGCTTTGATGGAAAATTCACTGACTGCAGAAGCTTATTCACACATCAGCCGGCAAACAAATTAGAGCTGCTTAAATTTTCGAGCTGGGGGCTGCTTTTGGGCAGAAGAGCAGGGTTTTAAAGTGATGCATTTTAAATATATTTCTTATAATGTGCCCGATCACGCTTCTGCCTGAGATCAGCCTGGGGAAGTTTGCCAGTTCCCAGTGACTCTTTTCCGTGTCTCTTCAGCCAGCTCATGCCTGGAAGAGCTGGAAGAGGCGGACCTGCTAATTCAGTCTCAGGAAGCAGCCTGCGTCAGTCAGCTCTGATAGGAGGTGGGCCAGGCCACCGGCCAGAGGTGTGGGGTTTGCAGGCAGGCAGGCCTGGGGAAGGAACGAAGGTGGATTCCAGGAGGCGAGGGAGCTGCATGCAGAAGCAGGCAGTGTGGGGCAATGCAAAGAGCGTAAGGCTTCATGGTCAAAGGCGCAGGGCAGAGACCCAGCTCTCCCAGTTTCTATTCTAGCATTCTGTTTCTCAATTTCCTCCTCAGTCAAGCAGGGATGGTGATCATCATCATATCTGCTTTATGTGCATCATAAAATTATTGTGAGAGCAAAATGAAACATTGTTTATAGCTGTACTTTGAGGATTCTACTATATTTGCAAATTTTAGCTCTGTCATCTCACATGGAGATGACTATCTATGTATCTGTCTATCTTTGTGTGCAGTGTTCCTGGAATCTCGCTTCTAGGCTGGCACAGGGCAGAGAGTACAAACTGTGGGCGAGCGAGACGCCCAGGGCCAGGTCACTCCTGCTGTAACCACGCAAAGACTGGCCCTTGCCAGCCAGGCCGTGCACACATCAGCTCTGCCAGGCTGGCCACTCAGGGCTTCAGGACAGCCTCCGCACAGCCTCTCCCTCCCCTGCCTCTCTCTTTCCTTCATCCCTGACCCCTCCTTTTTCCACTCTCTAATGTGGCAGCCTCACTGGTTTCATTTGGCAGTGGCTCTGGTTAGGTGTGGAAGCCTAGGGAAGAATCCAGGGAGAGTCCCAGCACCTTAAAGGCCCGCCTGACAGAGCACTGCTCAGACAAGAGCTGCTGACACCCCCAAAACTAAAAATTCCCCATCTAGCCAAAGCACAGCAAGGCCTGGGCACATGCTAGCTGCCTGCTGCGAGTCAGCTTCCAGCTAGTGGCAGAGCCGCACCATGCTCAGGCCATTGCAGAAAGCGCAGAAGTTGCGCCCTCCCCTGCCCTCCAGCATTCTACTGACTTCAATGTCCTGAGTTCCTGAAGGACAGCGAGTAACCGGCTTCCTTCCACCCAGGCGCTTCATTAAAACCATGAGTTCAATTGGCATCTGCCACTCAGAGCGCAAAGTTGTGTTATTAATACAACCAGCTTTCCCAAGATACTTCTGCACCTGGTGCGTTTAACAAATGAAGCCAGGCATGGCCTGCCTGTGTCATGTTCTTTGGCAGTAATTTTCTTGTAAGATGAAAAATCTCCAGCATGCCTGAGCTCTCTGATAAATTCTCTCCTCAGAAGCTAATTCGAAATACCTTCTAGCTTCCTGGAGGTGAGAGAGCAGGGTGTGCAGATGAGTCCTCGTGTTGATGGACCCTGCTATGCACTCCACACATGGCAATTTGAGGCAGGCCGTTTGATCATCCAACATGTTTAGAAGGGAGTCTGAGATTTTTGACTATGCAAGAAAAGAAGAGGGAGTTGGGGTGTAGGCAACAGAAATTCTTTTTTTTTTTTTTTTTTTTTGAGATGGAATTTCATTCTTGTTGCCCAGGCTGGAGTGCAGTGGTGCAATCTCAGCTTACTGCAACCTCGCCTCCTGGGTTCAAGCGATTCTCCTGCCTTAGGCTCCTGAGTAGCTGAGATTACAGGCGCCTGCCACCACACCTGGCAATTTTTGTATTTTAGTAGAGACAGGGTTTTACCATGTTGGTCAGGCTGTTCTGGAACTCCTGACCTCAGGTGATCCGCCTGCCTCGGCCTCCCAAAGTGCCGGGATTACAGGCATGAGCCACTGAGCCCGTCCGGCAACAGAAATTCTTAAGAATTCTTAAGAATTCTTAAGAATTTCTGTTGCCAGCTAGGCTCAGAAGCTTCTGTCCAAAAAGAAAGGAGATCCGAGCATCCTCACAGCCCACTCTGGGAAATGTAACTTCAGAAACCCTGAGCTAGGTGGGAAGTCTATTAAGTTCATACAAGCATCATGTGGGGGTGGCATTTTCAGTCAGAGCCAACTGGGGTGGACTGAGCTCCACTCCTGCCCTATTACTTTCGCTGTCATTGGAGTCTCTGAGAAGAGCCAATGTGGTTTTATTCTCCTTGGCAGGAGGAGCGGTGAGGGCTAGACCCAATTCTGCTTCCTATGCCAGAAGTTGGAGATTAGAGATGGAAGTCTGGGCACGGCTTGGCACAAGCCACACATTTGAGCTCAGACAAGTACAGTTGATCCTCATTATTTGTGGATTCCATGTTTGCAAATTCGACTACTTGCTAAAATCGATTTGTAACCCCTAAATCAATACAGTGCTTTTGCAGACATGCACAGAGCAGCAAAAAATTGGAATCACCGATGTGCACGCTCCAAGCTGAGGCCAAACAAGGCCGTGCTGTTTCTTGTCTCAGCTCTCACCCTGTAAACACGTGTCCTTCTCACAGTCTACTTCATGCCACATCTTGTCTATTTCTGCACTCTTTCTCGGCAATTTTTCTGTTTAAAATGACCCCCAAGCATAGTGCTGAAGTGCTCTCTGTTGTTCCCTACCTGCAAGAACACTGATGCCCCTTCCAGAGAAAGCACATATGTTAGGTAAGCTGCATTCAGGCGTCAGTGAGAATGCTGTTGTTTAACGTTAACGCATCAACAATATATATTAAGAGAGATGTCTGCAAATAGCAACACAAATAAAGCAAAGTTATTGATTGATTGATGAAAGTGATGTGATCAGAGGCTCACAGGAACCTAGCTCTGTATTTCCCACAGGAACAAAAAATGTTCAATATTCCCTAATTTAGTGTTTGTGGCAACTTTATAGGACAGAACTACCATGGATAATAATGAAAATCAACCGTAATGAGTTTTAGCCAGGAGAGAAAACCAGGAATGAGCAAACTTATGAGTAGCTGAAGTTTTCCTACAGTGGCCTTTTCTCGGCATTCACTGCCCCATACTCCCACTCTCCTGTTTTCTCACAATGTGCAAGGACTTTATCTCCCCTTGATGTCCTGCCTTTCTCCTGGTTCCTCTGATGCAAAAGTAGAATCCAGATCTTACATTCCTGGGGTCAAAAGGAATAATAAAGATCCTCCAGACCAGCACTCTAATTGGCTTCTTGGATTCTTGCAGATGTATTTTCATAGAGTCTGTTTGAATGCCTCCAGTGTCGGAGAACTCATCACCTACAGGAACAGTATATTCCATCTTGGAAAGCGCTCATTCCTAGAAAGTTCTTTTATCTACTGGGCAGAAATATGTCTTCCTAAAGCCTCTTCCCTTTGTCCTTAGTTGTATTTCTTGGGTCCAAACATCTATTTCACCTTTCCTGTTACTATCTTCATTTCATGGAGCTCAGAGAGGGCTGTTTTGTGGCAGATTGGAGAGGAGCCTTCCTTGTATCCCTCACATAGGTGGCCACCTGCTTCACCTTCATGCCAGGCAATCAGTGCTGCCAGTGGCCTCCTGCTGTCACCTGTCTGAGACCTTTTGGGGTTGCCTGCTCAGGCAACTGCTTAGACAAGAGCTGCTGACACCCCCAAAAGTAAATAAGAATAAGCTCATCTCTCTTAGGCTCTACCCCAAGCCGCTTTGCAAATTTACATCATTGTATAAATATACTCAGCATTTTCAGGAATCCTGTTTGAGCTGCAAGCAGTAAGCCTATATCCGTCTTTTATAGGTAAGATAACTAAAGGTAAAAAGAAATGACTTGCCCAAAGGAACTTCGTAATTCAATTCAACAGATATTTATTGAGCACTTGTTATAGGCCAGGCACTGCCTGGGAAGCTGGAGCCACAAAAGGGAATTTATTCATGCATCCAGCCAATATGTAGTAAGTGCCAATTCCATGCTAGTTATTGGACATATGATAGTGAACAAGACGGAGTCTTTTCACTCATGGGATGGGTTGTCTAGTACGGGACATGGACATGAAACAAATAATTACCTAAATAACTATCTGATTACAAATGTGATGAGTGCTACAGAGGGTTCAGGGCACTATGCATGAGTCTGTGATGGGAGTCTTGACCGAGACAAAGGACTGGGAGGGGCCTCCCTGATGGGTGACATTCAGGCTGAAGCTTGGTGGATAACTGAGAAAACTCAGGGGAAGGGGATTACGAGGAGCCGGAGCAGGGGCCACCCAGAGGAGGTTATGCTGGATGGCAGAGCTGGTTGGGAAGCCAGAACTCCCACTTTGCTTGTTTCACTGCCCCCCACCACTACCCTCTTCCTCAAGCTTTGTTTACATATCCTCTTCTAAATATGTAACTCAGAATCAAGGACAAGAGATAGCAAAGGCCACCTTCAGGGATGTGGGGTCTCAGGCAGGAACGCTTATGGCAAATGCCAATGGATAAAGAATAAGGATTCGAATGTTTACTAAGTGTTTAACCATGTATTCCCAACCCAATAGAATTAATATATTGGAGAAGTGTAGCACAGCAGACCTGCCTGGGTTTGAATCTGCATTAACTATGGAGCTTTGGGCAAGAAACCCAACCTCTCAGAGCCTCAGTTTTCTTATCTATAAAACAGGGGTGATGGCAGTATTTCCCTTGTAATGTGGTTGGGAAGATTAAATGAGATGACAAATATAAAGGTTTTAGTCCAGTATTTGGCATATGGTAAGTGTTCAAAAGTCTTAGCTTGTATGATTTTCTTATACTGTAGTTAGTCCTTCAGTTATAACAAGTGACCAGGACTAGGAGTTCACTGATGCCAAAAAAATTCATTCATTGAGCACCAGTTATGTTCCAGGTACTCTGGTACATAAGGGCTGATGATAGAGTAGTGAACTGATAGAGCCTCCAAATCTCTTATGCCAGGCACTTGCCCATTTCTTGAGCGTGACTTACATTTGGGTTTCCATTCAGGACAAACATAAAAATCCATCTATATGTAACTGAAACTAAAGCTTGTGAAACAAGTTACTCCTGCTATGTGCTTTGCACTCTGGTCTATTCTAGGGATAGTTTTGCTTTTTAAAATGCATGTCTTGACCCACTGAATTGATTTCATAACCCACTAATGGGTTGCAACTCACAGTTTAACAAAATACTGCCTTGGACCAACTGAGTTGCAGGCTTAATAAAGCCCAATTAGAGTTCACTTGATATGGAGTCTTCCCAGCCTTCCCGGGACTTGTTTTTGATCTCTTGCCTTTGGCATTTACCTTTTTTTTTTTTTTTTTTTTTTTTATCCAGCAGCATTCTGCACAAGCCTCGTATTCGATGGTTCCCTCTGCTACTAGAATGCAGCCTTTGGCCAACTTCAGCAACTCCCTTTGTTCCCCAGATCACCCAGTCCAGTACTCAGTTGAGCTCTTGCTTCCTCATGACTCAGTCTCCTCTGTGCATGAAACTTTTATGATTGGAGATACAGGGTACTAGATTTAGATGCAGTAAGCCTTTACTCCCTCATGCCAAGGTGTTCACCATGGAGGCTAATACTGCAAATCTTTTTAGTTGGTTTTGTTTCAAAGTATAGCTCTATATGATATAAGAGACTTTGACACTTTAACAGTCTCAGTTTATTCTTGGGATCCTTGGCCTTAGTGTTTTCACCCAAATGTCACTTTTCCTGCCCATGTGTCAAAATCACTTCGGTGTACTCAAGAAGCCACAAATACATTATTAATATGCATCATTCCTAGTGAGAACTTCAACTTAGTACCCTGAACCTGTGAGTTTAAAAAAGGAGTTATTGGTTATGGTTCATCTGACTTTGGATGTCCCTGGAGAACAAGGATCTGAAATAGAAAGAGCTTTCTTTCTTTCTTTCTTTCTTTTTTCTTTTCTTTCTTTCTTTTTTTTTTTTTTTTTTTTTTTTTTTTTCTTGTTGCCCAGGCTGGAGTGCTGTGATGTGATCTCAGCTCACTGCAACCTCTGCCTCCTGGGTTCAAGTGATTCTCCTTCTTCAGCCTCTGCAGTAGCTGAGACTATTAGGCATGCACCATCACACCAGGTTAATTTTGTGTTTTTAGTAGAAAATGGGGTTTCACCATGTTGTTCAGGTTGGTCTTGAACTCCTGACCTCAGGTGATCTGCCCACGTCAGCCTCCCAAAGTGCTGGCATTACAGGTGTGAGCCACTGTGCCCAGTCAGAGCTTGCATTTGGATAGGCCTTGAAACTTTTGTCACATCTGTAATTGCCTCAGATCATCCTAACAAGGGGAGAAGGGAAGGGAAGCTACTATGGTAGAAAAATCAACTCCCCAAGACTATGTGGTAAGTTACAAGGTGGAACTTGAACCCAAATCTCCTGACTTCTGGCCAACTGCATTCCCACCACGTACACAATGGTACTGTTAAATGGTACCGTTATCCTCTGTTCCCATGGCTTACTATGGCTCATCAAGGGCCATCGTGTGCCTTATCTCAGTTGCTTAACAACAATGCTGTACTGTGGGTAGGCAGGTTCATTTATTTCCAGATGGAGAAGGTTCAGAGAGGTTAAATACCTTACCCTAGCTCATACAGCTTATACATGGCAGAGGAGGAAAAAATTGTGGGTCCTCTTGTACCTCCTGAATCCCCTTGTGCAAGCTCCTAAGCATCCAGTCCAGGCCCTGGCCAGAGACACTTACGTGGACTCTTGGAAGTGACTCCCTTCAGGACTGTATTCAATAACCAAGTTCATGAGGATTAGAGAGGAATGTGGGAAGGCCCGGGTCTTAAGATCAAGATAGCACACACCTGTCCTGACTCAACCAGGTGGTATAGTAATAAACAGAACCTAAGTTTCAATCTCAGTTTAATCCTCTGTTAACTGTGTGACCATCAGCACGTTGCTTGACATCTCTGAGTCTCACCTCATTCATTCATTCATTCATTCATTCAACAGAAACTTGTGTGAAAGTGCCGACATTAAACATTATTATTGTCTGAAGTACCGCCATTAGGCCTACATTTCTCAGGTGGGAATAATAACAAGGTTGTTGTGCAGAATCAAGGAAATTTATGTAAGCAGAGCACATGGCTGAGTGCCCAGAATGCAAAGGTGATCAATAAGTGTTTGCAAAATCTGAGTCTGAAGCCGAAGGACTTACCTGGCCTTGGGGTTACGGTGGCCTCCCTAGAAGCTGGATCCTGGCAGTGCTGAGTGCAAAGAACAGTCGTCTAAATGTACATAAAATATTAAATGTTATAGCGCCACGTGCACACCCACGGATGCAGGCAAAGATGTGAGGAAATCCCTCGGGGCTTTAAAAATGAATCTCTTTTTACCTACTTGGGAGGGAACAAAGTGGCAAAATGACAACCCTGTGAGATTCTAGGCAGGAGTGAGAGCTGTGAGCAGGCAGGATTGCCAGGGCTCCCCGTCAGCGGCAGGGCATGCAAGTCCCAGGGGTGACATCCAGGTGAGCCTGTGGGCCTCCAGGACTGGTCTACAGGAAAGGGCCTGAGGGCTCATTGACTGCAGCCTGGAATCTGAGCCACAGAGAAGGCAAAGTTCATGTTGTCCCTGCTCATGTGCCAGGCACTGTGCTATGCCTGTTCGCATTGCTGTCTTGACTCTGAAACAAAATAGCACAGTGTTTAGGAGCATATGCTTTGGGGATGGAGAAAGCATAGGTTTACATCCCCATCTTGGTACTTAGCAGCGTGTGACTTTGGGAGCATTAATTATATAACCTTGCTAAGATTCAGGATTTTAAAATCTATAAAATGAGTATAAAAATAACTCCCTCTTAAAGGTAGGCTGAGAGTTAAGTGAGATACTATATGCAATGTTCCTGGTGCATTCACTTAACTCGATTTTATTGAACATCTGTGATAAGCTAGGCACTGCGCCAAGCTCTAGGGATAAAAGGGCAGGCAGAGCCGGCCATGATCCCTACTCTCATGAAGCTTATTATCTAGTAAGAAAGACAGGCTGTAAGCAATAGTCACATCGATGCATGTTTGGAAGGAAAATAAACTGATTCTAGAGGAGTCCGACTCAGGGATCAGCAAGGAAAGGCTTCCTAGAGGAAGGGATCTTTGAGCTGAAGCCTGAGAAGGGATTAACAGATGTAAAGTAGATCAAGATTTGGCAAGCTTTTTTTCTACGAAGGTCCAGATGATAAATATTTAGACTTTGCAGGTCACATGGCTCTGAGCAAATCTGCTGCTGTAGATGAAAGCAGTCACAATGCACAAATGAATGGGGAGAGGGTTATGTTCCAGTAAAACTTTATTTCCAGAAATAGGGAGTGGGCTGGATTCCACCTGTAGTCCTGGGTTTGCCAACTCCTAAACTAGGTGAAAAGGGGCTGGGGAGCAGGGGTTTATGCAGCAAGGAGAGTTCCAGACAGGGAATGGTATGTGCAAAGGCCATGGCGGGAAGGAACCTGTTGCACTTGAACGTGTGAAGAAGGCGGGTGAGGCTTTACCTGGCTGCAGCACAGGTAAAGCTGGACAAAAGAGCCTGAGAAGAGGATGGAGAGTGGGCAGAGGACAGACGTCTGGGGGCTTTGCAGGCCATGGTAAGGGTTTTGGTCTCTATCCTTAAGCCAAAATGGGAAAGAATTGAAGGGTTTTAAGCAGGGACTGGAGTGTATGTGAGATTTGGTAGTGACGACTGGCTGCTGCTGTGTGAAGAACAGACAGGGAGGCCCAGAGTGGATTCTAGTCCCAGGCAAGGTCTTTGGGGTTTGGATTAGGGTGGAAGCTGTGGAGGGGTGAGGCTGACTTGCTCGGGGTCACTCACCTATGGCCAGAGTGCCAGCTTCTAATGTGGGTCTCCTGATGGCAGATGACACACTGCAGCCTGTGTCGGGAAGCAGCAGAGGAGCCCTGTGGTCCTGGCCTCTGGATGCAGGACTTTCTGCAGTGCATTGCTGCAGAAGTGACCAGCTTGCTTATACTGATTGGGGTCACGTGGCAGACCAAATCCATGACACTCATTTAGTTGTGTAGTCATCAGCTTCCCAAAGGACTATGGGTAGCCCCTGTTGATGGCATGGAACTCGTTCACTACAACCCTGTGGCCCCATCAGCCTTCTTGTCTATGCTCTCCTTCAATTCTTTCAAGCTTGGTCCCTGGCTGCTCTACCCAGGGGTCCTGGAAAGACGGAGGTTCAGAGACAGCTGTCCGAATAGGAGCAAGAAGTGGTGGCTCACAATGAGAAAAGAAACAGACACTATGAGAAGCAGACAAACTAACTTATAAAAGCACAGAGCTGCTGAGAGTGGCCCTCTGCATTTCAGTCACCCCCAAGAGCAGCACTGTATCACAGCACAGTGTAATAACTGGCTTCAGAATGATAACACTGCATATTAAGGTAGACAGGCTCCCTATTCAAGAGGACAGAGGAACATAATAATTCCTTTAGAAAGGGATTTTGGAAACAATGGTTTTGAATAAATAATTAAACTCTCCTGAAGAATGTTAATGCTTAAGGAGCAAGATCATTATTAATTTATATCCATCTGTGTCCCTTGGGGATGTTAGGTAAATGATACATTCTGTGTACGTGCAAACACATGCCATATCGGTTATATTTACCTAAATTTTAATATTTGACTAAGCACTCCTATCATAAAGTGTTTCTTGTAATGGCATTAAGAATCTGTAGATAGAAGGACTACACATTTGTTTTAAATATTGTGGAACCAATTAAGCAGCCATTGGCCTTGTTTTGAATACTAGTTTTTCTACTCACCGGCTCTACAACTTAGGCAAACTATTAACTTATCTGGACCCTGCTTTCCTTATGAATACAGTGGGGTGGCAATGGGATTAGTATGCATGACCATCTAGTGCCCAGCACAGAGCCCGTGTGAGTATGGTGGACACCAGTCAGGTGCTGGAGCTGGCTTGCCCCAGCCTGCAAGAATCCATCGTACACAACCATTCCCAGCTCTGTGCTTGGTGACAGTATGTTGATAGCTTGAAATCAGCCATAGCGGGAGTGTTTACACCACAGAAATTGGCAAATGCTACACATCAGGGCCTTTTTGCCTTTTTTTTTTTTCCCCTGGGAGAGCTAGTTTGTAAACATTTCCTTACTGACCACTGGTAGGCGTTGAAGCACTGTGAATCCTGCACCCTAGCCTTTCTCTTTCATCCTGCTTGTCCTCTGAGCTGGTCTTTCTGCTCTGGTCTGACTCAGCCTGCCCGACTCCTAGAACTTCTGATTTAGTCAGCCTGCGGTGGGGCCCAATAATTTACATTTCTTTTCATTTTTAATTTTGTTTTTTAAATGTCTGTCTCAGAGAAGAAGAGGATTTGCATTTCTAATGCTGGTACTGTTGGTCTGGGAACTATAAATTTGAGACACTGGCCTAATCTGCCTAATCAACTAAAACCCACAGTGTGAAGCTTTTCATAGAGCACACAGGAGATCCCACCTTCTGTCTTGGGCAATGGTATTAAAAACTTAGGTGTTGACACAGTACTTTGTGCATACACCATCTCACTTAATCTTAAGAACCCTATGATGTAATAATTACTATTTTAATTCCCATTTTATAGATGGGGAAACTGAGGCTCAAAGGATTCAGTAACTTCCCCAGGGTCACACAGCTCATCAGGAAAGAAGCCACGTTGGACTCCTGTTTAACTTTGCATTAGTGTCTCTGGTTGTGCACTGCCCAAGGATGAAGTCCAGCTCAAACTCTGCATTCCCAGGGTGCACTGGCAGGGCCACATCAGCCCAGAGGGGTGCTTTTTTCTTCCCTGCATTAAGTTGCTGTATGTAGGCTAGCAGTGGCCCTGTCCAAATCCATACCTTCTCCTCCTTCACTGCAAGCTCCGGGGCCTCTAAACAGTGGAAAGGCAGAGCCAGTGCAAGAGACACAGTACAGAGGGAGCCAAGGAGAGACGTTGTTTGAAGCAAAATCAAGCCTGCCCATGTGGGCATGTGGAAGCAGCTTACAAAACAGCTGTTCCTACAGGAGATTTGGGGGGGCAGGTGTCACAGGGTGGAGCAAAGGGATTTGGCTGGAGGCAGAGCCACAGATTGTCAGTGATGACAGAGCTATAGCTCCTGCCCACTCCTGGCACGTGTATGGCTTTGAGGGTGCCCAGTGGGTGGGGCAATTAGCCTGTATCCCAGGGCGCCTGGCTCTGAATCTCCCTTTCCCTCCCACTGCCTTTCTGCAATTAGATTGCACTAGGTAATAGCTGCCAAGCTGCTTTGTTGGATCTGATGAGTTTATTAATTTCTTGGGGGGTAATGGTAGGGCAGGTGGGGGATTCATTTCCTGATGAAGCTTGGGGGCTAATTAGTCTCTTTGCCATGTACCCAAAGGAGGGAAGCGGGAGGGCGCATCACTCAGGCTGTTGGATCTGGCTCTGGGTAAATCGTTTCTACCCCTGGCTTTTGCCTATCTTGTGGCTTGGGTAAGACCAAGGAGTCTGGGGATAGGGCTTCTTTGAGCAAGTGGTTGGTGAGGATTAGATCCCTCCAGAACAGGGGCGGTGGGACAGTGGGTAGCAGGGAGCCAAGGTCTCACTGGCTCTGTTGGTTTGAGGTTTAGTGTGACAGAAAAGACTCTAAGGAGTTCAGTCCTGTTCCAGACATTCCAGGGCTGACATCTAGCCCAATTGTGCTTTATGTTCTTTCTGCCTAAAATATAGCCTTTCTCAGCCTAGGAGACCACTGGGGACCAATTCTATCCATTTTTCAAACGGGGAAACTGAGCCGCTTCAAGGACAATAATTTCACCTGTCTTTGTGGAGTGTCAAGATCAAAGAGAAGAAAGCTATGTATCTGGACTTCCTAGTGGATGGTGGAGGCCCTTGAAGCCATTCCCTGGTTGGCCTGGCCTGCTTAAATGAAAGGCACATTTGTATCCCCACTCGAAGAGACAGCAGCAGAAACAGGAAATATTACAGAATTAAGAGTCAGACAAATCTAGGTTCAAGCCCATGCTATACCTGCCATCCAGGGGACATTAGGCAAGCCATTAAACCTCTCTGAGCTTCAGTTTCTTCAGAACTAAAACAGAAACACGTGTAACTACTTGAAAGGGGTGATGGGAGGACTCAGAGATGATAGGCTTGACGTCTAACACATCAGGTGTCCAGTAACTATTACCTCTTCCCCATTCATTTGGAAACCTAGCAGCTCTCATCCTTCATCCCTGCAGAGAGGAGGAGGAAAGGGCAACTCGGGCTATCACGGCCTGGCTGGTCCATTTGAGAGACGAAAGGCACTCCCAAGGCCAGAGGAGGGCTCAGAGAAAGAGAACGTGCCTTCTGCCCATGCTTCACCATCAACAGCAATTTGCTGATAGATGATGGTTTTCCCCCACTTCCAAGGTGTCCCAGACTAAGGGTACAAGCATAGGTAAGGCCAGCACCTGATATCCTGAGCCACACAGGCTGCTCATGGGGAAGACACACAGGTAAACATGCATGTGCAGTTGAATGGTCGAGGAATCACAGGATGACCTGGCAGGCTTCCTCGGGAAGATTCATCTGGGCTTAAGTGTGCAGGACGTAAAGCTCAGGCCTCTCAGCTGACAAGCTCTCTGACCTCAGGCAAGTTGGGTGGTCTCTTTGATTTTGGCCTTGGTTTCTTTTTCTGTATAATGGGGTTTGTTGAATGGATATGCAGGAGACCTTGCTTGTAAACTGAAAAGGACCGGGAACACGCACAGAACCATGCTTCCCTTGCAGAGATGGGGGAAGCTGCCCACCCTTTTCCAGGTGGCATTCTTGCAGGACGTGGATCTCCCCTTTTCCACATGAAAGGCCCAACTGTGGAGACCATAAGGCTCCTGCCTGGAACTAGAGGCCCATGAGAGCACCCAGCTGACGGTCCAGGGGAGGCCTGGCTTCACCTTCTCCAGACTGAAGGCAGGGAGCCACTCCCTCTAACTCTCAGTCCTCTGGGCCCATAGGGTGAGGGCGGTGGGAAAGGGTGTGACATGTCTTTATTGCCCCTGGAAATTCCGTAAGAGAACGGGGAGCCCAGCTCTGGGGAACAGAACCGCATGGCATCTGTGGAACTTGTGTGCGTCTTCCAGGGAAACTGCTGCTGATGTCTGCCGAAGCCTGACAGAGAAGGGTGTGTGCATTTCATTGGGTTTTTAGCCAGCTGTCTCTCCTGGCTGCGTACCTAAAAACAGTCACAGCCATGATTTGCCAGTGGCTCTAGCTAGTAGAGATATATTGGGATTTTATGTATATAGATATGTGTGTGTGTATTTTTATATGTATAAAAAGAGTACTGGCCAGGTGCAGTGGCTCGTGCCTGTAATTCCAGCACTTTGGGAGGTCAAGGTAGGAGAATTTCTTGGGGCCAGGAGGTCAAGACAAGCCTGGGCAACATGATAAGACCCCATCTTTTATTTAAAAAAAAATTTTTTTTTTAAAAGAAATATCCATTGGGAAAAACAAGCAATCTAAAAACCCATCACTGTTGAGTCTAGGTTTAGGTAACTTCCTAGAATGAAGAACTGAGTACTTTGTGGATTTTTTCCCCCGGAGGTCTTTGAGACAATGGGACAGTGAACAGTAATGTATTTTACATTTACAAACTTGGTGAAAGAGTATATCTCATATTAAGCGTTCTTATCACAATAAAATAAAAATAAAAGAAAGGAAACAAAACGCAACAGAGAGAAAAAGACAACATGGAAGGAAAGCAGCACTTATTGAATGCCAGGTTAAATACATTCTTACAACGACCCAATCAAGTGTCTATTATTATCCCCATTTTGTAGATGAGGAAGCGTGCTCAGAGAGGTTCGGTAACTTTCCTAGGGTTTCACTGTTGAGACATGTGCTTCTGGGTCTGGGTAAATAATGTAACGCCCACTGGCTCACACATGATCCCTGAGGTCATGAGAAGCTCCGAGAAGGCAGGACAAACATTATCATCCCCATTTATAGATGGAGAAACTGAGATTCTGAAAGATGTGAATAACTTGCCGACGTTCTCACAGCTGGCAAATGAGTCAATCTGGACTAGAACCTGGACCTTCCCTGTTTAGGTTCATTCGTTCATTCATTTAACCATCCAGCAAGCATTTATCAAAGGGCATAGTTCTCTCTAGTATAGGCTTCTGATTCTTATTTTGATAGTCAGAATGATTGAAGGCAGGCCAGATCAAAAGAGCTCTGCAGCCCATCCCTGCCTCAAAATCATATGACTCCATACGTTCTTTTTCTTTCTATGTGAGAGAGCTTCACCAAACTGCATTCATTCCTGATTTATTTTTCCATTTTCCTCACCCACCTCTCCCCGGGGTCTTTATTCCTTTCTTCTTTGACTCTCACAGCCCCGCTTCCCTCAGCCCCCGAGCCCTGGGTAACAGTCCCCCTGCTGCAGTCTAGCCCCTGCTCCATACTCCACAGCCCTCCCTGCTCACATGCAGCCCAGCTGGAGGCGGGGGCCAGCCTCTTGGCTCCTTCCAGGCCTGGAGGCCACAGGACCTCCATTTCTTCCCAGTCCTCTCCATTGGTCTCCTCAGATCGGCCAGTGGCACGTGGCGGAGGGCCTCAGCATGGACAGCCGCCTCTACGCCTCCAACATCTCGGACACGCTCTTCAACACCACCCTGGTCGTCACCACCATCCTGGTAAGTGGGCTTTCCCAGGATCCCAGCTGCAGCTACCTGGGGTGCCTCCCCAGTTCTGAGCGCTCACAAGGCTGCCCCTTGAACAGAAGGTGGGAGCTCTAATCACAGCACTGAGCCCAATTTATGACAGTGTAATTACACTCAAGTTGCTGTTTCATATGGAAATGATATTTGATGAGTTCCAGAGCAGCCGGGGGGAGGGTCGGGGAGGAAAGAAACCATAGTTTGTGGATGCCCCTTTGGGGCACCCTGACAGCTGGGGCAGCTGTTTGGGGCCAAGGGCAGGGGACCCATGTAAAGGGCACCTGTGACGCAGAGCGGGGAGCTAGATCCAGACCCTCGAGACCCCCACCTCTTTCCAGAACCCCACCTTGCTGGGTGCTTGCTGTGTACAAAACAGGGCCTTCCCCCACCACATCCTTAAGTGGACATGGGAATGTCTGTGGGTTTACATGGCCTGTTTCTTCATTTCCAGGTGGTAAAAAGAGAGTCATCAATCTGTGGGGCAAGAGGCCAGGTGCACTGGCTCACACCTGTAGTGCCAGCATTTTGTGAGGCCAAGGTGGGAGGATCACTTCAGGCCAGGAGTTTGAGACCAAGCTGGCCAACATGGCAAAACCCTGTCTCTACTAAAAAAAAAAAAAAAAGAGCAAAACTAGTCAGGCAGAGTGGCACACACCTGAAATCCCAGCTACTCGGGAAGCCGAGGCACAAGAATCACTTGAACCCAGGAGGTGGAGGTTGCAGTGAGCCGAGATCGTGCCACTGTACTTCAGCCTGGTTGACAGTGAGATTCTGTCTGGAAAAAAAAAAAAATCTATAGAGCAAGAGACCATCTGCCCTTTTATTTGATTCTGTTCTGTTTAGTAATTACCATGTTCACCCTCTCTTCCCTGCCCCCCTGCCACATGCCAGGTTCTGTTCGCAGTCCTGGAGACCAAAGATGAGTAGGACTCAGTTCTAGCCTCTGTCCTGAGGTTGTAAGTTGGTAGATGGGATAAGTCAAGGGCATACATGGCCAAGGTATTATTTGTCTTCCCCTCTGAAGATCTCACGCTTAAAAGATTTGTCAATTAAACCAACTGCATGTATTAAGCAGTAGTTAGTTTGTTCTTCCCCCTCCCACTTTTAACTAATCTAAAGCATTTTTCCCTGCCTGGCCCAGCATCTTATCAGCAGGAGATGGCCAATAGTGCCACACTGATATCATTGCAGCCCAAAGCAAAGAGGTGATGCCTGAGTTAGCCTCCTCAGGCTTATCATTGCTAACTGTGCAAGGTCTGCAAATGTGTCCATTTCTTTTAGGCTTTTGGAGATAATAAAAAGAGTTCAGGGACCTCCATCACTACCTTTATGAACTCCTGGAGCACAGGCACCCTGGGCTGAAATGACTGATCTACTGTAAACAGGGAGATAAAAGCCAGCAAAGAGGCACACATGTAGAGCTGTGGGGTTGGAAGGAGAGAGAGGTCCCCTCCCGTGGGGAGGTCAGCAAAGCCTTCAGGGAGGAAGGGAAATTGATGATGGGTTCTGAAAGATAGGGAGTGAGTGGGGAGGAGGAGGTGAATGAAGGAGGGCACTGTCAGGTGTTCAGGAAAAGCTGAAAGGTACAGGTTTTCCTGAGAAATAGGCACTGGTAAGAAAGGGAAGAGGCATAAGCCAGAAAAGTGGATTGGGTCCATAGTGCTTAGGAACTTGAATGCCAGGATACCAAGTTTCCCTTCATTGTTAGGAGATGGGGTCACTGAACATTTTCATTCATGGATTCATTCATTCATTCACTCATTCGTTCATGCAACGACTGTTTATTGGGTGCTGCTATATACTGGGCACAGTTGTAAGTGCTCAGGGTGTATCCGTGAACCAAAAAGACAAGAAACCCTGCCTGTAAGGAGCTTACATTCCAGCAAGGAATGTGTGATAGACAGTAAGAAGCAATGTAATCAAACAATGAATTAGAAGGTGGCGAGGCTGAGGAAAAAGAGCTTAGAGATGGGAAGGGCCTGAGATGCTGAGAGGGCCAGTGGCGTTGATACCCAGTGGTCAGGGCGTCCTCTCCGAGAAGGGGAGCGTTGAGCGGAGACCTGGTGGCGGTGAGAACACAGCCAAGTGGTTGCCTGGGGAGGGGTATTGTTGACAGAAGGAGTTTTCCGAGCAAGGACTGAGAGAGCAGTTCCAGTACCCAGGGTTTCACCCGCTCCCATCTCAGCCTTAGCTTATCCAAACCAATGTGAAAATGCCAGAAAGATGAGGCAGTTTCTGTGTCACTGTCCAGCAAAGAGCTGGGAACAGCCTGGCTGAGTCCACTTTGGGGGAGAGGGTGCAGCACCCAGTGTGATTGCCGGGGCCTCCTTCCCACTGTCTCCTTAGTCTCTAAAAAATCTCCTGGATCTGTCCTATCCATCCTCAAAGCCCTTGCCCTAATCCAGGATCGGGGCCCCTCTGCCTCCTTCCCTGGAGCCACTCCATGGCCTGCTGGCAGGCTCCCTTCTTACTCACTCTGCCTGTTCCCTGACCCTCCTGTCTGTGTGGCCATTTAAAAATGAGAATTGACCTGGAGTTTCCTTCCTTACAATCCTTCAGCCACTACCCAGGCCCTGCTGCCCCTTAGCTTGGGATATAACCCTTTGTAATCAAACCCAGGCTGCCTCACCTTCTCCTCCCCATGGAGCGTGGGGTCTAGTGCCGCTGGATGGCTCAACACCTGCTCCCTGCATCCTGCCCCTCCCTGCCTTGGCACATGCTATTCCTTACGCCTGGGTTACCCTTCCCTGTCATTTCTGTTTCCAGCTGGAGTTGCCCATGTATCCTTCAATGCTCTGCTTGAGACATCCCATCTTCCACGAAGCCCTCCCTGCTCTAACTCCTATCTTCTCCCTGCCTCCAGCATTTTGCCCTGCCCCCTCCCATTTCTCTTATTAGAGGTTGTTTAAAGCTCTACCTCCCTTCTAGGATGAGAGCTACTCAAAGGTAGAGGGCTGACACAAAGTAGGAGCTTGATAATTAGAATCTGAGCGAAGGAATTCCTTCCTCCAGGGCAGGCGTGTCACTTAAAGGCCAACAAGACTTTAGGAGGGAGATGGGGAAGCAGCTGTACCTCCTGCCTCTCCGAGCCTGGTATTATACTATGCTTGGAGCTCTGGTACAGATCCACAGCTACACCGAGTCCACAGGTCCTGTTGCTAGTCTGGGAAAGTGACCCTGATTTGTGCATGTGTGCACATGTGCTTGTTCACGTACGTGCACATGCTCATGAGGGGTTGGGTACAGCCAGGACACTGGGGTGTGAGGTGACATTTAACAACAGGGTAAGTACAACTCAAACCACTATTAGCCTTGGTTCTTTTCTTGTGCGTGTGTGCCTACAGTGGCTGATCCGAGTTGATAGCTCTTTCCAGGAATAATGATCTTAATTCAGTCCCTGGGTGACCATTTGTGGGTTTTCCCTGGCAAATGATAATCCCGAATGACTTATCCCTTAAAACTCAGCACATATCCACGCTGTCTCCCGCTCTGGTCAGGGCACACTTGGGCACGTGGATGATTTACTGATTAACACCAGCAAACACACAGAATTGGCTGCCGCTCCCATTCCCTGAACACCTTTTCTGTATGAGACCCTGTGTTCAGCACGTTGCCACGTTCTCAGCACACCTGCTCCAGGCCAGCACTCAGCGCCCCACATTCGCCAGAGTGCCGGTGAGTCCTAAGCGTCCCCACCCTTGGGCTTTCCAATGCCTCTCCAAGGCCGGCCTTGTGTCTGTTTACTTGGAATATGTCAGTGAGTTTTTAATTAACTTGAGAGTAGTGAGTGTTTGGGGAGGAGAGTTTGTGACAGCCCCTTGGGACGATTAAAGATACACTGGGACGTTGCCAGTCCTGAGATGGAAACCCCCAGCCATGCCCTGTTTGTGAAGCCATTTGTTTGCTTCTTACTCACATAATGGGCACATGCTTAGTGCTGAGCCAGGTAGGGGTACCACGCAGGTGACAAGTCAGTCCCAGGCCCCACTCTCATTCCACCTGGAGCAAGTGCGAATCAGAATACATTGAAGGGCAACTGTGTGGGCCCTGGCATGAGAGCAGGGGAGTTGGGTGGGTTGGCACAGGAGGAGGCAATGTGACTCTATGGTCAAAGATGAGCTAAGTGAGGCGGAAGATGGGGGAGTCTGTGGACAGTCTGTGCAGGGAGAAGCTCTTGTGCTGAGGACAGCATGTGTGGAAGGCAGGCCCACTGGCCCTATCTCATTGATGTGACAGTGGACTCATCCTGAATCAGAATCGAGTCACCTTCCACTCAGAGCTTCCTGCTCCTTGACATACGACCTTTGCCTTCCCATGTCCCACTGCATCACACCCACAGCCTGCTCCCCTGCAGGGTCCCTCCGTGACCTTGGGTCTGTCTGGCCCTTCCAGAGTGAGCTGAGCCATCAGCATTTCAACGCTTCCCTCTCCCAGCTCCTAGAATCGTAATGTACAGGCTGCTCAATGCATACCTGTCTGTCCCCAAGCCTGACTGTCCTGCCACCCCTACCCCCAGCTGCCTGTCTGCACCCAGCCTCCCCTCTGCAGCTGGGCCCTGGAAATCCCCGAGCCCAGCTCTCCTCACTCGCTGTACATCCCCTGAGCAGTTCTGCTGAAAATCTTTCCCCCACACCAAGCCTCCAAGCCTATCTGCCCCACTTTCAGCATGGCTCTGGGGACAGCACGAGCTCCCTCCTCTCTGCGTCCCCACCCATACCCTCCACCTCACTCCAGGCTTAGGCCTCAGCCTCACCCCTGCCCCCACCTGTCTCCACCCTGCACTTCCTGGACCCTTTCTCCACCAGCTAGCGTGGCTCTTTCCTCCTCTTTTCTCTCCTTTTCCAGGGATTTTTCCCTTCCTGCCTACAAATACGCCCTGGACTGTCCTAAAACACCATCGCCTTCACCCTTCCTACACCCTTCCTGCTGCTCTTCAGGCTGCCCTCCAACATAGGGAGTCCCCAAATCACAGGGTGGGGTGCCCCCCCCTGCTCCCCAGAACCCTCCAACCCTGCTGTTTGCAGTGGGGAACGAGCATGGAGGAGAGGCGATCTGCCCTCTGCTGTGCTTGCCGCTTTGCCTCCCTTCGCTCCTAACCTCTCAAAATGTTGCAGTGCCCTCACCCCTGCGGCACTCACTCACTCCTCATCCTTACAGAGTCCTGCTGCCCCTACTGTGCCTACCTTTGCAAGGTCGGCAGTGACACATGATCCACACGCTGGTTCCCAGCCCTGCTCAGTCTGTAGGAATGGTGGGAATGGCTACATCCTCTGTCTTCAGATTCTCTCCTCCTTGACACTAAGACCATGCTTCTCTGATTTTCAGCCTTCCTGGCTGCTTCTCTGTTGTCTCCTGTGGATGTCCTTCATTTCCCCACTCTAAGACCAGGTTCTCCTGAGGGCCTCTTCTTCCTCTTCTGCCCTTTCTCAACTCTTCCCCTCACCGTCTGACATATTCCACAGCTCCAGCCTTTATCTCTGTACCACATCGCCAATCTCTGGCCCCTGTCTTACCCTCACTCCACATTTTAAACAGCCAGTTGATCATTTCCTCCCTCATAGCCTGCCAGCACCTCAGTCTGAACCTATTCCAAATCCTCCTCCCCTCCAGGCATTGGAGCCAGTCATGAGACCACCCTCTGTCAGTCCACCCACCGGGCTCCAAGGCTCTGAGGACCCACACCCAGCCAGTCATCAGGCCTGCTCCTTTCTGTGTCTCTTACATCCTTCTGGCTTTCTGCAATTCAACCTGCAGCACAGGATTCAGGGTCTCATCTCAGGAGAGGGTCTGTCGGTCTGTCCCCACCCCTGGATGCTTCCTCTCCTACTACTTAATATTCCTTGCTTACAGCCTTGCATCTTTAAAACGCTTGATGCTTCCCCACTGTATCTTGTGTAATGTGCAGCCACCACATCCTGGTGTCTGAGGACCACCCTGACCCTAGCCCATTCATCTCCGTTTCTCCTCCTGCCTCTCCCCTGCTCACAACCTGTGCTCTGGCTACCCTGGAAGGTCCATTGTCCACTGAGCAGCCACTCAGGATAGATTGATTGTGCCTCCCCCCAGCCCATGCCTTTCATTCCTAGCGCTTCCGTCTCTCAGTGTTCTGCCTCCTCCTGGGCCCAGCTTGGATCCCACTTTCAGCTTGGAACCTTCTCTGGACATCTCACTAGAGAGACCTGCCCTCTTCCCAGTGCCCTCCTTGGACTGCAGTTGCTCATGTCCCTATTCTTACCTAGCTGCTGTATTGAAGACATCCATGTATCTCTGATAATGCTCTGCCAGAGGTCTGCCTGGAATAAAGCAGAGGCAGGATAAAAAAGAAAGATGCAGAGGGTGGGGTCAGATGATGACCTTAAACAAGGTGGAGCAGCTTGAGCCTGACCCTCTGTGCAGTGGGGACCGCTGTGTGTTCCTGACAATAGGAGCACCTTGAAGAACAACTTCAAGGAGCATATCAGGAGAGGAGCTAATCATCACCCCAAAGTAGCCCGTTACCCATGCCACTTTCCTCCTTCTGCCCCATCTCCTCCCTGACCCTCTGTGCCCCTGGGCCTCCCCATCACATGTGGCTGAGACACCAGGGCTAAGATGAGAATGACAGCTGCCCAGTTTTGCTGCAGGAAAACCCGTATTTAATGCTGAAGGGGAACCACCAGGAGATGGAAGGCAATGACCGCTACGAGGGCTTCTGTGTGGACATGCTCAAGGAGCTGGCAGAGATCCTCCGATTCAACTACAAGATCCGCCTGGTTGGGGATGGCGTGTATGGCGTTCCTGAGGCCAATGGCACCTGGACGGGAATGGTCGGGGAGCTGATCGCTAGGGTAAGGAGAGGACGAGTGATCTGGGCCTGAGGGTGGGCTGGGAGGGGTTGGAAGGGCATAAGGGTGTGCTGCACGCTCATGAACCCTCCCTTTGCTCAGTCAATCGTTCATGCATTTGTCGCTTACTTTTCCATTCATTCCATAAAGCTTGCCCGGGCTGGCACAGATGTGCATTGGTGGATAAGCCTGCAACAAGCCCTACCTACCCCATGGCTTTCCCCAGTCCCGAGCCCCTGACACGTCATGGAGGCTTTGACTGATGAACACAGATTAGGGAGTTTGGGTTCCATGTTTGGTGCTTTCTGATTGTTCTGATTATTTTGTGGCTCAGTAGCACTCCCTAGCAGAGCTTGAAGAGGCCCTGGGAGAAGAGAATACACCCACTTCAGCTGGGTTGGATCCTTGAGAGACTGCCAAAGGGGACGTGGCTAAGTAACAGGGCAAGAGGATTGACTGGCAGAGGAATTGGTCACAGATGTTTTCTTATGTCTTGTATTATCTTTGGTGAACATTAATGTCCCTTTACGGACTGAGGGCCAAGGTGTGCTTGGACCTGCCGTAGGTATTCAGGGTGAATGTGGAGACGTGATTATCATGCAGGTGAGCATTGTAGAATGTCAGTCATGTGTTAGGTTAGAGCAAGGGTATAGAAAGTTCTTCCAGGGGGAAATCTCTTATTTTCTTTGTACACACTATTAACAATGGTAAAAATTAATTAAATCGTTGCTAATTCGCTGTCTGTATTTCTATAACTGAGTTTTGATGGTCAGGCTAGGTGATGAGGGCACAGTGCAGAGAGCACAGACCTGGGTTCTTGGTGTGACCTTGATCCTGCAGCCTCCCGGCCTGTACTGATGTGCAAGGTGTTTTACAGGCATTATCTATAATCCTCTTTAAACACACCTTTTAGCTAGCTGTTAGCCCCACTTTACAAATGAGCAGTCGAGCCCAGAAAGCTTGAAAGACTTGTCGGGAGCTATACCGTTAGCATGAGACAAAGCCCAGATTGGAACCAAGATCTTTTGTTGTTGTTGTTGTTGTTGTTGTTGTTGAATTAATATGATTTTAACCCTTTATATCAAACAAACTTGGAAGATAAGATAAATTTTCAAAATACTCCTCTTCAATGATAAAAATAATTAGTTGAGGTATTAAATAAGCAGTCCTTGACAAGGCATCAGGAAAAGTTCTATGTAGATGAGAGCTATGGAAAAGGTGTTTAAGAACTGAGGAGGGAAGATACTGAAGAGTTTCCCTGGCAGAGTATCCACGGCATCTGCAATGACCCGGCGGGGTAAAATGGCAAGCCTTGTTCTGTGAATTCTGAACGACCCAGGGCAGCTGCAGGCCAGAGAGGGCTGGTGCAGAAGTGAAGCCCTGCTCGCAGAGAGGGGCTTGCAAACAGAGGGTTGACAAGTCAACAAATAGCTGCAAAAGGCCTAGAGAGCCCTGGAGGACAGCCGTGGAGGTGGGGCTGGCAGGGTGAAGGCTTCGTCAGAAAGCCCTCTGCAGTTCTTGAGCCTCACTTTTTGAGATTCAAGCCTGATGATGCATGTGCTTAAGTGGAAGAGGATTCGCGGCTTTCTCTACTTAATCTTTCAGACTCACTCCTGAAACATTCTTCTTACTTGGTTTCCACTGTGAAGGTGCAGCTCAGTAGTTAGACCATAGAAACCTGAAATGTCAGGCCTTTTCTGTACCTTCTTGCTGATGTCCTCAATTACCTTGAGCTCGTTTCTTCAATCCCCTTGGGCTGCCCGATGACTGGTTGAGTGACTTCAGGGATGACAGTGTCAGTGCACAGCCATCTCTATGTTAGCCCCCTAATGAGCTGAGACAGGGAGGACAGGGAGAGGAGTCTGGGACTGATAGACCTGTGGCCACACACTGAGTGATCTGGACAATCAGAAGGGGATCTTAGAATTCACCCCAGATCGTCTTTCAAGCAAAAATACTGCTGCTTTGGTCTCATCGAGACTCGGCTAGTTGACATGAACTAATGAATTAACCCATTAATTCAATAAATATTTATTGAACATCTTCCACTGTTGTGGACACTGGAGATACAATGGGGGACAAAATAAACATGGACACACCCTCACGGATCTTCTGGACAGTGAGCGAGGTGGAGATCAATGAATGATCACATTCCTGTGTAATTTCAAACTGTGATTAAGTGCAATGGAGGCAGAGTGCAAGGAGCTATAAGAGAGCATCTAGAGGAGAGCAGGGTGCACTGTGGGCACGCAAGGGGTCTGCAGGGGGAAGGCATCCCTTGGGGAGAATGTGTGTACTGGCTTCTGAAGGATGGGTGGGAATTTCCCTGGTGAGGAAAAGGTAGAAGGCTGAAGGCTGTTTGTGTGCCACTGGGGCTGGTCCTGAGTGGGAGTTGATGACACTGGGACTCCATCATCCCCAGATTTGAAGGTTTCAGATGTCTGCTGGGATGTTTCCTTAGGAGTGTGGTAGCCCTCATGCTTGGGGCACTTTGTAACCCCTTTCCCAAGCTGTACAGGAAAATACTAAGGCTATAACAGCAAGCAGAGTCCCCCATGAGGCTCTTGGGGCTATTGAATGTCCTGGCTGAGAGAGGCCTTAGAAGTCATTGCATTTAAATCTGTCCCTTATACAGATGAGGAAATGGCAGCTCAGGGAGGTTAGGTAACCTGATAAAGGTCACAGAGCTAATAAGTTCAGAGCCAGCATTTAAGCCCTGGTCTGTCTGATCTCAGTACCCGTGATCTGAGAGAACACAAATCTTGATGTTAGACAGACCTAAGCTAAAATATCACTTCATCCATTTACTAGCTGTGTTTACTTAGGCGCACTATTTTATCCTTCCGCCCCTTCCTCCACAGCTCTACTGTTTATCTGCAAAGGTTTGTTTTTTGTGTGTGTGTGAAGACTTAAATAACACACACACACACCCAGACACGTACCCATACACACACACAGACACACACCCACCCAGACACACACAGAGTATTTGGCATACAGGAAGTATGAGAGCTGTCTTAGGCCAATCTCCCTAAAAACAGAGCCCAAGGTCAAAGCTTGCATGCTGAATCAGGGGGTGCAAGTCCACAGATGCAGAGGCGAGGGAAAGGAGAAGATGGCAGGTAAGTGGGGAGAGTATACAGAAGGGATGTGCTAGTTGCTGGTTGTAGCTTTTTATTGAGCCCAGCTGCCTGTTCAGCCTGCAGAGGCCCCATGAAACTATTGCCTCACTAAACAGTCCCCCGCAATGAGGAGGAAACTTGCATCTGAGTCCCACGTCTCACTGACTGAAGTTCACACCACAGGAAGTCACCTCCCCAACACTCCTAGGTTGTGCAACCAGACCCTTTGGCCACCTTCAAAGAAGTTATCTCCCAAGACACTGGTGACAGCACTTGGAGTGCAAAGCATAACCCATGGGCTGATGTAGAAAGTAGGTGAAAGCTGTGCCCCTCTCATTGCCCGCAGCCTGGCCGGCAGCTGGAATCTCTTTCTTTGGAGAGTTTGAGGAATATAGTGGCTGCCTGTATGTCTGAGTGACATGAATTAAAGTGTAGAGGCCCGGGGTTATCTCCAGCGGAAGTTGTAGAGCCTCAATCTTTTCACATTTGTTATCACCTGCTTACCCAAGATAGTGGATGCTGTGGTTTGAATGTGTCCCTCTAAAGTTCATGTGTTGGAAGCTTAATCCCCAGTGCAACCCATGATGGGGTCATGAGCACTCTGCCCTTAGGAATGGATTCATGTCATCATTGAGGAATAAGGTTAGTTACTGCAAGAGCAGGTTGTAATAAAGTGAGTGAGGACTCTGGTGCCTCTCTCTGTCTTGTGCGCTCACTTCTGCCATGACTGACCCCTACCAGGTGCTAGTGCCATACTCTTGAACTTCCCAGCCTCCAGAGCTGTGAACCAAATAAACTTGTATTGTTTATAAATTGTCTAGTTTGTGGTATCCTGTTATAACAGTGGAAAGCATACAGAGACCATGAGCTTAGATGCATGGCCATGTATTGTGGAGGAGAATTCAAGCACGCTTTCTGCATATGCATGAAAATCATCAGAGCATGACTTTTGGTGTAATCCCATTAAAAGGGGAAGTATGGTTGGAGTGAAAGCAAGTGGATTCACACAAACTGTGCCAGTTTGGTGGCCTCTCACCCTGGGGCTGTGTCTGGGCAGTAGAAATGAAAAAAAAAATGGTTGTTTGGGGAGGCTCTCAGCTTTGAATCTGTTTTGCCTGGTCAGCTCCTTTGCAGCTGAGCCCACAGCAGGACTAAGGGGCAGTGATGATGTGTCTCAGTGGAGGTGTGCTTCCCAGAGAAGAGAAAGACTGGAGTAACTTGAAGCAAATGCCCCAGGACTAATCCCAGGGGCCCTCTGTATCATGCCGGTAGCTTTATATCAATGTATAAACAGTTTTGGTGAAACTCTTCAAGCCATTGAGGTACAAAGATGAATCAATAGTCTCTAGCCTCGAGAAGACCACACTTTGATGGGGGCTCCATTCATTTAAGAGCAGGGTGAGAAGGACTGTGATGGGGAAGTGCAGGGTGCAGACAGAAGACTGGAAGAGGGCTCTGAACTCTGCCTGTGATATGTGGGGAAGGCCCCTGTGGGAGGTGATGCTAGGCTGAATCTTTAAGGATGAAGAGATGTTGACCATCAAAGAAGAGACACAGAGCGAGAAGAGCATGTGAGGAGAGAGCACAAGAGCCAAGCTGTGGAGACTTGAAGGTGCAGGGGTAGTTTCCATTCCAGGAACCACACATAGGTGGGTCTCCCTGGAACAGAGCATGGCAGTAAGGGAGTGTGGCCCATGGGCAGAGGTCATTGGTGAAGGGCCTGTTTGAGCTGCAGCATGAAGCAAGTAGGCAGGAGGGCAAGACTAGAGAGGCAGGGGAGCTGGGAAGAAGGCTTTCACTGTTGCAAGAGAACCAAAAGTAGCTTGGGAGTTAGAGGAAGGTACAGATTCCAAAACTCTCTTTAAAGATAATAGGCTGGGCCCACAGTGGCTCATGCCTATAATCCCAGCACTTCAGGAGGCCGAGGTGAGTGGATCACGTGAGGTCAGGAGTTTGAGAACAGCCTGGCCTACATAGTGAAATCCCGTCTCTACTAAAAATACAAAAATTAGTCAGGCATGATGGTGCACACTTGTAATCCCAGCTACTCGGGAGACTGAGGCAGGAGAATCTCTTGAACCTGGGAGGTGGAGGTTACAGTGAGCCGAGATTGCACCATTGCACTCCAGTCTGGGTGACAGAGTGAGACTGTCTCAGAAATTATCATCATCATCATCATCATCATCATAGTTTTTCTCTTATACGGAGGTATGCATGCTTTTTGAAAAACAGATAAAGTATGAAAAAAACTAAAAATTATTTGTAATTCCACCACCCAGTAATACCTATGACTAACATTTCTATATCATACCTTCCAGTTTTTAAATGAGTATGTGTTTTACACAACTTCTTTTTGTAAAAATCGGATCATACTATATGCAGTATTGTGTAACCCATTAAAAACTATTTAATAGAGAAATCATCAGGACTAGGGGATCCAGTGGATGTGGAATGTGGGAGGGAGGGAGAATGTAGGGTGACTCCCTGGTTTCTGACTTGGACATAAGGATGGTGCCCAGCACTGAGGTGGAAAAGCAGGTCTGGGAGGAGAGAGAGGATGCATTTGGCTTTGGAAATGGTAAGTTTGAGGTGCCTTTTGGACATCTACTCAGAGATGTTCAGCAGAGCGTTGGCTAATGTGGCCTTCAGTAGGCTGAAGGCATAGACTCTAGGGTGAAGGGCGGATGGGTGGGTGCAGATGAAGATATGAATAAGGAAGGAATCTTTCAGGGAAAAGAGCACATGTTCAAGAGGGAGGAAGACAGGAGCCTGTGAAGGATGCTGAAAGAGAATCGGTAAAGAAGTTTTCTGCCTCTTGAAAGGAAGTACAGAAGAGTATCTCCCAGGCTGAGCAACACGGGGGTTACTGGAAAATGCAGTTTCAGGGGGTGGCTGGATTGAGGTCCAATGGCAGTGAATTGAGAACAAGAAGAGTGAGCAGAGGAAGTGGAGACAGCCGCCTGGGAAATACTCACTAAAGACGTGTGGCTTCTAAGGGAAAGCAAGATAAAGGGTTGTAGCTAGAGGGAGCTGTGGAGCTGACAGATGGGCTGTAAGTCAAGAGGAAATTGCTTATGTAAGCAGCTGCTCAGAATTGAGAACGCTTCTTTGATGGATTGGGGAAATGCAGGGACATTCATGTGGCTGGAGCAACAATGGAGTTGGGAGTGTCCATAAAAGGTA
Source organism: Saimiri boliviensis (assembly GCF_048565385.1). Taxonomy (NCBI): domain Eukaryota; kingdom Metazoa; phylum Chordata; class Mammalia; order Primates; family Cebidae; genus Saimiri; species Saimiri boliviensis. The sequence continues at coordinate 56,502,341 of NC_133454.1, forward strand.
GGCGGGCGGAGGGTGGAGGTGATGGGGCATTTGGAAAAGGGTGTTGGAGTTGTTGTCGAGATGCTAGTACTTCTTCCCACAGCTGGAACCTGGGAACCAGTACAGTCAGACAAATCCCTGTCTGGGCATTGTCTTAAACCCTTGACATTTGGGCAGTGATTGAATGTCTACAAAAGGCTTTCACAAGCATTAGCTCTTTCATCCTTTACAGCAGCACTGTAAAGTAGGGATTATTACCCCCATTTTATAGCTGAGTAAGCTGAGGTTTCAAAGGGCAAAATGATCCACCCAGTGTCCCACTGCCAGTTGGTGGCAGAGGTCTGGTGAAACTTAGGCACCTGAGACCAAGCCCATGACAGCACACGACCTTTCCTTGCTGGAATGACAGCCTCATCTCCCGGCAGCCACAATTGGCATTCATTTCTGAGGTGTCCTTCTAGACCGAGGATGTGGAGAGTGCCCAGAACTTAATACCCAAGTTTAACTCTGGCCTAAAAGAGATTGCACTCCATCTGTAAAGTGAGAGAGCCCGACAGATGACTTCCAAGGCCCCTTCCGCTTGGTGAGGAGGCATTCTTGGTCAAGCGCTGACCTGTAGTACCTACAGCTGCATTTTCCATCCTCAGGGCCCTGCTTAGGAGAGAGTAAAGCACATTTAGGAAAAGATAGAGTCCCCCTCTAGGTTCACAGTTCAGAACAAAGTAACCCGTTGGCATTCAACTCCACGTTGGCAGAATGGCACATTTAAGATAAAAGAGAAAGGGGCTTTGGAAGGCTTAGATTCAGGGCTCATAAGCCTTGGACATCAAATAGCTCTTACCAGTGACATTTTGACGAATTAAGTGTAAATGAAGCTGAAACGCCTCATTCTGTTTCTTTTCCTGGGTGCCCGGGAGAAAGGATTGTGGAGGCAGCTTGCCAAAGGCCTGGTGGGTTGGGCTGTTCATGGCCTCAATCCACCGGGAACATTGTCCAGAGACGTTTTGCTGAACTAAAAAAAAAAAAAAAAAAAAATACAGCTGATCCCCTGGGATCACCCTTTACCTTGAAGCCAGAGACTATTTTAACTGCAAATAGGTCACAGAATTCTACTCAGCATTCTTTAAAATGAAGGTACTGATCCAGGGGCCAAAGTGGAGTGTTTCACTCCTTCCCCACGTGACAGCCGAGCTCAGCAAGAGCTTTACTTTAACTTCGCCATTAAGGCTTAGTTTCTGCATTTATCTGAATCTGGAAGAGATGAGTTTCAGTTATAATTCAACCATTCATTCATTCATCAAAGTGCCTGCTTTCTGACAAGTACCGCTTGGATATGAGAAATTGCCTGTGAGGAGTTCAGGATCTACTCAAAGAGACGGACAGGTAAACCAAGAAGTGTGACACATGCTCTATTAATAACAGTTATAATGATGGTAATGGCAGCAGCTGACGTGTATGAAGTGCTTCCTATGCGCCAGGCCCTGTGCTGAGCACTTGCCTGTATTAACTCAAGCCTCACAATAAACAAATGTGGCAGATCAGGTCACAGAACAGGTAAGGAACCTGCTCAAAGTCCCATGAGTAGTGAGTGGCAGGGATGGCTTTGATAGACGTTGAGCGAGGTGTGGTACAGGAGCAGGGAAGAGCTCACCAAGGAAACGACCAGTGAGCAGAGCACTGAGGATCAAGAAGGATCGCCTTGGCAGAAAAGGATATTATAGTCTAGGCGCGGTGGATGCCGAGATATCTACACTGCAGTGCCGATGGTTCTGGACAACTGGAGCCAGGCATGAGAGCGGGTGGAGGAGAACGGGGCTGCAGGCAGGGCCCAGTCGCGTTAGGATTTATGTGTTTGGATCTTTATAAACTATGTCCACAGGGCTAGTGGGAGCTGTCCAAGAGCAGGTGGTTTGTTTGTTTTATTCAAAGAGGGGAGTGGCATAATTGCCTTTGGTTCCAGAAGGTTACTCTAGCAGAAGAGAGGAGGATGGATTGGAGGTGGGAAGACCAGATACAAGTCGATTCATTAGACAGCTGTGCAGTGATCAGGAGGATGGAATGGGGTCTCGATTAAGCAGTGATGGTAAGGATGCCCAGGAGAGGACGGTGGCTGTTTGGGGACTTCAGCATTTGAGTCTGGGACCCGTCGAATGCAGGGAGCTTCCCTTTCCTGTAGACCTTTAAGCGTGGGTTAAGGTCATCCTGCATCTCGCGGGAGAAGGGACAGGCTGTTTGACCCTGGGAAGGTCCTTTCTAGAATGGCTCCTTGAGAGATGCATGCCACGTAGCGATCCCTGCATACAACCCACTGAGACCTGGGAAGGGAGGAAATCCATCTTCTCCGGCTCATTATTCACAGACAGGTGTACTTGAGAATAAAAGGGCCAGCGCTCTGGACTGCGCCTTCGCCAAAACCGTGTTCGCGTGATCTCTCGACAACACTCTGCTTCATTTTGAGTTCCCTAAAGGTTCTTTTCTGTCGCTAGGAGTCCTTTCACTCACCTGAGAAAAGGGCAATAATGGCAGTTTTGTGACTGCAGCCACTCTCCTTTTCTTCTGAGATAACTATATTGGCTGCCAGGCTGCGGCTGGGTTCTCCCTCTCTCCCTCTGATTGCCTCCCTCTCCTCCATTGGGGAGTGAAGTGCACACACCCCAGAAAATTGCCCAGGCCCCCGGAGCAGCAGCTGCCATCAGTGTGAGCCCAGCCAATGCTGCACCTGCACATGGTGCAGGGCTGTGCCGTGGCTTTCCGATTCCCTCCTTTCTCTGGCTTCCCTTGGCTCTGTAGGGGATCCGAATGGGGATCTCGTCTGCTCCAGACACTCACTCACATGTCTTTCTAGTTCAAAGCTGAGCCACCAGGAGGGAAGGGAGTAGAAGCAAGGGCGCTATAGCTCCCGACAAGGCCAGACACTGTGTAGGAGCTCTACACTCGTGAGTTCATTCGATCCTCACATTGCCAGTGAGACAGGGATTATTACACAGATCCTCATCTGTTTAACACAGAGGCTCAGAGAGTTTCATAATTAACTCAAGCTCAGGCACACAGCAAGTGGCCAGAGCCCAGACTCAGACCCTATCCAGACCTCAATCTTGGGCTCTTCTCACTGCACTAAAGAGGCATGTGAGAACTGGTATATAGAACAGAGGATGATTTGGGTGGCATCTTCTTGTTCTCTGCATCTGCCTCCTAGAAGAATAGGGAGGAAAGATTAAGCTGGTCCAAGAGAATGGTAACCAAGGAGGTGGCTTTGAGTGGTCAGTTTAACAGGGAAATTTGAATGACACTTGTGTCCTCAACCCCCTTATCTGGAAACTGGGTTTGTTATGACCACCTCCTTTTTCAGACTAAAGAAACAGAGTCCCAAGAAGCTAACACCCAGGGGTGCTAGAAGTTGAAGTCAGGTCCTTTTCTTCTAGGAGCTTTTCAGCTAAAAAGGCAGACGGATGCAAGCAGAAATTACTTTAACGAGGGCATACAAGATAAGTGCTGTATTAGACATAGCAAAGTGCATCATACACAACTGGGAAAGCATGGGGCAGAAATGACTTCTGAATCGGGACAACTGGATGGCTTCCTAGTGGAAGTAAGACTGGCAACTCCCTGAAGGAAAGCACAATGTCTTGTGTATCTTGACATCTTTATGCACCTAACACAGAGCCTGAAACATGGCGAAGTAGTAATACAGGTTGAGCATCCCTCGTCTGAAAATCCAAAATCTGAATGCTCCAATGTCTGAAACTTTTTGAGCTTTGACTTGATATTGCAGGTAGAAAATTCCACACCTATCTTCATGAAGGGCTGTGGTCAAAAACAAAGTTTGTTTCATGAACAAAATTATTTAAAATATTTGTATAAAATTACCTTCAGGCTATGTGTCTGAGGTGTATATGAAACAGAAATGAACTTGGTGTTTAGACTTGAGTCTCATTCCCAAGATACCTCATTATGTTTATGAAAATATTCCAAAATCTGAAAAAGTGGGAAATCCGAAGCACTTCTGATCTCAAACATTTCAGATAAGGTGCGCTGCATTCACCTAGGCAGTGCTTCCTTCAGCAGGTTCGCATCAACCCAAGGCTTAGAAAGCCAGGCTTTCCATTTATGAATCCATCAGCAGACAGTGATTTAACACCTCCTACGTGTTGGTCACCGTGCTAGGGTGTGGGGTAAAGGAACAGATCAGGTTTGGTTCTGTCTCTGTTACAGACAAGCTTACAGACAAGGCAGTAAAAGACAAGGGGGGCACAGACATGTAAGATAATTAAGTGTAGGTGTGAGTACATGGCTGGGAGCTCCAAGCAGGCTAGGACTAAGGGATGGCATCGGAGCAGCACCCGTGAAGATGCACTGCTTAAATCACCATTTCCAGGAGAGCAGTCTCTGGGCCTAGAGAGAGCCAGCCACAGAATTGGAACAGACTTCAGAATGCTCCCTGCCCATCCTCAGATCCCCGCGCTGGTTATTTTCCATGGAAGGAGTTGCTCTGGGGGATCTGGGAGTTCAGTTAGGTTCAGTGCTCCTCAGCAGCTTCCCATTGGGAACTCCTCCAAACCCCAAAGGGCATCTCAAAGCAGCCTGGGAAACTTGTCAGAAGGTTCACTTCTTGGGAATTATTTCATCCTTCCCCACTGAGCACCAGCTGTTAAGGGGAGTGAAGGGTCTGCAGAGGAAATGAAAATGTATTAATTAAGGCATCTGAAAGCCTTCTAAGAGATTGGCTTGCTGTTAAACAGAAGAGACAGGCGGTAGGGAACTGCTTTGGGTCAGAGGCAGGAAAGGAAGCTGCGGACAGTGTGATCTTAATGTCTTCTAAGAATTCTCTAGGATGTTACCTGCAGGCTTGGCCAGGCACCGGACTCTGGTCTGAGGCCAGGGATGCTTTCAGGAGCTCCAGTTCAGCATGCAGGGACCAAGCCTCCTCTTCTTTGTTCTTCCCACCCAGACTGAGAAATTCAGCTTCTGATTATTCTCCAAGCCTGAGTCTCTGAGTGCGCCATCTCTGGTTCTCTCACTCCCCGTCTCCTCAGCTGTAAGAATCCTATTCCTGAACCTAGGTGACAACCCTATTGACCCATTCTGATGTACTCACTGTCCTCAACCAATAGCGCCTGCCCCTAGATGCATCGATTCCATATTGGTTGTGCCTTCAGCTTGAACAAGACACAGTTTTCACTTTCATAGAGCTCACATCCTATATGCACAGAACCTCCCAGTACGGTTTGTGCAGGTTAAGACATTGAGAAGGGAGGAATGGGTCTGAAACCCACCCCTCACTCTGCTCACTAAGCATGTGCGCGGGGATGGGGTGGTATCCACTTGTCTATTTTCTTTCTTACAACAATGCCTTTAGCTTGCCAAGCCATGGGCCAGCTAAGTCTGCTCAGAGGACCAATCTTTATAATTCATACAATGGCCCTAAATGTACTGGAATGAGACCCAGTGTATAAGTTAGTGTGAGACTTTAGCATGTGATATATACAGAAGGGAATTCTGTGCAAAATGTTATGGGACCACAGAGAAGGAGGAAGCCAGGCAAAGCTTCAGAGCAGGGCTCACGAGAATTGCCGCCAGTGTTTACTGAATACCTACTACTGCCAGGCATTTACCATGCATCATTTCCTCTCCACGTAACAATCTTATGTGAGAAATATTATTATTCACATTTTATAACCAAGATGCCTAGGTTGACTTTGGCTTAACAGAGAAGGCCAACTCAGAGTCACATGGCTAACAAGTGATTGATCTGGAATTCAAAGCCAAACCCGCCCAACGTCAAAGCCCATGGTCATTCTAACACACTGCAGTGCCTCTCAGGGAAGCACAGTCAAGTTGGACCTTGATAGACAAGTAGGAATCTGAAGAGCGACAAGGAGGAGAGAGTTGCAGGCAGAGGGAATGGTGTGGGGTCTGAAATGTATGCCGTGTTTAAGGAACGTGAACAGTGTGTTGTGTCCACATCACAGGAGGAAGAGAGGTCAGCAGCTTGAGGTGGTGCTGAAGAGGCTAGCCTCGGCTGGGTGGTGACCATCATTTAGACCATGGGAAGGAGCTGGGACTCCATGTTAAAGAGAGTGGAGAGTCACTGGAGTTTTTAAAGAAGAGAATAATATTAGATCTTTGGTGTAAACTTTAGAGCTGTGGTTCTCAAAGTATTGTCCTTGAACCAGCAGCATCAGCAGCACCTGGACTTGTCAGAAATCGCCATTCTAGGGCCCCATCTAGACCTGCTGAATCTGAAACTCTGGCATGGGGCCCAGCAATTTGCAACTCAACAGGCCCTCCAGGTGGTGCCGATTTGTGCTCAGGTTTGAGAACCACTGATTCCCATCGCTGCTTGAGTTCGAGAGACCCTGGTGCCCAATGCAGCTGAATGGACGGATGGTGTGGGAAAGAAGTGGAAGTAAAGAGACCAGTACAGAAGCTACTGAATAATTCAAAGGAAGGCTTGCATGATGGTAGTGGCAGTAAGAGTCAAGTGGCGGTGAGGGATTCAACAGGCATTTCAGAGGTAGAAGGGATGGGGCCTGGTTACTGGATGGGGAGACAACAGGGAAGGGAGGGAGAGGGAAGGCTCCAGGCTGACTCTTGGTTTCTGTTTGGGTTGACAGATGGATGGGGAAATCATTAATGGCACACAGGAAAAGAGCAGCTCTAGATGGCAGAGATAAGGAATTAGGCATGGGTATAGGAAGTTGGTAGGTAAGGGGAGTGAGGAAGGCCAGCGAGAGGGCAGAGCTGGGCCTGAGCCCCGTTTGGAAGTTGTCAGTGTACAGGTGGTAGTAAAATGGGAGGAACGTGTCCACCCTTGTCCTCACACTGCCTTCCTTCCAACTGGTCACCTGGGGACAAATCAGTCTTCTGGCACATATGAACCGTGTGCCCTCGGACAAGTCACCCAGTGTTTCTGAAACTGGTGTCTTCATCAAAACGGAAATAATAGTACCCACCCCTGGATTACTATGAGGAATAAATGAAATATAATCCCTTTACCATGCGTGCACTTTATAGACTCTCTGTGAGTGTTCACTCTCTCCTCTCCTTCCCTCCCCATGTAGGGCTCTGTTTTCACCTCCTCTTCTGGCCTGGAGCTCAGGTCCTCAGGCTCCCAGCCTCGGTCCCAAACACATGCTCATCTGCATGCGTGTGTGCCTGCTCCTTTGGGACATGCTCATCCAGGCCCCAGTCCTCCCTCTCCCAGGCCGTCCTGGGTTCATTCCTCTTGCCATACAGACCACAGCAGCGTAATTCGTCAACACAGAATGCACATGTGTCCAGTCTAGACTACCGGGGAGAGGCCCAGCAGCCTTCAAAGTTATATGCGCTATTCCAACCCCCTCTCTTCTTGCCCTCTGCAGTTAAAAGGGACAAAAGGAGCAGATATTCTCTCTAGGTGGTGGGACTGGCTGGGCCCCCTCTTATTGGGTATCAAGGCAATGGCAGTGGTGGAGCATCCACTAGACCTCCTGGGCTTGGAGAAAAATTATCTTGAGTTGGAAGCCAGGGTCTGTCCCAGATCCTTAAATTAGTATCTGAATCGTCCTGGGCTAACATTTGCTTACATCTTCAGTGGACATAACTGTTTCACCTATGCCCTGCCTGGCACCAGCCACAATCTCACCAGTATCCCTTCCATCTGGAAGAACTAATCAAGAGTCTACATCTCTGCATCTCCCGCCACGTGCCTCGCACTCACTGGCCTCCTCTTGGTTCCTTGGACATAGCATGGTCAATTCCAGCAGGTGGCCTTCACGTCTGTACTTTCTTCTTTCAAAAACCTGTTTCCCAAATCTCCAGTCTACTGTTTCCGTTTCATTACCTCTGTCTAAACCTGGCATGCCCTCCTCTGAGAAGCATTCTATCTCTGCCTCCCTTGAAGGGCCCCCACATCCTCTCATTTAGTTACCTTCCACCACATTACCCTGTTTTATGATCTTCAAATAAATTATTACTGTCTAAACTCACCTTGCTTGTTATGGGGCTGTTTGTTATATTGACTGTTTGCACTCACTAGAATGTAAGTTTTCTGAGGTCAGGAACTACAGCTGTCTTCTTCATCCCTCTAGCGGTAGCATTCAGAATTCAGCCACCAGGGGATGGGTGGGTGGATGGATGCTGTAAAGACACATGGAAGAGAATTAACCATCACAGCATTGACACCGAAGCATTTGGAACCTGGATCAAACAGCCCAATGCTGGGCACCAGCTGTAGGTTTTCGGAATGTCTTTTTGCTAACAGGGAAAGCACAACAGCAGTCTAGATGTGCTGGTAGGAGGTTGGGGCTGCTGGAGGTGGCTGCCCTCCTACCTGTGTGCACTTCTTGTGATCCCTGCCTCCCGTTCCTGCCTCCACCCTCCTGGCTCCAACAGCTGAACCTCCAGCTTACCCCACTGCATGCTCAGCTCCACCTCACTTCCCACGGCAGTATCATCTTGAGAAAGAACGTAAGCATCTCTTGCCCTCCCTCCTCTCTCCATGGGGTGGGGAGGTCCATGGTGAGTTGTCTGACTCTAAGATTAACCCCTCCAGTCTCCAATTTTGTTCTCCAAGTCACAGCGACTCCTTGCTTCGCCCTTTAAGCTTTAAGCTTAACTGGGTATCGGCACAGCCCCTACCACACATGCATCTGTGGTCCATCTGCCTTTAGGATAAATCTGCTCTGTCACACTTGCGGGCTTTCTTTCCTTAAGTATGTGTGTTGGCGAGGCGTGGCAGCAGCAGGCTAGACGTCACAGAGCAAGTGCCCGCCCCACCCATCTGGACTTAACTCACCCAGACTCCCATGCACTGTGCTCAACCCCCATGGCTCCCTCTGTCACCTTTGCCTGTCCCTGCCACACAGGTAGTACTGGCCTCATGACTGTGTGCCAGGTACAGTGCCAATACTTGCTTTACAAATATTCTCCCATTTAACCTGTAGACAACCTTACAAGGCCAAAAGCATATTGCCCTTATTTTATGGATCAGAAAACTGAGGCTCTGAGGTTAACTAACTCGTTCAAGGTCACGTGGCTGGGAAGTGGTAGAATTAGGATTCAAGCCCAGATGGGTCCCCAGTGTGTTCTCCTGACTGCTGTGTGGAGCTGCCCCCAGCACGTGTCACTTTCGTTTACCGGGTGGTGTCCCAGTCACCCCGTCCTGCTTCTTTTGCTCCCTGTCCCACCCCAGGTCAGGCCCTGCTCATCTCTTGCCTTCCTGTGAATGGACAGTCCTGCTTCAAAGAATTCCAAATGCAGCACCTCCCGCTGTCTCCCCTCCATCGTCCGGCCATCCCTCACCAGAAGGTCTTGTGGTGTGTTCAACATGCGTACTGCCTGGCTTGGCCTCGCCAATTCATAGTTCCTGGCGAGAGTCATGATACGCCCTGGGAGGCTTATTTACAGACGATTTTTTCTTGCCATCCTATTGCTTGTCAGAAGCAACTGACATCCTCCCATTTGTCAGCTTGAGATCGAGACCTGGCTCAGTCGTGCCAGTGGGGGTGCTGGCAGCTCCGGAGGCAGCCGTCTGAGAGCCCTGTTGTATTCTACCCCTTTCCAGAACCTATGGAATTAATCCTTATCTTATGCAGCCTTCAGATGGGCTGCCTTGCTTGATGGCAAGCTCCGGCCCTAGCTGTGTCAGAGTTAGGCAACAAAAGGAAGGCACAGATCCTTAGAAATGGCGGTGTGTAGTAAGGTCGATGCAGTTGGACTGGTCTGAAAGGCACTGCTGACTCTCGGCAGACAGATCCGTAGCCAGATCCAAGAGACACCCTGCGCGGACCTGCCGTGTCCTGGGTGGTGGGAGAACGGTGGGACGGAGGCCTGGCTGGCTGTCAGAGGGTGGCAGACAGGTGGGAGGTCAAAACAGATGCCAGGTGTGGCTAGTAAGTCCAGCAAGCGTGCAAGCTGGCGTCAGTCTGGCCGACAGGGAAGGGGAGTTAGAAGCAAATCAGGGAGGAGGGCTCGGCTTAGAAAAACTTACCAGGCAGGATGATGCTGTGCAAAGCAGGGCTGGATCTCTGGGGCTCATGCACAAAGGGTGGAGACAGGATGCCAGAATCGGGAACAGCATGATTAAAAGAACAGCAACCAACACTTATTGCTCACTTGCCCTGTGCGAGGCCTGGTACAGTCGCTCATTTAATTCTCAGGACAAACCTATGAAGCAGAAACTGGTACCATCCATGCTTTAATCCTGAGAAAGCAAGTTCAGAGAGGCTAAGTAACTTGCCCAGGGTCACACAGCTAGCCAGAGGCAGACATAAGCCCAGGACCCTCTGATGGCTCTCTGGCCTAGCGTCAGATTCTGGTAGGTAATTCGTTCACCCAGCACACTGTCAGGTATCACTGTTGAATCTGAGACAGACTGGTCCCTCTCCTCTGGGCTTTAGGACCTCTCTAGGGTGACGGCTGGCAAGTCCTGGAGGGTGATTACAGCTCCCAGCAGGGACGCATGTCTTCCCCCTGGGCTTTGCCTGGTGTTCGAAGCAGGCAGAATTGGCTCCTCTGGGAATTTCACAATCTGTTCAGCTGTTTGTGCCAGATGAGGGATCTGGACTCTTCTCCATCCAAATGAAAATGAAAATCCATGAGAACATCCAGATGTGCATTTTATCCCTTCTTGAGTTAGAAGCCACCCAGATGTGTAAAGAGAGGTGCACGGAGGTTGGCCAGGCCTGAGCCTGGCTCCCTCACACGTATGAGGTCACTATTGACCTCACAGCAATGGGCACAGGGGCAGCGGCCCTGGCTTCCCTTCCAGGCTTCTCACCTCAGAGTCAGCAGAGCATTTAGCGGCAGGCTCGACAGTGGCCATTATCTCTTCTACTTGGGCAAATCACTGAACTTCAAAGAAAATTATATTGAAATAGACGTATAGAAAAGTGTGCAAATTGCATCAGCTTAATGAATGATCAAAAAGAGGACATCCCTGTGTGGTCACTCACTGTCCAGATCAAGAAATATACTCTTGGCAGCATCCTGAGTCCCCCCTTGTCCCCACTCACCCCTTTGCTGTTTCACTCTCTACACCTTCTGTCCGCCCAAAGGTAACCATCATTCCAATGTAACACCACATAACTTATGGAGTCTCATTGTCCTCACCTCTAAATAGTTTACTGCCAACCGTAGACATTGCTGTGGGTCTCGAGTACGATTTGTGGAAAATAACTTTCGGAGTATGATTATTGATGGGCATATGAGCCATGTCAATAGTGGGATACCGCTCTGAAAAAGACCAACTACACTTTATCACCCAGGAAGAGTGGTCAGAGGTTCACAATGTCTCCAGCTTTCTTCCTCAAAAGATGGCAGGAATTCCTGAGAAAATGCCCTGCTGCCCTTTGCAGTGGTTTCAACGTGTGCACATACTGATTGGAAACGAGAAGAGGCCAGATGCTGTCTGCTCTGCGGATCTGATCGGTCACATCACTGCTCACTCCCCGGGGCGGTGGGGCAGGTCACGGCTGGTCTCTGAGGCACAGCATGGTCTCCCCTCTGTCCAGCAGGAGCTGTAGGGGATGGGGGAAGAAGTAGGAAAAGAGAAAGAGCACAGGGGAGGCTTCTGGAAGTTCTCCATGGCTGTGGGCAATGCTCCCAGCAGTTGGTGGTACTTTATTTCACCCAGTGAAAACAGTCCTAATAACAGGCCTGTGAATCTCACCGTTCCTAATTACAGGGCTGACAAGTGGGAGGGAAGATGAAAGGAAGACAGCGCCTTGAGCTGGTGGCACCGTCAGGCTCCTACAACAGCAGAAATCTCTTGCCCGAGCTTGCCCAGGCCGGCTTTACACAGGCCCCCAAACAGGCCTGGAACCCACAGCCTCGAAATAGGTGTAGGGCTGGCTAGGCCAGCACAAGCCCTTGCTCGTTAGTTCAGGTCTGCAAGTTGGATCCCCACGTGGGCCAGTGAGCCTTGCCCGTTGCCCGAGAGCCAGAGCTTCACCAGCTTTTTTTGGCAGTCGGCAGGGCTGGGAGACTGGCAGAAGAGGGTGAATTACTGCCAGAAATTCAGAGCCCCTTCTCCCATGGCCTTTTGGTGACTGCATTGTGGGCCGGAGGTTTTAACAATAAAGGGTGCATTTTGGGTTAGAAATGAGAATATCTTCCTGAAAACTTAGATATGATTCCATTTATTTTCTTGATTCGACGTATAAATTGTTGGTCAGTCTTCGGAAAGTCAGGTGTGACGGCGATGGCAGTAGTGATGTGAGGCAGCGAAGCTCAGGCCTCTCTGGACTTTGCCGCGTACCATAACCTGCCTGGACCTAAGCTCTCAGTTCTCTTTCTCTTTCACAACTCAGCTATAAAACACTGACATCTATAATGCATATTGGTTTTTTTAGTCATGGGATTTCTTTGTACTCTCTTCAATACCTACATTGAATTTTTTGAAATAATAGTTTAAAAAATAAATAAAATTGAAGTGAATCCTTTAAGTTGTGACAAAATAATAAAAGTGGACACTTCTGGAACATTCCTTATGTTTCAGGCATTGTTCTAAGTGCTTTTTATACATTCATTAATTTAATCTTTCCAACATACTTATGAAGTATGTCATATTACTAACATCATTTTCCAGATGAGGAGACTGAGGTACAGAGGCTAAGTAACTGGCCTAAGATTATGCAGTTAGCAAGTGGCTGAGCTGGCCCTAGAGGGTGTGCCCTTAGTCAAAACATTCTACTATAAAATTGTTCCCCCAGTTGAGAGCCAAGGAAAGAGAATAATGTTAATTGAGCTCCTCTTTCTTGGATTTGTTTATTTATTCATTTGATCATGACTTCATTCAACAAATGTTTATGTCGTTTCTGGCACATGGCAGGTTCTTGACACTGGAGATAGATGGTGACTAAGGCAGTCGAAGGTCACTCCCTCCTGAAGATGGCACTCTAGACAGTCATCAGGTAAACTGGTAAATAAGACAGTTTCAGGTGATGCTTTCTGCTGTGAAGAAAATAAAGCAGGATAATGAGCCAGTGTCATGGGGAGAGGGGCCCGTTAGGTGGGCACGCAGGGAAGGCCGCACTGATGGCATGGTGCTTGAGCTGAGGTCAGAATGGTGAGAAGCCAGTGGGCCATGGCCTGGGCATTGCATATGTGGAGGTGAAAGAGTAAACTCCAAGATCCCAAGGTGGAAAGTGAACTTGTCACATTCAGAAATCAGGATGGGGGTTAGCATAACTAGGTGGAGTGTGGTGAGCAGGCTGCCGTATCACCAATGCCTGGTGGGCCCCGGTAAGGAGTTGGGACTTTATTGTCTATGAACTTGGAAGTCTCTGGGTTCTTTTCCTGGGGTCCACGTACACCCATGGTTTGAGAATAGCATTGAGAGTCCACAAAACTAGAAAGAAAAAATTGGCCGGGCGTAGTGGCTCACACCTGTAATCCCAGCACTTTGGGAGGCCGAAGTGGGCAAACCACTTGAGGTCAGGAGTTCGAGACCAGCCTGGCCAACATGGCAAAACTCCATATCTACTCAAAATACAGAAATTATCTGGGTGTAGGGGCACATGCCTGTAGTCCCAGCTACTTGGGAGGCTGAGGCAGGAGAATCGCTTAACCTGAGGTGGAGGTTGCAGTGAGCCCACATCATACCACTGCCCTCCAGCCTGAGTGACAGAGGGAGACTCCATCTCAAAAAAAGAAAAGAAAAATTAACATCTTTATATATTTTCTAAGTTCAAACAGAAATGTGGTATTTCTTTCAATTATGAATGTGGACAACAAAGATTCGTGTTATTAACCATGCCTGTGACTTTGTCACTGATGGTGTTAACTTAGTGTTGCTATGAGACCCATTTCCAGCTCTTGCTATGTAAAGAGATGCCACCATACCAGAGAAACTGTACACATATTTTGATAACTGTATTGCTATGTAGTCATTTTAAAACATTTTAAAATAAGAGGTTAATAGGTACCTGCAGACTGTTAAAGAGATCCATGGCATAAAAAAGATTAAGAAGGCGGTCTGGGCTCAGTGGCTCATGCCTGTAATCCCAGCACTTTGGGAGGCTGAGGCAGGCGGATCACCTGAGATCAGGAGGGTAAGACCAGCTTGGCCAACACGGTGAAAACCCATCTCTACCAAAAATACAAAAATTAAATGAGTGTGGTGACATATGCCTGTAATCCTAGCTATCCTGGAGGCTGAGGCAGGAGAAGTTGCTGAAACTCAGGAGGTGGAGGCTGCAGTAAGCCGAGACTGCACCACTGCACTCCAGGCTGGGTGACAGAGTAAGACTTTGTCACACACAAACACACACACACACACACACACAAAGCGTAAAAAGGCAATATGGACAAGAATGGCATCATCTGCTTTAGCTTTCCCAAAGATCTTTCTGGCTGCAGTGGGAAAGGGGATTGTAAGAAGCCATACTGCACATGAGCTCTGTTTACACAGGTTCTTAGATTTAACACTCATCAAATTTTGAGAAGAAGTAGACAGTATCTTGCCTATTTTAGAGATGAGGAAACTGAAGCTCAGATTTCTGGTAATTGCTCAGCTGGTGAATGGCAGAGCTGGGATTCAAACATGCATCTGCCTGACCCCAAAACGCAAGAGGATTTGTGGGCCAGTGAATGGGAGCCTGTTACGAGAGGGTCAAGGGTGAATAGTAACTGCTTGGCCTCATGAGCCAGCCTGGACCTCTGTGCCACATGATTTCACCTGCAAATGACCTGCCAGCCCCTTCTTACCTTAGCATGGTTTCTTTCCTAAAATCTGCCCTCCGCAGGCCAATAACACAGCCTTGTGCCGGGCCAACTAAATATTTCATGGGAACTTTAATTTAACTCTAAAGAAATTCATCCAGCCCCCAGAGTGAGCTGCAACCTTGAGAAATAGCGCCAGGGAGCACTTAGACCTGCGGGTGACATTGCCACTTCCCTGGGAATGCTAATAGTCCTCTCGGTCTCTGCCTCTTCAAGCATTGCTGTGGATGGGCTCGGCCCAGCGAGCAGGGATGGTTTCTACAAACATGGGCTCACATTGGTTAGCAAAGACGTGTGTGTGTGTGTTGGCACAGGTGAGCAATTCAGTGCTGTTTACTGTTCCCTTATTCCCTGATCTTTGTTTTCATACCCTGGTTCTGAAAGAAGGGAGAAACGGTGAGGTTGGTGTCCAGTCTCCCCAGTGGGCAAGGACGCCAAATATTTTGCAGGTGCCATGTGACCCCTAAGAGCTTCTCCTTGTCTCCAGCCTGCGAAGGGTGGTGTGGGCAGACAGCCTGACTCATGTGGCAGGAGAGCAGATGTACGCATTCCCAGGCATGTGATGCTGAAGTCTAAGGGATGAGCCTTGCGGATGCTTGCGTGGGCCAGGAGTGGGAGTGAGCCTCCCGGGTTCCTGATCTCATTGCCCTGCAGCTCGGTGACCCCAGTGAGTCCTGGCAAGTTCCCTGGGCATCTCAGTTGGTGAGGGTGAGAGGGAGACAGTCGCCCGCAGGTAAATTGATCAAAAGACAGGAAGTCAGTAGATAATCTCACTTGAAATGGGCTGAGATGCAGATGTTATTCTGCTCAACTGCACAGCACAAAAGACGAGGGCCTGTGGAGGATTTGGAAGCAGCTCCGTGGAACCAGTCTTCTGGCCTCTGGCTCAGCCTGGGCCTGTCATCTCCATTCCTTCCCGGGCTGTAATTAACACCAGTCCGCTGACAGCCACTCTAAGCTGGAATGGAGCAGGGGGCCCTTCCTCTTCTGGTTGGGCGTCTGGTATATGACGATGTCCTAGGTGTTAGAGGGAACAAGGTCTGGGGAGCGGGGCAAAGGCAGAAGGGCGCCCTTTACTGGGAAACCCAGGGCTTCAAGTCTTCCTTAGGTGGAGGATGAGGGCTTTTGTCTGACCTGAATCTAGGGGTTGTAATGTTCCAGCCTTCTGACAAAAATCTCTCCTGCTTACAGGCATCTGTCAGAAATCAGCCCGCTTCAGCTGCCAGCAAGAAGGGGCTTGAGGGCCGGCTACATTTAGAGGGGGTCCCCTCCTTAGCCATGCTGTTGGCAGCAGTGGCTCTTCACTAGGGACTTACTGCGTGCCCACTTGGGGAAGGTCACTATGAACAGTGCAGAAATAATAGGTCCAAGCTCACTGGGGGTCTGAAGCTAGCTTTCTTCTTTTCTTAGCTGTATGTATTTGAGCAAATTATGAACCTCTCTGGGTCTCAGCTTCTCGGTCTCCAAAACAGGGCTCATGGCAGCTTTGAAATGGTGTTTATGTTAAGTTTTTAAAAGACTTGATCCCTGCTTCAAGAAACTTATCTAATGTGGAGATAAGATATGCAGACAAGTGTCAACAGCAGTAATAGTAAGAGCTAACGTTTATTGTGAGTTATCTGTGTCAGGCCTAAGCTTTGTGCGGGTTGCTCACTTAACTCCCATAGAAGCTCCATGGAGGTGGGAACTATCATTATCCCTACTTCATCAATGAAAACACTGAGGCACAGAGAAGTTAAGGTTACACAGCTCATAGGTGGCAGAGTTGGCGTGGGAACCCAGGCCTCCTGTTCTAATACAAGGAAATTTATAGTATGTGCCACGGCGGGTGGCGTGAGCATTGCCTTCTCTCTCTGGTGACAGAGGAGGGAGGGCTTCTGCCTGGGAAGATGATCAGAGAAGGTTTTATGAGGATGGTAAACTTTGAGTAGATCTTGAAGAGTAGGTGGAGTTGATGGTTGGACTTTTGATGCGGGGTAAATATAAGTGCAGAAAAGCACAAGGTGTGTTGAGAGCCAGCTGAGCTGGCCTGGCTGCAGGGGAGGGGCAGTGTCTGGGAGAGGAGTGATGGAGGTGGGGCTGAACTTGTAGCAGTAGGCAGACCACGAGGGCCAGACTCCCACGCCGGACTGCAGAGGAGTAGGAGTCTTGAATAATTTCTTAAAGAGGTAAGACAGGTATAGTTGTGGTCGTGCATAAGTGAGTTTTGCTAGAAATATGGAGCACCTGCTACATTCCAGGTAATGTGTTTTGTGCATTATATGTATGATTTCCTTTGTCCTCATAACACATCTGAATTGGCAATTATGATCCCCATTTTACAGATAAGAAAAGTGAGCTAGAAGAGGGTATCATACCTATCTAAGGTCACATAGTAACTGGCAGGGCTAGGACTTGAACCCAGTTTGGCTTGGTGCCAGTGACCCAGGCAATGTAGTCACAAGACGGAGCAGGTGGAGGGAAGGAGAGCTGTGTCCTTGACTTTGGCCTTATTAGGAGGGCCCCTGCAGGGACTGGAGAGAAGGGCAGGCTAGGAAGCTTGGCAAGACAAGGACTCAAGCACCCCTTGGTCATTGTGCCATGGAGGTCATGCTGACCTGGCTAGAGTGACGTTGGTGGAGTGGTGGGGTGGAGACCAGATTGCCCGGAGTGTGGTGATATACTCAGCAAGGGCGTGAGGAGGAAAGTGCAGAGGGCTCTTTCTTGCCTCCCTTAGAGTGGATTGAATGTGTGGCAGATTCAGCATGCAGACTCTGAAGCCAAATTACCTGGGTTTGAATCCTGGCTCTGCCACTTACTTGCTGTGCAACCTGGGGCAAGTTACTTGACCTCTCTGTGGCTCAGTTTTCTCATCTGTTAAATAGGGATAATAATGGCAACCTGTCTCACAGAGGTTTTGTGGGTACTGAGTGAGGTAACATGTAAAGGGCTTAGTTCAGTGCCTGACACACAGGAAAGGATATGGGTGTCGCTGTACTGATATTACAAGTAGGACATTCACTGTACAGAATACTTCAGGGCCTTCTGATTGCCCTCTGGGGCATTGCATCCTCTGCTCCCCACCTGCCTCTCCCGCCTCATCTGACAGCATGCTCCTGGCCATGTGTTCTAGCCACTCTGGCCTTCCTATAAGCCCTGAAAGCATCAAGCTCCCTCCTGCATCAGGGCCTTGACCCTTGCTCTGCCTTCTGTGGGAATGCTCGCCCAGGCCTCGTCACTGGTCATTCTTGTTCAGGCAGCTGAGTCTCATCTGCAGAAAGCCCCTGTGGATCTCCCAGGCTCTGCCCGAGCCCCGTTTCACCTTCGCGTGGTGCCATGTATAACACCTCTATAAACAACGCACATGTGCAATTTTGCAATTTTTTTTTTTTTTACAATCTTGATACCTGTTCACCTCCTCCATTGGCCTGTAAGTTTTTTGCTGTCAGAGACCATGCCTGTATTTGTTCACCATAGTGTCCCAGCACCTTGCACGCTGCCTGGTGCAGGGCAGAGGGTCAGTGAAGAGTCGTGAGGGTACACTGAGCATGAGAGAGGAGGAAATAGGCAGGGAGGGGCATTGCGCTCTGCAGACAGCTCCCACCCACCCAGAAATCCCCCAGGGAGCTCTGCGCCCCATGTTACCTTCAACCCAGATCCTCATCCAGAGTCAAATGTGCATTATCCCTCCCAGGAAAGCCAGGCTTGCTGGGTGCAGAGCTGTTTCCTATCTGGGTTATTTACAGATAACGCCAGCCTCATTTTCACAGCCCCAGGCCTGGCCTTGCTTGGAATTCCATAAACCTTTTCAATATATAGGGGCTCTCCAGAGACAATTACCTTGGAATGAAGGTTTCCAGGAATGCTCAGTACAACCTTCTTCAGGGTAGCGTTTTCTCATCCCAACTGTAGCTTCCCGAAGCTTTCCAGAGTTAAGTAACACAGTTACAGAGTTAAATGACATCAAAGAATGGGAGGACTCTGCAGCCCGAGCAGAAGGTGAAACAGGAGGCATGGAGGCCTGACTTGTAAAGTTGTAGAAAGCTGCTGGTATAGAGAGGGGGCAGGGGCAGCTGGCCTCCCCTGGGGCAGAAAGCTGAGGGGAGAGGGTGCAGTATAAAAAGGTCAGAGAAGAAAGATCTGGAAGCTGATCAGAGATAACAGAGAGGATCTGAAAGAGAATTCAGAGGGAGCCAGAGAGGCCATTTAATTCATTCTCCCCAAAGGAGAATCATCTATCAAGGAAGGGGCTGGGGAGAATGACTGGCTTTCCAAGCTAGGAACTGGATTTTTCCCAGAGTTTTCCAAAGGATGGGACAGCATGAGGTCTGGGAGGCCTGGACCCCACATGGTTCCACAGAGACAGACAGTCACACCAGAGAAGCACATTATGTCGGCACAGATATGCATGTTATCCAGGTCACCCAGGAAAGGCCGCAGAGGGCTGAGTGTTTGGGGACCATGGTGAGCAGTGAGGGCTCCACGTACACAGAACAGGCCTGCCTGCCTCCAAACACGCCTACAACTCATCATGGGTCAAGACCTGTTTCTAAGCCCTTGCTAAGATAAGCCTCATTGCCAAGCTCAGCAGCAGCAAAAGCATTGACATCCCAACTGCAAACACCGGCAGCTTACGTCGAGCCAGGCCCCAGCACTTACAGACATGGTCTCATTTGTCTTCTCAACAGTTCTAGGAGCTAGGTACTGTTATTATCCCTGGGTTATAGATAAGCAAACTGAGGCTTAGAAAAAGCTGAATAAATGACTTGCCCAAGGTCATACACGAAGTAAGTGAGTGCGGGTCCAGGTAGGTGTAGCCCATACTGAAAGCTAAGTTCCGCTGCCCCCTCTACTGCCTTAATAGTGCAGCACTTACTAATATGGCAGCACTCTACAGTTTGTATGATTTATAAAGCTCTTCCACAGCCGTCATCTGGTATTGCCCCATTTCACAGTGGAGAAAAATGAGTCCCAGAGAAGGGAAGTGAGTCGCACATGGACATTTGGATGGCAAGGAGCAGAGGCATTGGCAGGTCTCCTGACTCATCCCATCCCCCCATTGGCATGACTGTGTGTAAGAGGGGGCAGCCAGGCCAGGTGGCGGAGGCAGGCCTGAGGCTGCAAGAGGTCAGTGCCATGGTGCTAGGGCACTGCTGAGCGGGAGGGAGGGAATTTTCCCCGAAAGAGGGCAGCAGCTGTCTTGGAAAAAGAAGGGGAGGGAGATGGGAAGGCTTTGCTGGCTTCCAATGGTCCCGGATCTGGCGCTGCCATTAGACCACTCACATGCCCTTCTCAGGAAGCCCAGAGTGGGAGCAGCGGGCCCAGGCGGATGCAGACCGCAGCCTTGTTGTGAAAGCTCATCTTCCTCCCAGTCAGGCTCACGTCCCAGGAGAAGAGCAGTGGCCACACCAAGCATTCAGGCTGTGATAAGAATGGTAGCGGCTGCATGGCCCCTATTAATCTCCAGGAAGCCAAAGAGAGTGTGTTTTGGAAGTCACCTCCAGACTGGCTCCTGCCTGCCCTCCCCTTGTAAACTCTACAAACATCCAGGAGATAAAAGAGGGGATCTCTTAGAGGCAGAACACAAAGCTCTTCAAAGAACACTTTCAGTCAAAAATAGGGAGAGGAGAGAGGCCTTTCTCTCGGAGGGAATGTATTTATATACCCCTGTGCGGGCGCACATCCGCCCCACGCCACAGCCAGGAACCTGGGATGCCTGGAGCAGTCTCTGCTTTCCTTCACCAGTCCTTTTCTTCCTCCCGCAGACCCACCCTCTGGCTCTAATGGTCTCAACCTTTTCTGGTTTCCCATCCCCCCGGGTTATGATTTTAGACCTGCCTTCCCCAGATGGTATTGTACCTTTCTGACCTTTCTGGATTTCTTTCCCTAAAATAAAATGTCCCTGCTAGCTGCTGCTCTTCGCTGACTAGGCTGGTCATTAGTTTCCTCCTCAAAGTATTCAGTAGTGCTGACCACCGTCACCCATTTAAGCAAAGTGGGGGCCGTTCGTGTAAGCTCTGCCTCTTCTAGCCAGGTACATTAAAGAAGGGCATTTTGCAACTGGAAAGTGGCTTAGACAGCCTCCACTTGAACCCTCTCATTTTACAGTTGAGGACACTATTTCAGACGGTGGAATAATTTGCCTAAGGTCGAAATGAGGTTGTAGCTCTCCAGTGACAACAGCCAGGGCTTCTTACTGGTTTTAAATTTTAAAAATTTGAGAGGCCAAGGCGGGTGGATCACCTGAGGTCAGGAGTTCAAGACTAGCCTGGCCAACATGATAAAACCCCATCTCTACTAAAAATACCAAATTAACCAGGTTTGGTGGCCTACACCTGTAGTCGCAGGTGCTTGGGAGGCTGAGACAGGAGAATCACTTGAACCCGAGAGCTGGAGGTTGCAGTGAGCCAAGATCATGCCACTGCACTGCAACCTGGGCAAGATAGAGTGAGACTCTGTCTCAAAAAAATAAAAATAAAAAATAAAATAAAAATTGTATTTACTTTGAAGCATTCAGAATGTCAACCAAACAGCTGCAACTTTTAGGGTTTTTGTTGTTGTTGTTGCTGCTGTTGTTTTTGAGACAGAGTCTCGCTCTATCCCGCCCAGACTGGAGTGCAGTGGTACGATCTTAGTTCACTGCAACCTCCGCCTCCTGGGTTCAAGTGATTCTCCTACCTCAACTTCTGAGTAGCTGGGATTACAGGCATGCACCACCATGCCTAGCTAATTTTTGTATTTTTTGTAGATACAGGGTTTCACCATGTTGGCCAGGATGGTCTTGATCTCTTGACCTCGCAATGCACCCACCTCGGTCTCCCAAAGTGCTGGGATTACAGGTGTGAGCCACTGCGCCCGGCCAGCTGCAACTTTTTGTTTTTGCAGTTACAGAGTGGTACTCAGTTAACAGAACAACAGTTGTTGTGTGTAAGCTTCATCAGAGTCAACTAAAAATGAATAAACCACCACCCCATACATAACTAATTTGTGCTGTGCACCAACAAGAACCTGCTTTTTAAATTTTTGTGCCAACTTACAACCTCATACTATGCCAGGCAAGGTTAGTGAACCTCATACTATGCCAGGCAAGGTTAGTGACTATTAAAAATACCACCAAGACAGGGTTATCTGAAGACGCATTCAGTAGGGTGTCAACCATACAAAAAGACACTACAATTAAAAAGCAAATTCTACATCGCCTTACATTTCGCTTATTTTCTTTAAAACGAATGAGTTGTGTTCGGTGGCTGGTGGGGGGTGTTAAGTGCTTTATATACAAGAAAAAAATACTCTAGAACCAACTTCTTCATCATCATCTCAGTCTTCATCTTCATCTTCCTCCTTCTCCTCCTCTTCATCTTCCTTGTCTTCCACCTCTTCCTTTTTTCCCTTGCTTTCTTCAGCCTTGACAGCTCTCTTTTCTGCCGCATCAGGCTTTCCTTTAGCTCAGTTTGCAGCAATATCCTTTCTGGATTTCTCCTCCAGCTTCGCAGCCCTCTTTTCCTGTGGCTGTTGGTCACCTGCAGTGGTGTCAGTCCGCATCTCCGGTTCCTCTGCAACATCACCAGTGGATAGGCCAGGATGTTCTCCTTTGGTTTGGGGATGATACTCAGGACAGAACAAGAAAAAGGCCAAAGGAGGCCTCTTAAGTGCATTGGGATCCTTTAACGTTTTTTCTGTCTCCCTGTTAGGAGAGATACAGGTTTCATTTCTCTTTCATAACGGGCCTTTTCCAACTTTGTCTGCAGATTTTCCCTTCTCTTTAGCAGACGTGGCCTTCCAGCACTGAGTACTTCTGAGAAAACTCTGTGAAGCTGACAGAGACAGCTGGGTGCTGCTGCTTCTGCTCCTCCCAGCAAGTTTGCACAGACTGTGCCGCTGATGAGATTTTGCCTCTTGGATTCCTAGGGTCTTCTTTGCCTGTGTTTAGCTATTTTTCCTCAGCAAGGCACGGAGCTGCCCATTGCCCATCTGGTTCTCACTTGCCCTGGTGCTGTCTCGATGGAGCTCAGTGTACTTCAGTGGCCGTGAAAGCAGGAGCCAGACACCAAAAGCCAGGTCTTCTGATGTCCTGTTCCCTGCTCTTTCCTCTGGAGAGCATGCCCACCCCTCCCAGCCTGGCCCCTGCACATCCCCCAGGGGGCAGAGGAGCAGAAAGGCTTGATGGGTTCTCACTGTACCATACCCCTTAGCATTCTACATGCCCTTCAGCCTCCCACACCGGAGATTCCTGGATGGAATCGCAGTCCCAGCGCCCTATCTTATTAGTTGGGTTTCATGGCACATAATCTCTTTATCCGAAGGCTGCTTTACAGCATCATGTCTTTTTTTTTTTTTTTTGAGTCTGAGTCTTGCTCTGTTGCCTAGGTTGAGTGCAGTGGCATGATCTGAGCTCACTGCAGCCTCTATCTCCTGGGTTCAAGAGATTCTCCTGTCTCGGCCTCCCAAGTGTAGCTGGGACTACAGATGCACACCACCATGCCCGGCTAATTTTTGTACTTTTAGTCGAGACAGAGTTTTACCATGCTGCCCAGGCTGGTCTTGTACTTCTGATCTCAGGTGATTTGCCCAGCTTGGCCTGCCAAAGTGCTGCGATTACAGGCGTGAGCCACCACTCCCAGCCATGTCTTTCTAACTAAGGTGAAATAACGAACACACACATTTTGGAATACTCTGATCCTATGTGATTGTTGCTGATATCCCAGGGCATTCAAGACAAAGCAGGTAATTACGCCTCTTTACTGAGAATATAATATTAAATGCAAAAAGCAACCTCCAGAAAACCTCCATGGCTTCTTTCAGCTTGTCACTGCCCTTTGCTTTCTCCTTCCCTGCTTCCCTCATCCCCAGTGTCCTCTTGACCGGAGATAAGGGAAAGAAAAACTGGGGCTGGTGGAAATGTGCCGACAGGACAGTGTGCACATGAAGCAGTTTCCCTGTTTGTAGGGAAGTGTCAGTGAATGAGTAGATATAAATGCCCTCTCCAAACATGGGGCAAAACCCCTCCCTGGGCATGTGGTCATTCTCCGTGTGCCCAGGGAAGAACCTGGCAGTGAGCTGCTGTTCGTTTCCAGATGTGTCTCTATAGGGACTTGCGGAATTGTTCTGGCATAATGTCACTGTTGGCCAACTTTTATTGACTTGTGAAATGATTTCCAAATTTTGATCCAAAGTTTGCCTGTTTTGAAGGAAAGTGGGGTGTGAGAAAAATAAACTTGAGGATAGAGTTGTTGACTTTGGTTAATTGATTTTTTTTTTTTTTTTTGAGATGAAGTTTCATTCTTGTTGCCCAGGCTGGAGTGCAACGGCACGAACTTGGCTCACCTCAACCTCTGCCTCCCTGGTTCAAACAATTCCCCGGACTCAGCCTCCCGAATAGCTGGGATTACAAGCATGTGCCACCACAGCCAGCTAATTTTGTATTTTTAGTAGAGATGGGGTTTCTCCATGTTGGTCAGGCTGGCCTTGAACTCCCGACCTCAGGTGATCTGCCCGCCTTGGCCTCCCAAAGTGCTGGGATTACAGGCGTGAGCCACACCGCGCCTGGCTGGATGCTTTTTAAATAACAAGAGAAAGGACTGGATGCCACGTTTACCTCTTTCCCATTTCATCACTTAATTTTTCTAATCTTGCCATCTCTTCTTCAGTTTCTTCATTCCAGCCCATTTAACTCTTGTTTTCCCCTGTCAAGTTTCAGGTAATGCTTGGCTACCAATTTGGTTCATTTCTGTTGCCTGACACCAATGCTCAAAAGCTGAATTCAAATCAGTGCTACTGTTGTGGAGTGGCTGAGGCTCCGAGAGGCCCAAGCAACCCTCTAAAGAGTTCCCCAAGTGAAGGCACTAACAATCTTCTAATCAAACCTCACTTTGAACCCAAGGGTTGATTCACTTGATAGCAGTCATCAGCACTGTCTTGGAGAAATACAGAATGAGTCATTCACATTTTCTATTTTGTATTAAAAATCTCTTTCACCCTCACTTAGTTGCTTTTAAGGATGATCTCACTGTGTAATGCTCCGAGTCTGCTCAGCTGTGCTGGATCATGTGACTGCTTTATGGGGTGGAACCTGAATTGGTGATGGAGGATTGGGGTTGAGGTAGAGAAAAAACTGACCTTTGCCAATCAACTTATCCTTCCTGTACACAAATCATAATTCCCTTGTGTGTAAAATAAGGGCCAGTACAACTGTCTCCCTACTGTCTTAGCAGTCTTTGTATGTACAGTCATTCAGAGCTGATTCACCTGTTTGTAGATTGTTGGACCACACTTAACTTTTCTTATTTCATCTTTTGCATCAGCTGATCTACCAGCATTAGAAAATGTAAATCGTTGTAGGCTACTCTGAGGTACAGCACCCAGGTCATAAAAACATGGCTCTTAACACTTAGTACAGTATAAGTAACAATCATCAGGGCAGCTTTTTATAAATGCAGATTCCTGGGTCCTACCACCAGAAAGTCTGATCCAGGAGGTATGGGACAAGACAGGAATTCACATTTTAATTGATCTAGCAGGCGATTCTGAGGTAGGTGGTTGAGAACCACCACAGAGGATTGCTAGGAAGGACTCTGGCACTCTCAACTCTACATCCTTGATTTATGGATGAGGTTAAGGAAGCCTAGGGAAGTGAAATGACTAGTCCAGGTTGGTTAGTTAGTTGTTAGTTAAAGCAGAGCATGGATTAGAACTGAGCACCAGTTCTGGGCTTTTCCCACTTCCCCAGCTGCAGGAGAGTAGACTAATAGGAAACAGACTTGCTTTCAACAGGGTGGATTTAAATTAGATACAAGGAAGAACTTCCTGACATAGAAGAGTATTGAGGAAGTCTAAAGCATCTTTCCCAGAAGGCTTTAATTCAGGGCTGACT
Organism: Saimiri boliviensis; assembly: GCF_048565385.1. Lineage (NCBI taxonomy): Eukaryota > Metazoa > Chordata > Mammalia > Primates > Cebidae > Saimiri > Saimiri boliviensis. The sequence goes on from NC_133454.1 coordinate 56,527,872, forward strand.
CTCATCAGATGTGGGCCCTTGAGGTACAATTTGGAGGCAAGGGGAAAGGAAGGAGCCTCTCTTCAACAAATGCTGGTTGTTTTGCATTAAAGGGACCAGAGACGACTCTTATGGGTCTGCTAATGATGCCTGAAGTTTAACATGGACAGCGACATAAGTGGCCATTGATCCGGGAGGCCTGAATCCTACCCCTGGCCGGGATGAGCTTGATGACACTGGGCTGCTTGCTCTGTTTCCTGGTCTCGGCTTCCTCACTGTGGGATGAATGGGATTCCATTAAAATTTTTCTGATTTCTGTGGTTCCAGCATTTTTACTTTTCATTGTAACTGCCTTCAGCAAAGTTTCTTATGCACCATAGGCACTCAGTGGAGTTTTGTCCTCTGAACAAAACAAACACTATTCAATATCGAGAATGGGCCAGGTGTGGTGGCTCATGCCTGTAATCCCAATACTTTGGGAGGCCAATGCAGGTGGATCACAGGGTCAGGAGTTTGAGACCATCCTGGTCAGCATGTTGAAACCCTGTCTCTACTAAAAAAAAATAAAAATTAGCCAGGCATGGTGGCACGCACCTGTAGTCCCAGCTACTGAGGAAGCTGAGGCAGGAGAATTGCTTAAACCCAGGAGGCAGAGGTTGCAGTGAGAGGAGATAGTGCCACTGCACTCCAGCCTGGGTGATAGAGCCAGACCCTCTCTCAAAAAAAGAAAAAAGAAACGTATTAAAAATGCAGGAGCCCAATCTTCCAGTGTCCCTCTCCCAAGATCCCTACCCTAGGACACTTAGAGACCATCTCTGAACAGTCTGGTAGTGATACCCCTGTTTTCAAAATTATTTATGTATTTAAAGGGATCTAACGGTAAGTGAGTATGAGTTATAGCTTCAATATCCATGTACGTTTATGAGTGATCATTCAGATCTGGGCTATGCTATGTTGACTTAGAGTTGCTCCTCAAGCAAGAAGTCAGACCAGCATCACATCTCCAATAGCAGTGATGGTTGCCGGTCGCAAGTCTCCGTGCCTCGTCTCCTATGGCCATCCCACTGACAGGCTGTTTCTGTTCCTTTCAGAAAGCAGATCTGGCTGTGGCAGGCCTCACCATTACAGCTGAACGGGAGAAGGTGATTGATTTCTCTAAGCCATTCATGACTCTGGGAATTAGCATTCTTTACCGTGTTCATATGGTAAGAGACTTATTTTATAAGCATTTATGTCATTAAAGTTATTTGCATGCAAACACTGAGTTATATGGGAATAATGAATGACTCACGGAAATATTTAGATTTCAAGACTTAAATGCAAATGCGTTGGGCTATTTTTTCTCCTATCAGCTGCACGAACTTGCAAACTAGAGGGATGGAGAAGTCATGCTTGTGGACTTTCCAGTAAAAATTGCTCCTGCCTCCCTGAATAGCAATGACCAAGAATGATCATCCAATACTTGGTGTATCCTGTGTTGGTGACTGGCCCCGTGGGTCACTTTGCCCCCTTCTGGAGGCAGGGCCTGCAACCCAGATAAGTCACTCTAGTTACTTCCAAGTCCACCTGTGTTCACTTCTAGTGTTGCATCTGGTGAGGGAATGTAGATTCTTTCTCTCTTTATGATCTGTCCTGCAGAATAAAGGGTAGATCATTTAATGTCATTTGTACCCTGCCTGCCCTTTTCTGCATTCCCACCCCCTATAAAAAAGACTCCTCTGTCTGGGTAGGCCAGGGTGAGTGGCACAGTGAGTTTGTGAGAACACACCAATAGGCAGCTGAGTATGGACATGACCTTCAAGTATACTGGCTGGTGGGAAGAGCAGAGGAAGAGTCAGCCTGGCTGGGTCCCATCCGTCAATGGATAACCATTACAGTGCCAGCAAACAGCTGACTTTGCTAGTTTACCTTACTGGACAGAAGAGCCTTCCTTTCGTCTTGTCAGCCGAACTGGCTCTAAGTGCAGAGTGTTGTACAGATTTGCCCAATATGCTAGTCACTTTCAGTGCCCATGATTCAGCTGCCATGGTATGCTCCAGAACAGAGCCCATACCTTGAGGCTGCCCAACAGGGGAGGGAACAAGAGGTCACCCCACATGCCTGCTGAAGAATTGACCCCTTGCCAGGTCCCATATCCCAGCTCCAGAGAAAGGGGGATTGTCCACCTTTGCAGCTCCAGCCTATTCTCCCAACCCTGTGATGGGGATTGTTGTGAGGGGTTGACTTGTGTACGCCCCACCAAAATACACACTGAAGTTCTAACATCTAGGACCTGTGGATGTGCTCTCGTTTGGAAGCAGGGTCTTTGCAGATGTACTCACGTGAAGATGAGGTCATACTAGATTAGGCTGGACCCTGATCCAATGCCTGCTGTCCTTATAGAAAGAGGGAAATTTGAACACAGACACAGAGAGGAGAATGCCATGGGAATTGGAAGGCAGAGATTGGAGTGACACATTTACAAGCCAAGGAGTACCAGGTATTGCTGGCAATCACCGAAAGCTGGAGGAGACAAGGAAGGATTCTTTCGTAGAGCCTGCAGAGAGCCTGGCCCCACCAACACCTCAATGTGGCCTTCCAGCCTCCAGAACTATGACATGATACATTTCTGTTGTTTTAAGCCACCAGTTGTAATTTTTATGGCAGTCCCGGGAGATGAATATAGTTGTGCCGTTCTTATTTTAGAAAGGAAGAAACTGAGTTGCAATCAGCTTAAAAACATGGGCAAGGCCACATGTTAGTAAGTAAAACAGGGTTCAAACCCAGGAATGACGTGTTTGAAGTCTGTGCTTTCTCCAGGACAGCAGCCTGCCACCCTCCTGTGTGTGATCTTTGAATTACTTGCACAGGGCACTTTTGTGCACCCTTTTTGTCATTTGGTCCTCAAGATGGTTCTTTGGGGAAAGAGGGCAGGTGTGATAATTTCCAATTTACAGATAAGGAAACGGAAGTCATGCTTGGAGCTAGTCCAGGGCTGAGCCTGGAACTCAGGCCTCTGAACTCCAGGGCAGTGTCTTGCCGTCGTTACATCTGTGGGCACTCACTAGGCAGTCTTCCAGCCAGCACCGTTTCTGGAGCTCCCCTTCCCTACACTGACCGCTGGAGTCGAGGGACATCCAAAAGAAATGGACACACACAGCTTTTGTCCTAACTAACCAGCTGTGACCTGCGGCAGCCATGCAGCTAGGCTCTGGCCTTGATGTCTAGATTTCTGGAGGGCATTAAAGCCCTGCTGGTCACTCAGTGGCCCGTCAGGAACCAGCTGGTGGAAGGCACCTGACCCCAGGTGCTTTTGCCACCAGGAAACACCTGCTGCTAGGCTGCCCTCCGCACCTAGGGTACTACTGTCCTGAATAGCAACTCTGGCCAGAAAGAAACTGCAATTTGCCAACCCTCTGGACGTTCCAAATTGGATTGTTGACTAAATATTTCCTACCACCTGAAAACCTGTTTGAGCTCCCCTGCATTCATTTCTGGGATGGCAACTTTTCTGTGCCAACTTGGCCGTGTTATGTTGCTTAGATCAGGCGTCCCCAGACTACGGCCCGCGGGCCTCATGTGGCCCCCTGAGGCCATTTATCCGGCCCCCCGCGGCACTTCAGGAAGGGGCACCTCCTTCATTGGTGGTCAGTGAGAGGAGCACAGTATGTGGCGGCCCTCCAACGGTCTGAGGGACAGTGAACTGGCCCCCTGTGTAAAAAGTTTGGGGACGCCTGGCTTAGATGCTTGGTCAACCACTAGTCGGATCTGCTGTGAAGGTATTCATAGATAGGACTAACGTCTACAATGAATTGACTTCATAAAGGAGAATACTCTTGATAAAGTGGGTGGACCTCATCCAATGAGCTAAAGGATACAAGAGCAAAACCTGAGGTTTCCTGAAGAAGGAATTCTGCCTTAAGTCTATCACGTAGAAATCCTGCCTGCGTTTCTAGCCTGCCTGCCTTTTGGACTTATTAGCCCCCACAATCATGTAAGCCAATTTCTTACAATAAATCTCCCTGTCTCTCCCAATCTCTCTTTATCTCTATACACACACACACACACACACACACACACACACACACACACACACACTCACTCACCCCTGACTGTTAGGTGAGGATTCCTCTCCTCCTCCGGCCTCCACACTGAAGCACCCACACGCCATGTGGCTGCCTAGACCTGATTGATAACAGGGGGCCAGGCTGAGTACGAAATGAGGGCTGGGATGAACAGCTTACGCTAAGCAGAACTGACAGTTTTTACGTTTATTCAACAAATATTCATCGAGTGCATTCTGTGTGTGAGACACCATGCTTAGAAAGTACCAAAAAGTCAGCTGAGGAGAGAACAATCCCAAATTGACTAACCCAGGGGAGACCTGGTTAGAATAAGTCAGAGATGAACGTTGCTGTGTCTGAAACAAAGGGGGCCTTAGCCAGATGTGCTCTGGTTAAAGGATGAACTGGCAGAGTCCCCTCTAAGAGCCTAAATCTAAAATTACGTAGAGATGCTATCTCTAATATCATAGTGTAAAGGTAATGAAATTAAATACTGGGTATTCATTGTTTTGCAATTTTTCTCTAATTGTTAGTTATCTGTGAACAAAAATATGGGTAATTTAATCACATTTATGATTTATAAGGATCTAGAATGTCTATGTTAGTTCTGTGTTTATCAGGTCACCTGATGAGTTATTGATGAGTTACTGATGAGTTATTGTTACCATAAACAGAGCATCTGGTGGCAATCAAACCTGTGTGCAAATGTAAAAATAATTAACTTAAAGTGCCTAGTTAAGAATTATTGTTAAAGCCTCCAACATAATAAGTAGTAACAAGTATGTCTCTGAAGTCCAAATAAATAATTTGTGACTTTCCAGCGATCTAAGATTATCTAGGCATTTTCATGAACACAGATAATCAACAGTTGACTGTGGGATATTTACCTTCTTCCTAACACTGAGTATAATCTCTGTTTCTGTTCAGGCATTCTTGGGACCAAAATAAGAATGTTTTGCTCTTTTTTTACCACCTACTCCCTGTTACTCACAAGCTGGCTGAGGATTCTGGCTTTGGCATTTGTTACTGTTTTTCCATCCTGCTTTTTAAAAGTCTCTCTCGCTCTCTCTGTCTCTCTCTTTCTCTCTCCCATCCCTCCCTCCTCTCTCTCTCTTTCTCTCTTTCTTTCTTTCTCACCCACCTTAAATGTCCAATATCCTTTTGTCTTCTCATTCTACCTACTCTCCCTGGACAATCTCACTCCCTCCCAAATCTGTAAATCTAACCTTGGCCTCTCCCCCGAGCTCCAGTAATGTATTTCTGACACATTTCTTCACATCTCCACCTGGATGTCTCACAGACACCCCAAAAACTGTGTCACAAACTGCATTCCATGTGTTTCTGACTCACACTTACCCTCCTTCCCTGTGCCCCATATCAGATAATGGACTCTCCATCCAGTAACCTGAGCCATCTTTAACTTTTCTTACCTTACACATTCCATTGGTCATCTCATCTCCCGAAGAGTTTTCCAATATACTGTGTATCCCCGTTTGTGCCTTGGTTCAGGCTTTCCCAATCTCTGCTGCCATTCCTGCAGCCTGTATCCTCCTTTAGGGCAAGGCATTTCTTGTCCATTACAGGATCCCCATCAAAAGGCCACAGTCCTTATAAGCATTCACCAAGAAACAGCAGAGTGAGAACCATGGAGTCTGGACCCAGACTGTCTGGGTTTATTCCCAGCTTTTACAGTTATTAGATGCATGCCACATACATCTCAGCTTATTCATTTGTAAAAATGGATTGTCATGCAAATTAATGAGAATACATATGTAATGCACTCACAGCAGTGCCTGACATATGCACAATAAAGTGTTAGCTATTATACTCAATAAATGTATATTAATTATTCCTTTATAATCTATTGTGCATACTGCAGCCTGGGTGTTGTTGTTGTTTTTTAAAAAAAACGTAATCATATCAACTTCCTGCTTGAAATCATTCACCAGCTGCCCATCACTCACAAGAAAAAGTTCAGCTTTCCTACATCCAGGTATTTGCCTGTAGGCAACTTCGCCCCTTGCTGCTCACTGATCTTTTGTCAGGTCAGCCCCTTCCTGCATCCTTCCTCATCTAGGTTTATGCTCATCTACTTGCCTCTCAACCAGCTAACAAACTCTTCCCTGGCTTTCAATACCCAGCTCAAATGGCACTTGCTCTTCCATGCGGCTCCCCTAGATGGAGGAGCCTGTACTTCTATTACAATACTTTTAGGTTGCATAATATTATTCTTTGTTTATCTGTCTCTCCCTTTGTAGCCCCTAGTGGGAGGTACATTAAGGGAAAATTACCCTCTTGTCAGACCACAGATTTTTATATGATTTTAGGTGTAGAAAATGTGATCATCCTAAACCTGCAGTAGTTACTTGATAGGAAGGAGGGAAAGGAAGGAGGGCAGGCCATAAATTCAGTGATCCTGTGGGCAGTGAGTGCTATGCCTTCCTTTGTGGCTCCTGATTAGGCAGCACCGAGCCCCAGGAACCTGGGATTCTATTAGGGAAGCTTACAGGGCCAGTATTCCAGGCAGCAGGACAAGTGACCCAAATAGAATTTTTTTTTTTTTTAACCTTCTGGCCTTTACCCCAGCAGGTCTTAAGAACAAAAAGAGGTGGGAGGCAGATGTTTCAGGCAGCCTAGATGCAGCTTCTGCTTAGGTCTGGCTGTAGTTGCTGCCTGAACTCACTGCTGTCTCAGAGCATCCACCTAGGAAGGTATCAGAATCCTTGGCTGGGGCCAGATGGGCTTCTAGGCTATATGTAAACGGTCCAGCCATTAGCCTTTGTTGTCCTGGTACTTCAAGGATGGGAGCCAAGTGGCAGGACATCTGAAGTTCAAGACTCGTGATTTCCCTGGCACATCAGCTCATCTCTTCATATTGATAAAGTTCAGTATTTGGTATGGCAGTATAATTCCAAGGACATTTTGCAGTCAAGGGTTTTATGGTATTGATGCATACTTTGAGCTCTCAAATATCTGTATGAATGGAGGGGGAAAGAACATGAAAAATCAAAACCATTTGTATTTGATGTTAGAGTATATCATGTAGTTTTCTGTCTCTTTTTTTTTTCTGCAGCAGCAATTTACCTAATGATGTTTTGCTCGGATTAATATTAAAGTGAATTTGTATTCCTCAAGCACACCCCGACTGTTAGAGCAAGGCATCATCAGAGTGTGCCAGAAGCCAACCTGGGATTCAGTGTTTGGCCCATAGAACCCCCATATGAATAAATCTCATCTGAGCAGTTCATTGTTGCTGGGTGCAGTGACGCACACCTGTCATCTCAGCCACTTCGGAGGCTGAGGCAGGAGTATCACCAGGATTTGAGGCTGCAGTGAACTATGACTGCACTCCAGCCTGAGCAGCAGAGCAACACCCCATCTCTTAAAAAATTAAATAAGTTAAAATAAAAACTCAGTACTGACCTCTTCGAGGAGAATGGGCATATGTCTAAGATTGTTGTATGTTGACTCACATCTCCTAATTTATAAAGCACTTCCATGTGCAGTCTCTGGCTCAATGCAATGATGCCCTGAAGCCAGTTGTATGATTCTCATTTTACAGGACAAAATTCTGAAACTCTGTGAGCCCAGTTAGTGCGCAGGAAAGAGGAAAGTCCAGCAGGTTTTTTTACTTGGGGGCAGTGAAACCAGGTTTTTGGTCTCCAAGTTCCACACACGTCCAACTATCTGTCTTCATGGTATTATAGGTGTACTTCTTCAGTGTTGACACCATGCTTTCGATGATCACTCTTTCAAGATCCTTTACTATTTGAGGATACTATTTCTGATCCCACAGAGGGTCTCAAGCCAGCTAGAACATCTGAGACTCCCTGGAAAATGTGAACTTAACCACTTTCCCTGCTACCAACCTGTTCCACCTTTGGTTAACAAATGGGAAAGTTTTATACTCTGTTGTCTTTCTCTTCTTAACTCTCAGCTACAGTCTTCTTTCTCAAGAAAAAGAAAAAAGAAAAAGCAGGCAGTGGTAAAAAAAAAAAAAAGTGAGGAGAAATAAATGCTGACATTAAATTAATCCATGACACTGCTGGATGTATTACCCGCTTTTCAAAAAGGTCTGTTTCATTTCAGAAAGACTAGCTAGGAAAACGGAGAACAATGCTAAGTAAACCAGTGAATCATTTCTAATACTGTTTAATACTCTGTTATAAGAAAATGGAAAATGAATAGAGTTCTGTTCCTTAAAGCTAAGTAACATGATAGCCCATATAATGGAAATACAGATCCCTGAATGTATAATCATGTTAATATTGGTTATTTGTTGAGTGGCTCTCTCTCAAGAAGCTCAAGGTGTGTTATCGATATTATTTTGGTAATTCTTACGACCCCTCTTCATGTGGATTAAGGTGCTGTGTTCATGACGCTCCTTTCTATGGGAGAAAACAGTGGCACACAGGAAGTTGAATGGCTTACCTAGCAGCGCCACTCAGCACATCAAGGTCAGTGCCAGGATTAGAATGCAGGTCTCCTCACACCAGATTTTCAGCCAGGAATTGAAAATGGATACACTAGATATGAGTTCTATGGGCAACAGACCCATCTGGTCTATTTATGTGGATAGGAATTAATTACTTGCTTCCTTTTTTTCTTCTTGGAGTCAGAGGTGGAGAGTGCACGCTAAACCAAAATATCAGGAGGGCAATCCATTGCAGACACACTGGGGGAAGCCATCCATGGGATCCTGCTGAGGGATAGGAAGAAATCACCTCCACCTGCCTCTCCCAGAAGGAGTCTTGGAGAGACTGCGTTCTCTTACCTCTTCAGCCCTGGACAGTGTTTAATTGACCATTGAGCACTGCTGGGAGTTGACTATATCACAAGCAACCTTCCTATAAATTGCCATTTAGTTCTAAGGACTGTAAAAAAGCACATGAAGGACACTTTGTCCTTGGCTATGCTGTGAGGAGATGGAGTTTGGGGAAGGAAGAGAGCTGATATCACGCATTTGTGTAGGGAAATGGTAACTAGGCTACAGAGCCCTAACACAGATCCAAGAGAACCTGTCACGTGTCTGGTCCTCTCTGTCAGTGACTTCTTTGGGAAGGTCGAGGCAGGATCGAGTTCTAAAGGTTGCAATCACTGGCTTTTAAGAGTCATCCTTCCAGAAGAAAGCCTGGTATTGCCCTAAGTGCTTCTCTGGAGAGCCCTGGAGGAACTCTCATGATGCATGTAGTACAGTTATAGAAACTCCAGGAGCTCTGAAAAGTGGCTGTAGCCAGATAGCATCCTTCCCAAAGCATCTTTAACATGTGTCAGTATAAGACAGAAAGTTTAGTATTTTTTTCCATTGCAGAAGGCATCAGTATAAAAGAAAGTTCCCTTCTTTGTAACACACCATCTCCCCCACTAGAGACCTCTTCACTCACAGCTACCATTGGACAGAAGGGGAGCAAACACACATACAGCTCTGTGTGTTAACTCACTGGGTCCTCAAAACAACCCCATGAGGTAGTTTTTATTATTACCTCCATGTTACACAGGAAGAAACAGAGACCTAGAGGTGACCCAACTTAACCAGGATTGTGTGTCTCGTAAATGTAGAGCCAGAATTCAATCTTGGGCAGTCTGGCTCCAGAGTCTGGATTTTATTCACGACCTGTCCCTGACTGCCTGGCTTTGGTTTGCCCATGCATTTGGCTCCAGACTCTGGAAAAGCATTGCATTCTTTCTAGAATGTGATTTCATCTGGTACACTTAGAGTGACGTGTCAGTGAATCAACAGATTATTTTTGAGGACAAGAGGAACTTTAGGCATGCAAGAGGCAGGGTTCATGCCACTTCATAGCTCCATGGACGGCCCCACTATTCTCATGCAAAGGACCTACACACACCAGGATTGTGGCCAGTTGATGACCAGCCCTTCGCATCTCTCCCTCCGTCAAAGCGCGTCAAGGATGCTGATTGACAGTCAGTCTGAAGCACAGTCTAAACATCAAGGGAGCTCGTTCTAATTTTGCTGCTGTCTAATTTTCAATTTCATCAGCACAGCTTGACCTATCTTCGACATCTGGAGCATAGACTATATATAACCACCTATCTGCTTCCAAAGTGGTTGTATTTACCAGCAGGAACTGGCCCAACTCACAGTCAACAGAGATGTGTATAAATCAATACAAATGCCTATAAATACAACAGAGTCACAATAAATGGTGATGGGTTTAAATAAATAATGTTTAAGAGTACTCTAAGAGGGTGTGTAGGTTGAGAGTTTACTGGCATTGGGGAGAAGGCATGGGATTAATTAGGGAGTAAATAAAAATGCAAAGATGAGAAGGAGAGGAAGATGCAGTACCGCTGCCATTTCAATGAAGGAGAGTGTGGCATGCCTATGGCACAGCTCAATGACTGAGCACCAGAAAAATTGAAGCCATCACCAATGATTTGAGCGAGGCACTTAACCTCCCTGGGTCTCAGTTCTTCCATCTATCAGTATGGAAAACTGGGTATTGAAATCAAGAGAACATAGTGAAGCACTTTGAGTTCTTCAGAAGAAAGGCATTACCATCATGCCTCCTTTGGGGTAAGGAAAATCAATTATTTGGAAGAAATGCCTATAGCATATGACACCCGATTTGCCCCAAGCACCAGTAACTCACATGTTTTTGGGAAGAAAGTGATCTAAAGCATCTGCATAGAAAAAAAATGGTAGGCACTCAGAATCTTGCAGAAAACATACTTCTCTTTGGCATCATGAAAACAGCATGGAGTTAGCCTAAGCCAAGGCTGTATAAGCCTGGCCTCAAATCTCAAATCACTGCCCATTCTTAGCTCTTCCGGCTGGCATCAGTCAATCACAAGTGGAATCCAATGTTGCCTTGCCAGCGTGACTGATAGGATTCTGGGGGAGCTGTGTTTATGTCTTGGTTTTTGTTTGTGTGATTTTCTGTGTTTTATAACTTCAGTCTCTAGGAATTTTCCCACAGCTGTGCATCATTCCTTATCACTCATAACCAAATATGGCAGCTTTAAATAGTGCTGTCATTTTCCTCAATTTCACTTGTTGTGATATAATCAGGTATAGATTTCTGACACTGAGCATCTAATGGGGTTCAGATTCGGAAAGCAACAGTAATAGATTTTTCAGTTGAGAGACAGAGTGAAACAGTCATAAGTGACAGGGCACATGGAATTCATGCACATTTGCTCAGAGAAACTCGGGGGTCAAAAAAGACTCCAGGAGTTGACCACACTTATGATTTCTGTTGCAGTAGGTGTAGGCATGATCGGTTCCTTTTGTGCTTACGGACTCTGTATATGGGTTCTATCCTCTCTGTCTTCCTGTGTCTTCCTCTAGCTCTTAGGATGATGAAGGAAACACAGTCAAGCCATGATGGACACCGGAATGATTAACTGGGGACTTGGATTCTCCTGCTCTGAAGTCCTTTTCTTCCTCTTAGAGGATTTATGTAATGATGGGATGAGACAAGCTCAAATGATCGCCTCATTCTTGTCCTGTTCCCTTCCCTTCAGTTACTGGGTTTGTCCCGCAGATTTTTCATTTTTCCAGTAATACCTGAGTGTTGTATGCAGACTGAGCAAGGATGCCGAAGGGGTCAGAGAACTTGCAGATGGCATCAAAGGGCAGTTCTGTGGTCTGAGTCCATACTATGAAAGAAAAACAGTTTCAGATAGGCCATGTGAGTGGTCACTGTCACACTGCCGAAAGGCCACAGTGCCCAAGAACAGCTGCCCTTTTTGGCAGAGGATGAGTACTGACGTCCTCTCCATGCACCCTCCGGCTCTTGTCCCAAAGAGGAAAGTAAAACTGCAGCACAGGTGGAAGGAAACGCAGTGTGCCCACTGGCACCCTGAGAAGGAAGGGAAAAGCATCCAGAAGAGGAGCTGAAAATCACCCATGATGGGGGCTATGCAGATAAAACAGGAGTGTGCTGAACTGTCTCCTCCCACCTGCCTCAGATGCAGCCGTGGAGACAGCTCTTGTTACTTGGGGTTTCTCAGCTGCTTCTCGCTTCCTCTGGATAATGAAAGCTCAGAAGGCTGGTTAAGTTTGGCTCGGTATTGGCAAAGAGAGTTCCCTTTTGTGTTTCTGGGAACCCCTGTATAAAACTGACAGACCTTGATAGTGACAGTAGGTTGCATCATGACTGATATGATCTTGAGCTTAAATGCTCACCTGTTCACAGAACCCTGAGCTTAGTACTGATTTTCAGTCTTATCCATGGACTTCCTAGATTTCTGGGATCATAAAATCATAGCATTTCCCATTTACAATAGTCCTTAGGGAGCATCTAGTCCAGTGGTTTTACAGTAGATGAAAGAAACCAGCCTGGCACCAGACAGGGTAGCAGCACAGAGCTGCAGAGAACATGCCCTGTCTGCAGTGGGCAGCCCACACTCAGCTTCAGCCAATTGGGAACCTGGACTCGTGTTGCCAGATCACTCCATTTTTCAAAAAGCCAGAAATCTAGATTTGTATGTGAAGTTACCTAATTATTTAATGCTGGCAACTAATACAAATAGGTAAAGACTGCAGGGTAAACAGTGCGAGTCTGTGGGCCGTATGTGTCCATAGGCCCCCAGCGTGTCACCTCACATCTAGCTCACTTCAACTGAGGCCAGAGAAGGGTGGGGACTTGTCTGAAACCACATGGCTCAAGACTTGGAGCCGATGACTTAACTCCAACTTTCTCATTCCAGTTTGTTTTCCTGTGAAAAGTGGCGGGGAACTTGGCGTCCAGGATTCCATTCCTGGCTCCATCGTCTGGCTCACAGGACTCTGGCCAAACTCATCCCTGGGCTTGCAACAAACCATGTTTTCCCATGGCACAGTGGTATGAGCCCTGGGCTTTGACTCAGAAGACATGGGCTTGTTTGAGTCCCGGCTCTTCCACTTACGAGCTGTGGAAGCTTGGGCACATCTCTGGCTGCCCTCAACTATGGCTTCTTCACTCGTAAAATAAGAGTAATAATTTGTGCCTCCCAGGACTGTTTTGACATGGGAAGGGCTCACTTTGTGAGATCACCCTGCAAACAGAACCCAGAGATTCCAGTTGTATTAGCATCCTTGTGAAAAAGATGTGAGTGTTTAAGAGGGGTGCCATGGTCACATCCAGCCATGCAGACAGCAGGAGCTCAAAGGTGTTCCCCAAGCCCATCCTCGACCCCCTATGGAGGACACAGGGTGGTACATGGAGGCACTGAGGGTTGTTGCTCTTTGCCAGCACGAAGCCTGCCTCACCTCACGAAGTGGCACGGCCCCTGCTGCTGTTGTGTCGCCTGCTGGGTCAGGGCTGGATAGTGTTGTTTGGAGCAGCCTGGCTACACCCTCATTCCCGGTGTCATTTGAACCAATCACCCAGAACCCAGAGAAATGGAAACGGGGGCCAGACCCACACTCACTACCTCCTCTGCGCTGCCTAGCCCAAGGTCGTTTTGACGGAATGTGTGCAGTGAATCTTGGTTTTTTTTTTTTTTCTCCATTTCCAGGGACGCAAACCTGGCTATTTCTCCTTCCTGGACCCGTTTTCTCCAGGCGTCTGGCTCTTCATGCTTCTAGCCTATCTGGCTGTCAGCTGTGTCCTCTTCCTGGTGGCTCGGTACGCTCTTCCCTTCCCCGTCCTCACACCGCCACCTCGTGTCCACCTCTGGGAACTGCATGGGGAGGGTGTGGGGAGGAGGAGACGGGTGGGTTGGGAAGATCTTGGTGCCAAACTAGAGGGACAGGAAATGCTGTCTGCCCAGCTGTCGACCTCACGCTGCCCATCCAAACATTCCCCACTGTGCACAACACAGGTGGCTTGGCTTCTGTACCTCTGCCTCCTGTTCCATCCCTCTTCCCCCCAAGACCCTCACCCATGCCCCCTGCTTATGTAGGAGCTTAAGAGAGGAGGGGTAGGGTGGCAGGAAGATGACTCTGATTAAGCACTGTGCGTTTGGCTGCCCTGGCATCAGCCGTTGCCACAAAGGATCTGCCACAAACTGCTGGATGACAAGAAACAGAGCCTGCGAATCTGGGCTGGGGCACTGGGGGCTGCAGTGGCACAGGCCAGGGAGAAGGCCTCCTCTGCATACAGTCTGAGTCTGCCTCTGAAAACACAGCAGCTTGTCGAATGGGAACCATGAGGCTGGTGGCGGGCGGCAAGGAGGTGGAATGGGGAGAGGCAGTTTCAAGAAGTGCTGAGTTGAGACACGTGGGCCAGACCAGGGAATGGGGGGAAGTCCTTTTCTATCCCCAGGAAACCAGGAGCTGCCCTGGCTCTATGGAAAAACCGGAGGAGCAGCCTGAGGCTGTGGCCTGCCAAGCACGTGCTCAGAAAAGGAGGTTTTGCTCGAGGCCACAGGCTATTGGACTAGCCTGGGCTGCAGGGGAGCCAGCTTAATCCCCCAGAAGTGGGATGAGCCCTGGTGGCTCCCAGCAGCTCACTCAGGTCCCTGCTGCTGCTAGCCCTCCACTTCCTGCGGTGGAGGCTCACAAGCGGCTCTTATGTGGGAGCAGAGAACTACTCAGGAGGAGTGTCTGGAAGTCTGTCCGTGGCTCTGTTTGCAGGTGTCTCCTCAGTTTGTTACCTTTGCCACGGTGGCAGGCAGACAGTTTCAGAGTGCACATCACACCTCTGTGGGGTGTATGGGGTCTTCTCCTAGGCATTCATTCAGTGGATTGAGGGGGGCACTCAGGGACGGAGCTGCTGCACATGAGCCCTAGGGAACCACGGGCTACCTAACCCCAGCCTGTCCAAGAAGGGTTGTATCAACCTGTCTGCACACACCTCTTCCAGTGGAGACCAAGATCCCCAAGATCAGGAAGGTCTCTGGGGCCCACAAGATACAGCCCAAATAAGACGGTCCTGATGACAATCTGGTCATCTTCAGAAGTGGCAGAGTTTGCTGGTTGGGCACCACCAACCCCCTCAGGCCTGTAGGCATGGCCACTGTCGAGTATCTGCTGTCAGTGACGGCCGGTGAGACGGGGAGCTAGCGTGCTGTCTGACACCTTCCCTCTCTACTTTGCCACACCGCTGCCATGTTAGGAGGCTGTCTATGTGAGCCCTGATGCCACTGCTCTGTAATTCACACCTGCTCCTTGGATGTGAGCCTTTGGGTATGACATGCCACAGCACTCAGGTCACCTCAATGGCCTTGGAAAGAGTCTTGGGGCTTGGTGAGCAGATACACACAAGCCTGTTTCAGCACACCCACAGCAGCCTGGAGCTTTCATCCAGCCCTGGGGTGTGATGCTGCCCCTCTCCCCTCCCCTCCACATCCAAACACACCATCTTCAGCATCTAGCATCACAGAAAGGTTAACAGAAAATGTGCTAAAGGGCTAACCATACGGCCTCTTTTTATCTTCTCTCTCTCACTACACACACACACACACACACACACACACACACACACAGAGAGAGAGAGAGAGAGAGAGAGAGAGAGAGAGAGAGAGAGAGAAAGAAAGAAAGACAGACAATACTGGAGACTGGAGTCTAGGGTATTCTGCCTTAAGGTAGTGACTTTCAAACATGGTCCTATGGACTGCAAAGGCTCCTCGGAGCTAACAGAGCCTCTGAGGGTAGAATGACAAGAGGACGGGCAGCCAGAACCCTGGGTCCCCAACACCTCCTCATCCAGACCAGCTGTACTTTTATATATTGTACTTCTGGGTAAGATTTTACAGGGGAAAAAAAAGTCTGAAAACAACAGCTCTTGGGTAGCCATTCCCAAGTGAGCTGATCTTCACAGCCCTGTAGGAGCTTTCAGACATTTGAATTCTCAGACACTCTAGGGGAAGAGCCTGAGAGTCTGATTCTTTGAAGTTCCGCAGATCCTACCCATGGTCCGTAGGCTTGGGAGCCACCAAGGTGGGGCAGCACGAGTGCCAGCCAGCTCCTTGGGATCTGCACAGAGGGACGGTGCACATCTCACAGCACACAGGGCCAACGCTGGCATGTTCATGTTATCCTCAGGAAAGGGAGGCGTGGACGGAAACAGGAAGCAGCAAGAGTAGGAACACTAAGTGCACATCAGGCCAAGAGCAGGACGGGAAAGCCGTGTGATGATAACACCCGGCAACACTGCGCCCCACCCTCCTGGGGGCTGCACACCTGTGCATGCAGTTTCTCTTATCAGAGCTGGCAGGCTTTTCGTGGGAAATGGGCTGGGGTTGCAAGTGTCTGCCTGGCAGGCAGGGGAAGAGAGGGCATTCTAGGCATTAAAGGGGCCGCTCAGAGATGCCAGTGGTGAGGCTTGAGGGACAGCAGGGGAGTGTCCCGGCCTCACCCCCAAGGCACAGAGCTTAGAGCAGCCCTTCTCAGCTCCATGTGCCCCTCACACTCATTGGGAAGCTTGAAACAAATACTGATGCCCAGGCCCCACCTGAGCCAATGAAACCAGAATCTTTGGGAGTGGAATTCAAGCAGCAGCATTTTTTCTAAAGCTTCTGGGGAGGTCTGAACACAGATGGGGGAGAGCCTGGCCTTAGACATCATCCAGGCCAGTGGCTCTCAGTGTGGACACTGGGCCAGTGGCGTCAGCATCATCTGGGAACTTGGGAATTCTTAGGTCTCACCCCAGACTTACAGATGCAGAAGCTTTGGGGCTGGAGCCCAGCCATCTGTGTCAGCACACTGGCCTGGTAGTCTGGGGTAGACTGACGCTGGAGGGCCTCTGCTCTAGGCTGAGGGTCTTCAAACCGTGGTTCTAAGGGATGCTAGTATCTCTGTCATCACCCTGTCACTGGTAGTGACAGAACAAGCAGCTTCCCACGCTGTCCACCACTTGACACTCCTAGCCTCAAGGGCTCCACTTTCATCTTTTCTTTTCTTCTTTTTTTTTTTTTTCTTTGAGACAGGTCTCACTGTGTCTGTCTAGACTGGAGTACAGTGATACAATCTTGGCTCACTGCAGCATCTACCTCCCGGGCTCGATTCTCCCACCTCAGCCTCTTGAGTAGCTGGGGTTACAGGCATGCACCACCACACCTGGCTAATTTTTTTCTGTAGGAATGGGTTTTGCTCTGGTGCCCAGGCTCGTCTTGAACCCCTGAACTCAAGCAATCCACCCACCTCAGCATCCCAAAGTGCTGGGATTACAGGCGTGAGCCACCATGCCCGCCATCCTTTCTTTTGTATTTTGGAGTTCCACATCAGAATTTATTGGGGGAAAAGTCTCTTTGATTTAAAAAAAGTTTGAGAACCATCAGCCCAGTCCAACCTCCTTCATTTTTTTGGTTGTGAAACTCCAAGTCCAGCAAAGGGAGGTGCCTTGCCCAAGACCACAGGCTGGCCTCAGAGGTGAGAGCAGCCTGGAGAGCCTGCCCCTGGCCCTTCACACCCCTCCTCTGTGACACTAGTATACGTTCCTTTTCTCTCACAGGTTGACGCCCTACGAGTGGTACAGCCCACACCCATGTGCCCAGGGCCGGTGCAACCTCCTGGTGAACCAGTACTCCCTGGGCAACAGCCTCTGGTTTCCAGTTGGGGGCTTCATGCAGCAAGGCTCCACCATCGCCCCTCGCGCCTTGTCTACCCGCTGTGTCAGTGGTGTCTGGTAAGGCCCCAGCAGAGGTGAACCAGGCCAAGTGGGGCAGGGACACAAAAGGGATCCTCTGAGAAGCCGGCTGTAGCTGCTGGTAGCAGCCCTGTGGGAGAGCCCCAGAGCCTCTGCCTCTTACAGCAGACCCAAGCGGGGAGCTGAGTGCTTTCTGCCAGCTCAGAAGCTGGGGCAATGGATGGGGCCTGCTCTGTACCATCTGCTCTCCTGCCCCTTATTCAGCCTCTGAAGTCTGGGTGCAGAGGGGAGCCAAGGCAGGAAGGGAGAGGAGTTGAGAAAGCAGTCTTTTTTTTTAAAATTGCATTTTAGGTTTTGGGGTACATGTGAAGAACATGCAAGATTGTTGCATAGGTACACACGTGGCGGTGTGGTTTGCTGCCTTCCTCACCATCGCCTATGACCTTCAGCAAAGCAATGGTAACTTCCTGACCTGAAAATGACCTGAGGTTAGAGAAGGCATATGCAGATGTATGCAAATATGGGCCTGCTGGCAGGGAGTCCCTGCAGGAAGAAGCCAGACTGGCTGCCACATCACACCCCCTCTGCCAGCCTTCTGAGGCATTGTGTCTTTGCCCCTGGCTCTGGGGACTTGCTGGCCTGTTCACCTCAACAGGTGTAGGAAAATGCAAACTCTTGCCTTTCAGAGTTGAGCAAATGATTCAATATGTGGGAAAGCTCTTTGAAAACTTGAAAGTTCTACATAAATGTATGGACTGATCATAGTTAGTAGACCATTCTGGGGGCAAATGAAAATCAAAACAGATATATGTATATGACCTAGAGAGGCGAGTTTGTAGAACACAACTTTTTGATCCTCTCTTAAAATCTGCTGTGGGTTTGACTGCCATAGCATATAGGACTTCCCATCTTAGTTCTCTCCCTTCCTTCTCAGCGTGTGTAGCCAAAGGAAAAGGAAAGGTGATGTTTCCGCCCCTGGGTACCGGTGCCTAGACCGGGTGGTCTGGACAGGATTACTGGAGGAGCCGCTGGGCTGCTGGAAGGTGAAAAGGCAGCTGAGACAGCCACGCCTTCCTGTCTGGTGTTTCCATTTTCCCTGATAAACAATAAATATACCAGGATTTAAACCACTTGGGCGAGATGCTCGCCTGTTACCGGATAGTTCAGAGACGTCACTGAGTAGATCACCATGGAGAAGGGAGCTCAGGTCCCCAGGAAGAGGGATGGATGGTCTCAGCAAGGAGAGTTACGGAAGTCATACAAAATCCGGGAATGTGGGCAGAAGCCCTGGGAGAGGAGCGTCTAGGGATGTGGATCTCTTTCTCCCTGGGCCTTTTCCTTCCAGAGAGTGACTGCTCCCACGGATGCAGCTGGGGCCCCATCGCCCACTTCAGCCACTTGTCAGCTCTACCCTTACCCCAGGAAACTCCTCCTCCAGGACCTAGCCGTCCTGCAGGCTACCCTGCCCTGAGGGGGGCACTCAGCGTGGCTTTAAATAGCTGGCCACAAGTGGCTTGGTCACTCAGTTCTAGACTGTATGTGGGGAGGGACTCAGGGTGAATATGAAGCTGCCGTGACTGGCCTGTGCCAGTTCTGATGCCAGGTGGTCAGTGCGCTTCTCTCCCAGCACTCTAACAGTTCCTAGTTCTTAAATCAGGGCCTCAGTTTGCTCCTTTCCATGGAGGAGTGGGAGGTCAGAAGACAGGTGAGAGGTCTGCCTTGGCCTCCTCACCCAGAGCTTGTGACAGAAAACACTGTGTCACTGGAGAGAATGCCAGCTATGCAGCTGAAAATGCCCTTTGACACAGGAGCAAGGTTCCATGGGCATCAATCCCTTTTTCAGCAGAGCCGATGTGTTTGCACTGAGCCACCTGTGCCCTCTGACTCATTTCCTTGTGACCAGTACCCTAAGTAGCCACCTGGGTTGTAGCCAGAGTGTAGCCAACTCTGACATCATGTCCACACCTAGGGCTTATTAACCCCCGGCACACACCACCACAGCTAAGCAGCTGCAGAGCACTGCCTTCCTCCTAGGGATCGCTCGCCCCAGGCCTCTTCTTAGGGATGGTCATGAGAAGCACCTTCCAATAGGGCGGAAGAGCTGAGGCAGAAGCAGGGAAAGCAGACCTTGGGCATGGAGGGACACCTGGTACTCACAGGTCACAGATAGGGAAGGCAGGAAGGAGGCGGCCAGGTGATTTTCATCCCATATTCAGCCTGACAGTCTCTCTATACATTTCTCTATATCTCACATCCCTCTAGTCCTTTATAGATTGCTGATCACTCATGACATATTACCTCATTTTATCTCACAACTCTCCAGCGATAGGCAGAGCAGGCATTATTAT
Organism: Saimiri boliviensis; assembly: GCF_048565385.1. NCBI lineage: Eukaryota > Metazoa > Chordata > Mammalia > Primates > Cebidae > Saimiri > Saimiri boliviensis. The sequence continues at coordinate 56,547,720 of NC_133454.1, forward strand.
CCCCATATATTTATTAGACAAGTAAATGAGCTCAGAGAAGGCGAGTGGCTTTCCCCACGGTCTCACAGTGGAACACAGCCAGAACCAAAACCCAGTTCCCTTGCCGGGGGTCTGCCATGTAGATAGGATGCCCCTGTTGCTTCACTCTGGGGGAGGCAGCCAGCAAGAGTTCTCCATCACAATGGCAAAAGGGGCAGTGGGACCTGCTGCTCTTGAAAATCTGCCCGGCAGCGGCAGGTTGCCGAGTCCTGTGATAATCACTACGCATTCATCGTTAGTGTCTTTATAATGGATAAAGCTTCATGAATTCAGGCTCCACTGATTCAGAAGTTGTGATTCTCCAATCCAAACTGTGCTTAGATCTGTCGTTGAGCCCCTTGGGATTGGGTTGTAAATCCATACTGTTGACCAGATGGGAGAAGCCTTGTTTAACCTACTCAAGTGCACACACAGTTTTTAATGGATTTAGCATATATGCTGCCTGAGCTGCAAAATTATTCTAATTTTAAAAGAGTTCTGTCTTCTCAATAAAGCAATCTTCTAGTTTGAAATAGCATGACCATTGTAAGAGTATTTTCTAATTCCAGCCTTTCAGATTTTCACCAGGTAGTCTTCATTAAGGATTTTCTGTTATTACAGTTTACAGAACCCGTTTTAAAATACAAATTCATCGGCCGGCACAGGGACTCATGCCAGTAATCCCAGTACTTTGGGAGGCTGAGGCAGGAAGACCACTTGAGCCTGGGAGTTCTAGGTGCAATGAGCTCTGATTAAGCCACTGCACTCCAGCCTGGGTGATACAGCAAGATCCTGTCTCAAAAAAAAAAAAAGAAAAGAAAAGAAAAAAAGAGTTTATTGGCCAGGTGCAGTGGCTCACGCCTGGAATCCCAACACTTTGGGAGGCCAAGGAGGGCAGATCACGAGGTCAAGAGATTGAGACCATCCTGGCCAACAGGGTGAAACCCTGTCTCTACTAAAAACACAAAAATTAGCTGGGTGTGGTGGCATGTGCCTGTAGTCTCAGCTACGAGGGAGGCTGAGGCAGGAGAATCACTTGAGCCTGGGAGGCGGAGGTTGCAGTGAGCCGAGATCATGCCATTGCACTCCAGCCTGGTGACAGAGCAATACTACGTCTCAAAAAAATATGTATCAATGTGATACTTGGCAGGTTGCTTCACTTCTCTGAGCCTCGATTTCCTCACCTGTAAAATTGGGATAAGAATTTTGCCTCCCTCAGCTGTAGGGATTAAGTGAGATAGTGAATGTAGCTCATGGTAGATGCTCAGTGCCTGGCAATGTGCATTTTAAGTTTGGCTTCAGCATGAGGAGGGAGGAAACCCTCCTGCTCTAGCTCTGAACAGAGCCCTAGAAGCTGGCACCCGCAGCTCATTCACTAGCTCATTTCTCACAGTTTCCAAAACTGTCTTATGTGCATGGACTACACCTCTTTTGAATAATAACCCAATAATCATCTCCTTTAGGAAATAAGAAAAACAAATCAACTGTCTTCTTCCAGGCAGTGCTCACAAACTCGATTCATTTCTGTTGACATCATATGCCCTGCCTCCTTTCTCTTCCCCCACAAAGCTGAAAACACTTTCAGAAGAAAGATGCCTGGTCTCTCCCATGTCACTGCAGGATTAGGGTTGGGGGCCAAGACTCCAGGGAGTGCCCGGGCAATGATGACTTCCTGGTCTTTTCCTACATAGGTGGGCATTCACGCTGATCATCATCTCATCCTACACGGCCAACCTGGCAGCCTTCCTGACCGTGCAGCGCATGGATGTGCCCATTGAGTCAGTGGATGACCTGGCTGACCAGACCGCCATTGAGTATGGCACAATTCACGGAGGCTCCAGCATGACCTTCTTCCAAGTAAACCCCATTTGGTTGCTCATCAACATCGGGAATTGGGCAGAATAAAGTTGAGATGTTTGTCTGCTGGAGATAAAAACATCTCTCATCATCTCATTATCTCTTTTGAACATATAGTGCGGAGGTCCACATGGGGCTCATTTATCTGCTGCTCCACAAAATACACCTGGAATGAAGTCCCAAAAGAACTTTGCATTAATATCAGCCTGTCCCAGAGTGGCGGTACTTGAGATGATTTTAGGTCTAATGTGGTGCAACTATTTTTTAGTTGCCATAGTTTCATGGTTATGATAATGGGCATTAGAAAAGTATATATATTCAGTGAATCAAACCCATAGTTTTATTTGTATTGCTGCATAGGATGAGGTTAACGTATACATTTTAAAAGTGATTTAAATTGTGTAGGTAATATTTAGACAGAACACGATTAATACACGAATGACTAAAGTTTGAGGAACACCAGCTTTAGACGAACTGACTTCATTGATTCCAGACTTGATGGGCATCCGATAGGGACCCTGTTGGCTTCTTTGAGTTTCCCTTGCAAGGCTCAGGAAAAAGCCCTGCCACAGTGATGTGTTCGCTGTCAGGCGAACTGATCGATCACCAAGACTGACAGCCACACCAGATGGACTAGTGGTTTTCATATGCCTCAAGCTCTCTTGGAAAGCAGGCTTCCCCTGGGGCTAAAAGGTGTCTAACCAACCTAATATCCAAGAAGTACATTTTCACATGAAACAAGTCCAATGCCTTCAGCTTTCTGTTTTCCAGGCAAGTCTCAGTGCCTACTGGCACAGAGGACAGTGAAGTCATCATGCAAACACAGGGTTTGGATAGACCCTCCAGAGTTCTCTGACTTGTTATTATTTGTAGAACAGCAGGCAGCACTGGATATATGATTGATCAATTGGTTTAGAGTGGATAGAAAATAGTGGCACTGCTTTTTCAGAGGGCATCTCTGTATAGTCCTAGATGAACCTAAGTTCACTGCTCCAAATTGAGGGACAATGAAGGTACCCAACCAGAATTTCAGCTCTACTGGAAAATGGAGGTTGGCAATGGAAGAGCTCTTGAGGGTAGACGAGGCAAACCCAATTACCAAAGTAGGGCCTCAGTGCCCTGTTGCTTCCTCATCTTTCTGTAAAAGATATCAACAGCACAACTCCCTCCTCTGCCATTACACACTGACAGTGAACATCTTGTGTTGAGAGACAGAAGGGGAAAAGGTTCTTGACTGTGATCGCAGGTGGAGTAGCAGAAGGGCCAGGATCTTAGGTGCACGTTGATTCCCTCCCTTTTTAATCCAACGTTTCCTTCCTCTTTTCCCAATCCTGCTTGCTTTGGTTCTTTCCCCAGAATTCCCGCTACCAGACCTACCAACGCATGTGGAATTACATGTATTCCAAACAGCCCAGTGTGTTTGTGAAGAGCACAGAGGAGGGAATCGCCAGGGTGTTGAATTCTAACTACGCGTTCCTCCTGGAGTCCACCATGAACGAGTACTATCGGCAGCGCAACTGCAACCTCACTCAGATTGGGGGCCTGCTGGACACCAAGGGCTATGGGATTGGCATGCCAGTCGGTATGCGGGAGAGGAACGGCCTCTTTGGGTAGCTTTTTCCAGACACAGGCAGGGTGGCTGAAACCACTGAAGGCAGCATTGAATCCAGTAACCCCTGTTGCTAGAACCAGTTTAACAGTGACTGTAGGTGGGCATTTTAGAATGCCCACATATTTCCTTTAATCAATGACCAGTGCTCAATCCTTGATTATCAAAGAGCTCATTGATAGTTACCGATTGATTAACTGATTAATGTAAAGGAGTAATACTAATTCATAAAGGGTATGTTGATGCCTTTCGTGTACACTTTAGGCCTTTTGTTTCTCTTCCTGCTTGCTTCCCACCCTTTGGCCATTTCTCTGTCGACTGCTGTCTCTACTAGCAGTGAGGAAGAAGAATGATACGGTAAAATTCAAGTCAGTTAATTTTGCTGTTTGTTAGTGTCTCCAGTGAAAAGTTTACTTCCAAAGGGGATGGCCATGAGTAGATGAAATGACTTTGAAATCATTTGTGGATTTCACTGATCCATCTACAGCAGGTCGGTGTGGGTCACTGAGAAGGGGCAGTAACACTCTGGTGTTGGGCCTGCTGAATGGCTGTCATCCAGTCTTGTTCTATTAATAGGAGGGTAGAGATGTTTGATGTTTGGCTTCCAGAGAGGTATCTTAGCTGTGCTTTTTTTTTTTTTTTTTTTTTTTTTTTTTTTGGAGACGGAGTTTTGCTCTTGTTGCCCAGGTTGGAGTGCAGTGGCACGATCTTGGCTCACCGTAACCTCTGCCTCCGGGGTTCAAGCGATTCTCCTGCCTCAGCCTCCCGAGTAGCTGGAATTACAGGCATGCACCACTACACCCCGTTAATTTTTTGTATTTTTAGTAGAGACAGAATTTCTCCATGTTGATCAGGCTGGTCTCGAACTCCTGACCTCGGGTGATCCACCCACCCTGGCCTTCGAAAGTGCTGGGATTACAGGCATGAGCCACCACGCCCGGCCCTAGCTGTGCTTTTTAAAAGGACATTCACACTTTGGACTTTGGGCCTTCCCCTGCTGATATAACCTCCTCCAGAAGATGAGGAGATTACATGTTTAGCTGCTGTGGTGATTATGAAGGAGATCTGAATGTTCCCCCAGCCGATTCTGACATGCACCCTTCCCCCTCCACGCACACACCATAGACAGCCCCTGCTGTAGAGGGTTGTGCATGTATGAGGGTGTTCTTATACAAGGCAACAGGGGAAGAAGCAGGAATGGAGGCCATCAGGCTATGGGAGAAAACTGGTATATGGTATGCTCATCTTTGTAGTTATAGTACACATCCCTGCTGTTGATCCTTACCTTAACTCAAAATTCTATAAATTGCAGGATTCACTCACACCTATGGAGTGTGAAGAGCATGGGCTTGGAGTCAGGCAGACCCGGGGATGTGTTCTAGTTACTGGCTGTGGTACCTTGCATGCATTCTGCAGCCTTTCTCAGCCTCAGTTATCTAATTAATAAAATCAGGTTTCTAATACCAATTTATGGGGTTGTGAGGATTAAACCTGATAATCTAGTTAGGTGCGTTACCTTAGTGTCTCACACTGAGCCTGCCTTAGGGGATATTAGTGCCCTTCTCATCTCTCCCATGGTTTCCTGTGTTATTTTATATTATATATACTTTTTTTTTTTGAGATGGAGTCTTACTCTGTTGCCCAGGATGGAGTGCAGTGGCACTATCTAGACTCACTGCAACCGCTGACTCCCGGTTCAAGCAATTCTTGTATCTCAGCCTCCCAAGTAGCTGGGATCACAGGCATGTGCCACCACACCCAGCTAATTTTTGTATTTTTAGTAGAGATGGGGTTTTACCATGTTGGCCAGGATGGTCTTGAACTTCTGACCTCAAGTAATCCACCCACCTCGGCCCCTCAAAGTGCTGGGCTTACAGGCATTAATCACAGCTATTTGACAAAAGCTCATGACTTAAATTCTGATCAGAAACCAAGAAAATGAATATAAGTAATAATGGTTCATCCCTGAACTCTGTAAATTATGGCACTAGGAGTTCTGTGAACTGGTGGCCTCACTCCAGGTACTTATAACTCTGCACACCCTCTATATGCTATTATATTTCATTGGTGTCCACTAGCAATACAGATTATGGACCCCTTTGAGAGATTTATTCACTGATACTTTGTTTCAAGATGGTAGCACGAACCGCAAAATGAACTTGAGGCACACCTTGATAATATTCTAGCAATTCAACAAATTTAGCCTCAATTTCAAATGCTTCCAAAGTTTTCACGGAACAAAACTATGGAGAGCTGAGGTAAGACAGACCATAACTCTAGAAATTTTCATTAATAAGCAAGGAAAATGGAGGGAAATGTGTTTGCTCTATTTCTGACATGACACTATTTTCACATCTCACTTAATAGTTCCCCTGAAATATAGATGTGGTTATTCCCATCCTATAGAGGACAGAACTCAGATTCAGGGCAGATGGGTTACTTATCCAAGGTCACAGAATAGGTGGGGAGGCTGGATTTGAGCCTAGGACACTTGTCTCCAATCCAGTAATTCACTTACCAGACCGTGTTGCCAATGGGTCCCATCAGCTAGAAAGGACAGGATAGGTGGGAAGGTCTACTCTGAGCTGGCCCAGCTTCCCACATATGGGAAAGAACACATGAGGTTGGAAAGAACGTTACGCAGTTCAGTGCTGAGCCAGGATTTAGGTCCAGCTGGGGGTATGCCCAGGAGACACGAGCATGTATATCATTCTTAAGTGAAAGGTAAGAGCCTAACTGTGGAATAAGCAATGTGATTGGACGCCCCAAAATTAAGAGAAACAGAACAAGGAACCAGATGGAAACTTCATCAGGTGGTTTAGGAGCTAAGTAGGCAGCCAAGGAGTAAGCAGAATAGGCCTTTCATGGGGTCCCTAGTGTGTTATAAGGTTGGCCTTGAAATTGCTTGAAATGCCTTGCTGGGCTAGACAGTTGTCTCTAAACCCAGAATGATCGTTAGTCTCACCACCTAACGGCATCTGTTGGGCAGTTCATTCCTGTGTCCATTTGCTGCGGATGTGTTAATAAGTACTTACTGTACTTGAAGCTCTGACAGTGTTTGCCCAGATCACTTGCACACATTCAGTGCTGTAGGCTTGCGGTTTGGGTGTCCAAGTTCGGGTGTGGTTCAGGTGTCTACAGACACAACTATGTAGAGAAGGTTCCATTGTGGAGCTGTGGGCTGTCACAGTTGGAGGAGATCTGGGAGATGTTCTGGTTCCTTGCCTCTTAAAGTGTGGTCCATGGCCCAGCAGCATGGACATCACCTCGTGGCTTGTTGGAAATGCAGACTCTCAGGCCCCACCCCAGGCCTACTGAATCGGATTCTGCAGTTCAACGAAATTCCCCAGGTGATTACAATACACGTTAGAATTTGAAAAGCACTCATCCGTTTGTAGCAAGCTTCTGCCTGATCCTTCACGGTAGCCTTTCTCCTCTGGGGCATCTGTGCACATCCGGCCTTCATAGAGTTTGGGCAAGGAAACCGGGCAGCTTTGCTTTCCAGCCTCTTGGCAGCTTTTTCTTAATAATCTCAGGCCTCAGCCTGTGCTAGGACATTGAGCTTTCCATGGTTTCATTTAAGTCTGTTTTTGTGATTAAACATAAATTCTAAAACCAAAGCTCCTTGACAAAATTGCATTGGAAAAATTTAAAAAGAATGGTACTGAACAGAAAAAAGCCTTCCGTTTGAGGAGAGAAGGCGGAGTGGGAGAAACAGGGTGATGGACAGGCGAGTGGGTTCTGGTGAGCTCAGCAGGCAATGCTGAGGGTGAAGGACACCCGGTGACCTGATTCTCACACTCTGGGGTGGCTGCTCTTCTCTTGCTGATTGGTGGCTTCTCTGGATAAACAGTTGTCAGGTGTAATGTAGTGAGAGTTAAAAGTGCCTAAGAAATTTGCTCATTTATTTATTTTTGAAATGGAGTCTCACTCACTATGTTGCCCAGGCTGGAGTGCAGTAGTGTGATCTCGGCTCACTGCACCTCCATGTCCCAGGTTCGAACGATTCTTCTGTCTCAGCCTCCTGAGTAACTGGGACTACAAGTGCCCACCATCATACTTAGCTAATTTTTGTATTTTTAGTAGAGATGGGGTTTCACCATATTGGCCAGGCTGGTCTTGAACTCCTGGCCTCAAGTGACTTGCCCATCTTGGCCTCCCAAAGTGCTGGGATTACAGGTGTGAGTCGCAGCACCTGGCCGTATTAGTAGAAATTGGACACACCTGAGAGGTTTGTCACAGAAACACAAACTCTGGCCTCCTGGAGGTGGATGGGAAGCTTTGCAGCCATGGTCCTGTGTGTCGGTGGGCAGGTCATTTAACCTGGATAGAGCATCTTTTTAGGTTAGCAAGGAGTGGTGCCTGGCTGGGGAGGTGAATGGGACAACTGCCTGGAAAGTCTTTCCTTGACCCATCCTGGGATCTTTGACCATGGGCCGGACGTGCCAATCAGCGTGGAGAGAAGGGAAGTAAAAAGGCTGAGAGCCCTGTGTGAAGCCAGAATGTCCTGCTCTCCTGGGGGATCCCTAATAGAGGAGAGCGCAGTGGCCCCATGGACTTGCCCCCCCCACCCCCCGCTGCATCTGTCTGTCCCCTCTCAAAGTTAAAGCAGGCAGGGTGGCCAGGATGTGTGCCGGGAAGGGGAGCAGAGAGACACCTAACAGGGCATTCACAACCTGTGTCCTGGGCTCTCCTGTGACCCCTGCAGGCTCGGTTTTCCGGGACGAGTTTGATCTGGCCATTCTCCAGCTGCAGGAGAACAACCGCCTGGAGATCCTAAAGCGCAAATGGTGGGAAGGAGGGAAGTGCCCCAAGGAGGAAGATCACAGAGCTAAAGGTAAGGACGTTCAGTGCCATCCTCTTTCTGCCCTGGAGGACCAAAGTCGCTTGTTTCTCGTGTTAAAATTCCGGTTACACATAATGACTTCTAGCACCCATCGAGAACAGCCTTGGAAGGAACCCAGGTATAAGCTGGGCTGGTCGGGGATCAGGACTGTCCCAGGGTCTTGCGTATCGCAGGCATCTAGTGTCTACCCGGCTCACAAATCCTAGAGGCTCTGCCTCCATGATGATTCTTGAACCCAGCTGCCTCTGACCCCTAGCACCATGGTGTCTGCCCTGGCCCATGCCCTATCATCTCACACCTGTGCAATCACAAGTGCCTGGTTTCAGTTTCCCATTCTTGTGTCTCTACAATGTATTCTCCGCTACTAGCTGGAGTGATCCTTTTTAAAACTGCAAATTTGATAGCAGCGTTCCGCTGCACAGACCTTCCAATGGTTTCCGATTTTACTGGGAATTAAATTCAGGGCCCTATGTCATCTGTTCCCGCCCAGCCTTGCTGTCTTCTCTCTGGTCCCCAAGCCTCCCATATGGCTCTTCCACCCCAGGGCCTGTGCACCTGTTCCCTCCTTTTGGCCTAGCCTCAAAGAGGTCTTCACTTCCACCCTACACATTTGTCTCTATCACCTTAACCCACCCCACCTTACTTCCCTTCTCGGACCTTATCACTACCTGATATTATATTTCTTAAGTATTTATTTGTTTACTTTCCACTTCTTCTACAAGAATGTAAGTTTCATGAGGGCAGGGTTGGTCATCACAGGGCTGCTCACAGGGCTGGACATGTGGAGATATGTATATATTTGAGACAGAGTCTCACTCTGTTGCCCAGGCTGCAGTGCTGTGGTCTGATCTCGGCTCACTGCAACCTCCGCTTCCTGGGTTCAAGCAATTCTCCTACCTCAGCCTCCCAAGTAGCTGGGACTACAGGCACACGCAATCACGCACAGCTAATTTTTGTATTTTTAGTAGAGACGGGTTTTCACCATGTTGGCTAGGATGGTCTCGATCTCTTGACTGCGTGATCCGCCCTCCTCGGCCTCCCAAAGTGCTGGGATTACAGGTGTGAGCCACCATGCCCGGCCTGTTGTTATCAAATGAATGAGTGAATGTTACATTGGGCTGAATAGAAAGCAGTCACTGACTGAGAAGTATGGCTAAGGGGTGTCGAGGGTCCCTGAGAGCCCAGGATTTTCTGTAGGGGAACGCTTACCCTAGTTTACCCAGGATCGTATAGTGTTGTCTCCGTCTGTGGTAGATCAGTTAATACCTATTAATTATTTCTAGATAGCTTTCATTCTCAGAGTGCCCTGGTTGAGACAATAAATCACCTGGTTACATACCATATCTGCTACTCCATCTACTGCAGCCTTGTTAAAATATGCAACAGATTTACCTGTACACGCTCTGCCTGGGGAAGACAGCTGAGAAATAGAATGAAGGATCTCATGCGCTTGTCTTTTCTGCTCAGCATGAATGATTGTCCCTGAAGAGGCAGTAAATGACTAACTATGTGATTGTCTATACGTGGATCTCTATCTTGCAAGGAGAGGTCTCAGGAATATGGACACGTGGAGCAAGTATTTTTTATAATTTAAAGGAAATGCTGCCCTCAGGGGAACTGAGTAAGGCCACACACTTACTTCTTGGCTCTTCACTCCCCAAAGGCCAGAGCTGACCATGGGGAAGGCACTGGACATGAGTGGACACAGGGCATGGGCAGACCTCATTTCAGTGCCATCTTTACCAACTGTGAGTCTGTGAGTTTCAACACATCAGTTAATAGAGCTGAGCCCTCATTCCTTTCTCTGTTTAATGAGTTCAGTAAGCAGCACACTGTAGGGCTTCTGGGAAGGGAGACTGAGAAAGTGCAGAGCTTGGCTCATCCCCGGGTCCAGCGCACTGTAGCTGTTACTGACCTGTACCCTAAGACGTGCTGTGCTGCTCCCACAACTTCAGGGAAGTCTGATTCCATCAGTTATTTTCAAGGGTGAGCCAGCCATTCCATCAACAGGGATAACGTTGAGTGACAGTGAGGTGGCCCAGCACATCACTTCATACATGGGAATAAGAAAGCACTACAACACTACAGGCTTACCAGCAAGCATTTTTTTTTTTCTTTTGGATACAGAGTCTTAACTCTGTATCCAGCCTGTACCCAGGCTGGAGTGCAGTAGTGTGATCTCGGCTCACTGAAACCTCCACTGCCCAGATTCAAGTGATTCTCCTGTCTCAGCCTCCCAAGTATCTGGGACTACAGGTGCATGCCACCAAGCCTGGCTAATTTTTGTATTTTTCGTACAGATGGGGTTTCACCATGTTGGCCAGGCTGGTCTTGAACTCCTGACCTCACTTGATTCGCCCACCTTGGCCTCCTACCACTCCCAGCCCCAGCAAGCATCTTAAAGTGATTTCTGGAAGCAAAATTAACTTACTGAAAGTGGTTAGCAAACAATTCTTGACACTTGCCAAATTACAGTTAAATACTGGGGGGTGAAGTGCGGAGATTACTTCTGCTTGTTCAGAGAAGAAGAAAATGGGGGAGATGCAGAGAAAAGTGTCAAGGCACTTTTGTGGACTGGATAGAGTGAACTAGATTTTGAAGATTCCCAGGACCCAAATAGGTTGACACCATAGGAAGAGGGCATTGCAGGCAGAGAGGCACCTTGAAGATGGATGTGCGGCAGAAGTCAGCACAGTGGGCAGGACTGTGTGCAGGGACTGTGGGTGGTCCATGCGGAACAGGGAAGAATTCGCATTTGGGGAGTTGGGTTGTGTAATGGGTTTGTACTAGGGAAGGTGTGGGTAGCAAAATGTGGCTACACCACTCTCTCCCCACTAGAAAGACAGATGGATTGGAAGCATGTGGTTGGACCTGGAATAGCTAAAAGAAAACTGGATTATCATCAGTGTATGTTATGTTACCCTGTAATAACAATGAACTAAAGGATGGTGGGAAAGAGTGCCATCTCACCTCAATCTGCAGGGAAACAGTAGTGTTACTGTGCTCTGGAGCTTTTTCTTTTTTTCTTTTGAGACCAAGTCTTGCTCTGTTGCTCAGGCTGGAGTGCAGTGGCACAATCTCAGCTCACTGCAACCTCTGCCTACCGAGTTCAAGTGATTCTCTTGCCTCAGCCTCCCGAGTAGCTGGGAATACAGGCACCCGCCACCACGCCCAGCTAATGTTTTGTATTTTTAGTAGAGACTGGGTTTCACGGTGTTAGCCAGGATGGTCTCAATCTCCTGACCTCGTGATCTGCCTGCCTCGGCCTTCCAAAGTACTGGGATTACAGGCGTGAGCCACAGCGTCCGGCTGTGTTCTGGAGCTTTCTAAAGTGGAAATGGAGAGATGAACCTGGGGCCCAGAGCAGAAGGACCTTCTGCTTTTCGATCCTTCCTCCGACTTATAAGTGAAAAAGAAGAAATGCCCAGGTATCTGTCTTCTAGAAACGCTTGATCTCCCTCGCCCCTCACCACAGTGGGTTGGGGGGCCTTCTGTGACTTTGAACAGTGCATTCAGCACACTTTGTTGCAATCTTGGTCTCCTCTGCTCAGTTGCTGGCATGTTAGACCCAGACCCAGTCTCATTTGCTTCTATGGTCCTAGCCTCCCCAACAGAGCCAGGCACGTAGTAGTTACTCAGTGTTTGTGGGATGTGTGATGAAAATCACTGCTAGCTGTCAGAAGCTACCAATCGTTGTGTTCTCCTGGGTCATGCTAACGTGACTCATGAAACTATGCTGGGAGTTACTTTCCCAAATAGCCCTGGCACCGGGAGCAGTCCACTCACAGTCAGTTGCTCCTGCCTCTGAACAGCTGACCGAAGGCCTGCGGTGGTGCAGAGGTGCGGGAGAAAGGGAGGCTGGAGCCACACAGGAGTGGCCAAGGGCAGTACAGGGACCCCCAGAGGCTTCTGTCGTTGACCCATCAGGTCCAGGCTGCAAGCTCTGGTCAGCTCCAAGTCTCTCTTCTCTCCTTCTCCTTACTAGTCCAGGATTTCTTGCTTTCCTTTCATTTTTAAACCTGATTCCATTTGGTCTCTTGAGATTTGTTTCCCCTTTAGACTCGCTACTGAGTTGATCGTGTATTTCCAGTTCCTCTTTCCCAGTTCCTCCCTGAACCCTAAATCCAGCCCCAGGACCTCCTACTTTGTGTACTTAGTTGTGTGTGTTGATTTGCATCTCCTGCTCATTCTTGTGGAGGAGCAGAGGGGAGCCCCACTGGCAAGCTGTGGGAAGGGAACCCAGGATCTCAGTGCCTTGCAGTCTCCATGCACAGACCTCAAGTTCGACCCTATCTCCCATTCCAGATCTCGCCCAAAGTCCAGGGACCCTTTCTCTTGTTCATCCCTCCCCACCTACCTCTTAAGCATGGAGCTCATTAAACGTTTACCCTTTTGCATACGTATTTGTTCTACTGACAGCCACTAGGTTGATTCTCTTTGCAGAGGCAGCTTTGATAGGGTGCGAATGGACATTGGATCAAATGGACTTCATTCCATAGATGTCTTTGTGATAGTAGACACTCTGAAACATCTTTGAGCCTCAGTTTCTTTGGAAAATAGAGGGAATAATAGCATGGCCACCTCCCAGGGCTGTTGTGAAGGCTGAATGAGATAAATCATGTTAAACACCAAGAAAGTGCCTGGCACAAAGTTTATGGAAACTAATTCTGTTCCAAAATCTAGAACTGAATGAGCAATTAAGGCACAATGAGAAGTTTGAATAGTATCGCCAAGCTGCAACTGTGCCCATCCATCCATTCTCCCTAAGGCTGAAGGGTTCATCAAAAATCAACACTTAAGACATTTATTTTCTGTCTGTTGACATTTTCCCCCTATAGATAAGGGACAAGGACAGAGACTGTGTCTTATTCATTTTTGCATCCCGATGCCCAGAACATCACCTGCCATCAGTATTTAATGAAAGAATGAACAACAAATGAATAGGTAACTTAATAAGTGAATGAGCAAGCATCTCAAAGGCCTCCTCGCTTTGGAGGAAGACAAGTCTGGAAAGCCTCATCTTATGATTGTTTCCTCTCAAACGGGAGCCCCAGCACCCGAAGTGCTGGCATGGAAAGTATACATGTAGCTCTCATTGCTGACAACAAACAGCATTGTAAACTACTGTGCGAGACTCTGAAATTAGCAAAAGGAAAATGACCCGGCCTTGCCCTTAAGAGGCTTAGAAGCTAGAAAGAGGCACAAATAGTTGCTATAATGATTGCAGTGCAGGAGAGGTCTTTTTTTTTTTTTTTTTTTTTTTTTTTGACAGAGTCTCTCGCTGTGTCACCAGGCTGGAGTCCAGTGGCACTATCTCGGCTCACTGCAACTTCTGCCTCCCGGGTTCAAGTGATTCTCCTGCCTCAACCTCCCAAGTAGCTGCGACTACAGGCACATGCCGGGACTGGGAGAGTTTCAAGAGTGGTATAAAGAGAATGTCTGGAAGCCCAGACGAGGGAGTGATGAATTCTGTGGAGTGGTCAGGGAAGGCTTTAAGGGCACATGGCCTAGACCTGGAAGCATCCCGTAGGCGTCACTGCTTTAGGACTGTTGTGTGGCAGAGTGTTACGCTGAGAACTCGGTGTGAACAAGTAGGATGAGGTTGGACTTAACAGGGTGTTGAAAACCGGGTAGAGGTATTTGGACTGCAACCAATCTGTCTCACGCTTTTTCACAGGAAGAACCGAAAGCAGAGGAGACCACATGGGAGCTGTTGGGGATCTAGGACATTGTCTAAAGCAGCCTACTTGCTTGGAATTTCCTGAAAGTCTTCTGTTCTGTCCTAAAAATACATGTGAATTTTGCATCTTACTCCGTAATATAGGCATATTTATTTAATGTAAGAATGGTTTTTGCCACCCAAGCTCTAAGTAAAATCAGTGTCCCAGGAAGATGCCCCATCATCATGCCATAGCTTTGCCAGACTCCTTGGCACAGCACCAGTGCCCTGGACTGGGTTTGGGAGAGTTGGCATAACCATCAAAGGTTCTAGGGCGAGATATTGCACAAGGAAAGCAGGTGTGGTGGGATGATTCTGAGCTCTTGTTACTGCCTCGGGAGAAACCAAGGCAAATTATTGGCTTTAAGTTCTAAAATAAGTTCATAAAGCTTATAGCAGAGATAATGTTCTTGGAAGGCAAGAGTTTTGACTTGCTGGAGAAGTGTTTTGGAATACAGAAGGTTAATTCCTAACCGGAACTGGGCAAAAAGTTGATGTTAGCAGTTAGAGTGTGGAAAAAAAAATATGAAATAGAAGATGCAGACCACCGAGTCTGCAAAACAGATAAAAGGATGTCATGGCCAGAACAGGAGCTTCTGAGCAGAAAAAGACATGTTAAAACATGGTGGTCCCTGGTCTCCTGGGAGCCAGAGACTGGCAGTTATCACTCTTAGAATTACCTGGGAATTCCAAGAGCTCTAAAGAGATTTTTACTTGTGCAGAGGCTGTGGGTGGTACATGTGGAGCAGAGAATTCACATCTGAGGGGTTTGGCTGTGTAATGGGTTTGGACTGTGGCATGACGCATATTTCTGGAGTTTGACCAAGCCCAGAAATATGTGCCATGACTCAGTGAAGTGGGGGACATAAGAGGCGGCACATGGGGACCCAAAGCAGAGAGGGCCCAGTGAAAGGCCTGAGTTTTCCTTGGCTCCAAACAAAAATATTGGAAATCTAAGTGGACTGCAACATAAGATCAGACACCTATCCCCACCCCGATACTAGGACACAACTCAAACCCGAAATGCATCCCCGGAGGAAGAGGGAATGGAGGAGACACTGGATTTCGCTGAATTTAAACATGAAATGACTGAAAAGTCTCTATGTTTTTGGGCATTCAGTGGAAATGGAAGTTGGAGGTGGGATAGAAATATAAAGTCATAATCTTGCAGTTGTTGGCCTTGGAAACGGTTCTGCATCCACAACGGTTTAGATGGTTCCACAGTTTTAGGAAGATTGCCCTTTTGCTAGAGTTCAGGATGGAGGGAGAAGGGAGGCACGGGGGAGACCAGGCTTCTAGGAAAGATGGAAAGAAGTGAACAGGAGGCCTGTCTCCACTGCACATTGGGACCAAATGTTCCCTGGCATGAAGAAGAGAACTGAAAATACAAAAGGGAAAATAAATAGTGGAAGTCATCCTGCCCAGGTCCCAAATGCATTCAAAGATTTCTGAGTGCTATCAGCCAGCCAGTGTTAACTTGTCTCTCTGCTGTCATCCTTTGGAACAAGAGGGTGAGCTGTATTAATGACAGGCTATGTTTCAGAGTGGGGCTCTCTGGGAGATGTTATGCAAATCACTCTGAAAATAAGGACTTCAGCTACTGTCACAGCCATAGCTGCTAGTGCCAGTTTAATGTGGTGGCCCTATTTCTGCCATGGCTGGAGCCCAAGCAAACATTACTCAGAGAGGCTAAGAGGCTTCTTGGCCCAGCGAAACTGCACTTGACCTCTTCCAAGCCAAGTAAGAAGCCCTCGCCCAAAATGCGAGGTGCCATTGCTTGATCTCTCTGGTAAATTAGCCATCAAACTTACTATGGTATATAACCCATTGTTCAGGGATTTGGAAAAACAGGACCAACATGACCTAAAAGATCTCTTCCTTTAAGTCTTTTTTTTTTTTTTTTTTTTTTTGAGATGGAGTCTTGCTCTGTTGCCCAGGCTGGAGCAACCTCCACCTCCCAGGTTCAAGCAATCCTCCTGCCTCAGCCTTCTGAGTAGTTGGGATTACAGGCAACTGCCACGACACTCAGCTAATTTTTGTACTTTTAGTAGAGACGGGATATCACCATGTTGGCCTGGCTAGTCTCGAACTCCTGACCTCAAGTGATCCACACCCCCTGATCCTCCCAAAGGGCTGGGATTACAGGCTTGAGCCACCACGCCTGGCCTTCAAGTCTTTACGTGGCCACCAAGAATTGAGACTCAGGAATTTGTTTTTCCTGTGTCTCAGGCTGAACAGAGGGCAGTAGTTTTCACCTGCTTTCCCACGCAGCTCCTGGGTGATCTTTCTTTTTTAGAATTTGAATCAGTTGGCTTTCACATGTGCCTAAAGGAAGGAGAGAAATATGGAACGGGACGGCGAATGATGGAGGTGAAAGGAACTATGGGCGGGTCTGGTTTTCAGAGACCTCTGAAACTGAGAGCGGCTGTACTTGTAATTAGAATGTACCAGATGACGCGCAGCGCCTAACATAATCTGTTTCTACTTTGTTATCCTATTAAAATGCGAGAAATTTCAAAGAAAAGGAACTGGTGCTTACCCCACTTCTAATCCAATATTACAGCTCAAACATTACTGCCAAATTCCAGGGAAGAATCCTAACATTGGGATGAGGCCACCAATCCCGAGTCTTTTTGCCAGGTCTCGCTTGCCTCTGGTAAGAGCCACACTATCCCTCCACTGCCCCTCCGCCTCTGACTCTCCCTGCCTGCAGCTGTGTGACCGTCCACCTCCCCGCAGTAAAAAAATGAAACTGCAGATCCTGTGGAAAACCGGAGATTACAAAAAGGAACAGGCTCCATTCCAAGCTGTTTCCTTTTCTTTTGCCTTTCTTTTCAAAAACACTTATTTATTTATTTTCTCACTTAGCTGCTATAAAAAGAAATATTGCTAGCCACTCACAGATGCCGGCATCCCAATTCAAGGAGATTGGATTACTGAAGTCTTTGCAGAACAATTGCTAGACAAAAAGGTGGTCGGTGAACTCCAAGGAAATTAAATACCTTTATCTTGAAAAACAGGAGCTCACAATCGGGCTTCAAAGGAACATAAATACACCACCAGGCTGTGAAAATCAGGGTTCCCTTTCAAGAATGGAAAAGAGGCCAGTGGCATTGACTCACAGAATCCTTGGAAAACAGGAAGTTTGCTGTCTGGCACGGTGGGAATGGAAGTGTGAGACATCTTAGCAAGAGTGGGGGTGAGTGATGGGGGTGGAAGGGGCCCCAGGGACATTTTCCTCTCTCTTTCTTCTCATGGGGTCCAGCCTCATTATCCTGGTTCTCTGGTTTCTCTGGAGAGAGCCGAGGCTGAAACCTGAATGTGGGAGTTTAGATAGTGTTTCAGAGAGATGCTGGGGGGGAAGCCTCTCTCTAATCATATTAGATCTATTGCTGAAAGAGGGAAACTCTGGAGGGGTTTCCAGAAACCACTATCAGAACAGAGGCAAATGGTGGTCCCACGAGTCTGCAACAAAGCAGGTCAGAATTGTTAAGACTTCAGCTCACTGTTTTCTGGAAACCGGGCCAAGATTAAGTCAACAAATCATCGATTCAAACATGTGATGTCATGTTTTGAAGGACAGAAGGGGATTTTATAAGCTGAGCATAGCTCATACATAGATCCCCTCACCCCTGCCGTCTGTCCCTCTAGAGGTTCCCAGGAATGCATTTGCATTCAGTCATTAGGGTGTCAGGTAGAGTTCTGTAATCACCCACCTGCAGCATGAGTGGATGCCAAGTGACCGAGAGAGGTGGTGTGGAGTAGGCGGGAGGGGCCCTGGCTTCAGTTTAGATCCGGGCACTTCCACTTGTCAGCTGTGGAACCTTGGGCAAGTAACCTGACCCCTCTGCACCTTGGTTTCCGTGTCAGGAAAATGGAGGTTAGAGTAGTGCCTATTTCACAGGGTAACTGTAAGGATTGAGTTAAAGCATTGAGCATGCTAACCTTGCTCATGGTAAACACTCATAAAGGTCAGCTTTATATTTATACAGAGCATTAGCTTTGGAATCAGATCGATATAGAATTCACATCGGTTATGAAAACATGGACAACTTAAGTTCTCTGAATTTCTGCTTCTTTAACTGTGAAGTGAGGACAATGGGCCTTCTCTATGGTGTTTTTAGTGATAATTGAATGAGATAGCAAATGAAATATGAGGCACTTGAACTCATATTTTGATGGATTATGAGCACCCTCCCATAGCTCGTGTTTTGATAAATTGCGAAATTTATCAAATACCTCTCTCATCCCTCTTCTAGTCTGAGTCCCTTTTGCCTACTTTTCTCCCATTATTCTCTCTAGAATCTGCTAGGTCTAGTCACCTGACGCCTTGGTAAATGCAAGAAGAAATGGCATGCTTACCATTTCACAGTCCTCAGCAGTTGAACATGATGAATCACTTTGCATATTCTGAGAAGGTCTTGTAGGTCAGTTTATATCTGGGCACATGAAGTTGCTATTTATAATAATAAGCCCCTGGAGCTCAGACTATTTGATGTATTTGCATGGCTGTAGGTGAATATAGTTCTGAAAGAGAAAGTGCTTGAAAGCCATATTGGTCCAGGAATCCATGTTCTCGTCCAAGGCTCTTGATGAGCCAACGTGGCACAGAGCTTCAACACTTAGCATAGTGCCCAGCTCATGGAAGCTCCTCAGTCCAGATCTGTTGATCAATGTCAAAGAGCAGATACATTGTCTCTTGCTGGGATCTCGTGACACTCGTCAGTCCTCTCTCTGTATAAGTGGATTCTGTGCACCTGCTTCCATGGCTTTCGCGGCCTCTGCCTTTTTGTTTCCCAGCCTTACCTCGCTTTTTGTTCAAAAGGAGCTTCCCCTCTGCAATTTTAGTTGCAGATTTCCACAGTGCTTCATGGAGATTTGTGAGGGTTTTAATGGTTAAGACACAAGTGTACCTGAATCCAAGAAGTGGCTATTAGCCAGATGGAACCAAAGGAAGAGTAAGTTGGTGGGTGGAGATCCACGTCTCTAAACAGGTGTTCTCTTCCAGGGTGCCATTCCCCTTTGTAGTTCTTGAGTCAAAGAACATTATTCATTTGCATTTGTGAACTATCATTTTGTGGGCAAAGTATTTGTGGGCAATCTGCGTGTGACACCAAGGTTAGTATTTGGCCAACCAGGAGTTTGTGGGGAGAGCGTGACTCTATTTCAGTTAATGCAACTGATTGCTGGGGCATAGCTGAGGCTCAGAGACTCAAGTGTCAGGAGAAAGTCCCAGTTTGTAAAGCCATCTGCCTGCACAGCTTACATGTGGTCCCATCTGAAGAAGGGAAGGAAAGAGATGACTAGATGTCTTCCCAGTCCCTCTGGTCGGTGCTGAGGCGTCTGTGATTGCCACGTGGACCTTGTAGGCTGGAGGGAGTTCATATCAAGGATCCCTTCTGATGAATGTCGATGTGCTGTGGAAAGCATTTGACTTCTAGGAGAGTGACTGATGACAGTGTTAAATGGAACTGCTGCGCTCTCCGAACTCTCCCTTCCCACTCCCCGCTCCATCTGTTTTTCAACTCTGACTCTGCCAGAAGTCTATTCTTGCTTCCTGTTTCCAATAACTTCCTCAAGGCACGAATGGTATACAAGCCTCGCTTCTATGAGGAGGAGGCCACTCAGGCAGGAATCAGGAGGCTGGAGCTAACACCCATGATTAACATGCTGGCCCTGAAATGCGAGAAGCTGGGAAAGGAAGACTATGGGGTGTTTCAGTGACTCATGGTTTCTACCAGCCTCCTGTTAAACCTCAGCTCCCCCAAAGCTTTCCCTGATATAATCAAAATTATCCCAGTGCAGACCACATGCCTGTTGATAACTCTCCCAACACTCCCACCCAACACAGGTGGTCCATGTTGTGAATTGCCCATGTCAGTACAGTCCCCTTCAGCCACCACTCAGTACAATCGGGGCCATCTTCCTCTGTGACCAGGCTGGAGCACTCAACCAGGGCTGTCAAGTTTTACCACTATGTCAAATAAAATTTAATTAGAAAGGAATACATATGGTTCTAGAGCTTTTGGTAATGCCGCCCTCTACATCTGGGATGTCCTTATCCTCTTTCTTTCTGCTCATTCTTTCCACAGACATTTACTGAGCTCCTATAATGGGCCAGGTACTACGATTACGAGGTTATAGGTTCTTCCCCTCAAGAAATTCACAGTCTAGTGGGAAATCTGGATACATAAATTAGTGTATTATTTAATGCACTCTTAGAGTGATAAACAAGGTATTAGTAAAACACAGAAGTATTATAACTAAAAGTCAGCTAAGAGTGGAGAAGGCAACCTGGAGGAAGTGACCTCCGAGTTAAGTCTTGAAGGGAAGGTTGAGGTTAGCCAGGTAGGTGTCTGGGGAGTAGGGGCAGGTCCCAGGCAGGACTTAGCAGGAACAAAGGTATGGATGGTAAGAGCAACAATGGTGTGTACTGGGAACTATCAGCAATTCTCTTACATAAGGATGTGTCACAGATTTTGCCTTTCAGAAACATCACTGAGGCAATGACATAGAGTGCAGAGTTGAGGAGGAAACAGCCACAGGCAGGGAAATAGTTCTAAAGGCCACTGCAATAGTCTAAACAAGAGATGGTGGGTGCCTGAACTAGGGAAGTGGCAGGAGGAATAGAGAGAAGGATAAGAAATTGAAAAATATTTAGGAGGCAAAATCAGCAGGACTTGGTAATAGCCAAGACATGGAGGCAGGAGACCAAAGGCAGGAAGATGAAAAGAAAATGTGCCCCGGGCCAATCAAAGGAGATTGAGGAGATCGGAAGAGAGCAGTGAGCAGTGGCTTTATAAAAAGCCAAGATGGGGATGTGACTGACAATGTCAAGTGCTAAGAAAGGTCATGCAAGACCAGGACCTGAAAATTTCCATTAGGTTAGAAACAAAAGGTTCATTGGTGACCATGGCAAGGGTGGTCTTAGCGGTGCAGGACAAAATTGCATGAGATGAAGATTGAATAGCAAGAACAAAAGTGTATTCAAAACAGAATTATTTTTTCCTTTAGATCCCATAGACAGAGTTACTTGGAGCTTAAAAGCTTTCTGAGTGTCCAAATTATGTCTGAGATCTGGAAAAAAAAGTACTGGCTTCAGAATGCAAAAAGGAAACTGCAAAATTAAATTAAGACATGTTTAATTAAATATCTCCAAAACGTAACATTGTTTCAACTTCATTAATCTTTAAATTTAATATTCATAAAAACTTCATTACATGTAGAAATGATTTTTTGGTTAGATTTTTAATTTTGCAACATTCTTTTGTATGTATGTGCAATGATTGCTGAGAAGTCACAGCCAATTGTAAGTTAACTGTTTCTTGCCACTCAGTAATATCAGAAGCAAAAATTTTTAAATGCATTTAACATAAGATGTGGGTACATTTTGTTCCACTTGCTTTTATGTGAAATAGGTCCTCCAAATGTAAGTATTTTTAAGGGCTTTTAGGTCTTAAAATAGTTCTGATGTAGACAACTCTCAAAAAGCTTGGCCATGGAAGGAGAGAGAAGTGTTGATTAGACAGAATTGGAGAGAGTAAGGAGGATTTCTTTGTTTTTAAGGAAAGAGAAACATGAGCCAGTGGAGAGATTGGAGGAGGACCAGGGAGGTGACTGATAGGGAGGCAGGGGTCACAGCTGGAACACAGGTAGCAGAAGAAGACCTAAAGGAAAAAGAAAACCCCCTCTCCAGAAACAAGAGGAATGTGAGACTCTCTGCAAGGAGGCTCTTGTCCTGTTTTCTTTTTTGTTTTTTTGTTTTTTGGTTTTTTTTTTTTTTTTTGAGATGGAGTCTCGCTTTGTTACCCAGGCTGTTACCAGTGGCATGATCTCTGTTCAAATGGCAGCCTCTGCCTCCTGGGTTCAAGCGATTCTCCTATCTCAGCCTTCTAAGTAGCTGGGATTACAGGTGTGAGCCACCATACCTGGCTAATTTTTGTATTTTTAGTGGAGACAGAGTTTTACTATGTTGGCCAGGCTGGTCTCAAACTCCTGACCTCAAGTGATCCTCCTGCCTTGACCTCCCAAAGTGCTGGGATTACAGGTGTGAGCCACTGTGCCTGGCCCCTTTCCTGTTTTCTATCTCAAGCACAACTATTGCAAAGTGATGGGGGAATTCTGTAAAATCTCAGCAGTCACTTGAGGACTCCAGTTACCTGAGCAGGTAGCCATTCTTCATATCACCACCGTCATTTCCCCATTCACCGGGGATGTTCACCTGGCCACCCTTCACAGGGGCTGCTGGCCCGCAAAGGTAATTCGTCCATGTCGCACAGATACACATGCTAACACTCCAGTTCTCACCACCCCTAAATCTGTGGGATGAGGTGTCTGTCTACAAACCGCAGCCAGCTCCCTGGTACATTCCTCTTAAGTGTCACTCTTTCATCCCCTCCTTCTTGTGGCTCTTAATGCTCCCAGAATGAAAACCTTCCACTCAAATGGCCCAGGTTCAAGGGGCAGGTGTTAACATAAGATGGGAGTGCATTTTCTTCTACTTACTTTTTTTTTTTAAGTTGTACTTTAAGCTCTGGGGTACATGAACACATCCTTCAGGGTTGTTGCATAGGTACACACATGCCATGGTGGTTTGCTGTTTCCCTCCCCGCCTCACCTACATCAGACATTCTTCTACTTACTTTTATGTGAGATGGGGCTTCCAAATACCGGTGCTTTAAGGACTTTTCGCTCATTTAAGCACCTTCCTCCTGGAAGGTAGAATTGAGTTTTTAAATGATCCCCTATTTTTGATTATTCAAAATAGAGGATTCCGGCATTCACGCAAGTGCCCAGGAGTTGACTGTGGACCTGCAGATCAGAGTGCGTAGTCCATTTGGTGTGTCCATCATGGGAGTCCTCAGAGTCATTCTAAGCAGATTTTCAGTTGTAGGCAGGGACTGCTACTGCCCTGGGTTATTTTAAAAACAAAAATCAGACATCTACTTGGGGCTTTGTGAAAGGAGACCCTGGGCATCCTGAAACGGCAAGATAGGGCTATTTTTCCAGTTTTCCAAGGTGCAAAAGGTAGCATCGATGTCTGCTCCGGCCCTGTGACTCGTTTATACTGCCGTGTGAAGCTGACTGCCCCTGACACTGGCGAGGCTCCATGTTTTGTGAGGACACTACTGACTAGACATTCGAATATGCAAGCTTTCCTGAAGAACACTGGACACAAGAGACTCTCCTTGATGAAAGATGTCTTTTGATTGCTGATTGTGGCCTCAGTTGAATCAGGGTGTTATGCATTTATGATGCACCCCCGAAAGTTTGGGTTTCTCTAATGCCAAAAAGAAGCATTTGATTACATAGCTGAACTCAATGTTTGACAAGGTGGGAATGAAACAGCCATGTCCTATAAGTATTTACTGACTATATACTATATGCCAGGTATCATGCTATGCAGTGAGGACATGACCAGAAATGATGTCAGATTCCCATGGAACATGCAAACTTGCACAATGCTTCGAACATTACCAATTTGTAAACTAATTTTATGAATGGCTAGAAAAGAATCACCTGGGAAACTTCTGTAAAAATACGGATTCCTGGGCCCCATGTCTAGTAGAGATACTGATTCGGGTGGGTCTGTGGTAAGGACTGGGAATCAATATTTTCAGCAAGCTTTCTAGACGGTTCTGATGGCAGCTGGTTTGGGAACCACTCGTTTGGTGGGATAAAAAGTTTTACTTTCCAAATAAATATTTTAGTCACATGTTGACAAAGATAGGTAAATATTTTTTTCCATTCATGGTTTGATCAAAACAGTTGCTTTTCTGTCACATAAATATAATATTAGGAAGATTGAGAAAAACTTTTATGCAACTGTTAGAACGTACAGGTATTTTGGTGTCATGTCTCTCTCTATAAGCTATCAGTTTGCCTGAGCCCTCTTCTTAAATGGTCCTCACCTCCCAGCCCCAGACACCCTTTGGTAGCCTTCTTGACAGGTTCCTTGATCGGTTGCAAGATCTCTCTCTTCCATTGTATTTCAACTATGTTGCATTTTTTTCCAGACGAATAATTAAATCTCTTCAAGGACTGGGTGTCTACATGTCAGGTAGACACATGGGTGTCTACTTGAGTATCTATAGCACTCAAGTTCTTGTTTAAATGATTTTAGCGTTTTTGATATAATGATTATGTGTTCCTGATCTTTTACAATATTGTTCATTTGCTATCACTTTCTTACAGGCCTGGGAATGGAGAATATTGGTGGAATCTTTGTGGTTCTTATTTGTGGCTTAATCGTGGCCATTTTTATGGCTATGTTGGAGTTTTTATGGACTCTGAGACACTCAGAAGCAACTGAGGTAAACTTGCAAAGGGGTATGATCCATAGTGTTGGCAGATGGGGTGAAGTTCACAGGCTCCTACGCATATCAAGTCATTTCAGATGCTTCCCACAGGAAGTACAGCAAAATGAGAATCCCTGTTCTCAGCAGAGGGGATTTGGATCAGTGCTTCGTTACTTAGTAATTATGCAGCCACAGAAGGGGCACTTAACCTCTCCAGCCTTCAGAATTTTCTTTGAAACAGCCAAGCAAATAAACATGTGAAAAAGCTTTTATGAACAACAAAGCCTTCTAGAACTATCATTTAAGATGTAGTAGAGAAAAATAGGTGGGAGTACCAGGTTACTGTGAAAAAGATGACCTCAGTCCTTTCATTTTGAATATGTTTTTGCCTTGCAGGGAAAGATCCTTAGAGATATACTGACTCATGTGAACACAAGAATTTTATCTTCCTTCTCGGGGATTTTGAATAAGTTCAATTCCCCTACTGTGGCTTAGAGACAGGTTAATATAAATACTTTACCCAGACTGAGCAGTTCGAGAAGAAGGAAGAAGACTTTATCCCACTCTTCTTCCAACCCATTCTGGGGAAGATACATAACTCCTCACATGTTAATTGCATGATTAGATTTTTAAAAAATTACATTAGCTGTCCCAGTCTCTCAACTCTGAATCTTCCTAAAACCTTCTTCCCTAATTGGCACTGGGGAAACACCTCACAGCAGGACAGTGTCCCTAGACGTCTATGGACTTTGGCCTCACATGGGACCTCACCACAACACTGCCTGCCAGTCCTGGTCCTCCTCTGTGTTCAGCCTCTTTCCTGTCTCCTTGTAGGACTTCCATGATGTTCTCCATTCCTCAAGTCCCTCTGCTTCTGCATGCATAGAAGTTCATTTTACTTCCCATCTCCCAAGAAATCAGGAGTGGCCAGCCCTATGTTAAAATCCCCACTAAACATCTCCCCACAGCTCAGCCACCCTGCAGCTGCAGCAGATACCCCAGTCCTCCTTCTGTCTCTTCCTTGATCCTGTCTTTCCTCAGCTACTCCAGGATTATCCTCTTTCTCCCTGTACTTTTTCTGCCTGTTCTTTCTATAATCCACGATCATGCATGTGTCTGCCATATTTTAATATAATAGGAAGATTACTATTGCTCTTGCTCTATCCCTCTCCTCTTCCAAACCAAGGGGATCCAGCTAAAAGAATCTCAGTCTCTATCTCCTTACCCCCGATACGGTCCTAAACCCAGGGTAGCCTGGCTTCTCCCCACCCATTCACTGAAAGGCCATGGCTTAAAGGTCTTAACCCTCCCAATGGACCAAACCAAAAAGAATCTATTGGGCCTTACTGGACGTCATTGTGTCCCTTGATGATGGGGATGCTTTCTTTCAGAATCTCTCCTCCCTTGCCTTGCATGGCACCCAGCTCACTTGGTTCCCCTTGTATTGCTGTCTCCAGCTTTACTGGGTTTCTCCTTTTGCCCACCCCTTAAAAGGTGATGGTCCTTACTTATTCCCTAAGACTTAAATCAAGTGTCCCCTTCCTTGTGAAGCCTTCCCTATTCCTCCTGCTATCTCCCCTGAACCAGCAATTGGTAGTCCTCCTCCTTCCTGACACCACTGTAACATATGCACAGAGTACTTACACAACACATTGCAATTATTATGGTATCAGCCCCCTACTAGAGGTTGAGCTGCCTGAAGTAAAGACTGTCTTTTATCCCTTGGCTTGACACACTGTAGAGAAAAGAGTATACACACAGGAGACAGTCAATAAATCTATGTTGTTAATTGTTGTCACATGTAACAGATTAGGCAGGTGATACTGTTTTTATTGTTGTAGTTATTACTAGAAGCACAGAGAGATTAAGTGACTTGTCTCTGCTACTTAGTTAACAATTGGGGATGTGATGGGGGCCTATAATCCAAATGGGAGACATCACCTTTCTGTAACTGCTTCACATTTCATTATTCTCCCCAAAGCTCTTCCATGGTTTGGAAGTACATTGAAAAATTCAGCGAGGAGTTAAAGCACTCCCAATAGCTAAAATGAAGAGTTAATGCTATGTTAGCCATTTGGCTCTTTTACGGTAGAACAACCTTCCCATTGATAGAATTGGATGAAAGAACATAAAAGAACTGAAGACTTCTGCTCCCATATGGTCTAGGAAAGTGTACTTTCAACTCAGAGTGGAGAACTCAATAGAGCATGTGTGGGCTTTGAGTTAATAGGTTGAGGTCCCAAATTCAGGGTCAGGTACTAGTCAATATTTGGCAAGATACATAACTTCTCTGGGCCTCCGTTTCCATTTGTGAAATGGATATAATAATAGTAATAGTAGTAATAATACAGGCCCATTGGCCAGGCACAGTGGCTCATACCTGTAATCCTAGCACTTTGGGAGGCCAAGGCAGGTAAATCATGAGGTCAGGAGTTCAAGACCACCCTGGCCAACACGGTGAAACCCTGTCTCTACTAAAAACACAAAAATTAGCTGGACATTGTGGTGCGTGCCTGTAATCCCAGGTACTCGGGAGGCTGAGTGGGGAGAATCACCTAAACCTGGGAGGCAGAGGTTGCAGTGAGCCAAGATTGTGCCACTACACTCCAGCCTGGGCAACAGAGCAAAACTTAAAAAAAAAAAAAAAAAAAAAAAAAAAGCAAGCCCATCCTGTATTCTTTTTCTTTTCTCTCTCTCCCTCTTTTTTTTTTTTTTTTTTTTGAGATGGGGTCTCACTCTGTTGCCCAGGCTGGAATGCAGTGGCACAATCTTGGCTCACTGCAACCTCTGCCTCCCAAGTTTAGGTGATTCTCCCCACTCAGCCTCCCAAGTATTTGGGATTACAGGCATGCACCACCACACCCAGCTAATTTTTGTGTTTTTAGTAGAGACAGGGCTTCACCATGTTGGTCAGGCTGGTCTTGAACTCCTGACCCCAAGTGATCCACTTACCTAGGCCTCTCAAAGTGCTGGGATTACAGGTGTGACCCACTGCACCCAGCCCCCATCCTATATTCCTCATCCACAATTCTGAAGCCTAAAAAAACCTCGAAAGTTCCAAATTCCTTGTTAGTTTGATGTAAACACACTCATTGATGACTTTGCTTGACTGATGTTTGTGGTCATTGTCTCACCCGGTGTGAGTGTACGTACATGTTGCTACAGAAATATTAGTGGGTTTGAATTCAAGTCTGCCCCAGACACACTGGGTGTGATACATACTATACTGTTTGTGCATTGTATTAGCCTCCTAAAGGATCCAAAGTATTTTGAATTTTGAAACTCCGCTGGAGCCAAGCATTTCATATTAGGAGATGGTACACCTGTAGTAGTCGTTGCTCTTGTTTTAGTTATGAGGATACATCCATCTCCAGCTGTAACTGGTTGGCTAAATGAAACGAGAATAGCCTAAGGAACATAATGTTCACAGAGGCATGGTAGCCTTTTCAGATACTTGAGAGACTGACATGTAGTGGAGAAATTTTTTATTTAGTAGGCTTTAAGGTCCAAATTTAGCTAGGATTAATGAATGAAAATTTCAGGGATAGAAATTGTTAGCTGGGTAAAAGGAAGCAGCATTTAATGGAAATGTGCAAAAAAAAAAAAAAAGTGAGATTATTGTCTTTGTAGGTGTTCAAACGAAGTTTGGAGATCAGTTAGTGGGGCTCTTGAATATTATGGCATGGAGGGCGTTTGAACATTGAATGGGAGTGGAGTGAGGAGATGGACTGAAAGGCCTTTATCCTAAGATGACACGATTCTGTGACCGCTGCCCCCCTCATCCCCCATCCCAGCTGACTCGCGGGGGCCCGCGGGGGCTGGTTGAGAGGCTGGGCCGTGACCTCGCTGTCTCCTCCAGGTGTCTGTCTGCCAGGAGATGGTGACCGAGCTGCGCAGCATCATCCTGTGTCAGGACAGTATCCACCCCCGCCGGAGGCGCGCCGGAGTCCCGCCGCCCCGGCCCCCCATCCCCGAGGAGCGCCGGCCCCGGGGCACCGCGACTCTCAGCAACGGGAAGCTGTGCGGGGCGGGGGAGCCCGACCAGCTCGCGCAGAGACTGGCGCAGGAGGCCGCCCTGGTGGCCCGCGGCTGCACGCACATCCGCGTGTGCCCCGAGTGCCGCCGCTTCCAGGGCCTGCGGGCGCGGCCGTCGCCCGCCCGCAGCGAGGAGAGCCTGGAGTGGGAGAAGACCACCAACAGCAGCGAGCCCGAGTAACCCCGACGGCCACAGGACGCGCGGAGGCGGGCGGGGCGGGGCGGGCGCCGCTGTCCGCCGCCAGCTCGGACTTGCACAGCGTAGACACCTCTCCGGATTTCGGATCCAGTCACATTTCAAAAAGATCAAAGCGCCTGACGCCCCAGCCAGAGACCGCGTCCGATCAGGGAGCGGGGTCCACCCGGAGACGTTGCACCCAAGTGGCACAGGACGGCTCTCCCTCGTGGGCACAAGGACCCATCTTCTCCCGGCGGGCCTTCCCCTCTCGCCAAAATCACGGAATATAGGGTCGGGGGAGGTCCCTGGCTAGACCAGTCCAATGAATTGGTGGAATCATCAGTTGAATTTCCCCCTAGGAAGGGGCCAATGTACCCTCCGTCTAGTTCTTACAGAAAAAAAAAAAAAGAAAATTAAACTTAACAGGGAAGTTTTTCCTTTCTGGATTTGTATATTTTTGTTAATGTTTTTCTTCTTTTCTCTTTTCTTTCCTCTCCTTTTCTTCTTTGTCATCTTCTCAGTTCTGTTCATTTGTTTTGTGGTTTTTGGAGGGGGAGGCTGGGTTAGGGAATGGAAGTCTAAATAATCCCTATTTCTTCTTTTTCCTGACTTTTGGGATGTTGAGTCACTAGTGCATCCGATTTCAGGTGCTTAACTCTTCTTTCTGTGTGGTGATTGGGGGGGCACAGGAGAAGGGGTCTTGGGGAGAATCAGATGGAGAGCCTCAAATAAAAGTCCATTTAAGTAAATTTTTAGATGCCAAAAAGCAGTTAACTCATCGTATACTCAGAGAGACCTTGAAACGCCTAGGACGTCAAGGATTAATCTGTCTTTTCTTTCCTTTTCTTTCTGACTTTCACTATTATTGGGTTTGATTTGATCTTTTGTGAATGTAATTTCTGAAGACAGACAGGGGAGGAGAATAGAATGCACAAAGTATCCTGGGACTTCGTTTAAGGAGCGGAAGTAGATAGAATTTTCCCATACCATGGCCTTGGCTTCGGTTGGAACGCGCCATTCATAAAGGAGGAAGAACTGGGTCACCCCGTTGGTATGGTGCATACTTTGTCAATTGCATCTCTTTTCAACCAAACTCAGTGGCTGCCTATGAAGCCAGACCCACAAGACTACCATGGATTGAGTGGTTTCTTGCTACTTAGATGTGAGACCTGGGTGCAAGTGTGTGTGTGTGTGTGTGTGCGTGTGTGTGTGTGTATTTATTAAATAGAAAGACCTTAAGTAATCAAGAATTTGCTAGGTTCCTGGGAGAGAGGGAGAGTCTCCTAGTCAATACACAGGCCTGGGAACTAGGAACTCTTGAGTCATAACCTCAGCTTAGGGCAGTAGCCCCCACCTTGTATGACTTTAGGTAAGGCATTTAACTTCTCTTCCATCCACCAAATAGGAGTTAACTGATGCTGGCCAGGTTATCAGGTGACTGCTAGTGACTGCTCTCCATGTGAGTGAGAAGTTTGCAGGGTCCAGAGCACACATCTGATGGGAGGGGTGAGTCTTTCTGCAGCTGCTTGACCTTTGCTTTGCTTCACTATTCGGGAGTTTCATTCAGAGAGTTCTCATTTGCTGATGGAAAACAAATTCTATGCAATTTCTGATTGTAAACTTAGAAAATTCAGAGAGAGAGAAATAAACAGCCACTACCGCCACCTCCACCTCCACCACCGCTGCCACCACCTTGAATGGAATTGTCCTCACTTTTGTCGCTGTTGCAAATGTACTAAAATAAAGACATCTTTGGAAGATAATGAGCTTAATTCACGTTTTTGCCATTTGGGTTGGTCAGCATCCTCTTTATGCCAGGACAGTTAGTTAGGGCTGCCGTCCTGGGGCCAAATGGTACCCTGACTATTCCTATGAGGGATACCCATTCTGTCCTCACCTGACCTCACCCATGAATTTGACTCCTTTTTCCTTTTTCTCTTTAACCATCAAATGACAACAAGCTGTGCAAGACACTTGTGTCTTCTTTTAAACCTTGCCTTGAGCCTCGTGGAGAAACGTGGATTTGGTGGGAAGGGCACCCAAAGGCTGGCTGACAACAGACCCCATTGGTGCCACTCTGCTCCAACCTGCAGATTCATCCCATGCCTCTGACAACCTGGTTCCTACTGTCAGATCCCATTTGGGGTGGGAAGGGTGGTTTTTTAAAAAAAAAAAAAAAAAACTCGTTTTTATGAGCAGGCTATCTTGATCAATAGCAAACTTTTTTTAATGGATTAGTGAAATAAATGTCCTCATGCATCCTTTATAGTCTGTTTCTCTGTGTGGAATAAAGATAAGATTAACAGCACTGGATGGTTTCTGTTAGCTGCTGAGAGCAGAGCTGCACCTCGCTCAAGATGGTGGGCGAATTTGCAACCAGCTAGAACTCTTCCTTGGTTTGTCTCCACTTTTTATCTGTTGGTTGTTGGCTTTCTTTTCCATTCTGTATTTTCTATCTGACTCTGTATACTGTATAAAGCAGTTTTTTCTTGTCTGTTTATCTTTCTTCAACTGGAATATTTACAATAAAACAGAAACAAACCCTGAAATGTTAGTGATGGATGAAAGCTATTTGGGTTTAGAAAGTATGGTTCAGTGTGTCTAATATCCAGGTACCAGACTTGAAAAGCAAATAAAAACATAAACCCACTTTGTGTCTTCCCCTCCACCGGCCCTCTCTCCCCCTCTCTCCACCTCCCTGTCTACTCAGCAACACCCCCACACTCCCCCCTGCTTCAGCTCTTTGTTCAGATCTCAGAAAAGTCTAGGTGGCTTCTTTCAATTTTTAGTCCTAGGAGCCTGAGCCAATCCGCCCCCACCCCGCAAAACGGATACATATGTTAATGAAGTTCAGGATTCCTAGGGTTTTGTCTTCCTAAATGCACTTTCAGAGAATAGTCATCTATTGATACCTAGGGTAACTCTAGTCAGATATCACCCCAGATTCCACTGGGAGCTTGAAGATTACATCAATTAAAATATAATACTTTGCTTTATTTCTTTTAATTGCTTTGCAGGGCCCCAACTGTCACAAGATCTGTACCTCAGAACCCAGGTAGGGTGTAAGCCGAGCATGCAAATGGCCGAAAATCTTTTGGCTACCCCTAATCCACTGCTCATATGAGAATATTCCTCCTGGGACCATGCCAGCCCGCTCTCTTATTGGTTAGGTGAGACTGAAATATCATGATAACCAATCCACCTGGGGCCACTCTGTGAAAGTTTCTTAGTTTTGGATTCCAAGGAGTTTAATTTTCTTTTGGAATCCAAGGGGGAACTTCCCTGTGGTGTAAGAGTCAAATACATGAGGCCAGAAAAGGGCTGGGGCACTTCAGAAACATCAGATTGGTGGTTTGAGGGAGGCTTGAGAGACCCATTTGTGGCCCTCCCACCCAATGGAGTGTTCACAGAAAGGTAGAACAATCTGGACATGATAAGGGAGATTTGAGTGCCTGACTAGTCAGTTTTCTTGGGGTAATAACAAAGAGGCCTATTTGGAAAATCCAGAGAAGGAATCCTTTCATAAATATTTTGCTTAAAGCTAATGCTTCCTATGGGGCTTTCTCAAGGAGAAATTAAACCTTGAGTTGCCTTGCGCCATGAGTAATTCCTTTGCCTTTAGGTGAATGGTGACTTTCTCCCCACAGTGGCCAGACAGAGAGTGCCCTCAGGAACTGACAACCTGCCCATCCTAAGGTCTGCCTCAAAGGCTGGGAATGGCATGCTCTCCTGAGACTTTTCCCATAGGGAAAAAGTTATTACTGGGTGTGGCTTTCAAAGGCGTCGGTGGGCGGGGTTGGGGGGTGTGTGGGATCTCCACATTTTAGAGCCAAAGTGGTCAACAGCTTGTTGTAATTTGAGGGCAACCAAGCAAGAGAAATTCTGCCACTACTGTTAGAACATTATCATTCAAGTTTTATGAATTTCATACTAATTTCTGGAGAATGAATGAAACAAAGACGTATGTTACCATTCAACAAACAGCAGAACTAATGCCAAGATCAGGAAAGAAGTCTACGAAAGCAATGAAGTAAAAAATAAGCTCTCTAACCAGAAGTGGCAGAAAAGTTGAGGTCCCAAGAAGGGTCATAAAAAAATTGAGCATATACTATAGCCATAGGTGAACGAAGCATATGCATATAAATATTTCACTTGCAAGGATTTACTGAAGCATGTCAGCACATTGTGACTGATGGGTATAGCAGCTGAGAACTTTATCCTATTTGCAAGTTAGACTAGATACAGATGATGGATTACACATCCCTCCATCATCTATATCTAGGGCCAAAGTTCCTCCTGTAGAAAACTAGCTGAAGATCCTGCCCACTCTTCAGTATTCCTTGTGCCCAATTGAATGTTGTTTCTTGGCTGTCAGGGAACACTGGCAGTTTTTCCACTGGGACTTTTCCATAGATTGCTGAGTAACCTGGAGAGGGTATTTGCCTAGCACCCAACACCACATTAGATTTTGCTGGAAATAAGACATAGAAGCAGTGATCTGTACTCTGCTTGAAGGACCAAACTAACTTTAACTTATAAGAAACTGAAAAAAAATCACACAAAATATAACAATAAAAGTACTTAGAGTGTGTAGTTTTGAATATTAACCACATAGAAATTCAGAAGCACTCAAAATTCTAAGTAGTTAAGAGAGCCAAGGAAGGCTAAGTGGAGGAAGCAGGACTGTTTGTGTGTTTGGGTTGTTAATTAATTAATTTTTTGATGTCTGGGAAACAAGATCTTGCTCATTGCCCTCGGAGTGAAATATGGTTAATTTATGTCGGTGATTTCAGCACCCCTCTGATAAAAGATCATTTGTTATAGCTGTTGTTTTCTCTTCACCCATAGCATCCTTTTTTGAGGAATTCTGGCTCTCAAACGATGCTTTTTCCTGTTTGCTGCCAACACTGGAGATTCTCACCGCTGTCTCATCCCTTGGCTTCTTTTAAGTTGTATTAGTGGAATTAGCTGCAGATGCAAACAGCCTAGACCTACAGAATACAGAAAGGCTAACTGAACAAGCAATGATACTGTCTAAGTGGATTTGGAGTTGTTTTTAGAAAAAAAGATCAAAGAGTTTTAAAATTGAGGGGAAGGAGTAAGAATACAAGATGGAAGGTGTGGAGCCAGTGTAAAAATTAATACAGAACCAAATGTCCAAATTTCTGATGTACGGGAACATTTAGAACTGCCTTCCTTTTCAGTCCATTTAACTGTCCCGTTATTCATAGCACAAGAAGTCTACCTGGAAAGGTATTCTACTTGGATTGTTCTGATTAGTTCTTAGTAGCTTTTCCATTAAAAATGATAAAATTTGACTTTCGTTTCTGTCATCCATAACCCTGTAGCGCCAAGTGGGTTACAAAAGCATTTTAAATCACTCAGATTGGTCAAATGTGAAGGTCAAAGGAGAGAAGACACAAGCACATGGCCAGCATAGGCTGGCTCTACCAAGAGACTGTGTGCCCTCAAGCTCAAGCAGCCACAGGACTTTAAAACCCGCTTACAGAGGATCCGATCAGAAATAATTCAGTATAGAGATACTTAAAGTTACTTTTCTTTGCTAATTTTTCCCTTCTTATATAAACCAAAGTGGTGTGTATGTGTAGTCGTTTAGCACAGACCTACAGGTTCCTGCCAGTGTGTGGGGTGTGTGTATATGGTGTATTGGTGTGTATATGGTATGTGAGTGTGTGGTGTATGTGTGAGACTATGTAGCCATTTAGCATAGACCTGCAGGTTCCTGCCACTGTATGTGTGTGACAGGTATATGAGTGTGTGTGTGGGGGGTGTGGGTGTGTATATGTGTGTGCGGTGTGTGAATGTGCGGTGTGTGAGTGTATGTATGAGTGTCAGAGTGTGTGGTGTGTGTGGTATGTGGGTGTATATATGTGTGTGAGTGTGTCATGTGTAAGAGTGTGGGATGTGTATTTGTGTAACAGTTTAGATCAGACTTACAGGTTCCTGTCATTGTATGTGTGCTTGTGGGGTCAAGGGTGTGAAGCATGTGTGGATGTATTTGTGTGGTGTGTGGGTATGTATATGTGTGTGAATGTGGTGTGGTGTGTATGTGTAGCAGTTTAGCACATACCTACATCTTCCTCTCAGTGTGTGTTTGGGGTGTGTATGGGGTGTGTGTTAGGTATGTGTGTGGCAGCTTAGCAGAGACCAACACGTTCCTGTCAGTGTGGATATAGTGTGTGTGCACCAAGTGGGTGCGTCTATGTGTGTAAGTGTGTAGTGTGTGTGTGTGAAAGAGTGTGTGGGGTGTGTGTGTAGCAGTTTAGCACAGACTTTCTGGCTCCTGTCAGTGTGTGTGTGACGTGAGTGAGGTGTGGTGAATGAGTGTGTGTGAGTGTGGTATGTGTAGTGTGTGTGTGTGTGTGTGTGTGTGTGTGTGTATGTGTGTGTGTGTGTAGCAGGTTCCTGTCCATGATCCTAATGTCCCTTTCAAAAGAAGACTCTTCCCATTATCGCTTCAGCCTTCTCCGTGCTCCTAGGTAACACTGCTGGCTTTAATCTTCTGGCTTTTGGAGGCTTAGTTCTCACTGAATGGTCTTTGATGTAATTTATTTCTAAGCTGAACGCATATGTAGATGCATGAGGTAAAAGGCGTTTTTTCCCATTCCCAGGTGAGTGATAAGATGCCTGAGCTGACTTCTTAAAACTTATTCCTGCTCTACCTACATCATTTGCAAAACAAAGTTCCTCTAGCATTAGTAAATGACTAGAAAAAAAATGCTGTGCCGATAGTGTGACTGAACACAGCCAGAGAGAATCAGAGCCGTGCAGGCCGGCTTTCACTTACGCTCCATTCTTATCAATAACCTCATCCATTTTAGGCAGAAAATATTTTCAAAAAGTTCAGATAATGAAATTGTTAACATTTGAGAGGTTGGATTGGCCAATGGAGTACAGAATTCAGAAACATTCTCACTTAGGTAGCCTATCTCTTGTTTCAAATAAAACGGTAAATTTGCTAAAGCTGCCATTATTTTCAGAGGATTCAAAGGTCTCCCTGATCAGGCCCCTGCTGATCTTTCAACCCTCTCCTGACACTTTTCACCTCCTTTCCACCCCACACAGCTGTCAAACTGTACCCCTCACTCCTAGATATTGATCCTCTGCATCCCACGTTCTGGGTGTTTGCTCTGGCAGTTCCCACCTCCTGGAATGCCCTTCCCATTCATTCTCTACTGCCAAAGCCTACCCATATTTCAGATCCAGCTTAAATACCACCTCTCTTATGAAGTCTTCAATGATCCCCATTTACTAAGGGAATAAGCAATAACTTCTCCCTCTCCTGAGCATTCTCAACCATATATATATATATATATATATATATATATATATATATATATAACCCTTATCACCTACTACATTAAATTATATGTGACACATATGCTGGCCCCCTTACTCCCACCTACCAGAGTAAGGTCTTTATAGAGAAAATCGTTTTTTTCATCTTTTATGTTTCACAGTGTGTAGTATTCCTGGGCACATATTTGGTTCCCATGAATGAATGCATGAACGAATGAGGCAAATTCAACTGAGAGCAAATGCACATAAAAATGCAGCAGGTGTGAAACTGAGTGGCAGGGATATGCTAATACACCCTTGATTTAAAGCAACCATGCAAAGCACTGCTTAATAATTTATACCAGACAAAAATACGACTTCATTTACTTTACTGGGCATGAACCTAGTGGGGAGAGAGTTGATAGTATATGTAGACTGGTTCAGAGTTGATCCAATCGGTAGGTATGAGGGCATGTTTTCTTCCCACCGCCTGCATACCTTCTATACAGGTCAGGAGAATTCAGCCTCCCGACTCCCAAGCCAGCTTTGGAAAAAAAAATCAGTTAGCCTTCTCCCTTTTCTCTTCAGCATCCTCAAAAAGTGATATGTGCTCCAAAATAGAATTACCAAAACTTGGTTACTGGGTCATCCATTTTCATGTAAGTCCAGCGAGGTGGTGCTTGCTCAGAACAGATGCAGTCTTCTTTACCAAAATAATCAAAATCAATCTATGTTTCCTCCTTAGTTGCCAGGAAAACAGACACATTTCTCCTCGGTAGTTTGCTTTTAAAATGTGAAACATCATCATGGTTTGAAGGGCAACAAATTATAGCTCTAGCATTTAGAGTGATTACCATATTGGGAAGTCTGGCCAGTTTCGACGAGTTTAGAAAAATGCTGCAATTTTTCTAAGTGTTAGTGTTTGGATCAAAAAAATAAAGAGAGACACTGAGGGAAGGAACAGCAGCATTTCTCCAGGCTTTACTGCCTGCCAAAACATTTGTTTATTTAATCCTTGTGATAGCCCCATCAATTAAATGTTACTTTCAGGAGAGAAAATGAAGATTTCTGGAAGTGAAATTACATACCCAAAGTGCCACCGTTAGTGAAAAAGCTTCAAGATGAAGGGCAAAGATTAGAGCCCAGTTCTCTCCGTTTCCATTTC
Source organism: Saimiri boliviensis (assembly GCF_048565385.1). Taxonomy (NCBI): domain Eukaryota; kingdom Metazoa; phylum Chordata; class Mammalia; order Primates; family Cebidae; genus Saimiri; species Saimiri boliviensis. Next base: position 56,584,744 of record NC_133454.1, read on the forward strand.
CAGGATATCTTTTATTGCATCATATCACCTGATCCCAGAGAGGATAAAACCCAGGAAAAGTTCCACATATGCTTGATTTTTAAGAGCTAGGACTCTTGCTTTTTGTTGTTGAAGCAGACAAATCACTTTGATTCTATAACCTTGTTCATCCCTAATATTTAACATTAGTTTTGCAAACAACCTGCTTCCATATATGCTCAGAAATTATCAGTGATGGTAAACGTACAACTTAAGAGATGGCATTCGGCTGGTCACGGTGGCCCATGCCTGTAATCCCAGCACTTTGGGAGGCCAAGGCGGGCAGACTGCTTGAGTCTAGGAAGTCAAGACCATCCTGGATAACATGGTGAAACCCTGTTTCTACAAAAAATACAAAAATTATCCAGTCCTGGTCCTGTGCCCCTGTAGTCCCAGCTACCTGAGGGGGCTGTGGTGGGAGGATTGCTTGAACCCAGGAGGCAGAGGTTGCAGTGAGCCGAGATCATGTCACTGCCCTTCAGCCTGGGTGATAGAGTAAGACCTCATCTCCAAAAAAACAAATAAAAATGATGGAATTTTACCAGAAGAAGTTTTTTATTAGGTTCTCTGACAATATTTCTTATTATTAATAGCAATGAGGGTTTATGGTTTTAGTATAGCACACATCAACTAGCCAGGACATTTAGTTGACATGAACTACCAGCTGCTCTGATTTTTCTTCCGGAGAAAGAAAGCAATGTTCAGCGAGCAGAGATAACAATCTAACTGAGGAAAACTGTGCATAGGCCCTTAGAGATCTAGAAGTTTGCCACCTAGATTGGTAAACCAGAAGGACCCTCCCACAGTCGGGTGCACCATTTCAGTTTATTCCCCTACTGTTAGGACCATACCCCAGCCATTGAGTCTACAAAGGTAATCTATCCATTGAAATCCATAAGCCTCTATTAAATGCTATGTTTGAATTGGTGGGGAGGGAGGGAGCTTTGTGGGTATGGCTGAGAGGTATGAAGATGGATGAAGTCATATGGAAAAGGCAGTAGACTTTTTCTTCTCTGTAGCCCCTAGAACTAATGGTGCATATTGCTGAGATATGGAATAAAGGTCAATAAAAGAAAGACTCTAAACAAAGCAATGAGCTCCTTATCACTGTAACTATGTGAGTTAATTGCCAGATAAAGTGCTCTGTTTTATATATGTTATTTTAATATCCATAGTGGGTAGGTTATCATTTCCCTTATGCTACAGAAGAGAAAACGATGTCACTTGGTCAGCATCAATGTAGAAGTCAGTGGTGGAATTGGGGTTTGAACACAGCCGCCTGGCTTAAAAGTCTCTTTTTTAGTAAAAGTCCTTTTCCAGCCACCCTGGAGGTCTTATGATTATAAGGCCATGGGGCCTGCCTTCAGACTACCATTCAGAAGAGGAGACAAAAATACCAATATGCACCATGTAAGAGAGGAGACAGACTATAGTGCAAGGGGGAAATAATATGTAAAACAAAAACATTATCTCATTGAAGAGACTGGAACACAATTATAAAATAATAGAGGAGATTTCTTTAATAATGAAAGATATGACTACAAGAGGCATAACAGCAAATTAATCAACTAACAAACTTGATATTCAACAAGTATTTATTATTTAGTCCAAAAAATGTTCCTTCAACACCTACTATGTACACATTTCTGTCCTAGGCACTGAAAGATACAGAAAACAAGGCCCAATGGAAGGAAGTCACTTTGTGGATGACTCATTTGGTCCTGAATCTTAATTTGCTTTTTAAACATTTTTGTTATGTATCATATTGATACTCAATTTATACTTTGAGTTTCATTTTTTCCACTAAATAAAGTAATACTCATACATGATAGAAAATTTAGAAAATCCAAAAAGTAGAAGAAAGAAACAAAACACCCCAAACGCAGTACCTAAAAACCCTATTAACATTTTTTCTTCTATTCATTTTTATGTGTTTTTGAGTCATTGTGTTCTTACTGTAGGCTACTGCATTATTATCTTTCCATGAACATCAAGCTTATCCAACAAGATTGTGAGCTACTGGAAGGTGGAGATTAGGGAGCAGACTTCCCTGGAGCCCCTGGAGCACAGAGACACAAAACTCGCACAATGCTCTCAGTACAGAAGGTGCTGTAATAATGAATGGATTGATCACTCACTCATTTATCATTAATAAATGAGGACACACAAAATACATAAAAACAAATTTCTTGCCTTTGAGGCATTAACAATCTGCTTTGAAAGTCAAGCCTATTTGTGCAAAGCCTTCTAACCCAAGGCAATGTATGACTAAATGCTAAATAGTAGTTGTGAGATGCTCTTTAGAAAGAAGTGGTATGTGGTGAGGAAAGATGGCCTGGGACATGCCTGAAGTATCTGATATTATTATTTTTTTAAGTGTCCAATAAGCCCCCAACAGAAATGGGTTTGTCGATCTCAAGCCAGTTCCCATTCTTCTACCCGGTGCCAAGCGGTCTCCCCATTGACTGTCTCAGAGGACCCACTGTATTCTACACAAGCAAAAGAAACCAGAGCGCCTCTCTCTTCACAAGGGGAATTACCCAGCTAGGGTTTCCTCCCAGCTCTGGGACACGGAGGGAATTCTAGGCTACACAGCCATGCTGCGGATATCTTTCTCCAGTGGGTAAACTTACTAGAAAAGGGTTTTAAAACTTTTTATAGTTCTCGCTCTCTTTTAAGCTTAAGTCTGCTCAGGTGGAAGTGCTGAAACAGTACTCTCTACTGCCTAGTTATCTGATAATTGTGGTCTCAGGGTCCCCATTATACAACTTGTGTTGAAGCGTATTGGAGCTGGGTAACTTGCCTTGGCTCTGCTGGGCAGCAAGAGAACAACACACTGGGGACCTGGGGGCTTCTCACATGGCCTGCATTCAATTAACAGTTCACGGCTAATCAATAGGGGCACAGCAATTGGGTGGATGTAAGCAGGGCTGGAGTGGAAGGATTTTTCAAGTAATCCTATTGGAGAATTACCCTGAGCATGAAGAAATGTGTAGTATCAAGCTGCACTTGGCACGCTCCAACTAAGGTAGTGGCAGCCTGTCTGACAGGATGTCCGTGCTTTTAACAGCTCTTTTAATTCCAAATGAAATGAAAATTCCTTTCTTAATCATCATTAGGGCTCCAATTTTATTTCTCATTATTAAACTATGAAGTTGGCCAAAACATTTAAATTAAGCAAAATGAGGAGATTTATGAGCAAATTGGACGCTAGGTGAAAATTCAAGCCTAATCGCTAAAGATTAAGAAAGGCACAATAACCACCTCATTGGAAAAAAAAAAAAAAAAAAAGAGCACATCTCAGAGTAAACAGGAAGAAATGTTCTTTCTTATCTTCCCCAAAGAACCAGCTCCTTAAAATTGAGTTTTAGATGATGATTTTATGCTTGGTAATACCCACATGATTTGAGAAATGTTGGAATAAGACTTAAATGGTATTTTAGTCTCTGTGTAGAACTAGAGAAGTATGTCAGATTGATAGCCCTCAGCAGGCAACGGCCTCCCGTGGAGAAAGAACACTGTGCTGAGAGCAGCATGAATTATTTCAGATCCCTTTTACCCTAAAGACAGAACCCTGCTAGGTGGCCGGTGTGCAGGTCAGAGATTAAACTTGTTTGATCTTCAGTTCCTCCACTGCGACTATCATGCCAGAAGGAAGGATGATGTTTCCAGTTAGTTGGAGTGTCCATGGGTAAGGGATGTGGCTGAGGCCCCATTCGAAGTCATTATCAGAGGCTGCCTTCTTCCAGGAGCAGAACACTGTTGCAGGGGCAAATCTGAAATGGTAACTGAGAGAGGAAAGTTTCCATAGTCAGCCACCCAAGCCAGCAGCCTTTGGAGGCATTTTAGTTTAAGACCAAAGAATGTCAAGGAGATCCATAATCCCATCTATAGGTCCTAATCTCTTTCAGTAGTGAAGAGAGGCAGTTGCCTTATTGCAAGTGAGGACATCAATGATCCCTGGGGAGTCTCAGTGAAAAATTCATTCACTTCGAATTGAATACCATGGCTTGCCCTGAAGGTGGATGTAAAGGTATGCACTGGAAGTCAGTTTTAGTTGCTGCAAGATTCTGCTGTCCTCAAATATACAATTCTCCCATGCATCTACTGTGGTACTTCAAATGGCCATATCAATAGAGTGATTTCTTTTTGTTAATACTGAGTTAATCATTATCAGTCATTTGTTACCCAAGAGCAGAGACAAGGTCAAGAATACAACAAGGAAGAGGTCAGCTCTTACGGAGGATCACACAAGACCTGGTGCCAGGAGACCCACACCAATGATCCTGGGGTCTGGTGGTGTGGAGGTACCAACGACTGGGGAAACCTGGTCCCAAGACACAGGGGTGAGGTAGGGAGGTGGAGAAGCAAACGAATGTTTCTTTCATGTCTATTCTGTTCCAGGCATAAACTAGGCACTTTTGTATAAGTTATATTTAATCAAGATTAACTCTTTAAGGTAGTCCTGTTACCCTCATTTTGGAGCTGAAGAGTTGGAGGCTCAGGGAGTCAAAGTACTCTGTCCAAGCTCACAAACTTGTCCCAGCATGGATCTGAGCTCAAGCTTGCCAGGCTTCAAAGATTCTGGTCTCTCTGGGACAACATGCCAACTCCCTGGAGATAAAAGAATAAGAAGCTCATTTCACAGCTGAGTCAGCCAAGATTCACCTTGCCACAGGGGCCTCTGTGGGAAATTTTAAGAACCCCCACAGTTTCCCATAATAAAATCTTCCAAGATTTCAATGTAGGTGGAATCTCTACATGAGAATGGGAAGCTGGATATGGTAACCAGATTTCTATCCCCTCAAGACTCATCTTCCCCTTGGAGTCTTGTCACAGATCACTGTTGCCATCTTTGTTTTGGGGCTGCTTTTGCTCTTGCACAAACGATACTCAAGTTGACCTAGAAATTTTCCTTAATTCCCTATAGCACAGCTGCAATAAGATGGAAATGGTAAAGTAAGGCTAAACAACAAGGCCAAGGGATAACAAAGGAAAATGAACACAGATTAAAACGTAGCTAATTAATTGGGCTCAAGAGTTGTGGCTGCTCTTCAGAGTATGGTCCATCCTCAGAGGGTCCCTGCGCAGGCTCCTTCCTGCCTAGCTTCTACCTGCTTCTGTGGCAGAGGCCAAAATCCCCATCCCATCCTACCTCAAGCAACTCGGAACATCTTAAAGCATGTTTATGTTCCTGCAACTTCAGGCCATTGTCTAAAGCCAGCCTTCAAATTTCTAAGCAAATGCTCTCCCCATACAAACAAGCACCAACTTGGAATTATTTATTTTGGAGTAGCGCCAAATTAATAACTAAATCTGAATGAGAAAACATATGTAGCATAGGAAAAGAGGAAGAACTTTTTATGACTTGTCAAAATATGAATACCAGTAACTCATTTTTATTTTATTTTAAAAATTCATTTTAGAGAAAGTATCTCTCTCTGTCACCCCAGCTGGAGTGTAGTGGTGCCATCACAGCTCATTGCAGCCTCGATTTCCTGGGCTCAAGCCATCCTTCCACCTCAGTCTCTTAAAGAGTTAGGATTACAGGCATGAGCTATCAGGCCTGGCCTCATTTTTATTTTAAATATAAGTACTCATTAGCTGGGTGTGGTGGTATGACCCTGTAGTACCAGCTACTTGGGAGGCCGAGGCAGGAGGATTGCTTAAGCCCAAGAGTTTGAGGCTACACTGAGCCATAACTGCACCACTGCACTCTAGCTGGAGTGACAGAGTGAGGCCCTGTTTCAAAAAAGCAAACAAAAAAAAGTGCTCAAAGCCCTAGCAGTCATTTATTTCTTTTGTCATAGTCATTGGGACCTAATTGAATACATTTTTCTCATGAACTATCCACTTCCTTTAGAACAAGGCTATGTTCTCACAAAGCTACCAAGTCAGCTTTTGTCCAGGACTTGAAGACCTTCAAAATAACAATAAAATAATATGTGGCATCCATCAGGTAGGCAAAATAAACAAACAAAACTCTGAGTATCAAAGCTGGTAAGGAGGTGGGATATAGGAAACTTTCATGTATGTACTTCTGGTAGGTGGCAAACTGGAGAACAATTTGGTAATATCTAGTAAAGGCAAAGTCAGGAACATTCTATGAATCATCAATTCCATATCTTAGAATACACTCTAGAAAAATTCTCGAAAATATTCACAAGTAGACATTGACAAAAAATATTCATTGCAATAGTTGGTAACAGCAAAACAGACAGAACCAAAACACCTGGAAATAATTTAAAAAGCATACCCACAAAAAGATGGATTTTTAAAACTAGTATTTAATCAATGCAATGCAGCAATTCACAATAATAAAAGTGAAGGGACCAGCTCTACATATTTCCATATGGATAATTCTTTACAATATAAGATTGAGTGAAAACTCCTGTAGCTCAGGTGAACTAAGCTGTTGCTCACAGTCACTGACCAGGAAGAATACTTGTTCAACCATCCTTTCAAAGCAACGTTTTTAATCATATGGGCATAGCCTTCCTTAGGCATTTTAGGAGGCTGAACTATTGATTTCATGCCAGCAAAGCAGCTTTTCCTTAAGGGTCTAATGATTTAAGTGCACCTGTAATATGTGGAGGGACTCACTTGTACTGTCAGTGATGGACTACAGCAGATACGAGCAGGAAAACAACCCAAAAAGTATTTGCCTGTCACAAGTGTATAAAAGGAGCAGTAACCCAGTTAAAGGAATGCAGATAAGCAGTTTTTAATGAGTATGTGTTAGTCAAAAGAAATCTGGAAGAGACTCTTCAAGAACTCAGATTTCACTGTTGCTACCAACACAGTAAAAGGATTGAGAAGTGCTTGTGTTTTTCTTTACTAGAGTATTAAATCTATTCAAAAGATCAACAATCTGATTTTTTACCCAAATGATTTTTAGTCCTATGTGGCATTTGGAAGGAAGTCATCTAAAATTTAAAGTGCTTACCAGAAATCAGGTAGAAAACCTTCATAATTAAAGTGTAGAAGTATACAGGTGGCATGGCACAATGGAAAGTCAGAACTGAGTCAATTCTGTTTCTACCACATATGAGCTAGTGGTGCTTTGGACAATTCATTTAATGGTTCTCATCCTCAGCTTTAAAAAAAGTAAACTAGAACCTTTTACAGTGTTGCTGGGAAGATTACAGAGTTAACACGTGAAGTACATACGTACAGGGCTTGGTAAATAAGAAGGGTCCAAGAAGTGCTCGAGATTATGATGATGATGAAGATGAAGGGAGGAAGAAGAAGAGGAAGAAGAGAAAGAAGAAGAGGAGGAGGAGGAGGAAGGAGACTTTTCTTTTTCTCTCTCTTTTTTTTTTTTTTGAGACAAAGTTTTGCTCTTATTGCCCAGGCTGGAGTGCAATGGTGCAATCTTGGCTCACTGAAGCCTCCCCATCCTGGATTCAGGCAATTCTTCTGCTCAGCCTCTCAATTAGCTGGGATTACAGGCACCTGCTCCCACATCTGGCTAATTTTTTTTGTATTTTTAGTAGAGACGGGGTTTCACTAGGTTGGTCAGGCTGGTCTTGAACTCCTGACCTCAAGTAATCCGCACACGTCAGTATCCCAAAGGGTTGGGATTACAGGAGTGAGCCATGGTGCCTGGCCAGAAGAGTCCTTTTTTAGGCTGCTATCAGCTACATCCTCCTTAAAATATTTATGGTGCTGATGGGAAAGGAACACAAAAACTATGCAAATGGATCAAAAGTCTATAAAGCACTTAGTAGCAAAGTGTAGTTTCTTGCACTTAGATGACAATTAGCCACTCTATTTTATCACCATAATTTTTTTTCTGATTTTGATTTACTTTATTGTTTGCACATTATTGATCAGCAGAGAGCTGACTATATGGACTACATTATATTGAACCCCTGAAGAATTATTTTTAGGGAATTACCCTTTGGTAAGATGTTATTAGCTGAGATGGAGCCCAGTGAAACTCACTAGCTCTATTGTAAAGACAGTTTTTGACAATGAGGTTCAGTGCATTGCATCTTACACTGTCCATTCCCGGGTCTCTGGGGAAAATGCCTATCTGATCTTAGAGCCCAAAATAGCTAAAAATATCAAGTAATTATTTGTATCCTATAGATACTAAGAACTGACAAGCTTCTTTTCCTTTTTTGAATCAGTATCTGGGGAGCTAAATTTGAGATCTATTGGTCGAATGCATTATGTCATCACTGTGTGCATTTTTAACCCTGCTCTGAAGTTCTCTGTGTTCCTATCCTTGTTTTTCTTCTCCTTTCACCCTGCTTTTAGCTAAAACACACACAAATATATAGATACATAGATACATATACCTACACTACAACATAGTGCTCCATACTAACCTGTAAAAGAACTTATGCAAAGTATTGTCACTCTGGATGATCTGAGAATAGCTTAGTGCTGTGCAGACTAGTCAAAAGTTTTGTTTCTTCCATAAAACCTTCATATACGCATGTTTAAATGCAGCTTTTAAAAAGGCAGTTAAGTTGTTAGCTCTCATCTAGATCCTAAATAAGTGTTTTTCCCAGTACATCATTTATAATATACTGTTGCACCTCAGGAATTGAGGTATTAAAGTGCTGCTTGAGACATGCTGGGAAAACTCTGGAAAATAACTTGCAAAATAAAAACAGTTCAAGAAAGCAATTTTACCTTCCATTTTCCTGGTGGGATACTCTCTGGGATGGGGCTACACTGCTTATGTGTAAGCAAAAATCTACTCTGTATGCCGAAAGAAAGACAGAAGCAACTCCAGTGTGAGACACTAAGCAGGAGCACTCAGGAGATAATTTATGGGGCTGAGAGTCAAGGCCTTGCTCTTTTTCAGTCGTCATCATCTTTATGCATGAAGGACCCACCATAACACTTTTTGCCTTTCTTTAGCTCTCTGGTGTGTCTGCTTTTATTTTTAAAATTACAGATATTAAGTCTCGCCATGGGTTCAAGGGCACAACTTAACTCACTCAAATTATGCTGCCCGTCCCTGACTAAGAGGAGCGCGCAGAATTCAGCATCATAACACCGAGTGAGGTGAGGGGGCCTTGGCTCTGAACCATGTACGTTTTCCTCTCTTAGAAAAGGCACATTGACACTCCCTGCCCCAGGGACTGTTTCGCTTCATAACTCTTGGTAATTCTGTCCATTTACTTTTTGCAATTCTTTTTGGGCCAAATTCCGGTGAGGTGCTACGAAGATGGATGTGACTTCATGAGGAAAGAATGTGAATTTTTAGCCTAAAAGAACGATGAGGTGAGGTCCTTTCTTTCATGCCTTCATTTTCCTCTGAATGCTGAATTGACGATTTTTTTGCATCATTAATGAAGAAAAGGGGAGAACATAGTCTTGTGAAGGAGTCTATAGAGACATTTCTCAGAAGCTTATAGGAATAAGATTACCTGTCACAAACAGGACACAGAAGTCCCCATTCTTTCCTGAAAAGGACAGAGTACATGGCTTGTGCCTTATTCCCTTTGGACACATCATTCCAATGAGGGCCAGACAAAGTTTTGCTCTTGTTGCCCAGGCCAGAGTGCAATGGTGCAATCTTGGCCCACTGAAGCCTCCACACACTGGGTTCAGGCAATTCTGCCCAACTTTCCAAGTAGTGTTCCCTTCAGGACGTATCATTCCAATAAGAGCCAGCTATAGCCTAGTGGTGAACACAATGCCTCTGGACTCAGGCTCCTGGATTCAAATCCCAACTCTACCACTTTATGTCATATGCTTTCAACAAATTGCAGCACTTTAACTTCACTAAGCCTAATTTTTTCAACTATAAAATGGGAATGATAATATGAGTACTTATTTCATAGGGTGGTTATAAGAATTTTTTTTTTAGAGCTAGGGTCCTACTCCATCTCCTAGGCTGGAGGCAGTGGCACAATATGATTCAAAGCTCACTGCACCTTTGAATTCCTGGACTCAAGGGATCTTCCCACCTCAGCCTCTCTCCCAAGTAGCTGGAATTACAGGTATGCACCACCATGCCTTGCTAATTCTTTTTATTTTTGTAAAGATGGGGTCTTGCTATGTGGCCCAGGCTGGTCTTGCACTCTTGGCTTCAAGAGATCCTTCCACCTTGGTCTCCCAAAATGACGTAAGCCATTGCACCCAGGGGTTATAAGGATTATTAACATAATCTCTATAACCCATTTAGGACAGTACCCAGGCAAATTAAGCACCAAAAGATGTCAGCCGTCATTATTTACAGGGACAAAATCACTTTAAGTCTGGTTGATCCACAAACTTTTCATTTTTATTTTTAAAAAACCCTTTTAATAAAAAAAAATATTCTTCATGCTCCCACACAATAGGGCCCCATAAACCTTTAGTATAAAGTAATTAAAAATTATTAATTTTTAAATTATAGGTACTGATACATCTTTTTCAAAGTAGCACCTATATGTTTGAGAACTGATGTTTATTCAGGGTTTGGTGCAGAAGGGGATTTGCAGATCCCTTGTGAAGAACTCTCCAGGACCCTCTGAGTCTGAGTCCACATCTAGAGAAACCTTGCTTCCCTGCAATTTCCGGTGTCTGGTGGAGCAGTGGTCAGTGACATGGTAAAAGGTATCCACGACAAAGGGTTCTAAGGCCAAACATGCTGCACAAAATATACTTAAGCCATTATTTCGTTTTGCAGAACTTTGTGGAGCATTTATTTTATTTTATTTTATTTTATTTATTTTGAGACAGTCTCACTCTGTCACCCAGGCTGGAGTGCAGTGGCATGATCTTGGCTCACTGCAACCTCCGCCTGCCAGGTTCAGGAAATTCTCCTGCCTCAGCCTCCTGAGTAGCTGGGATTACAGGCGTGTACCACCGCGCCCAGCTAATTTTTGTATTTTTAGTAGAGACGAGTTTCACCATGTTGGTCAGGATGGTCTTGAACTCCTGACCTCGTGATCCACCCACCTCAGCTTCCCAAAGTGCTGGGATTACAGGTGTGAGCCACCGCGCCTGGCCGTGGAGCATTTATAATGCAAATTGTACAGTGACTCTCCAAGAGGGTGATATAGGATGGCTTTTCACAGACATTTTTGACAAGAGCTGTGTTGTGTATGCATGAATGCCTGTGTTTGTGTGTGTGTGTGTGTGTGTGTGTGTGTGTGTGTGTGTGTAAAGCACCTGTAGCAACTTGGGAACAAGAAGGCTTGAAAACATACCTTTCTTGGACCTCCTTTTCCTACATGTCAGTAGCTTGTAAAGCTTCTCTACTGCTTTAGTACTACTGTTTGCCAGCACTGCTGATGGCTTCCATGCTACCCATTCCAGGTATTACATAGCTGCCCCTCTTTTTAGGATGCTATGGTCCTTTGAATGAGCTCCACAAAGTATTGCTTTACTCTCTGAGATTACAAACTCTCCTGTGTAGAAAGTTGTAGAAAATTCCCAAAGTGTGGCCTAGAGGGGTTTGATTCCTAACTTGTTGATATGAGTTGGCTGTGTCCCCTCCCAAATCTCATCTTGAGTTGTAGTTCCCATAATCCCCATGTGTCATGAGAGGGACTTGTTGGGAGCTAATTGAGTCATGCGGATGGTTATCCCCATGCTGCTGTTCTCATGATAGTGAGTGAGTGCTCACAAGATCTGATGGTTTTATACAGGACTTTCCCCCTTTTGTTTGGCATTTCTCCTTGGTGCTGCCATGTGAAGAAGGATGTGTTTCCTTCCCCTTCTGCCATGTTTGTAAGTTTCCTGAGGCCTCCCCAGCCATGCTGAACTGTGAGTCAATTAAACGTCTTTCCTTTATAAATTACCCAGTCTTGGTTATGTTTATATTAGCAGCATGAGAATAGACTAATACACCAGTATAAGCATTCCTCCCTGCACACCACAATATAATGACTCAAAAGGATCTGAGCACCTTGACGCTTATCTCCTCCCAGGTAAGTTCTCTACTTATTCCGGAAGCTGAGAAAATCTTTTCCCACTTATTTTTAGTGTGCTTTCATTTCAGTATCTTCTTACCTTACTGGCAGCAAGAATGCCAAGTTCTCATATAATAAGGCTCCCAGCAACCTGTTCCAGAGTTTCTCAAGTGGACAAACATATTAACCTTTTTCCTATCTGAGCTAGGTATCTGTAGAGATAAAGATAAGTATAGTTTAGAGGTAGAAAGCATTTGGTAGAGTCAAAAATGATTCCATTTTACTGGCTTCTTTAGTAATTGGTGTGGAAAGTGATACTGTTTACTAAAATAGGGAAGATTAGATTGGGAGGGGAGGAAAGGAGGGGACTGAGATTTCTCTCTGTGGCATGCTAAATTTGAGACACCTATGGGCTATCTAAGTGGAAGTATTTAATAGGCAGTTGGATATGCAAGTCTGGTGGCCAGAGATGTCCGGGCTCGTTATTTAAAATTGATCAACATGAAGATGTTATTTAAATTGAGGGTAATAGATGACATGACCTGAGGAGAAACTTGAGAGAGAAAGGAGAGAAAAAAGCATTAGAACTGAACCCTAAGCAACTCTAACATTTGGAAGTAGGACACAGGGGGCAAATTAAAGAGGAGAAGTCAGTGTGAAAGAGGAAAGTCAGAAGCAAATGATGTCTAAAAGCCAAAAAGAAGGGAGTGGTTAAGTGAATCAAATACTACTGTGAATTTAAAATGAATGCAGGTAACTGTCCATTGGCAAGCCTCACAAGCATGGTTTCAGTGGGGAGTGGCAGAGAGAGAATCCAGATTGGAGTAAACTGAACAGTGAATGGTGAGGTAGGAAACAGAGTTAACATGTGCACTGACTATTTTAAAGCAATTTTGCTGAGAGGGGAGCATAAAAATAGAACAGTAGGGAAGAGGGTGCAGCCTGTGAAGTCAAGAAGGGAAATACCAGAGCATGCCGACGCTGCGATGGGAATGATCTACTAGGGAGGAAGAGATGGTGATGCATGAAAAGTAGGGGGAAATCAAAGGGCGGAAAGAAAAACTCCAGAACACAAATGGTGGAATTGGCCTTTGACAGGTGAAGGGACAGACACAAGGGGAAAGGGCCTGAGTGCAGGTGAGCTTTAGGGAAGGAGGAAGAAGATAAATACATTCATGCTGACGGCATTCATTTTTCCTAATGTGCTGTGAAGTGAGCTTGGCAGGAAGATGAGGGATAAAGGAAAGTGAGACAGGAATTCATCTTAAGGAGTGAAGAAAATCAGTCATGAGTTAGCAGTACCAAGCACCTGTTTACAGTTGGAGATGAGGTTAAAGAACAGCCAGTCAGCTCAGGTGTGTGGTTCTTCCTGGCAGTGTTCAGCTCCTCTGGTACAGGCACAGTTAGGTTTACCTGGTTGCTTGCCATGCAAGATGGACAGAGGACAACAAGAAGGCACTAGAATTGGGGATATTTGCAAGGAAATGTTTGGACAGGGCCTCAGGTTCGGTAAATTCTTGAGTCTTCTCCTGCCAGAGTCGTATAACCAATTCCTCACTTCCCTTTCACCACTATAATATTTGCTGTACATGTATATCAAATACATCCACATACACCTACATATATACACACATATAAGAGACAGGGACATTCTCTATTTTTGTGAGGTCTTTGCCTTCAACCTTTTCTTTGAAGAATTCTGGGTCTAATGGGGTCACATATAAAATAAGTTACTTATAAAAGTTATAATCGAAGAATGAATAAAGTATTTGGGAGCATAATGGAAGGAGCAATTCCATTTTATCTGGAAGATGGAGCTGTCTCCACAGATAAATGGATATATCATGCTTCCTCAGACTTAAACATTTTCATTTAGGTCTTGATGTTCAGTAGAAACTAACTTATGAAGATAGAAATAATTTAATAGATAACATTTATTTAATGTTTACTATGTGTCAAGCATTAAGAACTTCACATACTTCAGCCATTTAATTTATGAATGAGTTCTATTTTTGTCCCTATTTTTCCGGCAAGGATAAGAGATGTGGATTATTCTTCTCTAAAGTGCCCCATGTGGAATTCAAACCCAGGTCTCACTGATGTTGAAAGCCTGGAAGAGGAAACAGCACCAGCAAAGGTCCAAGGAATGTAAAAATGCATGAGATGTCCATGTAAGGGAGAACCTAGGGGGGTGGGAAATAGCAATAGGAAGTCAAAGAATAGAGGAGCATGGCAGGGGTGGGGGTAGAAGAAGCAATGGAAGTTGAGCCAGGAAAGCCAGTTGTGCCCAGATTCCTGTCTTCAACTATAAGTGGGTCCAGTTATCTATTACAGTACCCAAACTACCCCGAACTTAGTTTGTATAAAACAACTCTTAGAATGCTCATGAATGTGGTGGGTCAGGAATTCAGAGAGGAAACAGGGGATGGCGCATCTCTACTCTGTAATGTCTGGAGCCTCAGCAGGAAATACTCAAAGGCTGGGGGTGATGCAATGCTGAGGGCTGGAAACATGTGAAGCCTAACTTCCTCAAATGTCTGTTTGTTGATGTTAGCTGTTAGCTCAGACCTTAGCCAGGGTTGTTAGCCAGTGTTGTTGGAACACCTTTACATGATCTCTCCATGTGACTACATGGGCTTCCTCACAGCACGGTGGTTGAGTTCTAATCACAAATGCCCCCAAAAGAATAAGGCAGTAGTACCTGGCATTTTACTCCACTGATTAATTCAGTCACAGAGGCCCATCCAAGTTCAAGAGAAGATATATACCCCACCACTCAATGGAAACTGTGTCAAAGAATTTGTGGATATATTCTAAAACTCCCAGAGAATCAAAGAATAAGGTCATTAAAAGGGGAAGATGTTTAATGTAAAGATCTTCCAGCACTGAAGCGATGTCTATTATACAGCTTCTCCAGACCCTTTCTTTTCCTCATTTCCCTTTCTCTTTGGTAGTCTACCTTACTTTCGTTGTTTATAATGTTGTGTGAAAAGAGTCAAGCTTAAAGGAGTCATATGGAAGTACCTAGAAAATTTTAAGAGAAAAATAGCTATAAAATTCTAACAAGCAAGTAGTGAAATAAAATAAAATACAATAGGAGAATTTTACACTGGAGAAAGTTACCTTCCTAGTGCCTCAGTAGGTGGCTGAATTCTTTGCACTAAATTTATCTATAATATTTTTAATTACACTTAGTGTTATTTCAAAATTGGTACAATTACTTAAAATGGCATATTCACAGAGCTCAATGACACCACCTGAGGTAGCTGAACAGCTACACCTTCCAAGACAGATGGATACGTGTGAGCAATATTTAACCTTAATGGCAATCCAGGCTTACCTCTGACAAATTCCTGGCTTGGAAGCAATGCCCACTGTGACACAACTTTGTGAGCTAAATGTTTACAGACAGTAGGGAACAACTGGATGTTCAAGCAACTACACTATTGTGAGCGATCATTTAAAGCGCTCTTATGAACACTTGATTAGATGCTTCCATGCCTCTTCAACTGGGCCTAAAAATAGTTCTTTAAAATACAAATTAATAATACAATTACTAGTTTAATTAATGTAATTAATTTAATGTAATGGAGAGCTGGTCCAGCACTGAAGTGACGTTAACTTTACAGCTTCTCCATGTGAAATGTATGGAAGAGTACTACCTGCTTTCCCGAAGTCCCTCCAGACCCTTTCTTTTTCTCATCTCCTTTTCTCTTTTGGTAGTTTCAATAGCATACATTCTTATTTATTTATTTTTTGAGACAGAGTCTCCCTCTGCTGCCCAGGCTGGAGTGCAGTGGTACAATCTCATCTCACTACAACCTCTGCCTCCCAGGTTCAAGTAATTCTCCTGCCTCAGCCTCCTGAGTAGCTGGGATTACAGGCAACCACCACTACTAATTTTTGTATTTTTAGTAGAAGCTGGTCTTGAACTCCTAACCTCAAGTGATCTGTCCATCTTGGCCTCCCAAAGTGCTGGGATTTCACTCATTCATTTATTTCATATATATATATATATATATATATATATATATATATATATGTGTGTGTGTGTGTGTGTGTGTGTGTGTGTGTGCGCGTGTGTGTGTGTATGTGTGTATATATATATATATATATATATATATATATATACCAATGACCATGTTAAAGTCTTGAGCTAGTTTCCAAATGTTATTAGTAAACTATAGATCTAGACATATATAATAATATAGAAACATTCCTATTTTAAATTATTAATTACTTTCTAAAGAAAATTACCTGAGTTGACATAAAATGTATCTTTATAAATGAAGTAAGTACATGAAAAGCTCAGAATAATATTTGTTTCATTATTAAGCCCAAAATGCTTACTAAAATTCTCAAGTTACTATATCCATTCTGACTATATTTCTTAAGCAGGGTCAGAGATTAGTAAAAATACCAAAAAGGAAAAAAAGAAAAGGAGAAGTGTACATGAATTGACAACCTCTATTCCTAGCATGGACAACTAGATAGTATCAAGTAAGCATCCTTTTGAAGACAACAAAAAAACTGTACAAATACTCTAAAATCTGACTGTAGGCATCAGATAACTAATAAGGCAATGAAAAGGGCCAAGATCCAAGGGAAGAGAGAAACCCAGAGAGGCACTGGTTCTGGTTACCTCTGATAGTGTCTGCTGATTCAGGAAGAGATAATTGAGACACTTAAAAGCTGAGCAGATCGTTTGGCAGCCTCATGGGACTGGGAAAACAAAATAGAGACAAAAATTTGTCTAAAGCCTAAAAAGGAAGGCCTTCTCCATATTTTGGTTAGGTCTCTGAAGGTCTATTTCTTTGGAGGAAGAATGGACTAGAAGGAACTCAGCTCACAAATATTTTGAAGCCCAATTTGAAATAATCTGAAATCAGTTGGACTAAGACGTTTAGAGATGATTTGCCTTCCCAAAGCAAATATAAATCCTTTTGGGCTTCAAATTATTGTAACAATCTTAACTTGCAATATCTTTCCTATAATCAAAATTAACCTGAAGAGACAAGAAAACTTGAAAGAAAACCAAGAGAAGCAATGTGTAATTGAATCAGACCTACAAGTATTCTAAATAATAATATATGAGACATAAACCTTTAAAATAACTATGATTAAAATATTCAAAAAACATAACTGATTAAGAATTTTGGCAGAGAACCATATATAAACTGTAAAATTCAAACATTAAGAACTGAATGGATAGGCTATATAACAAATGATAGACAGCTGAAGAGAGAATTAATAAACCAGAAGGTAGGTTAGAAGAAAATATCCATACAAGATGATAGAGACACAAATAAATGGGAAAATCCCTAAGTGAGCATAAAAGACATAAGAGACATATAGAGAAAGTCTCATATACATATAAATAGAGTCTCAGAAGGAAAGAACAAGTGAGTTAGAGAATATCTGAAAAAACTGTTGATAAGAATTTTTCAAAACTGATGACCTTTCAAAAGAAACAATGGAAACTAAGTAATAATAGAATGATATTTTCAAAGTACTGATAAAAATACACCTACCAACTTATAATTCTATACTAATAAAAATATCTTTTTGGAATACAGAGATTAAACGTTTTATTCAAGGCAAATGAAAGTGAAAGAATTCATCACTGCTTGTTCATCGCTACAAAAAATATTAGAGGATGTTTGTCACACGGAAGGAAAATGATTCTGGCAAGAAGGTTGGAGATGAAAGAATATATTAAAAAGCAATAACATTAGAATAATGTCAGGAAAATGGTAGACCAGGAAGCTCTAAGGTCTTATTTCCCCATATAAACATAAAAAACAAAACAAAAACAAAAACAAAATAGAAGCTCTCTGACCAAACTCTGTAGAACTTCTATGAACAGTCAAAGATTTAATGTGACCAAGCAACACCCAATCAAGAAAAAATTTCTTCAAAACAGTAGAAAAGTTTTGTGGCATTTTCACACATCCTTTCTCAGTCCCCTCTCTGGTATAGTGGCAACATCTTGGTTTTGAGCAGTGGCAAATCAGTTACCGGATGACCTCCTTGAACCTGAGGGAGGAGAACAGACTTTCCTTGAAAATGATTGTATACTCTTCTAAAATAGCTGGGAATACCTGAAGGATTGATTCACTTATCTCTGTCTTGCACAAAATGGAACACAGATGGAAAAATTGGTGGCCATTACTAGAAAAGGCTATACAGAGACTACAAACTAACAGATGCCTGAGGAAAGAGATTCTGGGTGGAGATACGTAATAGACATCTAAGCCCCAAAAGAAAGGCAGAGACAAGGCTGAAAAATCAGAACATTCAAAAAACAACTGCCTGTATGGGAAAATTTCACACACGTGGCCAGACAAGATGCATCCAGAAGAGGCTTGGGAAGACCTTAACCTTCCACCTGGGGCTTATCTCTATGCTCAGAGCAAAACCGGCTAATCTCTGAAAGACTGCCAAAGCACAGAGTCAGTCTGTAAAGACTGGAAAAGGTCTCTATGTGTGTGTGTGTGTGTGTGTGTGTGTGTGTGTGTGTGTGTGTGCTGTCTGTTTGCTCCTAGCATTCGAGAAAATCTCAATCAAAACATTAGCTGAATGTGAGTTAAAAGAACAGAGACTTAAATGAATACATATGACAAGAAATAGTCTTTCCAAAAATAGTCTAGAAAAGTTCCAAAGCAGAATATTACAGCCTTCAAAAATTGAACAAAACAAAACAAAACAAAAAAGCAGCAAATTCTAGGGAAAGGGGAGAACCTAATTTCCAGAGTGGCCATATTATAACAATCAAATGCTTAATTTTGAATAACAACACCAACAACAAAAACTTACAAGACATACAGAGATACAGGAAAATATGTCTCATTCAAAGAAATAAAATAAATTGACAGAAACCATCCCCAAGGAAACCCAGACATCAAACTTACTAGAAAAATACTTTAAAACAACTGTCTTAAATATGCTGAAAGACCTAAAGGAAATCATGAAAACAATATATGAACAAAAGGCTATCAACAAAGCGGCAGAAATACAAAAAGGAACCAAAGAGAAATTCTGAAGCTGAAAAGTACAATAACTAAAATGAAAAATTCACTACAGGGACTCAATAGCAGGCAAAAGAAAGAACAGGTGAACTTGAATTTAGGACAATTGAAATTCTTGAGTGTGAGAATCAGAAAGAAAGAAGAATAAAGAAAAATGAACAGAGCCTAAGGGACTGTGGGACACCACCAAGTGGACCAACATATGCATTATGGGGGATCCATAGAAAGAAGAGAGAAAGGGATTGAAAGATTATTTAAAGGGATAATGGCCAGAAACTTCCCAAATATGATGAATGTTACAAATTTTCAAATCTGAGAATCTCAATGGCCTCCAAATAAAGTAAACAGAAAGAGATCCACACCAAGACACATTATAATCAACCTTTCAAAGGCCAAAGACCAAAAAAAAAAAAAAAAAAAAAAAAATCTGGACACACAAGAGATCCTCAGTAAGATTATCAGCTGACTTCTCATCAGAAAACTTGAAGGCCAGAAGACAATAGGATAATATATTCAACATGTAAAAACAACAATAGCAAACCAACTACTGAGCATTCTATATCTGGCAAAACTGTCCTTTAAAAATGAGGGAGAGACAAAATGAGACATTCCCAGATAAACATAAGCTAAAAGCGTTCATGAAGGTATAAGCTTCATGAAGATATAAAGATCTCCAGTGAAGGCAAATACATGGGAAAACATAAAAACCAGTATTACTGTAATCTTGGGCTACAATTCCACTTTTTCTTTTCTACAGGATTTAAAAGATGAGTGCATAAAGATAATCATAAATCTATGTTAATGAATATAGAAATGTAATTTGTTATATTAACAACAGTAATGGTAGAGCTGTAAAGAAGCAGAGTGTTGTGATCAAAGTTAAGTTGGTATCAATTTAAAACAATATAACTTTAGGATGTTATAGACAATTCTAGTTATAATCACAGAGAAAATATCTGCAGATTATAGACAAAAGGACATGAGAAGGGAATCAAAATATGTCACTACAAAAAAATCAACTAAATGTAAGAGGAGGTAGTAACAGAGGTAATGAAAACAAAAAGCTTAAGACATATGGAAAACAAATAACAAATGGCAATTTGTTTTTTTCTATCAGGAATTAACATCCCAATTAAAAAAATTGATTAGCAGAAGCAATTTTTTAAAAAAAAAAAAAAACCAGAATCTAATGATACACTCTACAAGACATTCCATCATAAGTTGAGAAACATCTGTATAAACGAGTATTAGGGACATTTGTATAATAAAGTGGGAAATGAGATGAAATGGACACAGTTCTAGAAACATATAATTTATCAAGACTAAATCATGAAGAAATTACAATTTTGAATATATCTATAATTAGAAAATAGATTGAATTAGTAATGAAAAACTTCCCAAGAAAGAAAAACCCAGACCAGAGGGAATCAATTGCTAATTCTACCAAACATTTAAACAACTACACCAATTCTTCTCAAACTCTACCAAAAAATTGAAAAGGAAAGAATACTGTGTAACTCATTCTATTAGAAAAGATTATGTTGATACCAAAATTAGACAAAGATACTACAAGAAAACACAAACCAATATTTCTTAGAAATACTGATACAAAAACCCTCAACAAAATATCAGCAAACCTAATTCAACAGTATATCACAATGATTATACACTAAGATCAAGGTGAATTTTTCCCCAGAAGCCAAGGCTGGGTCGACATATGAAAATCAATGTAATTCTACCACATTTAAAAAATAAAGAAGAAAAAGCCACACAATTATCTAAGCTCATGCAGAAAAGTAATCTGACAAAATTTAGCACCCTTCCATGATAAAACAAGAACAGAGGAAACTATTAAAAAAAAAACAACAGGAATAGAAGGAACCTACCTCAACATAATAAAGTCCATATGTGAAACATCCACTGCTAATATCATATTCAAGGGTGAAAGACTGAGAACTTTTCTTTTAAGATTAAGAACAAGACAAGGGGCTGGGCACAGTGGCTTATGTCTTTACTCCTAGCACTTTGGGAAGCCAAGATGGGCGATCACCTGAGGTCAGGAGCTCAACACCTGCCTGGCCAACATGGCGAAACCCTGTATCGACTAAAATTACAAAAATTAGCAGGGCATGATGGCACAAATCTTAATTCCAGCTACTCAGGAGGCTGAGGCAGAAGGATCACTTGAACTTGGGAGGCAGAAGTTGCAGTGAGTTGATTCTGCACCATTGCACTCCAGTCTGGGCAAAAAGAGCAAAACTCCATCTCAAAAAAAAAAAAAAAAAAAAAAAAAAAGAAGAAGAAGAAGAGGAAGAAGGAGAAGGAGAAGGAGGAGGAGAAGGAGAAGGAGAAGGAGAAAGAGAAGGAGAAGGAGAAAGAGAAGAACAAGAAGAACAAGAAGAAGAACAAGAACAAGAAGAACAAGAACAAGAACAAGAACAAGAAGAGGAAAAAGACAAGGATGCTCACTTTTGCCACTTGTATTCAACATAGTGTTGGAAGTACTAACCAGAGCTTTTAGGTTAAAGAAAAAGGAAGAAAGAAAAGGGCATCCAAATTATAAAGGAAGAAGTAAAATTTATCTCTGTTTCCAGATGACATAATCCCATATGTAGAGAACCCTAAAGAGTTCCTGCCCAAACTTGTAGAACTAAAAACAAACTCAATAAAATTTCAGGATACAAAATTCAAGATCCAAAAATCATGAACTGATACACTAACAATAAACAATCAGAAAATGAAATCAAGCAAATAATTCCCTTTATAATAATATCAAAAAGAGGCTGGGTGTGGTGGCTCACTCCTGCAATCCCAGCACTTTGGGAGACCAAGGCAGGTAGGTCGCCTGGGGTCAGGAGTTGAAGACCAGCCTGGCCAACATGGTGAAACCCTGTCTCTGCTAAAAATACAAAACTTAGCAGGGCATGATGGTAGGTGTCCGTAATCCCAGCTACTCGGGAGGCTGAGGCAGGAGAATCACTTGAACCCAGGAAGTGGAGGTTGCAGTGAGCCAAGATCATGCCATTGCACTCCAGCCTGGGGGACTGAGCAAAACTCTGTCTCATAAAATAATAATAATAATAATATCAGAAAGAATTAAATGCTTAGGAATAAACTTAACTGGGAGGCAAAATACTTGTACACTGCAAAATACAAAATGTTGCTGAGAGAGATGAAAGAAGACACAAAATAAATGGAAAGCTATTCTGTGTTCATGGATTGGAAGACAGCATTGCTAGGATGTCTATATTGTGCAAAGTGATCTACAGATTGAATAAAATTTCAATGATTTTTTTGTAGAAATAGAAAAATCCACCCTAAAATTCATATGGAATC
Source organism: Saimiri boliviensis (assembly GCF_048565385.1). Taxonomy (NCBI): domain Eukaryota; kingdom Metazoa; phylum Chordata; class Mammalia; order Primates; family Cebidae; genus Saimiri; species Saimiri boliviensis. Next base: position 56,606,990 of record NC_133454.1, read on the forward strand.
TCAAGGGATCCTTAATAGCCAAAACAATCTTGAAAAAGAAGAACAAGTTTAGAGATCCCACAGTTTTTTATTTGAAAACTCATTACACAGCTACAGTAACCAAAACAACATAGTACCAGCATAAAGACAGACAAAGACCAATAGCATAGAATAGAGAGCTTAGAAAAAAAAAAAACCCTTGTATATATGGCCAATTAATTTTCAACACAGTGCCAAGACTATTCAATGGGGGGAGGGCAGTCTTCAACAAATGGTGCTGGAAAAACTGGATATCCACATGTAAAATAATGAAGTTGAATCCTTACTTTATACCCTATACAAAAATTAATTCAAAATGAATCAAACCTAAACATAAGAGGTAAAACCACAAGATTATTAGAAGAAAACATAGAAGAAAAACTTCATGACATAGAATTTGACAGTGATTTTTCAGATCTGACATGAAAAGCATAGACAATAACAACAAAATAGGTAAACTGAACATCATCGAAATTAAAAACTGTTGTGCATTAAGGAACGCTATCAAGGGAGTGAAAACACAGTAGAATGGAAGAAAATATTTGCAAATCATATATTTTATAAGGCACTAATATCCAGAATATAAAAAGAACTCCTATAATTCAACAACTACAGCAAAAACAAACAACTCAATTATAAAATGGGAAAAGGATTTGACAAGACATTCTCCAAAGATATACTGATGGTCACATGTAAAGATGCTCAAATCACAAGTCGTTAAGGAAATGCAAATCAAAACCACAATGAGATACCATTTCACATCCATTAGGATGGTTGTTATAAACAAACAAGTGTTTGCTAAGGTGTAGAGAAACTGCAACCCTGCTGCATTGCTAATAGGAATGTAAAATGGTGTGGCCACTGTGGAAAACTGAATGGCAGTTCCTCAAAAGGTTCAACACAAAGTTACCATTTGACCCAGCAATTCCACTTCTACATGTGGGTTGGTCAGTTCAGGCTGTTATTAAAAAAAACAGCATGGATTGCATGGCTAAAACAACAGAAATTTATTTTCTCACAGTCTGAAGGCTGAAAATTCCAAGATCAAATTTTTAGCAGCCACTCTGTCTTCATATGCCCTTTCCTCTAAGAGTCCACAGAGGGGTAGGGACAGTGCAAGAGCTAGCACAGCCCCTTTCTGGTATCTCTTTTCATAAGAACATTAAAATCCTATCAAATCAGGGCCCTACCTTTGTGACTTTATTTAACTTAATCATTTCCTTAGAGTCCCATGTCCAAATATAGCCATATTGATTAGTCATACTGGTTAGTTCAATATATGCATTTTGAGGGTGACACTAGCATTTAGTCTATAACAAGGCACATATTCAATGGCATTGAAAGCAGAGACTCAAACAGGTCTCTGCACTCCAATATTCATAGAAGCATTATTCACAATAGTCAAAAGGTGGAAAAAACACACATGTCCATGAACAGAAGGAATAGGGAAACAAAATGCAGTATATCTACACAGTGAAATATTATTCAGCCTTAAAAATGAATGAAATCCTGACACATGCTTTCAACTTTTGAATTAGTCCATTCTCACACTGCTATGAAGAAATAACCAAGACTGGGTAATTTATAAAGGAAAGAGGTTTGATTGACTCACCGTTCAGCATGGCTGGGGAGGCCTCAGGAAACTTACAATCATGGTAGAAGGTGAAGGGGAAGCAAGGCATCTTCTTCACAAGGTGTCAATAAGGAGAAGTACAAGCAGGGGAAATGCCAGACTCTTATAAAACCATCATATCGCATGAGAACTCACTATGACAAGAACAGCATGGGGGAAACAGCCACATGATGCAATCACTTCCCATGGGGTTCCTCCCACCAGGTCCCTCTCATGACACGTGAGTATCATGGGAACTACAATTCAAAATGAGATTTGGATGGGGACACAGCCAAACCATATCAACTTTGAAGACATTATGCTAAGAGAAATGAGCAAGACACAAAAGGACAAATACTGTATGATTCTACTTATATGAGATACCTAGAACAGGTGAATTCATACGGTCAGAAAGCATATTAGAGGTTATCGGGTGGGGGCAGGGGGATGAGGAGTTATTGTTTAACGGGTAGAGTTTTTTTGTCTGGAGTGATGAAAAAGTTGTGGAAATTCAGAGGAGTGATAGCTGTACAACATTGTGAATGTACTTAATGCCACTGAATTTCACACTTAAAAATGTCTAAATGGTAGATTGTATATATTTTATCACTATTAAAAATTAAAGTTAAGAACCATGGGATGTATCTAAATGAATAGTATTAAAGAAATATTAACACTATTTTGTGCATTTTAAATAGTTATGTTAAAACTTATGAGAGTAATAGCATATAATTCAGGTAGAGGTAAATGGTATTAAAAATCTGTATATGGCAAGACCCAGTCTCTACAAGAAACACAAAAATTAGCCAGACATAGTAGCATGCACCTGTAGTCCCAGCTACTTGGGGGGTTGAGGTGGGAGAATCACCTGAACCTAGGGAGGTCAAGGCTGCAGTGATCCCTGATGATGCCACTGCACTCAAGCCTAGGCAACAGAGTGACACCTTGTTTCAAAAAGAGAAAACCAAAGAGAAAACAAAAATCCTTGCATTGCCTGAGAAAATGGCAATAGTGTCAAGTAATATTAAATTTTATTATTCCAGGATGCATAATTTAATCTCCATATTAACCACAAAGAGAATAGCAAAGGTGTATATAACTTTCAAGCTAATAGTAGAGAAAAGAGAATGAAAAATGTACTCAAGTTTTTAAAAGGAGAGAATAATGAACATGAAACAGGTAAAAAAAGTAGTAAACTGCTAGATTTGAACTTAAATACATCAATATTTACATTAAATATAAATAGATAAAATTCTCTAATTAAAACATAAATAATAGGCTGGATTAAAACCCAATAACACTGTGCTTTTTATAAGAGATACATTAAAATACAAGGTTACAGAAATAAAAGGATAGAAGAAGATTTACCAAAAGAAAGCTGATTAATATTAGGCAAAATAGTCTTTAAGGCTATTGTTAAAATATTACTGGAGATAAGTGGGATATATCATAATGAGAGAAAGTTTAATTTACCAGAAAGAGAATACAATTTTAATTTATTTAATACAATTTTTAGTATTACACCACTGAAGCATAAATCAAAAACTGGCAGAACCATAAGGAAAAAAGATTCATCCATAGACTTAGTGAGATATTTTAACACACCTCTCTCAGTAACTAATACAACAAGTAATCAATCTGCTTGTAACAATTATTACAAATTCGATTTGTAACAAAATATCAATAAGGATATAAAATGAACCACATAATTAACAGAAGTGATCTAATTGCTTATATAGAACACTGAACTTAACAACTGTAAAACACAAATTATTTTAAACATTCACAAATAATTTGTCCCCAAACAACAGGGACATGTATGCTCAACTGGTGGATGGGGAGAGAGACAGAGAGACAGACAGAGAGAGAGAGAGAGAGAGAGAGAGAGAGAGAGAGAGAGAGAAAGAGACAGAGAAAGAGAAAGAGACCTCCTCTGGGCCATAGCCTTTACTGGGGTCATTACCCAAGCAAGTTTCCCACAAGGTATTCTAACTGATGGGTTTAGAGCAAGCTGGCATGGGGTCGCATTGACTGAGAGGGGCTACTGTGGCATATCTCTGCAGTCCCTGGGGGTTAAGAGAATCACAGGGTGAGTGAAGTAGGTTGTATCTAACCATCCCATAGGGAGATGGTCATCAGAAGGTGGTTGTATAAGGCAGTTAACTGGATCCACTGAATTAAGGAACTGTAAGGAGTGGACAACTAGAAACTGTTAAAGTCAGTATGTCCCACTTCTGATATCTGGTGTGAGAAAGCTAAACTTATATTTAAATAGATGTTGAAGTAACATAAAATTATAAGAATTAACTATATTAACTAACTCATGGACTAAAGAAGAAATCACAAGTGAAAATATTTTAAACTAAATGAAAATGAAAATACAACATCCAAATTTGTAGGGTGCAGCAAAAGTAGTGCCTAGAGGAAAATTTAGAAACTTGAATGCATGTATTAGAAAATAAGAAACATATAAAATCAATAATCTGAGCTTTCATATTAGGGAACTGGAAAAACAAGAGCAATTTAAATCCAAACTAAAGAAATAAATAAAAATTAGAGCAGAAATCAGTGAAATCCGAAAGAAATCAGTAGAGAAAAATCAATGAACCCAAAAGCTGATTCTTCAAAAAGATTGATAAAATCAATAAGCCTCCAGACAGGCTAAGACAAACAGAGATAAGACACAAATTGTTAATATCAGAAATGAAAGAGAAACATCACTGCAGATCCCATGGATATGAAAAGGATAGTAAAAGAATATTATTAACAACTCTATGCCCATAAATTTTCTAACCTAGATGAAGCAGAACAATTTCTTGAAAGACACAATCAGTCAAAGCTCACACAAGAAGACAATCTGAATAGTCCTATATCTCTTAAAGATATTAAATCAATAATTAATATCCTTCTAAAACATAAAGCACCTAAGCCAGGATGGGTCAATTGATGAATTCCACCAAACGTTTAAGGAAGAAGTTACACCAAGTCTCTAAAATCTTTTAAGAGAATGGAAACAGGGGAGTGCTTTCTAGCTCATTTTATGAAACCAGCATTGCCCTAATACCAAAACAACACAAGGACATTACAAGAAAACTGTAGAGCAATATCGCTCTTGAACATAGATGCAAAAGTCATCAACAAGATGTTAGAAAATAAAAATCCAACAACGTGCAGAAAGAATTATGTATTACACCAAATGGGATGCATTTCAGGTTTGCAAGGCTGATTCAATATTAAAAAATAATTAATGTTATCCATCACATCAATGAATTTAAAAAAGTCAGAATGATAATTAAAATGTACAATATCAAAACTGATAATTAGTTTTACTATCAGTTTTGATATTGTACATTTTAATTATCATTTAATTATCAACAGAATGATAATTAAAATGTACATATCAAAACTGTAGCTCACAACTTATGGTGTACTTAGAAATGTACAGTTTAAAGGCTTTTTCTTAAAAATAAGAAAATCTGAAAAATAACAGTAAATGAAACCAAATAATAGCAGACATAGTAAGATGAAAGTTAGTAACCACTTTTGGTTTTGGAGCATTCGATACGTGGCTAGACTAAATTGCTGCAGGTGTAAAATATACAGGAATTTGAGGATTTAATAAGAATAGAATAACATAAAATATCTTAATAACATTTTGGATATAGTGGTTAATAAAATGAATTATTAATATTAATTTAACTATAAAAAATATTTTTGGCCAGGTGTGATGGTTCATGCTTGTAATCCCAGCACTTTGGGAGGTTGAGGTGGGTGGATCAGGAGATCAAGACCATCCTGGCCAAAATGATGAAACCCTGTCTGTACTAAAAACGCAAAAATTAGCCGGGCATGGTGGTGGGTGCCTATAGTCCCAGCTACTTGGGAGACTGAGGCAGAATAGCTTGAACCCACAAGGCGGAGGTTGCAGTTAGGATTTACCAATTTTACTCTCGGGTATATTCCCAACAGAAATGTTTATATGTGCACTAAATGCCAAGCCCAAGAATACTCATAGCAGTGTTATGCATAATAGCCAAAACCTGGCAACAACCCAAATGTCCAATGGTGGAATGGATAAGTAAATTGAGTGTTACTATAAGATACTATGTAGCAATAAAATGAATAAACTATAGCTATATGCAACAAAACGGATGCCTCTCATAAAGTTAAGTGAAAGAAATCATCTTGCTTGATTTCCTTTATATGAAGTTTAAAAACCGGGAAAAATAAACTATACTAATAGAAGTCAGGATAGCAGTTAATTAACTTGGGGAGAATCGTGATTGTAGGTACTGGGAAACTGGCGATGTTCTATGACTCGAATACGAGGTTGTTACATGCTTATTTGTGATAATCCATAGAGCTGTACATTTATGTACACCATGTGCACTTTTCTGTACGTCTGGTATTCTTCATAATAAAAAAATTATGAGGGGTTAGTAAGGCTTCTAGCAATTTGTTACAAGTGATTTTAATTAATGTAAGGTCTTCTTGAAAATTAAGCTTTTTGTGGCTGATCTGTCTATTGGAAATTGCATGAAAGCAAATTGAGAGTTGTTTTTAAAGAGCATTTTCTGCCTGGTAAGGAAATACCAATCCTTTCTAAATAATTCTAGGTATGACTCTCCAGTTTAAAATTTTATAAATCTTTGCCCTTTGCTTGGTCACTAGGCTTGGCATGACAATACAGCTCCTGACAAATGTGTCAATAATGTTGACAAAAATAAAATATAGAATCTGAAAACTGCAAAATTTAAAGAGGTCATCCATTTTATTTTTTTTGACTTAGGGTGTGTGTGTGTGTGTGTGATGAAATCTGTGATACTTCCTTTTAAAAATGCATACATGTGTAATATACACAATAAATATAATTTCAGGTGGTTCACCATGGTAGTTTATCCAATCTCTGTTATTTGGTAGATAATGCTTTAGGCAGAAACAGTCCAAGAGAGAGAGCTGGTTAGTGGTAAAAGCAGGACTGGTAGTAAAGACACAATCACCAAACAAGCCATTATTCTTTCAAGTGAAGCAGCTGCTTTTATCTTCTCCTGTGTTCCCATCTGTGTGCTGTTGTTGTTCACATTAAATTATCATGTAATTACATCCTTATCCTCTTGTCTACTTGGGAAGAGCCTTCAGCTGTGAAGGTAATTCCCTTATCCCCTTAAAAAAATAACATCCTGTAAGTTGCCCTGTATCACTGTTATTTGTTTATACATGTTATCTTTCCAATTACATTGTAGAGACCATGCCTTATTTATCTCTGTTTTCCCCAAACCACCTAGCTAAGTATAAGGAACACAAAAAAACTATTACAAAATAAGCAATTGTTGAATTAAAATGACATACAAATATCTGACTGAAACTTCATGACAGAACTATATTTCATCATACAGGGTCATTAAGAACTCAGATTCTGATCTCAGACTGACCTAAATATGAATTTGAACTCTGCCTTTTACTAGTTGTGTGTTGCTGGGTGTATGACTTAATCTGAAGTCATACAATCTTAGTTGGTAAATCTGATAGCATTAAACATACTTCATAAGATAATTGTGAAGATTAAGAAAAAACAGTAATCTACATGAAATGCCTCAACCAGTGTCTGGCATAGTAAAACCTTAGAAAGCAGCTATGATTTTTGTTATGGCATACTCAACTCTGAATTAGAGCCAGTAAGAGAAACATAGACTTAAAAATCTTACAAGACTTCAAATCTTCTGATCCAGGAATTGTCTACATATTGTTTTAATAGGTTCTGCCTTTGCTTAACCTATTCTAATGACAGGGAATTAACTAGAACTGACTAAAGCAGCTCCGATTCTCACAAAGTTCCTCCTTATCATTAGGTTGCACTGTATAAAATTGCCCTCGGTAGGTCAAAGTGATCGAACTTTGAATATTTTTTGGCTGGGCCTGGTGACTCATGCCTATAATCCCTGCACTTTGGAAGGTAAAGGTGGAAGGATCACTTGAGGCCAGGAGCTCAAGACCAGCCTGGGCAACATGGTGATATCCCATCTCTAGAAAGAAAAAAAAATTAGGGAGGCATGGTGGCATACACCTGTAGTCATGGCTACTTGGGAGGCTGAGGAACAGGGATCACTTTCGCCCAGGAGTTTGAGGCTGTAGTGAGCTATGATTGTGTCACTGCACTGCAGTCTGAACAACAGAGAGAGACCCTGTCCAAAAATGATGATTAATAATAATAATGGCTAACAAAATGGCCACAAATCTGCCTTGCTGTTATTTTCTTTCAGTTTAGTTTGATGTCCATTCCCTCGTTTTCCTATATGACAGCCCTTTAGAAATAATGCAGAATCAACAGTGAACATGATAGACTTAGCTCCTGCCTTCATTGAGGCTTACTTGCTCGCCAAAGAAACAACAAGGAAATAAGCTGTTATGTGTAATTCTCTGTCTCGAGGAAGTGAAAGAAGAATATTTGAAGCAAATGGCTTTGCAGAGGGAATTCCTATAGAATATATCATACAGGAAGATTTGTAAGTATAGAGCAACACAGTTTAATAGAACCTTCTGTGATAATGAAAATGTTCTGTACCTGCACGGTCCAACATAATAGCCACTAGCCACATAAGGTGATCAAACACTTGAAATGTGACTAGTGTCAGGTGACTGAGGAAATGAAACTCTAATTTAACTTAATTTTAATTTAAATAGCCACATGTGGCTACCAGACTGAACAGAGCAAATATAGAAGAGCAAACAGCAGCAAGAAATGAGGCTGGAAAAGTTAGCAGGGTCCAGATCAGGAAAAATTTTGAGAAGTACTTCAATAGTAATAGACTTTATCCTGAGATCCATAGAGACTTTTGAAAGGGTTTTAAGTTCCAGGGAATAACACAATCAGATATGGGTTTTAGAAAGATAATTCTAGCTATCTTGGGGAGAAAGATGGGAGATGGTTAGTGGAAAAACCAGGACTGTTCCAGCTTGTTAGTGGAAAAGCCAGGGTAGAGACATTGATCTTGTCTTTAGAAGTTTGTTCTATAAGGGGAAAGATGAGAAAAGGGGCAGAAAAATGACTGGAGGGTATCTCAGAGACACAAAGAAGTGTATAATCGACCACACCTAGTCACATACAATACTCACATATGTATTTATATACTTTGCACATAGTATTTGTTAACAGTAATGACCCATATTTCTTGCTTTTTTTTTTTCTAGTTTCTCACAGGCATGTAGCCTCTTAAGTATTTCTGGTGTCCCCAAAGAAACCTGAGCTCAGAAATAAGTCTGTCAATAGAGTATCCGTGCAGCATCCACCTTATACATTTTATTCCGCTCTTCTTGTGATCCTCACCACTGACGCTACTTTTGACTGTGGTCGTGCCAATGATCTCAGTGCTCCCAAAGCCAGAAATTCTCAAATTGCCAGAAAGGCACTCTGTTCTCTATGGAAGGGGAAGTAAAGTCCCCTGCTGAGAAACCTAAGATAAAATTCTTGGCTTATCATCCCCCTTATTCTCAGAGAATTTCTTTGTCCATGTCCTTCTGGCTTTTTTCCCCTATTAACCCTCTAAGCACTACCTGTGGGATATGACAAAACAAAACAAAATGACAAAAATAAGTCTCCAGGAACTGATGATGGTAGGCTGCTATTGGGTCTCTCCTAAATAATTTTGTTTCCCCCTTCTAGAAACCAACACAGACATACGCATGCACATTACATCCCCCATCTCTTCTCTGGCACACACCACACAAAAGCACAAACACTTTATGCACAAAGAAATCTTCATCTCCTAGCACTTCAGCTGACATTTTCATACAAGGCTGAATTTACTTCAGGATGAGCCAGCACCATGCCTATTCCATGTATGTTTCTGCAAAAGAAATGGACAAAGGAGTACATAGGCAATCACAGATCAACAGTCAGATATAACAATACTACGCATGGCATTGGAGCAATAGCGTGGCATAAAGTGAAGTACAGGGACCCTGGTGCCAGCCTCACTTGGATTCACGTCTCATCCTGGTCACATTTACTAACAGAGTGGTCTTGGACAGATCACTTGTGCACTCTGCATTTGTTTTCAATTCTGTAAATACCATCTCTTTGGAGGGTTGTACAAATTAAAAATAGCACATGCGCAGTTCCTGTACCTAGAAGGTGCTCAATAAATGAAAGCTGCCGTTACTATATTGGTGTTGGAAGCTCGGGATGCCACCTGTGAAGGGCGCATAGAAGGAAAGCCAGACTACCACCATATCCTGAGGGCTCCTCTAGCGTAGTTCCCTCATTTTGTGATTGAGGACACTGAAGCCAGGGACAGGAAGTGACTTGGTCCAGGTCACAAGCAAATCAGTAACAGAGCCAGGCCAAGATTCCAAGTCTATCTGGAAAGGTTACCCCCAGGGCTCCTTTCTGCAGCCCCTATCGTCCTCTGACACGACAATGTGTCCTCCCGTTCTGCCCCTGGGGATGTCCCCTCAGTAGACGGGCACGAGAAAGAGCAGATGAGATGCCTGTGGTGAAGCCCAGGCCAGCACAGCCATCCCTGTCGCCATGGCAACCCAGCTCCGTTGGGTAGGACCCGCTCCTCCGGCGCCCCCTCCCATTCACGCAGCGGACGTGACACGTGCGGCGGGGTCACGTGTTGTTGTTGGGCCGGGAAAGCTGCTTCCGGGTCAATGCAGGACACAGGGCTCCGGCGGCCAGATTGGGGGACTAGGTGAAGCGGAGCCGGGCCGGGGCCGGCCGGGACCAGGCCAGAGGCTGAGTGGCGGCGGCGGCAGCGGTGGCCGGGAGGGGGGAGGAGAGGCGCAGCCGGAGGAGCCGCCGCAGCAGCTCCCCCGCCTCCCGGGCTGAGGGGTGAGTGGAGCCGGGCCCGCCGGCTCTGCCGGGCTCTCGGGGCCCGAGGCGCTCTCCTCCGGAGCCGAGGCGCGGGGGGTGTCCCCTGCAGGGTGCAGGGATAGGACACTCGGGGAGGGACTGAGAGCCACACGGGGCCGGTCTCGAGCAGCTGTGGGGATGGGAGACCTGCCCTAGGGTTAGAGGGAGGATGGAGCCTGCCTGGCCTGGGCTAGGGCGGAGCAGGGAGGGTCCTGGGCTGGGCTGGGCTGGGCTGGGGGGCTGGCCCCGGGTTGGAGGAGGGCGTGCGGGGGAGCTTCCCCGGGTTCCTGGGAGAATCGAGGCGTCTCACCGTGCCCTATCGGGGGGGATGGGTAGATGCCTCTAAGCTGGTAGGAGAGGGAGACGTGTCTGGGACTGCTGGGGAAATAGGAAACTTGTCTCTGAACTACAGAATCCCAGAAAAGAGGACAGGTCCCCAGGGAGGTTTGCTGGGGGAAGGACGGGCATATCTAGGCTCTTGGGACATTAGGCCTGCTCTTACCAGGGGCGGATAAAAGGATGTGGTAATTGAATAAGGGCTTTTGGGAGAAAAGATTTGCTCCAAGGTTGGGAGACTGAGAACGAAGGGGTTGGGATAAGATGAGCACTGACAGGAGGGTACCCTGTCCTGGGATCTTGGGGGAAGTAAGGATCTGTGCGGAGCTTCTCTGTTGAGTTCTAGGTCCTCTAGTAGGAAGACATTCTGGGAATTGGTGAAGGGAGGAGATTTAATATTGTCTCTTCTTGGGACACAGTGATTCTAGAAGTTGTAGTTGAGGAAAGTTGGTTGGAAGTGTTGAACTGTATACAGTCAGTGGAGGAAGGAGGAGCTCTCCTCTGAGGGTTGCTAGGCTACAGAGAGTTTGTAGGCAACGCCTAGGGCTGTTGAGGGGAGCTGACAATGCTTTAAAGTCCAAATGCTGACTGAGCTGGGGCTTGTCCCTTATTCACTTCATGCTGCTGTGGAGCTCTTAGTTTCCACTAGTCTATCTTGAGCAAAGAGTATGAACAGGTGCCGAGGACTAAGGAAAACCTTCACCCTTTGGGTCCTGAGAAGCATTAAACCTAGATCTCTAGGGTGGTAGCTTTCAAACTTTAAAAAAAAAAAGAGAGAGAGAAAAGAAAAGAAAAGAAAATCATGCCTCACAGTAATAAGTACACATCTTACATTCTGATCTAGTACATACCTAGGTATGAAGGGAAACTTTCACAAAACAGTATTTACCCTTATTACATGTGATATGTTCTGCTAATTTCTGTTATATTCCATCCTCTTGCATTAAAAAAATGCTGGCTATTTACCAAATTGATGATTTGTGGGTCACAGCTTGCAGTTTGAAAAACACTGTTTCTGAGGCACATTTATTTGGCTTCAATCAGTGTCCTCATTCTGTAAGCTTCTAAAAATTAGGGATGATTCTAGGAAGATGAATTTTTTTTAGGAAAGGGAAGGCAGCTAGGTGCAATTGATTGCTTCAGTTTAGATGTTTATACCATGTAGCATATTTGACCTGTGTTTTCTGAAGTACCATAATCTTCACCTTAGATATCTTAATGTTGCCTGATCATTCGATTGATGAAATTTTGTATATACGTGCGTGTTTTAGTTTTCTTTGTCCTTTGCTGTGTCTGAGAAATATGATAGGCCTAGTTCCATTTAGTTGCTTTATCAGCACAACATAGTTAAAGAAATTTTATTTTACTGTTCCAGTGTTGTGAAGATACACTGATTTGCTTTTCTGCTATTTAAGAACATCCAAAATTCTTCTTACTCCAGTAATTATTATGATACACTTTTTGTTACATAATGAAAAATATGTGAAAATACACCATAAAATATACATCAAAGCCATACAGTTTGTGGCTTTGGTGTATATTTTAAACTTAATCATAAACCAAAGTATAACTTTGAATCAGTTAATAATTTAATTCCCCCTACAAAAATTTTAGGTGGGGTCCTTAGAAAAAATAGTATTAACTCATAATAAACAATGACTGCTGGTGAACAAAGTGGAGCCCTTCACGTAATGTTAAATGTTGTAATGTTAAAGTCCTTTGAAAAGTTGTTACACAGCCTATTACTCCAGGACATTGAGAGTCAAAGGATGTTGTCTAATTTCAGTAGGTACATTTACAGGGTATATATTTGAGACCAATTCAATAGTGTTTCTTTTTGTTGAGGATGAGTTCATATTACTTGTAACATAGAATTCAAAGACACAGTCATCAGGGCAGAATTACCCAAGTTAAACTTCATCAGTGGGGTCACATTCTTCATGAAATGCTTTATGAAAACATTCTATCATTTTCAAACTTTGTGTGTTATAAAATACATCTTTCTTGCTTTTAATTATTTATTGGGTACTGATAGAGGGGTTATGCTGGCATGTATCAGCCGTCCTTTAAAAATGACCTCTTAATCAGGGAAATATTTGTTTTAAAATACTTTAATGAATGTTTAAAGAAGATTCTCTTTTGTGGTAGGTGCTTGGAACGTTAAGGAAGATTCTTATTTATTTCATTTTTCTGGGAATCATGTGTACTTGTCAATAAACATTTATGGAGAAGTGACCCTGAGTGATTGTGTTTGCTTTTTAACAGTTTTTGTTTCTTCTTTGATCCTGACACTCTTGAGCATGTCCACCTGTAGCAGGCTCTTTTCCCCTTCTAAATTTTGCTTCCAAACTCCTTTGATTTTGAAAATCAGGTACTTATATTTGTTATATAATACTTTTTTTCTTTTCTTAGTGTGTGAACTGTGTGACATGTATGTTGGTTACTTAGAGGCTAATTTACTTAGTCCTGGGCTATGTTTTAACTAAGTGAACTCTTTATATATGTTGGGCCTGGTTAGCTGTATAAGAAGTAATACGAAACTGATAGTGATACAATTTGGGCTTCAAGGCTGAAGGAATAATTTATTTGCAATTGTTGCCTTTCTCCTACATGTGGTTAGTCATCAAGATTTATCATTTCTCCCTTTTTCATGCTACTGTTCTGACTTACTTCTTTGGGATTAGAATGGTAATAACTGGACAATTGCCATTGTCTGTTCCTTGTATAGCTTCATGAGAGTACTCTTCTAAAGAATATTGCTGTGATTATTCCATTTCCCTCCTTAAAAACCATTAGCTACTTTCTAATACAGGCACTGAATAAAGCCCATAGTGTTTAGCTTGACCATTAGGGCCTTCTGCAGCGTTTCTCTACTTTTTTTCTGGCATCTTCATTATACTCCTAAATGTAGTTCCTCTGCCTGCCAAGGCCTCTGCTCATGTACCTTCTTTTGTGTTTAAAATTATCCCTGGAAGTCTGCATATAAAATGTTCCCTTTCTTAATGAAATCCTACTCACTCTCGTTTCATTTCAGATGACCCCTCTTTGAAGTCTTTGTCACTTATGTTTGTCTGTACTACTTTTGCTGTATTGCTTGGTATTATTTGTGCACCGTATTTTTATCCCTTTTAGATTATAAATGCCTAGTGAACAGGAGGCTCAAATATCCCTGAATCACTAGGACATCTAGCACAGGGTCTACCAGAGCGTAGTTCATAGACCAGGTGAATCAGAATTGACTGAACATATTGTTAAAAATGTGGATCTGGCAAGGCATTGTAGCTCATGCCTATAATTCCAGCACTTTGGGAGGCTGAGGTAGGAGTATTGCTTGAGTCTGGGAGTCGAGGGCAACCTGGGCAATATAGGGAGACCCATCTCTATGAAAAATTTAAAAATTAGCTGGGCCTAGTGGTACATACCAGAGTCCCAGCTACTTGACAGGCTAAGGCCAGAGGATCACTTGAGCCCCAGAGGTTGAGGCTTCAGTGAGCTGTGATTACACCATTGCACTCCAGCCTGGGTAAGAAGAGTGAGGCCCTGTTTTTAAAAAAAAATAAAATAAAGCAGATCCCTGAATTTTAACCTAGACTTACTGAATCAGAATCTCAGGTGGAACCTAAGAATCCACATTTTTATCAAGCTGCTCAGATGATTCTTCATACAGTAAAAGTTAAAAGTTGCTGACCTAGCATGATGCTTTAAATCACAGTAGGTACTCAAATAATTTTTTAGCAAGTGATGTTAATAAACTGAGCAATATCATAGTTCAGCAAACTGGTTTAATTTTAAGCCCTTGAAGTCAGCCTAGATTTGAATCTTGTTTTGTCACTCACTGTCTCTGGGCCCATAACCTCTTTGCTTTGGTTTTCTGATCTGCAAAGTGGGACAGTAGTACCCCTTATAAAAGTGTTGTGATAGTTAAATGAGATAACACATATAAAACAACATAGTACATGACACATAGTAAACTCACAATAGATTTTATCTGCTGTCATGAAGATGCCCAGCACAACAGTGGTCACCGTAATAATTAATAAAACATGCTGAGGAGAGGTTCCAGGTCAGTCATTGTTAATAAACAAATTGCTCATATGGTTTTAAGAACTAAGGCTTAATATATTTTCTATTTTACATTAACAGACTGGCCCTGTGTGATGTTCAAAGTCATGAAGGTGCTTTGCCTTCTTTAGAAGAATTGGTATCAAATCATCATGTTAATTTTTTCCCCCTTCACCTCCCCACTGATGGAAGAATAAAGTGCAAACTTTTGAATGGTGAAACTTACCTTCTGGCCCTACCAATCCTTTACCTTCTAGCCATCCTCCCATGTATACTCTACCCCAACTGCACTACTCTCTCACTTTATTTTGCATCTCTCACTCATTCGTGTTTGTACACATGCTTTCCCCTTGTTTTCATCTAGTAAATTCCTGCTGTTGCAAAACTCAATTTTACATGTGATGACTGCCCTTAGTGAAGATAGTCACTCCCTCAGTGTCCTCAAAGTCCTTTGTCCATACTTATTATATATTACCTTTGTGTACATTTGTCTTCTGGGAGGGAAAACAATTTAATCCTGGCATGAAGTCTTACCTCTGCCATACAGGGATGTTGTTTGTTTATTTGATTCATATCAGCTTCCCCATTTATCTGAAATTCTCAGCTTTCACAATACTAACTAGTTTGTTTACCACTTATTACGTGCCAGGTACTTAACTAGATGCTTCAGAAACTTTATATCATGTAATCTTCACAATAACTGTGAAATAGCTTTTAACAGCTTCATTTTACAAGTGAGGAAGCAGGCATAGAGATAGGTAAGTAACTTTTTCAAATTACGCAGAAGGGTCATAAGTAAACTCAGAACTAACTGAAGACCATGCTTTTAATCACAGTGCTCTTCTAAAAATGAAATTTAAACAGGTAACACATTTCCCAAACTCAGGATCTTAAAGCTATGTGAGACTTTCATTAATCATTAATCATTCTTAGGAATGTGATCCATAACAAGTACTTTGTGAAAAGTATAATTTAAAACTGTCTTGGAATAAGGCTTTTCTGGTGATTTTCAAAATTTTTCTTTCTCCTCATTCTGCCATTGGCGAGCTTGATTTTCTTTTCACTGTCAGAAGGTGTTGCTTCATGTCTATTGAAAATAAAATTCACTTTTTCATTCATCCAGTGAGTATTTTTTGTCATATGCCAGGCACTGCTCTGTACAAAATTGAACTAGACTGTCAAATCCCTGCTTTTGTGGGACCTATTTTCTGCTGGAGAACAAACGCTAACCTAACGGATTATGATAACTGCTATAAAGAATGACAGAGGGTGAAGTGACCATGAGTGATGGTGGCAGTAGTGCTATTTTTGATGGAGTGGTCAGAAGCAGCCTCTTGGAGAAGGTGACATTTGTGTTTAAATTTGAGACTTAAACACTGAGATGAAGCAGCTCTGCCAAGAGACAGGAGAAGGGCAGTCCTGCAAATGCAGAGGCCATAGGGGGAAATCAGCTTGCCAAGTCTGAGAAGCAGAAAGCCACGGAGGCTGAATAGTGGGCTAGAAGAAAAGAATGGGAGGAAATGAGGTTAGAGACATAAACAACAGTCAGATTAAGTGAATCCTTGGCGACTATGATGAAGAGATTGGCTTTTATTCTGCATGTGAAGGGAAGCCGTTGGAGAGTGTAAAGGACATGATTTAACTTAAATTTTGAGAAGATCACTTGGCTGCTTTGTGGAGAATGAATTGTACAAGAGTCAAGAGAGACCAGGGTGGAGGCTAATGCAGACGTCCTGTTGAGAAGTTGATGGTGGCTTGAACAAGAATAAAGTAATAGATATGGACACAATAAAAATGGAATGGTTTGGATGTTGTATTGATAGGTCTTGCTGATTAGTTATGGGGGTATGAGACAAAGAGAAAAGTCAAATATAACTTCCAAGATGGGAGTGAGTGGAGGAGGAGCAGATTTGGAGAGGGAGTTTAGAGTTCAATTTTTGCTTTCCTAATTATACTATCTACTAGGATACCAGTATTCTGAATTTTGTGTTTATTCTCTACCTTTTCTTTACAATTTTTGCCATATATGTATGTGACCTTAAATGATAAAATGATAAATTTCCATGTTTTAAAATTTTGTATAAATGGAATTATACTGTATATATTCTTGTGATTTTTGTAACCCATTCAGCATTGTTTTATTTTCTGCCCTTTGTGAACAAATCAACATTGTTTTTTAAAGCCATTCATGTTGATGAGGAAGTAGGCATAATGAACTACCAGTTGTTAATTTCCATTGCTGTATAACATTTTATTTTATAAATATATTGTAGTTCACCCAATTGCCTGTTCTGAGATGTAAGGGCTTCTGCACTTCATCCATCCCAGACCCCCAGGATTTTTTCAGTTTTAAACAATGCTGTTGTTACGGACGTTCTGTGACTTGTTTCCTGGTGCTCAGTACAAGTTACTATACCAGTTCCTGCAGGGTTTATACTGAGAAGTGGAATTGCTGGATCATAGAGTATGTACATAGTGTTCAACTTTACTAGGTAGTAATAAATTACTTTCCAAGGTGTTTGTACTAATTGATACTTCCACTAGCGACATTTCCAGTTCTGCATTTTCTTCAATACTTGCTATTGTCAGAGTTTTTAAGTTTTGCTGATTTGTATAAAACGGTATCTCACTGAGGTTTTAATTTTTGTTTGGTAATTATTGAACATGAGCATCTTTTGCATATATTAACCATTTTAATTTTATCTTCTATTAAGTACTTGTTTATGTCTTTTGTCCATTTTCCTACTAGGTTGTTTACCTTCTTTTTACTGTTTTTAAGAATTCTCTGTATTAGTTACCTGTGTTGCAAGTATCTTTTTTTCCAGTTTCTGGCTTGTCTTTTCATGTTTTTAATGGCTTTTGACCATCAAAAATTTTTCTTTTCTTTCTTTCTTTCTTTCTTTCTTTTTTTTTTTTTTTTGTTAAACAGGGTTTTTGTTCTGTCATCCAAGCTGGAGTACAGTAATTTGATCTCTGCTCAGTGCAACCTTCACCTCCTTGCGATCCTCTCACCTCAATCTCCCAAGTATCCGGGACTTGTGACAGGCATATGCCACCATGGCCGACTGACTTTTTTTTTGTAGAGATGGGGGTCCTGCTGTGTTGCCCAGGCTGGTCCTGAACTCCTGGGCTCAAGTGATCCTCCTGCCTTGGCCTTCAAAAGTGCTGGAATTACAGATGTAAGCCACCATGCCTGGCCAAGTTTTTCATTTGACTGCTCAACTTTTTAAAAATGTATTTTAAATATGTTTGCTTTATAAAGTATTTCCCTAAATCAAGATCATAAAGTTCTTTTCCTATTAGACAAAATAGGAAACTATCTCCTTTCTTTCTCAAGGAAATAAAGTTTGCTTTCATATTTTATCTGGAGGTGAATTTTTTGGTAGGGATTCCATTTCGTCTTTTCCCAGATTGTCACTCACTGTCCTGGCACCACTTACTGGATCGCTGAATGTTTTTTCTGCTGATCTCTGTGCTGCTGCCTGCCATATTTACACGGGCATGTTTCTGGGCTCTGTTTTCTGTTTCGTTGGTCTATTTTTCCTTCTCCAGGCTTATTTTCTTCAACAGAATGCAGTTGATTCCTGTTATTCACAGTACTTTTATGTAAAGTTGTGATGAACAGTGAATTAGTGAATATTGTTACTCCTAGGGGAAATACAGGGTTGGGTTCCTGTGAGTCTCTGATCATAACATTTATGTCAAGTGATCAATAGATAATTTTGTTTTATATCAGTTTCTGTTTAAAGACATTTAATATATATCATTGATTCATTAACATTGAACTCACTGCAAACAGCCCTATAATTCACACCTGAATAAAGTGATCTAATTGTGTATTTTCTCCATAAGGCATATTAGAGCCTCATGCTTTAGAAACACTAGATGGCATTTCAACACTACCCTTGGGGACCACTTAAATAGTGAAATCACCAACAAAAAGCACAAAAATATGAAAAGCGTGGCATTAGATAGACCGTGGAAAGGACACTTGTTTATATTAAGAGGGCTGAAACAAGAAGGCACAGTGCCACGTTGTTCTACCTTAGCAGGGAACATACACGTTGAACAACTCGAATTTTTTGTCACTTTGTGATTATCTGTAAATGACCACGAAAATGCTGCAAGGGTTGATTTTGGGGTAACAAGTACCTTTTGGCAAGTAGGGAAATTTGCAGATAGGGAATTTGTGAAGAATGAGACTCAACCTATGAAATACTGGGAGAAAGATAGTTTTTTCTTCTTTAGGAAACTTAGCATTAGAACTTTCCCCTTTCTGTCATGTTTACACACATCTTTATAGCATTTTATTTTAAGAGAATAATGCAATGAATCTTTCAAATACTAAGTGTTCTGATAAATGCCATTATGTCAATAAAGAGACTTCTTTTTTGAGAATACCTTTATTATATTTATAATCGTTATTATTTAGTTCATAAGTAAATGCTTGAAGCACATAATTTTAAGAAAAAATTGCAACCCTTAAAATGTTGAAAACAAGTCTAAACTATTAAACCTTTATTATATGAGAATCGTATGGGGATCATATTTTCTCATAGGCATTATTAATAACTTAAGGCATGAGTTTTGTAAAGGCAAATAGCATTTTGAAGTTTGCAATTTAATTTTTGACTCTATTAGTCCCTCATTCATTTAGTGACCATTTCCTCATGAACATTGTTAAAGGATTCCAAGAAAAACATAAATGAAGATTATATACATCATAAATCAGATCTCCCAGTAAATGTATTTATTGAGACTTGGCTGCTTTATCCCTCACGATTTAAGATCCTCAAGTGAATTATTTGCATTCATTTGTTAAGTGCCAAAAGTAAGAATCAGGAATTGTGGACTTCACCTGTATTCATCTTTTTTTAATATAGCATACACTATATTTCTGTATTTTTCAAAAATGCTTATTTTGTAGTAAAATACACATAACATAAAAATGGTCATTTTAACCATTTCATAGTTCAGTGGCATTAAGTACATTCACATTGTTATGCAACCATCACCATCAATCGGCCTCAGAATTTCTTTTTCCAAACTGAAGCTTTGTACCCATTAATTAATAACTCCCCATTCCCCATGCCCTTGGCTCCTGACAACGACCATTCTGCTGTCTCCATGAACTTACCTCTCTAGTTACCCCATATAAGTGAAGTCATATACCATTTATTCTTTCATATCTGGCTTATTTCATTTAGCATCATGTCTTCAAGGTTCATATATGTTGTAGCATGTGTCAAAAATTTTTTTAAGGCTGAATAATATTCCATTGTATGTGTCTGCCACATTCTGTTTATCCATTTATCTACTTTTTGACTGTTGTGACTAATACTGCTGTCAACACTGGTGTACAAATGTGTGTTGACTCCTGCTTTCAATTTTTGGGTATATACCCAGAAGGGGAATTGCTGGGTCATATGGTAATTCTATGCTTAATTTTTTGAGGAACATCATATTGTTTTCCACACAGTTGTACCATTTACATTCCTACCAGCAGTGCACATGTATTAATCTTGAGTTACTGAGCAGCACCTATTGTTATGAAGTGTGGTATAAATTATTGGTATAAATTATTAACTCTTGCATATCAGTTGTAAGGTATAGTAGGGGTACAAAATCATATATTCAGTATTAAATCTATTGTAGTTGTGGTTTTTGCTGACTAATTTAACTTGTGGTAGTGGCAAATATTTCTGACTGAGACATGATGGCACCTCTTTTGGAATCTCTGTGGAGTAGATAAAATTATGTATTCTAGCAGTAGCTATGAAGAATTTTTGTTTCTAAAGTACTTTGATTTCAGAGTTTATTAATAAACCTACTTTTCATATTTCATAAAATATATTTGGTATGTACAATCAGAAGTGATTAGAAAACCTATTGATTGACACTTTTATGGGGTGTCAATTATATGCAAAGTTCCAGTATATGATAGATACAAAGAAGCATTAGGATATGGTTGTTACTCTCAAGAGCGATACAGTTTGAAAACACAAGAAAACACATGAAAGTTACATTGCTACACATGCAAAATAAGGGTATATTATTCAAAATGAAAAGAAGACATGCCGGTATGTGATTAATCGGCTACTGAATATTTCAGGCAAGATTAACATGAGCTTAAGTCTAAGGAAACATCACTATAGGGAGAGGTATCTGAAAAGGGCTTCATCTCTAACATATATTTTGAGTAGTGTGTGGAAGGATGCATAAAATTCAGATAGGTGAAGAGGTAAGGGCAAGCTCTTCCAATTAAGGAGGAATAGCATAAATGTCAGACATTTTTTACTGTGCCAAATCATTAATTGGCATTAATTTAGCATAGTCCTTGGACCTAAAAATTAGATTAAATCTACTTAACAAAAATTGCAAGTTAGTCTTCCAGCTGTAAGTTCAATTCATGCTATCATGTTCACTGAGCGGTGATGGTAGTAGTAACAGGGGCAGCAGGAGAAGTAATAGTAAGCTAATATTTATAAGTGCTTTTTATGTGCCAGGCACTGTGCTAACCACCCTTTACCAATATTATCTCCATTCATTCTTCTGTAACCTTGTGAGCTAGGGGTTACAGGCTACTACCCCTTCCTGTGAATGCGGAAAGGTAGACTTAGAGAACTTAAGTAACTGGCCCACAGTCATACAGAGTAGTGGAATCAGTCAGGATTCACATACCCAGAGAGTTTAGTTTTAGAACCAGCACTTATTACCATTGGGCAATATTGCCATAGCACTAAATGTAGAAGGGGCTAGCGAAAAAAAAATGTAGATTTTTCTTTTCTTAATGATCTGCAAACTTTTTCAACCTTTATGCGTGATTGATATTTTAAGATTCTGGCAATCCCTGGTTATTAGGGTGGTTTGTAAACTGCTCTGGAAGGCTGTAGAGTGATGAACTAGTGATCTGTTCCTAATGAGGCTTTTACTTAACATGATGGCTTCTGTAGCTGCTCAAGAGCACAGATAATGGGGGTAATCTTTCTGTAAACAGCTGAGTAATGACCTTAAACTTGTGTGTTCACAGTGGAAAGAAAATGTGCATATACAATTTTCTTCTGATGAAACCTAATGTATTCAAGAAAAAAAAAAATCTTCATTGCTTTTTGGAAGGATGGAAAAGTTGGGAATAATTTTTCCCCTTGATGATTAGACCAGTCAGTACTGCTGCTTAGCTTTTTGGTTCAGTTACTTTAATGTGGTTACAAGAGGAATTTTGGCTGTAATGGGTTTCATATATTTTTGTAAGTTATGTTTCCATGTCTTGTGTGTCATGTTGTATACTGTTGACATGAAATACTCCTTTTTTGGTAAAGATGGCATGGCTTAGCAGATTAAGGCTACAGAAAGTATGACTTAGCATGCTGGTAAGGCCACAGAAAGCCAAGCAAGTCACCTCAGTTTCGTATCCTGTAAATAGAGATAAGTTTTTCTGTTTCAGAGAGTGGTTTTGGAAAATTACTAGGCTTTAAAATGATTGCTAATCTCAGTGTGGGGACACTTAGTTTGGGAACATCAGTTCAAGAGTAAATGTATCTAATCCTGCTTTGAATAAATGCAACTTTAGAGCCTTGGAATTTTACCAAAATCGAATCTGGGCCAAATAGAAAGGTAGGAGTAGATGTAAATTTGTTTGTAAAGGAGTTGGGTGTGTCTGTGGTAGAGCAGAGTGAGGGTGGAGGGATGGGCAGGATGGAACTCTCCTTGGAAGCCCTTAGAATGAAAGTCAGTGAATGTTAAACGTTTTTTGTTGTTTTTGTTGCTGAAAGTATATGCAAAGTGCTTTTGTCTTATATTTCAGAATGTCTAATTTAATAGGGATATATACAGTTGGTTTAAACCAACACTTTTGGAAGATGAGAGGCTATGGAAATGTAGAAAGAAGTGATTAGAAATATCACAGAAACAGGTACTTCAGTCTAAATAGTAGTATTGTCTTAATTTTTTTCCCCTCATATTTCTCATCAAAATTATGAAATTCTGGGGCTAGTGTATTTGGATCAGAAATTTCAAGGGTTGTGTTTATGTGTGATGGATTACAAGCATGAGAGTTAGTTATAGCTGCTAATGTGCAGTTGTAGATGAGAAAAATTTGTCTTTGTTCAGCATCTAAAAGTGCCTTATATGCAATATAGTTCTTTAGTAGAAAATATAGACAGCTCTGAAGCTGTACTTCTCACTGATAACATAGTCACAGTTTTAGATATCTTTGTCACTAATAACAATGAAATAAAGAATTTTTGATAGGTATTTTAATGTTTGTGTTACTTTTAAGGAGAAGTGTAGTACTATGATAAAAGAAGACAGTGGTAGTGGCTGATAGCATAATTAAAGGAGTGTTCAGGAGTCCAAATTCACATTTCATCTGGCAGTGTTGGATTTTAAAAAAACCTCCTACCAAGAAAGGTTGATGTGCTACATGACTACATTTGCGTATAGTGTAGTATACAGTTGAGAGACTTTGAGACATAGGGTGGTTCTTAGTAGGGTGTGAAATCGTGGTGGCATGGTGTGTTATGATAAGGGCTTTATCAGCTACACTCATTTTGCTTTTACAATACTTAGAGTTAAGTTAGTGAATTGGCTAACTAAAATTCTACAGAATAGTGCTAAAATTATTAGAATTACTTTATTTTCCTTTTTATCCGAAGAGAGCATCTACTTAGCTATATTACACAATGCTCAAGGGTAAAAACTGAGATAGAATCACAGGTATAGGCACTTCAAAATAAATGAAATTGGAAATGCCACACAGAATGAAACCATTCAGCCTAATTATGCTGACTTGGTCAATGTCCCGGAAGTGTTTATGTAGGAGAGATAGCTGTCATTGATGACTTCAGCTCCAAAAACTTATTAGCGGAATACTTTATAAACCTTAATAATCATTAGGTAGATATGCACTTACTGACATGGAAAGTTTTTCATGGACTATTTAGCCAAAAGACAGGTTATAAAACTGTATATCTAAAACTATACATCTAATCTTTGTGTAAAAAAATATATATCTACATAGCATGGAAAAAATGGTCTGGAAAGATACACACTCTGAGGTGCATCCTCAGGCTTCATGTGCTTGCTAAATCTAAACCAAGGTCTCCTGGTGTGAATGTGGCTCTAACTATGCTTCAGATATGAAAGACTTTTGATAATATTTATTTATATGGTTAGCTTAGCTAATAAAAAGGGAAACTGCCTGGTGAGGTTACTGGTTTTGCCATTGTTGTTGCTTACTTATTCTTAATTGGAAATTGTAAAAAAAATTCAGAATGAACATTGTACTTTTTTAAAAGCAAATATTTAGAAAAATGCTAGTTAGTAGACCTTTATTCATTGATTTATTTCATCTTTCCTGGAGGGAAAAATATATAACAGATACATATGCTTTTCCAGAATAAGAAAAAAGACTTTTTCCAGAATAAAAAAAAAGACCTTTTCCAGTCTTTTTGTGAATACTCTTATGCTGAAGAGCAGAAAGACTGCTTTAGAAAACAAAACAAAAATTCCAGCTACCTAAAATGTCTAAGAATCTGGCAGAGTTTGCATACAGTGGAGAACTGTTCAAAAGAAGAAAGTTTTTTGGAGATAAGGTTAGAAGAAGATTCCACAAAGTGAAAGTTTAATGGGCTTAAAAAACAAAACAAAATCAAAACTTGCAAAAATTGAGAAAGGTAGCCAGGAGATTTTCCTCCTCTGGCTTTATTTTCTTAGTTTTTGCTGACCTCCTCTCATCCCTTCCAAATTCAGGTTAAAAAAAACAAACAAACAAACAAAAAAAAACAAAACAAAACAAAAAAACAAATCTTTCTTAACCCTTGGTTTTTTCCACCGTCTCACCTCATTCACTTTCATTTAAGCCTCTTAAAGGTATGATTGCTACTCTTAGTCTCAGCCTATTTACTGTACTCACTATTCTATGATTTCTACTTCCCTGACTGTACTGGAAGTGCTTTTCCTAAGGTAAACAAACTCCTCATTGCCCAGTCCTTTACTGATTTTTGAATTCTCATTTTTGACCTCTCTGTATTCTACATAAATAACAGTAACCCTCATCCTTGCACTCTAGTCACAGTAATCTCTCAGAATTTTTCTTTTTTATCTTTGTAGGATAAAGTCTAGCCCAAGAAAGGTCAGTCATGACCTTACTGACCACTGTCACCTCCACAGTTGAATCTCCTGTCTTCCCTACCTGCCAAAACACGTTTTATGTTTCAGCAGTACAGTTGAGAACCCTTGTTTTTGGTCTCTTGTGCTTGCTCATGTGCTGTTGTTTCCTGTGCCTGGAATGCCATTCCCCACCTTGTCAGCTAATCTTCATCTTTCAAAATGGCTCAGGATTTATGTACTTCCTTGATCACACTTCTGAAAGTTAATTACTGCTTATGTTTAATTCACTGTTTCTTGTCTGGTTTATTTTAGGTATGTGTTATCTCATTTATTTTATTCTAGACTGTGGATGCCCTAGGGGCAGAGTGTGGATTTTATTCATTCTCACTTTCTTTAGTGGTTAGCATAGTATTTGGCATAGATTTAGCATCTGGTACATGCTTGTTGAACTGAAGTACATGGAACTAAGCTCTGTGAAGGCACACATTTTAAAAATAAATGAATGGGCAAATAAGCCTAATTGGGAGAATTTGTTAAGGTATGAAAATGAAAAGAGATGGCAGAGAAAACTAAATATATTTGTTGTCTGCATTTTTACTAAATAATTGGTAAGGAAATTCTCATTCTCAAGTTACCTTATGAAGAAAGCAATTACCCAAGTGGATAGCAAATCACTAGAATGAAATGTCATCTGACCAAAGGAAGTTACAGGTGAAATTGTGGAGACTTTGGCAAATTGTTTACCTGAAGTTCTGTTTTCAAAGAGTGGTAGCAAAATATTGGCAGGTAGCTTTTAGAGTGTAGTTTTTTCTGCCCTTCTCTGATGAATAGATGTGGTTGATTTGTTGTATACGAAAAGGTCCTTGTCAAATAACTGAAAGTAATTTTAAACTACTTGGGAGTATTTTCCTTTTCTCCATTTCTGTGAAAGCTATGAAAACTTCTTGAAGATTTGGCTGCATCCTAAATCAATGCACATTTTGAATTATTGTGATTTCTTTTTCAAAAGCACAAATCAGTTTCTAGCTATCTACTATTGTAGTAGCTTGAAACCTGCAGGAACGGCTTCTGCAGGAAGCACTTCTCTTTCCTTTTTAAATCTCTACAGTCCGAGGTGACAGGGAGGCCTGAATCTCCCAACCATCTTAAGGCATCACACCTCCTTAGCTTGTGGCTCCAGAGTCAGAGTAATTTGGGTAAAATTTGGTTAATTTGGATGAAAGATTTGGGTAACTTGTAGGAACACATTTAACTTGGCTAGCAAAGTAAGTGGAACTGTGCAAGCCTGAGGTATTCTTCCAGCCCTTCAGTACACCCCATAGTGAAGCTTTTGCTTTGACCTGTGAAAGCCATGGTGAAGAAGGGCAGAATGCTGCCGTGGCCTCGGCAGCCTACTCATCTTCATCTCATTCCCTCCTCTTAGTTTTTGCTTCTCAGGCTTGGATGTATTTTGTTTCTGCTTGCTTTTTCTGTGCTGATACTGTTTCACAAAATTATGTTTCTGTTTAGCCATCTATTTCATTTCTCATTTCTTCCTCACTCCCCAGTTTCCTTAAAAATAATATTTTATATTCTACATACCCAAATTCCAATTTGGAATTTTAAAAATAGAAACATTATGATAATGAAGACATTAAAAAACGCTTTGACAAATGATTAGATTATTTCCAGGTATGTTACTTAAAAGCATTTTACATTTCAAAAAGGTGATGTATGTACATGGTGAATTCAAGTGGTTCAAAAGGGTAAACACTGGAAAGCAAATCTTTCCACTCATATTTCTCATTTCTTCTCTCTAGAGTCAACTGCCGATACTACTTTTATTCATTTCTATTTTATCCTTCCGGAGATAGTCTATGCATATACAAGCAGATAAATCTATTTTTATAAGATTTTAAATGTATATTTTGGCACTCTGTTGGGTACTTTTTATATCTTTTGGAATTAGTGAGTGAGGCTGGCAGTATTCATACTTTATGAAGTATATTACTCTACATTACTTCTTTGTGAAATAAGTATTGACCTTGGCATACTTATTACACAAAAGGATCTATCTTAGGTTTCCCAGTATTAGTGGTCAGACACGGCCTACTTTCTGTTTTCAGTTGTGTTGAGCTTCTTACTAATTTTGACCTAACCCTTTTATTGGGAACATAAAGTGCAAATTGTTTGTGTACTTAACCTCAATAGTGGTTAAGGGTACTTAGGTGACTGGATGTTCTGTTCTGATTTTAATGTAATTGGCAAAAGTGTACTGAACACCTTATCCTCCAACTCATACATTATCTTGACTTTTTCCACACACTTTACAAGAGTGTATTATAGTCAGGATCTTGAGGCACAAATGAATTGAGATTTTCACAGGCCCACTTTACAACTTAGTAATGGAACCAAGCAATATCACCAGAGATCCCTGGCTCTCTGGCTTTCAGCACTACTTCAGAACAGTTTTACAAATGCATTAGAACTCTGCCAGCTTTAGACATAGTCTGATGTAATTTGACACCTGTTATTTCCAGAATGTCATAGGTTACCCTCCCACCCCACAAAAACCTTTTAAAGGCTCTAGTTAAAGATCTTTTTCCATCCAGTATTTCCTCATTTTTCAATCTGTTTGGTTTTCAGCCTTTTTTCCCACCTACTGTTCCTCCTCAGACTGCCCGAACAGATTTTGAATAGAGTGACATTACCAATCCGTTTCACAATCTTAATGTTCTAATTCAAACTCTATGTATTAATGTGTACCCATCTGCATTTCTGGAAAGTTAATCCAATCGTGTATCCTGGGAAATGACCAATGAAGGCACTTGGTGTTGCTTTTCAGTCTTAAAAAAAAAGAAGTATTTTTAAAAAAATCCTATTTGGAAGAGTTCTTAACAGCATGGGACTATGAAGAAAAACTTTTAAGTTCCCACGTTTGCTTGCTCACTAGCACTTTAACATGAATACATTTTTCCTACCATCCCTTGGTTTCTCTGTATTTAAATTGTATATACAGTTATTGCCCTGGAACTGTATAAGTTTGAGTTTAAGTGGTTCTGAAGCCTCCAGATAAAAGGTGCTGCTTAAACTCAGTGGTATTATTTTGACGGTGACAGTTCACCCCTCCACACACTTTTTATTCTTTTGAAGTGCTGATTTTATGGGAGACAGCAGTGTAACTCCTTTGGCTTTTTGTTAAAAATTTCTAAAACTTCTGTTGGCATTCTGCTTGAGACAGGTCTTTTTGATGATACTGATGGTGCCTGTTGCTAGTGGCATAGTACCTGCTCTGTGTTGTCTGCTGTTGGTGGTGAGGCGTTTACACTGAAAAAGCACTTTTCAGCCTGAAGTTCCCAAAGCCCTAGATGAACACAACACCTTTCAATTTTGACACACTCAGTGTTGGAATAGAGGGCAGCTGCTGTGTAGACAGTTAACACTGTGTAGATAGAAAGAAAAACTGTTTTGTACTAAAACACACTCTATCCTTCAGCTTACAAATGGGAATCTTGAGCAGTGGGCAGCCCTCTATTTTCAAGGTCATTTTACTCATTATGAAATAGATTCCATTTACCAGGAAAATCTTTGTTTGGTGGATGGGCATGTGCTCAGTGAGCATCTCCTATGTTCTAGGCATTTGTGAATTGCTTCCACAAAGTCCAGTAAATCATGTCCTGATAGTAATTTAGTAAATGAGCCAAGCTTAACAACCACTTTTATATTCATGGTTTTTTCAAATTCTTATTACAAACCTGAGAGGAAAGTTTAGGCCATACATAAGTGAGACAATTAAGGTAGAGAGAGATTAGATAACTAGCCTATGGTTTACCCTGCTAAGGAAAGAGCTTCAATTTCCTATGTCCATGTGCTTTCTGTTATACTACAATTTCCTCTTATAATTAACATTGATAGATTTGAGAACTTTACAATGGCCCTGTAATCCAGATAGTGTATTTATACATTTTAGGGCTCTATAGCAACCCTGTAATCCAGATAGTAGAGGTGTTAATACCTTATTTTATAGTTGAAGACATTTGAGATACAGTGACTTGCCTGATGGCACAAAACTATGAAGTAGTCAGAACTGGGTGGGATGTAAACCTGCCTTCCATCCTGAATTATCTTACCTTTCTTCTCAGCACCTGAGAGGCTAGTGGTTTTAATACTCGGCAACATTTATCAAACTGTTCCCATGATGCCTGATGCTATCAGTTGTTACTGAAAGAAATAGGATTACACAGTTCCACTCCCCTTTATAATATAATGGTAGAGATAAGATAATCACATAAGAAAAATACCTAATGTTCATTATAATTAAACAGTATAAGCAAAAAGTAAACCAGTAACTATAGTGAAGCAAATATGTCACCACTAATGGGAAACAATTTGAAGTATTATCTGGCTAGTATCACACAGCCTTCTGAGAAGCTTTTCAGTGCTCATTCCTGCTAGTTTCTTCTGGGACAAAGCACGGGTAGTGATTTTTCAGCCTCTTCAGGGCTACTGGCTTATTCCTTGTAATCTATAACCTTGTTTGGGTCTCTCTTGTTTTAAGATATGAAATCTTGACAGTTGCTCCAATTCCCTACTCTCTTTTATTCCTGTCTACCTTATCATCCCCATCTTCCTTCTCCACTTCCAGCAAAACTTCTCAAAATATTGGCTAAACACTCCACTGTCTGGCTGTTTTCTTTCTTTTTCTTCATGACTCTGCTTTCTCTGCCTGTCCCTTAAATATCAGTGATGATTGTCCTTCTGTTCTTATTCATAAGATTTTATATATCATAATGATGTCCACATCTTCCATCTTTAGCTCGCCTTTTCCACCCATCTTCATATTGTTTCCCGGGATCTTCCACAGGCACTTCAAGTTGAAGATGTTTATAGTGGAATTCATTATTTTCTTCTGTAAAACAGGCTCTGTTCCTGCTTTCTTGTTAGTTAATGGTATCACCAGTCACCTGGTCACCTGAACTAGAAACCTGGGAGTCATTTTTGACTTTGCCTTCTCCCTTAGCCCCTGTAATTTCTGAAAAGCTTGCTTTTTAACGTGACTGTGAATCTGCCTCTGCTTTCTATTTATTCTACTACTGAATCATTTCAGACTCTCTCCTGATTTTTGCAGTATCTTCCTAACTGTTCTCCCTGCCTTTAGTCTTGTTTCCCTCATATTCATCAGCTCCGTAATTGCCAGGATAAGTTTTCTCTAAAAATTAGTTGTTGTATTCCCTTCCTTAAAACCTTTTAGTTTTTTCCATTTCCTGTGGGATAAAGTTCAGCCTCCTTATGTGGTGTACAAGATCTCCTCTGAGGTTCCTATATAGGTGCTCCTGATGATGTCTACCATTGCCAGGCTGCTTTGGCAACATCAGATCTTTTGTGCATACTCACACATATCATAATACATTTTTACTACTGTTTCTTTTCTTATTATGTCCCTTCTTCTCTGAATACCCTAAAGCCTCTATATCTTTCTCGCTTCTGATTATTTTAGTAAAAGAGCCTGATACCTAATCGTTGAAATTACAAAAGTCAATTGTAGCTGCCCATATTTTGGTTAATATTTAATATGGATCATAGCCAGCCCCTTAAGTCTGAGGTAAAGGTTGTCAGAAGTTAGCATGTTGTTTAATATAACCTGTTTTAATGTGAGCATGAGCATTTCTCAGTACTCATCTTCTCAGATGCTGGAGTCATTCAGTGTTTGGACCCTTAGCTGGTGCTAAACAGAAAGGTCCCTACCCAAACGCAGAACCAAAAGAGATGACATTACATATTATTTAGGATTAGCTTCAGTTGTAGGTAACTAAAAATTTGAAAAGAATGATGACTTAAACAAAATAGGTTGTTTACCTGTCACCAAAATTCCCGGAGATATGTACCAGTGTGGCAGCTCAGTTACATGAAGTCCTCAAAGATGCAGAGCCCTTACAGCTCTTCATTCTACTTTTCTTAGGGTATATTCCTTGGGTTCATTGTCTGGTGGCATTAGTTTTCTAGGCAACCGATGGAGGAAAAAACAAAGAAGGAGGGCAAATGGCACACTCTGGTCATCTTTTAAGGATGACTCCTAGAAGCTGCCATAGAAGACTTGGTTTCTATCCCATCAGCTAGAACTTAGCCAGCACTTATTCCTAAATATAGTTATCCAGATATACAGTTAAATATTCTTTTACTATGGAAGAAGATAATGCATTTTGAGGGACAGATATTAAAGGATTCATCCAGACCATTTAGCCTGATGTTCAATTTGTATGTTCTTTTTCAGACCTGTCTCCAATTACTTATCCACATGAATCCTCTGCACCAGCTAAAAGCTTTCTCATTGCCGTTGGTTGGAAGTAATCACTCCTCTCCTAAATCTTGTAATACTTTTCATCTGTATTGCAGATATCATATGCTCAACTGTTATTGCTGTCATTTGTCTATATATGTAGCTTCCTTAAGCTGTCACCACAGTGTATGTTTCTAGGGTCAGTGACCAAGTATTATATGTCTTGCAATGCCTAGTCCTAGTACTTTATAGATAATTCGTTTTCAGTAGATACTACTTATATGCGTAAATAAATAATTTGATGATTTCTTGGTTTCTTGTAGCATTTTAAGAAAGAAATATGGATCAACCTAGTGGAAGAAGTTTCATGCAAGTATTATGTGAAAAATATAGTCCTGAAAATTTTCCTTACCGCCGTGGCCCGGGGATGGGAGTCCATGTCCCCGCCACACCTCAGGGCTCTCCTATGAAAGGTAAGAAAGATGGTACCTAAAACACTTACATTCTGGAGCTTACTAAGGATGTTAAATCGCAATGTTGCCTTGTGTACAAATGATTAATTTTATTTTTAATTACAGTCAAATAGTCTTTCCCGCTTGTTATGACTTCAGTTTTTTAAAGAACCTAACGGGACTGGTTTTCCTCCAGATTGACCAAGAGGTGTTTTAGTTGCATATGTAGGACAAGAATAATATTTGAGTTATAATATCTCAAATGCATATTCTTTTATGGAACTTAGAGGGTACCAAGCAGTACAAGACTGGCCTGTGCCCTCCAGGACCTTAGAGCTTAATTGGTTTATAAGATATTCACATTTACAAAGGTAAGTCAACACAAGATAATTTATGTTCAGCCAAATGAATGGTATAGTGATTGGGAAAGAAATTTAAAAGATAATTAATATGATCAGGAAATTATTCAAAGCTATGAGATTTTAACTAGTACTTCAAGAATGTAGAATTTGGTTAGAGATGAGATACGTTCTAGGAGAGGGACTAGATGTGAGCAAAAATCTGTAACTAGAGATGTGCAAGGTCTATTTTTGCTTGCCTTTTAGCTTAATGTTGCAATAAAAAGTTATTGGAAGTAGTTTTTTGTAATTGTGGGGGATTAATATTGAATCACTGTGTTATTATTATAATAATAATCACGTTATTATCTATTCTGCTAACTTGTGTTCTCACTTGATGACTGTATGTCTTCTTCTTGTCTGTATGTCTGTATGTCTGGAGATAAATAAGGTTACTGAGTGTTTGCTGTTTCCAAATACAATAATCTTATCTCTCTATATAAAACCTGGAATGGCAGAGAAGAGTGGCTTTCTTCCTTGATAATTTTTTTTTTTCGGGATCCATTCCCATTCTGAGAAATATATTGCTGAAAGTAGCAAGATTACATGAAAACCATGTAATCTGAGGTCTCCATTAATAAAGTATTACCTTGATGAGTCTTTGTTTTATGCCAAATGGGAAAAAGCGTGATTGCATTCTCATGTTTATACCTTTAGAATGATTGTATTGACACGTGTGTTTTCGAGCCAGGCAGTAGCCAAAAACTCTTACCTTGGTGTCACCAAATGCAGTGAATAGTTTAAGACTCCGAAACACTTTCTGTCATTACAATTCTATTTTAAAAGAAGGCTAATTTTCATAAGGGACAGATTCTGTGGGGATATGAAGTGGAAATAATTGATAGACAAGAATGAGAAAGATGAAGAATTTTGAATGGACCCACTTAAGTGAGGAAGATTTCTTGAATGATACAAACTTGACAGAAGTGATTTAGTAGGTAGATTAATTATTTAATGTTTGAGGTGATTTTCAAAGGCACAAAAGATAAAGATCCACATCAGGTGAGGAGAAAATAGCCATTCAGAATACTTTGGAACAAAATTTAAAAAAATAATAATAATTGAGGCCTATAAGAAAGCACTGGTAGTCCACACATGAATTTCATGGATCCCGTGTTCAGATGGTAGACGATAGCATGGACGAGGGCTCTGTTGTTGGTAACTGAGATAAGCAATCCTGCTACGAGTTGAAGCCTAGAGGGCTGCTGGTGCAGCGCTTCTGAGCACCTCCTGGGCAAATCTGACTGTGTCTTCTGAGAATTCAGTGCCTTTTGGTTCCATTATATCCTGTATTTTCTAGGTCCTTGTGTAATTTCATACCGTTTGATTTTTGTTTCTTGACAATTCCTGGGGGCTGAACATATGTAAACAAGAATTTGGCTGATATAAAAAGTATTTTGTGTCCCTCATCGTTCAGATCGCCTCAACCTCCCAAGTGTACTAGTGTTGAACAGCTGTGGGATAACCTGTGCAGGAGATGAAAAAGAAATTGCTGCCTTCTGCGCTCACGTGTCGGAACTAGATCTTTCTGACAACAAACTCGAAGACTGGCATGAGGTAAAGTTTTTATATTGCTACATTTTGGTGAAAAGCAGGAATAACTATTCTATCATTGTTTACGTTATTATCTATTCTGCTAACTTGTGTTCTCACTTGATGACTGTATGTCTTCTTCTTGTCTGTATGTCTGTATGTCTGGAGATAAATAAGGGCCTATAATCCCAGTGCTTAAGGTGCTGAGGCAGGAGGATCACTTGAGCCCAGGAGTTCGAGACCAGCCTGGGCAACATAGCAATAATGCCATCTTTAATTAAAAAAAAAAAAAAGATAAATAACTGACTCTGTCTCTGGTGATTTTTCAGTTAGCTTTGTTATTGTTAATTTGTTTTTCATCAATGTGAAAATCACTAAGGAAATTGAGGTATCAAGAAGTTGATTAGTCTTTATCAGTTTAAACTGCTAACAATGCATTAAATTTTCTACTGTTTCATTAATTTATACATCCTATGCTCATTCTCTGCCTCTACTTCAGTATTTATTACTGCACATTGACATAAAAGTATTGACACTGAGATTATAAATATATTTATTCTTGTTATTGAAATGTATTCAAATACTTTGCAACTTTCCTTATATTATCAAACCCCTTGGGTGGTTTGACATAACTGATGTCCCAACCTCAGAATAACTATAAACTACATGCATAGTTTGTAAAAGTACACAAATACAGTGTTATAACATTCTCTTATATATAACATCACCTACCTGCTTGTAACATTACCTGATTAGCTTCTAAGCTACCCTGAAGAATAAGGTTAAAATAGTTCTTCCTACTTGGTTCGTTCTTCTGCCTTAATTTAGGCTGTCATTTTTTTATTTGACTTTAGGAAGACTTTCCTAATGGATTTTCCTGGATCTGGCTTTATCCTGCCTCCACTAAGCTACCACATGCTCTTTTTAATAAATGAAGCATGATTATGACACTGTCCTGCATAAAGGCCTACAGTGTCCTTTCTTTGCCAAGAAGCTAAAGTCTGAACTCTTTAAGGATGACCCTTCATCATATGGCCCTTTACTGTTTCTAGAACTTTATCTCTATCATTGGCCATATGCTTTTACTTGCACCTCATGATAAACTCTTGACATAAAAAGCTTCCTTGCCTTTATTCATTCTGAACCCACTGCTCTCTTTCTCTTCTTGTCTTCCTGGCCACTTCCTGTTTATCCTTCAAGACTTGGTCCAAGTTGCTATTCTCTGTGAAATGTTCCCTGGCTGTCTCACAGACAGAGTCAGATTATCCCAGAGCACCTACACTATACCACTGTGGAAGGATTTATCACAGTGTATTGTAATCACTTGCTTACTTGACAGTTTTCTTACTAGACTATGAGCTTATTCCAAGTGGAGATTTTTAAAGCATAAGCCCAGCATACTAAGTAGTCAAATGTTTGTTGAGTATGTTAATTATTAAATTATTATATGTTAAGGATTGATCAAGACCTCTTGTTCCAAATTTTCCTATGATATTAAGAAATTCATGTAATCCTTTAGAGCTTTAGCTTGCTCATCCGTAAGATAGACTTGCCGATAAAATTAATCATTGAAACACTTAGTAGATATTGAATGCTATACAAATTCTAAGACGGCTTTCTTGTTTAAGAAAAATGGATCCATAACCTAGTTTTAGTCAGGTTTTCTTATATTTATCTATTTTATGCCCTTGTCTAAACTGGTAACTGTGTTCTTAGTTATATTTCCTATTTTTATTAGGATTTTAATCAAAATTCTTTGCAAGGCATGCCACCGATTTCTAAGTGATTTATTAACCTATGCAGATTTACAGGGCTATTCGAAAAATAACTTCTGTTTGTACACGTATTTATTTACTTATCTGAACAACTTATATAGTTTACTCTTAAACAAATTACAGACTGTGCTTTCTTGGTACTCTGCAACATTTAATTGTCATGCATGCTTTGTCCACACTTCAAATTTGTTTCTTTGGAAACAGAAAATCTTACAAAGGTTTTGTGCTTTGACCAGGTATAGAAGCTTTTGCTAATTGATGGGAACAGTGATGTAGTTGTTACCTCAGGAGGAAGATGTATGTAATGTATACACAGTGTGTACACTGAGTAATTCAGCATTTTTCTCTGCTTAGACAAAGGTCTATGTTAAATTTTTCTCACGCCACATTGACATATAGCCAGAGGGTCACGTACTGGTCTATATTGTACTTGTACTCAATGTGTATATTCGTAAGTGCTCTATAGTCTACTTTCAGGCAGTTTTCAAGTAAATGTTTGTTGCTGCTACTTTCAGGTGTCTATTTTCCAATTTAGTTTTATTTTCATCATTCCTTTATATTTCCTCCTTATCCTTAAATATGGTTGATTTCAGTCTTCTAGAGGATATATCAGAACATAGAGAAGGGATAAATATGACAAAAGAATGTTGATTTTTAGGATTGATTAAACTCTTTGCCAGGCTACAAATGCTTCATAGGTTGTCAGTTTTAAGACATTAGATTTCAACCCCTTTTATAACCCATATCTCTGATTACCAAAAAGATAATTTGTCCTTAGCCATTAGTGGAATTTATTTTAGCCAGTATTAATAGGGCAATGTGGAACAAATTACATAATTTTTCCTGTAGTTTTGTAGATGACCAAGAATATTATAGGTTATACGTAACTTCTTTTGTAGTTTAATTTAATGGCTGTTAAATATCCAGAGTCTAAGATAAACATGGATGAGAAAAGTAGTACTTTTGAGGAGGCAAATATTTCTCTTCACCCTTCTAAAATTGGGCACCTATGTTTAAAAATAATGCATTTTTTAGCTTTTGTCTTGAATTTTTGGCTGAGTAGATCCTTGTCTGGCCTTTCCCAAGGTACCTTCTTTCTATTCCCTTCCTTATCAAAACCATTTTATAAAAGAAATTAAACCTAGTTGGTTGAGAGGAGGGAGGAAGTAGTTACTCAGGTAAGGTAGAGAATAGCTTGGGTACAGATGACAGATTGTTATCTTAAAACCCCTTTCCCATTTTTCTTAAATCTTTAGTTTCTTCCTCTTTAGAAGCCAAAGTAAAGGGTCCCCTATTAAATCACAGAATTATAGAAACCTAAAAGGTGATCTGGGTTCATCTCCATGTTTCTGCACATGAGCCATACTCATTCCAGTTGGAGGAGTCTTTTTTATTTTTAGAATTTGAAAAAGAAAAATCAATATACTGCCCTAGAAGCTCATGGAATGTTTGTCAGCTTTTGGTATTGGGAAATTTTTCTGTCATAAGTAAATTTACCTGTGTAATGAATATTGTATCTTCCTGAGTCTCATCAGTTTGAGGTTACTCAAAAAACCTTTCTCATTTCAGCCCTTTAAAGAAAATATTCATTTATTTCTAACATTTTTTATTTTTCCTGCTTGAATGATTAAATTCTAGTCCAGTTTTATCTTTTAGGATATTCTAGGGTTAACAAGTCATTATTCTGAAAATTTATTCTCACTGTACAGTAATGTTGATGCAGACTATGATGATTATGTCATGTATCTGCTAGCCTTGGGAAATCTCCCAGAAATTGTTTCAAAACCCTTAAGTAATCTACTTTTAAAAGTGTTTTCCACTTTATTATAAAAATAAGATATGAGAGGTAGTGGTTAGCAAAGGGTTTATGTTTTGTTTTTATTTAACTGGGGTTCTCCTATAATTAAGTTATTCTTCATGCTTTAATTGGAGCATAATTTTTGTCCCCCTCTCACCCCCACAAAGAGATTAAGTATAGCTGGTTGGTTCCTGCATGAACTATTTAGCTATGTTTTGTTCACACACGGAGCTCCAAATACTAGCCATATATTGCACAAATGTTTGATGCCATTTGATCACAAATGGGATCAAGCAAGAGAATATGTGCAGACTGGTATAAATTCCTTGCACTTTAAACAGAAAGTGTATTTTCTCTAATAGGTAGCTCATTTATTCATTTGTAAAATGAGGATAATGAGCTACCTTTTCTCTAAAAAGTAAAGTGAGGATGAAAAGGGTACCCACTTTAGAGGGTTAGTGTGTGGAATAAGTGAAATAGTGAGTGCAAGGAACTTTTTCTTTGGGCACACTCTTCTGAAACTTCTTAGAATTAATCTACTTATCACTGATTTTAGAGCTCCTGAACCAATCTAAAATACAGGTTACTTTTTCTTTCTACCCGTGGTTCTCCCTCCTGGATACTCTTTTGGCATTACTTCTGGAGCTCTAAAAAGAAAGATTTTCAGGTTGCAACCCCGAAGCTTGTCCCACCTATGAAGCTTCTGATTCAATTATATGGTGGAACCTTGGAATCAGTATATATTAAATTCTGTCAGTGATTCTGATGGGTAGCCAGGGTTGAGATAATGGTTCATACTATGTTTATGTTCATAATAGTTACATTTATTAAATGATTTTGTGCCATTAAGCTATTCAGTAAATAAGTGCCCAGTACACAGTAGTGAACTAGGTAAGTACTGTATCTGCTTTTATAGAGCTTACATGCTATTGAGGGGTAGGTAGGGAAACAAGTTTCAAAAATATGTTAATTGCTATGCTAGGCACTTTACATGTATACCTCATTTAATCCTACCGACAGTCCTGTAAAATAGATGGGAACTGTTTTCCCTATTTTACAAATGAGGAAACTGAGATTTGGAAAGGTTAAGTAACTTGTCTGAAACCACACTGCTAGGAAATGTTGGAACCTCGTTTGAACCCAGGTTTTTTGACTCTAAAACTAATCCTAACTAATTTTTTCTCCTTTTCTTACAACTTTTACTTATCACATTGCCTGGCTGTTTGATGCTTAATACATTTGCTGGACATCTAGCATTTATTTCATACTTGTCTAAGCTGATTCTTCTCACGGATTGTACCAACTAGTCTTCAGTTTTCTTTATTCCTTTTTTTTTCTGGTTATGTTTATGATGTATAAATTTGGTATATTGGAAAGAACAATGACTCTGAGTTTTAAATCCCAAACTTGACCTTTGTAACTGTAAAGCCTTGGTCAAATCATTTAACATTTCTTAGCCTCAGTTTTCTCATGTATTAAAATGAAAGTAGTAGTATCTTGCAAGTTGTTTTTAGAATTTAATGAAATAAACTATATCAAAAAGACTGGTACTATGCAGACCAAATAGTTCAGTTCAGTAATGATTATTTTCTTTTTTTCCTTTTTGTCTACCAAGTTGCTAGCTAAATCCTTAAGTTGATGATCTTGTTTTCTCTTTCATTATATAGTTATGGATTTTTTTTTTTGTTTTTGAGTAAACATATTTTAAAGTTCGGTACATCTTTGAACCAAATTGAAACTGTTTTCTAAGTAATTGTGATAATGCAATCAAATTTAAAACATGAATTGTTATCATGTGATTTTTAACCTTTAATTAGCCTTAATATTGTGCTAAGAATGAGAGGAAAGAGACATTCAAAGAGAATTATGTGACCTAATCTCAACTGTTTAAGAAATGTCATCTAAACTATCTTTTCTCTCCTTACCAAAGAGAACATCACATAGAACAGGATCAGAAACATTTGTAAAGATGACATAGGAAATCTTCCTTTATACCATTAAGTTCTGTTATGTTAAGTCAGTTATGCCACCATTTCATTGAAAGATTAAATTATTTGCCAAGGTTTGCTGAAATCACTTATGTCCCTCTGTGAGTACGATCACTAAATAGGACTCCCCAACGTAAATAGGCCTTTGCCTGGAGACCAGCTCCCCTGGGCTTTCTTGAGCATGATTGCTATTTAACAGCTCTGATTACTGCCTGATAATGCTTTTCTTTTTTTCTCCTTAGGTCAGTAAAATTGTGTCAAATGTTCCTCAGCTGGAGTTTCTAAACCTGAGTTCCAACCCTCTGAATTTGTCAGTTTTAGAAAGAACATGTGCTGGGTCCTTCTCTGGGGTTCGCAAACTTGTCCTCAACAACAGCAAAGCTTCTTGGGAGACAGTCCACACGATACTGCAGGAGTTACCAGAGTAAGCCCCAAGAGCGTGAGGGCGAGGGATCTATGTTGCCATCTGTGTTAGTACATAGGAT
This sequence comes from Saimiri boliviensis, assembly GCF_048565385.1. Lineage (NCBI taxonomy): Eukaryota > Metazoa > Chordata > Mammalia > Primates > Cebidae > Saimiri > Saimiri boliviensis. The sequence goes on from NC_133454.1 coordinate 56,646,667, forward strand.
TACTGCTGATTTCCCATCCAAGAAATACTAGAACTGCAGATTGAGTGGAGAAAGAGATTAGAAAAACGAGGTTTTTGGAATAAGAGTGTGAGGGTAATCTAGTAGCATTTCCAGTGGAATACATGTTCAGTGTTGAGTAGCACCAAGACATGGGATATGTCATCTCTGAGCTAGAAAATACCCCTGAGAAGCACTTATCACTCTAAATCAACTCAGCCTTACTCCATTTTAATCTTCTGATTTGACAATTGAGCCTCAGCCCTTTTCTTTGGGAGGAAAAAAGTTGTATAGTATCTCTAAAATGTGTTAACTTTCAGATGATTAACTGCCTGGCTGGTCTGATGGGAAAATTGACGTAGTATTATTTTCAATAATTTAAGAAAGAAATTATACTTTTGTCAATTAAAAAATGCTTTATTATGTTTTGTTTGTCTCTATCTTTGCATATGTATATAAATGTGCAAAGGAAACTTAAAGAAGCCCATAGTTTCTTTGACTATCTAAATATGGAAATTCTCAAAGCCCTTCAGAATCTTGTCCCACCCGACTTATTCCATCTTAATTTTGTACTCTCACTCGGAGATTGGTTTTCTCACTGCACCCAACACCTAGCATGGCATAGAATGAGCTTTTAAGTGCCAGTTTCATTACTAACCATATGACCTTTGATAAGCTACTTAACTTCTTTGAGCTCAGTTTTCTTGTCTGTAAAACAGGCATAATTGCATTTACCTTGCAGAGCTGGGAGTAAAATCTATAATACACCTGGGACGGGCATGGTGGCTCACGCATATAATCCCAGCACTTTGGGAGGTCAAGGTGGGTGGATCACGAGGTCAGGAGTTCAAGACCAGGCTGGCCAAGATGAAGAGACCCTGTCTCTACTAAAAACACAAAAATTAACTGGGCGTGGTGGTGGGCGCCTATAACCCCAGCTACTCGGGAGGCTGAGGCGGAGAACTGCTTGAACCTGGGAGGCAGAGGTTGCAGTGAGCTGAGATCATGCCACTGCACTCCAGCCTGAGTGACAGAGCGAGACTCTGTCTAAAAAGAAAAAAAAAAAATCTGTAATATACCTGGCATAGGGTCTGACACAGGGTAGGGATTCAATAAATGATAGTTATTATTTCTACTTCTAAACATTTGTTCATGTTGTTTCTGGAATTTTCTTCTCTCTCTTCTCAACTTATGGAAGTCCTCCCCTCCTTCAAGACCATGTATCCTTTCCTGGTTATTCTGACTGTAATTTCAATTTCATTCTTACATGAATGACTATTATGCTTACAGTTAGTACTGCTTAATTTAGTACTTAATTACTTAAGCACAAAAGTAATTTAGTAATTTCACACTACCTTATATCATTCTTTGCTATTTCAGTGTGTACTGTCCGGAAGACATCTTGGTATTTTCTCCACAATTCTAGCAGAGTCTCACATATAGTAGGCTCTTATTTATTTATTGAATGAATGAAAATAGGTGTAAAGTAGAAACTAAACTGCTTTAAACAATGAAATATTTCCTTTTTTCTCTGCAGTTTGGAGGAGCTCTTCCTGTGCCTTAATGACTATGAAACAGTGTCTTGTCCTTCTATTTGCTGTCATTCTCTTAAGCTACTACATATAACAGACAATAACCTCCAAGACTGGACTGAAATACGAAAGTTAGGAGTTATGTTTCCTTCACTGGATACCCTCGTCCTGGCCAACAATCATTTGAATGCTATTGAGGAGCCTGATGATTCATTGGCCAGGTTGTTTCCGAATCTTCGATCCATCAGCCTCCACAAGTCAGGTGAGGTTCAGGCTGGTTCTTACTCTACATGCAAATTAATCTGAGCATATGCATGAAATACAATGAAAGTATATTCCTTTCAGTCATAGTTCTACCTTGTTTAGAGTGAGAATTTTCCGTACGAGGTGCAAATGCCTATGACTGGCTAAATTTAAGACATTAATTTTCATAAATGATCGATAAATATTAAGTGGCATAGCATTACATTAACAATTTATATTTTGTACATGAAAGGGTTCATGCTATGAAAGGAGTGAAATGAAATTGATGCACTGGATATTAAAAGACAGTAAAAATAGAACAAAGAATTACAAAATAGACCATTTTATCTGGACTTAGTTTAAGGAATCCCCACTGCTGATTTTCAAATGCTGACTTTTTTAGTATCTGTATGTAATTGGTTGTCAGTTTATTGCCATTTGATCCTGTGTATCACAGGAATGAATATATTTAGCTTATTTTTTATTGATAAAATTTTATAGAACAGTTTTAGGTTTACATAAAAATTGAACAGAAAGTACAGAGAGTTTTTGTATTCCCCTTGTTCCCACATATATACAACTTCCCCCACTATCAGTGTCCCGCAGCAAAATGGTATTGTACCGTTTCAATCAAAGAACCTATGTTGACTTATTGTTATCACTCAAATCCATAATTTACATTACGGGTCACTATTGGTGTGGTGAATTCTATGGATTTTGACAACTGTGTCGTGACATGTATCTACCATTGTAACATTCAGAATAGTTTCTCTGCCCTAAATATCCTCTGTGCCCCATCTATTTATCCCCCCTAATCACAGCAACCACTCATCTTTTTACTGTTTGCATAATTTTGCCTTTTCCAGAATGTCATCTACTTGGATTTATACAGTATGTATCTGTCTCGGATTAGCTTCTTTCACTTAGGAATATGCCTTTAAGTCCTCCATGCCTTTTCATGGCTTGATAGCTCATTTCTTTTTAGTGCTAAATACTATTCCATTTTCTGGATGTACTACAGTTTATCTACGCAACTACTTACTGAAGGATATCTTGGTTGCTTCCAAGTTTGGGCAGTTACAAATAAAGCTGCTGTAAACATCTGTGTGCAAGTTTTTGTGTGGACATAAGTTTTCAGTTTGTTTAGGTAAATAACAAGGAGCATCACTGCTGGATCATACGGTAAGATTATGAGCCAAACTGTCTTCCAAAGTGGCGGTATCATTTGTATCATTTTGCATTCCCACCAGCAGTTTGAGAGTTCCTCTTGCTCTACATCCTTACCAGAGTTTGGTGTTCTCAGTGTTTTGAATTTTGACTATTCTAATAGGTATATTGTGGTGTCTTATTTTAATCTACAATTCTCTAATGATGTATGATATTGAACATCTTTTTATATGCTTTGTTTGCTGTTGTTGTATCTTCTTTGGTGAGGTGTTTGTTCAGGTCTGTGGCCCATTTTGTAGCCAGGTTGTTTTTTTATTCCTTATTGTTAAGTTTTAAGAGTTCTGCATATATTTTGAATAACAGTTATTTATGAGACAAGTCTTTTGCAAATACGTTTTCCCAGTATGTGACTTTTCTTCTCAGTCTCTTGATATTGTCTTTTAGCATATTTCTTAAAATGCCTACATAACTAAAAATAAGTCTAACCTACAACTGAAAAAACGTGAAGTTAGTTTAATTTACCATAGAAGTTTTAAGAGTGTGAAGTAAGTTTTAAAATCCAGTGTTTTGCACAAGGAAGCTGTTTATTTGACACCTTGTCACCCCTTGAGCTAACTATTCTTCCTCCTTGATGGAAATGCCATTCTAAGGGTAGAGGATGGTTGTGACTTGGGGGTCGTTATTCACCAGAGTCCTCATAAATTTCTCCTCTGTCTTTACCCTTGCTGAAGGTTGATAAAAATAAGATGGGACTGTGTTATTCTCTGAAATAGATTTGATGCATTGAAAAATCGACAAGCTTCATTATTATAGGAAAATTTTTCCTACTTAGAAGACCTACCTGACTTAGAAGTCAAGTATTGACTTGGAGAATACATTTTCTCGCAGCCATAGGGAGAGTTTCATTTTAGGACTAAAAATCCTAATTTGCTGCATACCCTCCTTACTCAAAGGTTTAGGTTTTTTCTTTTTGTTTGTTTGTTTGTTTTAAACTTTGGATCTGTCTCTCCTGATCTAACAGTCACCCCTCCATATTCATGGACCCTTCATCCATGCAGTCACCTAACTGCAGATCAAAAATACTTGGGGAGGGAGGGTAGTTGTGTCTGAACATGTACAGACTTTTTTTTCTTGTCATTATTCCTTATATAATACAGTATCACAATTATTTACATTGTAGTAGCTATTAAAAGTAACCTAGAGATAAACAGGAGGATATGTGTAAGTTATATGCAAATACTATACTACTTTATTTAAAGGACTTGGGTATATGTGGATTTTGGTATCTGTAGGAGGTCCTGGAACCAGTCCCCCACGGATACGAGGGGCAACTGTATTTAGTTTCTAGTTCTGTTGACCTTGCCTCACTTTAGAATTTTTCAGGTAAAAATTTGAGTGTGTCAGTATCAACTCTGATCAGTAGTTTTATTCCATGAGTCTATATTTGAGTGAAATGAGTTGATCACATGGCTTTCTTTAAATTATATAATGATGGCATACATCCTGCTTATTGATGAAACTACCAGTGACCCCTCTTTGTCAGTCATTTTGGTAGAAAATGAGTAGATGAGAGGATGTTAGACAATAGTGCTCTTCTTTGTTAACCCCTGTGATCACAGGTAGGAAAGTCTATGGGGAAGTTTCTGTGGTTTTAAGTATGTTCTCTTCTTGCCTTGGATAAAGAAAACTTTCAGGCGGCTTAGTTTATGATCATTTTAACATTTCAGAAGTTATTAATTGAAATAATATTTTTTCTGTGTTTCTCTTCTTATGCGTGTGCATCTCTGGATTTACTTAAACAATATATTTCTCAAATTAGGTTTGCAGTCCTGGGAAGACATTGATAAACTAAATTCATTTCCCAAACTTGAAGAAGTGAGATTGTTAGGAATTCCACTTCTGCAGCCATACACCACTGAGGAGCGAAGGAAATTGGTAATAGCGAGGTCTGTTGTCCTGATTGTTTTGCTTTATTTTTGTGGGGTCTTATCGTTTCATTAAAGGAATAATGCACTGTGTAGTGGGAGTGCACTATGAGTTTATTCATCCTTTGAGCAGACCGTGCGTGAAGGAGCTGCTTCTGTAGCTCTGAATCCTGGATGAAAAGGAATGTGAGCAATATGATGAGGAAATCATGAAATGTAATTTGCTGCTGACACCACTGACACATTTCCCTACAAATCTGTACTTAGAATATTTGAAGTCCTGTTTTGGGTCACAAAGTAAAAGTATGTATAGTAGGGACTCATTTCTATTGTGGTTGTCCTCATTTTCTCTGTTAACATATTGATCAGTTAGATTGCAAATTCCTGAAAATTAGGCTATTTCATTAGTGTAAAACCCAAGAGAGCAGCATCTGCATTTTCTTCTTGAATATAGATTGACTTAAACATGACCACCATTATTTTTATCTTCTGTCTGACTCCCCTTGCCTTTTGTGTCTCAGCCTCTGCCTCCACACACTCGGGAATTTCCCATGAGTATTTATTTTTGTATGAACCTTTAGCAGAAGTAAGATTTGGGCAAAAATGCAAGGGTCATAGAGCTTTGCTTTTTTCTCTTTGTATACTATACATAGTAGTTTAGAAAGGGGAACAGGAGGCTTTAAGGTCCTTTAAAGAAGAGTGGTTCTTTAAACAGGGTCTTGATCTTTGCGACAAGCTGATGCCTAGCAGATCCTTACTGCTTTGTAGTTGTTAACATACACATTAATATCTTTCTGAAGAAATAAATTTGAGCATACTTTTCTTTGAAGAATATGTCTTGCAATAGGTTTTGTGGTTTATTTTCTTTACAGAATTCTTTTGCAAATATGGTAAGTTAATTCTTGAATTATATAACCCCCTTTTACTGACTACTTTCTAGACTGTGCTGTTTACTACGGTAGCCATTAGCTATGTGTGGCTACGAGTACTTAAAATATGTCTTGTCTGAATTGAAATGTGCTATAAGGGTAAAATAAATACTGGATTTCAAATATTTTATATAACTAAAAATGTAAATTAGCTCATTTAAGAATATTAATTACATGTTGAAATGATTATATATTCTGGATACATTGGGTTAATTGAAATATATTATTAAAATTAATTTCATCTGTTTAATTATTATTTTTTAAGTGTGGCCATTAAAAAATTTTAAATTACATATGTGGCTTTATTATATTTATGTAAGTTGAACAGTGCTGCCTAGAATCTTGTGTTGAAAGGGGAAGTATGATTATGAAAGTTCAGTGTCACATGAAAGTGAAACTCAATTTATTTTGTCCTTTCAGTTTAGACCACTTTAGTTCAGGTCAGTAGCTGTATACAAACGGAACTACATCAAACATGTCCTTTCGAGAAAATAAGACTGGGCCACAAGCCAATTATTTTTCTTTATAAAGCTAAATATGTTAGTATCTTAAAATGTCTTTATTTTGGTTTTAACTTATAGATTACCATCAGTTTCCAAACTTAATGGTAGCGTTGTTACCGATGGTGAGCGAGAAGATTCTGAGAGATTTTTTATTCGTTACTATGTGGATGTTCCACAGGAAGAAGTGCCATTCAGGTAAAAAAAATTCCTCGTTGGCAAAACACTTTAGAGGGTGGTGATGCCAGTTAAGAACGCCTGTGGTACAGCAAAATCTAATCATTTGTTATTGGACCCTCTTAGAGAACTTTGTTAATATGTTAAAAAAAAAAAAAAAGGAAGAAACACAAGAGCAAACTATTTTACCACATTTTCCACAGTGTATTTCTTTTAGCTTTGCACATGTGTTAACACATATATTAAGAATGACTTGGTAAGTATTTGACTAATTCCAGTAGTTCCTGCTGCATACTCCATATCATTTATTCCTTTTTGATATTCTTCTTTGGGGTACATTTTTACCCACCCTTAAAATTAGTCTGTTCATTTATGTTGGATCTGCTTTTAGGATATACCAAGTTCTCCAGTTGATTTGGCATATGTGCAGTAAGCTCACAGAATATGAGAAAAGGACTGGAAAATAGACTCTTGAGGAAATATTAAAGGAATTAGGATGGTAAATATATCAAGAGAAATGCTGAGGGCTAAATTGGTAATTAGCTTTAAGTCTATGAAGACTTAATAAATATTATTTGGTGAGGAACTGACTTTAATTCTGTAAATGTAAAAGGAAATGTAGCAGGTATGGTATAGGCAAACATACAAGACAAAAAAGATACCCCCCAAAACAGGTTTCTGGGTGTTGGTAACTAGAATCGGTTACTGGAAAGTGATATGCTTTTCTTCCGTAATGACTTTAAGGATAATATGAATACTCATTTGACTGGAGGAGTTTTAGACAAACAGCCTGAATGTGAGTCACATTAGTTGTTCCTTTGGTTACAAAATGCCTGTGACTTTAATTCATTCTGTGATTCTAATTAAATCTGATTGAATGTGTCTCTCTTTTCCCCCTCAAAGTTCTCTATTGTTTATAGATTTTAAGGGGATAGCATTCTATAAGGCTCAATCAGTGCCATATAACAAGATTTTGGTATTATTAGTGGTGTTTTAAATCCTAAGCATTTAAAAATATTAGATAAATAAAGTAAAATTTTGAAGATAACTTTTAAAAACTAAGAACAACTAGGTAGGGGAAAACAGATACAAGTTTATTCTTTAACATAACCTAGGTATACTAGGTTAAACCAGATGAAATTTTTTTTTAGGTAAAAAATGCTCTAGTATCTTGGTTTCATTTGGTTTAATCTAATATATTAATGGATTTGTTAGATTAATAAATAAATATTATGGCTTTGGGCATAAATCTCTCATCACAGTTTATTTAACTTCCAGTCTGCTACAGAAGGTTTTTTTGTATATAGACAGACACACACACACATATATATACATGTACATACAGTCCTGCACTGCTTAGTGACAGGGACATGTTGTAGGTTATATGGTACAGCCTATTACTCCTAGGCTGTAAACCTGTACAGCATGTGACTTTAAGGGATATTGTAACACAATAGTAAGTGTTTGTGTATCTAAATCCGTCTAAACATAGAAAAGGTACAGTAAAGATATGGGATCAAAGATAAAAACTGGTACACCTGTCTAGGGCACTTACCATGAATGAATCTTGCAGGACTGGAGTTTGCAGTGGAAGAGTCGGTGAGTGAGTGGTGAGTGAATGTGGAGGCTTAGGACATTACTGTACAAACTGTAGACTTTATAAACACTTAGACTATATTACATTTATACATTTTTTTCTTTCTTTAATAGTATAGCAACCTTAGATTAACTTTTTTACTTTATAAGCTAATTTTTTAAAACTTTTTGACTCTTGAAATAACACTTAGCTTAAAATACAAACACACTGTACAGCTGTACAAAAGCATTTTCTTTGTTTATATCTTCTATAAGCTTTATTTTAAAATATTTATTTTATTTTTCTACTTTTTAAACTTTTTTTAAAAATTGAAAATGAAGCTACAAACACAGACAAAACACTATGCTGATCCTGATGGTCAGGATCAATATCACTATCTTCCACCTTCACATCTGTTCTCACTAGAAGGTCATCAGGGCAGTGATATATATAGGGTCTTTATCTCCTGTGATAGCAGTGCCTTCCTCTGGAATGCCTCCTGAAAGACCTGCCTGAGGCTGTTTTACAGTTAAATTATTTTTTTATAAGTAGGAATGTACTCTAAAATAGTGATATATAGTATAATAAATCCATAAGCCAATAACATAGTCATTGATTATCATCATCAAGTATTAGATACTGAACATAATTTTATGTGCTATTACAGCAGGGTAGTAAGTTTGTTTATACCAGTATCACTCAAACACTTGAGTTATAGGTTGCGTTAAGATGCTAAGATGTCACTAGTGATAGGAATTTTTCAACTGCATTATCATCTTATGGGACCACTGTCATATATGTGGTCCATTGTTAACTAAAATGTCCCCATATGGTGCCTAACTGTACAGTGAATTGTTTTCTGTCCCTGATGGTGTAATTCTAAGAGCATTTATACTTCTGTACTAGTTGGTATTCTTGAATGCGAGTCATAGAAACCAGCTTTAATTAACTTTAGTCCGGAGAGGAATTTATTGAAAGAATACTGGAAAATATAAAGAGTTGTTAGGTAGGATGGAGAACCAGCTTTAGACAGGAACCAGGGGAGTCAAGGATAGACATAGTTTGAACTCTTGTTATGCTTCATATATTGCTGCTAGCACTGTCATCTCTAGACACCACATGCTGGATTTTGCCACAGGACACTTGCAGCTGCATCACTGGACTTTTTATTCCCTCATGAGTGCTGAAAATAATTTCTCACTGTCCTTTTTTTCCCCTCCATTTAAAAAATATTTTTTAAGTACTTTACTAAGTACTTACCTTATGACTAGCAGTGTTGTAGATGCAGTTAATAGAAGGGAATAAAGTTCCTACTTTCATGGAGCTCATATTCTAATGGGATTTCTCACTCACCTTTATTTACTTCATTCCCCAAGAATCAAAAATTTGCATGGGACCAACTGGCTATGTTTAGGACATGTACTCACACCCCATCTCAAGATATAGGGGGATGGATTATCTGCAGGCGGTATAAAATCTTGTTTCCTCTGATCTTGGGACTTTCGGGAAAAGTTCAGAAAAAAAATGGTATGTATTATTTTCTTATCCTAGGACTCTTCAATATCTATGCATACATTTTCTCTATAGTTATATTTTAAAAAATTATTCTTACCTGCCCTAATGCATTCATTGCACAAATGAAAATACATTTCTCTCTCCTGAAATGGCATAACCTAAGTCTTATGAATTGCTGCATCTAGTTCCCAGTCTTGGATCTTTGGGTGGTATTCATTTCTCCTGTGTTTCTGTATCTTTAAATCTATTGATTCAGTCGTAAACTTAACTACCCTAGTATATGCCTTTTACAGAATAATGGGAAAAATAGAGAAGAAAGAAAAGGGAAGTTAAAGTTCATAAACAGTTACATGAAACAGGAAAGAACAAAATATAAATATGGATTGGTGCTCTCATTTTTCTACACTGATCCTGAGGCTATAATTGGTATTTATGACTTCCCTCTACCATTATTTGCCTTTTTCTCTTTGCTTGCAACTAGTTTTACCTGCAGATAACTTAGTTGGACACTATTTTGTACCTGTTCATTACGGGAGAGGGGTGGATCTCAATCTTTTCTGATAGAATCTAAACTCTTGGTAGTTTTATCTGTATTTGGTTTTAGTAGTCTAAGATTACTTTTTACCACTAGGCCTGATAATACCAGGAGATACCACCAGGGATACTTTGGGTTCCATCCACACTCATAGATTACCCTTCCTGTATTTCTTTTTGACAGTCAAGATTACTTATCTTAGCTGATAAGCTGTTTTTCAAGTGGGGATTAGGGGTAGGGGGTGATTTTTCCTAGTAATTTGTAGAACTTAAATTCAGTACTTGGAAGTCTCAAGTACTTCCAGTTGGAGTAGTCGTTGTAGCACTAGTGCAGACATGCCTCTCGGGTTCTAAAGCCTCTAAAGCCTCTAAATCTAGGAATATGAAATAATAGTTTTGCAAGTTCATCACTAGACATAATCATGAGCTGTATTGTGTTTTTCATGTTTACCCTTGAGTTTGCAGACCTATCTACTCTGACAAAGAATTTGTTCTTCAAGACCCATACTTACTGAAGAGTTGAATAGGAATAAGATAGCTAATCATCATCCAGTTTTTCGTGGTGGCAATGTTTTTCTCTTTCCTTTTAGGGAAGTGGTGTTGCTTTTGCTTCAGTGTTTTTGTTGAAAGGGATTCGTAGACCACCTATTAATTATAATCCTAAAGACTCCATGACCAATTAGCTACTGCAAAAGATTGATGCATTCAGACTGTTTTACTTACTGTTCTGGCCTTGCTATTTATGTAATTATGCCTACTTTCCCATGCACTAGTGGTCGAATGCCACTTCTTGATTTCTTACATCCTTCAATAGATTGAAATGGGCAACCTGATTTCAGTGTATCCTATCTGCATTCCTGACCTATAAAGCATTTTTCAGATATATGGGTGCTTTACTACCTAGTATATTTTCAAGGTCTTGGAGTAGGAAATGTCTTCTGGGTCCTTTTAGGGTTTGTAATGAAGAACAGGTAGAAGGACACAAGTAACACAATAATAATAGTAATCTTCATTATCATACTTATTTTCTATATATTCATCCATATAAATAACAAAAGCCTTGCAATTCTTTTGGTGGTTTGTAATTAACCCTACAGAGCATACTGTTACCTGAGCTAGTAGAGCAGATTATATGTACGGAAGGGTCAAGCCAATAGGGAATAAGTTTACTTTTGGAAGGAAATTCCCTCAGACGGGGATTTTACTGCCTTTGCAAGCAAGAAAATATCAGTTTCATTTGACAATGGGGGAGGGGCTACCCAGTTAGCAAGGGGGGGCCTAAGTGAGAATTAGAGATTTAGGGTATTCTTACTCATCTCCTTAGAATTCTCCTGTATACCTCCATTCCAATTCTCTTTCTCTCTCTATGTTTTCTAATCAATTGTCCAACATCTAGGTAATAGTCTCAATATGTATGCAAATTTAACTGACTTGTACTTCAGCAACCTAGACCGTCAAACCTTGTGCATTTGTTTTTCTGGTTACCTCAGCTCTATTTTTGTAAGACCAAAAAGATCATTTTCTTAACAGTACCTGCATTTCAATCTGTGCCTAAAGCCTAGTTTATGGGGATTTGACCTAAACATTTTCTTTAAGTTATCCCATGTATTTAGAATAGCAGAGGCCCTACCTCGCAGTTTTGAATTCCTCATGCCCTGCATATTGTTCTGTTCTTGACAGCACTCTTTAAATCGCCAGCACAGCACAGCACTCTCTAAAACATTCCATGTGACCACAGATGATAATTGTTTCATTACTCCATGTCAAGGACTTACAGAATCCCTTCCATGAACACCAATATGATATTTACTGGCCTCTTCTAGGCCAGAAACCAGTCCTAAATTGCCCTTAATTACCCAACGGACTATTGCCTGTAGTACTCCTTGGTACCAATTTCTTAGTGCAAACAGCAGAAATCAATTCTGGCCAACCAAAGTAGAAGAGAAATGTAGTAAAAGAATAGTGAATACTGTGTAGCTTACAGAATAGAAAAGACTGGAAAGTTAGACTTGAGCAGGAGTGATGGGAAACAAGGTACAGCCAAGATTTCTGTATTTCACCATACAAACAATGTGCTTCTGATGCTGGTCATTTTACAGTCTTTAGTAAGCTGGTAGACTCTGTTGCCCTCAGACACGTACAGCCGTGCTTTTGACTTCTTTGCTCTTTTATATCTGTTGTGAATAATCTGTGTTAGACCTTGTGCCTTTGCATTACTCCTTAAGATGAGGGGAAGTGGGGGAGGGACGGGGGGGTGGGGAGGTGGGAAGAGATAGCATGGGGAGAAATGACAGATACAGGTGAGGGGATGGAAGGCAGCAAACAACACTGCCATGTGTGTACCTATGCAACAATCATGCATGTTCTTCACATGTACCCCTAAACCTAAAATACAATAAAAAAAAAAAAAAAAAGAATCCCGGTTATAGTTAGAGAGGCTTATATCAGCTTCCCATGTTCTAGCTTCTAAGGAATGGAGAAAGAGAATATCAACACCTCTTCAGTTTCTATAGTAGGAAGTGGTTCCTGCCTCTCACCTATTGATAGTTGGTTTTCTACCAATCAGAAGGGCATTCAGATGCTGGACAGCCAAAGTTGGCATATATCTACTATAGTACCTGTTCCTTAGTAGTTCTTCATGCAGGTCCCCTGGTGGAATTACCTGTTTACTCAGCAAATGTCTTTTGAGCCCTTGCAATATGCCAGGAAGTGTTAGGCTCTTAAAAAGGAACTATAATAGTATTCATGCTGATGGCAGAGTAAGTGACGAATAAGAACGGAGGAAATTGCATCAAAATGCATTTGTTATGAAATATGCATTTATTATGAAATAATGATATATAAAGAGTATTTGTATTATACTTCTCTCTTTCTCTTCAAAATTATATCCATAATCTCTTTCTAAAATGCCAATGAATAGCATGTAATACTGTGTATAGTTACTAAAAGGTGGAATTTGACACTCTGCATCATTCAGTGTCTCATATAAAATTGAACTTTAGTTTCCAGGTAGGATGGAGGTATCCATTTATTTGGAGAAAACATTGCTTTTCATTTAATGAAATTTTAAAAAAATCAATGTTCAACTCAATTCTCCTGTAAATTCTTACTTCCACTACATCCTTCCTAGTTTGTTTCCCTGAGCTTTTCCTCCTCCTTTCATCTTTCTCTCGTGTCAGTTAAACATGAAATAGCTCTAATTAACTTTGACATAAAGTAAGAAAAGCTACCCAAAATGTCTTTGAGGTTATGAATAAAGAGCCGACATGATCAGTTGAATGTCCTTTATGGTAGCAAAGTTATTTTGTGAGTCAGTTGGATTATTCACACACATCTGTTTCTATGAGATTAGTCATTTTGGCAATAGAAGACTTTAAAGATGATCCAGAGATTCACATATCTGTTTTTCTATCCCAGGATAAAATGCAAAATCTGAATCATTTGAATTTTTATGATGAAAAGAATAAAATGTTTAGGGGACTGAAGGGAGACATACTTATTAAGAGCTTTATAATTTCTTACAGGTGCTCAGTTATCCTTTTTATTGCCTTCTACCGATAGGTAGAGCTGGAAGTTTAGCCTGTCTACTGTAGCTGGTTATGGCAATAATGCACTAACAAAAAACTGAGCAATCAGTCATGTGTTTCATGTTTATTTACTTTGTGAAACAACAGAAGAGGAAAAGTCTGTTTTTTGATTCTTGGCCTTTGACCATCATACTGTTTGCTTTTCCAATCAGTAGACTCTTTCTTTTAAAGCCTTCATCTGTGCCATGTCTCTTAGTAGCTTATGTAGCAGTGGCATGGTATGCTTTTTCCGAATAAGTTCAGTGTGTGCTGCAGGTAGCTGGAAAGATGTTCTTACTGGGCTGGTCATATTTTAATTATTAGACTCTCATGCCTTACCAGGAGACCTTCTAGGAAATAACTCTAGATTCTAGCTGGGTTTCAAAAGACAGTTTAATTTATTTACTGAATACCTACTAAGGACCAAGAGGCACTGGGCTAGAAGCTAAAGAGACAAAAAAGTAGTGTCTACTCTCAAGAAGCTAAGCTAGAGATAGGTTTCCTTTTCTGGGTCCTCTTCATGTTCCCAAACTCTAAAACTTGACTTACCCCAGGACTTAGTCCTTGGATCTCTTCTCTTCTGTACTCATCTCCTACACACTTTTAGCCAGTCCTGCAGCTTTAAATGCTTTCTGTGTTCTAATAACTGCCAAATTTATACATCCAGCTGTGATCTGCCCCTAAATTCTAGACTGCGATTTCCAACTGCCTATTTGATACTTCTGTCTGGATGTTTAAACTTAATATGTCCAAAAGTGAACTTCTGAAACCCTCCCTTTTCCCTTTCCCTGCTTCCTTCACCTCCAGCCTCATGTGCCGTATGTACTCCTCTGCCAGTTTTCCTCCTCTTTTCAATTCTTCCAGTTGCTCAAGGACAAAACTTTGGAGTCATTCTTCATTTTTTTTTTTTTCCACACCCCACATCTAGTCTGTTTTTTTTCCTTTCGGTTCTACTTTCAAAAACTGTGTATAGATCTAACTACTGCTTACTACCACTTTAGTCCAAATCCTTCATCATCTCTTGTGCTATTAGAGTAGACTACTGACCAGTCTCCCCGAGCCCACCTTTGTTCCCTTAAGACCCGTGCTTCTCAGCAGCCTGTTGATAAGAACTCAAGTTTATTTTTTAAAAAATAGACCGGCACAGTGGGGTCATGCCTGTAATCCCAGCACTTTGGGAGGCCGAGGCAGGTGGATCACGAAGTCAGGAGTTCGAGACAAGCCTGACCAACATGGTGAAACCCCATTTCTACTGAAAATGCAAAACTTAGCTGGGCAAATTGGGGCGTGCCTATAATCCTAGCTACTCCGGAGGCTAAGGCAGGAGAATTGCTTGAAGCAGGGAGTCGGAGGTTGCAGTGAGCAGAGATCACTGCACTGTACTCCAGCCCAGTAACAGAGCAAGACTCCGTCTCTAAAAAATAAAAATAAAACAACAGAAGCCTTCCTTGCTGTTCCTCACCCACATCGAACACACTCCCTCCATAGGCCTTTGCGGTTTGTTCCCTGTTTGGAATGCGCTAGGCAACCTGCTTCATTCTCTCCCTCACTGACATCTTATCCAAGATTTCTTCTCTCCTCACCTGATGTAAAATAGCACACCTCTATCTCCCATAATTCTCTTACCCTCCTTTTGTTAATATTTGTCTTGTCATTTATCAACACCTGACTTACATTTCTTGTGTATTGTCAATCTCCCCCTACAGTACTGTAAGCTCTGTAGGAGTAGGGACTTTTTCTGTTTTGTACCTTGCCATCTCCCCAGTGCCCAGAGTGGTGCCTGGCAGTATAGCAACTGTTCAGTAAGGTGATTGAATACTCACTTTATACTCTGAGAGCACTAGGTCTGCTGGAAGAGGGTACTTTCCTAGAAAATTATTGAGTTAATCTGGTGAAGGTGAGGGGAGAATATTCTAGACAGATGTGAGTACATGGGAAGGAAAGGCACAGAGGTATGAAATGTCTTTATGTGCAGTGAACTACAACAGTTTGATATGACTAGTGAAAAGTGGGAGCTGGGCATGGTGGCTCATACCTGTAATCCCAACACTTTGGGAGGCCAAGGTGGGTGGATCACTTGAGGCCAGGAGTTGGAGACCAGCCTGGACAACATGGTGAAACCCTGTCTCTACTAAACATACAAAAAATTAGCCAGGTGTGGTGGTGCATGCCTGTAGTCCCAGCTACTGGGGAGACTGAGGCAGGATAATTGCTTGAACCCTGGGAGGTGGAAGTTTCAGTGAGCCGGGATTGTGTCACTGCACTCCAGCCTGGGTGACAGAGCTAGACTCTGTCTGGAAAAAAAAAAAAAAAAAGTAATAATAAGTGGGAATTAATGATACATATTATGCTGGGGAGGAAGGTAAGAAACAGGGCAGGCTGTGAAAGACTTTGTTATGCTGTGCTGGGACAGTAGGGCTTATTATTACAGGCAATGGGAATTCATTGAAAGGTTTCAAGTTTGGAAGTTAAGCGGAGATTCTGGTTTGTAAGTAGAAGAAGCAGCTGAGAGAGGCCCAGAGACTTAATTAATAACTGAGACTGTGGTAATGGAGGACATGTGTGGTGGAGGTTGCTTATGTCTTTTTAGAGGGATACGTATTAAGACTGAATTTCACTCTAGAATTTGAACTGGTCCTCAGAAAACACACTGTGAAGTTGTACTTCTTGTCTGGTGTTTATAGCCCTGATTTCTCTCAGGGTATAGAAATATCATTTAGAGAGAAAGAAAGGTATTTCTTTTTAAATGATATTTCTATACTCTGAGGGTATAGAAAAATTATTTAGAAAGAAAGACCCATGTTTGTGGGTCTGGCACAGAGTAAAGTGTACGTGTTTCTTATTTTTACCTTGCCCTTTATCAGATGTCTATCCACATTGCTTATATTTTTCAGTGTTCCTTTCATTTTGTGTTTACTTTCTCTCTCCATTTCCTCTGAGAGATTGAATTTAAATTGCTTCTTTAGTGCTTACCTAATACACAGTCGTCCTCTGTTTAAAGAGAAAAAAAGAAAAAAAAATGCAACTTTTAGAAATCAACATAGCGTGTAACTTTGGGAACTCGGTGATTTCTTTTTGTTTTTGAGGACAGCAGTAGGAAGTAAACGCATTGATTTAGTGTGTCTTTTCAGACTTTAAAATTTTGCTTATCATAAGGAGGAGTCATAAGAAACATAACTCCAGTGAACAATTATTTGATGGAAGGAGGAAGTGCTATTGTCAGAGACAGTGGCAAAGCCAGAAATAGGTTTTCTTAGAGGCTTTTCTTGGCTTTTACATGTCTTTGTTAACTTATTTTCTGTTTGTCCCAAGTAATCCCTAAACTATGTCCTGGGAAATTCTTTATGATGGCAAGGATTACATTAGGAATTCCTCAAATGCTGATTTAATTGTCATTAGTGGTATGCTTTTTGAAATACGGAGAGTATGTTTTTCCCTGCTTAAGACTAATGGCTTTCCTAAATAGAGCTGATTGTATCTCCATGTTATTGTGAGAGCAGGCAGCAGCCTGTATTTGGACACCACCTCAATGAAGGCTTATTTTGTCTTGGATGCTAGAGAAATCTTAGTGTACTGTGTCCGTTACCTCATATTCCTTCCAGACAGAGGACCTGCTGTTGTGAAGGAACATTTCTATACTGGACATGAGTCTCCTGGGGTTCTCCATATTGCCATGCTCCATCATCCTCTGACAAGGGCCATGACACAGCACTCCTCACATTCAGCTGTGAGTCTGAGGAGAAACAAAGGGGGCATTCTCCTTGGTGCACTATGGAGAACCTCTGAAATGTTAGCTTTCCCTGTTGCTTACAGCCTTTGTCATTCCAGTTACCTTGGACTTTATTTTGACTTCTTGCCACTTTCCCAGACCAGCAGAAGACAGGCTACCTTCCGAATATTGATTGGAGTTATATACAAGTATTTGCGTATACTCGCCAATGAAAGAGAGAGCCCTCCCAAATCATGGGCTGGGAGGAAATTATCTTTGCTGTCTGAACTTTTGTTTTGGCCAGGGCTTGGGGCCGGTTTTATCTTTTCTGTTTTTGTTTGCATTTTGTCAGTAAAACAATACTAAAGAATACTGAGAGTAATAAAACATTCATGTTTATACTGGTCAGAACTGAAAATAGTTAATATTTTTTTCTACTTTGAGTTTATTTTTCATGAAAAAGAAATAATATTATACATAAAATTGGAGTACTTTTTTCTACTACTCTCAGTCCTGTTTCTTACTCCAAGAGGTAACCACTAGCAGAAATTTGATATGTATCCTTGATGTCTATTTTTCATATTTTATATCTCCATTAAAATATAAAGTAGCATTTTATAATTCTTTATTAGTTGAATTGCAGTTTCTTCCCTCATACTGTGGCTTTTCAACCTACAACTTTTACATGCAACTAATGTCTGATTTGTCTGTCCTTAACTCTGTGGTTTATTCTTACTGCATCTTTTTAAAGAAACCTATTTTCCCCCAAAGTTCACTTAAGATAAGTTCCTAATTTTTTTCTAAAGGTGTTTTTACATTTATGACTTAAATCTACCTGGAATTTGTTTTTGTGTATAGTTTTAAATAGAGGTCTGAGGTTTTCCCCCCATATGGATAATTGGTATTTGCCACTGATCTTCAATGCCACATCTGTCGTATGTCTTATTTTTCATGTGTGTGCTTCTGTTTCAGGACCCTATTCTATTCCATTGGTGTATTTGTCTATCCCTTGTACTATTACAACATTGGTAAATTACTTTATATTAAGTCTTAATTCCCAGTAAGAGTAAGTTTTCCTACCTTGTTGTTGCTTTTTAGATTGTTGTAGTTATTGTAGCCCCTTTTCTCTTCCATATGAATTTTAGGTTCAGCTTGTGAGTTCTATAAAAATTTTGTTGTAATTTGGATTTTGATTACATTAAATTTTATTGACTTATTTGGAAAGAATTTACATTGTGATGCTATTATATATTCCTATTTGTGAATGCAGAATGTTTTTTCGTTTGACTCAGAACATTTTTTATTTCCTTCAGTAATGTTTTCTAATTTTCTTGCAAAGGCTTTGTACATCTTTGTTAAGTTTCTTTTTAGGTGTCCTAAACATTTTGTTGCTATTTGAAGTGAAATCATTTTTTTCTTTTATTGTTTCTAATTGATTATTGTTACTCTATAGAAATGACACTGATTTTTTTATGGTGATCATGTATCTGTCAGTCTTATATACAGAGTAATTAATCTTTATTTTCTGTTGGATTTCTATGGAGACAGTTATATCTATACATAATTTATATACCTTTTTTTTCTTGGGTATGACCTCTGGTATAATATTAAAAATGAATAGTAAAAAAGGTCATTTTTATCTTTTTCCTCACTTCACAGGAATTTATATAAAGTTTCAATGTGTAGTATTTCAATATAAACGCTGACTTTTGCTATAAGGTTTTGATAGGTTCAGGTAATTTCTAGCTCTGTTTTTCTAAGAGTTTCTTTTATAACAAGTGGACACTGAATTTTTTAGAATGTTCTTTTTGTATTGAGATGAGCATGATTTCTTCTGTAACTGTTCATTTTAATATGATACATTTTCTGATATTGAACCATTTATGCATTCGTGGTATGTTCAACTTGATTGGGAAATATTAAATTTTCTTTTTAAACATGTAGAATTTAATTTTATAATGTTATTTGGGATGTTTCCATCTATTTTCATATGTAAAATTGGCCTTTAATTTTTTGTGGTTCTTGTCTGGTTTTTTGAAGGTTGCACTGAGTTGGTGATTTCATATTTTTTCTACTAAATAACTGTTTCATTTAGATTTAAAATTTAATAGTCATTTATAAGCTTATGATTTGGGGGTAGGTGTTTTAGTTTTAAATTATTATATTTAATTTTCATTTGGATGGGCAGTACTTCCACATGGAACCTGACCAGAAATTGGAAAAGGATGTATACCACAAAATAAGTCTTCTTCCCATTTGTATCCTTAGTAGTTACTCAAGTATTTGGCCCCTAGGCAGCTACTGATACTATTTTCTTGTTATAGTTTCCATTGCTATTTAGTGTCTAATTTTTATACACAAATGGTCACAAAACAATACACTCTGTACTATACCTTGTCTTTTTCATTTAACAATAGATCTTCAACATTATTCTATATTGAGGATCTTTGTGATTTTAAAAATGTACTATATCAATATTCATCTCTTTTTTATTTATAATAATGTCTATTTCTTCCTTTCCATTTTTTCTTTATCAGTCCTGCTGTCTTTTAGTAGTGTCCTTGGTTTAACGGCAGATTGATTGAAGTATGTGACACAAATTTTACCCCTTTTAGTGTACTTTTCTGAATTTTGACAAACACTATAGGTATATATCCACCAATATAATCAGAATATAGAACAGTTCCATCATCCAAAAAAAGCTAATATTCCTCAACTCTTCTCCGTGACTCCTACTCTCTGACCACTACTGATCTGTTTTCTGTTCCTGCCATTTTGATTTTTTTCCAGCATGTCAGATAAATGGAATCATGTAGTATGTAGCCTCTTTTTAATTGCAATTTTCATTTTGATAATTGTAGATTCACAAGTATTTGCAAGAAGAATACAGCAAGATCCCACATACCCTTTACCTAGTTTCTCTCAATTGTAAAATTTTTCAGAACCACAGTACAACATCACAACCAGAATCTTAATGTTGGTATTGTCCAGTGATCTTACTCCGACTTCACCGTATAGGAATATGAACTACACCATATAACCTAGGGGTGTAGTAGACTATACTATCTAAGTTTATGTAAGTACACTTTATGATGTTTACATAACAAAATCACCTAACAATGCATTTCTCAGAACGTATCCCTGTCATTAAGCAACACAAATTGACTCATTGGGTTATTTACAAGTGTGTTGTTTGTTTTCCAGATATTTTCTTTTTCTTTCCAGGGATTTTCCTTATCTTTTGTTATTTCTTGTATAACTTCATTATACTCAGAGAATGTACTTTGTACTATTTCAATTCTTTTAAAGATTGTAGTGGTGTGTTTGAGGTATGTTTCTGGTTTAGAATATGGTCTTTCTTGGTCACTATCTCATATGCACTAGAGAAAAAAAAAATGTGTATTCCGATATTGTTGGTCGATATGTTTACAAATACCAGGTCAAGTTGTTAATGTTATTCAGGTTTTTTATATCATTAACAATTTTCTGTCTGCTTGTTTTATCAATTACTGAGACAGGAGTATTGATTTCTCTGACTATAATTCTGGACCTGTTTATTTTTACATGTTCTATCAGTTTTTGCTTCATTATTTTTTGTGTGCGTATCAGTTTTTAGAACATACACATTTTGGATTGTTCTGTCTTTCTGCTGGAGCTTGCCTCTCCCTGTCTAATGGTTTTGCATTTGCCTCTAAGCAGCTCCCCTAACTCGTGGTCCAGAACCAGCTCTTATGATGGAATTTGGAGAAACTGTACTGAAATAATTACAGAAATAGTGCATATTCCTAGTCTTAAGAACCAGGTGATTTGATTCAATTCCTGGTGGGAGCTATCTTTTTATTCTTTTACTTAGAACCATTGCTCTTCACATATACCCCAAAACCTAAAATGCAATTTAAAAAAAAAAAAGAAAAAAGAACCATTGTTCTACAGAGGTAGCCTTAGGCAGTGGATCTGCACAAGTTTTCTTTTTTCATCCTTATTTCATACACAACCTCTCATCACCCAATTCTACCCCTACTTCAAGCAGGGAACCTGGCTCTAGTTCCCCTGCCTCCCATGGAGCACATTAGTCTCCTTTGCTTTGCAGAACCTGAACTCCTTACTGCTAATGCTGCTCTAGATTTCTAGCCTGGAGTTCTTGTGGTTTTAGTTCTATGATTTGTATTTCTGTTCAGTTTCTGGTCCATGGAGATGCTTATCATTTTTGAGCCTGAGCTATATTTTCTTAGATTACAAGCTTTTACATTTTACCAATTTTTACACTGAGTTTGGAGCAGAGGTGTATCATGCTAATAAATGTGAATTAAAATCATTCTTTTAACTTCTGTATGGTGTTCTATCATATGAATAGGTCGTGTTCTATTTATCCATTTACTAGATAATTTTTGATAATTGAATTTAAGAAATCGTGAGTTGAAACAAATGTAGTTTCATGACTTAAGCCCTGTTAAAAAACTAAATGGAAAATGCTAAATTCAGTTCAAGATACTTTGTTAAATGTGTGAAAGGCGACCCTAAATAATTCTGGAGATAGGTGAAATGCAGATATTTGAGGGAGACAAGTGGGAAACGTCTATGGCTTCAGCTAAGTCGGAGAATGAGCTCTGTGGTGGAGCTCATAAAAAGAAAAGTGAATCTTTAGGACTATCCAAGTGTAGGTGATAATAAGAGAAATGAGATCCCTTGGAGAGATACTGAATAGGGACATTTGAAATGTAGGAAGGAGAAAAGAATTTCTAGAGCAGTATTTATTATTGCAGCAAACCACTAAAATGATGAAACTAAAACAATGTTGTCTCAGAATAAAACATGAGTTCTGATCTCCACCGTTCCTTTCACTAGCTATAAGGCTTTTGGTTAACAAACTGGGTCTCAATTTTTACATCTGTAAAGTATGTAATAAATGATTTACTAAGATTCTTTCTACCTGTAAAAGGTGATGCTTATGTATTTTAATAAATGGAATGTTAGTGACCATGACCTTGAGAAAACTGAGTAGTTTGTAAAGTCCCAGTTGTAAAATGTTAAGGAGGTTTCTTTGATGTCCCAGGATATGATGCCATATCAAAAGTGAGAAAGCGTACTATAGCAAGAGACATTAGATAACAGCAATCAGAAGGTGTTTTGAATATACTTTTGAATCCCTCCCAATGCCTTGGGAAAAAAACTCAATAAATGTTTTTCTTTTAGTTAATTAAACTCCAAGATTTGGTTTAACCAAGTGAACCATCTGGGATTTTTCATGTTTTATTTATTACTTTTCTTAAAAAGAGAGATATATGTATTAGGGATTTATTTTGGAGTAATATAGCATTGCCTAGAGTAAAGACTTCAGTTGATTCAATATGGTTCTGCATTTGAGGAATGATAGATTAACAGAATTGTTAACTTGAGACTACTACATAAGCTACCCATGAATACACCTCTAGACAATTGTAAGGAATAAATAGAGTACTTCTGGGATATTTATGATCCCATTGTGGTGTAGGCACCTGCAGAAAATATAAATTCCCTTATTTTTCTCTAGGATGCTTCTAAAGATTGTGGATTTGGAGATTTGATGTCCAAATATGAAAGCTTTCTGCTGTTGAAAAGTCCCTGATTCTAGGAAAATTCATTTTATAATTTCCTTAAAAATTATGTAAAATATATACTGTTTGTTTTATTTAGTTAGGATCTTTTATAAAGCTAATCAAAACTGAGAAAAAATTAATCTTTTGCCTCTATCCATCTTTTGAATTTTAGGTTTTATAATAAAACATAATATAATAAATACAAACACAGATTAAGAAATATGGCAGGAACTTGCAGTCTTTTTCAAATAGTGTACCACATCTTCCTACTTTGGAGTCATACATGAGTGAATTGTGATTGAGGAAATGCCCCCAGGTCTTGGGAATCAACAGTGAGGACTGGCAAGAAGGAGAAAGAGGCATACCTATCCTAAACCTGATCACCATGCTACTAAAATCTGCTCTTATGTAATTAGGTCGGTGTGCCATGGACCAGGACCTGAGTGTATGAAGGCTTGCTTATTTGCACTGGGAGTAGAGCTAGCCTGGTTCCATCACAATGGCTTCATTCTCTGTTTCCCTATTTGTTAGTATCATCTTCAACTCCACTCTACTGGTAGCCTGATTTCTAACTGCTTATGATTCAAAGACCCCTTAAGTTGAAAGAAGCTTTTCTCTCAGTGAGTGTTTGTATTTAATAAGAAGGAGGAAAAAAAACACACCAGTTTGCCTGTGGGTGGTAGTTCTTCACAAGGTTGCAGCTAACATTTGGTTTCCATTTAGCACTCTTAGTTGCCCACGTGGTTATGCTGGCCTTTATGCTGTTTGTAGTAAATTTCATTTTACTTTTGATTGGCCATTTTCTGTTAGAAGGTCATGGTGATGGACCAGAGAATTTCTGAACACAAATACAGCATACTTTTATGTTTTATCATTTGATGATAGTAATCCATCCTTATCGGTAATATTTTCCAAAGTAGGTTTATAACATTTTGCCCACTTCAGAAGTAGGGCTTATGAATATTAAATACTTGTTAACAGTCAAATGAAGATACTGATTGGTAGAATAGAAATTGAGATTAATTTTAGAAGAATGCTTAGTCAGCAGAAACCATCTACCTCTTCAGAGTGTACTTCAGAAAGATATTGGAACTAACTAATGCTAAGAAAAGCTTAGGCATACAATGCATGCAGTATAGTTCAGTTTGGATGCACTTTTGCATGATGGATAAAATATATAAGCTGAAAGATTAGGAAAGAATCGCTTTCTAAAACTGGACATTTCGTAAAATCGTGATCTCTTATATTTACTAATTTTTCCTGCTTAAAGATAAGTAGAAAATAAGAAAATTGGGGGAAAACAGATTATCTCAAAATCATGATTTTTATTTATGTAACTTTTGAGGGAATGTATTCATTATGTATAGTGAATCACAGCTCTAATACTCTTTCTTCCTTTGTATTCAATGTGAATATTTCTCAGAGCCCACATCCAAAGCCTAACCCATCTGTAAAAGTCTGCTGGCCATACCTATAAATTAATAAATAAACATGATTTTAAGATTTAAACAAGTAGAAAGGAAGGTACAGAAAATGATAATGGTGATGGCAAAAATAAGGTTGGAAAGTTATAAAGGAACCAGATCATGAAGAGCTTTTTATATTTATTACATTTGTTTTCTATTGCTGCTATAATAAATTACTATAAATTTAATGGCTTAAAGCAATACCTACTTAGTATTCCACAGTCCTGTGGGACAGAAGGCTGGGCACAGTGTGACTCAGCTGGGTTCTCTGCTTAGGGTCTCACAAGGCTGAAATCATTGTGTGAGCAGAACTGTTTTCTATATCAGAGTCTCTGGAGGAGAATCACTTTGCAGGTACAGTCAGAATGGCGCCAGGATTATCTTCTTTCTTATACTTTGCATGTGTGCCCCTCCATCTTCAAACCAGCAATGATGTGTCAGATTCTAGTGCTTTGACTCTCTCTGACTTCTTCTTTTACTACTGGCTGAAAGAACTCTGTTTTTGAGGGCTCATATGGTTAGATTAGGCCTACCCAGATGAGAGAGCCAAAATTCTGCCTACCACAATCAAGTTGAAGAGTTAGGACTTTATTTTGATGGGTATTGTGTGATTTTAAGTAGAGGAGTGATGTGATACAATTTGTGCTTTATAACAAACCCTGTGACTATCATAAAGACAAAGATTGTCTTGGGGCCATCCTGAGGTCATGGAAAGCCATTAGCTAATTTAAGAAAAAGCCACGCTGAGGTTATGAAAAGCCATCAGCTATTTTAAGAAGAAAGGGATTTCATATTGTGAATAAAGTGCTTACAAAATCTGCGAAAGGGCTGGAGGAGCAGACTTAGGCTTCCTCTTTAGGACTGACTCTAGAGTAGTACCTTGGAACTGGCCCACCAAGGGCACTGCTCACCTTTGTCGGGAGTCAGGTGAAGGGAAAATAAAATAAAATAAAGCTGCTGTCCCTGGTGCTGACCACACCACTTTAGCTGTGATCTGGAGATCAGCAAGCTGCTGCTCGGGCCGTTGACTCTAGCAACAGACTGCTTGAACTGTGATCTAGTCATTTGGAAGCTTCTATCTAAATTGTTCCCACACTATGTCTACTAGATCTATTGCCTCTGTCTCCAGGACTGTGACTCATAGAAGCTAAATCTCATTGGCAAGAGAATGTGGGAAATGTAATTTTCAGCTTTTCAGTTTTGGAATTACAGGAAAGCCTACCAGGAGGAGGTTAAAACAGGTATTGAAAAAGCTTATGTAGTTTTTGCATCCACAAAAAATTGTAGCAATATAGGTTATTAATGATCATGACCTGAGTTTATAAGGCAAGTCAACAGGAGAAATGCAGATAGGAGTGGGATATATAGGAAGAGAATGAGTTGGATGTGGTAATTGAGTGAATGAGAGAAGTGGAGAAGAGAGATAGGAGAGAAAGAAATAAGAAAGACTGTTCACTTTCTGGCTAGTAAAATTAGGTAGTTTCCAGTGCTACTTACGGTAAGAAAGACTAGAAGAGAACATGTTTGGGGTGTGGCAATTATTTTTGAGCATGTTGATTTTGAGAAAATTAAGACTGCTGAGTGAATTTATAGGTCATTTAATTTTTAGGTGTACGTACCCATTTATGAAAGGTAGGCCAGTTTCTGAATGTAGCTCATAATTTTGTGTACAAATATGTTTATGGTTGAGATTAATTCAGTTGGCTATAATGTCAAGTATGAATGAGTCTAGAGAGTATACAGTTGTTACAATGATTTAGTTTTATATTTAAGTAGAGTCAGGGCTTATCCCTAGTTTGTTAATCTCATTGTTGAGTAGTGGGGTGTTTTTCGTTTTTTGTTTTTGTTTTTTTTTGTTGTTGTTGTTTGTTTTTGTTTGTTTTTTACCAGAAGGACTCATGGGTGCTTTATTTCTTAAGTTCTTTCTCATTTTAGAATATTTGCTTGTTAAATTTATTTCTGAAAAAAACTTGGTGCCTTCGTTAATTTTATGTTGGTATAACAATACCACAGACTTGGTAACTTATAAAGAAAATAAATTTATTTCTCAGTTCTGTGGGCTAGAAAGTCCAATATCAGGGTGCCAGCATCTGACTATGGCTTTCCTGCTGTATCATCCCATGGTGGAAGGAGGAAAGACAAGCAAGAGAGGGCTGAACTCACTTTTGTCAGGATAACTAGCCAACTCCCTCTATAACAGCAATAATTTATTCATAGAGGCAGAGCCCTTGAGACCTAGTCACCTGTAAAAGGTGCCCCGTCTCAGCACTGTTGCACTGGGGATTAAGTTTCCAGCACATGTGCTTGGTGATGGGGAGCAACTTCAAACCATAGCACTAGGTTAGGTATAATATTTTGTGGCTGTTCTTTCTAATTCATTGACTTGGGTCAATTGTGGTGGTGTTTTGCTCCCCACTTGGTTTCTTTAGCTCTGCAGTCTCCATTTTCATCTCATTCTACAGTTTATCATTTGTCTTTGAGTGCCGATTTTATATTCAGGTACATATTAATTCCTAGACTTTTGAGTTTTGTGGAGCATTTTCCTTTTCTTCAGTTGTGTTTTCTTTCAGAGTGAGTCTGCCTCTGTCTTTTGCTTATGTGTTCCTCTCCTTTATTCATTTTGCTGTGGTATGTGCTCAGTTGCCATTTTTTGTCTTATCGTCTTGCTTGTGCTTGAAGTGGTCACTTCTCCTCATGTCATCTCTTTGCTGAAATGTAGTATGAGTAAACTCTTTTTAACCTCTTTGACATTGTTTCTTTTGTTACTCCTAGGCAAAATTTGAGAGCTAGGGTATTACAGTTTTACTTCTCTATAGTCTGAAGGTAAAACATCTCTAGAGTTGGGTTCAGTTCTTTCTTTATTTATTATATATATATGTATGTATGTATATATATACACAAACACAATTGAACTTTAGGTTCTGGGGTACATGCGCAGAACATGCAGGATTGTTGCATAGTTGCCTACATAGCACTGTGGTTTCCTGCCTCCATCCCCCCCATCACCTATATCTGGCATTTCTCCCCATGTTACCCCTTTCAAACTTCCCTACCCCCCGCTGTCCCTCCTCTATTCCCCGCCAATGGACCCCAGTGTGTGATGCTTCCCTCCCTGTGTCCATGTGTTCTCATGTTCAACACCCACCTATGAGTGAGAACATGCGGTGTTTGATTTTCTGTTCTTGTGTCAGTTTGTTGAGAATGATGGTTTCTAGATTCATCCATGCCGCTACATAGGATGCAAGCTCATCTTCTTGTTATGGCTGCATAGTATTCCATAGTGTGTATGTGCCACATTTTCCTTGTCCGGTCTATCACAGATGGGCATTTGAGTTGGTTCCAGGTCTTTGCTATTGTAAACAGTGCCACAATGAACTTATGTGTGCATGTGTCTTTATAATAGAATGATTTATAATCCTTTGGATATATACCCAGTAATGGGATTGCTGGGTCAAATGGAATTTCTATTTCTAGGTCCTTGAGGAATCACCAGACTGTCTTCCACAACGGTTGAACTAATTTACACTCTACCAACAGTGTAAAAGTGTTCCTATATCTCCACATCCTCTCCAGCACCTGTTGTCTCCAGATTTTTTAATGATCGCCATTCTAACTGGTGTGAGATGGTATCTCAATGTGGTTTTGATTTGCATTTCTCTAATGACCAGTGATAATGAGCATTTTTTCATATGTTTGTTGCCCTCATAACTGTCTTCTTTTGAAAAGTGTCTGTTCATATCCTTTGCCCACTTTTGAATGTGTTTGTTTGTTTCTTGTAAATCTGTTTTAGTTCTTTGTAGATTCTGGATATTAGCCCTTTGTCAGATGGGCAGATTGCAAAAATGTTTTCCCACTCTGTTGGTTGTCAGTTTACTCTAATGATTCTTTCTTTTGCTGTACGGAAGCTCTGGAGTTTAATTAGGTCCCATTTGTCCATTTTTGGTTTTTGTTGCCAATGCTTTTAGTGTTTTAGTCATGAAGGCCTTGCCTATGCCTATGTCCTGACTGGTTTTGCCTAGGTATTCTTCTAGGGTTTTTATGGTGTTAGGTCTTATGTTTAAGTCTTTAATCCATCTGGAGTTAATTTTAGTGTAAGGTGTCAGGAAGGGGTCCAGTTTCTGCTTTCTGCACATGGCTAGTCAGTTTTCCCAGCACCATTTATTAAACAGGGAATCATTTCCCCATTGCTTGTTTTTGTCAGGTTTGTCAAAGATCAGATGGTTGTAGATATGTGGCATTGCCGCCAAGGCCTCTGTTCTGTTCCATTGGTCTATATCTCTGTTTTGGTACCAGTACCATGCTATTTTGATTACTGTAGCCTTGTAGTATAGTTTGAAGTCAGATAGCCTGATGCGTCCAGCTTTGTTCTTTTTGCTTAGAATTGCCTGGGCTCTCTTTTGGTTCCATATGAAATTTAAGGTGGTTTTTTCCAGTTCTGTGAAGAGGGTCATAGGTAGCTTGATGGGGATAGTGTTGAATCTATAAATTACTTTGGGCAGTATGGCCATTTTCACAATATTGATAATTCCTAACCATGAGCATGGAATGTTTTTACATGTGTTTGTGTCCTCTCTTATTTCCTTGAGCAGTGATTGGTAGTTCTCCTTGAAGAGGTCCTTTACATCCTTTCTTAGTTGTATTTCTAGGTATTTTATTCTCTTTGTAGCAATTGTGAATGGTAGTTCGTTCTTGAGTTGGCTCTGTTTAAGTCTGTTATTGGTGTATAGGAATGCTTGTGATTTCCACACATTGATTTTGTATCCTGAGACTTTGCTGAAGTTGCTTATCAGTTTAAGGAGATTTTGGGCTGAGTCGATGGGGTCTTCTAAATATACAACCATGTCTTCTGCAAATAGAGACAGTTTGATTTCCTCCTTTCCTAATTGAATACCTTTTATTTCTTTCTCTTGTCTGATTGCTCTGGCTAGAACTTCCAATACTATATTGACTAGGAGTGGTGAGAGAGGGAATCCTTGTCTAGTGCTGGATTTCAAAGGGAATGCTTCCAGTTTTTGCCCATTAAGTATGATATTGGCTGTGGGTTTGTCATAAATAGCTTTTATTATTTTGAGATATGTTCCATTGATACCTAGTTTCTTAAGAGTTTTTAGCATAAAGGGCTGTTTAATTTTGTCAAAAGCCTTCTCTGCATCTATTGAGATAATCATGTGGTTTTATTTGGTCTTTGGTTCAGTTTATGTGGTGGATTACATTTATAGACTTGCATATGTTGATCCAACCTTGCATCCCTGGGATGAGTCCTACTTGATCGTGATGGGTAAGCTTTTTGAAGATTTTTGCATCTATGTTCATCATGGATATTGGCCTGAAGTTTTCTTTTTTCATTGAGTCTCTGCCAGGTTTTGGTATCAGGATGATGTTGGTCTCATAAAATGATTTGGGAATGATTCCCTCTTTTTGTATTGTTTGGAATAATTTCAAAAGGAGCGGTACCACTCCTCTTTGTCTGTCTGGTAGAATTTAGCTGTGAACCCATCTGGACCTGGGCTTTTTTTGGTTGGTATGCTATTAATTGCTGCCTCAACTTCAGCCCTTGTTATTAGTCTATTCACGGTTTTGACTTCTTCCTGGTTTAGGCTTGGGAGGGTTCAAGTGTCCAGGAATTTATCCATTTCTTCAAGGTTTACTGGTTTGTGTGCATAGAGTTGTTTGTAGTAATCTCTGATGATAGTTTGTATTTCTGTGGAGTTGGTGCCTTTTTATTGCATCTATTTGATTCTTCTTTCTTTTCTTTTTTATTAATCTGGCTAGTGGTCTGTCTACTTTGTTAATCTTTTCAAAAAAACTAGCTCCTGGATTTATTGATTTTTTTGAAGGGTTTTTTGTATGTGTGTCTCCGTCTCCTTCAGTTCTGCTCTGATCTTAGTTATTTCTTGTCTTCTGCTAGCTTTTGAGTTTTTTTTTTTTTAATCTTACTCCTCTAGCTCTTTCAATTTTGTTGATAGAGTGTCAATTTTAGGTCTTTCCTTGCTTCTCATGTGGGCATTTATTGCTATAAATTTTCTTCTAGACACTGCTTTAAATGTGTCCCAGAGATTCAGGTACATTTTGTCTTCATTCTCGTTGGTTTTAAAGAAGATCTTTATTTCTACCTTCATTTCATTGTTTATCCAGTCAACATTCAAGAGCCAGTTGTTCAGTTTCCATGAAGTTGTGCAGTTCTGAGTTTCTTAATCCTGAGTTCTAATTTGATTGCTCTGTGGTCTGTGAGCCTGTTTGTTATGATTTCTGTTCTTTTGCATTTGCTGAGGAGTGATTTACTGTTTGATTTTGTGGTCAATTTTAGAGTAGGTGTGATGTGGTGCTGAGAAGAATGTATATTCTGTGGATTTGGGGTGGAGAGTTCTGTATATGTCTATTAGGTTTGCTTGGTCCAGATCTGAATTCAATTCCTGGATATCCTTGTTAATTTTCTGTCTTGTTGATCTGTCTAATATAGACAGTGGAGTGTTAAAGTCTCCCACTCTTATTGTGTGGGAGTCTAACTCTCTTTGTAGGTCATTAAGAACTTGCTTTATGTATTTGGGTGCTCCTGTATTGGATGTGTATATATTTAGGATCATTAGCTCTTCTTGTTGCATTGATCCTTTTACAATTATGTAATGCCTTCTTTGTCTCTTTTGATCTTTATTGGTTTAAAGTCTATTTTATCAGAGACTAGGATTGCAACTCCTGCTTTTTTTTTGCTCTCAATTTGCTTGGTAAATCTTCCTCCATCCCTTTATCTTGAGCCTATGTGTGTCCTTGCATGTGAGATGGGTTTCTTGGATACAGCACACCAATGGGTTTTGACTTTTTATCCAATTTGCCAGTCTCTGTCTTTTGATTGGGGCATTTAGCCCATTTACATTTAAGGTTAATATTGTTATGCGTGAATTTGATCCTGCCATTTTGATGCTAGCTGGTTGTTTTGCCCATTAGTTGATGCAGTTTCTTCATTGTGTTGATGCTCTTTACCATTTGGTACATTTTTGGAGTAGCTGGTACTGGTTGTTCCTTTCTATGTTTAGTGCTTCTTTCAGGAGCTCTTATAAGGCAGGCCTAGTGGTGACAAAATCTCTGAGCATTGCTTGTTTGTAAAGGATTTTATTTCTCCTTCTCTTATGAAGCTTAGTTTGGCTGGATATGAAATTCTAGGTTGAAAGTTCTTTTCTTTAAGGATGTTGAATATTGGCCTCCCCTCTCTTCTGGCTTGTAGGGCTTCTGCTGAGAGATCTGCCGTGAGTCTGATGGGCTTCCCTTTGTGGGTAACCCGACCTTTCTCTCTGGCTGCCCTTAGCATTTTTTCCTTCATTTCAACCCTGGTGAATCTGACGATTATGTGCCTTTGAGTTGCTCTTCTTAAGGAATATCTTTGTGGTGTTCTCTGTATTTCCTAGACTTGAATATTGGCCTGCCTTGGTAGTTTGGGGAAGTTTTCCTGGATAATATCCTGAAGAGTGTTTTTCCACCTGGATTCATTCTCTCTGTCACATTCAGGTACACCTATCAAATGTAGATTAGGTCTTTTTACATAATTCCATATTTCTTGGAGTGTTTGTTCGTTTCTTTTTACTCTTTTTTCTCTAATCTTGCCTTCTCATTTTATTTCATTGAGTTGATCTTCAATCTCTGATATCCTTTCTTCTGCTTGGTCAATTCGGCTATTGAAACTTGTGTATGCTTCATGAAGTTCTCATGTTGTGTTTTTCAGCTCCATCAGGTCATTTATATTCTTCTCTAAGCTGTTTCTTCTTGTTAGCATTTCATCAAACCTTTTTTCAAGGTTCTTAGTTTTTTTGCATTGGGTTAGAACATGTTCTTTTAGCTCTGAGAAGTTTGTTATTACCCACCTTCTGAAGCCTGTTTCTGTCAATTTATCAGGCTCATTCTCTATCCAACTTTGTTCCCTTGCTGGTGAGGAGTTGTGATCCTTGGAGGAGGAGAGACCTTTTGGTTTTGGGTGTTTTCATCCTTTTTGTGCTTGTTTCTTTTCATCTTTGTGGATTTATCTACCTGTGGTCTTTGCAGTTGGTGACTTTTGGATGGGGTCTCTGAGTGGACATCCTTTTTGTTGATGATGAGGTTACTTCTTTCTGTTTTTTCAGTTTTCCTTCTAACAGTCAGGCCCCTCTGCTCTAGGACTGCTGGAGTCCACTCCAGACCCTGCTTGCCTGGGAATCGCCTGCAGTGGCTGCAGAACAGTAAGGATTTCTGCAAGTTTCTTCTTCTGTTATCTTCGTCCCAAAAGGATACTCACCAGATGTCAGCCTGAGCTCTCCTTTATGAGGTGTCTCTTTGGATATACAGGGGTCAGGGAGCTGCTTGAGGAGACAGTCTGACCCTTATAGGAGCTCAAGTGCTGAGCTGTGAGCTCTGTTGTTCCATTAAGAGCTACTGGGCAGGTATATTTTAAGTCTGCCGCAGTGGAACCTGTAACCACCTTTTTTCCCAGATGCTCTGTCCTGGGAAGGTGGGGCTTTATTTATAAGTTCCTGATGTGCTGCTGCCTTTTTTCAGAGATGTCCTGCCCAGTGAGGAGGTAGCCTAGTCACAATCTGCCAGCAGAGGCATTGCTGAGCTGCTGTGGGCTCTGCCCAGCTGCTGTGTAAAATTCCTTGCAGTTTTGTTTATAGAAATATAGTTAGAACTGCCTTGGTAATGGCAATCTGCCTCAGTAATGGTGAACTGCCTCTGTAATGCTGGACTGCCTCAGTAATGGTGGACACCCATCCCCCTGACTGAGCTGGACTGTCCCAGGTCCAGCTGCACTTGCTGTGAAACTCTCAATCCAGAGCGTTTCAGATTGCTAGTCTTTGTTGGGGTGGGTCCTGCTGAGCCAAATCACCTGGCTCCCTGTTTCAGCCCCCTTTTTTTCAGTTGAATGGGCGGCTCTGTCTCCCAGCACCAGTTGAAATGGCTGCCCAGATTTGTGTGAGTTTTTATGCGGAGACCAGCTGTGCCGGCTGAAACAGCCATGCTGGAAACTTGTGGCACTTTTCAGCCCAGGAATCTCCTGGTCTGTGGGCAGTAATAACTCATTTGGAAATGTAGTGATCACTCACCCTCTGCGTTGTTCTCACTGGGAACTGCACTCCAGAGCTGTTCCTATTCAGCCATCCTGGGTTCAGTTCTTAATTGACCACTGGGTTCTGCTGTCTTTTCTGATATTTTGCTAAATTTTCATAACCTAGTTTCAGTTCTTTGAAGGCATATTCTAGGATATGGGGTGGAGAAAAGATATCCCTAGACTTTGACTAATCTTACCTTTTCAGTTTGGAGCCTTGGAAAATTTTAAGTCCTGGTAGCTTTGTTTTTCTTTCTTTTGCTTTGTTTTGTTTTGTTTGCCTTTGCTAAAATTCTGATATCCTGAAGTCCCACCTAAGTAGATTTCAATCTTATATTTTTTAATGGGTGTGTATGCTTTAATAATAGAAGCTCCAGAGAAGCAGTAATATAATGTAAATATTTTCATTTGTTTATGAACACAGAATTTACAAAGTGTTTACTGATTTCTTATTTTATTTAGTTTTTATGACTGTCTTATACAGTAGGAAGGGCAGAAATTATTCCTAATCCCACTAATGAGTAAACTGAGATCCAAAAAGACAGAGTAGTTGCCAAGTCACACAGCTAATTATAAGATAGAGTCAAGACCCTGAAGACAGAGCCAGGGCTATTTTTACCATTCCCTGTTATTTCCACTTATTGGAAATGATTACTTCCATCTCTAAGCACAGCCATGTTTTTTTTTTCTTTTAAGAGATGGGGGGGTCTTACTATGTTGCCCATGCTGGTCAAACTCCTGGGCTCAAGTGATTCTTCCGCTTGGGCTTCCCAAGGTGGTAGGATTCCAGGTATGAGCACTTACTGTATCTTTAATGCACCCACAAACCTTATTATGACACTGATTTTAATTGAGTTAAATCTAAAAGTGGTGTGGGGGAGGTAGGGGAATAATTTTATGTGACTTGTATTCTGATACTTAATTAAAGTGACTTCAGTGTTTAATCTTGGTTTTAATAAAACTAATACTAATTTTTTTTTCAGCATTTTTCCCTTTCTGGTATGTAGGAAACTTCTAAGAGTCCTTGATAAAATCAGATCTAAATCCTCCAAGGCTGGTGGTGCAGACAAGATTTTCTTTATGGAAAACATGACCTTTGTGGGCCCTGTTCTCATCTCTGTAATTCACTTTCCTCTTGGTGTCTTTTTCTCTGTATTCCTTCCTTGATCAAGAAACATACATCTGTTATTTACCACTTTTTTCCAAGAGTGTATTCTTGAGTTTTCCATAACTTCTATATGTTATACCTGAGATTAGGTTGGAACATTCAAACAAGGCATCACTGAAAGAGCTAGGTTAATTGCTAACATACAATCGCATGTTTTTGTTTATAAGTTATGTCTTCTCCAGGTGTCAGAAACTGCTAGCCTCCTTCCGTCTTTCCATCTATTCCCAAGACTTACATGCCTACATGTCTGTCTTTCTTGATGATGACACCCAAGAAAGCAAGTTCTACAGAGAGACTGGAATTCTATTATCTTTATAGTGTCTACTTTTATAGGTTTCATTTTTTTCTACGCCTATTCTTATGTAATAATTGATTAATAGTAGGTATAGTGACCATCTTCAGGAAAAATGATTCCCCTGTCCACAAAGATATGGTTTAGCTGTGGCCTCCCTAGGGCACTCATGTTAGGTCACAGAATCTACAGGAGTCA
This sequence comes from Saimiri boliviensis, assembly GCF_048565385.1. Classification (NCBI taxonomy): domain Eukaryota; kingdom Metazoa; phylum Chordata; class Mammalia; order Primates; family Cebidae; genus Saimiri; species Saimiri boliviensis. The sequence goes on from NC_133454.1 coordinate 56,681,804, forward strand.
TGTGATAGAATAAGAATTTTAAAAGATGTTGAGAGTAGTAACATTATTTATCTGTAGTTGGGAAGAAGTCCACAGTTCATGTGCTAGTAGTTTAAGCTGACACTGTTTTATGTTTTTCTTGTTTTAATCCTTCTAGGTATCATGAACTGATCACAAAATATGGGAAGTTGGAGCCTTTGGCAGAAGTGGACCTAAGACCCCAGAGCAGTGCAAAAGTAGAAGTCCACTTTAACGATCAGGTGGAAGAAATGAGCATTCGTCTGGACCAAACAGTTGCAGAACTAAAGAAACAGTTAAAAACTCTAGTACAATTACCCACAAGCAACATGCTTCTCTACTATTTTGACCATGAAGCACCCTTTGGCCCAGAGGAAATGAAGTACAGCTCTCGGGCATTGCATTCTTTCGGCATTAGGGATGGAGATAAAATTTATGTGGAATCCAAAACAAAATAACCTCTACCAGCCTTGTGAAAACATGCATAAGGACTTGTTGCAGGGCATTTGTTTTTAATGTGGTTTTCTTTAGGAGGGAGAAGGTTGTTTTTGTTTTGTTTTGTTCTGTTTAGGTTTGGGAGGGGTTTTGTATATTTTTCCCCTGGAGTAGGTAGGGGACCATTTTTGGTATTTTCTACCACAGGTTTATTTGGCTCAGCCAGCGGAATTGGCCACATTTCCAGTTTATGTGCCCTCTCTAAGGAAAGATGACAAAGAAATCACCGCCTTCTTACTGTGTTCACTGGGATTTTTCTGCTACTTGGTTATCATTACTGTTGGGTGTACTTATGAAGATAGCATGAACAGTGTAGCCCCTCAGAAGGGTCTCTGAGAGAATTTAAATGGGGAGACAAGTAATCGTCACAGGAAGGGCCAGAACTTTTCTCTCCTAGTTCTTCCTTCCGCTGCCCTCCCTCCTTGCCTTTTTTGGTTCAATTCCATTTTTTTTTTTTTTTTTTTCATTTTGACGTGGTTTGCCTACTAGTTTTGTTGTGTTTATAATTAACTTCTCATTTCTCAACTTGGGTGATTTTTTTGTTCTCATTTCTCTCTTTTGAAATGATTGAAAGTGTTTTAAGCATTTTTCAACCTGATTCTAATCTCAGGTATGCAGTAAGAGGCTATAACTCTGTTAGAACCTTGAAGAAGAGTAGATGTAGAGTGAAAACTCCAGGAAAACTTGCAGTTATTCCAGAAGCACCACAGAACAGTCTGATCTCTTTGTATGTTACCAGCTCACTTTTAATGCCCTTAGGACATTATATCAGCCATTACCTATGTCAGATTCCAGAGTTCTTTTATTTTTGCTTATTGAATATATTTTCTCATATCTTTCTTTTTCATTACTTTAAGCTATTGGGAACTGAGGCCTGACTTTATAAAGAATCCAATAGAGTCCTGGATACCTGTGCCAGGAGAGTTGAGAATTAGCTCATAAACTGTGGTGTGTGTGAGGGAATGAAGTGTGGGAATGTGGGGGAAGAGCTTATGACTTTCCCACCTGTGTCATTCATTCAAAGCCCTTGCTCTTGCGCTTTGCAATCAAAAGTAGGAAACATAAATCAAAGGGAGCTTTTATTCCCAGGTTTTCCCTGGGACTTTGTGATGTCATAATTGGACAATTCTTTCGTTTTACATTTCAATTTAGTTGATTCATAGAAGAATAACTGACCAACCTATGAGTAAAGTATAAGTGTCAAAACTTCAGAATTGCCTCTAAGTCATATTTTTGCAGAAGCACATTTAAAGCACTTTTCTTTAAAAGCTAGTTCCTTATGTGCTCTGAAATCTTTTTGTTTGTTCTTCTATTCCTTTGTTAATCAGATGTAATCCTTTTCTTTAATGCGTATTTTTCTCGGTCCACCATGTTTATAGATGGGAGACTTGAGAAATACTTAGCATAACTGGGACAGAAGGTGTGTAAGTGAAGTATTTTTTCAAAGAATGCAATTATTATCTGATTGCATTTGACCTTTTGACCTTTGTTACATAATTCCACCCCTCCTACAAATTTAATTTTTTATGAAATTTTTAGATGACTCTTGTAAATTCTTCATGTATGAGGAGTTGTGTTTATTAATGCTACTTTTTAAATCTTCCTGTGCCATGTGGCAGATGTTTCTTCTCTTAATGCACTTCAGGTTTGCTATCTGTAAAGCCTTTGACCCAGGCCTACTGAGTCAAATCTACATTCAGTGTAACATTAAAGGTGGAAACCAAAGGGTTTGAGAAAGATGAATAAGGCCTATTCTCCTTCTGCTGCAGACTTTACCTTTCAAAATCATAAAAATGAGCAATGGAGATCCAGGCTGGGTATAGACAAGAATAATTATTTTGCAAACACATTTTCCTGACAGATTTTTGGAAGTAAGAAAAAAGTATGGCAACAGTATCATGAAGATTGAAACTGTAGGTGCTTTGTGTCTGTACGCATGAGTGCAGTCGAGTTTGAGAGAGAAACAGTGTAATTGAGCCCTTTGCTTTTGTCAGCCTGGGAAACAGATGCACTCTTATTTTTTGAAGTTGTATGACCCTGGACTGTTCCACAGCAGAAGGCAGAACAAACACTTATGTTATGCTTTAATCATAAGTGGAATGGTCACAATTAATAAGATATTTTATATATGGCAAAGTTTTATGAAATGCTTTTTTACTGTTAGAAACCTGTTTCTTCTGTTATCACAGAACACAGTGTTTATCAACTGCGGGCATAATTCTTTTAATATACAGTTGCATGTAAAGGGAGCTTCTCATTTAATTCAGCAGATGTGGGTATTTTTAGGGCATTGTAATTGATGGTTTTAATAATTGCCGAATAATTTTTGATTAAGAGAAAAAATGTAATACAATTACTGGTCTTTTAGAGTTACAGAACAGAAGTAAATGAAAAAAGCTATTTGAACATGTGTACTTACAGATTCATTTGGGTGGCTGAGTAAAGATGCTGCTTTTGAAATAAAATTGGTGCTGTGTAGACACTTGTAACCAAAATTATTTTTATAACAGGACTAAAAGAAGGAGAGAAGAGACCATGGACCTTGAGTCTACATGTTATGCCTAATTGATTGTCTGCAGCTTACCTGTATTTTAATATTGACTTTGTCCAGATTCAGTGAGAGCATATTATTAACATTATGAGGCAAAATGCTGTCATAGCCAGTATTACTGATATATTGCTGTAGTCACAATATATAGAACATATCTTTTCTAAAATAAGAATTATTTCCAGTTATGAAAAAGGCAAAGAGTAATAAAACCAAATCAAAACCAAGGGATCCTTTCTACATGTGGGTGAATAGCTGCTGAAGCCACAGTAGAAATCAGTTTTTGAATTTGAATTGTTGAAATATCCCAGATTGCATTAAAGGATAAAATCCAGAGTCACATATCTTTTTTTATTATTAAAAGTTTCTGCAACCTTTTGCCACCATTGCCATAAATACGTAAGAAAAGCAGATAGTATAAGCCCCTTGTTTATTAAGATCTTTCAGTAAATATTAAGCCCCAAATATAATTTAAGCTAGTAATAACAGGGCTGAATGCTACAATGTTGTTTTTAAAAATGTTGTTTATTTTTAAAGAAACGAAAATTCCATTCTAACCAGATGTTCCAGCTATGTTGCTAAACCAGCAGTGGTAGGAGCAGAGAGCACTTGCATTAAGAGCTCATCACCATTTGAGGCATGCCGCTGATAGCTGTTACTAATGCACATGTGAGTGTAGCTTGCTACATGGAAATGCTAGGCTCTAGGGCATGTAAAACATGAATACAGAATACTAGATTGTTCTAAGTAATGTCATTTCTGTTTATGAATTTGATTTTTCCCTTCATTTCATGTCAGATTGAAAATGCAAACAAACTGCTTTCAAGAACACCCAGAAGCTATCTGTGTTACCTACCAGATGTGTTGTGAACACTCTACTATTTTTCATAGGTGCTTCCTTGAAATATATGTCCATTGTAGTGGTGGAGAGGGACTGGACTCTCTCAGGCTCTTTACTTGCCAGTTGTCTCCTGGAGTTAATGGAAAAAAAAAATATATATATATATATATTTTATTTTAGAACATAATTTAAACATGAAGATCTATTCTTTGCACTTTTTATTAATATATAGAGAGAGATAATCTTTAAAAAAATTAAAATTCAAGTCCATTTTCTCTTTGTGTTCTGATTTTTTTTTTCTGGAGTGTGGGGTCAAGGTATATGTTTATTTTTATATAGCTAAAAATGTTCACTGGTTCTGTGGTTGAGTTCTCTGGATGATTGGCCCAAACTTAAGTCTGACCATTCTGAAAAAATTTAATTGGAATTTTTCCAGAGTTGAAAACTACAAAACAAAGATTCATAAGAAATGTGTGATTGCTTTTCTGTTAGCAAAATCTTATACTTCTGACATGCTCCTTATACTCCTTTTTTATCTTTTAAGGATAAACCCTCTCTTGAGATATTTGGCATCACCTTTTATGAGTAAGATTGAAAATCTCATTTGTTGAAATTAAAATGTGCCACTTCTTATTCAGGGGGTACTTTTTTCCTTAGAAAATAGTTTTTTGTAACTATTAGAATTTTGTACATTTGAACCCTGCTTGCTTATCAATAATTTCTTGGTAAGCCATTATGAATTAACCTTCCACCAAGGATTAAAGTCTAAGGACTACTTTATTTCTGTATTGAAGAGAGAGTCCATTAACTTCTCTTTCGATGCCTCAGAAGTACATAAATATCATGACCTGTTTAAATTTAAGATTATTTCTGCTTGCTATTCAAACTTCAAAGAATTATGATTTAAACCTCAGTGCTACATTTTATTTAATTACTGTTTAATGTGAGCTTCTCTGAGTACCTGCAAAGCAGACATGTATCAAGACATCCAATTACTACTGAACTGAAAATGCTGTGACGTTCTCTAGTTACTAGAATGGATTTAAAACAAGAAAGTTGAGTTTTGAAGTCACATTTCTCTTTCAGTTCTTCTCTGGAAAAGAAGTTCCTATTTGGGCTTTACAACAACCCTACAAGGTCAGCACTCTTATCTCCATTTTCTTACCAGTGAGGAAGTTGATGCACAGATAGGTTAAGGAATACAAAAGTCACGTGGCTGGTAAATGACAAGACCAGGATGCAAACCCAAGCAGTTTGGTTGCAGAATCCATGCACTGACAGCTGTACTGTAGTGCTTGCTGCTGGAGTTCCCCAGCACACGCCTTTATTGTTAGTCTTCCTTCTCACTGAAAAACTAAATGAGATGTCCTCAATATCCATTTTCTAAATTGATAGGCTCTGTAACAGAATCACTGATGTGGCTAATAGCTCTAGATCTAGATTGGAATTTGCCCTCACCATTTCCAGAATTGTGAAATGGTGGTTGGGACAGATCTGTTGTCCTCCCTTCTTCTCTGAAATGCCATACTGGACACAGGCTGGGTGTCATTCACAAGAATAAATGAACCAGTAATGTGACCCAAGAAGACTGCTGATTTATTTTTTAACCTTGTAACATTCTAGAACCCTAAAACTGGTTTCAGTAGATAGCCGAAGGTGAGAGAGATCACTCAGTTCTAACTCAGACTTTTATCAAGGAGGCATAATGTTCCAAGTGAACTTAAAATTGGCATTTATCAAGGAAAAACAATAATGTTCCAGGAGGCTTTATCAAAGATTTTGTTATTGGAAAGGATGAAGCAGTCACACTACTGTTCCTCCTTAAAATTCAAGAGACAGCCTTGTAAAGCATATATGACTCTAAAAATAAAGGAGACGGGTTTTCTATTATGGTCTGCAAGCTCCAGATTTGTTAAAAAAAAAAAAAAAAGACAATGTGATTTCAGTTCATCAGATCATTCTGACTTCATCCTTGAATGCTTCTTAGTCACCTAAGTAATACAATTAAGGTGTTTAATAAATAAGAATGAGACTAGGGGAAGCAGACATCAAATAATACAGACTAAAGAGAGAAAAATGTTTTCTGAAATATTTGATACATTTGAGGGCAGATGTAAGCTTTATTCCACTGTTAGGGAATACAACTAGGACAATAGGAACTGTCTTGGTTGTGTTAACATTTTGTTTGCTTTAAATTTCATTTTTCCATTACCTCATACATTTTGAGGCTCCTGTTATGGACTACATTACCATTTTCAGGGAGAATGTAAGTATAGCCTTAGATGTAATCATCTTAATGAGCTAGATCTAGGAGGTTAGATATTACTCAGTCAGTGGATAAGTGGTTAAAACAACTGCACTACAGAAATATCGGGACTCCATAGTAGAGCATACAATGAAGCAAAACAATTGTACAGGGCTTGTAAATTTATCAAAGACGCCAGTGTCACAGATTCTGTTGTCCAGGAAGCAGATGCTGAGATGGAGTTGGGAGTGCAGAAAGTGGTGTTGGGGAGTAACACCTGTGAAAGAACAGGGGAAGAAGTAGGGTCGAGCAGGAGGGACCATTAGACCATGCTACAGACCAATGTCGGTCAGCCCAGTAGGATGCTCTGGAGCAAAGATTTTCCATTAGACAAGGCATGACTTGCCCAGAAATGGCCAGGGTCCTTTACTAATGCTTTTCTCAGTCATTGATTTGGGAATGCCACAAGAACATAGCTTCAGCTTGAACACCGATACAAATGCTAAAGGAGCTAACAGTTGGAAGCTGTCAGCTAACCGTACTTCTTGTAGCTGGAAACCACTCCTTTTCTGAGGATGGATCTGAGTTGTGCATCTTAGTGTCTGCCATGGTCCACTCCATGCAATGTGGAGATCCAATTTTCCATCCATGATCAAGGGCAGCTCCTTGATTTTAGGGCTACAACTTGTACCCATTCTCTCCCTCTTCTGCTTCCGCTTCTATTGTATCCCCTTGACTTTTGTCTCTCCGGTCTCAGTGGCTTACCTGGTGGTTTCACTCAAACCTTAAACCTTAATTTCTTACGGTCTGAGTTCTTGGTAACCATATGCTGCTCAGACTAGGGTTGCTATGCTTGTCCATCACAGTCCTAATTGAGTAAGGGAGTACCAAGAGGCACCTAAATTAGTCACTGAGTTCCATATGTTATCCCTTAAACCCAATGTGTAGCAACAGCCTTGCATCCTCCTGTTGATCAGAGTCAACTGCTCCTAAGGAGATGATGGTTCTTGTTCTTGCCTGCTAGTCTTTGGATACAGGGAGCCCAGTGTGCCCAGGCAACATTACAGCTATAGCTTATCATTTGGAGGAACTCTTGCCATGTCCCCTCGTGAGAATGTCCCCTCTTGAGGAACCAGGAGTTCAAACTGCATAGGCCAGAGATGAGGGGTTGGGGAGCACAAAGTTCCCCAGTAATTATTGGGAGTAATGTCAAGTAGGGCCACTCCTACTTCCACAGCTTGGTTCCTGGATCGATGTACTGGGGACACTGCATCCTACAAAGGTTTCTGACTCACCGTGTACATGGTATGCTGCAGAATACCACCTCATCCTTGCAGTGTTGTCTTCAGGGTGGTGCTTCACCTACTCCTTAGGCAATTTACTTCAATTGTCACCTAGGCCAGCATCTGCCTCATACTATCGCTACTCTAACCAGTGAATCCCATGGTCACAGGCTAACTCCCACATTTTCTTTTCCATAAAGCAGATTCCCTAGTCAGATGCTATTTTGCATGGAATTCTCCACCTGTGGGTCAGGCATTCTGCAAGCCTCCCATTAGTGGTGCTGGCTGAGGCTCCTGGGCAAGAAAGGCATACTCATGTCCAGAATATGGCTCTGTCCCTGTGGAAAGGAAGTGCTGATCCTTCCAGGATGAAAGGGGTACAATTTGTTATTTTGCCACCAAATGGCCAATTGGTCTCCCCAACAGTAACATATTGGGGGTTCAGCCTTGGCCTCCGTTATTAACATTTCAGAGACCACGGTAGCCAGACCAGCCTTGCTAAATGGGATTTCATGCTATTTGACCCATGCACAACCTCCATCCCTGCTGCTATAGCCACTTTATACATGTGCCCATTGGACCAACACTCACAAAGACGGCCTAACATCAGCTGGCTGAGTCATTTTGTCGACTTGGTTGTTCAGTTTCTCTTTTGCAGTGGGTATTTTCTGACAGGTGTTAATATGTGACACAAAGATCTTCATGCTTCATGTCCATTCTCATCTGTCTATCCTCATGTCTTTACTCCAGGGCCCTTTGTTACCAATTTTCCCATCTTTTACTTTCTGGGCCCTTGTCCAGCCAGCTATGTGATTCATCACTACCTATGAGTTTGTACATATTCTAACTTCAGAATTCTGTCTCCTTTGACACAAAATACGTGACAAGATGTATCACCCAAAGCTCCACACATTGAGAGGGTGTTCTGTCATTGTCTTTCAAAGCACTTGAATGAGGCTGCCATGTAGCCAGCCAGTGTCTGCTTTAGGCTTGCACATACACACCAACTGAGTCCATCCATGCACCTGGCTTAGGCTTCTTCCTCCTCCTTCAGCTTCCCACATATTCACCTTCCCACAAAAGGCCATATGTGTGATATGGTTGAGGAGCAGGTACTGACACAACTGTGTCAGATGACATGGAGTCTGGACTAGCTACTCAGACATCTTACTCATGACTGGTTGCAGATATGTCATTTCCATCTTACGCTATATTGCTACTGGGTCCATCTGACTTCATGACTCGGTGGGTCCAACAAGGCCTAGGTCTTCATGGGAAGTTCTGGATAAACAACCGCTCTCTCTTGGACAAATAGTCCATCACACGGCCCAGTCCCTTGAGAAAAGCTGGTTTTCAGGAGGTGTGTAATTCTTTGCTGCAGATGGCATGACCTTTCTCTGGAACTCCAGGGCCCCATGTGGTAGTTCTCCCGCTGGGGTTTGCAATAAACTCCGTATTTCATCTTTTTCCACCACACACACCTGCAATATCAAAGGATCTACTGAACACATGGCCCAAGCAGCAGAACTGCTTGCACAGTAGCCTGGAGCTGCAACAGAATCCTTTTATGTTTTCAGACCAACACAAAACTGGCTTAATTCCATATCACCTGGAATGTGGGCTGGAGCAGTTTCCCTGGGTTTGGAATGTGTAGCCTCCAGAACCTGAAGAAGTCCATGAAGAAGAAAGAATTTCTTTGTAGAGAGGCTACAAGATGCAGAAATTTGTCTTTTCCTTTGGAGGAGTTGTCTCAGCATGTTCCTGGCCACTGGATTCCTTACAACTATACTGAAATAGCATCCCTGAATCTTCGTAGGATTTATCTCCCACCTTCTGGAGCACACGTGTGTTACCAAGGCGTCCAGCCTGCTGGCCATCTCTTACCCATCGTGACCAGTCTGTTGTTGATGTTGTCAGTGCAGTGAATCAAGGTGTGTTCTGTAGTACCCAGATGGCTCAGATCTCTTTGCGTTATAATATGAAAGAAGGTGGGAGTTATCATAGCCCTGGGGCAGAGCTAGATATATATATATTGCTGTCTGTTCCATAAAAATGTGAACTATTTTTGATCCTCATTCCTAATTCAAACAGGAAAATAAAATGCACTTGTCGAATGAATGACCATATATCATGTATCTGAAGCACAGTAGCTGCGATTGGTACTACTACTTGGTTGAACTTGGAGTCATCCATAGCCATTCTCCAGAATCCCTCCTGGCCAGTTCAATTAAGGTATGGTAGAGTCCACCACCCCTTTTCTTTAAGAGTGACACTAATCTTTACCATTCTTCTCACAGCCCAGGATGTAATATTCTTCTACATTACTACTTTAGCCAGAGTAGGAGTAGGGAGTGTCAGAGATTTCCACTTGGCTTCCTTACTATGACAGTTGTTAATCTGTAGGCCAAAGACCCGGTGTGCCAAGTAGTCATATATCAATCCCAATTGTACACACTCACTGACCAGCTTCCCTATCTGACGAGTGATAAGTCAGCTTGGTCTCTCCCCACGCACCCGATGTTCCCTCACAGCCAGATTCTCAAAGGCATTTGAATTCATGTATGCCACCATCTTGTGGATCTGGTTATGCCCAGATGGCATTTATACCAGCAGCAGTCCTGCCTTAAGAAGGATGGAGCATCCAGTGTGGATCAAAAGGGCTAAGTATAAATATCCTAGAGTGCATGAAAAATGAAAGCAATTAGTGTGCTGCTAGCAGTTTATTAAAACAGAGCCAACGATTTTGCTTCAAGACATTTAGATTGACTACTAGACTAAAACTTTAATAAAGGCTGGACAAGGAGAATCCTTCTCTAGATGAGTCTGAGTTGAGCTTAATTTTATTGTACTATCTTGGAACTGGGAAAATAACCTTCAGGGGGTCTGCAGCACCTGTGAATCCATGTAAGCTTTTCTAGGATTCCTTTTATTCCCTGAGCCCTAGGTGTTCCCACTTTAACAGGGTCTTTGGGTATCATTATTAACTCAAACTCCTTCTCTTTAACAAATTAGTCCTCAAAATGCCTAAGCATTCTCCTTCTTCCAGTCTATGGTCACTTGAGTAAATGGCTAAAGGTCTTTCTGGGGACAGACTGGGAAAATTACTATACATATCTGCCATGGTGTTGGAGGGCCCTTCCCTTTGGTGACCTGTTACCTTTCAGTCTACAGATTCCAGATTTGAAAACTGACTCAGATCCAGAAACCAAGCAAGGATCATGGCTTTTTATTGGGACCACTGCTCTCTGCCTTTCTGCCTTGCTCAACTATCTTTGCTTTTTTTTTTTTTTTTTTTTTTTTTTTTTTTGAGGCAGAGTCTTGTTCTGTCACCCAGGCTGGTGTGCAGTGGTGCGATCTCGGCTCACTGCAACCTCTACTTCACAGGTTCAAGCAATTCTCCTGCCTCAGCCTCCCAAGTAGCTGGGATTACAGGCACACTACACGCACAGCTAATTTTTGTGTGTTTAGTAGAGATAGGGTTTCACCTATAGGTCTTGAACTCCTGTTCTTGAACTCCTGACCTCAGGTGATCCACCTGCCTCAACCTCCCAAAGTAGTGCTGGGATTGCAGGTGTGAGCCACCATGCCCAGCCCTTGCTCTTTTTTATTACACAGAGGACGCGATGCTTTTGTTGGCTGCCCATCTGCTTTGCCCCCTGGATACTGTGCTCTATTAACCATGTCCTTGACTCTTCAAGTATCAGGCCCCTTGGCTGCCCCTCTGATCTTCTTGGTCATTATAAAAATTATGACCGTCCCCCCTAACCTTCCCAGCTTCACACAGTAGAGTGATGTCACCTGGCCTATATTTCTTCAGGGACCCATCATCTTCGTTGCTAGCAGACAGCCAAGTTTCATGACCACCTTTCCTGGCATTAGCCTTGGCTGGCACTGGGGAGCAACCACTGAGCTGCTTAGTGATGCTGGTGCCTCCCTTCTCCAGTATATTCCTAATGGCTTTGGTAGCTGGTGCATCTGTCCTCAGAACATGATTGTCCAGTGGGCCTAGCAGAGTCACACAATATATCTATTCTAGCATGCAAACACCCAGGAGCCTTTCAGTCCCTTCACTTTGGCCATCAGCCATGGTGATTCAGGCATTTGAACCTTGCTCAATGTGAGCCATCACTTTTTCCAGGCTTTTTGAAGTATCTCTAGGAGTGAGTTTGCTCCATCCCCTGGAGTGCCCCTATGTCAACAAACTCTCCCTTATTCTATCTTGTGGTGCAGCCTCCTTGATAGAGCAGCCTCAGAATCCAGCCCCTTGGGATGCCCTCCCCTCATCCCTACCAGTGTGTGCTGCGCTTCCCAATCGCAGCGCCTTCGTGGGCACAATGCCTTTTGTCTCCTGTCAGACCTGGCATATCTTTGGCTGGGTTATGCAGCAGCTTAGCTCTGATTACAGGCCTGGCATTCAGGAGAGAGGGTGGGAGAAGCTTTCGAAGGGAGCAACTGTTGCCTTGTGGGGGAAAGTCCTTTTTATTGTCTTCCTGTGCTGGGAGAAATTTTAGCTCCTGATGGTGTGGAGTAGGATGTGTCTAAAGGCTCAGAAGTTTTGAGACATAAATCTTTGGAGGCATCTACCCAGATAGCCTCCAAATGAGGCTAAGTATATAAAATAGTTATATAGAATATCTACACATATGTGTGTACATGAGTACACGATAAATCTTATGTTTAATATACATATATGTATGCATATAATATATATAATAAATTATATATTATATACATGTTTTTCCCATCCAGGCCTTGATATTGGCATAGTAGAGCTGCTTCCCTTGAGCACCTGACCAAGTCCTTGTCATTCAGCAGGGCTCTCCAGAGCCAAAACTGTCCATTAGGGGAGTCTTGCTTTGGGTGGAAAGTGCTAGACCATGTAGCCTGACCTTGGCCAGTCATTGGCTGGGGGCTGCCCCATGAAGAGTGTGCCTTGGGATTCAGCACTGAGGCTGAGCCTGAAGGTGCTGAGGGCTGGAGGCTGTTGGCCAACTGCCCTTCTCACGTCTCTGCTGTACAGGGATCTGAGTGGCACATCTTCATGTCTGCCATAGCCAAAATAGCTGCATCATTTCAAAGTAGCTCACATCTGACCATCTGTTCCACAGTAAAAGGTATACGAAACTTAAGAAAACAGAACAAAACCAAAACATTCCACACATAAAACCCATTCTGACTGAGCACGGTGGCTCATGCCTGTAATCCTAGCACTTTGGGAGGCCGAGGCAAGAGGATGACCTGAAATCAAAATCAGGAGTTTGACACCAGCCTGGCCAACATGGTGAAACCCCATCTGCACTAAAAATGCAAAACTTAGCCAGGTATGGTGGTGCACCCTGGTAATTTCAGCTGAGGTGGGAGAATTACTTGAACCTGGGAGGTGGTTTAAAATAACAACAACAACATTCTACTTGATTTCAGGGGACCGTAGTTTTTGTTTGGTTGGCGCTGTCTTTCCTCTTGCCTATAAAACAGCATCAACTTCTGCCATCTCTTTCATAAAGCGCAGATACCTTGGGTGACTAGCTCCGACCCATCCCCACCCTACCCCAGATCTTAATCTTGTCAGAGATCTTTGCTCACCTCACACTTTCAACAAAGCCAGTCCTCCTGCTGACACAGCATGACAAGAGAATTTTGTCATTTGCCAATCTGTGACCACTGAGAACACACACCAGAACACACACTCACTGACCAGCTTCCCAGTCCAACGAGTGATAAGCCAGCCGGGTCTCTCCCCACGCACCCGATGTTCCCTCACAGTCGGATTCTCAAAGGCATTCGAATTAATGTATGCCACCATCTTGTGTATCTGGTTATGCCCAGATGGCATTTATACCAGCAGCAGTCCTCCCTTGAGAAGGATGGAGCATCCAGTGTGGGTCAAAAGGGCTGAGTATAAATATCCTAGAGTGCATGAAAAAAGAAGAAAGCAATTAATATACCGCTAGCAGTTTACTAAACAGAACCAACGGTTTTGCTTCAAGACATTTAGGTTGACTACTCGACTAAAACCTTAATAAAAGCTGGACAAGGAGAATCCTCTAGATGAGTCTTTGATTTGAACATAATTTTTTTTAAATAGGCACCCAAGAAACTAGATTTTCTGTTATATAAATATGTGCCTTTCCAAGCACTCCTAGAATCCAAAGAAAAATAAATAGATGTGAGTCATTTGGAGAAAAGCAGTCATTTAACATCTGTAAGTAAATATGTGTGGAGGATTCATAATACCAGTGAGAGAATAAGCAATGTGGGAAACCTGCTGAATTATCACAGGCTTTTGGAAAAACATGGAGTAAGTTAAGCTAAAAAAAATTTAGTTCACCAAGCACTCTCGTCCATTTTAAGACAACATGCTTAAACCCAGAATTATATTTCTTTTGTACAGTTGGAATTTAAATGTCTGTTCAGAGAAAAATTGGAATAATTTTTAAATTCCCAATGATTTGCAGAAGAGTTTTTTTTTTTCCTGCTACATTCAAGTTACTTCTTTCTTAATAAATTCCATGTAAACATTTTGATAGTAGATTTAGCTTATGCCTTAGCCAATGTTTCTCATTCCACATCTATAGGATGCTTGGAAGCATCTAACTGGGCATATTTCCCCCTTATTCACACGCCTTTTAAACTATTTACTTACGGCAAATTTTTATCAGGAAAGGTTCATCTCCCACGTCTGCCTCCAGTGACCCTCACTGGGTGTCAGGGGAGGTTTCCAGGGCAGGGTTTGGGATTTCCCTTGTGGAAGATCATGTCTAGTACTACGTGCCTTGATAGATTTTGCCTGGAAAGTGCCCTGTCCTATCTCCTGCAGAGCAGTTCATCAGAGAGAAAAGAGAGGGCATAAAACCTAAAAAGTTTGGAAAAGTTTCTTTAAATACTTCATGCATACCTGTGAAAAAATAGAGTAGAGCCTATCTGTGGCAACTGTTCAAAACCAGAGAAACAAAAAAAGACTTTAATAGAAAACCAACTTCATTTAAATGTTGGAGGCAGCTGCTTTGTTTGGAGTTTTAATCCCATGCCGGTGGATGCTAATTCTGTAACATTATACAGATGCCTTCTTTTGGGTACAAAGGTAGAAGGGGGGTTTTCTTTTGTGTTTTTCAGTGCAAAGTGATTCTGATCAGAAAGGCCCAAGGTTTCAGCTCCAAGTACCTGACATTTCCATCTGAATCTACTTTTTTATTTTTTAAGAGGAAAAAAAGGTTTAGTTTTTCAGGAAAAGAACCTCTCTACGCAATCCTGAAACTGATCTTTAGATTTACTTTTCCTTAATCAATAGAAAAAAACTTGATTGCAACTCAACACTTACCTGTCGCTAGTGCAGGACTAACTTAATTTTTGGTTTTAAGAGTTCGGGATTCAGACATCATTTCAGAAATCAGAAATTATTGGCAACAAGTTGAGAAGAATTGATATGAATTCTTGTTTTACCTAAGTTTTCCTGGTTTACCAAGATTTGGCTTAATATTTCTGACTCAGTTCCTCCAGCCTCTACAGAACAGGTTAGTGACATTTTTCATAAATACAAATATCTAAATGAATCCTCCTTCCTTCTCTCTGAACCAGTTCCCTAAGGGCTCAAGTCTTAAACCTGCATGGTATCTGTCTCCGTTAAAGCTGTGTGTGATCTCTGCTAAAGCCTTTGTACCATTTTCTGCAAAACTGACTATTATTTAATATGTGCTTGAAATTTCAACATGTACACTTGACAACTAAAGATTTGCAATAAAACTCTCACAGGATAAATTCATTGTCTTTCCTGTGAAAGTTTGGCTGAAGAATTGTGATAACTTCAAATGATAAGAGGAAGGTTTTTATTTTGAAGAATACTGTCAAGAGCAGACTTCATGGTCTAGCCACGCACTTTCGTGATGTCTAACTTGAGCTTGCATCCGTGTTCTCATTGCAGCTTTGCAGAGTGACACAGACAAAACATGCTCCTAATAGAGGGTAAAGCCACGATGCAACTGATTGTAAACTAACATGAAAACAAGTTCATCTTTGCTATGATCCTTCTTTAAGTAACTTGCTGGAACTAATTGGTTGCTTGTGCCCTGGATTCTATTTTTATTGTAATTCCAGCCCTGGATTGGTTCCTTTTTATTACTAATGTGTCTATCATTCATTTCACTATGGGAAGTCAGTGGACAGAGTAGAGACTGCCCCTGAATCTGGTCAATACTTCAAAATGACGGATCGGCTCCATTCTACGGAGAAGGTGATGGCAAACTCTAAATTCTCCTAGCAGTAGAACACATTGTATTTGAACCAACTTTTGTTTGATCCTGATAGAAAGCTGCTGTGAAAATTAGGAAGGCCAGGTCTCACTGGGAAGTGGTTTCTGTTGCAGACACAACCCGGAATCTGCATGCGTCTTGAGCGTTGGGTCCTAGTTTTCAGTGCTTTATTTGATGCAGAGGAGATACCTTTCCTTTACTCATACTGTTCTCCCTCATTCTAAATAATTACTTGACAATTTGAATGATCTCATTACACTTCCCGACTGGCTTCTTCTGGGCATCTAATTTGTTCATGAAATGCTGAACTTAGGTGGACCTGCCAGCATTCAGGGGATTTCAGCCCGACTCAACACAGTTGATGTTGTGATGTGAATTTGTTCTATGATGGTTTTGATGGTCTTGGGATTTGTCACCAAACACACCTGGTGTTCTATTTACTCTGGCAAGCTGGGGATTTTTTTTCTTTTTCTTTTTAAAATTCCAGGATGAATTATTCATCATTCCTTAGAATTTGGATCTCTTTCATCTTTGCACTTGTACGGCACCAAGGTAAGTACTACAGAATTCTGTAAAGCTCTTGGTTAGCATGCTCTTGAATTGATAAAGACACGTTTTTATTGGAACCATAATTGTAAGGGCAGGTGCATGTGTGTACAAGAGAAAAATGTAATTGAATTCTATTATCAAGGGAAAAATGCATTAACTTTAAATGAGGTTTACTTATACTCCACTTTTTTCTTATTCAACCTCAAACACTACTTGTATATGTCAGTTTGCCCTAAGATAATGGAGTAGATTTTTAAAATAACGCAAAATTATTTCCATTAAAAGTAGATGAGATAGGTATATGTGCACCCCGTGTCTGATCACTGATTCCCATTAAGGCATTTAATTTGTGCTCGAGACTTTAAGTAATCTACTTATTTTAGCCAAAAATGAGGAAATTACAACGGCATTGATGTAGTGGTTTGTGTATCAGTGACCTTTTACATGGCCCCCAAATCTAAAACTGCAAGTGAAATAAGACAATTATTCCCCTCAGCGATTCCTTCTTTTTCTCTGCGTAGCACTGCCTTGGATAAGTGGAAAGCCACATAAACTTTTTTCTACTGTTGTTTTGGACTTTAGACAAAGATGGGGCAGTCTACATAGATTTTAACTTTTTAATGGCTAAAATTCTAAGGCACTTTTCTTTATTTTGTGAGTTTGCTTAGTTCAAGTGGCACGTAAATACAAGTCAGAGATGAACACGTCAAGCCCCTGTGCAGCTCTAATATTTTTCCCAAGTTGGTGAATTTAAACAGTTAAAGCATAGTGTGAAACACCATGAGAATGAAAGAGCACCAGTGACTTCAACCTCCTACCTGAGCTCCAAGAAAGTATATCTTATCGATGGGGAAAAAAAATCCTGGAAACATAGCTATGTTTATTGTGAAATTCTCAGCTTAGGGCCAGCAGGGTTAATTACTGTAGTTTAAACCTACGCCTTTGTATTTAGCACCCTCTTTTTCATTTGACAAGTATTTATTATTTGCTATATTAGATATTCTTGTTTGTATCCTTCTTAAAATTAAAAAATATTTAACTGTCCATTTTTTTCCTATCGAAAATTGTGAACGAATTAGGATTATCCATGAAGAGAAGAATCTTGCAAACTGCCTCACCTTTGCAGCAGCAGCAGAAGTTAGGGTCATTCTTGTTGGCCATGGTTTTCTCTCTCCTCCATCGGGGATTACAGGTTTTCCATTCCCTAGGCAGATTGGCCAATCAGTGTAACCCAAACTATCAATTCATCTTTTCATAAAAATGATTATAATTCAGTGTGAATTTGAGCCCTTATTCATACTTGGACATGACTCCTAAAAAGTTCCCCATGAAGGATAAATCCATGCCAGAACTTAATTTGTTACTGTTAACTTGAGAAATAAAAACCTGCGTATAATACTATAGTAGAGCTTATAAATGTTTTTTTTTAATTCCTACCTTCCAGCAGTTTTTAATTTGTTGCTATTACGTAAATAGAAATGTTAGATGACCCCTTTTCATCTGCTGGTTGTAACATTAAATACATCCCATGGGCAAATAGTGCCTATGATCCGACACAGTGCCGCCTACAGGCTCAAATTTGGGTGGCTTCTCAACTTCTGGAGTTTGGATGACAATGTATATACACTAATAACCTGACTAATTTCCCTGCTCTCCCTGGATGTCAGCCCCTGGAAAGAGATGAGCTCTCTGTTGAGGCAGAACTCCTCTTGCTCCCTGCTTCAGAATTGAAGAGCTGGAGATTGGCCTGGTACAACGGGGCTGCTTTCTGGCCCCTTTGCACTCTGTTTTACATGAGCTGTTGTCTGTTCACTAAACGCCTCCCAAAGGAGCAAAGACAGTCCTTGGCCGGTTGCTCTCCAGCCTATCACTTCCATCAGTGTAGAGCAGGGGCTTTCCGAGGAGAAGGCCTGACATGAGAAAGGGGCGTTGGCATCCCATGGCAGCAAGTAGGAACCTCAAGAACTGTGGCCGATGCCCAGAATGGACTGGCCATTGCCCTATAAAAAAAGGAAAAGAGGGAGAGAAAGATAATGTCCTATTGTTTTATATTTATTCAAGAGAAGAAAGGACAGAGGCAGGGAAAACTGACACCCAAAATGTAGATTATTTCACAGATGCTATTGGACTGGATCTTCAATGATGCAGACCCCAGGGAGCTTGTCTCATTTCTCCCACAAAACTGAGCCACACCTTGCAACAAACAGTATGGGCGGGAAACATGGGAGCAGCAAGCCAGGGCTGCCAGGAGATGGGGTGACCCTGTCAGCAGGGGTGTGTGTGTTTGTGTGATGTGATGGCTCTCCGGTGACGAAGAGGACCAGTCAGAGAGCTCTGCAACTCCTCTCCAAAGAGTTCTCAAGGACCCAACCCCCTGGCCCTGGAGGATCTCATATCTGTCTTTTGTAAAAAGGAATTGGGCAAAGAGCCCCTTGCAGGGCCAGCCCTCAGTCAAGGTCATTCACAGGACAATTACTACAAATCCTCTCCTCTCACTTTTGTCCCAGTTCCCACTGTTGTTTGTTTCCTTCTGGGATCTGGGATTTTCTCCAACTGTGCGGC
Organism: Saimiri boliviensis; assembly: GCF_048565385.1. Lineage (NCBI taxonomy): Eukaryota > Metazoa > Chordata > Mammalia > Primates > Cebidae > Saimiri > Saimiri boliviensis. Next base: position 56,700,570 of record NC_133454.1, read on the forward strand.
AAGAGGGAGGGAACTCCTTTCGGGAAAAGACATGACAGTGGAATTCTTGAGCTAGAAGGGAGCTTCAAAACTGTGGCCATGCCATACGAGGCCGCCTCTCAGTATACAGAGAGCTCCAGGCTCCAGGGAAATTTCACAAATTTCCAGCCAATTGTAACCATAGATATCACCAAGATGCTTGAAAGTGCAAGAACATGCACAAAGTGCTTTCTCCTGTGGAGAAATAGTATCACTCCCATTCTCCCGTTTCCCAGAAGCAGAAGATACTGTACTGTGTGTGGCCCAGGTCTAGGATGAATGAGAAGGCAGTATGACTTGCATTCAGCTTGCAAGCCTTACTGAAAGAAGCTGGCTTCAGTAGGTAGGAGGGATGTCGCTTGCTAAACAGAAGAGGGAGCTGCCATCTATTAACCATCATCTCTCTTGACAGCTCAGCCCAGGGAGCTCATGTATCCATTTTGGCAGAATGACACCAAAACGCCTAAAGTAGATGATGGAAGCTCATCTGAGATTAAGTTGGCCATGCCAGTTTTCTTCTTCGGGGTTCCTTACCGCACTGTCTACGTAAGTGGAGAAGCAGCCCAGCTGTTGCTCTCTGGTCCGCCCTTTTGTTTGTCATTAAGAAAAGCATTTTAAGTATCCTCTTCCAGAGCTCTGGGAAGGGAGGATTTATTGGCAGCCAAAACGACAAGTTCTGAGATTTCATGAGCTGATAGGTTTTATGATTAAGAAAGTCAAAGGTATATTTAATGGCTAATGTTCACAGTAGAGGAGTATACAGGGCAATAAACTGCTTTTGTGGGTGATTAAACATAGAAGTGAAGCAGAAGCCCCAATGCCATGAACATTATTTCCGCCACTCAACAAGATAAAAAGATACAGTGAACCACAGTAGGAGCAATATCATTTTTCTTTTCCTTCCGGGGGTGTGAAAAGTTTAGGCATCTGCTGTTCTTGGGCTTCCTACCAATTTGAAGCAGAGCTGGAACACAGGAGATGGGTAATCAACTACTATATCAAAGTTGTCTGCAGAACTGCCCACCCTCAGTGGGTCTGTAGATAGGCCAGAGGGTCCCATCACCCAACCTGCACTAAGAAATGGTCCTGTTTGTGATCAGAGCTCTCCCAGGGACCTGTGTTCTCAGATTTTTGTTTTTGTTTTTTTGGATCTTTGGGTTTGGTGCTAGCAAAACTGTTGCACATGAAGAGAAGGATTCAGAGCAGCCAAGCCTGGCTTAATTGTTGGCCTTAAAGAACTGGGTGAGGCATGTATAGATTATACCACGTCCCTGGAGGAAGAATGCAACTGTAAGCATGTTCACCTCTGGCCATCTCTATGTCTGGGACCTCTCTTTTCCCCAACTTTTGATTTATGGCTCAGGGACGATTCCCACTAGAAAAGAGTTTCCTATTCCATTACCTAAGCAGTGGTCCCCGAACCTGCAGAAGCGGGGAAGCAGGGTCACACAGGCACTCAATAGCAATGTCTTTTCTCAGGCCCCACCTCAGACCTACTGAGTCAGAAACTTTGAGAGGACGGGCCAGTAACCTGTGTTTTAATGAGCCCTGCAGGTGGTTCTGATGCCCACAAAAGTTTGAGAACCACAGATCTTAACCACAGGATATAATCAAGACACATGTGAGTCATCACCAGCTTCTTCTGCCAGTCTGTGTGTTTTAATTACACCTATTGTTCCCTAGCAAACACTTCGCTCTGGCATCCTGAAATCGCTTGTATGCTTTACTCATGGCAGGGCCTCCCTAGTCTGTGTTTGTAATAGCTGGTTGTACATTCTGGGATTTGTTGACTTGATTTTGGCAATAAGGGAGTGAGGACTTCCGTACTAGAAGCCCAATTAAGCTAGCTTTTCTTCTCTACTGCGCTATGTGATACGGAGTCTGAAGAATTTTTTCTTGCTCTTGCAAAAGAATTTTTTCTTGCTCTTGCTCCTTAATTTGAGGCAGACTTATTTGAGGGTAAATTGCTCCTTGCGTTTCCAACACTATGAGTAGTGCAGTTTTCTTCAAGCCTCTGAGTTGTTCCCTATTACTGGAAGACAATAGACTCTTAATGTCTTTGTAGCTCAGTCTCCTGCTTCTCTTCCAAACCCAAAGCCTTGCTTCCAAATATGAAGACCTACACTTGGCCCAGGTCTTGATAACTTGCCTCTGGGATCTGGGCCACTGTGAATGTCCATAATGTTACTGGTTAACAGGAATTTAACATACGATTGGAATGTATGGGAAAATGATTCTCCAGGTTTTCCATATCCAAGAATTGCAGTTTCCATTGCAGCCACTTCTGCTGCTGAAGCCACATAAACCATGGGGTTAAAGCAGTTTATCTACCAAGGTACAGAGCTGTAAATTCAGGCAGCGGTTCCATGTAAACTGAGGGTATATCTTGGCCTGTGATTTCCAGTAAGGTTTCCTATTTAATTGGTTTACTAAGCCATTTACAAGTCATGAAGAAATCACCGTAAGATAGTCATTTACATAAACAACATAAAGTAGTCATGACTCAATTTTTCTGCAGCGATTGTACAAAGACACTATCGTACCACATGGGCTGGAATGGAACTGGGCATCTGTAGGTCTTAACCTTGCCCTTGCTCTGAGCATGGGAGTGGTTGTGACATCAGTGGAGGTCTTTTAAATGTCCCACCCAGAGCAAGGTATTGTTCATCAGATGCTGGAGTTGGATGAAGGAGTGTTTGATTTATCTTTCTCTGACAATCTTCTTTGGTCATAAAATAGGAAGCAAGGCCTAACACAGGGCACCTCGATTTTCAAATTTAACTTTACTTCCTTGCTTATTTACATTTCCTGTTTCTTTTGTGTTAGTGACCCTGAATCTGTCTTTATTACCCATGTTACTCCCTGTCTGGCCCAGCCCACAAACACATCATCCCCAGTACACATACCCACACACCACCTCCAGTAGACACATGTACACACCCACCCCAGTATTTACACAAACATACACACCACTCCCAGTACACATCTATACATCCCACCTCAGTAAGCACACATACCCCAACCCCAGTATACACGTACATACATACCCACTCCAGTATACACACACTGCCTATCCCAGTACACACACACCCCAATATACACACACACATACACCCCAGCACATACACATATGTCCCACCTCAGTAAGCACACACACACACCACCCCCAGTACACACACACACACCCCATCCCAGTATACACACCCTTACCCAGGACACAAACACATACATACACATCCCAGTATACACACACACACCATCCCCAGTATATTCACACAAACTCCCCACCCCAGAATACACACAAAAAGCCCACTCCAGTACACACACACACACACACACACTCCAGTACACACACACCTCACTCCAATACACACACACACACACCTCACCCCAGTACATATACACACACACCTCTCAGTACACACACATGCACATCTCACCTGCAGTACACACACTCACACACATAAGCACAACTCAGGAGCATTTGATAAGCGTAAATAGAGATAGGACAGGGAACATGAAAATGAGGCTGATTATTAATAAGAACTGAAGCTGGTTACAAATCGAACGTGAAAGAAAACCAATGAGTTTGTCTGGAAGTAAATGAACCTCTTAGTTTGAGCAATGGAAGCTGGTGTTTGGGGGTTCTAATTCAGTAGCATAAAAGTTGTTTCATTCATACAATTAGGCAAACGTCTGTCTTGGTTTGTGACTCTGAAGTTGGTATGGCTTCAGATCCACTGTGCAAAACCTCTCTTATTTTCGTAGGTCAATAACAATGGAGTTGTTTCCTTCAATGTGCTAGTGAGCCAGTTCACGCCAGAATCCTTTCCCCTGACGGATGGGAGGGCCTTCATCGCCCCATTTTGGGCAGATGTGCACAATGGAATTCGAGGCGAGATCTATTACAGAGAGACCATGGACCCTGTCATCTTGAAAAGAGCCACCAAGGACATCAGGAAGTACTTCAAAGACATGGCAACCTTCTCTGCCACTTGGGTTTTCATTGTGACATGGGAGGAAGTCACCTTTTATGGAGGCAGCAGCACCACACCTGTAATAATTCAAATTTTCCGCTTTCCACTTCATAACCTGACATCTAATTCTTGTCCGTCTTCGCTACCGTGAAGGAGTCTAATTATTAGAGCTAAGGAGTGTCAGTTCCCTGGAGCTAAACTAATGAGTCTTGCTACCTGCTTTGCAGGAAACAGAGGGAACTATCATAGCTAACCAGCCCAGTCAGTCATAATATTTCAGAAGATATGTCACCGCTATCACAAATCATTACTAATGTCTAAAAAGAACCTCTCAAAAACTTTCCTGCTGTCAGGGGCATTCCCGTTTTGCAGGAGAGTGATTGAGGCACTGAGACCGGTTCCCGGCCACATGCGTAGGGACCCATCTAGGGACCCAAAGGTCCTTTTCTCTTGCCAGAGGTATAAATGCTTCTTTCCACCCCTAATTTTCTCCCCACTCTCCACAGTAGAACCTGGTTGGAAGAGAAAAATAGGGTCCCAAGTTTGGGCTGAGATGATCTGGCTCATTTCATTATGCTGTGACATTTTTTTTTTATTGTGACCAGGGCTGAGTCATTCATATATGATGTTGATTAGAGTGGGCAGTTAGAGAGTTTCATGAATAAAGTTTTAACATCTGCTCTGGAATCCCAAATAAGCAGTCAAATAAAAGTCAAGTAAGAAAGATTATCACTGGCATTATCGCAGAGATAATCAACTTTCTGCATAAAGGGACAGAAAGCAGTTTTCACAAAAGCCTGCAGCTTGTTTGGGTGACTTTGCCAGTGGAGAGTTTTGAAGCACAGACACATCTTCAACTGCATAAATTCTAGGAAGCAAAGACACTCAAAAATCTGCCCTCCACTTACTTAGGATTATTTCCGATTCCATCTGTTTTCCAATTTCCTTGGCAACGAGTCAATTGTTTAGGGGTGGAACAAAAACCACTGAGTTAGAGAGGTGAAAAAGTGCTGGGCTTGCAGTTCACAGCTGTAACACCATGAACACATTATGTTTTAGCACCTTCTAGCCAGAGCATCAAGAAGCACTTTATCGCTAAGAGGTTCTGTAGAACAGAAAGACACACGTTTAAACAGTGGATGCATTGGCTAGAAATAACCTCTAAAGAAGCATACATTTCCCTCTGTCACGTTATAGATCACTAACGACTCCTCGGGTGATGTTTTATGTCCTTTAAGCCTCACATCTTCCAGCGTTAGAATGCAAGATGCCAGCAATCGATAAATTTTAGTGTTGTGGGGGGGAAGAAAAGAAATGCCCATCAAATGCTGACCACCACTTTTTCAAAAAACTTCCATTGGCAATAAAAATGGCAAGATAATTTAGATACTTTTTGGCTTGTACTTTTGAGTAAATTTTTGAACTAGGTGAGAATTCTTTCTATGAGGATGAATGAAGCAACATCTAAGTACTTTGAGCTTCTTGGAGAAAAAAGATGCTGTAGTTCTCTGGGGCTGCAGAAGAGTCCACCCATCCCCATCTTTGCAATTGGCTCCACCTCTTTCATCTGGTTATTCCACGTTTCCTTTTCTATATAGAAACACGTATCATCAGGCCAGCTAAACACTGGGCTTGAGAGATCTTTTAAAGGCAAAAACAAAATTATCGTGCAAGACCAACATAAGGGAAGGAAAGGCGACGTGTTTACTTCAAGAAAGGAAAACTAATATTTATTGAGGGTTCACAATTTGTCGGGTACCGAAGATTATTTTTGCATATCATTTAATTCTCCCCAAAATGTTTCCTGAGGAGGACTATTTCCAATTTGAAGGGGAGGGAACAGGCTCAGAGAGGTCAAGTATTTTGTTCAAGTGGAAAAAAAAGGATTCAAACCTCCTGGGAGGCAGAACAGGGGTTCAAACCAAAGTCTCCCAACTCCAAATCCCAGGCTCTTCTTGCTTCAGCTTCCTCCTCCTGGGTATCGCTGAAGTCCTCAGAAGCAAAAAAGGGTTTTTATCCAGAAGAATCTTAGAATGAACGTTGAAGAGTTCTGTAGCGTAGGAACGTGTGAGAGTGAGCCTGGGTGTGTGCGGGTGGCGGTCAGCCTCTGGCGTGTCACTGGGACAGGTGGTTGGTTTAGAGGTGACTTCACAGGTTGGAAATGGATTACTTTTGAGAACTGCTTGGAACAAAGATATTTCCAGTTTCATTCTGGGAGAAGGAATTTACTTCTGTAGGAGAATCCTGGTCTGAAGGAGGCTCTAGCTTTAGTCCTCACATGACCTTGACTTTGCACCTGTCCCTTGAACAGGAGCTTGCTGTGACCTTACAGCAATCTTGAGCTGACTGCTCACTTGTCTCTGTGTTCCACTTTCCTCTTCTGTAGAATGGGGCCAGAGACTGCAGGCATATAGCTGAGCGAGTCTATCACAAATGCCATCAGCTGTGGCCAGCACAGAGCGTGGGAAGAAAAGTTCTTTACAAAAAGGACTCTTCTTACTCGTAGCTTGCCTCCCTTTCTGGGATCATCTAGAATGGTGAGATTTGGGGCTTCCAAGATCCTCTACCCCAGTTTGATTACACAGGATAAGGATTTGGGTCTTCCTCTGCATCAGACAGAATGTTAACCGGGATGGTGTCAGGCAGCTGGGAAAAGCGCTAGGTTTGAATAGAAAAAGGTCAATGCAGCCTCTCCTTTTAACTCTTATTTCTATTGAATTTCCTGAAAACATGTGACAATGGATAAGGATCAGCAAGAAGAAAATATAAAGGACAGGGTTTGCTGCAGCTTATTTCTGAAAACTGTTTTCAAGTTTCATTTGAATTTAAATAACCTCTCTAATCCTAAAAAGTTTAAAATGAAGGCAGCATGGAATGGCAGTGCTCTGAGAGGCAGACTGGAACTCTGGCTCAAATCCCGTTTTCTGTTGCTGGGCCACTGTGAAGTTTCCAGCAACTCATTTCCCGTAGTCCCTTGTTTTCCTAGCTATAAGATAGGCGTTGGGCCAATGCGGTCACCCATCTTTGCGTTGGTCAGGGGTACAGATAACTATGTTGAGGATTTTGCAGAATTAAAGTGATGCACAAATGCTCAATTAAAGGAGTAACTTCTCCCCACAAAGTGCTTTTTAAAAATCACTTTCCCACTTCCATCTTAAAAAGGGGAGACACCTCGTCAAGATTAATGTTTTGTTTTGTTTTGTTTTGTTTTTTCTTCCGGGAAGGGAGAGAGTGCAATCCACATGGTCGCTGTAATCACGCGGACTGGTGTCTGCTCGGTCTTCCAACCCGCCCTCCAAGGGGAACTGGTGCTTGCATCCCGGTCCCGGGTCTGTTCTTTCCTGTAGTTTATTCTCATGCTGCCATCTATAGGTGGTTTCATGTTATCACATGCTTAGCCGGGCCTCTGAATTTCTGTCTGATAACAAGTGAGAGATGTAAGCGGGCGCTGAGTCAGACTCTGGGTTTATCTCAGGCAATTTCTCTTTTAGATGCACAATCCCACATGTCTTGATTTCCCCACTGGAGGCGAGAACAAATTCAGAGAGGAGTCAGAGCTGGAGGGCCTGGCTGCAGAGCAGCTCTGAGCTGCCTGTGGGTGGGGAGGGCCCAGGCTGAGGGGAGGGCCTCCTTGGGGCCAGGGCCTCTTGGGGAGTGCAAATTATGAGACTGAGCATTCCCATCCTGTAGGTGAACACCTTCCAGGCCGTCCTGGTGTCTGATGGCTCCTATACGTTCACCCTCTTCAATTATTACGAAATCAACTGGACTACCGGGACAGCGAGTGGCGGCGACCCCCTGACAGGTCTTGGTGGAGTGATGGCACAGGTAGGTGGCTCTCCACTTCACCCTCTCCCCGGCGTGTTTCCATGGCTGTCGTCTCTGCTTCTGTGGCTCAGCATCCTGGAGGGAATCCTGCCACTAGTTTTTAACTAGAGACGCACGTCTGATCTTGCAGGTGGACTACGAGGCTAGTCCTGCTCATGTTTGGCACCCTGATTCGGCTATGAAATGAAGTAGGCAGTCCTGTCTCACCTGGACTGCTGGCCTTAATGACTCCAGGAAAAGAGGGCTCTTGATTTCAGATGCGCTGGATTCTAAACATAAGGTAGTTGGGCCAGTTAACCCACGGGGGAATCTTGTACTCAAAAATCTTGTCTTCCTTTTGTGCTGCAGGCAGGATTTAATGGTGGAAACCTCACCAATTTTTTCAGCCTCCCGGGGTCAAGAACCCCTGAGATTGTGAATATCCAGGAGACCACAAACGTCAATGTTCCAGGCCGCTGGGCATTTAAAGTTGACGGAAAGGAAATTGACCCAGCCAATGGCTGCACCTCCAGGGGTAAAGCTTTTCCTCTGTCTCTGGCAAAGCAGGGTTTGTTTGGTGTAGATTGACAGGCAGGCTTTTAAGCCACGGGGGCGGACTCATTCCTGATGCCTTACTCTTTTGACATCTCTCAACCGGGTAATGGAGAGCAAGGTAATTTTAGCATGCACATTCATCACACCAGGAGCTGAAACCCTGCATTCGCTACGTTGCAGCTTTGGAAGTCCTTTTCTGGGGTGTGCACATAGCTATCAGTTCTGAACAACTCCGAAATGGACCAGGATCTTGAGTGATTTCTCGGCCAGAGGGACAGAAGGGAGCTCTCCTGTTTAACATTATTTTCGTTGTTGTTGTTGCCATTTCCCCCCCACCCTTTACGTTTTCCTTCTCATCCTTATTCTCGCTCTGCCATCTGCACTTTGTAGATCCGCAGGGGTAGGTGCAGCTGGAGTATTGCCAAGTTCCCATGACGCTAAATCAGTACTTCCTAGTATGATTAGAAAAAGAAAAGAAACCAAAAGTAACATAAGTCTTCATAGTAACTTCTAATAAAATCTTCCCAGCATCAGCCAAACCTGCAGGGATTTGAGGAGAATCAAAGCCGGCTTTAGGTCTCTGTGAATATGCTGTAGTTGAATCTTGATGGATGGCCTTCACATTGAGCACCCAAAGTTTGGAGCTTTTCCTAGACTATCGAACCCCTTTAGATGTGCAAAATCGCCCTGGACTTTCAGAGAAACACCCTGGTTTATGGATTCCTGCTTTTATGTGTCCAAATATATTTAGAAAACAATATTTCTGATAATATTTCTACTTCCAGGAGGAGAGGCTATAGAAACTAGAAGCAGGAAATAATGCATCTATTCAACAGTCCATCTACCCACCCACCCACCCACCCATCCATTTATCCATCCACCCATTCACCTACCCATCCATCTGCCTACCCACCCATCTATCTACTTACCCATCCACCAACCCATCCCTCAAGTCATCCAGCCATTCAATGAACCATCACATCTCTCTAAAAAACATTTTAAGAGCCTCATTGAAATGCCAGCCACTCTGTTATGTGCTAGACTTGAAGCTTCTCTAGCTGCCCATGACATTACTACGGTAGAGGAGATAGCCATGGGAACAATGACGACACAGCATAAGACATATTATGATAGACATACATGTAGGGTGTGTGGAAGCACAGATGAACACTGTGGGAAATGTGCTTCCAGACCTCTAAGGAGGTTTTGGATAGGAATGAGGAGGTGCCCTTACCCCTCAGATAGAAGCGTGGACTGCTTGTCATGGCAGCCCTGGGAGGCCTCAGGCTTCTCTCTTGGCTCAGCTTCAATTTGTTGATGTTGTCATTTTTCTTTTGAGAGACAGGGTCTCTCTCTTTTGCCCAGACTGGCTGGAGAACAGTGTCGTGATCATAGTTCACTGTAACTTCAAACTCCAAACTCCTGGGCTCAAGTGATCCTCCCACCTCAGTCTCCTGAGTAGCTGGGACTACAAGCACCACCACCATGCTCAGCTAATTATTTTTGTAGAGATGGAGTCTCAGTATATTGCCCAGGCTGGTCTTGAACTCGTGGCCTCAAACCATCCTCCTGTCTCAGCCTTTCAAAGCACTGGGATTAAACATGTGAGCCACTGAACCCAGCCTTAACGTGTTTAATATACAGAAAAGCCACATTCACATGGTCTGACATACCTGTGCCCTCTGCCCCATTCCCTGTGCTGTGATTAGTGCCTTTGCTCGAAGGTAGGTCATGTGTGAAGATGGCCTGCCTGGGCCCTAGCCTCTGTGAACTCTGTAAAGTCCCCAATTTTCAAAATAACAAATAAATGTTTTGCAGCTAAGCTGGTATTAACTGGATAGGAAATAATCTAGTGCCAGAGCTCATTAGGATTTGAGATTGTACCCTCCTCCAGATTGTAAACAGCACCACTTAAAGCCTGTCCCTTCCCTGTATAGCCTGGACCAGGAGCCTGATAAGTTGCAGGCTCTCGCCCAAATACCTCTTCCCTTTGTCCAAGCATCACAGAGATAACTGGCTGTGGCCATGCAACCTGAGCGCCCAGCGACAGCCTCTCACCTGAGTCCTGCGAATGAAATGCTGTGATAATGGAAAACATTGGCTTGCAGAGCTGTGGAGTTGGTCAGATGCCAGCTGTGTACACAGTCGCCACTTCCACTTCATTCTTTTCCTCCTGAGTTATAGGTTTGGTTTTCATATACGGGACAAATTCAATATCCTTATACAGACTGCTATGCATTTTTATGTGCCTCTGGACATATTTCAATCTAATGAGATTGGGATTTGGCCTGGGGCACAGAAGGGGAAGTGTTCCATAGAGCTGGTTTATTATATCATCATTCCACAAACAAAATTATCTCAAAGAGTCTACCTTTTGGTCCAAACCTCCTCTATTCAAAGGCATTTTCCATTCATTTATTGAAAGCCTGAAAAAGCAGGGACTGGAAATGATGCTGAGTGGAGGCTGTCACAGTACATGCAGCTCTGAACTAGTGCCAAGGGGTGCTGAGGATTGAGGGTCTGTTTTCAGGGCTGATGCCTATGACCGAGTGAGAATGTGACTAAATCTATTCTCTCATTTTTTGACCCTATTTTCAACAGGTATAAAACGTAATTGCCTGTTGAAACATCGTTGTTCTTGCTGGGCACATGGAGTCAAGACTGTTACTGATGTACCTGCGCCGTCCACTTGGGTTAACCTTGCAGCCTTGTGCAATTTACTAGACAGTCAGTTTTATAAAAACTCGAGATGTTATTTACATTTCTTAATGCTGTGTCTTTGATACTTGCCTTTTTAGAATTTCTCGTTTTACAAGTGCTTCTGCTTCTATCAACCTGCGTCAACTTTTTTATAGCATCACTGTTCCCTGTGAGACAGGGATGAGAAAATAGCAGTATCCACATTTTACAGGTTAGGAAAACAGACATGTGGAAGTTGAGTCAGTAGTCTTGGAAATTGACTGCAGATTTATGACTACTGCCCACTTCTCTTGACCCCGACCCCCAAGCAAGGACTAGATCATAGCCCCCAGCCCAGAGAAGTTCCTATTTCAATTAAAGGTGGATGATAGCATCCAGAAAATTTCTAAGTTTTTTTGGTAGGGGAGGTCATTTATTTAGAGAAATGATTTTAAAGATTGCATGTCTACCAAAGAAATAATAGTGTTTTTAAAATTATTACATCCCTTCAAACCATTCCCCTCCTCCTTCCTCATTCTCTTCCTGACCTAGAATTTGTCAAGAAATTCTGTCCAGAGCATAGACAGAGAGGAGTCCTGGACTCAGACAGGGCCCTAGAGTAGGAAAGAAGACAATTTGGGAAGGTGTAAATCCTGCCTGAGCAGCATCTGCAGGATTCATGAGCCTTTATAAATGTGCCAAGAAAGTGGTCACTGCTTTCCAGAATCTTCCCGGGGTGCTTGGGATTTATACTCATGTGTCTGAGTCCTGATTAGTGCTATTGACCTTTTCCAGCACATACTGGGCCCCCAACAAATGTCTGTTGAATGAATGAACAAATTAGCAAACAAACAATGAGTGTTGCCTAGTAACCTGGGCAAACTGGGTCTTCTTTCCGAAAGAGAGGCAGGAAATGACTTCCAAGTGTCATACCCTTTCCTTGGATTAATGATAATGTGGCTTTCCTTGAATGTGAGTTTGCTCACCAGCCATGGAGATAATAATACCAAGAGCTTAGACTGGATTCAGACAGACTCGGCTTGGAATCCTGGCTTTACCACGGAGTTGCTGAGTGATCTTGGATGCATTACTCAACTTCTCTTAAGCCTCAGTTTCCTCATTTGTCAAATGAGGGTGACTGTGCCTCCCTAACAGGGTTCTTACGTGGATTAAATGGTGTAATGGAAGTAAAGCATTTAGCCCAATGCCTGGCACAGAGGGTAAATGCTCAGTAAATGTTGGCTCTAATGTCATTATTCCCCAGGACAGTTCCTTCGGCGAGGGGAGGTGTTTTGGGATGACTTGAACTGCACCATCAAGTGCCGCTGTCTGGATTTCAATAACGAGATCTACTGCCAGGAGGCTTCTTGTAGCCCCTACGAGGTGTGCGAACCCAAAGGCAAATTCTTCTACTGCAGTGCGGTGGAGACCAGCACGTGTGTAGTGTTTGGGGAGCCACACTACCACACTTTTGACGGCTTCCTCTTCCACTTCCAAGGCTCCTGTGCCTACTTGCTGGCCCGACAGTGTTTGCAGACTTCCAGCCTTCCTTTCTTCAGTGTGGAGGCCAAGAATGAACACCGCGGGGGTTCAGCCGTCTCCTGGGTGAAGGAGCTCTCAGTGGAGGTGAATGGCTACAAGATTCTCCTCCCCAAAGGAAGCTATGGAAAAGTCAAGGTGAGACCTTCTCTATCCTTCACGGGGAAATGGAGAAGCTGGAGATCTTCAGTCTGGGGAAGACTTCCCCACATCTACTGGTTCTGCTGTTTATCTCTCTACGGTGCCACAGGGATGCACGGCTCTCCCTGCCTTGCAAATAGCTTGTAAAATATGTTACTGGGCCAAATTTTACGTGTACAAGAGCTATCCTAAGCTCTCTCCTCAACATGTCTATCTGCTTTTAAACTTAGAGTACATTTACATTCCTAGTTCCCTCATAAACACTGGTAGACACACACACACACACACACACACACACACACACACACACACACACGTGCACAGCTCAGAAAAACTGGAGAGAGAAGTTTCTCATGGTCCTGGCTTGCAATAATTGTAGCCACATAGGCCTACCCTGGGGGTGGTGCAAACACAATACAACCCCCAAGTTCACTATAGCCTTTGATTAATAATCTTCACCCCACTTCGGCCCCAATTCTGTTTGCTCAAGAGCTGCTGCTTCATTTTCAGAGAAACCTCCAAATTGATTGATGTCTGCAGAAACACCACCTGTGCAGGCACCTGGAGTGGCCTTGGTGACTTCCTTAGTGAAGCTTGGGTGGGAAAGTCCCATGAAAGCCTTGCCCAGACACCCCTCGAATAGAGCCCCCAGCTCCCACCTAGAGTAACAGAGAAGAATGTGAATCTCTGCTGGCCAGTTTAGCATATGCAAATGATTCCTGTCACTGTCCACCTGGATTTCAAGCGGGGACATCCACAAACGAGAGAAAGCAAAAAGCCACTAGCAATTACTCAATTTGTGCAGGCCCCAATTTTCATAATGTTAATCAAGACCTTGTTGCAACCATGTATTTATTCAAGCAGTAATAACCAAGACCACAAGGGGTTGATTGCTGCAACCCTGTGCAATCCTTAATCCCCGTGCATGGAGGTCATTACAGAGATTACCAACCAGAACTGATGCCAATGCAGGGATTTCTTTCTTTTGTAAAAAAAAAAAAAAAAAAAAAAAAAACATGTTGTAGTTTTAATTGATGTAGCATGTCCAACAAAAGGCAGGACCAGGGAACTAATTCTACTCTTTCTGGCCCTGCCTTTCCCAGGTCTGTGCAGTTTATCAGTCTCATAATGAGGAAAGTGAGCTATTACTGTGGTTAAAATGCCAATGTGCTTGCTATTTGGTTAGTCTCTCTAGGGACAACTCCGTATATCAAATCAAGGCTAAGAGTTTAGGTACAGAAGTTTGGAGATTTTCCCTTTTAAATTTATATTGTGCTGTTGAGCACTATACTTATCCTTGTAGATAGACGCTGGCATTTCAAGCTAGAAAAATTTTTCACTAGCTTCCCCTTACTTTCTTGCATGTGGGGATGGTGTGTATGATATCAGTAATTGAAAAAGAAAGCTTCGTGCTTTATTCCTATTTTGTATTTTGATTAAAATTATTTTTCATTCTCAGTTTTTATTTTTTAGAAGGAAAGGGACACTGTCATTTCTTTCAGGCCTAGCAGCTCTGCTAATTTTGTGTGGCTCTGTTCCATCGTCCAAGCGTAGGGCACGGATTCCTCAATTTTCTGTAGCGACAGGGAGATGTGGATGTGAATGTAAATGTTTCAGAAAGAAAAGGTTATGTGACTCCAACTGCAAGCTAACAATGGCTTCCTTTTCCTTTTGCCAAATGGTTTCCAAGCGTCTCTGAATACACCTGCCCTGCTGGGGAGAGTGGCTCGGTGGATGGCCGAGCCCCGACCCAGGGTGATGTGGGGACAGGCAGGGAGAGGGCTGGGAAGCAGGAAGGAGCCTGAGACACCGGGAGGCAGCTGACTTCTTCAGCAACGCTGTACCAGGCCAGAAACGGCCACTAAGATCTGTTCTTCCAAACCACAGACCCCCTTTCTCCAGCACTGTCTTCATTGCTGGGATTAGGAGCTTGGTTCTGTACATGGATTTTCCCCCATTGAACTGTTCTCAAATAGCAAAATAAACATTGGGCCAAAGAAAGCCAGCATAAGTAAAAATCCATCTAGAATAAGTGTCTCCTTCCGGTTAATACCAGTTCTCATCTTTCTTCCCCACATGAACACGAGTAGTTTAGGGTGCTTCAGTGAAAAGGGAGCCGAAGCCAGCTAGCCCATGGTGTTGAGCAGCTTGGACTCTGGGGCTGGACCTGTTCAAATCCCTGCACCACCTCTGTCAGCTGAGCAGCCTCTTTGAGCTTAATTGTCTTTGTCTGTGAGATGGGCGCCTGTAGGAGGCAGGGTCCCTGGGCTGTAGCTGGCCTTGGAGACCTCTCCTCAGCACTGGGATACAGGCGGCATGGAGAAGTGGAAAGAACCCGGCTTTGGAGCTTGACTAACAGGAATCAGGCTCTGTCACCTCCAAGTCGCACCAGCCCCGATCCTCAATTTCCTCCTCTGTAAAGGGAAAAATGATAAAGACCTCTAAGGCAGTTATGAGAATTAAATAGAATAGCTACAGGGCAATGTCCAGTACAAAGCCTGGCACACAGTAGGAATTTGGTGCAGGCTAGTTCCCTATGACCTTTCCCATGGGACTCTTTTTCAGTTCCAAGACCTATGCCTCTGTGACTCTGCTTCTCTCTCCTCACACTGCCCCTGCCCATATCCTGGGAGACGGAAGTGGCCAGAACGCAGGGAGAAGAGCAAGCGAACAGGCGAGGCTCATCAGCTGTTGGCTAACCGTGGATTGAGGACAGGGTCAGAGGAATGAGGCCAGGAATCACCCATTAGGGCAAGAGTTCCCTGGGAGCTCCTACTCTGAGCACTGCAGGACACAAGCACAATGCTTCTACAGTGAGAGTGAAAAGGGGTACAATGAACACTTACGCCAGAAAAAAAAGCAAGGTGTCAACTGGAACATTACGTCATGCACTTGCAAGGTCAGCCCGAGTGCAAAAGAACAGATGCAGGGAAACTGGGGCCCTGGGGGTTGCGACGGTGGCGGGACTGTAGAAATACCCAGAGCCGGCCTACCCCATGGCTTCTGCTTTGGGACACATAGGACTTTGCCCCTTGTTAGCAGGAGCTTAAGTGAGAGCAGAGGGGCACGCTCAGCAGTTGACATACTTGACATTCATAATCACACAAACTCTTGGGGAAGATTTCTCTTTCCACTTAATAGCACAGAACAGTGGGTAAGTGTTCAGCACTCTTACTAGCTGACTTAACCTATACTATGGCTTTTCCCTCCCTTTTCTCTTAGAGTAAGAAAAGGCATATTATAGGCAAGGCCAGCTAGTAAGAGTTGGCTAACCCTCTACCCAGGAGATAAGAGTCAATTAACACCTTGGTTTTTCTTTCTACTTCTAGTTCTCTGCAGGATGGTTTATTTCTCAAGCTTATTTTCTTATTCCCTTCCCCCATTGTTATGCTCTAAATATTTGTGCCCCCTCAAAATTTATATGTTGAAATTCTGATTCCTAAGGTGATGGTATAAGGAGGTGGGACCTTGAGGAGGTGATTAAGTCATGAGGGTGGAGCCCTTATGGATGGGATTAATGCCCTTAGAAAGGAGCCCAGAGGGAGCTCATTTCTTCTTCTACCACATGTGAACACAGCTTCAGGGTGCCATTTATGAACCAGAAAGCAGACTCTTGCCAGACACTGAATCTGCTAGTGCCCTGACGTTAGACTTCCCAGCCTCCAAAACTGTGAGAAATAAATTTCTGTTGTTTATTAGCTACCTAGTTTATGGTATTTTGTTCTAGCAGCCCAAACAGACTACAACAGAAGATTGGTAACAAGAGTTGGGTGCTGCTGTAATAAATACCTAAAAATGTGGTAGCATTCTGGGCACAGTGGCCCGCACCTGTAATCCCAGCAGTTTGGGAGGCCAAGGCAGGCAGATTGCTTGAGCTTGGGAGTTGAAGACCAGCCTGGGCAGCATGGCAAAAGCCTGTCAGCCTGTCTCTTAAAAAAAAAAAAAGCCAGATGTTGTGGCATGCACCTGTAGTCCCAGGTACTCAGGAGGCTGAGATGGGAGGATCACTGGAGCCAGGGAGGTTGAGGCTGCAGGGAGCCATGTTTGTACCACTGCACTTCAGCCTGGGAGACAGAGCAAGACCCTGTCTCAAAAAAGAAAAAATTGATAACAGCTTTGGGTAATTGGTAGAGGCTGGAAGAGTTTTGAAGTACATTCTAGCAAAAGCCTAGATTGTAGTGAATGAACCCTTACGGTTGATTCTGGTAAGGACCAACTAGTAATCCGTAGAGACAGAGAGTTGCGTATGGCATCTGCCACATCTTGGAAGGGATGCTCAGATCATCATCTCATCTCCTAAACAACTCAGAAAGTAGCAATAATGATGACAGGAAAGACTCTTGTTTTTCTCATGTGCCAGAAGTCAGGATGGGTCCAGGACATCCTGGAAAGTTTATGCACTTATAGTCAAGCCCACCGAGGACTGTTCTAAGACAAGTCATTCCATCCCAGCCCATGAGCATGAGTGTCTATAGGTGCCAGGAATGGTAAGTGTGAGAAAGAAAATTAACTCTCTCTTTTTGAGGATTATCAAGCCACTTACTCACCTGAACTAGATGCCTGGGGCTCACTCTTGATTATTCTCTCATTTCTCATTCCCCACTGCAAAACCACTACAACCAGCCATGTGTGTTCTGTAAGCTCATCCCTCCCTCTTCATGTCTGCTGCTAGTTTAGGCTCTCATCCTCATCACCTCCCTGGACTCTTGCAGCAATTTCCTGTCTGGCTTCTCTGTTTCTAATCTCAACTCCCTTCAATAAGTTCTTCATGCTAGCCAGAATGGGCTTTCTAATACGCAAATCTGATAAAGTCATTCCCTTGATTAAAAGCCTTCAAGGGCTCTTCCTACAGAATAGAAATCCAACTTTCGTTTGGTTTTAAAAGGCCCTCCAAGATCTGTTCTCAACACAGAAGCCAGAGCGATTCTTTCAAAGCAGAAGTCAGATTGTGCCAACCCTTTGCTTTAAACACTCCCTGGGCTCTCCATCTTGCTCAGAGTCAAAGCCAAAAAAAAGTCTTTACAGTGGCTGAGGCCCTGCTTGTCCTGGCTGCTCTTCTCACTCTGACGTCATCTATTGCTGCCCTCTCCTGGCGTCTCTCTCCAACCACACTGTCCCCTACACCCTTTGTAATCCTGGGAGCACCCAGGTGTTCTCCCAACCTAGGGTCCGCTGTTCCCTCCTCAAGAGCGGCTCTCACCCCAGATAACCACATGGCTGGCTTTCTTATCTCAGATGTCTCCTTTCCAAGGAGGTCTTTCTTGACCATTCTATTTAAAATTAGAAACCCTTTTTCTTAGCATTTATTATTATTATTATTATTATTAATTATCATTTTAAGTAGAGATGGGGTTTCTCCATGTTGGTCAGGCTGATCTCGAACTCCTGACCTCAGGCGATACGCCCATCTCAGCCTCCCAAAGTTCCTTAGCATTTTTTTAAAAAGGTATTTCCTGCTCTTTATTTTTCTGCATAACACTCATCTGACATAAACATTTTATTCACTTAGTTTCCTTGTTGGTCTCCCCAGCTAAAATATAAGTTCCGTGAGGCACAGATTTTTGTTCATTTCACTTGCTGCTAATTCCCAACTGTTACAACAGTGCTTGGTACACATAAAGTCCTCAATACGTACTTGTAAAATGAATGGACCTTGCCTGTGCCTCCAAGCCTCATCTTCAATGTTCAGCATCGCTTCCCTCTGTAGTCCAGTAACACCTCAGTGACTTCTGCCCAACCCTACCCAGCTGTTTCTCACCCTCCTTCCTCTGCTCTCTTATCTTGGAAGTCTCTGCCCTTCCCCTGCTCTTCCTTTGACCACTTCTGTTTATCTTTAAAGACCCAGGTCAGACTTAACTGCCTCTAAAACACTGCATGATTCCCCTATGCTAGATTCAACGTTCATTTACTGCTCTCCCATTGCATCCTCTATTGACTTACACTTAAAGAGTATGCTGTAAGTACTGATGCGTGTCCTGCTTCTTCAGCAGACTGAGAGCTCCTTGAGGGACTGGGACAATTATGGTTTTTTATTCTTTTCTTCTCAGTTCCTGACATAGTGCTGGGTACCTAGCAGGTATTTAAATGTGTTGTTGTTGAATGGTTACCTGACATAGTTCTGATACAAGGAAGTTACAGGGCACAACATTTGGAGAATACTACATCAGCATAGCCTCAAAGCTAAATGCTGTTCAACAGTGACCCAAAACATCCTCGAGCTGAGAGTGGGGTCAGGAGGACTAAAGGCAATAAGGGGGTCCTGGCAAATACATGACTTAAGCTGAAACTTAAAGAATGGATATTTAGAGGAATAGAGAGAAAAAAGGGAGGTGATTGGTCTTTGAAGAAAAGATTTGGAGCTAGCCAAGAGCCAGGCAGGAAAGGTTGACAACCATGCAGTCCCCAGAGGAGTCTGTAGTGGCGCTAGGTATGCCACAGCGATCACAGCCCATATACACAGTGCTTGGGCTGGCCCACAAGCAACTCTCTTCAGTTTCCTCAGGCCTTTGCCTTAATCAGAGGGAAGCCCACTGGAGCCCGGACTTAGGTGACCGTTCTCTCTGGAGCGTTGAGTCGCTTTGCCTTCCTTTCCTGATCTCTGCTGGAACTCAGTGCCGGGCACCTGCTCACCTGCCTTTCACTATTACTGTTGTTGGCAGGTTAATGACCTAGTGACTTCTTTGCCCGTCACCTTAGACTTGGGGACAGTGAAAGTCTACCAGAGTGGCATGTCTACTGCCGTGGAAACAGATTTTGGGCTCCTAGTGACCTTCGATGGCCAGCACTACGCCTCTATTTCCATCCCAGGCTCCTATATAAACTCCACTTGCGGGCTCTGTGGAAACTATAATAAAAACCCGCTGGATGACTTCCTCCGCCCGGATGGCAGGCCGGCCACGTCTGTCCTGGATCTGGGAGAGAGCTGGCGTGTGTACCACGCGGACTGGAAGTGTGACTCCGGCTGTGTGGACAACTGCACCCAGTGTGACACCACCACTGAAGCCCTCTACTTTGGCTCTGACTACTGCGGCTTCCTCAACAAGACAGACGGCCCCCTGTGGGAGTGTGGCACTGTTGTGGACCCCACCGCTTTTGTGCACAGCTGCGTGTATGACCTGTGCAGTGTGAGGGACAATGGCACGCTCCTCTGCCAAGCTATCCAGGCCTACGCCCTTGTGTGCCAAGCCCTTGGCATTCCAATCGGAGACTGGCGAATCCAGACTGGGTGTGGTAAGCTGGCATCCCATCCCCATGACAGGCCTCTCTTGTGCAGGGGGCAGGGATAGGCTTTGGGGCTTCTCCAAATGTCCTTGTTAAGACTTGTGGCCCAAGAATGAGGGGGAGGTTGAAATATCACAAATCACAAAGAATGAATTGTGAAAGGATCTTTACTTTTGCTCCCACTTAATATCACAGCCAGGAAACAAGAACCCATTGATGAACATACATGGTCTGGAAACATGGAAGGCATGGCAGGAAGTCCCGTAGCAGGGAATGGCACCTCCAGAGTTGAGCAAGGAGGTGGGGTGTCCAGAGATGGAGGTGACTACTTTTGTGGCTGTTGAGTTAATGCAGCTGTGGGCCCGGGCCATCAAAACCAGCCCTTGGGAAAATAGCTCACCTCCTACATAAAACCTGCAGCAATTTTTCCTTGGCACTTTCTTCTCCACTTTAAGACCCTTTAGGGTTGTGCCCTGCCACTGCTGCAGGTGAGGAATACAGCATATGGGTAAAGAAACCCTTTTTCTTAAATGTTAGGATGGTTAGGAAAAACCCCAACTTTGTGGGAAATCCAGGCTCTTTTGAATTACACTTTTGGATTAAGCAGTTTGTACCATTTACTTGTCTCATTATTTTTTCCTTCTTAAATATTTCCTTCTTAAATGTCCCACTTAAATATTTATTCCTTTTTCTAGTTATATACAGTTTTAAAACAAATAGATTTAGTTTCCTTCCTAGTCCTTGGTTTTCTCATATGAGTAAATAGAAAATTGTAATCCATGCATTTGAGAGTAGCAGGAAGGTGAGAAGATGTAAATGTTTATTTAAGTTCCAAGGCTAGAAGGAGAATTCTTCCTGTCAGTACAGTTTGGAGTCATATAGACCATCACGTATCAGGTTCAGTTCTTAAGACTGGTCGAACTACAATACAAGCAACTGTATTCTTGCTTTGTGACTGATCAGCCTCTCTTATGACCGGAACATCCATATTTGGATTCAAGTTGAGATTGAATACGACTACTCTTTGATTCTTATATAAGCCAAGAGCATCCAAATTGTCTAACTAAAATGTTACAATGGCTATAGATATATATTTGCTATTGGCACTACTTTCCCATCCTCCACATTTCTCTTTCTTTTCTCTCTCTCATTCCGGTGCAATGGACTCCATTTAATTCAGAGAGCTAGTTTACCATGCCCCTGAGCCCCTGCTTTTTGGATTCAACCAGACTCAAACGTTTATGTAGACCCAGATGCTATTAGAACAAGAACTGAAGATTTCTAAGGCAAGAATGGCCTTTAGAAGACATCTTGCCTAGTCTCCTGGAGAAACAACCACACAAATTCTTTGAATTATTTGCAGGTAGCCAGGGTTCTTTCTTATTTTTAATATCCCAGGGAATTCATCCCCACAGCCTTCCTTGGTCACACTTAGGTATTTTAAGTGATTGCAAATTTCACGTTTTCGAATACTCCTCTAACGGTTACATTTTTCATTTCTCCTGAAAGTTGGATTTATTTCCTTCTAAAAATAGGCCATGCTCTTTAAAATCAGATCAATTTATATGTCCATCAGTGGACGCTCTTAAAACATCTCAATAGTGTGGATCGCCAAATAGACCTATATTGGGTAATCAGTAGTCTAGAAAGGATGGCATCCTGAAGTTTGATTTTAATCAAGATAATCGCATTCCAGTAAAAGTTCTCAGTCCAATCACGCTGTTCAGTAGTTACTAGGAGAGTCGTTGAGCTGGGTTTTGCAGATGTAACCTCAATTCCCTCTTCCCCGAATGAGAGGCCTCTTGACCGTCACTCTAGGAACTAAGTGATCCAGGAGGAGCGTTAAGATTCTGGCCGGTTAAGCACTCGGGGTCCGTTCACCTTGTTATCGGCTCTCTCCCTTTCCCCGCGTCAGTGACCACGGTGCAGTGCCCGAGCTTCAGCCACTACTCCGTGTGCACCAGCAGCTGCCCCAACACGTGCTCCGACCTGACAGCCTCGCAGAACTGCGCCACGCCGTGCACCGAGGGCTGCGAGTGCAACGAGGGCTTCGTCCTCAGCACCAGCCAGTGCGTCCCGCTGCACAAGTGCGGCTGCGACTTCGACGGCCACTACTACACCATGGGGGAGTTCTTCTGGGCCACGGCCAACTGCACGGTGCAGTGCCTGTGCGAGGAGGGCGGGGACGTCTACTGCTTCAACAAGACCTGCGGCAGCGGGGAGGTGTGCGCCGTGGAGGACGGCTACCAGGGCTGCTTCCCCAAGCGCGAGACCGTGTGCCTGCTCAGCCAGAACCAGGTGCTGCACACCTTCGACGGCGCCGCCTACGCCTTCCCCTCCGAGTTCTCCTACACCCTCCTGAAGACCTGCCCCGAGCGGCCAGAGTACTTGGAAATCGACATCAACAAGAAGAAGCCCGATGCAGGCCCTGAGTGGCTGCGGGGACTTCGGATTCTGGTAGCTGACCAGGAGGTCAAGATAGGAGGCATCGGGGCTTCGGAAGTCAAGGTAAGGCTCCTTGCTCCCTTGGAGGGGTTCCTGGTGCGTCCGGCCAGGAGGAGGAGCTCGCCATCCTCTTCAGGTTTGCCTTTCTGCCTCTGCCTGTGAGTGGATTCTAGGAAGAAGATGGCTCCAGATGTGAGCATTTTCTAATGATCTGCACCAAATCAGAATTACCAGGTGGAGAAATGGCATGCAGCTGGGATTAGATAGAGCAGGACTAGCTCTCTGGAATGGCAAATACTTACAGAACACTTACTATGTGCCAAGCACTCTTCTAAGCCTCTTATAAGCAGTGTCACACTTGATCTTATGATCCTCACTTTACAGATGAGAAAACTGAGGCACAGAGAGGCTAAGTAACTTCCACAGGGAAATGTAACTGTGAAAGGGGATTCACATCCTCCTGGCTGGCTCCGGAACCTGTGCTCTTAACCCTTGCACCCTACTAACTCCCCTACCTGTACATCATCTACATGGGGTGATGTAAGGGGTGACTCCCACCCCTCTGACTTGCTCTGAAAAAACCATCATTAGGCATCCAGGCTCATAGATCCTTAGCTCTAGAAGGAATCTTGAGAGTTATCTAGTGCATCTCCTCATTTTCACATGAAGATACTAAGAGGGTAAGTGAAGGTCCCACAGCTAATTGTTGCAGAACTGGGATGTGACATGAATTTTATGTCACCTGAAGTCTAGTTTGGAAAACAAAAGCCAACACAGTACTGTCCAAAGAGATAATAAAATACCCATCCTCAAACTGGAAAGGATGTGTTTTTATTCCCATTGCCAAAATGGCAGAGCTTAATTTATTAATAGACTAGTAGGAGGTAGATAGGTGAATGGACAGCAATATCATTAGAGATATGCTATGTGCCCCTGAGGAGTTGGGACCCAGAAAAAGTAAGATTGGAAGAGAAAAGGAGCTAGAAAGGCAGGGAAGGAGGGGAGCTGTTTTGAAAGGTACCAAAGCAGAGATGCCAGGCAGCAGGAGGGAGCCATGTATCTAAGACGATTTTTACTTGCATTTCAGTTTAGTTTGTTTGGGCTAGCTTTGGGTACAGAACCCACAAAAATAAACAGCAAATGGGTCTAATCAGGGGAATCCCAAAAATAGATAAATCAATCAATAAATAAATAAACCCATGACAAATCAGCTGGTATCTGTTTGAGTTCCATAGACCATCAGCTTCTTGACCTCTCTGAAAAGGCTTGATCTCTCTGGAACTGATAAGAATGAATTGATTTTTCAGTTGAATGGTCAGGAAGTGGAACTGCCCTTTTTCCATCCTTCGGGGAAGCTGGAAATTTATCGAAACAAAAACAGTACGACAGTGGAGTCCAAGGGCGTGGTGACCGTCCAGTACTCAGACGTAGGTCTGTTGTACATCCGGCTATCCACCGCATACTTCAATTGCACGGGGGGCTTGTGTGGCTTCTTCAACGCCAATGCCAGTGACGAGTTCTGCCTCCCCAACGGCAAGTGTACGGACAACCTGGCAGTGTTCCTGGAAAGCTGGACAACTTTCGAGGAGATCTGCAACGGGGAGTGTGGGGACCTGCTGAAGGCCTGCAACAACGACTCGGAGCTGCTCAAGTTTTATCGAAGCCGCTCGAGGTGCGGCATCATCAACGACCCCTCCAACAGCTCCTTCCTGGAGTGCCACGGGGTGGTCAACGTCACTGCCTACTACCGCACCTGCCTCTTCCGCCTGTGCCAGAGTGGGGGCAACGAGTCAGAGCTCTGTGACTCTGTGGCCCGGTATGCAAGTGCCTGCAAGAACGCCGATGTGGAGGTGGGGCCCTGGCGGACCTATGACTTCTGCCGTAAGTTGGGGTTGGATTCTGGGAGAGGCTCTCTAGGCAGGAAATAGATGCCATACTGGACCTTACTCGGGACTTCCCTCCCAAGTGGGACTGAGCTCAAGGGTGATGTTAATTACTATGTATACCTGCCCCAGTCTGATGTGTCTCCCCAAAGACTCATCACCCCAAACCAGACAGCTTCTCATCTTCACTTTTGTTCCCAACTGCACAGTACCTCTTCACTGTAGAACAATTAGCCATCCTATTTATACGTGGTTTTATCGAGCAGAGGGTAGAGACACCATGTCAAAAGACTAGAAATCTTTGTGATGGCTATGTAGGTGGCTTCCCCCTTGGCAAAGAAGAGCCCCATTCATTTCGATAGGAGGTGATGGCCAGGGCACTTTTAGGACATAGAGATTAGCATGCTCCCCAGGGCAAACCTGACAATGGGTATTAAGAGAGTCCTGTGTTGCTGGCTTTTAATTTTGTCCCAAGAGTATCTGACCCCTCTCAGCAAGGCAGTAGCAAGTACTAGTAGTAATTAGAATACCTACTGGGAAGACCTGAAATATAACACCCTTGGTTATTGGGGAGGCCACAGGGAGAAGTAACATGGCAGAAGGCATGGATCTACTCCTGGGGCAAAAACTGCCTCATCTGGGCGTCAGCACACATCCCTCTCCCTCCACAAAGTTGGGCCCCACACCAAAACCGTGGCCGCCATTAAGATTTCATTCCCTATGTCTGTGTATCTGTCCTCCGTTGTATTTTTTTAATTGGCAAAAGTAGTTTTTAATTTGAAATAATTTTAGACTTACAGAAAAGTTGCAGGAATAATATAGTCTACCATTCTCTCAATTCCCTCATCGTTAACATTTTAACACATTTTCTTTATAATTTTATCTCTAAAAATATACTCAGTCTTTTTCTAAACCACTTGAGAGTAAGTTGCTGTCATTATGCCTGTTTGTACCTAAATATTTCACTGTGTTTCCTAAGAATAAGAACATTTATATGACCATAACATAATCATTAAAATCAAGATATTGCCATTAATACAATACTATTATGTAATCTGATGACCATGTTCGTATTTTGTTAGTGGTTCCAATAATGTCTTTTATAGCCAAAAAAAAAAAAAAAAATCAAAACAAAACAAAACCCTGGAGTCCAATCCAGGATCGCATGTTGCATCTTATTATGTCTCTGTAGGTGCCTCTAATCGGGAGTAGGTCCTCAGTCTTTGACTTTCATTCTCTTAGCATTTTTGAAGAGCACAGGCCAGTTATTTTGCAGACTGTTTCTCAGTTTGAGTTGGCCTATATTTCCTCATGGTTACATTGAAATTATGCAGTTTTGGCAGGAATATCACAAAAGCAGTGATGTGTCTTCTCAATGTATCATATCTAGAGGCCACTGATGTTGGTTTGTCCCGTTACACTGAGCATGATAGAATTGATCGCTTGCTTAAGGTAGCATCTGTCAAATTTCCCTATTGAAAGTTACTGTTTTTTTACCATATAATTAATACATATTTTTCAGGGAAACATTTTCAATTTAGATAGCTATTCTATTCCTCAAATTTTCTATGCAGTAGATTTAGCATCCATGATGATTTTTGCCTGAATTATTTATTACTGTTTGTAAAATGGTGATTTTTTTCTATTCAGTAGCTCCTGCATTTATTGGCATTCTATTGTAAAGAGATTTCTTTTTCACCCATTTATTTATTTTTATTTATTTACATGAGTATGAACTCATGGATTCCTACTTAACCAATTATGTCTGTTATCATAATTTGTTTTTATGCCCGAATTGTTCCATATATGGACAGTTGGAATCCCTTTCAGCAGTGGTTTCTGTTGACATTTGCTTCATCATTTATTGCTTTCCACCGGGCACAATGTACTCCAGGCACATCTTGTACTTTCTCTGCTCCAGCCTTGGATTAGCCATTTCTCCAAGGATCTCTGGTTCCTTCCAGCAGATCATAGTGTTGAGGAGATAGGATCTGGGTGTCTGGGGTGCCTATTTCTTCCTAGAGTGTCATTGATTCTAGTGTCCCTTAGCGGAGAGAGTTAGGAAATGCATGTATGGGCCTATACACACCCTCCATTCACATTTTTATGTAGCTAGCTGTGTCGCTCTTTTTACCTGTCTCTGTCTCTGTCTCAGCATGAGTTCATACTAAATCTACAATTTCAGTCCAATACCCCAGAGCTTTCTAGTTTTCCATTTTTGATTTCTTTTCTCTGAGAATGAGAAACCTGGCCCACTGTATTGCTTCCTAAGTTTGTTTCTTTTCTTAGCATCTTATTTTGAAACAATTTCAAAGCTACGTAACAGAACACCTGTATAACCATTGCCCAGATTAACCTATCGATAACATGTGTTCATTTGTTTTGTCATTCCCTCCCTCTCCCTGTCTCTTCCTTCCTTCCTCCCTGCTCTCCATGTAAGAGTGAGTTGCAGACTTCATGCCCTCTTACCCCTAAAACTTCAGTATGTATTTCCTTAGAGTAGAGACATTTATGTACATAACCACAGTACAGTTTTCAACCTTAGAATATTAAACATTGATACAGTAATTTAATATCCACATTCCAATTTTGTCAGTTGACTGAGCAGTGTTCTCTGCAGCTCTGTTGGGGTGCAGGGGCCTCTCAGTACAGGCTGAGTCTGGAATCACATGTTGCATTTCATCATCATGTCTCTTTAGTCTAATCACTTAGTTTTCTCTGTCTTTTCTGATATGGACATTTTTGAAGAACACAGCCTCCCTGCCTTTTAAAACAGAATGACCCTCCATTGGGGTGGATGTCCCATCCTGATGCGCTTCAGCTGGGCATCTCCACTCAGCCTCCCGAGCCGGTGCCACGTGGCTTTTCTCATGGAATCACAGCACATGTGGAAGAACGATCTTGCCCAGCCTCCCCTTGTTGATGATGTGCATGTTGATCCCCTGGTCAAGGTGTTGTTGAATGTCTCTGCTGTAGAGTCACTGTGAGCTTTCCCTTGCAACTAATAAGCAACCTGCGGAGAGACACTTTAAGACCGTGCGAATATCCTGTCTGTCAGTCTATCTGTCTGTCTATCAGTCGTCTTATCAATCTGGACATGGATGCCTGTTTTTTCCAGTGATCTGTATTTCATATTCCATTTACTAATTATTTTTGGTGTTAAAATTGCTCCAGATTGGCCTGTAGGAGCTCCTCGAAGCTGGCTCCTGTGTCCTTTTGGCATGCCTCTGTCATTCTGTTTTGATCACTTTCTTCCCTTTGGCATAACAAGATGCTTCACACTCATCTTTTAATCTTCCCTGCCCCATGCTGGAATCAGCATGACTCCAAGAAGCCCTGGTAAGTGGGGAATGTTATTAGAAACCAAGATGTAAGGGAAGTGTCCCCATTGCTCTTAGGGTGTTTTTGCTTTGCCTCTACGCCCTTTCAACAGAGCTGAAAATCAACACACACACACACACACACACACACACACACACACACATACACACAAACATCTTTTTAAATCTATGATTTCTGACCTTGGGAAATCCAAGGAGCATGTGGAGGGTTTAGCGGCTGTCATCTCAGAGAAGGGCGGTTGCGTCCCTGGTGAGGCCCCGAGGAAGAACGAATAGCAGATGCTGAGACTCCAAAGCTACCTACAGCAGGAGAACCTCCACAGTTTCTGTTGGCCACCACATCTGGTGGGAATTTATCATACTTTCCCAAAGCCTTTTTCTTTCCATCCACCTCCCTATATCCTCTTTTGTCCTGTCTCCAGCTTATCCAACACGATCTCTGTTTCTGCTCCCACGCTGAGCCTCCCCGTGGTATTTCATTCATGCGGCAGGATTGTCGAGTCTCCCCCATACCAAATTTGTTCTGCTGCCAGGCCATTTCAGTGCCGTCCTTTTAGACTGCTAACTCCTACCCGGCAGGGGATGTTTCTGAGTTGTTTTTGTGCTGCATGGAGCACAGTTTGGTGGCATCATGTGTGCCAAGTTAGCAGGGCGTGATGGTAATGTTCCCTGTTTTCCTGCGTGTGACAGCTACTGAGAAGAGCTTCTCACTATCCCTCATCTGGGCCAGCAGACCCGGAGGAAGCTCTTATCAGTGCCTTTTTTAGGGACGATGTGGGCAGAAGCAGTCACATGGAACATAGCTTTCTTGGGCTGAGGGCCAGGGCTCCTACTTGAGATGTCCCCCAGGATGTCTCATCTAGATCTTGTGTACATGGATCTGGCGAGAAGGACTGGAAGTGCACACTTGATTCATCAGGCCTCCAAGTACAAAGGGATTAATCTGGTCGGAGTCTTGCAGAGTGGGGATTGAACTGGACGACAGCTGTGAATCAGGAACACAATCTTCTTTGAACCTGGAGAGAGACAACTGCTGCCTCTGTGTTCAGATATTTTTAACTGGCCCTCCTGTTGGCAGAGCCAGGCTGCCCAATTAAGTAATTTCACAGAGGCATTTTGGGGCCTAGGGGAAGTTTTATTACTCTATATCTGTATGTTCCAGACTTTCAGACAAATTCAGACAACACAATAAGTCATAAAGTGAGAGCCATTTAAATAAGTCATGTTATTTGCTATCATCATAAATCTGCAGTCAGTGTTAGAACATTCATAATTTAGAGACAAATGTGAAAATCCCTCCATACAGCCATATATAATCAGTGCTGAACTAGCCTTCAACTCCAAAGCTGTATGGTATTGTAGGCAATGGGAGTGGAGATTGTCCTTTAGCCCAGAGGAAAAAATGATTGGCTTTCAGTCCACAATGCAGAGCTGTTGTATCGGTACTTGTGGGCAGAGCTATTCTTGCCATGCAGTTTATTTCTCTGTAATGTCCTTCGGGTCCTTGGATTATAAAACAGTATTAAGGAGTGATGGTATATATGTGAGCCAAAGAAAGTTTTAAAGGCAAGATCTTATTTTCCCAGAAGATGGTTGAGTCCTTTGCAGATCTTTAGATTGCCCAGAATTGTAGGAGGCTTCTTCGGTGCGCTTGAGTTCTGTCCCTGGCCTGGGCAAATTGTGACCCATTAAAGTAATAGAGAGAAATGGAAAGTATACTCACCACTACGTGGTGAGCATCCCGTGCTGCTGTTATTACTTATGTGTTGTGCTTTGTTTGTTTGTTTGTTTGTTTGTTTGAAACAGACTCTTTCTCTTTTGCCCAGTCTGGAGTACAGTGGTATGATCTTTGCTCACTGCAACCTCCTCCTCCCAGGTTCAAGTGATTCTCATGCCTCAGCCTCCTGAGCAACTGGGATTACAGATGTGTGCCACCAAGCCTGGCTAAATTTTTTCGTACTTTTAGTAGAGATGAGATTTCACCATTTTGGCCAGACTGTCTCGAACTCCCGACCTCAGGTGATCCACCTGCCTCACCCTCCCAGAGTGCTGGGATTACAAGTGTGTGCTGTGTTTTTTCACTAAGAAACTTGATCTTTCAAGGAAGTCTTCTGGTAGGACGGGCAATTTGAAGTGAGACTTGAAGGATGGTTGGGATTTGGCTTTGTGTGTGTGTCAGAAGGGGGGCTGTCCAGGAAGGGGAAAGCCTGTGAGCAAAGGGGCTGAGGGGTGATCACCTTCTATGCAGAGAATGAGGAGGAGATGGACGAGGTCAGAGGGCACCAGGAACAGAGAAATGAAGGACAAAGGGAGAGACAATGAGCCAATTTGCAGAGTGAAAATACCTACATATAGACTGTCTGTGTAATAAAAGGAGGTGCAAAGAGGGGAAAGGGCATACCACTGATGGAGACCCTACTGAGAACTTGATAGATTCGATTACGAATCCTCAGAACAACCCTGCTAGGTAAATGTGGTTCATACTTAATGAAAGAGGAGACGGAAGCTCTGAAGAATGAAATAACATCCCAGAGTTAAGCTAGCAGTAGCCACAGGTCTCTATGGTCCCCAAACATACAATGCTCCCTTTCCGGAGTCCTTGAGTCAGTGGACCCAGATTACATCTCTCTCTGGCACTTACTAGTTAAATTAAGTTAAATCACTGAACTTCAGTGTCCTCATCTATAAGATGGGAATGATTTACCTTGCTTTCCAGGTTGTTGAGATAAGGTACACAAAAGTGCCTAGGACAGTGCCTAGCATGTTACAGATGCTCAATTCTGGGTCTTAGACTCAAAATTTTCTACATGGGCCAGGCACAATGGCTCACACCTGTAATCCCAGCACTTTGGGAGACCGAGGCTGGTGGATCACCTGAGATCAGGAGTTCAAGACCAGCCTGACCAACATGGTGAAGCCCCATCTCTAAGAAAAATACAAAAATTTGCCAGGTGTGGTGGTGGGCATCTGTAATCCCAGCTACTCGGGAGACTGAGGAGGGAGAATCGCTTGAACCTGGGAGGCAGAGTTGCAGTGAGCCAAGATGGCGCCAGTGCACTCCAGCCTGGGCAACAAGAGTGAAACACACATGCACGCACACACACACACGCACGCACATGCACAAGTGCATGTATGCACACACATAGACATACACTCACGCACACACATGCATGAACAGACTCTTCTGCCTCTGGCTTTTTTCCTTTTCTAACCTATCTTCTCCTTGACTACCTGCAGCTCTGGAGTGCCCAGAGAACAGCCACTTTGAGGAGTGTATGACATGTACAGAGACCTGTGAGACCCTGGCCCTGGGCCCCATCTGTGTGGATAGCTGCTCTGAGGGATGTCAGTGTGACGAGGGCTATGCCCTCCTGGGCAGCCAGTGTGTCATGCGGAGTGAGTGTGGCTGCAACTTTGAGGGGCACCAACTTGCCACCAATGAAACCTTCTGGGTGGACCTGGACTGCCAGATCTTCTGCTATTGCAATGGCACAGACAACAGCGTCCACTGTGAGACTGTTCCCTGCAAGGATGATGAGTACTGCATGGAGGAGGGCGGACTATACTACTGCCAAGCCCGCACCGACGCCTCCTGCATCGTCTCGGGCTATGGCCACTACCTCACCTTTGATGGCTTCCCCTTTGACTTCCAGACAAGCTGCCCACTCATCCTCTGCACCACAGGAAGCAGGCCGAGCTCAGACTCTTTCCCCAAGTTCGTTGTCACAGCCAAGAATGAGGACCGAGACCCGTCGCTGGCCTTGTGGGTTAAGCAGGTGGACGTGACCGTGTTTGGCTACAGCATCGTGATCCACCGAGCCTACAAGCACACTGCGCTGGTGAGTAGTCATGTGCCCCCCTTAAGAGGAGAGTCATGGGGACATCAGGACAGAGGTCAGCAAGCCAGGCTGCAGTGGAATCAGGCTGGTTGGAATCCAAAAAAACCACAGTATATTAAAGCAGAGAGAGGCCCTAGAGATTTTCTGCCACTTCATCTTAGAAGGAAATGGAGTCTCAGCAAAAAAAAAAAAATGATTTGCCCAAGTCACATACACCATGTTAGGAAGCAGACAGCTCTGGAAGTGGTGCCTTTCACATGGCAACAGAGCATGTTGGAGAGAGTGCAGACCAAGTTTAGCATCCCTGCTTGGTGGCTGCTGTGTGACCTCAGGCAGGCGCTTAACCTCTTAGCTTGGCCACTCCATCTGTGAAAGAAATGCCTGCCTCGCACAGAACTAGGCCTTCCTAACTGATGCTATTGTCCTCATCCACCCACTTCCCTTTTATGAGATTAGGGTGATGTTCACCTGTTCTGGCCTCCCTCCATCTCTCCTGGTCTCCCTTTTGGTACCCACGGGATCTGTGAGTTCATGAGTCTCACATGTGTTTGGAGGACTCAGGGCTCTCCTAGAATCTCTTTACTTACTTGGGCTTCAAATCCCTCTTTCTAAGCTTCCCACCCTTTTCACCCAGATAGCACTTCCTGGACCATGAAGACAGAAGCAGTCAGACTGAGGAGCTCTGTGTACTCCTCATCTGGCCTGCAGACATCAGCTTGAGCCACAGGCCCAGCCATTCTTTCTCCAGGGTCTTGCTCTGCACAGGACTTGAAATGCTAAGAAGCAAGCCAACAGCCTCTGCTTTAGCATTTTATGGAGATGATTTAGGGTATTTGTCTTCTTGACATTATTATCACAGGTCTGTGTCAATTTTTTCTATCTCTAAAGGGACTCCTTTTCATCTTGTATACGTTCTCTTAAAAATTCTGGGCTATACTGAACTAAACTATCGAAACCTAACTAAAGAGTTCCCTGGGCAACTATATTGACTTCTTTCTTGCCTTGGGATTTCCTCAACTTCCTTCTCTGACAAAGAGAGTTTCCCAAGCCTCTTGAATTATCTTTCATGTTTATTGAATCTGCATTTTTAGCATCTAAGGGAGAAATTTCACTGTGCTATTCTCTTCGCTTTCTTGCACACCATAAACCTAAATCCCAGTTGTTTTCCTCTCTGCTTCTCCTAAAAATTTATTCCAGTAGCCATTATTGCATTAATCAGGCTGTATTTTTTGTGACCTTCATGTCTAAAGCTCTCTCAGTTCTAATCATGGGCTTCTTAAGGGCAGAAACCATACCTAATTCGCCTTTATTTTGAATGAATGAACACTCGAAACACTGGTCAAATGAATGAATGAAATGACACAATAACCACTTTCTTCCAGGGTTCCCATGGCTTTTGTCACAGGGCTATTACTGCTTCATCAATCTGAAGGGTTAAATTGCCACTGAGGCAAGTTAGGACTGTGTCAGATGCTTGGCTTTTTTTTTTTTTTTTTTTTGAGACGGAGTTTCACTCTTGTTACCCAGGCTGGAGTGCAATGGCGCGATCTCGGCTCACCGCAACCTCCGCCTCCTGGGTTCAGGCAATTCTCCTGCCTCAGCCTCCTGAGTAGCTGGGATTACAGGCACGCACCACCATGCCCAGCTAATTTTTTTGTATTTTTAGTAGAAACGGGGTTTCACCATGTTGACCAGGATGATCTCGATCTCTTGACCTCATGATCCACCCGTCTCGGCCTCCCAAGGTGCTGGGATTACAGGCTTGAGCCACCGCACCCAGCCAGATGCTTGGCTTTTAGCCATATAAGATTTCTAGACGTTTGGATAGTCGAAGCTGCCCATTAAAACAACTCCCCTCCACCCATTTTCATCTGACGTTGCAACAAATGCATCAGTGGTTTTGCTCACATTGCTTGCATCATATTTGTCTTTTACTCTTTGTTTCCTTATGTGACATCTTCCACCCTCAGGTTTAGATGTTTCCATGCAGTCACTTACCTCCTTGACACCTGGTGCTCTTCCGCCTTTTTGCCTTTCAGGTTTTTCTCTTCTTTTAAAATGTCATCTGTTCACGGGTCCTGTCCCATCTAGTTTATGATGAATTGTGTTTTCTACCTTGTGTTCCCCACTCTCCGCATTTCGGTATCTTGCCATCTGAGGTTACACATGTTGGTTTCGGACATCTTCCCAGTTCTTTCCACATATAGACTGTGGGGTCCTCACAGACACCTACTCTTCTTTCGTGCTCTATTTTCCCTCTCCTTCACAATGACTGACTCCCCGCTGTCTCTAGGTATTTCCTTCCCTTTCCCTCTACTTTAGGGTCAAGCCCCCAGGGGGTTAGCTCTCCTTCCAGGCATGTGCTCTGCCCCAATCACATGAGATTGCCCTTATTGCTAAAGTCACAAGCCCAGAGAACCACACAACTGACTTCTTCCTCACACAGAGACATGGAGAGGGAAGGAGTGAGTTAGTTTATTAAAGGCTGCCGTAATGAAATACCACAGACTGTGTGACCTGAAACAACAGCAACTTATTCTCTCTCAGTTCTGGAGGCTGCAAGTCCAAAGTCAAGCTGGAGGCAGGGTCACACTTCTCGTGAGATCCTGGGGAAGAACCACCCCTTGCCTCTCTCTTAGCTTCTGGCGGCTGTGGGCAATCCTCAATGTTCCTCACCTTGTGGCAGCATAAACTCTAGCCTTGGCCTCTGTCTTCACATGGCCTCCTTCCCGCTGTGTCTCCTGTTTCCTCTGTGTCCAAATCTCATTCTCTTTTTAAGGACGTCACTCATTGGAGTTAGCCCCACCTAATCCAGTGTGACCTCATCCTAACTTGATCACATCTGCAAAGCCCCTATTTCCAAGTAAATTCATTCACAGGTACTGGGGGTTAAGGCCTCAACATTTCTTTTGGGAGGACACAATGCACCCCACAACAGGGGGCCACTGGAGGCAATGAGCAACAAAGAGAAATGGATCAAACAGGTGGGGGCACTCCTTGCCAGGGCACCTCTTTCTAAGCCACTGAGATGTCCTAAGCGCTCAAGTTGGAAATAGAGTATACAGCTTTCAAACCCTTGACAAGAAGACCAAGTTCAGGGTGCATCAAAAGTTCTTTCCTTTGGAGGCATGGGGGAGAGATTTAACAGTTACTTCGGATTATTAAAATGCACTACAGGATCTGCTTATTCAATGATTTGCATTTGTTTTCCCATGATGTTATTACTAGTCATCGTCTCTCCCTGAGCCCGAAGAATAATGGCCATCAGGATGACAGTGTGAAATGAAGTGCTGGGTAAAACATAGCCCAGAGCGCAGGTCAATGCTGGGGCCCTCGGAAATGGAGGTTGATAAGAAACTGATCCCCTGGGACACAGGGTCTCTCTATGATACTGACCTTTCCCTGCACCGAGCAGCACCACAGGACATGGGAAAATCCACTAAGCCAAGAGAAGCTACAGATAAATGTGCGATCTATAGACCAAGCAGGATACGGGGGTGAGCTGCAGAAGGCTAGCCACTCCTGGGGACACTGCCATAGCCCATCTCAGCCATCCACAGCCAGAGCTCAACAGAGACGCCTTGCTCCTTCCCCCCACCCCCAGGCTTCATCACAGCCACGTCCGACATGGTTCAGGCCGCCAGGGAGGTTTTCAGGCCCCTCATAGTCTGTGTCTTTATCACTTATTGCCAGTCAGGTGGCCATCAGAGAAGAGTGAGGTTTTGAGCATCACTCTGGTTTGGTTTAGTACCAGGAGCTTGTATTGATGTCTGTTCTCTACCAAGTCTAGGGGTAGAAGAGTGAATCACCATGGCCTCTGTCCTAAGAAAGCTTAGAGTCTAGTGCGAGAGACAGTTATGTTAGCAGTTAATGGTCACATAACGTGAAGTGCTGCAAAAATGCTGCTCATGGAGGGCATGAGAGCACAGAGGAGGGGTTGCCTAAATCAGCCAGGAGGACCTCAGGGAGGGCTTCCTGGAAGAGGAGGCCCAGAGCTGAGCCCTAGCGGATTACACTAGCCAGACCAAGAATGAGGTGAGATTATCCAGGAAAAGGGAACATTAGCGAAGACTCAGGGTGGATAGAAAAGTGAAGGTGCAAGGAGACTTTGCCGCAGAAGACCTTGCTGGAGAACTAGGTCAAGGTCTGTTGTTTAAAGGGAAACTCTCTCCAAAAACTTGTGGTCTTATTTCCAATACTTAAATATTTGAAATGTATTTCTCCCTCCTCCTTCCACACCTTCTCATCATCCTCTGTGGCTTCCTCCTCCATCCAACAAGCCTGTTACCATTCCAGCCTCTCCCTTTTCCTCTGACGTCCTTCCTCTGAGCTCCCCCTTTTCCTCCATTTCTTACTGACAGAGAGACAAGCAGGGCAGTGGTGCCAGGGTGGAGGCGGCATGTGTGGGGTTTCTGAGACACAGAGAAGCTGAGCCTGTCTGAATCGAGGGTGTTCGTTTCTCCAGGTTCTCCTTGGCAATGGCGGAATTTGCAAGCCTTTTAGCTTCATCCAATTACATTGCCTCCTCAAGGCACTGCCTCCTGCATGACACCAGGTAGCCAGGAAAATAGAGTGCAGGGTAACTTAGGAAGAAAAACCAGCTGACACCGACTGGCCTCTGAGTGCGAGGCTTTGACTTTATTTGCTGTGAGCTTTCAGGGCAGATCAGAGTCTCCATGGCCTGATCTCACTCCTCCCCTCACCCTCCATGCACCCTGTCCCTTAAATGACTCTCACTGCATCCTCTCCACCTCCTCCCTTCCAGGTGCCGAGAATGCGGCATCTCTTCTCCTCCCCTGGCCGCTCTCCCCCTGTGCCACCTCTTTGTTGCCTTCCCTGGGATCTTGGCTCTCTGTCATTTCCTCTCCCTTCTGTGTCTTTCTACAGAATCCTTTTCTTCAACCCATAAAAATGCTCATTCGCAAACAAGCCTTGGTCCCAGATCCCCCCTAGCTTCTATGCAAGCTCTCGCGTTCCCTTCCTAGCCAAACTCCTGAAGAGCATCATCTGGGCTTCCGTATCTCATTTGTTACTTTATTTACTATTTGCTTCTGCAATCCAAATTCTGGCTTCATCATCCTACTTCGATTCTCTTATTAAGATTGCTGATGTGGCCGGGCGCGGTGGCTCAAGCCTGTAATCCCAGCACTTTGGGAGGCCGAGGCGGGTGGATCACGAGGTCAAGAGATCGAGACCATACTGGTCAACATGGTGAAACCCCGTCTCTACTAAAAATACAAAAAATTCGCTGGGCATGGTGGCGCGTGCCTGTAATCCCAGCTACTCAGGAGGCTGAGGCAGGAGAATTGCCTGAACCCAGGAGGCAGAGGTTGCGGTGAGCCAAGATCGCGCCATTGCACTCCAGCCTGGGTAATAAGAGCGAAACTCTGTCTCAAAAAAGAAAAAAAAAAAAAAAAGATTGCTGATGTTTTCGTTTTACAAAACAAATGGGTGTTTTGCAGGCTTTATCTCATGGGCCTCTTTGCCTTGTGTGTATTACATACAAGGGCCTCCATGATCCAGGCCCTCCCCCTCTCTCCATTTTCATCTCCCGCTACCCCCAAGGCCACACTCTATGCCCCAGCAGCACTAAATTGTTGCAATTATTTATATTATCAGGATATTTTTCTCTTGTCTACCTGGACCTTGGCTGCAGTTGAGCCCTTTACTTGGAATTCCCTTGTCTTCACTCTCACTCCTTCTTGACTGGCCAACCCCTCCTCATCCTTTGAGACCGGGTGTGGGCACTGTCTTCTGCAGGCAGTGTTGATCGTGTGCCCAGGCTGAAGCTGGTGCCCGTGCTTCTATGTGCCTCTATCATTGCTTTTATCACATGATATTGTTATCTGTCTGTGTACTTGCCTCTGCCACATGCCTGTGAGCTCCTAGGCAAAGGCCATATGTGCTTTATCCAAGCCTTTAGCATGGTGCCTGGCACTCAGTGGTGCCCAGTCTATGTCTACTGGATGAATGAATGAATTCTGCCTCAACAAATACTTGAAGAGGAGATAGTTTTGAAGCATGAGCATTGCCCCAGGGAGAAAGTGGAGTCAGAGGCATCCCTGTTGTCTTAGGTCAGGTTCCCTAGAAGCAACGTCTGAGATGGGAATTCTTGGGAAAGTTCTCACCAGGGCATGAGAACTCAGCGGGGCTGTGGTCCAAGCCACAGACCAGCTTTAGCCTGGGCTACTGGGAGCCCTGGTGCTTGACTTCTGGTGTCAGCCAGTCATTGGCCAAGAGCTACCCTTGGGTTAGGGGGTCATAATCTGGGCAAAGTGGCTCCCGTGGGGCCAAGACCAGCTGTGAGTTGTCATTAGCCCATAGTCACAGTGCCTGGGGTTGGGGACCCTGGGTGGAGCACAGAAAGCATCCATCACACTTGCAGTGCAGGAAATGGCAGGGTAGAATGGCACAGCTTGGTTCATTTAGGGAACTCCAAACTGTTGGGTGTTGTTGGTATACAGGAGGCCAGTGGGCTGCATCTGAGAGGCAGGACCAGCTCCCGGAGAGCCCAGGGTGACATGCTAAGCATGTCAGACACTTGACTCAAGCCCTAGAGAGGGCTTTCAGTATTGGATTACCTGCTTTCAGTTGCATTAAGATTATTGGCACGGCGGTAGTGACTGAATGGAGGGGCAATCCTGGGGCCAGGGAGGCAAGTTAGGAGAGTACATGACAGTCAAGGTGAAAGGTGATGAGAGTCTGAACCAAGGCAGGTGCAGTGACGTGGACAGGGGTGTCAGCTAAGAGAGAGATGAAGGAGGCTGGAGGAATGGACTTCTGGTCAGAGAGCAATCTGAAAACACCTGCTTCTCCCACAAGGCAGACCAGCTCTGGTGTGAGCCCTGGCTGTAGTGAGCAAGCCGGTGGTCTCTGTCTTCCATCATGCACTAACCCAGACACAGGCTATAGGATTCGGCTCCTCTGAATCCAAATAGTTCAAGGGCAGTGCAGTCCTGGAGTTTAATGTTAAGGGTTTTCCTTTTGTCTGAATTTCAAAATATGTGGGAGGAAACCTGTCAAGTGCCCCCTCCGTGGTAGACATTGTGCTGAGTGTCTGGCGGGTAATGAGGGGAAGGCAGGCATAAAGATCAATAAAGTGTGGTTCCTGCCCTCAAGTTGCCCATAATCTTGCAGGCGAGATGAAAGTGCATACACCCAACCACAACATAAGGTAGATTGTGATGTGTGCTGCAATACAGTGTATGCAGGCTTGATCCTGGCCAGAGGTGGAGAGGAATACAAGAGAAGTATAAATAACTTGCCGTGGTTGCCCAAACAAGGGAGTGATTAATTCTGACCACGGGCTCAGAAAATCTTGCCTTACAGAAGAGGTGACATTGGAGCAGGGTCTGGAGGATGAGAGGGATGTTGATGGGTATAGTGGCACCCCAGACAGAGGGAACAGCAAAGTGAAGCCATCCTTCAAGGAAAAAGAAATCTCAAAGGAGTTAATACATTGGAGCTTGCCTAAAATAAATTCTGTGGTAGAGCTAGAAATAGAAACACAGGAGTTCTATGTTTTGGCATTTCAATCTAAACTTTAATTGAATTCTTATTACCTTTACATTACGTTGGAGAAAACAATTTGAACTCCTGGGGGAAATAATGCTATGTAAACAGAAGGCACTGAAATAATAGGTATATGAGTGTACCAAGAATAGCCATTTGCATCTCTTCAAATCCTAATAATAATAGTTGACTGATATAAACAACAGTACATGCAAAGACTACATTCAACCTGTTCAAACTCCCCTCTGGGACTTGTCTTTCAAGAGACTCATTGTTAGAAGAGCTGGGAAATCTCTAGGCCAACTGTGTTTCTCCACCTCATCTTTCCTCTTCCAGGTCAACAGTGAACGGCTCTATCTGCCCCTGAAGCTGGGGCAAGGGAAGATAAATATCTTTTCCTTTGGCTTCCACGTGGTGGTGGAAACCGATTTTGGCCTGAAGGTTGTATATGACTGGAAGACCTTCCTGTCCATCACGGTCCCTCGGAGCATGCAGAACAGCACCTATGGCCTGTGCGGCCGCTATAACAGCAACCCCTACGACGACCTGGAGATGCCCATGGGCCTGCTCACATCGAGCGTCAATGAGTTTGGGCAGAGCTGGGTGAAGAGGGACACCTTCTGCCAGGTGGGCTGTGGGGACCGCTGTCCGTCCTGTGCCAAGGTGGAAGGTTTCTCCAAAGTGCAGCAGCTGTGTAGCCTCATCCCCAACCAGAACGCTGGCTTCTCCAAGTGTCACAGCAAAGTTAACCCCACTTTCTTCTACAAGAACTGCCTGTTTGACTCTTGCATCGATGGGGGCGCGGTGCAGACTGCCTGCAGCTGGCTGCAGAACTACGCTAGCACCTGCCAGACTCAGGGGATCACAGTGACCGGCTGGAGGAATTACACGTCCTGCTGTGAGTCCTTCTCATTGTCTCTTCCTGTAGCTTCTCCTCTTTCTTGATTGCTCTGGGAAGGCCAATCTCACAACTCCTTAGAAGTCAGAGCAAATTGAGTAACAATTTAAGGATATGCACTTTGGAACTGAGTTTGTTATCTGAATGAAACATGATATGTAACCTCTCAGAGCCTCCATTTTCCTTATTAGTAAAATGGAGTTAGCATCATTCATTTTGTGGGTTACCCTGAGGATGAACTAAGATCATGCATATAAAGCACAGCGTATCAGACATGGCACTTGGATGCACCAAGTTCACAAAAGAATGCTAATAAGACTAATGAAAGAAGAGTTAGTTCTAGCACCTCATCAGTCCATCCTTGTGTTAATAATCTACATGCTTTGTCTAAGCATGTTATTCTATTTGATTCATATATGTCATGTTTCAGCTTTGTGTTTATGAAACATAGCAGAATATTAAGAGTACATTCGAGAAGGAACTAGAGCCCCTGGATTCTAGCCTTTACTCTATCTTTAAGGATCTGTGTGACCTTGGGGCAATTCACTTTTCCTCCCTGGTTCTCAGTTTCCCTTCCATAAAGCAGCGATAATGCTGCCTTTACCGTTTATGCCTCAGAAACGTCAGGGGGATCCAATTAGGTAATTGAAAGCCAGGCACACTCTGTGCATACTAAGCGGTATTGTTATATTAATGGCTTGTTCTGAGCCAAGCCCCGTGCTAAACGCTTTATCAATATATCTCATTTATTCTTCTCAATGACCCAATTAGTCAAGGAGCAACTGAGACTCAGAGGAGTGAACTAACTTGCCTAAGGTTATATAATCTGAGTGGCAAAGTCAGGACTTAAGCTTCTAACCCAAAGCCCAGGCTCCCAACCTATATACTATACTGCTGGACCAGGTACTGGAATAATTTACCTGCATTTAGCATGTAAGAATAGGAAAATCTTTGAGGGGGAAACCTGACTTTAGCTAACCTGCCTTGATCTATTTTCCCATCTCAATCTTATTAACAATAGCATGTTTCTTTTAGAAGGTCTATAGCTCTTTTAAAACTACAAATTGATCCAGAATGCACAGAGCTCTAAATAAGTGATACAGCAGGGTCTCCAGAGAATCAACTCCCATTTTCATCCTGGAAAGGGAGATTCAGATGAAAAACCAGAAACAGTACTGTGGTTTAACACTCACACAGTCAGATTACATTCCACAGAATTGGATTCATGTAGATTGTAGGGGAAGGGTGGGAGGAAGTTGAAGGT
Source organism: Saimiri boliviensis (assembly GCF_048565385.1). Classification (NCBI taxonomy): domain Eukaryota; kingdom Metazoa; phylum Chordata; class Mammalia; order Primates; family Cebidae; genus Saimiri; species Saimiri boliviensis. The sequence continues at coordinate 56,741,689 of NC_133454.1, forward strand.
GGGGAACAGATGCCAAATCCCATTTCATCCAGGCTGTCCCTGAGTAGGTGAGGCCAGGCAGGGTGGGGAATGGTGCCAGTGGGGACGACAGTCCAGACAAACTGGCCTCTGATGACTTCAATAAAATAAATATGCCTATAAAAAATCTCAGGTCTGGATAAGTCCCCAGAGCGACTCTGGATTCACTGGGGTCAGTCCAGTGGGACCAAAGACCTTGTCTTCCTCTAAATCAGAAAACCAAGCTCTGGACCCAGATGCCTAAACATGGTGCAGATCGAGGAAGCCGTTTTGGAAGGGAAAGCTTGCCTGTTTCCCCTTGACACGTGTTACAAAGACTTCCCTCTTCCCCTGTAGCCACACCTGCTGGGTGCACTGCTCTGGGGGTGGCTGGGGTGGGGGCAGGCATGCCAAAAACCAATGCTTCCAACCGCAACAAACAGGGAGATGCACACAGTGGGCTAATGCCAGGAACTCTCACCTCAATTGATGGGTCTTCATTTTTGTCACTAATGGGAAGAAAAATAAATTGAGTCAGCAAGACCTCATAACCTTACCTCCAAGGAAGAAGGTTCCCCCCACCACGAAGCTTGGCTAGAGATAAAAGATAAGAAGGTAATTTTTCTTGTCTTCCTCTCCCTTCTACCAGCATCCCTTTCCTCTCCCCTCCCAAATTTCTGTCCAAACCTTGTTTACCTCCTCTCTACCCTGTCTTGGGTCCTATCCCTGCCTTTGACCAGCTTCCCACCACTACATCCCAGGCCAAACGCCAGGGCCAGCAGGCAACTTAGAATCATTCCCATCACAAAGAGACTTCAATCTTCCCTACCTTGGCATTTCAAGACAGAGGCAAAGATCCAAAAGTTAGAGTACCTGAGGAGATGGTGGTAATGAATGGCAAAAAGAAAAGCTAAAATAAGAGAAAAAGTATATGATTTAAAGATGGTGTGGGGGTGGGTCTGGGGGAGAGGCCATGGTTGGAGGCAGCTTTCTTTTTCATTTTGAATTTCAAAAGCAGAGAAAAGCTGGGGAGACTGAGCCCTAACTCAGCCATTCAACCTGAGAATGGGGTTGTTTGTAAACTGTCTCTGAAGTGACTCCACATCATGTGAGGGCAGGACTCACCTCTCTCCACCTCCCATTCTACCAAAAATTAATCCAATCTGACACTTGCTTGATATGAGAAATGGTGCTTTAGGAGAAGAGGGGTTAACCTAGAATTGCCCGTCAAACTTGTGCTTTATTGGGAACAAGGTAGAATGCTGGTATTTTTCAATGATCTGACTGTTCCTATCAATGGGATAATTTATTACTCAATTACCTAATTTGTAAACTTGTTGGAAAATCTCGTGATCCAAGTTGAACAAATATGCTTACAGGGAAAAGGGAAGGTAAATTGTCTTAATTACTATCCCCTCCTTAAAATGCATTGAGCTGAGTCTATCATTCTTTCTGTCCCTTAATGAGGGACTGTAATTAGGGTATTAGTTGGTGAGAGGAGAAAGAGAAGGAAATAAGAAGGGAATAAATGACAGTTATTTAGCTCTCACTATGTGCCAGGTTTTAAGTGGGATCTGGGGACTCATCCATTTACTTCTCATGGCAACCCTGCAAAGTAAGTACTACTCATAGTCCCATTTTCTAGAGGAAGAAACTGAAGCTCAGAGAAATAAAGTCACTTTCCCCAGGGAGGTGACCTGGGTAAGTTGGAAAGTGGCTCCAGAGATAGTGCTCTCCCTTCTGTGAACGCTGTCTCTCTGAGCCAGGTCATCCTGTTCCTAATATGTGGCCAAAGTTGGTTGTTATCTTCATTTTCCCTTTTATTGGAGGCAGCTGTTGCTACTTCAGAGTTCTAGGTTGAAAGTCTGGTAATTAGGATTTTTCTTACATATTTCTCCATATATCCAATAATATCCTGTTGAGTAATTATTTTAAAAATATCCTTCTGCAACTACAGCAATTACTATTATGAATTGCAGAAGTTATTACTGAAGTATCAGGCACTATATGAGGATCTTTATGAATTGTGTCTCATTTTATTTTGATAACTACTTGATGAGGGAGATATTATGATCCCAGTTTTATAGATGAGAAAACAGGTTTAGAGTGTAAGTGACCTGTGCTACTGCTTGTTAATGACAGAATGAGGCCTCGGATCCAAGTTGGTCTGATTCCAAAGTCCCTGTCCATTCTGCTGAGCTGGACTGCTTTTTAGGGGCCCCCATTCATCCTGTCTACCAGGGCAAAGATGCTGGCTATGGCGAGAGGCGCATTCTTGACCATGGTAAAAATCCAGGTACAGAGCCCAGCTCACCACTCCACAGCTCTCAGTCCATCATTTGTTGGGGACAGAGAAGCAGTGGATCAGTACTAGGAATCTGAAAGTTTGTTTTCAAGAATCAAGTGTTTCTTAACCATCTGCCATATTCTCAGCACTGTTTTGGGTGGCATGGAAGAATCAGAGTGTGAAATATGGTGTTTATCATGTAGTTGGAGAAACAGACCCATTTGAAATACTTGAAAGAACAACAAACACCTCTAAATTGGTAATACATCTTCCCAAATATTACAATGTATCGCAGACCTTCAGTCACTGTTAACGCTGGCATATGAACAAGCTAAGCAAGTGAATAATAAAAATAAAACAAGGGAATACTGGCACATGAACAGAAAGTCCAACCAAGGGAAAGAAGAGAATGTTCAGAAACAGGCCTAAACATTAAAGAGAAATTAGTGTATGGTAAAGCTGGCATTTCAAATTACTGGAAAAACATACTTGTTATTCAGTAAATAGTAAAGAGTCTAAGAGCAAACCAGCTGGGAAGAAAGCTAAATCCCTTCTTCATTTCTTACTTTAAATAAAATTTGGGCAGAACAAAGATTAAACACAAAAAAATTAAATCACAAAAATACTAGAAGAAAACAAAGGAGTATTCTTGATAATTCTGCAGTGGAGAGAACATTTCAGAACAAAGTATCTAAAGCTAAAAAGGAAACTTGATAAGTTTCATCACATTAAAAATTTTATATCTCCACATGGCAAAGAGATAATAAACAACTTCAAAAAGTTTAAAAATTATTTTTAAAAAATGCAAAGTCAAAAGACAAATGATAAATATTTTGTAACACATGTAACTTACAACAAAGGCCTATTTTAATTTTTAAATAACTTTTAGAATTTAATAATGAAAATTTCAACAACACGAAATGTGAAAAGGACATGAAAAGGCAGTTAACAAAAAAAGATTTACGAATGGATTATAAACAAACAAAAAAAGAGAGGATTAACCCTACAAAGAAATGCAAACTAAATCAGGAGATAGCACATATAGCATTTTTACCTTGCTTCCAAGAATCAGACAATTTGGTGACAGACAATCAAGGAGAGTGGGAAGACAAACCTCCAATAGCCCAAGTAGGAGGACAAATTGGCACAGCCTTTTTAGAGGGCAACTTGGTGGCATTCATACCCTTTAACCCAGTAATTCCACTTTCAGTAATTTATTCTGCAGATGCCCTTACTCATGAGGGCAAAGATATACGTACTGGGATGTTCACTGCAGCATCAGTGTGTGTCATTACATAAAATACACGCATCAGGCAGCAGCGTGAAAGCAGTAAGTTGAGGCTAAACGAAATAAATATTGTCAGAAAAAAGCAATGAGCAGAAACGTGTATATATTATGCTCCCATTTATGCATAAACATAGTGGTCAGGGCATACACGTGTGCTTGTGTGCACACACACACAAATGGATGCTTGTATATGCAGAGAACACTTCTGGAAGAGTTGACTACAGTTTGCTATCAGAGGTTGCCATTTCATCACGCTTTTACTTGTGTGGTTTGTATTTTCTACAATATGCAAGTATTCTATATTAAACTACAAATATTTTTTTAAAACCGTGTATTGCGATAGTGGTTATATGAATCAATACATGTGTTAAAATTCATAGGACTGTGTACTCTAAAGGTAGATGTTACCACTAGATAATTTAAAAAATGAAATAACCCCCCGTATAGATACCGTGTACGGTATAGAGTAGAAGTTCCCACATAATAGTGGTTGTGCTTTTAGTTATTTTAAAAAGTTCTTTAAAAATTAAAATAGGCTTTTGTTGTATGCATTGATTAAGATAATTGCTTCTACGAAACTTTTTAAGCAAACCTATCTTTAATGATTGACTAATACTGACTGAACAATTATGTGCCAACTGCTGTTCTGAGCACACAGACTCACTTAATCCTTTGCATCCAGCCATGAAGTGGATGCTATTGGTATCTGTATTTATAGATAAGAAAGCTGAAGCTCAGAGAGCCTGAGTGACACTCTGGGTCTCTTACAGCGGGTTCCAGAGCCCACATCCTTCACCAGGACCCTACTTGCCTTCTATGTAAGCAACTAGATGCATTTGAAAAATGGTAGGACATAACTGATGTGAGTCAGTTTGCAAACACATGTGCACATGCACACACACGTGCATGCCAGCATGGGTACTCATGCACACACACATGCACATTTGCCTTCTTAGAGATCACGGGGCTCGGGCAACTACTGATGGTAAACTGCTGGCTTACAAAAAGGTCCTGTAGAAGCTCTGGGGTGAAGAGGAACCGACACTGGGCTAAGAGGGAGAGCTATATGCTTAAGTTGGGACTCCCACTGGGACTTGAAGAACCAGGAATTTGGATAGGTTGGGAGGACAAAGAAGGGCATGAATAAGAAAGATCAATGTGAACAAAGATCTAGAAGCAGGAGGAATGTGGGTGCCCCCAGAGGCAGGAGGCAGGAGGAGTGGAGGTGCCCTTGGAGGCAGGAGGAGGGTAGGGTGGGTGCCCTGGGAGGCAGGAGGCAGGAGGCAGGAGGAGTGGAGGTGTCCTGGGAGGCAGGAGGAGTGTGGGTGCCCTGGGAGGCAGGAGGCAGGAGGCAGGAGAAGGGTGAGTGTCCTGGGAGGCAGGAGGCAGGAGAAGGGTGAGTGTCCTGGGAGGCAGGAGGCAGGAGGAGGGTGAGTGTCCTGGGAGGCAGGAGGCAGGAGGAGGGTGAGTGTCCTGGGAGGCAGGAGGCAGGAGGCAGGAGAAGGGTGGGTGCCCTGGGAGGCAGGAGGAGTGTGGGTGCCCTGGGAGGTCATCGGGTGACATGACTAACTGGAGCATCAGATGGGGAGTGGGTTTAGGTGGAGGCGTTAGAGGATGTCAATGGCCAGTCTGAGGAGAGAACCACCATGATATGAGAAGCTCCAGCCACTTCCCTCTGCATGCTGGCCGTCATTTAAGCAGGAAGGAATCAGATCCAGGCTTTCTATGAGCAAAGAGGGCAGTAATGAAGAAAGGCTGCGGACCTCCTGCCTCTCGCCTCTCCCCGTGCCCTCTATCTCCCGAGTAGTTGAGCAAGGGCTGTGAGAAAACCCTCCTCAGAGCCTTGTGATTGTGTGAGGTTTTTTTTGTTTTTGTTTTTGTTTGTTTGTTTTTTTTTTTTTTTGAGACGGAGTCTTGCTCTGTCACCAGGCTGGAGTGCAGTGGCACAATCTCGGCTCACTGCAACCTCCGCCTCCTGGGTTCAAGCGATTCTTTCACCTCAGCCTCCCGAGTAGCTGGCACTACAGGCACATGCCACCACACGCGGCTAATTTTTGTATTTTTAGTAGAGACGGGGTTTCATCATGGCCAGGATGGTCTTGATCTCTTGATCTCGTGATCCACCCACCTCAGCCTCCCAAAGTGCTGGGATTACAGGTGTGAGGATCATGTGAGTTTTGACTTGTCTCTTCCGTTCCAGCTGTCACCTGCCCTCCAAACAGCCATTACGAGAGCTGCGTGAGTGTCTGCCAGCCCCGCTGCGCTGCCATCCGCCTGAAGAGCGACTGTAACCACTACTGCGTGGAGGGCTGTCAGTGCGATGCTGGCTACGTCCTCAACGGCAAGAGCTGCATCCTGCCCCACAACTGCGGCTGCTACGCCGATGGCAAATATTACGAGGTATGGGAGACCCACCCGGCCCTTTCCTCCTTGCCAATGATCAGATTCCTCTCCAACTCGAAGAGGCTGGTCAGATTGACCAACTTTCCCACTTCATTCTGAAGAGCGTCAGGTTCATGGCAGGGGAGTGGGATAGGGGCAGAGAGGTTGGCACATAGTTCACATGATGCCCTTGGGCACTGGGTATCAGATTTGGAAAAGCACCTGGGTGTCTCCCTTCTCCCTCCTCCACACTGGAAAGATCTCCAGCACTCTGCCTCCCCTACTCACTCACATTTGTGTGTCTCTGTCGTGCCTTTCTCTGATGTTCTGTCCTGTAAATCTCAGTTTGAAAATTTCACATACAGCTGTAGTACGGAAATATGGTGGCTATGAATCTGACATTTGTAGCTGTCTTAGCTAAGGACATTTTTAACTGGAAAATATGGAGCTGGAGGCTGAGTGGGGCGGCCTTCCTTCTCCTGGCTGTTGCGGCTCCGTGAGGGTAGCTGTGGCTGCCATCTCCACGTGCACCATTTGTCACTCTGGTGTCATCCCCAGAGTTTGGTCTGTACTGCTAATGCCATGCCCCGCCCCCCCATTCTACCCTCTGCGACGCCCTCCACAGGAGTTTAAACATAGACCTAATGAAGATGCCCTTTGTAGATGTTTCTCAATAAAACATACTAGGCCAGGCACGGTGGCTCACGCCTGTAATCCCAGCACTTTGGGAGGCCGAGGTGGGTGGATCACAAGGTCAAGAAATCGAGACCATCCTGGTCAACATAGTGAAACCCTGTCTCTACCAAAAATACAAAAAATTAGCTGGGCATGGTGGCGCGTGCCTGTAATTCCAGCTACTCAGGAGGCTGAGGCAGGAGAATTGCCTGAACCCAGGAGGCAGAGGTTGCGGTGAGCCGAGATCATGCCATTGCACTCCAGCCTGGGTAACAAGAGTGAAACTCCGTCTCAAAAAAAAAAAAAAAAAAAAAAATAATACTAGTTTGCGAAATCATTTCACTTTTTGGACTTTGTAATCTTTCCTTATGTTCCATAATACTAAGCTAGAAAAGCTCTTGCCTAGATAAGGTATTTAGTTCATGGTTTGACCTCAAGCCCATTCTCTGTTTAAATAACATCAAAACCATATGTTGGTGAGTTAGATGTTTAACAACTACAAATAATTGAGTATCTGCCATTTGCAAAGCTCTGTGCTAGGGTATTGTGGGGGATGAGAAAGCGTGTCTCCTGCCTTGAGGATCTTAAAAATCTATTCAGAGGAGAGAAACAATGTACTTTATAGAACAAGAGAGCAGTTACAAAATAACCTATCAGCAAGTGAAAAATAATGCCCTACAAAACTAATCAATTTTAAGTGAAAAAGAATAGTAACATTTAAAATAAATCTAATTGAAATGTCTGAATTGGAAATCAACTAGATGAAAAATAAATAATACCTCCTTTTTGTAAAGATGCATTGACTTGTTCAACTTGCCCTAACTTTGGAGATAAATAAATGTGGAAGTTACCCTCAATTCCACTTTCAGTAGAAAATTTATTTGAATGCTACATTAGAAAGACAGGGAGGAAGAACGTAAAATAGTGAGACTAATCAAAGAAGACTTCTTGAGAAGAAGAGTGTTAAAATGAGCTCTTAGAAGTGTGATTTGAAAGGAAAAGGGAGGGCATGTGGAAAAAAAAATGATGAATTCTGTTTTCTCACAGTTGAGAAGACAGAACCAGGCTCAAAACTCAAAAAGCACTCTCTAAACTGTATTCCCCAGTCCGGAGACTTACCAAAACCTATCCATCTCTCAACCCTCGGCAGGCATCCTGAGTGTCAGTGTGGCATGACTGAATGAGACCTGAGTTCAATCCTAGCTGTAGCACTGCTGGAGGTGCGACACTGGGCAAACGCTGTCATTTCCCTGAGCTTCTGTTTCCCTGTGAATGAAATGTGGCTAATGATACCAACCCAATAGGGCTGTTGTATAAATAATCAATGCTGGGTTTCTAGCCTAGTACCTGGCATCCTGTCCTTCAATAATTGGTAGCTGCTATTGTTATTGCTGTTTTGTTATTCTCTTGAGAAACATTTTGTAAATGAAAAATCCAGGCGTGTTAATAAAGGATGCAAATAAAAGCCCTTGGAGCTCTCAGGAAAAGCACGGTCAGCTCTTGGCTCCTATTAGTACTACAGTGTAAACATTATGATCAATTTTTCATCAGAACATCAGTGGGTTTTGACAACAGCTTACATCCGGGAAGCAGCAAACTCAGAGAACAAAGAACCCACATCTACTTGCTACCATTCCAAAGCGCTTGGAGGCTTGTTCATGGAACACATTTCTTTGGAAATAAAGAGAGAATATGTCTGGCTATTAGCATGTAGAGCGATCACCCAGCTGTCATTGTCATGTATGATTAAGGAAAAGAAAGCAGCGTTGGGCCAGTCACTTTAATGTGATGCCAGTTTCACGATCAGATTCTCTTGTGGATGAGTTATTTACCCTTTATCATATCCACATACATCAAGTTATTTTTCTATTTTCACCACTGTAATGCCTGACTTCTTATCAGAGAGAGGCCAAACCATCCGCTCAGTTATTCTATAAATCTGATAAGAGAAATGAAGTCAATTTGTGAGGCTGTTGGCACCCAGAATATGTTAGATAAGTCTGGAAGGAGAGGAGACAGTTCCCGGAACGATTTCACTTTGAGGATGAAAGAATCAGCAATAGCATCTTGAAGTGGACTGCAATCAGGAAACTTGTTCTGGAAGATCTCATCCTCTATCTATTTATCCTTGAATCGGAGTCATATCTGTAGTTGATATCCAGGGTGTTGATGTCTCTAGTTAAAGCAGAAAAAACTGACCAGACAGAAGCATAAGCCTTTTTGTGCTATTGAAAGATCTTTTCTGGCTAGCACTATTTTGGGAAGTCAATAATGCATTGAGTGCCCACATCTCTATGACACAGTCTATTTGTTGGTACCACATCCCACTTGGACAATCATGGCCAATTTCTAACAGTTTCCTGGAATTGTTGGTCTTGAGCAGGTGCAACATCAAGAATGCAAACCCTACACAGTACAGTCATGCCTGCGGTTTGCTGCCTGTTTTGGGAAAAAGTAAAAAATAATATTCTAGTTGTGGGACTTCTGGGAAAGAAAAGAATAGCTGTCTCCAGTTGAGGATACACTATGTTGTAGGTATTTTATATAATGTTGTATAATTTCCTCACTATCTGAAAGAGGATGAGCTGTTCTACTCCTGTATAATAATAGCAGTTTCTATTTATTGAGTGCCTACCCCATGCCAGGAAGTGTGCTTTATACCTCTTATTCAATTTAATCCTCACAACTGCCCTGCAAGGCATTATTTTTTTTATTTAATTTTATTATCATTACTTTTGAGACAGGGTCTCTCTCTGTTGCCCAGGCTGGAGTTTAGTGGCAAGATCATTACTTACTGTAGCCTCTATTTCCCTGGCTTAAGCAATCCTCCTACCTCAGCATCCTGAGTAGCTGGGACTACAGGCATGCCCTACCATGCAGTTTATTATTGTTGTTATTATTATCATTGAGACAGAGTTTTGCACTGTCTCCCAGGGTGGAGTGCAGTGGCATGATCTTGGCTCACTGCAACCTCCATCTCTCAGGTTCAAGTGATTCTCCTGCCTCAGCCTCCCAAGTAGTTGGGACTATAAGGATGTGCCACCATACCCAGCTAATTTTTGTATTTTTAGAAGAAATGGGGTTTCACCATGTTGGCCAGGCTAGTTTTGAACTCCTGACCTCCTGATCTGCCTGCCTCAGCCTCCCAAAGTGCTGGGATTACAGGCATGAGGCACTGTACCTGGCCTATTTTTTTTTTTTAAGTAGAGATGAGGTCTCACTGTGTTGCTCAGGCTTGTCTCAAACTCCTGGGCTCAAACAATCCTTCCACCTCGACCTCCCAAAATGCTGGGATTACAGGCATGAGCCACTGCACTCAGCCACAAGATATTATTAATATCTCCAATTTAGAAAACAGCAAACTGACACCAGGAAGGTGAGTAACATTACTGAAGACGGCACAGGCAGGGATACAGGGATAGACTGAAACTCAGATGGTCTGATCCCAAAACATTCCTTTTATGGACCCCAGGTGTTCTCTGGATCTCTCACAGTCAGGGCACATGGGAATGAGGGTAATTCCAGCAGAAGCAATTTGGAAGCAGAATAGACACAAGTAAGGGTGAGAATTTTGAAATGTGAAATGGTTAGTCAGAAGTGTTGGTCATCGCTTTTTTACAACTACTTAAGATTCGAAGGGCCAATTTATCTTCTTGAGTGAATTTTATTTTCATCTTCCAAGCAGACCCTGTACTTGTTAGAAGTGTGATTCCTTGATGAATCTTTTCTACCAAATGTTTTTCCTATTTACCTAGTTCTTCTAACAGCTGCACATTCACGTTGGCTGTAATTAGTTCTATAATCCAGCAACGAAGATTCTGGAGTTCTTGATTAAAATCACTCAAGTGGTGGCCAGGGTGGTGGCTCACACCGGTAATCCAAGCAGTTTGGGAGGCTGAGGCAGGAGGATCACTCAAGCCCAGCAGTTTAAGAACATAGTGGGACTCCGTGTCTACAAAATATACAAAAATTAGCTGGGTGTGGTGTCGTGTACCCGTAGTTCCAGCTACTCAGGAAAATAAGATAGGAGGATCGCTTGAGTCCAGGCATTGCAGGATACTTAAAGTGATTTCTGATTGCGCCATTGCACTCCAGCCTGGGCAACAGGATGAGACCCTGTCTTTAAAAATAAGTACGTAAGTAAATAAATAAATAAATGCCAAAACTGAATATTGTGTGGCGTCTAAGTCTCATGGAAATGATGGAGCATTTGAGTTGAGGCCGTTCCCCCACTGCTGCCTCCTACAAATTCCAGCCCCATTAGAGACAGGCTAGCCCAGCCTGGAAAAGGAGCAGAGGGACTGAGCTTTGGGGTCTCCAACCCTGAGCACAGTCTGAATTTAATGCGCACGGCGCCTCTCTTGCAGCCCAAGCAGCTGTTCTGGAACAGCGACTGCACGCGGCGCTGCCGCTGTTTCCGCCGCAACCTGATCCAGTGTGACCCGCGCCAGTGCAAGTCGGAAGAGGAGTGCGCGCTGCGCAACGGGGTGCGCGGCTGCATCAGCACCAAGGCCTCCTACTGCCTGGCGGCCGGCGGCGGCGTCTTCCGCACCTTCGACGGCGCCTTCCTCCGCTTCCCGGCCAACTGTGCCTTCGTGCTGTCCACCATCTGCCAGAAGCTGCCCGACATCTCCTTCCAGCTTATCATCAACTTCGACAAGTGGTCGTCCCCCAACCTCACCATCATTTCGCCCGTCTACTTCTACATTAACGAAGAGCAGATTCTCATCAGCGACCGGAACACGGTCAAGGTGACCAGCCTGCTGCCCATTCTCAAGAAGGGGCGCCGAAACAAGGGGTTGGCTAGGGGACCGTGTGAGAGTCTCCCAGAGGGCCAAGTTGTAGGACAGACTGTTGCTTCATGATGTACCACACACACCGTTATCAGGGTTTTTTGTTATTTATTTGCTTGTTTGTTTTGGTTTTCTTTTTGAGACGGAGTCTCGCTCTGTCGCCCAGGCTGGAGTGCAGTAGCGCAATCTTGGCTCACTGCAACTTCTGCCTCCCAGGTTCAAGCGATTCTCCTGCCTCAGCCTCCTGAGCAGCTGGGATTACAGGCATGTGCCGCCACACCTGCTAATTTTTGTATTTTTAGCAGAGACGATGTTGCACCACGTTGGTCAGGCTGGTCTAGAACTCCTGACCTTGTGATCCGCCTGCCTCGGCGTCCCAAAGTGCTGGGACTACCGGAGTGAGCCACTGCACCCGGGCCACAGTGACCAGATTTTAAAGAACCAAAGTATGAAGATGCTTTAAGCATAAGAATGAACACCATTTGGTTCTTGGCTGATGATTCCAAAGGCAGGAGACTTGCAGGGTCTCAGAGCCAGGACAACAGCATGGCTGCGAATCGGGCTTCAGGTGATCAAACTGTAGTTAAATCAGTTCTTACTCTGATTACTTTCCAAAAAGCATCTCATTTGTTTTTAACAGCCCTTAAGATTATTCTTGGCTCTGCCCTCCCTTCATCTCTGCCATCCTTTCTATAAGCTAAGAGAAAGCAAGCATTTGCCTACAAAACACCGTCCTGTGTAGAAACCCAAGCACACCTCCATTATCCAAGAGCCCCATGCTGACATGCTGAGGGGTAGGAAATGGGAGGCTGCACGAGGTGAATTTCTCTTAGGTTGGCTCCTACTTAGGCCCATTGCCTGGTTTCTTGTTTATCTTACACCTGTGTGTAAATAAATGTACCCCCGTCCCGCCCACCCCCACAACAAATATGGCTCTCCGACTTGAATTCCTCTTACCCTTTCCATTTAAAAAGCTCATCTGCTCAGATGAACTGTTGACGGTGACCCAGCCTCCCAGCTAGAGCAGGCTGCTGCGGCAGGTCACCCTGAAGGATGGAGCCAGGGCTAGCGCTGTGAGCACAGAGAGGGAGGGACCCAGAGACAGCCATGGTAACATTTTTTGGAATTGAGTGTTAGTGCGTGTATCTGTTTTCCACCTGCTCAGATAATCAGGCTTTGGGTATATCTTTAATTAAAGAGTCATCAAATAGTGTATTATCCATCGTCAGGAAAAAGACCAGCAGTATTTTGTGAGCTTAAAATGAAGAATCTGAAATTTAACACTGGTTTTAACTTCAGTGAAGGGTGCTACTGTTTTCGACATTCTCATTCCTTTTGCAAATTGGCCCAGAGAGGCAACAACCGCATTGGCCCAGAGAGGCAACAACCGCATTGGCCCAGAATCTAGGAGCTAGAAAATGAAAATGACCACCTGAGAGAGCAAAACCAGTATTATGGCTGAACAAAATACCCCAAGCTAGCCGAAACAGTAGAGACTTGTGTTTTTAAAAGGTGTCTGCCTTTTTTTATTTTAAAGTACAAAAGCTACTAATAGCCTGGGGAAAAAATTTTTACTTTGTAAGTACAGGAAAAGCATGTTATATTCTGTCCCAAGGGCTAAGGAAAGAAAATGTTAGAAAGCAGGAAAACGACAAATGCAGAAAATAATGTGCCTGCAGGTCCTCTGGGGGACCCTCCAGTGTGAATGTTATAAACAAGAAAACGATAAACATGGCAATGATGCCCAGATCCACTTTACCTGTATTCAACTCTGCTTGGCACAGGATTGGGATTTCATTTTCAGTAATTGGTTTATGCTGGGGAAAGTTTTATACCAAAATCCAGCCATTCATTGTGCGTTACACTTTTCTCAGCTTTCCTTATCTCGTACCTCCTCTCCTCTACTTCTGCTCCTTTGGAGCAATTATGCAGTAATATGAGTGAACGCCTTTAAACTCTAAGGCAGGAGCTGGCAAATCTGCTTGCAGCCTGTTTGAGTACATAAAGCTTTACTGGAACACAGCTATACTCATTCAGCTGCGAAATGTCTATGGCCGCTGTCATGCTGCAGGGACAGAGTGGAGTCATTGAGACAGAGATCACAGGGCCTGCGATGCCCAAAATACTTTCTCTGGCCCCTTCCTGGACAAGTTTGCCAACCCCTGCTCTAACAGTACTTTCTCTCTTTTTCCCTCCTCCGCTAGGTGAATGGCACACAAGTGAATGTTCCATTTATTACTGGTTTGGCCACCAAAATCTACAGCAGTGAGGGGTTTCTGGTGATTGACACCAGCCCAGACATCCAGATACACTACAACGGCTTCAACGTCATTAAAATCAGCATCAGTGAGAGGCTGCAGAACAAAGTGTGTGGTCTCTGTGGTAACTTCAATGGGGACCTAACAGATGATTATGTGACCTTGCGAGGGAAACCGGTGGTGAGCAGCGTGGTGCTGGCCCAGAGCTGGAAAACCAATGGCATGCAGAAGAGGTGAGGGTGTAGAAGTTCAAGCCTGTGGCCCAGGTCCTCTTGTGTCTGTGGGTGGTGTGAATGAGGAATGCACTTTCCTTAGCACTGCCCCTGCCCTCCTATGGAGGTGAGCCAGAGCTCTTTGGAGTTTTGATGCTAAAAACTGGCACATCAGAGGCCCCGGTAATTTCGTGAACTGCAGAGGAAGGAGTTGGGCTTAGATGATATGACTAAATTTTCATGTCATCCAGCCCTTGGCTAAACAGAAGAGTGTGCCCAGGATGAGAACTCTGTGGCCTTGACCAGCTGCCCACTCGGGACCTAGGTACCCCTGCTGGGCATGGAATTAAGAGCTGGCTCAGAAGGAGAAGGGCTGTCTTCGACTTCTGCCTCCCTCCCTCCTTCCCTCTCTACCTCCCTCTCTCTCTCCTTCCCTTCCTCCCTTAGTGCTGGGTCTAATTGTGTGTCTTTGCCTCTTACAAGAAGGCTTGACTGTGGTTGTGTAGATAGAAGTTGGTGGGAATCAGGAAAGCCTTTTTTAAAAACAGAAGCTACAAAGGTTATTATCAGGCCCACCCATGGCCAGCAGAGAGATAGAGTGAGCTAAAGAAGTTATTCCAAAGGTTTTTAATTTAGGGCCCCTCAGGGCTGCTAAGTTTCTTGATTCCTTTCTGGATCTGTAGATACGCTTCTGTTTCTTGTTAGTTCTCTGCTTGCACAATGGCTCAATCACATTGCTTTACATGCTAGATATCAGCTAAATCCTCAGCCATGGAAATCACACTCTAAGTCCTCTCTGACCCTGCCCCAAGTGGACACTGAACAGTGTATCATATATTAGACTATCCTGTGAATTATGGGACTCAGAGCTGTGAAAAAGCTTGGGCGATATCTTATCCACTCTCTTCCTTTCCTAGGTGAAACAGAGACTGAGACAGAGAATGACTTACATAAGGAGGCCCCATATATGGCAAAGCCATGGCTAGATTCCAGGATTCCTAATTTGGTGCTTACTCTAGAAGGCCGTGTATTGACCCACAGATAGAAAAGAGAGAACGTTGGACATTACATTTAGAGCACTACATTAAGCCATTGTAGGGTTTCCAAAGATAGGCAAAGTTCAGTTCCTCCTGAGGAATTATAATTCTGTTTGAAATTGGCTGGCCTGCCTCCCTCCCTCCCCATTCCCTTCCCTTCCCTTCCCTTCCCTTCTCCCACTCTCCTTTCCCCAGTCCCCTGCCCCCCTCTTCTCCCCTGCCCTCCCTCTCCCTTCCCTTTTCCCCCTCCCCTCCCCCTCCCCTCCCCTCTCTTTCCTTTCCTTCCTTTTTAAATAAACTATCATCAGCCGGACACCAACTTTCTTTTAATGTTTTGCTTTTGGTCTCTCATAGCTAAAGTGGAACTGGCTTAGAAGCCTTCATTTCAAATCTTTAATTCCACCAAGTATCATTACTACTCTCTTTGTTATTGGTTATTATATCAAACCTGTTAATGGCTATTATATCAATTCTATCAATCACATCAATTAATTATGCCAAAGTGTTCACAGTTATTATATCAATATCTGCCTTTCATTTGGCACTTTGGCCACTAATCCATCATCCCATTTTACCCTCACTGTATTTCAGTGATATAAACAACGGGAATGACCGTTTCGCTTTCTTAGATGGATAGAATAGAGACCAGTAGTATCTGACTTGCCGAAGGCCACAAAGCTAATTAGTGTTGGGATTGACACGCTGCACTAACTTCAGGGGTAACAAAACAGGTTCAGATGTGGTTTAACTTCCTCTGGAGATCTGATGGCTGTGTTTGCTTCACTTAGTCTGACCAGACCTCTTGCCCCCAGCTGCAACGAGCTGCAGTTCTCACAGTATGCAGCCATGTGTGACAATGTGCACATCCAGAAGATGCAGGGTGATGGCTACTGCCTGAAGCTCACCGACATGAAGGGCTTCTTCCAGCCCTGCTATGGGCTTCTGGATCCCCTCCCCTTCTACGAGTCCTGCTACCTGGATGGCTGCTACAACCAGAAGAAGTTCCAGCTGTGCGGCTCCCTGGCCGCCTACGGGGAGGCCTGCCGCTCCTTTGGGATCCTTAGCACCGAGTGGATTGAGAAGGAGAATTGCTGTAAGAGAATTATTTTATTTCTGTGGATTCCGTTTTCCATAAAAAGAACAGCTTTGCTGGTAGCATTACTTTTTCTAGGGATGACAGGTCCTCTCCAGATTTACTCATAGATCTGCTTCCAGGATTGGATAGTAGAGTTGTGACCTGCAGCTGAGATTCGGTGACGGCCCCTGCCATGGAGCCTAACCCACCTATGGTTCCTGTCCAGTTATGGAATTTGGAAAACAAACATGAGAAGATGGGGTTCTCTGGGTTGGAAGAGCCCTGGTTTAGTGGCTTACGAGGTAGAGGGACATAGTGTAGGATTCCCCATGGATTTCAGTTCCCAAATAGCTTCACCTTGGCTCCTTTAACATGAGCCGATCCTCTGTCAGAAAGGGAAGGCATAGGGCAGGTGGAAGGTGGAGCTGGAACTGAGCTGGTTATGTCCACCTGGGTTGAAAGGAAGCTGCAGTTGACTGGTGAGATTACATATATTGAATCAGCTGGTAAAATAAAGATATATAGAGTCTTGTGGGTTTTTTTCATAGTAAAAAAATTATTTTGATGTGTATTTCTATTATTCAATTTGTTCATTTTCTTACTGTGTTAATCAAATAGTAGAGCAATTACAGATGTATAGAAACACATATGAATGTGCCATAGACATACATGTGTGTCTATATACATAAATGGTCACTCACACTAGTATGGTCAACAGAATGTGTGTTTTGTACCCTGACACACAACACCAACCCAGTGTGTATGCAGGTACCACTGTGAAAATAGGCTGACTCCAAGACGTTACATACACATTGGTAAATTTGGACTAAACCTGATCAAGTGTAGGAATACACTTAATTCAGAACCTAAAAACAATGCAGTTAATTAATATACATTTCAGCAATTTCAGAAACTGTTAACAAGCAAATTACTAGTCTCTGTTGGACACTAACAGAAATATTTGTTATTAATATTTTACTCTGCTATGTTAAGAATGCTTTCAATAACTTTAAAAATCCACTGTTTTGAACTTTTCAGATTGTTAGGAATTTTTTTTTTTTTTTGAGATGGAGTTTCACTCAATCTCCCGAGTGCAGTGGTGCAATCACGGCTCGCTGCAATCTCTGCCTCCCAGGTTTAAGTGATTCTCCTGCCTCAGCCTCTCGAGTAGCTGGGATTACAGGCACCTGCCATCATCCCTGGCTAACTTTGGATTTTTAGCAGACATAGGGTTTCACCATGTTGGCCAGGCTGGTCTTGAACTCCTGACCTCAGGTGATCCACCTGCCTCGGCCTCTCAAAGTGCTGGGATTACAGGTGTGAGCCACTATGCCTGGCCCAAATTTTCAGGAATTTAAAAAAATACATATATCATTAACAAAAATACTCAAAGCTTCCCTCTGTCTGAGGGCATGTCTTATTTGCCATTTGGCAGATGGGCTACCATATTTGTAAATGAACTTTTCCTTCCTATATGCTGTAACCTCTGTTATTTAGCACTATCCATCTTTCTGTTATTCTCCTTGTCATTTCTATACAGAGTTGGTCAATCCTAACATTCACTTGGTAGCTGCCATGTGCTTAGCACTACACTAGGTGCTGAATATACTGGGCCAGTGAAAGGATCTTTATACAAGGGAGCCTTTTAAAAATACATATGATCAACTTATGCTAATGGCTTTCTTTCAGTTGTCTTTCCAGAAATTAAGACATGCTGATGCTGAGCCATCCATGCACTCCCACCTAATGTAATCAGTTACCTACCAGAGGGGCATGGCAGCTGAGTCAGAAGAGGTGTATGGAGCTGTGGGCAGCTTGGTTTTTTTGCTTTGTTTTTAAACTCTTTTTTTCCCTGTGTATGTGGGTATGTGTGTCTGTGGTGAGAACATTAAACTCTACTCTGTTGGTAATTTTCAAATGTACAGTGTATTGGTACTAACTATAGCCACTTTGATGTACAGTAGATCTCTTGAATTTATTCCTCTTGTCTAAATGAAATTTTGCATCCTTTTAAAACTCTTTTAAAAAAAAAACTCTTGGAGCCAACTTGGCTCCTGCTGGGATTGAACAGTTGTTTCTTTAGCACCATCCATCATATACTATGATGAACAGGAGGAATATTCTGTCTTGATAGGCAGAATGATTATTTAAATAAAGAAATAAACATCTAAAAGAAAATGCTCCTAATTAGTGGTTCTCAAACTGAGGCATTGACTATCTTGCAGGTGATGTCATCTGTTACAGAAATATTGTTCATAATTACATGATGATGATACTCCCCATAACGTCTTTATTTTACTTATAGTTTTACCCTTTTGGCAAAACAGAACCACGAATCTAAGTCAATGCTAGTGAGTTGTGTGGAGGTTTTTCCTTTGTCTATTTTTACAAAATCAAGTAGAAGATCATGGGGGAAAGTGGACCATGAATCGAAAAGGATTAAGAAGGCCTGGTGTGGGAGACTTCTCCAGGAGCATACTGGCCTTAATATGTTCATTATTGATGCATATTTATTGTGCACCAACCATGAGGTAGTTGAGGGCTGGGATGTAGAGATAAATGATTTGGATGCTACTCTTTATATAAATATCAATGCAAATCATTGTTCTACAGTGTAGTGGGTGCCATAATCATGTGAAGATTACTGGGGTTAAGAGCATCTGTGCGTTCACTCTTCATCACTTACCTTCACTTTTCGCCTTGGGCAAGTTTCAACTGTGAAATAGAGCTTATAATACTCAGCTTGAGGAGTATTTGTGAGGGTCAAAGAAGCTAACCCAAACCCATAGCAGGTACCTATTTGCTAGCTGTTGACGTATTTTCTGGAAGGTTGACATGTCTGTTAACTTGCAGCTGCCATCTGACCATTTCCAATGTGATTAAAGTGGTAAGTCCGGAATGGAACCAAATGCTATGGCATGTAGGTGTGAAAGTCAAGTTGTGCATGCTTCTGTGTGTTTTTCTTTTTAGCAGGAGTGGTTGAAGATCCCTGTGTGGGGGCAGACTGTCCCAACCGAACCTGTGAGCTGGGCAATGGTGGGGAGCTGTGTGGCTGCATCGAGCCGCCCCCCTACGGAAATAGTGAGTGACACGGGCCACCTCCCCACCCAGAAAGGCCCCATGGGAGATGCTTCTCTGGGGAAGGACCTGGATGCATCCCACTTAGTGAAGCTTTCCAAAATCGTGAAGCTTTCAGGAGCATTTAAGCAGAACAAGGAAGCAATCTGACTGCTTCAAAGTATAGCTACACCCTTTTCTTCAGTACATTATGATGCACAAATTTGTACATAAATGGAACCAGCCGGTTCCATCTGAGGCCATGTTCAACATCAGAAAGGTCCAAAGTGATTTTTTAGATGCACAAGGAAATAGTGTATTTTGATATCAATATGAAATAATTAGGATGAGTGTTATTTAAAGACAGATTGATTTGTCCCAAAGCTTTTTGTCCTGAAGATATACACAACTGAAGTGTCTGAAGCAAGCCATAAATAACTAGGACTCCGGGACTTATTCCTTACTGTAGCTCCCTCGGTATGGAAATGGCCTCGTCCACTGCCGAGCCTGCCTGAATGGCAGCTTGAAGCAGAGCTGTTTTGCCTTCCGTCTCTGCTCCCCTTCTGAACCAAATAACTTAGAGGCAGCTGCTAAATTTAACAACATTCAAGAATGAAAATCCAGTTGACCAAAGGCTCTATAGGAGGGGACAAGGGCTTCACCTAAGCAGATAAAAATGTTTTTCTCTGTTTCTGTTGTGCTTATTAGCTGGTATTTATATGCTCAAGAGAAAATGTCAATTGGTGCATTGCTATGTCAAAAAGCAAGCTCCTAGTGCTCACCTGGGAATTGCTAGGGTTCTGTTGAGCTGAATCAGCAGGGGCTTCGGATATAGCCTGGCCAGTGCTGCTGTCCTTTGGAGCCGTGCTCTTCAGCCAGACCACGATGTGTCAGATTTGGTATGTTCAATATGTGGCTTACAGAAAAGTAGCTGCTACCAGCATGGTGGTGGAAGACCTGGATTTGTAAAGAGAAGACAGAAGACACTTTGTTAGCATTTTGTTCTTTTTTAAAAGGCTCCACTAATGCCCAAGTTACTGCTTTGACTGAATTCATTTTCTCATTTGGTCTGATCAAAGCATAATTAGAAACACTGCAGCCTTTGGGTGGAGATCATTTGCCTCTTCTGAAGGAGAATGGTAACGGAATGCTTTTCTCCCACTCCTGCAGCAAGACCAACTCCACTGATTTGTGTTTCGTAATAACTGTTCCCACAGACTCATATGACATTATTGATGCAGAGGTGACCTGCAAAGCAGCCCAGATGGAAGTGTCCATATCCAAGTGCAAACTCTTCCAGCTCGGTTTTGAGCGGGAGGGTGTGAGGATCAATGACAGACAGTGCACCGGCATCGAGGGGGAAGATTTTATCTCCTTTCAGATCAACAACACCAAAGGAAATTGTGGAAACATTGTGCAGGTGAGAGAACCAGCAGGAAAGAGCACCTGACAGAGGTAGCAACAGCTTTGAGTGTTTGCACATTTATTGTCCTTAAATCCAACTTCAGAGTGATCTGCTTAGAAATATGCTCCTTAAAAAACAGAAAGAGGCATGTGCAAAATGAAAGACAGCAAGAGCAGTCGTCATTTGATGCTAAGTGGCTGACAGAGTTGAAAGAGTGATGTGTTTTTTCCTTGGTTCGTGATGCCTTCTGTTGTTCTTTATTCTGTGTGTGGACAGAATGGTGACTTCTTTTATGCTTCTATTGTGCTTTGAGGTAAATACATCTAGGCTTAGCTATTTCAGTGGGTAAGGGAGTCCCAAACCTCATTTAACAGGTGTCTTCAGGCCAAGTGCTGTGGCTCATGCCTGTAAACCCAGCACTTTGGGAGGCCAAGGCCAGAGGACTGCTTCAGGCCAGGAATTCAAGACCAGCCCAGGCAATGTAGCAAGACCCTATCTCTATTAAAAGAAAAATCTGAAAATTAGCTGGATATGGTGACAGTACCTGCAGTTGTGTCTACTTGGGAGGCTGACATGGGAGGATCACTTGAACCTGGGAGTTCAAGGCTGCAGTGAGCTATGATAGCACCACTGCACTCCAGCCTGGGTGACAGCAAGGCCCTGTCTCTAAAAACGAAACAAAACAAAAAAGCAGCTGGCTTCAGAAATATAGTGAGGTCCCAACTTTTAATGTCAGATTATCCAGTGTATAGGTTAGCAAAGCATCTTGTTTCTCTTCTTTTTCCATCTTGCTGTGTGTCTTGTCTTCATCGTTCTATTTCTTAAAACTTTTATCAGAGGCTGAAAGGAATAAGGAGGTGAAACTTGTGCTTGTTCATTTTGGTCCTTGCAGGCACGTCTGGTGATGGATTTGGTGGAGAAGAGATTTCAAATTAAGCATTGAAAAGGAAGATTTCTATTGGCCAGCAATGGAAATCGTTCATGCTATTCCTAGCTTGGGGTCCCACAGATAACTGGGGTCTGGTAGTGGTTAGAATTCAGTAGTACATGAAATCACCTTCCACAGGTATTCAAGGTTATCAGACTGAAGGGTGCTACTGATAACTATCGTAATACCCTTTTCCCCTAAGTAAATCCTAAGGCCAGCCCCATGGTGATTTTTACTGGCCTCTAAGTTATGTATGGAAGGAAGCTATGTCTCTGCTTTCAGGGATATGGATTTAACATGCAAGCTACATACTTATTCCAGATGTAATGATTTCTGACTTCCCCTTGTTCTGCAGTCCAATGCCACTCATATCATGTATAAAAACACAATCTGGATCGAAAGTGCCAATAACACTGGCAACATAATCACCAGAGACCGCACGATCAGTGTGGAATTTTCGTGTGCGTATGAACTGGATATCAAGATCTCCTTGGATTCTGTTGTGAAGCCTATGCTAAGGTAAGGCATCTCATGGGCTGTACACATTGCTTTTTCTTTTCCTTGACAGTTAAGGTTAGCATAATCAAAATTGCTAGCGTTTGTCTTTGATGCCCTAGGAAAAACATAATTCATGTTTCATGAGCCGAAATGCTTTCAACCAGCAATATTCAATAGAAATCTCTGTGATGATGGAAATGTTCCATCTGTACTGTTTAATGTGGTGGGTACATGTGGTTGCTCAGCACTTGAAATGTGGCTCGGGGGGGCTGCGGAATTGAATTTTTAGTTGTATTTAATTTTATTTCATTTAAATGTAAATTGCCCCATGTGGCTAGCAGGTTCTATATTGGACAGTAGCACAGCCTTAGACTTTGCTACTACATGCTTTGCTCTCTCTGCATTCTTAGCCTGAAAAATGGTAGGTAATTGAATAGGTAATATTGTTTTGAGTGCCTGTCTAATCATTGTTTTCTGTTTTAGTGTAATTAACCTGACAGTTCCAACCCAAGAAGGCAGCTTCACCACCAAGATGGCGCTCTACAAAAATGCCTCCTACAAACATCCTTACCGCCAGGGTGAAGTAGTGTTGACGACTCGAGATGTGCTGTATGTAGGGGTTTTTGTGGTTGGAGCTGACTCCACACATTTAATCCTAACGCTCAACAAATGCTATGCCACACCCTCCCGAGATAGCAATGATAAGCTCCGATATTTCATCATTGAAGAAGGGTGAGTAGCCTTTTTTTAATAGACAACAGTCTCAGAGTTTCTAGTATAATATGGTCTGCATCATTTTTTAGATAAAGGAATGGAAACTATTATTTGTTGGCTGCCTACAAGGCCAGCATTTTGCATTTATTAATTCATCTAATTCTCAAGACAACCTATGAGGTAGATGTTATAAGCCTCCTTTTACAGGCAATCAAGTAACTTGCCTAAAGTCATACAGAAATATAGTGGTAGGTATCCCAAGTCCATGTGGCACTAACTACAAGATGCTTTATTCTCAAAGTGGGGATTCTGTGCTGTCTACTTTGAATTTCAATTTGGGGGGAATGTGGAATTCTGGAAAAGAAAGACTATAATGAGAATAACTACAGGTTAATGAACAGGACATCTATAAAAATAAAAAAGAAATTAACATAATAGCTGATAGGCTCAACAAGTTTCTTTTTACATACCACTATATGCTTACCACCTAGTATATTTCCCGAAACATAGTGATTACATAAGAAAATGCCTTGAATGAATGAATGAGAAGAAAAGACTATAGACAAACCACAATAATTATCTTTATTAAAAAAAACTTTCTGGTTATGTTAGACAGTCTACATTTATTATAATAGATTTTATAACAATTCATTAAATAGCTTTATTGCAAAGAAAATTTATATATAATACAATTAATTTGCTTTAGGTGTAAAAATCAGTGGTTTTTGGTAAATTTGCAGAGCATTGCAAATATCACCATAATCTAATTTTAGAACATTTTCATCACTCCTTACAATAATTACTTTTTATATGAATTTATTTTAAAAATCTATTGATATATTTACATATTTATGAAATACATGTGAGATTTTGATACATGCATTAAATGTGTAGTGCCCAGATCAGGGAATTTAGGATATCCATCACCTTGAATATGTATCTTTTCTTTGTGTAGAAAGCATATCAAATCTTCTCTTTTGGCTATTTTGAAATATACAATAACTTACTGTTAACTATAGTCATCCTACTGTGCTATTGAACACTAGAACTTATTCTTTCCATCTAAATGCATGTTTGTAGCCATTAACCAACCTGTCTTCATCCCTGCTTCTTTCTCAGCCTCTGGTAACTGTCTACTCTTTACTTCCATGAAATCAACTTTTTAAGCTCCCACATGAGTGAGAACTTGAAATATTTGTCTTTCTGTGTCTGGCTTATTTCATTTAACATAATGACTTCCAGTTCCACCCACGTTGTTGCAAATGATAGGATTTCATTTCTTTTTAAGGCTGAATAGTATTCCCTTGTGTACATGTATCACATTTTCTTTATCCATTTATCCACTGATGTATACTAAGGTTGATTCCATATCTTGGCTATTGTGAATAGGGCTGCAATAAACATGGGGGTGTTGGTATTCTTTTGATATACTAATTTTCTTTCCTTTGAATACATATTCAGTAGCGGTCTTGCTAGATTATGTGGTAGTTCTATTTTTAGGGGTGTGTGTGTGTGTGTGTGTGTGTGTGTGTGTGTGTGTGAAACCTCTGTACTGTTTACCATAATGGCTGTACTCATTTATATTCCCGCCAGTAGTGTAGAAGAGTCCCCTTTCTCCATATTCTCACCAGCATTTGTTACTTTTTGTCTTTTTAGTAATAGTGATTTTTAACTGGCATGGCATGATATCTCATCGTGGTTTTGATTTTTATTTCCCTGATGATTAGTAATGTTGAGATTTTTTTCATATACATGTTGGCCATTTGTATGTCTTCCTTTGAGAAATGTCTACACAAATCCTTTGCCCACTTTTTAAAGGAATTGTTTGTTTTCTTGCTGTTGAGTTTTTTGCATATTCTGGATACTAATTTCTTGTTAGATAGATGGTTTGCCAATATTTTCTTCCATTCAATGGGTTGTTTCTTCATTTTGTTGATTGCTTTCTTTGCTGTTAGAAACTTTTTAGTTTAATATAGTCCCATTTGTCTGTTTTTGCTTTGTTGCTTGGGCTTTTGAAATCTTACCCATAAAATATTTCCTTTACCAAAGATGAAGCAATTTCAGTTTGCTTTCTTCTAGTAGCTTTATAATTTCTGGTTGCACATTTAAATCTTTAATCCACTTTGAATTGGTTTTTGTTTATTGTGAGACACAGGGGTATAATTTAATTCTTTGGTGTATGGATATCCACTTTTCTCAGCACTAGTTTTTGAAGAGAGTATCCTTTCCCCAATGTATGTTCTTGGTGTCTTTGTTGAAAATCAGTTCACTGCAAATACATGTATTTTTTTCTGAGTTCTGTTTTGTTACATTGGTCTATGTGCCTGTTTTTATACTAATACCATGCTGTTTTGGCTACTATAGCTTTGCAGAATACACTTAAAAGTCAGGTAGTGTGATGTCTTCAGCTTTGTTCTTTTTACTGAGTATTGCTGTGACTATTCAGGATCTGTTGTGGCTCTATACAAATTTTAGGATTTTTTTTCTATTTCTGTGAAGAATGTCATTGATATTTTGATAGAGATTGCATTTAATCTGTAGATTTTTGAGGGGTAGTATGATCATCTTAACAATATTAATTCTCCCAATCCATAAGCATGAGATATCTTTCCATTTGTTTGTCCTCTTCAGTTTCTTCCATCAGAGCTTTGTAGTTTTCCTTATAGAGATCTTTCACTTACTTGGTTAAATTTATTCCTAGATTTCTTATTTTGTATGTATTGTAAATTCGATTGCCTTCTTGATTTATTTCTCTGCTAGTTCATTATTGGTGTATAGAAATACTATTAACTTTTGCATGTTGTCATTATGTCCTGCAACTTTACTGAATTTGTTGATCTGTTCTAAGAGTGTTTGATGGACTCTTTAGGTTTTTCTCTATATAAGATCATGTTATCTGCAAAGGGACAGTTGACTTTCTCTTTCCCAATTTGGATGTCTTTTATTTCTTTCTCTTGCTTAATTGAACTGGCTAGGACTTCTAGTACTATGCTGAATAAGAGCGATGAGATTAAGCATCCATGACTTGTTCCAGTAACTTTCAGATTTTCTCCATTCAGTATGATATTACCTGTAGGTTTTTCATATATGGCCTTTATTATGTTGAGGCATGTTCCTTCTGCACCTGATTTCTTAAGAGTTTTCATCATAAAGTGACCTTGAATTTTATCAAATTATTTTTGTGCATCTATTGAGATAATTGTATGGTTTTTATTTGTTCATGTTTATGTGATATATGGCATTTATTCATTTGTATATATTGAAACATTCTTGCATCCCTGGAATGAACCCTGCTTGATCACAGTGTATTATCTTTTTCATGTGTTCTTGGATTCAGTTTGCTGGTATTTTGTTGAGGATTTTTGCATTTATGTTTAGATATTGGTTTGTAGTTGTGTGTGTGTGTGTGTGTGCGTGTGCGTGTGCGTGTGCGTGTGTGTGTGTGTGGTGTGTCCTAGTCTAGTTTTAGTTTTGTATCAGGGTAATGCTGGCTTTGTGGAATGAACTGGGAAGAATCCTCAAATTTTCTCCTTTTTAGTTTTTTTGAAATAGTTTAGGAAGCATGGATGTTGGTTCTTCTTTATAAGTATGGTAGAATTTAGCAGTAAAGACAACTGGTCCTGGACTTTTCTTCACTAAAAGACTTTTTGTTCCTGATTCAATCTCGTTATTAGTTATTGGTCTGTTCACGTTTTCTGTTTCTTCCTGGTTCAACTTTGGTAGGTTGTGTATGTCCAAGAATCTATCAATTTTCTGCAGGTTTTACAAAGTGTATAGTTGTTCATAACAGTCTGTAATGATTCTTCGTATTTCTGTGGTGTTAAGTATTATTATCTCCTTGTATGGTTCTCATTTTATTTGGGTTTTCTCTCTTCCCCTTAAGTTAGTCTAACTGGTGCTTTATCAATTTTGTTATCTTTTCAAAAAACCAAATTTACATTTCATTGATTCTTCATTTGTTTTATTCTATACTTCATTTAGTTCTGGCTTGACCTTTATTATTTTTTCCTTCTACTAATTTTTGGATTTAGTTTTCTACTTTTTTGATGTAGGTGTATATTGTAATAAACTTCCCTCTTAGCACTGCTTTTCGTTGTGTCTCACATGTTTTGGCATATTCTGTTTCCATTTTCATTTGTTTTAAGAAAAACTTTTAGATTTCATTTTTAATTTATTCATTGACCCAGTGCTTGTTCAGGAGCATGTTATCTGCTTCCTATGTATTTGTTCAGTTTCCAAAATTTCTCTCATTATTGATTTCTGGTTTTATTCCATTATGGTCTGAAAAAATAGTTGATATGATTTCCATTTTTAAAAATTTGTCGAGACTTGGTTTTTGGCCTAACATATGGTCTATCTTGGAAAATATGCTGTGTACTAATGAGAAAAATGTGTATTCTGCAGATGTTGGGTAAAATGTTCTGTAAATGCCTCTTAGGTCCATTTGGTCTAAAGTGCAATTTAAATAATTTTTTGTTGTTGTTGATTTTCCTTCCAATGTTAAGAATAGGGTGTTAAAATCCCCAACTTTCATTACACTGGAATTTATTTCTCCCTTTAGATCTAACAATATTGCTTTATATATTTGGGTGCTCTGGTATTGGATGCATATATATTTAGAATTCTTGTATCCTCTTGCTGAATTTGTCCTTTCATCATTATGTAATTATCTTCGTTGTCTCTTTTTACAGCCTTTGACTTAAAGTCTGTTATATCTGATACAATTATAGCTACTCCTGCTTACTTTTGGTTTTGATTTTCACACATTATCTTTTTCCATCCCATTACTTTCAGTCTATATGTGTCTTTGCAGGTGAAGTGAGTTTCTTATAGGCAACATACATTTGAGGTTTTTTTTTTTTTTTAATACTTTAAGTTCTGGGGTACATGTGAAGATCGTGCAGGATTGTTACGTAGGTATACAGGTGGTTTGCTTCATCCATCCCCCCTACATTAGGTATTTCTACTAATGTTATCCCTTCCTAATCCCCCCACCCCCTGATATCTCTTCCCTAGCCCCCCCAACCCCTCAACAGGCCCTGGTGTGTGATGTTCCTCTCCCTGTGCCCATGTGTTCTCATTGTTCAACACCCACTTATGAATGAGAACATGTGGTGTTTGGTTTTCTGTTCTTGTGACAGTTTGCTGAGAATGATGGTTTCCAGCTTCATCCATGTCCCTGCAAAGGACATGAACTCATCCTTTTTTATGGCTGCATAGTATTCTATGGTGTATATGTGCCACATTTTCTTTATCCAGTCTATCATTGATGGGCATTTGGGTTGGTTCCAAGTCTTTGCTATTTTAAACAGTGCTGCAGTGAACATACATGTGCATGTGTCTTTATAATAGAATGATTTATAATCCTTCAGGTATATACCCAGTAATGGGATTGCTGGGTCAAATGGTATTTCTATTTCTAGATCCTTGAGGAATCACACTGTCTTTGACAATGGTTGAACTAATTTACATTCACATCAACAGTGTAAAACTGTTCCTATTTCTCCACATCCTCTCCAGCATCTGTTGTCTCCAGATTTTTTTAATGATCGCCATTCTAACTGGTGTGAGATGGTATCTCAATGTGGTTTTGATTTGCATTTCTCTAATGACCAGTGGTGATGAACATTTTTTCGTTTGTTGGCTGCATAAATGGTTTTTTTCTTTTTAGCCATTCAGCCAGTCTATATATTTTAAGTGAGGAATTTAATCTGCTTACATTCAAGGTTATTATTGATAAGTGAAGACGTATTCCCATCATTTTGTTTATTGTTTTATGGTTGTTTATATACTCTTTGTTTAATTA
This sequence comes from Saimiri boliviensis, assembly GCF_048565385.1. Classification (NCBI taxonomy): domain Eukaryota; kingdom Metazoa; phylum Chordata; class Mammalia; order Primates; family Cebidae; genus Saimiri; species Saimiri boliviensis. The sequence goes on from NC_133454.1 coordinate 56,770,101, forward strand.
TCTCTTATCATTTATTATTGTGGTTTGGTGGTTTTCTACAGTAGTAACAGTTGGCTCATCTTTCTCTTTTGTATGTATGCTCCATCATTGAGTTTTACACTTTTGTGTGTTTTTATGATGTCATATCATCGTTTCACTTTCAAATGTAGGACACACTGAGATTTTCTTGTAGGGCTTGCCCAGTGGAAAATTCCCTCAGTTTTTGCTTGTCTGGGAAATACTATTTTTCTCTTCATTTTTGAAGGATAGCTTTGCTGGGTATAGTATTCTTGATAAGCAGGTATTTTTTTCTCTCAGCACTTTGAATATATCATTAAATTCTTTCCTGTCCTATAAGAGTTCTTCTGAGAGATCTGCTGTTGGTCTGATTGGATTCCATTATATATAACTTGATGCTTTTCATTCACTGTTTTTAGAATTCTCTTTGTCTTTTACTTTTGTCACTTTGACTATAATATGCTTTAGAGAAGACATTTTTTGGGTTGAATCTATTTGGAATCTTTGAGCTTCCTGTATGTAGATGTTTATATCTCTTGCATGACCTGGGAAGTTTTTAGCTATTATTTCATTAAACAGATTTTCTATACCCTTGCATATCTTTTAACCCTTCTGGAACTCCCAAATTAGAATAGTCACTTTATATTATAAATAATGTTTTGTATTTCACATAGGATTTCTTGTTTCTTTCTTATTCCTTTTCTTTCTTTCTTTCTTTCTTTCTTTTTCTTTTTTTTTTTTTCTTTTTTGCCTGATTAGGTTATTTCAGAAGACTTCTCTTCAAGTTTAAAAATTCTTTGTTCTGTTTGATCTAGTATATTGTTGAAGCTCTTGATTGTATTTTTTTTTATTTCTTTCATTTCATTCTTCAGTTCCAGAATTTCTGTTTGGTTCTTTTTATATGCCTCTTTGTTGAATTTCTCACTCAGATCATGAATTGTTTTTCAGATTTCTTTGTATTGTTTATTTGTGTTTTCCTTTATCTCACTGAACTTCTTTAATATCATTATATTGATTTCTTTCTCAGATATTTCATAGATTTCTTTTTTTGTTGGGATGTGTTGCTGGAGAATTATTGTGCTGTTTTGTGTTCTTGAGAGATATATGTGTATATATATATGTGTGTGTGTGTGTATATATATATGTATATATATATACATATATATGTGTATATATATACACATATATATATGTCCTTATGTTTGTTTCTGTGCATCTAGTATAATAATTGCTTCTTCCAATTTTATGGATTGGCTTTTATAGGGACAGAGTTCTTCCTATAGATATATCTATAGTGCTGGTTGGGTTTGACTTTGGCTTTGATTCTGGGAGGACACTGTAGTGTTGTCTCCATATGATTTCTTCAGCTGTAATCAGCATCAGTCATGTCTGTGAGTTAGTCAGTAACTTAGTAAAAGGCAAGTGGAGGATATGGTGAAGCTTTGCTGGGAAGAGGGATGCCAGGTGGGCCAGTCCTTGGGTACCAGCAGTGGTGATAGTAGGCCAGGCATGCCAACCTTTGAGTGGCATTAACAAGCACTCATGGTAGTAGGTCTGGGTAGGCCAATCCTCAGTCAGTGGCAGCAGTGGGCCATGTGGATGGGTGGATCCTCAGGCCCTAAGTGGTGTGTGTGGCATCAGTTATGGCAGTAGCAGCAGTGGGCCAACTCTCAGACTCCAAAGGCTCACATGGGATTGCCAGTGGTGGTGGTGGTGGTGGTGGTGGTGGGCCAGTCCCCAGACACTCAGGTGTCACGTATGGGTGAATTCTGGCAGTGGTGAAAGGTTGGATGGGCCTGTCCTTAAGTTCCCAAAAGGCAAATTTTAAAGGCAAATGTATTTGTTGGCAGTGGTGGACAGGGCAGGACAACTGTAAGACCCCAGATGATGTGCATGGGTGCTGGGGATAGCAAGCAGGGTAGGGCTGTCTTCAGATCCCTTGGTGATGTGTGTGAGCACAGGTTTGGGCTGATCCCCAGGCCCCCTGATGGTGCATGTGGGCACTGGCAGGGGGTGGGGCAGGTCAGTTGTCAGGTCTCCCTGATGGTGCATGCAGGCATCAGTGTTGGTGGGTGGGGTAGGTTGATCCCTAGGTCCTCCCAGCAACACACTTGGTTGCCAGTGGTGGTGGAAACAGGTTGGGCAGGCCTATCCTTAGATGCCTGGAAGACGTATGTGGGTGCCAGTGGTGACTGGTGGGTGAGTCAATCCCCAGATCCTTGGACAGCATACATGGGCACCAGTAGTGGTGGGTTGGGCAGGCCTGTCCTCAGGCCCCATGACAGCACCTGGTGGGCTGATCTTCAGGCCCCCTGAAGGTATATATAAGTGTCTGGTGGCCCTGCTGCTGGGGAAGTGGCAGAGTTGCTGACAGTGGCAGCAGCTGCAGGCAGGCAGCTCTTGGCTTCTGGGGAGCTTGTGCTTCAGCCCCCTTTGTCATGGGGACAGCCTCCCTGGTGTGTTGCATCACTTTTCCCCAGGGTTAAAGGACACTGTGTGGGTTAAAGTGCTGGGGACCCAGCTGCATCACCAAGTCCAACCAGTGTTGTGAAGCCTTTTGAGTAGACATTGGGGATGGGTGTTAGCAGGGCTCCAGGGATGTAAAGAAGCAGGGGCTGTTAGGCCTTAGGGAAGGATATAGTCTGATGGGGGCTGGGCTTTTAACATGGTACCATGCTGCAGCTTCTTGGGTCTGGGGGGCTGGAGGGTGTGTGATTCAGTCTGAACTCCTTCTCTGGAATGATACTGTTATGCAGAGTCCAGGTAGCTTCCTGTACTAGTCTCAGGGCCCAGACGGCTCTCCCATGGCTAGCATTACCAAAGTCTGCAGTGGAATATGGATCACTGGGGATCTCTCCATGACCTTTTCCCACATTGGGAAGTTTCTCCTGGCTCCAAGCTGACCCTAGCAGGGCCAACTGCTTTGCTTGCTTCTATTTTCTTGCCTCAGAGCTCCTCTGTCCCTCTTTTGCTGAATTCCAGTGTTGTTTGATGCTCTATTCAACTTGTGATAGTCTACTACTGTGATGTTGTGGTTCATCTTTGCTAGGTGCCTCTAGTCAGCCATCTTGAAGCCTATAATAATAATTTTTTTTTTTGAGACATGGTCCCACTCTGTTGCCCAGGTAGAGTGTCGTGATATGATCATGACTCAATGCAGTCTCAACGTCCTGGGCTCAAGTGGTCCTCCTACCTCCGCCTCCTGAGCAGCTGGGTCTACAGGTGTGCACCATCATGCCCGGCTAATTTTCTCTACTTTTTGTAGAGATGGGGTCTCACTGTGTTGTTCAGGCTGGTCTTGAACTCTTGGGCTCAAGTGATCCTACCATCTTGGCCTCCCAAAGTGCTAGGATTACAGGTGTGACCCACCATGCCCAGCCAGCCCACAATAATTCTTAAAGTGGGTGAATGTGTTAATCTGAATTATTTATAAGTGGTAGAGACCAATTCAAAATAGTTTATGCAAAAACCAAGGCGTTTAAAGGTTACAACATCAAATCACAGGCGTGGATGTGACTTCAGGGATGACTGGACCCAGGGAGACAGATGCTGTCAAGACTCTCCTCTTGCTTTATCCCTTGCTCCTCCTCTTTTTTTTCTCTCTCTCTCTCATTGACCTTGTTAGCCACTGGCAATCCTAGACTCACATTCTTACAGCATTGTAACCAGTGAGGAGAGAGTACTTCTAGCTCCAGTGCACGGAATCCCAGGCCTATCTTGGATCACTTGCCTATCCTTCATTTGGTGGGTAAGGGTGTGCGCCATCGCATTTTCCTGGCCTGGTCAGCACCCACCCTGTGGCGGTCAGAGAGTGCTATGGGTACTGTAATTAGCTCTGTGGTTGAGGGGAAGAGGCATGGTTTCCCAAGTGAAGAAGAATGTGGTTCTGGGAAGACAAACAATAGACATTCACTAGTTTGCAGATGAAACGGGCTCAGAAAAGCTAGGCACAGAGCACACTCAAGGTCACACAACTATCAAGGAACAGGGAAGGAATCCTTTTAGGTTTTAAGACACACTGACTCCCTAAGTGACCAGGTGTGGTGAGTGGCATGGGTTGCTGAAGTGTATTGTGGAATTCTCAGCAAAGACCTCACTAAGGCATTTGTATTTCTGAATTGGTGTTTATCCTCCTTAGAGGCAGAGGGAGGGACATGGTGACTACTTGGTGTCCTACAGGCCTAGGTGAGTGGGTGACCATCACATTTCTCCTTTTGTCCATGTTTCTTCCTCCTCTTATTGTATTCCTTTCCCAACATAAAAGGGTTAAGATCTGAGACACTCTACAAATGCAAACCCAGATTATAGGGATTTTGTCTCCTTTGAAGGACGTGGTAGCAGTTAGCATTTTTAAAATGGTATTTAATAGACTTGGCCCAGAGAAGGAGAGTGAGCCAGGGAGCATGTTCATAAATCCTCAGCTTATCCTAGGGTCTGTCTGAATAAAGGTCTTCAGATTGAACTGTGGTTGGGTGGGAAGCTACTTCCTCATGTCTTGGCTCCTGCACACAAGGAGGTCAACAGAGGGCTGTTGGCAAATCCAGAAAAGGCCATTTGTTTGTGCCTGGTCCAGGCATGACTAGGGGACATTTATAAAGGAGCGGGTGCCATAGAACTGGTGTTGGAGAAAGAGCAGGAGTGATGCGTTGTATAAAGAGCAGGAAGATCTTCCAGGTGGGGGAAACATTGCATAAAAAGACATAGGACTATAGGACCCTCTGATACATTTGGAGAACCATACGTGGTTGAAGCAAGATATCTGTGCCTGAGAGATGTCTTGGCTGACATTGTCTCTTGACTCAATACCACAAGAAGGAAGGGGCTGAGAAAAGTGGCAGGCAGCTACATCAAAGCAACGCTGCAGCTCACGCTGATGGGTCTTCTTTCCCCTCCAGCTGCTACCTATTTTGACACGAGGGAAGTATTCCCAACAGGGTTTGGGTCAGGGGCCCCTGCCAACCTTGTTAATTAACTAAAGAAAGTACAGAAGAAGTAACAATGACTCTTCTGTTTATTAAATTGATATCGGTAAAACACAGCATTATGAGGGGGCAGAATGAGAAACTGAAGCTTCGGGAAACTGCGTGTAGTCCCTGCAGCCCTTTTGTTTTTAGTTGCAGTTAGGATACTAATTCAAGGTGGTATTTGATGTTTCAAAACAAACTATGAAAATATGAAGAAGTGACAATAAATGACAAACCCGTGCAGTCTAGAGGTCACTTTCAAATGTAAAGGCATTTCTGCCATTTATGACGGTTTTATGTGAAATGTGAAATTTTGAAATGAAGATGGGGATTAAAGTGTAAGAGGAAAACATGGGAAGCAAAGATTCCATTATTTTTTCTGAATAGGTGTCAGAACATCAAAGATAACACCATTGGCATCGAGGAGAACGGAGTCTCCCTGACCTGTCGCTTTCACGTCACCGTCTTTAAATTCATAGGGGATTACGATGAAGTTCACCTTCACTGTGCAGTGTCACTCTGCGACTCAGAAAAGTACTCCTGTAAAATCGTAAGTGAGACTGTGAAAAACAACGTGCTTAGCCTTATTTCTCACTGTCTCAGTTTCCCAACATGAGGATCATAAATACCAGGTGGCCGGGCTGCAATCATGCAGAGATGCTTGGGGTGGACAGTCATCTTTGATGGGACAATGTGAGAGAACACGGGGAAATAATATCTGTTTACTCTTCTGTCTCTGAAATATCAACCAGTCATTGGCTTAACACTAGACTTTGTTTCTCAAAGCTCGGCACTATTGACATACTGGACTAAGTAATTCTTTGTTGTGGATGACTGTTCTGTGGACTGTAAGATGTTGGCATCATCCCTCACCGCTACCCACGAATACCAATCACAACTTCCCCCAGTTGCAAAACTCAGAATGTCTCCAGATGTTGCCAGCTTGCCTGGTTGAGAACTCCTGCACCAGAGTCTCAAGGAGCCAGACAGCCTGACTCTGATGACCAGTGGGCCAAGTTCCACTCCACTGCAGAACCAAACTCCTGAGCTCAGGATGCAATTTATTCAGGCGTCCTGCAGCTCACCTGATCTACATTAGGGCTCTGGAGGGGGTGAGGGATGAGGTAGCAAACCAGTCATCTCTTCCATGCCAGGCCTCCACCCCCACCACATATGGGCTGGGTCCTTAAGATCCGATTGCACCAATACCTGGCCCCTAGCCTTTAACATTGCAGCTTATGCTTACACCATGTTTGCAGAATCAAGATGTGAATTATGGTCAGAGCAACTCACAAATGATACTGCATGCATTAGTGTCTGATGAGATACAGCGATCCTATTCCTGGGCAGGGAGCCTCTTTGAATCTAATTCCAGTGTGGATCAATCAGAAATGAAGGAAAGATTTTTAAAAAGGAAAAAGTGCTAATTCCAGCGTGAAGAGTATATTTAATTCTGTTCAACATAGAGCATAGAGTCCCAGTGGATTCAATGATCAAGAATGCATTGGTTCTAATTAATCTGAGCAGCAATAATGCTTGAGGCCAGAGCCACTGCCTGTTTTAGAGGTGAAAACATGGTGAAGAATAAGTTATCGGCTTAATCGTGTGAAATTTTCCCCCTGGTGTTCTGTCTTGCAGACTTGCCCGCAAAATTCCAGGATTGCCACAGACTATACAAAAGAACCCAAAGAACAGATCATTTCAGTGGGACCTATTAGGAGAAAAAGTACGTATGTTCTCTAAAATACACCCTAAATTATTAAAACAATGGGATTTGAAGGCTCAGATGGGTTTCACCTCTGATACGGTCCAGTGGATGAGGAGGCTGGTGTTGGGGACACCGGGTTTGAGAAGATCACCTGTTTCCTTAAGGACATCTTTTCATTGACTTATAAACACTCAACAGTGGCATTGAGCTTTTCTTAGTCCACTTCTCTTTTTAAAGCCTTGCCCTTCCATGCCAGTGGAAGGGTTGAACTGTCTGTGGTTAATTTGCCTAACTGCTCTTTTGTAGGGCTGGACTGGTGTGAGGACAACGGAGGGTGTGAGCAGATTTGCACCAGCCGCGTGGATGGGCCTCTCTGCAGCTGCGTAACAGGATCCCTGCAGGAGGATGGCAAGAGCTGCAGAGGTAGACGCTCTTCTACCATGGGGCAGGCAGCTGAGGGGCACGGGAGGGTCTTTACCCCCAGAAGGAGAAATTCAGATTTGAAGCCCACTCGATCAGCAAGTCTCCCTTGAAAACTCCAGAAATTAAGAAGGAAAGCTGGGGAACATACCCGAGGAATTCTAGAACCATTAAAACTAAACTAAACTAAACTAAAAACACCCTTGCCCTTTCATCTAAAATATGAAGGCAATTAAAAAAAACAAGTTACGCAACCGTTTAAGGACCATATATTGGCCTCTATCTGGCTGCCAAGTCTACTTGGGCTAGGGTTGGGATTGGGATGCTTCCTCCAGCAAACAAGCCTTAGCACATGGTCTCCTTGACCTCTTAGGAGGTTGTCAGGAAGAGTGGCTCAGTTCTGCTGCTTTGCTGCCGTGGTGCCATTTGGATAAAATGGCTTCTTGGCGATGAAATTTCCTTTCTTTAGCTGAGTGCTGCAAAGATGTCTGATCCCTACCAAACAGGTATTCTTTTCTTTCCTATAGGACTTACTGCATTTCTCTCTGTTTACAGCCTCTAATTCTTCAATCAGACTTCAAGTCTGGACACTTCTTCTCATCGTGATCCAGATTTCATTATGGCATTTTGTCTATAAATCAGGCACAACCTCATAATTAACTCAAGGTTTCTATATAAAGTACTGTAATTTACTTACTTCACCTCCCTGTAGGATAAAAAGCGTGTGCCCTTAAGTCAAAACCTATTTGAAAATGTCCAGCATCTCAAAATGATGCCACCTGCCTCCAGCGGTCCGAGGTCCAGAAACCAACGACTATCCAACCTTCTCTTTCAGAGTAGAAAACGGGCTTCCACAAGCCAGTTGTGGAAAGTATATCTCTTGTGTAAAATTCCCAAACAGTTGTCACTGGAAACTTTGGTTCACATGAAAAACCAGTAAAGAAAAAAATTCTGGTTAGAGAAATCGGACTGGAAATCTGACCAGAGAAATCTATCAAGCCAGTGCTATTTCTGGATCACAGTTTTTTTTAGAGAGAGAGAGGGCCTGTTGGAACGATTTTGAAGTGATGACTGGAAGGTTTGACTTCCTCTAAGAATCTTGCTGGCGTTTGGAAGTGTCTGATCTATGATACGCACGTGTTCTGTCTATGAGGCGCTGCTCCCTGCATTGTGTCCTTCAACCTTGCCATGGCAGCTTTGGCCACTGGGCATACTGTTGACCTGGGGAACCCCACCCACTCTCCTACACCCTCAAACCCAATCCCTTCTCTTTTTACAAATCAACCAAATAATTTTTAATGTGTTTTATCCTTAAATAAACTTTGTGTTCAAGTATTCTCATTACTTGGTGGCTGGAATCATTCTCACTGATGTTACACTTTGTACACTAAACAGCATGCCATGAATTTTTTTTTAAAGAAATAGCAGCAATTGGAGCAGGAGGGCACTGTTGGCCAGAACGTTAATGCACTGTCATATTGCTGTTCATGTGTACTTACAGAGCATTAGCAGAGCATTAAGATGCTGTGTAGAAGAGAAGCAGGGAGCATCCTCTTTTGTAAGTGGTACACAAACACGTATCTGCTATAATTAACTACAAAATGGAGGGTCTGCTAAATATATTCCTGGAGTGCTTCGCTTTTTAAGGGCAAAAACAAAGCAAAACCCGCTTTAGGTTTATTTTGAAATTGTCTTGGATTTAAACGGATAGCATTTTTGTATTTTTCTGAGAATGCTGAAAAGCTGAGCATAAATGCTTAGTGTTCTTGAATGTGAGTGTGGGTGAAATGGCCATTGTCTCCTATGTCAAAGCGCTGGCATCACAGTGTCACCAAGCTGAAGAGGTGGGGTGTAGGCTGAGTGTGCACTAAGCTGTTTTGTTCTTCCAGCCCCCTGGGACAGTCAACACGTTCTAGCTTATCTCAGCAGTCACACATGCTATGCAGCTAAGAGGACCACTGGGATTGATGGAGACAAATATGTGTCTGCTTTTGCTTGAACATCTTAAGATCTTCTGGGAAAATGCTGAGCATTGAGATGGATTAAGGAATCAAGCCATCTACTCTAGCTGAGACATAATACTTCTTCCTCAAGAAGATAGAAATTAATGTTAGGCATGTGTTTTGTTTGCATGAAAACCTGGATTCCAGACTATCCCACACTTCAAGATCTCAGGATTTGGATGAGCTCATGCACCACTTCAATTCACACCATTAAAGGTTTAGGCTTTTGAAATAAAACAGATTGAGTTGAATACAATAATATCTCATGTATGGTCTTACCTGAGATCCTTAGATGAATTTTTTTTTTTTTGATACCGGGTGTCACTCCTGTTGCTGAGGCTGGAGTACGTTGGCATGATCTTAGCTCATTGCAGCCTTGACTTCTTGGGCTCAAGTGATCTTACCACTTCAACTTACTGAGTAGCTGGGACTACAGGCACATACCACCATGCCTGGATAATTTTTTTATATTTTTAGTAGAGATGTGGTTTTGCAATGTTGCCCAGGCTGGTCTCGAACTCCTGGGCTCAAGAAATCTACCCATGTTGACCTCCCAAACTGCTGGGATTACGGGTGTGAGCCAGCGTGCCTGCCTCTTTAGTTGAATTTTAACTAAAAACATGCAAGGAGGAAATGGTATGTCACTTACTTGATAACACCTCTTTATTGATTCTCATATTAAAGTCATTAGAAATTCTTCGATTAAAAACTCCAGGTTTTTTTTTTAAAGCTTTTTAATTGAAACCATTCTTGCCATACTTTCATTCTTGGCCTTTGGTTTTCTCACTTGGTTGGTATCTTTCACATGTCTATCATCAGGATAAACCAGATGATAATGCCACATCAGAAAACCCCAGGACGGGTATGAGGGCTCATACCTATAATTCCAGCACTTTGGGAGACCCAGGTGGACAGATTGCTTGAGCCCAGGAGATTGAGACCAGTCTGAGCAACATAGCAAAATCCCATATCTACAAAAGCACAAAAATTAAGGGTGGTGGTGCATGCCTGTAGTCTCAGCTACTTGGGAGGCTCAGTTGGGAGGACTGCTTGAGCCTGGCAGGCTGAAGCTGCAGTGAGCCATGATCGTGGCACTGTACTCCAGCCTGGGCAACACAATGAGATTTTGTCTCAACAAAAAGAGAAAATCCTAGAATCTCAGTGATTTAACAAAGGTTTCTTTCTTGCTCATGTAAGTTGCCCCTGCTTTCATTGTCGTCCTGGAATGGAAGTTGCTGGAGGCTTTATTTTCCTTCAGTATTGTCAACTCAACATGTGGCTTCAAGATTCACCTTGGCAAGGGAAGACAGCACGGACAATCCCATCCTAGCTCTTCCGTGTTTCTCCACTTCATTGGCCAATGCAAGCCAGATGGCGGTAACTGACTTTTAGAGATGAGGAAGCGCAAACTTCCCATGTGCCTGGCAGGCAGAAGAACTGGAAATCAGTGGTGTTAGTGCTCACATTGCCTTTGAGTCAACCACTTCTATCTGGATTAAAGGGAAATAATTCTACAGAATTGAAAACAAACAGACCCTTTAGTTGACGTCCTGGATGGCAAAAGAACTGGGAGATGATCCTGATTCTTCTACTGATTCTCTGCTTGAAACATAAATTATTACATGCCTCAATACCTTACTTTTCCTCTCTGCAACGTAAGAACATGAAGCTTCTTTTCAAATGTTCTTATGTCACAAAGTGATACATGATCGTGGCACTGCAAATGTAAGACAAATGTAAGCCATATGAGAGCATATGTTAAGGTAACTTCAGAACATTGCCTTTTCCTGCTGTTCTGAAAGATTTGCTTGGGGGGCGGAGGGGTGGGAAAGTGCATATTTAGTAAAGCTTAAAAAGGAAGTTAATTGGGAATCGAATTGACTTGGTATTTGTTTGGTATCAAAAGAAACAACATATCTTGGGGTCTGGCATTTGTGACCACTGGGAATTCTGTAATTAGCTTTTTAACCAGTAGTAGGTATGTACTCTACTCAAAATTCTAATGGCAAAACTTGAGACCACTAATTGTTTAACATTGTCTAATATTCTAGCTATTTTTAGAACCATTTGACATTTAGTGGGAGCTTGAAATCTAGTAAAATTTCTTTCAACCAAAGGAATTAAGTAATTAGCAAAAGATGACAATCATGCAGGGCCAGGATAATAAAGAATTACTTCTTTACTAATTCTGAATTAATTTAGCATCCCTTCTGTTTTGAACCTCCTAGCCTCTCTCCTAAAACTCAGGGGATATCTACAGCTTGTATTTCACTGCAATTTGGGTCTGTTTAGAAGACCATGATGGTATTTTGCAGTGCCCCACGCGCTGACATCTGCAGCACAGCCCAGTGAAAAAGGAAATCAAACAGCACCCTCTAGTGTCTGCTTTTTATTTTTGCAAGAAGCTCAAATGTGTATTGAACCACACCAATCAAATTATGATTCCCATCCCCCGCCCCACTGCCCCCCTACAACCTTAGATGCAGAATATTAAGAGAATATAGCTTTAGAAAACACATCAAATGCCAAGGACATTTTCTGGGGAACAGTATGGGAATTATTTTTATGCACACAGTACGCATCACTCCAGGAAATACCAGCACTTGGCATCTCATTGCAAATTTTGCCCTTAATATCTGTTTCTCTAACGTGTTGACCAAAATAGCCGTCAAGAAAAATTAAGTATCTCTTTAAAATGTTGAGAAATAAACAATCTGATCAAGAAAAACCCATGCAATATTTAGTGGTCTTTTTTTCCCCCCAGCAGAATGTAAAATACTTTCATATGCATCTACAGTACAACAGCAATAACTCTGTTCTGACTAATGGAAGGCTCTGTTTGTGATGGTTTAATTATATTTGCTGAAATACGACTCTCATATAAGACAACATCTCCATGGCAGAGGGACAGATCTCTGTGCCTATAGATAGAAATAAAATACAAAAGACTCATCATTCCATGAAGAACTCAGCAATCAAATTCTATTTGCTAAGGAAACAAATGGAGGAAAAATGTTCACTGCACATTTCGTTGTGCGCTTCTGTTTGCATCTAGCCTCTAGGTTAGCTGTTGTTTTGTTCAGTAGCATAAGCTACTGATAGTGAAACAGTTTTGAAGTTAAGATAGTCTCTCACTGGGTGAAATAACAATCGCTTACACAAATGTAGCATCTTTCACAGCTAATGCTTTGCCACTGTATTTAATACTGTTCAATCCTAAATCATGCTGCATTCTGACAGAGAAATTAGAGGAAACATATTGAGATGAAGTTATATATATCCAGAAACTCTAACTAAAGAGGAACAGAAACCCACTCATATATATACACTTGTATGTGTAGGTTTGTTTACTAATTTTTAACTTCTAATGAGACATATTAGAATGATAGTGGTCTTTTGAGCCTTTAAAGAACAAAGTTAGAAACAGAATTCTTTATTTTCGTCTCCTAACTTTTGAATTTCTTTGTGGAATACTTTAGGGTGCAAAAACCCACTGATATTGCCCTATTTCAGTTGGGCAAAAATATATCATTTTACTGAAAAAGATAACATTTAATTACCTTAAGGCTTGAAAACCTTTGCATTGGATCGACCTAGAATTAGTGGAATTGTTTAAATTTAAACACTGTATTCACATAGAAATTTGCTACTGAGTTAACTATAGGTTAACCAAAGGGAGAAAAAACAAGATTCCTAGTATTTCCTTCTTATTTGCCATAAGCATTCTTATTCAACAGGCCATCCTGGTCCTTCAATGTGGTTTATGTAACTATGCGGGTCATTCAAATCAGGGAGTTACAAGTGCGTACTTATTCACACTTGCCGTGAGTCTTTACACTGATGACTGCAAAATGCTGTAAAGGAAGATCTGCAGCAGTGCAGGGGACAAAGTCTGCTCTCCTGAAAAGTCACAATCAGAAAGCAATTTGGCAAACTAATTTGACAAGGAGAAAATGACTTAACATATAATGTGGAAGCATCGAGGTGTCACATCAGAATATTCAAGGCATAAAATGAGAAAAAGGGCTGTGGATAGCACATAACTCAATTTTTACCTTTATAAAAGCCCCATATTTGAAATGCTTACTTTGAACCTCCAAGAGAGAAGAAGAGTGGAAGTATTCTGAATATTAATTTAAGATTAGCAAAAAATGTAGTGAGTCTAGAGATACTTGGCCCCTATGGATTTTTTTCGTGTCTACTGTTGTTAGCCTGTTCTATTTCTATTCTCAACCTGGTCCTGTTGATCCACAATTACTTTCATTAGTTAACTTTATGTTGAACCCCCAAAACTAAGTTGACACTTGTATGTTATTTAGGCAAATTTCCCTGAAAACATAGACTGCCTAAATCACAAGGAAACATGTCTCCATCATACAAGTTTAAATACTTGTTATTCTGAAGAATAGTTTCAGAAAGTCACAACCCACAGTGACCTTGTTGTATTTCCAGGCATTATGGTCTAGAAACACAAATTCAGCAAATGTCACCTTTCCTGGTAGATCCCCAAACAGGCACCCCCCTAACTCATGCAAAACAAGAAACCACACCACAAGAATGATTTCTGTATCCTCTGCCTTAAGGTTTTGCATACTGTGTTGGAAAGATACAACTACAGAACTTTAATATGTGGTGATCTGACAAATTTTACAAAGAAAATTTTTAAATATGGTTATATTTATAAGTCTTCTACCATAAAGTATCATTCTGAGATGCTCTCTTGTTATAGAAGCAGCAACAAAAACAACAAAATTCCTCATCTTTGGGTCCGCTGTTAGAGGTGGTTCTTCACATGCCACCTTAAAACATGAAGTTGAGTCGCTGATCACTGGCAAAGTCTGCTCTTACTGTTTCATTTGTAAAACAATTCTTACATTATTTATGACAACCCTATTCTGAGTTTTGCCTTCTCATCAGAAGAATGTAAATGTACATAGATTGGAAAAATGAGAGTGACAGAACCTTTTAGTTTTGTGAAGGTAGGACAAGAACATTTTGTGCACATATGTTACAAAGCACAGCTGAGGATGGTAGAGGTAGTGAGGAGGGCCAGGGCAGGGCTGTGGCTGGCCGCTGCATTGGCCTCAACGTCTCATGGAACACTGAATTAGCCAGGTGGGCCAGATGCCCCTGAAGGTATAGTCTCCTTCCAAAAAATGTAAAAAAAAAAAAAAGAAGAAGAAGAAAATTCACTTTACTAAAAACCCTAGCAGATTTTTATCAAAGATAGAGAAAATGATCTTAATTCTGAGATATTTGGAAAACACTATGAGAAAGGAAACAATGAATCTCTCAGATTTAATTCAGGGACTAAAAATATACTGGAACCAAGAAGCAACAAATAAAATGTAAAGACAGAATTGCCCTGAGGAAAAAAGTTTGAATTTAACAAAATAATTCCTTGTAGACACTAAAACAACTTAAGGCAAGCAACCAAGTGCTTTGATGCCATTGCTTTTAAATAAACACACAATTTCATAAATGGAGAAAAAAACTAAACTGATTTCCTTGAAAAATTAGTAAATAAATATTACAGCAAATCCATAGATGTATTAGTTCCTTCTTGCACTGGTATAAAGAACTACCCAAGACAGGATAATTTATAAAGAGAAGGTGCTTAATTAGCTCACAGTTTAGCAGGCTGTACAGGAAGCATGGTTGGGGAGGCCTCAGGAAACTTACAGTTGCGGTGGAAGGTAAAGCAGGCATGTCTTCACATGGCCAGAGCAGGAAAAAGAGAGAGTGGGGGAGGTGCTGCTACATACACACTTTTTTTTTTTTTTTTTTTTTTTTTGAGACAGAGTTTCGCTCTTGTTACCCAGGCTGGAGTGCAATGGTGCGATCTCGGCTCACCACAGCCTCCGCCTCCTGGGTTCAGGCAATTCTCCTGCCTCAGCCTCCTGAGTAGCTGGGATTACAGGCATGCGCCACCATGCCCAACTAATTTTTTAGATTTTTAGTAGAGACAGGGTTTCACCGTGTTGACCAGGATGGTCTCGATCTCTCGACCTCGTGATCCACATGCCTCGGCCTCCCAAAGTGCTGGGATTACAGGCTTGAGCCACCGCGCCCGGCCATACACACTTTTAAACAACAAGATCTTGTGAGAACTTACTATCATGAAAACAACAAGGGGGAAATCTGCCCCCATGATCCAATCTCCTCCCACCAGGTCCCTCCTCCAACACTGGGGATTATAATTCCACATGAGATTTGGGTGGGGAAACAGACCCAAACCATATCAACAGGATATTAAGAGACACCAGTGATTTTCCCCTAGGATGTTGTGAAACAATTTCCTTGGCCATTCCTTTAGCTAAAATCCCAGTTATTAAGGACAGTTAAGGTCTCATTTTATTTTTGCTTTTTTGTGTATATATGTATGTGTGTGTAAATTAAAGCTTCAGGGTAAGTTGCAGAAAAAGAACCTCAACCCGATCAATCTTAAAATTTTTAGCATTTGGCTCTAAAACTTTATTCTCCAAAAACACATAAATATTTAGGGAAAGTTCTATTTTATTTTCCCAAAGTTAGATGGTACTAGGAATCTGTTATTCAAAATCCATTTATCTCCATTTATTAGGCTTTCAGATTCTCAAAGACCTTCTGTGGCTTCCTCTGCCAGCTTGTCTACTTTTGTCAAGATAATACTCAAAACCTGAGATTCAGAAAAGGAGTCCTGACTTTTTAAATGAAAGAAATATGGACCTCTCAAACTGATCTCAAAGAAAAATGGGACCCAAGACTTTCATTAAACCACATGAAATAGAGCACTTGGCAAATGCTGGATAACAAAGTCCTCTAGGGTAAAAGAAAGAAAGAAAGAAATTCTCATGACTGAAAATCAGTGTTTTTATCTTTATGTTGTTGTTTGGGCAGAATCGATAAGCTGAATCAAATTTCTCTTTAAAAGCAATTTAGAAAAGAATGAATGTACTGCTATATTCCTCCTGTAAAAAAAAAAAAAAAAAAAAAAAAAAAAAGTTTACCTTAGTGGGAAATGTAAATTCATGAGCCAAACACAAATTCCAAGAATGACATCAGCTTCAACCTGGGATTCTAGCTGTTGTTTGCTACAGTCGTAAAGTGTAAACTCAGTGGAAATTCTGAGCCCAATTCATCTAGATTTAGAGCCTGCGTGTGGATTCCTAGGGGCCCTTTCTGAGGCAGCACTCCTGCCTACTCCCCTGCTGTTTCACCAGCGTTTGATGACTTCACATGTCAATCTGGCTCCTCTGTACTAGGTCAGGATTTAGAAACAGTTAAAAAAAAATAAACCCAAACCTGGTTAGTTGACCTTAAAGATTAGAGTCTTTCAGTCAACTACAGGATTAAGGCTTTTCTTTTAAAATAACTCGTTATCATTCATTTGCCCATTATTGTTCGTACACTAAGCCTGGTGATGAGGGCTTAGCATCTATAATATCCTTGAGTTGCCTTCAGTGACTCTAGAAAATAGTTATTTCCTGATTTCATAGATGAAGAAACAGTGATTCAAAGAGGTTAAGAAGCTTGCACAAGGCCATTTTATTTGATTTCACAGAATTTTTGATAGAGTTGAAAGAACCATTGCAGGGGACCTTGTCTGGGCATCGTAGTAAACAAAATGTGAAATGTAGTGAGATTTATGTTGTGCAGCATCACTGTCAATTTGGAGGACGAAGGTCCATCAAGTACACTACTGCCAACAGAGGCTTATCATAGGGATTATCAAACTTCAAAAGAGGTTGGTCATGGTGGCTTACACCTGTATTCCTAATACTTTGGGAGGCCATGGTGGGAGGATCACTTCAGGCCAGGAGTTCAAGACCAGCCTGGGCAATACAGGGAGACTCCTGTCTCTAAAGAATAAAATTTAAAAAAAAAATTAGCTGAGTGTGGTGGTCCATTTCTGTAGTCACAGCTACTTGCAGGGCTGAGGTGGGAGGATCACTTGAGCCTGAGGTAGTTGAGACTGCAGTGAACTGTGAACATACCACTGTACTCCAGCCTGGGTGAGACAGAGAGACACACCCTGTCTAAAAAAAAAAACCAAAAAAAAAAAAAAAAAAAAACCTTTTTAAAAGGAATTTTCAATTTAAAAAAAAATTATTTCATACTAAAATTTGATCAAACATGGGTTACTTTTACTCATAGCATAATAGTGCACAATACACATTCTGGAGTCTGACAGATCTGGGTTTGGATCCTGGTTTCACCACTTACTCATTCGATGTACTTGATTCATTCATTCATCAGATATTTATTGATTGCCTAGTTAGTACCAGGTATTAGGTCTACAGTGGTAAATCAACCAGATGTAGTCCCTGCCCTCATAGAATTTGTAGTTTAGAGGGGGCAGAGCATTAATAAGCAAGTAAAGATACCAACAAAGATGTAATTTCTAAAGGAGAAAGTAATTTCTAAATATTTCTAATACAAATATTAGGGTCAAAAATGGGGATGGAGAACTCATGGCCATGTCAAGCAGGCCTCCTGAGACGGCACCACTCAGCCAAGATTTGAGAGAGAAAAAGAAACCAGTAAGGGTGATGTTGATGGGGGATGGCACCAGGGGAGGCATTTTAGACAGAAGCCAGAGTAAGGACAAGGCCTGGAGTCTTGCAAGTGGCATGTTTGCAGGGATGAGAAGCAGCCAGTGTAGGTGGAATGTTCTAGGCTGACAGGAGCTAGGTCTGCAGAGGAAGGCAGGGACCTTATCAGCCATGAGAGGGAGGCTGAATTTTATTTCTGGGACAATAGTAAGCGACTAGAAGATTGTAAGCAGGAGAGTGACATTATTCAATTTACATTTAAAAATAATTCCCAATGCTGTATGGAGAATGGATTTGGAGGGAGGAAGACAGGATGCAGGAAGGACAAATGAGTACTATGTTAGTCCAGGGCTAGAGTACTGGCAAAAGCTCAGGGACCTGGGATACGGGAGAAATGGATAGTACTGAGCAGCATTTTGGAAGCAGAAGCTATGGGAATAAGTTATGTCTTGGATTTGGAGAGAGGGGAAAGATAGGAATCAAAGATGTTTTTGATGGGCACAACTGGATGGATGATGATGTCATTTATGAAGATTATAAAAATTTGGTGATAAAGAGTTTCAGGGAGAAAATCAAGTGTTGATTTCTGTACATGTTGAGCATGAGATGTTTGCAAGAGATCCAAGGAGAGGTGTCAAGCGGGCAGTAAGATCCATGACAGGAGCTCATCAGACTTGTCTGGGATGCTGATAGCCATATATAGAGATGATATGCATTTAGATGGTATTTTGAACTTAAGGCAGAGTTTAGAGCATGAGACTAGAAGAGGCCTTAATCTCAAGAAGCCTGAGAATCGATGGGATCAAAATTTAGAGGCCAGGAAGAGAGGGAGAGATTACCAAGGGAGATTGAGAAATAGCCGGAAAAAGCTGAAGAAAACTCAAGAGGGAGCCTGATGAAGAAAAGTGAGTATTTTCAGTAGAATATTCTATTATACTCTATTTAAGCTGATAGAAGTGAGTATTTTAAGCTAATTACCTTGAGCACAGGATGATCTCAGGCAAGTTGTTTAACCTTTCTGAGAACCTATGAAATCTATAAAATAAATTAAAATTGAAATATTACTTATCTCTTATGGTTATTTAGAGTATTAAGTGAAATGACAAATCTAAGTCTCTTAACATGGGGCTCTGTGTATAGTAAGTGTACAATGTAGGGTTTTTTTTTAATCCTTCATTATCTCAATGTCATTAATTGTCACTGTACTGTAGATGTGCAGACGATTGGCTAGTAGAGAATTACGTCTATAAGAATGCCAGCTAGTCTAGCTTTGACTATTTCTCCTTACTTGCTGAAAATCACTTAAAAGGTATGAGAATGAATCTTTTCTTGTAGTAAATCATGACTTTTCAGTGTCAGTGAAAGGATATACCATTAATTAGTCCAAAGGCTGCTTTACTTGTCCACCATTGCTTAATACTATTTGCTTTCATGTAAAGTGTGTAAGTGTTTCGTTGTTGTTGTTTCAATTAATTTTAACTGCAACCTGAGGAAAGACCAAATCGGCAAAGCTATTAACATCTTAAAAACACTAAGCCACTTACTGAAAAAGCTTCCCTACAAGAATCTCCTATGGGAATAGTTTCCAAAAAGCTTGCTGATGTTTCTGAATACTGAAGTGTTGTTTAAAAAGGACAATCGTCAAGCATGCAAGGCTTTCCAAAAAGGCAACAGAAATTAAAAGCTGCTAAAACACTGAAGCATTAATGAAAAGAAAATGAGCAGCTTTCATTTATTGAAAATTATATAAACTCATTTCAAACCCATTATTGTTGCACTTGGATCATTTTGCTAACTGTTATCAGCAGGTAGAAATGTAAGACAATAATTTGTCCTCAACTACATGAAAAAACAGGAATTTCTTTTCAAAATAGTGATTTTCATAAAGTTCTATTAGGTAGATTGGCTGGGCATGGTGGTTCACATCTATAATCCCAGCACTTTGGGAGGCTTAGGTGGGCAGATCACCTGAGGTCAGGAGTTTGAGATCAGGCTGGCCAACGTGGGGAAACCCATCTCTACTAAAGATAAAAAATCAGCCAGGTGTGGTGGCATGTGCTTGCAATCTCAGCTATACAGGAGGCTGAGGCAGGAGAATCACTTGAACTGGGGAGGCGGAGGTTGCAGTGAGCTGAGATTGTGCCACTGCACTCCAGCCTGGGTGACAGTGAGCCTCCACCTAAAAAAAACAAAAAACAAAAAACAAAAAGAGCACTGATAAGTTACTTCGTCCTATGAAAATTCAAGCAACTAAACTTTAAAGATTAAAATAAATTTTCTAAGTTCAGACACACACAAACAACTAAGAGAAATCAAGGAAGCACTGCTCCCCTATCATTCTCCAGAGTGAACACTCAGAAATGTTCTCTCAATTCACTAAAAAGAGGCACCACAACCTTTAACGAGGCACCACAACCTTTTACAAGGCAGTGGAGACCATTTTATAAATAAATAACACAATTCTCCAATAAAGATCTTACTAATTTGTCACTATTTACCCCATCAATATAGAATTAGTGGATAAATATCATGAAAGACAGAGAAATGTCGATGAAAGACTATGATGTGAATTGGATACCTGAGCCCTAACTGATTATTGTACTAGGGTGTATGTGACCTTGAGCTGACCAAGAACTTGCCTCCCTCCTCCCTACTCATTTTCCAGCTTAGCCACGTGCCTACTCACACACTGTTCCTTCCCATTGTCTCACTATATCCCAACAACTCTTTAAGGCAGTAACAAGAATATAGAAATAACAACAAAAAGGCATTATTTAAAACTAGCTGAGAAAGACAAAGGTGAAGAATATAAAACAGTACAGAAAAATTAGACATGTTTTTGCATGCCATGAATTCTATGAAGTGCTAAGGATGGGCCACTAATTTGATTCAAAGCACTCTGACAAACAACCCAAAAGCCACTCAGTTGAGTGTCTATAGGATAAAAACAAACTGCTTAGGATAACTGGTAAATGAAGTGGAAAAAAATAGGTATAATTATTCATTAAGCCCAACCAGTGTTTCACTTCTTCTGTTGGGATCTACATATCCGTGGGAGGTACCTTTTGTTAGCTATGACAGCCACTTAAACCAAGTATCAAAATAAATTGAACTAAGAACCATACTGTCAAATTGCTGTATTACAAAGAATAGCATAATTATTCCCTATACTAAAAACAGAAAGAACTAGTTCTTAAGTGCTCTTATGAAGAAGACAGCGTATTATAACAATAAGAAGCCATCATTTACTGAGTACGCGATATTCTATGTGTACCGAACTCGACCATCTGCTCTTCGACATACATTATTTCATCAACTCCATCTTCATTCTAGTTTCTGCCATGAGTTTAAAAGGGAGTATTTTTTTTCTCAGAGTCCCCCAATACTGGTTAATAGTATAATGCCAGTGTTCAGTAAAAGCAGTTCTTCACAGTCCAGGGACTTACTCCCTGAAGATGTGGCTTTAACGGTGGTCTAAACTTGGAGCAACATTGTGGCTGATAAACGACCTGCAACAGAATCACCCGGGTTTGTGTTTAAAATTCATATTCCAGGGTCCTCTGCAGGCTAACTGCATCAGAATCCTGAGGGTTATGTCCAGAGATAGCATTTTTTATGTGTGCTCATATTAGGCACTCTCAGTTTGAGAACTGCTGTCTTAAGGTATCATGAGCAATGGTCTCCAAATATTTTGATTTCCCAGTAAGAAAGTTTTAGCGCATGCCTTTCCAATTTAATATTTGTGTTTATGGGCAAATTAGCTATTAGTGCTAATTTACTAATATGTTTATTATAAAGCATACATACATTTTCAAAGGATCAGGTTTTAAATAATTATTATGTAATAATATCTTAGGAGCAAAATGATAGAATAAACTTGTTTGTGAAAATTTCAGATACTTACCTGGTAATTCTATAATCATTAGGTAAATACTAGCAAATTTATAAAGTTTTCTCATGTTGTTATTCTTGCTTATGAGTGTAATGTTTAACTTGTTAAAAAGTTTTGAGAAGCAAGTTTGTAATGAAGCAAAGAAAATGTCCAAGTATTTACTTTGTTGAATTTAAATGTTTAGTTAAATTTTGGTTGTGAAATATTTCATAAGTGTAAGAGTATATTACAATAAGCAGTTTAAATAATTATGATAAACTAAACACTCTTGTGCCAACCACATAGGTTACAAAATAGATATTACTAGTATTTTCAAACGTCACTTGTATGGTCCTCTCCAAGTAAATCTGTGCACATAACCATCCCCAGGGTAACCATCATCATATTCATCATTCATCTATTTTTCCTTGTAATTTTAATGTATATGTATGTATTCCAAGCAATGTACTATTTCTTTTTCCTTTGTTCAAACTGCACGTAGAAGGGATTATATTGCAATATTTACTGACTTGCTTTTTTCATTCAACACCATCATTTTGAAACTCATCCATCTAATCGATATAGCTCTAGTTCATTCATTTTTATCTCTGTATGGTAGTCCATTATAAAAAATGATCCACAATTTGTTTACCATTCTATTATAGTTGGACATTTGAGTTGCATCTCTCTCTTTCTGTCCTTTTTTTTTTTTTTTTAACAAGCAGAACTGCCATGGAGATTTTGTTCATGTCTTCTTGTGCACAGATCTCAGAGTTGCTCGGGCATCTATCAAGGAATGAGTTTGCTGGGTCAAAGGGAATGCTCAATTTTACTAAGTAATACCAACAGTTTTCCAAAACAATTGTATCACTGTATTGTCTTAACAACGGTGCGTGAGAGTTGCCATTGCTCTGCCTCTTTGCCCACACCTGGTATAATAAAGCCTTTCTTCCCCTTGCTTCTGCCAGTCTGTTGGGTCTGAAACAGTCTCATGTTTTTAATTTAATTTTCTTGATTACTATTGCTAAGTATCGTTACATGAATTTATGAGCCATTTTATTCCCTGTTCTGTGCCATCTGTTTGTCTTTTGTTCATTTTTTCTATTAAGTTGTCGTTTTCTTAATTCATAGAATTATTTTATATTCCAGACTCTAATCTTTATATTTACATGTACTAAAAGCATATAAGCCCAATATGTGACTTGTTTTAATGCACTATTTATTTTCTTTTAAAAAAATACAAGTTCTTAATTTTAATGGTTGATCTATCAACCAATGGTTAGTGATCTCCTGTCTCACTTGCTTGCTCATTCTCTGTTTGCGTGTGTGTTTTAAGAAATCTTTTCTTACTCCAGGTTCATAAAGCTATTCTCCTAAAAATTCTAAAATTTCAAATTGTATATTGAAGTTTTTACTAGGATTGGTTTTTGTATGAGATTGGGATACAATTTAATTTTTCTTTTCATTTGGTAACAAATAGCCTAATCACTATCTATATAATAGTCTATCATTTCTGCTTTGTATAAATGGATTTTTTTCTGAGCACTCTATTTTATTCATTGGCCTACGTATTTCTCCCTGTCCTAAAACCACAGTCTTTATTACAGCTTTATAATAAATTTTAATAACTAGAAGGACATGCCTTTCTCTTTTTTTCTTTCTGTCAAGAATGTCTTGGCTATTTTCAGGTATTTGCTCTTACATATAAATTTTAGAATCAGGCAGCTCCTAAAGTTCCTCAGATCAAAACAACCACAAAAAGCCTGTTGGCATTTTTATTGGAATTGCATTGAATCCAAAGTTCAATTTGAGAAATGACATCTTTATAAATAACATTAACATTCCTTCCCTATGAACACAGTATTTGCTGTTTATTTAGATTTTTAATATCTTTCCAAATGATTTGCAGTTTTTTCTTCCTCAGGTTTCATAACTCTTTGAAAAACAATTCCTGGGTATTTTATTTTTGTTGTTAATGTAAATGGAATTTGTTTCTTAGTATAATTTCAAACTGTTGCTGATGTTAAAATGCAGTTGTTTTGTATATCAATTTTCTCTCTAGTGATCTTGATATTCTAAATAATTTATCTGTAGAATCGTTGGATTTTCTACATACACAATAATATAACCTAAAAATAATAAAAGTTTTATCCCAATTCTTATACCTTTTACTTACAATTTTTGTCTTATCTTGGTTGGGGCAGAATATCTTGGGAACTGTTCAATAGGAGTGATGACAGGTGCTTTTTGTCTTGCTCCTAATTACTGATGAAAACTTGCAGTGTTTCTGCACGAAATCTGACCTTTACTTTCAAATGTTTGCATGTCCTTTATCAGCTTACAAAAGTTACCTTATATTTCTGCTTTGCTTACAGTTTTCATTATGACTGGATGCCAAATTTTCTCAAATGCTTTTTCAGTATCTATTGAGTTGATCATATGATTTTTCTCCTTTAATTTATGAATGTGATGTATTGCTTAACTGATTTTCTAATATTATGCTCAACTTGCATTCTTGAGATAACTTGCTTATGAAATATTAACCTTGTGAACATTGTTGGATTGATAATAATGTGTTTATATTGGCCTGTGCTTTTTCTTTCCCATATGATCCTTACTGGAATTTCATACCAATGCTGCCCTCATAAAATAAGTTCCTGAATATTTCCTATTTTTAATACTTCTCTGCAATTGTTTTTGAAGGTTGGAATCCTGCATATCACTTTTTCTGTTGATGTTTTGTAGAATTCACATGTCCCTAGAGCTTTCTTGGTGAAACAATTTTTAACCATTGATGTCAATTTTTTCTTGAATTAGTTGTGATGTTTCATTATTCTAGGTATTTTCCATCAAAAATTTTAAATATTATTGGCATAAAGTTGTTTATATCTATTTACTATATTTTTAGTGTCTGCAACCTCTTTCATGAAGTCCTTTTTTCATTTCTGATATGAATTATTTTGGCCTTCTCTATTTTTACTTTAATCAATCTTGACAGATGTTTGTCAATTTTATTAGCCTTTCAAAAATTAATCTTTAATTTTGTTAATCTTTCCTAATTGTATTTATGCTTTCTATTTTACTAATTTCTGTTGTTGTTACTATTATATATTTTCTTTGAGTTAATTTTGCTATTTTTTTCTGACTTCTCAAAATGTAGGCTTAACTCATTAATGTAATTCTTTCTTTTTTCTAACATAGGTATTTGAAGCTATAGATTTTTTTCTAAGAACTAATTTAGCCCAATCCTAACATTTTTAATATATAGTGTTTGTTTATTGTTACTCATTTAAAATACTCTCCAATATCTACTACACGATTTAACAATAAGTTTAGTAAAATGTTATAAGCAATTTGTAATATTGCATAACTCTCAAACTCATTTAATATTGGACAGATTTGTTTTCACATGATGGATGCTTAATGTTAATTTACTCATGGTGTTGTGCTGCTTACAATGTTGCTATTGTATTTTGCCTGTTATTTCTTTGTGGGAATCTTTTTTGGCCACATCATTTGGAAACCATAAATTTCACCTAAATTAGTGTAAATAAAGTGCCTATGTCACAATGTGATGAAAGATGAGGAATGAATGAAGGTGTCACTGTACAGTCTTTCTTTTTGTGACATGCCCACTCTTTCCTCAGAATACTCAGGATTGGTATAGTAAGTCACTGTCTGACTTACTAATCAAGTGAAAGTATCAATGTTAACTAATGTATTAATTATTAGTAAATTTAATTTAATTCCCTTGATAGCTAAAAATTTAAAAAGTAAATAAAGGTTGATGTTTTCTAATCACCCCCCAGCGGGTTTGGAGTCTGCTCATCTGGGGCAGTAATTCTCATCCACAGATGGCAATGGTGGGACAGTATCCTTCAAGGGAGACATGTCAGCCTCTGAAATACGAAAGATGGACATTTTGGCTAATGAAAATTTGCAAAGGAGATAATGCTTCTCGGGAGGAGTGCGTATCACAGTCTTTGGGAGTTGCCAGAGATTTTCATGTTTATCGTGGCATTAAAAGATTGAAAACACACTGATACAGACTGAAGAATAACTAGACTACTTGTTTCAACTTTACTCTATAAAAGCGCTTTCTTTCCACAGAGCTATCAGATACCTGGAGGTCATCTAGGCTCTGCAGCTAAGCATAAAGAGAACCATCACTTTTACATGGAGCTGAGCTGAGATATTCTCAATACACACCAGTCATTATCATTCCTTTTCCTCCATAGTTCCCAAATTTTCCACCCTGCATTCTCCTTTCCATCTAAATTCAAAATTGGAAAAGAGTGTGAGGCAGCCAGGGAGACCATGACAAACAAGGGCCATGAGACACTGGGCGACAAATGGCCTTTATTTTTTTATATCTCATTTGTCAAAGTGGATGGCATGTAAAATAACTTAAATTGTTGGTTGTGTTTATGAGGTATTCAAAAATCCTCTTACATGAGAAATACCATATAGAGGTAACTAAGTATGTTTAAGTGATGCAAGCTCTCACTTTTCTAATTCAGTGCCCACCATCTAAAATGATGCTTGACTGATTCATTTCAGAAAACACAACCTCATGCATTTTAATCACTCTTAGCAAATGTTTCAGAAGACACATATCAATAAGTTGCTTACCAGCAAATATTGTAACCTACCTGATAGACCAGTCATTCTAATTATACTTTAAAAGGAACAGAAATGAAAACAATTTACAAGAACTTCTCCTAGTACTGATATTGCTGCTCAAGCATAGAAAACAAGAATTCCCCTTTCCGCATCTGCTTGTACAAAGGGTCATGCTTCCATGACTTGCCAGAAACTTGTCTTAGTTCTTGGAATAGTAAATATTATAAAAAGAGAACTGAATCTTAGACTCAATGACAATATTAGTCTGATCTATAAAAGTTAACCACAAGCAAACACAACCTAAAACCTGCTTAACGTATTTTAGGTTTTCTTCAAGTTAAGAGTGTGTTTATTATTTTAAAATTATATATTGGGGGGTGAGTGTTAGGGAGATGTTGATCAAGGATACAAAATTTCAGTTAGACAGGAGAAATAAATTCAAGAGTTACCATGGTAACAACAGTTAATAGCAATGTATTGCAGTCTTGAAAATCATTAAGAGAGTAGATTTTAAGTGCTCTCACTGCATAAAAATATAAGTATGTGAGATAATGGATATGTTAATTAGCTCCATTTAGCCACTCCGCAATATATATATGTCAAAACATCATGATCTTTGAGAGGCTGAGGCGGATGGATTACCTGAGGCCTGGAGTTCGAGACCAGCCTGGCCAACATGGTGAAACCCCTTCTCTACTAAAAATACAAAAATTAGCCAGGCATGATGGTGCATGCCTGTAATCCCAGCTACAGGCTGAGGCAGGAGAATTGCTTGAACCCTGGCGGCAAAGGTTGCAGTGAGCTGAGATTGTGCCACTGCACTCCAGCCTGAGGGACAGAGCAAGGCTCCAATTCAAAAATAAATTAAATTAAATTAAACAAGCATTTTTAAAGAGTAGATGCCATCTTTCTGAGGAAAGCTTCCCTGAGCCTCAAAGGTAGCATAGCTGCCATGTAGGAGTTCTCTAGCTTCTTGTACTTATTTCTGTTACAGTGCTTATCACACTCCATAGCAACTGCTGGTTACTTGTCTTTCACGAAAATACAATCTTCCTCAAGCAGGTATTAATCTACTTGACTCTCAGTACTTAGCACAGTGCTTTCTTGGCCCATAGTAGAAACTAAAAAAAAAATCCATTTAAGTAATCTCATAATTTCACAAGACTGCAGATTTCTATACATATTTTATCTAAATAAATCCTTGATGTTAAACTAACCACTCCACTTAGTCTCATCTCTTTTAATAGTGGTTTTAACGTGGTCTCAGACTGGCAACATTAGCCTCACCTGAGAACTAGTTGGAACTACACATTCTCAGACCCCACCCTAGACCTGCTGGATTAGAAACTGGTGGTGGGGCCCAGCAATATATAGGTTAGCAAGCCTTCCAGGTGTTTCCAGTATATGGGGAAGTCTGAGAAGCACAACCCTGTATGATTTTACTATCCAAACAAGTGTATCGAACTTACAAGGTGGGTAATTTCCTAAACACGTACATCGATGAAATCTCTAGCCGAGCTCACCGCCTTGCAAAAGGGACACATTATAGGCTATCTGTGGATTTTGCCAAAAATATAAAAAGGCCAGATGGAATATTAGAGTTAATTTCACATGTGCACACATTGTCAAAAATGTTGGCATTGAAATAGGATGCCAACATTTTTGTAGGATGATCAAATAGACTGCAGACTTTCAAACCATGTTGCTGTATCCCTAAAATTCTTGCAACCTCTGCAAGTGCTACCGCAGACAGAGTAGATGGGGCTGCAGCCTTCTCTCACTCCACTGCAAATAGAGCATCTTCTGCTTGGTTTCTGTATCCTACATTAGGGTTTTCTATAAGATTTCATGTGAATAAAGGATTCGTGCTCTGACACCAAGTAAGTTTCAAAGCCACTGACACCATTTCTTGAACATGTGAGAAAACTTGCTCAGCTAATCAGTATATTTTTAAGGTAACTCTAACACCCTTTAAGAAATCACCTGTAAGGTGAGTCATTAATTTGCTCCAAACAAAAGAGTTTCCACTGTGAAAAACAGAATGAGTTCTTTATATACATTATCTCAGGAATCTTTACGACTGCTTTATGGCGTAGGCACCATCATCTTCGTTTGATAGATGAGGGAACTGAAGCACGGAGTCTCAGTAACTTACTAGAGGGTCACGTAACGAGTACTCAGTGGAGTCAGATTCTATCCTACACAATCTAGCTCCATAGACTATGCACCTAAAGCAATATGTTAAGTTGCTTTCTAGTTAAAGTGCTGAAGTTTCTAAAAGGACATATATTATTTCAAGAGGTTAAACACGCACACACACACACACACACACACACACACATACACACACGAATGGGTCCAGGAAATCCCTATGTCACCTTCACTGACTAGCATTTTGGGAGAGTAGGGAGGGGCATCACAGCCAGAATGCTGAGAATTGTCCTCACGTACAGCCCAAGTTTGTCTCTGCAGTACACCACAAGGAGTCACACTACAGACGGGTGATTAACTGTTCTGATGATTACAAATGATCACAGTGCATGACTTCCAAATTTGGGAGATGTTTGTCAAAACATGAATGTGCCTTTGACAGTATTTCACACATAAGAGAATAGTTTATCAAGCATGTCATGGCAGAAAAAAAAAATTTGAGAACTGATTGTTGCATTGGAAGCTATCCATTGCAGTTGCGCTGCTTTGAATTATCTACAAGCCAGAGGACAGAGTGACCTAATACACACCTTTCTAAGGTTCAAAAATGTCTGAAAGCTGAGAATATTAAAAAGAGACAATGACATGTGAGGGTTTTTGTGGTGCGGGCTGTAAAGTTGTTTGTTGGAAAAGAAAAGGCAAAAATAAAAAAGTGAGAGATGGGTTTCAAGTGCTTAAAGGAGCTGAATTTTCTAGAGCAAGATATTCCTATCATCTTTAGTGTAGCCATCCAGGCCACCTTAATTCATAATAGCATTCCAAGTTTTTTATTGATGATTCTTGAGGAACATAGATGTTTATTTATACTTTATCTAACACATAAGCCTTTCTCTAAGCTGATATTTATACGTAGTTCCTAAACATATAGATCATTTACAGACTCAGGATGTTAATCAAACTTATCATTCCCTCCTTGCCTTTTAACATCCCATTATACAATAAAATATATGGCTATTGGAAGAACTACATCAATTTTCTTTTTATACAGTGTAAACAGTCACTTAAACCTCTTTCTCGGTATTTAAAACACAATTGACAATATATTTTCAATTTCAACATCTAAGCTTGGAGAGAGGCATCATGGGCAACCAGACGCGGCTGGAAACCATCTCTTTCTTGGAGCAGAACCTTGATACTTTGAATATATCTTTTGGTGGAAAACATCAGAAGTCAACAGAGAAGCAGTATAGGCACTGTAGTTGAAGTGGGAGGAAGCATGGCAGCCTGCTCAATCAGTAGGCACCAGGACCAGCCCCATGGTCCAGACCTAAGAAATGGGTGAGTGAAGGAACTCTCAAGCACCACATTCCTGATGCAGATCCCCAAGGTTATAGCTATCAGAGTTCCCATGACACCCATAGACAGTTGGGCTGGAAAGGGGAGCTTCCTGGAGAACAAGCAGAAGCACAGCTCTAACCTGCATGCAGCCCAGAAGACTTCTCTGTACTGTGCACCTGCAGCAAAATGTAACTGTAGCTACCCATCCATCAAGGCTCTCAGTCTTACATTGAATGGCTGCATCGCATCTCCTGCTGTCTGCCAGACCAGGAGAGAGCAGGATCTGGGAGCACTCTCACACCCAAGACAGATCCTACTACCATTACTCTGGTACTGAAGTACAACTGATCCATGAGACCCTTGCTTACCAGCACCTCCCAAGACCACCTGCCTGAACACTCCCACAGTAGGGTGCCCACAGCACAGCCTCCACTCCCTTGCATACAGTGTGGTGCAGGTTCATGTGCTGGCATGGAGTACTGGGTGTCCTGCCCTTTGCAAGGCTGGTCCAGGAAAGGTGTGGCCTGATAGCCTCAGCTTTTCCCTTAGGGGAGTCCTGCAACCCAAAACACCTAGAATGACCCAGAAATCTGGGTACAGATGGCTTTATCTAACAAGCATAACTAGTTGGGCATACAGCCAGGGTAGACACCAGAGAGAGGTTGGAGGAGCATGAGCCAGGCAGGCCCCACAGTTGCCTGCTGGGCTAAAAACCCTAGACTGCAGGCATCATATCGGCTGCACATGCATTGTGCCAGTGCCTTGCCTGGGCATCCCTCACCCTCAAGCCACTGCATCACCGGATGACCCACAGATATATACCATAGCATGCTCTGGCATTGGCAAGCACAAAATCAGCAGTTCCCCAGGGAGTTACAGATCTCCTGGGATTCGCAGGTCCCCTGGCTACCTAACCCTCAGTGTGGCCTGCCTCTAAGAGAGAGTAGAGCGTGTTTCCTTTTGGGGACAAAGGAAACACAGGTGTGGCAATAGTTGCTGAAGGAGCACCATGAAGGCCCAGAAATGGACTTGAAGGGAGTCGTCTCTTGTCCCCCTTTGAATGTAAATGCCCTAAACACTCTATTTAAAAGACAGAGAGTGGCAAATTGGACCAAAAGACCCAATCTTCTTCTGTCTTCAAGAGACTCATCTCACATGTAATGACACCCATAGGCTCAAAGTAAAGGGATGGAGAAAGATCTATCATGCAAATAGAAAACATAAAGAGCAGAGGTTGCTATTCCTCTGTCAGATAAAACAGACTTTAAACCAACAACAGTAAAAAAAATAGGACAAAGAAGGGTATTACATAATGATAAAAGGCTCAACAAGAGGATTTTACTACCCTAAACATACATGCACCCAACACTGATGCACCTAGACTTATAAAATAATTACTACTGGACCTAACAAAAGACTTAGAGAGCTACATAATAATAATAGGGGACGTCAACACCCCACTGAGAGCATTAGATAGATCCTCAAGGCAGAAAAGTAACAAATTCTGGACTTAAATTTGAGTAGGTTTTAAAGATATTGACAAACTGAATCCAATAGACATGTACAGAATACTTCACACCGCAACCACAAACCTTCTTCTCATCTGGTCATTATGACCAATCATCAGAGAAATGTAAATCAAAACTAAAATAGGATACCATCTCATATCAGTCAGAATGGATCCTCATCTCTCACCTTCTACAAAAATCAACTCAAGATGGATCAAGGACTTAAATATAAGACCTGAAACCATAAAAATTCTAGAAGATAACTTCAGAAAGTTATTGTCTTAAACAAAGACTTCATGACCAAAAACCCAAAAGCAAATGCAACAAAAACAAAGATAAATAGATGGGACTTAATTAAACTAATAAGCTTCTGCACACTAAAAGAAACAATCGACAGAGTTAACAGATGACCCACAGACTGCGAGAAAATATTCACAATTTTCACATCCAATAAAGACTAATATCCGGAATCTATAAGGAACTCAAACAAATTAGCAAG
Source organism: Saimiri boliviensis (assembly GCF_048565385.1). Classification (NCBI taxonomy): domain Eukaryota; kingdom Metazoa; phylum Chordata; class Mammalia; order Primates; family Cebidae; genus Saimiri; species Saimiri boliviensis. Next base: position 56,801,717 of record NC_133454.1, read on the forward strand.
AAAAAAACTGAAAAATCCCATCCAAAAGTGGGTTAAGGACACGAATAGATAACTCTCAAAAAAAGATATGCAAATGGCAAACAAACAGGTGAAAAAATGCTCCACGTCACTAATTATCAGGGAAATTCAAATCAAAACCACAATGTAATACCACCTTTCTCCTGCAAGAATAGCCATAATAAAACAATTTGAAAAATAATAGATGTTGGCAAGGATGTGATGAAAAGAGAATACTTCTACGCTGTTGGTGGGGATGTAAACTAGTAAAACCACTATGAAAAATAGTGGGGAGATTTCTTAAAGAACTAAAAGTAGAATTACCATTTGACCCAGCAATCCCACTACTAGTTATCTACCCAGAGGAAAGGAACTAATTATTCCAAAAAGATACTTGCACACATATGTTTATAACAGCAAAAATATGAAACCAGCCCAAATGCTCATGAATGCATAAAGAAATTGTTTTATATATATATATATCCATATATATATATGGTCTAATCTTATGGATATATATTCATGTATATATCCATAATATATATATTATATATAAATATGTAATGTTTATATATAATTTATACATATATATATAAATATATATAATTTATACATATATATGGATACTACTCAGCCATAAAAAGGAATGAATTAATAGCGTTTGCAATGCAATTGGAGACCATTATTCTAAGTGAAGTAACTCAGGAATGAAAAACCAAACATCGTATGTTCTCACTCATAGGTGGGAGCTCAGCTATGAGGATGCAAAGGTATAAGAATGATTCAATGGACTTTGGGGACTTGAGGGAAAAGGGTGGGATGGGGGTGAGGGATAAAAGACTATAAATTGGGTGCAGTACAGTGTATACTGCTTGGGTGATGGGTGCACCAAAATCTCAGAAATCACCGCTAAAGAACTTATTCATGTAACCAAGCACCATCTGTTCCCCAAAAACCTATAAAAATGAAAAATAAAAATAAAATAAAAATGAGTAAAGAACTTGGTAGACATTTCTCAAAAGAAGCCATACAAATGGCCAATGAATATATAAAAAAAACTGCTCAACATTATTAATCATTGTGAGAATAAAAATTAAAACTAAGATGAAATATTACTTAACACTTATTAAAATGGCTTTTAGAAAGATGAGACATAAAAATGTTGGCAAGGATGTGGAGAAAAAAATCCTTATACACTGTTGGTTGAAAGGTAACTTGGTAAAACTGGTATAGAAAATAATATGGAAGTTCTTTAAAAAATTAGAAACAGAACTTCCATATGATTCAGTAATCCCATTAGTAAGTATATATCCAAACGAAATGAAATCATGATCTCAAAAAAACACACACTTGCTGTTTATTTTAGCATTATTCTTAACAGTGAAGATATGGACACAACCTAAATATTCCTCAATGGATTAATTAATAAAGAAAATGTAGAACTACACATGCAAGTGTGCGTGCACACACACACACACACACACACATATACAGAGAAATATTTTTCAGCTTTAAAAAAATCTTGGGTGTGGAGGGAGACAAATGCAAATATGTTAGGCAAGTAGTGCAAAGTTTCAGTTACGTGGGATGAATAAGTTCTGGGCATCTAATGCAGAGCAATGTGAGCACAATTAACAATACTTTATTGTATACTTAAAATTTAGTAAGGGTAGATTGAAAATACAAGTAATAATACATGACATAAACAAATTGAAAAACACTCCATGCTCATGGATTGAAAGAGTCAGTATTGTTAAAGTATCCATACAGCTCAAAGTAATCTACAGATTCAACTCAATCTTTATTAAATTACCAACATCATGCTTCACAGAATTAGAAAAAACAATTCTAAAATTCTTATGGAACCAAAAAAGAGCCCAAATAACCAAAGCAATCCTAAGCAAAAAGAACAAAACTGGAGGAATCACATTACCTGACTTCAAGCTATACTACAAGGCTACAGTAACAAAAGCAGCATGGTACTGGTACAAATATGGACACATGGATCAATGGAGACTCTTGAAATAAAGCCACACGCCTACAACCAAACAATCTTTGACAATATGGGGAAAAATGAAGAATCGGGAAAGGACATTCTATTCAATAAACAGTGCTGGGAAAACTGGCTAACCATATGCAAAAGAATGAAACTTGACCCTTAGATACAAAAAATTACTCAGGATGGATTAAAGACTTAAATGTAAGACCTTGAATTATAAAAATTCTAGAAAAAAACCTAGGAAATACTCTTCTGGACATCTGCCTAGGCAAATAATTTATGACTAAGTCATCAAAAGTAAATGCAACAAAATCAGAAATTGTTAATGAGACCTAATTGAACTAAAGCACTTCTGCATAGGAAAAAAAAAAGCAGCCTATCAATGTAGAAAACAGACAATCTACAGAGTGAGTGAAAATATCTGCAAACGATGCATCCAACAAATGATTAATATACAGAATCTACAGGGAACTTAAATAATGGAGAAAACGATCCATTTAAAAGTGGGCAAAAGACATAAACAGGCACTTCTCAAAAGAAGACATACAAGCAGCTAATAAACGTATGAAACAATGGTCACCATAACTAATTATAAAAGAAGTGCAAATCAAAACCAAAATATGATACCATCTCACACAAGTCAGAATGATCATTATTAAAAAGTAAAATAATCATAATAATAACAGGTGTTGGTGAGGTTGTGGAGCAAACAGAATGCTTATATGCTGTTGGTGAGACTATAAATTAGTTCAGCCCTTGTGGAAAGCAGTTTGGCGATGTCTCAAAGAACTAAAAATAGAATTACCATTCAAGCCAGCAATCCCAATACTGGGTATATACATACCCAAAGGAAAATAAATTATTCTAGCAAAAAGATATCTGTGCTTGCATGTTCCCTGCAGCACCGTTCTCAAGAGCAAAGGCATGGAATCAACCTAGGTGCCCATCAATGGTAGACTGGATATAGAAAATCTGGTACATACCATGGAATGCTTTCACAGGAGAAAGTGAAATAATGCCCTCTGCAGCAACATGGATGCAATCAAAGGCCATTATCCTAAGTGAAGTAACACAGAAACAGAAAACCAAATACCAGATGTTCTCACTTATAAGTGAAAGCTAATCATTGGGTGCACATGGACATATGGATGGGAATGATAGACAGTGAGGACTCCAAATGAGGGGAGGGAGGGTTGAATAAACTACCTGTCAGGTGCTATGTTCACTATCTGGGTGACAGATTCTATTGAAGCTTAAACCTCAGTATCACACAATATACCCGTGTTAGTAACCTGAATGTGTACCACTGAATGTAAACTATTTTTTAAAGTTTTTTAAAAATAGATAAAGCTTATAAAAAGCTATAAAAATGACACCAGTGAAAATGACAGAGTAAAGACCCTCCAAAACTCCTCCATAAAAGCAATGAGTACAGTCAAAATTTTCAGAGTCAACTTTTTCAGAACTTTGAAAATTAATCAAAGGCTTGGAGCACTTTTTTTTTTCCCCAAGAGAAATGGTTGACTCTTGGTAAGAACAATGATCCTCGTGACATTCAATTGCCTTTTTCCTCCCCAGTTTCTAGCTGTAGGGTAGCCACAAAAACCCATGGCCCACAATAATGGTTAAAACCAGTAGCCTGGCAGCCACTGGAGGTAGCAGAAAGGGGCTAGTGTTCCTTCAAAGCACAATAGGAGAACCAAAAAGCTGGAGGAAAAGGCAAGGTGTGAAATGTCTACCTGGGGCTTACAGATGCTTTCAATAGTCCTGGAAATCTAGAAGGCCACACAGATGCACAGAATTGTGCACAAGCCCAGATCTCTGCATGTACTCAGGAAAGACCTGAGAGAGAGCTAAGCTCTCACTTCTGGGTCCATGCAAGCAAGAAGTGAAGCTAAAATAGAGAAGAGTACCTGGTTGAGTGTTGAAGGCAGGCCCTAACATGCACACAGTGCCGTTTTACAAAGACTGGGAGACTTCATGGTTTCCAGACATCTAAGCAATTCTCTGTTCAATTGTTAGTGCACCAGTAAGCTAACCAAGCAGAAATGTCAGTGGCCACACATAAAAGAGAATGTACACTTTACAGAATTAGTTCAGAAAAGTCACTAAACGAACAGCAGCACCAACAAGCAGCAACAACAACAAACTTTGAGAAGTGGGGAGAATCTGCTTTCCAGAGCTGCTACATTAAATTATTTTAAATGTCCAGTTTTCAATAACAAAAATGTATGTGGTATAAAGGAAACAAGAAACTATGGCTTGCTTATACACAGGGGGAAAAAGTGGTTGGTAGAAACTGTCTGATATGATTTGGCTGTGCCCCCACCCAAATCTCACCTTGAATTGTAATAACCCCTACCTGTCAAGGGTGGGGCCAGGTGGACATAATTGAATTATGGGAGTGGTTTCCCTCATACCGTTCTCATGATAGTGAATAAGTCTCATGACATCTGATGGCTTTATAAATGGCGGTTCCCCTGCACAAGCTCTCTTGCCTGCCGCCACGTAAGGTTTGCCTTTCTCCTCCTTTGCCTTCTGCCATGATTGTGAGGCCTCCCCAGCCAAGCGGAACTGAGTCCATTAAATCTCTTTTTCTTTATAAATTACCAGTCTCAAGTATGTCTTATTAGCAGCATGAGAACTGACTAATACACTGTCCCTGATGAAGCCCAGATACTGGATGGACTTCTTAGACAAAACCCTTAAATCACCTACTGAAATCATGTTCAGATAAATACAAAATAAATCTGAGTGGGGGAACTCCAAAGTCTGAAATCACAGTGTCATCAGAAATGTGCACCCTCCTAAGGCTTTAAAGGAGGATCCTCCTTTGCCTCTTCCAAGCACTGGTGACTCCAGGCTTTCCTTGGCTTGGAGCCACATGACTTCAATCTCTGCCTCCATCTTCACATGTCCTTGTGCGTCCGAGTCTCAAACCTCCCTCTACCTTTCTCTTACAAGGACAACTCTATTGGACTTAGGACATTATTATGAATTACCTTGGTGGTCCCAATATAATCTCAAGGACCCTTATAAGAGGGAAGCAGGAGGGTTACAGTTAGAGGCGATGTGATGGCAGAAGGAGATATGAAGATATCATGCAGCTGACTTTGAAGATGGAGGAAGGGGCCCGTGAGCCAAAGAATGCAGGCAGCCTCTCTTCCCCGCAAAAGGCAAGGAAACAGATTCTCCTTTCCTAGAAACTATTCTACCTCCTCTCTGGCCCCTTCTCTTTTTTGCCAACCTCCAGCATCCCTATTTCCATTAAAGATATCATTTGTAGAAACCAGGTTCTATTGATTCTTCCTTACCATCTAGCTCACATTTCTCCTTTTCCTTTCCATTGCAATGTTCTTATTTAAGTCTTCTTAGAGTCCCTCCGCTTCCAAGTTGTCCTCTACATGGAATTCTTTTTCTAAATGACATTGCTCCACTGTTCAAAACCTCGGAAAACCTATTTATTGATAAAAAATAACATCATCCTCTCTAAAGCCAACGCTCAGCGTCCTCTGCAGTCTGACCATTATGTAACAGTTGCACATCCCTTGAAACACCTTCAGAAGGCTGGCTTGCCAAGGTACCCATGCGAGGTCAAGTGTAAGGTAATGGGAGTGGCATGCTCTCTGGAAACTGGAGCACACAGGCTCCACCCCATTGCCATTTTTTAAAGATTGTATTTTACTCTTTTTTACTATGCTAAAAAACACAAATTTGTTAAACATTTTAATTTGAAATAATTTCAGACTCATACAAATGTCTTACAAGGTAAATCTTGTACTTTTCACTCAGATTCCCCAAATGTTAACAGACTTAAGAAACAAGCCATTCTTGATTTGTCATTCTCTCCCTTTCTCTCTCTCAGCGTTTGGACATCATGCTCCTTGAATTATGGTTATAGAGAAGAGCGTGCTCCAACTTTCCTCCTTCCCGCTGCCTGCTGCTGGCTGTGATTCATTTTTGCAGGGGTAGGCACCTGATCAAAATCAAGCCCATCAGTATCCCAAACCCAGGGTTTTTAGCATTAAAACCAAATGAGAGTTTTGCTTCTTTTTGTGGAAGAAAGGCATCAATGTCAAATGCAGAAGCAGCTGGTGGCCTGTCCCCTGCCAAGTGGAGGAAGCCAATGTGGGAGAGGCTGTGGACACAGGAAGCAGGGCAGTTACTAGAAGCTGGAGGAAGTTTAGGACAGATAGTTGCATGGATGTTTACTATAGCAAGAGTTAGAAATAATTTCACTGGGAGGCTGAGGCGGGAGGATCACTTTTGCCTGTGAGGCGGAGGTTACAGTGAGCCAAGATTGTGTCACTGCACTCCAGCCTGGGTGACAGAGAAAGAAAGAAAGAATTTCGTGAAGAAGAGGAAGAATGGACAGCGCCATGCCATAGGCGAAATGGAGCAAGTGCACCTTTTAGGCACAGGTGTTTTAGGAAGATGAACTCCAGCAGTCCATTCAGAGTCGCATGGAAGAAAGGCCCGGTGACAGGACTTCACCAGCTAAGAGGCTGTTATTTTAGCCAGGCAGTGAATCAATCTGCAAAATATTGGATGTACTTCCTTTAAAGTGTCTCGAGTTTGAGTTCATCATTTACTGTCTACTGTCCCCATCAGAGCCCCCCTCTCAGAGCTCATCATGTGGGTTTTAACCTGTTTGTTTGCAGGTCTTCTTCCTCTGCTGGGTGATAACCTTCACTGGGACCATTCATCTTCGTATGTGGTGAGAATCACAGTGAAGCCAAATATAGTGTAGTGTTAATACATACGTTTTGGATTCAACCAGATTTTTGAACCCCCATCTATATCTAGTTTTTAATAACTATGAGATCTTAGCTAAGAAGTTTTGAGGCATAATCTCTTTAGCTTAGCCTTAACCTTTCATCAGTCTGCTGTGAAGAGTAAATTAGATTAAACCATCAAAACATAAATGCCTGGAACATATTAAAACTCAGTAACTGCTATGTATTGGTATCACAGCTAGTTCAATATCTGGCACACGGTGGATATTCAATAAATGCTAATTATTATAATTATATTTATTAATAATAATTTTTAAAGTTTAATGATACCACTAATGGAAATAAGGGAGTTGGGGATGGAAATCTGCCCCATGCAGGCACATGTGGTCTTGATATAACACTAAATAAAAACAGCTGTGTCTTCGAGCCACATATAATATAATTAACAATGTTCAGTGAAGTTATTTTAAGCCCTTCTGTAGCAATTTCATTCACAGTGTTTAAGTGGCTGGTTGCATCGGGTAATCAGAGAGAAACCCCTCCCAGACATCTCTAATCCCATCAGCAGTGAGTTTTCTCAAAGCATTACTCATCCAGCAAGGCACGAGTAGGTGAATCAAGGTGGAAAATCAATGAAATTCAGAGAGAGGAAAAATTGACACATTAAAAACATAGATAGAATCAATTTTGTTGTCTTTCTTTATTTCCACCTTCAAAACCATATTAAGGAAGAATCAGGACTTAGTGAGGAGCCAGCAGTTGGGAATACAGACGAGCAAACCATCAGATCTGACGACTGTCACATTCCGTGTGGTGGCCACCTCGTGATTTCCACCTGGTCACTCACACTCATTTACTCATGCCTCTAGTCCTGGCTTGCAGCTCTCCTTTCTGTCTCCACTTCTGTCATCGTGCTTGATGATTTCAAATGCATGCAGATCATCTATCCAAAGCCTTGAAATGTCGTCTCTGATCCACCCCACCTCAGCCATCACTCACGTGATCATTTCCTAATTCTGAAGAACTGAACCAAATCTGAAATCTTAATGTTAAGCACCACATTCCTGGACTACCCTCTCTTAGCCTTCCGACTCATTTACTGCCATCCCATCAATTTGCTGACCCTGGCAGAGCGTCTAATCTGTTAACCTCACCACTTTTCCTCTATCCGTGACACCCCCTTGTCCTCACTTCCCTCATTACCTAACTTAGGTTCTATGCTAGGCATCAATATTAGCCTATGTGCCTTAAATTGAATCTTAATATGTTCCAGGCATTAAGGCTGACATAGGTCCCTTATATAGGGTAACATAGGCACTTAGGTCTCTTATATATTCACTCCCTTGCAACCTTGCTAAAATCTTTTGCCCACTTCTTCTTGCATAGGCACCTGGAATGTGCCAGCCTTAGTTAAATGTGAAATTCTGTGTATTATATGTCTGTAGCCCAGAAGCTGAACAATGTTAGAGGAGACTGCATACACCTGCCTAGTGATTTCTTTTTGAATGAATGACATAAGAACTCAAAGGGGCAGTCATCTCAACCAAACAATCCTAACACATTTTCTAGTGAATTTCCCCTCCCTCTCCCTAGCGCAACTGTTTCCAAACTCAATCTCTTGCTTTAAGCCTACGACACCTTTTAGCCCACACATTGTTAAATCACTGACAAAAAAAACAGCAATCAGATGAGCCACACTTCAGTTGCCCCCCGACCAAATCTACCAACCTTTGTATGCGTCTATACCCACCTTTTCTGGCTTCTCTCCTGGGGTGGACAATGCATTTCAGCTCCTATCAGAGGTGAACACCTCCTTTTGTGCTTTGTATCCCAAACCCTTCTGCCCTCTCTACAGTTTTCTCTTGCAATACTTTATTGTCCTTGCATCATCCAGCTCACTCTGTTTACTGGATCACTCCCCTCAGCATACAGATAGGCCTTCACAACACCAATCTTTAAAAAAAAAGTCCCTTGGCTGTCCCTCAAGTACCACCCCATTTCTCTGCCTCAGTTCAGATAAAAAGTCCTTAAAAGAACTGTGTATTTCCCAGCCTGGGCAACATGATGAAACTCCATCTCTACAAAAAAAAAAAAAAAAAAAGCAAAAATTAGCTGAATGTGGTGACATGCACCTGTTGTCCCAGCTGCTTGGGAGGCTGAAGCAGGAGGATCACTTGAGCCTGAGAGGTTCAGGCTGCAATGAGGTGTGATTGTGCTATTGCACTGCAGCCTGGGTGACAGAGCAAGTCTCTGCATAACAAAGAAAGAACAGAACTGTGTATTTCCACTCCCTCAACACCTTCTTTTTAAACCTTCTTTGGTTAGGTTTTGGTCTTTATCTCTCCATGGACAACACTCTAAGAAAGTCATTATGACTTCTAACATTGCTATTCCCAATAGTTCCTTCTCTGTCCTTGACTTAACTAACTTCTCAATAGTATTTGACACAATTCTTTAACATCAAGCTTATTGATGCATAATTTACCAACAATAAAATGCACATACAGTTTGGTGAATTTGACAAGTGCATACATCTCCATAACAACTATCACCACAGTCAAGGTATGGAATATTTCCATCACCACAATCAAGTCATAGAATATTTCTACCACCACAAAAAATGACCTTTGTATCCCTTCCAATCAATCCCCCAAATCATCCTAACCTTAGACAACCACTGATATCCTTTTTATTACTAGATGTTAGATATTTTTTAGAATTTCATATTAATGAAATCATGTACTAGGTACTCTTTTTCTTGCTTTTTCACTCAGCATAATATTTTTGAGATTGACTCCTTTATTACTGAGTTTATCAGTAATTCATTCCTTTTTCGTGAGTAATATTAATATTGTAGGAGTAAACCACAATTTATTTATTTACCTGTTGATAGATATTTGGGGTGTTTCTAGTTTGAAACTTCTGTGAATAAAGCTGCTTTAAACATTCATGTACTGGTTTTGGGTGGACATATAAGTTTCATTTCACTTGGATAAATTCCTAGGATTTGAGTTGCTGGGTTATAAAGTAAGTAAATGTATGTTTAAATTTATAAAAATACCAAACTGCTTCCAAAGTGGTTGTGCAATTTTACACTCTCACTAGCAGTGATGAAAATTCTTATTGCTCATTATCTCACCAACACTTGATAGCGTCAGTCTTTTTAGCCATTCTAGCGGGTATGATACAATATCTCATTGTGGTTATGAGTTGCTTTTCCCTTTGACTAATGTATTAGGTCACTCTCGTGCTACTATAAAAAAATACCTGAGAGTGGGTAATTTATAAAGAAGAGAGGTTTAATTGGTTCACAATTCTGCAGACTGCAAGCGTGGTACTAGCATCTGCTTGGCTTCTGGGGAAGACTTAGTGAGCTTTTACTCGTATCAGAAGGTGAAGCAGGAATAGACATCTCACATGGTTGCCGCAGAAACAAGAAAGACAGTGGGGACAGAGGAGGTGCCACATACTTTTAAGCAGTCAATCTTGTGAGAACTCACTTACTATCAGGAGGACAGCACCAAGCCATGAGGAATCTGCTCCCATGCCTCAAATGCCTCATGCCAGACCCTACCTTCAATACTAGGAATTACATTTCAACATGAGATTTAGAGGGGACAGCGTCCAAACTATATTATTTCTCCCTTGGCTCCTCAAATCTCTCATACTTCTCATATTTCAAAATACAATCATCCCTTCTCAGTAGTCCCCTAAACTCTTAACTCATTCCATTATCAACTCAATCAAAAGTTTCAAGTCCCAAGTCCAAAGCCTAATCTAGAGATGAGTTCCTTCTACCTACGAGCCTGTAAAATCAAAACAAGTTATTTACTTCTAAGATACAATGAAGGTACTGACATTGGGCAAACATTTACACCTCAAAAGGGAGAAATTGGCCAAAAGAAAGGGGCAACAGGCCCCATCCCATGCAAGTCTGAAACCCAGAAGGACAGCCATTCAATCTTAAAGCTCCAAAATAATCTCCTTTGATTCCATGTTCTACATCCAGGGCACACTGGTACGAGGGTGGACTCCCAAGATCTTGGACAGCTCTGCCCTGTGGCTTTGCAGGGTTCAGCCCCCTCAGCTGCTTTCATAGGTTGGAGCTGAGTGCCTGTGGCTTTTCCAGGTGCAGGGTGCAAGCTGCCGTTTGATCTCCCATTCTGGGGTCTTGAAGATGGTGGCCCTGTTGCCAGAAAGGGGTATCAACCCAGACCCCAAGAGAGGGTTCTTGAATCTCACACCAGAAAGAATTCAGGGCAAGTCCATAGAGTAACATGAAAGTAATTTATAAAGAAAGTGGAGGAATAAAGAATGGTTACTCCAAAGGCAGAGCATTGGCACGGGCTGCTCCACTAAGGATATTTACGGTTATTTCTTTATTATATGCTAAACAGGGGTTGAATTATTCATGAGCTTTCCAGGAGGGGTGGGCAATTCCCAGAACTGAGGATTCCTCCTCTTTTACGACCACATAGGATAATTTCCTGACTTTGCCATGGCATTTGTAAACTGTCAGGATGCTGGTGGGAGTGTCTCTTAACATGCTAATGCATTATAATTAACATATAATGAGAAGTGAGGACAACCAGAGGTCACTTTCATTGTCATCGCGGTTTTGGTGGGTTTTAGCTGGCTTCTTTAGTGCATGCTGTTTTATCAGCAATGTCTTTGTTACCTGTATCTTGTGCTGACCTCTATCTCACCCTAATTCTAAGGTTAGACTTAGCATGCCTAATCTCTTGGGACTGTAGCCCAGCAGGTCTGAGTCTCATTTTTACCAGCTCCTATTCAAGATGGAGGCACTCTGTTTTGAATTCCTCTGACACCCCTTTCCCACAGCTCCACTAGGCAGTGCCCCCGTGGGGACTCTGTGGGAACTGCAATGCCACATTTCTACTCTGCTCTGCCCTAGTAGAAGCTCTCTGTGAGGGCTCCACCTGTGCAGCAGGCTTCTCCCTGGGCACTCAGGCTTTTCCATACATCCTCTGAAATCTAGGCAGAGGCTCCCAAGCCTCCTTCACTATTGCACTCTGCATGCCCATGGGCTTAACAACATGTAGAAGCTGCTAAGGCTTATGACTTGCACCCTCTGAATTAGTGGCCTGAGCTGTATTTGGGGCCCTTTGAGCTGAGGCTGGAGCTAGAACAGACAAGATACAAGGATCAGCCTCCTGGAATGGTGCAGGCACCCTGGTCCTGGCCCACAAAACCATCAAATACTCTTAGACTTTTGGGCCCATGATGGGAGGGGGCTGCCTTGAAGATCTGTGAAATGCCTTTGAGGTCTTCTTCCCATTGTCTAGGTATTACCACCTGGTTCCCTTTTAGTTATGCAAATTTCTCTAGCAAGAGGTTGCTACTCAGCCACTTGGATTATTCTCCTGAAAACGAGCTTTGCTTTTCTACTACATGTCCTGGCTGCAAAATTTCCAAACTCATATGCTCTGCTTCCCTTTTACATAGGACTTCCAACCTTAACTCATTTCTTTGCTCCCTTATCTGAATGAAGGCTGTTAGAAGCAGCCAGGCCACATGTTGAACACTTTGCTGCTTAGAAATTTCTTCTTCCAGATACTCTAAGTTGTTACTCTTAAGTTCAAACTTAGTTTCCTAGGACATGAACATAATGTAGCCAAGTTCTTTGCTAGGGCATACCATAGTTAACCTTTACTCCAGTCCCCAATAAGTTTCTTATTTCCATCTGAGACCTCATCAGCCTGGCTTCACTGTCCATATGACTGTCAGCATTTTGGTCACACCTTAACCAGTCTCTAAAAAGTTCCAAACTTTCTGTCATCTTCCTGTCTTCTTCTGAGCCCTCCAAACTCTTCCAACCTCCAATACCCAGATCCAAAATTGCTTCCACATTTTCAGGTATTTTTATAGCAATATCCTATTCCTGGTACCAATTTTCTGTTAAGTCACTCTTGTGTTGCTGTAAAGAAACATCTAAGACTGAGTGATTTATAAAGAAAAGATGTTTAATTGGTTCACAGTTCTGCAGGTTGTACAAGCATGGCACAAGCATCTGCTCAGCTTCTGGGGAAGCCTCAGGGAGATTTTATTCATGGCAGAAAGGAGAAGCAGGCCTAGGCAACTTACGTAGCCAGTGCAGGAGCAAGATTGAGAGTGAGGAGGAGGGTGCCTCTCGCTTTTAAATGACCAGATATCATGAGAACTCTATCTATGATGACCACTATCATGAAAACAGCACCAAGCCATGAGAGATCTTCTCCCATGACCTAAATGCCTCCCACTAGGCCCCATCTCCAACATTAGGGATTACATTTCAACATGATATTTAGAGGGGACAGCATCTAAACTATATCAACCAATTACGTTGAACATTTTTTCCTGTGCCCACTGGCTGTTGTGTATATTCTTTTGTGAGGTGTTTGTTCAAATCTTTTGTTTTTTTTTTTAATGGATTTTTTTGTCTTCTTATTATTGAGATGCAAGAGCTTTCTGTACATTCTAGATAAATCCTTTGTCAGATACACGTACGTTTTTTTATTCCTGCTTTATAACTTTTTCATTTTTTAGTGATGTTGTTCAAGAAGGTCTTAATTTTGACAACATTCACTTTATGATCTTTTTCCCTTACAGTTGATACTTTTGTGTCTTATCCAGAAGTTCTTACCTACTCCAAGATTTTAATGGTTTTATTATATGTTTGTTTTTCTAGAAGTTTTGTAGTTCTCACACTTATATTTTGGTCTATTAGAGTTGATTTTTGTGTATGATGTAAGGGCTGAAGTTCTTCTCAGTATGGATATCTAGTTTTTCCATCATGCCTTGTTGCAAGGACTATTTAATTATCTTGTCTTTATTTAATTATCTTGTCTCTCATGTCAAAAATCAACTGATGATAAACACTTGGGTCTATTTTTGGACTGTATTTTGTTCCATTGGTCTATAAATGTTGACACCTTTCTCCCCTTGCTTGCTTTCCATGATGCCATCCATACTCTCCTGATTTTCTTCCTCAGCCATTTCTCAGTGTCTTTTTTCTATATCCTTCTAAAAACTGAGGCACCCAGGACTTAATTCTAAGCCTTCTTTCCTTTTTAAAATCGTACACACTATCCCTTCATCAAAGACCAGCAGGTATTAATTAGAAAAAAGGAGTAGGAGGCAAGGTGGGGACACAGAAGAGATGGAGAGAAGAAAGATATAAAATGCCTTAGAATGGTCAGCATGTGCAGGATCTGCAGGTGAGAGAGAAGATGATGCCTGGGAATTGATGGAGGATAGCTGTAGTCTGGACTGTAAAGGGGAAAACAGGCAACAGGTGAAGTAAGACAATGTATATGGTTTCATGTAAATATATGTAGGCAGTCATTAAAATAAAGTTAATAAAGAATAGTCATTACAGAAAATTCACATTTTGTAGCATTTGAAAAACAGGATCTGTATGAATTACATAAAGGTTATATATTAATAGGAGCATTTTAAAAAGACTGAAAGATGTACCAAAGTATTAACAGTAGCTATTCTTGAATATTCAAATTGCAGATAGCTTCATTTTTCTTGTTTTACTTTTCTATATTTTCAATGCTTTTACAATTAACCTTATTAAACCACAATGACATTTTTAAAAGCATGACAAAAAATGTGTCTTATTTTTAAAAGTGGTGAAAATTTACTGTGAAGAATAACTAATCTCTATGTTCCTTGTGTCATAAAGTTTGTGGCTTATGATTTTATTTACTTATAGTTTCAGGTTCATTATTTGGTAGCTCTTAGATATAGCAGATGAAGAAATAAAAATTGACATTATGTCGAACAATTAGTTGGTTTTTTTAAAAAACATAATAACAAGTTTCTGAGTTGAAAGAACATTTCCCTAGGAACATACAAATCACAGTACCCATGTCTAATTCAAACTGATCAAACTGTAGACTGCTGGAAACACTTCTTATAAAATCATGCTTTTAAAATATTTATTTATATTTCCCAGACTTTTGATATTATGGTGGAAATGAATGAGAGAATATTTTGAAATTATCTGATCATTTGTACAAGTATTCAACCTACATAAATACAAATTACTGTTATTATTTTTTTTATCTCACTCTAGAGTCCCAAGCCAGCTTTTGTAATTTTATATATAAATTTGCTCACAAACTGGTGAGCCAAATGGATAAAGCAAAAGCAGTCAGCCAGGAAAATTTGCATCTGGATTCTCGGTAGGACTCAGGGAGAGTGTCGCCTTGCAGTTTCAGGGGCAAATTTATTTGTGTAGGGCACATGGTTGCTTCAAGAACCATTTATAACACAAATTGCTATTACAGTGTGTCATTCTCATTAACTTAGAACCAGATTAGTTTTGCCTGAGTTACAAGTGGATAAAAAGTCTATCTACTTCACACTTTTAATAATATAGCTGTACATATCTTAAACTATACTTTAGAATATATCTACCTAAACTCAGGAAGTAAATAGGGATTTGTGAATGATTGTA
This sequence comes from Saimiri boliviensis, assembly GCF_048565385.1. NCBI lineage: Eukaryota > Metazoa > Chordata > Mammalia > Primates > Cebidae > Saimiri > Saimiri boliviensis. The sequence continues at coordinate 56,816,916 of NC_133454.1, forward strand.
ACCCAGGCATCTACCTTCCTCTCTTGAGGGGGCACTTTACTCTGGCATATTGAGGGGTTGATGCTGTGCCGGCTCCTGAGTCAGTTCTTGCTAGAGCTGTCATTTGAGCATCTCTTCTGGTTTCTGCTTGATTCATATCTGCTCATTACTTATAACTCTCAGACTAAACTCCCTTGATATGAAGCTGTAATTGTCAAGAAGACTCAATGGAGTTGTGCTCAGGTAGATTGAGTCTGATGGAGACCATGGGAAATGTCTTAGAGAAAGCTTCTCTTGAGCCAAGTCTTGGAGGGCACAAGGGACTTGGCTAGGCAAATGAAAATGCCCTCTAGGGAGGGACAGCATGGTGTACTTACTGGTTCAGGCAAAAGGGTGAATCTGGAGCTGAGAGACAGTAAATTGATACCTGGTATAATGCACATATACTTTCCATGCAGCTTGTTTTGGTAGCTGGACTTAAGAGGTCAAGTAGGGACATGCGGGAGATAAACCTCTAGAAGAAACTTAACTAGATTACCACGTGAGACTGTTTTTCAGATCACTATAAATAAATACCAGAGGCTGGGTAATTTATAAGAAAGGGGGGTTAACTGGTTTATGGTTCTGCCCGCTGTACAAGAAGCACGGTACCAGCATCTGCTCCTGGTGAGGGCATCAGGAAGCTTTCAGTCATGGTGGAAGGCAAAGCAGGAGCAGCTGCATCACATGGCAAGAGCTGAGAGCAAGAGAGAGAGCACGGGGAGGTGCCACACACTTTCAAACAAGCATATGGCATGTGAACTCAGAGCAAGCACTCACTCATTACAAAGAGGATGATGCTAAGCCATTCATGAAGGATCTGCCCCCATGATCCAATACCTCCCCTTAAGCCCCAACTCCAACTTTGAAGGTCATATTTCAACATGAGATTTGGAGGGAACAAATGTCCAAACCGTATCAATCATAAAGGATATTGATATTATAGGCAGTGTGCAGAATTGAGTATGGTCTACAATTACTTCCCTTTCCTTCATATTTTTGCTTTTCTTTGCTGCCCGAACCTGTCTCCATCCTCCCACCCATTCCTTCTCTTGCCTGGTTTTTCTGCCAGTGGTGATTTAGCAATTTCATTTTTTTTCCCCATCAAAATAGTATTGATTTCTCAATAACAGTTTAGTTTTGTCTCACTTAGTTAACAGGCACATTCTTAAATGCTGCTTTCTATACTTGGCTCACATTCTCCTTCCTTCAGCTCCTGACAACTGCCTGATTGTCTCTGTATTTCCAAAGGTGAATTAATAAGAGAAACAATTAGACAGTTTAGATCATTTCTTTCTTCTCTGTCTAGCAAAGCTTCCCATGACAGCCCTATCATGAGCTACTAGCCTGACCTTGGATTGGGTGTCCTTGGGTCAGACTCCAGGCCTGGTGGTACCTGGCACGAAGGGCAATTTGGATAAGGGCACAGAAATCACAGACAGAATGGGACTGCTAAAGGCTGTTCCTTCAGCAGGAACTGTAAGCAGGACCTTTGCCCTTTGACCAGGCTAAGGGAAGCAGGCCTTGTCATGCATGAGTTCAAGGTCCAGCTCCACCGCTTTCTAGCCTTGAGTAAGCTATTCAGTCTCGTTAGAGCACCAGACCTCGAAACTTTAAATTAAGAATGAAAAATACTTCACTTGCAGAGTGAGTGTTAGAATTAGAGCTCATATATAAAATATCTGCTTCACAGCAAGTGCATAATAAATAGTAACACACAAGGTAGAAGGGTCACTTGAACTCAGGCATGTGAGACCAACCTGGGCAACATAGGGAGACCCCATTTCTAACAAAGTTATCACAACATTAGCCTGGTATGGTGGTCCATGCCTATAGTCCCAACTACTTGGGAAGCCGAGGCAAGAGGATCCTTTGTGCCCAGGAGTTTGATGCTGCACTAAGCCATGATCATATCACTGCACTCCAAAAAATGAAAGAAAGAAGCACAGAATGTTTAACCCAGCCTGAAAATGAGACTTTCCCTATCCACTGCCTCTATTATTGAACCTTTTAATTTCAACAATTTTCCATTGTTATAATTTGCAATTTTTCATTTTTATAATTAATGCTGCAGTAAACATTATCATATTCAAAAATATCATATCATATAATTCAAAAAGTAAACATATCAATTCAAAAAGCTATCACTTTTGAATCATTTTAAGCTAAATCCTTAAGATATGCTTTACTAGAACAAAAAATATAAACATCCCTATGGATTTTAACACATACTGTCAAAGAGGGATGCAAAATAATTTCATGCGTAGTGCCAAAAAATGTTCAGATTTTCCCAGTTATCTGGAAGGCACACCTGAATTAAATATTACACTTGGTTTTCTTCTTTTGTGCTTAGTAGATATAAATGAGATCTTGCTTGCTAATGCTTGGATTTGTTATTATGACTTAACAATATTAGATTTTAAAATGTCTATTGATTTTCATTTTGTGTGACTGAACTGCTCATGTACTGCTTATTAATGAGGTTACAAAGTGTATATAATAAGCACATATGCATATATGGGATACACACATGTATACACACATATATGCACATATATACACAAATATATGTACATGTGCACACACACACATCTCACTTGTGATTCTCATCTCGTTATAAAACTTTTCTGTGTAATTTCATATACTTACAGATTTCCATTCCATCATAATATTTGAAATTTCTGTATTTATGTCAGCACCACATTTAAAATGCATTCTAATATGTGGAAGGAATATTTTCCTTATTCTGTTCTTCTTTTTAAAAGATTATTTATTATTATTGCCTGCCAATGTATTCAAAACTAATTTCAGAATTATTTTATGGAGTTCTATAAAATAATTAGATTGGAATTTTGATTGATGTTGATTAATGCAATCCATCCATTACAGAAACTATTTCACTTAACTACCAGTATAGAAGAGATTTCTGAAATATTTCTTTCTGCATACCATATAATTTCATAATTTATCTTATGTAATCATGCAGACACCAGATCTAATTCATAATATATATCTTTACTTTATTAGAGTCTTTATTATTACTATTAGTTTTAAGCTGATTTCTCAGGTTTTATGACTACAAATAATGCCTTCTTGTTACAAAATTTTAATCCCAGACCCAGATAATGAATTTTTGAAGTAAAGTTTTAAAAGGAAAGAAAGAAAGAAAACAAAGAAAGGAAGTAAAGGGAGAGAAGGAGGAAGAAAGAGGAGGGGAATGGAAGGGAAATTTCAACCAGACTTCACTGTTTTTTAACATCTGTTTAAATTTGTTTATGTCTTTTTAAATGCTATTTATATATTTCTTCTTTAAATACAAGTATGATTATTTTATATATATATATATATATATATATATATATATATATATATATATATACCCTTCTGGGATTTTCCTGAATTTCATTGCCTACAGACAACAACACTGTTTTATTTCTTTCAAGTAATAACCTCTTATAACATTTTCTTTATTGTATTATCAACTCTCGAAGCAATGTAATCAAAACAGTAACAGAGAAATGAGGAAATGGGAGTATACATTCCCTTCTCTTTACATTTCCACTTTGCTTTTGGGGTAAAACACACTTCTACACCCCCTCACTACAATGGACCTACACTAGTATTTAATCTCGTTGATAACTTGGAAGATTCATTGTTGTATGCTTTACCAATGGAAGAGGGCACCCATTAAAAGATGTGTTTCTCACAGAGGGCTGTTGGTGGGGTGGGGCTAGGGGAGGGATAGCAGGGGGTAGGGGGATGGGGAGGGATAGCATTAGGAGAAATATCTAATGTAGATGACAGGGTGATGGATGCAGCAAACCACCATGGCATGTGTATAGCTATGTAACAAACCTGCATGTTCTGCACATGTATCCCAGAACTTAAGGTATAATCATTAAAAAAAAAAAAAAAAAAAAAAAATCTGTATTAGTCTGTTCTCACACTGCAAAAAAAAAAAAAAAGCATGATATGTTTCTGTACATACATGCTCGGACCTAATTTCTCTACCTAAAAATGAATGGTCTGCTACGAAGAACTGACAAAGAATAAGAAGAGAACAGGTCTCAAAGGCCTCCTGTTGTTTGCTGAATTCTCCAACACAGCTCTTTGTTCTAACTTACATCATAGGCTTGCCTGTGATAATAAAGGAGTATTTTGTTTCGTGCAGCTCCCTAGCCCCAAATGCTTAACATGTTGATGCCTCCAGTGGACCAAGCACCAATATGTCTAGAAATGAGCACATTGAGAATACAATGCTGTGTGGGCAACTGCTTCTAGCCCACCTAGTGTCTTTGCGTGAAGTAGAAAATTCCCATGAAGATGCCTGAATGCTTTTTGTCCGAATATATTTATCATTTATCTATGATATGTATTTATCATATCATTTCCATGTTATGTATTTATCATTTATCTATGATAAACACAATATGAATGGTGTGTGAAACGAAATTAAATCTTGGGACTCCCAACTTACTAAGCCAAAGGGAAAAGTCAAGCTGGGAATTGGATCAAGCAAACTTGCCTCCCACTTTGGGTTCCTAAATAAGATGGCTACAAGATGAAAAGCTAGATGCCTCCCCCATATTTTGCCCACAAGGAAATTCCTACTGAGCTGCAAGACCTTTTAATGTGTTTGTTAAAATTTCACTGTGGCAATGTAAGTTGATAGCTTATCTTTATACGTGCAGTCACCCCCAGCCCACCAGACACAATGCATATCTGATTGGTCTCCTGTTCCATTTTGTCTGTATTATCTATGTAAAATTACAGATTCCCTGTATTTTTCCTCCGCACCATTTGTCTATGTCATCTTATGTAAAAAAAAAAAAAAAAAAAAAAAAAAAAAAAAAATGCAGATTCACTGAGCCAGACAAAGGCATGAATATTTTCCCCTACCTTCCTCTTACATGAAAACTGTGTACTTCTCAATATTCCACTCTTTCCCCTCTAAATTTGGAGCCCTCACAATCAACTTCGGAGAAAGGCATACACCTGTCTCCCGGGATGCACACTCTTATATCTTTGGCAAATAAACATCCTGAAATGATTGAGACTTATCTTGTCATTTTTCTCAATTGACAGGCGTTTCCTAAAATCGTTCAATATGCAACCTGCAAACTGTATGTGGTGGCCTGGCCGAGAGTGGAGATTGCAATCCATGCTGAAGCTGCAGTGAGTTCACTGACAGTCAGGAGAGTGGCAGCTGATCTGAAATCTTAGTGGTAGCTGGAATCTACAGGTAAGCTGTCAGAGACTCCGCCTGTGATTATGAATATCATCAGATTGTTGTGAAAACTGATTGATTTTGATGCTAGAAAAGAGTTGCCTAAGATCTCAAACGGAGAAAACAGAGCTCTTGTCTTAGGCAGATAACGATTTCGTAGAGTAGGGGTGGAAATTCTGAGGACTTTAAATTGCAGAGGTAGCTGCAGTTTTTGTCAAAGTGCCATGGCAAAGGACAAAGCTATTGCCAGAGCCAGGAAGGCTCACCACAAATAGGCTTTTGTAAAATACAGGAACTGGGCATGGAGGTAGTAGGCGCAATTTTGGAAATGCAAAGTATTGGTAGTTATAAAATGAAGATAGATAGATAGATAGATAGATAGATAGATAGATAAATAGACAGGTAGATAGATAGATATACACTGCACACACACACACACACACACATTTTCTTTCTTTTTCCATTTATTCTACTTACCAGCTAGAACTGTCGGACTGTCACCTTTAAAGTGTTGTCTGACGTAGCAGAACAATGACAGGTGAACAAAGACTCTTTTGTGTAGAGAAGTTAAGCAGGACTAGAGTCATCATAAAGAAAACCGGGGATGAGGTTAGTGAGGAATACATGGCAGATGTAATTGTTTCTCACGGAGCCCTTGAGGACACATTCTTAGGAAATGCCAACGACTATGGGATGGAATGAAAATCACCTTGGGAACTTACATATTCGGGAACATGGTGGGCTAGATGGCCAAAGCATTCCTTCCAATACAAAGATCTGGAAATAGAAGATAAAATATGGCAATCATATTGATAAAAGTATACATGACCTCACAGAAGGTCAAAGAAATTCTCATCATTCAAAACTAAATGGGAGCTGGAAATCAGAATAGAAAGCTGACAGCAAAACCTTCATTGGCCTCCACGTATTTGGCAATGTTGGCAACCTCAAAGTGGTTATTTTAATGGCTACCGGGAGAGACAGAAGATGAACCTGCCAGAGCAAGGGAGGATCCCTGGAGAGCAATATCCATGATGACAATGGACCAACTAGAAAAACTCAACATCAGAGCAAAGGAAACCAGAAGGGAAACTGTCTGGTTTGGCCTGGAGTATTAGTAGAAAAGAAGTTGCCTTTGAGAATTTGTAACCACAGATCTATCCAAAGTGACACTGAAGTTTGAATATTTTTAAACAGAATTCATGGTTAAGAGACATGTAGGTGGCTCTCACCAGTAGTCCCAGCTACCCAGGAGGCTAAGGTGAAAGAATCACTTGAGCCCAGGAGTTTGAGGCTGCAGTGAGCCATGATCACACCACTACCCTTCAGCCTGGGAAACAGAATGAGTGAGAACTTGTCTCTAAAAAAAAAAAAAGAGAGAGAAAGAGAGAGAGAGTGAGAGACAGACATGCAGGACGGATGGAAACACGGTAGAGGAAATAACCAAATACATGATGGCTGAGAATTTTGCAAAACTGATGGAAGGCACAAATCCTCAGAAACTGGAAAAGAATCGTGAGTAAAAAGAAATTCACACTTACACAATCGTAATGAAACTGCACAATAGCTTAAAGATAATGAGATTATCTTAAGAGCAGAGAGCAAAGACAGATTCTCTACCAAGGAATAGCAATTGGCTGACAGCAGGCTCTTAGCAGCAAAACCAGAAGCCAGAAAACAGTGGAAAACAATTAAAATGCTGAGCCAAAAGTAAATGTTAACTTAAAATGTTATGCCTTGGCCGGGCGTGGTGGCTCATGCCTGTAATCCAAGCACTCTGGAGGCCAAGGCGGATGGATCACCTGAGGTCAGGAGTTCAAGACCAGCCTGACCAACATAATGAAACCCCATCTTAAAAAGAACAAACAAACAAAAAAAGTTTCTAAAAAAAAAAAGTTATGCCTTGAGGAAAAATGTATTTCAATAATGAGAGAGTAATGAGGCTACAGTGGGTTGTTGATTTTCTTCCCAGAAACCTGTGGCCGATGGTGCCATTGCCCGAGTTCTTGCCCTGCATCCAGGAGGAAGGAGGTACGCAGACAAGTGAAGGGTGAAGAAGATGAAGAGGAGCTTTGTTTCGTGCTAGAAAAGCGCAGAAGAGACCTGCAGTGGGTAGCTCCTCCTTGTAGGCAGGTGGTCCCGTCCAGTGGTCCAGTGTTGAGCTCTATAGCAGAGAGGGAACCCTGGAAAGGGGAGAGAGGAGGCTCTGGAGAGGAGAGAGGGTGCCCTGGAGAGGAGAGAGGGGGCCCTGGAGAGGAGAGAGGGGGCCCTGGAGAGGAGAGAGGGGGCCCTGGAGAGGAGAGAGAGGGGGCCCTGGAGAGGGGAGAGGGGCGGCCCTGGAGAGGAGAGAGGGGGCCCTGGAGAGGGGAGAGGGGCGGCCCTGGAGAGGAGAGAGGGGGCCCTGGAGAGGAGAGAGAGGGGGCCCTGGAGAGGGGAGAGGGGCGGCCCTGGAGAGGAGAGAGGGGGCCCTGGAGAGGGGAGAGGGGGCCCTGGAGAGGAGAGAGGGGACCCTGGAGAGGAGAGAGGGGCCCATGGAGAGGAGACAGAGGGGGCCCTGGAGAGGAGACCCTGGAGAGCGAGGCTCTCTCTGCAGGCCAGTAGTTGGCACCTCTCTGCAGGTCTCTGAAGCGCTCTCAGAAAGGGTAGCTCCTCTTGGCAGCTAGTGTCTTGTTTCTCCATCCTTTGCCCTCTGCTCTGGTTGTCCTCTCTCTTGCTCTGGCTTGGCCCGAGGCTTTTATGTACCTCAGAGGGGAGGAAGTGCCTGCAGATTGGCCCATAAGTGGCCGTGGGTGGCTTGGAAAAGGCACCACAAGTCTCCACTCCAGTCTGTGGAACTGGCAGCAAGGCCCTCAGCCTTCAGGCCCTCCATGGCCTAAAGGTGGGGCCTTCCTGAAGACCCACCCCCTTCTGCCCAAGAATCTGTCTGCCTGCCACTGCCATTCATGGCCCCTGGGCTCATCCTCAACCCAGCTTCCAGATGGGAGCAGGGCAGGGAAGCAGTGGGAGCAGACACACCTGAGCCTGCAGGGATTGAGGGGGCACCTACCTGTGCCCCACCGGGTGCAGACTGCAGATGCCTGAGTCCTGCACCTGGGAGGACCCCTGAAGCTGCACTGGGGAGCTCCTGCCCCACCAACTCAGAATGGGTGGGGCTCCCACCTGTTCCAGACTCCTGCCTGCCCGCTTTGTGGAGCGGGAGGCCCCAGGGTCAGAGAGCTGCAGCTGCAGCCAGGAGGGCAGAGATCTTGCCTGCTCCTGGCCCCTCCAACAGTGCAGGGAGGCTTACATTCACAGCTGCAGTTTGGGCAGCTACAGGCTTGTCCAGCAGGGTGGGGCTTCTGCCTGTTCCATGGAGCCAAAGGCCTGGGTCTGCAGCCCTGCTTTGGGCGGCTGCAGCGGCCCTGGAGGGTTCCAGCCACACCTCCCTGCAGTGGGTGTGATGACAGCAGCCACTGCCATCAATAAGACAATTTTAGACAAACAAGACCAGAGAATTGACCACCAACAGAGCTTTATAGAATGAACTTTTAAAAAAGAACAACTTTTTCCAAAATAAAGGTTTGAGGTGCAAAATATAATGGTAAGCAAAGAAAATAGTAAACATGTAGAGGAATATAAAAAGTTCCTTGCTTAAAGTAATGATAATGCTGAATATGAGAAATAGAAAGAGAAAAGACTAAATTTCTATACTTCAATGACCAGTAACATAGTCGGGGAAGGGAATCTAAGTCAAAGCACTCTAGGCTCCTAGAGTGTAGGAATGTAGAGATATTGATTAGCTTTAAACATTGTTAAAGCTTTAGACATTGATTAGCTATAAATATTGTTATAGCTTTAAACATTGTTACTCTCTAGGACTGTAGAGATATCGATTAGCTTTAAACATTGTTATGTTGAATATGGATTCTAAAAATTTAAGTGAAACCACTAAAATAGTGGAAATGGAGTATATAATGTTCAAATGGGAAAACAAGTGAGTAAAAATCACAGTAATTCCAAAGAAAAAGAAAAACAAACATGTATAGAAAAGGAATCAGTAGAAAGCAAAATATATTGTATATATTAGTCAGAAACCTTTAATCATAATACATATGGATGAGTGAAACTTACTAATTAAAAGACAGTTTGTCCGATTATGTTTTTTTAAAGTCCAACTTTATACTACTTATAAGAGATAACCCGAAGCATAAGAACAGGCAGAGATTAAAATAAAAATTAGGGAAAAATATACTAGGTAAATGCTAACCAAAACAAAGATATTAAAGTTAACAATTCCAGCAGGCTGGCTTTAAAGGACAAGCATTTGATTAGAGATAAAGCTACTACTACATTATGATAAACTTTTCATTTCACCAAAAAAGATACAAATATTCTGAACTTGGATATACTTGACAGCATAACCTCAAAATATGGAAAGCAAAAATGGACAGAACTTGAGAAAAATTACAAGTCTATTATCATGTCTAAGATTTTAATATGCCTCTGTCAGTAATTAGAAACTTTAACCAACAAAAAATTAGAAAGAGAAAATTTGAACAACACTATTTACTTGAGTGTTTACTACGTGAAAATCTGTGCACATTCTTTTAAAGTACATGTGGAACATTATGCAATTTGGGCATCTGCCCAGACAAAAGCAATTATCCGAAAAGTTTAAAGAACCTGTATCGCACAAAGCACATTCTCCGATCACAAGACAATTATGGTAAAATTCAATAATGTTCAAAAAGTGAAAAATCATACAAAACTTATGTTTGCAAATTTAAAAGCACAATAGGCAAGCTTTACTGAATGCTTACTATGTTCTAGATTTTATGTTTATGTTTATTAAGGATTTTATGTTTATTAATTGCTTAATCTTCACAACAACCAATAACATGGGTATAACTGTAATTCTCACTTTACAATGAGGAAACTGAGGAACAGAGAGTTTAAGTAATTCATACAAAGTTACACTGTTAGCGAGTGTAAAAGTTGGGATTGAGTCCAGGCAATCTGATATTAAACCTGCACTCTCCATTGCGACATTGTGATGCTACAGCTGCTTTCACTCTTTAAATAATTCATGGGAGAGAAACTATCATCGTAAGAGAAATCATGATGTTGAAAATACTTATCAAATCTGTGAAATGTATTTAAAATGGTGCTTAGTGGGAAAAGCAAAAATACGTATAATACCAAAGGAAAAATGCATGGTAATAATTATAATGGTTATTGATATATGCTAAGTATCAAACTTGAGCAGAAATTTTAAAAATAAAGGAACAGGCTCGGCATGATGGCACATCCCTGTAATACCAGCACTTTGGGAGGCTGAGGTGGGCGGATCACTTGAGATCAGGAGTTCGAGACCAACCTGGCCAACATGGTGAAACCAGTCTCTACAAAAAAATACAAAAATTAGTCGGGTGTGGTGGTGTGCATCTGTGGTCCCAGCTACTCCAGAGGCTGAGGCAAGCGGATTATTTGAACTTGGGAAGTAGAGGTTGCAGTGAGCTGAGATTGCGCTACTGCACTCCAGCCTGGGCAGCAGAACCAGATCCTGTCTCAAAATAATAAATAATGAAAGAATAGTTCGAACAACTTTCTGCCATCTGGCTGGGTGTGGTGGCTCATGCCTGTAATCCAAGCACTTTGGAGCCCAAGGTGGGCAGATCACCTGAGGTCGGAGTTCAAGACCAGACTGAGCAACATGGTGAAATCCTATCTTAAAAAAAAACAAAACAAAACAAAAAAAAACTTTCTGCCATCAAATGTGAAAACTTAGGCAATTTCCTGAAAATATGAATGTGATTTGCTAAAACTGAGTCAAGGGAAAATAGAAAACTTAATGTCTCTAAAACCAAGAAAAAGACTGAATTTGGAGTTTAAGATCCACAGTCAATAAAGGAGAAAGATAGACAGTACCTACATAGATTCAGAAAGCCAGCTAATTTACATGTTGCTTCAGAATTACAGGGTTAGCTTCTAGATTGAGCAACAGGATATAATGAATTTCTAAAACCTGATCTAAGCCTGGCTTCAATAAAATTTGAAAAATTAGAAAGCTGCAAGAGGTCTCTAATTGTATTATAATGGTTATTCACATTTTTAGGTCTTTTTTATTTTATAAGAATAGACAAATAGTTTTATCTAGCGTCCAAACAGTAACTTCAGTTAAACTAAATGTTATCTTTGTGGAGTATTGTGTAAGATTATACATTCATTCTCAAAAGTAGAGAAAATTCTATATGTAACAAGCTTATAACATTCTCATGATTTGTATCTGTCAGGTCCTAATAAGAGATGAAGAACAATGAAGGTATTGTAAAAAATACTTTGCTTCCCTGTGTTCATACAATCCTCTAAGTCAAAAATTTATCTGCAGGGCCCATTAAGGCCAACTGATGACTCAAACAACCCAACGATAGTGTCTTTATGCCCTTCTATTGCTTAGAACAAAGAGCTCAAGGGTCATTTGTACAAATCAAGTCAAAATGTTAGTCATATATTACCAGCTATATTTACTTCAAATGAAGCAAACCTGTCATGCCATAGGACAAAAACAAACGTGATATCTGATGACATCATCATATTTTTGTCATTCACCATGCCAAAGAAAAAACTTTTTTTTTCCTGAGACAGTCTTGCTCTGTCACCCAGGCTAGAGTGCAATGCTGCAATCTCAGGTCACTGCAACCTCCGTCTCCTGGATTCAAGCAATTCTTCTGCCTCAGCCTCCAGAGTAACTGGGATTACAAGCATGCACCACCTTGCCCAGCTAATTCTTGTGTTTTTAGTAGAGACAGGCTGGTCTCAAACTCCTGATCTAGTCATCCACCAATGTTGGCCCTCCCAAAGTGCTGAGATTACGGACATGAGTAACCTCGCCCGGCCTAAGGAAAAGCTATTTTTTTTTAAACAATACAGATTGAAATAGAATAAAGAGGATAAAGACAACCACAAAAAATGCCAATGAAATCAAGTGTGGCATGATAAACTCTGTGGTGTGCCTCTTACCTGGGTGCCCTATGCAGGGGCTATGTGCTTATTTTGCTTAATGCTAATCTAATCTCTTAACGTAGACTAATGTGTAATACTATTCATGTTATTTTCCACCGTCCCTAATATGAGAGATTGTAAAATGCAATCCCCTTTATAAATATACACACTCTGGAATATGTTTATGCTTTTATAATAAAAATATTCATGAAGCTCAACAGAAGGGTATTCCACATCTAGTCTAGCTACTGTGGAATTTCATGAGAATTTTTCTTACTGTTCTGGTGAAAAAATATGTTTTCATTAGGATGATCTCAATTGGAATAGAAAAAAAAAATGGACTTAAGCAATAAAAAGCTAACCAGTTGGCATTTACACAGAGTCCAGAGATAGGCTCCGTGTTAATTGATTCACAGGCTCACTTGGGTCGAAAACTTCGGTTCTTTCCATCTCTTTGCTCTGTAACCACCTGGTCAATATCATTTCAAACCCAAGAGTACAGGGAGCAAGCAGGATCTGACCTCTCCCTTGCAGCTGTAGCTGCCTATTCTGCGGCTGCAGACTTGGGCTTCTTACTCCAAGGAACAGGCAGGAGCTGGGGACAAGCGCTACCCTTGCCCTTTCTGAGTTGGCTGTCGCTGCCCCACGCAGGCATCTCTGCAGCCTGCACCCTCAGGGGCTGGGAAGAGTCCTGTCCCTGCAGGCTTCGGAGTATCTGCTCCCGCTGCCTGGCCTCTCTGCTCGGGTGCCTGCTCCAATCTGAGCAATGTTGGGGCCGAGCTCCAGGTCCATGAATGGCAGCAGGAGGCAGACAGATTCCAGAGGGGAAGGGGTTGGTTCCCCAATAAGGCCCCACCTTCAGGCCAGGGAAAGCCTGAACACTGGGGGTGGGGCTTCGTGTCCCGCAGATCGGAGTGGGGACCTGTGGTGGTTCTTCCCGGCCCGCCCATGGCTGCCCATGGGTCAATCGGCTAGTGCTTCCTCCCTTCTGAGGTCTGTAAAAGCCCACAGCTCACCTAGAGCAGGGCAGAGGGCAGAGAACAGAGAGGTGATGAGATGACTAGCTGCCAAGAGGAGCTACCTTCTCTGCTGAAAGCTTCAAAGACCTGCAGAGACTTCCAAACTATCTGCCTGCAGAGATGAGCCACCCTTTCCAGGGCTTCCTCTCTGCAGACAGCAGAGCACTCAAGAAGAGGGCCTGTCTAGGAGTCACCTGACTACAGAGAGGAGCTGCCCCCTGTGGGTCTCCTCTGAGCTGTTCTAACACTGAATAAAGCTCCTCTTCATCTTCTTCACTCTTCACTTGTCTGCATGCTTTATTCTTCCTGAACACAGGACAAGAACTCAGGGCAAAGATGCCACTGGCCACAGAGGTTTCCAGGAAGAAAACTGACACCCCAAAGATCCCATAACAATTCCCCTCTAGGTTGTAGGACAGCCGGCCAATTACAATAAGGCCTGCTCACTCTCTTCTTTACATTCAGCAGAGAGAAATTGCCTCTCCCTAAGCCATCAGGCAGAGTATCTTCCGTCTTTTGCAATGCTACCCAAACAATGTAGGGCTGATTCCTTGAAGCAACCACTAATTGGCTTGCTGCCCAAGCCCACCTGCTAAGTTCAGTTCAGTTTCTCAAAGCTCACTGCTGCAACATGATGGAAAGTGGGGGTGAATGTGGAGGAATCAACTACTCTATCCACTGCAAAAGATTTTCCCAGAAAACACTCATGTTTTTACTAAACTGAGACTTGTCTGTACATTTATTTTGAAGTTTGCTAAGATGAAAGGAATTATAGCATTTCTTCCTGTTAGTGTCTAAAGTAGATCTCTGCAAAGGTTATGTGCCATCTTGGGTTGCTGTTAGACTTCAGGCAACTCATGAAATATCAATATTCAAATATAAATAATATGTATAAACTGATTTTTAACCTAATGAAACAAATAAGTCAGTTATCAGATTAAATAATGTTACACCAAAAATTGTAGCTAAGCATTAAAGGCAACAAATGTGTCCAAAGACATCGAGAGATTCTTTCAATTGGGGGAAGACCACTCCCCTAATAATCTAAGGTTGCCCTATATGACAGCTACGGTGCATAAATATTTAAACATAAATTTATTCTTGAGCTGCGGGAAATTTATTCATCTGTGTGATATCATCTACATATATGGAATGTATTCATTCTTTTTGCTCTTTCAAATTTCTGTAAGGAAGTAATACATGCACATTGAAACAAAATTTAACCAGCGCCAATAGTTTTTAAGTCTCTTTCTCACTCAGATTTCCCCAGAATCTTCCTTCTTAAAGGCCTAAGATAATCAGTTTCTTGTGTGTCCTTCCCCAAAAATTCTGTATATATGAAAACAAATACATTCTTTTCTTTCTTCCTTCTTTCTTTCTTTCTCTTTCTCTCTTTCTCTCTTTCTTTCTTTCTTTGACAGAATCTTGCTCTTTCTCCCAGGCTGAAGTGCAGTAGTGCAATCTCAGCTCCCTGCAACCTCCACCTCCCAGGTTCCGGTGATTCTTCTGCCTCAGCCTCCTGAGGAGCTGGGATTACAGGTGTGTGCCACCATGTCCAACTAATTTTTTTATTTTTATGTTTAGTAGTGATTTAGTAAAATTACTAAAAATTTTAGTAGAAAATTTTGTTTTTAGTTTCACCACATTGGCCAGGCTGGTCTTGAACTCCTGATCTCAAGTGATCCACCTGCCTCGGCCTCCAAAGTGCTGGGATTACAGGCATGAGCCACCGTGCCCAGATCCTAGATACATCTTTTTAAAAAAATACAAATGGGAACACACCTACACAGGTCAGCACCTTGATCATCTTCGTTTGATAACACGCTGTGTTTATACTCATAGAGTGATCTAACCTTGCATAACTGCACAACTATATCTCATGACCCTGAAGTGGAGGTGAGGACAGCACTTGGACTTAGATGGGGGCTGGTGTAGGAGTGACCCGTTGCCCAGCAAAGGAAGATCCAATGAAAAACAGGAATTCCGAAGGAAAGTGCTACAGTACCTGGAGGAAGGGAAACAAAATTGCCAACAACAGGTGAAAGTGATGGGGATAAAGAAAGCTGGGGCCTCACAAATTGCCTATGGTTGATTTTTTTTTTTTTTTTTTTTTTTTTTTTCAGTCAGGATCTTTCTCCGTTACTCAGGCTGGAGTACAGTCACATGATCTCAGTTCACTGCAACCTCTGCCTCCCTGGTGCCAGTGATTCTCCTGCTTCCTGAGTAGCTGGGACTACAGGCAGACGCCACCACACCCAGCTAATATTTGTATTTTAGTACAGTGTTTTGCCATGTTGGCCAGACCGGTCTTGAACTCCTGACCTCAAGTGATCCACCCACCTTGGCCTCCCAAAGTACTGGGATTACAGGCGTGAGTCACTGCACTCAGCCTGGTGTCTAATCTTTCAACAAACTTGAGTCAGGGTGAAGAATTTTACTATTATTTCTGAAAACAAAGAATTCTTTACTTGGTTAATGAAGTTTTTCTTTTCTTCCTCTTTGTGTAACGGTTTTTGAATGGGATCTTTTTGAATAAAAGCCTTTCATCCTAGGGCAATCCTATAGTTAGGGTATTTCTGCATGTGAGATTCTTTACTTCACCACTAGATAGACCTATTTAACATTTTGTCTTCCAAAAAAGTGAAACAATTTTATATTGTGAGGTCTTTCTAAGATTTAGACTGCTCACCTTAAAACAAGATTTGAGGGTTTAAAATTATAATAAACAAAAATCACTGTTACAAAATAATGAGTAAAAGGTACTTCTATTTTTAAATAATGTTAATAAAAAGAAACACTTGTATAATTGCCTCCTCCTAGCTTAATGAATAAAATATAAACCAAATAAATTCTTGAAGCCAACTATGCTTCCTGTCTGATTTTCCCCTTCTTTTTCCCATCTGGATAAACCACCATTATAAATTGTAAATTACTGACTATTAAAAATTGTTTTATAATATGACATATCTCTAAACAATATAATGTTTAATTTGTTTAGGTCTTGAAACTTGTATAAAATAACTTACATTGGATTTATTTTTCTCTGACTTGCTTTTTGCACTCATTAATATTTTTGAGACTCATTCACGTTGATATGTTTAGCATTTTAAAAACTGCTCGATGGTATTGTGTTCTATGAATAGACTAAAATTCATTAATCCATTTTACTGATTTTGGACTTGCTTGTTTTCATTCAATATTATGATTTTAAGATTCTCATGTTAATGCATGAAACTGAGATTAAACTAGACTAAACATTCCTGATTTATAATCTGTATCAAATACTTCCATGGTCAATCTTGGGGGTCTGATCCTCCAGTTTACCCTTTTTTTTTCTGCTGGATTGGATTGATTTGGGCTTGTTTCCATATGTGTTTTAATAATTTTTTAAAAAAACATTACAAATACATGTTCCTTTAGCAGGGAGTCTCTGAAAACAATGTCTTCATTTTTACCTGTATGATCTTATGGCTTTAATTAGCCACTAGAAGTTCTTCACTTCTCTCCTCTAGACCTCATTTCACTCACTGCTCTGTTTGGCTCCTAAACTGTCACTGCCTCCAGCAATGAGGAATCAAGCACCTTTTCTTTGGGGCAAGGAATCCACAATCTATTGTCTTCTCCAGTAACAAATGTGTTGGAAAGCTGGAGGGCAAAGCTATTGCCATTGACATCTTTCATATGAACCACAGTAAAACAGTCAGGCTGCCTCTCTCTTTCTCTCTCTCTTTCTGCTGGTGATTACGCCGATCTGTTCCAGGTTAGCACTTTCTGTCAACACACATAAGTTATCAGAACTTGGTGAAATGGCTAATTAATTTGAGCAAACTCCAAATCCGTCTGGAAAATGTCAATCTGAGTGATGCCCACAGAGATCTTTCTTTTTCCTCAGAACTTTTACTTGGCCTCCTCAGGCATAATTTGGTGAACATGAAAGTGACCTCTGGGTCACAAATCAGATGGAAATTCTCACCAGCCTTGTCAACGCTGATGACAGGCATAAAACTGGCAGGGCAGTTCACATCATTGAGGAGTCGGCCACCGGTTTTAATAACCCACTGCATGCACATCTTTTTTACTTTCTCTTCTGTAAGAAGAATACTGTTTCTTAGGGAAGTGATGAGAGGGAGCAGCTTGATGGGGCCAGTGGATGTACAAAGGGCAAACACACCTGTCAGTTTTTCAGCATCCAGTGCTTTGGAGTTGCTGCATACTTCAGGATGATGAGTCATAGCTGCTCTAGGTACAGAAAGAGCTGAAATCAATGTATTAAGTGAATTCCACAGGGAGGATTAAAGAGCCCTTCTTTTCAGAGTAGAGACCTATGGCTGTTTTCATCCTAGCAGAACAGCTAAAGAGAAAGGAATACATCATAAAAGATGGTAAGGAGAAACTGGTCATATTTACTGGCTTTTTGATGACTGCATGTGAACAATCATGATAAATTAGAATCCCAAGGAGCCCTAACCACAGAAGGAGCAGGCCTCTATCTGCCACGTACTTATCATGTTCCCCATGTTGCACACAGGCCTTCACCAAGGTAACATAGACAGTATACGGAAGACTGGGAGGAGAGTAAAAGAGCTTAGAAAATGCCCAGATTCTTCCCAAATTAAGACATTGGCCTCTTAAATCTGGGAACAGTGCAGAAAGAGGAGAAAACTCTCTCCAAGGCACTCTGACCTTTCAATTGCCAAAGGCTGGAGGCGGAGAAGGGGAGCTGAGAGAAACCCCTTCAAGGTACTGTAAGTCATTACTTGGAGCAAAGCAGTGACCCTCCAAAGACTGGAAGCAGGCCAGGAGGGTATAGAGATGGTGTACAGACAGACCTCATTTTATTGTGTTTTGCTTTATTGAATTTTGCAATTGTGTGGTTTTTTTTGTTTTGATTTGTTTTGTTTACAGATGGAAATTGTGTAGCAACTTCACATTGAGCACCATTTTTCTGACAGCATTCACTCACTTCATGTCTCTGTGCTACACTTTGCTATTTCTACAGTATTTCAAACTTTTTTATTATTATTATTTTATCTGTTACGGTGATCTGTGATCAGTGATCTTTGATGTTACTATTGTAATTGTTCTGGGACACCATGAACTGTACCTGTGTGACACTGAACGTCATCAGTAAATGTGTGTTCTGACTGTTCTACCAAGCAGCCATCCTCCTGTTTCTCTCCTTGGACCTCCCTATTCCCTGAGACACAACAATATCGAAATTAGGCCAATTAATAATCTTACAATGGCCTCTAAGTGTTCAAGTGAAAGGAAGGGTTGCATATCTCTCACTTTTATCAAAAAACTAGAATGATTAAGCTTAGTGACGAAAGCATGTGGAAAGCCAAGATAGCTGAAAGGGAAGCCTCTAGCGCCAAACACTTTGTCCACTTGTAAATGCAAATAAACAAGATAGCTGAAAGGGAAGCCTCTAGCGCCAAACACTTTGTCCACTTGTAAATGCAAATAAATAGTTCTTTTGTTTGTTTGTTGGTTGGTTTCACTTTTTTTTTTCTTTTTTTGAGAAGGAGTCTTGCTCTGTCACCCAGGCTGGATTGCAGTGGTACAATCTCTGCTCACTGCAACCTGTGCCTCCCTGGTTCAAGCAATTCTCCCGCCTCAGTCTCCCAAGTAGCTGAGATTACAGGAGCCCGCCACCATGCCCGGCTAAAATAAATAGTTCTTGAAGGAAATTAAAAGTGCTAATCCAGTTAACACACAAATGATAAGAAAGATCAGCTTTATTGCTGTATGGAGAAAGGTTTAATGATCTGAATAGAAGATTAAACCAGCCACAACATTCCCTTAAGACAAAGCCTAATCCAGAGCAAGGCCCTTAACATCAAGGTGAGGCTCTCCATCAGGAAGATTACAACTTTCTGAAGGCTCAGATGATCATTAGGTTTTTTTTTTTAGCAACAGTATTTTTTAATTAAGATACGTACATTGTATTTTTTTAACATAATGCTATTGCATGCTTAATAGACTATAGTATAATATAAACATGTCTTTCATGTATACTGGGAAACTAAAAAATTGGTATCATTCACTTTATTGTGATATTTGTTACTTTGTCGTGGTCTGTAACCAAACCTGCAATATGTCTGAGGTATGACCATTGTATTAATCTGTTCTCATGCTGTCATAAGGACATCCCCAAGACTAGGTAATTTATAAAGGAAAGGGTTTTAATTGACTCACAGTTCTGAATGGCAGGGGAGGGCTTAGGAAACTTATAATCATGGCAGAAGGGGAAACAAGCACATCCTTCTTCACATGGCACAAGGAAAGAGAAATGCTGAGCAAAAGGGGAAAAGGCCCCTTATAAAACCATCAGATCTTGAGAGAACTCACTCACTATCACAAGAACAGCATGGAGGTAACCAACTCCATAATTCAGTTGCCTCCAACTGGGTCCCTCCCATGACATGCAGGGATTACAGGAACTAACAATTCAAAATGAGCTTTGGGTGGGGACACTGCCAAACCAGATCAGCCATGTAAAGTATAAGACAGAACTGAAGAACAAAGAGAAATGCTCAGTGACTCAGAAACTGGAATCCAGACTGTGAAGCAGAGAGAAATATCTCATGATTCAGAAAAATTGTCTGTGCTATACGTTAGCAAGGAAATTTCTGATGTCTTGCTGGTACATACTTGGTGCTTCTGCAGAGCTAGAGATTCTTAAAATTCTGACAGAAGAAGAGTTGAGTATTTTCTGGAGAAAATATTTACTTCAGTCTCTTTTGTTCTTTTATGTACAACAAAGCATAATAAAATGAGATACGTCTGTATACCATCTCTCTATGCCCTGCTAGCCTGCTTTCAGTCTTTGGAGAATCACTGAATTTGCTCTGGGAAATAGCTTTTATAGAGCCTCGAAGGGGCTTCTCTTATGTCTCTTTCTCTGCCACCAACCTTTGGCAATTGCTGCCTTGCATTCAATGAAAGCTCAGAGTGCCTCAGGGAGATTTTTCTCCTCTTTCTGCACTGCTCCCAGCTTCATTGGTTCAATGCCTTAATTTGGAAAAAGTATGAGCACACTGTACAATCAAAACTGTGAGAAGCCTGAGGTGAACCACTGAAGCCCAGAAGTTTGAAACTAGCCTGGACAACACAATGAGACCCTGTCTCTACAAAAATAAATAAATAAATAAATAAATAAATAAATAAATAAATAAATAAATAAGTTTGGCATGGTGGTGCATGCTTGTGTTCCCAGACACTCAGGAGGCTCACTTGATCCTCAAGCAGGAGGATCACTTGAGCTTGAGAAGTTGAGGCTGCCATGAGTCATGATCATGCCACTGTGCTCCAGCCCAGGTGACAGGAGTGAAACTCTGTCTCAAATAAGTAAATAAATAAATAACCATGAAAACGTTATTTAACATGAAATGTTAAGGTGAAAAAGCTAGCCGACATCCATGAACATATGAGAAATACCAGTAGATATGGAAACTATAAACATGGACCAAATAGGAGTGCTAAAAATAAAAAAAAACCTGTCATTAATAAATAATTTATTCAGTGGTATCAACAGTAGCCTAGACACAGAGGAGGAAAATACCTGAAAACTTGAAGATGATAAAGGTTATAAAAACTGAAACACAAAAGTAGAAAGCAGAAAATACAACAAAATATCTGAGATCTATAGGACTCACATATATAAAGTAGCAGAGGAAAGAAGAGAAAATGGGGCAAAAGAAATTATTGGAGGGATAATTTAGATTTTCCAAAACAGTTAAAAAAAAAAAGTTAGGAAACTTCAGGCAAGTTAACTGCACATTTGCATGTGTGCACACATGCCCCACATAACATACTTAAGAACATCAGACTCAGCCTTCTGAAAACAAAGATAAAGAGAAAATCTTAAAAGCAACATTAAATATTACACATAGAGAAAAAAAAGAATTATTGCTGACTTCTCATCAGAAACAATATAATCCAGAAGACAATGGAAAGACCATTTTCAAATGCTTGAAGAATGTAACTTAGAATTTTATATATATTAAAATACGTTCTTCAAAAGCAAGACAAAATAAAGACATTTTTAGATCAATGAAAGTGGAGATATTTTATCTCCGAAGGGTCTGCACTATAAGAAATGCCAAAAGGGCTGTTCAGGCTGAAGAGAAATGATACCAGATAGAAGTTCAGAACTGAAAGAAGAACACAAGAAAGGTTTGTGAATAAATACAGAAAACCAGTTTCATTATGTTTAAGAGATAAAAACATACACATTTATATCTGAATTTCTGTAAAAGATTATAAACTACTTAGAAATAATATGTTCATATAAGTTATATTATTGTGGGGTTTATAACATCTGTAGAAGCAAAATACACAACAAAAGCACAAAATATGTGGAGGCAGAGGGGTAAATAAAACAATATTGTAAGATTCTTATATTGTTCACAAAGTAGTATTAAACTGTTTTCAGATAGACTGTGATAAATGGAAGGCATAGATTCTAATATTTAAAAACTACTCTTACAGGCATAGCTAGAGGAAGCAAAATAAAATTATTTTTAAGAACCCCACAGAACTCAATTCGTTTAAAAGAAGGTAAAAAGCCTACGCTGGCTGCAGGGTGATGAGCATATCAGAGATTGATGAGCAGGGGTTGGGACACAGTGGCCAGAGGGGTGTGAGGGCTGCAGGTGGACTGACTTCTTCCTATGCCCAAGGTCCTCAGCAGACAGCTTAACTCATCATCAGGTGGCATCATGTTAGGAGGATGGTAGCACCTGAAGTGGTTATACATGTAGAAGGTCAGTAGCCAGGATGAGCTGACCTCAAGTTTGCGATGTATTAAAACAAGCATTTCACTCATCCTCTTCTTTGCTACATTCTAAAGCTGTTTTTGATATTTAAATGAGCTTTTAGCCTCTTGGTGAATCTTTATGTATTTGCAGGTCACACTGTTAACCGGCCCGGTGACTCAGTAAAATCTCTTTTTCTGAAAAAGTGAATATTTTAGTTTACATAGTCAATTGCTTTTTCTCGAGCTATCAAAAATTTTATACAATTTAAAAATATGTATGGGTCGGGGAAGATAATACAAAGATATGTTGAATGGGAAAATAAAAAACCTGGCCAAATTAGTGTTTCGTATCATTTATGGTAAGATAACAATTTTTTTAAAAATGATTTTGAATGTAAACTAGTAGATTAAAAAGCAAACCACTCTCCTTTGTTCAAAGAATGATTACCTTAAACCCTGCTACATTTATTAAAATATTTTATTAACATTTTTTAAAAGGAGGCAGAAAAGGAGAAACAGAAAAACCAGTTGCAAATAGGGATAAATAAAAACAAATTCTGAGATGGTATACGTCAGTCTGACAACATCAATAATTATGGCAAATATAAGGGGACTAAACCCAAGCTCTAAAATAGCAAATCATCAACTCAAGGGAAAATACCAGCTCCAGGGTTCCTTTTCTCTTGAGGGAATGGCTTTTAAAAATTATGTCCTTTGGTGCAGACTCTGCAGTTTGTTGGTTCTTCAAAAAGCTAAGTGGTAAATTTCATTGTCAGTCCAAGCCATCATACCTAAACCTGGAGTCATTTTTGGCTTTAGAGAGAGAAACGATAATGAGCTATTCAATCTTGCCCAATGCATGCCCACAATAACTCCAGACCTTAATTATTCTGCTTCATCCTTGTAATAACCTCATTTTAGGTACTCATGACCTCTCATTTAGATTATTTAAATAGTGTCTTCATCTGCCTTTCTACTTGCACTTTTGTCATCCTAAAAATTATCCTCCACGTTGCACCTAAAATTACCTTTCTAATACCCACCTTTTTTCTTCTCTCCTTTCCTTAACAGTCTTTAATAGCTTCTCATTGTTTACAAAATGAAGATCAGGCTCCCTAACACTACCCATCTGTCTAGGCTATCTCCTGTAATTCTTTGTCATATAGATTATATCTCAACAATTCCAAATTAATTATTTATGGGTTTTTGTTTGTACGTATAGTTCCATACCTGAAACACTTCTTCTGCTTGATAATTGATTATTCAAAAACTGGTTCAGGTGTGACCTTCTCTTCTCATTTTATCTGATATTTTTCTCCCTATAGAGTTATCATTCACCTTGTGTAATACCTCTATAGTTTGGATATATTTCTGTTATTACATGTATCACATGTACTATATGGTTTAAATTTTTCATTTTTTAAATTGAGGTATAAAAATTTACCATAAAATTCACCCTTTAAAAGTGTACACTTCAGTAGTTTCCAGTTTATTCACAGAGTTGTACAATCATCATCATTATCTAATTTCAGAACATTTCATCACCCCAAAAAGAACCCCCGTACCCATGAGCAAACCATCTCTAATCCCCTGCTGCCTCCCGCCTGCCTGCAGCCCCTGGCAAACACTATTTATATTATGTTCCTTGTAGATTTTCCTATTCTGGACATTTCATATCATTAGAATCATATAACGGCCTTTTTGTGCCTAGATTCATAATGTTTTCAGAATGCATCCATTTGTAGAATTGTTATGTTGGGGTTCAGGGGAGCCCTCAGTTTCCCTGAGAGGACATTTCTTCAGGTTCTTGGTCTATTCACTCCCCAAGAATGGGAGAGGAGACCAAGGCACAGTGCACAGTAAATGCTGGACTCAAAAGTGTTTGTAGAAAGTGATTTATTTAGGTAGAGCGAAAAAAAGGAGAAGGAGAGAGAAAGAAGCAGCTAACGCTCACACTGAGTGAGAGAATCCAGACAGATGGAATCCGGGAGAGGAAGGCAGCTTCCACACTGAGTGGAAGGGAACAGAGAGAGATGGAGTTTAGGAGGGGAAGACAGGCTTCCATGAGGGAGTGTGGAAGGGGACTCCAGAAGGGAAATCCAAGAGAGAGAAAGACGGCTTCCACGAAGGGAGTGTTTGTGGAAGGAGACCCAAACATGGAAGCCAAAGGGGTGGGGAAGAAGGGGACTTTTAACCTGGGAGGAGCCCCCACCTTCTCTAATGAAAGGAGTTCCTTAGAACTTCTGTTGGAGTGATTTAGTTTCTTCCCATGCCCGTGAAATTTAAACATAACCCGTTAAATTTCCCAGATGAAGATGTATGGAAAGGGGAGAAAATATTGCCCTGGGAAGTTCTTGCCCTAGAAACTACGCCCCCTTGTGGACCTGGAAAACGAACACATTCCCTCAGTATGGATCAATACTTTATTCTTTTTCATGATCAAATAATATTCTGTTATATGGATGAATATATCCATGTTTATATGGTCATTGACTGATAGACTTGAGGTTACTTCTGCTTTTTGGCTAGTATAAATAATATTGCTATGAATATTCATAAACAAATTTAGGTGTGGAGACATATTTTCAGTTATCTTTGATATATTCTAGGAGTAGAATTATTGGGTTACATAGTAATTCTGTGCTTACCATTTTGAGGAACTACCAAACTATTTTCCAAAGCAAATACACCATTTACATTCCTATCAGCAATATTTGAGAGTTTCTCCACATCCTTGTCAACACTTGTTATTACTCGACTTTTTTATTATAGCCCACTTAGTGGGTATGAAGTGACATCTCATTGATCTTTTATTTAGCATTTCTCTTATGACTCATTAAGGGAAGCAATCTTTCATGTGCTTATCATCTATTTTTGTGTCTTCTTTAAAGAAATCTTGGTTCAAATGATTTGACTATAACAATCAGGTTTTTTTTTTCTTTTTTGCTGTAATAATATTTTATGTATTCGTGAAGCAGAACACTTATAGGCATATTATTTTCAAAGATTTTCTCCTATTCTTTGGGTTGTCCCTTCACTTTGTTTGTTGTTTCCTTCCCTGTGCAGAAGCTTTTTAACTTGATAGAATCCCATTTGTCCAATTTTCTTTTGGTTGCCTTTGCCTGTGGGGTATCACTGAAGAAATCTTTGCCCAGACTAATGTCCTGGAGAGTTTCACCAACGTTTTCTAGGTAGTAGTTTCAGAGTTTAAGGTCTTAGATTTATCTTTAATCCATTTTGATTTGATTTTTATATGATAAGTGATAGCGGTCTAATTTCATTTTTCTGCATATAAATATCCAGTTTTCCCAGCACCATTTATTGAAGAGATTGTCTTTTCCCCAGTGCGTGTTCTTGGTACCTTTGTTGAAACTGAGTTCACTAGGTGTGAGGATTTGTTTTTGGGTTCTTTATTATGTTCCATTGGTCTATGTGTCTGTTTTTATACTATTATCATGCTGTTTTGGTTACTGTAGCTGTGTAGTATAACTTGAAGTCAGGTAATGGGATTCCTCCAGTTTTGCTCACTTTGCTTAGGACAGCTTTAGTTTTTAAATTTATTATACTTTAAGTTCTAGGGTACATGTGCATATCATGCAGATTTCTTATATAAGTATACATGTGCCATGGTGGTGGTTTACTGCATCCATTGCCCTGTCTTCTACATTAGGTACTTCTCCTAAAGCTATTTCTCTCCAAACTCCCCACCCCCTGCTATTCCTTCCCTAGTCCCCCACCCTCCAGGCCTGGTGTGTGATGTTCCCCTCCCTGTGCCCATGTGTTCTCATTGTTCAACATCCACTTATGAGTGAGAATATGCAGTGTTTGGTTTTCTGTTCTTGTGTCAGTTTGCTGAGAATGATGGTTTCCAGCTTCATCCATGTCCCTGCAAAGGACATGAACTCTTCCTTTTTCATGGCTGCATAGTATTCTATGGTGTATATGTGCCACATTTTCTTTATCCAGTCTATCATTGATGGGCATTTGGGTTGGTTTCAAGACTTTGCTATTGTGAACAGTGCCGCAATAAACATACATGTGCATATGTCTTTATAATAGAATGATTTACAATCCTTTGGGTATATACCCAGTAATGGGATTGCTGGGTCAAATGGTATTTCTATTTCTAGATCCTTGAGGAATCACCACACTGTCTTCCACAATGGTTGAATTAATTTACATTCCCACCAACAGTGTAAAAGTTTTCCTATTTCTCCAAATCCTCTCCAGCATCTATTGTCTCCTCATATTTTAATGATCACCATTCTAACTGGTGTGAGGTGGTATCTCAATGTGGTTTTGATTTTCATTTCTCTAATGACCAGTGATGATGAGCGTTTTTTCATATGTTTGTTGGCCGCATAAATGTCTTCTTTTGAAAAGTGTCTGTTTGAAAATCAAACACCGCAGGTTCTCACTCATAGGCAGCTGTTGAACAATGAGAACACATGGACACAGGGAAGGGAGCATCACACACTGAGGTCTGTGGGTTGGGGAGACTAGGGGAGGAACAGTGGAGGGTAGGGAGTTGGGGAGGGATAACATGGGGAGAAATGCCGGATATAGGTGATAGGGATGGAGGCAGCAAACCACATTGCCATGTATGTACCTATGCAACAATCCTGCATGTTCTTCACATGTATCCCAGAACTTAAAATGCAATTAAATATATATATATATATACATATATATATACACACACACACATATATATGTATATATATATGTGTATATATATATATATATGTGTGTGTGTATATATATATATATATATATATATATATAACCAAAATAAAATAAAATAAAAGTGTCTGTTCATATCTTTTGCCCACTTTTTGATGGAGTTTTTTTTTTTTTTTTTTTTTTTTTTGTTTTTTTTTTGTAAATCTGTTTTAGGTCTCTGTAGATTCTGGATACCCTTTGTCAGATGGGTAGATTGCAAATTTTTTTCCCATTCTGTTGGTTGCCAGTTTGCTCTACTGATAGTTTCTTTTGCTGTGCAGAAGCTCTTAAGTTTAATTAGATCCCATTTGTCTATTTTGGCTTTTGTCGCCATTGCTTTTGGTATTTTAGTCACGAAATCCTTGCCCATACCTATATCCTGAGTGGTATTGCTTAGGTTTTCTTCTATAGATTCAGTGCTATCCCCATCAAGCTACCAATGACTTTCTACACAGAATTGGAAAAAAGCACCTTAAACTTCATATGGAACCAAAAAAGAGCCTGCATAGCCAAGACAATTGTAAGCAAAAGAACAAAGCTAGAGGCATCATGCTATCTGACTTCAAACTATATTACAAGGCTACTGTAGTCAAAACAGCATAGTACTGGTTCCAAAACAGAGATATTGTTCAATCTTGGTAGGTTTTTTGCGTCCAGAAACTTGTCTATTTCTTCCAGATTTTCCAATTTATTGGCATATAGTTAATCATAGTAGCCACTAATGAAGCTTTGAAATTCTGTGGTATCAGTTGTAATGGCTTCTTTTTCATCTCTGACTTTATTTATTTGGATCTTCTTTTTTCTTAGTCTGGCTAAATGTTTGCCTATTTTAACCTTTAAAAAAAACCACATTTTTGTTTTATTACTTATATTGTTTTATTCTTTTCAATTTCATTTATTTCTGCTCTGATCTTTATTATTTCTTTTCTTCTACTATTTTGGGGTTTGTTTGCTCTTGCTTTTCTAGTTCTTTAAGATGCATTGTTAGGTTACTTTATGTTTTTCTTCTTTTTTGATATACACACTTAGAGGTACAAACTTCCTTTTTAGTACTGTTTTTGCTGTATCCCATAGGTTTTGGTATGTTGTGCTTCCATTATCATTTGTTTCAAGACATTGTTCAATTTCCTTCCTAATTTCCTCACTTACTGGTCATTCAGGAGCATACTGTTTAATTTCCATGTATTTGTATCGTTTCCAAAATTCCTCTTATTAGTGATTTCTAGTGGTATTCCATCATGGTCAGAAAAAATGCTTGATATTATTTCAATTATCTGAATCTTTTAAGACTTGTTTCTTGACCTAACATATTGTCTATCCTTGAAAATGATCCATGTGCTGAGGAAAAGAATGTGAATTCTTCAGCTACGGTGAAATGCTCTGCAAATATCTATTAGCTCTATTTGGCCTATAATACAGGTTAAGTTCAACCTTTGTTGTTGGTGGTTTTCTGTCTGTAAGATCTGTCCAATGCTGAAAGTGAGGTTTTGAAGTCTCCAGCTACTATTGTATTAGAATGTATCTCTCTCTTGAGCTCTAATAATATTTGCTTTATATATTGGGTGTTCCACTGTTGGGTGCATATATACTTAATACTTAAAACTGTTATATCCTCTTGATGAACTGACCCCTTTATCGTTATATGGTAACCTTGTTTCTTACAGTTTTTCTCTTGAAATCTATTTTGTCTCAAATAAGGATAGTGACTCCTGCTGTTTTTCCATTTCCATTGGCATGGAATATCATTTTCCATCCCTTTATTTTTAGTCTGTGTGTGTCTTTATAGGTGAAGTGTGTTTCTTGTGGGCAACAGACCAATGGGTCTTAGCTTTTAGCCATTCAGCCACTCTGTCTTTTGATTGGAGAGCTTAGTCCATTTACAGTCAATGTTACTGTTGATAAGTAGTAACTCTTTCCATTTTACTATATGTTTTCTGGTCTTCTCTTCCTTCATTATTTCCTTTCTGTCCTCCTTTTAGGGAAGGAAATTTTCTCTGGTGATATGATTTAGTTTTTTGCTTTTTATTTTTCGTGTATCTGTTGCATGTTTTTTGGTTTAAGGTTACAATGAGGCTTGCAAATACTATTTTATAACCTATTAATTTAAGCTGATAACAACTTAACACCATTTGCATAAACAAGAACAAACATGCAAAAAGAAAACTAAAAAAGACTCTACACCTTAACTTTGTCCCCCTACTTTTTAACTTTTTGTCTTTGCTTTTTGTTTTTGTGTTGATGAAATCCCTCAGACTTTCCTTGCCTGGGAAAGTATTTCTCCTTCATGTTTGAAGGATAATTTTGCTCGATATACTACTCTAGGTTAAAAGTTTTTTCCTTAAGCACTTTAAATGTGTCATTTCCCTCTCTCCTGGCCTGTAAGGCTTCCACTGAAGTTTCCTGCCAGATGTATTGGAATTCCATTTTATGTTTTTGTTTCTTTTCTCTTGCTGCTTTTAGGATTCTTTCTTTATCCTTGACCTTTGGGGGCTTATTAAATGTCTTGTGGTAGTCTTCTTTGAGTTAAATCTGCTTGGTGTTCTATAGCCTTCTTGTACTGGGATATTAATATGTTTCTTTAGGTTTGAGAAATTCTCTCTTATTATCCTTTTGAGTAAACATTCTATCTCTTTCTTTACCTCTTCTTTAGGGCCAGTAACTCTTAGATTTGACATTTTGAGGCTATTTTATAGATCCTGTAGGAATGCTTCATTGTTTTTTTTTTTTTTTTTATCTACTTTTGTCTCCTCTGTCTATTTTCAAATACCCTGTCTTCAAGCTCACTAATTCTTTTGTTTGATCAATTCTGCCATTAAAAGACTGATACATTCTTCAGTAGCCAATTGCAATATTCAACTCCAGAACTTCTGCTTGATTCTTTAATTATTTCAATCTCTTTGTTAAAGGTATTTGATAGAATTGTGAATTCCTTCTTTGTGTTAGCGTGATATTCTTTTAGTTTCCCCAAAACAGCTATTTTGAATTCTCTGTCTGAGAATTCAAAAGGTCACATAACTCTGTTTTTCTATGATTGGTCCCTGGTGCCTTATTTAGTTCATTTGGTGAGGTCGTGTCTTGATGCTTGATGCTTGTAAATGATTGTCTGTCTGTGCATTGAAGAGTTAGGTATTTATTGTAGGCTTCACAGTCTGGGCTTATTTGTACCCATCCTCCTTGGGAAGGCTTTCCAGATATTTAAAAGGATGTAAGTGTTATGACTTAAGCTGCATTTGCTTTAGGGAGGACTCGAAGCCTAGTAGCACTGTGGTTCTTGCAGACTCATAGAGGTACTGCCTTGATGGTCTTAGACAAGGTCTGGAAGAATCATTTGGGTTTGTGTTCTTTTCCCTTACCTTCTCTCAAACAATCGAAGTCTCCTTCTCTTTTTCTTTTGAGCCATGTATAGCTGAAAGTAGAGTCACACAAGCACCCCTATGGTTACCACCTCTAGAACTGCTCTGGGTGACACCTGAAGCCAGCACAGCACTGGGTCTCACCCAATGCCTGCTATAACCTCTTCCTGGCTACCATCTATATTCACTCACAGCCCTGGGGCTCTACCATCAGTAAGTGGCAAAGCCAGCCAGGCTATGTCTTTCCCTTTAGTGTGGCAAGTTCTCTCAGGCCCTGGGCAGTTCCAAATGTGCCATCCAGAAGCCAGGGACTACAGTAAAAAAAACTTTGGAATTCTACCTGGCATACTATTGTACTGCAGCTGAGCTGGCACTCCAACCACAAGACAGTCTTTCCATATTTCCCTCTCCTTTCCAAAATGAGAAGAGCCTCACTCTATGGGCACTGTGATCTCAGGCCCACAGGGAGTAGTGACAGACTGCTGCTGATGTTTACATAAGACCCAAGGGTTCTTCAGTTAGTAGATGATTAATTCTGCCAGGACCAGCTTCTTCCCTTCAAGGCAGTGGGTTCCCTTCTGGCCCAGAGCATGTCTAGAAATGCTCCCTTCTGGCCTAGGGTGTGTCTTGAAATGTCTTGCATCTTGGATAGCAGGCCTAGAAAGGGGGCCTCATGACTCTGACTGGTGCCCTATCCTGCTGTAGCTGAGCTGGTATCCAAGGTGTGAGATAAAAGTCCTCCCCACTCCTCTGTTTCCTCTCCTCAAGTGGAAGGAAGGGATCTCTTTTGGAACTGTGAACTATGTAGCATGGGGTTCAGGGAGGGGTAATGCTAGTGAGGTAGTGGGCAAGACTTGACTCCAGAGGCAGGGCTCCAACACTGAAACAAATTGAGGACTAGCTAAAATAGGGCCAGAGCAGGAGCAGCTTTCCACCAGACATTCCCACCAGTGTGCCATGTCAATTTGCCATTGTCATGAAAACATCCAGGAGTTACCGCCCCTTTCCATGGTAATGGCCTGACATCCCAATATTTACTACTCCTTCCCTTGAAATTTCTGCATAAACTTCCCCTTAGTTTGAATGTTATTAAAAGCAGGTATAAATATGACTGTAAAGCTGCCCTGATCTGCTACTGTCTGCCTATGGGGTAGCCCTGCTCTGCAGGATCAGTCATGGAGCTATAACACTGCTGAAGCTGTAACACTGCTGCTTCAATAAAGCTGTTTTCTTTTACCTCCATCTTGCCCTTGAATTCTTTCCTTGGCAAAGCCAAGAACCCTTATGGGCTAAGCCCCACTTGGGGGCTCACCTATGCTGCATCAGCTTGGTGCTCAACATGGGGTGAAGAAAGAAGACAGCATCATGACAGTCCATGGTCACTGAGCAGCTGTCTGCAAAGTGGCAGTCAGTGATTGGCAAGTGGCAGTCTGTGAGGTGGTAGGCAACAAACAGCAGTCAGCAAGGCAGCAGAAGTGATCGGCTAGTGGCGGCTGGTGATTAGGTGGGACAGTGATTGCCAGAAATTGGTGGGATGGCAGTCAGCAGGCTGGCAGTTGGTGGGCCAGTAGTTAGCAGGATGATGAGCTGAGAGGCAGTGAAGCAGAGCTGCAACACCCAACATGAGCCAAAGGCTCTTATCAGAGTAATCATTTCTCCTGGCATGCAGCAGAACTGATCAGATGGGCAAGTAGCTATAGTGCTACTGGTTTGTGTGGGACCTGCTGCGCCAGCTATCAGAAGAGTGGGTTACTGGCCCCATGCAGGCCCTCCCAATGTGGAAGCTGAGCCCACTGCTGGGGTGGCCATAGTGCCACTGCCTCTTGTGATAGTAGCTGCTTCACTGGCAGACTGGTTAGTAGCCCCCATGCAGGCTCTCATTGACCTCAGCAGCAGAGCCCACCCACGCTGAGGGATCCTGGAAGGATCTTCACCTCGGTCCCAAGTGGAAGATCAGTTAGTGCCACTTCTGCTCTGGTGGATGGAAGTGTTCCTTCTGCCTCCATCTCTACGGTATTGGGAGAACTAAGGAATAAAAGCCTTTGCCTAGAGGATCAGTTAGAAGTCCCTTATTGTTTGAGTGTCTCAAAGCATGTCTTTGTCGCCTCTTTCCCTAGTCCCTTATCTTCTCATTTTATTGTTACATCAGTCATTTCCTTTTCAGTCCTAAAATATGGGCAGTCTTATGTTTGCTTTTAACTTTCTGTTAATTTTGTGGGGGCAATTGCTGAAGGTAGGACACTTGCTTGTGAGAGGTCCCCTACCTGGTCCTGGTTTCACTGTTACCTGTCCCTTGAGTGCACCAGAGTTTCCAGCATTTGGTGAGAGGATCCTCATTGGCTGAAACGTGGAAACTCCAAGTTTTCAGCATTGGCATTTCGTCCACTCCTTGGGTGCTCTGGGATATTTGGTGTTGACACTCCCCCTAGGGTGGTGGGTTACAGACCTTCCCTTAGGATAGTATTGGTTTTGCCTTTTTCTGCCCTAAAGTTAGAAGTATTTTCTACTAGCCAGTTGCTAGCCCCTTCCTTTGTATTGTCTTACAACTGCCTTGCTGGAGCCCGTCTTCGTCAATGGAACTGGGAGTTTCCAGGCCCCTGGTCTGATAAACAGCCACCTATAGTGGCAGACAAGTGGCCACCCAAATATTTCAGTGACTCCACTACTGGGCAGGTTCTTCAACAAGTTAGAGTCTCTAAGGTTTCCCTTCATTTATGAAGAAGTCATTATTTTTCCTCCAAAATTTAGAAGCACATGCATTACATTGCAAAGAATCCCTTCCTGGGGTAGGGGAGGGGAGAGGTTTAGTTTAGAATCTGCCAATGAAAGACACTTGTATGATATTTGAGGAATAGAAGAGATATGAAAGTCACTATTCACTAGTAGAGGCAGGCAGACTTGTGGACAGAAGGCACAAAGGAAGTTTGCAGCAGCTCCCAGGCAAGCTTCTGAAATTGCCCACTTCCATGCTATAGATAGCTGGTGTCTATGGAAGCTTACTGTGATTTCTATATCCTTTATCTTCTATAAACTCACAGACATCCTCCCTGACCTTCACTCCCTCTAGGTCTTCTAATAGTTTTAAACGCGTCTAAATACATATATAAAATCTCTTCTGACAAGTATCTACAGTAGTTTCTGATTTCCTGTCTGAACGCTAACTAATACTGTGATATCAGTATTGGTTTCAGGAAAGAAATCCTAAAGGAAACTTTAATTTGTTGTATTGCCTGGTTACATATGTAATCAGTGATGACTTCAACACTAGTAATTGAATACTAGTAAACTGTTCAAAACTAGATAACAGAATACTAGTAATCCATGGCATTCAGTGAAAAACAATTACTTAAAAATTCTTACCATAGTTGACACAGAAGCACTTTAAGGTGGAAAGGAGGATGGTAAGGGTGGGCTAGCTGCTTCAGACTGCTGGAGATCTTGTAGAAGAAACATGACAAGCTCAGGGCTTTGAAATCTTGGTTCAAAGTACCTTTAGAGAACCAGAGAACTTCGAGTTCCCCTCAGAGTCCCATAAGGAAGTCTCTCATCTCTTGCACTCTCAGGAGTTGACATGTCCAAAACAAACAGATTTAAAATGAGATACTGACGATGACATAATTAGATAATAAACTGTGTTCACATTCTTGTCAAGTCTCTTATGTAAAAAATTATGGCATACATTGAAAAAGAGCAGAATCTGAATGTTAAGATGATGACATTTGTGTGAATTCCAATGAAACTGAGAAACCTGAACTTCCAAATTCCTCCCTTCTGGCAGAAATACCTTATCTTTCTTTCCCATCTTAGATTAGCCTCCCGAGCTATTTTCAGACCCCGTAATCTTCTCACTTGAAGTATCTTTGGATGCTCTCAAACACACCCTGAAAATCTTTCATAGCTTCTTGACCTACAACTAGGGCAAAGGTTGCCAATTTTTTTCCTCAAGTCACACATTATAAATATTTTATGTTTCCAAGCCATGCAGTCTCTATCATAACTACTCAACACCATTATATTGCAAAAGCTGCTATAATCAGTATGTACACAAATGGGCAGGCTGTATTCTGAGATTATTTTATTCACAAAAACGGATTTGTTCACGAGCCATTGTTTGCCAACCTGTAACCAGCAAAAGGGTCTGGCTGCATACTGCTAGTAGAAAGAAGCCAAAATCATAATGAGGTGTGATAAAAAGAGAGCGAGACTTTATTAGTTGTGTCAGCAAGGGGAAGAGCAGGTGAAAAAAATGCCACTCTTCAATTTGTGGAAGGAACACAGGAGGTTCTAAAGAGAGGGTTTGAAATGCAAAAGGGTTAGGAGGGGTGCTGCCTGGGAGGTACTAGGCTGTATGATCTGCTCCAATGGCTTATCTTGAATTATTGTTCCATCTGGTGAAGGGGCTGGCACCGTCATGGGTCCTACCAGGTTATAACTTAACTGCAGTCAATCTTGCAGTCAGTCTCTAGCTGGAAGTGGGTTCAGCACTTGAAGTAATCTTTTGTTGGAGAGAGAACTCTGGAGGTGTCTGGTCCCTAGAAGGATCCGACCTCTGAAGATTTTAAGGAAATATATGACCAGAGAAGTGAGTACGAGTTGTGCTTAACAAGCATCTGGTTAAATAAATGTGCATAAGGCATGGGAACATAAAATAGGAAAGAGAAGGGAGTGAAGGAAAGAAAACATTCTGAGGTTGTAAAGTTTATCTCAGAGCTACATCTTGAATCCTAAGAGGTTACAGGGGCTGGGGGAAGGCGAAAGAAAAGAAAGTTTTAGAACTTGGTTTAAGGCTAAGCTGCTTGGTTACAAACCCCTTCTCTAAGGGGATGTATACAAGGACTAACCTAAGAAGAGATACCTTATATACCAAAAGGATTACAATTATTTTTCCAATTTATATCAACAGAAATCTGGGAATGAATTATAAGAGCACTAAGCCAGGTAGAAATTTATTGAAGGTAAACATTTTAGAGAATCTGCTTCCAATGTTTACTTTGAGCAGCTGGAAGTGGCAACTGCTCCTAACTGTCACCTCTCCTTCATTCCTCCCCAATCACTAGTTGACGGAGGAAGAAAATATTTGGGACTAGATTACAGATTGTTCTGTACGATTATTATTCTGTACGGATATTACACAAATGTTATTCTGTACGTATTAGTTTGCACAGTAAGCTGCCATCAGGCAGAATTGAGTGACTATGCATTACAGCTTTACTCAGGATGGCCCTGAATGACGAGGACAAAAGGGGCTAGTAGAAACAGTAAATTTAGCTGTTCATTTGCCCGGAAAGAGGGAAAGCATGGCCAGATATAATACAGACCAACTTAGACTCATGAGCGAGGGGTAATGTTTCGGCCATATTATCAGGGATTTGGAAAGAGTAAGTTTAGAGTACCAGTAACAGTGAGGTCTAAAGATACACCTCGCAGAATGTACATACTGTATGAGAATATTTGACTCTCATCTGAACTGACACATTATTCACTGCTGAGGTAGCTTCAGAAATTAGGTGATAAAAAGGTCCTCTTCTGTAAGTCATTAGTTAGCCTCTTTTCAGATACTCCATATCAATCTGTAGACTCAAGACAATCACAGTTGATATGCCTGAAGGGTGTTTTTTTGTGAAAATTGACAATCTGATTATAAAATGGAAATGCAAAGGGCCAGAAGAACCAAGATGATCTCTAAAGAGGGTAGGAATATTAAAGGGCTTATTCCACTGGATATCAAATCTTGTCATAACGCTTCTGGAATCAAGTTAAGGTAGTGTTGGATTAAGGTTAAGCTGCTAAGCTGCTTGGTTACAAACCCCTTCTCTAAGGTTACAAACCCCTTCTCAGTGTAGTCTACAAGAACAGCTAGAAAAAGCAATTAGATAGATCAGAGTTCAGAAACAGACCTTCTATATATGAACACTTGAATTTTTGACAAATATGGCACTGTGAATAATAGACATTTTTCAGTAAATGGTGTTGAGTTGATTAGATAGCAGTGGAGGAATTGATCTTGATCCTTACCTCACATGGTTCATAAAAATCGATTTCAGATAGATTGTACATGTAAATGCAAAAATAAAGTTTTTAGAAGATGACATAGAATGTTTTTGTGACTTGGACATGCAATGATTTCTTAAATAGGATCAAAAGAGCACCAAATAAATATAAAAGATTGACAATGTCACTACATTAATGTTAAGAATCATACAATTCTAAATCACATAAAAATCCAACACCTAAGAATAAATCAAACAAAAGACATACACCAAAATATGCCATATGACAAAGAAAATTCAAGCTACAATCAGAGAGAATATATGTGCAAGACATATAACCGACAAATTATGTATGCAGAATATATAAAGAATGCCCCTGGCCCCAGAGCTACAAAAGTAAATAAATAAATAAACTCAAATATTGGTGTTAAGCAAACAGAGGAAATCACTGACAAGAATTTAAACTGAAAGCTAGCCCTTATAAATACTAGAGGCCAAATTCTTGCCATCTTAGAAACCTCAGAATGAGAATTTCAATTAGAGTGATCTTGGATTAGAAGTATCCTCAGAGGGCTGGCTGAAGCAAATTAAATTTCCCCATGGACAAACTCATCCGGGTCTCAAAGGATTCCAACACATACAAATCATTCATTCTTGTTCCTCATTTATAAAATGATTCTTCACTTGAGCCTTCTAATGCCATTCTCACATTCCAGAATATGCTGCTCTTTCACGTCTGTCATCCTTGCACCGGCAAATTCCCTTCACCTTTTAGTTCTATCTCCCGACCCTGTGAGCTCCCTTTTCTCCTTCCAAACTTAGCTTGAGCTGTGAAGCTTCTTGGACTCCCTTTGACAGTTAATATCCGCTCTGTGCTCCTGTCCTATTTTAGCACTTAAATTGCATGTATAACCCAAATTTCCCTGGGCCCCACAAGTCTGTGGTGATGAGTGACAACACATCAATATTAATAGCTCAGATGTCACAGATTAATTGTTCCTTTTCCTCTCAGTCCCACATAAAATCTCCGTTGGATAATTCTGGAGATGTATGGGTGTGTCCCGATTGCGCTAGTGAACAATGCTGTGCTCTGCTGTTGCTAAGAGAACCACATCACCAGCTTTCTGTAAGAGCATTGTTCCTGGCCCAGACTCCTAATCCCAGGACTCTAAAGTGAAAAAGTACAAAGATATGCAAACACCATAGCAAGCGTCATCATTCTTTGTTTGTTTGTTTTAGTAAAAGTAAATCGCAGAATATGCAGCTAGAATTGTAAAGCGCAGCTGCTCTGCAGAGCAGCATCGGGAGACAGGCACGGCTTTCCTTTGCTCTCTTTATAAGCTATGGTATTATTTGTATTTTTAAATGTTATATATGTATATCTTTGATACAAATAGACCAAAAACTTTTTAAATGGCACAGGATGCCTTTCATTCTCCACTGCATTGCAGTCAGACTGCCTTCTGTGAAGAAAACGAGGAGCCTGCCTCTTCTCACAGTGTGTCTCATTTTGTCACCACCTGGCCCCGAAGCAAATTGCTTCTACCTCTGTAATCCGCAGAGGTCTTTACGAAAACATCTCCTTCAGCCTCTGCTTGCAACTCCATAACCTAGGATCATGGTTCTACATAATGCAGTAAGGATGGCCTCACATTTCTTGAATAACATATGCACGTTCTTACATACTGCAGAAGAGAGTATAGGTAAGTGCTTAGAGTGTGAGCTCTGACTTTTGCTGTTGGACAAGATGGAATAAGGGTCAGGATTTACCCTCCTGCTTGAAACAACAGCAACAACTAACACAACCAAAATACATTTAAAAATGGCTTTTAAGATACTAGATATCAGGCAATGAAGGATAGCATTGCATAAAAAAATGAGAAATAAATCATCCATCAAATTGCCAGTGTACTGCCCTGAGAGAGTTTCTAGGCTGTAATGCAGGGACAGAGAACTAAGATGGAGCCTGGTAAGACTCCCTGAAATAAGGAAACAGAGCTGAGAGTATGGAGAGACCAAGGCAGCTAGGGTTCATTGGACAGAGCATCAGAGAGGAGAGAGCTGCACAAAGGGAGAATCCCAGAGATCTGTAGAGGGTCTCCTTGAGTATCAATCAGCAGATACATTTAAGAAAAATACCTAAGGCTGGGGGGAAAGTATCCAAGAGAATTAGAGGGAACAGGGCCCAACACCCCGTTGGCCATGGGGCCAATCTACTCACCACCTAGATAGGAAAAAAATCACCATTCTGGCTCTACCTTTTAGTCTTTTCAGACTGATAATGCAAAATGCCATAGACCAAATAGCTTATAAACAACTGAATTTAATCTCTCACAGTTCTGGAGGCCAGGATGTCCAAGATCAAGGTGCTGGTAGATTTGATGTCTGGTGAGGGACTGCCTTATAATTTATGAATGGCCATCTTTTTGCTGTGTTCTCACATGGCAAAAGAGGCAAGACAGCTCTTAGGGGCCTTTCATAAGGACACTAATCCCATTAATGGGGACTATGCCCTCATAATGTAATCACCCCCAAAGGCCCTACCTCTTAATACTATCACATTGGTGATCAGTTTTCAATGTATGAATTTTTAGATGACAAAAACAGACCATAGCAACCTAGCAACCTCTTACAAGCTGTGTGCCCTTGGGCAAGTGATTCCCATTCTCTGTGGTTCAGAGGGAAGGAAATAAAGATTCGAGCACCAATAAGTGAAACAGTGACTAGAAAGACAATGGAAGAGATCAACCAAACTAAGAGCTTTAAAAAAATAAACACGGTTGACAAATCTTTAGCTAGATTAACTAAGAAAAAAAAAGTGGATTTGAATTTTAAAAATTGTAAATGAAAGAGAAGACATTACAACTGACATTACAAAAATATAAAGCATCATACAAATCTACTACAAACGATTATATGCCAGAGAATTGAAAAACCACCTCCACCTCCCAAAGTGCTTGGATTACAGGCATAAGCTACCAATTGTTTTTCCCTTCACTTCGTGTATCATTTTTTGGATTTCTTTGCACGAGGCTTCACCTTTCTCTGGTTGCTCCCTGATTAGCTTAATAATTAACCTCCTGAATTCTTTTTCAAGTAAGTCAGGGATTTCTTCTTGGTTTGGATCCTCTGCTGGTGACCTAGTGTGATTTTGGGGGGTGTTGACAAGCCTTGTTTTGTCTTATTGCCAGGGTTAGTTTTCTGGTTCCTTCTCATTTGGGTAGGCTCTGTCAGAGGAGAGGTCTAGGGCTGAAGGCTGGTGTTCTGAGTTTTTTTTGGTCCCATAGGATGTTCCCTTGATGTAGTACTCTCCCCCTTTTCCTGTGAATGTGTCTTCCTGTGAGCCCAGCTGCAGTGTTTGTCTCTCTTCTGGGTCTAGCCACCCAGTGAGTCTACCCAGCTCCAGGCTGGTGCTGTGGGTTTTCTGCACAGAGTCCTATGAAGTGAACTATCTATGAGCCTCTCAGGCATGGGACCAGTGCCTTCTTCCCATGGAGGTAGCAGAAAGTGCAATGGACTCTATGGGGGGCTTCAGCTTTGGTGGTCTAATGCTCTATTTTTGTGCTGGGTGACCTCCTGCCAGGAGGTGGAACTTTCCAGAAAGCATCATCTGTAGTAGTGTAGCAAGAGACCAGTGGTGAGCAGAACCCTAGAACTCCCAAGATTATATGGCTTTTGTCTTCTTCTGCCAGGGTGGGTAGGAAGGGACGATCAGGTGGGGGTGGGGCTAGGCTTGTCTGAGCTCAGACTTCTTAAGCCTGTCTTGCTGCAGCTGCTGTGGGGTATGGGGGTGACATTCCCATGTCGCTGGAGTTGTGTACCTGGGAGGATTAAGGCTGCCTCTGCTGAGTCATGTAAGTTGTCAGGGAAGCAGGAAAAACCCAGCAGTCACAGGCCTCACCCAGCTCCCACGCAAACTGAAGGGCTGGTCTCACTCTTACCATGCTCCCAGCAAGCAGCCCCGAGTCTGTTTGCAGGTGGAGGGCAAGATGGGTTTGAAAACTTGCCCAAAGTTTTCTGTCTCCCAGCTTCAGCTTCTGCAGTGGGGGTATGTGTTTGGGAGGGGAGGGTCTCCCCCATTTCCACAGTTGGAGTACTCACAGTATTTAGGGTCCTTCAGGAGCAGTCTGCTTCCTTCAGAGGGTCTGTGGTCCTCTAAGGATTGCTAGTTTGCTCTTGTAGTCACTGTGAAGCTGTGGCACTAAGGGCTCCTCAGCTCCTATTCCTTGGATACTTCTCCTTCTTCCTTTCTCTCTTCCTCTCCCCCTCAGTCTGCGGGACACTCACAGAACTGCTTTTTTTAACTTTTTGACACTTTTGCAATAATACTTACCTTAAAACATGAAAGCATTGTCTAACTGTCTAAAAATCCTTTTTTCTTTATATCCTCAGTATAAAACCATTTTTCTTTTTCCATTTTTTACTGAAAAATTTTTTGTTAAAAACTAAAACACAAACACACACATCAATCTAGACCTACACAGGGTCAGGATCATCAATATCACTGTCTTCCACCTCCACCTCTTGTCCCTCTGTAAGATTTTCAGAGGCAATAACATACATGGAGCTGTCATCTATGATAACATTGTCTTCTTCTGGAATGCCTCCTGAAGGACCTGCCTGAAACTTTTTACATTTAACTTTAAAAAATATATAAATAGAAGGAGTACATTCTACAATAGCAATAAAAAGCATACTACAGGAAATACATAAACCAGTAACAGTCATTTATCATCAAGTATTATTTACTTTACATAATTGTATGTGCTCTACACTTTTCTTATAGGACTGGCAGCACAGTGGATTTGTTTATATCAGCATCACCATAAACACATGAGTATCATGTTGTGCTATGACATCAATAACAGCTATGACATCACTAGGTGACAGGAATTTTTCAGCTCCATTTTAATTTTATGGCCACCATCATATACACGGTCTGTCATTGACTGAAATACTGTTATGTGGCATATGGCCTTATATTGCAAAACTATAGTTGTCAAAACTGCATTGTCCTGGCATAAAAACAGATACATAGACCAATGGAACAGAATAGAGAACCCAGAAATAAACACATACATAAATAGTCAATTTACCTTTTTTTTTCCCCTTGAGACCAAGTCTCTCTCTGTCATCCAGGTTGGAGTGCAGTGGTGCAATCTAGGCTCACTGCAACCTCTGCCTCCCAGGCTCAAGTGATTCTCCTGCCTTAGCCTCTCAAATAGCTGAGACTACAGGCAACCACCACACCTGGCTAATCTTTTTGTATTTTTAGTGGAGACAGGGCTTCACCATGTTGACCAGGTTGGTCTAAAACTCCTGACCTCAAGTGATCTGCTCACCTTGGCCTCCCAAAGTGCTGGGATTACAGGTGTGAGCCACTGTACCTGGCTGTCAACTTACCTTTGACAACGGTGCTAAGA
Source organism: Saimiri boliviensis (assembly GCF_048565385.1). Lineage (NCBI taxonomy): Eukaryota > Metazoa > Chordata > Mammalia > Primates > Cebidae > Saimiri > Saimiri boliviensis. The sequence continues at coordinate 56,858,410 of NC_133454.1, forward strand.
AAACAATGGAGAAGGGACAGCCTCCTTAAATGGTGCTGGAAAAGCTCGATATCCACATGCAAAAGAGTGAAACTGGACCCTTATCATCCACCACATACAAAAAGTAACACAAAATAGAATAAAGTCTTAAATGTAAGACCTAAAATCATAAATCTCATAGAAGAAAGCATAGGGTAAAAGCTCTTTGACATTGGTCTTGGAAATGATTTTCGGATATAATACCAAAAACACAGGCAACAAAATGAAGAAAAAAAGACATGTGGAACTACGTCAAACTTTTTTAAAAAGCTTATTCCCATCAAAGGAAGCAATTAACAAAATGAAATGGCAGCCTATGGAATGGGAGAAAATATTTGCAAACCACATGTCTGATAAAGGCTTAATATCCAAAATATATAAGGAACTTGTCTTAGGCCCTTTGGTCTGCTATAACATGATACAATAAGCTGGAGAGTTTACAAATAACAGAAACATATTACTCACAGTTCTGGATGATAGGAAGTCTAAGTCTAAGGTGCCGCCAGATTTGATGTCTGGTAAGGGCTCATGTCCTTATAGATGGCTGTCTTCTCACATGGCAGCAGGCCAAGGGATCTCTCTGGGGTCTCTTTTAGAAGGGCACTACTACCACTTATGACTGCTTTATCTTCATAACCTCAACACTCCCCAAAGGCCTACCACCTAGTAACATCACTTTGGCAGCTGGGATTTCAACATAAGAATTTTGGGGAGACATAAACATTCAGTTCATTGCAGAACTCACACAATTCAACAGCAAAACAAACAAACAAACAAACAAAAAGCAGCCAAATAGCCCAATTGAAAAATGAGCCAATGATGTGAATAGATATTTTCCCGGAGGAGACATACAAATGGTACAAATGGCCAAGAGGTATATAAAAGGTGCTCAACATCATTAATCATTAGGGAAAAGCAAATCAAAACCACAGTGAGATATTACTTCATAGCTATTTAGATGGCTATGATAGAATAGGTGAAAGATGACAAGTGTAGGGGAGGGTGTGGAGAAAAGGAAACGCTTGTATACTGTTGGTGGGAATGAAATAAGTACAGCCATTATGGGAAACAATATGGAGGTTCCTAAAAAAATTAAAAATGGAACTACAATATGATCCAGCAACCCCAATACAGGGTCCATAGCCACAGGAAATGAAATCAGTATGCTGAAAGATGTTCTGTGTTTCCATTACTGCAGCATGTTCACAGCAGCCAGGATAGGGAAACAACTTAAGTATCTGACAATGGCTATTTTTCTTAGCTATCATTCTCTTGATTTTCAGAGAAAATGATTTCTTTTCTTTGCAGACTCAAATTTTATCATTTTATGCAATTCAATTACATTATGTAAGTATGAGGTATACAGTAGAAATAAAAGTTTGTGAACAAACATAATTGACTCTTGGGGAGTATTCCACTTAGCAGTTGGAAGCAGATATGTACGAGTAAACCAAAGTGAAGGCTACTAGCTATGAGTCTTCAGTATTTTATGAAAATTGTTTGGCATATTTCAGAAAGGGAATCAAGAATATTACTTAAGTAGATGATGATTAGAAAAACTTCTACTGTATGCACATATGTATGTCCTGGGGACAGAGTTCATGTTGTCATCTAATTTTTGGAGGGATCTATGATCATTAAAATGTTAAGTGCTGTTAACTTAAAAATTACACAATTTACAAATCTAAGATAGAAGAGAAGAATTTATTTCTTACAAAGTGTGACAGACTGCAAGGTGACCATTCCACAAGACGGGAAGTGTGCCTTTAGCCAAAATCAGAGATGGGCACTTTGAAGAAGAAGGGGTTGGAATAGGAGCTTTATGCTTAACACGTTGGCTAAACATGCATATTCAACAGGTTATAGGAGGAGCAATGAATATTCATGAAGCTGATCCTGACACATGCATGTTGAACAAACATACCTGTAACATATGGCCATGTTCACTTTTGGATGAAGATTTAACATTTAAATATATTACAATTGGGCCTTATACATCAAAATGTTTTTTCAGGTCATGAAGTCACACTGATGTGCAACTTCTGTAAACCAATCAGGACTACCCCATGGTCAGTGGTATTCTTATCAGAAGAAAGTTACTAAAACAAGTCTTTTATCCAACAAAAGCTGTAGTTGTAGTTTGTGGAACATGGGATCAGTTAGTCAGCATCTGGTGAAGCTGCAAACTGTTCTAATATTGCTTATCTGAAGGCCAGTGTTTGTTTAGCTGCTAAAGAAAAAGAAAAATCTTGTGACAGAACATAGTTTATTCTTTAAGTGTAGGGTACATTACTTAACTCTTGCCTGGCACAACCTTAGGTCCTGATTATAATTTGGTATCGTGTTGTCACAAATAATCTGTTCTGCCAGTTTTGCAATCTTTGTTTTAACATCAGTGCTGGTCAGTTGTGTTTAAAAAGGGAGGGGGTAAAATAAGGCCTGTCTAACCTCTCATTCTATCATGGCTAAGTTTTTAAGGCTTTTCTGGATCCCTCTGGCTAAGAGGTGGTCTGTTCGGTCTGTGGGGAGCTTAAGATTTTATTTGTAGCTTAAAGTACCATAGTATAAATTAAAATCCAATCCATGAGGCCAGGTTAAGGAATAAACACTTTCTCTTCCGGTAATCTATTTTTGGACACTTGTGCATCCACATTTTTCATGAAGATTCTTTTCTTTCTAAAAAATAAATTCATGCAAACAGATGCTTCTGAGCTCATGCCAAACCAGCTCATCAGAAATATTCACTCTAAATAACCTGGTGCCTAGTGTTCTTAGTACAGTCCAATGTGATGTAATGAAGACAGGTTGATAAATTACTGATGCATTCAGTGGCAACATTTCACTAAGAAGGCTGTTCTGCTTTACACATCTGAAAGTCAGTTAGAAAGTAACATGGTTTGGATGTTTCCTCCCCTCCAAATCCCATGGTGAAATGTGACCTCCAGTGTTGGAGGGGGGCCAAGTGGGGATGCTTGGGTGTTGGGGCCAGATCCTTCAGGAAGGCCTTGGTGCTATCCTCACAACAGAGTGAATTCTCACTCTATGAGTTCACAGGAGATCTCGTTGTTTAAAAGAGCCTGAACTTAAAAGACAGTCTCCTCCCTCTCTCTTGCTCCCTCTCTCCATGTAACAGGCCTGTTTCCCCTTTGCCTTCCATCACGATTGTAAGTTTCCTGAGGTCCTCTCATCAGAACCAGATAGCAGCATCACACTTCCCGTACAGCCTGCAAAACTGTGAGCCAAAATAAACCTATTTTCTTTGTAAATTATCCAATCTCAATTATTCCTTTATAGTAATGCAAAATGAATGCAGAAAGAGAGTCTGCATTTCCTAACTTCAGAAACTATATTATCTGTAGTTTCCTTTGTGGTACCTTTGTAAAGCCAAAGGTTGTTAAACAATTTAGTGTTCTTGTTAAAGTATAACGTTATGTAATGAACGTGGGCTAATAAATTATTATGCATTAAATGGCAACGTTTCATTTAAAAAATTCTAACTTGCAATCTCAGTTTAGAATCTTCCAAGTGAATGAGGATCCCTAACTCTGTCAGGTCAAATGTCACCCCCTCAGAGGAAGTGAGTGACCATGCTGTCTAAAGTAACAGCTTCCATTAATTTTGATTCTCTTACCCTGTTTTTTCTTCATAGTATTCATCACTATCTGACATTATATATCTATTTATTATTAATTTTCTATCTTTTTACTAGTATGTAAGCTTTGTTAAAGCAGAGACTATTTCTTTATCAATGTATCTCCTCTGCCTACGACAGTACCTGACACTTACCACTGTTACATAATGATTTATTGAGTAAATGACTAAATGGTTTGTTTCCATGCTCATGTTCCAGCCAGACACATAGGCAGGTATTGTGGCTTATCTCTGAATTCCTTGGCACTGACTGGCTGGCATAGAACCTTGTAAAAAATGAATAAATAAATTACCGTTTGATCAGTGTGCCTGGATAGAGAAGACATGTGGGAATGCAGCACCCCAGGATGTACTATTAATATACTTATATACCATGGAATGGTATGCAGCCATAAAAAATGAGTTCACGTCCTTTGCAGCGATATAGGTGAAGCTGGAAGCTATCATTCTCAGCAAACATACACAGGAACAGAAAGCCAAACACCACATGTTCTCACTCATAAGTGGAAGTTGAACAATGAGAACACATGGACACAGGGAGGGGGACATCACACACCCGGGCCTGTTACAGGGTGGGGAGCAAGGGGAGGGAGAGCCTTAGGACAAACACCTAATGTATGTGGGACTTAAAACCTAGATGACGGGTTGATAGGTGCAGCAAACCACCATGGCACATGTATACCCATGTAACAAACCTACATGTTCTACAGATGTATCCCAGAACTTAAGGTAAATTAATTTTTAAAATACACTTAAAATTCATTTTTTTAACTAGATTGTCTCTTGAGGTTTACTTATGACTTCTTTGAGTTACCAGGAGTGAGTGCACATTTCTTGGGAATCCCTAACTCACCAAGAATACAGACCACTTGTAATAGCTAAGGTATATTCAACAATAAAATTTTAGAGACTCAGGGTACTTGATATTTGCTTATAGCATTTCACTTTTGAGCTTTTATTCATTTAATAAATGTTTTATCATCTTCTATGCTCAAGAACATTTTTAAGTGTCCATTAAAATCATTTCACTGGGCAAAACAATGTTCCTTTCCTGATATCCCTCATCAGAATAGCCATTTTGTCTCTGTGCCTATACCACCGGTTATTGTTTATTTCCTGTCTTTGTAATAAGCAACATAGTTATTTATACATGCCCATTTCTCCCATAGCACATAAGCTCTTTAAGTTGGGGACCCATGTGTCATTATTGTAACATCCCTTTCCATTCCCAGTTTTTAGCAAGATGTGTTATACGAAGTAGACACTCAAAAAACTTTTTAAAATTTAAGTTAAAATTATTTTTATTTACATAATCTGAGTCACTTTTTAAAAAAAAAAAAAAACCACCTACAGTATTTTAATTTCATTTTAACTTTGTCCAGTGTCCTATGTACATTTGAAGTTTAACTACCAGAAAAGGCTTTTCAAGGCAGATGGAATCACGTCTTTTTTCCCCTTAAAAATCCCTCATTTGTATCGTTTGATCTTCATGTTATTCATATAATAGATAAAGTGGCCCAGTTAGCCACTTTGAAGTGGCTAAGCTGGTATGACAAGTCAGTCCCCTCTGTTTTAACTTGTTTAAGGAAAGTCACTCTGAAACGACCAATCTTTTGGTACCTTATTTCTGCTTTCCTCCGTCCTCTTCTGGCTATGAAGCCACCCTCCTCTGCTAAGCTGTCCCTGGGAATGGGAGCTGCCCGATTCACGTGTAGCAAATCAAAGCCAATTCGATCTGCGGTAACTTTGGTTTTCAACAACTTGTCCTCTGAAAAGCCTTCTGTCCATGTTTACCCTCATCTTGCCACCATTTAGATCCCTACATAAACCGGCTCACTGAGCCTCCAGCCATTCAGCGCTAGAAAAGCAGCGTCTACGCGTTAAAACCTTGAGCACCTGTTTGGGAACGTCTGTGCTTCCTCCCTCGAGGGCGAAAACGCCCCCGACCCGCGAGTCAAAGGAAGTGTCCTCTATTACCCTCAACGCAGGGAACCCGTTCTAGAAATGTTTGCATCAACACCGTAAACCTGCCTGGTACCACTCTAAGTGACAGTCACCAGAGACAGTTTACAAAGAAAGCAAAAAAAAAAAAAAAAAACAACAAATGTAAAACCCGAAACGCCATCCTCCTCCCCCTGGGTCCAGGAACCCGGCGCCCAGCACTCCCCACAGCCAGAGGACGGAGGGGGCGTGGCCGAGCGCGCGGGGCCCACGTGACCGCGGAGAGCCACGCGCAGGCACGTCGCGCGATCTGCCGTCATATCAGCTTATGGCGCTGGCCGCTGATTGGCTGGCTGCTCTATCCTCGGGCGCCGGCTCGGCCCCTCCCAGCCCGGCCTGTTGGCTGCCAACCTGCCGGGGCAGTCTGCAGAGCAGCGGCGTGCGGAGCAGCGGCTGGCCACCTCCAGGTGGGGTCGGTGGGTGGGCGGGGAAGGAAGCGGAATACACCTGAGCGGGCCGGGCCGGGGAGCGGTGGAATGAGAGGGACAGAGACTTCAGCGCCTGGGACTCGGGCGGGCGAGGCTGAGGGTGTGCCCGGAGCTCGGGTTTTCTCCGCGCCGCGGGCGATTAGCGAGTGCCCTCTGGATGCCAGGCGCTGGGCGGGTGCTAGGAACGCGGTGGTGAAACGGATCAGAGTCCTGCGCCGAGTGGGAGGATAGGCTGGTAGGTAGCCGGGCGTCCCGGGGGGTGGCGGTGAGGGCTGTGCCGGGGGAGCTGCGGGCGTGCGGCTGCGCCACCTGGGAGCCCAGGAGGGATCGCGGGGCCCATGGGAGGCCTGGCCGTGAAAGAGCCGACCGTGGACGGGCTTGAAAATGCAGTGTTTTATGCTGGGTGTTTCACGTCTCTTACTGAAGGGAAGTCTGGTCTGGCTGCTGAACAGGAATGCTTTACTATTCCCTTCGTTCTTGCAGGAGTTTTTTTCTTTTAAGTTCCAAAGGAATCAGGCTCAAGAACTGGTCGGTATCAGAACTCCTGACCATTGCAGTGCAACCTTCTGTTACTGCAGCTTAATTAGGAGGGGCAACAATCTGGGATTGAGGAGACTAAAAGGAAACGGGAAATAATCTATTCCTTTAGCATCATAAAAGGAAAAATAATGTATGCTACCATCCCTGTGTTACCGCAGAGTAGATTTGGAGGTGGTACAAGTGAAGAAAACAAGACCTCAGTAGATAAAGTTTCCAAACTGGAAAGTTTGTGGCAGCTTGGTACTTTTAAAGGAAACTCTCTGGGAAGTTGTCTTTATATCACTATCATTTTTTTTTAAGAGTTTCTAACGATTAATACTTGATAAATAATAAGGATCACCTATTGATCTTTGATCATTTACAGAGTGCTTTTCCATTCATTATGTAATGTAATTAATTAGCATGGTACGCAGAATTCCTCATCTGTATATAAAACTTTTGTTTGTTTTTGTTTTTTGAGATGGAGTCTTTCTCTGTCACCAGGCTGGAGTGCAGTGGCATGATCTCAGCTCACTGCAACCTCTGCCTCAGGGTTCAAGCGATTATCCTGCCTCAGCCTCCTGAGTAGCTGGGACTACAGGCATGCGCCACCATGCCCAACTATTTTTTGTATTTTTAGTAGAGGTGGGGTTTCCCCATGTTGGCCAGGATGGTCCCGATCTCTTGACCTCGTGATCTGCCTACCTTGGCCTCCCAAAGTGCTGGCATTATAGTCCTGAGCCACCACGCCTGGCCAAACATCTTGATAGGTAACATAATGTGGTAGCAAAGAGAAAGGGTTCTGGATTGTACATCCCAGCAGGTTTTTTGTTATTGTTGCTTGTTACTGAACAAGTAATTTAAATACTCCTCACCTCAGTTTCCCTGTCTATAAAGTGGGAATTATAGAAGTACCTATCTCATAGAGCTATAAAGATTAGACGAGGTTATACAAAAATACCTGGTTCTCAATGAATATTATTTTCTATACTTTTTTTTTTTTTCTTTTTTGTGATGGAGTTTTGCTCTTGTTGCCCAGGCTGGAGTACAATGGTGCAATCTCAGCTAACCACAACCTCTGTCTCCCAGGTTCAAGCGATTCTCCTGCCTCAGCCTCCCAAATAGCTGGAGTTACAGGCATGCACCACCACGCCTGGCTAATTTTGTATTTTTAGGTAGAGATGGGGTTTTTCCATGTTGGTCAGGCTGGTCTTGCACTCTCGACCTCAGGTGATCCACCTGCCTCAGCCTCCCAAAGTGCTGGGATTACAGACATGAGCCACGGCACCTGTCCTATTTTCTATACTTTTTAAGTGAAGCAAAAAGATAATAGTAGACTGAGTTGTTCTAAGCCCAATATTGTTATTGTAACTGCATTTTAAGAAAAGGTTTCTTTAATTCTCCAAGGACAAAATATTTAAGCTTCTGTTTGAAGCAGTGATACTTAATTTAGGGTCTTTGGAACCCCTTACTTCAGGGCTTATAACCCCTTAAAATTATATGAGCTTGTAGAGGCACTGAGAATTAAAAAGAAAATTCAGGGATTACAACCTGAAGTAATGGTGAAGAGGCAGTAGAACTTGGCAGAAGTTCACAGACTTTGCAACCAGATTGTGTGTATTTGTGTATTTGCATCCTAGCTCTAGCATTTATTTACTCTTATGACCCTGTGCAAGTTACTTAAAATTTTTGTATCTATAAAAGATAAAAAAGTCCAGCTTCTTTATCTATAAAATAATACTAATACCTAACTTTTGGGGTTTCTCAAAAGGGTTAAATGAGTAAATATATGTACAATATTTATATTACCTAGTATGTAGTAAATATTACTATGTACTAGTAATATTTAACTGCTATCAATTATTTTTCAAAGAAAAATCAAGTGGTACCTGTTTTATCTTCATTGAAGTAATTTTGACTCATTTTTGACTGCCTTAATGATAACAATATAGGTGCTATTTTATTGCGTACCTTTTGTAGGTCAAATGATGTCCAAAGGCTACTTAGTTCCTAAACTTTATGGCAATCAAACATAATGTTTGTGTCCTTTTTGGTTGCACCATATACTGTTCTAGGTATTGTCTTGAATTAGGGCTACCTGGCACTGTAGGGAACATGGAGATTGGTTCATCAACTCTTACTAACCTTTAGTGATGTAGCAATATCCTTTTCAATTTTTAAATGTTTATCTTCCTCTGGTACTATGTACTTGGTACACTGTCCCTGCTACACCACCTCCCTTGACAGTCCTCACCCTTATCACTTCAACTACTACCTGTATACAACTAGCCTCGCTTGTGAACTTCACATTTATGTTTACATGTGGCCTATTGCTTATGTCTAGGATATAAGATGAGCCGGATAATTAGATTTTAAGATCTGCATTGAACCCATTGTGAACCCCAGGTATCAATTTAGGAAGTTTATTTTGCCAAGGTTAAGGATGCATCCGTGTCACAGCCTCAGGAAGTCCTGACAACATGGGCCTAAGGTGGTCCGGGATATAGTTTGCTTTTATACATTTTAGGGAGACATGAGACATCAATCAGTATGTGTAAGACGTACGTTGGTTGGGTCTGGTAAGGGGGGACAACTCACAGTAGAGGATTCCAGGTTATAAGTAGATAAGAGACAAAGGTTGCATTCTTTTGAGTCCTTGATTAGCTTTCCACTGCATACACAATTTAGTCTGGCTCAGTAAATCTGCATTTTTACATAAACAGTAGGGCAGAAGAAGCAATCAGATATGCATTTGTTTCAGGTGAGCCTCAGAGGGATGACTTTGAGTTCTGTCTGTCCTTTGTCCTCAAAGGCATTTTCTGAGGGCAAATTACTAGGGAGAGATGTAGCTTCTTATTTTTGTAACTATCTTATTTAGGAATAAAATGGGAGGCAGGTTTGCCTAACATAGTTCCCACCTTGACTTTCCTCTTAGCTTAGTGATTTTGGAGTCCCGAGATTTATTTTCCGTTCACACCATCATTCCTTACCTATCTCCTATTCCTACCCTACCCAAATCTGCTAGCTCTGACAGTATTCCCTATTTCAGTTACAACGACATCACCATCTACTCAGACCAGCTAAAAATCTCACAGTCATCCTAGATTTTTCTGTCTTTCATATTCCAGCATCTGTAGGTTATCCAAATCCTGTGGATGTTTTTACTTGTGAAATCTCTGCTGGCTAGTCTAACAGCCACTGCCTGAGGTCAGGCTGTCATTTTCTCTGGGTTAGTCTACCACAGGAACAACCAAACTAGTCTCCCTTCTTCTCACTGATAACTCATATTTCTTTTCTTTATTTTTTTGTAGTGACAGAGTCTTGCTGTGTTGCCCAGGCTGGTTTCGAACTCCTGGCTTCAAGTGGTCCTCCTACCTCAGCCTCCCAAAGTGCTGGGATTACAGGCATTAGCCACCTCTCCTGGCCCAGTACTCCAGATTTCTAATGCAGTGGTATTTTTATGAAATATGAGTCTAATTGTATCTTTTTTTTTCCTCCCCAGAAATCTTTAGTGTCTCCCCATAATGTGTGAAAGAAAGTCCAAATTCCTCAGCAGGATAACAGATCCCTCCATACATAGTCTAACAGCAATCTCCTTTACAAGTCCATTCCCTAACATGTTTTTTCCCTTCGTTCCACCCCTATCACTCTAATGCCCAGCAACCACTCCCAGTGAGCCATGAATACACCATGCTCTTCCCTGGCTTTGCAGTTGTGATTTCTCTTTGGAATGGCTATCCCTAACCTTTTCTTTCTGATGATATCCTTCCAAGTCCAAATCTAATGTCATATTCACTAGGAAGCCTCTTACCATAAACTGAGATAGTTGTGTTGTCTTTGCTGGTTTTATAGAATTTGCATATATATCTGTATTACAGCACATGTCATATTTATATAATTGTTTTTGTAATTGCCTTACCTTCAAAACTGATTTAGACTGTGTCTTTTTAATGTTTGTATGCTTACTACCTAGTGTAGTGCTTAACACTTAATAAGTTCTTATTTGAATGAATTAACAATGGCATGTATGATGAGGGATATACGTTGATATCTGGCATTCGGTGCTAATTAAATTTTTATTTCCCTGACAAAGTGAGGAAATGTTTATAATTCATATCATAAATGGACCACCAAACTCCCTAATATATAAGGAGCTTCTAGAATTTGACTTTTGTAAAGATACTAAAAATCCAGTGGGAAAATGTACAAAGATAAAAATGGATAAATGCAGGAAATAAAACAAATTATTCTAAATTTATGGGGTGATGCTCAACTTTACTTATAATAAGATAGATTCAAATTAAGTATACCCTGATATAACCCTTCTTTCCTGATGAATATGTGGATGTTTGGTGATATCCCCTGTTAGTAAGATTGTAGAGAAGTAGGTAAAGTACTGTCCTACATCATTTGAGGACTGCAAAATAGTTACAACCCTATGGAGAGAAATTCAGAAGTATCTACAAAAGTTATGAGTGCATAACTCTTTGGCTCAGCTCTTTTGGTTTTAGAAATCTGCCTAATGCAGGGCTTGTCATTGTAGCATTATTTGTAATAGCAAAACATTGGAACCTATCCAAATATCTAGATATGTGTTAAGTAAACACATATGTAACACTGAATTAGACATAATTCAGCTGAACTCACACAAAGGGACACAGGTCCATAGTCCCTAGTCACAGTTTGGAAGTCTGGAAAGCCCTGAAAAAACAAGAAGTTGTTTTGTTTTTGCTTTAAGTTCAGCTCTGAAACTCAAATTCTGACTCCAGCTGGCTGGGGTGCCGGTCATGTCTTGGCACACCTACCAGGTATTTCTGGTATTGCTTATTGTTTTGTTACTTTGGGTTGAACATGGCAGTGTGGGAACTACCACCATATGTGACTTAAAGAATAGAAGAACAGATTGTGGATGTTTTATAGTGGTAGTAAGGATTAAGAATTGATGAAAATAGGGAGATATTGCACAGGACCGAAAATGAAGATTCAAACAATGTTTTGGTTAAGTGGATTTCACGATAGAAAGTAAACAGATGTCACTGATTTCTTTGTTGATCATGAAAAAAGCTGGCATATATAATGAACTGCTACTGAAGGATGTATGTTAGTCTTAACAAGGAAGAAATTGAAATTCAGGGAGCAATGTGGTGAAAAATATCTAAAAGTATGGCCAGAGTCCATTGAAAAGTTCAGTATTTCTAGACAGCTCTTTTATGCATTCTCCTCAGCTGTATGTTATGTTAAAAACTTTTTATCATTTACTTTTCCCTCACTGTGACCAGAATACAGTCATTTTCTTTGGGTCTTGCTCTGTTGCCCAGGCTGGAGTGCAGTGGCATGATCATGGCCCACTACAGCCTTGAACTCCTCAAGCAATCCTCCCACCTTAGCCTTCTGAGGGTAGCTGGGACCACAGGGCTGTGCTACTATGCCCAGCTAATTTTTGTATATTTTGTAGAAATGGGATTTTACTGTGTTGCCCAAGCTGTTCTCCAACTCCTCAGCTCAAGCAATAAGCCTGCCTCCCAAGTGCTGGTATTGCAGTCTGAGCCACCATTCCTGGCCCGAATACAACCTTTTTCTCCAAGGAGTGTTACACTCTGGGAAAAATCAAGTGTATTGCCTGCACAGTTAAGGGAGGCCTAGGAATCAAAACCTCTTTTAAGACTTCAGTTGTAAAGATCCTGTTTCCAAAATTACTTAATACTTGAAATGATGTTAATAAATCAGCAATAATAAATGTTTAACATTTTAGCTGACACTGGGGTTTGAAAATGAACCTGTAGATACTTCGAAGGATTTTCTATCACTAATGAGATGATGGTACCTAATCCCTTTAATTAATTATCCCATACATTTAATGGCCAAAGCCATAAATATGTCTGGAGAAGCTGATGTTGAAGAAATGCTGGTGGCTGGTGGGCACCTGTAGTCCCAGCTACCCGGGAGACAGAGGCAGGAAAATCGCTTGAATCCAGAAGGCAGAGGTTGCAATGAGCCAAGATCACGCCACTACACTTCAGCCTGGGTGGCAGAGTGAGACTCTATCCCCCACCCCCCAAAAAAATGGGCTGGGCACGGTAGTGCACACCTGTAGTAGCAGCTACTTAGGAGGCTGAGTTGGAAGAATCACTTGAGCCTGGGAGGTGGAGGTTGCAGTGAGCTGAGATTATACCACGGCACTCCAGCCTGATTGACAGAGCAAGACCTTATCTCTAAATAAATAAATAATTTAAACACACACACACACACACACAAATATTTGATGTGTTTAAGGACAGGGTGAAATTTTGACCTTTGCAAAATGTATTCATAGAAATTTTGAATTCCAAAATATATCTGATGCCAAATGTTTTAATTAAAAATGGTAGTAGACCTGTACTATAAAAAAAGGAGGACATGGTGACTTCCAGAACAGCAGAATAAGAATCTCTGAAAATCTCTTCTTTATAAAAAGCAGCAAAACACTGACAGAAGTTGTCAGAATCAACTTTTGTAGAACTCTAGAAATTAAAACTTCACAAGTTGAAGCTTTACAATAATCTTAACAGCCTTTATTTGAGAAAAATGGTTGAATCTCAGTAAGAACAATTAGCTTTGTAGCATTTTTCATCTTTTTCCATGGCCCTTTCCCTAGCTCCATGGTAGCCTTGAAAACTAAGCCTTACAACACAGTAACTATGAAAAACAGCAGCCTAGCAACCGTGGAAGGTACAGAACAGGTTTGCAGCCCCACCAAAGGCCACAACCCAGAGAATCATCACCACTTGACCTCTCTGGCAGTTCTCAAGACTTGTGTTTACATGAACTGTCTTAAAGCTTGCTTAATGTTGTCCTGCCCCAGTGTATTTGTCAGGAAGAATCATTATTTAATATAACACGTCTTAGAGGCACTGTTACCAGCTGGCACTAACAAAAGCCTGGCCAAAAATACTTAAAAGGGGACACAGAAATGAGATATCCATAGGGGGCTTTGAAAAGCTCTAATATTTTCCTGAGAGTCTAGAATGATTCCTGTGAGAAGGGCTGTTGCACATACCCAAGAAAGGGGAGAAGGCCCTAATTTCTCTTCTTTGGCTGCCCTTGAGGGTTTATGCAAGCAGAAAGTTCAGGCCAGTCAGAGTTTTAGACTGACGACAGAAGTATCGAAAGCATGGCCCAGTACAGCATCTTGGCAAATGCTGGGGAACTTACTGGTTCAAGGCATTTAAGAAAATCCCTCCAGTTATTAGTAAGAGACTTGTAGCTGGACACAACAAAGAAAACAGGTATGTCATTAGTCCAGAGAGTCACTTAAGGCACAGCAACAACAGCAACCTAAAGCCCTGGGGCAGGGTGGGCGGTGGTGCATACAATCTGATTTCCAGAGTTACCCCATCATATTACTTAAAGTGTTCCATTTTCCACAAAATGTTACAAAACACACAAACAGAAAAGTATGGCTTATACACACAAAAAGTCAGTCAGTATAAACTGTCTCAGAAAGCCCATATGTTGGACTTACAGGGCAAACACTCTAAATCAGCTACTACAAATATGTTATAAAAGAACTAAGGAACATCATGTTTAAATAACAAATAGTAGGGAATTCCATGTTTAATAAATAATAAGAAACACCGTGTTTAAATAATAAAAAGAACATATCAGAACAATTTCTCCCCAAGCAGAGAATATCAATAAAATGATAAAACTTACTTTAAAAAGAACCAAACGAAAACACAGGATTTGAAAAGTACAGTGATTGAAATGAACTGTCTTGCTTAACAGCAGATTTGAGCCAACAGAACACAGAACCTGAAGACAGGTCAATTGAGATTACACAACTGGGAAGAGAAAGAAAATGAAGAAATATGAACAGACTTGGGGGAACACCATCACGCATTTCGACATAAACATAATAAGAGTCCCAAAAGAAGAAGAGAGGAATGCATAGAAAGTTTAAGAAAGAGTGGCCCCAGAATCACCGAATTTGATGAAAAACTTTATACATCCAAGAAGCTCAACAGTGTAGCGTTGGGGTTTCTTTTTGGGGTGCTGAAAATGTTCTGAAACTTGATAGTGGTAATGATTGGCTAGCTCTGGGAATGTGCTAAAAAACTAGTGAATCATGTACTTTAAAATAGCAAATTTTACGGTATGTGAATTGTGTCTCAATAAACCTTTTTCATTAAAAATTAAAAAAGGGGGAGCATGATCTTTATGTAGAGATGGAAAGATCTCCAAGATATATATTCAGTTTAAAAAAAGGAACTTCACATTGTATATAATGTGCCACATTTTGTAAGGAAGGAGAGAGAAATTTGTAGTTCTTCCATCTTACATTAATAAACACTGTAAGGATTCTCAGGAAATGGATAGATATGGTCACCCAGAGAAGCGGAAGTGAAATGACGGTGTGGTTTACAGTGACATGGATGGAAGCAGGACTTCACTGTATATCTTTTTCTATTGGTTTCTCATTTTGAAGTATGTGTGTATTATTTTTTAAGAAACTTTCTTAAATCCCTGTGGAGATTTAGTGGAGAAATCTCATAGGGAATCTAGTGGAGTGGAGGAAATAGGCTACAAAGAAGTAAGTATTTTCAAAATTTTCCTTACCTATGGGCTGTTTTATTTCATCAATTGATATTTATTAACTCGGCCCAGTATGTAGGAGATAAAGGCCATTTGAACACCTGAAATCTATTGTGGGTAGGCAATCTGCAGATTGGCTTCTTGTTCAGAAGTTTCAGTTCTTAGTGAGAGACGTTTTAGATTCTGAGCACATTTTCTTGTGCAAACAATGTAGTGAATGAGTAGATCATTAATGATAGATTCCATGGTCGGATCACAAAAGCTGACCATAATATCACCAAATTGTATTGTAACAGGACCAAGAGTATAGAGTGGACTTAAATATTTACTGAATTGTTTAAAGTGTTTTAGAGTTTAAGCATCTGAAACAGGAGTTGGCAAACTCTCTGTCAATGGCTGGGTAGTAAATGTCTTTGGTTCTGCGGGCCATACTGTCTCTGTTCCAGTGATACAAGCCCGCCTTTGTAGTAGAGAAACAGCCATGGGCAATATATAAACATCTGGGTATAGCTGTGTTCTATAAAGGTTTTTACAAAACGGCCTCCGAGTTTGGCCCATGGGCTGCAATTTACCAGCTTCTGATCAGGAGTATTATTAGAGGGAGAGAAGTAAATGTATTCTAGTTCTTAACACCAATAATACATCTTCCTTTGTTCTGTCTATTGGAGTGTCAGAAGAACAGACAGTCCCAATTCTATGGTTGTGGTGGCAGCATGGATATCGTTTAGGGAATTTATCTTAGGTGTCAGCACTGAAGCAACAATCTCTGAAGTACGAGTCCTTGAAGGAGAGAGATGCCACTGAAACTTGTAGCTGAAAGAGGAAACTATCTGTCTGAGTACTTAGTCCCCTGCATTCCCACCTTTACTACTTGCCATGCTGCCATAGGACACAGTAGGGAAGGATACTGAAATGGAATTCGATCTGGGCTTGTGCCACTTAGCAGCTTGATGACCTTTCCTTGGCCTCAGTTTCTCCAACTAAATTTTAGTATCCCCATACATAATGTGAAGAAATTAGACTAGAGATGATATCGAAGACCCTTCTGGCTCTGAAGATAGCATTTAGGGGATTCTGATAGCAGCAGGTATACTACATGTGATTGTTTTTAAATCAGGAACTTCAGATACAGGATTTCTGAAAAGTGTTTGCTTGGAAAAATGTAGACATGGTAAGTAATTGTCACTCATGCTTATCTTTTAGGGGCTAAGCGATGGACCTTGTACTCAGTGTTGCAGATTATTATTTTTTTACACCATACATATATCCAGCTACATGGCCAGAAGATGACATCCTCCGACAAGCTATTAGTCTTCTGATTGTAGCAAATGTTGGTGGTTACATCCTTTATTTCTTCTTTGCAACATTTAGCTATTATTTTGTCTTTGATCATGCATTAATGAAACATCCACAATTTTTAAAGGTACGAAATTTTTAAACCTATTTTCTAACTACTATTACAGTCAAAATAACAATATGATATATTTCTGAGATTTTTAGATTACGTGAATTACATGTAACCATTAAATAAAATTTTGGAGACTAGCCACAAATGGGTTAGATATTATAATGAAGGTTAATCCCATCTCTCCTTCCATTAATTTAAACAAATCTAACGTTTTAATAAACTGTAAGTGTAGTATCTTATCTTGCTAGATGCATATTGGAGCATTTCTATACTGATATTGATGAATAAATAAATGCATACATTTATGTAATTATTTTAATATGTGACTTTCACAAACATTTTTTTTACCTTTTTTTTTTTTTTTTGGCTAGATAGGGGATTCAAACTCAATAGTTTTAAAGTTGTTTATAATCATTTTTAAATTTCAGTTATTTGTGCTTGTCAGTGACTCCAGGAACTGAACGGCAAAAAGTAAAAAACAGAGAGGATTGGGGATGGAAGTTAATCAGGAAAGAACTGGGGTTTAGAATACAGATTTTATGGGAAGGAAAAAAAGGTTTCATAATTTTAAGTACTTATTGCATTTGCTCAGTACAAAAGGAATGATTTTCTTACATACCAGTTTTCATGTATTTAAAATTTTAGTAGAAACAGTTTGGAGGTAAGCCCCTTTGTGTAAAAGAGATTTTAAAAATCCAGTCCAGAACAGTTCAATGCTAGTTTTGTTTAACACAGATTTTGTGATTTTTAAGTACTGGAAATTTCACTTTCAGAATCAAGTCCGTCGAGAGATTAAGTTTACTGTCCAGGCATTGCCATGGATGAGTATGCCTACTGTTTTACTGTTCCTGCTGGAGATAAGAGGTTACAGCAAATTACATGATGACCTGGGAGAGTTTCCATATGGTAAGTAAATAATATGAGTGTCAGGAAGAGAGTAGTCTAAGCACAGATTAGTTTCCTTAAAAAAGTAAATCTGCCTCTTTTTTTTCCATCTTTTAAAATAATTACAAATTATTCTGTTGTTTTTAATGTTCTGTTTTCATGTGTTCATGTCTTGCCACGTGTACGTTTCTTTGCTTTTTTCTATCAATTTTAAAGTATGTTGTAGATGAGATTGGGTCTGGTGGAAGATTGGAGTGATTAGAGATTGGTACTTGCATTTGTTTTCTATTAGTTATTCAACTTCTAAAAAAACTTGAGTAGTTTATGGTAATTGCTGAAAGTTAGAAAATACAGATGTTTAAAATCCATTATTCTGCATCTTAGAAACTGTAACTCTTTTGGCATCTGTCCACCCACTTTTCTGTGCCTATATACTTCATTGTTTACATTTCACAGATGAAGTCCTGAGGCACATGGTGATTTGGACTCTTAATTTTTTTTTTTTCGCTTAGCAACTTACATGGTTGTATTTTCATGCCAATAAATATTGAGTTTATGTAATATATTAGTCATAGTATTGTATGGCTATTCATAAATTATGGAAATGACACCTAATTGTTAGACCTTCAGATCATTACTCTTTTTTGTATGATAAACAGTCCTGCAGTGACTAAACTTTTATGAAATTTTGGAAGTTTTTCAAGATATATTTCTAGGATCTAGTATGTATAAAGCAAGAATCATAGTATTTATTGAAGGCTGATATGTGTCGGTGACAGTTCTCAGCTCTTCACAAATACCAATCCATTTTTTTCCCTACAATTCCATGAGATAGGTACTATCACTATGCTCCTTTTATAGATGAGTCAGTGAGGTGTACTTAAAGTTTCAGTAACAAATAGGTAGCAGATCTGAGACCTGAACTCAGGCTTCCTGGCACCAGCACACCCACTCATTAAGTAATAAGTTACTTATTTAGAAGAGGGAACAAAAAATTATATACTAGGGTAATGAATTGGCTGGGCTTTGAAAAATGGATATGATTATGAGTAAAAATAAAAGGAGGCGGGTATTTTAGGTTCTTAGACCCCTATGAGGAAAGATACAGAGGTAAGACTTCCAAGACGTTGAGAGGATGTTGAGTAAACCTGTCCGGATAGAGCAGAAATACAGGAATGATGAGGTTGGAAAGATCCAAAAGGGTTGGAGTATGGAATAAATGCTAAATTTAAAGTATTTCGTGGAAAGTACATTTTAAGTAGGGAGATAATGTGTAAAGATAGGTTTTAGGAAGATTGATATGAAGGAAGTGATTATTCTCAGAGATTTAGATATAAAGATGCCTTAGGAGTATCCTGTATCATAAATAACTTTATAGTTTAATTAAGTACTTTAGGTAGAAAATTTCAAGTACTTATGAGAGGGAAATGAGGAAATGACTGGATTCTAGGAAGTCGGGAGAGATTAGTTTATATTGAATTAGCCAAAACAGATTGCTGATAGTGTTTGAGGCTAGGATCAACAGCTTGCTGATAGTGTTTGAGGCTAGGATCCCGTTTTGCACTTAGATGGACATGTGAAAAGTGAACTCTAATCCTAGGAGCTCAGTTTTGATTCTTCTGTTTCCCATTTTCTTATCTAGGATTGTTTGAACTCGTTGTTAGTATAATATCTTTCCTCTTCTTCACTGACATGTTCATCTACTGGATTCACAGAGGCCTTCATCATAGACTGGTATATAAGGTAATGTCACTTATGGGAAAAAGAGAAAAAAAGTTACACATTTCAGCAATGTATGATTATAAATTCTGTTCTCTGTTTCCAAGAATGTTCCTCTAACCATATTAAATGTCTAAGTAGCCATAATCATAACAGGTACAGGGTGCAGTTTGTTCATATTCTTCTTTATGGATCTAAGGGGCTGTCTTAAAATTGTTCTGTTCTGGCAGTAGGTACACATGGACTCACAGAGTGGAATAATAGACATTAGAGACTCCGGAAGGTGGGAGGATGGGAGAAGAGTGAGGGATGAGACCCTCCCTATTGGGTACAGTGTGTATTGTTTAAGTGTTCAGGTGCTGGGTACACTAAAAGCCCAGACTTCACCAGTATGCAGTATATCCATGGAACACCGCTGCACTCGTACCCATAAATCCATGCAGAATTGTACTGTTTTAGGGCAAAGAAGAAGGGCATTTTATAAAATAATTCTGCTGATTTCTACAGGACTTTTTAATTAGGTTGTTTCCACACCGTGAGTATGAGAAGCTGGGTTGAACGTTGTACAGGGTCAGGTTTGTGGTGCTAATTGTGTCCTTTTCCTCTGTAGCACCTGCATAAACCTCATCATGTTTGGAAGATTCCTACTCCATTTGCAAGTCACGCTTTTCACCCTGTCGATGGCTTTCTTCAGAGTCTCCCTTACCATGTATACCCTTTTCTCTTTCCATTACACAAGGTGGTTTATTTAAGTCTGTACATCTTGGTTAATATCTGGACGATTTCCATTCATGATGGTGATTTTCGTGTCCCCCAAATCTTACAGCCATTTATTAACGGCTCAGCTCATCATACAGACCACCATATGTTCTTTGACTATAATTATGGACAGTATTTTACTTTGTGGGATAGGATTGGAGGCTCATTCAAAAATCCTTCCTCCTTTGAGGGGAAGGGACCACTCAGTTATGTGAAGAACATGACAGAAGGAAAGTACAGCAGCCATGCAGGAAATAGTTGTAAGAATGAAAAATTATTCAATGGAGAGTTTACGAAGACTGAATAGATTATTGCCCAGTTATTCTTAAGTAAGGATGAAGAAGGGAATATAATATTTCTTTTTTTTTTTAATAAGGAAAAAGTGATCTACATACATCCAGGATACATAGTAAGTAAATGGTATCATTTGGAAATCAGCATTGTGGGCACTGCTGAGGAGTGATCATAAGCGTAGGTCAGGAGAAGATGCTGTGACCACTAGGATTTTAATCTCATGCTTAAAATGCCACTAGTTGTCCCGGGGACAACTTGTGTCTTTCTAGCAGCAGATCTGTAGTTTGTATAGTCTCAACAACAATTTTAAATAAAGATAGAGAATAAATTATTGAGGGGACTAGGCTATATCCATTTGCCTTAATCCACTCATTTTTGTTAAGAATTATTGTGCTTAATAATACCAAGACTAAGCACCATTCAAGAAATACTAATATAAAGACTGTTTCTTGTTTCAGGAGAGGTTAATTCTTCAATGTTGGTATGAGAACGATGACTTGTAGTACTTTATTCAAGTCAAAACATCAGTGTGGAAAAAAAAATTATGACACATTAGAGGTGAGGTAAATGACCTAATTGATGGCAGGTATAATAAGACTATCGTCTTCCTATACGTAGAAGGCTCATTTTCTGGGCACACTGTCTCCTGTTACATTTTACTGTTGAATAAATAAATAGGAATTTTAAAATATCGATACCACCATGATTGAATCCAGATCTGGGATTATGTAACTAAACATTGTGATGGTTATTATTTAAAACCATTATTTAATAGAGTAAAAATATGTGAATCTGGATATATTTAGAAAGAGAAAGTTGATGCCCAAATAATATATTAGGCACTACTGATCGTTTAGTTAAATTGATGCACTGCACTTTTGATATTTCAAAGTTACAAACCTGTGCGTTTTTTTGTAAAAGGAAATAATTGCCAAATACTGAGGCCCATTGCTGATGATTAGTTTTAAAATCACATTCCTCCTCTTCTCCCCTCACTTTTCCCTACTTCCTGTGCAAAAAAGATTTAACAAATACTTTCATAAGGAAATGTGTGTTGTAACATAAATATATTGCAAAAACATAGTTTGTAAAGGCATTCTATAAGCTATTTATGTAAAATCAATAAAAGTTGATCATTATAATTAAAGTGTATCAGTTAATGTTATAACAGCACAAAGTATTCTTTGTACAGATTTTGTGCCAATTTGAAGCCACAAAAATGATGTGGATTGTTAAATGTGTTTCAGAATGTCCCCAGATACTCAGTGTCAAGGGGAGAAAAAAAACCGGGTACCACATTCTGTTTATATTTCACATTTTAACTAGATTTGAGTGTTTTAGCAAGAAACCAGTCATAAAATCTAGTGTCTGGGGTCTAGAAGAAAATGTCTTTAATCTTTGAGTTATCGTCACAGTGTCGTTTTACTTAGATGTACCAATTAGTATTTTGTGATGGGCAAGTGTCGTTTAGAGCTTTTCACTAATCCCACCTGCTCCCAGTGCTCCACCTTGCCCGAGAAAAGGAAATTAAGGAAAAGTAAACTTTGTTTCCTAATATAAGGACAGCTAATGTTTATTGAGCGTTTCCTCTTTGCCAGGAGACTGGGACCCAAAGAAGTTAAGTAACTCTTCCAAGGTTTGTTTCTCTCTCCTATAATGTCCCATGTGGATGTTTGTGGTCAGTGGACAGCTTTCCACCTAGTCATTCTGCGACCCAGGCTCCTTTCTCTTGGGGCTCTGCCTTTCTCTCTGTCCATAGAGACCTCTTTGTTGAAGGAGCGCATAGGGAAAGAAGGAAGTCTGCGTGGAAAATGTTTATGGGTCAGGCCTGGAAGTGGTGCATATCTCTTCTGCCCATGTTCCTTTGGACAGAGCTCGGTCATGTGGCCCACCTAGAGAGATTTTAGAAAATGTGCCCAGCTGTGTGCCTGGAAAGAAGGGGTCACCATTTTCTTGAGCAGCTAGCCAGTTTGCCATATTTGTGTTATTCATTCCCCTCTTCTTGATGATGAAGTGGTGAATGAGCCATAAAGTATTTCAAGTTATCCACACACTAATCATCTTAGTGTCTTTAATTCAGTAACTCCAATGTGAATGTTAAAGTTTCTTCTAGATTCTTATTCCTGTATAGCTAATAGAGAAGAAAGAACAGCTTCCCATGAGGAAGACAGAAGCTTCCTTATAGGTGTTAGGAATAATCAGACTTGCCTCTGCCCTTTCATCCATGTCAAATTCTGGTCTTTTAAAGGAGTGTTACGTAAGTAGTCCTAGCATTTTAATATACACTACAACCACATTCTCCTATTTTCTATTAGAGGAAGTCAGAGAATATTCATGGAAGTGAAGACCAAAATTACCTTCTACGGGTGACTTTGAAACCTTTTGTAGATTACAGGACAGAAAGTGAAAATCAAGATTATGTTTTCTACTTTTGTGG
Source organism: Saimiri boliviensis (assembly GCF_048565385.1). NCBI lineage: Eukaryota > Metazoa > Chordata > Mammalia > Primates > Cebidae > Saimiri > Saimiri boliviensis. The sequence continues at coordinate 56,881,100 of NC_133454.1, forward strand.
TAGAAATTGAGAAGTGGGTAGATATGGTTTGAGAAGACCTTTCAGAAACCTAGAGACTGAGTCTTTGTCTTCCTTCCTGTCTCTGCATTACTGAGTGTGAATTTCCTCATTCCCCTGGATCATGTTTACTTCCCATCTTCTAAAAGCTGGGGACAGATTTGGAAGAGAATTGCAAGTCCAGTTTTTTGATACATGGAGTTTCAGCGCAGGCAGGTGATTTATATAGAAAGGGGGTCTGGGAAAAAGATGGAAACCAGGGAGACAACTGAGAACAAATGTATTTGGGATGAACCCAGATAGAAGAGAAGTTTGAAATCATGAGATTGCCACACAGAGCCTGAAAAAAAAAAAAGATATTCAAAGACACTTACCAACTTGAGGGGTGCAATGGTCTGAATGTCTCCTCCAGAATTCACATGTTGAAATTTATTCGCCAGTGTGATAGCATTTAGAGGTGGGGCCTTGAGCGAGTGATTAAGTCATGAGGGCTCTGGGATTAATGATTTAAAAAGAGGTGTGAGGCAGCTGTTCAGCCCTTCTGTCTCTTCTAACATGTGAGGACCCAGCAACAGGGTACCACTTGGAAGCAGAGACTGGGGACTCAGCAGACACCAAACCCACTGGTGCTTAGCCTTGACTTCTCAGCCTCCAGAGCTGTAAGAAAATAAATTTCTATTATTTATAAATTAGCCAATTGAAGATACTTTGTTAAAGCAGTACAAATGGAATAAGACAAGGGGGAAGAAACTTCCATTCCTGATCTTCCCAACTTCTTCAAATTCATAACACTTGAATGACAGTCTTATTTCAGCACTTACCACTATCACCTATTATTTTTATGTGTGCCTTATCTATTCTAGATGCCAGATTCCTTGGAAGTAGAGATTATATCTGAATCATCATTGTATTAAACCACTTATCCTTAAAAAATGCCCAAGACGTGGTTAAGGTTCAGTAAACACTTTGTTGAATTGATTGATAAAACGGCAGAAATGTCATTCTCTTCAATATATATTTAATAAATCCCTGACAGTTGCCAAGCAATGCACTCGGTACAAATGTTAAATCTCTTCTGATGCTGTCTTTTTAGCCAACGATTTGTTTCTCATTTATTCATTAGCTGACATCTGCTAAGTGCCTTGGAGAGGTCAAAAGGGGAAGTAAGAAATCAAAGATGGTCCCTACATCAAGGATAAACTCTTTTTGTCACTCCAAGTCATAACCCTTTGGAAACCAAACCCACCAGTATTCCAGATTTTGACCACAGATGAATCAGTAATACAAGAACTGGTTAGAGGGTTGAATGAATCTGTATACTCAGCACTTAACACAGTACTCTGGGTAAAAGGAAAAAGATCCTCAAAGATACTAGTTGTTTACATCAAGAAAGGGCAAACCTAGGAGTTTCATCTATCACTTCATCTCAGAGGAACAAGAGCTTTGGAGTTAAATAGGGCTCTGCCACTTGCAAATTACATGATTGTGGTTTCTTCATCTGTAAATTGATTAAAACACTGCCTATCTAGTAAGATAAAATAAGTTAGAAGCATCCAGTTAAATGTTTGTTAACTGAAGCTACTGTTCACGTAAATTGCGCTTAATGCTTTTTTCTTTCTAGGTTCCATGATTATTATCATTATACCTCGATAGGCCCTCAATAGAAATCAGTTGCAGGCGCAAAAGCCTAGATATTTTCACCTTAAAATAGGAGGGTGCAAGACACTGAGGTGAAATAGAGATAGAGGGTACAGAGAAAACTCATGTAAGTAAAACTGACGTTGTTAACATTATTTACTGTAAGTTATCTTTGTAAGAGTGGTAAAATACATACATTATTTGTTGTTACATAATTTCATTTAAAAAAACACTTCACTTTGTGTGTTTTTGTATTGCTATAAACCATAAGGCCAGTCTACAAGGTTTGTAGATGAAACAGAAAAAAACATAGCTTCTTTGAAAAGCAGAATACATTTCTTAAGAAAGGCAGGAAGTGTTTAAACCGTGAGTCAACAAGTTTTACTGTCAAAGCAGATTTTTGGTATGGAAAGAAAAATACTTATAAATACTTGTTTTAATATTTGCTTTATTAAAATATGTTTAAAATATAGCTTTTTTAAAATCTCTAAGCTTAACTTGGAGATCTTGTAAGTACTGTAAATTTGTTAAAAATGAGAAATTATATTCCCATTTCTTTAACAATTTGTAAGTTCCAATTATCCTGAACATTTAATGCCCTTACATATTTTCTGAATCACATTTTCTTAAACATTTGATAAAAGACAATAATATCTTGATCCAACTACCAGAAAGGCAGACTTGTGTACTTGACAGATTTTTCTAAATACTTGACAACTCACAATTCTAACATAAACACAAAATAGCATATCAAAAATTAATCACTCAATTTAAAAGCATTTATACCATAGGCTTTTATTCATTTCTTGAATAGTTTTGTTACATCTTCCTCTTTTAGGCTGCAATGAGCTATAATTAACCACATGCTGGGTGACAGAACAAGACCCTATCTCTAAAAATAAAATACATATATATATATGTATGTATCTTCCTCTATTATACTTTAACTCATTAAGCCATTTTATTTAGATGGAAACTTGGTCCCCTGACATGTTCTATCAAACAAATAGAAACCTGGAAATTTAGTGCACATTCAAATATTAAAACAGACACTGGTGTGGTGACTTTTGTCTGTCCTGTCCCTTCATTGGGACTTTTTTCTTTCGGATCAACCTAATGAAAGTATAATTTACATACAATTAAGTGTAGCCATTTTTAATGTAGAATTCAATGAGCTTTGATGAATGTGTACACCTAGGTAACCACCACCCCCAATCAAGATAAATAACATTTTGTTGCCAGAATAAATTTCCTTTTCCTTTGCAGTTATTCTCCCCAGCCCTAGGTCACCACTGATCCATCTTCTGTTACAGGAAGGTTATTTTCTTCCCTGTTTCAGAATTTCATATAAATTAGATAGTATGTACTCTTGTGTTTAGTTTCCTTAGCTTAAAATTTTTAGAGATACAAGCTGTTGCATATGTCTGTAGCTGTTTTGTTTTTATTGCTGAATAGTATTTCATTGTAGTATACCACAATTTGTTTATATATTTACTGATGGATATTTGCGTTTTTTCCAGTGTGGGATTATTATGAATAAAGTTGCTACAAACATCTGTGTGCAAGTCTTTGTGTGGATATATGTTATTATTTCTCCTTGGTAAATATCTGTTGGATTTGCTGGGTCATAGGGAAGAGATATATATGTATGTGTTTAATTTTATGAAACACTGTGAAACTATTTTCCAAATTAGTTGTAGCATTTTACCTTCCTGTTACCAATGATGAGAATTCCATTTTTCCCACATGTTCACAAATGGTACTGTCAGTCCTTGTTTGTAACCATTCTAGTGGGTGGGAAGTAATGTCCCGCTGTGGCTTAATTTGCATTTTTCTGTGACTAATGATGGTAAGCATATTTTTTCCTGCCCCCCCTTTTTTTTCTTTTTCAAACTTTTTGTATCTTTTGTAAAGTATTTGTTCAAGTCTTTGGCCATTTTAAAAATTAGGTTGTTTTTGTGTTACTGATTTGTAAGATTCTTTATATATTGACACAAATCCTTTGTTAGGTGTATGTGTTACCAAGATGTATATACTCCAATTTAGCTGGTCTTTTCCTTACTATCTTTTGATAAGGAAAATGTGTTTAATTTTTATTCATACCAGTTTATCAATTTTTATCTTTCTTATCTATTGGATTTTTTGTTCCACCTTAGGACTCTTTGCAAATCCAAAAGGAAGCCTGGAATTTCCTTTGTAGGAAGGTTTTTGATGAGTTCAAATTCTTAGAAGATAAAGACTTCATGTTTTCATCTCTTTCTTTGTCAATTTTGATACACTGTTTTTCAAGAAATTTGTTTACTTCATTTAAATCATAACATTTGTTGCCATAAAGTTGTAACATTCCCCCCCACACACACACTTTTTTTTTTTTTTTTTTTTTTTTTTTGCTGGCAACTCAATCTTCATTGACAGTTTTATTTTTGGGGTGACCAGTGCTAAGAGGTGGAAGGTGGGGAGTAACCTTTGTGTTAGGGACCCCAGAGCACCCTCCCAGGAGAGAATAAATCCAATTAAGAACTTACATGGTGGTGGGGATGGGAAGAAGGGATACAGTATGTACAGAGGCTTAAGGGGATGCTGGAGGGCCTTCAGCAACAGGGCAACAGGGCATGGAGGTGCTGAAGAGGAAGTCCGGCAGAGTCAGCCACTGATCTGGACCCCCTCAGCCTCGGCCAGAGGGTAGGTCTCAGTGGCTTCCACCAGGGGCAGCACCTCCACCATGGGCAGCGCCTCCATGGCGGTCTCCATCGCGGCCAGGCCAACAGCAGCCTCCGCCTCTGCCAGCTGCTGCCGCACAGCTGCCTGATGCTGCTGCTGATGGGTCTTGCGGTGCTTCTAGAGGTTGGAGAAGAAGCCATAGCTCTTGCCAAGGTCAGGGCAGGGGTAGGGTGGTTCGCCTATGTGCGTGCAGCGATGTTCTGCCAGGCGCATGGAGATGGCAAAGGCCTTGCCTCACACTTCGCAGGCAAAGGGCCGCTCACCTGTGTGCCGGAGCCGTGGTCTGAACCGCTTTGCCACAGTCTGGACACAGGCACGGACGCTCACCTGTGTGGATGCGCCGCTGCACCTGCAGTAACGTCTCTGTGCTGAACAGCTTCTTGCACTCACTGCACTCTAGACCCCGGCGACGGGCAGGGGCCGCAGGGGATGCCATAGCAGTGCCTCCAAGGGCTGCTGAGAGGCAACGGGCACGTGGGGCTCGAGGGGCAGGGGGCTCCTTAGCCAGGACCTCTCCAGGCCCAGCAGTCGCATGGGCCACCTCGCGTGCCTGCAGCCGAGCAGCTGAGCCCACTTTCTTGCCACAGGTGTCACACTCAAAGCGCCGTGGGGCCTGGGCAGCAGCAGCTGCTCAGCGGTGCTCCCGGAGCCGCAGTGAGGAGGGGGAGGCAGCCCCCGAGGATGGGCAGCGGTGGGGCTGGCGCCTGGCATGGACCAAGAGCTGGTGCACCTCCAGCAGCCGGCGCAGTAAGGGGCGGGGGCACTCGCGACACTTAAGGTGTATTCACCTGTGTGATGGTAGCAGTGCATGAGCAGGTGGTAAGGGCGGTGAAAACGCACCCCACATTCCTGGCAGCGGTAGGGGAGGTGCTGGGCATGCACCAAACGGTGCTGCCTCACGTGGAGCTTTGCGAGAAAGCCTTGCCACAGTCCCCAAGCCGGCAGGGCTGCTCTCCTGTGTGTGTGAGCCGGTGGCGGGCCAGGTTTGCGGGCGAGTTGAAGGGCTTGGAGCAGTCAGGGCAAGGGAAGGGCTGCTCCCCTGTGACATATGTGAGACTTAAACATCTTGCCACAAATGCCGCATTTATGGTGCTGCTCCAGCCGGTGCACAAAACGTTGGTGTTGAGTCAGCCGCAAGACCTTTTATTTATTTATTTATTTTTAAAGATGGGGTTTCACCATGACGGCCAGGCTGGTCTAGAACTCCTGACCTCGGGTGAGCCACCCACCTCGGCCTCCCAAAGTGCTAGGATTACAGGCGTGAGCCACCGTGCCCAGCCTGGCCTTTTAATGCCTATAGGATCAGTAGTTATATTTCCTATTTAACTCTGGATATTGATGATCTGTGTTTGCTCCTTTTTTTATTGGTCTGAGATAACATTAATTTTACTTATTTATTGATTGATTTATTTAGAGACAGGATCTCACTCTGTCATCCAGGCTGGAGCACAGGGATTTGACCACAGCTCATTATAGCCTTAACCTCCTGGGCTCAAACAATCCTCCTGCCTCAGCCTCCCAAGTAGCTGGGAGTAAAGGCACCTGCCACCACACCCAGCTTTTTTTTTTTTTTTTTTTTTTTTTTTGTAGAGACAAGGTCTCACTATGTTGCCAGGGTTGGTCTTGAACTCCAGGACTCAAGCAGTTCTCCCACCTCAGCCTCCAAAAGTGCCAGAATTACAGGCACAAGCCACTGAGCCACACCCAATTTTGTTGATCTTTTTAAAAACCAACTGTTATAGGCTGAATGTGTCACACAAAATTCATATGTTAAAACTTAATTGCCAATGTGATAGTATTAAGATGTGGGACATTTAGGAAGTGATTAGATCATGAGGGCTCTGCCCTTTTAAGTGGGATTAATGTCTGTATAAAAGAAGCTACTGAGAGCTTCCTCTCCCTGTTTCCCATTCCTTCTGCCATGTGAAGGCACAGCATTCATTCCCCAAACCCCATCCCCAGGGGATACAGCTTTCAATGTGCCATCTTAGAAGTAGATACTGGGCCCTTGCCAGACACCCAACCTGCTGCCCGCTGGTGCCTTGGTCTTGGACTAGCCAGTCTTCAGAACTGTGAGAAATAAATTTCTGTTGTTTATAAATAACTCAGTCTCAGCTATTTTTTTTTATTTTTTTTTTTAGCAACACAAGCAGACTAAGACACCAACTTAGCCTTGTTGGTGGCCTTGTTGATTTTTATCCATTACTTGTCTTCAATTTCATTCTTTTTTTTTTTTTTTTTTTTGAGACAGAGTCTCACTCTGTCCCCCAGGCTGGAATGCAGTGGCATGATCTTGGCTCACTGCAACCTCCACCTCCCAGATTCAAGCAATTCTCCCACTTCAGTTTCCTGAGTAGCTGGGACTACAGGCACACACCACCACACCCAGCTAATTTTTGTATTTTTAGTAAAGACGTGTTTTCACCATGTTGACCAGGCTGGTCTCAAACTCGTGATCTCAGGTGATCCATTCACCTCGGCCTTTAAAGTGCTGGGATTACAGGCATGACCCACTGTGCCTGGCCTCAATTTTATTAATTTCTGCTCCTGTATCTTTCTTTCTACCTATTGTGTATTTAAGTTGCCTTTTTTACCCCTAGATCATTTCCTATGAGGACTGCTATAGCTGTATCCCACAAATTTTGTTATGTTTTCATTATTATTAGTTCAAAGCATTTTTTATTTCTGATGGGATTTCTTTGACTAGTGGTATGGTGGCCTTGAATTGTTACCTTACCTGAGCCAGAGCTCTGTTTCCCAGAAATACTTTCTTGTGTCGTTGCAGGTTAGCATGGCTACAATGGGATCGGGGTACACAGGCTACACGAGCATGAGATTTAGAAGGTGGAAGTGGAGCAGTAGCCATTTTTATATGCTTGGGAAGTTGGAGCAGTTCATACAAATACTGTTGCAATCGGCTCACATGTTGTCACTTCATTGGCCTGAGCAGCAGCTGCAGCTCCTTTCTGATCCTCCTTCAGCTTCTCCAAATTCCAGGCCTGCTGTATGTTTAACTTCATGATGAAGGGCTCCAACCTCTGATGCAGGACAATGCCACCTCAAACTTGAGGCTTGGAGATGGTGAAAGAAAGACAAAGGGGCCAGTCTACCATCAGAGTTGTCCTGCTCAACCTTCCAAGTTTGTACTTGCCTCCCCCACCTCACATTCATCTTTCCTTCCTGACATCCTACTCTGTAGACTTCAGATGCCAACACCAGATACAGGAACAGTCATCTCACATAGACCATAAAGTAGCCTTCACAGTTGCCTATGGTCAAATCCCTGCTTCACTGATGGAACACTGTTAAAGAATTTGGCACCAAAAGTGGTTCCAGAGATCAGCATATTAAGAGTGTGGTCTCTCAACTGGTCCTGTGTTATCTGCAATTAGTTCTCTTACATAATTAGATTTTAAGTTAATGATCTTGTTTGCAATGGCAAAGGGGGTATTGGAAGTCCATGATGTGCACAAAAACAGCAAACAGTTACTAAATGATCACCTATAGATACCTGTAATCAAGTGCCAATACAAGGCAAGGCTTGAGAAGAACAAGTATTTGCTGCATAGACTGTTTTAGTGGAAATAAGGTGTATGGTAAGTTTGGTTGATTGTTTCTAAGTGTCCCAAGGAACTTGGGCAAAGAAAATGATGATCTCATGACTAAATTCCCAGATTAGGTTCCTATTAAGGAACTCCAAAGCTTCTACAACTGCCCTATAATAAACTCTTGTCTCCTATAGTTGTAATGCTAAGATTTCTGAAAACTACCTCAAAGTTTAATTCTGCAGACAGAAAATTGAGCCTCCCAAACTTACCGAGTTCTGTGTGTTAAAATTATGTCAATGATTGGGAAGGAGTGAGACTCCGAAAATGAGCTAGCGATATGCAGGGAAATTTGTATAAAACTGGGGAGCTTGAACCTATAAATTCTGTTATGCCTTCCTTGTCAAGAGAAAATTCTGTTACTACTTCCTTGCAGTAGCCAAGGTATATTGGGGGAGCACTGTTTAATAGAAATATGGCATATAATTAACACCAGTTCAGATGCTGGTTCTGAACTTATGTTTAAGGATTAAGCATTTCCAATATTACAAATAGCTGCCGTTACTGAATACCCATTTCTTATAATGCGTTCTGCAGAGGTCTTTACATACATTGTTTCATTTAATCTTCCCCCAGAAAAACTTTTGGGCAAATTCTTTGCATTGCAGATGAATACACATGAGACTAGAAAGGTTAAGGTAATTTGCCCCAAATTACAGAGCAAGTATATGGCAAAATCAGAATTTGAACTCAAGTCTCAAACACAGGTCTGTATCATTTCATAGCCTGTGATTATGCACTAAGATACATTGCTATAATGTAAAGATAAACTGAAATAACATTTGCAAAGTGGTGGTTGCCATTGTTATTATTCATTCTAACTCTGCTAACTAAAGCCCTTTTAATACTTTATTTTACTTCCCTCAGGTGATGAAGATCGTCAAAATCTGTTCAACTCTCAGTACTCTAAACGTCTTTCTCTAGGTTAAAGCTGCATGATTCATTCACAGGTAGTGGTGAATAACTAACATCTTAACTCTTCTTCAAGAACATTTTATGGAATCACAAAAGGTTAGACCTATCTAGGACATCAAGGATCATGAGTTCAACCATTTACTTGCAGAGGAAGAAACAAGTTCAAAGAGAAAAGGTGAATTACTCATATGAATAGGCTGAAATAATAACTCTGTTGAGAAGGTTAAGAGAAGGACAAAACACTAAAGCAGGTGTTCATATTCCTCCTAAAGGAACTGTGCTAATGATATCATGCAGAGAAACTCCAGTTGTAAACTTCGTTGCAGTGCTGGAGTTGTAAAAAGTAATCGCCCTTGATGAGTGTGAAATCACTTACTGGATAGTTATGGATAATCCTTGCAGAATTCCATTGTTCTAAGTACCATCCTGCAGGAAATTACGAAATCTCCTCTATCAGACTTCTGAGTGAGGAGCTAGCATGGGAAGTCCCCACTCCCTTAGGGGTGCCAAGCTTCTAGCTACTTGAGTAGCAATTAAAAATTGGGTGTTTTTTTTTTTTTTTTTTTGATAGGGAAAGACCTCTGTAAGGGCCCAAACTTAGAAATTAGTTAGGACTAAGAATGGGGACTTCCAGTGGCATGGAAGTGTTTTCTCTCTTCCTTTTCCTGTTTTCGTCTTTCTCCGTGATTCAGTCCTAAAGCCATCAGGTTGGGTCAGGCACGTAAGACGTCCGCATTGGTGATGGCCAAGTGAAAGACCCCAGCAGGCTGAGGAAGGCTTTGTGCTTCGTGTGCTGTTTCGTATGTACATATTACATTTCAAGATAAGTACAAGTCTAAAATATAGATCTAATTGACCTTTAAAAATAATGAAGGAAGAACTCTTGGGGTGCCATTTCAGATAAGGTAGTCTAGGAAGCCCTTTCTAAGAAGCTAACATCTGACCAGAGACTTGAATGAAGCGGAAGAGCAGACCACACGGGCATCTGAGAGAAGAGCATTCGGGGCAGATCTTTCTCTGGTATGTCTGAGAAGGAACAAAGGGGCTGCCTCATAGGAACTGGAGAGTTGAATGGGAGGAAGATTATAACAAGGACAAAGGTGAGAAAGGTAAGGAGGCCGGAAGGGACAAGGTGTGTTCAGGTGTCCTGGGACACAGAAGAGTGAGCAGAGGGGCTGTGAGTGAGGGAGAAAGAATGCGAGGTGTAAAATTTGAAGACAGCACTGCAAGGTTGGATCAATCTTGGAAGCAGAGAAATCTGATCTATGTCTTACTGGCAGTCTGAGTGCCTGGTCTTGGTGGTCACTGTGTAACTGTGGACAGCTAACATAGCTCTTCCAGTCTTTGTACCCCACGTGTCAAAGGAAAGGCCAAATTCTCTGTCTCCTCCTTTTCTCATGAAATGGCATTTCCTATTAGACATTAAATATCTGAATGAATAATTCTTGATAACTCTGTAAGACACTGTTATTAAAATTATAGTCACTTTTAAAGGCTAGATGAAAAGTATAGATTCTTGGGGTAATATTCACTGTGCTGGACTCTGAAATTGCATTCTTTCCAGCGGGCTTTCCCTCCCCTGTTCTGTTTCGTTGTTTTTCCTGGCTGAGGCTGAGCAGTTTCTAGGATCAGGCTGTAGGTGGGGCAGTTAGGCTTCTCACCCGTGCTGCAGCAATAAAAGCAGAAGCATCCGCATTTCATGTCTAGACAGACGACGTGCATGGAATCATAAAATCTTGAGACTGGAGGGATCCGGAAAGGTCATCTACTCCCTCCCTTGTCTTTAGAAAATTGTGCTCCTAAACCAGCCTTGTGGTGATGCATCCTCCCTGCCATGTTCCTTTTAACTGTGTTTAAAGCGCCACCATTCCATTCCTAGCTGTTTATTTTAGGCTCAACAACAACGAAACACAAAACAACAGACTTCAAATATAATCAAAAATATGCACACATCCCTTCTCCGTGGGACAAAATGCCACCCTTGGCACTGCAGGTTCTGGGCAGTTCTTTACATTCGGATACTTTAGCAAATGTTATCTTTGGATTCTCGTGAAATATTTTGCTTGTCTTAGGTTAAGATTTCCTTGTATTTTAGGTCCTGATACAGAGGGGAAAAACACCAGGTAAATATCTTTACAAAAAGGCAGGATTAAACATCAATAGGTCAAAATTTAGAAAGATGCAACTTCTCCATAGGCCCCCAGGAAGACCCATGCCCCATGACTTATGTCTCACCCAAAAGGATGTATATGGAAAGATATTTCTCAAGTACATGAAATTGGTGCCCTGGAAGTTTTTCTGTGAAGTTGTTGTCTTCATATCTAATCCTTTTTTTCCCACTTGGAATCACAGTTTGTTTGTTTGTTTTCCTTTGGAAAAAAAAAACAACTAGATATAAGAACTAATGAGGCCACATTTAGGGTTTAATAAATATTTTTTAGATGTTTAAAGGACAATGTTGGCCAGGCATGGTGGCTCGTGTCTTTAATCCCAGCACTTTGAGAGACCGAGGTGGGTGGATCACTTGAGGTCAGGAGTTTGAGACCAGCCTGGCCAACATGGTGAAACCCCGTCTCTACTAAAAATACAAAAATTACCTGGGTGTGGTGGTGCATGCCTGTAATCCCAGCTACTTGGAAGGCGGAGGTGAGTTGAGACTGTGCCACTGCACTCCAGCCTGGGGGAAAGAGTGAGGCTCCATCTCAAAAAAACAAAACAAAACAAAAAAAGGATAAGCTTGTGATTATCTATTAATCATAATCTCAAAGCAGGATTTAGAGTATATGTACAAACTACTCAGCTGGTCTGAAGATAAAACAGTCAAGAGTTGTTTGAATCAGATGTTAGACACCTTTTCAATTAAACTCACATTGTGTCCTACAGCAGGAGTTCAACACAGCTGCCTGGATGTTGCAGCCTTTTCCTCTACAATTTTATAGAAGAGCCCACTTGTTATGAATGAACAGGCTTGTTTGGAAGCAGCAGTTGGTTAGTAAATGGGAGAATACCCAAGGGGCACCTTCCTGAAGGGATGTCAAAATTCTCAAAACATGAATGCTCAGATAATGTTAATTATCATTTAGCTAAATTATTTCAACAAATAATTTTGATTTCCTGTGTATATCAGGTGTTGTACTAGAAGGTAGGATAAAGCAGTAAACAGTTAAGAAGGAATATCAATAAAGTATAGTGGAAATTTTGACAGGAAATCTATGGAAGATAGTAAGTTAGCAGGAGATAACATAGCCTAGGGAAAATTCTCCTCAAAGGATACAACACTTAACCAGAGGTCTGAAGGTGACAGGCAGGAAGGCCAGTAGAAGAGGGTTCTGGGTAGAAATAGTTGGTTGAAGGAAGGTTAAGAGTGGGAAGAGTATGGAACCGTCAAGACACTGACGGAGGTCCAGCATGGCTGGAATGTAGAATTCTGGAAGACTGGAGAGCAAGGTGAGGCCAGATCCTGGAAAGCTTTGTTGTTCCTGTAAAGAGTTGGTTTTATCTTAGGAGCAATAGAAAGACACTGAAGAGGATATTCTGTGAGGTGATGGAATCAGGTTTGTAGATGAGGAATATCATGCTCACTGTTGTGTGAATGGATGGTTGCTAGGAGAATACAGATTTGGGAGTGAGCAGGTATAGATGTGAAGAAAAGCCATGAAAACATGACCCAGAGAGTGTGCATTGAGTGAGAAAAGGGACAAAGATGGAATCCTAAGGAATATGTAAAAGTCAAGAAGAATAGCAAGTAATAACAAAACCAAGAAGGAGCCAGAGAAATGAGACTAACCAGGAGAAGTTTGCTTTGCAGGAACCAAGGGGGGAGACTGCTTCCAAACGAAGGAAACTTTTCAGTGGTGACAATCGTCACCAAGAAGCCAAGGAAACTAAGGACTGAGGAGCATCTAATGCATTTAACGCAGGGAAGCCATGGGTAAGCTTGATAAAACCAGCTTCAGTAGAGTGGTGGCAGCAGAAGCCAGACTACAGCAAAGAAATACAATGACTGGTTGAGGAGGAATGGAGATGGCTCTTCTGGAAGTACAGTTCCAAAGGTGGGGAGAGATAGAGTCAGTAGTGGATGATAGGGGATTGGGTGTTACATAAATACGAGAAATTTGGAGGATATTTAAGTGCAATTTGGAGGATATTTAAGGACATGGCAAGTTGAGTGGGAGGATGGAGGAAGTCCCAGATGAAGGTTATCAAGAAGGCTGGAGGGGCTGTGATTCAGAGCACAGGCGTAAAGCAGTGGCTTTAGCTGGGAGGAGGGATGGGCTTCTGCATTTCTGTGCATTTCTCAGTTCAGTGGCAATGGTCTGAGAGTGTTCCTATCTGGCAACTCTCATTCTCTCTGTGAGGGTAAAAGGTATCAGGGACTATATTTTTCTGCATACCAATTGCAAAAGTTTAAAATCCTTATCAAAAAGGAAGTTTTTAAAAAGTATTCATAAAATTGGGAGAGGGATGGAGAATTCCTAAAATGTATTTAAAAAAAAACAAATTTAGGCAAAAGTAATTGATAGCCAAGACACTTATGAAAGTAGATACTCACCATGCACTCTGCCTGCAGCAATTGATGGTGGGCGCACTAAAGACTTGAATTCAAACAAAAACTGTACATCTTACTCTAATAAACATTTATGATCAAGTCTAATGGTTAGGTGAATGAAAACAATTCACCTTCCATATCCAGATTTAATGTTTTTGATCTGAGTAGTTGAATGAATACATAGCCACTAATTGCAGTAGGATTATATGAAAATCAGGTAGTTTAATAAACTCTATAGATCTGAACAATAGTTAACACAATAACCTGAATTAATTAGAAGCTCAGATTAAACGCTGGCAATAAGCAAATGCTTTCTTTGATGTCTACTTTAAGCATATACTAAATATCACAGCATGGGCCGGTAAGAATAGACACAAATAGAGTCGATGTTTGAGGAAATGAGACAGAACAAATAAATCACACTCATATTCATGCCACCCTGGCGGTGGGTGGGCACAGGAAAGCTTATTTCCTTGTTTTAACGTCATTATGTGGAATCCATTGTTTCGAACTATAAAGAGTTAATCCTTCTTGCCAAAACCATCTGTTTTGTAATGTTTTTGACAGGAGGAAGCACTTATCCTCTAGAAAAGGACCTATAGAGCATTAGGAGGGCTCCTCGGCAGCAGGAACCAATGTTCTCTTTGTTATAACTCAACCCACAATTTTCTGTCTTTCCAACAGAGAGAGAAGAATGGGAATGTGCTGCCTAGGAGTCTACAGAAAAATCCCCCAAGTAATCATTCCAACACTCCTTCCAATCTGGTCTCCTTACATGTCTTCTCTGCAACATTTTCTTCTTATTACTTTTCCTCTATAGCAAAGTTATGAGTTAACTTGAAACCCACAGGTGCGTGAGGGTACAGAAGCTCCCCTATTCTAACGGTTTTTTAAAAAATAGTATTCAATTTTATGGATTTGTTTATTTCCATATTTGTTTATTTTAAACTGGCCTGTTGAGGTATAATTGATGTACAGAAAAATGAACATGCACAATTTGATGAGTTTGGACAAATGCGTACGCCATGAAACCATCACAACCGTCAAGATAATAGACATATTCATCACCTCCAAAAGTTTCTTTGTGTTTCTGTTTTGCTTTTGTCCTTTTGGTGTAATTCTAAATGAACTACAGCAAATTCCGATTTGGTGCAGCAGACTCAGAAGCCGTACTCACATGAGTTCTATTCCAGGGACTGCCAGGAACTGACTCTAGCCCTGTGTCCCTTCATCGTATCGGAGTAAGTTGTTCACAGCATCAGGGAGGAAACAAACATCTACTCTCTTCATGAAGATCACCAACCTGGCTCCTCAGGAATTGTGGGAACTTTGACTCTCATGCCAATATTGGCTATCCTGGGAACTGCAATATCTTGACCAGTCCCATCACCTTTCCTGGCTCTATTTTAGGCCAAGACGCAAAGGCTATACAGCCAATATTGGATTTTGGTGGAAGGACCAGTGACCACACAAGGAAGCCACACTTCTGCACTTCCTTCCTCCCTCATTCTCTTGTGAAAGTCCCATCAACTATATTCTTCTTTCTGACAGCCTTTTAAAAAATCATCCTTGCCTGCTTCTGTTACCTCATTCTCCCCCCGCTATTTTTTTTTTTTTTGAGACAAGATCTTGCTCTGTCACCCAGGCTGGAGTACAGTGGTGCAATCATGGCTAACTGCAGCCTTGACCTCCCAGGCTCTACTGATCCTCCCTCCTCAGCCTCCTGAGTAACTGGGA
This sequence comes from Saimiri boliviensis, assembly GCF_048565385.1. Classification (NCBI taxonomy): domain Eukaryota; kingdom Metazoa; phylum Chordata; class Mammalia; order Primates; family Cebidae; genus Saimiri; species Saimiri boliviensis. Next base: position 56,896,262 of record NC_133454.1, read on the forward strand.
CCACAGGTGCAGGCCACCATGCCTGGATAGCCTCATTCTTCTTGACCTTCATGTATTAATTACTCAGAAATGTCAGGCTTGTTCTCCCTGGTGCATGTTAGGGATGTTGTGTGTGTGTGTTGATGATGTATTACAAGCAAAGATAAGTGCGTGCGTAGCTCTCTACTTCTTTCCTAGATGCCCATTCCTGTCTCTGTGTAGCCCAGCCTCAGATGATGCCATTCTCAATTGGACTGTTTATTGTATTAAGGGTTAGGCATGTGAGTTTTGGCATTGGACTGATCTGGCCTTGGATCCTGCCTCTTGCCACTAGCTAAGTTTGAAAACTGGTCCTCATTTTCATCATTAGTAAAATGAGAATGTAATGCCAAGTATTGACGTAATGCTCTGAGTCCAGTTGTTAGTGAGAGTCTGAGATTTGATCTTTACCCATAACAGTTTTATAGGAAGGAGACCATGCTTTTTTTGCCCTGTGCTGGGTAAGATACTGCCTTCATAGATACTAATAGCCCAAGGTGAAAGGCATTTTCATTTCTCTTTTAAATGGCAAAAGGAACCATGTTCCCAACTACCCAAATGGGATGAGCCTTAAATCAAACTGTATTTACTAGAGTTAATATATTTTTACCATCTTATTCTTAAACTTGAATATCCTAAGATCAGATGCCACCCATCTTCAGTTAAATCAGTTGCATGAGTCTTCTTCATAGATAGATCTAAACACAGCTAAGAAAGGCCTAGTGTTCTAAGTGTTTGTATTTTCCATAAGAGTGTCATGAATCAGAAGGAAATGCTGAACATCACACTTCTTATTTAACCACTATTCATTAAGCTTCAACTAAGACTAAGTTGACAGCCACTGTGCTCGATGCTGGGACTGTCGTAAGAGATGAGATGGGCCTGGGCTCTGCCCTCATGGAGCTTAGAGTCAAGCAGAGAGAACCCATTCACAAGAAAACGAACAAATCACATGAACGGATGTGGGCCATGAAACGAACTGCGCACTGCAAGCCAGAAGAGTGATGAGGGGACCCGCTGCGGATAGTGTGGTCAGGAAAGGCCTCCTTTAAGGGGCAATTTTAACCCAGAACCTAGAGGATAAGAAGCTGAGGGAAGAGGGAGGGAGACAGTGCTGCCTGGAGGGGAAACTATGGCTGAGAGGGTTTGAGGTTGGAAAGGCCTGAGTGCTGAATGGATACTAGAGGAACAGAGCTACCAGAGCTTGTGGGGAGCGGGAGAGGCACTTCCTAAGAAACGAGATCCTGTTTCTCCTATTGCCTCCTTGAGTATTTCAATAATCCATTCAAAAATGCTCTTAGAAAGCACCTACCTACACGTTTAACAATTTAGAAATTAATAGGTTATTAAAGCAAATTGGGAGTTTCAACAGAGCGTAGCAGGTTAGGCAGAACATTTCAGGCTTGGTAGCCTAAATTGGTAACTGGAACTGCACTGATTCTTTTTGAAATGCCCATCACCACCTTCTAGTATAGAAGACTGCTGCACCACAGATGCCTTTGTGTTAGGAATCACCTGGACGCTCGGCAGCCAGAGGCACCTTTAACACACAGCAGGTTTTCCCTTTCATGCTGAAGTGTCCATACAGCTGTAGTCTCTGACATTTCCCCTGGCTTCATTTTCTTCAGTAGTTTTGAAAATAATAATGGTAAGTTCTTGACAATTGAAAAAGTTGTCTGCAGGCTAAATGAAAATGTTTTTGGAGCACGGACAACACTGTCAATTTCATTGTTTGGCTCAAATCAAGCTGCTTATTTAGCTAGGTCAGTTTGACCTGCAATGGCTTTTTTTTTTTTTTTTTTTTTTTTCAGATTAAAATCACACACCCTCTCTCCTTCCCACCTCTACTTCTGAAGAAATATACACTCGCAAAGCACAGAATCCCAGGCAGCACTCCTGCCATGGTGACGAGCAGCCTGCTCTGTTTCTGCTCTCAAAAAGGAGCGGTGGTGCCCAGCGTTTATATGGTAAGGAACTGCTTTGATTCTCAGGCCTAGAGGGTGGATTCCTCTCACAGATAGCCCCTTCTATCCCTTCCTCTCTGAGACCCTTCTCACCTCTTCTGTTTAATGCAGTTAACAGCAACCACTCACATTGGACTTAGATGCATCTCATTGATTTTAACAACAAAATAATAGACCCTTTGAGGGGAAAGAACTCTTTGCCACCATCCTTCATGGGTATGATAATGAAAGCAATAACCTCCTCCTTCATTGACTGTAAGGTACTTCTTAATGCCTGACACATATTAAATGGGCAATACCTATTGGATATTAGCTAGCATCATCATCATCATTTTCAGGTATTAAGCACACTCTAAGTCCCAGACCACTATGCTGAATCCTTTCCATACATAATCTCACCAAATCGTTGCAAGAACCCCACAGATGAGCACATATCTTACAACCATTTCACAGATGAGGAAATGCAGACTCCAAGAATGCAAGTGCTCACATTCACAGGTCTGATACGTTTTGGAGATGAGATTCAAATTCAGTCTCCATAGCCTGTGTATCTACTTTCTAAGTTGACTGTATTTTTCTTCAACTAGGAATGATTTAGAAATAGTCCTCGTAAAAGTCTGGGATAACCTCAAGCTGAATGAGTCTCTTAGACTTTAAAATTCTGTAATAAAGACTTGGATGGCTTATTAAACATGAAATGCAAGTAGGTGGGGTACGGGGAGGAGTAGAAGAAAGGAAGAAGAGAAGAAACATTTATTGAGGGTATATTTGTATGTCTGTATTTATTGAGTGTATACTTATCATTGACATATATATGTGTGTATATGTGCATATAACGTCTTTAGGACTTTCTTTTTTTTAAAGTATTTCATTTTTTAAAGAGATTAACCATCTCACGCCAGTTAGAATGGTGATCATTAAAAAATCAGGAGACAACAGATGCTGGAGAGGATGTGGAGAAATAGGAACACTTTTACACTGTTGGTGGGAGTGTAACTTAGTTCAACCATTGTGGAAGATAGTGTGGCAATTCCGCAAGGATCTAGAAATAGAAATACCATTTGACCCAGCAATCCCATTACTGGGTATATACCCAAAGGATTATAAATTGTTCTATTATAAAGACACCATGCACAATTATGTTTATTGCAGCACTGTTTACAACAGCAAAGACCTGGAACCAACCCAAATACCCATCAGTGATAGACTGGACAAAGAAAATGTGGCACATATACACCACAGAATACTATGCAGCCCTAAAAAAGGATGAGTTCATGTCCCTTATAGGGACATGGATAAAACTGGAAACCATCATTCTCAGCAAACTGACACAAGAACAGAAAACCAAACACTGCATGTTCTCACTCATAAGTGGGTGTTGAACAATGAGAACACATGGACACAGGGAGGGGGACATCACACACCAGGGCCTGTCAGGTAGTGGGGGGCTAGAGGAGGGATAGCAGGGGGTGGGGAGATGGAAGAGGAATAGCATTGGGAGAAACACCTAATAGAGATGACAGGGTGATGGGTGCAGCAAACCACCATGGCACATGTATACTTGTGTCACAAACCTGCATGCTCTGCACATGTACTCCAGAACTTAAAGTATAATAATAATAATTTTTAAAAAGAAAAAAAGAGGTTAACTTGCACAAGATCACCCAGTTAGGTGGTGGTCAATTCAAAATTCAAATCCAGGTTGTTCTGGCCTCAGAGTCCAGCCTCCTACCTCCATTTGTGCTCCGATTTCATAACTACTGCACTGCAGGTGCTTGAATAATAATTTCATACTTTCTACTAAGACACTAAAATGGCTTATCAGAGACGATCAGGCAGGTAGGTTCCTTAGAGAATAGTGAGGGAAACCACTAGACAGTTGCATTTAGGGGATGGATTTTCAGTGCAGAACTACCCAGAGGTATGAAGACAGATGAGCTGACCTCTTAGGTCCTTCCCAGTCTCAGAGCTACAGGATTTATTTGCCAATGAAAATGTCAGGCTTTTTCTTCCATAAAATGATGTATGATGGTCTGAATACATTCTCCACTTCTACCCCCACCTCCTTATAGCTGATTAAAAAGCAAAGATTAAATCAGCAAGAAGAATTTTTGCACCAGTGATGTGGTTTCCCTGAGACAAGGTAACGGGGAGTTGAGGGGGTGAAAAGGGATGCATGGTAGTAGGAACAGGATGAATTGATCACGTGTAAAGTGGTGGATGGAACAAAGGACAAATGCAGTTGAGTTATGAGGGCCATTGCATTGTACCAAACAACAGGCATGACCTGTAAACCAGGTCTCTACTTTTGAAAAGAATCTGCTCTAATTAAACAAAACTAATGCCTATGAAACAATGTGAGAGCCATGCATTTTTAACCAAGGGATAAGAGGTCAGCTTTGAATCAGAACTCGTTCAACCAATACTCAATGTCAGACACTGCTCTGGGTATGGCGGATACAGAAATGAGCAGGGCAGATCTAAATCGCCACCCTACTGGGGCAGGCAGAAAATGAACAATGTAAGTAAAACATGCAGTATTCTAGTCAGTATCAAGTGCTGAGTAGAAAACAATGCAGAAAAATGCAGAGGAAATGTCAGGGGCAGGAGTAGGAAGTGGTAAGATTTGACAGGTGGTCAGGGATGCCTCATGGTGAAGGAGATACCTGTGTAAAAGAGCTGAGGGTGGAAGAGAGTGTGTTATCATGTCACCTGGTGGAGAAGAATCACAGGCAAGTGAACACAGTGAGAGCTCCTGAGGTGGGCATGAGCACGGTTCCCCAAGAAAGGGTGAGGATGCTGAGTAGAGGATGGAGTCAGAGTTTGCAGAGGCCGGATCACACAGAGCACTGAGAGGATCTGAAAGGATTTCGACTTTCACATGGAATGAGATAGGAGCCGCCACTGCAGGCTACTGAGCAGAGAAGGGACATGACGGACTCACACTGCAACAGCATTGCTCTGGTCCAGGCTCAGGGGACGAAGCATGGGAAAGAGGCTGGATACTGGGAAGGGGAAGGCAGGGAGACCATTGCCACTGTTAGGATTTGACAGGAAACCAAGTTCCTCGCTCCCTCCATTTTCACTCAGCCTGCAGGGTGCCCCTGTCTTTCCTCTTCCCTCTAACCAGACCAACTTGAGCGTAGATCACCATTGCCTTGGTCAGCGTCTCCTCTCCCATTCTGCCTGGTGCTCACGCCAAGCCTTCACTCTTCTTCTTAAGTCCCAGCCCTCTGTCAGCATGTGGTCTAGCCTCCTATTTCATCATAAAAACTGGGGCCACTAGCATGCACTTATTCTGCTTCCTCTCTCTCCTCCTGCCTCCTTAAAAAACAGTATCAACAACCAAGCAAGCCCTATCACACGCTACCACCCTTCCCTCTTCTTCATTGCCTCAGGGAAGAAAATACCACCCCCCACCTACCCCATTCTGACTCTCTCTCTCTCTCTCTCTCTCTCTTTCTCTCTCTCTCTCTCCTGTTTGCCCCACACTCATATCAGCTTTCATTCATTATCTCCTTTCCCCTTTGGGACCTTGCCCCATGAACAGTTTTCTTTCTTCTATAAATTAACTCTCTTGCCTTCTAGTAGTTCATTGCCCTCAGCCTATAAATACATCAAAACTCACCTATCGAGGAGCAAGTCTCTCTTGACTTTCCTTTACTTCTCGATCAAGCATCTTGAAAATAACACCTATTTTGTAATGACAAATACTTGGAGTCTTTACTTCCTCACTTCTAAACCCACCGCTGCCTGGCTTCTGACCTTACCACTCAACTCAAACTGCTTTCAAAAGCATCACCTCCAAATACTCAAAGACACTGGACACTCCCAGTGTTATTCTGACTGGGCTTTTCGTTTGACACTGTTTCTTATCCAGACCTTTCCAAATTCTCTGCTCCTTTGACATCTCTCATGATTCTCCTCCTACAGCTCTGATCATTGCTTTTCGTTCTGTTTCACAGGGACTTTTGCCTCTGCCAGCTTTTAAGTGTTTGCATTCCCCTAAGGATTTCCTTCCAGTCTACTGATTTATTTTTTCGTTTTCTGACACAGTCACTATTTTACTGCTCACCTCCCTATGCTAATAGCTCCCAAATATAAATCTCCAAGACCGACGTTGTTGCTGGACTTTAGACTCTTACCCAACTGTAGTCTGCTAGACATCTCCCCGGAGAGCCACACGTGGAAATCAACATGGCAGAACTAAATGCGTCATTGCCTCACATCTCTCTATTGGAATCCTTTTCTTCTCTTTTTTGTCTATGAAACGGCATTTTAATCTAGTTAATTACCAAAGTCAGAAAACCGGGACTCATCCCAGATTATTCTTCCTTATTTGCACCAGCACAACTTGGCTATGTAGGATCCTAACCATATGCTTGATCAGCCTCTCTTCTTTGTGTTTTTTCCCTACCATGGCTCAGGCCTCAACCTCCCTGGTGCACATGAATCAGTCACTTCTAGATTGGTCTCCTTGCCTTTGGTCTTATTTCTACCCCACTGCCTACCCCCATGTCCATGCTCTGCAGTGTTGCTGGAGAAAGTAACCTAGAATGCAATTCTGAGTGGGTTACCTGCCAGCTTAAAACCCAGTTCGGAGGGATCCCATATATGGCCTTCAAGATAAAGGACTGCTTTGAGCGGCCTCTTCTAGACCTGGCAAGCCACATCTCCTGCCCTGCCCTCCCCACTCCATACCTTGTGTTCTCATTGTGTTGGGGTTCTAGGAAGTTCATGACATCGCTCTTCTCTTCCCTGCTGGAGTTGTGAATCAAGTAACAAGGCAAGGAGACTTCACATGAGAGAACAACATACCCGCTTTATTACTCATTAAGTCAGTACTGCAGAAAACATCTCCTTTCTGTAGACAAGGGCATTTCCTCATTGTGAACTCCAGAACAAGATACGCACATGTTCCCTGTGAACAGCCCATTCCCATCAACAAGAGAAGAGAGTGGCATCAGGCACATTCAAGTTATTCTTGGATTTACTAATTAGAATTTACTCTCGTCTCCCCACCATGAGCAGAAGTAAAGTGAGAGAGGGCAGGAGTTGATAGGGGAGCTCCCTCCATGTGGAAGTGCACCATGACAGTGGAGAAGTGAATGTCTGGGGGATACCCTTCACACGGCCTCATATCTGTGAGACTTTTTCTCATGTTGTTTTCATGCCCTGCAATAGCCTTTCTCTATTTCTTCACCTGCCTAACTAATCTTCCATGCCTCAGTCTGATTTGACCTCCTTCAGAAACCTTCCTTAACTTCCCAGGACAGGATCCTTCTCTGTGCTCACAAGTCCCTATCAGAGCATTTACTTTAATGTAACTAACATCTCTAATTTGTGTATTTTCCTTCAGGGAAAGCATTATGTCATTCACTCTTGTATTCCCAATACCCAGCATAATGACAGGCATAGAGCAGGTTCTTGAAAAATTCTCAATAGGCTGGGCACAGTGGCTCACACCTGTCATCTCAGCACTTTGGGAGGCCAAGGTGGGAGGATTGCTTGAGACCAGAACTTTTCAAGGCCAGCCTGGGCAACAAAGTGAGACCCTGTCTCTACCAAAATAAATAAATAAACAATTAGCTAGGGGTGGTGGTGCATGCCTGTTGTCATAGCTGCTCAGAAGGCCGAGGCAGAAGGATCACTTGAGCCCAGGAGGTGGAGGTGCTGCGAGCTATGATTATACCATGGCCCTGCAGCTTAGAGGACAAAGTGAAGCCTTGTCTCTCAAGGATGGAGCAGAGGTCTTCCAGACTCATCTCTCCATTTGATAGATGCTCTTTAAAAGCTGCATTTAACTGGAGTCAGACAGACTGAATAAATCATAGTGGTCATTATTTTATTGCTGTTCTTATTAGTAAATTATATTTCATTTGAGAAAACAGTTTAGTTGAAAGAATATAGCAATTAATAATGGTATAGTTCCTATCCTCAAGGAACGAAAAAAAGAATATACATAAGCAAAATAAATTATGCTTATGTATAAGTGAAATGAATTACAACCATGATACGAAAGATGAGAAGGAGTAGTTAGGATATATATTTTTTATCATAAGGTACTTGAGCTACCCTTTAAGTGGTATAATGTTATTTGCAAGTGGACCTACGTGACCTTGGGTATGGCAATGACTTTTTAGATATACCACCAAAGCCATGATCCATGAAAGAAACGCTTGATAATCTGTCTCCACTAAAATTAAAAGACTTCTGCTCTGTGAAAGACAATATCAAGAGAATGAGAAGACAAGCCACAGACTGGAAGAAAAATGTTTGCAAAGGACACATTTGATAAAGGACTCATCCAAATATATAAAGAATTCTTAAAATTCAACAACTAGACGATGATCTATTTGATTAAAAACTAAGCAAAAGACTTGAAGGACACATCACTAAAGGACATATAGAGATCACAAGTAAGCAAGTGAAAAGAATTCAACAGCAGCCGAGCTCAGTGGCTCATGCCTGTCATCCCAGCACTTGGGGATTCTGAGGCGGGAGGACTGCTTGAGGTCAGGGGTTTGAGACTTGCCTAGGCCATGAGTGAGACCTCATCTCTACAAAAAGAATACAAAAATATCTGGATGTGTTGGCACATGTCTGTAGTCCTAGCTACTTGGGAGGCTGAGGTGGGAGGATTGCTCAAGCCCAGGAGGTCGAGGCTGCAGTGAGCTATGACCCTGCCAAAGTGAGCCATGTCTTAGAAAAGGACATTGAACTTCGTATATCATTAGAGAATTGCAAATGAAAACAATAAGTTACCACTACACACCTATTAGAATGGTCCAAATTCAAAACGCTGATAATATCCAATGCTAATGAGGTTGTGGAGAAACTGGAACTCTCATTCGTTAGTGCTGGGAATGCAAAATGGTACACCATTTTGCAAGATAGTTTGGCAGTTTCTTACAAGACTAAACATAGTCTTACCATGTAATCCAGCAAACACATTCCTTGGTTATTTCCTAAATGAATTGAAAACTTAAGTCCACCAGAAAACCTGCACACAGATGTTTATAGCAGCTTTATTCAGAATTGCCAAAACTTAGAAGCAACCAAAATGTCCTTTGGTTGGTGAGTGGATAAATACACTCTTCTACATCCAGACAATAGGCTATTGTTTTTCAGTGCTAAAAAGAAATAAGCCATGAAAAGACATGGAGGAAATGTAAACACATATTACTAAGTGAAAGAAGCCAGTCTGAAAGGTTACATACTGTATGATTCCAACTAGATGACATTCTGTAAAAAAAAAACAAAACTATGGAGACAGTGAAATATCAGGGATTGGAGATTCAGTTGAACTACTGGGGGAGGGAGAGGTGAATAGGGAGAGCACAGAGGATTTTGGGGCCAGTGAAATTACTCTGTACAATACAGAATATTGCACTGGACAGTAATGGTGGCTACGTGTCATTTATACATTTGTCAAAACCAATAGAATATACGATACCAAGAGTGAGCCCTAATATAAGCCATGAACTCTGGGTGAAAATGATGTGACAATGTAGATTCACTGATGGCAACAAATGCACCACTGTGGTATGGGATGTTGATAGTGGGGGAGGTTGAACACATGTGGGGGCAGCAGGTACGTGGGTACTCTCTGTACTTTCTGCTCAGTTTTGCTGTGAACCTAAAGCAGCTCTAAAAAATAAAGTTTCTTAATTAAAAATAATAAGCGGACTGCCTTGGATTTCCTCTCTTTCACCTTCCCACAAGCAGAAACAGACATACTCACAGGTCACATTGGACCATGCTCAGCCACCAGTCTAGACAGCTCATGTTGGGAGTGTGTGTAAGAAAGACAGAGGCTACACTTTGCCTTTACTTTAAGCTAGAATAAATGAACGAATGGATGCATTTATACCACCCTCTAGCTCAAAAGGGCATTTAAGGTAGATTACAGTCATTTGTGAGGTAGATCACAATATAAAACTGCATTAAGAAGAAACAAATGAATAAAACATTATATACCAGGAACCAGGTAGGATGCAAATGCATCTGAGACTAGTTACCAAATTTAAACAATGAGTTTAACTCTGAAATGCCTGCAAATTAAGGCAAAGAGAGCACAACCACCACCCCCACTCTTGCCCCCCATGTTCCCTTACTTCGCCTTAGTACCTAGTGTCCCAGGTACATTGCAACTCTGCCAGCCCCTCTGAAACTCCAATTTCTGACTGCGCTTCCTAGAAAGGAGAGGAGGTAATGAGGTCAGCACTTCAGAGAACAAGAATTGAAGCTTATAAAGCTGGGAGGAAATTCTGTTAATTATTGTATTGTAACGTTTCAGTAGAGGAAGTCACTTGATCTTTTCAACCGACTCTGGGAAAAGCAACACATCTATTTAATACTGACCTTAGATCACCTGTTCATTCAGTACAATTGTTCCTCACCTCCCCAAAGAGATTTGCTTGCTTGGGAAAAATCAGTTGCTAGATTGCAGGGAGCTTTGTGAGTTTTTCTTCCCTCTCTAAAACCTGGTTCTTCGAGTTAAAATAAAAATCACAGGCCTGGGAGGAAAAGAGGGCACATAAGTAAGGTGGCTGAAGCTGATGAAAGGGACTCTGTAAATAAGGGGACATTTTATTTGCCAAGTTGCCATAATAAAACACAGGTTTCCAAGTGTTTATTTGTTAATAATTTTCATAAAAAATGTTTCTAATACCTGTGCATTATAACATTTTTAGAAAGTACACAGAAACACAAGAAAGAAAACCTGATTACCATCCCATGGAAACCACTATAAATATTTCAGGGGTTAGCCTTTCTCTGGGTCTCCCCACCTCTGACAGTCTCTCCATCTCTCGCTATCTCTCCTGACCTCTTTCTCTGTCTTGCTCCCTGTTGTGCAGAACTGGAATTATAAAGTACATAATGTTCTAAATTTAATTATTTTTTTCTTTGTTATTTATAAGAAATGCTTCTTCTTTTTTTTTTTTTTTTTTTTTTTTTTTTTTTTTTTTTTTTGAGACGGAGTTTCGCTCTTGTTACCCAGGCTGGAGTGCAATGGCGCGATCTCGGCTCACCGCAACCTCCGCCTCCTGGGTTCAGACAATTCTCCTGCCTCAGCCTCCTGAGTAGCTGGGATTACAGGCATGCACCACCATGCCCAGCTAATTTTTTTGTATTTTTAGTAGAGACGGGGTTTCACCATGTTGACCAGGATGGTCTCGATCTCTTGACCTCGTGATCCACCCGCCTCGGCCTCCCAAAGTGCTGGGATTACAGGCGTGAGCCACCGCGCCCCGCCAATACTTCTTCATTTTTAAACACACACAGCCACAAGAGGATGATGCAGCTCAAAGCTCTTAATTCAGGGTGTGTTTATGTGTAGCCCAAATACTTATTGAGTGCCTACTGGATCCTAAGCTCTGTGCCGGGCCTTCATGTGCTGAGAAAGACCTGGTCTCACGGAGCTTACCATCCAATGGGGAAGATGGGTGCTAAACGATACCCAGCAGGGAAACCGCTTCTGCAAAGTGCCTGGATACTTCTGTAGATAGTGTTGGCTTGGAGCCAGCAGCTTTGGGCTGCCTGCGGAAGGTCCCACAACTGAGGTTTACTATTATTATTGGGTTTGCTGGTGAGACACACACAGAGTCTGCATAGCATCTGCCTGCAGGGTGGATTGTGGTTAGCCAAGGGTTCCTTTTTACGGATGATAGCTGTAGTGAAGTTGCAGACTGACCTCTAGCCTCCTCGATTTCTGATGAGGCCTGAGTCTGACAAATAGTCCCGTGTCCCCAGTCCCCATCACTCTAGCCCTGCTATAAGCTGGCCATGTTTCTAGGAGCCAGCCCAAAAGAGAGGAAGACTAATACTTTTCAGGCTGCCCAGCAATAGCCCGTAGAGCAGAGGTGAGGGGAGGGCACAAGAGAGAATTCTAACCACCAGCCCCACTGATGTCCACCTCTAATGGCCAGTGCAGATGAGCATCCAGGGCTGCAGGACCTTCATGTGTGTGTGTGCTTGGCCCCACTGCCCCTTTCTTCTTTGTACGGGGCTCAGCACAGCACCATATACAACTTCAAAACTTGATAGGGTAATTTTTATCTTAAAAGAAGTCCCTGAGAAGTAAAAGTTCTGAGCCTTGTAGAGAAAGTAAATAAAGTGTAACATTCTGACCTCAGAGCTGAAGGGGTTGTTACAGAGTTATACCAGGGGCTAGCCTTTAATAAAACCTCCTTTGAAACTGTGTTAGATGTATGTACCAAGTCCCTCTTTCATCTAATGCTTCCTCTTTGGGGAATTAGGTTGAGCATAAGCAACAGATGTCCACACGCTTCCCATAAAGAATGTCAGTCATTGGAACTCAGTTGCACTGCTTACTGTTCTCAGGCTTGTGGTCCACCATAGCACCTGATCCTTTTCACCTGTGTCCGCGCCCAGCTCTCTTCCTGCATTTGTGCAATTGAGTTACTCTACACGCATTTGTCCCCACTGAACAGCATACGGGTAATTTCTGACTTACCACTTCTCCAATATAAGGGACCAGTTGAACCACAAAGAATTCTCAAATGGCAGCTGCCCTAGATTTATGGGTATGTGTGTGGGTATTATCCCTAAAAATAATGAGAGCTCATGTCTGCGGGGGCTCTGTAGTCAGAGCAATAATTTCAAAGCTGGGTATCAGCAGAAAAACTAATGAGACCATTTAAAGTGTGTGTTAATGTGGTATGTGTGTAAAATTAACAACCCTTTGATGGCTAAGCCACAAACACCCTCCTGAGGTCAATCTGGAAGTCATGGCGAAGACTGGCTCTGGGGGGCAGTGTGTCAGATGTGAGTGGGAAGGCCCAAGAGCCTGGAGATGACCCAGCTGCATCTTAAAAATTAATACTGTGTTAAATTAGCTCCCATGTAAATGCCGTTTTGTAACAGCTGCCTGGGCTGTTTGTGGGCGCAACAGCAGCTGGGAGCACACGGGGTGCCACTTCGGGACCATCTTCCTCCTTTTGATTAATCAGTACCAAACACTCATAGCAGAACTACCACCTAAATAACAACGGTAGCCACCACTTACTGAGCGCTTAGTGTGTGTCATGCTCTGTGCTAAATGCTTTGCACACACTGCTTGTTCTTCCATCACTGTGGGTACTGCTGGTGTCCTATTGAACAGATGTGGAAACCGATGCTCTGAATATGATGTGCCCAAGCTCACAGGCAAGTGGGTGAGCCGGGATTTATGAGCTGGGACTGACAGACTCAGACAGCTGCTTTCTTAACTTGAGTGTTCTTCCAGCGGTGCGCTCCCTTCACAGAGATGTGTGTATTGCCGAGGTGGCAGGGGGAAGGGCGTTTCTCTTTCAACCAGAGCGCAGAATATTCCAACCAAAGGACTGATATCTGTTCCGCTGGTAGGCGGGGCTGGAGGCCTCTGCATTTTGGTTTAGTAAGATCTACTCCTAACCCTGCCGCCAGCAACAGAACGTAAGGAGAAAAAGCAAGGGCAGACTCTTGTCAAAACGCAGTTGAAGAGCAGGAAAAAAGTCTTACAGAAATGAATCATCTCCACAGGACAGCTGAGTGTCGGTTAATTGCCCGGCATTTTCTGAACTAGTGTGGACCAGAGAAGAGGCATCTGTGACCTTAATCGAATGGCCTGGTGTCTTGGCGAATGGGAAGCCATCCATACTGGCCACGCCTCCCACCTCACACACAGGTAAGCTAACTCTGCCACCCACCCTCCCCTCTTCCCCATTCCAGAGACCCCTGAGGGGCCGGCAGGACTGCTGTGCTGGAGTGTGCTCCCCCGGGCACCTTGGGGTGAAGCCCTGACACATATACTGTCTCATGTTGCACAAGTCACACTGAAGCTGCCTCTGCCAGCAGAGAAGTGAAGGCCTTTCAGAAACTATCAGAAATACAGCCAAGAAATCCATCCCATCCCTATGAGAGGGAAAGAAAGAGAGGCAGTCAGTTGACAAGGAGGGAAAGCTCCTGGCAAGAAGGGTAGAAGGGAAAGAGAAAGAATTAGGAAAGAAACAGTCAGCAACTTATGCTCCTTTCTATTTTCACAAACAAGATCTGCTGGCTGACCTTTCAGGCCAGCTGGGAAATGATACTGCACATGGAGCATGCAAATAGGACCTGCTGTATTTTCCTGACACTCTACACCCCGCCTGCTCCAAGACCGCACAGAGACCCTGGGGCCACCTCAGTTACAGCAGAAAATCCCAAATGAGCACAGCTTGGCTGGGGAGCCAAGATGAGGCCAAGAATCAGGATTCAGTATCTGGGGCCATGTGCTAAAATCTGTTCTGGGGCATAAGTCCTGGTTACTAAGGTGACCGGCCCAACCTTTCATGCCAAGGACAGGAGGATGCCTGCTGAGCCTTGGTTGGAAAAGGGGCTTGCCAGTGCCAGCTCCCAGGAATGCAGGCCACTCAGCTCCTCCCTCTCTTGAAAGCATATAAAGGGCAAATGGCCCTCCCAACCACCAGATAAATGTCTGTTTGTCCTTGGGGTGTATTTCTTTTTTAGCAGCCTGAACTATCTTCGTCACCTTCAAGCTCCAATGCTATTCAACACCCTCCACAATTTGGCCTAAACTTAGTCTTGCAGTCTGCCCTGTGAAATAGCCGAAGGGAACCGTTCACCACTCTCTGGCCTTCCATCCAACTTGCCATGTCTTTGTTTGAGCCATTCTCTGTGCCACGCTTGCCCACCTCCTCACCTCCTCTTAGTCAATACAACCCTACCAATCCTTCAGAGGGCAGCTTGAAGGCCACCTCTCTGGCAACAATGTCCCTCACTGTTTCCAGACACAGGTGGTCTATGAAATTCGAGCAGCCACCCTCCAAGACTCCTCTCACATAGTATACACGGTGGATACTTGTACGGTTCTCCCCATTTACCATATTGCAAACTCCATGTGCTTAGGAAACTGTCTTTTGTACTGTCTCCTGTTCCTCTCATCAGCTAATCCAATACGATGTCACAATTCCCTTTTCGTTGTTCTATCTCATTCCAGTCCCCACCCTTTATATATGGTGTCTCTCTACCCTGCTCTGAACAATGATCTGACTGTTTTTCTGGCCTGGTGGCCTCTGCAGATCCTGGTATGTTTAGAACTACACTTTAGAAGCTTAGTCCGAGGGCATCGCATGGGAAGGAACGGTGTTGGGAGAAAATTGGTCCACAGTTCTGCACTGTGCATTTAGAGAGACTTTCAGGTAAATGGTGCCCCATGAATCGTGCACCAGGGCTGTGCAAAACAAAGAAGCAGCTGGAAGACGAATGAGGGGAATTTTTCAACAACCGAAGCAAATATCAAATGTAACCCAGCTAAGGGGGAGGCAGAGGAAATGAGAAGAAGAGAACAAGTGTAAGTGGCACTGTAAAGGAAGAAGCAATAAGACAGGAGACTCTGAGGGTCATTTGCTATTTCCTGCTTACCTAGTATCTATCCCCTCACACAGAATTCTGATTGATCTTCCTTTGAGGGACCATCTTTACCATTTACAGGCCATGTGGCTTGAGCGGTGAATGTACCTCCAAACTTGGCCAATGAGATCATCATATCCCCATGAGGACTGATTTGGGGTAAGGATATAACCTAAGCCTGGCAAATAAAAGTCTTATCTGGGACATTTTTTTGTTTTTTTCCTTTTTAGGCTAGTATGGCTAAGCTAGAGAACCTTTCAAGAATGAAAACAAATAAGAAAAATAAAGCAAAAAGATGACAGTCTTCCCAATCCTGTGAGCCAGCCTATATTCTTTTGGCTTAAATCAGTTGGGCTGGCCTTCTGTAATGTTCAACTGAGAGTCATGACTAACCTAAGAACTGCCAATTTTTCGATATAAGGGAAACTGAAGAGTGAAAGAAGCCCTGATATAGTGGGATCTGGGAGGAAGGTGATTACCATCATCAAATATCCAAAGCACAAAAGACAAAGAGATACTGTAAATACCAATATTTAGAAAGAAATACACTGCATGAGCTGAAACTTACATAAAAATTTCAACCAAGACTGGTATGTTCACAGCAAAAAAGAGAAGGGAGGGGAAATGATATATTTTTGACAACCAGTGGAAAGTGAAATTAATTCAGAAGCTATTGTACTTCTGCTTTCTTTAGCAAGTGATACCTTCAAACTGAAAAGTGTAGTACAAATGCCATGAAAAGAGAAATGAAGGTGAAGGGAAATGACAATCTACTCAAAGAGAATTTATTCCCTGAAAATGTGTTCACGGTCCCAGGCCTGCTTGGACAACATCCTTGAGCACGGAAGGAACTTGCAGGTGTGACTCAGCATCACTCCAGGTAATCTTTGAGAACAACAGAAGAGAGGAGAGAGAGATGCCAAAAGACAACGCCCCGACTTTGAACAAAGGAAAGGGAGGCAGCTTTTGAAAACCTCACACTGAAAATCTAACATCAATCTGCAGCAAAATTCCAGAGTTGATTATTAAATGAGCAGATGGGAATACTTTAAAAATGAATGCAGTGGTCACCAGAAACTACTGTGATTATATGTAAAAACCAACATCATTGTTTGAGTCTTTACCATGTCCCCAAAACCCTCCATAATCTGGTGCCTGTTTACTTCTCCTTCTTGGCCCCCTATCACTCTACCCACTTAGTCCACCCCTCACCCCTATTCCCACCCACTGCGCACACGCACATGCTCTCCCTCTGCTAAAGCCACCTTCATTCCATTTCTGGAATGCACCAAATTCATTCCTTCCAAGGGACTTTGATCTGATGAGTCCTGAGACCTGGAGCCCTCATTACATCCCATTTTAGCATAGCAAGCTACTTCTCACCTATTAGATCACCTCAATACTACCTTCTCAAAAAAAGACCATAATTATCCAGCCACGAAAAAGAATGAAATTTAGCCCACTGCAGTGGCCCACGTCTGTAATCCCAGTACTTTTGGAGACCGAGGTGGGCAGATCACTTGAGGTCAGGAGTTTGAGACCAGCCTGGCCAACATGGTGAAACCCAGCCTCTAATAAAAATACAAAAATTAGCCAGGGGTGGTGACACGTACCTGTAATCCCACCTATTCAGGAGGCTGAGGCAGGAGAATCACTTAAGCCTGGGAGATGGAGGTTGCAGTGAGTTGAGATCACGCCACTGTACTCCTGCCTGGGTGACAGATTGAGACTCTGTCTCAAGAAAAACAAAAACAAAAACAAAACAAAAAGAAGGAAATTCTGCAATATGTGACAATACAGATTAATCCTGAGGACATTATGCTAAGTGAAATAAGCCAATCACAAAAGAACAAATACTGCATAATTCCACTTATATGAGGCATCCCACATAGTCAAATTATCTAGAATCAAAGAATGGAATGGTGGTTGCTAGGGCTGGGAGGAGGAGGAAGTGAAGAGTTACTCATCTACAGGTGCAAAGTTTCAGTTATGTAAGATGAATAAGTTCCAGGAATCTGCAGCACAACACCGAACTGATGAACAACAATAATGTATTGTATGCTTAAAAATTTGTTGAGGGTAAAGCTCATGTGAAATGTTCTTACCACAGTAACATAAAACAAAATAAAAGACTTGATTAAAATAACTCCTATTCACTCTTGTTAAATGTTCTCACCACAGTAAAATAAAACAAAATAAAAGACTTGATTAAAATAACTCCTATTCACTCTTGATCCCCAATCTTATTTTATTTTCTTCATAGATCATATTCCTATTAAAAATAATCTTATTTGCTTGTTTACCACTCCCTACAACTATCCTGTCCAATTGGGTAGCCACTAGCCACATGTGGCTCTTAAACACTTAAACTGTGGCTAGTCCTACCTGAGATGTGCTGCAGATGAAATGCGTACTGGTTTTTGAATGACAGGTATAAAAAAAGCTAAATGTCTCATTAATAAATATTTTGTTTACATTAAGTACACTGCAATATATTATTAAAATTAATTTTAGTTGTGTCCTCACTTTTTGTAATGTGACCATTCAAAAAATAAAATTACATGTGTGGCTTCCAGTATATTTCTATTGGACAGCAATGGCTTTTTTTTTTTTTCTTTAGGGTCTTGCTCTGTTACCCAGGCTGGAATATAGTGGCATGATCTCAGTTCTCTGCAACCTCTGCCTCCCAGGTTCAAGTGATCCTCCTGCCTCAGCCTCCCAAGTAGCTGGGACCATACCCAGCTAATTTTTATATTTTTTGTAGAGATGGGGTTTTGCCATGTTGCTCAGGCTGGTCTTGAACTCCTAGGCTCAAGCAATCCGCCTGCCTTGGCCTCCCAAAGCCTTGGAGGGAGTTTTTCACACAGCTATAGATATAGATATAGATATAGATACAGATATAGCTTCACATTTAGCACTATAAATTACCTGTGTTTTTCAACACAGCTATAGATAGATATAGATATAGATATAACTTCATATTTATCACTATAGCAGGTAGTCAATAAAAAATTTGCTCATTGAGTCAATGAACTGCCTTTTAAAAAAAAATAAGGTCACTAGATTGGTATATCTTAGAAATGCTATATCTTTTATTCTTCAAGACATTTGACAAATGCTGTCATTCGTTCATAGCAAATCCAAAGTCATCAGAAGAGTTATTCCCTAAAAATGTTGACTCCAGTTCACTGGGATAAGCTACTTTCAGAAAGAGGAAAAGCAAGTTCAAATTACTGAATTTTACTGAATCTACGTCACCATCCACTGTAAATGCACTACTAGTTTATATATACCAGAGAAACAAAAACTGCCAAATTAACTACGATGCACTATTGACGGTAAGCTGTCACCTAATTTCAGAGATGTTAAAATGTGAGGGAAAATGTGTGTCTTAGAATGTATTCATCTCTCCTGACTCCTCACCCAGACCCTATCTGGACCATCTGTGTGGTGGCTGAAATTTCTGTTTCTGTCTTCCTCTTCATTCCTTCCTTCACTGCACCCTGGAAGGAAGAATGTATTTTGTAAGACAGTAAAGAAGCCAATATTTTGACCATAGCAACTATTTGACAATATGCTATGTGAGATGGTGCAAAGGTGGTATTGGGACTGTTCCAGTCTAAAGAATTTGGAACACCCGCACGTACTCCTATGACAGTAAGGAATTTCATCTCGTTTTCAGGGAGGATCCAGGAAATTTTGGGCAGAGTAAAGAGGTCAGGACACCAAAGAGAGAGGTGACTCCATGAGGCTTTTAGGGAATGAAACCAATGAAAACATCTTCAGAAGAAAGCAATGCTTTGGGACATCTTTTGGACCCTGTGTCGTTGTGGTGAAATGATAGTGCATTGGTTTCCTTCTTATAATAAATTATGCCTGCACATTTCCACAGATTGCTGGGCATGTGAACCATTTCTCTTAACCATGCTACAGACAAAGAGAGATGTTGACAAAAGGAAAATATCTAGACCAATAATCCTCAAGCAATGGTTTGCAAACCAAGAACATTAGGGAGTTATTGGCCACTGTGGGCACATTGTGGGGTGAGGGGGCGGGTGGAAGAGACCTGAGCAGGAAGGCCTTAGAAATCCATTCCAGCTCCTGTTTTATGGGTTTTCTCTGTTTGCCTACTCACACAGGTCTTCTAAGAGCAAAGCAGTGCCTGGACCATTTTTAGAGTTATAGATGCCCTATGCATAGCTCTATTTTCCCATCTTTAGAGTTGGCTATTACAAGCTGACAGGCTATGGTTAGGACAACCATTTATAATCAGAACTTACCATTATCGCCAGACAGTAACCTGTATTTGAAAATTCTTGAATTCAGAGCTCCACCCTAATGGCCCCCCTACTCTCTACCCTTTCCTGAAGGTCCTGCTTCTGTGCAAGATACGGTTTTCTATCTAAATAGGTTACCTTGCTAAAATAATTTGAAAACCGCTAATTTAAAACAGTGATTCTAAAACGTGGTAGAATATTGACATAAGTTGATAACACAATATCATTGATATTACAATACAATTTTTTGGGTCCCATCCCAGACCTACTAAGTCAGACTCTCTGGCTGTTGTCCAAGAATAAAGCTGATTGCCTGGAAAACAGGTGAGCTGTCTATCACTGGAAGTGTTGTCATCATAGCAGATGATCAGGATTCAGCCAAGTTCATGGAAGTTCCTTTATTGGGAGTTAAACTTGAATTAGAAAAGCTCGCTAATATGACCTCCAACAGTATGAGTCTCTGATTTTATCACTAGACTGGAAATTAAGATTTCTCCCCTAAATTCCCTGCATTTAGCACTAGTGAACTGTACAATAGGGGTACTCAATGAAGTGATAAGTATCCCAGGAACATTTCTAGTACTTTAACAGGAATAAGACTTCATGATAATTATGCTTTGGTTCTGATATATTTCCTAGACAGAAGAAATCAATATAACTAATTAAAGAATGGAGAGAAACAATGCAAGCATAATTTGAATTCATCTTTTGGTTGCAGAGATAATAAATTCATACATTTGAATATGGATGAGCTATTGATGTATTACAAAACTAATAATAAACTTCAACTCAGCAGGTGTTGCAATGCTTCCCCGCATCCTCTCTGTGCTCCACCTCATGTTTTCGTCCTTGTCACTCCATGCAGGGATAGATAGCATAAACTCTAAGACTGAACGTGTCGGTCCCTGTCCCTCTGTTTCTCTCAACTATGGGATCTAATTTCTTGGGTTCAGTCCTGCCCCACGTGTGAGTCATTCCTGACCAAATTGTGTGTGCCTGTGTTCCTTCATCCAACAAATATCCATTGAGCCCTTGGTTTGAAAAATGCCTTAAGTTTTGTGATGGGACTAGAAATGTTAAGGACTGAATCCTATTACTTCAGGTGGAGAGGCAAATAAGGGATTCTAGCAATCAAGCTTCCATAAACCCAGAATCTAATTATGAGTCCTCCTTTCCTTAATCCCAACCACACATGCTCAACCCATCCCTGGGACTTCTGCCTCCATTTCTCAATCATACTCCAATTTCTGAGCTGGGATAGCAGCCCTGCTTTGAGACCCATCTCCCTTGGTTGAAACTCTGCTAACAGATCCCATTTCATTCTCCTGGGGTCAAACCTTAAAACAGTATCAAACTGAGATGCTTCTTGCAATCTCCCCCTCCCTAGCCCCATGCTACTACCTGTCTGATTTTGATGTAAGTAGAGTATGAAACTGCCTTTGCAAAATTATAACTGAGGAAATTATGACAGTGAAAGATAGCAGATCCAACTGACTCCATCTTACTTCTAACCTTTAAGCTGTCCTTGTTCATTCCTGGGTGTTGGCCAAAATAACTTTGGGAAGGAATTCAGTTCATGGCTTGACTCTGAAACAAAATTGATAACAGCCTTTTCCTAAAAAGACCCCCTTCTTGTCTGGGGACCAGTCTGCCTTTGCAGCACTAATAAATTAGCTATAAGATTAGACATTACAGTTTGGGGGTTGTGCAGCCTCTGGCTCCAAGAGACTGAATCTCCCCAAATTGCTCCTGGAGAGCAATTTTACATCATTATTGTAAAACCTAAGATGAGTGCTTGAGATATTTTCCAGACCCTGTACTCCATGGATTAGCTGACACCACCCAGACCAGTAATCGGGCTCAGTGGTTCTGCTATCCCACCCAGGAACAGAAAACAGCAAGAAAACCTCACTTCAATCCCCTATAATTCCATCTCCAACCTGACCGATCAGCACTTCCCACTTGCCAAGCCCCTACCTGGCAAATTATCTCTAAAAACTCTGAACCCCTAATGCTCAGGAGACTTACTTGAATAATAATAAAACTCCAGTCTCCTGAGTGAATTACTCTTTCTCCACTGCAATTCCCCTGTCTTGATACATGGGCTCTGTCTAGGCAGCCAGCAAGGTGAACCCATTGGGTGGTTACAAGTAGATCTCACCATTCTGAGGGTATAGATGGAATCATGGTAACCATAGTAACTAATTTTGGGTATCATAGGTGTGGATTCCAATACATGTTAAGGAATTTTGTACATTTTCCATTGTCACTGTTGCAGTCCTATACGCTAATAATTGCCAGACCTGAAGGCAATCTAAGAAACTGAGCACTCACTGTCCTCAAAATTGCCCTTCTTCTTTTTGAGTAAGACTTTTTCCCAGGGTCACATACCTGGTCATCTCCCCCTTTAGGATAAATTCACAATCTTGTCTCTTGATGAAAACTGTCTTCTGACTACTCAATTGACCACTAGTCTCATCAGCTCCCTGAATATATCCACTGCATCAGGCTCCTTGGCATATTTACACTGCTTGAAATCAAGCTCAAATTTGCCAAACTCCTGTGGAGACTGTTATGTTTTGACTGATGCCCCCTACCTACCTCAAGGAGATATGTTCATGTCCTAACTCTTAGAATCTCAGAATGTGACCTTATTTAAAGATAGGATCATTACAGATGAAGTCATATTGGAGTACGGTGGACCCCTGATCCAATATAACTGGTGTTCTCATAAGAGGAGGGAAATTTGGACTTAACATGTACAGATGGAAGACCATGTGAAGACACACACGGAGAATGTTACCTGATGACACAGGCAGAGACTGGTGCTGTGCAGCTGCAAACCACGGAGGCTATTAAAGGCTGGAAGAGACAAGGAAGGGCCCTCCCACAGGTTTCAGAGGGAGCATGGTTCTGCCAACCCCTTGACTTTCAACCTCCTGCTTCCAGAACGGTATGACAATACATTTCTGCTGGTGTTTGTTTGTTTGTTTGTTTTGTTTTGTTTTTTTTGAGACGGAGTTTCGCTCTTGTTGCCCAGGCTGGAGTGCAATGGTGCGATCTCGGCTCACCGCAACCTCCGCCTCCCGGGTTCAGGCAATTCTCCTGCCTCAGCCTCCTGAGTAGCTGGGATTACAGGCACACGCCACCATGCCCAGCTAATTTTTTGTATTTTTAGTAGAGATGGGGTTTCACCATGTTGACCAGGATGGTCTCGATCTCTTGACCTCGTGATCCACCCGCCTTGGCCTCCCAAAGTGCTGGGATTACAGGCTTGAGCCACCACGCCCGGCCACATTTCTGCTGTTTTAAGCCACTCAGTTTGTGAGTCCTTCGGTTAACAGCAGCGGCCCTACCGAATGAACACAAGCACCTTACCTTCCCCTCCCTCCACATCCCTCCAAGGGATGTGAAGGAAGGAGGTGGAGACTGCAACCCTGCTCTGTCATGAAACTTTGCAGCTGACTGTAGTCCTTTTGACCCTGCAGCTGGCTTATTTATCCCCAGAGCTGCCTGGCTCTCACTCCTGCTCGTCCCCTTTCCCAAGGCCAGCTGCTAAGATCCTTGTAGGCTTCCCAGTTTATCTATTTGATTTGTGACAACAGCAAAGACTTTCAGTCTGCCTGGCTTACATCTTCCTGGGGACGTAAAGAAAAGTAACTGCTTTTGTCTAAAAGATTTGTTCACCTAGCATCCTCAGGGTGGTAGGCTGCACGAAGAGGGGGAAAAAAACAGTTAGATAATGTGCCGTCAATCATATTCCAAGATAATAGATGCTCACTATCAAAAGTACACTTGCTTTTAGGCTGTTTATCTACCAGTGGTGCTGATCCATACCCTCTTCCCCACCTTGTGAAAACAGATAAGAAGATAAACTGTTGCTTCAGGACTGAGCAAAATTAATTTTTCTACAGGGGAAATGGACCTAACACCATAGTTCCAACGAACAGATTATATCATACAACCGAAAAAAAGTTAGAATTCTCTGTTGCAAGTTTACAAACTATCTCAAGCTGGCTTAAGGAAAAAAAAGAATTTATTAATTTAAAAAATAGATTGTGTCCACAGCCAAAGGCCCGAGGAAGGGGACTGGAAACAGAAGCAGGAAAGCCAGTGTGTTTGCTCTCCACCTTTGGCTCTGCTCCTCTCTCTGTAAATGATTTATTTTTTTCTATCTGAAGACCAGCTTTCTTGGTGCATCAATTACTTGGTGGAAATGGTTCCCATGTTAACATGTTAAGGTCAGCCATTAACCTTGTCTCAGTGCCAATTCCTAATTCCTAGGAAGAGACTCTGATTGGCCCAACTTTAGCCAAGAGCCCAGCTCTGCACCAGTAGGTACGGTGCGGTAAGGTGAGGAGGGAATGGGCACAGCACAAGGCTGGCACATAGCTGCCAAGAGTCATTCCCATAATTGTAAATGGCAGTGTCAAGGAAAATGGGCTAGCTAGACAAACAACCCTAAAAGTATCTTCTACCATGATGCTCTGACAAACTTCTCTAATGAGCCACAAACATGCAATAGTAATGTCAAGAAAAGAATGAAAATAGACCAAATGATTGATCTTTCCTGGTTCTCTATAGGATTCATATATGGGCTTAGGGACAAATCCTATGACTGGCACCACCCTGTACTTGGAATTGCCCTTCTCCTGCCGTCTCTCCCTCAGTATAAGTTCTCTGGCAGGAGACCCTTCAGTCCTTTAAGAAAATGGGCTGCTATTAACACCAGTAAGCCACAGTGCCAGAAGAGGGAAGATCATGTAGACCAGAGATCCCCAACCCCCAGGCCATAGACAAATACCTGTCTGTGGGTTGTTAGGAAGTGGGCTGCACAGCAGGAGGTGAGCAGTGCGTGAATGAGCATCACCACTTGAGCCCCGCCTCCTGTCAGATCAACAGCAGCATTAGATTCTCACAGGAGTGTGAACCCTATTGTGAATTGTGCATGCAAGGAATCTAGGTTGAGCACTATTTATGAGACTCTAATGCCTGATGATCTGAGGTGGAATAGTGTTGTCCTGAAACCAACCCGCATCCCATTGGTGGAAACACTGTCTTCCACAAAACTGGTCCCTGGTGCTAAAAAGATTAAGGACCACTGATGTAGACCACTGAGTGGGGCTCTATAAGTGGAGCTGAAGAAGGAGGAGTTGGTTCAAGGTGGGATATGGATCTTCTAACTCAGAGGATATTTTCTAAAGAGGATGGGTTAATTGCCAAATGCATCCTTCCTACTTCTTTCTAGAGAATACAGTGTTGGGCGTAAGAAACACTAGTTATTGTATAGAATGACGTGGGGTCAGATCCTGACCTCCACATTAACATTAAGACTGGGGCAAGTTACTTAAGCTTTCTGCAGAGAAGCTCAGCTCCGAGGGGACCAGCCCCTTTCCCAGGATGGGAGATGGATCCCTTAGTCCATATCCGGTGGAGTCATTATGTGCTGTTTCCCTATCTATTATTGTCAGAGAAAATGGAAGCAGCTAAGATGGAAAGATCAAAGACTTTTGGTTTTCTTTTGTACATTTCCAGCTGAAGCAGTGAATATTGAATCACTTTTGCATGAGAGATGTTTACCCATCTGTGATGTGATCATAATAATACCTTCCTCGTGGAGCTGTCAAGAATTAAATGAGATCATCCATGACAAGTGCCTAGCACAGTGTATGGTTCAATATTCATGGGCAGATGTGAATGTTATAGCCAGGTTTGACATCGTACCTCTTACTGACTTCTCTGGAGCTCTAGCATTCTTTTTTTCTATGACTTCCTTTTCTGTAGCAGAGAAGATATCCCATAACAGAAATCCTCAAATCTCAGGCATGGTTCTGTTTTAATAGAAGATGCTCCCACTTGGCCCCCAGCATTAGGATTAGGAGGAAAACCACCGGCCTGTTAGTTAGCCTTTCCATAAAACCCAAAATACCGTGGAGTCATAGTCTGTGACTTTAGCCTCTCTACAGCTAAGCTGGGCATACAGGATTAGGGAAGAAGTTTAGGATGCTTTGGAGGGAAAACAGAGGAAAGCAAAATATTATTAACACTCTAGTAAATCAATCACAGATGGCCTTCAGAAATTAACCCAAAAGCAGAATGCTCATTTTCAGAGAGTGCCTGCCTTCTTGAAATAATCTGGAAAAGTCCCAAGAACATCTCTCATGTAAAAGTGATTCAGTATTCACTGGTTCAGCTGGAAATGTACAAAACAAAACCAAAACCAAAAATCTTTGATCTTTCCATCTTAGCTCCTCCCATTTTCTCTGACAGTAGTTGATAGGGAAATAGCATATAATGACTCCATTGGATGTGGGTGAGGTGATCCTTCTCTCATCCTAGGAAAGGAGCTGGACCCCTCAGAGCCAAGCTTCTCTGCAGGAAGCTGCAGCAAGTAGGATTTGTCTCCCTGGGTCCAGGATGTGATTATCACCCAGAGGGCACCTGAACTGCCCCAACTCTGCTGCTTCCCGTAGCCCATGGTCTTTTTCCACTGAAGAGTTGTTTATTGCGTAATTAATAAAAGGTAATGGCCCTTGCAGATACTTTACCAGGGAGTCCAAAATTTAAACTCATGCCGCTGATTAAGATGGACTCTTCTCCTCCGCTCTTAATTACCCAGCTCTGTAAAACACTTTTAAAGCTCATGGGGCCTCTGAGAGTATCCTGGGTTGTTAATCTCAGCATCAGCAGACTCTACTCTCAATCAACATTCCTACAAAAATACCACAAAAGGGCCTACCAAAGGGGAAGGAGGCAGGCATTAAGTTTTCCCCTTCGCCCTGTTACCTACTTTCTCCTAGGAGGAAAAGCTCAGCTCACAGTTCTTGGTTAGCTGGTCAGAGCCCCAAGGATTGCTTCTGCTCCAAATTTTCAACACATGGTTAAAAATCATAGCTAATGCTTCATGGAAATAAATATTTCAAAACCACGTGCTTTCTGGCCTGCCAGATGGCTGCATTTCACACTTCCAACTGTGTCAGACTCCAAGAAACTCAGTGACTCAAATTTTGTGGTGGGTTTTATGATCCTAGAATAGGGGTTGGGGTGGTGGATGGGTAATAAAAGGAGGGCTTTTCTAAATTAAAAGAAAATTTAATGGAGTGAGTCCTACTTGCTCTGCTTAAGTAGCATAGGCTAGTCATATGAATATTGTTCACAGGTAATTTGGCAGCAAAAATCCCAGTTAGTCAACATAGTCAGCAAAGTTCTTCTCATATTTTATTTACCTTGCCCCCACCACCTCCGCCCTCACCTCCAGCCTGCATCAGTTTAGTTGTCCCGTCTTCTCGTGCTCCCTGCATGGATAGACTTGGCCAGCACATCCTCTAGATTGGTCAACACACTTAGAATTGTGTGCATGTTAGATGAAGATGCACACACACACAAAAACCCAAGTAGGACTGAGAGGTAGAGTCCTCTGAATCCTTTTGCATTTTCTCTCTTGATTTCTTAACAGTCCATCTCGACCGTTTTACGGGCATTGTGCTGGAAGAGGCATCAGGATAGCAGGTCATTTAAGTCTCTCGTTGCCTGACATTTATTATTATTATCATTAATAGTAGCATTGTTATTATATAAGTTTTCTCTCTCTACGTATATACTCATCAAAGAAAAATTAGAAAGAATAAAGAAAAGAAGCCAAAATTCAAAACATACGTATTCACACAGCACCCTGAATCTTATAGCACAGAGAAAACCACTACTAACATTTTAGTATCTGTTCTCCCATGCTTTCTTTGAATATATCTGCAGACACATATATGTATTTACAATGTATTTCATGACACCAGGTTCGTGCTGTATGTGGCATTTTGAAACTTGCTTTTTTCATTTAACAATGTATTGTGAGTCTTTTTCCAAGACTGTACAAGCCCTTCTGCGCTCATATGTGTGTGCGCATACAGTATCAGGATCACTTGCAACCAGAAGGAGTTTCTTCCCCGAGAGAGGCCCACAGATGTCAAAAAGCTTGGCGTCATGGGCAAGCATAACTAACGAATAAGAGCAAAAGGATGCTTTTTTCCCCCTGACGCTGGCAGATGCTCCCAGTCTCAGCTCTGATCTGCTCTGGTTATAAGTGTGGGTTAGGAAGGGAAGGGTGGTGACCCCAGTACAGGCAGCATGAAATGAGGCTGAGCTCAGGTACTCTGTGTGCGTGTGAGGACAGGGGAGATTGACACGAAAGCTCTGCGAGTGATTCCAAAGCGGAGGTCCTTGTTCTCACCTATCCTTAGACAAAGCCTAATGTCCAGCATCAAAACATAAATCAACACAGCTGTGGATGCTGCCTCCCTTCCTAATTAGCATGAGAAATCTCATGTCCTTGGCAGCTCCCACGGCCTCTCTCTCAGTCCATGAAGCCAGTTGAGAGAGTTTTAGCAGCTGGGAGCCTCTGTAGCCCTGCCAACCAGCCTTTCCCCAAACCCGAGGGAGCTGCCACCATCCCTGAATTCTCTGCCAACAAGCCTGGCAAGAAAACTGCTCTTCAGAAATCACTGCCTCTTAACAACCTTCTCCAGGACAACTCCTCACCTGACGGGCAACCCAAACCATAGAGGCCCTCCTGGTCCTCAGTACGCCAAGTCCTCTAAAGCTCTATCAGCAGTAGCCTTTGCACAGAAACTGTAATATAAATGAGCTACACAAGCATCCTACACACAGAATGTGAATTGCTCCACACAGAACATATGATACAAACATGAGGAAACCGAATGCATTCATCAAGTATATTTAAGAGAACCCCGGCACTGACAGTGAATGGGCCTCACTGCAGTTAACTTGACTCTGGACGGGTGATTGAAAGACAACTGTTACTCCTGAGGAAGGGGCTTCTAGTTTCCCCCCAGGTCTCATTCTCATTTAACCACCATCTCCCTCCTTCCATCCCTTTCACCCAACCCTTGACCAATCTCGGTGCAAATTATGCACCCTTATGGAATACTCCATTGCAACCCATTTGAGCACTTGTAGCTGGACTCACCATCTGCATCTACCCACCCCAGTGGCTCAAACCTACTTATCTTCTAGGCTTTTCTTTTTTTTTTTTTTTTTTTTTTTGAGACAGAATCTTACGCTGTCACCCAGGCTGGAGTACAGTGGTGCAATCTTGGCTCAGCTGTAATCTCCGCCTCCTGAGTTCAAGCAATTCTCCTGCCTCAGCCTCCAGAGAAGCTGGAATTACAGGCATGCACCACCACCACCACACCAGGCAAATTTTTGTGTTTTTAGTAGAGACGGGGTTTTGCCATGTTGGCCCGGCTGGCCTGACCTCCTGACCTCAAGTGATCCTCCCACCTCAGCCTCCCAAAATGCTGGGAATACACACATGAGCCACCATGCCGGGCCAGTTTTTAAAATTTCAATTAATTACACTGCCTCAAATGTATTCATCCAAGTAAGAGCTGTAAGATTTTGCAAAAGGCCCTCTGCCCTTGTCTTTCTTATTTCTATTCTATCACAAAATCTGGTTCATTCTAACTTTTTTTTTCTTTTTTCTTTTTTTTTTGAGACAGAGTGTCACTCTATCAGCCAGGCTGGAGTGCAGTGGTGCAATCTCAGCTCACTGCAACCTCCGCCTCCCGGGTTCAAATGATTCTGCTGCCTCAGCCTCCTGAGTAGCTGGGACTACAGGCATGTACCACCACGCCCAGCTAATTTTTGTATTTTAAGTAGAGACAGGGTTTCACCATGCTGGTCAGGATGGTCTTGATCTCTTGACCTCGTGATCCGCCTGCCTCAGCCTCCCAAAGTGCTGGGATTACAGGCATAAGCCACTGCACCCGGCCCATTCTAACTCTTTAAAATTTGTTTTTAAAAAGTCATTCAGTCTATATTTTCCTTCTGAAGCCCAATTCTTCGCTGGTTTTTACTTAAATGAAGTTAACCGTGGCAGATCTACTTGTATCCGTCCTACATACTTGCTATTCCTTCTTTTGGTAGCTGCACCAGTTTATCTTTTAGGGAAGTGCCCTCCTCCATTTCCTGGGGAAACTGATGGTCAAGATACACCCGCTGCCCCAGTCCACAGGAGCGGACACATAACCATGGTCTGGACAATCATAGTGCCCAAAACTCTTGCCCATTGGGAGACATGTTCCACACGGAGCCAATCAGAGTGCTCTCATGATATAAGATATAAGAATTCTTGGAGAAAGAGAGTCTC
This sequence comes from Saimiri boliviensis, assembly GCF_048565385.1. Lineage (NCBI taxonomy): Eukaryota > Metazoa > Chordata > Mammalia > Primates > Cebidae > Saimiri > Saimiri boliviensis. Next base: position 56,926,078 of record NC_133454.1, read on the forward strand.
CTTTACTTCTGAAACAAGAGCTATAATGATTAATATAGACTTGAGGTTTTCAGCAACCATCCTTCCTGCCATTGGACATAATCTGTCTGTGGTATTAGAGAACATAACACATAAAGAAAAGAGAAAATTAGCAGAGTCAAGAAATGGAGAGACACTTGATGCCCTTGTTTGAGCTCCTGGATCCAGTAGTGCCTGAAGCCTTTGCACCCTATCATGTGACTTTTTCTCTCTCTCTAGAAATTTAGCTTAGCTAGTTTAAGTTGGTTGTGTGTGTGTGTGTGTGTGTGTTTGTGTGTGTGTATGTGTCTGTGTGTATAAATTGTACCTTGAATATTGACAAATACCCTTCTGGATGATTTTCTTCTTCTAGTCTCACCCTACTTTTTTCAATCTGTCTCCCTGACAGAGTAAACTTTATAAAATACATCATGATTTATAAATAAATACATATATATATATATATATATAAAACATGCAAATAAGAGTGTTATTTCTTTGTCTAAGAAGCATCAGTGACTCAACATGACCTACAGAATTAAGTCCAAACTCCTTATCATGACAGGTGCGGCTCCTAATGGCTGTTTCTCCATCTTTACTTTTGATCATTACCTCTTTTGTCCTCTTCATGCTCCTAAACACTGTCACCATCTCATCCTCTAGCTTTACAAACATTCTTGTCATTTCTTTGCTTGCCTTGCTGTTTCCGTATTGTTTTTCCCCACATCATTGCTTTTTGTCTGCCAGGTGAACTCATAACCATCCTTTGGACTCCAGCTCAAGAGATGCTTACTTCTTCAGGTGGAGTTGGCTAATCTCTCTTTTGTGACCCACTATATCCTATACAGACCTTTATTATAGTATATGCAACTACTTATTTACATGACAGTCTCAACCACTAGAAAAATAGCTTATTTGGGGGTCAAAGCTCACATCTTGACTTTGAGCTCCCAGCACTTAGCACAGTGCCTGATACGTAGTAGGTGCACAGTAATTATTTGATAAACGGGTGAGTGGGCACATGAGTTAATGAAAGTCTTAAAGAGTATACCCTAAAGATGGCATGGCTCAGAGAGGTTATGTTGACAATCACGTTTAAACGCATTTAGAACAAGTAGGCCTGACTAGTTACTTGTTTCTCTCTCTCCTTCCTCATTACTGTCTCCATCTTATCACTGTGCTGTTCCAAACTGGAAGGCATGGATAACTAATGAAGCAAAATTCAAGATTTTTGCCTTGTGATATTATGAAATATGCACTTGGTCTTCATCCCCATTTCCTGGCATACAACTCCTCAAACCCTCCTTATCTCTAAGGTGGTATTTTTTGTATGCCTACAAGTTGACTGACAGCTGTCAGCCCCTACGTGTCGTAGGGATGGGGTTGGTCACAGGAAAGACCAGGGCACAATTAGAGGGTTGGGACTTCCGGGAGAGGGGCTGAAAATTAAGTTGATAACCAACAGCCAATGATTTACGCAATTATAAAAACACGAAGAATGGGGATTGGAGGGCTTCCAGATCACTAAACACGTGGAGATTCTTGAAGGGTTGTGCCCCCAGGGAGGGCATGGAAGCTCCAGGCTCCTTCCCACATGCTTCTATGCTTTTCTTCCATCTCTTCATCTGTTTCCTTTGTAATATTGTTTATCATAAGCCAATTTATTATACGCAGTGTTTCCCTGAGTTCTATGAGCTGCTCTAGCAAATTAGTCAAACCTGAGGAGGGGATACTGGAAACCCTGATTTACAGCCTGTGAGGTTGGAAGTATAGGTGACAATCTATTACTTGTAATTCTAAGTCAGGGCAGGCTTGTGGAGCTGAGCCCTCAGCCTGTGGGATCTGATGCTATCTCCAGCTAGGTAGTGTCCGAATTGAATTGAATTAGAGCATACCCAGCTGGCATTAGCTGCAGAATCAATTGCTTGCTTGGTGTGCGGGGAAAACTCACACACATTCGGTGTCAGAAGTGTGTTGTGTGACTGTAGTAGAAGAAACTAAGTTTGCTTTTCCTGTATACTCAGACTTCCAGATATTCCAAACGTTTTAGAAAAAGTTACTTATTTGGCATTTCTTCATTCAACATCATTCTCAGTAGGGAAGAATGGCACAGAGATACTCAGGGTTCACTAACTCTTGGCTCCATGAAGACCAAGACCTTGTATGTCTTCTTCATGATGATGTTCCCAGGTACTTAGAGGATAGCTACTAAATATTTACTACCAGCTGGGTTCAGTGGCTCATGTCTGTAATCCCAGCACCTTGGGAGGCCGAGACAGCTGGATCACCTGAGGTCAGGAATTTGAGACCAGCCTGACCAACAAGGTGAAACCCCGTTTCTACTAAAAATACCAAAAAAATTAGCTGGGCATGGTGGTAAGCACCTGTAGTCCCAGCTACTTGGGAGGCTGAGACAGGAGAATAGCTTGAATCCAGGCGGCGGAGGTTGCAGTGACCGGAGATTGTGCCTCTGCACTCCAGCCTGGGCAATAGCGTGAGACTCCATCTCCAAAAGAAAAAAATTACTACATGACTGACTGGTGACATGTCAAAGTCAGAGCAGCAACAAAGAATGTCAGCTCTTTCACTGTTTCAATGTGTCATCTTCCCCTGCCCAGACACATCATTCTATTTTTTGAAACCTGTTGACATCTATTGATTCCTCTTGGAATAAGACTTCTGTTTCTCAAGCACAGTTAGAGCTGAGTTTTCAGCCTCTGATTTCAGCCATATCAACCCAATCAGGATCTTGTGGGTCAGGCTGCACACCAAGCATGAGATCTGACATTTTTTTACCCCCTTAACTCCTCCTTTTTTTTTTTTTTTTTTTTTTTTTTTTTTAAGAAAAGGTCTTGCTCTGTCACCCAGGCTGGACTGTAGTGGCTGTGATATCAGCTCACTGCAGCCTTGACCTCCCAGGCTCAAGTGAGCCTCTGCCTCAGCCTCCCAAGTAGCCGGGACCACAGGGGTGCACCATCATGTCTGGCCAATACTTTTATTTTTTGTAGTGATGGGGTCTCACTATGTCTCCCAGGATGGTCCCAAACTCCTAGGCTCAAGCAATCCTCCTGCCATGGGCTCACAATGTTGGGATTACAGGTATGAGCCACTGCACCCAGCCCTCTTTATCTTTCTGGGTGACAATAGCTGATGATAGATCTAATAAGGAGGTGGTTGGCATTCTGGTCAGCCTGACACTCTCCCAAAGAGGGTAAATGGGATGCAGTCTGTGCTCAAGCAGACCAAAAGAGATTCAACTTGCTGTGTGAGCATCAGCGTACACCAGTCCAGTCAGAAGCTCAAACTGGGAGCCATGGAGAGGATCAGTTTTGAGATGAACAATATATTTATATTATCCACTGACCCTGAAGATAATCAAGAAATGTGTCAAGTTGGAGGAGGCAGGGAAGGAAAAAGAATGTTTTATATTATAGTAAATGCAAGTAAATGAAATAGTTGGGACAGGAAGGCATTATGAGAAACTTTACAAGGTCACTAAATTGAGGACTGTTAAAAAAAAGTTAAATTGAATGGGAAGATGGACCTTTCCTTTTCCCTCTCACTCACTGATGGTGCCTATGGCATACAAGAAAACTAAAGCCTGCCGCAGTGTGGGAGAAGAATGAGGCAGTGATGTGGGTTACCACCGAGCTCACTCAGCCAACACCTCCTCAAGACCACCAGGCAGGGAGAAGGCAAGGGCACCAGGGAACCTGAGAAGGAAGGAGAGGAACCAGGTGGTCGGGAGGGCAGGTGGATGAGGGTGCAGGGCTGAGAGTCTGGTGGCGTTATGCTGGGGAGGACACCAAGCCAGACCTACAACGACTGTGAAAGGGCCTGGAAATGAGGGCTCCCAATAGGCAGCCTACTGGAGAAATTCACAGTAAGTGAGGTTATCCAGATTACAGCAGCCTTCTGCGAGAAGAGAAGCTTTTACTTTGCAATTTGCTGATCTTGATAGCTGAGTATGGGCTCTTCCCCTTTGTAGCTTTCACATTGAGTAAGACCATCACCACTCTAAACCTGGGCTTCTCCATCCGTAAAATGACAGTGAGAGTGCCTTCCTCGCAGAGTCATTGGGAAGATTAAGTGAGATGATTCATGAAAAGCACTGAGCTCTGTGCCTGGCAAATAGGATACTTGTAGTGATACTGTTTTCTCTATTTGCAGTACCAGATTGGTATTGGCATGAAGCAGGCTCAATACTTGATCTGAGACCATAGCCCAAAACAAAGAACAATTCTTTGTTCAATGATCATTTTTAAATACTTTCCAAGAACTGCTGCCAGAAACTTGGACAAACACGGTGGCAAAACAGTTAGTCATAAACTCCATCACGCCTTCCCATGAAACTCACCATCAGGAGTCAAGGTTAGGCATCAGATCTCAAGAATGGCTTTTAAGAACTAGCAGGGACTTGTTAGCTCTCAGGGAGCTGAGCTCAGTTTTGCCATGCACACATCACATAGAGGTATAACCACAGGAGGGCATGTCGAAGAGAGAGCTGATTGTGCATGTTAAATATGCATTTTTTGGTGTTAGATTCTACTGAGTATTAATACCTGTTTTGGTTTTACACTCTACTGGCATAATGGCCAAGATTGAGCTCATCTATGAAGAGAAGCTAGTAAGCTTTCAGAACACTCAGATCTTTAGTAAAATTGCTTGAAAACATGCAAGAAAGACATCTAGACTACTTCTGTTTGAGGACGCCAAGGTCTGTACAAAGAGAACCATTCAACTCTGTAACTATGTGCTGGGTGATATTGCACACAAACATATCTGAGCTGGGAGACGTGCACAGCCGAAGGTAGGGTAGGTAGCTGTTAAGATGTAGGGCAGTTTCCAGATAGGGAACAAAACATGGTTTGGGATTCATTCACTGGTAAATCCCTCTCTTCTGCACAGTCTTCCTTTACAGAAATTTCTATGAATCTCATGGTTTTCACACCCGGCTGACCATGAGAATCATCTGGGAGCTTGCTGGAGATGCAGATTTCTGCATCCCACCCCCAGAGATGCCAATTAACTAGACTTGTAGATGTGTATTATTTAAAAGTTCCTTGGATAATTCTGTTGCACAGCTCGGTTGCATAACACTGGTGGACAATGACGTAGATAGCATATAATCAGGCAACGGCCAGCACCACAGAAGAGGGAGAAAACAGTAGCCTGCAGGCAAGAGTAGAACCAAGGCCACTTGTCCAGGGCGTCGATGATCCCATCTCTTCCTCCCCAGCCAGAGTGAAACCAACTGACTACCCTTCACAGAGCTATTGTAGAGGAAATTCAGATACCTGATGCCAACTCTGAGGAGTGGGGCTAGGAAGACAGATCCTGAAAGGCACAATAGTCCTCTAGCAATGTTGACTCAAGGACCCCCTGACAGTCTTTCCAAATCTTCCTTAGACTGTATGGATGTCTAGGGTGCCTCCCTCAACCTTCCTATCTGTGGTCAGACTGACATGGGGGTCTGCCAGCTCCAAAGCTAGTGCTTCCTAGCTTTCTCTCCATTTTCTTCCCTACAGGCACGTCTCCCCTCCCCAGGGTTTTTTGTTTTTTGGTTTTATTAGACAGGAGCTTGCTCCATTATCCAGGCTTGAGTGCAGTGGTGTGGTGGTCATGGCTCACTGCAGCCTGGACCCCTTAGGCTCAAGCAATCCTCTCACTTCAGCCTCCCACGTAGCTGGGATTGCAGGCATGCACCACCATGTCTGGCTAATTTTTGTATTTTTTGTACAGACGGGGTTTCACCATGTTGCCTAGGCTGGTCTCAAAATCCTGGGCTGAAGCAATTCATGTGCCTTGGCCTCCCAAAGTGCTGGGATTACAGGCAAGAGCCACCATGCCCAGTAACTTCTCTTAATTAATAAATTCCTTGCATGATTAATTTCATCTTGGCCTCTGCTTCTTGGAGGACTCAGGGGAGTGCAGGAGCTTTGGAATGGCATCAGTTTCGAGGCCTCAGTGGTACTCCGGAGACTTTCAAGAGCTTTCAGACCTGTGGTCTTTGAGGGTCCAGGCTTAGGTTTCCAGGATCCTTCAGGCTGATAAAGCCTGGGTACAATCAGAAGAAATAAGCAGAAACACATATTTAGGGGATGAATTTTCACAGTCTACGCAAAAGTCGGAAGTATGAGAGCCTCTGCTTTTCTTACTTACTCATTACAGTGTGCTAGGAATTATACCTCTTTTTACAGATGAGGAAACCAAGGCTCAGAGAAGTTGAGTAACCTACTCAAGACCATTCAATCAGTGTCAAGGCCAGGATATTTCAGTTCAAGACTACTTTCTTTCCACTCTACTACAATAATCCTTGTTCACTAGGAAAGCAGCATAACATGGTGGGTAAGAAAGAGCATGAAGTTTGGAACTCAACTGCTTCAGCCTTGTTATCTTTAAAGTAAGAACAACGTACCTACTGCAGAAGATGGTTATGAAGACTAAATGAGTTAATATCACTAAGTGCTAAGTAAATGTCAGCTGGCAGTCATGGTGGTGGTAACAGCAGTAGTGGGCTGGGTTTTCCTTTTTGTTAGGGAGTTGAGAAGAATAGATCGGGGTTAGGAGGTCTTTGGGTTCCAAATGCCAGTGTGTGGAATAATACACAGTTTATTGGACTAAAGTATAGAACACCTGCTGGGAGAAGTAAGAAGAGGAAGAGTGTGTTGGATGCAAACTGAGGCTATTCCGTGAGCAGCTTTGATGAGACTTGCCCAAGACTCTCTCTCTCAAAGGGCTGATAGAGCATGGGGCAGAGTGATGTGCTGAGTGTATCCTGATGGCTACTGAAGCCAGAGGATCTCTATCAATATGAGAATCCCCCAGTGTGTGGAGTCCAGAAAAGGTTAAAGGAGCTAAAATGTAACCTGGACCTCACTGATGGAGTAGCCCAGGGCAGTTTGGACCAACACGGCCTTTCTCTAGATTTCCCTACCTAAAGCCAAGGAGAACCGTGGAGTAAAACACTTTTTGGAAGTTAGTTATTAGCACATGGTTTTCTTTCTTTCTTTCTTTCTTTCTTTTTTTTTTTTATTTATCTAAGAAACTTTATTGCTCAGAACCTTCCCTCCCTGGGCAATGGCAAGAGCTTTGGAGACCAGCCCCTGGGGACAGAGTCAGAGGCACTGGGTGGAAAAAAGAGCATGTGGCAATTTGGTCCATTGTCATGTCTGGATATGGGAGAGGGAGGGAGGGCTCTAGAAGGCCCCGAATCTAGGGTCCCTGCATCTAGGGACCTAGGAGCATTCTAGGGACCCAGATCTGCCTCCATGGGCAAGGCTCACATGCCAAGGCAAAGCAGATAAGGCCAGCCTGGCTCAGGGTGAGGGCTTAGTGCCTCTTAGCCTTGCCCTGGGGTTCTCGGACCTTCTGGAAACTGAGCCACATCAGGCCCATGTTGATGGCATAGGTGGTGATGCAAACAATGCAGAAGTCATAGAGCACGAAGAACAGGATCCAGGCCAGGTAGACAGAACCAGCGAGAGAGACCAGGGAGCTCAGCAGCAGCAGGACAGAGGCCCAGCGCGTTCGCAGGCAACCTAATAACAGCTGGAGGAGAAGATGCGCGAACAGCTGATGGCTGTGCCAACGTCACAGAGCGCGCGGTAATCCCGGTTCCGGGCGTGCGCCGCCTTCACCTGCAGCGCTAGAGCGAGAGCACTAAGCGCGCTAGGCAGAGCGCGAGCTGCATCCAGCCAGGGCTCCCCCAGGTGCTGCCCATATCTAGCACGTGGTTTTCTTAATAACTTACTATAACTTTTCTGAAAATATCTTTCTTGGAGACAACAATTAGTTAATAAATTATACTTGTGGGAAACAGGACCTCGAAAACGAATGGTCTGTGAAGTTTCCTCCGACAAGAAAGGAAAGAGGACAGGTCTTAATTTCAGGACGCTCCCACCTTGTCATAAGAGTTATGCATCATACATTTTTGAGGCCTAAAAATCTGAATTGTTGGTGCCTCAAAATACTCAGGGTGTTCTCACTTATTTGCATAGGTATGTGAGTCACAGATATTGCTGCCTTCTGTAGCAAGAGCATTGCTATAACTCAGGTACATTCAGGCATATGAGCTGAGAACAAGAGTGCTGGGGAAAGGACAGGCACCAGACAAGGCCATGGCCGGGGCTACTGGTTCCATATAGTCCAGTGCAGCAAGCATGTGTGGAACACTTGCTGTGTATCCGCTCCTGGGCTGGCCTCTGAGAATATAAAGATAGACAGACGTGGCCTTTTCAGAGCTCATAGGCTAGTGAGGAAAGAGAGACCGCTAGATACACCAATGTGATGCAAGCATCAACAAAAATCATATACCGTGCATGCCCATCCCCCTAGCCCTACTAAACCTCTCCTAATTCCGTCACTACATCACCCCTCCTGTTGTGGTCAGTCATTACATGTACTTCTCTTTATCCCCTGAATCTTCTTTCTCGCCATCTTTGTCTAAGCTTTTTGTTAGGTCTCAGCTTAAATGCACTTCCTCTGAGAATTTCCAAGATCCTTGAAAGTAGGTACTCTGCTATCTGCTCTAGGAGTTTACACTCGAATTTCCATGGATGTGGGATTGTTTTATTCACCATTATATTCCCAGATTCTGACTGACTGAGGGTTGAGTGCCATAGGCATAAGAAAAGGTTTAGTAAATATGTGTGGATGAATGAAGGAGGAACTAAAAAGAATTAGGGTTATTTAGAGGGACAGAACTAATAGGATAGATATATTTATAAAGGGGAGTTTATTAAGGAGTATTAACTCACATGATCACAAGGTCCCATAACAGGCTGAGCTGAGAAGCAAGCTGAGGAGCAAGGAAGCTAGTTTGAATCCCAAAGCTGAAGAACTTGGGGTCTGATGTCCGAGGGCAGGAAGCATCCAGCACAGGAGAAGGATGTAGGCTGGGAGGCTAAACTAGTCAGTCTTTCCACATTTTTCTACCTGCTTTTATTCTGTCCATGCTGGCAGCTGATTAGATTATGCCCATCCACCCAGATTAAGGGTGGGTCTGCCTTTCCCAGCTCACTGACTCAAATGTTAATCTCCTTTGGCAATACCCTCACAGACACACCCAAAATCAACACTTTGCATCCTTCAGTCCAATCAATTTGGCACTCAGTATTAACCATCACTCCTGGGGTTGACTTGGGCCCCACTGGTATCCCAAGAAATTAAATCTAGTAGGTAGGGGACTGCAGAAAGAAGTTCCAGGAAGCACTAAATTTAAACTGAAAGAGCAATGATATTTAAGTCTGTAAGTGATGAGTTCACTGGAGCAGCAGCAGTATAGGGACAGAGCTCAACTTTGGGGGCAGGGGGAGTTAAGGGGAACAAGATGTGGCATCAGGAGCCCAGCTAGGTATGTGGAGGTTCAAGACAAGACATCAGTATCGTGGACAACTGGTCCAAGAATGTAGGCTAGGTAGGAACAGTTCACAAGTCTCAACTTGGTGCCAACTCCATCCGATTGTTAGGAATTGATACATTGAGATAGATAGCTTCAGAGGCAGACAGACCTGCACAGGAAAGGGTCCTGGGATTTAATAGCAATGCTTAGCAATGAGAACCAAAAGCCAAGTAACGGGAATCTCCAAAGATGTTTGCTATTTCTGCTGATTGGGAGTTGAGAGGACAAGATTTAGTTAGCTCCCTGCTCTGACAATCTCTGAACATAGGACTGAGCAGATGGTAACTCAGTTGGGGTTAGTTCTCACCTTCCATCTTTAGGAACAGGATGGGCTGAACATGCTTGCAGTGGGACGGGTCTGGGAAAACAAAGGACTGAAGATGACAGGAGGCCTGGTCACCAGCCAGAGCTTTTCTCCAAAGATGTTGGCTCTTGACCCTCACATCCAATCTCACCTCCACTCCGTAAGACTCAGGGAAGTAATGTCACCTGTCTGCTCCATTGGACAAAGTAGCTGAACTTCAGCTTCTTCATTGGTAAGGTATAACTAGCAATACTTTGGCCACAGAACTGTTGCGAAGATCAAATTGGTATTAAAATAGTTGACACAATGCCTGCCATCTAGTAGGAGCTCTGTAAACAGCAGGTGAAAGGCAGTATCTAGCTGGTTTTAAAAGCACCTTCCCTGTCTTTGGAACTGTCACTCCTTTCATCCTGGCCTGGCCCCTCTTCCACTTCTTGGTGCACTCCCTTTACCTATCTGCCATATGGTCTCTTCTTTTATGTTGCCAAAAGCTTTCTCTTCTTAGTCCCTGACCAGGTCTGCTGTACCCACATCACTCCCTGTCCCTAAATCACCTCCTGCCCTTCTCTTTCTTCAGAATTCTGAACACTTGCTGAATTTGTCTTAAGTGCTAGAACTCTAGGGTTTTACATCAAGTGCATTTTAAAGAGGCTACTTGTTAATTGAAACAAATGCCCATTTAGTGGAATTACAGGACTGATGATCTCTGGCAGTAAAATAATGTAGAGTGTGCCAACGAGGTTGGGCAGAGGAGTGTTCATGACCCTTTTAATTGCACTGAGCAGACTGCACCATGCTTCTCAATCCTGCCCATGCTGCTAAATCATCCTAAGAACTCTTAAGAAAATACAGGTTCCTTGGGTCCACCCGAGACTTTCTTACTCAGAATCTTTAGGGGTGATAAAGAGGACAAAGACCCAGGTGACGACTCCACTTGCTTTAAAGGTTAAGCAGACCCAGGCTGCACAGCCTGGGTTGAGAGGTGCTCTCCTGCCCTACCAAATGCTGCGGTTGTACCCAGCCACTGGGTACCTCGACTTTGAGGGAATCCTGTCAGCACAAGCCTGGTGTCTTGGAGAAAACCTTTCCCTCCCAGCTCCTTCCAGATCTCCAATGCCACTGCCCTGGTCATAAGGAAACACCTTCTCCACTCCCACCCTCATCAGCACAGACTCCATTGCAGTGTCTGCCCCAACAAAACACATACAGGCAAGTCTTACTGAATTGCATTATATACTTCAATAAGTGTTAGCATCCATTATTTTACTGAATCATCATAATTAAATGAGGTAATTATTATTATTATTATCCTCATTTTACAGATAAGGACACTGAAACCAAAATTAATTAAATAATATGCCTAAGGACACATAGCTAGTAAGTGGTAGGATATGAACCTAGGGTGGCTCAAATTCAGATTCCTAATTCATATATATATGTATATACAAATATTCATATATATATATATACACAAATATTGTGTGTGTGTGTGTATATATATATATATATATACACACCTAAAGTGCAATAAAATATTTGTGTGTGTATATATATATATATACACACACACAAATATTTTATTGCACTTTAGGTTCCGGGGTACATGTGAAGAACATGCAGGATTGTTGCATAGGTACATACATGGCAATGTGGTTTGCTGCCTCCATCCCCATCACCTATTGCTTGGTTGCCTTTGCACTGGCCATGAGGCCTCCACAAATTACTGTGTCTTCTTCGTACCAGAGGCAATGGTTAGTTGTGTTTTGGAATTCTGTACAGTCTGCCCTGTGAGGGCTGGAGACGGATCAGCAGCTTGTAATCGATCAACAGCTTGGAGACTCTTTCTTTAGCAATAGAATCATAGTTCCCATTCCCTGCAGGAAGCCTTCAAGACGTTGCTGTGGATCAGCTGCTAGAAATATCTTCTAAACTTTGTGAGATGGTTTTCTGTCCCCCTTAAGAAATGTAAGCAGCCTTTTCCCAATGAGAAGGAGGTAATTGCTCATTTTAAAAGAAGCTTCTTTCACTTTCCCTTCCTCATGTGAGAGGGAGAACGCCTGAGGACTGGTGTCTGATGAGAACAGAAACACTCCAGCTGAGACCAGAACGGTCTGTCTTGGCGGTCATGGCTGAGACCTGTACTGAGGGTGTGAAGCAGAACCCCCTTTATTAGCCAGAAGAGTGAGTATAGAAATGGTAGGGAGTAGAGAAATTGGTCTTATTAGACGAACTAGCTTCAGACACTCCAGAAACAGAGCTGTCTCCAAAATCTTTTTAAAAGAAGACTTTGTCACCCTCTCTTGTAATTCATTCCTTGGTCTCACAGTACTTGGAGTCCAACAATTTTTTCCTCAGACTTAGTCCAAATCCATCCTATTGCAATTACACTTCAGTTGTCTTGCATGTCCTTGTCTGAAACAAATGGCAGCTGTTCTCACTTGCACAAAGCTCTTGAGGACTGAGCAGAGGATGGTGACAGAGAGTAAATACAGAATTGTCTGACCTTGGTTTTGAATAAACCTTCAGGTAAAAATTTTCTCTTCCTCCAGTGTCCTGATGAGCTAAACAAAAGGGCATCCGAGTTGAAGGTCTTAGATTTAATTCCTGGAATGAATAATAGCGACTTAGGGTTATTCGTCATTGTTGTTCACCCCCAGTTTCTTCAATTATAAAGTTGAATAAAATTGTATTAAGAAAAGGTCACATCTAATGAGCAAATCATCCTCACTTGCATTCATTTTCACTGCTCCTCCATCCACCTCCTACCACCAATAACTGCACCTGAATTTCCTGAACCAAAAGGAAGGAAAGATGAAGCCAGCATATGAGCTGTTTTCTGTAACTACAGAAACTAGGACAATGTCAACAGCACAAGGCTATTGCATTTAAGTTCTGGGGATTTTTTCCAAGGGACAAGCGTGGATTGTTTACGGGTTGATAAACTGAACAAAGGTAGTCATTTGAGAATCTTAGGGGACTCACTTCAAGTGTCATGTTTCTGTTGGTTTGTGACTATGCAGTCTGTGTTAACTGCTTTGCAGTCGCTCCCAGGACTTGGAAAGAAAAAAAATTCAACCTGCTTGGTGATTAACCAGTTGAAGAGAAGTCTGCAATCTGTTAGGCAAAATGTCTCACTTCTTTCCCCCTCTGTCCTATTGCCATGCTACTGAGCTGTAAGTCTCTTTCCAGTTTTCCCCGTTGGGCTAGCTATGTTCTCAGTGTTGTCTTCGGCAAATTACCAAAATAGAATTTATGATTCATTGACCCAAATTATGTTCCCGCTGACAATATCTGCAGAAATTCTGTTCAACAATGGCTTGCTGACTTTACAGAAAACACATATCACTCCCTGGAGTTCACCTGCCCCAACAAGGCCAACAAAAAAGCAAATTAAATCTTATCTGCTCGGAAGTCCTTGATGAAGAACATCCTGGTCTTGGCCATTGATTGCATATTTTCAAAAGTGTTCAGAAAGCAAGATGGTTAGGGTTTTTTGTGAATTACAGCTAAATCCTGAGGCATATATGAAAGACCAGTCTGTATGAAACAGTAACCATTTTCTTCCCCCTAAACCACAACGCTGAGATTAAGATCCTAGGCTTTGTGCTTTGAGCACCTTAAGGCATCACAAACATTTATCTCAATATGTAATTGTCAATCGAGATGAACGACGAGACAAGTGTCAATCATTTTAGGAAGCTTATTTGCCAAAGTTAAGGACTCACACTCTGGAGACAGGTCTGTGCCTTTCTCTGAAGATAATTCAGAGGGCTTCAAATTTAAAGGGGAAGGGGCAGGATATTGAGAAATACAAAATGTTCATGTAAGACAGAGGGTAGGGGGAAAACAGTCATATATGCCTTTGTCTGGCCCAGTGAATCTGCATTTTCACATAAGATGACATAGACAATAGGGCAGAGGAAACAATCAGATCTGCCTTTGTGTCGGGTGGGAAGAGGGATGACTTTGAGTTCTGCCCTATGTGGCCCTGCACCTGTGAAGATAAGCTATCAATTTGCATTGCCCTGGTGAATTTGAACAGAAATGCTTTAGGGTAAAGATCTTGGGGTTCACAAGGAATTTCCTTGTGGGCCAAATAAAAGGGAGGTGTGTAGTTTTTCATGTTGCAGCATCTTACTTGGGAACCAAAGTGGGAGGCAAGTTTGCGTGACCCAGTTCCCACCTTGACTTTTCCCTTTGGCTTAGTGAGTTTGAGGTCACAAAATATGTTTTCCTTTCACATCCCCCACCCTCAGCTTTTCTTTAAAATCTTTTCGAGAAAGCATTTTAGAAGGAAAATGTGTCTCTGGTCTTAGGTTGCTTTTCCCTTTTTCTTTATTTTTTGAGCTGGTTCCTTATCACTAGGATGGTTTACTACTAGAAATTCAGGTCCTACGTTGCTAGGAAGGCTCATTCCTAGTAAGCCATGTCTCACATTGCTAGGAAGGCTCATTTCTGGGAAGTCGTGTCCTACAAAGACAAAAATAGGGGAAGAAAAGATGGAAATGAAAAGAAAAATATAGGGACCTAGACCAGATTTATAGCAAGAAAGGGGAAGCAGACCTGGAAGCTGGTTCAGGCTATGCTACTGCCTCCTCAGTTAGAGCATTCCTTTTCACTGCTCCCCCATCCACCTCCCACCACCAATAACTGCACCTGAATTTCCTGAACCAAAAGGAAGGAAAGATGAAGCCAGTGTATGAGTTGTTTTCTGTAACCTACAGAAACTAGGACAATGTGAGCAGCACAAGGCTATTGTATTTAAGGTCTGGGGACTTTTTCTTTCAGCAATCAATACTCTAGCCCTTTTGGTTGCATGTTGACTTATTTGCAAGTACATACCATAACACCATTGTAAGCAAAAACAGGACAGAACATAAGTTATTATTATGATTATTATTATTATAGGCAATAGTTTCTGCCACCAAGTTCCCCAGGACCCAAACCAACTGACCTATCAATCAATAAGTGAGGGTTTGGGATCTGACAGTTTGATTATTTGGGTTTTTATATCAGTCATAAGTCAGGTTATTTAATTTGTCTGGAATATAAACACAACAATCGGTTTTTATGATGATGCAGGTTCCATCTTGGGTTGCAGGGAGTGCATCTAAGGCCATACAATTTTGCAACACAGCTTTCCTCATAAGCAAGACCTCATTTTTTAGCAAAGAGATATTCATGCAGTTTGTATTAGTCCTTGTATTCGGCCTTGTATTGTTCCGTTCTCAAACTGCTATAAAGAACTATCTGAGACTGGGTAATTTATGAAGAAAAGAGGTTTAATTGACTCACAGTTCTGCAGGCTGTACAGGAAGCATGGCTGGGGAAGCCTCAGGAAACTTACAGTCACAGCTGAAGGGTGAAGGGGAAGCAAGCACCTTCTTCACATGGTGGCAGGAGAGAGAGAGAAAGCAAAGAAGAGTGAAGCACTACCCACTTTCAAAACAACCAGATCTCATGAGAACTCATTCACTATCACTAGAATAGCAAAGGGGAAATCCTCCCTCATGATTTAATCACCTCCTACCACACCCCTCCTCCAACACATTAGGTTTACAATTTGACATGATATTTGGGTTGGGACACAGAGTCAAACCATATTAGGCCTCTATATGCCATATAATATCTTCAATACCTATGTATGGTACAAAGATTGAATCTAAGTGATCATACCATTGGAATACTGAATGTGTTCAGCAAGATTGTAAATGAAAAAGATTTGCTGGTTTTGGTACAGTCCAAATTACTCATCCTTGTGCCCAAATATAACCACCTAGGGAACATTAGCATAACATCCTGGAGGTAGCCATAGCCATGCTTAGTGCCACATAGCCAATATGTTCCATTTGGTGGTAGCCAATAAATATCTGGTTGCCATACCCAACTGGTGGCATGCCATATAATAATGTGGTCACAATGTTCTCCAGGTATCCACCTCATATCTCTTGTACTGTTTGGCCATTGGTCCTTGGTGTGGTTTCTTTGTTCCCAGCAGAAAAGAGCATCTTGGCCGAGCTGGCCAAATGAAGGAGTGAGCCAGATAAACCTATCCCAAATTGTATCACCACTGATTCCACAGAAATACAAACTACCATCAGAGATTAGTACGAACACCTCTATACACATAAACCAGTAAATCTGGAAGAAATGGATGCATTTCTGGACACTTAAACCCTCCCAAGTCTAAACCAGGAAGAAGTTGAATCCCTGAATAGACCAATAACAAAGTCTGAAGTTGAGGCAGCAATTAATAGCCTACCAACCAAAAAAAGTCCAGGACTAGATGAGTTCACAGCCAAATTCTACCAGACATACAAAGAGGAGCTGGTACCATTCCTTCTGAAACGATTCCAAACAATAAAAAACGAGGGACTCCTCCCTAACTCATTTTATGAGACCAACAACATCCTGATACCAAAACCTGGCAGAAACACAATTGAAAAAGAATATTTCAGGCCAATATTCACGATAAACATTGATGTGAAAATCTGCAATAAAATATTGGCAAACTGAATACAACAGCACATCAAAAAGCTTCTCTGTCACAATCAAGCTGGCTTCATTCCCAGGGATGCAAGGCTGGTTCAACATCCGCAAATCTATAAACGTAATCTATCACATAAACAGAACCAAAGACAAAAACCACGTGATTATCTCAACAGATGCAGAGAATGACTTCAACAAAATTCAACAGCCCTTTATGCTAAAAACTCTCAATAAACTAGGTATCAATGGAACATATCTCAAAATAATAAAAGCTATTTATGACAAACCCATAGCCAATAGCATACTGAATGGGCAAAAACTAGAAGCATTCCCTTTGAAAACTGGCATTAGACAAGGGTGCCCTCTGTCACCACCCCTATTCAACACAGTATTGGAAGTTCTGGCCAGAGCAATCAGGCAGAAAAAGAAATAAAGTGTACTCAATTAGGAAGAGAGGAAGTCAAACTGTCTCTGTTTGCAGACAACATGATTGTATATTTAGAAGACCGCATCTTCTCAGCCCAAAATCTCCTAAAATGATAAGCAACTTCAGCAAAGTCTCAGGAAACAAAATTAATGTGCAAAAATCACAAGCATTCCTATACACCAATAACAGACAAACAGAGAGCCAAATCATAAGCAAACTCCCATTCACAACTGCTACAAAAAGAATAAAATACCTAGAAATATATTTAACATGGGACGTAAAGGACTTCTTCAAGGAGAACTACAAACCACTGCTCAAGGAAATAAGAGAGGACACAAACAGATGAAAAAATATTCCATGCTCATGGTTAGGAAGAATCAGTATCATGAAAATGGCCATACCTCCCAAAGTGATTTATAGATTCAATGCTATCCCTATTAAGCTACCATTGACCTTCTTCACAGAGCTGGAAAAAAACACCTCAAACTTCATATGGAACCAAAAAAGAGCCTGCATAGCCAAGATAATCCTAAGCTAAAAGAACAAAGCTGGAGGCATCCTGCTCCCTGACTTCAAATTATACTACAAAGCAACTGTGATCAAAACAGCGTGGTACTGGTACCAAAGCAGAGATATAGACCAATGGAACAGAAAAGAGGCCTCGGAAGTAAAGCCACACATCTACAACCATCTGATCTTTGACAAACCAGACAAAAACAAGCAATGGGGCAAGGATTCCCTGTTTAATAAATGGTGTTGGGAAAACTGGCTAGCCATGTGCAGAAAGCTGAAACTGGACCCCTTTCTTATACCTTATACAAAAATTAACTACAGTTGGATTAAAGATTTAAACATAAGACCTAACACCATAAAAATCCTAGAAGAAAACCTAGGCAATACCATTCAGGAAATAGGCATAGACAAGGATTTCATGACTAAAACGCCAAACGCAATGGCAGCAAAAGCCAAAATAGACAAATGGGATCTAATTAAACTTAAGAGCTTCTGCACAGCAAAAGAAACTATCATTAGAGTGAACTGGCAACTAACAGAATGGGAAAAAATTTTTGCAATCTACCCATCTGACAAAGGACTAATATCCAGAATCTATGAAGAACTAAAACAAACTTACAAGATAAAAACAAACAGCCCCATCAAAAAGTGAGGGAAGGATATGAAAAGATACTTTTCAAAAGAAGACACTTATGCAGTCAACAAACATATGAAAAAAGCTCATCATCACTGATCATTAGAGAAATGCAAATTAAAACCACATTGAGATATCATCTCACACCAGTTAGAATGGTGATCATTAAACAATCTGGAGACAACAGATGCTGGAGAGGATGTGGAGAAATAGGAATGCTTTCACACTGTTGGTGGGAGTGTAACTTAGTTCAACCGTTGTGGAAGACTGTGTGGTGATTCCTCCAGGACCTAGAAATAGAAACACCATTTGACCCCACAATCCCGTTACTGGGTATATAGCCAAAGAATTATAAATCATTCTATTATAAAGACACATGCAGACATATGTTCATTGCAGCACCGTTTACAATAGCAAAGACTTGGAACCAATGCAAATGCTCATCAGTGATAGACTGGATAAAGAAAACATGGCACATGTACACCATGGAATACTATGCAGCCATAAAAAAGGATGAATTGATGTCCTTTGCAGGGACATAGATGAAGCTAGAAACCATCATTCTCAGCAAACTGACACAAGAACAGAAAACCAAACACTGCATGTTCTCACTCATAAGCAGGTGTCGAACAATGAGAACACACGGACACAGGGAGGGGAACTTCACACACTGGGGCTTGTTGTGGGGTGGAGGCGCTAAGGGAGGGACGTCAGGGGCTGGGGGGATTAGAGAGGGATGACATTAGGAGAAATACCTAATGTAGGTGACAAGGGGATGGATGTAGCAAACCACTATGGCATGTGTATACCTATGTAACAATCCTGCACGACCTGCACATGTACCCCAGAATTTAAAGTATAATTAAAAAGAAAAAAAACCTATCCCAAATTTTCATTATCCCATTTTGAAAATGAGCCATTATTTGGGGCATAGTTATCACCTTCTCTTTTAGTTGGGGAGATGCTAAAGTGAGAGCTAGTGAGCTGGTCCTTTTCATTAAAAAGTATTTCCCATGTCCCTGGCTCTTAAGAGTGTTTTTAATGGGCCAATTGTATATCTTGTCTTTTGTTATGCCAGCACTAAGGATACTAGACTGTTTCTGTGATGTAATAAATTTTTTATATTCTATATATTTCCACCCTCAGAAGAGAGATATGTGTTGTGACAGGCTGGAGCTCCTGGAAAGAGGCAAGAGTCTGCATATACAGGAGGCATCCTTCTGTAACAATACTGAACCCATTGTAGAAACAGGTTTGTTTCATCGGTGACAGTGGATGGCAGTGGCAAGAAGGCGTAGGGACACAGGAGAAATAAAAGCAAGATTGTGAAATTGATTTTAACTACTAAAAGGACATTAAATCAGATAAGGCAAGTGCCCTGTTCTCTGTAAGATAGCAGTTGCCGGTATCTCTAGGACAATAACTGTAATAGCTATTATAAAATAAATATAGGTGTTCTTTTGTATACAGGCCTGGCCCTGTGTCTTGGGTTTGAGCAGTCCATGACAGCTGTCATCTGCTTCTAGTCCTAAGTCAAAGTTCACTGTTTAGTGAGTTGAAGGCAAAGATCCTTGGTGGGAGTCACTGTCCACTCAGGAGGTTGTGCCTTTTTAAGATGAAAGATGTGAATCCACGAGTCTATACCCTCTAATTTTGTGCCACATGGATTAGTCAATAGTGCCTGGTATGGATCTTCCACTGGGGTTGAATGGAGTCCTTCATTAAATGTCTTTTCCAATAGACAAAGTCTCCAGGCCTCAGATTATACCAGAACTGTATCTTCAGGGAGTGCACTGTGAAAGGAATTCTTTACCAAATCTCTTTTTTTTAAGATGATAAATGAAGCACAAAAACTGCAGGAACCTTGCAGCATCCCTTTCTCCACCTCTTCCAGATGAGAGGCTGCCACCAGGGCTACCAGGGAATCAGCAGAAAGTAGGGTCTTTAGGAGTTAGACTCCCTACTGGCTTCTGCTGAGTGACAGACAAGGAAGGGGGAATCGTGGACTGGAACGGGCAGGAGAAGGAGGGAATAGATCTGGTTCAGGAAGTTCAGAGAGGTCAGGGTAGAGTCTGGGTGGAAGAGGGGGGTGAGGGGGTGCTCCAAGGGGAAAGGAAGGGATTTAGAGGATTTCTTTAAAAGAGATAAAATATTAGAGAGTCCTTGGTTAGTGTTTGCATTGTCTGTTGGACTCCTGTGAGGAGGTGAGGTGATCTTCCCGGTTTTTGCTGCTCTCCAAATCTCCTGGCTGGGCTCAGTGGCTCACACCTGTAATCCCAGCACTTTGGGAGGCCCTAGGTAGGCGGATCATGAAGTCAAGAGATCAAGATCATCCTGGCCAAAATGGTGAAACACCGTCTCTACTAAAAATACAAAAATTAGCTGGGCGTGATGGTGTGCGCCTGTAGTCCCAGCTACTCCGGAGGCTGAAGCAGGAGAATCACTTGAACCTGGGAGGCGGAGGTTGCAGTGAGCCAAGATCGTTTCACTACAAGATCGCTTGACGTCTCAAAAAAAAAAAAAAAAAAAAAAAAAAAGGTAGCTTTTCTATTCTGGTTGTTTTTTGTGCCTGTGTTTTCCAACCTAGTTCACAGGTATGCTAATTTCAAAAGATCCTCATCTAGGCCATTGTAACTTAGAATCTGCTTTGGTTACAGGGGTCCACTTGGTTAAATATTTCCATGACTACTAGCCATAAGTATTTTGCATGTACCCGGCTGAAGTTTCTAACGGAACTTTATGTTTCACAGCTGTTGGGGTTTTAGCCAACCTAGAGGTCTTGTTCTCCATAATTTTTTTTTCAGATTTACCAAGTCAGGGAGTATGTCAGACCCAGAGTGTTCGCTTGCAGACCTAGCTTTTCAGGGCTGTTACTCCCTGAGCCAGTTCGGTCCCCCTGTGTCATGGCTATGTGGCATAGTGTGTCAGGGGTTCAAGGAGGGGTCAGCTCTGTATATGCACCTGCCAGCTGAGATTAGACTCTTAAGTGTGTTCTTTTGAGGGGTAACCTGCTCAGAGCCACTGCATGTCTTAAGGAGCATTTCCCCCAGACACTCATATGATTCTCAGTTGCCTGAAAATGCCCTGAAAGGCTGAGGGGAGCTTGGAGCTTTTACTTCTCTGAAGTGGAAAATTCCACACTTATAAGTGAGAGGGTTTAGAATTGGTCAAATCTGATAAGGGAAGGATGAAAACATAAAAACAAACAAACAAACAAACAAACAAAAACCGAACAAGACAGAAACAAACAAATAAAATAGCTAAGCAAAACAAACAACGATCACACAAATTACACATTTCTGAGCACTCTAAATGTAAGGAGAAATTAAGACCAGCTGGTTGTTAACACTAACTTTAGTCATTAAAGAGAATTTGCAAAACAGAATCCCAGCTCAGCTCCTTACCTACTGATGGGGCCCAAGCTGAAGACCGCTTTCTGCCAACGCAGAAGCAGACAAGCCCACCTTCCATGATGGAAGCAAGTGGAAACTCCCAGAAAAAAGGAGTTTTTCTTAACAGCAAATTAAGCTCAGACCCCCAGCTAAAAATGTTGGGAAGTCAGAGATTCCTGCAGGAAAGAGGTCCCAGACCTCAGCAAATTGTCCTGTCAGTTTGAAATATAAAGAGCCCAAACCAGTGCCAAGTACTGATAGGAGAGTAGCCGCAGGCTGGGCCACCTTCACTCAGGATCCCTCCATTGCTACCAGAAGTCAAGCGAGAAAAATGACAAGATAGGTCTCACTAATTTTAGGAGATTTATTTGCCAAAGTGAAGGACGCATCCCAAGAGACAGATCTATGCCTTTCTCCAAAGATGATTTTGAAAGCTTCAAATTTAAAAAGGGAAGGGTGGGATGTTGTGAAACACACAAATTTCACGGAAGAGGGAGGTGGCGGAAAATAGTCATACATGCCTTTGTCTGGCTTAGTGAATCTGCATTTTCACATAAGATGACATAGACAATAGGGCAGAGGAAAACAATCAGATCTGCCTTTGTGTCAGGTGGGCAGAGGGGTGACTTTGAGTTCTGTCCTATGTGGCCCTGCACCTGTGAAGATAAGCTATCAATTTGCATTGCCCTGGTGAATTTTAACAGAAATGCTCTGGGGTAAAGATCTTCGGGTTCACAAGGAATTTCCTTGTGGAACAAAAATGAGGGAGGTGTGTAGTTTTGCATCTTGCAGTCATATTATTTGGGAACCAAAATGAGAGGCAGGTTTGCATAACCCAGTTCCCAGTTTGACTTTTCCCTTTGGCTTAGGGAGTTTGAGGTCACAAGACTTATTTTCCTTTCACATCATGTATGGCGTACAATAACCAACTCTGTCTTGGATTTCTCTTGCCCATGATCTTAAAGAGGAAGCAAAGTAATCTGAAAAGCCAAGAAACCAAGTATATTTTACTTGCCTTAAGAGGTAAACTTTTTTCTTAGTGATTTTTGCTTTTGTAAAATTATCTTAGAATAAACATGTGAAATTGAAAAGCCTAGCTCATGAGTATTGGGGGCTCAGAAAGCAATATACCAAAGACTGGACTTTTACATGCTGAGAGGCCTTTGAAGCTGCCTCAGAATCAAAGTTCCTCTAACCTTGTCATATTGTCCACTGTTCCCCAAATCCTTTACTAAGTACAGGTAGAGACTCTCTCTCTCTCTTTCTCTGGAACTTCCTTATCTGAATAAGAAAGAAAGCTTCTTGGCCAGGCGCAGTGGCTCACGCCTGTAATCCCAGCACTTTGGGAGGTCAAGGCCAGCAGATCACCTGAGGTTGGAAGTTTGAGACCAGCCTGACCAACATGGTGAAACCCTGTTTCTACTAAAAATACAAAAAATTAGCGAGGCATGGTGGCATGCACCTGTAATCCCAGCTACTCAGGAGGCTGAAGCAGGGGAATCACTTAAACCCAGGAGGCAGAAGTTGCAGTGAGCTGAGATTGCACCATTGCACTCCAGCTTGGGCAACAAGAGCAAAACTCTCTATCAAAAAAAATTTTTTTTTAATTAAAAAGAAAGCTTCTTTCCAAAAGAAATGAAATTTTCTTAAGACCCTCTCCCTGGGAATCTCATCAAATGACCAGGAAAGATCAACCACCTAAGAGAAGAGACTGGAGTCATCACCACACCCAGAGAAATTTCCATCAACTTTTCAGAGAGCAGCTCAGAGAGATTATTAGCGGGGCAGCAGTGCGGGGTGGATGCGGAGACTTTATCTGCATAATAAGACAAGCTTTGTTTCTGTGTGATTCTGCCCCTCACCTCCCCAAAGAGAATCGTTTACTAATAATTGTCGGCATTGGGCTTGTTCATCCCTCCATTGTCTTCTCCCCTATGAAGAGGGCATTTATGTCTCAACCATCTGGCTTCTCTTTGAGTTCAGATTTTGTATGACTCTCATGCATACATATGCGTATAATAAATTTGTTATGCTTTTCTCTTGTTGACCTGTTTTTTATTATAAGGATGTAGGCCATACACTTTATGATGGGGAGGAAAGGGATCACCTCTTTCTGCCCTACATCAGTTTACAATCTGTTTGGCAGAGGTAGAATCCTCTTAAAGCAAGATAAAAGCATAGAAGATGAAGTAACCAGATGCCACCCTGCCTCCTTCAGTGAATGCAGCTACAAAAACTGAAAAGAGCTAAGCTCAGTGGCTCCTGCCTGTAATCCTAGCACTTTGGGAGGCTAAGGCACAAGGATTGCTTGAGGCCAGAAGTTTGGGACCAGCCTGGACAACATAGGGAGACCCCCACGTCCACACACACAAAAATATATCCAGATGTAGTGGTGCACACTTTTGGTCCCAGAGACTTGGGAGGCTGAGGCGGGAGAATTGTTTGAACCTGGGAGTTTGAGGCTGCAGTTAGCTGGGGTCACACCACTGCACTCCAGCCTGGGCGACAGAGTAAGACTTGTCTCTAAAAACTAAAAAATAACGATTAAAAAAAAAAAAAAAAAAACAGAAAAGAATGCATGGAATTTATTTGAGAATGTTGAAAAGTAAATGACAGCAGTTGGAGTGGAAAATAAGACCAAAATGTGAAGTATTGCAGAACCAACAGTAAGTTGTCATCCCCCACCCTCTTTCTCCTGCATATCCTCTGGCCTGGATTGAAGGTTGCCTGAAAACTGTGAGAAACAGAAAGAGACAGAGAGAGTTCCAGGAGAGGTCTGCTACTTTTAGCTAGAGGAAACAGAAAACGGGACTCTTAACACTTAGGGAAAGTGGGGACAGTTGTCCACTTTTCTTCTGCTTTTTCACTCCATTTTGTTGTGCTCCAGCCCCCATACGATCCTAAGGTGGTTGTGGCAGCAGTAGGGCCCATGTGGACCTAAAACTCTAAGGAAGAGGAACCTCCTTCTCTGATTGGGAGAAGCTATGGTCCCAAGATCATGGTTACACCCCTATTGCTTTTCTCTCGCTCTGTCCTCCTGCCACTTAGCCCCAGATGCAGGCATACTCATGGAAGAAGTATGCAGCAGAGTAGAGCAACTAAGCCCCAGCTTTCTGACTGGAGGAGCAAAGAGTGCCACCACAGGGATCTGAAAAGTACTGGGGAGATCACACAGAGGGAGGAGCTTGAGAAAGTTGTTTCTGAATTTCTCAGCTCACCCACAAGATGCATATGCATGGATCTGACCCTAAATAAAATACCCTAGACCTTGGCAACTAAACTATGGGCTCAATTCACTGCTCCATCCAGACTGGTCTCTGGGTGATGCATATGTGGGGACAGATCTGAATAGCACTTCAAAAGCTCTCAAAACTGAACAGATGTTGGAACCACACAGAGAGAAGTGTGGTTGGACCATATGGCTTAAATCTGACCAGGCTGATTGCTTATTAAACAAATATATCAACACTTTTGGTTTTAACCAAGAGGTTAAATGTTTAAACATAAGGTTTAAACAAGACTCAGGCCCGTAATATGGAAAATGTCTAGAATGTAATATAAAATTACTTGGCATACAACAAACAAATTTTGTACAGGAAAAGATAATCAGCAAATGTCAACCATAAGATGATACCCATGTTGAAATTATCATACACTTTAAAGAAGCTATTATAAAAATCTTCCAAGATATAAGGTTGAACCAAATAGGAAAATATTAAGCCTTAGCAAAGAAATAGAATATTTTTCAAAAGTAACCAGATGCAAATTTTAAAATTAAATAATACAATAGTTTAAAACTTCTTAAAAGCATGTTAGTTGGGCTCAATAATAGAATGGAGATGATAGAGGAAAGAATCAATAAATTTGAAAATAGATCAATAGAAAATATTCAATCTGAAGACAGAGAAGAAAAATTTGAGGAAAAAAAATTAACAGAGCTTTGGGAACATATGAGGCAATACCAAAAGTCTAAAATTTATGTCATTGGAATCCCAGAAAAGAGTAGAAAGAATGAAGTACAGAAAAAAAAAAATGTTTGAAGAAATAATAGCAGAAATGTCTCAAATTTGGTAAAAGACATAATGTATAGATTCAAGAAGCTCAGCAAATCCCAGAGGGCATAAATTCAAAGAAATCCATACCAAGACATATCAAAATCAAATTGCTAAAAACTTAAAAAAAGAAAGAAAAGAAAAGAAAAACATCTTGGAAGGAGAGAGAGAGCGCGCACATTAGGAAATCAGGAAATAACAAAGCTAAGAGCAAAAAATCAACAAAATTGAAAACAGGAAATAGAGAAAATAAAAGCTATTTCTTTGAAATAGCTCTTTGAAAAGAGCAATAAAACTGATAAACACCTAACAAGACTGATAAAGAAAAAACAAGGAAGTCCCAGATTATTCATATCAGGGACTGAAGAGGAAATATCAGTATAGACCCAAACAAACATTAAAAAGGCAATCAATAAGGGACTACTGTAAACAACACTATGTGCAAACATCTAACAAACTTCCAAAGCTTACCCAAAATACAAGGACTAATCCAGGACAACTGGTATAGTTTCTTTAACATATCAAGATGATGACAAAAAGCCAGGGGGAAGAGACTGTTCTAGATTCAAAGATACTTAAAAAGAATAATTGCCAATACAGTGATTGAAACTTGATTGAATGTTGATATGGGGAAGAAAATCTGTTGTAAAATATTTTGAGAAAAAATTGGGGAGAAACTTTGATCATGGATTAGATAGGATATGCTATTAAAGAACTATTGGTGCTGGATGTGGAGGCTCACACATGTAATTCCAACACTTTGGGAGGCCAAGGCGGGAGGATTGTTTGAGGTCAGGAGTTTAAGACCAGCCTGAGCAACATTGTGATCCTGTCTCCAAAAAATTTAAAAAACATGGATTAAGATGGTGGATAGGAAGCAGGACTAACTTTCAACTTCCACTCAGACAGAGAGGGCAGTGTGTGGAGACTTTCATTGTGAACTTTTGCTCCAATAAATACCACAAAAACATGCAAGGAAAACCAAGAGAATCCACAGACCCTGCAGGCTCCCCAAAACACTGAAAAACTGTGAGTCTGCTTGCTTTCTCAATGGGGAGGCTCATGGTCTGGAGCAAGTTCTTAGCCATGGTCTCTGGCTGCCTGGAAATAGACTTGGTGCTGTTGTCAGGACATGGTGGGAGTGAGGTTGGCCTTTAGGACTGTAGACTGCATGGGAGTGGAGTGAGTCTTGTGACTGCCAGCCTTCCCCAACTTCCTTGGTGATCTGTACGACTCAGCAGAGGCAGCCATAATCCCCTTGGGAATATAATCCCACTAAACTGGGGACCACGTGCGCATCCTCCACAGCACCCACAGCAAGTCTTGCCCAAGGAGAGGCTGAGCTCATACAGGCCTATCCATGCCCCCACCTGGTGGCCTTTTTCCATCCACCCTGGTAGCCAAAGACAAAGGTCATAATCTCTTGGGAGCTCTATGGCCCTGCCCACCACCTGAGAGACCTGAATACTTAACCAGGTGTACCTAGGGCAAGTCTGCATCCTCCCTGTAGGACTGCAGCTGATGCACTCTTGAAAGCACCACCTCCTAACTGGAGGTCAACCAATACAAAAACAGCGCACTGAACAAAAACACAACCAAGGACCCTCAAAGAGTTCACATCACTCCCCTGCTACCTCCACCAGAGCAGATGCTGGTTTCCATGGCTGCAAGACCTGGAGATGGATCACATCACAGGACTCTTTGCAGACACTTCCCAGTACCAGCCCAGAGCCTAGTAGCTAGCTCTGCTGGGTGGCTAGACCCAGAAGAACAAAAACAATCGCTATAGTTCAGCTCTCAGGAAACCTCATTTGAAGGGAAAGAGAGAGACACCACATCAAGGGAGCACCCTGCGGGACAAAAAAATCTGAACAGCAGCCTTTGAATCCCAGATCTTCCCTCTGACATAGTCTACCCAAATGAGAAGGAACCAGAAAAACAATTCTGGTAATATGACAAAACAACGTTCTTTAACACCCCCGAAAGACCATATCAACTCAGCAGCAATGGATCCAAACCAATACAAAATCTCTGAATTGCCAGAAAAAGAATTCAGAAGACCAATTATTAAGCTAATCAGGGAGGCATCAGAGAAAGGTAAAGTCCAACTTAAAGAAATAAAAAACATGATACAGGACATGAGAGGAAAATTCTTCAGTGAAATAAAGAGCATAAATAAAAAATAATCCCAACTTCTGGAAATCAAGGACACACTTAGAGAAATGCAAAATGCACTGCAAGGTCTCAGCAATAGAATCAAAGAAGCAGAAGAAAGAACTTCAGAGCTCAAAGACAAGGCTTTCAAGTTAACCCAATCCATCAAAGACAAAGAAGAAAAAGTTTTTAAAATGAACAAAGCCTCCAAGAAGTTTGGGACTATGTTAAATGTTCAAACCTAAGAGTAACTGGTGTTCCAGGGGAAGAAGAGAAATCTAAAAGTTTGGAAAACACATTTGAGGGAATAATTGAGAAAAACTTCTCTGGCCTTGCTAGAGATCTAGATATCCAAATAAAAGAAGCTCAAAGAACACCTGGGAAATTCATTGCAAAAAGATTATTGTCTAGGCACATAGTCATCAGGTTATCTAAAGTCAAGACAAAGGTAAGAATCTTAAGAGCTGTGAGGCAAAAGCATCAAGTAAGGTATAAAGGAAAACCTATCAGATAAACAGCAGATTTCTTAGGAGAAACCCTATAAGCTAGAAGGAACTAGGTTCCTAGTTTTAGCCTCCTAAACAGAGCAATTATCAGCCAAGAATTTTGTATCCAGTGAAACAGCTTTATAAATGAAGGAAAGATATAACATTTTCCAGATAAACAAATGCTGAGACAACTCGCCACTACCAAGCCAGTACTACAAGAACTGCTAAAAGAAGCACTAAACTTTGAAACAAATCTTTGAAACACACCAAAATGGAACCTACTTACAGCGTAAATCTTATAGGACCTATGTAAAAATAACACAATTTTTTAAAAACCCAAGATATTCAGGCAACAAATAGCACAATGAATAGTACCTCACATCTCAATACTAACATTGATTGTCAATAGCCTAAATGCTTCACTTAAAAGATGCAAAATGGCAGAATGAATAAGAATTTACCAATCAAGTTTCTACTGTCTTCAGTAGACTCACCTAACACATAAGGACTCACATAAACTTAGGGTAAAGAGGTGGAAAAATATATTCCATGCAAATGGACACCAAAATTGAGCACGTGTAGCCATTCTTATATCGGACAAAACAAACTTAAAAGCAATAGCAGTTCAAAAAGACAAAGAGGGATATAATGATAAAAGGACTAGTCCAACAGGTGAATATCACAATTCTAAATATATATGCATCTAACACTGGAACTCCCAAATATATAAGACAATTTTTGCTAGACCTAAGAAATGAGACAGAAGGCAACACAATAATAGTGCAGGACTTTAATACTCCACTGACAGCACTAGACAGGTCATCAAGAAAGAAAGTCAACAAAGAAACAGTGAACTAAAATTATACCCTACAATAAATGGGTAGATATTTTTGGAACATTCTACCCAACAACTGCAGAATATACATTCTATTCATCAGCACATGGAACATTCTCCATGATAGACAGTATGATAGACCAAAAATTGAGTCTCAGTAAATTTAAGAAAATCGAAATTATATCAAGTACTCTTACAGACCACAGTGAAATAAAATTGGAAATCAACTCCAGAAGGAATTCTCAAAACCATGCAAATACATGGAAACTAAGTAACTTGCCCCTGAATGATTGTTAAGTCAACAATAAAATCAAGATGGAAATTAAAAAATTATTTGAGCTGAATGATAATAGTGACACAACCTATCAAAACCTCTGGGATACAGCAAAAGTGGTGCTAAGAGGAAAGTTCATAGCATTAAATGCCTACATCAAAAAGTCTGAAAAAGCACAAATAGACAATCTAAGATCACACTTCATAGAACTGGAGAAACAAGAACAATCCAAACGAAAACCCAGCAGAAGAAAAGAAATAACAAAGATCAGAGCAGAACTAAATGAAATTGAAACCAAAAACAAATACAAAAGACGGGCCAGGCGTGGTGGCTCATGCCTGTAATCTAAGCACTTTGGAGGCCAAGGCGGGCAGATCACCTGAGGTTTGGAGTTCAAGACCAGCCTGACCAACATGGTGAAACCCTGTCTTTAAAAAAAAAAAAAATTTAAAAAACAAAAAAACAAATTCAAAATACAAGTGAAACAAAAAGCTGGTTCTTTGAAAAGATAAATAAAATTGACAGACCATAGTGAGATTAACCAAGAAAAGAAGAGAGAAGATCTAGATAAGCTCAATTAGAAATGAAATGGGAGATATTACAATCAATACCACAGAAATACAAAAGATCATTCAAGGTTGCTACGAACACCTTTGTGTGCATAAAATGGAAAACCTAAAGGAGACAGATAAATTCCTGAAAATATACAACCCTCTAGTTTAACCAGGAAGATACAGTCTCTCTGAGCAGACTGGTAACAAGCAGTGAGATTGAGATGGTAATAAAAACACTCCAAACAAAAAAAAAGTCCAGAACCAGATGGATTCTCCACTGAATTCTATCAGATATTCAAGGAAGAATTGGTACCAATCCAAAAGACAGAGAAAGAGGAAATCTTTCCTAAATCATTCTATAAAGCCAGTATCATCCTAATACCAAAATCAGGAAAGGACATAACAAAAAAAATGGAAAAGGAAAACTATAGACCAATATTTCTGATGGACATAAATGCAAAAATCCTCAACAAAATACTAGTGAACCAAATCCAACAGCATATCAAAAAGATAATCCAACATGATCAAGTGGGTTTCATACCAAGGATGTGGGAATGGTTTAACATACATAAGTCAATAAATGTGATATACCATATAAACAGAATTTTAAAAGTCACATGATCATCTTAATAGATGCAGAAAAAGCATTTGACAAAATCCAACATCGTTTTATGATTAAAACCCTCAGCAAAAATGGCATAGCAGGGACATACCTTAAGATAATAAAAGCCATCTATGACAAACCCACAGCCAACACTGTACTGAATCAGGAAAAGTTGAAAGCATTTCCCCTGAGAACTGAAACAAGAGCCCACTCTCACCACTTCTATTCAACATAGTACTGAAATTCCTAGCCAGAGCAATCAGATAAGAAAAAGAAATCAAGGGCATCCAAATTGATAGAGAGGACGTCAAACTGTTGCTATTTGCAGATGTTATGATTGGATACTGAGAAAACCTCAAAGACTCATCCAAAAAGCTCCTAGAACTGGTAAATTAATTCAGCAAAGTTTCAGGATGCAAAATTAATACACACAAATCAGTAGCTCTGCTGTACACTGTCAATTGAGAAAAATGATGAGACAAGTCTTAATCATTTTATTTGCCAAAGTTAAGGACACACGTCTGGGAGACAGGTCTATGCCTTTCTCCGAAGAAGATTTTGAGGGCTCTGAATTCACAGGGGAAAGAGCAGCATATTGAGAAGTGTACAATTCTCATGTAAGATGTGAGGAGGGAAAAATAGTCATTCATACCTTTGTCTCAGTGAATGTGCATTTCTTTTTTTTTGACATAAGATGACATAGGCAAATCTGGCAGAGGAAAAATTTAGGGAATCTACATTTTACATAAGATAACATAGACGAAAATGGGGTAGAGGACCAATCAGATATGCATTTATGTCTGGTGGGCCACAGATGACTGCACCTGTAAAGATAAGCTATCGACTTACATTGCCATGGTGAAATTTTAACAGAAACACATTAAAAGATCTCGTACCTCACTAGGAATTTCCTTTTGGGCAAAATATGGGGGAAGCACGTAGCTTTTCATCTTGTAGCCATCTTATTTAGGAACCAAAATGAGGAAGCAAGTTTGTGTGACCCAGTTCCCAGCTTGACTTTTCCCTTTGTCTTAATGAGTCCCATGATTTAACTTCCTTTCACAACACCAACAGTGACGAAGCTTAGAATCAAATCAAGAACTCAACTCCTTTCACAATAGCTGCAACAAAATAAAATACTTAAGAATCTATCTAACCAAGGACATGAAAGACCTCTACAAGGAAAACTACAAAACACTACTGAAAGAAATCATAGATGACGCAAACAAATGGAAACACATCCCATGCTCATGGATGAATAGAATCAACATTGTGAAAATGACCATATTGCCAAAAGCAACCTACAAATTCAGTGCAATTCTCATCAAAATATCACCATCATTATTTATAGAACTAGATAAAACAATCCTAAAGTTCATATGAAACCAAAAAAAAAAAGAGCTTGCATAGCTAAAGCAAGAATAAGCAAAAATAATAAATCTGGAGGCATCACATTACCCGACTTCAAACTATACTATAAGGCTATAGTCACCAAAACAGCAGGTGATGGTATAAAATTAGTCACATAGACCAATGGAACAGAATATAGAACCCAGAAATAATGTCAAATATTTACAACCAATTGATTTTCAACAAAGTAAACAAAAACATAAAGTGGAGAAAAGACACCCTATTCAACAAATAGTGCCAGGAAAATTAGCAAGCCATATGTAGAAGAATGAAACTGGATCCTCATTTCTCACCTTATACAAAAATCAACTCAAGATTAATCAAAGACTTAAGTTTAAGACCTGAAACCCTAAAGATTTTAGAATATAACACTGGAAAAACTCTTTTAGACATTGGCTTAGGCAAAGACTTCATGACCAAGAATCCAAAGCAAATGTAACGAAACAAACATAAATAGATGGGACTTAAACTAAGAAGCTTCTGCACAGCAAATGAAATAATCAGCAGAGTTTACAGACAACCTACAGAGTGGGAGAACATTTTCACAATCTATACATCTTACAAAGGACTAATATCCAGAATGTACAAAAAATTCAAACAAATCAGCAAGAAAAAACAAACAATCCCATCGACAATGGGCTAAGGACAGGAATAGACAATTCTCAAAAGAAGATATACAAGTGGCCAAGAATCATATGGAAAAGTGCTCAATATCACTAATTATCAGGAAATACAAATAAAAACCACAATGCAATGCCACCTCACTCCTGCAAGAGTGGCCATAATTTTTAAAAATTGAAAAATAATAGATGTTGGCATGGATGCACTGAACAGGGAACACTTTTACACTATTGGTGGGAATGTAAGCTAGTACAACCACTATGGAAAACAGTGTGGAGATTCCTTAAAGAACTAAAAGTAGAACTACCATTTGATCCAGCAATGCCACTACTAGGTATCTACTCAGAGAAAAAGAATCATTATACAAAAAAGATACTTGCACATGCATGCTTGTAGGAGCACAATTTGCAATTGTGAAAATATGGAATCAGCCCAAATAAAAATAAATAAATGGCCATCAACCAATGAGTGGATAAAGAAAATGTGATATATGTATGTCTGTATGGGGCACGTGTGTGTGCGTGCTTTTGTGTGTGTGTGTGTGTGTGTGTGTGTGTGTGTGTGTGTGTGTGTACCATGGAATACTACTCATTCATAAAAAGGAATCAACCTGGAAAGAATTGGAAACTGTTATTCTAAATGAAGTAACTCAGGAATGGAAAACCAACCATCATATGTTCTCACTCATATGTGGGAGCTAACCTATGAGGGCACAAAGGCATAAGAATGATACATTGGACTTCGGGGATTCGGCAGGAAGGGTAGGGGGTGATGAGGGATAAAAGACTACACATTGGGTACATTGTACACTTCTTGGGTGATAGGTGCACCAAAATCTCAGAAAGAATTTATTCATGTAACCAAATATCACCTGATCCCCAAAGACCTATTGAAATAAAAAATAAAAATCAATTTCACCAGTTAAAAAAATTAGCAAGGTGTGGTGGTATGCACCTGTAGTGCCAGCTACTTGGAAGACTGAAGGCAGGAGGAGTGCCTGAGCCCAAGAGGTCAAGGCTGCCGTGAGCCATGGTTATGCCACTGCACTCCAGCCTGGGCAAAAAGAATTGCTAATAATTTTTTGTTAGGTGTGATAATGACATTGGAGTAATGGAGAAAAAATGTTCTTGATTATTTTGAAGATGCATACTAAGTGTTTAATGATGAAATATTAGGATGTTTGTAATTAAAAATATATATTAGCAAAAGTAAAGTATTTGAATAGACACTTCTCTAAAGATATAAAATGGCCGGCACACATATGAAAAGATAATCAACTACTTCTTAGAGAAATACACATCAAAACCACCAGTTACTACCTTATATCCATTAAGGTGGCTACTATAAAATATCTTGAACTAAATAATAGAAAATAATAAGAAAATGAAACAGACGATAACAAGGATTGAGGATGTGGAGAAATTGAAACCCTTGTGCACTGTTGGTGGGAATGTAAAATAGTGTAGCCACCTATGGAAAATAATATGGAGATTCCTGGAAACATTAATAGTAGAATTACCATAGGATCCAGCAACCCCACTTCTGGGTATATACCCAAAAGAATGGAGATAAGGATTTTAAAGAGATATTTGCAAATCCATGTTCATAGCAGCATTATTCACTATAGCCAAAAGGTAGAAACAACCAAAATGTCCATCAGTGGATGGACAGATAAACACACTGCAGGATCTATGTACATACAATGGAATATTATTTAGCCTTAAAAAGAAAGGAATTCTGTCCCATGCTACAATATGGAATGACCTGGAAGGCATTATGCTAAGTGATATGAGCCAGTCACGAAATGTCAAAAAGCTTATGATTCCTCTTATATAAGGTACCTAGAGTGGTCAAATTCAGAGGCAGAAGTTAGAATGGTGGCCCCTGTGAGCTGCAAGGAGGGGAAAAAGGGAAGTTGTTGGATGGGTATGGAGTTTTACCTGAAAGCAATCTGGAGATCAGTTTCACAACAATATAAGTACACATGACAGCACTGAACTGCAACTTAAAAATGGTTAAGATAGCAGATGTCCTATGTTTTTTTTACAAGAATTAAAAATTTTAAATACTCAGAAAAAAAACCCACAGCAATTATGGGAAAATATTAGTAATATAGTTTGGCTCTGTGTCCCCACCCAAATCTCATCTTGTAGCTCCCATAAATTCTCACGTGTTGTGGGAGGGACCCAGTGGGGGATTATTGAATCATGGAGGCAGCTCTTTCCTGTGCTGTTCTGATGATAGTAAATGGGTCTCACGAAAACTGATGGTTTAAAAACAGGAGTTTCTCCGTACAAACTCTCTCTTTGCCTGCCGCCATCCACATAAGATGTGAATTGCTCCTCCTTGTCTTCTGTCATGATTGTGAAGCTTCCCCAGCCACGTGGAACTGTGAGTTCTCCATTAAACCTCTTTCTTTATAAATTGCCCAGTCTCGGTTATGTCTTTATCAGCAGTGCGAAAGCTAATACAATTAACAATTGTTCCACCTACATGATGGATATAGGGGTGTTCATTATA
This sequence comes from Saimiri boliviensis, assembly GCF_048565385.1. Lineage (NCBI taxonomy): Eukaryota > Metazoa > Chordata > Mammalia > Primates > Cebidae > Saimiri > Saimiri boliviensis. The sequence goes on from NC_133454.1 coordinate 56,960,749, forward strand.
ACAGTCTCTCTATTGTCTTTGATTTTTATAACACTTTTCAGAATTAAAAGGATAAGCATATAGTAGTGTCTAATATATTCTGAATGGAATGATCTTCTTGGGCCAGTTTTTCTCTTACCCTTCTTTTCACCTAGAGGTCTCACATTGAAAACACATCTCTCACTCTCCCAGTGAAAACATAAATTCAACTCTGACAGCACTGATGAATGATAGAAATATTACTGTAGGTTTTGTATGGAGACAGAGAAAGCAATAACATCACATCAAAAACTCCCTTAAAAATCTCTCTCTCTGTCCCCTACTCCACCTCCTGATCCCTTCCCAGCCCCTCAAAGCTCCCTTTCTAGGGCAGGTACTACATTCTTCTCTCTCCCCATGTGAAGGATCTCTCTTCCCTCCAGGCTGCCTTTGTCTTTTCTCATTTCTCCCCCTCTTCCGCATCTCCCAAAATCCTGTTCCCATTCATTCCCAACTCAGTAAGACAAAAATTTGTTAGTCTGCTCGAGCCTCTGCTTGGGAGCCTTGGTTCACCTGACCCTAGACTACATGTAGCTGTGGGGAACAGTGGCTTCCTGTTGCATGGGGTTTAACCATGGATTGATATTTACAGAAAGAGCGTTCAGGGCAGTGTTCTTTTTTCTCTTTGAAGTATTTATCTAAAATTCCTTAATCCATGAAGACATTTTCATGTGAATCTTTTATCCATTTATTCCTCCTCAAAAGTGGCATGCTTTCAAAGCACAAAGGATTACTGATTCAGGACACCAGAAAATACATATTAGCATGCCCCAGATCATAGGAGAGGCTATCTTTTTATATCTAGATATCATTTATTTTCAGGGTGAGAATTGACTTATTGTCATTAATTTGCTATATATTTATTGACAACCAATATATGCAAAGCACTATTAGGACTTTGAGAAACTGCTTTTGACTTTTAAAAGGAGATTTATTTGCACACCTACATCCCCAAATAGCAAAGTGTTATCGCCTGTTTCTCTAGACTCTCGGTTGGAGCTTGGAAATTAAACCTTCAGTGCATTTACATAGAAGTAGGAAAATATATCTTCCCTCTCTGAAGGTGCAGGTTAGGTCTAGAAAAGGGTGGCCACCTGCCGGGCCAGCATCTCCATTTACAGTCCGGATGCAGGCCTACCTGAACCTCAGCTCACTTCGATCAAGTGAAGAGAATTAGTTACTCCCAGAGAAAGCAGAGCTCCTAAAATTAACTCTGAGCTTGAAAACCAGACAATTCTCCCTGAATCTCCATACCTCCTTTCCCCCACTACTACCCAATGGCCTAAGTCTGTACAACTTCCTTGAGAAAGCAGCTGGTCTTCCTTAGGCAGAGTCACCCCATAGGAGCATTGTGGCCCAGACTTAGACCCAGTACCCATCTTCACACCAGTTTTCTAGCCAGTTGAACCAATCCCAGTATCTAATTTAAACTCCTACCTACCATTAATTGCTCCCCAGAAGGGCTTGCATCTGTTAGTATAAGGCCAAAGGAGATCTAGGCTGGTTTTCCCATCAGCGCTGTCCTACCACATCCCTCATACATCACCGATTCAGAGTCCTATCCAGGGCTCCAGTCAGAAACCTGGCTCACAAGAAGCTGGGAGGAGACAGAGCCTCACATTTGAACCTTTTGAAGCCAGAGAGAATACTGTCTTTTCCATGCTTGAGCATCAGGCTGGTAGAGCTCAGAACATTTGGTGTCTTCCATATATAGAGTCTGTAAGGTCTGAGCTTCCTGGTTTCTAAATGCAGTCATGTTTATCTGCACTGCTGCCTTGGTAGAGTTCCCAGTCCTGACGATGCTTCCGAGTCACCTAGGGAGCTTATTTTAGATTCCCGAGAGGCTGATTCCATGAGTCTGAGAAGTTGGGGCCTTACAAAAGATCTGGGGTGATTTTGAGGCAGCAGGTGCACAAACGAGCATTTGGAAACAATTGGTGTACACTGTGGTGCTGGATAAATTAAGAGCCCAGTGACCCCCCTTGGATCTTAGGTTGTGGCTGTGTCATTTAGGCCAGCGTTCCCCACCCCCCGTTTTTTTGGTACCAGGGACCAGTTTTGTGGAAGATAATTTTTCCACGGATGGGGGGTAGGGGGAGTGAGAGGGGATGGTTTGGGGCTGAAACCGTTCCACCTTAGATCAGCAGGCATTCGATTCTCAAGGACGGCACAAGATCCCCGCATGCGCAGTTCGCAATTGGGTTTGCACTCCTACGAGAATCTGACAGGCGGCGGAGCTCAGGCTGTAATACTTGCTGGCCGACTGCACACCTCCTGCTGTCCGGCCGGGTTCCTAACAGGCCATGAAGGGTATTGGTCAGTGACTGGGGGTTGAGGACCCTTGATTTAGGATATTCTGAGTTGTTCTAAAATCCTTAAGAATCCAGTTATCATGGTCACATAACAGTTTTTTCAGGATGCCAGTTTTGCAAAGCTCCATTTCACTCTCTGGAACAGAAAGCACCACAGGAGCAAAGCAGAGCCAGCTGACATGGTAAAGCCCTAAGCCCGAAGAGACACAGGGAAACTGCATTTCCCCTGAACAGTTACAGTTCTCAACAGCCCTTTGAAAATGCAACATAGCTTATTTTATATAACATATAACATATAGTGTGTGTGTGTGTGTGTGTGTGTGTGTGTATATATATATGTATATATATGTGTGTGTGTTTTTCTTTCTTTTGTTTTTTTTTGTTTTTGTTTTTTTGTTTAGGGACGGGGTCTCACTCTTCACCCAGGAGGAAGTACAGTGGTGTAATCATTGTTTACTGCAGCCTCTAAGTCATGGGCTCAAGGGATTGTTCAGCTTCAGCCTCCTGATTAGCTAGGGTTACAGGTGCATGCACACTACCATGCCCAGCTAACTTTAAAAAAAAAATGTAGAGATTAAATCTCTCTATGTTGTTGGCCTTGAACTCCTGGCCTCAAGCAATCCTCCTACCTTGGCCTCCCAACATGCTGGGATTACAGGCATGAGCCACTGCACTTCGTCAGCTGATTATATTTTTAATCATATCATTCTTCTCCCTTCCCATCTCTCCACTATCCCATAGTGCTTCCTCTAGAGGCCTTTTAGAATATAAAGTTCCAAAAATGTGGGGCACATGCCAAAGCCAAGATCATGGAATTTTCTGTTTGTTTTTAATGTCGCAAGGTGACTAAGACAAAGACTCCAATAAGGAGACAATAGAGTAATCATTATCATCAATCTACTTATAAGGCCGAATTCTGGGATTTATCACTGTGTTACAAGTCCTCTCCTTTCTAGATTTAATTACACAAAAGTAAAAGAATGAAAACAAATTAAATAACTATCAATGGGGTACTGATTAAATGAATTATGATACATCTATATAATGGAAAAGCATGCAGACCTACAAAAGAATGAATAAGTATTTATGCCTTGATTTGGAAAGATCTTTATGGATAAGATGTTAATTGAAAAAATAAGAGCAAAACACAGAATGAAAAAGAGAACATATGTATGTATTTGTTTATACCTAATTATATGTGCATTCTGAAATACACTTAAAAATAACATTATTTGCCTCTGAAGAGAACTAAGTGTCTAGAGGAGAGGATATGAAGGAAGATTCACATGTTATTATTTAAATTTTAGTTAACGTATTACCTATTAAAAATATTAAATTAAAAATACATGTACACATGGACAACTCAAGTACCTACATTCATTTGGGGAGCAGAGGTAATGTGAATGGAGCTAACTTATAAGTAAATTTAGTTTTAGTTTGGTTTTTACTTTTTTTTCAACAGATTTGCCTCTCTAATCATGTTTTGCTCACCCTAATTTTAGACCAAGTCTGAATTAAATGAACACACACCAGCTGGACAGTAGGAGGAAGCAGCTAAGAAGACAGTCTAGAAAAGAACATTTGCTTTGGGTGACTGATGAGCAAATAATGAGGAGTGGCCCTGGTTTGCAGCCCAGCAGCCTCCTGAAGGTGACAGCATTAAAGTTGAGACCCGTTGCAACAGTGCCCTGGCATTTTCAGAGTCTAATTCAGTGTAAAACTATGGCAACTGATTGCAAAAATGGCCCCGATTATTCTCATCCTTGTAGCCTAGTTGCTACAATTCAACTTGTAGCTCTTCTTATCAGGAGGTGGAGCCTACCTCCCTGCCTCTTGACTTGGGCTGGCATTTTAAACTGCTGGGCCAATACAACAAAGCAAAAGCAATGGTGTAAGATGTGCATGACCAAGCCTAGGCATTAAAGGGTCATGGAAAATTTACTCCCTTTCTTGAAATATGCCTTGGCCATGTGTCCAATCCTGGACTAATCTGTTGGCATAAGAAAGTATGTGGACTCAGACTGGGGTCCTAGAAATGTGAGAGAGCCCAGCCAACATTTGCAAAACCAACCTGAAGCTGACCTGCCAACTGAGCACAAAGACACAAGAGAGTCTACCTGGAATCAGAACTGTCCCGCTGACTCATACACTCATGAGTTAAATAAAAGCTTATTGTTTGAAGCCACTAGATCTCATAGCCATTTTTAATGTAGCATTCCTGTGGCAGTAGATGACAGGTACAGAACTGCTTAGCTGTCCTAGCTTCTTTCATTCCCACCTTGCTACTACAATGTTGCCCTCTCACTATTTGTAATATGTTTCTCTGACATACTGACTATGTTGAATTAAAGGGACATTAAAAACAGCAGATGCGAGAAGATCACTCTGACCTTGCTTCTGTTTCTTAAAGGGAGATAGAATTCCCATGTGAAAGATGCCCTGCCTATACCAGAAGGAAAGTATCATTCTCATCATCAAGGACAAAAAGTTGAGGCAGAAGGAAATCTGTATACACAAATCTTGTTAAACTAAACCTAAATGCTCAGCCACTTCTCCACCCAGCAACCACCATAGCCCAAGCTCCTCTGCCTTGTCACATTTTCAGAATTTACTACTCTGTCTAGTTCAGCATGTAAGTGTTCAACTCTGTGTCCTTTGGCTGTTTGTTTCCTTATGAAGTCTCCTGTGCCATGGAAAACTTGCATTAAATAAATTTGTTTGCCTTCCTCCTGTTGATGTGTCTTATGTCGATTTAATTCTTAGGCCCAGCTGAAAAACCCTAAGAGGGTAGAGGTAAAGTGTTGCCTCCCCTGTACAACTCTTCAGTACCCGTCATAAGCTTAGCTTGTTAGAGAGCACCGATCATGTGTCTGATCATTCATCCATGGTCACACCATGGTCCCTGACCACCAGGAATGGACAGTCATGTGGAGAAGCAGGTGGACACCTTACTCCTGCAAGAATGGCCATAATAAAAAAAATAATAGATGTTAGCGTAGATGTAGTAAAAAGGGAACACTTCTGCATTGCTGGTAGGAATGTAAACTAGTACAACCACTATGAAAAACAGTGTGGAAATTCCTTAAAGAACTGAAAGTAGAACTACCATTTGATCCAGCAATCCCTCTACTGGGTATCTACCCAGAGGAAACGAAGTCATTATACAAGGAAGATACTTGCACACGCATGTTTATGGCAGCACAATTCACAATTGCGAAAACATGGAAGCTACCCAAATGTCCATCAATCAACAATATATCTCACAGTATCTTTATCCCCTTTATCCATTATATATGAATAAATTAATGGCATTCACGGCAACCTGGATGAGACTGGTGACTATTATTCTAAGTGAAGTAACTCAGGAATGCAAAATCAAACATTGTATGTTCTCATTCATAAGTGGGAGCTAAGCTATGAGGATCCAAAGGGATATGAATGACACAATGGGCCAGGTGTGGTGGCTCACGCCTGTAATCCCAATACTTTGGGAGGCCGAGATGGGCAGATTACGAGGTCAAGACATCAAGACCATCCTGCCCAACATGATGAAACTCCATCCCTACTAAAAATACAAAAATTAGCTGGGAGTGGTGGCACATGCCTGTAGTCCCAGCTACTTGGGAGGCTGAGGCGGGAGAATCGTTTGAACCCAGGAGGCAGATTGCAGTGAGCCGAGATCGTGCCATTGCACTCCAGACTGGTGACAGATGAAGACTCTGTCTCAAAGAAAAAGAAAAAAAAAATGACACAGTGGACTCTGGGGACTCAGAGGGAAAGGGTGAGAAGTGGGTGAGGGATAAAAGACTACAAATTGTGTGCAATCGGGTGATGCGTGCACCAAAATCTCAGAAATCACCGCTAAAGAACTTAATCATGTAACCAAACACGACCTGCTCGCCAATAACCTATGAAAATTAAAAACAATTTTTAAAAGAAGCAGGTGGACAGAACTGAAGTGTGCCTTGACAGTCATGAAAGTACAAGAAAGGTGCACTTAACTCAACCTAGAGATTCAGCAAAATTTACTGACAAACTACTGACCTCTGAGCTGTCTTAAAAAATGAATACAAGTTTGTCAGATGAAAGGATGTGCGAGGGATTTCTAGGTAAATGGGGCAACATAGGGAAAGGCATAGAGGCCTGTAGGGAAGAGACCAGCAAGCAGTGAAACATTCCAGGTTGTCCCAATAATACAGTTTATAGTACAGTCTCTTACAGCCCTGTTACTCATTGTATGACCAGCAGACCAGCAGCTGCAACTTCACCTGGGAGCTTGCTAGAAATGTCCGTACTTGAGTGCCACTCGAGACCTGCATCAGAATCTGCATTTTAGTAAGACGCTGAGGTGGTTCAAATGCATTTTAAACTTTGAGACATGCTTAATGATGGCACTGGTATTAGTGGTGGGGGCTAACAAGTTGCCTTATAGCCTCGTCAGAGTATATGAACCTTTTAGTAGTAACTTTTGTAGAAAGTGAGTTCACCTGCAGAAGTCATATGCTTGTACCAACTATACTTCTAGACTACCAGCTAATATAGCTATTTTTCTTGACTACATGTCTTGTTACCCTAATTAGATTGTAATCAAGGATTCTGTTTCCTTGATTCATTACTCTTGAGCACCTAAGGGCAGAAAGAAAATGCCGAGATGACAGAGACAGAATCTTTCCTTTAGGAGCTGCAACCTGGTAACAGAAGAGAAGTGTAATTCAGAACTCCCAGACTTGCTTTACTCCTTGCCAAGGAGCATCTTGGACAAGTTTCTCAGTGTCATTGAGCCTCAGTTTTCTCATCTACAAAATGGGGGTAACACCCCAGTTGTAGGTTCACTGTGAGGATTAGAGATAATGTGTATAAAGTGCTCGACGTGGCCCTGGGAGAGCCAGCACTCCACAAGGCATAGCTGTATTGGTAAATAATCATAAACATACTTTGATATTGCCGGAGAGAAACAGGTTGCATTTAGTTGAGGGAATCAGAACAGGTCCTATGAAAGAGCTAGACTAGCAGTGGCAGTTTAGCATTAGACAGCCAGAAATTGTAGAGAGTTTTGTAAGTGAAGGACATTAAATAAGTAAACACATTCTCAAAAGATGAGATCACATAAGGGCATATCTGGGAAACCAAGAACTCATCTAATTTTCTTCCTCTGATTTGTGAATTTACTGATAGGAACACTCTTTTCAAAGGTAAAACAATTTGGTCACTTAAAAAATATTTACACATTTTACGCATTTAGCAAGTTGCCCTTACTATAAAGATGAAAATGTCAGGAAATAAGATCTCTCAGTGAATCTGGGCCATATGCTGCTTCCCATTGTGGTTGTACATGCAGAGTCAGCCATTGTGTTGGCTGCCTGCTGCCCAGACATAGCAGGGTGAGCTCAGGACAGAGCCCTGCTTCAGCGTGAATGCCTCTGCCTTCTCTTGCTAACACATTCTCTCTGCCACTTAAGAATGCACAGAGCATTTGCCAGGTCGGGAATGCCTGGGTATGACAGCACCATTTGCAAAGTAAAGAGTCTATTTATGAAGATAATGGCGCTATCCAGGCCAAGCCCACCGTGGGAGAACCCTGGCTCCTAATTAGCAAGAGCAGTGCATTTTAATGAGGACGCCTCGGCAGGCAGTTGGCTCCTGCCTTGACTGCCAGCGAATCTGGGGCAGAGGGAGTATTGGCAGAGAGAACACAGAGCAGGTGAGGAGAACCAAACAAAGAAATATGCTCATCTCTTGGAAACCGTAAGCCTTAGAATTATTCGATTTTCTCATTATCCTGGCTGTCATCCCATAGGCTGTTCCTCTGAGAACAAATACTCTTGGAAGAAGTGGTGGGTCTTGGGTGAGCTAAGGTGAGCAGATGCATCAGTTTTAGCAATCCTGAAACTATTGCTGGTATGGGAGCAGAGGCCTAAAGTTCATGGAGACCCAGAAACAGTGCATTTGAACTCTCTAGGAAGGCAATTAAACAATTGCTAAGAGGCCTGTAGAGAAATCGGAATCACTTGCATTTTTCTGGATGGGGGCAAGAAAGAACAGCAATGGCTCCCACTTCCATCAGTCCTGTGGAGGTGACGTGATATCATCAAAGGTAATTTAAGCCAGAACTTCAGTCTGTTGCTGGATGCTGGTGGGTGACATAAAGGAAGCAGAACTCCTCAGCATTTATGTAGTTTCTGAATTCTGTCTCAGAAAATGATCTTTTGACTGAAAATGATGAACAACCATTCACAGGTGAGGGTAGATGTTCTAAGATGCATGAATGAACTGTCCCTAATGCTTTAATGACTTCCAGTTTTGAGTCCAGGCAAATGACACCTGTAGATTCAACTAAGATGGTTGGACTCTAGTTGGTTATCTCTATGACTCAAGAACAATAAAAGAAGCACTGGAAAACAATTATTTCAGAAATACAGAAGATTCTAGGAGCTGCAGACCTTTTTTTTTTTTTTCAGTGGAGGGTGGGAGGGGCAGGGCAATAATCCCAAGCAAGATAAACCGTGGGATTTTTAAAAAGAATGTGTGAGCCACTTAAAGAGAAAGAGGTGATGTTCAGGAATAGGCATCAGATCACCACACACACACACAAAAGTCATGGTAGAGACTGCTAATTATCTCTCTGTCTTTTCCATAGTATATTCTCTGTCTTTTCCGTAGTATAGCTATTCTCTGTCTTTTCCATAGTAACAGAAATTCTAGCAGAACAAACAGAGAATGCCAAGGGGCCACCTGCATTCTTTGGTTTGTGGCTGCTCCTTTCATCTTCAAAGTCAGCAACATAGCATCTTCAGATCACTTTTGCTCTCTCCCCTCCACTGCCATCCTCTGTCTTCTCGCATCTGAATCTACCGCCTCCCTCTTATAAGGACCCTCCTGATTACATTGAGCCCATCAAGACGATCCAGGGTAAGTTACCTCCTCATTTGAAAATCCTTAATATAATAGCATCTGCAAAGTCCATGTAAAGTAACATATTCACAGCTTCCAGGGTTTAGGATACAAGCATTTGGGGCTGAGGGCACTTTTCAGCCCACTTCAGCTACCAAGATAAAAACTCAATTTCCCAGCCTCACTCCCAGCTGCATTTAGACACATGACCAAGTCCTGGCCATGGATATAAGCCAAAGTGAAATGTCCTTCTGAATCATGTTCTTAGAGGAAAGTGTACATTATTTGTTGAAACATGAATGAATGAGCCCTTTGGACCTGGCAGGTGATGCCAGTACCTGGGTGTGGCCCAGCAAGAAGGGCCTATGCCCCTGCAGATTTCTTAGAGCAAGGCCACCATACCAGCTTGGACTTTTACATGAAAAAAAGATAAACTTCTGTCTTGTTTAAGATATGCAGACAGAATTATGCCCTACTTAATACATTATTCAGGGAAGACCAGGGAACTGTAATTGACAGAATGTTTTGGGACTTCAACAGTGTTTATTAAAATCTCTTATGGTATCCTTGCACTCATGATAGAGAAATATGGATTAAAGCCAAGAATAATTAGGTGGGTGTATAACTGCTTGAGTGACCATATGGGTGCATATTAATGGGTTGGTATTAATCTCTACAGAGAGGTTTTAATGTTATGATCCTGTTATAGCCCATGTTCTGGACAGGTCAGATCACAGCTGAAATATTTAATTTTCTTCCAGGACCTCGTCTGAAGAAGCCTACAGACATAGATGAGCATGCCAGGGTTAGCAATGAAATGGTGAAGGGACTGGAAGACACGTCATGTAAAGACATGTCAATATTGATACTAGAAGGAATTCAGATATTTAGAAAGTATTTATTAGGCGTAAGGTACAATGCTATGTGACAAAAGATAGAATACACGAGGACATGTTTCCTTGCCCTCATAAGAGATAAGAAGCATTTGTATAAATTTATGTGGATGTATACAAGGTAACTCACCAGACTTAGCATGCAGAATAGCTCATTAAGGATCTATTTGTAGACTAGGCATGGTGGAGCATGCCTGTAGTTTCAGCTACGTGGGAGGATTGCTCCAGCCCAGCAGTTTGAGGCCAGCCTGGGCAAAATAGCAAGATCCCCTATCTCTTAAAAAAATGAATCTATTTGTGGGGGTTTTCTTGTTTTGTTTCTATTTTGTTTATGTTGTGTTGCTCGAAGAAAAAAAAAGTCCTTTTGTCCATCCTTAGGGGATGATGACTCATCAGAAAGAGTTAGAAACATAGTTTTACTCTGGCAAGTGATCAGATTGAGTTTCTGTCTGGATGGGGATGTTCTCCCCATCCCACATGGGGGCCAACAAGTTTTAGGATATTGCTAAGGATTTACAAACTTGATAGCCCACCATCAACCATCAAGCTCTTTCAGGGATCCATCAAGCCCTTTTATGGCTAAAAAAATGAAGAAACAAAAAAAGTGAATGAGAAGACTAAGGGATTTTGAGAGTGTGGCCAGTAAAGGGAATGGGTGGGAAACCAAGAAGGAGATAAGGAAAAAGGACGCTGGGTCTGGGGGTGTCTATTCCTGAGAGCTAGATTCTGGTTGAACTATGGCTTCAAAACCAGGGGCATCAGACCCCAAGAAGAAGCATGGTGCAGGGGTGATACATAAGTGTGTTATGCCTGTTCAGGAACTGTGGACTCCAGCACCTAGGGCTTCAGAGCTGTTCACCGGGCATGAGTGGGCTGCTGGCCCTCTGTGTGATTCAAGCACTCATCTCCAGACACTCGGGCCACAATTCCCCAAGACCTTCTTGCACACTTGTGGGCCACCATAACTCTTCTTGGTGCTGGCTTAGGATGTGTGCGTACTCTGAGCTAGGGATGAAAGGGAGTAAGTATCCTCCTTCCCCAACTGATTATAGCTGATGATAACATGGACTTCCCAGCTGCAGGGGCATTTGCACTGGCCTTGAAAGCTGCCACAACTTAGATAAGCTGACATGTTGTTCAAGTTTTCTTTTATGGACAGGCTCTGGAAAAATGTCTGGTTTCTTTTTCTTCGTGTCCAGTTCTTAGGAAAGTTCAAAACACTTTCCACTTTTTATAGTGGTTGAACAGCAACTTCCTTTGTCCTGTAGTCCTTCCTATATTTCCGCTGCCCCTGAAACCACCTGCATTTCTCTCCCTGCCTGAAAAGTCCTCGATCTTTTGCTTGCCTCCTGGCTATTGTTTCTCCCTCCCACGGTGGGGCTGGGCTGCAGCCTGCATGAAAGATGGGCACTAAACGATGCTCTACACCTTTCTGGTTTCAAATAAATAACACTTAGAGACAATTGAAAAGTAGTTCACAGGTAGGAAGACCTCTTGGTTTCCAGCTCATGGAGTTGTTCACTTGTTTAATTGATAGAACTCTGGGGACAGATGATAACATGGAACAGAATCTCTGATTGGCAATGGCTACTCAGAGGACCCGGTCAGAAATCTGGGCTGTTTGCAAGTTGCAGAGGAGCAAGATCACACCAAGAGTTAGAAAACTTATCACTTCTTCAGAAAAAAAAAAGTTCAAATGCTCTTGGTGACATTTTCCCTGTCTACAAGTTTTGTACTGAATCCTGCTGGTGTTCCATATACACAACTTAATATCTCCCATTGACTGGATGCTTGCTGTGTTTCAAAGCTTTACATACAACACCTGAGATGGACAGAATCTCTGTTTCACAGAAGGGGAAACTGCAGCTCAGAGCCCTTAAGTGATCTGTGCAGTGTCATTTGGGTGAAGGTGGGAAGCTGGGATCTGAACCTAAATTTGTCTGGTTTCAAAGTGTGTGTGCTTTCCACAATGCTTCCCTAGTAACATGATAATAGCAGCAAAAAGAACATGATCTAAAAAGGAGTCAGTTTGAATTTTTCACATTATCCAATGCATTATTGTCCATATATAACCATTTTTGTCCCCCTTTCACTGCTCCATACTGAAATGTCTGGGAGAGCTTCTACCTCAGGCAGCTGGCCCTGACCCATTTACATGCACACCCAGAGAGCTGCAGAGATCCCAGGGGCACACATTTACCTTCCTGTGTCTGCTACTTTGTGCAAAACCGTACCCCTCCCACACAAACTCTGGTAACCTTGCTTTGACAAAGGAGAATCCATTTGGGCCACAATTGTCCCTTATTCTTCTGAGGAACTGCGCTCCTCCTCAGGGGCTAGAGGGCAAGTACAGATTGCTGTGAACACCTCAGGATTTTCCCAGCCTCGTGGAGTATTTGTATACCTGGCACAGGGCAACCAAGGAGTGGAGAGTCCCAGGTCTCATGTCAATGCCTCTGTTCTTTTTCTCAAAATGGAGAATTGGGCTTACTACTCAATCTGCTGTCTTGTACACAACAGAAACCAAGTAAATATTTTCGGAATTAGGGCCTATTAACTAAGTACCGGTAGCACATGGTGTAAGAGAGCACGCAGGCTTTCTTACAACCTGAGCCCAAATCCAAAGCACCAAAATAGGATAGGTAGCTAGAAAATTGGGCCATGCGAGAGCTGGTTACTTTAGCTACAGCATCAGTACAGTACTGATGTAATTCTAACCTTCCTTGAACATTGGTTCACTTGGGTGCCAAGTGAAGAGTCTGTATTGGGTGATTACTAAGGGTTCTTTTGTGTGGATTTTATAATGTAAATAAGTGGAGAAATAAATGACAATTTTTTAGGAGAAGTAAATGACAAACTTTCTCACCAAGAAAATTTTATTCCCCCCTCTCTGAACTAAAACAATTTAGGGGATTAGATCTGAACTTCTCATTTGAATTCCTGATTTGAAAAAAAAAAAAAAAAAACTGGAATAAATATGATTTTAAAACCAAGAACAAAAATTAAGTCATTTCACAAAATTAGAGCCTTATTCTGAGTGACATATTAATAATGAAACAAGAGTGCCGAATAAATTGCATTAACTTTGTCACTTCATAACAATAGGACACCAAAGCGGTGATTAAATTTATCTCCCTGACACAAGTGATAACTCCATACCAAATGCAGTGTTAAATTGTGTAGAAAATGGCTTCTTTCCCCTTCCTGTATTAAGATGTTAGGTAATGACTCATAAAACTGATTAATAGATTCCTAAACGAGGGCTTATTGAGCAGCTCAAATTTAACTGAATTTCTTTTTAAATTAATGTTTATTTTTACAAAGTAATAAATGCACATAGCAAAAAGAGAGAGAGAGAGACAAAAATTGAAATGGTAGTGAGAGGACAGACGGAAAATCTGCTGTCCCCTGCCTGCATGCCTTCTGTCCCCAGCCCACTCCCCAGACCTCTTACTTTCCATTTTTAAGCTATTTCTTCTGGTATTTATTTCTGTACTTGTAAATAATTTGCTTATACAAATTATATCTCGGTTCATCAATTTTAGACATCTATTCATCTTTCTATTTTGGAAGATGAGAATTTCATGCTCTTATCTCTTTTCATTTCATCTTTCATTATTATTCATCTCAACTTTTGCTGATTTTTATTCAGTACTTTCACTATTATAGCTGTATAAATGACATTCATTACTATTCATTAATAGTATACTAGTAGTACACTATCGGTAAATTAAGAATAGGATACTTTTAATTAAGTAGTATAGCTAATAGTATTAGTCATAGTAGTATTAAGTAGGATACTCTTAAGGAAACTAAAAAGAGAGGTACACTATTATTGTTTCCTTTGTTGTACAACTTCTTGTTTTCCCTAGAGTTGATCATTATTTTGGTTTTAAAAAATGTTTTTCTTTAAATATATGCTGAATGTTATAGGTAATAGATTAGGTCATAAAATCCTATTGACATCCTAGAACCTTAGGTTAAAAGTAGTAAGGTGAAAAGTAGTACACCTGGACACAGTGGTGCACATCTGTCACCCCTGGTACTCAAGAGGTGGAGATGAGAAGATTGCTTGAGCCCAAGAGTATGAGACCGACCTGGGCAACATAGCAAAACCCCGTCACCTAAAAAGTAGTAGGGATAACTGTGCACATGCTGCCTTTAACCTTATAAAATGAATTGCACAAATACTAGCTGGAGCCCTAACTTGAACTAGGTGTGTGAGAGAGAGCTGTTCTTTCCACTGATCTCAACCTCCATATGGGTGAATAGTATAATTCAAGCATTAACACAGAATCTTGGGCTATATTAATTGAGGAACACTCTCCAGAACAGAAAAGATGATAGTCCTATTTTACTCATGTTGCCTAATGCACTGTATTCTGGTTCCACTTTTTAAGAAAGACGGAATTTAAAGAATTAAAAATTAAAAATTAAATTAAAAATCAGAATTTAAAGAATATACCAGTCTGGGCTCAGTGGATCACACCTGTAATCTCAGGACTTTGGAAAGCCAAGGCAGGAGGGTCACTTGAACTCAGGAGTTCAAGACCAGCTTGGGGAACATGGCAAAACCCTGTCTCTACAAAAAATACAAAAATTAGCTGGGTGTGGTGGTGTGTGTGCCTGCAGTCCAACTTCTCAGGAGACTAAGGTGGGAGGACGGCTTGAGCTTGGGAGGTGGAGGTTGCAGTGAGCTGAGATCGCGTCACTGTACTCCAGCCTGTGCAAAAGAGTGAGAGCCAATTTCAAAAAATAAAAATAAAATAAAATAACAAAAATAAAAAGAAATAAAAAAAAAATACATCAGCCTGGATCATGAGAGTTTAAAAAACATGTCATATGAGAAATAATTGAAGGAAATTGAAATGTCTAGCCTGGAAAAGTCTCAGGGGGAAGTTACAGTTGTCTCCAAATATTTCAAGGGCTATCATGTAGAAAATGAAATATATTTACGCTGTTTGAAAGTGCTGATGTAGAGTCAGTTGCTGAGTGTCAGGGAGGCAGACTCAGTTCTTTGAATACAGAACTTTCTAACAACTGGATCCATAACAGCTGTGGTTGACACTGCTCTTGTCTCTCCA
Source organism: Saimiri boliviensis (assembly GCF_048565385.1). NCBI lineage: Eukaryota > Metazoa > Chordata > Mammalia > Primates > Cebidae > Saimiri > Saimiri boliviensis. Next base: position 56,975,947 of record NC_133454.1, read on the forward strand.
GCATCCATTCTCCCACAGATTTTTTGGTAGTAGAAGTTTAAGCTGGGCCCCTGGCTGTCCAACTAAAGATTGTATTTTCTACTTCTTGTTATGGTCGTGGAATTCGGTTCAGGCCACTGAGATAAACACAGCAATGATGTGTGCCACCTCTTGCTTAAGCAAGAGGGACCAGTTAAAAGCAGAAAGGGGTCTTTCCTTAAAACAGAAGTGGGGAGGCCGAGGTGGGTGGATCACGAGGTCAGTTCAAGACCAGCCTGGCCAAGATGGTGAAACCCTGTCTCTACTGAGAATACAAAAATTAGCTGAGTGCAGTGGCAGTCACCTGTAGTCCCAGCTACTTGGGAGGCTGAGGCAGGAGAATCGCTTAAAACCAGGAGGCAGAGATTGCAATGAGCCGAGAGCACGTCTCTACACTCTAGCCTGGCTGACAGAGCAAGACTCCATCTCAAAAAAAAAAAAAAAAAAAAAAAGGAAAGGGGTGTGCCTCTTCCTCTCTCTCCCTTGACTCTGGCCTTGAATGTGGTCATAGTGGATTTTTTTTGATCATGTAGGCAAACACAGAAATTGCAGAGCAACAAAGTAGAAGGAGCTTGGGTTCCCATCTTCTCTTCTCAATCTTGGAATACTTGAACTAAGTAAGAGAGCATTTCTATCTAGTTCAACTTTCTATCTGGTTAAAATTCCCATTTGTTAAGCCATGTTTGGATCTTTGTTAGACTTGTTGTCCTTACTTATTAAATAATAGAGATACCTCCAAATAGTGGCCCAGTGATGACCCCTCTCTTTCCCTTACGTTCAGTAACTTGCTGCCTTAATGCCTCTCACCTAGCCACTTCTCTCCATTCTCACTGCCACTACCTTGGCTCAGGCTGCCATGCTCTCTTGCCTGGGTTGTTGGAGAAGCTTTCTAAGTGGTACTCTGCCTACAGTCTTGCCACACATTCTCTCCATCTCATCTCCCACTTCCAAAAGAATATTTTGTAAACCCACATCTTATCATGTACCCTCTCTTCTTGACATCTTTCCATTACTTCCCAGTACATTTAAAGTAACGAGTAAATTTCTTAAGATGGTGTGGTAAACAAAATAATGCTCTCTCCACTAAAGATGTCTACATCCTAATTCCCAGAACCTGACAATATGTGACCTTACTTAACAAAAGGGTCCTTGCAAATGTTGACTAAATTAAGGATCTAGAGATGGAAAGATTATCCTGGATTATCCCGGTGGGCTCAATGTGCTCTCAAGCGCCCTTTAGAAGAGGGGAGCAAGACAGTGGGAGCTGAAAAAATGGATAAAGCAGAGGTTGGGATTATGTGCTTTGAAAATGGAAAGGAGTGCCTCAAGCCAGGGAATGCAGATAGCCTCTCAAACTTGGAAGAGCTAAGGAAAGGGCTTTTCCTTTAGAGCCTCTAAAAAGAACACAGTCTTGCCAACATCTTCATTTTAGCCTCATCAGTCTCATTTTGGGCCTTTGACCTTCAGGACAAGAAGATAATAAATTTGTGTTATTTTAAGCCACTAAATTTGTGGTACTTTGTGACAGCAGCAATAGGAAACAAATGCAGATGGCTTTCACCATCTTGCCTTTGTTAACTTCTCTTGCCCTGTCTCTCATCTGTTCCTTGCTTCCATGCTCTGCATTTCAGCCCTTTTCAATGATACGTAGTTCCCAGCAAGCAGGGACATTTGTTTATATTTTTTCTCTGTGAAAATTTTTCTTGTTCCCTTGCCTTCTTTTCTTTAGCTAATTTTTAAGCCTAGCTTTTATCTGATGCCTTCACTGATCACTTAGTGGCTTCTGTGCCCTTCCCTTGGACAGACTCCCTTGGCACTTGTACACGTCGCTATCACAGCACCTAGCCCGCTGGATTCCTGAATTGCTTTGTTCACAGTTATTTCAGAGCCTAGCTATATATACTAATAAATACAGAATGATCATTCACTAGAAGTAGTCAAGAAGAGGTTAAGATAACTAGTAGAGATACTATAAAATGGACTTTTATGGTGGTTGGGAAAAGGCACCTTCTCATTTAAAATGCTTCATACGGAACGCTATGGCTATAGTTTGGATGTTTGTCCCCTCCAAATCTCATGTTGAAATTTGACCCCTAGTGTTGGAGGTGGGGCCTAATAGGAGGTGTTTGGGTCATGGGGGTGGACTTCTCAAGAATAGATTAATGCCAACTCTTCCCAGGCTAGAGGTGGAAGGGGGTGAGTGAGTAAGTTCTCATTCTGTTAGTTCCCCAGAGAACTGATTGTTGAAAAATGTCTGGAACCTCTCCCCTCTCTCTCTTGCTTCCTCTTCCTCCATGAGCGGAAGCAGCCTCAGACCCTCACCAGAACTGAGGAGATGCTGCACCATGCTTCCTGTGTAGGCTGCAGAACCATGAGCCAAATAAACCTCTCTCCATTACAAATTACCCAGCCTCAGGTATTCCTTCATGGCAACACAAATAAACTAAGACAACTACCCGTTCCTTCCTCGCAGCCATAATGGCCTAGTCAACTCCTACTCATTCTCTAAGTGTTAAGCATATGACTTCATTATTGAGACATAATTCACACACCATTATAACTCACCCATTTAAATTGTGTAATTTTGTGGTTTTCACTATATTCATAGAGTTGTGCAACCGTCACCACAATAAATTTTAGAACATTTTTATCACTTCAAAAGAAACCCTGTACATATTAGCAGTCATTTCTCATTTTTTCCCAAGGCCCCCAGCCCCATAAAGTGACGAATCTCCTTTTTGTCTCTGTAGATGTGTCTATGCTGAACATTTCATATAAATGGAATCAGCCTGGTGCAGTGGCTCATGCCTGTAACCCCAGCACTTTGGGAGGCTGAGGCAGGAAGATTGTTGAGCCAGGAGTTCCAGACCAGCCTAGGAAAAATGGCAAGCACCCTCTCTATGAAAAATTTAAAATTAGCAAGGCTAAGTGGCATGCATCTATAGTCCCAGCTACTCAGGAGGCAGAGGCAGAAGGATCACTTGAGCCCAGGAATTCGAGGTAGCAATGAGCTATGATTGTGCCACTGCACTCCAGCTTGGGCAACAAAGCAAGACCTCAGCTCTAAAATAAAATGAAAATAAATGGAATCATATAATCTGGCTGCTTTCATTTAGCATAATGTGTTCAAGACTCAAACATGGTATGATGTATATTAGTACTTCATTCCACTTTATGGCTGCATAATATTCCATTGCATATTAGATGTTTAAATCAATTTATTAGCTGATAGAATTAAGGTTGCTTGCACTTTTTGGCTTTTATGAATAATGCTGCTATAAGCACTTGTATACATATTTTTGTGTACCTATGAGTTTTCATACCTCTTGAGTATATGCTGATGAGTGGAATTGCTGGGTCATATGGTGACTTTAGGTTTAACATTTTGTAGAATCTCCAGACTGTTTTCCAAACTTACTGCACCATTTTACCTTCCCACCAACAGCTCATGAGTGTTCTCATTTCTCCACATCCTCATCAACACTTATTATTATTGGTTTATTTTATTACAGCCATTCTAGCAGTTATGAAGTAATATCTCATTGCATGTTTTTTTCTATAATTCCCTGATGGGTAACAACATGAACATCTTTTGATGTGCTTATATGTCTTTTGTATATCCTTTTGTGGAGAAATATCTACCCATATCTTTTACCTATTTTGTAATCATGTTATTAGTCTTTTTATTATTTATTTGTATGACTTTAAAAATATATTCTACATACAAGTCCCTTATCAGATACACCATTTGCAAGTGTTCTACCCATTTTGTGGGTTGCTTTTCACTTAATTGATGCTATCCTTTGAAAAAGTTTTTTCATTTTTAGGAAGTCCAATGTATCTATTTTTTTTCTTCTGTTGCTTCTACTTTTGGTGCCATGTCTAAAAAAGGCTTTGCCTGATCCAAGGTCATAAATTGTATGCCTGTATTTTTTAAGAGATTTACAGTCTTATCCCTTACAATTAAATATATGATCCCTTTTCAGTTAACTTTTGTGTATGATGTGAGAAAGAGTGCCAACTTCATTCTTTTTTTTTTTCTATTTTTAATTCAATAGTTTTTGGAGTACAGGTGATTTTTTGTTACATGGATAAGTTCTTCAGTGGCGATTTCTGGACTTCAGTTGAACTCAGCATCTGAACAGTGTACACTGTAACCAGTGTGTAGTCTTTTATCTCTTATCCTGCTCCCAACCACAGCTCCTCTCCCAGAGTCACCAAAGTCCATTATATCATTATTATGTCTTTTCATCCTCATAGCTACAACTTCATTTTTTTTACATGTGGATATATAACAGTCTTAGCACCATTTGTTGAAAAGATTATTCTTCCCTAGTTGAATTGCATATGGATTTATTTATGAATTCTCAATTCTGTTCCACTGAACTATATGACTGTCTTTATTTCAACACCACACTGTTTTGATTACCGTAGGTCTGTAGTGAGTCCCCAGCTTTGTTCTTTCTAAAGACCATATTGGCTATTCCGACTCCCTTGCATTTCCACATGAATTTTAGGTTCAGCTTATCAATTTCTGCAAAGAATTCAGATGGGATTATAATAGGAATTGTGTTGAATCTGAAGATCAATTAAGGGAATGTTGTCAATCTTAGTAAGATTTAGTCCTTCAATTCATAAAATGGAATGTTTTTTAATTTATTCAGGTCTTTTTAAATTTCTTTTCAATGATATTTTGTAGTTTCAGTATACAACTCTTGAATTTCTTTTATTTTTTGTTTGTTTTAATATCTCAGGAAGGAGATCTAGTATATATTCAAAGAGTTTATCATTTTGACCTTCTTGTTTCCATTTTCTGGTTCTCTTTATTTGTTCCTGCAAATCTGGATACCATCTGCTGTCATTTCCTCATTCCAATACAGCTTTGCTCCCACGTACCTCTTGACATTGTTATTGGCAAATACATTACATTTCTATACACTACAGGCCCAACAAGACAATTTCATGTATGTATATATATATAACTTTTTCATGTATATATATATATATATAAAACTTTGTACAATTGCTTTTTAAATCAGTTAAGAGCGAAAAGAAGACAGAGTCATTTACACTGTCTTTTAAAATTACGTATCTTTATTCTTGCACTTTTGTGTGTGTGTGTGTGTTGACTTGTGTGTGTTGACTTGCATTATGGTTTTGGGTCACTTACATTCGTCCTAAAGGAGTTCCATTATTATTTCTTGGATCCGGAGGGCAAGGAAACCTGGAAAAAATAAGTGATTTCCTGCAATAGTGAACAGCAAAAAGAAAAATGGAAAAATGGTGTGAAATCCAACAAGTCAATGACCAGCTACTTACTCGATAGTGCTTATATAGTTACTTTAGAAATTTGAGTGGGCCTGATTTACTAATTTGTTGAATTTCTACTACTTTCCGGATTTGAGTGTTGGTGTTTTTCAAAGGTAAATTTATTTAGTCTTTCCAGGATGATGCTATTATATAATGCTTAAGAGCTTGGGATCTTCAGACAGATAGAGATGAATGCAAGCTTTAAATATTTCAACCACAGAAACTGTGACCTTAGGAAAATTATTTAACATCTCTAAGTCTCATTTACCCATAGGTAATAGGAAGATAAATATAGTATATGTCTTAAAGGGTTACATGACACTTACATGAGAAAAATTCATGTAAAATGTTGTCTCTTACACAAATGCTCAGTAAATGGCAGGCATAAAAAAATTTGTAATATTGGACTTCCATCTTTGATCATGATGAGGTAACCGATAATAAACTATTCTTTTTTTTTTTTTTTTTTTTGAGACGGAGTTTCGCTCTTGTTACCCAGGCTGGAGTGCAATGGCGCGATCTCGGCTCACCGCAACCTCCACCTCCTGGGTTCAGGCAATTCTCCTGCCTCAGCCTCCTGAGTAGCTGGGATTACAGACACGCACCACCATGCCCAGCTAACTTTTTGTATTTTTAGCAGAGACGGGGTTTCACCTTGTTGACCAGGATGGTCTTGATCTCTTGACTTCGTGATCCACCCGCCTTGGCCTCCCAAAGTGCTGGGATTACAGGCTTGAGCCACTGCGCCCGGCCTAATAAACTATTCTTAATTTACAGTTATAAAACTGGACAAAATAAATGAAGCAACACTTTTCATGCTTTAGACAACAAATACAGCAGGGGTTTGATCCTTTGGAGAATAAAAACACACAGGGTTGGCTCCACATTTACCACAGCTTTCCACCTTCGTGTGCTTCCCAAACTAAGGCACAAGAAACAGAAAACAAAGATGCAGGAAACTGAGATTGAAGGTGGGGGCCACTAAGGTTTTTCAGGGCAGAGCACTGGAGGGTAGCAAGCCATGCAGAGAAAGAGCTCCTGAAATTGGCCTAGGGTGCTTGAGTCTTCCACCAAATACCAAATTAGGAATGTACAATGCAAAACTCATATAGACCTAACAGAAAACAGCCAAGAGTGGATCAGCAAGATCATCAGAGCTTCTGGAGATCACAGTGTTAGGAGACATTGGAATTCCAACCAGCTAGAGACAGAGACCTTGTTGAACAACCTTGGCATTCACTTGTAATCATATGAAAGCCACACCTAAAGAGTGAGACTTTAGTAACTTAGAGTAATTTAGTAGTCCTTGCCTTCAGGCAAGATTTAGTAATCTTGATATCGTAATTTAGATTAGAAATAGTAATAGTAAAAATAAATCTTGCCCTAAGGTAAGGACTACCCTAGATTCATCCCGAGAAAGCCTAAAACAGACCAACAGACCACCAAAAGTTGCTAGATATATGAAAAAGAAGAAAAACACAACTTGTAGTTGTAAGGGGGGGAATGTTTACAGAAAGAGACTCAGATGTTAGAATTAGCAGACAAAGATTTTAAAAGTTATTATAAATATGTTAGACATTTTAGATGAAAAAAATAAATATAATGAGTATGAGAGACCACAATATGGTTTCTCGAAGGTATGTACATTCTAATCCTGGAAGCTGTGAATGTTACCTTTCATGGCAAAGCCTTTGTAGATTTGATTAAGGATCTTGGGAAGGGGAGATTATCTTGGACTGAGTGGGCCCCAGATGCAGTCAGATGTATCCTTATGAGAGGGAGGTTATATGCACACGAGGCCACATGAAGACAGAGCAGAGAGAGATTTAAAGATTCTGGCCTTGGCTGGGTATGGTAGCTCATGCCTGTAATCCTAGCATTTTGGGAGGCTGAGGTGGGCAGATTGCTTGGGCTCAGGAGTTCAAGACAAGCCTGGGCAACACAGGAAAACCCTGTCTCTTCAATAAATAAAAAATTAGGCTGGGCGTGGTGACTTAAGCCTATAATGCCGGCACTTTAGGAGGCCAGGGCTGATGGCTCACTTGAGGTCGGGAGTTCGAGACCAGCTTGGCCAACGTGATGAAACCCCATCTCTACTAAAAATATAAAAATTAACCAGGCATGATGCAGGTGCTGTAATCCCAGCTACCTGGGTGGCTGAGGCATGAGAATAGCTTGAACCCTGGGGGTGGAAGTTGCAGTGAGCCGAGATTGCACCACTGCACTCCAGCCTGGGCGATAGAACCAGACTCAGCCTGAAAAAAAAAAAAAAAAAAAAAAATTAGCTGAGCACAATAGTGCACATCTGTATTCCAGCTACTTGTAAGGCTGAGGCAGGGGGATCACTTGAACTTGGGAGGCTGAAGCTGCAGTGAGCCTCTGTAGCACTGCACTCCAAACTGGGTGACAGAGTGAGATCCTGTCTCAAAGAAATGAAATAAAATGAAGATGCTGGCCTTGAAGACTGGAGTGATGAAGCCACAAGCCAAGAAATTCTGGCAGGTACCAGAAGCTAAAAGAGGCATGGAACAGATTCTCTCCTAGAGCCTCTGAAGGAAGCATAACCCTGCTGACACCTTTATTTCAGCCCAGTGATACTGATTTCAAACATCCAACATCCAGAACAGTGAAAGAATAATTTTCTGTTGTTTTTAGCCACCCAATTTGTAGCATAAAAGCTTCAGGAAACTAATACAAAAAGGGAATCAAAAGAGAAGCTCAGATTTTAAAACAGACAAAAAATAAACTAATACAAAAAGTGAACAAAAGAGAAATGAGAACAGTATTTAAAAAAAAAAAGAAAAGAAAAGAAACACAAATGGAAATCATAGCCAGGGTCATAGGACTGGAGTGGGTGCTTGCTAAAGGACTGGATGCTTCTTCCTAAGATTGGAATCAAAGCATGGATGTCTGCTCTTACATTTCTATTATTACTAGCTAGTGAAATAAGACAAAGAAAAGAACAAAATGGCTTACAGAGTAGAAAGGAAGATGTAAAAGTACTTTATTCATAGACAACACGAGAATGTATTTAGAGAATGATATCTCAAAATTCTATGCAAAAAAACCAAACTACCTGGAAATTAATCAATTTAGCAAAGTGTCGGGGAGGAAATAAAAGCTTCCCCTTTGCCCTTGGAAGGTTTGCTGAAAAGTCAAGTCACAAAAGGCATAGAAATAGGAGAAAAGGCATACAAGTAAATGTATTTGGTCATAGTTTCATGTGACACAGGGGTTTTCAGAATGAGACCAATTCCTCAATGGGATGCAAAAGCCTATACACCATCTTGAGGTTACAGAAAGAGTTTAGGCTCATAATGCAGCCAAAAACAGGTTATGGTGGCAAATCAGGTTATAGTGGCAAGACAGGTCCTGGGAGAGAAAGACGAGGAGAACTGACCAGTAAAGGTGGCCTTGTTACGTAGATGAAACTTCACAGGTAGCAGTCTTCAGAGAGAATAGATGGTCAATACTTCCTTTCAGGCCTTTACAGGTACCAGACTCTTAGTCTTTCCTAGATTCAAGCAAGGGAAGTTCTGGCTGCCTCAATGCAGATTCTCTGCAGTTGCAAATCTCCCCACAAAAGACAGCTTTGCAGGGCCACTTCTGTTTGCTGGCCCTCTGACAACCATCGCAAAATATGTCAAAGAAATATGTTTGGAGAGAAAATATTTTTATTTCCTCCAGTTCCTACTTTGAAACTTAAAAAAAAAAAATTCACATATTAAAAGCCAAAGCTGATAGCTTTGGAGAGTTTTGGGTTAGAGGTTGTTAGAGATAGACAAAGGAATGAAAAGACAAATTGGGATAAGCAGAAAACAGCAAATTTAAATATATCGTCCCATTTCTTCTTTAGTCAGTCTCTCAGTCCTGAGAATAGATCAGTTCAGTTAAACAGCTGTGTCCAATTCCAGGAGGTGGCAATGAAGATGGGCTAGGCCTCTATATCTGATCCAGGCAAACAGATCTTTAATAAGAGATGTTTATATGGAAACAGAAGAAAAACAAAGGGCAATGTCTGAACTAGCCTATACTCTAGTTTTTCTGGTCTCTGAAGCATCTTCAGATTATCACGACAATCTGACAGATTTTTTTGGATCAAGTATTCAAGTGAACTTTCTGAGTAGTGCATATATCAGCAGGCATGAAGTCTGCTACATATAAGTTGGTGTTACGTCTCCCAAAGTTTTTTCAAGCTGCCTAGCTTTGATTTTCAGGGTTTTAAGAAAAGCACAGTTTTAATTTGTAAATTGAAAATAATATCCTAAGCCCCCAACAAACTGAACAGACCCCTTCTTGGCCAGTGGAATCCCAGAGAGACCTACAGAACTAAATTACAGGCCATGATAGGAAGGGAGGTCAGACATGCCTCATTATGCCCCTTCCCTTTTGGGGTTTATGCAAGACTGACCAGCATTGACATTAAAATACAGATCATAAGACTGACAAAATAGACTCTTTGTGGCAATGAGATAACCAAATTCCAACCTGACTCAACCATAGCATCGCATGACAGCCGATCCTGAAGGAAATCAAAATATTTTACCCCAAAATGTATTTCTTTGACATATTTTTTAATGACCCTGCAAAGCCAGCTTTTGTGGGGGAAATTTACATCTGTAGAGAATCTGCTAATACAGTCAGGACTTCCCTGGACCTAGAAGAGATTAAGTAATTTTCTGACACCTTTTAGGTTTTGAAAAGACATTTACCGTCTATTCCCTCGGAAGACTGTTATATGGAGACTTGGTCTATATAATAAAAGCTTAGCTTCCACAAACCCCCTTATTTGAACTCAGACATGTCTTTCTACTGACTTTGAATCTTTAGACAAAGCTGAACTCTTTCAACAAATTGCCAATCAGAAAATCGTTGAATCCACCTGTGACATGGAAGCACTTGCTTTGAGATGTACCACCTTACTGGGACATTTCCAATTACACCTTATATGTATTGACTTAGTCTTTGACTGTAACTTCTGTCTCCCTAAAATGTATAAAACAAAACCATAACCTGACAGCCTTGGGCACACTTTCTCAGAACTTCTTGAGACTATTCTCTGGGCTGTGGCCACTCATATCGGGTCAGAATAAACCTCTTTAAATATTTTCTAAAGTTTTTTTTTTTTTGTTTTTTGTTTGTTTGTTTTTTTTTTTTTGTCAACACATTTCTAGTAATTCCAAGTCAGAAAAATAAAATAAAATAAAAATTTGAAAACATTAGTTTGGAGATTTGTAGCCAGGAAAGAATTCAGGATCCAGTACAAATTGCAGGCAAATGACAAAAATTCAGAAACAATGAACAAAGCTAGAATGTAATAACAGGTGTTCTATAGTTTTCCTTTGGAACATAATTTTCTCTCCCTAGTCTCCTTCACAAAAAATATTATTTTTGAGATGAAGTTTTACTAGTGTTGCCCAGGCTGGAGTGCAATGGTGCAATCTTGGCTCACTGCAACCTCTGCATCCCGGGATCAATTGATTCTCCTGCCTTAGCCTCCCAAATAGCTGGGATTACAGCTGCACGCCACCACGCCTGGCTAATTTTTGTATTTTTAGTAGAGATGGGGCTTCACCATGTTGACCAGGCTAGTCTCAAACTCCTGACCTCAGGTGATCCCCCTGCCTTGGCCTCTCAAGGTGCTGGGATTACAGGTGTCAGCCACTGTGCCTAGCCCAGCATCCCAAATTTCTACCAATAACGAATCATAGTAGGACAAATTTATTTGTAAACTAAGTTTTTATCTTATTATATTTTGCCTGGTTGTTTGTATAAAGTACAGCAAAAATAGTGATTGGCCATATAGGCTTTTTTCAAATTGACTTTGCTGAAACATTTTCATAAGAAATCTCAGATTAGACTTTAAAAGCCTTGAGGCTATGAAACCAAGGCAAGGATTTGTCATCAGACTGTCTGCAATACCAGTATGAACGGAAAGAATTCTTGAGTTCCCAAATAACTTGAGGTTCCTGGACCTGTCAGAAAGTGACACTTTTCTTACCACAGGTCAGGAACCTTGTAAAGAAAATGCATACCAAGAGGCTTTTTATTAGCTCTATAAAGTCAACTTCTATTTCTCAAAGCAGTCTGGTCATATTTAAAAATACACTATTCCAGTCAATTCCTTCAAAAGAAAACGATTCATATGGAATGCATGCCAACAGCTAACTTGTCCTAAATTAAGAATATTCACAAAAGTTTCCAAATTCTGAAGACATCACGTAGAGAGAAAGATAAATGCTTCAAATTTTGCTCACAAAGTATACTTTACCCAATTTGTTGTAATCTATCAATAGCTAAAAAGAAAAGGATTTTGTTTTTTTGACTCTGGAAAACAAAACATAAAAAGAATTAGCTATGTATCCAAAAGTTCATGAAAAAATCTTTTTAGTCCTCTCTTAGTTCAGCTCCATGTAATTAGCTCTTGTTCTGCTTGATGTTGGGTTAGCAATGCTGATGAGCACATCAGCTTTTTAATTAGAATTCTGGAAGATTTTTTTTTTCTAGTACAATGGTATGATATCCAAAGTTAGAAACCTGTATTCAGAAGTACTTGTCAGAGTCTTTTCCCTGAATTTCCTTACAGAGAAAGCAAATTTTGGACTGTGTTGTTGATTATAAACTGATTTTTTTTTTAGAAGAATCAAAGCAAAATAATAATTGTCTATGGATGACAAAAGTCTTAGCCATAAATACAGACACAACTAACAAGAACATCTGGTTGTTTTATGGCATGCAAAAATTGGACATAATAATTACAATTATTACTGATAATATGCACCAAGATACATCAGAATTTTAGAAATATCATACAATTTTGAAACACATGTTAATAACATATTTATACAATTAGGAACATATTTATAACCCCCCCAAAATTTAACACCATTTCTTCTTTAATAATGCTTCCCATATGATTCTAATATACCAAATAAGCTTAATACGTTTCTCTTGGATGTCTAGGGGCCCTAACATTAAAAAAGTTAGTTTGAGGTAAAAAAGAATCAATTTAGAATTTGAAATTTTAATTTTGGAAAGTTTATCAGATGTCAAAGTTTTAAAACACTTGCTCAAAATAGAATCACAGCTCACTGTGAAATAATAGTTATTCATTTAGCCAAAGTGATGATTTGAAGATTTCAAAAGCAAAAGCCTTTATTCTTTGATGGGAGAATCGCACACGTCCATTTATCGTTTCCTCTGGGATTAAGTTCATTGACCCCAATCCCAGAGGAAAGGGTAAATGAATGTGTGTGATTCTGAATAAAGACAAATTAAGATAAAATGTATGTTTAAAAAATGCAGGCCGCTGGGCATGGTGGCTCACACCTGTAATTCCAGCACTTTGGGAGGCCGAGGCTGGCGGATCACTTGAGGTCAGGAGTTTGAGACCAGCCTGGCCAACAAGGTGAAATTCTGTCTTTACTAAAGCTACAAAAATAAGCTGGGCATGGTGGTGTGCACCTGTAATCCCAGCTGCTTGGGAGGCAGAGGCAGGAGAATTACTTGAACCTGGGAGGCAGAGGTTGCAGTGAGCTGAGATCTCAGCCTAGGCAACAAAGTGAGACTCTGTTTCAAAAAAAATTTTTTTTAAAGTGCAGGCAAACCTCCTTATTTGGCAGGTCTCTTTGAAACAGATTGTGATAATGAGTCAAAGCCACAATCATCCCAGAATCCCCCTCAATTCTGGGGGATTCAGAGATATTTAGTAATTGTGCATTTATTTGTGTGTTTTTTCTATTATTACTCACAGAATTACAAAATGTTTTAATATATAGATGATCAACAAAGCGTTTCATTGATTTATTGATTGAAGTATCCTCTATTATAGTCGAAGGAGAGTTTTGAAATTATCAGACATAGAGCCTCAAATCAGTTGTTTTAAATTAGTCCAGGTGATACAGAGTGTTGTCATATACCTGAGACAGAGTAGGGATGGAGCTTGGCTTCAGCTCACCCTCACTAGGGTATTTTTTCATGCATTCCACTGTATTAGTCAGGGTTCTCTAGAGGTGCAGAACCAATGGGATACATGTATATATATATATGGTAGAGTTTATTAGGGAGGGTTGGCTCATACAATTACAAGGCGAAATCCCATGATAAGACATCTGTGAGCTGGGGAAGAGAGAAGCCAGTAGTGGCTCAGTCTGAGTCTGAAAGCCTCAAAACCAGGGAAGCCAACAGTGCAGCCTTCAGTCTGTGGCCAAAGGCCAAGAGACCCTGGAAAGGCACTGGTGCAAGTCCCAGAGTCCAGAGGGCAAAGAACCTGGAGTCTGATGTCCAAGGGCAGGAGGAGTGGAAGACAGCATCCAGCATGGGACAAAGAAGGAAGCAAGAAAGATTCAGCAAGCGAGGTTATCCTACCTTCCTTTTTTTTTTTAAAAAAAAAAAACTTTTTTATTTTTACTTTTATTGTTTTTTTTGAGACAGGGTCTTGCTCTGTCACCCACGCTGGAGTGCAGTTGCACGATCTTGGTGTAGCGGCATGATCTCAGCTCACTGCAACCTCTGCTTCCCAGGTTCAAGAAATCCTCCTGCCTCAGCCTCCCGAGTAGCTGGGAGTACAGGTGTGCACCATTATGCTCAGCTAATTTTTCTATTTTTATTAGAGACAGGGTTTCACCACATTGGCCAGGCTGGTCTCAAACTCCTGACCTCAAGCCTGTAATCCCAGCACTTTGGGCCAGATCACTTGAGGTCAGGAGTTTAAGACCAGTCTGGCCAACATGGTGAACACATCTCTACTGAAAATATAAAAATTAGCCATGGGTGGTGGCACAATCCTTTAGTCCCAGCTACTCAAGAGGCTGAGGCAGGAGAATCACTTGAACCTAGGAGGTGGAAGTTGCAGTGAGCCAAGACTGCTCCACTGCACCCCAGCCTGGGTGACAGAGTGAGACTCTGTCTTTAGGCAAAAATAAATAATAATAATAATAGTAAAATCCCTCACAGCTTTTCTTCGGAGAGTCAGCTGGAGGATCCGTTTGCCTCCACTATCTTCCTTCGGCTGTCTCTCTTGTGCTCTAGCTCTCTTGTGGCCCCCAAATGAGGAGCCACAGCTGTGACCTGTAACATATTCAGGGCTGGCTTCATGAAGGAACTAGTGCAGTTGCCTGGGCCCCACATTTAGAAGGATCCATGCTTGGTTCAGTGTTTTATTGTTGCAGTCTTGAAATTCTCATTATTTTGAACAAGGGGCCCTGCAAATTTTATAACCAGTTCTGTGTATATCGCCTCATGTTCCAACCTTCCTTTCCTCCATGTACCTCTCCTGCAGTAAGACAATTCCAGTGTTTGGAGAGAGCTGGAAATAATTGTATGTGGAACACAGGAGGTTGCATCTTCTTACCCCTCCATCTTTTCAGATTGTTTCTCAATCTCTACTAGGAAAGCCTGGAGACTTCTAAGATAGTCCAAGTTCACCATTTTACACATAAGAACACGGAGACCCAGAGACACAAGGTCCTCCAGCTACTACTTAAATTATTTAGGTATCCTTTTCCAGGTATCTTACATTTCTGTTATACCAAATAAAAATTATAACAGGCAACATTGAAAGCGAGCGAGGTCAGAGAAATTAATGATCAGTCACTTGACCTGGCAGGATATGGGATCTGGACCTGTTTCTATCTAAGACAGAGGCTGGTTTGAGCCCTAGGCAGAGTTCCTGAGCGCTCTCATCAGCAACATTTCCACCTTCATCTCCATCTCAACATCACAGACTTTGAAGAACTAAAAGCATCTTTGAGGTTCCATTCCTAACCCAGGAGTCCTTAAAAAAATGACATCTAAGTCCCTGGGGTTCTTGCTTTTTGAGTAGAGGCCTGTTTCATTTTTAGTACACCTTGGTTATTAGAAAGTATATTCTCTTTACAAAGAACAGAAGTCAGCCCCTCCACAAATTCCCACCACAGCAATTAATGGCCCTAGAAGATGACAAACAATAACTCTCTTCACCTAAAAGCTTTTTGAATAATTGCAAACACCTTTATATCTACCACCCCTTCCTCCAAGCTGTTTTTGCTCTTTTTCCTAGTTGAACACCCTATTGTCTGCAATGTCCCATAGTGATGCAGTTTCTAATCACCTTCTTCTTCTTATCTTCTATCTCTGGTGACCCTTAGCACCACTAAAAATCATTAGGTTATAAAACAAAAAGAAATAGGACAAAGAAAAAGTATCATGGCATTTAAAACATGTGCTAATTTGAAAAATGAGCAGTTATAATCCTAGCATTTTGAGAGGCCAAGGTGGGAGGATTCCTTGAGCCCAGGAGTTTGAGACTGGCCTGGGAAACACGGTAAGAATAGGTGAGTACTACCTATTTAAAATTTTTATAAGTTTTAAATAATGAGATTTTAAAATCTCACAATTTTTAAGAAATTAGCTGGATATGGTGGCACACACCTGTGGAGTCTGAGACGAGAGGATCGCTTGAGCCCTGGAGGTCAAGGCTGCAGTGAGCTGAGATGGTGCCACTGCACTCCAGCCTGGGCAACAGAGCACAACCTGTCTCAAAAACAAAATAGTCAGTAATAAAGTTCTAGGACTGGAAAGACTGTGGACAAGATTATAGGGAAAGGTAAGCATATAAGCCAAGGCTTTTTGCTGCAAGTGGTAAGACCCATTTGGGACTTGCTTAAACAAATAACAAAACATCTCCACTAGAGAGCAAAATGCCCTCTCCTGCTTCAGTTCCAGTTAGAAAAGGGATCTGATTTGTCAAATTGGGTCACTGCCAGTTCCTGGGCAGGGAAGTCATAGTGGGATAAGAGGAAAGAGAAACTCAGATCACGTGGACAGAGGAGGAAGCTGAGTATCACCGGAGAGAGATGAAGATTGTGAGCATGGGCAAACAAACACAAAGATGGCCTACAGAGAGTGAGCCACAAAGTCAAAGACAAACACTCAATATTTTATTTAGTTATTGCATCTTTATTTCTTTAGATGGGGTTTGCCTATGTTGCCCAGGCTGGTCGTAAACTCCTGGCCTCAAGCAGTCCTCCCACTTCAGCTTCCCAAAGTGCTGTGATTACAGTCATGAGCCACTGTGCCTAGCCTTCTAAAGATTATTATTATTAAAAACAGAAAAAAGAAGGTACAGAGCACTCCAATATTCTAAGAATAGAGTTGATAAGACAGCAGCAATGCTAGAAAAAAAATTTTTAATTGGCTAATGAGTAATATACGTAGTTGTTTTTCTCTTTTTCTTCTTTGAGATACAGTCTCACTCTGTCACCCAGGCGGAAGGGTGGTGGCTTGATCTTGGCTCACTGCAACCTCTGTCTCCTGGGTTCAAGCGATTCTTGTGCCTCAGCCTCCCAAGTAACTGGAATTACAGGCACATGCCACCACGCCCAGCTAATTTTTGTATTTTTAGTAGAGACAAGGTTTCACCATATCACCCAGGCTGGTCTCAAGCTCCTGACCTCAGGTGATTTGACCGCCTAGGCCTCCCAAAATGCTGGGATTACAAGTGTGAGCCACCACGCCTGGCCTTATAGGTTTTTTTTTTTTTAAGGGAGATAAACGAGTAATGAAGAAACAAGAAAACGTTGAGTGCACTGATTTTTCAATTGATATCTACTAAGAATGCAATTTAACATTTTGTGATGGAAAATAATTATAATTCTTTAAATACATTTTAAAATGTTACAAAACCTGTGCTAATAGTGTGTTGATATCTAATTGAAAAAGTGCTTTCAATATTAAAACAGAAACAACTTCCAATTACAGCTAGTGCTCGACTTACAACCACGGTCGGGACCGCGGAACGGTCGTAACACGATTTGGTCATAAGTTGAGTAGGCTATATGTACAGTTGAAATGGTGCTCGCAGAGATGGTAGTGCTGCCAGAAGCTGGTCCGCACTGTCGTATGCCCAGCCAGGCAACGTTTGCACTGCCAGACGTGGATCAATCATGGCTAGCGATTGTGGTCGTAAAGTCGAATGGTCGTAAGTTGCACAGGTCGTAAGTCGGTTCTCCTGTGCTGGGGGCTGTCCTCCTGCCTGGGTGGCCATTCAAAGGAAGAGGCACACAAGAGCTCATGCCGGGGCGGACACACCGGCTATATTTCTCATACACTGTTTTCTTGAGCACAGGGAAACCCAGAGGAGGACACTTCATTTGTCCAATTAAAGATGGGATTTCACTGAGTGCTGCCTCAGAGCCCACAGACCACAGGCCCAGATGCATTCATGGCTGCCCAGAGCCAACAAAGTGGCGAGAATGTCAGCAAGAGGGGACACCGGGTGGTTCTCGTTTCCTTGTGGTTGGAGTCTGTTGAGTTAACAGCCCAAATCTGACCACATAGGCTTGGAACAGTGTGCAAGGAAGCAACTGAGAGGAAGTTAGCCAATGTTGGATCCGGGCCAATCAACCTTCTAAGAAAATGTGCCAGCAAGGGGCGGGCCCTTGCCAAGAAGAGCTGGGCTCCTCTGGCTGTTTCTCATGGAAGTATAATGCAGTGGTGAATCCAATGCTCCCACAGGCCCCACACAAATGCTTCCTGCCTCTCCAAGCCTACAGAGCAATTGCTTTGCCTGAGGCCTCTCAAGTTGAAGGAAGATCAATAAGGCTGCCTGATAGATAATTGTGACTTGGGGCTCTTTGGATAGCTTGTCATGTTCTCTCAGAGGGCTTTGGCTTTGTTTATACAAAATGGAAAAAGGCTGTTAAACATTGAAACTTTCGATATTTTACTTTCCAAGAGGAACCACTATGGGCATTTAAAAACTCAGTTAGCAAATATTTATCAAGCAGCTTCTGCCTGCAAAATAATGTGCTAAACTGTTGTAGATTCACAGGCCTGGTGTAATTAAGGTGTACACATGAGATTTAGTATTTACAACCAATACACCTACATTTATATAGCAAATGAATATTGTCATCTTTAGAACAATTATTTCAGGAGACAATATTCCCCTGAAAGTTCAGTGGTGTTATCTGCATAGAAAGGTTTTTTGTTGTTGTTGTTGTTGTTGTTTTTTGAGATGGAGTCTTATGCTGTCCTCAGGCTGGAATGCAGTGGCATCATGTTGGTTTACTGCCACCCCCGCCTCCCGGGTTCAAGCAATTCTCCTACCTCAGCCTCCCAAGTACCTGGGACTACAGGTGTGCACCACCACACCTGAAATTTTTGTATTTTTAGTAGAGACGGGGTTTCACCATTTGGGGCAAGATGGTCTTGATCTCTTAACCTCATGATCTGCTCTCCTTGGCCTCCCAAAGTGCTGGGATTACAGGTGTGAGCCACCGTGTCCAGCCAGAAAGTATTTTTAGAACATCTTTTCTTTGGGCATCACCTCAGAGCCTATCATTCATTCTTTTGAATATGTTCAATGTTGCAAAACCACTGAGAGTAGAGACAAGATAAAATTGAGGAATATATTTTCTGATTTAAAAAAAGGAAGTTCACACAAAAACATATGTGAATATTCATAGTGGTATAATAACCTTGAACTAGAAACAACTCTGTCCATCGTTATGCAAAATGTGATAATATCCATAAAATGGAACATTATTCAGCCCTAAAAAGAAATGAAGTACTCATACATGCTAGTGAGGTAGATGGACTTGTTTTCTGATCAGACTCTTCTGATCAAAACAGGATGTAGCAGAGGAACTGGCTGAAACCAGCAGATAGTGACAAAAGCAACCTCTAACTGTCCTCACTGTTCATTAGCATAAAGACACTCCCACTAGTGCCATGACAGTTTACAAATGCCATGGCAAGAAGTGGGAAGTTGCCTCACATGGTTCCAGGAACTTCCTCACTCCTTTTCTAGAAAGTTCTGAATAATCCCGTAATTAGCACTTAGTTAGGAGTAGGCAAAAATATAGCTAGCCAGCAATCCATGATGGCTGCAGCAGCTGCTGCTCCTGCTTGGGACTGCAGTTGCTGCTGCTGCCCTAGGCTGCTCTGCTTATGGGACAGCCCTGCTCTGCCTATGGAGCGGCCACCTTGCTGTACACTGCCGCTCTGGGCCACTTTGTCCATGGGTTACCTTGCTCTGCCTATGGGTTAGCTCTGCTCTATGAAGCAGCCATTGTGATGTACACTGTTGCTCTAATAAACTTGCTTTCTTTCACCGTCAGCTGATTCTTGAATTATTTTCTGAGTGAAACCAAGAACCCACTGAGCTAAGCTCCAGTTTTGGGGTACATCTGCATCACTACAACATGGATGAACCTTGAAAACATTACGCTATGCAAAATAAGCCAGTTGCAAAAGATCATATATGATAAGATTTCATTTATACAAAGTATCCAGAAAAGGCAAATCTATGCAGACAGAAAGTAGACTAGTGGTTGCCTGGGGCTAGGGATGGGAATAGGCAATGGAGGTGTTCTAAAATTGGATTGTAGTGATGGTTGCACAATTGTGACTTTACTAAAAATCATCACATTGCACACTTAAAATGAGTGCATTTTATTATATGTTAATTATACCCCAATAAAGCTTTTTTGAAAAATGAAATGTGGCCAGGCATTGTGGCTTACTCATGTAATTCCAGCATTTTGACAAGGTGGGTAGATCACTTGAGGTCAGGAGTTTGAGACCAGTCTGGCCAACATGGTGAAACCCCATCTCTACTAAAAATACAAAAACTATCCAGGCATGGTGGCTCATGCCAGTAGTCCCAGCTACTCAGGAGACTGAGGCAGGAGAATTGCGTGAACCCAGGAGGCAGAGGTTTCAGTGAGCTGAGATCACGCCACTGCACTCCAGGCTGGGCAATAAAGTGAAACTCCATCTCAAAGAAAAAAAAAAAAAAGAGGAATGTGATGATTATAAAGTTTAAAAAAATTGATTTTGTGGTGACTTATTAACCAACAATTCTAAAGGTAAACTTAGTAAATGGAAAGGGCTAGAAAATTCTTCCCTTTCAAAGTTCTAAAAAGCAGTTGAGCAACAGCAGCACTCTGAGAATGAATGTGCATCGCCTTGCAGGGTGACTGATGGCCAGTTCTCATTTATACACAGTCTGATGGGCACGACTCCAGTAGTGGTGTAACTATTACAGAGCTATTGCCTTTCCCAAAGCTTACAGTTCACTGGGGAGATAAGAAACATATAAAGATTTTGACATCTGTCAATAAACAAAGTAAAATAAATTAGCTAGGTCAAATTGGCTTTTAAAACACTTTTTGCTCCTTTTACAGTGTGAGTTGATGGCACAGTAAGAGACAGTGAGGCTTTCTTTTTCATATTCAGTTTGCAAAACCCCTACATAAAGGATTTTGAAAGATCAGTTATGAGGAGAGAAAATCCCCAGACGAGGGACATATTGCTCTTTCTACCTCCCAAATCTGCTGTAGTAATGGGAACTTTCCACTGGAGTCCTTTTGCCCCAAGTCCAAGAGAAATAACACCATGATTGATATTGCATTTTCAAAGTCACTGATACATAAAAATAACTTCCTAGCAATTGTCCAAATGAATGACTGCATTTTAGATTTCAGCTGACACAGGTTTGAAATCCCTCTCTTTGGTTTCAGTCCCCATTTCCCTGTAGAGCTGACGTTGGCAGCTTGAGGTTTTCTTTAGCAAATGTGCCAATAACATCTCTCTCCTGCTACCTCTGTTTCTTGGCTTGTGATTTCTTCTCTAAAATCCAGAATGATTTTCCTCTTGCACTCTGCAGGATAAACTCATGCAATGTGACTACGACATCAAGCTCCATGCCACGATGTGGAAGTGGAATTAGGAACATCCAGGTGAAGCTTTGTATGATTTTGAAAGGTTTAGCACAGCTGAACAGGAAACTGGCGTTGTTAATTACTCAGACAAATGCTAGTTGACCTATCAAATGCAGGATTAAGTTACTAAAATTTGCTCCTAAAGGCAATATGGAAAGATGGAGGGACTCGGGCTGTGGTTACAGTTCTCCTGAGGAATGGACAGATGGGTGCAGATACGTGCTGCAAAACCAGATTGCTTTTCCATGCCATTGAGGGGCCTCTTAAGGGATGTCTGATGAATAATAAGAGGAAGCTCAATAAATGTGCGGTGTGAAAAAGACAGAGTTACTTAACACGTTATAGCCAGCTGAAGCCTAATATTGAAATAAAACACCAAGTTACCAGTCACTAAAGAGGGGAGTCCAGAGTACAAATGGTTGGGAACCTGAGCCAAAGACTTAGGAAGGTGCTACTGAATGTTCTCACTGTTATTGTGATCAGTGGCTGGGCACCTGGCAATTCTAGGCTATGCCAGTAGGTCTGGTAAGAGGGGAGGCTTGGTGCTTAGTTTCTAAAACTTACCTGGAAAGCAACTGTCAATTAATCAGTCATTATAACCCTTGAGCATACAATATTTCATGGCATTGTGTTGAATTGCTTTGTGACTGTATCAGCTTTGGGATGTAAACATTTAGAGAATACCAACTGTATTCACTTGATCTCAATTGCTAGTATGTAGCATGGATTCTACAAAAATGCTTATACAATATTACCCGATTTGCTGATTTTATACAGGTCAGTAAGCTCGACAGAAAAGTTAGAAAAAACACAACCTCTTACCTCAATAAAATAAATTATGCTAGCCAACAGTGCTTGACAGATTTGTCATATAACTTAGCAGTAAAAAATATCTCTCCCTGACAACTAAGCCATGGACTCAAATCCCCATGTCGGTCACCTCTTTTCTAATTATCATTAAGTGTGACTTAGCTGGATGAACCACAGCTCAGGAGGAAGCATTAAAGCTCAGATATTGACCATGATAACTAGAGTGGAAATGTCTCTAAATTGGGCAGTGGCCTGAAGATACTGTAGCTCTTCTTTGAGAGTTATCGGTGCCAAGAGGAATTGAGGCAGCACACAAATGAAATGAAGGGTTAGCCTGCAGCCTGTTAAGGGTGGTAGCAAGAAACAATGACACTCAAGAAAAGCAAACGGTTCCACCAGTAACCAACCAATACCCGTTTTCCGGGTGTCAGAGGCTCAAAGAAACATGGACCAAGACTGTATAAGCAAAGAAACCATATCTTAGGCATGGCGAAGAGAAAATTAGGTAAAGAACAAAGGAAAGGAAGAGGTTTTTGACTCAGAGAGAGAGAGAGAGGAGAGAGAAGTTTTGGTGGGCACCTTATTTGTCTGTATATGTCCATGGTACCTGGGATATTGCTATAAACATAGTTGAGGGCCAATACATGCTGTTTGGTTGAATGGAGGGATGAGAGTTTTGGTAATTGAAAGAATAATGGATGCTTTCTAATTATTCCTAAATTGTGTCCCCGATAGCAGAATTTGCCACTTGCAGGTATTATATCACAAGCTGCTTAGTGGTGATACGGCTTAGGTAAGAGATATTTGGTATTTTTTCGCTCAGGAAGTTTTTGTTACTATGTACATACACTCATGTCATTATTGTATTCTTGATCTGTCTTTTTTTCTAAGTAGTGTGTGGGTTACAGGCCGTTAATCTTGATTTAAGCAAGTCATTAGTTTCCAATAATACTTTTTTTAATGGTGCTAAAATATACATAATATAAATTTTACCATCTTAACCCCTTTTAAGTGTAGAGTTCAGTAGTGTTAAGTATATTCACATTGTGAAAACGGTCTCCAAAATATTTTCATCTTGCAAAACTGAGACTATATCCATTAAACAACAACTCTATTCCTTCTGCCTCCAGCCTCTGGCAACCATCATACTACTTTCCGTCTCTATGGATTTAGTTACTTTAGATACTTCATATAAGTGAGACTATATGGTATTCTGTGACTGGCTTATTTCACTTAGCATAATGTCCTCGAGATTCATTCACGTTGTAACATGTAACAGGATTTCCATTCTTTTTTTTTTTTTTTTTTTTTTTTAGAGAGACAGGGTTTGTCTCTTAAAAAAAACAGCCTGAGCTTTGTTGCTCAGGCTGGCATGCAGTAGCATGATCACAGGTCACTGCAGCTTCCAACTCTTGGGCTCAAGCAATCCTCTCACCTCTACTTCCTGAGTAGCTAGGACTACAAGCACGTACCACGAGCACGTACCACCATGCTGGACCAATTTTTAAAATTTTTGTAGAGACAGGGTCTCACTATGTTGCCCAGCCTGGTCTCGAACTCCTGGTTTCACGCAATCTGCCTGCCTCAGCCTCCCGAAGTGTTGGGATTACAGGCATGAGCCACCATGTCTGACTAGATTTCTTTTCAAGACTGAATAATATTTCACTGTATGTAGCACATTTTGTTCATCCATTCCTCTATCCATGGACAGCTGAGTGGATTCCACCTATTGGCTATTTTGAATAATTCTACTATTAACACGTAGCATTCCTCAAGACCATGCTTTCAATTCTTTTGAAATATATACTCAGAAGTGGGATTGTTGGATTATATGATAATCTTATTTTTAATTTTTTGAAAACCTCTGTATTCCATTTTACGTTCCCACCAAGATTGCACAAAGGTTCAATTTTTCCACATCCTCACCAACACTTATTTTCTACTTTTCTTGACAGTAGACATCCTAATAGGGTGAGATATTGATCTATTTCTTATGCTTCACTGCAAAGTAACCAGGGTGAAATCTTTCTTCATTTAATAGGAACAAGGAATGCAAATGGGGCTCTTTAGTGGGTCCTCAATAAAGGTAGGAACATTCCAGTGGCTTCCCATCTCACCCACAGTCAAATCCAAATTTCTTACAATGATCATATAAGGCCTTATAAAACCTGGCCCCCACTACCTCTCTGGCTTCACTTGCCACTGTGTACCCCTCCATCACTCCACTCCAGCCACACAGGCCTCCTTGCTGCTCCAGGAACACAACAAGCAGTCCCTTTGCACTTACTGCTCCTTTGGCTGGAATGCCCCCAGATTTGCAGGTGGCTTACTTCCTCACCTCCTTCAGCTTTCCAGTCAAATGGCACCTTATGAGAGAGGCTTTGACTAACCACCATATATACAATGGCAAACCACTTCCTACACATCCTCACACAGTCTCTCTTAATTCTTTACTCACATCTCTTTATTTGTAGCACTTATCACACACGACAGGTCTGGCACATGATTGGTACCCAGCATATATCTGTTGAATGAATAAGTGAATGAATGAATGAATGAATGACTCAAAGATAAAGCACACATTCCCTTTTGTTCTCAGTCGTGCTCTTCTCTCAGTTCATCCCAAGAAGTCCCACTGAAGAGGAGAAACTGGCCACTGAACGACAACGACGCACAAACCTGTTCTGCAAAAAGTTACAAAAACCCCTGCCCACAATGTTCCTCCTCCTGAGAGCCCTCATCTGGGTCAATGGCACCATCATCTAGAAGCGTGGAGTCACCTGTTTTCTCTCCTCCTGATGCCCCATTCTCAGTGCATCAGCAAATCCTACAGTGTCAATCTCTAGAACATACATGGCTGTCCCCTTTTCTAGGCTATTCTCTCAGCCACTATCCCTCTCACTTAGTCTCCTAACTGGTCTCCTCTCTTCTGTTCTTGACCCACCCCTACCCAATTTGCACACAGTTGCCAGAGAGGGATTTTAATATTTGTTCCCTCCAAATCTCATGTTAAGATGCAATCCCCAATGTTGGAGGTGGGGCCTGGCAGGAGATGTTTGGGTCATGGCAACAGATCCTTCATGGCTTGGTGCCGTCCTCACTATAGTGAGTGAGTTGTGATATCTGGTTGTTTAAAAGTGTGTGGTGCCTGGGTGTGGTGGCTCATGCCTGTAATCCCAGCACTTTGGGAGGCTGAGGCAGGAAGATCACTTGAGCCCAGGAGTTCAAGACCAGACTGTGCAATATGGCAAGACCTTGTCTCTATGAAAAATCAAGACAATTAGCTGGGCTTGGTGGCATGCATCTGTAATCCCAACCACTTGGGAGGCTGGGTCGGGGGAATTGCTTGAGCTTGGAAGTTCAAGGTTGCAGTGAGCTGAGACCATGCCACTGCACTTCAGCCTGGGTGACAGAGGAAGACCTTTTAAAAAATAATGTGTGTGTTGGCCGGGCGCGGTGGCTCAAGCCTGTAATCCCAGCACTTTGGGAGGCCGAGGCGGGTGGATCACAAGGTCGAGAGATCGAGACCAACCTGGTCAACATGGTGAAACCCCGTCTCCACTAAAAATACAAAAAAAAAAAAAATTAGCTGGGCATGGTGGCGCGTGCCTATAATTCCAGCTACTCAGGAGGCTGAGGCAGGAGAATTGCCTGAACCCAGGAGGCAGAGGTTGCGGTGAGCCGAGATCGCGCCATTGCACTCCAGCCTGGGTAACAAGAGCGAAATTCCGTCTCAAAATAAATAAATAAATAAAATAATGTGCGTGGCGCCTCCTCCAAACCCTCTCTCTTGCTCTTGTTCTTACTGTATGACGTGAGTAAGAACAAGATTCAACTTCCACCATGATTGGAAGCTTCCTGAAGCCCTTGCTAGAAGCAGATGCTGGCACCATGTTTCTTGTACTGTCTGCAGAACTGTGAGCCAATTAAATCTCTTTTCTTTATAAATTTACCCAGCCTCAGCTACTTCCTTCTAGCAATGCAAGAACGGTCTAATACAACTACCCTGCCTAAAAGCCCTTCAACATCTACTCAAACTTCCTAATATAGGCCCCAGAATTCTGTGGGTTGCAGTCCCATTCACCTCTTCACATACATCCTTTGTCACTGTATTAGGCCGTTTAATTGTTCGAGAGGTTTAATTGGCTCATGGTTCTGCAGGCTGTACAGGAAGCATGGTGCTGGCATCTGCTTAGCTGCTAGGGAGGCCCCAGGAAGATTCCAGTCATGGCAGAGGGCAAATGGGGATCAGGCAGGTCACACGGCAAAAGCAGGAACAAGTGAGACAGAGAAAAGAGAGAACTGGAAGGGCGGGAGGTGCCACACACGTTTTTAAACAATTCGATCTCCTGTGAACTCAGAGCCAGAGCTCACTCATCACCAAGAGGATGGGCCAAGCCATTCATCCAGGATCTGCCCCCATGATCCAAACACCTCCCAGCAGGCCCCAACTCCCACAGTGGAGATTACATCTCAACAGGAGATCTGAATGGGGACAAATATTCAAACTATCTATCAGTCACTTTCCTCGGCTTCCTTTGCTCCAGGCCCACTGGGTTTTGTTTAACTTCTTAGGCGCTTAATTCCTTCTGGCCTGAACCTTTCCTACTTGCTTCCTCTTGCCCGTTTGTGTGGTTGTTTCCTAAACACCATTTTTTAGATGTCAGCCTAAATGTCATCTTTGTAGAGAGGCGTTGCACAGTCCCATCTGTCCAAAGGAGGTTGCTTATGTTTTTCCTTCTTTGTGTGGGTGTACCAAAATCTCTTTAATTCCGAGTCAATGGATATTTTTTTTGTTTCACTAATATTTAGACATTGGAAACAATGCTTCAACCAATATCCTTGTACTTCTATCTTTGATATAATTATTTCCTAAGCCAGGTGTACTGGCTCACACCTGTAATACCAGCACTTTGGGAGGTTGAGGCGGGCAGATCACCTGAGGTCAGGAGTTCGAGACTAGCCTGACCAACATGGAGAAACTCTGTCTCTACTAAAAAATACAAAATTAGCTAGGTGTGGTGACTACTTGGGAGGCTGAGGCAGGAGAATCGCTTGAACCCGGAAGGTAGAAGTTGCCATGAGCCGAGATCGAGGCATTGCACTGCAGCCTAGGCAATGAGAGCAAAACTCCGTTTCAAAAAAATAAAAATTTCCTTAGTAGCAAGTCCCAGAAATGGAATTGCAAGGTACGAGAGATTACTAATGTTTTTAAGACTTTAAGATGTTGTGTTTGAGTAGCATCTGTCACATCTTGCATCCCTACAAATTACGCTAAGCTTCTGTGTTCTTAGCAGGACAAGGATCGCCTGATCGCTGATCGCCAGGAGGCCACGGTCAGCCATCGGGCCTGGTCTGTGGCCTTCAGGCGATTCAGGGCCAACTGCATGGCCTGGAATTCAAACATTCTCTTGGCAACACAGGGGCAGTCTGGAATACCCTTTTCTTGAAAGACATTTTCAGCAGAAGTCCAAATGGCAGCAAGTCTTCTGCCACTATCCGAGAATCTGTTCTGGTTCCAAGGGTAGTTGAGTGTTAAACTTCCGAGAAATTGTGTCAATCCGGGATTTGCGCTTCACCATGGAATCCAGTCCCTTCTCGAGAGCTTTCCCCACGCTCCCTGTGGCCTCTGAGTCGCTCTCCTTCTCCACAATTGCATGTGTAATCTCATTTTCTGTTTCTGCTACGATGTCAAATTCTGGAAAAAGGACCCGCATC
Source organism: Saimiri boliviensis (assembly GCF_048565385.1). NCBI lineage: Eukaryota > Metazoa > Chordata > Mammalia > Primates > Cebidae > Saimiri > Saimiri boliviensis. Next base: position 57,003,510 of record NC_133454.1, read on the forward strand.
GTGCAAACCCCGACTGTATCTGAGCCTGCTCCTGTCTCAATCTCCAGTGTGACAGCCATGCTCCTTACTGCAGTCATGTGCCTGTGACATCGGGTGCAGGTGTGGGACCTTCAACATCCACAAACCCTGCAGAAATAGGACCACGCTGGAGAGCCACACATTCTCCTGTTTCTGGAGGAGGCATCTCAGAAGGCAGCTCATTTGGGTAAAAGTCACTTTTTCAGGTCGCAGACTCGCGCAAAGGGCAGAAGGGGCGGCGGCGCCTGCAACCACCGCGGGAGGGCGAGCGCGCGGCCGCAGAGGGCGCCGACCAGGTTCCCGCCCCGCGGCCCGGCCGGGCCCGCCCACCTCCCGCGGAACTGCGAGCTGCGCAGCCGCCGCGCCCGGCCTCCCAGGCTAAGCTCCGCCGCTGGGGTGCGGGGAGCTGCGCACCGGCCCATTATCTATCTTACCTCCCTGTTTGTTTCCACAGGCACTTTACAATTAGTAATTATTTTGTCACCTCACTTGTTTATTGTCTATACTTACAATAAACTGTAGCTCCCTAAGATGGTGGTGACATCTGATTAGTTTATTATTGCGTCCCAGTGCCCCTGACAACCTATTCGTATTTACATATGAATAATGTATAGAATATATATATGTATAGAATAATGTACGTATATATAGAGTGAATGAAAACAGTGGATGGATGGATGGATGGATGGATGGACTGACTGATGAATGGATGGATGGATAAGGAGTGATGTGAGGTATTCACATCTGACTCTTCTTGGCCCGACCTGACTGTGAGAAGAGCTTCTCTTGAATCTGGTAAGAACTGGTGAAAACAAAGGGCAGGCAAAACTGCCCGCCATTCTCTACAGATCCTTGGGGTTTGTTTCTCCACAGTAGCTCAGCACCCCTTCACTGATCAGAGCAGAAAACCAAGGTTCAGAAAGCAGACTTGATAAGCTTGGAAACACACAGTTAATTTGTAGGAGAGATAATTATACTCAGGATTCATTAAATTTAGCCACCCCTAAGTCACTTTGAGTTGACATCAATGTATTTGGCTGTCACTCTGTGGATGGTCTTGTCCAGGCTCGTGAGGATCAAGACAACATACAGAGGCTCACCATTTTAGTCTACATGTCATCCCACCACTGACCAGACTGTGTCTAGTGGCAGAAGCCTGTGGGGTCAGTGTGTGGAGAGGGTTCTCAGGGCTTGCTCACCGTCAGCTAGTTATTGGGGTGGAAGTGTCAGTCCAGAAGGGAAAGCTGAGTGGATAATGGACCCTGAAGTCAGCAACATGGAGCTCAGGGTCTGGAGCTGGAGTAGACCTTGGAGATAACCTAACCTCTATTTCCTCTCAGGACCAAGGGAATTATACATGGGGGACTTTGGAATGGAGCTGTGGGTCAACGTTGACAACGAAGAGGTGAAGATAGTGAAAACGAGGAGCTACGTCAAGAAGCAGTGTGGTCATGGGCCAAACCTTTCACTTGGGACCACAGCAGTGCCTCTCTGGGTCATGGTGACATCTTAGAAAACTTATCAGGCTAGAGAAATTGTACCTTTCTCTCCTAGTGCCCTTTGTCTCTGCCACATCAGCAATGGCTGCTCCTTTATCCCTTCCTTTAATCTCCCCCTCATTCTCTAAGCCAACCCTGCTCTTCAGAGAGTAACAGTGTCAATGATGTATGTCTTAGCATGACTGGACCCTCCCAAACTCTAATTGATTGGTAGTGTCTGTCTAGAGAACCCTGTGTTGACAGTTTTGAGGCATGTCATGGGCTGAGTGGGACACTCTACTCTGATCAATTTACAGTGTCAATCGTGGGTAGGAGAAGGAGCAGTGATGGGATGTATGGCGGGGTATGTATCATGCCCGGTAGAATGAGTGAATGTATTTAAGTTTATTGTTTCCTCAAGATTATTTGCAATTTCTTTTTTTGTTGTTGTTTTTTTTAAAGACGTAGTCTCGCTCCATTGCTTAGGCTGGAGTGCAGTGGCGCTATCTTGGCTCACTGCAACCTTCGCCTCCCTTGTTCAAGCAGTTCTCCGACTCAGCCTCCCGAGTAGCTGGGACTACAGTTGCATGCCACCACACCTTGCTAACTTTTGTATTTTTAGTAGAGTTGGGATTTCACCATATTGGCTAGGCTGGTCTCAAACTCCTGATGTTGTGATCCACTCACGTAGGCCTCCCGAAGTGCTGGGATTACTGGTATGAGCCACTGCACCCAGCCTGATTATTTGCAACTTCAACCTTACTTCTTTTTCTTTTTTCTTGAGACAAAGTCTCACTCTGTCATCTAGGCTAGAGTGCAGTGGCATGATCTTGGCTCACTGCAACCTTCATCTCCCAGGATCAAGCAATCCTCCCACCTCAGTCTCCCAAGTAGCTGGGACCACAGGCTACACCTAGCGGATTTTTGTACTTTTTTTTTTTTGGTAAAGATAGGGTTTTACCATGTGGCCCCGTCTGGTCTCGAACTCCTGGGCTCTAGTCATCTACCTGCCTCAGCCTCTCAAATTGTTGAGATTATAGGTGTGAGCCACCGTGCCTGGCCTCAATCTTATTTCTAATCTGGCAAAAAAGGCTCTTGTATTCTGGAAAAGAATTTCAGATGTCAACAACAGATGAAAAAGATATTTCATGGACTCAGTAGCTTCTGCAATTATATCACAAAGGAAATAAATACTTTTAAAAAGATCTACAAGCATCCTTCAGTGCTTTTGAACACATATATTATTGAATTATCACACAAGCCCTAAAGAACTTATCTTTTTTTATGTAAGAAAATTAAGCTTTAAAATAATTAACTCTTTTTCCCCATATAGCTAGTATCAGCAGAACTCAAATTGCACCTCAGTTCTGGCAATTTGCAGGGCCTGGGAAGGTAAGCTCCTCTTTTGTCTTTGCTTAAAGCAGTCCTGGCTAGGAGGACAGAGGGAAGGAATGGCTACACAGAGACAGAAGAAATCCCTGCCCAAGAACATATTCACATTCCAAGACTCAGGAAACTTCAAATTCATATATGAATGAGAGAAGGTGAATCTAATTGGAACTGTATCCACAGCTATTGTTTATATAATAAAGAAATACATAATTAGAGTTGGGAGTGATTAATCAAGGATGACTTCCTGGAGGGAACAATTTCAGATTAGAGTTTTGAAAGATGTCAGGAGGAAGAGGATTCTGAGAATAGAAAAATGAGAATCTCATTTGTAATTTCATTAGTTCTAGCTTTTCAGATGGGCCATGTATGCAAATGTGTTTGAATGTAAGAAGCTGTATAAAGAAATCACCTTTTATTTCTTTGGAACTTTCTATTATGTTCTGTTTAAATGACTGAAACTCCAGGGGGGCCTGCTGAGGTTATTAAAAAGAAATTGATCATTAAATTTAAACTGTCTAGTAGATGAATTTAAAAAGCCAGCTGTCAGAAAACCCCCTCTGAAAAAACAAGGGGCCTCACCGAGTTACCACAGAGGAATCATGAATAATACGGCTGTGGTCCCCCTACTTTCTGTCTTTTTGGTTTTTACCCCAGTGGAAAGAAAAGAAATTAGGGAACTGAGAGTATGAAAGAATAAACATGGGTGATGCCATTACACAATCGGCACCAAGACACTTTCTTTTTCTGTCTCACAGGTGTGTCTCTAGTTACTAGCTGGGGAGGTAAGAAGACAAGTTGGGGAGGTGCTGCAGTTGAGTGACCCTCTGATTTTAAAAATCTAGATTGCAATGTCTGCAGAGATCGTCTTCATCTAGTGATCCACCATGAAGTGCAAAGAGTCCTGAGGGGATGACCCCCGACCCTTGACTTCTGTCCTCAATGCCCACCATGGCATCAAACCCACAGTGTTTGTTTCCCATACTAAATGTACAACAAAACAGCAGGAATTTTTCTTTTTCTTTTTTTTTTGTTTTTTGAGACAGAGTCTTGCTCTGTCACCCAGGCTGGAGTGCAGTGGTGCGATTTCAGCTCACTGCAACCTCTGCCTCCCAGGTTCAGGCAATTCTCATGCGTCAGCCTCTGGAGCAGCTGGGATTACAGGTACACACCACCATGCCTGGCTAATTTTTGTGTTTTCAATAGAGACTGGGTTTCACCATGTTGCCCAGGTTGGTCTCGAACTCCTTGCCTGAAGTGATCCACTTGCCTTGGCTTCCCAAAGTGCTAGGGTTACAGATGTGAGCCACTGGGCCAGCATGAGCCACCTCCCCTGCCCATGGATGATAAAACAGCCTTATACTGAAGAGTTTAGAAAACTGTTCAAACCAAATGGAGTTAGGGGGTGTTGGGGATGGCTGTGCTTCAAGCCTTCCTTCTAGGAAGTGTCTTTTCCCCATACCTGCTGATTACCTGGGCACATGTTTCCAGTTGCCCAACCCGAATACCCCATCTTTCTGTATATAGAACACTGGGGCATGTGACCTCAGCAGAGTCCTCTTCAGTGATATGGACTGAATGATATGAAGGAGAGGGATCTCTGTTTTCTCTTTAATCTTTAAGGATGGCATAAGCCAGGGATAACTGGCAATCATCTTTGGGTCCTATGGACAAAATCTGAGTGAAGCCAACAGAACCAGCCACCTATAGAACTAAGAAGTGACAAAAAAAAAAAAATAGTCCTTATAATTTGAAATCCTGGACTCAGTCAGGCCTGAAGTTAGATCACCCCTAGACTTCTTGGTTATACAAGCCAATACATTTTCTTCAACATTTCAGCTGGCTTTAGTCTCTACCCCTTACATCCAAAAGACTTTTGGCTAATATAGAGGGAAGCAGACATGGATAGAGAAAAAGGATTATGCCTCTTCTAGATAATTTGCTCCTTTGTGCTACTTACAAAGGGCTGGATCTTAGGCTTTAGGAGGGCATCCCTCATGGACATTCCTTTCTTTCTGTCTTCTCTCTCTCTTTTTTTTTTTTTTGAGACAGAGTTTCACTCTTGTTACCCAGGCTGGAGTGCAATGGCGCGATCTCGGCTCACCACAACCTCTGCCTCCTGGGTTCAGGCAATTCTCCTGCCTCAGCCTCCTGAGTAGCTGGGATTACAGGCACGTACCACCAAGGCCATCTAAGTTTTTGTATTTTTAGTAGAGATGGGGTTTCACCATGTTGACCAGGATGGTCTCGATCTCTTGACCTCGTGATCCACCTGTCTCGGCCTCCCAAAGTGCTGGGATTACAGGCTTGAGACACCGCGCCTGGCCCTCTCTCTTTTTTATTAGCCTTTTCCCTTTACCCTTCTTGCTTCCCCATCCAATCCCTTTTTCTCTTGGAATCTACTACCTTCCCTAAAGAAGTAGTCAAATTTCAGCCTCCCTATGTTTTTTCTTATATACGGTAAGTTTCACATTCTTAAGCACCATGGGTATCAGTGGCTTGACTCATATGCTCAGTACTCCTGCTCTGCAGCTGGGAGGGGAAGGTTCTGGTGTTAGGGGCCATTGGCTCCCCCAGGAAAGGAGGCAGTTTAAGCTTAAGTCCTGAGGATAAGGGAAGGAAGTAGAAGCAGAGCAATGTTTCACTCTGGGCCATGGGTGCCTTATTCTCTGTAACCAAACGCAGGTCATGAATTCAAGGATTAATTGTTATAAAAACATCTACCTGGTCTAAATAAGAAATTCGTATTTCTCTATTATCATAAATTTGACATTTGAGAACAATAATCTTGACTCATTTTGTTAAGAAAGCATTTGTCCCTTCTGAGCTGTCTCTCAATTCAGTGGATATAAATCTCTAAATTATCAGATAATAAACAGCTCTGGACCTAGACACTTCTTCTTAACCACTTGTTTCCATGACTTATGTTGCTGGCATACGGTAAAGGTGAGAGGTTGGATTAGGAAGCAAAGTTTCAGTTGCTCTATTGCTCTATTAAAAATATATCTAAGATCTCATTTCAGAGTGTAAGGATTGAATCAGTCAAGAAAATTTCTTGAGACAGCTTTTGACAATAAGCTGATTAATGATTAAAAATCGGGGCTGGATGTGGTGACTCACACCTGTAATCCCAACATTTTGGGAGGCTGAGGCAGGAGGATTGCTTGAGGCCAGGTGTTGGAGGCCAGCCTGGGCAACATAATCAGACCCCATCTCTATAAAAAGTTTAAAAATTAGGTGAATTTTTAAATTAGGCAAATGCCTGAAGTTTCAGCTACTCTGGAGGCAGAGGCAGGAGCTTGAGCCCAGGAATTGGAGGCTACAATGAGCTATGATCATCACACTGTACTCCAGTCTGGGAAACAAAACAAGACCCCATCTCTTAAAAAAAAAAAAGTCAGAACTTAAAACAATCATGCATGTGCTCAGGAAGGTCTTTGACTCCAAGAAAAAATTCAGGAAAAATTTAGAAGGGTCATTTCTACTTAAGAAATCCAAAGATAGGGGCCGGGCGCGGTGGCTCAAGCCTGTAATCCCAGCACTTTGGGAGGCCGAGGTGGGTGGATCACGAGGTCAAGAGATCGAGACCATCCTGGTCAACATGGTGAAACCCCGTCTCTACTAAAGAAAATACAAAAAAAAATTAGCTGGGCATGGTGGCGCGTGCCTGTAATCCCATCTACTCAGGAGGCTGAGGCAGGAGAATTGCCTGAACCCAGGAGGCGGAGGTTGCAGTGAGCGGAGATTGCGCCATTGCACTCCAGCCTGGGTAACAAGAGTGAAACTCTGTCTCAAAAAAAAAAAAAAAAAAAAAGAAATCCAAAGATAGTTTGAGGAGTGACTGAGAATAATTAAAAGACAAGGAGAAAGGAGTAAAATTATTTCTAGGTATTTACACTTAAATATTACCTACATATTAGTTAACATTCATATAGCTGGTAACTATGTGCCAGGTACTGTTCTAGGTACTTTAAAATTATTAATCCATATAATCCTCAAGACAATTCTCTGAAATAATTTAAAGTATATCATTATTTTAACTAATAGCAGTGGTATCAAGATAATAAGAAGACAAGCATACTTCAAGCAAATGTTTGTAAATGACATATCTAATAAAGCACTGCTATATAAAAAATAGAAAGAACTCTTGAAATGCAACAATAAGAAAATTAACAGCCCAACTACAAAATGGACAGATACGTCACCGAAGAAGATATATAGAGCACAAATAAGAATATGAGAAGATGCTCAATATCATGTCATTAGCAAACTGCAAATTAAAACTAATAGCAATAATAATAGCTAGCATTTTTTCAAATGCCCACAGTACTCATACTTTATGAATCTCATTTAACCTTCATAACACCTGTAAGAAGTGGGTACTCAATTATCATGACTAGTTTGTGGATGAGAAACCCAAGACTGGGAGAGGCTAAGTAACTTTCCAAACGCCACAGTTAATGGATTTGAATCCCCATCGTCTCATCTGAAAGCCTGTGCACTGACTTACTGTACTATAGTCTATGAATATTTAGTCACTCTTAATAATTTACTATTTTAATACAGTTTTAGTTTTACATTCGTACTCAATTGAGTGAAAAAGCAAGCTTATCTAATTTTTTTTTGAGACGGAGTCTCGCTCTGTTTCCAGGCTGGAGTGCAGTTGCATGATCTAGGCTCACTGCAACCTCTGCCTCCTGGGTTCAAGTGATTCTGGTGCCTCAGCCTCCCGAGAAGCTGGGATTACAGGTACATACCACCACACCCAGCTAATTTTTGTATTTTTGTAGAGACAGGGTTTCACCATGTAGGCCAGGATGGTCTTGATCTCCTGACTTCATGATCCGCCTGCCTCAGCCTCCCAAACTGCTGGGATTACAGGCGTGAACCACTGTACCTGGCCACATCTATGCATATTAAACAAAGTTATTACCCAGGCACTACTGTTCATCTGCAGTGAGCTTGTTCAAATTGGCAGCATAGTACACAGGACAAATTTAAGAGCTTCTGAAAGTTCTCTTTGCGGCTGGGTGTTGTGGCTCACACCTGTAATCCCAGCACTTTGGGAGGCCTAGGTAGGCATATCACTTGAGCTCAGGAGTTCAAGACCAGCCTGGCCAACATGATAAAATCCTGTCTAAAATACAAAAATAAAAAAATCAGCCGATCATGGTGGTACATGCCTGTAATCACAGCTACTTGAGGGACTGAGGCAGGAGAATTGCTTTAACCCAGAAGATAGAGGTTGTAGTGAGCTGAGATTGTGTCACTACACTCCAGTCTGGATGACAGACTGAGATTCTGACTCAAAAAAAAAAAAAAAAAAGAAGAAGAAGAAGAAGAAATTCTCTTTGCTGTAATCTAAGCTAATAAAGTTATAGGATAAAGGATAAAATCACAGTCTTGGGGACAGTTTCCATACTCAGTTTAACAGATGTTGACTGAATAGCAGAAGGGTTCTGAGATGCCATATGCAATTGGATATTTTAAAAAGAGTTTTAAAAAGCCATGCTTTATAAAGTATGCAAAAGTTACATGAGATAATGCAGTATTCTGGGGTAAGAGTAGGGGAAACTTACCACCTTGAGCCTGAAGAGACAAGAGGAAATGGGAGTTACTGACACCCAGAGAGGACAGCTGTACGGAAGAGAATGGCCCCACAGGAACAGGCCTTCAGTAAAGGGACACAGCTAACCCATTACTACCTGGAAGGCAGGAAAGTAGGGGAATAACTACCCTGCCCTCCTTTCTTTGCTGCACTATGATCTCCTTGCAGTTACTACAATTGGCCAAAGCCAACTGGAAGCCAAGTGGCAGTCTTCTGAAGCATAGGGCAGGGCAAGAAAGAATGAAGACTGGCTTAAAGGAAAATTGACAATATCCAGGAAACTGAAAATGGCCCAAATCAGGGCATGCGCTTTGATAAAATGGAATTTCTGAGCCTGGCAAATTAAAATCCAGCTCCTGGATCTGGGGAATCCCCACTAAGTGTGGTTACCTAAGTAGCTGGGCAGCCTATTATAATCCTCTCTCAATCTCTCTCTCCATCAGTTACATTCAAAGAGGCCTCTGATTTGAATGCACCAGCCCACATCATTGGTTCCCTTTGTGTTCTTCCTTACCCAGCTGGCACAACTGCTGAAGTGCAGAGTGCAGAAGAACCCTCTGAGCTGTTGTTGTAGCAAACTGCTTCCTCCTGTTAGGAAATTTCACAAACCCATCTGCTCAATAGACATCCTTCCTGAGGTAGGCTTGGAAAGGTTACAAACGTAAGCAAAGGACAGAAAACCTGGTTCCTGTTTCTGGGCTTGTGCAAAGTACATGTGATTGTTGCATAGGCAAAAAGAAAAGATGCTAGAGGGCAGAAAGTTGTTAACATGTTGGCCCAGTTCACAGCTTCCTGTCTTTACCTTTCCTTCAAAAGTTCTTGGGACTGCTGTTAGGCACAAATGGCCTGCCCCTTTTTCCTGTACTTGTGGATGATCTCATACAGCTCACCTTGACCATGATGCCCCACCGCCAGTTCCTTGCTCAGAGCTGCTCTCTGATAATGCCCTGGGTACTGGTCTTTCTCTTTGCTCTGTCCTTTCCCCTTTGCTCTGTCTGCTTGTTCTAAATCTCATTTCTCTTATCTGATTGAAAGGAGTGGAAACAGATAAAAAGAAAAAAAATGTCAATTTACTATTACATGTCAATTTACAGTTTACTCACTAGCTAACCAAGTAATGTAGTTCTCACTGTGTTCTGCAGAACCCTAAGGATTGGTAGAGTTAAGCAAGCAGGGCTTCGGAAACCCTGGCCCACCCCCACAGCCCTAGTACCCACACATCTGCTTTTGTCTATTTCATACATTGAGGTTCCATGTCAGATTTTAGTTATAATAAAGCTAGTTCTGCTGCTTGAAAATTTTAAATGGTCATAAAGCACTGGCTAGACCCTCAAGGGTACCTCTCTTTTGTCAGGGGATTAGGGATAATGCTATCACAAATCAACTGAGGAGCAATGAAGTGGTTAAGGGCACGGGCTCTGGAGCTCGATTGCCTGGGTTCATATCTGAGCTCTGCCCTCTACCAGCTTTAAGAAAAGAGCCTGAGGGCCTCCCACACCCCAGCTCAGTGATATGTGACGTCTGGGACTCCAACTCTGAGGACTGAGGCTAGGCTCTTGAACAAGAGCCATATTCTGGGTTCTCATAGCACTGCTTTTGAAATCAAAGGTTGTCCAGTAAGACAGTCACAAGCACACAAGAAGAGGGGAGGGAGGAGAAATGAGTTTCTTATAGGTGCTAAATATATTAGACTTGGTTTAGTTGATTTAGGCAAAATGACCATAGGGAGAAGACTAATACGTAACTTCAGCATAACAGTGCTATGGTTTCCTGCTATTTCCTATGTCTATTAGATTTGTTCCTTGCATTTTCCTTGGCTACACCACAGCTTCATATTCCACTGTGCTCTGTGGTCTGCTGTGATTATGCCTTAATGAGGACAAACCCACTTCCTGATCTCTTTAATGAATATTTGCTTCTGGACCCCTCATGTCCTCTCATTAATCTCCCTTCATATGGCTCCAGACTGCACTGCTAGAGAAACCTGACAACTCTCAGACAAACAGAAGATGCACTAGAATATTTAAAGTTCTTGCTGCAGTGATTTCTGCAGCCTCCTGCTTTCACTGAAATTTTAAGTATAAATGGAGCCTTATCTCACCTACGAATGATAAAACAAAAGTAGGGAGGACTCAGATGAAATACAAAGAAAAGTGTGTATTCAGACGCTGAAGGTGTTAGAGGCACTGGGACAGGTTACTGAGGAATGCTGCAGACCTCTCTTGCCAGAAATCCTAAAAATAACAGGAAAGGAGTTAGCCATTTTGGGGTGGCCAAGGTACGTGGAACCAAGAAACAGGGCTAAACGATTTTGGCAATTCCTCTCTGGGACTTACTAGAGCCTAGTGAGTAACAGTATGGACTTTGGAGTCAAATAGACCTGGAAATGAGAAACAGTTCTAGCACTTACTAGCTGTGAAATCTTGGGCACTCAGCCTCTGTACAGAGAGTTACAATGAGGATTAAATAAGATGGATGGACACACAATGTTTAACATAGGATCTGACCCCACAGAGAGTGAATATTAGCTTCAGCACTTAGCCTGGAGTTTTATTCACCCATTTTCTTTCAACTCGCCATGTTCCATGGCATCCGCACAGACCCATTCTTATGCAACCCCTGAGTTGAATTCTTTCTCATCTAGCTCCAAAATGGCAAGTATCCAAGACTGTACAAGTTTGACAATCTCAACTGGTTCTCTTATTAGTCAGCTGGAATTGAAACTTCTGACTTAATTCTAAGTAACACAGTTTTCACAGAAGTGTCCCAGGTCATATTCTATCATTCATTCTACCTCATGTAGAACCTGATGAAGATACCACTGCTGATGGCTTTGTTGTTTCTCTTCATTGTTCAAGCCCAGATTCCTGTGTTCAAAGATCCCCACTCTTTGAGCTGGAGGGGACCATGGCATCATTTAGCCTGGGATAACTGCTATGCTACAGGTAATCTAGTAAGGGCATAGACTCAAACTGTGGGCTGCAGTGCTTACAGGGGAGTCTTATTGGTACAGTTGACTTCTGTGTAGTTTCAAAGACGGGCAGAAGTTGATGGGAAGTGGGGGTAAGGAGGATGTTTAACAAAGGAAATATGCAAACACCACATGTTCTAAGATACAGGAACATAGCATAGCTAAAGGTTTGTGTTTCAGGAGGCAAGTAGTTAGAGGTAATGGTAAATAGGGGAAGAATTTTAGAAAAGAAAAGTAAACAGATTCAAGAAAGATTTTGGTAACCTAAGTTTCCATATCTATGTTGAGTTCTCCAAAATAGAAAACGAATGCTGGTTTTGCCTTTTCCCAAATACATGATGAGTTCAGCATTACGTATCAAGCATCACATCAAAGTCTTAAACCTGAGTTTATTTTTTAAATTACTTAATCTGAACTCCCAACTTGAACCATCTGTAATATCTCTGAAAAGCATTAGTCTAGCTTAAATACATCCAACGCCAAAGCATAACACCAGAAGAAGCAACCCATTTCATCCCTTTATTTTATTACTATTTGAAGCATAATTACATACAGTAAAATGCACAGATCTTAAGTGTATAATTTGAGTTCAAGACCAGACTGGCCAATATGGTGAAACCCCGTCTCTACTAAAAATTCAAAAAATTAGCCAGGCATGGTGGTACACATCTGTAGTCCCTGCTACTTGGGAGGCTGAGGCAGAAGAATCGCTCCACCTGGGAGGTGGAGATTGCAGTGAGCCAAGATTGTGCACCTGCACTCCAGTCTGGGATACAGAGTGAGACTTTTTTCAACAACAACAAAAGAAATAAAGCCACAATGAACATTCTTATTAAAAACTTTTGTAGGCATATAATTTCATTTCTTTTGGAATTTTGGTGCAGGCGAGCATAGATCACATGATAGGTGCATATTTATGAGAAAATGCCAGTTTTCCAAATGGCTCTAGCATTTTATACTTTTGCCGGCCATGCATAAAACATCCTGCTGCTCCGCAGCCTCTCTAACATTTGGTATTGTTAAAATGTTTCAGTTGTAACCATTCTCATGATGTGTAGTTGCATCCCATTGCATTTTTAATCTGCACTTCCCTGACCACCAACAACACTGACCATCTTCTTTATGTTCTCATTGGCCATGCAAACATTCTCTTTTATGAGGTGTTTATCTAAGTCTTTTGCCTGTTTAAAAAAATTGATTGTCTTTTTATTATTGATTTGTAAGAGTCCTTTGTACATTCTGTTTACGAGTCCTTTGGCACCATGGAGAAAATTTCCACTTTGGAGCCAGACACCCAAGGGGTTTGAATCTTGCTCTGTCTGTATATCTTCTATGAGTAACTTCATGTCTCTGATCTTCAGCAGCTTTGTCAGTAAAATAAAAATGATTCTCACAATACAGGATTGCTTTGAGAATTTGACAGAGCACAAATACAGCACTGAGCTCGGATCCAATCCCGGCACATAGCAGGCACTGACAGTAACATTTAAAGACAGTGATTATTAATATAAATGTTTAAAGAAAATGGCTGAGTTGTTCCTCTACTAAATCTCCTCTATCCTAAGTTAAATATGTCATTTCTTCAACTTTTGCATAAAATATGATTTCCAGACATTGCTGCCACAAGTTATATTTGCATTTAAAAAAAAATCAGTAAGACAAGGGCACTGGCCAATCAGAATGGACACAGGCCTTTGGGCTGGATGAGGGTCTAAGAGGCCCCTAGTGGACCAGACGTTAATTAATCTTTTAGTTACATGATCCTGAGGGAAGTTCAGTGTCCTGGGTGGGGAGGCACGGTGCCTGGGACACTGGGATTTAGTAGCACTCAGGGACTTGCTGGGGCTTAGAAAATGATACCCCACGGCAGGCATGGTGGCTCATGCCTGTAATCTCAGCACTTTGGGAGGCCAAGGCTGGTAGACCACTTGAGGTTAGCAGTTCCATATCAGCCTCACTAACATGGTGAAACCTTGTCTCTACAAAAAGCATAAGAATTAGCTTGGCATGGTGGCACATGCCTGTAATTTCAGCTATCCAGGAGGCTGAGGCAGAAGAATCGCTTGAAACCAGGAGGCGGAGGTTGCAGTGAGCTGAGATCGTGACATTGCACTCCAGCCTGGGTGACAGAACAAGACCTTGTCTCAGAACAAACAAACAAACCGCTTCAGAGGACCAGAGGATGGCATATTGAGACTTTGAACTAAAGAAGATGGGAAGGCCCGACCAGCAGCCTCAGAAACAAGTTCTCTCTGACTTTTTCTTGCCCTCCTGTCTCATGCCCCTCTTTCTCTCCTGACTCATAGAAACCAGAATTCCTCTTTCCCAAGATGGGTCATAGAAACTAGAATTTCTTTCTCCCAAAGCAAGCCATGAACCTGGAAAAATCATTCTCTCCCTTTATACTTCTTTCTTGAAGACCCTCATTCAAGAGGGGTCCCACTCCATACTCAGGAGGAAGGAGGTCAAGAAGAATCTGAACAGACAAGACTTGCTGGGGTTCCCTTCTTAGTCTATTACCATGAGATCATACATACTCTTTCGTCCAGTAGCATTTCTACGTGGCTGTCCGTTCTTCATCAAACCTAACCATAAAAGTAGACCTGGGTGTTTGGGTCTCTATTTCTGAGGGCTCTTACGTCACATAAAATTGTTATCAAATAAAGCTGTTATGCTTTTCTCCTGCTAACTTGTCTTTTGTTACAAGAGTGTTGGCTGTGACCCTTATGATGGGCGAGGAAAGGGATCACACCTTTTCTGCTCCTAATGACTGCGGAAGTAACTATTTACCAATGGATATGTAAGTATTTCAGTGTTTTAGAAGCGAGCCCCTGTAACAGAGCTTGCCTACTAATTTCCAGGCCCATTCTCTCCATTATTACTTTCTGATTTTGGAACTAACTATTGTTTGTTCTCAGTATTGTTTCCCACTTCTTCTTCTTCTTCTTCTTCTTCTTCTTTTTTTTTGCTGCTCCAGTCAACCAAAGGGACACTTTATTGAGGCTCCAGAGGCCTCGGCAGGAGGCTGCCCTTCAAGGAAGGAAGGGCCTCATTTGACCTTCTTCTTGGGTGCAGGTTGTTGGTGTGGCCACACTTCTTGCAGCAGTTGACAGCATGGGGTGCAGGCGAGCATAGCACCTGCAGCAGATCATCTTGTCGCAGTTGTATTTCTGGGCGAGCTGGCGGAGGGAAGGCTCAATAATGCCACTTCGCAGGCGCAGCACCAGGTGCAGGGTGGACTCTTTCTGGATGTTGTATTCTGAGCGTGAGGCCATCCTCCAGCTGTTTGCTGGCAAATATCAGACGCTGCTGGTCAGGTGGGATACCCTCCTTGTCTTGAATTTTGGCTTTGACATTCTCAATGGTGTCACTGGGCTCGACCTCAAGGGTGATGGTCTTGCCCGTGAGGGTCTTCACAAAGATCTGCATCTCTGCATCTGCAAGTCGGCCGCCTCGCTGAAGAAAAAGAGTGTTTTCCACTTCTTCTAAAGGGAAAAGAACCCTTGATTTGTAAGTGGGCACATGGATGCTTAAAATAAGGCCTCTATTTCCCAGCATCCCTTGCAAGTAGGTGTGACCATGAGACTAAATTCTGGCAAGTGGGATGTGAACAGAGTGATGTGTATGCATTGGTTTGTGCCCTTTCTCCTTCCCACTGGCTGGCTTGAGGATGTTCTGGTGAACAACTGTGGATCATACAAACGAAGGATGCACCCTAGGGTGGCACAGCAATGAGACAGAAGGAGCCTGAACTCTTGACAGCTGCGTGGAGCTACAGCAGAGACATAAGCTAATGTGTAGGAGAAATACACTTTTGTCTTGCATAATCCACCATCATTTTGGGTCTCTGTGCCATGCAGCTAAAGTTTTATCCCAACTAATCCACTGATCCTAAAACCCTGTGTGCCACTAACCCTAGTCTTACCCTAGTTTTCCAACAGGAGCACTCAGTAACATATTGAAATTGACCTAGATAAGTTTATTCATGCCCAGTCATTAGTTATTTTTGATAGAGTAGCTGCCAAGTTGGAGCAGGTAAGGTTTAGTTACTCCTCACAACCTCGCTGCCAGATTTTAATGATTCTGCTATACAGGCAGATGTTTATGAAGTAAATATTTATTAGCAACAAGGCATAGGAAGTCTCAGCTCTTTCAGGTGCTTTCATTGCACCTTACCTGAATGTGCTTTACTAGATGCATATGCAACATTCCAGAGCCAGCATTCAGTTAAACTTATGGTTGTTAACAAGAAACTAGAATCCTTAAACCCAAGGACACAGGAAGAGCTAGGTATTAAGACTCAATTGGGGCTAGGCGCAGTGACCCACATTTGTAATCCGGGCACTTTGGGAGGCCGAGGTGGGTGGATTGTTTGAGATCGGGCATTCTGGACCAGCCTGGCCAATATGATGGAACCCTGTCTCTACTAAAAATACGAAAATTAGCTGGGCGTGGTGGCGCATGCCTGTGGTCCCAGCTACTCAGGAGGCTGAGGCAGGAGAATTGCTTGAACCTAGGAGGTGGAGGTTGCAGTAAGCTGAGACTGTGCCACTGCACTCCAGCCTGGGCAACAGAGTGAGGCTCTGTCTCCAAAAAAAGAAAAAAAGAAAAGAAAAGAAAAGAAAAGAGATATTCAATTGGCATCTCTGAGGCTAGAGAACATGAAGATACGGGATGGAAAGTGTGTCTACAAAATATTTTTGACAAGCCATGTGTCTTGAATACTTCTGACTTTACTAATGAGAGCCTGTTTCTAATTCTTACTAATCTAATTAACAAGCTACTAACGAAAGATTCATTCTCAACATTTGTTATGCTAATTAGTAAAAAATCACTTGCATTGATTAAGATTTGGAGCTACCCTGGAGCTAGCATTGGATTTCTTAATGCTAGCTGACCACCTTTGAGGCATGAATTCCTGATTAGGACAAATGGCTGCCCCAGGGTGCTGCCCAGACATACACAGTAATATCTGGCTGCCTACGCTGCCATATCTAAAATAAATTCTCACAATGCCATGTTAAATGGACAAGAACCTAAAGCATGAATATTCCCATTGAAGGAAAAGCCATGGTTTTATACTACTTTCCAGTTCCATTGATGTTGGAAGCTTTTCCTTATTCATAGTTGCTATATTGTCTGTAGTTGATTTTAAACACTTTAATAGAAACAGAGTCATGTGCATGTGTATAAATTAACTATAATCCATGCTGGGGGTGTACACTTAACATTTAAAGGGTCCTCATCAGAAATCCATGCTCTACATGTGATTGGCACTTGAAGCATCCTGCTCAGGATTCCAAGCTTTTCAGGTAGCTGCTCTGAGAACATCATGCACATCTGAATCAGAAGATGTATTAATTAGCATAAGGGATATTAGTTATTATTTTTCATTGGTGAAATTGGCACTGCTCAAGAAACATAGCTGGAGTGGGCTTGCTTGGACAAGATGTAAGAATCCAGCAGACCCAGCAGGCTGACTCCTCCTCCCAGAGCTGTGGAATTCATCTGGTCTTTTGTCTCTCCACTTGGTGTGAAACTGTTCGCTGATTTAACGAGGAGTTTGGTGGATCCTGGCCTCAGAGCACTGCTACATCTGTTTGGGGTCTAGGTCTTCCTGTAAGGGTTTTAGGGGTGCCCTGAGCCTTCTGGTACCAAGCTGTGTAATGGCCTCTAGCCTGCTTGCTAAGTAGTGCGTGTGTGTGTGTGTGTATGTGTGTGTGAGAGAGAGAGAGAGAGAGAGAGAGAGACCTGGTTTAATTTATAAAAACTAATCTCAGTTTTTATAGCATCATATTCACCTGGTAGTAAGGTTCAAGGAACATGTACAAACCTAAACAAAAACCCAACAACTGCTGAATGGCCAAATTGATTTACCAACAATACCTAACCCGAGCTTTCCTCAATAACAATACACATCATTCACTGAAAAAGTTTTACGTGCCAGGTGTTCACTTTCTAAACCATTGACATGTATAATCTCAATTAATCCTTTAAACCTGAAGATGTAGGTAATTCATATTTACCTACAGATGAAGAAACAGGCTCTGAGAAGGTGCCTGAGCAGATCCCGCTGGTCTGTGGCAGAGCTGGATGTAAAACCAGGTGAGTGGGCCCCTTACGTCACACTTCTAGTACTTTACACTGCACACAGATGCAGGTTAAGCCCATTTCAATCTCTGGTTCCATTTTAGGTGATTAAATGATCTGGGCAAGATCAAATTATGAAGTGGAAGAGGGGCGGAAGGGTGGACAGGATCTGACTTCAGTGGGTGGGATTAAAAAATGAGGACACAGTGGGTGTCCCCCTGCTGGGAGGCGTCCAAGACAGATGGGGGAGCAGGAACCACACTCCATGGTTGGCAGACTGTAAAGTATTCCATGGCGTCATTATCACAGAATAGCAGCCTTTTAGAATTAAGAATAGTCTTAATTTGCTCTGTGTTGGGTTTTTCATTTACATAATGTTAGATTTCAAAGAAAATTCATACACAAAAACGACTGCTAATTTAGCACTGAAGCTCCTGTTTAAACAACCATTGAAAGGGAATGGATTTTTCACTCACCTCTCTGCTTAGGTGGTTGGGTAGTTTGAAAATTTGCCTCCGAGCAGGTCTGTTGGTATGACCCAAACTCGAATCGCTGTTTCAATAATTTATTTGGTGTGGAGGATTTAATGTAATTTGTTTAAGGGCTCTGAGAAAATGTATTCTTTTCTGTGGGGTCTCATTAAAAGCACTTGCAGTTTTGAGTCTAGCAGGAATGATCATTTTAACAGGTGTCAATTCAGCTGATGACACTATGTAAAATTTCCAGGGTGACGGATTTAGAGAAGGCGCACAGTGAGAGGTATCATCTGTCGCACCCTCTGGGATACTATATGTATGATACATAGGTCCTCCCACTTCTCCTGAAGAAGGCAGGAGATGGGCAAAAGTGACGTTTGGAGCACACGTTGTGGCCCTGGTGAAACAGGTGCTGGAAGAAGCACTTGTCAGGACCCCTGGCTGCAGGGCCTCCGCCGACCCCTGCACCACAGTGCTGAACGGAACGAGCTGGGCGCTCCACTCAGCTTCTGTTGTCCCACAACTCTTCTCTGGCGTCTCTCTCCTAGCCTCTTACAGCAGGCACCACCCCACCTACTTGTTCCCACACCCTACCTTGCCGCCACTCTACCCTGAAACCTTTCCTCATTCTCTTCAGACGCTGAAAATAACTTCCTGCTTCCTCCCGGACTCACAGCACCCGCTTGTCCCATCCCAACCACCATAGGCACACCTGAAACCACGGCTCAAAACGTCTTATGCTCCAGAGAGTTCGCCCATCACCCTCCCCAAAGCCAGTGCTCGTCTTTTTATTCCCAGAGTTCTTTTTGTGTTTACGTATTTCTGCTAGTTTCATGTTTATCTTTCTTTTCCTTCTTCAAGTTCCTTGCAGTTACTGGCTGTGTCCTTTACAGACATTTGAACCTATTATTGGGCAGATGATGACCAGGACATGCATAAAATATGTTGCAGGGAAAGGAATCCCTTCTAGCTCAGGCTGGCTCCCCTGGTGCTGACAGGTCCTCAGAGGTCTTTCTGCCATCC
The DNA here is from genome assembly GCF_048565385.1 of Saimiri boliviensis. NCBI lineage: Eukaryota > Metazoa > Chordata > Mammalia > Primates > Cebidae > Saimiri > Saimiri boliviensis. Next base: position 57,022,563 of record NC_133454.1, read on the forward strand.
TTTGGAGTGAAAGCTAGAATGGAAAATTCAGTCTCCCCAGAGCATTGATTCACAATTGTTCCTCCTTCCCGAACCCACTGCCGAAGGGTGTGCGGGGCGAGGGTGGGGGTAATTCCCTCTCACCACTCCCTTCCCTTTCATTTCAATTTAGTAGCATCTAGCCTGTCTCAGTTAAGTGCAAGACAGGGAATAGACTCCAAGACCTCATTACAAAAGGAGGTAAGTACCCAAATGGTTGCTCTAATGGAAACATCAACATCTCAACCGAGGCTTAAAGCAAGTTTCCAGGACCTCTGGGGGTGGTTGGGGGAAATCCAGGAAGAGGTCAAAAAGTGACCTTTTACTTAATGAATAAACAAGGCCAAAGGGGAGAGCATTTTGACCTGTCCTGGATGGAAAAGGGGCCTAGGGGTATCCTAGGTTTCTGTTAGAATATATCTAGGAGAAGGCCAGGCAGGGTGGCTCATGCCTGCAATCCCAGCACTTTGGCAGGCTGAGGCGGGTGGATCAACTGAGGTGGTGAGTTGGAGACCAGCCTGGGCAACATGGTGAAACCCCGTCTCTACCAAAAATACAAAAATTAGCCAGGCATGGTGGCATATGCCTATAATCCCAGCTACTCGGGAGGTTAAGGCAGGAGAATGACTTGAACCTGTACGGCGGAGGTTTCAGTGAGCCAAGATTGCGCTACTGCACTCCAGCCTGAGTGACAGAAACTCTGTCTCAAAAAAAAAAAAAGGAATGTATCCAGGAGAGGTGGGCCAAAAACCTAATCTGACTGTTTTCCCCATCTTGCTGGCCCTAAAAGAGTGCAAAGGCATCTGCCTAAATAAAGCATTACATTTAAATTGTGTTGTGTCCAAGCTGATTGGTCACATCCCAGGGCTCATCTGTGCCTAATGCATGCATCCCTGGTGAGTGAACTGCAAAGGCCTCAAGGGAAGAAGATACAAGCCTTGATATGTAATTACACAGGAATTTTCAAAGACTCTTCAGCTTAAATTCCTCTCATTCACTTCAAACCCAGGAGGGGGAGTCCTACTCCTCTATATTCACTGGGAAGGCGATAATTTCCCAGGGACCCTCAGCAAGCCATTGTCTTAGGTCAGGAGGTTTGTCCTTGGGTCTACATAATAATAAGGGACTTCGAGGTTTCTACTTCACACACTTTGTGAGAAAGGTCTAAAAGCATACTTATTATAGAAATTCAGGAAGTTGGGTTACTCAGGGATGAAGGCCAGACAAAGGTAAACAGCAGAATCAAAACTTTTCTTTTTGAGACAGGGTCTCTCTCTGTCACCCACCCTGGAGTGCAGTGGTGTGATCTCAGCTCACTGCAGCCTTGACCACCTGGGCTCAAGCGATCCTCCCCACTCAGCCTCCTAAGTAGCTGGGACTACAGGCATGTGATACCGTGCCTGGCCCATTTTTGTATTTTTTGTAGAGATGGGGTTTTGACACATTGCCCAGGCTGGTCTCAAACTCCTGGGTTCAAATGATCCTCCCACCTTGGCCTCCCGAAGTGCTGGGATTAAGGGCATGAGTCACCGTGCCCATCTGAGGGCACCTTCTAAATCTCATGCTCTCTCACAGGTTTTGAAAAAATTGGAAACCAAATTCCTCACTAAATTCATCTCCTAGAAAATTATAGAAAACAGGACTGGACTGGTGAACTTTGTAACAGTAACATTACTGCTAACTTGTCCCAATCAGGGCCTGAGGAGAGAGTCAAACAGATATAGCATCTCACCTAGGCTAGGTACCTGGGAAGGGAGACAGCGCTGGTTAAGGCAGGGCTGAGCTGTGAAGGAGGTGAGGCCTAGAGCCTCTCCCTTTCCTTCTTTCTGCCCTGGTTTCCACTGTTCCGCCATACCCAGAACTTGAAATACCAGCTCTTCTCTTCCTAAGGGAGGTATCAGATGTGGCAGAAAAAGGGAGCCTGGGTTCAAATGTATCCCTTACTAACACTAAGTCAGAAAGCCTGTTTAATTTTAGGCAAATCAAATAGCCTTTCTGAATTTCAATGCTTAAGGTCTGTAAAATGGGGGTGACAATAATTCTCGATTGGGCCCACTTCAAAGGGTTGCTGTGCGATGGAATGAGATAGATAATGCTGTTATAATGTTATGCAAATGTAAATCACTGCTATGCAGAATAAGTTACTGCTATTTCCAGAACCTCCTCTTTGGATTTAATTTAATCAAGAGTGAGAATATAAGTTACTTATTCTATGCTCTGGGTGCATTTGTATTTTAAACCTCATCAATTATGTTGGACGTTTTCCTAACTGAAGTAGTTTTTGGCAGCAGCAAGAGAAGGAGTTATTTCTTTGGGGCAGGCGGGTTTTTCTATTTCGCTGGAGCTGGTGAGGTAAATGGTAGTTATTTGGCCAAAGTTACATGGAAGAGGGAACAATGTTTACTATCCTAAGGGCAGGGAAGTCGCTTTTCTGCTTTAATGACTCTGGTCTGGTTATGTGACTCAGAGAGGCCTGCCTTGGGGGAAGAAAAATGAGGTGGGAAGCAGATGGTGATAAGAAAAGATCTGAGATTCAACCACATTGGCCCCTTAACCAAGCATTGTCACCAGGACAAAGGGGGTTTCACCTCTTACCTTCATTCAAATGCATGCATCCTATAAATATCACTGAGTGCCACCATGTACCAAGAGTATACTGAGCATACAGACATGAATAAGATAGACTGGTTTTGCCATTCTGCTGTTTGTAGATTAAGAGGAAGATGGAGATAAGCAAGTGACCAGAGAGGAAGTATCAAAGGCTACAGGGGACTAGACTCTTAGAGCGAGGGCAGTAACCTAGGCTAGGTGCCTAACGAGCCCACTCTGAAACCTGAAGGATGAATAGAAGTTGGCCAGCCAGGGAGGCAAGGCCATAGGATGAGAAAGAACAGAAAGAAGTCAAGTTAGGATTTGGGGAGTTTTTTCTTCTTCATGTCTGTCCTTGCTGCTATTTTAAACATGACTCCATCTGGATAAAAATATGGGACACTGTGACCTCAGTGTGGTTGTCCTCAACCTCCATCTCCAGTGGCCTAGGATGGGCAGAAAGACAGTGGAGGGCAGTTTAAAGTGTGACAATAGGCTTAAGACTGTTTTATACACAGCTGTGAGTCTATGCTTACATTTTTATGGATGTTGATTTTCGTCCTGACGCTGGGAAGCATATGAGCAAGTCCATGAAAGCTGGGACAGAGGGGGATGGGGCCCTGCCTTCCATCTTGCACCCCAACTTTGATGTAATTTCAGAGAAATAGAGGAAGTGGTAGCTTGTTTACAATCCAGAGCTGGTTTTGAAGCTGAGAGGAACACCTCACTCATATTACACAATTCAGCTCAAACTTCTGGCCTGGGTGAACTTGCCTATGGCTACTCCTGTCTCATGACCCAGTGAGGGTCCTGAAGGTTTGGGAGTGGTCAGGGCTGAAAGGTGTCTTTTCATTTCACTTATGAAGAAATCAACGTCCAGAGAGGCAAGATGATCAAGGCAAAAAAAAAAAAAAAAATCACATAATAACTTGGTTCCAAAGCCAGGACTAGAATCTGTCTCTAATGCCACCTGCATGCACGATTTCTCCCTGGATGCCTTTATACAAATTTGCACAGCTATTTCATACACTTACCTCATCTGATACTCTCAGCAGTCCTGTGAGATTGGTAGGGATTAAGATCCCTATTTTACAGATGAGAAAACTGAAGATCTGGGGAGGTTTGGCCAAGTCCTCACAGCTAGAAAGTCAACTTTCTGACTCAAAATTCAGTGTCTTCCACTGTGCCCTGTAGTTGTGCAGCAGGTACAGTCTTGGGGTTTGCTGATTATCCACCTGAGAATGGTTTGAAATGTAGATAATGATTAGATAGGAGGGCTTGCAAGGAGCAAATTAACCATGTTTGAATATTCTTTCTAGTTCTCCAGCATCCAAGTTGCAAATCAAAATCAAAATGAGCAAGTAGCTGGCCCTGCCCTACTGATCCTTCCGTGCAAATTGCCATCTGAAAAGCCAGCAGTTTGTGTGGGCAAACAGATCCCCATCTTCAAATCCACACTTAGGAGAATGCATGGTTGTTTGAATTATTATTTTTAATAGACATATATATGTATATAGCAAATATATACATATACATGTTATATATCTGAGTTAGAGCTGAATTGCACAATATGAATGAGGCATTCCCTTCAGCTTCGAAACCAGCTCTGGGTTGTAAACAAACTACCACTTCCTCTATCCCTCTGAAATGACATCAAAGTTGGGGTGCAGGATTGAAGGCACTCCAATAATATCACAGTGGGCACAGTGTGATATTTTGATACCTGTATACAATGTGTAACGAACAAAGCAGAGTAGTTAACATAGAGGATGCATGATTTGCTTGGTGGGGAAAACTGGATGGTTCTGCAATTATGTTGAGATGGACAGAAAGACATCATCTGACTTGGGGGGAAAAATCGGGTGTGGAGGAGGTGGGAGACTGAGGCCGAGGTCCCCAGCAAGTCTGGCATGGAGTGAGGTAGGGTGGTTAAATGCTAGCTTCAGGGAGGTGAAGCAAGTTGGCTTGCCTCTGGCAGGTTGTCAGTGGTGGTCCTGGGTAGAGAAGGGGGCTTTGCTAAGCTCAATGAAAATCACCAGAGTGGGCAGGGGTAGGAATCAGACTACCGTGGCTTGTTGGAGATGAGGAACATTTTTGGAAAACTGAACTGACCATCCCTCCTGTCCCTAAACAGCAGCTTATATGCAACTATAAAAGACATCCCCTTCAGCCCTGCTCTCTGTGTCTTTATTCTTATCAAAAACCAGGATCTGAGTCCAGAGGGCAGTGAAACATAAAATGAAATAGGAAGAGTTGCAGTAGTACATACATAGACCTTGGCTGCTCCCACTAACCTGTAAAAAAAAAAATATATATATATATATATATTTCCTTGGGCGATTAGCAGTTCCTTGGGAACTGCTAAAAAAAATTTTTTTTCCTTGGGAACCTTAGCAGTTCCATGGCAGAAGTTTTATCTCCTGTGGTCCAGAGAGTTTGGCTTTTCAAGCTGAATTTAGGGTTAAAGTGTGTCCCCCTCCTCTGTGGGTGTTTGCCCAGCTCCTGGCTGTGGGTTGAAGGGACTGATAGATGTGCCCATTTAACTGCTGAGGCAGGGTGGCTCAGTGCTTGGTCACCTTGAAGGGATCGTAAGCAAGCCGCCGCTGGGGCCCTGTGCCACCCACATGCATTCATGCATGCGTGCAAGCACACCCTGTATAGCTGTGTAATAATTGTCCAGGTGTGGCGCGTTCTTTGTCAGACGTACCCTTGTTTTTACTGCCTCTGTGCAGGATGTTTATTTGCTGTGCTTTAGGCGGGGGCGCGTAGCTTGATCAAGGGTAGTTTTTGCTGTGGCCCCTGCAAATACGTTTTGGTGCACAGAGTAGCTGAAAAACTGTTTCCCAAAGGAGCGGGTTCCTCTGGACTCTTACTTGTCGATTGCTTTCTCGGAGCTAATTCTGCGGCCCTGGGCTCTCCCCTGGATGTGGGGATGAAGCCGGGGCCCGGGGGGAGGTGGTCGTGTGGCGGGACTGGGGGCTGTTCAGTCAGGAGCGGGGCCGCGGTTTAGGACGACCTCGACACGACCCTGTAGAGGAGGCAACTAACTCCAGAGCAAACGAGCGAGACTCACGCAACTCTTGATTCCTGCAGGGAGAACAAGGAGCTGTGCCGCCGGGGAAGGGGACGTACCCTCGCCGGCGCTCGCTGCCTTAACTTCCCCATCCCCGCGTCAGGGAGGGGCCGGAGTCGCCGCGGAGGCTGCCGAGCGGAGAAAGTGCGCGAAGGGGACGCGCTGCGAGCCTCACACGTGACGGCGCCGCGCCGAACCGAGCGGGACCTGGCGGCAGCGGCGGCGGGCGCAGCGGGGCGGCCCGGAGCGGCGCTGGCGGCCTGGAGCCCCGGGAGCGGCGCGCGCGGCCCCGGCCCAGCGGCTCTCCCAGCCTCGCGCTGCACATTCTCTCCTGGCGGCGGCGCCACCTGCAGTAGCGTTCGCCCGAACATGGCGACACGGAGCAGCAGGAGGGAGTCGCGACTCCCCTTCCTATTCACCCTGGTCGCGCTGCTGCCGCCCGGAGCTCTCGGCGAAGTCTGGACGCAGAGGCTGCACGGCGGCCGCGCGCCCTTGCCCCAGGACCGGGGCTTCCTCGTGGTGCAGGGCGGCCCTCGCGAGCTGCGGCTGTGGGCGCGCGGGGATGCCAGGGGGGCGAGCCGCGCGGACGAGAAGCCGCTCCGGAGGAGACGGAGCGCTGCCCTGCAGCCCGAGCCCATCAAGGTGTACGGACAGGTGAGCAGTTTTGCAACCCGCCTCCCTCCAGTTTTCTCCTCTCCCTGCACTTCCTCACCCCCGCATCTATCCGTCGCAGTCGCCTCCTAGGTGCAGGCACCACTGGGGACTTCCCGGCTTGCATTTGTTTTTTTCCTTCACATGAGTACAACCGTCAGCACTTGAATCGCATTGCTCTTTCCTTCTTCCTGTCGATTTAGCAAACGTATTCCAGGTAACTCGCGGGATGCAGCGCGTGTTACCCCAGGGTGTGTGCAGACCGATGTAGTTTCCGGCAGGTATAGGAGGGGTGCAGCTTCATTTTACATCTGGATAAAAAACGGGCTTTCTTTAGTGTATCATCAGTTGGCAGTGGAGGCGAGCACCCTGCAGTTGCGGTACACTTAACGCCGAACAGCACAAGGAGGGGGTTTCCACACTTAGCATTATTAGCACAATAAAGGTGGGCAAACCTGAAAGCTTGACTATCTCTGTACAGAGAAGAGGGGTGTGTATATGTGTGTGCGTGCGTGTGTAAGGACTGAATTTTTAATTTTTAATTTTTGGTGAGGGAGTGAGATTCTCTCCATACCTTCTTCCCCACCCTTTAAGATACTGACTCTCCCATCCCCTTCAAGATAACTTTATTTTGGAGAGGAATACCCCTCATGGCTCTTGGGGATTTGAAATCACTGCAGGAAATGTGGTGGGCATTATTAGTCTGTAAGTGATTTATTTCTATCCAGGCAATGGGTTTATTAGATCATAAGTAACATGAATTTCACTTTTATGGTCAGACTTACTGCGAGGAATGAGGAATTGCAGATGGAGTTTGTAGGTTAGTATCAGTGCTGGCAAAATTAATTTGACGATGTTATTGCCTCATGAGACTCCCAGTCCTGCAGTAAAGGTTGACATCAGCAAAAGTATAAGGTCGCTGGGGGAGGAAAAGTAGGACCCGCAGAGGTGGTAAATACACTTGTTTTCCAGAGTCAAATTGTTCCTTTTAAAGTAGAAATTATTAATAAAAGATTAGCCTGAGTTCTGCCTTTCTTCACTAATTTCACTTTAGCTATTTCTTCAGGAAATACATAGAGTTAAGTATTCAACCCTTGGATTCAGGACGAACCTTATAAACATATCACCCTATTGTGTCATTTTGTTGATGAAGAAACTGAAGCTTGGAATGGTCAAGTGACTAGTCCAAGGTCATACCGGGAAGGTTGCCTGCTCTGTAGTTTTTGTCTGCTTTGTCTCAGTGACCTTTGGTTGATTGCAGTCATCCTGTCTTTATGCAATCCTGCTTAAATACCTCCTTTCTAAAATAAAATATATCTGGTATAAAGTGGGGAATGGTGGTGACTGGGTAGGGGCATTGGACTTCCCTCCACTATTGGTCCCTGGGCAAGAATGTGTGCCCCAGGCCATGTAACTGCTGGTGGGCACAGGCTGCAGGAACCTGCATGCTCATGCTCAGTTCCTCCTGGGTCCAGATCCTTGTCCCCCATCCCTACCCCTACATGAAACTTTCTTTTTAATTAACAAAAAGAAGTCAGCGAGGTTCTTGCTCTTAACAGTGACACCAGCATGGGGCTGAGGGAGGGTGGGAGAAGGAGGAGCAGTGGCCCACTTGTTCCTTGGACCTCCCCAGTCAGCCCAGCTCTGCTGCGCTCCTGAATCAGCACTCTGGGGACTGGAGGTTGGGGGCTGGTGGGAGAAAATCTCTCCCAGTGCTCAGGTCCCCTGAAGTTATAGTTTAGGTTGAAGGCAAAGCTTTCTGGTTGCAAAACTAGGCGTACAAGTGCCATTTCTTCCTTTGGTTTGGTTTGTGAAAAGCTTCAGGGAAATGTGGAGCAAGTTAGAGATAACTCTGTTCTCATTGGGAGTGACTCCAAAACCCTGGGCTTTTGAGTTTCTGGGCCAGCCAGATTAAGTTTGGTTCAGCTGAAGGATGGAGAACTAGCAGTCAAACTCATAATGAGGAATTCCTAATGAGGAGGGTGAGGATGCAAGGGTGAGATTTTTCTTCTCTGTGGCTGCCTTCCTATGCCATTGTTCCCTCTTAATCTGAGGTTAATAGGAAGTGGGATTATTTGAATCTGTAAGGATTTGAGTCAGATAAAAGGAAGAACTTCCCTGACTGGGTTTTCTGCCACAAGTTCTATCTGGTGCAAACCTTTGAGAATGCAAGCACAGGTTGGTGACTGAAGAGGCTTGAGGTACCCCTCCTGGAACTCTGGAGTAACTGACATCTATTTGAAATGCTCTTTCTAGCAAGGATGACCATTGCCTCTGTGTTTCCCTGGGGCAGACCTGGTTTCTAAGTTGTCTCTGTTGGTTATGAATGGCACCCACTTCACTCTCAAAAGTGTCAAGATATGACAATAAATTATATGGTCCTTCTATTTTTGGCCTTAAGCCACGTTCCTCTTTGTAACTCACTGCTTTCCCATTCAACGTTTAAACCTAAGGAACTGTAATGTTTTCCAGCAGTACTGCTTGACTTGAGTGTGGTTCTAGGGAGGTGCAATGGGGTGGGGAATAAAATTCCATTCCCCCTTTCAGGAAATTTACAATTCAAGGAGGAGAGCAAGCAGATGCAGATACAGGCATGTAGATGTACCAGGAAGGGAACCAGGAAACATGGTCACAAGAAACCAGCCGCATCTCTAGAATGATGTGTTAACAGGCTGTGTGACATGCAGTGCATTGGAGATGGAAAGACAAGGGGTGGTGGGCTCAGACACTGTCCAGCTTCTTGCCCTCTGACCTTTGAGTGAGGTTAAGAGGACACTGGCAGCACAGATTAGGGCTGGAAACAGAAGCTGCCTGAAGGAAGCAGCCTTAGAGGTGAGGGGAACACTTGCACCTCAGAGAAGCCCTATGCTGGAGGCAATGTCAGTTCTTTTTCCTCTGCTTTGTTAACCTCTTGCGTAAATGAGGCTTAGTTATTTTGACCATTTTTCTCCTCAGTTTCTGTAAGGTGGGGAGACTGGCTTCTGCCACGATTACTTAAAGGCACATTTATGATACCTAAATGTGGTTGTTGTGGTGAAAATAATTTGCTAGCAGACATCAGAACTTTTCTGCCCATGTTCAAAGTTTGGAAGTTGAACCCCTTCTGAAAAAGGCCAAGTCCAAGAGGGATTCCCTAATTTATGCCACACTGAATTTCTTCCTGATTTCATGTAAGCTCCATCTCTCTGCAGCATCATGCCTGCTTTTTCCTCTGCCTGAAATGATCTTCCCCCACTCTTGTCCTTGCCTGGAAAGCTCTTATCCTATTCTTTAACATCCAAGGAACACCTCTTGGTATTCACAGGCTACGGTGGGAAGAGTTCTTCTGAGCTTGGATGTAGCGCTTACTGCCTTGTGTTAGAATTGCTCAACTGTCTCATCTTCCTGTTTGCTCCTTGAGGGCATGGATCAAGTTCTCCTGTGTTTCCCTGGCACTTGGGAGGCCCTTAATGAGTATTTGTGGACGACTGTGCACCTGGAAGAAGAGAGGCCTGGAGGTAGGAAGCACGTTCACATTATATGAAAGGTATTTATAAGGAGGAATGCAGTGAACCCACACATGGATAGTGAAAATGAGTTGCCTCACTCAGTAGTGAGGATGCAAGCAGCATGACCTATAGATCGTGAGGCCCCGATTTTCCTGTGTTATATGGGAGTTATTTTGAATGAAGAGCTTGGATTCTATTTGATAGAATCCTCCCTTTTAGGGCTATCATTCTGGTTTATGCTAATGGTACTGTTTTGGGGAAAAATCCTTTGGAATGAAGCACAAAGCCTAACAGGATTTACAGGTTTATTTTCCTTCCAACAAGCTCTCTCTTCATAATTCCTCTGTTTTAGAGGCCAGGGAGTATTCAGTGTCCTGATTTGAGACTGAAAATAAAGGGTCTATTACAGCATAAGGCCCTGGGACAAAGGGCCTCCTTTGGGGGTAGAATACCATTTAGCTGTAGATCTTTTTTGAGTAGATTCTTGCATGATACACTTGCTTGGGAAAGAATTGGCTGGTTGATTCTGAAGTTGGGATGTTTGACCCGTATGCTTCCAGAACAAGATGAGAAGGCAAAGAATGTGCCGTTTCAGATTGGCTTCTATGTAGCTGAAGAGTTGCTTGGGGCCTTGGGTTGGCTCAACAAGGGATGTGACCTTGAAAAACTCTTCCTAGTTCCACTCTTAGGGAGTTCAGTGCCCAGTCTCTGGCTGCTGTTTAGTTCATAAATAGCTTGCATGGCTAGAGGCACTGAACGTGGAGGCTTTGAGAGGTAGAAGGAATGGAGGAAAGGTGTTGGAGAGACGGGTGAGGAGGTGGAATGTCAAGGCATGAAATAAAAAGCCATTACATTTGGTAATACATGTTTACAAAACAAAATTTGTACAAAAGAGTATGTAGTGACAAGTAAATTTCCTTCCCTCTCATGCCCCGTTTGCCCAGTGCTACTTCCCAGGTGGCATCTATTGTTATCAGTTTTTTTTGTGTATCCTTCCAGAAATAGTCTATGCATGTACAACATGTATGTACATAAAATTTGAAACTTGAATGATAAGTGGCTTCCTTATCGGTAGCCCCTGGTATCCTGAATAATGAGATTAGCTCTAAATTATATTTGTGATATTATGATGGTGAATCGTTAGAAAATTACCTGAAGTGTCATCATATAAAACAGATGATTACTTTTCGTCCAGGCCAGGTGAGAAAAACCTCATTCTCCTTTCACTTCAAGGGTTCTCGCAGAGCAGGAGAACAGCCTTATGTATCCCTCTCGTTAACTTGGAGAGGTGCTGGAGCACAGTTCCCTTGAGATGTAGAGTCCAGGCTTGTAAGAGCATCAGAATACAGTGATCATTGGATCTTGGTTTTAATTTGTGTTCTTTCTGAGAGTGTTCTCTCTATCTTCTGTGAAATGAAGTTAATGGTACGCTTAATAAATTGCTTTGAGATTTGGAATCCACAAGGCAGATCCTTACAGCAAGGAACATCCCAAAGCAAAAGGTGATGTTGTAGGAACATTTCATTGTCGGATTTTGGTCTGTTCCCCCTTAGAGGTGACAGCCATCTTTGTAGTTTCATTGTTGAATCCCAGGGCAGAGATAGATGGAGCCAGCTTTGTTCCACCGACTGTAATGGAGGGACGCAGGGGCAGTCTTATAATAATCTGGAGAGCAGGTAATCCAGAAAATAATCTATGTATTCAGTTAGTCTTTTTAAAAAAGCATTCGTTTATCTTCCTAATTAAGTTTTGCTTAGGTGAATATTAAAATGAGTTTGCATTCTTTGATCTAATGATAATAGAAATGGCTGGCATAAATGTGTTCAGGGAAAGACAGTTTGGAGTTTAGAATTTTTGACAGTAATTCAGAGGCAGATAATTGGGAGCTGTTAAAAATGCATTAAATGCATAAAAATGTATTAAAACCAGGGGGTATTACATTGACCTTTTCTCCATTTATTTGGATTTAAATAAATCAGATGGAAAGTAAAAGAGAGCTCACTGCATTTTTGGTTTGAATATTCAGGGATTAGTATTTCTCCAGAGGTGGTTTGGGCTGTGGGGGTGAGGCATTCTCTTTGTTGATGAGTGTGGGACCTTCCTATGCATTTTCTGGGTATGCCAGACTCCATTGGCAGATGGTGTAGTCAGTCTGGCCACGTACATGCAAAAATCAATTTCCTTCAATTTAAAATGAGCCACAGTTGATTTCGACCTAATTTATTGGTTTATCGACCTGTGAACCCTGGGCCTTCGAAGAAGTAGCATGGCCGGCCTTCAAGCACTGAAGTGGCTGATGAAGCTAAAAACCAGAAAAGGCAGGTGGGCTGCTGAGCAAGATCAAGATTTGGGTTTCCTCCTATGTTATTGTGAGATGCTCAGTTTTTTTAACTGTAGCATGACCAGTGCTGTGTGCATTTTATGGTGGGTTCCATAAAGATAGGACTGCATAACAGTCAGAAGTACAATAGTGTGTTAAAAAATAATTACAAAGTTCTGTTATCCACTGGGTAATTGTTTATTATAAGGGTAACATCCATGCCCATAGCACTGCTACTAGCCAAGAGCTGGAAGATCCTGTCTTCCTGGCCACATCTCGGACCCTCCAAATGTGGCACTGTTGGATAGATATTTCTGTGATGATGATGTTCTCTATCTGTGCTGTTCACCATGTCCACTGGCCAGATCTGGCCACTGAGCAGGTGAAATGTGGCAAATGTGACTGAAGGTTTGAAGCGTCTTTCATTTAATTTTAATGAATTTAAAGTTGAAATAGCCACATGTGGCTCTTGGCCTCCGTACAGTCAGCACAAGCTTTGATGATGCCTCTTCTTCCCACTGTAGGCAACCTCTGCTTCATCCAAGAGAGAAGTTCCTCCAGAGACCTGCTCATGTATGAATGGCAAACAGGGGGAGTAAAAGCAAGAGTGGAGGGCTCAGGTCTAGACCCTAGGTGTTGATGGCTCTGACTGCTAACTTGAGTGCCAGGAGACAGTAGCCCTTATTTCCTAGGTAGGCACTCACCAGGGGACTGTGGAGGGCCATGTGGATCCAGTGGTTGTTTCTAGGGCATGCCTCTGCACAGTTGCCTCCTTCCATTAGTCACTTAGACAATGAAGGCTGGCTATTCACAGGGCGAACCAAACTTCTGTGGCTTTACTTCTCATCTGGCCTTGCGTAAACACTGCACTTGCATCGGGCTTTGCTAAGGTGGAGTGCAGATCCTGCACATTCTGTTTAGCAATGAAAGATGTAAACAGTGCCTTAACAATGGGACCATCTCCCCGCCCTGCCCTTTGCTTCCTGTGCTCTGGTTGACTTACCTTGATGTAGCTGGGTCTGTCTTTCTTCCCTTCCACCCTCCAAATTGGCATGAAGACAAACAATACAGGCGTGTGGTCTTCATCTTTGCATATAAACCTCCCCCTCTTCCTGGTTGACCTTTTAACTTAGCATGCCATTGCTGTTGCTGCTGCTGCAGGCTCTTAGCTTGGAAAATCAGGACCCTTCACAATGATTTATCTCCAGTCCTCTGAATTAGATTCAAAACACAGCTACGAATTCTCAGAAAGGCAAGCTGATGTGATTATATCCCAAATCTGAGTGGCTGACAAGGGCAATAAAAAGATGTACCTATATCAACTGTGTTTTGTGTGGTATAAGGCCAATATGTTGCTTATAATCTCCGCTCCCTTTTTGGGAGGTTTTTAAATGAAGAAGGTAACTGATGTGACCTCTATTATTTAGAAGAGAGACTAGCTTGTTGAGTAGAAACCCTGGGGAAAGATGGCTATGATGAATTTTATGTAAAACAAATGTGGGGGTGAATCAATGGGTGGGCCCGCAGTTGGGATTTTAATATTTTAGGGATACTGAGATGAGTTCCTTCTGACTTTGGTGGGCTGGTGAGCTGAGGTGTAGCATTATGATGAAATTTTTAACTCTTAGGAAGTCTCTGTGCCCAGAGGCATTGGAAAAGCTGGTGTTATCTGGTTGAGCCTTGGGGTCTCTGGGTTAGGAGTCACCTGGGGAGAAAGGCTAGCTTGGGGACTGTGGCTCGGAAGACTTTAATAGGTGCCTGTGAGATATCAAGCTATAGGGTTAGGGTCCCAGATAGTTAAGGACCCCATTTGTCTATTAGCCCAGGAGACACAGATGAGACAGTTCCATGTGTCTCTGCCCCAGAGACCTGGGAAGAAAGTCCAGGGCTGGTCTGCCCAAGGATCTCAGCCAAGGAGCCTGAGATGGCAGGAGTGGGAATGGAGCAGAATGGGGTGAGTGGCCTGTGAACTGGGAGTGTTTGGAAGGACTTATATCTTTTAAACCTGTACTCGATTAATTGAGTAACCTGAGACTCTGTACCTATGACGTACCTCATCTTTGTATATTTAGTTCCCTGAAATTCTCTCACTGAGTAGTTAAAAAAAATCTTACAGTTAACTGTGCATGTGGCTGAATTTGGCCAGGTGTGCTGTTGGTGGTGGTGGTGAGGGGTACGGGGAGTGGTTAATGCAGAAACAAGGCCCCGAATCTCTAGAGGAGAAAAATGAAGGAGTGGATGTGGAATGCTGGCTAGAGGTGAAAGAGCTATCCAAACAGAGCTGGGGGAGTTTAGCTAGCAGACCAGAGCCTGTGGGGCATCCACCTGTGGCCTCACATCCTGGTAGCCCAGAGGGCATCTCCTATTACTGAGAAATTGGCTGAGCTATTGGGTTTAATGCACTCCCCCCTTCTCCATTAGTCTTGTTTATAGCTTCTCTCACAGGGTGGTGAAGAAGCCACTGGTAGGGTCTAGAGACCTTTGGTTCTGGAAGGTAATGTTTAAATACTTTCTTCTGGGAGTTAGGGAAGTGCTAGAAGACAGTGTCACCTCTGGGCTGTAGCCTTGGGACCTGGAGATTGGGTTTCCTCAGGTTTCCCCAGGTCTCCGAGTTCGGCTAGGAATCAAGAAAACTGCCTGTGAGTTTCACTTGGGCATGAGCTCCTAGCTTGACTCAGGCATGCAGTGTTTTGTCATTTTATATATGTCATCGCTTGCTCTTAGGCCTTACGCTAATATTAATGTTTTATGTGGAGCCGTTTTGTGATGCATGGCTTATTTTGGTAGAGAGCCATTTGGTAATGAAAAGAAATGATGTTTTAGTACGTTGAAGTTTATGAAATGACATCCATGGTTTGTATCTCATTGGAGGCTTACGAAAATCTTGAAAAATGGGGAAGATAGGAATGATTATTTATCTCATTTCAGAGATGAGTATCTTGCAGCTTGAAAAGGTGAAGTGACTTATCCATAGTTAGACAGGTGGTAAATGGGAGAGAATAAGACTCAAACCAACCTGCTCACTTGTTTCAGATTTATGCAGTCACAGTTGTCTTTTCTAAGTAATCTAGTGAAATCTTTGAAATCAGGCAGGGATCCACAGCTTTTTTTGCAATTTTTTTTCCCACCTTTAAAAGCTAGATATCTCATATAATTCCACTTTCTCCTGGCCACATTGATCTTGTAACTTTTCAAACACAGCAAATCTCAAGGCCCTTCTCATTCCTGGCTTTTGTTCTGCCCTCCCTTATGTCTGAATCTCTGTTCTCTCCTCACCTCTCCATCCCCTTTCCCTAACTCCTCCCTCTTCATCCTTATGGTGTCAACATGTAGGTCAGGTCTTCAGTGAAGCCTCACTCTCTCCCCAACATGAGGTTAGGTTAATAATTCAGGGAGCCCCTGAATTACTGTGTAACAACAGTAATTCAATCATCATTTCCTGGAATTAGTTGTTTAATGCATGTTTTCCCTACTATATTTAGAGCTTATGTGGTAGGACCTAGAAGCATGTTATTTTCTTTCTTTTCTATTTTTTGAGACAGGGTCTTGCTCTGTCACCCAGGCTGGAGTGCAGTGGCACAGTCATAGCTCCCTGCAGCCTCGACCTCTCGGGCACAAGTGATCCTCCCAGTTTAGACTCCCTAGTAGCTGGGACTACAGGCATGTGACACCATGCCCATCTAATTTTTGTGTTTTTTGTAGAGATAGAGTTTTGCTGTGTTGCCTAGGCTGGTCTTGAACTCCTGGGCTCGAAGGACCCGCCTGCCTTGGCCTCCCAAAGTGCTGGGATTACAGATGTGAGTCTGTCATTTTCCTGATACATAGTATAGCATCTGGTATATAGTAAGCGCTTGATAAATACTTATTGACTGAACAAGGTGAGGGGCTATTATGGTGAAGCTGCAGAGGGAAAGTTGGTGGTCTGGAACCATCCTGAAGTGCTGTGAGAAATGGCTTTGGGCTCAGGGAAATCCTCACGTAAGGCAAGTCCTGGCTTAGGGTGCGCTGTCTTGCGGGGGTGCTTACTGTGCTCACTCTGACTGTGTTCCCTGCACTGGGGCCCTGTGTTTGAAGGCAGTGAGGGCCACCACATTGCCTTAAAGTCTGTCTCTGAGCTTCATCTCATTTGCAAAATGTAGCATTTGGTTTAGACTTTCTCTGAGGTTCCTTCTGGCTTTGATATTTTCCTCTTTTTCTTACCAACTGGTAAATTAAGGGGTGATGTTATGTTCATGAGAAAGACTTTTTCACAGTTTCTTTTTGTAGGGAGCCCCTCCCAGAACAGCACAGCACATTCGCTCAATGACAAAGTGGGTTCACTAGGACAGAGTGGCACACAGAGGTAAACAGTGATAGGTTCTTCCTGCCAAGGATCAATCAGAAAGGAAAATAAGCTTCTCTAAAGCTGATGTTACAAGGCAGTGAGATTATGATTATCATCCTTTTAGCAAAGAGAATATGTTTTTCTCTATAGAGTGGGCATGGCTCCAGTGAAGGAGATAGTAGTGAATGCTAAGTTCTAGTCCAAGGCCATTCTCTCCTAGTTTCCCCATCTGTAAAATGGGCAGCCTGAATTCATCGGCGAAGTAGTTCAGTTCTGTGGGTGAAGCATCTTGAGCAAACTCAAAAGTCAAGTGAGTGAGCTGAGATTCAATGAACTGGGCCTCTCTTTGGGGAGTGCTCGTAAACTAGATTTTAGTTCTCCTTCTGAGGTGAGGAGTCCAGGGAGGATAATCAGCTTGCTAAATATAGTGAGAACACAGTCTTGAAAGGGGACAGTGAGAGGCAATTTGCATACCTAACATTTAGGCCATGCAAAGGGATGGTTTGGGAAAACCTCGTTCTCCTTGGGCCTCAGGAGGCTGTGTTCAGTTTCCTCAGTTTGGTCATATAGATCAGGGGAGTTACTGGCTCCTTCTGTCCTCACAGTTGAGGACAGGATACTTGTTTTATGCTATATGGTAGAATTTTAAAAATGTTTCTTTGTATTTCACGGCTAGTGAAGCAGAGAAATGAATCAGACTGCCTTATTTGTCCTCCTTACCATGTTCTGGAAGGAAGCTGTGTAGGAGTTGTAAGGACTGCACGCTGTGGGATTCTAGGACATCCTGATCTTTGGGTCTGACCAATTTGAAAGAGGTGATGTGGAGAGGGTACCTGTGATGTATTCCACTCAAGGCCCCCATCTCCCGCATAAGCCTCAACAACAATGCAGATTTTGGTGGCTTTATTGGAAACTTCTCATCATTGGCTCAGACTTAGAAATCCTAATTTCTCCCAGAAGTGTTCCGTGTGCGCTAATAGGTAAGAAATGATTAAAGAGCCTAAAGGGTGCCTGGTGCCTGGCAGGCCTCAGTGCCTACTTCATCGGTAGGTGAACGCATGAGTAATCAGTACCTTCATCCAAGCCATTGACTTCCTCCCGTCTATTTAGAACAACCCAGAACTTGAGGACTGGATGGTAGCAGGTTCTTCCCCTTACTCTGAATAAGAGGAGGGATATCATTTTACCTCTCTGGGCTGCCAGGGCATGCAGGGGGACTGAGAGAGAAACGTGTGGGGTGATACGGACCTGTTTGATGAAGATGCCGAGGCGAGTCAAGGTGTGGGTGGTGTCCACTGTTGTGAGCTGGCGGTGGATGCTAGTCTTGGGCCTGCAGCCATTTCTCCAGCTGGGGCAGGGAGGCCCGTGCGGATGCTGTGGCTCTGCAGATGCCACTGACAGTGCTTTGAAGGATTGGTTTGGCCAGAGACCCAGTCCCCAGCCTGCCTCCTCTATGACTCATTCTAGCTGCGTATTTTGGTAGCACAAGGACTCGAGATGAGATAAAAGGAGCACTTCTTAAGAGTGGAAGCTCCTAGGTTCTTGATTAGCACTTGAGGAGTATAATGTTGTTTATAGGTCCCAGAGGCCTTTAAAAAATTTAGGTGTATTTCATATTACATAAAATTAGCCGTTTTAAAGTAAACAGTTCAGTGGGTTTAATATAATCACAATGCTGTGCCACCATGATTTCCAAAACATTTTGATCACTCTGAAATAAAACCCCCTTACCCATTAAGCAGCGATTCCCTTCTCTTCAATCTACCAGTCTCTGGTAACCACTAATCCGCTTTCTGTCCCTATGAATTTACCTATTCAGGACATTTGATATAAATGGTGTCATGCCATATGTGACCTCTTGTGTCTGGCTTCTTTCACTTAGCATATGGTTTGTGAGGTTCATCCACATTGTAGCATATATCATCAGTATATCCTAGAGTCTTTTTTTTTTTTTTTTTTTTTTTTTGAGACAGAGTTTCGCTCTTGTTACCCAGGTTGGAATGCAATGGCACGATCTCGGCTCACCGCAACCTCTGCCTCCTGGGTTCAGGCAATTCTCCTGCCTCAGCCTCCTGAGTAGCTGGGATTACAGGCACGCACCACCATGCCCAGCTAATTTTCTTTATTTTTAGTAGAGACGGGGTTTCACCATATTGACCAGGATGGTCTCGATCTCTTGACCTCATGATCCACCTGCCTCGGCCTCCCAAAGTGCTGGGATTACAGGCTTGAGCTACCGCACCTGGCTATCCTTGAGTCTTAATGACCATCCCAAATCCCCAGGGACAAGCCCACCCCAAAAATGGTACATCTTTCTAGCTACCGTCATTGAGTTTCAGCTCTCCTGCCAGGAGGCAGGGGAATCTACTAGATTCATTGTTTCCCAAATTAGCTGTTTTAGAAATACCTGAGGTATATCTTTTTTTTTTTTTTGAGACAGTCTCCCTCTGTCACTTAAGCTGGAGTGCAGTGGCATGATCTCAGCTCACTGTGTGATCTCAGCTCACTGCAACTTCTGCCTCCTGGGTTCAAGCGATTCTCCTGACTCAGCCTCCTGAGTAGCTGGGACTACAGGCACGTGCCACCACACCTGGCTAATTTTTTGTATTTTTAGTAGAGATGGGGTTTCACCATGTTAGGATGGTCTCGATCTCCTGACCTTATGATGTGCCTGCCTCCTCCTACCAAAGTGCTGGGATTACAGGCATGAGCCACAGTGCCCAGCTGGGTGTGTCTTTTTAAAAAGACCAATTCCTGGGCTCCAGGCAGAGAGCGACAGAGCCAGTAGGCATGGATTGGGGCCTCTCAGGTGATTCTGACCTTCAGTGGGGCATGGAACCCCCTAGGCCAGGTGATCTCAGGGGTGGGGTGTTCTGGGGGGAGTTATCTTGACTCTTCCCTGCCAATGAGCCAGTTACTGTTTGTTGTTTATGATGTGCAGTTTCTGTGTTCAGAGGTTTCTGTGGCCTGTAATTTTTCTCTGTTTGCCTTCTGAGGGGAGGCACTCGGCCCCTCCCTGCTGCCTTAACAGCTCCGATTAATTGTGTCTCATTTATCAAGCTCCTGCTATGCCCTGTGAGCTAGAGAGGGGAGAGGGAAGGTTGTTCACGCCCCGGGGTTGTGGTTATAACCGATTGCATGCCAAGGTTATGTTCCTGGGAAAGCCACCCTCCTACCCACTCCCAGGCCAGTGTCTTTTGGGTGTTGGACTTGCGTGGGGGATTGGCGCTGGAAAAAGGCTTGGGGAGAAGGAAAGGGGAGGCCAGAGGGAGATCTTTGGGGGTGGATGGAAAAGGAACCAAACAAACTGGAAGCCACTGATTAAGTAAAGGGATCTAGGGACCTGTGGGTTGTTCTTGATTGCTGAGGGTGCCTTGGGCTGCTGTCTTGGCCACATGCCATGGAGAGCTAGCGGGAAAAGCCTGCTTTGATGACTTCTTTTCTTTCCCTTGGAGGTGAGGATGGGGGCAGGGTGGAGACCGGAGGAAGGTGAGGTCATAGAGTAGAATGCATGTCTTGGTGATAATAAAATTTACCTCCCGCCAGCCTGCCTGCTGGCTCCCATGTCCTGCGGGATTGCTGATTCCTGCGACTAGGTCTGCTCTGGGGGGATGGGCACCTGGGCTGCCTTGGGGATCAGCTGGGACTCACCAGGGAGTTATTCTCATGACCGGGATGTACCTGACATCTCGCCAAGCAAAGGAGCTGAGCTGTTCCTGCGAATGCCTGGTGGCTCTCGTACAAGTCATTTCTTGCCAGGGATTTTATCCCCCTACTGGGCTGCCCCTCTGCAGTCTGCTCTTATGAGTAAAAGGGACACCTAATAAAAAAAGGCTTTTCTAAAAGAAAAAAACAAACAAATAGAAAACAACAAGGACAGCAAAAAAGAAAACAAACAGGTGTCTTACCAGGCTTGCCTTCTAGAGGTTTTCTTTGTAGAAAAGCCCTTGGATGTTTTGAGGCTTGGCGTTGGTGCTCTTCTCACCTTTCACCTGCCTTGGGACTGGCGAAGGGGTCTAATAAATCTCCTGTCTTCTGAGTAGATCGAATTCAGCAAGTTGTCTTCAGACCTCTTGCCCACTCTGATCACTGAAAGTTTTACAGCCTGCTCAAAGCGTCATCTGAGTGTTACTTGCCAGAGGGAGCATTTCGAGGTCATCTTTGAGGATGCCCAAGTTGAATATTTGAGGACTTTTAATCCCGGATCCCAGGGGAACATGAGTGATTTTTTTTTTCTAGGCTCCTAGAAAACTATGACACTTCAAGGGTGCATATGTTTCGGGTGGGGAGGAAACTTTTAGCTGGAATTCCCAGGGCAGCAGCGCTGTGAGCGTCTGATCTCCAGATTCATCCAGAGGATTGGGGTGGAAAGAGAGGAGGAAAAGGAAAGGCTTCAGTGTCTGAAGGAGATTCCTTTTGTTGCTTTCTCTTTGTAGCATTCTGGGTTAAAGAATTTATTCGCTTTCTCTTTCTTATTTGCACTTCTCTGTTGATGCTTGCCTGGACTTAACTATCTGAGAGTGAGAAGATAAATTTTGGAATGACATATCGTCCTAGGTCCTTCTGTTTAAAGTAAGGTCACCTTTCAAATGTTTTTTGAAAGGTGTGTGATTCTGGATCAAATTAAATGCAGATATTTAGAACCCCAAGTAAAATGTTAAGGATTAGCTGCTTTGTCCTTCTGCTGGGCACGTATGTGGCACAGGTGTTTCTCTTCTCTCTGATGACTTCTTAAAGCACCTCAAGGAGTGGGTGGGGAAAGTTTGAGTGTGATGTGGGGAGGAAGCAAGAGAAGGAGAAAGGAGCTGTGGGTTTTCTGCTGCGGAGCCTTGATAAGAAGACAGGTCGGAGGGCAGGTGGGCTCAGGCTCGAGCTGTTGTCATTCAGAGCCTTGCTCATGGGTGGGGTGGACTGTGCAGGCTGGAGTCCCAGAAGCTTGATTTCCTTCCACGTATGCATGAGACACATGCCTGAGACAGCTGAGGTTGAGAAGGTTAGTAGAAAAGGCTTTTCTCAGACATCACTCAGCAAGAGAGGCAGCCTGTGCTCCTGGTTTCAGGGCATTGTCCTGCTTCTGAGTGTTGGGCCACCTCTCAAAAAAAATTTTTTTTTTGATACTGATTCTCGCCCTGTCACCCAGATTAGAGTGCAGTGGCTTGATCTCGGCTCACTGCAACTTCTGCCTCCTGGGGTCAAGCAATTCTTCTGCCTCAGTACCCCGAGTAGCTGGGACTACAGGTGCATACCACTATGCCCGGCTAATTTTTGTATTTTTAGTAGAGATGAGTTTCACTCTGTTGGCCAGGTGGGTCTTGAACTCCTGACCTCAGGTGATCTGCCCGCCTCAGCCTCCCCAAATGCTAGGATTATAGGCCTGAGCCACCAGGTCTGACCAGTTCTCAGAATTTTTGTTATTCCTGTCGTGACTTTGTTTTCCACAGAGTGGGTGGAATGTATGGTTCAGGGGTTCAAATACCAAACCTCAGACAGATGTCCATCAGCCAATGGTGAAATAAGAAAATAAAAGTAATGTAGTTTTGCATATAGCAAAACAACTGTTCTTTTTTTTTTTTAAATTATTTTTATTTTTTTGAGACAGAGTTTCGCTCTTGTTACCCAGGCTGGAGTGCAATGGTGCAATCTCGGCTCACCGCAACCTCCACCTCCTGGGTTCAGGCAATTCTCCTGCCTCAGCCTCCTGAGTAGCTGGGATTACAGGCACGTGCCACCATGCCCAGCTAATTTTTTTTGTATTTTTAGTAGAGACAGGGTTTCACCATGTTGACCAGGATGGTCTCGATCTCTTGACCTCATGATCCACCTGCCTCGGCCTCCCAAAGTGCTG
Source organism: Saimiri boliviensis (assembly GCF_048565385.1). Classification (NCBI taxonomy): domain Eukaryota; kingdom Metazoa; phylum Chordata; class Mammalia; order Primates; family Cebidae; genus Saimiri; species Saimiri boliviensis. Next base: position 57,044,871 of record NC_133454.1, read on the forward strand.
GGATTACATGTTCTTTTTTTTTGAGACAGAGTCTTGCTCTGTTGCCAGGTGCCAGGCTGGAGTGCAGTGGCTCAATCGTGGCTCACTGCAACCTCCGCCTTCTGGATTCAAGCAATTCTCCTGCCTTAGCCTCCCGAGTAGCTGGGACCACAGGTGTGCGCCACCACGCCCAGCTAATTTTTGTATTTTTTAGTAGAGACGGGGTTTCACCATGGTCTCGATCTCTTGAGCTCGTGATCCGCCCCCCTCGGCCTCCCAAAGTGCTGGGATTACAGGCATGAGCCACCGCGCCCGGCCGAAACAACTGTTCTTTTTTCTGAGATTATATCCTTCCTCAGTTTTCAGTGTTAAAACGTCTTTTAAAAAATGACAGTGACTGTAGATAGTGGTCATATTGCTCTGTAGGGTGAGCTGCGTAACAGACAAATCCCATAGGCTCAGTGCTGTGGCTGAGCTGAAGCTCTGGGTTATAAGTTCAGGATGAGTGTTACTGATTAGTGGAGGGCCTTTCCTCTGGGATTCAGGTTCCTTCTGTCTGCTGCTCTGTCCTCCTCTGGGGCTTCGGAGCCCTGAATGTGGCCTGCAGATGGGGAAAGAAAACAGGACTGTGTTGGGACCAGGCTGATAGTGGCCCTGATGACTTCTTTCACATTCCACGTGCTGGAACTCAGTCCCAGGCCACACCTCCTGCCTCACAGTCTGGATGAGAGTCTGCAGTGTCCTCAGGAAGCAGAGGAAAGAGATTGAGAGACTGGCTAGTCCTGTTTTTGTTTTGTCCTTACTTGGCAGGATAGATGTTGCCAGCCAGTCTTCTGTTGGCCTTCTCATTTTTATTTTATTGGTTTAAAAAATCGAAAAGTCTGAGAACTAAAATATTTCCTTATTTGAGATACTTCAAAAATAATTTTGAAAAGCTTCACAATGATACTTCTCTCGTTTCTCATTACCAGCTAAAAGTGAATAACAGTACCACCAAGCCAGAAAAAACATAGTTTGAACAGAAGTTTGAAAAGTATGTGGTCTTTCTGGCCTGTGAATTTTTTTGAACAAAGTCAGTGTTTCCATGCTTTGGTTTGAAATCTTACCAGTGCTTATTGTTATATGATAATCTTATTGTTATTGTAAAGAATAACAATAATCAAAGGACTTGGTTATGCTAATGAGAGGCCAAGAAGAGTTTCTACAATCTGTTTACATCCAAAATAGCAGGGGACTCATATTTCTTTGTGGGGAAGTTGAGTGTGACAGAATATGCATGAGGTAGGAGGGGAATAGGCCACCTTGGGTCCAAATGCTTTAGATGTCAGAATCTTAATCATTTCTGCTTGACAAAGAGGAGAGAGTCTTGATTTAGAATGTGTGTGGCCATCACTTACTGTGGGTCCTAATTCCTATACTGATCTCTTTCAGGTTAGTCTGAATGATTCCCACAATCAGATGGTGGTGCACTGGGCCGGAGAGAAAAGCAACGTGATTGTAGCCTTGGCCCGAGATAGCCTGGCGTTGGCGAGGCCCAAGAGCAGTGATGTAAGTACTGTGTTGGCTCTGGGCACACCTTGGTGCCATCAACATGCCTTTTTCTGATCCACCGGGATTATCGTACCAGAAAAAGTAGTGGGGTAATTGGATCATGGGTGGGATGAGTTGTATGACGGGGAAGATATTCTAGAAAATAATATATCCCTTGTCTGCTGAACACAGGGAGGTGCAGTCAGTGTTGCAAACAGATCCATGCAATGTGTGATCACCTTTGGGAAGTAACAGCGTATGGACTGCATTGTTGCATCTGCCCAAGAAAATACCAGAAGTGCCTTCCTGGGCAGAGCTGCCTGCCTGCAGCTGAGCCAGATGGAATCAAATTGGCCTTTCCCATATGCTAGTTTATTCTAACCCATTATAGTGAGATGAGCTGTTGAAACTGATTCTCTAATATTCTTAGTTTCTATAGCTGGCTATTTACGATGTTTAGTAGGTTAGGTACCTTAAAGACACAAGATGCCAAGGGTTACAAACTCAAAGGCCTTTGGGAGGCCAAGCAGGTAAAGGCCAGGAGTGAAGCCACCTTCAAGTTTACAACACTCTTTTTTGGAGGGGGGTGGTTACAGTAGTGTGATCTTGGCTCACTGCAACCTCCACCTCCTGGGCTCAAGCCATTCTCCCACCTACCTCAGCCTCCCAAGTAGCAGGAACTACAGGTGCACACCAGCATGCCTGGCTAATTTTTGTATTTATGTATATATTTTTTGTAGAGATGTTGCCCAGGCTGGTCTTAAACTCCTGGGCTCAAATGATCTGCCTGCCTCAGCCTCTCAAAGTGTTGAGACTACAGGTGTGGCTATTATAATACTCTTTACTTCCACAAAGAAATAGGGTTTCTCCCATTTTTCTTGAAGTCTATGGCCTTCTTGGAAAATAGATGTCGTTTCCACATTTGATGGAGGTGCAGGTTCAAGAAATCTTCACCCGTATCTTAATTTGAATGTAGTAATGGATACTTGGTCTCCGTGTTGGATAGGCGTGGGGAAGGGGAATGGCCTTTGGGGACCTGGAGAAGCAATGCTTCTGAGGGGCATTGCTTGTCAGCTCCAGGCTCCGGTTGCCATGCAGGATGCAGGGCGCAGTGTTGCCAGATCTTCTGGTTTTCCAGAGGAACCCAGAGGTCTGGAGTTTCATGTGAAAACTGCTGAGTCTTACAAGTTGGCAGCCAGTGTATAGTTTCTACAGACACCATGCAAGCCAAGTAAAACACATGTAAGGGCCAGTGCTGGCCCAACTGCTGGTCTCAGGTTTGCGGCATGTGTTCCCAACTCCTCCTATTGGGAAAGAGGAGCAGCCCCTGCGTTGCCCTGGGATCTGATGCTGTGGCAGCGTGAGGCTGTGGACAGAACACCATGCTCTAGAGCTTTGGTCACCCTGCATTCTGGCTGGGTGAACCTTCGGAGGAATTTGCCAGCACTTTCACGTTAGCCTTAAGGATACATTTACAATTCTTGTTCTTTTTTTTTTTTTGAGATAGAGTTTTGCTCTTGTTACCCAGGCTGGAGTGCAATGGCGCGATCTCAGCTCACCGCAACCTCCGCCTCCTGGGGTCAGGCAATTCTTCTGCCTCAGCCTCCTGAGTAGCTGGGATTACAAGCACGTGCCACCATGCCCAGCTAATTTTTTTGTATTTTTAGTAGAGACGGGGTTTCACCGTGTTGACCAGGATGGTCTCGATCTCTTGACCTCGTGATCTACCCGCCTCGGCCTCCCAAAGTGCTGGGATTACAGGCCTGAGCCACCGCCTCCAGCAGGGATACACTTAAAATTCTTGAATGCAGATTTGGTCTCTGTGAGGTCCCTCTCTGTATATCCACTGTCTGGGTTGGGTATGTTGAGAAGCAGGTGATGGGAGGTTGTCCCAGGGGCTGCTTCCAGGGAGCTGAATTAGGGCAGCCACAGACAGGGAGGACAGAAGAAGGGCTGGCTGTCATGATGTGTGACTTTGCCCAGGGTGGGTTCTGAGCGTGGTTTGTGGGAAACCAGTGCTGCTGCTGGCCAGTCCGGGTGTAGTGCTCCAGCGCAGGGCTAGAGTTGTTTGGGGCAATGACTTTGGCTCATTTAGAAATGTGATTAGATTGTGCAAGTTACAGCTGTGGCCACCACAGACAGCTGTGTCTGAATGCCTTTGGTGACTGTGTATGGTGGCCTGCTCCTATAGCCCCAGCTATTCAGCAGGCTAAGGCAGGAGGATCCCTTGAGCCAAGGAGTTCGAGGCTGCAGTAACCTATCATTGTGCCACTGTACTTCAGCCTGAGTGAAGCGAGACCCTCTCTCTAGAAAAAGTAAAGCAAAAATTAGAAAAGAATGCCTTTGGCCCTGTGAGACTCTTCACAGGCACCTGTGTATAGTCACTGCCCATGGGCATCCCTGCTGGGCACAGGAGATACGTGTACTGTGCTATACTGTGTTGAGAAATCCTTCTTGGAATTTTTATGTATTTAAAAAAACTCTTCATCCAGACAACATTTTTTGTGCTGTAGACAAAGACCTTAAGCATTGTTTTATAGTTTTGCTGGACAAACAGGAGCCAAGAGATGTAAAGAGCCTTGCATGAGGTCATTCAATGTGTCAGTGGGAAAGTCGGGGCTGATGAGAATCAAGGCCCAATTGTGTACTCAGTGAGCGAGGATGTGGTATTAGTAGGGCGACCAACTTGTCTGAGTTTTAGCACTAAAAGCTCCACATCCTGGGATCCTCTCTTAGTTCTGAATGAACCTGGTTGGTTTGTCACCCTAAGTATTGCCAGTCTATTGAAACCCAGCTCTTGCTCTCTCTGTATATTTGGGTATGTCTGAGTAAGAGCCCATTGAACATTTGAAGTGAGATACACTTTATTGTGGAATGAAATAGGAGATAGAGCCGAGGCGGGCGAATCACCTGAGGTTGGGAGTTTGAGACCAGCCTGACCAAATGGAGAAACCCTGTCTCTACTAAAAATACAAAATTAGCTGGTTATGGTGGTGTGTGCCTGTAATCCCAAATACCCAGGAGACTGAGGCAGGAGAATCACTTGACCTGGGAGGCTGCAGTGAGCTGAGATCGCGCCATTGCACTCAAGCCTGGTCAACGAGAGCAAAACTCTGTCTCAAAAAAGAAAGAAAGAAAGAAATGGGACATAAATTAAACGGGACAGAAACACAATGCCCCGAGTTAATAAATAAGGATGGCAGAAATGGCCTCCCTCTGTATACAAAAGTATTAGGATTGGCAGATGCAACTGAGATGCCTGATGTGAAAAGTTAATGTGAAAAGAAATCATGACTCAGAGTTGGAGTAATAACAATCCAAATTCTCTTTAAAGAAGACTGAGCATGGTTTGTAAGGTCCCATCAGCAATTCAGAAGGGAAAGAACCTAAACAAATCAGGAACTGTGTGGGTGCTGGTGAAAGGCCAAGGTCATGCATATTCAGTATCTAAAAAGGGATGGCTCTGGAAGCTGGAATCCAGAAAGGCTGGCTCTTAAACAGGGAAGAAAAATGAATCATCATCTGCTGATGGAGGTGAAGCCAGTGTGATTCCATGAAGAGAACGGCTCCTGCAGGACCCACCTGTCCTGTGATAAATCGATAAAAGAAACAATAGATGCTGTTTATCTCAACTTGTCCTGACTCTTCATTTCTGCTCTCTCATGACTTATTTTACAAAGTACTAGGTTTAGAAAGTACTCAGATACAACACAATTGGCTGAAGAGCTGTCCAGAGGTACAGTCCACCGGAAGATTAGAATCAACAAGGGCTGGGTGCTGTGGCTCACACCTGTAATCCTAGTATTTTGGAAGGCTGAGGCAGGTGGATCATGTGAAGCCAGGAGTTCAAGACCAGTCTGGCCAACATGGTGAAATCCCGTCTCTACTAAAAATACAAATATTAGCCAGTCATGGTGGTACAAGCCTGTAATCCCCGCTACTCAGGAGGCTGAGGTAGGAGAATCGCTTGAACTTGGAAGGTGGAGGTTGCAGTGAGTTGAGATCACGCTGCTGTACTCCAGCCAGGGTGACAGAGTGAGGCTCTGTCTCAAAAAAAAAAAAAAAAAGAAAGAAAGAAAAGAATCAACCAGGGAAGATACTGTGCATGATAGGACTTGTTGCCCTTGTCCCTAGAACAGTGTGACATTATGATTGTGCCCCTCAGGATTGTCTGGGGAGCAGTGCTAGTTCTTGCTAACAGTGGGAAGCTGGTGTCTGGCTGAACACAGGTTCTGAGATCAGAACACTTGGGCTGGAATACCGGATGTGTCATTCATTAGCAATCTGACCTTGGGCCAGGTGATGTACCTTCTCCTCTATCACTGAGATGGTGCTTGTTAAACCTTGCTACCCAAAGGTTGGTGGTGGTCTGTGGATCAGTCCTTGGAGATTTCCTGGGAGCTGGTTGGAAATGAAGAATCTCAGGTCCTGCCCAGACTTCTTGAATCAGAACCTGTATTTGACCAGTGTCTGTGGGCATATTACAGTTTGAGCACATTGCTGTAAAGTACTTAGAACAGTGCCAGATGTGGAGATGTTTTCTGTACATTTTAGCCATGGTCTGTTTCTCTCTTTTCCCTCCTCTTCATTATTATATAGTTTTGAAGTATAAGGGAAAGAATTTAAAATCACTCATTTTGAAGGACCATCTTTGTAAGTAACAAAGGATCTAACCAGCAACTGTGGGCAGTTTAGTAACGCCTCCCCTGTGCTATTTTGCTCCTTTTTTTTTTTTTAAACAGAGTCTTACTCTGTCACCAGGCTGGAGTGCAATGGCGTGATGTTGGCTCACTGCAACCTCCGCCTCCCGGGTTCAAGTGATTCTCCTCCCTCAGCCCCCTGAGTAGCTGGGACTACAGGTGCATGCCACCACACCCAGCTAATCTTCGTATTTTTAGTAGAGACAGGCTTTCACCATATTGGCCAGGACGGTCTTGCTCTCTCGACCTCGTGATCTGCCCGCCTAAGCCTCCCAAGGTGCTATGGTTACAGGCGTGAGCCTCTGTGTCTGGCAGCTATTTTGCTCTTTAGGGAGTAGTGTCATACTGAGGTCAGAGAGGACTGTTTAGTGCAGAAATTTTGTCTGGATGAAAAACGAGTTAGAAGCACAAGATGAGTGAGTCCAGGGTGTTCTCTCAAATTCACCTGGAGATTGTACTGGACCATGAGTCAGCAGCATGGTGCAGCCATGAAGAAAAGACAGAAAGGAAAGCTCAAGTTGGGCGCGGTGGCTCACGCCTGTAATCCCAGCACTTTGGGAGGCCCAGGCGGGTGGATCACAAGGTCAAGAGATCAAGACCATCCTGGTCAACATGGTGAAACCCCGTCTCTACTAAAAATACAAAAAACTAGCTGGGCATGGTGGCGCGTGCCTGTAATCCCAGCTACTCAGGAGGCTGAGGCAGGAGAATTGCCTGAACCCAGGAGGCGGAGGTTGCGGTGAGCCGAGATCGTGCCATTGCACTCCAGCCTGGGTAACGAGCGAAACTCCGTCTCAAAAAAAAAAAAAAAAAAAAAAAGAAAGGAAAGCTCAAGTCGGGGTGCAGTATGAGGCCGTGGAAACATCAGTCCGCCTGAGTTAACTGTTCACCTGTTCACTGGCAGAGGCCTTTTCTGGGCTGTTCAGTATGGAGGAAGGTGGACAGTGTGCACCAGCCTTGAGCATGGTCTTTGTTCTATGGAGCTTACAGTCTTTGTTAATTAGAAATAACAATTAAGGGCTGGGCGCTGTGGCTCAAGCTTGTAATCCTAGCACTTCGGGAAGCTGAGGTGGGCAGATTGCTTGAGCTCAGGAGTTGGAGATCAGCCTAGGAAAACACGGTGAGACCCTGTCTCTACAAAAAATACAAAGAATTAGCTGGGCATGGTGGTGCCTGCCTGTAATCCCAGCTATTCAGGAGGCTGAGGTGGGAGGATTGCTTGACCCTATGAGGTCAGGGCTGCAGTGAGCTGTGATCATGCTACTGTGCTCCAGCCTGAGTGTTAGAGCAAGACTCTGTCTCCTTGGTAGGTGGGGGGCGGGGAGGCAGGGAAGAGAAAGAAATAAGAATTATGAAGATAGGACAAAAATGTCATGTTGGAATTTTTCAACCTGGCCAAGGAAAGGAAAGTTGATGAGCAGTTTATGATGGCCTTCAGGCAGAGGATGGACTCTTACATACTTGCTTTTCACTTCTATGAAGTAGCAGACCCAGAGATGGATTTTGTTTGTAGGTGAGAAGTAAGGAAGGGCTCTTTGATAGTGAAGATGGTTTTACCTCCCTGTGTACAATGGCAGTGGCATAGCTGAGAATCTTAGGGAGGCTCTCTACTTGGTTAACCTGGGTCTTTTCTCTCTGCTGGCCAGCACTCCTTCCAGTGCTTGGCCTGTAGATCTGGTCTATGACCTTCCTACTTAGCACAGAAACGTTAAGATGGAGAAGAGAACATTTTCCTAGAAGGTAACTTGTAGGAATAGAAAGACAACTGGACGTGGAATTGGAAGAAACTGTCATAGGTTTGTCTCTTACTAGTGTTATGACCCAGGGCTAGCTATTCATTTCTGGGAATCTTAGTTTTTGTTTATCTATTAAATGAAAATCTCTTAGTCACTCACTGATTCATTCAATTCATTCTCTTTTACTCATTTATTTGTCACATTTGTTTACTTGCTCTTTGGTTTATAATGATATTGATTCATTCTAGAAATCTTTGTTGAGGCCGGGCGCGGTGGCTCAAGCCTGTAATCCCAGCACTTTGGGAGGCCGAGGCGGGTGGATCACGAGGTCGAGAGATCGAGACCATCCTGGTCAACATGGTGAAACCCCGTCTCTACTAAAAATACAAAAAATTAGCTGGGCATGGTGGCACGTGCCTGTAATCCCAGCTGCTCAGGAGGCTGAGGCAGGAGAATTGCCTGAATACAGGAGGCGGAGGTTGCGGTGAGCCGAGATCGCGCCATTGCACTCCAGCCTGGGTAACAAGAGCAAAACTCCGCCTCAAAAAAACAAAACAAAACAAAACAAAACAAAAAAAATTCTTTGTTGAGTACCTGCTATGCTCCAGGTATACTGAAAGAGATAAAGGTGAGACTAACTCTGGTTTTTCAGACGAAGAGAGAGAACGTTTGTGAAGGAGTATTGCATACTGAAAAATGCTACCTTAATGTGCCCCTGAAGAAATACATCATGATGGGTTATCAAATTATGGGATGTCAGAGCTGGAAGGTGCCTTTGTTCCCTTCTCGAGAAGCCATTATTTTGCTCCATGTGATGTTTGAACCTAACCAGGACACTAATGTCCATTCTTGGCCAGCAGAATGGAAGTGAGAAAGTGCTATTTTGTCGTTTTACCCACTCAGATTATCTGTGAACTCTCAGCCTGCACAATTTCTGAAGCTGCTTTTGTGGTAGCCCCTTACTGTGTATCTGGTAGTTGGGAACACATACTGTGTGTTCTAATAGTTTCTTCCACTGTGACCCAGATAAAAGCAGAGGCTCTGTCTTGGCCTCTTCTAACCTTAACGTCTAGTAAGCATTAAAAACCTGCATGTGCTCTCTATTCCCTTTCTACATACTTTGTGTTTACATAGGGTGTTGTTTATAAACATTTACATGTTTACATGCCCATTGTGTCTAAAAATTATGTCTTTTATTAGTCTTTGTCTGTATGGTATCTAGACAATACCTGGCTCACATGGAACCCTAAAAACAGGTTTGCTGTTAACTCAGATGAGCAAGGGTGGGAATACACCCTGCCCTACTTGGAATTCACCTGCCCTTCCTCCCCTCCCCTCCCCGGCCCTCCCTGGCCCTCCCTGGCCCTCCCCGGCCCTCCCCTCCCCTGCTTTGTCACCCAGGCTGTAGTGCAGTGGTGTGATACGGCACACTGCAGCCTGAAACTCCTGGGCTTAAGTGATCTTTCCATCTCAGCCTCTCAACTAACTGGGGCTACAGGCACAAACTGCCATGCAAAACTGATTTTTGTGTTTTTTTGTAGAGATAGGTTCTCACTCTGTTGCCCAGGCTGGGCTCAAACTGCTGACCTCAAGCCATCTTCCAACCTCAGTCTCCCAAAAACCTGGGGTTACAGGTGTGAGCCAATGCACCTGGCCTCATTTTTCTTTAATGCTTGTCCCAGTCCCCTTTCCATGATCATTTGAAAAATAACTAAGTTATTATTAATATATTCATCTATCGGGCTGTTTTTAACCCACTGATTATATTAATTATATTTCATATCTCACAGATGGGTATGAAACATCTGAGACCTTCATTCTCCTATTTGTTACTTGCAGTGATAATGGCCTGAGACCTCTGGCTGTGGAGGCAGGCAGCTTACATCAGAATTCCATTTTGCTACTTACTTCCTGTGTTACCTTGGCAGGGTACTGACCTCATGAGCCTCTAATGTCTTATCTGTAAAACAATTTTAATAATTGCACTTGCCATGCAGGACTGATGAGTTACCTGAGCTCATTCATTTGAAGAGGTCAGTACTTTATCTTCACATAGCGAGCACTCAGTTAATGACATTCTTTTTTTTTTTTTTTTTTTTTGATACGGAGTTTCGCTCTTGTTACCCAGGCTGGAGTGCAATGGCACGATCTCGGCTCACCACAACCTCCACCTCCTGGGGTCAGGCAATTCTCCTGCCTCAGCCTCCTGAGTAGCTGGGATTACAGGCACGTGCCACCATGCCCAGCTAATTTTTTTGTATTTTTAGTAGAGACGGGGTTTCACTATGTTGACCAGGATGGTCTCGATCTCTTGACCTTGTGATCCACCCGCCTCGGCCTCCCAAAGTGCTGGGATTACAGGCTTGAGCCACTGTGCCTGGCCGACAAACATTCTTATGTTTTGTCACTGTGATGACCTCATAGCCAGAAACTGGGATGCAGCAGAGAAACAAATAGGGTTGGCACACTTGTGGATTCTGCCGCTGTTACCATGTTCTGTCCTACAGAGTTATAAAACACAGTGCTGGAGAAGGGATTCTGCTCCCAGTATAGTTCACGTCACCCAGCAGCCTTTCATTTCTGTCTCTTGTGCTGGAGACCCATGAGGGTTTTCTTTTCTTCTGTGTGGAATGCTGTAAGAACAGAACTTCCCAGCAGAAGGATGAAGCATTAGATACATTCTGGGGACAGTTCAACAGATGGCAAAGCAAATCCTCAACTCCATTTCCCTCAGCTAGCCGCATTCTCTCTGCCTCTGGATGTAATTTGTTCAACACTTAACTCGGCCATGGTGAGGCGGTTATTATTGTTTCTATCATTTGTCTCCTGCTCCAGGGACTTGCCTTGGCTTCAGAAAAGAGGCCTGTGTATTCCAAGCAGCAGGGACTACAGAGCCCCCATGCTTTCTGCTGCCACCTACTTGGGGACAGACATATAGGTGCCCTGCCTCACCTTTATGGGTTGTCTGGTAACTGTAATTTCCTATCTGGGACCTAATGGGAGCCATATTCAGGATCCAGGATGGGATGTTTGAAAGAGATCTTTCTGCCATTTTCTCATGAACTCTTTCTTTTTCTTCTCCTTTTATCTATATTCCAGGTGTATGTGTCTTATGACTATGGAAAATCATTCAAGAAAATTTCAGACAAATTAAACTTTGGTGTGGGAAACAGGAGTGAAGCTGTGATTGCCCAGTTCTACCACAGCCCTGCGGACAACAAGCGGGTAAGGAATGGCCATCCCACCTGTCCTGATTTCACAGGATGGGGTTTTGGGAAGATTGCCGTACTGAAGGGGAAGCTAGGAGACGGTGTCCTCTGTGATCTTTGCAGCATGGCTGGTGACTAGTGACTGTTTTTGTGCTCACCTGGGTGTTTGTGACAGACTGCTGTTCTCAAGGTGGGTCTGTGCACCATCAGGCAGGCCAAGTACTGGTCAGGCAGGATTTCTAGACAAACAATGGCAGGTTAAACCACAGAAAATCAGCCAACTGTTATAATACCTTGCCCAACTCGCAGATGGCAAAAATGTTTCCAGCTACACTGGGACTGACCTTGCAGGCTAATTCATGTTTTCCAACATACTATCAATGTGCCCGCCTGTGTGCTTCTATGTGTGCGTGTGTGTTCTTGTGTGCATGTGGATACCTGTGTGTGTGTGTGTGTGCTTGTGCATGTGTGGGTACCTGTGTCCATGTGTGGGTACCTGTGTGCATGTGCGTGCTTGTGTGCGTGTGTGGGGGTACCTGTGTGCATGTGCATGCTTGTGAGCATGTGGGTACCTGTGTGTGTGTGTGTGTGTGTGTGTGTGCTTGTGTGCATGTGGGGGTACCTGTGTGTGCATGTGTGTGTGTGTGTGTGTGTGTGTGTGTGTGTGCTTGGGTGTGTGTGGGTATCTGTGTGTGTGTGCTTGTCTGCATGTGAGTACTTGTGTATGTGGGTGCTTGTGTGCATGTGGGTAACGGTGTGCATGTGTGTGCTTGTGTGTGTGCGGGTACCTGTGTGTGTGTGTTGGTGCACCCTTCTTCCCCCTGCCTCTGAACCTATACTGATGTGGAAAAGAAAACCAAGGCAGCAGATATTGCTATGCTTCCTGCTTTGTTTTCCCAGGTGGCTGGCCTGGGGGCTTTGTTTCTTCAGTTAGGCAATTTGATTTGAAGAAATCGTTGACCCTGGGCCCCAGGGAGGTGGAGGCGGGAGGGCTGGAACCCAGCAGCCAGCAAGGCTTTCCTGCCCGTTAGGTAGCTCTTAGCTCAGAGAGCTGTATTTCATGGCTTTCTTCCCCACTGTTGTGTTACCTTGTTTGTTTCCAGGCCAGATCTTCTGGGGAAAGACCGTTGGTAGAAAAACTAAGAGAAACTTTCTAGCAGCAAAAGCTTTTGCTCGTCCAGAAAGGAACAAGCAAGCAAGATCTACAGGGTCCTCCGTCCACTCCCTAGTGCTGGCTTCTCAGGTTGCTTGAGGTCTCTTAGCAGGGGCTGCATTCAAAATATTTAGCAACTGGTGTGGCTTGGGCAGTGACCAATCAGAACAAATCCTGTCTGGAGGAGGCTGGATCCTGGATGTTCCCTGCTGGGCCATGCATTAACTTTTGAGTTGCTGGATTTTCAGGAGGTCCTGGGGAAGGGACCAGGCCATGGAAAGTGTATGTGGTGGGGGCTTAGGAGGGGCCACTTAAGGGTTTCAGGGCAGTGGTTGTTGACCATGTGGTACCGAGCAGTTTTTTTTTTTTTTTTTTTTTTTTTAACAACTGGAATAGTCATTACTGGTACATACTTGTTAAAATATCAGCTTTGCCTGATGATCTCAGAGTAGAATGGCAGTTAGGAGCAAACTTCCCTTTGTAATCTAACTCTAGGATGACAGAGTAATTTTTCCTTCTGAGATGAAAAGCAAGGGAGGAAATTGTTGGAGGGAATTGACCCCATAGACAGCCCAGGCGGCCTTTGTGCCCCACTGCAGTGTTGCCTGGAGTCCTGGTCCCTGGGACTCCCAGAGGTGGGTGGGCCCTGCCACTTGTTTTGCCCTTCGCTCCTCCGTGAGCCGGGGAGCCATGCCCAGGTCCAGCTCATAGCTGCCTCTTCTTTGGATGGATCCGTATGCCCCCCACCTCTCAAGAATCAAGTAACACCTGCTGATGTATTGTATGCTTGGAAATACAGAGTGGATGTTGTGTTCTCACACAAAAATAACTATGAGAGGGAAAGCTTTTGTTAATTAGCCAGAGTTAACCATTACACAGTGTATGTATGCTTGTAAACATGTTCTACACCATAAATATGTGTAATATTATGCCAATTTAAATAATTAAATTTGAAAAAAACCTAATCAAATATTACCAAAAGTAATGATCAAAACTGCAATTTCTTTTGCATCAACCTAATAACACCTGGATTTCTCACTTTATCAGGTTGTACTTATCTGATGGTGATGATGATTGCAATATATACACACTGTCGCACAGCTAACTCTTGCAGAGGTGGCCTCAAAATGCCCTATCATCCCTTGGGAATCTTTCTTTTCAGCTTAATCTCCTCCTACTCACCCCCTGCCATGGTGCACACATGCCTACAGGCAGGCTCCATCTCCTCCTCCCAGCTCCTCCCATTGTGCACACCTGTCTATAGGCAGGCTCCATCTCCACCTCCCCAGCTCCTCCCATAGTGCACACATGCCTATAGGCAGGCTCCATCTCCTTCTCCCAGCTCTTCCCATTGTGCACACCTGTCTATAGGCAGGCCCCATCTCCGCCTCCCCAGCTCCTTCTGTAGAGCACAGATGTCTATAAGCAGGCTCCATCTCTTCCCCAGCTCCACCCATAGTGTGCACATGCCTATAGGCAGGCTCCATCTCTGCCTCCCCGCCTCCCTAGCTCCTTCTGTAGAGCACAGATGTCTATAAGTAGGCTCCATCTCTTCCCCAGCTTCTTCCATAGTGCACAGATGTCTCTAGGTGGGTTCCGGCTTCCTTCCTGCTTGTCGCAGGTCACGGTGAGCAACTGCTAAGACCACAAGTCTGAAGAGTCAGAAGACAGACAGATGATGTTTTGGACTTAGAGGAGGAGGGTTAGTGTAGGCAGAGGACTGGGGTTTTGGAAGCACTGGGTCTAGAGAAGGAGCAGAGCAGGGGCCGTGGTGTTTGGAGCCGGAGCAAGGGGAACTGGAGGGTGATTGAAATAAAGTGTTTAGGAGCTGCACAGTGGAATGGGGGTGACATGTTTGCAGCCCAAGTGCTGTCTACCTTTCAGTGGTGCATCTTAGATTCTCATGAGTGAATTGGATATTCTTTGGAGTTGGTGGGGATGAAGAAATCAGAAGAAAAGAGGCTGCCTTCTTGGAGAATTTGTTGACAGTTGGACCTCAGGCCTGGAATAGGCTGAGTGGGTTAGGCAGGCAGCATTCTCTGTAGACAGTTTCTAATTCCCCAGAGGAGGCTGCTCCTCACCACCCCTCCAGACTCTCAGGAAGGAAATGGTGAGTCTTACAGTGCTGATTGCTTTTGCCTTTGTCCCCTGGAAGGGAAATTGCCCCACCAGACCTACCACTTCCTGAGAAAAATCACACAAGACTAGGTGCCTTGCAGTCAACAGCAGGGTGCTCAGCCTAGGCAAATCACCCAGGTGAAAATGTGAGCTGCCAAGGACCATTTGAAATGGTTGAAATGTTAGGAGCTTCTCAGAAAGGTTGAGATGTCAGGAAAGGGCGGTGTGGATGTCCAAGAGCATGAGCGCCTGTGGAAGGGGAGAGAAAGTGCTAGTGCGGCATCCAGCTCCAGACCAAAGTCTTTGCCTTGCAGTGGAGATGGAGTGCTTGTGGGCCCATGTGAGTTTTGGGTCTATTTTTGCATTAGTCAGCAGTCCCACTTCCTTCTTGGTCCCCTGTGTGCTGCCCTGAACCATTGTGCAGTGCTGGCCACTTGGTACTTCCACCAATATTGTGGGGCCCCTGAGATTGGTCAGACAATACTGAGATATGTCTAGTGTTCTGTTATTTACTTACTTATTGATTTTTTTTAAATAATAGAGACAGGATCTTGCTCTGCCATATAATCATATCTCACTGTAACCTCAAATTCCTACGCTAAGTTGATCCTCCTGTCTCACCCAGTAGCCGTGACTATAGGCGTGTGCCACTGCATATCTGGTACTTTTTACAAAAGGCCACTAAATGTACAGTTAGGTTTCACAGCCTCTACCTCAGCAAAAGCAAGAGCCAGTCCTGCCTTTTTTCAGGCAGAGGTTGGTCCTAGGTAAAATTTCATTCCCGTCTTCTAGAGGGACATTCCTTCATTGCCTTCTCTGCCCTTCCTCCTCCCATTGTACTCTTTGTTTCTCCACTTGAAACTGGAGAAAGTCACTTATGCTGATAGACTGTGGATAAATTCTAGGCTTAGTTTGTTTTCTTTCCAGAGATATTTGTATTTGCAGAGAAAACATAGCTATAAACCAAAAGAGGAAGCTCCTCTGGAATATTAAGTGACTGCAAACAGGGTTGGAAAGATTGGGGTACACAAAGGCACTCCTGAAATTGCATAGTTTGGGAAGCACCTTGTAAGTCAGCTCTTGGTCAGTCTGTACGATTGGCCTCCAGTAAACTTGATAGCCAGGGAGCACAGGGACTTAAAAGTCAGAATAAAATAATACTCTGTGTCTTCCTGACATGTGCATATGTGACCCTTTATATCACAGCATGAAGTACCACGTGCTCAAGTGATGAATGGAACCTACAATTAGAGCTAGGGGAATTAAATGAGGTTGGATCATAGAAGTCAAGTCTTCATGAGGGACATAGGATTAGATACTAGCTTCAAGGATGGGCATGTGACCGCAGTAGGTAGAGCAGAGCTGGTGGGAGAGTTTAAGTGGGAGAAGGGCATCTGCAAAGTGCCAGCATGTGGTTTCTGTGCAGGACAGCAAGGAGATTCATTTCTCGGTGGTGGAAGAGTTTTTGTTGAGCTGCTGTGCAATGTCAAACACGCCTGGTCTGAAGATGGAGATTGTCTTTTGCCTTGAGGGCTGAAAGGAGCCAGTAAAGGGTGTTTGAGTAGGGGAGTAAATGAATAGTGTCCTGAAGGGAAATGTGTCTTCCGGCAACATTCATGACTTTCCCTTTCAGCAGGGAAAGATTAGAGAAAAGTCTAGAAAGGGAACTATTGTGGCAGTGTAGTGATGAAGTTGCTTGGTCACTCAACCCAACCTCATATCATCCTCTAAGCATTTCATTTAGGTCCTGGAAGACACCAGGATGAAGGAAACCCACTGCCTGCCTCTAGTTTGTTTAGTCTCTAGTAAAGACATGTGCCATGCCAGTAGCACTGGGAGGAAAAGGAAGGCACACATTTTCAGAAAGATTTTAAAGGAAAACAAAACAGGTTTGGTGGCTGATGGAGACTGAGGGCCAAAGGGAGGGATTGGAGTAAAAACCCTTCTCTGCTTGTGAGTAGTGGGGCTGGGAGAAGGCGTGGCTGGGAGGGGACTTGGGACACCGGGAAGGAGAATTGGGTTTTGGTGGGAAAGTTTTGAAGAACTCAGTTCTGTGCATAGGAAAGTATCTGGGCCTATCAAAAGTGGAGATGGTAAGAAGATAAAGAAGGTAAACAAAAATGGAATCTCTGTAAGAAGTCAGGGTTCAACTAAATTTGAAAGGCATGCCATGCTTATTTTTTTGTTTTTGACACAGGGTCTCACTCCATCACCGAGGCTGGCTGGAGTGCAGTGGTGTGATCTCGGCTCATTGCAGCCTCTGCTTCCTAGGTTCAAATGATTCTTGTGCCTCAGCCTCCTGCGTAGCTGGAATTACAGGCGTGTCCAGCCAATTTTTGGTATTTTTAGTAGAGATGGGGTTTTGCCATGTTGACCAGGCTGGTCTCAAACCCCTGACCTGAAATGATCCACCCACCTTGGACTCCCAAAGTGGTAGGATTACAGGTGTGAGCCACCCCACCTGGCCCCATGCTTGTTCTTAAGGGCAGTAGTTGAAGCTTTGTGAAAGGATTAAGCCAAAGTTAGCAGCAAAGGATGGAAGAAGAATGAGGTTATGTGAGTATAGGGAGTGGGGAGGACCGAGGAGCCAGCAGAGGAGAATCAAGGCCTTGAGATGGTCAGGGACTGGGGATGGAGAGTTGAAATGAGAAGGTGTCGTGGATTAGGAGAGAAGGCATACAAATGAGTTAAATAGTGCCAGGTAAGACCTATGAATGAAGTTCAGGAAATGTTGCCTTTTTGTTAGAAGAAGAGCTGTTAGGCGGGATGTGAACCAGCCAGATATTGATGTCAATGCTGCCTAGTCCTGCGTCATGTTGGGCAGTAACCCACTCTCAGTCTCAGTGTCCTCATAATTAAGAGAGTGTATAATAGTAATATCCAAAGCACTGAGTCATCGTGAACCCTGAATGAGATAGGGCATGCCAAACTTTTAGCTCAGTGCCTGGCACATGGTAAGTGCTCTTGAAAACCTTTAGCTATAACCATGGACAATAATACATTCTAGGACTGGCTGCATGATTTTTAGATTCTCAAAAGTGAGACTGCCAGAAGCCATGGAAGAGACTTCTGGGGAAATCTTTCCAAACTGAGAATGCTTCCTTCCTCGACAACCTACATGGTTTGGGAGCAGGAAGGTGGACTACATTATTTCTAGGGAATACTTTTATGCCCAAAATTATGATGATCCTCTTAGGATCACAATTGTTTTTTTTATTACATTGCATTTTCTTGTAGTTTTTGCTTTCAAAACATTTATTGCCTTTTCCAGTTTGATTTAATGATGCTTCTAGAGAGTTTAGAGATTTACCTGAGATGCTGGAGTGGAAACATGAGAGAGTGAATCCACAAAATATGTTCCTGGGAAGTTTATGGTCTGGATTTGGGGAGAGCGTGCAAATGTAAAGGAGTGAGCATGGCTGAAAGCAGCATGAGACAAGGGCAAAGTCCACACCGAGGCTGTGGCACTGAAAGATTTCAGATGGAGTCCATAAGAGAAAGTGTCCTGGGCTGATCCTGCTGGATTGCTGGACTTCTAGGATGTCAATGACTGGCTGTGGGTAGAACCAGGTTCCTGTTGCTCTAGTTTCTGATTCATCATCTCCTGAGCCTTCTTCATTCTTGCAGGAGCCGGGACTGGCCTCTGGGTCTCACCAGGTGTGTCCTCGAGGCCTTACATCGTCTGTGCTTCCCAGCCTTGTTTTCCAGTCATTTCTCTCAGGCCCTCAAGACTGTTGGCTGGGTGTGGTGGCTCATGCCTGTAATCCCAGCACTTTGGGAGGCCGGGGTGGGCTGATTGCTTGAGCTCAGGAGTTTGAGACCAGCCTGGGCAACATGGTGAGACTCTGTTTCTACAGAAAATGCAAAAACTTAGCTGGGTGTGATGGCATACACCTGTAGCCCCAGCTACCTGGGGGGCTGGAGTGGGAGGATCTCCTGAGCCTGGGGAGGTCAAGGCTGCATCGAGCTGTGATCATGCCACTGCACTCGAGCCTGGGCAACAGACTGAGACCCTGTCCCTGTCTCAAAAAAACAAAAACAAACAAATAAACAACAACAAAAAAACTCTCCTCAAACTTATGCTGTATCTCTTTTCCCCCTTTGTGCCCAAACCCACACTTCCCTGGATGTGGAATGTTCTTTCCCTGTGGGAGTCTCACCTGCCCTTCAAGGCCCACCTCTTCCATGGAAGCATTCTCATCTCTCAATCTGGAGGGGCACTCATAGGACTCTGGTCATGGCTTCTCATTCAGCCTCGCTTTCTCTTAACGCATGGTTAGCCCTGGACATGTCTGTGTCCTGTGTTAGATTTCAAGCTACTTGAGGGAAGGCATCTTGGGCTTTCGTGGCAGCTGCTAAGTGTCTGGTCCATGGTGGGAATGTAGGACACATGTGTTAGGTTGAATTGCCTGCATCCTCCCCAGGGAACTCTTTCAGCCACAGCTGCTGACCAGTCTAACTTGTTCAGATTCACTCATCCATGAAGAAGCTAAAATGAGGCCCCTGCTCACCAGAGCTACTTCCTGCTCTGCCCCAGAGTGAGCCTGCCAACCACAGTGGCAGCCTGGTCCCCCAAGTTGCCGGTCACCTAGCATAGCTGCAAGAAGGAGAAACTTAACCTTCTTAGATGGAAGTGATCTTAGTGCTTTTCCCGGAAAGCCATGTCCCATAGCTGCTTGGAGGATGCCGGGAGACTCAGCCGTCCCATCTGTGTTTAGCCAATCTGAAAAGTAGGACTTCCCTGTCCCAGATGCCAGTAACTACCCCCTGACTGTGTCCGAGTGACCCACTAGGGAATGGGAATTGCTAATTCCATTGAAAGGAAAAAGTAGAAAGGTTTGACCAGCTTCATTACCTAGTTAAACAAGCCTACCTTGTTGCTTCATCCTGGTCCATCTCCAGGCCCCCTCTTTTGCTGAGCCTTGTTTGGAGTGCACCAGTGTCTTTTTCTTGCCATTAGATGAGGAGAAAGCCATTGTGGAAGCCCTGTAAGGCCATGGTGCCTGTTGGTGCCAGTTGGCCCCTGCACATGTGTGGACTCGCGTGGACTCGCTTATGGTTTAGGGGAGTGTTGGGCAGCTCTGGCCAGGGCCTGCTTTGAACTTACCTCCTTTCCCTTGCAGTACATCTTTGCAGACGCTTACGCCCAGTACCTCTGGATCACGTTTGACTTCTGCAACACCCTCCAAGGCTTTTCCATCCCATTTCGGGCAGCTGATCTCCTCCTACACAGTAAGGCATCCAACCTTCTCTTGGGCTTCGACAGGTCCCACCCCAACAAGCAGGTAAGAGAGCTTTTGGAACACAGTTGCATGGAGCTTCTGGAATTTTCTCCTCTGCCTGTGTGGATTATGTGTCCTCTGAGTGACCTCACCTCGTGCCTCTCCCTCCTCTCAGGCTTAGCCTTTGTAGCTGCTATTTCACTTACCAGGGCTCAGGAAAAATACCTCCTCCTGGCACTTGCAGTTGGGAGCCCAGCCAGCCATCAGCACCTGGCACTTGGTAGTTGGCAGGCCCCTGTGAGTTAAATGTCGTGCCCTTCTTCATGCAGCTGCACCTTTGTTAGCCCTTGGGGTAAATTGAGGCTCTGGAATTTAATCAGAGAGTGAGCCAGTTAGAGAAGGCTGGAGTCTGATCTCTTCTGGGACCTCTTATTGAATTTCTGTTCTGCTTTCCCCATCCTCCACCTTAAACACTGCTTTTGCCTCCCATTTATTTGAAGTTACCATTAACTGTAATTGTCTTCCTTTGAGTGCATGCATGTGTATCATATAAATGTGTGTATTTTCCTCCTTCAACCCAGGTTTGAAGGAAATCTGAGAGATGAGGAAAGAGCCTGAGTAAGATTTATATCTCAAGGTTGAAACTTGCCAAGTCAAGGATATTGGTTTGGCAAAAATCTTTGAAACTTGTAGATCCTATATGATCGGATTTACAGTGAGCCTTGAATGTTTCTGCTCAGAGAAACCTTGGAACATTTCTTTGCAGGTTGTTTAACCAAAACAAAGGTCTGTTTACCTTTGCTTGCCTTAGGGAGTAACCTAAGTACGGGCTGGGTCAGTTTACCAGTGGAGGGGGAATTATTATTATTTTGGGTCTCATACTTCTTAATACATGGTTGCTAGGGCCAGAGGAACCTTCAGGTTCCATTTGTGGAAGTTGAGGGGCTTTGGCAAAGATCAGCAAATTAATTCCTCATTGCCACAGCCTGTGTATTCAGTTGATTCCCTGTGGGGCTCTGTACTTAGCTGGTGTCCTCTGCATTCATCTTTACTTACCAGGGCCCATTACAGTTTTTTTCCCTTCCTTTTTTTGTGTTAAAACACTCATAACATGCAATTTACTATCTTAACCCTTTTAAGCATGCAGTTTTATTGAGTACTTTCATTTTGTTTTGCAGCCATCGCCACCATCCATCTCTAGAACACTTTTCATCTTGCAAGACTGAAACTCTACACACATTAAACAATACCTCTCTGCCCCCCAGCCCCTGGCAACCACCGTTCTGTTTTCTGTCTGTATGGTTTTGCCTACTCTAGGTACCTCTTAAGTGGAATTACATACTATTTGTCCCTTTGACTGACTTATTTCACTTAGCAGAATGTCCTTGAGATTAATACATACTGTAGCATGTGTCAGAGTTTTCTTTCTTTTTAAGGCTGAATAATATTCTGTTGTATGCACAGAGCGTATCTTGCTTATTTGCTCACCCCTCATGGACACTTGGATGCTTCCACATTTTGGCTGTTGCGAATAATACTGCTATCCATGAAAGGTCTTTAAGGACACTGTTTCTTTGTTGAAAAAATGCTGAGTATAATCATCCTTTGGTTTTTACCATTACCTAGAGGCTAGTTTTGAGTAAATATAATTTCTGGTAATCCATAAATGGAAGGCGAGGCCTACTAATTTTTCCTTCCGGTTGCTATTGAGAGAAGAACATATAGGCACACAGTGGTCTCTCCTTCCTTGCCCTCCTTTGCTTTTGGAGCAACTTTGCTGGCTTTGGCAATCTCAGTGCCTCCCTTCACAGACAGTGTGTCATGGAAGGTGGGATTTCAGTGGGCGTTTGATGGTGATGCCATTCAGGTTGTATTATACATGCCTCTTGCATCATGCCCCCTTGTCTTTGCAGCTGTGGAAGTCAGATGACTTTGGCCAGACCTGGATCATGATTCAGGAACATGTCAAGTCCTTTTCTTGGTAAGTTGTATCCTCTAATAAATCTTGATGTACATGACCTCCTTTCTCCAGTTTTAGCCCCTTCACGGTAGACAAACCTGCCTTCACCTGAAATGTCAAGTGTTTGGTTCAGGAATTACATTTTTCCAGATCTGAGAATTAGAGCTACAAATGCAATGATCTCACTGGGGGAGGGAGTGGGTGGGATGAGAAAGTAAGGTTATTTATGAGAGGAGTGGTAGAGCTTTTGCATTTTTCAATCCATCAGGGAACCCAGGGAAATCTTGAGGCTTTTGCATGTTTGTAGAGTTTCATTTTTAGAGCATCATATTAGAAGTGGGAGTTGTTCTCTATATAAAATACATGCATTTCCCTGGGCGCAGTGGCTCATGCCTGTAATCCCAGCACTTTAGGAGGCCAAGATGAACAGATCACCTGAGGTCATGAGTTCAAGACCAGCCTGGCCAACATGGTAAAACCCTGTCTTTACTGAAAAATACAAAAATTAGCTGGACATGGCAGTGTGCATCTATAATCCCAGCTACTCTGCTTGGGAGACTGAGGCAGGAGAATTGCTTCTACCCGGGAGGCAGAGGTTACAGTGAGCCAAGATCTCATCATTGTACTCCAGCCTGAGCGATAGAGTGAGACTCTTTCTCAACAACAGCAATAAAATTAGAACAACAACAACAACAATAAAATTCCTGTATTTGTTTATAACATTTTCTCGAATGTCTGTTAAGTATAAAGATTACTAGATGCTTAAGGGTATAAGAAGTTGAATAATTTATGGCTGTAGTTATTAAGGAGATTACAGTTTAGGAGGTAAGGAAAGAACATTTTGGGTACATAACACACATTGTGACAGAGGCAAAGAGGTAAAGGACATGGCATGAGAAGCCAAAAAGAAGACTTATTCTTCCCGATGGGAGGATCATAGACAGCTTTGTAGAGGAGGTTGCCCTTGATCTGGGATGAGCACAACACATAGGATGTCCCTGTGTGGAGGTGTGGAGGACAGGAATTCCAGGCAGAGGAACAAAGTGGCCAAAGGCACAGGACAAGCCACTGTGGTGCTTGGGTGGAGAACATGAACTCTTAGTTTTCGACAGTGTATTGGGTGAAGTTTTGAAACGGAAGTAGGTATTAGAATCTGTATTGCTTGATAAAAGAATTTGGGCTACCTTCTGAAAGCAATGGGATACTACTGCTTTAAGAAGAGGAATGAAATAAACAGGTTGTACTTCAGGAAGTACTTCTTCTAGAAGTAAATGGTAATATACTTATTGTAATTTACATTACAATGATAAAGTAGCATAGGATCTTGAATTATATGAACTTGTACATGTGCAGGCAAATGTGTGGGACAGATTTCTGGAAGCGAGTGCGCTGGGTCAGTGGGTTTATCTAACAGCTCATCCATTCACTCACGTGGATGACTGATAGATATTGCAAACTTGACACCTCCCAAATTGGCTCTTGATCTTCACTGCCCCAGATCGGCTCCACTCATAATCTTTCTCATTTGCTCAGGCCAAAATCTTTGGAGTCATTATTGATTTTATATTTGTTTTATGCTTTACATTCATTCTATGGGGAAATCCTATTGGCTCCACCTTCAGTGTATATCTAGAATCTTCTACTCAGTTACCACTCTTACTGTAAGCCTCCAGTGTCATTGTTCATTAATCTCCCAACTAGTCTTTCTGCTTTTCCTCTTGTTTTTCTATCACCAGCTCTCAGTGTGTAACCAGTTCGATCCTATTCAAACAAGTTAGATCATTTTGTTCCTCTGCTTCGAACCCTTTAATGCTTCATCATTCCTCTCAGATTAAATGTCAGATACCTTCTTACCACAGGGAACAGGATCTTTGCAACTGCTGTTTTCTCTGCCTAAAATGCTCTTACCCAAAATATACTTACTGCTTATTCCTTTACCTCTTTCCAGTCTTTGCTCATTCCAGTTTTTTTGCTTCTAACTTTGCTCAAACAACTTGGCTTCTAAATGAAGCCCGCCTCATTTATGCCCACCTTTGGATCCTATTTAAAATTGTACCTGGCTGGGCATGGTGGTTCATGCTTATAAACCCAGCACCTTGGGAGGCCAAGGTGGGTAGATCATTTGAGGTCAGGAGTTCAAGACCAGCCTGGAAAACATGGTAAAACTCCGTCTCCACTAAAAACACAAAAATTAACTGGGCGTGGTGGCAGGTGCCTGTAGTCCCAGCTACTCTGGAGGCTGAGGCAGGAGAATCGCTTGATCCTGGGAGGTGGAGGCTGCAGTGAGCCGAGATTGTGTTACTGCACTCCAGCCTGGGCAAAAGACCAAGACACTGCCTCAAAAAAAAATGTAAATTAAATTAAAAAGATAAAATTGCACCGGGCGCGGTGGCTCAAGCCTGTAATCCCAGCACTTTGGGAGGCCGAGGTGGGTGGATCACGAGGTCGAGAGATCGAGACCATCCTAGTCAACATGGTGAAACCCCGTCTCTACTAAAAGCGCAAAAAATTAGCTGGGCATGGTGGCACGTGCCTGTAATCCCAGCTACTCAGGAGGCTGAGGCAGGAGAATTGCCTGAGCCCAGGAGGCGGAGGTTGCGGTGAGCCGAGATCGCGCCATTGCACTCCAGCCTGGGTAACAAGGGCGAAACTCCGTGTCAAAAAAAAAAAAAAAAAAAAAAAAAAAGATAAAATTGCACCTACTCCCCAATTACTCCCAGTCTCCTGTACTGTGTTCTGTTCTATTTTGCATAGCACTTTACCACATTCTAATATACTATTACTATGCTTATTATTTGTCTTTCTCTCTTCAACAGAATGAAAGCTCCCCAAGGGCAGGGACTTTTGTCAGTTTTGTGCACTGCTATATCCACAGTAAATGAATCCTTAAAATTGTAACTTTGGTAGAGATTGCCAGATTTGCTATAGAAAATGTCAATATTTTGGGAAGCCAAGGTAGGCGGATCACGAGGTCAAGAGATGAAGACCATCCTGGCCAACATGATGAAATCCCGTCTCTACTAAAAATACAAAAATTAGCTGGGCGTTGTGGTATGTGCCTGCAGCTACTCGAGTGGCTGAGGCAGGAGAATCACTTGAACCTGGAAGGCAGAGGTTGTAGTGAGCCAAGGTCATGCCACTGCACTCCAGCCTGGGTGACAGAGGGAGACTCCATCTCAAAAAAAAAAAAAAAAAAAAGAAAGTGTTAAGTTTGCACCCATCTTAACAATGTAGAATAGTGTCTCTCTCCACAGCCGGTATGTTAGGGAAGAAATATTTTGTCTGTGGTTTTAGTTTGCATTTTCCTTATTATGAGTTAGAACATCTTTTAATCTGCTCAAAGATCATTTATTTTTATTTTTAGTGAGAAAATATTTCACTTTTTTTTTTTTTTTTTAGTGAGACTCTCACTCTGTTACCCAGGCTGGAGTGCAGTGACACTATCATAGCTTACAGCAGCTTCAAATTCCTGGACTCAAGCAGTCCTCCCACCTTGGCCTCTCAAGTAGCTAGGACTACAGGCCTGGGCATCCGTGCCTAGCTTATTTAAATTTTTTTTTTTTTTTTCATAGAAAGGAGATCTCCCTATGTTTCCCACACTGATCTCAAACTCCTGGCCTCCAGCAATTCTCCCACCTTAGCCTTCCGAAGTGCTGGGATTGTGGTCTTATTTATTTATTTGCTTGTTTGTTTGCTTAAGCATGATCAGGTTGGAATGCAGTGGCATGATCTCGGCTCACTGGTATATTCACTGTGGATATATCAGTGCACAACCTCTGCCTCCCTGTTTCTAGCAATTCTCCTGCTTCAGTCTCCTGAGTAGCTGGGATTACAGGTGACTGCTGCCATGCCTGGTTAATTTTTGTATTTTTAGTAGAGGCGAGGTTTCACCATGTTGGCCAGGCTGGTCTCAAACTTCTGACCTCAGGTGATCTGCCTGTTTTGGCCTTCTAAGGTGCTGAGATTATAGGTGAGCCACTGTGCCTGGCCTCATGCCCCTTTTCTATTTGATTATTAGTCTTTTCATGATTGATTTCAAGGAGCTCTTTATATATTTGAGATTAGCCCTTTGGGTGTGATATGAAATAGACTGTATGTGTGTATGTATTTATATCTCCTCGTTTTTCATTTGTTTTTAGATTTTGCTTGTAGTTTTAGTCCTCATTAACTGTAACGGCCCCAGAAGCTGTAGATACTGCTTGTGTTTCTTTTAGTTCTCCATGTAAAGTGGTATGTCTTTGAGTTGGTATTGCTTCCCTAGTAATAGAGGATGGTAAAGATGGAGTCTTAGAGCTGACCATCGTCAGACAGCCATAGACTCTGTTTATGTCTCCACAGAGGGTAGCTGTTTCTGACCCTTTTGTTATTTTCCTTGAGCAGAAGTTAGGGGATCTTAGTGAAATTATAACCATAGTCTCGTCCGAGGTGCTCAGAGAAAACCATCAGAACTTTCTTTTGTTTTATTTGAATTTCGAAGGGAAATTTTTTTTTAAATCTGTTTAGGAAACTATAAATTATGAGGGCACCAGCAGAAGTACTAGATAAGGGAACTTATAATTGAGAATTTTAATTTATTTATATATTTTTTTGGAGACAGAGTCTCGCTGTGTTGCCCAGGCTGGAGTGCAGTGGTGCGATTTCAGCTCACTGCAACCTCCACCTCCAGGGTTCAAGTAATTCTCCTGCCTCAGTCTACTGAGTAGCTGGGACTAAAGGTGCATGCCACCATGACTGGCTAATTTTTTTGGTAATTTAGTAGAGACAGGGTTTCACCATGTTGCCCAGGCTGGTCTCGAACTCCTGAGCTCAGGCAATCTGCTTGCCTCAGCCTCCCAAAGCGCTAGGATTACAGGTGTGAGCCACTACTCCCTGCCACAATTGAGAAATTTTAAGTTCTAAAATTGTACCTTCTGCCTCTGTGTAGATATACAGATATCCTGGGAGAAAGGACTGGCTCATCCCGTTTAAGCTAGTGATGCGTCTTTTAGGGGTGGGCTATTTGGAGGATTTTCCCCGCTAGGTTTCCCCATAATCTAGTCTCTCAGAATAATGATGTACATTTATTCAACAATGCTTGGCAAGTTGGGAGCAGCAGGAGTGAGGAAAGCTAATAATTTACATCGTCCAGAGCTGGAGATTGGCAAGACAGAATAGTGGAAGACCTGAGGGGGGCTAAGGGGACTCAAAGATACCCCGTGGAATATCATTGAGGGATTTTAGTTGAGGCCAGGTGATGCTGATGACTGCTCAGAGATAGAGGCATGATTGGAATTTCTCAATGAGGGCAAAGGCAATAAAAAGTAGGTGTCAGTGAGCGTAAGGTATTGGAAGTCTAAGTGATTGCAAACTATAAGAACTTGTAGGTGGAGCAGCTTACAGAAATGGGAGGTCCAAATATGGATTACAGAAGAAAATTGGGAGGAAAGTCACCGCTCTTTCTATCTCTAGGTGTTGGCTGCCGCTTTTGGCTAGGAAGGAATAATAGAGGGGAGCTGGGTCTCAAAATAGCTCAATAAAGGTTCCTTCCTCTCTGCCATTTTAAAAATACCAAGCAGCCTCATTTTAATTTGCATATCCTCTGGCTAGAGGAAGTACTTTAATCAGTACTTCTAATTGTGGAAAGAAGAGAACATGCCACCACCCACCCACACATGCACACAGAGTATCTGATAATGAAAAATAGTTTTCTCCCACACTAGGACCAAGGCTGCTGGTTTCTCCATTGTCCTGAATATCCAGATTGTAGAGCAAAACCCAGGTCTTCTTCCATTGTAAAAAGAAGCTGTTTTTCCGTTGTTTTTTGAGGCAGGGTGTTGCTCTGTTGCCCAGACTGGAGTGCAGTGGCACAATCATGGATCACTGCAGCCTCAGACTTCCAGGCTTTCAACCACCCACCTCAGCCTCTTGAGTAGTTGGGGCTACAGGTACATGCCAGCTAATTTTTTTTTTAATTTATTTTTTGTAGAGGCAGAGTCTCACTGTGTTTCCCAGACTGGTCTTGAACTCTTGGGTTCAAGTGCCCCCGCTCCCTACCCTAGCCTCAGCCCCTCAAAGTGTTGGGATTACAGGTGTGAGCCACTGCGCCTGGCAAAAGAGACTCTAGTTTTTCCTGTTTCTTATCTTTCTTTTTGGGAGGGGTAGGGGAGAACATGCTCTTACAGTATATCTCTGAAGGAATTTGACACAATTACTTTCATTATTCTGAGAGCCATCATGCATATGGAATTGCATAAGGGCAAGTGTATAACTGAGGCCTTGTCTTTCCTTGAATTATCACTTTGTATTCTCACTACAAGGCTATCTTCCCAGCCTTTCCATTTATTTATTTTTTTCCATTTGCTGAATGGTTCCCATGGCCTTGGTGTTCTTGAGAATGTTAGGAGACCTGGAGTAGATAAGCTGTCCTCTGAGCTGCTATGTGGGGCTTCTTTGCGGAACACTGGCTCAGAAGTTCTTCTCCAAGGTAGTTTGGCCTAGTCATTCCATGTTTTCATTTTGGATTAGCTTCTCTAATTGGCCCACAGATCCATTGCAGAAAGTCTCTCTTCAGCTAGGGATACTATAGGGTAAAAAGAAATCTAAGACACGGCCTTCCAAGGCATCTATACTGTGTCTAGGAAGCTCAGACAAATACATAATGGTGAACAATAAAATACAGTATCTAAGAGGCATTACTGCATAAAGGAATAAGACTGATTCTAAAAATCACCCAATTATAGGGGTTTTGTACCTTTGTTTGGAGCTCAAACTCATATAAAAGGCTTGGAATTGAGTGTTGCAGAGGCATGTTATTGCTAGTGTTGAGAGAAGAGAGGACAGCCCTGAGGAAGGCTTCTCGGAAGATGAAGGCTTGAGCTTGATGACAGAGGAGAGTAGGAATTGGATGGAGGGATGCAAGTGTGTGCAGAGGGCACCTCCTCCCGGGAGTGTAGCATCTGCAAAAGCACAGTGGGGGAAAGGTGCCCACCCTTTCTGAAGGACTTTAAGATCACTATATGCGAGAAAGAGTTTGTAGAAGAGCCGCATGGGGGACGAAATGCACAGGTAGCATGGCTCCAGATTGCTGAGATCCATGACATTGGCAGGGGACAGACAGAGACAGGGCAGCATCCCTCGGAAGGATCAGGCTCAGAGGTTCAGAGTGTGGTTTCTCCAGTGATGTTCTTTTGAGGATATAGCACCTTGTGAAAACTCTCTTTCTATCCTCTGAGGTTCGTAACTTGAGGCCGGACACTTGCTTATAGCTTCAAGCAGTCCCTTGCTTATTTATTTTAAAACATTCTATCTTCTACTACAACTTTTTGCTCGTCTCAAGCAGGGCCAGGTTGTCTTGAGCTAAACTCAGGATGCTTTGAAAACAACATAAAACACTTTACAAATGGCAATTTTGTCCCCTGTATCCTGAGTCAAGGAGTAACCAGAGAGATATGTTTGAGGCACAGAGAGTATCATCTGTAGGTCACAGATGATGCTATACCATGGTAGGCCCAAATTCTAATTAATTATCCTCATTGCAAAACCTCCAGGCCTCTAGTAATGAAATGTGCAAATGATCACAACCTTCTTTTTTTCTTCCAGGGGAATCGATCCCTATGACAAACCAAATACCATCTACATTGAAAGACATGAACCCTCTGGCTACTCCACCGTTTTCCGAAGCACAGATTTCTTCCAGTCCCGGGAAAACCTGGAAGTAATCCTTGAGGAAGTGAGAGACTTTCAGCTTCGAGACAAGTACATGTTTGCTACAAAGGTGGTGGTAAGTTGAATGTATTAAAGAATAAACTACTTTTGAGTTTCCTTTATGAAGTTTGGCATTCTGTGATTAAACAGGTGAGTTTGCATAAGCAGCAATTGTATGGATGTGCTTGGGATAGGATTCTCAACACTGACGACATTGACGAACATTCGCAAAGGGCTTGGCAGGTGCTAGGAAGTCAGAGGAGTGGAGAGGCTTAGGACAAACACTCAAAGTGGCTCTAGGCTCTAGGAATTTGGTTGTTTCCTGGTAGCCAAGCGTCCTTGACAAAGACGTATTTCTTTGAAATCCCAATGAAAAGAACAAAGAATTGAGAGGGGAGGGTGGCTCAGTGGCTCCTTTCCTTTAATCCCTCTGCCTGATTTCCTTTAAACTTAGGCCGATTTCTTAGAGATTTTTCAACACATGCTAATTTACATGGCTAATAGGATGTGCAGTCATTGGCTAGTGGGAGTTAATGCTCTAAGAAAAGCAGTAATTAAGCTTCCAGCTGTCAGTAAGTAGCTTAACTCTCAGCCTTTGGGAAAATCTTCCCCTTGATTTGATGTGTTGGAGCCAGATGCCGAAATGGTGGGCTTGCTCATTTAAAAGAGTTGATTACTTAACAGGACTTGTCTTGCAACTGTATCCCATTCAGTCTTTATCACCCTGGTTGTAAAGGAAAAAGCCAGGCCCAGCCAAGGGCAGGTGGGGCTCTTATTTCTGGGAGGCTACTAGCTTGCTTTCCTGATGGCGCCATTCCCTTATTGACTCAGGCTCTGTTGAAGACCTTTGCTAACTGGGAGGTTGCTCTTTGTCACTGCTAACCTTAGAGACTGATATCAGAGGTAATGTTTTCCTTCAGGTTCCCATATACTTCTATAATTGGTAGCAGGCCAGGTGGAAATAGGTCAACCTTCTTGGTAGGATTTTAGGGTCAAGAGAGGACCTCCCCAGCAGGAAAAGCAGGGAGTAAGGACAGAATGAGCAGAGAGATGTGGGTGGCTAAAGGCCAGAGGCATTTCCAGTTACATACCTTGCAAAACGTTCTGAAAAATCACTAGCCTATGGCAGTTTTTCGAGTCAGGCCATTTGCATTGACCCCTAGACATCGGTTCTTTGCCTTCCTGCCTTGCCTGTCTCTTTCACTTTCTTTTAGACACAGATACACAAATATGTATAGCAGCCCAGAAACACAAGTATCCTTGAATGGCTTTGGGGTTAGGGTGATGGGAACACAGATGAGAAATCAGGCCCAAACATTGATGCCTGGTGACATCAGTTGGACAGTCTTGAGTTTTCATTATCGTCTAAAACCTTGTATTAAGCTCTCCAGTGTTTGTAGGCCTTTTCTGCCGTAGTTCCTTGGACCCGGGGTTGTTGCATGATTTTAATTTTGAACTCTAAAACACACTGACTGCCTGGTTTGTCCTCCTTTTTGTGTGAACTGGGGCAGGATGGATATGCATTTCTCTTAACTGGGCTATTCCTAGGTATCACGGCTGAGAGTTTAAGTTATATCCTAGCTGGGCCAGGCGTGGTGTAATTCCAGCAATTTGGGAGGCTGAGGCGGGTGGATCACTTGAGCTCAGTAGTTCGAGACCAGCCTGGTCAACATGATGAAACCGCGTCTCTACTAAAAATATAAAAATTAGGGTGGCGTGTTGGTGCACACTTGTCATCCCAGCTACTCGGGAGGCTGAGGCAGGAGAATTGCTGAAACTCAGGAGATGGAGGTTGCAGTGAGCTGAGATCACGCCATTACACTCCAACCTGGGCAACACTGCAAGCCTCCATCTCATAAAAAAGAGAAAAAAGAAAGTTATATTCCAGCTGGAGCTTTCTGTGCCCTCCCTTCCGATCTACCAGCTATGTCTGTTATCCAGGTGTAGTTGATTTACAGAGTGCCTGTGGTGAGTTTTTAATTAAACCTGGCCACTGGTAAGATTAGGGGTCATGTTTGTGTCGATCTCACTCATACAGTACCCAGTGCCTTGCACAATATTTGGTGCACAGCAGATGCACAATAGAGTTGAATGAATGCCATGTTTGCCCACCTAATTTAAAAAGTAGTCAATTTTTAGAAATTTGGTGGGAGAGGTATTAAATTTATTGGTACTTTTACAGAGGTATTAAATTATTGGTACTTTTAAGAAATTTGGTGGGAGAGGTATTAAATTATTGGTACTTTTAAGAAAGTCTTAACTTTCTGTGCAGCTTATTTATATATGCTGTTGGTGGCAAAATTGTAGTTATGCGTTGGCTTCTTCTCCTGTGCATGGATGAGCCACCAGATTTCAAGGTCAGTGGTGTTAGTGAGAGGATGTAGGTAAGATGAGTAACGTCGCCACTGGGAGGTGTTTTCCAAATTGTAGTCTTAGGAGTACCCACGTCAGCATCAGGCCAGGACGGTTATTATAAGTGCAGATTCAGGGCTCAAATGCACTTTTCCCCAGAGCATCCCAAGGATGCCTAAGAATCAGCAGTTTGAGAAACTCTGACCTGAGCCTTCCGCAGGCAGATGCTTCAAGTGATAGAGTTATACTGTCTAGGGATTATTTCTCAAAGCATGGATTGATGAGAAAAGAAACACAACTGGCTGTGGATAGCACATACAATATGTGCTTTCCTCCATTTTATTACATCAGACTTCTAAACCACAAGGATAAACAAAGTCGGCCTTGGTCAGATAACCCTCCCAGTAGGAATGTTGAAGCCTACAAGTATAACTTTTTATCTGGGGTCTGCCTGGCTCTAAGACTGCGTGGGCTTGGGGAATTCCAGCTGGCTTTAATGTTAAATGAATTCACATCAAATTGGGAAAATCAAAGAACTGATTTTAAAACTACGGAAAGTTGGTTTTGCATGATTAACTCTTTTGCTTCCTTCTAGCACCATGAATGATTACAGTCCTTTGTAAGTTACTGTTTCAGCCACCTGGCTTCTGGACTGGAGCAGTCTCCAGGCCCACTCTGTTGGCCTGCCTCTGGCTTTGTAATGTGCTTTGTATTTGTTGCCTTTGAGTTGTCTTGTTTAATTTTTATTCCTTGCTTTTTGACATAAAGTTCGCTTATTTGTCTTAATAGTCTGCATCAAAATGATAGAGCCATTAAAGAAACAGTGAGGTACTCTGTGATTTGTTAATTTGTTAGTATGCAACTGTTAGGATCTTTCATTTGATAACAATAATTGCTGAAAAGGTTGAGGTGGGTCAGGGTTAGCTACTCCCCTACAACCTCACAACCTCACTATTAGATTGAGATCATCATGCAAGCCAGGCTCAGATATTTCTTGCACAAATATGCATCAGTAAGCAAAGGCATGATCTGTGGACTTGAAGTCTCTTCTCTGTCCTTATAGGTGATGCAGCCACGCACGCCTTACATGCAGCAGATACTGTGTTCTAGAGTGCATGCTAGGAAACTGTGGCCCACAACCTGTTTTTGTAAATGAAGTTTTCCTGGGACACAGCTATACTCATTGCTTATGTGTGGCTAAGGTTGCTTTCATGCTCCAGTGGCAGAGTTGCGTAGCTAACTCTACAGAGGCAGTATGGCTCCAAAAGCCTAAAATATCTATGATCTGGACCTTTACAGTTAGTTGTCTGACTACCTGTAGTTGCTGACTATGCTGATAGTTGTCTGTTGCCCCTTCTATTCAAGTCGTCTGTTTTGAAATTGGGTTCTTTTTTGTTGTTAAGTTATAGTAGTTCTTTATTCTGTATATTCTCTATATACAAGTTACATGATTCGCAAATCTTTTCTGCCGTTCCGTGGTTTATCTTTTTACTTGTTTTTCTTTTTCAGCACTAAAGTTTTTATTTTTATTTTATTCTTTTGAGTCGAGAGTCTTACTCTGTCACCCAGGCTGGAGAGCAGTGGAGCAATTACGGCTCACTGCAGCCATGATCTCTGTGTGCTCAAGCAATCCTCCCACCTCAGCCTCCTGAGTAGCTGGGACCACAGGTGTGTGCCACTACACCTGCTAATTTTTTAAATTTTTGTAGAGACGGGGTTTCATTATATTGCCCAGGCTGGTCTCAAACTCCTCGGCTTAAGCAGTCCTCCCACCTTGGCCTCCCAAAATGTTGGGATTATGGGCGCAAGCCACCATACCCAGCCATGGTTTTAATTTTGATGAAGTTCAGCTTATCAATTTTTTATTTTGTTGCCTGTGCTATTGTTATATCATAATCTGAGGTCATGAAGATGTACTTTCCTTTCCTTTAAGATTCATGTAGTTTTAGCTCTTACAGTCTATGATTCATTTCATTTTCAATTAATTTTTATGTCTAATATGAGTTATTTACCTTTGTTCTTTTGCATGTGGATAACCAGTTATCCCAGCGCCATTTGTTGAAAAGGCTATACTTTTCCCTTGGCACCTTGGTTGAAAATTAATTTCTCATAAACACAAGAATTTATTTCTAGACTTTTATTTATTTATTTTTGAGAAGGAGTCTTGCTCTGTCACCCAAGCGGGTGACAGTTGCAGTGGTGCAATCTCTGCTCACTGCAACCTCTGCCTAATTCTCCTGCCTCAGCTTCCTAAGTAGCTGGGATTACAGGCATGTGCCACTACAACCTGGCTAATTTTTGTATTTTTAGTAGAGATGGGGTTTCACCACGTTGGTCAGGCTGGTCTCGAACTCCTGACCTCAGATGATCTGCCCACCTCGGCCTCCCAAAGTGCTGGGATTACAGGAGTGAGCCACCATGCCCAGCATATTTCTGGACTCTTTCTCCCCACCTTTTCTCTTTTTTTTGAGGCAGGGTTTTGCTGTCAGGCAAGAATGTGGTGGCATGGTCATGGCTTACTGCAGCTTTGAACTCTCAGGCTCAGTGGACCTCCCACCCCAGCCTCCTGAGTAGCTGCAACTACAGGCATGCACCACTGTGCCTGGCTAATTTTTTGAAGAGACAGGGTCTCACTGTGTTGCCCAGGACACTGCATCTGGCCTGTTTCTGGACTCTTAATTCTGTTCTTTGAATCTATATGTCTATCCCTCTGCTAGCATCACACTATCATGATTACTGTAATTCTGTAATAAGTTTTGAATTTGGAAAACTTGAACTCTCCAACTTTGTTCTTTTTTAAGATTGTATTGGCTATTTTGGGTTCCTTGCGTTTCCATGTGTATTTTAAGATCAGTTTGTCAATTTTTTTTGCCAAAAACCCCCCCCCCCCAAAAAAAAACAAAAAAAAAACCACAGATGGGATTTTGATAGAGGTTGATTCAACACAATTTGAGGGATATTACCATCGTAATATATTATGTTTTCCAATGCATGGACAAAGGATATTCTTCCATTTATTTAGGTTTCCTTTAATTTCTTTCAACTGGTTTTTCTGGTTTTCAGTGTACAAGTCCTGGACTTATTTAGTTAAAATTTTTTCCTGGCCAGGCGCAGTGGCTCATGCCTATAATCCCAGCACTTTGGGGGAGGCCAAGGTGGGTGGATCACAAGGTCAGGAGTTCTAGACCAGCCTGGCCAAGATGGTGAAACCCTGTCTCTATTAAAAATACAAAAATTAGCTGGACGTGGTGGTGTGCACCTGTAGTCTCAGCTACTCGGGAGGCTGAGGCAGAAGAATCTCCTGAACCCAGGAGGCGGAGGTTGCAGTTAAGCCTGGGCGACAGAATGAGACTGCTGTGTAAAACAAAAACAAAAACAGAAACAAAAAAACCTAAGTATTCTTTTTGGCTCCATTGTAAATGATTCTTAATTTTATTTTCAGATTGTTCATTGCTAGTGCATAGAAACATGATTGATTGTTGTATTATTGATCTTAGAGACAACATCATCCTTTAATTAATTCTTCCTTTCTAATCTGGAGGCCTTTTATCTCTCTCTTTCTCTCTCTCTCTCCCTCTCTCTTTTTTTTTGCCTAACTGCCTTGGCTAGAAACTCTAGTAAAATGTTGACTAGGAGTGGAGAGGAGGCATCCTTGTCTTATTCCTGATCTTAAGGGCAAAGCATTCAGTCTTATACCATTAAGTATGATTTTTAACTGTGGGGTTTTTCTAGATGCCCTTTATCAGTTTGAGGAACGTTGTCTTCTGTTTCTAGGTTGAGTGTTTTTATCATGAAAAAATCTGGGATTTGATCAGTGCTTTTTCTGTGTCAGTTGTGATGATCTTATGATTCTTTTTTTCCTCCTTTAATCTGTTAACATTGAATATTACACTGATGAATCTTTTTCATATGTTAAACCAATGCACATTTTTTGGAATGAATTCCACTTACCTTTGGTTTATAATCATTTTTATCCTTTAAATTGTTAGGCAGAATGTACTGTCTTTGTGGGAAGTTTTCTGGTTACTAACTCAGTGTTTTTAGATTTTAAAATTTCTCTTTAGTTCGGTTTCAGCAGTTTGTATCTTTCTAGTAATTTATTCATTTAATCTAGGTTATTTAATTTTTAATTATTCATTGTGTTCACACTAATCTTTCTTATTTCTGTGAGGTTGTTAATGATGTTTCCTCTTTCTTTCTTAATTTTAGTCATTTGAGTCTTCTATCTTTCTTGATAAGTCTAGCTTGTAGTCTAGTTTGTTAAATTTTGTTAATCTTTTTAAATAATCAGCCTATTACTTAATTTTCTTTGTTATTTTTCTCTTCTCTATTTTATTTATTCCTGCTCTAATCTTTATTATTTCTTTCATTTTGCTTTCTTTGGGTTTAGTTTGCTCTTATGTTTCTACATTCTTAAGGTGAATAGTCAGGTTAATTGATTCGATATTTTTCTTTTTTAATATAAGTGATTACAAATATACATTTCCCTCTAATCACTGCTTTAGCTGCATTTCATATGCTTATGTTTTCATTTTCATTCATCTTAAAGTATTTTCTAATTACTCTTATGATTCCTTTTGACACATTGATGATTTATATGTGTTGTTTAATTTCAATGTATTTGTGAATTTCCTTCTCTTTTTGGTTTCTCATTTTATTCCATTATGATCACAGAATGTACTTTATGTGGTTTCAGTTCTTTTAAATATATTGAGATTTGTTTTAATACTTAACATCTGTTCCATCTTTGGGAATGTTGCTGAACATGTGAAACAAAACATGTGCTTTAAGAAGAATGTGTATTCTGTGCTTGTTGTGTATTATGTTCCATAAATCTTTATTAAATCGACTTGGTTGATGATGATGTTCAATTTATCTTTTTCCTTTTCTGCCTTGTTCTATATTGAAGGTGGGAAAATCTTTAATTGTTGAAATCTCCAGCTATTATCATCTTGAATTATTTATTTATTTCTTCAATTCTAGCTTTGGAGTTCTGTTGTTAGGCGCATATATGTTTATGATTGTTAATTCTTCTAGATTGACACTTTTATCATTAGATGTCCTTCTTTGTCTCTAGTAACTATTTTTTGTCTTAAATTCTATTTTGCCTATTACTATAGCTGTTCTTCTTTTCTTCTGGGTATAGTTAACATAGTGTATTAGTCTATTTTCATGCTGCTGATAAAGACATACCTGAGACTGCAATTTACAAAAAAAGGTTTATAATGGAATTACAGTTCCACATGGGCAGGGAAGCCTCACAATCATGGCAGAAGGCAAGGAGGAGCAAGTTATGTCTTACATGGATGGCAGCAGGCAAAGAGAGCCTGTGCAGGGAAACTCCCCCTTTTTAAAACCACCAGATCTCGTGAGACTTATTCAATATCACGAGAACAGTGATAACACTATCATGGGAAAGACCTGCCCCATGATTCAGTTACCTCCCACCTGATCCCTCCCACAACA
This sequence comes from Saimiri boliviensis, assembly GCF_048565385.1. Lineage (NCBI taxonomy): Eukaryota > Metazoa > Chordata > Mammalia > Primates > Cebidae > Saimiri > Saimiri boliviensis. Next base: position 57,081,979 of record NC_133454.1, read on the forward strand.
TGTGGCAATTCAAGATGAGATTTGGGTGGGAACACAGCCAAACCACACCACATGGCATATCATTTTTTCATCCTTTATGTTTCAATCTGTTTGTATCTTTGAATCCTTGTAAATGGCGTATGGTTGTGTCAGGTCTTTTACGCATTCTTTTAATATCTGCCTTTTGATAAGAGTGTTGAATTTACCTATATTTAATGTAATTATTAAAAGACAGACTACATATCTGCTATTTTGCTAGTTGCTTTCTATATTCCTTATAGTTTTTTTTTTTTTTTTGGTTCCTCCATTACTTCATTACTGCCTTCTTTTGTATTAAGTACAGATTTTGTAGGGTAACACCTAAATTCCCTTATACTTCCTTTTACTAAATTTTTCCCAGATATTTTCTTCATCTGTTCTTCAGGGATTACAATAAATATCTTAATTTATGAAATCTAATTTGGATTAATAACAATTTAACTTAAGTAGTGTACAAAATCTTTGTCATTATATAGCTTTATTGCCTTCCTGCCTTTGTGCTATTATTGTCTCATCTTTATACACTTCAAGCCCATCAGCACAGTTTTAGTCTTATTGAGGACTCCTTTTATGTGATGAGTCATTTTTCTTTTGCTGTTTTCCAATATTCTTTATCTTGGGCTTTCAACAGTTTTAGTATGGTGTGTCTAGGTATGGGCCTCTGAGTTTATCCCTTTAGGAATTCATTGAGCTTACTAGATTTATGTTTTTCATCTAATTTGGGGAGTTTTTGGTCATTATTTCTTCAAATAGTCTTTCTCCTTTGTCCTCTCATCTCGGTGACTTCGGTAATGTGTATGTCAGGACACTTGATGGTGTTTCCTGGGTCTTTTAGGCTCTGTTTGTTTTTAACATTTTTTTTTTTTTTTTTTGTCAGACTGAGACCTCACAATTGACATGTCTTAAGGTTCACTGCTTTCTTGTTCTCCTGGTTCAGATCTGCTGTTGAACCCCTCTACTGAATTTTTCTTTTGATTTATTATACTTTTGAACTCCCAAATTTCTATTTGCTTGTTTAAAAAAAATGTTTTTTTATTTCTTTGTTAACATTCTCTATTTGAGGAGGCATTGCTCTCATACTGTACTTTCATACCTTATACATAATTTCTTTTAGTCCTGTGAACATATTTATGTAGCTTATTTAAATTTTGTTTTTACTTACTCTAATGTATGAGCTTTTAAGGACAATTTCTACTGACTATTCTTTTTACTGTGTATAGGCTGTACTTTGCTTGTTTCTTGAATTTTTTGTTGAAAACTGGACATTTTAAATGGCGTGGCCGCTCTGCAGCATTGACACCCCCTCTTTATGATTTTTTGTTGCTATTTGTTGTTGTTTTTGTTGTTGTTATTATTGTTCAGGGAGTTTCTTGTACTGCTGTAAAGTTTGTGTTCTTTATTGTTATCGCTACCGAAGGGTCTCATAATTTAGCTTATTGGTCAGCTAATGATGTGACAGAGATTTTCGTTAAAACTTTGAACCAGTAAGTCCCTCGGCCTTTGCTAATGTCCTCTGGGTGTGTGTTGGGGTATACCTTCAATGCTTTGGCAGGCAGTTTACAACTCTGTCCTAGCCTTCACTTCCTGCTTATGTAAAGCTTCAAGATTAGCTGGAGGTAAGAGATTAGACCCTGTTCACTTCATTCTTGAGCATACTCACAGCTTTTATGAGCTTGACCTTGTAGAGTCCCAGGAATATGCTAGAGCCTATTAAAGGGCATCTTGTTCCCCAGTTTTTTCTTTTAAGCTTTTTAGTTAGCCTCTTTTAATTCCTAATTGATACTACTGCGTTCAGCAGTTATGATGATATGCATTTGCTAGTTTTTATTCCCTGTTTTAGTAAATAACTTGGCTGGCTATAAGGCTGTTTATGTGATGAACTGCATCAGGCTATGTAAAGACAAGAGCTGATAATGTAGCTTTCCTGTGAGCCCCCAGACAGGTCAGGCTTTTTGGGAACTTCAGACCTATTCTGTCCTCTCCAGTGGCTGCTAGGCTGCTGTTTTTCACAGCTATTGTAGATGTGAGGCTGTGGGTTTCCAAGGCTACCAGAACTAGAGAGAGGGGGATGGGATTAGGGCAAATGAAAACAACACAAAGCTGACTATTTTTGCCAAGATTCAGCCATTGTTCTTGAATAAATGTGCCTTGGATTTTTGCAAGCCTTTATTTCATTTGCAGAATTCTGAAAAAGTTAATCTTTACTGTCAGTGTTTTTCTTGGTTTTATGAATGAGTGTATTTTTGGAGTTCCTGGAAATGCTTCCAATTAATATTAACTTTGTAAACTTTATTATGGGCATTTTCCAAACTACATGAAAGAACAGTTAATGCTGATATGCCCTCCCTATGTACCCTCATCCAGCTTCAATATTACTTACCGACATTTCCCAACCTCTCCTTAGCTGTCTACCCACTAGTTTTTTACCCCATAGACTATCCCAGATGCCAGATTTTAGCTACGCTTTATTTATGATTTTTTTTTTTTTTGTGAACAACATTAACGTGGATGAGGATGTTTTGCTGAAACTTTGTTGCTGCTCAAAGAGAGGATGTGACCCATGGCTCTGATGCTTCTGAACTAGTGGTCCTGTGTTTCCATATGGCTCAGTTCTTTATCCATTTTCTCTACCTGAGCTGCCATGAAATTTTCAGTGGTATAGCTCATTGTAATATCCTTTGGCCTTTACTTGATAAGAATGTCCTTTATTTAGTTCCTTTCTCCTCTTTTCTCCTTGATCCCGCTTTTCTTTTTGCTCCTGACACAATCTCAAATATAAATGGAAATTCAGGTTATTCAGATACCTAGATGAATTTATTTTTAATTATCAGAAATGAAAACACAAGATTAAAAAAATATTCCTATAAATTCTCAGACTCTCTAAGATTGACATAGATTAAAACATTTAAATCTTTCCTGGTAGTTGATGAAGGTATGTGTGTTTGTGGATGTATTAGTTGGTATAACCTTTCAGGAGGACCATTTCATGATAGCTGTGACAAAAATTTTGACTTAAGAATTCTTCTAAGAAAGCATCCTACAAATAGTATTGTGCAGTGCTGAAAAAGTAATAAATACATATATATGTGTGTATGTGTGTTTAAAAATGTTCTTGGAAATAACCAAAATGCCCACCAATAGCTGTTAAATGGAAAGAGGTCTAAGATACATTGCTAATGATAAAATTTTAAATTGTAGGACAATAAGATATACTGTTAATGGAAAAAGCTAAGTTATGCAACAGCATTTATACCATGATCCAAAATATATGCGAAAAATTAAATTGCCTGTGTCAGTTTAGAATTGTGTTAGGTTGCTGGTAAGAGACTAAAAATAAAAGTTTAAACTTGGTTAACTTAACCAGTTTTCGAGTTTAGTTTTCTCTTCCTTGCTGCCTGGAGGTAGGCAGTCTCGGGCTGGTATGTTGGTGTCCTGATGTTCTTGGGGGCCCAGATTTCGATCTTTCCATTCCATCATCCCAACTAACGATTTCTATTCTCAAGGTTACGTCATTGTTCATGTTGTCCAAACTAGCCTTCAAGTCCTTATTGCCGTTAGGAAGAATAAGGAAAGATAGCAAGTAGAACTTCTTCCTAACAATTCCATCTATTTAAGCAGCCTTCCTAGAAATCCAACACAAAAACTTCTGTTTTTATCTCATTGACAAGTACTTAGTCACGTGACTATCCATAGCCGGAAGAGTGGTGGAGAAGTGCAGTCTTTTATTCTGTGTGGTGTCAGCGTCCTACTGCTTGGGAGAAAAGGGATAATGGATGTTGGGGGTAGGTGTAGTAGTGTCTGTCACTTTGTAAGTATGCTTGCGTGTGGAGGCACAGTACATTTCTGAAAGGATGCACAAGAGCTGTTGGCCACTGAGCACTCTGCAGGGTAGAGTGGGAGGAGGGATGTGGGGGTCAGAGCAGAGCTTCTGCATTTACCTTATACCCATCTGTGCTGTTGGGTGTTTTCCATGAGTATGTTTTACTTTTATAATAATAGTGATTAAAAAAAATAATCCCAAAACCTATGGTTTATTAAGAAAAATCTCAGAGCCTTACATCTTAGAATCACTAGTGTGCCACAGTTTAATTGTTAATATATTTCTTGCTGGCAGTAAAACAATACAATAACTCTTTAAAAATTCATTAAGAATGAACCTGAATTGTCCAGGTTTAGGAATAATCCTTCAAAAGGTAGTGGAATCGATGCATTTTGAGATTTTTTTGATGATTGTAGTATTCTGTGATTTTTACATTTATGAGGTAAGACTGCCCTACGAAATATATTCTTAATACTCAATCGTTAAGTATTTTTAACTAATGTTAGGCCTAGTATCATTGAGAAATCACTCTTTTTAAAGTTATACTCATAGTTGGAAGTATTAAAAAGCATAAAAATGTGTATTTCATTGATATGTTCCTATATATATTCATAAAGATATATGTTTATAGGCTGACTTAACTAATCATCTGACATAGCCATAACATTTTATCAGCTTAATGAGGGCTTTTGGAATTTACATGTAACAACTTTTCTGGGAACTGTTTTCTCATTCAGTTAATATGCTTTTACAGTTTTTATAGAGCTGTCGTTTCCTATGGCCTCATGTTTAACATAAGCTATTAATATGGTTTTCAGGTTTCCATTTTGGTGGGCAATCTTTTGTACCTCTGTACCTGATTTCTTTAAAACAAACTACTTTTAACCATTTATTCAGTGGTGGTTTGAATATATCTGCTACTCAAATGAATTAAAAGTAACATTGTCTTTTTTAGCTGATTCCTCACAATATTTATGGGACACATATGAGAACAGGGTACTGATTTGTTATATTACAGATAAAATTGATATATTCCTTACTCCATAGGAAGTTAATATCTATAATAAACAGCATCCTAGTCAAGGATAAGTGAAGCTAGTGTAATCCCTCTGGCTGAGAATCCCAATATCTCAATAAGCTTAGCAGTAATTTGTATGATTATGTCCACATGAGTGTATGCCTCCTGTGTCTTTCATGGTAGATATGCAACATTTGCCTTTAGTTTCTGGCCATGTCCTTTTAGAGCTGGAAGAAACCACACAGAGTCTTTGTAGCAGTTCTTTTTTTTTGTAATTGTATTTGGGCTCTGGGGTACATGTGCACATCCTGCTTCCTGCAGGATTGTTGCATAGGTACATACATGCCATGGTGGTTTGCTGTCTCCATCCCCCAAACCCGCACCTAGCTGTTCTTATCCTTTGTTGAGTTGTGGACTTTCTTGAGAATCTGATAAAACGTATGGACCCTCCATAGCAAAATAAATGAGTGCATATATTTTAAAAATCTGCGTATATGTTTACAGGGTTGCTGGACCATTTAAACCCATGTACAGGGAAGTTGATCCAAATAAGCTTCTCCTTTTATAGATGAATAAACTGAAAGCTAGAGAGATTTTTGTCATTTTCTCAGTTGGTAAAGCTAGCTCTTAATCTAATGTTTTTATATACATTTCCAAGATTCTTACTGTGACTTAAAAATCTCTAAAATGCAATGCGATGTGGTCAATATCTTGTTGAATATTCTACCAATGAATATATATTCTAGCAAAAGACCTTCCTCAATGAGATTATTCAGAGATGGAAAACCAGAATTAATGAAGATCCTCTTAAGTCTTAGTGCAAATTAAAGCCTTTGACTGGAGCATCCTTGTAATCTAAAAATAAGAGTAGAAAGAAGAAAATAACATGTTTTGTGTGCATAGTGTGTTGCTGATCTCACCCGTCAGTGGTTTGGGGTCTGTAGACTCCTCCCTGCCTGTTTTTTCAGCCTCATCACACAATCCTTTTCTATCTCTTACTCTGCTGAATTGTTGGCAACCTCCAAAACCCTCCTCTAGTCCAAGTTCCACCATCATACCATTTCCTTCCTATCTAATATCCATGGAATATCTAGTGTGTGTTGCACACCAGGTATCTAAGATGAAGCAGCCCAGTGATGGAACCCAAGCTGCCCAGTGATGGAAGACGTTGCAAAAATACGAATTTGCAATCACAGTCTCTATTTTGTGTTGCCAGTAGAACTGGAAGAATCTGACTCTTTTATTTTTATTTCTGCTTCTTTCGAATGACTGTAATGTGGCACAATTAATTTTTTTTTCTCCTCTTCCTTGGCAGCATCTCTTGGGCAGTCAACAGCAGTCTTCTGTCCAGCTCTGGGTCTCCTTTGGCCGGAAGCCCATGCGAGCAGCCCAGTTTGTCACAAGACATCCTATTAATGTGAGTGAGATCTGCTTGAGGATGGGAAGAAGTATCATTGTCTTTATGCAGAGGTCAGAGGAAGGGTGCTGCAGGGATGGCCTGCCATGGTGGATATTTTATGGAGCCTCCCTGAAGTCACTTTCCAGAGAGGTCTCTAAAGAGAGCAGTCGTGCTTTGGGCATCATGGTCTGTGTTTCCCACTTCAGTGAAGCAGAGCTGATCAGGATTCTCATTTCCTTTACGTGGAGTGGCACTGGCAGAGAGAGGTTGGAGCCAGAGTCAGTGCCATCTGAGCAGTGTGCCAGTACTGAAGTAATGGGAAGTTTGTGCATGATGGGAATTTTTTTTTTTAATTAAGTACCTGCTGTATTGTTTGCAGTGGGTGAGTTCCAATAGGGGATAGGATTTGGGTCCCATCTTTTAGGAACAGGTTGGAGAGACTAAGAACTGGTCAGCAGAAGAAACCAGACATCAGCAAGTCCTTAAATGTGCAGCTTTATAACATGAAGATCAATAGGAAAGGGCTGCATGGAATGGGGTCATTAGAGGAGTTGCCAGAGGGAGGAGGTCACATTGAGAGGTCTTGGCATTGGCAGTTGGTTTGGTGGAAGGTAAGTAGCTCACTGATGGGATGATATGGAGAACAGTTGTGCCAGTTCTTTGCTACTTTCTACGGATTCCGTCTTCCTTTGGTCACCTTAGGGAAAACAAAGAGAAGTGCATTAATCCATATTGTACTTTGTACAATATACGGAAGGGTCTCATGGGTAAACGAGGGAGACATTATTAACAGAAAGAGGTTTGTAGGTCATTTGCGGAGTGTGGTGGCCCACTAATTTGTGCCCCATTTGCCAGTAAGGGGCCCACTAAGCTACAGATATGCCTCAGGTTCTCCAAAGGGAACGTCGCCAAAGTGTCTTTGCCAAGGTTAGGGAGCTTTGTGTGGGTTTTAGGTCCACATTTGTCACTAGGACATTTGAAAGTCATTGCTTCCAGGTGTATAGAAAAATCCCACAGGGCACATTTGTTTTTTGACATATCTTTTTTGACTTTTGATTCCAAAGGAATATTACATCGCAGATGCCTCTGAGGACCAGGTGTTTGTGTGTGTCAGCCACAGTAACAACCGTACCAATTTATACATCTCAGAGGCAGAGGGGCTCAAGTTTTCCTTGTCCTTGGAGAATGTGCTCTATTACAGCCCAGGAGGGGCCGGCAGTGACACCTTGGTGAGGTAAGGAGACCATGAGTCCTTCTCCTGCCTTCTTAGGCCAACACAACCATTAGCTTCTCTCTGGTTCAGTTGTTTTCAACATTAGCTGAACATGTGAATTCACCCGGGGAGCTTTCAGAAACCCGACTCCTGGCTCACGTGCCCAGAGATCACTACGGGATGGGTTTGGGGTGTGGCCAGGTAATGAGTATTTTAAGAAGCACCGTAGGTGAATCTTATGTGCAGGCAAGTCTATAAACTATAGCTCTAGCTAACATTTCGGGTCAGAGCTACTGTGTTAATCACTCCCTTGGGCTCCTTTTGTTCAGTTTTCTGGTTTTGTGGTTTCTGAGCAGTGAAAAACAGCACTTGGAAAATATCAAGTCAGAGAGAGCTGGCATATGCAGCCAGGCCATGGGGCCCTCCCTTCAAGTGGATCAGGTTAATTGATGTCATTACTCTTTTACTTAGAGATATTACAAGCTGTTGTTTTGTAAGGAGAGGCACCAACGTCATTTATCCTTTGTCTGTAAATCATGTGCTTAGAGCTGTTTTGCAGTCCAGTGGTGGGCAATCTCTGAGCACCACACCCATCAAGGGGCCGTGGAGGAGCTGGGGGTTTGGGAGGGATCAGTTGTTCTTAAGATCCTTTCAGGGTAATTTATTCTGATTTGTCACTTGACAAACCAGACTTGTGTGACCTGTGTGACTGTGGTTAGAGTTCCCTCTGCTATTGGAAAGAGTCTCCTGTGTGAAGCTGACTGGTCTGGGATGGGGCCCTGCTCTCTGGCTATGGTAACGAGGTCTGAGGGCATGCCCCTGTGCCCACTGTTTCTGGGCAATTCATTCCATTGTCAGTTTATTCAGAAGTATGCTGCTGTTCTCTGCCAGACAGTTTTCTACGTATAGCCACAAAATAATGTACACAAAAGTAAAATATCAGAACAAAGTCCGTCTTCCATGGAGTTTATATTCTCACTGGGGAAGATAGAATAAGACCAAATATGTGATCTGCATGTTGAAATGAAAAATAAGGCAAAATCAGGGAATGGGAATTTGCAAGGGTGTTCCGTTATTATATTGGCTGCATCAGGATGGGGACACTTAAGCAGGTGCCTGAATTATGTGAGGGAAGGAACCAAGCAGATGCCTGGGTGAGTAGCACTGAAAGCAGGGCAGACGGGAAGCATAGTAACTCTGAGGCTGGACTGCACTGGTGTTTTAGGAGAAGGGAGGAGGCCAGAGTGGCTGGAAGGGCTGAAGTGAGGGAGACAGAAGGAAGAAATGGAACCTAAGAGAGCAGGGCTCATATCCCATAGGGCCTTCAGGGGCTTGTGAAGAACTTTGTTTTGTTCTTCTTTTTTTATTTTCGAGATGCAGTCTTGCTCTGTTGCTCAGGCTGGAATGTAGTGGCATGATCTTGGCTTACTGCAACCTCTGCTTCCCCAGTTCAAGTGATTCTCCTGCCTTAGCTTCCCAAGTAGCTGGGATTACAGGCGTGTGCCACCAGGCCTGGCTAATTTTTGTGTTTTTAGTAGAGACAGTGTTTTACCATGTTGGCCAGGCTGGTCTCGAACTCCTGACCTCAAGTGATCTGTCTGCCTCGGCCTCCCAGAGTGCTGGGATTACAGGCATGAGCCACCACACCCGGGCCTGTTGTTTTCTTTTAAATGAGATGGAAAGTTTAGACAAGGAGATGGACATAATCTGATTTAACCTTTTAATTTATTTTTCATTAAAAAACTGTGAATTGCATTCTATATCAAAAAGAATTTAAAACATAAATGGATAGTGTTATAAATAATTTTAAGTGAGCATGCATGTGGCTTATCTTTTACAGAAGTTATCCTCAATGTTGTGTGGGAATTTGACTACTGTAGGAAACAGAAAGACTAGTTGTGAAAGTATTGCGGAGATCCAGGCCAGTAGGGATGGATGTTGGCTGGACCCAGGGCAATCGCACTAGAGATGTTGGAAATGGTCAGACCCTCAATGTATTTTGAAAGTAGAGGCTGGGCTCAGTGGCTTATGCCTGTAATCCCAGCACTTTGGGAGGCTGAGGTGGGCAGATCATGAGGTCAGGTGTTCGAGACCAGTCTGACCAACATGATGAAACCCCGGCTCTACTAAAAATACAAAAATTAGCTGGTTGTGGTGGCATGTATCTGTAATCCCAGCTACTTGGGAGGCTGAGGCAGAAGAATCTCTTGAACCCGGAAGGTGGAGGTTGCAGTGAGCCAAAACGGTGCCACTGCACTCTAGTCTTGGCGACATAGAGAGATGCTGTCTCAAAAAAAAAAAAAAAAAGAAAGAAAGAGTAGAACCAATGGGATTTGTTGATGGATGGGATGAGGGTTATTACAGAAGGAGGAATAAAGGGACTGTCGTTGCTTCACCCCTGCTGCTTGTAAAGAGGTGGCTGCACAAGAAGTCAGGGAGAGCTGGGCCAAGGACAATATTCGGGGGACATCATGAGCTTAGTTTGGGACTTACCTGGTTGGAGAGGCCTATTAGATATCCACGTGCCCAGCTCTCTACCTGGTCTCCGATAGTGCTTTTCTACTTCCTGTTTCTTCTCTTTTGGAGGTGCCCGGCTTTTATTTCTTTCCTCCCCTGACATAGACTCATGGATTAATTATTATTTAATGTGTTATAAACCATTCCTGCCATGATTCATTTGGATGCTCAGTTTGTCCTGGTTTGGTCAGTGGCAGATCCTAGCTCCTTCAGGCTGGTTCTTGTGATTTTTTATTTAAAAAATTATTTATTGGGCAGGTGTGGTGGCTAATGCCTGTAATCCCAGCATTTTGGGAGGCCGAGGCAGGTGGATCACGAGGTCAGGAGATTGAGTCCATCCTGGCTAACACAGTGAAACCCTGTCTCTACTAAAAATACAAAAAATTAGCGGGTCTTGTTGGCACATACCTGTAGTCCCAGCTTTCCTGGGACGCTGAAGCAGGAGACTTGCTTGAACCCAGGAAGCAGAGGTTGTAGTGAGCCGAGACCATACCACTACACTTCAGCCTGGGTGACAGAGTGAGATTCCATCTCAAAAGAAAATTATTTATTGAGTTGAAATGTATATAACATCAGCTTAACCATTTTAAAGTGGGCAATTCGGTGACATTCAGTACATTTACAATGTTGTGGCACCGCCACCTCTGTTTAATTTTATGGCCTTTTCATTTCTCCAAAAGAAAACCCGATACCCATTAAGCCACTTCTCTCCACTGTCCCTTTCTCCCAGCACCTGGCACCTATCAATCTGATTTCTGTCTATTTTACAGGATGTTTCCTCTAAATGGAATCATACAATAATATGTGACCTTCTGTGTCTGGCTTCTTTTACTTGGCATAATGTTTTCAAGATTCATCCATGGGTACCATATATCAGCACCTCATTCATTTTTATGGGTGAATAATGTTCTTCTTTTTAAAATAGCTAAAATAATGAATCATTATCCCTCAGACCTTTCACTGACTTTTAAATTTTTGTTTTCACCATTGAAAGCCCCTGACTATGGGGTGGAAAAGTCACAACTTGCTAAATATATTCTTATCTTCCTCATTTGTCAGATATTCAGGGTGAATGTTTCATGCTGGGACGGTCTAGAAGCCAGAGCAATTGCCCTTTACAGAGTTATGAAGGCCGCCTCGCCCCGCCTGAATGCTCAGTCTAGTGAAGAAACTGGAAGTAGATTCACTTCAAGAGTCATAGACCAGTGTCCCACTCAGTTTTCTCATTCTTCTCAGATTTTATCTCAAGGCTAGAGAGGTTCTGATGTACTCAGTTGAGTGATGTTTAGTCATCTGCATCTCGATCTCGGCCAGATGAAATGGGGTAAAGGTGAATTAGCACATCATGTGGGCAAGCTGGTTTAGAGTAAGCTGCTATGTGAAATGAGCCAAGCCTCTGAACTGAATAGGAAAGTGTGGTGTCTGGAAACTGCTTCTAAGTTACTTAGAGAAATGGAGAAAGAGCTCTTACTAGGGAATGACCCTGGCCTTGGTGGGATGTGTCAGTGATCCGAGTGGTGGGATGTGCCAGGTGAGAGTCTCATGGAAAGCACTAGCTAGATATAGGATGCTTTGGAGGAACTGATGTGCTGAGGAGATGCCAGGCCCTTGAGGGCACCTTAGGGAGGAGCACTGGCCCAATTGGTGAGGGTATTGCCAAGGCATGGCTTCTGCACTGAGTGGGGCTATAGGGGACCTGGTGAGCTGCTGGGCAAGCCTTGGCCTGGGGTCCTCTGGGAAGAAGGGGAGAAGTGCCCTGGTGAGGGCCAATGAGGACAAAATGGGAGAAAGTAGACTCTGAGAGAGTACTTAGGGTGAGGCGAATTGTTACAGGGCAGGTCAAGGGGGGGAAAGGAAAGGATGGGCTGGGACTCCTGGTGGAGGAGCATGTGAGATACAGGAAGACAGGCTTCTGCTTGGAAGTGAAGAATCTGACCGGAGAAAGAAACAGGGCTTATGTAAATGAGAGGCATTCAGACCTCCCCGATACACAGAAGAAGCCCCTAACCCGTGGGATGACAGAGTTTATGATGGTAACCACCAGTGAAGTAGAGCAGAGATCAGCAGAGAGCAGGAGGGAAAGAGACCTTAAGCTGGTTCCTAAGGAAGCCCCTGAAAAATAACTGAACTAGACTCAGGGAAACCCACATGTCAGAGAATGTGATCTCAACTCCAGCATTTGATTCAGCATTCTGCTCAGTCCCTCAGCCTGAAGCAGCTTTGTGGAGGATCCTAGTGTTCCTTTTCCTGCCTCAGAGGTTGTCATTTTCGTCTTTCTGTCTGAGGTGGCAGGGCAGCCATCCAGCTGAAGAGATTGTGTGGAGGCTGATGATGGAGTGGAGGATTTCTCTGCTTTATTAAAGTGTAGCCGGTGGTTCAGAACCCCTGAAATAAAGGGCACGCTTCCAGTCTTAACAGCCATGTATGAACCATGGTCACAATTTCTCAGAGATCTGCTGTATTTTGTAGTGTTGTGTATCATTTTAGCACAAAACGACTTTCCAATGGCATCAGGGTATCAGCATAGAAGATACAGCCTGGGAGGGACTTATTCTCTTAGCAGATATAACCCCAAGCTTTCTAAAGTCATCCTTGCTGTATGTGCAGTTTCTTTAGGAAGGAATAGACCAGTTCTGCTGAGCTTCTGACAGAATATGCTGTGGGCTTCCATCTGATCAGGGTGTTGGACGATTAGGTTGTAAATACCTAAAGAGGGACTGTGTAACCCAGAGTTATGTTGCTACAGATTGGGTTGAATTTTAAGCCTCAGCACTGTTATTGGTGTCTTCCAGGTCTGACTTAATGATTTCTGTTTTTAAAGGTTCACTGGAGGATTTGGAGTCAATTTCAATAGTGAAGTAATAGATGTGATTCTCATGTCAACTTTTGTATGTTACATTCATCGTTCTAAACCCCCTGTTAGGAATTGTTGATCAGATAAGCCTTTTGGCCCTAAAAATTGACAAGAAATAGATTTTTAAAAATAGCAGATTATCTGGCTGGGCATGGTGGCTCATGCCTGTAATCCCGGCAGTTTGAGAAACTGAGGCAGGTGGATCACTTGAGTTAAGGAGTTCGATACTGTCTTGGCAACATGGCAAAACCCTATCTCTACCAAAAAATAAAAGAATTAGCTGGGTGTAGTGGCATATACCTATTGTCCAAGCTACTTGGGAGGCTGAGGTGGGAGGATCATCTGAGCCTGGGAGGTCAAGGCTGCAGTGAGCCATGATTACACAACTGCACTTCTGTCTGGGCAATAGTAAGACCCTGTCTCAAAAAAAAAAAAAAAAAAAAGTGGGGGAGTGAAGTAATAACAACATGCTAGAATGTGGATGAACCTTGAAAGCATTCTGCTAAGCGAAAGTAACCAGATACAAAAGACCACATATTGCAGATTCCATTTCTATGAAATATCCAGATAGGCCAATTCATAAACACAGGGAGCAGATGAGTGGTTTCCAGGCTTGGGAAAGGAAGAGGAAATGGAGAGTGACTGCCAGCGGGTATGAGGTTTCCTTCTGGAATGATGAAATGTTATGGAACTAGATAGTAATGATCGTTGCACAATATTGTCAATGTGCCTAATGCCACAAAATTGTATACTTTTTAAATGGTCAAATTTTATATTATTTATAATAAAAAGCAAATACCAATTCAGGTTCATAGCTGTTTATTTTCTTATTGTAGGTATTTTGCAAATGAGCCATTTGCTGACTTCCACCGAGTGGAAGGATTGCAAGGAGTCTACATTGCTACTCTGATTAATGGTTCTATGAATGAGGAGAACATGAGATCAGTCATCACCTTTGACAAAGGGGGAACCTGGGAATTTCTGCAGGCTCCAGCCTTCACGGGATATGGAGAGAAAATCAATTGTGAGGTATCGATGCTTTAATCTTGTTTTGCTTTTTAATATAAGGGAAAGAGCCCTGCTCTGTGGTAGTTTCCTATGTCTAGAATTTATTGAAAAAATACAAGATCACATAGTATTTTATTAATATCACATGGAACAGACTTTTATCTGTGTTGCTACTTTGTAGTTTCCAAACTCTGCTCTGAAGTCTCACTACCACTTCTGGACAGAAGCAACTCAAAAAAAAAAAAAAAGTAGTATTCATTTTAGTGCTACTTGTTCAGTTAGGCAATTACTTGGTCTTTTGGATTTTTGAATTTTATTTGTCTGTGGTGGGCTATGTGGACTCCCCTATATGCTGCATCTGTGGCCCTTTGGAAAGTTCTTTTGGAGACTCTTACTCTAGAATTTACTTCTTGGTTTTTCTTCTCTGTTTGGCAGTGGGTCTTGGCTTACCACATCAAATCTAATTTTGGAAAGAGGCAGCCTATAAGTAGATATAGGCAAATATCTGGGTGCTTCCTCTTCCCTCAGTAGTGTCTTCTACAGCAGCTTGGTGAGATCTTGGGTGGTTGGGGCTTGGGTGTTTTTGAGCATGCTGTGGGGGTCAGGCTTCAGTTAAATTGAATTAATGGTATCATTAAAATTCAGCTTTTGTTTCCCTGACTGATCAGTTTATTTATGAAGTGGAGGACAGTTCATCAGCTTTTGGTTTTTTTCTTCTGAGTTGAGGTGGTAGAAGGAATGTGTAGGAATGGTTAAGTCTGATTGCCTGAGGATACAGAAACTCTTCAATGAATAGACCTCCTTGCAGGCAGAGAGAAGCATGAGTCAGAAAGGGGAGTGAGCAAATAAATATTTCTTTGAGACCCAACCTAATTTGTTCCAGTTTTCATTGGTCAAACTGAGACGCTAGCAAGACAGATACTTGTTAGAGGTCCTTCTGTGACAAAAATAGGTAGCAAATAATCCAGCAAACTTTGCTGCCATTTTTACCTGACCACAACCACATAAGCATATAGTTCTCCTGTTCAGAACCCTGGCCACATCTGAGTAGCATTGAGCAAGCATTTTCTGAGCGGGAGAACTGAGCGTGACCATATGGCAAAAGGTCTTGTCCTGATTGCTTGCAGAGCTACTAAAATCTGAACATGAGTGATGGAGGCCAGATTGAATCACTTGAAGCCTTGCCCTGTATACCTACACCTTTGTGCAAATGTAAAATACATAGGAAAATATTTATTGCTAATCCTTTGGTTTTTGTATATCATATACTATACATCAGGGGAGCTTACTCATGAGATTTATGACCTCTGATTCTTGTTCTTTCTTATGACAGAATTGTTGGAATCATGTTGGAAATACATCTCTCACTTAGAAAATGAATATGACAAAATTATTTCATTTCTCTTTAGTTCTAAGTCACTTGAGAGAATCTCTGAGTGACAGGATGTGATGATGTCACACACATTTTTCCCATCTACTTCAGTTGACACTGATTTCTAATTGTTAGTCCCTGAGAGTCTCAGAAGGCCTTTCTAAGTTCTAGTTGTTCTCTTCTTCCATGGGACATTTATGTGGGTTCAGATGATCCTCTATGCCAGGGGTGTGTGGGGACAGCTGGGCTGTGAGTCTGGTTTCCTCTGGGCCATGTCAGCTGCCCTCATGCAGGCTGCAGGGTTTACAGGGAGTGCTAGGCATGGTATCACATGCTGACACTGCCTGGAACTTGGATTGTTTAGCTTTCCCAGGGCTGTTCCCTTCATCTGGCTCAGCGCCTCAGTCAACTCCTCAACCTCCAGCTCCGGAGAATGCCCATCCTGTCCAAGGAGTCAGCTCCGGGTCTCATCATTGCCACCGGTAAGTGTGCCTTGCCTGTTCTCACAAGGGGTTCAGCTGTCTAGGGATGTGCAGCCAAAGGCTTGAAGGCATTCTTAGTTGCTAGATACTACTCAGAATTTTTGGCTGGGCAAGGTGATTATCTGACATATTCTTGAAATTAAACATGATTATTTCTCTTGCATTTTAGGCTCAGTGGGAAAGAACTTGGCTAGCAAGACCAATGTGTACATCTCTAGCAGTGCTGGAGCCAGGTGGCGAGAGGTCAGGCCCCTCCCCCAACCCCCTCCCCTCCACCCTGGTTCCTGCGTGTGTGAGAATGTGGACTGTGCCTTGACATTTCAGGGACACAAATGGCCCATGGCAGAGACCAACAATGCCAGATATGACTATACAATCAAGAAAGGTACCTGAAGCCTCTGATTTGTATCTACAGTGACTTTAAATTAACAACAGACCTTTGCAAATGTGTGAATTTTAGTAAACGTTCTAAGATTATGAGCTCTATGAGGGCAAAGACAATGTCTGTTTTACTGACTTGTTTATTCTTAGGACCTGTAAGGGTACCTGGTGTGGAGTGGGGGCTTAAGGCATATTTGCTGCCCATATCAGCAAATTGTACAAAGTAGTGATATGAGGCCTGAAACAGGCTATTTCTATTATTATTCTTTATATTACTCAAGTTGAAATGAAGTCTGTCCTTGCTGGGCTATGTTGTATGGACGCTTTCATCTCATTCTGTGCTGTGGAAGTAGACTTTTTTACCTTAAGGTTGTAGAACTGGTATTGATCCTGATTGTACCAATTCTTCGTCCCAAAATGCTAATTGATCTTCATCGTTGGGCATTAGTGAATTTCCAAAGTTGTGAAAAAAGTAAGTTTATCAGCCTCCCATCATTTATTAAGTCCAAGGAAGTCTGTTTGGTCTTGTTCTGTAGGGGTTGCTTTCAGGGGTGACCCACTAATTATGCCAGGAGCCCCCGGGTAAAACTCAACAGATCACTTGACAGGATGAGCACCTCATCATCGAGCATCTGGGGAGCATGTCAGGAGTGATGTGCAGTTCTCAGAAGGGCTAGTGGGCATAGCTCCCATCCGCCTGGTTCTTTACTGGGTATGCACCATGCTCACTTTTATATTTTAATAGATAATGTGTAAAGCAGTAATAAAAATACCCAACATTTGTTTGGCACCTTGCAGTTCACAGAGGCCTGTCACAAGCCTTCTCTCACTTGTGGCAGGGCTTAACATCGCTTCTGAGGAGAGAGATGAGGCTCAGACACCGTGTACCGTATGGTGGTGAACATAAACATGTGTTCAGATGAAGGAGGTTGTTAAGGCCATCGTAGAGTGTGGACAGTGTGAAGGGGAATTTTTGGGTTGTCCTTGTTCAGCTCCCAAGGTAAGATTAAGCAGCTGCTTTCCCCTTTTGTGGAGCTGGACGTTCCTTTGGAAATGGTGTATCCTCTTCTCTGCGAATAGGCCTGTGGTTGGTTTGTGCCTTCTGCTGTTGGTGCAATTTGGGATTTGCACATCTGCAAGTGATTTCCTTCTGGGTAGAAAGCAGTGTCTTGTTCCTCTTCCAGTGAAGTGGTATCATCTGGCAATTACTGGGGCAGCTGTCAGTGCCTCCCTCCACACGCGCCTTGTGTCTGCCAAGAAGCAGCCAGTGCACAAGAGACCTTATTTTGGGACATAGCAGAGAACTGACTGGGGGAATGAAAAGATTGTGAGTGTATCTGTGTGAGTGGGCATCTGAGTCCCCATGGGCAGCCTTCACTTTAGAGAGACAATCTGGGCTGTGTGAGGAAGCAGGTGGTGGCAGAAGAAGAGGCTGTAGTGGACAGAATGCTGCCTGGAGCACTGATAATCATAATTCGAGTTTTCTTTTTCCACCTAATTAGTTGTATAAATTCTCTGATTCCCAGAATTCCTTTTTTGTGCTTTTTTCTTTTTAAAATAATTTTTATTCTTTTATTTTTAGCTTTTTTCTTTAAAAACTTTATTGCAGCAGATAAAGGCACAGTACACTGCACATAAAGTGTACAATTTGATCAGAATTAATTACGGTCACCACAATTAAGATAACAAACATTTTCATCACCCTCCCCGAGGTATCTTTGTGCCCCTTGGTAATCCATCCCACTCTCCTCTCTAGTCCTTGTCTGCTTTTGTTATTCATTGGCATTTTCTAGAATAGGTTATTCATTGGCATTTTCTAGAATTTTGATAAGTGAACTCACACAGTATATACTCTTTTTGCCTGGCTTCTGTCACTCATCACGATGATTTTGAGTTTCATCCAAGTTGTTTTGTGTATCAGTTATTCATTCCTTTTTAATTGCTAGTCGTGTTCCATTGTAGCGATATATCATAACTTATTTATTCATTCATCTGTTGATAAACATTCCAGTTTTGCTGATTACAAATATAGCTGTTGTGAACATTTATGTAAATATTTTTTTTTTCATTTCTGTAGGGTAAATACTTAGAAATGGATAGCTGGGTAGCATGGGGAGTATATGTTTAACTTTTTAAAGAACTGCCAAATTATTGTCTCTTTTACCTTTACACCAAACAGTATGTGAGAATTTTAATTGCTTCACATCTTTGCCAACACTTGATGTGATTAGTCTTTTTAATTTTAGACATTTTAATAAGCATGTAGTAATATCTCATTGTAGTTCTAATTGGCATTTTCCAATTAATGATGTTGAGCTTCTTTTCATGTGCTCACTGGTCATTTTAAAATCTGGTTGTGAAGTGTCTGCCCAAATCTTTTGCCTTTTTGAAAAAATTGGGTTGGTCCAGCACAGTGGCTCATGACTACAATCCCAGCACTTTGGGAGGCTGAAGTGGGAGGATTGCTTGAGCCATGAGCAACATAGGGAGACTTCATCTCTACAAAAAATAAGAACAGCTGGGCATAGTGGCACATGCCTGTAGTCCCAGCTACTCAGGAGGCTGAGGTCAGAGGGTCATGTGAGCCCTGGTGGTTGAAGATGTAGTGAGCTGTGATTGTGCCACTGCATTCCAGTCTGAGCAACAGCGTGAGAGCCTGTCTTAATAGCTATATAAATAAATTTAAAAGAATAATTTTAATAATTGGGTTGTCTGTCTTCTTTGAGTTGTGGGGAATTTTTTTTAAACAATATATTCTGGATTCAGGTCTTCTGTATGATATGTGGGTAGATACTCATTTTTTCTATATGGAGATCCAATTGATTTAGCACCATTTATTGAAAACACTTCTCTCTCCCCCACTGAATTGCCTTGGTATCTGTTTGAAAATCAGTTGGTCATATATGGGCCAATATTAGGAATATTGGATCAATTTCAAGACTTTATTCTATTCCATTAATCTATCTTTTCAGTAATACCAAATTGTCTTAATTTCCAAAGCCTTATAGCAAATGTTGAGATCAAGTAGGGTCTTTCAACTTTGGTTACTTCAAAAATCATTTTTATTATTGTAGGTTTTGTATTTCCTTATACATTTTAGAATCGCTTGTCAATTTCAATGATATCTGCTGGGATTTTTATTATGATTGCTTTGAATTTATAGATCACTTTGGAGGAGAGTTGACATGGTGATACTATTGACTCTTCTGATCCATGAATGTAAATCTTTTTTCATTTCTTCTTTAGTTTCTCTTAGTACTTCGTAGTTTCCAATGTAGAGTCCTATACATCTTTTATTAGCTTTATTCCTAGGTATTTTTAGTTTTTTTGTACTACTGTAAATATTTTATTTTCCAATTTTTATTCTAGTATATAAGAATGCAATTGATTTTTAAAATACTAATCTTGTTTTCTGTGACCGTGCTAAAGTAATTCATTAGTTCTAGTAGGTTTTTAGATTCTATGTAAGCATTCATACCATTGACAGTTTTATTACTTCCTTTCTGATCTTAATGTCTTATATTTCTTCTTTCATTCTTCCTTCTTCCTTTTTCTCTTCTTCTTCTCTTTCCCTCTTTTTCTCAATTTTCTCCGCTCTGATTTCTTTAATTCTTCTTATCACAATAGCTAGGACCTCTGTACAGTGTTGAATAGAAGTAATGAAAATAGGCATTGCCTTTTTCTCTCTCTGGGGGAAATAATTCAGCCTTTTTACCGTTAACTATGGTGTTAGCAGTAGATTTCTTTATCAACATTTGGGAAGTTCCCTGTTATTACTAGTTGCTGAGTATTTTTTATCATAATCAGATACTGGATTTTGTCAATTACTATTTTTACATTTATTAAAATGATGTTTTTTCTATTATGTAATATGTTAAATATTGCATTAATCAATTATTGAATATTAAAACAACCTGGAATTCCTAGGATAAACTCTACTTGGTCATAATGTATTATCTTTTTTATGTGCAGCTAGATTTGATTTGCTAATATTTTGTTAAAGATTTTTGTGTTATTTGTGATACTTGTCTGTAATTTTTAAAAACATCTTTCTCAAGTTTTGATATTAGGGTTTGGCTAGTATCATAAAATAAGCAGAGTGATGGACGCCTCTTCTTGTTCTTTAGGACAAAGTTTAGTGTTATTTTTTCTTGTGTGATTCCCTAATGAAACTGTCCAGGCCATGAAGTTTCTTTTTGGGAATATTTTTTTGATAAGTGATTTCATTTCCTTGGTTGTTATAAGACTATTCAGATTTTCTTCTTTTTGTTTAATTTTGATGAGTTGCGTATTTCAAGAAATTTGTCCCTTCACCTAAGTTGTGACATTTTTTAGCCTTATGCTATTAATTATATATTCTCTTTGTCTTTTTAATGTCTGTTGGATCTTCGGTGATTTCGTTCCTGATCTTGGTGATTGTGTATTTTCTCTATTTTTTTCTTAGTTTAGGTGTTTCAATACTGTTGATCTTTCCAAAGAATCTGCTTTTGGCTCTGTTGGTTTTCTATTATCTGTTTTCTGTTTTGTTGATTTTCTAAAATTATTTTTTCCTGGGTCAGGCGCGGTGGCTCAAGCCTGTAATCCCAGCATTTTGGGAGGCTGAGGCGGGTGGATCACGAGGTCAAGAGATCGAGACCATCCTGGTCAACATGGTGAAACCCCATCTCTACTAAAAATACAAAAAAATTAGCTGGGCATGGTGGCGCCTGCCTGTAATCCCAGCTACTCAGGAGGCTGAGGCAGGAGAATTGCCTGAACCCAGGAGGCAGAGGTTGCAGTGAGCCGAGATCATGCCATTGCACTCCAGCCTGGGTAACAAGAGCGAAACTCCGTCTCAAAAAAAAAAAAAAAATTATTTATTCCTTTATTTATTTTTTTTGTCGCTTATTAAGATATGACCTTAGGTTATTGTTTTTATATCTTCTTTTCTAATGTAAGCATTTAAAGCTGTAAGTTTTCCTTTAAATACTAATTTAGCTATATGCCACATGTTTAGATATGTTGTATTTTTAGTATTTTTAAGTTAAAAGTATGTTTAATGTACTCTTTTATTTATTTATTTATTTTATTATTTATTTATTTATTTATTTTTTGAGATGGAGTTTCGCTCTTGTTACCCAGGCTGGAGTGCAATGGCGCGATCTCGGCTCACTGCAACCTCCGCCTCCTGGGTTCAGGCAATTCTCCTGCCTCAGCCTCCTGAGTAGCTGGGATTACAGGCACGTGCCACCATGCCCAGCTAATTTTTTGTATTTTTAGTAGAGATGGGGTTCACCATGTTGACCAGGATGGTCTCTATCTCTTGACCTCGTGATCCACCCGCCTTGACCTCCCAAAGGGTCGGGATTACAGGCTTGAGCCACCACGCCCGGCCTAATTTTTTGAATTTTTAATAGACACGGAGTTTCACCATTTTGGCTAGGCTGGTCTTGAACTCCTGACCTCAAGTGATCTGCTTGCCTTGGCCTCCCAAAGTGCTGGGATTACACGTTTGAGACACTGTGCCCAGCCCTGAACAGTACATTTTTCTAAACATCCATTCACTTTCAACCCATCTATGTCTTGATATTTTAAGTGTTTTTTTTTTCTCTCTCTCACTCTTTTTTGAGGTTGGGCCTTGTGTGTTGTACAGGCTAGTCTTGAACTCCTGTGTTCAAGTGATCCTGCCAAGTAGCTGGAATTAAAGGCGCATGCTACCATGCCTTGTTCTTTAAAGTGTTCTTACAGACAACGTATAGTAGGGTCTTGCTTTTTTAAAAGTCATTCTGCCAAGCTCTGCTTTTTAACTGAAATGCTTAGGCCATTAACATTTAATAGAATTATTGATATATTTGAATTTAGGTCTAATATTTTATTTATTTTCCTTTCATCTCTCCTATTTATTATTCCTCTGTTCCTCCCCCCCACCTTTTGTATTATCTAGATACATTAACTATTCTACTTTTATTTAGATTTTTTGGGGGGTTTACCTGTGTATTTCTAGTGGTTTCTCTAAGGATTGCAACATACATATCTAATCTTTCATAGTCTTCTTTGAGTTGGTATTGCACTTAACATAAAATTTAGAACCCTTTTAACCATATAAGTTCCTTTTTTCCTCCCCTGCCTATATGTTATTTTCATATGTATAACATCAACTTACATTACAAAACCCACAATGCAATGTTTGTTTTGCTTTAAATTATCATATGAATTTCAAAGAAGTTAAATATTTAACCAGACATTTACCACCCTCTTGCTTGCTCTTCATTCTGGAAACTCTGTTTACCCATGGGAAATTTCCCTACAGCCTAAAGAAATTCTTATAGCATTTCCTATAGAGATCTGTTGTCTATGAATTCTCTTGTTTTAACTTCATTTGAAAATTTCTATTTTACCTTCATTCCTGAAGGGTGTGTTTATTGGATAGAGAAGTCTAGATTGACAGTAATTTTCTTCCAGTTCTTTGAAGATGCCTTCTGTTTTCTGGTATCACTGGGTTCTGATGAGAAATGTGTTTTCATTTTAGCTATCATTCTCCTGTGTGTAACATGCCATTTTTCTCTAGTAGATGCTGATTTTGAATCTATATATCTTTCACCAAATTTGGGAAATTTTTAGCCATTATTTCTTCAAATATTTTTTTTCTGCCCCCATCCGTTTCTCTTGCTCTTCTTGGACTCCAGTTACATATTAGACTTAATTGTTCTTGTTCCCCATTGTTCTTGGCAATCTTTTTTCCCCTGTATGTCCTTCAGAACATACAGATAGATTGGTAATTTCAACAGATCTATATTTACTTTGAAGTTCACTAATTTCTTTGTCATTTCTTTTCTAATGTTGAGCCCATCAGTTAATTTCTTATTTCAGACATTATATTTTTCTGTTATAAAATTTGTTTTGTTTCTTTTTAAAAATTGTTTTCGCTTCTCTGGGAGAATTCTTATCTTTCGTTCATTTCACGTTTTTCTTGCCCTCAGGGAACATGGTTATAATAGCTATTTTAAAATTCCAGCTGGGTCTGGTGGCTTATGCCTGTAATCCCAGCACTTTGGGAGGCTGGGGCAGGCAGATCATTTGAGGTCAGGAGTTTGAGTCCAGTCTGACTAACATGGTGAAACCTGGTCTCTTCTAAGAATATAAAAATTAGCTGGGCATGGTGGTGCATGCCTGTAATCCCAGCTAGTTGGGAGGATGAGGCAGGAGACTCACCTGAACCCAGGAGGCAGAGGTTGCAGTAAGCTGAGATCACACCACTGCACTCTAGTCTGGGCAACAGAATGAGACTCTGTCTCAAAAACTAAAAAAATAAAAAAATAAATTCAATATATGGGTCACTTGGGATTGGCACCTTTTGACTATCTTTTCCCTTGAGAATTGGACACATCTTATGGATGTTTGTATGCTGTATGTTAAGTAATTTTGGTTTCTGTTGTGCACATGTGAGTGAAATTCATGAAATTAAGCCTTCTAAGGGATAGTGATATATTTTTGTTTCCACATGTAATCAGCCTGTTTAGGTTCTGACCCTGAGTTTTGTCTTGCTTTCTGTAGGTGGTAATTTAACTCTCTGTTCAGTCTGCTAAACCTTTGTTATACTGGTTTGTGTCTGTTTCATGCATGTACAGTTCAGGGGTTAGGCTGCGACTTCTGTAAGTTCATACACAAAATTAGGGGATTTACTTTTTTGATACTCCCTGCTATGGGATTCCATCCACACTTTCCCTATACTACACGGGCTCCTTTCCGTGGTTCCTTTGGGGGAAATAGGGTCTATTGCAGTTTTAGCTGTGACTGAGACTCAGGTGCACCCCATGACTGGGACTTTCCCTTAGGGCAAAGCTTTACCAGGAAATTCATGACTGTGGGTAATCTCTCTAGGTTTTAAATCTCCACAAGCTGCTTGCTTGTTTACTTCTCAGCATCTACTGATAGTTGAGGGTTTTTTTGTATTTTGTCCAGAGTTTTCAGCTGTAATTAGCAGGAAGGATGGGCTATAGAGGGCTAATACTGTCATAATAGAACTGGGACCTCAGTTACTTAATTTTTAATTATGGTTTGGTGAGAATCGTAGATTTGGATTTGAGTCCTACCTCTGCTGTTCACAGTCTGCCATTTTACTCTTAAGCCCTTGCTTTTTCATTTGGGAAAAAAATTGAGATACTAGAACTTTTTCTGCCTGTCCCTAAGATGGTATAGCACAGATGAGACGATGGATGTGAATGTCTTCTGTAAACTGAAAAACTGTTTTCAAGTGGTTGTCATCACTGTTATGTCTGTGTGCATGCCTGTGGGCATGTGTGCATGGTTCTGCACAGTTACCTCCACAGCAGTCACGGTGGATTTTTCCTCCTCAGGCACTTCCTGGACCTCACTACTACACATGGGGAGACCACGGCGGAATCATCATGGCCATTGCCCAGGGTATGGAAACCAATGAGCTCAAGTAAGTGTCTCTGATGAGGCCTTTTAACTTCAAACTGTTCTCCCAGAAATTTACATCTGTGATTATAAATGGATTATATCTGTACAGCACTAGGTTGTTGACAGCACAATTTGTGACCTCTGGACCTGACTTAAACTCTTTATCTCCAAAATGGGAATAATAAGAACCTGTTTTTTTCTATGTCAAATGGAGTTTGTGAGCAACAGGGCAATTAATTTTATGAATTTGAAAAGTATAACTCTATAGAAAGAATTAATAATGACTAAATAAGTAGAGGTTCTTTTTCCTTCTTTGCTTTGTGTCTTTATTACATAGCATGACTAATAATAAATAGCATTAATAATAATACATGAGTAACAATTACAGAATACATACAACTTGATAGCCATTGACTTTTGGTATACTTGGTTTTGCGGGGGGCATCTCATAGAGCTGGAAGGGATGTTTGGGTTAACTGTATCATTTCACAGATGAGAAAACAGGCTCAGGAAGGTGAATTAACTTACTCAGCCTCATTCCCTTTTTTAGTGACAGGGACAGGATTAGCCCTTAGGTTTTTAGATTGTGTCCTATATTCTTTGCAATATATTGTTCTGAAAAGCAAAAACGTCAGGAGTTTGTAACCTCTACCCCCTGATTTGATCACAACCAGTCCTCTGATTACTTTTGGCTGGTTATTGAATAGTTTATGTTAGGTCAAGTTCATGCTAGACCACACTTCTCCCTGTTTTTGAGCTGAACCCATTAGATAAATTCGTGAAGGATATGGAGAAGTCTTCTGTAACTATCTTGTTTATTGCAAGGAAAAAGCTTTCTTTTTTTTTTTTCTTTTCTTTTTTCTTTTTCTTTTTTTTTTTTTTTTTTTTTGTTCTTTTTAAAAACAGGGCCAGCAGCAAGAGAGAGGTGGGTGGTTTGGAAAAAGAGATCTTAGCAGCTGGTTTTTCCCCTGTGGCTAATTTGACATGTGCTGAGCAGCCTGGCCTCAGAGAAGGAGAGAGAAGCAAAGTATTTGGCATCCCACCTGGCTGTTCCCTGTTCTGTGTAGCACTGGTTAGCGGTTTCTTCAGAGGCAATAGTCCGAAAAGGTCCTATTTGTATGCAACACTCTGCATTCATATTCAGATTGGTATTTTCCCAGACAACGGCCATCACAGAGCACAGTACTTCCCACATTTGTGCTGTCATTTATATACCATTAATTTAATTATCATTTCACATGTTTAGCAAGCACCGATTGTGCCAGGTACTGTGTATCTGTAGATGAAAACTATGCATGCCACCCTGTAGTTATAAGCTGGGCGAGGAAACAATTGCAGCATTTGGTATACTGCTATGTGTATAATATGCACATAGGGGACATAGTTTGGCTTCCTAGGAATGCATTTCATTCTTTGTATGGCTTTCAGATTTCAGAGTCAGTTCTCGATTTGCCTTGTTTAACTTCTCTGAAAATTAAATTTGCATTCCAAACTGGCTCCTCTGAAGGAGTTAGTGTGATTCTAGTCCTCTTACACCATCTGTCGGTGCATATGTGCTCAGGGAACGCAGCGTCATTCTGCACTAGCTGGAGCAAAACACGATCAGGAAAATAAACTTGCTGCCAGAAAATCATAAAGCCTTCCCCAGACATTTCAAAATGACTTGGGTGTTGTAGACTTTGGGGGGTTATGGACACTGTAGCATTCCTCTACTCTTATAGGTCATTTGGAGGTGTGTGTTTGAATAGTTCAAATGAAGTGTTTGAAAATATGAAAATACATACAGGCCTCCTATTGACAGGTGCATGTGTCCCACATAGAAACCTGACTTGGCCTAAATCTGCGTAGCCACCTGGCATTTACTCAGTGTGTTGTTCAAAGAGGTATTTTGCTGCTTCTCCTGCTGCTCTGAAAAGCAAGAAATAATATTCAAGTTAGTTCAGATTCTCAAACTGCAATGGTGATTTGCTGTGATGCCCATGCATGAGTAGAGGATGCTTCTGGCAAAACTGGATATCTGTTGCTGGTCTAGGGCTTCAGGCCCCTTCTGAGTTTGGCTTTCCCCACCACAGAGATCTCTTTTCCTTTATGACTCATAGCATGTACAGGCTGTCCCGTTAATTTGGCATTGATCATATTCTGACTCCTTATGTTAGTTACCTTTACATGATGTGCCTGAATTCTGCAACTCGTCAGTAAGGTCTTTGGAGATAAACATTTCTACTCAATATAGGTTAACAGGCACTTAGCAAATTATTTGATTGAAATAGGTTATGCATACTTAATCTTCCAAGATTGCTTATGGGGTTTTCTTTTTTTTTAGCTGATTTATAAAAGTAGAAGAGACTCAACTAGTTTGCCAATTGCACAGCTCCAAGGGAACCACTACTGTTGTGCTCCATGTAAATGATAACCCCTGGAGCACAGATGTGAGTGGAGGTTCCCTGGATGTGTGCAACCTGGTGGTACCCGAGAGATGCCAGAGATGACCTAATCCACCTTCCTTAGTTTTCTCATGAGGGAATAAGTGATTAGTCAGGAGTTAATGTCCACACTGGAACTTGAGCATAGTTCTGTTAGGAGTCATTTCAGGTCAATTACACAGACAATTGTCAAACATCTACAATGAAGCAGATGCTGTGCTAGATACCAAGGATGCAAAGGCGAGTGGGGCACTGTTCGGGAGCTGCCTGTGCTCACTGTGCCTGTGCGATGTTTCTGAGCCAGATGCAGAGAGAGAGCCTGGGAGGAGAGGCTTGTTTGAAAGAGGGCTTTCTGCTCTGATCTTACC
Source organism: Saimiri boliviensis (assembly GCF_048565385.1). Classification (NCBI taxonomy): domain Eukaryota; kingdom Metazoa; phylum Chordata; class Mammalia; order Primates; family Cebidae; genus Saimiri; species Saimiri boliviensis. The sequence continues at coordinate 57,109,255 of NC_133454.1, forward strand.
CATGTTAGGGAGGAAAGCCAAGTAAAGTAGCATTAGTAACTCAAATAGGCAGTAGTGGGGACAGAAATTGAAACATTGCTCAAAGTAAACATTGGGAGATATATATATATATATTTTTTGTTTTGGTTGATGTTCTTTTAAGTTATTCATGTCTTTCTCTCCCTGATTAGCACAGATATCTAGGAGTTGAGTGTTAATCTGTTTCAGCTTTTGCCTTGAGTCTTCTCTGAGACTGTTACCTTTGTTACTGTGAGTTGAAATTGAGAGCAGGAAGCTGAACACTTTGTTTTGCTGTTGTGTCTACATGTCTGAAGTGAGTAAAGAAGAACCTGCACTGGGATTCACTTATTCATTCATTCAGCATGCTGCTCCTGTGAACCTGCTCACGGGACACATAGGAGCAGGGGCTTTTTCTTCAGAGAAGTGGCTGTTGCATTTTTGCACCTTGACCAAAGAAGATTCAAACACAAGTTTGTCAGCTTGATTACGGAAGATGAGATCAATTTCTGTTTCTTCGCTGTGGCTTGCTTGTCAGCGTGATGATATTACTCTTAGTAGTAATAATATTTTGAACTTGCTCTGAAGTATCTTTTTTCTAAGATTTCCGATTTCATAGGGCTTCTCTCTGAAAATTGTGAAAAGCTTCTCTAAAGACTGCACGCAGCAGAACAGTTGTCTTTTCTGGACCTGGGCTCTGGAAGCAGCCCCACAGTTCTAGAATGTGGGAGGCAGTGGTTAATGTCTTCACTTGATTGCAGCACCTCTCAGTGGTACAGTTGCTGGGAGAGCCACCTCTACTTTATCCTAACCCCTGTGGTTTCTTCTGCCCCTCTTCATACAGAGGAGCAGGTGTTCTTATCCCCCCCCTCTCTTTTTTTTTCTGGAGTACAGTGGTGCGATCTTGGCTCACTGCAATCTCTGTTTCCCAGGTTCAAGTGGTTCTCCCACCTCAGCCTCCTGGTAACTGGGACCACAGGCATGAGCCACCATGCCTGGCTAATTTTTGTACTTTTAAAAAATTTTATAGAGATGGGTTTTGCCATATTGCCCAGACTGTTCTCCTTTGAAGCAATCTACCCACCTCAGCCTCCTAAGTGTTGGGATTATAGGTGTGAGCCACCAAGCTAGGTCCTTATCACCTTTAACTGTTAAGAAACTGAGAGACAGGGTTAAAAAATGCAGTACAGTTTTCTTTAACTTCCTCCAACAGGCGTTTATTAATAATGAATGCCCTTTCTGTGTGCTAGAAAAGGTGCCAGGGACAGAAAAGTAAGATATCTAATTCCTGATGAACGTCAATCTAGTAGAAAACACTTGCAAAATCAAGTCACTTAAATATAGGGAGGAATAAGATTATGGAGAGCCCTGGGTGCAGTGGGAGCCAGAATGAGGGCCAGGTGGGGCTATCTGGGGGACAGAGGAGGGCCTCTGGGAGAGGAAACCTCAGCTGAGCCTAAAAGGATATAAAGCAAGGTCGGAATGCTTTTCCAGGGCGTTGAGCAAGGGCCAGAGCATGGATCAGTGGGGAACGTGTTCTTAAGTATTAATAAAATGCAAATTTCCAGGTGGGAAGTGGTGAGAGATGAGGCTGGAGGAAGGTATGCAGGTAGAGGCCAGGTGCTGGGGGGGCTTTACGTGTGCCTTACTAAAGAGATTGAAGTTTGCTTTTGAGGTGATAGGATCCCTTTGAGGATTTTGTTAGGGGAATGATATGGCTAGACTTGCACTATAGAACAGTGGATCTGGCAGAATGGAGAGGATGGATTCAGTGAAGAAAAACTAGCAGTGAGAGCGGATTCTAGGGTGTGTTTGAGGACTGGGTCTGCAGGGTCTGGTTTCTGATTCACCTGGGATGACGGGAGAAGTGATTATTCCACTCATAGAAAGGCAGACATAAAGGCGTAGGCTTGCAGGGCCGTGTATTAAATGCAGACATGGACAGGTTGAATTGAAGCCTCTCTGTTGTGTCTAAGGGGAGATGTCCAGCCAGAAAGCAAAGTATTTTCAATTCAAAGTTACAGTGAAGAAAGGCAGAACTGGGTGATGGTTTTCATAAATGAATGGATGAACGAATGAACTAATGAATGAATGTATATCAAGGGCTCTGTTTTTTTAAATTGATACATATGATTATGTCTGTTATTATGTATACTATTAGCCATCAGAGCAATGATCCTATTTCTTTCTAATTCTTTATAGAACTTACTAGATAGCCAATCCACTTACCCACTGGTCTGCCAATTTTGGTAATTTGAAACATAAACCTTGACTCATTTTGAACTTACCTGGCTACTATTCCAACATATTGCTGGCTGTGAGAATCACAGCTAGAATTAGCTAGCAAATAACTGAAATTTTTGCTCTTGGGTATATGACGTATTTTCCCATCTTGAATATGTTTTTAGGAACTTGATCTTGGTCAGGCACGGTGGCTTACAGGTGTAATCGCAGCACTTTGGGAGGCCGAGGCGGGAGGATCACGAGGTCAAGAGATCAAGACTATCTTGGCCAACATGGTGAAACCCCATATCTGCTAAAAATACAAAAATTAGCTAGGTGTGGTGGTGCACACCTGTAGTCCCAGCTACTCAGAAGGCTGAGGCAGGAGAATCGCTTGAATTCTGAAGGTGGAGGTTGCGGTGAGCTGAGATGGTGCCACTGCACTTCAGCCTGGGTGTCAGACAAAACAAAACAAGAAACCTGAACTCATCAGGAAGCTTTCTGCATAGCTACCTGCTAGAGTCCTAAGTTGGGTATCTACCACACTTCTTCCTTTTAAACTATCTGTGGTTATATTATGTTTTATTATTATATTATCTGACCTTCCCATCCTCTTGAGAGTTTTTGACCCTAAGATTACATTTATGTTTTTATCCGAACAGTTCGAATTCCTCATTCCTAAAGGCTAGTGCCCTATATCCTCTTTTATGACTTAAGAATGCAAAAATGACTTTGTTTCCTCACAAGGTTCTTGTCACTTTTACGAACACAAGTTCTCCTATAGGGGTCAGAATTCAATCCAAAATACGTGGTCAGTCCAAAATTCTGAAAAGCAACGTTTCTAAATGAGCAGTGTATTTTCAGATACAAGCTATGCTTGGTCATGCACCTTCTTACTAGTTTCATTAATGACTTATTGTCAGAGTCCTCTGGGAACTCTCAAGAAATGGGGTGATTCCTTTCCTGAAATTATGTTGGATTCAAGGAGCTCTTAAAGAGACTTCGCCTGAGGCTGGGCGCGGTGGCTCAAGCCTGTAATCCCAGCACTTTGGGAGGCCGAGGCGGGTGGATCACAAGGTCAAGAGATTGAAATCATCCTGATCAACATGGTGAAACCCCGTCTCTACTAAAAATACAAAAAATTAGCTGGGCATGGTGGCGTGTGCCTGTAATCCCAACTACTCAGGAGGCTGAGGCAGGAGAATTGCTTGAACCCAGAAGGCGGAGATTGTGGTGAGCCAAGATCGCACCACAACTGGGTAACGAGTGAAACTCTGTCTCAAAAAAAAAGAATTAGCCTGGCAATGTATAAGTAGGTGGACTTTAGCATTACCCCTGAGTGGGCAGATGGCTACCATCATGTGTGGATAATTGGTTGACCCTGCTGATTCAGTTTGCTTTAAAAGTGATATGAACCTTTAGCTCATCACACCGGTTACAAGGAAGAGATGGAATGAGTTAATTTATTCAAATGTCTGTTTCAAAAATTTCTTAAACCAAAAGCATATGCTAGGTGAGATTTCTCCTCTTGTGAGAGATTTGTAGGGGAAGATTACTTAGTCTCCCATTAACATTTATTCTTCTACCTTGTAACCCTACCACTTGGTTTAACCCCTAGCCTTTTTGTAGCAGTATCTTTTTTTTATTTTTATTTTTTTAATTTTAGACAGGATCTTGCTCTGTCACCCAGGCGGGACCGCTGTGGTGCTGTCATGGCACACTACAGCCTTGAACTCTTGGGCTCAAGCAGTCCTCACACCTCGGCCTCCGGAGGAGTAGCTGGGATCACAGGTGGGCACCACCACACCTGACTAATTAAAAAAAAAATTTCTGTAGAAAATTATATTTTTCTCATTATATTTATCAGGCTGGTCTCAAACTCCTGGCCTCAAAAGATCCTTACACCTCGGCCTCCCAAAGTGCTGGGACTACAGGTGTGTGCCACCACCACGCCTGGCCGAATAAATTCTAATAATCTCAGTACGAGACAAAGTGTTTGTATTCAATGATATCATGAAAAGATTTATGTCAAGTATTAGAATCCCAAGGGTGTAAAACTAAAATCTCAAAAATGTGAGAAAGGTGAAAGAAAGAGTTTTACATCTAATTTGGATATAAGAAGGGCCCCGAAGCCCTGTGATTCTAAAGAAGGCTTGAATTTAGTGACTTCTTATGTCAGGCATCTTACCAGCTCACTGGGTGATGAAACAGGCGTCAGGCAGATTTTCCTCTCTGCTTCTCTCTCCCTCCCTCTTCTCCTTCTCCTTCCTCAATACAAAGGATAATGTAAAATCAGTTCATTTACTTAAGCGCTGGTCAGTTTTTCAAGGACTTGCTTCCTTGTTCTGTTATACGCTGTCTTGGAGACTTTCCTCAGTATATACTTTCCTTCAGCTTTTTACTTTTTAATTTCTAAGACCAGAAAAATTGGAAGAACCATATAAAGAACACCCATGAAACCTTCACCTAGAGTCACGAATTGTTAGTATTTGCCAATTTGCAATACTTCTATCATTTATCTATTTGTCTATCCTGTGTATCCATCCATTATTTTTTAGCTGAATCATTTTAGAGAAAGTTGCAGGTATCATGCTCCCTCACAACTACTTAAACATGTATCTCCAATAAATAAGGGCATTTTCCTATGTAATCACAATGCCATTCTTGTGCCTAAGAAAATTAACATGAACAGTATGACTTATAGACTATATTTTCTCAGTTGTCTCAAATTATTTATGACTGCTTTCCCCGCCTCCCATTTCGGGATTTGGTTAGTCCTGAACCGAACCCTGGATTGGATTTACACATTACAAAGTTGATTACTCATTGCATTTGGCTATGATACTCCTTTAGTCTTTTTTATTCAGTAACACATTATCTGCATTTTTAATTTATTTGGTGTTTGTGGCCTTGATTTTTTTTTTATTTTTTAAGAATCTGGAGCAGTTATCGTGTAAAATATCGCACATTTTGGATTTGTCCAGTTGTGTAGAATAGTACACAGAAGCTGTGTTAATCTCAATACTTTATTCAGGAGGCACCCAATGTCAAGTTGTCCTGCTATTGATGATGTTTAGTTAAGATTGTGATTCTGATCATTCATTGTGAGATTATGTTTTGTAAAATTTTTATTTCCTCATTTGTAGTGAATGATTTGTTGGTTGGTTGACATTTAGACCATCTGAACATCTTGGCCCCAACACTTTCACCTAGTGATTTTAGCATCCAATGATGATCCTTGTCTGGTTTTAGTTATTGCTGTGGGGATTACAAAGCAGTAATTTTTCTGTCATTACTATGATGTTGTTGCTTCTAACCTTTATTAAGTGTCATTCTAACGTAAGAAAAAATTTCCCTCTTTTGCTCCTCTGTCTTTTGGTATCATTAGAGACCCAAGTCCTATTTTCATTCAGTGTATAATCTGTTCCCATCATTTTTGTTTATATGTTTAAGTTCTCCTCAATTCAGCCAGTTGGAGCCCCATCAGGCTGGTTCCTGTGTTCTTTCGAGAGGACTGCATTTATCTCCGAGCACTTCCTTAAACTTTCCCTGTTTTAACCCAGGATCAGCCATTTCTCCAAGGAGCCCTGGTTCTCATTCCTGGTGAATGTTATATGGAAACCAAGCCTTTGCCTTAGAGACTTAAACTGCAAGGATTCTTTTACTTGTATTTGGGCAGATACAGTACCAATGAAGGGGAGACCTGGAAAACATTCATCTTCTCTGAGAAGCCAGTGTTTGTGTATGGCCTCCTCACAGAACCTGGGGAGAAGAGCACTGTCTTTACAATCTTTGGCTCAAACAAGGAGAATGTCCACAGCTGGCTGATCCTCCAGGTCAATGCCACGGATGCCTTGGGTAAGCTGCTGCCTCCTTGGACCCTTTCACGTGGATATGCATTGACCTTCTGCTGCGTGCAATGCACCAGCTTGGATTTTGCATACTCAGAAGAGCTTGAGATTCATTGAGAGAGATGGGCACATAAGAGTTAGCAAAAAGCATAGGGAGGTAATTGAGGGTTTGCTCAATTCTTCTTAGTAAGACTTTGTGTTATTCTTTGTATCTTAGTTTCCTAATGCAGTTCCTGGCATACAGGAGGTTTAAATATATGTCTGCTGAATATGTAGATAAATGAATGACAAACATATTTCCAAATCAGCAGTGCCAATTGGACGTGCCTCACTCTCTGTAAGTCAGTGTGCCAAGCAATGAAGGGCCCTCTCAAAGCTGTCTGGGATCTAGTTGTGATCTGCTAGTCTGGATACAGGATGCATAAGTATGCAGGGAAGAAGCGAAACTCTTCAGTATCCTGTCCCTGCTTCCCCATGTTGTCTTACTCTTTCCTACTTCTCAGCCGTGGCTAACCTGATTCTAGCCTTGGCTAACCTGAATTCTGCTTGGAATGCCCTGTTTCTTCTCACCTCCACCCCTTCAGCCTCCGCTACTCGAAATCCTTTTCATATCCCAGGATCTGACGCAGTTGCTGCTGATATCCCAACCAGGAGACATCTCTCTTCTTTATGTCCAGAACATAAGTGTACTCATAACTTTGTGTCTGTCACTCAGTGTGTTTCACCTTCCATTAACTAAATTATAAAGCCTTTAAAAATAAGAACTTGCCCTGTGCGTATATTTATTCCACCTACTGGAAAGCCTGATAGGCTTACAGTCAGTAGGAGTTTAATAAGTTTACCGATTTGCATGACACTGAATCAAAAGTTGTGTATCAGCTTCGGGTAGTATCCAATCTGACTGAAGACGCACATGTAAGAGACACAAAGTGCCAACATAGAATAGGCATTCTTTGAAATGCTTGTGGAAAGCACCCTACTTACATTTCCATGAATGTGGCAGATGGAGTAACAGGGCAAGATGTCTTACCATTTTCCAGCCTTTTTCCGTGGAGATCTGTACTTTCAAGTAGGGCCAGTGAGCCCTCCATTGACCTCAGGCCACACCACCAAAAGTGCCCTCACTGCCTCAGGAAGCAGACAAGAAACATTAGCCCCCAGTGATGTTGCTCATCAAGGATTCAGCCATTCCCTAGTTCCCTAGGAGAGAAACACTTCTGAGCACTGTTCCTAAAGGGCGCTGCTGACTCTTCCGAAATATTTCAGAATTTGGGTAGTTCCTAAAGGTGGCTTGCTTCTTCCCAACTTTTCTACTTTTCCGGGCAAATGTCTTTGTTTCAGGTATCCTTTTCATCTGCACAGGTGCTGCCCAGCCTCAAAGCAAGCCAATCGGAGGGTGTGTGTACTTGTCGGGTGGCAACAGGATAGACAGGAAGTGGGAGTTGAGGCACAGCAGGAAACCCCACCTGGGCCTGCTTCTAATGCTTCATGCTGTGTTCTTTTTTCCTTAGGAGTTCCCTGCACAGAGAATGACTACAAGCTGTGGTCACCGTCAGATGAGCGGGGGAATGAGTGTTTGCTGGGACACAAGACTGTTTTCAAACGGAGGACGCCCCATGCCACATGCTTCAACGGAGAGGACTTTGACAGGCCAGTGGTCGTGTCCAACTGCTCCTGCACCCGGGAGGACTATGAATGGTTAGTTCTTCGATGACTGGGGACTGAGTTGCGTTTTATTCAGTCGGCAGTGTGGGAGGAACAAACTAGGCATGGTCCTTTTCCCTGAGCAAAGGGGGGAATAGAAGGAAACAAGTATTTATGAAGCGTCCTTTATGAGCCAGGAACTGTGCTAGGCATGTTTCATGTAAGTACGTTGTTTTCTTTAGTTCTTACGGTCAGGTAATGTGATAGAGGTGTCTAGGGGAGCTGCAGCCATTTCTTCAGGAATAGATAGTTCTGGGATTTATTTCTATTAGGGTAACCCAAAAATATCCTGAAGGTTTCATTGTTGCTAATCCTTTTCCTTAGGACCCTATTCTAGAGGGGATTTGTTTATTTATCTGAAATGAGGGGATGTTAGTGTGTGTGTGTGTGTTTGCATCATTTATTATTCCTTGAGCAAAATATCCAAGGCACTGCTGTGAATGCTAAAAGTAGGAGAAGTGACATGTGCATAGCTAATTAACACAGGCAGTGGAAAAGAACAGGTGCCTCAGAGGAGGAATCGGTACTTTTATTGTGACTGTTGAAAGAAAGGAGAGGGCTGTGGATTGCTGTTGGGGAATCAGGAAATGTATAGAAGAAGTACTGTTTGAGCTGGGCTCTAAGGAGCATCTAGATTTGGAGACAGCAGTGTTTTGAGATCATGTAGCTGCAACAGGCCGGTGTGGAGGCGGTAGGGTGTGGTTGGCAGTTGAGTTGGGATGCCATGTTGGGTGTATGACTTGGGGATGATGATTGGAGATAAGGCTGGAAAGACAGAATACAGTAGGGTAGAGAGACCGTGGAGGAGGTGAACCTTATCCTATAATCAGGAGGAGGCCTTCAGGGGCTTTTGAGGAGAGTTCATGATCAGAACAGAGCTTAGCTGCAGGAAGAGGATTCTAGTGGCAGAGTATTCAGGATCTCAGCGCTCTTGGATGGTCACTGTAGTTTATAATTCAGCATGAAATTGTAGTTTAGTCAGGAGCACTGAGAGAGCCATGGGTATTTAATATAAATACACAACTCATATTTCGGTGATTGCCGAGGCACCGAGGAACTAGATTTTGCTTTGGGCAGCTGTACTTGTCTTGACTAAAGCCAGAAACCTCTGACGTGTTCTAGACCAGAGGTTGGAACATGGTCATATAGTAAATGTTGTAGACTTTGTAGGCCATATGGTTTCTGTGATCTGTTACAACTACCCAGCTCTGCCCATGGCAGTGCCCTTGGATGAATGAAAGCAGCTGTTAGATGAATGAATGTGGCTGTGATCCAGGACATCTCTGTTTACAAAAATGGCCAACCAGATTTGGCCATTTCTGTTCTAGACCAGTGCTTCTGAAACTTTAAGGTACATATGAATCATGTGCAGATTCTGTCTTTGTCACATGTGAATTCTGCCTCAGGAGTTCTGGGGGTTTGCATTTCCCTCAAGCTCCCAGGAGATGTGGATGCTGCTTACCTGCACATCCATCCTTTGAGCAGCAAGGCTTCGAACATAGAAGACAGTGTTTTCCTTAGAAAGGCGTGTGCTCCCAAGGTAACCACACAGACTCTTTAACAGCAAAAGCACAGAGATGGATAATGTTCCCAGCCACATCAGTTCCATGCTGTTTGCCTACTCCTCTCTCTTAGACACTCTGCAGTATAGTCTAATCGAATCTGAGAGCTTTGTTGGCCTCAGGTAGTCCTTCCCAGACTGGCTTGAGACCGGAGAGGTCCTGATCCCTGAAAAATCATAGTGCCCCCTCTCTCCCCTTTTCCTATCCCCAGTAAGTGCTTCAAAATCAAATTAAAATTGAATTAAAAAAGGTAAGAAATTCTAACAAATCTTTGTGTTTTTTCTTCAGGAAATTTAGGCTTAAAAAAATAACATTAAAATCTTGTCTCTTGCCCTGCATTCCCCTAACCCCCATCAAAAAAAAAAAAAAAAAAAAAGTGAAGAAAGAAAAAAAGAAGTGGAGCTTGGTGTGCCCTCCTGGGTAAACTGGCCTGGCTTCTGCTAGTCTACCATGCCCACCCCATCTGCCTTACTCTAGCAAGGTTCTAACCTGCTGGATTCTCACCCTTGCTTATATGTGGAGTCTTTTTATTATAGACCATTCAAACCGCCTGCCCTGCCCCTCATGGAGTTGGGTTGCAGGCCAAATGAGATTGTGGGGTGATGACCCTATGAAATGGTAAGGGGTATATGGATGTTAGCCGCTCCCTGCTCCACCCCCGTTGTTTTTCTGTTTGCTGTAGTGGCTGGAAAGCAGCCAGCCCAACTGCATGACTCTTGGAAATGTTTGATGGCATCAGACTATGGCAGTGAGAAGGAAAATGGTCTCAAGATGGACATCAGATGAGATGAGAACGAGCAAGCTTATCGTATTTTTTCATTAGTTCAAGTACTGGTTGACAACTGTATTTGAACACCAGGTTATTTCTGATACCAGGTCCTTTCAGACCAGACTGGGAAGCCCAGCTATTAGCCCATGTTTCCTGATTTCAGTGGTAGATTTCTTTATTTCCTTGTGTTTCTTGACATTGCCAAGTCATACAGCTTTCAAATTCTTGACTGCAACCCCTAGAAAGTAATACATTTTCTATTATGACCCTGTATCTGCACATGTATGTATATGTAGATACATACATATATATAATCAAAATACAAATTTTATGAGACAACATTTACTTTCAAATGTATGATGGGGCATTTTGCAATATTTTATTCTTTTTTTGGGAGGGGAAGAATCTGGTCTTGGACTTCCCAAGTACTTTCACAATTAGCTAGGTCATGACCTACGGTCAAAGAAAGCTGCCCGGGAAGACTGCTTTGCTATTGGAGGCAAATAGGTAATTAGCTAATGCTTCATCTGGTTCCTAAAAAGATGCAAAGTGGCCATTCATTAATAATGAACTGAGGTAATGAAAGTGGCATGTTCGATACAGTGACAAAACTGTTGCCCTTTAAACAATTCTTTACAAATTATTAAATATGGATTATGGTGTAGTGCACGCAAATTACTCTGTATCTATTAATACTTTTCAAGTAAGAAATGTTTAATAAATATTTGGGGTTTTTCTTTTTGCTTTTTTGAGAGAGTCTCACTCTGTCACCTAGGCTGGAGCACAGTGGCGCAATCTTGGTTCACTGCAACTGCCACATCCCAGGTTCAAGCCATTCTCTTGCCTTAGCCTCCAGAGTAGTTGGGACTACAGATGCGCACCACCATGCCCAGCTAATTTTTGTATTTTTAGTAGAGATAGCGTTTTGCCATGTTGCCCAGGCTGATCTGGATCTCCTGATCTCAAGTGATCCACCCGCTTCCCAAAGTGCTGGGATTACAGGTGTGAGCCACCATGCCAGGCCTAAATATTTGTTGAATTGAATAGAGCAAATGAATGTGTTCTGGTAGAGCACATGAACATCAAATATATGTTCTGTTCTGTAATTCTTTGAATATATTCTATAATCCATTGAGTTATAGAATTTACCGCTTGGACAGGGCCTTGAAACATTCATAGTACAGTCACCTGGTTTTAGAGTCATCTTCAATCCAGGCCTGCTGCTTCCTACTCCAGGATGCTACCCATCGAGCTGAGAGGTTTGGCAGATGTGACCCCAGATCACAGGAGGTCTCATGAACCTAACTACTGTGTCTCAAAGTACAGGATGATTTAGGTAGTATGTGGGCATGGTCTTAAATAACATTGAACCCTTAGTAAAAAAAAAGTGTTGTTTCTTTTTTTTCTGAGACAGGTTGTTGCTGTGTTGCCCAGGCTTGAGTGCAGTGGTGTGATCACAGCTCACTGTAGCCTTGACCTCCTGGGCTCAAATGATTTTCCCACCTCAGCCCCGCAAGTAGCTGGGACCACAGGTGTGCAGCACCATGCCTGGATATAATATATATGTATATATATATATATATATTTTTTTTTTTGTAAAGATGGAGTCTTACTATGTTGTTCAGGTTGGTCTTGAACTCCTCGGCTTAAACAGTTTGTCTGCCTTCAACTCCCAAAGTGTTGGGGTTACAGGCATGAGCCACCATGCCCGGCCCCAAATAATTTTTTTAAAAGGCTATTCTTTTAAAAGTTCTCTTTTACTTCTGTGGATTCTGTCAAGAAGGAAGTCTCATGGGGTGCTAGTAATTCTGTAACATTTGCCTAATCCTTTTTCACAGAGAGGGCAGGTCTAGAGTCTTAGAGTAGGGAACTGGATCTGGCTAAAATTTAATATTGTTTTGATTTGGCATGATGATTTGTATTTTTTTGTCTATTTATGGCATATGATTGTGTTTTTCCAACTGTGGAAATCTGGTATTACTTTTCTTTTGAAGATGTATTTTATATAAAAAGTAAACATTCTTTAAAGGGACATGTTAAATAACTTCCAATAAAAGTGAAACGTAGTAAGGTAAAGTCAACGTAATTGGTGCTGGAATACCTCAAATATATAAAGCAGTGGCCTTAACAAACCCCAATTGCCTTTTTAGTGACTTCGGTTTCAAGATGAGTGAAGATTTGTCATTAGAGGTTTGTGTTCCAGATCCGGAATTTTCTGGAAAGTCATACTCCCCTCCTGTGCCCTGCCCTGTGGGTTCTACTTACAGGAGGACGAGAGGGTATGTATCACACAGGTTGCTCTGTCAGGTTCATAAGGGTCTGCACGTGGAGCAAGAAAGCATAGAGAACCATCTGGATTCCTCTATACTCTGAATTTTAGAATTCCAAGTTAACAGCCTGCAAGTAGTTTGGGCAACATTTTAAATTATGGTATTTGTAAATTCTCCTACCTCCAGTGAGAAAAACATTGCAAGTTTGTGAGCATTCCTGAAACTCTAGGAATATCTTAAGTCGTCAACTTCAGCAAAGAAACATCTTCAGAGTTTCTTTGTGTTCAAGAGATATAGTTAAAAATCTTGACCGGGACAGTGCCCTAAATTGTCTGGGCCTGCCTATTTCTAATTATAAGCAGAACTGACTCAGCACTACTGAACAGCTTCTTTCTAGTTCTAAAGGGAAATGAATGGATGGAATCTATTGACTGTGGGTAGTAAATACATTCCCACCTGGGGTGCCTTCGTGACTCTTATTCGGTATTTCTGACCTCTTGCTCTTGGGGGGGGGCGGTGACAGCTACCGGAAGATTTCTGGGGACACTTGTAGTGGAGGAGATGTTGAAGCACGACTGGAAGGAGAACTGGTCCCCTGTCCTCTGGCAGGTAAGGGGGGTGATTTCTTCCCTTTCATTTCTTGAGACATTGTTGAAGCAGTATCATGATCTCACCAAAGTCCAGACGTGTGGCTCCGCTAATGGGGTGGGGAAAAGCAAGGGCATCACAAGCATCACAGGGTCTCCTTTTTTCCCTAAGGTTGGTATCCACACTGAGTATATACATTGCTATACCCTTTTTTAGGAATGGAAAGTATTTTGTGTCAGCTCAGTTTCTTTGAGGGAAATTCCTTTGTCAATTGAATAATACTTATTCAGCATCCATTGGGGGTAGAAAGGTGCCCACAGGCTTTTGTGTGTTCCTTAATCTCTTTGTCAAAGTTGAGTGTAAAGTGGTGTGTGACTCCTTAGGAAGTAGCTAAGTGATCTATGTTAACTTTATAATAAAAATAACTATAACTAAAATTTGAATGGAATTTTGTAGATCTCATTGTACTTTTTCACGTGTTGCCAGTTTAATCCTTTTAACAACTTTTAACAACTCAGGGAAGCAGATATCATCAACTTTGTTTTTTCTTTACTGAAGCATGTTCAGAGGAGGTTAAATGGCTTACTTAAGGTCACATCTAGTAAGTGACAAAGTTGAAATTCAGACTCTAAGCCTCATGCTTCTCATAGGACATTGCCCAAATGGCAAATAAATGTCATTCTCACTATTTTAGATAATCATTATGCATACTAATGAAGAAAAACTTCTCTGGAGTGATTACACATTCTATAAAGGTATACTGTGTTCCAAAACACATTTCTGCTAGATTTAGTGGTGATGTAACATTGGATCTTTACAATATAGACGTGAAATTATGATACTTTGAAAAATAACCTCTTAGCTGCTTGTTTGTCTTCACTCTGTTTCTAGTTCTTGTTCATTTGAAGCTTCTTTATTCCCTCTATGCTCTCTTTCCTGCTCAGTCCTCTTGGTGAAGACAAATGGCTGGAGTTGAGTTGACTTCCATCTGCGGTGGGTGGTGGTGTCTATGTGGATGGTCATAAGGGCTGAATGAATCATGAAAGAAGCATGTGGTCTCTGTAGGCAGGGCTGGGCAGCCCTCTCATTTGCTCACTGCTGCCAGCTTGCCCTGGTGTTTTTCATGCTAAGCTCGTTAGTCCTTTAATTTAATCTTTCATCATTACCAGAGTAATTAACATACCTCACTATGGAGACTTAAAAAGAATCACCACTTCAGCAAATTCCAACAAATGAGCAGATAATATTCAAATATTTCCCTCAAAAGGGCTGTTATTGATGAGGAGGTGGGTTAGTAGGGTTTGAGTGATTGCTCTTAAGGGGCCGGAGTGCATATTTTGTAATAAATATTTCTGAAGATAATTCAGCAAGGGACAAAGCAGTTTGTTTAAAGCCATTTAAACTGGCAGGAAAGCTATTTTCTCTTCTACTAGGAAAAGATGGAACAGGGAATGAAGTGGAAAAAAATCTCATTCCATTGTAGGCGACCTCCTGTGTAAAAGAGAAAAAAAAAAAAAAAAAAAAAAAAAGCATGGAATAAGAGGCAGGGATGTACCAGGAAAGAAAAAGATGCTTTAATAGGACTAATGGGAGCCATAATATCTTTGCAAAGATGATGTAATCTGGGCATCTGGAAGCATTTTTTAAATGAAAGAATTTTTCTTCCTTTTACAATTACTATGAAAACATACATTCCTAGGCTGTGCTCCTGTATGGCCAGGACCAGCCAAGAATGCCATTCCGTTTCTAGGTTAAGCATTGCCCGCTGGAATGCCACATGCTGCTCTGAGCATAATCCTAAAGCAAGTATTTCTGGATTCAGGCTCTACTGTACAAGTATTAGTTTCTCAGAGGACAAAAGAACCCAAAGTGACAGAATGAGGTTTATAGATGCTGGAGAGCGATGTGGGGCAAAAGGCTTGCTGCTGTGAATGTAGCTTTCATGTCCCCTGTACCTTAGCTGGCCCCCTCCCTGGGAATGACAGCAGGAAGGTTTTCTTGACAACCAAAAGGCGAGGTAAGTTACCATGTGATGGTAGCATAGATACTTCTAAAGTGACCTGGAAAGTGACTAAAGAAAAAGAGGGAAAACTTACCTTATTAAAAATTATAGGTAGATTTATTTTTTGACGCATTATCTATATTGAAACCTTTATAAAGGTGACTGGTACATGTTAACTCACTGAGTGTATGGACTCAGGAGGTAGGCAGGAATGGCTAACCCAGGCATGCAGCAAATGAATTCAGATTTGCCTCTTGGTCCCATATGCAACACACTTGGTCCAAGATGCATGCTTTAGATACAGCTGCTGATGTGCTGCTTGTGTCCACTCCTGGGGAAAAATCTGGATGTTTTCTAGGCTGTTCCCTAAGTGGAAAAGAGATGGTACTGGATCTTCCTATTTCCAGTTGTCTGATATTAAGTATCTTCAGCAGTCAGAACTGTCATTTCTACATCTGAAAAATCATCCACACTAGTATCTGTATCATAAGAGCAGCACAGTATAGTGGCTAAAGCATAGATTCTGGATCCAGAGTGCCTGGGTTCAGATCTCGGTTTTGCCACTTGCCAGTTGTGTGACCTTGGGTGAGTTACTTAACCTCTCTGGTCTCAGTTTTCTCATTTGTAAAATTTAGTTAGCAATAGTCTTGCCATTAGGCAGTTGTTATGAGGCTTCAACAATGCCAGATGTACACAATATGTACACGGTGTATTTGCTGAGTAGAAACAATTTTTGTGATGATTATGTTGCGGTACATTTTGTAAACAGCCAATAACAAAGACATTATTAATATTTTTAAATATCTAAGAGGTTAATACAATTGCCATATGGTGTGAACAATATGAATAAGTGAGCAAATTGATTAGAGAGCTTAGTTACAAGGCTTCAGTGACTAATGGTCTCTCATCAACAAGATTATGGTGCTGCAGTGATCTAGTCATGTGAGGAAAGAACAGGGCAATTGGTCTAATTAGGTTGGCAAGTGTGACTTGAAGACTTTTAGGCTTAGCTCAGAAGTATGGCTATTGAAGCATGCATATTGGGAGATTTAGATTAAAGAAAAATGTAACAAGTAAAACACTTGCAGGTGAAGAAACAGATTCACTGCAGTTTAAGTAACTTGCCTGAGGCAGAAATGTGATCCCATTACACAGCTCTTGAGTCTTGATTTCTGTACTCCTTCAACTTGGTCCACATCACATGCCAATGGATTTGAGGTTTGCGTGCGAGAAACAAATAGGGCAGACGTGCTAGGACCTCTTCAGCATCCCCCGGGTCCAACCTCCCACATGTCTTATGTGTCTGGCAGAGGAGAACGAATTCATCCTGTATGCTGTGCGGAAATCCATCTACCGCTATGACCTGGCCTCGGGAGCCACCGAGCAGCTGCCTCTCACTGGGCTACGGGCAGCAGTGGCCCTGGACTTTGACTATGAGCACAACTGTTTGTATTGGTCTGACTTGGCCTTGGACATCATCCAGGTGAGTCAGCGCTTGGCCTCACCCTGGTGACTGTGCATTGTGACTGCCCAGTCCTGATAAACTTCAGCAGAATGGCCTATGGAAATGGGCAGTTAGAGGTTTCTAAGCGTCACTCATCCCAGGACCAACAAACAGGTGAAACTTTCCGGTCTTCTCTGTTAGTATTTTTCTTTCTCTGTCCTCGTCTGTTCATAAAGGAAGAATAAAGAAAGCCTGAAATCCGCAGACCTGCTTGTAAGTGAGGTCTTGCTTTTCCTAGTCGGAAAGGGTTGGGACTAGTAATGTAGGATGATTAGTTGTCCCTTGTAGTGCCAACTGCCTCTTGAGCATCTTTGTTCCCAAGCCACGATACAGTAACGCTTGACTTACCCGTAGCTCACAGAATTATCCACTTCAGTTGTTCTG
Organism: Saimiri boliviensis; assembly: GCF_048565385.1. Classification (NCBI taxonomy): domain Eukaryota; kingdom Metazoa; phylum Chordata; class Mammalia; order Primates; family Cebidae; genus Saimiri; species Saimiri boliviensis. The sequence continues at coordinate 57,126,109 of NC_133454.1, forward strand.
AACACGGATAAGAACCAGGTAGCAAGCATTAAAGAGCCCTGGACAGGCCAGGTAGATAGCCATACACTCAAAGCCATGCATTTAAAGGAGAGCTATTTGATCTTTATTCATTGCCTACTTAATCCTTTTAGAAAAGCAATTCCAACACATTTTTATCAGATTCCCAACCCAACAGAAATTTTACAGAGCCTGGGTATTTGAGGGGCTTGGGGTGAGGGATGGCGATGATACTGAATGGAGCTGTCCAACAATAGCACTTGATGGCTAAGAGCCTCACAGGGAAGAAAGATATAAAAGCAGACACAAGGACTTAAATATAACAGCAGTCTGGTTTCTCACTTATTTTAAAAGCATACAGACTCATACATCTCAATAATCTGTGACTTTATTATTGTGATACCACATAATTTAGTTAGTAACCAGTGTTCATAATGATAATGCAGAGTAATATACACTATTAAATTCTCTTTATTCTGCTTGAAAAACCAAAATGTAGAAATGTTTTCATTAAACCTGGCTTCATGTATCTGGAAAGTTTACTAACATAAACCATCTCATCCCTTGCCAGTACTGCCAGTTGAATAAAGGGTTACCCTCCATGGGACTGACTTGGCAGGGGGTCATTTGAACAGTTCCTAGCATTTATTATTACTTTTCTCTTTTCAGCGCCTCTGTTTGAATGGAAGCACAGGGCAAGAGGTGATCATCAATTCTGGCCTGGAGACAGTAGAAGCTTTGGCTTTTGAACCCCTCAGCCAGCTGCTTTACTGGGTAGATGCAGGCTTCAAAAAGATTGAGGTATGTGTATTTTCATGCCATTCTTAATTAAGAGAGCAGGTGGTAGGGCACCTGGGCTTTGAGCCAGATTTGACACAGAGGCAGGGCCCAGTGTGTCACATTACTCTGGGAATTGATCTTTTGGCTAGCAGAAGCTTAGCTAGTAACAATAAGTGGTAATATTATTTTTATTTTATTTATATATATACTTATTTAATTTTATGTATATCTTATTTTTGTTTTATTTTACTACTTTTATTATTAAACATGATGGCAAAAACCACAATTACTTTTGCATCAACCTAATATCATGGTATTATCATAATGCTATAACAATAACAGTTTAGTATAATTGTAGTCAATTAGAGTGATAGTGACAATATCATCATCATCATCATTGTTACTAATCCCCATTTCTCTGCAACTGAGCTACCTAGTAACCTGTCCCGCCTTATATACCCAAGGCAATGTGAGGATAATGAATGACCTCTAAACTGCCAAATCATTGTCTGGAGGAATGTACTATGCTCAGCTCACTGCCTCAGCACCTCTTTGTACTGACTCTGCATGGAGAGATGGCATGTGGGTTAAGTGGGAAGTACAGTAGAAGCAGGAAGACACAGAGAGCTAAGAGGAGTTGCAAGACAAAGGACACAGACTTGAGACATAGACCTGGGTGTATCCTGGACACCACTAGCTCGGTGACATGGGGCAAGGTACTTATGCTTTCTAAACTTCAGTTGCTTCATGCATTAGATGGAGATTCATTTATTCACTCAGTCTTTGACAAAGGTTCTCTGGATGATACGTGTGGTTTAGGTTCTGATGATACAGCAGTGGGCAAGACACACAAGTTCCTGTTTCAGTAGAGCTTAGATTTTAGCGGAGGAAGCAAAATAATAAAGAAATCAGTTCTGTTGGTGATACATGCAAAGACTTTGAAACAGGGCAGTGTGCTTTTGGAGAGTGGGCCAATATTAGAATAGGCAGACAGTGCAGGCATCTTGAAGGTGATGTCTGAGCTGAGCCCTGGCTGAGGACAGGATGATCTTATGTCCACCTCATGGGGATGCTGATAGAAGTGAACTGGCACCTACTGAATGCTGCCTCGGGGGTTGTGTTATTGCTCCTTCTCCCTTTTCTTTAATTGTGTGTGGTTGGCACTTGGCTAGGGGTGAGAAGAATGCAGGTGGTGCACAAGTGTCTACCTTTTCACAGGCTCTGGGGCAACAACTCCACAACTCTAATGCTGTTGGTGCAAAATGGTGTCAGATAAGCCAAGGTGCAGAGCTACTGATGCTTATTGGTCCAGGTGGGTCAGAAGAGTTAGGAAAGGAGGTAGGCCTGGCAGTGAGGTTTGAAGGAGAGTTATGCCTTGATTAGAGTGAGCAGTGGGGCAGGTAGGCCTAGGGTGGAATGTGGCAAGAACAGACAGGAGTGAGTCCGCATCAGGCTTGGAGAAGCATGAGAGGACCAGGCTGGCTGATGGGGAGGAGCAAGAATATGAGTTCCACCTGTGGATTCTTCATTGCAAAGCTGTGACGTTGAGAATTTGTTTTATGGCCATTGTGGAGGCATCGATTGTCTTGGAACATGGACTGACATGGGATGGTTAAATAAGTAAATGCTTATTTACTTATCTGAGTAATTTACATGTTGATATTGCTTTGTCCAGATCCTCATGCCCTGGAAACTGGGGCATACATAGTTCTCGCTCCTCTTTCAGACCACTGGAAAATTGTCCTGAGAGTCAGAGGCGGGAACAACGCATTGTGATTAGAAGTTGGGGCAGGTTACCCAGATGGGTCTGGTCAGGGAAACAGGCAGGCATGGAGGGGGCATGTCTCTAGGCAGAAACTGAGTAGCCACCTTTTGCAATGGGGACCTTTAAGGAGCTCAGATCCATTTCAGCCTCTTTCCCCCTGTTTTTATCAGGTAGCTAATCCAGATGGTGACTTCCGACTCACAATCGTCAATTCCTCTGTGCTCGATCGTCCCAGGGCCCTCGTCCTCGTGCCCCAAGAGGGGTAAGTGTTACCCTCAGAGGAAATCAGTCTTGCATCCACTGCTACAACAATAGATTCTCATGGAAACACAGACTGTGGGACAAAAACTGTTTCTCATGGTGGCGGTTGAAATGATCTATTAATTGAGATGTTTGAGACCACAGCGTAGTCATCATGGTCAGGTAACTCCTTTCGTTTTTTGTTAGCCAGTGGCAGAATCTCCTTAGCATCCAGACGTTTTGCATCTATGGGTTGTTACTCTAGAAAAGTGATATTAAAAGAGAGCCTCTGTAGACATAGCCAGGCCTGCTTGGATATTGCGAGAACTTTCTCTTGAGTTTCACGCATGGTACAAGTATTTAATTCATTCCATCTTTCCCCTGCGTTCCCAGCATGTGTAGGTTTTCTTACTCACAATCAGTGTGCACTTGGGGAAGGCAAAGGTGCTTTTTATTAACTCATTAACTGAAGGAAACATAAGTAAGAGGGAAATTCTGGATTTGACTGGTTTCTCCTCTCTCATAGCATTTATGATAGAGAATAGGCACCATTTTTTCAAAGAAAATTCTAAGAGTAATGTGTGTACTTGGTGGACAACATTTAGAACAGAAGTTTATGAAAAAAATTTGCTTCCTTCCTTTTCATTTTAACCCTTCACCCTCACACTTTCTAGTGGTAATCATTGTAAATAATGTCTTGTGTATCTTTCATGATTGCTTTTACTTATATACAAGTATTATCTTCAAAACACACACACATACACACCAAATAGAATCATAGTATAGCTATTATTCCGTACCTTTTACAACAAATGTACTATGTACTGAAGATAGTTTTGTGTGAGCCCATGTAGATTTTTAGGTTTCACAGTATTCCATCATATGTACCATATGTGTCAACTTCCTCTGCTGATAATATTTAGTTTAATAGACATACATATAAATTTCTTTGTATATTATCTTTGCATAATTTGATATTATCTATAAATTCTAGTAAAGGAATTTCCAGGTCAAGGAATTTAAGTGGTTTCAGGTATTATCATAACATATTATTATAATAATGCTGAAATAACCAGCTGGATCATTCGAGAGGGGTTTCTGATCTTTTTTGGAGTAGTATTTGAGCTCCCATTTCTCTAGTATTTATGAGATGTGTGTTCTGTCCTCATTTTCTCCAGGGTGATGTTCTGGACAGACTGGGGAGACCTGAAGCCTGGGATTTATCGGAGCAATATGGATGGTTCCGCTGCCTATCGCCTTGTGTCAGAGGATGTGAAGTGGCCCAACGGCATCTCTGTGGACGACCAGTGGATTTACTGGACGGATGCCTACCTGGACTGCATAGAGCGGATCACGTTCAGTGGCCAGCAGCGCTCCGTCATCCTGGACAACCTCCCACACCCCTATGCCATTGCTGTTTTTAAGGTGAGTCTGTTTGTTGCTGCCATTGGACAGTCTGCTAGAGGAGGTGAGGAGCACATGTGGTCAGGAGCCTGCCGGCCCTGGCCTTGTGGAGAAGCTGTTTAACTTCTTAAAGGTTGCCTTTTTTCCAAATTTGAGATAACTTATTTTCAGACCTATGGAGGGATGCCAGGCAGAGGCGCCAGGAATCCAGGCTCCCCTGCTGTTCACATTTCAAAAGGTTGAAAATGAAGGCTCTTCCCATGAACATTCTGTTTGCCCTTCAGGGTCAGTAAGCTCATTTTGCAGTGGCGTCTTCATTTCTTGTGAGCTTTGCTGACTTTATTCCTTGATGACTTCCGGTGAGCTCTGCACCACCTACGGTGCCTTGCAGTTATTTTTCAACTCTGGAGAGCAACATGGTTCTTCCCAGCTCTGGGAAGCAGATTTCAAACTGATGGGGTTGGGCTTATGTGATAAATTTGAATGCTGGTCAGATAGTTTCTTTTGGGCAGTTCCTTCTGTGGGGATATATGGTGAGGTTTGGATAAAATTGCTGTGTCTTGCATTTAAGTAGAATCTTGATCAGGCTGGTCATTTAGGCAATAAATGTTAGTTGTCTCCTGCATCGGGGACCTCTTACCCTTAGAGAGGGACCAGAATAAAGAACTAAAGAGCTGGACTAATGGGCAAAGGTTTTCTTTTTAGAATGAAATCTACTGGGATGACTGGTCCCAGCTCAGCATATTCCGAGCTTCCAAATACAGTGGGTCCCAGATGGAGATTCTGGCAAACCAGCTTACAGGGCTCATGGACATGAAGATTTTCTACAAGGGGAAGAATACCGGTAAGGCAGTCTCTTCTTTTGTCTTTGTAGAGTTGATGTTCAGAAAGGGGCTGCATGTGGCCAATCTCTGCTCAGAGTAGGAGCTGGCAGCCTGCATCTTTGTTGTCACGACAACATGCACATTATTTAATTTCTTCCTAATGACATCTTAATTTCTTTTCTAATGATACACAAACAGCTGGAAGACAGCATGTTTTTGCCTGCCTAGAGTGTTGGTGCTTGGTGGGTAATTATACCCTCCTCCTGCCCTTGGCCCCTCACTGATTGGTGGCATGGCTTCTGTTGCAGCTGGGAGAGTCCCAGCGTGTGCTTAATCCCTGTTTGGCACACTTACAGGAAGAGACTCTGTGCTGGGTGCTCAGATAGTTGTTGCTTCCCGACAGAGCCTCTTTCTTGTTCTCTGGTTGCCCAGGTGACCTATTGCTCACTGACCGTACCTGCCTCTGTTGGATTGGCATTGTGTAGTTAGATGCTGTTTTAATTTTTCCCACCATGAAACTCTAAACCCCATGAAGAAAGATACTGTCTTTTTTATTCCCCAGTAGTTTTACCAGTGTCTAACACTTGGTAGATGCTCAATTCATATTTGTTGAAAGAATAAGGGATGAAAAGGGAGGGAAAGAATTGCAAGGAGTGCAGAGAGTAGCTGTCTTAGAGATCTGTTGGGTGAGGCTTCAAGAACTGCTATGAGGCTTTGACCTGCTAGTCCTGGAGTCTGAGACTATTCACTAGAAAGCCCTCGTCATTTCGTGACTGCCCTTTAATTTTGCTTATCTCCTAGCCATACTATTGATTCTAGAGGCGAAAGATCAGAGGATTACCAAGAAGAATAGTCCCTTTAAGAATTTTCCTCTTTATCTCCGCAGGATTAAATAGCATCCTCGGTTTGCTGATTGTCCTTTATTGACAAACTGCTAAGTTTTCTGTTTTCAGCTGGAATGTTGATATTGTTTTATGGTTCTTGGCCGACTCTATACTAAGAGAAAATTGACAGGGGAAATGATATAGTTATAGATACCATTGTTATCTTCTTGGGAATGTGAAGATAGCATGAAGACGCCCTCAGAAAACTATAGAGTGTCTTCCAAATGTAAAACTGTGTTATTTGTTATGTCTTTACCACTGACTTGTGAGGTAGGGAAGGCTGGTATTATGATCCTTGATTTATAGATTAGGGAATTAAATCTCAGATATTAATTAGCTTTCCCAAAGTACCCTCCCTAGTTTAAAAGCTGGGCTTTTGTTGCAATTCTGCCACTAAATGGAGAAGTCACATTCTTTCTTAGAGGAGGCACCTTTTTTAAAATAAGGAGGAATGAAGGAATCTTGCTTCTTAGCTCCAGTGACTGAAATCTTCAGGCCTTTGTTTGACGGAGGACATTCAACCCTACTGATCTGACTTGCGAGCTAGCAGAGTGGATTTTTAGCATTTCTCCAAGTTACCACTTAGTCCAGAAGAGTGGGTCTTCATTTCTACAAGTGCATATAAACGTGTGCTTGATGTGCACACAGGAGCGTCTGAAACACCATGTGCAGATGAAGCCAGTGGTCACTCGGTCATTACTCCCCAATCTTGGCTGTCTACTTCATCCCATCAGCTTGAGCACAGCTGACATGTAGCCATGCCTGTGACTGGGAACAGTGCGGAAGGGAGCTTGTGTTCTCAGCACGTGCAAACATGGTGTCCTGGTGTCAGACAGGCCTGTAATCCTCACCTTAGGTGTAGTTTCCCTTCCATGTCTCAAAGAGTCATCTTCACTTAAGCTAGCCAGAGTCATTTTTGGGGTCCAGAGTGAGGTCCGGATAGATGACAGGCTGGATTAAAAGGGAGATGTGTCTTAGCAGGGCATAGTGGCGCATGCCTGTAGTCTCAGCTACTCGGGAGGCTGAGGTGGGAGGATCACCTGAGCTCGGGAGGTTGAGACTGCGGTTAGCTGAGATCGTGCTGCTGCACTCCATCCTGAGTGACAGAGTGAGACCCTGTCTCAAAAAAAAAAAAAGGGTAGGGGGAGATCTGTGTTGGTGAGTAGAACACAGACCTGGACCTGTGCAGGGGTGACTGGGACTGTCCCTTTGGCCATGGCCAGTTATCGCCTCTCTGCTCCTTTCTCTGTTTGCCTTTGGGATTCTCTCTTATTCTACTTTGGTTGTGAGCAGGATACTTCCAGCAGACCTCCTACCTCCAATCACAGGGCTGAAGAAAGACGTTTTTGTCTTTCTTTTCAGCCCAGTTTGGGTTAAATCAAAGCTTTTATAGTGGTGTCTGGCTGTCAGCGCTGCCTGTGAGTGCTCCTTGTGTCTTGGCTTTGAACTTGTTTGCTCTAACCTGCTTGCTTTTTTGGACACTGAGAGGGTATTTGTACAGATCCCTGGTGTTGTGTTGGCAACTCTGGTTCATCTTTATTATTTTCGTTGTCTTCTCCTAACACATTCAGGAGTTTCTACAGTAGTCCCCTGCTTATTTGCCATTTTACTTTCTGTGATTGCAGCTACCTGCGGTCAACCACTGTCCAAATATATATATGGAAAATTCCAGAAATAAATAATTTATGAGATTTAAATTGCTTGCTGTTCTGAATAGTGTGATGAAATCTTGCACTATCCTCTCCCTGTCCCACCTGGGATGTGAATCCTCCCTTTGTACATGCTGTTGATTCTGAGGGCTCATTAGTCCCTTTAGGAGCCAGCTGCGTTATCAGGGTGTGGAGGTATTGTAGTGCTTGTATGCAGGAAACCATTATTTTACTTCATGATGACCCTAAACCTCAAGAGTAGTGATTCTAGTAATTTGGATATGCAAAACAGAGGTTGTCAAGTCCTTCCTTTAGGGAAAGGTTGAAAGTTGTAGACTTAATGAGGGAAGAAAAAATCTTTCACCGAGCTTACTAAAATCTTCTATAAGAACAGACCTTCTATCTGTGAAATTATAAAGAAGGAAAAAGAAATTCATGCACAGTATTTATAGGGTTTGGTACTATCTGCGGTTTCAGGCGTCAGCTGGGGGTCTTGGAATTTGTCCCCATGGACAACCAAGTGTTAAATAATAACAATTAATAGCAACTACATTTATTGAGGGGTTCCTGTGTCATAAGTACCACAGTAATGTGCTTTGGGGGGCTTGTATAACCTAAGGCTTCCCAAAGACTTCCATATGTACTGTTAATATTTCCATTTTATAGATGAGAATATGAAAGTCAGGTTTAGTAACTTGTGTAGGTCACACTTTTAGTAAGTGTTAAGAATTTGCACTGTGGCCTGGTTGACTTCAAAGCTTGAAGTTTGATAAAACCACCAGGCTCTGCTCCCTCTCTCGTGTGTTGCTAGAACAGCAGTGCCCCGGTACTGTGGCAGCAGTTTAGAAGTACTATTCTAGATTTTGATTGATGATGGTTCATACTAAAAATGTTGTTTACTTGCAACATGTGTCAGTTTGAAATATTTGGTTATAAATGGATAACAAAAAATGCATTTTTCCTTTACAGGTAGCTGGGTTTTATTCTTTATTTTTATTTATTTGGTTTTTTTGGAGGGGCGGAGTCTTGTTCTGTTGTTTTGGCTGGAGTGCAGTGGCATGATCTCAGCTCACTGCAACCTCTGCCTCCTTGATTCAAGCAATTCTCATGCCTCAGCCTTCTGAGTAGCTAGGACTAAAGGCACGCGCCACCACACTTGGCTAATTTTTTGTGGTTTAGTAGAGATGGATTGTACCATGTTGCTCAGGCTGGTCTCAAACTCCTGAGCTCAGGCAATCTGCCCACCTCAGCCTCCCAAAGTGCTAGGATTTATAGGTGTGAGCCACTGTGCCTGGCCGCTAGCTGGTTTTTAAATGTTATTACTGGAATGTATTCTTTGTAAAGTGCATTTTTTCTTTAAAGAAAGAGGTTACTTTGCAAGACTGTTGATGTATTCAGTTGCTCCTACAATGGCTTTGGAGCTTTGGAATGCTTTTGGAGCTTTGGAATTCTCCTTTAGAGCCTGTAGTAAATACATGCTTTTAAATATCTATACTGAGGGCACGGATTTATTATTTGGGGTAGATTTGATTTTGAAAATAATTGCCAAGTGTATAGATACTTGAGATGATGACATTCTTGGCTCCTAAAGTATTTCTGGAGGAATTTTCCAAAGAGGGAATCTGAAAATGTTCTGAATATGTCTAGTGAAGACATCACAGAGCTACATGTTTGATCTTCTAAGGGAATGTGTTTGAAGATGATTGCTCTCACTTGTCAACTCTTCTCATTGGGATGACAGTTTTTATATTGTCTGGTCCACTCAAGACAATTGGCATCCTGTATAAAGGGTCTGTGGCTGTGGTGGAACTGCCATCATAGGAGATGGTGAATTCCCCTAACATCTTCTTCCAGGTTCTCTCTGATGCAGCTCTCCCATTTTTCATTCTCTGGTTTCATGCCAGCCTGGGCATTCCTGCCTGGCTCTCATGATCAGTGACTTGGTGGGCTTGGTTTAGAATTTGTCCCTGGTTACTGCCTCAGCGTACAATTTCATACATAGCTGCCTAGATCAGCTTCCCGAAATATGATACCCCATTTTGAGTTCTCTACTCTTAGCTCTTGCTTGTTTGGGTAGGAATATTTGCTCTGCATATGAAAATGTTAGTTACATTATTTTACAGACATGAGCCCCGTGAAAAAAAATCATCCTGCAATGGAGTGGTTTTTTATTTGTGTGTTTGCTTTTGAGACAGGCTCTGTTGCCCAGGGTGGAGTGCAGTGGCTATCTCAGCTAACTGCAATCTCTGCTTCCTGAGCTTAAGTGATCCTCCCACTTCCGCCTCTAGAGTGGCTGGGATCACAGACACCTGCCCAGCTAATTTTGCTTATTTTTTTGGTAGAGGCGGTTTTTACTATGTTGCTCAGGCTGATCTCAAACTCCTGGGCTCAAGTGATCCTCCGACCTCAGCCTCCCAAAGTGCTGGTATTACAGGCGTGAGCCACTGCACTCAGCCAGTAATAGACCATTTTTAGATAACATGATATTCTGTTATTGTTCAGTATCGTGGAACATTGAGTGATCTATTGTTTTTTGACTACAAAACACATGTTCCCACATCTTTTTTTGAGTTGTTTCTCATGAGTGGTGGTTCTATGTCAATTCTGCATTCCCTCCTTTAGCCAGTGGCTTATGCCTTTGAATTAAAGAAGCAGTCTGTGCCCGGTAGTGGGTCAGAGTGAAAGGATGCCTGAGACTTCTGCTCTAGTCAACTGGTTAGTTGGCTATAGTAATTAAGCCGTTACGATTGATTATTTGCTGCACCTTTTAGAATGTGTCATCATATGGACTTCCCTTCCTCTGGACGTGTATATTTTCTCTCCCTGGTAATATCTCTTACTCTTTTTCTTGGCATCATAGTAACATTGTTGCCATAGCATTGTGATTTTTATTTTATTTGTATCATTAGTTAACCAGTGAGGTGCCACACACCCAAAGCTACGGAGTGTATTATCATCCATATTGACAATAATTGTCATTAATGAACCTTGTCCAACCTGTAGGCCAGGATAGGCATGGCTTAGATCAGGGGTCCCCAAACTACGGTCCGCGGGCCACATGCGGCCCCCTGAGGCCATTTATCCAGCCCCCGCCGCACTTCAGGAAGAGGCACCTCTTTCATTAGTGGTCAGTGAGAGCAGCACAGGATGCAGATGCGGTGTTGCTCACGTACAGTCCTACTTCCGGTGACGCGGGACGCACACGTCACGGCTCCGGAAGCGCATCATATGATGCACATCCGGTCTGCGGCTGCGGCGCCCCACATCACCGGAAGCAGTGTGAAATAACAGCAGAAGTAGGAAGAAAGGCAAAGCACTATAACCATTACTACACAGTACAGTGGTCCCCATACTCCCCCAAATGTACAACAACATAATGGCCCCTATAACCTCCCTTTGCCCAAAAGTCTCCCCCTACATTACTACACACCGTGTTTCCCCTATTATAAGACCCTGTCTTATATTACTTTTATCCCCAAAAGACGGGGGCTGTCTTGTTTTTAGGAGGTGTCTTATAATAGGGGAAACGTGCAGCAGTGGGCTTCCCACAGAAGAGGCGCACCGCTGCTGCAGATGTCCAGGATGCTGTACACACCGTGTCGCAGGCTGATCACCGCCATCCCTGTATACAGCACTGGAGGCGGTGCTGGGCCTGTGACACTGTATACCGCTGTCTGGGATAGTGGAGGCAGCAGTGTTGGCTGTGAAGGGTGTCACACCTTGCATAGTCCGGCCCTCCAACGGTCTGAGGGACAGTGAACTGGCCCCCTGTGTAAAAAGTTTGGGGACCCCTGGCTTAGATGAATGCTTGGCTGAGTGGCAACAGAGTTTTAGATATGGTGCTGATGTGTGGGAGGGTGTCTGTGCATGACATAGCGTATGTGAAGAATTAACAATTGAATTTTATCTGTTTTATGTTCATTTTTTCCCATTTTCCTGATTAGTAATTGCAGTCAAAATCAAGAAAAGCATGATTTTGCAGTTTCTGTGACCCCATAGTTGTATCATGTTTCAGAATGTTATAAAATGGTTTATGCATACCATCCCTGGAACGATGTAGGGGATAGGATGGCACTTTTGCCATCTTTGTTCATCCACAAAGGCTCCTTCTCAAGAGTGCAGTGATGGATTTTACAAACTCTCCCTGGTATTGCCTGAACCAGAGAAAAGATTGGCAGGAGTGGGCTAGATCAGCATGAACTAGTCGTGACATGAATTCATTGCACAGCAGTGGCCGATGAGTACTGTGCTTGGCTCCTCATTTAGCTCTTGAGCTGCACTCTGGCACAAAGGAATTGAGAAGGGGAGGCCTGGATTTTTGTCCTGGCCCCACCATCAACCAAGTGTATGTTCTAATTAAGGCCTTTGAGGCCCTAAGGAGCAGAAACCACTCAAGTGAACAGTGTTATGGAACAAATAAAGGAGCCCAAAGATGGAAGTCTAGGAGAGCCTCATGGGGACTAGAGCTGTTTTTTTTTTTTTTTTTTTCTTTTCCTCTTATTAAGCTGCTTCTTTCCATAAGTCTTTCTTTTTTAAAAAATAATTTACTCAGAATTTTGAAGGCAATATTCAACTATATTATAGCCACCAGTGTTGTGATTATGAAGTCCAAAGACATTCTGATTCGTTTTTAAATTAAAAAAAAATTTTTTTTTAAGGGACAGGGTCTTGCTATATTGCCCAGGCTGGATTTGAGCTCCTGGGCTCAAGCAGTCCTCCTGAGCAGCTGGGGCTACAGGTGCCTGGCCTCCATAAGTCTCTTTTAGTCTCCTGTCTGCAGACTGAGCTTATCTGCATACCCAGAGCTCTGACTTCCACATGGTTTTGGCTTGCCATGTGCCACTTCAACACCCACACTGTATGACCCTTTCCCTGGCTCCAGCTCCTTGGTTTCTTTCCTGTCTTTCAGTAACCCAATTCCTAACTCCCAGGAGGAACACTGCCTCCTGGCTCAGCTCTGGGGCAGTCTGATCTGGCTGAAGACAGGATGCAAGTCACTGGATAAACTGAGCAGAGGTTTTCAGCACGGCAGGGGCCCCAAAGCTTGCCACTTGACCCTTCAGAGCTTCCCACTGTCCTTCCCATGAGACAAAAAGGTTGCACTGGGCCTCCTTCCTGTATTCAGTACCTCCCTCAAGGCGCGCCTATTAACCTACCTGCTGCTCTTTGTCTTCCCTCCAGGAAGCAATGCCTGTGTGCCCAGGCCATGCAGCCTGCTGTGCCTGCCCAAGGCCAACAACAGTAGAAGCTGCAGGTGTCCAGAGGGCGTGTCCAGCACTGTACTTCCGTCAGGGGACCTGATGTGTGACTGCCCTCAGGGCTATCAGCTCCAGAACACCACCTGTGTCAAAGAAGGTGGGTCCCGTTTTCTTGTCTGCCTGTTATCCTACTTCTCTTGTTTTTTCCTCCCCCCAGAGGAAGGAGGGATAGCTCTCTGTTTTTTCACCTTTTTGGGTTATTGGAAAAAGTCCAAGGCAAAAACTGAAACCTACCAGATACTTACAAGAATACTGGTTTGGGTTCTAAGGCCTGGTAGGAGTCAAAGAGGCCCTTCAGCCCTCATGCAGAGCAGGCCGAAGCTGTACCTTTGTAAGTAGTAGCTGTGCTTTTTGGTTTCATGTCAGATGGCACAGGTTTTCTTCTGGGTCTACCTCTTTATTCTTTTGCTTCTTCCTCTCCTCACATATCCCTTACATCTAGGTTTCTTACCTTCTGCTGTTTTGCATCGGTGGGACGAACCTGACTTGGAAAAGTAACCAGTGTGCCTCCTTCACTGTTGACTTACTCTCACCTAACGGTTGTCCACCCTATGCAATAGTCTAGCCCAACACGTCCTGAGCTTTCCGATCAATATTTGCAGAGGGTTTTGAGTCTAGACTTTCGTGCCATGATCAAGTGGCTATAGCAGCCTTATACCTACTCCCCCTCTGAATTTGAATATACAGATCGAAAATGTCTTTCCTCTGAAATTTAAACATTTTTCCACCCTTTGTAATTTTTACCCTTACCACTTCCCAAGCCTCCAGCCTCATGTTTCCATGAGTAAGGTGAACCCCTGGAAGGGTACCTTGCCATGAAGCGCCTGGATTGATGGCCAGAATTTCTGCTTTCCCTTAATCTGTGATTTCATTTGCTGTTTTTTTTTTTTTTTTTTTTTTTTTTTTTTTAAGTTTTAAAGAGACAGGGTCTCACTGTATTGCCCAGGCTGGCACATTCATGGCTCCCTGTAGCCTCAAATTCCTGGGCTCAAGGGATCCTCCTGTCTCAGCCTCCATGTACCTAGGACTACAGGCACAAGCCCGGCTAATTTCTTTTATAGAGATGAGGTCTCACTTTGTTGCCCAGTCCCGATCTTGAATGTATGGGAGCAAGGGATCCTCCCTCCTCAGCCTCCCAAGGAGTTGGGATTATAGGCATGAACCACCATGCCTACTGTATTTGCTTTGTAATCCTAACTCTGCTTCTCATAGCAGCCCGAGTCCAAGGCAGTGAAACACACAACAGAAGCCTTTTAGTCAGTCTGCCTTAAGAAATATAAGCAGAAAAAAGATGACCCTTTCTTTCTTCGAAACAAGAGACTTTCTTTCAGGCTGTGGATACAATCTTAAAACTGTTTGGAAAGAAATAGAATCAACACTAAATTCCAAGAGGAGGGGAAGAAAGCTACTCCATATTTCCCATTAGAATGCCTTTGATTATCCAAATAAGAGACCAATCTGCAAAGAGACCAACCAAACCTTGATGCAGTTTGCCAAGCAATACATTTTCTGTGAGGAATTTTAATTGCTTTCATTAAAGTAGTACTGGGCAGAAAAAATTCTGAGTATTGAGAAAATCTTCGTAACTCATTTGCTTGATAGATTGAATATATATGGATATATATATAACTATATATAAAAAATACCTGTAGATATATTGAATCTGTATGTTTTAATATTGTGTAGACACAGTCCATTAAGGAGTTCTTTGTGTAAATAGTATTTTATAATGTTGATGTAATGTATTCACTACCCAATAGACTCAACTGTTGTCATCGTTATCCTTCTTTTTTTTTTTCTTTTTTCTTTTTTTGAGACAGAGTCTCACTCTATCACCAGGCTGGAGTGAATGGAGTGCAGTGGCATGATCTTGGCTCACTGCAACCTCCACATCCTGGGTTCAAGTGACTCTTCTGCCTCAGCCTCCAAGTAGCTGGGATTACAGGCACGCGCCACCACACCCAGCTAATTTTTGTATTTTCGGTAGAGACGGGGTTTCACCACATAGGTCAGGATGGTCTCAATCTCTTGACCTTGTGATCCGCCCACCTCAGTCTCCCAAAGTGCTGGGATTGCAAGGCGTGTGCCACCGCGCCCAGCCAGTTATCCTTCTTAAGCATTGTATCCACTTCCAAATATTTCTTCCAGCCTGCCTCCTTTCCTTTGTTTTTAAGTAAAAGACGAAAGCAAGAGGCTGGTATGGGGCACTTCCTTCCCTGTATACATGTGCTTGGCATTCTTTTTCCGTTTTTACCATCCTATTACTAGAGGAAGGGAAACTCAAATGAGAGAGTCCTGTGGCCCAGCAGGAAGAATAATATTGGTTTCATTTCCTCCCCTGCCGAACTCTGATGGGTAGAGAACACCTGTCTCCGCAACCAGTATCGCTGCAGCAACGGGAACTGTATCAACAGCATTTGGTGGTGTGACTTCGACAATGACTGTGGAGACATGAGCGATGAGAGGAACTGCCGTGAGTCTTCTGGCTTGGACCTTAAACGTTTACCATTACTCAGAAGTCTGGTGGGCTCTTCCCAGGCAGAGGGCATAAGGTCTAGGGTAAAGGCCACCCATGATTGGTGATGCCCATCTAAGTTGATGGGGCTTAGATGACAGAGAAAACGTATTTCCATATATAGGTAGATATTCGATATATAGGGTTAATACTAGATACATAATTTTTTTTGACTACCCCAGAAGTACCACTCATTACAAGAGATTTATAAGTAAACATCATATGGCTGAAACCGATTTGGCAATCTGGGCTCTAATCTTCGTTGTGGCTCTGTATTAAAGCTGGTGACTTGGGGCAAGTAAACAGGTGATGTTCTTTGTTTTGGAAATTCAATATTCGCCTTTTCAGGATGGGAAATGAGTATTTACTCCAGTGAGTTGATGTTGGCTACTTACTAGGCTCAAGAGAGATTATTTGTATTGGTTAGTAATGCGTAGCTTGGCCTACAGTGTGGGGCCATTGGTGTATATGCCATGTAAATGTCATCTTTGAGCTGTTTAATGTTTAAGGTCTGACTTCTAAAGCGTAAGACAGTGGCTAGCAGAAGTTAAAGAAAACCAAACAACCACAAACAACAGATAGTTTACTAACCACACATTTTCACTATCTTTTCTTTACTTTGTTTTTAATAGCTTTGACATTATCTTATAAGGAGATGATTTGCCCTTTTGTCAGTCATGCATTCACTCAACAAGCACTTGCTGCACGCCCTGTGTTCTGGGCTCTGTGCTGGGCCTGCATATGTATTGCCAATCAATGTGGAAACAGAGTTCACAGTCTGAAGCAGGAGTCAGAAAAATAGGTAGTTACAGTCGAGTAATGGGCGCTGCGATGGGGAAGTGTCATGTGCATGTAGGATGGGCACCCAAAGCAAACTTGGGCAAGCCCTGGCAAAGAGCTCTGGAGAGTGTCTGGGGTGAACCCAGCAGAGGTAGAAGGAATCAATTCACAGGCAAGGAAGCAGCGTTTGGCGAAGCTGGTTTGAGTTACCGAGATCAGCGATGGGCATAGGGGACAAGGTGAAGTCGGATGAGTGGGCGGGGCCCAGGGCAGCAAGGGCTTTTCGGACTTTATTGGAGAAGCAGTTGGGAACCACTAATGTGATGTGATAAAATTTCACCTTTGGAAGGATAAGCCATGGGAAGAATGTATTAAATGGAGGGAGACCAGACGCACGGAAGCCAGGAACCAAGTCAGAAGCTTCTCTTTTAAATATTTTACCTTTGGCAACCTAGGGACTCATTTACCCAATTGCACTGTAAGAACAGATTAATGGGCAGCTCTGGATACTCATTTAGCCAGTCATCCATAGGGCCTGTGCCAGGCTCCCCTGCCACTTCACCCAGAAAGCAACTTGAGAAATATTCAGCTCATTAAACACATCTGGGCCCTGCAATCTTATAGACTGCCCTTTTTGGCTGATAGAGGGTTATTTACAAAGCCTTTCCTTAATCATTTTCCCTTGGCTTCAGAGGATGCCTTTCACACTGAGGGAGAAGAGCTTATTTGCTGAATGGCTGGTCTGGGAAAGCACTAGCCTCTCTGTCTTTTCTGCAAAAAACAAGGCCTATAAAGCCTCCTCTGCCTACCAGCATTGCAGGAAGGTGTGGTATTTGTGGGGGAATAATCCTAAAGCACTTTAAAAACATTAATGCTTATTAACAGCATTGAAGCAGATAATGGAAGGGAGTTTATTACATATCTGGGTGGGACGGAAGATGCTTCTTAGTATTAACAAGTTGCAAGGAAATTGCCCAGACATCATTAGGCACAGTGGAAGCTGTGAGATTCAAACCAGATGACCTCATATCCAAGAGCGAGGGACACAGGCGGCACAGCGCTCCTCCCTGTGCCGTTGGGCCTGGTTTCTACTGAATGGACAAGCTGAATCTTGTATTGGCTCTGAGTTTTGAGAGAAATGAAGACCTCCATTTTTTGGGAGGCACCTGCTGCTCCCAGTGCCTTCCTCCCACCCAGTCCCTGAGCTCTGTTGCAGATTGTACAGTTATGTAAGTACGGAGCTGGCCCTGTCCTCTTCCCAGCTTGGTGTGAATGTCAACTGGGATTCACTTTCCAGAGACCCCAAGACTTGCTTTCTGCTCTGTCGTCTTCCTGTTTCACTTGGATCAGGTCCGCACATGTCAGATGGGGTTGAGGCATGGAGAGGAGGAACCAGAAGGATTTAAAACTCAGAATCTGGGAACCAAGAGAGAGGGGCTTATCTGTGCCTGCATATGTGTCTCCCTAATCAAGGAGGTTGCATGTGGAGGAAAGAGGTACCCTGTTCCCAAGCAGGGCTGCAGGAAAGGGGCCACTGTGACTGAGGACTGCCATGTGGGAAGTTAAGTGAGGTACCCCGCCAGTTGCCAGGGAGCAGAGGAGGAGGGGGGACACAGGGATGCAGGAGGGATGTTGTCAGTGGGTTTCCCTCTCTCTTACACGGACTCCTCCAGCTGGGTGGCTGACAGGCACTCAGGGTTTTGATGTGAATCCCCTGCAGTCTTGTCATTTTGCATTCATCCCCTGCCTCCCACCACGAGCTCAATTACAGAGAAGAAATGGAGCTCAAATAAGAGCTGCTGGGATGTCTAACGGCAGCATTGCTATTTGGCATTTCATGCACGCACCTCCTCCCCTGTGCCAGGATTCTGTTCTGCCACCTTTTACCTCCTGGGTCATCCTTTCATGGCTCCCGAAAACAGCCTGCCTTCCCCTCACCTTTCTCGGGGTGCCAAGCAATGTACTTAAGCATAGGAAATATCTATGTAGAAGAGGAAGAAAAATCTAATTCAATATCCATTTTAATGCCAGAAGGACATGAGAAATGATGAGGAAGAGAAGTGACATTTGTTTAGAGCCCATTATATTTACATCCTATTTAATAGGCTCTGGTTCCAAATTCGTTCCCTGATTTATCTTCATAATAATTCTACCAGGTAAAGGTATTCTCTCTATTTTGTGGTAGAGGGAATGGAAGCACAGAATGACTAGGTTAAGTAAGTTGTAGGTAGCAGACTTGATTCAAATCTAGTCTTTCTGTCCAGGCACGGTGGGTGGCTCATGCCTGTAATCCCAGCACTTTGGGAGGCCGAGGTGGGTGGATCACTTGATGTCAGGAGTTTGAGACCAGCCTGGCCAATATGGTGAAACCCCGTCTCTATTAAAAATACAAAAATTCTCTGGGTTTGGTGGTGGGCACCTGTTATCCCAGCTACTCGGGAGGCTGAGGCCAGAGAAATCATTGAACCCAGGATGCGGAGGTTGCAGTGAGCCGATATGATGCCTGTACTCCAGCCTTAGCACCTGAGCAAGACTCCATCTCAAAAAGCGAAGGAATGAATCTAGTCTTTTTCACTGTGATCTCAAGCACTTGGACACAGTGCTTGAAATCACAGTCAAAGTCTTACCCTCCTTTTACTGTTGAGGAAGCTGAGCCATAGAGAATTTAAAATTAATTTCCCCAGGAGTAGGTAGAGCCAGGATTTGATGCCCAGTCTTGACCGACTGCAGACAGAGCCTATGTTCCTGCTATAGAATTCTACCTCCATGCTCCTTTACCATCTGTACAATGAAGAGCTAACTTCTTGTGTGAAATCAAGCTTCTCTAATGGTAGTTTTGTAGCTAAAGGTATTGCTGCCACTTAGGAAGTCACTTTAGCATCTGAAGGGATCTGAGGAGGTAATCTAGCCTATCACTCTCTCTCCCAAAAGATGACAGTTTCTCACTTTTCCCAGTCCTGTTCCAATCTGGAAGCTGTCCACAGAAAGATATGCCCTTATCTCCCTTGGTTGTAAATTTCAGGCTCTCATGCAATTTATTTCTTCTATAAGGCTAGGTTTAATTTCTGTTGCTACAGTTGATATCTGCTTTTTTCTATTTTTTAATTGATTTTCTAGTAGGATGTTTACATTTGTGGGAAATGAATTGTACCTAAGGATTGTGTCATCTTTCTCTCCCCATTTTAGCTACCACCATCTGTGACCTGGACACTCAGTTTCGTTGCCAGGAGTCTGGGACGTGTATCCCACTCTCCTATAAATGTGATCTTGAGGATGACTGTGGAGACAACAGTGATGAAAATCATTGTGGTAAGGGGACACCACATCCTGAATCCCTGCTCTGGAGAGGGGTGTCACCGTGCTCCCTTACAGGGCTGTACTGGTGGACAGGGTGGTTTTCTGATAGCCATCTCAGGATTTATGATATTCTAGCTGAATGGCTTCTTCCATCCACATGGTGGGGTGGAGTCATTTCTCTGTTCCTTTCTTAAAGAGTTGGTTTGCTGTTTTCATCAGGATTCAGTTCTGCTGGAGGCACTTGATACAGAGTTAATGGGAATCTAAGGTCCCACTAACTCTGGATCAAGTGCCTCCAGCAGAACTGAAACCTCATGATTCATGGTCAGAAAGGAGGGAGCCGAGACTCAGCTCCTGTCACTTACTCACTCTTAGATTACCCTTTGTCTTCTAATCCAAAAAATGGGGAAATGGACCCTGCTTTGCCTTAGAGAGACACTGTAAGGAAGAAAGATGATGATAAGGAAGTAAATTTCTGAATGAATTCAGGGGGTTATTAACAGCTCTCCAGGCTTGGCCCACATGCCTGAGTGGGTTTGAGATTAGCCTGCTGAAGACACAAATCTGCACCTCTGTGAACTGTTTTTTTTTTTTTTCCAAACCAATTTACTTCATTCAACTCTGTTATTATTAGAAGTTAGCAGATGGTATAGGCATTGAGTGAGCATCTGTTTTCTGAATGGACATTTTTATATTTAGAAAAACAGTGGGTTACAATTCCAAGGAATGATGGAGATTCTCTGGTCCAATCCTTTTGATTTCTACTTTCTAAAGTGACTGAGGTCTATAGAGGTCAGGGGGGCTTATTCGGGGTGACACAATTAGTTTGTGTCTGAATGCGGAACTGGAAATCACGTCTCCTGTTTTCTAATCCTCCACTATTTCTGTTTCACAGTGCCTGCCTGTCAGCTTCATGAGACCTGTCTTAGTTAACAGTCCCTGGTCCCAGACTCATAGTTGCTGACCACTGAAGGAGACATTATGCAATAAGCGTGATGTGCCAGATTGGAGGCATGAGAGGGAAGTGAGAGTGGAGGCCAGACTCTGACCCAGACGTGGTGATGAGTTGGCTAAGCCCTACTGGGCCCTCTCTCCCTGTCCACAGGGGCAGGTCCAGCCATGCTGTGCTTATGCACATGGCCGCAGCCTGCTTGATAATGAGCAGGTGGTTTGACTCACAGAGGGGCGGAAATAAGGGGAGCAAGGGCAGCTTGTGAATCATCTCAACACAAGTTAACCAGCAGAGCAGAGCCTGGGCCACTTCCACACAGAAGATACCCCTAGCCTGGCTCTTGAAAGGTTTTTAAAAAATTCCATAGTTTTCCTTCTTCAAGTACCTGAAAACATGTCCTTGGAATGTGCAGCTGTTTTCCCTTCACCCCTGCCATTTCCTTGCCAGCACTCTTAGATGGTTGAAATGTGCCGCTAGGTTTGCCCTAGTAAGAAGGAAATTCCATGTGGTTCCTTGCTTCTGGCATCATTGAGCTCACACACTGGGCGCATGTTTGACCATTAAACAGTTTCAGTCCCTCCGGATCCTCTGTTCATGGCCCCTTCTCACTAGTTTGAACTGAATTCATCCTAGGGTCTCAGTTAGCCCCTTCCTCTGATGCAGGTCCTCTTCATAAGTTTCCAAACTCTTCCTCATAAATATCTGATTTACCAGCTTTGCCATCAACAAGCCTCTTGGGGAGAATGACTAAGATGGCTGCCTTGGGCCCCACGCTTGGCTGCTCCTGTTTTCTGTGGCTCTGTAAACTCCACAGGAAAGTTCTGTGCCATAGTCTGTTCAGGCTGGGATAACAAAATGCTTAGTCTAGGTAATTTATAAGCAATGGCATTTCATTTCTCACATTCTGGAGACTGGGAGGTCCAAGATCGCAGTGCCAGCAGACTTACTGTGTAGTGAGGGCCTGTTCCTCCTAGGCGGTACCTTTACTGCATCCTTAGATGGCACCTCTGCTTCTGGAAAGAAAGCAGGGAAATGCTTCTCCCTGTACACCAGCGTGGCAGAGGGAGTGAACAGCTCCCTCCCACCTAGTGTCCTTATGAGGACACTAATCCCATTCATGAGGGCTCTGTCCCCATAACTTAATTACCTCACAGAGGCCCCATCTCTTAGTATTATCTACATTGGTGATTAAGTTTCAACATAGGAATGTTAAGCTTCAACGTATGCAGTATAAACATTTGAATTTTCCTAGCCTGCAGAGGTGAGAGAAATGAGTTGCTATTGTTGACAAGCTTGGTCTGCAGCCTTCTGTCTTCGTGATCTCCCCGGAAGCTTTGAAGGCTGTTTCCAGGGCCGCCTCCTTCCCCTTCTTGGTCAAGCTCTACTGGTTGACTTTTACCAGGCCCCTACCCTGCTAGAGACAGTGCATCCACCCACGTCCCTGGAACTCTGCTCACAGAAAGTCCCAAGTCATGTTTCCTCCGTTTTGGGAGCTCAGCACTGATTTTTGCTCTCCCTGAACCGAGCATCTCATAGTGATCAGTGCATGCAGACCTCTCAGTGCTCCTTTTCTCCAGCCACAGGCTGTGTCTATAGGAGTCCTCTGTTTCTGGAAAGTTCTCCTCCCTGGCTTCCTCTGTCACTGCTTCCTAACCTTCTTCCCATCATAGCAAGCATAGAAAATGGTAATATAGGTGGAGAGCTTGGGATGAATGGACAAGGATGCTCTCATCAAGAGGCAAGCAACTCTAAGAGCCTGAGGGTATCTCAGCATACCTGTAACCCATTTGCAGCACACTCACTGGAAGCTGCTAAATGACTTCATGTCCCTGGTAAAAGTCTCTTTGTTCATGCTCTCTATGGATAATTGGTGATCATGGGTCCATTTCCATCCTTTATAAGAGCTTTGACATCAGAGTCGAAATTCTGAACAAGCTTTTGTCCTCACCTCTCTGTGGTCTCACCTGCAGAAATGCACCAGTGCCGGAGTGATGAGTACAACTGCAGTTCCGGCATGTGCATCCGCTCCTCGTGGGTGTGTGACGGGGACAACGACTGCAGAGACTGGTCTGACGAAGCCAACTGCACCGGTCAGTACTTCTTAGACTCAGCTGACAGCACGCATCCGTGCATGCACCGGTTAACATTATAGCTTTAAAGGATCGGAAAATCTAGGCTGTGAGAATTAGCTTGGACCTTAGAAATCAACAAGTTTTATGCTTTTCAAAGAGCTGGCCTATGATGAGATAAGGAGCCTGTGCCAGAATGTAAATCAACACCCTGCTTTCAACTGACTGAACAGTGTTCTGAGTGATATCATTGATTTATGTTCTGGCTCAAGCTTCTCATTTATTCAGGACCAGTGTTAGTTTTTAGACTAGCCCCTCGGCTGGGGTCCATACTTTGACTAAGCACTGAACTAGTTTATGTTTTTTTAAAATGGAGCATCAGGGGTTTCCCCAAACAATAAAAATACGTACTGTGTTTGTACTCATTACTGCGTTTGCACTCATTTTGGATAAGATTTTATTAAAAGATGGAAAAAACATGAATGCAAGGCAAGTGCTAGGTGCTATCAGGTAGGGGTCATGTTCCAATTCTTTTATTGGCCTCACTTATGTTCATGATGTTATTTTTATGAATGAGTGAATGAATGGTGGCCACATACAATATGACGGGGCAGGGCAGGCTGGGGGCTGTGGGCAGTGGGTAGTGCAGAGTTGGGAAGCTTGTGGAGAAACGAAAACAAATTTCATTTTATAATCCCATTATAATTTGTCAAAAAACAAAAATTAAGGAATAAAAAACAGATTTTATTGCTCCTTGAGTCAACCTGCTCTACATCCTCCTCGAGAAGCTGTTACTCAGTTCTGTCTTGAACCCCTCTACTTATTTTGGACTAGGGAGATAAAGATGTTTCATTTAAACATTTTATGGTCAGGACAGATCTGTTTTTACACTCGGATAATTCAGACTTCCTTGTGCAAATTCATTGTTGAGTCAACTTCTCAATTGTCTGAAGCCAGTTATTAATCATGAGAATTATTGGACTTTTAAATCTCATGTCTTAACCTCCTTTGCCCCCAGAGTATCCCAGCACTTCCTACACTGCCCAGCATCTGGCGGCTCAAAGCATGCCTACTAATTTGTAAAAGCAAATACAAAGAAGGTATATCTGTTGTGTCTCAAACCGAAGGATAAATAGCTGTGCATTATGCTCTGGCTTAGACTTGCTTCCCCAAGGAGAGAGACGACCTCTTCTTTCATTCCTTTGTATTCTCTGCAGTGCCCAGCGCATAATAGAGTACGTGCTCAGAGAACCTTTGTGGATTGAGTAATTTTACGCAACTGCTTCCCTCCATTCATTTTAGTTGAGAGGTGACCCCATATGCCTTAAGGAAGTGAATGGATCTCTTCAAATGTCATATACATCACACGAGATACTCTGTGATGTTACCAAATCTTGTTCCCTTGTAAAGTCCATCCTTCCTGGTGCAGCCTCTGTGTCTGCACCTCTGCTTCTGAAAAGGCTGCAGCAAAATGTGTCTCTCTGCACAGAAGCATGGTCTGTAGAAGGAGGAAGAACCAAGGCCCATAAAGGAGCTGCCATTGGCACAGGAAATATGTGAATGCTGTTTGGAAGCTTTGGATTTGGATGGATAATTAGTTAATAAATTAGAAGGGTGCACTTGGACATTGCAGTTTGTAAATTGCAATATGATTGAACATCTTGTTAACACAACTGCCTTAGTCAAATTTATGTGTCAGCAGTGTGTGCCGGTCTTACAGAAGGAATTGATAACTTCATTTCTGTAGGCAAGCTTGCATAAAACTCCTGTTTTTTTCTCCAATTTTTTTCCAGTAAGGCAAACTGGAGGAAACTTAAGAGTCCTTGTTGCTCAACTGCAGCTTTGTTCCAAGGGCTGTTCTTGCAAACCTTTTAAGGATGATCCACCTTCTCTGTCATCTCAAAATAGTTGGAGGTCGGATGTGAGCTCATGGTGATGTGTGGCATGACACCTCATTTTCAGACCTACTAAATTAAGCTACGTAAAGTGCCAAAAGAAATAGGTCAGGGTAGCTGACCTCCCGTTGGCGTCAGCTCAGATGCACCCTCTGCTGTGCGTCCACTTTGCTCTTCTTTTCCCCACTTTTACTTTCCACGGGGCTGTTTTCTTGGTTTGCTTCAACCCACTGCTGTTGTTTTTAAACATATACCTCTGAATTCTGTTTTGTTTTGTTTTGTTTTGTTTTAGGACAATTACCTGTAGACATTTTGTGTGTATTCTTAACATCTTTCCCCTCTCCTAGATATATGAGGACTTTAGAATTTGATCCAAACCTCTGCCTACAGTTCCAGTACTAAAATACCTAGTATTTTAACCACTAAATATTTAATATTTTAGTTTTATATTTAAAAACCCTCAACTTCATTGTTACTCTTTTTTATTTATTTATGTATTTATTTTTTGAGACAGAATCTCACTCTGTCACCAGGCTGGAGTACAGTGGCACGATCTCAGCTCACTGCAACCTCTGCCTTGGGTTCAAGCAATTCTCCTGCCTTAACCTCCTGAGTAGCTGGGACTACAGGCGTACCTCACCACACCCAGCTAATTTTTGTATATTTTTTTAGTAGAGATGGGGTTTCATCATGTTGACCAAGATGGTCTCGATCTCTTGACTTCGTGATCCGCCCGCCTCGGCCTCCCGAAGTGCTGGGATTATAGGTGTGAGCCACTGCGCACAGCCTGTTACTCTTTTTTAGTAACTATACTTCTTCTTAGGCACACAACTATTACCAGCTACTTTTGTGTCTGGTTGCTAATGCCTCCCGTCAGTGCACACCCTTCAGTGATTTTGCAGCAGGAGTCTATGAGTGGCAAACTCTTTAAGGTTTTGCTAGTATAGACATATCTTTAATCCTCCAGATGGGTCTGGGTTTCTAGTTTTTGGTGATTTTCCATGAGCATTTTCATAGAATTCTTCCATTTCTTCCTGGCCTCTTTTGTGTTGATTTGAATTCTGCTCTTAGTCATCTGTTCAAATAACAACAGACATTCTTTTCTTTCTAGTTACCTTTAAGTTTTATCGCTCTTAGTTTCCCCTACCTAGTTGTGGAATTATTTTTATTTATCCTGCTGAGACTTTACGATATGATAAATTTTCAAAAGACAACTCTAGGAAATCACAGTTACTAACTCTTCAGCTGCCCTCTCTGGTCTTGTCTTCAGCAGTTACTCTCACCCATTTGTTGGACTGCCTCATTCTGTTGTTCTCTTCCCTCCTGGTTTTATATTTGCTGTCTCTTAATGACTCTGCTAGAATCTGAGCTACTTTTCTAGATTTATCTTCCAGTTCAACAATTTTCTTTTTAGCTAACTGTAATCTGCTGTTTCACATATACATTGAGCTGTTTTTTTATTTCCATGAGTATACGTTTTGTGTCTAGAATTTCTGTTTGGTTCTTTCTCAAATCTGCCTTTTATTTTTCATTGTTCTTTCTTTATACTTTATGTTTTTTCTTCTGTGTCATTAATCATTCAAATAGTGACGATAGTCATTTTTTTCATCACTTACTTTTTTTTTTTTTTTTGAGACAGGGTTTTGTTCTGTCTCCCAGGCTAGAGTGCAGCAGTATGATGACAACTCACTGTAACTTGACCTTCTGGGCTCAATCTATCTTTCTGCCTTAGCCTCTTGAGTAGCTGGGACTACAGGCATGTACCATCATGCCTGGCTAATTTTTGTATGTTTTGTAGAGATGGGGTTTCGCCATATTGCCCAGGCTGGTCTCGAACTCCTGAGTGAAAGTGATCCTCTTACCTCATCCCATCAAAGTGCTGGGATTACAGGCATGAACACCTGGTCCCCTTCTCATACACTTTTTTTTTTTTTCTTGAGACAGGATCTCACTCTGTCTCCCAGGCTAGAGTTCAGTGGCACGGTCTTGGCTCACTACAATCCCTGTCTCCCAGGTTCAAGCAATTCTCTTCCCTGAGCCTCCCGAGTAGCTGAGACTACAGGCATGCACCACCAGGCCCGGCTAATTTTTGTATTTTTAGTAGAGATGGGTTTTCACCATGTTGACCAAGCTGGTCTCGAACTCCTGACCTCAAAGTGATCCACCCGCCTTGGCCTCCCAAAGTGTTGGGATTATAGGTGTGAGCCATTCTGCCTGACCCTCATACACTTCTTAATAGTCCAGTGCTTTGAAAGAACTAAGGCAGTACTTTTTCTGTTTTAGTACTTATTTCGTCCATTCTGCTCTGCTCATGCTTGGTTAATGCTTTTAATCAGGTGTTTTAACAGATCTTGATGAATCAAGAAAGTTCTGAGTCAAAGATTAAATTGTAGGATAATGACCTATATTAGAAACTGATATTAGGTTTCCATGATTGTTTACCACATGAACCTCACTGTTCTTACACTTAAACAATAAATCCCACCATGCAGAGGATTCTTCTTTTTCTTCCCTAAAGTCTTCAGTTTGGATTAAAGTCCATTTCTTCCATCCTTTAATTTAAAAAAGTTATCTATTAGGCATGCAATATTTACCAGGCACTCAAAATCAGAGCTAGTAAGTTACTGAGAAGATAGAAAAATCTAGAAAAAGATAATACGCTGTACATTCCAGTCATACCTGGCCACTTGAATGAAATTGTGCAAACTGATTACTCTTCATGAGCTCAGCTTCTGTCATAGAATCTGGAGATCTCAGCCATGCCTCCTAGAATTGTCACTTAGAAACTTCACTAGCACTCTGAAATTGTTTTCAATTAGAAATGAAATGTACAGGCTGAATAACAACTAGATTAGTATGGCAATTGGTTTAGGCAACTTTATATTTTATGAATGTGAGCAAGGTGTCGGTGAGGGATATTTTGAAAGGCTGTCAGGCTTGTGACACGAATAAATCAAAAGTATTCCAGGCGATGGCTGTTACTGGGGCAGAAACTCATGTAACATGCATGATACATTCATTCCTCTTACTAGAAATAAGCGTAGTTTTTAAAGATGTTTAATGGATTCTGAGTGTCAAAGTTTGTAAATATTGAAACTTCGATGTACATCCTGCCAAATACAGCCTTGGTTTTTGGAGAGATGGGTAGACATAGGTAGTAAGCCACTACTTGTTTTAAAGTGGTTTGAAAAATCAGATTCTTTGGATTTCTGACCATTGCAAAAAATAGCCTCAAATGCAGTGAAAGTTCCTGAGGACATCATAAGCCCATTTCCCCAGTGTTTGGGAAGCTTATTGCCAACTGTCTCAATTGAATAGAAAACTACAGTTTGCTTTCAACAACCCACTTCTATGTGTATTGTTTCTTTCTGTTGTGGAGTCATTTGTCCACACAGTTAAACTAACAGAGAGCCCATCTATCTAGGTTCTATTATTTTATGCTGGTTGTAAACAAGGCCAGTCCTGGCTTGCATTCAGCAATGAACAGACACAAACAGTTTTCTGTTTCAGAGGAGGAAGAGGAAATCAGATGGAGAGGGCCGTTAGGAGTGTTGGTTGGGTTTGAGGCATATATTATGCATCTGAACTAGTGTTTGAGATTTTGAGATGTGTCTAAATGACTTCCAGGTGGCCACAGCCCATATGTGCAGAGGAGGCTATTCATTTTTAACAGTGACCCTCTGTTTCACTAGTTTCTTTTTGGCTTTTAGTGATTATAGTGGACACCACATATTATTGGTTAGTAGATGTTGCCTCAACTCAACAGAAAGACAATTTCAGGTTCTTGGGCCTGCTTTCTCTGTGATTTTGGATGGCTGTTTTATATTCTTTGGGTCTGAGGTTTTTCCCATTTGAAATTAATTTTTTTTTTTTTTTTAAGAATCATAATATATGACCTTCCAGAACTTAGCAGGGCCCTTAGGTATCACTGTAAAGATGTGAAGTTGAGGTTGCCACACAGTGGCTGCACCAGGTCCAGGACTCCGTCTCCTGAGCACCGGCTCCTGCCCCTTATTTCTCAGCATCTGGATGAGTAAGAGGATTTGGGTGAGAAGGTAAACTACCAGGGCATAGTAGAAGAAGTACAGGCCTTGGGCTGCCTTGGTGTTACTACTTAATGATCTTTAAGTTTCCTATTCTCTCTGTGCCTGTTTTTCATTTGTGAAGGGGAATAATACTTACCTCACAGGTTGTTGTGAACAGCGAGTGATTTTTTTTTTAACGTGTGCATCTGGGCCTGGGTAATGGCTCATGTCATGTTTATAAACCCATAGGCTCAAGCCCATCGAGGGGGCTGCCCTCCACTGCAAGGTCAGTCCAAGTGCCCAGTTCCCAGCCGAGGAGAAACCTGGGTGCTTCACAGTTCAGACCTAGTGCAAACCTCTTTTCAGCTCATCCACTTGCACAGTTGGTGGGGGATGGAGATGAGGGGTGTGTGACTTTATCTCTTGCCTCTGTTACAGCCATCTATCACACCTGTGAGGCCTCCAACTTCCAGTGCCGAAATGGGCACTGCATCCCCCAGCGGTGGGCGTGTGATGGGGACACGGACTGCCAGGATGGTTCTGATGAGGATCCAGTCAACTGTGGTAAATGCAAATATTCCAGCTCCCTCCCTGAGCCTCCCCAGTGTCTGCTGTTCAGGAAGAGAGACAACAGAGAGCCAGGGGATGAAATGCTGTTCTCCTGTGCCCATATTGCCACTCCGAAACTAAATAAGCCCACCTGCTTTCTGAGTTATACTGCCATATGATGCATCAGAGTGTATTATGTAGTCTTAAGATTTGCAGGCAAGCAGTTTGCCCCCCGCCACAAGCAAACTATATAAAATGCTGTCACACAAACAAAATATATAAAATGCTTTTCGAAACCAGATATTTTTAAGGTTCTCCATTCTTTTGCCAAACATTCCAAATTTTCATGGCATGTTAGTTGTCACATGTTGTTATACATTCTACTCCTTTTGTGTTACAATATTAAGTAAAGACGTTTACGCAACTCTGTATTTTTCTGTAGTAAGGATTTTCATGGCAGATGCGTATTCACTTTATATTACCATAACCTAGTTTACATAGTTGCTTCTTGGTTGGGCATTTGAGGTTTTTAGTTTTACACTGTTATGCTAGTACCACTATTCGTGTCCTTGGAAATGAAGGCTTGATTTTTCTTTGAGATCGATTTCCTGAGAGGTGGTCTTCAGTATGGAGTTGTAAGGTGAAAGGTTCTGACCAGTTTTTGAGTCTCTGTTACCAGATTGGGTTTCCAAGGGATTATACTAAATATGACTCTGCTAGTAATATGTTGCATGTTTCCCCAAGTCTCCACTGATGTTAGATTTATGTCTTTTTAGTTGCTTCCGCTAATGAAATGTGTGTGTTTACCTCACATAATTTTGATTTATACCGCTTTTAAAATACTTTTTCTACCTAGTGACAGTAACCATTTCTCCAAATGGTGGTACTTGTTTACTATTTCTGTTTTGATATCCTTTGGCTAATTTCCCAGAAATGATTACATTTTACAGGATTAAAACACATTTTCGTGCTTATACTTAATCCTCAAAGAACTATTCCACACAGAGCTCGGTTTGCAAAGTCTCTATGACTGCCCCATTAGAAGTGATTTTCTTTCTTTTATTTTTGAGACAGGGTCTCTCTGTGTCACCCAGGCTGAAGTGTAGCAGTGTGATCGTGGATCACTGCAGCTTCAACCTCTTGGGCTCAACTCATCTTCCCACCTCAGCTTCCTGAATACCTGGGACTACAGGGATTGCCCACCACGTCCAGCTAAGTTTTGTAATTTTTGTAGAGATGAGGTTTTCACCATATGGCCCAGGCTAGTCTCTAACTTCTGAGTTCAAGTGATCCGCCCACCTCAGCCTCCCAAAGTGTTGGGATTATAGGCATGAGCCACTGCGCCTGGCCAGAACTGATTTTCAGGTCCAATACCTGGCAATAACTTTTTGCTCAGGAGAAAGGATGACCTAGTACTAAAGATTCTGATCAGGATACTTTAGTTCTAGTTTAATTTGCCCTAGAACTGTTGTGAAACCTCAGGCTCTTATCATTTCTAGACAGACTTTCTCTAAAACGGCTCTGCTTTAGAATTCCTCCATAATTAAGCTCAGTGAGTGATTTAAATAACTTTATAAAACTAAGATTTTTATAATCAAGACTCATATTGTGCTTTTTCTATTCCCTGATACTTTTCTCTTTCTTCTAAAAAATATACTTAGGTCAGGTATGGTAGCTCACACCTGTAATCCCAGCAGTTTAGGAGGCTGAGGCTGGAGGATGACTTGAGCCCAGGAACTTGAGACCAGCCTGGGCAACATGGCGAGACCTCACCTCTACAGAAAATACAAAAATTAGCCAGGCTTAATGGCGCATGCCTGTGGTCCTAGCTACTCAGGAGGCTGAGGTGGCAGGACTGCTTGAGCATGGGAGGTAGAGGCTGTAGTGAACTGTGATCACGCCACTGCACTCTAGCTTGGATGGTGGAGCAAGACTGTGCCTTAAAAACAAACACACATCACAATAGAAATTTTCAAAATGGAAAATGTGCAAAAAGGTATGGAGTTAAAGGTTGATCACCTCACCTGCCCAGTTCCCACATTTTCCTTATCGGAAACAAGGTTGTATAATTTTTCACAATCTTTTTGTGCACATATATGCAAATTTAAATCTACTCTGTATTATTGTCCTATTTCATACCCATAATATTTAACTTTGCATATTGTTTTGCGCCTTGTTTTTTCACAGAACTGTATATCTAGGGCATCATTTTTATAGAGCACTTCTTCCATCTCTTTATAGCTAGTGTTCCAGTGTACAGTAATTTATTAAACAGTCTCTTACTGATGGACTGTTTTCAGTCTCTTACACAGTTTTGTAATGCAGTACTTTACTTGTGGGCAGTTTTCAATCTATGTCAAACAGTGTTGTAGTGCAACACTGGTACTTAGGCTAAGTACAAGGTTGTAAACCTTTATTTACGTAATTTTTTCAATTGCTTAAGTAGAATGCATTTATACAAAAAAGCAATTACTGGGTCAAAGTATATATACATTTGTCATTTTGCTGGTTATGGCCAAATTGGCCTCCCCAGTGGTGGTACCAGTGTATACTCCTAACAGCACTGCGTGTGAATGCCTGCCTGTTTCCTCCATGTCATTCTTTTGTATTGTTGAATTATATTGCAGAGAAGAAGTGCAATGGATTCCGCTGCCCAAATGGCACTTGCATCCCATCCAGTAAACATTGTGATGGTCTGCGTGATTGCTCTGATGGCTCCGATGAACAGCACTGCGGTGAGTTCATTCTTTGCCCACTGGAAACACCTAGGCCTGGTGATCGTGAGTGAAGAGCTTATATTGGACTAAATCCTTTCATTTCCTCAGTACCTGCTTGTGGTTAGCTTGTAACTGAGTTGACTCCCAAGTACTTGGCTAGCACTCCCGGAGGTTGATCATGACAGGGAGACATGGTTTGGTTAAAGGAGAGCAGGAAGGAAGAAGGGCAGGATTGGGGGTGATGGTGGGTTAGTTTGTACTTCAGTGAACGTTATTGTTTAGTTGAAATATGTTCTATGAATTGGCCACTTATTTCTACTTGATTGCTTTTTTTAGTGTTGCTGAGTATCACTGGGGGTAGAGTAGGGGGTGGGGGTGGCATTTTTAGGCCAGGTGACTCTTTTTTTCTTCAGTTTTCTTTAGACCCAGAAAGATTGCCTTGGGTCACTAGTGCTCATTTTTGATTATATATTGAATCACCTGGGGAGCTTTAAAACCTTCTGGTGCCTGGACCTCACCCCCAGAGATTCTGATTTAATTAGCAGAGATGTGGCTGGGGCGTTGGGACTTCTGTGGTGCTCTTGGTGATTCTACTGTGCAGTCCAGGTTGAGAGCTAATGTATCAGTGCAGGGAGTGGCAAACTAGCCTGTGGGCAAAATCCAGTCCATAACCTGCTCTATTAAATGAAGTTTGATTTGCATACAGTAACTACTATTTGCTTACATATTGTATATGGCTGTTCTCAAGCTGTAGTGGTGGAATCGAGGAGTTGTAACAGAGGTTGTATGACCTGGAAACTCTGAAATAGTTGCTTTCTAGTTGTGTTAGTTGGAGTTCTTCAGAATAGAACCAATAGGATATGCATATATATACACACACACACATAGAGAGAGAGAGAGATTCATTTTAAGGAATTGGTTCATGTGATTTTGGAGGCTGGCAAGTCCCAAATTTGCTAGGTGAACCAGCAGACTGGAGACCCCGTGACAAACCAAGGCTATATTTCAAGTCCAAAGGCCACCAGGCTGCAAACCTGATGAAAGATCCAGTTATAGTTGAAGCACGAAGGTCTCCGTGCTGGGTCCTTACATGGCCCTCTCTCTGTGTGGGCATTCCTGGTGTCTCTCTCCTCAAAGGACACTAATTCTGTTGAGTTAGGGCCCCATTCTTATGTTTTCATTTAACCTTAATTACCTTTTTAAAGACTCTGTCTCCAAATACAGTCAAATTGGGGATCAGGGCTTCAACATACACATTTTAGGGGGACATAGTCCATCTCGTAAGACTAGGTCCTTACAGAAAAATTTACCTACCCCTGTATTAGAGAGTCAGCATCATATTAATCATGCTTCAGATCAGGGTTTTGGATGCCAGACAGCTCTGGATTTCACTTTTGGCTTCACCTTCATCAGTTATGTACTTTTGGCAAAATACTTAATGCTACTGCCCTTGTCTTCTCATTTTGAATTAGCAACAATAAAGCCTCTCCTAATGTTGTTTCGAGGGTTCAATGATGCACTTCATGTCAAGTGCTTTAGCTCTAGGCTTGGCATAGGTGGCTTTTACCGTTGCTTCTGAAGCCACATCTGTACCTGTGTGCGTTTGTCCAGGGCTAGAGGGCCCAGCCAGCCGCAGTGCTCATGGCCTCTTGCCCTCTCTGGATCCCTTTCAGAGCCTCTGTGCACACATTTCATGGACTTCGTGTGTAAGAACCGCCAGCAGTGCCTGTTCCACGCCATGGTCTGTGACGGAATCATCCAGTGCCGTGATGGGTCGGACGAGGATGCTGCGTTTGCGGGATGCTGTGAGTCGGGGCAGGCTGGGGAGGTGACTCGCGGTCACTAACGAACTCGCATGGGGCTTTGGCTACCGTGGGGTTGGGCCTCTAATCACTTACAGGTGTTGGTTGAGTGTCGAGGGTTTGGCCACCCTGGGTTGTATCTCTGTTTAGCTTGTACGTCTAGGTTGAACATCCAAGCTTGCCTTTTCTGAGAAGGACTTTGCTTTGTTGCTAAGAAGTCCCACTTTTCAGTTGTTGGTGTATGTATAAATGGCAGGATGGTGAGTGACCAGGGTCTTGGCTCAAGGGTCGCTGTAAGTGAGAGGCCTTCTTTGCCAGGGCTGTATCAGATGGCACCCCCAGCATGCCGTAGCCCCTTACCTTGCTTCGGTGGTCCTGCGGCACTCACCGCCACTTTGGACCTATGTATTCATTTTGCTGCTTGAGCTTCACAGGAGCTGGGACTTGTTTGGCCCATTGCCATGGCTCTATCCTAATGCAATGCCCTCCCTGGAGTAGCTCTTGTATTTATTTGCTGGGACTGCTATAGTAAAGTACCACAGACCAGGTGGCTCAAACAACAAATTTATTTCTCACAAGTCTGGAAGCTAGCAGGCCAGGATCAAGGTGTCAGCAGGGTTGGGGTTGGGTGTCTTGGAAGCCTCTCTCCCTGGCCTCATAGATGGCTGCCTTCTCCCTGGGTCTTCACAGGGTCTTTCCTCTGCACACATCTGTGTCTAAATTTCCTCTTCTCTAAGAACACCAGGCCTATTAGATTAGGGCCGCCCAGATCACCTCATTCTAACTTTTCCTCTTTCAAGCCCTTATCTCTAAATGCAGTCCTGTTTCTGAGACAGCGGAGGTTGGAACTTAAACATGATTTTTGGGGGATAACCTTGGCTCATAACACAATTCAGTAAAGATTCATAGAATGGATTAATTAAGAGTGTGTGCCCTGTTAAGATTAGGTTTGACTTTTGCTTTCAAGGAATGTTCTAGCCAGACAGTCCCTTGCCGGAAGTCACTGCTACTCCCCCTTGCTTCTGAACAGCACTGCTGCTTCTACCCCTCAGCGTGGAAGCTCCTGGACCTCATGGTGGTTTTTTTTCTTCTGTAGCCCAAGACCCTGAGTTCCACAAGGTTTGTGATGAGTTCGGTTTCCAGTGTCAGAATGGAGTGTGCATCAGTTTGATTTGGAAATGTGACGGGATGGATGATTGCGGCGATTATTCTGATGAGGCCAACTGCGGTAAGACGTCCAATCTGACTCCTCACATCCTCATCCTCCTGCTACAGTGACGCCTGCAGTTAGAGGGGCACTCGCCGGCACCCCCACTGCAGACTTGCTGAGTTAGGGAACTCAGCAGCGGTTGCTGCCAGTTCCTGAATACTCATACGAGGAATTGAGTCTTGAAGTGCGCAGGTGCTAGGGAAAAGTTTATTTGATCTCCTTTTTTTTTTCCCGCAGTTGGGAGGACCACATTATATATAAGGAATATGGTAGATAAGGAATTATGGTAAATATTATGGAGTGACCGCCCCCTAAAAGTGACAGACCACAGTGTAATAGTTCTTGTCATCATTGGATTATCATCAGTAGTTTTTATTCCTTTGATAAAATGTCAAAATTAAAACTCAGGTGATCATTCTCAGTATATCA
Organism: Saimiri boliviensis; assembly: GCF_048565385.1. Classification (NCBI taxonomy): domain Eukaryota; kingdom Metazoa; phylum Chordata; class Mammalia; order Primates; family Cebidae; genus Saimiri; species Saimiri boliviensis. The sequence goes on from NC_133454.1 coordinate 57,161,150, forward strand.
AAGTCTAGATCAGAGGAACATGGGTTGAGGGCTGGGAAGATGAGCTTTAGTTTGTGGGTGGGTGTATTTTTTGTTGCCCAATGGGTCCATGAAGCTGCCTTATCTCTTTATGGGTGGGAAGTGTGGGTTGCCCAGGAACTTGGGTCTGGAGGAGCATGCACAGAGTTGGAGCCCTGTGTTCACACTGGTGCAGGGGAAGCAACTGATGCTGTGGTTGATTTCCCCAGAAAACCCCACGGAAGCCCCAAACTGCTCCCGCTACTTCCAGTTTCGGTGTGAGAATGGCCACTGCATCCCCAACAGGTGGAAATGTGACAGAGAGAACGACTGTGGGGACTGGTCTGATGAGAAGGATTGTGGAGGTAAAAGGCCCCAGGGTCCTGGGTCAGCTCCATAACCAAGACACACCAGAATAGTTCCACCAGCTGTGCGGGATGTACCTGGCTTATTCTGTGTTTTGGGGGGCATTTTTTGGGGAGAGGAGTGACTCCATTCTTTTCTGTACCTCTTTTTCATTTTGAAATAAGTGTGGTTGGCTTCTCCTATTTTCAGGCTATTTATTTCATATTTTCAAGGCAGAGTGAGAAGTCTAGAGCCTTCCTACTCAAAGTGTGGTTTGCAACCAGCAGCATCTGCATCTTTTTGGAACTTGTTAGAAATGCAGACTCTCTGACCTCACCCCAGACCTACTGAGTCAGAATCTGCCTGCTAATAAGCCTCCAGATCCCTTGTGCTCCGTGATGCAGTTGAGGAGCACTCATGTGGAATACAGGCTTGCCCCTTTTTTTCTGGCATTCTTATCTCTGAACCGGGTCGTGGGGTAGTTGCGGTTGAATTAACCAGAACACAATGCTTCGCCTCAGTAGGAATCCTTAGACACCCTGTGCCTCTTGAGCCACCCGTGTCTTCCATCAGCCCCTGCGAAAGCAAACTCATCTGAGTAGTAGCCCAAATCAAATATAGTAAGTGAGGGAAATCTACTCCCCAAAAGGGAACATAAAGTTGCCTCTTCTGACAACTCATTATATATGATTTATAGATTAGCTGCTGCTTAGAGCTATGCCTGTCACTGGCCTCCCTCAGCAGGTACAGCTAAAAGTGGGACATCCGCACTAGGTGTGGGATCCGTCTGGTGTAGGATCAAGCTGCTTCTAACGTTTTGGGTTTCCTTGCTTGGTGTTTTTCTCAGATTCACATATTCTTCCCTTCTCAACTCCTGGGCCCTCCACGTGTCTGCCCAATTACTACCGCTGCAGCAGTGGGACCTGTGTGATGGACACTTGGGTGTGTGATGGGTACCGAGATTGTGCAGATGGCTCAGATGAGGAAGCCTGCCCCTCGCTTGGTGAGTTCCGGCCCACGTCCTCTCCTGTGGTACCTGCTGTTGTGGAGAGGACTTCCTGGGGGTGCACTCTGGGTGCAGCCTGGCTGGGCCCCGTGCCCTGCTGTCTGGGACTCCACTATGTGGCCAGGCTGCCTGTCACTAACGGTGCACCTCCAGGGCAGGCTGACTTCTAGCATTTCTCCCTGGATCATAGACACATAGGAAATTGGAATGGGAGCAACTATCTCATCCTCTATAACTGGCCTCTGATCTTCCTACAAGAGGCCAGCCACCCTGATTTCCACCCAGGCTGTGGTACCTTTGCTGCCTTCTTAGCGGGAAAATACAAATTGGAATTGCATGGAAGTGTGTGTGTGTGTGTGTGTGTGTGTGTGTGTGTGTGTGAAGCTAGGTAGCTGGCCTGTCCAACTAAAAGAAGGGTAAGCACTGCCATCTAGTGGCTAAACTGAAAGAGGCAGCTGAAGGTCCGTAGTCACCATATTGTTGGCGGTGGGGGTAGACCTTGAAACCCCATCTCGCGTGTGCTCTTGACTGCAGGAAGAACAGAGGTAAGGATCCTGTGTTCTTTCCTAAACAGGCGTCGACTTCAAACTCATTTGTAATAGGAGAACAAATAATTTTTTGCATGCTTTTCATGACCTTTTCCATTCTTCCATGACTATGTTCATCCCATTGCTTCCTTAAACATCAAAATCCCAAACTTAAGTGAACCTAAGAATCATATAGGGATCTCCTGGGTTCCATCCAGAAATTCCGATTCTATGTTTTTTTTAATAAAAAATTATAAAATGATATTTTTATTAGGGTGGTCTTTTTGCCATATTGAGTTTCCTCTTGTTCTTCTGTCTAGAAGATCAATTTTTGAGAATTTCTATTTTCCAGGCCCTCTATGACCTGACTCCTCCTTGCCTCCCTGGATTTCTTACATCGGTTAAGCTAGGTTCCTCATCTTCTCCAGATAGACTTGCTTCTTTCCCACCTGGGCACCTGCAGCAAAGTTTTCCCTCAGCAGTAACTCCTGGACCCTCAGCCTTATCCTCCTGCTTTGCTTATCCCTGAAACCCACCATCCATCAGTGCAAACAGAAGCATGCATTTTATAGCAAAAGAGACCTTGATATATTAATATCATCAGTACTTCTCGAAATGTGGCACAAAGACCACCCTGATGGAATCACCTGGGGTGTTTATTAAAAACGTAGAATCAGAATTTCTGGGTGGATCCCAGGAGATCCCCATATGATTCTTAGGTCCACTAACGTTTGGGATTTCTGCTTTCAACAAGTAGGGTATTATTCTCCTTTCACGCTCCATGTCTGTGGAGCTTTTACTGACTTCTTTAACTGGTTTCTATCTCTTTTTCATTTTCATTAAACTTACCCGTTGACCTTTTGATTCTTAACTGTGATCTGCCGTATAGTGCTTCCTAATTATTTCATGTGTGTTGATCTTTGCTTTCATAGCCATTGTGTGGATTTCCTGTTTGGGGATCATCCCGTGTACTACTTTGAGTCCTGCTCTGTGTCTCCTACAATAACAAGAAAACAGTCAGTATCCCCTAAATGCTTCTCAAATTAAAATAAGTTGTAAAAAAGAAAACCAAACTTTGTGTCTGTGCTTTCCCCTCAAGGCCTACGTGTTTATTGAATAACTTGATTATTATCCTCTCCAAGTTACGTTTGCTTATGAAAACTCTGAGCAGGACATTAACAGACTCTAGCAAATTCTGACTAATCCAATGGGCAGATCTCTGTTTACATATCCTGTTCAGCTTTTGTCCTTTCTTTTTTGTGTACTGTGTTGGGACAAATTTGAACTTGTTGATGTCTGTAACTCTTGGATTTTCTCTGTTTAGTGTAGAAGTATCCTAACTAGTTTATCAGGCTCGTATTTCTCCCCCTTTCAGTTTTTCTTCTGTTAAGACCTGTACTGATGAATGATCGTGTCCTCCCCAGTGCTGGAGACCTCTGATGCCTCCCTTATTGTCCAGGAATAAGTGGCATGATTTGCCTTGGCCTGGCTTTCTCCCTCTTTTTATTTTTTCTCACCCGTCTCCATGCACCTTGTGTTTCTGCAGAGGAATTCTGGGATTTAGGGAAAGCCCCTTTGAAAATCCAATTAAAACTCTGGAATATGCACAATATCCTAAGGTTAATAATTGCTTTTTTCATCTGTTTGCTTAGGTTGTTTGGTACCATTTGCTAATGCTTTCGGCCTTTCAGTCACCACTCAGGATAACTTTCCACAGGTGAACATGTTCAGTAATTTATCAGGTTCCGTTTTTCTCTTGGAGACATTCCTTATAACAACCTGGATTCGCCTTTCTGGACAGATTGCTCTCTAGTCCTGTGGTGTGTCCGTTAGCCTGGGACTTTCACTGCCCCCTTGGAATTCTCTTTGCCTTTCTCCCAGTTTAGATTCCTTGTTTCCTGGATCTTGTGTTTTGCTTTTTCTTGGTTTACTCCCTTGTTTGGGTGGAGTGCGTCTTTTAGTAACCTTGTCAGGTGGATATGATGATGCAGTGGCCAAGGATACCATGATGGCAGCTCTCAGGAGTTTGTCTCTTGAATTTTGCTGCTCTGCTTTGTACTGGTTGCCCTGTGCACCTGGTGCACAATTGTCTTCTAGGACGTTGCACCATCATCCTCCTCAGGACTTGCTTTACCTCCTTCTCCTGTTGGAACTCCTGTTTACGGTGTCCCAGTTTTTCTCCTTTTAGTTCAATCCCATGTTTTGGTAGAGCACATTTTCTGGAAAATGCCTGAGAAAATGTATGTGGAGAGGCCTGTGTGAGGTTTTGCATGTCTTAAAGTGTTTAAATTCTATCTTCAGACTTAATTGATAGTTGGGCTGTGTTTGGCATGCTAGATTGCAAGTAATTTTTCTTCACAATTTCGAAGGTTTTGTTCCACTGCCTTCAAGCAGATTTTGGGAAATCTAAAAGCTTTTTTTTTTGGTATGTAACCTGTTTTTAACCATCTAGAAGCTTCCCTTTGGCACCAGTGTTTTAAAATTTCACAGTGATGTGCTTTGCTGTGAGACCCTTTCCATCCAATGTGGTGGATGCTTGCTTGTTCTGTGGTTATGGATGTTTATATATTTTAGTTCAAGGAATTTTTCTTGAAATATTTTATTAATGGTATTTCTCTCCCTGTTTTCTCTTATTTCCTGGAATTCTTGTCATTCATATGTTGTCTCCTGTTCTGGTCTTCTTCTTCTTTTTTCTTTTAATCTTTTATGTTTTTGAAAATTCTTCTTCCCCACTTTATAGGAGATTTATTCAACTTTTTATTTCAGCTCTTTGCTGAGTTTTTCATTTTTGTTGTCATGGTTTTAAGAGTTTTTTTTTCAATTTTACCCCTGTGCCTTTTTATGGTATCCTATTTTTCCCCCCTCCATGGATAAATATTCTTTCTTTCTGAACATATTAAGGATATTCGTCTTTGAAGTTTTCTTCTTGCAAACCTGTGTTTCCCACAAATGGCCTGTTTGGGGGTTGGAGGCTCTGTTTGGCTTTCTGTCTTTCACGTCACAGCTTTTTCTCAGACAGTCCTTGGTTGCTGCTGTGTTTGAGGCTGAGGACTAAAGTGCTTCTGAGTAATTCTGAGCACATGGGTGGGCTTGTCAGTTTCGAGGTTCATGGCTGGGAACCACGGGGGAACCCTGAATTTTGGTTACTTCAGGGTTGGTTTCTGAAGCTGTTCATCTTCCTCAGAGAAGATTCTTAGATCTCCTGCCTGGGCAATAATGACCTTATGACTAAGATCTTCAGGGAAGAGAACTGGGGTTCCCATATGTAGTTTTAACCCCCCTTTCGTCTGTAGGATATACTTGCTCTCAACTACGCCTGTCTAAACAACGCTTTGTTTTTACTCTCTCCAAAAGACAACCCTCCATTCTTCTGTCAGGGTGACATATGTTTGGTTGTCTTGCAAGACTGATAGGAGGGGATATAGGGAATGTAGCTGTGTCTTAAACACCATTCAGTCAGTTCCCTTATTTTAACTCCTTCTTCTTCACTCCCAGTTAAGAGATACCAGTTTCTGAACTTTTTGAGGATTATGTGTTGTTGATCTGATCGGTTTTGAGCTTTCTCCTGGGATGCTTAGGGTAGGATACAGCCTTTGCTGGCTTCTTTGGTCACATACCACTGTCTCTCTTCTTTCCAGCTCCCAAATATTGTTGCTTTTGTCTCCTTTCCCATTATCCATGTCCTTGCGGATTTAGGTCTTTGAAAACAGTCTCTTCGCTGTGGCTTTAGTGGGACCCTGTGGGGAAGCAACATTAGATATCTGTACCTACTCTGCTGTCTATCCAAAACTCATATTTGTCTTTAGGTTCCCATTGTAATTTCTGAAGCACCTTAATTTCCGAGCACACTGATTGGTGACTGTTATTGGCCAGCTCTCTCAACACTAAAATGCGAATTTTAAAAATCTTTTATTTTAGCAAATGTCACTGCTGCCTCCACTCCCACCCAACTTGGGCGATGTGACCGGTTTGAGTTTGAATGCCACCAACCAAAGAAGTGTATTCCCAACTGGAAGCGCTGTGACGGCCACCGAGATTGCCAGGATGGCCGGGACGAGGCCAATTGCCGTGAGTATTCAGAGGGCGCTTCACCCACCAGGCACGTTTCTGCAGAGAGCGCACTTCCAGCCCTTCTGCTTCATTTCTGAATCAGCACACGCCTGTGTGTGAGCCTGTGCGCTTTCGCTAACCATGCTTTTACCGCATTCTTCACAAGAGCTTTGCAACGTGCACCCATATCATTGTGTTAGTCACCTTTTTAATAAGTTAGCTGCATTTTAAATACCAGGAGGATGTCCAGGAAAAATGCTTTTTGAGTGACTGAGATAAACATTTTAAATAGGTTTTGTAGGCATGTTTAACACTTTAAAAACACCCACGGGTAAAGCCACAACTCTTTCTGTATGTGCATTCATTCTTCTGGAAGTATTTAGTGAGCACTTACGGGGCATAGAAGCCGTGTTATTAGAAGGTTCGCCTCTAGCACTCCATTAAGGAAATTCAGTCCTAGCCCTTGGGGTAATTGTGGTTGGTGAGATAGTGTGCTAAGCCAAATGGGGAATAATCGCAAGGCCATCTGAGCCCAGTGTGAGGCGATGCTTGCATTCTCTCTACAGATTTGGAGTTGGTAATTTTAAAACACAGTGGGTCCTGGTGTTTGATCCTCTGATGTACCCAGGGAGGATCCTTGGAGTGAGTGATGGAGGGAGACACTGGCTTCTGCAAGCATTTGATCCTTATGTGCCCGGTCGGTACTTTTCAAGTCCCTGGCCACACGCTAATGCCACCACTGGCTGGTCTGTCCTACTGTAGCAGACTGGGAAGGGCATGGCTGGGACGGTGTCCATGCAGCCCCCTACCAGCCTGCCTCTTTGATGGTGGGGTGCTGCTCTGGCTCAGGGATCCCTGCTTTGCAGGTCTCCCCTCCATCCAGTTTCCTGCTAGCTGCAGACAGCAGATGTCTTAGCCAGTCATATTCCCTTTCTTGCCAGGATGAGGGCTTCTTCCATGCTTGCCTGATTCCTGCCCTGGTGGATGTAGAAGAGGGTGGAAAAGCCCCTCTCATTCTCTGCTGAGCGCCGCTCCCCCAGCCTTAACCCTAAGCAGCAAATGCCTCAGTTCCTCCACCTTGATCTCTGTTCTGGTCCCATTTTTTAAATCTTAAAATAATGACTTCCTCAACCAACGAAAAACTGAGCCTCGGTTGGAACCCTGCCAAATCTTGTCATTTAGAGATAGAAGAGAAGCTGAGGCAGTGGTTAGTCATCTCTTAATTCCTCTAATTCAGTATTTACATAATTTATGGAACTTAGCAGGAGCATGTGGAAGTGCTTATGAGAAATGTGAATTTGGTGATCTCACCTCAGACCACTGAATCAAGAGCAATGGTGGAGGAAATGCTTGGGAACCCAAGCCTTTTAAAAGGGCTGTCTGATTCCTAGCCTCAGACAAGGTTGGGATATACTGCTCTGTCCTAAATAGTTCACCCAGTGAGGCTCGGGGAGAAAAGGAAGAGGGAGTCAGCTGTCTCTTCTGTATCTGTAGCACTGTTCTCCACGGGGTGCCGACTGGGCCCTCCTTGTTGAGTCTTGGTTAAGAGGAAGGGGTGTGGATCCAGTAACATCTTCAGTCTGGTTGGACAAATTTTTCCTTGATCATGCGCAACGTGGCAGGCATTGATTGGGCTTCTGGCAATACAGTTGTTTTATTTTTATTTTTGTGTGTGTGTGTGAGATGTTGTCTCACTCTGTCACTTAGGCTGGAGTGCAGGGGCAGGTGGGATCTCAGCTCACTGAAGCTTCTGCCTCTCGATCTCAAGCCATTCTCCTGCCTCAGCCTCCTGAGTAGCTGGTATTACAGGCATGCACCCCCATGCCTGGCTAATATTTGTATTTTCAATACAGACAGGGTTTTGCCATGATGGCCAGGCTGGTCTTGAACTCCTGACCTCAAGTGATCTGCCCACCTTGGCCTCCCAAAGTGCTGGGATTACAGGCCTGAGCCACCGTGACTGGTAACTGGCAATACAGATTCTAATGGGAGCAGTGATTAGGTAGTAGCAGAAGTTATCCAAAGAACCGGCGTATTTCGAAGGTGGGCCTGGCTGACTTCCTGGAGAGGTGGGTGCAGGGTAGGAGAGGCATCCCCATTGATGATGCCTGGACAGTCGTGGGACAGGGTGGCAGATGACCGGCATTCTAGACACAGGGAACAGCGTGTATATGCCAAGGCTCAGAGGCATAAGAAAGCAGACCTGTAGAGTGGCTGTGGGTGGGACAAAGGTGAATGCAGAGAGGTAGGCATGACGTAGATAGGGAGACCCCTGTGATTGGACTTTTATTTTCTTGGTCCCAGGGAGCCATTGAAGATTTCAGGGATGGGTGTTTGTATCTTAGATCACTTAGACTTCATCATGGGGGGAGTGGGTTAGAAGAAGGCTGAGGTGAGATTGGAGGCCAGGTGCCCGTTAGGAGGCTAATTTGATGGGACTGTGAAGGTAAAAAAGGAAGAGTGACCTCTTTGTATATTGGAGTTATTATTAACAGCATCCAGTGAGTTTTTTGGCCGTGGTGATTAGGGAAAAGGAAGGATGAGCGTTTTTCACTGAATGACAGTGAAAGCTGATGCTCCCAGCTACGTGGGAGAATACTGAGGATGAGGAGTTGCAGCTTTCCCTGAGTGAGGTTAGGCATGATGGTGATTGACATTAACATCTAAGGTAGTGCAAGTCATCCTGGTGGAAAGTGAAAAGGGAGGTTAGAATCCGGAGGGGGCATTGTTGTCTTCCTTTTCATTTTACGACATGAACTGTCTGTGCTAGTGGTCTTTGCTTGCCTGTTGGAATGAGTCTTTGTCAATTTTCACACTTTTGTTGTTCCTTATGATGATCTTTGCAGTGATGGACTTTTGGAGATGGATTTCATTCTAGGCCTTGATGTGCTCTGACTTGAGAGAAAAATCATCTTGGCTTGTACTTAACTCAATATATGAAACTAATTTATTTCCACCATACATAGGTTTTTCTCCTAACACTTATTTTTTTCTGCAGGGGTTCCAGGACCCCCACTTTCATGCATCCTTTCATTTCCAGAAATGTCACTTCTGCTTTTGTTTCAGCTGCCTGAAGCGTCTTTTCTCTGACTAAAAGTCAAGGAATTGGATAAGTTGCTACCTAGGGGTCTTTTTTTTTTTTTTTCCCAAGAAATACCATTTGAGTCTTTCCAATTTGTCAATTTCCAAGGTAGGGTGATTTCTTTTTGTTTTATTTATTTATTTAGGTTAGTTTAGGAAGATCGTAAGGAATCTTTCATTGCTAAAGTATTTCTGTTGGAACTCAGGAATTGAGTAGTTTCGGATCCATTTTGGGGATGAATTTCTCTGTGTCCAGAACATAGCACTTGTTACCTGGAAACTAGGAACAAAAAAGTTAAGATAATTTGATACCGTCTTTCTCTCTGGGCTCGGCCCAACAACATGGCCAAGCACCAAGAAAGTTGGGTTTGTTGGTAAATACGGGACCCGCTATGGGGCCTCCCTCCAGAAAATGGTGAAGAAAATTGAAATCGGCCAGCGTGCCAAGTACATTTGCTCTTTCTGTGGCAAAACCAAGATGAAGAAACAAGCTGTGGGGACCTGGCACTGTGGTTCCTGCATGAAGACAGTGGCTGGCGGTGCCTGGATGTACAATACCACTTCCGCTGTCACGGTAAAGTCTGCCATCAGAAGACTGAAGGAATTGAAAGACCAGTAGACGCTCCTCTACTCTTTGAGACATCACTGGCCTGTAATAAATGGGTTAATTTATGTAATTTTAAAAAAAAGATAATTTGATATCTTTTGATACTTGTATATTCATTCATAGAAATAAATAAATAAATCCATATAAATAAACCAAATAAATTCAGATGGTGAGGACTGTTTTCATCTCCTTGGTTAACCTTTCCATATTGCATCTCTTTCTCATTTCTTTGTCTTGTCTGTCCGTTGTGAGGTTGAGCTTTGTCATTTACTTTCAAAGTTAATGCAAGTTTGCACAATTAAATATTTGGATCTGCTGATGGAGTTTGTCTTCAATATAATTAATTTTCCTGCTGTGTGGTTTTTTTTTTTTTTTTAAGTTCTTCAGTGTTTAGCAGGATGTGGCAGCCTTTCATAGGCCTTAAAAGACCCTTATTTCTCATTCTATCACCTTATATTTCTTTCGTTATTAGGCCTTTTTGCTTTCTTGCTTTTGGCTGTTTTATTTTTCATTTTGCTTTATCGTAAGTGGTCTTTTTCAGGCTGATTCTGCTTTGCTCTTTCTATTTGCTGTGGCAATATTTTCTGATGCTTTTTAAAGTGGCCCTATTTTCTTTAAAATGTCATTAATGACCACATGAAAACTTGGAGGGCATGCGTATCATTCTTGAAGATAATACAAAGTTGCCCAGATAGCTTATTTTCTGGCAAAACAATCAGGATTCACAAAGAGAAAATAACCTTTGGTGGTGGATTTTAATGTGCTATTCAATATTCTCAAGCAAATCATGTATTCATTCTACTTAATTCTCAAAATAACTGTGATTTTGGTATTATCTCCTTTTTCGAGGTAGGAGAATTAAGGTTCTAAGAGAATCACCCAGTACTGGACTGGGTTATTTATTTAGGTTGAAAGCCATGTTGAAAGTTCTCATCAGGGAAGACTACACCAAAACTAACACAGATGAACTGAATAGGAATTAGTGTACAATTCTACACTTACATTAAAACAGGCGTCCCCAAACTACGGCCCACGGGCTGCATGTGGCCCCCTGAGGCCATTTATCCGGCCCCCCGCCGCACTTCAGGAAGGGGCACCTCTTTCATTGGTGGCCAGTGAGAGGAGCACAGTATGTGGCGGCCCTCCAACGGTCTGAGGGACAGTGAACTGGCCCCCTGTGTAAAAAGTCTGGGGACTCCTGCATTAAAAGAATGAACAAAGTGGAATTCTGGAGTGTTAAACCAACAGAGACAGGTTCACTCCACATTCACCAAAATAACAGTGGGCACGTCTGAGCCAAATAAGCAACCACATGATAAGATGAACACAGGAGATAATGAAGAAAGAGAAAGGAAATGGAACCTTCATCCTAGGTGATATTACTTCATTAATTGGCATTCTTTATATCAGTGTTTTCAGCCTGTTACCAATCTGGCTTATTCACAAGGATGTTGCCTAGTTAAGGATCTTAAAATCAAGATGTGTTATATCTACAGCTTTTTTCCCAACATTAACTTGATAACATTATCTAAAAATGAAATGAGATTAGTATGGTGCTATTCTTTTTAGAGAAGCTGTCCCCTGAAGGCCCCTAAGTACTGTTCTAAGTGCCTATTAATCATCTGTTTAATTATCAGTTTAAGAATTTTCAAAGATGAATGACAACCTTATTTCCAGATTCTATTGCTTTGTCATTTTTTTTTTTTTTTTTTTTAGAAACAGGGTCTCGTTATGTTGCCCAGATTGGTCTCAGACTCCTGGCCTCAAGTAGTCCAGGCTCAGCCTCCCAAGTAGCTGGGGTTCCAGGTGCATACTGCCACACCTGGCTTATTTACAGAGTCTAAAGCCCATGCTCTTCTGCTTTTAAAATTTTGAGGCACACTTTATAAAGAAGCTTCCAACATCCTCAGCTTTACTACTTAGCTGTTGTTTGATTATATTTTACCACATTGTTTCAAGTGGAATACTTCTGTGATGGGGGTTTCGGTATTTTTCAAAATAATCCCATCTGAGCAGAGTCTTTCTCTGACAGTCCTATATAAAATGGCATAACCTGATCATATTTATTTACTTGTTTGCAGTTTCTCTCTATAGAAGATAAGCTCCATGAGGGCAGGCCCTGCATCTGTTTTACATATCCCCATATTCTTAACATCTGGAGCAGTGCCTGAGTTATGGTAGGACCTCCATGAATGTTCACTGGATGGATGGATGAATTCCATCTTGGCCTTCTGAGGCTATTACAGTAGTGGTTTTCAAACCTTTCTCTGATTCTTGAATACACTTTTATTTGTTATGAGCTTCCCCCCACAAGGCAGACCAATTTCAGCTCAGTATATAATAGAATTCTGAAATGTAATGATTTTCCTGGGGAACAGGGGATCATAGTTTGTGAAAAGCTTCTTAAGTGACTTTGATAGTTTCCTTCTGCCACTGACAATTTCTGTATCAGAATTATTTTTTTAAATAAGCAATGAACTGACGTCTGCACCTCCATCCTGAATACTCATGCAAAGAAGTCTTAATTCTTCTTTCACATGAAAACTCATCAGTGAAGAACACTTGTGAGAGTGGTCTGCATCTCTTTTCGCCACCACCCCACCTCCTTGTATCTTTTCATCTCTAGGAACATATCCCTGGATCCTTTATCCATTCCTCTTGACCATCCTGGTTGCTCTCATGGGAACATTGTCCAGTTTCTCTACCTACATCTCCAAGTATTGTTGTTTATGTTAGGAAAAGGGAGAAGAGGGAGGGGGTCCAGGTCAAGAGTTGACCCATGACCACATGCCTGGGTCTGAGGTGCGGCTTCCTTGCTCAGGTCACAATGCTCATATCATCGTTAACATAGCCTTGTTACTTGTGTGTACACCCTCCGTATTTCCTCAGGGGCTAGTTTCAGGAAGGAAGTATTATCATCTTTGCTTTAAAATTAAACTATAAACAAAATTCCTTCCATAGTTAGCTTGGCCTATGTGCAGAGATAAGCAGAGGCCATTAACCTCCAAGATGTCACCATGGGCAGGGGGCTGGGTACAGGGAGCAGGATGGAGTCATTCATGCTCAGCCTCCTTTTTACTGTTACAGTTTCCCCATTTTCAAAGCCAGTGATGTTGCATGTCTCTGACCTTTCTTCTGTTTTCTCTCTTTCTCTGACCACAGCCAAAAACGGGTCTCTGCTTTTAAGGACCCATGTCATTAGACAGAGCCCACCTGGATAATCCAGACTGAACTCTCCTACCTCAAGGTCCTTAATCTAATTGTACCTGCAAAGTGGCTTTTGTTACATAAGGTGACATATTACAGGTTCCAGGGATTAGGATGTGGACATCTTTGACTTGGAGGAGCAATATTGATTTTAGACCCTCATCACTGGTGGGCTTGGATTTCTGATGTAACCCTTCCTTGCCCAGGACTGGGCAGACAGGTGTAAATCTGTGCAATGAAGAAGTTGCTGTACATAGGTACATAGCAGATTTGTACCACCCAGGCATTCAACCCGCGTAGCAGATTTGGTGTCCACGGCCATTCTCGCCTTTCCTCTTTTTAGGATCATTTGCAATTATATGGTCATTGCTTTCTTTTTAGAGCCTCCCATGCATTTAAATCTACTTTCAGAACGGGAAAGCACGTCACATTTTGATGAATAGCCTAGCCATGTAGCTGCATAACTCTTAACTTACCAAGGCTCATTATTTGCATTATTTCATTTTCTGTGAAAGTACTTTGAAAAGCCAAACAATGTAAAATACTTCATAAAGTATGCATGCCTCTTAATATTATTGGGATCCATCTCATTATTATTTGTATTTCTCAAACCAGAAATCAGCTCCTCTTTCTAGGCTGCAAACTAATTAGTAGCAGAAAAATTAATAGTACTGTAGCGTAGTAGCTACAGTTTGGTGATGCCAGCCAGGAGCCAGGCACTATTCCAGGTGTGTGAACTCATTAGATCCCTGCAGCCATGACAGTGATGGAATTGTTACTTCCATTTTTTATAGGGGAACTGAACCTGGGAGATATTAAGCAGTTTGCTCAAGCTCACGCAGATATAGGATTTAAACTCTGGTTTATTTGACTCCAAAATACTCAATCTTCCTGAATGCAGATTTCAGTTGTTAGTGTTAGATGAGATGGCACCTCGATGCCTGAGTAGATTCCATCATTTTTCATTCCAGAAGTGTGTTTCGAAGCAGAAGCCAATTCAAAGAATTCTAACCACTTTGCCTAAACCTGCATAAACCTGTGCCCAGCCCTTAGTACCATATGGTCCCTCCCCGTGGGATTAAGAAGCCTCTCTGTGTTTCAGCCACACATAGCACCTTGACTTGCATGAGCAGGGAGTTCAAGTGCGAGGATGGGGAGGCCTGCATTGTGCTCTCGGAGCGCTGCGACGGCTTCCTGGACTGTTCAGACGAGAGCGACGAGAAGGCCTGCAGTGGTGAGTGTCGGCTCGCGGGCTGGGCTGGGCAGTTCGGCGGCTCGCTTACCCCAGGGTCCCTCCCGTGTAGATCTTGAGCTAGGACTGTTTTGAACTTTTTCCCAATCTGAGGATGAAACAGATTTGTGCCTAGTTTTGGAGCCCCAAGTGAGGTGAGGGTTGGCTAGACTCTGATGTAACGTGCAGCTCTCTCCTCTCTGTTAGTGTAATGCTGGTCTTGGATTTGTTTTTGGTGGTCTTACTACCTCATGCCCATACACCATGGTTCTCACAGTCTCCATCTGCTGGTGGGATTAACTCAGTTCTTATCTCTGGAGTGTTTAGTAATGGACACTGCCATGACATGGTCCTTGCACTTGTGGCGTTCTCTATTGAGAAATAGGCTTAAATTGCCATCGGCAGGAGGAAGATGAAATTCAAGGGAAAATATCATGACCAGTAATGTCGGAGACCCTAGGAGGGATTGTGTAGGGAGGTTTCAACTACATTTTCTGAGATTTCTCTTCAGATAATGATAATGGCCTCTTGATAATCTAGGTCATGGTAGATTTTAAAAGCTGGGGTCCTTTGAAGTCTAAGGATTTGTAAGATATAACTCTTTTTTTAAAAAAAATTTTTTTTTTTAGTAGAGATGGGGTTTAGCCATGTTGCCCAGGCTGGTCTCGAACTCCTAAGCTCAGGCAATTCACCTACCTCAGCCTCTCAAAGTGCTAGGATTACAGGTGTGAGCTACCACACCCAGCCAAGATTTAATTTTTTTTGAGTTTTTCTCCTTTATCTCTCTAGATGAGTTAACTGTGTACAAAGTACAGAATCTTCAGTGGACAGCTGACTTCTCTGGGGATGTGACTTTGACCTGGATGCGGCCCAAAAAAATGCCCTCTGCTTCTTGTGTATATAATGTCTACTACAGGTGGGTCCTGTCTGCCATGGAGATGAAAATGATGTCCTCATTGCCCCAGAATGTTCTATAAACTCTCTAGTGGCATGCACTGTGTGAGTCTTTATTAACTGAGTCAGACATCTCAGCCCCCCGTGCTGCTCCAGTGTGACAATATCTTTATTTATTAATTTTTTTGGCCAGGGTGGTTGGCGAGAGCATATGGAAGACTCTGGAGACCCACAGCAATAAGACAAACACTGTATTAAAAGTCTTGAAACCAGATACCACGTATCAGGTTAAAGTACAGGTTCAATGTCTCAGCAAGGCACACAACACCAATGACTTTGTGACCCTGAGGACCCCGGAGGGATGTAAGTGTTACAGTTTATTTTTACGGCATGTGTTAGACCTCAGGTGGGGTTTTGTGAACGTCTTTCTGAGTATTCTCAGGAATGTGGGAACATACATGTGCCTCACATGTACGGAAGTATTGTGGCTAAGCTTTAGAGTCTTGCCAGAGTTGTTGAATATGTATTCTCCGTACTGCATCAGAGACTTTTTTTGTACCTTAAGTTTATTTAAGATTCTCTCCACCATTGCCCTCTTGCATTTTTTGGGTCTGGTTTCTAATTCTACCTTCCTTTTCTAGATATTTCCTAGTACTTGGTACTTAGGAAGTCATTGTCATTAAAATATGAGGCATATCAGCAATTTTGTGTTTTTTTTTTTTTTTTTTTTTTGAGATAGGGTCTCACTCTGACACCCAGGCTGGAGTACAGAGCAGGTACAATCACTGCTCAGCACCTCAGTCTATCCAGGCTCAGGTGGTCCTCCCGCCTCAGCTTCTTGCATAGCTGGCGCTATAGGTGTGTGCCACCATGCACAACTAACTTTTTGTATTTTTGTAGAGACGAGATTTTGCCATGTTACCCAGGCTGGTCTTGAACTACTGAGCTCAAGCAATCCACCCACTTCAGCCTCCCAAAATGTTGGGATGACAGGTGTGAACCACTGCGCGTGGCTTTGTGGCTACGTTTTTAAGAAATTTACCAAATGTATGTGTCTAAAAGAGTTCCTTGCTTCCTCCCTACTTCAAAGTAATTGACATGAGCAACTGTCTGCTTGAATGCCATCTCTTTCCATTGCCTAAAGTATCTCAAATATGCTAGCACTAAACTCATTAAGGAGCCTGCTTTGAAGATGATCACGTTCATTTGGTTATAGAAATTCTGTGATGTTACAAAATTAGTCTTAGTTTTTGGCAGCCATGCCCACAGTACTCTGTTTCTGTTGTATAAGAAGCAGAGGCAGCAGGTGCTGTCATTGACAATTAAGATCTCAGCAAAGAAGTCTCAGGGTCAGTGGTGACTCAGCCTGCCCAGGTGACTCTATGCTGCAGCCCTTATGAGCCACAAATTTACCACACACTCAACTGAGCCATGATGTGATGTGTAGATGGCACACTTTGCTTTCTGGAAGAAAAGGAAACGTGTCTTGACAATGTGAGGACCAAGCTAGCAGCCCTTCTAGTGGATAGGTCTCAATGCTGGCTGCGGAGTCTTTCTTGTCCTTACTCTAAGCCCAGGAAAATTCCTCAGGTTGACCACCAAGCAGATGGGTTTTTAACCTTGAGTTGACTCTTTTGCTAGTGCCAGATGCCCCTCGGAATCTCCAGCTGTCACTCCCCAGGGAAGCAGAAGGTGCGATTGTAGGCCACTGGGCTCCTCCCATCCACACCCATGGCCTCATCCGTGAGTACATTGTAAGTATCTTCCAGGAGTTGGCTGGATGTGCGTAGGGGGTCTAGGAGGTTTCTGGGTGTTCTGTGTGACGCGGGGTTGATTTGGTGTAGCTTTGTAGGTGTGATGACCCATCATTCATCAGAACATTCTGCTCCTCACTTTCTCTTCTCTCCTCCAGTCTCCTTGCAAGACAGTAGGATGCCTGGACCTTTGGTTCCCTTTACTCACCTTTTTTTTCTTCTCACTTCAGGTAGAGTACAGCAGGAGTGGTTCCAAGATGTGGGCCTCCCAGAGGGCTGCTAGTAACTTTACAGAAATCACGAACTTAATGGTCAACACCCTCTACACCGTCAGAGTGAGTGTCACCATCCAGGCAGTCTTAGAACTGAGCGAGATTGCTGCTATTTTGTGAGAACTCTCCACTCACCTTTATGAGATGCATATTAGTAATGTGCAAAATACCCAACTTCTTGCCCTGGGATAGGGGAGCTCAGAGTTTCAAATGGATACCACAAAGAGCTTGATGTCAGACTTTCTGCAGATAACTGAGCTTTATGGGAATGCAGCTTTCCCTGCTTTTAATGCCGATACTCTGCTAGCTTTCCAGCTCCTATACTTTCCCATTCTGCTCTTTTCTGCTTGTATTTAGCTGGAGTGTGTTGCAGAGCTATGATAAGTAGTCTTTCTAAACTGATTTTTGTGAGATTCTTATGAAATACATTTTAGCAGGAAGAGGTAGATTTTGTGCAAAACGTGTATACCTGCCCTTTAGAAGAACCTTGATAGTTTTCGATCAATAGAAATTTGTTGATCTTAGGACTGTCATAATACCTTTTACCCAAGCACCTTCTCTTTGCTTTTTTGCCCTCTTGGTTCAGATACTAGGGCCTCTGAATATTCTGGACCACTCTGTATGTAATTTTTCCACCCTCACTGCTAAAATCTCACTCCTTTAGCTCATTCAGTATTCTTGCTGTATGGTGTATTGCCTTTATTTCATACTAATTCACCCTCTGATTTGAAAAGGTGGCTGCGGTGACTAGTCGTGGAATAGGAAACTGGAGCGATTCTAAAAGCATTACCACCATAAAAGGAAAAGGTAAATGATTCCAGCATTTGCAGATTTAGAGAAGATATTATAGAAACCCTTTCAAAATGACTTTCAATATGACTGGAAAATGGAGAAGTGTAGTTTAGAAAACGTCACACACTTCCTTCTCCCTAACACACGCACACTTCTGGGTGCCTCTGCAGTGCTTTAGATACAAAGTCTTTCTGGGGTGATTGAGTGTGTTTTTCCTCCTAGAATTGAACATTTCTTCTAATGCAGACATACAAAGGGATTTCCAAAGGCCATCAGGCCCAGCCCTTTGTGGGTAGTCACAATATCTAAAACAGAAGGAGTCCTTCCTTCTTGCCAAAGCGGAAGATGATTTTGTGCATGTTCGTTTATGATGCTTTAAAGAAAGCACCATGCTGAGTCTTGTTATTCTCCCCGTAGCGCTGGCAAACTATGTGTAGGTGGTTTTTTATCTTGTACTAGCACTGATATTAGTAATAACTGACGGCTTGCCAAGGGCAGGGCATTCCAGAGTGTTCACTGCTTTGCATACATCAGCTCATCTAATTGAACCCTCAGAACAACTACAAGAAAAGATAAGGGCCTGGAATGTGGTTATGTCACTTGCCCCAGGCCACACGATCAGTAAGTGACAGAGTTGGCACTGGAACCTGATCTGCCTGACTCCAAAGCCTGTGCTCTTAACCACTGTGCTCCACGCTTCTCTCTGGGCTGAGACACATGCGCCCTACTAGACAACCCTGCTTGCCGGGGGTGGCGGGCTCGGCATCTTGCACGAGTGCCTCATGAGGGCAGAGATCTGGTCTGTTTTTCTTTCCTCTATCATGGGCATCTAGTAGAGATGAAGGAAATAATTAATGAGGGAGTGAATCAAAGCCATTAAATGAAGGGTTCTGGCACACTTTGGGAGATGGACCGCAACTCAGCCTCCAGAGCAGTTTTCCTGACCTTAGCCTTAGCACAGGCTACTTGCATTTCTGGAATTCCAGATGGACACTGTGGCATGCAACATGATTGGGAGATTTTACTTTAACCTGAGCCTGTGAGGAATAGGCTCTGGGTCATGGAGAGTCACTATCTGGTCCTCTCTAAAATCTGGAGCCTTTGAGATCAGGGCCCAAGGCAGCCAAACGTAGTGCCACCAGACGGTCTTTGGAGCTGAATGCTTGCAGGTATTAGAGAAAGCCTGCTGAATTCACACTCTCTTAGAGTTTTTATTGTTTTATCATTTCTCTCTACCGAACCTGTTTCAGAACACTGACCACACATACCAAGAAGAAGGGATGTTGGAATATCAACTAAAAACACGTATCTTGAATTCCAAAGGCACAAGTCACAATTGCGTTTGAAAATCTCTGTAGGTGGTTTCTTCTCTCTATCTTCTTTTCTGTGATTTTGATGAATCTCAGCTCCTTGCATATATTTAGGCGAGGATTTGTACAGAAGGTGGCGGTCTGCTGCATCTAAAAAGTATTTGTTGAGAAATATCTGTGACCTGGTATTGTAATAAAGTAAGAAGATGAAGGACAAAGACAGCAGCGGCATCAGCGGATGCGCCAGGTTAATTGGTGAATGTAGTGGATTAGTGATGACAATGAGAAAAGCCACCATTCCCTGAGCACTTCTTATACCCTAAGCACCGTGCTATTGTTGCTCATGAATTGATCTCTTATGAATCCTTGTGAATCCTATGAGATAAGTATCCTTATCCTTATTGTATAGCCAATGAAACTGGGGTTTGGAGTGGGTTGTGACTTGTCCATCGTTGCCATAATTGTAATTCAAGTCAGCTTTACCGTACGCGGCACCCACACTGTTGTGCTCTGGTTGGCCGCCCGAAGCTTCCAATATCCTTTCTTCTTCCGATTATTGCATTTTCCTGAAGCCTAGTTTTATTATGTGATTGATCATCTGGACAGACCTCTTCGGACTTTGACATCTCTTTTGCCACCAAATCTTACGTCCTCCTTTGAATGTCTCTTGCCCAGTCTATAGAAGGGGCATATGTGCAGAGAGTCTAATAGGCAAGTTGTCATTTAAATAATCCCTTCTGATAATGTTGATCCATTGAGCTCTTTTAGATCATGCTGGGGTAAGCACCATCAGCTTTCTGGTGGGCAGACTTCCAGATGACAAGCATAGCACTCATTGGCGGAACTGAGAAGGGTGGTTTCCTTGGCCACTTCCTCCTTGTCCCCTCGGCTCTCAGCTTGAGCTCCCATCTTTTCGAGAGCATCAGTTGGTTTCTAGTTGCTTAGTCAGCCATATGTGAGGCTGTACTGGAAAGGGAGAGAAAGAGAGTATCAGTTGAGTGCTAGGCACCATGCATACATTATTTTGGTTAACCTTCCCAGCTCTGCGAAATGCAGATAACATCTCAGGAAGATAAGTAACTTGCCCAGGTTACACAGCAGCCGGAACAGGAATTCGAACTCAAGTCTGCCAGATTCCAGAGGCCACATTCTTTCAGTTTGCCACACACATGTTTACAATGTATGATTTATCTCGTTGTCAGCCTTCCAAAAGGACTTGAGATTGATGGGACTTTGTTAGTGCCAATCAAGATACCATCTCACACCAGTTAGAATGGTGACCATTAAAAAATCTGGAGACAACAGATGCTGGAGAGGATGTGGAGAAATAGGAATGCTTTTACACTGTTGGTGGGAGTGTAACTTAGTTCAACCATTGTGGAAGACAGTGTGGCAATTCCTCAAGGATCTAGATATAGAAATTCCATTTGACCCAGCAATCTCATTACTGGGTATATACCCAAAGGATTATAAATCATTCCGTTATAAAAACACATGCATACATATGTTCATTGCAGTACTGTTTACAATAGCAAAGACTTGGAACCAACCCAAATGCCCATCAATGATAGACTAGATAAACAAAATGTAGCATATATACACCATAGAATGCTATGCAGCCATAAAAAAGGATGAGTTCGTGTCCTTTGCAGGGACATGGATGAAGCTGGAAACCATCATTCTCAGCAAACTGACACAAGAACAGAAAAACACCGCATGTTCTCACTCATAAATGAGTGCTGAACAATGAGAACAAATGGACACAGGGAGGGGAGCATCACATACTGGGGTCTGTTGGTGGGGAATAGGGGAGGGACAGCAAGGGGTAGGGAGGTTGGGGAGGGATAACGTGGGGAGAAATACCAGATATAGGTGACGGGGGGATCGAGGCAGAAAACCACATTGCCGTGTATGTACCTATGCAACAATCTTGCATGTTCTGCACATGTACCCCAGAACTTAAAGTGCAATAAAATACATATACAGAAAAAAAAAGATGCCATTTGTGGTGAATCGTCCCTGTGCCTTTAAGAACCAGGCTGAAGCTGGGCTGTTCTGGGACCTTTACAAAATGGAACTTCTCTGCCTGACCTAATTGCCAGGATAGCTGACTGAGCCAGATACTTTTGTGTTGACCAAGCAACTGTGGACCGACCTTAGCTTCAGGAAAACAGTGGTGAAAGAGATAGATGAGGAACGCCGCCAAAGAAATACCCTTTCTTCCCCAGCTGAATGATGGCTTTGTCTGTTGAGCTGAAAACTGTTAAGTCCTTCCTTCCTCGATTTTCATCACTTGGTTTCTGTTTTTGAATTCCTTTTTGTTTTCAGTGATCCCACCACCAGATATCCACATTGACAGCTATGGTGAAAATTACCTAAGCTTCACCCTGACTGTGGAGAGTGATATCAAGGTAATGTGGGGATTTCAAACCAGCAGCTGGATGGGGCTTTATTTTGTATGGGAACTGAAAGGACATAGCACAGTAGGACTGAGGGGGGAAAGAAGAACGAACGGCTTGATCTAGTGGAGCTAAAATACCAGAACTAGGGTGGTTCCTTCCCCCACAAAGAACAACTTGAGTCTTCGCACGTAATTATTCTGCCTCAGCCTGGTGCCTTTTGTTTTCCCTTAACCATATAATTAAATGGTTCACAGCTACAGTGCAAATAAAGAGTTGGTGTTAACAGAATATGTATGCCCTGTAATTTTCAGCTTTATTGGATTTCCTGGTGCTAAGCGCTAATGCTGAGGTGCTCACAGTGGAAGAATAACCTTCTTGTGGGAGAATTGAATACCTTGGAGACATATCCACTTTCTGTCCACCTAAGATCTTCCTCTTCCAGCACCACTGTCCCCTCTATTGGCCCATCTGCGTAGCGGATTTCACCATTGCTGTCTGTGCCCATGTGGTTCCTCAGGCTGAGATCCACTTTCCATAGTGTTGCGTGTTGCTTCTTACCTGTCCCTCCTCGCATCCTCTGCACCGACGAAGTTGTGGTGGGGCAAGCAGCCCTCAGAGTCCTTGTGCCATTTACTTAGCTACCATTTAGTGTCATGCCCTTGGCTTCAGAATGGGTTGATATAAGAAATGGCCATATGTGTTTCTTGTCTTATAGTCTTTCATTTTGAAAATATTTTTGTTTGTTGTCCTATATTTAAAGTTCTTTAGATCAAATTCTTTTACGAGCTCAGGCCTTAGAAAAGGTGGTCTTTCCTGACATGTGGATGTATTTTCTGTAGTTAGACAGTGAAATCTACCCGGCCTGTTTTGTATGGATTGGACTGCAAGGATTTATCCTTAATTTCCATAGCATAATCATCTTTCCGGTTTTTCCTCTTTCTACCTTTATTAATTGGTTCTCGTCCTTTCATTCTGCATTTCCTTTTTTGTTTCACTGAGTCTACAAATTATAAAGGGCTCATGTTTGTTTTTAGAAGCAGGTGGAATATAACTAAATATTAGCAAATGGCAGCACTAACAGAACTTGTTTAAAAAGTTTTAAAAACAACCTGTTTAAGAAATGAGATACCCAAGAAAACAACAGAAAGAGGGTGTATTTTTAATCCTGCCTTTTGTATTTGGTGTATCCTGTGACCGGCTATTCATCTAACATGCTTTTTGGTTCTTGGCAGGTGAATGGCTACGTGGTGAACCTTTACTGGGCATTTGACACCCACAAGCAAGAGAGGAGAACTTTGAACTTCCGAGGAAGCATATTGTCACACAAAGGTAACACCTTGGTGCTGGCCAGTGTGTGAACAGGAAGGAGTGAGGCTGGACTGACACTTTCGCGCTGTAGAACTTGATTGGGGTTGTCAGGGAAGGGGAGGTATTCTCTGGAGGCCTTTCTACGTTGACAGGCTCTTGTCCACTGAGGATCCTCTAAGTGTGCTGCTGACCCTCGGCAAAGGGATTCACTCGGTGGCCCCTTGAGCCCTCCTCTAACCTCATGACCCTTAATGGGAGTTGGGGGCCACAGGGAGGAAAATTGGACAGAGGCAAAACTGACTCTCTGCAGATGAGTTTTGATTTCCAAAAGAATGAGTTCTTAGATGCAGTTCCCTGTCTCTCTTCCCTAGTCTGGTTCACTCCTCCATTGCTCCTGAGAGGCAGCAGAAGGCCTTATGCATAACTGGCATTCAGGAAATACGTGTTAACTGGTGGAATGGACAAAAAGCTAAGGGAGGAGTGGTCCAGTCCCTGTTACATATGTACCAGCAGTAAGTGTCAGTAAAATCCTAGGTCTAAACATGCGCTAAAGGACAGATTTTAATTAATTTCTAAGTGGCAAAAGCTGCCTGTAACTGTTGAGAATGACATGGAAGCTTTTTCCTGTCTTCATCTTCTAGACTGTGCAGTACTTTCAATCACGTTTTTATTTAGTCCTTGTTATAGCCTTGTAAAATAGAGACTACAAATGTTTCATTATGGCTTTTTTTTTTCTTTTTTTTTTTTTTTTTTGAGATGGCGTTTCACTCTTGCTGCCCAGGCTGGAGTATAGTGGCACAGTCTCGGCTCACTGCAACCCTCGCCTCCCAGGTTCCAGTGATTCTCCTGCCATAGCCTTCTAAGTAGCTGGGATTACAGGCATGTGGCACCGCACCTGGCTAATTTTATATTTTTAGTAGAGATGGGGTTTCTCCATGTTGGTCATGTTGGTCTCGAACTCCTGACCTCAGGTGATCCACCTGCCTCAGCCTCCCAAAGTGCTGGGATTACAGGCGTGAGCCACTGCGTCCAGCCTATTACTTGTTTTTTTTTTTAACTGAAAGTCTACAAGGTGCCCAAGGAGGTGTTATTTTTACTCTTGCCCATTGAGCACCTACCGTGTGCAAGAATTTACACAGGCATTCTATGCATATTGTTTACATCCCCCCGATTATAATTTTGTGAGGTATGCCCACTTTACAGAAGCAAAGCTAAAGTTAAAAGAATAAGTCATACTCAGATGGTGGCAGAGACAGGATTGGAACCCACATCTTTCTAACTCCAACGCCTGTGGTCTCATGGCCTCCGTGTTGCCCCAGTAGGAACTGGCAGAGCCAGGAGCAGAAGTCTTAGCTAGCTGTTGTCTGAAATCTATTAGGGCTAGCGCAGTGCTAGGCGCTATGGCAAGCGCTTTATAAGCATTTTCTTTATTTCTCCCTGCAAGCCGGCAGCTGCTGTAAGTGCTGTTATTTTTTTCTCCATCTTACAAACAAGGAAATAGAGAGTTTAAATACTTTACCCAAGGCTATACAATCACAAAGTATAGAGTCAGGCCTTAAACACCAGTCCTTCCGATTCCAGAGGCATAGCCTCCCCCTGTCGCTTTTCTTTTAGTTTTAATAACATTTCCCCTGATTAGAAAGTGGATACATGTTTGTTTCAGAAAATTAAGAGAACAAAAAGAGTGTAATGAAAATTAAAATTGCCTATGTTTTCACATTCACGTATCAGATATCTTCTTATATATATTTTCCATAAATTGACCTCTTTATATCCTTTTTCTAAAATCAGAATAATGCCATAAATAGTCTTGTTTTCTGCCTTTTTCACTTAACATAAAATTGTGACAATTTTCCAGTGTCATTAAATATTTTTGAAACAACTTTTATTGCCTGTACAGTAGTTCATGGAATGCGCATTATTTATTATCCTGTGACTGGGCAATCAAATTATATTCAGTTTTTTCCGACTGTAACACTGTGATGGGGATCCTTGTTAAACACACTTTTGAGTCTTTCTCTGACTTCATGGGATAACTGGATTGAAGGGTATGATTTTCAAGGTTCTTGTTATACAAGGCCAGATGGCTTCCAGGAGCGTTGTACCAACTGATATCCGTGGATGGCCAGCTTTAAAAAAATTGTCCAGTGCCTATGCAGTGTGTTACATAGAGTCATCATCAGTACATAAACGTTGAATGAATTTGTCATCTAATGACAGTCTTACAGCACATGGGACTCATTTAAATCAAGAGATTACTATTAAGAAAAAGAAAGAATGCGTATATCAAGACACATCCTTGACTCACACCCCCAAACTTCCTCCTGGAATCTCCTTTTCCTGTTTTCACAGTTGGCAATCTGACAGCTCATACGTCCTATGAGATTTCTGCCTGGGCCAAGACTGACTTGGGGGATAGCCCTCTGGCATTTGAGCATGTCATGACCAGAGGGGTTCGCCCACCAGCACCTAGCCTCAAGGCCAAAGCCATCAATCAGACTGCAGTGGAATGTACCTGG
Source organism: Saimiri boliviensis (assembly GCF_048565385.1). Lineage (NCBI taxonomy): Eukaryota > Metazoa > Chordata > Mammalia > Primates > Cebidae > Saimiri > Saimiri boliviensis. The sequence goes on from NC_133454.1 coordinate 57,186,452, forward strand.
ACCGGCCCCCGGAATGTGGTGAGTCAGCCAGAATGACTATCACAAGGCGAGTGTGGACTCTCCCCTAATGCTAAGCCACCACACAACTCCAGGGCTCTTCTCTCTTTTGCAAATGTTCCAGTATCCCTGCTGCACTTGATATAGATCTTTCCTTTTTCTTTGTTTTCATATGTGCATTATGATTCACTATGATCAGATCTGTGCTCCTTTTTGAGTCTGGTGTTTCACTTTCCACCCCTCTCCAGTGTGTCCCCTTTGCTTTTAGGTGGATCGTCCCAAGGCTCTTGGCACTTTCATCCCCCTCTTGCGTCTGCACTTGGCTTACGCTCTTTCTCTTCCTTGGAGTCCTTCCCTCCTCCTGCTATGCAGGAAAATCCTCCCTTCTTGTTGCTCTCTTTCCCTATGAACTCCTAATATATTTATAGTTGGTTCCATATAGCTTGATGTTTCATTAACTACAGTTTTACCCTGTTTGATAATTTCTGTCTGTTACTCTTACCTTCCTAACTAGTTTGTAAATTTCTCGAAGGGAAGGATTGTTTTCTGGATTTTCTCAATGGAAAAGGATATAGAACTAAATTTATAGTCAGGAATTAGTAAATCCTTAGTGATGAGCAGCCTATGTCTTATCTTCTGAGGATATCTTCAGTGTGCATTTGGCACAGGGCTGATTCATGGGGAAATAATCAAAGTTTGTAAGTAACTGTCCGTAAAATCAGTGAAGAAGGAAGGAAGGAGAAGTAAGATTTACTGAACAGCCAGTGTATGCCAGAAACAATACGAAACCCGATAAACATATTCTCCCCCTTATTCCTGTCATTGATTCTGTGGGTAAATACTCCCATTTTGCCAGCGAGGAAACTAAGGCTCAGTGAGGCTAAGTAACTTGCCAGAGTTGAAGCTCCCACAAGCAGTAGACTGAATTTCAGCTCAGGTTTGGCTCTGCTCTTTTCTATGTCCCAGCACCTGATGCTGAGGCAGAGACGGTGAGGAGAAACCCTGAGCCATCCCTGGAGCTCTTACCTGGAAGCTGAGTCTACTCACAAAGCGCCCTTTCTTTTCATTTATATACCCAGCAGCGCATGACCGCCTCATCACCCCCCAGCTATCTGTCCAGAGTCAGGCAATTGCATAAAACACTGAAGCCTGACTTGATTTAGGGTCTCTAATTGTGTGTGAAGTTGGAAGAGCCTTCCTGCCCCTCATCCCAGCAGCTCATGCACTGGTCACACTTATGGTGGCTTTCAGAGGTGAGAATGCAAATGAGATCACCAGTGGGAAGCTCTGTACTTCCGCCCGTCTTTAGTTCACTGAAGACCCTGGCAACACTCATGGTTTTTCTGTTCACTGTGAAAAGTGCCATTTTCACTGTGCATATGGGAACCCCTCATCCCTTGGCTCCAGTGGCTCTGTGGACCCCTTTCCTGTCCAGAGACACACCATCCAGGACAGTCACCAGCCTTGATCTCAGTGAAGTCATCCTGCCTCTGTGCTCTGAGCCCTCACTTGGCTTATTCCCATCTCATGCATTGAAGCTCCATTTGCATTTGCTTTGGGACCCCTTTGAGTCCCTTAAACTTCTTTCCTGCCTCCTCCCAGGCGAGGCCCCATTCGGGGCTTCTCTTCATCTTTCTCCGTCTGTGCTCTCCCATCTGTCCTTTTTTTCAGCTGTCAACAAAAGAGTTAAACTATAAAATATTTGAAGAGATTTACTCTGAGCCAAATATGAGTGACCATGGTCAGTGACACAGCCATTAGGAGGTCCTGGGAACATGTGCCCAAGATGGCCAAGATGGTGCAGCTTGGTTTTATACATTTTCGGGAGGCATGAGACATCAATCAAATACATTTAAGAAATACACAAGTTTGGTCCAGAAAGGCGGGACAACTCAAAGTGGGTGCAAGGAAGGGAGGGCTTCCAGGCTTAGGTAAATTTAAACATTTCTGGTTGATAATTGGTTGAGTTTATCTAAAGACCTTAGATCAACAGAAAGGAAATGTTCAGGTTAAAATGAAAGACTGTGGAGACCAAGTTTCTTTTGAAGTCTTACGGTGGCTGCCCTTAGAGACAGTAGATGGCAAATGTTTCCTATCCACATCTTTCAAAGGTGCAAGACTTTAGTTAATGTCTTTAGCATTGGGAAGGCCTGGAAGAGAAAGATCTCGCTATGTTAATAGAGGTTCTTTACAGATGTGCATTTTCCCCCGTAAAGGACAGCTTTGCAGGGCCATTTCAAAATATGATGAAGAAGCATGTTTTGGGGTAAAATATTTTTATTTTCTTCCTAGTCTCATAATGTTATGCCAGAGTCAAGTTAGAAAGTAAGTCACGATATATGGGATTAAATAAAACTCATCTGATGAGAATTTATAAATTGTAAGGCGTGACTCTCCCAGACCCCTTAGATAGGAATTTGGGCAAGATTTTTAAAATCAGAACTGAGTCCTCACAGCTGCTGAGCAGTGTTGGAGAAAGTCACCCCGTTGCCTGGACTTGGAAATCCCTTTGCGGATCCTGCTCAGTTCCTGCGGCAAGATTAAAAACATTAGAGCTTAGTTCTCACAGCTGCTGAGCAGTGTTGGAGAAAGTCACTCTGTTGCCTGGACTTGGAAATCCCTTTGCAGATCCTGCTCAGTTCCCGTTCATCCCATGGTTCCTGCAGCTCCTGCAGTTCTCTTCAAGTCCCTGTCTTACCTGTGCACATAACTCTTGGAGAAAATGCTCTTTGATTCTGCCTTACAATGAAAGCGTCCTCAGCTCCCACCCTCCGGTTATAAACTCCCTTAGCTGCCGTAAGCTTCATCTCATTGCCACTTCCCTGCTTTAAACTCCCTGAGTTTCCAATGTTTAGCAGTTAGGATTATGCAGGGCTGCATGGAGCAAAGGAACTGACAGTAGCAGTGGCTTTGAACAGTTTATCTCCTCTCTCAGTTAAAAGAAGCTTAGAGTTTAGCAGTGCAAGGCTTCTGCTGCAGAGGCATGGTTTGGTCGGGCACCTGAGCCCTGTCGTCTCCAGTCTGTGGCATGCATCGTCAAGCTCACCTTATGGTCCAAGAGGCTTCCTGGTGCTGCAATCATGATCTGTATTCCAGGTGGCAGAAAGAAGGCTCCTCCCTCTGTTGTAATGAGCCCTCCTAAGGCTTTCTGTGTGACACTTCTGCCTGCATCTCCATGGCTGGAAGCTCCTTGTCTGGCCTCTCCTAGCTTAGGGAGGTGCGCAGTATAGATTTTTTCCAGGCAGCAATTCTCAGTAAGAACCAGAACTCTGAGGAAGAAAGGGAGGATGGGTACCTGCTGGACAGCCAGCAGTATCTGCCCTCCTTCCCTCTCTCCACACACTTCCTGGGGTGTTCACACCCACTCCGCAAGCTCCCATGACCTTCCTTGGAACTCAGCACTTACCCTTGGAGCCCACATCCATACTGCCAATGGTAGAATGACACCCCCTCTTTAATAGCACCTCCATTCCCTGGCTCATCGTGTGGGTTTCTGGTGTAGCATCTAATACTCTGTGTTTGCCATTTGTTACTTATAATGATGTATGTTTTTCTTCTCTGCCTGCCTATCCTCCAGAATGAGCTCTTTGAGGACAGAGACCACATCATATTTATTTTTGTAGTCTACATGCAGTGCCTGGCCCAAGTGCCTTCTCTGTAAATGCTGTAAATGTAATCAATGTTGAATGAATACTTCTCTCTGAGCTCTTTTGAAGCAGTTCCAGGGTCTTAAATTGGGTATTTCAAGGAAATGAGGTCATTGGCCCATGAGCTGATGTCCTCTTCCATTCTCTGCTTTTACCAGGTTTATGGGATTTTCTATGCCACATCCTTTCTTGACCTCTATCGCAATCCGAAGAGCTTGACTACTTCTCTCCACAACAAGACAGTCATTGTCAGTAAGGATGAGCAGTATTTGTTTCTGGTAAGTTTCCTGTACCACTTCAATTTTTTTTTTTTTTTTGAGACGAAGTCCTACTCTGTCTCCAGGCTGGAGTGCAGTGGCGCAATCTCAGCTCTCTGCAACCTCCGCCTTCCGAGTTCAAGCAGTTCTCCTGCCTTAGCCTTCTGTGTAGCTGAGATCACAGGCTTGTGCCACCACACCTGGCTAAACTTTTGTTGTTGTTGTTGTTGTTTTTTGTTTTGTTTTGAGATGGCGTCTCACTCTGTCACCCAAGCTGGTGTGCAATGGTGCGATCTCAGCTCACTGCAACCTCCACCTCCTGAATTCAAGCAATTCTCCTTCCTCAGCCTCCTGAGTAGCTGGGACTACAGTCATGTGCCACCATGCCCAGCTAAATTTTTTTGTATTTTTAGTAGAGTTGGGGTTTCACCATGTTGGCCAGGATGGTCTCGATCTCCTGACCTCAGGTGATCCACCTGCCTCGGCTTCTCAAAGTGCTGGGAGTACAGGAGTGAGCCACTGCGTCCGGCCACCATTTCATTTTTTTAAGGGATGTCTTAAGTCCTGGGCTCTGGTCTCAACCCAGCACCTGGGGAGCTCACATACCTGGACTCTAGAATCAATGTGTGTGACGAGAGGCAACTTCCTCTTCTTCTTCATAAGCATCATCAGGTTCTTGCTTGAAATACAGAATGAACAGATACTTTCACCAACTGCAGCTCCATTATGGAAGATTGATAACTCGGCAAATGGTCACAAGTATAGATAAATCAAAAATTTTTATCAGGTTCCACTTGTAGGAATTTAGCCTACATACTTTTATGTGTGTGCCAAGATGTATAGAGAAGGATACTTGGTACGCTATTATTACTTGTGATAGTGAAAGGTGTGAAACAAATGTCTATCAAGAGAGGACTGGTTAACCATGCAATGGAACACAGGATAGCCATTCATAAGAAATACAACAACTCTGAATGTACTGAGATGGAAAAATCTCTAAGCTGTATTATTAAATGAAAGAAGCCAAGAGCATATGTATACTATATTCTCAGTTGTATAAAAAATATTTGAGGAAGATAGGCCATATGTACACACCCATGCTTGTATGTGTAAGTGTACATGTACATACATATCTGTACTTACGTATGCATAGGGCATTTCTGGAAGGAAGCACGAGGAATTTTTATTGGTGGTACCTCTTGGAAAATGATCTAGGAAAGGTGGAAATTATTTTATATTTTATGTTCTTTTTTTGGTAACTGAATTTTAATTGTTGTCATTATTTTTTTTGGAAAAAAATTTTTTAATAAAGATTGCAAAAGGCTGTGATATATTTTTTTCCTATGTGTGTGCTGGGGCTTTAGGTCCGGGTAGTGGTACCCTACCAAGGGCCTTCCTCTGACTACGTTGTAGTGAAGATGATCCCAGACAGCAGGCTTCCACCCCGTCACCTGCATGTGGTTCGTATGGGCAAAACCTCAGTGGTCATCAAGTGGGAATCACCATATGACTCTCCTGACCAGGACTTGGTGAGTGGGCTGGGCTCCCAAGCCCCTTTGTTTATTGGCATGGTTTGGATAGGGTGGGTTGGAAGAGGGTCCTCTAATGGGGCAAGAAACCCAGACCTGGTTTCTGGTGCTCAGCAGGAGGTCTCTCTCCCATTTCTGTCTAGCCAAAATGGGGCCCATATAGGGACCTCTTCTTAGCTGGCACTTCTCCGTTATTCCCAGCTGCCATTGTGGTTTTTTGCTCCTTCTTCTCTGCTGCCCACATTTCCTTCCTTGACCCTCTCACACAGGGATCAACAAAGGCCTGCAGGCCAAACACACCTTTTTTTTTTTTTTTTAAATAAAGTTTTGTTGGAACCAAGTCATGCCCATTTGTTTATATGTTATGTCTTACCGCTCTTGTGCAATGACCAGAAGAGCTGTTGTGGTGGAGACTATCTGTCCCTTAACAACTGCAGTATTTACTGTGTGTGGACGCTTACAAAAAGTTTCTGATGGCTCTTTAAAAGAAGGAGCGTAGATATTTAAAACAAAAACAAAAACAAAAACAAAACCTTGCTCTGGGCTGCTCTCACCTCTGCTCTCCGTCCACTTCATCCAGCGGTGGTTGGTTTAAATTGCTCAGTTGCAAATACGCCTCTCAACTCTGCACTTCTTCCTCATGATTGAATTTGTTGCCCTTACTACACGCCCTGGTTATTTTCCCCTTCCCCCGCTATACATAGAAGCAACCTGGGAGAAAGGAAGTAGAGCCGTGCCCTGTAGAACCAAGGTTGAACACTTGGGTTCGTTTTCTCTCTCCACCGACGGCATCCATGAACTATTGCAGTGGTGCAGATACAGAAGCTGAGTACGGAGTTTGGATTTTCTTTCTTGTTCCAACCTATCTGCTGGTGCCATGATAAATGCAGCCTTCCCTAGAGGGTTTAAAAAAACTTTAACTGATGACTCTATGTGCAATTCTCTGAGTGAATAGTTGTTTTCAGGTTGGACCTGGTCACTCCAAAGGCTTTCCAAAGAATGGAGTCAGATAGACTTAGGGACTCAAACTATTGCTGCTGTGGGTCACAGCTATTAATATACTACATTGTCCACTATGGGAAAGAGTGAAAAATGTCAAGTTTCTGATTATTATTCAGATGTTCTTTTTTGGTCCTAGCTGTATGCAATTGCAGTTAAAGATCTAATAAGAAAGACTGACAGGAGCTACAAAGTAAAATCCCGTAACAGTACTGTGGAATACACCCTTAACAAGTTGGAACCTGGCGGGAAATACCACATCATTGTCCAACTGGGGAATATGAGCAAAGATTCCAGCATAAAAATTACCACAGGTAAGCGGGAGAGAGGTTAGAGGTCTTCTCGCACAGCCAAGTGCCCACAGTGCTGTGCTGCTAGACCTCCAGACACAGACTTTTCATTAGGAGTTTCACAGGAAGTGCAAACGCTGCCCTTCAGTATCCCTACAGGGGCAGAGCAGTGCAGAGGCTCTGGTGTGTGGGCTGCAGCATGGTGACCAGGGCACAGTGGGCTGGGGAGTGGCTGTCATTTTCTATATTTTCTAAGTCTTTTTAACTCCCCTCGATTGTTTTGATATTACTAAAGGAAAAGAGGAGGGATGCCCAAGGGAGTTAGGAAATAAAAGTGAATTGTTACCGCTAAGACCAAATATTCTATCTGAGGATCTGGATAACAGGTTCTCAATGGTCCGTTGCGGCCATCTGACCTGTTGAAATGGAGGGAGACCCATAGCTGGGCAGTAGATCAAAGGGCAGTCAGGCTGAAGGTCAGAAAACTGATAGTAAGCTCAGTTACTCAGACAGCAGCAGGTATTATTGGGAGTTCATATATTGGGTAATAGAGGCCCAGCCCCGTTTATGCCGGTGGTGTGCCGTGGGCCTGGGCCATGCACCATTGTCACTCCAGACAGAACTCTTTATCCCATCCCATTCCTTCCTCACCACCACCCTACCCCATTTTTTTGGTACACACTTGGGCACAAGGGCTGTTAAATTAAGTACCGTCCAAATTTCGTGGCTAAAGATGTCACAACAACAACAAAAGAGATGCCAATAAAGAATTTCTACCACGTGCTAGGTTCCGTACTCAGTAGTCTATGTGTTTTATTTCTTCCATAACCCAGCCCTCTAAAGTTAGCATTATTCAATCTCTCTTTGACAGACAAGAAAATGGAGTTTCAAATGTATATCCACTAACTGCATTCCATCTCATCTTTAATTTTCAGTTTCACTCTCAGCGCCTGATGCCTTAAAAATCATAACAGAAAATGACCATGTTCTTTTGTTTTGGAAAAGTCTGGCTTTAAAGGAAAAGCATTTTAATGAAAGCAGGGTAAGTTGCTCCCTCATTCTCAATGACTTTGGAAATTTAATTGAAATGCTGTTTCAAAGATGAGCTCATTAACAGTGTGCTGGCATAGATAGTGTAAAAAAAAAAAAAGAAAAAGAACAGGGCATGGATGTGAACTTGAGAATTAAAGGACCATTTTCGGTGGGATTGCTAATTAGCGAAATGTGTATACTGCCCATTAAAGATGAGAATCTCTGCACTAAGCACTTTTCAATCCTGACTTGTCTTCCCCTGAAGAAAGAGATATGGGCTGGAGGCCTTGCTGTGCTTCCTGCAGAAGCTACAGCTGGACTGGGTCTCAATGTGTTGAACCTGAGGAGTGGAACAGGAGTCCTGCCTATTCCACACATGCTGAGGGTGTTGACTGTGGCTTCAGTACTAGGAGCTGAGCTGAGCTGCACTCTCAACCTGGCATCTCAGCATTCTCTTCCCAGATAAATTAGAGGGAGCAGGAGATATTTGAAGATACTGTGCTCGCTTATGAAGAACACCTTGGTTTGGTTTTGTTTTGCTATTGGTAGATCAATAGAGTATTCACAGCAAAAGACAGGGGAAGGGGAGTGAGACCTGGGAGTAGATTTACTACCTAAGGGTGGACAGATTCTTGAATAAAGCTGGGTTGGCCCCAGTGACAGCAAAGTCTTAGCGAAATAGAAATGTGTTGAATCAACTACGGCTACCTGGAGGTGCAGCATAGGCAAAGAGCCACGGGTTCTAAACAGTCACTGTGTGATGCCAAAGCAAGTGAAATTAAAATTGGAAAATTCTCACCACACAATCTGTGAGAATTCTTGTAACTCTTGTAGCTATGGCATATAAATGGCTAAAATCCTTAAATATAAGGAAAGCTTTCAAGTAAATTCAAAATGGAAATATTCTAATTTTGAAGAAGATACGTGTAACAAAGCAGAAAATTCCACCACAGTAAACAAAAGGAGAAAAGGTCAACATCACCGTTAATCTTAAAGAACAAAGAGGTAGCACTCCCATATTAAATTGGTAAAGATTTGCAGGGACAAGTATAGCCGATTTGAAAAATAGTCGGGGAAGTAAACATTCTGGGAATATAAATTGGTTCAACCTTAAGTAAGGCACTTGGGAAATATCTATCAACAATGTTTAAGTGTTTGTACCCATTGATCCAGCAGTTGTGGGATTTACTCTAAAGAAACAATGTGCGTGAAGAATTTATGTATAGTATTTATGACAGCAAGAAAGAGGAAACAGCCAACATGCCGAACAGAAGAGGATGGGTTAAATAACGGATGGGTGGTTGATATTGTATCATCTAAATTATTTTCTTTATAATCTTTATTCTACAAATGATTGACATCAAATATATATTAGGTCGAAGGCAATAATTGCTAGCTTATAGAAAAGAATGTGGGGATGGGATTCTGGGCAGCTATTGGGAATCTCAGTTTGGCAGGCAGTCGCCGTTAGGGGATCCTTCCTGGGTGGCTGGAGCCCTGCTCTTAGCTTAAGGTTCTAGGTTAGTATTCTGTTCCTAGTGGAGGGTCTGGCATAGGCAGAGCATGTCTTTCTTCCCTTCCCCTGACAGGGAGTTCAAAGAATTATATTGGTCCATTTTCACACTGCTGATAAAAACATACCCAAGACTAGGTGATTTATAAAGGAAAGAGATTTAATTGACTAACAGTTCCACGTGGCTGGGGAGGGCTCACCATCATGGTGGAAGGCAGAGAGGAGCAAAGCCATGTCTTACATGGCAGCAGACAGAGAATTAGAGCCAAATGAAAGGGGAAACTTCTTATAAAACCATTGGATCTTGTGAGACTGTTCACCACCACGATAATGGTATGGGGGAAACCACCCCCATGATTCAATTATCTCACTGTGTCCCTCCCACAACACCTGAGAATTATGGGAGCTGCAGTTCAAGAGGAGATTTGGGTTGGGGACACAGCCAAACCACATCAGGAATAGGCAGGTCAGTGGTATTGAGATCATGAGACTCTGGTTATGCTGGGGGCCCAATATGTGGCTAGAGATAAGAGATGGAGTCTTTCTGGGGGGAAGGTGGAGAGTGTCAGTAGCTTTGACACTGGAATACTTGGAGATCAGCAGACAAGTCAGGTCTCTCATCCCAGCTAGCATCCTGGGCCAGGGCTGTCCCAACGGTGACTTTTCCCAGCACAGGAGTCCAGGGCTCTAACTAGGAAGACATTTCATCCTCTCCTCCAGTGAACAGGGGCCTGAGCCGGCTGAAGTGCTTCTGATGTCAAGGCCAGGTTGTTGGGATGCTGAGGTCAGCTCAGGAGGAGCTAGAGAGCAGGGAGACAGGAAGTGAGCCGACAAGGTCATTCCTACGTATTGTTCTGGGGACAAATATCCTGTCTTTTCTAATTGCAAGTTCCCCTTTCTCACCCCATTGCTGGATTTATTATTAGTCAAATCCCATTACGGCAAACTATAGCAGAACTGTCCAGATTCTTGGTGGCATTTAATATTACTTGAGACAGGCAGACTGCTGAGCACAGCTCTGAGGATGGCTTTGTTAAAATGCCTTTCCTGGGGGTCATGGTTCTCATTTCCACGATGTAGCTTCTAGGGGTGGTGGTGGGGGCAAGGGTGGCAGTTATTTGAGATATCGGAGATGAGAACATTTTTATTTCCTGAATCCAGTATCTCAGTGGTAATGTAAAAACAACAAGGAGAAAACCCAAAGTGCTTTAGCATCTATAGCAGCCTGCAGTGAGGAGCTCACATAAAGCTGGAACCAGTAATAAAGGCTGTCAGGTTCCATATTCAACTTCCTGAGCCATCTCTTGTGTTTGTTTGCAGGGCTATGAGATACACATGTTTGATAGTGCCATGAATATCACCGCTTACCTTGGGAATACTACTGACAATTTCTTTAAAATTTCCAACCTGAAGATGGGTCATAATTACACGTTCACTGTCCAAGCAAGATGCCTTTTTGGCAGCCAGATCTGTGGGGAGCCTGCCGTCCTGCTGTACGATGAGCTGGGGTCTGGTGAGTTGTGATTGCTGCCCATTTTCAGGCTCCAGTTCTGGGGAAATAGCAAGAATGTCATATGGTTTGATGACCATGTGTCTTTCCAAAACACATTGAAGATATTTTCAGCTTCAAAGAATATCATTTATATATCAGTTTGATCAGATAGTGATGTATTTAACAAATACTTCCTGAGCTAGACATGGTACAAGAAGCTGAGATTACAGGCGGACCAGATTCTGAATATAAGGTTCAAGAAAGACAAGGCTTTGTTTAAAAATGGCAACACTAGGTTCACAAGAGTTTCGTTTGTTTTTGGTGGGACTTCTCAGAGTCTGTAACATGCTAATATGACCTGTGGGTCTCCAGGTCAGTAGATCATCTCCCTGTCATGGATTTTACATGTAAAATCGTACTGATTTTAAAGTGCACACTCTCCTCCCCCTGCACTTCATCTTAGCTCTCAGCATCAGCTTAGGACTAGAATTTGCCCTGGGATCTCTGTTTTACGGACAGAAATAGCAATGCTGGGCCATGCTAATGGTGAAAGAGAGGACCCCTCCGTTCATACAGAAAGTCTGCTTACATTATGGTGGCTTGGCCAGGATTTCAACAAATGTTTTGCCACTGGTCTTTTTTAGTTCCATTTACTCTCAGCCAAGAACTAACCAGTGCTCAAGCCAAAATCTTGTGTTAGAGTTGTTAAATGTTCCGTCTTATAGTGTTTCTCAGGGTGTGATCTCGTGCAATATTTATCCTTGGCACCCCCCACTAAAAGACGGAAACATTGCCTGCCACTTCCCTTGGGAGAATCAGAGCAAATTAGAGGTTGTGAGAAGGTCCTACGAAAACCAGCAAAGCCCTTGCTTGTTGACCTAGCATTTCCTCTTTTGAGGAAATACTAGTTTTAGGCAAAACTAATTGGCAACCTGTGAAATATACTTTGGGAAAAATTCCTGTGCAGACCCCTCCAGCCACCTTAACGGAACCAAGGTTGTCAGGTAGAAGGACTCTTAGGTGACATCTTGCCCTTTATGTTCACCTTCCCCTTGGAAGTGGGGTTGGGGAGGGAGCACACTCATTTCTGGAGTCCCAGCCTCCACTGTGCTGGCTTCCTCTTCACTGCTCCAGCCAAGCACATCGCCTTCATTTACCACTGTACTGTTGGAATAGGTTGGAACATATTAAATAAGATGTTGCTAGAGTCTTTTTCTTTTTTTTTTTTTCTGGCAAGGAGATAAGGAAATTTAAATACAGACACGAATATTGAATTGTTAGATTAGGCTTGTAAGAAATGGTTGTTCTCTGGCCCATCTTTATGAATACCCTGTCAGGGTGAATGCCTGGGTAGCGATAGAGCCTTCTACCTGAAGCAGAGACCTGGCTTGTGCCACGTCTCCTGACACCAGGTAGCAACCCCAAGCCTGTCGAAGCTCCTCATGGTGCCCTAGACTAAGGAGAATCCACTCTGTTTCCTCTGCTAGAAGCTGACTCCTAGGTTTCATTTTCAAGTTCAGACTTTTCCTAGGATTTTTAATATGAAAAGTCTACCCCTTTCAAGAAGACTGGCCCCTACCCCAGTGGGGTGGGAAGTGGGGGATGGCTTTGCCCTAGAGCCTGGTGGTATCATCTGTGAATCATCACAGAGCCAGTTTGTTAAAGTCAATAGGAAGGGGCCATCTTTGTTAGGTTATAAATGCTGAAATGGCTTTGCAAAGAGCTTTAAAAAATGTTAAATGTATATGGAAGTTGTTTTTCTCCCCCACTCTCTTTTTTACTTAAGTGAAAAACCTCGTAAAACTTCATGAGCTGTTAAGTTTGTATTGTGGTATAGGAATCTCGTTTGTATCACTTAATGGAGCTTCAGGTAATTGCAGTTCAGAGTGACTTTGGTGCCAAGTAGGGGGAAATAATTGCAATCTCGTTAATTAGTGGTCTGATTTCACATCCTCTTATGTAAGGCAAACAAGTGGTCTTAAGTAATAATGCTAATGAAATCAATGTTGATACCCCAACAAAGGTCTCCCTTCCAAGAGATTATCTAAATAACCAACAAGGCAGTGATTAGGAGTCTAATGTAATTACCGTATTTGCATGCACAGGGCTGTTGGTCTATCAGCTCATGGCAAGTAGTCGGGAAGCAATCAGGCATCACGCACATGCAGAAATGTCTCACACCAGACAGGCGGTTCTCGTAGCTGTGGCGATCACCAGCCTTTTTTGGTGGGTGGGGCCTTGAATCATCTGGTCTGTTCTCCTGCCCTCAGGTGGGCTCATTGGTGGAAACTTTGCTTTGGCAGGTGCAGATGCGTCTGCAGTGCGGTCTGCCAGATCTACAGATGTTGCTGCTGTGGTAGTGCCCATCTTATTCCTGATACTGTTGAGCCTGGGAGTGGGATTTGCCATCCTGTACACGAAGCACCGGAGGCTGCAGAGCAGCTTCACTGCCTTTGCCAACAGCCACTACAGTTCCAGGCTGGGGTCTGCAATCTTCTCCTCTGGGGATGACCTGGGTAAGTAGGGCAGGAGAGTTGGTTCTTCCTCCAGGGCTGACCCCCACAGCCAATGGCTTGATTAGGAAACACCCACCTTCAGCTGCTCTTTTGACACAGAGAAGCTCTTCATCAGCTAGTGGTTTGATGCTATGGCTTTCGGTTAAACCATTCAGAGCCCTTTTTAAATTTTAAGTTAATTAAATTAAAATTTTATATTCTCTTTGATCATGTAATACTGGCCCGAAACAGGGAGGTTGCCTCAAACAGGAAGGATGGATAGGCCCCAGATTTTGACTCCCAAAGTACCAAGAAATCCTTAAGAATATCTGATCCCTCTCTCATCCTTCGCAGACCTGGAGGTCTGACGTCTCTGGAGATCCTAACTCGAGATAAAAAGTAATGCTTTCCCAATCAGCTTCTATCAAAGGAGGCCGTTTGCATCTTGCTGTTTTTCTTTCTGGTTGCTAGTGTAACCTCACCAGCCATTCTTTTATGTATCTTAACCCAGTGGTCCCCAACCTTTTTTGCACCAGGGACCGGTTTTGTGGCGGACAGTATTTTTCACCAGACCAGCAGTGGAGCGGGGAGGCTGGAGGATGATTTCAGGATGAGACTGTTCCACCTCAGATCAGCAGGCATTAGATTCTCATCATAAGGGGGCTCAACCTAGATCCCTCCCATGCTCAGTTCACAGTAGGGTTTGCACTCCTGTGAGAATCTAATGCTGCCCTGATCTGACAAGAGGCGGAACTCAGGCTATAATGCTCACTGATCACCAACACCTCCTGCTTCGTGGCCCCCGTTCCTAACAGCCCATGTATTAGTGCCGGTGATCCTTGGCTCGGAGGGGTTGGGGACCCCTGTCTTTACACATAGCAAGGGAAAAAGTAAGAAATTTCCCCTTTTGAAATCCTTGCACAATGAAAATCCTAAATGCTAATAGAGATCATAAGATAGTAATATAATAAAGTGGATGTGTTACAAGGCTTCCCCAAACTTAGACTAATGACTGAGAATGTGCAAGTTTATTTTTTTCTATAAACCAGTTATAATTATTTATCTATGTTTATAAAGACATTTGTATATTCCCATTCACTGATCATATATTAGTTCTGTTCCCCTTCCCTGTCAGTTTCCTTTCTTGCTTAATAAGCAGGTACCTTGGGTGAATGGGGTGGCTTCTTTGCTTCTGCTATTGGAGGCAAAAAGAGTCAACTGGTCATCATGCCCTGCAATAATCACTGAGTGCTGATCGACACTTGGTTGCACAGGATTATACCAGGGGTCACAAGGGGACAGACATTAGTCTGGGAAGCTGTCCTCAAAATGCTTAAACCCATCCAAGATCCTTTTCTTCAGAGCAGTTTGGGTTCTGAAGAAACAGTTTGGGTTTCTCAGAAGAGAAAGCAGACACTGAAGTTCACTGTGCTCATGTAGAGTATAGATAAGTCAAACTGGAGAATCCAAACCAGCCACTTAGCTTTTGAGTAGGTAATAAGATTCTTCTCCTGAGAAGCTTTGTTTTCTGTATTTGGCTGAGTTCAAACCACCATTAAAGTAAATGTGAGCATCTGTCAATGGGGAGAAGGTGGCCAGGAGGGACAGTGGGAAGCTGGGCTAGGCTTCAGATTATTATGCCTGTCTGGCTGTGGTGTTGACCTTCTCAGCTAGAGTGTGGTGGTAGGGTTGAGGGATGGGTAAAGTGGTAGGATGTGGGGTCCGGTGAAAGTGTGTTTGAACTTACCAAAGCCTGACTGTTTTGTGTTTAGGAGAAGATGATGAAGATGCTCCTATGATAACTGGATTTTCAGATGACGTCCCCATGGTGATAGCCTGAAAGAGCTTTCCTCACTAGAAACCAAATGGTGTAAATATTTTATTTGATAAAGATAGTTGATGGTTTATTTTAAAAGATGCACTTTGAGTTGCAATACGTTATTTTTATATGGGCCAAAAACAAAAACAAAAAAAAGGAAAGAAAGGAATGAATAAACTTTGTAGTAATCAACTGTGAACTTCAAACCAGGTTGATTTTAGTAACCAAATTGCTTTGATTTGACATTAATGTAGTCTTACAGAGCTGTGCTTGCTGGGCATGCTTTTAAGTCTGTGAGATAATTTTGGTTCAGTAAATTGGCCAATCTTTTTATTTTTCTAAGACACAGAAATGTATTTAATAAAAACCTCGAGAGAGTGATGGGTGGAACCCCTTCTCCTTGAAAGTGTGCGTAGCTGTTCAATTTGGTTTGGATATAGTCTATAGGAAAGTGTGTGGGTGTATTATAGGGGAAGGTTCCTTTATGTTATTTTGTTAATTTATTGGGACTCTGTGTAAGGCCAGGCTTTAGTGGTCTTCAAACACCACATGTGTTCTGAGCCCCTTACCCGTAGGGTTGGGGGTGGGAACAGAAGCATTTTTTTTTGTTGCCATTCCAGAAGCAATCCATTTTTATTCACTTATGTGTCACATAATGGTCTTTGGCAGGAGAGAGCGCTGAGTCATTGCTGGATTTCAGTTAAACAGAGCCGCAGCTTGGGAAGCCCTGCAAGCCTACAGCTTCCTCTTGTATATTAATTGATGGAATTTTACTGTATGTGTCTCTGTATATGATGTGGCTTTGGGAGCTACAAAATGATAACACTGCTTTATTACATACTGGCATCACTGTCATTGCAAAAGCTTACCCTAGTTGTGGGAGAGAGTTTTAGATCTATGCCATGGTCCATACACTGGTCAATATAGTACATCATTTTTTTCATTTTCCATCTTTTGTTTTTACTTACTACTGAAGGATCTCCAATGTAAAATTATGTTTTTGGGTTGAGATGGCTACTTACTGTCCTTAAAAATCCATACTGATCCATGCAGTCATTTTGAATTGGGTCAGTGCCTTCTCTCTCTCTCTCTCTTTTTTTTTCTTTTCTTCCATCTCTCTCACCCAAGTCCCCACCAATCTAAAGAGACAGTGCTGTACACTCTCATAGAGGTAGAGAAAAAGTTGAGACTACTGAATCCAGTTAACAACAGCAGAAGCACTGGAGTTTGTGCATTTATTCTCTCTGTAAAACAAGCTGCGCTTTTTTCCTTCTGCCTTTAAAATGCCACCCCTGTATTCAAACCATGGCCACTTGATAGTTATGTAGAATCCATCATGGGCTGATGCCAACCCTTTAGTCTTAGTGTTGTAGGCACCAGTGTCTGGCATCGTTGTGACTTGTACTGTATAATTCTCACTGAAGAATTTCCTCTCGGCCGAGAAGCAGTGAGGTCTGGGAATATTCCAAAGTCATGTCTCTGAATATATGTCCTTTATATGCCAGCTTTGTAAAGCTCCATCCCCACTTAGATGTGATGCATCACCTTCTCACAAGTGTTTGGTTTCCTTTAACCAAAAATATCATTCTTGGGTGATAATATAGTTTCATTCTACTTAGGGATTGTTTAGGAAACAAAGAAAGAGCCAATTAAATTTTTTAGTTTTTAAAATTTATATATATATATATATATATATATATATATGTACTTTAGGTGAGCATTTTAAGCTGTCAACCCTTAGTTTGCCATATGGGTAGGGCTCTATTTCATTTTAATAACTGGAGGTAATAATAAGCCTTCTTCTAGCGTATTTTCTCTTGTTTCCTGTCACTCTCCTTTAAAAAAATTTTTTTTAAAGCCTGGAATTTTTTTGGCTTTATCTTGTATTACCTTAGAGATTTGTTCAAAACTCTAAGCCCTACCACCTCCCCTTTAATAAGCTCTTTAAATAATTGAATCATTAACAACCTGGTGGGAGGCAAGTCATTTAATTGAACCACTAGGAAGAGTATTTTCTTTTCTTTTTCTGCCAACTTTTTGGTGGCATTTGTAAAAGCTGATATAAAAGGCTCTGGGATGTTATTTTCAGTTATTCCATAGGCAAGCCTTTTTACAGAGCATATGTCTCCAGTTGGCAGCTTGAGATATTTCGAGCATCCAGTTCTAGCTACCAGTGCCTCCCAATGCTTAGTGCATAGTACTGTAGACTGGCCATCACCCCCCTCCTTGGAAAATGCCACTGTGCTGTTTGAAAAAAAAGCAGCCTTTTAGGGCTAGAGTATTTTATATAAACAGAAGAGCTAAGTTTCCGAAGACTAAGCTAGATAGATGCAGCTATATGTAAATTGTATATTTTTATGAACTTCTGAAGCACACACTCCTGTTTCCCTCTGCATAGCTTTGTGGGGATTTCATGTATATATGCTGTCTGAAAGAATCCAGAGGTTGGAGTGCCAATAGGAAATGAAAACAAATGCTTTGTACTACGAGCAGCCTTTGAAGGTGACCAGATAACTGTCTTCACTGTGACCAGTCGGAGCCCCTGCTTGCTTGTGAAGAAGGAGTTTCTGTACGTTATTGGAGATGCCACCTCACAAGTTCACACTGTGCAGGAAAAAGGTTTTATTCTCTTTTGGCGTACGTTAGAATGTCAGATGCCTGCATCTATGTGGACCATGATGGGCCTCTCGAATTTGGTGGGCAGGGGGGTTGCTTATGAGTTTTCTCTGAAAGCTGATTTTACTCCTGGATGTATTAAATGCCCCTTGAGCCTTG
Organism: Saimiri boliviensis; assembly: GCF_048565385.1. Lineage (NCBI taxonomy): Eukaryota > Metazoa > Chordata > Mammalia > Primates > Cebidae > Saimiri > Saimiri boliviensis. The sequence continues at coordinate 57,204,297 of NC_133454.1, forward strand.
TGAGATACAAATGCAAATGGATAAAATGTCAGAGAGTGGAATTCTCAGAGGATTCCAGGAAGAGGCCCCCATGTCTATGCAGTCCTAGTTCCAGACAGGTGAGAAGCTCCAGGAACTACTGGCTACCTTGACAAACTGGGTAATTAGTTATCATTCTAGGCAACTGGTGGAAACTTCTGACTTTTGGACAAGTAACTCCTGGGGTTCTGTCTTTGGTAGCATCACCAGGGATGTTTGAGTGGGACAGACAAGGGACACACAGCTGCCTATTCTCTCCTGCCAGTATGTTTGGCCCACTAGGTTAAGCTATACTCAGCAATTTAGGATATGTAACCTTTCTCAAAACTGGCCACTTTTAGGGGAAACTTGGGAGAGCAATAGTATGGTGAGCCCCTTATGGATGAGGACCCGCTCCCCCTTGGAGAATCCTGCCTTCAGATGCCTACCCAGTATTCACTCCATCTAGTAAGACTATATTTCCAGTACACTTCCTTAGGGCGGAAACCCTGTCCTGTCAGTTTTGGTCAGTCCCTTCTTCATGAAGAGAGTCATGGTGAATTCCTGAAAATGTTCTTCCTTCCACAGACAGGTGGAGTGGGACCCTAGAGAAGGCATCCAGAGACATAATCCAATTGAATATCACCTCCATGTTGATTTTAGGAATTGACTCTAAAACTCTGTGCAGAATCTTGTGTTGGGATTGTATCTTGACATTCCTGTTAGGTTATTTTTCTTAAATGGAGTGTGTGCTGCCTTTCAGGTACAAATTTTTTGTGTAATAAAAGCCAGTGCATTTAGTTTATATAGACTACTTTCTATGCAAGACTGAGATATGGAATAGATAGCAAGCAGGAGATATGTACTCTTGGGTACATGGACAGTAAGTATGTTTTCAGATGGAATACCAGCACCGAAAACGGGTTGAGGGAGGATGGGTTGTATATATGTTTCTGTCCACTAATTTTGAGCAGCCATGTTATGAATTAAATGATCACTGACAAGTAATAACCCAAGAATGGTATTAGTTTCATGTGTAATAGCTCAAATGGAATAAGCATGAACGCTGGAGTGGAACATTATCCTCAGATATTCTATGTCACTTTTCATTTAAAGACTCTTGTTATGAACTATTAGAAACTTTAGGCAAAATCAAAAGTATTCGCAGCAAAATAAAGGCCTACTCTGCTCTTATTTAAAGTGAAACACTGTATACTTGTTTCTCTCCAAAGTGAAATTAGGTATTTATCATTTCAATTGCCTTGATAAGTTTCCAAGTCACTGATTTCTGCTGAAGGTTTTACTATATTGTTGCACAATTTTAAGATAATTTTTGTCTCAATGTCAACTTTTTTCACTGAATAAAAATTTAACTGGGTCAAGAAAACACCTATTTGAAAATCCACTGTCTCTGCGTGTCTTGAGTTGCTCTTTTGAGTGCAATAAAGATGGCTAACGCAGTCTCCAAACACCATTTGATTTGTCTGTTTTAAAGGGATGTTGATTTCATGGATGAGAGAACACTAAGACCTTATTAACAAGCTGGTCTCAGATGGTGGATCCTCAAAGAACATGATGTCTTTGTGTTGGTTGAGGAAGGAGGAGATGTGGTGGCTGTTTTGAAGTAAACAGAATTATTCTGTAGGGACAATGACTGAAGTGGCTCCCTTAAAGCTGTAACTACATTTGCTAAGAGACAGTTTGCTAAGAAGGCAATTTTCAAATCTAAGAGAAGAAAGCATAGCAGTACAGATGAGTGGTGCATCTAAGAGCACTTCCACGGGTTTCCATAGACAGTCTTGTGAAGAGCGCTGCACCTACCTCTTATGGGCAGTTGGATGGCAAATGGGCCTGTAAGTGAGGATTGGAGGCTGTGGAACTGGGTGGAGGAGAGGGGCAGGTTTTTAAGAATTTAATGGGTCTTCTGGTATGCTGCTTTTGTTTAGACACTGAGCCAGAGCCAAACCCTGAAGTATTTATCCGGTTTTGTGAATGAAGAAAAAGAGGCATAGAAAAGTGAAGCAGTTTACTTAGAAAACCAGCCTCCCATCCCAGGTGTTTCTGATCCCAGATCCTTTTCTGAATCACTGTGCCACACCGCTTCATGTCATCATTCAGTGTCAGAAAGAATACGTTATCCCAACACATTGCACCAATCCAAATCCCAAGGGGAGACCTACCACCTGGGTGAATCTCCTTGGTCATGGCCTTGTCCTTAGGTTTTCAGGCTTACGTAATTTTTGTCAACACATGATAGTGAATTCATCTCTCATGGCCTAACACACCATAACCCAACTCAGAATTTTGATATGCAACGTCATAATGTCCATTAGTTAATTCACCCTGGGAAAGGGTCCTGTTCCTTACGGTGTCCGCATGAGCAGTGCATTCTCTCCCTGTAGGGAGATCGGCCCCAGGAGCCAGTCACCACGAGAAGGTTGCTTGGAGACCAGGGGCAAAGAATTTTAAAAGTAGGATGGATCTGGGTTAGCCATAGTGGTTGCCCAATAAATACTGAATTAAAGAACAAAGCCTTGACACCACAACAGGAATAATCTCCTCCATATAAACTTAGTATTTGAAACCGTCAGATTGGAACGCCCTGTATCCATTTCTAATTAAAAAGATCTTGCCAATGGGATCTAGTACTTGAAGTCCATGCATTGTGGTTCCCCTGGACAGGGCTTGGGCACTGCCCATATTGGTCACTCTGACTCATCTCTACGTGACCTGTTTTTGAGCAAGCTCCCCTGCTCACAGAAACATTCTATAGCAAATATTAATGCATTTGGCCTGAGTTTAAATTGAATCTTCCTGGCTAAGAGCTGTCACATCTGTCAGATTATTCTGCCTATTATATGTTGGTTTTAAAGTTTAGCTCTGGGTGTCTACTGTTTTTCAGTCCTTGAACATACCTCAAGGTAGCCCCCCAGATTCTGACTATATCCATCAGCTATGATTATTGGGTTCCCTAGCCCACAGCAAATTGAAAATGCATTGAGGTGGCTAAAGGCAGCTACTCCGAGGACTATAGAAGAGAAGCCACGAGTTAGAGTTAGACTGCTGGAAAACCTATGTGAGAAATAAAGGAACTCCAGCAAACAGACTTACTGGGAATATTTACCATAAAACCAGAGCCCTACACAGTAAGTAGCCATCCGATTAGAATAATTATCATCCTTTTCTGTTGAACCCCTCTTCTTTGCTAGTGACTATGCTAAACTCTTTATAGAAATATATATATATGTATATATATATATATATATATATATATATACTTTAATTCTAAAAGTACTTCTGTGATTAAGATATTAATCTTTCTTTTAACAGAAAAAAGATACTGTTTTATATTTACTTTTTTGAGGTGGAGTGTCACCCTATCGCCAGGCTGCAGTGCGGTGGCACCATCTTGGCTCACTGCAACCTCTACCTCCTGGGTTCAAGTGATTCTCCTGCCTCAGCCTCCCAAGTAGCTGGGACCACATATGCATGCTACCATGTCCAGCTAATTTTTGTATTTTTAGTAGAGATGGGGTTTCACCACATTGGTCAGGATGGTCTTGATCTCTTGACCTCGTGATCTGCCTGCCTGAGCCTCCCAAAGTGCTGGGATTACAGACCTGATGCGCCCGGTCCAAGATGTTCTTTTAAAAGTAGAGTATCTTCTCCAAGGTCTCATATGTAGCAAAGCGGAAGAGTCAAAATAAACTAGATTTATTGCATCCTTAAACCGCTGCTCTTTGTTGGAGTTGCCATACTGTATAGCCCTGTCAGTACAATATTAAGAGATCTGTAATAGTGATTTTTTTTTAAAGGATTCCCACCAGAAAGATTAAAAACAACATTTGGAGACATCAAGAAGTATACTTAGATTTCTTTGCACAGTCGTTTTTGTGGAACACAGTATTACCTATGGATGGTAGATCAATGAATCCTTTTTTATTGGAAAATGTTTTTACAAACAGTTCAATAATTAGGAACATGGAGTATTCATTTGCTTTGTAGCCACGCAGTTAGATTTTATCAAAATTCTTTGCATCTTTAGAAAGGAACGTTAAGCGAATATGTTATTTACCTTTATTTACATATGCAGTGAGGTACATCATCACACCATGTTCTATGAAGGTGATAACTGGACTAGCATGAGACCACCAAGGTCCCAGCAAAAGGAGCTTGCCATCCTTTTCATCCAGCCCAAACTGGCTCTGATGCTCCTGGCCCATTAATTTTAAGATATTATGTGTAGGGTAATTTGAGCCTGCAACAATTTACAGAACAATGATGTTATGCTTTTTAAAATGCTAATGTTACAATTGTAATGTTGCAACCGTATTTAATGCCAAAATGACAATTCGTAATGTTTGGGAATATTTGTATGAAAACAATGACATTTCATACTTAAAATTCAGCATCAGCAAACTTTGAGGAAGAAAAAGGACTAGGATTTAAATGTAAATCAGCCTTTTATGAAATTTGCCCTTTGGTAGTGTGCCAATCTGTAAAACCTTCAAGATCTATCAGACAAAGAAGTTTCATAATTAAAACTTGTTTTTCAATCTCTCTCCAGCAAAGGCAGAACTTATTAGTTACCCAGGGATTGATCGAGCCCTGGATGGTGCTGAACTGTCTGGGTGTGTGTGTGTGCAACTGCGTTTGATGAATTCTTCATAGACAGCAGATGAACAGCACAAGAGCATCGATCTGTTGGTTTCATAAATACGCCTTATCCTGGACCCCAAACTGCTTGACTGCTCCTAAGAATTAGCACATTTTCAAAGGAGAAGTTTTGTTCTTATTGAGATGATTCAAGGGAATGCGTTTAAGACTAAGGACAAGGTTCCCAAAAGGTGGTCCAAAAATATCTTGAGCAATGGCAACTCTGTAGCAACAAGTAATAATAGTATTTTGTAATAAGTAAGTAATCGTTACTTGCCAGACACTATTCTGAGGGCCTTTTAGATGCTAACTCATTTAATCCTCACAACAACCCTTTAAGGAAGGTATTATTATTCTCATGTTATAAAGAAATTGAAGGCAAGAAAGGTTAAGAAATTTGCCCAAGGTCACAACGGCTTGTGTCAGAACTGAGATTTGAACCCAGGTAGCCTGGCTCTAGACTGTGCTTTCAATTACTTCACTGCACAGCCCCATCCAAATAACCCTTTTGATAGCACAGTTTTGGGTGTATACATTAGGAATATAATTTAACTAGCCAGTTTGCCTTTTTACATACAGTAATGTTCTGTTAGAGGGAGGATGATAGAAGGAATTTGTAACCATTGTAGACATTTTTGGAAACTAAAAGCAGCCAGAAGGAAATAAGATTTCCAGGTAATCCCAGAGATAATGGCTGTTAACATTTGGTATGTGTCCTTTGATTGCTTTGTTCTATATGAGTGATTGCATCTGTTACAGTTCTGCTGTGACTATGACTAAGTCCATGTGTGGGAGTGTTCCAGACCTCTGTCACTTCTCTTAGGGCTTAGTTCCAACTACAAAGACAAATCTGAATTCAGATAGAAGCCAAGCATGATCTTCTTCCGCCTTTGTCCCCATGAGCAGTTTTAATACAGACTTATTCGGAAGACGGTGGAACCAGCGTGTTGTTGCTTCACCGCCAGCAGCGGTGCGTCTCTTTCTCTTATCGTTACAGTCAAGTGCTTTGAGTCGCCTTCCACGGCAATGCAACTCACAGGGGGGTTCATTCCAGTCACCTTGTTATCTCTGGCTCACCAGGTTTTCACTATTCACTGTTTTGCTGCTCACAAGATTGGGAAAACAGCTATCAATACATCCCACCAACAAAAGTAGAGACCAGCAGTAGACATGAGCCAGCATAACACAGGTGCATAAACAGAAGTTGGGTGGCAAACACGTTTGTCACATTAAGCATGTTTAGGACAAAAGGAACCTGACTTGCCAACAAGGAGGTGTCTGAACTCTGGGGAGGAGAAGGGGATGGTCTACAGTCTGCTTAATGCTCAGCGGTGGGTTTCTGTGATGGGAAGGGAGGAAGAGAAAGAGATGGAAAGAGCTTTGGAGGTATTTAGTGTTGGATGGTGAATACTCTCTTCATTTCAACTGAGAATAGGAATGTGTTCAATGGCAAGATGCTTTTCCTAAGTATTTTTTTTTTTTTTTTTTTTTGAGACGGAGTTTCACTCTTGTTACCCAGACTGGAGTGCAACGGCGCGATCTCGGCTCACCGCAACCTCCGCCTCCTGGGTTCAGGCAATTCTCCTGCCTCAGCCTCCTGAGAAGCTGGGATTATAGGCACGCGCCGCCATGCCCAGCTAATATTTTGTATTTTTAGTAGAGACGGGGTTTCACCATGTTGACGAGGTTGGTCTCGATCTCTTGACCTCGTGATCCACCCGCCTCGGCCTCCCAAAGTGCTGGGATTACAGGCTTGAGCCACCGCGCCCGGCCTTTTCCTAAGTATTAATTTGCAGCACGAGAATATTACAGAGATTATTATGCCAGAGCTAGAGGATGTAAAATTCGGATTCTATGTGAATAGACGCTAAGCCTTCTACTGGAATCTCATATGTCTGCAATCTCCAGGATACAGTATCAAGTTCAAGCAGGGGAAAGAATCCCGAGGATTTAGTAGTTTCTGGAAAAATTAAAGATTAATGTTGGGTCTCAAGCTCTACTTGGCAAAATTCAAAACTCCCTGGTCAATTAGGGCACTGGATGCATAGATCCAACAGCAACATTTATTTAAGAAATAGTTACTGAGTACTTCCTCTGTATCCAGTCCTATATTTGCTCAGGGAATATAATGTGGAATAAGACAGGTATGATTCCTGCTCTCGGGAGCAACAAATAGTAAAACCTCAGGGTTACAAGGCCATTTCAGGTCTGACACAGGTAGTATAAATGATTCGATAAAAGAGGAAATGGAGATTAAAGACGTCAAATGACTTGTCTAAGAGCTTGGCTCATCAGTGAGCTAATCTGTTTTAATCCCAAAACGCTGAAGTGAAGCGCCTGCTGTACAGCCCGTGATTCTACTGGGATGGGAAATAAGCTTCAATTTGATCTCCAGCCTAAGTCAGGCTCCAACTCAGCTTCTCAGAGAATCCTTCTTCACTGGGGCAGAGGAGTTGTGGTGTTGTCTGTTTATCCAGATTTTATTAACAATGTGATACCTTGTTTACATTGGCCATTGTTTTTTATATGTAGGCTCTTCCTCAAATGGAAAAAGGGCTGAATGGAAGAATCTCAGCACTCAAATATTCTCCTATAACCTAACACTATTCTGTTATTTTATATTAGGGAAATAAAAGCTGATTGTAATAACACAAAATGTACAAAAGTAGGCAAGCTTTTTGTTATAACATACACATAGAAAATACATTTTAAAATAATCCACCTTTTAAGGGTTTTCAAGAATTTCTCAGCTCCTTTTCTCAATGGAGCACAGGTAATATGTCCATCTTAACCATTTCACCCTAAACTCTGTAATTCATACTAAAAATAAATCTAAAACACAAATTAACAAGTTGATCTTCCTCCTTACTCTGTACTTCATAGGTGGGATTCCTTCTCCCTCTTTTAGACAGCCCTCAAATAAATGGTGTAGGCAGCTGCATCCTATACCAATGTGGCCTATTGATGTGAACATAGCATCAGCCCCTGCACAGGAGAGGAGGGGTTGGAGTGGTTCCCTGAATGCTTCTGCTTGCCAACTTCCATAGCAGGGGTCCCAGCAGGATAGGAAGTGAAAAATGCATCCTTGAGTCCTTCACTGAAAGGGCAGCTCTCTTCCATTAATCCCTCAAGTTGGGCTGTGTGAAGAAACGGCATATATACACAGGGCCTGAGGCGTGATGTGGTTTCTTACTAAAATAAATCACACTGGCTGAGTGCAGTGGCTCATGCCTGTAATCCTAGCACTTTGGGAGGCCAAGGGAGGTGAATTGTTTGAGGTCAGAAGTTCAAGACCAGCCTGGTCAATATGGTGAAACCTTGTCTCTACTCAAAATGCAAAAATTAGCTGGGTGTGGGGGCTTGCCCTTGTAGTCCCATCTACTTGGGGACTGAGGTGGGAAGATCACTTGAGCCCAGGAGGTGGAGTAATAGCCTGCCTCAAATAAAATAAAATAAAATAAAATAAAATAAATTACACTGGAGGATTCATCAGAGAATCAAATTTCTGATTGCAGAGATCCGTGGCCATTGGAACCCTTTGATGGAAAATCCATGTTACCTTCTTACCTGGTAAAATGTGCCCTAACTTCTATTTTGGATGGCAAAACCAAGTTCTCTAAAATGAAAGACCATGTTGCCTACTTCTTTTCTATCACTGACACTACATTGCTCTGAATTTACAGTTATTTTGGAAATGTTTGTTGGGTGGATGGATGGATGGATGAGTGAATAATGATCACTCCCATTTATTGAAGACCAATGATGTGCTAGGCATTGCCATATCATTAAATATGAAAACTCCTTTGGAATAAATACAATCGTCTAGTTTTACGTAGAAGATAAAGCCAGTTTTGAACCCAGATCTATCTGGTCCTTCCTGGGGTTAACCCCACTGTGCTAGTTAGTAGATGGTCTGATTTATGGAATTGACATTTACTTCAGTGTTTCCTGTATTCAGAGGTTCTAGGGGGAGGTAGATTGAAAGGAGAAGACAGCAATTCTGTCTTACAAGAGGCAGCAAGACATGGCAGGAAGAATGAGTCCAGAGATTTATGTGATCTCCCTATCTCCTTGTATTAGAGTGGAACCAGTAGGAAATCCATGTATGGAATTGGCTCACATCATTATGAAGGCTGAGAAATCCGACAATCTACTGTTTGCAAGCTGGAGACCCAGGAAAGGTAGTTGTGTAACTTAGTCCAAAAGGTGAGAACCATAGAAGCTAATGGTGCAAATCGTAATCTGAGGGCTACAGACAATGAGATGAGATGTTCCAACTCAAGCAAGCAGGTGGATTGCAAAAAGGAGCAAGCCCCTCCTTCTTTCACTTTTTTTCTGTTCAGGCCCCCAGTGGACTAGATGATGCCTAGTCTCATTGAAGAAGGTGATCTATTGTAGTGAGTCCACCAATCAAGTGATAACTTATCTGGAAATACCCTCACAGACACACCCTGAAATAATGTTTAATCTGGGCACTTTATAGGCAGTTAAATTAACCCATAAAATTAACCATCACATTCCTCATTGAAAATGAGACACACATACCACACACACCCCTCCACGCCCGGCCCCCTACAGAATAATCTGTTCTATATAGCTACATGATCTTTAAATTTCTTACTGCTGCAAAATTTGGTGATACATGGAACAGGTTAGAATGAATGGACACATTTCCAAGATGTAGCAGACTTTCTGAATAAGTGCCAGACTGAAGCAGTCCTTTGGGGGCTCACTCTTAAAAGATGTTCAAGCTCAAGTGAGGTTGCTCTTTACATGAAGACACACGGGCTAGAAGTGGCTCTGATAGGGGGAGACCGCAGGAAACGTGACCTCTCCGCTTCAGGAGCACAAGTCACCCCATCCGTGGAGACGGTAAGCTTGATGGGGAGAGTACAAAAGTGAAGACCAGTGATCTTACCCAAGATTGAGCTCACTGTTGTGGAATAAAGCCTGCCACTCATTGGCCCTGGATCTCAGGTGGTTAGGGGCAGAGTGAGGGTAAAGAAGTAGAAAACGCAGAACCTTTTAAATTGGAGCTCCTCATTTGTTTATTTCCATAGAGCCTCGAACAATCTTTGATACTCAGTGAACCTGTTGAATGGATGAGGGGATGAATTAACCCGTTCTTATTTATTTCCTTTTTCTTTTCCTTTTCCAGACAAGGGTCTTACTTTGTCGACCAGGCTGGTGCACAGTGATGCAATCCAGGCTCACTTGCAGCCTTGACCTTCCAGCCTCAAGCAATTCTCCCACCTAAGCTTCCCAAGTAGCTGGTACTACAGGCGAGCACCGCCATGCCTGGCTCATTTGTTTTCAAATTTTTATTGGCCCAAGTGATTCTCCTGCCTTGGCCTCCCAAAGTGCTGGGATTACAGATGTGAGCTACTGTATTAGGCCTTAATTAACCTGTTCTTGAAGAGTGAATCAGTGAGTGTGTGGCTCAGTTGCATATAACCTAAACCCCATATAACAGTGGTTTCAAAAGACGGGTTGTATGTCTGTTTTCATGTAAAAGAAATCCTGGGCTGGTATAGAAGCTTTGGTAATTAAAGATCCAGGATTTTCCCATCTTTCTGCTCCAGCATCCTTAGTGTGGCTTTCTCCCTTTAGATTCCCTCCTGCTCTGCAGCCTGCATGGAGCTCCCATCCCAGCCACCATGTCTGTTTCAGGCATCAAGAAGGAAGAAGGGATGAGGAGGGTAAGAGTACCCGACTGCTGTGTTGGCTCCTTGTAAAGAGTTTTCCCAGAATCTTCACCTAGTAACTTCCGATTGCGCTGCTTTGGCTGCCCCTTCCTGAGAGCAGTCTGGAAAGCACGTGCATTTATCCTGGCTCATTGCCACTTCCAGTGCAGGAAGGAGGAAGGGGAGAATAGATATTGAGCAGACAACTAGTGATTTTTGCCATACAGTCTGTGGCAGATAATAGCAAAACAAATGAAAAAGTTAGAAAACAAAAACAAAACAGGCCAGCTTCTACAGAGGCCCGGGTTAGCTAGGTCTAGCCCAAAAGGCTGTGCAGGCGGGGAGGATAAGCCGAGGCATCAGCCTGCCTCAGTGCTTCGTGGGCTCTGCGACCACTGAGACAATGTCCCCGGTCACCTCAGTATCTTGGTTCTCTTGTCCATAAAATGGAATAATGTGGAAATGGACCTCACAGGGCTGTTGGAAGGTCTAAACGATGTAGATGTGCAAGGGCTTTTCAGCTGGAAGGCCCTGGATGAATATCACTTCTATAGGTGTTTGGAGAAAAAAGACAATGTTGGGACAATGACCACCTAGCCCAGGCCAATGTCCTGTGACCCACTTGCTGCCCTGCACTCACCACGCTACTGTGCCGCCTACTTCATTATCTAGTCTCACATGGGTCCTGAGTTGTTTCATCTAGGAAAATGCCTTGCTAATAAGGTTGTAAGGGATCTCTTTGAGTACAGAGATTACTGTTTTGCAAAATCTCAGTTCTCCATCTGCAGAGAACTCAACCCAGCTAGCAGTGTGCCCCTAGAAGAAGGGACACGAAGGTAAAGCGAGGTTCAGGACAGTGTCAACATTCCCAGCCTATAAAACTGAGGGTCTGGCTGGTGCTATGAACATAGTTAAGAGAGGCAGAAGAAGGACAAGGGCTGGGAAGGGTAGGGAATTCTGTTTCAGAAATGTTGACTTTGAAAGGCCAGTGGCACTTCCAGGCAGCATGACTGGTTGACAGCTGGTTTCTTTAACTTAGCAAACATCTACTGGGTGACTGTATACCAGACACACTCCAGGTGCTGGGGATACTACAGTGAACAAACACCCAAACCACTGTTCTCGAGGAACTTGGCCTCAAGCAGAGGGAGACAAACAATAAACACAGGAGATTACAAAGTGACATTGTATGTTTGAAGGTGGTCAGTGCTACCAGCGTTAGGGGAGCGGGGTCGGGGCAGGTATAGAGCATGAAGGAGAAGTGTGCCTGGGGAGGGTTGGGGAGGACAATTTAGATAGGTTTTTTTTTTTTTTTTTTTTTTTTTTTTTTTTTTTTTTGAGTGCAGAGCTAGCCTGCAGATGTTGGCCCGAGACTTATATCTTGAATCGTGGCAGTTAGAAGGAGGGTAAAGAGAAAAGTCGGGAGAAGGACGTCAGGAATGAAAAGAGATCTCAAAGCAACACGTTCAGGACTCTTCCAACATGCAGCATCAGGAGCCTGGGACGAGCTGTGCCAGGGAGACCTCAAAGGTAGGTGGGGATCAGGAGCACTCAGATGTCAAAGGGCACAGGTTGCTGAGGAGGCAGAATCCGGCTCAAATACTGCAGGGAGCTCAGGGATGAGAACTATGGAGCACCGCCTCTCTTCCAGAGACCCTTCTTTGCATTTTCTATGGAGAATCACATTCAGTTAACTGTCTGGACTCAGATGGCCTAGGCTTGATCCAGACTCAGGGGCCATGTGACTCTCGATGTCTTAACCTTTTTTGCATTGCAGTTTTCTTGGCTGTAAATAAGGGTGGTTTAGCACCTAACTCACAGTGTTGTAGTGAGGATGAAATTAGATAATGAGATCTTGCAGATCGAAGCCAAGACTATGAGTGTTGCCTGTGAGAGTGACCCTCTGGCCGGCCCAAGTGGCTCATGCCTGTAATCCCAGCACTTTAGGAGGGTGAGGCGGGCAGATCATGAGGTCAAGAGATCGAGACCATCCTGGCCAACATGGTGAAACCTCATCTCTACTAAAAATACAAAAATTAGGTGGGTGTGATGGTGCGTGCCTGTAGTTTCAGCTACTCTGGAGGCTGAAGCAGGAGAATCACTTGAATTCTGGAGGTGGAGGTTGCAGTGAGCCGAGATGGTGCCACTGCGCTCCAGCCTGGGTGACAGTGAGACTCCTTCTCAAAAAAATGAGAGAGAGAGAGAGAGAGAGAGAGAGAGAGCCCCTCCTTCATCTTTCCTGCAGCCCTTTACAGATAAACCATCGGTGTCCTCAACAAGAGAGTTTTGGAACACACTGTGCATGGACACTGGACTAGCATAGGATGAGCAGGGATTGAAAGGTGAGGAGAAGAAATTACTTCACATGTATCTTTACAAATGTTGAAAAAGAGAGAAAAAGGAAGTTCAATGTGAAAAAAAGATCAAGGGAAAGATCTCACAGTCTGGGGGAGACTGGAGCATGTCTGGTGGGCAGAGGGGAGGCAGGAGTATCTGAAGGGCAGGAGGCTGGCCCTGCAGCCGATGTGCTCGGCCACTTCTGCCACCTCAGAATTCACTGCTCTGTTCCCCCACCCCCACCTGCCTCAGAACATTGCCATCTTTTTCAGACGCGTCCTTTCTCCTGAACTAGATGGGGCTGGGCCCAGCACTAGCACAGTTTCCAGACAGATACTTGCTGCTTCAGAATGTTTGCTGCCTCTGCTGAAAGTGCAGAAAGAACCCAGGTGATCTGAGTCTGTTTGGGCTGCTGTCACAGGATAGCACAGAATGGGTGGCTGATAAACAGAGGAAATGTATTCCTCACAGCTTTGGTGGCTGGGAAGTCTGAGATCAAGGCACTTGCAGATTTGATGATGGATAAGGGACTACTTCCTGGTTTAGAGACTTCTTGCTGTGTCTCTTATGGCAAAACGGGTGAGGGAGCTCTCTGGGGTCCCCTTGACAAAGACACGAATCCCATTGGTAAGTGCTCTGCCCTCCTGATCAAATCACCTCCTTTTACCATCACAATGAGGATCAGGTTGCAACCTCTAAATTTTTCAAGGACACAAACATTTAGTCTCTAGCACAGATCATTATAACACAAAGGGGGATCTGGCTGATGGCAGGTGCTTGATTGAAAGAGTGGAATAGGGAGGACAGGATACCCCTCCATCACCACCACCACCACACTATGCAGAGGAGGGTCCCTTGTTCTGTTTCTCCCAGCATCTGGCAGTGGCAGCGTATGGCCCTGGGCCAGAGCAGGCCTAGGGGAGGAATTGCTGACCCCCACCCGGTGTCTCACCTCCCAAGGGAATGGAAGGAGCTCTGCTCTCAGGAATCCCCTGCTTTCATTTTCCATTTACTCACCTCATGTCCCCAGCACCATGCTAGGCCCTGGGGATGCAGCTACAAAAGAGGCAGTGGCTGCTCTGCAGTCCTCAAGCTGGAGGGGACCAGCATGGCCAAGCGCCGGGACTGAGGCAGGTGCACAGTGCTATGGGGACATCAAGCGGGGAAGAAAACAGCCCAGTGTTTTGGGAAGTTGGTATGGCTCAAGGGTAGGACTGGCATTTGACATGGGCCATGAGGAATGAAGAGGAGTCTGCCTAGTAGGGAATGAGGTGAGGGCAGATGTGTGAAGACTGTGGTCCATGGCGGGGTGCTGAAATTTGGTGCAGCTGCAGGTCACCCGTTGTTGGTGGTGAGGGACTGTAGTTGAGTTGAGGTGCACGTGTAAGAGTCAGAAGGACCTAAAGGACTTTATGGGAGGAAGTTTTCTTCCCCACTTTCTCCCTACTTTTTTCCCAATACTTCCAAGGAAAAAAAGATTATTACGATGTCTAGGAATCCAAGGTTCTAGAAGTGAAAGGAATAAGAAGAGATATCAAAGCAATCACGTGATGATTGTATCTGGCTTGTGCAGTCCACCTATTCATTTTATACCTGTGGGAAGTGAGGCCTGCCTGGGTGCCATGAGATGACAATATGCGGCAGAGCTAGAACTTTCCTTCTGGAAAACCAACAGCATCCTTCAAGTCCAGAGCAAACTATTGGAGCGAATGGCTGCTTTCCTCACAGTCTCCAGAAGGGCAGCTCTGGGATCCAAGCACCTTGAACTTGCCCTGAGCCTTCAGATCTTAGCTCCACCGATTCTGACCCGCGATTTCCCCCAGTTCTCATGGTCGGAGTGCTTATTAGGCTTTCAGAAGTGGAGATGTGGGTAGGGTAGGTCAGGTAGCAAAGAATGAGTACAAATGTACCTTGTTTTACATCGAACATGCATTCTGCAAATTTGTATGTCAGTTTTTTTCTTTTTTCTTTTTTGCAAATTCAATAGAATCTTAAAGAAATTAGGGGGAGTTGTCGTTTAATGGAGTTCAAACCTGCCTCTTTTTAATCAAGTGAAGGGTCCTTTTGTAATGCAAATAATGTCTTCGTTCTGTGAGCTGAGATTCTGTCTTGGCTTTCTTTACATGAGACACACCTCTAAGGGGCAAACGTGGGGCTCACATGCAGCATTTGAAACGCAGGCTAGCGTCCATACTCTGCTTTTGTTGTAACCCTTGCTTTGGTGGTCTTTGTTTACATCAGGTATTATTTTGGCCACTGGAGGGCCCTCCAGATAGAGAATGACTGGAGAATCCCAAATGTGTTCCCTTAGCCCAGACTTCAGTTCACACCCAGATTTTTGAGCATGCAGCATTTCTTGCAAATCGGATTTAACTGAGGAGACTAGCAGTAGCATTGGTGTTTCTTTTATTTAGGAATTTAAGCATAAAAGGAACCTCTATTTAAAAGAGCAGCTTTTGGATTATAGTCTATTTGGAGCTGGAAAGGAGGTGCTAATCTTGTATGTGGAGAGTGATCTTGCAGAATTCAGCACAGCTTAGGAGAGCAGAGCTTTGAACAAAGGTTATTTCTCTGTGTGAAGAGAATCACACCAAGATGTATGGAGTGAAGTGGAGCAACAGAAATTATTTTTGTAATGAGGAGAAAGAGAGTCTTACATAAGCCTGGAAAAATAGTTTCGGAGGTTGGCATCCTAGGCCTAGTAAAACACAAAAATCACGAATGTTTACTTTCATGCCACATATTTTTTTCATCTGCAGTTTTCCTACCCTCTTGCTGGAGCCCAGTTCAGAGATTTTATTTTGCTGAATGTTGACAAAACACCCTGAATTCTGGCCTCCGAGTTGTCAATGCAGCACGAAAAATTTCAGCCCTCGGTAGATTCAAACGCGGACCTGTTGCAAAACCAGATAAAACTGAGGAAAACTGTCAAGAACAGTCCAGAAAAGAAATATGGGTCGGTGACCAGGTTTCCTCAGTTTATCAAACAAAGAAAATTGATCAGAAATTCTCCACATCAGACCAATACAAAACCAGATCAAAGTGATGTCTCATGTTCTAATGAGCCTGAAACAAAAAGTGAAGTTGACTGTATTGATTCGCGTTGTTCCCTTGAACTAGTAATCTTTCAGCACCAGAGCAGAGCAGCTGCAGGTGACCAACAGGCTTGTAGATGGCTTTGAGGATTCATTTGCACCCTAATAATTTAAGAATGTGAGTCCTATGGAAACGGATGTGGCCACTGGGGATACAGCTGGTGGCAAGATCTGTGAGGATCGGGCTGGTTCTTATATTTTTTGTCCAGCTGTAAAATAGGAAGGAGGCTTTTTCGGGCTCATCCTGTAGACAGTGTTAAGTTCCCAGACCCACGCAAATAGCAGGTCTTTCTATACTTACTTGGGGGTGACATGGAAAAAGGGACAGATTGGGCTTCAAGGGAGGGCATCACGTTCCTTTTTGGACTTGGGAGTTTATAGGTAAGTGGGCAAAAATGAGCCTACAGAAGAGACTAACTTCCATCGGGATCAGCAGCATTTGCTCTTCTGGGAACCTCAGATGTGGGCAGCAGAGAGCTGAGGGTGTGTTCGGTAGCTGCGTGTAAAGGGAGGCAGTGTGCTTAATGAGGTCTGCAAGCCTTGATCTTTTCATTTGACCCAAATTTTTCTCCCTTGGATTAACTTCTCTGTGTGTTGTTGGGAAGCGCTGTTCATCTGGTTGCATCTCAGAATTTTGTACCCGGCCCAGAGGAGATGCCTGGGAGTGGAGTGTAGGTCCCCACCCAGTTCTGATTGTGAGTAATGGATGCCGTTTGGACGGGAACGGTAGAGGATTTATCTTTAACGCCAAAGGGCTGGAGGTCAGAGCTGAAGCAAGTTGATTAAAATCAGTTACTCAGGGGATTTGACTACACAACCCATAATTGGAGGAATCCAGCTTCTCAGAATTGCCCCCAGTACTGAGGAAAGGTAGATTGGAAGTCTGCAAACCTGTCCTTTCCTCTGAACTCAGAGATGTCATTGTCTCAAACACGCACTTGACACTAAACATACATTTTCCTCTGACATATTTGTATTGTTTTTTAAACCGTTTGACAAATAGTTGTGCTGAGTGAGTTCCGGGCACCTAGCAGGCAGGCAGTGAATATTTGCTGTGCATCGAAAGAATGCAGTTAGCTAGGCTGTCAGCATGGCTCCGATTCAGAACCATCCCAGCGTTGGGGTCTGAGGCTGAGAGGATTGCATGTTGAAGGGCTGGTCAAACCCTGCCTGACCATAGTGGTCTCTGTGAATACTGGAACGTTCTCAGACATGCTGAGCAAAAGCTACCATCGCAGGCAAGAGGGACGGTGGGGGGAAGTGCAGCTGGGAGTTTTCCTAGAGACGTGGTTCCTTTGTTCTGGTAGACTTCAGCCAGAAAGAACAGCAAAATTTTACTGTCTGCAAACCACCAAGGAGCTACTCCCCTCCCCCTTTACCTCCTGCCTTCCCAACCTGGGAATTCATTTGCTGCTTCTCTCTCCTCCTCCTCTGCCCTGGGGCTGTCCCCAGGGACAAAGCTCTTTGTTGTGAACACTCCGAGACAATACGGAATTGCACAGTCCCCAGGGCGCAATCGGGGCTGTCCTCCACGGAGAGTGATCGCGCGGGCAGAGACCCCCACCTGTTGATCTCCCCCTTCCCGGGGCGAGCGGCAACCTGCATTGTGCTGGGGACGCACGCGTTTCCACAGCAGGCTCAGCAGATGGTGCTGGTGAGCAAAGCCATTCGCGTCCCTCTCGCGCCCCTCCCCACCGCCAGAGCCTCGCTGGTCTAAAGCAAAAACAGATGTTTTCATCATTTCTGGATATGGCATGTGACTTGCAGTTCAGCAATGCGCCGACATAACCCGGAGTTGTACGTCCCCTTCATCCCCCGCAAAATAAAAATCCTGAACTTGAACGAGCCTTCCTCCTAGGCGAGCCACTGACACAGGATCTGTGTAATCCACGGGGCACATGTTTAATCGCGCTCCAACGGCAACTGCCTTTGTAGCCAGCCCCGGCTCTATAATTGGGAAGTCGCCTTGCTTTCCAGCGAAGACACGGGACAGCCAGACCGGCTATCTTTACACCACGGGCTGGGAAGAGGCGCTGGCCTTTTAAAATAGCCCTGGTCTGGCTGGCTGGCGAACCTGTCTGCGTGGGAGCCGGTGAGCCGGGCCAGAACAAAACAGGAAGGCCGGGGCGGCGCGCCCTGTTCCCGGCGCCCTCGGCAGGTGGCAGCATTGGCCCGAGCTGGCCTCCGCCGCTGGCCAGCCCCAAAGCAGGGCCCTTTTACTTTCGGTGGCCTCAAAATTATTAGTTCCAGATGAGTTCTTGCAATTGTAATATTTGGTTTAACCCAATCTGCCCGATTGCGTCAGCGCACGTTCAAATACAGCCGTCTGAAGTCTAACCAGACATCAGAGGCATGTTTCAGAGGGTGTCAACGTTCCTTACCCTTTGAAAGAATTAAAGCAAAACAAAACAAAACAAAAAAAGGAGGCTGATTTATCCCAAAACGAAAGAAGGGTGAACAGGCGTGGGGCTAGGGTGCCCGAGAGCGAGCGAGCCGTGGACATTTAGGGAAGGCGTAACAATGGAACTTTGTCCAGGAGGCCCGCTAGAGTGGAACTAGATTTATTTGTTGGAACTAGGAAGGGATCTCTGGGTTCTTTGAAGGTTAGCGCAAATAAGCAAAACTGGTGTGCATTTGGTTTACTAAGCGCAGAGTCCTTCAAGTCACGTAGGCCGCTATTGTCAGACACAAAACACATTGCTTCTGGGGCTGGGCCTCTGCTTCCCACTTGGCCTGGTGTCCCAGGAAGGGGGCAGAAGAGGAGGGGGCTACCCGTCTTAGCACACAGTTTTTAGGGGCCAAGGATGTAGACTGGGTTTGCTAAGGACAGCAGCCCGGGCCCCAGAGGACCCATTTAGAAGACAGGAGCCCTGCAGGCCCTCTGGCGAGTGGACTGGCTGGAATCAAGTGTCTTGTAAATGGCCCTGCCGTGGTTTTACTGCCACACCCTGGAGCTGGACACGGGGGAGACTAGGGACCCGTCCTGGTGGTTTCAGGGCTTTACAGATGTGTGAGCTGAAGCTAAAAGACTCCCTCTGACCCCCAGGGCAGAGCAGCAAAATGTTCGAAGGGAGTCCAGAAATCCTGCTCCAACCAGCAGCCGGGAAAGGGTGTCTCCTCCCTTAGCGGAGACGGAATAACCTGGCCTTGAAAAGACAGCCTCTGTCAAGCGGTCCTCCACGTCCCTTCCCCCTGCCTGCACCTCACTTTTAAATCTGTGCTCAAATTCTTCAAGCACCTCTCTCAAGGTTGCAAGAAAGATTCCTGCTAGTCGACTGCAGGGAGCCTGGCCGTTTCCCTGCAGGCCTCTGGCTCAACATGGTACTGATCAAAAGCCAGCATCAGTCTGGCAGATGCTTCAAGTCCCGCATGTCGGGAGCTAGCGGCTGGCGCTGGCATCAGCCAGGCAGGCAGACAACGCGGCCATCTTGTTAGATGTGGTTGGGGCCTCACTCGTCCCTCCCCTGCTGCAGGGGCCGCCCCGCTGTGTGGAGGAGGCATAGGAAAAATGGTGGGACCTCCACATATCTGGCCCAGTGCCTCCATAGTGTTTAGGGACCCAGACTTCCTGCTATCCTCCTTTCAGTCTGAAAACTACATGTGTCTCTGCAGTTGGTTGGGAAAGTGCTGATTGTCTTGACGGGAGCCTCACCCTGATCCTAAAGGGGGCTTGGCCTTGCGGGGAAATAGGCAAGTTAGGCAGACAGGTGAGTACAGTGGTTCAAGGTCTGTGTGTCTGGAATGGCTGAGGAATTCCTGTGCATTGCTTCATTTACTTTGCTCCCTTCGGAGAATCAGCTTTTGGACGTGCGCTAATCCAGAAATTCTCAGTCCTGCCTACTTAAGAATTGCCTGGACCCTACCACCAGAGCTGCTGAAATCACAATGAAAAGGGGTTGGAGATGGGGGGGGGTCACAGTTTTACCCTCCTTCCCAGGTGGTTGTATACAGCTAGAAGAAAACAAACAAACAAAATACTGCATTTCTTTTTTTTTTAAATTGTACTTTAGGTTCTGGGGTACATGTGCATCATGCAGGATTGTTGCATAGGTACATACACGGCAATGTGGTTTGCTGCCTTCCTCCCCATCACCTGTATCTGGTATTTCTCCCCACGTTCTCTCTCCCCACCCTGCCCTCCCCCTTGCTGTTCCTCGCCTAGTCCTCCCCAACTGACCGCAGTGTGTGATGCTCCCCTCCCTATGTCCTCGTGTTCTCATCGTTCAACACCCGCCTATGAGTGAGAACATGCGGTGTTTGATTACTGTTCTTGTGTCAGTTTGCTGAGAGTGTTGGTTTCTGGATTCATCCATGTCCCTATGAAGGATAAAGTCATTGCTTTTTATGGCTGCATAGTATTCCATGGTGTATATGTGCCACATTTTCTTTATCCGATCTATTGTTGATGGGCATTTGGGTTGGTTCCAGGTCTTTGCTATTGTAAACAATGCTGCAAAGAACATACATATGCATGTGTCTTTATAATAGAAAAATTTACAATTCTTTGGGTATATACCCAGTGATGGGATTGCTGGGTCAAATGATATTTTTATTTCTAGGTCCTTGAGGAATCGCCACACTGTTTTCCATAATGTTTGCACTAATTTGCACTCCCAAGAAAACATTGCGTTTCTAACCAAAACTCTCTTGCTTTACAGATGAGGTTCCTGAGTTAAATGGCTCAGCCAAGGTCAAGCAAATTAAGTCCAAGTCTGGAATTTCTGTATAAGACCCCCTTGCTCCTCAGCAATGATCGAGGCTTTTCCTCAGTCTTTGAACCCATGAATGACTGAGTCAGTCACTTCTTTTCCCTGTTAAATGAAACCCTCCATCAGCCACAACCCATGCTGCTGTTGCCTATAAGAAATTCCTATTATAGTTGGCACTCTGTATCCATGGGTTCTTCATCCATGCATTCAACTGGTCTCAGATACAAAATATTTTAAAAATATATATAGATAGATAGATACATATGTATATATATATATATATGGATGGCTGTGTCTCTACCGAACATGTAAACTTTGTTTCTTGTCATTATTCTCTAAACAATACAGTATATCAAACATCCACATAGGATTTACATTGTATTAGGTATTATAAGTAATCTAGAGATGATTTAAAGTATATAGAAGGATGTGTGTAGGGTTTTTTTTTTTTTTTTTTTTTTTTTTTAGAGGGAGTTTCGTTTTTTTTGGCCAGGTTGGAGTGCAATGGCATGATCTTGGCTCACTGCAACCTCTGCCTCTGGGTTCAAGAGATTCTCCTGCTCAGCCTCCTGAATAGCTGGGATTGCAGGCATGCACCACCAAACTTGACTAATTTTGCATTTTTAATAGATATGGGGTCTCTCCATGCTGGTCAGGCTGGTCTTGAACTCCTGACCTCAGGTGATCCGCATGCCTCAGCCTCCCAAGCCTTGTGTAGGTTTTATGCAAATCCTACACCTTTTCATCTAGAGGGACTCGAGCATCCAAGAATTTTGGTATCTGTGAGGGTCCTGGAACCAATTCCCTGCAGATACCGAGGGAGGGAGGACAGTATTTACTGGGGAATTTTCAATTTTTATAGCTTTAAATAAATGCTTATATTGAGACCTTTAGAAAAAATCCCCCCCCCACCCTGATTTCTCTCATTTATCACTTATGTTCCCAAAAGGGATTCACACCTGCAAATGGCCATCATGGTGATAACTGCTCTGCAATGATTTGTTTTTAGAGGTGAGGCTCCTGGGCCGGAGAAAAGTTTAGTGCCATGTTTGGGCCAGAGTAGATGGCAGAGGCAAAATGAAAATGGGGGCATCCACCTCCCAGCCCTTGGTGATATCACTGCTTTAATCTCACCTCTCTTCCCCTGGGGCTGCTCAAGGTGCTATTTGCTTGCTGGAGGTAACATCATCACCTGTTGGAGATAACAAATATCCTCAGAAATAAGTCTGTCCTCTGTGGGCAAGGAAGCAGTCCCTGGCATAACCCTATGTTTCTGAGAATTGGTTTGATTTGAATACCTTGAGATTGCTGATGCTCAAAGGTTGAGAAAGTTACCACGACTCATTGGGAACAAGAGAGACAAAGAGCCCAGACATTCTGTGGTCACCAGGTAAAGTGGAAAGGAAGCTGGACAGGGAGTCAGGCAATGGTGTCCTGTGTGACCTTGGACAAGCCGTTGTACCACTATGGGCCCAAGTTTTTTCCTCTGGAAAAAAAAACCAAGAAGTTGGACATGATCTCTGAGGTCTCTGCCAGCTCTGACATTCCATGGGGCAATGAGTTCCTCATCTCTGGGACCTTCCTTTCATTGGTCAGATATGAGGCTCTGGATTTTCTTCTCTCTCTGTCAATTACTCTTGAAGCATTTCCCCAGTGACCTTAGGACTAACTCATCATTTTTAAAAGTGGAGGTCAGAACATGAGCAGCCACAGAAAAGCAATGACTTGGTTCCTTACCCAGTTCCTGGTAACTTCACAAAGAACACTTACTCTAAGTCTCTTCTGTGGAATTCTTTGTTTTCTTAGAGGAATTGCCCAGGGGTCTTGCATCACTGGGGCTCATTTGTCCATCCACCCATTTCTTCCATGTTATAAACATTTGTTACATACCAACTCTGTTTAAAAAAAAGAATGGGTAAAAATGTTTCTTTCCAGGAATGACTCTTCTAGATTAAAAGAGACTACAGAGGCATTATAACTAATACAGTATATGACCTCGATTGAGTCCTAGATCCAAGAAGAGGAACAAAGCTGGAAAAGACATTTTTGAGACAACCGTAGAAATATGAATATAGGTCTCATAATGGGATTATTGACACATTTTTAGATTTGATAATAGCATTGTGGTTTTCCATGAAAAGTTTTACATGCTGAAGTACTTAAGGATCAGTGTTATGATGTTTGCAACTTACCGTCAAATGATTCAGAAAAAAAAAGCAAATGTACCAGATGCTAATGATTGATCAATCAAGGATGGGGTGTATCAAGTGTTCATTGGCTAACTCAGCTTTTCTGCAGATGAAAGTTATTGAAATAAAAAGTCATGAACAAAAGACAATGCCTCTTTCCACAAGGAGCTTCCGTTTCCCATTTATTTACCCTTTGCTGCTTATTAAAGGCAAACAGACATGTGAATCACTGTATTTAATCCAAGGCAGGATGGAACACATAGCCAGAGGAGGTGTAAGTGGTAGATCTCAGAAGCCCAAAATTGAGAGTTGTTGATTTTTCCTAGGGCATTGATGGGGGTAAGGCAAGGCTTCTTAATGGGGCAGTGTTTGAATTAGGTTTAGAAAGGTGTATACAGTTTCAATAGGAAAAGGGTAAGGCAGGGGGTTTTAGGCTGAGGGGATAATGGGAACAAAGTTACAGAGTCCAGAGTTGTTTAGGGCACAGAGATTACTCTATGTAACTGGAAAGTAGTAGGTATTGCGAGGGATGTGACGGGGTATAAATATTGCTTGTTGTCTGACAATGAGTGCCTCAAAAGTCATACAAGCAATGAAAACTCTGACCTCAAGAAGAGATAAACCAAACATGTATTTCATACTGCACCCACAAGTAGCTGCTGTATAACCACTACCATTTGGTTGTCTAATTAACAAATTTTCTGTGGCAAACTCCTGCCCATCCTTCAAAACTAGCACACGTGATTCCTCTTTAAAGTTTTATCCAGCCTCTGCAGATAGAACTAGTCACTCTGGTCTTTTCTGTTTCTGTTCCTGAAGTCCATTCACATTCATCGCTATGTCACCCAGAGCAGGTAAGGCCAGTCTTAACAAGAGTCATTTGTGCCCGTTTTCTCTAGAATGCACTCACTGTTTCTTATTCTTATCCTTTTTGGATCTCCAGTCTTTTGGCTCCACAACTCAACTCCCCACACTTACTTGCTTCAGACTCTGCTTGCTGGGATAACCAGCCAGCGGTCACATGGCTTTGTGATATCTTTGTGTTACTTCGGTTTGTCAGCTCCATGAATTGAGGGGTTGTAGGAAAGAGGCCTGACTGCTTCCCGGCTTACATCAGCGCCCCGCATCAGCTGGGTTGTCAGTGGGACTTCACCAGTATGGAAATAAGAGCAGTTCTTTCTCCGTATTCCTGGAGAAATTTTGTGTACCTTTATTGTTACAGTCCCTATCATCTTGTACTATGATTTTATTTTTATTTATTTATTTATTTATTTTTATTTGCCTTTTTCCTCTGCTGTCCCCAAAGGACAATCTTATATCTTCATTAGCTTAGAATCACCAGAACTTAGCATACTGCCTACTTAGCAGGTGCTCAATAAATGCTTATTGAAAGAGTGAGTGGATAAATGAATGGTTGAAAAGAGAAATACCTCTTCATTGACATCCATTTAGATTCCTACATTATTAGTCCTTTATCTGAATGTATAAATGAGAATTGACTATGTGAGTAGAAACCACCAGCCATAAATAGGTCATGGAGAGTCTTTCTTATTAAGTTTCATTTCTGCATTTACTTGTATTAAAGCATTAAGTATGGCTCCCTAATACAGTGAGAGCCTCTCGTGGTGTTCCTCTGGGAAGCTGTTTTTCCAGTGCACGTCGAAGAGATCAACTCTGCTGTGGAAATCGCATGGGATTGCAGCATGTATTAACACAGGGCTTGGGGAAAGAGTTGAGTCATAAGCTGCAGTAACAACACTTTGCTCCTCTGTGTGGCCCTTTTCACTAGCAGATCCACCCAAAATGTAACAAACACTAATTAAATGAAAGACTGCTAAAGTCACATTCCTGCTCAATATGTATGGAAACAACTTTGTCGTTACATCCACAAGGGACTTCACATTTCACCTCTTTTTGACACACCAGTAAATTGTGTGCTGAGAGACAAAGGCAGCAACTTCAGAGCATAAAGCAGTTTCCATGATGAGTCCAGGCCAGGAACCAAGGGACCTGTTCTGAACACTAAATAACCATCCCTAGTCCATATAACAGATGGTGGGTAATTGTGTTGGCTTGTGTGATTTGTCCTGGCAGTGTTTCCTTGATTACTGTTTTCAAAGAATTCTCTCTGTCCCTGCCCCTCACCCTCCGGGTCCCTATCTCTGAAGGATAAGAAACAAGTCTTCAGTTGATCTCATAATTCAGAACCAAGTTGACCACGTTTATGTGGTTATTATAGAAAATAAAACTTTCATACTGGATCCAACAGTAGCTTAAATCTCATGCAGGACAACTGACAATGGCTTGGGTGATTGATCCCACTGCCCAAGAGTAGATACCTGGCAAACTGATTGGGTTTAGGGACTGGACACCATGATAGAGAGGTCTTGTCATCGCTTGATTCCACCTCTTCAAACTAGAAGCACCAGGATTCTCTCTCTACTAATGATGAAACCTGTGACCAAGGAATCACATACCACACTCTCCGCTGAGAAGTATTCACAGAGCCATTTTGATTCAGCTCAGCTCAATTAAATTTGGTGATTATTTGTTGTTGAGGCGCTCTTATGAATAAGGTAACACACCAGGTGCTGTAGGGCCGTGGTAATATGAACTAGACATTGATCCTTTCCTCAAGGCTGTCTACATCTATAGCTATCTCTACCCCAACTTCCTGTGGGACCACAGAACTGATTTTGTCTTCAGATTCTATTAGACAAATTGGGTGTAGAGGAGGGAGGCCCCAGGAAATAAAAATATGAGTGGCGATTATATTAAGAGTCTTAAAAGTTGGTATGTAGCCAGAAAAGAATAGTCTGGCTCTGAATTAAGTTTTTCAAGGCTCATTCCCTTAGAAATATTATTTCTAAATATTATTATTTCTAAATTCCCTGGCTTCAGACACAGTCACCCTCTGCGTGCCATTCAGAGGACTAGTGATAAGACGGCTACAAATGGTGCTACCTTTATTTTGGGACATTTATCTTTACTTGACTTTGGTGGGGAATCCACAGCCATCAGAACAGAGTTGGAATTGAGGGCACTGGGTAAAGAGCCATTGAAAGAGAGGCAGATATTGGCAATCAGGATTTTCAGAGAGGCCAAAAGAAAATGTTAGGAGTCTTTATCTAGTGGAGCTCAGGTGCCCCTATTTAAAAGGGAGTGATAAGTTTCAAATTAATTTACATGCACCTGTAAAACGTTTAAAAATGCATCATGCAGGCAGGGTGCAGTGGCTCATGCCTGTAATCCCAGCACTTTAGGAGGTCGAGGCGGGCGGATCACGAGGTCAAGAGATCAAGACCATCCTGGCCAACATGGTGAAACCCCATCTCTACTAAAAATACAAAAAAAATTAGCTGGACGTGGTGGTGCATGCCTGTAGTACCAGCTACTTGGGAGGCTGAGGCAGGAGAACTGCTTGAACCCGGGAGGTGGAGGTTGCAGTGAGCTGAGATTGCACCACTGCACTCCAGCCTGGCACCTGGTGACGGAGCGAGACTCTGTCTAAAAAAAAAAAAAAAAAAAAAAAAAAAAAAATGCATTGTACAATTAAACGCCCAATGGCCCTGTGTCCTCTGTAAATGCTCTCATGACCCAGTGCCCTCTGAACAGTGTGATACAACCCATTTTCCATCTTCCAGCATGAAAACAGGGAAATGAAGGAGGCTGCCCACCACCTTTCAATGGGTCAATGGATTTTGAACATTGTCAAATAATCCTCCTGCCAACTCAGCCACACAAAAATATTGCTTGAGAGTTGCTTCCACTACCCTTCACCTCCTAACCTTGACTCCAGTGAGCCCTGTCCATGCCCTCTGTTTTAGCCAGGCTGAGTTGCCTTATTCTTTAACAAGCCTATCTTTTCCCATTCCACCCTGTATTCCCTTCCTGTTCATGCCACTCCTTGTGTTGCTGGCTGGTTTTCCCTCTATGTTTTGTGTAAATCTTTGTATTTCCATATCAACCAGCATAGCGCACTGCACATGGTATATGTTCAATAAAGATTTATTGGATGAATGGTTAATTTTATTCTCCATATTATATTCAAAAAGACTTAAAGGATTAGCTGTATGAAGCACAGCGCCAGGTACCCTACTGAGATAATTACATGAAGGATCCCTGTCCCTAAGTAGCTTAACATCTAAAACTGTTAAAAAGATATAAACACTCATCGGTAGCAGCCAATGTGACTTGGGTTCTTAATCTGCAATCTACTGACAAGCTTATCCTCCAATGGTGTATGGATGAGTCAACAAAACCTCTGAAATGGTATGGAAAATGTTGCATATATGCATATTTTGGGGATAAGATCTACAACCACTGTGGGAGTTAGGGCATAAGAGATGGTGAGAAGTAGCAGATGCTGGATTTTTATTTTGGACTTACTGATTTCTTTATTGATTTTATTTACCTGGATTTTCTATTTGAGTGATTGAATAGATGTCCTGCCACGTACTGAGGGAGCGAGGATTTGCTGGTGGAGGTGGGAGCAGACCTGGAGAAGAGGAAAGTCAACAGATAAACAGTAAGTAAGCTTGTGATGTCTGTTAGGTATCCAAGCATAGATGTCAGAGAGAAGCTGGACGTAAAGAGCTGAGCTCAGAAGAGAAATGGGCTGGAAGTATAATTTTGGAAATTGTCAGCGCATAGATGTTACTTAAGGCCACTGGGTTGGATGTCATTCAGAGGAAGAGAGGACAGGTGAATAAGCCGCAGGAGTTTCTAAGACATGAAGGAACAAGATCCAGCAAAGTAGGCTGAGACAGAGGTGTCTCTGGGTTAGGAGGAAAAATCAGGTGACTGTGTCATCCTTGAAGCCCAGAGAAGACACTGGTCAGCCATGAAAAGTTTCACTCCCAGAAACGATGTCATCTTCTTGCGCTTATTTAATTGTCTTTCTCACTGACTAGATCTGTTTTCCAAGTCCAACTCAAGTTCAGACTGTGCAGAAATCACATTTATCTTAGAATTGCTAGGGCACAGCACAAAGCTAGGCACATAATTGGTGCTTGCTCATTGTCTAAAGAATGAAAGAGAAAGAAAGAAAGAAAGGAAGGAAGGAGGGAAGAAGGAAGGGAGGGAGGAAGGAAGGAAAGAAGGAAGGAAGGGAAGGAATCTCGAAGGCTAAGCAGGAGAACGAATAAAAGAAAGAAAGAAAGAAGGAAAGGAAGGAAGAGAAAGAAGGGAGGGAGAGAGGGAGGGAGGGAGGAAGGAAGAAAGGAAGGAAGGAAGGAAGAAAGAAAGGAAGGAAAGAAAGAAGGAAGGAAGGAAGGAGGGAAGGAAGGAAGGAAGGAAGGAATCTCCAAGGCCAAGTAGGAGAATAAAGTACCCTTAAAGCTGAGGCTTTGGGGGCTGAGATAGCACTGTTTCTAGCATGCTTGTGGAACGGGGTAGGATCTGGTATGCTACGATGTGTCTCTATGCAGTAGGAGGCAGGACAGTCGCACTGCTGTGTCAAAGAGCTGGAGCCCTTGGTAGGACACATACCCAACAATGTCATTTGTGCACAAGGGTACTTGGCTGGGGAGCAACTGCACTTCCACCTCCACCATCTGCTTAGTTAATTCCCAGCCCGCTGGCTCCAGTGTCTCTTACCTCTTAATTACCAGCCTTGGCTTCCTCCTGGCTCAAGAGACCAGCTTTGCTTCCCTGTTGCATTTTAAGTGGTGACCTGACAAAGCCTATCTCTCCTGGCTGAGATTTCCCTTGGTTGCCTTTAGCCAGACTTTCCCTCTGGGACATCCTGCCTTACCCATGTAGCGGTTCAGAGCCGTCTGACATCCAGGTGGCCCTGGCAGCACTGAGCTAGTTCTGTCCACTCAAGAGCAATGCCCCATAGGGCAAACTGGCATTTAGAGCCTTTGAGAGTAGCTGGCACAGGATAAAACCAATTAAGAGGGCAGTCGAGAGATGCCTGGGACCCGTGGCATAGTCTACCACTGGCAGACTTTCCAAGTCAGGGTGATGGTAATTACCTGAATCCCTGGATGCTCTCTTTGTACAATGTTCTGACATCCTGGAAAAGAGCCTACCTTAGTCAGTTCATCTCACCCCAGGTAATGCCTATTCTTGAACTATGCCTCCTCTAAAAGAATTTCAGTGTTTTTCCTTTTTGAGGGTAGGTGATCTTGGGTTGATGGCACCTTGGTTCAGAGCATGACCTCAGAGTAGAGCGCTTTCTCCAGCGGAACTGACAAAATTTGCCTCCTCTTAACCCCCTTAGGTTTTTTCTTAAATCCCAGTCAATAAACTCCAAAGTTTACCTTTCTTCGGAATTGAGTTGATTTTATTCTATAGATATTTTAGTCTTTCCCTCTGTGTCAACTTTTATGACCCTGACAGTGAAGGTGAGCATGATACCTAGATTTCTGAGTGTCATTTTCTCATCAGGTGCTCAGATGAGAGCACGTACGCTAGCTCCTTTGGACAACAGAGAAAACCCATGAAGGGTGCATATTCCAGGTAAAGTGTCAAAGTAAAATGCTTGAAGTTGGATGGAACTATATAAACTATCTCATATGCTCCAGATGCTTGCGACAGCCTGAACAGGTAAGTGTACACTAGCATTCTAGGGGACAGAAGGTTTTATTTAAAAGCCTGAAGGAAAACGTTCATGTCCTTTCATTTAAAAGCATTTCCCATTGCTTCTTATTTAATCTTTACTACAATAATCCTACAGAGAAAGGAAGGAGAGTGGAATAGCTTGCTTCTCACCATCTTTTACCTTTTTATAGATAACAGTTGTAGAAGGAATAAGTTATCCATTAGGTGGATCTGGGACTTGAACCTGGGTCTTCAGATTCCCACAACAGGGAGATGTTCTCTGAGGGTGTGGGCAGTCATATGTAAGACCCGGCTCATCCATCTGGGATGAAGATGGCAGAAAGCTGCACTGTGAACAGGGCTTCAATTTGATCTCTAACCATCTAGTGGATATCAGGATCTCTAGAGTGAGCAAAGGAGGAAAAAAAAATCCAGTGTTTTTCAGAAAAATATATTCATTATACATTCCTGCTTAGAAAATGAATGTTTGTAATATAAACTATTTTGCAAAAGTTCTAGCAAAATCTTGACTAATACGGTATGGGTTAAAAAATATTGAAAACCACATTGATCTTTTTTGTCCTCTATGTCTACCAAAGAGTTGTGGTTTCTGGAGCTGGGACAGCGACTTCACTGTGTGGCCATCATCCCACTATACCCTGATAGGGTGTGGAGCCAGAAGTAGCTCCAGAGGAATCAGCTGTCATCAGAGCCTTTGCTACCAATTGGTAGTCTCAGATGGAGTTGACTTCTGGTGAATCGGTGGACTGAGGCTGACCCATTAACCAACAGGTCTTACTAAGCACACGTCCAGTACTATGCTAGGTCCTTTGGACAACGGAGAAAACCCATGAAAGGTGTGCATTCTAGGTAAGGAGTCAAAATAAAATGCTTGAAGTTGGATCAAACTACATAAACGATTAGACAGGCTTATAAAAAAGAGTAATTCTGTATATGATTTGATCAGCATTTGAATATTAAATACTTCCTATGTGCTAACTTTCCTATATCAGGTGTTGAAAAGGTAGGGTGCCAAAGTGGGATAAACTAAGCTGTGCTGAAGTAACAACACTTCCCAGATTTTAAAGTTTAACACAACAAAGGATTCATTTTGCTCAGATAATACATCCAACAAGGGTGTAAGGAATTGTCTGCTCCACATAGTCACTCAGGGACCCATACAGATGGGAGCTCCCCATCTTGTGGCTGAACTTTAATATAGCATACATGAAATATTTGATGAACACTAACAGTTTCTGCTACACGTGGGAGTAGATATAAAGATAGATATAGTCCCTACCCTCAATTCCTGTTCAAAACTATGACACAAAACAGATGGTGCTAAGCACCATCAGAGAGATACAGATAAAGTGCTGAGTTAGTTGAGAGACTGGACAGATTGGTGGGACTGAATCCAGGACAGGATTTTGGAGAACATGGCATTACAGCCTGAAGGATTGGTAGGTTTCAATACACCC
Source organism: Saimiri boliviensis (assembly GCF_048565385.1). NCBI lineage: Eukaryota > Metazoa > Chordata > Mammalia > Primates > Cebidae > Saimiri > Saimiri boliviensis. Next base: position 57,234,988 of record NC_133454.1, read on the forward strand.
TTTGAACAAAGGCATGCTGGTTGAAAAGTGACATAGAACAGCAAATAGCTTGCTTGTGGGAAGGATCTGAGATGAGGAGGAACGGTATGAATGACGATGATAACTTGAGTGCCAAGTATATGCCAGGCCTGGTTTTAAGTGCTTCACATATAGTAACTCATTTAATCATCTCAATAGTTCTTTGTCGAAACTGAGGCTCAAAGACGTTAAATATTGTTTAACTTAATTTGCCCAAGTCCACACTAGTACTATATGGCAGAGCTAAACTTGTCCCCCAGACCATCTGACTTGAGAGTGGATTCTGTTAACAGGTAAGGTCCAGATTCCAAAGGGCAATGAATGAACACCAGGCTAACACACCTGAGCATTTACTCTGAAGGCAGAGGGCGCCACAGAAGGCTTCAAAGCAGGAGAGTGACACGATCAGATTCACAATTAATCATAAATGGCCCAAGTCCCTGTAGTGTGAAGACATGGGAGAAGAGGAGAAGGAGACTTGAGTCGGGTTCTGAGTGATGGGAATGCTATGACCGTATCAGAGAGAAATCAGGAGGTAGAAGGAATAAATGTGGATTGGAGCAAGATAGTGAGATTTGTCTGACTGCCTTGGGAGTAGATTTCATAGAGTGGGGACAGATTGGGCAAAGCAACGTGATGAGGGATTTTAAAGTCAGACCAATGAGTTCGGTTTGATTTAGTAAGAGGGAAAGAGACATGGACCCCTTTGAAGACAGAGCCAAGAAATGTGTTGAGAGATGTCTCCTTGCCCGGCACTGTCCCCAGCCTGAGCCTAGTCACGGCCCCAACACACCTGGCATTTCAAAGCCTGGGGCATTTTCAAAGCAAACCCTAAAGGCTCCTTGCCATTCTTTCAAAAGATTGCCTCTTCTCTACAAGCAATGAAATAATTAAAGTCAGATTGTTGTATTTTCTTTTTTTAAATTTTTACAAGAGCCATTACAAAGGTGTGAAATATTAGACACTTACGCATCTGTGAATAAGATTGTAGGCTAAAACGTGTGAGTTCCCATCTCAGCTAATGAACCAGAATATGGTTTTAATTTTTGAACTGCAAAAATGTTCTGCCTTTTTTGGTCGTCCCTACAGAAGACTTCATATTTTAATAATTCAGTGCAGCCTAATTACTTTAATTAATCACCTTCTTTTCAAAGATGTCAGTGGGCTTCGTTATTTTCTTGTTACTGTGGATACTATTGGGAGTTTTAAGGAGTTTAAAAAATATATATGTAATAACTCAGGTTAACTCTTTCATGAACTCTGAAGTGTGTATGCTTTTCTTTAGAGTTCTCTGTCATTCACAAATGTTGGGTGAGGTCATGCCCATAACTCCTTTCTCTTCCGTCCCTTTCCCTCCCTTTGACTGGCTAACAAAATCATCTCTAGTCATCCTGTGCCTTAAAAACTGGTGTCTGGAGACAAAAGTAAAATGCTATTTAGAGCAAGTCAATATTTTTGCATCTTTCTGAGTCATGATGAATATACTGGGAATGACAATGGCTTTTATTGTACAATCAATATAATTTGCTTCCCTTGCAGGAAAACATAATTAGCTTATAGGTCACACAGTGGCAATGAAAGTGTGCTCATTTCTAAAGTCTGTTGGTGGGTAGAGGGTCTTTTCTGATCCAGGTGGGAGGTGTTCCTTTCTGGTTCTTGATCCAGGCTGATGGGATGTCACTAGCAGCTCCCTTAGCTTGTGGGGCACTTGTTAATTTCTTGTGCTCAGGAATGACAATGCTTTTATGCAGAGTTAATAATACATAAGTTAGATATTTGGAGGCTTTGAGTTAGAGCCTGGATTTGAATACAATCCTTTTTGCTTAAATGACAGCTTTAGTATTGATTCTTCAACTGGTCTGATATTATTCTTCTTTCATTTTTCATGAAAGGGAGAGCTCAAATCTTATAATTTTCACTCATTGTCCCCAGTAAATATAGATAAAAAGATAACTAATTAATGAATTAAGATATAGAGAAAGAGATGCCTTACCACCTTCCTTCTTCCTGGGGACCTGTTTGTCCCCCTCGGTGGCTGCTCCGCTCCCCACCCCCAAGTGCAGGCTGCCTGCAGTAACCTCACTCCTGTACAGTTCACACTCCCCGGCACCAGGCTCTGAAGCCTCTGCTTAGTTTGGGTGAGGCAGCTTTGTAAGCAGTCTGAGGTTTTAGGAGAACGGAGAACAAAGTGAAGTTTGAGTGGAGACTTTGACTGCAGTGCATCTCAGAGGATTCCTAGTTAAAAACAAAGAAAAAAGCTGCAGAGAGACCTCCCATTTGGGGCTCAGGGTGAATGCTTTTATTTTGAAATGCTGACTGTCTGAAATCAGATTTATTCAACCCGGACTTTGGCTTTGAACTGAGGCACACATGCTACCTGTCACCTGAAGAGAGCAATTAAGCTCTGTACTTGGAGCTATGTTTTCTATCAATGTTGTGGGGTGGACATGAATAGTGCTGGAATTTGTTTGGCTGAAAGAACAAGAAAGGCCTATTAAAAACAGTTCCCTTTTTGTTTCATTTCTTCCCATTTTCTGCCCATACCCCACCCTCCTTTTTCCCAAATCGTCAACAACCTGAGAAATCACAGAAATCAGCAAGAAATAAATCAATAATCAGATCAATTCCTGGATGATCATCACAAATCGATAATCAGATCAATTCCTGGATGTCATGGATTCAATAAAGGCTTGTGGATGAAAACTCTCTTGAGTTCTTGTGAGTCTCCTAAAATTTTTCTACTGCAATCAGAGATGTTAATTGGTTGAAACTGCCTGTGGTCTTAGGAAGTGCTCCGATTACAAAAAGAAATCCTTTTATGTTGCTGGACTCCAGCCACAAAATCTCTGATGTTAGGAATCTGGCAGAGTTGAGCCCCCTCCAGGGTGTAAATAAACTGGCCAGGTCTATAACCCAATAGAAGTCAATTTATTATGTGTGTGTGTTTCAAGTCACTTAGCCCAAACCCTGCCCATGTATTAAAGAAAAGGTGTGGGTTATAGCCAGAGCCCAGACAATGGAATATAGTAACGGAGGCCCCGCAAGGATTGTCAAGTCTGCATAGTCAATGGAGGAGTGAGGGGGCCCTGTGGGGATCGATATTTCTTTTCCTGCCCAGGTTTGCAAGGCTCTGCCTAGAATCAAGCAGCTAAGCATGACTGGCACACAGAACTGCTTACTTTGCTAGCTGGGAGGCTGAGACGCAAACTGCTTAAGTGGGGGAACGCTTTAATGCCTCTGTCTGGAAGCCCCAGTGACATTCTCTGCTGCTGCTGATGACACACGAGCCCACATGCTTGTTATCAGAACCAGAGGTTTCCCTGGGCCACATCTTGCCCTGAGCCACTGAGATGCCCAGGGCAGCGCTGGGAGGCGGCTCCGAAGCCTTGGGCAGGAAACACGCTGGGACCCTCGTTTCCGCACACAGAGCTGTTTCACTTTCATTGTAAAAGGTTGTTTGGGGTTCACCTAATCCCGGTGCCCCTCCACCCTCATCCCTGCCTCCAGCTCTAGCATAACTGTATTCCCCAAACGGTTTGTGGCAGCATGGCGAGGGTGTGAAATGTACCCGGCCTCGTTTGCATATCGCTCCAGACTGCCAGTAACAGTGAGCTATTAGAGAAATCCGGGACAGTCTGAACAAAGCTGACTCTTAATTGCTCATTCTCAGCCTTGGTCCATCGGGCACCACTACCCACCTACACCTTAAAAAAAATAGACCAACAAAACCTCCCATAAATTTACAATACCCGACTTTAACATAGAAACGCAATAATAGTCCAGCAGGGAGAGTTTTTTTTTTTTTTTTTCCCCCTCTCGTGGCTTTCCCCCCACCCTCCATCCCCTTCATTCCCATTGGTTTCTGCCAAGTCCCAAAGAACCAATGGGATTTCTCTTCTTCATTCATGTCCTAGCAACAAGCTCTGTTCCAATCTTTCTCTGCCAAACTAACACCTGAAAAATTACATCATGAATAATAGCAAAAGCAGCAAGGGCCAGAGAAGGGCTTTTTTTTTTTTTTTTTTTTTTTTTTCTTTTTTTCATCTGTCTGCTGCAGAGTTCATTTAAGGTGTTTTAGTCTAGATTCTTAAAGTGGCACTGTCCTAGATTTTTGCTGATCTTTTTCAACACATTGGTTAACATAGGCATAAACGGTAATTGAACCCAGCAAAAGGCCTTTAGGTGAAGTGAGGGAAACACATTTTGTTAAGGGTGTTCCCTATACATTCCTTTCAACAGGCTTCACTTAGGGAAGTCTCTGAAGTGGAGAAATAGATTGTTCATATGGTATAGTCTTTGAGAAAGGACTAAAATATTGCAAACCACACAAGCTGCCCACCCACTCTCCCATACAAAAATGCAGCCCTTCCTGGTGGCTTCTCTCACTCTGGTTAACTATACCCAAGGCCGTTTCTATTCCTACTTTGGAATAAAGGATCCATTCTGTTAGGGGGTCCTGGAGCCAAGGAAGGAATTGCCTTGTGAATTTGCAAAAGGTGTGGGGTTGTTGGGCTAAAGAGCCACAGGGTGGGGGTGCTGGGAGCACGTGTGAGTCTGTGCACGTGCAAGGCTGCTAATGCAGACAGGCAGCTGGGGAAATGCAAGAACAACGAGATCCAGATGACCAGGGAGGGAAGGGGTGGGTAGAGAAATCAGAAAGCGGGAGCTAAGGTGATAAGGAGTGGGTGTGGGGGAGGGAAGGAGACCAGGAGAGGAAGGCCACTGCACATGCAGACTGTTTCTGTCCAAATGGGTAAAAGTTTCTAATGCAAATGTCCACTTCTCAAGGCATTTCTCAAGACCTAGACGCTGATTTGACACTTCGGGCTTCCCCACCCGACTCAGTCTAGTGCAGACAGGGAGCCGAAACTCAGACACAAAGAACTGCAGCCTGTGCAGGCAGCAAGCAGGAGAAGGGTGGGTGCTCAGCACCTGCCAGGCATCCCCGGGCACTGCGCATTGCCTGTCCAGCACCCTGGCCCCTCAGCGCTAGACACTGGCACCTATGCATGCTGCTGCAGGCTGGCTTCCTGGTTTCCTTGTAAGCATGTGTGAAGTGCTGGAGGCATGAGCTGGGAAATGGCCTCGGAGGTCTTCTCAGGTGCCTGGAAACAAGAAAATAGATCTAGTTGGTGTCTAGCTCTGACCGGGGTTTGCAGTTCACTTCAGCCATGCCTTGGCAGTAGAGTGGGTAGAGGTGCTGGCAGACAGTCACAGCCGGCCTGAGTTCTTGTGAAACTTCATGACTATATAAGGACTTGGAAGGAAAGAATGATGCCAACCTAAGAGATGAGATGGCAAAAGAACGGAAAGAGTGCAGGGGCGGCCACTTTTATGACTGAGCTGGAGATATTCCCCTTCATCCCCCCGCAGCAGGTTGCAGCGACAGTAACTTCTCCTACAGAAGTTCTGCCGTCAACGGTGTGATAAAGGAGAAATCCCGAAGCGGGGAGGTGGGTGGGGTGCTGCACCAGGAGCCTGCAGGAGTAGGTGCTCTTTCCCTGGTGACATGCTTGACGGTGACCTCCTCCTCTGGTCAGAGTCAGCTGGCTTCAAGGTGGGCCAGGAAGAAGACCCTGAAGTCCAGAGTCTCAAATATCTTTGATGAGTATCACACCCCATGGTACAGAAGACTTAGGTCACCTAGCCTGAGGGGCAATTTTGGAGAAAGAAATGGCCAGGTAGTCTAGGCCAATGAAAAGTCAAGAGGGGCATACAAAAATTAGCCGAGCGTGGTGGTACGTGCCTGTAGTTCCAGCTGCTCAGGAGGCCGAGGCAGGAGAATCGCTTGAAACCAGGAGGCAGAGGTTGCCGTAAGCTGAGATCGCACCACTGCACTCCAGCCTGGGTGACAGAGTGAGACTCTGAAAAAAAAAGAGGGGCAAGAAGTACGGGCTCAGAAGTCAGGAGTCTTATATTCATCCTGGCTCTGGCAGGGAGATCTAGAGGAGTGTGATCCCTTTTTCTACCCAATGCTACTGTTATGATGACATGAGATAATTCTCGTAAAGCACTTACAGTGATACCAATACATACAGTAAGCACTCAATCACGGTACGCATTGACATCACTACCCTCCCCTTAGCCTTCTGCATGGTTCCAGAACCTTGAGTTAGAAGGGATGCCATCCCCAGCTGCACCCTCTTGGCTTTTGTTGCATATCATTTTTCTATTTTTCGTCCCACTTCCTGGGCACTTCTGACTGTTCTTTGTGGAGCCCGCTCTTTTTGGCCTGGCCCTTAAGGACTAGTTCTCCTTTGGGTTCTGTCACAGGATCTACTCTGCTCTCCTTACATCTCTGTTTCTGTGGCCTCATTCTCCCAAAGGTTTTGCTCTATCTTGATGGGTTCCATATCCATACTTCCAGCCCAGATGTCCCAAACTTCAGGACTCTGTGTGGAGTCATCTGGGCTTTTCCCTATCAGCATCCTCTAGGTATAGGAGGTTCAGTATGTTGCTCATCTTTTCCCCCAAATCCCCTGTGTGCCTCTTTACCTTTGTATAGAATGGAGATGCTTCCATTCAGCGTTGCCCAAGGAAGAGAGCTGGCTGTCACCCTCGACACCTCCTCATCTCTCATCCTCCAAATCTAATCCCTCACTAACTGTCCTTTTTACCTCCTAGCATTTTTCAAACGCATCTGCTTCCTCCCTCTCCTCTGCCATCAGCCTACTGGAAGTTGACAGTTCTCTCACCCAGACTGTTTCGTCAATGCTCTTGCTCCTGCGAAGGACCCCTGGCTGGCTCTTCATAGTTCTTAGGACATGGCTTGGACATGACTTCCTGTCTTTTGCACTTCGTCTTGCTTTGTTATTCTTAGAGTTCCAACCACACTGATCCTCCTATACTTCCTGCAAAATGCTTCCATCTTCCACACAGAGACTTTGCAAAAGCAAAATGCACCCCCTTCCCCAACTGGATGAAATCATACCCACTCATCCTTAAGCTTTTAACTGGATGGTTATTTCCTCACGGAGGCTTCCCCTGTTCCCCTGAGCTAGGCCAGGTCCCTTTGTATATGGTCCCATAGAATTGTTCAGCTTGTTTCACCTTGAAATCACACATTTTACTTATTCAATTAATATCTGTTTCCCCTATAAGACTGTAATGTCATGAGAATAGAAACATCATTCTTTTCTTCATCATTATGGTCTTAAATGTCTATCACAACACAGATGCTTAAAGAACATTTGTTGGATAAACAAAAGAAACTCTCATAACTAAGTGCCACCAGTAAATTTGATAGGTAGAATTTCTTGCCATATACAAATGTGGACTAGGGCAAGGTCAAGAACAAAGCCCTGTACTTTTAATCCATTTTATAGAATATTTTTTGATGATTTATAGCCAATATCATTGAGGTCTAATTTACATATAAATTACATAGATTAAAACGAACCCCTTTAAAGTGTACATTTTGATGAATTTTGAACAACACACGCACCCCTGCAAGCACCACCATGTCACTGTGAGTGCAGTTTTCACCCCTCCTTGGATTCAGGTAATCACAACTCTGTCTTCTGTCCCTATTGATTAGCCCAGTACTGCCTGTTTTAGAATTTCACGTAAGTGGAATAACACACCATATACTATTTGTACCCAGCCATTTTTACTCAGCATAATGCTTTTGAGACTCACTCATGAGTTAGCATATATAAGTAATTTGTTCTATTGTGATTAACTCAGTCTCAAACATTCCTATATGAGTCCTCGTGTGACATATGTTTCACTTCTCTTGAGTAAATGCCTAGGTAAGGAATTGCTAGGTCATAAGGTAAGTATGTGCTTAACTGTATTAGAAACTGCCAGTTTTCTAAAAAGTAGTTGTCAGATGTTACCCTCCTGTCAGCAGCATATGAGAGTGCACTGTACATGCCTGTCCAGCACCCTGAACCCTGAGCCCTAGGCACCAGCACCTATGCGTTCTGGCTTCCTGGTTTCCTTGTAAACAGGTATAAAGTGCTGGTGGCATGAGTTGGGAAAGGGCCCTTGAGGCCTTCTCCATGCCTTGCTAGAGATGCAGGAAACAGATCTATTTGGTGTCTAACCCTGACCTGGAGTTGACAGCTCACTTCAGCCATGCCTTGGCTGAGAGTCACAGTTGTTCTACATACTTGCCAACATTCGGTATTGTGTGCGGTGACAATTTATGGTGCAATTAATTTTTATTTCCATGATTACTAATGAGGTTGCGCTTCTCTCTCTCCTCTCTCTCTCTCTCTCTCTCTCTCTCTCTGTGTGTGTGTGTGTGTGTGTGTGTGTGTGTGTGTGTGTGTATGGTATGGTTGTTATTGTTTTTTTGTTTTTTTTCTCTCCGCCCTGATGTGTTGCTTTTCTTTTTATTGTCTTAACAGTATTTTTCAAAGATCAGAACAGCCATTTTTAATTTTGATGGAGCTTATTTTGTTTTTTCTTTTGTGATTAATGCTTTAATTGCCCTTATTATGGAATCATTGACTACCCCGAGATGATAACATTTTCTATTTTTTCCTTCTTGAAGTTTTGTAGCTGTAACTTTTTTTTTTTTGAGACAGAGTCTTGCTCTATTGCCAGGCCCCAGTCTGGAGTGCAGTGGTACGATCTTGGCTCACAGCAACCTCCGCCTCCTGGGTTCAAACAATTCTCCTGCCTCAGCCTCCTGAGTAGCTAGAACTACAGGTGTGCACCACCACACCCAGCTAATTTTTGTATTTTTAGTAGAGACGGGGTTTCACCATGTTGGCCAGGATGGTCTCAATCTCTTGACCTTGTGATCCACCCACCTTGGCCTCCCAAAGTGCTAGGATTACAGGCATGAGCCACTGCACCGGGCCTGTAGCTACAACTTTTAAGTTGAGTTTAGTGATGGACTTTGAGTTACTTTTTGTATGTGATGTGAAATAAAAGTCAAGATTTATGTTTTTCTCCACAAAAATCTAGTTATCCTAACATGATTTTTTGAAAAGACAGCCTTTTCCCTCATTGAATTACCTTGGCTGTTCAACTGTTTGAATTAATTGACCAAAGGGTTCAAAAATCAATTGACCAGATATGAGTGTCGGTTTACTTCTGGACCCTATATACTCTCCATTGATTTTTATGCCTGACCTCATTCTAATGTGTGAACACAATCCTCACTGTTTAGTGTCATAACTATAAAATCAGAGAGCATAAATTGTCCAACTTTATTCTTTATACAAATTATATTATACATCATAGACTTTATTTCCATATAAATATTAAAACCAGCTTGTCAAATTCTACAAAACATAACTTAAAATTTTGCTCAAAATTATATGGGTCCTGGCTGGGTGCAATGGCTCATGCCTGTAATCCCAGCACTTTGGGAAGCTGAGGAGGGTGGATCACCCAAGGTCAAGAATTCGAGACCAGACTGGCCAATATGGTGAAACTTTGTCTCTACTAAAAGTACAAAAATTAGCTGGGTGTGGTGGTACGCAGCTGTAATCTCACCTACTCAGGTGCCCATCCTATTCTATGGCTTATCTAGTTTGCATCTCTTGTCTCAGAGATCACAATCCAGAATTGCCTGTTTTCTAATGTTTGAAAATAATTTTTTTTGGTCCAGCTTTAAAATTACTTACTACAGGATGGCAAACCTGGTATCAGTAACTCCATCATGGCCATTGATATAGTTTTAACTAGCTTACATAACAAAATTTTCATCTTGTCTGTATTTCTTCTAAAGAAATCACCAAAAGAGTATAAAACTAACAAAAAATATATATGATCACATTAATTCACCTAATAATCTTTTTTGAACAGGAACTAAGATAAGTGGATTTGATTTAGTCATAATGAACCCATGTTAGCCTAAAGGGATCTCAGCTCTTTCTCTTCATAAGTCAAACATTTCATGATATTTTAAGGATTTTTCCAGAGAACATAATGTTCACCATTAAGTAGGTTTTGGAATTTGATTTTTTAAAACATGAAAATATTTGTCTGTTTTTGGTCTTTGGCATAATATTTATAATTAACGTTTATTTGCTTATGATGTGCTTACTGTGTGCCGGGAAGTAGTCTAAATGTTTGATATGCCTTACCTTTCTGAGTCATCATAGTACTATGAGTTTTGAGTCATCACAATAATATGAGTTCCTCTATTATCCTCACTTAATAGATGAAGAAATTGAGAATTAGAGATATAAAATAACATGCTTCGGGGCTCATAACCAGAAAGAGATGGAGCTGAAATTTGAATCAAGGCAGTTTGAATAAAAAATGCCGGTTGAACCATTGGGCTATTCTTAACATTACCTGTCTTGATCTGGTGATTTCTCAGAATTTTAATTTTAACCAAAAAGCTTAATTCTCCTTTTGTTTCTAAATCTCATTTGAAGTACCAAGGAATGCTGAATATGAACTGATAATAGGGTCCTTCAGTGTGCACTGAGTCTGTTTTACTGATTCATTCAATCTCTTTCTTAGGGCATTCCAGACAAAAGGAATAATATGTAAAACAATGAAAGAAGCATGAAACTGCAGAACTCATTAGCTCAAAGGCAATATGGGGATGTTTTGTAGCAACTTCACGTGGATGTTGTGAGGGTTGAAAGGAAGGAAAACATTCTACTACATAAGGTACTAGTAATGAGAATGTGCGTTTAAAGTTAATAGATATATTTGATACAACTACGAATACAACACCTGAATAAATTTAATTAATGCCTTTTCTGTGAAGAACTTACAGTACTTAAGTATATTATAAAATATTGTTAGTGATTTCAGGAGGGAGAATCCTTCACCAAACAAGACAGACAAGAAAATCATGAGGATAAGAGGTGGACAAGTGTGATGTGTTGTTGGTAGAGGACACTCACAGGAGGGAGAGATCAGACTCATTTGTTTATTTAAAGATGAATAAGAATTTTCCTGGCAGATGGGAACCATGAGAGCTGGAGAGAGGATGTTCTAGGCAAATGAAACAATATGTATAAGAACACGGGGGCATGAAACAGACCACATTCTCTTTGATAAGTAATGTAACATATACGTGAAGGTGTATATTCAAATAAGTCTAAAATCTTAGTGTTCTCCAAAGAGCTTATAACATAATTAAATAGATAAGGTACAAGTATGGGAAGAAAACATTAATACTATGTGATAGTGATCTGATAAGTATCTGTTGAATAAATAAATGAATGATGAACAAATAAATGTCAGGGTATGCTAAATGCCGAATGACTAATGGTACCAATAAGATCTCCAGGAGAACAGGGGGTGGGGGGGATGTTCATTTTTGCATGATATGATTTGGAGAGTCCTTGATGGAGAAGTGGGGATTGATCAGACTTTGAAGGGTGAGTAGCAGTTGAATAAACGGATGAGAGCAGGTGTCCCAAGGGAGTGAAGAACAGCATCAGCAGAAGCAAGCAGGAGAGAGGTGTGTTGTGAGGGAGGGAAGGATGAATGTGGAGGAGGTAGGACCAAAAGCTGGGCCCTGCCAGATCATAATGGGCCACGAATGATAGGCTGATTCTGAACCTTGTCTTGTTGGTTGTTGAGGAATCCTAAAGGGTTCTGAGCAAGGCACTGACAGGATAAAAGTAATTTTTAGCTATTATGGTCTAAGGTGAGCTATAAATATTTATACAATGGCCAGGTGTGGTGGCTCATGCCTGTAATCCCAATGATGTGGGAGGCTGAGGCAGGCAGATCACTTGAGTCCAGGAGTTTGAGACCAGCCTGGTCAACATGGTGAAACTTCATCTCTGCTGAAAATTAAAATAAAATTAGCCAAGGATTGGTGGTGCACATCTGTAATCCCAGCTCTTGACCCCAGCAGGTGAAGGTTACAGTGAGCCGAGATCACACCACTGAACTCCAGCCTGGGTGACAGAGCGAGACTCTATTTCTAAATAAATAAATAAATGTATGAAATATATATTACGGTTCTTTAGCACCTCCTGAGTATAATACACAGACGATGCCAAGATAAATAAGACTCATTTCTTGTTTTTAAGGTACTTTGAGAATGAAAGTGATGGTTGGGAAAAATTAATTTGGCAGTGTATTGGAGGGAGAGAGAGGCAGAGAGATCAGTTATGAAGCAATGAAGTTAATTTAGGAACTAGAACCTAGTGGGGTGGTGGGGCAGGGGTGGGAGACAGAGGAAACAATAGGTGGATATTAGGGTCCTCACAGAGGGAGAAACGACAGGTCTTGGGGCTGACAAAGGACGGCAGACAATTGAGAGCCAATAAAGCACAAGCTTTCCAGCTTCGGTGATTAGAATGATGGTGGTACCAATGGTGGGTATTCAGGGTCAGAATGTACTGAGCATTCATTATATGCCAGAGGATGTTGTGAGGATACAGCAGCAAACACAAACAAGGCCTCTGCTGTATTCCAAATAGAGAATATATGGATCTCATATTGTAGTAGAAGACAGACCCTCCTTGCTGTGCTTTATTCTCTATCCTGCCACCGCCTGACATCTGATGTCCTCTGCTTCAGTGCTGTCCAAGAGAAATATAAGGTGAGCCGCATTTGTAACTTAAAATATCCTAGTGTTCACATAAAAATATAAGAAGAAATAGGTGAAATGATTTTTACTACTATATCTTATTTGACTCAACATATCCGAAATATTATCATTTTACTATTCAATCCATGTTAAAAATGTATTATATTTTACATTCCTTTTTTATACTGGGTTTCTGAAATTCAGTGCATATTTTAAAACTTGTAACACTTCTTAATTTGGAAGCTAAATGTTCAATGTTTAAAGGAAGATATAACCCTATCAAAACAATATACATGTGTTTAACAGAAAAACATTTCACACTGTTTCAGTTTCTTAGTTGCACCGGACACGTCTCAAACAGGCCAGAGGCACATTGGCTGGTGGCTACTACATGGAACCGCACAGCTCTCTATCATCTGGTCCCTCTTTATGCTAACTTAGGTTTCATTATGTCACCAGGCATAGGGTACAAGTGTCCCTGATAATCAGGCAGTAGGTTCCTGCATTATGTCATAAACACAGCATAATAATTGAGGCTCAGCTTCCTCAACTGTCAAATGGAAACTAAAAATTAGTATTTCATAGGGAGGTTGTGGGGAGCCAATCATATTACATGTGTGAAATCACCTACAGCTGTGTTGAGGCAAATAGTAGGTGTCAGCAAATATCAGTTCCTCTTTCCCCCTTGTATCTCATAGGTAGGTGTTATTCATTTTTCAAGGAGTCACTTAATTGCAACTTTTCATAACATTGTGCGTAGTTGCTCTGATCATCCATTCATCTCTAGAATTTGTTTCCTACAGTTTGGGCCTTAGCCACAGTTTTGGCATTTTCGTTTTGTGATATTTTTTAGTCTTGTTTTCTCAACATCATTCAGATTCCTTCAGGTCAGGACCTGAAGGTCCTCTCCTTCCTTCTCAGATGCTTTCTGAAGTGCTGAATTCACAGTTCAAAATAAATACTTGTATTCATGTTTTGTGATTGACTGATTGACTGATATTGTCTCTGAAGTATTCTTAGTGACCAGGGAAATTCCATTTGGATTTTAAAAATTAATTGTAGATAATAGACTTTGTGAATCCGGTGGCAAATGAATAATTAAGATTTGGCTGTGATTTGACCTCATGTGGCATTCATCAATTTGAAGTTACTTTATGTTAAAATTTATAATAAATTAATTTTTGAGTGGTAGAATAGGATTATATTTCAAAACTGTTGAATGATAAAGAATAAAAAAAATTCCTCTGTAAACCTATCACAGTCCTTACTATTTTCATTCTTTTTTTAAAAAACTCAATTCAAGTTACTCTAATATTATATTATTGATACAATAAATTATATCGAGAGGTTGCTAGGTAGAAAATGGGTTACCATCTTCTTTTTACAGACGGTGAAACTGAGGCTCAGAGATTCAAGGGAATTTTGCAATTTGACATCAGAAATCGGGGTGAAGACACATGAGGAATGTGGGTGTCTTGATAGTTTTTCCCAGCATGGTGCCCACAGGTTTTGTTAGAACAGTTCCCTCCAGGAATCACTGGTTTGAGCTTTCATGATGGATAGGAATTAGTGTTTTCAAAGCATTACCAAGAAATTGCATTGCCTTTATCTTCATTGCATGTTTAGTTGCTTCCAGTATTATGTCAAAGTTTCTTAACATCAGTAGAAAGAGGAATTTGCAAAAACCAAATGACTATGACATTGAGTTACATCCTTCTAAGAAACCTGGATTCAGCTAGATCGTTGAGACTTTGTAAGACCTTAAGCAGCATTGACAGTTTAAATTTGAGATTTTAATCCTTCCATAAGGCTGTTAAACTAGCCAGAAAATCTGGAGCATTTGGGAAATTCCACAGATTGAGGGGACACAAATGGATTGGAAGGAGCCCAGTGCCAGAGCTCAGGACACAGGTGGAGGTAGAAGCAAGAGAGCAGTACCAGAGTGCCAAGGCTCTGAGCTCCTCACATAACAAGGCTCCTTGAGCTCATCTCTGCCCATTCCCACAATGCACCTGGTCCTTCCCATAGAATGGCTCTTGGTATTTTGAGCAAGAGTCAGGAGAGTATTGTACTAGAGTCATCTTGCTGTCCTGTGTCGAATACACTGGCTTGCTCATTTAGTGAGTGTTTAAGTGCCTGTGGCATGCACACAACGTGCAGAGGGTTAGGAAACAGATTCAGAGAACATCAGAGGTGGAAGGCTTCTTTAGGCACTTTGTAGAGATGTAACAGGACTTGGAGCACTTCTGGGATTCGCTTCAAGTCTTCTAACTAACCAGCCCAGTGCCATTTGAATAATCCCAGGTGTCCTATTTCGGTAGACTTTGATTTGCCCTACCTTTGTCCAAGTTTACAGTTAGCTGTTTATAATCATCGAGCAGGGGCCCAGGTTTCCTGTCTACAAAGGGGATAGAGGTGGAGTAAACTCCAGACAAAAAGGCTGTTTCCTACCCACTTGGGCCTTCTGATGCCTCCCAAATCTATTTTTATACTTTTATATTATAACTTTGGTTTTCCAGTGGTTTCTTCTGCATCGCTACAGACTTCTTGCCAGGAATCGAGTCCCAAGGATTCTTTTTTCGATTTCTTTGTAAAAGAAATGATTTCAACTTTTATTTTAGATTCAGAGGGTATATGTGCAGGTTGTCACATCAGTATATTGTGTCATGTTGAGGTTTGGGGTACAATTGACCCTATCACTCAGGTAGTGAGCATAGTAGCCAATAGTTAGTTTTTCAACCCTCCCCATCTCCTTCCACCCTGTGTCTATTGTTGCCATCTTTATGTCCGTGAGTACCCATGTTTAGCTCCCACTTATAACTAAGAACATGCCGTATCTGGTTTTCTGTTTCTGTGTCAACTTGCCTAGGATAATGGCCTGCTGTAGAGGACATGATTTCATTCTCTTTTTTTCCTTCGAGACAAAGTTTTGCTCTTGTTGCCCAGGCTGGAGTGCAGTGGTGCAATCTTGGCTCACTGCAACCTCCGCCTCCTGGGTCCAAGCGATTCTCCTGCCTCAGTCTCCAGAGTGGCTGGGATTACAGGCACCCACCACCATACCCAGATAATTTTTTGTATTTTTAGTAGAGATGGGGTTTCACTATGTTGGTCTTGAACTCCTGACCTCAGGCAATCCACCCATCTTGGCCTTTCAAAGTGCTGGGATGACAGGTGTGAGCCACCATGCCTGGCTGATTTCATTCATTTTGGGCCACCTAGTATTCTGTGGTGTACACGTCCCACATTTTCTTTATCCAGTCCACTGTAGATGGGCACTTAGGTTGATTCCATGTCTTTGCTATTGTGAATAGTGCACAATAAACATGTGAGTGCCTGTGTCCTTCTGGAAAGAACAAGTTATTTTCCTTTGGGTATACACCTAGTAATGGGATTGCTAGGTTGAATGGTCATTCTGTTCTAAGTTCTTTGAGAAATCTCCAAACTGTTTTTCCACAGTTGCTGAACTCATTTATATTCCTACCGACAGCGTCTATGTATTCTCTTTTCTCCACAACCTCCCTAGCATCTGTTGTTTTTTGACTTTTTAATAATAGCCATTCTGACTGGACTGAGACGGTACCTCACTGTGGTTTTGTTTTTTATTTCTCTGATGACTAGTGATGTTAAGAACTTTTATATATATTTGTTGCTCATGTGTCTTATTTTGAGAAGTGTCTGTTCATGTCTTTTATCTACTTTTTAATGGGGATCTTTGTTTTTTGCTTGTTGAATTGTTTAATTTCCTTATAGATTTTGGAAATTTGACCTTTGTAGGATGAATAGTTGTGAATATTTCTCCCATTTTGTAGGTTGTTTATTCTGTTGATAGTTTTTGTTTGTTTGTTTGTTTGTTTGTTTTTGCTCTGCAGACCTCTTCAGTTTAATTAGGTCTCACTTGTCAATTTTAGTTTCTGTTGCAATTGCTTTTGAGGACTTAGTCATAAATTATTTCCCAAAACTGATGTCCAGAATGGTGTTTCCTAGGTTTTCCTCCAGTATTCTTATAGTTTCAGGTCTTACATTTAAATCTGTGATTTATCTTTAGTTCATTTTTGTGTATGGTAAAGGGTAGGGGTCCAGTTTCATTCTTCTACATTTGGCTAGCCAGCTATCCTAGCCCCATTTATTGAGTAGGGAGTCTTTTGCCCATTACTTACTTTTGTTGACTTTGTTGAAGGTCAGATGGCTGTTAAGTGCGTGGCTTTTTTTCTGGGTTCTCTATTCTGTTCCATTGGTCTATGTATCCTTTTCCGTACCGGTACTATGCCGTTTTGGTTACTGTAGTCTTATAGCAGAATTTGAAGTAGGGTAATGTGATACTTCTGTTTTTTTCCAAGGATTCTAATGGGAGTCCACAGGACACTTTATCCCAATGTAGCTTAAATATTATGTCAATGGTCTTTTGCTATCAGAGGCAGTTACCAACTTAACGAATATAGTCCCAGATTAGCAGACATTATTATGGTCACTTTCTGACAGGGTGAGGGAGAGGACAGAGAGGGGAACCAACCTTCAGAGACACCCAGCAAGTCAGGAGTGACTGCTCTCAAGTCCACACCCCAGTGTACTTGTTCCCATAGGGAAATGGCTGTGACCTAGACCTCCAGGGCTGTGGTTCAGTCTGTCCAGAGCACTCATGGTCTCTCTGCGTGCCTGCCCTCTTTCACCCTCCAGAAAGCTTTCAAGCAGCTCAAGTTTCACTGTGGGTTGGAGTGGGAGGCAGGCTGGCCTGGCTGCAGCAGTAATTTGTCTGGTTTACTAGGTCAGTTTCCTGTCAGGCTCACTGTGGTTTAAAATTATTATGGAGCCCGGTTTCTTATTGACAGAGGCTTTATAAGTCCCCAGTATGTCTGTCCCTGCTTCCATCCTGCAGGGAGCAGCTTCTCCATAACCTTTCCAGGCATTGCTTCTGTTATTGAGGGTCAGTTACTGTTTTCCTGGGTGACCTGTGATGTAGTACAATACTTAAGCTTTGAATTTCACATTTTGGAGCCTAAAGAATGGTTGATACTGGCATTCTTCAGCTCTGTTTCTGGTGAAACACTTCTACAACACGATTTCTTTTTTTTTTTTTTGAAGGAAATTTCACTTGATTTGTAAATGCAACCTTTTGTCTTATTCCTCCCCTTTTACCTACATGCTGGCCTGTATGGCAGGCATCAGCCACATGTAGCTATTGCACACTTGACGTGGGGTCAGTCCAAATTCAGACGTCCTGTATGTACAGCAAAGCATGTAAAATAGCTCATGAAAAAATTTTACATTGACTGTATGTTGAGATGATAATACTTTAATATATCGGTGTTTAAAAAAAACACGTTGATTTCGCCTGTTTCCTTTTGCTTTGTTAATGTGGCTAATTTGTGTTAAATGTGGAAAATGTTTAACTTACATGTGTGACTCGAGTGATGTTTCTGTTGAACAGCATTGACCTACATCAGTTTATTTTCTCTAAAATGCTGACTGCTCTTGTACTTCTACTACCATTTGAAAGACCAGGGTTCAACTCCTGGTTCCCAGATCACTAGTTTGTCATCTCCTGCAAGTTGCTGCAGTATATTTAGCTTCAGATTCTTCACCGGTTGCTAGTTTAACACTCCTGTGTTACCTATCTCTCCTGGAATTTTATAGGTAGAAGGAAATACTTTGAAATCTATGGCACTGGCTGTAAGAAATTAGAATTATTGTTAGGTGGTAGCAGCTGCCATCTATAATAGAGAATCCAGTACATCCAGGATTATTCCTCATCTTCCAATTTGTGCAAGGAGAAAACTGTGAGAACTTTTTTCTTCCTAAAAGTTAAGAACCGCAGTTTGAGAGGCTCAGACTGTCCTTTGGTTAACAGTTCCCAGAACAGATCTGAATAGGTAAAAACAAAAAGGCCATCCAATCGGATGAGGAAAGACTGAAAGCTGCTGGCATTTCATTTCTTTTGTTCTCATTCTTGGCCATCAGAATAGAAACTGATGGGCAGTGGGTGGGGTGGACAGCCTCTGCAAAGTGGCCTGATCAGATTCCTGAGCATCTAGGTCATTGGGCAGGATGGCGCCTGGCCGGAGCCACTGCTGCTCTCTCCTGACCTTGAAAGGTGTAACAAGTGGATCTGCATTCATTGCTCTATGAGCCTCTGTTGAGTATCTGTGATGTGCTGGGCATTGATCTTATCTTTATGAGAATTTGGTGAGCTTGCAAAGGAATAAGTAGTGGAAATGAGGAAAAAGTATGTGTTTGATATTAATTAACAACAACAATTAAACAAACTAGAGACAGGGAATAATATAGGGTGTTCTTCCCTTCCTGTAGTTTTTTGCTCCTTTTTATTCAGAGACACTGGCACTTACAGTTCTTTGGAAATGAATGTAGGAATGAATGAATGAATTGTTTGAATTAAAATAGACATATTCATTTGTAAAATAAAACCATTTTGGTGTTGTGATTATAGATGTTAGGTATCAGTTTGGGGCAAAGAGTGATTCAATAACTATTTGATTATTTAAAAGTTAACTGATAATGTCACGTACCAGAGAAGGAGGATTCACCGTCTGTTTATCTGTTGTCATAGATTTTTCTGAGGGATGGAGAGAATGATTTCGCCTTCAAACCATGCAAATATAATTTTGTGTCAACACAAAAATGCAAGGATATTATATATGCACTTTGTTGCTGTTGTGTCGTTTTCTTTTTCTTTGCTTTCTTTTTTTCTTTTTACTTTTTTTTTTTTTTTTTGAGACAGAGTTTCGCTCTTGTTGCCCAGGCTGCAGTGCAATGGCACGATCTCGGCTCACCACAACCTCTGCCTCCTGGGTTCAAGCCATTCTCCTGCCTCAGCCTCCCAAGTAGCTGGGATTACAGGCATGCACCACCACACCTGGCTAATTTTGTATTTTTAGTAGAGGCAAGGTTTCACCATATTGGTCAGGCTGGCCTTGAACTCCTGACCTCAGGTGATCCACCTGGCTCAACCTCCCAAAGAGCTGGTATGATAGGCCTGAGCCACTGTGCCCAGCTGCTCAACTTGTTCTTTTTTAATGAGTATATAATATTCCATTCTGTTGATATATTATCATTTCTCAACCATCCTTAGCAATAGGAACTATGTTTCTAGGTGTATTTGTTTCTTTTTGAGACTGTAAACAATGCTTGTCCATATGTCTTTTTTTTATACTGGCATTTTTATTTATATAAATTAAGTCCCAGGGCTGAGATTACAGACTATATATGTATTTTTAAATTTTAATAAATATTTGCTCCATTACTTTCTAAAAGACTGTAACAATTCACATTCTCATAAACTGTGGAAGAAACTAATTCTTTGCCACATTTTTACCCCAAAGGGTGTATTTTCTTTTTTAAGAAATATTTTATAAATATAATTGATATAAATTAATAATTCATTGCTCTAGACCAAGGTTCCTAACCATTTTTTTGGCCGTGGACTCCTTCTCAGAATACTTTTTTTGTTGTTGTTTAGTTTAGCTTAGTTTGTTGTTGTTGTTTGTTTGTTTGTTTGTTTTGAGGCAGGGTCTTGCTCTGTTGCCTAAGCTGGAGTGCAGTGGCATAATCTCGGCTCACTGCAACCTCAGCCTCCCAGGTTCAAATGATTTTTGTGCCTCAGCCTCCCTAGTAGCTGGGATTACAGATGTGCACCACTACGTCCAGCTAATTTTTGTATTTTTAGTAGAGATGGGGTTTCACCATGTTGGCCAGGCTCATCTCAAACTCCTGACCTCAGATAATCCACCCACCTCGGTCTCCCAAAGTGCTGAGATTATAGGCTTGAGCCACCATGCCCGGCCTAAATACTTTTTTTAATAAGCAAAATAAATTGCATAGGATTACAAAGAAAAACCAATGATACTGAAATACAGTTATCAAATTTTAAATAACGGATACTTGGATGCAGAAAAAAGAAAATAGGTCAAATATATTTTTTAAAACCCAATTTGTGATATAGAAATGTGTTGCCTCTGTTAACATATTAAATAGTCTAGTAGCAGGTCTAATAGCTACCATAAATAAAAAGAAGCGATGAATATAATTGGTATTTCAAGATATATCCACCAACTGTAACATATGAACATATTTATGATTTCTATTGGAGATAAAGCCATAGGCACTGCTAATGATACTGTGGTTTGTTGTAATTGAAGTAAATACTACATTTCAGTTAGAAATTAATGAAATGAAATGTACCATGGCTCTAAGTTCACCAAGCACTCAATATTATTCATAGACTCCTTGGGGGTGTCCCTACCCACTAAGTTTAAACCTTCAGAAAAGAGACCCTAGAGACTCTTTTCTACTCTTTAGTTTTATAGATGAGGAAACTGTGCTTTATTATCCTAGAGATTGTGGTTCAACCAAGAGCTGAATTCAGATCTCCTGGCTCCCTACTCTAGTATTCTTTTGCCACAAATATTACCTTTCCCTAGGGAAGCCAATCTCAGCAGACAAGCTTTCCTTAGTTTCCGCTGTTTGGCTCCAAATCCTGGTTAGACCATGGATTGAAAAACTGTGGTTCATGGGCAAAATCCAGCCTACGGACTCCCTCTTCTTATACATGCAGTTTCACTGAAATACAGCCATGCCTATCTGCTTACTCACTGCCTATGCTGCTTTTCTGCCACAAGGGGAGAGCTGCATAGATGCAATGAACCCTGTGAACCATGGAGCCTACAATGTTTACCACCTGGCCCTTTGCTAGAATAGTTAGCTGACACCTGGCTTCAACCTACAGGTTGATGTGCTCTCTTGCCTCAACTGTGCTTTGATGCTCCACATTCCAGCAGTGGTACTGAGGAGCACAATAGTACTCTTGTTTCAGGGACTGTGCGTAAGCTGTTCCTGTTCTCAGGAATCCTGGACCCCCCACCCCCACTCTTATGATGTCACAGAGCCTTCCCTGCTTTATTCCTTTCCCCATGTCCGCTTTATGTGCCCCTCATGTGTGCCCTGCTAGTGTATGGTGCACACCCTGAATAGCACTAGTTATGTTGTACTGGATCTGAGTTACTTGTCTGTCTCTCATATTATATATAAGCACTCCAAGTGCAGGGGCCGTGTCTGTGTTGGTCACTGTTACATCTCAAGTATCCAACTCCAAAGAGATGCTCAAAACATACTTGTTGAGTGGTGAATGAATGAAATAGGTGAATTTTGTCCTCAGTGGCCACTGTCTTGACAGCCTGGTCTTTGTGCCTTTTGGTTCAGGGACAGCCATCACTACCCAGCCCCCTTTATTTGCTTCCAGGAAATAATTTGATGAACTCATCCTTAAATGAATGACAGAGATTAATAGAAGTGCCACAAGAGCAGAAACCTTGTACGTGTTACCTACCCCATCTATCTATGCCCCAGCACCGTGCGTTGCATCAAGAGAGTGTTTAGCAGATATCTGCTAAGTAAACTAATGTTTATAGTAGTGCAATTTGAAATTAGGCCAAAGAAACACATCTCTAATTGTGGAATTTCTGGTGTCAGGGTGCTAAGTTGGGAAATACTTTTGGAAATAAAATGTCTTGGAAATTTTTTTAAACACAGACACATAATGGGCTGGACATGGTGGCTCATGCCTGTAATCCCAGCACTTTGAGAGGTCAAGGCAGATGGCTTGAGCTCAGGAACTCGTGAGCAACCTGGGCAATATGAAGACACCCCAACTCTACAAAAAAATAAAACAAAATCACAATTAGCCTAATGTGGTGGCACACACCCGTAGTCTCAGCTACTTGGGGGCCTGAGGAAGGAGAATCAGTTGAGCCCAGGAGGTTGAGGTTGCAGTGAGCTGAGATCGCACCACTGCACTCCAGCCTGGATGACAAAGTGAGATCCTGGCTCAAAAAAAAATTGACACATAGTAATTGTGCATATTCATGAGGTACATAGTGATGTTTCAATGAATATAATATGTAGTGATCAGTTCAGGATAATTAGCATATCCGTCATCTCAAACATTTATCATTTCTTTGTGTTGGGAACACTCAACATCCTCCTTCCAGTTGTTTTAACTATACAATATTATTGTTAGCTATAGTCATCCTCCTATAGCATGCTAGAATTTTTATTATGTTTCTGAAATATCACTAATTCCAAGACATCCCCTTCCATCTAAGTGTAACTGGCCCATCAGGATAGTTTTGGCATCTCAGATGTCAGTGTAGATGATTGGAAATGTTAATGTAATATTAATTCAGAGAGGTATGAAAGTCCAGAGAAGGCAAGTATTTTGTGAGAAAGAGTCTGCTATTTTTGTAGCTTCCATAATTCAGATTTCTTTCTACCCCTCAAGGGCAGAAGTTAGTATTTTTCAATGTTTATAAGTAGCCTTGACAGTTCAGCTTCTGAACACCAATCAGAGCTCTGCTCTGGGACCACTTCTGCTAGCTCTGGTTGAGAAAGAGTACACTTAGTGTCCCAGGTGCTGTGAGCCTGGAATGCTTGTTCTCAGGGACATGGCCCCGTCAGGGGCCAGCCCCCACGTTCTTTCATCAGTGCCTACAAGCTTTTAGTGTTAGGGATTTGGGCTGCTCCCAACTACGGGGGATACTGGAAGGTGTCACATGCTACTGTCCGGTATTCTATTTTTCTAATACCAGGCTTCTGTATTTGTCCAGTGCCCTGATGTTGTGTTTTCAATGTGACGATGAAACCTGTATTAATAAAGAGCTCTTACTACCCCCATTCAAAGTACCAGAGAATTTGGATATCTCTCAGGGAGTTTTTATTTTTATTTTTGCAGCCTTTGGAAGGGCTGGAGAGCTGATCCAGTTACCACTTTTACATTTTTTCAGTTATCAGCTCAGAGAGGGCTCATGACAGAGAGGAAGGGCAGGCAGGGAAAGTGAGAAAAATAACAAGCATTGCTTTCCACATCTAAAATGTTTTAGCTTTGCTTCTCCCCGGAGCTGAGGCTGGGAGAAGCAAGCTCGATTAGCTCTAATAAAATCCTTTTCCTCTAATGAAATCAAGTCTTGATTCTCAGGTAACTCTTCTTGGGTAGAGGGGATGTGACAGATTCTCTTTAAAGCCTCTGGCTCTGTGGGCATCCACTACCAAGACCCTTTCTTTCCCAAGCCCATCCCCCTTATCTAGCCTGCTTGAGAAAAATACTTTATTCTTGACTCTCCATAGCTCTAGTCCCTCCTGCCCAAGCATTTGTGCGGATTATCTGAGGTTCTTTGGTTTTGACCTCCCAATGCCTTCTTTCCCTGGGCATCTAGCCTGCCTGGGCCTAGGCTCATAAGGTCTTTATAAATATCCAGGTGGTCTGGCTTGCCGGGTTACATAAATGGCCCTTAAATAAAGATGGTGCCATTGGCTAAAATAATGTAAGACGTCAGGGCAGGGAAATTGTGTAAGTGCCACAAACTTCCTGGCCCACAGGGCAACTACAACTCTTTTCCTTTCTGGAACATACCACCAGCCCAGGGATGGGCTGTGACGAATATTTGGCCTCAGGCAACGCTAGAGCCCGGGGAAAGCTTTAGTTGCATGTGTGTTTTCTCACAGAATTATAAAGCCCAGCAGCTCTCGGTGCCAGAGGCTGCGGAGAGTTTCTGTGTTTTTCGACTATTCATTAGTGATTACATACCCCCCTGAACACCTGCAAGACCAATTCATAAAGCAAGCATTCATGGACTTTGGCAAGGGCTTCATGGGAACTGCAGGGTACGGGGTACAGTCATTGTATCTCCAGATAAAAAACATTCTCTTACCAAGGAGGCCTCTGAAAATAGAAGCAGGCTGCAATTTCAGTTCAACACCACGGGGTATTAAAAAGAAAAGTGTTACTTCACCTCGTCTCTTTATAAAGTCAGCACACTGTGAGGCTGTGGCATTCCTGGACAAATCCTCTTTCAGGACCCTTTCGGGAGTGAGAAGAGGGGAGTGGTGGGCACTGCATTGATTGTGACAGGGGCCGGCCCGGCCGTGGGTACGTGTGGCATGCTCTCCCTCGAGTGACACTGATTTACAGCAGGATAACAGGAAGTGTGGAGCTTGGGTGGCCTACTGTGTAATTCTGGGTGACAGATTGCCCCTGCCACTTACAAAAACGGGGCTATAATTAATCCAAAAAGGCCAACAATAATAAATAACCAACGAAAAAAATAACATCTTTATACAAAATATGGGATTGACCTTTAATACGATTCTTTTTCACCTTAAATTTTTGTTTCCTTTTTGCGCTCTCGATTAAGTAACAAAATGGCAGGGGCTGGAAGAGAATGGTTTGGAAAGACAATGCTGGAGCGTCGTGGCAGCTAAGTCTGAGCCGAATGGGCAGAGTGAGAGGTTTACTCAGAAGTCCTGCGAGGACCATTGGACAGACTAGGGAAGCTGAGGCTTGTCTGGGCATCTTTTCAGATGCCAAGTGTATTTTATCTGTAGAGGCAAAATGAAGTTTAATTTGATTCTATCAAATGAGATTGGCTTGCCTAGAGAATTCAGCAGAGTTTTGAGAGAGAGAGAGAGAGAGAGAGAGAGAGTGTGTGTGTGTGTATGTGTGTGTGTGGTGGAGGGGGGGCTCCAACCCTCCCTCTCCCCTCTTCTCTGCCAGTATAGACAGCCTCCAGTCCTCAATTAGCTTCCTGAAGTGCCTCATTCTCTGATAACAGCTTAGACACTAGAAGAAACGGTCCTCACAGTGTGTTTCATCCCCACACATATAAACACACATAGTCACAAACTCATTTAGGTTAGAAAAGACTTGTAATGGGACATCTGGCTCTCTTCCACTACATCTTGTCAAGGCAAAGTAGGTTCCCTTGTTAATATGTATACTCTAGTAACCACACCATGGCTAGAGTCTGTGATACATAGAATTATTTTTGGTCTTTTGTTATTGATTCAACTAGTGCAAGGGAGCAAAACGTCAAACCTCAGAAATTAGAGTCAGAATTTCCATCTGCATGGAAGGTGTGGGGAAGCCTAAGTGCTGGGCACAAGAGGGAAGATGTGGCCAAAAACTCAGTGGAGAGAGGACGACGGTAACAGTGATGACACGATGTATCAACGCAGTAAAAATCTCACTCTTCTTCAGCTTGGGGAGGCAGTAGAGTATAATGGCTAAGATTACGGACTGTAGAGCTAGATTTCTCGGATTCAAATCACAGCTCTGGTACCAGCTATGTGAACTTGGGCCCATTTTTATTTCTCCATTTTCCAGAGCTTAAGGAACTTCCTCATCTGTAAAATGGCATAATAATAGTTGATCACTTCAGACGGTTATTGCAAGTATTAAGCAAATTACCATGGGCAAAGCCCTTTAAAGAGTGCCCAGCTATATAAATGTTAATTACCACCAGTTAAATTGTCTAGATCATTGCCTATTGGCAAAACATTGTGTACATCATCCATTGCGTTCCTAGGAATGATTGCTCTACTTCGTGTTTAATCATCACAGTTATTAAGCATTTACTGCATGTCAGATATTGTGCATACCCAAACTCTTCTGATACTTACAACGGCTCTCCACTTTACAAAGGAGAGCACTGAGATTAGATAGAGTAGTTGGTTCAAGATCAAATAGCTAAGTAGTAGATTTAGAATTCAATCCAGGTCAGCTGGGTTTATGCCTGTAATCCCAGCACTTTGAGGGGTGGGCAGACCACCTGAGGTCAGTAGGTCGAGACCAGCCTGGCCAACATGGTGAAACCCTGTCCCTACTAAAAATACAAAAATTAGCTGGGCGTGGTGGTGGGTGACTGTAATACCAGCTACTGGGGAAGCTGAGGCAGGAGAATCGCTTGAACCTGGGAGGCAGAGGTTGCAGTGAGCCAAGATCACACCACTGCATTCCAGCCTGGGTGACAGAGTATCTCAAACAAACAAACAAACAAACAATTCAATCCAGGTTGACTTCAACCACCATAGTTTAAATCAACAAGTTGTCCTATCTGTATTTGCCTCTGAAGAGTTAAAAGTAATGACAAATTTTGTTTTCCATCTTTTTTTTTAAAATGATTGTCCTTAGTGTTCTATTCAGTATTTTTGAATGTGTGATGTAGGCAGTGCTGAAAGCTAGTGAAGCCTTATGTTCATATTACAGCGCTCTAGACATGTAGACCAGGGGCAGCGTGCAGAGGTCACCCATTCTGGAGTCAATCCGCCTGCCACTGCCTCTTATGATCCCATTACTGCTGAAAATCTCAGTGTCCTCATCAGCAAAATGGGAATAACAGAAACTTACTTCGAATGGCCTTTTCTGTGTTTAAATGAAGTAATATATGTTAAAGACCTGGCATAGGTTTGGCACTTGGTAAAGGGTATGTTTTATAACTATCAGCACTGGTTAACTCCTCAAAGATCTCAACAGGTTGTTCTGGGGGAAGCAGAAGCCGATTAACAAAGTGGGAAGATTTCTTCAGCTGCAGTAACAGACATAACATCAGATCCATAAAAATGGTCTGTCTACTTCTATCTCCCAGTATTCATATATAAGCAGTCATTCGAAGCAAGACGTTGTTCAAAGAATTCAATCTGTGAAAAAAAGTCAATAAAATCAGGTATCTGCTATATCCAGTTTTTCCTAATGGTAGAATATTTTGCTTTGTTTAAAGATAATTCCCTCTGCTATCCAGGGCACTTCCAGTGTGCTTCTGTGGAGGTAGCCATGCTCTATATACTTGAAAAGAGCAATAAGTTTTGTAAGATAATTCCTTATTCTCTTCATGTCACCTGTTAACTCCAGGCTTGATTCAGCCCCGTCCACAGTGTAGACTCTACGTAACAGTAATGGAGAAGGTTGTTAGTTACCTAATAATGATGAAACTCTGGATAATTTAGCCAGAATAAAAAGCTTGCTCTTTTCTGGATGATCTGGTTAATTATTTGGTTAAATTAGGTTAAAACCTTTTCTGTCGGGGTCTCTAATTATCTGGAAAGCCAGGTAACTGTGTCGTTTTAAAAGCTTTTAGGTTTGAATTATTCATCGACATAACCCAGCATCCCGGGAAGATTCCCAATTCTTCACCTGCCTTTTTGTGCATTAGATTTGGATTGAGACTCTCGAGCTGTTCTATTTACAGCTTCTGTAGATGCGAAATATTCAAACCATCTCCATTTTTTTTCTTCTACAAAAGAGAGAACCAACTTTGAGCTGTGAAGATGCTGGTGCTCAGCTTGGAAGATTGGTAGCAAATTTTCCCGAGAGACACAAACAAACACATACATAACTGGAATATCAATGAGGTCTTTTTAGAGGCGACGCATTAAAATGCAAGGCAGGAGATAATGAGATAAGCAGCAAGTTACAGGTTTCTTAATTCTAGCGTGAAAAGAGAGGGGGAAAAAAAATAAAAGAACAGAAAACCCCCCAAAGTAGCTTAGCACAAGGATCTACTGAGCTTGGTATTAAGCTTGCTTGGAGAGGGTGTTAGGGGTGCTTTTCTCCAGTGACCTCAGTGACACAAATAGAATTCAAAAGAATTATTTGGAGATGGAAAAGATATTAAAACCATGCAAAAAATTTTTTTCTTGGCTCCAGCCTTATAGCTATTTCCTACTTCTGCCTGTGCATTCCTGGATCAAATATATCTCTTCTGGTCATGACTATTCTGAAGAAAAAAAATTGTTCCCATTTCATGAGAGCAGACCTGTACCAGACATTGTACTAGGTGCTTTGATCTCGTTTAACTCTTACAGCAATCCTGCTGGATGATGTTTTTGCCCTATTGTGACAGATGAGGAGACTGAGGTTCAAAGATTACTGCTTAAGAAATAAGACCTAGGTTACTCAGACTCCAGAGGCAGGCTCCTAGCCACAGCTGCCTTCTGGATGAACAAAGTTATGCCCAGACAAATGATTTATCTGCCACGCTTCAGTCTGGCATGGGAAAGATATAGAACAAGAATGAGTCTGGGGCTACTTAGAAAGGATGCATTTGAAAGAGAACATCACTTGGACTCAGAAGATCTGGGTACCAGGCTTACCGCTGCCTTTAACTATGTGGCTCTGGGTGAGTTACTTAATTCTCTGATTCAATTTCTTCCTTGGTAAAACTGAGATAGAAATATCTATTTTTCAGCAGTGTTTTGAGGCTTAAGTCGTATCTGTATATGTGAAAGTGAGGAAGTAGTCAATACATGTTAAAAAACAAACACAAACAAAGAGCCAAACCCATACTCCAGAAGGAAATCAGGACAAATATCTACTTTTTTTTTTTTTTTTTTTGCTTCCTCCCTAGTCTTGCTGTCACCACCTCCATTGAGGCTTCATCATTTCTTACTTGGACTTTTGCAACGTTCTCTGTCTATCAGCATCACCTGCTCCCATGCTTTGTCACTGTCAAGAGACCTTCCCATCTTCGAACAAAGACAGGGTTCTAAAACGAAAGCATTACATAATCACGTGACTCCCCAGCTTAAGATCCTCCAATGGCGCTTCACGGACTCTGGAACAAAATCCAAATTCCTCACTGCAGAGTGGATCTGTAGTTGTTCTTAATGATTTGTCCACTGGCCCCTTTTTTAGGCCCTGGTCATAACCAGTGGTCTCTCCCTGACCACTGGATGGAGCTACCTGCAATTTGATAATGATTTATCCTTTCTACCTTCCGGCTTTTTAACATGCTGTGCCTTCTTTTTGGAATGCCCCTCAGCTCAGACACCGCCTCTGCTCTGAAGCCTTCTCTTATGTTGCCAGCCAGAAATTGCCTCATTTTTGACACCACAGCTAAAAGTTTACCAAATTGCGACAGTGATTTCCTTGTCTCTGTCTCATCTGCTAGATTGGGAGCTCCTGGAAGGCAAGACCAGGGAGGTTTATCTTGAGCCCCAAGCAGGATGCTTCATTTCTGTCAGTGATTCATGCAGCACTGAGGGTGGGAACGGATGATGTGTCCGTCAGGAGGTTGCTGCAATTGTCCAGGGAAGAAAGTGCCCCAAGAATGGAGGACCCGAACCAGGGCAGCGGCAATAGAGATGAAAAGGGATAAGCGGATTTCAGACATTAAGGAGATTATTTAGCAATAGAAACAATTGTGTGTCAAGTTTGAGGTAGAGAGAAGAATCCAGCATGACACTTGACAATGAGTCAGGTGGGAGAGCCTGAAATTTTCAACTGTAACACCATCTATTTGTCATTCAGAAAAGGAGAAAACTAACTGCTTAAGTGTATGTCGTGCCCAAGCTGCCCTGAATGATTCAGAAGTAACAGTTATAGCAACAGGTCATGAAGATGGAGATGTAGAAACTAGAGGTCTTCAGTCAACTCATGGGTGAGCTCAGTCCTTTACAGCAGAGGAAGGAGAGAAGGCTCAGAGGGATTTATGTTCTCTACCTAGACAGAAAGATTCCTGCCCATATCGTGGCTAAAATAACAAAGAGCGTGATTGCTCTATTGTTCTACTGGCCAGTGTCAAGGTGAAGATCCTGTATCTGGATGATTCGATCCAAACCTCCTTCAGTTTTCTCTCCAAATATTTGGCAATTCCGGAAAGGGCAAGGTTTATATATTTACTATTTTTATTTTTTGAGGGCACATGGCTATACTTAGATGGGTGGTGCTTAACAGGGAGTAGCACTTCATACATCTTTGATCGACTTGACATTTCCCATTTGAAAGACTTTCAACCTCCACATTTGGTTTGCAGCTGACGAAAATGAAGTTCCAAAATTCAAATAGACTTTTTCCCATTGACACTAGTGTCAGAAACAGACTTTGTCAGACCTAGCCTACCCGTCATTCAATCCTTGTACATTTTCCACTGTTTCCTGTTAGCTTCCAGCCTTTGCAAACAAATGTTTCAAAGGCCAGTAACTAAAATAGTTGGATACTCCAGGAGTTTAACTCCAACAGTTAAAATAGTTGGAGCTTTCAGCTTTACATTTTTTGAGGTTTCAGCTACACCTTGGTTTAGAAGACAAGTCTTGGTCTCAGGACCTGAAGATGTTATAAACTTCAGTTTCAAGAAAAAGCTATTTTGCACCCGTATTTCTTACACATTGTTTGAGGATAGGGAGAAGGCTGGTCATGGTTTAAACACTGTTGAGTTTAAAACAGTGGGTTTCATGCTGACTACATCTTAGAATCACTTCAGTGCTTAAAAAATATTGATGCCATGGTCTCATTCCCAGAGTTTCCAATTTAATTGGTCTAGGGTGCAGTGTGGGTGCTGGGATTTCTGCAAAATCTTCATTTGTTCCCAGTGTACAGCCAAGGCTTAGAACCCCTCTGTTGAATGTCTTGGCTTCCATGAGCTTTAAATGGTTTGTAAGAGCTGTTAGCTTCACCTTATACAGGTGACTATTCTGAGCTTTGGCAAGGAAATCAGAATGAGAACAAAGAAAAGCCAAGTTAAGATGTATGAAAGTATGCAGAATAATGGCTCGTTATTCACCAAACCCAGTAAAGGAAGGAGAAGATATTTTCATTTCTGCCAAAGGCCATATGTGAGTGCCTGTGGGGAAAGCATATCCTTAGTTTTGTGACTGAACCAATAATTCATATCTGATTCAGAAGCTGACTTTGTTGGATTTCAGCTCTACAGCTGTTCTCAGTCTAAGTCCAGCCCTCTCCCAATGGGACTGATTGTAGCAACACGTCTCATTTATAGAACTCATATGCAGGGGCCTGGAGACCCCAAACTGTAAATTAAAACCTTGTGTATATGACTTTGGTGAATTCAATTCAAAGGCATTTGGCTTCTCCAAATAGGCCATTTTCACTCGAAAGGGGAGGGGGAAACACAATGGAAAGGAAATAGATCTTTTATATTCATCCTTCCTATTTCTGGTAGGAGGTCTTGAGACAAAGGTAATAATGAAATAAATTTTAATAAAATGTCAAGGCTTTAGTGGGCCTTGGTGGGGGCATGTGTGATGGGGAGGAGAGGAGAGGGATAGCAAGCAGACAGGGAAGTGAGAAGTATGGGATTCCAGAACCTGAATGTTAGGGCTAAATTTGCTTAGAGTGCATCACCTGCTGGAAAAGTTCATCAAGATTTATTATGGGAGGCTTTTTCCAAGTTGACAGTGGGAAAAGAAATTGAGATGCAGAGAGAGGAAATGTTCTGACCAAAGTCACACCAGGTATCAGCAGCAGTGGAGGAACTAGAATTTCTGCGTCTGGGTTCACCACCCAGTGCCCCCCCACCATCATATTGCCTTGAAGATCCGGTGTCAAAGGAGGCCCATGAGGGAAGCAGGTGTTCTAGGTACCTGCTCTCCAGGACAAAGGAAGGCTGTGAATCTGAACGTCTTCAAGAGTTTCAGGCCAAGAGATTTTTCCTTACTTCACCCCAGAGTAGATAAGGCAAGGGCTCAAAGATGATTAAAAACTGCAAATAGAAGTGGGAGGCATTTTACAGGGGGAATCAGGAAGACCTGCACCTGACTACATCTGGAAGAAGAAGGTAAAGAACAGTGAATCAGGGCACACATATTTCTTCTAGAAACACGTTGTTTGATCATCAAGGACCTGGTGTTCTCCGTTCATCCCACGGAACATCATTTCATTTTCATTAATTTCTCATACATATGAGCACATCAGGGTGACCTATGAGTAAGGCAAAGAACATGCAGCCACAGGGACAAAGCGGAGTGAAAAGCTGGGAGTGGGATCCGGATTTGATGAGAATGGACAGCTCACCTGGCTGAATTCACTCAACAGACAACAGATGCTTGCTGAGCCCCCTCTTCGTGCCAGGCCCTGAGGATGCAGAGATAAATGAGACCCAGCCTCCACCTCTGCAGGACCTCAGGGTAGTGAGATTAAAGAGACATGTCAGCAAGTAATTGTGATCCTCCTGTGTGAGGAAGCCGAGGAAGGAGCCAGAGTGTAGGGTGGGAGCCATGGTGGGAGAAGTAACTTGGAAACTGATTTTTGGGGGGCTGAATGGGAGTGTGAGGAGGAAGTAGCAAAGCACAGCAGTATGGGCACTGGAACAAGGTGACGTGAAAAGACACCCCTGAGTCGGGGGTGTGATGACCCACTGGACTGATGTGTGTAGAAGGTAGGATGTAAGGGGTCATTAGGAGAAATAAAACCAGAAAGGTGGTTTGGAACCAAATTAGGAAGCCAAGCCTAGGAGTACAGCCTTCATTCTTAAGGGAAGAGGGTGGGATGGGGGTTTTTCCTGACTTACTTAGCCAAAGAGGGACAGGTTCAGATGGGAGTATTATGAAGTCATTGTCTGCCCTGAAAGGATGCATTAAAGAAGGAGAAAGGCTACAGGGGTGGAGACAAGGAAAGTGATCTCTGTAAGAGTCCAGAGAGAAGATGATCTAGAAATGGGGATAGATGTGGGAGAGATTTTAGACGGAGAACCATTAAGCCTGAGACTGACTGGATTTTGGGGAAAAGGGAAAGGACAGGGATAGGAGATAATGAGTCTCTCATTTCTATGCCTTTTTTGTTTCCTTGTTTAGTTTGTTTACTCCAGTTATTTAGATAATGTTTTCAATTCTGTGAATATTCTTCCCTGTACTGGTAAAGCCACATGTTGTCTTCCTGTTAATATTACTTAAAACTCCAGGGATCGCACTATTCCTTTCCCTCATCCTACTGTAACCACTGTAATTACTATTACTGATGTTACTACAGATGTGCTGTTTGGGAAGATAGGACATTTATACTCCAAATTCATAAGCCCAAAGCAATGCTGTAGCCTCCCCTTACTCACATGATATGTTACTGGAATTAATTTCTTAAACACACATTTAAAAAGAGCTTACTGCATTCAAAGTGCCGTAGCTAGTTCAAGGAAGTCATCCCAGGGCCAAAATGCAAGGCACCATGAGTGCTTCAGGAGTTCAGGCAGTGGGAACACTCCGGGCACTGTGCCATCAGGAATGGTCCCACAGACGAGGAAGCAACTAAAATTTGAGTTTTTATGAAAAAAGACAGTTTGAACCATGAAATAAATGGAAGGTCAAAGGGGCAAGAGAGAGAGCTTGAGTGAAGATGTGGACAGGTACATGTCTCTGACACAGCAGGAGACAACGGTGGGCTGATGGTGAACCACATTTGGGAAAGGGGAAGGGACTGAATGGTGCCATGGGCTCTGACATGCTTTCCAAGCTTGTAGGCCTGCTAGTGTTTGGACTGAGCCATCTACACCTTCTTCTGAATGACATCCCCTGATCCACACTGTGTACCATTGGGGTAATCAGATGGGATTGTATAGCTTCCTTTGTCCAGCAAAGTGTGATGGTTAATTGGGGCTTTTTCATCTGTGGATGAATGAACAGAAGATTGAAGCTCTGGATTTGGTCGTGCTCTAACCACCTTGCTCTAACCAGCGCAAAGACACCTCACAATCTCCTCATGCCACTTTTGCCTGGGACCCAGCACATCCTCATAAACAGAGTTTTCTGACATAGGTATAGCTAAGTGAATTTTTTTTTTTTTTAGATGAAATCTTCCTCTTGTTTCCCAGGCTGGAGTGCAGTGGCGTGATCTCAGCTCACTGAAGCCTCTGCTTCCGGGATTCAAGTGATTCTCCTGCCTTAGCCTCCTGAGTAGTTGGGATTACAGGTGTTCACCACCATGCTCAGCTAATTTTTCATAGTTTTAGTAGAGATGAGGTTTTGCCATGTTGGTCAGGCTGGTCTCAAACTCATGGCCTCTGGTGATCTCCCTGCCTCGGCTTCCCAAAGTGCTGGGGTTACAGGCATGAGCCACTGTGCCTGGCCTGTGAATGGTTTTAAAATGAGTCATATCTTGTGTTTTCACCCTCTTTATCTCTGCTTCCATGTTTCCCACTTGGAATTTAGTTGACCAACTACAGTTAGTTTCCCAAGTAGGGAATAGCATGCTTGGCCAACTACGTTCTCTTCTTGTAAGACGTCCTGCAGTTTATTGGATAAGGCAATAAACTGCAGCAAAGGAAAGCATGAGAGTCCTGGTGGATCTTGGTTATGGGGTGGTCAAATGACTCCAAATTGAATCTCTATGAATTGTAGTGTTCACGGGCTTCTTTCCAAGTCCACCCCATGTCCTGGTGTAGCAACGTCTGACCTCAGCTGCCTCAGATAGCAGACCACATGAAAGGATGGTTTGTAAATCCCACCTCATCATCCCTTCACTTGGATCTAGGTAAGAGCTTGGGTCTGCTGCAGGGATGTCATCTGCTTCTTCCTGCTCATTCTGCTAACCATCTAAGACTAGACCCAGAGTCCCTTCTGTCCACATCACTCCAGCTGACTGAGATTGCTATCCATTTTAAAGTCATAAATCTCGTTGTCTGTACCTCTCACTTGCAAATAGCTATATATTATCTTGCCAAATGACTTGTAGTGTTATCATTCCTATAATGTAATCGTTATGCTGTTACTGAAATTTGATGTGTTTATGCTTTGTTCCTCCAAATAGGTTGCAAGCTCCTTTATGAGCATGGGTCAGATGCAATGCTTCATTGTATAATAAAGACACTTTACATTTCTCTGGCATTTAGAGCTTATAAATCCTTCCACATATATTACCGTATTTGAGCTTCACAATAATTCTGTCAGGTTGGAAGAGCCAGTATTATTAGCAACCAAATTGGGAGTAAGAAGTTTTTAATGATTTGCCTAAAGTTACACTGTGTCATGTTTTCCAAGGAACTGGGGCCATTGGAGGTGCTCAGTAAGTGTCATTGATTTATCTGTACATTTTTTCCGAGCTCAATTCCACAGCCAGCACAGTAATTTAAGCAATAGGATTTGTGTTTTGGGGAGACGATTGGTTGTAAAGATATCCTAAATGCATTGGCTTAATATGCAACCTTCTTATTCACCGTGTTTGAATTGCATTTGGTAAATCAGAACAATGTGGATGATAAATCAGACTTTTCACGTCAGCTTCTTCCTCCTATCTTTTTCCAAAGTAAGTTTCAGAGAATTCCTTTGCTGCTTCACCTCTCCCTTTCACACTGCCTGTAAAGACACAGGTGGGGGTAATGAAACTGTGGGTTTTAAAATTCTTCTTTCCAGATGTCATCTATTTAGTTCTTGTGATATTAGTTGGCAGCCATATTCAATTTTAGAAGTGTGAAGATGACTTGAAACCATATGACAGAACTGTTTTACTTATGGAACCAAATGTTGAAAAACGCTTTGATAGTGAAAGTGGTGCAACAAAAATGTCATTCGTAAAGAGGGATTTTATACCTTTTATATTTTCAGGAGTCTGTCAACCTGGACGGACAAAAGTACCGAGTACTTGTTAACATCCTCAGCATGTATAGAGTCCTTTTCTATCCAAGTCTGTGCAGCACAAAGTGAATCAAAAAGCTGAGTAAATTAGCTGCTTCTTCCTGACTCTATCTCTCTCGCCTGCTCCCACCACTTTGGCTCCTATTCTGTCGTCAGTGTATTTAGACTAAAGTTTTCAATTTGTCTGAATTACCTGAAAAGTTGTAAGGATGAATGAGGTGTGAAAGCACTTTCAAAGTAGAGAATGGCTTTGATGACTCTAAACCCAATCTAAACAGAATTCTCTGTACTCTGTAATCCAAGAAGAAAGAAGAAGATGACAGTGATTAAAATGAAATTGAGAATGAGGTAAAATAGAATTGGACTTCCAGGGTGTGTCCCCAGGTCACAGGCAGCTGTGGTGAAGAAAAAAAAGCAACAGAGTTAGAAGGTTTCAAACCCAACCGTCACTTACTAGTGGTGTAACCGGGGATAATTCATTAGATCTCTTCAAGTGTTTGTTCTTATTGGTAAAACGCTGATAATAAGGCTCATCTCATCGGGTGGCTGTGAAGAGCAAATGAGATAAACCAAGGGAAAAAGCTTTGTAAATGGAAAGGTGCTATACAAAGGCGAGGGACTACAGTTATTATTTAGAACAATATCTTATGCCTTTGGCATGTGCATTTATGGAAGTATATGGTGGTATTTAATGTTCCAATGGATTGTTAAGGCACCAAAATGTCTGCAATAACTGAGTAAAGACTCAGGCCCAGCATTTACCAATTTAGAAAGTGAATTAATACCCTCGAGAAAACATGCCCACCACTTCCAAAGAGCACCCTTGCTCCTACCAGGAAGATCCCTTCTTGACCTGGCTTCCTCTCTGACCCTGGCCTTAGGCCCATCTTGTTCTTTGGCCTAGCTGGGATGATGATCTCTTCTTACTTTCTTTCTTTCTTTTGTTTTTTGAGACGAAGTCTTGCTCTGTCATCCAGGCTTGAGTGCAGTGGCATGATCTTGGCTCACTGCAGCCTCTGCCTCATGGGTTCAAGAGATTCTCCTGCCTCAGCCTCCTGAGTAGCTGGGACTACAGGCACATGCCACCATGTCTAGCTAATTTTTAGTTTTTGCGTTTTTAGTAGAGATGGGGTTTCACCATGTTGGCCAGGATGGCCCTGATCTCCTGACCTTGTGATCTGCCTGCCTCGGCCTCCCAAAGTGCTGGGATTACAGGTGTGAGCCACTGCACCCGGCCTCTTCTTATATCTATTGGAATCCTGTCTATTCTGCAAGGCTCACTTTTCTCTTGTCTTCTGTGAAAACTTTCTTTGAGCTCTCCAGCTGAAATTACTTCTCTTTCCACAATTATTCCACAAGACTTTATTGCTTTTGCTAGTCTGACATTTGCATCTATATTTCTGAGTTAATTGCTGTAGATCTAATCTCCTGTTAGGGCTGGAACAGCACAGGAGACACAGTCTTATTTAACTTGGTATCCCCACTGCCTGGCACAGGGTCTGCCTGACACCTGTTTTTGCTCCTGAAATGATATTTATTTGGAACTCCTGCAAGGTGTCTGATCTGGTCTGGATGACAACAGCTGGAAGAGCCCTGAATTAAAGTATCTTGTAGATCCTCAGAAAACACTTATTGACTGATTGCTTGATTTTCAGCAAAGAGCTTTAGAAAGGGATTCCTGATTAATCTTTCTTGTCACAACAGTAAATCCACCAAAACACTTTCTTCCTCTGAGTATTCTGGTGACTCCAGGTCTCACAATATAAGAAGTCTTTCATTTTAGTATTTTATTTCCATGATTATTTTTTCTGATTTTAAAAGTAGCAGATGGCCAATTTGGAAAACTTGGAAACTACAAAAAGTTTAAAGAAGAAAATAATAATAATACAATATTGAAGTATTTTGTTCTGTTTTTATGGGGTATGCAATTTTCAAGATTAAACTGTAACATATAATTTAATGACATTTTTCACTTCCTAGAACATCAAAGGCATTTTCCATGTCATTAAAAGTTCTGACAAAATAGATTTTTAGTTAACTACATACTGTTCCATCATATGGATAGATCTTAATTTACTAAACCATTACCTTGTACTGGTCATTTAGACTGGATTCAATTTTTGTTTATTATAAATTATTTGTACATAAATATTTTTATTAAGAAAAGACTTTTTGTTTCAGATTTTCTTTCTGGACATATAGTAATAGAAGAGGAATCAATAAGGTAGGAATATTCTTAAGCCTATGGGTACATTTTTCCAAATCTATTTCCAGAAATATTATACCAATTATGTATATTTTCATTAATGGGTGAGTGCCAATTTCATTATTCTTATTCTGTGTTTTATTACTTAAATTCTTTTGTTGACTTTGTTTTATTAGTGTGTTGTTGAATTAATCTCATTCTAATAAATAATATTTAATGATAATTTATTTTTAGAGGAATTTTTGGTGAAATTATAGATGATATCTTCTCAACTGATGATCTACTGCTACTAATATAATCCTGATGAGTATGGCATTAATGTTACATAATATGTGAATTCACATTCTTTTTATCCAAAAAACTTTAGTAACTGGCCGTAAGTGGGGCACAAGTGTGGGCTATTGTTGTTTTTGTTGTTGATATTTCCAAGGAAACAAAATTTAGGCAACTGACTTGTCTGAAATAAGCATACTATAGCAAATTAAGAAGAAAATAGTAGACCACAGTGACGTAAGAAATTATATTAAAATTGAAGAATTAATTCTAGCATACATTAAAAATGGAAGGTGAGAACTCAGTTAATTGTGTTAGTAAATAGTGTTAATATTTTTCTGGAAGTAAATTAAAAGTTCAGCACCAAAAGTGTATGTATATATACTTTATATCTATAAAATGATGTAAAAGCTTTAGAAGCAAGTCAAACAAAATTATAAATATAATGTATTAATATAGTATATTATTTAACAATATTTGCATATAATATATAAACATTAACAATATGTATATATAAATATATTATTTATGTTATTTATGATTTTGTATATTATAATTATAATATATTATAGATTATATAATTTATAATATATAATTTATATAATATAGATCATATAAATTATAATATATTATAGATTATATAAATTAATATATAGAAATAAAATTAATATATAAAAATGCTGTTAATTAACAGAATATATAATTACATATATATAATTATATTTGAGTTGCTTCTAAAGCTTTTATATCATTGTTTTCTTTTTTCTTTTTTTTTTAATTGCATTTTAGGTTTTGGGGTACATGTGATGAACATGCAAGATTGTTGCATAGGTACACACATGGCAGTGTGGTTTGCTGCCTTCCGTCCCCTCACCTGTATCTGTCATTTCTCCCCATGCTATCTCTTCCCACCTCCCCACCCCCACGCCCCTCCCCCATTTCCCCCCAGTGTGTAGTGCTCCCCTCCCTGTGTCCATGTGTTCTCATTGTTCAACACCCGCCTATGAGTGAGAATATACGGTGTTTGATTCTGCTCTTGTGTCAGTTTGCTGAGAATGATGGTTTCCAGGTTCATCCATGTCCCTACAAAGGACGTGGACTCATCGTTTTTGATGGCTGCGTAATATTCCATGGTGTATATGTACCACATTTTCCCTATCCAGTCTATCATCGTTGGGCATTTGGGTTGGTTCCAGGTCTTTGCTATTGTAAACAGTGCTGTAATGAACATTCGTGTGCACGTGTCCTTGTAGTAAAATGATTTATAATCCTTTGGATATATACCCAGTAATGGGATTGCTGGGTCAAATGGGATTTCTATTTTTAGGTCCTTGAGGAATCGCCACACTGTCTTCCACAATGGTTGAATTAATTTACATTCCCACCAACAGTGTAAAAGTGTTCCTATTTCTCCACATCCTCTCCAGCATCTGTTGTTTCCCAATTTTTTAATGATCGCCATTCTTACTGGTGTGAGATGGTATCTCAATGTGGTTTTGATTTGCATTTCTCTGATGACCAGTGATGATGAGCATTTTTTCATATGTTTGTTGGCCTCCTGTATGTCTTCTTTTGTAAAGTATCTGTTCATATCCTTCACCCATTTTTGAATGGGCTTGTTTGTTTTTTTCTTGTAGATCTGCTTTAGTTCTTTGTAAATTCTGGATATCAGCCCCTTGTCAGATGGGTAGGCTGCAAACATTTTTTCCCATTCTGTTGGTTGCCGATTCACTCTACTGACTGTTTCTTTTGCCGTGCAGAAGCTGTGGAGTTTGATTAGGTCCCATTTGTCTATTTTGGCTTTTGTTGCCATTGCTTTTGGCGTTTTGGTCATGAAGTCCTTGCCTACACCTATGTCCTGAATGGTTTTGCCTAGATTTTCTTCTAAGGTTTTTATGGTATTAGGTCTGATGTTTAAGTCTTTAATCCATCTGGAGTTAATTTTGGTGTAAGGTGTCAGGAAGGGGTCCTGTTTCTGCTTTCTGCACATGGCTAGCCAGTTTTCCCAACACCATTTATTAAACAGGGAGTCCTTTCCCCATTGCTTGTTTTTGTCAGGTTTGTCGAAGATCAGATGGTTGTGGGTATGTTGTATTTCCTCTGAGGCCTCTGTTCTGTTCCATTGGTCTATATCTCTGTTTTGGTACCAGTACCATGCTGTTTTGATTACTTAGCCTTGTAGTATAGTTTGAAGTCCGGTAGTGTGATGCCTCCTGCTTTGTTCTTTTTGCTTAGAATTGACTTGGCTATGCGGGCTCTCTTTTGGTTCTGTATGAAGTTTAAGGTGTTTTTTTCCAGTTCTGTGAAGAAGGTCATTGGTAGCTTGATGGGAATAGCGTTGAATCTGTAAATTACTTTGGGCAGTATGGCCATTTTCACAATGTTGATTCTTCCTAACCATGAACATGGAATGTTTCTCCATCTGTTTGTGTCCTCTCTTATTTCATTGAGCAATGGCTTGTAGTTCTCCTTGAAGAGGTCCTTTACGTTC
This sequence comes from Saimiri boliviensis, assembly GCF_048565385.1. NCBI lineage: Eukaryota > Metazoa > Chordata > Mammalia > Primates > Cebidae > Saimiri > Saimiri boliviensis. The sequence goes on from NC_133454.1 coordinate 57,275,581, forward strand.
CTTGTTAGTTGTATTCCTAGGTACTTTATTCTCTTTGTAGCAATTGTGAATGGCAGTTCGTTCTTGATTTGGCTCTCTTGAAGTCTATTACTGGTGTATAGGAATGCTTGTGATTTTTGCACGTTGATTTTGTATCCTGAGACTTTGCTGAAGTTGTTTATCAGTTTCAGGAGAGTTTGAGCTGAGATGATGGGGTCTTCCAGATATACAATCATGTCATCTGCAAATAGAGACAATTTGATTTCCTCCTTTCCAATTTGGATACCCTTTATTTCTTTTTCTTGCCTGATTGCTCTGGCTAGAACTTCCAGTACTATATTGAATAGGAGTGGTGAGAGAGGGCACCCTTGTCTAGTGCCAGATTTCAAAGGGAATGCTTCCAGTTTTTGCCCATTCAGTATGATATTGGCTGTTGGTTTGTCGTAAATAGCTTTTATTGTTTTGAGATACGTTCCGTCAATACCTAGTTTATTGAGGGTTTTTAGCATAAAGAGTTGTTGAATTTTGTCGAAAGCCTTCTCTGCATCAATTGAGATAATCATGTGGTTTTTGTCTTTGGTTCTGTTTATGTGGTGAATTACGTTTATGGACTTGCGTATGTTGAACCAGCCTTACATCCCTGGGATGAATCCTACTTGATCATGGTGGATGAGCTTTTTGATATGCTGTTGCAATAGGCTTGCCAGTATTTTATTGAAGATTTTTGCATCTATGTTCATCATGGATATTGGCCTGAAATTTTCTTTTCTTGTTGAGTCTCTGCCGGGTTTTGGTATCAGGATGATGTTTGTCTCATAAAATGATTTGGGAAGGATTCCCTCTTTTTGGATTGTCTGGAATAGTTTCAGAAGGAATGGTATCAGCTCCTCTTTGTATGTCTGGTAGAATTCAGCTGTGAACCCATCTGGACCTGGGCTTTTTTTGGGTGGTAGGCTCTTTATTGCTGCCTCGACTTCAGACCATGTTATTGGTCTATTCAGGGTTTCGGCTTCTTCCAGGTTTAGGCTTGGGAGGATGCAGGTGTCCAGGAATTTATCCATTTCTTCCAGGTTTACTAGTTTATGTGCATAGCGTTGTTTGTAATAATCTCTGACAATGGTTTGGATTTCTGTGGAATCTATGGTGATATCCCCTTTATCGTTTTTTATTGCATCAATTTGGTTATTCTCTCTTTTCTTTTTTATTAATCTGGCTAGTAGTCTGTCTATTTTGTTGATCTTTTCAAAAAACCAGCTCCTGGATTTATTGATTTTTTGAAGAGTTTTTTGTGTCTCTATTTCCTTCCATTCTGCTCTGATCTTAGTTATTTCCTGTCTTCTGCTAGGTTTTGAGTTTTTTTGATCTTGCTCCTCTAGCTCTTTCAATTTTGATGATACGGTGTCAATTTTAGATCTCTTCTTTCTTCTCATGTGGGCACTCATTGCTATATATTTTCCTCTAGAGACTGCTTTAAATGTGTCCCAGAAATTCTGGTATGTTGTGTCTTCGTTCTCATTGGTTTCGAAGAACATCTTTATTTCTGCCTTCATTTCATTGTTTATCCAGTCAACATTCAAGAGCAAGTTGTTCAGTTTCCATGAAGCTGTGTGGTTCTGAGTTAGTTTCTGCATTCTGAGTTCTAACTCGATTGCACTGTGGTCTGAGAGACTGTTTGTTATGATTTCTGTTCTTTTGCATTTGCTGAGGAGTGATTTATTGCCAATTATGTGGTCAATTTTAGAGTAGGTGTGATGTGGTGCTGAGAAGAACGTATATTCTGTGGATTTGGGGTGGAGAGTTCTGTAAATGTCCTGGTGAATCTGACGATTATGTGCCTTGGGGTTGCTCTTCTTGAGGAATATCTTTGTGGTGTTCTCTGTATTTCCTGGAGTTGAATATTGGTCTGCCTTGCTAGGTTGGGGAAGTTTTCCTGGATAATATCCTGAAGAGTATTTTCCAGCTTGGATTCATTCTCTTCATCACATTCAGGTACACCTACCAGACGTAGATTAGGTCTTTTCACATAGTCCCACATTTCTTGAAGATTTTGTTCATTCCTTTTTGTGCTTTTTTCTCTGTTCTTGCCTTCTCTTTTTATTTCATTGAGTTGATCTTCGACCTCTGATATCCTTTCTTCTGCTTGGTCAATTCGGCTGTTGAAGCTTGTGCATGCTTCACGAAGTTCTCGTGTTGCGTTTTTCAGCTCCATCAATTCACTTATACTCCTCTCTATGCTGTCCATTCTCGTCAGCAGTTCATCCAATCTCTTTTCAAGGTTCCTATTTTCTTTGCGTTCGGTTAGAACATGTTCTTTTAGCTCACTGTAGTTTCTTACTACCCACCTTCTGAAGTCTGATTCTGTCATTTCATCACCCTCCTTCTCCATCCGGTCTGGTTCCCTTGCTGGTGAGGAGTTGTGATCCCTTTTAGGAGGAGAGGTGTTCTGGTTTCAGGAGTTTTCATCCTTTTTGCGCTGGTTTCTTCCCATTTTTGTGGGTTTATCCACCTGTTGTCTGTCTCTGTCCCAGGGAGTTGGAGCTTTATGAGTTTCCGTTGCACTACTGCCTTTTTTGATTTTTCTTTCAGGTCTGACCCGCCCAGCTAGCAGCAGGCCTAGCCACTGCCTGCCCGCAGGGGCTTTGCTGAGCTGCTGTGGGCTCCGCCCAGCTGCCCTGAGTTCTTCCCTGTAGTCCTTTTTATATGGGCGTAGTTAGAACTGTCTCTGCAATGGTGGCCCCGCCTCTGTTATGGCGGACTCTCTCTGTTGTGGCAGGTTGCCTCGGCAATGGCAGCCTGCCTCCGTAGCGGTGGAGAGTCTCAGTAATGGCGGAAGCCCCTCCCCCACGGAGCCAGACCGTCCCGGTTCAGCTGTGCTTGGTTTGAAGGGCTCAACCCAGAGGGTTTCCAATTACTGTTTTTGTTTTCGTTGTTGTTGGGGGTGGAGGGGTGGGACCAACCGAGCCTGATCACCTGGCTCCCTGACTCAGAGTCTTTTCTTTTAAGTTGAACGACCCCGCGTTCTGGTCGCTTGTTGAAAAGGCGCCGGGATCTCCCGTGCTGCGACTCACGGAGTCGGCTCGAACTGCGGCGCCGGCTCCTGGCGGATTTTTTGCCTAGGAATCTCCTGGCCTGACTCGCTATTTCAGATGAATGGGCAACTCCGCCGTCTCAGGGCTCTGCTCGCCAGCTAAGAGGGCTCCCAGACCAGTGGCTTTTGTACGGAGAACCGCAGCAACAGGGAGTGGTCACAGCAGCTGCGCAGGCAGAATCAGCCCCGCGGGGGCCAAAACAGCCACACCGGATACACATTCTTTCAGAATGCATATCTTCGTGGAAAAAAAATGCCTTGAAAGGGAAAATTACTAAATTTATAACACAAACTAATTAGAAGTGATCAGAATAGCAATGTGGAATCATAGTCATTAAGAGCTTAAAGGGATTTAGAGACAGTGTAGTCTAACCCTTCTTTGCATAGATGAGGAAACTGAGCTCCACTGTAGTTAAAATAATTTATCTAAGGGAAGACAGCAGGGTAGTTCCAGAAATGCGTCTCACATACAGGGCTTTTTGTTCCTGCTGTAGTACATTTCCTACTTAATCACTCTGCTTCTCAACAAGTTATTTTATTAGAAGATATTGTACAAGAATTTGTGAACCTTCTTTTTATCTGCTACCCAAAGATCTTCAGTTGGTGTACATAAAATGGAACATGTTTTATTCTGTTATTTGTGGAGACATTATGTTGGAGTCAGATGCAGTTGACTACAGAAACACTAAAACAATACGTGGGGGGAAAATCCTCCACTGGTCTCCAAGAACTTGATGGTGTGTAATACATATTTTCCAACTATAATTCTGTATGATGTCACTTGAGACTCATCAGAGTGAATTTACTGTAAATCATTAGCTTTGTTATATCTATTACAAATGGATACCTTCCCAACCCCGAATTCATCAAGGATGAAGTTTTTTGGATAAACGGGGTATGAATTCACATTAAAACAACATTAGACTTTGGTGGGCTTATCTCTAGCAAATATTTGGACTGACTGGTCAAAAGCTGGGGTTTGGTTTGCAAGAACAAAATGAGGAAGAGAAGGAAACAAGGATTCCTATGATTTGGGGATGAGCGTGGAGGGAACTTCACAAAAAATCATCGTGAGGAGCTTGGTTGTTCCCCACTCCTGCTTTTTCATTGATCAATTTCACTGGCTTGCTGCTCAGTTTTGACGGTCAATCTCTATGTTGAAAATTTCTTTGGTAAAATTAAGTAGTCAACAGCAGGCATGCAACATAACCAGCCCCTGCCCCAGTCCTGGCCCTCAGATCCATTCCTTGAGTTTATCTAGACAGGTAAATATCTCAGATTCTCCTGGTAGAGGCCTAGCCTTTGTTGATTGCCTGTCCAAAGAAAGGGATGGCAAGGAGACCAGGGAATGTTAGTATTTTCCTTTTGTATAATGTGTCTAATTTAATTCCTGATTAAATTGGATAAGTCACCCTCATCTAATTTAATCATTTTTAGGCTGGCCAATGAGAAGGCCATCTCTCCCAGGCTGCCTGCTTCTCTAGACACTGGAAGAATTCCTTAAGTCCTAACTTTCTTTTTATTACACTTCTTAGGAGTACCAGGTAATAAATCAACTGGGAAGTACAGATACGGAAAAGCAATATTTAAAATGAGTTATGATGTTAAAGGAAGACTTGCTATTATGTTTTATCAAAGGCAGCCACTAACAAGCATAATGTAATTCACAATGCTTAAGTAGGATGACTTTAATTGCAACAGTCATTAAGCTCACAGGATCATTAAATGCATTAAAGGAGGGAGCCAACGAGCTATCATGAATGAAATAAGGTCCCCACTCACCCCACTTCACCTATTTAACTGGAATTGAACTCAGTCTGGGTCTCTCATATAGCCACATTCCTCTGACTTCGTCTTCTTTCTATACCGAGCCACTGTGACTATTTCAAAATAGTTCAAAGGCAAGCATTTAAGAGGAAACAAATGGAGACAGAGGTATTGTCAAACCACGGTTTCAATTTTCTAATGGATTAATTTTGCCGGATATTACGTTTTTATAGAATTTTAAAGTTTGAAGTCTAGTCACTTATCTGTTTTTGATGTTTGTTATCTTAAGAAACTTACATAAAAAAGAATTACCAGAATACAAAAGTTTCCGAGGTAATGACAGAAATGTAAATGGTAACTTACCAAATTGGCAAACATAGAAACAAATGATTTTTATTATTGGTGGAAAGTATGTAGGAAGCATGTATGCTCCTGAATTTCTGCTGGGACTACACATTCATTAAAATTTCTGGGGAATGATTTGGCGCCATGTTCCAAAAACCTTAAAAAACTATTTGTGGCCTAGTGTGGTGGCTCATGCCTGTGATACTAGCACTTTGGGAGGCCAAGGTGGGCAGATTGCCTGAGATCAAGAGTTGGAGACCACCCTGGCTAACAAGGTGAAACCTTGTCTCTATTAAAAATACAAAAATTAGCTGGGTGTGGTGGCACATGCCTGTAATCCTCGCTACTCTGGAGGCTAGGGCAGGAGAATCATTTGAACCCAGGAGGCGGAGGTTGCTGTTAGACAAGATCAAGCCATTGCATTCCAGCTAGGGCGACAGAATGAGACTCCGTTTCAAAAACAAACAAAACAAAACAAATTCTATTTATATATGTTGAACTGAAAACTCTGTACCTGCGAAGTTATCACTGAAAACTGTTAAGACTCAGTTTTAAGGATAAGTGTAAAAAGAAATAAGAAACACTCTAAATGTTTCACAATCAGAAATTCATTAAATAAAATAAATAATACAATTTACTTTTAAAGTGCTGTTTTTGAAGTGTATTCACTGAGAGAAAAAGACATGAACAACGTTAAGTGATAACATGTAGATCACAAAGCCTTATGAATGGCACAGAACCACTTTTGTAAAAAAAATTCTTTTTTTTTTTTTTTTTTTAATTAAATGCATGTCTACCTTCACATATGAAACAGTGGTGATTTATGCTCTGGTCCCTTTTTCTCCCTTCATCTTTCAACATTCACACCTTTTCACTCTATTATTGAGATACTGAAATTATTTCAGTTTTTGAGATGTAAGTACTCTTTCTTTCTGCTGGGCCATCTCACATATGATTTCCATTTTTAGAACACCATCTCTTCCATTCTCTCCTTTCTACAATCACTCCAAGCTTAGCCCAAACCTCATGTAAAATTTTTCTTAAGCCAGAAACCGTTTCTGGATCTCCAAAGCCTGGGTTGGGTTCTTAATGTGCTCCTGTTCCATAGCATATGTCTTCCATCATTGTAATTACCTGTTTACTTGTTCATATCACCTGTTCTCTCTGTGAGGGTGGGTGCAGCGGCTCACACCTGTAATCCCAGCATACTGGGAGGCCAAGATGGAAGGATTGTTTGAGCCCAGGTGTTTGATACCTGCCTGGGCAACGTAGTGAGTCTCCATTTCTAAAAAACAGAGAGAGAGGGAGAGAAAACGGAGACTGTATCCAGATTCTGATAGCACCGTATGTGGCAGCTTCTTCTCGAGATGGCCACCACAGAGTCTTTTCCTCTATCTGTGCACCGCACACCCGTGGAGAGGTAGGATCTATTCCTTCCCTTACCTTGAATCTGGGCTGGCTTTCACGGCTCAGACTGACCTCTAGAATGTGGCAGAAGTGATACTCGAGGACTTGCACTTGGGCTTCTTGGAACGTGTGTGGTGAATTAGTCATCAGGTAAGGAATGTGATCTCTGTGAGACAGCCGCTCTGTGAGGAATCCAAGCTCAGTGGAGAAGCCCTGGAGCAGACGTCCCCAGACGTTTTACACAGGGGGCCAGTTCACTGTCCCTCAGACCGTTGGAGGGCCGCCACATACTGTGCTCCTTTCACTGACCACCAATGAAAGAGGTGCCCCTTCCTGTAGTGCGGCGGGGGGCCGGATACATGGCCTCAGGGGGCCGCATGCGGCCTGCGGGCTCTAGTTTGGGGACGCCTGCCCTGGACAATGAGACAACATGTGAAGAGAGAGAGAGAGAGAGAGAGAGAGAGAGAAAGAAAGAGAGAGAGAAAGAGTTAAGGAGCACCAAGGTTCTAGTCATGTGAGTGAAGATGCCGTCTGGAAAGAATTCTCCAGCCATTAATTCATCAGATGCCAAGTGGAACCAGGTGAGCTATCCCCAGATTCTTGACTTACAAAATTGTGAACACAATAAAATACTTGTTTCAGCCACTTTGCTTTTAGTAGTTTGTTCCACAGCAAAAGATAATGGTAGCATCAGCCTTACATGTAGTAGGCTCTCAATAAATATCTGCTAAGGGAGTATATGATAGTAGTTTTACTTTTCTCCCCATTTTTTTCCCTGTTACTTTTGTTTTTTTTCTTTAATGTATATAAACAGTAAACTATAGAAATTTGTTCTTTTTTTAATGAAAGAAAGAGGTTCCATGAAATCTAAAAGTGAAAATGGCATGTGATGGCAGATTTTGGCCAGTTAGCCAGAGAACATCTCTCTGATTTAACCCAATTCTGTAGAAATACCATAAATCCTTTCTGCAAATGTGGCTTCTCCATAAGGGCCTTTGTCTCACTGAAGAAATAGTTACTTTGAAGCCCAATGGTCAGGACTGAGAGAAAAAGAAGCTTAGTGTTGAACTTTTAATCTCTCTGTGTCTAAAACCTCAAATGGTCATAGACAATCTTCACCTGTATAGCTTAGCCTCCTCTGAGCTTGGCATTCTCTATTATTTAATGAACAGAAGACATTATGTCTTCTCGTTCCTCTTACCAAACAGTCTTAGGTTCTTAAGGTTATAACAGAGAATGGAAAGCCTTCACTTTTCTTCTAATGAGGTTTCTATTGGTGGGGAGGCAGGTAAATGTCCATTGGCTCACTATGTTGTGGCAGGAGTCGGGGCATGGTGCTAACATTCTTCATATGAGAATTTCTTTCCAGTCTGGAAAGCAACACCCTAATTTTGCTTATGAGGCCAAGGGAGGGAAATTGTTGTCAGTGGTGTTTCTAACCAGTTCAAGCAACTGTGTCTAGGATGAATTAGGTGTCTTGGATGGATAGAGTGAAATGCTCTTTAGCGACAAGTGGGGGATTAGCTAGATGATCTGTGCTAACACTTTCAGCCCAAGAATTCTCTGGCATCATGGATTTCCACTTGGAGAGCTTAGTGCTTTGAGAATCATTTCAATCCTAGCTTGTTAGATCCCCTTATTCCATAAATATGTCCATGCAGTCCAGATTTTCCTCTGAAACTAAAGTCAATAAATGGTGAATGAAGGAATGCATGAATGGTTCAATGAATTAGATTCATAGCTTTATTTTTATTTTTTTGTTTATGTTGGTGAAATATCTATTAAAAATTTACCATTTTAGCCATTTCTAGGTGTAAAATTCTGTGGCTTTTAGTACATTCACGATGTTGTGTAACAATCACAATTATTTCTAAAACGTTTTTATCATTCCTATAACTAAGTTTTTAAAACATCCACATATTCAAAGGCTATTTTTTTTCTTATTTCTGGATTCTAAACCATTGATGTGGTCAAATAGCTGACCTTGAGATAAGTGCTTTATTGCCCACGTCCTCCATGGATGAAATATTTAAGAAACACATGCACCAAAGTAGTAACACTGAAACAGACTTCTCAATGTACCAGTCATGTCAGTGGTTGTAAATCCTCTGAGAAGAGTTAACATCTAAAAGAATAACAGCTGCAAATGGTGAGTCATTCAGATCATGTCAGGGCTGGGGGTTGGGGGGTGGGTGAGCATTGCTACGTCTGCCCTGTGCCTATTCTGCTGCTAATCCATGTGGCTCCCCTAGCTACAGGAATTATTGTATGGTCCAGGCTGGGCCGATCTTAGTATCTCACTTCTAGGCCACAGCAATGGACCAAGGATGAGCATAGGGTCCAAACCAGGGTGGATTTTTCTTTTGGGTTTTTCAAATTTCAGTTGGGAGAAGAGAGGCTTTATTTTCATCTCTGGTTCTGGAGCATTTGGAGTCTAAATCTGGAGTAGGTGACAGTCATACCCTACTCTGTTAGGTAAGATGGTTTGGGAGAAGATACCTAATATTTGGAGAGAAGCAGAGATGAGAGATGAAAAGAGAGATTCCTTACAGACTTTGATTCTTGGCTTAGTTGTCCCTAAAGCCATATCCACAACAGCCTTTTCAGTTGTTGGGCTAGTACTAATCCCGCTCTTTTGCTTGAATTATTTTAAGGTGTGTTTCTGTGCCTGGTAACCCAGAGTCCTGATCAATATGGGAATATTTATCACTGCAGCCAAACTATGTATTTTCATCAGTCTTATGTATTCCAGCCAGTGTTGCCAACCTGTGACTTTGTGGGAAAAGCATATAGAGACAGGAAGACAGTGTTCCCCATGCCCATCCATCCACAAGTTTAATACATCTGTCCATCCATACTCCAGCCCCATGGATATTACATGTTTGTGAATATAAAGCAATACCTTTTAATTGCTATAATCTTTTATGTCTTATAAAATCCTACCCATTGTTCAAAATGTTCACCATACAATTGCAGGAAACAGAAAGTACGCTATCCATTTTAAGCAGCAAGGGATTTAATCCAAGGAATTAAGTACAAATGCTCCTCTACTTATGGCAAATCCATTGTAAGTTGAGGAGTGTACTGAATGTATATCTCTTTCGCACTATTCTAACATTGAACCATCTTAAGTTACAAAATCGTCGGATGTGCTGGAAGAGCAGACTCTAGGTGGGGCCTCCAGGAATGAGTCTTAGAAGAACACCATGAATTTAGTCTGCCAAGAAAATTTCTACTTCTGCCACAGTCAGGAAGAAGAGGAATCAGTACGCTACTACTGGAATTACCAACTTTACAGCAGGAACCCAAAAGCTGCTTCTGATGTCTTTGCAACTGTCTTTAATCACCCACAAAGCTAGTGAATAGGCAATACCAAGTGTTGCTGCAGAAAAATCCCAAAGTATCCACAGCTGTACTTGTTGGTGGCAATGGCAGAATTCAGAGAAACTCACCTCCACCTTCCAAATATGGCAGGTGTACCTAAATGTGTACCATGCTCAGTTGGGTAAGAGAAAAATAGTGTTAGAACAGAGATGGGGATAAGCGTGCTGCCTGTGCTGGTTATGCCTCATCTTTGCATTTAGCTTTGGGTAGCCCACTTGAAGAGGGAAAGAGATAGATAATGTATTTGGAGAGAGTGGACAGGGTGATGAAAAGACCAAAAACCATGTTATATAAAAAGTAACAGAAAGATCTGGAAATACATAGCTTGGAGAGAGAAAAACTCAAGAAGGCTGTGTTGGTTTTTGTTTAATATTTGAAAGGCTAGTTCTTTACGGTCTCTAAGGGTAAGATGGAAGCTATAGAAGTTAGATTTTAATAGACATAAGAAAGAAACTTCTACTAATCAGAGCCATGGAATGATTATGTTGCTCTGGAGATAATGAGTTTTCTATCTGTAGAAGTACCCAACCGTTGTTTGCATGGCCAGGTGATAGATTTTGGAAAATACTGTATTTTTAGATGCTGGAGACTTGATTATCTATCTGCTATGAAGTTAATTTTGGAAAAGTCCTTTACTTTTTAAAATTTTTCTGGGTAGCTGTGTAAATACTAGATTAGATAGATTCTTCTATCTAAATACTAGATTGAGAAAGAAGTGAAGTAGAAGGGGTCTGAACACAAAGTCTCTTTCAGGATCCAAAATAAGATCTTGTATTGGAGAGGCAGCTTTGTTGGGCTTGGGAAAGGGGCAGAACGTGGTTGAAATAACACCCTTCAGGGGTTAGAAAGCAGTGAGAAATAGCAATACCTCCCAAAATAGTATTTCGGCAAGGTAGCCTATAGGAGATTTAGCTGTAAGTTAGACTTGACGGAGGGGTATAAGGGGTTTGGTATAAATGATAATAGTTACTGATGGTTGATCACACAGTATATAAAGTATATATATTTAATATGCATGAGAGCTCCTTGATTTACACATGAGGACTATGGAGAGATTAAACAAGTTAAATGACTGACTGTCCAAGGCAACAAAATTACTCAGGAGAAGAGTCAGGATTTGAATCCTTGGCTATTTGGCCCCAGAACTCATGCATATACATTGCACTACACCATGCTCCATGTTCAAATTGGGAAAGCATGAAAATTCAGCTGGTAATAGATCTCAGGCTATTAACAACCAGGGTCTAACCAGTAGGGCTAGGAGGGTATGGTAAGCCAAATATCAGAATCATTTGGGCAGTGAATGACCCACTCTTCTTTCAATAGGAAGAGTAACACAGACTAAATCTATATATAGCCAAATAATGCTATTTTTGAGACATCTTTACTAACCGATTTCAGCACCATTTATTCCAACCAGGTATTCATCCATCAAATAGAAATAAAAGTGATTGCTTTGAAAGGTTCATGTGAGGATTGACTGAGATAACATATATAAAATGCTTGCCTAGAATGTCTATGCTGAATAAAAGGAAGTTGACTCCAAATTCTGAAGTTGTTTTGCTTTAGAGACATGGTCTCGATGTTAGACCACGTAGTCAGTTGGAAGAACAACAGAAGAACAGTAATTGCTGAATTCTCAGGAGAACTTCATTTAAAGAAAATCCATTTGTGACATGTTATTTTTGTCCACCTGCCGCTCTAGCCACACAGGGAGCCAGGAGCGGAAGTAAAGAGTTCAGTTTATAGTTAGTGAATCCAATTTATGTTCAGGTCAAAACTCTTGACTGTAAGGCCAACTGATGTATTTGGCTGTTCAGTCACTATTTTCATCAGAGTAGGCAGTTGCTTATGTGATATGATCTGAAAGTCACCGAAAGGCCTTCTGTCCTCAAATCTTTCCTCTTTCAATTGGGCATGGAATCTGAAATTCCATTCTGAGAAATCTAATCTTAAGTTAAGGCCGTGATTCTCAAACTTCGCTATGCATTTGGGTCTCTTGAAGAACTTATTTAAAATACTGACCCAGACCTACTAAGTCTCTGGAGTTGGGGCCTGGGCAACTGTATTTTTGACTAGATGAGTCTAATGCACAACACAGTTTGAGGGAAAACAAGATGAAGGCATTATATCTATAGAAGTCTCCTATTAAATTCCTAGTCTTCTCTCAGGGAGGTTGCCCTGGTTCTCCAATTACAGTACCTACCTCCTCATTCTACTAAAACTGCTCTTGTCAATATCATCAGTGAGCTCTATGTTGTCAACTCGAATTGGTTCTTTTTAGTCCTCATATTATGGGTCCTCTAGGCAACACTTGATGCCCTTTACTACTATTCCTCTCAATCCATGAGACTGTCTACTTGCAGCTGTATCCAAACAGGGAAGCAGGAAGGGAAGTAAAGAGTTCAGCTTCTAGTTAGCAGATCCAATTTATGCTCAGGTAAAAACTCTTGACTGTAAGGCCAACTGATGTATTTGGCTGTGCAGTTCCTATTTTCATCAGAGAAGGTGGTTGCTTATGTGACGTGATCTGAAAGTCACTGAAAGGCCTTCTAGATGTCAACCTCTCCTCGTTTCCCTCCTTACCTCATTGACTGTTCCCACTGCTTCTCCCTTGCTGGGTTCTCCTCCTCCATTCAACTCCAAATAAGAAAGTTTTCCAGGGCCTGTAGACAGGCCCTGCTCTTCCTTGTATACTGTCTTCATGGACTTAAATATCTAGTGGCCAGCAATTTCTACATTTTTACCACTTACCTAGTCTTCTCCTCTGAGCATCAGATTTATGCGGTCAACCACCTACTTGATAGATTGACTTGGATATCTCACGATTATCTTAAACTGAACACATTAGAAGTGATCTCTAAACCTTTCCACATCCCCACATCATTCTCAAATGTAAGGTTCTCAGGAAATGGTATCACCATCTACACAATTGCTCAAACTAGAACCCAGCAGCTATGCAGGATTAATACTTCTGCGTCTTTACCTGCATCCACTTCATCAGCAAGTCATGGCAATGAGCTCCCCATTACGGCCATTCAGCAAGTCACTGTCCTCTTTCCCAGAATCCCTTCTGGTAACTGCTTCATCTCTTATACTGCTTACATAATTCTTAAAGAAGCCAGAACATCCTTTAAATAACTCAAAACACAAACTAGATCACTAATATCTCCCTGCCCCCAAGCTATTCAGTGGCTTCTCATTACATTTAGAATAGGATTGATTTTTTTTTACCTGGGTCTGTAAGGTACCCACTCGTTTCTTCCTCATCTTGGTCTATAAACCTCTTTACCTTGCTACTTTGCTCACCGTGTTCTAGGCACACTGGCCTTCTTTAACTTCCTCAAATACTCCAAGTTATTTTCCTCTTCAGGGCCTTTGCATATGCTGTCCTTCTGCCTGGATTGATCTTCCCCTCCATGATTATTTCTCATCTTTCAGATCTTAGTTTAAATCTTACCTTCCATAACCAGTCTCCCTAAGTAGGTATTCTCTGTTATTCTCCATTAATTCTTCATAGTGCTTTGAATTTTGTAATTATTCATTCATTCCTTTGTTAATTGCCTATCTCCCACTCTAGAATACAAGCTCCATGAATTCAGAGATTATGTGTATATACCCAGTTTCGGAAAGTGTCTGGCCTATGTTACTTGCTCAGTAAAAATCTGCTAAATAAAATGATAAAAAAATTCAAGATGTTAAAATAAAATACAGCAGAATATTTTAATTTTCTGGAAGTTTGAGCAAGTTTTTCTAAGCATAAAAACCATAAATGTAAAGATTGACAAATCTGACTGTATTAAGTACTGAATATTTCTATTACAGAATTGAAAGATAGTAAATGAACTGGAAAACATCTTTGCAAAATATTAAAGGGATTTTTTTCAAATTAAGAAGAAAAAGATGAGCAGACTAATAGAAAAATAAGCAAAATGCATGGTAACTTACAGAATAAAACTGATAAATGGCCACTAAATATATTATAAGAAATATGTTCAACTTCATTCTTGTAAACATCAGTTTTTCATTCTGTTGAATTTGCAATACCCAGGTCAGGCATATATGGAAACAGTTAACTTTCATACACTAATGTCATACACTAACAGTTAACTTTTCTACATGCCTTGTAAATTAGTGTCACATTTTTATTGAATGATTTGGCCATGTGTAGTGAAATTTAAAATGTGTCTTCCCTTTAACTCAACACTGTTTTGAATGAGCAATTTTAGGAATTCATCCTTAAATAATATTTTCACAATGTGCAACATATATTGAAGGCTGTTTAGTTTGACATTGTATAAACAGAAACTGGGAACCCTCTGATTATTCAATAACATAATGGTATATCCATACAAAGAAATACAATGCAACTCTTAAAAAGAACAGTGCTACAGATTTATGTATTCTGTTTCAGAAAGACATCTTTGATATATGGTTAAAATGAATGATATGTGTAGTAATTTCCTATTTTTAAAAAAATGCATATATTAATAAATTGCATAAATATGTTCAGATATTCATGGAAAAAATAAAGAAATGACTGAAATTCTTAAACATGGCTATTTAGGAAATTTGATTCTGGAGACTTTCCATTTTATTCCATATAGGTATATATCTCATATTTCTGTATTGTTTGGATTTTTTTTTTACCCACAGCGTATGCTGTTCTGTAATTAAACAGAGGGTGGGGTATGTGTGTGGGGAGGTGGGGGAGGGAGAGGGAGAGGGAGGGAGGGAGAGAGAGAGAGAGAGAGAGAGAGAGAGAGAGAGAGAGAGAGAAATGTGCAGAAGACAAACGATTACTGTTTCATGCATTTTGTCATCAGCATGGTCACAGCTGCCTCACTAGGCCTCCTGGAAGGTCAGACACTCGGCCAAGGGTCACAGGTTCCAGCCCTTCCCCTCTTCTTCTTTACCCCAAGAAGGAGAGGCACTTACTTTAGCATCACATGATTCGGCAAGAATCAAAATGAGAAAAGGCTGCGAGAAGCCTTTATCAACCATGAAGCTCTTTCAAATACAAGCGGTTATAATCATAATCAAAGTGTACTTCCCATCCCGGGCAGGACTGGCTGGTTACCGCAGAAAACCCTCCCAGTGAGAGCTCGGTGCCAGCAACCTGCAGTCCCCTTTATCCCAAATAGCGCTGGCCCCACTGTCCCCCTTTCACCACCCCCTGCTTCTCAGGGAGGGAGTCCAGCCGGCCTCCTGCCTCCTCACTTCATCCCGGCCCTGACGCAGCCGCTTCCCAGCAGAGCTTGGCTGTTCCTTGAACTTTCACTGTTGGTTCGATTTCCTCCAGTGGTACCACATGCTGCTGTGCAAACAGAGCACGTGGTCCCGCCAAACAAAGGAACATGTGTGCTGCAAACCATCCCCCTATCACGGGAGCGCCGCGCTCCGCCAGGAGAGGGCCGGGCCTGCGCACTCCAATTTTTCACTGCAGTTTAAACACTCCGTGAGCCTCTCAGGAAGCGGCGGGGGTGGGGGGTGGGGGGCGGCCGGAGAGAAGGGGCCCGCGTCTCCGCCGCTTCCATCGCCGCCCTGGAAAAATAGTATCTGAACGCGCACGCCCGACCAGGCTTCCCCCAAGCTGCTAAGATTTCATTTCACCTCCGACAGGCTTCACGGGGACTCGCTGTTAAAAGATCACTCTCCCGGGATGCGGTCGGCGGGGAGGGGGCCCCGCGCTGTATACAGCTGTCAAAACGTCTCCGACAGGAGACGAAGGCACATCTGCACGAGCCTGTCTCAGGCTGCGGGGCGCACGGCGAGCACCTCAAACCTATCAGTGTAATGCCGAGCGGTAATTGCATTAGGATTAGTTATCTCCTGTGCTCTGCTCATTAGCCCGGAGGATGGCTCGCATCCAGCGAGAGGGTGGCACAGGGAGAGGGAGGGGATGTGCGCCTAACAGGTCGTGATAATGAAAGACTCGCTCTCCTGGAGTTTGCTTCCCCCTCCACCCTCCCCACCCGGCCCCCTACTCTCCGCCTCCCTCTTCCTCTAAACCTCATTTCCTGACTTTTTTCCTGAAGGTCTTATGAAATGTGCAATTTAGGAAGATTACAATGGAAAAAAAAAAAAGAGAGAGAGAGAGAGAGAGAGAGAGAGAAAGAGAGAGAGAATCGAGACTGGTTGAAGGTGGAGGAGGGATGCTGCAGAGAGCGCGGGGAGGGACTGTCTGAGTCAAAGCAAGAGAGGGAGGAGGTTGGGACTCTCTGATGCCAAATCCAGGGGGCACGAGAATACCGGGGTTCTTTTTCTGCCGGAGCTGGTTCTTGACATGTTTTAACTTCCTTCCCTATGTAATGCCTAAGACCAGGGTGAGACGGAGAGATGACGATTTCCCGGGGATTTGGATCCGCACCTTGAATTGTGTGAACTCTGAAGGCCGCGCCCATCCCGGGCTGAGCTGGTTGAGCTAAGCTGGCTCCCTGCTCCGCATTCCCACAGTTCTTCGGAAACTCCAGGGAGGAGATGCTTGTCTCATGGCTGGTCCGCAGGGAACAGGGACCCAGTGATTTTATTCTTCAGTGCACCTAGCACACTGTGTGGCATACACAAAGTGCTCAAAAAAAGCATGATGAATAACAGTTTTATTTTTATTTTCACTTTAGAGGCAGGATCTCGCTCTGTCTCCTAGGCTGGAGTGCAGGGGCACGACTATAGCCCATTGACTTCCTTGGCCTTCCAAAGTGCTGGGATTACAGGCATGAGCCACCAAGCCAGGTCTCAATAACTTTAGACGGTCAGGGGAGGGCATCATCAATTTCAAAAGACACCACATAAAAAACACGGTTTTCAGGCAGACCAACCGATGTACTGGCAATACGAACGACGTCAGGTAATCTAGCTTCTCTAAACTTGTTTTCCTCATTTGTAAAACAGGAGTAATAATTTTACCTCATAAAAATGCTTATTTATATGTCTGTAAATCACAAAGTCAACGGAACACATAGTAGGTGCTCTGTAGACGTTAGATCCTCCCGACATCTTGCTTTATTCATCCCTAAAATGGGGATTAAAAAAAGAAACTCTTTGATGTCTCAGGAGGAGGTAATTAATGTTCTCTTAACCCATCTGAAAGGGCCAATAGAGTACAAAGTTGTTTTATAATTAAGAAATGTATCAAACCCCGTGCAGGACTAATTACTGTGCAAATTTGATTGAGGCCTGTGAGGACAAGATTGCCTTTAATGGGTTGCAGCGTAGGGGACTATTTAATATTCTTCAGGGAAGTTTGAATACCCAAGTCTCAGCATTGGAGATTGCCTCACCAACCATTAGGAACACTACTCAATGGTTTGGAGTGAATACACCAGGGCTTTGCTTAAATAATTATTTTGAAACTGGAAGGTTTATTGAGAGTTCAGGGTTCAGATTTAGAAATGTCAGAAATAGAGTTTTATTTGTTTCCATTGCACATAATGAATTGCCCTTTAAATAATGAAGCAATGAAAATGCCAACCACCACATACTCTAAAGGATTGCCAAATGTTGAATTAGGCCCCTGTGAGACTCAAGTCTTCAAAGCCACATATATCAGAGAATTGGGGCATTTAACGTTTTCATAGAAATCATTGATTCAGAGGGAGTTTCAGTGAGGGCCGCACCCCTCACCAAGTCCACAATCTAAACTTTTCAACTTCTTCTTTAGTTTTTCTGGAATACCCTGGGGATCCCTTATTCCTGGGCATCTAGAATAATATTTTGGAGAGGTGACAACTGAGAGAAGCTCCCAGAACAGCCTGTTTGGATTCTATTTTCTTTGTCAGTGAGGTTATGCATGGGGACAAGTGGGAATGAGGGATGTGATCAGCTCCTTTCCTCGCCATCTAAGGCCACTGGTTCTGCTTCTCACAGGTCAATACTAAAGGAAGTGTGAAGGACTGGAGTGTCTTCGCCTTGGGGTCAAATCTTTTCCTACCATCCACCGAGCCTCGGAATACCAGTCATTTTCCCTTCTTATACTTGATTCTTTCTGTCTCTTCTCCATCCTCTGCAGATAAGATTTCCCTCTCTATTTCCTAAGCTAATTCATCCACATTTGCCCTTGAATTCATTGCCCTCTTCCTCCATCTGGGGTTTTGCCCCTTCATTAGCATTTATTTCTCCTAAGTATATTTTACATCTCCTTGTTTAGTGGAGCTTTACTTGATTTACTTCTGCCCAGTCATAGTCCAGTCCTCTTGATATTGGAAATAAATCTTCATTTGAGTTTGCTCTTTTTCTAGTAATTATTTTACCTTCTAGAAACTCTCCTACTTTCTATCTCATCTGTCTACATCTATTGCCTCTGCTGTGACATTACCCATGTCTCTTCAATCCCCTGATATCCAGCTTTGTCTCCTTTAGTCCACTGATAGACAATGTCAGTGGCCCATTTCGATCCAATTTTATCCATTTCTCCTTAAGGCCCCTGAGACCTATGCCATGTGGCACTTTCTAAGTCTTTTCCAAATTTCTCTGGCTGTTGCTCATCTGGGTCTCCCAGGCCTCTTTTTCTTGTCCATCTCCCAAAATATGCACATACCTCAATAATCAGAACTGACATTTATTGAGTACTTATTGTGCATTTTAATCCTCCCATAAACCCTATAAACCAGATACATTAATCATTTCATTTTATAGAGGAAGAACCTAAGGCTCAGAGAGCTGGTAGGTGTCAAATCCTGGTCTGCTTTGTCTAACGGTAGAGTTCAAGCACTTAACCAGCTGCTCTGTTGTCCAAGGTTTGGTGTCCTGATCTCAATCCCCCACTCTTTTACTATTGTACACATCTCACAACATCTGCAGGTCCCACCAGATCTCAAATCTCAAATGCGCTGTACTGATGAGCTGACCACCCTCATTCCGGTTCTCCATCCTGACGTCTGTCACAGATCCACTATTTTTCCCAGGACCAAGGCCTTACCCCTAGAACCCTCTTCTCTTTTCTTAGCTCACCTTTCTCAGTCCTTCGTTCTTCTAGACTCTAGGTCTTGAGCATATTTCTTTCATAGTATCTCTTGAATATTTTCCCAAATTCCATTCTCACTACTGTCCCCTTAATTTAGCTACTTAAATGAACCCTTGTTGGAACTAATACACCATACTATTATCCTCTTACTCCCTACTCCCGCTGTTGGTTCCCACCCAGTTTACCCTGTTCATCATTGTCAGAAAGATCTGAAAACATTTCTATCACATTCACATGATTTTACTCTAGGAACTTTACTGACTTCCCTCTACCGTAGTAAAATTGATTCTCGTTAGCATGTCATTCCATGTCTTTTATGTTCTTGTCTCCCTATTTTTCATTCTACATCATCTCAATTTTTCTAAACAATCCTTTTGTCTGTTTTAATTAGTTAACAAATTAACTGATATCTTGTTGTATGCTAAAAATGCCGTACTTAAGACCCTGTTGCCATCTCATCTGCAGAAACCTGGGGCAATAGCATTATGGTGTGGGTTGCAAGTGCATGAGCTAAGGACCTGAACGCAAAGTTCAACTCTGCATTTGCTAGCTTAAGAGACCTTGAAAGAGTTCCCTAATCATCCTGTGTTTTCATTTTCTTATCTGTAAAATTAGGAGCTGTCCTGAATTCGAATAAATAAGTAGATGTAAAGTTGATGGTAAAGAGAATAGGCTCATCAAATGGTAGCTATATTTAATACTTTTTAATTTTCCCCATATGCTTGGTGCTTTTCTGATTCTGGGCCTTTGGTGAAGATATCCTTTTTATGGAATTGTCCTCTTCTGTGTCTCTGCTGATCAAATTCAAAATATACTCATCCCATTAGCTCAGGGAAACCTCCCCCCAATTCCCCTCAGAAGAGGAATTGTCCCCTAAGTTAGTTTTGGGTCTTAGAACAGGTACCTTGCAAATCAACCCTCAATTATACACTGCTTTGTGCTACCCTCTGTGTGCTTTAGCATTCATCTCTACTCGCCCAACCACCTCAGGGCTGTCCAGGAGAGTATTAAACACCTAGGATGAAGGAAGATGAGGAGTCCCTGAGGGAACACTCAACGAACAGAATAATGGCATTGAGAGGGAGGGAAGTGAGTATATTAAACAGGAAAAGTCAGGGCAGGTGTCAGACATTCCCTTTCTTCCTTTCTTTCCGCCTTTCTTGGACAAAATAAGTAGTGCATTTAACTGATATCTTCAACAAGCACAATCGAAGGATATGATCAAAACAGAACTTTATTTTGTTTCCCACTGCCCATTCAAAATTTATTCAATGGAGATAAAGTTTCCCTGCCCTTGGAAATGAATGGGCCCCACACTTTAAAAAAACCCTATTTATTAAGATATATTTACGTACAATAGTATGCACAGATCTTAAGTTTTCAGTTTGATAAGTTCAGTAATGGTATACGCTGGTGAAACCACCTCCCTAAACAAAATAGAAAACATTTCCATTACCCCAGAAAGTGTCCTCATTCCTCTTTTCAGTTATTTACTTTCCCACCAACTGTAACTTCACCTCCACTGTCTTGCTAGACACAACCACTATTCTGATTTCTTTCACAGCAGGTGAGTTTGGTCCTTCCAGGACTTCCTATAAATGAAATTAAAGAGTAGTATGTACTTTTTTGTGTCTGTCTTCTTCTGCTCCACATATTGCTTTAAATATATGTCCTCGTAGTAGTTTGTTTTTATGTTATTGCTAAGTAGCACTCTATTGTATAAATATATTGTAATCTGTTTACTTGTTAATTGACACTTGGGTGCTTTCTAGCTTTTATGCTATACATTTATTTGTGTGAGTGTTTTAGTGGACACATGTTTTCATTTATTTGGGTTGACTGCCTAAGAGTAGGATTGCTGAGTCATAGAGTGAAGCACATGTGATGAGAAATATGCCATTGGGAATTGGTCCTTCAAGCAGTAGACTGTATGGCCAAAATGGAATCCCTTTATCAAGTCCCCCATTTAAGTCTTAGTTTTCTGTGAGTTTTTTTCTTTTCAAAGTCTTTTGCAACTTGAATGCTCATGTTGCCAGCCATTTGTCTACTTTTGTTAAATATTTATAGAAACTCTTATAAGGCTCTGGGTGATTAATGAACTTGAAGCTGTTTCTTGCAGAGTAGTCTTTTATTTGTTCATGCAGGTTTTTTTTTTTTAAAGGTGTCAAGGTGCTGCAGAAACATCACTATACTTCTTAATACTCCTATGAACCAAAGCCAGGTCAAAGATGCTTATTTTGCAATTGGTGAAGTTGGGGTATAGGGTGGTGGCAGGTTGTGCAATAATTTCTCTGTAGAATAGACTCATCTAAAATGTCCCAATATTAGTCTGCATCACCCTTACTAAGATGTTGAGGGCAGAACAAATGAACAAACAACCAGCATGAAAGGCCCCGGGTTCAATTATCTGCATGCTCCGATCCATCACTCACTTCAGATATCACAGAATGAACACTCCATGCCCTTTAGGGTCATCTTGGTGCTTCCACTTAGTAATTCCTTTGTGGTATATTCCAGATGTAGGGTATTTGGCTTAAAAAAAAATACCACAGACAAGATCCACAGCATCACTGCTATGATTTCACTGGCTCCTATGAACAAAGCTGAATTTTGTCTCTTCTGTATTTAGATGAGAAACCTCTAAGGAATAGCCAAAGCATTGAGAAAGAAGGGTTGGCAATTCACTAGTGAGGCAGAGAATATGATCAGCCCATTCTAGAAAGAGTTCTGAAATAAAATAAGTTTTATCCTGAGAAGGTGCTGTATGAGACCACTTCCACTGAATAAAAATCATCTTTCCTTGAAATCATTCATGCTCAGGAAGACTTTTAAAACTTTGGTTAAATATGCCTGAGTATTAAAAAGTGATTATCTGGATACTGACATGGATAGTCTAGTCCGTCATCCAAGGCTTTCTCATGTTGCCCTTTTATAGCCACATCCACTACCCATTTGCTTCTACCTCCTCCTTAATACTGGCAATGAGACTAATATGTTCTCTATGTCAGTGTTTCACAATTTAATGAATGATATGTACATGGAATTATACCATATCTAACTTTTTTGAGAGCCATCCATGTTGTTGTATGTATCAGTAACTTTTTCTGTTTATTACTGAGTAGTGTTCCATGGTATGGTTGTACCACAGGTTGTTTAACCACGCAGCTGTTGAAGGGTCTGGGTTGTGTCCAGTTTTCTCCTGTTGTGAGTAAAGCTGCTATGAACATTTCTATACCAGTTTTTGTGTAAATATGAGTTTTCATTTCTCTGAGATAAAAGTCCAGGAGTGCAATTTCTGGGTCATATAGTGTTCTTTTTTTTAAAAAAAACTACCAAACTCTTTTCCAGGGTGACTGTATGATTTTACCTTCCTATCAGCAAGATATGAATGATCCAGTTTTTTCTCCATCCTCACCAGCATTTGGTGGGATATATAGTGTTATCTAGTTACAGTTTTAATTCTCTTTGCCTTAATAGCTAACATCCTTTCATGTAATTATTTGCCATTTATATATTCTCTTTGATGAAATATCTCTTTATGTTTGCACAATTTCTAATTGGATTGTTACTTTTTTACTGTTGAGACTTGAGAATTTTTTATATATTCCAGATACTAACTGTCAAATATGTGGTTTCCAAATACTTTCTCACACTCTGTAGCTTCTTTTTATCTTCTTAACAGATCAGTTTTCACAAACCAGAAGTCTGCAATTTTGGTGAAATTCAATGAATTAATTTTTCCTTTTGTGGATTGTCCTTTGGGTGTCAAATTTAGGATCTCTAGCCCTAAATCGCAAAGATTTTCTCCCATTAAAAAATAGTTTTATAGTTTTACCTTTTATATTTAACTCTGTGATTTGTTTTGACTTAACTTGCTTAATTTTGGCTTAAAGACCAAAATTGAAGTTGAACAGCTTCCTCCTCCTTCCCCACTTCTCTCCTTGCCTTCCTCCTGCCCCTTCTTCTCTTTCACCTTCTTCACTTTTCCCTCCCCCATCCCCTCCCCACTTTTCCCTCCGTCTCCTCCTCCTCCTCTTTCTTGTCATAGATGTCTAATTGCTCCAACACAGTGTGTTGAAAAGCTGGTCTTTCATCCATGGAGTTGTTTTCGAACCTTTATCAAAATCAGTTGGGCATATTTGTGTAGGTCTATTCCTGTGTTTTCTGTTCTTTTGCATGATCTATGTATTATACCAGGTCTTGATTGCTGTAGCTATATAAAAAACCTTGAAAATAGGTAAACTGATTTTCTGCTTTATTCTCCATTTCCAAGATTTTTTTGTTTGGTTATTTTTTGGTTTAGTTGTTTTGCCTCACCATATAAATTTTAGAATAGTCATATTTGTACCTATAGAAAATCTTTCTAGGATTTTGATAGAAATTGCACTAAACCTGTATATAAATTTGGGTAAAAATGGCACCTTTTATTATGTTAAGTCTTCCAAATCAAAAATGATATGTTCCTCCATTTAGTTATACATTCTTAGATTTCTTTTCTTTTCCTTTTTTTTTTTTTTTTGAGACAGAGTCTAGCTCTGTCGCCCAGGCTGGAGTGCAGTGGTGTGATCTCGGCTCACTGCAACCTCCACCTCCCAGGTTCAAGTGATTCTTCTGCCTCAGCCTCCTTAGTAGCTGGGACTACAGGTGCATGCCACCATGCCAAGTTAATTTTTTCTTTTTGAATTTTTTTGTATTTTTAGCAGAGACAAGGTTTCACCATATTGGCCAGGCTGGCCTCAAACTCCTGACTTCGTGATCCACCCACCTTGACCTCCTAAAGTGCTGGGATTACAGGCGTGAACCACCACACCTGGCCTGATTTCTGTCATCATTGTTTTGTAGTTGTCAGCATACAAGTTCTGTGCAAGTGTTTTTATATTTCATTTTTTAAGTAATTGTAAGTGGTATTCTATTTTCATTATCAGTGTTCATATGTTAGAAATATAAAAACATATTTATAAATAAATATTAAAAACCAAAACAATAGATTTTTAAATGTTTATCTTGTATCCTGAAACCTTATTGAACTCACTTATTAGTTCTAGGAGTTTTTTGTTAGCTCTCTGGGGATTTTCTACAAGGATAAGCATGTTATCTGCAAACAGGGCCATTTTCATTGCTTTCTTTCCAACTTATATCCTTTTATTTCCTTTTCTTTTTAAAAAAAAATATATTTTTTACTGCATTTTAGGTTTTGGGATACATGCAAAGAACGTGCAAGACTGCTGTATAGGTACATACATGGCAATGAGGTTTGCTGCCTTCCTCCTCACCACCTACATCTGGCATTTCTCCCCATGTTATCCCTCCCCAACTCCCCAACCCCAGCTGTCCCTCCCCTAATTTCCCCTCCATAGACTTCAGTGTATGATGCTTCCCTCCCTGTGTCCATGTGTTCTCATTGTTCAACAGCTGCCTATAAGTGAGAACATGTGGTGTTTGTTTTCTGTTCTTGTGTCAGTTTGCTGAGAATGATGGTTTCCAGGTTCATCCATGTCCCTGCAAAGGACATGAACTCATCCTTTTTTTATGGCTGCATAGTATTCCATGGTGTATATGTGCCACATTTTCTTTATCCAGTCCATCATTGATGGGCATTTGGGTTGGTTCCAAGTCTTTGCTATGGCAAACATGTTGCAATGAACATATGTGTGCTTGTGTCTTTATAATAGAATGATTAATAATCCTTTGGGTATATGCCCAGTAATGGGATTGCTGGATCAAATGTTATTTCTATTTCTAGATCCTTGAGGAATTGCCACACTGTCTTCCACAATGGTTGAACTAATTTACACTCCCACCAACAGTGTAAAAGTGTTCCTATTTCTCCACATCCTCTCCAGCATCTGTTGTCTCTTGATTTTTTAATGATCACCATTCTAACTGGCATGAGGTGGTATCTCAATGTGGTTTTGATTTGCATTTCTCTAATGACCAGTGATGATGAGCTTTTTTTCATGTTTGTTGGCTGCATAAATGTCTTCTTTTGAAAAGGGTCTGTTCATATCCTTTACCCACTTTTTGATGGGGTTGTTTGTTTGTTTCTTGTAAATTTGTTTACTTTCTCTGTAGAGTCTGGATATTACCCCTTTGTCAGATGGGTAGATTGCAAAAATTTTCTCCCATTCTATTGGTTGTCAGTTCACTATAATGATAGTTTCTTTTGCTGTGCAGAGGCTGTTAGGTTTAATTAGATCCCATTTGTCTATTTTGTCTTTTGTTGCCAATGCTTTTGGTGTTTTAGTCATGAAGTCCTTGCCTATGCCTATGTCCTGTATGGTATTGCCTAGGTTTTCTTCTACGGTTTTTTATGGTTTTAGGTCTTATGTTTAAAATCTTTAATCCATCTGGAGTTAATTTTGGTATAAGGTGTAAGGAAGGGTTCCAGTTTCAGTTTTCTGCATATGGCTAGCCAGTTTTCCCAACACCATTTATTAAATAGGGAATCCTTTCCCCATTGCTTGTTTTTGTCAAGTTTGTCAGAGATCAGATGGTTGTAGATATGTGGTATTACTTCTGAGGCCACTGTTTTGTTCCATTGGTCTATATCTTTGTTTTAGTACCAGTACCAAGGTGTTTTGATTACAGTAGCATTGTAGTGTAGTTTGAAGTCAAGTAGCATGATGCCTCCAGCTTTGTTTTTTGTTGTTGGTTTGTTTCGGTTTTTTGCTTGTTTTGTTTTGTTTTGTTTTGTTTTGCTTAGGATTGACTTGCCTATTCAGGCTCTTTTTTGGTTCCATATGAAGTTTAAGATGTTTTTTTCCAGTTCTGTAAAGAAGGTCAATGGTAGCTTGATGGGAAGAGCATTGAATCTATAAATTACTTTGGTCTGTATGGCCATTTCTCGATATTGATTCTTCCTAACCATGAGCATGGAATGTTTTTCCATCTGTTTTGTGTCTCTTATTTCCTTGAGCAGTGGTTTTAGTTCTCCTTGAAGAGGTCCTTCACATCCCTTGTTAGTTGTATTCCTAGGTATTTTATTCTCTTTGTAGCAGTTGTGAAGGGGAATTTGCTTATGATTTGGCTCTCTGTTTGTCTGTTATTGGTGTATAGGAATGCTTGTGACTTTTGCACATTGATTTTATATTCTGAGACTTTGCTAAAGTTGCTTATCAGCTTAAGGAGATTTTGGGCTTAGACAATGGGTCTTGTAAATATACAATCATGTCATCTGCAAATAGAGGCAACTTGACTTCCTCTCTTCCTAATTCAATACTCTTATTTCTTTTTCTTGCCTGATTGTTCTGGCCAGAACTTCCAATACTATGTTGAATAGGAGTGGTGAGAGAGAGCACCCTTGTTTTGTGCCAGTTTTCAAAGGGAATTCTTCCAGTTTTTGCCCATTCAGTATATTGGCTGTGAGTTTGTCATAAATAGCTTTTATTATTTTGAAATATGGTCCATCAATACCTAGTTTATTGAGATGATGGATTATGTTTATAGATTTGTGTATGTTAAACCAAGCTTGCATCCCAGGGATGAAGCTGACTTGATTGTGATGTATATAAGCTTTTTGATGTGCTGCTGGATTCGGTTTACCAATATTTTATTAAGGATTTTTGCATCAATGTTCATCATGGATACTGACCTGAAATTTTCTTTTGCAGTTGTGTCTCTGTCAGGTTTTGGTATCAGGATGATGTTGGTCTCATAAAATGAGTTAGGGGGGATTCTCCTTTTTTGGTATCATTTGGAATAGTTTCAGAAGGAATGGTACCAGCTCCTCTTTATACTGCTGGTAGAATTTGGCTGTGAACCCATCTGGTCCTGGTGTTTTTTCGGTTGGTAGGCTATTAATTGCTGCCTCAATTCAGACTTTGTTATTGGTCTATTCAGGGATTCAACTTCTTCCTGGTTTAGTTTTGGGAGAATGTAAGTGTCCAGAAATGTATCAATTTCTTCTAGATTTACTGGTTTATGTGCCTAGAGGTGTTTGTAGTAATCTCTGATGGTAGTTTGTATTTCTGCGGAATTAATGGTGATATCCCCTTTATCATTTTTTGTTGCGTCTATATGATTCTTCTCTCTTTTCCTTTTTATTAGTCTGGCTAGTAATCTATCTATTTTTGTAGATCTTTTAAAAAAATCAGCTACTGGATTTATTGTTTTATTGAAGGTTTTTTGTGTGTCTATCTCCTTCAGTTCTGCTTTGATCTTTGTTATTTCTTGTCTTCTGCTAGCTTTTCAATTTGTTTGATCTTGTTCCTCTAGTTCTTTTAATTGTGACATTAGGGTGTTGATTTTAGATCTTTCCTCATTTCTCACGTGGGCATTTAGTGCTATACATTTTTCTCTAGATATTGCTTTAAATGTGTCTCAGAGATTCTGGTATGTTGTATCTTTATTCTCATTGGTTTCAAAAAACATTGTTATTTCTTCCTTCATTTCATTATTTATCCAGTCGACATTCAGGAGAAGGTTGTTCAGCTTCCATGTAGTTGTGCGGTTTTGAGTGAGTTTCTTAATCCTGAGTTCTAATTTGATTGCACCGTGGTCTGAGAGACTGTGTGTTATAATTTTGGTTCTTTTGCATTTGCTGAGGAACAATTTACTTCCAATTATGTGGTCAATTTTAGAGTAAGTGTGATGTGGTGCTGAAAAGAATGTATACTCTGTGGATTTGGGGTGGAGAGTTCTATAGATGTCTGATAGGTCCACTTGGTCCAGATCTGAGTTCAAGTCCTGGATATCCTTGTTAATTTTCTGTCTCATTGATCTGTTTGATATTGACAGTGGAGGGTTAAAGTCTCCCATTATTATTGTGTGGGAGTCTTTGTAGGTCATTAAGAAATTGCTTTATGTATCTCAGTGCTCCTGCATTGGGTGCATACATATTTAGGATAGTTAGCTTTTCTTGTTGCATTGATTCCTTTACCATTATGTAATGCCCTTCTTTGTCTCTTTTGATCTTTGTTGGTTTAAAGTCTATTTCATCAGAGACTATGATTGCAGCCCCTGCTTTTTTTTTTTTTTTTTTTTTTTTTTTTTTTTTTTTTGCTCTTCATTTGCTTGATAAATCTTCCTCCATTCCTTTATTTTGGGCATATGTGTGTCTTTGCACATGAGATGGGTCTCCTGAATACAACACACCAATGGGTCTTGGTTTTTTATCCAATTTGCCAGTCTGTGTCTTTTTATTGGGGCATTTAGCCCATTTACATTTAAGGTTAATATTGCTATGAGTGAATTTGATGGACATTTTGATGCTAGCTGGTTGTTTTGCCTGTTAGTTGGTGCAGTTTCTTCATTGTGTCGATGGTCTTTACAGTTTGTCATGTTTTTGCAGTGGCTGGTACTGGTTGTTCCTTTCCATGTTTTATGCTCCCTTCAGGAGCTCTTGTAAGGCAGGCCTAGTGGTTATGAAATCTCTCAGCAATTGCTTGTCTGTAAAGCAGAGATTTGAAGCTTAGTTTGGCTGGGTATGAAATTCTGGGTTGAAAATTCTTTTCTTTAGGATGCTGAATATTGGCTCCCACTGTCTCTGGCTTGTAGAGTTTTTGCCAAGAGATCTGCTGTGAGTCTGATGGGCTTCCCTTTGTGGGTAACCCAACCTTTCTCTGTGGATGCCCTTAGTATTTTTTCCTTCATTTCAACCCTGGTGAATCTGATGATTATGTACCTTGGGGTTGCTCTTCTTTAGGAATATCTTTGTGGTGTTCACTGTATTTCCTGAATTTGAATGTTAGCCTGCCTTGCTAGGTTGGGAAAGTTCTCCTGGATAACAACCTGAAGAGTGTTTCCAACTTGATTTCATTATCCCTGTCACATTCAGGTACACTAGTGAAACGAAGATTTGGTCTTTCCGCATAATCCCGTATTTCTTGGAGTCTTTGTTGATTTCTTTTCACTCTTTTTTCTCTAATCTTACCTTCTCATTTTATTTCATTGAGTTTATCTTGAATCTCTGATATCCTTTCTTCCACTTGTTTGATTCAACTATTGAGACTTGTGTATGTTTCACGAAATTCTCGTGCTATGTTTTCAGCTCTATCAAGTCATTTATATTCTTCTCTAAGCTGGCTATTCTAGTTAGTATTTTGTCTAACCTTTTTTTTGAGGTTCTTAGTTTCTTTGCATGGGGTTAGAACATGCTCCTTTAGCTCAGAGAAGTTTGTTATTAACCACCTTCTGAAACCTGCTTCCGTCAATTCTTCACCCTCATTCTCCATCCAGTTTTGCTCCCTTGCTGGTGAGATGTTGTGATCCCTTGGAGTAGAAGAGGTGTTCTCGTTTTTGGAGATTTCAGCATTTTTGTGCTGGTTTCTTCCCATCTTCATGGATTTATCTACTTTTATTCTTTGAAGTTGGTGACTTTCGGATGGCATCTCTGAGTGGACATCCTTTTTGTTGATTTGGAAGCTATTCCTTTCTGCTTTTCAGTTTTCCTTCCAACAGTCAGGCCCCTCTGCTGCAGGTCTGCTGGAGGTCCACTCCAGACCCTGCTTGCCTGGGAATCACTTTCAGGGGCTGCAGAACAGCAAAGATTATTGCCTATTCTTTCCTCTGGTAGCTTTGTCCCAGAAGGGTACCCACCAGATGTCAGCCAGAGCTCTCCTGCATGAGGTATCTCTTAGGATATCTGGGGGTCAGGGAGCCACTTGAGGAGACAGTCTGTCCCTTATCAGAGCTCAAGTGCTGTGCTGGGAGCTCCTTGCTCCCTTCCAAGCTGCTGGGCAGAGATGTTTAAGTCTGGTGAAGTGGGACTCACAAAGTGCCCCTTTTCCCAGGTGCTCTGTCCCAGGAAGGTGAGAGCTTTGTTTATAAGTCCCTGATGAGCTGCTGCCTTTTTTTTTTTTTTTTTTTTTTTTTTTTCCAGAAATGCACTGCTTGGCAAGAAGGGAGTCTAGTCACAGTCTGCCTGCACAGGCCTTCCTGAGCTGCCATGGGCTCCACCCTGTGGCTGTATAAACTTCCCTGTGACTTTATTGACAATGGCAAGGTTAGAACCACCTCAGTAATGGTGGATGGTGCTCACCACACTGAGCTTGACCATCCCAGGTCTAGCTCAGACTGCTGTGCTGACTGTGAGAATTTCAAGCCAGTGGGTCTTAGCTTGCTGGTCTTTGTGGGGGTGAGACCCACCGAGGCAGATCACTTGGCTCCCTGTCTTTAGCCCCCTTTTTTCAGGGGAATGAGCAGTTCTGTCTCAAGGGCATTCCAGGTGCCAGCTAAAACAGCACCCAGGGTGCTGGTGCAGATACCAGCAAGAATCTCCTGGTCTGTGGGTTGTAAAGACTGTGGAAAAAATGCAGTATCTGAGCCAGAGTGCTGGAGTGTCTGGAAAAGTCCCTAATGGTTTCCCTTGGCTAGGAAGAAGAGTTCTCTGGCCCTTTGCACTTCCTGGGTGGGGCAACACTCCACCCTTCTTCAGTTTGCCCTCCTTGGGCTACACTCACTGTCTAACCAGTCCCATTGAGGCGAACCTGGTACCTCAGTTGGAAATGTGGAGATCACTTGCCTTCTGTGTCGCTCTTGCTGAGAACTGCACTCTGGAGCTGTTCCTATTCGGTCATCTTGGCAGAAGCTCCCCTACTTAGTTATTTTATACATTGTCTATTTCTCTGCTGAGGCTTTAAAAAATGTGCTTTAAGTATGTTTGTCATTGTTTTTTGAAGCATTTTTATTATTTCTTTTTAAAAACTTTGTCATATAATTCTATGTCTAGGCTTCCCATTGGCTTTTGCTGGTATGAGTGGGATGGGGCCACAGTAGGTTCTATGCTGTTTGGTGGGAGCAGACTGGTTATTATCTAAAAAAGCTTTCTATCTTCCTAGGCCACTCCTTTCTTGGTCCTTTGGATAGGGAGGCTATTTTTAATCTGTGCCCATTGGTATTTCTGGGTTGCTGTCTTCTTCAGCTCTGCATATGAAGAAAAAGAGAGTGCAAGGAACTCAACATTGTGTTCTTTTGGGGGCCCCTGAGGTCTCCAGGTGGTCTGCCATTTTCTCTCCATCTGTATTTGTTTTATGCATATTCTGTCCAGTGCTTTTAGTTATACTTGGCAGGAAAAATATGGAAAGTTATGCCCTCTTCTTCCTTCTGGAAGCAGAATTATATCCTTATATTACATTTATAATAAGGACAACATAATATTTTAAGAAAACAAAGGAAAATGCCTTAAATTATAGCTGGAGGCATTTGAGTAAATCAGGATGTGCTTGTCTGATTTAATACAGAGATAATAAAATTGGTGAGCATGGTAGTGGGTGACGATCATTAAAAGTAATAGCCACTTGTTATTGAGCACATGCTATGTGGTTTGTGCATATTCTCCAGTTGTATTATTCCTTACAGAAAACCTGGGAGGCCAGCATTATTCACATTTACAGTGAAGTAAACTGAGATACAAATAGTTTAAGAAAATTTCCCAATGTTATATTACTAATGATTGGGAGAGTAAGGACTCAAATCCTAGCCTGTCTTATACCAAAACCCATGCTAT
Organism: Saimiri boliviensis; assembly: GCF_048565385.1. Classification (NCBI taxonomy): domain Eukaryota; kingdom Metazoa; phylum Chordata; class Mammalia; order Primates; family Cebidae; genus Saimiri; species Saimiri boliviensis. Next base: position 57,306,958 of record NC_133454.1, read on the forward strand.
CAATCCCGGTGTTACACTGCTTCTGTAGACTGTGTTTTAGAAGATGGAAGATGAGGTATTTAGGTGACATCCTGTGGAGAACAGGAAATGTTTGATGTGACTGATCAGGCTCCATTATCTCTGGTTTTGTAGGAAGCACTTAGGGCCTCCTTGAAGGGAACTATTTTTTGCCTACATTACCAAAGGCATTTCTATAGAACCTTCATTTTATATTACTTTTTTAAAACAACCTTGAGATGTAGGTGGAAGCCAGACTCACTGCAAAACAGATGGGGAATCTGCAGCCCAGTAAGGTCGAGTGACTTGTCTAAGACCGTATGGCATTTAGTGCTGGAAACAGACCTGGAAAGTGAGAACCAGTATGCTTTCCACCAGCTCTCAGGGCTGCTTTCAGCTTGGGCCGCGTATCTTCACTTGGTTCTTACCAAGAAGAGTTCTTTCTAGTTTAGACAGGGCCTGCTGCAGTTAAATCAGGGCCTCTCCTCCAGCAGCCTTCTGGCTTGCACCAATTTGCAGACTGCATCTGATGGAAACCTTATGTGGAACAAAAAAACAAACCTGAAAAACCAGGCCCATCTCAGTATCTCCATCCGCTGGATAAACATCTCCAAGACAGACCCACTGAGAGGCCAGACTCCTTTTGCCAAGTTTTTAACCTAAAGTTTGGAAGCAGTTTGCATTTTCCATAGAGCAGTAAACTATTTTCATTCCTTTTACAATGAATGACTCCTTATGGGGTGATAATTTACTTTTAACCTCTTTCAGGAACTGATGATTTTGCCTTCTTGCCTGAAAGGAGTTGTGGGTTAAAAAAAAAAAAAAAAAAAAAAGGCCCATTTCTTGAAGTTTTCATCTTTCCTATCTTTCCTTTTTCCCCTTTTGAAAGCCTGCTATGTTTGTTTCAGGGCTTTGGGAGTCTTTGGAGCCTTGCCTTTTTATTTGAAGAGAACTTGGCTCTTTCGTGGTGCCCCCATTCCTCTGCCGAATCTAATCTGACTGTTCTATTTATAATTCTTGAACAAGATGAATCTAGTCTTTGTGTTTCTTTCTGAGCAACAGCGTCCCCTCCCTAGGACTTGAGCCAGTTAACCTCTGTAAGAATCTCTTTAATTTCTCTGCAAATTGCCAGAAAGCCAGCAGCTGAAACCCTATCAGGTCCTGGATCATATCAGACCTGCTTTAAACTGGCACCCTCCTCCATCCTCCAATCTCCTGGGAGCTGATTTAGGAAGAGGGCTGTGCAGAGAAATTCCCAGCAGCACTTTGGTGACGCCAGTGCAGTCTGGGAAGTCTGACAGGGAGGGGCCCACTCTCTGGAGGATGGGGAGGCTCTGAGATAAAAACCCTGCCCACTTCGAACCATGTGTTGATTCCTCCCAGGTCCCTCAAGGTATATATATACATATTGTGCTATTTATCCTTAAACCTAGATTCATCATGTCATTTTGCCTGGATACCATCTAGCCAAAACTTCTTGTTTTATAGAGAAAAATATGGAGACTAAAAGAGTCATACAGCTAGTTTGTCCAAGAGTTAACACTGTAGTATAAGTTTCCTACCTTATCCATACCTCAATGAACTTGCAATGGCATTATTTTGATTTTATGGACATGAAACCACTCCAGTTACGTGCAGTCTTTTTATATGTTTCATTTCTTCTGCTTCCTCTCTTTATTCCCTGTCTCCCATTCTCCATTTTTACCGAGTTTCCTCTCCTATGCCCAGTACAGCTCTCTCTGTTCTGAGGATTGCAGGCTCACTGGGATGCCACAAGTAAGGTTTGAGAAAGAGATGGGCCTCAGAAGCTCAGGTCTAGAGTGGACAGATCAGTAAGTCCATGGCAACATCTAGAGCTATGAAGGAACTTTTCTGAGGTCACACCGAAAGTTAGTGACCAGACCAGGATTAGAGCATGAGATTTTCTTCTTTTCTGCCTACTGAGTTCTACTCTACCCAAAGTTCTCCTGCCTCTGTGTGGTTCTCAGTTCTACTCTGGGTCTGGCATGTCTATTTAGACGATCTTTTTTTGGTTAGGGTTCTCTCTGACCAACCTGACTTTTAACCTCACATTCATTTGTAATAGAATAATACTATATCATACCCTTAAATTCAACCCCATTGTGACTTCATTTGCCATGAGTGTCCCTTTAAAACTAAATAACAAAGGGCCAAAATATTTACTTTGACCTCCATAACATAATTGATCTTCTTTTCTGTCATAATAAACTAAGGTGACCTTACAAGTTTTCAAGGGCCAGGAATCAGTCTGCCCAATTGAGCACATATAAAAGTGTATTTATCCTTTAAAGCTGTTGAGACCCATTTGAATATAACACCGATGTTGCTTTAAACCAAGCCCCAGCCAACCACTAATCTGCTTTGGGTCCTTGGTTTTGCATTTTCTAAAAATGTCATATAAATGGAGTCATATAATATGTCATCTCTTGTGTCTTTCATTCAGAATAGTGTTTTAGAGGCTCATCCACGATATTACATAAAACATCAGTTTCTTTTTATTGCTGAATGCTATTTCATCATATTGCTGTACCATATTTTGTTTATCCACTCACCAGTTGATGGCCATTTGGATTGTTTTCAGTTTTAAATTATTATGAATAATGTTATGGACACTTGTGTATACATTTTTGGTTTGATAGCTATTTTGATGTTCCTTGGATAGATACATAAAGTAGAATTGTTGAGTTGTATGTTATTTCTGTGGTTAACTTTTTAAGAAACTGTCAAACATTTTTTTAAATGGTTGTACCATTTTTTAATCTCTACCAGCAGTGTATATATTTTTTTAAGGGGCAGATAATTTGAATAGGCAATTCACTGAAGCAGATATGAGTGGCTAATAAAAACATGGAAAGATGCCCAACATCGTCAGTCAATAAGAAAATGCAAATAAAATCAGCAACCAAATACTCAGTAAAGTTGCTGTAGTAAAAAAGATGAACAATACTAAGTGTTGGTAAGGATGAGGAGAAATTGTTTCCCCTAAGATTTAGTCACTGATGTATCTACCCAAGTCTTCAAGTTTTATCCTAGATTCCTGTGTCTACATAGCTTAGTGATCAGACAATGATTTGGGTAGAGTGTGCTTGATTTGGGAAGGCTTTACTCTGTGATGATTGATCTGTGTGTGAGTTGGGAAACCATTTAAGTTTGCAAACAGTTCTGAAGTTTCCCTTGGCTTTTATCTCCAGACGTGGGTCTCCCTGGCACAAGTCTGTTTCCAAGTCACAAAAATATGTGTAAATGGAGTTTATTTTGGCCCTTCTACGGCTTTCTTATTTCCAAGACCTCCCAATTAAATGTATGGCTGATCCACTATTGCAACTGAAATTGCAATTTTAAATTAGCAAGCTACTGTAGGCTCCCCCCAGCCCCCTGCATTGATTGCTTAATAGAAATAACCATTTTTAAGTGGAAAAGCCCTGGATTTTTGCTCCTTAAACCACCCCTCCACCCACTATGGTGACTTGAGCTGGCTTCCTCTGGCAGCAAGACTTCTGGTTTTTCAGCTTAGCCTAGCACCAGCAAAACCACAATTCTTACCAACCAAATTGGAGCAAGGGATGAGGACAGCTTCAAGCAAGAAGAGCAGAGACTTCTGCTGTTCTTATCTAAAGCTCTAATGGCTTCACAGGAATAAATGCTTCTCAACTCGTTGTCAGTCTTTGATTGATTTCCAGAACCTTGGCATGGTTGATCTTAACAATTTTGTCCAGTGCTATATTTATTTTTAATAAATAACTGATTTTTTCAACCCAAAGTCTATCCAATGATGTATTTTTATGTACAGAATACTTTCATTTTAATATAGGTAAACTTATTAATTTTTTTTATAATGCTATGGTTTGAATGTTTCTGTTCCTCCCAAAATTCATGTTAAAACTTAATCCCCAATGTAACATTACTGTGAGGTGTAGGCTTTGGGAGGAACCTGAGTCATTTAGGGTCCCATCCCCATGAATAGGATTAGGTGCTCTTATAAAAGGCTTTGACAAAGGACTTTGCCCCTTTTGCCCTTCCACTTTCTATCACATAAGGACACAGTGTTCCTCCCTCCCAGAGGACACAGCATTCACGGTGCCCTCTTGGAAGCAGACAGCAGCCCTCAGCGGACAACTGAACTTCCCAGCACCTTGATCTTGGACTTCCCAGACTGCAGTACTGTAAGAAAATAAATTTGTGTGTTTTACAAACTTCAGTTTGTGATATTTTGTTACAGCAGCACAAATGGATGAAGACAGAAATTGACACCAGAGAAGAAGGATGTTTCTATAACAAATGCCTAAAACTGTGGAAGCAGCTTTGGAATGGGGTAATGGATAGAGGCTGGAAGAGTTTTGAAGAAAATGTGGAGTACTGCCATGAACAGAACATCAGGATGATTCTAGTGAAGACTCAGAAGAGGAGAGCTGTAAAGTAAGCCTCATTCTTCTCTGAAGTTACTTAAGTGGTCATGCTCAGAATGCTGGTAGAAATACATGCAGTAAAGTCCACTCTAATAAGGTCTTAAAATTGAGGAAAAGGTACTGGAAACTGGAAGAAAAATCACCTTTTTTACAAAATGATGAATAACTTGGCTGAATTATGTCCATGTTCTTGGACTTCATGGAAAGCAGAACTGAAGAATAACGAACTAGGACATTTGTGGAAGAAATATCCAAGAGGCGGAGTGTTCAGAAAGCCAGGTGCTCTCTCTTAACTGCTTATACTAAGATGCAAAAATGATTTAAAGATGAGATTTATAATCAAAAGAGAAGCAGAATTTAAAGATTCAGAAAATTTATAGCCGTTCATGTAAAGAATAAAAAGTATGCTTAGGAGCGAAAACCAAGGTTGTGGCCAAGAGACCATTTGATAAGGAGATTAGTATGAATAAAAGGAAGCCAGGTGCTGTTCATCAAGACGATAGAATGATCCTAAAGATATTTCAGAGATCTTTGAGGATGCCACATCTATCACATGCTCAGAGTGCCAGGGCTTTGAGGCAAAGTTGTTTTAAGGGAAGGGTCCAGAGTGCTCAAAACCCACTGTCCAGTGTCACCACAAGTCTCTGTGTCTCATGTTCCAGCACTGTGCACTCCTCAGTCACCCCAGCTGTGTCTTGGGAGGGCACAGATACAGCTGGGATCACCGCTCTAGAAGGAGCTGTAAACTCTGGTGGTGTCCATATGATAAAAACTCTGCAAGCTCACCAAGTGCAAGAACTGTGGAGACATGACAACTTCCAGCTAGACTTTTAAAGGATGTCTCAGACAGCCTTAGAGCCCAGGCAGACGTTTGTTGCAGGGGCAGGCCCACCACTGACAGTCACCTGACTTGACCAATGCCTAGTGAAGTGCTGGGAGAAGGACCACTCTGAGACCTCAACGCTGTAGAGCCACTAGCATGCAGGGCCAGCCTGGGAGAACCACAAGCACCAGACTCCAACCCCTGAGAGCTCCTGTTTGAACGATACCCTGCAAAGCTGTTGGGGTAGGGCTGCCTGGACCTTGGGGGCCCAACCCCTACCCCAGTATGTCTTGAAGGCAGGGCATAGAGTTAAAGAAGATCCTTCTCAAGCCTTATGATTTAATGTTGTTCACCTTGTTGAGTTTTGGAATCACTTGGGACCTGGACCTGTTACCCCTTTCTTCTTTCTTATTTCTTCCTTTTAGAATGGGGACATATAACCTATGCCTGTGTCACCATTGTATTTTGAAAGAATGTAGCTTGTTTGATTTCACAGGCTCACAGTTAGAGGGAAATTTGCCTCAGGATGATTTGTAGCTTGGTTTTCACCCGTATCATGTTTAGATGAGATTTTTGGACTTAGACTTCATTGTTGATGTGGAATGAGTTAAGATTTTTGCAGCTATTGAGATGAAATTAATGTATTTTATATGTGAGTAGAACATAAATTATGGGGGACTAGGGGTGGAATGCTATGGTTTGAATGTTTTCATCTCTCAAAATGCATGTAAAAACTTAACTTCCACTGGGCACAGTGGTGTATGCCTATAAACCCAACTTCTCAGGAGGCTGAGGTGGGAGGATCACTTGGGGCCAGAGCCACCTGAGCCAATATAGAGAGACCTTAACATGGTTTGGCTGTGTTCCCACCCAAGTCTCATCTTGAATTGTAGCACCCACAATTCCCATGTATTGTTGGAGGGACCCAGTGGGAGGTAATTGAATCATGGGGGTGGGTCTTTTTCATGCTGTTCTCATGATTGTAAATAAGTCTCATGAGATCTGATCGTTTTGTAAAGAGGAATTCTCTGCACAAGCTCTCTCTTGCCTGCTGCCATATAAGACGTGTCTTTCACCTTATGCCTGATTGTGAGGCTTCCCCAGCCACATGAAACTGTGAGTCCTCTTTTCTTTATAAATTATTAAATCGCAGGTATGTCTTTATCAGCAGCGTGAAAATGAAGTAACAAAGATCCCATCTCAAAAAACAAAGAAACAACCAACACATAATTCCCAGTGCAATAGCATTGGGAGGTGTGGCCTTTGGGAGATTTGATTGAGTCAAGAGAACTGTTTCCTCATGATGGCATTAGGTGCCATCTAGTGAAGTGGTGGGATTAAAGGGCTTGACATGGAGAATTTGCCTGTTTTGCCCTTTCCCCTTCTGTCATGTGAAGATAGAGTATTCCTCATATTCATGTGAAAATGAATCATTTACACAGTGTTCATGTGTACTACAGAGGACACAGTATTCAAGTTGACATCTTGGAGGCAAAGACTAGGCTTTCAGATGCTGCCTTGATATTGGACTCTTAGCATCCAGCACTGTGAGAAATAAACGTATGTTCTTAATAAACAAAGTAAGACATAGAGATTTTACACCTGGAGTCTTTTAGAAATTTTTCCCTATCTCAGAATCATAAGTATATTCTTCTGTAATTACTTCCAAAAAGATTGTTTATATTTATACCTCTTTACAAATGGGTTTTAATGGATGTGGAATGAGGTGGAAATTCTTTTTTTAAATCTTCATATGTATAAAAGTTATCCTCATATCATTTATTGAATAGCCCATCCTTTATCTACTACAGACAAAGTTTCCTGTATTATATATGAAGGTTCCTCGTATACATAGCTCTGTTTTTCAGTACTATAGCCTGCTGCATTTTTGTCCATCCCTTTTGCAATACCATGGTGGTAACAGTCCTGAAGTCTTTTAGAACAATTCTTTTCCAAGACATTTGTTAGTTTTCCTTGGCCATTCGCCCTTTTATACAATTGCAGAAATTGGTTTCTCAAGTTCCATGAAAAATTCAGTTAAGGTTTTGAATGAAATTTCTTTGATTTCTTTTATTTAAATTAATTTGGGGAGAATGTACATATTTAAGATATTGAGTATTGTTATCCATAAACTTGATATATTTTCCATTTGTTTAGCTCTTTTTAATATTTTCAATAGTATTTTATCATTTTCTCCTTAAAGATCTTGTACATTTTCTGTGAGATTATTTGGTAATTTATACTGGCTATGGTAAATAGTATTTTTCAAATTACATCTTAACATTTTTGTTTAAATTGTAAGGGAATGTAGCTCACTTTTGTATATTTGTTCTATATCCAGTACTCTTGTTGAATGCTCTTATTAATTCTATTTTTCTGTAGATTCTTTTGAACAATTCATATAGAAAATTATATCCACTGCATGCATGAACAGTTTTGTTTTTCTTTTCAACCTTCACACCTACTATTTCTTTGGCTTGTTCTAACTGTCATGCTTAGGACCTCTATTGGTCTGTATGGTCAGAAGTGTTAGTAGCAGAAATTTCTTCATCTCTTCTATAAGGCTTTTAACATTTGATCATTACAAATTACACTTGAGGAAAGCTTCTGTTAGAAGTACAAAGTTTCTTTCCATTTTTAGCCTGCTAAGTTTTTTCTTTTTAAATCACAAATGGGTGTTAAATTTTGCAATTTTCAATTTTTTCCCTCTGTTCATGAATCTATGGGTATTATCATATAGCTTTTTTCTTTAATCTGTTAATGAATTATATTAATCAAATTTCTAATATTAAGCCATATATGAATTCCTAGTATAAACCCAACGTAATCATAATGTTTTTCTTCCTCATTGCTGGACTTGTTTTTCTATTAATAATATTTTATTTAATATTGTTTTATGTTTAACAGTGAGTTTACACTATAATTTTTTCATAGTATTGCCCATTTACTTCATTAAAAAACAAACAAACAACAACAATAAAAACAAACAAGGGGAGAGAGAGAGAAAGAGAGAGAGAGAGAGAGCTCTCTTGCCTAGGCTGGTCTCAACCTTCTGGGCTTAAACAATCCTTCTGCCTCAGCCCCTCAAGTAGCTAAGACTACAAGCATAAGCCACCATGTCAGGCTCAACTTTCAATATAGTGATGTAAGTTTTGTTGGTTATTGGATGTGTTATCCTCTTCAAGATCTCTATTAGGATGGAAGTGGTGAAAATGAGGCATATGCAGAAGACAGTAAAAAGAAAAAATGGAAGGAATTTAGTGTGTATTCAGATTTAGAAAGCAAAAACTTGAAGATGAGTGCTATCACAAACCAAGTGAGGAAAGTGAGGATCAAGAGCTGTTTAAGTAAATTAAGTAAATATGGCTGGTAAAGAAAAAGTTAAGTTCTACTTAGATATGAGTTTGAGTTGTTGAGATAGTTAGTGGCAGTGTCCAGTAGACAGTTAACATTTTGATTTAGAAATTAAGAAGTTATGGCCAGAAATACTTCCATGGGAACCATCTGCTCACAATCAAAACTATGTAGGTAGATGATGTAATCACTGGAGATTAGTACATAGGGAAGACGGTAGAGGATGGAGCCTTGGAAGGTGATGAGGAGAGAATGAGGGAGGATGGGAAAGAGCAGCTATAAAGGAAAAGAGAGAAAGAAACAAAGGTACACTTTTCTGAGCTGGGACTCAAAAAGTGATAGCAGATAGGGTGTGGTACCACTTCACGTAGTTCACACACGTAGGAAAAGGAGACCATTGCATTTCTCAAGAGATTTTAGGAGGAAATACTCTTAAAAACACTGCCTTTCAAGGCCCAGAAATATACATCCTATCTCCAGATCATAGACCGTCATATAGATCTATTGTTCATTGGCTTCAAGCTTATTTGCCTTTCTAGTTATTAATCCAATCTCATTAAAAATCAGTATAAGCGTGACTTTGAATTTAGACCAAATGCTTAATCAAACACAGGCTGTTTACTTTTCACCCCAAGTATCCTATAGGCTAAGACCTTTTAACCTTATCTTTTATGCAATTGATAGTATTGTCTATGTTGTATGCTGCTTTTTTTAAAAAAATTATTTATGAGTTGGGGACTCACTATGTTTCCCAGACTAGTCTTGAACTTCTTGGCTCAAGTGATCCTCCTGCCTCAGTCTCCTGAATAACTGGGATTATAGGCATCCATGACACTCAGCTTACGTTGTCTTCTTTAACATCAACATATCATTGATGCACATCAATCAGCTAATACAGGCACATAAAATTCCAGAATTAAGAGCAATAATAAAGAGCATCCTTTTCATTTCACAGATGAGAACACTCAATACCAGAGGTGCAGTGACTGGAACCCAGATCTCTGGACCTGAAGCTTTCACGACCTAGTAGAGTCTTCCAAGAATCAATACATGAATTGCACTTGCTTATGACAATACTCTTTGTTAATGAACTAATAATCTGTTCAATTTTATTGATAGGTGTTTCCTTAATTATGCGTTTTTCATTTATCCACATGGTATTTGCTGTTGTGATATAAAAACACTCTTGTGTTCAATTTTTTAGGTTGCTTTTTTCATGTTTAAAAATACTCTTTGGATATATTAAGGGCCCATAATAAAGACACTTTAAATAAGTATGCCATTAGTTTGACAACAGAAATGCCAACTGAGGCAGGATCCATTAATTTGTTGATAAGTGATTCACTGGATGTATCCTACAACATATTCATCAACTATCTTTAACTCATCCTTTCTGAGGCACAAATAGAATTCTCAGAAAATATATTTACTAGCATTTGCATAGCTTATTGTTTTTAGCAAACTAGAATCTCTTAACATTTGTCAATCTTCTATTCAACAAGTATTTAGTGAGTACCTACTGTGTGCTAGGCTCTAGGGCCTATAGCAGTGGGTATGACACACAAAGTCCCTGCCCTCATAGACTATATATTATAAATGGTGGCAAGGCAGACAATAAACATGCAAATCCATAAATGATGTGTGTTTTTCAGATAGTGACAAAAGCAATGGGATAGAAAGTGACCAGAGGAGAGATCCTTCTATCTTATTCAATGTGGCCAAGAAGGGCCCCTAATGCAGGTCAGGTTCTATGGGAAATGAATCTGAGATGGAGATTAGCACACAGAGAGTTCATTGTGGAGCTTTTTCAGAATCAATATTCTTGGGGAAGTACAGACAGTTTCCACCTTATGATGGTTTAACGTAACATTTTTTTTTTTTTTACTTTAAGATAGTGTGAAAGTGATACATATTCAGTAGAAACTGCACTACCAGTACACATACAACCATTCTGTTTCTCACTTTCAGTACAGTATCCAGTAAATTACATGAGATATTTAACACCTTGTTTTATAAAATATGCTTTGTGTTAGAAGGTTTTGCCTGAACATAGGCAAATATAAGTGTTCTGAGCATGTTTAAGGTAGACTGAGTTAAGCTATGATGTTTGGTAGGTTAGGTATATTAAATGCATTTTTAATTTAAGATATTTTCAACTTGTGATGAGTTTATCAGGATGTAACTCCATTGTAAGTCTAGGAGCATATGTACAAGAAATAGGATTGGACGGAAACAGAAGCTGGGCTATTACATAGTCACAGCAAAGCCTCAGCTTCCAACACCACAGAGAGTCTTGAAGCTGGGACAGTCCTGCAGTTATCCTGAGTTGGGGCTAGGGGGTCAGCCTTTAGACCCTCTTATTGGCCAGTATTGTATACATGCTGCCTTTCGTGGGAAGATCTTGGGTGAGATGGGAAGCTTAGAGCAATCTATGAAGGGATTCCAGTTTTCAACACTCACAGCAGCTAGGCAAATGATGCTTCAGTCCTGAAAGTGGGGGATCTGTGTGACCTACCACAGCATGCACTATAGCCACTTTGAACAGAGGGTATTTGAGCTGAGAACTGGATGATGTCATTGCAATTAATCCTGGGCTTGATATTGTCACATCCCCATTTTGTATCCCTGTTCATCTCTCAGAACCTCAGAGAGGTAAAGTGACTTGCCCTAGGTCACACAGCTACCAGGAAGCAACACTTTGTATCTCCTAGCCCAGAGCTTCATCTAGTATCATCTGCCTATACTTTGTTCTATTCATGCTTCTACTTGTGAAAGTACCAAGGGCACATATTTCTGTAAACACTTGCATGAAATATTTGGGTATATTGCCAGTAGAATACAGGATAAGGTTCTCTGATTTCACTGTACAGTACAATAACAGGGCAAAGCCCATATGGCCACGTTTGCATCTTTGTTCAGATAAGTGATTAGATATCTCTCTACAAAATAGAGCTTTAGAATTGAAAAAGTTTTCAAATAATATGCTGACAGCTTAGTTAAAAGAAAAACAAATGAAACAAATATCACTAGATGTTATTTGTTCCAAAAGTCAAAAGGCTAACCACAGCCATGCCAAACATCTGCAAATGTTTTCAGCTTTTTAATCCCTAATCTTTCTTTGATTTGAGGTATGAGCGGAGAGTACTACTGGTACTCTCGTGGTTCTTACAGTCACTAGATCAAAGCTTGTTTCTTGCCTGGCTTCCAACCTTTGACCCATTTGGCCTGTCTCCTGTCTAGGATGGGATTTGGGCTTTGGGCTTTGGTAGGATATTGTTTTACGTCTCATGATCCTGTGTTATTTGTAAACTGCTTTCACAAAAGTTATTTTATTCAATTCTTGAAAAAGCACTGGAAAGCATGGATCTGTATTTCCTTTTCATTGATAAGGGAACCAAAGCTCTGAGAAGTTACATGACTCAGGTGCATCACCTGAACTCAAGACTTTCAGTTGTAACATCATATGTTCTTTCCATTACCTCTCCATTCATAAATCTCGGAGCCAGACTTCTTGGAAGTGGGAATGAGGAATGCATGAGAATAAAGAATACATAGGAATGAGAAAAAGTAGACAGATTATTATTGAGGCACGTCACAAAGCTTCCTTGGGCCTGGGTTTCCTCATGAAGTGACAACTGAACAAGGCTGCCATCTAGGACTTTCCTTAGATTTAAGCTTCTCTACTCTTAAGGAAACAACAAAGGAAAAAAAAAAAAAGACAAATCAAAACAATGAGACAGCTGCAACAACAACAAAGAACAACTACGCTATCCCAGGTCTTTAGCCATCACAACTATAGCATGACTCTTTCCTTCGAATTTTCACTAACAGCTGGAATGCCTTCATTTTGAACACTCCACTGCTCAGGTAGATGCTGATTTTTTGGCTACCAATACCACTGTTTCACACATAATGGCGAAACAGACTGAAGAGATCAAATTAAATCCATTTTCACTTTAGGATGGGAAATCTGTTTGGAACAATCAAGCAGGTTTGGAGCAGCAAGCATGGGTTTTTCAATTGCCATCAAATGGGAAATTGTTTCATGTCAATTGGCATTAAGTGGACCGATTTGTACCCAATTAATATGCTATGGTTAGAAAGGAAGAAAACAATTTCATTTAGCTAGATTGTTCTTCTCTAGGTTCTTCCTGCATGGATCTCCAAGCAGTCTGCAGACATTCCCTCTTATTCAATCCTCTCCCTTATTGTGAGCCACATCCTCCCTTGTTGAGAATGACAGGCTGGGAGCAGCTCATTTTAGCTTTCTTCATGCCTCAGAGTCCCATTTAGTGAACAGCTACTGCCGGGTCCCAAATAACACATTAGTGGCATACAAGAGTTGATACAGCTTTTAGTAGCATTTTATCCCCATCCAGAGCTCAGCTCTGGCCTTGGATAAAGATGGCTTACTAGCCATTAGACTGAAATATTGGGCCAGGACGCTCTCAGAATTTTCCTGGAAGACGCCTGCTGGAGAATCCAAGGGATCAAAACAGTGCTGGGATGGCAAGTCAGATGTGTGAAGACCTCATTGACTCTGTAAAATCTGGAAGCTCCCCTGACAATGACAAACAACCACCGAGGAAACACAGGTCACCCAATCACTGCCAGCTGAAGCGCGGGCACAGAAACCCAGCTAAATCCATGCTCCAGAGACTCCCCAAATGAAAGAACACTGTGTGAGCCCATGCTGGCCAATAGGAGCTGGATGAGGAAAGATAGTAGACTCATTTTCACATCCATAGATTTTATGCTCCCTTTGGTTGGTAATTTACATTTATATAGATTCTTTCAAGCTCTGGGTTCCAAAATGACTTTGCTGGTTTATATGTATAGGCCACTGCTTTGTATAAGCAGTTGGCTCTGTATACATAAACAAAACCTGACCATCTGTATTTAAATGAAAGCATGTGGCTCAGATTTTATTTGGTCATTTTAAGCCATACCATACTTGAATGAATCTCCCTAAGTTTTTTAAGGGCACACAAATGTGGTATACAGTGCTACCTGATGAACCCTGTAATCTGACTCCATTTTGATGCAAGGTGGCTCTACAGCTGCACATCCTCCATGATTTATGTATGAACGTGGATAGATGGACTGTGAGTGATAGGAATACAGGTGATAATTCTTTCTCTCCTTCAATTGAAATCTAAAATGTATCTTCCACATCTTTCCATGCATGTGCCCCAGTAAATACCTGAGGAGAAAAAGAATGAACACGAAGATCATTTTGTAAATTGTCAAGCTCCATAAATGTGTTAATGTTTATTGTTATTACTGTAGAGAGTGGCAGCATTTAGAGTTCCAAGGCCTGGGTTTGAGCCAAGGCACTGCAAGTTAGGAGCAGTGAGGTCCTAGTCATGACACTAAACCCCAGTTTCCAAATCTAAAATAGAGATATACTAATTATGTTTGCTTCAGACAGCCACTAGGGAGGGATGGGCATCTGTCTGGGGCATCTGTCATTGGTGACTGCCAGGGTCAATTTGGCTGCTGTGGTTGGCTAAACTGAGGTGCTTGCCTCTCTCTCAGTTGGAGAGAATGTCCTTTCCAAATAGAGGACTATTTATGAGAATAGGTGGAGGACTTTTGAATAGGATCATCGTGAAGACAGAACATGACAGAATGTGCAAAAGAGCCTTATACTTCAAAGAGGATGTATAATGTGTACAGGGACCCATAGAGGAACTTGCTAGGCTCTGTTCTCTAGAGTACAGTGTTCCCAGGACTACCCGGAATTGCTGCTGGCTGGGTCTAGCTGCTGAAACTAAGGTGTTGTCTTTCTACAATGTGGATGGTTCCTGGAAATATGGACTACTGTTTATCATATTTGTACATGCACTGGGCTATGTCTTAGACCAGACTTTCCCAATCTTGGCACCACTGCCACTTTCGATTGGATAACTGTTTGTGGCTGGAGGCAGTCTTGTGCGCTGTACGATTTTAGCAGCATTCCTGGCCTCTACCCACTAGATCGCAGTAGCACCCTCCCTTAGTGGTCACAATCAAAAATGCCTCCAGACATTGCTAAATGCCCCCTGGGAAGGCAAAATTACCCCCCTACCCTTGGTTGAGAATGAACTAACTTAGACTATGAGCTCCATGAAAACAAGTTGTATTTTCTTTTGAAGTTGTATCCTTGCACCAACTTAGCACAGTATGCAGCGCCAGTAGGCACTCAGTGACAAATGGCTGGGCGAAATGGAGCTAAACGGCCAAGTTTCACGTTGGTATGAGTCACCTCCTGCCAGCTTTTGAGCTTAAGTTAAACAGGCCAAATTGAAAAGCCGACGAAGCAGGTTGTGGCTGTTAAGTAGGCCCCAGACTCAAACGGGAAACATTTATCAGCAAAGAATATATGTTCTCAGCATCACCTGATGCCGATTTAAAAGAGACCGTTAAAGAGATCCTAGATGGCTGCAGGATGTCCAAGCACTCTGGGATTGAAGGAGCTGGGGGTTCATGTGCTCCTCTCTTTCCCTTGTCATGGCCCTCCCCTTTCCTCTATTCTCCTTAGACTGAGGTTTGCTCACAATAAGGTTTTTTGACTGGTTTTCAGTTCTTGACCTTTTCACATCTCAGGTTTCTTGCAGGTTTCTCGATAAACCTACAAGGGTTGTCATTCTGTTGGTGGCAAGAGACTACAAATGTGTCTGCAGACTCAGGCGGGAAGAGAAGGACAGTGTCAGATGGCATTTAGTCATTTCGGTGGATAAGGGACTATTGACTTGAAGGCTTAGACAGCAGCTGAATCTTCCGTGATTCTAATATGTGAAGGAGTCGTTTTCAGAGTTTCCAGAACACAGGCACATCCTCTGAATGTGTTTGCCCAGTCTTGGCTCATCTGCTCATCCTATAAGTAACGATGATGCTCTCAGAAGGCAGAGAGTTTCCTCCAAGTGGTTCTTCAGCTAGAGCAGAAAACTGCTTTTTCAAACGATCGTGCCTTTCTCAGCTCTCCTTCATAGCAAAATGCCTCGAAAAAGTGATTGATATTGGTTGCTCTAATTCCTTCTGTCTCACTTTCTCTTGAAAACTACCATAGTCAGGATTTCACCCCCTTTGCTTGACAGAAAATTGCTCTTGTCAAGGTGACTATGACCTGCCAGCTGCTAAATGCATGGTCGATTTGCATTCCCCTCTCACTTGATCTATCATCAGCATTTAACCCAAGTGATCATCTGTCTTCTTTGAAACATTTTCTGTACCTGGCTTTCAGGAAGCTATACCCCCTGGTTCTCCCCCACCCTTCCAAGGCCATTCCTTCTCTGTGATCTTCACTGATCCTACCTTATTTTCTTCCGTTACTGCAGGGCTCCATCCAAATCTTTCCCCATCTTTCTTCTTTTCTATGCATTTGTCTCAAGGTTTTAAATATTTACTATTTGTTGGCAACTCATATATTTATTTACCCCGCCTGAGCATCTTCCCTGACCTCCAATATCCTGTGTCAAATTGCCTTCTCAACATCTCTTTTTGGACGATGAATAGGATCCCCAAGTTAACAAAGCCAAAACTGAACTCCTGAGCTCCTTCATCCCAAACCTACTTCCACCTTCTACCGAATCTCAGTTAAATGGTAACTCTTTTCCTCCAGTTGCCCAGGCTAAGAACCTTAGAGTTCCTTCAGAATCCATATCTAATCATTCAGCAAAGCTGGCAGCTCTACCTTCAAATGTATACCCAAAGCTCAATCACTTCTTACCACCCTCACCACTCATCACCTTAGTTCATGTCACCAGCATCCTGGATTATGGCTGTAGCTTCCCAGCTGGATTCAGTGCCTCCGTCCTTGCCCATTGCTCTGGCCGTCTCCTCATCTATTTTCAATCTAGCCACTGGAGTGATACTTATAAAACACAGGCCGGATCTTATCAAACTTCAAGTGTGATACTTTATGCTCCAAAGATATCCATCCTACTCAGAGTAAAATCCTAAGGTCTTCACATATCCTACAGTTCCTACATCAGGGCCGCTGCTATTGGTCTGATCTTATCTCTTGCCAGCCACCCAGCCCCCATCCCTTATCACTCCTCTCTTGCTACACTGCTATTCTTTCTTCAGAAGCCAAGCGTTCTGCTGTCACAGAGCCTTTGCATATGCCATTACTTTTGCCTGGAATGCTTTTTCCTCATATATTTTCATGGATCATTTACTTTTTCAAGTCGGACATTAACCTGCAAGCAGAAGCATTCCCTGATTATCCTATCAAAAATGCTGATTTCACCATCACTGCCCTGATTTCTTTATATCACTGAAATCACATTATTTTTTTAAACTTTCTTATGCTATTTACTCCTTGACAACACAATCTCCATGAGTTTAAGAACCTTGTTTTTTCTGGGGTACCCCTAAAATTTTAACAGCTCCTAGCCCATAATTGGTGCTCAGTAATATTTGTTAAATAAATGAATTAATCTATTCCTACAGATGTAAAGATTCAACATGACAAAGTGGTTCTTGTCAACAAATTCCTTAAAGATTACAAGAGTGTGACACTTCTTTATTAAAGTAAACCACCAAAGTTTCAGAATGAGATTACATATGCTATTATTTCTGTTTCCAATGTCAAATATGATTTTTTTTTCTGTTGAAGATGAGGGATTTAAATTTGGTGAACATTTCCAACTCTAGCATTCTGCTAATGTGCCAAGGTGTCTTTTTATTATGTTAAGCTGAATTCAACAAATATCGATTACTTCCCACTATATGCTGGGCTCTGCTTAGAGATGGAAACACAGATTGCTTAGATCCGATTCTGCCCTCAACATGCTTGAAGGCATTTAGGGATAAGAAGTATATACCTCATCTATGCTTTCAAAATTTAAAAATGTTGATAAATGGTAAAATGTGTCTATTCCTATCAAGAGAGTTTAGCCCAATGAAAACATTAATGTCCTCAGGTAGATTATGGGTCAAACTCCCTCTAAAGGAAAGTGCCAGGGCAAGATAGGTTCCTGTGGTCAATACCCTAAGAGAGGAGTAAACCATGTGCCGTGGAAGCTCTGAAATGGGAAATATCATGTCATGGGGTGGGATGTATTATGGATGGCTTCATGAAAGAAACCATAGCTGACCTTGGCAGGTAGAGGAATAGGTAGTAAGATCAAGGAGAGCTTTCACGCAAAGAGAAGACCCTCATGAGCACAGGTGCGTAGGGGAAGACTCCAAGTTCTATATCTTTTCTTTTCTTTCTTTCTTTCTTTCTTTTTTTTTTTTTTTTTGAAATGGTTGCAGCCAAGAGTGGGTAGAGCATGGAGCAGGAACAAGGCAGATGTTGGAAACAGGAATTGAGGAGAAAGCCAACTTGTGTTTGGTAGTATTATTTGTTTTTTACTGTGGTTGTTTGTTTTCCAAAAATAACAGGACTGATAAACAGGGGCCCTGTTGTTTTACAACAAATTGCAAAAATGATATTGTCAGTCTCATAATTCTTACTTACTATGCAGTGCCTGTACAAAGGATTTTGGAATCCTCAAGAGGATTAATTTATTTATAGCAACTTTTTGGTGTATTTCCATGTTTCTTTCAATCTTTGAAAATTGGTCATCCATGCGGCATCTACAAAGACTCTTTAGTAGCTACCTATCAGAAGAAACCATTGCACTCCTCTGATGGATAACAAGACTTTACTGTAAGTGCCTTTTCATGATCATGATGGAATTTCCCCCGTTCTTTCCCTTTTCCCATAAAGCCCACATCTGCTGACCTCCAGGGTTTGATAAGCTCTCTCTCTCTCTCTCATTAGCTCAAGCAGCTCAAGCTCTGTCTGAACAGGATTCTGGTAAAAATGGTTACAGACTGAACTTTCCAAATAGCATGGGACTCAAATACTTAAAGGAACACTGCATTTTGATAGTCAGACACAGTACATAAACCGAGAACTGTCATAAAATACTATAGCTCCAAACGTAGACTATGATGACAAAATCAGGGACTTGCTCTCCTGGAAAAAAGATATGCTAACATTTACCTATATCTACAGTGCCCTTTAATGTAATTTTATTATGACATGAATCATAAAACAAGTCATTCAAGTCACAGATTCAAAGCATTTCAGAGCTGGGGGACAGTAGTGATTATTTGTTTTAATTGTCCTGGTTTATAAATGAGGAAACTGATGTCAGAAGAGATTACAGCTTAGCAAAGGTCAGTTAAAGGCAGGACTTGAATTCATACCTGGGACTGCAATTCTTTCCACAAGGGACGGTAATCATCTTTCAGTGGCCTACTGTGGGAGAATTTCTTTATGGGCCAGGCTTCAGCTCTCATGTTCTTTAAGGCTCTCTGGACCTCTCATCCTTAGTTAATACACCTTCACTTCTTGGAAGGCCTGTGCATGAGACAGATGTAACACCAGCTCAGGCTCCCAGGCTGCAGGGGAGCTCTCTGGGTGCAGGGAGCTTGTCTATCTGTATTTTGGACTTTTGCATTACACCTATTGCCTTGCGGGAGCTCAATAACTCTTAGTTCTGTTCCTTTCTATTGAGGACTGTACTTGTTCAACTGAATTGTTGTGGTTGAGATAGAGGGTGGATATTTGATGGAGGGAGGTTGCAAGTGATCATGTCATCTACTAAGTATGAGACAGTTAGAGAAAAAAAAATATCGGGAGGGGATGGGAGACTAAAATAAAAAGAAAGACAAAGGGTGGGGGGAAAGTCGGAAAAAGACCACAATTGAAAGCACAAATCTAATTCCTGTTTAAATGCAAACAGAAGTCCAGAATGTGTCACATGTGTTCAGTCTGTGCAAGTGATTATGTAAATTAATTAAAAAGAAGGAGGGGGGGAACAGGGGTCCAAAAGGAAGTGCTCCCAAAGATTTCTGAGAATCCTGTCCTTCTCCATCAGTGTTTGTTTGGAGAAGGATATGGATTCCATTTGTGCTGGCACAGTAAGAAAGAGGACGCATTAGCCCTGAGTAGTCACAGGGAGGCAGCTCATGCTGCAAAACCAGATGGGGTCTCCTCACCCACACTATGCAGGTGGGGTCAACTTCCATGATATTAGCCCAGCAAGCAGCCAGGGGTCTCAGCTCACTGCTGTTCTTTTCTTTTCCTGTGGAAACCTTTCAAAAGTACTAATTCCATGGTCAACCAAGCCAGGGCCTCAGGGGAGCCCAGATGCCCCACCTGTCTCTCCAGGCTCTCAGGCTCTCCAGGGGCTCAGGCTGCTGCAACAAGCAGAAGAACAGGCAGCAATAAGACTTCCCTTCCTCAGCTGGTGCACCGGAGGGAGTCGGAGAGCAGGTCATCTTGAATACAAGCTGGTGGGGCTGCGGTGGCAGTCTCTGTTCAGGCTTTGTCGCTGCTTCCCAAGCAAGCCGCGTGGAACCTGGACAAGCTGGGGCTGGGGCCCAGACTTCAGGGATGCTTGAGGGTTGCATCCGTCAGAATCCCTGGCACCATGCCAGGCCAGAGCGGCCTGCTGCGTGAAGGAAATATTGAACATTCTGAGTCTTAAAGAGCAAACCTGGAACGGTTCCAAGATTACACTTAATACATCTGCTGGGAACCATAGTGAAGGGAGACTGGGGGAATCTGCAAAAATAACCCTTGCAGGGCCAGGAGAATACACAGCATCAGCATGGCACAGGTAGTAAAAGTAGCATCATTCCTTACCTCTGGTAGCACATACAGTTTCTGAAGCTCATTCATACACATGATCTCTTTGTTCTTCTTTATGATTTTGGGAGAAAGGTAGGGAATGTTGTTTTAGGTAAGTCACAGATTATGTGTCTCTGTGCCTCATACAGCACTTAACCTAGTAGGTTTTCTAGTGGATGGTGAGAAAGTATATGGGTGGATAAATGGACAGACTTCCATTTTACAGGGGAAGAAACTGACACAGAACAGTTAAGTTCATTGAAAAGCACTCAGCACCCTTATGAGCACTTATGACATGCTAGGCACCATGCTGGAAAGACATGGTCTCCTCACTTTAGGCACTTATAGTCTAGTGGGTGAGAGGGTCAGAAACAAGTAACTAATAAGTAATTATGCATCTGGACACATGATCTATTTGAGGTGATTACGAAGGATGTAGAAGACAGAAAGAGACAGACCAACTCTAGCAAAAGGATGTGAGAGTGACTTGTTAAATGGACTAAAAAGTAGCATGAAAACTACTCTCCAGGTGTTCAGACCCATCCTTTCTTTGTTTTACCTTTAGCCTGGCCAGGACAAGTCTCCTGTTTCTCTAGCCCCCACCCTCAGACTACCCTTGAATTGTTGCTAGTTCAGTCCTGAAGTTTTACCTTTATCAGGAATTCATCTTTCAGCTTAGGGCTATATTACCTTGTCTAAATTAGAATATTCCATGGGAAGGACCTTTATGTGAATTAGGGATTAGAAGATAAGCTTTCATGGGGGTGGAGAGGGAATACACAAATGAGGGGCTTGAAGACTCTGAGCTCCCTAGGAGTTGGTGTGGGATAAGTTTGTGTAGGGAGAGGGGGAATAAGAAATAGAACAAGTGACTGGGGACTGCTAAAAGGAAGCATTGCCTTCACAATTTTGCTTTTCTTCCTCTAGAACATCCCTATATCAAATAAATATGCCATGCATATACGTACACGTGCATGCATACATGTATACATACATATACATATACACATACATGCATGCACTCTCACACACACACAAAATGTATACATACATATACATATATACATACATACATGCACTCTCACACACACAAAATGTATACATACATATACACATACACATACGTGCATGCACTCTCTCACACACACAATGTAGACATACATATACATATACACATACATACATGCACTCTCACACACACACAAAATGTATACATACATATACACATACACATACGTGCATGCACTCTCTCTCACACACACACACAATGTATACATACATATACATATACACATACATACATGCACTCTCACACACACACAAAATGTATACATACATATATACATACACATACATGCATGCACTCTCTCTCTCTCTCTCTCACACACACAAACACACCCCAACACAGTCTTTAAATTTGTCATAAAAATGGGATATACAGTTTTAACCAGCACTTCTTACACTGAATAATTCTGTAGTGATGTTTGCCTGATATTTGTGAGCATGAGGTTTCATGTAACTTAACACCTGGGGTCTCCAATTTTATTAAACTTCTGCCTTGTTCACAGTGTGATTTCTTTAAGGCCTTATCTAATTGTCTTGAGCCACAGGAGCTACTACCTTGGCCATGTGCAAATATATAAACTTCACCACATTAACTGAGGAGAAGTAATAAACTAATGTGTAAAAATAGCAAAGAATTTTGATAATTTGTGTTACCACGGAAGAATAATTCATAAAAATAATTATTACATGGGTACATGTTTGTCTTACAAGGTACATGCACGTACTCCTATCTAAAAATGCTGTTGGGCATTTGGCTATAATCACCAGAAATCCAGGTATTTCCAAATATCTACATGGGTGCTGAAGTCTTGTCCAAACTTCTGGGTTTTTGATTGACAAATGTGACTTTCACCAGACCACTGAGGTTCAGCAGCCTACAATCTAGGTGTGACAATCACCTCTTGTGGGAAAATTTCCATGATTCTTCTGTCTGATTCAGCTGCCCCTCTTTCAGGTCTCCCGTGTGCCGTACACGGGAATTGACATGTTTGTCTCCCCCCCTGGGATAGGAGCACCTTCAGGGAAGTCATGGGCTCTTTTTTTTTTTTTAGCTCTAGATAATTCTTAAATGAATGGATGAATGAATGAAGTGCCTATCATGCCTTCCTACACCCAAGACTCTAGTGTGGTGCCTTGTGCAGAGGAAAAAAACAATAAATATTGAATGAATATCTATGTTTGTGAGTAACAGATTCAGATAAGCTGTGTTGCATTACATAGACTTTTTATTCAAATGTCTCAAAACCTACAATGTCATTTTTAAACTGCCTCTTCCAGCTCCAGGGAGAAAATAGATGAAAATCATGAAGACTGCTTGAGGCACCCAGAGAAGGGATATGCATTCTCCGGGTTCACTCGGGGAGTGACGGGTCTGGACATCATTCCCACCCTCACTGTGTCCCGTCCTGCAAGTGTGCCCCCCTCTGCCTTTCTCTTCACATTATAAGTCACCTGAGTATTTATATATCCTGGGGTCTCTCTATGTAAATCCACATTCCATAGATCCCAAAGTTTTTCTTCTGTTTCAGAGCAAGAAGCTGAACAAGATATATGGTTTTTTTTTTTTTCTCTTTTGTAACCAGCAAATGGCTTTTTTATCGATCTACCCCTTCTAACACAAGGTTTGTCTTCAAGTAGACTTCGGAAGCCTGTGGCCTCTCTCTCTCTTTCTCTCTCTCTCTCTCTCTCTCTCTCCTTCTCTCTCTCTCTCTCTTTCTCCCCCCAAGTAACCCCTCCCTTAAGTTCAGAGAGACTGTTTACTCTCCTCCACCTCTCTCTTCCCAGAGTTTTATCTGATCTCAGCTCTGTTCATAAACCACCAGTTTCTCCAACGTCTTGTATTTCCTGCCTGCTGTGGCTGGAATTTTATGGGACGAGTCAGGTTTGCTCTTTCTTCACACCCTGTCTCTTCAACATCCATGCGGCCCTCTTGACTCTCATCTCCCTACCCTCACCTTCATGGTGCGTGGGCCTATTAAATGCTGTCCAGTCCAATTTCTGGCACCCAATAAATCTAAATTTTCAAGCATGGGAAGCCGGGCTCACCCACTGGCACCCAGATAAATGAGTCCTCCGTGAGAAACCTACACTGGTCATTACTCAAGGCTATCCTAAAACCTCGACACGGGGCTTCCTGCCTGAGAGACTCAAAGTGCCCCTTGACTCCCTCACCCTCTGAAAAAGAAAATGCCCCCTCCCACCCCCCATCACAGGGACTGAAGTCATCTCGAGCTCTCCCCGCTCCAGACAGATGCTCAAAGCGCCTGGAGCTCCCCACTCCAGGCCTCCAGCTAGCCCCCACGTCATTGCCCACTGCAGCGTCTTTGAAATGAAACTTAATATCCAGCACACGCGCGTGCACTGTTCAGCTCGCAGGGGCTCCGAGCGTGGAGCTGAACAAAGAACCTCCGTGCAGAGGTTTCATTGTTCGCAACAAGCACAACCAATGAGGGCATCTCTCCCTGGCCCTGCCAGTGGTGAAGTGCTCGCCCTTTGTGGGGGTACTGTTTCAACACCCTAAATCTAGCTCTTCCATCTGATTGACAGCAGTCCTAAAATTGTCCAGGTGCGGGGAAGAGAAGGGTTGTTGGGGTTGAGAGCATTTGAGATCAGGTTAGTTTCCTAGAAAACTGGTGGGTAGGAGGGTCCAAGAGCCAGGACTCCTGGGAGGAAACCGGGGTCAGGGTCTGGGTTTCATTCAGAGAGGAGAGACCTGGAGAGCCTGATCCGCTCTTGGGAAGTTGGGGACTATTTGTATTTACTTATTTGTTATTTTGACTTGTGAAATTATCCCCTTTCACTCTGTCAGCCTTCTGAGTCTGCAGAATAAAAATTAATTACAATGAATTAGAACCTTTATAAACCACCCTTAACAGAACAAGGGCTCAGAGACAGCCCCTCCTCTGGCTTCTCACTGGTCTACAGTTTAAAATCCCATCAGGAAATAATAATTCTAAAAGACGAATGTCTCTAAAATAAAGTACCTGTTTTTGGCTTTTATGGCATAAATCCTGGAAGTAACAGGATGCTGTGATGGTTAGCTTTCTGTGTCGATTTAGCCAGGCCATAGAATCCCATCATTTAATCAAACGCTAATCCACATGTAGCTTCCATGGTATTTTGTAAACGTGGTTAACAGCTACATCAGGTTGATTTTAAGTAGATTACCTTGGATAGTGCAAATGGGTCTCATCCAGTCAGTTAAAGGTCATAAGAGCAAAAACAGAGCTTTCCCAGAGAAGAAAAGATTCTGCCTCAAAACTGCAGCATCAATGCCTCCCTGAGTTTCCAGCCAGCTGGCATGGACTACACATTTCAGACTTGCCGGCCCCTGCAATCCTATGAGCCAATTTGTTGAAATAAATCTCTTTAGATAAATAAAGTTTCTATATCTCTACATTTCTATGTCTATGTATTATTGATTCTGTTTCTCTGGAGAAGCCTGAATAATGAAGGTATTTAGAAATCTTATACTGAATTGAAATTGTTCATTGTATAAGTGCTTTCAGGGCACGATGACAGTTCCTCTTTCTTTTCTGAGCATGAAGCATTATGCCGCACACATGGTAGGAATTTACGAAGTACTCACTGAAGTCACTGGAAACCCCAAGAAGCCCCATCATGCTTTTTTCAGCTTCTGCTCCTGCACTTTCTCATTCACACAGGACTAATCAGCCTGACTTGGGAGTCCAGTTCCTCTCATGACCTTCCCATAACTTCGTCAAGTACTGATGCTCTCATCCTTCTCTACCTTTGAAAGCTTTCAGATGAGCCACACCTTCCCCAAAGGCCTCACTGCAGACGGTCCAGGCACATCACTTAGTCTTGCCTCCTAGCCCTTGTACCTGAGAGCCTTTATGGTTACGTTTGTTGTGCTGTTTTGGCCTGGCATTGTGAGATGATGTCCTCCCTTTCTCATTAGTGGGTGGTCCCTCTGGAAGTCCAGGCTCTGAGGTTGTGGAACATGTGTGGCCTTTGGCATTAGACCCAGTTTGAGCCCCAGTTTTCACACGAACATTGAGAACCTGATGAAGTCATGTCCATTTTCTGAGGTTCAGTTTTCTTATTAGGAAAATGGCAGTAAAGTGGCTCATAGGAACATGTGAGGAATAAATAAAGCAAATAGTTATCATTTATTATTTTAAAAATAGCAACAAAACATGTTTCTCCGTATTAGTCCGAGTTTTCTAGAGTGACAGAACTAATAAGACAGATGTATAGCTGGGCGCGGTGGCTCAAGCCTGTAATCCCAGCACTTTGGGAGGCCGAGGCAGGTGGATCACGTCAAGAGATCGAGACCATCCTGGTCAACATGGTGAAATCCCATCTCTACTAAAAATACAAAAAATTAGCTGGGCATGGTGGCGCATGCCTGTTATCCCAGCTACTCAGGAGGCTGAGTCAGGAGAATTGCCTGAACCCGGGAGGCGGAGGTTGCGGTTAGCCGAGATCGTGCCATTGCACTCCAGCCTGGGTAACAAAAGCAAAACTCTGTCTCAAAAAAAAAAAAAAAAAAAAAAAAAAAAAAAAAAAAAAAAAAGGATAGATGTATATGTGAAGGGGAGTTGATTAAGGAATATTGATTCACACGGTCACAAGGTGAAGGTGAAGTCCCGTAATATGCAGCCTGCAAGCTGAGGAGCAGGGAAGCCAGTCTGAGTCCCAAAACCTCAAAAGTAGGGAAGCCAACAGTGCCTCCTTCAGTCTGTGGCTGGAGGCCGAGATCGCCTGGCAAATCACTGGTGGAAGTCCAAGAGTCCAAAAGCTGAAGAACTTAGAGTCTGATGTTCGAGGGCAGGAAGCATCCAGCACGGGAGAAAAATGAAGGCCAGAAAACTCAGGAACTGTGGTCCCGCTTTATCCCAGTCACTCTGGCAGCTGACGAGATGATGTCCACCCAGATTGAGGGTGGGTCTGCTTCTCCCAGTCCACCGACTCAAATGTTAATCTCCTTTGGCAACACCCTCACAGACACTCCTAGGAATAATACTTTCATCCTTTAAACCAGTCAAGCTGACACTCAATATTAACCATCACATTCCCCTGATGAAGTTTTCTGTGGAATGTGAGCAGGTAAGATAAGAGCTTCCCTGGTTGATTCTAAAGATAGCTTCCTACTTGTGCACTGGGACTCCCACTCTCTGTCCTTTTCAAGGGAATGCCTTCAGCAATGCTCTCTCTGTCTCTCAAATCAACATGTGACACTGCTCTGCTGGATCATCCCTGCCAGCCTGGGAACATGATGGCATAGCCTCCATCTTTCAACCAACCAACCAACCAGCCAACCAAGCCATCATCAACCAAGGGAAAAAAAAAAAAAATCATCTTCCCTTACCATACCTGCCTTCTGAAGTTACTATCCTACTCCAGTCCTCTTCTTTACAGCATAATTCACAGAGATGTCTATGCATTGTTTCTGTTTTCTTTCTTCCTGTTCTTTCCTAAACCCACTCACCTTGGGTCTTTATTTTCACCATTCCACTATTCCACAGCCCTCGTTCAGGTTGAAAAAAGACCTTCACGTTGCAGAAGTTATGATTGATTTTTAGCCACAGTGGATCACACCTTCACCTTGAGGTAGTTTTTTCACTGGTCCTTGGAGAACCACTCACCCTTCATTCTCTCACCTCACTGACAGTTCCTCCTCAGTCTTTTCTAGGTTGTTCTTCCCCTAGGTTGTTCTTTACATTTTGGAATGTCCTAGGGCTCAGTTCCCATTTACAAACAGGGCAGGAAGGGGCAATGAGCAGGGTAGGGCTAATTTAATCTCATGGTTTTATCATCTATATGTTAATAACCCTCCAATTTACATATCCGTCTACACTCTGCGTCCTGAAAGCCAGACTCATACAGCCAACTGCTGGCTTGACACCCTGCCTGCATGTCTAAAATTCATCACTTCCGAAAGCGAACTGCTGGTATTTCCCTGAAACCCATCATTCTGAAGTTGTGCTGATTTCATGAATGATCCTTCCATTCTACAGTTTACTGATCCATAAAGCCTTAGGATCATCTTTGACGTCCATCTGTTATCTCACCCTGCATCTATTCTGAGGGCAATAGCTATAGGCTCCACTTTCAACGTATATCCAGAATCTGAGCCCTTCTCATCATATCTACTTCCACACTGAGTCTAGTCTCATTCCCCATCCTCTCATGTGGATTATCTTAACAGCCTCCTGTATCCTGCCTTCATCTTCCACTCAGCTACACTTTATTCTCCGCACAATATTCCTCTGAAAACATTAGTCATAATTAGTTTCTTCTAAGCTCAAAACCTTCCAGTAGTATCGTTTCACCCAGAATAAAAGGTCATGTACTTCCCACAGCCCAAGGCCCCACATAGTCTCCTACAAACTTTCTGGGCTCAACTTCTGCCACTTTCTTTATCTGCCCTTGGGTAGGCTCACCCAGTGTCAGTCACAATCTCCTTCTTGCTAATCCTCACACATAGTGAAATACGTGCCTACTCAGGGCCTTTGCAGGTGCTGTTCCCTCAACCTGGAACGTTTTTCTCCTGGATATTCACATGAATCCTCTGAGATACCCACAGGGCTCACTTCCTTTCTTCAGAGAAGAGAATTTCTCAGAGAGCAGAACCTGACCACTCTGCATAAAAGCAAGTAATGCCCTTAGCTCTTTACAGGCTCCTTACTCTGCTTTGTTTTTTTGTAGCACTTGTCAATAACTGACATATTATATATTCTTCTCTCTCTCTCTCTTTTTTTTTTTTTTTTTTGAAATGGAATTCCACTCTTGTTGCCCAAACTAGAGTACAGAGGAGTGATCTCGGCTCACTGCAACCTCTGCCTCCTGGTTTCAAGTGATTCTCCTGCCTCAGCCTCCTGAGTAGCTGAGATTACAGGTGTGCACCACCACAACTGGCTAATTTTTTGTATTTTTAGTAGAAGTGGGATTTCACCATGTTAGCCAGGCTGGTCTGAAACTCCTGACCTCAGGTGATCCACGCCTGCCTCGGCACCCCGAAGTGCTGAGATTACAGCCATGAGCCATTGTGCCCAGCCTATTCTTCTCTTCTTTTACTTATTGTCTATTCCCACAAAACGTAATCTTCCCAGAAGCAAGCATTTTGTCTCTTTTGTTCCTTGTTGTATTTACTAGCACTGAGTACAGTGCCTGGCACATGGTAGATTATCAATAATTATTTGTTGAACAAGTGTATGAATGAACAAACCCTGTCCACTGTAAGCTCCATCCCCTGTCTCAGCATCCATCTTCTGGAGCTACAGAGATGATTTTCTCCCTAGAGTTCTCTCTTATATCTCTTCCTTCAGGTCTTTTCTTCTTGGTGGTAAACATCTCTGGTTCTTTCCACAGTTCTTTAAATAAAATGGTGGCTCTGGCAACACATCTAAGTTTCTTCACACTCCACCGTGTGGTTTGTCTGGATTTAGGGATTTGGACACTTAAAATAGTTGTTTGCTGCCTATTTTCTTGTCCTGCCTGGGCTTCAGCTCCACCATAGCCATGTTGATTCTACCCACTCATGTCTGAAGACCAGACTCCTAGACTGAGAGCTGGGTTTTGGGACTTGGAACTCAAAGAGATAGTGGATTTAAATCTCAGACCTGTCAGTTTCCTTATCTGTGAATTATGCCAAGCCCATAACTTCATGTGGCTAATGTGAGAATTGATGCCTCTTAAGCATTTAACACAATGCCTGGCACATAACTGACTCTTATAAATGTCAAAGTCCCATTGACCTTCTCTGTCTTTTGTCAACCTTAAACCTTTGCCTTCAAGCAGTGGATCTGCTCTTTCCAGCTTGTCCTTGCTCCATGTAGAGCTTTAGCAAAGCTCTTCTTGTCTATACCCTGCATATGCTAGGCTTACTGGGAAAGATAAATGACTTTTCTAAAGCCCCTGTATATACAAGGTCTAAAATTGCAACAAGAGATTTGGCAGTTAACCTAAAGTAAGTTCAAATGGTAGAAATAGCTTGAAAGCTTCAAGATAGTATATTACATACTTTGGATCACTTGTCATTGTGCTTAAAGATCAGAATGAATTAGGTGTGTGGATGACTTAAGTGTACTTTGATTAGAAAGAGGTGGCTAATAAAGAAACCCTCTAGAAATGGTTTTTCACCCATAGACCAGTTTAGAGCCATGCACACAATGGATACCTATGTGTTTTCTAGAAAGTCTATTTAAAATTTAACGTGGATGGTAGTCAAGAGCAGAAGGTGGAACATTCAGATGGGGCAAAAGATGAGAGCTTAATGAAGGGGCTATTCACAAAAGTGTCGGAAGGATTAAAGAAACCAAACCGGAAGTGCTGAAGCGAGCAGGGGCAAGCCAAAGCTGGGAACTGTGACTATCTAGGCCTGAAGAAGCAAAAGAAAGAAGCAGTTCCTGCTCCTGGAAAGGGTAGCTAGCTCTAGCAGAAGGCTGCCTCAGATCCAGCTGTCTCAGGCAATGCAAATGAGAGAGTGAGCTAGGGGAGTGGATACCCCACCCAACCCACTACTTGCCCTCCTTTCTGCAGGTAGACCTCCCTTTGGTATATCATAGTGGACACTAGAGAGCAAAGGAGCCACTGATGTTACCCATGGAGTTCAGTCTCCATGGGTCCAGGGTAGGTTGGTGAAGTGGAGGGAAGATCTGAAGGCACCAATGGGGAATATCCAGGAGGGTTTACTTAGTAATCGACAATTTTTGATGAAGGGTGGAGGTGAGAGCTTTTCCAAATGCTTTTCTATAATGTTTGAAATGTCTCATGCCATGCTTGCATTACTTTTTAAAATTGTTTTAATCCTGAGGGCTTTTTTGTTGGTGGTGCTGGGATTATGGGCTTTTTATTTTATTTTTTTCTATATTAAAAGACTATATAGTTATTTAAAACTAATATGGGAGTGTATGATTCCATTACATGAGGTTAGGAACAGGCTAAGGCATTGAATGGTGATGGAAGTCAGAACAGTGGTAACTTCCAGGGAAACTTTTAGGAAATATTCTGTATCTTGAACTGCATGGTGATTACCTGGGCACATATATAGGTCAACATTCATTGAGCTTGCACTTAAGGTTTATGTTTTTGTGTTTTTTGTTTTGTTGTTGTTGTTGTTGTTGCTTGTTTTTTGAGACAGGATTTCATTCTGTCACTTAGGCTGGAGTGCAATGGCTCGATCATGGCTTACCACAGCTTCAACCTCCTGGGCTCAGGTGATCCTCCTGCCTCAGCCTCCCAAGTTGCTGGGACAACAGGCATGTGCCACCACACCTGGGTAATTTTTTTGTTTTGTTTTGTAGAGATGGAGTTTCACCATTTTGCACAGTCTGGTCTAGAATTCCTGGGCTCAACTGCTGGGATTACAGACATGAGCCACTACTCCCAGGCTGATTTATGTACTTTATTGTATGTAAATTATACCACAATTAAAAAGAATAAAAAATAGTACGGTTATGCTTGGAAGTGCAATGTTTGTGTATGATATTTTCTATGTTTATATAATGCACGGGAGCATTTGTGTACCAGAACTGCATTGTCTTATCTGCTGTCTCTACACGTGTAACCAACACTCAGTTTTTCAAGGGGCAAAGATAGGGTAGGGGCGTAGACTAGTCTCAGAGAAAGCTACAGACAATTACCCTCAGTTGAAAATAAACAAAATAAAACTATAGCAGTCTAATTTTTGCAACTTGAGAGGGTTTTTCTGCAGCTATTCACTTCTAATCATTCTCACCTAATAAATGAATAGAATAGCTAATGTGATTAGACTAATTCACTATTCATCAAGAATATTAAATGAATAGAATATTTTGCATTTCACCAGTCACACATCTTGAGTATTTACCTGATATTACAATCAGACATGTGTTAGATTTTCTCTCTGCTTCTGGGCCATAGCTCATGGATAATTATAGTGTTTAATTAGCTCCACACAGCACTTGGCTCTCTGGTGCAGATGGAAATTACAGGATGCAGAAAGAACAAATCAAAGGCTGTAAAGGAAAGTAGCCCTTTGCTGTATTCCCTTGGAAGCATTAGTAAGGGCCATGGGTAGCACAGAGTGAATTGTTATTCCACTTGAATAGAAAAGAAGTTGCTTTTCATAGAGATTTTTAAAATACATTTTTCTTGGAAAACACAGACAGTGAGCATGAAATAGAAAATAGGTAGAGAGTTTAATTTACTTACAACTAGGTTATTTTTCCCCTGACCATGTTTGACAACCCTTTATATTTGACAAAATTGTAGATCATTGGGTGGGAGTACCCCTTAAGCAAGCTGGACAGGTGACTGTAGTCTCAGGTCATTGAGCTGAATTTCGAAAGGTCAGACAACTGCTCTGAGTCTCTGTGGCCTGAAAGTGAAACAAAGAAGTCTGCAAGCTCAATGCCTAATTTCTGAATAAATGCAATTTATTGCATTTATTAATCACCTGATCCCAAGAGGTTGAAGTTGTGGTAAGCCGCGATCAAGCCATTACACTCCAGCCTGGAAGGCAGAGCAAAATCCTGTCTCAAAAAAAAAAAAAAAAAAAAAAAAAAAAAAAAAAAAAAAAAAAAAAAACCAAAAAAAACAAAACATGTATCTTAAGTGTAAGCTCAATGAATTTTGACCTAAATATGTGCCTGGGTAATCACCACACAGTTCAAGATACAGAATTTTTCCTAAAAGTTTCCCTGGAAGTTACCACTGTTCTGACTTGTATCACCGTTCAATGCCTTAGCCTGTTCCTGACCTCATATAATGGACTTATATGTCCCATATTAGTTTTAAATAACAGTACAGTCTTTTAATACAGAAAAAAATAAAATAAAAATCAATAATTATTCAGTGCAGAATCAATCCAATCCTATCTTACAAACAGATAATGAGTATCTTCTCTGGGTAATACATGGTGCAAAGTGCTATGAAGATAAAAAGATAAGACAATACCATTCCCCCTGAGATTGGAAAGTGTGAAGGGAGAAAGACTAAGAAGCACATAGTGATCACTGTATAAGATCTGGGGCACCTGGGGAGGTCTAAGGCAGAAGTGCTCACACCTGGCATAAGGGCATCTGGTGATGAGGATGGTGTTCCAGAGGAATCTCAAGGGATCAATAGAATTGTGAGAAGTGGAGGTGAAAGTAGGCCAGGAAGAGGGCCACTGGAACCAAGACGTGGAAGTGAGAATCTAGTTTAGCTTGTGGAAAAAAATGTGTAGAGAGCAAAACATCTTTCAATTTCCAACAAGCATACTTGATCCAAACTGACTCTAGAGAACTTCAGATGAAAGAAAACAGTTTATTTGAACATCTTTTTTCCATGAAAGCCTTCCTCTAGTCTCACCTTGATATAGTATAAACTGAATTTGCTCTTGCTGAAAAGAGAACTACAAGATATTCGAAAGGCCTTTTCACTATCACATTTTCTAATCAAAACCACCATGTGAAGAGTCTACGTTCTCTGATGAGTAAGTGATTGGGCATTTTTCACTCATTCAGGAACTACTTATTGAATACTTATGATGTTCCTGA
This sequence comes from Saimiri boliviensis, assembly GCF_048565385.1. NCBI lineage: Eukaryota > Metazoa > Chordata > Mammalia > Primates > Cebidae > Saimiri > Saimiri boliviensis. The sequence continues at coordinate 57,339,727 of NC_133454.1, forward strand.
TACTGTGAGTCAAGGCTCACACAGCAGTGAACTGACCAAAACACCTCTGTCCTGGAGCTTACATTTAAATCTGGTGATCAGAAATAAACACATACGATGAATTACTTCATAGGTCAGGAGATGACAGTGCCAGGCAGAAAAGTAGAACAAGGCATGGGAGACAGAGAGTCCCAAGGATGGTGGTTTTGCATATAGGGATGTCATGGAAATTCCCTCTGATAAAATATGACTTGAACAGAGACTGGAAAGGGTAAGGAAGTGAGCCTGGTGGGTATCTGGAATAAGGGCAGCAGAAAAGTAAGTGCAAAGACCCTGTGGAAAGAACACGCTTGGTGTATCTGAGAGTAGTCATGGTTGTGGTGAAGCAGAGTGAGTAAAGCAGACCTGTGGGTAGCAGCAGGACAGGAGCGGAGAGAGAGAGAGAGCAGGAGGGCAGAGCATAAAGCAAGACTGGCATTTTCTCTTGGTGAGGTGGAAAGCTGCTGAAGCATTTTCTGCAGAATAGTGCATGATAATCAGTGGTTCCCCCTTACCCAGAGGGGAAAAGTTCCAAGACTCTCAGTGGACACCTGAAACGGAGGAAGGTACCAAAACTCTTGTGTATTTTTTCTGTCCAATAACTGAGATGGCTACTGACTAATGAGTGGTGGTGTATACAGCGCAGTTACACACTGGATGAAAGAAGGATTCATGTCCTGGCCTGGATGGAGCAGTAGGGTGTGAGATTTCAACATGGAACAGCATGCCATTTAAAACTTATGAGTTGTTGATTTCTGGAATTTTCCATTTAATATCTTTGGACTGTGGTTGACCACATGTAACTGAAGCTGTAGAAGGCAAAACTGCAGAAGGAGGGATTATTGTGTTTTTTTGTTTTAAAAGGATCACTCTAGCTGCCTAGCGGAGAGTAGATTGGAATCCAGGGATGGAGGAGGATGAAGGTGAAAATAAATAGGGTAACTAAGTGGCTACTGTAAAAACCCAGGCATTGTACAATGGCAGCTTGTGGGCAGTGAGGGTAGTAACTGTCAGATTCTGCATATATGTTGAAGGTATAGCCAACAAGCTTTCCTGATGGATTAGGTCTCAAATATGTGAGAGAAATATGAGTTAAAGAAGACCCCAAGGCTTGGGTCTGAAAAATTGGGAGAATGGAGGAGTTGCCGTTTACTAAGATGGGGAGGAATTGGGAATGCAGCAGAACCAGGTTTACTTCTAGAAATGTTAAGTTTGAGACTCCTATTGAAAAGCAAGTGGAGATATTGAAGAAGCAATTGGGTATGTGAGTTAGAAATTCAGGCAGAGGTCTAAGCTACAGAGAAATTAGAGAGCCATCTGTGTGTAAGTGGTACTGCAACCCCTGGGATGAGGTGAAATTTCCCAGGAATTCTTTAGATAAAGAGAAGAGGTGAGTATCATGAGGAACTTCAGCATTCAGAGGTTGGGGATGGGAAGAAACCAACAATAGAGTGGTCAGAGCTCAAAGAGTTCCAGAAAAGAGTGGCTTCTAGGCCAGGCGCGGTGGCTCAAGCCTGTAATCCCAGCACTTTGGGAGACCAAGGCAGGTGGATCATGAGGTCAAGAGATCGAGACCATCCTGGTCAACAAGGTGAAACCCCGTCTCTACTAAAAAAAAAAAAAAAAAAATTAGCTGGGCATGGTGGCACGTGCCTGTAGTCCCAGCTACTCAGGAGGCTGAGGCAGGAGAATTGCCTGAACCTGGGAGGCGGAGGTTACGGTGAGCCAAGATTGCACCATTGTACTTCAGCCTGGGTAACAAGAGCGAAACTCTGCCTAAAAAAAAAAAAAAAAAAAAAAAAAAAAAAAAATCAGAGGACAGGTGAAAGGTATTTCAAGTAGTAAGGCAGAGCTATTTCTTGAAAGAAAAAAGAACACTCGTTTGTTCATGTTACATCCCACACAACAGGAGTAGGCTATTCCTAGTGCGATAGGCAGAATTCTAAGATGGTGCTCAAGATTCCCCATGCTCCTTGTTATACATGTCCTGCATAATCTCTGGCACTGTGAATATGATGGATGCTATTCCAGGGATTCAGTTATGCTCTATGGCACAGCTGATTTTAAGATGAGAGATTATCCTGGTGGACCTGACTTAATTACATGAGCACTTTAAAAGCAGCAGCTCTCTCCGGCTGGATGCCAGAGAGACAAACTCCAGCTGCCCAGAGGAAACACACATTTATGGTGTAACCTGTCACTGGGGGACACAGGGCAAGGTACTGTGAGTAGCGTCTGGACATTAATACCAGCTCCTGGCCAATAGCTAGCAAGAAAACAGGGATCTTCACCATACAGCCTTAAGAACGTGAATTCTGCCAACAACCCGTGAGCTTGGAAGATGACCCAAACAGTAACTGCAACTGCAGCTGGCACCAGGATTTCCACCTGGTGAGACCCTGAGCAGAGAATCCAGCCATGCCATGCCCAGACTTCTGACCTACAGAAACTGTGACATAATAAATTTCTGTTGTTTTAAGAGGGAATTTTGTGGTAACTTTCAATGCAGCAATAGAAAACTAACATTCTGAGGAAGACTGAGGATTTAAAAGTCTATGAAAGAAAGAGAAAGAGAAATGGGGAAAAGAGGAAGGCTGGAGATGAAAAAGGGAAACAGAGTGGGTGGGAGGCAGGGAGAAAAAAACAGCAATGTCTAAGAAATGCGCCTATATGGATATTTTTCAGAGAACTATTAATCATAACATAAATAACTCTCCTCATTGCAGAAAAGGAATTTAAGAAGGGAAACAGTGATTTATTGCTGAATCCATCAGGTTTCACAGTAAATGGTTGGCCAGACCGGAAAGCAGGCTGCTCTGGGAGGCTCATTTGGGGCCTTCTGCTTCCCTCTGTTCAGCGTAGGATCCAGGACTTTCTCTTGATAATCATTGGCCTGCGTTGGGTATCTGGAAGCACAATTTCCACTTTGGCTCTCATCATGAATTACATCAAAAATCCTTATTTTTCCTGATGTGGCCCTACTTGTGAGTTGTTACTGATGTGGAGATGTAGAAATTCCATGCAGTTCATGGAATGATCCTAGTTTTTCTGGGCTATGTAAAGCAAGTGGAAGAAGTCGCATGAGCCCCAAACCCCAGGCTCTAGTTTTGCTTGTACCATGTCTAGCTGTGTGACCTTGAAACATTGTTGGTCTTGGAGTCTTAAGTCTCAACATCTGTAATTTTGGGGAAAATATCTGACTTCTTCCTAACACAGAGGGTGGTAAAGATAACACGAAGTATAACTATTTCAGCTTTGGCCATGAGCTCAGTCGCATCTAGTTTATTTTGACTTCAAAGGTTCTCCATGAAAGTCTGTTAACATCCTGGTCACATAGGGCCCACACTTAAACGCCACAATGTTAGGATGTTTCTCTAGGTAATTAGAGACACAGTGGGGTGGGGAATGAGATTGGTTGCCACTAGATAATGTTATCATGAAGGCTGAATTCCATTGCAATGAATATTATTATAGTGTTATGCTTAAATGCTATCTTAGAAGTATTTTCTAAAACTAATTATCTATATTAAAAAATAAACCTGTATAAGATAGTGAATGGCCTTCTTTTATGATCAAAGTATTTCATCGTGAGCTATCTGCAGTAGACAGAGAAACGTGAATCGAGCTGTTGGCACCTCTTTTGTCCTGCCATGCAGTAAACATTAGCCTTTAGGGTTCCCTTTTTCTCTTTTCCAATATCTCAGTGACTGAAACAATATTTCACTTAACTTCCAAACCACTACCAAAATCAAGTGGTTAGGAGGAAAGAAGAGGTGGAGGTAGAATCACAGCGACTTCGACTTAGTAGGTGGAAACCTCTGCTTTAACCTTTGAATTTGGTAAGGAGAGAGTGAATCCAGCTGGGCTTTCTCTCCAGCTCCTGCAGACAGAAAAAGTAGCAGCATATCATCCCAACCAAACCCACAGCATGTGTGTGTGCACACATGTGCACACAAATACACACACACATACACACCACACATACACACCCATGAAGAGATAATAGAAAATAATCAATATCATAGCCTTTTTTTTTATTGCATTTTAGGTTTTGGGGTACATGTGATGAACATGCAAGATTGTTGCATAGGTACACACATGGCAGTGTGCTTTGCTTCCTTCCATCCCCTCACCTGTATCTGTCATTTCTCCCCATGCTATCTCTTCCCACCTCTCCACCCCCCCACCCCTCCCCCATTTCCCCCCAACGGATCCCAGTGTGTAGTGCTCCCCTCCCTGTGTCCATGTGTTCTCATTGTTCAACACCCGCCTATGAGCGAGAATCCTTTTTTAATAGAAGGATTATACTTCTGGAACACAGCAATGTTTCAATGGTTGATAAAATTATTTGACTTCTCAAGCACAACAAGAGAAAAGGTAAGAAGGAATTTGATTTCTATGACTATGTTTCATAGTCAAGTTCATTCATTCAACAGACATGAATTGGGCACCTACAGCACTGGGAATGCACCAGGGCACAGTATAGAAAAAGTTCCTGTTCTCAAGGCATATGTGTTCTAGTGGGAGAGGCAGGATAAATGGATTAACATATATATACATGCAATGGTGGTAAATGCTGTGAAAAATAGTGGCACAGGGTAAAGATAGAGAGAGAGCATTTGGAAAGGTAGTTGCTACTTATATAGGATGACCAATGAAGGTCACACTGATGATGAGCACTTCAAGCACAGAACTAAAGAAGGTATTGAGGAAGCAAGCTATGTAACAATTTGGGAGAAAAGCATTTCAGACAGTGGGGAGAGCCAATGCCAGTACCCTGAGATAAAAGCACATTGGACTTTTACTTGCACATTCATTTATGCATTCATACATTCTCTCATGCATTCATACATTCTCTCATTCATAGAGATAACTGAAGAAGCAATTGGGTATGTGAGTTAGAAATTCACATAATTAATGAATGCCAATTAACATACTTCTAGGAAACATTTTGTCAAATTTGTACCTCAGCTATGAAACACATATTTGTTGATTAATATATGTTAAACATAGGAAGAAAATACAGATGAGCTATGTATGAATTTGATCCTGTCATTATGATGCTAGCTGGTTATTTTGCCCATTAGGTGATGCAGTTTTTTTCATAGCGTCAATGGTCTTTACATTTTGGTATGTTTTTGCAGTGGCTGGTACTGGTTTTTCCTTTCCATATTTAGTGCTTCTTTCAGGAGCTCTTGTAAGGCAGCCTAGTGGTAACAGAATCACTCAGCATTTATTTGTCTGCAAAGGATTTTATTCCTCCTTCATTTGTAAAGCTTCATTTGACTGGATATGAAATTCTGGATTAAAAGTTCTTTTCTTTAAGAATGTAGAATATCATCCCCCGCTCTCTTCTGGCTTGTAGGGTTTCTGCAGAGAGAGCCACTGTTAGTCTGATGGGCTTCCCTTTGTGGATAATCCAACCTTTTTCTCTGGCTGCCTTTACCATTTTTTCCTTCATTTCAACCTTGGTGAATCTGACAATTATGTGTCTTGGGGCTGTTCTTCACGAAGGGTATCTTTGTGGTGTTCTCTGCATTTCCTAAATTTGAATGTTGGCCTGTCTTGCTAGGTTGGGGAAGTTCTCCTGAAGTGTGCTTTCCACCTTGGCTCCATTCTCACCATCACTTTCAGGTACACCAGTCAAACATAGGTTTGGTCTTTTCACATAGTTTCATATTTCTTGGAGGCTTTGTTCATTTCTTTTCATCCCTTTTTTCTCTAATCTTGTCTTCATACTTTATTTCGTTAAGTTGACCTTCAATCTCTGATTTCCTTTCTTCTGCTTGATCGATAAGGCTATTGATACTTGTATATGCTTCATGAAGTTCTTGTGCTGTGTTTTTCAGCTCCATCAGGTCATTTATGTTCTTCTCTAAACTGGTTATTCTAGTTAGCAGTACTTGTAACTTTTTATCAAGGTTCTTAGCTTCCTTGCATTGGGTTAGAACATGCTCCTTTAGCTCAGCAAAGTTTGTTATTACCCACCTTCTGAAGCCTACTTCTGCCAATTCATCAAACTCATTCTTTGTCCAGTTTTGTTCCCTTGCTGGTGAGGAGGTGTGATCCTTTGAAGGAGAAGATGCATTCTGGATTTTGGAATTTTCAGCCTTTTTGCACTGGTTTTTCCTCATCTTCATGAATTTGTCTACCTTTGGTTTTTGATGTTGGTGACCTTTGGATGGGTTTTTTGAGTAGTCGTCCTTTTTGTTGATGTTGATACTATTGCTTTCTGTTTGTTAGTTTTCCTTCTAACAGGCCCCTCTGCTGCAAGTCTGCTGGAGTTTGCTGGAGATCCACTCCAGGTCCTTTTTGTCTAGGTGTCACCAGTGGAGGCTGCAGAACAGCAAAGATTCCTGCCTGCCCTTTCCTCTGGAAGCTTTGTCCCAGAGGGGCATCTGCCAGATGCCAGCTGGAGCTTTCCTGTATAAGTTGTCTGCCAACCCATGCTGGGAAGTGTCTCCTATCAGGAGGCATGGGGATGGGACCCACTTGAGGAGGTAGTCTGTCCCTTAGCAGAGATCAAGCGCTATGCTGGGAGGTCTGCTGCTCTCTTCAGAGCCAGCAGATAGGAACATTTAAATTTGCTGAAGCTACCCCCACAGCTGCCCCTTCCCCCAAGTTCTATGTCCCAGAGAGATGGGAGTTTTATCTCTAAGCCCCTGACTGGGGCTGCTCCCTTTCTTTCAGAGATGCCCTGCCCAGAGAGGAGGAATCTAGAGAGGCAGTCTGCCTACAGTGGCTTTGCAGCACTGCAGTCACATATGCTTTCTAATCCTTCCATCAACTTGCTTATTTATGAGTCCCTGCCCATCCCTGATCCTCCCTGGGCTGTCCTTGTATGGCAACTCTTCTGTTGACTACCTCAGAACTTGCCATGTCCTTGACTCTGCTTTTGGTCACTCTTCCAGTTATCTATTACTGTATATAAAACCCATCAAACCTCTAAAAATTAGAGGCTTCAAACAACTCCATTTATCATATCATACAGTTTTGCCAGGTACTCAGGCAGGGACTGGCTGACTGACATCAGCTGGGTCACTTGGTGGTCTTTAGCTGGTAGCTAGTTTTCACCCCCACAATGGCACCTTGGTGAGGATGGCTGGATGAGTTCTCTGCTTCAAAGTAGTCTCAGAGTTTTTCTGTGAAATCTCTTCAGCATGGTAGTTGGACTTACTTGATAGCTCAGGGCTCCCGGGGACCACATTCTCTTGAAAGTTCAGTAGATCTGGAGAGAGTATAGTGTATCCCCTCACATACTCTAGAAAGCAAAATTCATAAGGCAGCCCAAATTCAAGGGAAGGAGAAATAGACTCCATATCTTGATAAGAAGTGTGTCAAAGTATTTGCTGCCACTTGAAAGTTATCATACCTCTCCATTTTAGAATTGAGAATTTCTTTTCTGTGGACTCATTGAAGACCAGCCTTAGTGCAAATGCCCTTGTTCAGCTTTGCTGCTCCCACTGGGGCACTAACATAGTGAAGGGACCACACTCTACTCTGTGGCCTTTGTTATGACATTTGATGTAAGTTTTCTTCAACTCTTAAAGAGTAGACATGGAACGGCACTGTCTAGATTCCTTTTTAAGAAAGGGCTTGCTGCCCAGTTACGGGAAATGCCAACAACAGCTTCTAGCTGCTGGCATCTTCAGGGTCTGCCTCAACTGTGGAGAGGTTTCTCCTCAGATATTATGCCTTTCCTGGGCAGCCCATGTTCTCTGGCAAATCAAGGCCAGACTTAGGCAATTCTGACTAGTGGCACTTACTTTAGAGCTCTCCACTGGGTTGATGGAGGCTTTAGCAGACCTGCATTGTAGTTTTATTTTTCTTTTTGCCAGAATATGGCTTTCTTGCTCTTCCTCTCAAAGATGCTAATCCCCAGTACACATCTTGTACACAAGACTATCTCAGCATTTGCTTCCAGAGTACCTGGTCTGTCACATACCTCTATACGTATGTATTGTGTGTGTGTATACCTCTATATACATATAGATATATACACATGTATATGTATACAAACACATACACAACTATCTTACACACACACCACACACACACACACACACACACACACACACATTGGTACCCATTTGGGTATCCAGAGAAGTGACTCTGTTCCTATCCAGGGCTAATCACTTCTAGTTGACACTGATTGTTTCATTAAACCAGCATTGAGGGCTCACATATGATAAATAGCTTGGATGTGATCAGCACAGTATCATAGTTTTTTCCTCAAGTCCCAGAAAACAAATGGTAATTTCAGGCTTAGAGGCCTCATAAAAATGGCAGACCAGGGTCCAGACTGGTTGAACGTGAGGCCAGAAGAGGCTCTAGACCTCCACACCATGGCATATATTAGATTAGCAATTTTGAGGGAACAGAAAATGTAATGGTAAGAAAGTGAAGCAGAAATATCTTAGAGGCTTGGCGCGGTGGCTCATGCCTGTAATCTCAGCAATTTGGGAGGCAATGGCTGGCGGATCACTTGAGGTCAGGAGTTTGAGACCAGCTTGACCAAAATTGTGAAACCCCGCTTCTATTAAAAATACAAAAATTAGCCAGGCATAGTGGTACACATCTGTAGTCCAAGCTACTTGGGAAGCTGAGGCAGGAGAATTGCTTGCACCCAGGAGGCAGAAGTTGTGGTGAGCCAAGATTGCACCATTGCACTCCAGCCTGGGTGACAGAGTGAGACTTTGTGCCAAAAAAAACCAAAAAAACAAAAAAACAAAAAAACCATCTTATAGAAGAAAAGCTCCAGTTGATGGCATGATCCCCAATGTGACCATACTTAGCACTGTGGTTCTCAAACTTTAGGGCATCAGAATCACCTGCAGAGCCTGTTAGAGTAGAGATTGCTTTAACAGGCTTTAACTCTCGGGGACTGTCTGGGACGGGTAGGCACGTCTGCCGGGGGTCTCTCAACCTGCAAGAGGGTCCCAATATCTGGAAGAGAGCATGTGCTTGGAGAAATAATAAAGACAGAGAGAGAGAAAGTGAGGCGTCTGGAGGGCTGAATAGGCTGTGCCTAAACAGCAAATTTTATTTTTCAAAGGCCAGGAATAAATACACCTTCTTGGCTCTGGTTTACGCCATTGCAAGAGGAAATGCAAATGTATACCTTATATGGCCTATACAATTGAAAAGTCAGATACACAATCAGTGGTTGTAAAAAGTAACAGAATTTCCTGTGATCACAAAGCTTGTTTACATCCAGACATTATTCCTCCTGGCTGCAGGTATTTCTGGTTTGATCTTGTTTTAGAACTGAGATGTGAAACGGTTTTCTGGTTTTGCTCATCAGAATATCTTTTAACCAGATTCTCCTTTGTCTGCTCCTGACTCAACTTATCTCAACTTCCTTCCCCATTCAGGAGTCTCTGAGTCAGGAATCAAAGCCATCCCTTATGGTGGCATTTGCTTTGCAAATATCCCAACAGTTAAACCATTATCTAGGGTACAAGGCAGTCAGGTAAGTAAAGAAAAGGTTAAAGCTTATTCTTAAAGAAAGAGTCATAAAAAAATTAAAAGCAGGAACTGGTTACTGGCAGGGGGTCACTCGGTCTAGCAGCACCGCATAGTTTTAGGCCCAAACGATATCGTGGTTGATATTAGAAACTGATCATTCATCTTCCAGATCCTTTTTCCTCCCGATAGGTCGACTGCCTCCAACAGGAAACTGTGTTTGGGATCAAACTCACCGTATAGAGAGACTCACGCCTTTTGGGGGTCTCACACAGGAATGTTCCCCACATTTAACATCTTATCCCACCCCTAAGAATTCTGATTCAACAAGTCTAGGGTGACTCCTGGGAATCTGCATATCTGACAAATTTCCAAATGATGTTGATGCTACTGGTCCAAGGACCATGCTTTGAGAGCCACTGAATTTGTAATGAGAAACAGAGAGGAGGAGAAAGTCCTTGATGTTGAGGAGGTTGAGACCCTGAGAGGCTAAGGTCATCAACCATCAATATATGCTTAGTGTGCTGATGGGGTCTAATGTGAACAGGCGCTCAAGGCATCAAAGTTCAGAAGACTACATGAAGGAGTGAGGGAAGAGTGTTGCAAAGGAGAAGGGCTCTTGTACCATGGCTGCCGAACAATGGTCCGCAGGGAAGACCGGGAAAGAAAAAAACAGATTCTTTAGGAAAGGCATTTGAGATCTATTGTATAGTTAAGGAAAAGACATGTTTCTGTTAAGACAGTGGGGTGGAAAGAATGCTTGTGTAAGAACTTGAGTCAATATGGGAGTTTATTCATTAAACAGAGCAGGGTTCCACAGGACACTAAAGAAGGGGCTAGCTGAGAAGATGGGATAAAATAGGAGGGGTGGAAGGAAAACTGATCTGGATGCAATTGAGATGGGAAAGTAGGGGGGAAAAGCCAAGATGGGTGAGGTCTGTGCTTAGGCTGGAACTATGGAGACTGGAACTGAAGGAAGATTTTGTTTCAGGCCAGAGTAGGGTTGCAGAGCTGTGTTAGACATTAGTGAAGGAGATTGCTGTGGAGGCATTCTACTTTCATTGTGGGAATTTGAACCGCCCCTCTGTCCCATTGCATGGATGTCTGCCTATGTCTGTTTTTGCTTTTACAAGTTCTTAGCTCCTAATAATCTAATGTGATTGAGTGGAAGGTGGGCAAAGGGCTGTAGGTGTAGCCAGACTAACGCTATGCCTGTATGGATTTTATTTTTGTACCCTACAGGCTTTGTAGTATAGTGGGCACAAGTAAACATTTGTTGGAATCTTTGATCCCTACAACTGATCCCTTTTACTGTCAACAGTGTTGCCTAGTGTGGCCTGTGTCTGATAGCAAATGACAATAGGTTAAAAACTAAAACAGCAGAATGCTAGACTCAACTTAGAAGTCCAATAAGTGGAAGAAACATTTTGAAGCAGACATAGCATTGGTCACTGCTAAAATGGAAAGATGACTGAGCTAAGAATCACAATCGTGTTTCCGCTCTTTTTGTGACTTTGGTGGTGTTTGGCTCTGTAGTTTCTAAGGACCTTTAAAACTGGAGACAATATTGTATAAAGGAAAGAAAGTGGCCTTAAAATTAGCTAGACTGTGATCCTCATCCCCCCAGTTCAGCCCCTTAGACCTTGGAGTGGTTATCCCATCTGGTTTTCAATGTCTTTATTTTTAAATTAAAAAAGGGAAAGAATAAAAGATAACTAATCTTATAGGAATATTGCAAAGATCCTATCACATTCCAGGGGACATATTAAGTATGTATGTATTATTCTTATATTAAGTATATATATATATGTAATTAGATATATTAAGTATATATGCAATATGTATTATACATATTAAGTATATATGTAATATAACTTACGTATTTTTTCTTTTCTTCTGCAGTCTCCACTTTTACCTTTATAATTCTATACATTTTTTAGGGGTCATGGAAATATCGCACTGTGTGGAGCACAGGGTGTAGTTGAGCTGTATACCCCACCGAAGTGCCCACCTCATTACACATGACTTCTAACTGCTGTGGGAGTAATTTCCTTATTTGACAGGAAAGTTTCCTCCATATAATTAGCTCCATTTTCATGCTGTACGTGCCTATAAAACAGAACTTGGATGTTCTAGAAAGGGAAAGCTTCTCAGAAAAAACAGAGATTACATTTCCCCATACGTACGTATGCACAAGTTTGAAATTAAGAGGAAAAGACTTTTGCCAAGTCTACATTGTGCTTGGACACTTGTTCTGAACCTAGACATTTTTGGCAGCTCTTAGCCAATGCACCTCCCTTAATGTGTCCCTGGACGGGATGTACATTGGAAATTTATGGTTTATTTTCCCCATGCTTCATCTTTGTGCATTTCCCTGATGGTGTCAATTAGCAAAAAAGTGGAAGGCCTTCATTTCCAGTGTTTGCCACTCCTTGGTGAGTGCATGCTGGCAATAACTTTCTCTGACAGCATGAATACTTTAAAACTTTGTTTCAAAACAGTTTGAAGAAAACCCTATTTATAACAGGCTCTGTGTAAACTTTGAGTCTCCCAGAAAAACTTGGGTAAAACTCACCAAATGAACTGAAGATGTAGGGAGGAACACAGCCATACTTCTTATGTATTTCTCTCCTATTTTGGGACTTTGGGTGGTGGTTCCAGGGAAGAATGCCTCCTTGTTCAGTAAAGAAGTCCTTATGGAAGGTGCGGTAAGGTTTGAGCACTATGAATTGCTGCAAAAAAAATTGAGACTCTAGAAGAAACCTACTATGGCATTCAGTTGAAGATGAAATAAGGATCTAGTGAGCTGGCACCCTCTTTCACTCAATATGTAAATGCAGCTGCTGTCAGTGCATGATTTACTTAGGCCTGTCTTGTTTTGTTTCTGTCATAGAATGTTTCTCTTTGAGATTCCTTGAGTTAGACGCTGCAAGTCAGGAAAATAAATTTATATCATATGAGCATGAGGGAGTTGGCTTTATACTTCTTGCTATACTAGTGTTTGTGTGTGCAGTTTTCAAAGGATACAATTCTGATTCTAGGGATTATTTTCTTTATGTTTTCATGGAAGACGGAGTTTGGTGGAAGAGGTAGGGGGAGCAAAAAAATCTGAACAAAAAGGGCTTTACTGTTTGAAGGGGACACATGTGTCCCCATTCCTTCACCACAATGGTCTTTTGTGGTGGTGCATTTTTGCAATGGGAAGCTAGATTTTGTCCTATCTGCAATATCAGTATGATGGCCGAGTTAAAAGAGGAATTTAGAGAAACACCACCCCTAAGCGCCTCCAGGGCGACAGGCCTAAGGAATCTGAGTATGAGGAGGTTCCCGGTAACAGGCGAACAAAGGCTGGGCTGCGCAGCCTCTTTCCGGACTGCCTGCACTCTCCCTCCCTTTATCCTGGCGCTACCCTTGCCTTTGCTATTTTGCTTCCCGTTGGATTTGGGACTCCTGCACACTCTGGTCCCACAGAAAGAGGCGAAGCTGGCATTTGCGTGGCTCCTCTTGTCTTCTGCAGGCTCCGTTCCCAGAACAGGTTGGCCTGGTTCAGGTTCTTCCATTTAAGCGCACCAAAGCAATCCACATCTTCACTCTGAGGTCCCAGGGCAACCCCCAGCGAGGTGGGTCGTCCGAGTCGCCCCGGATCGAGCTCTCTGGGGAGGCGGCCCTTAGCCTGAGAGCTGGAGGTAGTCCGAGCAGTCCTCGCCTCCACTGCGGGGCAGGCGCTCCTTCCTCCATGACTGTTGACGGGCGGGGGTGGGGAGGGAGGAAGAAGCAGGCCATGAATATTTAATCGGGGGAAAGTAGAAGCACATTATTTGGATAAACTACTTAATAGCAGGGCTAGCCCCTCCTCAGATGGGGGTAGGTGCCGCATCGCCAGCCTAGCACCAGACGCCTGCGCGCTTTCATCTTTAATCGTCTCTTCTCGGTTTCCTTTGAGTGGGGATGTAAGAAGGCTCCTGTCTCTGCATCAAACCGCATCTCTAATTTAAACAGCTGTTAATAAGGGTTAAATCTGCAGGCTGAGCTGGCCCTTCACTTGTTACTTGCAAAGGGGGAAAAATCAATGGAGCAGGAAGCCAGAGGGGCGTCCATTTTGAAAAGCTGTAATGAATTACGTTTCCTTAGCAAAGCTGGCAACCTCCAGGCCCGCTCCCACAGCCTGCCTTTCACATATCCGAGCCCTCTGTGACACATCAAATTTAATGAGACTGCACAGATCTCAAATAAGGAAGGGGAGCGTTGCTGCTGCTGCTGCTGGGGCACTTTATTAAGGAGGATCAGAGAAAACTCTCTCGCTTTTTTTTTTTTTTTTTTTTTTTTTAAGCCCTTAAAGGCAAAGGATATTTTTGGGGGAGTGGAAGGAGGTCCCTGATTTCGGTGTTTCAGGTCCCCTCTGGAGCATTTTAACAACCTAATTCAATGTGAGCTTTTGGATGCCAACATGAGCAAATAGGTCTCCAAACCTCAGGACCATCGAAGACCAAGAGGATTGTGGAAGGTAATTAGGGACATTTTGAGTTAAGCCACCTCCTGTCCCCCATGTCAAGACCAGGACAGGCAAAAAGAGAAGCTCTGTAGCTGTCTTCCAGGCGATGAATCACCTCCGTAACTATATTTTCCAAATCAGTAATTAAATCACTTATTTGGCCAAATAAGACTGCATACATGCAGACAATGGAGAAGAAATCTTGAAATCTAGAAAATTTGGCTTATGTTTCTGCTACAGGTTTAGGAGACAGCATTGTCTGGGCATTGAGAGACTTTGGTTCAAGCGTTGGCCCTGTTGCAAATTCACATATCTTCTGTAATGAAATACTATAGCCTGGATCTTCAACTGTTTATTAAATGAGAGGGTGAGGATAATCTATAATTCTACATTGAGATTTAGAGTCCAGGGTCAGTCTTGAAAAATAAAAAAGACGATAATGCTAAATCCATAAATATTGTGTGAGCCAGACACCTCTCCTGGGAAAAGCAACACATCTCTTTGGTGAGTCCTTTCTCAACTCTTCCAGAAAAACTATTCTGACATGCAAAGTCCAGGTATGGCATTCCAGACCCTCTTTTTCCTCTCGTAGTCTCTATTGACAAGATTTTTCTTATGCCCTGTGTAACAAAAATCATAATACAATGAAAGCTGACATTTATAACATTATTATCACATGCCAAGCACTGGGGCTGAATGATTTACGAGCATTATATTGAGAGACATAGTAGATAAGATCACAGACAAAAGCGGAAACACTGCTGAGTTCAAATCACCACTCTGCCACTTCTAGCTGTGTGATCTTAGGCAAGTTAATTAATTGGCATTGCCTGGCACATAGTAGGTGCTACACAAGTGCTAATGTTATGTTCCCATTTTACTTTCACAACATTCCTATGGTGCAGATATGATAATCCCCATTTTTAACCTATGGCTCAACAACTTGCTTGAGGCCACTTAGCTGGTGAGAAGCAGTGCTAGGAATAAAAGCCAGTCCTGTGTGCCTCCAAAGCCTGAGCTCCCAGTCAGTACTCTCATGTTCCAGTTGTGGCCTTTTTTAAAAAAGTCTTTGTTCAATGGTATGTGAACCAGAACAACTCCATCTTGAATGGGGCTGGGTAAAATAAGGCTGAGACCTACTGGGCTGCATTTCCAGATGGTTAAGGTGTTCTAAGTCACAGGATGAGATAGGAGGTCAGTACAAGATACAGGTCATAAAGACCTTGCTGATAAAATAGGTTACAGTAAAGAAGCCAACTAAAATTCACCAAAACCAAGATGGCCATAAGAGTGATCTCCAGTCATCCTCACTGCTACACTCCCACCAGCTCCATGACAGTTTACAAATGCCATAGCAACATTAGTGAGTTACCCTATATGGTCTAAAAAGGGTAGGCACGAATAATCCACCTCTTGTTTACCATATAATCAAGAAAAAAAAACATAAAAATAGGCAACCACCAGCCCTCGGGGCTGCTCTGTCTATGGAGAACCATTCTTTCGTTCCTTTGCTTTCTTAATAAACTTGCTTTCACTTTACTCTATGGACTTGCCCTGAATTCTTTCTTGTGCAAGATACAAAATCTCTCTCTGGTGGTCTGGATTGGGACCCCTTTCCTATAATATTTGTGTTTTAGTGGAAGTAAAATCACCCACCATTGGCAGAGTAGAAACTGTTATTCTGCCTTCTTCAGCCTCTCTTTCTCAAACTCTTGGGCTTGTCTTTGCACAGCGCTTCAGCTTTTCTTTTTAGCCTCGTTTTGGTAGGTTTGCATCACAGTTCCTTGTTTCAATTTCTTTTCTCATTTGCATGGCCTTCTCTTTGAGGTCATTGCATCTTTTCCTTGAGATTCCGTTTTGAGATCTGCTTTCCATGTCTCCCTCTGTGCCATTGGTTAGATGAGAAGGGAAGCAGGCATGCAAAAAAGGATGGGGGCGGACCCAGTGCTCCCAGCTGGAATTGAAATCAAGAACCAACTCATCAGGTAGGTCTGAATCACTTTGCATACCAAATGTCAGCTTTCCCAACCATAGATGCCCAGAAGAAAGAGTTGGAAGAAAGGATGGCACCAATTCCACATGAATATGGAGAAAAGGCTCTGGAGTCTGGAGGATGGGTAGGTGAGGTTAGAAAATGTAGCACTGTAACATCGTGACCTTATTGGAAGAATGCTCTAGAGGAGACAAGTGGAATTATAGTCTTAGTTATTTGGGCATAATATTTCACTCATTTTCCTCCCTGTTAAAAATTAATATAGATTGTTCAAACTCAAGGTTCCAAAAAGTTATGTGAAGGTGGTGAAGTCAGCTGCTTGGTCCAACCAGTTCTCTGCCTTGATACTATATTTAGTTCACGGTCTGATTTCATCTCTTGGTAGACAAAAAAGAGACAACTTATGCATACAGTTCGTAATTTACTTATTTAAAAGCATGTTTTCTTTGTGTTCTATGCCTCTGTGTGTGCATTTTGACTTTGCCTGTACCTCCCTCTTAGTCTTGACACTTCCTCTATGGTAAGACCACCTTATGTGTCCTTTCCTCTGTGTCTTCTGGCTCTTGCTGCAATAACAGGCCATATCTGTATCGACTGTTTGCTTGGAAAAGTGTTTCTTGGTTGAACTGAATATTTCCAGAGAGGACGTGCCTCTTTTTTTTCCTGCCCTTTCTGGTTCTCATCACTCAATTCTAGCAGTGACTAGACTCTAAATAGATAGAACCAGAGTTACTCAGATTGGGATGAAGATCTGAGGGTAAGACCAAATTAATTAGCTGGTGTGGGTTGTAGTAAGTTGTTCAAATTGACATAGAGAACTAGATGGGGCTTCCTCTAATATGGAGCTGGAAATCGAGCAAAAGGCAGAGATCTGATACGTCATTCAGGAATACCCTAACAACTTCAATAAACTGGTGCAACATAGAGACCACAATATTAAGAGTGCCACTCAACTCTGAAGCACAAAAGAATGGCTTAATCCTGCATTTTCTTTGGCCATATTATTTGTCCAGTACTGACTAATGAAGCTGGGGATGAAAAGGGAGAGCAGTACCAAAAATACAGATAGATTTTATGCCAGTGAAATCTGGGTTTCTAAGTATAAGAAATTATCAAATATGGAACCAGTGTACTGGGTCTTCGAACAAAGTAAATTCTCAAGGTTTGTTTGACTTGATGATTCCTGCAAATATACCTCACACCATTCACATACTTTCTTTCTCACCTAGAGTTGAGAGGTTGATGATTTGAGCCTCTCATGTTGACAAAAATGTCCACATTTTTAGCAAACAGAAGATAATGAATGTTTGTCTTTATGCTTTCATAGCTGTGATTTCATAGTCCCCAATTGTGGCACTGAGATCTAAAGTGGAACACCACAAAGTTCAAAGTTAGTTTCTCACAGAACCACCACTGCTCTGTCTAGGCTGCAAGTGGTTTCTGGGTCTCTAACAGTGATACATTTGGAAGGAATCATAATGGAACATGCCTTGATTGCCTCTTGGAGTATAAAGGTCTTAGCACGTTGCTTGTTACATAGCAAGTACTCAGTAAGAGTAGCCATAATCACTATGGAGAATATGCCTGGAGGATAGTGTAACAAGCTAGTTGCAAAAGAACTCTACAAAATAGCTTCACACTGAAGAACCAGGGAGATCCAGAAATAGAACTTGGCATTTCTCACTCATCTTTGGCTTTATGATGACAAATGTAAATAAACAAAAAAGAACTCAACAAAACTAATGGATCAATTCTATGATTTTATAACTGGTCAGTTTTATGAAAAATATTTTTACATGCAATAGAACTGAGTTCATTTTCTGCTGTTAGAACAGACTACCACTAAACTGAATAATTTATAATGAACAAAGTGTATTTGGTGCACGGTTCTAGAGGCTGGGAAGTTCAAGATCATGGCATTAGCATCTTGTGAGGGCTTTCATGCTGCATTATAGTATGGCAGAAGGCAGAAGGTGGAAGTAAGCATGTGAGACAGAGAGAAAAAAGGGGGCTGAACTCTCAAGATAATGGCATTAAGCTATTTATAAGGGTGAAGCCCTCGTGACTTAATCACCTCTTAGAGGTCTCACCTCTTAATACTGTCACAGTGGCAACTACTTTTCAACATAAGTTTTGGATGGGACATTAAAGCCATAACAATTACTGTTGCTAGTTAACTTAGAATAATTGCTCCAGTATCTTGAGTGGAACACAGTCTATGTGGAAGTGCAAGTAGAATGCATGTATGTTTTCTGCTGCAGTGTCCATCACTAAGATTGTGAACTTTGGCAAATCTTCTGGGCTTTCTAGGGTTAAAGACCCAAATGCTTAAAAAGTGAATGCAAAGTTATGAAAAACACCTAAATTCTGAAAGTTAACCCCAATCCTAGTTGGAAGGAAATGAAGGAACTTGGCCATGGTAGACCTGGCCAGGAGAAGAAGAAAGTCTCTAGAGGAGCATTTATAAGAGCACAAAGGGACAGATGGACAATAACCCCGTTTTGGTACGCAAGGGCAACACTTGACTGTTTTCAATGCCAAAGTCTGGGGCAATTCTAAGGACAAGGATTAGATTTTAGCTTTCTGAAGCTACTTCAACAAATATAGCAAAAAGGACCTGAGAGATGAAAAAGGGAATTCTGTTCTCTAGGCAGACTGGCTAAGCATCATGTTTACACCTCTCCATTTCCCACCAGTCCGGATTGGCTCCATCCCAGCGATGCCGCATTCCAGGGAGGGTTCCAAGGCCTCCTCCACAGCTTTCCCTTTCCCATTCTGAAAAAGTGAGATAAAGAAAGAAAGCAAAAATGATGGAAGACAGGAAAGGAGGAAAGAGGGAAGAAGGCATGAAAAGTGGAAGGAAGGACGGAAGCAGGGGAGGAAGGAAGGATTTCTTCCCAAGCAGTAAGACATTTGTGATTTGTGAAGCTTAACCCAGAGAAGGGAAAGTTGAGAGTTAAAAATCTAAGAACTGAGAATGCAAAACATCAAGACTCAATAGTGCCAAGAGGTTAGGACCATTGAAAAGCCAAGGACATTTGGCTGAGTGTGTGGTGAGAGGAAGCGGTATTGAATTCAGGCATTTCACCTCTGCGACTTTGGGCGAACTTCAAAATGAATAGGCTAAAATCCTAGCTGTGGTGCAAGCAGTGTTGTATGTCTGACAATCCCCAGGGTCTGCCCTTCCCCCACCTCCCCTGAGTCCCCCGTGACCCCCCCTCCCAAACAGGGCAGTGAAGGAATGTAGGTGGAATCCGCTGAGGCTGGGGCTCTACCAGGGATAACAGAATTCCCAGCCTGAGAGCAGGCCAGCCCCAGAGTGGCTTAGAAAGACAAAGGGTTTGCAAGGCAGGAAAAATACTAACCACCTTATTCTGGATTCTGTATCTGACCCGAAAACTTCAAAATGTTTTATTATTTTCCCTTGAGTTTTCAGCTCTTCTTACATTATCCACTTCCTCCTTTTAATTTGCTGAGCTCTGTTTCTCTACTCAGTGAGGAAGACAGGTGGGCTGGGGAGAGCAGTGAGAGGGGAGAGAAACAAGGAAGCCGGAAGGAGCAACTCAACAACTCAACCTTCTTCAGCTGCATGAAAATAATTCCGGATTTGAAAAGGGCTTTGGTGAGATTCATTGTTGGGGTGGGGTGGGGGGCTGTGACTTTCCCTCATACCTAGGTTTCTCAGTTGCCCTGAGACCC
Organism: Saimiri boliviensis; assembly: GCF_048565385.1. Classification (NCBI taxonomy): domain Eukaryota; kingdom Metazoa; phylum Chordata; class Mammalia; order Primates; family Cebidae; genus Saimiri; species Saimiri boliviensis. Next base: position 57,359,394 of record NC_133454.1, read on the forward strand.
GCTACTTTTGAAGAGTTAAATCTGAAGGAAAACACAGTTTGGAAGAAGGCGTTTTACAAAAAAAAAAAAAAAAAAAAAAAAAAAAAAAAAAAAATTAGAAAAGAAGCTGGATTTATGTGATCTGGCAAAAGGGAGGCTATGTCATGAGTCAAAACCAGTGTTCAGGAAACAAAAGAGTGAGAATGAGGCAGAAAGGAAGAGAAAGGAAGGAGAGAGGAGGAGAGAAGAAAGGAAGGGAGGAAGAAAAAAAGAGAGAAGAAAAAAACAGAGAAAGGAAGGGTGAATGAACCATAAATAAACCATAGTTTGAGGTCCTGGAGGATAGGTAAATGGGAAAAAGAAGTGAGCTAATACAAATGCACATTTAAAAATTACCCACCACTGTCTGTTAAAATTACTTTGCTCCGAACAAACAGCTTAACATAGACATGAACTTAAGACCTTGACTTTCAAAAATGGACAGGTTGGAAGTTTATAGCATTTAAAACATTTTAAAAACAACACCACCGCTCCCCACCCCCTGTTTATGCAGTGAGATTCCCCTGAGCTTGTGTGCTTCATACTCAAAGCAACAAGAAGTCAGGAGTTGAACTGTGTCAGTAAGAACAGATGAAAGCAACAGCCTCTCATTTAAATGAAAATAGGATACGGCGTGAACTAGTGTTTACTTCATGACTTACTTCTAATTCAGTTATTATCTTGAACCCAACCCAATCTACCTCATAAATGCATGAAACTCAACTCCCAGGCTGTTTTCACCAGGAAAAGCCCCCTAAGCCCTTTCCCTTCCTACATGGTGGTGAGCTACACATTTGGAGTACATGTGATTGATATTTTAAAAAACATTCTGAGGCATGCTTTATATATGCACATATATAACTGCAGATGTATTGCACCCCCTCCACAAACTCAGGAACCCACATATGTATACACCATGCAAACGTAAATAAGCATACCTATGAAATCTCCAGAGCTCCCCAGGGAAAGTGCTTTTACAGTATTCCAACTGGTCTGCAATTCAATGTGAATAAAAAGTAAAGGAGATGAAGAAAAAATCTGCCACTCAACTGAGTACCTACCACATGTGATGCATTGGGCCAAGTGGACCTTCGTATTTAATATTGCAATTCATTTCGTTTAATCGCCGCTTTTAGAGTCATGTTTTAACACACTGCATGATTGAAACAATGTTTTCTGGTAAACTGTCTTAGAGAGGCCATTTCTATTTGAAAAGCCAGCTGTGAGGGCCTGGAAGGCACACAGCTGCAGACAGCTGGAGGGCTGGTACTGTAACAGGATCCCTGGAGAAGTCAACTGTAGTTCGCAGGCCCTGAGGCCGCCGGTGGGAAGGCTTGTCTGAGCAGGGGAGTCCGCTTCTGCCTTGGCTTGTCCAGGGGTCCCTTCCTTTTCTCATTTATCTGATGGAGCCCAACCAATGAATAGGGCTTCCAGAACCAAATTACTTAGGAACCAGAGCAAGCTTTACTGAGTCCTCATTCCACCTTTTATTAAGACAATCTGTATATATACACACACACATACTGCATCTTTCCCATTTGGAATTTTGTGATCTTATACTCTCTTGAGCCCCCTTGGCTTCCTGCGACTTGATAACTGCTTCTTTAGTCCTTTTGTGTGCTCCAGCAGAAAGAGAGTAAAGCCCTTTGAAACCAAAGAAGATTCTGGGAGAGGGTTTGGCACCAGGTGAAGAGACCACTTTCCAATTGCCCGTGAAATATTTGCCCTGGGCATGAGAAGGGAATGAGGCTTGTTTCTTTACCTTCAGTTAGTTTTCATAGAGAAAAACAGTGGCTCAAGCTTTAAAAACATTGGCCAGTGATTTGGCTTCATGGGAATTCCCTCATCATAAATAGATAATACAGCTAGAGAAAGCTAATAGCCATTCTCAGCATGCATCGTACCGAGGATTTGCCTTTGGACTGTGTCATTGTGACATATTGAGTAATAGAAAGTACATTTTAAAACGTGTCCTGGGTAAGGACAACAAAGGGGCACGGGATCTTTTGGTCAAAAAATAACCAAAGCAGGAGCTTATCGTTTGACCGTGTGCCTTCGCCTGAGCCTTGGGTCCACAGGCCCATCTCCTGACACATAAGAAGTACCAGAAGAACCAAAGTTTCTGTCATTCTTATCTTTTAAAAGATGGCAGCGCTGAACTCAATATCAAATATCAGCTGTTCGGGGAGAATTTCAGACCACAGACAGGAAATATATGTACGAATTAGGGCCCCAGAAGATCACCAGTAGGTCAGATCATAGACTGAGATGGGTCAAACACAAAAAGGTGCAGGACAAAAGTTGAAACCCTGGCAAGAGTAAGAGAGAACCTGTGCTCATGAGGACGTGGCCACGTGGAAAGGTGCTGCGTCCAACACAAATTTCTATCGTCTACATCAAGGGAAATGACCTACTGCCCAGAAAGTGGGGGATAGATATTAATGCTTTCTGTTTGTGTAATGCTTTGTAGTTTGCCAAACCTTGCTGCATAAACCATTCCATTTGAGCCGTTCAACAACCCCAGAAGGTAAGCAAAACAGGTGGTATTGCTCCAATTTAATTAATATTAAAAATCAGAGTAAGAGAGATGAAGAGAGTTGCCTACAGTTAACAAATGGCAGCGGTGGACCTAGATCTCAGGTCTGGTGATGCTCAGTTTGATGCCGTGTCGATAATGTAACATTGTTTATAGAGAATTAAAACACAAGGGAGGTGCAGGAAGTAATCCCCTGCCTGTTCACAATGTCTCACTTCAGACTAGTTATATCCTGAAGTACCAAGAAAAATTGTAGCTGAAAACAATGATGTGAAGACTAAAACAGGATTAAAGAATTAGGAAGTCTTAGGGAAATATTAGCAATAGATGATGCTATCCTATTTTCATAAAGGGGAAGAGTCTGCAAATGATAATAAATTTGGCATTGACATCTAAGACAGCTTTTTTTTTTTTTTTTTTTTTTTTTGGTGAGATGGAGTTTTGCTCTGTCACCCAGGCTGGAGTGCAGTGGCGTGATCTCAGTTCACTGCAACCTCCCCCCTCTGGAGTGATTCTCCTGCCTCAGCCTCCTGAGTAGCTGGGATTACAGGTGCACACCACCACGTCTGGCTAATTTTTGTAGTTTTAGTAAAGACAGGGTTTCACTATGTTGGTCAGGCTGGTCTTAAACTCCTAACTTTGTGATCCACCCACTTCGGCCTCCCAAAGTGCTGGGATTACAGGCATGAGCCACTGCACCTGGCCTAAGACACTTTAAAACAGATCATTAAATGTGTGATTCTCAAATAATCAGAAAAGAAGTTCCTGGTACTGGGACCAAGAATGGGCTCACAAGGAGCAATTAATGTAACTATGAGCTGTTGTCATTTTGAGTTTTTTGACTGGTAGATTAGGAAAATTGTTAGACAACATAAATCTGGAACTTAGGGAATGTTTGGCCTAAATCAATTTTGATATTTTAGTGAAGAAAATAGGGAAATGTGGGTGAGATTATAGAATTAGTTGCATTTGTACATATTTAACAGGGGACCAAAAACTCAATAAGTACTCAGTACTTGGAGACTGGAAAGCTCTGGAGAGAAAGGGGTTCCTTCTAAGGCTGCTGGGGCATCAGCTCAGGCCCATTGGGACCAGTTCAAGAGGTCTGAGGCAAAATTATGTGAAAGTTAGCATGTCTGATGGATCTGATCAAAGATCATTTCAAGGTTTCTGAACTGTGGCTCTTCCGTCAGGTGAGAATTCAAAATTTTAAATTAGAAACTCAGTCGAATGCCAGGAGCCCATGAAGATGGAAGGAATCAGGGGCCCTGGTGACCTCAGACTGTGGCTGCAGTGTTGAGCCTGGGTTTTTGTCTCCACTGACTAAGGCGGGGGCAGGAATTGGTAGATGGTCCAGTCTTGCCCCACACAAAGGGAATAGACAATGCTCTTGACAACACTTCCTATTTATGTCCACGCACTGGGACAACAGATAGAGGGAGGAAACCACTGGTGCTGCCAGAATGACTCTTACTGATCTTAGGAACAGCCAGGGCTGAGGTACACATAGCTTGTGATCACCAGTATAGCTGCAGAAGGCTCATGGGCATGGAGGTGCCCACTCACTGCAGGCCCACCATCAGTGAGGGAGAGGACATTGTCCTGGGGTTGAACCAAGTGGTCTTTGAGGTTTTCTCCAAGACTCTGATTTTCTCAAGGAAGAGAAAGCCCATTTTAAACCTTTCTAATACCATAGATCAGCTATTAATCTGCACCAACTTTTCATTCTAAATTCAGTTGAAAAGGTCCCATGTGCTAGTTCCCATTTTCCATACTATGGAAGTAGCAGCTCATAGTTAAAATAAATTAAGACATAGTGAAGAAAGTGCTGGAAGTCTGGGTTCTAGCCATGATTTGCCAGTCTGCTTTTGATGTATCATTTAACCTCCTTGGGCCTTAGATTTCATTGATGAAAAAAATCATTTTATTGTGAGATACACAAAATATATTAATATATTCATGGACACATACGTGTACATACAACATTAATACAACACATCACGTTTTACCTCATCCTCTAGCTTAAGGGAACATTACAAGAGTCTTCAATGACTTTTATCTGATTCTCCTGACCATTTTCTCTTTCCTTGCCCCTAAGTATAAGCAATCTCCAATGCCTTTTGTATTTTTCATCTCCTTTGTTTTTCTTATAATTTTATTATCTATATATGTGTTCCTAAAAAATACATTACTAAGTTCTGTATGTTTTGGACTTTACATGAATGATTTCAACTCTACATAGAGCTTTAGTTTTCTTAGGTGTAAACTGGAGATATTAATTTTATTTTTAGGGCTCTTTGCTTCTAAGCATCAGAAACTGAGCTTGGGTTTATAAAGAAAGATGTTTGCTGGAAGGATCTAGTGCCATTCAGACTCAGAGGAGGCACTCAACAACCAGACCTCAGGAAGGGCTGGATAAGGCAGCTGCTGGAATTTCAGTACCAGCAGTTGGTAAAGTTTTCCAGCAATGCTGCTATTGACTAAAGTAGCTCCAGCAGGTTTTAGTCCCTTGGATTTTTTTCTTCAAAGTGCAACCTTGGTGGAAATTATTTATTTGGCTCAGTCTGGACACATGCTCTACCTTGCACTCAGGAGAAAGGTGTCCCCTGACTGGCCCCCAGCAGATGTCCGTGGAGCTACAGAAGAGCATATCTTCCAAGGAAGGGGTCTTGGGCTTCGTTTGCCTCTCTCTGAGGGTTAGTATGAGGTGCTCATGAAACCATAAATGTGGAAGTTCTTCTAAAAGTATGAAGCACTGTACATATTCCTTTATTTGTTAAATGAAAAAAAAATTTTAAATGCCTGCACTGTGCTAGGTACCATGCTAGATGCTATGGATATACAGATGACAAAATATATCCAGATATAGAAATGAAATTTTAAAATGTGGTAAAAGCAAGGAATTTATTCCTTGATGATTTTGTCCTATGTACTGCATAAAGCCCTGGACACAGACTATTTTTCACTAGACCCTAAAAAGGCAGTTATTCCAATTTTACAAATGAGGCCCCCAGGTTAAGTAACCTGCCCAAGAAAGGGGCAGCCTAGATTGGAAGCCTGGTATCCAGACTCCAGGATGAGTGGCCTTGCCTCCTCGGATAAGCTATAATAGAATCAGACACACAGGCTATGAGAGAAGGACAATGATGAGGGCACTGGTACAGGCTTCATAGAAGAGCTGTCTTTGCGGGTCCATGAGGGATTTACTAGGAGGCAAAGTGGTGGCAGGAGGAACATCCCGGGCTGAGCGAAGAGCATGGGGAATGGCAGGGGATAGTTGTGGGTGTTTAGACCAAGAACAGGCAATGGCCAGCAAGGAGCTGTTTCTTCCTCTGCTTCTTCCTTTTTCAGGTTCATTTTTCAAGTTTAATCTCGAGGCAGAGAAAACCTGTGCTGCAAATTTCAGTGTTTGTCTTTCCGCGGAGGAATAATCCCATTCAAAGAAAAATCATTCTGGGTGGTAAGGAGGGTTGCTATTTATTTACTTAAGATGTGGGCAAACTCCTAATCAAACTTCTACCATCCTCTCAGCTGGCGTTCCCCCCAATGCGCTTTGTGAAAACTTTTGCCTAAGGCTTGCAGATTTGGTTTGCTATTTAAAATAATATAATTTGGCAATTGCTGAGGCTCTTTGTGCATCTGTTGTGTGTTTAAGTGGAACCTCATGGAAGATTGGAAACTCAGTCCACAAAGGCAGCCTTAGAGCTGCCTTCCATTGGATTCATGGTAAGAGTCCATCACTATTATCGTTTCCAACATAGAGTTAATCATCATGATGATCGTTGTTTTCAGCCACAGGCTCTGTAGACTTCAGTTGTCATTACGGGACCACAGAGTTCTGTTCTCTGAGAGAAAACCGTTTGCACTGTGCATTGATATGGTCAAACAGAAATAGATGGGTATTTATGCAGGATGCATAAAAGAAACCAGGAAACTCTGAAATCAAGTTAGAAGGTTGAACATTTATAGGAGTTTAATTTGCAAGAGGATTTAGATGGGCTGTGGGAAGTGGGGCTGAGTGGGAAAGCAAACTAGCATATTCGAATATTTCTATCCTTACTTGAAATTCCATAGTTAATTTAAAAACTTATCTTTTAGGTATTTACTGTTCAAATCTATTGTCTATAGAAGGAATAATGTGTATCATGGTGCTTTGTACCTTATGAAGTCCCGGTGAATGGTTAGTGGTTCCCACTTTTATTTTGAGACCTAAGGTTTGTTCTTTTCATGCTCCAGAAAGCAACCATCAAAAATCTGGTGACCAGGGCAGAATTGCTGAAGAAATTAACAGAAAAGGATGGAACTAAAATTCAGGTCTCATAACTTTCCATGCATTGAGTTTCACATGGGATCTCCTCACCAATCTGTACCTTACTTTCACTCGTTGGGAATCCCATCTGCAGTATATAGGATTTCAGGTAGAAATACTATTGGCAAAATAGTTCATTTGCAGGACCTATTTATAACACTAGAATCTACCCTTCTGGAGACCTATTTTAAAATCATTTTGGATACGATTGGAAAGAATGCCTCCCTATCCTGAAGCAGGGATATATCTCAAATGATCTTGATCATGACCTATGATTTTATATTGTGCTGAGTAGGGTTTTTTGTCTTCATGATGATAAAGAAAGTGGAGAACACTGCACTCAGCCACTATTATCTCTATTAACCTAGGCGAAGCATCGACCTTTGACTGCTCCCCCATTTCTTTCTATTGCCTCCACCAGTTGCATGTTCTTAATGTTGTACATAAATGAGTCTAATTAGGAACACGTCTCAGACTGCAGAAAAGCACTTAGCAGCTCTCCATGGATGCTGCATTTAAAGGAAATAGAATTACAACGTGGAGCAGTATTACAGTATCAGTTTCTCTCTCGTTCTCTCTCCTCCTCTGTTTCCCTCTCTGTGCCTCTGTTGCCTTCTTTTTTCTTCTGCTTTCCAACTACAATGATTGTCTTGACTCAGTATTCCTAACCAACATCTTGCCTGTTGGATTTTTATCTTAACTCATTCTTTTTTCATAGTCTTTTCCTGTGCCTTACAGATAATGTGAAGCAGATATCTTCTAAAATGTACTCCTGCTTTCCATAGTAAATCATTTCCGGAGGCAAACTCTTCTCTTTTGTTCTACAGGACTTTTTCCCCAGATTCTATGTGAATCCATTCATCCATCCAACCATCCATCCACCCATTGATCTTAAATAATGGTTTATCAAGAGCAGATCTATTCAAGCTGAGTGTCAGGCAACACACAGGAAACATGATTTACACCTTACACCCACCTCTCTCACTGTGCAGGTTGGAGAATGGGGGAAAACCGTGTGTTCAGTTTTCTGCAGAAGGCACATAGTATGCTTTCCATCAATGCAAAATTTGTGGGTGCTACTATTGGTGTCATCCTTTTCCTAAAGGCATATCCAGATTAAACAAATTTTTAAAAAATTATTCCCTGTCCTCTGTTTAGGAGATTGATCTATAAGGAAAACTGTAAAGCAATTTGGGATAGTGCATAAGATGCAATTAGATATCAAAAAAGATAGATACAAGCCTAAAAGGACGTGCATATTTAGGGAAGGGTTGCATTGTCTAAAGAAAGCTCATTAAGGAATTAAATTGGGTTTTGAAAGATGGAAAATATTTGGATAATTAAAAAGGAGGATAAAGGACAATAATATAAAATATTTACTATTTTCTAGACTGTTCTAAGTGCTTTTAGGCACATATTAACTCACTTAATCATTTAATTCTTTTTTTTTTTTTTTTTTTCAGATGGAGTTTCACTCTTGTTACCCAGGCTGGAGTACAGTGGCGCGATCTCGGCTCACCGCAACCTCCGCCTTCTGGATTCAAGCAATTCTCCTGCCTCAGCCTCCTGAGTAGTTGGGATTACAGGCACGCGCCACCATGCCCAGCTAATTTTTTGTATTTTTAATAGAGACGGGGTTTCACCATGTTGACCAGGATGGTCTCGATTTCTTGACCTCGTGATCCACCCACCTCGGCCTCCCAAAGTGCTGAGATTACAGGCTTGAGCCACCACGCCCGGCCCAATCATTTAATTCTTACAGAAACTTATAGTGTAGTACTATTAATACATTGCTTTTGTGCATAAGTAAACTGAAGAACAGAAAGGTTAAGTAACACTTCCTAGCTAGGAATTGGCAATCAGAGTTTGAACCCAGACAGACTTGAGGTAGGGCATGTGCTCTTAACTATTCTGCAGTTGGACTCTTGAAGGTAGACCAGGTGGGTAAAATAGGAAAGGGTGGATGGGAAAGACCTGTGGAAGGAAGACTCAACCATGGCTGCCTGAAGAATGCGATGTTAGCATTCTTTATTTCACTAAAGAAATGAATCGTTCCAAAGAGTAAATAAAATCTTGCTATTTACCATGATTTTTCAAAGAAATATTTACTGATTCTTGGTAAGTTCAGCCCCAGGGAGCCACAACAATGGGTTAAGGTTAATTTTTTTTTCGTGAGTTAAGTTTTATTTTTTCCCTGGTGAAAATAATATTTAATACAGAGCTCAGACCATATGATTTATTGCCTGTTTGAAAATCCTTTTCATCACTGTATGTTTTACCAGTAAATATTTGATCCTTGGCACCAAGTGCCACCCTGTTTATTAAATTTAGAGTTTATATTTTATAGTCAACTAAATTCTAAAATATCCTATGAAGAGAAAGACATTGCATCTACATAGTCCACTGAGAAATTTTGCTGAAAGGAACCCCATATTATGCTGCTTGGTCATATCATCCCTTTGATTAGTGGAAAGCCTGATCACTAGGAAAGCAAACTTTCCTTCCCAATAATGTCTATATTATATTACACTTGCTATGGAATCCCAAGTTTTCATCCCAAACAATTGTCTCGCACCCAAAGACACAACCAGAATAAATGGCCGGGCTAGAGGCTTCATGCTTTTTCATGGGTGGTCCCCTCTGACTGACGATTCCGTTTTCCTGTCTTTGAGGCTATGGTTTCAAAAACTTAAAACCACCAGACCCAGAAAAGATAAATCTCTCTCAGTTTGCTTCAGAAAATCTAAACTCAATAAAATCCACGTTGGTGGCTTCTGGAGAGAGTTACTCATCTGTCTGTCAGGAATGGGCCTTTTGGGTCTCACTGACTCAATCTGGGACTGATGGTGTTTTGCTCTAAAGCAGGGTTCTGAATCAGTGCTTGTGAGTTTCCTCTCACTGCCTCAGCACATACTCATTTTATTTTTAAATTTTTTTTTCTCCTCTCTTTTTTTTTTCACTTTTGTTTTAGGTTTAGGGGTACATGTGTAGATTTGCTATGTGGGTAAATCGCATGTTGTGAGGGTTTGGTGTACACATTATTTTGCTACGCAGGCAATCAGAATAGTACTCCATAGGTAGTTTTTCCATCCTCACCCTCTTCCCACCCTCCACCCTCAAGTAGCCCTGGTGTCTGTTGTTCCCTTCTTTGTGCCCATATGTACTCAGTGTGTAGCTCCCATTTGTGAGCGGGAACATGTGGTATTTGGTTTTCTGTTCCTGTGTTAGTTTGCTTAGGATAATGGCCTCCAGCTCCACTGATTTTGCTGCAAAGGACACGATCTTGTTCTTTTTTATGGCTTCACAGTATTCTACAGTGTATATGAACCACATTTGCTTTATCCAGTCCACCATCGATGGGCAATTAGGATGTTTCCATGTCTTTGCTATTGCAAATAGTGCTGTGATGAACATGTAAGTGCATGTGACTTTGTGGTAGAATGATTGCTATTTCTTTGGATATGAACCCGATAATGGGACTGCTAGGTTAAATGGTAATTGTGTTTTAAGTTCTTTGAGAAATCACCAAATGGCTTTCCACAATGGCTGAACTGATTCACATTCCCACCAGCAGTGTATTCAGTGTTCTTTTTTCTCTGCAACCTTATTGGCATCTGTTAATTTTTGACTTTTTAATAATTGCCATTCTGGCTGGTGTGAGATGGTATCTCATTGTGGTTTTGATTTGCATTTTTCTAATAATTAGTGATGTTGGATATTTTTTCATATGCTTGTTGGCCATGTGTATGCCTTCTTTAGAAAAGTGTCTCTTCATGTCCTTTGTCCACTTTCACACAGGACTGTTTTTTGCTTATAAATCTTTAAGTTCCTTATAGATTCTGGATATTAGAACTTTGTTGGATGCAGGGTTTGTAAAATTTTTCTCTCATTCTGTAAGTTGTCTGTTTATCTGTGGATAGTTTTTATTTTTATTTATTTATTTTTTTCTGGGAAGAAAGTTTTTAGTTTAATTAGGTCCCATTTGTCAATTTTGTTTTTGTTTCTATTGCTTTTGGTGTCTTGGACATGAAATCTTGGCCAGGTCCTATGTTCAGAATGATATTTCCTAAGTTATTGTCTGGAGTTTTTATAGTTTTAGGTTTTACATTTAACCCTTTAATCCATCTTGAGTTGTTTTTTATATATGGTGTAAGGAAGGTGTCCAGTTTCAATCTTCTGCAGATGACTAGCCAGTTATCCCAGGAGAATTTATTGAATAAGGGAGTCATTTCCCCATTGCTTGTTTTTTGTTAATCTTGTCTTGGATCAGATGGTTATAGATATGCAGCATTATTTCCCAGCTCTCTATTCTATTCCATTGGTGTGTGCCTGTGTGTGTGTGTGTGTGTGTGTGTGTGTGTGTGTGTGTGTGTTTTAAGCAGTATCATGCTGTTTTGGTTACTGTAGCCTTATAATGTAGTTTGAAATTGGGTAATGTGATGTTTTCAGCTTTGTTTTTTTTTTGTTTTTTGTTTTTTTGCTCAGGATTGCCTTGGCTATTCAGAGTTTTTCTTGTTTGTTTGTTTCATATAAACTTTACAGTAGTTTTTTTTTTTCTAATTCTGTGATGAATGTCATTGGTGGTTTTATAGGAATAGCATTGAATCTGTAAATTGCTTTGGACAGTATGGCCATTTTAACAATATTGATTCTTCCTATCCACGAGCATGGAATGTTTTTCCATTTGTTTGTGTAATGTCTGATTTCTTTGAGCAGTGTTTTATAATCCCCCTTGTAGAGATCTTTTACCTCCTTGGCTATCTGTATTCCTAGGTATTTTATTATTTTTGTGGCTGTTGTGAGGAAAATTGAGTTCTTGATTTGGCTCTTAGCTTGGATATTATTGGTGTGTAGAAATACTACTGATTTTTGTACTTTGATTTTGTGTGCTGAAACTATACTTAAGTTGTTTATCAGATCAAAGAGCTTTTGGGCAGAGACTGTGAGGTTTTCTAGATAGAGAATTGTATCATCTGCAAACAGGGATAGTTTGACTTCCTCTCTTCCTGCTTGGATGCCTTTTATTTCTTTCCCTGGACTGATTGCTCTGGCTAGGACCTTCATTATTATGTTGAATAGGAGTGGTGAGAGAGAACCTACTTGTCTTGTTCCAGTTTTCAAGGGGAACGCTTCCAGCTTTTGCCCATTCAGTATGATGCTGGCTGTGGGTTTTTCATAGATGGCTCTTACTATTTTGAAGAATACTTCTTTAATGCCTAGTTTGTTGAGGGTTTTTAATATGAAGGGATGCTGAATTTTATTGAAAGCCTTTTCTGCATCTATTGAGATGATCATGTGATTTTTGTTTTTAGTTCTGTTTAGGTGGTGAATTGCATTTATTGATTTGTATATGTTGAACCAACCTTGCATTCCAGGGATAAAGCCTACTTGATCTTGGTGGATTAGCTTTTTGACATGCTGCTGTATTTGGTTTGCTAGTATTCTTTTGCATGCTCTCTACTTTAAAACATACTGTTGGAGGACATGCCTTTCTTACCCACTCATTTCCTCAGTTATTAAAATTATATCCATTCTTAAAGTCTGACTCCAATGATCATTATTTTACCCAAAATTTAATATGAAGTTCATCTTTCATGAAGCTTTCCCTTATTTTAAGAAGTTAAATACACAATTCTATAGAAGTATCATAATTCTTAACATATCAACACTTTTACTGATTTATTTTTCAGTGTCAGTGTCTCTCATTTATTTATATTTACTAGAAATCTTAAATTGTCTAAGTTGTTGTAATGCAGAAGATTTAAGGAAATTGGAGAAAGATCAAAGCTATTAAAGCAACTTCAATTAAAGTGAACTAAAAAGAATAGGAAATAACTACACAAATAACTGTTCATCATTTGATTTGCTTTTAGTTTATTACGTTTACTAAATGCTTGGGAAAAAGGAGATTTACAAAGAGTAGTTTGTGTGTGCCTGGTAATGTGTGTGATAGACTGCTTTAAACCATAAAGTATGTTATAGATGATCGTTATTATTATTGTGTACAGCAGAAACTCTTTTAACATGCCTCTGTTTAATTGACTTGCTAGATTAATGAATGTTCTTCTTTCCCTCTAAGACATTCTAATTAATGTCCTTAGCAGAGTAAGCACTTATAACTAGCAGGCTACTTTCTAGTAAGCCTGTACAATTCTTCTCAGAAAAAAATTGTATGCTTACTGAGAGAGCCAGTTGAGTTTATTCCAAAAGCTGTTTATTCTTGTTGCACTTGAAATTATAATTGTAAAATTGAACTTGATATTATATAAAGCAATAGAATGATTCTGAAAAGCTGTTTGCTATTTATTTACAAACTTGAAATATTTTTGAATGACTCAATAAAGATGGATTACTTTACAAAGCTGCTATTGATTTTATAGTTACAGGACCACTACAAAAATGTTGACAAAAAAATCTTGAATTCTGCACTTAACTTTTTTTTCCCCCTACATAGTTTTCTTTATAAATGACTTGAAGTTCTGGCTTCACTTTAAAGAAAGAAGAACCAGAGATCATGGGTGATGCTTAAAAATGTATTGTTTATACAGTAAGAATTAAGCAGAATTCTGATCAGAAGATTAAAAAAAAAGGTGTGGCCTTATTATCATAAGATTGGTAAATAAATTTACATTTCTATTTGCTTTAGTTAAAATTAAAAGCTATAGTACTTTTTTATAAGTTCCCATCCACATATTCTCATTTTAAATGGCCTTTTGTTTAACTATTAAACCTTAGGTTTCTGCTAGAATATGTTTCTGGTTAACTGTCTCAATGCTGCATGGTACTAGGTGCTAATGAGGCTAACCCTGTTTGATACTTTCCAAACAATGACTCCTAAATATAGGAAGATCTAGGCATTGGCTGGAGACAACATCAAACTTACTAACTTAGGATCTAAGACACACACATACAAAAAAAAAAAAAAGACTCTCCTTCTGGTGCAATAGCCTTCTTTATGTTCTTGCATGGTACGACTGCTTAGGCCTAGTCTAGATGAAAAACACAAATGGGAGCTTTGGCAGCCTGCAAGCCCAGATGTCAAGTTAAATCAGGTGAGCCATTGGCCCAGGATGATTGAAGGCTATGGAACTGGAAGGAAAATGTGAATCATATTTGAAGGGAGAATCAAAAGGTCATTTCCAGGGAAGTTGCGCCAAATGTTGAGTCTAAGAGCTAATTGAAGTTGTAAATGGAAAGGTGAGTCAAAGACACAAAACTCACATGGCTAGGAGCAGGATGAGAAGTTTTATATGAAATTAGTCATGGAGAAGGCTGTGATCAGTGTAGGAGTTTTAGGAACCTAATTTTTTCCCCTGGTCAATTTTGGCTTATAAACCAAGTAGGTGGGGAGAAACTAGGGGAAGTTTAAACTTAGAATCTTTTTTGGGAGATATATATATATAACTTTAATATATGTAACTAATTTATTGGTGAACTGCATTTTGTTGGATATATAAAGTTTAAAAAATTTACTTCTTTATCTCCGTCCCCATGTCATGTTAAATTCACTTTTCATCTCGGATAGTGGCTCACTTAATGATAGCTTGGCTTGGTTATATAACTTCTATTGCTCTTAGTTATTTAAATAGTTTTATATTGGTTTCTGAAATCCAGTACTTTCAACGTAAAACTTTTCATCTCACATTATACTCAAAGCAGTTCTTCTCTCCTCCACTGATACTGGGGATTTACTGTCTTGGAGCAAGGATCCTTATTGTGTGGACTGGCTCTCAGAGAGTTCTGTGCAGTTCTTCTTCCTGCAAGTAATTTCTTAGATGTTAGGACAGGTGAAAGGAAAAAAAGAAAAATGGAAACTTTGTTCATGACTGAGCTGTGTTGCAGTCTTGCCCTTGGATGGTCATGATGGCTGTTCCTGCTCATTGTCCATAACTCCAAGTACATGGATAGTTGCTAAACATGCCCTGCAGACAAGGAACTCTTCTGCAGTGTAGTAGCTTCCTTAGTCATTGGTGACATCTTATAAGATTTGGCTATTTATCTTCCTGCTGACTCCCAGGAGGTGGCATCACACTTTGCTTCTCCTATATGGCCCTCTTACCTTGCTGTGTCAGTTCTGGGGAGACTATAACTCTTAATCTTCTCAACTCATGTCTAGTTCCAGCCACAGAATGAAATATCAGCCTCTCCATCTTGCTGATACCCTCAAATTTTATAAAGTGATTTGTTCTCAGTTGGGACAAGAGAAGTTTCCTCAGATGAGGTAAGGAATAGCTCTTCTTCACGAGCCCTGTAATGTTCTACCAAATGTTTTCCATCAAGCTTTCTTCTCATATTGGCAGGGCTGAATAGGGGCAACAGTTTATAGTAAGGGTAGTCCTTGGAATTGGTACTTCCCAGTAGCCTTGAGAGTGACACAATTCTCTGAATTAAGAAGTGAGGTGTGGGGGCCAAGCACAGTGACTCACACCTGTAATCCTAGCACTTTGGGAGGCCGAGGCAGGTGGATCACTTGAGGTCAGGAGTTTGAGACCAGCCTGGGCAACATGGAGAAACCTCATCTCTACTAAAAATACAAAAATTCTCTGTGTGTCGTGGAAGGCACCTGTAATCCCAGCTACTTGGGAGGCTGAGGCCAGTGAGCTGAGATTGCACCATTGCACTCCAGCCTGAGTGACAACAACAAAACTGAGCCTGAAGAAGAAGGAGAAGGGGAAGGAGAAGAAGAAGGGGAAGGAGAAGGAGAAGGAGAAGGAGAAGGAGAAGGAGAAGGAGAAGGAGAAGGAGAAGGGGAGGAGGGGGAGGAGGGAAAGGAGGGGGAGGAGGGGGAGGAGGCCGCAGCTTGGTTCTTTAGTTTTCTTCAGCCTTAAGTCTTAGATAGTAAGAAAAAACAGATTTGATTTCTCTGACACATGCTTTGGTGGCAGTGATTTTGAATTTTTTCCCTTCCCATCCTTGCCATTGGTGAAGTAAACTAGTTTTTTAGTTCCAGGTAACTTCTTTGTTCCAGATTACCCAGAGAATCTTGGGCCATACAGACTTCAAATAAAGTCCACTAACCTCATCTCAGAATACGCAAATGTCAGTTGCTCACCATAGACCAATACATTGTGCATTTTGAATGGAAATTAGTACATTTTTTTTTCCTACTGTGTGCAAGTGCTGCAGAGTGACAAACAAGATTCATGGTCCCAAAATACAAAGTACTCTAGGTAGGTAGAAATCACTCTTTACCTATATATAATGTAGCATTTGGGGAAAAGCAATTGGACATGTATTCAGGTGAATTACCTTTTGCCAGGACATACCAAAAATTGTGAAGCTGTTTGAGTTTTAGCAAGCTGCATCAGCTCTCTGTGTCTCGAGTTCTTTGTTTATATACAGAATCTTGGGCAAGGTGATTTCTAGGGATGTAGCTCTAATATTTCTTAATAATATGAACCATCCTTTGCTCATGTTGTCTTGCATTAAGGTACCCCCTCTGCTTCCTTTTTGTTTTAAAATTTTCTTCTGAAGAATATGTAATTCAAAAAAAGATTAAGAATCTCTCCACTTCACATTCTCTCCGTGAAGTGAAAAGGAAAGATGTCCTAGAAGTATATTGGAGTATTTTAGATATATAGATAATTGAGGATAATTGAAATCTTAACAAGATTAAGTCTTCTAATCCATGAACATGGTATACATCTTCATTTGTTTAGATCTTCTTTCACAGTGTTTTCAAGTTTTCAGCATACAGAGTAAGCACATATATTTTTTAAAAAACACCCATACTTAAGTATAGTATAATATTTATTTTCGGTGCTTTTATAAATTATATTTTGAAAATATTCAGTTTCAAAGTATTCATTACTGGTATGTAGAAATAAAATAGATTTTTTTGTATATTGACTTGCAAACTTGCTAAACTAACATATGAATTCTAGTAGTTCTTTCATATTGTCCATGAATAGAGGCAGTTTTGTTTCTTCCTTTCAATTTGCATATCTTTTATTTATTTTTCTGCATTATTGCACTGACTGGGACCTTCAGTATGATGTTGAGTAGAAGTGATGAGAGAAGACATCCTTGCCTTACTCCCAAACTTAGGGGAGACTTCAATCTCTTCATCATTAAGAATCATGCTATGAAGGTTTTCTTGGTAGATGCATTTTATAAGTCTAAAGAGGTATCTTTCTATTTTTAGTTTGTTGAGAGTTTTTTTTTAATCATGAATGCATGTTGAATTTGGTTAAGTGACCTTTGTACCTATATTGAGGTATGCATTTTATTCTGTTGATATAATAAATTACATTATTTTGTATTTAAATGCTGAACCAACCTTGCATTTCTGAGATAAATCTATTATGATAATTTTTAAAACTATACTGCTGTTTTTGATTTCTTAATATTTTGTTAAGGATTTTGGTAAATCGTTGGTGAGATATTTTGTACCATAATTTTCTTTTCTTGTAATGTCTTTGTTTTATCTTGATGTAAGGATAATACTGGCCTTACAAAATGAGTTGAGGAATATTCCCTTCAGTTTTTTGTTTGGATGAACATGCATATAATTAACAGTTATTCTTTAAGTTATTGAATTTTATATTAGAAAATATCTCTTGTGAATATTGAAAATGTCATTTCTTTTTCTTGTTTTATTGCATTGTTTCAATATTCCAAAAATATGTTAAATATTAGTACACTGCTTTATTCATTTAATGAGGGTACCTCCAGTGTTTTATTATAAATATGCTGAAATATAATATTAGTTTGATAGTCCCTATTATGTTAAACAATTATTAAATTCCACTTTGCAAAGTTTTGTTTCTGTCATGAATAAATTTAGAATTTTATCAAATTACTTTCCAGCATTTATTTTTTAACAGTGTTGAGATGTAGTTCACACACATACTATTTACCTATTTAAAGTGTAGAACTCAACCTAGTTTTTTGTATATTTACAGAATTATACAACCATTACCACATTTTAATTTTATACTTTTTCACCACCCCAAAAAGAAACACCAAGTTCATTTATTATCACTCCCCATTTCTACCTCCCTCTATCTCCTGGAAACTGCTAATGTACTTTGCATTTCTGTATTTGCCTCTTCTGAGCATTTTATATTTTGTGTGTGTGTCTGGAGTCTTTTATTTAGCATGATGTTTTCAAAGTTTATCTATGTTGCAGCATGTATCAGTATTTTCTCAAATTATATTTTATTATTTGGATATACTACATTTTGTTTACTATTCATCAGTTGATGGACATGTGGGTTGTTTCTGCTTTTTGGTTATGCTGCTGTGAACATGTCATTGTGTGGACATATGTTTTCATTTCTCTTGGGTATATATCTAGAAGCGGAATTGCTTGGTCATATGGTAACTCTATGTTTAACATATTGAGGGATTTCCAGACCAAAGCGTCTGCCTCATTTTAATTCTCCTCAGCAGTGGATGAGGGTTCCAATTTCATTCACATTTTTATTTGTCTTTCTGATTATAACCATCCTAGTGGGTGTGTAGTTGTATGGTTTTGATTTACATTTCTTAATGACTAATGACATTGAACATCTTTTTAGATGTTTATTGACAATTTGTTTATCTTCTTTGGAGAAATGCCTATTCACATGCTTTGCCAGCTTTTCAATTGGATTACTCATCTTTTATTATTGAGCTTTAAGTTTCCTTATTCTAGATATTCACCCTTTATCAGACATATTATTTGCAATATTCTCTCTCATAATGTGGGATGTCTTTTAATTTTCCTGATGGTTTCACTTGCAGCATGAAAGTTTGTAATTTTGATGATGTTTAACTTTCCTGTTTCTTTCTTTTTCTGTTGGTAACTTTGACAGCGTTATGTCAAAAAATATCATTGCCTAAGCCAAGGTCATGAAGATTTACTTCTGTGGGGTTTTTTTGTTTTTTTTTTGTTGTTGTTGTTTTGTTTTGTTTTGGTAAGAGTTACATAGTTTCAACTCTTACATTCATTTTGAACTAATTTGTGTATGACTTGAGGAAGGGGATCAAATTCATTCTTTTACAAGTAGACATTTATTTTTTCCAGCACCATGTGTTAAGAAGACTATGGACTATTGTTTTCCCTATTGAATTGTATTGGATCCCTTGTCTAAAATCAACTGACCACAACTATAAGGGTTTATTTTTGGGTTTTAAATTTTATCACATTGATCCATCTGTTTATCCTTATGTTAATACCACACTGTCTTGATCACTACAGTTTTGTAGTAACCTTTGATGTTTAAGAAGTGAAAGCCTTCTAACTTTGTTCTTTTTCAAGATTCTTTTGGCTATTCTAGGTCTTCAAAAATTATTGATGTAATAAATTATACAAATGGATGTCTGTCAATCAGTCATCATTATTGAAACCATACAGAAAAAAATTAGAATACTTGACTACAAACTTATGTATGTAATAAAGTATTGTAAATCAACCTACAAGGCAAAGTATAAAAATATTTGTAAATATGTTAAAGGCACTGAGTCAATATATGTAATTTGTAAAGTATTATAATAAGTTAATAGAAACATGATATATGTTTAAATTTAGAAATAGCAGAGAACTGATAATTTATGAGAGAAATATGAATGACCAATAAGTTTAGACAAAAATTTTGTCATGATCATAAAAGAAATTAGAATTAGAACAATCTAATATTCTTTCACCCTCTTTTGAAATTTACTTTTATTTTTTACTTTTCCATTAGGCAACTGTATGTATTTTTTTCATGACAACAATCAATGATAATTAGCATTGTTAAAACAAAACTCAGGTCTTGTGGCTGGAGAGTATATATTTATTGAAGGGTAATTTGGCAGTACTTGTCAAGAACCATATATGCTTATACTCTATCAACTAATTTCACTGCAAAGTATTACAGATTCTCACAGAGATTCATATACTAACAAATACAACATGATATTAGTTATGATGAAAAACTGGAAAACATAATGGTCAATGATTAGTAATAAGTATAATTTAGCTGTATAATAAGATATCTTGGAGACATTAAAAATAAAGAATTAGTCAAATTTACAAGACAAAATGTTCTTGAGTTTTATGCATATATGTGCCTTATAGTAGTTGGTTGCACACAACTACAAATGGTACAAATGCTTTCATTTTCCACCATTCATTACTTTAAATCATATTTTATCAGATCTGGAGAAAGTTCTCATAAAATGGGGCTAGAAGTCAGCTAAAACCATGTAGAAAATTAAATTCAATTGGTTGTATTTTAAAATATCCTTAAAGTTGTATGATCCTAGTAATGTTGAATAATGCACAGTCTCATCACACTCAAAGGTTTTTGTTTCTAAATTATACGGAACACCCTACCTGTATAAAAAATTCTTAAAACATTAAAGAACTGACTAGAGAAGCTAAAGAGAAACCAGAACTCTTGAAAGGGAAGTTGACCATGGAAGCTTATTTTCTTCTGAGGGTATTCTTGCACCTTTAAACTATTGTTTTGATGTAAGAAGAGGATTACAGAGGTAAAACTCCAGTGTTCAAGCAAGGTGAGAAATTCAATAAAAGACAAAACAAGGTGGTTCTCTATTGATGGTTCTTTTGAGCATCCGACAGAAGAAAGTCCAAGTATTCTATGAAGAAAGCCTGAGATCATTCCTGCATTTTTTTTTCAAGTAGAAAGGTCATAACACTGCTAAAAATAACCAAGCCTATAGGAAAACAAATTGGCATGCATAACAACCAATAAAAACAAACAAAAAACAAAAAGAAAAAGTCTTGCAAATGTTTCAGATATTGGAATATTGGAGAAAGCCTGTAAAACAACCATGTGAAATATGCTTAGAGAAATAGAAGGCAAGTTTGACAATGACTTCGAGCAATAGGATACTCTAAAAATAATATCACAAATTTGATGAAAGAACCAAACAGAAAACCCCTAGAAATAAAAATGTCATAACTAGTTTTATAGCTCTTTCAGATTTGTACCCAACTGCATAAATAAAAACATATCTATACCTAGACACATCACAGGAAAACTGTACAACACTAGAGACAAAGAGAAAAATCTTAAAAAGCAGCCAGAGAAAAAAAGATATATTATCTTTAAAAGAATAAGAGTCTCAAGTTGACTTCTCAGTAGTAACAATAGAAGACAGAAGATAGTGGATTATTCTCCATTTGATGTAATTGCCAACCAAGAATTCCACTCTCAGGGAAAGCATATTTCAAGATAAAAATAAATAAAGTTATTTTTAAATAAACAAAAATTGAGTTTGTCATCAGCACATTTTCTTTAAAGAAAATTCTAACGTGTTTTTCATACGGAAGAAAAATTGTAGATAGAAGGTCTAAGGTACAAGAAAAAAGTCAGGAAAGTATTAAATCCATGGTAAATTTAACAAGTTGAAATAATATTAACTTGAGGTATTTTTTAAATCACAGAATTAAAAAACAGGCAAACATTAGCATATTCATTGCAGAGTGTCTGGAGCAGCCTCTTACGGACCTGAGGTGATTATCCTGAGAAGAAAATTGTGACAGACACAAGGAAGCAAAAGAGTGATCTCTTGAATGAAGAGTTGGCTGATTGAAAGCAAAGGCTGAAGTGTCCTTAAGAAGAGCAGCAAAACCAGTTTCTCTGCATCAGGGCAAAGAGTGAGGAGGAATAAGATGCTTGGGCCAGTGGGACCAGAAATATGAAAGCAGGAGAGGATGGGATGAGGACACTCAGAACATTAATATTTCCCTCAAAATTACTCATCTCCTGTGGAGGGACTCCATGACGTTAGAATTACTTCCTGTCTTGTTTTTTCGACCGCCTGTGATCCACACAGAGAGGTGCTGGGGAAAAGGCACGGCAGACAGACTGATGTAAGAAGGCTAAAAGAAGATGACATGTCAGCATCATAAACATCAGTTTCAGAATCTGACTGGCTGCTAGTGTGAAAATGTCAGAAGTGAGCTCTGCCCCAAGATGCCGAGGAGGTGTGATGTTAATGCTGATGACACAGATGGAGTCAGCATGAAGCTTTGGCAGCAGCATCTCCAATACAGCTCCAGCCTTGTGTGGGCTTCTGATGGCTTGAGTCATTGTTATAGAGGTGGCTGAACATTACACCCCTCATCCTTGTGGTTTTCGGTTATGGATCCAACTGTTCCAGGAGCTGATGTGAACTGATCCCTAAAGCTAGAATTAGTCCAACTCTGTTGCGGGTGTGATGGGCTGTGGTGGGGAAAGCACTCAACTCTAGATTAGAATTATCTAATTATTTCACCATCTCCTTTTGTAAGTACACTGTCAACTCCTTCAGGGAAGAACAGTTTTCTTTATCTTCCTATCACCTGGCACATGTAAGTGCTCAATAATAGGTTTTTTTGTTTGTTTGTTTGTTTTTTGTTTTTTGTTTTTTTTAACTGACTAAGCTCCTAATAAGTTGCAAGAGTTGAAATTCAGATTTGATTTTGTGCAGTATCACTGGCATCTCTATTTTCTCTTTCTCCTATTCAGCACCATTTGGGGAGGTCGTTTGATATTATCAAAATTTGGGGGGAATATTTGATGTCTTTTGCTTTCTGTGTAGTCCCTGGTCAGTCATAAAATAGTTTTGTACTAGGATTGTGTTAGTCTTTTTACATTATCGAGATAAGGAGTGGGACTGCTTATCAGTTTTAACCTAAAAACAAGGCCAGGCAGTCCAACTTTGTCAACATTAATGGCTACACAATAGCTATAGTTAAAGAATTTTCCATTAGAGGAATTTGAAAACTATGATTTATCAGCCAAAAGCCTACCTACCGGTATTGGAGAGAATAAAATGACTGGGCTGATGTCATTTTGTATTCTTTTGCTCTATTCCTAAGGGTTAGAAGCTAACATTTTCTGTAAATCTGAAAAAAATATTTTCATGGGCAGAATGAGTTAACAAGTGATGATTAAAATGGTCTCCTCTCTCCCTTCTTTTCCCATGACCAGCTCTGGAAATGGGTTTATTTGCTTCTTAATCTCAAATGATTTGGTCACCTGTAATAGTATTATGCTGTGGTTTCTCAGGCATACCAAGGACGAGTACCTTTAGGTAGGGTAGTTAGCAATTTAATAGTGTCCTTGGTTTTAAAGAAAGTCTCCAGCCTTGGATAGATAAAGCAGATGGATTTTATTAGGACATTTTCTCCTTTAATTGTACTTTGGTTACAAACTAAATTTGGATAGAGATAATAAAGATCTAGGAGAGAAGATATTGAAGTGGAAAGTGAAATCCCAGAAGCAAAGGTGCCACGAAGAAGAGAAAGTGCCAGGTCTTGGAGCTTTAAATAAGACAATGCTCTGTGTTACTAAGTCAGGTGAATACCAAGGAACTTTTCCTCTACACATTTTGTGATGGTTAAGAAAATGCAAATTTTCATCCATGAAACCAAATCTTAGTCAATTAGTCAATTTATAGGGATGAAATTGGTTTTAGATGTAAAACAATAACTTTATTTTAAAGCAGAGTATTAGCAGAACAGAGATTTTGAATGACTTGCCCACTATCTACTCCCCAAATGATGATCAGAACTTAGTTTTCCAGTCCATTACTTAATGCACAGTACTTGCTGATTTTCTACTTCACAAAGACAGTATGGAACACTTTATAGATTAAAATAAAATGTTTAAAAGCAGTGTGTTAATTATTCTTTTAAAAGGCTGAAAGAGGTATAATAGGTAGTAGGGTGGTTAAACTTGAGCTTCGATAGGCTGGGTTCATGCCACTTCCTTGCTATATAACCTCAGGTAAGTTTTAAAATCTCTTTAAGCTTTTTTTTTCTTTCTGTGCAATGGTGATATGAGTGTATCTATCTCAGAGTTATAAGATTTAAGCTAGATAA
Organism: Saimiri boliviensis; assembly: GCF_048565385.1. NCBI lineage: Eukaryota > Metazoa > Chordata > Mammalia > Primates > Cebidae > Saimiri > Saimiri boliviensis. The sequence goes on from NC_133454.1 coordinate 57,383,061, forward strand.
TGCACACAAAATACCAAGCTCAGAGTCTGGCATGTATCATCTCATTCAATATTTTGGCCATTGTTTTGTGTACATGCACAATATGATGACTTAAAACACCTTGGCAATGGCTGACCTGCATGCAATGACAACTCACCAATCTTTTCTCCTTGTTTTTCTGGCCTGTAATCACTCTACACTAGCTTCAGCACTTGTTGGATGTCCTTTCTGAACAAATTAATGATGATTGCACAACCAATAGAAACGGTGAATGATGGCTTGAGCTATTTAATTATAAAATAAAGACTTGGTACCTTAGAATTGAAGTGATCCTTGGAGGTTATGAAGCTAAATTGAAACATCTTCTGCATAATACTCCAAGGTAAAGCAAGAAACAAACAATAACAAAAAGAACCCATCTGAATATTTTAGGTTTCCTCCCTCAATTTAATCTGACCTTGTTTATGTCACAGCTAATATTTACTGAGTACATCCCTTGTACCAGGAATTGTATTATATGGCCTATGTGTGTGATCACAGTTAATTCCCACAATAACCTTGTAAAGTTGTTCTATTTTCATCCAATTTTAAAAATGTGCACACTAAGGTTCAGAGAAGTTAGCAATTTGCCTTTGGACACAAGAACATCATGATTTGAAGCTAGCTCTATTGGACTTCAAATCCTGTGCTCTGAACCACTTTCCACACACAGAAGAAACCTTGAATCATCCCCTCTGGACCATGTATATGTTTATTTGCTCAAATATACCTGTTCTTGACAATTCAGACAGATAAGACTCCACTAGCAAATTTAAGGTGATTTCTCATCTAATTCCTTAAATGCTATACTACCTTTGAAAAAATAGCCATAACTTTGGCTTATAGCATATCATTGAGTTAAACAAAACAAAATAAAAATATACATGGCTAACTGTAGGCACCACTGGTTCCTGTATTCCCTACTCAGGGACCTGAGGACTGCCCTGTCTGACTTGCTGTTGCCATTACTAGCACCACATACCTCATCTGGGGTCCAAAGACTGGTCCACTAGGGGAAAGCCATCACAACTGCTGGTGTCCCTACACATGATCTAAGGGCCTGAGGACTAGCCCAAATGGTGCAAACCTCCCCAGAAAAGCCACATTGTAGGCTCCACAAAAAACCGTAGCCTAAGCCACTCAGGAACTCACAGACAGTGCTGATGTTGATTACAGCTGAAATAATCATTCAGTGACTACACTACAATGCTCACCCAGAACCAAAGCCAACTGACATTATAGATACATCTGCAAGAAAATATTTTTCTTTATGAAGCCACTCTATAAAACTGGAAGAAGCAAGAACCATACCAGATGCATAGATATTAATATAAGGACACAAGAAACATGAAAAAGCAAGGAAACATGAACACTTCCAAAGGAACACAATAATTCTCCATTACCAAACCTCTGGAGAAAATAAAATTTATGAAATGCCTAAAAATAAATTCAAATAATGATCTTAAGAAAGCTCAGTGAGATATAAGAGAACAGAGAAATACAGTACAAAGAAAACAGGAAAACAATTCATGATCTGAATTAGAAATTGAATAAGGAGATACATATAAAAAAGAGCCAATCAGAAATCCTGGAACTAAAAAAGTCAATGAATCAAATAAAAAATTCAATCGAGAACTTCAAAAATAGACTAGATTAAATAGAAGAAATAATTTTTGTACTTGAAGACAGATCTTTTGAAATAACTTAATCAGAAAAGTAGAAAAATAAAAAAGAGTGAAGAAAACTTATGTGAAATATGGAACACTGTCAAGCAAACAAACTCTCAAATGTTTGGAATTTCAGAAACAGAAAATATGGAAAAAGTCATAGAAAACCCATTTAATAAAATAATAACTGAAAGCTTCTCAAATCTGGGAAGATAGATATATATATATCTCCAGATAGAGGAAGGTGAAAGAACCTTAAAAGGTACTCTGTGAGACACATTATTGTCAAATTGTCATAATTGAAAGACAAAGGGAGAACGATAAAAACAGGAGGAGAAAAGCATCAAGTCATGTATAAGGGAATCCCCTTCAGACAAATGGTGGACTTCTCAGTAGAAATCTTACAGGCCAGGAGAAAATGAGATGATATATTCAAAGTGCTGAAAGAAAAGAATGGCCAGCCAAGGACATTACCCACAGCAAAATATTCTTCAGAAATGAAGGAGAAATAAAGTCTTTCCCAGAGAAACAAAAGCGAGGGAAATTAATCACCAGTAGATTGGCACTGTAAGAAATGCTTTAGGGAGTCCTATGTTTGGAAAAGAAAGGACAATGTCCATTATCGTGAAAACACACTAAAATATAAAGCTTGCTGGAAAAGCAGATACACAAATGAAAGAGAAAAAGAAATCAAACATCATCACTATATAAAAAGTCACCAAATTGCAAAGATGAACAGTAACAGAGGATGAAAGGAACAAAAGATATACAAAACAACATCCAAAATTAACAAAACCACAGGAACAAATCCTTACCTATCAATAGTAATGTTGAATGTAAACAGTTTAAATTCTCCAACTAAAAAATATAGACTGGCTGAATGGATTTTTTAAAAATACAAGACTCAACTATATGCTGCCTTATAAGAAACTCACTTCACCTGTAAAGACACACATACACTGAAAGTGAAAAGATGAAAAAATATATTATATGCAAACAAAAACCAATAGCATGTAGAAGTAGCAGACTTATGTCAGACTAAATAGGCTTCAAGTCAAAAAACATGAAAAGAGAAAAAGAAGATAATTATATAATGGTAAAGGGATCAATTCAGCAAGAATCTGGAACAATTGCAAATACATATGCATCAAATACTGGAAGACTAGCTGTATAAAGCAACTGTTACTAGAACAAAAGAGAGAGACTCCAATAAAGCAATAATTGAGGACTTCAACACCACTTTTAGCATTGGACAGATCATCTAGACAGAAAATTAACAAAGAAACATCAGACTTAAACTGCGCTATAGACCAAATAGACCTAACAGACAAATCTTAGAACATTTCATCCACCAACTGCAGAACACACATTCTTCTCGTCAACCCATGGAACATTCTTCAGGATAGCTCAAATGTTAGGCTAAAAAGCTAGTTTCAAAAATTATTTTAAAATTGACATTATATCAAGCATCTACTCAGACAGCAATGGAATAAATCAGAAATCATTAACAAGAGGAACTTTAGAAATTTTGGAATACAGGGAAATTAAATAATATGCTCCTAAATGAACATTTGGTCAATGAAGAAATTAAAGGAAATAAAAAACTTTCTTTAAAAAAATAAAAATTTAACACAATGTACCGAAACCTGTGAAATACAACAACGGTGACACTAAGAGGGACGCTTATAGAGATAAATGCCTACATCAAAAAGTAGAAAGATTTTAAATAAATGCCTTAATAATGCACCTCAAGGAAATAGAAAAGCAAGAATAATTAAATCAAAAATTAGTAAAAGAAAATAAATAGTGAAGATCAGAGGAAAACTAAAAATAGAAACAAAAAAAAGAAAATGAACAAAACAAATTTTGTGTTTTTAGAAAGATAAATAAAATCCACAGACTGTTAGCTAGACTAACAAGAAACAAAAAAGGGAAGACCCAAATAAATGAAATCTGAAACAAGGAGACAACTGATATCACAGAACTACAAAGGATCATTAGATACTATTATGAACAACTATATACTAACAAATGCAAAAACCTAGAGGAAATGGCCAATATCCTGTACAAATACTATCTACCTGGATTGAACAGGAAGAAATAGAAAACCTGAACAGATCAATAATTAATAAAAAAGACTGCATCAGTAATAAAAAGCCTGCCAACAAAGAAAAACCTAGGACCAGATTACTTTGCTGCTGAACTCTACCAAACATTTTTTTAAAAATATATATTTTTTATTTTACTTTAGGTTCTGGGGTACATGTGCAGATCATGCAAGATTGTTGCATAGGTACACACATGGCAATGTGGTTTGCTGCCTCCATCCCCCCGTCACCTATATCTGGCATTTCTCCCCATGTTATCCCTCCCCAACTTCCCTAACCTCCCCTGCTGCTGCCCCTCCCCTAGTCACCCCCAACAGACCCATGTGTGATGCTCCCCTCCCTGTGTCCATGTGTCATTGTTCAACACCTGCCTATAAGAAAGAACATGCAGTGTTTGATTTTCTGTTCTTGTGTCAGTTTGCTGAGAATGATGGATTCCAGATTCATCCATGTCCCTACAAAGATATGAATGCATCATTTTTTATGGCTGCATAGTATTCCATGGTGTATATGTGCCACATTTTCCTTGTCCAGTCTATCATTGATGGGCATTTGGGTTGGTTCCAGGCCTTTGCTATTGTAAACAGTGCCACAATGAACATACGTGTGCATGTGTCTTTATAATAGAACAATTTAGAATCCTCTGAATACATTATACCCTGTAACGGGATTGCTGGGTCAAATGGAATTTTTATTTCTAGGTCCATGAGGAATCGTCACACTGTCCTCCACAATGGTTGAACTAATTTACACTCCCACCAACAGTGTAAAAGTGTTCCTATTTCTCCACATCCTCTCCAGCATCTGTTGTCTCCAGATTTTTTTTTATTGCATTTTAGGTTTTGGGGTACATGTGAAGAACATGCAAGATTGTTGCACAGATACACATATGGCAGTGTGATTTGCTGCCTTCCTCCCCCTCATCTATATCTGGCATTTCTCCCCATGCTCTCTCTCCCCAACTCCCCACCCTCCACTGTCCCTCCCTATTTCCCCCTGACAGACCCTAGTGCCTTCCTGTGTCCATGTGTTCTCATTGTTCAACACCCACCTGTGAGTGAGAACATGCAGTGTTTGATTTTCTGTTCTTGTGTCAGTTTGCTGAAAATGATGGTTTCCAGGTTCAACCACGTCCCTACAAAGGACACGAACTCATCATTTTTGATGGCTGCATAATATTCCATGGTGCATATGTTTAAGTCTTTAATCCATCTGGAGTTAATTTTAGTGTAAAGCATCAGGAATGGGTCCAGTTTCTGTTTTTCTACCAAATTTTTAAAGAACTAACACCAATTCTTTTCAAGCTGTTCCAAAATATTAAAACAGAAGGAATTCTTTCTAATTTATGCTATGAGTCAAGCCTTACATTGATAACAAAATCAGTGAAAATGCAACAAAAAGAAAGCTACATACCAATATTCTTCATGAATATATATTCAAAAATTCTCAACAAAATCCTAGCAAATTGAATCCACTGATACATGAAAATGATAATACAGTATACTCAAATGGGATTTATCCAGGAACACAAGAATGGTTCAACATATACAAATCAATAAATGTGATTACCACATCAACAGAATAAAGGACAAAAACCATATAATAAGCTTAATAGACACAGAAAAAATATTTGATAAAATTCAATACCCCATTCTGATAAAAACTCAACAAACTGAATACAGAAGGAACATATTTCAAAACACTGAAGGCCATATATGACAAACCCATAGGTAACATCATACTAAATGAAGAGAAATTGAAAGCTTTTCCTATAAGATATGGAACAAAACAAGGGTACCATTCTTACCACTCTTGTTCAACATAGTACTTGAAGTCTTAGCTGGAGCAATTAGACAAGAGGAAGAAATAACAGATATTCAAAATGAAAAGGAATAAGTCCTTGTTTGCAGACATAATCTTATATTTGGGAAAACCTAACAACTTCATCAACAAACTCTTAGATCTGATAAAAAAAATTCAGCAAAATTTCAGGATACAAAATTAGCACACAGAAATCAGTAGGACCTTTATACAACAATAATGAACTATCTGAAGAAGAAATCTAAAAAGAAATCTAATTTATAATAGCCACAAAAATACCTAGAAAGAAATTTAACCAAAGGAGTAAAGTTTTCTGAAATAAAAAGAATAAAACACTGATGAAAGAAATAGAAAAGTACACACAAAAAAGAAAGATATCTCATGTTCATAGATTGGAAGAACAGATACAGGTGAGGGGACGGAAGGCAGCAAAGCACACTGCCATGTGTGTACCTATGCAACAATCTTGCATGTTCATCACATGTACCCCAAAACCTAAAATGCAATAAAAAAAAGAAAAATAAAATAAAATAAAATAAAATAAAATGTTTATATCACCAAAGTGAGCTACAGATTCAATGTAATCCCTACTAAAATTTCAATGAGATTCTTCATAGAAATAGAAAAACAATACTAAAATTTATAAGGAACCACAAAAGATCTTGAATAGCCAAAGTACTCTTGAGCAAAAGGAACACAATTGGAGACATCACTCTAACTTCAAAATATACTACAAAGCTACAGTGACCAAAACAGTATGATACTAGTTTAAAAACAGACATATTAGACCAATAGAACAGAATAGAGAACTCAGAAATAAATCCAAACATTTAGAGCCAACTCATTTTTGACACCAAGGCTCCAAGAACATACTTTGGGGGAAAGGACAATCTCTTCAATAAATAATGTTGGAAAAACCTGGATATCCAAATGCAGAGGAATAAAATCAAGGTTTTCTCTCTCATTTTTTATAAAAATCAAATAAAAATGGATTAAAAATTTAAATTTAAGACCCAAAACTATAAAACTACTAGAAGAAAATATTGGGGAAACACTTCAAGATATTGGTCTGGGCAAAGGTTTTTGGGTAAGACCTCAAAAGCATAGGCAAGAAAAGCAAAAATGTATAAATGGAATTACATCAAGCTAAAAGGTTTCTGCACAGTGAAAGGAATAATCAACAGAATAAAGAGACAACCTACAGAATGTTAGGAAATATTCACAAACTGCCCTTCTTACAAGAGATTAATAACTAAAATTATCTAAGAATCTCAAACAACTCAATAGCAAAAAGTCAAGTAATCTGATTTTAAAATGGGCAAATGATATGAATAGGCATTTCTCAAAAAAGACACAAATAACTGACAAGTATATGAAAAAAAATTCAACATCTCTAATTATCAGATAAATGCAAATTGAAACCACAATGCAATATCACCTTACCCCAGTTAAAATGACTTATAAAAACCAAAGAATAACATGCTAGTGAGGATGCAGAGAAAGGGATACTCTAACACATTGTTGGTGAGATGCAGATTAGTTCAGCCATTATGTAAAACAGTATGGAGTTTCCTCAAAAAAAAAAAAAAAAAAAAAAATAGAACTACCATATGATCCAGCAATTCTACTGATGGATATATATTCAAATGAAAGGAAATCAGTGAATCAAAGAGATGATGTGCATGTCCATGTTTGTTGCAGCACTATTCACAATAACCATAATATGGAATCAACCTAAATGCCCATCAAAGGATGAGTGGATAAAGGAAATGTGGTATTCAATGGAACGGAACAGAGGCCTCGGAGGCAACACAACATATCTATAACCATCCGATCTCTGACAAACCTGACAAAAACAAGCAATGGGGAAAGGATTCCCTGTTTAACAAATGGTGTTGGGAAAACTGGCTAGCCATGTGCAGAAAGCAGAAACTGAACCCCTTCCTGACACCTTACACTAAAATTAACTCCAGATGGATTAAAGACTTAAAAAACAAGACCTAACATCATAAAAGCCCTAGAAGAAAATCTAGGCTTTAGACCATTCAGGACATAGGCGTAGGCAAGGACTTGATGACCAAAACACCAAAAGCATTGGCAACAAAAGCCAAAATAGACAAATGGAACCTAATTAAACTCCACAGCTTCTGCATGACAAAAGAAACAGTCATTAGAGTGAATCGGCAACCAACAGAATGGGAAGAAATTTTTGCAGCTTACTCATCTGACAAAGGGCTGATATCCAGAATTTACAAAGAACTAAAACAGATTTACAAGAAAAAACAAACAAGCCCATTCAAAAGTGGGCAAAGGATATGAACAGACACTGTACAAAAGAAGACATACACGAGGCCAACAAACACATGAAAAAATGCTCATCATCACTGGTCATTAGAGCAATGTAAATCAAAACTACATTGAGATACCATCTCACGCCAGTTAGAATGGTGATCATTAAAAATATCTGAAGACAACAGATGCTGGAGAGGATGTGGAGAAATAGGAACACTTTTACACTGTCAGTGGGAGTGTAAATTAGTTCAACCTTTGTGGAAGACAGTGTGGTGATTTCTCAAGGACCTAGAAATAGAAATTCCATTTGACCCAGCAATCCCGTTACTGGGTATATAGCCAAAGGATTATAAACCGTCCTACTATAAGGACACATGCACACAAATGTTCATTGCAGCACTGTTTACAATAGCAAAGACCTGGAACCAACCCAAATGCCCATCGATGATAGACTGGACAGGGAAAATGCGGCACATATACACCATGGAATATTACGCAGCCATCAAAAACGATGAGTTGTGTGCTTTGTAGGGACATGGATGAACCTGGAAGCCATCATTCTCAGAAAACTGACACAGGAGAAGAAAATTAAACACTGCATGTTCTCACTCATAGGTGGGTGTTGAACAAGGAGAACACATGGACACGGGGAGGGGAGCACTACACACTGGGGACCGTTGGAGGGAAATAGGGAAGGGACAGCAGGTGGTGGGGAGTTGGGGGGTGATGGCAGGGGGAAAAATGCCAGATATAGGTAAGGGGGAGGAAGGCAGCAAATCACACTGCCATGTGTGTACCTGTGCAACAATCTTGCATGTTCTTCACATGTACCCCAAAACCTAAAATGCAATAAAAAATAAATAAAAATAAAATAAAATAAAGAAAATGTATTTATACACAATGAAATATTATTCATCCATAAAAAGGATGAAATCTTGTCTTTTGCAGCAACATAGATGAGCCTAGAGGACATTAAGTGAGCTAGGCAGGCACAGAAATGCTAACAACATGTACTCTCAGTCATATGTGGAAGTTACAAAAGTTTATTACATGAAGATAGAGAGTAGAATGCTGGTTATTAAAGTGTAGGAAGGGTTGGGAGAAGGGAAGATTGATGAGAGGCTGGTAATGGATATAAAAATACAGCTAGAAAGAATGAGTTTTAGTGTCTGATAACACAGTAGCATGGCTATAATTATCAATTATTTATTGTATATTTCAAAATAGCTGGAAGATTTGGAATATTCTTAAAAGAAAAAAATGATAGATGTTTGAGGTGATGAATATCTCAATAACCCTGATATGATCACTACGTATTGCATGCATGTATCAAAATATCACACGTACCTCATAAGTATGTATGTTACCATATATTAGTAAAACAGGAACATAAAGCTGTCTTTTTACTCTACTTTTACATTCTTCATATTTTCTTCCTTGACTCAAGCATGGTGATGACAAAACATTTGGAGAAAAATTCAAAAAAAAAATGATGTCGGTTACTTGGATTTTTCTAATTCTCCAAATATTTGACCTCATGTAGCCCAGACATGCAGATAATTAACCAAAGCTGCCTCTGCAAGCATGGTAACCAAACTGCTACTAAGCCATTTCAGCCAAACCAGTCAGCCCCGGCTCCAGGACAACTGTGATTTTTTGACCCTTGCCAATTCCATCACTGTGTGGTTGAAACAAGAGGGGCCATCTGCCTGACTGAGTCCATTCCACCTGTGAAGAAGCCTCATTTCTCTCTTTTGGGTTACGTCCTGCTGTTCTCTCTTTAGGCACAATCTGAATTTTAATATTTTCATATGGAGTTTGGGTGAAACGATCAATGAGCAACCCTTCTGGTCAGGGCTTTTTGTTGATCCCACCCTTTTGGAGTGCTGCGAAGGTCTGTCTTTCCTCCCCCTTGGGGACATTTAAACATTCTATCTTCCAAACTCTGGCCTAAAACATAAAATCTTCTCCTCACATTCCACTTAAGGCCCATTTTTCCATGCTATGAAAATTATTTAATTCTCTTCTAGGAGGTACACTTTGCTGCCTTGCCTTTGTCTGCCATAGTAACATTGCCTGCCACCATGATAAGAGGTAATATAGATTTCTCTAACATTGTGTCAAGAGAAATCTTAACACAGTCACTTTCTTTTCTTTGTAATATCTATCCTTAACATTAGGGTGAAGATATTTTTCTCTTAAAACAATTCCTGAAAATTCTCGTCCCTTTTGTTCTGCCTGGGTTTGAGTGCCTTCTTATTTCTTTGCAGTCCTCAGTTTTATTTTTGCTCTGGTATTTCTGGCAATAATGGTGTTTCACTCAATAACGTTTGCTATGAAGATTTCATGAGGCACTTTATCCTTTATCCCAGCCAACTGCAGAAGAAACTCAAATTCTTCTGACATTACTGCATTTGGAGATCCTTGCAGTGGCCAAGCTCACTGACTTTTTTATCAATGTTCCTTCTCCATGCTTTTACCAACAAAGCTTCGTGTTCCTATTGTTCTGCATTTTACTTCATCTGGACGGGGATCTCGTGGCTTTCGTACTCTAGCTTAACATTCCTTGGTATCTGTTCAGTTCTCCAGAATAACTTGTGGCCAACTCAGTCTTTCCTAAATAGCCTTTCTGGCTCTAGCATCCTGGGCTCAGCAGTTCCTTTTGGTCTGGCTGTTCTTCCTTCCCATGAGTTTATAGAATGGAGCCATGGTGCCGTAGAAAGAGCATTAGCTGGGTTGGTAAATGTTTGTGTGGCATTGGACAAGTTATGGCACCTCTCTGGGGCTTTATTTCTTCCTTCTACACACATGGACTAGATTAAATTATCTTTAAGGGGTCTTCCCTGTTGGTGAGACATGCTGTGAAATGTTGGGGACTTTCAAAAGCCCTGGAATGTACTGCTTATGGGAAAATCAGTTGAACCAGTCTGTGGTAGTCCTTGATAACAACTGCAACAACCTTGATTTCTGAACAAGTGAACTGATTGTTTTCTTCAATGTTCTTGCTGATGCCACCTTAAGATAGATTAAATACTTAACCCATTTTACTTACTATCTTCTCTAATCCTTTCATATTGATTGGTCCATCTTGAACCAATGAATATGAGCTTTAAAAAAAAAACATGCCATTCATTCCTTAACTCATTGGATCATCAAAACATTATGATAGACACTATCTACATCTTCAAAACATTTATATTCCAGCTAACTTAATTTTATTGACTGTAGTCTCTTTAGAAAGAGGGTCAATTTTTGCCTGGATTTGCCATTTTTGCTTTCAAAGCAGTCCTATACCTCCTTGTGTTACTTTAGGAAGTAGAAATTTTAAAAACAACAAAACTTATAAAAGATTCATTCAATTTGGGGTAATTCTCTCTGTCAGGTTGGCTCTAGATTCCTATGAAATTGGTGTGATGCAGTTCACTGGAATCAATGCTAGAGTTTCACTTAGAGACATTGGCCTCACTAGAATTTCAACAAATACACTTTGAGAATGCTACTTTTTATTGTTATTATAAAAAAAATGGCTAACTAGTTGTGTGATTCTGACACTAAGGAAAATAAGATATTCACCTTTCACGTAGATTTTTCTTAGGCTTATTTGTGAGCAGAAAAGAAAATTCAGTAGAAAACGTGAAAATGGCAATGTCATTATCATTATTTAAGATGCTGTGATTTGGTAGTGGAGAAACAAAAAGCTCAGACTTGCCTACTGAGTGCTAGATAATCAATTGCCCAATTATTCAGACAGATGTCTGACCTATGATTCTGCATGTATCACCTGATTTGAAAGACATACTTCTCGCCTTGTATAAAGGAGATCTACTTAGTATGGTAACTTACATGGTATTGTGAAATTCAAGAACCAGAACTGGCTTTTATGAGCCTACAGCACATTTTTAGAGGATGTAACTTTGAAGAAAATGATCCAAACAAGAGACAAAACAGAAAAGATACTAGGTGAAACTTACTCCTTGCCTAAGTAGAGAATGAGAATATAACCGTAAGATAATTATAATCTACTTGGAGCATAAAGCAAGGTCAAGCCCCACATGGCTTTCCTTTAATTTCATTCCTACTCTGTGCTTACCTTGTCTTCTTTTCAGGCTAGGACTTTTTCACTCGAACCACGCACACCACACCTAACTTTACTAATCCCTGCTTCTGAGCCTTCATCCCAATCTTTTCTCAACAGCTGGAATGTTTCCCTTTTTGTAGCCATGACTCCATAAACCATCCTGTCCTAAAAAACTATGCAGGATACCCCTTCAAACAGTTGCTTTGTTTGCATGTTTAGGTATTCTTCACAGACATTTGTCTCATCTTGCCCGCTGGACTTTAAACTATTTGAGAGACTGAATTGTCACTCCTCTTTATCTTTCCTTAGCACATTTTGTTCTATCTCTTCTGCTTTTTGGAAGTAAGTTGGCAATATTTTTGATAGAAAAATAGACTTCTGAGCAGAGCAGTTTAGTTTCAGCAAGATATAATCCTAGACTACTCAACCCCTTAGAATGTCTGCCTGTGGAGAGCCATTTTGGGGTGACATTTGATCCCTCCCATATAATTGAAATACAAAGGAGCCTAAATGTCAACCAAGTTTTAGGTTACTTACAGACAAGCTTCCCACTTCAGTGATTTCAGAAATTGAGTGGATTGTTCTTTGTCTCATAAACAATTCATTTTTAAGATGCTGATGGCCTCAGCTCTGGCTCGTGGCCAGCTTCAGGAAGTGTGGTTCACAAGCCATCAAGGCCTGTGCATACTCCGCATTCCTTGGGTAATGCAATTCTGGACCAAAATCGATTCCAGAAGTCTGATCTTCCGCGAGAAGCCAGTGCTCTGAGCTGGTTGAACAGCCCCCTCCAACTCCCCCTGCCCACCACCACAATCAGCCTGGAAGGGTTAAACAGCCAATCAAGGAGCTAAGCGAGCAGTTTGGTGAGACCAAAGTTGCAGGGATCTGAACAAGTAGATGAGCTTGGCAGCTTGTGTTTGAAGAATTTGTTTCATGTTTTGGATGAAGTCTGGGAATTTATCCTTCAAAATTCCTTAGATTTAGTAACATGTCAATGCACTGTGTTAATGCGAAGAGTTTTCTTTCTCTTTTCCTTTTCTCTTCTTTTTTTTTTTAAGGTTAAAAGCCGCCTTCCTTTTTAAGTATGAGTAATCCATCCAAATCCTGCCTAAGAGAACAAAAGGGGTGCCGGTAATTTTCTCTTTCACAAAATGCAGAGACTTCCTCTCTGTCCTCTCCAAGTACCATTCTATGAAGTGAAGGGAAATTACACTCCACCATTGAAAAAGAGATTATGCAAAATGAGAAGGTAAAGCCAATCGCTATAATACAAATACAAATACCAGCTTAATTCCTTCCATCTAGAGCCCTATGCCTTTTCTTTCCAGATGTGGATATATATTCACATCTGCCTTAAAAAATTATATTATCTTGTATTTTTAAGGGCTCATGCACAGTAGAATCTTCAGTAGGAACATCATGAGCTCCAGCATTGGGCTCCACATCTTGCTAAACTCATCTCTTTACCTTAAATATGGACCATCTCCACTGAATCATCTCACTGGGGGCTGCAAAGTTCAAGGTTATTTATTTATTTATTTATTTATTTATTTATTTATTTATTTTGAGACAGAGTCTAGCTCTTGTGGTCCAGGCTGGAGTGCAATGGCTTGATCTTAGCTTACTGCAACCTCTGCCTCCTAGGTTCAACCAATTCTCCTGCTTCAGCCTTCTGAGTAGTTGGGATTATATCTACCACCCACAGCTAATTTTTGTATTTTTGGTAGAGGCAGGATTTCACTACGTTGGCCAGGATAGTCTCGAACTCCAGACATCAGGGGATTCACTCACCTAGGCCTCCCAAAGCACTGGGATTGCAGGCGTGAGCTACTGCACCTGGTCAAGGGATTTTTTTTTTTTTTTTTTTTTTTAGGTAGTCTTGCCCCTTCATAATTTGGGAGATGGTTATTCAATTCTTCTTTCTTCCCTTACATGCATACGTAACAAGTAGGGGTGACTTACTCTTCAGTGTGACAAGGTAGCAGAAGCCTCTTCTCTTTCCAGCCCAGACACTGGGATAGCTCAGGAAACTGTGTGCTCTGTGGGATGTCTTGGGTTCATGTTAGGACTACAAGAAGGCAGGGGACCTGCAGTAAATCTTGGGTAGAAGTCTCTTATAGCTGGGGCTAATGGAAGGACAGATACCTGGAAATCCAAAAGTCGGGAGTTTAAATGCATGCTTTGTTGTTGAAGTCAAATTTATCTTTCAATTTATCTTCACTGCTTTTCCATGTTCAGTATTAGATCAATTTGCACTTTGTCAGAGTTGGTGCCAATGTGCTGAAGGGAATGATGGGTAATAGGCAAAAGCTAGCATAGGGGTAATTACCAGTCTCAGATTATTTAAAATATTGATTCCCTCATTTACGAATTAATTAATTGACAATATTGGCTGAGGTGCTGCTCTGCAACAGACATTGTGCAAAAAGTTGAGAATAATTGTAAACTTGAATTATCCTCAAGTTTCTTACAGTGTAGATATGTTCTACACTATATGAAATATTCTGCACAGAATGAATATTCTGTGGCCTTTGCTGTGATGAAATATTATGTTGTTTGAGAAAACATATGAATAAAAATAAAGAGCACAAGTTTCTAAGTCTGAATGCATTAAAATACAGGTTCAATTGTGATTAACCCATAAAAACCTGCAAAAACCATGGCTTAACCAAGACAATTTTTTTTTCCACAAAAATAAGTCTGTGGATAGGTAGTTGAGGCTGACATTATAGCTTTAGATGTCAGCAGAAATCTGGGCTTCTCTTACATCTTTCCATGGTTCCTAGCTTCCACCTCATGATCCAAGATATCTCTACTTTGCTCCAGCTATCACATGCTCATCTGGCCAGCAGAAAGGAGGAACGGGGAGAAGAAAAGACAACCTCTCCCACAAAGAACAATTGTCAGTTGTATGCTAATACCTGATTGGTCAGAAATTTATCATATGGTCACACTCAACTGCAAAGAAAGCTGGGAAATGCAGTCTCTATTGGGACTTATATTCCTAAGGAAGAAGAGACTATAGTCCTGAGTTTGAATCCCAGCTGTGTCATTAACTAGCTGGGTGATTATTCTCTGGTTAATTTGTCTTGTGAATCTCAGTTTTCATATCCCTGAAATGAAAAGATAATACCAAACTTATATGGTTATTGTAGAGGTTGAGTAATAGTGCGACTTCATAATACCTAATGCACAACTTAACTGTACTTGCTATCTGTAGGAGCAGTTACTATTTTGACAAGATGCCATTGTGGGACAAAAAGGGGAGTGTCATATCTCAGAATGTCAGGAAAGGATCTAGAGAAGTGCTTACTGACAGCTGAAATATTAATGTGTGTGATTCTCTTGTAGTTCTTATTTAGCTAAAAAGCTAGTCTCAAACTAGAACAGTAACCATTGGCACAATTGTCATGTCTGTTAGCTACTCAGTATCTGCCCATCTGTCCCATTCTTTTAATTTCTACAGCTATCACACTACTTCAACCCCTTATTATCTTGTAGCTGGGATGAGGCAATAGCCTCTTAACTGGTCTGGCTGTCTTCATTTTGTTTTTGTTTTACCAGCCCCCTCCTCTCCCTCCACTACCAAGAGTGATTTACTAAAATCACAGGTACATGGTTCTTCATTGGTTGCAGAATAAAGGAAAAATGCCTCAGCATGGAGTTCAGAAATTCAATCTATTTTTTAGCTTCATCTTCACTTGTCCCTCTACAGCCTATCATACTGGACACAATGGGCTTTTATGATGGTTTGCATTTGTTCACGGTGTTTCTGAGCCTCTATCCTCTTCACCTTCTTTTCTGATCAGCAAATTTTACTTATACCTGAAGATAAGCTAAGATGCTACCCCCTCCTTGAAGATTTTCCTTGAGTAAATTTAAATATTAATTTCTCTACATTTTTATCATACTCAGTTTGAATTCAACTACATTCAAAAGATACTTCTTGAGGGTATTCTATATATTAGATATTGAGCTTAGTCCCTTCCCTGAGGGAGCTTGTAATTCAGTAGGGGAAAAGAAATGTAAGCAGACTGTGATACAGTATGATTGTACCACACCAGAAATATATGTATAAGGTAAGTAGATAATACAGAAGAAGGACTGATGAACTGGGAAACAGACGGGGTTGGAAGAAAAGAGAGTACAAGGAAGTCTTCCCCAAGAAGATGATGTTTGTCTGGTTTTGAAGAAGGTATAGAAATTATTCAAACTAAAAAGGGCAAGAGGAAGAGGCTGAGAACATCTGAAACAGAAGAAATCGACAATTTAATTTGTTTAGGAATTATAAGCAGCCCAGCATAATTTGATAGCGAACATAGTTACCACTCACAAAATGCTCATGATGTGCCAAGTACTGGGCAAAATCATTATATTCTTTGTCTCCTTTTACTTTACACACCCTGTGAATAAAATTTATCTCTAGTTTATAAGTATGGACACTGGGGCCGGGCACGGTGGCTCACGCCTGTAATCCCACCACTTTGGTAGGTGGAGGTTGGTGAATCACAAGATCAGGAGTTCAAGACCAGCTTGACCAAGATGGTGAAACCCCATCTCTATTAAAAATACAAAAATTAAGTGGGCATGGTGGTGGGTGCCTGTAATTTCATCTACTTGGGAGGCCGAGGCAGAGAATTGCTTGAACCTGGGAGGCACAGGTTGCAGTGAGCCAAGATCGCACCACTGCACTCCAGCCTGGGTGACAGAGCAAGACTCCGTCTTAAAAAAAAAAAAAAAAAAAAAAAATATGGACACTGAAACTGAGAATGATTAAATAATTTGCTCAAGGCCAGACGTTTAGTAAGGGATAGATATGGCATTCATATCTGTTCTCAGTGCTGCTGGGGGTGGAAAGCAGTAGAATAATGGGATCCAGGATTCATTAGAAGTCAGATGCCAAAGGAATGTGGACTTTATCTTCAGGCAATATGAGATGGGAACAGTGTAAACCCTTGGGGGAGGAGGTATGATCAGATTGGTGTTTTGGAAAGATGATTTTGTTGGTCCTGGAGAGGATGAATTAGATCAGGTTATTCCATATTTTTATTTAAAATCTTTATCATGAACACTACTTTATATTAAAGTCAATAATTTTTGCAATTACTTTTCTGTTGGATGGAGCTGTTTATTTTTTTAAATCCCTCTCATGGAGTATGTTAATTAATAAATGAAGTAATTAATTAATGCAATTTTAATTTAGAAAGTTTCTATGTATGATAAGGAGACCAAATAGCCACTTAGCTGAGTCTGTTTGCTGACACCTAAAAAATGTCATGAATAAAAATAAAAAACGGTCAGTAACTTTGGAGATAAGCCTTACAAAGTATGAAAATACAACTGACATTAGGGGAAAGATTGCTAAGTGACATCTTAGCAAAAACAGAAGTGAAAAATGTTCTAGTGTTTAGGAAACTTGGATTTCAATTGTAGCTCTGCCATTTCTTTACTATGTATTTGGGCAAATTCCTTCACCTCTCTGAGCTAGATTTTTCCCATCTCTACGAGGAGAATAACTTTTGAGTGATTCAGAGAAGGCACAAAGAAGGTGGATTCTAGGTGCTAATAATATTTAATTTCTTTATTTGAACAATCGTTGTATGAGTATGTCCCCTGTGAAAAATTATCAAGCATGCATTTATATGTATATGATTCTTTATGTGTTTTTTTATTTTGGAAAGTAACTTTATGAAAGAAAACAAAATGAAGAATTGCTTTTGACTTAACTTACTGTTTTTCCAGATTGGGTAATTAGTAGTCATAATTATTGATCTTTAACAGAAATAAAAGTATAGATGTCATATCAAAACACAAATATGAGAGGCTAGTCCATGAACTCTTTGGAACAGCTACTTAATAAATTAAAAAGAAGCTACAATAAAGAGACTGCTTGTGAAACATGCTTATCACTACTTCTGAAGCATCACTAAAAGGGCAGCAAAAAAAATATATAAAAAATGTACAAATCTTTTCTGACAAAGAAAATGGGAGACTAGATGGTAGAAAATAAAAGTAATATTTGAAAATTTATTTTTATTACTTTTGATTTTGAAATAGCTTAATATTATGATCAGTTGCAAAAGTAAATACAGAAAGTTGCTGTGTTTTCTTTAACCAGCTTTCCCTAATGACAAAATTTTACATAACCAATAGTACCTTTTAAAACCCAGGAATCTGACATTGGTACAACACTATTACTAAAGTACAAATTTTATTTGGTTTTCACCAGTTTTTACATGCACTTCTTTTTATGGTGGATAGTTCTATGAAATTGTATCATATGTTAGATTTGGTGAACAGTCATCAGAATTAGGATACAGAAATATTCTGTGACCAAAAAAAAAAAAATTATTTCATGTTATACCTTACTAGTCTCACCTTTCTGTCAGCCCCTGACAAGTATTGATCTGTTCTTTACCACCATAATTTTGTCATTTTGAACATGTTATATAAATGGAATTATATAATAGAGAACTCTGATACTAACTTTAAAAGAAAAATCAAGTTGTTACATGTATGAGCAGTTTGTTCCTTTTTGCTGAATAGTATTCCTTGACCTGGACATACGAGAGTTTTTAATCCATTCACTTGTTGAAATGAATTTATGTTGTTTCCAGTTGTTGCCTATTATAGTAAAGCTGCTATAAACATTTGTGTGCAGGTTTTTGTGTTGACACAACTTCAGATTTTCCTAGGAAACATATGCAGCAGTATAACTGCTGGATCATACGATCAGTATATGTTTAATTAATAAGAAATTGCCAAACTTTTTTGATGACTATATCAGCAATGTGTGAGAAATCCAATTACTCCACCAGCATGTGGTTATCAGATATTTTAATCATCAGTATTAATTTCAATATTTTAGCTTTAGCCATTCTAATAGTTGTGTAATGATATCTTATTTGTAGCTTTAGTCTGCATTTTCCTAATGGCTAATAATGTTGGATATATTTTCATGTTTATATTTGCCATCCATGTATCCATGTACCCTATTGGTACATGGTAGTGTCTGTTCAAGTTTGCCACCCATTTTTGAGTTAGATTGTTTGTTTTCTTACTGTTGAGTTCAGAGTGTTCTTTATGTATACTGAATACCTTTGTTATATAACATACATACATTGCAAATATTCCAAGTACTTTCTTAAGATCTTTCATAGAAGACATATTTGTAATTTTGATAAAGCTCTATGTATTAACTTTTTTATGGATCATTCTTTGGTGTCATGTCTAAGAACTCCCTGCCTAACCTTTAGCCATGAAGATTTTCTCCAGTGATTTCTTCTAAAAGTTTAAATAGTATTATGCTTTACATTTATGTACATAATTCATTTTGGGTTAACTTTTGTATAAGATGTAAAGTTTAAATTGAGGTTCATTGTTCTGCCCATCATTGTTCCAACAGCACTTGTTGAATAAACTCTCCATTCTCCATTGAAATACTTTTGCATCTTGACAAAAACTAGTTGGCAATATCTGTGCAGGTCTGCCATGGGACCCTATATGGTGCTCCATTATGCTCTGAATCATATTATGATGAAATGTTTAACTTTATTTTATTTTATTATTTATTTATTTATTTATTTTTGAGATGGAGTCTTGCTCTGTCACCAGGCTGGAGCACAGTGTCACAGTCTCGGTTCACTGTAACCTCCGCCTCCCAGGTTCAAGTGATCCTTCTGCCTCAGCCTCCTGAGTAGCTGGGACTACAGGCACGTACCAGCACACCTGGCTAATTTTTGTATTTTTAGTAGAGTCGGGTTTTCACCATGTTGGCCAGGATGGTCTCAATCTCTTGACATCATGATCCGCCCACCTTGGCCTCCCAAAGTGCTGGGATTACAGGTGTGAACCAACACACCTGGCTAAAATGGTCAAACTTCTCTAGTAACTGTATTAACAATGTGCCTTTACCAATACACACAAGTCAAAATCAGGTCATGTTACTTCTCCACTTTCACTCTTCTATTTAAAATTGTTTTGGCTATCTTGTTTCTTTGCCTTTTTACATAAATTTTAGCATCAGCCTGTCAATATCTGCTAGTAATCTTTCTAAGATTTTGATAGAAATTGCTTTAACGCTATAGATCAATTTAAGGAAAATTGGTATCTTTACTATGTTGAGTCTTCCAATCTCTGAATATAGTACGTCTCTTTACTAATTTAGATCTTCTTTGACTTCCATCTCATTGTTAAAGGAGCCCTAAACAAAAGGTTCTTTTTTTTTTTTATGGACCCTAAGTTTGGGAAAAGGGTGAGGGTGGGGAGCCACTAGTAGAAAAGTACTGAGTACTGAACCAGAATGGGGAAAATTGTCTTCAAGATTTCTTCCTCCTTCCCCTATAAAGAGACTCCCACCATCATAGTATCAAATATTAAACCAGTCTTTCATTCCTACAATAAACCCAATTTGGTCATGGTGTACTATTATTTTTACGTATTTCTGGACTTGAGTTGCTAATATTTTGATGCAAATTTTTTTTCTGCATCTCTGTTCAAGAAGGATATTGGTCTGCAGTTTTTGTTACTTCTTTTTTAACAAAATTAGAAATTCAGTTTTTCTAGCACTATAGAATTGCATGAATTATCTATCTTATCTTGAGTGAGTTTTGATAGTGTGCTGTTTTGAATGAATCAGTCAATTTCATTTCAATCATCAAATTTACATATTCAGAGTAATTTCTAGTACTTTGTTATTTTTTTTTAAATGTCTGTTGGGTCTGTAGTGGTATCTCCTTTTAGTTCTAGCATTGTTAAAGTGCCTTTTCTCTTTTTTACTTTGTTGGATTTGCTGAAAGGTTTTTGACTTTACTATTTTTTTCAAAGTATCTGCTTTATATTTGATGAATTTTCTGTCTTGCTATACTTTTAAAAATTGTTTTGTTTTAAATTTTATTGAATTCTGGACTTGTTTTTTAAATATCTTTCCTTTTGCTTATTTTGAGTTTTTCAGTTTCTTGAGGTGAAATTTTAGATTATCTGATGCTTTTTCTTTTACAATATAAGTAGTTAGTGCTATGGATTTCCTTTTCAGAACTGCTTTAGCTGTATCCCCATATTTTAGTATATCATATTTTCATTTCAGTATAGTTTAATATATTTTTAAATTTTAAATTTGCTTTGAGATTTTTCTGTTTGAGCCATGGATCATTTAGAAATATCTTGTTCACTTTCCAAGTGTTTGGATTTTTCTGATACATTTCTTTTATTAATTTCTACTTTAATTCCATGATAGTAAGATAATACAATTTGTATTATTTTAATCATTTTAAATTTGTTAATATTTGTTTTGTGAATGTCCTATGAACACTTGAAAATAATGTGTATTCTATTGTCTTTGGGTGGAGTTTATAAGTATCAGTTTGATCCCATTAGTTGAAAGTATTGTTCAGTTCTTCTAAATTCATGCTAAATTTTGTCTCATGGTTCTATCAATTACTGAGAGAGGGGTTCTAAAGCTTTCAACTACATTTGTGGATTTTTTTCTCTCCTCATTTATCTCTGGTAGTTTTTGCTTCATACATTTTGTAGGTCTGTTTTTTGGTGCATACACATTTAAAATTGTTATGTCTTCTTAGTAAATTCACACTTTTATCATTATATAATGTCCTTATTTGTCTCTGTTAAATTATTTTTTCTGTAATAAATTAATACAGCCACTTCAACTTTCTTTTTGTTAGTATCTGCATGGAATTTCTACCCACCCTTTTACTTTATTTTTAAACTTTTATTTATTATTTGTTTTTGAGACAGGGTATTCTTCTGTTGTCCAAGCTGGGGCAGTGGCATGATCATGGCTCACTGTAGCCCAACCTCCTGGGCTCAAGCAATCCTGCAACCTCAACCTCCTGAATAGCTGAGACTGTAATCATGTGCCACCATGCCTGGATAATTTTTAAATATTTTTAGACATGGGATCTTGCTATGTTGCCCAGGCTTACTTTATTTTTAATCTACTACTGTAATTATATGTGAAGTTAGTGTTTTTGTAAACAGCATATATTTGGGTCATGTTCTCCACTTTTTTCTTCTTTTTAATTCATCCTGGTAATCTCAGTCTTTTAAATGGTACCTTTAGAGGACTTACTTTTAATGAATTCACTCATATTTTAGAATTTAAATTTGCAATTTTAGTTTCTGCTTTTTGTTTGTTTTCTCTATTTTCATTCTTTTGTTTCTCCTTTTCTTTCTTCTTGTGGAATACTTACACATTTTTTAGAAATCCATTTTGACCTAATCAAACTCCACAGCTTCTGCACGGCAAAAGAAACAGTCAGTAGAGTGAATCGGCAACCAACAGAATGGGAAAAAATTTTTGCAGTCTACCCATCTGACAAGGGGCTGATATCCAGAATTTACAAAGAACTAAAGCAGATCTACAAGAAAAAAGCAAACAAGCCCATTCAAAAATGGGCAAAGGATATGAACAGATACTTTACAAAAGAAGACATACGGGAGGCCAACAAACATATGAAAAAATGCTCATCATCACTGGTCATCAGAGAAATGCAAATCAAAACCACATTGAGATACCATCTCACACCAGTTAGAATGGCGATCATTAAAAAATCGGGAAACAACAGATGCTGGAGAGGATGTGGAGAAATAGGAACACTTTTACACTGTTGGTGGGAATGTAAATTAATTCAACCATTGTGGAAGACAGTGTGGCGATTCCTCGAGGACCTAAAAATAGAAATCCCATTTGACCCAGCAATCCCATTACTGGGTATATATCCAAAGGATTATAAATCATTCTACTACAAGGACACATGCACACGAATGTTCATTGCAGCACTGTTTACAATAGCAAAGACCTGGAACCAACCCAAATGCCCAACGATGATAGACTGGATAGGGAAAATGTGGTACATATACACCATGGAATATTATGCAGCCATCAAAAACGATGAGTTCACGTCCTTTGTAGGGACATGGATGAACCTGGAAACCATTATTCTCAGCAAACTGACACAAGAGCAGAAAATCAAACACCGTATATTCTCGCTCATAGGCGGGTGTTGAACAATGAGAACACATGGACACAGGGAGGGGAGCACTACACACTGGGATCCGTTGGGGGGAAATGGGGGAGGGGCGGGGGGGTGGGGAGGTGGGAAAAGATAGCATGGGGAGAAATGACAGATACCGGTGAGGGGACGGAAGGAAGCAAAGCACACTGCCATGTGTGTACCTATGCAACAATCTTACATGTTCATCACATGTACCCCAAAACCTAAAATGCAATAAAAAAAAAGAATTATATATTCAAAAAAAAAAAAGAAAAGAATTGAAGAGAATGTAGAAAAACAACAAGAAGCAATAATGAAGATTTAAGAGGAAGTGAAGTCAGGGGTCTCTATGAGTGCAGCCAGAAAGTGAAAGACAGCAGAGCCCAAGCGGAGAGGAAAATGTGAGAGGAAGCCAGCTAAATGTGACTGCAAGACCTGGAAAGAAATGTGTAGTGTAAGGAGGACTTTTCTCCTAAAAAGGTGAAAATAAAAACCATGGAATGCTTCATACTTGATAATGGGTCACACTAAGGTCATAAACAGAAAGAAAAGTTTATGACATAACATATTATTACAAACTGCAAGGAACTAGGTATTCAATAAATAAATGTACAAGGAAATATTAATAAAACTGGTCAGGATATTTACAAATGTAAAACTGAGATTTCAAGCAGGGTTTTATTCATGAATGGAGATAGTTATCACTAATTATACTTCAATTTTGATACTTTGCCTTTGAGTATTCATGCTTTAGCCTGTATCCCTGAAAGGTGAATTTTATATCCTTTTACAATATAAAATATCTTCATTTGTTAAAAAAAAAAAAATGAAATCTATTTTGATCTATCTATAATTTTTTTAGTATGCTATTTCTGTATTCTTAAGTAATTACCTCAGGGATTACCATAAGCATACATAGCCTTTTTGCAGTCTACTAGTATCAACATTTTACCATTACCACTTTAAGGAGAATTATAAATACCTTATCACTATCATTTCCCTTTTTCCATGCCCCTTTACAATATAGTCATCTTAAATATTACATTGAGAACTTTTTGTGACCCTGATGACACAGATATTAGATCATAATTGTATACTGATACTCTCTCCTCCCAACTTCCTCCCTGCAAGTTATAGAATCAGATATTTTACAGATGAGTTTACAAGGGCAGATATCTTCTCAAGTCATATTATGAGGAAAGTATAACTTTGATTCCAAAATACAGGTATAGGTATTACTCCCAAAAATAAAATTGTAGTCCTACTTTATTTATAAATATAAGTATATGGATTCTAAATAGATGGCAAGCTAACTAAAATAAACAATGCATTAAATAATGTATCAATACTGTGTAGAATTTTTAGCTGAAATGAAAGGGGAAAAGTGATTGTCTCAGTAGATTCAGAAAAGAACTATGATGAAGTTTATAACCTATTTATAGTTGAAGCTATCAAATAACAAGGACTTTTTAAAAATCCTTAACATGACATAAAAAAATACATGAAGTCTAATATTCAATAGAAAAACTTTACATGCATTTTCTTTAATGTCAGGAATAAAATGAGGATGTCACTATCATTGCTACACCTCAACAAAGTGTTGGAGGTCTTGGGAGATAAAATAAAAAAGAAGTAAAATGTATAAAGTTAGAGAGAGAAGAGATAAAACTCTTATTATACACAGACGATAAGATTATATACACCAAAAATATTATAAAATCAGGCTATTAGAATGAATAAGAGTTCTGTAAAAGTTATAGTGTTCTTCTACCTAAGTGATAAATAATTACTAAAAAAAAATATGGTACCATTCTAAATAGCATAAGAAGCTATGAAATATGTAAGATTAATGAAACTCTCTAGCTTCATGTGGAAAATTTGAAAACTCAAAAGGACATAAATGAAGTGTTACACTGCATTTGAATAAGTTAATATGGCAAATATAAAATTTTTCTTTCAAATGTTAAATTCAATAAAATTAAAATTATTTTTATAATTTTTTTGAAAAAATCAACAAAATGAAAACAAAGTTAATACTTAAAATTAGAATTTTTAATGAATAAGCCCATGACTAAGTAAATTTCATTGCAAAGCAAAGAAACATATCTACCATGTAATCTATCAGATATGAAGACATACTATAAGGCATAGGAATTTGAAACAAACTGTGATACTGCTGCAGAAATATAAAAATAAAACATAATATACAGTTTAAATATCAGCCATATATGTATATAAATAATATATGATGGAACGGCCAACAAAATCAGTGGAGAAAATACAGATTGTAAATTGGATGGTGGAAGGACAACTGGCTCACTCTATGCAGACAAGTTGGATTTTTTTCTTGCATGACATTTATAAATGTGAATGGCTGGTGAATTAAAGGCCCAAATGTAAAAAGTGACACTGTAAAGCTAATAGGAAAAAAACACACACACAAACACAAGAACAAAAAAACACCACAGACTATGTTTATGATCTTGTAATGAGGAAGAAGTTCTTAAACAACATCACAAAAGCACAAAACAAACTGAAAAATTGGTAGATTTGAGTGAAACCACTTTGGAGAACCGCCTGGCAGTTTCTTTTAAAGTAAAACTTGTGATTGCCATATGAACCAGCAATTCCACTCCTAAGTATGTACCCCAGTAAATTAAGACATATGTCTACACAAAAAAACTGTACATAAATGTTCTTAGTGCTTTATTTTTATAAAAGTCCCAAACTGAAAACAACCCAAATGTCCACCAGCAGGAGAATGGATAAATATACTGGCAAACACAACATGGATATAGCTCAAAAACCTTATCCTGAATAAAATAAGCAATACAAAAGAGTACGTATGGTATGATTTCATGTAAATAAATTTCAAGAACATACTAAACCAACCGACTGTAATAGAAAATAGGTCTATGGTCTTGAGGCCAGAGGCCAGGATGGGTTATTAAGGGGGTATAAGAGAATTGTTTGAAGTAATAAACATGTCCTGTCATGATTGTGTGGCGGTTACATGGGTCATTTATTTGTCAAAAATAGTCAGACCGTATACTTTAAAGGTGGTATCTTTTACTGTGTGCAAATTTTACCTCAATGAGGTTGATTTAGAAAAACATTATTAAACAAAAAATTATGAATCTGACTATATCAAAATACATGATGATTGTGCCCTAAGAACACCATAAACAATTTTAATAGAAATGTGCCTTGGATCAGTTGGCTGACACATTGGAAGAAGGTATTTCAATGTCAAAAACTGCAGAGATTATTGTATTGTATTGTATAATAGAAAAACCATCAAAGAGCTTTGTTAATCAACTATACAACTCGGAAACCCAACAGAAAAAAAAATGGGAAGGATAATAAATTGATAATCCACAGAGGGGAAATTTAAACAACCTATAAATATACAAGGATATGGTCAACTTCACTAGAAATTAGAAAAATCAAAACAAAATTTCAAAAACATTTTATATATGGTAAAAACTAAAGTCATATAACAAAATACTGAACTAGAATGAGAGAAGTGAGAATCTTTCTGCCGCTCACAGTAATAAAGACTGGTATAGCCATTCTAGAGATTAACCTGGCAGTTTTTAATCAACAAATATTTGAGGGCTAATAAGCAACCAGAAACTATTTCAAGGGCTAGGAAATCAGCAGTGAGTGAACAAAACACAGAAGCATTTGCCTTCCTTAAGCTTATAATGTAGTGAAGAGAGAAAACAACAAACAAAAAGTAAAACTAAGGTATGTTAGATGGTAATAAGAGGTATAGAAAAAATAAAGACGGGATGAGGGTAAAGTAGGTGGTCAAAGGAAACATTACAATTTTAAATTTGGTAGTTAAAGAAGACCCCATTAAGAAGGAGACATTTGAGCAAAGACCAATGAGAGATAAATCACATGTATACCCTGGAGAAGAGAGTGCTATGCAGAGTTCCTGGCAAGCACAAGGTCTTAGAGATGAAAAGGAAAGCAAGGTTAGTGTGGCCTCATCTGAGGAAATAAAAAGGAGAAAAAGAGAAATACAGTCGGAGAGGTAAATTGAAAGAGAGAGAAACGGGCCTTGCAGGTGTTTTGACAACTTTGTATTTCACTCTGAATAGGATGGGAAGTCCTTCAACGGTTTTGTGGAAGGAGTCCTTGTAAAAATTAGATATGTATATGGTCTAACATACAGCATGTCCACTCCTAGCCAAATTTGACAGAAAAATCAGTAGATAATGCATATTAAGACATACACGAAAATGTTTTCCTCAGGATTTTTTTGAATGAGGAATAGGGGGTCATTGAGTCATCCATCACTATGGGCCTCTGTAAAAACTCTTGGAACAGAAGGAATAAACGGTAGATACGTATAGTGTCATGGCTAGATCTAAACAGTATTGAGTGAAAAAAAGGGAAAGAGAATGAGACTTACTGCACAGTGCAATAAGAAAATTTAAAATACAAATGGCAATACTAAAAGTTTCCAAGACACAAATATCCAAGGATGTTGACCAATTAGGTGTCTATGAAGGGGTAGTGAGAAAGAAATAAGAATCAAGTTGTAAATGAAAAATACATATTTCTTTTTTAAAAAAGAAAAGGTTATGGGAAGTTAAAAAAGGATTATCTACAATTTTGTATTCCCTCTGACAGTACCAGCAGCCTAGTTGTCCTCTTCTTTAAAAAAATATTATAAGGAATTTCAAAGATTAAAAGTGTGTAGTGAATAATGTAGCAAATCAACATGTAGCCATCATCCAGCCCTCCAAACCAATCTACCAGTCAGTCTCCACGGATTCGCAATTTATTCTCCTTCTTCCCTTTGTTTTTACTTGGTTTTTGAGCATTTAAAATCAACTTTGTTTGAAATACAATTTATACACTAAGTATGCTATACTACGTGTGCTAAAATAATGTATATAATAAAATACATCATACAAGTATATTGATACTAATAAAATGCATCCATTTTATGTGTAAACTTTGGTAATTTTTTAGTATAACCATCTCAGTCAAGTTACAGAATATTCACATCACTCTAAAACAACTGCTACAGCTCATTCCAGGCAATCTTCTATCACCATCTCCAGGCAACCAATGATCTGCCTTCTGTCACTACACATTAGATTCCAATCACTTCATAGGTGTCTTTTTTTTTTTTTACAGTTTTTTGAATTTCAGAATTCAAACAAGATTCACAAAGTATAATTGTTGATCTGCCTTTGAAGCCTCTTTTAATGTCCATGTTAACTTTTCATTTCTTTTGTTTTTATCTTGACATATGTTGTTTTTGAAGAATCTGGCTGTTTGTCCTGAGTGTTCCTCGCCATATGGATTTTGCTGATTGCATTTCTATCCCTATGATTTAGTTGCTGTGGTTTGAATGTGTCTGTTCAAAAATCATATGGACATTTGATTTCCAATTGAGAATGTTGGGATATGGTTTTTGAATCATGGAGGCACTACCCTACCCTCATGAGTTGATTACTGCTATCTCCTAGGAATTAGTTCCCACTCTCTTAGAAATTGATTAGTTCCTGTTAAAGCAGGTTGTTATAAAGCAAGACCAGCCTCTTGTGTCTTTTTGTACATGCACCCTTCCCTTTCACTTCTCTGCTATTTTATGATGCAGCACAAGGCTGCTACTAGAAGCCACCAGCTGTGGGCTTCAGTCCTGAACTTCATAGCCTGCAGAACCAATAGCTAAATAAATCTATTTTCTTTTAAAATTACAGAGTCTCAAGTTTTCTGTTAGAGCAACACAAAATAAACTAAGTGAGTAGTTTGATGTGTTCCCTTGTTAAGTACTACTTGTGAATTGACAGTTGGAGAGAGAGGTAACATTTTTTTTTGGAAACCTTGCTCTATCACCCAGGCTGGAGTCCAGTGGCACACTCTCGGCTCACTGGAACCACTGCCACTCGGGTTCAAGTGATGCTCCTGCCTCAGCCTCCCAAGTAGCTGGGATTACAGGCACTCACCACCACACCTGGCTAATTTTTGTATTTTTAGTAGAGATAGGGTTTCACTATGTTGGCCAGGATGGTCTCAGACTGTTGGCTTCAATTGATCCACCTGCCTCAGCCTCCCAAAGTGCTGGGATTACAGGCATGAGCCACTGTACCCAGTGAGAAATAACGATTTATAATAATTTACGTTTCTACTCATGAATGTATAGTCCTTTAAGTTCTAATTTTATTATCTGCAAAGTTTTTGGGTTTTCTCAATTAGTGAATTGGACATTTATTGGTTTTACTTTTTGGTTCTTTACAGTTTTTCTCTCACTGTTGTGCTTAGCCTACATTTTAACTTCCTGTGGTTAGTCAATTTGCTATTGGCCTTGTGATCATTGCACAAACTTCACTGTCCACATTCCTCCACAGGATTCAGAGGAATGGTTACATGAAACATGGGAATCCTGTTTATAGTATGGAAATACCTTCCAAAGGATTCCCCAAATAACCACAAAGGTCAAATAAATGCAATGTGCCCATTGCAGATGTCTGTGTATGCATGTTCATGTGACCTTTGCTTGGGTTATTGTTATTCTTTTAAGGCTTAAGACTTGTTAGTCTCCCATTAGCCACTTATACACAGAACTAACAGGTTCAGTCTGAGAGTCTAGGAGGTCTTTACAAAATTTCATCTCTGGTCTTAAGCCAAGTCATTGCACTGCCCTGGGTTCCAGTCAGAAGTTATGGAATCGGGCTCTGTCTCTCATTCCAAGGTTTGGTGAGCCACAACTGCCTGAACCTTAGTTTTTCATATCTTTAAAACAGAAATTACAATACCTATTTTGACCAAATCATGGGGTTGTTGTAAAGAACAAATGGATTGATGTATTTGGAATAGTTCTTCATTAGCACTGTCCAATACAAACATAATATGAGCCACATATGTAATTTGAATTTTTCTAAACCACATTCAAGAAAAGTGTGAAGAAACCAGTGAACTTAATTTTAATAATATATTTCATTTAACTCAACATAACCAAAATATTATCATTTCAAATATTAAGGAGATACTTTACATTCTCTTTTCTTTACTAAGTTTATGAAATCTGGTATATTTTACACTTATAGCATCTCTTAATTTGGATGCTAACTTCTTATCAGAAATACCTGATATGTATTTAGATTGCAAAATATACTTGACTAAGTAGATTCCACATCCCTAAATCTCCCCAAGCCTAAAAAGATTTTCTGTAACTGAATCGAGTATCACTTTTTAAATTTAAGTTAATTAAAATGTAGTAGAATTAAAAATTCAGGTTCTCAATCACATCAGCTATATTTCTGGTGCTTAATTCCCACAGTTGGCTTGTAGGTACCATATTGGGCAGTGCTGCTGTATGAACTGGAGCTCTATAGCTGTAACTGACTTTACTAAAGTTCTCAAATCTCAGTTAGATTTTACATTGTTTATTTCACTTTGGTCCTCCACATGAGATAAACGAATTTCCTTTGCTTTGATCTACAAAGAATTTTCCAAGGAAAACCTCCCAGTTTTCCTGACAACTGGACAGCAGATTGCTTCCATTTCAGTAATCAGAATTTATTTTGTCTAAGAGTTGCTACACATTCTGGGAAATAAGAGTGGAGGAAGGATGACCAAAATAGACTGCTTTTAAAAAGCTGAAAAATCGATTCCTGGTAGTAATGCAATCTGGAGTACACGAAACCATTAGCACAGGGGAGCCTACAGCGAGGTCAGGATCTATTCTGAGCCATGAAGAGTCAAGCTTCATGTGACTTCCGTGCATTACTAAGAGCAAACTATGATTCCGAACCCATCATCTCAGGGTGAAGAGCGTTCTAGGGTTCACCTCATACAGTTGGGATCTGCTAGCAGAAGTGAGTAAGGGCATTGGAGCAATGACCCAAGATACTCTACCTCAACGTTTTTTTCTTAAGAATTCATCACAGAATTTGTTCATGTTTTGAACAAATACGTACCTGGCATTCACTAGCTTCAGACATTGTTCTAAACTTTTTTTTGTTTCCTCTTTTTTCTCCTCTCTTTCTCTCTTTCTTTTTGTCTTTCTTTCTCTTTCTCTCTTTCTTCCTTTCTTTTTTTTTTGGATAGAGTCTCACTCTTGCCCAGGCTGGCGTGCAGCGGCATGAGTAGAGAATACCGATAAATTACAAAGCATTCGTCTCATCAAAAAAAGGTCTTCTGAGGAGCTTTTTTTCCATCTTTCCCAACCTTTTACTGCTTAATCTGAAATACTGGTTTTTCTAAAGCTGCCCCAAATTAAAGCAATGTCTTTCTTCTCCTAGCATCAAGCCCCTGGGGGATTAGAAGTGGGGTTTTTTTGTTTTGTTTTTTAATTTTTGTATCCCTCACAGAACCTGGCATGATTTTTTTTTTTTTGCCTTCTAGACACTCAGTAAATATTTATTAATCTAATTTGACTATAAATATAATATATTGCAAAATGCATTGTAGTAGGTTTCAAAAAACTTGAGTTTCAAACTTGGTTTTATCACCAATTAACAGTATAGATTTGGGCAATTTATATAACCTCTGTGAGTCTTTACTATCTCATCTGTAATTGGATGAGATAATCTCTGAGGCCTCATGATGCTTACGGAATAGAATATTCTTTGCTCTGAATTTATGTACACAAAAGGTTTTTAAACAAGTCCCTAAAGGACGTTTCATATATTCTGAGATCACTCCTCGTAAAGACCCCCTGCTGAAAGAGGGTGGAAGGAGCATCCCACTACCTGAGGCAGTTGAAGCCCCTGAGTTATGCCGTCTTAGGGAAGGTGATTGATGGTAAGGTAGAGAATACTGATAAATTACAAAGCATTCATCTAATCAAAATCTACTCTTGGAGTTAAGTCTTGATGTAAAATAATACATTAATAATTAGTGGAAAAGCTCTGAAATTGTTGCTTCAATTTTCAAAACAGTTATTTTTCAGCAGGTAACACATGCACAATGAGGGGATCACCTGAGGTGAGGAGTTCAAGACCAGCCTGGCCTAATTGGTGAAACCCCGTCTCTACTAAAAATACAAAAATTAGCTGGGCGTGGTGGCATGCACCTCTAATCCCAGCTCTGCAGGAGGCTGAGGCATGATAATCACTTAAACCCAGGAGGCAGAGGTTGCAGTGAGCTGAGGTCGTGCCACTGCGCTCCAGCCTGGGCAACAAGAGCAAAACTCTGTCTCCAAAAAATAAAAAATAAAAAAAGCATTCCAAAAACTTTTATTGGAAATACTGGTTTTGTCTTCTTTTTTTTTTCAAGTTGTTTGGATAAAAAGCTTATTTGCTTTTTAAAGTAGGCACGGAGTGGAAATATTGGTTGTTCTGTCTGATATTACATGAAGGTCAGATGCCTTCCATGCAGCCATGAGGTCAGATGACAGTTTGATGCTGAACTAGCAAACAAGGTAACGGTGAAATTGTCATCTGCATTGTACAGAATGGGAAGCCAAGGTCTCAGATCAGGATATAATTTAGACAAGGTAACCTAGAGGGATGGATGCTGGAGGAACCGAGTTTGGAAGGCTAGCTAGCCTGACTTTCCGCTCACCATGGACATGATCTTTCTTCTTGTCTTCCTGCTCAGCTTAGTTTATTTGAAAGGGAAGCACACTGCAGTTCTGGGGTCAGGCCAGGCCCACCTGGTGGCTTAGCACCTGCCTGCAAAGGTAAGAAAGCCTCTCCAGCTGTGGCTTGTGATGGTGTCAGGGGAGAGTTAAGTTCTCTTTGGAAAAGAGCCCGTTGGGATCTTTGTTCCCAAACAGATCCCCATTTCCAACATGTTTATTGTTCTCTCAATCACACACTTGATCACTGTGTCCCAGGAAGGGAGACTGGCTAAACCAAGAACATGCAAAGTTGAACTTTATTTACTCTTGGTATCCAAAAGGAAGTTAACTTTTTACCCATTTTATTCTCAAAGCTATCAAAAGAATTATGAAATCTGTTTGAATGCAAATGTGGAGGTTCTTTGCAGAAGTGGTCACAATGAACTGATTTGCTGATCTTTTGCACAGCTTTCACTTTGTGCAGAAATGAACAGGATGATTTTTCTCTTCTGTGCATGGCTCTGCAGGCCATCGGGGACCCCGCTCCTTTCCCCCTGCAGGCCTCCTCTGCCACTTGCTACTCCTTTGTACTGGCTCCACCTTGCAGAATCTGAGGAACCCAAACTACAATGCAGGTATTGGTATCTAAATAAGAGGCTCCGAAGACAGTTCGAGAAGGGAAGTTTTGAGGCTGGGATTCTGGAGAAAGGCATTCATCTCCCAATAGGCCCGAGTTCACTTCCTTCTCCACTACAGAACTGCCTCGATGGGTTCGAGAACATTTTGTCCTTATCGCGAATGCTCCCAACTGACTTGCTCCAATCAACACATTTCTTTAATTCCTTTAAAACCAACTTGTTTGAGCTGTCTACAATGCCATGAGGTTCCAGCTTCCTCTGATTAATTAGGAGGCTCAGAAATGTGTGAGTATATTTTAGAAACTGTGCTGTGGGTGATCACAGCAAGTCCACTTATTTAATATTTAATGGTGAGCTATTTTCTACTCTCAAGATAGATTCGGGGAAGGGACCCTTTGAGGAGGACATGTGTTCTCATCTCTAGTTCTTTATGGCATGTGTTGCTGACCTACTTGCCCCAACTGCCTACCCTGTTCCCCTCACCATCAGCCAAATAAGAACAATAAAGCTACAACATGGGAGAACTATGGTTCTTCAGACATGTAGCAAAAGGAGGCACCACTAAAATTATCCAGGCAACTTGGATCCCAGGCTCCCTTTGGAAAGAAAAGCTTTTAGGATATGTGCCATGATCATTTATTACAGGTGGCAAAAAGACTTTTTATATAACAGACTGTTGACATTTCTGCATCCTTGTTTTGCAGTAATGCTAAAGGTCAGCACATTCCAGTCAACCTAGCCTGGGCTTGGGTATTTCTCCATCTCCTTAGCCACCCATTTTCTGTTTGGCCTCTAAATCCCAATCTGCTCTACTTTATTTTGTATCTCATCATTTCATTGTCAGATACAACCTTGTTCCAAAGTCTGGGACTGTCATATGAACCTTTTCCAATTTCCCCATGATAGTTCATTGACTCATCTACCCAATAAATAAATATGTATTTGTAATTTCAGTGCAAAGCGTTGTGTGTTCAAGAATGAATAACACAGACAGATCTCCTCCTTTCCTTTGGAGTGTCTTGTTAACCTAGGAAATAATATTTGAACAAAAATTGTGAATGTGACTAGTGTCATGCTGATATGTAGGGAGCTTTGGGAACAAATTAGAACCCAGACTGCATATGAGTCAAGAAAGGCATCCCGAACAATGTGCCATTTAACTTGAGACCTGAAGGGAAAGAATGCACAGGGAAATGATTTCAGGGACTGAGGAATAACATACCTGAAAGTTCTGGAGTAGAAAGGGGTATGGTGTGTTTTACCAAAGAGAAGACCAGTGTGGCTACGGCATAATCAAAGGTCATATGAATTTGGCATTTTATGTACCTGGCAACGTTCAAAGCAGTTTAATTTATTTAACCTTCATAACAAGTCTATGATGCGAAAACTGAGAACTCAGAGAAGTTAAGTAATTTGCCCAAGGTCACAGAGCTGGGAAATTCCACATTTGGGTTGTGAGGCAAGACAATCTGGTTCCAACCCTGTCCTCTGAATGCAGCACCAAACTGCAGAGAGAGTACAGGGAGAGCAGATGAGGACCACATCACAGAAATCAGGGAGAGAAAAGGAAAATCATTTAAGTAAAACACCTTGGATAGCACTGAAAGGGAAATACAGCATTCAGGTCTTTTAGATACTGACTTCTACTTTTTTCTTCAAATGGAAATTTAGAGAAACCCACCAAGAGACTCGCTTTAGGTTAGGCACTGTGAGAAAAACAAGAAACAGTCAAATTCATCCTCAACAGGTAAAGGACGGAAGAGGTTAGTGTGTGGTAGAGAGCCGAATGATTCATGGAGCAGGCTGCACTTGAGGTGGCCTTCTAGAGGTAATCAGTATCCATTGTCTATTCCTTTTGCATTCTTTCTTTTTTCAGCATATACTTGTTATGTACTTTCTACATGCCTGGTTCTCTGCTAGGAGCTGATGGCAAAGCAGTGAATTGGACAAATAAAATAGAAGCCAGCATCCACAAGGGCACAGTAATGGGCAAGTCTGTGATCATGGGTAATATTGAAAAAGATAGTCTGGTTGGCACCCAAGGGCCATGTTGAGAATAAATGGGGTTAAGCTTTGGGGATGGGTGAGGAGGGTAGGGGGATAAAGCATTTGATTGCTCAAACTTCTAACTATCAGAATCAAAAATGGGAATTTCTGGCCTGATACAGTGGCTCATATCTATAATCCCAGCACTTTGGGAGGCTGAGATGGGAAGACTGCTTGAACCTAGGAGTCTGAGATCAGCCTGGGCAATACAGTAAGATCCTATCTTTAAAAAATAAAGAATGGGGATTTTTTTAAAATAGATAATGAAAAACCATTGCTAGTTTTTGAGTTTGAAAAAAAATAAGAGAATTTCTGGAATGATTTGCCTGGCCTCTGTGCACAGGCTGTGCTAAACATTAGAATTAGTCCTGTGGTAAGCCAGTTAGAAGGAGGCTCAAGGAACAGAAAATTAGGGTGAAATACTATTTACTCTTTTTTTCACTTGTCCTGAATATGCATTATAATGAAACTGCTATGGATTAATAGGTTCTCTCATTCTTGAAGAGCAAGATCAAACTAGTTTCTCTTGGTTTCTGACCAGTTTTATTAACCAAAAACTGCCTTCAACTTGGCACCTCTTCAGCCAGAAACAAACATATTATTCACCCTGGACTGCCCTGAAAAGGGTAAGAGAAATGAATGTAATTTAAGAAGACCATCCTTAATTAAAGGAGCCACTTGGTAAATTCCAATGGCTGCCTTGTTTTGGCTGAACTTTCTTTTCCCTTAAACTTTTCTCTATGTTTTTCATTTAATACACTTTCCTACATTGTCCTGTTGGAATGTTTACCACATTTAGGTTTTACCTGGTAAATTTTGATTTAATCTTCGGTGGATGCTGCTTCAGGTTGACTGCAATTCAGGGACTGGCATGTACATTGTATCTTGGCGCCAGAGCATGTGGGGCAGTGGATGGCTCTGGAGCACTGAATGCGCCCCGTTGTGTGGCTCCAAGTTCTCAGGATGCCTGGGCTGTGCCCTGGCATTTCAGTGAAGCCAGAGGGGCAAGTGGAATGGATTTCTTTTTCTTTTCATGGCATTTGCAATTTAGGACCTACTTTCTCTGAGTAGCCCCCTGAGTGGGTTTTTCTCTACTCCACATGTATATTTTCACTGTTAACCTCACATTATACACTTTGCTGATTGATAATATTTCATATGTGGGTAGAGGTGCTGTGGCGGTGAGTGCTTCCTATAGTCAAAGAAATCAAAGCAGGAATGATTGTGCTGTTTTAGTGAACAAGCTGCTTTGCCCATTCTACCTCTTGCGGAGCTAAGAAAATGCAAGCACGCATGTGTACACACATACACACACACAAACACACACATAGTTTTCTTTGCCCTCAAGGATTTTTTTTTTTTAATAGCATACTAGATCGCTAGAATTGGCAGGGTTTTTATAAATGAGAAAGTTTATTCCCATTATTTATAGACAAGGAAATTGAGACCTAGACAGGAAAGAGGCATGGATGCCAAATGCCACAAAGGGAGCAGGGAGTACAGAGATCAGAATACAGATTCATATTCACACTGTGGCCTAGGGTTCTCTGTACACCTCACCACCTAAAATTAATGCACTTTTAGAAAGAAGGAACTATGGACTTATGGGATTGAAAACTTGTAGTGTTGTATTTTAAAAGCAATGAATTTAGAAGAGTTTCACATATACATATTTCTTTCTTTTTTTGGGGGGGGGGGATTGAGTCTCTGTGGCCCAGGCTGGAGGGCAGTGGTGTGATCATAGCTCACTGCAGCTTTGACCATGCAGGGTTAAGCAATCCTCCCACTTCAGCCCCCTGAGTAGCTGGGACCACAGGTACATGCTACCCTGCCTGGCTAATTTTTATTTTTATTACTATTTGTAGAGATGAGATCTTGTAATGTTGCCCAGGCTGGTCTTGAACTCCTAGATCCAAGAAATACTCCTACCTTGGCCTCCCAATGTGCTGGGATTATAGGCATGAGCCACGGCACCCAGCCCTTAGGTGGGTCTTGAACTCAAGTCTCTGGGCTACCAAACCAGGATCATCGTATGGGAATGGCATGTGGGTGGTGTTTAGATGTGCTTGTAAAAGCAATGGTGGAATAAAAACAGTTAAAAAATTCTCCAAACACCATACTCTGTGTCCTGACCCCCTTCAAGCCCCGACCTCATCATCCTCAGGAATTGTGCTGACTGTATTTTTCTAAAACATTTTAAGAGACTGCAGACAGCGTGGCTCAGGGTCTGTTGAAATAGTCTGCTGAATAGATATTCGGACACAGCCCTCTGGTTATGGTTGATCATTCCCCTGGTACAATGTTGCCATGGTCAGAGTGCATTGCAAGCGAAGGGCTGTCTTGAACCTGCAGCCTCCAGCCCTCTCATTTGCAGAAGTCCCACTGCCCCTAGAAAAAACAACTGCCCAGTGCTGCCCACTCTAGCACCTTGTTCTTATATGTCTTCCCTTGACAACAGTCCGTATGCTGAAATGGTCTTTCCCGTCTACTTTCAGTACCCCTTCTTCCAGCTAAACTGGCCTGTTTTGAGTTTCAGTGCTGTCTTCTGCTCTCCATGGTGACTGCCCAGGGTCTCACTCATTGGTCTATTTGAAGACAACTTTCGTTAACACGGAGAATGCACATTTTGTGGCATTTCAGACTTGTTGACTTAAACAACAGAAATTAATATTCTTACAGTTCTGGGTACTAAAAATTCAAGATCAAGGTGCTGTCAGGGTGTGGTTCTCCTGAGGCCTACACGTTCCTGGTGTCTGTCTTATATCAGGACATGGGTCATATTGGATTAGGGCCCCACCCTTATGACCTCATTTAACCTTAATCACCTCCTTAAAGGCCATATCTTCAAACACAGTTATGCTGGGGATTAGGGCTTCAAGATATGAATTGAAGCGGGGGCACAATTCAGTCCTTAACAGCACCATAGATGTTTTTTCTCTAATAAAGATATCTGCAGCCTTATCCCAGAGCAATAAGTCCCCATTAGCACCTCCACAACAAATGAGGGAGGTGTTTTGGACAGAGGCTTCTACTCCTGCACATCTGTTAGGCTGCCTACAAATAAAGCTAGATATGAATAACTAAATATTTTTGTTCCAAGTCAACATGTGATGGGTTAGTACAATAATACAATTTCCAGGATTATAACTTCTGAAGCAGCCCAGATGGCATTTTCAGTAGATACAGGGGATTACCCAAGTAATGTGCCTGTATTTCTTGGGAGCCAGTTTCCTTTTGTTTGACAACTTGAGTTTCCATCTTAAATACTTAATTTTAGAAAGTAGGAAGATGAATATGGATATCTGTAAGTGTGTGTGTATATCATGTGTCTTATGTATATATGGCAAAACTTTCTTCTACCATGAGCTTTGAGAATTTTCTAGAAAGCTAACAGACTAGATCAGGTGCTGGAGAAAAAGGTCATGCCAGTTAGAGGCTTACGTGTGAACTGTGAGGCCATGTTACTGTGACATTGAGCCAGACACCTCTGTAAGGGACTGTTTAACATCAATAATATCTAACACTTAATGCACAATTACTTTAGTCAGTCCTCACTGTAATTCTCTATGGGGTGTTACATTCTCCCCATTTTCGAGAGAGAAAACTGAGGCATTGAGAAGTAACTTGCCTAAGGTCTCAAAACTAGTCTGTGGGAAGATGTGCCTGTCTGATATAAAAATCTAGACATGCTGGCATCTACTTGAAGTGACAAAGCACAAACACCAGAAATAAAGACCAGAGTGCTCATCTATGTAGCTGACTCAGCAAAGTCTTATTTAAAAGAACACGGGGTAATCATTGTGAGGATAAGTTGTTGGAGAAAGCCCTGTAAAAAAAGATATCACTGGAAAAAAGCTTTGAAATACAGGTCTAATTTAAAGAGAGACAGAGGTGGGGAAAAGAGTTCTACTTCAGCACTGGAAGTAGAAATGGCAAATTGAGTGCAGGAAAGAGAAAAAAAAAATGACACGCCTTCCTCTGAGGTTTTAGAAGCAAAGAATGAAAAGCGAGTGTTTCAATTTTAGATCTCTCCTTGCTTCTCATGTGAGCACTTATTGCTATATATTTTCCTCTAGAGACTGCTTTAAATGTGTCCCAGAGATTCTGGTATGTTGTGTCTTCGTTCTCATTTGTTTCGAAGAACATCTTCATTCTGCCTTCATTTCATATCTAGAAGACCCCATCGTCTCAGCCCAAAATCTCCTGGAACTGATAAACAACTACAGCAAAGTCTCAGGATACAAAATCAATGTGCAAAAATCACAAGCATTCTTATACCCCAGTAACAGACTTAAAGAGAGCCAACTTCAGAACGAAGTGCCATTCACAATTGCTACAAAGAGAATAAAATACCTAGGAATACAACTAACAAGGAACGTAAAGGACCTCTTCAAGGCGAACTACAAGCCATTGCTCAACGAAATAAGAGAGGACACAAACAGATGGAGAAACATTCCATGTTCATGGTTAGGAAGAATCAACATCGTGAAAATGGCCATACTGCCCAAAGTAATTTACAGATTCAACGCTATTCCCATCAAGCTACCAATGACCTTCTTCACAGAACTGGAAAAAAACACCTTAAACTTCATATGGAACCAAAAGAGAGCCCACATAGCCAAGTCAATTCTAAGCAAAAAGAACAAAGCAGGAGGCATCACACTACCGGAATTCAAACTATACTACAAGGCTACAGTAATCAAAACAGCATGGTCCTGGTACCAAAACAGAGATACAGACCAATGGAACAGAACAGAGGCCTCGGAGGAAACACAACATATCGACAACCATCCAATCTTTGACAAACCTGAAAAAAACAAGCAATGGGGAAAGGATTCCCTGTTCAATAAATGGTGCTGGGAAAACTGTCTAACCATGTGCAGAAAGCAGAAACTGGACCCCTTCCTGACACCTTACACTAAAATTAACTCCAGATGGATTAAAGACTTAAACATAAGACCTAACACCATAAAAACCCTAGAAGAAAATCTAGGCAAAACCATTCAGGACATAGGTGTAGGCAAGGACTTCATGACCAAAACACCAAAAGCATTGGCAACAAAAGCCAGAATAGACAAATGGGATCTAATTAAACTCCACAGCTTCTGCACGGCAAAAGAAACAGTCAGTAGAGTGAATCGGCAACCAACAGAATGGGAAAAAAATTTTGCAGTCTACCCATCTGACAAGGGGCTGATATCCAGAATTTACAAAGAACTAAAACAGATCTACAAGAAAAAATCAAACAAGCCCATTCAAAAGTGGGCAAAGGATATGAACAGACACTTTACAAAAGAAGACATACAGGAGGCCAACAAACGTGAAAAAATGCTCATCATCACTGGTCATCAGAGAAATGCAAATCAAAACCACATTGAGATACCATCTCACACCAGTTCAAATGGTGATCATTAAAAAATCTGGAGACAGCAGATGCTGGAGAGAATGTGGAGAAATAGGAACACTTTTACACTGTTGGTGGGAGTGTAAATCAGTTCAACCATTGTGGAAGACAGTGTGGCGATTCCTCAATGACCTAAAAATAGAAATCCCATTTGATCCAGCAATCCCATTACTGGGTATATATCCAAAGGATTATAAATCATTCTACTATAAGGATACATGCACACGAATATTCACTGCAGCACTGTTTACAATAGCAAAGACCTGGAACCAACCCAAATGCCCATCGATGATAGACTAGACAGGGAAAATGTGGTACATATACACCATGGAATATTACGCAGCCATCAAAAACGATGAGTTCGTGTCCTTTGTAGGACATGGATGAACCTGGAAACCATCATTCTCAGCAAACTGACACAAGAGCAGAAAATCAAACACTGCATGTTCTCACTCATAGGCAGGTGTTGAATGATGAGAACACATGGACATGGGGAGGGGAGCACTACACACTGGGGTCCATTAAGGGGGAAATGGGGGAGGGAAGGAGGGTGGGGAGGTGGGGAGAGATAGCATGGGGAGAAATGACAGATATAGGTGAGGGGAAGGAAGGCAGCAATTCACACTGCCATGTGTGTACTTATGCAACAATCTTGCATGTTCTTCACTTGTACCCCAAAACCTAAAATGCAATAAAAAAAATTTAAAAAAAAAAAAGAAAAGGTAGTGTGCACTCCTATTTGTTAAGATAGGCACTGGACTCAACTCAGCATGCGTAGGATTTAGAGCTGGTAAATTTTCACAAATGGCAATTCACCTGGATCCTGGAAGTAAACTCTTGGGTCAACTGGTAAGAATTTTTATATTGAAACTGTATTAATAGTAAATAGCCACCAGCCTTTCTGTTTACTGAAAAAAAGGAATTAAGTGACAAGAAAGTGAAAGAGAAAATCACCTCTAGCATTTTGTACCTTTGCCCTCATTGGGGTGCAGATGGACTTGTAGGGAAGTGTTCTAATTTACAGTGGAGCCACAGTCTGAGTGAAAGTGTGAGTCAGACAGAAAAAACTTTGTACACAATCAAATATCTTATATTTTTACTGAAAAACGTGTTTCATTTTGTCAGCTCAGACTTTGAGACTGCTTTTATATATCTCAAATTACCTCAAACTTATTTAATCCCCATTCACAAAATGAAAATGTATATGAATATGACCTAAGAATTAATTATTTTCCAACAAATGTGTCCTCTTTCTTCATGGGTTTATGTGATCAACCATTTTAGTCACTTCACTGGAGCTATGTGGTCTGTTCCTATATTAGTCAGAGTTCTCCAGAGAAATAAACAGTGGGAGTTACGGATGGATGGATGGGTAGATAGATAGAAATAGATAGACAGATAGACAGAAGGTAGATAAATGAGGTAGATAGAAAATAGATTAGATCGATAGAAGGTGATAAATTAAATAGAAGATAGATAAAGAAGAGATTTGTTTAGATATAGATAGACAGATAAAAGATAGATAAATGAGTTAGATGGAAAATAGAAGATGAAACATTAGATAGAAGATAGATAGATAGATAGATAGATAAATAGATAGATAGACAGATAGATAGATAGGAGATCTGTTGCAGGACTGGCTCACACAATTATGACGGGTGAGAAGTCCCACACTATACTGTCTACAAGAGGAAGGACCAGAAGAGCTGATGGCATAAGCCCTGGAGTTCAAAGTCCTGAGAAACAGGATCTCTGGTATCTGAAGGGAGGAGAAGATGGATGGTCCAGCGTAAGAAGAATGAGAGAAAATCCACTCCTCCATCTTTTTGTTCCATTCTGACATCTGATGAATTGGAGGATGCCCACCCACATTGGTAAGGGCAGATCCTCTTCCCTCGGTCTACTGATTCAAAGGCTGATATTGTCTGGAAATGCCCTCACAGACACATCCAGAAATCATGTTTTACCCACTGCCTGGGCATCTCTTAGCCCAGTTAAGTTGAGATAAAATGGACTCTCACAGTTTCTAATCAAAGACGGCATTTTATCTGCTTCAGGACCTTCATCTCTGTCCTCTCTCTAGACTTCTCTTCTCTTGGAAGATGAAATGATAGGAAAGAATGAAAAACTTAGATGAAAACCTTGGTCATATGGTAATTGTCACCCTCAAAAATCATTTCAGAGGTAGTGTCAGAAGCACTGGGCATGCCAGGCGAGGTGTCAGAGCCGTGGCATTGGAAAGTGGTTTACTCACAGGTTGACAAAAAAAAAAAAAAAAAAAAAAAAAAAACCGACAACAGTATAGGTTTGAAAAAGGGAAGTTTATAAGAAAGAAAGAATGCTGCAGAAGAGTGCAGCGGGGTGCCTCAGCCATAGGACTGCGCCCTGCCTTGGAGTTTTCTTAGGGGTATTTATGGGCCTTAAAGTGGGAGCTTAAGGTTGTAAAATGAGTTTCTGCATGGCATTCCAGAGACGTATAGAAATTTTAGTCACTTACAAATTTGTTCAGCGGCAGTGGTTGGAGAAGAAACCTGGAGTGAGATGCTTGCTTTAGGTAATAGGAAAGTCTAATTACTTCAACTTTTCCCTAGATGAGGAATTTTGCAAGGGGTTTTTGTCCCCAAGACCTGTTCGATGGTCACTGGGTGATTTTTTTTCTCCTCAGGGAGTTAAGTTGCTGTTGGTAGTAAGAGATCATTAGCATTATTGCATTAGATGTGGGGAGGGTGGACAAGCTGGGAAGGAAAGGGAAGTTCTGAACATTCTAATCCCTAGGACAAATCTTCAAGGGCTGAGTACCAAGAGATGGCTAGGTTTTGTGATATAAGTAAGATAGAGTCATGAAAAACCACATGTCCTCAACCTGCTGCTATTAAAATTAACACCAAAACCCAAATTATCCTAGCATCATTTCCAGCAGACATTTTCTGGGCACCTCTCAATGTGCAAGGGAAGGGGAATATCAAGAAGGAGATCATAGTTCACCTTTGGTGGCTAGGCCCAACTCGTGAAAAGTTAACATACAAGAAGACATGGCAATGTGGAGTAAATCCTAAACAAATCACTCAGAGCCCTGTGGTGCTCCAACTACTTTATGCATTAAAATCAACCATGAACTTGTGAAAGTACAGCTCCTCAGGCCCTGATCCTGGACATTCTTTCTGGACCTTTGGATTTGGGTTTTTTGACAATCTGGAGAA
This sequence comes from Saimiri boliviensis, assembly GCF_048565385.1. Lineage (NCBI taxonomy): Eukaryota > Metazoa > Chordata > Mammalia > Primates > Cebidae > Saimiri > Saimiri boliviensis. The sequence goes on from NC_133454.1 coordinate 57,426,877, forward strand.
CTGTTGGTTAAGGCAATAATGAGAAAGAGAGGGGAGGATTACTGTAGCCTGGGAGTCAGGGACACCCCCAGCACTAAGTACAGAAACAGAAGAGCCAAGTTCATGGAGCTAAGCCTATTTCTATGGGTAGACAATTGGAGTGGAGTGAGGAGGTGATATCAATGGGGTACATGCCTAGATGTTCTGTGGGTTATTTCCACCCTGTGAGAGCAGGAAGGTAAGAACAATTTGGTTCCTTTAAACAAGGGCTCTGATGGAGAAGGTGATGAGTTAAAGAGCCTAATGGCAGGTGGAGAAAAGTGGTTGCTGGATCTTCAGATGGGCAGTCAGCTAATAAGGCCTCTCAGGAGAAAGAAAGAGCGGTGGGTGTGTTTGTGCTCCTTCCTGTCCCTGTCTGCTCAGTAAAGCGAACTGATTTCTAGCACAATGCAGGGTGCACTTTAAACAAAACACTAAGATTAGCCAATCCACTTACCTCCCCCAGAGGAGATCATTCACCCAGAGGAAGCCTGACAAATGATCATGTAAAATATTATGCTTTTAAGAAGGTCCCTTCTATCTCTCAGAGAGTCAATATAGTCCATTATGTCAGTTCCCATCCACTGGCTTCTTTCTCAGCTATTTATATTTCCATTTAATTGAAGATTAGGCAGAGCTCACCAAGGCCCAGAAAATTGAAGTTATCGGAGACTCGTTAGTTATCTTTTTTAAGACCATCTATCTTTTTCATTCCACTCACTCGAGGCCTGGTGACTTGTCTGTTGCTTCTCACTTCCTTCTGGCCCCTTCCAGTGTGAGATCCTGCCTTGATCCAATGTTTCCACTTTTGTTCTTTTGACAGTATCTTTCCCTCCATTGACCTTCTTTCCTGTTTCTCTTTTTTGGGGGGTAGGGATGTGGGGAGAGGACACAGGGATTGGAGGTGGGAAAGAACCGGCCTGTTCTGTTTCTCTGGCACTCTTTCCTTCACTTTCTCTCTTATACCATCATGTTTACATTTTATACTCCACACACCCTTGCCATTCTAATCTTCCTTAAACACCACTTCCAGAATCATAGGAGAGATGAGACAGATGAATATTGACACAGACATAAGCCAACAGTGTCTTGAAAGATAAAGTTGGACAATGAGAAGAGACTCTGGGGAGAAAGAGGAGAAAAAGGAAGACAAAGGCCAGTATAATAATAGAAATAATAATTACCATATATTAGATAACTGATATGCATCAGACAGTGTGATAGCATAAGTCACATAATCTTCCCAACGCTCCTTTGATTCTCTGTTGTGTTCTTATTTTTGAAATAAGTGTGATAAGACTCAAACGTTAACCTTATTTCTCAAGGTTGTACTGCTGGGATAAAGGACAACCAGAATTCAAGCTCAGTCTTTCTCCTCTACATCATGGAGAAGTAAGCAGGCAACTGGTTTTTAGATTTAAGCTCAAGATATATTTTTAAAAGAAAGTTCCCTAGATGCAAGTATCTGAAAGTTTAGATAATTTTATACATCTGTATACCCTTGATACTTTAACAACACAAGTTTGAACTTCATAAGTTCACTTATATGTCGATTTTTTCAGTATAATTTATATCAAGTGTGCTTGCCTCCCCTGGCCTGCCTTCCACTTCCTCCACCTCCTCTGCCTCTGCCACTCTTGAGATAGCAAGAGCAGCCCCTCCTCTTCCTCTTCTTCCTCAGCCTGCTCAGTATGAAATGATGAGGATAATAACCTTTGTGATGACCCACCTTCACTTGGATCAATGATTAGTAAGTACATTTTTTCTTCCTTATGATTTTCTTAATAACAGTTTTCCTTAGCTTACTTTATTGTAAGAATACAGTATGTAATACATATACAAAATATGTGTTAATCGACTACGTGATCAGTAAGACTTCCAATCAGCAGTAGGGTATTTATTAGTAGCTGAGTTCTGGGAGAGTCAAAAGTGACATGTTGGATTTTCCACTGAGCATTCGTGTTACCGAGCAACACTAATTCCCTTATTGTTCAAGGGTCAACTCTACTCAAACATACACACATGCACCAATCCACAAATCAAGTCTAAGTTATTTGTTTGGTTTGGTGATATTATTTCACCTTGTCTTACAATCTTTAGAGTCAGGAGGGACCACAGGATTCTTCAAGTCCAGTGGCAGGAACCTCTGTACAGTTTCTACCTACGCTTAAGTATTTTCAGAGAAAGGGGAACTCCTCACCACAAAGGCAGACTGGTTCATTGTTGTATAGCTCAGACGTTTATATAATTATTTCTTCTAGGATGCTGTGGGGATTATCTCAGAGTTGTCCAACTATTTTTGCCCTCTGAAGTTATGTAGAATACATCAAATCCTTCTTTCACAGGATAGCTGTTTGTATGTGTGAACAAGAATTCACACACATACACACACAGAGCCTAAAGTCTCCTCTTCTACAGCTAAGCACTTCTAGTTGTTGCAGTTATGACTCATTTGACATAGTTTCCATCTTGTTTATTGTCCTCTTGACCACCATCGGTTATAAAACTGAGTGTAGAACTCAGTATATGGTCAGACCAGCACAGCCTAAAGAGAGATGTTCTCCTCCTCTTATGGACACAGGCTTTTGTTGAGACAGCCTACGTTCCATCAGCATTTTGAAAGCCGAGAAATATTTACAGGCAACGAAGACCTAAAGTTCTTCAATCTAAGCTCAGGACTTTAAAAGTATCCCTGTTTAAATTTAATCTTGTTAGCTTGACCCTCCTACTGTGTTGCCAAGATCATTTTAGATTGTTCTAGACTGTGATTCTTTTACCACCATATATCCTCCCCGGCTTTGTATTATCTACAGCTTGTAAGCATATCTTGATTTTTATACATAATATATTGTTAAATGTAAATAACTTAAAAAACTATATTATGGTGTAAACCTGTTTTATTTAAATTGCCAATTATTTGAACAAAAATGATTCTAAATAGACATATACCAAAATAGTAACAGTCCTTATCTCTGAGATATTAAATAATTTATGATTTATAATTTAGATATTGAAATTTTAAAAAAATTAGTTGTCTATAGTTTTCTGATTTAATAAATGCATTTGGTGATTTCACATATTAATATACCCAAATCAAAATTATTATTTTAAAAGAAATGTTTCTATCTGAAAAGGTTGGTTTATTCCATATATTTTATTTTGAACCTGTAGTGTCTGTTTTTTTCCAAATTGCCATGCATGTGTAGACTCCTGCATTTGATTCAAAGCTCCTTGAAGACAGGAGAACTGTGCTTTCATTATCACTCATGGCAGCTGGCACAGTGCTGAATTGATTGCTTTGCTTTTAAATTAACTTGTCCTTCATGCAGCACTGAATTCATGGCCTTCATTTGACTTTATCTCTTGTTTATATCAATACCTTAAAATGATAGGTACATGATGTTTCATCTATGATCTGCACTTAAACAAATTAAGCTAATTCATTTACTGGTGAATAATTCTTCACTGTGTTAACAAATCTATTTAGCCAATTGAAAGACAATTATTTTGATTTATGCTGGTTGGTTGATAATTATACAATGTAAGCATAAATAATGGAATAATTTTGGTGAGAGAGGAATACTGGTGAGCTCCAAGTATTTATTGAAGCCAGCCATGTGCTAAAAATTCCTACAAATGAAGGGCAAGGCATGAGTCTTGATTTTAAAGTGCTTACAATATAGCTGGGAAGATAAGACTCTGAAGAACAAAAGAATGTTGCATATTGGGAGATTAGCTGGTGTTTGCCCTACCTGAAAGTAATGAAGGAGTTGGGTGAGGGGTGGCAACAGGACTGACTGCTCCAATTGTAATCATTGGAACATAATAAACTGAACATAATAAATACAATAAACTGAAATGTATAGAAAAGCTATTGATATAATGTTTTCCTCCATATTCTACATCTTTGTTTTAAAAGATGACTCTAGTTTGCTTATGTTGAATGGATAAGTGAATAGATAATCATTCATCTGCCACTTCCCTGCAGATTAATGTGTAGGTCATATTCTTTTTAAAATTTTCAAAGAAATGGTTTCTTCATGATGTCATATAGAGAGAGATTTGTTATCAGAAATAATTAATTTCTTAAGTTTGCTTCACTTAAATCTTAATCATGCTATACATCCACAATGGGCCATAGCAGAAGAAATTTTCTTTTGCTACCACTTGGTAACACAGACAAAACTTAAGGACAAGATAAGAGCTCTGGTTCTGGTTTAATTAGAGCCCTGGCACTTTCAACCAGAACTCAGGCAGGACCACCAAAGGGAGGGATGGTAACTATCAAAATGACCTTTTTCTTCCAGACCCAGCCTCAGCTGCATGGGGAAAGCAGTTGCCCTATCACTTGGACCTGCATAGATGGGACCCAGGTCTCTGTCATTTATCGTAGACTAAGGCATAGGAAGGCTGGTGAAAGGCACAACACTAGAAAGCTGGAGAATCTAGCTCCATTTACCATGCTTAGATCTCTTCCACCTACTCTGTCCCTCCCTCCACCCCATCCTCCCCTCTAGAACTGGCCCAGGAGAGAAAGCCAAGGCCTGGACTTGGGTTAGGCAGAGAGCTCCCAGATGAGATTAGTAGGCTTCAACCAGATTTTTAACTCCAGCTTCCAAATCTGCCTCTTCTTCCACTCTGAACCATACCCCATGTCCTAAAGCGGGAATGATGTTTTAGAGTCTTCATTTTACTTATCTGAATCACCAGGCCCAAGCCAACCACACACAACTCCCACCTCACAGCCAACTGCAGGAAGGTGGGGCAGGCAAAGGATGTGTTACAGACTTTGGCCCAAGACAAGATGTTTGTAAACTAAATGCCAGGGATGAAAGTTGGGAGGCACAAAAGAAATACAGTTATTCTCCCGGCTTTGAAAAACTCCAACATGGCCTTTGAGAGATTGAATGAGTGCAGAAGCCTCAATCCATTTATTTTTTTAGAAGTGTGATGCATAGCGAGTGCCTACTCTATGCCATTCACTCTGCTAAGTCCTGGGGATACCATGGTGAGTAACAACTGCAGAAAAGCTACAACACAAGATGGAAGCTTAAATTGATAAATGAGTCAGCTCTTATCCAAACTTCTGTGAGATTCCTCTTTCCAGAGCCTTCTCTAGGCCTTTGAATATTCTGATGTAAAGGCAATTCCATTTGACAGATGGATATGCTGTGGCCTAGTATAACTGACCTTTCAAGTTCACATTGGGAGTTAAACACCATCAGAATGAGAACCCGGAGCTGTAGGCTTCTTCAGATCTGTTGCTTCCCTCCTCCTCATTCTGTCCCTCTGTCCCATGCTACATCCTCAGCTGAGTGGAGCTGGGTGTTTGGGTATGGTCACAAGGGTCTTTGGTGTTGACCTATGCCCTGGAGCAGAGGTGTCCAATCTTTTGGCTTCCCTGGGCCACATTCGAAGAATTGTCTTGGGCCACACATAAAATGCACTGATGATAGCTGATGAGAAAAAAAAATCACAAAAACAACTCATAATGTTTCGAGAAAGTTTATAAATTTGTGTTGGGCCACATTCAAAGACATCCTGGGCTGTATGTGGTCCACAGGCTGCGAGTTGGACAAGCTTGGCCAAGAGGATAAAGCCATTGATATTGTCAGTGTTGACCTGATAACCTTGAGATCGGATATTCCCATTCATGTAGCAAATGTCCCTGGAATATCATGCAGAACAGACACTTTTGACCACAACACCTTCTTTCAAGCTGTGTACTTCACTCTGGGGCCACTGCCTGCAGTAGTTAAGATCCCCGTCTCTACTAAAAATACAAAAATTAGCTGGGCATGGTGGTGCGTGCCTGTAGTCCCAGCTACTTGGGAGGCTGAGGCAGGAGAATTGCTTGAACCCAGGAGGCGGAGGTTGCGGTGAGCCGAGATCGCGCCATTGCACTCCAGCCTAGGTAACAAGAGCGAAACTCTGTCTCAAAAAAAAAAAAAAAAAAAAAAAAATAAAGTCTGCAGACAGTTCTGCCTGGGAGAGACTCTCCAGCTCTGAGGCTAAATACGGCATAATGGCAGAGATACATAGTCCTTTCAGCAACCCCAATGTCTTTCCCTTGTTGGTAGAGGACCAGTATGGAGTTCTAGTTTTCACTGTGACCCCCTCCCAATGGGTTATGTGGTAACTGTAATTTAGTGGCTTCGCAGTCTGTCCCAGAAAGCTCTGGGCTGAGGTGTTTTCAGGATCCAGGTGCTCACCATCTGAGCCAGTCTTCAGGGGTCAGAGGAAAATTCCTGGTTGAAAGTAGGCTTCCTCACTCTGACCCTGGCATAGATCCATGATCTTAGGAACTTTTGCCCTGTGATAATGAAAACCCTGTGCAGATGCCAGAGTTTGAACACATGGAGCTCAGCTCTGGGAACCTTCTCATGATTGTCCCCTGAGGAGATATTGAAGAAAAGGTAGTTTTGGCAGACAATTCCCTTCCCTTAAGACATGGAAGCATATTACCTTTGAGGGTGTTGGGTTTGTTTGTTTATTTATTTATTTAATTCATTTTGAGATGGAGTCTTGCTCTATCACCAGGCTGGAGTGCAGTGGTGCGATTTTGGCTCACTGCAACCTCCGCCTCCCAGGTTCAAGCAATTTTCCTGCCTAAGCCTCCAGAGTAGGTGGGACTACAGGCTCATGCCACCAGATCCAGCTAATTTTTGTATTTTTAGTAGAGACAGGGTTTCACCGTGTTGACCAGGATGGTCTTGATCTCTTGACCTCATGATCCACCTGCCTTGGCCTCTCAAAGTGCTGGGATTACAGGTGTGTGCCACCGTGCCTGGCTGGTGTTGGGGTTTTTAATCCCCTCATTGGGATGAACCCTCTGGGAGAGGTCCACCATGAAGCTGAGTGGGCATCAGAGTAAGTCTTGTATGATGTAACTCTCTCACTGTGAACAGGTGTTCCATGTCCTGCAGCAGCTCCTCCCACAGCCAGGCCTGATCCTTGCATCAAGTGCCACCAGGCTGCTGCACAGCAGGGCCAGGATACCCAGGGTCCATGATGAGCAGTGGCATGGAAAGTCACCCAGGCACTGGCCTTACACACTCTGAAAGACCATGTCTTTTTTTCACAGAGCTCAGAAGTGAAAGATTAGATGAATGAGTAGATGAATGAATTAATCTTATTCTTGCTGAGAAAATACATCCTTGCATATGACAACTTTGCTAAAGGATTCTAAGACAATATTCTCTGCCAAGCTTTCCTATTGCCTATGACTACAATAGAAGAAGGGAACCATTGAATAACAAGATCCTATGGGAATTCAGAGAAGGGAAGAAGCATTATGTTCAGAGTTTGAAAATACATGGGACTTGAAGGAAACATTGATTTGAGGCAGCAACAAGAATGGAGAGTTATTCTAGGTGGGAAAAACAACAACAAAGGGTGTAAAGGTAAGGAAAGCACATGTTCATGTGAAGGATAGGAGACCAGTTTGCCTGAAGCCCTTAGTATTGTTTTGTTGGAAACCATGAGAAGAAAGCTTGTATAGGGAATGACGTTGATGGATGGAGGATCTTCAACATTAGAAATTCAGGTTATGCCATTTACTTTTGTATCTTCAGTGCTTTACCCAGAACCTGACATAGAGTAGGAGCTTCAAACATGTTTATTGAATGAGTGAATGAATAACTGAGTGGATGGATGACTAAATGGACAAATGAGTAAATTTAATGGGAGAGAATATGTTTAAGCTGAAACCAACAAGCCTGGAAGAATGGGAAGGAGAGAGATGGGAAGTTTAGGCATAGTATCTTAGAGATAATGGTAGGATCTTTGCATAGAAATTTCCCATAGGAAGCTATTTGGAATTAAGAAGAAAGCAGAGCATACCTAGGTGTGGAAATTTGTGAATCATTATTGCAAAGGTAATCGAAACCATGAGCCTGGATAAGCTCTCGAGGGCAGTTAATGTAAAAGCCGAAGAGCAGAAAGCAAGGACTGAGCAGTGGGGTTTACACTTTCAGCAATGATGGAAAATTAAGTTGAAGGAGAAACCACCGAGTTTCGAAAACCAGGAAAACAGTGTCAAAGAATCCTAGATAGAGAAACATTTTTTTTTTTAAAGAAGTTTGAAGGGTGACTGCGAAGCAAGATGGTAAAGCTCAGAGGCTGTGTGAGTGGAAAAGGATGTTTCTTAGATAATCGTGGACGGTAGAGGCAGGTAGAGGCAGGGCTGGTGTCCGTGACAAACCAGCAGAATACAGGATGTTGGCAGCTGGGGCTGAGGAGATTGCTCTGAGTATGGAAAAGCATCTGCAAAACTGAAGTTTGAAACCCTGTGCATGATTTTTTTGGGGCCTGGAATGGAAGCGTTCTCAGAGAAGCTGACCAGAGGCAAAGGAATGAAGAAATGCACAAGTAACTCATCCTTGGGGCAAAGATTATAAAGCAGATTTAAGCCAGGCCTAAGTATCTCCCATCTTAGCAAGTCTTTGAAGCCATGTCTCTCTCAGCTCTCATACAATATAAGCAGCCAAGTCAATTAAGAGAAAGCTCAAGACACCATCTAGAAAGGAAATCACTAAAAACAATAAAAATTTAAAAATAGGAAGTCAGGATCACTATTTGTTAGATCAATGGCTATAAAAATCTGAAGGAGACTGAAACCTCTTGGCTCCTATCGTCTTTTTCCTGGGATGGTGCTCCCTTTGGAGCAAGAGTAGCAGAGGAGGAGCCGAGGAGATGATGTCCTGGCCCCCTGCCAGCCTTGGATAGAGGTATGTTTTAAAAAGGGAGGAAAGAGACAGCTGACAGCCTCTGAGGCCTGCAGGAAGAAAAGGAGGAACCATGTGTAGGAATCAGTCCAGGACTGAAAAAACTGCCTGAAGGCGTAGCCATCTGCCCTTGCAAATGAGACCAGAGGAAAAGTCAATGCCGGGTTACACCAGCGGCTAACCACAGGGCTCAGAATCCTACAGACCCAGAGCCAGACTGTGCCTTTTCCACTCACCAGCTGTCCCCTCTTGGACGATTTGCTTAATCCTGAGTTTCTCACCTATAAAATAGCAATAATAAAAACAAGAGCAACAATCATCGAATCTACCTTTTAGACTCCTTGTGAGGATTAAATAAAATAATTTGCCTTGTTCGGGACTCGGCACTCAAAAAATGGTAGTTTTTAGAAAAGTAGGTTCCTAATAGGAATATTAACTCTGTGGATCCTGTGGTCCTGTTGGATAACAGTAACTCCAGCACCCATTTACCCAAGTCCTGGCCCTGCAGGCTGCTAAACAGACCCTGGGCACTAGAATATTCTCTGTGCCAGGTCACAAGAAGGGTATGTCAGTAGTTTTCCAGGATGGTAGGCAAGCTATGGGGTGCCATTTAAAGCCAAGAAACTCAAATGAGACCCAAAGGAGAGAAATCTGCTAATGAGTCCATCAAGATAAAGAGGTAAGAGTGTCAGCTTCTGACCATCTGTTTTGTTCTGGCAGCGCATGCTGTCCAGACCCTACTCCCTGTGCCGCATCTAAAACTTGCCAATGCCATTGATTTGTATTAATCTGATTGAGCATTCATTACCCCAAGTACCAACCTGTCACTGTTTGCTTAGCTTGCATGAAATCAGAGCTACACAAAAATCAATGTGTGAAATCTTTGTATCAACATATAAGAAATAAAAAAGTTTATGCTGGCAGATGCAGGTTTTTAGACAGATTAAAACTGACAAATTGGCACGATCCACAATGAAGGCAATGATGAGGTGGAGTAAAATGTCAAAGGTTTTGAAAATGTCATGCTGAGGAAGACATGCATTATTGTCAGAGGGAAAAAAGGAAAAAGAGAGGGTTGTTTATAATAAAAAGCGTTTGGGTTTGCACAAAGGCTGATGACTTTTTTGAAGAAATAACTTGCAGTCAGTAAGGCTGGTGCAGTGTGATTGTTCTCCAAGAAACCAATAAGAAAAGACAAGGGGTTAATGGCTTGAGCAAGGTCACAGTTTGCAGTAACAGTGCCAGGACAGAATGGAGGAGGCTGGACGCCTACTTCCGCCAATCACTGAACCCTCTGAAACTCAGAGGGAGAGACTCTCACCTCTTGCCCTCCACATGACTTCTCCTTCTAAGCGAACACTTCCCATTCAAACAATCACAAACCCCTGACAGAATTCTAAAGCAGACTGATCAGAGCAGACATCTGCATGTTTTGCACAATTAACTGTGTGTTCTGCACTTTAATTTATAAGACATGCATGCATTGGAGCAAAATATCTTAGCTTGCATTGCAAAAACACCTTTAGTAAGGGCGATGGCCAACTTAATAAAGAGGAAAAAGCCACTTCTATTTATGGCACATTCTGCATTATACATATTTATATACACAGCACCATAGTGCTTTATAACTGTGACAAAATTTTCGTTTAATTTTCAGTCCCCATGTCTCATAGCATACTTTTAGACCATCTGTTTTCAACATCACTGGGTTGTGTATGCTTCAGGAATGCAAACTCTCTTCTTAAAAAACAGTAGCTACGAAAGGTAAATATGCTGCTGCAGAAGGAAAAAAGAATCCAAACAACTCAAAAAAAATATATGTTAATATACATGTGTACCCAAACGAAAGGGAAATCACTTTTTGGAAAATGTGGAGAAAGATGTAGTGGAAAGAGACTAAGCATTGGAATCAGAGGAATCAGACTTGAGTATGAACCTTGTCCCTACCACCCATGGGTTTGGTTTGAGGTTTTTATCAATTTTCTAGACCTTCTTCTGGACCCTATAAAATAGGAGCAAGAGTGTGTAAGAGTTTTATGAAGACTGCATGAGAAAAGGAAGGTGAAAGTTCTTACATTATGCCTAAAACATAGTAGACTTTCTCTCTTTTCTTTCTTTCCTTTCTTTCTTTCTTTTCTTTTTTCTTTCTTTCTTTCTTTCTTTCTTTCTTTCTTTCTGTCTTTCTTTCTTTTTCTCTTTCCTTCTTTCTTTTCTTTTCTTTATTTTTTCGATGGAGTCTTGCTCTGTCACCCAGATTGGAGTGCAGCGGTGTAATCTCAGCTCACTATAACCTCCACCTCCCGGTTTCAAGCAATTCTCCTGCCTCGGCCTCCCAAGTAGCTGGAGTTACAGGCACACACCACCACGCCAAGCTAATTTTTTGCAGTTTTTGTAGAGATGGGGTTTCACCACATTGGCCAGGCTGATCACAAACTCCTGAATACAGATGATCCACCTGCCGCGGCCTACCAAAGTGCCGGGATTACAGGTATGAGTCACCACGCCTGGCCACATAGTAGATTTTCAGTGCAGGTTTGCTCTCCATCGAATCATTTATCATCATGCGGGATCATCTGCATCCCTATCTCCCTCCATTAGAGCGGATACTATAGAAATGCAATGCTTAGTACTTTGTTATGTGGTTGTAAATAGATGCACAAACATTTTCCAGCTCTAAAATTTTTACTCCTCAGAGCAATGGAGTCACAATCAAGTAAATAAAATTGACTTTTGTTACTGTTTGGCCAGGATTCTTCTGTATGTGTGTTGGTTGAAGTAAATCTCCCACTGAGCCTTTTTTCTCTGGTTATCTCTTGCTGCATTAAAAACCACCCCAAAAACCTGGGCACTTAAAACAGTGATCATTTATTTTGTTCACAAATTTGCAATTTGGGCAGGGTTCTATCCGGAAGGCTTCTCCCTGTTCCATGTAGCATCACGTGGAGAAGCTCCACTAAGTGCTGGAGGATTCACTTCAGGATGACTCACCCTATAGCTGGTAAGCTGGTGTGTCATGTTGGCAAGCAGCTTAGCAGGGGCCAGTGGCTATGCGCTCCAATTTCTTTTCATGTTGGTCTCCCTATGTGGCCTGGTCTTTCTCACAGCATAATGGCTTCCAAGGGCAAGCATCCCGAGACAGAGAGAACCAGGTGGAAGCTGTATCCCAGTTTATGACAATCATATAGCATCAATTCTGTCATACTCTATTAGCTGACAATGGTCAATGGGAGGGGACATAGGCGCCACCTCTTGATGGGACTGACAAGCTTCTGGAATAGCATGTGTGATGAGAAATATCCTTGTGGCATTTTTTGGAAAATATAATCTTCCATACCTTTTTTCTGATCTTTTGATCGCTGTCTAGTTCAAATCTTTGTTACCAACTTGCCAGGGTTAGATCTATTTCTTCCTTTTTATTTGCTTTTCCATTCAGTCTCCTCTTATTCCCTTCCACACTGAATTCCACTCTGAGTAGGAAGGACAATTCTGATGATTTCCCTGCCCCATCTCCATTCTAAAATCTTCTTTGATTGCCCATTGCCTGTGGAATGAGCTTGAAATCTCTTGAGGTTATACTCAGTGATTTCATGTCTTCATGATCTGAAACCAGCATTCCAGCCAGCCCTAGCTCATTCTAGTCTAACACACCCACTCTTATGTCTCAGGGGAATTAGACTATAGTTCATTTCCCTGAAGACAACCTTGTGAAGTGAAAGACTGTGGACCTGTAGATGTTGGGGTCAATCAGACCTGGTTTCAAATTCCAGTACTGCTACTAAACCTTTGTGAAGTGAGTTTAATAACACTTACCTTGGACGGGCACAGTGGCTCACGCCTGTAATCCCAGCACTTTGGGAGGCCAAGGCTGGTGGATCACCTGAGGTCAGGAGTTTGAGACCAGCCTGACAAAACTTAGCTGGGCATGGTTGCATATGACTGTAGTTCCAGCTACCCGGGAGGCTGAGACAGGAGAATTGCTTGAACCTGGGAGGCAGAGGTTGCAGTGAACCAAGATCAAGCCACTGCACTCCAGCCTGGGCTACAGAGGGAGACTCCATCTCAAAATAATAATAATAATAATAATAATACTTATCTTGGGGATTGCTGTGAGGATTAAAATGAAACAATGTATGTAAAGTGACTGGCATAGAGTAGATTTTAAATAAATATCATTTTCTTTCTCCCTTTCCATTTTCCCTTTGCTTATCTAATTTAAGCACCTGTTTTTGAAGAGTGTCTTTCCAAAGCAGGTTATGAACTGGGTTGCCCTGACCAATGTTTCCCTCTGCATTGCCAGAAATCCAGGCAGAAGGAACATTCAGAGCCGCTCAGCCTGTGGAACTACCTGGCTCCATTTCACTGACCACAGAAACCCACACTGTGAGTTGGCAGCAGCAAGGCACAGGATGCACATCCCACAGTCCTTCAGCCTGGGCACCTTAAACGGCTTGTCCTACACCAACAGAAACTGGTTCCTAATTTACATGCCTTTGGAAATAATTGTGGTGTTATGCTTTGTGTTCCACAAAGCCATGCTGGATTGGGCAGATGTCCAAAGCAGTGTTGCCGCAATTCCTAAGAGCCTCCAGTATTTTCCTTCTTGAGTTCCTTACTCTTTGAAGCCTTTTTATAAGTCTCCAATCAGTTGGAGACTTATAAAAAGTCTTTTTGGCTACTTCTCGCATTTTGCCTAATCAGTTCACTTATTAATTGTGTTAAATATATACCTTTCAAATTAGATTTGCATTTAGTAGATGATCTGCTTAACCAATCAATAGTAAAATTCCAAGAATTACAATATCCCTATTTCCAATAATTTGTAGAGTCTTAAAGAGGTCATCCCTCTCATCTGCATCAGAAGCAGCAAATCTATGAAAAGCAAACCAACTCATTAGACTTAACCTTTTAAGGAGTTTTGCACACTAAGAATAGCTCAACATTATAGTATACTCCTTTTTTTTTTTTTTTTTTTTTTTTTTGAGATGGAGTCTTGCTCTGTGGCCCAGGCTGGAGTGCAGTGGCAGGATCTCAGCTCACTGCAACCTCCACTTCCCGGCTTCAAATGATTCTTTTGCCTCAGCCTCATGAGTAGCTGGGACTACACTCATTTGCCACAATGCCCAGCTAATTTTTGTAGTTTTAGTAGAGACAGGGTTTCACCATGTTGGTCAGGCTGGTCTCTAGCTCCTGACCTCAGGTGATCCACCTGGCTCGGCCACCCAAAGTGCTGGGATTACAAGCATGAGCCACCGAGCCTGGCAAGCACACTCCATTTTTAATGGAGTTCTACTAAAGCTGTTCTTCGTTCTAGAATAGGATTTGCCTCAATGCTGGCATCTCCCCATGTATCCTGTAAGCCAGCCGTCCACAGCCTCTCCTATGATGTACTGCTTTTACACTATTCCAAAATATGACTTAAAAATCTGAAAACCTACGGAGACAGGCAGTGTTGGGAACCCACATGCAGTGATTAAACTAGCTTCCCTAAGCGAGGCTGAGGGTAAGGAAATAATCCCCTTCTTGTCCTCTTTCCTAAGCCCCAATCTTGCTTTCGAATTCTATTGCACTTTCACCTCCTCCATGAAATCTCTCCCAATTTAACTCCATTCAGTTTCATTGCTCTATTCACTCCTTAACATGAAGAGTTACTATTTAAAATTTGATTTCGCTCTTCTATCTGTCAGGTCCTGTGCTAAGCACTTTATATTAATTATCTCATTTAGTTCGCAAAATAACCTTGTGAAAAAGATACTATTATTTTCATCTTGTACATGAGGAAACTGAAGCTCAGAGGTGAGTGAACCTGTCTGGTGTCTCACAGCTGTATTAGAACCAGGGCTGGAAGTCAGGTTGTTCTGTCTCTAAAACCTCCCTTAACTGTCCTGCAATGCCACCTGTCTCGTGAGGCTTTCTTACGGTTCTCCTAACCACTCCCAACTGATTCCATAGTTCCTGTGACTGAAGAGTTTAATATTCATTTCCTTGTGTATCTGCCTCTCTAGTTTCTTAGACTAAGAATCACAAAAGAAAGACGTACATGATTAGTGGTCCCGAACTTTGCTCTGGTGTAGCGGAAAAAGTGCTGGACTTAAGCATAATCTGAAGGCCAACTCTTGACTTCCCCTCTTCTTATCTGTGTGAACTTTGGTTGAGCCAATCTTGCTAGACTCATTTCCTTATCTTTAAAATGATGGCTATAATGCCTTTAGTGGAACTTCCGTAGGCACAAATGTTAGGTAAAGCACTGTAAAAATGTAGAACATTCTTTTATGTCATCTCTCAAAGCCCCTTACAGAGAGTTTTGTTTTCAGAGGGTGATAAGTCACTTGTGGTAATTTTAGAGGCCTGGGAAAACAGTGCCCCAAGTAGATACCTGGTGCAGCAGCAAAGTGACTGTTCAAAGGAGCCTGAAGATCTGGCCTGGGTTCCTGCTGGGTGACAGACGAGGAGCCAGGCAACAGATTCCCAGAGCCATTTCCTCTGCTGAACAATGGGAAAGGGGAATGATGTGACTGGCAAGGTGCCAGGCAGCTGTTCTTCCAATCCTTGGAGGATAGCAATGGTCTCACGTTGCAGGGAGAGGGATTGAAGTTAAACCTGAGGAAGTTATTTCCTGAGTACAGGCACTGTGAGGCTGTGGAATGCAAGGTTAAAGAAGGCCAAAGTGCCCTTCTTTGAGAATGCTGAGAAAAGAAGAACAAAAACCCAATCTATTTGAATGTTGCATTGCCTGGAGGCAGAAGAATGGATTAGTTCCTTTTAGACCAAGGAGTCAATATTGAAAAATAAGATCTGCTTCTTGAGTCATCTCACTTGGCATAAAAGAAAACTTCTTTACAATGCTTATAAGAAGTGACACATGTATCCCCTACTCCAGTAATTATCTTCACACATCTTCCCTTTCCCAGACATCTGGTTCAGCTCTCTGTTGACATCAGTTCGTTCACATGGGCTGACTTCTTGTCCATAAGTTCTTCAGGAAGCACATGCCCCTAGGAGCAAGGCCCCAACGCCTAAGAAAGCTTCAAGAGTCCAAATAGACCATGGAATGCACTATGCAGGTGTTGTAGAAGATATCTCCCCATGATGGTTTTTATAGGCAGCACCTACTTGCGGGTTTTACTTCTCAATTGCAACCGTAAGTGCTCCACCTATCAATCAACGACCACAAATACGTAGCGTTGGCTTTTCCCTTTATTGTCTCATTCCTGCCAACAAAGACTACACTTAATTGAAAGTCATTGGGAAATCCTCCAAACAAAAGAGAAATTGAACTTTTGAAAGATGCAACATGTGTGAGGTCTGGGCCCATAAAATCATTAACCTTCAGAATCCTAGGAGTTGCCAACACAATGCTGAAGAGTGTGGTGTTTCCATGCACAACGCCAAAGAAATATTCAGCCACGTAAAATAACTCGCAGGGCTGCCCCACTTCTTTTCAGTGTTTGAAACCTTTTCAGTGTCCCTGAGACACAATTGTTCCAGGTGGATACGTCTTACAATTTAAGATAAAATTCTCAATTTCCAGGGCTTGAATTTTTCACCACAAAACCAGTAATGTAATTGTTACAGTTTTAGTCCATGGACCAGTATCATTTGCATGGTCCCCAAAACAGCATTAAAGATTCTTCATTTGAGATCCATGGGTGAGTTTCAGGAGTTTTTGAACCTATTAAAATGACATTGGAAATATCATGTGTATGTGCTTGTTTCTGGAGAAGATGATCTAAAGCTTCCTTTATATTCTTTTGGTGGGCAGCAGGTAGTGGTGGTTGGGTTTGTGATTATAAAATGTAAACAACCACTGCATTCAAGGCAAATGCTTTTCACTTACCCCTCTACCAACAAAGAGTCCCTGGCACATGGCACATAAATCTCCCATCACTGATTTGCCAAAGGAGGTCCTTCTTCTTCACGGTAATATCTAAGCCGAGGCAGTAGCACTGCACATCAGGCAAGCCATGGGGGTTTGTCATCAGAAGCAGCAGACATAGAGAGATGCTAGTCCAGATGGTATCTGGATCTCTTTAACTCTGAGGTCCTAGGTATGTCCAGTAAACTGTGACCCAGAAATGAGAGCTTTGGATGACATAATGAACATTTTATTTTTGCTTTTCTTTTAAGGGAAAATGTAATTCTTATTGCCTTTCTGGTCTTTAGGAGACTGACTCTGACAAGCAGAGTAAGGATGGAGTTTTTTGGCTACAGACAGCTTTTACCTGGGAATGTTTGGGTGACGGGATGTGGGAAGTGGATGGTTAGACAGGGTGCCCAAGGTCAAGCAAATGGTCTTTGAAAGTTCAAGTGATGCTGATATGACACCTGTGTTCAGGAAATTGCCTGTGTTCTAACTATGTTTGGAAAGGCCGTGCATGACTTTTCTTTTTTAGCATCTTCAGGAATGACTTTTAATTTTTTAATTTTTGTTGAGATAGAGTCTCCTTCTGTTGCCCAGGCTGGGGTGCAGTAGTACGATCTCAGCTCACTGCAACCTCTACTGCCTGAGTTCAAATGATTCTCATGCCTCATCCTCCTGAGTAGCTGGGACTACAGGCATGTGTCACCATGCCTGGCATTATTATTATTTTTTTAAAATAGAGATGGGGTTTTGCCATGTTGGCCAGGCTGGTCTCGAACTCCTGACCTCAGGCAGTCTACCCGCCTCAGCGTCCCAAAGTGCTGGGATTACAGGCATTAGCCACTGTGCCCAGTCAGGCAACACTTTTAAAGAGTTGATAGTTCTGTTGTCTTTTCAGTATATGGTTGGTTGTAGTCTCCACTGGCGACTTCTTGCCCTTTGTTTCAGCAGAAACAAGATCTACCAAAACAAAATTGACACTAAAAGGTATTATAAAGTGGTTACTCAACGTGGATCAGAACCTTCCTCACCTTCTGGGCTCCTGCGTCTGAGCATGAAGTGGGCAGAGTACCCACGAAATTACTGAATCATCGGCATGGCTCAGCATCCACAGGCAGAGATCAGTGGAAAGTTACAACAAACCCCTGTTGCTCAGTAGAAGAAACAAAAAAAGCTCAGTATGAGAGAGACATAAGGTGGAGTAACTTAATTATTAATTTGCTAATTCGTTCAAAAAATGTTAATGTCCTTACCGTGTAGATAACTCTGCAGCACGGCATGAGCCACTGTGGGAGAATCTGTCCTCAAGGAACTTGTAAGCCCCTTACATAAGCAATAATACTTTGAAACCTGAAGTGCAAAGAGCCCAATTAGCTAACTGCGTACAGACAGTTACTGCTATGGGAATTTAGAGAAGGGAAAGATCTATGGGGAGAAGAAATGCGTTATGGAAGTGGTAAGAATCTAAGTGAACTTCCAACATGAATAAAAGTGGGTGGAGCGAGGTGGTAGAAGAATTCCAAGTTTGGAAGGAAAAGATAAGTACAGTTGTAGAATATCAAAGTTATCAGGTGTTATTGATCTATTGTGAGTTAACCTGAAACTATTGTGAAAGACCTAACGTCATGCAAAAGGGTTTTGATTTCATCTTTTAGGCAACAGCCTTTAAAACGTTTTAATGAGGCTGGCCACAGTGGCTCATGCCTGTAATTCCAGCATTTTGGGAGGTCAAGGTGGAAGGATCCTTTGAGCCAGGAGTTCGAGACCAGCCTGGGCAACATGGTAAGCATCATCTCTACAAAAAATACAAAAAAGTAGCCAGGCATGGTGCTGCACACTTGTGGTTCTAGTTACTTGAAAGGCTGAGGATGGAGGATCACTTGAGCCCAGGAGGTGGAGATTGCGGTGAGGTGAGATTGCACCACTGCACTCAAGCCTGGGCAACAGAGTATGACCCTGTCTCAAAAAAAAAAAAAAAAAAAAAAAAAAAAAAAAAAAAAAAAAAAGAAAAGAAAAAAAAGAAAAAAAAACTATTTAATGTAAGCAATACTTTAAGTTAGTCTTTCTTCCTTGTTTTCTCTCTTTCTCCCTTTCTCTACTTTCTTCCTTCTTTTTAGTTTTCTAGATTTGATTTGTATATTGTACACAATTAAGATTATATACATTTCCTTCACAGTTGAGCCATGTGGTATACTGGGATTACATTTTCCTTTTACAATATGTTGTTTTCCCTGAAATTAATAATAATACTATTTAAAATTCACTTACCACTAATTTACCCCCAGACTTTACTTAGGAGCTGAATCTCGTCTTAGTACTTTTGTTTGTTCAAACACCGCAGGTACTCTCTGTTCCATGTTTACCTGGAGGACTTCTGGAGCCCTCTAGGTTCCTGCTCCAATCTCAGCTGGATCCTCATGAATCTGTTGCAGTGTCTTTCCAACATTTTCCCTGATTCCTTCTGGAAATTCCTTTCACCCCACCCCTGGGTTGGATTTCCTGTTTCTTGGATCTTGCATTTCTTGTTTATATGCTCATTTTGGTGAGGCACACCCTCCAGTATTTTAAGAATGAGTGCAGAGAAACTGCATTTTTGAGATCTTTTCTGAAAAAACATCTTTGCTCTATTTTGACCTTTTATTGATATCAAGTATAGAATTTTTTACTGTAAATTATTTTCCTTGGAAATTTGAAGATAGCATTTCTGATGTCTTTTAACTTCCAGTGTTATTGTGAGAAGTCCTATGCGATGTAGATGCGCCCTTCTTTATAACTTCCTCATTCTGTTTCTGTGGAAGCTTGTAGGATGTTCCCTTATAATTTTACTGGACACCCACAGCCATTCCTGTCTGGAGACTCATGTCTTTTTGTTCTGAAAATTTTTCCTGCACGATTCCTTTGATAATTTTTGCCTTTGTCCTCTCCATTCTCTCTTTCTAGACCTCTTCTTAGTCACATGCTAGATGATCATGTATCTTTTTTCTTAGGTTTTCTAGTTTCCATCTTTATCTTTTTGTCCCGCTCTCTGCAATATAACCTCACTTTTATTTTCCAACTTGTATATTGACTGTGTTATCTCTGCTATCTTCTTTACTCTTCCTGAAGTTCTTACATATAGTTTTTTCTCCTCCTCCTTTTCCTCCTTTTCCCACTCCTCGTTTCACTACTCCTAGGATTGCTCTTCTTTCCTCTGAATTTTTTGGTCCCACTGATTTGTTTTGCTCCCTGACTTTTCAGCTGTGGGCTCTCTTCAGTATATATTGATCTTTGTCTTTTCCTATTTAAGATAAAAGCACTGAAAAATTCTGTTGGCAACTCCTTGTACATAGGAGAGGCTTGTCTAAGGGTAAGCCTTATTGTAGTTTAATACATGTGGGAAACGCAGTGGTAAAAATCTTTAAGTCTTTTTTTTTTATGGGCTTTTGTTCCATGGGTAAGTTTTTTTTGTTGTTGTTTTGTTGTTGTTGTTGTTGTTGTTTTGTTTTTTTTTCCTCTGCCAGAGGGAAATTCACCAGTTTCTTGATTGGTGTGGGGAAGGGGCACAGGCCAAATCTGTCTATTTCATGAGTAAGAAAAGGGACCCAGAGATATCACTGCCCCATGCATAGATTTTTATTTACTTCTCTTTGTTTTCAGTAATGCATTTCCATCATCATCTTGCCTGCTGATCCATGTCTAGAGTCCTCCTGGTTCATCTTGTCCAAGAAAATAGACCTCCTGTCTTCTACCAGTGTGGGGAAGGGGCAGCTACTGCTTCTTATACACATTTTTAACTTGTTTTCATTTTACAACCTCACCTTCTCCCCTGATTTTAGAGGCATTTGATGTTTCCAATTCCTAAGCTCTAATAAGGTTCTTTGATAAAAAGCAGCTTCAATGAAGTCAATAGCTGCTCCCCATTGGCTTTCCAGCTTCTACATTGTTGAGGCTGTATTCTCTATTTCTAGTCTCTATTTCTGGTCTCTTAAAGATGTTTCCTTTCTATCCTTCTGCTCTGTGTGTGTGTGTGTGTGTGTGTGTGTGTGTGTGTGTGTGAAACTTCAAAAGGGAACAGAAGTAAACATGTTTTAATCCATCACTTAGAACCAGAACTCAGGACAACTTCTATAAATAAAGAAATCTGCTCATCTGAAAACAGCACATCCATGTGTCAGACCTGCTCTTTTTTCAGTCCATAGTTAAGTCAAGGTGTATACAAAAATGAAACTGTGTACTTGCGTTATATCCACGAGAACACAGCATCACAAGCTGGGTCACCATCTTCATACTGCTGCAAGGAATTATGAACCGCTGAAAGTTTTTGAAAACGAGACATGAGAAAAGCAGGGGCTTTAGAAAATGGATCCTCAGAAAGTGGGGTAAATGATAAATTGGTTATAAGAAAATCTAAAGAGAAAGAGGCAAGCACAGAAGTTTTTTCAATAGCTGAGCATAAGATAAGAAGGTCTATATGGGGAGAAAAAGTCATTCATTCATTCAACCACTTACATTTATAGAGATCATTAAGTGCCAGGCATTTTGCCAAACACTGGATTTATAGCTGTGGCACACTGCATTTTCCAAAGATGGCTGCATGAGTGTTTTCCATCCCACGTGCTCTTCTTACAGTGGGTTGCTGACCCTACTCTGTGGAGTTGAGAGATGGGTTGCAATCCCTCCTCATTGACTCTAGTTGGGCCTTGGACTGTGTCAAAGTGGCACTGTGTGATTGGACTCAGGGATAGAAGGCAATACAGTTTCTGCCTGGTTCACTCTCTTGGGACACTTGTCTTTGGAGCCCTGGGGGGCCATGCAGCATATGTGGCCACTCTGAAACTACTGTGGGGAACAAACTACCAGGAGAGACTACACAGAGGTGGAGAGGTGGCCCAAAATGCCCCAGCTGTTTGAGTTTGCCCGTCACAGATCTCTGAATGATGAAGTGTTGCAATGATTCCAGCCCAACCCTGGTCTGACGATCATTATAGGGAGACCCTGAGTGACAACTGGCTGAGCCCTGTTAAACTCCAGAACCATGAGACATAACAATTGTAATAAATGTTGTTTTATGAAACTGAGTTTTGGGGTGGCTTGTGTTGCAGCCATAGAGAAGGGTAAATAAATAATTATGGTACGATGTGATAAGTCTCATGATAGCTGTGCTGACATTGTGCAATTCAATCATAGAGAAGAAAGAGGCTGATTCTGCCGGTACAGTGTGGGAGGGAAAGTGGTTAGGTCAGGGAAGTGTTTAGAGGGGAGGTGAAGTATGAGCAGCAACTTTAAGCATGAGTAGGTGCATGTCAACTATGTACTGGAAATGGAGAGAAAGAGATGGATAAAGGCAGGAGAAAAAAGAAAGAATTGACAGCGTTTTGAGACTGCTTCACTATGAGGCAGGGAACAAAGAAAGAGACAAGCTATGAATGGCTACGAGGTGTTTACGCTCTTCCTCTTATTCATGTAAAGATATTCTAGTACCAGTGGTCACTGCCTGTGTAGCCTCTTTTGCCTCATTTAAATTAACTTTACCTGAATTGAATCAAAATGTACAGTGCTCAGTAAAATATTCTTTATTAGTAGAAATAAGGAGAGCCTGGAATCTAGAGGTACAATAGTGATATGTCTAATAACTAGCATGTGACTTCCTCTCTCTATGTGAGATTAAAGGATCGGCTGCTGATATCACGCAGCTCAGCATGACTGTGTCCGAGATTCATGCTCTGAGCACCCTCTTTGCACCTGCCAGTGTGCTTAGGACTTGCTTCTCCCCTGGTGCAAGCACCTGCACACAGGTTGAGATGGAGGCGGCTCCTTCCACTGTCCCTTGGCTTACTCAGCTCTCTGCATTAGCTCATCCCTAAGTGATGTGTTAGGGGTGGGGAAGCGGGGTGTGTGTGGAGATGAGAAGAGAAATAAGCTTTTTCCTGGAAAAGGACTTCTTGGTATTCTTTTCTGATCAGGAGCAAGATGACAACTTAATTAAGAGACAGTGTTTAATGGCAAGGAAAGAAAATGTTCCTTATCTTGTAAATTCCTTTGCTAATGGAATCTTCCAGCCCACCCTGGCTAAGTAGGTTGACTGTGCCAAAAGGATTCACTTCCAGGAATGCTCCAACATTCAATTGCAGGGCAGGTGCCTCATGATATGGTTACAGACTGGTTGTTCCTCGACTATAGAAACATACCTGCAGGCGTGCTTCCAGGATTTTCTTGGAAAATGTGGCCATATTGCATGATCACATTTCCTTATCATACAGCCCCACCCAACCCCATGCTGAGCCACATTTATTTCTGAAGCACCGCATACACTTTCATGTCTTTAATGCTTGCTCTGTTATTTCTGTCTGGGTATCTCTTTCCTCCCTTCCTCCCCTAGGAAACTCATCCTCATCCTCAGAAGCAGACTTCAATGGCACCTTCTCTATAAAAGCTTTACAAGGTAGAAGAGATTGTTTCTACTAGATGTTGCCTTAGTTACTTGGTAGTAAAGCATAGACAATATGAAATATGAATATAGACTTAAGGGTCAGATAGACTGGATTCAAATCCTGACTAGCAAGATTACTAATTCTGTGATTTGGAGCTAGGTAGTTTTATTAGGTTCCTAGAGTTCCCGTAATAAAGTACCAGAAATTATGATGGCTTAAAACAATAGAATTTTATTATCTTGCAGATCTACAGTCTAGAAGGCTGAAGTCAAGGCATTGGCATATCCATGTTCTCTCTGAAAAATATAAGGGGACGAATTTTCCTTGCTTCCTCTGCCTTCTGGTGTGTGCCCACAGTTCTTGGCTTTCTTTGGCTTGGAGAGGCGCCATACCAATCTCTGCCCTGCCTCCACCTTAACCTGGCTGTCTTCTTCTTGTGTGTCTCTACATTATCTTCCCTTTGTGTATGTCTGTCTCTCATGTCCAAATTGACCCCCTCTGTCAGGACACCAGTCACACTGCATTAGGGCCCACCCTAATAACTTCATCTGAATTTGATTACATCTGCAAAGATTCTATTTCCAAATAAGGCCACATTCAAAAGTACCAGGGGCTAAAACTTGAACACATCTTTTGAGAAGACACAATTCAATCAGTAATAGAAGTTAACGTTTCTAAGATTTAGTTTCCTTATCTGAAAAGTGGAGGGTTATAATAGTATCAAGAGAGTCAAAGAGATATCGTAGTGATTCAATTAAATATCACATCCGAAGTATTAGATTGAATGCTTGGCAAAAATAGCCCTCAATAAAAGGTGGCTTTATTAAAGAAAACATGCACTGGGTGGAGAGGCAGTTCAGCTTTGCATTCTCAACTCTCATCCTCCAAAACCTATCATAATCTTGAGATTTCCCACCACAGCCACTGAAACCACTAGGTAGAGGAATTCCTCTAAGGTCTGGGTAGTGGAGACAGTAATCATTAGAAAAAGTTTACCAGAGGAAAAGTGACCTTTAAAGAAGAGAAATGGAGGCATAGTCTGCTCGTTTCACATCTTAAACCGTGACTGATCCAAGTTGGATTTTACGAATGAAGCTGGTAGCTCTCCTTATCCTAAAACCAGGTACCTTTATGTTCCCTTGCATATATGCCCACTAATGGGATTGCTGGGTCAAATGGTATTTCTACTTCTAGATCTTTGAGGCATTACCACACTGTCTTCCACCATGGTTGAACAGAGGAACAGAAAACCAAACACCACATGTTCTCACTTATAAGTGGGAGCTGAATGATGAGAACACATGGACACATGCAGAGGAACAACACACACTGGGCCAGTCGAAGGAGCGGCGGGAGGGAGAGCATCAGGAAGAATCGCTCATAGATGCTGGGTTTAATACCTGGGTGATGGGATGATCTGTGCAGCAAACCACCATGGCACACGTTGACCTGTGTAACAAACCTGCACATCCTGCACATGTACCCCAGAACTTAAAAGTTGACTAAAAAAAAAAAAGAAATAAAAAAATAATAAAACCAGGTACCATTTGAAGGAGAAGCCACTAGCTTGACTTTATTTTCTTATTCACAGAGAGACTTTGGAGGCTTCTCAGAAGCATCTTGACTTCTGCCTTGGAGGTTCACAGGATTTCAGCACCAGAGACCCTGAACAAGTCAGGCAGTTCCAAGACTTCCCTTGTATGCTTCGTCCATGGGCCCAAACTCAATGACACCGTCCCTCTCACAGGAAGTAGTGCTGAGGATGAAAAGCAACCACATGACCTACCTGGCCTTCACAACCCCGAGCCCTGACAGCTCCTTCATGTCAATGTTTGAATGGAAGCCATTGGCCAAAGTGCATTTCATCTGGGATCCCTTCTGGTCCAGGCTCTGTTGCCTTTTCTATGTGATCATTCCTTGGCCTTCGAAATCATTACTAGTCAAAGCAATAAAGACTAATTTTATGCTCTAGAACTTGACAGTGAGAAATATTTTAAGTGATGGTCTGTGACTGGTTGTCTTAGGAAACCAACAAACCTGACAGCTGAACATAACATAACGCCACAGGAGTGATGGGATGATCATATGTTCTGTTTTGCACCATGTAAGGCAATTGAAATGCAGTTCAGCAGATCAAATGTAACTCTTCTTGGCTTTTGCTCTTTTTTCTTTTAGGAAATAAATATTTCAAACTACTTCCAGTATATCCTGTCATATAGGTCAAGTTTTCAAAATACTTGCATTAGTAAGGGTTCCATAGAGAACAGGGTGTATAGAGAGAAAGAGATTCATTACACAAAATTGACTCACGTGATTATGCAGGCTGACAGGTCCCAAGATCTGCAGTTGGTAAGCTAGAGACCCAACAGAGACAATGTGCAGTCCAGTCTTAGTCCAAAGTCCTGAGACCCAGGATAGCTAATGGTATAAGCTTCAGTCTAAAAGCAATGGGCTTAAGACCCCAGAAAAGTCAGTATTTCAGGTTGAGCCTGAAGGTCAGGGAAGACTAATGCCCCAGCTCAAAGCTCATGCATGGGGAGCTGCATCTTACTCATGAGAGAGTCACCCTTTCATTCGATCCCGGTCTTCAACTGATTCAATGAGATCCATCTGCTTTAAGGAGAGCTATCTGCTTTACTTATTCTAGGGAATCAAGTGCTAGTCTCATCCAAAAACATCTGCACAGACACATCCAGAATAGTGTTTGACCCAATGCCCAACTGGGCACCTTGAGGCCCAGTCAAATTAACACACAAAATTTTCACAGTACTGTAGTTAATTTTTACACAGCTAAGAGTATGGACTTTTGATTCTGAATGCTTGAGTTCAGATGTACATTCAGCTGTTTACTAACTACATGGCCTTGGGCAGGTCACTTTATTATATCAGGGCCTCAGTTTATTCAGCTGTGAAATGAAGATAATAATAGTTCCTATATCACAGGTTTGGTATAAAGATTAGATTAAGAAAAATACTTAGCATAGCACTTTGCCCAGGAGAAATGCTCAGTCATAACTCTTTTATTTCTCCCTCCCTTTATTCTTTCCTTCTCTCTATACTTTTAAACATACAATGCAGGGAATATAAAGATGAATGAGATATGATTCCTGCCCTTGAAGGGTTTCCCTTCACAACTGAAGGACGAGGTTGTGAACGAGAACCATGTGTATCGATCCAGGCTGGACAATTTGGCTCACGCCTGTAATCCTAGCACTTTGGGAGACCAAGGTGTGTGGATCACCTGAAATCAGGAGTTTGAGACCAGCCTGACCAACACAGTGAAACCCTATCTCTACTAAATACAAAAGATTAGCTGGCTATGGGAGCACATGCTTGTAATTCTAGCTACTTGGGAGGCCGAGGCAGGAGAATCACTTGAACCCGAGAGGCAGAGGTTACAGCGAGCTGAGTGAGATTGCACCATTACACTCTAGCTTGGGCAACAAGAACAAAACTCTGTCTCAAAAAAAAAAAAAAAGAAAAAAGAAAGAACCTTGTATATAGTTCCTGAGACAGAAGTACGAACACTCCACTGTGGGGGCATGAAGCAGAGCTATGGAGCAAAACGGTGAGATGTTCTGCACAGCTTGTCATTCTGCTACGAGGCGCAGAGTAGAGATTTTCATCTGGCCATTCCTTACTCTGTGGGTATGGAGCCCAGACTGGGACAGTAACCAAAAACCTCCCTTCAGCACCTCCTAGCTCCTTCCTCTTTTTACAGCCAAGATTCCAGAAATTGTCTACATTTCATCTTCCCACCACAATACTTCCCCTCACTCCCAGACCTGCTGTAGTCAAGTGCCCGTCGCTCCTCTTCCACCAAAACTTCTCTGTTGGAGGCCAATTTCAACTGTCTCTCTTCAATCCTTACTCTGCTTTTTTGATTGACTTTGTGCCTTCCTCTGTTTTGAAACTGTCTTGTGTGACTTTTGCAGCATGGTTCTTTTCTGTTTTCCCTCCTCTGTCTCTGACTCGCCTTCCCTTCTGCCCATCCCTTAAGTGCTGCACTTCTCTCTGGTTCCTCTTTTGAACATCTTTTTTTTTTCTTCGCCTTTGCACCCAGGATGGTCTCAACTCTGACCTCAACTATCATTTGTGTGCTGTATTTTCAACTTGGTTTTCTCTTCGTATTTTTGTGGGTTTTTTTTTTTTTTTTTTTTTGCCTCTGTTGCCCAGGCTGGAGGGCAGTGGCACTATCTCAGCTCACTGCAACCTCTGCCTCCTGTGTTCAAATGATTCTCTCCTCAGCCTCCCGAGTAGCTGGGATTAAAAGCACACACCATCATGCCTGGCTAGTTTTTGTATTTTAAGTAGAGTCAGGGTTTCACTATGTTGGCCAGGCTGGTCTCAAACTCCTGACCTTAGGTGATCCACCTGCCTTAGCCTCCCAAAGTGCTGGGATTCCACGCATACCCAGCTCCTGGATTTTAGATGCATGCTTCCTGCATGTTTCACTTACATATTCTATACTATGCAATACCTCCAATTCAACATGTGTTCCTGATTTTAGTTCCTGACACTTTCCTCAGCCAACCAGGCCAGAAACCTGATAGTCTCCAGGTCCCCTATCCACATTCTCTCAGTTCTGTGAACACAGTGTCTCTCAAATTCGTCATCTCTGACCTTCGTCGTCTTTCTCTTGTCTCACTGCAACACCTCCAGGCTGCACTTGGTCCTGGCTACAGACCTCACGCAGTCCTCATAGGCATTGCATCTGGCCAAAGCACACTCTTGCTGAAAACCCTTCTTCTGTCGCCCATTAGTTTAGGGAGAAGTCCAGACTCCTTAGTCCAACCATCAAAGTTCTTTGCCATCTGATTCGTACCAAACTTTCTAGCCTATTTCTTCCAAGATCCTAAACTATAATGGCCTATTTTGGATTGAATTGTGTCTTCCCAAAATACATACATTGAAATCCTAACCTCTAATACTTCAGAATTGAGTATATTTGGAGACAGGATCTTTGAAGAGGTAATTAAGTTAAAACAAGGACACCAATGTGGTCCTAATCTAATCTGACTGGTGTCCTTATAGGAAGAGAGACGTGGACATAGACACATACAGAGAGAAGAAAGATCATGTGAAGCTACAGGGAGAAGACAGCCATCTACGAGCCAAGGAGATAGGCTGTACAAGAAACCAGCCCTGACGAAACCTTGATCTTGGACTTCCAGCTTCCACATTCACAGAAAAATAAATTTCCATTGTTTAAGCCACACAGTCTACGTATTTTGTTATGGCAGTTCTAGCAAACTAATATACAGCCTATAACATATACTACGCATTTTAGACAACTTTTATTTTGAAACATAGCATACTTTTGCTATTTTTGCTTATACAGTTTCTTTTGCTTAGTGCCCCTTGCTAGTCAATATTTATACTTAAAGGTATTTTAGGCCTGGTGCAGTGGCTCACACCTGTAATTCCAACAATTTGGCAGGCCAAGGTGGGTGGATCACTTGAGGCCAGGAGTTTGAGACCAGCCTGGCCAACATGGCAAAACCCCTTCTCTACCAAAAAATACAAAAATTAGCCAGATGTGGTGGCTGGTGCCTATAATCCCAGCTATTTGGGAGGCTGAGGCAGGAGAATTGCTTGAAATCAGGAGGCAGAGGTTGCAGTGAACCCAGATCTCATCACTGTACTCCAGCCTGGGCAACAGAGTGACACTCCATCTCAAAAAAAAAAAAAATTTTTTTTTTCCTCAAAGTATTTCTCAAAAGCCTATGACCCTCAGAGCTAAGAGTAATTTTCCCTTCTTCTACATTGCTTTTGTAATTTTTCCTTACTTCTAATAAAGCAACCATCACATTGTATTTTTTTATTTCTCCTGTAAAATTGCACCAGTCCTTGAAGAAAAGATTGGAGCAGTGACAAGAGTCAAGTCAGACATGATGGTTGCTTGGAATGATGTGATGACAGTGTTGGTGAAAATACGTGAAACGAGGTGGAATTGACGACCTTGGTAGTTTATAAAATGCAGGGGGACCAGGTAAAAGTCCATATGAAGGATGCAGTCCTGGAATGAACATGGTGTCATCTTGGACCCTAAGTCATAAAGGCAAGAGTGGCATTACGAACTGAAAGGAACCAGGAGCTTTGTTGGAACAGAACCACCATATTAGCCCTGGACTTTCTGCGTGGGCTGATTTGCATTTGAGAGAGAAGTAAACTACTTCATATAAGCCACTGCAATTTGTTTTCCCACTTGCAGTCAATATAATCCTAACAGAGAGAGCAAACAACAAGGTGAGTGTTAGCCCACCTATTTCCTGCCACTTCCCACTTCCTTCTCTGTTTCTATAAGCTATTTTTCCCCCAACACTCAATTCATAGTGAACTCCTTGTCTTGCCCACAGAGAAGTCTTAAAACAGCCAGCCAGCTGGTTTTCCTCCTTGTGTTCCTATAGCTCAGTGCCATGAAAAATTAATGCACAGGGTGCTATGGGAGACTCAACAAAGGCCACACTGGGTGATAGAAATGGCAGGCAAAAACCTACAGAGGCGTGACAGAGACTGGCACTTTCATTGACTTGTAAGGAGCTTGCCATAGCTGAAGCATGATATAAGTGATTGAGATTGAAGCTTAAGAGGTAGACAGGAGCTAATACTAAAGGCCATTCTTGCTAAGCTAAGGATCTTGGCTTTCTCTTGCTTCCCTTGGAACATTCTTTCCAAAAAAGAACAGGAAGGGAATATCTTTGCCATTGATTCACCTGTATAAGCACCGACGTTGAAGCAACCTCATAACCTGTTTTTCAAGAGAAAAACAGGACGCAGTGCTAAGGAGGCAGTGCTGGAAGAAGGAATAAAAACATTATAGTCAACTCTATACATAATCAAGTAGTTCCTAAAGGACCTCTTTAAACAATTTTTCTCCTATACTGTTATCCTAAGACCTAACATTCTACCATCAGTGATATATTTATTAATTCTTATTAAAGGTATTACTGAATTAAGATGAGAAACGACATTAAGAGGAAGTAAAATCCTTTACTTCCAAATGGTGCTGTTAGCTGACATTGGTGAATAGTCATGACAATGAAACCCAACCAATAATTGAGGGGCAGAAACGATAGAATGTGGGTGAAGATGAGGAGGAAATGCCTTCGCTAGAAGAGCAAGCTGACTGACTTCCTGAGGAGGGGAAAAGTCAGGGTACTACTGCTGCTGGTAACATCTCCCTTACAACTGCTTATGCGGACAGTCAGGTTGAGTAGGGAGGAAACAATCCCAACAGGCTGTTAAGGAGAGCTGACAGTTTAAGGAGGTGGAACAGCATGTAACTGATACCGCTGCATGGAGAGCAAAATGTGTTGGCCGCCTAATGTGAGTCTTCTTTGCCACCACCACTTCTACATTCCTGTTCCCCAGAGCAGGTTGAGCCCCACTTGCCAAAAGAGGCAGGGGTGGGAAGATGGTTGGCCTCATGCCCACTTGGATATCTGCTGGGAGAATTTTGCACATGCTGCTAAGTGCCCACTGGCACCCAGGGTTCCCTTTTACATTATTAATTGCCCTGAAATTCAACCACATGGTCCCTCTGCCTGCCTGGACCAGTGCTTGATGGCAGCTGCTATTGGAAACTGACTGTGCTCCAAGAGTCCCCAGGTTCCATCCTCACCCTCTCAGCGAGGGTTCTCCCAAGCCAGAGAGGAGAATGTGTATCTCTGTGTGCGGGCACCTGTGTGTGCTTGGTTTTATGTGTTTATCTCTTGGTTCCAGGCACCGATCTGTATGTATACGTGTATACATACTCGAAGATTGTGTATGTGGGCATGGATTCATGCTCACCTCTGAGGATATTTCTTGATTTTTGATGATGATTTCAAAATAAAGCTGGTGGACAATGTTTTAAGATTTCTTGAGGAACCAGAATTATTTTCATCTTAATGTGAAGAAATACAGGAATAATAAATAATAACTATGTTTATCTTTTCTGAAAGAGGAGGGGCAAAGTTTTCAGAAAGTTGTTTCTGGATATTAGGGCAAAGTGGAAAAAAATGAGGTGGAAGGTATTCTGAGAAATTTTTGAGTTGGGATCACCTCGCCCTCCCTACACAAATATCTCATGTTCCCCTTTTTCTGATTTTGTTTTGGAAAAAAGGTTTTGAAATGGGTATTTGTGCAGTATATAATTTTACACACACACACACACACACACACACACACACACACTCATATGACTGCATAAACATGCATGCATTAACATGCTTATTCAGTATATGCAACGTGCAAGGTATTTTGCTAGAAACTTTGGGAGATGCAAATGTGGTTTTCCATTCACCCTCAACGATCTCCAACTCTGTTAATGAAAAAAAAAAAAAATAGCAGAAAGCAGTGAGTGTTAGAAGCCAAATGGCTACGATAAGCATCATGTACAAAGAAGTTCACAGATGGAGGGAATCACTCCATCCCTCTGCAGCCAGGGCATGTTATAAGGAGGAGCTGGAACGTGAGTTCAGTCTTAAAAGATGAGGTGGCTCTTCCTATGTGAGTATATTGCTGAAAACTGCCTCTGTGGGAAATAATGGGAAAGAGCAAACCAATAACAGAGAGGGCCAAGTGACAAAGCTCCCAGAAAGCGACAATGTTCTTATGCCCATTTTCCCTATGGTGAAAGAGTGAATCATCTGCTATATAGTATAGGTCCACTCCCTTGAAGCCCAACTTTCTTTAACTTCATAAAGAGATCGCATCCTGACTTCATAAGAAGGTCTGTTTTACACTTCACAGGGGAAGCTCATCCCAACTTTTCCTCTTTGCAGCTGTAGGACTGAAGAGCCAATCAAAGCAGAGGGATGAATAAACAGAAGTCACAGCCCATTCAAGATGATTGATTGATTGATTGAGCAAGTCCCCCTTTGATTAGTTCCACTCATTTAACAAAACCTGCATTAACCATTTACAAATTTTCTGGCATTAGGCTAGGCACTGCCCTCAAAATATTTAGGAAAGGAGAAGTTATGTAATATAAAATCAACAGCACACACAGTGGAATAAAGATGCATACAGGATGGTCTTGGAAGTCCTGAAGGGACGTTATTTAAAGAAAACTGGAAATTCAGGGTGACTTTATGAAGGAGAAACTTCAGTGGCATCTATTGTCTTGCTAAGTTTTGAAGGAAAAGTAGTGTTAACTTGATGGAGAAACAGTGTAGACGATGGTAAACTTGTATTTGCAAACACCACACCAATCTATTAGCCTTTGTTGCTTATAGAGAGAATTTCTAGAGGATAGCACTTCAAGCTTGTTTCCTGGACACATTAATTTAATGCTATCAAATCTGATGGTTTAACTCACAGTATCAAATAGCACTGAGATAAAATTTATACCAAGATTAATTTATAAAATGTGATGGCATCTAGAATAGCTTTAAAAAGTAAATCCACTATTGTTTGTGTTTAAGCCTTTAGGTGGTAAAATACAGAGTTTAATACTGTCATTTGTGATAAATTTGATTATAAAATTGAAGATAATTATTGAAATATTTCTTGAAAAATATTTTAAAATTTTCGACCGTAGTAACAAAGATTGAGAAGTGGCGTAGGTGTGTGAGCAGTGTATGTGTAGAGGAAGATGGTTCACAGAAGCATGCGAAACCATTCTTGAATGAGTGTATCAAAGAAAAAAGATTAAATTATAGTAACAGTTTATTTATAAAGTGATGGCAATGAAAAGTGTTTCCCAAAACTTGTAGAATATAGCCAAAGTTCTCATTAGAAACAAATCATTCAGTTATTAAGAACAGATAATTATTCATATGAAATAATTAGAAAAGTAAAATTAACCCAAGGAAGGCAGAGGAATAAAATAGTAACAATAATAGTATAAATATAAACAGAAATAAATGAATTTAATACAGGAAAAATAATCAGTAGGAGTAATAAGTAAATCCTCTAACACAGATAAAATTAAGAGCAATTTTAACAAGAAAATAAAGGAAAACACATCATATTTAAAATAAATGAATAAAAAAGGATATGATATACATGTGTATATTTAATATATATCATAGTGTTAATGCACATACTGTTAATGAGAATGTTATGTGAAACTTCCGCTACTTTGTAAAACACAATAAAAAGATAAATCTCTGGGAAATTTACAAATTACTAAAGTCGATTCAAGAAAAACATGGACACACCACTGTGGAAAGCAGTCTGGAGATTTTTCAAAGAACTTAAAGTAGAATTACTATTTGACCCGGCAATTCCGTTACTGGATATATACCCAAAGGAATATATAGATCATTCTACCATAAAGTCACATGCACATATGTGTTCATCAGAGCAATTTGGATAATAGCAAAGACAAAATCAGCCTAGATGCTCATTAACCGCAGGATGGATAAAGAAAATGTGATCCATATATACCATGGACTACTACACAGCTGTAAAAATGAGATCCTTGCCTTTGCAGCCACATGGATGGAGTTGGAGGCCATTATCTTAAACTAATTTATGCATTAACAGAAAACCAAACACTGCATATTCTCAGTTGCAAGTAGAAGCTAAATATTTAGTACACATGGACACAAAGAAGAAAACAACAAACACTGGGCCCTATTTGAGGGTGGAGGGTAGGGAGAGAGTGAGGCTTGAAAAACTGCCTGCTGGGTGCTATGTTGATCACTTGGGTGATGAAATAATCTGTACACCAAACCTGTATGACATGGAACTTACCTGTGTAACAAACCAGAATATGTACCCCTTGAACCTAAAATAAAAGTTGAAATGGGGGAAAAAATGGAAATTTTGAGTCAAAGAAATAATACAATAAACATTTTCAAAGAATCATTATGGAATTATTTTATCAGATAAAAAATTAACAGTTTCATTGATGAGTTTTTTTTAAGGTTGAAAGTAATGTAAAATGTAAAAAAAATTGATAATAGAGAAAAATATTCAACATGTCTTAATTCATTTACCAAGCTAATATAAGACCAGTAAGAAAATCTTTTTTTTTTTTTTTTTGAGACAGATTTTCTCTCTTGTTACCCAGGCTGGAGTGCAATGGCGCGATCTCGGCTCACTGCACCCTCTGTCTCCTGGGTTCAAGCAATTCTCCTGCCTCAGCCTCCTGAGTAGCTGGAACTACAGGTGTGCGCCACCATGCCCAGTTAATTTTTGTATTTTTAGTAGAGACTGGGTTTCACCATATTGACCAGGATGGTTTTGATCTCTTGACCTCTTGACCCACCCATCTTGGCCTCCCAAAGGAAAATCTTTTATATAATACATACAACTATACTGTGGAATAGCCTTATTTAAGAATGTGTATACAAAAAGTTAAAATAAAACATTCATACAGCTGGGAGCAGTGGCTCATGCCTGTAATCCCAGTACTTTGGGAGGCCAAGGCAGGAGGAACACTTGAGGTCAGGAGTTCAAGACCAGCCTGACCAACATGGAGAAACCCATCTCTACTAAAAATATAAAGTTAGATGGGCATGGTGGCACGTGCCTGTAATCCCAGCTACTCAGGAGGCTGAGGCAGGAGAATCGCTTGAACTCAGGAGGCAGAAGTTGCAGTGAGCCAAGATCAAGTCATTGCAATACAGCCTGGGCAACAAGAGTGAAACTGCCTCAAACCAACAACAACAACAACAACAACAATAAAACACTCATAAATAAAGTTAAATGGTATGATAAAAAGAAAAACAAAGCAAACCTATTTTGACATATAAAAGTATATTCTTGAATAAAATAATTCATATTTATTAAAGTACTGTGTCAGTAAGTCAAAATGAAGGAAGGCCACATGATTATGTCAATAGTTGTGATAAAATTTAATATCTAGTATTCAAAAAGTAAATTACAGTGAAGCAGGAGAAGCAATATTCTTTCTTAATATGAACAAAAGTTTGTATCTTAAATTATAAATATCAAGCTCATTAAAACTGGTGGGAGGTAGGAGAAAAGATGCTTACATATGAAACAGAATCAACAAATTTGCAAGGGATAAACTAAATATTCATAATATTCAGAATACTTGATATTTTATTTTCTGAAATCTCTAGTAGACAATAATAGTAATGAACTGAAAAAATATCAGAATGAATTAGTGTTAAATCAAGTGGTGGATTACAAAGTACATATATGATATTCAATTACTTTTCTACTGTAAATATTTAGAAAATATAATGAATAAAATAAAATGGCAACTAAGATAAAAATGTAATAGATTAAAACACAAGAATATAATAAAAATAGGCTGGGTACAGCATCTCACATTTGTAATTCCAGCACTTTGGGAGGCTGAGGCAGGTGGATCACTTGAGGTCAGGAGTTTGAGACCAGCCTGACCAACATGGTGAAACCCTGTCTCTACTAAAAATACAAAATTTAGCTGGGCATGGTGGCAGGTGCTTGTAATCCCAGCTACTCAGGAAGCTGAGGCAGAAAAATTGCTTGAACCTGAGAGGCGGAGATTGCAGTGAGCCAAGATTGTGCCACCGCACTTCAGCCTGGGCAACAGAGCAAGGCTCCATCTCAAAATAAATAAATAAATATTTTTAAAATGTGAAAAGCCTATGTTAAAACAGAAAAACAAATCAATAAGATATTTAAAAATGAACACACGAAACTCTAAGCATAAATTGGCAAACATGTAAATAGGGTATCCTCCAAAGAGGAAATCAAATGTATATTCCACATTATTAGAATTAAGAGAAAATCAAATAATGAAATACTATTTCCACCTGTGAAAGTTTTCAAAATAATAATACTTCATTTTGAAAAGAATGTTGAAAAATTACTTTTATGAATTATTTGTTACAGTAGGAAGGTACTGACTTTCTAGAGATTTGTCAATAGTTATAAAGAACAATAGAGAAGTTTCTGCCACTGGGCCTAATAATTCCAATATATTCTCAGAAAATTATAAGAATCACCTAAGAATATTTTATATAAACTATTCACCATTAATTTATTTATAATAGCAAAATATTAGAAACAAACAAAATGTCCAACATTAAGCAGGGTGGGGTAGAAAAAGTATGATATTTTCATATAAGAGTAGAAGAAACAGTGTTTGCATAGAGTAATGACATAGGAGAATGCTCATGATATGATCTATTTACAGTGAGACACACAGAGAGAGAAAAGCCAGGAGGAAACACACTGAAATATTAAGTTGTAAATCTCTTCGTCATGAGATTACAAAATATTTTGAAATTATCTTTACTCTCCTTTTTTTCTAAAGTTGCAAGAACCTCAGTTAGGCAAAAAGCATGAATGAAAAGAACAATATTCCTGATTGTGTCTTATTTTTCCTCAGATCAAATATGACTGTTACGGCATCCATGTTATGGTTAGCTTATTTGTGTGGCCTTTCATTCTGCTTTTCAGTTCTTATTTTATAATTTTTAGCTTATAACCCTCTCCACCCCCACCAGGATCTGTTTCAATACTTTGCAAAATATGTAGAGATGAAACAGGGACAAATGGGAAACGATGTCACAAAGGTTATCCACACTCAGTTCTCTTTGGTTTGAGCCCAGACCATGTCCAGAATGTGGACTTGGCACCTTTCCCTCTGAGGTTAGATTTGTTCTGATGTGTCTGATTAAACTGCCCAACAGAGAGTGCCCAGGAGCCAGTGACTGGCCAGCCTCCTGGGAGCTACAGCCATTCTCATCCATGTATAAGAGCCAGGAGGAAAGAACTGACATTTGAGAGTCAGAGAAGGTGTGGCAAATCCTACCACATCTCCATTCTCCACTTCCACGACCAGAACTGTGCTTGAAATCTGAATGTGCTTAACGGCTAATGGGCTAAGTAGGAGAGCCTTTCTATTCCCCGAAACTCCTTTCACTATAGAGTTTCTCCATAAAGTTTTCTTTAAATCTTTTTAATGTTTAAGATATTAAAACTAAATTTTAATGATAAAAATTTCAAGAGATCCACAAAACCTTAAACTTCCCCCTTTCTCATGAGGATTTTTTTAAAGAAGGATCAATTTATGAAATACTTAACATCATGTTACTCTGATTAATCTGAAGAAGTGTGAGTCATTACAGAATCATTCTCAATTCAGAACAAAACTTCATGGACTTACTGTGCTTTTAATCCAAAGCGTTGGGTGTTTGAAATTTCATGGCTTTGTGGTGTCATGCCAACCAGGGGAGCCACTTCTGAAAACAATGTATTGTTGAATTCTGGGTTTCAGCTCTATTGGGTTGATAAATGGCAATTTTATAAGACCTTCCTCAGTTAGAGAAATGATTAAGGTATGTCTAGGAATGTTTTAAACATTTAATGTAAAGTTACATTTCATAATGAGGATTAATTAGAAGCTGTGTAATAGAAATTTTTTTTTCAACCTAATAGGAAGAGGTGTAATGCTGAATTATTTACATATGAAGGTTAAGTTTTTCTGGGAGACAGAATTTAACAGTATAGCAATTATTGAAATTAACGCTAAAGGGGAATTAGGAACTACTGTCTGTAAGCGTGCTTGTGTGAGAATATGTACGTGTCTGTGTACATGTGAGATCTATTTGTTGTTGCAGCAAGCATAAGCCAAACAGTAATGGCTCTTCCCATTAACAGGCAGGGTCACATTCTATCAGAGATGCTTGCGTAGATGAAGTTATGGAGTGAACACTAACTCAGTGCTTTGCTTCCAACTTGAGTTTCAGCACCATAGCTGCCCTTCTTCTCTCTTTTCCTCCCTTCCTTCCTCCTTTTCTTTCTCCTTTCATAATCTACTGCATTGTTATATAATACACAAATAATTATATATACATATACAAACTCAAGCTTATTTATGCTGTATGTATATATGTATATATAGCATAAATATATACACATAAATATATATACAATGGTAAAGCCACATGAGTAATCAGTTGGTTTTATGCTAATAGATTTACTATTTACTTTACTTTCTTCATTGATTTGGATCTCCTGATTTTTCTTTATCATATTTAGAAAAAAAAGAGGATTTTTTTTTTACTTATGGTCCTTTTAATTTTTTTTCTCTCTCTTTCAAAAAAAAAGAAGGAATGTTTTTGAATTGCATGAGCAAAAAAATAGTAGCACTATATGGGCTCATGAAAACGTAGTCTAAAATTCTCTTTCTCTTTTCAGATAAGGAATCTGAATCTCAAATCAAACCAAATGAAAATGCTATATTCTTTTTTGAGTTATAACTAATTTGTAATTTAAATACAAACAAAACTAAAAACTTAATATTGTAATTATCACCATTAAAAAATGACCTGCGAAAGTTTGATTTAAAAAATAATCTCTCCAATACTCCAAATGCACATATTCCCAGAGTTGTTATTTTATTTATTTATTTTGAGATGGAGTTTTGCTCTTTCACCCAGGCTGGAGTGCAGTGGCTCCATCTTGGCTCACTGTAACCGCTGCCTTCCAGTTTCAAGCAATCCTCCTGCCTCAGCCTCCCTGATAGCTGGGATTACAGGTGCCCACCACCACACCTGGCTAATTTTTGGATTTTTAGTTGAGACAGGGTTTCACCATGTTGACCAGGCTGGTCTCGAACTCCTGACCTTGTGATCTGCCCACCTTGGCCTCCGAAAGTGCTGGGATTACAGGCGTGAGCCACTGTGCCTGGCCCTGCTATATTCTATCTAAACTACATTTTGTCAGGAAGATATCCTAAAGCTTTTAGGAATCTCAGGATATCATCTTCCACTCTGTGCTCAGTTGAACACATTGCATTATTTTTGTTCATACTTGCTGCTGTAACAAACAAACCCAAAATTAACAGCTCACATGCGAAATGTACTTTTTTCTTAGGTAAAGCATAAAATAATTGTTCTTGATTGATGGAAAGCTCTCTTTAACAGGGTGATTCAGGGGCCCAGATTTCTTCCATCATCAACACTTGGCTTCCAAAACAGTCATCATTCATCTACACCAAGCTAACAGAAGAGGAAAGAACATGAAGAATGGTATGCGAGGAATATTGGAGATACAGGCATTGAAGTGAAGCCCTTCACTTTTGTTTAGATTCCACTGGCTAGAGCTCAGTCACATGGACATGCCCAACTAAAAAGGAAAATGGGGATACGTGTAGTCTAGCTTTGTGACCAGGAAAAAGAGGAATCGGGCTTGGCAAACAGCTAGTCATTCTCAACTATGCATGTATTCAACAGTCACAATGTGGTAGAAAGTGCTTTCTACTTTTTTTCTATGTTGTCTCAACTTAAAAGTTTCACTTGCTTAGCACTTTCAAAGGTCATTTTCCTTTGTGAGCAACTATATTGGAATCTGATAGAGAATAAGATTCATCTAATTAGAAAAGTATGAATCGGAACAAAAGCTCTGTACAACACAAAGTGTTTCAATAAGTAGAAATCTTTTTTGCATCTATTCAAATAAAAGGCCAGAATCTAATGATAGATTCTCTAATGATGTAATGATCAGCATCTGGATACATCTGTCCTGGGATTAAAGCTACCCAGCTAAAGAGAACAGGAAAAGGTAGCAAGTAAGAAGGGAAGCATCATTCCACCTAGACAACTTGCAGAAGCACTGTAAACTTGAAACATTGCTCCAGTTGCTGTGCCAGCTAAGATCCAGTAATGTTGACAACCACCATTATTGTAGTATAATAATGATAGCAGTGCCAGGGTTCAACATGGAAAGACCAAGCAAAGTTGCCTTTCTATTTCAAAACCTATATTATTTTTTTCTATGACTTTGCTCTAGTCAGACAAACTGATTTATAAGTTATAGCCTCTGAGACGCAATTAATTTCACTTAGGGCATTTTCACAGTTGTACAATAAATGTTTGAATTAAGACATTTCTTTTCTTCTGAAATTGAATTGCGTGTTAACTGGTTATTGGCTGATGTTGGTGGTGCACACAATTACAGATAAGAGCATTGATCTGGCAGGAAAACAAATTGGCTCCTAAAAGAGGGCAGTTTGGATTTGACAGCTGCAGATGATTAGGTGTCTCTCTAATGGATACTGTATATTACCATCAGAGGTGTTAAAGATCTTCAAATTCTTCCTTTCAGCTGCCTATTTTTACCAAAAAGCGTTGCTTAGATATGCCTGTCTCCTCCAGTGAATAGCTGAATCTGATGATAGGAAATAGTGTCCAAAATTATCTGGATGGCTGGTGAGTTACAAATACCTAGATCATGCCCTGGGATGGACAAAAGTAATGAGGAGAAGCCTTCTTGGTCCAGTCAAGTAACTTTAGAAGTGAGGCTGATTTCAAGTACAAATGCCTACCAGGCAAGAGACATAAGCCACCTCACCCAAGCATGACAGAGTACTTTTTCAGGATGCTAGAGCATCAAGAGTGTAACCCAGAGATCTTACTCTGTTTGTAAGAGCCCAGGTTGGGGCCATCTAGGCTGGAGGATGTCTAATCCAATGTATAGTTAGGTGGCTTGTGTAGAAATTGGTTTGTTGGCTTTTAAGGACTTGATCTGAGTTCAAGCATTTTTGGGGAGAATGATTCAGGGCTGGTCATATCCAGTGATCTCAATATAGAGATAGGATCACTTGCTTCCTTCTCACGAACATCAACAGCTTGACCTCTGCACTCCTCCCCTATTCTACTCAAGGTAGGAGGCCTTTGGTGAATAGCTTAGTACTGCCAATCAGATATCCTAACTGCCCCTAGTAGAAGAAACACTGGGTAGGTTCCTTTTATTTTAAGAGTTATGTATATGACACCTCCAGTGTAAGATGATCTTATTGTGGAAACCTCTCTATCCCCATGGGAGTGATAAGCAATATTCTCTTTAAGAGCTTCAGGTCAAAGTCCAGATTCCCAGCTCTGGATACATCTAAAGAAGCCTATTATGGTGCAGAGGTCAAGCTTTCAGGTCTTGTCCCATTGAGAAGATAATAAAAAAGCACTTGCAGTTGGATTTTATTCATTATTTATATAATCACTGAAATTACAGATGAAATAGGTCATTACGTTGTTGAGGCTCTCTGGCTAAAAAGTGTATGTGTGTTTTCTCTTTTATAATATCCCATAAAAGCATGCTACACAGGGTTGAATTGTAATAATCTCTTGGCCATTTGTGGCAAGTGCAAACTATTTCAAAGGAGCTGAGTTTCTGCTTGATTTCCATCTGGAAGACTTTTGGTATTATTCAATTTAAGCGGCCATGCCCCTGGCTTCATCTGCTATACTTCTGTGATCCCAGCATAGCCAGCTCTACTTGGACAGTGGTATAGGAGCCCTCTTACTGGAGGGTGATGGAAGCCCTGGTGGTTCCCTAATCATGTTGGAGCAGTGTTTGCCAAGCAGGACTATGTGGGATCTTATGGGGTGGTGGGGGGCGTGGTGGGAAGGGTTGGTGCTGGAGACTTATTCTTGGAAAGTCAATAGTTCTTTATGAGAAATTTTCAAAGTTATGTTTTCATTTCAGTGATCTTTAAGACATGTATGAGCACATTCTGGAGCAACTGGAAGACCTTCTCATAAAAACACTGCCATGTGATTTCAATGCCCCAGATGCAATTGCTTCAGGACCTACTGAATGAATGAAAATGAATTTGCAAAAGTGGAATTCATCTGCTCCTCAGTGAAGACCAAAGAATATCAAAGTGTTCTGAAGAAATGATGGGCTCTCATAATTTCCATAAAAAGATGCACTGAGGGGACAGAGTCATTGCCTAGCAATGAGAGCAGAGGCAGACTCAACACAAAAGTAAGTGCATGACCAGGTGCGGTGGCTCACGCCTTTAATACCAGCACTTTGGGAGGCCAAAGTGGGAGGATCACCTGAGGTATTGAGTTCGAGACCAGACTGGTTAAGATAGTGAAACATCTTCTCTACTAAAAATACAAAAAACTAGCTGGGTGTGATGGTGGGCACCTGTAATCTCAACTACTTGGGAGGCTGAGGCAGGAGAATCGCTTGAACCCGAGTTGGAGGGAGGAGGTGGAGGTTGCAGTGAGCCAAGATCATGCCATTGCACTCCAGCCCAGGCAACAAGAGTAGAACTCTGTCTCAAAAAATAATAATAATAAATTAAGTGGATAACAACCCTGGGATAACAATATGTACATCTGGAGTATTGGAGAGATTACCTTTTTATCAAACTTTCATAGGTCACTTTTTAATGGTGATAATTACAATATTAAGTTTTTAGTTTTGTTTGTATTTGAATTGCAAATTAGGTTTGCTCTACTGCATAAGGAGTTTATGCCTAGCTTTATGGTTACATATGTTTAAGAAACATTAAAATTTTAAAAACTGAAGTCAACAGAGGGCTTCTAATTGTTTGTCTCTAAAAAGACATCTATATACTATTCAAGTTGAAGAAATACTGCTTTATATGATTATGTATGTTTTTCTGGGGCAACTATACCCAATTTACCCCTCCAAGGGCTAGCTGTCCAAAAAAGTCACCATTTTCTAATTTTAGTAACTTGTGGGGCCAAAGTAGAGTTGACCATAATTGAGAAGAAGAAAACTAGATGCTCTTTCATGTTCACTTTTCTTTGGAGGATGTTCTGACCATATCACTCAAGTGACATTTTCTACGGACCTCTCTGAGAAACTGTCCACAAATTTTGTGGTCTAAGAAAAACACACCAATTGCATAAGCTCTTCCTAGATACTTCCTCCTGTCCTTCAATGAAAGGAAGGGGCTCTGTATTTGTGGCCATGGATTTTAATAATAATCTGCCTCATAGAAGGTGTTCAGAAAGTTGAATAAAAGGATAAACTCAGATTAATTACACTTGAGATAGTTATGTATTATCAACCAGTTGGTTGATTAAAGAACTATAGAGAAGGATGGAAGACATCCTCCAGAGAAGTCTTTGGAAAGCTCTCGGATTCATAGACTTTAAATGGGGTTCTCAGGGGCCTGGTATATATTAAGCTCCCTCCTTCATTTTAGCAGAGCAGGAGAAATATAGTCCACTAGTCTCGTAGACAAATGCTTAACTGTTCTCTGATAGGAATCCCCTGACATGTCAGAGTAGATAGGTTTAGAGCAAGTGAGCCTTCTGGGGATTTATCTAGGCACTTGGAATGAAGTAATGAGCAGGAAGGTGCTTGAGAGAGTTGTTGAGAAAGAATCATGGCTGCAACTCAGAGGAGGGGAGGAAGAAGCAGATGGGGTAGGCCAGAGTCTGGGAAGGGTTGTGTTAACTCACCCCAATTGTATGCTCTGTCTTGGATCTCAGAGATAAGATAAAAAGAATTGGCTGGGCTTTGGTGGTTCAAACCTGTAATCTCAGCACTTTGGGAGGCCAAGGCAGGTGGATCATGAAGTCAGGAGTTCGAAACTAGCCTGGCCAACATAGTGAAACCCTGTCTTAACTAAAAATACGAAAAAATTAGCTGGATGTAGTGGTGAGTGCCTTTAATCCCAGCTACTTGGGAGGCTGAGGCAGGAAAATCCCTTGAACCCAAGAGGGAGAGGTTGCAGTGAGCCAAGATTGCACCACTAGCACTACCGCTGGGTGACAAAGTGAGAATTTGTCTCAAAAAAAAAAAAAAAAAAGAATTGGTTGCAACCATGATGCCAGGGATAGGCACACTCATCCGGGTTCTTCCTTGCTATCAAAA
Source organism: Saimiri boliviensis (assembly GCF_048565385.1). NCBI lineage: Eukaryota > Metazoa > Chordata > Mammalia > Primates > Cebidae > Saimiri > Saimiri boliviensis. Next base: position 57,470,427 of record NC_133454.1, read on the forward strand.
GTGACATGGTGTGAAGGATAACTCTCTTATTTTATTTTAAATAAGTGTCTTTGCTTCTACTGAATACTCGTCTCCAGGTGGGAGAGGACATCCACCCAGTGAGTCATAGCCAGTGGGTGGGTGCTGGGGGCACCTGAATGAAGAGGTTGCACTTGAGTTGCACTCAGATCTGACAGGAAGCAGATAGAGCGGTGTCTCTAACTTAAAAAATATCTTTGGACAACTCATTTTTCTTTTTAATGCCTCAATTTTTTAACCTGTAAAATAAAGGCAGAGATACTTCTTACTTTTGGAACTATTGTTGGGATATGTCTGTCCTCAAATTGCTTTCAGTTTATAAAAGAAAAGAACCCACGCAGTTCTCTCTTCACTAACCAGTTATGAACTATCTACATCCTGTTCTCTTTGGCTATTCCCCATCACATCATCTGCCTTTGGGAATAATATGAAACAAGTTTTCTTTTCTGTTATTTCACTGATACACTCAGAAATTTTCTTACTTCAAAGAACAATGGAATTGATGTTTAAAGAAGTGGAAAGTTAACTTCCTTTGTATCCCACACATCATAAGACTTTAGATTTATTACTTACTTTCATTGAGCTTCTATTTCACATCTATAAATTGGGACACTCTAAAGACCCTTACAGGGCTGTTGAGAGTAATAGGTGTAAATGCAGTGTGTGAACTGTAAATGTAAAGGGCCATTCAAATGCCAGGAACCAACATCTAGTAGTTAATTGAGCAAAGTATTACTCAAAACCATCAAATCAGGAAGCATTTGTATTATTAGGGTCTTTACGACATCATCTTTGCTGTTCCTTGCTTCTGTGTTTTCCATTAGATGGTGGACTTTTTGAAGAAGCCACATCCTACATGTCTTTGTATGAAATCTTGTCAGGAACGTAAAAATTGCTTAATAAATACTTGTTGAATAAAGAAACAGATTTATTCTCTGGTTTAGCAGAAGGAAGAACTAAGATTCACGAGTGGAGTGATTAGTGTGAAGAGCTAAGAGGCGGAACAGCTCAACTGTGGAGTGGGTGGTTTAACAAGGTGGGAAGCTCCCCAGTCATTGGAAGTGTTCAAGTAGAAATCGACTGCTAGAGTTGATGCAGGTGAGATTCCTAAATGGGCTAGGAGACTCTGAAGTTCTTTTTCATGAATCTGATTCTCTGGAAGTAGAAAAGAACACTGCTAAACACCTAGGTGACTATCCAGGTATGATTCCTTCCAATAACACCCAGATAATAGTCAAATCCTACAAAGCCTATCTTTCACAGGCTGTGAAAGTGCTAGGGCAGGGGGACGTTCTGAATCACTTACTGGTGTGTGGCTTTTGATTCATCCTTGTATGTATTATTTGAGCAAAGCTATTCTCATCAGGTCCAGTGTTTCAAAACAAAGGCAAAATAAATGTTAATGTATGAGTGCTGGATGGCATGGCCTTAATGTGGCAATGGTAATATCTGCGTGTAATGGAATCTTCCAACCCATGAACTTGGGTAAGTAGATGGGTTGAATATTTCCAAGGAGCATACAGAACTCACTGGGCATTTGAACAAGCTTTCTTGTTTATCGCTTCTATAAGTTGGCTGGGTACTCCTGTTCTACATTCTTCTGTGGAGTCAGCCTCAAATGTTGGTAAAATAGATGAGTGCCTATAGGATCAGACTTGAAAAGTAGAAATGGTTCATCTTGCCTTTATATACAGTCATATATTATGTAACAATGGGGATATATTCTGAGAAATTCATCTTTAGGTGATTTTTTCAGTGTGAACATCAGAGTATTCTTAAGCAAACCTAGATTATACAGCAGACTACACACCTGAACTATATGGTATAGACTATTGTGCTCCTAAGCCACAAACATGTACAGCATGTTTTTGTAGTGCGTATTGCAGGCAATTGTAACACAATGGTATTTGTGTCTCTGAGCATATCAAAATATGGAAAAGGTAAATTAAAAATAAGATATTGTTATCTTATGAGATCACCATCATATAGACTTTTGTTCACCATTGTTGAATGAAAGGTCATTATGTAGCATATGCTGTGTCTCCTTTGCCAGTTTTCTAGGAGCATCTATGAGAGATGATCTCTTACAAAATAGATTATCTGTATTATAATGCATTTGTTCAGTTCTTTTCTGTTTACTACATTCTCTCACATGCACTATCTGTGCTACCCAAGCCATCCTTGGCTGTTTTCATTTCCATGAATGCCCACGCTTTTGGTAACCACAGAGGCTTATGTGTTCTTTTCCTTGTTGGCGAATGCACCCTTCCAAGCATTGATATTTCTCCTGCATAGCAATCGTTATACTTGTTGATTATCTGTTCTTCCTGTAGGCTTTAAGTTCCAAGTTGGCTTTGTTATCTGCTGTGCTGTGAAGCCTGATACAGTTTCTGGCACAAAATAGGCACTGCCTAAAGGTTTGTTAAATAAATATATGAGTATTGATGGTCTTTCTTCAACCTTATTGATATTTTACAGGTAAGTTCAGAAAAATTAAGTAGTTTACCCAAAAGTTTACAAATTAGACACTCAAAATACAGTTTCCCAACCGCAGATTATTAGCTTCCCCCTCTGTATCCTCTCTGTATCACAGCTATTTCTACTGGTAGCATATGCCTGTGTTCCTTGGGACATTAATAATCTTGATGCTGATGCTCTGAATATGCTTGTCTCCTTTGTAACTTAGGATGGAGATGGATTTGAAAGAAGAGAAACATTTCTAGATGACAAAAAAAAGAAAATATTGTCATTTGGCCTGTGCACACTGCAAAATTCATTTTTCTGGAAATGCTATGAGGCAGAATGGGATGGCTTCCTGTGGGGTTTTGACACAGACCTACTTGTAGTCAAGGCTAATGCAAAGTTTGTTCCATAAGCTTACAGGAATGAGTGGTGTAGGCATTGCTGCTCTAGAGGATTGCATCTGAGATCTGCATACATGTCTTCTACATAATTAAGCCAATTGACAATTAGACCCTTGGAATATAAGATTGTATATGTAGGTATAGGGATTCAGGACAAGGAGGAGAGTAGGAAGGAGGATAGAGAAGGTGCCACCACTCATGGGCAAAAGAGTATGACAATCTGCCTGGGCCATGTGGCTGACAACCCTCCTGACGCTTGTTTTGACTTTTCCCTAACTGCACAACCGGTATATGCAGATGACTTTACATCTCATAGCAAAATGTGCGACAGCAACGTGCTAAGCAAATGCAAACAAAAATATGCTTCCCCCACTCCAAACAAATCTCTCACACATCGCAACTCTGCCATGGCATGGCGAGAGACAGGCGTCAGAGACCACCAGGAACCAGATCTGCTCATTGTTTAAACCACTCTCCAGGATCTATATATATGCACTGGAAGATCACCTTCAGTTGCATTGGATTGCTTGCTATGATTTAGACATAACATGTACTATGATTTCACTCATCCATGCAAGCTTGAAAGCATTATCCATTCAATTCATTCAACATTTATTGCACACCTACTGTCATCCAGGAATACATAAGCACTAAAGAAGGTACCATAAGGATACAGAGCTAAGCCATATGAGAAGGCCATCTTCTAGTTCATTGTTTCTCTGCATTTGCTCATGCCTGTCTTTCATCTCTGGATGCTACTTCACCCTACTTTCTGCCTGTGGAAATCCTTCCTACAGCTTAAGGGCCAGCCCAACAGCATTTCTTTTTCCTTCTTTACCACTCCTCCCCATGGTAAGAATTAATTGTTCTTTTGTCCCGTGCTTCAACAGCACAATGTCTCTACTCCAAAGTTGCACAGTTGGTACTTGATAAAAGGGCCTGCTGCTACCTTATTGCTCCTGCTTTTTTTCCCCCTACCTTCCCAAAGCTTGTAGGGTAAGTTCTTCTTGAGTTCCGTGAAAATTCTAACAGGTGTAGGAAGTGTATTAGTGGCCTAAACCTCAAAAAAGGAGGGCTTATAATTAAGTTTATAATTTTTGCATTAAGAGTCTTGTGGCCGAAACATAGCTGCAGGGCTCCAATTTGCCTCCTCAAAACTCCTTACGAAACTAGAATAATGATAAGAAATTATGCTGTGTTCTTCTCCAGGATAGCATAGCATGGTGGCAAAACAGGGTGAAATTTGAAGTCTAGATTTGGCTGGGTTCAAATCCTGACTCTGCCATGTACTGAATATGTCCCTTTTGAGAAGTGACTTAACATATTTGTGTCTAGGTTTTCCCATCTTTACAATGAGGATAATAATAGAACATGTTTTATAGGATTGATATAAGGATAAGGTAATACTTGCACTTACTTGGAATACTATATGGCACTTAATACATGTTCAAGAGATGCTAGTTATCAATATTAGTTATTATTCTCCAAATGAATTAATTCATAGCTAGAGTTGACTATGGTGGCATACTATTGATGGTTCTTTATAATTAGAGTTAGATTCAAAATATTTTGAGGCTCAGTTTTGAAAAGGAAATAGATTCTTCAAATTCTCATACTATTTATGAAGAGTAAGTCATTTAGAATGAAACCTTGGAACTTGAATTTCAATATTTTTACCACTATTAGGTGGTGTCTTACCTGAGAGAACTTACACAACCTCCCTAATCTTCTAGTTTCTCAACTTAAAAAGGAGAGGCAATCTGCCACTCCCCACATCAGGGTTCTGTGATGATTGAACGAATGTTGTGAGAATGAATTAAGTAAATAACACGTGGAAGTGTCTCGCATCATGCATGACAGTCTTAATAAATGTTTGCTTCATTCTTTAATTTAAAAAAGATAAAGAAGCTCTTCATGGCCACTGAATCTGGAATCTGGTACACCTGAGATGACCCTGGGCATTTTGATAGTGTCAAACAACAGTAACTTACAGAGTGGCTTCCAGTGTTCCGGGCAGGATCCGCTGCCCCCATCTCCCTGCCACCACCCAGATCTAGATCTAGCTATCATATCATTCAGTCCTTGCAACAGCCCTGTGGGATAGTACTATTATGATTCTTTCCAAGGTGAGGAAGCAGATGAGGACTGCTTCTTAGGCAGGGCTATGGTTTGGGGCCTGTTCCTCAGTCTTTCTATGCACCTATTCTGGCAGCAGTTCCATTTTCCCCAAGGATCTGCTCTTGCCCCAAAGCCCAGCAGAAACAGGGCTCAGCTGCTTGTCTTACTCCCCACAGCATTCCTTTCTCTGGGGTAGTTGAAGTGTGTTGAACATTTGTGTTGAACAGACTGAGCTCATGGCCCCATCCTTTGTCCTCTCTTTTTTTTTTCAAATTTCCACTGGGTTGTCTCTGAGTGCTAAGAATTGCTTTGTAGGAGGAGAAATGTGTGATATCTTTCCTTACCCATCATAGGGGTCACAACCAACATTTTTATAATGGAAAATAAGTTAACAAGAGAAAATATAACAATTTTCTGAAATTTTATGAAATGAAGACCCAAGACCTGGGGAAACTATTTTTATGCTTAGGCTTAGTGAAGAATGAATGACCGTGTAGAAATGTGACCCCCTTCAAAAAAAAAAACCACCAACAACAACAACTGTGTTCTAATGGTAAAAGACTGATTGGGGAAAGCCAGCAAGACCTGTCTGTTCAGATTCTTCTTGGTCTTTCTGTGTAGCATTCTTACCTCCTGGATATCTGGCAGGACACCTCTGGAATGAGGGTCTTCAAAGGAGAAGGGAGAGAATGACCTTCACAGATTTTATGGCTTGCTTTGGGGAGGAGAAGTTCTAATTATTATGACCTGCGTTGAGGAAGAGGAATTCTGGTTTGTAGGACTTGCTTTGGTGGAGAAAGAGGGGCAAGAGACAGGAGGGCAGGAGAAGATCGGAGAGTTTGCTTCTGAGATCTTCCAGCCTCCTTTAGTTTGAAGTATTCAGTGTGTCAAAGCACCAGACTTTGGGGTATTGTTTTCTGAGCCCCAACAGCTTGAATCATGCCCTTTGTACTGCCTGGGGCAGTCTGGCTACCTTCAGTAGAGTCTGCCTCCACTGTCAGGTTGGTTCCCCATCTTGTTTCCTGTTTCCTGCTCCAAAATACATGCTTTTCTCCCAGACTGGACCTTCCCAGCCTTTGAGACTCATGTTGCTTGCTTAGATCTCAGCATGTTGCAAGCCATGTGGGATCACTGATTAAACGTCTGCATTATCTCTTTCAGGCTCTAGGAGAATTAAGTGACCAAAATCATCTGAAAGTCCTTAATGAATAAAACTACACTCAAGAGGAAATTATCATGTAAAGGAGAGGTGCATTATGTTTGGGGAACAAATGCCCATGGAAATACTGAGTACAGGAAGTTATTGAGCTTTGCATCTGGGTTGTCTAGTAGGGTTTGCAAATGGGCTTGCCCTACAGATGGAGAATATGGGAGCATCATGCTGTGATGCCACCTCTTGGCTAATGCGTGTGGATTGTCAGGCGACAGAGGGAACTCTGATCAACCAACATTGACTTTTGGTACAGAATCCTCATGGAAATCACCCAAGGGAAAGCAGATGACTAGTGTGCCTTATGGGGAAGCATTTTCTATATTTAGTGACCAAACTTTCATTGCCTTTGGAGAATGAAATCCATGCTTCTTTTTTAGAGTGGTTGTTTTGAGTGATAGTCAACATGGGGAAGAGATGGTGTTACTTTCTAAACAGAGTAAAAGATGAGCAAGATAAGCAACTTTCACCACATGGCAGCAGGTATGAAGGCAAGAGGTGCCTGTTTCCAGCAATCAGCGAAACAGCCTTTTGCCAAGAACCTCACCTTTGGCCTGTGTAGAGCCCCTTTCACTGGGTCAGAGCGGAGGTCAACACCCAGACCCAATGACCCCATGGCATCTTGGCCAACCAAGGAGTGCTAATTAGGTTCAATTGTGATGAAGACAGAGGGAAGATTTCCCCATTCCACTGAGCCCTGGAGTGATTTCCTTGTCTTAGAGACCACAAGGATGGGGTAATATTCTTCACCTCATCTATCCATGGCCAGCTGGGTATGTAGCTATTGATTCAGTTCTTAGCCTCATATCCTTCAGTCCTCCACATCTAAGGGATTGACACTTCCCTTGTGCCTCCTCTAAATATAGGAAATTTCTCAATTTATAATTCAGAATGTAGATGCTTCAGGGTAGGGGAAGAAAACAAAAGTATAAATACCAGCTATTGGTCCAATGTCCTCTGTGTTTTGGAAGCCACATTGATATTGGCAAAGTGTGGCAATGTTAGCCCCACTGCCCACCACCCACCTACCTTTTCTCTTATGGATACAATGCCTTAATTCATAAGAGACATTTCAGATAAATGCTGAATTCTACTTTGTCAGGGTTCTTCCAGGGCTTCCAGCTATAATAGTTTTAAATCCAACAAATTTGCTACATGCAAAGGCCCCCAGACTACCCTAAGACATATTCCCAAATTTCCAGAGCTTAAAAATCAATGTGCTTTAAAAAAATAAAAATAAAAACAGAAAATGCCAGCTGCCTTTGCAAACAAGGACGTTGGGAAACAAATATAATTGCATTCTCTCCTTCTATGTCCGGGAACTTCAACTGCTACTGTGCTACATCAGGTATGCAGTGAAAGACAAACAACCAGGACTCCAAACAGAAGAGGGGAGCTTGAGTAACTGTAGTTTTTATGTTAGGGAGCGCCTGCGAGAGAAAGGAGCATTGTATCTCGGATTAACAGAACTGCAGGATTTCATTAATGACAGCCCAGCTTTTTAGCAAAAGGAAGATAGTTAGGGCCGTAAAAGAGAACATGACTAGAATGTGCTCTGCTAATTGGAAATGTATATTATCTTCAGGCGATGTGTGTGTGGAGGAGAGGGGGTTGGGGAGGATGAGAAGAGACACACACTGAGAGAGGCCTGCAGGAGAAAACTGGACCCAGGACTCAGATTTGGCCACACCAGCAGGGCAGTTAAAGGGTCTTTTCTTGCTGGTATGAACATCTAGTGCCCGGACCCCACCTTCCCCCACTCCCTTTTAATTCAATGGCTACGTAGGGGCTTCTTTGATGGAGGCTTTGAAGTCGGTGGCTTTGAGATTACTCTTCCTCTGTGACCTTGACCACCAGCCATGAGGTTAGGGGGGAAGGGGAGGGGAGGAGGAAGGCGCTGGAGTTGGAAAAAGGAAAGGAAGGAGAGGGGAGGGGAAGGAAGGCCGCCCTAAGACATTTCTGCAGCATTCCATGACTTTTCTGATCACTCTGCAAAGTTGAAATATGATTGCAGCCTTTGCACCGGGAAGGAAAGAAACCATTTAAATGAAAAATTAGCTGCCTTAGCAGGTCAAGCACATAGTTACATTAATGTCGTGTAGAACAATAAATCAACTTCGATCTCCAATTGAAAAAATGCTAATTTAGCTCAGCGATTCACTGATTGTACTTTCCTCTGATAGAAATCTTTTCTTTTATTTAATGCGGAGCGGTGATTTGACAGCCTCCTCTAATGGTGCTTGCAGACTCTCAGCATTTCAGTGGAATTCTGATCATGGTTTTAATATTCCGTGCAGCTCTGCCCCCTCTGATTTCACGCTCACACATTAACGAGAGCTGACACTGGAGATTAGACGCAGACAGCTGGAATGCCAGGTCTTTGTTGCAGCATGGACATGAGCCAACGTCGTTCAACCACAGCCAAGAGGGACCTGGGAAAGTCTTCTTAAGAAGGAGGGGAAGGCGGGGTGCGGGGCTTGAGGGAGGGTGGGAGCGGGAGATGAGAGCAGAAAGAAAGGCAAGGTAGTTTCTGAAGGGCATATGAAAATAGATGTTTTCAGAAAGCCCTTTCGTCTCTGAAATTCACGTTGGAATCAATTCTGGTTTATTTAGAGGAAGTGGTTCATTATAGGGAAATCCCAAATTGGTGGCAGTATTTTTCTGTAAACTCTGAAAATACAAGTGTGATGCACGAAAATGGAATGGCTCCCTGCTTCAGCTGCTCACTAGTTCGTCTGAGAAACAATGGTGATTACGAGCTGGAGGAAGAGTGCTTACATAAGGAAATGTGTTCTCCCCTTTGCCTTAAAAAAATCACTTAGTTCCAGGTGAATAGATGGGGAAATAAAACTAGATTTATGAGCCAGGGCTGCCTGTGCGACTAGCAACTACCTCGGCAAGAAAGGAAGTCGCGTAGCCTAACTGCCTTGATCCTAATAAATTGTTTCCTGATACCAGAAATCAAATAAAGATCCATAGTTTCATCTAAACCATGAAGCAACTTGGGCTCAGCTAGTGCCCATATTGCAAAGGGGAAGGCAGGGTGCTGCCTGAGACACTGGCTCAACTTTGTCCAAAAGAAAATGACAGATGATCAAAGTTGCAAAGACGGCACATTAATACTACGTCAAAAAAAAATTGTTTCTGCTCCCGGGGGAAACCAATTGAGTAGAAATAACAAATGTCCTTCTTGCTAACTGTATCATTAATAATAATCGTACTTTGCATTTTTATGGGATACCAGGATTCCAGAGCCCTTTATAAATATTCATGGGAGAAGGCTGGGGAAGGGAGGTGAATGTACCCATTCCTGATGCCTGGTCGGAGTGACTGAGACTCGGGGCCCTGCAGGGGCTTACCCGGAGCGAAATAGCAAGCAAATCACAAAGTGGGCCTCTGATGCCCACTGCTCTCTCCCATGAACAGGGAACATGGCTTTAGTTTGGGAATTAGATGAGCTGAACCATCTTGTATCACTTTTGCTAGTTATTCTTATTTGCCTTGATTGGACCACTGTCACTGACATAAGTGTATCCATTCTACTAGCATTTAATGAACACTGAATTAGGCAGTTTTGATTAAAAAGAAGTATAAGTCAGGATATATAAATATATTTAATAAAAATCTAACAGTCACATCACAGTAGTTAAGAGCCTAGCTTACCACAAGCATAAATCAGAGTAATTATGAGGAAGTCAGATACATTTGCATACAAATCTTAGTTCCCCTCTTACTGGCTTTGTGATCTTAGCAAAGTGCTTTGCTTTTCTCTAAACCTCAGGGTTTTTTTGTCTGTAAAATGGGGTTAAAACGAAATAATCCTCAACACAGTGCCTGACCCATCATTGGCACTTAGTAAATGCCAAAAACAACTATTGTTGTTGTTGTTTTCATATAATTGTTGGGAGGGTTCAGTGAGAATACAAACACACAAACATTGCCTGATAGAGTTGGTTCATGGTAAACAGTTAATAAGTGCTGGTTATTGTTACGTAGCACATCAGAATGTCTAATGTCTAAAGCAGCACTATCGCCTGCCAAGTAGTCCTCTCAGTAGATTTTTGCTGATTCCCAAGATGCTGAGAAATTGCTCAAAGCATTTTTGGAACTCTTCTGGAAAGTTATGCATGGACACTGTTGGTACTTTCTTAAATATCTTGAAATGCGGTACATCTTCATCCTTGGATAACTGATTTGCTGGAAGCTATTATTAAAAGTTGCCCCAAAGCTATGACCAATGAAATATGATGGGCGATCAAGTTGGGGAACATTGCTTTGGAAATACACTTGCCTATAAGGAAATTAGATTGTTTTAATTGTGTGGGTATATAAACTGAACCTGATCACAATTCCAAAAAAAGCTTATTAAGCAAACAAAGCCATTTCAGAATACATGCACTGCCTCTCAAGGAGATTCTGATACATTTGTCGGGGGCAGGGGGATGAAGCTTATTGTTTCATGGTCACTGCTTGTAATAACCTTCCCTGAATAGCTTACAGTCCCAGCTAGAAGAAAAGGACATGCCCATGAATGCTTCAGATTATGCACAATCTGAGGTCCACTTCCCTTGAGTTTGCCCTCTTGGCTTATGTGCAGCTTTAGTGCAGGGTCAGTTTGCTCATTTTTTCAGAACTGTGCAAACTGACCCTGCACTTACTGGGTTTCTGATAGTTACTAAGGATTAAAACTGACTAAGTCATGATCTCTGCCCTCAAAGGCCTCACAGTCTAATAGGGAAGACAAACAAATAGTTGCAATACAGAGAGGTAAGTGCTGTAGGAGAGGGGCCCATTAGGAGTAGGGCAGATCCCAGAGGCCCTATATGTACATTCTGCTCAAGTGTGTGGACTTTTTCTTAGAGTTAGATAGGAAGCCATTGGCCTTTACAGCGGAGATCAAACATACTCCAATTTGACTTGCCCTTTCATTCTATCTATCCCTATTCCTGGCTTCCATGTCTTGACCAAATCCTATACTCCCTGCATTATTATCCCTGAGCACAGCTGAAGTGCAAGTTGTCTTTTTTTTTTTTTTCACTCCCTTATTAAGGAGCTCTTTGGCAGAGAAAGAAAACAAGAAGAGACTTTTCCCAAGTCTTCTCCAGGAAAATTCAAGAGGTGGGATTTATTATAATTTTAATAATTATAATAAATATAAATATAAAACTCTTTAAGCCAAACCCAAACCTTTTATAATTATAATAAATTACAATATTTATTACAATATTTAAATTACAATAAATATTGTAATTTATTATAATTACAAAAGGTTTGGGTTTGGGTTTGGCTTAAAGAGTTTTCACTTACAATGTCTGAGTCTGTTCCAAGGGCTGTAAACCATGGCGGGTTTCCAGTGGCCCCAGGTAGCATCCCCATAGTCACATTACTTACAATTGATAATAAATGGCTTTGACCAGAGGGGAGAGTAGATTAGCTGAATAGAATGCTTAAGTGCCTAAACGCATGGGAGACTGCTTCTAGTGGTTAGATAGAATTGATCCTATCAGTGGCAATATGGCACATACACAATGCTATGCCTCTGTGACCTGCAGGTAGGAGTGCCATTTCTGCTAACACACTGTCATTGAAATAGATTCATTTGTTCATAAGCATGCAGAGAAAATGTGTCCTGACTTTGTGCATTCACTCTAGGTGGAGCACCTAGAAAAACATCTAAGATGTTGAAGATTGTGATTGTCTACTTGGATTTGAATGCCCAGTGGCTTCAGAGTGCTTTAACTATTCTGAATGGTCATGATAAAAGCATATCTTAGAACAGGGGTCCCCAACCTTTTTGACACCAGAGACCTGTTTTGTGGAGCACAGCTTTTCCATGAACGGTGAGGGGTGTGGGGATGGTTTCAGGATGAAAGGGATGAAACTGTTCCACCTCAGATCATCACACATTAGATTCTCACGAGGAGCGTGCACCCTAGATCCCTCGCATGTGCAGTTCACAATAGGGTTGACGCTCCTATGAGATTCTAATGCTGCTGCTGATCTGAGAAGAGGCTGAGTTCAAGCAGTAATGCTCACCTGCTCACTGGCTGGTCACCTCCTGCTGTGCGGCCCTATTCCTAATAGGCCACCAACCATTACCAATCCACAGCCTGGGGGCTGGGGATCCCTGTCGTAGAAGAGTGATTCTCAACCTCAATATTGTACCACACACAAGTTCCAAGTATGTTATAAGCATAATATTGGTGTATGATTTGTTAAAGTTCGTAGATAATTGAAATGGGGGAAAAAATGGGATGATTACCTCTATAATGTCACCCTTCCAATAGGCTTTCTAGAGTAGGAGAGAAAGAAATGCCTATCTGGAATTAGAGAAATCTCTGAATAGCCTTCAGGGAGTGTGCCATGAAAGTACAAAAAGGGAATTTCAATATGAATTTTCAATGGAAAAAAAGTTGAGAACTCCTATGCTGAAAATGCCATTTGATGGAAACATGGCCATATTATGTATGCAACTCCAACGGAGTTTAGTTATTGTGAGATGAGAAAAGACTACATAATGATGTAGTATTTATCTAACTGAGTTTTAAGGTATATTCCTTGAGACTAGTGTCTGCAGTTAAATCCCAACATGGTAGTCTATTTATTTGTCACATTTTTGTGCCATTATTGTTTAATCCTAGTTACTCTTCAGTAGTGGGTTTTCCCATTGCTCCAGTTCATCTCTGAGCACTTCCTGGGACTATTAGGAACTGTAGTGGAGGTCATGAGGATCATGGATGTAGGGAATTATCATTTGTCGAATACTTATTGTGTGCTGATAGCATGCCTAGCACATGTATATATAATATGTATATGATTATATAGAATTTAATGTATTATATATTTCACACCATTGTAAGTATATAAACTATAATTAATATACATATATAATTTGGCCCTTACAATATGCCTATGAAGGTCTTTCCCATTTTACAAATTAGGATTTTGAGACAAAAAGAAATCTAAATAATTGGCCTCCTGAGGTCAAACACCTAGTTAATAATAGAGGGCTAATTTGAAAACAGATTTTTTTTTTTGGAATACCCAAACCTTATTTCTTTCCTGAGTGTGTGCCTGTGAAGGGATACTAGACAGGGTAAGAGTATATGTGTTCTCAGTGTTGCCCCAGTGGTATATAAGGGTGGGAACTGAACACAGTCTAAAATTCAAAGTCTTGGGACCAATGTAAAGAATCAGAGCCAAGAAGAGATCACCCATGACAGCATCTAATGAAATGTATGGGTCAAACCATGTAAAATTGTCAACAGTTGATCATTTTCTATCTCTAAAAATAGAAATTTCATATGGTTCAACCTAACTAAAATAGGATAATCAGTGCCAAGGCACACTTAATAGGTTTTTCTTACACACAGATTGAAATCTTGCCTTTAAAATGGAAATAGGATAGAGTCATTTACTTCACCTCCCAATATTTCACACATCCTATGGCTCCAAGAAAACTGAATGGGAAAGTATAGCTCAAGACTTGCAGCATCTGTAAATCAAGCACTTTATGGTGAGAAAGAAGGGGGGGCAAGGTAACTTCCAGCCCTCTGATTCTCCCACCAGCTATGGAATGTGAGGCACAGGCTCTCTGCAACTAAAATCATTCTTTGTCTCAGCCCTATGACCCTGTAAGCTCCAAAGAAGCCCAGTTACCCGTTATGAATTGAATTGTGTTCCCCAAAAGATATGTTGAAGTCTTAAACCCTAATACATCAGAATGTGACCCTATTCAGAAATAGGATTGTTGCAGATGTAATTAGTTGAGATGGGGTTATACTGGAGTAGGTCAGTTTCTTTAATCAGTGATTGGTGTCCATGAAAAAGAGGAGAGACACAGAGACAAAGACAGGGAGAAGACGGCCGTGTGATGACAAAGGAAGAGGTTAGAGTCAGGCACTGTATTTGTCCATTCTCATATTGCCATAGAGAAATACTTGAGATTCAGTGATTTATAAAGAAAAGAGGTGTAATTGGCTAACAGTTCTGCAAATGGTACACAAAGCATGGTGCTGGCATGTGCTCAGCTTCTGGGGAAGCCTCAGGTAACTTACAACCATAGCAGAAGGCAAAGTAAGAGAGAGGTGTCTAATATAGTGGGAATAGGAGCAAGAGAGAGGTGGGGGGAAGTGCTACATGCTTTGCTTTTTTTTTGCAACCAAATCTCATGAGACTCATGATAGCAGGGACAGCACTAAAAGGTGGAGGGGGGCTCTAAACCATTCATGAGGGACCACCCCCATGATCCAATCACCTCCCACCAGGCCCCACCTCCAACAATGGGTATTATAATTCAGCATGAGATTTGGGCAGGGACACAGATCCAAACAATATAAGGCATCTGTAAGGCAAGGCTTGCCAGCCATCACAAAAGGTAGCAAGAGGCAAGAAAGGATTACCCCTATGGGCCTCAGAGAGAGCAGGGTCCTGGTGACACCTCGATCTCTGACTTCCGGGCCTCCAGAACCATGAGACCAGAAATCTCTGTTGTTTTAAGCCATCCAATTTATAGTACTTTATTACGGCAGCACTAGGAAACTGATGTACCTACTTTTCAGGTTCCATGTCTATTTTTTTCTCTTGCACTCAGTCAAGATAAAAAAGAAAATAAAACTGTCATGTAAAAAGACAAATCCTACATTTCAGGAAACATGACTTACTAGACTGATTCACTTCCAAGATGTTCTGAAGAGTTTCTTTTTTTTTTTTTTTCTGAACTTTAAATTTGGGGACTACATATGCAGACTGGTCTCCCTTAAGTAGGAGATTTTCATTTGATTTATGATGGTCAACCTCCTTGTTCGATTTACCCTGAGCCTAAGTTACAGTCTAATGAATTTTGAACAAATGGGCTGCCTTCCAGTGAACATCAAGGTAAGGAATGACAATGAGGTCCTCCCTTGTGGCCGTGACTGGTCTTCATGCCATTAGCAATGAATTCGAATTATGTTAAATTGTGAATGTTACTGGAGAGGCACAATATTTTACATTATTATTATCATTGGTGACTGATCCAGGATTTATTTATCAGGTTAGCCAATCATTAGTAGAAGCCAGATGTAAGTTGGCCACAAATAGATTCACCCAGTATTTATGAGTGTCTGACATACAGTCACACACGGGTCCCAAGTCTTTGCATGATCTCACTGACTCTGCCCTATGAGTCTAACACATAGTTATCTCCACTTAGAAATGACAAAAGTGAGACTAGAAAAGGTTAAGTAACCTGCTAAGAGTCATGCCGCTAGTAAGAGGGTGAATGTGAGCTCTGGAGCCAGCTTTTTTTTTTTTTTTTTTTTTTTTTTTTTTTTTGACGCTAAAATCACGGACGAGAAGGACAAAGGGAAGTTTCCAATAAGGTGCCACACTGGGAGGGTTTGCGAAAAAGAAGGATCACTGACAGTACTGGGTCCTGGGAAGTGGTATTCAAACACAGTTGGGCATGAAGGAAGACTTCCAGGGTAGAGCCTACATAGTTGTGGTCATCAGAGGTCTGAACGTGGGGTCAGAAGAGTCACTGTTCGGCTCTATCATCTACTGACCTGTATCCATGGGCTAGAAACTGAACCTTCTGAGCCTCATCCTCCTAAACTGCAAGACAGACATAACTATACCTTCCTCCTTGAGCTGTTCTGCGGCTTGCCCACGATAATGAATGTACTAGCATCTAACATTGGCAGATGTTAGATAAGCAGTACATTCTAGCTTTCTGTCTTTTTACCCGATATATTTTGGGCTGGCCCTGAGTTAAAGCCATATCCTTCTGAGTAACCCCACCACTGTGAAGATTATGTGATGTGTCATCACAAACTTAATTTTTAAAAACAGTCATTTAATTTTTTTAAAATGATGAATAAAACATTTTCACGATTGCAGTGATTCATCCATTTAGTCATCAGATATTAAGATTCTACCTATACCAATCATGGTTGAATCAGTCCCAAAGAATTAGAAGACACTGCCTGCTCTTGAGAAACACTTAGTTTTTGTCACTTCATTGAATTCCTATAAGGATTTATACCTTTTAGTAGTCTTTTCTGATATATATATATGTGTGTGTGTGTGTGTGTATATATATATATAAAATACACACCAATGCATATATAATCAAAGAAAACATACATTTTGTGCCTTAATTTTTGATCATTTATTAAATACTTTTATATAATATAAATATATATCAGTAATATATAAATATATTATATATATTTTGTAAACATATATATATACCTATGCATACATAATCATAAGAAATATACATTTTGTGTCTTAATTTTTTTCATTATTTTGTAAACACTTTTTCTTAACCTGTGTGGTGGAAAATCACGTTTCAGCCCCAGGGCCTTTGCAATATCGCTTCCCTCATGGTTTTGTTTGTGGCTTTACTGAAGTCTCTAATCAAATGTCAGCTCATCAGAGAGGCTGTCCTGACCACCTTATCTGAAATAGCCCCTGTCCTCACATCACTCCTTGTCTTTCTCTTTTGTTACTATGCAAATTGACTTTGATCATTACCTAATGTCATGTCATAGGCTTATTTACTTGTGTTTCATCAGCTTTCGCCATATCCACTCTCCCCAACACCCCTCTCTGGCCAGGAGAATGTAGGCAGCATGAAGATCAAAAGATTGTTTTGTTCTCGGACACATCCCTAAGACCTAGAACAGTGCCTGGCATAGGTGATCAGCAAATGTTCATTTCTGATGGAATGGTTCCATGTTGAACATTTCAATCAACTGTATAATAAATCATGTAGCTTTCCTATGTTTCCAGAGCCACTTTTGCTAATGAAGCTCATCAAACTTTACTCCTTTCACATTCCTCACGGTCTTCAGCCAACATCTGGGCAAATTCTACATATTTTGGGCAGGATTTCTCTGTCTTTCCTCCCTTCCCTCACCTCTCCAAGCATGCCTTCTTTATATGCGGGGTATTCATTCCATGGCATCTCCTTGAGGATAGACATTATTTCTCCCACCTAAACCTCCAGTTCCCAGGTGCATCCGCAGAGAACCTAAAGTCTGTTTCACTGGCGCTTGTGTTTGCAATGCTTCTGCGTTCTTCACTAATGACTATAAATGTGCCAAAGAAGGAAATGCAAAAAGTTCAATATGCAATGAATCCAAATTGAGCTGGTCTACGCTGGTATCCTTCCCTGCCATGCACCTGAGACCTCCTCACCTTACCATCATTATCTCTCATTAGAAGTGACTTGGAAGCATCAGGTAAGCAGTTCCAGGATGCTGACTAGATTTGCAGGGCTATGTTGTTAACAAGCCACATCCCTCTCGTTCTGTCTGCCTCTCTCTCTCTAACTGGCTGTGTAGCAGAACCTTTCAGGAGAAATTTTCAGAGGTTAGCAAGAAAGTAATTAGGGCCAGAATTGCACATCAGCAACACTCCTCTAGCCATTTTCAAATGGCTAGCACTGTGGATTTTTAAATTCAAAACTTGGTGCTAAATTCTATCAGATTTCTTCACTTCTTTGTTTTAGGCTTTTTGTTTGTTTCTCTTTTTTTATTGCATGATTTTTATTTATTTTTTTATTTTCCCATACTACTACGGTGCCATAATGCTGCTGGAGGCAATCACTATTACTATTTTTATCTGCCTCTTTCCAGGAATATTCTATGTATAAAAAAGCATATATGTGCACTATTTCTTTTGCTCTACAAATGGTATCATCCACATTATTCCTCATATTGCTTTTTGCTCTACAATTTATCCTGAAGATCGTTCTTCAGGGTATACAGAGAGGTGACCCACTTTAAGACCATACTTCATATTCAATTCAGTGAATGTGCCATATTTTACTTTACCAAGCCCCTATGAAGTAATATTTAATTTGTTTCAACTTTTTGCAGTTATAAACAGTATAATAAATCATTTCACACGTGCAAATATATCACCAGGAAAGATTCCTAGGGATGGAATTTCTAGGTCAAAGGATGCTGGCTATTTACATCTTCATAGATCGTTAGAGATTCCCCACTGTAGACAATTGCACAGCATACATTCCCATACAGTTTGACAACAAAACACAAGAGTGGCTGCTTCCTTGCACCCTGGCCACCATTTACAACTTTGACAATCTAATTCGCAAATCTATTACTTCATGGTTTCTACTGGTATTTCTCTTATATATTTAAATGCTATTTATATTTCTGAAAATTGTCAGTTCATGACTTTAGACTGTAGTTTTTCTGAGTTATTGTTCATAACATTCTGTATGTATAAAAAACATTAACTTTTTGGAACATGGGAATACCTTCCCCAGTTTTTATTAATGTTTCCATTTTATTGATATTTTACTTATTATGAAAAAAATGTAGTTCAATTAATCACTTCTCCATTCAGAGATTATTTTAATTTCTTAGCTTAGATATTTTCCTTTTTGCAATTTAATTTACTTTTTTTTTTTTTTTTTTTTTTAGACAATCTTGCTCTGTTGCCCAGGCTGGAGTGCAGTGGTGTGATCTCAGCTCACTGCAACCAACACCTCCAGGGTTCAAGTGAACCTTGTGCCTCAGCCTCTCAGTAGCTGGGATTAAAGGTGTGTACCACCACTAAGCTACTTTTTGTATTTTTAGTAGAGATGGGGTGTCACCACATTGTCCAGGCTGGTCATCAACTCGTGGTCTTAAGTGATCTGCCCACCTCACCTCAACCTCCCAAAGTGTTGGGATTAACAGGTGTGAGCCACTGTACCCGGCCTCCCTGTTGCAATTTTAAATAGGATATTTTCTTGAATTACATTTTCTTCTAAAAGCTCCATTGTGAAATGACTTTTAAAAGACCTAAGGAATAACAAAACAAACGTCCATGTGCCCACCACTTGACTTTCTTCAAAACATCAGTGATAAAGTTGAAATCCCCATCTATCTCTTCTTATCACATTCTTCTCATTCACTTCTAGAAATAATCATTATCCACATTCAGTGTGTATTATTCCTACACATTTCTGAAAGTACTTCGATGACATGGGTATGCATTCTTAAGTAGCATGTGGAATTGTTTTCAGTGTTTTTAAACTTCACGGAAATGTGCTCTTCTTCAGCTTGCTTTTGCTGCTCAATATATTTGTGAGAATTTACCCATACTTACATATATGTTCCCAGTTTATTCATTCTGTTGAGGGAGCACTTCTCAATTTATTTACCCATGATCCTGGAAACAGACATTTAGGGTATCTCTTTTCTCTTTTTCCTATTAGAAACAATGATGGCCAGAATGTTCTTGTTCATATCTCCTGATACAGGAGAGAGAGTTTCTCTGAGAGTAGAATTAAAGGATTGTGAAAAAATCCACCATCCAACTTACAAAATAGTATCAAATTGTTTTGAAGGTAAAATACTCCCTCCAGCTATGCCTACGAATTTCCTGTCTCTCGTCCTGACTTTCACCTGTACTGTGAAATTTTACTGTTTTTTTCATTCCGAGGGTGTGTAAAAGATTATCTCATTTAATTTAAATATTCCTAATTATTAATGAGTTTGGGTATCTTTCATATATTTATTAACCATCTAAGTTTCCTTTTTTTTTGTTTTGTTTTGTTTTGTTCAAGCAATTCTCCTGCCTCAGCTTCCTGAGTAGCTGGGATTACAGGTGCCCGCCATGATGCCCAGCTAATTTTTTTTTTTAGTAGAGATGGGTTTCACCATGTTGGTTAGGCTGGTCTTGAACTCCTGACCTCAGGTGATCTGCCCACCTCGACCTCCCAAAGTGCTGGGATTACAGGCACTAGGTCACCTTTCTTTAAAAAAAAAAGAACAGTTTGTTGGTGTCTTTTATGCATTTTTATTATTTATTTTTCTTTTTAATCTCGTATTTTAAGTACCTTGTATAAGAATGCTATTATATTAATTTTGTCTATGAATTATGTTTCATATACCATGTTGGTATATGATATGGTACCAGGATGGTATTACATTCTTTAATACTTTTCATTTCAACAGGTGGAGCTGAATTCCCCTTCCCTCTGGTGTGGGCTCGCCTTAGAATCTGAATGCTAAAACAAGAGTGATGTGTGCCACTTCATAAATGAGGTCATAAAAGGCATTTTGGCTTCCTGCTTATTTGTACTTTCTCTTGAATCACTTGTTTGTGAGTAAGCTGGCTGCTATGTCGTGAGGACACTCAGGCAGCCCTGTGGAAAAGCCCATGTGGCAAAGAACTGAGGCCAACAGTCAGGGAGAAACTGAGGCCTCCTGCCAATAGTCATGTGAGTGCGCCATCTTGGATATGAATCCTCCAGCCCCTATCAAGACTTCAGATGTCTGTGCCCTTGGCCAACAGACTCATGAGGGACCCTGAGCCAGACAACCCAGCTAAACTGATCCTGGATTTCTACCCTCATAAGCTGTGTAAAATGATAAATATTTCCTGTTTTAATCTGCTGTCTTAGTCTGTTCAGGCTGCTATAACAGAATACCATAGTTTGGGTGGATTATAAACAACAGAAATTTATTTCTCACAGTCTAGAGGCTGAGAAGTGCAAGATCAAAAGCACTGGCAGATTCAGTGTCTGGTGAGGGCTCACTTCCTGGCTCATAGATGCCACTTTCTCACTGTGTCCTCACATAGGGGTTGGGGACAAGGCATCTCTCTAAGGCCTCTTTATAAGGGCACTAATCTCATTCGTGAGGTCTCTACCCTCATGACCTCATGACCTACTAAAGACTTCATCTTGGAACATTATCACACTGGGGATTAGGTTTCAACATATGACTTTTGAGGGAACACAAATATTCAGTCTTTATAGAAGATGCTAAATTTTGGGACAATAGCTATTATAGATTTTAGTCTTCAGTAGCTGCTAATATCCAATTTGGGGATAATTTGTCAAGCCACAATTTACATCTAATACATGTACCTTACTGAATTATCTTATTGCTTGTATAGTTTTCTTCAATTGATTCTCTTGCATTTCTTAGGATTGCAATATTGTTTAAGAATAATAATAATGGTCCTGATTTAACAAAAAATCATTTTATTGTTTCCTCATCAAGCCCGCTGCTAGATTTGAGTTGAAATTTATAAATTTTATTATAATGTTGAGAAAACCTTTTCATTTATCTGCATTTTATTAATAACTTTTTAAAAATCAAGAATGATGTTGAACTTTGTCAAATGCCTTTTTGATACTTGAGAGAATTTTAACTATCTTACGATTTTTCTTTTGAATTATTTTAATAGAGTTCCATTTCTCTATTGCTATTCATAAGGAAAATAATCTTAGTTTGCTGTTGCTTGTGAAGTATCTGTCAAGTCTGGAGTCTTTTGCAACCTGTTTCATAATCTTTCTAATCTTTGTTAATCTGGTGCCATAAAGAGAAATGAAAGATTTTCTCATTTTCTCTATGTCCTAGAGCAGTAGAAATCAAGGTTAAAAAAAATCAGGAAAAAAATTTACTAACATTTTATTTACAGGTCCAGATAGTAAATATTTTAGGTTTTGTGGGTTACTATATGGTCACTGTAGGTTTTTTTTTTTTTTTTTTTTTTTTTTTAGACTGAGTCTTGCTCCGGCGCCCAGGCTGGAGTGCAGAGTACAGTGGCATGATCTTGGCTCACTACAACCACCGTGTTCCAGGTTCAAGCGATTCTCCTGTCTCAGCCTCCCAAGTAGCTGAAATTATAGGCACCTGCTATCATGCCTGTCTAATTTTTTTGTATTTTCACATGTTGGCCAGGCTGGTCCTGAACTTCTGACCTCAGGTGATCCACCCACCTCAGCCTTCCAAAGTGCTGTGATTACAGGCATGAGCCACCGCACCTGGCCATGGTCATGGTCTTAACTATCCAACTCTACTGGTATAGTGGGAAAGCAGCCATAAACAATATGCAAACAAATGAGTATGACCATGGTCCAATAAAACTTTATTTAAGAAGAGAAGTGGTGAGCTAGATTTCGCCCACAGACCATAGTTTGCCAAGCCCTGGTATAAATCAGCTGTCTCAAACTTTAATGTGCATACAGTTGCAGTCTCCTAGAAATCTTAACACTAGATTTTCCTTTAGTAGATTTGAGGTGTAGCCTAGGACTCTGCATTTCTCACGAGCTCCCAGGTGCTTCCCACATACTGGTCCTCAATCACTCTTTGAGTAGCAAGGATTTAAATGATGTTGAAATTGTCTGGTTTTTTGTTTGTTTGTTTAACGTCTTGCCTAGTTCTTTTGAATTTTTCTGAATTTCTTTTATGGATATTTGTTGTTTGAAACTTTTGATCTCTTCTGAACTTAGTTTTTAGCAGCTTATCATTTCTTAGAAAAGCATCTATTTCAACTTGTTTCTCAAATTTATGTGCAAAGAGTTGAGCAAAGTAGTTTTTAAAGATTCTTTCCTTTTCCATCTGTGGTTATTTTTCCATTCTTATTTTTTATTTGTGCTGTAATCAGCTAATGTTTTATGTAATCCACCTTTTTAAAGATCTACTTCCTACAAATTTTTATTTATTCTGTCATTTTGGATTTTATTATTACTTCCTGCTTTTATTATTATTCTGTTTTCTTTTGGATGACTTTTTCTCCTGACTTCTTGAGTTTCATACTTAATTCAATTATTTTAATCTTTCTGTTTATTTATATAAACAGTATTCAGAACCATAAATTTTCCACTGAGCCTTCCTTTTACTGTACCATGTAGAGTCCGATATTATTTTCTACATGGGGACCAGTTCTCTCTGATTTTCTCCTTGACCCAAGAATTAGTTTAAAGTTTCTAAATGTCTAGATGATAGGTTAGTTTTGTTTCTAGTTTTAGTCTTATTGCATTTTGATCAGAGAATGTTGCCTGTCATATAATCTTTTGATATACCACTAGCTGAGAGTGGTCTAATAAGTTCCTTTCTACTGATAAGTTCTTATGTAAGTTTCTTGTTATTTCTGGAGGTTTTGCTCCCTGAAGTTTGAAACTGATATTTAGCCCACAGAAAGTCATGAGAGTTCTTCATTGTCAGCTGCAGCTTTTTTCACTTTGGTGTGCTTTTTTTGACTTGTTTACAGCTTTTGAGTAACTGTCAATCTGTGATCATTTCCTCTGTCCTGACATTTCTCAGCTCTGTTTGGCTATATCCATTATTGAGAAGGCCTATCTATAGGTTCTAGGCAATTCTGGCTTCTGAAAAAAGTTAATAATAGTCCTCAGCTCTGACAGATATTTTCCAACTTGACCTAGTTCCTGGTGTGGCAAGGCAGACAGAGTATTTCTTAATATTTATTCCCACTTCCCCATTCTAAGCATCACCATTGTCCCAGACAATATAACTATCCTTCTGCCTTGATTTTCCATCATTTCCAACTTAGCTCCAAGTTTGACCCTGCCTGAAACTACATCTGCTTGGTTAGAGCTCCTGCATCTCAACACCTTGTTGCATCAGCCTGGCCTGTTAGACTGACTTCTTGCAATGACAATATTGCCACTAAAATTTTGAGAATTGTCTCGATTTCTTCTTGGGCCAGTATTGCCTGTTAAGACGGACTGCTCTTTCTCACCCATGTGGTACCTTCATGACCCATGTTTAACCTGTCCATGCCTTATGAATACATTGGATCCACCAGTTGCTCTTTCTGGGACCAGTTGTGTCAGCCGAGTCAGCCTTACCAGGCTCTAGCTTTTACCTTCAACTTTCTTACCACATTACTGAAGCTTTGCACTTTATGATAGCAGCTGCCTCAAGAGGAAAATCTAAGTGGCAGAGATGTCTAAGTGATTATCTTTTTCCTAGTTTCTGATGTAAACCTCATAGACTCTTGCATCTGGCAAATATGTTTTGGATTATGGTTTCTTATAGTTTCCCACAGAGTTTCACCTATCACAGTAAAATCTTCCCATGGGTCCTGTAGATAACTGCTGCCATGAGCCTTAGTAAATGACTTTTTTAACTCTAATTAATTACAATCTTTAGTCCTATCTTATCTCTAACATTATTTCTCTAGTTTCAAAAATACAGTCAACTGGAGACTAGCAAAAATAAATTTCCCTCCTGAAAATAACATGAATTACAACAATTATAATAATAATGGCTAATATTTTTCAAGCACTTACTTTGTGAAGTTTCTGTGTATTTGATATATATTATCTCAATTAATCTTCACTGTAATTTTAGGTAAATACTATAATTGTTGTTATTATAATTATTATTGTCATAATCCCAATGCATACGTTAGGAAACTGAGACAAATAAGTTGCATGAGAAATGTAAGGTTATAAAAGTTGTAAGTGATGGAACAGATAGGATCTCAGGTCTAACCCCAAAGACTACATATACCCTTATTCATTATGCTGATTTTCCCTAAGGCCATGCAGATTATATATGTTCCATTGATTAATAATTTTATGCTTTATCATGGATTCTATATCATAATTAATATAGAAGCATACATTACTGATCTATTTCCCATAGTACACTTCAAGAATCAGCATAAGGCTAGCAACTCATCGATCAAAGGGTACAGGTATTAAATAAATGTTTTCCAAGTTTACTCTTAATTTCTTCGAAAGTCTTTAGATAAATATAATCTTATTAATCAATGTTTAGAACATCCTAAAGACTTAACATTGTTTAATTGATTACCTTTGAACCATCTCCCTTAAAAGACAGTGAATTCGTTAGAATAAGTGTGGCAGCTGCTATAATAAACAACCCCTCAAGCCCCAGTAAGCAATCAAAGGCTATTTTTGCTCATATTTATTCTGTTACTGAAATGCCAGGGGTTCAGTCTAGGTCATGTGGCTTGTAGCACAGAAAGCCAATCACCAAGACAATGAGTATCCGTAGGGAAGAAGACTTTAACTGAGTGCTGCAACTGAGGATAAGTATAGATCAGCCTCAAATCCATCTCTCAACCAACTAAAAAATTGAGGAGTTTATATAGCAGGGAAGGAATATAAAACAGGAATTGGGGAGGGGTAGGGAAGAAACCATGAGGAATTGAGGGGTCTGGTATCTCCATGTCTGGATGCCATAATCTGGTGAGTTTCAGTCCCCTCCCTGAGGGTCAGTTTCCTGAGGGAGGAACTCAGATGAGACAAATGTAAATTTCAAGTTTTAAAACCAGGAGGATCAACTTCTATGTTTATTCAAAAAAACCATAAATATAACTTCTATGAGACAATTGGGCCTTTTAAAATTCAAATCAGACATTTCTGCTCAGGCTAACTTCCAGTTGCAAATTTGGGAACTAGTACTCATGTCTTTAATGTCTCTAGCCTTTTCTAGGTCCTTAAGTTTTCTCCAATTAGTATGTCCTCTCAGTAGATTAAAAAAAGAAAGAGTGTGGAAGTTTTTACAGGGCAGGCCTAGGGAGGATCAACACCTCTTCTGCCCGTATTTCACTGGCTGGAACTCAGTCTTACAGTCTCTGCAAAGGCGGTGGGGAAATGAAGTCTAGAATTAAAAAAGAATATTTTCCATGAACACAGTGGTCTCACCCAGACAGTTTTGAATCTCACCAGTATCTTATTCAGAATGGATAACACAGTTTGTTCAGACTCTATTGTCTCCTTTTCATCTAAGATATTTCATAGCATGACCACCGCTAGGCTATTTCTCTAATTGAATCCTTTCTTTCCATACATGTGGTGGTTTTGAAAATATGTCTATGACTTCTTTGATTCTCTTTTCCTCATGAGGTGGAGAATAATTTCCCTACCCTTGAAGGTAGGCTGCACTTAGTGATTCACTTCTGGTGAGTAGAATAGAATAGACATGATGGGATGTCACTTACAATATTCACTTTTGTGTTGGGTGCAGTCTTTCTTTCTTCTTCTTCTTTTTCTCTCTCTCTCTCTTTCCACTCACTCTGAAAGGAGCCAGTTGCCGTGTCATGAGCAGCCTGGGAAGAGGAGGATCAGTTACTTTGGTGTAAGGACACTCAGGCAACCTATAGAGAGAAGAGCTACAAGGCCAGACAGAAAGCACATGACTGATGTTGGAAGACCCTTCCCTAGTTGAGTTTAGAGAAAACTGCAATCCTAGTCAGTGACTTTAATTCAATCTTGTGAGAAACCCTGAACCAAATGTTTCCAGCTAAACTATCCTATATTCCTGAGCAACAAAAACTGAGCTATTAAACTGAGCTATTAAAAATGTATTCGCTTTACTTGGTTTTAATTTGCTGTCATTTTGATGCATTTTTGCCAGGCTCAAAATGCCTCCTCTAAAAAAAATTTGACTTTTTTTTAGTGGCCATAGAGATACACCACTGAGACCTTGGTGCAAGAGAACAGCATGGACCTCTGAGTTTAGACTTCTTGGTTACACAGCAGTAGATTACTGATATCATGCATTTAAAAAATTGTTATATTTTGACTGCCATGCTGTTATGCAGGTCTCTGGGCATTCTTTTCAAAAAAGTATAATGGCTCTTAAACTTTCTTGTAATATGTCTTGGCAAAACTCTCAGAGCTGATGTTCACTATTGACTCCTGGCTCCAGAATAGTGTGAACTGTCCCTGGAACCACGTGTTAGTGCAGCTGTCAGATATATATGAAGAATATTTCTCTGCCTTCTGTGTACAAAGCCAACTTTCCCTTTTTTGAGAGGTGCATTGTCCTGGAGGAAAGTGGCATTGATTTTCAATTTTAAGCATATATATTCTCCAGGAGTTTATTGCACACCTACAAAACACCATTCACATCTGCTTGGTTATGCCTGTGCCTCCCATGGCTCTTTCAAAGCCCAATTCATTTATCCTTCTAAATTGTAAAGAATGACACAGAGATGTGACAACCCATATTGATTCCGGTATTTGTGTATGGAAGGGAACTGCCATTTTTTGGATTGCATCATATTTGTAGGCAACTTGTGTCAGTTATCACATTTAGATCACATAACAGCCATGTGAGGCCCATATTTATTGAGCCTATTTTATAGATAGGAAAAGGTAGAGAGAGATGAAGTAGGGTAAGCAGAATCACCTCGATCACAGATGATGACTACAAATCTCATGCTCTATTATGAATTCACCTAGAATTTGATGGGCATAAGCCCCATTTTCTCCTAGTGGTGAGAAGAAAAGGAATTTTTCCAATCAAAACTCAAATGGCCATATCTGTATGTCCATACAGGTAGAGAGAACAAACTTTTGTAAAGCTGTTGATGAGGCTGAACAATCTGAACTTTGCGTTTTTTGACTCTTGCACAATCATCTTCTAAAGCTTATTTATAAGTCTCTTGGAGTTTTTATCTTACAAGAGACTTCAAAGATTATGACATATACTCCCTTAATTTATATATATGTTCATTACTTGGCTAACTTTGTAATTAAAAAGGCATCTTTTTCCCAACCCCTGTAGCCCCAGGCTGTCCTCTTTCTCCTGAAAGGCAAACTGAGGTGCAGACATGGGCTGTTTAAAGTGGGCCAGATGGGGCTGTCTATAGACATATATGCCACATTTCATTTTTTCAAGTCCTGCTTACCTCAGAATGGCATTGTCCAAATATTACTCTTGCTTATAGTTTACCAAAGTTCTTGCTCAATGCACATCTCAATTTTCATTGGCATTAGAAGGGCACATGACTGCTTAGTCTGCAGGAAATTAGTCCATCAAGAGCTGTGCCAAGAGTTATACTAAGGCATTCAATACAGAGCCTTCTGAATCTTAATTTTGTGAATGAAACCTGAGCTTGAGCAAACAGCTCATGCCTGGAAATGGGGCATTAGCGTAATCTGAACCTCAATTTGTTCATCATTTCTACTCATTTGCATGCAGAATACACTTACAACAGTTTTAAGCTGAGAATAAAAAGAACCAATACATATTTAATGAAGTTCAATAACACTAAATATATTAGTACTATATTGATCTTTGAGGAAAACATCGATTGACACAGATTTCCATTCCCTTGAACAGTATTGGCTGCCAGCTCCAGCAAGTTTCCTTGTCCTAGATAGATGAGTTCCAAAATCCTCAGCTCAGAATAAGACCCTGAAGTATTTCTTTTAAATGAGAATTCTGTTGAAGTCAGAGAGTGCTGGAAGAGTCCAACAGAGGGGTAGAGAAAGAGAAAGGCATCAACTTTGAATGCAGGTATCAGACACAAGAAATAATCTCTAGAGGACAGAGCCCTGAGCAGTAATTTGATGCACAGAAGTGAACACAGTGTCTCCTTGTGTTTAAGCAACAATGTCAGGTTCAGTGCTAGACCATGGACTGTGCCTCCAGGAAATCTGCTGTGTGTGGGGTGATGTGAAGGAATTCCATGAACAGTGTTCCGAAAAAGGATTGAAGGGAGAAGCAACAGTGTGATGGACTGCCCTAGATGACCACAGGGATTGGGTGTGTGATCCAGTAGCCTCTTCTCCTTTCTGTGATGGTGAGATGAACCAAAAACAAATTCCTAACAAATCAGAATCCCTGCCATGTACCTAAGTCAGCTAGACTCGTGCACAAATCCACTAGCCAGAGAGGTAAATCATGAATAACCTTTGAGGTCTTTAGGAATTGCCTTATCATACACTTTCATTTGTTTACTTGGTTTTAATCTGCTCTCATTTTGATGCATTTTTCCCTGGCTCAGAATGCCTCCTCTGACAAAATTTGACTTTTGTAGTTGCCATAGAGATATGCCACTCAGACCCTCCTGCAAGAGAACTGCTGGGGTATGTGATCGGCTGACAACCTTCAGGTGCTGTCCATTCAGACCTGCCTGTGCTGAGACCACAGGTTCTCCAGGGTGCTCCGAGCCAATGGCTGATCATGGAAAGCACTAGGGCTGGTCTGTTTCTGCCCATAGCAGGACTTCCTTAACAAAGATGTACTCCAGGGCTCCCCATCAGCTGGCTCAGATTTTCTCAGAGCTCTGCTGCCACCTGAGGTTTTTCCTAGCCAGCCCTTCTTTCTCTTCTTTCTCCTTTTACAGACATCGAACCAATATTGCGGTCTGTGGACCTTCCTCGCCTACTCTTGTTCCCCCTTCCCCTTATCCTTTGCAGGTGTTTCCTCCACTCAGTTTCCTGCAGGTTTAATTCTGGTTGGCATCTGCTTCTTGGAGGGTTCATACTGGCACAACTCCTTTCTCTGGCCCCTGCCCTCTGTGTCCTTCCTCTGTTTTCTCAGGCATCTGACAAGCCTTACCTCTCAGTCATCCCTATGGCTAACCCTTCGTTAGGGTATCTTCTCCATTTCAGCTCCGGGCCTCTGGAGCTCCACATTGAGGGGCAAGATAGTCCACCCCCAGCAGGTGAAAGAAATAAATACCTAAGGAATTTGGCATGCTAAAAATACTAGCACACTTCATTAATGCTAGTATCACCTCTATGGAAGCTTGTACCCACAATGATTTGCCAAAACCCTCCTAGAAAGTTGTGTTTCAGAAGTTTAAAATTTTTGAAAGATAATACGTTTCATATATTGAATATTATTTAACACTCCCAGTGGGGTTTATGGCAGCAAAGGTAGTGATAATTCTAAGTTGCATAAATGAAGTAAAAAACAACTTCCTTAAAAGATAAGTAATACAAAGTTAGCCTCAGGTTTATTTAGTTTGGGTTTTGTGATTAAATAAATTATTTGTCTTTTTGATTTTTAGAGCTTTTCATAGTTCTGAATTGAAGAAGGATGATTGTGAACCTCCTGTAATAGAATTCCTATTTATTGAGCATTTGCTTTGTATCAAGCACTGCACTGAGCCTGACTACTCTACGGGAATCATTTTACTTAATTTTCTCTCCAGTATCATAGGTAGACATACTGAAACAATTTTCCAGGTGAGAAAACTGAGTTTCTATTGAAAATGTATCCAGGGTCACTAGCATGCATAAAAGAAAATATTTGAACACCAAGGCGGCTTGAGTAATTAGGTATCCCTTCCAGAATTACTGTTCCCAACCACTATATCACATTGCTTGCCCATGTAAGGGATCATCTGCTCTGACTGTGCACAACATGATATAAAGGAACAAATCAGGTCTAGAAGTTAGAGGGTCAGGGGGTTAGCACAGATTCTATTCTCTGGTAGTTTGACCTCTTTGAACCTCCATATTCCCACATATAAGTGAGGATAGCCATACCTAAATCATGAGTAGTTTAAATCAGGATCAAAGTATAACTTCGCGGTGGAAACATGTTGTGATTGCACTGTAAAATGCCAAATAAGATGATATGATGACGGTGGTGGTGATGATGATACAAGCCATTATTATTGCTTCTGCTTCAGAAAACTCTCAGGGCTATAAGTAATTACTTCCTTGGCAAAGAGCTGGGTGGATAGCTCATCTTCCTTGAGCAGCTTTGCACTTGAGCACCAAGGAAGATCTGGGGCATTTAGATGATAGAGGAAAATGAGCGAATTTGCAGAAGCTGGAATACACCATTTGAACTTAGGAAGCAAGAGCTGTCAGTTCTGCATGGTAATTGCTTCTCTAAAGATTCCATTTCCATGTTCAAATAAATAATTACACTCTCTCTCTCTCTCTCTCTCTCTCTCTCTCTCTCTCTCACACACACACACACACACACACACATACACACACACACACACACTCAACAGAAAGAACAGACTTTGAAGCCGTAAAAGTTGAATGATTGTGATCTTTGGAAATAAAGTCACTGCCTCTGGGAGAAAGTTGTTGACAATTCTTGGTCAATGTGGCTTTTCCTCAAAACGTCTGGTTTCTGATTGATCATTAACACTGCCACATACTCCTTCTCATCAGTTTCTTTGTCTGGGCCAGTAAGGGGCATCTGAAGAATAAGGAGGATAAGAAATGGTTTCGCAGTGGGGATGGTGGATGGCACAGAATACAGGACAGAGGCTTTATCGCAAAGAGTAAGGCTTTGTAGAAACAGAGGCAATGTGATTCCATGAATACAGAATATGAGGCTGAACTCAACATCTTTGATTTCAGGTCAAACTGGAAAGACAGGCAAAAAGCAGAGGTTAATTGAGGTAGGGCAGTTAGTAGACTGAAGTCAGTGATGGGAGATTCTAGATCACACTAAAAGGTTCAGACAATCTAAATCTATAAGCAGTGGATGGTGTCCAGGGTGGGAACTCAGCACAAAGAGAAGAGAAAGACACAACAGATCTATCAATGGGAAACAGTATACCAAGGACTTGCACACAGAGCAAGACCATTCTGCCCCAAATATACATATGTGAATACTAAGCAAAGCATGGTGTTTGCTTGACTTAGTTTTGCAACTTAGCTCTGTCACTTAAGTAGTTGTGTAACATTGAATAAGTTATCCAACTAACAAAATTTCCATGTGTTCATGTAAAATATGCAGATAATATTTCCTATATTATAGGGTGATTGTGAAATATACAACACATATAAAGATATACTTAGAATGTGATACATGCTTCATAAATGTGGATGATGATAAAGAACTGTTATCCTAAACTCTAAAATCTGTGAAAGGGGCTGTCTGCCCTAGCTACCATCCCCCCTCATGGTATGGTAAAATAGGGTAGCTATAGGATGACTTCAGAGATAGGCATAGTTCATAGGGATGTGTCTCTTGCATTGGCAGTGTTCTACTAAATCCAGAACTGACTGATTATTTTACATCTGAAGATGGTTTGGCTTGTTCAGTTGTTAGAAATGAGCACAACATAAACCTACACAATGCATGAAGAATCCTCTCAAAACCACATGAGAGAAGAATGCAGTTGACTTTTTATTATTTCCCTCCCCGTTTCCCAGAGCCTTTAAGAGAATGGCAAGAAATAAATCACATTCAAATGCATTCACTAATTTGTGTTTGGGCCATACTTGGGAGACCACAAGTCAAATCAACACTTACCCCACCCCACTTTTCCCCATATAATGTTCTGTTTAAGAGAATTATGAGTCTTGGCTCTGGGGAAGTGCTTTGGGAAGAGAGAGGGTATACTTCCATCTCAACCAGGCACTTGGTTAGATAAAAATTAGAGAAAACACTTAGGGGTAGAAAGGACAGGCACCTGGGTGTGTCCAGCATTTTGCATGAGCTACAGCAAGTCAGGCATTGAGGTATATTTTTATGCATGACCCTGGTTTCTTCCATGAAGCAAAAACCTGCTTCTTCCCCTTGAGTTCTCTGATATAGACTGCCTGTTCTATTATATACTTGCTGTGTAATCTTAGGGAAGTTCTTTATTTCCACTGAAGTTTTTAGTTTTCTTATCGATAATACGAGATGCTGATAAACACCTTATCACTTATTTACACTGAAGAGGATTAAATGAAACATATTAAATAAAACAACTAGTATGGTGACTGGCACAAGAGAAATACTTTATATATGACAGCTGCCAGCAATCTGCTGGTGGCAATAGGAGCAGCAATCGTGGTGGTGGTGGTAGAAGAAACAGTACTGGTGGTAATGGTAGTATGATTAGTGGAAAGAGATTTGGAAACCAAATAAACCACTTTGCTTTTTTAAACAGAATGGCAGACCAATACATCTGTACTTAGGAAACTAAGTTCTTGTTAATACAAATGACATTTACTCACTAATTTCATTTTATTCCTCTTTACCATTTAATACAGTTTTATTTGAAAATTGGAAACTATTCCAGCTGCTTCAAGAGGAGTAAAATAAAGGAAGCTGTATGTTTCCCTGGACTAGAGCCTAAAGTCTGAATGGTAAATGTTAGACTTGAGCAGGGTGATGTTAGCAGGAGCCCAAAAAGAAAACAAAATTACATCTTCCTGTTACTACTTGAATTGTGTCCCCTGAAAGTGTACGTTGAATTCCTAACAGTCGGTACCTGATAATGTGATCTTATTTAAAAATACGGTCTTTGCAAACGTAATCAAGCTAAGCTAAGGTTATTAGGGTAGGCCCTAAGCTATTATGACTGGTGAGAAGAGGAGAGACCCAGAGACAGCAAGAGAAAATGTGATGTGATGAAAGAGACAGGTGGGTGGTGTGGGCTGCTGTAAGCCAAGGAGTGCCTGGGGCTACCAGAACCTAGAATAGGCAAGGAAGAACCTCCCCTAGAGGATTCAAAAAGAGCGTGGCCCTTTGGAACTGCAATAACCACCTCCGAAGCTATGCAAGAATGTTTCTCTTGTTTTAAGCTATCCATTGATGGTAATTACCCTGGGAAACTAATCCACTTTCCAGTGGGGACTCTCCCATTTCAAACTCTTTGGAACTCCCCAAAGACCACAGGATAAAACTTTTACTCCTAAGCATGGTGAGAACAAGCATCTTCAGTAGCTGGCCATGCCTACTGCCCTTGATTCAACTCTCAGTCTCCCTGCCTCTGTCTAGTTGGGAAACCAGGCTGTTTAAGATCCTGATGCCTTTATTCAGGCAGAATCTCAAGCCTGTGTACATGATGAATACCAGCTCATCCTTCATGATGTGTCTCGTGCCAACTAGTTTTGAACATTTCCTAAACATACCTGTCCTTAGTGGTGCTGGCCATCTCCTACTTGGTTCCAAATATTGAATATTTCTATCCTAGCATCTGAAAAGTTTAATGCAATTTTTTTTTTTTTTTTTTTTTTGAGACGGAGTTTCTCTCTTGTTACCCAGGCTGGAGTGCAATGGCGCGATCTCGGCTCACCGCAACCTCCGCCTCCTGGGTTCAAGCAATTCTCCTGCCCCAGCCTCCTGAGTAGCTGGGATTACAGGCACGCACCACCATGCCCAGCTAATTTTTTGTATTTTTAGTAGAGACGGGGTTTCACCATGTTGACCAGGATGGTCTCGATCTCTCGACCTTGTGATCCACCGGCCTCGGCCTCCCAAAGTGCTGGGATTACAGGCTTGAGCCACCGCGCCCGGCCAGTTTAATGCAATTTTTATCTCTTTCTGTGAAATTCCTTGAGGTCAGGAACTATGTCTTACTTATATTTATGTTCTACACAAACAATTTTCATAACTAATGCTTTGTGAATGAATGAGGAATAGCAGGGATAAGTGAATAGATGGATGAATAAATGAACGAATGAATGAATGAGTGAATGAATGAATAATGAGTAAAGATACAAGTAAAAAAATAATCCTGAAATACCCTGAAGAGAAACTGGCACGGTTAGTCTCCCTATACTCCTTACTCCAACTCTTCACTGCTCAGAGCTTGGACGTCTCTGGAGATAAGAATCCCTGTTTTCTACTTCTCAGTGCTCATAGTTTTAACATGAATTAAGGTTTTTCTGACTCTGAAATACCCAGTGATGTTTGTTTCCCTTCCACCCTGAGTTCTCCCTAGACTGCTCAATCCATGGTTTTAACAAAACCAACCAAAAAATTCAGCAAGAACTTCTCAAGATTTTTATGTATCTTGTTCTTTCTATCTTGGAATCAGTTACTGGTATGGGGAAATGGATTACGATTTGGGTTTTAGTCCTACTGGTTCTGAGATGCTAGGAAAACATCCACGTGAAAATGTCAAGAAGACAAACAGGATTATGGTACAAGAGCTCAGATGAGAGGCCAGAATAGAGGGTGCAGTTTTGGGAGCTATCTGAAGCAGTGGCGGTGCACAATCAAAGAACAAGAAAGCATGAGGCTGCCGAGGGGAAATGGGGGAAGGGAGAGCAAGTAAGATCAGGGCCAAGGTAGGACCCTGGGGAATAAAAATACAGCAAACAGGAAAAAGTTATAAACAAAGGAGTAGGAGCCTTTGTCCTAGAATCCAGAAGAAAGAGGTTCTTAAGAAGAGAAGCGTTAACAATGCCCACACAACGAAAGCAGTAGGATGAGGGCTGGAATGAGGCCATTGGATTCTGCAATTTAGTAAGAGATTGTAGTGGAAGCTGTTACTTGGTGTCAATACATGAGTGCATGTGATGGAAAAGTGACGGAAAGGAGTGTAGACCCTTTTTAAAATTGTCTTTCTTACAAAATAAAGGAGACAAAATATGATACTTGCATGGACCAGAAAAAGAGAAACTTGATCTGAGGAAGGGTGGACGGGAAGGGATTGAGCTATAAAAAAGTGGAGATATGTAATGCAATAGGGTCCTACAGACTGTGGATGAGGATCAAATAGCACAGCAAGAGGGAAGAGAGGACACGGTGTCTGTAAAGGAGCAAGAAGAAGAAAAAAGATGAAGATATGGAGATCCTCCTAATCCATGGATAATCAGGCCCATTATTCCAGAAACATTTTAAATGTACTAATTTTACTTACATTTAAAATTTACTAAGTAGTGGCAGAGCTCAGCTACAGTCTTTTGGAAAAGAGGAGCTTCTTTGTAAAGTTCCAAATTTAGATCAATCGTTATGGAAAGGAAATCGTTACAAAATTATTACAGCTATTGTTCAAAAATATCAAACCAGCGTTTTTGTTCATCAATTCAGATTTAAAATTTAA
The DNA here is from genome assembly GCF_048565385.1 of Saimiri boliviensis. Classification (NCBI taxonomy): domain Eukaryota; kingdom Metazoa; phylum Chordata; class Mammalia; order Primates; family Cebidae; genus Saimiri; species Saimiri boliviensis. The sequence goes on from NC_133454.1 coordinate 57,505,905, forward strand.
TTTCATGGTACAATGAACCCACACATAGTTATATCTATTAAGGTCACCCACCCCCAGTCCATCAGCTTACTCTGGGCATTGATGACTATAAAACTCTTTAGGAGATAAGAATCACTGTATCCTACTTCTCAGTGCTTACCGTTTTAATGTGAGTTAAGGTTTTTCTGACTCTGAAATATGGGATGAAGTTTATTCCCCTGCTACTCCTGAGCTGTCGCTAGACTGCTTCACCCATGGTTTTAACAAAACAAACAGAAAAAATTGGGAAGAGCTTCTCAAAGTTTTGAGGCAGAGAGGTCAATAAGAACTTTTAATGAATTCTTTCATTGTTTCAAAAGAAGACACATGCAATTTGTGTGAATTATTTTCTTAGTTTCTTATTTCCTTTTTAAATCATCAGTTTCTTCTTTTTGATACTCAAAATGTGAAGGCCAGAATCCATTCAGTTTTTATGGTGTTTCTTATTATTGTAATAATGTGTGGTTAATGCATTAATTTTTTTGTGTCTTGCACACAGTAGGAATCTAGACTTTTCCTTTAGGGCAACATGGTAATTAGAAGATTGGGTTTGAATTGACTTGATAACATATTCACATCCAAGATTAAATGAACATAGACACACACAAACACACATACAATATTATCTATAATATATGTGTGTACATGTATATATATATACCCTAACATATATAAAATATGTATTTGTGTTTGTATGTGTGTGTATATATACACATACATATGTATACACACATACACATACCTGATGTGTATAAAGATAGATAGGGAGAGAGCATTTATATGTGAAAAGTTATTTTTAAAAAACCCAAAAAACAACTGCCTGGTCTTTCTTATGCCTCCCCTTAGAAGCTATGCCTTCAGTTCAATTATCTAAAATTTAGCACTTTCAGAGACTTAAATTGGGTTAGCAAGAAGGTCTAGAGATGTAGGGGGAAAAATAAATCCTGGAAAAATTATGAAAGCGTAATTAACATGGAGTAGAGCCGACCTATGAAACTGTGGAGCACTCACTGCCTCCCCTATCTAGACTATCTCCACATTGTCTGAATACTCTGGGTAATTGGCAGTCTCTCTTCTCTTTCTGCTTTCATTTCAGCAACAGTATTTTTTAATTACTAATTTGAAAAAATGCCAACTCTGATATATTTTATTATAAATGAAACTTGAATCCCTATCTCCCCAATCTAGAATATATATTTTCTCTCTATGGATATAGTAAGGACATAGTAAATATCTACGTAGCATAGATCCAGTAGATATATGGTAATGACTATTAAATGTCACTCAGCCCTGCATGGATTTAACCATTTATTCAACCAGTGAATGGTGATTGAAGGTCTCTTATCTGGCACTGAGACAGAAACAAAGACAAAGGAAGGCCTGTTTGCTGCCCTCAAATAGGACAAAATCTATTGGAGGAGATTATGCTGAATATAAATAATTGTACCATGAGATAAACGTGAATGGAAATATGTGTACAGCCACATGGAAACACTGGAGATGAAGCATGTAATTGCACGGGGACCACAGAGCCTTCCAGCAGAACCTCAAAGGCACCTGGTGGACTGAGGGGATCAAGGCATCCAGTGGGTAAGGACAGCATTTGCAAAGGAATCCAAACAGGCCATGTTTGGGGAATTACATGTGGCTTGGTGTTGAGGGAGAGAGATTAAAATACGTGAGGGTGAGGGAGAAAAAGCTAGTTATGACATGCCAAAAAATGTTTAATGTTTTCCTAATACTAAAGCAAGTAGGATTTCAAAATGACTTTTCTTTTCAGCTAGAAATAAGATAGAAACATTGAAGTTGTCTAGTTGCAAAGGAAAGGACTGTCAGTGGAAAGCGTCGGTGCCTGGGGGAAATGTTGGACTCTTTGGCTTTGAATCTTTCATTTTCTTGAAGAAATATATCTTGTCCCAATGGCCGGACATTGTGGTCTAATTCGGTAGATTTCAATGTGGTGATGATAATGCAGGCTGTAGTTGGAAGACTTTTTTATTGAATCCAACAGAGAGAAGGAGTCTGAGCTGAGACCTCACTGTACTGCAAAAGGATGAACACATTTTCTTCGTTTGAGGCGTAGACTACAGGCAGTTTCCCTATTTGGGAAGGAAAATATGATTTCAAGTGCTTAAAGCATCAAGTGATTCTTTCAAACTGTATTTTGATGAGGTAAGTATGAATAAATGAGAAACGTATGGATTTCATTTTCCTGATGATCCATACAGATTTAAAATTAAGGAGCAAGAAGCTTGAGGCAAATCATGCTTTGGATTTAATCCAAACACAAACGTTTGAGAAATCATTTGGAATTTTCGTGAATCTGCATGGAAATCCAGTTATGCATCTTTCCATCATGTGCTTTGTGAATTTTTCTCAAAATCCAACTTTTGGTGAACACAGAGTCATCTGTGGAGAAATAGTCCAAACAGGGTTGAGAAAACTTAGTGACTATGTTGGATACACAGTGACCTCATGTGCCTCAATAAAAATGTCAGCTCCGGAGACAAGCTTCCACAGACCATCTGAAGCAGGGATGTCCAATCTTTTGGCTTCCCTGGGCCACATTGGAAGAAGAGCTGTCTTAGGCCACACATAAAATATACGAACAGTAATGATAGCTGATGAGCTTTGAAAGCATGCAAAAGTATCTCATGATGTTTTAAGAAAGTTTATGGATTTGTGTTGGGCTGCATTCAAAGCTGTCCACGCACGACGGGTTGGACAAGCTTTATTTAAAGAGCCCCTTTTTATTCCTCTCACCTTAACATACAATCATATCCATTGCACTAACAGATTTCACTAAGTTATGCTGCAATAACAAGCAGTCCCTATATCTTAGTGGCTTATAGCAATGAAGGGTTTGTTTCTCATTCTTGTCACACTCCAATGGGCTGTGGGGAGGCTGAGGTCTCCTCCATGTAAGTAGGAAGCAGGTAGAAAAAGCAACCCCTGTCTGGGACACTCCATTTGTGAGGCAGAAGGAAAAAGTTGTTGGCAAAACCGCAGAGTGGTTCCTCAAACTTTTGTCTAGACAAGGAGGCATACATAACGTCCACTCTTGGCTCACTCGTCAAGGCAAGTCATATGTTCAAGCTCAATCACAGTGAGATAAGAATACGCTTCCCACAGGGAGGGGCAGCAGGGAGCTACCTTAGAGGGAATGAGACAGCAAAAATTTGAATACATGACATAATCTACTATATCTATTATCTTTTAGCATTATTACATTTTGCAACTGGATTTTCTGGTTTAATATTTGCCCCCTCAAATTGCAACCTGCATAAGGGCAAAGATCTTATCTTACGTTTATCACATAATAGGTGCCGGTGTTTAGGACATGCTACATAGATATTTGCTGGATAAATAAATGAAGTTTCTGCTTTTCCTTCTGAAAATTGGGCATGTGGATATCTGTTCTTTATAGGAATGATAAGAAGATCAAATGAGAAAATTAACCTTCCTTCCTTATTCTTAGGGCACAAGATTGCAGAAATTCTTTTTAGGACAAATCATGTGACTGCTTTCCAGACAGATGAGAAAAAGCTTGCACCCCAGAAAAGATACTGTTGCATGCAGTTCTCAGATTTTCTTCCAATTTCCAGCCTTTTCCCTGCCGTCTGCAGCATCAGTGAGCCCCACTGGCAGCAGAGATTGGTCTGTTCCTGTGTTTTCTCTCTGGGTGAACTTGTTCCAGGGAGATACAGAGGGACTTATCAAGGCTCCGGGCTTCTCTATTAACAGGATCAGGATAGTGTTTGCCTGGTCTTTAGATACCCAGGCCCCTGACAATAACTCATCTGTATTACTTAAAAATATCTCTTTGGGATCCTCCTCCAGTTCAAGTGGGTTGAGAATCCTGTTAGAACATCTGACTGATTGCTGGAGACTCAAGAGTTTGTTTTGTTTTAATAAATGTTTCAGATGGGCGAATCAAGAGCAACTCATATTGTTTTCTCGAATTTCCCAGGGAAACATATTTATTGTGGATTAGCCTTGAAAACAGAGAGCTGACAAAGATCCATAGTATAATAATAATCATGCTACTTTTTCCCTGTTCTGGAGCTTTAAAATGATATTCAGCATTAATCAATCATCTTACTTCTCACTGAGTTAATTCAACACAGTTAATAATTTGGAAGCTTGATATGCCTGTTATATTTCTGGACACTATCATTACAATTACACATTTTTGTCTTAATGTTTGTTTTTCTTGACAGATACAGATCCACATACTTGCTTCTCTAGTTCCCAAGTACAAAGTCTAGAGATTATTCTTAACCAATTAGCCTATTTGGGGGGGTCCTCATTGCATTGGAAGTTCTTTGGGAACCTGGACATTTAGTTCCAACCCCACTCCTGCTGCCTTAGGATTCCCAGGGACCCTCTGTCTTGGGAGCACAGATTGCTTTTCTCCAGATGCCACTTAATGAGCAGTATCTTCCCTTCACATTGTGGATGAGGACAAAAAAATCCATTCCGGGACTGTGGATGTGCCTAGATCCCACAGCTTCTGCTTTGACTTCACCAGGACCCTGAACAACCTGGAGGAGAATGAGTTATGCTTTGATGGCAGTGGCCAAGACATTGAGCTTTCTTGTTCTTTTCCCAGGAATAGCAAAGAGCAGTGTCCAGCTGCTGCCTGCCTAGGCAGACTGCACTACAGGAAGACAGCTCAGATGTGGGGAACAGAGGGCGTGAGTGAATTCCGCTTCTTTTGTGTCTTTAACGCTCCAAGCTGGAGAGAGGCTTTCAGAAATTACTCAGTATATTCCCCCTCATCCCTTAAGTGAATTCCTTCAGGCTCCCTTTTAACCTTCTTCTCCTTCTACCCAGGATCTTTGGGTGGCCTTAGGATTCAATTTGTCCCTGTATTTGGGTAACTTCAAAAGTTCAGCCCACATTCCCCCCGATCTCCAGGCTTCTATTCCAAGATTTAATGGACATCTTCACCTGGATGTCCTGTACGTACTTCAAATAGAACATGCCCCAAATGACAGTGCTTATTGCTCTCCTCAAACCTGTTTTTCTTCCTCTGTGCCCTTTTCTAGAGAACTGAGTGCTACCTCTTCCCTTATCCTGGGCTAGCTGCTTCTTAGCTACCACCCTGTAGTTTAGCAACCCCTGCTCTTTTGCCTCTCCTCTGATCACAAGATCTTTGGAAACAGTTGTGTTAACTATCATTATGGCCCTGAATAATGGAGCCTAGAAAGTATGAGTCAGTACATGTTTGTGTAAAAATTACTGAATCAAGTGAGTATTATCTTAACTCATAATGTAATCAAGTCTGGCATCATCAGTGTGAACAGAGTGGAGAAGGCTGGGAAGGGTCTGGACATGGGTCTAGACCAGTTAATTGCAGAGAATGGGGATCAAGAGAAGGTACAGTCCAGCAGCTAGGACACAAAATGTGGAGAATGTGGTGACAACAGGCCTCATATCAGGCAAGTAGAGGGTGCCAAGGTGATGTGACAGTGCAGTAGATAGAGTCCAGGGAGGAAACATTTAAGACCCAAACACAGATGGTACCAGGAATACACCCTGGAAAGCAGTGAGAGCTGGGCAGGGCGCCTGGGAGCCCACAGACAGGACTGGCAAAAAGCAAGGTCAAGGGAGTGAGTTGTTTTCCAAGCCAAGAAAGAGGCATAGTTCTTGCTTCAGGCATCCTGATGGAGGTTTAAGGGGAGCACTCCTCCCAGTGTGGATCTCCAGTGGGCACTTACTTAGACCTGGGACCCAAGGGCTGGCTGGGTTGTCCATAGGGACACTTGTGGCTGAGAGCCAGGATATGGTACTAGGTCTGCTAATGTTCCTCCTACACTGGTCAGCCTTATCCTAGAGTCAAAAAGGGATTAGGTTCTGAGTAAGCGGTAAGGACCCTGGCTTTGAGAAGAGGTGGTGCTGCAAATTAGATGGGCCTAACACATTTTAAATGTCTGTATTGGTCCTATTTAAAGCATTAGTCAGGCCAGGCGAGGTGCTTCATGCCTGTAATCCCAGCACTGCGGGAGGCTGAGGTGTGTGAATCACTTGAGGCCAGGAGTTCAAGACCAGCCTGACCAACATGGCTAAACCCCGTCTATACCAAAAATACAAAAATTAGCCGGGTTTGATGGTGGGTGCCTGTAATCCCAGCTACTCAGAAGGCTGAGGCAGGAGAATTGCTTGAACCTGGAAGGTGGAGGTTGCAGTGACCTGAAAATGCACCACTACACTCCAGCCTGGGGGACAGAATGAGACCCCATCTCATAAATAAATAAATAAGGAAGATTAAGTTAGCTTTCTCATGTATGAAAACATCTTCTGGAAACTAGGTGAAGGATATATGGAGACTCTGCACTATCTTTGTAGTTTTTCTATAAATCTAAAATTATTCCAAAATAAAATCCTGATTTAAAATATTTATTTAAAATAATTAATGTTTTATTTATAGTTTAACTCCTAACTGGATTTAGAATATTGAATTTAAATATGCGGGGACCTTCCATTGAAAAGAAATCTAATGGGTGATACCTAATTCCTTACTGGTATCAGGTGATGCCAAGCTAGCTAGGCGTGGTGTAGATGACAGAGAGACATTTACTCAGTAGATAACTTCCGTAGTCACAGAGGCTGTCCTGGGGTCCTTTCCATGGAGCACGTTCAGAAAACGGCAGTGCTTCTTACTCTAGTTCTTACACTCTGACCCGAGTACCAGGGTGAGATGAGAGATGACGGGCTCTGAAAAGAAGGAAAGTGTAGAGGGAAGGGGGGCCTATGGCATTACAGTGTCACAAAATTGAAGTCAACACTTTCTTTGCTGCTTCCTCTACTTTCAAACGCATCAGCCCCTGCCTGTCCTTAGATGACCTTGTTTCTTGGAGTTGCTGGTTGACAAGTAAGGTGGCCAGCGGAAGACAGTTGCTCTGTTCTGGTGCTGGAACTTACAACCTGTCATCCTTTGCTGTCTGCAGAGCAGAGAACACAGCCAAGCCGGCAGGGACAGTGTGTTGTATGAGTCCGGATGTCATTGGAATGATGCAATTTATTTACACATATCAAGGAACAGCCATAAATCTTTACCACTGCTCCCTGTCTCAGTCTCCCAGTGGTCAGGAAAAATTACAGCAGGGGTGGAGAGGAGATGGAAGGGACCTAAGACGGTGATAACTTTTCTCTGAGTCTAAACCTGGTACAAAGATGTGGATGCAGTGGTCATAACACCGGCATATTTATTAACCTGCACATCCAACGGCATTCTTAATATGGTGCCCTGACCTGTGTGAGAACCAAAGCTCCTAAATATATTTACAAGTAAGAGGAGGGAAGTTAATTGATTGAGAAGATTTCAAACAATCTCAGAGAGAGAGACAGAGAAAGAGAGAGAGAGAGAAGTGCAGTGAGTTCAATAACTAGAGAGAGAAAGCATGAAAGAGAAGACTCAACAAAATCGAGTACAAATTAAAAATCCCTCTTGAGTGTTATGTTATCAGTGTTGGAGTGAATGGTGGACAAATAATCATTGAGCTCAGCAAGAAAACCTGAATTATTTCTAAGCAGGCCAACCTGCCTCAGGAAGGGAAACTATGTAGCTGCCAGGAATCTTAGTGAACATTCTTTTAGACAGCTCCTAAATTACTTCCTTCTTATCTTCTCCTTCTGGGGGCTTCCCTTTGATTGGGCAATGTCCAAAAATTCCAGTCTGGGAGGCTTCTCAGATAGAATTAACTGAAGAGAGGGGCTGGAGACCCGCCAGGGCCGGACGATGCATCATCATTCAGGGCAGCCCTGGGGGAGTCATTGGCTCAAGAGGAAGGTCTTATTTACAGAGAACAGGAAGTCAATGGGTCTAGGTTACCAAGTCACTGAAGAGAGACCAATGAAAACAAGATTATCTGAAGAGAGAGGACAGAGTGTCAGGACAGAAATTAGGTCTCAAAGAAAATACCTAATTCCCAGAGAAAATGTGGAATTTTAAGAAGTTCCCTAGCTCAAGTGAAGTGAACAAGATCAAGTTCAAATATCCCTGTGTGCACCTTGTATGATCCTTGGTAAAACCCCTGGGCCAGTTTCCTCATATATAAAAAGAAAGCCTGTGATAGCAATCTTACAGTGGTGTCACAAGAATCAATTGCAATGACACATATATAAAAATTGTGGTTGCAATGTGGACCAGATAAGACACCTTTGACCTTGAACAGGACTGATTTTATCTATTTTCCCCACCTTCCCCCAACCTCACCTCATCAGTTGTGAGACTAAGTGCATTTTTATTGTATTTTTATTAGTTATATGCAAAGATCTTATTTCCTCTTTTTAATTTGCTCACATTACAGACAGGTAGTGTTTTTGATGACTAGACTGTTAGCATATTGTATTTACAGTGAAATCCCTGTTGATATTTTTCCATTGATTTATTTCCTCACATCCATCACGATTGCTTTAAAATACCTACAAATTGGTCAAAACTCTCTGCTTGACAGCCCTATTCACCCATAAGTCATTTCTTTCTGTATTTGGAAATAGGCCATGAGGGATTATCTACATATCTACGTATCTTTTGTGTTTAAATTTATGTACACAAAACCTGCCTCCATGGAATAATACCACGCCTTCTGGAAATACTGCACAATTAATTCTCTTGGCTGAACTTTAAACAAGGAAACACAAATAGGCATTTCCCCCATTTTATGGAGTAAAACAGAGGCCCAGCCACTCAGAATGAATATTATAACTGATTAGAGTCTATGTCTCTCAAAACCCAAGCCGCTTATCCCCCATAACATAGTCTTTCTCACTCACTTCAGACAGCTCCCTCTATTCTTCATTTGACTTTCTATGGAAAGCCACTACCTCTGTTTGGCCAACCAGGACAGTTTACTTTGGGTTGGGGAGATTGAGGGAGATAACACAAGGGCCTAACTCTGCTACAGGTCTACCCAGAATGCCTCTGGCTAACACCTTCCCAGTTGCCTTGTTTGCCTGGTAAATAGAGGTGATGCTGGTCATTCTCTGACTCTCCCTTCATCTGATTCTGCAATAGCTGTGACTCCACCAGTTGCTGTATAAAGCATTAAGTATTTGGCTATTCTATCAGGTACCTTCAAGGCATCACACATGAATCTTAAGGTGCTAGGCCAGAAGAATAGATTTTAAGAGCTCAGGGGAAGAGAAGTGTGCCTGCAACCTGCTTTCAGCCCAAGAGTCAGAGGTAGATGATTGGATGTCATTAAAAGAGAATTCCTAAGCCTGGGGACATAATTAACAGAACTGTGGCCACCTGCTGTCAGGTGCCAGCATTGGGGGTAATTAGTAAATCGGGTACCTGAGGACCACAGGGCTAAGAAGGAAAAGAAACAGAAAAAGAGCATTTAAAGAAGCAGACTAAAATCCCAGAAAAGACCTTGGGAGTTTAGAATAGCATTCTGGAAAAAAAAAAAAAATCAATGGGTTCCGTTATGAGTGGCTGAAGCAACAACAGCCCTGGCCTGGTGAAATATCACTGGACCCATGTGCCCAGGGTTGGAGGCTGACCTAATCATTGCCCAAAGCCAGCGTCATTGTGCTACAAGGTCTATCCTCAGCATCCTGTAAATAAAGAAAAGGGGAGCAATCGATATGGGACATGACGAAAGCTCAGGAAAGCCAAAGGGAGTTGGCAGGTCACGGGAGGAGAGAGGCAAGAGAAACAAAAAAGCCTGAGATGTCAGCCTCAGATTTCTCAAGCAACACAAAGGATGTTGGATTTCAATGCACACTGCTTGGCTCTGTTCGCAGTATAAAAGGGAACAAGGTGGTCAGTGTTAAAGGGGAGAGGAAAAAATGGCTGACGACAGTCTTGGAGCTGAATTAAAAAACATCAAATTAAAGGCATGTGTATTGAACTGAGGAGCTGAGTGGGGGTGCTCACCCCAAAACTCTACAATTACCAAGTCTGGTACCTGGGCTCCCAGGCACATATCAACCAATGAGAGGGGTCAGGGAGCCCAAAAATGTCGTAAACCACCTCTTCCCACAGAGTCTTTCCCACTTGCACATGAAGTCCTTTTACTTACTGCTTTGATTTTCACCAGCAGGCAAACATTCCTGAGGAGACATAACCTTCATATGAGTTTCAGCAATTTTCTCCAGAGCATGTTTGACAGTAGAAGTTACCATGTTTTTACCTTTAACGATTTTTTTTTTTTTTTTTGAGACAGAGTCTTGCTGTGTCCCCCAGGCTGGAATGCAGTGGTGCAATCTTGGCTCACTGCAACCTCCGCCTCCCGTGTTCAAGCGATTCTCCTACTTCAGCCTCCCAAGGAGCTGGGAGTACAGGCACACACCACCATTCCTGGCTAATTTTTCTGTATTTTTAGTAGAGATAAAGTTTCACCATGTTGGCCAGGCTGGTCTTGCACTCCTGACCTCAAGTGATCCACCCACCTTGACCTCCAAAAGTACTGGGATTATAGGTGTGAGCCACCATACCTGACTCAACTTTAACCTTTTAAAGACACTGTCAGCTTTCCAGTGTTGCTGGCCTGTTCATCACAGTAGACAACAAGAATGGTACTCCCTAGAGTTGTGCAAAATAGTGACTCTGCCCTCATCCGTTCCAAGCTAGTTTTTCCTTGAGATTCCTATCTAACTCAGTTTCCAGGACTTGTGGCTCCAAATTCTTTAGGTTTATTGCTGTGGCTACTTGTTTAATTTCTGATCTTCTTAGCCTCAGACTATATATGGATTCTGTGGATCTCTTGTTTCTAGATCCTTACATTTCTCTTAACTCCCAGCTTCCAGGACCCCCTGGGTCTCCCCTACTCCTACTGTGTCCTTACTTGATGTCTCCTGCCTCCTTCAGCCTTGACTTGTAACTGGTTTTTTGTGAGTATTCATTACTCGTAATCTTGGTGTGATCTGGATACATGAGGGAGGTGGTAAGGAGATCAGAAAAGAAGAAAAGGAAAAAGAGAAGTAAACACCTAAGCATAAACTACTCTCTGAACAAGACCTTCACCATTAGAAAACACCCTTTCAACAGCTGCCAATGAGATAATTTGTTGGGTAACTTTTAATACACTGTATACCCAGATCTTTGTTTTCAAATACTTTAAAATCAAAGCAATTACAACTATTCTGAAACATTACATTCAAAGAAAAAAATATATGTACATGGAAGAGATGGTGATTCCCACCAATTGTCATAATATTTGGATCTTTCAATAACTAAGATTCTTTACCCTGAGTGGACTTAAATTCTAGTCCTAGTTTTGTTATTAACAAAAGTACACAGCCTTATCTAACTCAAATCTATTTTCTCACATTGAAATTTAAAAAAAAATTACCCTTGATAGTTTATTACAGATGAAGCAAAGAAAGCTGTAGGTACCAGTAAAAGAATAAAGGGCTAGGAGCTGTCTATCTAAGTGCTATGGTTCTGTCAGTCAACTGTGGCCTTAACTGTCAAGACAGTTAAGTTGAATTTTCTGCAAAACTGAATCTAATATCTCTTCCAGCTTTTAAATGCCAAAGTCCTATGAGTCTAAGTGAATAGAGATAAAAGACTATTAGAAAAATTAAAATATTGAAGGATTTTTGCTTTAACTAATTGTACAGATTAATTTAGTTTTACTCTTTCATAATAGGCCTTTCTGTTTAAGATTATATACTTTGGCAATGGAGATTTCTTGGTTAGATGATGGGACTCTAGAACTCCCACATCTCAAGGTAGACACTGAGAACATTATAAGGTAATTTCTCATTGTACTATATGGAGAATCTATTTTTTAAGTTTGTTTAGGAGTTTAATACATTCTGTTTTAAATATGATTTTTCAAAATTAGAATATTTATTTTAACATGGCTATATAACTCAGCATCTTTTTTTCTCTTTCTTAGAATTCATACAAAGCGAAAACATTCTGAAATTAAATTTTAAATGAAATTAAAATAAAGATATAATATGCAGATTGAAAAAAGATGTAAGAGCTTCCAATAACTGTTGAGATTGCAATGAAGCTGTGAAGAGAAGTGTAGAAAGAGTGCTCAACAGTGGCAGATCTCAAAAATAGTAGCAATATACTTCTTGTAGGGATAGGACCCACTTCATTCTTTGCCAAAATATGGTCAGCAAACTGGATGGATAACATTGGTGGTTGAAGTCAATATGATAAAAATCAATAAACAAAAACCAAGAAAGTCTTTATAAAGAATAAAACAACAAACATATATTTTGGAAGCAATCTATATTTGTATCAGTTAGAAGACTATTCTATCCCCTCTCCCTCTATAAGAACCTCCTGCAAAGAACAGGTCCAGGAGAATTCAAGAATCACAATAAGGTTATAGGAAAAGCATTGATAGAATGATGCTATAATAAAAAGAGGAAAACATCAAAAGTTATAAACAAGACAACATGAATCTATTTATAAAAAAAAAAAAACTATATAAATGGAGATATGTGCCATGTTTGTGGATTGGAAGTTTCAAATTGGTTCGTCTCCCCATATTGAGCTGTAGATTGAACACAATCCCAATAACAATCCCAGCAGGATGTTTTGTAGAAATCAGCAAGCTAATTCTAAAATTAATATGAAAATGCAAGGGACAAAGAATAGCCATACAAATCTCAAAAATAAAGAAAAATGTTATAAGATGATAGTATTTGATTTAAGGCTTACTCCAGAGCTAGAGTAATCAGGACAGGCATAATAATAGATATAGAAGCCAATGTGACACAAAAGAGTCCAGAAAGAGATTCACACATATGCAATCAATTATTATTGCCTATGGCACTAAGGCCATTCAGTGGGGAAAAAAGTCCTCTTTTAACAAATAATATTGTTAAAATAGGGTAAACATATGCAAACTAAAACAAGAAAGAAACTGGAATACTACCTATACACAAAAATAAATTTGATGTGGATTATATTTCTAAGCAATAACAATAACAGCAAAAAAACACACCTTACTAATAGACAAAAAATACCAGAAAATTCTGCAATAGAACAGATGAAGAGTGTGATCATGAATTAAAAGAGATAAAATAATTTTTTTAAAAAAATGCTTCTAAAAGTTATACCCTAAAGCAGAATCACAAGAACCCAGAGAAAAGATGTTAAAACACAGGACAAGGTGGAACATGAGCTTAGCGAACTTAACAATATAGTGAAGGGGAAATTCTTATTGCAGAAACAAAATCAAAGTTTAAGAAGCCCAATGATAAATAGACACTACAGAAAACACAGAACAGATTATGAAACATAAAAATGAAATATGAACAAAAGTAAACTAATTAAACACCACAAATAAACAAGATAAACAGAAGGATAGAATTTCAAAAGGTAAAAGCAGACATTAGTGAATTAGGAAACAGAAAAACTAATGCACAAGAATGTTAATGATTTGAAATAAATCAGTGTATCAGATTAACTGCAATTTAACCTGATAAGTGAAAAAAGAGTGAAAGTGAAAAATAAGAATCATATAAGCAGAAAAAATTAAGATACTCTTAAGAAAAGGTTTTGTTCAGTTGTATGCAAGTTTGAAAGCTTGGACAAAAGAATTTTAGGACACTATGATTAACTAGCATTGACCCCAAAAGAAATAATATAACTAAATGAATAAATTGTCCCTGAAAAGATGTCCCCCTCCCTGACACACACAAAACGTTAAGGATATTTTATAGGATAATTTTATCAAAACTTTAGAGTATGTGATTCCAATTCTACGTAAGCTGTTTCAAAGAATAGTGAAAGAAGAGTATCTTGCAAGTTAGCTTATGAAGTTAAATAGTAACTTTCAAATTATTTTTTAAGCAAAAAACTCCAGACAAATTCTTTATTAAAAAATGATAAACCAGGCCAGGGACAGTGGCTCATGCTTGTAATCCCAGCACTTTGGGAGGCCAGATGAGTAGATCATGAGGTCAAGAGATCAAGACTGTCTTGGCAAACATGGTGAAGCCCCATGTCTTCTAAAAATACGAAAATTGGTTGGGTGTGGTGGAGTGCACCTGTAGTCCCAGCTATTTGGAGGCTGAGGAAGGAGAATCGCTTGAACCTGGAAGATGTAGGTTGTGGTGAGCCGAGATTGTGCCACTGCACTCCAGCCTAGTGACAGAGTGAGACTCTTCTCAAAACAAAACAAAAAAAGAACCAATGTCATTTTTAATATTTTTTCAAAAATCCTAAGCAAAATATTTATAAATAAAAACTGGTAGAAAAAAATGCATAGTGACCAAGTGGAATTTATTGAAGGAAGGTAACATTTATTCAGTATTAGGAAAATTTTTGACATATTTTATCCTATTAATAGATTTAAGGAGAACGAAATCACATAAACATGTTCATAGATGCTAAAAAAAAATACTTGGACAAAATACAGCAGAAAAACTGAGAATCTTCCCCTTACCTTGCACCATGAATTAGCACCAAGTAACATAGAATAGTGGTTTATCACTAGAAATAAGGTAAAAGCAAGGAAAGAAGACTACCCTATGACATACACACAGGGATGGTTGAAACCTATGCGTGGAATTGGACTGAGGAATACCCACCTACATGCCCTGCAAGAAAATAGAGATCCAGAGCTGGAGGAATTTGAAGACTGACACATACAGAGAATTATAATAGTAACTACAAAATTTAAACCCCATTCAATTAATGACAAGTTTGAAATAAAATCTGTCCAGAGACACACAAAAATGACCTAGCGGAAGGAAAGATAGAATGATTTCTGGACATAAATGTAATTTACCCTTATATTTATTGTTCTAAATTTATGGTCAACTGATTTTCTACAAAGGTATAAAGGCGATTCAGTGGAGAAATGACAACATTTTTAACAAATGTTTCTAAAATAATGAGACATCCTTATGGGAGCAATCAGGCAAAGAAACGTGAAAGACATGTCACCAAAGATATGCAGATGGCAAATAAATGCATGAAAAGATGTACAACATTGTCAGGACAACGCAAATTAAAACCTCATGAAATGCCACTACATACCTAAAACAGACAAGCAGAAAAGACTAACCATACAAAGTATTGGCGAGGATGTGCAGGAACTGCTAATCTCATACACTGCTCATGGAAATATAAAGTAATATAACCATTTTTTAAAACAACTTTATGAATCAATCAACAAAAATAGGATAAGTACTTCAGTACCTCAAACATTTTTCTTTTCCATAAAAGCAAAAAAAAAAAAAAAAGTGGCAGAAATTTCCAGACTCAATTTTTTCAGAACTTAAGCAATTACTGAGTTTTCTAGCAACCCAGGGAGCATTTATTGAAAAAAAAAAAATAGCAGAATCATGGTAATAACAGTGAATCTTATAGTATTTAAATCACATTATTTCCCCTCTCCTTTCTCCAACTCTGTGATAGCCTTGAAAAATAAAAACCTGCATTCTCAATGCAGCCTTCCAGACACTGGAAAGAGCAGAATGAAGCCAAGCCTCTTTCAAAACATCATGCACAAAGAATTGTCATTATTTAATCTGTCTGGTGGTTTCCTAGAAGACCCTGCTTACAAGGCTGCAGGTATTTTATTTAACTTGGAGCTCACCCAATATGAAAAGCCTTTTTCCTAGGGAGCACATGTTTAAAACAGTTCCTGGCTACTGTTTTAACCTTGTGGCTACCTAATATAAGGGATATTGATTAGCAATGAAAAATAGAGTAAACAAAAAGCTTAAAAGAAAAAGCTGGAGTATTAAGAGCTAGCTACTTAAGCAGAAAGTAAACGCTAAGAACTAGTTGTCAATTGTCTGACTGAGTGTTGAATGTCAGCCTCCGCACATGCACATGCACAGCCTCTTGGCAAAGACTAGATTGGTTCTTGGCTGTGGTATGCTGAATAATGGCCATCAACAATGCCCAGGTCCTAATCTTTGGAACCTGTGAATATTCTCTTATATGGCAAAATAAACTTATTGATGTCCTTAAGCTAAAGGATATCTATATGTGAAACAAAAGAACAAGGTAACATGAGGACTGACACAAGATGCTACACTGCTGGCCTTGAAGATGGAAGAAAAGAATGTCCCATCAACTAGGGAATGCAAAGAAGAAAAGTCTCAGAGCTGGAAATGGCCAGGAAGCAAATTCTCCCCTTGATCCTCTAGAGCATATGCAGTCCTGCCAACACCTTAATATCACTTCAGTGAATCTGATTTGAGATTTCTGACATCCAGAACTATGAAAAAATAAAAGTGTGTTTTTTAAGACACAAAGCTGTGGTAAAATTTTTTTAGAGCAGTAGAAAACTACTACACAAGCATTTAAGAAAACCTTATTTAGTTGTTAACTAACTACTAAGCTAGAGACTTCAGTGGGCACACAGAATAAACAACACATACTTCACAGAATTAGTTTATAAAGTCAGTAAACAACAACAAAAACAAAAATCAACTAAAACAAGCAGAAACAAGAAACCATGGGGATCAGAGAGAATCTGATTTCCAGCACTGCCATATTCAATTATTTAAAATGTCTATTTTTTCCATACAAAATTATGAGATATGGAAAAAACAAGTTAAGTATGGCCCATACTCAGAGATAAATGCAGTCAGTAGAAACTGTCCCTGGAGAAGCCCAGACCTTGGACTTAACAGACGTAAATATAGATCAATATTTTAAAAATACTCAAAGAACAACAAATTTAAATAGCTAAAGGAAAATATAAAAATGATGTCTCATGAAATAGAGAATATCAAAAGATACAGAAATGATTTTAAAAATAAAAATTCTGAGGTTGAAAAATATAGTATTTGAAATTAAAAATTTACTAGAGGTAGTCAAGATAATGTTTGAGCAAGAAGAATTCTTGAACTTGAAGATAAGTCAGTTAACATTATCTAAGCTGTGATTTACATGAAAAAGAGTTCAGGAGGTTAGTTATTAAGCTAATCAGAGAGGCACGAGAGAAAGCAAAAGCTGAATTCGAGGAAATCCAAAAACAATACAAGAAGTGAAAGGAAACATTTTCAAGGAAATAGATAGCTTAAAGAAAAAAATCAAATTCAAGAAACTTTGGACACACTTTTAGAAATATAAAATGCTCTGGAAAATCACAACAATAGCATTGAACATGTAGAAGAAAGAAATTCAGAGCTCAAAGACAAGGTCTTCAAATTAACCCTTTCTAACTAAGACAAATAAAAATAAAAATAAGAAAATGTGAACAAATCCCAGGAGACTGCAAGGAGTCTGGGATTATGTTAAACAACCAAACCTAAGAATAATCAGTGTTCCTGAGAAAGAAGAGAATTCTAAAAGCTTGTAAAACGTATTTGAAAAAGTAATCGAGGAAAACTTCCCCAGCTTTGCTAGATACTTAGACATGCAAATACAAGAATCATAAAGAACACCTGGAAAATTTATTGCAAAAATATCATCATTTAGACACATTGTCATCAGATTATCTAAAGTTACGATGTAGCAAAGAATCTTAAGAGCTGTGACAGAAGCACCAGGTAGCCTATAAAGGAAAATCTGTCAGATTAACAGCAGATTTCTCAGCAAAAAACACTACATAGTAGAAGGAATTGGAGCCCTATCTTCAGCTTCCTCAAGCAAAACAATTATCAGCCAAGAATTTTGTATCCAGCAAAACTAAGCATCATATATGCTTAGGAAAGACACTGTCTTTTCAGACAAACACGTGCTGAGAGAATTCGCCATTAAACTGCTAAAAGGAGCTCTAAATCTTTAAACAAATCCTGGAAACACATCAAAACAGAACCTCTTTAGAGCATGAATCACATAAGACCTATAACACAAAAATACATCTTAAAGAGCAAAACAAAACAAAACCAAAAAAGGACACAGGCAGCAAAGAGCACAATGAATGCAATGGTACCTCACATTTTAATGCTGACACTGAATGTAAATAGCTTAAATGCCACACTTAAAAGGCACAGGACCACAGAAT
Organism: Saimiri boliviensis; assembly: GCF_048565385.1. Lineage (NCBI taxonomy): Eukaryota > Metazoa > Chordata > Mammalia > Primates > Cebidae > Saimiri > Saimiri boliviensis. Next base: position 57,523,820 of record NC_133454.1, read on the forward strand.
GAATAAGAACTAATCAATCAACTATCTGCTGCCTTCAGGAGACTCACCTAACACATAAGGACTCATATAAACTTAAAGTAAAGGGGTGGAAAAAGGCATTTCATGCAAATGAACACCAAAAGTGAGCAGGGGTAGTTAATCTTATATCAGACAAAACTGTAAAGCAACAGTAATTAAAAGAGACAAAGAGGGACATTTTATAATGGTAAAAGGCCTTGTCCAAAGGGCAAATATCACAGTCCTTCACATACATGCACCTAACACTGAAGCTCCCAAATTTATAAAATGATTACTAATAGACCTAAGAAATGAGATAGACAGCAACACAGGAATAGTGGGGGACTTCAATACTCCACTGACAGCATTAGACAGGTCATCAAGACAGAGAGCCAACAAAGAAACAGTGGATTAAAACTATACCTTGGAACAAATGGCCTCTGCTTCTTTTTTTTTTTTTTTTTTTTTTTTTTTCTTTTTGAGTTGGGAGTATCACTGTGTTGCCCAGAGTGGACTGGAACGTCTGTGCTAAAGCAATCATCCTGCTTCAGCCCCCCAAGTAGCTGGGACAACAGGTTCATGCCATCGTACCTGGCACTCTTGCCACTTCTATTCAATATTTTGTGGAGATTCTACTCAGGGAAATCAGACAAGAAAATGAAATAAAAGATGTCTGAATTATAAAAGATGCCAAAGTGTTTTTATTTGCAGATGACATGATCTTGTATACAGAAAATCCCAAGGAATCCACAAAAGATCTATTAGACCTGATAAATTCAGTGAGGTTTCAGGAAGTAAGATCAATACACAAAAATTCATTGTCTTTCTATACATTTTTAAGGAATAATCTAAAAATGAAATTAAGAAAATAATTCTATGACAGTATAAAAAAGAATAAAATGAGAATAAGTGTAACAAAATAAGTTTAAGGATTCCACACTGAAATCTATGAAACGTTGTTGAAAAAGTTAGACCAACTAAAGAAATGAAGCCATGTCATGCTCATGGATTGGAAGACTTAATATTGTTAACATGATAATACTCCCTAAATTAATCTTCAGCAATGTAAAGGGATGTAAATTGATGCAACAGGCAACACAGTCTATGGTCATATCATCTTGAATGTGCCAAATCTCATTTGATACATGAAACAACAGACTTATTTCAAAATAATGATATCATTGAGAAAAGCAGCATTTTATTAAAAAGTGCATACTGCATTGCTCCATTTATATAAAATTCTAGAAAACCCTTAGTGGCAGGAATCATGTTACTAGTTTCCCGAAGATGAGGGTCAGAGCAGATGTCTTAGAGGGGAATTTTAACAGGTCAAGAAAAAGAAACTTTTAGGGCAAGAGATATATTTATTATTTGATTTTTGTGATTTCATAGGTATATATAGTCAAAACTTATCAAATTGTATACTTTTAATAAGTGCAGATTAATATTTTCAACTGCAATTAAGTTACTAAAATAATTAGACAATAAATTTTCTAATTAAAAGATGGGCCAAAGATTTGAGCAGATACTTCATCAAAGAGGAGCTACAGGAGACCAACACATAAAAAGATGCTCAACCTTATTAGTCATTAGGAAAATGCAAATTAAAATCACAAATACTACTATACACTTATACAACTACAAAAAAAGGCAAAGCAAAGTGCTGACAAGAATACAGAGCAACTGTAAGTTTCACACATTGTTGATGTGGATGCAAAGTCGTACAGACACTTGGGAAAACAGTTTGGCAAATTCTTATAAAGTTATACATGCACTTACCATACAATTCAGATTTTCACTCCTAGATATTTATCCCAAAGAAATGGAAACTTCAGGCCACACAAACACATGTAGGTTATTTATAGCAAATTGAAACCTCGATTTATCCCAAATGTCTGTCAACTGGATGGTGGAGAAACAAACCATGGTATAGCCATACAACGGACTCCTCAACAATAAAAAGAAACAACTACTGATAAATACAACATGGGTGCATTCCAAAAGCATTTTGCTTAAAAAAAAAAAAAAAAAAAAAAAGAAGCAAGATACAAAAAGGTTACGTGTTGTATGATTCCATTCAATTTGGAAAAAACAAAACCATAGGTAAAAAAGGAGCAAATCCGTGGTCAACAGTGGTGGGGATGTTGGGAAAATTGGCTCTAAAGGGGCCATAGAAACATTTTGTGGTGATGAAAATACTGTATCTTAGATACATCTGTCAAAATCTCTGAGCCCTGTACCTAAAAAAGCTGAATTTTACCATGTGAAAATTATCCTTCAATAAACCTGGTATTTTTAAAAATCCATGTTATCCTTGATTTTTAAAAATGCAATAAAATAGGGTTAAATAGATAATTTCTTAACGTGATAAAATATGTATATGTGAGCACTAAATAGACTATCATTCTTTATTGCAAACCCACAGGGGAATTCCCCCTAAAATATAAAGAAGTTGCCCATAATCATCACTATTATTTAACATTACGTTACAAACAGAAAGAAGTAACTGTCCTATATTGAGGGGGGATCCAACATTTCAAAGATGTCAATTTCTCTAACCTAATTTATAAAATTAATATAATTGCAGTAAAATGATACTTTTTTTAAAAAGCTAAAAATAATTTTTTAAATTTAGGCAAAAATTAACAACAATATTTAGAGAAACTCTGAAAAATAAGAGTGAAGAAGAATCTACTTGATTTTAAACATACTATAAATCCTTAATAATGAAAAGTGCATGACACTAACTCATGAAGAAACCAATGTACTCATGGGGAAACAGAGAAAGTTTAGAATTAGAATTGAATATATACAACAAAAGTGGTATCTCAAATCAGAGAGAAAAAAAAAGAGTATACAATTAAAGTGTTGAAACAATTGGATCTACATACCATACCTCAAAGCAGGATAAATTCCAAATGGGTCAAGATTTAAATATAAAACATGAAGCAGTAAAAATACTGAAAGAAAACATGGAAAGATTCCATTTGAGCCTTGGATAGGAAAGCTTCCATTTGAGCATTGGATAGGAAAAAGCCAATCTAAATATAACTCAAAATTCAAAAATTTTTAAAAATGTTATACTTGACTACATAAAATTAAAAGAAAATTTTAGTATGAAGGCATACCATCAAACAAGAAAAATATAAATGTTAAACTGAATTTAAATACTTGCAACAAATAGCAAGAAAAGGAGCTTATGTCCCTAATATGTAAAGAACTCTTCGAGTTTGATAAAATCCAATATAAAAATGAGCAAAAGACATAAAAGGCAACTCAAAGTATTTTTTAAATATGTGAAACTACTCATAGGTGAAATGCAATTTAAAAGGGACATTAAGATACTATTTTTCACCTATCTGATTGTCATGTATTCAAAAGTATGATACAATCTGTTCCTGAGGCTGCAGGAAAAGAGTCACTTTCATACATTGCTGTTGAGAATGTCAATTGTTACAACCCTTAGGGAGGGCAATTTGGTAATATCTATTAAGATTACAAATGCATATACCCTTTGACCCAGCTATTTCACTTCTGGGAATGTATCCTAGAGTTATCCTAGGACACATGCAAAATGATATACAGGAATATCTATTGCAGCATTGTTAGTAATAGCAAAAGATTGGAAGCAACCCAAAACTTCCATCAATAGGTGGCAGATTTTTCATTTCATTAGCTTGCTTTTATGGCTTCACGGTGGGGAAAAAAAAATGAGCCTCTCCTTCTAAACCCAGACTGGAGCTGGCCTACGCCATCTATGCCATTACTCCTTCCCCTGGTTTACCCCTTTAGAGGTTCCAAGGCAGTGAAGTCCCCCCAAGTGGGAGATAGCCTTTGGCCATCTCTAGGACATAAATTTAAGACTCGGATTGACAGAAGGGGAAGCAATGCAAACCACTCTATGCCCTGCTAATTACTAAACCAAAGCTTCTCTTTACTGAAGTGACATTGAGGGAGAGAAGAGGGTAGTGGGTGAACTTTCCCTAGGTATAGAATGGACCAATACTAGTTGTTGTTTTAATCTTGATCATCTTTTAATTAATTATGAAAAGATATGAATAATACTGCATAAGACTTATCCTTGCCCATTTCAGTAAACTGGTCCCTTTTTCTAAAATTATACAACTAGGATGGTATTATCCCCAGATCCTAATGGTAATGAGCACTTTATGATACCACAAGCAAAGCAATAATATTTACCCTCTGATAGATACTTAATCTCAGACAAAATATCTAGAAGATATAGTTGCCTGTATCTTGTAGGTATAGGTGAAGTTGAATGAAGTTGTCCAAACTGAGATTATAAAATATGGAAAATGTTGAAGTTAGATGTTCTCCTCCATTTCTGCATTTGCCTACATTTCTTTTTAAGAACCACATGATTTTGGTCAAATGTGGTGTTGCTGATTTGGGGTTGTGGTTGTTTGTCTGTTTGCCTTGAGTTTGTTTTTTCGTAAATACAAATTATTCAAAAGTTATTCAGAGGAAAGAAGCAGAATCTTGCTAGACAGTAGACAGTAAGAATTCTGTGGGATGGTCCTGGTTTAAATAGAAGCCTCTTTGTGTAAAAAGGTTCATTTTAAGTGGGTCAATCTGTATTAGTTGCACCACTTGAAACACCGAAGATACATTTTAGTGTATCTTGTGTTTGGGGACCTTTTGGGAACACACTATATTTATATTCTATTAAACTAGGTCAGCTTCTTTGTTGGGACAATCCCAGAGGGAGCTATACATTTCACCTGAAGATAGCAAGAAAAGTTCTGGTATTTTTCTGATTTGTCTATCCTAACTCATGCTGCTGAAGTCAAATCTAGTAATGTCCTATGTCCCAGTGAATAAACAGTGACTCATTCATTTAAAAATATTTATTTAGTGTCTAGTATGGGTTATTCTTTGTGCTAGGTGTGGGAAACATCAATTTCTGCTGTCAAGGAGACTGCTCTCTAAAAGGATGGTAAGATACATTCATGCATGTCTGTAGAAAGAGCAGAGAGATGAGCTAGGCTTAAGCCTGCTGAGTTTGAGGTACCAGCACATTAAGAAAAAGTGTCCTGTATAGACAGTTAGAAAGTGAGACACTCTAGAGAGCTTACAGTACTAGATAGAACATTTTTTGGCTTTCAGTAGTAGCAGATGAAGCTCTTTTTAGAAAACAGGAGTCCTGATTCATACATAGATTTTTTTCTGATGAAAACAAATACATAAACAAGATGTGATTTTTTATATTTTCAGTACATTTTAACTTAAAATGATTTTTAAGTATTTGTATTGTTAATTATGAGAACATCAAAACTATAGTGATTAGCAAACATTTCCATGTAATAAGTTATGGCTGCAGATGAAGGAAGTTACACCCTGCTGTTTCATGTGGCATCTAGTCTCATACATCCAGGGAATAACACTGAATTCTGGTTTTGTATTCTAATTAGAGCACTAACAACATAGTATTCATTAAAAGAAGACAAAGTGTCTAAAAATCAGGCTATAAAAAGTACAGCTAGATTGGAAGAATAAATTCTGTTGTTTTATAGAAGTATCAAGTGACTATAATTAACAATTCATTATGTATTTTTAAATAGCTAGAAAAGAGAATTCAAATGTTACCAACACAAAAAAATGATAAATGTTTGAGGTGATGGATATGCTACTGATATGATCATTACACATTGTACACCTATGTCAAAATATCACACTGTACTCCATAAATATGTATGATTGTTATTAATATGTATCAACTCAAAATAAAAGAAAAAAATTGCCATTTAAGTTACTAAAAATTTTAAAAGAATGTCAATTCAAATGGGTTATTTACCTTTGAAAAGAGGTGACTATAGTTTATAATAACATATTGTATATTTCAAAATAGCTGAAAAACAATAATTGGAATGTTTTTAGCATAAAGAAAAGACAAACATTTATTGTGATGGATATCCCAATTACACTGATTCAGTCTTTACAAATCACATGAATGTATCAAATTATCACACGTACCTTCCCCTTCCCCCCACCACCAAAAAAAAAAGAAAGAAAAGAGAAGGCTTAGAACCAGTGATAGCTATCTTCAAATAGTTGTGGTAGATCAGCATTATTTATTGTTATTCCAGAGACCAGAAATAGGAAAATCATAGGTAAAAGTTCCAAGAAAGCAATTTTCAGCTTATTATGTGGAATGACTAACTGACAATTACAGCTGTCCAAGAACAGGAAAGGGCGTTTTGTTTATTTGTTAGCAATTGAATGGCGTTTGATTAGAGATGCTGAGATGCAATGCCTTTTAAACTTTAAGGTGCATTTGAGTCACCTGGGGTCTTATAAAATGCTGTCAGTAATAAAACATAGTCTGAGTACCAAATATATAAAGAATTTTCCTTTGCTATGTAGACAATTTCGGATAAGAGAAATTTTAAATTCCCCCTCATCTTAAAAAGTCTATTATATTCTATTGTTTGAGTCTCAGAGTGCAAGGTATTTGCTGGATTCTGTGGAAATAAATGAAAGTCAGGGTCCCTGAAATAATGTAGCATATTTCAGAAACAAAAGAAGGCATAGTACATTTGAAGAATATTGACTTGATTGAGAGAAATTTTTCTGGTAAGAAAAGTGTTGTAGAAACAGACTTAGAAGAGGCTTAGTTTCCATTGTGAATATAAATGGGGGTATCCTCGGGGTAAAGATATGCCAGTTCAGATTTGCCTTCTTCTATAAGTAATATACCCCCAGGATAGTGGTTTAAACACACAAATGTTTATTTTTCTATGTAAATAAAAGAAGTACAGAATTAAGCTGTTCAGGGTTGTATGACAACTCCATAAAGTCATCAAGGACTTGGTCTCTTTCTTTCTGTTCAGTCATCTTCATTGCTGTCTTCCATCCTCAAGATTATTTTAAGATTCAAGACATCTACTGGAGCTCTAGCAATTTGATCCCATTCCATCCCTGGGAAGTAAGATGGAGAAATTGCTTCCTTCTTTTGAAGAAAACAACTCAAAAGACAACTGCTGCTTACATCTCGCTGGCTAGAACTTGATCACATGACTGAGTATATCTGCACGGGAACCTGGGAAAGATTGTTGTCTCAGCTAAGTACATCGTCCAGGGTTCTGTTTTTAAGGAATAATAAGTGGATTGATGAATACTGGAAGTCACCTAGCAGCCTTTATCACAAATGGCAAGTCCATTGTTTCTGAATTGGAAGGGGACACTGGCAGAGGACTGTTTTTGAAAGATAAGTATGGAGGTAATACAAAGACAGGAAGTAAATGTTGAGACATGTAGTCAAGATGACTCATTTCTAGATATAAAGGAATTCTGAGGATGCTGGACTAAACAAGAATAGTAACAGATTAAGTGAAGAGAGGGAACTATAGAATGACTCTTACAAAGTTATGATTGACAAGACTTGGTGACTTGACCTTGGTAGAAAAAGACAGGGAGGAGCCTAGACCACCCAAGAGGTTTACAACCTGGGTGACTTGGAAAAATGTTGAAATCCATAGCAGAAAAATAAATGACAAAAAAAAAAAAAAAACGGCAACTTGTTGAGGAAGATGAGTTTTGTTTTAGACATACTGGGTTTGCTGTGAGGAGGGACCAACCCATGGGACAGGTAGGAATGTCTAAACACTTCATGGTTAAGACTATAGGGCAGAGTATACTGTTCAGGTGACATGTGCACCAAAATCTCACAAATCACCACTAAAGAACTTACTTATGTAACCAAACACTACTTGTTCCCCAATAATGTATGGAAATTAAAAAAAAGAAAAAAGAAAAAAAAGACTTTAGCTTAGGAGACAATTGAGTGTTGAGGGGATGGCTTTTGAGGTAATTCACATATTCCACACTTCCACATAAGTGTCTTTTAGTCATCTCACACTTTATGTTTCCAAATAGAACTCTCAGCCACCTTCACTTCACTCTAATTACTGAAGGCCCAGAGAATGCCAGTCTGTTTTAATAATAATCTCAACTAAAACAGATCTACAAGAAAAAACCAAACAAGCCTATTCAAAAATGGGCAAAGGATATGAACAGATACTTTACAAAAGAAGACATACAGGAGGCCAACAAACATATGAAAAAATGCTCATCATCACTGGTCATTAGAGAAATGCAAATCAAAACCACATTGAGAGACCATCTCACACCAGTTAGAATGGCGATCATTAAAAAAAATCTGGAAACAACAGATGCTGGAGAGGATGTGGAGAAATAGGAACACTTTTACACTGTTGGTGGGAGTGTAAATTAATTCAACCATTGTGGAAGACAGTGTGGCGATTCCTCAAGGACCTAAAAATAGAAATCCCATTTGACCCAGCAATCCCATTACTGGGTATATATCCAAAGGATTATAAATCATTCTACTACAAGGACACGTGCACACGAATGTTCATTGCAGCACTGTTTACAATAGCAAAGACCTGGAACCAACCCGAATGCCCAACGATGACAGACTGGATAGGGAAAATGTGGTACATATACACCATGGAATATTACACAGCCATCAAAAACGATGAGTTCACGTCCTTTGTAGGGACATGGATGAACCTGGAAACCATCATTCTCAGCAAACTGACACAAGAGCAGAAAATCAAACACCACATATTCTCACTCATAGGTGGGTGTTGAACAATGAGAACAGATGGACACAGGGAGGGGAGCACTACACACTGGATCCGTTGGGGGGAAATGGGGGAGGGATGGGGGGTGGGGAGGTGGGAAGAGATAGCATGGGGAGAAATGACAGATACAGGTGAGGGGACGGAAGGTAGCAAACCACACTGCCATTTGTGTACTTATGCAACAATCTTGCATGTTCTTCACATGTGCCCCAAAACCTAAAATGCAATTTAAAAAAAAGAGAGAAAAAAAAAATAATCTCAACCAAACACGAGTGCATAGGCAAATTCTGTACTGAAAATGAGTTAGGATAATACTCTAAAGCCAAATATAAATTATTTGACATCATCTACTCTTTGAGAACATTCCTCTCTGAATTTTGAGTTATTTCCTATAATCGTCTTTGGATGCCTTCAAGTTCAATTTAGCCATCTGCTTAAAGGGAATGATAACCTGTAAAACCAAGGTGTCCCAGTTCAGCCAGCTTCTATAGCACTCGCCCCATAGATAAACTCAATTTTCCAAATACCAATTCTATATGAATCTGTTAATTGGATTATAGACAAAGTTTCCTATCTTTTCTCTGGGCTAAGAATCTGATTTTCACTTGAATATATTCCTAATGCCAGAGGTCAAGGCTTTTATTAAGCCATTCTGAACTTGCCTTCAAGTGGTTAATGAAAGATCCCTAGAGCATAGCTTTGACCTTAGCCTGAGTTGCATTTTCTTTAATTGGATTGGATTTTGCTCCCTTCCTTTGTTTCTTTAGACTCCAACCAGAGAAGGAAGTCAATTGAACTCCTGGGGTATATTACTTACGTGTTTTTTTCTGCCATGTTTTGGTTTTCCATTATGTTTTTGTCATCTTTTTATTGTTCTATACAAAACATCACAGGGGCTAACTCTCTGGGAGTCTCTTATTTGCATTTAGTGAGAAGACAACCTACCCCAAGTGGGTGGGGGAATTCCTGTGATATCAAGTTGTAAGAATGGGGGTTCCCTGTCCACATTCATAAAGCCACCCTGAGCTCAGGACATTCCCCAGTCAAATGGGTAAATGCTAGACTATTTCCTGTGGGAGCCCTGGCCTTCTTGGAAGGAACTAAAATCTGCTGCTAAACAAGAAATCTAGAAATGTTTTGAAAAATCTAAATGTGATAAAAATGGAAGAGACCATTCTTATTAATAATGGCACACAGATACACAGACCTTTGTGGTTAACAAACAGTTCATACTTGATACTCCTAACTGTCCTTAAGATAGGCATGGTGAGTACTATATTCATGTTACAGAGGAGAGCATGATACTGACAGAGCTTGGCACCTTGCTCAAAGCCACACAGTCTATTCTGCAATAGAGCTGGGGCAAGTATTATACTATTGATACTGCTTTCTTTCCATTTATCTACGGTAAAATCATCAGCCAGACTTTGCTTACCTATCAGGTGGCACAGTGCAGACTGCTCTAAGCTGTGGTTGTCAAACATGTTAGATCCACAGAATTACACTGCTGCCTATGAATAGACACTTTTCAAAAGAAGACATACATGCAGCCAACAATCATGAAAAAAAAGCTCAACATCACTGATTATTAAAGAAATACAAATCAAAACCACAATGAGATACCATCTCACACAAGTTAGAAGGGCTTATGAAAAAATCAAAGAATAACAGGTGCTGGTGAGGTTGCAGAGAAAAATGAACATTTATACATTGTTGATAAGTATATAAATTAGTTGAACCATTGACGAAGATAGTGTAGCAATTCCCCAGAATAAATCGTTCTATCATGAAGATACATGTATACATATGTTTGTTGGAGCATTATTCACAATAGCAAAGACGTGGAATCAACCTAAGCTCCTAATCATAGCAGACTAGACAAAGAAATGTGGTACATACACGACATACTATACACCACGACAAACTATGTAGCTACAGAAAAAGAACAAGTTAATGTTCTTTTCAGGAATACGGATGAAGCTAGAGGCCATTATCCTTAGTAAACTAATGCAGGAACAGAAAACCAAATACAACATGTCCTCACTTAGAAGAAGGAGATAAATGATGATATCTCATGGACACATAGAGTGGAACAAAAAACATGGAGGCCTATTGGAGGGTGGAGGGAGGAGGGTGGGAAGAGTGAGAGAATCCGGAAAAATAATTAATGAGTACTACAGTTAAAACTTGGGTGATGAAATTTTCTGTACAACGAAACCCATGACACAAGTTTACCTTTATAACAAACCTGCACACGTACCTGAGAACTTAAAATAAAAGTTAAATTATTAAAAATTGCATATCTACATCCATTTTATTTCTTTCCCTCACTTACACAAACAGCGTTCCTTCCGTACCTCCAAAATCACTCTAGCACATATTGATACTTCACCAAACTACTCTTCACTCCACAAAAAGACCATGCCGTTTATATACGGCTACCATCTTATTCACATTGTTCTTTTCACTGGATTGCAACTCACATACCCTTCCTATCTGTCCTAAAGCCTCTTTTGCTTCTCTGTCTCTGTGCTTTACAGTTTGTTCCTCTTTCCTTAAAGCACTCATAGTATAATGTTTAATCATGAATTTATGTAATTGGGATAATGGATCTAAAAAGCTAGTACAGAGTCCAGGATATTGTGTGTGTACAGTAAGTGTTAGCCACGACAATGATGAATATAATGGTGATGATGATAAAGACAGGGATAATGATGTATTTTCTATCAGTCTCTTAACTAAAGGTTTTGTATTTAGCACAACACATGTCACATGGTAAGAAATTAGATGTTATTATTTAATTTTGGGATTATTTATGCAGGTAGTTTATAGAATGTAATAAAGGCAATCTTTATATTAGTCTGTAAAGGGGAATGACAGGGTAGATATAAATAAATGACAGTAGCAATGATAATTTCAAAGTAGTGTAGCTGAATCGCAAACAGATAGCATGTATGAATTTGAAGCAACCTTAGCATCTAGTGAGTGGTTTTTAAAGTGTGGGGCCCCAACTAGTAGCAGCACCTGGGAACTTGTTAGAGATGGAAACTCCAACCCCATTCAAGATTTACTTGAATCTGGGACTCTGGGAAAAGGATCTAGAAATATGTGTTTCTGCAAGCCCTCCAGGGGATTGTGATAAAGTTTGAGAATGACTGATCTAGTCCAGTCATCATCAAATGTAAGGCACAGAGGTCAAGTGAGTCTGCCAAAATCACATAGCTTATTAATGGCAGACATGAGGCTAGAGTTGTGATCACATGACTACATTACCTTTATATTTCTCCTCATTGGTTTTAAAATATTCTTCTTCATGTGTTTCTTTATTCAGTTAATGGCAATATAATTGTATTAAAAGTTTGTAGCCAGCAATACATGCTCTCATAGCAGAAAGCCTTAGTACCAGGACACCTGAATCTGTATTCTGACGTGCCCGATTACTGTCTGTACAGCTACCTGAGGCAGCCCTTCAGAAGAAAACCTGCTCTGCCGAGTGCAGTCAGTTGACAGCCTCAGCTGCAGCACATTTGGGATCTGCCTGAAGATGAGAACTAAAAACGTGGGCTCCCAGCCAGTGCCTGAGCACGGCAGGGCTCCTAGGGCCTGGCCGTGTCTATGCAATGTGAGACTCCTCCAACTGCTCATCTGTCCTTGGAAGCTCATGTTGGGCTAGCTGCAACTCTCAAGGCTGCTCAGACGCCTGAGGTTGGCTCTTCTTTTCCTCCATCCTTTCACATTGTCAGACCTGCAGCATGGTCTGAAGGCTTTCTGTGTCTTACGTTGCTCTCTCTTCTGTGTTTTTCAGAGGTGTTAGCCCTGTTAAATCTATTTTCTAACTGTACCATGGCATCCGATTCCAGGATGACCTGAAGTGACACACTCTTCTTGAACCTCAGTTTCTAGATGAGTAGAATGAGGTTTCAAGAGTTCGTTGCTAATACGACCTGGGAAATGATAAATGGTTGCTATATTATTAGTAGTAGCAAGAGTATCAGCATCAACGAAGTCATTATGGTGTTGGAAGACACTGGTGTAAGTGTATGTGGCAGAGACACCTATTGCTATTGGAACATCCAAGTGATCACCCATGCCTCCTGCCCAGGTGAGGCCGTGTGACAAATTCTGGCCAATGTTCTATGACCAAAAGTGATACATTGTCAATTTAGTCAAAAACACAAAAGAATAAATGTCTTCTAAGGCTGGCACAGCAAACCCCAAAGGCATGTGTTTAGGATGATGGAGACTTCATCAGCCTGTGATTTGTGAGATAATGAGGAACCCAGCTCACTCACATTGAAAATGTCACACAACATGAAATAAGCTTCAGTAAGCTTTAGTGTGTTAAGCACTGGGATTTCAGGATTAATTAGTTACCACAGCCTAAACTATCCTACCCTAACTAAAACAATATGTTTGGTAAAATATACAGCACAATAAAGAAATACATTTCCATTTTTAACTGTTTATTTTCAGGCATTCTTTTTGGTTGTACTTGGAAGAAAACATATCACCATAGAGAAAAAAATGAAGATATAATTCAGAGACAGAAGAACAATGAAACTTGACTTAGAAATACAATCTTAGATATGGTTTGCCTGTATAATTCAGAGAGAGAAGAACAATGGAACTTGACTTAGAAATACAATCGAAATCTCCTGTTGAAATGTAATCCCTAGTGTTAGAGGTGGGTCCTGGTGGAGGCATTTAAATCATGGGGATGAATCCTTTATAAATATTATCACCAACCCCTTGGCAGTGATTGACTTCATGCCAGGTCTGCTTGTTTAAAAGAGCATGTTACCTTCCCCATCTCTTGCTCCAGTTCTCCCTGTGGGATGCACCTGCTCTTCCTTTGCCTTCCATCGTGATCGAAAGCTTCCTGAGGCCCTCACCAGAAGCTGATGCCAGACTCATGCTTGTACAGCCTGCATAGCCATGAGCCAATTAAACATCTTTTCTTGATAAATTAACCAGCCTCAGGTATTTCTTTATAGTGATGCACAAACAGGTGAACACAATCCTCAATTTTAGGATAGAAAAATGTAGTCATTTTGAGGGGGATCTTATTTTGAAAATTCTTACTTGAAAAAAATCCTGGAGTTTTTCTTGAAGAAAATAAGAACTTGAATATAAGCTAGACAAGTCATATCCCTCCATGAACTACATAATCCAATTATATAGTGGAAGGTAGTTTTTTTTTACATTAATTTGCTTTAGGGTGATTAATTAGTATTATTCAGATTCCTTTTTTTTTTTAGTGCAATAAAACTAGAACAGAACATTTCTAAAGTGATGCTGCTATCTGTAAAGCGGCTTGTATTCACTGGGGATGGCTCAGTGTGCCGCTATAGAGAAGACCAGTTTGCTGGCCTTTTTGATAGTTGGAATGCTAGTCAGCTGCTGGTTTAACTCTTCCAGTCCTTAGAAGATGACCAGCCTCCAAGCGGGACTGGCAATGGCCAGCCAGTCAGCACAGGGGAGAGTGAAAAAGTTGAAACAGGTCTGTGTGAGGGCCAGATTTCAAGCCTGGATAACATTTGAAATTTCATTGCCATCAGACAAATGGCAAACAGCAGAATACATCCATGTGCTGCCTTTCCAGGGATATGATTTCAACCAGAAATATCCTGAAGGAAGCCAATATTTTGGATTTGGAAGTAGGAAAGGAATGCTTCTCTGACTCTTTCGACAGAGACAGAATCAAAACATAAAACTTGGAGCTTCCACCTGACACAACCTGAGAAAGTATTGTATACAGATATTATCTTTTTTTTTTCTTTTCTTTTCTTTTCTTTTCTTTTCTTTTCTTCGAGACAGAGTCTCGTTCCTTCACCAGTTGCCAGGCTGGAGTGCAGTGGCACGATCTCAGCTCACCGCAACGTTTGCCTCCCAGGTTCAAGCAACTGTCCTGCCTCAGCCTCCCGAGTAGCTAGGACTACAGGCACGCGCCACCATGCCCGGTTAATTTTTTGTATTTTTAGTAGAGACGGGGTTTCACTGTGTTGGTCAGGATGGTCTCCATCTGTTGACCTCGTGATCCACTCGCCTCGGCCTCCCAAAGTGCTGGGATTACAGGCGTGAACCACAGTGCCCGGCCTAGATATTACCTTTTAAATACTCTTGGGTGCTCATAACTTAACACTGGAGCAAGTGATACTAGGTCACTCACTTTTGGTTTGCCATAAATTAAGGAATGGTGCAGCTATCCTTACGGCAAAAGTAGAGAAGGGGTGAGTTCAAGGGCTCTGAAAGCAAACTGCACCCAATGAAGAAATTTCCAACTAAAACAGAGATGTAGGAAATTTTCACACAATAAAATGATAGTAGAATGGAGGTAATTGTAAGTCTCACAGTATTTTAAAGTTATAAGTCGATACTGAATCTAGTTTCCTTTCAGAGCAGCTCTATATAAAATGTGTAACATTTATCCAGAGACAAAATCTGGACACAGATTTGACATCATCTTACATCTTAGGAAATAATTTCTTCTACCTTTCTTCTCCCTTACTTCTTCCCTCCCTTTCTTTGACACTTATTTCCTTCCTGCTGTATTTATGAGTCTTCACAGAAGCACTGATGTGTTTCTGTACTAAAGTCACTAAATAATTTGGCCTACCTATGAAATTGAAAGAATAACATGACAGGAGGTTTTGCTATATTAGAAATAAAACAAAATAAAAAATTCAAATAAAAATAAAACTTAAGGATCAGTTATCGCTTTGTGTTTTTGTTTTTGTTTCATTTGGTACTATTGACTCTTACCCTTATAAGTTAGAAAACTGTGTCTAGCTCACAACTCATTCATGAACTTTCCGGGCAACTGGACTTTCAGATTCAGAGTTAACCAAAACTTATTTTGCACTTTCTAAATATGTGCCAGGCATGAATCTAGGTGCTTGGAAGCATGCCATTTTAATTCATTGTCATAAATTTACAAAGAGGTTAGGATAACTATACGTTCTGGTTTGCCTGGGGCAGTCCCAATGTCTATTTCCCACCATCCTATCCAGGTGGCACCTCTTTTCATTCTTGAAAGTCTCATAGTTTGGAAAATGAATCTCCTAGTCATCTTACATGGGGTAGGTATTACTGTAGCATTCTGTTTATAGGCCATTCTGGGTCTTCATTTTCTCACTGATAAAAATTGGATGCTTAAGTAAGACATTGGATGCTTAAGATATTGCTATCTATGATTTCTTGCACATTCATAGATTTCTTTGCATCGGTGTTTTCTATCTGCTTTAAATGTCTTGAAAGGCAAAGATTCTGTCCCAGCAACCTGTCAACACTGATAAAAAATCCACCACTTCGGTAGAAGAAATAGAATTTCTGGAGTGAAAAGGATAGTGAAAAGAATGCCTAATGAATGTACATATGTGAGTGATGCAAGACCATCTATTCAATCACCAACAGTTTATAAAAGGTATGCAGAGCAGGGGGAATATACCAAGAAAAATGGGGTGATACATTCTTAAAATAATTTGATGATACTTGTCTTGTAATAACATGGTAAGTTCTAGTATATTTCAATTTAGAATCATTGCAACAATTAGGCATTATGAACTGTTTCAGTTGTAGGTTATTCATCTTGTATTATAGGGTTTTAAAGAACACAGTTTTTACTTTACCCACAGGCAGCCTCCTAGGAAATATGGATTTTAAAATTAAAAAAGCATGGATTTTAAAATAAAACGTTTAAGTTTTAATCCTGGCCCTGCCAGAATTAAAATGTGTGCTTCTTACCCTTTCTTTGAGACTCAGTTTCTTTATTCAAAAAATAACAATCTGAATTTAGAGGATAATTCTGAAAATTCAGTGAGATAATGCTGGCACATTGCAAGCCCTGAGCATGTATTAATTCATTCCTTTTTCCCAACCTGCTCCCAAAGAGGTTCCCATAAGAAATGCATCAAATATGTACTGTATTGCAGGATAATCAGACACTGATAAGATATGCGTCAAATACGTATTGCAGAATAAATTGTGTCATTATAAACCTAAACCTCTCATGTTTCGACGGCTACGCAAATACCAGTAAGAGGGATTTCATCTGGCTTTATGATTAGCAGCAAGTAGTGGCTTGGTTTTCAGCTCCGCCTTACATTAAAGTTTTTGGAGTAAATTCTCTGCCTTCTACAAGGTTGTCCATAAGTCTGTTGACCTTCCAAGGTGGAACATAATATTCTGTTTTCAGAGGGTGCTTAATAAAGGCAATCTGTCACCAGTTCTTCAAGTTCAAAATATCTCCCCAGATGGAATTTACACACCTTTCGAGCTATGAGAAAGCTGGGATCAGATCTCACCTGTGGTATTGAGTTCTGTTCTGGATTCCATACTTTAAAAATGCCACATATGTAGTTTGGAGACTAATGGGCCTGAAATGATTAGAGGGTAAAATCTTGAGCAGCTGTAGCCAGAAAGAATGTTTAGAAGTGTTTTGGATAAATGTTTTTCTGATGGGAGCACATTTTTTAACCTAAAAATGGCCAATTCTGGCAGAAAATAAGGGGAATATTCCTCCCTTCTGGAAACACAATACAGATAGAACAGAGAGGCATCTGAGTGAGAGACAGAGAGACAGAGAGACAGAAAAATGCAGAGGCACTTAGGGAGAACAAACCGTTGCCAGAATAAAAGTAATTGGTAGCAGACACTTCATAATACATATCCAAAGAAGTATTTCTCTATGGCCACAACTAACATCTTGCTATTCAAGCAAGTGTTAAACAGTTGCATCACAGAGACTGAAACCTTTTTTCATAGTTTTTGTAATGTGTGAACATTGTAAACCCAATGAAGAATTACCTAGACCAAAAACAATAATGTCAGAAATCTGAGTAATAGTGGCTCCAATAGCTGTCTTGGTGAGACAGCTATTGGTGAGAGGATGGCCCTAAACTTTCCAGAATCTCTCTCACCTTCCGAAGCTACCCTAAATAAAAATAATCACTTATAATTTGGACAACCGGTTATCTCTTAATCTTAGGTGCTGTATGAGTAAAAGTATCTTTAGAAAACTTCTTTCACTCACACATCACCTAAGACAACTCACAGCATGGGAGAAAATATTTGCAAACTAGACATCCAACAAAGGACTAATATCCAGAATCTATAAGAAACTCAAATGAATCAGCAAGAAAAATAAATAATCCCCAATCAGTGGACCAATGACATAGGCAGTTCTCAAAAGAAGATATACAAATGGCCAAGAAACCTATGAAAAAATGCTCAGCATCACTATTAATAACTATCAGGGAAATACAAATCAAAGCCACAATGTGAAACCAACTTACTCCTACAAAAATGACCGTAAGTAAAAAATCAAATAATAAAGATGTTGGCTGGGGATTGGGAGGAAAAGGTGGGAGGAGATGAGGAGTAGAGGACTACACACTGGGTGCAGCGTACAGTTCTTAGGTGATGGGTGCACTGATCTCAGAAATCATCACGAAAGAACTTATGCATGTAACTGAACATTACCTATTTCCCAAAAGCTATTGAAGTAAAAATAATAACGAAAACCCCTCACTACCTTAACCCCTCACTACTCCTCACTACCTGAATTTGTCAGATTAAAATAGGTAAAAATATAGGCAACATTTTTAGCATTATATAGGCAAAAATAATTCCTATACAGAGTTCTAAGAGAAACTCTCTAGTTCCTCTTTCCAACATGATTGCCTCTCCCAATGCCCCTGTAGACTAAAACATCATCAAATCTCCTAGAAAATTCTTCCAGATGGTCATAGTATTCCCATGACTTTGCACCAATATTTAGTGGATAGGAAATTAAAAATTCATATAAAAATCTCTATTATTTGTTAACAAATATTTATTGGTTATTGTCTGTGTGCCAGACACTGACCTTGGTACTGCTTATCACTGCTTTATGGCAAATCAATATGTTCATTATCAAATTTACAGAAAATTAAATACTGTTTTATTCTATTATATTAAGTCAGTCCCATTTAATATCTCTTATATTTTTACTTTTCTAAAACCCCATTTACATTTAGAAAGTGTTAGAGATAGCCACTCATATTTATTTCTATATGGATTCTGATGCCAAGGGGTGGAAACACCTCTTCCAAAATGTTGCTCACTGTGTAACCCAAACACATAGTGAGATACCAACTAGCTGATAAAGGGATTTAAAACCATTTTCTATGATGAATGATGGAAAGAACAGGGGATATTTAGGCAATTGCTTCCTGGTTTCATGGAAGGTAATGAATTCAAGAATAGAGTTGGAAATTAGTAGAGAAAGTGTAGGCCTGGGCAGTAAATCTATCCCAGTTCAGCGAGTTAATGATTTTAATGAAATAAAATGAACATGAGAAGTAAGATAAAAACCAAGTTCTTTGAGTCACAGAAGATTGAAAAGTATATGATTTAGATAGGAAAGTTCGTGGAGCTTTAAAAAGATCTTCTGCTAGAGAAGAACAAAATCATGCAGAGATGACAAGGCCAATGTCCCTAGTGAATAATCTCCAAATGCGTTGGGATTGGGCAGCCAGGCGCTGACACTGTGTAGAAAACAAAGGTAATTTAATACTAAGAAAGAGACATATAGTGGGTCAAATAATATAAAATCTGAGCATATTAATTTTTCTGTCAATTTAACAAAGAATGTTATGGCATATGTGTCGCTGGGAGTGACAGAAGCTATTACTGAAATGAGATTAGAATATTTTTAAAATATCAACAGAAGCATTATAGTCAGTAACATTCCCATATAAAATAGATGATACTGATCCTACACAAACAACATACTAGGGGAATAGCATACAGAATCACGGAATAGATTATTTTCCTCTATACAGATTTTTTTTTTCTCTTTGGAGTTTTTGGTTAGCTGTCAACTCAGTTAGTTTTGCTTAGCCCCAAGTACAACATCAAATTTCTCTTGTTTTATAAACAGAGTGGAGTTAGTATGTTTGGGTTTCCTTTTATTCATTATAACCATCAGAGTGTGAATCAATTGGCTAAATAAATGGGTAAATTAACCTTAAAAATAATTCTCAGGCTAGGGGTGGAGGTACTTCTTCTGTCACCTTCACAGGACTGGTTAGGACTATCTTGCTCTTTGGCTAGGCCAATGCAATGTGAATTCTATGCTCCAAGTTTTACAAACCCCTTAAGAAGCAAAATATAAGGGCCGGGCGCGGTGGCTCAAGCCTGTAATCCCAGCACTTTGGGAGGCCGAGGCAGGTGGATCACGAGGTCAGGAGATCGAGACCATCCTGGTCAACATGGTGAAACCCCGTCTCTACTAAAAATACAAAAAAAAAAAATTAGCTGGGCATGGTGGCGCATGCCTGTAATCCCAGCTACTCAGGAGGCTGAGGCAGGAGAATTGCTTGAACCCAGGAGGCAGAGGTTGAGGTGAACCGAGATCGCGCCATTGCACTCCAGCCTGGGTAACAAGAGTGAAACGCCGTCTCAAAAAAAAAAAAAAAAAAAAAAAAAGCAAAATATATTAGGAGAATATTTTAATATTGAGGTCTTTGTACTCTCATCACCCCATTCTCTGATGATTCAAGCAGCATCAACAACTTGCTATAGTGCTATCTTCAAAGCAGAGCTGATAGCAAACAAAGAGTTAAATGCCTCACTTTGGAACTCCTCTGTATATTTGGGTAGATCTAAGCAGGAAAAATCGCCTTAAAAGCCATGTCTTTTATTGCAAGTACCAACTACTTGAAATAGAAACAGAATTATTTTACTTCCTTGGCTTTAAATGTGGAAGAGCCAAGGCCTGGAAGATTCAAAACACAGTATAGCAAAAACAGATGGGTAATGTAAGCAGAGATGAAAACTCTGAGAAGAGAATCAAAAGAAAATGCTAAGAATGATAAACATCGTAACAGAAATAAAAAATGCCTTTGATCAGTAGACTGGCTATGACCAAGGAAAAAGTCAGTGAGCTTGAAGATAGATCATAGAAATTCCCAATACTTAAATGCAGATGAAAAAAATGAAAAAGATGTAACAGAATACACTGGAACTGTGGGACAATTTAAAAAGCTACACTATATATGTAATAGGAATAACAAAAGGGGAAGAAAGAGAGAAATAAACGGAAGAAATATTTGAAGTAATACTGGCTGAGAACTTCCCAAAATTAGTAATAGGGGCCAAACCACAAATTTAAGAAATTCAGACAAACACCAACCTTGATAAGTACAAAAAAAGTTACACCTCAGCATATCATATTTAAACTGCAAAAATCAAAAACAAAAAGAAAATTTTGAGATAAACTAGGGGTTTAGGGACCCACCTTACCTATAGAGGAATAAGAATAAGAATTACATTAGAATTCTCTTCACAAACCAAGCAAGAAGCGAGTAGAATAAAATATGTAAAGTGTTAAAAGAAAGCAAAATACCCAACAAACAACAATTCTTTGTGCAATGAATTTATCCTTCAAAAGGCGAGTGAAAGATTTTCTTGGGCAAACAAAATTTAAGGGAACTTTTTGCCAGTAGATCTGACAGTTTCTTATAACTGTCTTATAAGAAAGTTAAAAGTTGTTCTTCAGGGATAAAGAAAATGATAAAGGTCAGAAACTCAGATCTACATAAAGAAGGAAGAACATCAGAGAAGGAATAAATTAGGGTAAACTAAAATCTTGCATTTTGCTTATTCTTAATTGATCTAACTGATAATAGTTTGTTCAAAATAATCATAGTGATAATAGGTTCAGAGTAGAGCTTGTGGATACGTGAAAAAAATGACAATAATATTGTAAGAGATGGGAGTTAGGTACTGTGAATTTCTGCTATGAGATACTTCAGTTACCCATGAGTAGTATAGTGCTTTTTTTAAATGAACTTGTATTAGTCATAAATGCATATTGCATACTCTGAAACAATCGCACAACTGAACCAAACCAAACACCCCACCATGTACACCGTAGGCCAGAAAGTCAGGAAGATGATGCAGTGGCACTAGAATTCATTAACTGAAAACAGAAGGGGGAAAATGTGAATTAATGGGGTGCTCTGTAGTCTCTGAGATGTAGCTCAGGTCCCAGCTGTGGTTGGAGATCATAGGAACACTAGAACCCCTGATAGAAATTCCAGATGATCTGTGAGCATTTCAAAATAGAATGTACCATTTTCTCTTTTGCACTGTGCAGTCTAGAAGACTGCAAGCCTCACAGAGAAACTCAAGGTCCAATATGGCATTTGGGTGGTAGAGCAGCAACTACTGGGGAAATCAACAGATGGGTCACAGGACAGCTTTGCGTCCCTCAAGCCACAACATGACATGAACAAAGCAGCAGAGTATTCAGAGACCTCCAAAAGGAGCCTCGGAGTTGGGATGAGGGACACAGGTGCACGGAATTTTTAACAGGGGTTCATCAAGAGATTGCCATCATAAGCAGCAAATGTGCCCTCATGGCTTCTGCTAGATTTTTCTGCTAAGCGTTTCTTCTACTAAATAATTTTCCATTTCTCAAAACTCCAGTATATGCCCTCATTCTACTTCGTGGAGTCTTTCTGTGACTCCTTTCAGAATTTGGCTCTCACTGTGAATAACCTAATCTTCTCCACAGTTCCCAAGCCTGACTGCAGAGTTGAGAGGATCTTATCAGATTAGCTTGTTCTTGAATAGAGATGTAGAGATTTCACAGGCCACTGGCGAGCCTGGACATTGGCTACTCTCAAGCCAGTTGGTTGCCCCGTGGCCTCATTTGGTAGGGCTAGAAGCAGGACTACTTGGTTGAGACTCCAGGGATACTCTTTTTAATCTCTCAGCAAGAGGTGCTACAAGGTGATTTCTCTGAGGAAAGGCTGTGGACATGACAAGCATGATAGTTGACCTTGACCTGCTTTATTATACATTGATGCATAGAGAAATATCAAAACAAAACTGTTCTATAATCAATAATATATGGTAAGCAGGAATCACAGATCTGAAAAATAATAATACTATAGGGGGTAGAGTCATGGTGATAGTACTTTTTCTTTTTTCTGTCATTCCTTAAGCAAGTCGTGTTAATATTAACAGTAATAAGAGCTAACATTTGTTAAATGCCTATTATATATTAACCTATTTATACAAAAATTAAATAAATTAATTAAATAATTGATTTAATTTCCATAATAATTCTGTGAGGTAAGTTCTGATATTTTTATCTCCAAGGAGAAAACTGAGAGTCTGAAAAATCTAGTAACTCATACACATAATTCTCTTGCTTATAGGAAGTAGCATCTGTACATAACATTTTCCTTGCAGAATATCCTTGATTGTACTTCAGATTTACTTGCACAGAGCAAATATAAAAGCATAATTTACAGATAAGAAAAGATAAAGAAATTAAAATAAGGTGAGGAGCTATCTAAATCTTACTCTAAATGTAGTAATTTTACTAAAACAAAACTCTACTGGCTTTGCAAAAACATGCAGAATCCTAGAAAGCGTTCACTGAAATTTAGGCCTCTATGAGATTTCTACAGTCTTGGTACTTAAAAGGAAGCAGCTCACCAGAAAACAGAAAACTGGGTTTTCCTTGATTTTGTGACTTATGTACTGCAGAATTTTAACCAAGTTCCATGACTTTTCTGACATCACAGTCACCACAATCAACAAGACCTCATCAAATGCTTTTAAAATGAACATGGACTACGAGATAGGAAGAAACTTGAAGATGCTTTGGATAAGCAAATCTGAGTACTTTTTCTAAAGACCAGAGAATAAGCATTATGTATGTCATGTGACAAGGATGCAAAAGTCCCAGTGGGTCCTCAAGGAACCCACTAATGAACATAATGGAGACATATACAATGATAAGACAATGTGTAGTGAACTATGTTTCTAGTCTTTAGGAAAGATTTATGAGAGCAAAATTAGTTCCCCTCCTCTTACATTGACCCATTGGTAAAGGCACAGTGATTGCCAACAGGATTCACTTTGCATGCCAGCTCCCATCAATTATTAGCAGCCCAGAGTCCTATGTGGAGAAATCTGTGACTTTGTCCAGGCCAGGCAGGAAAGAGTGCTAAGAGTTATTAAGAATGTCTGATATGGATATAGGTGGGAAAGCCCAGGGGCATGTGTGTAGAATAACTGCTCAAATGCATAGAAACATTTGAAGATACCAGGAACCAGGTTGGAGTTCTTGCTTTATCACTTAACCATGTGATCTTGGGCAGCCTAAACCTCAGCTTCTCTATGTATATAGCAAAGAATCTAGAGCCCATATTTTGCACTGATATGGGTATATTCTTATATAAAGCACCTAGCACAGTGTCTGACAGGTAGTAGTTATTCAATACATTTTAGTTTCTTTGACAGGCAATCCAACTTTTTCCATAGAATATACGGTAGACAGGCATTTTTTTAAATAGTGATCATTGTAAATATAGTTTACATGATCTAGAAATCACATATCTGTGAGGACTCTAGTCTCCTCTCAGCCTTGAAGACATCTCTCAATACTTACACTAAACTTTTAACATCCCATTTGCAAATTCACATCTTAGGTTTACTCATTTTCTTCTTATCTTTGCTTTTCCTCCCTCGGCCTCTTGAATTTCTTACATCTGTGAATGGCACCAACATTTATCTAGGGACTCAAGCCACCATTTTAATTAAAACGTTTTCTGAGTATGAAGTGATGAAGGAAAGACTGTCACAAGGTTGCCCTACTGGAGATGTGTTGTGTTCTCTGAAGCACCGTTATCCAGTCCCACTGCAGCAGAGTCCACCATCATAGTCTGGAGTAGTCATTTTGAAGGCCTTCACATACTCGCTTTACAGTTTAGCTCCATTGTATGACTAAACCTATGGAAACAACCACATGTTTCTTTCCCTTTCCTTGATATGTGAGTTTCCCTAGACCTCCTGGCCTCTTTGTGCCCTTTGCTGCATACATGAACAGAAACTGCCTCCAAGAGCAGATCTGCAAAGAATTTTTCTGGCTGAGGCAACCTGAGGTCAAGAAACCATACAGCTGTCAGCTCACAGTTACAGTCTAAGGGGAAGAAGCCTGAGGCATGGGTATCAGGCCCCCACACCATCAACCTCCTCACCAGCGTTTCAGCTGAACAATAACCACAATTGATCTAAGAAAGAACAAAGCCACTTCCCAAATATTTCTTTCTTTCTTTTTCTGCCCAGTATGCAATGCTTCCTGTTTCTCTAGTAATGAAAATGTGTTCATCTGTCAAATGGAAAGCTGCCCCACTGTCTTAGGTGCAGAGAACTTCAATCACAGCAGCTGCTGCAACCAGACCGAGAGCCAAGCTCCTCATTTGTTTTGGCTAACACTGAAGAATCAGTTTAGGCATCCCCTAGAACAAAATGGTGCACGGGAACAGAGCCAAGCTATGGAAGAGAAGCAGCAAAGTTGCAACAGATTATTTGTCTGCTAAAGCAGAAGGAGAAAGATATCAAAACCTGGATTCATTTGAGTCCAGCCTCCCCAACATATTCTCTATTTGCAACACAGATGATTTCCTCTAATATCATTCAACAGGTGCTAAACTGTAGCTTTTCTGAAGATTAATCATTGCAGCCTTGGCAACTGAGAATTAGGAAGTAACAAGGTGGCTCCCAGAATTCTTAGACTATTTCTGCTGAGTACCCAGTACAGGGCACTATATAGATATATAGATACAGATATTAGATAGATAGATAGATAGATAGATAGATAGATAGATAGATAGATAGATATACACACACACATATATAGTGTACATATATATCTATACAGTGTATACTCAGGGCACTTACAAATACACTATACATAGTGTATATGTAGTGTATATATACTATACATAGCATATATATAGTGTGTGTGTGTAAATATATATATATATATATATATATATATATATATAAAATATACATAAAATACCTTTCCATTTGACAGATGAACACATTTTCGTTACTAGAG
The DNA here is from genome assembly GCF_048565385.1 of Saimiri boliviensis. NCBI lineage: Eukaryota > Metazoa > Chordata > Mammalia > Primates > Cebidae > Saimiri > Saimiri boliviensis. Next base: position 57,549,350 of record NC_133454.1, read on the forward strand.
AAACAGGAAGCATTGCATACTGGGTAAAAAAAAAAGAAATACTTGGGAAGTGGCTTTGTTCTTTCTTATAAATAAATATATTCTATATGAAATGCCCTGTGCTGAGTATACACAAACCAACACACACACACACACACACACACACACATCGCTACAACATATATAGTGATATATAAAAATATATAGTATATATAGTGTGTATATGTGTGAGTGTATACATATATATATGCTTGTTAATTATAAGAAAAATATCATTGCTCTCTGTTCACAAAGCGCCCTTGCATGCCTATACCTTAGCATATATCACATTGGTAGGAAGTTTTATCTGCTTTTGCATCTCCTGCTTATGCTGCCAGCTCTTTACCATAGGTCTTTCTTTAATTTACTTCTTATTTTCAGAAACTAGTATATTATAGACACTCAATAAATGTATGTTGAATGATTTATTTGCTGAGCTAAACTACATAAATGCATAAATTGTCAATCTTTCCATGTCATTAAGGAGATTTGAGTAAGTATGGTCATTTTTTGTCAATTTACCAGCACTGATGATCCTTAAAATTCCGTTTCGATTTTTATTTTCACCCATTTGAGACAATGGCCAAGACCACATAGATGTAAATTATTTAGTTGGGTCATTAAACCAAGTCGATGTTGTGGTCCAGTTGGCCCAGCTAGCTGAGAAAAAACTAGAGCTTGGGAATATGATATGGCTTCACTTTTTTTCCAAATTTATCTAAAAATGCTATTTTTTTCCCACATTTAAAAAATTTTTTTTTATTGCATTTCATGTTTTGGGGTACATTTTATGTTTTGGCAGTGTGGTTTGCTGCCTTCCTCCCCTTCACCTGTATCTGACATTTCTCCCCATGCTATCTCTCCCCACCTCCCCACTCCCCCGTCCCTCCCCCATTTCCCCCCAACAGACCCCAGTGTGTAGTGCTCCCCTCCCTGTGTCCATGTGTTCTCATTGTTCAACACCCGCCTGTGAGTGAGAACATGCGGTGTTTGATTTTCTACTCTTGTGTCAGTTTGCTGAGAATGATGGTTTCCAGGTTCATCCATGTCCCTACAAAGGACACTAACTCATCATTTTTGATAGCTGCGTAATATTCCATGGTGTATATGTACCACATTTTCCCTGTCCAGTCTATCATCAATGGGCTGAAAATGCTATTTTTAACCTCCATTTGAATATTGTAGGCCTAATTGGAGAAGGGGAACAGTGAAGCCAAACTCCAAGAAGGACAAAAAGAGAATTACATAAAAACCTTAGAATACTGAAATGCCTCCACAACTTTGAGGAACTGTCTCAAGTCTGGCCAGCTTTTATTATAGAAGGTTCCTCTTATATGGCCAGCCTGTTTGTTCTGTATAGGCATATGTCCCAATAAATATCTAAGTTAATTGCTATTCTAGGTCAAGATAAGCCAGTACATGGTGGTAGTGGATTATAGATGTTGCAGTATGATCTACTGCCTGAATTTCCAAGTCTTAGAGGAAAGTAGTGACCTGGAGTGAATGAATGGATCATTTCCAATACTAAAGGTTGTCCAGTAGGAATAGAGTCATTGCCTAGGAAACTGTGGAATGGAGAATCCTCAGCTTTGTCTTGAGATTAGATCTTTGTGATGGTTAATACTGAGTATCAACTTGATGGGATTGAGGGATACAGAAGTATGAATCCTGGGCATGTCTGTGTGGGTGTTACCAAAGGAGATTAACATTTGAGTCAGTGGACTGGGTAAGGCAGATCCACCCTTAATCTGGTGGGCACAATCTGATCAGCTTCCAGTAAATATAAAGCAGACAGAAAAACAAAAACAACAACAAAAAAGAAAAACATGAAAATGCAAAATGGGTCTAGCCTCCCAACCTATGTCTTTCTCCCATGCTGGATGCTTCCTTCCCTCGAACATCAGATTCCAAGTTCTTCAGTTTTGGGACTCAGGCTGGCTATCCTTGCTCCTCATCTTGCAGACAGCCTATTGTGGGACCTTGTGATTGTATAAGTTAATACTTAATAAACTCCCTTTCTATATCCTGTTAGTTGTGTCCCTCTAAGAGAACCCTGACTAGTACAGATTTTGGTACCAGGAGTGGTTCTAGAGGAACAGAATATTAAGGATGGAGTTCTTTCATTGGTTTTAAGGTTTCTGGAGTTGACTTCTTATTATGCTTAGACCCAAAAATCCTAAGGACTCTGCTTCTAATAGTATGGAGAACACTGATAGTCCTTGGCATATACTCTTTAGAGAGTTATGCAAAATAAATGCACTTGATACACCTGATTTACCGCTCATGAGAGGCAAGGAGTTTAGTGACTCTATATATACCTTTGACCATATGTGGAGAACCAAGGAACATAATGAAACTGGTTGGTTTCTCCTAAGTTCAGTGGACAAAATGATGAAAGAAAATGATGAACTCAGGGATTCTGTCTCCCAGCTTCAGAAGCAGATACTGAGCCTCAAATCACTAAGACTGCCCTGAGTCTTATCTCCTATAGATAAAGAGCTGAAATTGTGGAAAAACAGACACAAGCTTTTATCATGTGAATGGTTGACCTGCAATGAAAGTTGCATGCACAGCCTCACCAGGTATCTACTGTTAAAGTGAAGGCATTGACGGGAAAATAATAAGACCCAGAAACTTGGAATGGGGATGTGTGGGAGGCTGATGAAGCTGGGGACCCTGAATTTTTAAAACATGATTAACCTTTTTTTGCCAGAAGGAACAACTTCCCCATCCCCAGTAATGGCAACATCCACTCCCTGACCCATGCTTCCATCAGCCTTTCCACTTTTGTCTGAGGAGATAAACCCTGTGCTGTCTGAGGCAATAGAGATGGCCTCCCCATTATTTTGCCAGGCAAAATAATGTTGATTCTCCTCAGGAGCCACCCCCAACACCGCTGTTTGCTTCTAGAAGTATGATAGACTAAAGTCCCAGCAGGCCCCTGGAGGTGAGGTTGAGAGTATAGCCAATGAGGAGGTGAACTACACTCAAAAAGAAATGTTTGAGGTCTCTATGTAAACAGCAATCTTGAAAACAGGCAAGAAAATGAATATTAGGTGTATGGGATAATGGTGGAAGGAACATAGAGTTGGATTGGGCTGAATTTATTGACTAAGGTCCACTAAGTAGGGACTCTGCCTTTAATGTTGCAGCTTACGGAGTTTAAAAGGGTTCTAATAATTTATTTGCTTGGTTAGCTGAAACATGAATTAAAACATGGCCCACTGTGAGTGAGCTGGAAATGTCTGATCTCCTTTGGTTTAATGTAGAGGTAGAGAACAAACAGCTTAGGAAGATTGAGATGGTGGAGTGGATTAGTCACTTTAGACCAACTCGTACCAACTGGGAAGGTCCAGAAAATATACCCTTGACCAATGCCTTGTGAAATATATTTGTGAGGGCAGCACCTGCATCTTTAAAGAGCCCTGTAATTGCTCTTCTCTGTATGTGAGATCTAATGGTGGGAACCACAGTCACTCAACTACAAGATATAAATACAATAGGAATAATCAGATCCCAAGTGACAGCACTTAACTGTCACAGACAAGGTGGGTGTTGCTACCATAATGAGCAGCAAAGGCAGCAGCAATCAGAATATTCTGAGTGTAGAGCTCTAGCATTGGCCAATTACTCTGTTCCTAGAAGTGAAATTGATAAGAAGCCTACTGCATTCCTACTTAAATTATAAAAACAGAAAACTTCTAGGTTGAATGGACAAAAGACTAATTTGAATTATAAAAACAGAGAATCACAGCCACTCAATCAATATTCAAACTTGAGCCAGGTTATAGACCCAGAACCCCCTGAATGAAGGGGTGGCTAGGTCCCCTTGAGGAAAGACCCCACTATACTACTGACTATTTATGCAGTGGATCTTTCTCCCATCATTCCTCAAGGAGACCTCCAGCCTTTTATCAGGCTAACTGTGTACTAGGGAAAGGGAAACGATCAAACATTTCAGGGACTACTGGACACTGGCTCTTAGCTGACATTGATTCCAAAGGACCACAACATCATTGAGATTCTCCAGTTAACATAGAGGCTTATGGAAGTTGGGTAATGAATGGAGTTTTAGCTCAAGTCCTACTTACAGTGGGTCCAGTGGGTCCCCGAACACATCCTGTGGTCATTTCCCTAGTGCCAGAATGCATAATTTGCAGACATACTTAGCAGCTGGCAGAACCCCCACATTGGCTCCCTGATTGTTAGAGTGAGAGATATTATGGTGGAAAAGGCCAAATGGAAGCCATTAAAACTATCACTACCTAGAAAAATAGTAAATCAAAGACAATATCTCATCCTTGACGGATTGCAGACATTAGTGCCACCATCAAGGACTTGAAAGATGCAGAGGTGGTGATTCCCACCACATCTCCATTCAACTCCCCCATTTGGCCTGTGCAGAATACAAATGGATCTTGGAGAATGACAGTGGATTATTGTAAGCTTAACCAAGTGATGACTCCAGTTACAGCTATTGTACCAGATGTGGATTCATTGCTTGAGCAAATTAACACATCTCCTGGTACCTGGTATGCAGCCATTGACTTAGCAAATGCCTTTTTCTCCATTCCTGTCCATAATGTCCACCAGAAGCAATTTGCCTTCAGCTGGCATGGCCAGCAATATATCTCTACTGTCCCACCTCAGGGGTATATCAACGCTCCAGTTTTGTGTCATAATCTTATTCAGAGAGACCTTGGTTGCTTTTTGCTTCTGCAAGATATCACACGGGTCTCTTACATTAATGACGTTATGCTGATTGGATCCACTGACCAAGAAGTAGCAAACACACTGGACTTATTGGTAAGACATTTGCATGCCAGTGAATGGGAAATAAATCTGACTAAAATTCAGGGACCTTCTAACTCAGTAAAATTTCTAAAGGTCCAGTGGTGTGGGGTCTATCAAGATATTCCTTCTAAGGTAAAGTGTACATTGCTTTACAGGCACAACTTCTAATGAGCCTATTTGGATTTTAGAGGCAACACATTCCTCATTTGGGTGTGTAACTGTGGCCCATTTTTTGAATGACCTGAAACGCTGCCAGTTTTGAGTGGGATCCAAACCAGAGAAGGCTCTGCAACAGGTCCAGGCTTCTATGCAAGCTGCTCTGTCACTTTGTCCATATGATCCAGCAGATTCTTTGGAGCTTGAGGTGTCAGTGGCAGATAGGGATGCTGTTTGGAGCCTTTGACAGGCTCCCATAGGTGAATCACAGCAGAGCCCGCTAGGATTTTGGATCAAGGCCCAGCCATCTTCTGCAGATAACTGCTCTCATTTTGAGAGACAGCTCTTGGCCTGTTACTGGGCTTTGTTGGAAATTGAATGTTTGACTATGAGTCATCAAGTCACCTTGTGACTCAAACTACCTATCATGAACTGGCTGCTTTCTGACCCATCTAGCCATAAAGTAGGTCATGCACAGCAGCATTTAATCATCAAATGGAAGTGGTATATACGTGATCAGGCTCAAACAGGTCCTGAAGGCACAATTAAGTTACATGAGGAAGTGGCTCAAATGCCCATGGTCTCCACTCCTGCCATCCTGCTTTCTCATCCCCAGCCTGCACCAATGGCCTCATGGGGAGTTTCTTATAATCAGTTGACAGAGAAAGAGAAGACTAGGGCCTGGTTTACAGATGGTTCTCCACGATATGCAGGCACCACCTGAAAGTGGACAGCTGGAACACTTCAGCTTTCTAAGACATCCCTGAAGGACAGCAGTAAAAATAAATCTTCCCAGTGGGCAGAACTTCAAGCAGTGCACCCAGTTGTGCTGTTGCATGGAAGGAGAAATGGCCAGATGTGCAATTATATACTGATTCATGGGCTGTAGCCAATGGTTTGGCTGGATGGTCTGGGACTTGCAAGAAGCATAATTGGAAAATTGGTGACAAAGAAATTTGGGGAAAAGGTATGTGGATGGACCTCTCCGAGTGGTCAAAACCTGTGAAGATATTTGTATCCCAGGTGAATGCTCACCAACAGGTGACCGCAGCAGAGATTATTTTAATAATCAAGTGAATAAGATTACTTGTTCTATGGACACCACTAAGCCTCTTTCCCCAGCCGCCCCTGTGATTGCCCAATAGGCCCATGAACAAAGTGGCCATGATGGCAGGGATGGAAGTTACCCATGGGCTCCACAACATGGACTTCCACTTACCAAGGCTGATCTGGCTATGGTTCCTACTGCATCCCCAATTTGCCAGCAATAGAGACCAACACTGAGACCTCAATACGGCACCTTTCCTTAGGGTGATCAGTCAGCCACTTGGTGGCAGGTTGATTATATTGGATCTCTTCCATCATGGAAAAGGCACAGGTTTGTCCTCACTGGAATAGACACTTACTTCAGATGTGGGCTTGCCTATCCTGCGCGCAATTCTTCTGCCAAGACTACCATCCATGGACTCACGGAATGCCTTATCCACCATCATGGTATTTCACACAGTGTTCATTGCTTCTGAACAAGTCACTCACTTTATGGCTAAAGAAGTGTGGCAGTGGGCTCATGCTCATGGAATTCACTGGTCTTACCGTGTTCTCCATCATCCTGAAGCGTCTGGATTGATAGAATGGTGAAATGGCCTTCTGAAGTCAAAATTACAATGCCAACTAGGTGACAATAATTTGCAGGGCTGGGGCAAAGTTCTCCAGAAGGCCATGTATGCTCTGAATCAGCATCCGATATATGGTACTGTTTCTCCCATAACCAGGATTTATGGGTCCAGGAATCAAAGAGTAGAAGTGAAAGTGGCACCACTCACTATCACCCCTAGTGAACAACTAGCAAAATTTTTGGTTCCTGTTCCCACAGTATTACATACTGCTGAACTAGAGGTCTTAGTTCCAGAGGGAGGAATGCTGCCACCAGGAGACACAACAATGATTCCATTAAACTAGAAGTTAAGATTGCCACCTGGACACTTTGGGCTCCTCCTACCTTTAAGTCAACAGGCTAAGAAGTGAGTTACAGTGTTGGCTGGGGTGATTGACCCGAACTATGAAGATGAAATCAGTGTACTACTCCACAATGGAGGTAAGGAAGAGTATGCATGGAATACAGGAGATCCATTAGTATTAATTAGCATTACCATGCCCTGTGATTAAGGTCAATGGGAAACTACAACAGCCCAATCCAGGCAGGACTACAAATGACTATATATATATATATATAATATCTCATCATATATATAATATCTCATCATATATATATAATATCTCATTATATATATTTCATTATATATATATCTCTCATTATAGATATATATATCTCATTTTATATATATATATATATATATAGAGAGAGAGAGAGAGAGAATTCTTGCTTGACATTTAGATAGACAGGTAGGTAGATAGATACTTGGATAGATAGATAGAGGATGCCTTGGATGCCTGTCTTCCAAATCCACAGTGCTTGCTGGAATGAAGGCATCACAGAGGCAGCCTCCTTTGTTGAGTCCCTGCTCACTGCTGGAGACAGCAAGCTCTGTCCAGACCATCCATAAACAGAAAGCAGAGAAGTCCTTTAATCTTCTTTGCCCCCTATATTTCATGCTTGTTTCCCCTATCTTCCTCTCACACTATTTCAGTAGTAAAATGGTCAGTGCTGCACACAATAATTGATCTGATAACATTTAGTTGAAATTATTAAATTTAGCAAAGTATTGGAGTGGGGTTATTTAGTTCTGTGATACTATGTGGCTGGATCAAAATGATTTTCATTTCATGTTGCTTAGTTCTGTTATTCTACAGTATCAGGTCACTTAACTCCATCTTGTCAAATATCAGATTTGGGAATGTCAGAATAATAAATGCAATTTTTATTATTGCAAGATAGATATTTGGCATTGTATAGTCATAGCTTATCTGAGATAATATTTTTAAGGATTAATATTGGAGCAGAAACAGAAGAATAATATTCAGCATACATGTGACATTTATGTCAACAAGCATGAATTGAAATAAACCAATTTAATTTCCAAAAGCCCATTGTACTTAGCAGAAAATTTTGCATACTGAATGCAAACCTGTCCCATTGCCCCATAAGCCAAACTCTTCAAATCACTACTGGAGATTTCAATTCAACCCAAAGAAATGTATGGTATATGTGTGCTTATATACTATGTGTAAAAATCTGAAGCCTCTGAGACATAAGTCTTAAGACAATACAGTAAGTGTCAATATTTTACCAAGATAACGGTGAGAACTCTAAATCAGAATGTTACATACTTAAAACCAATTTGTTTTAGTGGCATATACTCAAGTGTCATGTAGCAAATGCTTATTCAAAGCAAGACCACATACGTCAGGTTTGTGCAAGACTATTTCTGTTTGTTTTTCTTCCTTTAAGTATGCTCTTGTATCCCAAAGTATTTTCTTAAGGCTGAAATTTAGCCATCTGTGGTGCAGGAACACAGGATTGGGAAGAACTTGACCCAGTTCCTTCAGGGATTAGTTCTTGAACTCCTGAAAAGTGTATTTAAAGTGGCTTACAAATGGATAAGAATTCTTGCTTGACATTTTAAAACCTATGATGGGAATCAGTTTTGGCTTTGAAACCAGGACTTAAGAGTATTAACACTAGGTCACTCTTCTTAATCACAAGGCAAAAACCGCATATAAAGTTGGTACAGCAATGATCGGCCACTTAGAATAAAACTCAACATGTTGGAAAACATCAATTAGCCTTGAATACCATGTTAAGGGTAGAGTCTTGCTAAGTATATCCACCAATACTGAGCCCTGTAATAGTACCAAACTGTTAAAAGGTAGAGATGAGCGTTGTGCCCTCTTCCGTATAGGGAGCTCTGTTACTTTTGGGATGTGGCATATTATAGTGACCACTAGGTTTCCTTATCAGGAAACTTTGGTTGAAATTTGGCTTTGCTTATACTCGAATCTCAAGCAAGTTACCTTGAGGATGTCAACAACTCTGAGGCTTAATGAACTAAAACAGTGATTCTCACACTTTTCTGTCCGAGGATCCCTTTATACTCATAAACTTAGTGAGAACCCCAAAGAACCTTTGTTTATGTGCATTACGTCTATATTGATATTTACCATATTAGAAATTAAAACTGAATCTTTAAAAATATTTATTCATTAAAAATAACAGTAAACCCATCATCAACATAAAATATATTTTTGTGGAAAAATAACCATATTTCACAAATATTAGAGAGAATCATTGTTTCCCATTTTTGAAAATTTCTTTGGTGTTTAACAGAAGGCAGCGAGAGTTAAGGCTGCATTCAATCTGTAGTGATATCATACTTCATGTAGCCTCAGGTAAACACTCAATTTGAGAGAATGGAAGTGAAAAAGGCACTCAACATTTTAGTATCACTGTGAAAATTGTTTTCACCTCATGGACTGAAAAAGGGACCACCAGGGGTCCCCACTCCACACTTTGAGAATTACTTTCCTTAGAAATAATACCAAATAACAATAATAATCATCATAGCTAATATTACTCAAATGCTTGTCCTGCGCTTGTCCCTATTTTAAATATTTTTCATTATTATTTCACTTAATCCTTCTAGCAACTGAATGTGGTAGATATTACATAACACTATCTTTATTTTCCAGGTGGGAAAACTGAGGCAGATGAATTCCCAAGGTCACATAGATAATAAATGATACAGCCAGGATAGGAGCAGGTACACCAGGCATAGTGTTGTCATAAAGATCGACAGTAGTGAACAACAGTGTGGTGGCGGCAGAGGTGATGGCGGTGATCATAACAGAGATACAGTGTGGTATCTAACATTTAGGAAACACAGGCTATGTAAAATGCTGGGTGCCTTCCATTCATCACCTCATTTTGTCCTCACAACAGATCTATGATGTACTTTTATTATCATCATCATTTGACAGATAAGGAAACTGAGTCTTCCCTAAGATTACATTTAGTATATAGGAATTATTATATAAACTCTTTAACTATAAAGTTTTGTTACTACTATAATTAAACATAAACCTATGCTAAGGGCCAGGTGCAGTGGCTCATACCTGCAATCTGAGCACTTTGGGAGGCCTAGGCGGGAGGATAACTTGAGGTCAGGAGTTCAAGACCAGCCTGGTCGACATGGTAAAACCCTGTCTCTACTGAAAGTACAAAAAATTACCCAAGGGTGGTGGTGGATGTCTGTAATTCCAACTACTCGCGAGGCTGAGGCACGATAATCGCTTGAATGTGGGAAGCGGAGGTTGCAGTGAGCCAAGATCGTGCCACTGCACTCCAGCCTGGGTGATAGAGCAAGACTCAGTCTCAAAAAACCAAACAAATGAAAATTTTGCTAAGATTAGACGATGTGACCTTATACCTCATTTAACTGGCATCATAAGATCCAGTTGTCTCTGCAGATGTTAATTTTCCAGTATAGTTCATTTTTACTACTTTGTGGCCCAATTGTTTAAGGTATAACCATACTGATGGAAGAAATCATTATGAGCATCAATTTGGATTCTATGCCTTCCCGTGGAGATGCACTGGAGGCTATTGAGATGGGAAGGCCTCAATTTCTTGATCAAATAATTCAAGGATACTCTTTATGCTGTGACAGTGTTTTCTTTTAAGGGTTTGCATACGTTCCTGTTTTTACTATCTCCTCTTTATAAATTCAGTAGTTGTTGTTGTTTCTTGTTTTTCAGATTTAACTCTTGTGCCTGATTTTAGCCCACTCTCTTTTTGCATGCTTGGAAATTACTGCTTCTATTTTGTCCTCTTAGGGAACTAGGCAACCAGTTTGCCTGTATTTATTGTGTGTAAAATAAAGGCAAAGCCTATCTGAGTCTATGGACTCTGAATATTTGTTTAGATTGCTTCAAATTCTTCCTCTGCTCAATTCCACTTGATCGGCCTTACTCACACAAATGCAGTTGCTACATAAGCACTTTTGCATCAGTGAGATTTTACCAAGCCATCACAACTTCTGAAAGTTGGCAGGTTTTAATGCCATTTACTAGGAAAGCAATTTGCATATGGGCTTTCTTTTCCTGTATTTTTACATTTCAGAGCTCTGCTATTAACTACACTTTTTAAAAATCCTTCAGAGGAAACCAAATATGCCTTGTTCCAATTCCAATAAGGTTGCTTTGAATATTTTGAACTTGTAGTCACGGTTGAGATGACTTAATTTAAAACACATTTGGAAGCGCAACTGAGCCTAACCTATGTAGGTTGCTTCATTATTTTCTTGGATGATTTCACTTTGTGTTGTTTTGTTTTTGTCTAAATTCATGGCCCAGTGTTATTTATGTTCTTCTATATCTGAGATGTATCTCTAGTAAAAATAAAATAAAAGGAAAGCCACTAATGTCAGATTAGAAAGAAGTGGTAAAAACAAAAAGAAAGAACAGGAGAAGCCAAAGTCTAAGAAGAAAAGAAACCAGTCATTGTTGTACTAGATTCAAATCAATTCAACAAACAATTACATGTACTAAGGACTGGCCCAAGGGATAAACTAGCAAAGTCTTCTGGTTATACCCATAATAAAGCTCAAAGGCTAGGATTGGCACCTATATACCTATCTAGGCTCCCACTCCTCCTGGTCTTACAAGTTACGTAGAAAACACTACAGAAAACAGGATGAAGCTGCCTCAAAAAGTTAAAAATAGAATTACCATCTGATAAAACAATTCTGGTCCTGGACATGTACCCAAAAGAATTGAAAGCAAGGTTCATCTACCCATATTCATACCCATGTTCATAGCAGCATTATTCACAACAGCCAACAAGTGGAGGCAACTCATGTGTCCATCGATGTATGAATAGATAAACAAAATGTGGCATATATATGTAATGGAATATTATTCAGCCTTTCAAAAGAAGGAATTTCGGCTGGCTGAGGTGGCTTATACCTATAATCCCAGCACTTTTGGAGGCCGAGGTGAGTGGATCAGTTGAGGTCAGGAGTTCAAGACCAGCCTGATCAACATGGTGAAAACCTGTCTCTACTAAAAATACAAAAATTAGCTGGGGGAGCTGGGGGTGGTAGCAGGTACCTGTAATCCCAGCTATTCGTGAGGCTGAGGCAGGAGAATCACTTGGCCCTGGGACACAGAGGTTGCCCTGAGCCAAGACTGTGCCACTGCACTCCAGCCAGGGCAGTAGAGGGAGAATCCGTCTTGGAAAAGAAAAAGAAGGAAATTCTGATACATGTCACAACATGGATGAATGTCAATGACATACTAAGTGGTATGACCCAGTCACAAACGACAAATACTGTATAATTCCATTTATGTGAGGTAGCTAAAGTAGTCAAATTCCTAGAGACAGAAAGCAGAAAGATGGTTCCAGAGACTGGAAGGAGAAGGTGATTGGGAATGTTTAATCTGTACAGAGTTTCAGTTTTGCAAGATGAAATGGTGTTGGAGATGGATGATTTCACAACACTGTGAATATATTTAGTGCTGCAGACCTGTACACTTAAAGACGACCAAAATGGTAAATTTTATGTTATGTGTATTTTGCCACAATTTTAGAAAAGTTTTTAAAAACAAACTAGCACACACATACTTGCTGTTGTCATTCTATTGCTTACATATTACCTTATAGGCTGGATGCCTGAACACACTGACCTTGGTAAACTATCTTACTTCAGTTTAATCATGCTAAGTAAGGCAGAAAGAGAGCAATTGACTTGCCACCAACACGCTGGAGGGTCGCTGACAAAGCTCCACACAAAACCCAAGCAATTGGCAACTGGTTCCTGGCTCTGTCCAAACCCCTCTACGACCCCACCGAGGCTTTACCATTTCCCAGTGAATTTGTCACCATAAGCCTGAGAAAGTAAATAGACACTGGGAAGGGGGCTGAACTGGTTGCATTGCTGATCACGGACCAGCCCCAGAGAGAAGACACCTGTGATGTGACTTGGCCATTGCGTCTCCTCCACTGACTGCTGAGCTCCTGCACTTCCATGCTTGTTAAAAGTTATAATTCTGGAGATGAAACAGGGATAAACTCATCTGGCTGTAATTCAGGACTGAGAAGAAAGCCTCACCTTCACCCTACCCGGCAAGCCTCCTTCCGCCTTCTTTCTCCACCCAAGAAATACAACAAACTATTCTGTCAGGGATTTCTTTCCTCCCCATGACCATTCTCTAATGAAGTGCAGGTGCGTGTACAGCCCATGGAGAATATGAGAGGATGGGGCACCAGGAGAGGTGAAGAATTTCCTGAGAAATTCAAGTCCTTAAATTGCTTCTCTTTCAGTAGCTAAAGAAAGTTTTTGGTTATATCAGGATGTTGGCAAAGTTTTTCTGTAAAGGTCCAGATATTAAATAGTTTAGACTTTGTAGTTCCATTTCAAGTATTCAATTTTGCATTTATGGGGCAAAAGTGGCCTAAATAATATATAAAATATGAATGTTTGTGTTTCAATGAAACTTTACGGACACTAAAATTTGAATTTCACTATAATTTTCATGTGTCTCAAGGTATTATTTTTAATTTTTTCTAGATCATTAAAAATTGTGAAAACCATTCTTAGCTCGCAGGTCATACAAAAAAAAACAGATGGTAGGCCAGATTTGGACTATGGGCTATTGTTTGTTCACCTCTGGTTTAAATATTTATGATCTACCTAGTTTTAAAAACCTAATATAGCTCACATGTTCTTGAGAGGAAGGCAACAATATTTATGGATAATTTGTTCAACGTAATTTAGCATAGCATGATGATGAGAACATAGCTTCTGGGAGCAGAACAGTTGGGTTTAAATTCCAGCCCTGCCACTCACAAGCTGTGTGACCTTAAGTAAATTACTTAAACTCTCTGAACCTGTGTCTCCTCATCTGCAAACAAGCTGACTCCAACAAAACCCACTCAACAGAGTTTTATGGATTAAATGAAATAGTATGCATTGAGTGCTCAGACTGCTGCTTTATAACTGTCAGATGCTATGTGCTATATGACAGCATTAGCACATTAAATCTTGCCAAATGGATATTATCGCCATGTGATACATACAAATAATAAATTTCAAGTCATTTAGGTAGCTTGCTTGTTGGGGCTCAGAAAACATTACCCCAAAGCCCTTTGAGCTGAAGAAGATCGAGAGAGCCTAGGAAGCAAGGTCACTCTGACTTTCCCCCACATTTCTGTGTGAGAGCCAAACATAAAGGAATTCTCTGTCTTACCCTTCCTGCGAGTAGATCAGAAGCCCCTCATGTGAGAGATGACCTGCCCTATATCTGGAGGAAAGAAATGCTACACAGAGAGACCAAGAAGAGTCTGAACAAATACGTCTTGCTGAGCAACATGCTCCCACCCCACACAGTTTATTACCATTAGGCCCTGCCCCTTCATGTGGTCCAATCACATTTCTTTGCACTTCTTTCATCAGACTTACCATAAAAACAGTTTTCCCTGAGTCTTTGGGTTTTTTACTTCTAAAGCCTCCTGAGTCACATAGAATTTTAAAAATAAATTTGTTACACTTTTATCTTGTTAATCTGTCTTTTATTATAGGAGTGTCCACCATGTCCCTTGCAATAAGTCAAAAAAAAGTTGTTATTTTTTCTCCTCTCTGTGCTCAAGCTTCAAACAGAAGGATGGTTGTAACACAGGCTATCTGCTGTGGTCCAGGCTTTTTCCTCCATTCAAACCAGACTGCCTCACTGTTCTTGTTGAGACTATTTCTGTAGCTTTTCATGTTGTTAATCACGTGTTTACTGACGCATCTCCTTTCTCTCTTGGTTCCATGATTCTTCTTCTATCAAATCTTCTCTTCTGTTGCCTTCAAGGGTTCCACTTCCTCTATCTCTAAAACTTCCCATTACTGAGGTCCAGAATGTCCACTTTTTTGTCCTCTGCAATATTCCTCTGTCTCCTCCAGCTTTGATGAGAAACAACCACCTTTTGCAAATGTGTCCCACAGCTCCATTTCTACAGATGCTGCACAATTAGATGCTTCTAGAGGGCAACATGCTAGACGGGCTGCAACACTGAGCAGACCTGGCTTCACATCTCAGCACTGCCTCTCATTTACTGGGGGATATTGGGAGAATTACATAACCTCTCTGAGTCTTGGTTAAGGTATCAGTAAAATTGTGATAATAAGAAGAACCTCCAACTAAGGTTGTTATAAAGATGAAATGAAACGATGGACATTATCCAGATAGGAGTGTTATTTATTCTTTCTTTTGTTTATTTATTTGTTCAACAAACATCTATGGTGCCCTTTGTATGTCCCTCTAAGTCCATACTCAGTAGGTGATATTGGGAAAACCCTGAGTCTTTTCACCTCAGCACATCTAAATGTGCACTTCTCTATTTTTGCCTTTTGCTCATCTTCCAGTCTCCCAGGTTAAAGCCATAATTCTTGGTGATGCTACCTTCTCTCAGCTCCTGTATTCCAACCGTCAAGTCTTGTTGGACTTGCTCATTTTTTCCCTCTTTATTCCCACTGTTACCATCCTAGGACTAAGCCCAGATCAGCTTAAACCTGGATCCTTTCTTCATGTCAATCCTCAAGTTTTGACTTTATTTCAGTTGGAAATTAGCATCCAGGAAAGTGTTTGAATAGGTAACGAAAAGGATCAAAGTGGTGCTTTTGGAAGTTTAATTTGTGCTCCACATGAGTTGAAGTGGAAAGTGGCCAGCAGCAAGGAGACAGGTAAAAAGTTTTAACCATTTAAATATAAATTGATAAAGACTTAAAGTAAGGTGATGCTATTAGGCATGGAACAGAGAAAGAGGAGGCTGCAAGAGGCATTTTGAAGGAGCCTGTGTGGGAGTGATTTAAGTTTGGGGTTTGAAGATAACTTCACAATTTAGAGTCTTGGTAACTAGGAGACTAATGATACCTTTTTCACAGCTTCTGCAGCACTTTGTCCTGCTCACATGTATCTTTTCACCTGCCATCTGATGTAGGTTATTTCCTTTACATGAATCATTGTCTTTCTCTACAAATTGGTTATGAACTCCATAAAGCATGATCTATGTGTGTCTTAGTCCATTTTCTGTTGCTTGTAACAGAATACTTATAACTGGGCAATTTATAAAGAAAAGAAATTTATTTCTTACAGCTCTGGAGGCTAAGTCCAAGGTCAGGGGACCACATCTAGTGAGGACTTTCTTCCTGAGGGTGACCCTGCAGAGTCCTGAGGTGGTGCTGGACATTACATGGCAATGGGGCTGAGTGTGCTAGCTCAGGTCTCTCTTCCTCTTTTGTAAAGCCACCAATCCCACTGTCATGATAACCCATTCATCCATTAATCCACTGTTACAAGTAGAATTTTTATGCTGCAAAAGAAGTAGCACTTCCGAATATAAATTTCCTCGGCAAGGCAATTTGCTTCTATAGAAGGGTGTAGCTCACAGATGGAACATGGCTAGTGCACACCTGGACAAGGAGGGGAAGAGGTACTTATGCCTGATGGAAGTCACCCCTACTGCCGTGTCATTCCCCTGTTGGCTAGGGTTAGACTGCACAGTCTAGTATAATTCCAATTGGTTACTTTAAGGGGAGCAGGGATACGAGCCCAAGTGGTGTGGTGGCTAATTTGGCAGAAAGGACAGTTTCAGGCAGGTCAGAGCAGGTAAGCAGGGGTCAAAGCAGGTGACCAGAGCAGGTGACTGGAGCAGGTGGCTGGGATGAGTCAGGATGGGGCAGGGGACTGAGAGAACAGATGTGAACTGATTATAACTGGTGGAAAATGTTGTTTACTGAAACTACAAGGAAGTTAAACTTTAAAATAGAGAATTAAAGAATAAGAGAGCTGAACATACCGATGTACTGATTCTTTGAAGAAAAACTTTGGGTTCACTATATGTAACATCAATAACCCATTAATTCATGAATAGATTAATACATTCATAAGGGTAGAACCCTTAAGACCCAGTCACCTCTTAAAGGCCCCACCTTTCAATACTACTACATTGGGGAATAAATTTCAACATGACTTTTAGAGGAGACAAATGTTCAAACCATAACAATGTCCCAACATGCTTTTCTTTTTATTTCAAAATTTGCTTACACTGAGTCTAGGCTGTGTAGTAAGTGTTGCTAATTGGTTCATTCTTGTTGTGTGTACTTAAAAGATGTTGCAGGAATGGAAAGTGGGGTAGCAAATTTTTTCATTTTTTTTCCCTAGAGAATCAGAGTTAGGTCAGTATTGTTAGATTATTGCTAAGTCTATTCTATAAAGAAACATAAGCATTCAGATTGTGCACAAAATTTATTTTCATTAGTGAAATAAAACTCCCATGAAAGCTCCCACATAATCTCAGTAGGCTGGTGGTACAGTGCCTAAGAAAGAAGAATCAGGAGTGACATTCAAGACCCAGCATCCCCAGAAAACCCTCTATCTTGATGGAAAGGGCTACTTCTTTTCTGTCTCCTCTTCCTCGCATGTACATTCCATCTGCCTAATGCTTTTCTCTCTTAACTGAAACACAAACAGACACAACACACACACAAAAAGCACTTCTTGCCCCATTTCTTAGAAAGCAAGGTCAACTCATGCCACATTTAGGCAGTGTGGTAGGTGCAGGCAAATGTTCTTGTGATTTCTTGAAGCACAGCTTTTAAACAGTGTGGGGCAGATATGAAGTCCTGCAGACAGCAGCTGCAGGCAGAGTGGGCTGGTATGCAGCAAGGGAATGCCTGTGAGGACTTTCTAAGCAATCTTTGAGCAGATGGTGAGTCTAGGCATCCGGGTGCAAGTCACTCCAGTCACATCTGAAAGCCAAACAAGATTCTTTAAAACTGTAAGTTTGGACAATGTTATTCATTCTACGGTGATATCAGAGAAGGGGCTTCACATCTCTCTTTCTGAGTAGACAAAAATAAAAAATAAAAAATCCAGAGCAATAGCAGGAGTCAAGAGGTCCAAGGCTAAGCAAAAGGAGTAACATTGGCTGGAGGCTGGGGTCCTCGAAAAGGAAAGGCAAAAGTCTACAAAAATAAAAATAGTGCTCATTAAGCTGAGGATTATGTAAGGGATAGAGCTGGGAAAAATCATAGAACAAATAACAGAGCGGTTAGGGAAATGATTTTAGACTTGCTAGCATCTCTCTTGTTCTTGGATTGGCATCTATTCAATATACAGAAAAAAAAGACTTCCTAGAATAATATAACAGAAAGATCAGTAGCTCTCTTAAGAGATGGGCTTAGGTTTAAACCCCACATTCTGTGAGTGATCTTGGTAAGTCATTTCGCTTTACTGGGACCCTTTCATGCCCTCATCTGTGAAAGGGGTAGGATGGTATCTACTCCTAGGGTGTTAGGAGGATTAAATGAGATAATGTATGAGAATCTCAGCTCAGCCCAGCATGGTTTGGCAAACAGAGGACATTCAATAAATATGTGCTCTTTCTCTCTCTTCTCTCTTCCCCTTTTCTCATAGGAGTCAGGGTTCGCATAAATCTATAAAGGCAGAACTCTTTCATATGCTGCCTTTAGGCAGAGAGAACAGAGTTTGGTCAAGAACTGTGAAGGGCCTGAAACTTCATACTACTTTTAAACTCACAAGATAGCCTGACAGATTCATGGATGCTGGCAGAAGACACAAGATTCCTGGGTCAGAGACAATGGACTTTACTCACAGCACAGCAAGCAATATGAATATCAGCATAGTCATTTTGACTCTCCAAGCCCCAATTCCCACAGAACAATGTGAAAATAACCAGGTGATACCTGAACACACTGTGGGGTGGCTTGTGAGAGAGAAGCTCTGAGTATAGAAAGCCCAAATTTTGTATAATGAACCCTAAGTGCACCTGCCCTATGCTCCAGCCCAGCTCCATTTTTCCATGTATGTTTCCACTATGGAAGCATCCTTAAAAAGAGAGCCCAGCATAAGGACTATCAGCACCTGCCAGATGTAAAAATGTAAGATACATGGAAACTTGTCTCCCAAAAGGCAGAACAGAAATAATCCCTTTGCTTTCTGACCTCTTACTGGGTTCATTAGCAGTGGCAGGTTTTCTACACATACCTTTTCTCTATGAACATGGAGTCTCACACATCCCACACTTGCCATGTTTCCCTCTTTTCTCTTCTCCCCATAATGTAAGTGCTCAAGCACTTCATCAGAACTTTCTATCCCTATTTTGAGAAGTGCCAGAGCCCACAGATGGGGAGGCTGCTGGCCTAACCAAAGGACAGGGCTTCTCTCTGGGAGTCTAGTTTAATATGGTTTTATGAAAAGCCTAAGATGGGAATAAGGGAGGAGGTCAAGGGAGAGAATGAGACATCTCTCCTTAACTCTCTGCACTTGGGGAATATTTGATCCCAGCTTGGAGGTGAAAACTGAGCCAAACTGGTGTCACTGAAATGAAGCAGGAAGTGTTTCGAGTCTCAGATATCACCCTTCAGGTGCATGGGCCCAGAGCCAGCTGGATGTTTGGAGAGAGCAAGAGGCCACCCACATGGAGCTATTTGAGTGACACCAAAACATCTTCCTGCACCTGATATTTCCATTATGGTCTCTTCTCCAGCAAAGGCATGATCTAAAAAGGACACTGTTCCAATATAAATATGCCATCTGGGAGAAACAATTTCCACTCTTTATAAATGCTTCCAGAGGTGGCCCACTCATTTAACGCCCTTATTTTGAGTACCAGCTACGTGCTAGACCTTGTGTTAGCTACTGGGCTTCCAGGGGGTTCAATCATACGTCTTGCCCTCAGGAGACTCTAGTAAGAAGCAGGAAGTATACCGGGAATTAGGATGCAAGTGACAAACTTTATGATAAGTGAATTGAGAGAATGACATAGGAACATAGAGGAGGGGCACTTAATCTTATTTTGGAAGATCAAGAGATGTTTTTCAGTGGAAGTTAAATGTAAGCTGAGACCCTGTATGTTGAGTCTTTCTTAGCTGTATCTTAGAGGTGAAGAAATGGAAGTTTAAAAAGTCTAAGTGTCTTACTCAATGTGAGGTGGCCTGTGAAGGACAAAGCGAACACTTAAACACAGTAGATAGTAATACTGGTTTTATCAGGTTTTCCCATATGTATTAACATATTGGTTTATCTAGGCAGCTAGGGCCTTAGGAGACAAGACCTATAAGAGAGGAGTCCTTGTGGTGATGGGAGGTGCAGGAGTGTGGAGGGGTTTGGGGTGGAGATGATTGTGTGGGATAGGGGTAGAGAGAGAATGACGCTTGGGAAAGTCTGCCTGGGGTGGGGTGCTGGTGTAGTGGGGGATTTTGGAGGAGCAACAGATGAGGCCTGAAAACAGTGGAGAGTGTGAAGTTTCTTAGGGAGAAAAAAAGGAGGAAGAAGCAGGTGGGGAGAAGAGGAGGAGGAGGGAGGAAGCAAGAAGATCAGGAGGAAGGAGAGGTAGAGGAAAAGGAGAAGCGGAAAAACGAGAAGAAAAGGATAATTACGTAAGAACAAGATCACAACTTTCGCAGGAGCCTGGATGGAGCTGGAGGCTATTATTCCCTGGAAAACGAACACAGGAACAGAAAACCAAATACTGCCTGTTCTCACTTATAACTGAGAGCTAAATTCTTGATGAAAACTCATGAGCACAAAGAAGAGAGCAGCAGACATTGGGGCCTGCTTGAGCGGGGAAGGTGGGAGGAGGCAGAGGGGTAGAACAAAATATCAATTGGGTACAAGGCTTATTTCCTGTATCATGAAATAATCCGTAAACAAACTTCCATGACACAAGTTTACCAGTATAACAAACCTGCCTGTGTACCCGGAACTGAATACAAATTTAAATTAAAAGGATGATTATTTAAGAAGTTGTGATAGAAAATTTTTGATGTGAGCAGGAAAATGTAATTTTCTCTGTTTTATAATGATATCCAGTGCTGTATAAGTTACTCACAGCCACTAATCCAGGAAGCAGGAGGTCAATACCTTCTCTATAAAGAGGGAGTATTCAATCAGAGCCACAACACAAAGCCCACTGCTGATTGGGTTCTTCACGGGAGCCTCAATCAGTAGTTCTTCTAGTCTTTTTCAAACGCAACTACCCTACCCCATCTTGTCAAGGTTTGCTGTGTTCTAGAGAGAATTAAAAGAACAGGTGATGAGAACCAGCTTTTCCACTCGACTTTGACCGTACAGGCACCTGAAGTTTCCTAGGAATGACCTTAGCATTTGGAATGAGCATAGTATCCTGCAGAGAGCAAGGTCAGTGCATTTCTGAAACGCCAAAAAAAGGAAAAAGCGTTTTGAGTCGAACCAGAGCTTATCTCATGTGCTATGGTTCAAAGCTTTCCTCCTAATCTTAAAGGCAGCCAACCTCATTTGGGTTTCAAATATCATTATTTAGCAGTCCATTGGCCTGGGCCTCCTTCTCTTGACCAAACTTTCATACAACCTAGGCAACATTTGGATTCAATTTGATAGAAAATGTAGGTGAACCGCTTGCCAAATTCTTATGAATCTGTGTCAAACACAGTGATGTAGGCTAAGATTTGGGGTGTGGCTGAGTCCGCAGAGGAATTCTGTGGTTGCATAATCCACAGAAAGTGAAGCAAAGGGTATTTTCAAAACTCCAAGGAAGTGGACTCTGTAGAATCTCAGTCTACGGGGACTAAGATTTTGGAGACGTCACTACAGAATTTAAGTATTTTCACAGTACATAATTTTCTTTTAGGGATGTTTAATGACCTGTTCATTTTTATCCCCCATCACTCCATCATATAGGTTATTATCCATCTGAACCAAAGGAAGTCAGTACATAGGAATGCTACATTACTTAACTCAAGGTCAAGAGGTAAGAAAATGGCTGGACTAGGTGATAGGCCTGGCTCAATAAATTCTATTGTACAGAGGCTGCCAAAATCTTGATCTCTGACCCCTTCAAAGACTGCAGTTTTTTTCTTTCATTACAAGACAGGTTACTACAGCAACGACATAGAAGCCACAAAAAATACAGGGTGACAAGACTGTTTCCTGGGAAATCGACTCTGAGGTGGAAATTTGCATGCAGTGAGTCATCAGGAGTGCTCTCAGGAATGATACTCGTGAGAGAGTGAAGGAAGCAGGACTGGGCAAAGTGGGAAGCTGGACAGTGGGGCATCCACAAGAGAGGGCTACCCAGATTCCCTGGGGCACTCTTGAGCTCTAACAGCCATTCATAGTTGTCTAACATTGTGGCAAAGAGTCTGGACAGACATTAGTTAAGAGCTACCTCTGGAGAGTAGACATGACCTTGCACTAGGAAGTTCTCTTTGGCAGAGAGCAGTTTTCACAGAAGGCTCAGCTGTGTGGGGTTAGCAGCCATTTTTCCTGACAGCTGGAATGCCTTGGTCTTCAAAGAAGTGGTGCCCCACAGCATGTACTACGGAAGAGAAATCGAATTGTATGCTAAGAAGCCAGAGTACCGTGGCCAATTTCATAGAGGTCATGTCCCTAGTGATGTGAAATTGCTCATAGGAGCCAGACTGGGGCCTAGAGATATCTAAGGCTCCAGAGACTAAGGAGACAGTGACTCAGCAAATGGTAAGGGTGTTTAGGGGTAAACCATTATGACTTCTGCATTTTTATACAGGGGGTAAAATCAGGTTTGATAGAGTAAAAGATAATGGGGAAAGAGGAGATGTCAAAGAAGAAATCAAGGAGAGACAAGAAAGTCTGCAAGGGAAAAGGAATGTGATTTAGCTAAGATGAGTGTGGAAACTTCCAGAACTAATTGAAGACACATAATCCTTGAGTTATATTTTGTAAACATCCTGGAATCCCTACTTTCTTCCCAGAAGCTGCTCTAAGGCTTCCCAGAAGCTTGGCCTTGATGCTAACGTCACACCCCAAAGCTGACCTAGCTAGCAGCTGATCACTGGGGTAGGAGTTAGGAGCCCTGAGTTTTCAGGTATCCAGTTGAGCAATAGGGCGGCCTTGGTCTAATAAGTTTGTTTTTGTTACCTATTCTTTTTCCCTCCTTCCAGCACTAAAATTATTGAAAAATGTGCCCATTGTTTTATACCAGATTACTAGGTAGGAGCATTTAAATTTTCTAAAACATGTAAAAACATGGGGGGTTTTAAAAATGGTTTCCTTCTCTCTTCCTTTATCTATCTCATTTCTGTCCCCAACTCTGATTTTTTATAACAAGCCTATGATGCTATTTTGCTTTTTTGTTTTTACTGTTTTCATTTTTGCTGACGCTCTGTTCTCCTTAAGCAGATTCTCTTTTCAGATCAACTTGAGGTTCTCTGAACATATCTGATGTGCTCTTAACTTTACCTGCTAGAGGTATTCCCACCACCTGGAATCCCATCCCATTCACATCAGAGCTCTCAACAAAATGGTATCTAGTTGTTAAGGCCCGTGTCAATAGCAGTGTGTACTTGGTTCCTTACTCACATCATACACAGGACATTGAAATCACTCACTGACTTGCATTCATTCATTCATTACCCTTTCTGAAATCTTTTGGTTTTGGTTCCCATCCTGATGTGATTTGACCCTGCCCTGCCATTTCTTATATCTACCTGTCACATTCTGCCTTACTTTATAGTCCTGTGGTTTCTCATTCTATTCTGTTCTGTTCTATTCTGTTCTATTAATCTGGTTTCTATTTTAAACTGAAAAATCCTGAAAGCAGAGATTATATCTAAATATTATAAGATTTTTTTCTTGCAACACAATATCATGATATAGATATATATACACACACATATACACACACACATATATATTATACATATATACACATGAGCAGCTTAGGAGAGCTCATAAATATTTGTTTGATTGAATTTACTTTCTAAAAGCAATGAGGGGAAACTAGGAAAATATTCAAATAATGAAAAACTTGATACCCCTTAACTTCTGACTCTTTTTTAAAAAAATATGGAATGCTTAACGAATTTGCATGTCATCCTTGCGCAGGGTCCATGCTAATCTTCTCTGTGTCATTCCAATTTTAGTATGTGCTGCTGAAGCAAGCACAACTTCTGACTCTTAGTTATCCAAACTGAGTGAGATAGTCTTGAGCTCAAAGTTAGCTTCTCACAGCGACTAGCTTTGTGAACTTCAATTAATAATGAACCTGTAGGAGCCTTTGTTTTCTCATCTGTAAAATATGAATGCTAATTGTAACTACCATGGTAGATGGAACAGTAGTACATAGTCTGGCATTATATGAATCTTTACATGTTCAGATGAAGAAGGTTGTAAGATGGAGCTGGAGCATTGAGATCTCTTGGCCCCAGCAACAGATCCTGACTCCTTCACATAGTGCCAGGGTCAGTGCCACTGGGCTGTGAGAAGTCAAGAACCCTGAGGTCATTTGTTTTTGATACCAAAGTTTTCTTTGATACCAGTTTTAACTCTTCTGAAGAGGATAACTAGTGCTTTTTTTTTTTTTTTTTTTTTTAATGTGGACCAAAAAAATGGCCACACGAATTTATAAAACTGAATTACATTCTGGTTAGCCCTTGATTATTCATAGGAGCATTTTCCACTTTTAGATTATCAGTGGAATTCTTTCGCCTTAGATTTCGGGCTGTTCTCCCTGCCACCCAGCATGCGGCTGGGCCACATCCCCAGTGTGGGCTTAGGGAATGCAAACTCATTTTAACTTTTTTCTGTGCAGAACATCACTTGGAAGGAAAATATCAACCCCCCAAAAGTCATACAAAGCATTCCAAAGTAAAATATAAGAAACGTTTTGATTGTTTTTCTGTTTTGGATTATCTGTGCCACTATTCATTTCCCTTTTTTGTGGATAATCAAGAACTGGATGTATTATGGTTAACAAGACTTGAAAATTGCTGAGAAAACTCTGCAGGGCATTAAAGCATTTTAAAGGTAAAATTCATAATCCTCAACATTTACACTTGATAGCCCATGCTACGTTGGAGGAGGGAAGTAGAGTAGGCAGATAGCTGCAATGGTTGAAGGTTTCTATTTTTTTTTCCAGGGAATTTTAGCTTCAGCTGTTTCAAATCATATCTGGCCAATAATGATTAAAATCAGATAAGGCTCCCAAGACAGGGAGAAAAGGAAAATGAAACTCTGTCTTTCACTGCAAAGATTTCTTTTTTTTTTTTTTACATCAACTTAAATTTTTAAGAAAAGAAAGATTGTTTTCATTTTTAGCCAAGGAATTTCTTCATTGCATTTAGCCAAATATAGGTTCCACACCCTTTTCTAACTCCAGCCATCTGAATGTCCTGATAAGCACATGGCAAAACATAAGCTAAGTGAAATATTCATATTGCCTCATGATCTCTAGACATCTCTTGATGTCTATGTCATCAAGGCACTCATCCAAATATTGCAAGTGGGTTATCCTGAACTTCAGTTTTGAGGGACCCAGGGCCACCTACTCAAATGGAGGGCATCTGGGATCCAGAGGGAGCTTATAATAAAAATCAAGATTTGAGCTGGAAGTCAGAGCACTTGAGCCCTTTCCATGGTTGTGTACTCCCAGGTCAGCTCTGACCAGACCCTAAAAGAGTTAGAAAATCACACCCGTTACTTTTTTCTTCATAGGATTCAATTTCATGTGAACAATGCAATTTCATTTGTCTAATTTTAAAACGTAGGAGATACAAGCGACTGGGATACAGGATCCAAAGCTGAATGCAATGTAGTTCCTCCCCTCAGAGAGTTCACAGCCTAATGTAAGAGACAGATTATTACTGTTATTGCACAGAGAGGTTTGCCCACTCTCTCTTAACACAGTTGGGCTTCACTGATTGCTAAGAGTGCAGTAGAAACACATAGTAGGTGTTCTGAATGGCATTTTAGGGCAGCCCAAAAAGGCTCCATGAAAAGTTGATATTTAAACTGGGCCATGAAGAATAAATAGGATTTTGATAGATACAGGAAACAGAGTGAGACTTTCAAGCCATCAGCTGCTTTTTCTAAGAGGAAGCTCTGGCCAAGGGACACTAAGAGGTAATACTGGACACAGTCAGTAAAGTACTGATAAAAGGATCTTCAAATGGTGATAGGAAGAGGTTAGCGATCAACAAGTACAAGGCTTACAACTGTAAGTCTTAACCACCACCCTGTGGTGCCTCTACCTCAGGTACAGTCCCATCTCTCCTTCCATGAATTCCTTTCTCTAGAGGAAACTGACAGTCCTCAGGAGAAGTCCTGATTCCCTCAACCCCCAACAACCTTTGCTTCCTCTGAAATTACTATTATTATTTTACATAACAAAAATGACAACAGTGCAAATTACTCTGCCTTATCTAACAATGATAAGAATAATAATAGCTATCATTATTTAGCATTTATTATATGTTAGGCGTTTGTGCTTAGCATTTTACATGTAAAATCTCACTCAATCTTTGCAATCCCTTTGAGTTACGTACTTTTATTAATACACTATACTTCACAGCTGAGGAAACTTAGACTTGCTCGTGGTCACTCAGCTCGTAGAATTGAAACTCAGGTTTCTCTAATAATTTCAAAGCCCAAGTTTTTAATCTGTACATCATCTGGTCTCTCCAGGAATTTCATTGTACCACAATAATAATATCATAGTTTTATACAGTGCTACAAATGCATACAAATTTTATTCCTTTTTATTTGTTCATTTAACTACAATGGCCTTGTGTTGTTATTTTAATGTTTCATTTAAAATAATTAATTTCTTTTTAATTGACAAAACTTGTATTTTTTGTTGTTCTCTCCTTGAGAATGGAGATGTTTAGTAAATATGAATTAAAGGGAAGAAAGGAACAGGAAGAACGTTTGGAAAAGCGGAGGAAGGAAGAAAGGAGAGGATAAAGGAAGAGAAAGAACGGGAAGAAAGAAAAAAAGAAAGAAAGCATAGAGGAGAAAAAGAATCATCTCACTTTACCCATTACAAGGTTAATGGCTGATACCGTTATAACCAAAGACAGATTAACAACGGAAAAGCATAACAAATGTATTTAATCCATGTTTTATGTGACACAGGAGTCTTCAAAAATGAAGACCCAACAATGAAGGGGAAACTGTATTTTTACACTTAGGTTTGATGATGAATGTAGAGGCATGATTGGACAAAACGGGAGTGTGACTTCAAGCTAAACTGGAGGATGGTTGGCAAGGGCTGATTCTTTAGATTCTTCTTAGCCTCTCTGTGGAACATTCCTTCTTTCTGGATGTAGGGCAGGACACCTGTCACATGAGGGTCTTCAGAGAGGTCAGAAAGACCTTTCTGCTTCTGCAGTTTTCTCTGTTTCTTTCAGCTTAAAATACTCAGCATGCCAAGGTGCCATATTCTGGGGGTAGAGTTTCCTGCACTCCATCAAAAAAGAAGGAGGGAAAGAAGAGAGAAAGGAAAGAGAGGAGAAGAGAATGAAAGAAAGAGAAAAGAAAAGAAGAAAGGAGGGAAAGATAGGAAGAAGGAGGAAAGAGGCAAGAGAGAGAGGAAGGACAATTTTCTGATGAATAAATTGAAGATCAGAGAGCTGAAACAACCAGACTGGTGTTGTGATAAGTCAATTACAATACCAGGATCAGAATCCAGCCTACGGACTCCTGACATGACCAACTTTTCATTGGGTTGTTGACTTTGGTGATAAAGGTCTAATATATATATATATGAGATATAAACGCAGGTGGAGACAGATTTTTTAAAGTTTGGTTTTTATCTTTTGTTATCAAAAACAGTATCATAATGAGGCAAAAGCGTTAGCTTTAGGACAAAAAGAAATTCTCTGCAGGAAAAATGGTGTCAGACCTTACAAATTAAAGTCACATGACTTAAGGCCTATTATTACACAGCAACAGTCACATACCAAGCATTACACAAACAGATGGAGGGGGTGAAAGACGGCTTAATGAGAAATGTATGAGAGGAATGTGAGACATGCATGAAGATGGAACATTAAATACCTAGGATAACAGCTATGGCAAAGCTACTGTGAGTTGGGATAAAATAGGATAGGCTAATAAAGGAGTCAAGAATGAAGAATTCATGCTGCACACCAAGGGGAAGAAACTTCGTGGTTGACCCTTAGTCTGGGACCTTCTCAAAGAATATTTCTCATCCTGCCTCAATACTTATCCCCTAGAATTCTTTGTGAAATTCTTTTATAAACAGGTTTATAATGATCAAAAGGATATTGTGACATCAATTTTAAGGGAAAAAAAATCACCCATGCATGATGGGAAGGTGAAATAGAAGTTGCATTAATAGTAAGTTGGAAAAAAGTAAGGACAGGTGGGCAGAAAAGGATTTACTCTATGGGGGAGAATTAAGCAATTGGCTGAGCAGATGTGGTTATGCCTGGATCATCCACTCTCATCAAGCCTCAGTCAAATAGCAAATCTAATCCTGTCACCTCCACACAGTATCCACAGCCTAACGCAAGTTTTCCTGGATGTGAAACGACTCTGACTCTTCTTTACTGAGGTCTTATCCCTGAAAATTCACTTAACTCTGAAATATTAGTAAGGTAAATGTTACCAATGAAAAAATTCCCTGAACTCGTTCTATTCTCTGTACATTCTTCTCATGTAGGTCCACTTCACTGTTGTATGTTTCAGATTATAAAATTGCTGGGTAGAACAATAATGTAATCTACTCTCTATGAACGCGTCCCAGCTATGAAACATAAACCTTTAGGCAGTTCATATAAATGAACTGTCTAATAAGTTCATTTACAATAAGGATGAAGACGGAGATGACAATGGCAACAACCAGGAGAGGGGACAATGAGATTTCATAAGCCATGGGACGAATGGCTGGAATTTGGCTACCTTGTGTATTAATAACTTAAGGCAGCATGGTATAGAGAATAAAGCCTGGCCTTTTGATTATGAAATAGATATGCTTTCTCATCCTATTTCTCTTTATCATGTGACCACAATATAGGGTTTATTCCATGGATTTACAAGGTTAAGATTCATTTCCAATAGATAGAAATTATATTCATGCCTCAACATTTAAACTATCGATAAATTTATAAACTTCACCTTGGAAAGTCTCAGACATATTCTCCATGCCAGCAAAAAGAAAAAAGCTAATGGCAGCCTACTTAAGGGAAAAATAGAACAAAACAATAACCTGGAGACAATATCTAGGAGGCAACAATTCTGAGAGAGCATTTATTTCCCCCGCACACCTGACTTCAGAGGGGTGGCAAGTACTCACTGGGAGGAATCACTTTAAGCCAGGTACAAAAACAGGCTCCAACTATGAAAAGTGAGTTTTCCTAACAAAAGTATTCTGAGCAACCTCCCTGTACATGTCACATTTTCTGAAAATCAATCAAGCCCTCTCATTCAGCTGAAGTCCAATCGTATTGTCTGTCCCTTCCTCCAGAAGCCGATTTCTGCCAGGTAGAAAATTAAGTTTCCTTTACTCTTCTTTCAGACACAATGCTTCAGCATCACAGAACTGTTGTTCTGTGTGGGAAACCGACTTCCTGTCTCAATAAACAAGCACACACAGGCTTTTCTGGACACATAATGGAGCCTTTTTTATTTTATACAAAAATCATTCCACACTTAACACATCAATGAAGCCACTTAAGCTCTACTGCATCTGAATTAAAGAGGAATTGTGTGATCAAAGGGTGTGAAAAGAACCACACAGGGTGTTCTTCAGATCCTCTACTTTTGTTACATTTGATACATAACAAACCCAATAAATATGCTTATCCCAGGAGCTAGTTCCATTATCTCATACCCTTAAGCCTGGTAAAAGTATGCCTGTACTACCCTTCCTTCCACGGTGTCCATTTTATACTGATAATTTTGGTGAAAAAGTAAAAAGTATTTGGCATGTGGGTGAGATTGGGGGAATAAAGTGGTTTTCCCTTTAGGTTTTGTTTGTTTCTGTTTCACTCACTATAAATGCGTATTTATATGTTTATATATGTGTATAAATATATATCTACATCTATCTACATACACGCCCAATAGACGAACTATACATATAAATATGTAATATATATATTACAGATATAAAATCATGTACATTTCTCAAGGTAATATTAGACATACAATGATAACATGGGAAATGTCTTTTTCTTACCAAATATTTGAATATAAAGCAAAAAAGACATGATGAAAATTTTTTAGTGCCTAGAATTAAATAGGTGAATACGACACTCTATAATCCTTTTACAGCTTTTCATGCTATGAACATAGCTTCTGTGAAGGTTACTAGGTATTTAACATTAACTGTATTTTTAGTATCATGCATTTGAGGAGATTTGGAAAATTCCTACAGAGTTCAGTCATCCTCTTAAGCCACATATCACAACTATGAATATATTGAAGTGTATTTTGTGAATAATAATTGAAATACTGTAAAAATATAGTCTTCAATGTAGCTGAAAAAAGGCATGAAATGCAAAATATGAAGCCAATGAATTAAAGTTGATTGAACACATTATGTCAATTTATTCAATCCAATCAATATTGAATTGAGATTGATTCCTTTAGCTATCATTTATATAGCTCTAGTGAATTGCTGAACAAGAACCCAAAATTGTTTAGATAGAAATCTTCTCAATTAAGAAGTTCAAATTGCAATTACTTCAAATATAATCTGTGGAATGCTGATTGTGAGTTAGTATTCTAGGTACAGAAGAGTCAAAGATTGAAAAGGCATGTCTCCTACTGTACTCATAGTCCAATAAGAGACAACTGCAGACTAAAGATCCCAATGCAAAGTGTGATGGTAACTTTCAGGAGGTGCCCTATTGGAGTGTAGTGGAAGAAACAACTAATTTAGTATAGAGAAGTCGGCAAAGACTTCCCCAAAGGAATTTATATTTGAGTGTGGTTTTGAAAATGGATGGGAAGATTCAAAGTTATCAGACAGAAAAATTGGAAAAAGAAAAAAAAAATCAGGTAGAATGCAAACGAGCCAAGACGTGCTTGAAAACATGAAAAAGCATCAAGTGCTCTTAAATTGGTGCATCGCCCATATGACTGGATTGTAGAATTTACAAAGTGAAGAGAAGTTGCAGATGAGGCTGGGATGACAGGCAGTGTCATTAAGGCATCCAAACTGTATTCTTACAAGCAACCAGGAACCAAGTAAGATCTTAACAGATCAGAATGACTCGAATTAGATTTCCTATTTTGTGTCTAGATACAGTGAGGTGTCTATACTAACCCACCGTTTGAAAAATTATTCAGATCTGGTTGTATTGCTCTAAGTAATTTAGCCAGTTGCATTTTTCTTTCTCAGTGCTTAGTTGTTTGGCATTGCATATCCCAGCCATGCAGATGATGGGCTGAAAGGTTTGGTTTACATGCAGATGTTTTCAGTGTTGCGTAGACAGTCACAAACATGGAGAGAGAAAATATCTCAACGGGGTGAAAGTCCCTTTACCATGCTTTCCGAATACATACATCATCATTGATGGTATCACTAATGGCAATTCAGCTTTGTTTAAACACAGTTATTAATATCAGATGACCATCTGTTTTCTGCTATGGTATACATCATGCAAACCTTTCCATGAAGGCTATGGACTGTTCTCTATTGCACAGACAAATAAAGCTCAATAAATAACCATAAAAATAACAACATATTGATGCAGTTGTACATTCTCTTCTTGATTAATTCTGTGTGTGTATATACCCCAGGTCCAGACATACACAATCTGGCTTTCTCTGTGAAAAAATAGACCAATAAGCATTTTTTTCCCCTTCACTAATCCTACCCTGAATTTCCTGTCAACTTCCACTTCCACTCACATAAAAAAGTGGTTTCATTTTGCTTTTGAATGAACGATATACAGAGTCCCCCTTTTCCTTATTTTTATTTGGGATCTGTTTGTCCTTGAATTGTATGGCCCCACTTGATTTCATGATTTAAATGTGGTCTAAGGCAAGATCTTTCACTCAACGGTCCATAAGAATTTAAAAATAATGAGAATGGAATTTTCTAGTAAACAAATGCTGACAAACATGCCACTTAGATGTGATAAGCACACACAAAAAAAATCTCATTTGTTGGCTATGAGGGAGTGAGCTCATGAAATAAAAGAAAATTTGTTCACTGTTCATTTAAAAAATAACATGATTCCACTATAAATTTTTTAGTATCTGAACATGAAGAGGCCTGTACAATCATTCTAATTAACACATTTAAAGGATGGAGTGACAAGGGTTTTCAGAGGAAAACAATCAAGAAAGTAGAGGTATTAGAAGCTATATCATATGAGGAGAAGTAGAAGGATCCAGGAAACTTTCACCTAGAGAAAAGCATCAATCATGGAAATCTCCACAGATGGGTACCTAAACTCACCAAGTTATGTGGAATAAAAGGATTTCACTTACTGCGCATATCTCTAAAAGGAAGGAAGCATGGCTGGAAGAAACACAGAGATAAATATTGATCCAATACAAGGAGAAACCTTCTAACAGTCAGAGTCATCTGTATAATAGGCAAGCCGAGGAAGTAAAGGGTTTTGTATATATGGAAGTGTTCAAGCAGATGTTGGAGCACTGTGTAGGAGGAATGCAGTAATTCAAGAATTAGGTTTCTAGAGATCCCCAGTTGTAATTCGAACTCATCAAAATCTACTGATTTTCCTTTGGTTCAGCCCGTTATGAACTACAGCGCTTTCTCTCCTGCTATGGTTTAATGTTTGTGTCCCCTCCAAAATTCCTATTCTGGAACTTAAGCCCTAAGGTGACAATATTAAGAAGTGGAACCGGCCAGGTGCGGTGGCTCTTGCCTGTAATCCCAGCACTTTTGGAGGCCAAGGAGGGTGGATCACAAGGTCGAGAGATCGAGACCATCCTGGCCAACATGGTGAAACCCCATCTCTACTAAAAATACAAAAATTAGCTAGGCGTGGTGGCATGTGCCTGTAGTCCCAGCTACTTAGGAGGCTGAGGCAGGAGAATCAGTTGAACCCAGAGGGCGGAGGTTGCAGTGAGCCAAGACGGTGCCATTGCACTCCAACCTGGCAACAGAGCAAGACTCCATCTCAAAAATAATAATAATAATAATAATAATAATAATAATAATAATAAGTGAGACCTTCAGGAGGTAATTAGGTCATGAGAGCTCTGTCTTCATGAATGGGATTTACAACTTTATAAAAGGGCCAGAGGAAATTAGCTAGACTCTTTTCTTCTTTCTATCCCTTCTGCCTTGTGAGTAAACAGTGTTGGTCCTCAAAGGATGTGGCATTCAAGGCACCAGGACTTCACCAGACAGCAAACCTGTGGTACCTGGTCTTGGACTTCCTAGTCTCCGGAATTGTGAGAAACAAATTTCTATTATTTACAAATTGCCTACTCTCAGGTATTTTGTGATAGCAGCACGAGCAAACTAAGGTATCTCTCCAGCATGAGTCTGATCGCTGCCACTCCCGACTTAGTCAAGCCTGAGTCAGATGTCAGTTCTAAACATCACAGTTATTTTTAAAGTATCAGCCTTTTCATAGATGGTGATATCTGGTTGGGTTTTTTTTTTGTTTTGACTTGTTTTTTTCAGTCATACCTAGTAATCTGACACGAACTTCTGATTGATGTTCTCGTTCAAAGATTTGATTTTAGCATTCTTAATCTTGAACTCTATCATAGAGAGAAACAAAAAGGAATACCTCAACCCTTCCTTGTACAGGGTCATTTCAGGACATTAAAAGATTGGCATCAAAAAGAGTTATAGAGATGAATGGTGGTGGTGTTTGCACAACATTATGAATGTATTTAGTACAACTGAACGGTACATTTACAAATGGTTGGGGTGATCAATTTTATGTTACGTGTATTTTACCACAATACAAAAATTAGAAGAGGAAATGAAAAGTTTAACATGGATTTTTACATAGGCAATAATGCAATTTACAATTTGAATTGATCCATTCTTATTACTTTTCAAAATGACCACTATTTTACTTAAGTGTTTTTCTTTCTAAAAATCCTTGAGCCATTTTTACACATTTTAGCCTCATGTCATAAATCTGAAGCCAACCAAGACCATATGAAGAATTGGGGAAGCCTTCAAAGTTCTGGTGTTACTCATTGATCTTTTGGGAAATTCAGTCAATTAATCAGTGGGCCATTTCATCTGCAGACTGTTACTCCCCTCAAGGCTCCTCAATTGCTAACCAGCACTGGAAAAAAGGTTTTGAGGCCAGCTTACATGCCTCTCTGACTTGACTGCTTTGGAATTTCCCTGTAAGTCTCTAGATTTTAGTATATGAGTTATCTCCTAAAAACAAACTTCCTTGTGAAGAAAAGGAAGAAGCTTAAACAGGCATCAAACACATTCATGAAACTCAGCAGTTTGATGAATGAAAAGTAAATGAATCATAGGCTTATGAATTACATGACTTTCTATGTACTCACATGTCTCAACAGGAAGGGGTGACAAGTCAGAAGCTTCATTCTTGATTCTTGAAAACCAAACTTATCTAAACATGCTATTTGAGCCTGTTTAAAGTTAAAGTGTCCTTATTTCTAATGCTGACTACTACCTTTTGTGGCCTTTAATTACTACAATCTTTTCCAACTTCTAGGAAATTCACACTGGGGCTGATAGGGGTGAAAAATAAATGAACTCTGAATCTCCTTTCAAGTCCACCAATCTATTACTCTTTTAGTTGAGTAAGCCATACTGATTCTATAGAACAAGTCTGCTATATCGTAGCCTTACTACATGCGAGGGGAAAGTTCATTTCATCTATTAGAAAAAGAAAAATAAATCAAGCAAAGAGTTCTTTTTATTTGGAGACTGGACAATACTGATTCCCTTAGCATGCATTTATTGAAGAACTAATGTGTGCCAAGCACTCAAGCTACAGTCGTTCCTCTAAAGGAGCTCCTAGTGTGGTGGGAAAAGGCAACAGGGAGCCAGTTATGTTAATATAGTATGAGATACTATAACAGGAATACACACAGAATACTCTGGGAAGACAGGGGAGGGGAATCTAACTCCAAGGATGTGTGGGAGAAGGCTGGGAAATACTCCTAGTGGCATTGATGCTCAGGTTAAAGATGGAAGGATAAGTAAGGCAGGAAGAGAAGGGTGCTGGAGATGCTGGGAGTTGGGAGAGAATTTAGTATGAATGTTACTTAGGGTTTCAGTTTCCAGTAGAGAATTCGGTGGGCAAGCCAAGGCTGGCAAACCAGGCTGGGGCTGGCTCATAAAAGGCCTTGCATGCCAGGTTAAGAAGAGCAGATTAGGTACTAGCTTTAGTTCACATTTGGTTTCTGCTGTTATTGCCGTATATGAGCTTGAATGCTGTTAGCATCTGGGTTCACCACATATCCTCAAAGAGCGTGTTTTCCTTTCACCTGCGTGTTTCTCTTAAAAATAATTTATCCTACTGGAAATAGGAGGAGGAGAGGGAGTAGGCGGGGATTTACTACTTAGTCTTAAGCCCTGGTGGAAACATTTTGACGTTTTATTCCACAGTTCTCGCTCAATGTCGGTTCAGCCCTCTACATTCCTGGGCCTCGGTTTCTCATCTGGCAAGTGAGATCCCTGTGATCTGTCTCAGATGTGCTGTGCGTCATTTGGAGAAAAGTTATTTGACTATAAATGCTCTCAAGTTCCTAATCAGATTGTATGAATAATTCACAAACAGCATCATCCAGGGCTAGATTATATTTGGAATTTTTATGTTGACCAATTCTCAAGCCGCATTGCTGTGATTCATAACAACCTTTGGTGACATTTTCTAAGAGGTAAAGAAAAGTAAACACAAAGAGTTCTTTTTAAAGATGAGGAAACAATTAAGGAATAAAACAGTAGCAGGAAGCTAGAGGGACAGACCAAAAATACAGTGGGGGAGTTTACATGTTTAAGGGTCATTAATTAAAAAAAAAAAAAGTCTAAATCATAGATACAGAGCAAGATTTTTTTAACAGCCCCCAAGCCAGTCCCTGGTTACCATAATTTCTATTCTCTGTATCTGTGATTTTAACTCTTCTAGATTCCATATATAAATGAGCACATGTGGTATGTGTCTTTCTGTGGCTGGATTATTTCACTTAGAATTATGTCCTCTAGGTTCATCTACATTGTTACAAATGACCGACTTTCCTTCTTTATGAAGGTTGGATAGTATTCCATTGTGTATATGTACCACATTTTCTTTATCCATTCATCCATTAATGGACACTTAAGTTGATGCCATAGCCTGGCTATTGTGAATAATGCTGTAGTAAATATGTGAGTGCAGCTATCTCTTTCAGATACTGATTTCACTTCCTTTGGATATATATCCAAAAGCAAAAGTGCTGGATCATATGGTGGTTTTATTTTTAATTTTCTGAGGAACCTCCATATTGTTTTCCACAATGGCTATACTAATTTGCATTTCCACCAACAAGAGGAAGATTTTTATTTGGGATCTGATACCACTAAATTTTAAACACTAAACTTGAACAGATTTAGTAACATGGGCAAGGATGCATAGCTGGTACACGGTTGAGCTGGGATTCATAACTACATCTCTCTGGCTTCAGAGTTGTTCAGTACTCTGCCTTGGTGCCTCTACTCATTGCCTCAGTGACTGTTTCTCAAATAAGGACATGGTTTGGGATATGGGTACAAAGACTTTACCATACATGAGATTTCATAAAGGTATCTGAGAAGTGAAGTCAGTAATTCTGGGGAAATCACAACTTTCCCAGGCCTTTCCACAGGGAATAAAAGCCACTAGTTTAGTAAGATGTCCTGATCATTGGTGACACATATGTCATGAGTCTTAGCATAGTTTCCTGCTAAATCCAGCTCAGTCCTGCAGTCACTTTCCATGGGCCCTAAATCTGACTCATAGCAGCACTTCTTGTAATACATTCTGGCTTTCCAATTAAATTTTCATTCTTAATTTCTTGAGTGTGGAAGCAGACAAAGAAAAGGAGAGATGAGTCTTATTCAGCTGATATTTAGGAGAAGGTCCAATTATACCTGGAAAGAAGCACTTGCATAATAAGAAGGATTATTCCCATTTTACAGAAGAGAAACCTGAAGCAGTTAAATCAAGGACTTGTGTTTAACTATTTAATCAGACCTGTTATCAGAGACAAAAGAAAAATTGAAGGGCTGTTTAGATGGTGAGGAAGTGTGCACACAGAAAAGCCTAAGGGTTCTTTTCTTCTCTTTTTTATTTATTTATTTATTTATTTATTTATTTATTTATTTATTTATTTATTTTAAATATATATTTTATTGCATTTTAGGTTCTGGGGTACATGTAAAGAACATGCAGGATTTTTGCACAGGTACATACATGGCAATGTGGTTTGCTGCCTCCATCCTGATCACCTATATCTGGCATTTCTCCCCATGTTATCTCTCCTCAACTCCCTACTCCCCACTGTC
Source organism: Saimiri boliviensis (assembly GCF_048565385.1). Classification (NCBI taxonomy): domain Eukaryota; kingdom Metazoa; phylum Chordata; class Mammalia; order Primates; family Cebidae; genus Saimiri; species Saimiri boliviensis. The sequence continues at coordinate 57,586,551 of NC_133454.1, forward strand.
CCTCCCCTAGTCTCCCTCCAAAGACCTCAGTGTGTGATGCTCCCCTCCCCGTGTCCATGTGTTCTCATTGTTCAACACCCGCCTATGAGTGAGAACAAGTGGTGTTTGATTTTCTGTTCTTGTGTCAGTTTGCTGAGAATGATGGTTTCCAGATTCATCCATGTCCCTACAAAGGACATGAACTCATTGTTTTTTATGGCTGCATAATATTCCATGGTGTATATGTGCCACATTTTCCCTGTCCAGTCTATCATCGATGGGCATTTGGGTTGGTTCCAGGTCTTTGCTGTTGTAAACAGTACTGCAATGAACATACATGTGCATGTATCCTTATAATAGAATGATTTATAATCCTTTGGATATATACCCAGTAATGGGATTGCTGGGTCAAATGGAATTTATATTTCTAGGTCCTTGAGGAATCACCACACTGTCTTTCACAATGGTTGAACTATTTCACACTCCCACCAACAGTGTAAAAGTGTTCCTATTTCTCCACATCCTCTCCAGCATCTGTTGTCTCTTGATTTTTTAATGATCCCCATTCTAACTGGCATGAGATGGTATCTTAATGTAGTTTTGATTTGCATTTCTCTAATGACCAGTGATGATGAGCATTTTTTCATGTGTTTCTTGGCCTCATATATGTCTTCTTTTGAAAAGTGTTCATATTCTTTGCCTACTTTTGAATGGGTTTATTTGTTTGTTTCTTGTAAATCTGTTTTAGTACTTTGTAGATTTTGGATATCGGCCCTCTGTCAGATGGATAGATTGCAAAATTTTTTTCCCATTCTGTTGGTTGCCAGTTCACTCTAATGATTGTTTCTTTTGCTGTGCAGGAGCTCTGGAGTTTAATTAAATTCCATTTGTCTATTTTGACTTTTGTTGCCAATGCTTTTGGTGTTTTAGTCATGAAGTCCTTGCCTATGCCTATGTCCTGAATGGTTTTCCCTAGGTTTTCTTCTAAGGTTTTTATGGTGTTAGGTCTTATGTTTAAGACTTTAATCCATCTAGAGTTAATTTATTTTATTTATGTTTTTGTTTTTGAGACAGAGTCTCACTCTGTTGCCCAGGCTGGAGTGAAGTGGTGTGATCTAAGCTCTGCCCAGCTCAGCCTCCCACAGTGCTGGGATTGCAGGTGTGAGCCAGCCACCACGCCAGGCCCCTTTCCTTTTTATAAAAATTATGGTAAAATACACATAGCATAAAATTTACCATCACAACCATTTTTAAGTGAATGGTTCAGTAGCATTAAGTACATTCTTATTGTTGTGCAACCAACATCACCATTCAACCCCAGAACTCTTTCCATTTTGCAAAACTGAAACTCAGTCCCCATGAAACACTAACTCCCCATTCTTTCCATCTGCAGTCCCTGAAACCCCCCTTCGTACCTTGTGTCTTTGTGAATTTGTCCACTGTAAGTACCTCCTATAAGTGGACTCATACAGCATTTGTCTTTTTTGTAACTGGCTTATTTCACTTAGCATAATATCTTCAAGATTCATGCATGTTGTAGCATATGTCAGAATTTCCTTCCTTTTAAAGGCTGAATGATATTCCACTGTATGTATAGACTACATTTCATTTGTCCATTCATGCATTTCTTCTTTGTTGTAGTTCATTTGAAAAATCCTGACAATCTGCATCTGAGTATTTGGACATCAGATGGGCTTGAAGAAATAGAGGTGACAGAGAAGCCATCCCTGTGTTTTCCAAGTTTGTTTCTTTGCCCTTATACTTATCTGACAGCCATGGCAGAGAACTTCATCTACAAAAGTATGAGTCAAGCTTCCTATCAGGCCTGATGATGAAAAACCCTGTTCCCTGTATGGATCTCAAAACTTCCCTTGTCAATTCTGCCACCCAATTTAGTATTTAACTGAGTTAATATGTAGCCACATGATACTGGCCATTTGCTTTTTAGACATTATGCTCAAGCATCAGATTCTGCTAAGGCTTACGGACAGGTGGGAGGGAAGAGGAAGCCCAGACCACAGCATTCAGACTGTTGGGTCTTGCAAGACAGTGAAGGAGCATTTGCTGCTTTCATTACCCTTACTCCAACCCATGCAGCTGTTTCAGTGACCTCCTGTCATTCTTCTCTCCAGACTCTCACTCCTCTCTCTCAGTGAACCCAGTAAAATGTATGTTTTAGCTTTTGTCCTTCTCTTACATTCAAAGTAACTATTAGAAATAAATTTGACTTTTCTACACCAAGATGAATTGCCTGCAAGTTCCTAAAAACAGTTGGTTTTCTTCACCTCTGGTGAAAAATACAAGAACAGAGTCGATTTCACCAAAGTTATGGTACATTGTTCCAATAGATGTTCCTCCTGTATGTTCAAACAATTCTCTTTATTAATTTTAATTTTTCATTTTTATGGGTACATAACAGGTATATGTATATTTATGGGTTACCTGAGATATTTTGAAACAGGCATGCAATGCATAATAATCACATCAGGGCAAATGGGGTATTCATCACATCAAGCATTTATCCTTTGTGTTACAAACAATCCAACTATACTCTTTCAGTTACTTTAAAATGTACTATTAAATTATATTTGACTATAGTTACCCTGTTGTGCTAGCAAATACTAGGTCTTATTCATTCTTTCTAACATTTTTTGTAACTATTAATCCTCCCCACTTCCTCCCGCACCTCAAACACGCACACACACACACACACACACACACACACACACACACACACTTCCCATTACCCTTCCTAGCCCCTCTGGTAACCATTCTTCTACTCTCTATCTCCATGAGTTCAATTGTTTTAATTTTTAACATCCACAAATAAGTGAGAACATGCAAAGCTTGCCTTTATGTGCTTGGCTTATTTTGCTTAGTATTAATGATTTCCAGTTCCAACCATGTTGTTGCAAGTAACAGGATCTCATTCTTTTATGTGGCTCAGTAATACTTTCAGGTATATGTACCACATTTTCTTTATCCATTCATCAGTTGATGGACATTTAGGTTGCTTCTAAACCTTGGGTATTATGAATAGCACTGCAATAAGCATAGAAGTGCAGATATCAGTACAATATACTAATTTTCTTTCTTTGGGGTTATATACCCAGCAGTGGGATTTCTGGATTATTAGGGAGCTCTATTTTTAGTTTTTGGAGGAACCTCCAAACTGTCTTCCATAGTGGTTGTACTAATTTACATTCCCATCAGTAGTGGATGAGAATTCTCTTATCTCCACGTCCTCACCAGCATTTGTTATTGTTGTCTTTTAGATATAAGCAATTTTAACTAGGGTAAGATGATATATTATTGTAGTTTTGATTTGTGTTTCTCTGATGATTATGATGTTGAACAAATTTTTATATGCCTGTTTGCCATTTTAATGTCTTCTTTGCAGAAATGTCTATTCAAATCTTTGGCCCATTTTTTAATCATGTTGTTATATTTTTTTCAGTAGGGCTGTTTGAACTCTTTATATATTCTGGCTATTAATCCTTGCTCAGCTGGGTAGTTTGCAAATATTTTCTCCCATTCTGTGGGTTGTCTTTTCATTTCGTTGACATTTTCCTGTGCTGTGCAGAAGCTTTTTAACATGATGTGATCTCATTTGTCCATTTTTGCTTTGGTCACTTGTGTTTGTGTTATTCAAGAAATCTTTGCACAGCCCATTGTCTTGAAGAGTTTTTTCCAGTATTTTATTTTAGTAGTTTCATGGTTTGAACTCTTAGATTTAAAACTTTAATTCATTTTGATTTTATTTTACATATGGCAAGAGATAGAGGTCTAGTTTCATTCTTTTGCATATGGATGTCCAGTTTTTCTAGCACCATTTATTAAAGAGACTGTCCCCTCTCCAATGCATGTTCTTGGCACCTTTGTCAGAAAGAAGTCCACTGTATGCACTTATCTCTGGGTTGTCTATTTTGTTCCACTGATCTATGTGTCAGTTTTAAGACAGTACCATGCTGTTTTGGTTACTATAGCTCTGTAGTATATTTTAAAGTCAGGTAATGTGATTCCTCCAGTTTTATTATTTTTGCTTAGGATAGCTTTGACTATTCTGAGTCTTTTGTGGTTCCATATAAATTTTAGGATTGTTTTTCTATTTCTGTGAAGAATGTCATTTATATTTTGATAGGTATTGCATTGAATTTGTACACTGCTTTGTGTAGTATGGACATCTTAATAATATTGATTTTTCAATCTATAAGCATGAAATATTTTTCCATTTTTTGTGTGTCTTCTTAAATTTTTTTGTAATTTCTTAAATTTTTTATGTGATTTCTTAAATCAATGTTTTATAGTTTTCATTGTAGATGTCTGAAACAGTTCTCTGTAAAGTCTACCTTGAAAGTCTAATTACTCATTAAGCCTATTATAAAACAATATTTTAAAATTCATATTATAATATTAATAAAACCCTAAGACATAAGAAGAAATACTTGTTTAGGAAAACACATTATTTTTATATATTCAATTTGCATGTGTTAATCAAACCTATGTTTTACAATTAACTAAGACTCAGTTTCCTCATCTACGAAATGAGATGAAATTTAACACCTACCTCAAAGAATTGTCATGACAATTAAATAAAAGAGCCAATGTGCTTAGCCTCATACCTGACATTTAAGACTTCAATAAATGTTAGTTGTACTTGTATTAGCCACTTAAGTCAGTGTCTGTCATTTAGGGGGATGACCTGTCCTGATTTGCCTGGGACACTTCCCATTTTAGAACTGCAAGCCTCATATTCCAGGAAACCTCTCAGTCCCAGAAAATCAGGACAATTAGTTACCCTCCATTATACATGAAGATCCACAAATACTAATGATAGTCATTACTTCTTTAACACCATTAGAAAGCTCCTAAAAATAAAAATGTAAACATTTATTAAAAACTATTGCTTAAAGATACTATTTGTATGATAGGGGTTAAATAAAAAAATATGAGTATACTTGGACAATATTTGTCACAAGTTGAGGATTAAAATGAAAGGGGCCTAAAACAATCACTTCTTCTTGTTCATAGTTTTCAAGTAGGCTGAAGATAGATACTAAATAGGTTAGTTTGTAATTTAACATATGTAATATTATTTTAAAATTAAAGCATATTATCAAAATATGTTGATATTTTAAAAATACTAAAATAGTGAACAAATTAAATGTGATTGAACACACACAGTGTATCTTTTTTGTATGTTTATGAATATCTTTAGCATGAATCTCATAATGCTAAGCTCAGGTGATTTTTAAACAAAATCTGATTAATAATTTTATGTTAGTATGCTTTTTAACCTGCTTTTTCTTCTGATTTCATAGAAACTAGTTTTGTTTTATTTTTCTCTGTTATTCTGAAGAAAATATCCCTTCTGTTATTTTTATTTTTAAATTCCTAAGTAGACCTTACCAACTGAGAGTCTCTGTGGAACTCCATGGATCTCTGAGAAACTTTCCTCCTTGCACTAAACTGAAATAATTCTGTTGTTAGCTGTCTTTTCAAGACTAAAAAATTGTGGTGATATTATTCTGCTTTAACTGATTTCAAATAAAGTTCTTATGCTGGAGCTGGATAAATGACAACACTTAAGAATCCAGAATTTTTTAAATATAAAATTAACATATATTACATACAAAGTTAATCATTTAACAATTACAAGCAAATACATTTCTTCAAAATGTCTGTATCATGTCAACACAATTGGTCACATTTTTAAAAAGCCAGCCAAATAAAATTTCGTGAATGAAACTGATTACTAAAACCTTTTACTTTTTGATAAGGTGCATTTCCTTCATTTCAATATGACGTAGTCTGAACATTTGAAACTTCATGAGTAAAAAAATATTTAACAGCATTTAAAAATCCTTACATTTATATTTGTGTGTGTGTGTGTGTCTGTGGGTGTGTGTCTGTGTGTGTGCAGTCATTGTTAATTATATACACACATCCTCAGATAGCAAAGGTTTATTTCAGGAGAAAGAAAAGAATATGCAATACATAGTGTATCTATATTTGTTAAATACACTTATAGTTGTTATATTTAAAATGTCTGAGTGCAACTTCTCATCAAAAATGTTAAATTCCAAGGACACAACTATATTTTCTGGTAAGATGCTATCTATTAAAAGTGTCATGCAGGACAGATATAAAAGTAGCAGGACCAAGTCCGAATTCTAACTAATCTCAGGTGAAGGAAGACGTTTGCTATTGATAAAGCTAGTTAATCTCCAGAGTACAACTTGGGCTTTATGTATTTTTAGATGAGAATCACAAAAATTGATCTGCACTTGCTTCTCATACAAGCTTCAAGTGCCAGCTGCAGTAAAATCTATGACTATGATTCAAAGTATACTTCCAGTCTGCATGAAGAGACTCCAATGCTGCTAAAAATGAATTATCTTCTTTCTACAATTTTGAAATGCCTTAGAAAAATTAACTAACAAGCGCATCTGATGAGAAATTCTGTAGACTATCACTCAGAGATCTTCTATTGTATGTGATGTAATACATTACCAAGTACAATGGAAAATTAACTTAGGTCTTAACAGTAATTCTTAGAAACTATGTAAAAACTGAGATTGATTCCACGTAGCATTAGAAAAAAGATTCCTGAGTAGCAAACTCCTTCATCCATTACTTAGGCCAAGGAAATTATGACCTAAAAACATAATAAAACAAAACAAAAAAGAACCACAAATTAAAAAAAGAAAAAACCTAATCTACAGCATTTACTTGCAGCTAAGATTGATCTTAAGGTTAGCAGGTATAAAATGTAGCAACGGCTACTACCAACACTGCTTTAATTTTATGAAAAAGGAAATTCTCATTGGCTATGTGATTTTTTGTGTGTAGGTGATGAGTGACGGCTTTGATGTTCTTTAAACAGGAGGTTAGGAAGATGAGTTTTCAAATTCTTGGTTTATGTAGTGTGTAAATAGTAAAAATAGTTATTTATATTTACATCTTGATAAGACATAGATGTTTTCTAAAACACATTCTATAATGTACCTAAAATCATGTTTTTTTTCCAGCACCTAATGCAGTACCTGGTACTCAAAATGCATCTGTTGAGGTAGTAGAAACATGAATGACACCCAATAAATATTCATATTTATATTATTACAGAAGTCTATATATTTGAGACCTTGGTTTTGATCATGTCTACCAGGGTGTTACTAAGAGCTCCACATGTACAAAGTCTAATTACAATATGTGCTAGAGGAACTCCTAAGACAACCTGCCAAGCATATCTGCGCTATAGAAATCAAGTTCAAAATAGTACCGGATAACATTTGGTTTAAATTTATGAACACATTTTTATTCCAGTTGTTTACAAGCTAATGTACATAAATTTTTACTAATCGTATAGGAATACATGTGAATCATAGACCCATTTTTGTTCCATTGACTTGAACAGTTCATTTGATATCTCACAAATACTGTGAACAATGTTCTTTCTGAATCAACAATATGAATACAGAGAAAAAATCTACTTTTACATTACAGTTCATGTAAAGTCTGTCAAGTCTATTAGGCTGTAATTGTCTCTAATTAACTGTCTCACCAACAGAATTACTATCTACCTTGAGTGAATAACACTCTAAAAAGTAATGTAGTTTAGAATTAAAAGAAAATTTTAAAAGTGTGCTTTCATTCTGGTTCTTCTAGCTACAGTTCTCCCAGGGCTAAGTAAGATCCAAACTAGGAAAACTGACATAAAACATAAAACTGACAAGGAGTTTGCATGAATAAAAGTACATGATTACTATCTTATGTGATTACTGAAGTATCATTATGTTTACACACACACATTTATATACCATACATTAAAACTAACTTACCTATGTACAACAAACTTACTAGAGTACAATTACTAAGGTATATCTCTGATTATAAATAAAAGCATCCAGACCTATTCTTCAAAGAACTTGTCAACTAAAATGTTTTGCACTAAAATACCTGCTTACCAATGATGACAGAGTAACTGATACACAACTAATTTTCCTGTCATAAATAACTATAAAATTGGACAAAGTATATGAAATAATCATTTTAAGATGTTTTACAATAGGCAATGAAAAATAGTGATTACTCTGTGAAGGAAACTAAAAAAAGTTAGCTCCACAATCTCCCTGGCTTTCTGTTTGGAGGCATTTTCTGAACTGTAGTGCAGGAAGAGGAAACCCAGAGCACGATGGTTGTTTTTTGGGCTAAGGGGAAAGAGAACAGAATTTGGAGCTCCAATGTTTGCTAGAATATCTGAGTCAGGGAGATGTATGGAGCAGGAGCTTCAGAAATCTCTATTGAGGACCCTTGAGTGTTGACTGGGAACACAGCTTCTCATGTGCAGGCCAAGAAAACATGAGGTCCAGCATAGAACAACTACTGAGCAAAGACAGCTACTAGAGGAAGAAAAACTACTGAGGAGCTGTGAATAGAACAAGAACTAGCACCTGCACAGGCTGAGAGTCATTTAAGTTCCAACCAATTAGAGAGCAGAGACCTCTTTAAACATCCATAGTGCTTACTACAGAGTCCAGAAAGGTCATGCCTTAGAAGAACAAATTTATCTCTGGAGTATAGGCTACACTAGGCCTGCTCTAACAAAATTTTACTAAGACTCAAAGGAATCGAGATGGCTTAATTTAACTGCTTTTTGGAATAAAATTTAACACTTGATTAAGAAGGAAGTTAAAATCAGACACTCACCATAGAAACTATAATGTTAAGCATAACATCAGGAATTACTCCATGTATAAAGACCACAGCAGAAGAAAATCAGTCAATAGAAACAAACCCAGAAAAGATAGAGATAATGGAATTAACAGAAAATCACTTTAAAACAACTATTATTAATATGTTAAAGATTTAAGGGAAAATATGAATAAAGTGAGGTAACAAGTAGAAAAACACGATAGAGAATGGAAATTTTATAGAAGAGCATAAAAGAAAAAAGAAATCCCCAGTTGGGTGTGATGGCTCACAACTATAATCCCAGCATTTTGGGAGGCCAAACTGGGAGGATCACTTGAGGCCAGGAGTTTTAGACCAAACTAGTCAATATAGCAAGATGTCATCTCTAAAAACAACATAAAATAGAAGAAAACAGAAATTGTATAACTTTGTCCCCTTCCCCACAAAAAATACATGAAATGAAAATTTCCCTGGATGAGCTTAAAAGCAAAAGAAAAAAATCAGTGAATGTGAACAGAAAAATAGAAATGATCCAAACTGAAGCAGAGAATGGAGTGGACTGAAAAATGAACTGAGCCTCAGTGACATGTGACAATATCTAACTACATGCGTAGAAATGGCATACTAGAGGGAGAGACAAAAGAAGGAGAGCAGAAAATTGTTTGAAGCAATGGTGGTTGAAGATTTTCTAAATTTGATAAAAACTATACACTCAGAGATCCAAAAAGCTTAATAAATTTTAAGGATGATAAATCTATTGGAAATAACTCAAAGCATATCGTCACTCATTAGCTGAAAATCAATGATAAAAAGAAAAATATTAAAAGAAGACAGAAAATGAACACATTACACACAGCAAAACAATCATAAAAGAAACTACTGATGTCTCATTAAGAACAATGCAGGCAAAGAGACAATAGAAGGACAATTTTTAAGTGCTAGAAGGAAACTGTCAACAATCAATATCCAGTGAAAACTCCTCCTCCAAAATGAATAGAAAATAAAACTGCTTTTTTTCTGCATTCTTCATTTACTTTTCTCAGTAAGATAACATATGATTGGAGCTTAGATAGCTTACTTTGAATATTAGCTAGAAAAATTTGACATATTTAGTGCCTGAGTCTTCATGATACATTATTTTGTGACCAAAACAATTAATAAAAAGCTAAAAATTTGTCACTAGCTGGCCTGAATTACAAGAAATGCCAAAGGAAGCTTTAAAGGTTGAAGGAAAATTATTTCAGATGGAAATTCAGTTCATAAAGGAATGAAAAGCACTAGGAATGGCCACTATATAAGTAAATATATATGTTTTTGTTTTTTAATTTTTTTAAAGATTGTTTAAGAAGTTTTAAAGGTTTATTTTTTAAAGATTTTTTTTAAAGATCATTTAAAGAAAAAATAGTATCAATAAATTGTGAGGTTTCTTTAAACATGTGGAAGTTAAATGTGTGACAAAAATAGAAAACAAAAAATCTAGGAGAGGAAACTTTTAATTTCTTTGTGTTTTACACGCAGTGGGCTAACATTAATGCAAGGTAGACTATGATAAATAAAAGATTTATATGGTAAGTCCTATAACAACCATTAAAAATAACATTAAAAAACAAACATAGTGAGGTATATATAATAAACCAATAGGAGATGAAAAGTGGAATGGTAAAAAATAATCTAAAATTAGTCAGAAAAGAAGGAAAAAAACAAAGTACATATGGGAAAAATATAAAACAAATAGCAATATGGAAGCCTTAAGTCTAACTCTTTTAATAAATACATTTAATATAAATGAACCAAATATTTTATTAAAAGGTGAAACTGTGAGACCTTATTAAAAAGCATCACCTAATATATGCTGTTTACAAGAGACTCAAACATAATGTAAAGACACATTTAGCTTAGAAATGAAAATGATTGGAGAAAGGTATACTATGAAAACACTAATCCTAAAAATGATGGAGTGGCTATAATTATATTAGACAAAGCAGACTTCCAAAAAATCAGTTTTACCAGAGATAAAGAGGGGTATTTAATAATGATAGAAGTGTCAAATTATAAAGAAGCCACAGGAATTATAACAGGACATGATCTAATAACAGAGCATCAAAAATCATGAAGCATAAATAAATAGAACAAAAAAAAGAAATAGACAAATTCGACATTATAGTTGGAGATTTCCACACACGTATCTCAGTTAACAGAATAACTATACATAAAATTAATAATCATATGGAATATTTGAATCATCCTATCAATAAACACAATCTAAGTATGTTTATAAAACACTCTTCCCAACAATCAGAAAACCAACGTTCTTTTCAAGTGCTTATAAAACATTCACCAAGATAAACCTTATGCTAGGCCATAAGACAAATCTCAATACATTTAAAATAATTTAAATCATTTAGAGAATGTTCTCTGACCACAACTGGATTAAATTAAGAATCAATTGAAAAGGGCATTTGAAAAATCTTTCAATATTTGGAATTAATTTAAATGCTTATTAGGACATAGGTTGAATACAAAATTAAAAGGAAATTAGAAAATATTTTGAACTAAATGAAATAAAAATATGACATATCAAAATTTGTAAGATGAAGTTAAAGCAGAAATAGAAAAACGATTTTAAATATTTTCATTAGAAAATAAGAATGATTTAAAAACAGTGATCTAAGATTCTGCCATGAGGAATTAGAAAAATCAGAACAAATCAATCCAAAGTAAGAATGAAGAAATAATAAGGATAACAGCAGATATTTATTAAATAGAAAATTGACAAATAATAGAAAAAATAATAAAACTAAAAATGATTTCTTTAAAACGATAGTAAAATTGATACCTCCTGGCTACACTCATCAAGAAAAAAGAGAAAATATAAATTATCAACATTACAAATGAAAGAGACAATATTACTATAGATTATTCAAACCAGCAACACAGTAAGTGAATACTATTAACAACTTTCTGAGTAAAAATTTGGCAATTTACATTAAAAGAATAAGTTTCTTGAAGCATACAAATTACTAAAGTTAACACAAGAAGAAATAAAAAAGCAGAATAGCCTTATATCTATTAACAAATTGATTGATAATTTTAAAATCTTTCCACAAGAAAACTCCGAACTTAGATGGCACTGGTAAAGCCTATCAAACTATAAAGAAAGAAATAATATAAATGTATTTAAACTCTTGCAAAACTATAAAAGAAGGGAACACTTCCCAATTCGTTTTATGAGGTGAGTGTTACCTTGACACCAAGTCATTTACATGTTACAAAAAAGAGAAAATTACAGATTAATACATTTAATTAACACAGATACAAAAATATGATCACCCCAAATCCAGCAAGACATAAAAAGGCTAGTACATCATGACCTAGTCGGGTTATACCAGAAATGCAAAGTTGTTTTAACACTCAAAATAAAATCAATGTTTTAAACACATTGGCAGAATAAAATAGAGAAAAAATATCACTTGATTATCTCAATAGTTAAAGAAAAAACATTTGACTAAATTCAATGCCGAACTATAATAATAGCAGTAATAATAATAATAACTACCAGAAAATTAGATATAAAATAAAATTTTCTCCATCTGATAAAGGTCACTTATTTTTTAAAAAATAGAAATAATATATATTTAATTATACACTTATTTTTTATTTTTTAAAAATTAGAAATAATATATATTTAATTATAAAACACTGACTGTTTCCCTGAGATAGGAAACAAAGCAAGGATGTCCATTCTTAGTACTCTTATTCATTCTTGTACTGGAGGGGTCCAGCCAGTGTAATAAGACAATATAAATAAATAAAATGCCTAAGAACTGGAAAGAAAAGAGCAAAACTATTTTGAATTACTGCTGACATGATATATAGAAAATTCTAAGTAGTCTTTTTTTAAAAATCCTAATAAGTTGGTTTAGTATTATCACAGAATACAATGTCTACATGCAAAAGTAAGTTGTTTTTCTATGTATTAGCAATCAAAACTTGAAAAATGAAACTATAAACATACCATCTACAATATCATTAAAACAAAAACAAGTATAGAAATTGGGAAAGTGTGATATTGGTGTAAAGATGAACAAACAGATTAATGGAACACAAAAATACACCTCAAATATCTACCAGCTGTTGAGTTCACCCACATCTACCTGTGGATTATCAGTCAACCACTTCTGGTAATACTCTTTCTGTCTTATTTCAGATACCATACCTCTTCCACCTCACAAGAACTGAGAGTAGAAAATAGATCTACACTTACCTGATCTATTAATTCTGAACAACGTTTGGCCTCTAGAAGCTGAAAAGGGCAAGAAAATGAATTTCTCACTAGAGTTTCCAGAAGGAATGCAGCCATGTCAACAGCTTGACTTTAGCCCATGACAAAGATCCATGTCAGAATTCTGACCTCCAGAACTGTAAGATAATAAATTTCTGTTGTTTTAATCCAGTCAACTTCTGTTCATTTGTTTACTAGCAATAGGAAACTAATAAACCAGTTCACAAAATAGTATATTTATTAATTTATTTAGGTAATTTTCAGATAATATTATGATATACATCTATTTCATGCCTGGCACCGACCTAGGGAGATCTGGAATTAAAATGCATAGCTCTTAACTTGAAAATTGGGATTTGAAAGCAATGACAAATAATTCCTTCAAAATGTGACAAAAATTATGGGAAAGCTAAGCACAAAATGCTGTGAAAGCATGTATAAGAGGCATTTAACCAAACTGAGAAGGAAATAATGGCCCAGAAGACTTCCTGAAAGAAGTGATATATTAACCAAAGTCTAAATGATTAGCATAAATTAATCTGGCAAAGATGGGAAGTGAGAGTTTAATAAACAAAAGTAATATTGCGTTCCAAGAGCCATAAGAGAACTTGGTGCATCCAGGGAACTGAATAGTTTGGTACTCACCGAGGAGTAAAACGAAATACATAAGAAATCATTGGTCAATGTACCAATAAGACATAAACCTTAAGCAGAAAGAAATTGTTAATATTGATTTAATTATTGAGTTATTCATTTACTTGTTGCAAAATGTACAGAATTTAGAAGTTATAGTATGATTATATTTGGCTATTTGCTTATCTAACCTATATTCTAGCAAGATACAGTCAATTCTGCCATAATATGAAATAAGCATTCCTAAAAAAATCACCATTGCCACGTAAAATCATGCAATAAAAGTCACATCATAAGGTTTAGCAAAAAAATGAGACTGGGAAAAACATTCAAACACTTCATCAGTGACACATAAAAATAGGTAGGAGCCTAATAAAAACACTAGTGCAGTTTTACACATGTTAGGCAATTAGGAAGTTCATAAATGCTACAGTAAATATGGCACTTTACCTTGAAAAAGGCCTGAAGTTGGTTTGTGTGGAAGTGGACATCAGAAATGGTGCAGCTTGTGAGTTTTTGTGAGGTGGAAGGAAGGTTATCTGAAAGCAAAGTTGATCTTACAAAAACTTTAAAACATAGGCATTCAGCATCAAGCTTTTATAAGCATAAAAATGGGCAGAACTACAGTCACCAGACATATTGGTAATTGTTCTTACTTGAAACAAAGCTTGGCCCAAAGAAGAAAATAACTTTCTCTTGATTTTCTCATTGTCAAACTGAGAAAAATGGGTTCTTTGAAACTGTTTCTATTATATAATAAGGGATGGCCAAAGGAAAATAAACACAGGATAGAGGGATGTAAACAAGATGGCCTAATAATTAGAGGGGTCGGATCCCACCATGGCTTGTTTGTCTGAATGCTGTCTCAAAATAATTACTTTTTACAGGCTCAAAAGTAAGCAAGGTTTTGCAGGCACTTGACTGGGTCCTTCACATCCTAACTCCCAGTACAACTCTTTGGTCTTTCTTTTTTGGCACGTCTATCCCTGTGTTAGTATCTAATCTAAAGTCAAATATCAGTGTCTGTTCTAAGAAAGCTGCTTTTCCTTAGTTGAATAACACCTTTCAGATGAGACCTTATTTCGTATCCACAGGGATGGGGACAGATCATACAAAATAACAAAGGAACACTAATCTGGTAGTTAAGTAACCTAAATTCTTGCCCTGGTTTTCTCTCCAACTTAAATTCTGAAATCTCATCTGTGAAAATAAAGTGATTAACCTTGTCTGTCTTTAAGGTCTATTTAAGTTCTAAACTTCTATGACCATTATTAACAGACATTATTGAGATCCTTCTAGGTGTCAAGTGTTTATCAAACAATGAATCTATCCTCATTTTTCACAAGAAAGCTCAGAAAGGCCAAGTGACTTGCTAATGTCACACTTCCAGTAAATGGCAGAGCTCAGATTCACTTGCACATCTTGTTCACAGAACAAATGTCTTTGCAAATGCCGCACTGTTGTCTTTAAGAAAAACGGCTATCGTATCATAGAAAGAAAAAATAACATGTGATGGACATCTGGGTGCCCAGCACCTTCACCCATTCAAATGGTTTCCTTAGGAGTTGTCATATTTTATAAGATCTTGGCAGCTTAGCCTCTGTTGGTTAATTCAGAGTGAGACATGACCCAAATTAGGAAAGTAAGATTCTTTCAAAGAATTTGGGAATATGAAAGGGAATTAGTACATCTGAAATGATTGAAGCCATACAATAGAAAACTCAAAAGATATTAGCAGCAATGTTTCTTGCCAGGTGAAGAATGCTAGTTTCCAATGACAGACAGTAAAGCGAAGAGAAAAGAGGGTGATATGGTTTGGCTGTGTCCCCACCCAAATCTTATTTTGAATTGTAGTTCCCATAATCTCCACGTGTCTTCGTAGGGACCTGGTGGGAGGTAATTGAATCATGGGGGTTCAATACCCATGATTCAATTATACCCTCATGCTGCTGTTCTCGTGATAATGAGTGGGCTCCCACGATATCTGATGGTTTTATAAGGGACTTTTCCCCCTTTGGCTCAGCACTTCTCCTTGCTGCCACTACATGAAGAAGAATGTGTTTGCTTCCACTTTCATCATGACTGTAAGTTTCCAGAGGCCCCCAACTCTGCCACGCCCTGCAGACCTGTGAGTCAATTAAACCTCTTTATAAATTAGCTAGTCTCAGGTGTGTCTTTATTAGCAGTGTGAAAACAGACTAACACTGAGGCAGAGTTCTGGCAGAAATTGGACCTGAGTTCTGGTTGTTGATGATGTCCTACTGCACACTGACTTACAAACAGCTCAGTCATTCCTTCCTCCCTTGCATTCCATGTGCTAATAGGTCTCCTTTTTTTCTTGATTGCTGAAAGACCCCATATTAGCTTCCCAGCGCTATTGTAACCAATTACTACCAACTGCATGGCTTAAAACAATGGAAATATATTCTCTCACATTTCTGGAGTCCAGAAGTCCGAAATCAAGGTATTGGTGGGGTCGGTTCCTTCTGGAGTCCCTGGCAGAGGATTTGTTCTCTGTGTCTCTCAGCTTCTCATGGCTGCCGGCAACCTTTGGCATTCCTTGGATTGCAGACTCACCATTCCTGTCTCTGCCTCCATCTTTATATGGCCTCCTTAACTGTGTGTTTCTGTGTGTCTTCCGCCTTTATTTTCTCTTTCAAGGAATCTTGTTTGTGGACTTACAGTCCACTCTTATCCAGGATGATATCCTCTCAAGATCGTTAGCTTAACTGTATCTACAAAGACCTTTTTCCAATTAAGGTCACATTCACAGATTCTGGGAGCCTCTTTTGGGGGGCTACAATGGACCTCTAACAAAAGAGAATCGCAAATTGTAGCAGTGACTAGTTTCAAAGTTTACTGGTAGCCATCCCAGTGAAGTTTTTCATGTTTAATTACACCTTCCCTGCCGCTACCACTACCTATTTTTTTTTCCTGCAAGGTCATTTAAACATTTAACAAATACAGCACTATAATCTAAAGAATGAACTGTGTTGGCTAATATACAAATACATACATAAATATTTTAGATTTACCTTTTTGTGTTGCAAAAGCAAGCAAGATGACCAAATGATCTTAATTTGCTTAGTTCAGTGAAGTCAGTGGTAGATAACTGCAGATAAGAGAGATAAAACATCCTATTCCCTTACATCTTCCATGTACTGCTGAAAATTCATTTGTGCCTTTTTATTGCTTCAGGGCTGGTATTATAACACCTGGAAGAATAGTTACTAGAGAGTTCTGATGTCTAGACACCACATAGGTATGTTCTTGTTTGTTTTGTTTTTGAATAAATAACAAAAAAGAGGAAGTCTGTTGGTTGTTTGGTGTTTTTACCAATATAAATTGCCTTCTTTTTCAGGGAAATGTTTTCTATTATATAAAGTCAATTTCCAGGTAATCAGCTATTTGCTGGGGTAACAAATTTACCCCATCCTGGAATTTCAAATAAAAAATCTATTGTAATGCCATTATATGGCTGGTTTTATGTTGACTAGCAGCTGTCTTCACAGCTCCACTACTGTAGAGTAAAACTACTATACTGGTATTTAAAAAAAAAAAAAATCCCATAACAACAACAACAAAAATACAAAGACCCTGGTTTACGAGAGGTGTTTTACTGGGAAAATACTAAGAGAGGGATTCAATAAAAAAAACAAAACCATGCCTTCTGCTCAGTATAATCTTACAGATGCCGTTCATCTTCCTGATTCACTGCTGAGGTGTTGCTTTACCTTACAGAGGGCATCCAAAAGGTTTAAACCTTGTGTTTTCTGTATTCTGACAGTTTCACAAGGCAATTCCAAATGCATACTGTCTTTAGAAATAAAGTTTGAATTCAGACAGAGCTCATCTTGAATCTATCATACAGGCCTTGTATCTGATAATAACGTAGACTTCCAGAATAGATGCAATGATGCCTTTCTTAAGCCCCTTTACCTTGCTAGGTTGTAAACAGTCTCCTTTGTGTATTACAGCACCCTGTTGTAATACAGTCAAAAAGTTGCATGCCAAGCTTTTGCAATGTAAAATCTCTTAGAGTGCAACTAAAAATGAAGATAGAGCTTTCGAAGAGGGACAAAAATGCTATAAACATGTGATGGCTGATTTGTTTGGGGTAGAGTTAATTATTTCCTTGTTAATTCCTGATAGAATTTAGAAAGTTCTTTAACAACTCACTTTTGGCTGTTTATGTATCTTTTTCTTTAAAGAGCCATCGATTATTAAGTTTTTTTTAAAAGTCCATACTTTTCTTGTAGGTAACAGTTTTAGTTGACTTTATAATTTTCTGTCCTTAAACTGACTTCATCCTTTTTAATGATGTTCATGCTCTTAATCAGGACTATATAAACAATCCATATTACAAATTTCATAAAGACATATGTGAACATTTAACAGGCTTTGGGAGACATTTGCAGTGTAGAATATCTAGCTGGATTTTCTTCCTTGGAGATTATCCTGTACTAGTAACAAGCAAAGAAAATATTTCCCACGCCTGTGAGTATTTAGGAGTTCCTTTGTGTGCCTAGATCTTTTTTCCTCCATACAGGGGAAGTGGTGTGCACTGGGGGTAGGCAGAAGAAAAATGACAAGAAGCAAAAGCTTTGCTGCTGTGGGATCAAATTCCAAGCAGAATTCCTTCATACACTTCCATTTCTGTGAAAGTGCGGTGTGGTGTTCGTTTTCACTGTATCTGCTCGCTTAATTGTTTCTGCCTGTTCATTTCATTCTTCAGTGAAAACATTAGCCTAAGGGACATTTGAAAATCAAAAGGTAGGCTTGACGTTTAACAGGAAATGAACAGTGGTGTTGCTGCAATATTAAAGTAAAAGTTTAGAACCAATAAGAAATAGCCACAGTTCTAAACTCAACACGTCTTTTCTCCTTTTCGTTGTTTCGTTTTGCTCTCCCAAATGTCAAGATTAAAGAAAAACATTCCATGGTTTCTACATGTTTACATAGCAAGGGTGTATAAAGAATGCTGTGAGGTATGCATTAAAAGAACTTATCTTAGATACAGTAAAAATCAAGAGATTTTGGATTATTATGCAGGAATATATAAAACCCAGGACAGATTTCCAGACAGCTATAATTATTTAATTCTTTCAGAATTATCCCTTTCCACCCCCAAACCACCTCTTGCCAGAATGGTTGAGATAATTAAGGAAGTGGTGGGAAGGTTAGAATCTGAACCATTTCAAAACCCAAACTGACCAGATAATTGTCCTACGCTGTTTCACTTACAATGCAGGACCATGACTTCTGTGTCTGCATGTGTGTGCTAAAGTGTGACCTCTGGTAGGGAAATTGTCTTCAGACAGAATAGAACTTGAACTTCAGAAGTCCATTGATCCTCATTGTAGTTACCCATTTACATGCAATGTAGCATGCCTTAATTGCAACAAATATCAGTTATGCTAAATGCTGGAATTCTAACAACTCGAGGTGAAGTGTTCTTGTCCATCTTTTCTCTGATCACTAAGACGAAAGATCAAACACAGGTATTTTTAAAAACCACTCTCCAAGGATCTCAACTTAAAATGCTGTCTATTTAACAACCACATTCTCCATCTTAACAAGGAAATCAAACAATTCAAGGGGAGCAAAGCAAAGAAATCCACAGAGCAACGTTGTTTAAAATTGCCCACTGGATAAAGACATTGTAAAAGTTGAATAACGAAGTGGAAAAAATATCAGACTTTTTAAAAAATTAAAATAAACAAAAGTCTAGGTGTTTAAACATACAAAAGTTATTATACCATTTATTTTTGGAAATAATTTGGGTTAATCCAAATGGCCATGATGAAGAATAGTCGAATAGCATGTAATTACCTTTTCCTGCCTTTGAAGAACAATGGATTTGGGATGAATTCAAATTTGTAAAACGCAATCATGATTTTATATTCAATTATTTCGAGGAAAGATTTCTGTAGTTTTGCATCAGTTTGCTGATGCTATACTTCATAGGCAGTGCACACTTGGAGAAATAATTTAATCAAAAGTTATTAATGTATTCCATTATTCATTGATTATGTATGGCACTCATTAGTTTTAAGAATTGCAGGACAACAGAACTATTGATTAGAAAAAAACGTTTTTGAAAGGAAAACTGGCTTGCTTAGCTACCTTTGCAGTGGTCATTCTCCGTGGAGAATGTAATCATTTGGCTGTTTCTGTTGCTGGAGTGGAAGCGGTGTTTGTGGTGGTGGGTGGGAGCACGACACTAGGTATAGGTCTGAAATGGGGAAGCAAGGCAAATGAACAAATTGCAAGTTAAATAGTTTAGGAGGGAGGGGATGCATTTTTACAGGTATCAGTTATTGTCCTTACAAGTAATAAATAATGCTAAATAAAACATGTAACTAAACGGGCATTAAAGACCTTTTACATACATAGAAGACAAGAAACGCTTTTTTTCCTCCTATGCTGCAAACTGCAGGCATTTTCCTCTGCCTCTGTCAAGTGTAATTCTTTCTTGATGAATGACAAGGCAGGATAATAGGCTGTGGTCACCATGGCAACCAGACAGCAGCACTGTGTGCCTAGCATTTTTTCATCTGAAAATGAAACCAGAAGCAAAGAAAAGCTGAAAATGTAACCAACAGATTAACTGATACAAAAAAAGAAAAGAAAGAAAGGAAGAAAAAGGGAACAAAAAGGCAAGTTAGATTACAAGCAATTAAAATTACAGCACCTAGTCTTTCCCTCTCTCTCTCACACACACTGACAAGATATTTTTAAATACTATTTGATAAACATGAAGCAAACATGTTTTTATCTTTATTTTTTAAAATGCTTCATTTGTTTTTGAGCTCTAGGAAGAATTGATTTTTTTAAAGGGGCATTTAAATTCATTAATCACTGAAATTTATGAAGCTTTATGTATTGTGTTTGCGTTGGAATTTCTAAATTCCTTTTCTCTCTAGTGCCCATCCCTGAACTATCCAGGGACCAAGGGCTTAATGTGCAACAGTTTTATCTGGAGGCAGGGTTGGTTGGGTCGGGGGAGGAAGGCAAGGTGACTGGGAGCTGAGAAATAAGAGGACAATATTACATTAACACTCATGGATTCTACAGACTTCACCCACTGTATTTACTAAGTAATCAGAGTTGCTTTTCTGTTCAACTAAAAGAAGGCTGCAATTTTCTGCTATATCCCCACTCCTAAGCTTAAGAAGTTTCCTGAATCCTCATTCAACGTATTGTATATCCTGCCCATATAATTTCCTTTCATTTACTGATCTCAAAACTTGTATTGAAGCTTTCCTGCGAGATGCTCTCTGTCTCTCCTGAAGGCAAATAAAAGAAAACAGACATAAAGGCGTATTTTCTGAGAGCTGCAGTCCCTTCACACCGCAGGTTTGGTAGAGGCAAGGAACACTGAGCTAGAAGTTAGAGGACCCAAGTCCCGTGAGGGGTGCAGCTTTGCAGCTGCAGGCTGACAAGCACAGAAGAGCAAACCAAACAGGACTCAGAATCAACACGCTTGACTTTGAATCTTAGCTCCATCCTTCTGGTAATCATAGATATCATAATAGGTAATATGATAATGGGTGTCTGTTATAAACAAACCAGAGAGTTCTTAAACTCTGAGCGTCAGTAGTTTTCATCCTTAAAGCGGGCAAATCTTACCTACTTCGTGGGAATGAGAGGATGAGATCATCTGTTGAAAGTGTCTGGTATATAACAGGAGTCACTTTTTATTTCTTCTTCCTGGACTCAAAACACTCAGTTTTCTAATATGTGTAGTAGAAATGTATAGCGTGTGTGTGTGTGTGTGTGTGTGTGTGTGTGTGTGTGTGAGAGAGAGAGAGAGAGAGAGACAGAGAGAGAATGCATACATAACCACCTGTTTTCAGAATGATGTGAATCAAATACGTTACTCTACGAGAACTGATTTAAAGGTACAATGTGCTCATGGAAATGGAAGATGGTGTCACCAAGAGATGTTGACAAACTTCTTTTCCAGTAAGTAAAATCCTAAAGAAAAGTGCCTGATTCCATCCTGCCCTGAGGCAGAGAAAAAGATTGACCAGCTAAGCCAGGGCTCCTATTGCAGGAACTTTTCTCTTTATGACCAGAAGACTGAAATGTGAAAGAGGCCAACAGAGCAAATTCCGAGAAGGTGGTGGGCACACAGGGGCGTCTGAGCAGCCCAGGGCTGCCACAGGTCGAGAGAGCCTCGGCACAGAGCAAGCACTCCCGTCTTGCCTCTAACGTGCCCAGTGTCTGCGCTGGCCACCCACGGCAAGGCCTCATAAATCCTTCCTTTGTCCCCATTTCCCCAACACACACAAATGCAAAGTGAACAGTTGGATCAAAGCTTTTAATGTGCTTTGTACTGTTTTATTTGAAGAGATCAGGTCTGATATTTGAGAGGAAGAGTCCATCTGGCTGGGCTGAGCTAAAGGAGCCTCAGACAAATTGTAAACAAGACCGGGGCACAAGCTCCTCTCACAGCGCACAGCCTGCCACTGCCATTGCCAAAGTACTATCCCATGCTAGCCAGGTTTTCCCAACCATTTCTGCAAAAGGAGCTGAGTTACCAAAATGGGCCCTCTTACAAGTTTTCCTAAACTTTTCTAGCTCATATCTTACAAATTACCACTGTCTAAACTTCTGAAGGCCTAACACCACATCTGTATTTTTAAATTTTCTAATAGTAGATATTACAGTCTTTTACATACTGTTAAGACCCTCAGTTGTTCTAATAAACTCCATTAATAGAGTGAGAATATGAAGATTGAAGATTGGAAGGAAGGGAATAATTACTTTATTAAATGTGATGTACATTTCTAAAAAAAAAAAACAAAACTTACATTGTTTATTACCTTTGGAATACAAAGAAGGAAAATGTTAGTTGCATTTCTTCCATCTCAGCCATTTACCACACTTGATATCACCATTTACGTAGTTATCTGTTCTTGCTGGATTGTGAGCTCTTTATAGAGGGAGCCATGCCTAGCTTGCTTATTTGACACATCCCCAGGACCTAACAGTGTGTTTGGGTCATGGTAGGCACTTAATGAATATTTGTCAATCAAATGACTGAACTTTGAAGTCAGACACACCTATATTTGTACTATCATTTCACAACTCCCTAGTCGTGACCATAAGCACCTTTATTTCTCTGAGCTTGATTTCTTCTCTGTAAAATAAGGTGATAATTCTTCACATAATTGTCGTAATTTCTAAATAAGACACATAATATTTGAAAATGCTTAGTGCCTGGCACATAACATAGTAGATAGATATACAACCGCTTTTAGTTTTTCTTTTAAAAATTTAATCTGCTTTGATGAATTTTTGGTGAGTTGCTTGCCATTCCAAAAGATCTTCCCTGATAGTCTTTGGAAACTCATACAATGCTCGAAGAGGAGGTTTATAAAAGGTTCATCCCCCAAAAAGTGTGTATGTCACCCCAAAAGTATGTATGTGACATGTCACCATGTCTTATGCAAGCACAGAAGAGGAAATGTCATCTGTAATTAACTAGAACAGGGAAGGCTTGAACTTGAACAGGGAAGGCTTGAACTTGAACTTTCCTGAACTTGAACAGGAAAGACCATGATGGAAAGTGAATGTAGACCCCTGGGGTTGCAGAGGGTGAAGGACCAGACATAAATGCACAGCAGTAGAGCCATTAATCGAGGGATGACCACCTATGTTGGAGCATCTGGAGAACAAATCACAGATAGCAAAATGGGTCTGAGGCACAAGACAAGTGGGATGCACACAACATCAGTTGAAATCCAAGCTAGAACTAACATTCAGGCACATTTATTAAGCACCTACTGCATATGGGAAAATGAATAGGTGCATTCATATATGTGTATCCCTAAACTTAAGAGGCAGTTGCACAGCAGTAAAGCACATATTCAAAAGTCAAATGCCAGGGTTTCTGTCCAGGCTCTTCTACTTAATAGTATGACTGGTACATTACTTAAATTCTCATGTCACAATTTCCTCACCTGGAAAAGGGGATAACAATAGTACCTACCTCACAAAATTTTTGTGATCAAGTGATTCAATACACATAAAAAAACTTAGAACAGGATCTGCACATAGAAAGGAGTCAAAAAATTTTAAATGTTGTGTGTTGATGTATACTCATTCATTTTTTTAACTTTCATTACAACTATCAGAGATTGTCAATGTATGACAGAAAAGAGTGCTAGACCTGGGATCAGAAGACTTGGGTTTGAATATCAGTTCTGCCACCTACAAGTCTCGGTTTCCTCATCTGAAAATAGAAGGAACAGGACCTGGTTTGAAAGACATGCTAAGAGTTGTCTTTTTATTTAAAGAGACCAAGGTCAAGTGCGTCACTTGAGAACATGCAAATGATAAGCAGAGTTTTAAACTGCAGGTAATGAGTATCGGGGACACTTAGTACATGATTTCAGGCCAGAGCAGCAGAGGTTAGAGTCCCTGCCCTTGGACACTAAGGAACAGGGAATCAAACATCAGAGATGGGAGTCTTTAACATTAAGACAACAGCCAATTTATGAGACACAGTGATGCTAAATTACTTTTCCAAACTCACAATTCAGATGAGGTCACCATTCTCAAAGGCCTCCAATGAACCCACCCTGGCCTAAGAATAAAAATCTAAGCTCTTGTGACCAACATTCAATTTCTTCCAGGACCTGCTTTCCGTCTTCAGTTTCAGCACCATCTCCCTTTTGAGATCACTAAGATATTGACTGTTACGTGTACGTGCACATGGCATTCCACAGATAGAGATACAAGCTTTTGGTCTCCCTCTTGTTTCCATCTAGAGCACTGTTTCTTCCCATCCCCACCTGTCCAAGTTTCCCGTACCCATCAAGTCTCAGTTAAAGGCTGCCGCCTCTGTAAATCTTTCTCCGGTCCTCCAATCTCTAAGTGCTTTCTAGCTCTCTTGGGTACTGAACAGTTTCTATTTTGTATTAGAATCATGTATGTTTCTGTATCTGCCTGTTACCCTCTAAACAATTACAAGTTTCTTCAATGGGTAGAGTTTTTAGCTGTTTCACCCTTGTTTGCTTGAAAAGAGGTTTAAACAGCAATCATGAAATATATAATTTTTTTTATTTGTTTGATGGCTGAATGGAATATATGAATGAATTAGTGAGTAAAGGAAAGAGCAAATCTATAACCCCCTCATCTATCATCAAATGTGGTTTTTTAATTAAAAACAAGGCTAATCATAGATGTTAGTATTAGTAATAATAATAAGAAGAAATTATCTTCATTTTTTTCCTATTACGAGCTAGGCTTGAACTAAGAGGTGGAAATGCAGTGATGAGCAAACCATACACATCTCCCCTCTTTGGAGAAAACTCCTATGGGAGGAGCCTGCATTTATCAAATCATTGTTGAAATATATAATTACAAACCATGAATGGTATAAAGAAAAACATAACAGCAAGTTATGAGAACACAAACAAAGGGACAGGATCTAATTGGGGGAGGTCAAAGAAGCCTTTCTTGAGGAGTCGATATTTCTATTCAGATTTGAAATGATGATAGCAGTTGCTTATGGGCAGAGCAGTGACTTGACTGCAGGGGACTGAACAGAATGGCCATTAAAGGCATTTTTACCCTGCAATCAGATGTTTCTGGGATTGTGAAAGTGGGAAGTGGTCTAGCATCTGTGCTAATAATGTTCAGTGTGTGTGGAAAACAAAGTAGGCAGACAAGAAGGATGGTCTGGAGAAGAACATGATAAAGGAGGACAGAGATAAGGCCAGGGGGAGGGGAGGAAATAGCTCAACGAATAAATTCTAAACCCGAAGAAGTAAAGAAATAAACACAAGGCAAAATGGAGAAAATAGTGAGTGTACCACCAACATCAGTCCTGAGTAGCTCAAATAAAACCCATAAACCTTTCACTGAGAAGTATATCTTTGTTTGCAGTTAAACCGCATTTAGAATTTAAGAGAAGAATTTTGGCTATAAGGAAATTGTAAACTGGTTAAGGAAATTCCAACTTGGTCTTCCATTGAGGTAAAGGTTAGATGGAATTAAATGCCATGGATTGAGATTAGCCTCTCTGCAACTTTTGCTGTGGCTGGATATCTATTTGTAAACATAGGTGTAGTTGAACTTAGGAAAACAAATAGGATGGCTGAAGGTTGCACTGGAGAAGAAGAAGGCAGGTGGAGTTGTATAGATGACCTCTAAGCTCCATTCCAGTGATTAAAATTGTGAGCATCGAAAAAGCAAAGGGAGAAGGTGCATCCATAACTCTGAGACACTGTATTAATGATTTTATTGCCATGTGAACCTTATAGGATACAGACTGGTATTTTTGGGCTCTAAGGGACCTCATGTACAATCCTCAAAAGCAGCATGTTTTCTGGTCCTCCTGTGTGGATGGAATGAATGTCTCTAGCTCTCCTGGCAGAGCAATGATGGAGACACAGGAGCAAGAATGTGTTTCTGGGCACGTCAGTGGGTTTGGACTTGAAGGCAAGTGAAGGAAACAGAAGGGTACAGAGCATCCAGGTTAGTGCAGCAAAGTAGGAAGTAGAACTGAGGGAACAACAGATACGCTTTGCCTGCTTAATAGTGTTTCCAGGCAAGTTGTATTGAGAAATACGAGTAAAAGTGATTTAGCCTGGGTTCCTCCCTTCCCTCCTGCAAGTCTGCCATGGTGTCCACAAATAAAAATAAAATAATCATTGGAGAATCCTTCTCTGAGCAGTTTAGTCTTGTCAGTCTTCTAGGTTCTTCATTAAAACCCTAATGCCCATGGGAGGACTCCAGCTTATTCAATAATACATCAGAGAAACGTTACTCTATCAGGTACTCTCCAGCAGGTGTAGAGGGCTGAGCTCGAGGCCCTTAAGTGAGGAGACACAGGACAGAGTTAAGGGTTAGGCAGAGCATTGCCACATGGGAGAATGCTGGAGAAAATTCTGTCCAACTTCACAAGTGAGGCTCAACCAGGGCCTCCACTGTGTAAAGAGCCTCTGTTGGCTCCCAATAAATAGCCCCTGGCCCAACACAAAGTCACTGTATGTGCAAACATCTTATTTACAGAGCAGTCACTTGCATCAATTATACAATAAAAATGTGCACATATTTGGGGGCACTTGCTCTTAAGTATTCATGGGACTTCACATGGTCAGACATTTAGCCAGATGCAAGAAAAAGTGATTATAAACTACATACAAAGTAAAACGCGTGAGAGAGACTTCCTCGCTGCAAGCATGATTGCCTCATCCCATGCGTTTGTGAATGGGCATTACCGACTGGCATTCAGACCATAAACAAATTGGCCAATGAGAACTCAGCAATGCTCTGATTGAAAGCTGGCCACACACACGCAAGAAATGCTGATATGCAGAACCTGTTGGCAAAATTTTAAAAATTCTCTAGAGCAGAACATATAAACTGAAGAATTGGGTAAAAAGGTGAATTCATGGTTATTGGCTAATAATAAGCTATAATTATTGCAAAACATCTTGAAGAATGCAGGATGGTAAATAGGGCTGAAAATGGAAACAAATCAAAAAGCTAAAAATAAATGACTCAGGAAGAAGGTAACATTTTTTATATGACTTTCTTTTAGGGTTCAAAAGCTACTTCTAAAATGTTTCTCAGCATTGATTTTAAGGTTATTTCATTTCTGGAGTCAACCTGGTTGTACAGTCAATGAACTTGATACCTCACTGTAGAACCTCTTTTCCCTTAAAGATCTAAAAAAGGCCCCAGTGTCCCACCATGCGAGCGCGAAGAGGGAGGGTTCTCAAACTCAGCATTTAATCTCAATTAAGAGATATGGAGGGGCATGTGCCTTTTCAAAGAAGATACTGAAAACCTAAAATGAAGAAGATAATCTTCTTACGTAGTTTGATTCTATAATCAGCTGGCTTGGGCTTGGCGTTCAAGATGTTGTAAATTCAATCCTTATATAGATCAGTTAATTTCTACTCTGAAAACACTTGGTCCTCACTATGTACCATGATCTCAGATAGTCCAGCCTAAGTCCAGCTGGCCACCTACCAAATGCCATTGTTTAAAGAGAACAGGGCCATTATTTAAGGAAAGTGTGGGTGGCTCCCTGTGTGTCTTTAACATATGTCTTCACCTAAATGTGGATGAGTTAAAGCTTGATATATAAAGGAAAGAACATATTATTACTTAACTAAATGGACTATCTAGGGGATAGAAGCATAAGTCAAAGAATGTGAATGTTTCCCCCAATGCTAGTGAGTCCCCTGAAAATATGTTTTTAGTGTATTTGGTATAATAATCCTTAAGAATAGATGGAATGGGATCACAGGTAACTCAACCTTTTTGAGAATCAGAAAGCTGTTTCTATTTGACTTTGGAATACAGTGTTCACCACTCCTACACAGGCCTATCTTCTTCATTATATTCAACTTAACTTAAACCTGTATTTACATGTCCACTGGAAGGCATTGGACACAATCCCTAATGCAGCCTCTCTCAAATTTTCATCTTTTACTTTCCTCTAGATATTTCCTCTAGTCTCTTCATCTTCCTACCACTTCCCCCCAGACTTGAATCAGGCGGAAATTCACACCATTAATTTTCCAGAAACTAAATGTTACTAAAGATCAGCATTTCTTTACATGTCTGTCTCCCCTAATGAGGTGAGTGCTTTGACAACAATGATTATGTATTATTCATTTTTGTATTCCCAGGGCATAGTAGGTCCTAAATTAATGTTTATTGAATGAATTAAGTAAAAAAATTCGTAACAACTCATTAAAATATTTTTCCAGTCAATTCTATAATTCCTTAAACTGTTAGTTTAGCATAAAGCATTACATTGCTCTGGGCAAGCAGGTAAGTGGCTATTTACAAGGCAGATTTATATTTAATTGGATATAATGTATTCTAATGATTTGAATTGATTTGGTTAGTCTAATTTGGATGAAAGACACTCAGTCCATTGGTATTATTTATTTTCTTGGTGGTAATAAATGAGATTCCTTCTAATACCTTGCTGATGGCAATTTGTGTGTCAGTGGAACAGTTGGAGCCTTTCACTTTTGCAATAATGGTTTAGGGGCAAACAATAGGACCCTTAAAAAAAAAAAAACCTATCTAATCCAGCTTTATGGCCTTATAAGCTGTCAGACTCTTCTTCTTTTTTTTTTTTTTTTTTTTTTTTTTTTTTGGTCATGACAGGAAGACTAGACAGGATGTAGGAAAAGCAGAAAGGCAGAAAGGGGACCGTGGGGCTTAAGGAGCTAAAGGACTTTGAGATCGTGTAAACAATAAAATTGGTAGGTGGAGAAACTGCTTTCCCTCTAATCTCTATTTCTCATTTTTGTAGGTGGAAATATGTACATAAAATCAAGTAAGTGATAAATGTGGAAATCCCTGATTATCTTGAGAATAGCAAGATTGGAAAGAGTGTAAAAATGTCATAATCAACTTATAGAGGTAGAAGGCTATTTTACTACAAGAGATAAAATTGTGGGACACACTGCGCCCACATTAATATGCTTAGCAAACTGAAAGCCAAAGGTAGGGTCACAGTGTAAAGACACTACCTGTGGTCATAAAAATAAAGGTCTAGAGGCCAGGCACAGTGGCTCACACTTATAATCCCAGCACTTTGGGTGGCCAAGGTAGGGGGATCACTTGAGGTTAGAAATTCAAGACCAGCCTGGCCAACATTGTGAAATTTCATCTCTACTAAAAATACAAAAATTAGCCATGCGTGGTGACTCGTGCCTGTAATTCCAGCTACTCAGCAGGCGGAGGCAGGAGAACTGCTTGAATCCTGGGGGCAGAGGTTGCAGTGAGCCAAGATCACACCATTACACTCCAACTGGGTGACAGAATGAGACTCTGTCTCAATAAAAACAGTTAAATAATTAATTAATTAAAATAAGATAAAATAAAGACCTAAGTAAAAGACTTTGAGTTTTTCATAGTAGTTGAAGATAATCCTTTAAATCAGGCACAGCCAACAGCAAGTTGGACTCAAAATCAAGCGAATTTTTCTTTTGAACAGTGTATTATTAGGTCAAAGCACTTTACCTTGTTTCAATGAACTAAACTGGACTTTGGATTTTAAAATTTACAAAAATTCTCCAAAAATTTAGCCTTGTGAAATAGGAGTCAGGAAAGCAGAGTTCAAGTGTTATCCTGAATGCCTTCATGATACCTGCTCAATATTCCTACCCCAAATATTTCCTTTACCAAAATGAGATAACATCAGACGAATCTTAGGTAGACAAACTAAATAATAGATTTTAAAAAGTGTTGCTCTAACTCTTTGGGAGAAATATATCATTAAAATATAATGAGTTTGTATTTTCATTACATCAGAATTACCTACAGTCCTGTATCTAGTTCTGGCCATCCAGCTAAGGATCGATTTGGAAACAGTTGAAAGAAAGCTACCCTGATGTTAACAGTTCTGGAAATAGATGGTATTTAAAAAAAAAAAAAAAGTTAAAAGAACCGGGATTATTTATCCTATGAAGAAATGGTTGAGGAAGGATGAAGTCCTGGTTTAGAATTAAAGCAATGATTCTCAAAGTGTGGTCCCAGGACCTACAACAGCAGCAACCCCTGGAAACTCATCAGAAATGCAAATCCCAGACCTCTATCCCATACCTACAGGATCAGTAATTCTGGAGGAGATCTAGCAATCTGTGATTTACCAGTTCTCCAGGGTGATTCTGATACACAGCCTAGTTGAAGAACCACGTGGTGAATAGGAGGGGTGGTCTTGAGGAGAATAGTGAACATGAGTAGTGCTATTCACTGAAATAGAAAAGAAGGGTTGGGACAGCCTTTTAGCATTAAATCTTTTCCCCTGTCAAAGAAACCAGATAGCAAAAGAGGAAAGTATGCAAGTAACTCAGGGAAAAAGCACAGAAACCATCTAGAAACGGCTTTCTTTCCTTTTTCCTTTTCTTGAAGGAGAGAACAGAATCCATATGACTTCCTACATGAAGCTGTAGATGTAATTTTAACATTGGTTTAAGCAAATGAAGTTTTAAGGGAACAGTAGTAGCATCAGAAGTAAAGTCAAATATGTACACCAAATTCAAATAGTAATGGCTCTTAAATAATCCATAACTGGTCAGGAGCGGTGGCTCACACCTGTAATCTCAGCCCTTCGGGAGGCCGAGGAGGACAGATCACAAGGTCAGGTGTTCGAGACCAGTCTGGTCAAAATAGTAAAACTCTTAAAGATACCAAAAATTAGCCGGGCACGGTGGTACATGCCTGTAACCTCAGCTATTCGGGAGGCTGAGGCAGAAGAATCACTTGAACCCAGGAGGCAGAGGTTGCAGTGAGTAGAAATTGTACTATTGCATTCCAGCCTGGGTAACAGGGCAAGACTCTGTCTCAAAAAAAAAAAAAAAAGACAATAATCCATAATTAATGGAAAGAACCATGACTTCTCAGAAAATCAGTGAGAAAAAGAAAGATGAAATACCAATGAGAAAAGGAAAGAGAGAAAACGGAAAGAGGGAAGGGCAAAAGCAAATGGAGTACAGAGAAAGAATCGCCAACTCTCAGCACAGGAGTGAAAAGGGTGCTTTCAATGACCAAATACACACCACCATCCAGCAGCACAGGACATTGGAGCCTTGCTGAAAATTCTGTCTTCTGGAGCCAGATTGTGGAACTGCTTTTTCACGAATTTCAATTCATTTTAAGAATTCTAATTGAAATTCCTTACTGTCAGTTTCTTTAGGCGCTTTGGTAGATAACCCCCTTGAATAGGTGCCAGATCATACCTACCGTATATAGAGGATTGTAGCTACAGTGAGAAACCAAAAATACATATTTTTAAATCACATTTGCTTTTACTTTACTTTGTGGGATAGGTAAGCTTTGAAGATATACAGACATATTAATATCCATACATACTATAGGCAAAAGATTTCCTAGTCTGCTTACCCTAAATCTCCTCTTTCAAGGAAGGATATTTATCAACCCAATAAGATAGCAGGAAAAAGAAAAATCCAGTTATTTCAACATCAGTGCATGCACTATGATAATCTCAATTATTCACATACAGAATGTTGCCTTTTTTTAATTACCTGAAGCAAAATGTTGATCCGGGAACAACTTTCCCTGGCTAGCCATCGTTTATCTAGATATCTTCTTCCTAGCATCAGTAGTTATTAAAACAAAACAAAACATGAGGCCAACTAAAACAAACAAACAAAACCAACCATGCCAGACTAACTTCACTTCTTTCTTTGGAAGTTATTAGACTGATAGTTTTGTGGAATGACAGTTAGAATCCTAACTTCAGTATGTGACTTCACTAAGCTTCTTATGATCTCTTTTGGGTGAGTATGAGTCAAACATTTGACTAAAATGATTCTGAAAAAAAGAATCTAATTTATCAGATATCTTACTTAGGATAAAAAGACATTGGGAGATGGAATGATGAGCTGAATTTTAGGATAAGGGAAATAGTGTTTGACAGTAGCATGTATAGAAAATACTTAAGTGTTTTAATAGATAGTAAGATAAGATTAATCAATACTGATAGATGGTTGCTAAAAAGATTAATATGAGTTTTATTTCCAGAAATCCAGCACTTAGAGAAAAAAGTTTTCAAGGTGATCATGACACATTTCTTCCCCTTTGTCAGTCCACATCTAGACAAATGCATTCAATTCGGAGTCATACATTTAACAAGGCAACCAAACCAAATGGAGTGTGGAGACTCACAAGAATGACAAAAGTATGTGAAATAATGGCATGGGAGGAATGACTGAAAGTGCTAAGTGTGTGCAGCCCAGAGAAAAATGACTCTGGAAGGAACATGATTTATTCTTTTAAATATCTGTACGACTGACATATAGAAGAGAGATTAGACTTACACTATATCTCCTAAGGGTTAAAAAGGAACAATGAAAGAGGCCCTTGTGATTCAATACAAAGAAAAAGTATTCAAATGATCTGAGTTGTCCAAAGACGGAAATGCTGATCAGGAATGTGGTCCATGATAAGCTACCATAGAAAATTCAAGCACAAGATGGGAATTGGACTAGATGGCCTTTGTGACTTCTGCATCAGCGAAAGTCTATGAACCTGGAATTAAAAAGGGAATTTGACTGAAGAAAGGATCTAAAGCACATTGTGAAAACCATATTCATTTTCTGTAACATCTGCACCCTGCTCATCTCCGTTAACCTGGGTATTTAAAAGCCAGTGGTTTGTTATCTAAAGACCTTCTCAAAACACTATGCCATATTTATTTTCAAAATCATTGTAAAATACGAACAAGCTACCATGTTTCTCTTCTTACCTAAGAGCTAACTCTACTACAGAAATTGTAAAGGAAGTAATTATCAATAGAGTTAGGTCTAGAACATAGGACCTTTGATTCATGAAAATGAACTTTGAACGTGTCTCTTGACATTCACTGGCTAACATTCCTCCCCAAATTCTCCCTAATGTTGATTGCTTAGTTTATTAATGCAAGTTTGTTGAATGAGCCATATTCCCCAGTTACTATAGTAGTTTATGAGAGCAAGTGCATGGGGAAGTTGCAGAAGTCCTTCCCTAGAGGCCTTCAAGATGTTGCAATTATTCTGCCATTGGCTTGTTCCTACTTTTCCACTTAACTTACCAACTATCACACTGTGAGCAGAGTAAGAGAAAACTCTGGGAATCAAGAAATTCTGCCAACATCACTTGTGCATTACAATGCTACTGGACTTTTAATTTTCTCCCTCCCACTATTGGTGAGCTATGATATAGTCTCCTCAACACAATACCTAACCCTGGATATTGCAATAATCGTGATGCACTGCTCACAATCCCTGCTGCAAGCGTTGGAAGTGCTCTAAGCACCAGCAAAAAAATAAACAAAATTTTTTTTCATGGTTCCGTTTAGTCCTTGAGTATATCACAAGTTTAATGCTAATCAGATTTACCTGATGCCAGCAAACAACCTGGGATTTTTGGCAGTCATTATCTTAAAGGGTAATAATTAGAAGGTTGAGAGGAAAAACCTAAAATGGGACTTACCTGATGGGCTAACTTAAGTGACTTAGATAATTACAAACAAAGGGTATAACCAGAGCCAATGTCTCATGTGATTTTTACTAAGAGAGACTAGTCTTAATAATGTCATCTTTGGACAACCCTCCTCTCTAAGCATGTACCTGCTGCTTAGGGATCCCCAACATGCTGAGGCTCATTTCATCATCATTACAGCTCTAAACCCATTGCAAAAATTCACTAGGCTTTTATAAGCCAGGATAAGAAATTTCTCAAAGTCTTGAAAAACTTGGTGGCTGTTATATGCATGGACTAAGTTATGCATATATGCATAATAACTACACACACACACACACGTATTTTAGGACTAGTTTGCCTGAAGTCTTGATATCATGGAATGTCAAATGTCACATGTCTTTAAAATATGATTATCTGAATCTCCTAAACGGAGAGACAGTAAACTGGCAGAGAAATAGACATAAGATAATAATTTAACATTCCACATTGTTGTTATCTATATATAGTGTTGTCCTTGATGTCAGCAGATGCCAGAATTCCTAGATCAATTAAATAGAGCACCTTTGCCCACAGCTTCCTTTGTGAAAGCTGAATATACTAACAGATTTTTCAAAATATCTATTTTTCATTTTTAAGAGTATTCCTATTTAAAATGTAGGAGCCTAAAAATACACACAAACCAAATGTTGATTCATTGTAGGAGTTGCATGTTATGATTCCCTCATTGCATCTGGTAACTGCATGTGGTTAGCTACACTTCGTACGACTGGATACAGCTTGACATATTCTGGGATTTATTAAAATGTAAATGACAAAGCAGAAAAGAATGTTCAGACAATTGGATTACTCCATTGACTGAATGTTCCAATACTGTATCTATTTTTGTCAAAGCAATGGTGGCTCCCGCTGTGGAATGCTGAATGGAATATTCCATTGCAGGGCATGGGGAGAACTTGCATAAAGGAAATTGAAACCTAATCATTTAATTTTTAATTCACCTCTCCAAAAGCAACACATTGCCAATGCGTTTAAAAGGAATTATGATAATTTTGGTTCATAATTATTGAAAGATCATCATTTTCAACAATTTATTCAGTGTCTATTATTGGTTCTGTAACTTCATTCATGAAAACAATGATACATTTGCTTGTTTTTGCTCTTGGCCTTGGCTTGTTTTAGTTATGAGCGTTATGTGATGAGCATGAATATATGTGATATGGCCGTGAATATGCACAATCCAAGAGAAACTTTTCCTGATGGGAACTGTTCTTATTTATTCCAGAGAAGAGAAGGCTGGGAGGTAGTTGTCTTTAAGGACATGAAGGGATTGAGTTTAAAAGAATGGAGGCTGGCTGTTCTTTCTCTCCACAGGGAACAAGAGAAAATGGGATTAAACTACAGCGTGAGGGATTTGGAATAGAAATAAGAATTTCCCAACTGTGCAGAATCTCAAACACTGAAATGCATTTTGAAGGAAGTATGTGGACGTTAGTTTTCTTCTGATGCCTTTAAAATATGAAATGGCACATTTTTACTATGTGGTTTTATATGGATAGAGCAGAGCAGATTTGATGACAGAGTTCCGGGATTCTCTTGATCTATGAGTAGAATCTAAAAGTGGTGCATGGTGGTAACTGCGAGAAGTAACTATTTTTTATAGTGGTTATTTTTTAATGTCAACTTTTCTCATGGGGACAGACTGTCAATTTTATCTGTACTGTGAAATATGAAATGGAATAGAATGTCGTATAATAAGTTGGGTGGGGACAGATAATGTGGGAGCACAGTGCGCTTTTTAAAATTTTGTCTTCCCACTACCATTTCTGCTACTGACTAATTCAAGTTGAAAGGCAAAATATCATTCTAGTGGAGTTTAATATATATATATTGATTTTTGAATTTGATATGCTTATGATTCCTGGGGAAGTGAGCCTCCTCTGTATCCTCTTTATGGAGATATATATATATATATATATATATATATATATATATATATATATACACACACACACACACACACACATGTTTTTAATGAGTTGCATTTTTGCATTTGATTAGCAGAATTATTTGAATATATGGGATTCAACTTGGTCCAAATTCAATTTTGCTGTTAAAAATTATGACCACAGTGGATATTGGCTGTCTTGTCACTTGAAGGTAATTGTATTTTCCACTTCCCTGAGATAGTTTAGCGTAACAAGAAGAGTGTTTTGTTAAAATCAGAAACCTGGGGTCAGGTCTTATCTCAGTCATGACCTGGCTTTTTGACCTGGACAACTCAGTGACTGTTAAGTATCAGTTTATATTCTGAGGAATAAATAAAAATGTGTTAGACAGATGGTTTTAGTTCTAATATGCTAAGAACTATTAATACTGAAAACTCTGGATTTTCTGAGCTCAGTCTAAGATTATGTTCCTATAATCAATAGTTCTCAGCTTTAGCCGCACATTCCAATCTCCAGGAGAGCTTCAGAAAATTCCAATTCCCAGGCCACACTCACACAAATTAAATCAGAATCTTTTGAGAGACCCAGGTATCTGTATTTTTGAAACTCCCCAGGTGGTTACAAAGTACAGCCAAGGTTTAAAACTCCTGCTTTTGGATATAGTGGGGAAGTGAAATAATTATATTAGTGTTATCTACTGTGAGTGCGAGAATTGTGTCCATCTTGTCCCTTCCTGTACCCTCAAAATTGAACAAAATGCCCAGCACATAGCAGGTGCTCAGTAAATAGTTAATGTTTTTAGTAAACTTTGGCCAATTCCTAAAAGATGTAGGGCATATCAAATCGGCTACCTACTTGAATCACTTTTACGTTTATCTCATTCACTTAAGAGCTCAATCTTCTTCTTTTTTTTTTCTTTTTCTTTTTCTTTTTTTTTGGTCTGTGTAAATATCAAAGGAAAGTGAAATAATAGATCATCTTTTGCGATACAATTCACCTATTGTTGGGATGAAATTTTAAAAAATCATCTATCACATTCTCTAGAGAAGGGGCCCTTCGGAATCTAAAGACATGTTTCCTACATGACTCTACACATCTAGGTGAAAATAAATGAACTGTCTCAAGTGTCCAGTTGTAATATTTATTCAGCAGACATTTATGAAGTACTTTTTATGCCAAGCATGGTGCTAGGCTATTGTAGACTTTCCTGATCAGGATTTTATGCTAGAATTGAACCCTAATGCTCTTTCCTTTGCATATAACCTTGTGTTTTTTTATACATCATTCTTGGGAGAATTGAGAAAATATCATTCAAATCATATTTTTGTTCTCTGTGGTTCACATGACAAACCCCAGTTAAGAAAGGGCTGCAAGTCTAGAGGATACAATCACAAGCAAAAAATAGCATTTATGTTCTAGGGCAGCACTGTTCAGTGGAACTTTCTCAGCGATAGACATGTTCTGTATCTGTTCTGTTCAATAGAGTGGCCACCAGTTGCTTGTGGCTACTGAGAACTTGAGATGTGAGCAATGCAACTGAGGAACTAAATTTTAAATTTTACTTAATTAATTTAAATTGAAATAATCACATATGGTGAGTGGCTACCTTGTTGAATGGTGCAGCTCTAGAATCTCCTATTTGAATATGAGCACAACACTGGGTGGTAAGTGCTAACAAGAGGTAAGCACAGAATGACATGAAAGCCCCTAGGTAGGGAAGCTAGTCTTAGTGGTGGTAGAAGCTGGGGTGAAAACTTCCCAGAGAAAACGACGTCTAGGATGGAATGTGAAGGATTAGTGATGGAGTCTGGAAGGTGTAGTGGAAAAAGTACTAGGCAGAAACTGAAGTGTGTGAGAAAGCCCAGAAGATAGCGAGAACATTAAGAAAAGGCAGGTGTATGGCAGGAGCCTAGAATCACAGAGAGGCTGAGGAGTTGATCAGTCCAGAGAGGACTGTTGGAACCAGGATGAGGACATGAAGAGCTTTAGGTGTCATGGTGTCTCAGGGGCAATGGGAAGCCAGTGAAGAGTTTGAAGCCATGGAATAATACAATCACATTTGTGGTTTAGAGAGAATTCCCTGGCTGCCCCTTGGCAGTGTGAAGAAAACTGGAGTCATGGTAAGGAAGTCCAGGAGAGAAATTAGGGTTGTTCTTTACTGCAGTAGCATAGATGGAGAGATGTAGACGTATTTCAATAACAGAAAGAAGGAAAAAAATCAAAAGATTACGTGGGTAATTGACCATTGCTGGTGGAACTGGAAGAGACAAGGATCAGACTTTGGTTTCTGACTTGGTAGATGACAGTACCTTTTATTTAAAGGTAATGTGGGATCCTTTAGAAGTTGTCTCTACATTTAAATTTTCCTGTCACATTAGATGACTTGTTCCTGTGGATCCTGAAACTACCGTTGATATACACTAGTGGAAACAAACAACTTATAAGAGCATGCTTTTTCAATAAATCAACACAAGTTCACAGTTGATGCAACATTGCTTTTATTGGGGGTTAGAAACACATGACAAAGTCACATAAAATGTCAACAAAGTTACACTTTGTGCTTGGCTGCTCTTTAAAAAAAAAAAAAAAAAAAAAAAAACTCTGTTTATTTATGAACTCACTTCATGAGAACTGTGTGAGATGTGGCCAACAGTTATCATGTTGAAAACAGGATGGCCAGAGCCATGAGGAGATCTAAGCCTGACAATGTGAGCTAGCTAAGTGGAAATTTACCATAGTCAAATATCAGATACTTCCACACATTTAGATGTTTATCCATAAGTGGATCCAGCTTACCTGACTCCTTTGAGACAGAATTGTGTCTTGAACCTCTGTTATTCAGCTGACCACGTTATTAATCATTACTAAATGCCAGCCACATGCAAAAGGGATGGAAAACAAGAATGAGATTTGCTCAGTTCTAGCTTTTTATGGCTGAAGTATTTTTGAGTCAGTTACATGGATACAAAATTAGAATAGGAAATGATTGAATATTTTTTAAAATGTTAAGTACTATGGAAACAGTCATGTATAAACATTCATGCAGAAGCACTTACAAACATATACTGTGCATAAAGTTGGTCCAGAAGATGCTCGTTAGGTATGATTTATGTATATGAACTAAGAATTCAAAATAACTTAAAAATACCATTGAAGACATTATACAAATAAGACTTTGGACATTCTTTGGTGGTGGGGGGATGAACCATTAACAACTTCTAGACTTCATTGCTAGCTATTTTTTACATTGAGGTAGGAAACCAAAGTGAAGTATAGAACAGAAACAGTCTACCAGGCACTATCTGGTTACTACCTAGATAGACTGTTTCCAATGATAAAATTCAAGTGCACACTGCACACTGAATTTATCAAGGGCGGACGAATGCAAGAGCTACTGACAGTGAAATGGAGGGCCTGGTTTCTGGTCCTTACTAAGCCACACCCCAAAGTGCAATCTTCTGTAAGTCACTCCTAATTTATGGGCTTTAGATTTATCTCCTCTATTTCTAAGGGCATTGCAACAAGTGACTTAAACCTCTCCCTTTTTTATTCTCAAGGATTTGGGATTTCATGTAGATAAAAGTAAACAATCTCATCAAAGTCTTGCAAAAAAAAGTCTGAAATGCTGATGAAATTCATTCCCCCATTTTTTTTTTCAATTTCTATCATGAAAATACATTCTCTCACTCTAGAAGGCTGAAAAGTTTGAGGTGACTGTCAAATGAAATA
Source organism: Saimiri boliviensis (assembly GCF_048565385.1). Lineage (NCBI taxonomy): Eukaryota > Metazoa > Chordata > Mammalia > Primates > Cebidae > Saimiri > Saimiri boliviensis. The sequence continues at coordinate 57,625,788 of NC_133454.1, forward strand.
GCTATTTGCTTACCATGGAAAAATATCAAGGTATACAAAAAGGAATAATAATTGTGACACTGATTACAATATTGCAACCTAGCACTTTAGATCATGAGCTTTGCAATTGCAATCCTGAATGTAAGCCCTGAATATGGTGCTTTGGCAAGTTACTTAAACCTCAGTTTTCTTGCCTGTAAAATGGGAATAATAATACCTATTTTGCACAGTTGTCATAAGGCTTCAGTGAGTTAATATGTGAAATGCTTAACAGAACTCAATAAATGCCAATTATTATTAGGTTAATGGAAAAATCATAGTTCTCCATGCTGTCACCAATCACCCTCACTTACTTTAATAGAAGGGAAATATAATAATTCTAGGTAATACCTGGGGTGAGAGACAGGAGGTGAGTGTGCAAACCCTTTATTGGCTATAGAGAGCTGCTGAATGTTTGGGGTTAAGTCGACAAGATGTGAGTGTTCATTTTCTCCTCCAATTACATCCACCTAAAGAACTCCATTTTCTCCTTCCTTTCCATTTATCTAAATCTTTGATATCATTCAAGGTTCATCACATACTTTCCTCTTTTAGAACTTTCTTCCCTAAATAAGCCAGTTTTGCCAACTTTATGACAAACTCCCCTGAACTCATCTTTTGCTTGGTTTTGTTTTTGACTTTACCTCTACCAACCCTATCTATTACTTATCTTTTCAAAAGTTTCTATAACTTTTTTATAATCAGATTTAAGCTCTTTAGAAGCAGTGATTTTATCTCATAGAATCTACCTTTCTTGATTAAAAAAAAATAGTTGATTGGTTAGTGTCAAGTGGAACAATGTGATAGTATGATTATTTTACCCTTTGAATAGCCTCTGACTACTTTATTTTAAAAGTTCTTTTTGTTCTGTAAGCCACTCTTAAGATCCAACCCTATGTGTGATGAAAAATCATTCTCCTTGTAGGATTAATTTTGTTTCTTAAAATATTAACATATGTGTGCAATTTGGGATTTTAAAACAAGTGCATTAATAAGCATATCCATATTAGAAAAAAATGAATGTCACATGAATTTAAGTACAAACAGAGGAATACACATGAGGAAGGGAAGGTTCTTGGGTCATGAAAATCTAGATGTCATTATTGAGTTTTTCTGTTTCTTGAAAAGATTGCCTCTTGTTCTGAGAGTCCTAGTGGCTGAAGCTGCACAATTTGGGGGTGCTGCTTAGCAGAGGAGGTGTCTTCAGGTGATCACTTTCTTTGTTTCAACTTCATAGTTGGCTTGAGGGTCCATCAATATAGCAGTCTCTGCAGTCTTTGTCTTTGTACTGGGGAGACATTCCTGAGGAGGGGGACTAAAGGACCAGCTGAAAGGAACATAAACACAACTGAAAAAATAACAGAACATGTCACAGAAAGTTATCACATTGACTCTTTAATAAAAATAAATAAATGTAATGATACTGTGGGGACCGAACTAGGTCTAACTACAGATGAAATGTTGCATCACTAGAAAAATGCTGTTGTTTTACATTGCTCCCCTCCCTAAAGAATCAGTCAGCAATGGCATTGCCTGACTGTGTGTGAGATACCACTCTAAGCTCTTTCTGGGAGAAAATGCTAGGTAAGAAAAGCTTCAGGTTTATCTAACAGGGAACTTACTGAAATAGGAAACATAGGGAAAAAAAAAAAAAACAAAAGAACACAAGACATTGAGGACACATTCAAATAAATCCCAGGAGTAAAAGCAAAGTAAGATAGCTGTGGGTACATAACTGCTTAGCAATGCAGGGCTGAGTGAAGTCACTAGAATTGTTAGGTACTGTCAATTCCTTGTACTTGTCTTTGTATTCCCAGTGCCTGCTACAGAACATGATATGGAAAGAAAGAAAAGAAAAAGAAAGAGAGGAAGGAAGGAAAGAAGGAAGGAAGGAAGGGAGGGGAAAGAAAGAAAGAGGAAGGAAGGAAGGAGGGAGGGAGGAAGGAAGGAAAGAGAAAGAAAGTAAGAGAAATAAAGAAAAAAAGAAAGAAAGAGAAAGAAAAAGAGAAAGAAAGAAAGATTGAAAAAAGGGAGGGAGGAAAGGAAGGAGGGAAGAGAGAACAAAAAAAGAAGAGAAGGATGGAGAGAAAAAGAAAAATAAAGAAGAAGATTTCCAAAGTGTAGAAGAGGTGGAGAGACAGATTATGCAGAAAGAAAAAGCAGGGTACGAGCATATTCAATGACTTGGAAGCCAGAGAAAGCAGGCTCACTTAATTCAAGAAGAGATTACACATTCTGAGTGGTTTTAGAAAATGGGGTAGGGCAATTTCCAGGTGGCTTTGAACATGTTAAGATTTAATTTGGGAAGTATGATATGTTAATATAACTACTGTAGGCTTCTGAGAGGAATATTAAGATGATTCAAATGAATCAAGTGGAAGGAAAAATGTGAAACTCAAAGGAGTTAATCCAGTGGAAAAAAAACAAACCATACCGCAAGAAATTAAAGGAAGGCAGGACTAAAGAATATAGTCTTAAAATAGAAAGGCAGGTGCTTGTCAGGGTTTCTTCTATGTTAATGTTAATCGAAATAAATGGGCTTAGAACTCAAATCAAGAATTTCTTCTCCCACTGTGCAGCCTTTTTCATTCTTCAGCTGTTCTTCCTTTCTGTCACTGCCCCTTCCTGAAAACGAACTCCAGTCTTTACTGTTTTAGCATCAATGCAAAATATGTTAGTAAATACAGAACGTGGAGGTGGAATCAAATATAACTTTGAAGGGCAACTGTTGGAAAAATGAGCTCTGGATTCACGCGTCCTGGAGTTGTTCCTATGCCTCCATACTTTAGAATAGCTTCAAAAATTCTTAAAGCTGTAAAAGAATTTAGAGCCCAAGTAATCCAGCCCAAGCATTTTAAAGATAAGGGTATTTGAGAAGAGTTGTTATTAATGTTTCTCTTTTTGATTTTACAAAAGTTGTTAGGAATAAAATACACTTTGCAGGTAGATGTTAATTTAACTGAAGACTTTATCATTAACCTCTTTATCATGCTTACACAATGAAGGTGTCTAATAAGTTAGGCACACCAGAAGGGGTACACTATAACACATCACTGCTTTTTGAGCTAACCACTTTGAATACACTGAGGATGCTGGCTCTCTAGATGGCAGGTATAATATGTTTTTGATATGTAAAATAACTAAGTGTTAAACGTTAATAGATATTTTTCTGTTCTAATTAAGCTTGCGATAACTGATCTTGAATGAGCAATTAAATATACATCATAAAGATTTTAGAATTTATTATTTTGTGAACACTGACAAGGATGATGGGGTGCTAAGCTTTTGAAACACATTTGTAAAACTCATTTTTTAAATAAATTAAAATGTTATGTATTAAGGAATAACATTTCACACAATTTTTTCTGGCTCATTTGGATACCTAATGATGGAAAGTCCTTGAATGCATGAGCAGGTGAAAAGTAAGCTTTGTATTGCTTTGGTATTATGTAGCTATACATTACGCGAAATATCTTTTGTAATAGGGACTCCATTATGAAATCAAATTTTGAGAAATGGATAGTATAAATATGTGAATGACCATATTCTAGGTGTCTACTATGAGTCAACTGTTTTACAAATCAGCTTTCTTTGGGCTGTATACTTACTCAATTGCAATGAGTCATACCTTGTATCATCTCAATATAAGCCTCCCTTAGAATTATTTTTGTCTTCCAAACACAAAAGCATAAATTGAGACCCTTATATTGCCTTGGTCAGGGTCTCTCTCTGACCTGATGGTAACGATTCTCCAAATTTGCATCAAGAGTCTCTTCGCCTACTGAGCACATGGTAAGTGCCAACTACCAGGCTGACCAACCAACTCAGTATTGCTATGCCTGGCTTATTCCTTAATAGGTAGATCTTCAGGGTTCAGTTCCCTGGAAGGAGGCTCTCCAGTGGGGCCATTAGTAGACCTTGGGCATCATGTCAAGATGTCAAAAGGGAAGTTGATGCTAGTGCATAAATAACCTAAGGCAGAGTTTCAGTGTCCAACATGTGCCATGCAAAACAGTGAAAAACAATAAAAAAACTTGTTTATTATTGTTATTGTTTTGATTAACCTGGATAAATTAAAATTATTATCTCTGCCTAAGGTCATTTCCCTGGCATTTGATCTTGTTTCCAACAAAGGAAATGAATTTCTTCTTGAAACAAATGAATAACATTCACTATCCTAAAATTCTCATTATTTCAAGTTGTCTAAAGTCAGGAAAAAGACTAAATCAATCAAGAGTAGCAAATATTCTACATATTAAGCAAGTGTCCACGGTGATAACCCTTTTAGAGATAATTAATTTCTAACATCTAGGTCACACATATTTATTCTTGCATAAGAACACAGATCGTAGAGTCTTCTTATTCCTATATTAATCAAAAAAGAATTTTTAAAAATAAGCTTATTTTAAAAACATTCTACTCAGGAACCGTTTCAAATGATGAGAAATGCAAAAGAAAAGAAAAAAAAACTCAAGTAGGCAACATGTAAAGCAACACACAACTATATGCACATTAGTATAATTACACATTGCAAATTATATCGGATGTATCTAATATCTAATTTTTTGAAAGCTGATTCCACTTGAGACTTCAATAACAGCATCAACATTTTGCAGGTGGCTCCTTCTGTACAGTATCCAAAGGGAATTATTCCTCTAATGTGCTTACGACCCTCAAGTAAAAGCTAAAGCTCTCTCTTAAAGGACCAATGAACAATGAATACGGGGAATATTACCTTGATAAAGGAAGGGGGAAGGGTTTCACCATATATAATATTCAGCACGGTTATTTATTCTGTTCCTTCTGTGCCCATGATATTTATTTGCTTCAAGCAATGAGAAACAAACTTAAACAAGAGACTCATTAGAAAATGTGGACGAGGCTACATCTATATTCTGAGGCAACGATATAAAAAGCTAAGGGTTGATAATTTCTTAGATGAATCGATAAAAGAGAAATATTCAACAGAAGGGCAGATTTTATCTTTGACTGAAAACAGAAAGCCCTACGTTAAATTCAGCACTTCTAAAACATATGATTAATTTGTCCTAAAGAGGACACCAGATCAAAGTTCTGCTTTGAGAAATAGGCTTTTGTCTTCATCTTTCTATATGAGTTAATCAATCATCAAATAACCAAAATAAATTTGTGATCTTGGAGAACGACGCACATTATTCAAGGTGATCGGATCTATTTTCTTGATTCCTCCTTAAAGATCTTTCTGCTAATTAGTCAGGGTTACTATTGAATTATTTAATTATCCACACTTGTGTGCAATGAAATATGTTGTCATATCACACACTTTATCATGCTGTTGTAGTTCACACTTAATGATGCCTCTATAGTTAGCAGTTTCCTTTGTTCTGTTCAGTAAGTGGTTTTAGAAAGAGGGTGGGCCAGGAAGGTGGAGCCCTTGGATTTGTAAAATAAAATCATATATTCCTGGTCTGCAAGCCAAACTTTATGCATTTACATGAATTTCTTCTTAGAAATTAAGTTGCAATTCCATTTGGAATAAGCTAAGAGGCACAGGTCGGTGACTTGGAATGCAACCGCAACGGTGTTACTATACCTTGAACATCTCTCTAGCGCATTTCCACTGCAGTGCAATGGTAAAACGACGATTTAATTTTTTTTTTTCTAATCAGCAAGGAATGTCTTTAACAAGGAAGAAGTAAATTATGATAATTACTCTGAATGGTCGGATCCTTGAGCATTACTAATTAGCATTTATTGCCTGGATTATAGAACAATACATGTGAAACCGAACTGCGATTGCTCTTTTACGTTGAAGACTTGAAAAGGCAATGGAGCAAAAAGGCAGCATCATCAGCAGTGTAGTCAGTAGTTTACATCTCCTTGATAGTACGCAGAACCCCTCACTTTGGAAACACACAAATATGGCCCTCAGTATTTATGGCCCATTCATTTTTTTGTTGTTGTTAGTCACATATTTACATAAGATATCATAGTCATGGTAGACTAAAGAGAGGAGAAGCATTTTGGTGATGATGTCATTTCGGGATAATTTTATCAGTTGTGAGAGTTTAACAATAAAGAACATAAAACTTGGTGTTTCATAAAAATATGAAAATTTTCTGGAGAAATTTTGACTTGAAAATGGAACAAAGAAGTCAGTTTTTAGTGAATAAAATTGTTACATTCACTACCCCACTTTCCCTTAGAAGATCTACAGTTGGAAATAGCTGATGAAAGGCAATTGGTTTCTGGCTTAAGAGCCTTTTTCATTAGGAATTTTCAATAAAATAAAGTCTGAAATTAGAAAAACATTAGACATTAATCAATGGACTAACACCAGTCATGTAAATAAATGCCATTCGTATAATCTGGCAACTGAAATTCTTAAATAGCCTGGCAGGTAGAAGGAGAGAAAGAGGAAAATGTACCATTCATCATTCTCACTGCGGTCTCACCGGTTCCCTCCACACCCCATTATAGCGAATGAAGAGAAAGAACATCGTAAAATATAAAGCCAGTACTAAATACAGTCACTAGCCTTCCAATACCTTCCATGGATTCCCCACCCTGATCCTTTTTAGTTTGAAAGAATAAGTTTGACTAAATCTGTGAGGAGATTAAACAGGCTGCTGATAAAAATTAATTCTGCTGAATGAGCAAATGCATTTGGATTGCAGAGATGCAAATAAGATAATACTTTTCTTTTCCTTTGACATACCAGGAGGATTAGTGTAGAATGTTAAATTTGATTTTATTAGAATATATTAGCAGTGTTTTAATTAATACCAATCAAACATTTTCTTTCCCTGGGGCTCGCTGTGTTCCTAACACTTTCTAAATCATCTGCCTTTTTTCATCAAAAAGCCCCTCTACAAAATTACCAAAGCCTTTGTTACATTCTTTACAATTTTACTGTATTCAACGGAAAATTATGAGCTCTTTACCTAAAGGTGTCTTGCCTATAGTATTAATTCCCAGGTGCTAGATTTAAAATGAATACTGTTCATTAGTACACAATTTTTTTAAAGGTAGAATTAGAGACTTGAAAATAAATATCTTCTGTATTTTTCTTTTGGGGAAAAATGTTGCAAAAGGGCTTTTGGCTGGTTCATATTATTTGACTTTATTCTCACTAGAGCTTCCTAGAGCTGTTAAATTTCCAACTGCCTTGGTTTTTAGCTGGCATTTCTTTGGAAACAGAGGCAAAAAAAAAAAAAAGGAATTTTAAAAAAGGAGGTGGGGAGAGAATCTAGTTAAAAATACGGAGAACCAGTGTGCCCTGTGAACTGAATTGTAACTGTGTGTTCCAAGGAGGTACTGCATTGCATTTCACTCATTATCCTCTCCTTTTCTCTCAAGCTTCCTGTCCTTCTGTGTCCGAAAGCTCCAGTTCACTTCTTTCTCTTTTCTTCCCGCAACGAACCCCCACCCCAATTCCCCGCCTTATTTTTTTTTTTATCTGCCAAGCTGGATTTGCACTTTTAAAGATCAGTATCAATAATGCCCTGCTTGTTTCGGTTGCACTCTCCCTTTAAAAGACAGCCCCCTCTAATTGATGCGTCTGGGCTAGTCTAGACTGGTAGTGATTGAACCAACCACCAATTATGTTATTCATTTCACTGAACTTCACTGATGGGCTCGGTGAGGAAGAAGGGGTGTTGAGAAACCTGCCCTTGCGCTGAAGCAGTTGCCTGCTGAAATATAAAATCTCGTGTCGTTATGCACTCTTAAATGCCTGGGTGATCAGTTGTATGATAGCAACCTCCGAACATGAGCAATCCACTTGAAAACATGTACAAACCTGAGAGTGCCTTGAAATACAAACTAAAACACTTGTATTAAATTACTACCCTGTTATCATTGAAAATCACAGAAGAATTATATCTGGCATGTGTTTATTGATCCATGTATACATTTTCATAGAATAAACTGCAAATATATTTTAACTTCAAAAAGTACCAAATGTTTTACAAATATTTGATATGAATAATGTGTTAATATAGATCCATAAGTTAAATAGATGCCTTCCTGTAATTTCCAAATACCTATGCATACACATCAGCTAAGATGGGGGAAGTCATTCAACCATTGAATATAAACTAACAATGACTTAAAAATCAAATAACTGTTTTCTTTGAAGCACATTCGGACTATCAAAGGCTGGAAAGTAATATTCAAATATTACTACACAAGAGGTTTCAACAAAAGACATGGTGCAATTGTTGCATAGTTCGTATTCTCAATTCAATTTTCTGATACAAAATGGTTTCTTGATTGCAATTTGGCATCAAGGATTTCAAATTGCAATAAACACTTAAAAAAAAAAAAAAAAAAAAAAAAAAAAAAAAAAAAAAAACCAGGCAAAGAACAGTTTCCCTAATCTTCAACTACACGTACAAAACAAGGCTACAACCAACATAAAGTCTTTAGCGGAAGAAAGCATTTAGATTGGGGTTGATTTAGGTATTTTTCAAACACAGAAGAGAAATGTTGGCTCAAGAATATGAAAATTGTTTAAAAGAAAATTTATACTAGAATTTTTCACAACAAAGGAAAGGTAAGTTACTGTTTCCCTTCACCAACTATGAGACAGACCTAAATCACTGAAATTATTCAGTTATAAAAAGTTACAGCTCAAGAAAACTACAAACTAGGTAATGCTGGCCATTACCTTAAGAAAGGATAATTTTAAATGTGTGGTTTGGTTGTTATAAAACCTTTTCTGGATTGAATTTAAGTACTGATAAAATTTTTCTTAGTTTTAAAATGAAAAACGGTATTTGTTACTCCCCAAGAATACGATAATTGTGTTTGCTGTTGTTGTTGCTTTCATTTTACATATTTAGAAGATTTATTTCCAATCTTTATTACCTTTATATCCATAAAGTATAAAATTTTGTAAAAGACTCCAAGCAAGGAGGCGGTATCCCTTCTTTTATTTTTAAAATGTCTTGCAAAGTCATACAACTTAATTGTTATTAATACCATAAATTCCATCCTTTGTGTGGAATAGCAAGAATAGAATTTTAAGCTATTAATATTTTAGTCCAAACTGTTAGTTTGCCTTTATCTGCGTCTGTGTGTTCACTGTCTAGCCATCCATGATACACACGTGTGGACACTGAATATATAATATATTCACATGCCCATTTTAATTGGGCACAATTTTAAGATTAACTGTGGAGTTTGAAAGTTGGAGGCATGGGGCATGCTGGGACTTCAGCTGAGATGTTCTGAGGTCAAGCACCAGGTACTGAGCTGTTCTTGTTACGCTCGTATACTACTGCGTGTTGCTCTCAAGGAATAGACCATGCAGATGAGTTCCACAAGCCTCAGGCATCAATAACATACGTACATATACATAGCAGCCAACACGCTATTAAAGCAGAATATATACCTACTTTAACAGAAATCTAGGAGCTGCCACTCTCTGGTCACCTGATCCCATCTAACAATGAAAACCTCAGAGGTATACTCAATCACTTCAGACAAACTTTCTTTTCTTTTCTTTTTGCCTTAAAGAATAAAGTTCCACCAAATTTCCGGGATGCAAAAGCACGACTCGCAGCTCCCAAGAGCCTAACCCGTGGATTTAAACGGTAAACATCACAAGTTAGGGTCTCAGGGACTGAGAGGAGCGCAACAATTTTTTTCTTTCTTGAGACAAAACAAAGCAAAACAAGAATGACAGGCAATTTCTGTTCGAGGTTCATTACTAAAACGCAACAAACAGGTGGTATGGTATTTCCTGTGTAAGCTCCCTTCCTTCGCAAAATTGAGTCCATTTAAGCATAATACACACACGCATACGCAGTGTCTGGGATCGCATATACAATCACGCACACACACATACAATCACGAGTATATCCGAGAAAAACTCTTTAAGCTTTGGGCAACACAGTTGACTAAAATGGAAAATAATATGAATAGACCCGGAAATGCCCAAGTTTTTTAAACCATAGTCTACGATAAGGACTTAACGTCTCTTCAAAGCTTTAATTTACAACCAGCACGAATGACTGAAGAGAAAATAGGAGGCATCTCTTTCCCCCAGGGCAAGCATGCCGCATGCAAAAAATCATAGAAATCGGGTATTTAGAAGGAGAAGACCGAGAGGTAGGATTCGGAGGCTATGGAAGTGTAAATACGAATCGCGTTCTGAACTCACCCATTCGAAGCGGCGCGGGGCCCTCACAGCCTCCCGTGGCACCATCCCGAGCAAGGGGGGGAAATGTGAGCTCTCAGTGCGCTAGGCTGGGCGAGGTGTTTCAATAGAGGACGGAGAACGGGGGCGGGGAGGGGAGGCGGGGGCAGGAAGCGATACACCAAATCTCGAGACTGTAACTCTGTAGCTTATGCTTTGACGAGAGAAAAAAGGGCAGTTGGGTGGGAGTGGAGGGAGGGGCTGGAACTGATCAAATTTGGAAAATATTCACTTTAAAAAAAAATATTTTTTTAAAGGTCGGGGGTGGGAGTAAGAAACCACCCCAGAGCTGCTTTTTTGAAAAATTTCTTCCTTCTTTCTTTAGCGTGCACTTTGCCAGTCCTGCAAACGGAGCCTTCGTCTGCATCAGCTGCTTGGCTGAAGTCAAGGCCAAATCACCAAGAGCGAGCACCAGGCTGTCATTTGGTAGACGCGAAGTGGGAAGGGCTGGGTGCGGGCTGGGGAGAGACGTTCCCCTCGCACCTCCCGCTGCGGATTCTTTGAAGCCTTTGGCCAATATTTCAGAGGAATCCGAAGCATAGTTCCCCTCCATCTTCGCAGACAGCCCCTGGTTCTGTATCTGATCGATGGTCGCTTTCCTCATCAGACTGGAAGTGGGGCTTTTCTGTGCTGCCTCCAAAATGAAAGGAAAGGGAGGGGAGGCAGATGGGAAGATGACCCTTTATCAAATTTTTCTTCTCCTTTTTCTTTCTGTTTTTCATTTTTTCTTTTTTAGTTTTTCTTCTTTTATTCCAGGCCTGAGCAAGGTAGATGGCTGGCTAGTCAAAGAGAATGACGAAGCAGCCACAGCCAGGAAGACACCGGAGAGGCCTCAACGCACTTAGTAAAAATGCTAAATATTTTTTAGATATTTCCATATGCAACTAAAAACAGTTAGAGCTCCAGACTCTCCCCCTCCCCTCCTTTAAAAATAGAATCATGCTAGCAAGACAGCTAAATTATGTCTCTTTTCCCTCTGTACAGGGTCTGTTTAGCACCCCCACCCCCACCCCACCTTCAAGACAACTTTTTTCTCACCTCTGTAGGTTCTTCTCAGGCACAATCCTCCGCTGAGCTCAGGGGCTCGCCTTTTTCTCTCCCTTCCCTTTTCCTTTTCCTCTCAGAAAAGCTAGTCCGTCATGATCACACCTAGCTTCTCACTCGCTGCTGGCTCAACCTTTCTCCCTTTCTCTTTTACTATTAAAATATAACAATAATAATGGCCCTTTCGACATAGCAGCATGAAGTGGCTGCCTTTGAGAAGCACATTTAATCTTTACTGGCTCCCCTAGGCTTCAGTGAAGAAGGAGAAAGCAAGGGAAAAAAAAGGGAGAGAGAGAAAAAAAGATTGTAAGGGAGGCTGCTGACGGACAGCAGGCATCAGGCACAAATCAGCGACAAGTTGAATTTTCCTAGACCACACTGCCCCCTTTCTTCTCGGCTTGCTCCCTGGGCTCCTGGAAAGCCCGAGTGTCTGGTTACAGGAGGCAACGGGTCTCCTTTTGCCAACCATGGTGCAGATTCCTCGCATGCCTGCTTAAATCTCTGGCAGAATAAGAAATCAATATCCCCCTCTAATCACCTTTAGCTCCTAGATGGCTTCCCCCCTTTTCTGAGAATCCACTTGGCTCTCCTCGCCGCTCCCCCGCCCTGCCAGGCTCCTACATACAAAGCTTGCAGCCCTGTCATTTCTCACTTCCTTCCATATCTTGGAGACAAGCCTCTCTTCTAATATCCTCTTGTGCTTGCTCCCTCTCTCTGTTGTAGTGTGTCTCATCCCTGATTCGCAGCGCTGGATGCACTAAGGCATCTCCCTTACTACTAATGAGACCAAAAATACATCAGCAGGTCAGGGGGAAGGCCAGACACTGTATTATACAAATACAAAAAATTTCTCAGCCTGCTAGACCCAGAGATCAGGTATCACATTTTCGAAAAAGGAAAAACAGGGAGGGAAAGAAGTGAAGAAGAGAGACCACAGTGCAGTTCTCTGCCTAATTGTTCCACATCCGAGGGGAATTTAAAGCACACGTGCATGGATGAGTGCAGGTGATGGATTTTGTGAATCTTGGTGGCTTTTCTTTACGGACAGAGAGTCAACAATGCCCAAACATTTCTTTGCAATCAGCATTTAGCAGGATCAAAGAGCAGCGATTCAGATCTACATTTAAGATATGTAGACACTCTGTTCAGGCATGTGATGACTACAGTGCTAAAATTTCCCTTCCTTCCCTGGCTGGGGTTTGCTCGTTGCCTGTATTTGCAATATGTACTAATTTACCATTTATGTGCCCTTGGATTTTAAAATGAATTCATCAGTCACTGAAGCTCATCCTAACCCTTTGCTTTCACTGCAGACATTTTCCTTTTTCCTGAAGCATGTTTTTCCTCTTCAAATGTCTGACAGATAGATATACACTTCATTGATCAGCCTCAAGTCCCCCAATAATGACAAGTAATATTTCAGATGACAAAAAAAGAGGCACAAGAAAAAAGAAAGACCCCTAAGTTGATTGGGGGAGCATCTCCTACCATTTCCGTTGGCATTCATTTTTAAAACTCTGCTATGGAAAGCATGGCCCTGCTGAAAATTAGGGTCTCTACCTATCTGTATATACAGTGGGTAAGTTGCCATTCTAACCCAGTTTTCCCAGCTAGAATCATGCAGACAACAGGCAGTGTGGTGTTAAATACAATGTCAGATTCTGTAAATCGCAAGGGAAGGGAGAAAGGTATCTGAGGATATAGGTTTCCTCCAAGTCAATGTTTTTAAAAGGTAGTTTCTTTGTGCTCAACTCAGACATAATTGTGCTTTGTCTCTGTCCGTGAGACCTGCAAAAGCATGCCTAGATGCCAAGAAAAAGGAGAAGAAAACGCACAAATAAGAAGAAGATACGGAGAGAGGAAGAAGGGAGAGGAGAGAAGTAGAGAGGAAAGGCGAGGAGAGCATAACAGCTAAAGGCAAAAAGAGAGTGTTGGATTTTTTTAATACTTTTTTTTTCTTTTTTGTCATTACTGGGGAGGAGAAAGAGGTGGCTGCCAGGAGTTGGTGACTAGGTTAGAATCATTTTCAGATTTGGCTAACAGGGTGTTTTCACTAGACTGATGGAGAAAAAAGAAACAAGCTAGAATAATCATGAAGGGTGGAGCTGCAAAAAAGAAAAAAAAAAAAAAAGTCTTTGACTCACTGGGTGCCTCCCTGTACACCAAAATGAATCATTCCTAACCAGAACCATCAATTGTCTTAGTGTACTTCTATATGAAGGCCAGATTATGGGAATCATGTCATTGCACCCATCTTCAAAAGGAAAGGTAAACAGAGGATGAAATTTCCCGAGACTCTTTTAAGCCTCTCTATAGTTGCAACAATAGTTCAGCATGATTTTCACATAATAAGCTAAATTTGCCCTTGCCTGTATTCACTCTGCTTACAAAGATACACAAATATATAGCTTATGAAAGTTTTGCTATGAACACATCATTTTCTCTATACAACTCAGCAATGTCTTTGGAGGATACTTATTTCAAGCAGTTAACACCTGACCCCAATTTCTGTGGGTAATTAGTGAGCTAGATAACCACACAAAGTGGGTAATTATTTAGTACCCAAGGGTACGCTAGAAGTGGGTAGTGGCTTTGTTAACAAAAGCACATCTCTAATTATTGTATCTATGATGGGTGTTTTAAAAATACCAGTTACTATATCAAGTGAACCATGATAAATAAGTGAACTAGTTTGCTGTCCTTAGCATATACATATGTATCTTCCATCATGGTTAATAGTATTTACCTCTCTTGTATGGAGTGTTGTGAAGATTAATTAGTTAACATCTGTAAGACTCTCAGAAGATGAAATATGCTAGAGGCCTTCTAAATGCAGTATTATTATTGTTATTATTACCTTGGCTAGAAATACCAGGATGGGAGAAACAGTAAGGGTAAATGCTCTTGTCTGGTCTACATCTAAGTTTGCAAATATGCTGAGATCACAAACATAATGAGTTTGAATATGGGGAGTAGTTTCCTACCTGACAGAGTCTAACCCAGGCTGTAATAGAAAAGAAAGGCAGAAGGTATTTCATTGACAGCTGGCTCCGGTTGGACCTGAGGAACTGGGATAGAAGTGGAGAGGAAAGGGAGGAGCAGGAAGGAGTCAGTGATGGGCTGGGAGGAAGCTGAATCCACTGGACCACACCCTCCTTCCAAAGTCTTTCTATCCTTCTCTCTCATGAGCAGCAAATATGCACAAAACACCCCAAAGAAGATATCTATGCAAGTCCTGGGACAAATGCAGCATAATGACAATCTATCTGGCAGTTACATAGCATTTATTCTGGAGGAGAACCATCAGCACAAATCGTCATAACAAATGCACATACATTTTAAAATATTACAGTGTTGAGAATAGGCACACACAGATCAACCTCAGATATCTTTAACCCAGGTTACGAGCAGCAATGAAGAAGCAACTTTCCAATTTAATTGCTTTTATGAATCACTCCCAGGAGGAGAAGGGGGTATTATTAATTTTTGCTGAGAAAGAAGGAAAATCAAAAAGAAAGGAAAAGGGGAAAAAAAGGAAAAGAAAGCCCCATGCTTTCAGGGACTTAATTCTGGAGAACAACCAAGCCTTGAAAACAAACAATAACAACAACAAAAACTTACTGCTGCTTCCTCTGTAAATGCCCATCTCCTTGAGCTGGTTGTCCGGCTCTGGCTGAGGCAGGACAGACAGAGGCTTCTTGGAATCCAAATCTTCAAGTAGGCTCACCACATTTTTTCTTCCAAAGCAAGGTTGTCCTGGGGATTCACCTTAGGGGTCTGGGATATGCAAGCATGTGAGAAGGGTGAAGAAAAAGATGCAAAGATGTTGTATTCAGTCCAGTTGATGGCTTCCAGGGAACAGAAAAAGGAAAGGACCCCATGAGCCAGCCAACAGGTACCACTGCCGAAATCTCTGCTGGAGGACAGCCTTTGGGACATGTGCTTACGCTGTGATTGGAGGCCAGTGGTGTGATAAGCACCTTTTAAGAGTTTGGGAGCAAAGGAAAAATTTCTCCAAAAGCCACCCAAGCCAGGCTTCTGACCTGAAGCCCAGTACTTGTCACCCCCTCTCTGAGCTCAGAACTACAAAGGCTGACTGGCATTCTCCAACCCGCCCAGCTCCTTTCAAACCCACAGACTGTGCCAGACTGGCCCCACCTCCCACTGCAGCAAATTCTGTAGCCCCGTTCCATGCTGTGTTGTAAGGAGCCAGATTTCCGTTTTAATTGTCCTACCTGTCCCCTCTGCCACTACCACTGGCTCTTGGTTCCTGGCATGGTTTCAAAGGCCCAATCAATGGCTTTCCCTCCCCCATCAGAATCTTAAACACTGCTAGTTCTCCCTTTTCCAAATTTTATCCCTTTCAAACTTAAATGTTTTTATGTCTTGTAGTTTCCTTCAGGTCTGGCCACCGCCTCTTTTCTTTGGTCCCTCTCATTCCCTTGTTTGACACGTTTTTTTTGTTTGTTTGTTTGTTTGTTTGTTTTGTTTTGTTTTTTGCCATGTCCTGTCTCATATTATGGACTGAAAACCCAAATCAAAAGTCAGCTGTTAACATCTTCCCCTTCTCCTCTCCTGCATTACATTTAATATATATGACAATCCACTGCATCTCAAGGCATGTTCTAAAATCTCACCTAAAAAGAATTGAAGCCAGCAGAGAGCAGGTGTGTATCTGTATGTTCAATGACCTAACTGTGTGAATGTAGCAAGAAAAGGCCTGATGCACACGGGTGGAAGGAAGAACAGAAGAAAGGAATCTGGTATACTTGAAAATATTTAGAGTAAAAGCAATAAAGGCTAATTGTGGCAAGAACCAACAGAGAAACTGCCATACATCAACACACACACACACACATACACACGTAGTCTGTATCAAGCATCCATGCTGAACAGTTAAATCACAATACCTTAAGATTATCTGATTATCGGAAAAGTATTTACCATACTATGAATGGGACAGGCAGGGCCACACAGTTCTGCAGCTGAAAGCTAAACACAAAAGCCTTCTGGAATGGATTGGAAGAAGATGGCAAATTCCTATAAATCATCTGCCTCCCTCCACCCTTGTCTGGGCTTAGGGGTTAAGAACCGTTGTACCACCTCTCTTTTATTTCCATCATGATTTTAGGCTTATTATCGCTATTCTCCCTTTAAAATATTTGCCCTTAACCTTACTGCTTAGATATTTATTGCTTTCATGTTGTAAGTCTGTTCTTTGTGACACCTTTAATACATATCATTGACGGTCTTCTCTGTGTCAGACACAGGTAACTAATACATCATTTAGTCCTCAAAACAGCCTTTAAAAGGTATCATCAATGTTTTACAGATGCAGAAAATAAGGTTTGAAATACTTAGAATGGCCCAGCTCATGGGTAGCACTGCTAGAATTTGAACCCATGTCTAATTCATGGTCTTTCCTTTGTATCAATACACCTTTGAATCCTGTCTCAGTGTAAATGACACTTTCTGCAGTGAGTTCCCTCAAACTGGTTTAGTTTTTTCTCCTACACATTTTCCATAGCACCCTATGCTTATATCATCTTAACATGCATTCATGCTTTTCATTTTGCCGATTTTTATCTACTACATAATTATTGACTACTTAACTATATGTCAGGTACTGTGCTGGACAGTGAAATTTCTTTAGCCAGAGGACAGGAAGTGATGTTGTAGTACTGGCATCATCTATATACTATGCTACTCCATCTCCCGACTCCTTTTTTTTTTTTTTTTTTTGAGACGGGATTTCGCTCTCATTGCCCAGGCTGGAGTGCAATGTCGTGATCTCGGCTCACTGCAACCTTTGCCTCCCAGGTTCAAGAGATTCTCCTGCCTCAGCCTCCCAAGTAGCTGGGATTTCAGGCACTACATACACCTGGCTAATTTTTGTATTTTTTAGTAGAGACGGGGTTTCTCCATGTTGGTCAGGCTGGTCTCGAACTCTGATATCAGGTGATCCACCCGCCTTGGACTCCCTAAGTGCTAGGATTACAGGTGGGAGTCACTGCACCCAGCCTCCATCTCCCAACTCTAAGGTTACAAAGACAGAGGCTGTGACAGGGTCTCTCTGTTTTCCCAGTACATGGCATAGCACCTGTTACACAGCAGGAGCTCACCAAATCCTTTCAGAATAAATTTTTATGCCAAGATGGCTTCGATTGTAACATTTTGAGAGAGCAATATTCATACATAAATAACACTTAAAATGCTTAATAAAATGCCACATAAACATGACATTTAATAAATGATGGATTGCCACCTTATTTTCTAAGACTGTAGTCTGGCTGAGGGTCCACTTATAGTCAGTTTGTGTTTCTGAAAACTAGTAAATTGGTCTGTTTAATTCATCCTGTAAGTTCTGAAGTCATGCTGTTTCTGTTTGAAGCCAGTCAAGCTGTCTGAAATCTCTCCAATCTGTAGAGTAGGAGGTCATGTCAAGTGATAAAGTGTCCAGGGTGACGTGGCTGTGAGGGACTATTTTGGGCTACATGTGAGGAAGGAGAGCTCTTACACTTTAGAGTGTGTGGCTACATTCAGATCTGAGATAAGCAACCCAGCGTAGGTGCCCTCATTTCAGAAAAAGAGGTTGAGAAGATAGAAATGGTTCATGACCATATGACCTAAATGACTCTAGGGGTTCATAATGTATACTCTGAAGAAATATCAGGTAATTCTTTATTTTGCCTAATGAAAGAATATTTAAGTATGTATAATGGCTATCCTTGGCAGGCTAGCTTCTATCTTATTTTTTATCTGAGCAGTTCTTGTCTCTGAATAGAGTTAGGCAGGGGAATATAATGGACTCCATTCTGTTTCCCACTAGCATTGACTGAGTTTGGTTACAAATATGTTACTATCTGTACCAGACTGAAATAATATTCATTACATTAACCTGGAACACAGTTTCTAAAACTGTATCCTTTGGGGCGTTGCTGGCATTTCTCAAGGCAAAACTGAATGTGTAACCAACCACAGTCATTCTACTCTAAATGTACTTAAGATAAAGATGATCTGAATTTCCTCAGCAAGAGTCTTTCACTAACTGGCAAAAATATTTCTCACTAGTCTTCATAGGAAGAGGAAGAAGTTTACTTAGTCCTGTTTGGTCAGCAAAGCCCTTTTCCTAATGCAATGAGACTCTGGACCAGTAGGGGGCAGTGTTTGGTACAGGCACTCTAGCTCAAGGGGTCTTAAAGTGAATCATGTGGCGGATTTTATACCCCAAATCCATGTCATTTCCAAGTGTCAGGCTAAGTAGTATCAGGCTAAATACTTAGATTTTTGCCTAGTTAAAAAAAATGCTTACATTAGCATCTTAGGATATTAGAGGAAGTCAATGCTGAGCTAATCCTTCAGTACATATTTAGTGTTATTTATTGATATGAATATATAAAATAATTCTGTTGCCTCCTTGTACCTCATTCGTTGAGTTTCAGAGGACTTTTCCTGGCTTCCATCCTAACTCCACAGAAGAGCTGGTGCTTATCTGATGGGCCCAGGTGGTTTGTGAAGCCCTCCGGAAGGTGATCCATGACCAATTGACTGCATTGGGGCCCAACTCTACCAATTTGTAGGAAATACATTTTAGCAGCCTTTGGGTTTTAGGAAGGTGAGGGAGAAAATCTTCTGTCTAACAAAGGGTAAACAGAGAGAAAAAGAGACAGAGGGAAAGAGAGACCATTCCCCTCCCTAAGGTGAGCTGCCTATTACCTGTGCAGTAAGAGGATTGAGCCTGACATTATAAAAGTCATTATTCTTGACTGGAGGATGTCATCCAAGAGCCAAGTGCTATTTCAGTCTAGGTTCCCTGCCATTCAGTCATTAGGTTTATACTGGCAAACCAAGAGACATGTTTTTCGCTCCTGGGACTTTTGAAGATTGCAATTGTAAGGCCAAGTGCCTAGAGATGATATTCAAGCAAGGATACAGGCCAGGGATTTGGTCTGGAATTGTTTGTATTGTTTTGAAACTGCTACAGCTAGCCTGGAGGTTGTGAAGGAAAGAAAAGAGATAGAGGAAGAGTAAACAGATGTCTTGTTGATGCCTAGAAACCGTGGCATCAACAGGACTAGATTTGAGACTGTTCTCATCTCACATTGAGTCTTACTGATGCCTTGGTTCCTAGGGGTATCTTTGCTGACCACATTAATGCTCTTTAGAAGATAGGGCTCCTTTTGTCGTACTCACCACCTCTGGATTGCTAAGTATTTTCCAAAACATAGGCAAAGAAGTAGATAGGGCAATGACTCACCACTAAGTAGAATTAGATTGTACTAGGTTGGTGCAAAAGTTATTGTAGTTTCTACCATAAACTTGAATGGCAAAAACCACAGTTAGTTTTGCACCAAACCTAAAAATTCAAATTTCAGGGTTTCCTATCAGACCCCAATATCACCTCTCATAATTTGAGCAGGTCTGATTGCAGCAGAGGTCATGAGAGTGAAGTTGGCCCTGGGGTTGCCAGGTTTTATTCAGCTGTGGCACCGTGCTCATTGGAAGCAATGGCGATTTCTTTGTTAAGGAATAATTATTTATTTATTAATAAATTAATAAAAAATGTTTATGAACATTCAAAGTCAAGACACACTTCTTCACTTTCAGACTTCAGATTTTTACATTTACTTTTAGCTACTAAGATTCTAAAGGTTTAGGATGAGGAGAGAGAGAAGCAAATATTTTCATATCATGATTCCTGTTTCATGGTTGGGAATCGAGGCAATTAATGACTAAAGACTTTTCCTAAGAAGGCTGATATAGCACCAAGATAGAATCTAGGTCTTTCATTCAATCTAGCTGTTGTGAGGAAAAACGAGCTAATATGTATGAACGGCTTCGAATTCATTCAAAGAGTGGGTTTGTGTAAATCTGAGGTGTCGTTAATAATAATCATATCCTGTGCATCTTGGTTCCCCCATTATTAACTGATGACAGCACAGTAAGGAAGAGTTTCAACAAGATGCGATTAAGTTTACTTGAGCATTTGTAAAACAGATCAGTGTGTCGAAAGTGCTGAGTGTGCAGAAATAAAATTAAAGGAATACAGAAACATATATTGAGACATATTTTTGGGTCCAAGGTACAGCAGCAGGATCAGAATTCCTGCTGCGATTAAAACAGAGAGTGATGAGTAGGGGAAACCATGGAGAGAAGCCAAGAAATATTTTAAAGGTGGAAACTGCTACCTCAGAGACTTTAAATTCAGCACATTCTACACTTCTCTAGGAGTCTCTCTGTGCCACGAATAGCAGTGACATGAATACCACAGGAACTGTGTCGAAGGGACCAGTCCAATCCAGGCCAGCACTGAGCAAAACTGCTACAGTTTGCAACCAGCCTGCGCTCCAAAATCTGGGGGAGGTAGGTAAATATTTTTCATTTTGTTTTAATTTTGCCTTAATTTTTATTTTAAATCAGAATCTTGGTCTGTTACCCAGGTTAGAATGCAGTGGCATGATCATGGCTCTCTGCGGCCTCAAACTCCCTGGCTCACATGATCGATACTCCTGCCTCAGCCAGCCAAGTAGCTGTAACTATAGGCATGTGCCACCATGCTCACCAAATGTTTTTACTTTTTGTAGAGGTGGGGTCTCACTACTTTGCCTAGGCTGGCCTCAAACAATCCTATGGTCTCGGCCTCCTAAAGTGCTGGGATTACAAGTGTGAGCCACTGCACCCAGCCAAGCATTCTCACATTCACTGTGATATTTTGATGACCTAGACAAGTTCTGGACTGTCTACTTTATGGGGTCATTGGTCTGTATGTTTAATTCTGCATGGTACTTACATGTACTGAATGAGGACCTGCGTTCATTTTGATTCCTCTCATTCTATTCGTGCTTACCACTATGTCTGCTGTGTAATACTTGCTTTACAAATGACTATTTATTCTGTACTCTTCTGGAAATGTAATATGATTTAGGTTGTAGCATGACGGAGCACAAGCCGATCAACAGATTAAATACAGACAAGGAATCTTTAATTGATGATTTTCCTTTCCTGTCATAGTTAAATTACCCAAAATCCACATCTTATTCATGGAAAAGTAAGAAATGTTCAAAGGTAAAAAAGGAGGAAACATGCTTTGAAAAGAAAACAAAGATCTGGCTGGTGTTTAGATTTTGTTTAGAATATGAACAGTGATTTGGGTGCTTCTAATAAATAGTTAGGAGTCTACCTGTCAATGTATTTTTCATGTTATTTTTATTCCTTTTAGAAATGAGGTCTCACTCTGCCCAGGTTTAAGTGCAGTGGTGTGATCACAGCTCACTGCAGCCTTGAACTTCTGGGCTCAAGTGATCCTCCTGCCTCAGTCTCCAAGCATCATCATGTCTGTCTCTTAATGCATTTTTAAAAACAAAGTAAACAGATAAAACAGATTGGAGAACCAAACTAGGGGAAGAAATAACTGATGACCAGCATGTTCACCCCAATTAATCTACACGTATACATATATCTCTGAGCCCTGATGCCTTGCTTTCCATAGTGCAGTAAGAATTATTTGAAGTACTGGTAAATTAGCCTTGTTCAGGATATTCACGAAGAACTGGTGAGGTAGCTAAAGACTGGGGGTGGGCATGGAAATGAAGGAAGACTCCTACCTGTTATTTCTCTTCTGTTAAAAAGGGAGAGATTACCCTAGAAAATACCAATGCATAAAATGAACTCTGCCCTGATAAGAAAGAGGACAGAGGAATAAAAGCAGAAGAATTATCACATGATTGGCTCAGTCTTCTTTGTCTCCTTTTGGTGATCTCAGTCTCCCCTTCCTCAGCATCCCCTCAGCACTGTAACCATATCACGCACAGGACATGTTGCCTTATGACCATAATTAAGACACGAAGAGATCTATCTCCCTGTATCTCTAGATCATTATCAATGACTGGCACACAGTAAGCTCTCAGTAAATGTGGAATATAAAATGAGTTAAGTAGATGTGAAGATAAAATTTAAGAGCTATAAGATGAAGTGCAAGCACAATCGTGTCCAAAATAAAGAAGGAAAAGTGAGAGCTCAATTAGATCCATGGGCTGGGTGTTAGGGGCCAGGAAGTGGTAAAGAAGAGTCTTCAGCATGAATCTTCCATCCTTCATGAAGATGCTAAAGTCCTGCCGCTGAGTTATTCACACAGAGTTGGAATCTGGCCCTGGGGAAAACCAAAGGCGGACATATCCTTGTCTGGTCTGCTTACTTCAACTTCATTTTCTATTTCTGGTTATAGTGGTCCCAAGACACATGGCCCATTGGAAGGAATATAGAACTGAAAGTTAAGAGACATGGGTTCTCCACTTAAATTTGTCACAGTGACCTTGGACAAGACATTTCACCTCTCAGATCCTAAGCTCCCTCAACTATAAAATGAGAGGATTACACTAGATGAACTCTGAAGTTCCCTCCAGGGAAATTCTAGAATTGCATAGTTCCTCTTTCTCTGTCTAGATTCCATTCTCTTACAAGAATATTTTCTTAACAGCTATGATTTAGATGGAATTGGGATTTATAAAATAAATAGAGCATCTTAGCTGATGTTGAAAAAAATAGTCTGAATATACACAATGAGAGAAGAGAAATATGAAGAGTCACAGCATGGTGACATTCATCATAGCAGATTGGGTCATGAAAAGGGGATTCCCAATTAGCTATCTACACATCTCCTGATGCTTTAATGGAACAAAGAAGATTTGACAAGATTTTGGGGCAATAAGAAAGTATGATATTGTGAAGGGACAAGAATAATTTATCCCATTTTATAGAAAGAAAAACCGAAGCCCAGAAAAGACAGATAACTCGTTCAAGATCATACTGTGATGATGAAGCCAACTTCCCACCCAATTATGTTGTCTGAATTTGTCAACAAAGAAATCACCACTGCTTCCAAGGAGCATGGTGCCACACCCCAATAAAACTGGGCAACCCCAGGGCCAACTTCACTCTTATGATCTCTGCTGCAATCAGAGCTGCTCAAAATTTCTGTAATGTTTGTTGTTAGAGAAAGTAACTGCAGGAATGACCCAGAGAGATTCTTTAGAAGATTTCCTGTGGTCAACATGCTTTCACTGGCTTTGGGTCAAGAAATCTGGTTTCCATTCCATTGTCTGTCACTTTAGGCTCTTGCATATTAATTTCCTTCTCTAGTAATCAAAAAATTTTTGAGAGAAACTTATAAAATGTAAAATAATCCCAGATGAATATATATGAAATATCATTTGAAGAGTTTTGTATGGTGTTACCAATTATCTGAAGAAATCATTCTTATCTACTTGTAAAATCACACACAGATGCACATATATATATATAATATACATAATTTATATTTAAATGTTTATGAGTGTATATACCACACGTAGACTCTATTCTTGTAAAAGTTATATATGTATATGTATATACATGCACGTGTACATATATATAATGTGTGTATGTATGCCTATATGTATATGACAGATAAGTATGTATTTATATCTCTTCCAGTCTAGCTGGGAAATCTGTTTCAAAATCAACTGCTGCTCTCTCCTCGGACTTGATATATAGCCAAGCAAGCCATTCTCGATTAACACTGCATCCTCCTGGGAAAGTCACAGAATAACTTTATTGATTTCTCTTTACCCTTCTTCACATTTCTCTGCTGAAATGTTGTCTTAACTCTTCAATGCAAAAGTGACAAGAAATAAAAATAAAAATGAAGAGCTTTGCTTCTTTAGGACCATATTAATTATATTTGTCTTATTTTAAAACCAAAATTTTCTTCAAAGAACAGAATCTCCACGTGGGATATCTATATGGTAAAGAAAAGAGAGGATGACATTCATCCCATGGTTTCCAGACAGCAGATTTCTTTACACTGAAACCTGTGCTTTATACACAATGCTGGACTCAGAACTACACGAACCTCAGTGTATTTTCTTAGGATTTGGCCAGCCATCTTTGAGAACCGCTGAGACATTTTGGCAAACAGTCCCTCCACTGTTTCCAGTACACCATAATATAAGGAAAGTTTGTTTCTTGTCAGTTTTTTCTAGCCCAAAAGATTCTAGGCATGATTAAGTTTTTTACCTTATCCTTCTTTTTTTCTTTCCTTTTTTCTTTTTTTTTTTAATAAATACAGAAAAATCTTTATTTTAAAGGCTTCAGGGTCACTGATGCAATTTAGGAGTTTCTCCAATGCAATTGAGAAATGCAAAAGGGAGATTCTACAGGCAGGATCTTTTCTGCCTGAAGCTTTTAAGCTCACTGAGGAAAATAACTCAGATCCTCACTTTCCCTCCTCTCAGCTCCTGAGCTGCCCTGAAGGCTCAGTTCTCACTGTGGGTAGGTATGGGTCAGGGTAGTGGAAAGAAAGCAGAGAAGGGGACTCCAGAGTGGCTTAAAGTAAAAGCTCTAAAACACCTTTTCCATTTCCCTTTCCTTTCCCCCAACAGATTTAGTTCTACTTACTCTAATAACTGAGTTCATAAAAGATTACTGGAATTTCTATTTCTTTCAGTTCCCTTTTTTAGCATCCACAGGTTTTTTTAAATAAAGGGAAAGAAAGGATAGACTTATTTACAACACAATCACAATCTTTGATTCTTCACTTTAAGCAAATAAAGATGCCTAGTGAAATAAATGGATTGTGTTATTTAAAATTGAAAGCTTATGGGAACCACCACTCAGAAGCATGCTTAAAAAATGAAGAAAGAAAATGAAAACCTTGTGACTAAACAAGATTATTCTGATGCCAAATGCTGAGTGTACAATTAAGTGGAGCAATGATTAACAATATGACAAATACTTCCAAGGTACAAATGAAATACACTCACAACTGTAAAGGACAGTGGCACTCTATGCTGCCCTAAGGTTTAAAATCACATGGCTTTTTTTTTTTTTTTTCATGAATTTGCAAGCTTAGTTTTAATTAAATGCCATTTACTTTTAACAAGCCAGTTTATCCTTTTTTAAAATTTTATTGTTTCTCTGCACAATTTGAATGAAATTTGGAAACGTTATGGGGAAAAGTAGGTAGAAAAGCATGTTAAGAATTGCGTCTTCTTGTTGAAATCAAGTTTTTTTCTGTGTTGTGCAGCCTGAATAATGGGGGAAATCTGTCCTAGTATCTTGCTGTATCTGTTCTATCTCAGTCCTTTTACAGGGCCTCAGCAAAGGAATTGCATAACAATGCAATTTGTATCCTGGTTAAACAGGAAGGTCTCTGAAGCACATGTCCAGGAACCTTCCCCTTCATGGCAGAGGAGCCAAGACTGTACCTTGTAAGAGAAAGCACTGTGTCCTTAGGTAACATAGGTTCTTTCTTGGAACCCAAGAGCTCTCTGTGGCAGACATGCTTTTACCTCTGGATAAATGGAACTGCCAGAGGCTCGTTCTATCCATCCTGTGTCAAGCACACGCTCAGATTCTAGGATCTCATAGAAATGTATTTTCTAGCCCTCTATAGCATCCAGATGAAATGCAACAAAGTCACCACAATTTGAAGCTACCATGTAAGAAAGTCCAGTTTAACTTCCATTCCCTTTTTTTTTTTTTTAAAGGAATCATCTTGCATTTAATCAATCAATCATTACAAAAAGTATTCATGCCACATACAGCCTAGTAACATCCAGGTGTGTGGTCATCTATAAAACTGGGGAAACCCAACGTCTATCCCTTTCCCAGGTAGGCAGCCAAGGGTTCTGGGGGTTCATCCACAGGGCTCACCAGCCTGGCCTGATGCTGCGTCCCAGGCTGTGGACCATTGATCCAAAGGCTTCTGAGTCCTGAGCACAGATCTGGGCTCCTTTCAGGCCTTTCCTTGAGCTGCCCCTGAACCCGTGTTGGCAGGCACAGTTTGCAGATGTGTTTGTGTGCAGGTGCAGCCCAACGTGAGACCACTGGCCCAGAGTCTCAGAGGCCCTGCTCAGGTGAATCGGCTGTGTTCTCAGAAGTTAGGGAGCTGAGTGGTTGTACGACATGAAGCACTAGTGCCGTGAGGGACAGAAGGGACAGAAAGAGGCCAAAGGCCATTGGCCAGCTGAGAAAAGCCAAGGCACAGGTATACTGGGCACCTGAAGGAAGCTCTACCAACTGGAGTCCTCCCTGGCAGGAGTGGTAGTGCTGATGGGAGCAGGGTGAAGCTGCAGGCAGGTCCAGCAGGCCCTGGGTAGAGCTCATCCTCTGTCTGTTCCTTCCCAGACCCCAGCGTGGCGGAGGAGAAGACACCGGCATAGGAAACGAAGGTGAATAGAAACACGAATATCCCCATTGTGGACTGGCCAGGTGCAGTATGATGCGATGTGATGGGTTGAGTGTCTGTATCATCGCATCGCACCAGGATTTTAGGCTCCGTCACTCCCGTGCCTTATGCAATTGGCAGCATTATTTTAAAAATAATGATTTTTCCTAATTATAAATGTAAAATGTATTCATTATAGAAATGTCATCCACAAGCCTCTCACTCAGAGAGAGCCACTGATAACTGTTTCTTTCCTTGGAGTACATTCCACTTCCCCTTGCTTCTTCACTGCACCGTGTGCCCTGTGCTTTCCTCCGTCATGAACTGCTCTGACAGAACGTGAGACAGAATTCCATCTCAGACATGCACCTTGATCACCCTCCTCTCACTCCTCAATGCTTGCATATCTGTGCTGCATGTTTCTCTTCAGGATCTTCATCAAGTTTTTATAAGGTAGATCTCATATGGAATACGCTTTGCCTAAGCACAGTGTTAGACCGGAAGAAAAAAGTGGTGGTATCCTTCCTCCTCTTCCTTTCTTCCCAACTCCTGCTATTCATGGAATTTCCCTTGATTTCAAGTGGCTACTCACCAGAATCCTCAACTGAAAACAGCTTCCAAGGGGTCATGTACTTACTCAGTTCTATTCTCTTCTCTCTTCTCTCAAAACACAACATCATCTGACCAAGGTTTGCATGCATAAGCATTGCTAATTAACAATAAGTCTCAACAATGTCCTCTTCTCAATAAGTTTGACACACAGACCACAACAAAGCTGTATCCATTGCCTAAAAGTCAGGAAGATCCCCATGTTGATTTCTGAAGCGTAAAAGGCAGGGATGCGTATTGGACTTCTTGTCTCTTACTGTGAACAGACCTAGGAGTACTTAACTTTATTTTTTAGAAAGAACCCAGAGCTGCTGGTGCCTAAGGGTGTTGTTCCAACAGAAACTAGAATATCGAGAGAGAGAATTGATCCAACTCTCTTGTCTGGTGCTTATAAAACATGAAAGTATCATCCTCACCATGGCAGACCAGAGGGAGTGATCACTGTGAATTGTGAAGTCCTCTTCTCAGTGATGCATTGCAAACAATTTCCCTGGGGAAGAAGCAAGCTCCTGACCACAGTGTTGTACACAAATAAATAAACAAAATGCTATTACTTTTTGTTCTTCACACTGGGAGGAGTTCAGAAACATCTTGTTTCAATTGATTGGCTGGAATTATAGAAAAACGTTGATCTTGTCTTTCCTTGCTAGTTCTTTGCCTGAGATGTATTGGTAAAATGGAACATGAGTCACATTTCTAACTGGGAAAAGCCTGGTAATCATGGGCAACCCAAATCTGGGTGACGTACAGAGTATTTTTGTGTTGAGAGAGAAAAGACACTAAAAGTAGAAGCTTCTTAGTTAGCAGCAGCAGAGAGTCTGTATGATTGAATCTGGTGTTTCCCATGGCCTGCATCATGGTATAATGAGAAGGAACGTGTCTTGCACAGATTAGCCTATAAACTTTTCTAATTAGGACCAATATGTGACATATACAAAGGTAAGATCAACTGTAAGGAGGGATTCTCTTCATTACCACCAAGCCATGATGATTGCTTGAGTTATCATAGCCTTGGTCTCTTGATTTCCCTTATATTATTTGAGTAGGAACTCAGGCACATGATGTTCCCCATTAACCATAACCATAATGGTACTGGATTTTAAAATCCAATACCATTTTTTTTAAAAAAGGCCAGGGTTGTAGACAAAAGAGTGATGTCAGTGGGAATACAAGAGGGAGTTATGTAGCCTATTCTGAGAGTGAAGTCTGGTTTGGATCTTCTCTGCTACTTCTGAATATTTCGTGCTAGAGGCAGAACAAGTATCCAGAGAACACTTTGGAACTGTCCTTAATTTACAAAGGACCTGTAACATTCAATTAGAGGGAACACAGAATGTTCTACTCTAGCAAAATTTAAAGGTAATATAGGAAATTCCATCAAATGTCCTGTGGAAAACTGAATGGATAAAAGTAAAACTGAAACCAAGAATGTGGATAATGGGATAATTCAATATAGATTTCAAACCAGAATTTGCCACTTAATAACTGTGAACTTGGGCAGAGCACTTAATCTTACTGAACATTAGATTCTTTATTTATAAAATGGGGACCATAATATCTTCTTTGCCTAATTACTTTGGGGATTAATGAGGGAAGGAATATAAATTATTTATCACAAGGTCTGGCACATAGTAAGCACTTTGCAATGTTATTTTCCTCCTTTTATTGATGAATGCTTTTCAGATTTCTACTTGGCCTCTCCTATTTGAGTTTGTAAAATACTAATTTTCTGTACTGTCTGGCAAATCTATTCAATCTAACAGTTTTTTAAATTTATTATAAATGTGAGACATAGAAGGAAGATGAACAATAAATACTATATGCCATTTTTGTAAAAGACACCCATAATCTACTGAGAAAGCTAGAAACATGCTTTGTCACTATACGTTAAAAAGTATTAAGTGGAATAATTTGGTTATTTAAACATTTGGGAAAAGGGGCAATCTAATTATGTGCCAGGCACCATACAAGGTGGCAAAGACTCAAAGGTGTATAGATGCAATTATTAAACTCCAGAGCCCTTAATTTTTTTTTTTTTTTTCTTGAGACAGACTCTTGCTCTGTTGCCCAGGCTGGAGTGCATTGTGATCTCGGCTCACGGGAACCTCCATCTCCCAGATTCAAGCAATTCTTCTGCCTCAGCCTTCTGAGTAGCTGGGATTACAGGCACCTGCCACCACACCTAACTAATTTTTGTATTGTTAGTAGAAACGGTTTTCACCCTGTAATCCAGGCTGGTCTTGAACTCCTGACCTCAGGTGATCCACCTGCCATGGCCTCTCAAAGTGCTAGGATTGAGGCGTGAGCCATTACATCTGACCTGGGCCCTTAATTTAGTACAGGAAGAGACTTATAAACAAACTTCAACAGAAGATGGAGAGAACCAATGACCAAGTAAAGAAGTGACTCAAAGGATAAGAAATCACTTCTGTTGAAAGTATCAGGCAAGATTTCACAGAGGAGAAAATATCTAGGCTAGATATACAAAAATAAGTAGGTTTGTAACTTAGATAAAATGGACAAATTCATTGAAAAATACAACTTACTAAAACTGTCATAGATATAACAGAAAACACATATAGCATTGTGTTTATTAGAGTAATTCAATTCATTATCTTAACCTTTCCACAGAAAAAGTTTCAGCTCCAAATGGTATCACGGGTGATTTGAATCAAAATGGTCAAGTAAAAAATGACACTAGTCTTATAAAATTCTTCAAAAAATAGAGGAACAGGGAATACTTGGCAACTTACTATTTTACCAAATAGGGCAAATAAGTTACATAATAATTACAAACCAATGTTCTGCATGAGTCTACAGGTGAAAATCCTTAAAAAAATTTTAATAAAATCTGACAACATACAAAAAATACATCCTGGCAGGGCACGGTGGCTCACGCCTGTAATCGCAGCACTTTGGGAGGCCAAGGCAGGCAGATCACCAGGTCAGGAGTCCAAGACCAGCCTGGCCAACATGATGAAACCTGTCTCTACTAAAAATACCAAAATGACCCAGGCGTGGTGGCACAAACTTGTAGTCCCAGCTACTCAGGAGGCTGAGGCAGGAGAATCGCTTGAACCTGGGAAGTGCAGGTTGGAGATTGCGCCATTGCACTCCAACCTAGGTGACAGAGCAAAACTCTGTATCAAAAAAAAAAAAAAAAAAGTAAAAGAAAAACACACCCTGAACAACTAGGGTTTATTTCAGGAATGTAATTTTGGTTTGATTATTCAAAAATCAATCAACATACTTGATATCAATAAAATAAATGAGAAAAAGTGTATCATTATTTCAATACATGAATAAAAATTATTTGATAAAATTCAACACCTACTCATGATTTTTTAAATAAAAAGCCCACCTCTTAATATATTAGGAGCAGGGGAATTTTCTCAATCTGATAAAGGATATTCTATTAAAAAAATTGCCATCATCATACTTAATAGTGAACTATAATATGATTTTCCCCTAAGATGAGAACAAAGCAAAGACACCTACTCTTACCACTTCTATTCAGCATTGCTCTTGCTATCTTAGTCACTGTAATAAAGCAAGAAAAATGAAAAAAAGCATAAATAGAAAATGAAGTAAAACTCTGTTTGTAAGCAGCATAATTGTTCATGTAACCAGAATATCTTAAAGGAATCTACATAACAATGACTATAGCTAATAACTGCATTTAATAAAATACCAAAATCCAGGATTAATACACACAAGTCAATTATATTTTTAAATACTAGCAGCAAATAATGCGAAATAAAATACTAACAAAATCCACTCATTATAAAACAGAAAATACTTAGAAATAAATTTTCAAAAATATGAATGTCGTAGGTTGCATCTCATCTCCCAAAAGACATCTCTACCTGGAACCTTATAATGTGATCTTTTTTTCTTCTTGCAACAAAGGGTTTTCGCAGATGTAATTAAGCTAAGGGTCTTAGCTTGAATAAGGATTGGTTCTAAATCTAATGATACTGTTCTTATAAGAGATAGAAAAGGAGACACTGAAACGCAGAAGGAGAAGCTCATGCGAATATGTGAAGAGACAGGCAGAGATTGTAATAAGGTGTCTACAAGATGAGGAATGTCAAGGATTGCTGGAAATCCCAGAAGTTAGGAGAAAGGCATGGAATGGATTCTCCCTCAGACCTTCCAGAAAGAATTAACCCAGCCCACACTTTGATTTTGGACTTTTGGCTTCTTAAACTAAGAAATAAATTTCTGTTGTTTTTAAACAACCCATATTGTAATAATTTGTTACAACAGCCCTGGGAAACTAATAAAATGTATAAGACCTTTGCAGTGAAAATGTCAAACTATTGCTGGGGGAAGTTTTAAAAGGCCTGAAGAAATGCAGAGATATGCCAGCTCATAGACTGAAAGACTCCAGTATTATTAAGATGTTAATTCTTCTCAAATTGAGCCAAATTCAAAGCAATCCCAATCAAAATTTCAGCATGTATTTTTATTGTTGCAGAAATAGACAAGTTAGTTCTAAAATTTGCATGGAAATACAAAGTTTCCAGAATTTTCAAAGTAATGCAAAAGGAATGGAGGATTTATACTACTTTATTGCAAGATTCACTGTATAGGAACAATAACAAAGACACTGTGGTGTTTAAGAAAAAATAGACAAACAGATCAATGTAACAGAACAGAGAAAAAAATAGACCCGCACTTATGTGGTTAATTGATTTTTTTTTTTTCCATAAAAGTGTCAAGAAAACTCAATGGGGGTGGGGGAAGTCATTTTGACAAACGGTGTTAGAACAATTAAATGACTATTTAGAAAAGAATTAATCCCGACCCTTGCCTCATACCATACATAAAAATTAATTTAAGTAAATAATGAACATTACGGAAAAGCTAAAGTTCTAAATCCTTTAGTGAAAAACATAGAAGAAAATCTTCACAACTTTGAAGATAGGCAAAGATAACAAAGATAAGATACAAAAACAGAAATATAGGAAAAAATTGATAAATTGGACTTGCTAAAAATTTAAAACTTTTGCCCTTTGAAAGTCACTACTAAAAAAATAAAAATATACAACAGGAATTGAGAGAAAATATTTGCAATACATACAATATGACAGATGTATTTCATATATATAAAGCTCTCTTAAAACTCAATAATAAAATAAATAGAATTCTAAAAAAAGAAAAAGATTCAGACAAACACTTCACAAAAGAAGACACACCAATGGTCAATACATACATTAAAAGATCCTCAAAATCATTAGTCATCAGGAAATTAAAAAGTCACAATGAGAAATGATTACATACCTATTACAATGACTAAAATTAAAAAGACTGACAACTGAAAACAGAAGATACTAGAACTCACATGTGTTCTTATGAGAACATAAAATGATAAACAACTTTGGACAACCAGCAGTTTCTTACAAAACTAAATATATATGTAACACATTACCCAATAATTCTAACTCCTAGAATTTTCTAAAGAGAAATGAAAATATATGTCCACAGAAAGACTTGTACACAAATGTTGATAGCATATCAAAAACAAACTGGAAACAACCCAATGTCCATCAGCTGGTGAATAGATAAACAAACCACAATATATCCATCCACACTACAACAAAATATTACTCAGTGATAAAAAGGAACAGACTACTTACACATGCAATAACATGCATGAGTCTCAAACTTGGTATTCTGAATTAAAGAAATCAGACACAAAAGAGTACATACTGTTTCACTCCATTTATATAGAAAATGCGTACGAAGTTACGGAGACAAAAATCAAATCAGTGCTTACCTAGGGCCACAGCCGAAGGGAGACATGGACTGCAAAGGATCTCAAGGACACTTTTGGAGATGATGAAGACGCTCTGTATTTTGACTGGTGGTTGTCTTATGGATGTAAGCTCTGTTAAAACTCATCAACTGTATACTTTGAATAAACGCAGTTTTTGCATATGAATTATACCTCAGACCTCATGTAAGCGTTATAATTTCTCCATCTGCCACTGTATGCTAGAAAATAACTCTTCATGACAATCCAGAGAAGGATCTGGATTGCTTTTTAATTTATGTTAGTAAACAAATTTGTATATTCTAGATTAGGGATGAGCAATCTACATCCTTGAGCCAAATCCAGCCTGCTCTGTGTTTTAATGGAATACAGTCATGCTCATTTGTTTACTCTTCTCCATCATTGCTTTGTTCACTTTGATAGCCAAGTTGAGTAGTTGCAACAGAGAACATATGGCCTGCAAAGCCTAAAATAATTACTCTCTGGCCCATCACAGATAAAGTTTGGTGGCCGTTATTGTAGATAATAAAAAGTTAGATGTGGACATGAGAATATCTGCATTAATGTTATGTCAGAAAAAGGAGAGGTCTGCTTATAAGCGTAAGAATGGCACATTGGACTTTTAAAAAATCCATGTTCATCAATATGAATCAATAACAAAAAAAATGAAAAGAGAAAGAGTCCAATATATTTAGCCTTTGGGTCCTAAACCATCTTGTATTAATCAATGCTGTTATAGCCAAAAGCTTTAGAGAGACCAAGGTGAAACTTTTTTTTTTTTTTTTTCAAATGCAGCCTTACTCTGTCACCAGGCTGGAGTGCAGTGGCGCGACCTTGGCTCACTGCAACCTCCACCTCCCAGGTTCAAGCGATTCCCCTGCCTCAGCCTCCTGAGCAGCTGAGACTACAGGTGCCTGCCACCACGCCTGACTAGTTTTTTGTATTTTAGTACAGATGGGGTTTCACCATATTGGCCAGGAGGGTCTCAATCTCCTGACCTCTTGATCCACCTGCCTCGATCTCCCAAAGTGCTGGGATAAACAGGTGTGAGCCACCTCGCCTGGCCAGGTGAGACTATTTAAGAAGAGCAAGGATATGAATTCAACCAAAAACGTCTTGCTAAATTTCCCTTTCTTGGTCATGAAATAAGTGAAATCAACTGTCATTTCTATTTACGAGGCAAAATCTGTATCTCAGTTTGGTGAATAGTTACTTATCAAACTATGCTGAACACACAATTTCCTTCAAATATAATAAAATCTTCTCAGTCAAGGGTGGAGAGGGGACAATGTGTGATAGTGGAAAGAGCTATGTCTTTGGAAAAATAAGCTCAGTGCTGGATCCTGGCACTACCATTTTGAAGAATTGTGCAATGTTGGGCAAGCTGCTTAACTTCTCAACCCATGGCTTCCTCATCTGTAAAATGGAAATAACAGTTCCTCAATTATGGAGTTGTTGGGAAGTTTAAATGTGGAATGTAAATAAAACCCAAAACACAAAGTAGCCAATCTGTAAATGTAATGTCTCCCCTTCCCCATTACCATTGCAATGGCGATCTTACTATTTAAGATGAAGTTCATCTCAATATCCCAAGGTGATATTGACTGATACTGCTCTAGAAAGTATTTTTAAGGTGTTTACTTGGGGGAAGAGATTGATTAATTTCTAGATTTGGCTTTAATTCAATTTTCACATAAATATATCATCTTTGTCTCTTCCTAGAGAAGCATATTGTGCTTCTATGTATTGTGAAATACCTGCTATGTTTTCCTAATAACTCTATATTCCTTATACTGATTATGCAAGCATTTGCAGAATTAATTTAAAAACCATTTGCTTGGGAGGAAAAATAGCTTTCTCAAAAGTTTTTTTCTTTTTGTGGTGTTATCAGGATCCTTTTTAGAACTGAATGCACTCATCTTTTTTGAAACAATTTTTCCAAGATAAGAGAAAGGCTTTTCAAATACTGCAAGTCACTTCATAATTTTATGGAAGAAATTGTGCAATGAACTTAGAAATACTAAGTTCAGCTTCAGCCTACCCCTTAAATAGGGTCAATGATGAGCAAAACTTTGTATCTGTGTTCTTGTCTCATTGAGGAGCAGAATTTGTCTTTGGACCTGTCTGTGGTTATGACAATCCTAAAGCTCTAGAGCCACCTGTGCCAGCAAGCACAGCATAACATCTCCCATTCCTAAGGATGATTTTCACTTTTGCTTGTTCTTATATCCACATTTATCACCTGCCTTTAGAATCTGGAACCCTATCTATTTGCTTAGATTTGTTCCTCTCCTGTAAATTACTCCTCTGTTACTTGCACTTTAATTTGCTGCCACCAAACCCCTATTGCTTAATTAAACTCCCAGTCTTGTTCCTTCTAGACAGCCCTGGTCTGTTGTTATCCATATCCCAGCATGACATTGAGCCCTCAGTTGTCCCTGGGTTCTAGTTTAACCATGTATAAAATGGAAATGTTATACTCTCGGGCACTCTGCACAAATGTACTAAGGACAAATAAAAGGAGATACAAACACTATTTTAATTTTCAAGCAGAACAGATTTTCTTATTGCTGCATTACTAAAGGTAGTCTAAATGTTGCTTTTAATCAAACCACTTCTTTTTTTTTTTTTTTTTTTGAGACAGAGTTTCGCTCTTGTTAACCAGGCTGGAGTGCAATGGCGCGACCTCGGCTCACCAGAACCTTTGTCTCCTGGGTTCAAGCAATTCTCCTGCCTCAGCCTC
Source organism: Saimiri boliviensis (assembly GCF_048565385.1). NCBI lineage: Eukaryota > Metazoa > Chordata > Mammalia > Primates > Cebidae > Saimiri > Saimiri boliviensis. Next base: position 57,661,369 of record NC_133454.1, read on the forward strand.
CTGAGTAGCTGGGACTACAGGCATGCGCCACCATGCCCAGCTAACTTTTGTATTTTTAGTAGAGACGGGGTTTCACCATGTTGACCAGGATGGTCTCAATCTCTTGACCTCGTGATCCACCCATCTCGGCCTCCCAAAGTGCTAGGATTACAGGTGTGAGCCACCGTGCCCCGCACCACTTCTTTTTAAAAATAATTTTATTTTATTTAACTTCCGGGATACATGTGCAGGACGCGAAGGTTTGTTACATAGGTAAACACGTGCCATAGTGGTTTGCCGCACCTATCAATCCATCACCTAGGTATTAAGCCCCACATGTATTTGCTATTTATCCTGATGCTCACCCTCACCCTGCCCCTAATGCCCTCACAGGCTTCAGTGTGTGTTTTTCCCTTCCCTGTGTTCATGTGGTCTCACTGTTCAGCTCCCACTTATAAATAAAAACATGCAGTGTTTGGTTTTCTGTTCCTGTGTTAGTTTGCTGAGGATAATGGCTTCAAGGTCCAGCCATGTCCCTGCAGACGACATGATCCTGTTTTCTTTTTATGGCTGCATAGTATTTCATGGTGTATCTACCACATTTTCTTTATCCAGTCTATCACTGACGGGCATTTGGGTTGATTCCATGTCTTTGCTATTGTGAATAGTGACCATATGCATGCATGCATGAGTGATTTACTTTCCTTTGGGTATATGCCCAGAAATGACATTGCTGAGTTAAATGGTATTTCTGGTTCCAGGTCTTTGAGAAATCATCACACTGTCTTCCACAATGGTTGAACTAATTTACATTCCCACCAACAGTGAAAAAGTGTTCGTATTTCTCCAGAGCCTTCTTAGCATCTGTTGTTTTCTGACTTTTTAATAATCAGCATTCTGACTGGCATGAGATGGTATCTCATTGTGGTTTTGATTTGCATTTCTCTAATGATCAGTGATGTTGAACATTTTTCTATATGTTTGTTGGCCACGTAAATGTCTTCTTGTGAAAAGTATCCATGTTTATCCTTTGCCTACTTTTTAATAGGGGCATAATCAAACCATTTCTATAACATTTCAAAATAGCCAATCTAGAAGTTATCATAAATTTTAAATCTTACTATATGTTTTCTTTAAAATAGCATGTGGCATGGAGAAAGGAGAGTATCCACATGAGCATACCTAGAACAACTTAAAAATAGAAAATTAGGAAAAGAAAGCTACATATTGCTGGACACATGAAAAGCCCACCTGACAACATATAGGGACTCACAAATAACCACCAAGGAATTTAACACAAAACCAGAAGCAGTGAGCCAGTCATGGCATGTCTTAATCTTTCAGTAATAATGGTTGTGATTTTCCCCAGCACTTCGGGAGGCTGAGGTAGGTGGAACATGAGCTCAAGAGATCAAGACCATCCTGGCCAACATGGTGAAACCCCCGTCTCTACTAAAAGTACAAAAAATTAGCACAGCGTCATGTTGCATGCCTGTAGTCCCAGCTACTCAGGAGGCTGAGGCAGGAGAATTGCTTGAAACCGGAAAATGGAACTTGCAGTGAGCCGGGATAGTGCCACTGCACTCACTCCAGCCTGGCAATAGAGCGAGACTCTGTCTCAAAAAAAAAAAAAAAAAAAAAAAAAAAAGTTGTGATTTTCAAAGTGACTCCCTTTTCTATCTCTATCCAGAGTGGTGTGCCTAGCTTCCTCTGCAGTGCTTGGCTCTCCTGAGCATCATGCTGGGAGTTACTGGAGACAGCACTTTCCAGAAGCACTGAATATGACAGCATTCCCACTTAGTGAAATGAAAACCACTTGGCTCTGGTTTAAGAAAGTGGCCCCCAGTGAAGTTAGCAAAATATTGTATGTGTATGTTCATACTTTGAGGAAGGCACTCAAGACAGGGGTAGAAAGTCTTTATTTTCATAATGTCATGTTAAGCTAATTTTGTTTTTGAGACAGGGTCTCACTCTGTCACCCAGGCTGAAGTACAGTGGCATGAACACAGCTCACTATAGCCTCAATCTCTTAGGCTTAAGCAATCCTCTTGTCTCAGCCTCCCAAGCAGCTGAGCCTTTAGGCATATGCCACCATGCCTGGCTAATTCTTTATATTTTTTTGTAGAAATGGGAGTCTCACTATGTTTTCCAGAATGGTATCAAATTCCTGGGCTCAAGTGATAATCCCACCTCAGACTCCCAAAGCACTGGGATTATATGCACGAGCCACCATGCCCAGCCCTAAATTATTATCTTATCAGATTGATTACAGAAAAGTCTCCAATTTTCAGATATAAGACTTTGCTTTCCGTCCCTAAATTAATTTGCGACCTAATCATCAGTAGTGTAATAAGAGCAATATGGCAACATGCCTCCCTTACCCAGAAGTCAGTATTTCTTCAACCTCAACTTCCCAGAGCCCAGTCTGGAATGCAAAAGTGAGCAAATGAAACACTTTAAACACCTGAAGTAGCATCTGAGAGTCTCCACAATATAGTGATGGCTTTCTCTTAATATCCCCACTCAGAACTGGAAACTGACTCATTTCATTTATAATTTATGACAATCTTGGTTAACGTTTTCCCCTGGCCCAAAGATGTTTTGGAGTAACAAACTACAAGTGAATTGAGAGAGCAGCTGGGAGCAGGCACAAAAAGAGCAGAAAAAGCAACCAACAACAGCTCAATACAGAATACAGACTGAAAGGCCAAAAGTAGACAAAGACTTCTTAGGGCCCAAAATTCAACAATGGCAGTTCATAACAGTGACCTGCAGCCATCCAGTGCATTAGGCGCAGAAAATATGCGTAGAGACTGAAAAGGCAGAAGTTGTTGTGATGCCTGGGCAGGTAAGCTCTTGTTTTTATAAAAATTTACTTATATGGGAGATTCCATTCCTTAATAAAATAGGAGAGCTGAGGCACTGCTAATATAATTGAAAGGGGCTCATTTCAGCACTTTCATTTAGTCATTTTACTTATTTTCTGTTGAGTTCTTGTAGGAAGGGTCTATGTGCCCAGGGAGGGCAGGCACATGTGGGTTTTGCCCATGTGTCTATACTTTGCATAAACACAATGAGGTGCTTAATGAATGTCTGGTGATGATGATGATCAAGAGTTTAATAACAGGGTCTTCTCTAAAGGCTGATTAATGGGGCTTCAAGTTAATATCTTTTCATTCTCTCATTTTTGGTGTGCATATGGGGATGGGTGGTAGAAGGACTATAAATTGAGTATCCTTTGGAAAAAATGTAGAAGGGCTCTTCTACTTAAATAGTTGATAGTTTTACAAAATATTTGCTGATGATGAAATAAGATATCCAAAATTGTATTCCCAGGACACATTCTATTATTTGAGTATATTTTATTTAGCCAAACTCCATTTCCAAGATTGTATAATCATACTTGCTATTTACATCTGAACTGGATCTGCAAAGTTAAGTGATCTTTGGTTCAATCAATGAATTATCTTTCAATAATCCACCTATGTGCTAGAAAACCAAACGGTGCTGACAGCTACTGTGATCCTACAGTTCTGCCATGCCACACACAAGGTCATTTAATTTTCTACTTGAATATAGCAGGTGTTAACTCTTCAGTCATAGGCTCTCATCAACCAGTTAGTTTAACTCTTATTACCATTAAGTCAAGCATAAAAACAGTAAAACTAACCCTGCCCTAAATAAGATCCACTCACCAGCTTCCTTGTTGCCATCCACGGCACCATCATTCTTCCAGATTTAACATGCAGGGAGTTATCTTAGATTTGCCCCTCCCACAGCCTCCCCAAATACATTTTTAGTGAAAATGTCCTATAGCTCTTCTATAGGACATGCCACATGGTCTTTCATCTCTTCACTGTTCACTATTGTCTTTGTCTAAGCTCCTAGCCTTCTTACCTCTCGGATAACTCCAGCAGTTTGCTGACTAGCTTCTCCCTCTCTGGTTACTTTCTTCTCCAGTCCACCTAACATTTCATTAACAGAATCATTTGTTTTAAGTTTTCTTTTAATTTATCATGCCCTGGCCCAAAATCTTCACTGGTAACTTATATCATTTCATACATATGAGCCCATGAACGTGAGAGAACTCCATAAGCAGGAAAACATTATAGATTTGCCATCATCACAGTAACGACCCTTCTTGGATGTGACATAATGTGACCCATCTTCCCTGAAGTATAACCTGATCTGAAACTGCTGGCCAACATGCCACACTGGGCTCTAGTTAGGTCAGGCTTATCACTGTCAGTGTGCACAGCCTACCTTTCCTGCACCAGTGTTCCCTCAGGGGCTGAATGAAAGTACAGGCAGGAGTTTTTTATATTGTGAAAAGACCAGACCTACAGGTTTGCCCAAGAGCTCTGTTCTTGACCTCCTGTCTTGTTTATTTTATTAAAGCCTTGGATGAAAATAGATTACATTCTTATCAAATTTGCAGATACTGAAAATGGGGGGAAACAAAAGCTATGCCAGATGACAAGATCAAAGTTGAAAGAGAACTCCAACAAGAGGTCAAAATGAAGAGCACAAAATGTGACAGAAATAAATACATTTTGAATGTTAGGTTCAAACCTCCAACTGAAGTGGATGGGGGAAAACCCTGTATAATTATTATTCTAAAAAATTCTCAGGAGAGAAGGTCAGGATGAGGGTGAGAGGCCATGGATTATTTACAGGGAAAAGATAAACAAAGACAACAGTTTTGCTTCCAAAATGGCCAACACACACTTAGGCTTAGTTAATAGCATTATACTGTCTAAAACAAGAGAGGGGTTAGCTATATGGTGTTCTTCCCTGATGGACCAGCTCAAGAATGTTTTCAATTCTGGTTGTTGTAACAATTGACAAATACATGAAGAATTATGAAGGATATAGAAATCATACATATAGTATAGATATAGATTTATAAAGAGATACACATAATATATAGATTTATTCATGTTTAACTTGAAAGAAGGGACATCAAGAAAGGATGCAATGTCAGTGCTTTGAAGGACTATCTGAGCAGTTTTCTTTCCTGTAGCTAAGGAGGTAGAAACTAAACCCCCTGTTGAAAGTTTGGAGTAGGTAAACTTTGACTCAATGAAAAAATATTATTTTCTATCAATGGGAGACACAAAGCAGTGAAATAAGATGTCTTGAGAAATTAACTTCTTATGACTAAAAGTATTCAAGTATAGATTGAGTATTTTTTTGGCATTCATGGAGTGCAGAAAGTTAGACTAGAAAACCTGAAGACTACCTTTCTTTCATCTCTAAGCTGTGATATTGGTCCCCACACCTGTAAAGCCCTCTCCTCTCTCATCTGTACATAACACTTATCATATTTGCTTTCCCCTGACAGACATCTCTATCTTTCTCACTAGACTGGGAGCTCTTTAAAGGTAGAGATTCTGGTTTTTATCTATATATCCCTGGCTTTTAGCATGATTCCTTAAGGAGCTGAGGTCTCAATATATTTCACTGAATTATGAAGTTCTACTGAAAAAAATCCCAACTAACCTTCAATGTCCAGCATGAATTTCCACTTTCCACAGAAAGCCTTCCCTGATCACTTCTACAGCATATATTCTGTGTTAGACCATTTGCCACATTTAATTTGCTGTTTCTTTCTTGCCTATTATTTACTGCATGCCATTTCTATCATCCCAACTAGACCCTCCATTCCCAATGAACAAAAGAATACCCATTCATGATTTCATGAGGTAGAGAGTACAATGATGGTTATCAGAGGCTGAGAAGGAGAGTAGGGAGAAGGGATAAAGAAGGGTTGATTAATGAGTACAAAAATATAATTAGATAGAAGAAATAAGACTTAGTGCTCAGTAGGATAATAGAGTGACTATAGTTAACAATAATTCATTATATACTTCAAAGTAACTAGAAGAGTAGATTTGGAATGTTCCCAATGCAAAGAAATATCTATATTTGAGGTGATAGATACCCCAGTTACCCAGACTGATCAGTGATACACGTTGCATGCTTGTACCAAAATATTGCATGCACCCCACAAATATGTACAATTATTATGTATTATAGCATTAAAAAATAATAAACTAAATACCATTTTTAAATTATGCCTTATTGCCATGCTAAGCACAGAACTGGCTACTGATAATGTGCCTACTGATTGATTAAGAATATTCTAGAACGTTTTGGTGTTAAAGAATCATTTTCCACTTTTTAATTACAAAGAGAAAAATGGTAACTTTATGGTGGAAAAATGTGACAGACAGAACCTCAACCAAGTAATCAAAATTTACATCACCCGGGAGACCACATCTTGCCATAATCGACCCTAAGAAGATGCACTGAAAAGGGCACATCGTTGCTTGGGTGGCGTTCCTGCCAAAAATGAATAACCTACACCTAATCACAAGGAAACACCAAAAAAACCCAAACTAAGGGACGGTCTACAAGTTATCTGACCAGTAGTAAGCCAGAGAAAAGCTGAGACACTGTCACAGATTGACACTGAGCAAACATGTCACTGCATGCAATGTAGGATTTTGGCTCGAATCCTGGACCTGAAAAAGGATATCAGTGGGAAAAGTCGAGAAATTCTAATGAAGTCTGTAGATTAGTCAGTAGCATTTTAACCATATTAACTTCCTGGCTTTGATACTATGGTTATGAAGATGTTAACTTTAGGGGAAGCTAGATGAAGGCTATATGAAAATACTACTATTTTTACACCTTGTCTATAAGACTAAAATTACTTCAAAATAAAACGTTAAATAAGATGTACGAGTTTAGTTTTCGACTTGAGTGAGGATCCAGACAATGAAGGTAGCTACTGTGAACCAAAACAAACAAGGTGCACTCCATTCTTGTTCCTCGCCATAGCTGTGTTCTACGTGGTCGCTGTGAACAGTGAATTAGCGAATACTAAAGCATTGCTCCTAGGGGAAATACAGGGTTCGTTTCCTAAAAGCCTCTGGCCACATTTTTGTCAACTGATCAATACACAACATTGTTTTATGTGTGTTTCTGTTTAAAGACATCTTATTTAATATGTATTGTTGGTTCATTAACATTGAACTCACAGCTAAAAGCCCTGTAATTCATGCCTGAATGAAGTTGATTAGCCACATATTTTCTTCATCAGGCATATCACAAGCTTCTTATGCTTAGAAACTCTAGACAGCACTTCAACATTACACTTGGGTGTCATTTTAAACAGCAAAATCATCAACAGAAAGCACAAAAATGGAAAGAACAGTGGCATCTGGTGACACAAATTTTTCGCTGCTTGCACATGTCCACAAATGAGAAGATCTCCAAGTATTAATTTTGGGATTTCAAATGTAATTTAGTGAGTAGGCTAACTCACAATATGGAATCTATGGATAATGAGGATTGACTGTACCTATAAACACACCCAATGATTGTGAACTTCTTGGCCGTCGCCTTGAGTCAGTAAGAGAATAAGTATAATGATATTTGCATTTGAAATGATAAAAAGAATTATTGAAAGATTAGCAACTTAGTAAATAACTTAATTCTATCTCACTTTATGGTCTTTTTCCCCATCTTGGCTACACTGAGGATTTTTCTAGTACCCTGGCTTCATCAATGCTAACGATATTTGTCTCCTTTCCATTTTAGTCATCAGTATACACAGCCACAACCTGAACGTCAGTATCAGTATCCCCAGCTGCTTCACCTTCAGGAAATCCCTTCTTAATTACCACATATCCCACCCTCCACTTCTATTGAATCTATTCAATGTCCATTTGTGGCCTAAAACCAAAAATTCCTACTTACTCTCCCACCCAATCACTCTCTTATAGCTGTACTTTATTTAGTCAGTAATAATTGTGAAGTTGTTTTGATGATTATTTTCACTAGCATCCCACAATCTACTATCTTTTGATCTTTTATAAGTTTTTCTTTGCTAAACTATGATCGCGGTAATCAGTTTTTTATTTTTCCAGCCATTGCTGGTCTGCCAACTACTTCTGTAAAAATTCACAAACACATATTGTTTAAATGCAAAATAAATTAATTTACCTAATCAACCTTCAATAAGTCTTCATTGTTCTTATTCTTATTGATCTACTTGAAATGCAATTGCACAGACAGGATCTGCCAAATATTCCCTCTTTTCTACACACACTGCCAACACTCTATTTCAGACTGATACATAGATCACCTGAGTCTATGGTAATAAGTTCCTAACTAGTCTCTCCACATCCTGTCCTGCCCACTTTATAAGCTAATTAATCATCTAAAGTAGACAGTTAATCAACCTATGTGCTCCCCATAGCTACCTGGCAAAAGCCCAAACACCTTTACATGGCATTCAACTTCTTTCATGAATTGACTTCAGATTACTTGTAAAGCCTTTTCTTCTGCTAAACCTATTTGCAAACTATGTGTCAGCCCAAATGGACTATTTGCATTCTCGAAGACATCCCATTTGTCTCTAATCAAGTCCCTTCTCTGCACTTTTCTCTTTATAGGAATATTTTGCCTCCTCATCTCTGTCCACCAAAATTTTACCTGTTCTTCAAGCCCCAGTTCAAAGTACATCTCTCCCATGAAGCCTACTTTGATTCTACACTGGAAATAGTCTCTTCCTTGGATTCACTGTAGCACTTTGGAACTGCAGTTAATGCATTTGTATTTGTGAGGTAATTGTTTTGTAATTATTTTATTCTTCACACTACATTTCAAGATCATTGAGGGCAGGATATATCATGTCAATTTTCCATTTACCACAGCACCTAGCCTAAATGTGCTGTAAAGTACTATTTAATACATGAATGAATCAATGTGCCTCTCATATGCTTAATATTTATATGTACACAATATATAATGTATAGATAGATGCATATATACATGTAACCTCTGTGTAACAGTTAAAATTGAACAAAGTACAACACACTGTCAATGAACCATATTATTGGTAGATTAAAACTGGAAGTAGACATAGGATAAAAGAGAAAATCGGAATAGAAAATTAAAAATTATTTGACAGGGCAAAACAAAATCGATTGGGAAAACCTATGTAAGATTAACTATTTAACATTAACATTTTAGGCAGGGTTGCACTGAAATCTTCCCAGATATAGAAATTTATGTACTTCATTCCTAGGAATCTAAAAGAAAACATAAGAATAAACATATTGAACGACTCTTAAATGGAATAGACATTGCTAGATACAGTTAATACTATAATAGCACATCACTTAACTTGAAGGATTTTTCAATTTTGATTAAATGAAAAAAGTAACTCAATATTCTCTATTGCATTTGCATGGTGAATATTAACAAAATAAATTGCCCTCATTACCATCACTATCAACATCGACATAAAATGTATTTCTTAGTCAAAAAAAAACCTTCAAAAACTATACTAAGAGATGTAGCTCCATAGAAAGCTACAACAACTATAGAAGCTTAGTAATAGCAAAGCAAAGGAATTCATCATCTTCAGGACTGTGATGGTTTTATTTACACTCAATGGACAATATGGAAAAGGGTACATCAAGGCCCAGCCATTTAACAGGGGACATTTCTCCCAGTAAGTTTTGTTTTGTTACAGGAAACTTGCACTACTCTAGAATAAAAATAAAAAAATACACACACACAGAAAGTAATGGAAAAGTAAAAATTCTGTAGATGCTGGCTGGGTGCATTGGCTCATGCCTGTAATCCCAGCATTTTGGGAAGCCAAGGCAAGTGAATCACGAGGTCAGGAGATTGAGACCATCCTAGCCAACATGGTAAAACCCAGCCTCTACTAAAATATGAAAAAGAAAAAATTAGCCAGGCATGGTGGCACACACTTGTAGTCTCAGCTACTTGGGAGACTGAGGCAGGGGAATCACTGGAACCTGGGAGGCTGAGATTGCAGTGAGCTGAGATCGCACCACTGCACTCCAGCCTGGGTGACAGAGCGAGACTCCATCTCAAAAAAAAAAAAAAAAAATTCTGTAGATGTTAAAATAAACCTCTACAGAACTTACATGAAGGGGTACAAAGGTGACTTGAAATTAACATTTCCTAAATCATAGACCCATCAAAAATTGCTTACCAAAACAAAATTTTGTTCAAGTGAACACACACTTATTGAATGAACACCTATTATAACTCAACCTGGGAATAAAAGGATGGTTGACATGGTGTCTATCCAATTAAATAATTAAAAAAAACTGTCACAAAATAGATGTAAACAACACTGAGTATTATATACTATGATATGTTAGTTGTTTAAAGAAAGTATTATGTGAAAACAAAAGAAAGAACTGTCTAAGGGAGGGGAGAAGGAAACAGAGAAAAAGGCTAATCTTTGACCCAGGCTTCAGAGGACGCAAACAGCCCAAACAGACGTATCTTCAACCTTGAGCGTGGCCTTCAATAGAAATCCAAGTTTCAGGATAATTCCAAAGCATGAGATATGAAAGTGATTGAGATTAAAGATATATCATAAATATCTGAAGTGATGGGTGTGCTTATTAGCCTGATTTGATCATTCCACAATGTATACGTGTCAAAACATTCCATTGTATTTTATAAGTTTATACAATTATTTGTCAATTTAAAATAAAATAGAACTTATAAAAGATAAATCATAGGTAGAATGTGTGATGAGACACTGAATGAAGTCAACAAAATGAATTATGTTTATGGGGATGGTATTCTCACTTAATCAACCTTAAGACTCTGCAAGATAAGGATTATATTATCAGGTGTGGTGGCTCATGTCTGTAATCTCAGCACCTTGGGAAGCAAAGGTGAGAGGATTGCTTGAGACTAAGAATTGAAGATCAGCCTGGGCAACAAAATGAGAACCCCATCTCTCCAAAAAAAAAAAAAAAAAAAAAAAAGGAAAAAAAATTAGCCAGGCATGGTAGTACACAACTGTAGTCCTGGCTACCCAGGAGGCTGAAGTGGGAGGATCCCCTGAGCCCAAGAGTTGGAGGCCGCAGTGAGCTCTGATCATACCACTGCACTCTGGCCTGGGAAATAAAATAAGACACTGTCTCAAAAAAAAAAAGAATATAAGCTACAGTCCATATTGAATTTATTGTCAGAGATGCCTTTGAGAGATGTCTTTAACTTATACAGAAGAGGTAGGGAGGGACTTACTGGGGCTTTTAGCATTTACAGGTGACTCTTCAACATGGGTTTGAACTTCATGAGCCCACTTACAGGCAGATTTCCTTCTGCCTCTGCCAACCCTGAGACAGCAAGACCAACCCCTCCATTTCCTCTCCCTCCTCAGCCTACTTAACGTGACGATGATGAGAACAAAGACCTTTGTGATGACCCACTTCCATTTAATGAATAGTAAATACGTTGTCTCTTTATGATTTTTAAAATAACATTCTCTCATCTCTAGCTTACTTTATTGTAAGAATGTAGCATATAATACATACAACATACAGAAGATATGTTAATCAACTGTTATGTTATTGGTAAGGCTTCCAGTCAACAGTGGGCTATTAGTGCTTATGTTACACTTGGATTTTCAACTGTAGGGGGGTTGGTGCCCCTAACTCCTATGTTGTTCAAGGGTCATCTGTATTATACAGAGACAGTAGAAAAATGATCACCTTTTAAGAAATGCTTTAGCTTAAGGATAAGCAACATAATCAATTGTGCCATCAGCCATGGGCTGCCAGAAAGTAACGCATTATATTTAGAAGGCTTTTCTCCTCAGTACTCAAATAGAAGAGATTTCCAAATGATAAATTGGGGTTCTGGAAGGAGAGAGCACATGGCTGGGCCTAAGCACCAAGCCTCAGACAGAATTCCTTGCTGCCACCGTTTTCATCAGAACAGACCAGCATCCAGACACCTCCTCTGAAAATAAAGAGCGGCCTGAAGTTTATCCTACATTTACCTTAGAAACACAATCTGTAGATAGTATGGATTATCTCTGCCTTCTTAATAGGTACAATTTAGCTACAATGTTTTAACCACTATGCAAGAGTTAAGCAAGTCATCAGCTGAGAAGCCCTAAGCCCTCTGGAAGCAAGATCTTTTGACTGTCCTTATATTTGCTTGTAAGAAGCCAAAGGCTAAGTATAAATGAGATTCAATTTAAAAATTTAATCAATAGCAACAATAAAAATAGTTTTGATTTTTGGTCACACATAGGCCATTCAAAGTATTACCTGATGGGGAAAGCCTAAAATGCTTTTACAACATAGAGGAAAAAAAGAGTTCTTCAAAAAATCACCTTTGAGGGTGGGAGTGGGGATGAGGGATAAAAGGCCACATTTGGGTACAGTGTACACTGCTCAGGTGACAAGTGTACCAGGATCTCAGAAATCACCTCTAAAGAACTTATCCTTGTAACCAAAAACCACCTGTTGCCCAAAAACTACTGAAATTTTTTAAAGGAGTTGTCTTTGCTAACAGTCTTGGGAAGCAATTGTTTTTTTTTTGAGATGGAGTCTTGTTCTGTCGCCCAGGCTGGGGTGCATCTGTCTTGGCCTCCCAAAGTGCTGATATTACAGGCATGGGCCACTGCTCCCAGCCTAAGAACATAGTTTTGTACCACGGGCTACATTTATCTAGACAAATGAAGCATTGGGAGAAATCTCAATATTTTAATAAAAAACCGCCGGGCGCGGTGGCTCAAGCCTGTAATCTCAGCACTTTGGGAGGCCGAGGCAGGTGGATCATGAGGTCGAGAGATCGAGACCATTCTGGTCAACATGGTGAAACCCCGTCTCTACTAAAAGTGCAAAAAATTAGCTGGGCATGGTGACACGTGCCTGTAATCCCAGCTACTCAGGAGGCTGAGGCAGGAGAATTGCCTGAGCCCAGGAGGCGGAGGTTGCGGTGAGCCGAGATCGCGCCATTGCACTCCAGCCTGGGTAACAAGGGCGAAACTCCGTCTCAAAAAAAAAAAAAAAAAAAAAATCGAGGGGGTACGGTGACTCATGCCTATAATCCCAGCACTTTGGGAGGCCAAGGCAGGTGGCCAAGAGGGGCCAAACATGGATTACAAGGTCAGGAGTTTTGAGATCAGCCTGGCCAACATGTGAAACCCCGTCTCTACTAAAAAAAAAAAATATATATATATATATATATATATATATATATATATATATATATATATATATATATTTTAGATGGAGTCTTGTTCTGTCGCCAGGCAGGAATGCATTGGCGCAATCTCGGCTCACTGTAACCTCCGCCTTTTGAGTTCAAGTGATTCTTCCACCTCAGCCTCCCAAGTAGCTGGGACTACAGGCACGTGCCACCATGCCCGGCTATTTTTTGTATTTTTAGTAGAGACGGGGTTTCACCATGTTGGCCAGGATGGCCTCGATCTCTTGACCTCGTGATCTGACCACCTTGGCCTCCCAAAATGCTGGGATTACAGGCATGAGACATCTACTAAAAATATTTTTTAAATTAGCCAGGCGCAGTGGTGGGTGCCTGTAGTCCCAGCTACTCAGGAGGCTGAGGCAAGAGAATTGCTTGAACCCTGGAGGCGGAGGTTGCAGTGAGCCAAGATGGTGCCACTGCACTCCAGCCTGGATGACAGCACAAGACTCCATCTCAAAACAAACAAACAAAAAAACACCAAAAGTACAGTCTTAATAAAATTGAAATATACAGTGATTATGCTTTATTTATCATGCTTGTATTTTTCTAGCAATTTTTATTTTTCTATCATTCCCAACATTTTTAAGTTTCCATCTGCCTGGAATAGAATAAAAATTAAACCAAATCTCTATCTAAGAGCTTTCTTGAAGTATGACAAAGGTTTAGGGACAATGTGTTTGCAATTCGCTGATGGCAGAAAAACTAATTCACTACTGGGGAATTCTGACATCTAAAATCTACATATTGACATGCTGGAGGAGAATGAGAGAGAATGTCTATGATTTTAATTTACTTAACCTATTTAGGAAAAAAAGTCACTTGAGTCATCCTGGCTCACTTTCCTTAACATTAGTCATACTGCATTTCCTTAAGCCTGCGAGTGTGTTTCTATGTAAATAAACTACGTAGTTCACTTGGGGAGAAAAGTCACAGTATTTAAAGATTATAAAGACCTATTAGATCATCCGGTCTGACCCACAAGAGATAGTTCCTAGATAGGGAACATAACAGTTGATCTTTGCCAAGAGGCCAAGAATAAACAGTTGGCAAAAATATTTTCCATACTTTTTTTCATTTTAGCTTATCTAATAGTGCTTCAGTCACTTTCCAAGTGGACTAGTAAAATTATCATGAAACAGTTCAACTTATCAAGGAGATGCAAAGTTTAATTTATCTGAATTGGCAATGTTCCACTCGCCTCCACTTGTTAAAGAAATGCTCTTGTCTGCAAAATGTGAACAGTGAAGAATCTGCTCTTTGAACTAGCCAGGCAGTTTCCTTTCAATTAAGAAAATCAAAAGGCAAGTTGTTTCTCACTGGTTTTATTAACCTACTTTCACTAGTTTCAGAAAAATTAGATACTAAAACACGAATTTATACAGAGTAGAAAATGAATATGATACAATTACAACTTACTGATTTATAAACCAAAGTATTTTCCATTTTCATTTTCTGTATTACATAAAATACGAAGTATTCTTGAAACTTAAAATATACAGAAGTTTGGCATTAGGGTCAAAGTGACTCAGCAATATGAACCTTAATGCCCATCGATGATAGACTGGACAGGGAAAATGTGGCACATACACACCATGGAATACTATGCAGCCATAAAAAACAATGAGTTGATGTCCTCTGTAGAGACACGGATGGACCTGGAACCATCATTCTCAGCAAACTGACACAAGAATGGAAAATCAAATACCACATGTTCTCACTCACAGGCAGGTGTTGAACAATGAGAACACATGGACACAGGGAGGGGAGCATCACACACTGGGGTCTGTGGGGGGAACTAGGGGAGGTACAGCAGGGGGTGGGGAGTTGGGGAGGGACAACATGGGAAGAAATGCCAGATATAGGTGATGGGGAGGAAGGCAGCAAATCACATTGCCATGTATGTACCTATGCAACAATCCTGCATGGTCTCCACATGTACCCCAAAACCTAAAACACAATAAAATGTATTTAAAAAAAAAAACAAATTTCCATATAAAAATAAATAAATAAATAAATAGCAAAGGCCGGGAGCAGTAGTTCACACCTGTAATTCGAGCACTGTGGGAGGCTGAGGCAGGCAGATCACCTGAGGTCAGGAGTTCGAGACCAGCCTGGCTAACATGGTGAAACCCTGTCTCTACTAAAAATACAAAAATTACCTGGGCATGGTGGTGGGTGCCTGTAATCCCAGCTACTTGGGAGGCTGAGGCAGGAGAATCACTTGAATCTGGGAGGCAGAAGTTGCAGTGAGCCAAGATCACGCCATTGCACCACAGCCTGGGCAACAAGAGCGATACTTCGTCTCAAAAATTAAAATAAAATAAATAAAATAAAAAATAGTAAAGATACCTATCTCTTTATTCCCTTTATTTCCTAGTTCTTAAATCCTGTTTTGATCACCCTACGTATTCCCCCTACCAAGATTATATTCACAAAATTGTCAATATTCCCAAAGAGGTGAAAGTCACACATACACACAGAAATTGGAAAAACTAACAAATGGTAGGGGATGAGCTGGGAATATAAAATTAAAAAGTAGAAAAATGAGATCTAAACATTTATAATAGAATTATTTCCTATCAGCTAAACACAAATCGACCTAACCCAGGAAGGAAATTTTCTATTTTTATTTAGTTAGAATTCCAGAGTCAGTATGATAGCTGTATCATGAGAGATTATATTCCATTAGAAATGCTGTTAAAAAAAATAATGTGGCCCTTGACTTCTTAAAGTCTATATCCTAAGTCTAAGTCAAGAACTCATATTCTATTTAAGCCTATAACAAATTTGAGGATTTCGGAACTCAGTGAGACTCTCCCTGTGCACTGAGCATGCACTGTGAGCTAAGCCCTTTGCCAGGTTTTGCAAGGAATTGTCAAGGCAGTACTAGATATGGTCTCTGCCTTTCCAGAGCCTACAGTATGATAGGAAAGATAAATATCTACTCCTCCATCTGTCATCTCCCACACATGATAGAAAGTGAATGACTAACTTCTGTTATCTAGTTTACATTGACCTCAGATGGTGAATCAGAGCCTAGACAAGAAATGTCACACATGTAGATGGGGAAACTGAGGAAAGTTTAATGAAAGGATAATTTGCAAAGACTGGACAGAGTTAAGAGAGACCAAGAAGAAATGGTGAAGTGTCCCAGGACTAATAATAGCAAGAAGTCTTTACATCCTTATCAGAGGCCAGAGAGAGAGAGCTGAAACTGCAAGAGATGGCCACCCTCAGGAAGGAATAAAGCCAGGTCCTCCCTGTGGCCTACAGGGAGCGAGTAGGGGGATTAAGTGCCCTAACCTCTCTCTTCACTTTCCCTCTGATCTCTCCCTGTTGACTTCCTTTGGCCAAACACTCAGAAGCTCATGGACAAAAGAGACTGTTGAGGCAATACACGAAGGTGAGCCTCTGAGAGCATAGAGGCAGTTGGAAAAAGGCAGAGAAAAGATCTGGCAGGGCAGGGAATGACCAACAGAGCTGGATGAATTTAGAGCCACCCAAGCTTACAGGATAAGTACATGCTATATCCAGAAGTAAACATTTGGATAGATCGGTTAAGAGGCATGCTTTATTTGCAACAGAACATTTTGGCACTTTCCCATTAGATAAGATCAGTCAATGTTAACATAAGCTCCCAACTTAAGCCATAGAACATAAATGGTAAACTCTAGTTTAACCAATATTCTGCCAAGTGAGGTCTATAATTTGTACTTTTATGTGGCAACTAATTATACAGGATATATTTGGTTTTATAATGCTGACCTTGAAGCATACAGAATTCAGAATAATTTATAAATCTTAAGAAATACTAAATTGTATTTAAAACAGTTTTAGTTTTAAGAAGAATATATTCTTTATTTTACAGCTTCTGCACAGCAAAAGAAACAGTCATTAGAGTGAATCAGCAACCAACAGAATGGGAAAAAATTTTTACAGTCTACCCATCTGACAAGGGGCTGATATCCAGAATTTACAAAGAACTAAAACAGATCTACAAGAAAAAAACAAACAAGCCCATTCAAAAGTGGTCTAAGGATATGAACAGACACTTTACAAAAGAAGACATACAGGAGGCCAACAAACGTGAAAAAATGCTCATCATCACTGGTCATTAGAGAAATGCAAATCAAAACTGCATTGAGATACCATCTCATGCCAGTTTGAATGGCAATCATTAAAAAATCTGGAGACAACAGATGCTGGAGAGGATATGGAGAAATAGGAACACTTTTACACTGTTGGTGGGAGTGTAAATTAGTTCAACCATTGTGGAAGACAGTGTGGCGATTCCTCAATGACCTAAAAATAGAAATCCCATTTGATCCAGCAATCCCATTACTGGGTATATATCCAAAGGATTATAAATCGTTCTACTATAAGGACACATGCACATGAATGTTCATTGCAGCACAGTTCACAATAGCAAAGACCTGGAACCAACCCAAATGCCCATCGATGATAGACTGGACAGGGAAAATGTGGTACATATACACCATGGAATCTTATGCAGCCATCAAAAACGATGAGTTCTTTTGTAGGGACATGGATGAATCTGGAAACCATCATTCTCAGCAAACTGACAGAAGAGCAGAAAATCAAACACCGCATGTTCTCACTCATAGGTGGGTGTTGAACAATGAGAACACATGGACACAGGGAGGGGAGCACTAAACACTGGGGTCCATTGGGGGAAAATGAGGAAGGGATGGGGGTGGGGAGGTGGGGAGAGATAGCATGGGGAGAAATGACAGATATAGGTGAGGGGGAGGAAGGCAGCAAATCACACTGCCATGTGTGTACCTATGCAACAATCTTGCATGTTCTTCACATGTACCCCAAAACCTAAAATGCAATAAATAAATTTTTAAAAAAGAGATCAAGACCATCCTGGCCAACATGGTGAAACCCCATCTCTACAAGAAAACTAAAAAACTGGTCATTTCTGTAACTCATACATGGCATTTCTATTAAAAATTATTTTGATTAACCAGAAAACTCTGCTTCTGGGTCACAGCAAATGATAAAAAAGTTTACTTCCCATAAATTCATTTTGCACCTTTCTCTTCATTCTTTAGGGATAAATTATCCTTTAATTATGCTTCATTCATTGTGTGTTTTGCATATTGGTTCCAGTATATCAATAGCACTTCGTTATTCAATAATAAAAAGCTACAAATAGATTAAAAGACTCTTAAGCCCTTCGAGGATTTAGAACACACACAACGAATGTTCCACTTATGTTTTGAAGTTGCTTACTGGCAGCTGAGCGGGAGCAGCATGTTGCTCTAACACTGCAGGCTCACCATGGAGCATCATCTGTCCCAATTTGGAATTCAAGTTATGATTTGAATCCTATACATTTTATTCAAATTTAAAAATGGCAATCACAGAACACTTGAGGCCTTATTCATCAAACAATGAGTCATTCTGGAATTGCTGTCTTTCTTTCCTGGACTTGATGAACTTTGATACATGAAATTTGGCTGCCTTTGGTGCAATTGAATCAACAGTTAGAGCACTAGGATTGCAGTGATCAGCCTGGTTTGGAAACATGTCTAAAAGTTTCTGGTTCAATGTAAAAGCTGAAAGCACCTCCCACTCCTCTTTCCCCACTCCCCTCATCAAAGCCCTCACAGTCACCTGAAAGCAGGATTTAGCAGTAATCCATAGTCTATATCCTCCAAATATTTCAAAGACTACATATAACATTAAAAAGTGATAATTATTTGGTGGATCTGAACTGAGCAGATGACCCTGAAAATGGATTCTTGACCCAGAATTTTTTTTTAACCACAGAGAGAAAAGTCTTTAGCACTTGAAGAAATGGGACATCTTAATTTTAGCTTCCGATCACAGTTTATAAACTATAAAACAAATTTCTTTTTAAAGTCTTACAGGAACATGAAACGATCTTGACTAAGATTCCCCTGAGAAACCCTCAAAAGTGAATGGATAGTAAGATCACAAAAAGTGTTTGCCTATGATCTTTAGATGGCTACACTGAGCACACAGTCTACTTTCAGGTAATTTTCAAGTAAAAACCTTAGTGTAATCATAATGTATTGATTTGTTTTGCCTTGGTTTCCTTTCACAAATATATTAATCCACATTCCTTCTACCTGAAGCACTCAGAGGAGAAAGGCAAGATGCACAGAAGTAGGATAAGGAAGAAGGAGGTGGCTATGTTACCAAACATTTATTTGGATCCCATTTTAGGGAATACCCCATAAAGTCTCTACTGTGCTTATTCAGAGTCCTCTTTCCCTGAATTTGAATCTAGAGAGGTAAAATCTCATTTTCCTCTGCCAGAACTGGAACTATTTATTAAAGCAACAGAAAGAAAATGAAGAAGACAGAATTCATCTTCTAGACAAGGCTCAAGCCATATTAAACATGATGTTACGTGAACTTCTCCCCTCCTCCACCCTCCTTAATGCACCATATAGAGAGGCTCTCATGCTGTAAAGATGTCATATATACTTTCTCTTCACTCAAAGCTTCCTGAATAAAGAGAGATCTATTTGTCTCCATGGTGTTTTCGCCATTAACAGTATCAGAGCTGCAGGAACACAATGGGAGATGTGTTATCCGTTAACCTCTTGACTCAGAGATGTCCTGATGCTAAACGTTATTGCATTTTGCATTAGCACAGAACAGTGGGAGTTCTGTGACTGATGTAAAAGGGTTGAGAAGGGCCACAGAAGCTCTCATGTGCTCCATACTGCAGTTGGCGGTGGAGCACGAAGCACATAATTTTTGTCCAGAAAGAGCACAAATGGGAACCAGGGAAGGAGGTGGTGAATTTGACACATCCCCTCCTGTTCACCACTGAGATAATCTACACTGCAAAATGATATTCAGTGTCTGATCATAGACATTATCTTGGCAGAAACTAATTTACTTTTCTTTATTACCTTAGGCATCAGCAAACCACAGAATGAACAAGGGGATTAATATTTACTTTCTTCTTAGGCTACTTTTTCCATTGCCTTAATACGGCCTTCAGTGTTAGTAGCTTGATGTGGTAACCATTACTGAAAATGTTCCTTACTATTTTGCTTATGTCCCTTTGATGGTGCAGAGATAGAATTGGGGAAATACCCTTCCATGCTATAGGACAGGAGGATATGGAGTCTAAGAAGTAAGAGTCTACTCTCTAAATCAAAGATTACTGAGTGACAATCCCAGAATTGCAGAATATTCATTATGGGTCCTATAGAAACTATTCAGTTTCATTCCATGATTTTCCATATTTGAACAGTAGAGGTCATAAAGTTTAAGTGATTTGACTATGGCAGAACCAGGTTGGGTCCCAGCACTCATATACTCATGTCTCCAGGTGAAATCTCTTCACATGCACTATTCAAGCACGTGTCTGTTGAATGAAGTTGAATGTACTATGAAGATCTACAGGACCCTGCCCAATGTCACAATATCCCCATTTCTAAAATGCAACTTTTTTGTGAGCATCAAAGGGTTCTGTATTAATGATGAGAACTAAAATATATTAAAAAGACAGGCTGTGTGAGCTACAATTAAAGGGAAGAACTTGATGTACTTATCTAAAGATGGAAAGTCATCCTCAGGTTTCTTACCCTCAGCTTATGTACTTAAGACTTCTGGAGTAAAGAAGCATTATGTAAAACCTTGCTACCCTAGTGTGCGTGCCATGCATTAACAGCATCACTTGCCCTGAAGGGTTGGTTAGAAAGAATAGTAGTGATGTTGGTGGTTATTATATTTGTAGTTGGAACTTATGCTAAATATTTAGAAAACATATATTGGTTAAATTAAGGAAAACTTGGTTTACTCCTTTTTTCTAGATCTTCATGAAGCTCAGAAAAGACAATATGCCAAAGTCAACTTAGAGAAGGCTAGTGTTTGTCCTCACAAGGCTGTCTTTGGAAGTGCACACATTTCTGGGATAAGAAGGGGGCTTGTTGCACTGTTACATGTTAGCTTCAGTAGCTCTATTAATAAATCAAGTAGGAAAGAATCTGATGCCTGCTAATTAAGATGCACAGATGTCCCATCTTCAATAAAGTTTATAAACTCACTATTCTAAATGACCAGTCTCCTTAAATTGGGTCAGCAAAACTTTCTTTGCTAGATGAGGAAGGTCAAGATGGAAGCAATACTTCTGTGTTTTGAAGCTCATCAGTGAAGTAGAAAAACAGCTGGATTAACAGATTCTGAAAAATTTAAATATCATTTGTACCACCCATAGAGATATAATATCTTGATGATACACATCAAGATATTATATCTTAATATCAAAAGTGTATTCTGCCACAAGTTTCTTTTCCTTCTTAAACCCTGAGGTTAATTCCAAGAAGATACTATGGCCATTTGTCTTAAGGATGTACTTGGAGTTTACAGGGTTAAAAATGACTATCCATGAAATAAAATTCAGTGAAAATTTTCCTCGAGGAAATAGAACACATACTCACTAAAGATGAAGACAAGAAATACATTATTTTGGAAAATACTTTACCCATGCACTACTGCTGAAATTCACACTAAGATCAGTGTCTAAAGTGGCCTCCAACATCATTTATTTTTCTTGCAGTTCTCAAACTCTTTGTTCCACTATGAGTTTTTGGCTAAAAATCACAACAGTATGAGCTCCTAGACACTATAGCCATTCTAAAAGCATATAAGGCATTATTTAAACTCTGGTAGATACAACCTTATTTCTAAAGTCGGTAGAAATTCAATCTTAGTAACTTTATTTTGTCTTCAGAAGCAGGGCATCCCAAACACTAGCTTATTTTTTGGAATCACGGATATGTAAACCCACCCAAGTTTATCCCACTGAAAAGAAGAGGATCTTATTGTTTTGTAGAGAAAGATAACTTGATTAAAAAAAAATAAGAAGCTTTATAAATGTATAAACAGTACTAAGTAGGTCCTTATCTGTGTCAAGTGGCTACAGATGTTTAATACACAAACTCATCCAACATAGACACAGGTAATAAGTATGTTTAATGTTAACCTCATAATAAATGTCACAAAGTAATGACAGCATGTTCTAAAGCAAGGCATAGTCCCTTCTAAAGAGTGGAAGAATGAGCTAAGGAATAAAGACAGCACAGGACCCTTTGAGTCTTGCTCCTAGTTTTGCTGCAGAGTTTCAGGGTGGCTTGAAAGTAACACTGAACTTTCAAGCTGTGCTTCATTATAATGTGGGGCTAGTTATTCTTGATCTCTTAGTAACATGGCAATCACTGTAATTCACCATAAAAATATTTTAACATGAAATAAAAATCATGACACAGGAATTTCATCTTTTCTTTGAGGTAGCTGAGAGGGAGGGGGGAGAGAGAGAGACAGGGAGAGAAAGAGAGAGAGAGAGAGAGAGAGAGAGAGAGAGAGAGAGAGAGAGAAATAGATACTATCCCTACAGATGGCATAACCATTTCCTTTGACATATTTTGTATATTAAACTACCAGAAAATAATAAAATGGACTAAATAGCCTCGTTAAGTACCTTCTGACTACCCATCTGCATTTTCTACTGAAAAGTATCCAGACATGGAACAACTAACTCCATCCTAATTGACAGATCTGGATTTGAGCTGCTCATATGCTCTTGGTAGACTGTGGAATTTCAGTCTAAGATGGGTAAAATGTCTGTTGTTCATGACATTGGTTATTACTACGAAGTGACCAAGTTGCCTCGGGATAATCAATCTCTACATTATTAGTATTCCAGTCTCTTGGCATTTTTCCACAGAGGTTTTCACAGAGCATATCTCAATAACGGGGACATAAAATTGCATTTAAAGACTAACTTAGCCTAAAATCCAAAATATAAATTCCAAAACACGGCTCCTTATCTTGAAAACTTCCTTGAGTGGAGAGTACAAAATTCTTTTTAACTTGATGATATCTAAGAAAGTGCAATACAGTTGCAAAAAAATGGACTCAATTTGTAATGCCTTCCTGAGTTCATGTCCTTTGCCATGAAACTTTGTAGTAGTGCCCACTCTGGCTTCAGGACTGGCCATGTGGCTTCCTTTGACCAGCGAGATATTAGCAAACAAAAAGCAGGCAGAAGCTTCCAAGATCCTTAAGTCATTTGGCTTGTCCTTGTTCTTATTCATCTGCCATTGCCATAAGAATGTGCTAGAATTAATCTGTTGTCAGATATGACACATGACACAGAAATGAGCCACCCTGGTCAATCTAGTGGTCCCATCTTAGAGCTGAAAGCCAAAAGAAATGAGCCAGCCAAGACCAGAAAACCTGCCCAATGTAAATCACAGATACACAGACTCATCAGCTAAATATATGTTTATTGTATGCCACTGAGGCTTTGTGTTGTTTATCATGCAGCATTTTTGTGACAATGGAGAACTGATATACTGAATCCCTCAAAGTCTCAC
This sequence comes from Saimiri boliviensis, assembly GCF_048565385.1. Lineage (NCBI taxonomy): Eukaryota > Metazoa > Chordata > Mammalia > Primates > Cebidae > Saimiri > Saimiri boliviensis. Next base: position 57,684,813 of record NC_133454.1, read on the forward strand.
ATTTTTCTTAAACCAAAATCTAACCTAAAGAAACAGAGTATGAAAATACAGCATGGGTACAAGAATTAAACAAAAGTTGAATTCTAACATACCAGTGAAATAATTGTACCCAATCTTACCTTTCATAGGGAGAAAAGGCCTGGAGGAATCATGATCATTCTCACCATGTTGTTTTGTGCAAGACCCAAGGAAAGCTAGGAGGCTGTACAGTTATCTCCCTTGATGTAATTCTAAACTATACAACCTACTACCTCAACCTGGGAACATGCAATCACAATGGCTGGAAAATGACCATTTCTTAAGTAAGGAAATTACATGTTAGTCTTATAATGATTCTTCATGCTGTCAACTATTTGGGCCATTCATAAAAGATCACACATCAAAGAATCTGATGATAGAAGAGATAACACAAAAACCTTGGCTTGAGATGACTATGCAAACAGGAAGGGAGCAAATACTTGGGATTGGCCTTCTTGAACTATTTGTGCATGGAAATTATAGCAATGTTACATAGTGGCGATTCTTAACAATGTAAAGCCCTCTCATATCTGCTGACAAAATAGAAAAGTAGAAAAATATCGAAGCAATTAAAAAAATGATTAGAAAAGTAAATATTTCTCTGGTAAAATTGAAAAACTAGAATCAGTAAAGGATTGATATACAAGAAGAAATGGCTTAAACCAAAACACAGTGAAAAGACAAAAAACATGATTCTGAGCAAAATACAGATTAAGAAATACCACAGAAGCTATATTGAACATCCGCTCGGCAATATTTATCATGTATTTTACATAATTCTCGTATTTAGAAAGTGCTCCTTTTTCCAGAGTTGACTGAGCATTTTTTTCCTAAGTCTGTCCCCAACAATCTATTGGACAACCAACAAAATGTGTCTCTTTCTTTCCCTATTTGCATTTGTAATATTTTTCCCCAAGTCGGCGTCTCGCTTTGTCACCCAGGCTGGAGTACAATGCCATGCACTTGACTCACTGCATCCTCCTCCTCCCGGATTCAAGCAATTCTCCTTCCTCAGCCTCCCGAGTAGCTAGGATTACAGGCATGCACCACCATGCTCAGCTAAATTTTGTATTTTTTTTTCTTTTAAAATTGTTTAATTAGATACTTACATTAGATACACAGACTTTTGTCTTGGTTTGAGTCCCCCAACAAAGTATAGCCTGAGACATGGACTTCAGGGCAAGCAATTGGAGGTGACCCCAGGATACACAGTGAGGACACAGGGAGAGCAAGGCAGAGAAGGAAGAAAAGCTAATAAAGGGTGTAATACTGAGCATATTAAGCGTATTACTGAAGTAAGCAGCTTTTAATAGAGACAGGGCTTCACCACATTGGCAGGCTGATCTCAAATTCCTGACCTTGTGATCCGCCTGCCTTGTAATTTTAAACTGGATCTTTCCTGTATCTTCAGTCCCAGGAAAGTGCTGGAGCAGGAGATAGACTCTTATAAGCTTAGCAACCTCTTATCTCCATGTAAACTAAATTTTGGTCAGATCTATATTTTTCCATAAGGACTGCTTTGTGGTCTATTGGAAGCCACCTCTCTTCATTGCTTAGCTGGACTCTGGCTGTGCCTAGTAAAGGCTGTGCTATAAAGGAGCTAGGTCAGCCTAGGCAAATAGAGATGGAGGTGCGTCTGAGCACACACTGAGAATCTGCCTCATAATTCTACAGCACTGACTGTGTTCAAAAGACAGATCCAGTCTTGGTGTGATGGCTCATGCCTGTAATCCCAACACTTTGGGAGGCCAAGGCGGGCAGATCAAGAGGTCAGGAGATTGAGACCATAGTGGCCAACATGGTGAAATCCCATCTCTACTAAAAATACCAAACTTAGCTGGGCGTGGTGGTGCATGCCTTTAGTCCCAGCTACTCTGGAGGCTGAGGCAGGAGAATCACTTGAACCCAGAAGGTGGAGGTTGCAGTGAGCCGAGATCATGCCACTGCACTTCAGCCTGGCGACAGAGTGAGACTCTGTCTCAAAAAAAAAAAAAAAAAAAAAAAAAGCAGATTCAAATGCCATAGCACTGATGTCTCTTCATGCTATTCCACTTTCCTGGAAAAGAATGATTTTCCCCCCAGTGTTTCCAACCCTATTTCCTTATACAGCTTTGATGGAGTAAAACTGCTTTTTGTTCGGGGGGAGCCTGCCTCTGTTAGATCAAGGCTACCTAGTTTAGGGGAAAGACTAGGAGGTCAGTTTTATCAAGAAAACTCTCATTCATCCTTCAAGCCTCATTTCAAAGAGTACTCCTTCTGATTATCTCATAATTTTATATACGCATTTATGCTTTAACTGTCACATCATTGTATTACAATCTATCTGTTTATCCATTCACTGGACCCCAAGCTATGTGAAAATGGGGCCACATAATTCACCTTTGCCAATCTGGCATTATCTGCAATGGCTAGCATCTGTCACATGTAGAAGTTTTTTAAAAATGTTTGTCAAATGAAAAGAATATATGCATAAATGGATAAATGGGAGTATAAATGAACTTTAAGGAATGATGATTTTTATTTTTATGTCCAACCCTTTGTTCTTCCACTTATATTAAAATTTCACTCCTAGTAAGATGGATTTGCTATCAAGATTCCAGAGGGGAAAAAAATCATCATAGAATGGCTGAATTCAACCTGGCCAGTTTAACCTTAAATCCTGGATTGCTCATGGAAACCCAAGATGTATTTCCTAGTCTTCTGCTACTAGATGCCCACTTATGTAGATTTAACATTCACTGGGACACAGAAAGAAAATATAATTCATTTTCTTTCCTCTTAATTTGAAGTTTTTCATTCACTTTGCAGTGACACTGTGCCTAACTCTGTAAAGACAATCACAATATATAACCCTTATGAATGGGATACAAAGCAGGGGAAGGGCAGTAAGAGTTGACAAAGGAAGGCACGATAAAGAGAGGATAAGCTCCATGTGCTAAAGTGCTAGTCAATCAGCCACAACGCACAGTTCAGAGGGCTTTTAAATACCCAGAAATGGAAAAAATGATCTTTCCCTATGTACGTTCTTATTATGGGGGTCAAAGACATAAAGATGCTGCTCTTAGAATACTAATGGTTTTCAATACTCTGCTGTTTTGGTTGTGAATTTCCTTGTTTATTTACACTGATTTTAGCCCATTATCATGTATTAGTGCAATTATGGCTCATTACATAATTAGTGTAAATATTTGTAGGCATGTAATAACAACATGCAATTATGATATGGAATGATGTCATAAAAAGTCTTATTGAAAAGTGCAAGTGAAAAATAAAATAAGAAGTAGCATTTATAGGAGAACAACAGTGCTATATCTTTAGGTAGAGACAATCTATTGTACTTATTAACTTAAAAAAAAAATCTTCCATAGGGTCTCTGAACATGTGTAAACAGACTCTCATGCTGTCAAGCGTCGAGGTTTTAAGTGCTGCCGGCAGCAATCCTCCAAATGAAGTAAGGGTGAACGTCAAACAATGCTATGAGTGTCTGAGATTAGGAAGAAGCAGAGGCACCCCATTAGCAAACATATTCTATATTTGATTAAGCATTTGGAAGTTGGACAAATGTTATGATTAAAACATGGGATTCATTAAAACATGTGTCTGTACGGCTGACATGCAATTCTTCAAAGGGGTCCCTGATCAGATAATTAGTTTTTTGAAGCCAGAGTCATATTTTTGTCCTTTAGCAAAGTGCTGAACACAAAGTAAACATTCATAAAGGTTTGTTGAATGAATAAGAGAATGAAGGAATCATAATTTTTCTAGTCTTATGGCTATGCCAAATGTAAAAAGTGGCCTTTTTCCAACTCATACTTTATTAACTACCATGTTAGATTTTAATAAATCTTTGAATATCTTTGAAGCGTCATTCACATTGACTTCTCAGTACAACTTCAGTGCTATTACAGGCAATAGAAACTTTACAAAAATCTTAATTGGAGAGTCTAGGTGACATTTGATGGGATTAAATACTATCGTCAAACAGATAAGGATCCATAGGACCTAACAAATGTTGAGGAATGATTGGGAAGCACATTGGAGAAACAAGGAGTCATATTAGTTTAAAATTCAAAATTAATTCTATTATACACATACCATTTGTCCCATGTAAAGAAATATTTCCATTAATTTTGAAATATAAATAAGAAAACTTCTCAAGCTAAATCCCAGCTTCTCCCTCCCCAAACTCTGATGATGCAGAGTGAGTTGATTTATCAAATGCATTTCTTAAAGTAAGTTTTTTCTCTCTGTGTTTTAAAAAAACAAATCTAAGCCATGTCCTGGTATCATATCTTAAATATATTTTGATAGTGGTGATTTGAGAAATTTAATAAAACTAGTTTGTTTTATACTCATATTATTTCCTCCATGCAATAATAGCTGTTGAAATATTTTTTTGCAAGCCTTTCTGGGGAAATCCTGAAATTATTCTACTTTCTGCATGGTTCCTGTAGGATATTTGGTGTACTCTGAGGGAGCCCCAAAAGAGTAATTAATATCTACAGAACCATTTATTCATGAATGTGAAAGGAGGGAGAAATACTAAGTTTCATCATCATGTAAAATATTTAATATCCTGTTTCTTGTGGCCAATGTCCAGGGGCTCTGGGCTTTCCACTAGAATATTTTCTAACCATATGAATCAAAGTTTGAAGCCTTTAGAAACTTTGAAAGGGCCAACTGCTCTATATAATCTTTTCTCTTGGGAGAAAGTATTTATTTAAAAACCTCCTTAAAAGAAGTAATCTGGCAGTCACCTACTGGCCATTTTGCAGTCCCAGTATTGTTTCTGTACAGGGAATATCGGGAGCTCAGGGTCCCCACGGATCCATGAACTCCATCATTAATCTCATGGCAGTACACTCAACAGCAGGTTAGAGGGATGATGAGTAGAGATGTGATTTTGCCATTATCAAACAAGTATTTATCTAGTGGAGGTACAGTTTTAATTTCTTAGCAGTTTATTCATTCCAAGTTAACCACTTCAAAGAGGCATATAAAACCAACCAAGCAAATTGTTTGTTTATCAGGTAGATAAAGTCCTTAGGCAAACAATTTATATAATACACACCAACGAAGACAGTCTTTCACTTTTGATTGTATTATGCCATCATTCCGTAATAAGGCAATGCTTTCTCCGCAAGCAGGAAGTTGAGCACTATAGACAAGCCTCCTCAATGCTATGCAAAGGAAATTCAAAGCAAATGCATGGAAGTAATGTCCTCTTGGCCTAGCAATTACAGAGTTCCATATTCTACCCCTTATACATATGTCAGGTGTATCTAGGCTGTCCTAATTCCGAAATACAAAATCTCCTTTCTATACACTAGGCAAATGAAAGAGTTTTAGTTATTCCTCAGTAGGTCTTATGAGGAGACAAACTTTATCCATTTGAATTTCAAACTTTTTCTAATGTTAACCCACCAACTACTTCATGTTGACTTTTTTTTTGTTAGAAGAGGACACACACACACACACACACACACACACACACACATCTTAAGGGAATTTCTGGCACTATGTTTTACCAAAAGGGAATGCAAAAGTTTTGGAGTCACCCAAATCTGATCAACTTTTCACCCTGGGTTCTGTTTACTGATTCCTCAGCTCACATTGTTGGAATGAGACAAATATAGCCAGTTTTTCTTTGATCTGTGGTCAGTTTAGCTTTTCAAATCTGGCACAATTGTGACATTTAAGAGGCAAGGGGATAAAATTATTTTCATTCCAGTCTTTTAGCAGGATAAAGACTTATAAAACAGCTCTAGCCAAATATGAATTTGGACCTAAACTGGAGATTTCTTTTTTATAAAAAGTTCTTCTTACACTAATGGGTATTTATAGAAGTATAACTAGTTAAGCAGTTAAACACATCCATTCTGATTTATCAGTCCTTATCTTCTTAAGCAAAATTATTGGGGAAATGGGGGAAGAAGAATTGGAACAAAGGAAAACTCAAAAACTCAAATCAAGGTGAAATTGGTTGTGGAAACATGTTTGCCACTTCCCGGAATATATCATAATAACTTTGACAACAATTAGGCTTACAGAAAACAAAACAAATGCTTGTTTATCTGTTTACTCATCACTCCACAGTAAGTTGTCCCAATCACTCAAATTCTTGCTGCCTCACCTGCAAGCCCAGCCTTCTAATTTGACAGCTGAGACCAGTTACAAGAGATATGGGAATTGAGGGCAGGCCTGTTAATTAATCACTGAGGAACCTCATTCATTTCAGGACAAAAGATCTCTTTCCTCCACATCAGCCCCCTTTTCCATTTTTATCGATAAGAAAACTAAGAGGAAGAACGGGAGAATGAAATAACTTGAAGGGATATTGACTGCCATATAGGCACAGCCCGAGGTCTGTGAGATTGCCTAACAGACACATACCTATAGACACAAGCTTGTGCAGACTAACACCACAAGTTCGGATCTACGGGTTTGTGGCAACAGGCCTCAATATCTTCTCTCGTTTGGGGGTGTGACATGTCTGAAAATGAAAGGTTAAAACCATTCATCCAACAAAAGAGTCTACCATTCCATTGTCTTATGCCAGAAATAGAAAGGACTTCATCCTGCTCTCACAAAAGCAAAAGTTAAGCAACATCTATGTTCTCCCCAACATGCCTCCCTTGTTTTCCACTTTTTCCATAGATCCAGTGGACTTTAGTTAAACCTCATCATTTTACTGTTTACATATGGAAGACTCATTTATTCGCTGCTAAACACACAACCTGGGCAAAGTTATATAAACATGGCAAACCAGCAGAATAAAGAAAGTTCTTTAAGTTGTAGGCAGAGAGAGAAAGAACACATGAGAGACCAAATGCAAGTTCATTCCTTTAAATACCTATCATTACATTAAAAATGATGGTGAAACTTTCATTTTTTCATTTGCATTCTGGAAAACAACTGGAATAAACTTAGCACGTACTACCAACAGATTTGTAGGCATACTTTTTTGAAAACCACTCTAGAGATTTTCAGCTATATTAAGATCCATCTTCAGGAAAAGTTTGCATTTTTGTTCCCACCCCCACACTTACTATTGATTCAAACACCAACAGTGAGCAAATTTGGATATACTTTATAAAATTTGAACCATGAAAGAAATTACATAATTGTTCTCCCCACAAAACCGTTTGAGAGTACGGGGGTGAATCTGCTTCAGAGATCTTCTTATAAAATGATTTCATTTGTCAACATAACATTTTTTTCTGCAAAGCCAATGTTCTACATAGAAGGAAAGATCCAAGACAATGAATTTTTATTAATGGCGGCTTTATGAATTATATTGAAGACAGTCATAATCATAAACACTTTATATACACACGTTAGAAAGAGAAATAATTCCCTGTCCTAGAAGTTGGGAAACACATATGACTCCATTCCTTTACATGACCTAAAAAGAGATCTTTTTAACTTTTGTTAGCTATGATTATAGATCCTGGCTCTCAAAATAATTATCTCATTTGCCTCAACAAATGGACATTCACTCACTCCTTTCTCAAGAACCTGGGGCCAGGCACCAGTGGCTCATGTCTGTAATCCCAGCACTTTGGGAAGCAGAGGTGGGCAGATCACTTGAGGTCAGGTGTTCAAGACCAGACTGACCAACAGGATGAAACCCTGTCTTTTCTAACAATACAAAAAAATTAGTTGGGCATGGTGGCATGTGCCTGTAATCCCAGCTACTCTGGAGGCTGAGACACAAGAGTTGCTTGAGCCTGGAGGCAAGGTTGCAATGAGCCAAGATTGTGCCACTGCACTCCAGCCCCAACAGAGTGAGACTTTGTCTCAAAAAAAGAAGAAGAAGAAGAATCTGGGAGACGAAATGAAGCCCTACTAATAACAAAAAAAAGGCAGAGATGAATTGAGGAATTATTCAGAGAAAAGAGCAGGCCCTCATGTATGCAACCTAAAACATTACATCAAGAGAACAGGAAACCAACAGTACCATGAACAGAAACTGAGACATAACCATTCATAGATAGTTTGTTGTCTCCCTGTCTTATCACAAGTGAGCGGTGGTACAGTTGCTCAGAGCCTGCTGGTGCTGCGAAGGTTGGCAAAACTGAGAATTTAGTCGTAGCTCTCTGGCTTAATTTTCGGATCCGAAGAAACAACAATAGCAAGTGGAAGTAAGTCGTATCCAAATCAGTCACCCCCAGATGGTCTTTACTTAATTTATTTTATTTTAAAATGTTCACTTCCTTTCTAAAATAAAAGATTTTTAAATAAGCTCTGAGCTGCTTCTTTTCCTTCCATCTCTCTGACAAAGGCATGGGGCTAGAGGTATTTGAGGATGGGCACTTTGAACACTGTTAAATATTGCTGGAATGTGGGGGGTGTAGGAGCTCCTATTATAATGGAACAGAATAAGCCCAAGGTCTCAGAGTAATGAGACCAAACTGTTACCATCACGCTTATTAAAAATGATACAATATTTGTTAGCAATAGACTAAGATCTTTCAAAGTGGTACACTGAGGCATTCCAATAGCACCACTTCCATAAATTTGCATGGCACTCTTGACCTCCATAGAAAGGAGCTCAATGCTGCGTTTCAGCTGGGGGCAGCTCTCCCTTTTCTTGGCAAATATAGAACAGAAAGAAGTTTTTCATTTCAAATGGTTTATAGCATTAACCTGCAAACAATCCCAAGTTTCAATTTTAGAAAATAAAAGAGCAACCAGAAGATAGCTAGGCTGCAGAAAAAAAAAAAAAAAAAAAAAAAAAAAAAGAGAGAGAGAGAGAGAAGAAAATCAAATACTGACCTAGTAAAGGGATGGTTTGTTTGGGAGTAGATATTTTTCCTAAAGTATTAATTGAATATAACCCTTAAGAATCTTCTTTGTGTTCAGGAGGAAAATAGGTATTTTTCCAGAAGAAATTTTGGCTTGCTTCATTAAGCAAGATTCCTCGGGCTCTCTTAGTAATATTGACAAGTTGGAAAAGACGGGTTAATGCTGATAAACAATGACAAAAGCAGAGTAATGTAACTTATAGAGCAAATATGTAATTTATGTTATTAAACATTTTCAGGTGGTAAAAAGCCCTTCAATGACACTAAAGGGAAACTGCCTGCATCATGAAAGCTAAGATCAGATCCTACTCACTGAATATGCATGGGAATAGTTTCATAAAGTGCCATATAGTATTACCAATCTAGGACTAAAATTAAAAAATCAATATTGTTATTATGCAATTTATATAAGCTCTATCTTCCAGGAATTCAGAGCACATGGCAGGCTTTTTAGAGCCAATCCTGTAATACTTATATTTTTTAAATCAAACGCCCAAGATAGTGACAGAGTTAAGGGGCAGTGCCTGCTAGTTTCAAATGCATGTTATGATTGCTCAGAGCCTGCTGGTGGGTGCTGTGAAGTTTGGCAAAACAGCAAATTTAATTGTAGCTCTATGGCTTAATTTTCAGATCCAAGAAACCAAGTGCTGTTCAGTAATAAATTTAAAAATTTTGTCCAAACTCCATACAGTTGAATGCCATGCCTGCTCTACTCATTGGCTACAAAAATTATAAAACTGGGTAAAAAATTAAGTTTAAAATGTAGTTATTCTTCATTTTATTAAATCATTCAAGCATGCCCTAAAAATTTGCAACACTCGAGGAAATGAAAGTTTTGGGAAAATTATAGAAAAACGTCATTACCTGAAAAAGGTCACTTCTTATGTAAAATTTTAAACCTGCTTCCATCTTGCTAGGCTAATATCTTCAAATCATCCACCTGCATCTGGAAAATAAGACATTTAAAATATTTTAAAATGGGTTAAGAATTTTTACTTGTTTTTCAGTTGGTTTCTTTTGCCACCCAATTCTTTTGTAAAGTTGAAAGTAACACTAGAACAAGAGTAAAAAGAAAAACAAAAACTGAAATAAAAGTATTTCAAGAAAAACATCGCGAACCATTATGTTTACTTTATTTCCAGAACTACACATAATAAATAGGTTCTGCAAATAAGTAACTTCACATTTTTCCTGGAATTCCCCTGGCTACCCATGGACCTTGAGAACAATTTTACCAGAAAAACTATCAAATAGGAATGTGAAGTCTCGGAATATGCCCAAATTTTTGTACAAATGTTTTATACCAAACCACTCACTTGCTAAGCATGATTAAGAGACAGGCTATCTATAATTAAGAATAGTTTAAGGTGTAATCAATGAATTGGGCAGTGAGTAGCTGGCGTGATACAGCACCACTGAGGCATCATTTTAACTTTTTTACTGTGAAATGATTCAGGAGTCATTTCTCTCTGCTGACAGGGCTGTTAAAAAGAAGCAAATACCTGACTGTGGCGGATTCATGAGTCTACACCTCCGCACCACAGCAGGGTAGGTGGCTTCCATTCCAGTGTCTTTTCATTGGCCATGTTTTGGACGCAGAGTTTGCCTTTCCTTCATTGTCCCTTTACTAATGGAAGGCGAACTCACAGTGCAGCTGCTTGCAAAGAGGAAAATTTATTTGAGTTTTGCCTGGCTGTGGATTTGAACACTGAATCCATGGTGATGTCAGCAGAACACCAACAGAAAGATTTCCTGCCTTCTATCACCCTTCCTTCTTAAAGATGTAGATCCTATTAAAAAAAAATCTCAGTGGATCTCCTTTGTCCCAAAGAGATGGGACAATTTGACCAGACAATTTTTTATATGGGAAGGATAGGAGGAAGAAGGAAGGAAGGAGAGAGAGAGAAGAAAGAAAGAAAGAAAGAAAGAAAGAAAGAAAGAAAGAAAGAAAGAAAGAAAGAAAGAAAGAAAGAAAGAAAGAAAAAAAGAGAAAAAAAGAAGAAGAAGGAAGGAAGAAAGAAAGAAAGAAAGAGAGAGAGAGAGACAGAGAAAGGGGGGGAGAGAGAGAAGGGGGAGAGAGAAAAGAGAGGCAGAGTGAGAGAAAAGAAAAAGAGTCAGAGACAGAGAAAGAAAAGAAAGAGCAAGATAATGAAGAAAAAATAAAGAGAAGGAAAGAAAGAAAAAGAGAAGGAAGGAAGAGAAAGAAAAAGGAAAGAAAAACAATAGAAAGAAACATAAGACAAAGAAACAAGGAAGGAAGGAAGACAAAGAAAGGAAAGAAGAAAGGAAAGAACGAAAGAAAGAGAGAGAAAGAAAGAAAAAGGGAAAGCAAGCAAGCTTGCTCAAATCGAACCTTTGGCGTTCACTCTGACACGGGTGTCCCCTGAAGCAGGGGAGACGCTAGTGTTTGGTCTCCTATAGCTTTTCAGTTTTTCTGATCTTTCCTCTCGTCCTTTGCAGTCATTGGTTTTTGCCAAAAGATTCAATCACCTCAACAAAAGAGGCACATCCAGTAATTGCTACTACTCCAAGAGTAATTCATTGGTGCCAATCGTCATGCCACCTTTTATCCACCTGTGACATTGCCATGAGGATATCAGACCACAGAGTGGGAGCAGCTCTCAAGGATGTGACGCAGAGGCTTTCGGCACCAAAACCAGCTAGCTTAAGTAGAACTCATTCTTTTTTTACCAGGAAAAATTGACCAGAAGGGCGTAGGGAGAGAGGAGACTGGCAAAGTACTGTCATTCTTTTCATGTTTCTTTCACGCAAAGGGAACACTGAAGACTGATTGAGATTTATAATCCTCCCCCCACCACACCCTTCCCGCATTAAAAAATATTTTATGTAAATGATAAACGCAAGTGTGTACAGGTCAACTAAAGAGAAGAGACATGGAAAATGGTATAGTAGAAGATACATTGGATGAAAACAAAAGACACTCTCAGATTATTTGAAGAGTGAGCTTATTTTTCTGCAATTAACAAAATGTTAAACCCACAATGTTTTAAGTGAACATTTTCACTTAAAACAGATGTATAACAAAAATCAACTATTTGAGAGTGAGAAATTGAAGGCAAATTCACTTTTGAAAACTAGATGAAACAAAAGAGAAACTTTGCCAATAACAAGTCGTTCTGTGTGCGCTGGCTAAGGGATAGTACTTTCACTTTTGAAAGGAATAAGTTTGCTCAGGATGACAATTTTTCTTCATTTTTAAAACGCAAACAATAATGCCAGTCGTTAACTTCCTTTCTAGCTATTTTGCCAATGAAGCAGGGAAGGAGAATTGAAATATGAAAAAATAATAAGACCTTGATTCTGACATAGAAACATCAGGCATGTATTTTTAAAAATCAGATGACTGTCATCTCTTTAACCGAAGTGAACTATATGCTACATAAATGCTTCCTAGATGCCAGCCAACTTTAACACTTTCTATTCAAAGCTATGTTTTGTTCTTGATATATCACAATTAGATTAGAAAGTGCATGGATAGGATGGCTTGGGAAGACTGGAAGATTGAATCCTGCAAGAAAAGGGATACATACTATGTAAAGAGTGAGTATTCTTTAGGGTTTTGACTGCATGACAATAGAGTCTTGTTCTGGGAAAGTTATAGAGGAGCCTGGAATGTCCACAATGATACTTACAAAAAGAAGCCTTCAAACCCAAGAAATGATATACAGCTGAAACAGAAAGACCTTTGCCTCACTCGGAGTGCAGGTCCACTCAGAAGAAATGCCACGCACCCCTCTCTGTCTGCATTTCACCCTAGCAAGTTTCTCCACCTAGGACTCTCCATGTCTATTGATTTCCACACTTCTCTCTTTGTTTGGAACAAAAGGCAACCAACTAGAAGATGATTTTATATGCTCTTCACCAAAAGGAAGTTGGGAAAGAAAAAAAAAGCATTCAACTATTTTACTTACTTCTTGCTCTCAACTTTTCCCCAAAGTTGATCTAGTTATTTTGCTTTCCAGCCCTCCATCAACCTTCTAATTCTTTTTCATACACACACACACACACACACACACATACACACACACACACACACACTTGTCTGGTCCAATCTGGTGCCTGCTTAAGAACAACAGAATGACAAGCAACATCTGTTGGTAAAAAAGCCAAAGTCGAACCTTAACATTTTTTTGGCTAGGTTTCTTTTTCCTTTTTTTCCCGATTCTAAAATGGGAGGGGACAGAAAGAGAAATATGAAGATTTATATTCAGTATCGGCTCCAGTGAGGCAGCATCTATACTCCCCTAGAGCTATTTCAAGGTAAAAACAATTTTAGGTAAAACCACTGCAGAATATATGGTTGTCTCCCCTGCAGCAAGCCCAGCCACATAAAATCTAACATATCAAATCCCTAAAAATCAGGGCTTTTTCCTAATAGCTTTATATTCATCTTCCAATTAGAATTACAGGATCTTTTGTACTAGGGAAGGAGTGATGAGAGATAGAAAGAGAGGTGAGTAAGACAGAAAAAGAAAAATAGCAGAGAGGAAAGGAGCGTGTCGTTCCTCCCAGATTTTATAACCCAGGCGTATAACAGGCACATTTACACTTGTGCCACACACAGGAGCGTGCACTGCAAGCAGCAAGGCTACGGCAGAAATCTGCACAGCTGCAGCCATCAGAAACGGGCTCTCTCATTCCCCCACGGAGAGGTGGATTTCTGGAAAGCTACCAACAGACCACAAGGTCACAATGCAAAGGATCAGAGCTCCCTCAATGTGAGGGGGGTGGGGAGTGGAAGAGAGGAGAAGGAGCTGGTAAAAAAAAAGAGAAAGCCTCAGTCGCCAAATGAAACAATTTTGCCCCCAAGAAGGGAAACGGGACTGTCAGAAACTCAACTCCCATTTCACTCAGGGTTTGGAAGAAACCCACACACATTAAGGGAAAAATAAATGCAGACAAGTTGCTAAGGAGACTTGTGTAAACTCCAAGCGCAGACATATTTCTTGGCCTTTCCCCCTACGCTCCATCTTGTATTCTGATCACGCTGCTCTGCGGCAATGTTGCACCAACCTTCTGCATTAATCTTGGCCTTAACAGTGCATTCTGGCAAAGCACACTGGTTGTAGATATCATCATATTTCAAACTTAACAAGTTAAAAGTGTGTGTGTGTGTGTGTGTGTGTGTGTGTGTGTGTGTGTGTGTGTGATTAGTTGGGGGGAAAGCAGGGAAATTTTAATTTGGAATTGTTTAAACATAGGTGTTGAACAAAGAATATTTACAGTGCATATTTTGGGAGCAATGGGGAAAGGGATAGGCAAAACATCTAGCACTGGAAATTTCCCTTAGCCTGTAGATTCCTTCATTTCTCTGTACTCCTAGACTTTTTCCCCCTCCCACATCTTCTGTTAAAATCCTGTGGCCCTGGCAGATGCAGGCAGCGCCTGCATCACTGCAGATGACAGCGTAGGGTCCTAGGCTTCTGCAGAAAACAGTTCATTCCACAAAGTTGAACCATGCTCCCCTACTCAGGGTATCCCAGAGAGATCAGCTTTTTGAAAACAAACTGGGTCAATTCATAAAACATCTAAACCAAACCTGTGTAGGATAAAAAACCAGCTAGCATTTTGGAGGAGGGATTTCAGCCTGATGCCCACCCTCTGGAGCTGAGATCTTGTCCCACAGTGACACATCTTCAGCTGCAGCTGATATGTGTCAACATTTGATTTAGAAGAAAATTAACATTTTCTTTCAGGACAGAGATGTTTGTACTGTAGAAGCCAATGTTTTCCTTTCTCAGCCTCCTGTATTAGAATTTCTAAAATCTTCCCAGGACAGAGAGAGGATAGACAACAAATGTCCTAAATAATCGCGTAGAGCACCGTAGCAAACTATATGCCCCAAAATCTAATCTGTGTGTAGGTTCACATGTGTGACTTTGCATGTGTGCATGCATGTGTGTTTGCATGTGTGCATGTGTGTTAATCTGTTTGTTCCTTTGTGTGTGTGTGTTTCCTCTATGTGCATGCATGTATATTTGAAGACACATATTTGTGTGTATGCAAGTGTGTATGCTTATGTGTTTGTGTTTTTGCAGGTATGTATGCATATGCGTGTCTATATGTGTGCTTGTGTGTACTTGCTCGTGTGTGTGAACGTGTGTGTGTGTGTGTGTGTGTGTGTGTGTATTTCCCTGCCTCGCTATGATAGTGGGATTAGAGAGATGTGTCCCAAGGCAGTTGGAAGGTGGGCCATCTCCTCAGTCCCTTCTCAAATTAGAGTTCACAATGTTTGCCCACCAGCCACAACAGAAAAGCTCCAGTGACGAGTAACCAATCAAGCCTGCTGATTTAGTTGCAGTCCTTAGAGGGGTGGCCACGGGACAAGATCCTGGTGAAGGGATGGAAAAGTCTTTGCATTCTGCAAATGGCTGGGTGTGTCTCTTCGTGCTCCAAGAAGGCTATGCATCTTCCATCTCTTCCCTCGCCAACCTCTATTTGGTTTTCACACTTCAAGGCTAAGGCAAGCTGTGCTGCCTCAGTTGAAATAAGGCCGCCAAGCAAATCTTAAGCTAGCAAGTCGGAGATTTTGCAACTGCCATTTGTGGAAAAAGACACTGTCCTGTAACTAGCCCTGCTTGCCTACCCTTTACACATAGGAGAGCCCAATTTTAGGGAAGGGGAGATCACTGGAGTTTTTTTTTTTTAATGACCTTATCCCTACAAAGCATATCCTCAGATGTTTTATGGCACTAAGCCATCATGACAAATCAAAATGAGAAATGACCCTGAAGAGAGAAGCTCATGGTGGGCATATCTCAGCAGACCATTGGGCAATTACCCTGCAACCTGCTTGGCCTGGTGGCAGGGCAGTGACACCTGCATTTTTTCATTTGTCCATGAAGCTACAGTAGCATGATCCCCAGAAAATCCTGCCTAGGCACCTGTTGGCCTATTTTTTCTGCCTGCTGGGTCTGGGAGAATTGTCTCACCCTAATGTAAAGATATATTTGTTAGGATACTGCAATGTTCTATATAATCAAAGAGAGGAAGAACTAACTTACAGGATCAATGCAACAAATGGTCCTAAAATAGAAGATTCTTTCCCATGTAGATTGCCAAATAAAATGCTTTCTATTGTAAGTTGGCTCACTGCTTTCTCAAATTCCCTGAAGAATAGAAAACACATGAGATGCCTTTCATTATACCACCTGCCCTCCCTCCAACCTTACCAATTCTTCGTGGAAAAAGGAAAGCTATTAGTAAAGAAACAAGCAATATGGCTAGGCCAGCCTGGATGGGAGACTGCACCAGACACATACGGCATTTGGTTAACTTTCAGGTAGAAAAAATATAGTTTTTAAAAACATACTGGAAAATCCTAAAGAAGCGTTTTTTTCTGAGATGCAGAAAGAAAATTAGCCAAATTAACAGTGGCTGGAAAATTTAAATGCTTCCCAGACACATTGCAAAGAATAAAGTAACACAACTTCCATTTCCAACAGGGGTACTGGGCTATGTTTGTATAAATGTGTAGATTTGTAAACAGACTCAAGTACTTGTCATCCGTATCTCTCACTTCTAGCCTTGAGGTCAAAGAACACATCTTTTTCACATTGTGTAAAGTGACCTTCCTTTACTGCACTCTAAAATTCAGTCTTATGCTCTACATACAGATTAAGGAACAGAATGTTCTGCCTCCATCATTCATAAGCTAATGCTTCAGATTGTGAAATGCTTTACACATCATTCAGCAATTGTCTCCCAAATCCAGTTGGTATTATCACTCCACACTGCATAGAGAGTTAACACAGAGAAAAAGTTAAGCGTCTTTCCCAAGCTCGTATATTATTGTAATGACAGCATGAGAATTCAGTATTTTCTCCCCTCCTCAAACTGAGGAGAGGGTCCTAGGTCTGGCTGAAGGAATTTGGAGGTGTCCCTTCCCCCATTCTGCATTATCAGTCAGCTGTTTTGTATCACATTTATTCCCAAGGTGTAGAAAACCCCAGCCACGTGGCCTCCAGTAGCTGCCGTCTCTGTCAGCCCCAAAGACTAAGCAACCAATGGTTCATCTTGGGGACTGGCAACAGAGGTCAATTTGGGTTCAGAGCAGATTCCAGCCATGTATTCTACTCAAGCCAATCCATTGGCACATTCCTGTTATTCTGATCATGAGTAAAGATGACAGGCCTCACTCACCATTCTGCAAAATGGTTTATACTATCTAGACTAAAACTAAAGCCCATCTTTCCATTACCTGAGGTAACTGTCAGTGCTCTCTGAATTTTTATTGATTTTATATATGGGACAGGGTTGAGGGGAGGACAAATTCAAGATTTGAAGAGAGAGTATCAAGCACAAAGTATCCTATGTAAAATATTTATGTTTTCTATATATCCACAAGCTAGGTGGTTATTAACAGATACTTTAAAAATTGCTAGTGTCTCTCAGGGGGCATTCAAATGGTTACGATGCTATTCTTGGGTAAAATTAATCCATAATATAATTATATCTGTATTTTCATCTCACAGAAATAATTTATTTCTGACCTTTAATGTGAACCAGACATCACCTCATGGATGGCTCACAGAAGCAGGGTCATATTTCCCATTTCATTTCTTTTGGTTTGGTATTTTTGGGGTGATAGACAAGAATGGGTGGGGTAAGTGGAAAGTCAAATCTTGGCTCTCATCTAAATGGTTTGTAAACAGAAAAGGCTGGCAAAAGCCACAGACACAGTCCAAAACTCCTTCTGGAGACATTTTAATCATACTATGAAGAACTTGAGATGCCACCATTTTTATTTTTATTTTTAAAAATTAAGCCACTTACTCCAACTCTAACCAACTGATTGGAGCTTTTTTGGAAACTGAGATGGATTCTGAAATCATGTCTGATCATGGTAGGAAACAGTTTTTATAAGTACATAGTAAGTTATCACTGCCATGGAGGAAGGGGGTTGATGATAAAATGTAGACCAAATATTTGCCATTCCTGGCTGCCCCCAAAAATTTTCTGTATTGGCATGTCTTTGTCTTTCTCATGATAATAGAAGAAAGCTATTCAGTAGCTTATCTGTGATCAATATTTGGGTTCCTGAGAATAATATTTTTGTTATTATATCATTTCTGGACATTCTTGCTCATAAAGAAGGAGTTCAGGTTGATTTTATCTTGCATTAACCAGGTCCAACACATTTCATTCACACAATCTTTAGGGTACAACCGAAGTTACTAGAGCAAGGTAGAAAAAAACAAAACAATGCTCTTCCCCTTTCACCCATCGCTGGGAGATGCACACCTGCTGATAGCTAAGACTCTGTTAAAAGCCAAAAATCAGAAAAAGAGAAAGTTTGGTGCAGCCAGAACCCTCAAATCCATTAATCCTAAGTCTAATTCTCTTTAGAATCTAAGTAAGACAATATATTTTACAACAAAAACCTCTCCCAGGTCAATGCCACAAAACAAGACTGGCATGACTATTTCTTCTGGGAAGACTGGGAAATAAATTCCCAGTGATGGGTGAGGGCAAGCAAGGGCAAGGAGAAGCCATTGTAATGAGCTGCGGATGCTTTCCATCTTACCTTATTGACTTTGCCAGGCTCCCTCCTGCTAGAAGCTTAGACAGCTATGGTTGAACAGGACATAAAAGGAGCAGACTTGCCATTTATTTAGGACACTCAGCCACAGACAGAGGCACCAGAAGAGCTTAGGTCCTAAGGAAACTTCATCACTGTAAATGAGGTCTTGCTATAAATTCAAAGGCTCACTAAGGGGCTACTGTTCCTACAAGGAGGTGAAGCTTCAGTCTGAGGTCCAAGTAATTCAAATAAAAGTCCCTTTTCAGAGACAGATGCCTAAAGGCACCACATTAGAGATTCTCTCACTCCTATTGATCTAGATTTATCTGCTGAACTCATATGGTGGGCCATGAAATCCACCTTCCCCAGAGACAAGGCAGTTAGGTATTGATTCCAACCTGTGGGGAAACTCATTCTATTTTCACATTTCCAAGATGAGGCAGAGAACACTTTCCTCCCCTCAGCCCTCAGGAGCTAACATTATGGCCTAGAGAGGTGAAGACTTTCCACCCATTGAACAGAGGTCATTGGTCCTTTTTTTTTTTTCTTGAGCAAAATAGATAGGGCTCACAGGTCTTCATGAAGTTGGACTGTTATCTAGTTCATCCCTCCATTACCAGGGAGGAAGACAAATGGGTTCTGCAGCCCCTCCCCACTTTCAGTACATTTGGCAAATGAAGATGAAGGGTCAGGGCCGCCAGATGTTTTTCAGTGACCTGTGTGCATGAAGCCAGGGATTAAGATCAAGTCGCTGATGAGTTTTCCTGGTGGACCTGGAGTCCCCAGCAGAAGCGGTGACCACAGGAGACAGGAGCCCCTACCTCTGAGGTAGAAATTTTCAAGGAGACTTAGAGGCTTGACCTCCAAAGGAAAAGCCTGGTTGGAGATTAGACATAAAATACAATAAAAACTCTGTCTGGAACAGGTTTACATAGAATCCCCTGGGTAACAAAAAATTATGAGAAATTCCAACCAGGAGTTCAGCTGAGCATCAGAACCTTCGTGTCTGCACATCTGTAAGTCCTATTAGTGTTTGTTAAGATTGACTTGGCCCTGGATGGATTTGGAAAATGCAGTTGCCCTGAAGGGGTCATGACAATATGAGAGCTAACACATGGCTGCCTCAAACCTCTCCTCAGAGCTTCCTTTTAGGGGGATATGAGCAAGTGGATTGCGAGCCCCAGGGTACCCTCATCCTAAATTATCACCCCCCATCCACATGCAGAAATATAACTGTGTGTCTCCCCAGCAACTGTTTAGTTGATGCCAGTTTGGAGGTAGAGATGTTGGCGTTTTGCTGTTGAAACCCAGAGCTAGATTTTCTTCTTAGCAGTTCACAGCCCTTCTAGACCCATGGCAGACAAAGGCATCACCAAATCCTCACTAAGCTAACATAAAAGCCCTGAGAAACAGAAACCCTCTCTCTCTCTCTAACTGCCTTTCTTACAACATATGGCCAACTGGCCTCACTAATGCTAATACGATGAAATTCCTATTTAAACATCTTAGCAGAGGGCTCTAAAATGGCACTGTCTCTACTGTGCAATTTCTTTCTTTCTTTTTTTTTTTTAATTTTCTGTTAGATCTCTGCCTTTACTAGATTCCCACTTCCCCGCACACACATACCTCACAAATGGGCTGTGCCAGATGGACTCTTAATCATAATAATCAGCTGGGAAATTAAATGTTAGAAAATCCAGCTAGTCGCCTGAATTTTCCCGCTTGAGATTAGGGCCTGAGCTGTCACCATGCCCTATATGAGACCCAGGCTGCCTTTTAAAGAAGGGCCAATGTAACAGATCCAGTATGGGCTTCATGTTTTATGGGTGTTTGTGTTTCTTTCCCGGAAAATGACTGTAGCTCAATTCAGTTTTGTTTCAGTTCTGACGGCTGCTATTAATACCTCCTATTTACAGAACACACACCTCAGAAGAGCTCAAAACATTTACAGAAATTAGCCAAGCCCTGCAACATCCTGTCAAGTATGCAGGGGCTAGATCGTACTTTCTTCATTTCAGAGGAAGCAAATGAATTATTAAGAGGGCAATTTTTTTTACTATGCCACAAAGATAGGACACCATCACCCCCTCATTTCTGGGGTTCTGCCAAATAAAATGGGTTTTTCTTTTAATATTGTACTCAAAAGCTTGTTACACCAGTATTTTTAAGACACACACAGGCACACATCATGATGTAAAATCCTGATGTGCAAATATGTCTTCTTTCCATAAATCTCCCCACAAGTATTATCACAGGTTTCCTCTAGTAGGTGATCAGTAAGGATGATTGACTGGTTTGCAATAAACCTAACATCTTTCTGGAGTATTTTTCTTCATCTTTTCCTAGAAGACTCCCAGATTCTGCTCAAATGTTGTTTCCTCAAGTGACTATGAGGTTCCATCTGCAGCCAGGGTTTTGGTGATTCTGTAGTACCCACCTCACCCAGCTCTCACCTCACTGGAATTATTAAAAAGCATTATAGCAAAAAGAAAGGAACTTTGTAGTCTTTGAGATAGACAGGACTCCACTTGAATCCAAGGTCTGCCATTGGGGGACAAGGTAATTAACTTTTCTCTATTTCCTTATCTATAAAAGGAAGACTTTAAACAAGGTATAAAAGGAAGACTTCTCTGTTTCCTTATCTATGAAATGATATAATAATATCTACTTTGGAATTCATCAGGATGCTATTTGTAATACATGAAAATATAAATGATTTACTATTCAGCAATATAGAAATCATCAGATACATCCCCAGTATTAATGAGCATCAATGCTGAGGGATACTCTGTCGCCCTCATAAAGAAATACTAGACATATATAAAGCAAGAACTGATCAAGAAATACTTCTAAGACATATTAAGTGTGAAGGCCAAGTTGATGAGAATATATGTGATTCTATAAACATAAAAAATTCCCAAACTATTGTTGCAACTAAGCGAGTTGTAAGGAAAGCACCACGCTCTGAGATTGAATCAGGAGACCTTTATTGCCAGCAACCAAGAGATGGCTAACACTCAAAATTCTCTTGGCCTGAAGAAGGGGCTTGATTCCTTTTTATACCTTGGTTAGCAAAGGGGGTAGCAAAGCAGAATTTTACAGAAGCAGAACAAGCATGTTAGATAAGGAAGCAGGTAACCAGGAGGCAGGAGGTTCCCAGGATTGTTGGTTACCAAGTGGGGTAGCAGGGGGTACTTTCCATACAATCAATCACCAAGGGGGGTAGGTTATTCACAATAGCAGATAGAGTCATCAAGCAGGATGTAGTTACAATGGTTGCAAGGTGCTGGGTACAGCATGATGCAGCTGTGCACCTGAAGGAGAAATGCAGGGGAGGGAGAGGCCAAGATGGAGTTTGTCAGGCTTACATCTAAGATGGAGTCTGTTAGGCTATCACACTATGTGGTTATCATACAATAATATACAGGCTTACTGAAAAGCAGGGAATGAGATAGGTGAATTAGATAAACTGTATGATGTATGTATAAATAAAGTGCTCAAGAAATGGTAGTTCCTTCTGTTAGTATTATGTGAGTTCCTAGGGGGTGTGACTGTGTTTCAATCTTTTATTTGTAGCTCCTGGCAAACCATAGAGGCTGACTGAGTAAAAGAAAATGACTCAATAAATGACTCAATCAGGAATTAATTGTTGAGTCAGTAAATAAGAGCACTAATGTGAATTACAAAGAATCTTATGTATTGTTTGGAATGTTTTTGAATGTAGGGAGGCAACATAGTCCTTTGGGAAGAAACAGGACTAAGAGTCATAGGACTTGATTCTTGATTAGTATTTCTTAAAGTGTGGTCTCGGGACCACCTGCAGCCAAATCACCCAGGAGGCTTATTAATCATTAAAGATTCCTAGGACCCACCCCTGATCTGAATCAGATTCTTTGAAATTGAGATCCTGCGATCTGTGCTGTAAACAATTTCTTTTTTTTTTTTTTGTCAGCTTTATTGAAGTATGATTGACACATAGAAATTGCATCTATTTAAGGTGTACAACTTGGTGTTTTGATATATGTATACATTGTGAAATGTATATATTTTGACATATGTGTTCATTGTGAAATGATCACCACAATCAAGCTAGTTAACACATCCATTACCTCACATAGTTCTTTCTCTTTCTCTTTCTTCCTTTTTTTTCCTCTTTTTTTTTGTGGTGAAAACATTTAAGATTTACTTGCTTAGCAAATGATGAGAGAAGACACAGATAAATGGAAAGACATACCATGTTCACTGATTGGAAGACTTAATCAGGTTAAAAATGTCTATACTACCCAAAGTGATCTACAGATTAAATGCCATTTTAATCAAAATCCTAATGGCACCTTTCACAGAAAAAAAAAAATTCTAAAACTCATGAAAAGTCACAAAAGACTCCATATAGTCAAAGTAATTTTGAATAAAAGGAATAAATCTGGAGGCATCATGCTTTCTGATTTCAAAATACATTAAAAAGCTACAATAATCAAAGCAGCATGGTAGTATCATAAAAACTGATAGGCATACAGACCAATGGGACAACATGGAGAGTTCATAAATAAATCCACACATTTATGTTATGGTCAGTTCATCTTTGACAAGAGTGCAAAGAATGCATAAGGTGGAAAAATAGTTTCTTCAATAAATGATGTTAGAAAAAACTGCATATCCAGATACAGATGATAGACCCTTGTGTCACATCATATAGAAAAATCAACTCAAAACAAGTTAGAGACTTAAAGTAAGACCTGAACCTGTAAAACTACTAGAAAAAAACATAGGAAAAAGGCTTCTTGACATTGGTCCTTGGCACTGCTACTTTGGATACAATATCAAAGACACAAGCAATAAAAGCAAAAATAGACAAATGGGATCACATCAAATAAAAAGCTTCTGCACAGCAAAGAAAACAATCAACAGAATAAAATGGCAACCTACTGAATGGAAGAAAATATTTTTAAGTCATATTTCTGATGAGGGGTTAATCTCAGTGGTATTTACAGATAAAAGTTTCAGAATTGCTGGTTTAGATCATGTTCTGACTTCCTGTTTGACTTTGGGCAAATCACTAATCTTTCCAAAGTATAGTTTCTTCTCTATAATGTAGTAGTTAGATCTTAAATGCACCTTGAAGTTGTAAAATTTTATACTCATGACTAATCCAATTCCCTGACTTTAGGTAGGTCTGTATATAAGCCACATAAAATGAACTATTCAAACCTGGTTTGAGCGGTCTTTGGTCCTTGGGCTATCATTTGGAAACCTTTCAAATTCAGAAGCTGCTGGCTATTCACCCTTGCTCCTTATAGTCTTTAATTATTAAAACCAACTAGTAAGGACATTATCTGAGCACTGGTTCTAAATGATTAAAACATATTTTAATTTCTAGTACATTTGTATTACAATTACAATAAATATATTAACATAATAACTATAACAAATAATATAACACATATATTCTCTCTCTCACACACACAAACACAACACAGCACAACATACACACATAAGAAAGGCAGAGTAGTATGAAGAACTTGGAACAGATATGAAAAACAATGTTAGGGAAAGATTACTGAAAAATGCCAATAAAATGTCTCTCTTTGGCCTGGGGTATGTATGGAATAAGAAGAATGTGTCCAGCCATTTTTATGAAAATTAAAAGCCAAGAGCATAGATGGCTGAGTTGAAATCTAGCATATTTTAAGTGTAGAGGAAAAAAAATGGCAAGTGATAGTAACAACCAATAAACCCCAAAGGTTTTAGAAGGCAAAATCCAAAACCAAATTAACTTTTCCTTTTGTCTTCCGACACAGAAGTGTTTCTTAGTGTCACAAAAAAAAAAAAAAAAAAAAAAAAAAAAAAAAAAAAAAAAAAAAAAAAAAAAAAAAGCTCTGCATCTTAATAAGAGGGTTCTGAAAGAGGTTTCTACCTAAGAAAGGACTTTGGAGTCAATAAATCTGGATTTTGTCTACCCTATTTATCAGGTATATGGTGTTGGCTGCCTTCCTGAGTCACTCGGAGCCCCAATTTTCTTATCTATAAAATTGAAATCATGCAAGATATATTTCACAAGACTATTAGAACAATGCAATGAAATAATGCATGTGAAAGTGCCTAGCATTGTACCAAGATGTATTGAGATTTTAGTCAATATTGAAAAGAAAGCACACTTCATTTAGCCATGGTATAGAAGGTAATTGCCTCTTGAGCCCTGTCTTGCCTTTGTCAGTGAGCCTGACAAGACAAAATGGTGATTTAGGACTATTTAAAAGGGCCAGGCTTTTGAAAATCCCAAATTGTTTCCATTCTAGAGTTCCTATGTTATTCAACTGTATTCCATGTTTCTTTAGAATTAAAGGCAAATCACGAACCTTATTATATATAAATCCTTTTATCAAAAGCTGGAGTCTAATGACTCTGAGACACATTGAAATGTATCTTTAAAAGGAAAGCCAAGATTATCAATGCTAACACAGGGTAGTGATTTTGGGCTGATGAATTACTAACGTCTAGGACCCTGCCTAACACATAGCAAGTACCAAATATGCTCTAAATGAACACAAGATTGGATGCCTCTAGCTATTTTAAAAGTGGAAACAGACTTTAAAAAAAAATTAATAGAGTATGGATGGTAGAGATGGTGGGGCTAAACTCTAAAATTCATTGGAAATCTGGGTCAGAGTTAAACAAGACATCTGGAAATAAGCTATCCCACCAATAACCCAGATTGCTGGTGTTAAACATTTGTCATAATTCTACTAAACTCATTGCTATAGTTTGAATGTGTCCCCTCCAAAATTCAGGTGTTGCCAATATGGCAGTATTAAGAGGTGGGGCCTTTAAGAGGTGATTAGTCTTTGAGAGGTCCTCTATCATGAATTGGAGTAAGATTCTCATAAAAGACGCTTCATGCATCATTCTGCCATGTGAGAACACAGAGGAGGCTGCACCCCTCTGAAAGATGCAGCCTTCATCAGACAACAGAACTCACCAGCACCTTGATCTTGGACTTCCCAGCCTCCAAAAATATGAAAAATAAATTTCTATTTCTTATAAACTACCCAGTCTGTGGCATTCTGTCATAGCAGCACAAAGAGACTAAGACACTCAAGTTCTGTCACCTCAACAACACCAAGCTCTAAGTTTCTAAGGGAGACAGTTAAAATTCTTTAAGTGACAGCTGCTATCTTCAGAATTATTTGGACCTAAAAATAGGGAACGAAGAGCTCTTAAATATGGTTTCTGATTGACTTTCTTTCCGTTTTTGTTTGTTTGTTTGTTTGTTTGTTTGTTTTTTTGTTTGTTTTTTTTTGTTTTTTTGTTTTTTTGTTTTTTTTTTGAGACAGAGTTTCACTCTGTAGCCCAGGCTGGAGTGCAGTGGCACGATCACAGTTCACTGCAACTTCTGCCTCCCAGGTCCCAGTTCAAGCAATTCTCCTGCCTTAGCCTCCCAAGCAGGTGAGATTACAGGCAGGCGCCACCATACCCAGCTACTTTTTGTATTTTTAGTAGAGATGGAGTTTCACCATGTGGGCCGGGCTGGCCCTGAATTCCTGACCTAGTGATCTGCCCACCTCAGCCTCCCAAAGTGCTGGAATTACAGGCATGAGCAACCGTGCCCAGCCAGTTTCTGACTTTCTTACTGTCTCACTCCTTCCCTGCTACTTTCTCACCCTCATGTCTCTCACTCATACTCACTCTCATTTTCACCTCTGAGTCAGACATCTGGGCTTGCACCTTCCTTAGATGCAGGCCTCACACATTTCTTGTTCACTGCCATGTGCCCAGCCCTGGCATACTGTCAGCCATACAGAAGTACAGAAAAAATAGTTATTAAACAAATTATATATTAGTTGAACAAGTCAGGGAGATTTCATATCAGGTAGAAAAACTCACTGTTTTACCTCTAAAAGTATCCTCAATCATTTGTACTATACTCCACTATTTCTTTTTGCTAGGCATATATTATGTATTCCATGTATTTACTTGTTCACTATCCTATGAGTTGTGAGAGCCTCACGAATGAGGAAAATATCTTCTTCCTCTGCATCCTCTCACAAAGAGCCACTTCAAGGCTCCACCCACAGTGGTTGGTGATTCACCAAGTATGGCTGACTGACTCGGAACCAACAAGATACTTACAGCCTACTCTGGACCTTCCATGGAAGAAGGGACCACATCTCACTCATCCTGGCACTTAGTCCAATGCCTGACACATTAAAGACACTCAATAAATACTGGCCAGGAAGAAAGGAAAGCAGTATGAATGAATAATACTAAAAAAATTTGAATGTTTTATTAAAATCAAACATGAAGCAAAATAAACTAGCATGCTTCTTCCATTCATTGTACCCTGCATTCATTCAACAAGTATCTATTGAATGCCTAGTTTGTGCCAACCAGTGTGCTTTGCACCAGTGATTTGCAGATGAATTATGTATGAGTGAGAAAACAGGTCTGTATGGAATTTCCACTCTAGCGAGGAAGGTGGATGATACACAAATAATTCCACATGTGCTAGCATTGTCCACGGGCAATGAGAAAGTACATCTCTTGTAGAGGTGTTAAGGAAGCACAAAAAAGACAGATGAGTAGGGAGGGATGAGAAAAGGAAAGAGACTAAAAATCTTTAACAAAATATATCTGCCTCTGCAACAAGAAACTTCTTATAAAGACAAATGTACTTAGGACATCAGTGGCTCCTTAAACTCATGATTGAGTATGATGGCAAATTGTGATATAGCAAACAGATATACTTTACGCGTAGCAACACTGACATGCATCAGCCAAAAAAAAACCAACATTCCCATTTGATTGACTTGTTGGACTGACTCAAATGCCCATGCTCAAGTGTAGGCTGGGCTCCCTGACCTTAGCACTAACTACACGAGGTGTTTCAGTATGTTTCAGCAAGTTCTTAGAAGTGGTCAGCTTTTGTTTAACTTAGTTTTCACAGAGATATCTGTTGCCTTGCACTTGACATTCAGTGTAATATTTTGCACCAGGGATTCAAGCTCAGTGGGAAAGAGCAGCAGGGATAGAGGATGAGGAGGAAAGGCATCTGAGAAGTTTTCAAGGTAGAAGCACAGGAACTTAAACACTAAATAAACTACTTGAAAAAGAAATCCAGAAGGGAGTTACAACAATGTTTTAGAATAAATTCAAGCTCAAATGCAACTACTTTGAACATCAAGATGAATAAGAGGAAAACCAAGGTGTTCTAGTATTTGGCCAAACACAACCCTTTGATCTGGCTCTGATAAAACCGTTTCTGTTCTACATTTTTCCTCCCACAACCATAGTGGCCCATACTATACCAGAAGTGAAGTCATGGACCCTGATCTGTAACATGGAAACTTTATAGTTGCATTAGCAGGAAAGATGAGGGAAGACTTAAGTTTACATATGTAGAGATAAAAATGAGTATCTCCCACACACACGAATGTTCATTGGAGCATTGTTTACAATAGCAAAGATCTGGAACCAACCCAAATGCCCATCGATTAGATAGACTGGACAGGGAAAATGTGGTACATATACATCATGGAATATTATGCAGCCATCAAAAACGATGAATTCGTGTCCTTTGTAGGGACATGGGTGAACCTGGAAACCATCATTCTCAGCAAACTGACACAAGAGCAGAAAATCAAACACCGCATGTTCTCACTCATAGGCAGGTGTTGAACAATGAGAACACATGGACACAGGGAGGGGAGCACTACACACTGTGGTCCGTTGGGGGGAAATGGGGGAGGGACAGGGGGTGGAGAGGTGGGGAGAGACAGCATGGGGAGAAATGTCAGATATAGGTGAAGGGGAGGAAGGCAGCAAACCACACTGCCACGTGTGTACCTATGCAACAATCTTGCATGTTCTTCACATGTACCCCAAAACCTAAAATGCAATAAGAAAATAAATAAATAAAAATAAAAATAATTTTTTATTGCATTTTAGGTTTTGGGGTACATGTGAAGAACATGCAAGATTGTTGCATAGGTACACACGTGGCAGTGTGGTTTGCTGCCTTCCTTCCCCTCACCTGAAAGAAAGAAAGAAAGAAAGAAAGAAAGAAAGAAAGAAAGAAAGAAAATAAAAATAAAAATAATTTTAAAAAATGAATGTCTCCCTGTATTGGCCTGTATACAAAACGAGTGCATGGAAACAAGAAAATAAGTCTTGAAACAGAATATTTGTTATCACCAAGCATGTCCTTTTATCCAGGTTTTCGGAATTTTCTTTTTGTCCTAAGGAGTTACCATGTAAATACAGAGGCAGACAGCCAAGGGTTGCAAATATGGTCCTACTACTTAGGTGGAAGCCTAGATAAGTTACTTAACTTCCTCATACTCAGTTGTTTTTTTTGTTGTTGTTGTTTTGTTTTGTTTTTTCATCTAAAGCATGTTGAGTTGGAGAATACATAAAGTCACCTGGCACCTATAGATGTCCAATAAATATGGATTACTTTTTCCCATTTCCTAACAGAAATACCAGGTAAGAACCAAGGTTGTGTTTGCTTAGATGTTTTTTTAAAACAAGGAAGGTTAATGAGCAGTATAAGCAAGTACATGGGGAACATATCTGAAATACAGTATTAAGTAACCAAAGGTGAATACAGGACTCTCAGAGCAATAAGGGAAAGAAAAATGGCACTGTTCCTTTGGGAGATAAATTCCTTGTTTCATTCGCTTTTGCTCTTGTGACCTTCCTGTTTCTGTGGTTCTTTCACATACCCACTTGCTTCTGAATGCCCCAGTGCCCCAGGCTCAGTGACATCTCCTGAAGAAGCTGGCTGCTGTAGACAGCTATATCCCAGCCACGCTGCTATCCTTCCACCCTAACTTCTCAGGTGAGTCCTCCCACTGGGACAACAGGCTCTGAAACTTCTTGCAGCACATGCTGCTGCCCTTACTTGGTTGGAGGCTCCTGAGTCAGGCAGACCAATACCATTCTAATTTTGCTGGTTATTTCTTTTATTGAATCCAAGATTGAGAGAAAGAGGGAAGGGTGCATGGCCACAGACTGCTGTGGCCTTCTAAAGAATTGTTCTATCTGAATGGAGGTAATCAGAAAACTGCTAACAAACTAAATGGCAATTGGCACACTCACAAAAGTTCACTCAAAAGCCTTACATCCATAATCTGTAAAATTTCTAATTGTCACAGAAAAGAGACATAGAAGGTACCTTCTTTTAGTGGTTTATCAGTCAACTGAGCTTCCAAAATATTATGTTTATCAACACATTACATAGAGGACTCTTGTATTTTCCTCATTGGCATAATATAAATAAAATATGAATAATAAGTTATTTACACTGTAATATAAATATTAATGTCCATCTAACAAGCATTTATTTACTACCTTCTGTGGATCAAGCAATGAGTTAGACCAACAGAAATGCATACATGAAAGAAATTTTTATATTCCCTTGAATAGTATTTATGAATATAGTGTGGATACAGATTTCATGAATATACAGTGAAATATCCTGCCATATTTTTCAAGTGCATAAGATTTAGCTTTCATAATATTTTCATAAACATAACATTTTCACTCTTAGTGCATTCTTTCTTCAAATTATTTTTGGCCAATCTCACCAAACTGCCATCTCTAGCTTTAAAAAAATGGGATTCCCATTTAGGATGATGATACGCTTGCTATGGAAATATTGATTCTAAAAAGAAGGACTGAGATCAGATACTGTTGGACTCAAACGCCAAACAGAAGTGAAGCACATTAATGCCAGGATGATGAATGTCCTCACATGAGGCCATCCTTCTTTATAGTTTCCAAGGTAAGTTTGCAGTGGTTTTTGGAGAGAAGAATGAGGAACAAGAATGGGGAAGAGAAAGACAAGTACGGTAGGAAAAAACGTCTGTAGCTAAAACACACAGTACATGTCATTAATAAATTTTAAAAATGATTAAAACATGTTCATTCCAAAGGAAAGTAACACTTGTCAATGGGGTGCTGGGAGTCTAACGCCAGTTGTTATTATTTTTGCCCATAAGAAGTGGGCTTAAAGATGAGAATATGGCATCTCAGAATATGAGACGCCATATTCTCAGTGTTCATTAAATCATGGATCACTACTCAGCTATAAGAAAAAAAAAAAGGGAAATCATGTCTTTTGCTGCAATGTGGATGGAACTGAAGGCCATTGTCCTAAGGGGAATAACCTTGATCTAGAAAATCAAATACCACATATTCTCATTTATAAGTGGGAGCTAAACAATGGGCACACAGAGACATACAGAGTGGAATAATAGACATTGGAGACTCCATAAGGTGGGAGGGTGGGAGGAGAGTGATGGTTGAAAAATTCCCTATTGAGTACAACATTCACTATTTGGGTGATGGGTTCACTGAAAGCCCAGACTTTACCACTATGCAATAGATGCATGTAAGAAATTTGCACTTATATCTCCTAAATTTACAAAAAAATTTAAGAGTGGTGGTTAAACTATGTTGATATTCTTAGGCCCAGCTCCTGCCTTTTTGGCAGCCTGTATCTACAGGCTCAGCTCCAGCCTTAAGAAAAAAAAAAAAAAAAAAAAAAAAAAAGTTGATGCTTATGAGGAATATAAAATGGCAGCTAATGACTCAGTGAATAGACAAAGGCAGGAATAAGCTAAAAGCAAAGAAGGGAAGAAGATACTTGGCACTGCCTATCAGCTCATATACTCTGGTGACATGAGTTCCATGGGACTCTCACCACTATTAGCTACTGGTTTTTGAATGCTTCTCAAATGCCAGGTGCATTACACAATTTACATATACTCTCCTTTAATTCTCAATAACATAATGAGGGAGGTAATGTTTTCCCCATTTTATCCATTTTCTAAATAAGGATGTGAGACATAGAGGAGTGGCATGTCTAAGCTCACATGGTCAGAAAATGTAGAGGCAGGATCTAAGCCAGGACCCAAGCTTGCCCTTATGTTGCTTACCTCTGATCAAGTTCAATCCAAAATTCAAAGTAGGAAATCTAGTTGAAAGGAAATAAGGGTTGCTCCAGAATATTTTCTCCATCTACAATAGTGACTCTTATTATGTGTTGGGTCTCAGACTCACAAAACAAATTTATCAAAGTGGTAGACCCTCTCCTTAGAGAAAGACATATATGTTCACAATTGTTTGCATGTGTACTTTTTAGGGATTTCAAAACTCTGCAAAACTAAGGCTAAGAAACTATGACCTGAAAGTTGCCACTAAAGAGAGACCTAGATTACAGACAGAACCTGACTGGGATGGAGTGAAAAGAAATGTTTCCTTGGCCAAGCCAACCCAGCTGGTGCAAATCCTCTAGTGTAAGCAATTCTTTACAAGCACAGAATTGAACCTTAACAGGACTAGTCATGATAGACAAAAACCCGAAATTATAAAGGTACTCACAAAGAACACAGGTTACAACCCCATTCTTGAGGGACCTTTGAGTGAGCCAGATGCAGTGTGCAAGGGATTAGCAAGAATGTTGCTAGAATAAATGTGAACTTTACAGTTGGGCTGTGCCCCTTGGTCATGACCTTGAGACTCAAAGAATTGGCTCAGACAGTTCTGAGCCGAGTAGCCATTTCACAGACAGCCCACAGCCCAGCAGGTCGCCGCTCTCTCACTTTGCCATCATGACATTGCCATCTGTAGCCACTGAGCTGAGATTTCTCAAGACCAAATTTATCACACCCAAGATTCCATTCTTACATAAGAATCACCTGTCGATGATGCATAAACTTTAGCACCTAGCAGAGCCAAGGGTAATGAGGATTTAAAAGAAAGTGGCCTGAATAAATTCAAGCAGATTTCCTCTCTGTGGGACTGAGTTTTGAAAAACCTTTGTACCCTCATCTGCCTCTCAAAGGAGACTGTCATTTTTCTACTTTCTGTCTGCATCACTATTGTCGGGGGAATGATGCTCTCAGAGCCATAGGCAATCTATCTTCTTGGAGGTTCTGTTCAAGCTCTGACCTTGGTTTGTTGCAGTTGATGTCTCTTCTCACAAGTTTGAGCTTGCTCTCCTCACCAGCTAAATTAACCATAAAGTACCTTGACTCACGTTACTGAAGCCTCAGAGATGTCGGTAGAAGTCCGGAGACCTGCATCACTATGTCAAAGAAAGCACTCTGGGTCAACGAGAAGATTCCCTTATCTTGAAACCTTGGAATGAAGGTACAGCTGCGCTGGCTGAGAGCAAAGAAAATGCTATTTGAAAGCACTGGAAGGAAGGAGAGTTGTCTAAAAAGTGGTGGGATAGGGACCACACTGGATGGTGGGAAGGATCTGGGAAGGAGGATATTCCCTAAACTAAAAAAAGGGCCAAGGGCAAGAAAGTCACCTACAGCTCTATTTAGTGAAATGTGAGAAAATTAAATTAGGGTTAACAAATATCTGAGAAGGTCTGCATCTGTGACCTTGGGCAAGACCTAGTTTCCTTCTCTGGGTTTCCATTTGTAAAATGTAGAAACAGAATGGAGGCTTCTTCCAGTACTAGCATGCCAGGATGGAAGGTAGAAGAAAAGGCCTTTGAAGCCAACATAATTGCTCCTCTGTCCAGAGAAATATAAACAACAATAACTCCAACAGCCTTCAGCTCTGCTTTTGAATGAGTTCTTTGCTTCTGCCTGAGAGGTAAAGTAGTTCATTCCTTGGGGAAAAGTTGAAAGTGGAATGCTAGGCCATGCCCTTCTCACTTTGGTTTCATTATGTTATTCTGAATGATTATTAATACAAAGAACAGTCAATGTAAGTTAACAAGGCTTTACTGAGTATCATGCATCCAAGGCTGCAGTTGGTCCTCTAGGGTAGATGAAGAAAGAGTATGTGACATGTTCTGGGTCTTCAATTCCCTTAGTATCCCTTAACATAGGTTTGTATGCCCCTTATCAAAAGCCAAGCACAAAATGAGCAAAAGTGTGGCTAACTGTTTAAGTAAATCTTACTTCTCTGTATTAACATAAGCAATTGAGTTTAATGAAATTTGCTAATTTTTACGCTCTTACTAATACATACTGCATATGTGTTATGCATATTTGTTGTGTACGTCTATGAGAAGCCTCACTTTGGCATTTATAGGGTGTGTATTGGCTTGATTCTAGTCAGATGCATCTGGGTGAAACACAAATAAAAGTCAATCAAAAAACTTTTGACTTTTCAGGTAAACACATGGTTATACATTTTGAAGTTCCACTCAAGTGCAATCTCTATATGACATGAAAGCAAACTAAATGAATCATTTTGTGAAAACTACTCTAATTCCTGAGTATGCACATTGGTTAATTTTTTGCATATCTCTGGAACGCCAATCCTGCTTCACATTAATTACCAGCAATGCACTATTATTCTTTGATGGGTACTTATTTTTTTGATACCAAGTAAATGGTCAATTATGTCACCTTTGTCAGACTCTTTTGTTTTCCTTTGAAGTTTTCTAAAACTAATCAATCAATTTGTTGTAAATGGCAATCACATCCAAAATATGTCTTGGATACAAAACAGAACTTTTCAAGAAGTAAAGATGATCCAAATGAGGTCTTTCAAATGCAAAATATCTTCATGATAACCTGAAAGTACTTGTCTTAAATGTTCTGTATAAACATACTCTTGTTTATTTTCAATTACACGTATGTAAACACATAAGGTTGAGATAAAACATGGTTCCAGTTACATATTTCTAAGCACCAAGAATGATGAACCAAGAATTAAGATGCATTATTCTTACTTAATAACTAATTAACTATAATATACTGTATTGCTATGTTTTTCTTCCAATACCCCAAAGCGCTATATTTGGAACTTAGGTTTAGAATGGAGTTGATTATTAGACTCTTCAGTACATGAAATGTCAAAGCACTTTTATTCTGTTGCCCATATGGTGAACACAGTAAGAGAAGAGAGGTAGGTATTTAGTGTGACCAACCATTCTAGTTTTCCCCAGGACTGAGGAGGCTTTTGAGACATAGCACTTGCCATGGGAATGGCCAAGGCAAATAAGAGACAAGTTGACCATCCTGCAGGTATTATAATTCCCGCTTATAATTGGAGAAACAAAGGTACAGAGAAGCAAAATGCTTTGCCCAGTTTACTCAGGAAGCGACAAGCAGATGCAGGACTGAGTCCAATGTGTTCTAACAACAGCCAGTTTACAAACACACACATCGGTACTACTTCTTCTGCACCTTGCTGTCTTCTTGAACTTTAAGAAAACCCATGTCGTCTTTTACTTTTTTGTGTGCTACCATTCCAAAAGTGCTAGG
Source organism: Saimiri boliviensis (assembly GCF_048565385.1). Taxonomy (NCBI): domain Eukaryota; kingdom Metazoa; phylum Chordata; class Mammalia; order Primates; family Cebidae; genus Saimiri; species Saimiri boliviensis. Next base: position 57,719,417 of record NC_133454.1, read on the forward strand.
GGAATACCATGGGCAGTACTGAATGGAGTCCTTTATCTATGTTGCAAATTACTCAGGAGGAACAACATTGCCACTTTGCGTTTTAAAGAGAAGAATGAGATGTTATAATTATCACAGCCCTCTAAAGCAGAGGAAGCACTAGTACAAGTCCTGTCTACCCACCAATTATCTGTTAAGACCACTAAGATCTCTCTAGTCTTGACTGGGCCAGATGTATAATTTCATGAAACAAATCAACCTAAATGAACCTCAGGAAAAATGGCCAGGTAACCACCTTTTGAACCACTATACGGTAACAGCTAACATTTACTGAAGGCTTACTATGTGTTGGATGCTACGCTTAGAGCTTTACATGGATTCATTCAATTAAGCCTCACAACAATCATTCCATGAAGTTGCAATTATTGCCCCCATTTCACATGTAAGCAAAATGTGGCTGAGAGAGGTTAAGTAATTCACCAAAGTCACACAGCTGATACGGGTTGGAACTTGGATTAAACCTCAAGCAGTTCAACTCCAAAACAAGTGCTTTCAGCCACCCAGTACATCACTTTTGATAAAAACAGCCAAACAATGTTTAATCTGTCCAAACAGTGTTCTGACTTCCAATCACTGAGGCAGTTTACTAGGGTAGATCTAAAACTAGCTAGACTACAAATTGCTGTGAAGCAAAGCAGATATGTCTGTCTACCTGTTTAGGTCAAAAGGTATAAGACTTTCTGGTCATAGATATTAAAGGATCTGAAGGGAGAGATTTTTAATCTGTGGATTAATTTATGAGCTTAACTGTGCCCTGCCAAGCTACTGTTATGTCTTCAGTACCCCATTTCCCTCTCTGAAAAATGTAAATAATACATCCTGAGCTTCTATGAGAAATGATGGGTAAAACAACAGGAAAGCACTAAGCAAACTGTAAAGTGCTTTAAAACAATTATTTCATATGTTAAGCAGCTTACAAACTAGCAATTTCTTCAAATGCCCTTGCAAAGAAAATGAGACACAGCTGCTGGGATGCTCTGCAAAGAGACGGAAATCCAGCTCTTTAAAATGTCCAAGGGGAAAACACACACTGTAAGATTACTCCAAAGATGAATTTTACAAGAAGGATGGAAGTGTCATCAAGTTTTTCCACAGTTAATTCTAAAAGAATGCCAGCATCGAAAAGATCAAAAAAAGCAGTTCTGCAACAGAAATCTGGGAAAATATTCTTTAAAGACATTGCATAATAGAAATAGGAATTAAACTCACCTGAGGAGCAGAAGTGAGGAAGCCAAGTTTATGAGTTCTTCTCAATTTTGTCCAAAGTCAAGTCTGTTGGGAATAAAAAATATTAAGAGAACTTAAAAAAGGAAAAGAAAAAAAAAGAAAGTCAAGAAGGATGAGTTGTCATGGAATGCTATGAAGCTTTGAGAGTGACTCAGCGTTAGCCAAGGGGCAGCAACAATTAAATGAATTTGTTGAAAGAACCCTAATAAAACTCAGTATTCCCTGTAATCTCCTAACAAGATTGCACCACTAAAGAAAATGTTAAATCATGCATTTGGGGGGGCTGTGGTTTGATGAAGTTGGTTGGGGGTGGGGGAACTCAGGGCTGAGTCACAGGCTTCTTAGAGGAAGAGCCATTGGGTCTCTGCCCTCTTGCCTGTTTCTCTCCCTCTCTCCAGGGATTTTAGTTCCTCTGCAATTAGCCAAAAGAAGCAAGTGAGCTGGCCACTGAAGGATGAGAAACTGTGATTCACTTGTAGCATAAATGATCAACCATATACACTGTATAAATAAGTCCTGAGATGGAGAGGCGGAAAGAACTTGTGCCACATCTTTTGCACCCACGAGAATCATCAGTGCAGATGTCTGTTTCTAGATGGAAGAGCACCTAGGCTATCCAAAATGGATGCTGAGCAGATTTTTTAAAAATCCTCTGGGGAAAAAGATCACAATTCCTCTTACTAATTTATTAGTTACTTTTTCTAGCCATTAGGCCCCAGGCTACAAAGACCCTAAATTTCCCTGTTCTAAACTGGCCTTGTTGGCTGTGGATGAACAAGTGGTTTTTTCACTATTGAAAAATATAAATCCTTTATGTATTTGCACAGAGTTATTCTTATACTAAACCCAAAATGGAAACCCAGGCCGTTCTCCTCTCCCTTCCAGGATGAGAATTCTCCACCTTTCAATCCAAGTTACAGAAAGAAAGAAACATTTTGATAATCTGGCATCATTTTTTCCTATTTTCATGGAGTCAGCTATAGACTCAGTCAGTGAAGCATTTACATGTCACATCTTTAAAAAATAAACTGAAAGGGTTAAAAACTGGAGCTTTGACATTTCCATAATAAGCTTTCAAAATGCTTATATTGATTTATTTTTTGTTCTAGAATAGACTCAGGTACAAAATATATTTGAAAGTTGTTCTGCCAGCCAAACTGTTCTCCTTCATTTATAAATAAAGTTGCTCAGTGTTCAACAACTGATTGCCGTGAATGAATGGGGTATGATGTCCTTCAAAGTCTCCAAAGAGCTGCTACAACTTAGTTTTCCCCTTGGGAGAAAAAAAAAGTTATTTTTCTATTGATTTTTTTCTGTTCTGAATAGAAAAAATAAATTAGATCCTTCCTTCCCTCCCTCCTTCCTTCCTTCCCTCCCTCCTTCCTTCCTTCCCTCCCTCCTTCCTTCCTTCCCTCCCTCCTTCCTTCCTTCCCTTCTCTCCTTCCTTCCTTCTCTCCTTCCTTCCTTTCTTCTTTCTTTTTCTTTTCATTCTCTTTCTCCTTCTTTCTTTTTTCTTTCATTTCCTCTTTCCTTTCTTTCTTTATTTTTCTTTCTCTTTTCCTATTTCTGCATTCCTACAGGAAGAGAGAAGGAATATTGTACTTTTCATCAACCAGAGCAAGAGTTACATGAGTTTGAAACACAGCTAGTTTTTAAGGAAACTATACTGTTGTCTTCTGAAATGGGAAGAGAGCTTTTTCTCTCATGGGACAAAAAGTCAGATTTTTCTTCTGTCTTCAACCTTTATCAGTACAAAAGAGTAAACCTCTCTACACACATGTTGAGAAGCGAATCCCATGACTAATTGCAGAGTAAGCAATCTCCTTGATTCAGATCACACCAGCAATGTGCATTTGAATTTAGGTTGGATTCAGATGAATAAGTAAATAACAGTATACTGAAAAGAAGACTGGGGACTTAAAAACCAAATCCCATAGTGACCTCAGTGAGAATTTTGCTCTTTTATGGACAGCTTAGTAGATGAATTCAGTCTTTTAATTTACTTACCAAATTGTGGAGAGCTCTCCCATTGTAGCAGTTAATCATTTCCCCCCCAACTCAATTTCCTCATTCATACAATTGGATTAATACAACTTACTGTGCAGGGCTATAAGGACAAAATACAATGTGTATCTAACATGCTTACCACAGTACCTAGCATGTAAAAGCTGGATGAATTGTTTCTTTCAATTCATTCTTTGAATTTGTTCTCGATGAAGTGATGCTGGCTCTAGTAACCTTCTGTCACCTCTGCCCACAACACACACATACCAACCACACACACACACAGCAGCTAACTAAGAACAATTCCCTAATTTTGTCAATTTTACGGAATCTTTCTTAAGGCACCCCATCACCACCTTGTACCTACTATAGTAACATATTAGTCATTTACCATGGGCCATGCACTGCACTAAGTTACCTTACATGGGCAATATCATTTCATTTCCCCTACAACCCTATGAGTTCAATACTATGGTTATTCCCCTTTTGCTTCAAACTCACTTGATCACTAATGTGAAAGAATCTTGACAAGTATTTTTAAAACATCTATCTTTATATTTTATTACGACAATTGACTGAATATTTGTGGCCCTCCAATATTTATATGTTGAAATCCTAACCCCCAATGTGATGGTATTAGGAGGCGGGGGTTCTGGGGAAAAAATTAGGTCATGGGGGTGGAGCCTTTATGATGGCATTAGTGCCCTTATAAAAGGGACCCCAGAGAGCTCTCTTTTCACCATGTGAGGGTACAACAAAACTGGCAGTGTGACTCAGGAGAGGAACCTGCACGACCATGCAGGTACTCTGATACTGAACCTACAGACTCCACAACTGTCAGAAATAAGTTTATGTTGTTTATAAGCCACCCTGTTTATAAGCAGCCCAAACTAAGATCATTATAATTGCAAAACGTTTATGCAGTACCTTGTTATGTTTTGTAAATTTTGTTCAAGCAAAGCAGTAAAATACAGTTTCTAACCTCCAAAAAGTGACTTTTTATATACCAGAGAAGAAACAGAATTTACATTAAAGGGTCCACCATGTCTTTTTAAAAAAATCATACAGGTGCTTCCTATCTCTGATTTAAGTTTAAGTACTTATTATAAATAGGAATAGTGGAATCTCCTCTTTATATCTATTTAAGAATTGCAGCCAATGTCTACAACATACCAAGTTGACAACACTGGCAAGATGACAGGGGCCAGTCATCTTGTTAAAATGAAGAGCAAGAGATGGTTAAAGATTGTTTCATGGAAATTAACCTATCCACATATAACATCTTAAAAAGTTACAATTTGGCACATTTAATTGGCGAATAGAAAAAATTATATATAAATATCCCTATTTTTGAATAAATCTGAAGGTTAATGAAGCAATGAATAATGCCTATGCTTAATACAGAGATATTTACCAGGAAAAGAAGTGTCCCTAGTTGAAAAGACATTAGATCCCTATTCTAAAATCTCAATTGGTTCATGCAGAAAAACTCCTAAAATAGAACATTGATGGCATACCTTTTGTATTATGTTTGGCTGTGTTTTATTTTTTCAATAAATATTTATAGAGCCATATACCTGAGCTTCATTTTTCTTTTGAACAATTTTTGAAATTTTATGCGATAATGTTTCCTACTTCATGGAGAAACTAAGTGATAACAGAGGGCCTCACTGCTATATTTACCCTCTCTCAAGCAGCATTATTACCCTAAGCATGCCTGTCACTATGGATGACAATATCCTATCTTCTCTTTGAAGCCAAATCTTCCACTTGGACATTAGATACTACGACTATTTGCTGACCCAACAAAATTGCTTAAGGAATTGTTGCTATCTTTCCTAAAACATTAATCTCTCTCTCTCTCTCTACTGGATCATTTCCATCAGCATATAACCATATTGTAATTTCTTCTAACCAAAAACAGCAGCAATAACAAACCCCTTAGGTTGACCTCACTTTCCCCATGTGTCTTCATCCAATTTCTTTGCTTCCTTTCGCAGCAACCTCAAGAGTTGGATTTCCTCACTGTTTCCTATTGCTCTCCTGCTATTCCCTACTAAGCTACTTAAACCAGGATTTGACTGTCACCATTCCACCAAATCATGTTCTTGTTCAAGTCACCAGTGATGCTCACTTGGGAAATTCAATGAGCGACTTTCAGTATTTATCATACTGGATCTATCAGCAGCATTTGGCACTACTTCTCACGCCCCTTTACTTGATGTACTTCATTCTCTTGCTTTTTAGAACGCTACATCCACCTAGTTTTTCTTCTACCTTGATAGTCACACCTCAGTCTCTCCCTGATAGTTTCTTCTTTTTTTCTTGACCTCGTAATTCTGAGGATCCCCAGAGCTGAGTCCTCGTCTTCTCTATTTTTTTTTTTTTTTTTTTTTTTTTTTTTTGAGACGGAGTTTCGCTCTTGTTACCCAGGCTGGAGTGCAATGGCGTGGTCTCGGCTCACCGCAACCTCCGCCTCCTGGGTTCAGGCAATTCTCCTGCCTCAGCCTCCTCAGTAGCTGGGATTACAGGCATGTGCCACCATGCCCAGCTAATTTTTTGTATTTTTAGTAGAGACAGGGTTTCACCATGTTGACCAGGATGGTCTCGATCTCTCAACCTCGTGATCCACCCGCCTCAGCCTCCCAAAGTGCTGGGATTGTCTTCTCTATTTATACCTACTCACTTGATAACATCACTCAGCCTCACAGTTTTTAATCCCAAAATGTTGGTGACTCCAAGGTCTCCCTCTTCAGCCAGGGAAAAGCTGGCATTCTGACTAGCTCCAAAGATGCATGATCAACAACCGACTTGACATCTATAATTAGGTGTCTAATAGTCATTTCAATATCAGTATTTCCAAAACCAAAATCCCAATGTTCCTCACAAACCTGCTCTACCACCCCAATCCATAGCAATTTCATATTTTTAGTTGCTCAAGCCAAAACTTTGCTTTCTTTTCAACTCATACTCCATGTTCCATCTATCATAAAATCTTGTTGGATTTTGCTTTTGAAATATGGCCCTATGCAGACTACTTCTCATAACCTCTATTGACCAACCCATGGCATAAGCCACATCATCTTTTTTGGAGGGTTGCTGTCACAGCCTCCTAATTAGTCTATTTGCTTCTATCCTGGCCCTGCTCATGTAGCCTATATATAATATCCTGAAAGACTCTTGTTAAACAGTCAACTCTTCCTCAGCACCTTGAAGTAACACCCATTTCACTCAGATTAATGCCAAAGTCATCTATCAGTAATCTACAAAGCCTTATACAGCCTCACTCTTGCCTTTCTGTTATCTCTCTGACCTATTATACATTCCCTCTGTCTCTTTGCATCAGCCACACTGGCCTCTTTGCTGTTCATTAAGTGTGTCAGGCAGTCTCCTGCCGTTGGGCCTTTGCTCAGGCTGTTCTCACTGCCTGTGACACTCTTTCCCAGATATATACTTATAGACTCACCTGCCTCAGATCTTTGTTCAATTGACACCCTATTTAAAATTGCAACTGTGCACATAGTCCTCCTCTGCCAGCACATCCCCATCTTGAACCTAATTACTCTGCTTTAATTTCCTCTGTTCCATAGCATTTACTATGAAGAATATAATATATTGGCTGATGTACTGTTTACTCTCTACCTCCCTGTGCTAGAATGTATGTTCTGCAATGGCAGGGATTGGTGTCTGTCTTGGTCATGTCTTTTTTGTTAAGTCCCTAGAATAGTGCTTGGCATAGGAAGTCACTCAATGGGTGTTGAACTAAATTGAATAAAATGGGCTTCCAGGAAAAGAGCCAGAATTGATAATATTGTACCTATATGAAATAAGAACTTGCTTAAAAGAACTTGATAGAGAATTACTGTCTAGTGTCTAATTAGATCACAAAGCAAGAGAGTAGAATACCTGAATACATGGCCTGTTTGTTGGAAAAGAGATGACAACCTGGAATGCTACCTGAAAGAAAATGAAACATATCTTCTCTCTCTCTTTTTTAAAGATTCCGGCAATATATTTTAGAATGACTCCAGAAGGAGCTTGGAACAGACCACAATAATGTATCCTACAAAGTCATGGAAGAGCTGAGCTGAAAACTTAAATTTAAAAAAACTCTGTCGCTCTTTATCTAGGGTTCATTGTGGTTTTATACAGACACTCTAACCCATAGATGTCTGCCTGTGGCTTGTGCTATTGATGCCTTATCTAAGTCCTATTTCATTAAATTAGTCTCAGAAAAGAGCAGCAGTAACCGTGGAATGTGTATTTTTACCAGCCTTGGCAATCTTAAGGAAAATCAAGTAGCACAGTGTTCTCAATGTGTAGACCCTGTCCTGTGGCATTAGCACCACCTAGAAACTGTGACAATTGCAAAATCTTGGGATCCACCCCATCCCATTAGAATTTACAACATCAGAAATCTTAAGGGTAGTACCCAGCCATCTGTGATTTAATAGGTCCTCCAGATAATTTTGATGCTCACTCAGGTCTGAGAGCCATTGAGGAAACAGAATTGTTCATTTACAAGGTTACAATAATTTTCTTAGCAAGGCAGTCTTAGAATACAGACTTCCTCCACTGATAAATGCAATAAATTTGCTCAGTTATCCAGCACCCAACAATGACTCAATGGACTTCTCTTTTGCACTAACTTTTGTGAAATAGTCTTTCTGGGCATTCTGCCTCAGATTAATGAGAAAGAGGTATACTGCTCACATATTCCAGAAGCCTGACTTAACTGATTTCATAATGCTCTAAGCTGCTTGGCTCCATGTTCTTCCTGTTAAGATTTATGAATCCAGATTATAACAGCATTTCTCAACATATCTTCAAGTTGATTATTTTGTTTCAATGGTAAAGTTGACCATAATGGAAGGTGAAGTAAAGGGAAAAGAAAACAATATTGAGGGTTGTGGGAATTTGTCAAAAATGACTTACTAACTAAAAATATTAATCCAAAAGTAGGTCACCAAGTGCCCCTTTGCTTTGATTATTCACATAAAACCCATTAGTCTGTAAATTATTCACTTAAAAACTAGAACTCCATCTGGTCTGTGAAGTCTAAAACAAATATTCCTTAAGGCCATTTCCTAGGACTCTCGCATTCCCATTAAAGGTAGACAGAGATCCCATTTAAACGATGACATAACAAAAACTCAGAGACTTAGCTAAGGTCACATCATGATGGACAAAGTCACAACTAAGGGACAGATTTCTTGAATTTTCTTATAGATGTCAATTCAATGTAATTAACATGTATTAAGTACCTGCTCTGTGCGAGACCCTGGATTAGGGGATGGGGGACGGGGGATGGGGATATATACATTTCTTTTCTTTTTTTTTAGACAGCATCTCACTCTGTCTCCCAGGCGGGAGTGCAGTGACACAATCTTGGCTCACTGCAACCTCCACCTCTGGGTTCAGCTAACTTTTGCATTTTTTTTCTTTTTATTTTAGTAGAGCTGGGGTTGCACCATGCTGGTCGGGCTGGTCTTGAACTCCTGACCTCAAGCAATCTACCCGCCTTGGCGTCCCAAAGTGCTGGGATTATAGGCATGAGGCACGACGCTCGGCATAAATTTCTGACATAGTGTCTGCCTTTAAGGAGTTCAATGCAAGAAACCCTATCTCCCTGATTATTTAATATCTTCCTTTGGCTGACTTCAAACTCCAGTGAAGCAATGAAAGGAACAGTAACAATTGTTTATTTTTACATTGAAGAAATCATGTGACAGAAAGAATTTCAGCAGGAGGAGAATCAAGGTACTCACACTGACCACGCACTATTTAATCAAGGCACCAAGATGTCCTGCATCTTGGTGATGAAGAGATTAAAAGTGCCCTATTGTGGGCCATTAATATTTCATACCAGAACACAATGTAGAGATACCATGTGAGAAAATGATGAGCTTGTAGAAAAGGCAGTGAGAATTGAATCTCGAGGTCAGAGAATAATAAAGGCTAAGTATAAACAAGTCACATTTTACAATTTAAAAATAACATGATGTTCAGATATAGTCCCAAAACAAAGGCATAGTAGAATTGGTCTGCACTTCTGCTTTTCCCTTCATTATATGAGTACAAGGTCAAGTCTGGGAGGTCTACATTTTTCAAAACACTAACACTACTGCTTTAACAAATGTTCAGGTTAAGGCAATAAACTTGTGTGGCTGAGAACTGGAGGCTAAGTTCTGGTCTCCACTCTAATATTCACTGACTTTATAACAAAAGGTAAGACAATTTTGGGTGGTAGAAAAGGTGAAAAATAAAACAACTGCAGGCAGGATTTTATAAGGAAATTAAAGTTTTCCATAAAGCCTTAACACCTACAGAAATATAAGATCATATTTATTTAGTCACCATTTTAAGCATCTGTAATATACTCTGAGTGGCAACATGTCCTGGGGATACCCAAATGCATATGCTGTCATCACTTAGCATCTGTGGAGAACTGGTTCCAGGATCCCCTGCAAATACCAAAATCTGCAGATGCTCAGGTCCTTTATATAAAATGGTGTAGTATTTGCATATGACCTAGGCACATCCTCCTTTATATTTTAAATCATCTCTAGATTACATATGATATCTAATAAAATGTAAACGCTGTGTGAATAGTTGTTATGTTATATTGTTTAGGGAATGACAAGAAAATAATCTGTGTTCAGTACAGACACGACCATCCTTTGCTTTTTCCAAATGTTTTTGATCCAGAGTTGGTTGAATCCCTAGATGTGAAACCCACGAATATAAAGGACCAATGGTAACAAAGTGTTGGTGTTTTTTATTCTATTACTAGAATAGCTGGCAAACATCCTTAGAAGAGTAGCCCAAAGTGACTTGAAGTGTTAAAAAAAAATGGATATAGAGAGCTTTTTGAGCACGTTTAGATTACTTGATGGGAAAAAAAATTTTTAATGGATATAAGAGAGCTCTTTAAGCAAGTTCAGATTGCTTGATTGGAAAAATAAAAAGAAATAGGGAAGGTAGCCTCTAATAACTTAAACAAATTTACAGTATCATTTTAAGAAGAGCTTAGGTCAGTGAGTATGAAAGCAAAGAAAAAGAAAAGTTAGCCTCAAGTCATCGCAAAAGTAGGAAAAAAAAAGATTTGGAAAGAGATTAGGGAGACTTTGATTTTTCTGGAACACTAGAGCTAGTTATTGGGGGAAAAGAAAAACCCTGTCGAGTTGCTCTTCTGAAAACATTTGGAAAGTTATTAGCTAATTCTCTTTCTCAATGAGTTTAAAGATATGACTAAAAGTGGGTGCTAGAATAGTCATTTTCTTGAAGCTCCACTTCTAGAACTCTGAATGGCAATGAGGTAGATTAAAAGTCCGTTCTCTTCTCCCTCCCTTATTTGGCTGGCATGTCTAATTCCAAATTGGAAACTCATAGACATTGCTATGAAATGTATCATAGATCATGACTCACTATGAAAAGGACAAGTGTGCAAGTTGCCTTACCAGTAAAAAATCTTCTGCCTGCCCTCTTTCTTCCTGGGACAAGACTTCAGTTCTTTCTCTCTGATTCATATCCTGAGGAAATCAACATGATACAAAATGGCTGTGTTCAATTAAAAAATGTCTCCAACCCACACTTTAAAAACGTAAGCTCTTTTCAATCCAGATATGTATTATCTTCCTGCGAAAGTCTTTTCCTTCAGAAGAATTTGGTGCCATTTAAGATAGGCAAAACAGGCAGAATGCCATTTCTGCACTGAAAGTTATGCATTTAGCCAACATAATCTGCAAAGTGCACCTGCTGTGGCAATCGATTTAAAAAGATGGGAATTAGTAGGAGAAAGAACTATGGTTTAACGGAGCCCATCAGCATCAGGTATTCTGGTGTCTTCAATAGTAATATTTAACATTAACTGAATGGTTGCTAGATATCAGGTACCATTCTAAGTTTTCCTTGCATTATTTCATTTAATCCAAACAAGTTCATGAGATAAATCCTATTATGGATCCTAACTCACAGATGAGGCAAATGAGATTCATCAGAGGTTAACCAATTTGTTCAAGATGAGGTAGCAAGTAGCAGAGATGGGATTCAAACGAGAACTGACTGACATCAGAACTTAAACTTTTAACCATTCCTCATCTAGTCTTTTAGGACAAAGTAAATACAAGATCCCCATTGTGTATGTGAGAAAACGGAAACTCAGAGAAGATAAGAAATTTGATTAGGAGCACAAAGATTACTGATGTTTTTGGCCTGGGATGTGAGCTCACGTCAGGAGGACTCCAAAGTTCACTTTCCAGTCATATCAATAGAAAACCTAGGAGATGAGCAGATATCCTCACATTCACTCCATGTAAATTATTTTTAACTCAAATAAGCAAATGCCCACTCTGTATAAAACTCTGTGTAAGTCTTACTACACGTAAGACTTTGAAGATAGTATGAAAGAATTAAATATATTGTACCTGCCTCTGATGAACTTTAAATTCTAGTTGACAAAAGAAAACACACAGATGAATAAACCAAGATCGGTTGCAAAGTATTGTGACACCATAGGTAAAATAACATCCTATTCATTAAATAGATTCAGAAGAAATGCTGGGAGAAGCAATGATTAGAGAAGAAATTTGATCAGGAAAAGCTTCCTAGAAAAGGTATAACATGATATGCATGATGAATAGAGTCGATCCCATTGCCTGACTCCCTGACTATTTCATGGGTAGAAAAAAAAAAAGATACTTTAAAGAACCTATGAAGAGAAAATATGATTTTAGTATCTATGAAAAAGGTCTTACGAAAGATATGGCTCACAATTACAGAGCCACAGAAAGGTTAAAGGAAAGGGAAAGACTTCTCTGTGATTATAGTTAAAACTACTAGTGATTACTCTTTCCCTTGGCTAATAGGTTTCCATAGGGTCCCATCAAATACAAACAATAACAGTTATAAATCAAATCTACACTCATTCTTTATGAAAAAAGGCAAACAGGGAGAGGAGAGGGAGAGGAAAAGTCAATTTCAACATTTTCAAGGGATTTTCCATGAGATCTAGTCTGTCTAATAGAAAAGAAAATTTTCTTTTCTGAATTAATTTTAGAAATAGAAATTTTCTAGAGGAATGAACTCAAATGTTGATTGCTTATTTCACCTCCCACCTCCCCAGCAAACCCCTAATTTAATAAAGAATGGACTATTAAAAAGAACCCTTGGATGATAAGCATGTATTCCCTATTTATAAGATTTATCTAAGTTATGTTCAACTTTTTTCAGTCTAAGGCATGGACTTCAGCCTTCAATAGGACTATTTACTGAGACTTCTCCAAGAACATTATCTTCTTATTACCTAGAAGCAAGAAGTATTCAAGGTGTTAATGAGTATTACTAAACAAAATAGTTCTAAATTCAAATAACTTTAGAAAGGTTGAACTCAAATGTTTTATTTTATTTTGCTTTATTGTATTATTTTTATTTTACAGCCTTAGATATGCTCATGTACATTTTGTAGGTCCAGTGGAGACATATTCAGGATTTCTTAGACTTGTTTGACCTTAGGATATCTCCTTATTTTGTGGAACTTATACTGATATCTCATAGACTTCATGTTCCAAGAAAAGAGTCATGCTCTTTCCTCACATAAGTTTTAGAAAGGCGGCTCTTAGAGCAGTTAGGTCCAGGTGGAAGGAGTAATGGGTGGAGAAAAAGGACTACCAACCGGCCATAACTTCGAGCCTATAGCTGGGAGTGATGGGCCTCCACTTTTAGGTTCCTCGACGTCATCATTCAGCGAGTGAGTGACAAATCTCTAAATTTTTTTATGCTTTTCAGGGCCACATTTATAGCCACATGGAAAAGCACCGGAGTCACTCTCCTCTGTAATGATCAGCTCAGTGTTGGTATCAGTGGGAACAAGGGAGACCAAGCAGAGGTTTCTTCCCACAAGATAGCCAAGGGCTGTCTAGAATTGATGGACCACGTGGAGTGAAGGATCATTTACACTGCATGCCTGAACACACTGTGTCAGCTACATTTTAGTGTTTCACCCATAGGCTTTGAAAAGGATTCAAAAGAGTTCAGATTTCTTTTTTTTTTTTCTTTTTTTTATTGCATTTTAGGTTTTGGGGTACATGTGAAGAACATGCAAGATTGTTGCATAGGTACACACGTGGCAGTGTGGTTTGCTGCCTTCCTTCCCCTTCACCTATACCTGGCATTTCTCCCCATGCTCTCTCTCAGATTTCTTTAGTGGGTCATTCTGTATCTGTTGGATGTTCCTTGCCCTTTCCTATATCTGACCAGAGTATAAGACTAATGAAATCAAGCTTCTCTAAACATCTCTTGCATGAGTGTGATTTTTAAATGCTGCCATTATTTACAGCCATTTAAGGAGGAGCAAATGGAGACAGTGAAGAGAAAGTTGCACCACTTAGAGTTCTATTTTGAGACTGAAATCCTCACGCAAAACTCTGTCTACAAGAATGTAGTTTGCTTAGTAGAGAGATTACCTCAAAATTAGCACACCCGAACTACTTAATTCCCAGCACATCACATGTACAGCTGAATCAGATGGCCCACCCTAAAGGCCTGTTTTTCTGCCCTATCCTAAGAGTCAAAAATATACAAAAAGACAGTCAACTCATTAACACATTTGCATTTTGCAATAGCATTAACCAAGATTTTTATCCAGTAAGTAAAATTAACATATTTCTTCATGTAAATATTGTATCATTGCATGTAAATATACTTAGACATCTTTTTATATCATCCAAATATCCTTATCAGTAAAGAATTCTCTATTTTACAGATAAACAGTTTTAATGAACAACTTACGTTTGTATAGTGCTTTACAGTTTACAAGTCTTATTCTAGCCTCAATAAAACTCTGAGAGTTGAATCTTAGTGTCTTCATTTCATGATGTAGAAGTTAAAGATTGAGAAAATATCACCAGGCTAATACCTGACAGAGCGGGACTGAAACCTGGACTTTTTGATCTCAGATTTAACCCTGTCATTTCTTATGAAGTGAGTCAGAACTCACACTTTCTGAGAGATTTCCAGAATAAGTCCATGGTGATCCATTCTATACTCATAGTTCATCGTACTGCAAAATTAGTACTTGATTGGAAACTGTCTTATTTTCCCTGTGTCTCTGTCTTATCTATCACACCCAAACATAAGCCTTTCATTATGTTGCTCTTTGGGGCATCTCCAGCTTTCTCATGTGCTACTCTTACAGCAGAGAATGTTCTCTCCCTTCAGAACCCACACAACCACGCTCAACCCTATTCAACAGGACTCAGGCCAGGAGCAATACCTTTCCCTGCTTGGAAGCTCTTGCTGGTGTTCTCAGCGACCATCCTTGCTTCAGGAAGGATACTCTCCTATGTGCTCCTATAGCAGCCAGTGCTGACATGTGTAATGGATTCCTCCCACTCTCTTGCACAGCCAGTGTCTATTTATCATACATTCCCCACATGACCTTCACCACCTTGAGAACAGGACAACTATGTTACTTCTCTTTGAATCCTTAGAACCTACCACTTGTAGGCTGTTAATAACTGATAAATAAATAATTGAATAAATAAAGTCACACAAAACCAATTAAGGCAGTTAGTTAGTGCCCTTGAGGAGTTCCCGGATTCATGGGAAGAAAAATCAGTAAAGAGACCAGGACAAGCAACACAGCAAGGTGTACTTCCCCAGTACAGATGGGTTCAGGTGCCTTGGGGGCATACACAAGAAGGGATTGTGCTGCCCTGCCAGCCAGGCCTCAGAGAAAGCGAAGTTGAACGGAGTCTTGAAAGGAGAGAAGAAAGTCACCAGTGTTTGTGGAGCTGAGAGAAGCAGGTCGGAACAGGCAGCAGGAAGAGAAGGCAGGCTTTAGCAAGGCTCTATTTTATCTTGACTGCGTAACAACCTTTTCTCTGGGGGAGCTGACCTTCTCTGCATCCAACCTTGGGGTTCTATAGCAGCTGCCAGTCATGTTATCTTGTTTTCCTGGCTCAGAGGACTTCCCAGAGGTTTTGCACGTTTTTCCAGCCTCATGGAGGAAGGTCTAAAAGAATAAAGCTGATCCAGAGAGAGAAGCTTAGGGCAAAGTGGGAGGAAGTGCTTGGGTCCCTGATTCTAGCAATTTCTGGAGCCTGGTATACCCCAGCCCTTTCCAGAGTTTGGTTTTTTACCTAAGTAAATCAAGCTGGGTTTTTGTCACTTGCAAACACTAAAGTACTGACCAACGAAAACCTCAAAAATAGCTGGGTGCAGTGGCTCACACCTATAATCCCAGCATATTGGGAGGCCAAGGCAGGTGAATCACTTGAGGTCAGGAGTTCGAGAGCAGCCGGACCAACATGGTGAAACCCTGTCCCTACTAAAATTACAAAACTTAGCTGAGTGTGGCAGCATGCATCTGTAGCCCCAGGGACTCAGGTGGCTGAGGCATGAGAATCACTTAAACCCTGATGGCAGAGGTTGCAGTGAGCCGAGATTGTGCCACTATACTCCAGCCTGGGTGACAAAGCAAGACTCGGTCTCAAAAAAAAAAAAAAAAAAAAAAAAAAAAAAACCTTAAACATCTTAAACATATCTTCTGTGGGCTGGGCATGGTGGCACACACCTGTAATCCCAGCACTTTAGAAGGAGGCAGGAGGATCACTTGAGCCCAGGAGTTTAAGACCATCCTGAGCAACATAGTGAGACCCTGTCTCTGCAAAAAATAAAACAATTAGCTTTGTATGATGGCACATGCCTGTAGTCTCAGCTACTCAGGAGGCTGAGGTGGGAGGATCTCTTGGGCCCAGGAGTTTGAGGCTACAGTGAGCTATGATCTCGCACCACTATACTCCAGCCTGGGTGACAGAGTGAGATCCTGTCTCTAAGTAAGAATAATAACAATGACTCTCCACTACAGCATGCACATAGAGATAGGCACAAAGTAGCTACTCAAGATTTTGTTTCTCAAATGCACCTTTCCCCATCATCTGTTCAATCCTTTCATTTAAAGACGGAGACACAGACTTAAGTATCTTTTTCAAAGCCACCCATCCAATTCATAACAGATTTTATGCTAGAGCCTGAACTTCCTTCCCACAACAGTGCTCCATCCACCAAACACTGTTTCCTTTGCTTTTTGCTGGCTAATTAGCCTCAACGTAACAGACAATCATGGGATTCATATTTGATGAAAACAATCAAAATGAATAAAGAATTCATCATATGTTTACAAAGTAATGAAATTATTGCTTTTAATTCACTCAACAAATAGTCCCCATATGCATCTGCCTCTGTGGGAGGTGGGTATTTGGGGACAAACAAGACATGCTCCTTGACCTCGAGTAAGTTCACCAAGTGGAGTGAGGAACTGCACAGCTTACCAGAGCTTCATATACCCTCAAATCAGAAATCTGGGAAAATATATACTTATTTTTTCAATTGCTGCTAAGTCCCTTTGAACCAGTTATAAGGCAAACAAAAATGTCAGCTTACAATTTTATAACTGCACTTAAATTTTTTTTATTATTATTATTATTTTAGATGGAGTCTTGCTCTGTCGCCCAGGGTGGAGTACAGTGGTGTGATCTCAGCTCACTGCTACTGGTTCAAGCAATTCTCCTGCCTCAGCCTCCAGAGTAGCTGGGACTACAGGCGTGTGCCACCATGCCTGGCTAATTTTTGTATTTTTAGTAGAGACAGGGTTTCACCACGTTGGTCAGACTGGTCTAGAACTCCTGACTTTGTGATCCACCCACCTTGGTCTCCGAAAGTGCTGGGATTACAGGTGTGAGCCACAGCACCCCGCCTTAAGTTCATTTTTATTCAAAAACAGTATCATCCAGCTGGACCAATTGAATATGGCACTTGGGTTTTTTTGAAAGCACAAAATAGCCTCAAAAGACAATGAATTTCTTCCACTAAGTCTATTAAAAGAATATGCTATAGATTCTGAGGTCTGCTATGAAACAGGAGGTTCAAAGATGTTTTGCCCAAGGCTAGGTAGTATCTCTGTCCTGAAAGGAACTACACTATTCTAGATGAGTATGTTTGTATGCATTTGTTAAAATAATGAATTCTAGAATTTATATTAAATTTCCAGACAGACCTAGAGGCAGATGCCAGGATCACCTTATGTCACCTTGAGTCTCTTCCAGCTCTCTGATTCTACAATTGCTTATACTGGATTTCTTCAACCCTGTGATGGGCTGAAGAGCTATTTCTGTCCTAGTTCTTTGCCTTATATAGGTCAAATCCCATCCCAATGAGTACCATAACAATAACCACCTCATGGCCTGGTTATTTTAGACAACCTGATAAAATGAGAACCAAGTATGACCTCCAAACAGAAGTTGGCTGTTACAGAATTTGATCTGAATATGACTTAAGCAAGGAGGTGACCAGTGTCTTCGGTTTTTATTTTCATGGCACTGGGCCATTGCAAAACAGTCAGATTGAAGGTATCAAGGCTCTAACAGTGAATCCAAACAACTGTACTGAGTCCCTAGTCAGTGACTCCATGTGCCTGACAGATATCACAAAATCAGAATGTCAGGGGACTGAATGCTCTGAATTTCCATGTAAAAATGGTCTCCAACTTATGTCTGTCCACTATATCCAGAGAGTCTCGGGGAAATGTGCCCATCTTAATTTGGGGCTATTAATAAGCCTTCTTTTCATATTAGGCATGCCAAATCTGAGGTTTCTTTCTCCAATCTCTCTCAGGGAGCTAGATTCATGCTTCTTTTGGCATACATTGTTCTTGTTTGAAACGATGTGCTAGTTGCTGCTCGCTGAAACATACCTTTACAAGAGAGTAAAGACCCTCAGGATACATATTTGTTTGGTTGACTCCCAACTATGCTTAATATCTGGGTCCTTTCATTAAAATTAAAGTTCCACAAAAGCATGAAATCTCATGTCTAAAACAGTGCCTGGCACATAGTAAGTGCTTGCTCAATAATTATTTGTTGAAATAATGAATGAATAACGAGGAATACTTATTCTTTAAGACCCAATTCCAATGCCACCTGTCCACTCCCAAAGCAGCTATGTGTCTCTCCTATGATCCTTCAGCACTGTTTGCATTTCCTTACAATAATACTTACAGGATACTCTCTTTGTTGTGTATATCTGTTTTCCCAATTAAGCTGGGGAAAATTTGTGGCAGGAACTATGTTTTGTTTGTTTGTTTGTTTTGAGACGGAGTGTCGCTCTTGTTACCCAGGCTGGAGTGCAATGGCACGATCTCGGCTCACCGAAACCTCCGCCTCCTGGGTTCATGCAATTCTCCTGCCTCAGCCTCCTGAGTAGCTCGGATTACAGGCATGTGCCACCATGCCCAGCTACTTTTTTGTATTTTTAGTAGAGACGGGGTTTCACCATATTGACCAGGATGGTCTCGATCTCTTGACCTCGTGATCCACCCGCCTCGGCCTCCCAAAGTGCTGGGATTACAGGTTTGAGCCACCGCGCCCGGCCGGAACTATGTTTTTTAATGCCACATTCTTTGTATCTAAAATAATAGAAGTTCAATAAATGCTTACTGCTTGAACGGTTGAAAGAATGAATAAATATGTTTCTCTTGTCATGATGAATGCTAAAGATTTGTGATATAACCTTATACCTCATATTTTGCCTGGATTCAAGAGCTTTCCACAGATCAAACTGAAGAAGCCATGAGTCACTGGGCTTGGAGGGGAGGGCTGTTTGTTTGTAGAGGATTTGCTTCCCGACCTCGATGAATCACATGTATAATCACCCAAACTGCATCCTGTCTGGGGAAGTAACCAAAACCCCTATTTCTGGCCCCAATGGCTTTTGGTTTTATGAGTAAATGCCATTGGCATGTCATTAAATAAATGCCCTCGGAAAGTCCTCAGCCAGTGCTGTAACCTACAACAGTCAGGGTCGTGACAGAGAGGCAGTCTTGCAATTGAAGTGCAAGGTGGAGGGGTACCTTTTTTACCTCTTCTAGTGACCTGCCTCCAACTTCTTATCCAATATCGGTCACACTCTACTCCCAGTCAAAGGTGTGACCATGTAATTCTCCTGCACACAAAGAATCAATGGCTCTCACTATCTACAGAATAAAGACCAAACTTCTTAACTTACAATCCAAGGCCCTCCAGAATCTGGTTTCATCCTCTTTCACCTCTCTCATATTCTTCTATTCCCACATAACCATATGTTCCACAAGCACCGAACAATTTTCTGAACACATCTAATCCCTACACTTTGCTCTGATGCTTCTGTTCCCTCAGTTGCCCCCTAGAATGCCACACCTTCCCGTTCTCAAATGTCCAATACCTGTGTATTCTTCAAGTCTCACAAAATGCCACTTCCTCCATAATATCCTCTGTGATTGTCGAAGGAAGAATGACTTCTCCATTAGGAATCTACATACTTAAGATTTTATCTGTACTCCCATCCCATTGTTTATTCTAACAACACGTCCACACATGTTTGTTTCTCTAATCAATTTTCTTAGTCACTGTGATACTTTAAGTCGTAGCAGTGCCTGCACAGTGGACACTCAAAATAAAGATTGGTCGAATGAAATACTGAATTAGTTCAATTGTTTAAATCTTTATCTTTGGCTTGGAATCTTCAGGAAAGCAATGTAGAAATTTCTTATTATTATTTGTTTCATTTTATCCCTCACCCTTTTCCAAGAAAACACGAGATTAAGAAAAAGTTTTGGTCCCAGCAAACAATTGCTGCTTTATGTCTATGAATCTTAAAGGCAGAGTTTTCATTCCAGGCTTCCTTCCTCCTGATATCTAGAACTTTAAGGCCTATTTTGCTAATAGATGTTCTAAGCTCAGAAGGGAAAATATAATTTTGATATTAACTTGAATAAAAAAGAAACATAACTAAGAAAGGATTTACTGTTTCAAAATGCAAACTTTTTAAAGAAGATATTCCAAAAACAAAGACTTTTCTGTTATCTGCTGTTTTGGAATATTCATGCCACAGTGCCAATTTCAGCATGGATACATTCCTGTCAGTATGGATAAGCGAGAGGTGATGCAATGTAGTTTAGCTTTGACTGCAAACCACTTTGCTCTCCTTTCTGTTTATTAGTATAACTGGTTATATGAGTAAGGATGTAGAGGCAGACAAGGCTAAAATCGCCCCAGCCAGGGTCAGATAATGAGAGAAAAGAATGTTAAGAGTTTTGTTTTCTCCACTGTCTTTGGGCAATGGTCACATCTAGGTGTATAAAAGAGACAGGTAGCCATTACTACAGTTTGAGAGCTAGCTCCATTCCTGCTTCTTGAAAGCTACCATTGGGGCAGCATTCTTCCATCTTTAGAGGTCAAATCCTTTCTACGCCACTTTACGGTTGAATGACTATGGAAACGTGGGCGATTTCTTCATCAGTTAAGTGAAGGTAATAATACCTGTTACGACATAACATGATCAGACTTTATAAACTCTAAAGTGCTGTTCAAATATTAACTACTGATGTAAACTCAATCTTGAGTTTGTTTTTTTTTTTCATTGCCTAACACAGGGGTTGGCAATTTTTTTTTTTTTTTGTAAGAGAATGATAATAGCATTTTAAGATTTGTGGACCATGTGGTCTCTGTTGTAACAACTCCATTCTGCCTCTGCAGTAGAACAGCATCCAAAGACAATATCTAATAACGGATGGGCTTTGTTCCAATAAAACTTGTTTTATAACATGTAGTGGATGACATTTGGCCCATGGGACACATTTGCAAATCTCTGTCCTACACCTTTGGTGAGAATGAAACACTAGTAGCAGAGGGAAATATCTAAATTCTGGTTTTAGCATGAAGAGTAATATAGTTGGGTTTTGTGATCGGCTGTCCTGAGGCTTTCAAACATCTTTTTAAGGTACTCTCTTTAAAATTAGAGTTTTAATTTTGTACATTATCACCACCATCTTCATCATCATCAATATCATTTTGCACCTATCTGAGAAGTATTACCAAGAAAGGCATAAAAGAACCCTAGTTTTCTATACCTATCACTTGACCATACTCTCTTCTGGGAAAGACAGCTCTGATTATTGTTAAAGAAAGTATCAATCATACTTGTGGTGAAAGGTCGCTACATTTTTTAACAAATTGGTCCTTTGAGCAAGATGAATTTTAATGGATTGGTTTATTAACCTAAAGGTTGAACCAGACTGAGAGTAACTGAATGATTTGCTCATAATTAGTATTATTTATAATTATTTTACTTGGGAAAAAATATCACCTTAAATGTCAGGATGTTTTTTAATTGCTTCAGATGAGATTCAAAATAATTGACTTCACAAATTTATTTTTAAAAACTCATTTAAAAATATCTGAAGCTGCTGACAGTCTGTCTAGAAGAGGCAAGATATTGATATTCATTACTAGGAACAGGGCAGAAATTGATCCATGATTTTTTTAACCACATGAATTGTGTACTGTGGTCATTTCTGGACTCTGAAATAGCTGCAATACTGATAGAGTGATGCCCTTGTTCCTCTTCCTCATTAACTCTGCTATCTAAGTGCAGATGCTGTGTTTGTGGATGTAGGTATATGTTTCTCACTCAAATACATATTTGCATATATTTTTAATAAAAGGGGGATAGGCACATGCTTGAAAAAAGGGATGTATATATGTATTTGGTATGGTTAGAAAAATACAAATAGCCTATGTATACATTGTGCATCTATTCGTGTGATTTAGATAGGATATAACTTTTTGGCAATGAGTAGTTATATGACAAATTTAGCATTTCTATAAATATTTGATTTATCAGTTGATTGGTGGAGATGAAAAAAAGTAAGAGAACACATTAACAGCTCTGGAAAGGCAGCTTTTCAAATAATTTAAATAAATAAAATAATTTCAATTGTGAAATATGGGTAAATCATGTAAGAAACATGCAGCAGAATAATGGCAATAAAACCTTATAATTATACTGCACTTGGAGAGTTACAAACTGTTGGTGTGCACAGTATAATCTCATGTGCTCCTGACATCTACATTTGGATGCACGAAGAAAGGATGGTAACAGTCTCATCTGACAGATGAACAAGAGAAGTCAGGTGATTTTCCCACCATCTACATTGCCTTCCCCATACACCACGTTGCCTCTGGAACCCAAGGGAAGGGTGAGTGCATCTACAGGCATCAAAGCCAACTTCAGTCTTCACAGGCAGACTCAACCAGCCTGACCCCGTGTGCAGAATCCAATTTTCCATCTAAGATGGTTCAATGAGTTAAGTAATAAACGACCCAGAAAACACACACACACACACACACACACACACACACACAAACATTTCAGGCAGGGAATATAGCAGTGGGATGATTAACTGATTAACAGAGTCTCTTATTTGCTTCTTCCAAGCATATTTAGTCTGATCATGTGCCTGAGACAGTGTGACATTTGTTCCGGCAGCAGTGTCCAGGACACAGACGAATCACTCATCCAGGTAGCCAAGCAGACACCATCAATCATTATTTGCATGTTTGAGAAATACAAAAATGTAGCCAAGATCAGGGAAAATAACATCTGATGGTGGCTAAAAGGTTCAGAACACAAAGATTCCTATTTGTCTGCCAAAGAGGTTACTCTAACATGTGCTGTGGAAATAGAGTCATATATTTAAATTTCTTCACAGATAGTAGGTTAAGGCTAATATATCTTTATAAAATATATGTTATACATTATCTTATTCTTCACATATATATGTGTATACAGATAGGTGTGTGTGTGAAGCTCAGTAGGCAAACCCCCTGTTTAGAATAGGAAGAATATATTAACTAATTAATATTATTCATGCCATCTTTTATTTAACTAGTAATTGTAATCTATTAAGAGCATTTGTTCACACTATCTTACTTACTCAACCCTCAGAAAAACTCCATAGGGCTCATAAGTAATATATTATTATCTTCCTTTTATAGACAAAGGAAAAGGAAATGCAGATATTTCCTTTCTTAAGCCTATCTCGCCAATAAGTGGAAAAGCCTGGACTGGAATGTGGAATTTCTGACTCCTAATCCATTACCTAGAGCGACGGTGGAAGATCCGAAGGAAGAAAGGGAAAGCGTGAAACATAAGTTCTGAGTGGAGAGGACCTGAAAACACCCTCAGACCAGAATTCCTTCTAGTGTGGGTCAAAGTCCGGAGTAGGTGTGGCTATACGACACACAAACCGAATGATTTGATTGACTTCCTGGCACACCTACTCACTCGGAATTTTCTTATGCAACTGAGCCTTCAGTGTCACTCTCCCATCCTCTCATGCCTTGTGAAGTTTCTGGGGTGGCCGAGTTGGAACCAACTTCAAACCCTCTTATGCCTCTGATTCACTTTCCAAACTCTCCCTCTCCCGCTCCGTGGTCAGCCTTTTGCATCACACCCTGCAAACATTTTTTTTTTTTTTTCTTTTGCACTCCTTTGGGATGCCTCCCTCCTCTCTCCCTCCATCTCCCAACTCCTCTGCACGGCCTTTCCCCTTTAATCTCTGATGACCACCTTCTGTGACTGCTCCATCCACTCCTCCCCCCGTCACGGCTGTCCTCTTGCAGGTACCTACCTGTGTGCTCTGCAGCCACACGCACTTCCTGGTTGCCCCTCAGATGTCTTGATTCTGTCTGTCCGATGCTGCCAGCCTCCACCCAGGGCCTGGGAGCTGTGCATGTCTTCGAGCTCTTTGTTACTTTTCCTCCTTAATTTATAATGCTAGGCAAATAACAACACACAATAAAAGATGATATCAGCTGTGTTTCTCGCCTGCAGCCTCCAGAAGTATTATGTTAGACCCCATCATTGCAACAAAGAAATCTCTCAGTTGAGTGAGTGAAAACCAGTTACAGGACAGGAGGAGAAAACTTCTGTGCTTCCAAAATTCCGCAGCCCCAGCTGCCCTCCGGGGGCTCCCCCTTGTGGGAGATGTGGAGCATGGCAAGGCAGTGCCCAGTTGGGACGGTGCCCGGGTGGGAGGAGGGTGAGAAAAGAGTGTTCACACTCAGGGATATGCCCCAGAGGGCATGGGGTCTGTCTCTAGCCATGAAGAACAGCCTCTGTGTGAGTTGCAGGGTTGAGGTACTCTGTAATTTATCAGGGAAACGCTTTGGGGAGACAGAGTCCTCAGTGCCTGGAGGTCTCTGAGTCCAGGTGAGTGTGGTATAAGAAATAAGCCTGCTTGGCTTACATTCTGCATGGGAACTCGTGTATCACAATGTATCGTAAAGTCAGATGTTCACATAAGGTGGTTTTGGGAGACAAGGTGTGGTCTCCACTCTCTGAGTTAAAGACATGATGGTCCAGTCTCCTGGATTCTCCTGCCACCGTGGAAACTTGGTCTCTTGGTGCCTCTAAAGCCCAGGACACACTCTGCTCCCCACCTTAGTGAAAACAGACTGTATGTCCAAATAGTATCTTTTTCCAGAGGAACACACTCTCGTTTGCACTAACCCACCCCGGCAGGTGTTGTTATCATCCTTCTTCTCCTCATTTCAGTGTCACACAGCTTCTTTTGCTTATGGTTATTATTGTTTCATTTTTTGTCTTTATTCCTGTAGTACCTATGTTTCTTATGGAGAAACAGCTCACGAAGTAGTTATGGTTTTTAATAAATGAAGCTTTATTGTTGTTGTTATTATTATTTGAGACAGAGTCTCGCACTGTCACCTGGGCTGGAGTGCAGTGGCGCCATCTTGGCTCACTGCAACCTCTGCCTCCTGGGTTCAAGAGATTCTCCTGCCTCAGCCTCCTGAGTAGCTGGGATTACAGGCACCCACCAGCATGCCCAGCTAATTTTTTGTATTTTTAGTAGAGATGGGGCCATGTTGGCCAGGCTGGTCGAATTTCTGACCTCATGCTCTGCCTGCCTCAGCCTCCCAAAGTGCTGGGATTAACAGGTGTGAGCCACCATGCCCAACCAAAGCTTTATTATTTTAATCCACGTTCCTTCTTCACATATGTTTCAGTACAGAGCTGCCACCAACATCAGAAAGGTCGTGGAATTTAATAGAGGCCAGTGGAAAATGGTCTGAAATTTGTTTTGCTGAAATTAAGAGCTCCCTTGCCAGAACTGCTGGAAGAGTCGATGAGACAATGTGACGTGGCAAAACCAGCTCTAGGCTTCAACACATCTAGACTTGACACCTATCTCTACTACATGTTTTATGTTCAATTCACAACTCTTGCCTCAGTTTCTTTATCCACAAAATGGAGTTAAGTTAGTTTCACAATAAAGATCTCACAACTGGTATGATGGCAAAATGAAATAATATGTCACAAACCACGTGCCAACCTACAGTTCAGTGCTAGAGCACAGTTGTCATTCTGGAAGGTTTCCTTGTTTGGATTCCCCTGCCTGCCCTGGTCAATAGAGACCATCTCACCAGGCCCATGCGTATTTCCTCCATGTTTGACATAATGACCAGTTTTCTCCTGCAGACTGCATCTGGGTCTCTCTGTATCATACCCAGCATACTGTTCTCACAGAGGGAGAGCCAATCAATGCTTCTTAATGGTGTGGCTCATTGTCCTGTACTAAGGATGATTAGTGAGTGTCACTCCCACGTTTCTTCAGAGACAGGACATAGTCTAGACATCCGGGGCAGGAGGATGTCAGGAAACCTGGGTTCTGATCTTAGCTCCACTTGCTAGTGCACTAGAAATGATGCTGGGTTCCACGACCCTCTGATTCTGTTGCAGCTACTTTATGTGCTCTTTCTTCATAACTAACATTGGCACTATAGGAATAAAGACAAAAGACAGCCATAACTTTAAGCAAAAGAAACTGCGTGCCACTTAATGATGATGATGATGATGATGATGATGACAAAAGAGAAGAAGGGATGTCAATTGATGATCTTGCTATGAACCGTGAACTCAGTAAATACTTATTAGACCTATGTTGGGCCTTGGGCTGAATACGAAAGGGTTAAACTGCCCTCAAGATAATTAAACCCTGTTATAAATTCAAGCCAAGAAAAAAAAAAGCAAAAAGAATTTAGAGAATTCAAGAAAAGCTGCAAAAACAAAAAGATTCCTTTTCATGCAAATAGATCTAAAACTGAGAACCTTTAGTGACAGGCCCACTGTGAAAGATGGGATCAAAATCCAGAATTACTTCTACAGGAGGAAGTATCAGAGGGTCTGGAGCATGTGAGGGACAGGGGGCCATGCGTGGAGAAACGCGAAAATGAGTGGTGACAGCAGGAGAGTCTTGTTCCCCTTTTGGATTGGCCAGAGCATTCCGTCCTGCTCTGCGCCCCACACCAGGAAAAATGCAGGACCCAGACAATAGGACAACCAAGATACAGAAGCGACTCGAAACCATGTCATGAGGAATTTGAAGAACTGGAAATATTTAGGCAGATAAAAATGTAACTCTGTAATTGCTGTCTTCAAATACTAAAAGAACTCTCAGTTAGAAAAGGGGGATTTGCTCTTCCCAGCTTCAGGAAATAGAATGAAACTAATAGAGAGACACGTCAAAGGGAAATATTTTTGATCCACTGTAAGAAAAATATTCTTGTAGCTTGGTCCAAATTTGGAAAAGTCACTTTGTGTCTAGAGAAGGCTGTGACAGCTCTGTCACTGGACGTTCTTTGGTCAAATGGAGGGCCAGGCCTGGAGGCTGCCTGCATTGAAATAACCTTTGGGGATCCTTCTAGCTCTTGGACTATTTGAGTCTATGAACAACCTGGGATCCGAAAGGAGAAACTAAACAAAAGAAGCGTGTGACGTTCTCACACGGAGCATTGGAACTCCTGCTGAGGGATCTCGTGGTCTGACACGTTAGATGATCAGATAAATCCAAAGTATGCTTGCGGCCTTTTCCTCTCTTTCCCTTGAACAGCACTATTTCTTTTACTATCACAGGTAAGCCCAAGAGTTAAGCTCCTCCTCCATGGGGTAAATGGCCTTTAGTATAGTGGAAAACACAAAAGAGAAGGCAAAACTCCTACACTCTGATGATCAGTTTAAGGAGAATCGTAGGTTTTAAAAGAGATGTTTAGAAGCCATTTTATCAAATACCTCCCCCGATGTCTGAATTCCATCCATATCTTCCCTGATTGAATGGCTGTCTGATCTCTGCTTGAACTCAACCTCTGAAGTCAATTTGATTGGAGACCATTCTGATGGGGCTCAAGAATAAGCAAAACACACACATAGAAAATACAATCAGCAAGACGTGGACACACGGGAAAGGACACCTCTAGTGTAGTACCAGAATACAAGACAGAACCTAAAGCTCATTCTAATTTCTTAAAGTCAGAATTACAGTAAATTTTAAAAGTCCTGTCTTCAGTTTGAGGAGACACACTTGTGACACACAGTACCAGTAAAAAGTACAGGTGACATTGTTGCCTATTCTGCAATCTTTTGCATCTATGTATCGACCTTACCTTGCAGGCTAGGAAGGTATAAGAATAGGGGCAGGGGAAATAGAAAGGGTGCAGATTGCTAAAAAGGAAGGAAAAAATATGATGGGGCTGTTGGTGGAGCTGGTATATGGAATGTGTTTGGAGTGGCTTTTATGATATTATCCCTGAGAGAGTTGCAAAAAGGGGTGCAAAGCTGATGAAGGTGTCAGATAAGATGAACAGAGCATTTGAGAATTGACCTCTGACTGAGCAAAGGGAACACTGAGCTCAGAGAGAGGAGAAAAAAGAGTTCAGGGATGAAGAAAAAGGGAGAAAAAATAAAGGTAGGGAGACATGAAAGAAGAACTTACATGGGAGGTCTAAGATATCTGGGAGGTTTCCAAGACCATCTTGGGGTATCAAGGGGTGATGAGAGGCAAGAATAAGAATAAATATTGAGGAGGAAGAAGGAGGCCAGGCATGGAAAGATATTTTGAGTAGAAAGAAACAGAAAGAAAGCTAGACCCATCGTAAGACTTGGTGTCTCCATTTCCTGACTAGCTCACTTCTCAGGGGACAGCAGCAAAGGGCACCTTCCTCGCTACAAAAGATTTTTAGTTCACGAGAAAAATCTGAATCGATTAAGTGTTGACTAGACACCTCCTATATGCTCAAGATACGGGAGAGATACAGAAATCAAGTTCCACAGTAATCTGGATTACTGTTAGTCAGCTAGCAATCATTTGCTCAGTAACTACTCTTGGCCAAAGACCATGGTAAGCATAGGGAACGCAACTGGAATGACTAGGCTGACCCTCCCAGGGGTCACAGAGTAACGAGTGAAGGGGAGAAACACGGCCAAGTGTAAAACTCCTGCAAAGGATTATAGGGTGCTGCAAAGGAAAACAACAGAATATCCAAAGCATCATTCGTAGGTTTTATGTTTTTAACAGAAAAAGCATGTCAGACGCCACAAAGAATCAGAGCACTCAGTCTACAGGAAGTGTCGTCCTGGCCTGGGAATGTCAGAGAGAATATTCTTAGTCCCCAGTGTCCAGATAAGGGCAGTAGAGGCTGAGCCCAGAAAAGGACCACTGAGGAACTGGCCAGGAGCCACACACACTGGGGGCTGCACTCCTCAGGGCAATGAGGAGGCTCGGAATGGAAGGAGGAAGCCTCCCACTCCAGAACCTTCTCCGGCAGACCCCACTCACCCTGCCAGGTGACAGTTCAGTGGATGTGACTTCCACCCGTGGCTAAGCAAGGAAACAGCCTCTTTGGAGCCTCTCCAGCGTCGCAGCTCTCCTGTCCCCTGCTGTTCTACTCAGGCTCGCAGATGAGCCCAGTGCCTCTCCTCCATTCTAAACGCCTCTGTTTCAGGGAAGCGTTTGCATTTTCCTTGGCACAGGTACAGCTTGCTGAATTCTTTTAGGCCAGGCCAATTACAACAAGCCCTAAAATTGCTGAGCCAAGTGGTTTCTTCAGAGATCTGCTTACATTCCCTCCCTGAAAAAAGCAGGGGGCCCGCTTCGTGCAGTCTCTGCGCACAAATAGTGCACATTTCGCTTTTAAGGTGGAGTAGGCACAGGATGGTTTTCCCAAAGAGAGGGTGAGGTGCAACCTGTTTTCACTTTGATTTTACATTGCTTGATTGGGCTTCATTCCATTTCACAGGACGGACAACATGGCTCAGGGGAGGCTCCCTTGAAGACTGTTTTGAGAAGGGACTAGAGAGGCTTTTAGCGCAAACCCCATGGGATCCCAAGTTGAAAGAAGTATTTACACGTGTCAGTACCCTCTCATTCCTGAACTTCAGGGTTCAGTATTGCAACCACATTCTCGTAAGTTCTGGCTTTGGGAGGAAGACGGAGTCAGTAATGTATAACATATATATATATATATATATATATATATATATATATATATATAAAATGATATTTGGGTAGAAATAATGTGATTCCAAAGAATTATTTAGATTAGTCTAAAGTTGGTTTTTTTCTGATTTTGAAATTGTTACACTATGACTTTTCAACAAATTCACCTCTTTGTTTATTTTCTATTATGCTTACATCAGAATGCATAACATTCCCTAGCCATTGCTAGCTTGAAGGAAGACATGGAGAGATATCTTAATGAGAACAGGTCAAGCGGTGGCATAGTCAGTGTGGAATTTAAAATTATCCGTGGATAATAAATAAAGCGTGTAACCTAGTGCAGATCATTGAAAACTGACCAATTCTGAGAGGTATTTGCCAGAAAACCAGTGTCCTTCCCACAATAAAAATTTATCACAGATAGAAGTGTGTCCTTGATTCTTGGCATTAACTCATGGCTAGCAAGGCCACAGCACTGCAGGTCCGTGCTCCGAGTCTGAAGGCCTTCTTCAGATGGGGAAACAGGATCTCTCAAAAACGGAAATTTAAACTCATTCTCATAGCCAAAATGACCTATATGTGTCCAGAGATATGAGAGCAGTCATTCAGAGCAGAACTCTCTTAGACAGAAACTAAAGGGTCACAAGGCAAAAAACTGCCATTTTTAACTTAAAAGACAAAAAATCAGGGCAAATCTCATGTGCAGACGGATAAATAAATTTTAGGAACCTAATTGGGTTCTAACATCCTTATCAAAAAGCCTGACGTGATGGACAAGAAGGCCTCCGGTGATCATTCTCCTGGGAACAATTTCAGGGCCCCTCAACCCAGAGACTTTCAGCTCCCGCTGGGTACTTGGCAATCAGAAGTAACCACCTGTCTATGCTTTTGAGGAAACTTTATCAACTGAAATTTGCCTGGCTTAAGTAGAAGGACACTTAGTTTTTCTGTATCAACCAATAAACAGGAGACATTCACATTTCCATACCAGGAAAGGAAGGAACACCTTAAGTTCAGAGCAGTCTTTAATATGGGAAACCAAATGGGAGGGTGAGAGGGTCAAGTTTCGTGTCTTTCATTTAGAATACAGCTGGACTCAAAAGCTGCTCATCTTCAGGGAATTTCACAGGTCCTTGGTTCGGGACCAAGCTGGGTCATAAAAAGAGGAAACCCCCTTGGGCCCAGGTAGAGCTCTAAAGAAAAAGCTTTGGTTGCCTGGGCTTTGTTTATCAAAAGAATACTTTTCCTCGTCCTAGAATCAGCAAACACGCTGCCAGGGAATCTGAGAGGCCCCCAGGGAGATGCCAAGAGGACAAGTCCAGTAGTCCCATACCAAAATCTTTCATCCTGAAGGCCACTGAAGTGCCATCTTCACTACATTTCCAAATGCCTACTGCCTTTGGGTGGCATCGCAGCAGTAAACACAGGACTTAATTCAAAGTCATTTCCATTTCATTGCTAAAGTCAAGGAGATCTGGTACCATAGCCTTGAATTTATAAGTAGGAAAATGGCACCAAAAAGGTGAGGGTGGGAACTAACTTAAAACACTAAAAGTCGCTCAACACTGCTGGTGGATGGCGGAGGATACTGCCGTGGCACGTTCTGTTAAATTTCTTTCTCCCAGTTCTTTGCAGAATTCTCCTCACTTGTGTATGCAGAAAGCCCTGCTAACTAAAAGCAACCTGAGTATTACATATTGTCACCACGAAGGGTTAGGGCAACGGGACCCATCAAATGGCAACATCCCTCAGGAAACTACAAACCCTCATCCGTGACCCTATTTCTGATCTTGACTCACCCCAGGACAGGGTCATACTCCCCTCATTATGATAGGTTATGGGGAGGTTCGCACAGCTAACAGGCAGCTGTTACTCCCTGCTTGTTTGTCGGCAAGAAAAGTGCAGAAAGTTCAGTTGCTCCCATTGGCCATTGGACAAATGCCCAGTTGCTCTCTGGGGAAATCTGATTGTGACTGTGTCTTATTAATTCCTCCCTCACCCATGCCTCTCCTTTATAGCTGCTTGCCTGCCAGGCTCTGTCCACTCTTTCTCCACTGTATTTCTTGAATTAGTACCTTTCTTTTATTTCTACTACAGTTATCCTTGGTGAAGTTTTCATTTTTTCTCGCTTGGACTACTGCTATATCTTCTTACTTGGTTTCTGACTGCTAGTATCTGTCCACTGTAATCCATTTTACATGTAACTTTTAGTTCAGTCTCCCTAATGCATGCCTCTGATGATGTCACTCATGTTCAAAAATGTTTGGTGATTCTTTGATGCCTGCTGTTCACAAGTGATTCTGCACTGCCTACTGACCCAAGTCCAAGAAATAAATTGACGGCTTTCTTCACAAAGATGAAATTGTCCTATGACTCACATGTTATCCCTTAATTAAAGGGCTGAGACCCAGAAAGTTACTCAAACTTCAAGTAACCTATGCCCCAGAGGTAAATTTCACTTGCCCTATTTAAACAGGTTTTTCTTCAGTGTATCCTCCTTGTCACAATCAAAAAGTTATTTCCAGTGTCTGCCTTGAATTAGCCCTTAAGCTCTTGAACTCTACTATCTTTAACTATTATTTGTTTTAATAGCAAGTTCCACTCTCAGAAATGAGACTAGGAAAGTAAAAAAGAAACAAGTGACTCCCAAGAAAAACACCAGAGCATGACAGCATAGTAAGCTGAAAGGGGCTGAAGTTGGAAGTGGGCTCATGGCTGTTTATGATTTTTGTTTGTTCAACACCCTACATCTTAGGACCTTAATCCTCTACAGACTGTTATCTTGATTTTGATGAGTATTTCTCTGCTACACTTATGCTTCAGTTCCTCAAATCATAAGCATTTATTATATGTCACCACAATCAAGTTATAATAATAATCCACGATGATAGTGATAGTCTAATGAAAAAATATGCTCTGGTACAGATCCTTGGATATCAGAGAGAAATATAAAGATGGTAGAGACCAGGCACGGTGGCTCACACCTGTAATCCCAGCACTTTGGGAGGCCGAGGCAGGTGGATCACCTGAGGTCAGGAGTTCAAGACCAGCCTGGCCAACATGGTGAAACCCTGTCTCTGCTAAAAACACAAAAAACTAGCCAGATGTGGTTGTGCATGCCTATAATCCTGGCTACTCGAGAAGCTGAGGCAGGAGGATCACTTGAATGCAGGAGGCAGAGGTCGCAGTGAGCCGAGATCACGCCCTTGCACTCCAGCCTGGGCAACAGAGTGAGCCTCTATCTTCCCCCCACAAAAAAAAAAAAAAAAAAAAAAACTGTAGAAAGAAACTTGGAGAATAATTCATAGAAAAACTACTCAGACACCTTACCCTTCATTACAACATTGACATTTCTGGGGTTGAATGCAGTGGTGGCTAGGGATGGACATTAACTTTTCACACTGAGGGCAGAACACACTATACCACACACAATGTTGAGGATTCGTATTCTAGAGAACATCTTTTTGTTGTGTGTTAAAGATGGATATAAAGGTTCTCTATATGAGGCCTATGATTGTCAATGACCATTCCCCTATCTTGGGAATGGTATGGGCTATATAGATAATAGTATAGAGAGGCGAGAAACTAACTTTTCTTTCAAAAAAGGTTGAAGAAAGGAAGGGAAAAGAAGGGAGGGGAGGGGAGGGGAGGGAAGAAAGGGGAAATGAAGGGAAGGGAAGGAAAAAAGGGAAGGGAAAGGTAGGGAAGGGAAGAAGGGAAGAGAAGGGAAGGGAAGAAAAGGCAAGGGAAGAAGGGAAGAGAAGGGAAAAGAAGGGAAGAAAAAAGTGAAGTAACGGGAAGAAGTGAAGGGAAGGGAAGGGAAGAAAAGGGAAGGGAAACTCACTAACTCTGGGACACAGCTTACAATTTTGCCTGATACCTTAACCACACTGCACAGCTAGGAAGTTCTTCTGAAGATCTAACCTGTGTTTCTTCTGCTGTTTTTGTTGTTTACCATAGGTTATTTATAGCTTTTTTGCAAACAGAGAAATACTCACGACCCTTTCCAGCTGGCTGTTTGGCTCAGCTAACAGGGCTGTTCTAAAAGTAATAGTTAAAACTTCTTTGCCCTAAAAGTGTCATTGACTTTGCTCCGTAAGAGAGCTGTATCAATCACCCTTCCCAAGTGACAGTTTTGCCATACATAGAAGAGAAAACCAGGCAGGTGAGTAGATACCATTATCACCACTGCTTCTATTTAAAAAAAAAAAAAAAGCAAGATTTCTGCCTGCTCTCCAAACCAGCCAAAGAGAACCTCAGGGTCAGACACCTGGAATTAACCCTCATTGCTGCATCCACAAAGGACGCCTGGCCAGAGCAGTGCCTGTGGTGACAGAGCTGGGACCACTGACAATTGAAATGCATCCTGAACTCCAGCCCTCATGTGGTACTTGCTTGTCTCATAAAATGATTGTTTTTTTGAGGGTGCAGATGAGGTTCTTTAACAAAATTTTCAATCTACAGTTGTACCCCCAACATTTTCCTTATACATCTATAATTTCTTCTATCTTACAAAATAAAATATCCCCCTGATTAAGAAAAAAAAATGACTGCATTTCAAAAAAAAAGGAACCTCAGAGGCCATGAGGCTTTTTACATTTTGCCAGAACCAGGCTTTTGTCTCTGCTCGTGCCCTGAAGCTCAGGGGTTTCTTAGGAACGAGTGTACAAGTGGCCTTAGGACCTCAGTCATTGGTAAAAGACACCTTGAAGGCTGGGAGGAGGAGGTAAGGGCAGAGTTGCATCCCTCTGTGCTCACTTTCCTGTTCAGAGTTACCGGGGCAGGCTGATTAACATCTCCAAACCTTGGTTTCCTCACCTGTAAAAATGAGAATAAGAAGGCAGCACATCCCATGGGATCTTTGAGAATACTTAATTCAATGGGATGAAACCCTTAGCACAATGCCTGGCACCTTGGGAGTGACCATTAATGGTTCCTCTTGTTATTAATATTATCACAGTCATCTCGGGGGGTAAAGTAGCAAAGACTGACAGCGGGAACAAGAGCTGAGGGAAAGTGACTGAGGCGCTGCCATCCCTGTGGTCCTGCCCATGACCCCGCTGTCAGGGGTGCAGAACATTCCTCCCTTTCACCAGGTCCCAATTCGCTCCCAGATAGAGCAACACGGTGGAACAATAAAAGCCTGGCTCCCGCAAGATGGCACCACGACGGGCTGTGCCTGGATCCAGAGGAGACGTCTCTGTCCAGCATTTCCATCAGGCTCTTCTGAGCCAGCTCCTGGGGTGTGCACAAAGACCCATTCAGGATGGCTGGAGTTCTGGAAGCCAGCAGATGAGCCGAGGGGCCGGGAAGGGGGTGGAGAAGCAGCACAGCGCCTGGCACTAGCCCCGCTGGGACTGCCCTGGACAAGTGGGCGTGGAGGGCTCAGGTCTGCCGCCCCGGCTGCACTCTTTGTTTTCCCACAGATTCCGTTCTCTGATGGTGGTCCAGAGCACCAAGGACACCAACTGCCATGGCTGGGATTGAATGCCCTCCCTGGGGTGGCTAGGAACCTCCACCCCCATAGTGCCAGCCCAATGGGCAGGATACCCAGTGGAAACAGGCCATTACTAACAGGCCTGCCATTTCAAAACTGCATCTTTCTGGGAAAATTGACTCTCAGAGTTTCCCACCCTGGGAAGGTACTAGCTGCAGCAATGAAGTGAGAAATAAGAAGCAAAATTACTATGCAGTAGCCAATAGTTGTTCCCCAAGTCCCAGAAAGGGACTTCATGCCCTTCAGCCTCAGTTTTCCCACCTGGACAATGGAGCTGGGTAGAACAATCTGTTGGAACTCAAAAAGTAGCTGCTGAGAGAAAATTTTCAGTAGTAGTTGGTTTATTCTCTTTGAACTCAAATATATCAGACCTGATGCATCAGACACCAGTTCCGCAGCTCCCTGAATGTTAGAGCACAGAGGCTGCGTAATGGACCATGACTTTCGGATGCAGATAGGATTCCTTCTTTTACTCTTTCCCTCCTAAATCTACAAGAGGCTCTGCCAGCACGGTGACAAGCTATACATGGAACAGAAAACTGAGCCTCTTTAGGCTGCCAGGCTTATAAGACATTTCCTATGGGACAGCAGCATTTCCCAGATGACTCAATCCCAAAGGACTGAAAAGAGTTTCTATGATCTGAAGATGTTTGTACATCAGCTAATCTAGCTTTCCACCTTTGCTGGAATATGCTGACTGCACTTATTCCTCTAGATATCTCCCATTCAATAGTAAGAGTCAGTAAAAGCACCACCTCCTCCAGGAAGCCTTCCCTGACTACACAGCTTGAATTAGTGCCCCTTCATATTCTTCCACAAAACCCTGGGCACATTTCTGTCTTAGCAATCAGGAAATTATATTGACATTGTCTGCTTGTTTGTCTTTCATCTTGGTGGCCAGGTAATATATACTCTTTTTAACTCTAGCATATAACACGGTGCTGGCATAATGCAGGAATGTAATAAGTGTTTATTGAACTGAATGTTTGTGTACCTCTCTCCAGAATATTTACTAACATAAACCCCCACTTATATTTTATAAGGGTATCCCATAACCTCTGCTCTCCGGAAGTTCTATCTCATATCTAACTCATTTCTCTCCTGCATGCTTATGTTTTTCTTTTTTCACACCTTGGGAGACCACAGCTGGTCACCATCCTCATTCTTATCAGAGTGATCACAGAAATCGCAGCACTCACTCATCACTGGTTTTCTCTCAGGGGTAGCTTTTTTTTTTTTCAGTCTTAAATCAGGAATAAACTTACACAGTCTCAGCTCTGACATTTTTTTCTTTTTACAGACAAATAGAAAAGAACTTCCAAGAAGGATTTTGACCAGATAAAGTCTGCTCCTTTTAACAGGATGTATGAAGCACCTACTGTGTGCCAGGCTGTTGTGTGATGGAGAGGGAGCAAATGTGTAAGTCCCTGCCTTCAAGAGATCTTCAGCCTAAAACAGAGAATAACGGGGGTAATTAATTTAACTAATAAAAAGCAGCACCCCAGTTTCTTGTGGCTCCTTGGTTAGAATCACCAACTTTTGTGAGTTTGCAGGAAAGTCCAGAGTGCTAAAAAGCAAAAAGCAAAGATTTCCATTTCTGAGCAACTTGGGAGAAACTAAGCCCAGTCGGGAAACACGTTGGGGAGTCCCTTAAAGGATCAGTGTCATGTGTCTGTTGACATTTCTAAAGAAATCCATTTGCTTTTTTTATTGCTAAGGAGAGGTCGGCCTCCACTGGCCACACATTCAGAAAGCTGGCAGGAACCGCTGGTCAGCAACCCCCAATCAAACAGGCTCCCTCTTTCTGGCCAAAGAGCTCAGGGTCTGCGTGACTTGAGGCGAGTCATCCGGGGACATTTGGGATTCTCATCTAGTGAGCCAGTGAAGGCGGTACAGATAAGGCCCAGACAGAAACCTAGCCTGCTAAATAACATCTGGTTGGTCTGAGGTTTGGACTGGGGCTGGGGCTGGGAGCCCTGGGCTGGCAACTGGCGAGTCTGCGTTTGGCGCTGGTGACAGCAGGTGGCGCAGAAGAGCAGAAACCAACCCTCAGTGGGTCCTGAAAGAAATCCTGGGGTTAATGCCACCCCAAACCACAGCCAAGCAAGGTAAAGGTGACCATGTTGTCCTCACAGTCCTGAAAAAGACAAACTGCACAGAGCGAGCACGGAACCATATATGGGCAATTTTCAGGTAAAGAAAAACCAAGGTAGGTCATCAGAGATCTGGTTAAATCCTGGGAGGGTCAAGGACTTCTGAACTTTAGGAAATGTGCTAAGAAAATGAAAGAGAAAAACAATACATAACATTAACTTCAGGAGCAATATTAGAGCTCCTAAAGCTGAAAGGCTCAAACTACTTTGAACCCTAAGGTAGCTGATAAGCCAGGTATAATGCTCCAAATGATCTCTCCTTCCCCTCCAGCAACAGAATGAAAACAGAATATTCACAACAAAAACCTTACCTCTTCCAGTTAGTAAAGCTTTGAAAATCAATATTTTTAAACAAAAAAAAATGGAAAAGTTATCTCCACATTAAACTAGTATAAGGTACTGTCTTCATGCTCCTATCTCTGCGTAAGTTTGCCGCCAAAGCATATCACTGGGAGAAGAAGGGAGAAAGTTCCCCTCCAATAAATATCCAAGGTTCTTCAGTTTCTGTGGCCAAAAGAGACAAAAAGCATGCTCCTACTTATCTATTTACACAACATCATAAGTCGAGGAATTTTAAGCAGCTGATTCTGAAACCTAGAATGAAAGCAGTACACACAAGATATGAGACAACCTTTCTCCTCCAAAAGATAACATGCAAAAGCAGTAGACTGCTGAGATATGCAATAGAGAATCTTCCCTCATCCACTTAAGCAGTAAGGGTTGGCTTTGGGGTAAATCTCAGGGAACGCAAAGAATATTATTTATTTTTCCATTTGGTTTACTTTCACATTGTTACTTCTCTCATGGGAAGTAGATGCCTAAGCTCTGATGTATATAAATC
Source organism: Saimiri boliviensis (assembly GCF_048565385.1). Classification (NCBI taxonomy): domain Eukaryota; kingdom Metazoa; phylum Chordata; class Mammalia; order Primates; family Cebidae; genus Saimiri; species Saimiri boliviensis. The sequence continues at coordinate 57,757,345 of NC_133454.1, forward strand.
AATTTTCAGTGTTTACTTAAGTACATATACATATACTGTAGCAAAATGTTGCTTTGCTTGAAAAATCATTGAAACATGTGACGTGTTTGCTGTCAATCAGTATTCTGCAAAAAGCTTCTGGGTTTGCTGCTCAACTAGGACAGTAGACCAGTCTGGAGTCTTTTCCAAGAGCTCCCTGCCACTTGCCAGCTCTGTGGGGCTCCACATCACAGTTGTCCCAGTAGTAGAAAGTATAAGGGCTATGTGATTTAGGCTCCAACAAAGGGTGATGACAGAACATAGAAAGGCAAGGTGAATTCCCTCTGGATGTGACCAGAAAGGCTTCATGGAGAAGGACGCTGCAGTTGTTTGACTACTCCGTAACTCTAGACACGTTTTGTTTGTTTGTTTTGTTTGTTTGTTTGTTTGTTGCCCGAAATGCCATGCCTCAACACTCACCAACATCTTTTTGGGGAAATTTCTGGTTTCCTTCAAAACTAAGTTCTGACTTTTTCTAGAGCCCTCCCTGACATTGACTTTGCCCCTTAGAAGTCCTATACAAATCTTATTCCAAATACATGGCACAGGAATGATGCTCATGTCTTTGTTGTCTTTATTATAATAATGTTCACTCACCAGCCAGGACACTCCTTTTTTTCTGCTTCTTAATGGTCTCCTAGATACCTCTCCCCACATCTCCTAAGTAGAGTTGCCAGATAAAAACAGAACTGCCCAGTTCATTTTGAATTTTGAATAAACAACAAATAATTCTTTTTTAGTGTAGTATGTCTCAGATCCTTTGTGTGTCATATTTTCATTTGTTAACTATGGCAGTCTTACTCCTGAGATCACTGAGTTCATGCCTTGTGCCCCCTCCCTGCCCTAGGGCGGCCATTCAAAGCTGCAGGTGCACTTTCTCAGCATTAAGTCTCTCCCCAGCCCTCCAGAAGAAAGGAGACACTCCTTGCGCACACTGTTAGCAGCCTGGAAGAGTCATCTAAGGTCAATTTCAGATCCATTTTGAGGTTTTTTTTTTTTTCTGTCCTGTATTGGCTGTATTTGTTCAATAAAAGTCAAGTTTAAGTGTTTCAATTCAATATAATACCACTTGTTCAATTAATTGTTAAATAGGAGGGTATCATTTACTTTTCATTTATATGCAGTTTAATGAATTACATGAATTGTATTACTATGACACTTTGCAATCTGTTAAATCCATGTGTAATTTCAAACTATGGCAGGCTGGATGTTGTGACATTTACCTTTTCAGTTCCTGCTGTCTCTTTCTACCATGTCTCTCCTGCAGAAAACAAGGGAGATCCCACTCAGAAGGTAGAAATCTCCAGAAACACATCAATTCTATCAGAGTGCCCATGATTGGGAAACACTTTTAAGTTAAAGTCACCTGCTTTGTTTCACTACCTTGGCAAATGGAGCTTTAAAAATGGAAATGAAAACATCTTGGATTCCTCTAACAAATCCTTTCTACCAAGACTAATATTTTTTGCATTTACATCCCACTTCCCAGGTGAAAAATTACACAAAGGATAATTTGTAACAATGTTGCCCTACTGTTTTCACTTCATGACAGGCACAGAAAATTGTAATAACTGAATGACTGGGATAAATTGGTAAGAATTTGAGAGATTCAATATGAGGCTTAGTAATAAAATTAATTAATATAAATTAAAATTAATAAAAAATTATTTATTCATTATTATTTCTTTTGAGATAGAGTTTCACTCTTGTTACCCAGGCTAGAGTTCAGTGGCATGATCTTGGCTCACCACAACCTCTGCCTCCCGGGTTCAAGTGATTCTCCTGCCTCAGCCTCCTGAGTAGCTGGAATTACAGGCATGAGCCACCACACCTGTCTAATTTTGTATTTTTAGTAGAGATGGGGTTTTACCAAGTTGGTCACACTGGTCTTGAACTCTTGACCTCAGGTGATCTGCCCACCTCAGCCTCCCAAAGTGCTGGGATTACAGGCATGAGTCACCATGCCCAGCTATTTATTCATGATTTTCAAATATAAAATTTTATATAAAATATATTAAATGTGAAATTTGCATAAAATCTCCCAGTTAATCGTTTTCTATCTAGAAATGCCTAATATCTGATTCTCAAAGGTAAAAATAAAAGTCACATATGCCTTCTGCCTTATTAGAACAATACAAAATATAAGAGCACATTAAATGAGAAAATAATCTAATATTTTATACTGCAGGCAAAGCGAAGAACTTCCCTGAGAATAAATAAATTGTGACTAAAAAAAAAAAAATTGAACTCATTCTAGGATAGTTTAACAGAAAGATACAAGGAGTGAAATGTTCAGCCATCCCACAGCACTCTGGTGGCAGGCTCCATTCAGAGAGTTGCATACACCTAAACAGTCATCACAGAAGCTAGCGAGTTTATAGACAAATGTATGTTCAAATACACTTGAAAATTTCTAAATGGTCATCCAACTGATTTTAATACTCTACCACTACAAAAAGCGAATAATCACTCAGGGCACACCTGGAGGCCATTCCAGGTGCCCCCAAGACCACACAGCATCTCTGGAAAGCTCTGCCTTATACAAAGAGGTCACAGTGTGCTTACAACCTGGCACATTTTAAATGAATGAGTACCAAAGAAGACAAATACTTTAATCTTTTAACCAAGCGAAAATCTTCCCCCAACTAATAGAGATTGTAGTGGGAAAATGTAGGGATAGCCTCCCTTCCCTAGCCAGCCCTGGTGTGTGGAAAGGGTGTGTTCAATCTCACATGCAAGTAGCTGTGAGACGCCAGGCACTGGGGTAGGCACTGGAGAGAGAAAACATGCAAACATCTTAGTCCTATTTAGGATCAGCTCACAATGTGGAGAGTGAGACTAATACATATAAACAGAGATGCAGGAGAATCTATGGTTTATCATCATCACGCCGGTGATAATATTCAATGATTCTTACAATTCAAGAATTCTTCTCTTCTCACCCTCAATCTATACTCCAAGCAGACATACATAATTTTAGTATCCTGCCTTTCTCTTGACTAAATCTCTTTTCCCCTAATAACTTAGTCTACACTTGACTCTTAAGAGTGTTTCTCTCCTACTGAAGAGTCTGCCACTGTTCTCCTTCTCACTCTCAGCTAGCCCAGATGGTTTCAGAGCTTGGGAAGAAGAGCACAGCACCACCGGTTACCATTTTGTGGCTGTATTCCTACATGCCTAGAATGTTAAACTCAGATGGCTGAAGAGCTGGGTTGACAATGAACCTCACAGTGTTTAAGGAGAGTTTTCTCTACGCATCCTATTTTCTAGGCCTCAGCAGGGTTTCCTTGAGCAGATGACTTTGAAATTGTCAGCCAAACCTGTGCCTCTCAAGAGCCTGTCTCCTTTAGTTCCAGCCCTAGAAGGATCACAGGATTGAGCCATGTGGTTTTGTTGACTCCGTCATGGATGGCACATCCATCAGGGAGTCCCATCTGAGCCCCCAGCAAAACAAAATTAACTAATGTGCATAAATTAGCACCAAATGTCTCCTCTGTGGAGAAATGCCAAAACCATTCTTTCCTGCAACAGATAACTGACCATCCCCCAGTTGCCATCAGACTCTCTTCAACAATGACCTGCACCTCACCGCACCTTGTGTTTGCTTTTATATCTCACCAATGATTTCAAATTTATTTTCTCATTTGACCTTTGGCATTTGGGAAGCAGACAATGTAGATGTTTCATTTCCATTATATACATGAGCAAAGCTCTGAGGAGTTAAACGATGAGCCCACGTCACACCGCTGACTCTTGAAGGGGTGGTTGTTGGATCAAGATCTTCTGACTCTGAATCCAGTATTCTTGCCACTACACCATATCCAGCCAGAAGCAATAAGAAAAATATTTGAGAAAACTGACATTGAAGGAGCCAGCATGTCTCTTTCGTGTTCTCTCAACCTTCAAAACAATTCACCAGAAATCTCTGGCACGTTTCATAAATGTCTGAGTCACTTTTGGTGCACAGTTGATTCTTAAAAAAAGCTACACACATACATGCACACACACACACACACACACACACACACATACACACACTGATAAATGAATAAAATGTATTATCATCCCAGTATTGAAAACTCTTTATCATGTTCCACATTGTTCTTCTCAATGCAGTATATGCCTATAACCTAGTTCAATAACTATTTGCTGAATGAATACATTAATGTTTATCTCTCTCATGGCTATATCTTCTTCTACATCTCAGAATCATTTTTCTATTTCAGCTTTCCCCATGTCCTACCTGCCCCCACAACCTTGCTGCATTTTTGGAACACGCTCAGCGTAAGAGCATGCCACACACAGCTAAATAAATCGCATCCAGACAGAAATAAAACAACAGTCCCTATTCTGCTGAAACACAATCTATAAATTCCAGCTTCAGAGGTGAGTGGGGTAAATAAATGCTTTAATCCTTTGAGACAGATAATCCCTTGAAATAGATATGCAAATCTCATTTTTTTAGCGCAGAGGTATATGCCCAGAGGAGTTAAATAACCAATCAAAGTTCCCACAATAGGCAAGTGACAGAGGCCGAATTTGAACTCAGTTCTGAATGTTCAGCTTACTGCTGAGTATCTAGTGTCTGGCATGGTAATGGGCCTCTCTGGTGCTTCTTGAAGATGTATTGTATGTTCCACTCGAAGGCCTTTGTACTGGATGCACACTTGGCCTTCAAGTCTCTTCCTTAGCTATTTGCTAGATGATAGCTAACTCCCTCACCTCCTCTGAGGCTTTGAATTTTACTCAATGAGCCCTTCTCTAACTACCCTAAGTTGCAACCCATCCTTCCCCCAGCCTCCCTCACTCTAGATCCCTCTTGCTCTACTTTGTTGTTTTTTCATAAAACTTATTACTATATCTCCCATATAAAATTTAGTCATTTATTATTTTTATGGTTATTTTCTAAGTGGGCTTGTCATTTGGTTTGTTTTTCAACAGAGTCTTGCTCTTGTTGCCCAGGCTGGAGTGCAGTGGCACGATCTCAGCTCACTGAAACCTCCGTCTCCCTGATTAAAGTGATTCTCCTGCCTCGGCCTCACAAGTAGCTGGGACTACAAGTGCACACCACCATGCCCAGCTAATTTTTATATTTTTAGTAAAGACAGGGTTTCACCATGTTGGCCAGGATGGTCTGGATATCCTGACCTCCTGATCTGCCCATCTCATCCTCCCAAAGTGCTGGGAGTATAGGCATGAGCCACCACACCCAGCCAGATTTTGATCTTTTTAAATGTACTGATGCAACCTGAACACTAAGAATTCTACCAGAAAAAGGTCAGGTGTTCACAAACTATTTGCTGAATTGAAGGAATAAATAAATGGGAGACACTCATTAACAGTAGTTAATATTTGTTGAATGAATGCCTTATCTCAGACATTCTGGGAATAGGTCTCATTTGTTACACAGCTCCTGTATCCTAGGCCCAGTGATGCATAAGTGAGCTCACTAAATCAGGCTCCCAAACCTTTGAGATGGAGACTAGCATCTCATATTCTAGATGAAGATATGAAAGTTCAGGGAAATTAAATTAAATTAGCCAAAGATCATACAACTGGTAAGTGAGAACGGCAGAATTTGAACTCCGTTCTGTCTAACTTCAAAGTTCAGAGGTCATTCTGCCCAGTCACGGCACTTCTCAATGCACTCACACCTAGAAAGGTGCTCCTCTGTAAATGAAATGCTGCCCCATATGAATAGGTAAGTTTTAGCCATTCATAATTAATATTATTTTCTCATTAGACTCAAGTTCAACCGGAGAGGCTTCCACTAACTGAGTTGAGGCTGCTTATATCCTCTGCTGTCCTAGAGCTGGGCAGCAACGTTCCATGCAGAACGAAGCCCGGTAGTTTACATTTCTAATCACTCCAGAATTTAATTAGTATCATGGCCTTTATCAGGTGCACTGAAAATACAGCTGATGTCATCAGTGCTTACTTAATTAGTCTGAAGGAGAAAAAAGTTTTTTACAGTCTGAATGTGTCTCCACTAGTATGGCCTCAGGGGTTCGTGGAGGAGAAAAGAAACCAACTTGAATCTGGATTCTGTGATTAAAGACTTTTTTTTTAACATTATCTGGGAAACATTTTTGAAACTGTAATATCGCTGGAAATAAAAATGTGAAGGTAACCAAGTGGTGATTTCAACCATTTTTTACAACCTTATTGAAGTATAATTTACGTACCATAGCATTCACCAATGGTAAGTGTACAATTCAATGATTATTTGTAAATTTATAGAGCTGAGCAATTATCACTGCAATCTAGTTTTAGAACATTCCTATCACCCCTCAAAATGTCCTCAAGCCTCTTTGTCATCAATTTCTGCTCCTGCCTCACCCCTCGCCATTCTCTGACAATCCCAGGCAACCAATCATCTGCTTTGTCTGAAGTTTGTCTTTTCTGGACATTTTACAAAAGTGGAATTATACAATATGTATTCCCTTCTGCGTGGAGTTGGAGTTATTACTTTCTTTCTTTTTTTTTTTTTTTTTTTTTTTGAAACGAAGTCTTGCTCTCTCCAGGCTGGAGAGTGCAGTGGCGTGATCTCGGCTCACTACAGGCTCTGCCTCCCAGGTTCAAGTGATTCTCCTGCCTCAGTCTCCTAAGTAGCTGAGATTACAGGCGCCTGCCACCACACCTGGCTAATTTTTGTATTTTTCGTAGGGATGGAGTTTCACCATGTTGGCCAGGCTGGTCTCGAACTCCTGACCTCAAGCAAACTGCCCATCTTGGCCTCCCGAAGTGCTGGGATTACAGACATGAACCACCGCACCCAGCCATGCCTGGGTTCTTTGCCTTAGTATATTTTTAGGTTCATCTATGTTATAGCGTGTATTGGTATTCTGTATCTTTTTCTTGCTGAATAGCATAAATGCATTCCACTTTGTTTCATCACTCATCAGTTGACTGATGTTTGTGTGGTTTCCATTTTTTGGCTGTTGTGAACAATGCTGCTATGAACATTCATGTATACTCTTTATGTAGACATATGCTTTTATTTCAAAATATTGGATAGATTCTTGGGAATGGAATTGATAAGTCTTACGCTAAGTTGCCATTTAATTTTTTAAGACACTGCCAAACCATTTTCCAAAGTGGCCGTTTCATTTTAAATTCCCACCAGCAACAGATGAAGGCAACCATTGAGTTTTGAAATTGCTTCAGATGGTGGAATTGAAAGTCTTCAACTTCGGTTACATTTGGTTTTTGAACTGTAAACTTGAAAGAAAACTGTGAAATACCCAAATCATACTGTATACTCTTAAAGAGAAGGAATGATGGGAAATTAATTGAAATAATGAGGTTTAGATAAGAGAAGAGATTTGTAACAAATAAGTGTTCTCAGGGATAGCTTTTTCAGCTTTCATTTGCTCAAAAATTAAATCAACCAATTAAATAAAATAACTCTCCATAAAGATCAGTTAGATTTGCCATATAGATTATTCATTTACCAAAATGCACTTTGAGATTTATATAACAAAGACACTGGTTTCATTTATTTCATTCTTCCTTCTTTTAGCTCCACATCTTGGAAAGAAGAAATATTTTATGAGCTTCATCCAGTTTTAGTATTTACTAGTAAAGCTGAATTGAGCCCACGTCCACATGGGAAGCTATAAACTGTTTTATTTTGTTTGAGATCTTGAGACAAAACTCCTGCATCACCAAGATGATGCAGCCAAATCCTAAGATGCAAATTTAGTTGGAGAGAAAATTTAGGCTCTCTGTTCCACAGTTCATTAGTTCATTCATTCACTCTGGAAAACATCAATATGCTTCTTGAGATACCAAGACTCCTAAGGCATGGGCTATGTCTTCAAGAGAGAAATAAGCATGTCAACAGACTGCAGTAAAATATTACAAGTTCTATCATGAAAATAAATACAAATTGGGGAACAAAACCGGACACACAAAAAAGAATAGGTTAAGAAACATAATATATAATATATATGTGTAGAAATATAATTTTGACTTAAGATCATGTAAGAGGTAATTATTGGATTGCTAGATTAATTATTGGCAATTATTGGATTAAAGACAAGTAGATGTTTGCCAGAGAGACAGCCATGGGGTGAGGGGGGTGGTCATTCTATTTAAATGCTCTAGTAAGAGCAAAGGCCTGGAGCTGTTAAACAGCACAGAGTGTCTGGAGAAGTCCAGAATCCTGCAGTGTGTCTGGAGGCCTAAGGGACAAATGCGTGGATGAGGCAGAAGAGAAAGGCTGGTGAGAGCCTTATTTGTCTTAGCAAAGAGGATAAGTTATTCTATAGAAAACAGGGAGCTATTTTATGCTAGATCTGACATAAGATTTGGATTTTGCTCAGTTTATTTTGAATACTGTAAAGAGGATAACTCAGAGACCAATTAGAAGCCTGTTACAGCAGCCAAGCTAGAGCCTGAACGAAGGCGGCAGCAGTAGAAGTAACGAGGAGGCGTAGGATACGAGCCATGTTAAACCGTAGGATCTAGAGAAGCTATTTGGGGTGGATTACCACGAGCTCAGGCTCATGATGAGATGCAAACTTTCAGGTCCCATCGGCATGATTTATGGGTCTGGACTTTGGCCTAGGAATCTTCATTTTCATAAACATTTCAGGTGATTCTAATGCACCTCGACTGAGGATGCTGACCTGAAGTTTGTAAGCTCACAATACAGAACCACTGAATCTCCAGCAACCACTGGAACCAGGGGAATCAGGAGACTTGGGAATCAGGAGTAAATAGACGGCTAAATGTTAGGTGAACTTGTCTTTGCTAAATTACCTCCTCACTCTGGTTCAGATACTTTGAAAAAGAAAATCGTAATTCAAAGGAAAACAAATTGAAATTAGTCAACAAAGGCAACCACATTTAATAGAAATCTCTTTGCCCATAAGGTTCCAAAGAGGGTATCTCATACTCATCTAAAATGAATTTATATATCACCACATGGGTAAATAACATTTCTATGAACTAACTCAGTACAAAAATATTATTCTGCCTTAAAAGTATCTTCTCCTTCTTTCTCTCTCTCCCTCTCTTTCATCTCTCTATCTACCTATGAGACAGAGCTCAGTATTGTCTCTTTTATATCATAAACTCCAAAAGGGTAGAAACTCTATGCATCAAAAATCATGTTATTCTGGTGTGCATATGGAAAATAAGTGCAAAATAAATGCTTTGTGATGATGAATCTGCAAATATGTTGATGCTTTATTTGCATATTGCCATAGATGCTGAATGTATAATTTGTGTATTATGCCAATTTAAGAAAGTAGGGACTGTGCTGTGTTTTGTTTTGCACAATTTTAAAATGCAAAAACACCAGAGCAATAAATTAAACATTTTAACTAAGTGTTGTGGCATACTGCTGGTAAACTTCACTGTTACATGGCTCTGGTAACTGTGTGTCAAATAATGTCCTTATTACACATCTGCATTTACTAGAAGCCTGATAGAATACGGTTAGCCTATATCTGATCAACTTTTATTATGTCCCTCAACCAGAATGATAAATGTTGTCAAATACTATCGCATATATTTAGTGCCTAATTATTTCATGCCAGGTACTAAGTGCTTTATGTAGAAGATTTAACTGAATGTTCACACAGACCATAAATAGTTGATGTTATTATGAGCCCCATTTTACAGATGAGAAAACTAAGGCTTCAGACAGTTAAGTAAACATAGTCAAGGCCATGTGATAAGTAATTACGGAGTAAGAATTTAACTTAGATTGAGCAGAGTGAGCTCTTAAAACGAGTCCATTATTTCTTAAGTTTCCATTCTATGTGAGCAATTAAATAAGTGAATTTCATGTGATAGACAATAAAGAACAAAATCTGGAGTATAGAAGATCCTACCTCATGATGGTTATCTGTAGGAATCACCAACTGGAAATTCACCCTACCTCTCTTTTAGTGGTGTGATCGTCACTGTTTACCATGCCACTATCTAGGGAAGAGAAAGTCCTGATTTGTAGCATTTGCAGATTTCCGTGTTGTAAAGACTCTCACCACCTGTCCATTACTAAAAGTGGAGTTAGGAAGAGATCACACACACAACTGGCTTGCATGAGCTGCTGAGAGCTGGTTCCAGGATACCACAGTGCCTGTTCCCTCCTAAAGATCAAATTTCTCATCATCTCTGGACATGCCCCAGAGAACTTGCACCAAGGAGAAGATACTTACCTTTTTCTGTGGGAGGAGCCAGTGCATGGAGGAAGTGTGGTGCTCAACTATCTACATCAGAGTGCTGGAATGTACATGCCATCAGGCTAATTTTCATTAAAAAGTGATGACAGCTAAATATATTCCCTGACTCTGCAGCTAATAACTTCCTGACCTAGACCTCACTTGCTAGACCCACTCCTGAAACCAGACCGTACTAGCCCCTGTGGGGCTTCTATTATTGGCGAGCTGTCTCAACAGATGCAGGTCTAACCAAATCCATGTCGAATATAAGCATGCAAATTGGGAGATGAAAGGGAAAATTTTATGTGCTGAATCACAATCCACAGAGAGAAAAGTCAGAACGTAAGCAGCTGTCTGGAAGACAGGACACCAAAAGTCATTGTCATGGAGGTCACAAGCAGCACAGGGTTAATTCTGTCCAGCCATCATTCATAGCTATGCCTTTTGTATATTCATCTCCCACATTAAAAATCTTTGCCTCGCTGCCCTGTTATGAAGGTAGCGTATGTGTATCAAAGCATGGATTTTGCAGTGATACACACCTGAAGCATTTTATCTGCTTTTAACTACACATGTTAACACCATTTAATCCTCACCGTTATTATGCCCAGTTTATAGCTAAGAGAACTGAGTCACAAGGACTTAAGTGGAATTTTTTAAATTAAAACCAAAATAAGCCTAACTCTAAGAGCTGAGCTCTTTACCAGTAAGTCTAATTTCCCTGCTGACCAGGCTCTTCCTCTTACTTCAACAACCACACTCATTTCTTCTTCTACCCCTGTTTTGTTTTGTTTTTGTTTTTGTTTTTGTTTTCTGAGACAGGGTCTCACTCCCATTGCCCAGGCTGGAGCACAGTGGTGTGATCATGGCTCACTGCAGCCTTAACTTCCTGGGCTCAGGTGATTGTCCCACCTCAGCCTCCCAAGTAGGTGAGACTACAGGCACATGCCACCATGCCCTGCTTTAAAAAAATCTTTTCTTTGTAGTAGAGGTGGGGATCTTGCCATATTGCCCAGGCTGGTCTCAAACTCCTGGGCTTAAGCAATCCACCTGCCTCAGCCTCTTACAATGCTGTGATTACAGGCGAGAGCCACCATACCAGGCCCATTTCTTCTTTTAAGAGCTTGCCAAATGTTACTATCTCAGGCTGGAAACTCTCCCCACCTCCATCCCTTAAACCTCTCCAAGCTCCAGCAACTCTTTAAGGCTCAAGTAGGAAAGTCTCAACTTTCCTGTAATGTTTTCCTGGATGATTCTAACCCAGGTAGATATCCCACTCATATTACACATGCTGCCTCTGTACAATTGGCATTAACTTGGTGTTGCCTCAGTTGTACCCTATTTCATAACTTGTTTGTCTTATTTTCTGACCTAACATGCAAATTGTCAAGGGCAGAAACCATGTGTAGAACTCATAATGCTAAGTTCTAAGTAAATACTCAAATTTTAATTAATTAATAATACCCATTGATACCATAGGTCTGTTGATGGACTGAAGCTCTGCGTATTCTAGAACTGGGAATTCAACATTTTTAAAGGCTTACTATATGCTAAGCCCTAAGGTAGGCATTTTACACAATGATTTTACTTAAACCTATATGGCTGATATTGTGACTTCCATTTTACAGATTTTTTGAAAGGTACAGAAAGGTTAAGAAATTTGCTAACACATTATTAGACTGTGGCAGAACTATGACTTAAATGAAGACCAGTCTGACTCCAAAGCCCACACCACGCTGCCATGTAGGTCATCACCGCATCTGTGAATGAGTGCACCTACACAAAACCCCAGGGGATGGGGACTGCAGCTAACCAGAAAGAAATGACAAATGGTCCCCTGGTAATACATTCTAGGTTCTATTAATTCTAATATTCAGAAAGTTGTTCCTCATGTCTGACTTAATTCTCTCCTGCTTCCATTTCATGCTGTTTCCCTTTATTTTGCAGTCAAGCAGATGGAAAACACCTGGCTACCATTTCCTAGACAATATTCCTTCTTGGTCTAAAAAATTTCCTATGGTAGCAGCTCAACTTTATTTTGTGTAATCTAAAATATAGCCACACATCTTTTAGAGTATAGATTGTCCTAACTGATAGGCTTTCCTATTCAGGCAGAATTACAGCTGTCAGCGGAGAAAATGAGTGAGAGCTACTGGCAGGATGGGTTAATCCATGGTCGGATGCTCTTGGATCAACGATTCATGCTGAAACCAGCCATGAGAGCAAAGAAGCCAAGTTCATGGATGAAAAAATGAGGCTGGGAAGCACCATGCACCCCAGTTACCTGCCATTACCACTGGCCCCAAAATAGCCTTGGAGCCAGGACAGGGGGTGGAAGAATATTGAAAACGGGCAAGTAGGCCATGGCAGCCACTAATTTGGGGAAACCAAGGATGGGCAGGCAGCCGCCATCCCCTGGCATCTGGGGAACAAGGGCAGCTGCTCAGGAAACATAAAAACACCATAGAGGCCAGAGGAGGGGAGTCTTTCAAATGACAATGTTAAATGTTTGGAACCCAGTGGCTAAGAAGGACGTTGCCAAGTGTCACACTGAAAACAGGAAAGCTTTCCTGGGCCCTGGGTGTGGAGGCCACCGAACAATGAAAGGGGAAGCCTGTAAGAAGAATAACAATGACACGGAAGCCTGCTCTAGCCTGGTGAAATCCCTTCTGCAGTTCTTACAGGAAGCAAAACAAAAAACAGTCTGACCCGTGGGCTCGTCCCCGACGCCACACCCCCTCCTCGGTCCGCCTGTTGGGTCAGGAAGGGCAGCGGTGTGGCCAGCTCCTTAAAAAGGATTTTAAGAACAAAGCCTGTGCCGTTTACCTGCAGATCAAAGTTTGCTGTTAATCACATGTGTGTTGCAGAGGGCAGAGTGAGGACCGTTGCCCCTGCATTCCATTAAAAAGGGATTATGGGCTGTCTGACCAGGTAAGCAGTGTGATCTGTGAACAGAAACTTGTCCTTTGGAAGTGGGGGCTGAGGCAAAACAAAAGCCTTAGGAGACATAATCAGCAACCGTTCACTGCAGCAGGGCGGTGGCGCGGTGTCTGTGTTTGTGCCTGTGTGCAAGGGCATGTGCGGTATTTTCTGCTGTTGCTAAGATGGGTTCCCCCTTCACTGGTCTCTCGCCCAATCGAAAGGTAGCTGCTCCTCATTGGCTGCCTGGCTTTATCGAATGACCATGACGAGCTGGAGCGAGGCCCACCTTATTGGCTCACTCCTTGGCCCATTGTCAGGGGAGAGCAAATCAGACACCTAATCAATATTTTGTGAAGTGGCACTAGACTCTTAGCTAAATTTGCATTAAATTTCTCCCTGTCTGTGCCTTTGCACTCAGATAAGCATCATATTAACTTCGGGCATAGAGAGAGAGGGAGGCAATCAAACACTGTCATCCTTCAGCCATTTTGGATGTGTTTCTGAGTCTAGGCAAAAATCTTGGAGTGCGGAGCGTGCAACAGAGGAATTAGTCATAAACCAGATGCAAATCTCCCAAGCAGAGACATATTTAACTAGACTAGATTGGTGGTGGCCCTTCTAAACAAAAACTGACTCCCTCCCCGCCTCCCTTCCTTCTTTCCTTCCTATATTCATTCAACAATTATTTATTGCACACCTATTCTGAGTCAAGTTCTTCAGTGACCCTAGATTTATCACTGTGCCAGGCAAGAAATGTTTCCCTGCCAGGTCTTTCAGGGTGCTAAAGGGTCAGGGTTCCTCACATTTGAAATTACCTGGCTCTTAATAAAAAAAGAGGGGGCTCTGACCATCATCCATGGAATGAGATGGAACCAAAGTCCCACAGATGAAAGTCTCCTAAGTAGACAGATTCTGAATGAAAAATTGGCCTAGTAACCAGAGTTTCCCTAGAATTCTACATGAATCTCAGTTACAATGTGCATAGGTAGTGAGGTAGTGATCCTGAGGAAGAAAAAAAAATGGATATGAATACATTTCCTGTCTTTCACAGAGAAAACTGGCAAAGAAATTCCATATGCCCTGTATCTCCCACCACTAAGCAGCTGAGCTGTACCTGCACCCCTGCCCTCTGTGCTCCTTCCTGTTGAGATAAACAGTGAGGCCATGTTTCTATCAAAATCAACCCTTTAGATTGTGTACAAGACCCATCCCCATTCGCCCACTCCAGCATCCCTGTCATTCTCACCTTGTTCTCTTACATCATCAAACTTTCAAACTTCCCCTCTCTTCTGGTCATTCTCATCATCATTTAAAAATGCTGCAATATCCCTCATCTTTAAAAATAAAGATAATAAAGAAAATAACACAACTCTTTATAGATCCAAGGCTGATGTTCAGCTGGCACCCATGGGTACTATTATGATGATTGCTAAAATACCGAAAGACTTCTGGATGGGTTGGTGAGCACTGCTATCCTGAGCCTCCCAACTATCTGCCTCCTACCTTTTCCAACCCAGCCTCTTCTATGGGACCTCCGGGACAGCCTATAATCCAGAAACCAAAGGGTTAATGCAGGACCAGCAGGGCCCTCCAAGACCCTGCTCCAGCCCTATAGCCAGCATCCCTTCTGACTCCTCAGTGCCCATGCCACAGTTATTCTAATATCATCCCTGCTTTAGACCCAGCATTTTCTTCACGTCATTCCCTCCCCCTCCGCCATCACTTTCCTCTCCTTTAGAGTAAATCCTCTGAAAGCCTTGTCTATTCTATCTCCATTTATCTTTTTTTCTTTTTTTAAACCCATTTCAATCAGATTCTCTTTCCAATCTCTCTTCAGCATCACGTCTCTCAAGGTTATCAAGGAAACCTCCACTTTCCCGGATCCAAAGATCAGGCCTCAGTCCTCATCTTATTTGGCTTTGTAGTGTCACTTGACACAGCTAACTGATTCCTGTTCCTTAAAACATCTTTTCTTCCTTACTTTCTTTCCTTGTCTCTGAGATGCACTCTCTCCTGGCTCTCCTTCCCGTTGGTCTGCCTTTTCCTCTTCTTTTCTGGTTCCTTCTCACCATCCTGATCTCTAAGGCTGAAGCACTCTAGTGCTCAGTCTCTGAAATTTCATCGTTTTTCCTCTCTGCATTCACTCTTTGAGTGATCTCTTCTAGTCCCTTGACACTGAATACCATCTATATGCCAATGATTGTCAAATTTCTATTTCCTGCAACAATGCTTCTACACTCATACATCCAATTGCCCTCTGCACCTGCACCTGAGTCTATCATATACATCTCAAATTTTAATTGGTAGAACTGCACCCTTACTATTCCCTTCAAAACTTCTTCTTCTTCTTGACTCTGGTCTTCATTTTAGAAAGCGGTAACATCATTTTTTCTACTGCTGAAGCCAAAATCCTTGGAGTCAGCCTTGGCTCCTCACGCCACACTATAATCTACCAGCAAATTCTGAAGCTCTACCTTCAAATCAGATCCAGAATCTAATGATTTATCACCACCTTCCACCACAGCCATTTAAGTCCAAACCACTATCACATGTCCCCTTTATTAATGCAATAACCACCCAAAGGTTTGCCTTGCTGTCAGCCTGACCCCTTTTACAATCTCTTCTCTGCATATTGGCTGAATAAGTCTCTTCAAGTCAATTTAGGTCATGATACTCCTTTGCTCGAAGTTTTCAAATGGGTTTCATCTCATACAGAATAAAATTCAAAGTCTATAAACTACATTTAGACACTAAAAGGAGCTCACACTTTATTAGCTGGGTTCCAGCCTTGTTCCACAGTGTGTCCATTTTCCAAATATGTTATTCATCACACGGAAGACTGGGCAAGAATATAAATGTTTTATTATGCAAATCTAAAAATAAAACAAACAAAAACAAAATATTTGTGACCAAGTTAAATCTTAATGATGGTCACTTAAGAACTTCAACTTTTTATTTAAGGTTACTGTATTTCCTTAATATGCATTAAAATGATTTCATTTAGTTTCCACTCATACCATAAACTGAAATTAAATTATATCTGATTGTCAGTATACATATTGGGCACTCAAAATATCTACTGAATCAGCAAATGCTTAGAAAATAACCTTGCTATAGTAATCAAAACAGCATGGTACTGGTACCAAAACAGAGATATAGACCAAAGGAACAGAACAGAGGCCTCCAAAGTAACACCACACATCTACAACCATCTGATCTTTGACAAACCTGACAAAAACAAGCAATGGGGAAAGGACTCCCTGTTTAATAAATGGTGTTGGGAAAACTGGCTAGCCATGTGCAGAAAGTTGAAACTGGACCCCTTCCTTATACCTTACACTAAAATTAACTCCAGATGGATTAAAGGTTTAAACATAAGACCTAACATCATAAAAACCCTAGAAGAAAATCTAGGCAATACCATTCAGGACATAGACATAGGCAAGGACTTCATGACTAAAACACCAAAAGCGATGGCAACAAAAGCAAAAATAGACAAATGGAATCTAATTAAACTCCAGAGCTTCTGTACAGCAAAAGAAACAATCATTAGAGTGAACCAGCAACCAACAGAATGGGAAAACATTTTTGCAAGCTACCCATCTGACAGAGGGCTAATACCCAGAATCTACAACGAACTAAAACAAATTTACAAGAACAAACAACTCCATCAAAAAGTGGGCAAAGGATATGAACAGACACTTTTCAAAAGAACACATTTATGTGGCCAAAAAACATATGAAAAAATGCTCATTGTCACTGGTCATTAGAGAAATGCAAATCAAAACCACATTGAGATACCATCTCATGCCAGTTAGAATGGCAATCATTAAAAAATCTGGAGACAACAGATGCTGGAGAGGATGTGGAGAAATAGGAACGCTTTTACACTGTTGGTGGGAGTGTAAATTAGTTCAACCATTGTGGAAATCACTGTGGCAATTTCTCAAGGATCTAGAAATAGAAATATCATTTGACCCAGCAATCCCATTACTGGGTATATACCCGAATGATTATAAATCATTCTATTTTAAAGACACATGCACACGTATGTTCATTTTGGCACTGGCAAAGACCTGGAACCAACTCAAATGCCCAACAATGATAGGCTGGATAAAGAAAATGTGGCACATAAACACCATGGAATACTATGCAGCCATAAAAAAGGATGAGTTCATGTCCTTTGCAGGGACATGGATGAGTCTGGAAACCATCATTCTTGGTAAACTGACACAAGAACAGAGAACCAAACACCGTGTGTTCTCACTCATAGGCAGGTGTTGAACGACGAACACCATGTGGACACAAGGAGGGGAACATCACACAATAGGGTCTGTGTGGGGGGCTAGGGAAGGCATAGCAGGGGATGGGGAGATTGGGGAGGGATAACACTGGGAGAAATACCTAATGTAGGGGACAGGGGGATGGAGGCAGCAAACCACCATGGCAAGTGTATACCTATGTAACAATCCTGCAAGCTTTGTTCATGTACCCCAGAAATTAAAGTATAATGAAAAAAAATTTTTTTCAAAATTCTAAAGAAATAAAGAAAATGACCACTTTTTTTTGAGACAGGGTCTCACTCTATCATCAAGCCTATAGTGCAGTGGAGCAACCACGGCTTACTGTAGCCTTGACTTCCTAGGCTCAAGTGATCGTCCCACCTCAGCCTCCAGAGTAGCTGGTACTACAGGAATGCACCATCACACCTGGCTAATTTTTGTATTTTTGTAGAGTTGAGGTTTTGCCATGTTGCCCAGGTTGGTCTTGAACTCCTGGGCTCAAGCTGTCTGCCCACCTCAGTCTCCCAAAGTGCTGGAATCACAGGTGTGAGCCACTGGACTTCTTATTTCTTACCTGCGATGATGATAATGATAACCACAAATTGAATATTCCATGTAAGGTATGGCATTTTACATATTTAAATACTTACACATTTTCCCAACAACTTTATCTCCATTCTAAAAGTGAAGCTGCAGTTTTGTGGCTCAGAAAATTTGATGCCTTACTCAAAGGATAGTACTTACTACGGTAAGTAACAGAGTTTGATATTTAAACAATGGTCTGTGTGGCTTGTGCTTTTGCAATAGCCATATCATGGTGAGCCATTTATAGCTGTAATACTTTTGTCTTTATCATTATTATCTCAATAAACTCTAAAGATCACTGACAAGTGAGAAGCTGATATTGCTGTCCTCAGTCTGTGAATGGGTATGCTGAGCTCCAAAGAGCCTCAAGCTCAAGTAAGAAGAAGAAAACCCCAGTCCTCTGTTCCCATCTCCCAGTACATTTCCACTAGTACCTTGTGCTACTTGACCTATATTCTTCTTAGTTAAGTGAGTGAATTGGATCTATTTACCCTTATAGCTTCAGAACAGATTTCCTAGAATCTATCAGTTTGTAAGTCACCTTTTTCTTATACCTTGCTCTACAATGCCAATTCCCCATGGAAGTCTACTTTCTGAAGATGTTCTCAAGCCCATGGGGAGCTGAGCTCAATTTACTGATTTTCTGATGTCAAATTCCAATCAGGTATTTGTTTTTAACATGAAAAAGAAACTAAACAAATTCAAAACTGTTCACATACACTGCATATTCTGACATAACCCAATAAAGAACCACTTTATTGAAGCTAGATTTAAGAACCACTTAAAGAACCACTTTCTAAAGAACCTAGATTTCATAGTATTTTTTGAGAATTAAGTTTCTGTGAACTAATCATGACTTCCCTATTTGCCCCAAATATGCCCCTTTTGCCTGTAGCCTCTGTGTTGAGTGATTCTTCTGTCCTTGGTCCAGGGAAGAGCCAAAGAGGGGAGAATCCTATTGAGGAATCAGAACAATGGAGTGACATTGTGTAGCCTCTGCCACATGAAGGCTGATCTTCTAAGTCACATAAATATAAAGCCCCAGCTGGCCAAGTGAATCAGGATACAAGTGAATCAGGAGATACATAGGTTCATTTCAATTCTCTAAAGAAAACAGAAACTCATACAAAGCTCTGCAATGGGGTCAACTTCATGGGTTAAATAAATGAATGAATGGTCATTCAGTCATTCAACAAGTACACCTGCTGTTTTCAAGTCACGGCTCTGAAGGGAAATTCTTTTTAAAGTTCTTCATTGTATGTACAAGTTACATATTAATAGCCACTTTGATTGAATGTTGCTGCTAGATGCTTCAGCACTTGGATACCTGGACATCCTGCTGAAGGAAACTCACCCTGACAATCAGGGTTAGAGAAGCAATAGTATAGTAATACATCCTTTTCATACAGTCTGCAGAAATAATTTTAACACATGTAAAACACAGTCATCACTAATGAAACAAGTAAACCTCTTTTACATGAATTGCTAATATTATAGTCTGCATAGAATAAATATTTTCAGACAAAGACAAGCCCAGTAGTTGCACAAGCTAAGCAATCCCAGTGTATAGTCTAGGAATTTAAATAAGTGCATTTTTAAGGTATGTTAATTCTGGGTTGGTTTATTAAAATTAACCTTGCAGATGATTTTTCAGAAATCAACCAATTTCCTTAAGATGAGTTATACCATTGAAATATAATAGTCAGATGCTGTCACATTCATAGTTAACAAGCTTTCTTCTAAGTATTTTTCATGTGTGTAATCTGTGAACGTAAGATTTCTGAGGGTACATTACAGTAACTATAATAGCTTCTTATCCTCCAGGGTTTTATCAATCCTGAGTATAGAAAGGACTCTTGTACAAAGTTCAAAACAGAAATAGATGATCTCACTAATGGGAACACTTCTATGGACTAGAAAAAGGTTACCATGACACCAGGGACCAAGGGCATCTATAACACATTGGGGACCTACCAATTCACATGATTCAGAGGGAAAAGGAACTGGGTAGGTCTCACCCACTTCTCTTGGTACCTCCGTGAAACCTGCAGGGCTCCACAGAGAACAGTTTGAAGACTGCAGACATAGCCTACCTTCTTCGTTTCTCAAAAAGAGAAACTGAGACCAAGAAAGACAAAATGACTTCTCCAAAATTATGTAACCAACTGTTACTGAGCTGACATTTGTTTCCTGTTTCCGAAGACAGTACTTTTCCTTATCCCAGACTCATCTCAGTTTCAGAATTTACTGCAGTCTCCCTCCTGCAACCTTTCCTCTCTATTTTAGGCAACCAGAGCAGGCCAGGTTGGGACTGAGCCACCCAAAGCCACTTGTCAGTGCCAGCCTCCCACTGAGCAACGCTAACCCCAGCATCTGTTCCTGACTCCCGGCACTTAACGCTGTCGTGATTAAAGAGCTGACGTATGTAAACAAACCAGAACTTAAGCACAACACGGTCAGTGAGTAGAGCCCAAACGTGGATGAGTGCTGACTCATAACTGAAGAAGTAGCCAGTTTACAAACTTCTAGTCTTGCTTTTTTCTTGTGACAGGTATATAAATATTGCAGTTGCTACAGACAGCTTTTTTGTGCTGTACATTTGTTTTTATTTTCATTTTATTCTTCGCTTTTTTTTTCCAACATTAAGGTTCAGGGGAACGTATGCAGATTTGTTACATGGGTAAATTGCGTGTTTAGTGTATAGATTGTTTCATCATATATATATTATATATATTATATATATCTTATTAGTCTGTCCCTCTGGAGAATCCTAATACAATGTGATATACCACATAAACAGAATTTAAAACAATAATCACATGATCATCTCAATAGATGCAGAAAAAGCATTTTATAAAATCTAGCATCCCTTTATGATTAAAACTCTCAGCAAACTATCAGGTACTAAGCTAGTACCCAATAGATAGCTTTTTGATCCTCACCATCCTTCCACCCTCCATGCTCAAGTAGATCCCATGTCTATTGTTCCCTTTTTTGTGTTCATGTGTATTTAATGTTTAACTCTCACTTACAAGAGAGAATATGTGGTATTTGGTTTTCTGTTCTAGCCTGAGTTTGCCTAGGATAATGACCTCCAGATCCTTCCATTTTGCTGCAGAGAACATGATTTCATTGTTTTTTATGGCTGTATAATATTCCATGGCACATATATACATTTACTTTATCTAGTCCACTGTTGTCAGACATCTAGTTAATTCTATTTAACCTTTGCTATTGTCAACAGTGCTACAATGAACACACATCTGCATATGGGTTTATGGTAGAACAATTTATATTCCTGTGGGAATATACATAATAATGGGATTGTTGGGTTGAATAAAGTTCTGTTTTAAGTTCTTTGGGAAATCTCCAAACTGCTTTCTGCAGATAGCTTTGTGTAATTCTTAGCCTCAAATATTTCTCAACCCCATAGCAAGTTTAACAAAATGTATTCTACCCCGTTTTGTCTAAGTAGGACTTTTTGAGGGCCAGTAGGTTGGAGTTACCTTCAGATTTGAATCAGGGCTTGATTACTCAGTGGGATACGCCTGGGCCAGCACAGTGAGAAAATTCGTTGTGGCTCTTTCCAGGTCACCACAATAATCTTATTTGCTGAGACTGTATGTAATTTTACTGGCTGTCTTCTTGGGACAGATACCATTTTGAGTGGCCACACCCAGACAATATGTGAAAGCAAGATCAAAAAGATATGCAGCCGTATCAGCAGCATAATCTGAGAGATGTGCTGTTTTCCTCTGTTGCTAAAATCTGGTTGCGGTTATTTTGTGTGACTAACAAGATGTATTTCCCACTTTGTGAAACAAGCTAGAGCCTCGCCATTCAAATTGTGGTCAAATGTATTGGCATTACCTGGGAATTGGTTAGATTGGTGGACTCTCAAACTTCATAGAATCCAACTCACTCAATCAGAATCTGCATTTTAACAAGATTCCCAGCTGATCTGTAAGCACACTGAATTTGAGAAGCAATGATCTAGAGATTAAGACCACGATCCTCTGGCTTCATCATTACCTCCATCTACAAAATTCAGTTAGTGGACCATGTTGGTTTGGGACAGTTAAATAGAGAAGAAAATCAAATCCAAAGCTTCCTTAAAGTGAATTCTCTTTTCGCCCCAGCAGGTTTATCACTTTCATCTTTTCCTTTTAAGAGCTGTTAAAGAATGATATAGTTTGGCTTTGCATCATCATTCAAATCTCATCCTGAATTGTAATCCCATAATCCTCATGTGTCCTGGGAGGGACTCAGTGGGAGGTAGTTGAATCATAGGGGTCTTTTCCACCCATGCTGTTCTCATGATAGTGAGTGAGTTCTCATGAGATCCGATGGTTTTATAAGGGGCTTCCCCCTTTACTCAGCACTCATTCTCTCCTGCTGCCCTGTGAAGAGGTGCCTTGTGCCATAATTGTAAGTTTCCTGAGGCCTCCCCAGCCATGTGGAAGTGTGAGTCAATTAAACCTCTTTTCTTTATAAGTTACCTAGTCTCTGGCAGTTCTTTATAGCACTATAAAAAAGAACTAACATAGAGAATAATTTTCTTTGAATTGCCAATGAAGATTTGAATGGGGTTATACATGGTGGACTGTTATAGCTGCTAGTATATATGCTGGCTTTCAATCAACAGTCTGTTTGGCTGGGCACAGTGACTTATTCCTGTAATCCCAGCACTTTTGGAGGCCGAGGCGGATGGATCACATGAAGTCAAGAGTTCTAGACCAGCCCTGCCAACATCTACTAAGAATACAAAAATTAGGTGGGTGTGGTAGTATATGCCTGTAATTCCAGCTACTTGGAAGTCTTGATATACAAGAATTGCTTGAACCCAGGAGGCAAAGGTTTCAGTGAGCCAAAATGGCACCACTGCACTTGCCTGGGTGGCAGAGTGAGACTCTGTTTCAAAAACAAAAAATCTCTCCTTCATTTCTAGACATTCAGTTGGCCACCAAAGCCTTTTGATTTTACCTCCTAAATTATTTTCCAATCCGAGTTCTCCCTTTTGTGCCCACTGCCCTACTTTAGATCACATCCTTATCACCTATAAAGTAGATATTAAAATAGTCTTACAACTTGATGACAGGCCTCCCTGTGTCATGTCTTCCTCTCATCTAGTGCATCTCCAAACTGTTGTCAGAATATTCTCAAAGGCAAATCTAACCATATTAAAGTCCTCCAATGATACCTGATAAAGTCAACACTTTCGAGTATGTTACGCAAGGTCTTTGGTCATGTTGTTTTTTTGCTACCTGCCCAATCCCATTTCTTCCACTTTCCTATTTTTATTCCAACCTCCCAACATACACTCCATGCCTTTCCCTTTGTGCAGGCAGCCTCTCTACTGGGAATTCTCCTTTTTCTTTCTCTTCCACATAAACCTCGTCTTCTAAGATAATGTAATGCTTTTTATGTGAAGCTCTTCTTGACCATGACTCTCTACCACTAAGGTAGAGTTGACCATCCTCAGAGCCTGACAGCACTTCATACTTGCTCTATAAGCAAGTGAACTGAAGTTTTGTAAATGTGTCCATCTTTGCACTCGTCTAAAAGAATTTTGGGCCAGGAACCATGTCATACCTTTTCTTTGTATCTTGAGTACCAAATACCATTGCTAACATATAGTAGACACCCAATAAATATTGATGAATTAAATAACTAAATGAATATAGTCATTGTGCAACATAGTTATCACATTGTCCCTGGGAACTGTGAAAAATACACAACCACCACAGATGTAGGAACTATTTTCAAAGGATTAATTTTTTAATTTCTCCAATGATGGATATTAAGGAATTGGATTGATGTTAACAGTAAAAATTACCTACATGAGCTCTGCCACTATCATAAAGAAAAACAATCTATCTCAAATCCTATATTAAACATTAGATAACCTGTGACATCCAGTGAACAGCAGAATTACAGCCTAAGGCACAACATGGTGCCTATCTTCCAGGGACTTGGATGGTTCACGTGAACACCAGCCACTCTGCCAGATGGTCCTAGAACTCTTTCCCTTGGGGCCCAATGTTGTTGTCAAGAAGGGGAAAAGACAAGACGCCGATCAGGTGGAAAGAACAGATCTAAAAAATGAGTCTTGGCCTCTGCTCCTCCATATCCCCACAGGGAGGTTCATTGAATCCTCTGATTCAAACTCAGCTCAAAGGGTCTCCACAAATGATTGGGGCCTTGATCAGGAGAGAATTCCAGAGCCCCAGCCTGGCATTCTTTCTCAGAGGTCAAGCTACACTTGCACCCTACCTCCTAACTCATATTCCCCTTCCCTGTTCTTCAGGCCCACAACCCACCTTATACTCCAATTTCTGTTGATGAAAATAGTAATAATAACAACATGATTTCACATTAATACAACCTTACTATGTGCCAGGTACCATTCTGGGTGCTGTACATGTATTTACAAGTTTAATCACCACCACATATTGCTTTACTAGGTATTGAATTATCCACATTTTACAGATGAGGAAAACAAAGGCACGCAAAAACTTTGTGAGTTGTCTCCTTTTTGGTTTCTCATTATTACGACATGCCTAATTACTGCAGACTCCATCATGCTGACTGCTGTTGATCGCCTTACCCTTTCGATATTATGCCCCGAACACTTGCGACTAGACCTGCACACCCCCATGTCTCCTTCTCCCTTTCCCCTGCCGCCTCCTGTCCCTTGCCACCAGCTATTACAGATCTACCTGCTTATTCCAGCCCTGTCCTGAACAGGAAAGGAAAAGATAGACTAAAACTCATTTATTCTCTACTCTATTAACATGGATGCTTAATTAATGCTGATAGAAGAATTAAACTCAGGGTATGTAATATGAGTAAAAGGCCTAGTGGTGACAGACATCCACAATCTATAATATTTAAATTAGGGTCGAAGAAAGACAAGGCACAGTTTGAAAAAATGTGTCATTTTGTGGTATTCTGTTAGACACGCAGACTCCATAAACTCTCTTTGTAATGAAACACAGGGTGTCCATTAACAAACTGAGGTGTCTACACAGCACAAGAAACAAACTGTCACTGCTCCATTACCTGGGAGAGAGAATCCATGGAAACACCAGACTCAGGATCTTATTTGTCCCTAACGAGCCTTTTCAATGAACTTCACACTCACTTACTCTCACATTTGCATAGTTCAGATAATAACAGCTCTCTATTTCATTCTCAGTGTTGAGGTCAATGTCAGAAAAAGCTGTTTTAGCAACGATGCCCCTTTGCAGTCAGTTCTGGGATCAGGTGGAACAGACAACTTGGAGAAGTGGGAACTAAAACCATCTACTTGCTGTGCGTGGAGTTCTAAAGCAGATTGCATTTCCAGACACACATATGGTAATTTTAAGAAACAAGTGCATAGCAGTGTCCTCTGGAGAACTTTGAGAAATATAGATTAGATTTTATTATCCTACTCCATCCCTTTAAATCAGAATTTCCCAACACACACACACACACACACACACACACACATATATATATATATATATATATATATATATATATATATATATATAACTAGAATATGTATTACTGACCAAGAGATCCTGCTAGAATTATCATCTCGGAAGAGCAAGAACATTAATAGTACATATTATGCTTTAATAATATCAGGAAATGTAAGTGAGATACTAATAAACTAAACCAAAAGAAATAGAAATAAGGAAATATCCTTAAATATCAAAGAATTCTGATCATGTTGAAAACCTCATAAATGATGACTGCTCCTCAGAGATATTTAATTTGAAAACAGGGGAGGACTGAATGTTTAGCTAACACCTACCTTAGAGAAACATGTTTTAAAAATTCCGAACAAATAAGAAATTAGGTGGAAATTAGGAGAAGGAAGATGAGTTTGAGGGAAGATTACTGGCAGGACTTTTCATTGCAGTTCATTGACTATCTGGTATGGTGAAATGGTAATGTAACTTACAAATATTTGATGAACATAATCTAAAGCAAAACATGCTCAACTACCTACCCTATAAACATAAGCTGATACCTGGACTAGAAATTTCCAAGCCCACAAAGGTGAATTTTCAGAAGTCGCAACCCTGGCCACATTTTCCTCCCATTTCTTGTCAACTTCTGCTCCAATGTTGGTGACAGTGGTTGCCTGAATTGAAGACATCATCCAAGACAAAGATCTTATGTGATGGAATGTATGGGTCTTACACAAGCAGGACCCACACAGAACTGCAGGAGCTTTGGGTCCTTTTTAACCAAGACAGGTCATTAAAAGAAATGAAAAGATGTCTTCTGGAGGCTTAATTAAGAAAGTTAATTCTAGGCCCCATCATAGGCCCATTAACCTTTCTCTGTTCCTAAAATATCTTATGTAATGTCAAAAAGAAGCAAGGATGGGAAAAGGAGCAGTGTAATTAAACCTACTTAACCTTAAAATGGAAATGTGTCAAGGGATAGAAGCAATTGGTATGAAGCTCCTAACCTGTATTTATGACCCCAAAACCCAGAACCCATATGCCTCATTTTGCTATGCTCTTCTCACATTTTCTTTGCTACTGTGTTGGACAATTTGGCCTGCTAATTTACTTAGCATGTCTGACCTGAACCATGAGAAGTCAGTTCTGAAAATGCTGGAAGGCAGCACTGTCCTGGTATAGGGAACAAATAAATTGCTGGTTTCTATAAAGATTTCTTGCCATGTAGAATATTTCTCAAGATTTTCAAAGAGATGGTTTTCCCTGTCCCAGGAACACCTGAGCACCAACTTCCCTCTCTCCAGTCCTGTGAGAAGGTGGCCTGGCTGGGGTTGAGTTTGGTTAAGAGCCAGGGGAACCTGATGGATGTATTACCTTCAATAAAACCACATTGGTTGTTAATGTAAATAAATTCTTCCAGAATCATAATACAAGGTTGAGCATGAAAAGGAGGGGCATAGCAAAAATTCAGCTGCCTTGTCAACTCCAGCAGAACCTTGTGAAGGGAGTGTGACCAGCAGGTTCCTGCCCTAGCAGGAACCCATCGCAGGGCCAGGGAATCATCTGGTTGCAGTTGTTTCTGTTCTGTTTAGTCACCTCATTCTCTCCAAGTTCTGTGTCCCAGGCTATAACAATTAGGAAGAGAGCATTTTCCACCAATCTAAAACTGATCAGAAATGCTGCAAGTTCCCAAAATTAACATAAGCAATCAAGTCTATTAAATATAAGTAAATTATGTACACTCTAGTTAACTGATGATGACTCTGTGTTCCCCAGGAGCCTCTCAGTGCAACCTCTTATATTGGGGTTGACATAAAATACAGGACATCTTTATTTTTATTTGCAAAATCTGGCAACCCTATTTGATAGCCAAAGGGTAATCATCACCATCACCATAAGACAGAGAGAGCTTGGAGCTAGCCCTACTATCTCATTTTACGTATGAGGAAATAGAGACCTGGAGCTTTCTTTTTGATGGGGGGGGAAGGGTTGCTTGTACTTAAGTCTCACAGCTAGTGAGGGGCAGCATACGGACCAGAAGCCAGCTCAATTTCTATCCACCTTGTTTCCACTGCCTATGCTGCTTCTCTAATAAATGCACAGTTTTACAAATTGTTGTCAGGTTAACTAGGCTTTCCAAAATCTTTCTTAAAACTCTGACATTTGTTGAGGCCCTGTTCAGGCCTCTCTATGCTAAATGTTGTGCACAGATAAAAGGAAGTAACATGATCTCCCTGACCTTTAGAGCTTTTATAGTTTTAATCAGTTTAAGCACTAAAGAAAATAAAATTAAGAACAGTTTTAATACTGGAAAAGGGCCAAAGAATAATTTTTTCATGCCCCAATATGAAGATACTCTATTTAATGTACTATTTAAAATTAATTAGGCCATTGTCTTCCTCCATCAATGTTAAAAATCCATGCTGGCATTCCAGGTAAAGAGTAGAAAATACAGTAAGGCTTTAGCCAATCTTTAGGTCACTCGGTTCTACATAATCTGTTGTGGAAGTTTATTCCACTTTCCATTTAAATCCATCTGGAAGGTACCACATACCTTCAGTCACCGTCTATCCAGAACCTTCCTTATAAACTTTTTTTAGTAGAAGTCGTGATATGAAAATTTGACGTGTACATAAGTCTTTCACTCACTCATAAAGAGCTAAACAGTAGAATAATAGCATTGGCTATATTCAAGGTATATGCAAATGTTGGAGGAAACTTCATCTTTTCATTCATTTTTGGGCTCGGCCTGGTGGTTCATGTTTGTAATCTCAGCACTTTAAGAGGCCAGAGTGGAGGACTGCTTGAGGCCAGGAGTTCCAAGGATTAAGAACTCCTGGTTGAACATTAGGTTCGATACCAACCTAGGCAACATAGCGAGACTCCATCTCTACAAAAATTGGAAACAAAAAAAATTAGGACATGGCGGTGCACACCTGTAGTTCCAACTACTTGAGATGCTAAAGTGGGAAGATCACTTGAGCCCAGGAGTTCAAGGCTACAGTGAGCTATGACCAAGCCACTGCACTCTAGCTTTGGCAACGGAGAGATCCTGTTTCAAAAAAGAAAGATAAACTTACTCCTTTCTAGCCATTGCATGCTACGTGAACTCTTTATGTGCCTGTGCCTTTCTTGTTTAAAACAAGATTTTTTCAGGTCTTTCTCAGGAATAATTGATTTTGCACCTGTTTATAAAATATGATTTTGGACTTTGCAATAATAGACATCATATACTAATATAAATGAATCTGGTCTAGCTAAAACTTTTACCATGATACTATTAATCCACTTGGAAATTCAACTTTTATTTAGCCTTTAAATAAAATATTTATATTTTCAGGTGCTCAGACTGAATGGTGTCCCCCTAGCTCCAGGAGTTCATATGTTGAAGTCTTATCCTCAATGTGATTATCTTTGGAGACAGGGCCTTTTAAAAAGGGAATCAAGCTTAAATGAAGTCATAATGGTATGGTTCTAATCTGATAAAACTGGTGGTCCTTATAAGAAGGGAAATGACAATAAAGATGTATGTGCATAGAAAGACAAGCGTGTGAAAACACAGTAAGACAACAGTCATCTGCAAGCCAAGGAGAGATGTCGTATGGGAATCCAACCCTGCCAGCACCTTGATCATGGACTTCCAGCCCCCAGAACTGTGAAAAACTTAATTTCTGTTGTTTATGCCATCCATCTGTGGTACTTCGTTGTGGCAACTCTAGCAGGCTAATATAATCAGAATAATTTTTATAAGCATTAGTCAAATAATTATTAGAGTGCCACAAGAATTCTGTCTTGTTCACTGCAATATTCACAATACCTAAGATAGTGCCTAGCACATAACTGTACTTGGTAAATAGCTAGCTAAAGATTAGTAAATGAATTTATACCTATTCCCTATAAGCTATATTATCCATAAAATGTAACCAGAGTTTGATATTGTGAAAACTGGGCCTGTGGGGTCAAACTGGTTTTATCCTTGAGTCCCTGGGACCTTGGGGAAGTTTCATTTTCTTTCTGGGGCTTGGTTTCTAATCTGTAAATTGGCAATGGTAATGTTTTTATCATTAGTTGTTGCAACGATTAATTGGGGTAATGTGCCTGCACATATAAAGTGATAGTTGCTGTGGTGTTGAGGCAAATGGTGAGGAGCTTCATCTTTTCATTCATTAATTCATTCACCAACTATCTATTGAACCCCTCCTATGCACCTAGCATCATTCCTGACATTAAGGATAAAAAATACATAAGAAGCCAGTCTCTTAGTCATGTGCACCTTACATTCAAGAAGGTGGAGTCAAAAATAAGAAACAATAAAATAATTTCAGAAGATGATAATTGTCACAAAGAAAATAAAGCAGAATAATGTGATAATGACTGTGGGTGACAGTGTCTGTGCAAGGGAGCAGAGGCAAGAAGTCTCTTGGAGAAGATGACAGGTGAGGCTGAGTCTCAAATGAGAAGTCAGTCAGCCTAGAGGGTGTCTGGGGAAGAACATTCTAGAGAGTACAGCTGGTACATAAGTCCTAAGTGGGGAATGACCTTCGCATATCCAAGAAGCACAAAAAAGGCTGGTATGTCTGTAGTGCTGTGAGCAAAGAGGAGAGAGAGACAAGATGAGGTCCCAAAAATTAGTTGAAGCCAAATCATGTGAGGACTTACAGGCCAGAGGGGGTCCGGATTTTTTCTATCTGCAATGGGAAACAATTGTAGAGTTTGAAGGAGGGGAGTGCCATGATGTGATTTATATTAAAAACAATGTTCTGCTGCTATGAGGATGGGTGGTAGAGAGGCATGAGTGGAAGCCGAAAGCTGGTCAGGAGTCCTGTCCAGTAGCCCAGGAGAGAGAGCATCGGCTTGGACCAAGGTGGTGTAGAGTTGGACAGTGGATGAATGCAGTTGCTATGGCAGCAGGTGGACGTGTACATAAGTCTTTCACTCACTCATAAAGAGCTAAACAGTAGAATAATAGCATTGGCTATATTCAAGGTATATGCAAATGTTGGAGGAAACTTCATCTTTTCATTCATTTTTGGGCTCGGCCTGGTGGCTCATTACACCCAACTTTCATCCTTCCTGGTATTACTCCTATACAAAAGGAGTAATCATTGATGGATTGGATGTAAGGAGAAAAAGAATGGTCAGGGACAACTTCTGGGGTCTCAGCTGAAGGAACTTGGTGGGATGGTGCCCTCTGTCGTGTTGCTTTATGGGTTGGAGGAGGTAGGGAGAATCAACAGAGATGACATTAATCCTAACTTTGTCTCTATCAGTTGAGTTGATGCAGCAACCTTCTTGGCTTAGGCAGCAGAAACCTGTCCCCTGAGAAAAATCACTGGTGATTGGTCATCGACATTTCAGGTTAGTTATTCACTCATTAATCATTGCTGAGAATCATACTTTAAACAGTTGTGTGAAAAATAATCTGTGTGAATCTTAAGTTTTTCACAGGACTCCTAGTCTAGATTTCGGTTTTCTTTGCTATGGAATGAGACTTTCTTGAGAGTTTATTTTTTAAGACGCTTCCCAACTGAGCCACATCATGTACACTCACTCTAAAAAGGCAAAACCAGAGCAGAAGTGTCTCCTAAGAGTTACAAGGATAGGAGAATAGAGACTGGCCAAAATTAGGACATTCTGTGACTTGTGCCGAGTTCAGATTTCTTGCTCTCCCTTATTCTGTCCTTGCTACTCTTTCTTTCCCTCTTAGGCATCATCTTCTTCACATAGGGCTCATATGGATGCCATTGGCTGGCTTTAATTAGTGTGGGGTACTGAGCATGATTACCAGGTTGGTGATGTTAAATTTCAGTATACTCAAATACCACGAGCTGAAGTCACAGCTCATGACAGCCGCAGGAAGCTAGCCTTGAACTAAGCTGGAAGATAATTAAAACAGGCAGGGGCAGAGATTGTTCATACAGGCCTCTCCTGCACTCCGACCCAACGAGCCTCTTTTGGTGTCATATCTTTCTTCCTTTGTCTTATTCATTTTCTCTCCAGCAAAGGTTATTCTAAAGTGGGCATCTAACAAGGATGACAATATTGTAAGCAAGAAAAGAAAGCAAGTAGAAATATAAAATGTCTGTCCTGAGAAGCTGCCTCTGGTGGGTTTAAAATCATGTTGGAATAAAACCAGAATGAATTGCTCTGAGCAATACCAAATGTGCCTTTCAGGCTCAAATACTTCTTTAGTCCTTCTATCGTGTCTACATGAGGATGAGCAGAGTTTTCTTTCCATTGTATTAAAGAGCAACAAGACAGACACAAATAGTAGCTAAACCAAAATCACTGACAGATAGCTTTGAAATTTACTTAGGCAAAAAATATCTGTCATAGGCAGCAAGCAGACATTCTATTTGTCACTTAACCTGAAACCCACCCACTCTCAACCCTCACTGTCACTGATCCCAAAGTAAAGTGTAAAGTTTGGTGTTTTACTTTTTAGAAAGAGTTTCGCTCTGTCGCCCAGGCTGGAGTGCAGGAGCACGATCTCGGCTCACTGCAGCCTCCGCCTCGTGGGCTCAAGTGATTCTCCCGCCTCAGCCTCCCTAGTAGCTGGGATTACAGGTGTCCACCACCATGCCCAGCTGAGTTTTGTATTTTCACTAGGGATGGGGTTTCACCATGTTGGTCAGGCTGGTCTCGAACTCCTGACCTCAGGCGATCCACCTTTGGCCTCGCAAAGTGCTGAGATTACAGATGTGAGCTCCCGCGCCCAGCCAGGTGCAAAGAATTTTGATTGGCAAACAGAAAGCTTGCCTCTATGCAGTTTGGATACATAACTAGCCTTGTTCCAAATCGAGGTAAGACTGGATTCTAGGAGGTGCTATTACGGAAGCTATAGATACAAACAAGCAAGCAAATGGCTTAGTATCTAACCTCAGAGCAGAGATATTTGGGAAACAAGCCTTAACCTACAGGGACTACCCCCACTTCCAGGTTTAAGTCATTTTAGGTAAAAA
This sequence comes from Saimiri boliviensis, assembly GCF_048565385.1. Classification (NCBI taxonomy): domain Eukaryota; kingdom Metazoa; phylum Chordata; class Mammalia; order Primates; family Cebidae; genus Saimiri; species Saimiri boliviensis. The sequence continues at coordinate 57,789,753 of NC_133454.1, forward strand.
TAAGCTCTAAGAAGAAAATCAAGCATATGTGTGATAGAGAAGAAATAAGCGGCAGGAGTGTCCTCTCTGGGAAGGTTAAATTTAAACTGAAGCATGAAAAATGAGGAGCAACCAGGCTCAGAGCCAGACAGGGAAAGAAAACAACAGGTGCAAAGCTCCCGGGGTGGGGAAGAGCATGGAGTGTCGTAGAAACTGTCACAAAGCCAAGGAGGGCTGGGTAACAGTGACAAGGGGCACGGAACAGGGGATGATGTTGGAGAGATAAACAGGTGGGTAGAAGCCAGATCCTATGTGGTGTTTAAGGCAGAGATGTTTTCTATGTAGAATCAAAAGTCGTTAAAAGGTTTAAGCAGGGAAAAGACAGGAACTGGCTTTGTTTTGTGTTTTAAAGATCACTCTAGCTATTCTAATGAATGGTTTGTTGGTGTGGGATTGCAGCAGGGAGATCAGCGAGACAGCCACTGCAATAATATGGGCAGTAGATACGCTGACTTGGGTTGGGATGGTGGCAAGAGGAGATGAGGAGAAGAAAACAATTTCAGGTGCATTTTAGATGTAGAATCAACAGGATGCGCTCACAGACTGAATAATGTGAATGAAGGAAGGGCAGAAATTATAAGCAACTCCCAAGTTTCTGGCCTGAGTCCACAGGTGTGTGAAGATGTCCCTTTTGCATAGGAGTAATACCAGGAAGGATGAAGTTTGGGTGCAATGAGAAAGAGTTTAGGAGCAGGCGAAAATCAAGAGTTCCATTTTAGACATCTAAATACTGGGATTCTTATGAGGCATCTAATTAAAGGCATCATCTATCATTACTTACGTAGTTAAGTTCATGAATCCAGAGTTCAGATGAGAGGGCAGGGGTGAAGATATGAATGCTGAGGCGTCATCACAGTGATGGCATGTACATCACTGGGCTGGATGAGCTCACCCAGGGAGAGAGTGGAGACAGAGCCGAGAGGATACCCCCGAGGTCAGATACAGGAGGGGACTCATCTTCATAAAGGGAAGAAATGGTGATTCAAGGCAAGGAGTGATTCACCCAACCCAGGATGAATGGACCCAAAAAGAGGGAGACAGCCAAAGCAACGTGGTCCCACCCCCGAGCCTAGTGCCTACCAAGGAAACCACAGAGGGGCCCTGTGAAGATTAAATGAAATAATGCACAGTAAAGCATTTCGTGAACTACAACTTATTACACAATAGGTGGTAAACGGAGTACTTTACTACCTGATCTTTGATTTTTGTTACGTGTTTACTGCTTTTCCTTTCACTAAGGGGAAAAATCATAAAAGCAAAGATGCCACTTCATTCACTCATCTTGTTCTCTAGCACCTAGAACAAGTAAATGTTTATTGGCTAATGGGTCGATTGTTCTTTTAACCATGCCGAAGAGAATTACTCTCCAATGCCTGCTTCCAGTTGGTTTCTGATAGACAATTATTGCTGCTTCCTGCAGCTTCACACTTGCAAGGGACACATCAGAACTCTAATCCTGAGGAAAGCATGCAGCAGAATCTCCTTTCCGATCGATAGGAACAGAATAGATGCTCATCTGTTCAGGATGGATTTTTTTTTCCCCCTTTAGCTTTGCCAAGAAAATTCAAAATCACACACAAGAGTAAGAGAACTCACTTGAACTAAAAGGAAACGAGGGTTTAACTGAAACTCTTGTAAGAGATACAGACTTCAGCATATTTCTCTGCAGGGAACATCAATAAGGCAGACCATCAATCAGAGCAGAGCAAATGCTACTGGAGAACTTTGTGAGAGGAAAAAAATAAATTTTCTAACTTTTTCCTCTATCAAGTTGTTCTTGCTTACTTTTCAAAGAAGCTTTTCTTTTCTCCTATCTGTTAAAGCCAAATACAGCTTCAAGAAAAAAAAAATTAACAGATCTTCTCACTTATGTTAGAAAACCACTCTTCCTTCTCATTGGACTTCTAAACTTTTTTTCTTCACCTAACTGCCTTTCAGGAAATCTGAGAAAAAAAAAAAAAAAAAAAGATTACTCTTTATTGCAAAAGGTGAGAAGGTTTAGAGGTTAAGCCATCTCAGCAGATAATAATAGAATGTACTTTCAAAACACATTTTGAGAGGATGTACACCACTCTCCCCACATCAAAAATAAAACTCCATGAGAATGGCCAACATCTAAAAGGTCTAGAAGTGGAACTACAAATGATATTAACATGGCATATATGGAAGCTGTCCAGACTTCACCATCAGAAGAGATTGGTTTCTGATCCTGATTTGTTGGCTGTGGAACCTTGGGAGAATTATTTCTCTACATTTTTTTCTTCATTTTACAAACGGACTAATACCACTTCCCTTGTACAGTTTTGTAAGGTTTAGACACAAAGCACAAAGACATGGTACTCGACATGGCAGAATGGGTTGGCAAGCAGACACAAATGCCTACTTACTACTCTGCTGTGTTTGTAAGGACACATGGGAAACTGGTGTACAGTAATAACAGTAAACAATATTTTTGAGCTCTTACTTTGTGTTAGACACTCTTTGAAAGCAGTACCCTCATAAAATTTAAGACATTTTCCTGCAGTTGCTCAGTAGGAAGTGGTGAAACTGGAATTCATATCCAGACATTTGGATTCCAGAGTGCCTTCTCTTCCTACTAAAAATATACTGTTTCACAGGTAGATTAAAAAAAAAATATATATATATATATATATAGAAACAGGGTACTTGGATTCTAGTTTGCATTTCCCACAGATTTAGTTGTTTGGCCCTTGGGAAAGTCATCTAATTCCTCTGACTCTCAGTCTTCTCAATTGAAAATGGGGAGAGTGGCCGGGTATGGAGGTTCATGCCTGTAATTCCAGCACTTTGGGAGGCCTAGGCAAGCAGACCACTTCAGGTCAGGAGTTTGAGACTAGCCTGGTCAACATGGTGAAATCCCATCTCTACTAAAAATACAAAAATTGGCTGGGCATGGTCCCAGCTACTTGGGAGGCTGAGGCAGTAGGATAGCTTGAACCTGGTAGGCAAAGGTACAGTGAGCTGAGATCATGCCACTGCAATTCAGCCTGGAGGACAGAATGAGACTCTGTCTCAAAATAAAATAGGGACAGTGAGACAGTAGACACTACTGGATTGCTCAGATCGTGGCTCTTCTATAATCATGAGGTCCTGTGATTTTATGCTTGTTTTAATCAGCTATGGACATCTAGCTTTTCAAAACAGGCCAATCCCTTGGCTGACAGAACAGAAACCATGAAAGTCTGCAGAGATGAACCAAGGTTTCGCATATCTCAAGTGGGCTGAAAAACCACTGGTTCTATCTTGAACCCCAGAAATGGAAGGAATTGGCAATTTTTTCAGACATAACAATGAGAAATTCCACAGTCCCTCTCTATCTCATAGTCTTGTAGAGTTTCTTGCTATACTCAAACGTAAAATATTTTATATTACAGATGCTAAGAAAAAGCAATGGACCGAGGAGTAAGGGCAGGCCTAGAACGCAGTGGAAGCCACAATCATAGCCCACTGTGATGACCACACATTACAGTACTCATTGCACCTGTAGAAAAACAGGGCCCATACCACCAAGAAAGCAACAGTCACGTGGCAAAAGCAGGGCTGGAAGCCAAATGTCTGACACTCGCATGCTGAGCTTTTCTTCTGACTCTTCTGTTTAATAGCATCAATAGGAATCAAAGAGCAGATTTTCCTGATCCAACATGATTAGGTATCAAATTTTCAGATATAGAATGATGGTGTTCCCCTGCTTAAAGAGTAATGATTAAGTTCCATCCGAAATGGCTGACAGAAGCCCTGTCGTGGCTTCAGTCTAAATTGCTGAAGCATCAGAATTATGTGGTGCTTTTATTATCTTGTGGAATGCATGTCCCTGGGGTACTCCTTTGAGTTCAACTAAAATGACAGTTTAATTCTCAGTAAATGAGTGCTAATTAAAATGCTGGGGGAAAGACTGTCATAATTGAATAATGAGAATAATGTAGCATAAATTTGTTTAAAGGTTCCTGTAAGCTGAATTTCAGGATCAAAAAATGGTCTTTAGGAGCTCACAGGCAAAACCAACTCTGAAAAACCTTTAACTCAGCATGTGTATTCACTAAATTAAGTCTCCATTCTGAATAGGAATTGTTTTTTGTTGTTGTTTTTTGTTTTGTTTGTTTGTTTGTTTTTCTGAGATGGCATCTTGCTCTGTCACCCAGGCTGGAGTGCAGTGGCACAACCTCGGCTCACTGCAACCTCCGCCTTTTGGGTTCAAGCAATTCTCCTGCCTCAATCTCCCTAATAGCTGGGATTACAGGTGCACACCACCACGCCTGGTTAAATTTTTGTATTTTAGTAGAGACGGGTTTCCCCGTGTTGCCCAGGCTGCTCTCAAACTCCTGAGTTCAGGCAATCCACCCACCTCGGCCTCCCAAAGTGTTGGGATTACAGGCGTGAGCCACCGAGCCAGGCCAGGAATTGTTTTAAAGCTGATGTAAGGTCTAAATCCTTTCTTCACATTTCATCTCTTGCAAACTGTTTGTGAATGTCTTCCTTGCTCTTAGATTTTGTGAAATGTAAGCTAGAGTAGAACTTGCAGCATTGAAATCCATTTCTGATTTACTCTTAGACAGGTAGCTATGATGGGCTCTCTGGGGCCAAGTCTCTAGAATGCAATAGTCTTTGACATAATAGTGCTTTTGCAAAGCTGGAGAATTAGACAATGCCAAGATTAGAAGTGTTTGGAAGGAAACCATGTGAAAGTTAGTGGGAAGAGCATCAGATTCTAATCTTAGCCTTGTCAATAATTCTAAAACAGGATATAAATAATCTATCCTGGATCAGTATCATTTAGTTAAACCTGTTTGGAGGATAAAATGAGATAATGCATTTAAAAATAATTCTAAAAAAAATGATAAAAATGAAATAAAACTTTATCTCAACAACTGGTTGAGTTGGTATAAATTTAAGTAACAACTGGTTGACTTTGGTATAAATACAGGTTGAGCATACAAAATCTGAAATTTTTTGAGGCCAATAAGATGTCACAAGTGGAGAATTCCACACTTGACTTCATGTGACAAGTAACAGTCAAAACTTTGTTTCATGCACACAATTATTTAAAATATTGTATAAAATTCCCTTTAGGCTATGTGTATAAGGTACATGTGAAACAAATGAATTTTCATTTTTAGACTTGGGTCCCATCCCAAAATATCTCATTATATATGTAAATATTCCAAAAAATCTGAAAATGATTTCTGGTCCCAACCATTTCAGATAAGGGATACTCAATCTGTAACATAAACCTGATATTTATTTTCCTAATTCAGATGACTCTGGTATTAATATATTTAACAGGGTAGGTCTGTAATGGCCAAGCTCATTACAGTAGTATGTTATTATGGAAATCTGTATTATCCTAAAATACAAAATGTATCCTTAATCCCACACAATATTCAACTTATATACTAACCCCCACCCTCAGCTACTGAGATAATTGGATTGACTTTCATGCTTCTCAGTTTCTATGTTTCCTTTAGCTCTTCCATCCTAATAATAGTTAATTTCAAAGGCTTTAGGATTGTACTGAATGCAATCTATTCAGTGAGTTTCTGCCCTGTCCTTAAAGATCTATGGGAAAAATAAATTCTATAACCTCCTTCTATGCCTAACAACTTTTACAGTGAGTAAATTGTGTACAATCTGAATTCCTTGATTGTGAAAAAATGTCCCCAGGGCCACCCATTGGGAGGCCTCCCATACACTTACTAATCCAACACAGCTTAGAGGCCTTGACAGCTCCAGCGGTGCTGCTTAGACACCCCCCTTATGAATATGCAAAGACAATCTTTCACTTACAAAAGAAACTGATATAGCCATTATGGCCTGTGGTTAATCAAACCTCCATTCACTTCCCTCTGCTTTGAGAACCATCATCAAGAAAATGTGTTGCTAAGCAAACTTAGTAAGGAAGGACCTGGTTCCCGTGTAAATGACTGCCTAGAGGGCAGCTTGCTTAGAAGTAAGAATCCAGGTTTTTTCCAGCTTCTAATTTGATTTCCTGTAAAATTCAAGCTCATCATTCAGTTTAAGGAAGGTTTGAAAGTTGCTCACACATTTCTCATTTAAACAAGTTCAAGTATACACACACACAAACACATGCATATGCATGCACATGCACACGTGCGTGCACACACACACACACACACTTCCTCATACCAGGTCCTCCCTCTTGCTTCTGCAATTGTTTTTTTTGGAAAACCTCCAAACTTAAGCCAAGGAAATGCATAATAGAGAAGCTGCTGACTTTCCAAGCATCTGGTGAATTCACAACTTTCAGTGAGCCTTACATAATATATCATCAATATTCATTCTTACATAGACATATATCTTAGTCATTCCCACCTCCCCCAGGAAACTTGGTCAAGAGAAAACATAAAGGACATTTCATTGCAAATTCTTAATGGAAAGTACACAGGAATAGAAATACACCCTGCTTTGCAACTAACTTTCAGTGTGACCTTAAAAGATCACTTAAAACAATCAGTGCCATGGATTCCATAGTCCCAAAATGGAGAACAATATGCTTTCTATGGTACCAAGATAAGGCCTTAAGCCTACTGACACAAATAGTTTACACATGTCATGAACTACCTGGATTATCACATTCTGTCTTGGTTAGCCAAAATTTGTTTTATAGGATTTAGGCACTAATTTTTTCCAGTGGGTGGTAAACCAGTGGTCTCAATTCTCCATTCTACGCAAGAAGTTTAGTTTTCCACTTGGAAAAGAATTCAAAGAGGTGAGATAAGACCCAGGCAGGATAGAACTGGATTTTGGTATTGAGTAATCAAATCTGAGCTACCAAATTTATTTTAGAAAAATGCTTTATTAGATGGTGGACATATATTGCAGGTTATGTCATATAATGTTCACATTTAATTGCTTTATGCCAAATAACATTGCTTTTACCATTTCTTAGGGTATTTGTTATTCTCCATTTCCCTAGATTCTGTATTTGTCTATCTGACATATATGTTTAATTTTCTATATTCTTGATGTTTTGGGATTTGAAGGTCTTACATACCCACGAAAAGACTGTCCCTTCCAGGGTTACCTAAAGATAGTAAATGAGTGACCTGAATGCACATCTCTCATATGCAAACCAACCATCCCCTTTATCTAACTCTCACATACAAAGCCAATATTTCTTCTGCCCTAAATCTTCCCAGGACCAACGCTATGATTTGGGTGTGATTTGTTCCTGCCAAAACTCATGTTAAAATTTGAGTTTCAGTGAGGCAGTGTTGAGAGGTGGGGCCTGGTGGGAGGTGTTTGGGTCAGTGGGGTGGATCCCTCATGAACAGATCAATGCCCTTCTAAGAAGGTGAGGGAGTTCTTGCTCTTGCTAATAGGTTAGTTCCCATGACAGCAGGTTGTGAAAAAAGGTCTAACTTCTTCTCCTCCCACGTCATCTCTGCACATACCGTCCCTGCTTCCACTGTCCACTGTGAATTGAAGCAGCATGAGGCTCTCATGACATGCAGCTGCCCAACCTTGAAATTTCTAGCCACCAGAATCATGAGCCAAATAGATCTCTTTTGTTTATAAATTACCCAACTGCAGGTATTCTGTTATAGCAACATTACAATGACAAAGATAGCCAAGTACCAGGTATCTAAAGACTACCCCTATAGCCCAAAGCCCTCTAGAATTATTAATACTAGTCCAAAACTGCTTACTCTGCTCTGCATTTCCTTTCCTTTGGAAACCCCGTAAAGAAAAGCTTTGGCTTAGATTCTCCCCTCCCCACGTTCTGCCTTCTGACCAATACTCACACTCCCCATATGCACCTGTGTAATGTGACATGGCCCTTCTCTGGGGAATGCAAGTGATAAAAACGTTCTTTCCATGGCATGAGCTTCTTCATGTCACCACTCAGTAATCTCCATAAATTAAAGCCTTGTGGGCACAATTGAGACATGTCTGCCCTCAGTTTAGTTTGTTATGGTATTAATATTATCTGATATAGGATAAGTGATATGGTTTGGTTCTGTGTTCCCTCCCAAATCTCATCTTGAATTGTAATCACCACATGTCAAAGTAGAAAATTGATTGGATTATAGGGGGATTTCCTCCATGCTGTTCATGATAGTGAGTGAATTCTTAGGAGATCTGATGGTTTTATAAATATGGTAGTTCTTCTTGCACTCATTCTCTCTTGCTTGCCACCATGCAAGATGTGCCTTTGCTTCTCCTTTACTTTCCACCATGATTGTAAGTTTACTCAGTCCTCCCCAGTCATTCAGAACTGTAAGTCAATTAAACCTCCTTCCCATCTAAGGTACAGTCTTGGGTATTTCTTTGTAACAATGTAAGAATGGACGAATACAATAAGAGGTTGCAACAAGTAAATTGCCCTCTAAGAACTTTTAAGCCCACTCAATTCTGAACTTCTTGAATTACAGAAACAGTGTAATTATTTATCTCTGTCTCCTGGACACAGTGTTTGGCACATGTGAGGTTCCAATTAATTAGTTTTGACAGAATAAATAAATTGGAAAATGGTGACCATGGATCAATGGTCCAGAATCATCTGAGCACTTGTGAAAATATGAGATTCCAAAGTCCTGCTTGAGGCTTTTTGAATCCTAATCTCTCTTGATGAGGCCCAGAGTTCTGCCATTTAAACAAACTCCAAGGCAGTTCTTAGTTACATTTTGGCAAGAGAACCTCTGCTTTGCTTTTTTTTGTCTCAAAAGCATAATTCTTGGCTTTAACGGAACTCTATAGCCAAGATGAAGGACATGATGATTCTAAAATGTGAGGAACTCTTGTTCCAAATACTTCCTATTCATACATAGTTTGAGGACTTCTCAGTTTTTTATTCCAAAAACCTATCAACAATGTCAATACCTGGATGACTGTTTAGTGCTCAATCCATCTCTGATATCAGATGCATGAAATCAGTTTCTGCTAGATCTGTTTTGCCTTCTAAGTAATATGAATTGATTGGTTAAGTTTTTCCAATAAGGAAACTAACAGACTTTTGAGTCAAATTGTGTGTGTGTGTGTGTGTGTGCGCGCGCGCGTGCACGTGTGTGCGCACGTGCGCGCGCGCTTGCCTGCATGCTAACATGTGTTTAAATGCTTTGGTTTTCTTTTGTTTTACTTTATTCAATTCATTCATTAGCATGCAACTAGTGAAGTGTAACTTCTTAATAGTGTGGGTTATGTATACTCCTTCAATCAACTCTTGGCATCTCATGCCCTCATCTTCTTCTCAGAACATTCATATGAGAACTCTGCCTGCTTTGGCTACATCTTATAGAAAAGGGTCCCTGAGGTCACTTGTGGATATTTTTTTATTCAGCCATGAGGAAAACCATGAAAGTACATTCTAATGAATATTCAGGCCCACATTCCTGAAAAATACGCTCCTTAGGGGCACCATGGCATAGCTTTGTGAAAGAGCCCTTCTCTAATAACAGTTGATATGAATCAAGGTCTCATCCAAGCCTTCAATGAAGTTTTCCATCCAATCTTTTCTCTTAGAATTGACACTTCTGGCACTTCTGTCGACATTGTGCCTACAGCATCTGTGACATGACTCAAACTCCTCAAGGGCAGTAAGTGATGGCATGTCTTTTTTTCCTTTCATCTTACCTTCTGCCTCTCTCAAAGGCATCAGGAAAAATCTGAGATAAGATGCTTACTTGTACATAGGTGACAATGCAGCCACATGAATAAGTAATTAAGTATAAGTCAGTTTCTCAGACCTCAAAGGTCCAGAATATTAGAATGCAAGAGGGTGAGAGATATACACTGAGTGTCCCTGGAAAATCTGTGGGGACCTCAGCATCTCTAGGACCATCTCTGGGCTCCTGGCAGTTCACATGTTTGTCCTAAAGGGACAAGCTTCCCCTCTGATGCAGCTAATCATGTCTGCCCTCTGTTTCATGATCTAAATTCTGGCTGTCCTGGAACTCATGGATCTCATTTGCTGATCACCACTATTCTTGGCCTGTTCTCTCTTATGAGTCCCCTTATGACACAGTTACATTGGTCCTTGTATGGTTTGGATGACATTAACATTTTAAAGATACAAGAGTGGGATGGAAAAGAAAGAAAAGAGGTAGAAGAAGGGATCTTCCTTCCCTAGCATTTTGATGCCTTCATAAAGTCCAAACGAAATGGTACTATTCTTTTAAGGCCTTTAATTGTGTCCCTTGTGTGACTATATTTCATTTGATTTGATTTCTCAGTGACTTTGATGAAATTCTGTTCTTCAAAGAACAAAAATTAAAACACTTGCCACTAGTTCTCTCTGACTGCATCAGACAACAATGCGAATGTGACCACATTTAAGACCAAAGCTCTTCGCTCTGCAACAACCAGGAGCCCTGGGCAAGGACTGTGCAGTGACTATCCCTCTTTTAGTTGTCCTGGTCCTAGGGCCAGCTATCAAGACTACAGCTCTAGTCTGTCCACTTATTGCTCCTCTTTCTATGAGACCCTGAGGAAATGAGAATTTTGCAACCTTCCCAGTTAAGCCCTAATGCCCTAAAGCAGCTACCTTCAAACCCTTTGTCATGCAAGACTTAGCCAGATTCTGCCACAGAGATGAAGATGAACCCCCTCCAGCTATCCAGTAAAGTTGCCAATTAAATCAGAGAGACCAAATTGGATGAGTAGATGTCTCTAACTCAACTGGTTCCAGGGAAATAGTGACTGCCACCAGGTGGTTCAGAGCAACTCTTTGTAACATTCATTTCATGTTGCTTAAAGATGTGAAAAAGACCAAGTCTACCAGCTTCTGGTTTTTGACAAACTAAACTCTTGTTGGATCATATCTGAACAGACAGCTGTTTCTGAGTGTGCCAGGGAAAGCCTTCCCAGACAATCAAGTAAGGTCAGCAAAAATTCCCCAGACTAGCTAAGAACTTGTACGCACCTAATCTCACAAAAACCTAGTGGCAAGCTATGTGCACTGTTGATTTTTTCGTACACATATTTGTTCATTCACCCATCACTCATTCACTAGCCATTCAACAATTACTCATCCAGTTCTAATCTGTGCCCATCTCTGTCATGGGTGCTGGGCACACCCTGTCCCAGCCAACACAAAGCCTGCAAGCTAGTGGCCAATAACGACCATGCCTATATTTTCTCATGCATCAATCAGAACCTTTCCTGAAAAAAACTTACAGGATGGAATTCTTGCTAATAAAACAAGATTGTCAGCAATGTTTAATTTAATTATTTGATTTTGTAATTGCAAAGTAAAGTGACAGAATAAATGAAGTATTTATACCCTGGATCAAAGTCAAATAGAAGCTCTTGTCTAACCCAGGAATAGATTTCAAGTTGCCTAATGTCTAATCTGGTTTTCTCACTAATTTTCACTTCATCCCTTTGCAAGAGAGAACTGGTAAAAAGTGTAAGAGTCCCATGGCTAGAAAAAAAAATCTAACTTAGATTGTGCCTAGAAATAAAACAAACAAGTAAACAAAACTCTAATAAAATACAACCATATAAAAGGACAATTCTTACTTTATGGATAATATCTGAGATAGGCAATGAGGGCAAACAACATCTGAATTCTGAGTCAGCTGTCATGAGAGCATCTTCTTTTTCCCGGTCTTCATCTCAGACTCCCCCTGAATATGAGTTCATACATCTTCTTCCATAGTTGGTCAGTGGAAGCCTTCCTAATACTCACTGGTGTATAATTCTTAATAGCTTATTTACTTAGTGATTTGGAATGCATCATATTGTAAATAACGAAAGAGAAGGGAACGGGAGTAAGAAGCTTTTACATTAAGCATGGTAGGAGAAATGCATGTTGATAACGTGGGAAGAAGAAGAACTGGCATTAGGCACACAGCTATTCTCAGGCGTTAATGTTTATCATGATACTGGGTGTTCATCCTGCTGGTACCCTTTTGCTTGACTAGGGAAATAACTGAAATCCTAGAGAAATTAAGTTTTAAGAAGATAACAAAGCTATGCTACATTTTTGATAGATTTCCATCAACAAATAATTTAGTAACATTCACTTATGCTTGAATTTCCAAATAGTGCTTTACTCTAGAATGGTAGTTTGTACAGTTTCTCAGACATGTGTTCAACCCATTGATTTTCATAGCAACTCTGTGAGACATGTAGATATTCATTTATTTATTCATTGTTGTTCATTTATTTTCACTAATTTTTAAAATTTTTCTTCTCATTTATTCTGTCAGTCAATACGCATTTGTTGATTTCTTCCCTGTTCTGGGCACTGTGCTACACTATTATCCAGGACTGTCCAATATGGTAGCCTCAAGCCACGTGCAGCTATTGAAATTAATTAAAACTAAATGAGATTTTAAATTCAGTTATTCAGTCACACTAAACACATTTTAAGTACTCAAAAACCACTTGTGGCTAAAGGCTACTTTATTACACTAGAGGACAGATATAGAACATTTCTATCATTGCAGAAAATTCTATTGCATATTATCCTCCACTGACAAACAAGAGTCACCAAGACTTGCCAAAGATGCCAAGCTGATTTACATCTCCTTAAGATTTACTATGTCTGACTTTGAAAAAATACTATCCTTCTACCTCATGCTTACTTATACTTCCAAGTCTCTATATGGGAGATACAAGGGCAAGAGAGATAAGGAAGGATGAGAATATACATTTGTTTCAGTCTAGAAGGTGCTCAGTCCAGCCATTCCTCCACGCCTACCTGTGGAAGTATATCCCACAACTTCCCTTCTCCTGTTAGTTATGTTTTGTTCTATCTTCAGCACATCTCATTCACCTACACTGCCTGAAGTGGTTAAGCAGGTGACTGTCTCTCTTCTTTTCTCAATGATTTCTGAGAACTCCACATCCACAATTACTAACCTACTCTAATGTACCATTGCTTGTTTTAAATTTCTGTCTATATTGTTGACAACTATGAAAATAATATAATTTCCTTTCCCTTCTTTGCTTTTACCTCCCTTTTTCAGATGACAGAGTCCAGGTTGGAGGATTCTTCCAAAGATCCCTCAAGGCAACAAAACTGTCATCTCTCACAGGTAAGTTGCCTGATCTTTCACCTTCTGCTGTGTTCACTTCTGACGCCAGCCCCCATAACAACAAAATCTATCTCTTAAAGAATAGCTAATGTAACTTCTCCAAGAATGCTCATGTTTTTCTTTCAACCAGGAAATTGGATATTGAAAAGGTACAGTCTTTGATACCTTAGAGTTATTCTGCAGGTTCGATTTCTTTTTAAGCAGAAAATATAGACTCAAAATGAAGAGGAAGCATTTCCATACCCATGCAAGAAAAAAAAGATAAAAAGAAACTAATAAGGGGGTTGGGGACAAACCCTAAAGATAAATCAAAGATTTTAAAAGGATTCATTGTCAAGCACAATGACCCACGCCTGGAATCCCAGCACTTTAGGAGGCTGAGGTGGGAGGACGGCTTGTGCTCAGGAGTTCAAGACCACCCTGGGCAACAAAGCGAGACCTCATCCTTACGAATAATTTAAAAAGACAAAAATTAGCTGGGCATGGTGGTGTGTGCCTGTGGCCCCAGCTAGGTGAGAGGCTGAGGTGGGAGGATCACTTGAGCCCAGGATTTTAATGCTGCAGCGAGTTATAATGGACTCCTCTGCACTCCAACCTGGGAGACAAAGTGAGACCCCATCTCAAATAAAATAAAATAATTAGTGTTGTTTATAAGAAGAGAAGTAACAGAAATGTGAAGAGGTGATTCTGCAAGCCAACCAGAAGAAGCCGAAAGAAGCCATGGGAAAGACCACATTAAGCCCAAAGGAAAACACAGACTCAGTTGTTAACCACCAAAATCTTATCCAAAACCTTCACCAGACACGGAGCTTTGGGAAAGCACTGCAGCCTTATCTAAAAAATTACACTAAATACAATAAATACAACAAAATAAAATAAATAAAGGTTGTTTTGTGAAGGTCAGTACAATGAGTGAATGAAGGGACTGTTGTAATTTAATGTAGCCTTTAATTTTTAAAAATATTTAGGGGTAAGAACATTTTCCCCTGGCTGTCAAGTATTGGTTAAACACTGTGGCAGCATGGTCTGCATTGAAAGAGACATGAGAGGTAAGTGTGTTCCCACTCAGAGGGAAAGATGATGACCTGAGCCTCAAAACCAATACTGGACCGAGGCCCCCAGCTGCCCATCTCCAGCCAGCTACAGGTGCTGAAAACCATCAAACACTGGGCTTTTCTGTGTCTTCCCCCGAATGAATGTAACCTCTAAGGAACCCCACTGCCCTGAAACCCCAGTGGATGAACCCACAAGAGGTCATTCTGCCCTAGATATACTTCAGTCTACCCAGCTGAAGCCTTCCTTCCTCCTACCTGTTACCCAGCCACTGGTTTCTAGAATACAAGCGAGTTCTCTCCTGGACTAGAGTCCTATTCTGAACCCAGGTGTTTTGCTAGCATTCACAGGGAGGCTGGACCCTGCCAGGCACGCTTAACACATCTGGAACCACTAGCCTGGGGCATCACGGCTTCAAGAACCTTATTATAATACCCTCCTCCCAGATTGATCCCCTAAGGATATTCAGGCCAGCCTACATTGGACCCAGTCTGCCATGTCCCCTTAATATTGTGATTTGACCACATTTTAACAGCTGTGTTTACCCTCCTAGCTCTGGTCTAAGCTCTCCCACCCAGCTGATCACTGAGATTCTAAGCAAGTTATCCAATTTTAAGCTGATCATTGCAGATCCAAGATGCTAGTATAACACAAAATCAAACACATGAATGCCTGTAAAGCCTTGTAGACCAAAGTAAAAAATTTCTATTTGATTCTGAGTAAAGAGTTTTATAGAAGATCGACATAATATAAGGTACCTTTTAAAAATGCAACTCTAGTTATGACATGAAGAATAGACCTTAAAGTGGTAAGAGAAGAGGTGAGGTAACAAGTTGGGAGAAAACTTAGTAGACAAGGGCTTACCTAGTGCTCATGTGGTAGTTCAGATGAGAAACAGTGATGACCTGGACTAGGGTGACAGCCGTGGAGATAGAGAGAAATAGAAGGATTAGAGATGTGTTTCAAAGGTAGAGTTAATTAACATTTTTACACAGAAAAATGATGGATGACTGCAGCCCTTGTCCATATCAAGGGAACACCAATTTAAACTATAACACACAAAAAGGATTTCAGTAAGACATAAGTAAGAATTTCATGTTAATTTAGGACTAAATAGCACTGATACAGTTATTCAAACACAGATGTTGGAATTTTTTATGGTGGTGAGGGGTTCCTTTAGAATAGAACAAGTATCCAACTGCCTAATTTAAATGAAGTTAATTTTAACAGTAATTTCTTGCTTGGACATAATAATAGTTTGCTCTAAAAATTATTCCTCCCCTAAATAAAACGTTCCCAGTGCAACAACAGAAAAACCAACATGCTAGCTCAACACTGTGACTTTTCAGAAAGATTTTTGTGGTGGAATTAAGTACATTTTAAACTGTTTTCAGAGACTCTATCAAAGCTTGTTGGCTACTATTAACATATTTTTTGAATTCCACAAATTAATATGAGCTGTTGACAAAGGATTCTCTGACCACACTTGAAAAAGAATCTTGGGTAAAATAAGCTAAGTAGCCTGGAATACGTTTTGTTCATTGACAATATTTTCAATGTTACAATCAATTAATCAGCAGACATGGCATCTATTAATGCTTTCATTTGAATTCATTCAACTGTATGTGTATGCCTCGGCCAATGTAGAGATTGCCTTCTGATATGACAATACAGTTTCCTTGCCATACTTTATGTACAGAAAAATCACTCATACTACTTATACTTCAATTTTTAATAGAATTATTCTCTGGCCTACTCCCCACTCTCTTTTTCCGTTTAAATTATAAACCAATTTTATAACCATTAAAATGTATTATTAAATTTTACCAACATGAAAAGGTGAGTCAGAAAGTCTAATGGTAGCAAATAATCCAGCAAAACTCGAGACTGGAACTGAGTGATGACTCGGGCATCAGCATTAGATAAAGTTCTGCTAGACATATGGCGCAGTGTGAAGACATGTTCCCTAACCAAAGTCTTCAAATGTGAAGTTGATCACATATGTGTAAAATGAAAACATCATTGAATGGGATTACCAAAGAAAATTGTAAACTAATAAAAATTATATAGACATTGCAGCCACCATGTATATGGAATTTCCTAATCCTTTCATAAGAGCACAGGTTCTGTGTCAATCTGGATACTGATTCTGTGTGTCTACAATCTTTAGTAGGAAACCATCAGGGCCTCAGTGCTACTTATTATGTGTGGTCCTTTACCATTCTAACATTCTATCATTCTGTCACCTTGTACTATGTTTTCTGAAGAGATACACAAGAAATCTAAAAAATACTACCCTTTTCCCCACAACAAAATGAAATAGAAATCCTCAAAGCTGTGGTTTGAGACAGATGGCACAGTTATGTAATCTAAGTGGCAATATCTCCACTAGGCTGTGGATTTCATTTGTGAAATTTGTCTCTGAACCATGACTGATGATTGTTGGATTTTTTTTAAGTGCCTTCAATAATCTCATCAGTGTAACAAATTATCAAATGTCTTGATCCCAGATAAAGCAAGAGCCATGACAAGTACAATGGTTAGACACATTTGTATCGCAGAGACCATCAGAAGTTGCGCATGCTTGGGCTTCAAATCTTTTACTGTATTTGCTTCAAGACAAGATGAAAGTAGTCTATTACCACATGAGTTCCAGAAATGAGGCTTAAAAAAAACTCTCCAGCAGGCTCAAAAGAAGTAATTCCAAACACAGGATCTACTGAGTTTCCAGGTTGGAAGCAGCATTCAATTGCTTTTGTAGTACCTGGGGAGGGATTTACTGTACCAGCAGCTTCTCATCTCGCTCCTGAAGATTCCCTTCTGGTTGCTGGAAGATGTTCTGCTTAAATAAGCAAGGGTGACAAGGTCTTCTGCCAGAATCACTTAATGGAGTCAAATACTCCAAACTAAAAATCCAATTTGCAATAGCATAAGCTCTATGAGCTCAAAAATAACAACAACAAAAAAATCTCTACAGTGAACTACAGTATTCCTGGCATATGTAATGTCTATGGTCTGTGCAGAGGCAGCAGGGACCCTTCAGCTCTGTCTACCTAGTACAACAGATCTATGATATTTTTGAGGCAGATTATGTGGTAAATTGACTTTTTTCTTGTAATTTTCTTCCAGTTACCTACCTTTAGGGATAATGAATGCAAAGTCACTGACCCTAAAATACTTTCTTACATTCTCACTTTAGCAAATTTTCAAATTGTGACGTGATACAAATTCTAAAAAGATTTGGCAGAGATCAGGGAAGAGGACTTTGTTGTCATCAGAAAGAAACGCACCTGTTTGATGGGGGCAGGGGAGGGAATTACCCTGAGGTGTCAGGAATTCTGAGCATGTCAATGGTGCTACATTTACTAACTGCATAACTCTGGAAAAATTCTCTAAACTTCCATTCCTCGTTGCCATAGCTGTAAAATGAGAATAATCAAACATCCGCAGCCTACCTCACTAGACTGTCACATTCCCAAAAGGCATAATCCTTTTGCAAATTGTAATCACAATTCATGTACTTAAATGCCTGATCAATCAGTTATGTAATTAGGGTTTTGTTTTGTTTTTTTTTTTTTTTTTGAGATGGAGCCTCGCACTCTCGCCCAGGCTATAGTGCAGTGGCGTGATCTCGGCTCACTGTAATCTCCACCTCCTGGGATCAAGCAATTCTCCTGCTTCAGCCTCCTGAATAGCTGGGACTACAGGAGTGCGCCACCATGCCCAGCTAATTTTTTTGTGTTTTTCACAGACTCAGGGTTTCTCTATGTTGGCCAGGATGGTCTCGATCTCCTGACCTCGTGATCCCCCTGTCTCGGCCTCCCAACGTGCTGGGATAATAGGCGTGAGCCACTGTACCCAGCCAATCGGGACTTTTTTTTTTAACAAGAGGAAATAGGTAAAACTATCCCTTAGTTGATATGGAATAAAATGTCTCCAATCAACCTTCAGAGTCAGAAAATAAAAAATCAAAAACTCAGAGTGGTAACTTTGATAATAAAGCAAATAATGGCAGAGCTCTCACTAAATGCCAGGCTTCAACTTATTCATACATCATATAATTTAATCCCCACAGGAAGACTATGAGGGAGAGACTCTCTCATTTTGCAGAGAAGGTGACTAAAGCTTGGCAGATTCAAGATTTTTGCCCATGGCCACTTCCCCAGTATGTAGCTGAGTCAGCACTCAAACCAGGGCTATCTGATTATAGAATCCATGCCCTCAACCACAGGGCTGATCACCTCCTAAGAAGCTGTCAGTTCAGAACCCAGCTCCGTCTAGTCTAGCCTCACACTTCACTCATCACTCAACCTCAGCTCAATGGCTTTCTCCAGCTCTGCACTCTTCCTCATTCTCTCCTTTCCTAAATAATCTCCTCAGCTTCACTGCATTCTTTGCATCCTCAAAGGCTCACCAGAAGCCTTGTCTCTGGCACATGCCTTCCTAATAAAATTCCATTTCCTATTGATCACTCTCTGTATTGCTCTGATTGGCTAATTATGTCTTACATGTCTCCTGTTGCTTTAGTCTTTCATGAAGGCATAAATTACATAATACATGTTTTCTCTTTCTCCTCCCCCCATCCCCTGCCTAATAAATGCCTAAGAGTATACTAGGTTACGAGAAAATTTCTTAAATAATTTCTTGGAGACATTAACAAAACTTTTCCTTGTCCTACTCAAGTCCAGGCTGACTTTCCCATTCCTGATATCTCTGGAGGCAAATACCATAAACAACAACACACTGTATGCAGGTGAGCAAGACACGGTCCCTTCCTGCAGTAACCTGTTCAGTTTCTCAGGGAAGACAGAAAACAAGCAATCCCGTTAGGCTAAAAGAAGTATAAATTACAAGAAAGGCACAAAGTAGCCACAGCTGCCCCAGTCCAGGGCCAAGAGAAAGATATTTAGTGAGTCTGGTATTTAGGCTAAAATTTTAAGGACTGCATAATGATAATAACAATACATTATGGAATGTGTCCTCTCTTCTTAGAACCAGGTGTACCACCTCATTTAATCCTCTCAATAACTCTATGAAGCAGTTGCTATTATATCTCCCTATTTTACTGATAAGAAAACTCGGGCTAATGCAGAATAATTTGCCCAGGGTTACTAGTACATGGTAGAAATAAGATTGAAACCCTGGCAGACTGGCTCCCAGAGACCATACCTTTAACTGGTACGCTATCTTTCAAGTAGATTAGCCACTGAAGCGAGAAATAAAAAGATGGTTCCAGGGAGATGGCCTAGAGTTTGTAAAGGTCACAGGAAGAATTCAAGCAAGATATGTAGAGAAACTAAAAGAGTTTAATACAGGGCCCTGACAACTCCAGGTGACTCATTGGCACCTGAGATGGACATTTAGCTGTTTCCCAGTGAGCGTGTAGGAAAGCAACTGAGTCCTGTAGTAGACCACCTGCACCTGCAGGGGGCTTTGCAGCTCTGCCACAGAGAGGCCTTGTTACACTGGGATCATGGGGGACTGTGCCTTCCTGGCCTCAAGTGCCAGCAGAGTCCCCTCCCATCGTGCATCAGTAGGCAGGCCTCTGACTCTCCTTTTAACATCAGTCCGTCCCTACCCTATGGAATCAGAGATTCCTCAAAGATCCCCTGATTCCCGATGAGAAGAGAACCAGAATGGCCTGTTCCTCGATTTCCAGGTTTCCACACTGTCAGATTACAAAGAAGATTCCAGAATTCCCTTAACTTCTCATTTTAATGTCAAATTATCCTTTCCATGAAGACACTCTTACTCAGATCGGATGTAAACCCTTCATGCTAAAAATCTAGCTCCAATTCTCAGCTCTCTTTGCATGGATGGCAGAATAGTAGGTCATCTCCTCTGAGAAGACCACCTCAAATGCCCATGACACAGTCATGCCTGGAACCTGCAGTCACTTTGGGCCTCTTGGCTTGACCACTTGTGAGCTGTGACATTAGGCAGATTACTCAACCTCTCAGTGATTTCAGTTCTCATCTGTAAAATGGGAACAATAATTAGGTTTATACATGAATTTGAGGATTAAAAATAGATAAAAGGCTTAGCTCGGTTGCCTAGCTCATCATAAATGCCTATCAAATTTTAGCTTAAAAAAGAAAAGAAAAGGTCTAAGTCCATTTCATCTTGGGCTAATGCATATACAGCTCAGGGACTAACAAATAAACCTCTGGGCAAGTTTTCTAGTGAGAATAAAAGAGATCAAATGCCTAAAAGTAATAATTACACTTTCAGTCTTCTTATTTTCTGCAAGTATGCAGACAAATAGAACATCCAGTTTTAAATGGCAGGTATCTATCAGTTATAAAAGTGTTAAATCTGTGAAGGCCAGGAAAAAAGAAGAAAGAGACAGGAACCATCCCGCTATTGCCATGACAATGAGGCACATTACCTGGACAAAGATTTTGGAAATGTGTAAAAGAATAGCCAGAGATGCTTCCATCTATTTTGGGAAGGACAAAGTCTTCTTTATCCTGCACTAAAGACACACATCCACTTGTCTGCTGAGTATCTCCCAATTAACACAGGGCAAGATCCGAGAAGAGCGGGGATGTCGCAAGCAGGCAGGAGGTGGCATGGAAAGGGACTGGGCAGGGGGCTGAGAGGTGAAGGCATGTATCAGTGGAAAATGCGAGATCAAACTGCCCAGAATCTCTGTTGTTTCATCTAAAATGCCCAAAGATCATTCATTAAAAAGCATTATTCTCATGCATGAAGACCCCCAACTGCTACAGATTAAGCTTACACAAAATGGAATCCTAAACCAATAACGCTTTAATTTTTATTAACAGTAGTAACATGAAGAAAGTGATTAAAAACTCTAGTGGGCAAGACTTTCCTTGTAAGTCATTTTTACATGTAGAGGAATAGAGAGCTTAGGATTCATACGATGTGTTTTTTCCTCCATCTCTTTGGGTGTTTGCATGTAGGTCGTGTGTGTGTGTGTGTGTGTGTGTGTGTGTGTTTCCCTCCTTCAATCTGTAGTTTACACTTAATAATCTTGCACACCTCTTTCGTTTTTCAGTTAATCGATAGTATTTTTAAAGCAACAAATAGAGGCTATTTGTAATAGTATTTCCTTTAATTGCATATTTTTCAAACATGAGACTATTAAAGTAGCTGTCCCTGAAAGCAGTCATTCAATTCTCCTCTGAGGTGCCCCTTCATTCTGAAAGGGCCTCCCTCATCAAGCTCAATAGCATCTCTTGGCTGCCTGAGAAAAAGCACTAGAGGAAAAAAAAAAAGAAATCTATTTTCCAGATCAAAGTAATCCCTGCTCCATTGCCATGGCTCCAGACGTCTCTTTTTTCTTTTCATTGACCAGACAAGTTTCTTCTCAGCTCCCTGCTTCTTTTTTTTTTTTTTTTTTTTTTTTTTTTGCCTGAATTTGTTTTCTCTTTGGGAAAAGTGGTCATTAAAGTATTAGTTTAGGTTGATTGGTTCTTCAGCAACAGAAGAGGCTTCTGATGCTTTGTTATCCTTGACATGCTCTCAAAACAGCTGCCTGATTATTATATGATATGGAAATAATAACTCAAGGCAACTGGTCTCCCTCTGAGACCAATGCAGGGTGCCAAGTATAGGATTGCACACCTAACCTACGGGTATTCTCATGGGTGCTTTCAGGGCTTGAGTGTCTGGCCACACCCCTGGATGTTACAGAGGACTTCACCTCCCTGCCCTAGCCATAGAGACTGCCCTCCCATGGACCTGAATTCTTCCCAAGTGATCGAGGCTACTCAGCACTTGTCTCCATTTATACCAACCAGTGGTGCATTTAGTGGGAAGAATTAGGCGAACAAGAGGATGGCTTTGATGTTTCCAGGGGCAGGAAATCACTTGGATGGTCTTCCAGGGCCACTTGGCAGCAGGTAGAGGGTGTAACAGCTGGTGGGAAGGTCGGCGGCTGGGATGTGACCACTCAACCATAGCAGGGAACTGCTCTGCCCTTGCAAACCGAGAAGTTTATTTCTATAGTCTGGTGGGGGGTAGGGATGAGGGAGAAAGATCAGAGGGTCTGGCACATACCACCTGGGAAAATAAGAATTCAGAAACAATCAAATAACATGCCAGAAGAGTTCACTACTTTTAAAGACCAATGGGCCCAAGTCTTTAAATCCAATCTAATAATAATGTATGACTACCAGTACCCAAGAGGTGGTACAAATGGTGGTTAGCCACATCAACCTTGAATCCAGACTTTAAGCCTATCTTTGTTATCTGTTAAAATGCAGTTAGTAACGGGCTTACTGTGAGGACTAATAATAATAAGGCTTACTGCATACCATGTGTCAGGCACTGTGTGTAGTACTTGGCATGCATTCTCTCATATCCTATTCACAATAACCCTTTGGAATGGATACCAGTGCAATGCCCCACTTTCTTATGAGGAAACAGGCATAGTGAGTTCAAGTTATCCAGAGTCACACAGCTGGTAAATGAGGCCAGAATTCAAATCTAATCAGCCCAAACTCTAGCGTCTGCACTATTAGCCATTACTTAAGAATGAAATAGAATAATGTATAAAGTATTGATTCTGGTACCAGACACTCAGCAACATTACCCATCATTAATTTTACATTACCAACACTATCATTTAGACTCTCTCTGTTGCTTTGGCCAATTGAGCTAAAGTATGTGAGATTACTTCAATAAGTGAAAGGGCTTTATTAAAGCAAGCACATAAAATACAATGAGGGTGGCTAGAGCTGGCTCAAAGAGGTAATGATCTAAAAGTTCCACGTCATAATCACACTTACAGAATTTGCTGGTAAAATGGCAAAAGGAAAGGCAGTAAGGAAATGGGGCTTGGGTGTTGGGAGGGCAGCTCATTTCTAGAGGTGTACAAACAAGAGGTATGACCAAAAGGTCTGGAGACACTGGTATCATTGCTGCCTTAGCTGGGTGGAGGTATAGATGTAGACAATGTCTGAGAATTAGGCAGGGAGAGGGAGGATATCCAGATGGCAGGTGCATTCTGATTAGCCAACTAAACAACACCGAACCACATGTTCACTCCCATTCATACTCAGGAAACACATTCACAGAGGAACTAAATCTTTCCCCACTCCTATCTGAAGACCCCCAAGTAATCAAGTGCTACTGCCATCTGCAAATCTTAGGGAGAGCCAGAAAGCTTATTCAAAAGCCTAATTTATTTATTCATTGGAGTAGTATTTATTAAAAATCTTTTATGTGTCATAGGTGCAGAGAATGTAGGAAGAGCTTACTCCATCCCTGACTCATAGTAGGAGAATATGGAGAGCTTGCATACAGTGGTTCCAGCTGGGAACTTTAGTCTCAGTAAGAAAGAAGACACTGTATGCTCAGACTCAAGTAGAAGAAGGAGAAGACAGATGAAGATATAGAGAATTTTGACATGGAGGGAAGTTGAGGCAACTCACATCAGATGGTCCCAACCTTCTCGGCAAGGAGAGTTCACCTGTTGAGAGTTTTAGAAAAGGAAGTGAGGATGTTGCAGGAGAATGCCCAGAAGTCACTGTGGAAAATGCCATTCCCCATTTCTGTCTGCTTGGCAAACACCAATAATCCTCCAGGACTCAGATCAAACACCATCTCCTGTAACCTCCCAAGTTCTCAGAAAGGGTTGGGAGCTCTGTTCCCTGTACTTGTTTGTTCTTTTATTACCTTATTAGTCAGATCATATTGTAATTCTTTTCATTTCTGTCTCTCTTTTCCTTTTGCCTGAAATCCTTGCGGGTGGAGACCATATTTTACTCATCTTAATTTCTCCAGCTCTAATCTGGTACAAAATGATATTTAGGAAATGTGTGTTGAATGCATAAATAAATTATCCATAAGCCATACATAAAAGAATTGCAATTCAGATCCAGAAAGATTAAGGAATAACATTTTAGAACTGGCATCCTAAATGTCTAGTTTCATTTCAGAGCAAAACAGTCTGCTCTTGGGCAATTACCCTAACCTCGCTGCATCTAATAACCCAGGCTCTGAGAAATGGAGACAACAATTCATGGAGCTGTGAGCTTCAGCATGAATGCCTGTAAAGGGCTTTTTAAGTGGCAAAGCAGATAATTACAGAAAAGGCCCTTGAGGAGGAAGGATGACTAAGACACATCTCGGAGACAATGAAAGACCATCCTTCCAGGATTTCCAGCACATTTCACTCTGATACAAACAGTTACAGAGGATCCAGGGCCCTCTCAAAGGCCTTGTCACCACTAGGTTTCAAGATTATGTGTTCACCAAGTTCATGAACTGTTGTGAAAGAATAGTGGTTAGAAATCACCAGAGTCCTGCTGCTCAGCACCTCCCAGCTCAGGGCCACTGTGCTCTCTGCTGAACTTTCAGCTTTTTCTATTGTTCTGTTTTGCCTTGGCTCCTGGTTTCCACTCTTGCAGATCATCAACAGATCACTCAAATGTGCTTGACCTTTGGAAATACACTTGTGTTCCTGGGAAGTACATGATCATTTATCACTGCCATTTACCAAGTGTTAGCAAGATAAATAGCTACCTGGGTAAGGCTTGAGAGCAGCCACTAGCCCATTTGCACAAGATGTGATACAGTTTATTCCGGAATGGCCACAGAAACAGTAAGATGCTGAACAATAAGACCTGTTAATAGATGCATACATTCTGGAGCTTTAAAAAAGCAACAAATAGATGATGACATTTTATACTTATTTCTAAGACCACAGAAACCTAAAGCACAATCTATTCTAGATTGCCTGTTCTAATTTGCAGTAGCACTACTATGAACAAAAAAGAAAAGTGATAATTCTAAAACATGTTTGATTCATAATTCCCCTCTACACACACAAATGCACACAGACATACAAACACACACATACACATGTGTGCACAGACACCTGCTTCTAAAATTGGATTTTGCTGAAGATAAATTTTAATTAGTTTTCTCCCCAATACACATACTCTAGGTTTAGCAATATGTGTGATAATGATGGGTAAGGATAGCCTGGGATTTTTAATTGTCATAGTTAATCAAAAGGTGACTATATACAGATGAACAGATGAGAGTTGGAAAGAGTAGTAGAAGAAAAAGAGTAATTGTGACTAGAAGAGAAGAAAAAATACACAACAAAAAATAAAGATAACAGTCTTTATTACTAAATATAAGCATCATTTAGTGGTCTCAATTCTCTCCCATACTGATTGTCAATACATATTAAATATATGAACACCTCCAGAGTAGGAGCAGTTCAGATTTGAGGAGGACCTTAAATAGCTATATGCATTATCCTAAAGGAGCTTTTATTTTCTGAAACTGCAGGCTGCTTTCTTATCACCAGAGCCTGCAGTTACTCACCAACATTAAATGTAGAAAATTTGCTACAGCTATAATTAAAATTCTGGTAGGTACCTACATTAGCTAGTTGATGTTAATGTTAGCCACTCAGTTCTTTTGAAACTTATAATTAGTTGGAAGAGAAATAAAATGACAATGTTTCTTGTTATTCATATAACTTAAGGGTCCACACAAAGCCTGAATGGACTTTAGTCAAGGATTCCATACACAGAAGCCTTTCAGTTGCTGGGAAGTTAGATCACCTATAACTGTGTAGTATGATTTCGTGACCTTGTGTGAAAATGGCAAGACTACTCTATGATTTAGTCTTCATTAGAATGTTCCATCCCTGCTGGAAAGGCCACTTGTTCACTACGTGGGAGAAACTGCTAAAACAATAGTCAGTCCTGCTCTCACTGACCAAAACATCTCCGGGGATCCTCTGTGCTACTTGGGCCCAGAGGACCTGACTCTGTGTGCCTTGATTAACTTTCCTTGGCCCTGGTTCA
Source organism: Saimiri boliviensis (assembly GCF_048565385.1). Lineage (NCBI taxonomy): Eukaryota > Metazoa > Chordata > Mammalia > Primates > Cebidae > Saimiri > Saimiri boliviensis. The sequence goes on from NC_133454.1 coordinate 57,815,659, forward strand.
TCACTCAGAAATGTCTGTCTTTCATGGAACCTTAGCTTGTGACATTTTTTGAGTAAAGTCAAGGTAAAAAAAATTTGGAGCCTGACATACTTCAGGAATTGTGGGTCACTATTCCATCAACAATAAAAATATAAATAAAAGAAAGCCTCATTCAAAAGAAGAAACCAATATGTCACCAATGTAACAGACATGAACTAGAAGAGTTAGAACGATGATACTATCTTTTTCGAGGTCTAGGCCCTCAAATCTCTCTCCTCAGCATCTCAATTCCTTTAAAACAAAATTCAAGTAATGAACCTGGAAAGATTAAAGTCTAGGGAAGAAAGAGTATGGTGAAAGGAAGACCAGTAGCTTAGAAGGAGAAACGGGGAGAGGAGAAGAGGGCTTATATCATGATTAAAGCTTCCATCATGCAATCAATCAAATGCAGGATTTAAAAGGCAATTATAATGAAAAGTACAAATATTCACTGCATACACTTAGAATCTAAGACTTGTAGAAAAAAGTAGGCTATAAGTCATCACTTCAACTGTCCACTTATAGAAACTAAGGCTCAAGGCTCTCAAGTGACTAATGGGCTGTCGTAGAGTACAAGAGAAGCAAAGCCACCACCAGAGCCTAAGAGCCAAGGTCAGAAAACCAAGCAAAACCATGAAATTCTCTTCTTTTTCCTTAAAGAGCATTCAAAGAGATAAACAACTAATCTCTTCTAAGGCAAAATGCATAAATATATACAGTAACTCGTAGATAAGGTTTTTTGATCTAATAATCTAACTGCCTCAATTTCTTCTACTTGTGAACTCTGCATTTACATCGATGCTTTGTCAATTACTTTATATTTCCTGGTTCCATCTCCCAAACTAAACTCCAAATACTTGAGGGAAATGTCTTTTTCTTTTATCAATCTCAATTCCTTACTGTGTTCACTATGTTTGATAGCGTCCCATAGAATAACTGAAAAATGTTTAACACAAGTCTAACTTCAGTTTTTCCTTAGGCAAGAGGGATTTGTTGAAGTGCAACCATCTTGACCCACTGCGAATGTCACTACCAAAATTCTTCATTTGAGATATTGATAATAATCTGTACCTTCTTTCATTTGTATTGCAGTGATTGTAATATTTCAAAGTACATTTTATGGCTTCCATTTCATGTGGGCATTTGTTTCATGAGTAGACCTCAAAGAGCATTACAACTACAAATCCACCAACTGCCCCGCCTGCCAAAAAAGGTTATATCCTGGGTCTTGGTGTGTTTTGGTAAACTGGTAATTGGTTATTCCTACTCTAGGCATGGAAATCTCAATTCACAATTCAATGGGTTAGAATATAACAACAGTCAGCACTGGAGACAGCGCTCCATTGACAAAGTATATCAACTCAGACTGTAAAAAGATCCAGTAGGTAAAAACACAAACCTTTTTAATCCTTGTAGTGTTGAGGGAAGAGATCTCAGTGCCCTTCCATGACCCCCTCCAGTAATGTGTCCCTAGTGTTTATAGCAACCTCCCACCCTGGCATTTCCTCATAATTTAGCATTCTTGGTAAGGCTGAAAGGAAAGCTGAATTTTTCACTGGAGGTAGGTCATGCTGACAGTGATAGCAACTGACAGGAGATGAAAAGAAACCAAAGATACAGTGTTGAAAAAGTCTCATCAAGGTCACCCACTCATGAGAAGGTAAGTGAAGAATGAGGGAGAAATATAGGCTTATCACTTAAGAATCATCAGGGACAACTACATTATCTAATTATTTATGCCTCTTCATTTCCACCTCCTCTAGTCTCCCACTTCTATACACGTGCTTTTAAGCCAGTGCATTATTTTAAAATACTTTACGATAGTTCTCCTTATCAGTTCAAGGTATGGCAGTCCCTACCCTGCCAAGTAGAGGTAGCTGCTCCAGGGCACTCAGCTGATCCTTTTGCTATAGCACATACATGTTTACATTACTTTCTCCACCCAAAACTGTGAAACTGTCGTGTGTTACAAGCATGTTTTATTCATCTTTCTACCTACCTGCATGGTGACAGAGCTAGCCAGCTATCTATTAACTTCATAATTCTCCCCTAATACAGAGTTGTTGCTGGGAAGCTGCTACCAAGCCAGGCACTACATTTTTCAGATCCGTTTCCATCCAGATGTGGCCATGGGATAACCATTAGCCAATGGAAAATGAACAGATGTGACATATTTCACTTGGAGGCTTTTATAACACATCATGTGTGTGTGTTAATTATTTATATTTATTTATTTATATTTTATATATAGGGAGAGAGAGAGAGAGAAAGAGAGAGAGACAGAGTCTCTCTCTGTCATTCTGGCTGGAGTGCAGTGGCATGATCTAGGCTCACTGCAACCTCCACCTGCTGGGTTCAAGTGATCCTCCTGCCTCAGTCTCCTGAACAGCTGGGATTACAGGTGCCTACCACCATGCCTGGCTAATTTTTTGTATTTTTAGTAGAGACAGGGTTTCACCATGTTGGCCAAGCTGGTCTCGAACTCCTGACCTCAAGTGATCCACCCACTGCGGTCTCCCAAAGTGCTGGGATTACAGGCGTGAGCCAATGTGCCCAGCTATATTTTTATAACATGCCACAGTCTTTGGCCTGCTGTCAGGTAAGTGGATGAAGAGGTTGATAAAGAGTAAGGAGCTGGCCAACCCCTGTGATGGAAAGAACCTGGACTCCTGAAGTTCTTTCCATCACATTATCACTTGGACTCCTGAAGTTCTCTCCATCACTGTATCAAGGAAAAAACTACTACTGACCAGAGACAATGTATTGGACTATTACAAGAGAAGAAAATAGACTTCTATCTTTAAAAATCTTTATATATTTTTGGGTCTATTTTTTACTGAAGTACACTCTAACTAATACACGAATTTAATACAGTGGCATATATAGGTGTTCATGACGGTGAATAACTGAATAAGGCACTTGCCCATTTGCCCATGGAAGAGCCTGAACATTTCATACTTTCCCAAGAAAGATTATTTATGGATTGCAGCACATGAAATTATATGCAATAATTGTTATTATGGAAATCTTCCCAGAATGCTATATGAAACAGACTAATATGACTAAGGTTTTATTTAATCTTACAATTGTTTCTTCAAATTCATAGATACAAATTTTTTTTTTCTTTTTTTACTGTGGGAGAATGTTGAGGCTGCCATGGCAACAAGTTAAAGCAACAGCGTGTATGTGATGTACTGAGATGCTTGGTGCTAGCCATGCCAGCAAAAAAGTAAAATGATTAAATCATACAGAAAGCTAGACTAAGGGCTATGGTCTGATAGTCAGCTATTTGTCTTTCACCTTCTATTTATTATAATGTAAGACACTGATTAGTTATTAATTTCGACAATATTGCTAGTTCTGTAATGAAATTAATTTTAGAATAAAGATCATCATTCTAACCACCCTATCCCCACCTGCCTGAGGGGAAAAAAATAGACACACAGACACACACACATACACACACATCCACTGCAGAACAACATTTCAGTAAACAACATACTGCATATATACAATGGTAGTCCCATAAGGTTTTAATGGTGCTGATAAATTCCTATCTCCTAGTGACATCATAGCCATTGTAACATCGTAACATAACACATCACCTTTTCCATATTTAGATGTGTTTAGATGCACAAATACTTGTGTTGCAATTGTTTACAGTGCTCAGTACAGTAACATGCTGCACAGATTTGTGGACTAGAAACAATAGGCTATACCAAATAGCTCAGGTGTGTAGTAGACTATACCATCTAGATTTGGGTAAGCACACTCTATGATGAGCACACAACAATGAAATCACTTTATGATACAGTTGTCAAAACATACTTCATTGGTAAGTGAAGCATGACTATCTATATATGATGCATAATTCTCTCCCATCCATTTATATATCTATTCATGAGAGGTTTTGGAGCAAATTTTTAAAATAATTACCCCAAATCTCTGACTTATTTTACCACACAGACAAGACCTTTACTGATTCCTTCTCTGTAGACCAGGAACCTATTTTTCTGCCACATATTTGCTACTCATTCAAATTATCATCATTACCTTACAGAAAATTAAGCAATTCAAGCAGTGCCATCCTACCTTCCCCAGGGATATTATTATTCTCTCCAAGTAACCCTAAAGCTTCAAAGTGTCTAGAGGCACTGACACTTGTCTCGAGACAACAAAAAAGACAGGTGACTTGGATTATTATGCAGGATCCAGAATAAGCATGTGGTCAGCTAGAGCAGAGTAGTTTGGCAAGCAAGGGTGATTTGGGGTGACTAATATTCCTAGCTTTCTTTCAATGAGTAAAATAAAAATAAATTATCCAGATTTGGGGTGACTAATATTCCTAGCTTTCTTTTCAATGAGTAAAATAAAAATAAATTATCCGGATTTATTTTCTCACTAAAGCCCTAGAAGGTAATTCAGAAAAGCCTTCAACTCTTGGGGTAAAAAAAAAGGAAACATGACATCTCCACTTTTAGCCTAGGGTCCCCCTTTTTTCCCCATCTCATTCTGTCATTTTTGTTTATGTGCTGTTTAAGTAATTTCTTCTCCAGCCCCCTCCTTGCTTCATTCAGAAACTATATTGACCCAACTTCCTCGAGAAGAAACCCAAGCTTTGAGAGCCCCTTCCCTAACTGGGACAGCAGGAGCCCTGCAGGGAAGAGATTCTGACACTGTGAGAAGTCATTACTATATTGAGAAGTATGACACAAAGGATGCAGACCCTCAACTCCACTGCAATAGTGCAAAGCATTTTAAGATAGAACAAAAAGGCATATGCAAATGTAAAGAGGAATTAAATTCAGTCACAATGCCAGACAGTCTCCAGTGCCCCCCCCTCCCTTGACTGCTCCTTCTACAAACCAGGGTCAAAGGTATCTGACATGGCTCAGTAGGCAGAGGAGATCAATAATGCTAAAGAGTAGTGTCTGCAGTAAGAAACAAATCATTGCAAATAGATAAAATGGTCTCTGTGCTCGGGGTTCCTGATGAAAGCCCCACATCTGCCATTTGACATTAGCCTAGTGACACCGCCTCCACAGGAGAGGAAAATAAGCAAGAGAGATAGGAAAAGAAATAGCAGGAGCCAGAGGTGATATCACAGGATTGTGTTGTCTTCAACTGAGAAGCCCCAAATAGCTGTGTCCATCTGCCTAATTCAAGGAGAAATCAATGAGGTCGTAAACTATTTTTGGAATCACTGGGGATAAACTATACATCAGTTTCAAGAGGTCATAAAGTAGCTTAGTGAAGTCAACAGAAGGATAAACAAAAAGCTAATTGTATTTAATGACATATTTATTAAGTACTTATAACATATACAAGATGCATTTTACTAATAAGAAATATAGGTTGGGCTCGGTGGCTCACGCCTGTAATCCCAACACTTTGGGAGGCCAAGGCAGGTGGATCACCTGAGGTCAGGAGTTGGAGACCAGCCTGGCCAACATGGTGAAACCCCGTCTCTACTATAAATACAAAAAGTTAGCCAGGTGTGGTGGCTCATGCCTGTAGTCCCAGGCATTCAGGAGACTGAGGCACGAGAATCGCTTGAACCCAGGAGGCAGAGGTTGCAGTGAGCTGAGATCACCCCACTGCACTCCAGCCTGGACTACAGAGTGAGACTCAGTCTCAAAAAAAAAAAAAAAAAAAAAGGAAAATATGAGGCTCAGAGGAGTTAAATCACTTTCCCAATATCATAAGATTATAGATAGTAGATCCAGAACCAAGGTCTGCTTCACTAAAAAGCCAGATAGTGGTCTTAACCTCAATGTTGCCTCTGTCAAGCTTCATTTGTAGATACAATTAAATATCTTCTTCAAAGCATTTCTTTGTGGTCTTCACCAGGTAGAGGTCATTAGTGTGCACCTGACCTATCTGGATTCACAGCCCCTGGTGAAATAAGGGGAAAAGTGTGCCTAAAGGTGATTGTGCTATCGGAGTATAGGGTAGAGCCATAAAACAATGGATTGTAGGGAAATTCAGCCAGCATAGAGATTTAAGCCTAGTACTATGTATGCCATTTGCTTCCCTTGGCTAAGTCTGTTCAAAGAAAATTATGCTGTTGAATTAAAGCAATAAACTGGTGAATTCTATTGTGGGTCACTTAAGGTTCTGTGTTTTTGCTGTTGTTAATATATGACATATAATGGTAAAAACCTTCACTGATAGAAGCAAGTATAGGAGACAGAGAACTGCTTGTGAAGAAATAAATTCCATATTGGGAGTGTACTTGTGCCTTTTCCATAGGCAAAGTGGCCTCAGTATTCCCAACTCTCCTGACTCACTTCACAGTTGCTACCCTAGCAGTAGAAGAAGAAAAATTCTAAATGACCAACATCCACTTTGTTTTACTTGTGGTTGAAAATTACTTTTCTGCTTTATGAAGAAAACTAAGATTTATTGAGCAGGTACAATACATTTCTTATTCTAGGTGATTTATACACACATTGTCTCACTGACTTCTCACAACTGTCTTTTGAGATACTACATGCCCACCTTTCAACTGATGGAACTGGAGTTAAAGTGATCAATTTGGCTGGAGCAGCAATCTGTGTGGTTGCATAGGAATTCAAGTCCATATTCTTGGGATTTTCAAGTCAGTACTCCTTACTCTCTTCCATGGTCCTCTTTAATGATTTAGGTCCTTGTCACACCTCTTTGGGTTAGCATTCTAAATTTGAACAGTCATGGTTCAATAGAGTAGAAAGTATAGATCAGAGATGTCCAATCTTTTGGCTTCCCTGGGCCACATTGGAAGAAGAAGAATTGTCTTAGGCCATACATAAAACACGCTAACACTAATAATAGCTGATGAGATTTTTTTTTTTAAATCTCATAATGCTTTAAGAAAGTTTACAAATTTGTATTGCGCCACATTCAAAGCCTTCCAGGGCCACATGCGGCCCATGGGTCATGGGTTACACAAGCTTGGTACAGAAGATTAAGCTGACAAAGTATACCAAAATAAATATATATTCTTGAAGTTAATGCTTCGTCTAAACTCCTAAGCCAATTGGTTTATCTCTATCTCTTTCAACTAAAGTTGAGATATGAAAGAATCATTTCAATTACTTAAAAGTTTGGGTTAGCTGATTCCAGATTTCCAGAGACTTAAAGATAAGCATCTCATATCAAAAAAAAAAAACACCCTATTAGATAATGAATAATTGGCAAAGAATAAGAGACGAGTGGGTATAATTCATCTTCAACCTCTGGGAACCACGGATGTAGAGGAAAGAGCTTGACCCAGAAGTCATCCAGTCCCAAATGAGAATGCTGGATCCACCACTAGGTAAAGCTGACAAGTCGTTTGATTTCTCTGAGCCTCCTTCTCTTCATCTTTATAATCAAAATGATGCCACCAACCTTAGGGTGTTGTTATGGGGGCCAAATGAGATGATATATACAAAATGCCAAGCATTATGTCTGGCACATAGATACATTCAGTAAAGCTTAGTTTATTTCCCAATCCCTTCTGATACAGCTTTTTATTAATACAGATTTTTAAATTTTATTTTTAAATTTTTGATATTTTAAAAATATTTGTACACTTTGGGGTTACACGATGATATTTTGACACGTTATGTGTAGTGATCAGATCAGATGAATTCGTATATCCATCATTTCAAATGTCTGCCATTTCTATGTGTTGAGCAAATTCACTACCCTCACTTCTAGCTTTTCGAAAATATTTATTATTTTTGTTTTGTTTTGTTTTGTTTTGTTTTTATTGCATTTTAGGTTTTGGGGTACATGTGATGAACATGCAAGATTGTTGCATAGGTACACAAATAGCAGTGTGGTTTGCTGCCTTCCGTCCCCTCACCTGTATCTGTCATTTCTCCCCATGCTATCTCTTCCCACCTCCCCACCCCCACGCCCCTCCCCCATTTCCCCCCAACGGACCCCAGTGTGTAGTGCTCCCCTCCCTGTGTCCATATGTTCTCATTGTTCAACACCCGCCTATGAGTGAGAATATATGGTGTTTGATTTTCTGCTCTTGTGTCAGTTTGCTGAGAATGATGGTTTCCAGGTTCATCCATGTCCCTACAAAGGACGTGAACTCATCGTTTTTGATGGCTGCGTAATATTCCATGGTGTATATGTACCACATTTTCCCTATCCAGTCTGTCATCGATGGGCATTTGGGTTGGTTCCAGGTCTTTGCTATTGTAAACAGTGCTGCAATGAACATTCGTGTGCACGTGTCCTTGTAGTAGAATGATTTATAATCCTTTGGATATAAATGGGATTGCTGGGTCAAATGGGATTTCTATCTTTAGGTCCTTGAGGAATCGCCACACTGTCTTCCACAATGGTTGAATTAATTTACATTCCCACCAACAGTGTAAAAGTGTTCCTATTTCTCCACATCCTCTCCAGCATCTGTTGTTTCCAGATTTTTTAATGATCGCCATTCTAACTGGTGTGAGATGGTATCTCAATGTGGTTTTGATTTGCATTTCTCTGATGACCAGTGATGATGAGCATTTTTTCATATGTTTGTTGGCCTCCTGTATGTCTTCTTTTGTAAAGTATCTGTTCATATCCTTTGCCCATTTTTGAATGGGCTTGTTTGTTTTTTTCTTGTAGATCTGCTTTAGTTCTTTGTAAATTCTGGATATCAGCCCCTTGTCAGATGGGTAGGCTGCAAACATTTTTTCCCATTCTGTTGGTTGCCGATTCACTCTACTGACTGTTTCTTTTGCCGTGCAGAAGCTGTGGAGTTTGATTAGGTCCCATTTGTCTATTTTGGCTTTTGTTGCCATTGCTTTTGGCGTTTTGGTCATGAAGTCCTTGCCTACACCTATGTCCTGAATGGTTTTGCCTAGATTTTCTTCTAAGGTTTTTATGGTATTAGGTCTGATGTTTAAGTCTTTAATCCATCTGGAGTTAATTTAGGTGTAAGGTGTGAGGAAGGGGTCCTGTTTCTGCTTTCTGCACATGGCTAGCCAGTTTTCCCAACACCATTTATTGAACAGGGAGTCCTTTCCCCATTGCTTGTTTTTGTCAGGTTTGTCGAAGATCAGATGGTTGTAGGTATGTTGTATTTCCTCTGAGGCCTCTGTTCTGTTCCATTGGTCTATATCTCTGTTTTGGTACCAGTACCATGCTGTTTTGATTACTGTAGCCTTGTAGTATAGTTTGAAGTCTGGTAGTGTGATGCCTCCTGCTTTGTTCTTTTTGCTTAGAATTGACTTGGCTATGTGGGCTCTCTTTTGGTTCCATATGATGTTTAAGGTGTTTTTTTCCAGTTCTGTGAAGAAGGTCATTGGTAGCTTGATGGGAATAGTGTTGAATCTGTAAATTACTTTGGGCAGTATGGCCATTTTCACGATGTTGATTCTTCCTAACCATGAACCTGGAATGTTTCTCCATCTGTTTGTATCCTCTCTTATTTCGTTGAGCAATGGCTTGTAGTTCTCCTTGAAGAGGTCCTTTACGTTCCTTGTTAGTTGTATTCCTAGGTACTTTATTCTCTTTGTAGCAATTGTGAATGGCAGTTCGTTCTTGATTTGGCTCTCTTGAAGTCTATTACTGGTGTATAGGAATGCTTGTGATTTTTGCATGTTGATTTTGTATCCTGAGACTTTGCTGAAGTTGTTTATCAGTTTCAGGATATTTTGGGCTGAGATGATGGGGTCTTCCAGATATACAATCATGTCATCTGCAAATAGAGACAATTTGATTTCCTCCTTTCCAATTTGGATACCCTTGATTTCTTTTTCTTGCCTGATTGCTCTGGCTAGAACTTCCAGTACTATATTGAATAGGAGTGCTGAGAGAGGGCATCCTTGTCTAGTGCCAGATTTCAAAGGGAATGCTTCCAGTTTTTGCCCATTCAGTATGATATTGGCTGTTGGTTTGTCGTAAATAGCTTTTATTGTTTTGAGATACGTTCCATCAATACCTAGTTTATTGAGGGTTTTTAGCATAAAGGGTTGTTGAATTTTGTCAAAAGCCTTCTCTGCATCAATCGAGATAATCATGTGGTTTTTGTCTTTGGTTCTGTTTATGTAGTGAATTACGTTTATGGACTTGCGTATGTTGAACCAGCCTTGCATCCCCGGGATGAATCCTACTTGATCATGGTGGATGAGCTTTTTGATATGCTGTTGCAATCGGTTTGCCAGTATTTTATTGAAGATTTTTGCATCTATGTTCATCATGGAGATTGGCCTGAAATTTTCTTTTCTTGTTGAGTCTCTGCCGGGTTTTGGTATCAGGATGATGTTTGTCTCGTAAAATGATTTGGGAAGGATTCCCTCTTTTTGGATTGTCTGGAATAGTTTCAGAAGGAATGGTATCAGCTCCTCTTTGTATGTCTGGTAGAATTCAGCTGTGAACCCACCTGGACCTGGGCTTTTTTTGGGTGGTGGGCTCTTTATTGCTGCCTCGACTTCAGACCATGTTATTGGTCTATTCAGGGTTTCGGCTTCTTCCAGGTTTAGGCTTGGGAGGATGCAGGTGTCCAGGAATTTATCCATTTCTTCCAGGTTTACTAGTTTATGTGCTTAGAGTTGTTTGTAATAATCTCTGATGATGGTTTGGATTTCTGTGGAATCTGTGGTGATATCCCCTTTATCGTTTTTTATTGTATCAATTTGGTTATCCTCTCTTTTCTTTTTTATTAATCTGGCTAGTGGTCTGTCTATTTTGTTGATCTTTTCAAAGAACCAGCTCCTGGATTTATTGATTTTTTGAAGAGTTTTTTGTGTCTCTATTTCCTTCAGTTCTGCTCTGATCTTAGTTATTTCCTGTCTTCTGCTAGGTTTTGAGTTTTTTTGATCTTGCTCCTCTAGCTCTTTCAATTTTGATGATAGGGTGTCAATTTTAGATCTCTCCTTTCTTCTCATGTGGGCACTCATTGCTATATATTTTCCTCTAGAGACTGCTTTAAATGTGTCCCAGAATTCTGGTATGTTGTGTCTTCGTTCTCATTGGTTTCGAAGAACATCTTTATTTCTGCCTTCATTTCATTGTTTATCCAGTCAACATTCAAGAGCAAGTTATTCAGTTTCCATGAAGCTGTGTGGTTCTGAGTTAGTTTCTGCATTCTGAGTTCTAACTCGATTGCACTGTGGTCTGAGAGACTGTTTGTTATGATTTCTGTTCTTTTGCATTTGCTGAGGAGTGATTTATTGCCAATTATGTGGTCAATTTTAGAGTAGGTGTGATGTGGTGCTGAGAAGAATGTATATTCTGTGGATTTGGGGTGGAGAGTTCTGTAAATGTCTATTAGGTTTGCTTGTTCCAGGTCTGTATTCAGGTCCTGGATATCCTTGTTGATTTTCTGTCTGGTTGATCTGTCTAATATTGACAATGGGGTGTTAAAGTCTCCCACTATTATTGTGTGGGATTCTAAGTCTCTTTGTAAGTCATTAAGAACTTGCCTTATGTATCTGGGTGCTCCTGTATTGGGTGCGTATATATTTAGGATCGTTAGCTCTTCTTGTTGCAGTGATCCTTTTACCATTATGTAATGTCCTTCTTTGTCTCTTTTGATCTTTGTTGCTTTAAAGTCTATTTTATCAGAGATGAGAATTGCAACTCCTGCCTTTTTTTGCTCTCCATTTGCTTGGTAGATCTTCCTCCATCCCTTTATTTTGAGCCTTTGTGTATCCTTGCATGTAAGATGGGTTTCCTGGATACAGCACACTGGTGGTTTTGGCTTTTTATCCAATTTGCCAGTCTGTGTCTTTTGATTGGGGCATTTAGTCCATTTACATTTAGGGATAGTATTGTTATGTGTGAAGTTGATACTGTCATTTTGATGCTACCTGGCTGTTTTGTTGGTTAGTTGATGCAGATTCTTGATTGTGTTGATGCTCTTTTACCATTTGGTGTGTTTTTGGAGTGGCTGGTACTGGTTGTTCCTTTATATGTGTAGAGCCTCTTTCAGGAGTTCTTGTAGGGCAGGTTTGGTGGTGATGAAATCTCTGAGTGCTTGCTTGTTCACAAAGGATTTTATTTTTCCTTCACTTATGAAGCTTAGTTTGGCTGGATAGGAGATTCTGGGTTGAAAGTTCTTTTCTTTAAGGATGTTGAATATTGGCCCCCAATCTCTTCTGGCTTGTAGGGTTTCTGCTGAGAGATCTGCTGTGAGTCTAATGGGCTTCCCTTTGTGGGTAACCCGACCTTTCTCTCTGGCTGCCCTTAGCATTTTCTCTTTCATTTCAACCCTGGTGAATCTGACGATTATGTGCCTTGGGGTTGCTCTTCTTGAGGAATATCTTTGTGGTGTTCTCTGTATTTCCTGGAGTTGAATATTGGTCTGCCTTGCTAGGTTGGGGAAGTTTTCCTGAATAATATCCTGAAGAGTATTTTCCAGCTTGGATTCATTCTCTTCATCACATTCAGGTACACCTATCAGACGTAGATTAGGTCTTTTCACATAGTCCCAACATTTCTTGAAGATTTTGTTCATTCCTTTTTGCGCTTTTTTCTCTGCTCTTGCCTTCTCTTTTTATTTCATTGAGTTGATCTTCGACCTCCGATATCCTTTCTTCTGCTTGGTCAATTCGGCTGTTGAAGCTTGTGCATGCTTCACGAAGTTCTCGTGTTGCGTTTTTCAGCTCCATCAATTCACTTATACTCCTCTCTATGCTGTCCATTCTCGTCAGCAGTTCGTCCAATCTTTTTTCAAGGTTCCTCTTTTCTTTGCGTTCGGTTAGAACATGTTCTTTTAGCTCACTGTAGTTTCTTACTACCCACCTTCTGAAGTCTGATTCTGTCATTTCATCACCCTCCTTCTCCATCCAGTCTGGTTCCCTTGCTGGTGAGGAGTTGTGACCCCTTTTAGGAGGAGAGGTGTTCTGGTTTTGGGAGTTTTCATCCTTTTTGCGCTGGTTTCTTCCCATTTTTGTGGGTTTATCCACCTGTTGTCTGTCTCTGTCCCAGGGAGTTGGAGCTTTATGAGTTTCCGTTGCACTACTGCCTTTTTTGATTTTTCTTTCAGGTCTGACCTGCCCAGCTAGCAGCACGCCTAGCCACTGCCTGCCTGCAGGGGGTTTGCTGAGCTGCTGTGGGCTCCGCCCAGCTGCCCTGAACTCTTCCCTGTAGTCCTTTTTATATGGGCGTAGTTAGAACTGTCTCTGCAATGGTGGCCCCGCCTCTGTTATGGCGGATTCTCTCTGTTGTGGCAGGTTGCCTCGGCAACGGCAGCCTGCCTCCGTAGCACTGGAGAGTCTCAGTAATGGCGGAAGCCCCTCCCCCACGGAGCCGGACGTCCCGGTTCAGCTGTGCTTGGTTTGAAGGGCTCAACCCAGAGGGTTTCCAATTACTGTTTTTGTTTTCGTTGTTGTTGGGGGCGGAGGGGTGGGACCCACCGAGCCTGATCACCTGGCTCCCTGACTCAGAGTCTTTTCTTTTAAGTTGAAGGACCCCGCGTTCCGGTCGCTTGTTGAAAAGGCGCCGGGATCTCCCGTGCTGCGACTCACAGAGTCGGCTCGAACTGCGGCGCCGGCTCCTGGCGGATTTTTTGCCTAGGAACCTCCTGGCCTGACTCGCCATTTCAGATGAATGGGCTATTCTGCCGTCTCAGGGCTCTGCTCGCCAGCTAAGAGGGCTCCCAGACCAGTGGCTTTTGTACGGACAACCGCAGCAACAGGGCGTGGTCACAGCAGCCGCGCGGGCGGAATCAGCCCCGCGGGGGCCAAAACAGCCGCACCGGCTGGGACTGCGACGCTGGCGACCCCTCTGCCTGGGTATCTCCTGGTCTGTGGGCAATAAGAGTTCGTCTGGAAATGCGGCGTCCACTCACCCTGTGCACTTTCACTGGGAGCTGAAGTCCTGCGCTGTTCTTAGGCGGCCATCTTCTATATTTATTATTGTTAACTACAGTCATCTTACATTGATCTAAAGCACTAGAAGTTATCTCTCACATCTGCTTGGTATAGCCACTATGAAGAACAGTATGGTCATTTCTTAAAAAATGTATACAGCAATCCACTACTACATATTCTTTTTTTTTTTTTTTTTTCTGAGACAGAATTTTGCTCTGTTGCCCGGGCTGGAGTGCAGTGGTGTGGTCTCGGCTCACTGCAACCTCTGCCTCCCACGTTCAAGCGATTCTCCTGCCTCAGCCTCCCAAGTAACTGGGACTACAGGTGCACAGCACCACATCCAGCTAATTTTTGTACTTTTAGTAGAGATGGAGTTTCACCATGTTGCCCAGGCTGGTCGCAAACTCCTGACCTCAAGTGATCTGCCTGCCTCAGCCTCCCAAAGTGCTGGGATTACAGGCATGAGCCACCACACCTGACATACTACTGGATATTTATCCAAAGAAAAGGAAATTGATATGTCAAAGAGGTGTCTACACCTTGATGTTCACTGCATCACTATTCACAATGACCAAGGTATGGAATCAATCCAAGTATCCAACAACAAATGAACGGATAAAGCAAATGTGGTATATGTGCCCAACGGAATACTATTCAGCCATAAAAAAAGAATAAAATCCTGTCATTTGCGGCAACATGGATGAGAGCCTGGAGAACAATATGTTGAGTTAAATAAGCCAGGAACAGAAAGTTAAACACCACATGTTCTCACTCACATGCAGAAACTAAAGAAGTTGCTCTCATAGAAGCAGAGTAGAGTAAAGGTTACTACAGACTAAGAAGGGTAGGGAAAAAGAAGACAGAGAGATTTCTGTTAAATGATGTATCTGTTTATTACAGTTGGATAAGACTGGGTGAGGGCATGTGCAGTGCCCACTGTAGTCCAGAGGAGAGTCCATCTAGAGAGGAAATTGTTTCTTATTCTCATTTTCTGCCAACTTAATTGGGTGGAGGAAGAGGCCATTTATAGTCTTGCCATTTATAACCATGACTACGCTAGTATTCATGGCTGGGAAGGTGGCATTTCAAACAAAGAATGTCTGACAATTGTAAGGCCAGATGATTACTTTACTACTATTTGTTGTGTTGTAGAACAGATCTCCATATTGTGTCATTCAGAGTCACTCACAACTGCCTGGATCCCACAGATGGTGTCTCCGCTTTTATACTGCCCTACTTTCCCAGAATCTCTACATCTCCAGGGCCATTACCGCCTCCTGACTCTCTCACACTTATCCTATTATGCTATTATCCTGCACCCAGCACTGGCTGTTTTATTTTCTACTTTCTGACACAATATTATGGTCCTGAGTTGCAGCCTCCTAGATAGTGTCTGTCTGCTCGTTGTTTATGTACTTCGCTGGGGAAAACGGTGGTGCAGAGGCTCCATTTGTCTATACGTTTTCCAAGGAGAGACAACGCCAAAGCATTCCAGTGAGTGGGAAGCATGTGACTGGGGACGCTGCAGGCAGAAGGAGAGGTAGAGAACTCCATCTAAAAGAATTAAAACCCATAGTCTGAAGTCCCCACATACTCTGATACGTAAACAATCCAAACTGAAAGGGAAAATTAGCAGTTAGCTGGTAAGTTATTTTTACATTCATTCTCCTTTTTAAAAATCACTTTGGGGTATTAATAGCAAGAATGACTGCCTACACAGAATTCTCTGCCTCAATTACAGCCATATTTGTGGACAGACTGAACAGGATGGAATTCAAGGGTTGTTTGGATCCAGTGTTAGGTTCAAATTACAGCTTGAGTTTCAAGCGTTAGTGTGTCATCTGGATTATAGTCTTGGTTCTGCAGTGAGTCTGCCAGATTACTCCGTGTCTTTTGAGCCTCCATTTCCTCATCTATAAAATGGGAATAATACTGTCTATCTTGCATGGTTTTAGGAAACATAAATGAAATATATATGAGCTTCTGATTTCATGCCTGATCTATAATCAAAGCAACTGATGTCTCCTTACCTACCCCCCTTACTTCTTTAACATTCAAATTCATCATCACTCCATCAATCCACAAGCAATTAATTATCACATAACTCCAACGGCCTATCTTACCAGCTAAACTGAAGTTTCCATAGGGCTGGAATCATTGCGTTTTACTCAGCCCAGGGACTTAAACTAAAAGCTTATCAAATATTAGTGGATTAGGAGAGAGTGGGATGATAAACCTGTACAACAACTGATGAGTTCAAGGGAAGAGAAGATCACAGTTTCCTTAATTTGATTTTGTGGCCATGTTCTTATACAAATTATCATTAATAGTCATTAATAGTATCCTCTTCAAAAATATTCCTTCTCCATTTTATGTACAGAAAATGACAGAAAGTGAGAGAAAGGAAGGAAGGAAGGAAGGGAGGAAGGAAGGAAGGAAGGAAGGAAGGAAGGGAGAGGGAGAGGGAGGGAGGGAGGGAGGAAGGAAGGAAAGGGAAAAGAGAAAGAGAGAAAGAAGACAATCCTTCGAAGCTTCCTATGCCAAATAGCAGTCTCTGGCCACCCATCTTAACCAGAATGCTCACAGAAAACCAACCAACCACTTCTAAGGACAATTACTACTAATTCTCTTTAGTGTTAAGGATATTGTAAGGCCAGATGATTATTACTATTTGTTGCAGGCATGATAAAGTTTGAATCAAACTCTGATTTACTATTAATTCTCTTTAGTAGTAAAGATAACTAGTATTACTACTAGTTTAGTAGCAATACTACTCAATACTAGTAGAACTAGCATGATTACTACTAATAATTGTAATTAACTACTAACCACTTCTAGAGATAATTAAGAAGGAAGATGTGATTTGGAAAAAGAAGAAGGGAGAACCCCTGCCTCCCACAGCTAAACAAACGTGACTTTTCAATTCTCTGACATTTTAATACTATCAGTGTTACTATTACATTCCAATGATGAAACAGAAGGAAAGTTGATGGTGTATCTTTCCCGAACTCTCAAGCAGATCATAATCAGACATCATCTTTATTTACTGAACACCTACTACATGTTTCTAGGTCAGCAGCCCAGAAACTAATTCAGATCAGCTTAGCCCCCATGGGATGAAGTTTGAGCCATGCATGATAAAGTTTGAATCACACTCTGATTTAGAAGGAAGGAACAAGCGAGCCGCCTCAAAAGGAAGGAAAAGGGCACCGGCCCCCAGTCTGGGAGGGACAACGTCTCAACCTCTCCTCAAAGGAAGTCTTAAGTGTGGACCCAGGTGTTGCTGAGGGGGGCCTGGTAGGGCGGGGGAAGATAAAAGGCTTTCTGGAGGCCCTCTGACCCCAGCCATCCCACGGGAAATGAGTGAGGAGGCTGCTGGCTAGCAGACAAGCAGGTGTGCCCTAAAGAAGCCACGGAGATTAGCCGAGGCTTATCCAAACCTCTGCAGGAGGCAAATCTCTCCTGGTTCTCTCAGGAGACCTCAGTGCTCCTCTGGCATCAAATAAGCCAGATGCAGAATGAACATAAACTTGGCCTTTTGTGAATCTAGGGCCCCAGACTGGGGATCTGGACACCATCATACTCACCAGGGCCCCAAAGGGAATACGTTTTTAGAAAGTAAATTTTAAGAAAGGAAAAGAGGGAGAAAAATGACTTCAAGGCAGGATCACAGATAGATGAAGCTTCACTTATGTTTGAATCTTTGTCTTTGCAGCAATTGTCTGCCACCCACATTAGACCAAAAACTGCTTTTGTCTCTAGAAAACACGACTTCTGGGGAAAATAGGTGACATTTTCTGTTTAGCAAAGGTTAAAAAAAAAAAAAAAAAACAGAAGATTCAAAGGTTGAGAGTTCTCTTTCTCAGAAACTCCAAGGGAAGAAAGCAAATTAGCAACTTTAACAGTGAGAGGAGGGGGGAAGGAGGTCCCCATGGGTGTAGAATATGTCAGCTTTGTACTGTGTCAAAGTATATGATGTGCAAGAAAGAGCAGTGGCAGTAGATCAAATGCATTGAAATTCTGATTCTTCTATGTATCTGCTGTGTGACTTTAAATCAGTCAACTAACCTCTCTGAGCATCAAACATGCATCCCACCCTAAGATGACCCCAGCAACGGCTCCTTCACAGAGCAGTCTGAGCATTAATAAGATAACTTATGTAAACACCTGGCATGGTAACTAGCACATAGAAGGCGCTAAACAAAAGTTGGCTCCTTCTTTTTTTTTTTTTTTTTTTTTTTTTTTTTGAGACAGAGTCTTGTTCTGTCGCCAGGCACCAGGCTGGAGTGCAGTGACACAATCTCGGCTCACTGCAACCTCCGCCTCCCGGGTTCAAGCAATTCTCCTGCCTCAGCCTCCAGAGTAGCTGTGACTACAGGCGCGCACCACCACACCCAGCTAATTTTTGTATTTTTTAAGTAGAGACAGGATTTCACCATGTTGGCCAGGATGGTCTCGATCTCTTGACCTCGTGATCTGCCCACCTCGGCCTCCCAAAGTGCTGGGATTACAGGCGTGAGCCACCGCGCCCGGCCAAAAGTTAGCTCCTTCTACTTTTTCTCCTCTTTCACCAATTCAATCATACATATATGATCTATATAAATAGGTATTATATATTACATATCTACTATATATTACATTAAATGTTGTATTACATATTTTATCTATCTACAATGTATATTATATAATTGATATAATATATAATTGATATATATCATTTATATGTAATTAATATATATCATTTATATCATAAGTCACAGATATCAATTACATATCTCATATATCATATGTCATAGGTATCAATTATATATCATATATTATAGATTTATATATAATATGTAATACATATTATAGATAATATATATCCATAATGTTTCAGATATCTTTCTCATTTAAAGAAAGAGATAAAATCCTTACTATTTTGAACTTGTAGAAACCCATTCTCATCAGGATAAGTCACTTGCCCAAACTTTACATAGATGGAAAAAGCAGAGGTTAGAACACAGATCTCCCCTATGCCCTTGCTAGATCTTGCTGTTTAATTGGTACCATAAAGATGGCCTAATACCCAGTCTCGGAACCATCCAATAATGGCCATAGCAGAAGAGGGACGTTGGAATCAGACACCAGTATATCACGGGCCACTTCTTGCAGAGGTGTCCATCAGGGAGATGGTAGTTGTAATTGTCTCTCAAACATGGTGGAAACTGGCTCCCAGAACATGTAGGGCTTACAGAGTATGGGTGGGACTGGTAGGGGTGGTACTCATAATTTTTTTTTTTTGAGACAGGGTCTCACTCTATTGCCCAGTCTGGAGTGCAGTGGCACAATCTCGGCTCACCACAAACTCCACCTCCCGGGTTCAAATGATTCTCCTGCCTCAGCCTCCTGAGTAGCGGGACTATAGGCACACGCCACCACTCCCAGCTAATTTGTTTTGTATTTTTTAGTATAGATAGGGTTTGGCCATGTTGGCCAGGCTGATCTCGAACTCATGACCTCAAGTGATTGTCCCACCTTGTTCTTTCAAAGTGCTGAGATTACAGATTTGAGTCATCGTGCCCAGCCTTAATAGTTTTAAACTAGTAGCGTTACCAAGAGCTCCTTTATATTTTAAACTGGTTGTGCCACATATATATCTAAGTATGACAGTTCACTTTGGAGAGGCTGAAAATGTTGAGCTGTCTCTAATTCAGTAACAACAACAACAACAATAATAGTAATTTTATTTTCTTTTCCAAGCCCCTCTCTTCACAAGCACTTATGGCAAAACAGGAATATAACTCTGAGGATTGATGCACGGCCTTCCCATTAACTATCCCGATTATTTTTGTGGTAGGAAGTTTCTCTGTGAGAGGTCAGATTGTAGTAAACCTTGTCTTTGTTCCCAGAAATAGTTGAATTTCTACTCCTGTTGGAATTGTCTTGTCATCAATATCTAACGTTTCATAATTTTAGAACTAGAAGGAATCATGTACAGTGGTAATTTTCCCTTCTTGCTTTCTAAATTATGAAATTAAGGGAGACTCAGAGATTCAGAATAACTCATCCAAAGACAAGAAACAAACGTGGCCACCTCTCCACTTTATGCTTTGCCCAGAGTTTCAGGGACTCATGTGTGGATAAAAGAAACAATCTTCTTTGGCAATCTTTATTTTCCCCACAGAGCTAAGCGTGCACAGAGACATGATAAAGGCACTTAAGTCCAAAAGAGCACAATTATTATGACAAATATCCAAATAGTTCATTAAACATTCTCAGGAAAAAAGTAAACAAATAAAATGCCAAAAAACCCTTGAAAGCTTTGAAAACAGCATTGTCTTTTTAATTTAGAGCTTTCTTTGTGGATTGTCAAACATTTAAAATTTTTGAAACTGCTATAATTATTATTATTATTATTAAGCTAGAAAGTCACTAAAATATAATATTTGGTTTCTTTTCATTATGTCTAATGAAGTTGTTTCATGCAACTAAAGTTAACTGAGCACTTACTATGTGCCAGGTAGATGCTAAGTACTTAGAATACAATAATGAAAAGCCACAGTCTCCCTGCTCAAGAAATTCAGTCTAGGGTAGCGTAAAACAGGTGCTACACAATATAGATCAAAGACCTAAATGTAAGACCTAAAACTATAAAACTCTTAGAAGAGAACATAGGAGAAAATTTTCATGACACTCGATTTTGCAATGAATTCTCAGATATAACACCAATACTACATGCAACAAAAGAAGAAATAGATAAACTGCATCAAAGTTAAAAGCTTTTGTGTACTAAAAGACAAAATTAACAGAGTAAAAAGACAATTCATCAGATGGAAGAGAACATTTGCAAATCATAGATCTGATAAAGGATCCAGAATATATAAAGCACTACTACAACTCAACAACAAACAGACAACCTGATTCAAAAATGAATAAAGGACTTGAACAGACATTTCTCCAAAGATATATAAGTAACCAACCAGCACAGAAAAAAATAACATCACTAATTATTAAGAAGTGCAAATCAAAATCGTGATGAGATACCACTTCACTCCTATTAGGATGGCTACCATTAAAAAAAAAAAAAAAAAAAAAAAAAAAAACAGAAACTAATAATTATTGATGAAGATCTGGAAAAATTGAAATCCTTGCTGGAATGTAAAATGGTGCCACTGCTATGGAAACTGGTGCAGTGGTACCTCAAAAAATTGAAAATATAATTACCACTTGATCTCTCAATTCCAGTTCTGAGTATTTACCAAAAGAAATTGAAAGCAGGGGCTCAAGGAGAGATCTGTAGCAGCATTATTCTTAGTAGCCAAAAAATGGAAGCAAACCAAGTGTCTATGGATGGATGAATGAATGCATAAAATGTGGCCTATATATACAATGGAATATTATTCAACCTTAAACAAGAAGGAAGATCGGACACATGCTATAACATGGATGAAACTAAAGGAAATCATGCTAAGTGATGTAAATCAATCACAAAACAACAAATATTGTATGAATCCAATTATATGAAGTATCTAGAGTTCAAACTCCTACAGACAGAACATAGAATGGTGGTTTCCAGAAGCTGAGGAGAGGGAGTAACGGAGAAACATTTTTAATAGATACAGAATTTCAGTTTTGCAAGATGTAAAGAGTTTTGTGGATGGATAGTGGCGATGCTAGCACGATGGTGTTAATCGGCTCACAACTACTGGATATACACTTAATAATGGCTAAGACAGTAATTTTTCGTATGTGTTTTTTTTTTTAACCAAAACTAAAAGAAATATACAAGCACCACAATCATCATTATTAGTAAACTCACCAAATGCCAGCATAGGTCTCCAGGGACTATATTAGATGGAATCCCTATTGAAATTCACTCAAAAAGAAATCTTCAGATTCTACTAAAAGTATAAAACGATATACTGAGAGTAGAAGAGAAGTTTTGTTGAAAAAAGCTGGTAAACTGCAGAGCCCTATCTAGTCTTTTTTGGAGACCATACAGCTCACTAGAACTTTATAAAACCAATAATGCTAAATTTTTCCATTAACAAAAACCATTTTAAATGCCATTTGCATTTCTATAAAATATACACATTAGGACAGACAAAAATTAGTTTTTGCCATTGACTGTTGAGAGGCTATGCTTCATAGTATATGGCAGGGCCATGGGTAAATGCCCTGCCAGGGCATTTACACTCTCCCAGGCATGGGAAATCTTTGTTGTATTTGGTACATTTTAAAAAGAAATGTTAAACTCGCTGGTAAGGGCTTACCGGTTGTACTTCCTCAAGGAGACACTCTAGATCTCAGTTCCTCAGTAGTGAAAGTTTCCTGGAATGTCATCATCTTGGAAAGAGGTGAACAACTGGACGTGTAACACCAGGATCTTCACTGAGAATGAATATAAGAAAGATCAATTATCTAAGGTACAGGTAAAATAATTTCCCATGACCCCAACATTCACAGGTGTCATCCAATCTATCAGTGCCCTCAGAAAGCCACACCTTTACTCATAGCATTTAACAAGCTCTCCTTTTATGTCTTCTCTTTGCTGGATGCTGTGCTAGGTTAGGGGTATGCATAAACAAGATACAATCCCTGTATTTGATAACCTTACATCCTAGAGTATGACGAAGCACCAAGAATCAATGACAATGTCATTATATGGGATATATTTTGGTTTCATCTGCATAAGCTAAAGAAAGCACACACATCTCCCCTCATACCACTTTCCAACAAGACAGAAAAGCCCACAGAAACAAAAAGTGAATCACGTAATGCCACTTCACACATTTTTTCCAATAAGGTGACTGTCTTAAATCCATATTCTCTGATGCCCAGGGTCCCCCTCATGAGATGCCCAGTCTCTGTCTGAACTTGGTTGGAGCCAGAAATCAAGACTGAGATTATAGTCTCCCATTCTCATTCAAGCTCATGAGCCTCCCAAATAGGAAACACTCCCTGTCCCTTGGCCACAGAATAGGCAGCCATTTGATCAGAAAGGCCCAGCCAGCTAGTGCAAATGGCAAATCCATCAGCACTGTTATCCAAATGGTAAGGTTTGGCAGTATTGTCTTCACGAATTAAAAACGACACATTACAACAATTACATGGCTCTGATAGTCCTCACTGCCTGACATGCTGGTTCAGCCTAATTCCCAGACTGTTTCAGACACCCAAACAAATTAACACATTTCCTAATGATACAAAATTGTGTTGCTCTGTGTGTGTGTGTGCATGCATGCGTGTGTGTGTGTGTGTATGTGTGTGTGTAAACCTTCATACAACCACATTATTATCAATTAAGTATTTATCAGAGTTCCGCTGACCTGTGACAAGCATCAGCAATTGGCCCTTGGAACATTGGTGTTGGCTATTTTTAAAAGCCAGCTTCTAGCCTCGGTCAGCAGAACATGTTAAACCTCAATGAACAGCTCTCACTATCTTTTGTACTGGATCCATACTCCAGGCTGAATGAAGCTTTTAGAACCAGCAAGAACCAGATGGCCCTCCAAGATCATTTTGAATGTTTGGATCTGAGTCATTTGTATGCGGAAGCCTTCACAAAATAGCAATCTGGGGAACATGCTCCAGGCTGAGTCCAGCTTTCCAGACAGCCCATCTTTGCCTACAATTGAGAAGACAAGCACAATATTGTAGGGTTCCACAAAAATATTGCAGCATATATCTATATGTGTAGCACCAAATACATGGAGTGTCCCAGTCAGGCTGTCACTACAATGGTAGCTCGCCACCACTCTTCCTCCTCACTCTCCCTAATTATTTTTCTTTTTTCTATTGTACCTATAGTTTCTCTTCTAGCACAGGCATAAAGCCAGCTTTGTGAATCAGCCAGCAGAGGGTACTACAATACTGGTGCAATAATCCAAATCACAGCAAATTTACAGCTGAAAAAGATTTAGACTAATTAAAAAGGGCTTCACTATTATTACATGCTTGGAGCTTTTAGCCAGAAAGAAGAGGCCAGTGGGATGGAAGAGATGGAACCGAAACTGGTAGACAGGGACTGCTCATCAGAAGAGGGAAAGCAGGAGTATAGGTTCAGTATCACTAGTCCGGGGGTGAAGGAAACCTAGATTCAAAAATGAGAAGGAATCAAAACTAAGGGGTCAGCCACTTCTAGTTGGGGTCAACCATTTCTATTCATCCTAGAGAAACTTTTTTAAATACCTGTAAGTGAACATTTATAACAGTTCTATTTATAATCACCCCAAACTGGGAACAACTCAAATGTCTTTTAATCAGTGAATGAAGAAACCAAGTGTGGTATATCCATACAATGGAATATTACTCAGTGATAAAAAAAAGAGAGATTATTAATACATACAGTAACAGGGATGAATCTCAAAGGCATTATGTTGAGTAGTAGAAACCATTGTTGAAAAGAAAGTTACAGGCATATGATTCCATTTAGATGACATTCTCAACAGATCAACAGTTGCCAGAGATTGGGGCTGAGGAGAAGGTATAACTATAAAGAAACAGCATGAAAGAATTCTTGGGAGTCGTGGAACTGTTTTGTATTTTGTTATTGGTGGTGATTACATCAATCTACATGGGTTAAATTTATAGAACTGTACACCAAAAAAATTAATGCCAGTGTTTCAACTGAATGTAAAATTCTTTCATTAATGGTATGCTAAATATAAAAAAGAAAATTTTGAAAAAAAAAAAACATTAAAAAAGATGGAACTTTTTTAAAAAGAGGGCAGAATGGTATAAGCAGACAAAGAGTGAAGCCAATTTGTTGTCTCATCAAGAACATATAGAGGAGGTAAATTATGAGAAGACAGAGTTGAGTTGAGACTTGGAGGACAGGCTAACAGGAAATTGGTGAGAACATCAAGTTTCTCACACTCAATTTGTTGTGAACAGCAGTGTTTCCCTGAGTACCAACCAGCAGCTTCAGCTGAAGGGACCAAAGAAGCCACCTGGCCCTACATGGTAGTGATGGAGCAAGAAGGTCACTAGTCAGAGTTGGTACAGGACCAGAATCTGCCCACCCTTAGGAGCCAACATCTATGATGATGTAGAACAGAATCAAAATAATTCCGGTAGTCATCGTCCACAACAGTGCAGACAGCCTCAGTGTAATTCTTCACCTCATTCACTGGTAGGGATAGGCTCATTGCCTTTAGTCAGGGGTTTAGTTGAGACAGGAAGTGACAAACAAAAACTAGATATATCTAATCTAACCCTCTCATTTACAGATGAGGAAGCTGGGAGAGCAAAGTAGTGTGAGTCCTCCAAATCGCACAGCCTGTGAATGCCCTTCAGGGCTCTGTATACTGACCTGGGACCAGGGACCAGGGATGGTATTTCTTCTCATCTGTCCTAGGTAGGTGAGATTGTGTTTTACATTTAAAAGATAGCAAGAAAAAGGTGACTCCACAGCATGCCATTAGAATCCACTGAAAAATATACTACCTTCCATAAAACCCTTGTTGTTATTCTTTTCTCAGATGAATTGCTTGTGAATTCCTGTGTCTGATTCCTGTATCAGCCTTCTCTTCTTCAAGCTATTCAATCCAGTGATTAGACTGCTTATTGCAAATAGTCCAAGAGTTCTTATCTATCAAATTACCTCTTACGCCTATGTTTTTTGTTTCCATCTAACTTTGGAGAGCTCAGAAGAGGGAAGACAGTCTCACACATTGCAAATGTGGTGCACTCAGATTAAATGGTATGTGAAAAAGGTCCTGGTTGAGAAGTTGAGACACAGGCTTTGCTCCAGATTTACTGATAACTGCATGTGAGATTTTAGGTAAGTCTCTTTCTTTCTCTGGGCCTTAATTTCCTCCTCTATAAAGTGAGCCAGTTATATTTGAAGATCTTTAAGGTACTTTCTAGTCTTACAATGTTTCACTTCTGTGTTTAGTCTTAAATGGAAATGATAAATACTGAAACTGATGCACAAAAGAACTTATAATTTTCAGTTTAATTCAAAAAAATATGTACTTAGAGTCTATTTTCAGACTATATACTAGCCATGAGGGATATTAAAATAATTAAGAAATAAACCCTACCTTAAAGGACATACAACCTATTGGATTAGAACAAGAGTGGAGTCAAAGGGTATAGATTCAAGGACACTGCTCTACTTGGAATGACTCAGATCGCTTATTTAACATCTCTGAACCTATTTCTTCACCTATAAATTGTGAAAAATAATAGCTCCTGCTAGGAGTGAAGAATAAATGGGAGTATATTAGTTTTTGTTATTAAGTCATTCATATTACTATCCTGCCCTCTTGAAACAGCATTTTTCTTTGTTGCCCCATAACTTTTGGCAAATGATCTCCATTTTTAATCTCTCAAAGCTGAATAAGCTATTCATACTTTCAGATGGAACTCAGGTTTCACTTCTCTAAGAAGACGTATCTGTCTGCTCCAGACAACACAGATCTCCCTTGCCTCTGGTTTTCTGTTGCCAATGTTTAGCATTTCAATGCTACTGTCTATTGCTTCACAATTGCCCTGGGTATCTATGGTTTTAAGCTCTCCTGAACTCCAGTTCTTTATGTTATCAACTGCCTATAGTAACTTCAAATTCTACCTGTATCAAGTAGAATCCACAATTATATCCAGAAACCCTACTCCTCTTCTTGGGCTCCTTTTAGTTTATAGCATCTCAGTCACTTAAACTAAACACCTGTTTGTCATGTTTCCTTTTTATTACACTCTCATCCAATCCATCCTATGTAATTCCAACTCACGTGTCTCTCAAATCCATTCTTTATCATCTCCATTGTCACAGCCTTACTTAAGTACCTCTTGGCTAAATTCAAGCAATGGTAAAGGGAAAGATTTGTCAGTATCACCTAGCAAGCATTTTTCAAAATGCTTACCTTCCCATAACCCCGCATCACATCAGAAGTGTGGTTGAAGGAGAAGACAGAAGAGTGCAGGAAAAAACAGGCTTGTGTATTTTGCAAAAGTTTTTCAGGTTATTCTTATAGATTTTTCCATTCCTGTTGAGAATCACTGTCTTAATCTTTCTCCTTCCAATCTTTCCTGTCCCTCCTGCCCAAGTTACTTTTAAAACCTTCTGGTTAATCAATAAAGGCTACTCATTGTCTTTCTTCAGTCTGGCTTTCACATCCTGCTCCAGGCCACTCTCTTGACCTTGTTTTCTTCAATTGCTTCCAAGCTTATGCTAGTCCATTTGTATTTGCATAAAGACACACGCAAGGCTGGGTAATTTATTTAAAAAAAAAAAGAGAGAGAGAGAGATTTATTTGTTTCATCGTTCTGCAGGCTATAGAAGAAGCATGGCAGCCGGGTGCTCATGCCTGTAATCCCAGCACTTTGGGAGGCCGAGGTGGGGGGATCAAAAGGTCAAAAGATCAAGACCATCCTGGCCAACATGGTGAAACCCCATCTCTACTAGAAATACAAAAATTAGCTGGGTGTGGTGGTATGCACCTGTAGTCCCAGCTACTCAGGAAGCTGAGGCAGGAGAATCGCTTAAACCCAAGAGGCAGAGCTTGCAGTGAGCTGAGATAGTGCCACTGCACTCCAGCCTGACAACACAGTGAAACTCTGTCTCAAAAAAAAAAAAAAAAAAAGGCATGGTACTAGCATTTGCTTCTGTTAAAGATCTCAGGAAGTTTCCAGTCATGTCAGAAGGTGAAGGTGGTACAGGCACATCACATGGCTGGAATGGGACTCAGAGAGAGAAAGGAGAGGACTCAGATTCTTTGAAACACCCAGATCTTATGTGGACTAACTGAGCAAGAACACTCATCATCAAAGGGATTGCACAAAGCCATTCAATAGGAATCAGTGCCCATGACCCAATATCCCCCACTAAGCCCCATCACCAACATTCGGGATTACCTTTCCACATGAGATTTGGAAAAGACAAACATCCAAACCATATCATTTTCCCCTGGCCCCTGAAATCTCATGTCCTCATATTGCAAAATTCAGTTATCCATTTTCAATGGTTCTTCAAAGTCTTAACATGTTCTGGTGCCAACTCAAATATCCAAAGTTCAAAATCTCATCTGAATATGAGATCCTTCCACCTATGAGCCTGTGAGATCAAAAACAAGTTATTTATTTCCCAGATACAATAGTGGTAGAGGCATTTTGTGGACATTCCCATTGCAAGAGGAAGAAGTTGACCAAAAGAAAGGGGCAACCAGCCCCATGCAAGTTTGAAACCCAGCAGGGCAGTCATTGAATCTTAAGGCTCTAAAATAATCTCCTTTGACTCTATGTCCTGCATCCAGGGCACACTGGTCCAAGGGGTGGGCTCCCAAAGCCTTCAGCAGCTCTACTCCCGTGACTTTTGGAGAGTGTAGCCCCCATGGCTGCTCTCATGAGGTGGAGATAAGTGTCTGCAACTTCTCCAGGCTCAGAATGTAAGCTTCCATTCTTGGGTCTGGAAATCAGCAGCCTTGTTCCCACAGCTCCACTAGGCAGTGCCCCAGTGGAAATTCTATGTAGGGGCTCTAACCCCACATTTTTCCTCTGCACTTTCCTAGCAGATGCTCTCTGTGGTGGCTCTGCCTCTGTAGCAGGCTTCTGCCTGGGCACCCAGTCTTTCTCATACATCCTTTGAAATCTAGATGGAAACTGCCTAGCCCCCTTCACTCTCACATTCTGTGCACCTGCAGGCCTCACATGTGGAAGCTGCCAAGGCTTACCAAGCCTTGCACTTCCTGGAGCTTTTGACCTGAGCTGCACCTGTGGCCCTTTGAACTGAGACTGGAGCCAAAGTGATTAGGATGCAAGGAACATCTTCCCAGGGTGGCATAGAGCAGTAGCACACTGGGCCTGGCCCATGAAATCATGCTTTCCTCATAGGGCTCTGGGCCTGTTATGGAAGAGGCTGCCTTGAAGATCCCTGAAATGCCTTCAAGTCCTTTTCCCCATTGTCTTGGATATTAGCACCTGGCTCCATTTTAGTCATGCAAGTCTCTCTTGCAAGTGATTGTTCCACAGACCACTTGTATTTCTCTCTTGAAAATGCTTTTTTTGCTTCTTTATCCCATAGCTAAGCTCCAAATTTTTATTCTTACAGTTCCAAAATTAAGTCCTTTCTTTGCTCCTGTATCTGATTATAGGTTGTCAGAAGCAGCCAGGTCTTGAATGCTTTGCTGCTCACCAGATATTCTAGGTTATTACTCTTAAGTTCAAGCTTCCTCAGATCTCTCGGGTATAAACACAATGCAGCCAAGTTCTTTGCTAGGGCATAACACAGGTGACCTTTACTGTAATTCCCAATAACTTCCTCATTTCTGTCTGAGACCTTGTCAGCCTAGCCTTCACTATTTATATTTCTATTAGCATTTTCTTCACAATCATTTAACTAGTATCTAATATGTTCCAAACTTTCCCTCATTTTCCTGTTTTCTTCTGAGGTCTCCAAACTCTTCCAACCTCTGCTCGTTAACTAATTCCAAAGTCACTTCCACATCTTCAGATATCTTTATAGGAATAGCAACACCCCACTCCCAGTACCAATTTTCTGTTAGTCCATTTGTGTTGTCATTAAGAAATATCTGAGTCTGGGTAATGTATAAAGAAAAGAGGTTTGCCCTGGGGCACAGTGGCTCACACCTGCAATCCCAGCACTTTGGGAGGCTGAGGCAGGTGGATCATGAGATCAAGAGTTCAAGACCAGCCTGGCCAACATGGTGAAACCCCGACTCTACTAAGAATACAAAAACCAGCCAGGTATGGTGGCACGTGCCTGTAATCCCTGCTACTCAGGAGACTGAGGCAGGAGAATCACTTGAACCCAGGAGGTGGAGGGCGCAGTGAGACGAGATCGCACCACTGCACTCCAGCCTGGGTGACAGAGCAAGAGTCTGCCTCAAAAAAAAAAAAAAAGGAAAGCAGTTTCTCAAAAAAAAAAAAAAAGGAAAGAGATTTAATAAGCATGGTGCTAGCATCTGCTTCTAGCAAGGGCCTCAGGAAGCTTCCAATTATGATGGAGAGAAAAGGAAGTACAGGTGCCTCATATGGCAAGAGCAAGAAGGGGTAGGTCTGAAACTCTTTTAAACAACCAAATCTCATGTGAAGTAACTGAACAAGAACTCACTCATCACTAAGGGGATGGTGCTAAACCATTGATGAGAGATTTGCCTCCATGATCCAATCTCCCCTTCTAGGCCCCACCTCCAAAATTAGGGATCACATTTTAATGTGAGGTTTGGAGGGGACACATATCCAAACCATTATCAATGCCTCACAAGTTCCAGCCAAACCAAAGTATACCTTGTTTCTCTGAATATAGCAGAGCCTTTCACAACCCCAAGCACTGGTGCATGCTATCTCATCTTCTTGGGATTTTCTTCTGTTCTCATTTCACTCTTCCTGCCTGGGAGAATTCCACTTAATTTTCAATGCTCAGATAAAATGCCACCTCTTCCATAAAATCTTAAGAAATTTCTAATTCCAGGCAGAATTAGTCACTCCTTCCTCTGCATATCTTCATTACCACTCTATTCACAGTGCTAGTACACTGAATAGCAGCTTGGGTAGCCCACCTTTCTTAACTCCCTCCAAAAGGATCTGGGTTCCTCCTTTGGTCTCCTAAAAAAATTTTTAGACCGCTGTTATAGTCTATACCCTATTCCACTCTGTGTGTATGTGGTGGTCACTTAAATTAGACAACAATCCCCCTCAAAGATAGACACTGCCTGATCATTTAACTTCCCAGAATGAAGCAAACATTCCCCAGTTTTAATGGACACTAAATAATTCTTTAGGCAAGATTCAGATTACACATCATCTTCTCAGGAAGCCTTTCCAAGCCCTAACAAGTGGCAGTGAGCTGCATTTGTCACATCAGCACCCTACATGTAGCACATTCTGTGAAATTACCTGCTTATGAGTCTGTATCCTTCACTAGACTGCAAGTTCCTTCTGGGAAGCAACAGTGTTTTTCTCTCTCTTACCATGGCACATTGCACAGTGCCTGGCAGACAGTTGTACTCATCAGTGTTCCAGAACAACTAAACTGAATTTACTGTAATTTCCTTGCAGATTATCAACTCTCCAAGTGCACTTACGGTATCTTTTACCACTCTCAAATTTTTGACAGCATCTTCCTCCAGCCCTGAACTGAGAAAACATTCAAACAATATTTGTCAATAGACAAATTATTATTAAATATTTCTGAATAAGTTTAGGCCTGTGTATAAGAGGATAGAATATCCCTCTTTGATGTGTTCCCAGGAAAGGAAGGATTTAGTCCTTTAATGGCCATACCCCAATTCTGTTTGTTGTCGTGTGTGTGTGTGTGTGTGTGTGTGTGTGTGTGTGTGTAACCTGATATTTTAGCAATGATCAGTCAAGCCTCCAGTAAGTTGGATATGTCACTGATTCAATCTCAGCTTATTGATTTGGTTCCATACCAGCCACTTTCCTCCTCTCCTGTGGTCCCAATACGTCCACCAGACTGGCATATTAACCTTGTCTAGGAATTTTTAAAAATTAAAAGGGACATGGAAAGAAAATTTGGGAGAAAATTTAAAATAATGCCTACTCATGAGACAAGTGCCATTCCAACAAAGCTGAGGGTTGGGTTATTGCTCAGTGCATTCATAATATACAGTTACAATGCTACTGTGTGATATGTTTTATTTTAAGCATAAAATAAAGCATGTTTTATTATGTTTTTAAAAGCATAAACATGAAAAGAAGCTTGCTTTTTTTCCATTGTCTAAATAAAATAACATAAATATCCTTTTGCAAATTTATAAATTAATCGACCATTGTTGAATACCTGGGCATAACTTAGCTGACCATATCCAAACATTAAGCTAGCTAATGAGCAACCAATGAGAAGGTAGTTTTTCTAGAAGTTGAAAAATCACATTAACTTGATGTAAATAAAGAAAAAACAAGCTCAACATTGATCATAGCATATCAACTGGGAGGAGGAATGGAACCACGGTTACCATCATAATATATCACAGTCGCAGAGATGTCAAAAAATTTTAAGGGTTTTTCCAGATAGGTCTAGTATGAAATTACTTGGAGGCAAAAAATAATGACATTGCAATTCTTACTTAAAGTAAAACTCATGGGATATCAGTGAACTTTAACTCACATCTTATGATTTTATTTAAAAGTCCCCAGAGTCCTGATTACTCCAAAATTCTGTGATCTAGGATTGATGATTTTCCTCTTTGCAGTGAGGTCATTGATGTGATTAGCTGCAATGCAGTATTTAAGGCTCCATGGAGAAGAATGAAATAAAGTGAAGAATTGAGGCACTCATCCAGATTAGTCTTATAAAATCTGATACTAAATGAAAAAAAAAAAGTTGGTGTATACTTGAATTGTCCCAACTGACTACCTGTACAACCAAAACTCACTAGTATAAAATGGGATGATGTGGAATATCCAAAATTACTAGTCTAGTCAGAGAAGGCCAGGCCCACCCTGCAGGCCTGAGCTGCCATTTCAAACCATTTTTCAGGTTAGTATATGGTGGGGGGAAAAAACACACACACATTTTAGGGAGTTCTGACACATCTCATATTATCCATTCTAATATTCCTACATTCTACTTTTGTCAGTTTTACATAAAAGAAATAAAAATTCACAAGTATGTAAAATGTCTCAAATGTGCAAAAAAGTTGATTTTCTCTACCAAGAAAGAGGTACCTGAAGCCAGCAAAAGGCATCATATTGAAATAACTTCATTATGTAGTTGCAAGTTTCTTAAAGGGCAGTCGGGGTCTCAGGTCCTATTAAGCAGCCCAGAGCAGCAACTGAATTTCTGTAAAATCTCGAACACAACCTTGAAAAGTAATGCACACTAGCACAAGGATCTGGACCAGAGAGCATAGGTCTTAGCCTCAGTACGTGCTCCAGCACCACATTGTTTCTTAACCTTAGGTAAGCCAAAACTGTTTTTGTTTTGTTGTTGTTGTTGTTGTTGTTGTTGTTGTTGTTGTTGTTGTTATGGAGTTTGGCTCTGTCGCCCAGGCTGAAGTGAAGGGGTGCAATCTGAGCTCACTGCAACCTCCGCCTCCCAGGTTCAAGGGATTCTCCTGTCTCAGCCTCCTGAGTAGCTGAGAGTACAGACCTGGCTGATTTTTGTATTTTCAGTAGAGACAGGGTTTTGCCATGTGGACCAGGCTGGTCTCGAAATCCTGACTTAAGGTGATCCACCTGCCTTGGCCTCCCAAAGTGCTGGGATTACAGGTGTGAGCCACTGCACTTAGCCCAAAACTGTCTTCAATCTTTAGTTTTCTCTCATGCATGTCAGGAAAAAAAAATCACCCTTCCAGGAGTATGATGATGAAATAGGTATTGACAGTCAAACGACTTTAATTTCTTGGGAAAAGGTTTTGCACAATAACAATAACCTGTTTTCTTCAAGAAATTGAATAATATGAATACATCACATTTACTCTGTCAGTTCTTGATTTATAGTTAGATACCCTGCTCTCCATGGGTAAGGGCACTGGTGTTCCCTGCCAGGCTTTATTGTAGCTCTACCTTGCCAGTGGCTGGGGCAAGGATAGAACGAGAGGACCCAAAAGAATGGGGGATAATAAATGGGACTGAAGAAGGGCAGAAAAGCATTGCTCACTTCTTAAAGAATTGCTAATCTAGCCGGGCGCAGTGGCTCACGCCTGTAATCCCAGCACTTTGGGAGGCCGAGGCGGGTGGATCACGAGGTCAAGAGATCGAGACCATCCTGGTCAACATGGTGAAACCCCGTCTCTACTAAAAATACAAAAAATTAACTGGGCATGTTGGCACGTGCCTGTAATCCCAGCTACTCAGGAGGCCAAGGCAAGAGAATTGCCTGAACCCAG
Source organism: Saimiri boliviensis (assembly GCF_048565385.1). Classification (NCBI taxonomy): domain Eukaryota; kingdom Metazoa; phylum Chordata; class Mammalia; order Primates; family Cebidae; genus Saimiri; species Saimiri boliviensis. The sequence continues at coordinate 57,849,263 of NC_133454.1, forward strand.
GAGGCGGAGGTTGCGGTGAGCCGAGATCTCGCCATTGCACTCCAGCCTGGGTAACAAGAGTGAAACTCCATCTCAAAAAAAAAGAATTGCTAATCTGAGATATTCCTGCCCACAAACTTTCTTTTCAGCACTTGTGGAATAGGTATTTTGCATATATTATTCTCATGCTTCCGGATTTACACTCAGAGAAAAGTAAAGGGGGCATTTTCTCCAAATCTTCACTGTCTCTTTTACATAGACTTTCACATTAAATGAATATATATTCCCTTAATATGAATGAATATATAAAAATATATATCAATAAAATACGTATCAGCCATGGATTAAGACATAACTTCTCTTAGAATATGCTTGGGAATTTTATAATCTACTTATCACACCACCTGTCAAAATGATAGAATTATTTTTCAGGGAAATTCCAAATGTCAGTCTATATGAATGAAATAATACCTACCTCTCCCACACACTAAAAAAATATTGGAGAGGAAAACAGAACTTTGTCAGAACATTCTCTATAATAGGATCTTCATTTTGCATGCTTGCTTATTTTTAACCCCAACTCCTTGAATATAAAATATCATTTCCAAATGCTACGCCTTTGCTAACTTAACAAACCATGAGAAGTTTTCTGGTTTTTCACTCAAATATTGCAAGTATTGTTTGTTGTATTGGTTGATTTGCACTGTAGAAAGTCTTTGTTTTACTGATACTTTTCACTTGTTGTGTGAGTACTACCAGGAAACTTGCCTCGAAGTAAATTAAATGAGCACGTTATCTCTGAAGGCCTTGTACAGTTAAGAAGTGGACGGCATTCAGAAAGGGGAAGCTCAACTTTGTCCTCCCAATTCAGAGTGGAAAAAAGAAATCCAAAAAAAGTTTAAAAAGTAGTAGCTCTGAAAGCTGTGTCTGCTACTTAAGTGTAAAGTCTCAAGGACATGCTTTTGAAAAAGGAAACTTTTTTGATTAAGGGGACATTGAAAATAAATTTAGTATTTTTGATTGTGTGCTGCCATCTTAGAAATTATTTTAAGTCAGGCTGAGGGTACTATGGGTAAAAAGGAGAAAGGCTACATCCTATTTCACCTTCTATCTACCAATACGTGTGATCTTCTGCTTCATGTTCTTCCAAAATTCCAGAATGTATGCTGTTTCTCTTTCTTTTTAAAAGATATTTGTATTTTTAGGGCTCAAAAGACATAAATTACAGACAAATTTGACTGTATTATGTTTAGTATCTTAAATGTTGGAGGTGGCCATTTTTAAGAAATGCCAAGGTTAGGTCTTCAGTCTAATTTACAAGTTTTATATCTATTGGAGCCATTACAGGCCCTTGTTGAAATGTTTGGATTAATGGCTGAACTTGAACCTATGCTTTTAAAATGTCTTGGGATGGACCTTTGCCACAAGATCTGTTGTTCCTTTCAAGTTGTTCCAGAAGTTAAATATCTGCAGAGGACACAAGCTAAGAGATGGGGCTCCCTCCGAATCTGTTCTCTCATGGGTTTAAGCATTCCTTCCAGCTCCTTGGAGAACTACACTATTTGTGAGTGCAAAGAACTTGTTTCAACTGCTTCAACCATAGAGACTCGGCTTTTCATTAACCTCTTAGTCTCTTCTAGCATTTTAGGTGGAAATACTACCCAGTCTTGGAATATTTCAGCCATTTCCTGCCCTCCCCCTTCATTTCACACTTTATTAAAGTATAACTGATCAGAATATGGGACCATCCATTTTTCTCTGTCCAAAATGCACTGAAGAAATTAGCAATGCCAACTTCTTCTTTCACAAAAGCTTTAGAGTCATTTGTTTAAATTTGACTTTTGAATCAGCCTCAAGTGACTGTTCCTTGGCAACAAAATATGTAACTTTATCACAGATAAATTTTCCATGCTTACAATTTCTGGCCTGGATTTGCTGTAAGGATCATCCAGACACATGCTGGAAATTAAACAGTGTACTACCAGGGTGGCCGCAATTAAATTCAGACTTGCATTCAAACCATGGCCCGCTCTGCATTTCTTCGAGAAGTTTGCTTTCTAAAGACATTTCAGAATGTCTTTTCACAAAAGAAAGAGGCAGGGTGGCTGGGCCGGAGTCACCTAAATCAAGGCAATGAGAACGAAAAGGGAGAGATGTATTTGCAGCATGCCAAACTAGATGTTCATATACAGGAAGATCTCAGGCTTCTAATTTAGGGTGTTTTATTCTGGAACCCAAAGGTAGTTCTATCCACACCTTCACAGACAGACGACAATTATTATTTGGGAAAGAAAGAAGTCATGAGTTCTCATTGAACATCAACCCACCAGCATGTGTTATAAAATGGAAAGACTCCTTGAAAGAAAATATTTCCTCTTCTGCATGCAGACATATCCCCCTTGACTTAAAAATATATTTTAGAATTGAAATGCTGAATGCTTAGCAAATCCTGAATATAGTGAAGAGTTCTGGACTAAAGCCAAACGTTATATGGCTTAAGGGAAAAAAATGATCAGTTTAGAATAATTTTTTCTGGTAATTATAGATAGTACAATATTTGGAAGGAAGAAAACTATGGAGGACCATTTATAGGTATGCAATATTTCTAGGCTAAAACTAAGTTTGTAAAATGTGTAAATTTATTTTTTAGCAAAATTGTTTGAAGACGGAGTTCAATTTAATCTGTTCCTCTGATTCTTTTTAGGTTGAATCAGTTTTAATCACTTTTATTCATTTGAAGAAATATAAACTGCATAAAGTTAAAGTTGCTGGAAGAGATCCCCACATTTTCATGTCATGTCAAATGCCCATTTGAAATACTTTCCTAAAAATCTGTTTTGAGGGTGTAACTCTGTAACCTTTGAAAACTTTGGGAGTCGTCAGGAGTTGGCCTGTTCCTAGAAGACAATCACTCATGCATAAATGTCATTCAAAAGAACAGCTATGTTTAAGGTACAAAATAACATAGTTCCAAGACTTAGCCACACAAACGATAGTCAAACCTTTTTTTCCTACAGATCAGAAAGTTACCATACAAATTTCACACGCAAGCATAAAAAATCTGAAAAAGACAATCACCGATTTAAGCTAAACTGATTTCAACATTTGAGCAAATTACAAACAGCAGAACTGGCCTGCCTTAAAATGTCCATCTAGTTGTTGCACTGAACAAAAATAAACAAATGGAAAGCTTGACAGATGAATAAGACTTTTCTCAAGATTTTTAAAAAATGAAAATGCAACAGGAGAGCAAATATCACCACCGAAGTCCTTCCGAAGAAACTGCCTTTGGCATGTAGACTGGAGCAAACAAGACTCCAAAGCCTCCCCTGGATCTCCCATCGGAATCCTCCACTTTTGCTGTTTTTCCTAATTTTGTAGACTCTATTTCTGAGCTCTTTATCAAAACAGTGTGCAATAAAAAAGCCTCCACCATTCTACTAACTTGCAATTTTCTCCCTCCTCCTGGACAGAGGCCACTAGGACAGGAAAGAAAAAAAAAAAAAAACAGAGCAGTGAAAGCAAAGAAACAATAGACAACCGTGGCTTTGACAATGCCTTCCCTCAGCCCCCTTTCTGCTCCTGCTGCGACACTCCTGCATTCAAGAGCAAGGGCGGCTGCCATCCGATACATGGACAATGGAATGAGGAATACAAGGCAGGGGGGAAAAAAGGAAATCAGATGAATTCTGAGCTAAGATGGCAGGGCTCTCACCTTTTCCATTTTGGGGTTTTTTGTTTGTTTGTTTTGAGGGGTTTTTTTGCAAAAAAAAAAAAAAAAAAAAATGTCTGGATAGAGGCTTCCCGCAGAGAAGAAATAAAAAGAGTGTTTGAATTGAATTGCTGGATGGTTCTGAAGGCTTCTGAATTTGCAAACGAATTTTAGAACTGTTTGCAGAAGTCTACTTGCTGCCAGCCATCTCTGTTTCTCTCTCTCACTCCTCTGTTTTATGTCCTGCTATCTCCATCACGCCTCTGTTACTATGAAGACTTTCTGCCTGTGTAAGTAAGTGAGAGTGTACATTTCTTAATGTTTGAATCAAGACACACGTCTGCATGCATTTTTAATCTAAGAAGCCTAGAGCAGTTACTACAACTATCAATTAGTCAGCAATAGCTGAGACTTCCAATGCCTCTGAAGGAACAAAGGTGGAAAAACATGCAAATACTCCAGCATCTGGATCATGAAACTTGCTGGCTACAAATAACAGCACTTTCTTCTGCTTTTATCTGTGTTTAGTCCTCAAATCTATGTGATGTTATGGATTATTAATGTATCCAGCCACATAATTAGGTATGGAGCGTCTAAGACATATATGTTTCTTTGGCATCACTGAGAATAAAATGCATTAAGCTGAACTAAAAAGAAGTGCCTGCTGACAAAAAAAGAGTTTATCGTATATGTGATCTACATACCATTTTAATCAACTCCCACTAGAACTGAAATGAACTATACAGTAGAGTTCTTTGTTCCTTTCGGTGGTTTTTTGAAATAAACTAAGAAAGTAGTGATTTTAAAAAAGGAAAGTTAAATATTTAGCTGAAGAAAAGCATATAAGAAGACTAATTTTCCTCCATAAATGAAATCATTTTGGTTTAGACTCAAACCTGAATTTTGGCTAACATTGAGTGGGTTTGTGTGGGGGGGCTGTGTGTGTTTAGTTGCACGTGTTGTGAGTACAGGCTTACATTGGATATGTCTGTGTTAACTTGTATCGAATAAATTCTGGGCTGACCACCTGAAACAAAATAAAGACTTCTTTTATCTCGTTTTACAGAAACCTCAAAAAAATCAACCCTTTTGAAAAACAATGCTCTGCCTTTCAGTTTTCAAGGACATTAAAATATTGCTAACTTGAATACACAAGAAGAAAGAGGGTGGCATAAGTAACAGCTGATCTCACTCACTTTTAAATATAAATCATTTCAAACGGAATGATGTACTTTGCATCTGATGTTATCTGTGATTTTGTCCCTGTTTTCTAGTGCATGAAAAGCAATGCTTCTTTCCTCCACACTTCTTGTTAGAATTGAAATGATTTTCAAACAAAATACAGAAAATATCATGAAGGTTAACATTTTTCTCTAACTCTGTAAACACGACAGAAAAGTCTCACCTGAGCACAGGTATTCACAGCCAAGCTGTAGCAAAAGCGACAAAACAGTACCACCTCATTTCCCTCTGCTACTCATTCCTTTTCTTGGGACTATTACTCCAAAGAGCAATTTTTTTTTCTTCCTAAAGAAAATAGCTCAGACAATAATATTACCCCTGTTAACTTGTGAGGTAACCGCAGAAGCTGAGAAATTTGGAACTAACACTCAAAGAGAAAAACCAAACAATAGAACATAAAAACTGAGTTGCAGGGACTGGGAATGAGAGTCTAGCAAGCTTTTATAATGAGGAGAGGTGTTAGAAATCAGGATAAAGCAAGTCCTTATCAAGATAAAGCAGGGGTAGAGAGGGAGGCACAGGAACCCCCATCAAACCCTGCACCTTAGAAAGAAAATTCTAACAACGTTGAGGAAGAGAAAGGAAATGGTGCTAAATAGCTGGCGAGGTGACCCACCGTCCTGTTTGCTCCTTGGCTCTTGCCGAGGGGAATAACAGCCACAGCAGTGACAACGGAGTTCTAATGTGTCAGGTGCAACCTCTGCCCCGTGCTCTCTACCTCCCAAAAAGGAAAGAAAATCATGCCTCAGAACACAACAGGAACGAGCAGGCGCCATCGGCAAGTCCCGGACCCCATCAGCACCGGCTGGTCTATGAAAGCCTTGTATCAAGGGTCCCATTCAAAGGCAACGAAGAACCAGAGACAATGGCAAATCAAAAACTGGCAGGGTTTCTGGAATAATTTAACTCCTCACTCCAGAATTTAGACGGGTATAGCAAGAAACACAGGCGAGAGCTCCTTCACACCAAGACGCGAGCATATGCCTGCCTCTCTGTGGATGTATTTTTAGACATAATATCATGGGGAAGGCAGCCTGTGCACTCATCAACAGCATTTGCTTCCTAACGTGGGTGCAGCCTCTTTTTCACTCTGAGAGTAGCTGATGAGCAGAGGAAGCAATCCACATTTCTCACCAAGCCAAAGGTCAGGAAGGAGGACCCCAAACCACAATCCATTGTCTCTGTGCTCAGAAAGCATTAAATACATTTTCAAGATGTGTTCTAGAATGAGGTCATGCCGTGTGGCAATTTGCTCACTTCTATTTTTCTACGAATGACTTATTCTGTCATCCAAAAGCATGACCAGAAAAAGAAATCACACCTTGACAAAGACAATTCAAACACCGTAGACAAAGGATAAAAATACTTGGCAGGACATCTATTATTAATAGCATGTACTAAACTTTTTAACACGTCTGTTAAAAGCAAGAGATAATGTTTTACGTTAGATTTAAATGTTCTTTAAAATTGAGTATTACTCGCACTCACTTCAAGCTTCAAATATTTAAAATAATAAACACAACAGAAAAATTACTCAGCTCATTAAAATGTGATAAACTAGAAAGGAACAACTCAGCTTTTGCAAACAAATTAAGCATAATCTGGTATATTCCTGTCTGATCTGGGGAATTTTCCCTTCATGTGGAGGATTAAAAATTTTTAAATATTTCTTTAAATTTTTCACATTAAAGCACTAATCAAATATATATGTGGACACATCTACACATAGACAAAATTTGCAAGTTAATTTAAACTTACAAGAGAAATCCAAGAAATAGCAGGCCAAACTATCAGATAAGAAAAATAACCATAAAAAGCAATCTTTAACCACATACCAATCTCTAATTTCATGAACTTCTGGAATAGAAATGGACTGAATGGAAATGAATGAAACTAATTTTTCACAACCACTATATTGCAAAACAAAATTTCTTAAAATGAAGAACAAAATGCCCATCTTCCATATTTTCGAGTCAGAGTTTGTTTGTATCAGAATTAGGTTTTTTAAAAATATCATATGTAAGTAATCTATAAAAGAGTTACAGGATGGATTATTTCTAACTCTACAAATAAGCATTCTGAGTTTTGATTTTCCTTTAACAATAGAAACAGTTTACAATTTCACATTGTAAATCTCACTAGGACTGAATAATGCTCTCACATGGATTGACAAAGAAAGAATAATTCATGTCAGACCAAAAGGCTTCTTTCAGTCAGTTTCATGCAGCTTTCTTCCAACAGATCTGGGCCAAAACAAATGTAGAATCTTGAGCTGAACTATCCATCACATTTTCCTAGTCTTTCAATTAATGACACTGCAATCAGATCGATAGAATGTAATAAGAAAAGAGCTTTGCATTTCTATACCTATTAATTCGCTGAGTAACTCCAGCAGTAAAACGTGACTTGAAAGGAAAAACACTCAAGGAAAATGAATTCTCTTAGCATATTGAGCAATGACTCCCTGACCCAAAAATGAACACTAGAGTTTCTATCTTCCAACCAGAGTTATTAAGATCTGAAGATCAGATTGTCTTGTCAAGAGTGAGCTTATTCTTACTCTTTTTTCACAAGATTCTCTGCAATACGCTCATACCACGAGAGGTCTAGTCAAATTGCCATTTTTTAGAATTTTGGAACAAACATCCCTGAAATTCAGGTTAGAGTATCTGAAAGGAAAAGCATTGTTCTTCACTTCCTAGGCCATCCTAAACTACTGCATAGCTGATCTTGGTTTTCTGTGATGATCTGCACCGAGGAATTGGGTTTAGAAAGGGTGAGGCAGGGAAAGAATTGTGGGAATGCTAATTGAGCTCAGCCCCATTCCAAATTATTGCATTGGTTTGAGTCTATGCAAACAGCGACAGACATAACAATGCAACACGATGTCTGGATACTCCATATTTATCACCAGAGACAGAGGACCAGGAACACACAGGATGAGCTCTCTGTGGGAAGGATGAGGCAAAGAAAGGCTGCCCTGAGATGTTCTCTATTACCATGTGCATGTCTAGATTTGAATGTCACTGGAAGTTCATAAACAGTAACTTCAGTCATAAAAAAAAGTAGACTCTTTCTACTAGATTAGGATTATAAGGTAGTTCAATCAACCACTAGTGTAGCAGAAAGAACATAGGTTTCGTTGCCAGACAAACCAGAGTTTGAATTTCAATTCTATCATATACTAGTTAGCACCTCTGAACCTCAGATTTTTTAGTGAAATAGAAATATTGTTGCTTACTTCAAGGGCTACTATGAGAGCTGAGTGAGGTAATGTATGTAAACTATGTGGCACATGATAGCTAACCTTTCTCCTCCCAATCCTTACATTTTCAAATATAAACTAGCAATAAAAGTACAATCTTGGCTGGACACAGTGGCTCACGCCTGTAATTCCAGCACTTTGAGAGGCCCAGGCAGGTGGATCACTTGAGCCCAGGAGTTCAATATCAGCCTGAGCAACATAGTGAGACTCTGTCTCTACCAAAAAATGTTTAAAAGTTAGCCAGATGTGGTGGATGTTCCTGTAGTTCTAGCTACTTGGGAGGCCAAAGTGGGAGGATAGCAAGAGCCCAAGGAGGTCGAGGCTGCAGTAAGCTATGATCACACCACTGCACTCCAGCCTGGGCAACAGAGTAAGATCCGGTCTCAAAAAAAAATAAAATTAAATAAAATAAAAATAAAAAAGGAAAAAATACAATCTTACTGTACAAATTAAATGAAATACTATATATAAAACTCAATAAACTGCAGCAATGCACAACTGAAGGTATTAATTGTTGACAAAAATAACAATAATGCCTTAAAATTTGAATATGTTATTCCATGTTAAGACATAAGGAAACAGTATGGTCTGGGACCCCACTTTGTTTGCAATTATGTATTTCAATACAAAGGGAAATATTGTTACTGGAAGAGCTGTATCGAGTGAATTGGCCACCAGCAGTGTTTCAGTGGATCCCAATCTTAGTTCCCAATGGTAGCACCATCTTTTGAAAGTTAAAAAAAAAAGTATTTAAAATTCCAAGATAAAATTACAAGAGGAAATCTAGAAGTGAATCAGAAACACCTTTGCTGAGAAGTAAGAATAGCATAGCTAGGTGTTCCCTGTGTTTTCAATAAAGGGGGAAAATATCTAATTATTCATTTAATAAGTTTTTGTATTTCAATTTATAAGACAGTGTAGGTGGAAGCTATAGGGAAAAGAAATTGCCCTCAAAGAGCTTCAAGTCTAAAGAAAAAATATTTACATCATAAAATGAAAATAATGACAAATCCTGAAGTGAGAAAAATACTACTAGTCTTGGAATAAAGCTTTGTGGTAATTGATGTTTGACATCTGCAATATCTGAAGTATTTTTAAAGGACCTCTTCTATTACTTTGTCATGACAATAATTAACTAAGGAAATCAGACAATAGATGAGAAAGCTTAAAATAATTGCTGCCGAATATCAAGCTTTATTAAGACATCAAGTTCATTACCTATGCACGGTCTGGATAGAAAATATTGGGAGGCTTGCAGAAATGAAGAAAACAATTCAATAGGTATAACTAACTGAAGAGGATGTCTGCTGCTTTTAGGAGAAAATAATAATAACAATATCTATCACTTACAGAGTACTTATACTATGCCAGGCAACATACTAAGTGTTTTACATCTAACAACCCACTTGATCATCAAAATATCCAGAAGGGGTATATACTACTGTTATCATCACAGCTTTACAGATAAAGAAACTGAAGCACAAAGAGGGCAAGTGACCTGCCCAAGATCACAGAGCTAGCACATGGTAGTCAATTTCACATTCAGGTAACTTGGTGCCTGAGCCCATGCTCTTGACCACTCTCATCATTTTTTCCTTCTTAGAACTTCATTAATCTGATTTTTAGTAAAAGTGGGACCAAGTGGCCAATAAGCTAAGTCTACTATGGGTAAACTCTAAGAAAAAGGAGAGTTAATCCACATGGTCAAGTAAAATTTATGGTCAGAAGCTAAATATAGCCCTGTAAATTTATTCATTCCTTGAGTGCATTCATTCATTCAGCAAATATTACTGAGTATGACTCTAATATACTGAGCAGGTCTCTGCCCCATCAAAGCTCACAAGCTAGTATATGAGACTGATACTAAAAGAAGCAATTGGGCCAGATGTGATGACACACCTGTAATACCAGCACTCTGGGAGATGAGGTGGGAGGATGCTTGAGCCTAGGAGTTCCAGACCAGCCTGGGCAACATAGCAAGACCCTGTATCTACAAAACTTAGCTGGGCCAATCCCATTACTGAGTATATACCCAAACTATTCTACTATAAAGACACATGTACACATATGTTTATTGCAGCACTGTTCACAATAGTAAAGACTTGGAACCAACCCAAATGTCCATCAATGATAGACTAGATAAAGAAAATGTGGCACATATACACCATGGGATACTATGCAGCCATAAAAAAAAAATGAGTTCATGTCCTTTGCAGGGATATGGATGAGGCTGGAAACCATCATTCTCAGCAAACTAACACAGGAATAGAAAACCAAACACCTCATGTTTTCACTCATAAGTGAGAGCTGAACAATGAGAACATACAGACACAGAGAGGGGAACATCATACACTGCAGCCTGTCAGGGAGTAGGGAGCTAGGGAAGAGGTAGCATTAGGAGAAATACCTAACGTAGATGATGGGCTGATGGGTGCAGCAAACCACCGGGGCAAGTGTATACCTATGAAACAAACCTGCACATTCTGCACATGTATCCCAGAACTTAAAGTATAATAAATAATAATATTCAGATAAAACAAAAACAAACAAACAAAAACTTAGCTGGCCATGGTAGGGTGCACCTGTGGTCCTAGCTATTCAGGAGGCTGAGGTGAGGGGATCACTTAAGCCCAGGATTTTAAGGCTGCAATGAGCTATGATCCTGCCACTGCACTCCAGCCTGGGTGACAGTGAAAGACTCTGTCTCAAAAACAAATAAACAAACAAAAACTCACAAGCAATCACAATACAAGGAGTAAGTGTTCTGTTAGAAAAGCAAACAAACAGAAACCCACAAGCAATCACAAAAACAGGGAGTAAGTACTATATTAGAAAAACTGGAGGTGAAAAATTATAGTAGTATTTTTCCATATGGGATAACTGTTAAGAGAGCAGGTTCAGGAGATCAAAACTGGCTGGATCCAGATTTCCCAGACAGGGACAGTTATCAGTAGTATTTTCATTTGGTTTCATGCTAACCACAATCATTCCTTCTAATCTGGGGCTTTGGAAAGTGTCTGGGGAGGTGATGTTTTTTGGCACTGTGTGACATGTGCAACTCACCGGGATGCCGTTTTGAGTTCCCTGGAGATACATCTTCTCTACTTCTGAAACAACTTACTCTAGCCCAGATACCACAAAGGGAAGAAAGACACCTGACTTTTTACCTCTCTCCCCTGATGTTTTATAGAAATTTAAAAAGAAAGTTCTGTAATAATCCAAGGAATGCAGGTACACACATTTTAATAATGTTAATTTCCCTGATTATAATAATGACACATTTGCTCCAAAATTTTAGAAAAAAAACATATTGAAAATAAAATTATCCATAAAGATTATTAGACATAACCACTTGGTATTTTAATAAATTTATTTCCAGCCTTTTAAATATATGAATGTTTCTTCATATTTATGTATTTTTTACAGCATTTAGATCATAATATAAATAGTTATTCTTCTTACTCTCTTAGTTTAACACTGTATCAGCAACATTTTTGATGTTTAATTATCTTTCAAAAACAATTTAAAGGGCAACATAATATTCCATTTTATAGATATAAGTTACTTGATGATTCCTCCAGTATTGAACATTTAGGATACTTTACTTTTTCTGCATTATACATAAGGTTGTAAGAGACATCTTTTTACGTGAATATTTGACTGTTTTGCTTAGTACAGATTAGGAGTGAAATTATTGGATGAAAGTGTTTTCTTTCTTTCTTTTTTTTTTTTTTTTTTTGAGTATTGCTAAATCGCTTCCTAGAAAGTTTTGCCAATTTGAAGAGAGTTGCAATTTCCCTAGGTTTGAGTTTTATTTAGCAGTGCTTTTTAATTTGTTTTTTATTGAATTCTAGTGAGATTGGACTGATAGTTCAAGAGTTCATTGATTGCTTCCCTTCTTTTAAATTTTGTTAATTACCTGGTTGTCTTCTTTGCCATTTTCTCAGTGGTGCTGCTATGTTTTTTCTGTGTGATTTGAAACACACACACATATATGCATGTGTATATGTGTGTTTGTATATATATGGACGCACCCATGCACAAACATACCTCTATGTATGCATGTATTTAAACTCTTTTTCGGTTACTGCAAATACGTTTTCTACTTTTTTTATGTTTACAGAACTGTTCTATTCTATATATGCAGATGTATTGAAATTTTCTTTGGGGACATCATCACATGCTTTTATATTTTGAAGTATTTTTATTGCAAATCAAATATTCACATATTGCTTTCAAGTTATTTATGTATACAATTTTTGTATGTAATCTACCTGAAATTAATTTTGGTGCTTTTTGTGAGATGAGAATATAACCTGAGCGTTTTGCTTCCCCTTCAACAGGTTATTTTCCTAGGATTCATTCCTATTTATATTGATATTTTAAGTGTGACAGCATTGTTTATATATTCAAAACTGTTTTGTGGCTGTCACCTATTCCATTCGGATGTTTGTATTTAAATTCTTTCTAATAAATCAAACCATCAAAACATATTTCTGTTTTGCCACCACTAGGACTATCAGCGTGAGAGACAAAAACATCCTATTGTTTAAGGGTTGGGCCAAGTTGTATTGCTGATTATGGATGTGATGAGACAAGTGCAAAAACTTCCTGGGTCTCAGGAATGGCCTTGGTGGCAAAGGGACTAAAACTTAATTCAGAAGGGTTGAGATTAGGACAGGAGATTCCACTTTAAAGCAACCAGAGAAGCTAGGAGTCAAAGGGGTTAATCAAATAAAATCTGCAGAAGAAAGCCAAGCCTCAGGTACTGACAAGAGCACTTACAAATTAAAGGTTGACGAGATCAGACCAAACTTGAGCTCATCTTCCCAGAACCAAGTGAAAACAGGAGCCAAGGCATCTCAAAGAGGGAAAGATAGAATATGGGGTGGGAGGAGTGGGGATTCAGGCTCATCTTCTAGGCTAGCATGGGGACACTGCATGGATGGAGAGAGTGGGTCCAGGGCAAGGAGCACAAATTCATTTGGGCATCTTGTTTGCAGAAAGGTAACATCAGTTTTTATTTCCTCAAGATACAGTGAATTTATTACAGAAAGCTGACTTGCATAATTTAAATGCCCTTGTTTTTGATTGGTACAAAGACAAAGTTTTGACTGAAATAAACAGAGAGGGATACCTGTCTCAGTTCACCTTCTTTGGCTGTGCCAGAAACCGATTCAAGTGGAAAGAATGAAAACTGAAGCAGCTCATTTACTGGGAATGTGCTAATATTGAAAATAAAAGAGTTTTCAATTCTGAAAAATGGGTCGATTTAACTAAACATTATTGTCAAAAGAAGATCACTGGTGAGTTGCACATGCCACACAGCACCGAAAAACATCCCCTCCCCAAACACTTTCCAAAGCCTCGGATTAGAAGGAATGATTGTGGTTAGCATGAAACCAAATGAAAATACTACTGATAACTTTTCCCGTCTGGGAAATCTGGATCCAGCCAGTTTTGATCTCCTGAACCTCCCCCATCCAAAATACAGTGAGGAAGGGGCTGTAACACAATTATAGAAAAACCTGCCAGTGTCTACTTTCTGCTGCAGTTTTGATGAGTCACCGGCATGGTGCACAGTTAACTAGTCCCACAAGGCAACCATGCTGCACTATCCACACAAGGGCATTTCCGGGAGTGCACGGGGAGTAATGGGTAGTGACTGGAAATGCAGTCTTTGGTATAAGCTGATCAAAGCTTGGGTCTGGTAATGCCAATAACCAACTAGCTGTGTGACCTTGAGTAATTTCCCTAACCTCTCTGAGCTTCACTGTCATCACCTGTGACATGGGCGTAATAACTGTATTCCCTTCATAAGGCTGTTGCAATAACTAAATAAGAAAATGCATATGAACTATATGTGGGCCTGATACATGTGTAGAATTCAAATAAATATTAGACTGTGTTTGGAAGGCAGTATAGTGAATGCGAGCGGTAGAATTAAACCTGGATTCAGACATCAGCTCTACTACTTGTTTATACTTCTATGCCGCCTCTTGAAAATGTCCATATTAATACAGTGACATCTATGCCATAAGACTGTTGTGAAAATTACATGAAATTAATGTGCACAGGCACTTGGAATAGTGCCTGTCTCCGTAAAGACAGGCTATAGTTGTTGCTATCATTTTCGTATCCAGAATGTAAAGCTAAAAATCTGCAGGTCAAAAGTCAATAAGAAACTGAAAACATGAAATAAGGGAAAATTTCTTTTCCTTTGGAAATCTACTATAACTGAAGCGGATTTTCTGAGTTGGCTTTCCCCTCTCTAATGGAAAATCCACATTGCAATAAAATGGATTCCTGTGGCAATGCTAGAGGCATCCAGCATGTAATCACAGACAAGGCAGCACCTCTAAAACAGCTGGGATGACACTTGCAAGGCTCTGTTGAGTTCATTCAGAGGGCACAGGATGTCTTTTCTCCAGACTGTGACAGCAGGCATTTTCTCTCAATGCTTTCTTGGGAATCCTGTGGGTGATTTCAGAGCCAGCAGCCAGGAAACATCTCTGGCTATGATAAGAATCCCGAGGAGACCTTGGGTGTCCTGATTCCTAGGGCCATGTATCTCTACCCACTCAAGATTTTAGTTTTGAATCCTTTCATCCATCCATCAAGCATTTATTTTTGAGTACCTAGGCTACGGGCTAAGTGCAGAGGGGTAAACAAAACAAATTAGAGGCCGGGCATGTTGGCTCATGCCTGTAATCTCAGCACTTTGGGAGGCCGAGGTGGGTGGGTCACTTGAAGCCAGGTGTTTGAGACCAACCTGGGCAACATATCAAAACCCTGTCCCAGCTACTAGGAAAGTGGAGGTACGAGAATCACTTGAACACAGGAGGCAGAGATTGCAGTGAGCAAAGATGGCACCACTGTAGTCCAGACTGGGCAACAGAATGAGATTCTGTCTCAAAAAAAAAAAAAAAAAAAAAAAAAAGTAAACAAAAAACAAATTAGGTCCCTGACTCATGGAACTTACATTCTAGTGCGAGAGTCAAACATGAATCAGGTAAGTAGATAAGTTAACATACAATTACAGATCGTAATGTAAGTACTACAACTAAAAAGCAGGGGATTGATTAGGTCTATCTGTAGGAGAAGACTTCCCTGAGGAAGGAGCATTTAAGCTCATATGAAGCATGAAGCCGAGTGTAGTGGCTCATGCCTATAATCCCAGCATTTTGGGAGGCTGAGGCAGGAGGATCTTTTGAGGCCAGGAATTTGAGATCAGCCTGGCCAATATAGCGAAACCCTGTATCTACTAAAAATACAAAAATTAGCCAGGTGCGGTGGCAGGCACCTGTAGTCGCCGCTACTTGGGAGGCTGAGGCATGAGAATTACTTGAACCCAGGAAGTGGAAGTTGCAGCGAGCCCAGATCTCACCCACTGCACTGCAGACTGGGAGACAGAGCAATACGATGTCTCAAATAAACAAACAAGAACACAAATATGAAGCATGAGATATAAGACGCACCATCAGCTCTGAGTATAAAATCTTCATGAACATTGGCTTGGAGGAAGCTGCCACCAGGTTGAAGAAATTACCGATTCTGCTCACCAGAATTTACACCCCCACTGGTGAGTACCACACTAGCCAACCAAAGATCCCTGGGTATCTGAGCTTGCCAGTTCTTCATTAAAGGAGGCAAAGGTGAAGGCAGATGCCGGTTTAGTCCTGCCCACCACAAGGAAGAAAGGCAAAGTGTATAGTCATGAGTCCTTTTCCGTGAGCCTATTCCTCCTCCAGCACCTAATATGTGTCTTTTAGGAGGGGTGCTTTTTGGAGAGTGACTAGCACAAAGCTCCGTCAGTTTAAATGATAGAAGCTCAGTATAAATGAGAAGCTTCTTAAGGGATATGGATTATAAGGTGGGCAGGATGGTACTTATAACTTGCATAGGAGTAGTCTCCAGGGGAGAAAGGAATGAAACCTTAATTCCTATGTAAGCTACACAGACATTAAGATGTTTCTCCCAAACCCTCTATTTTCTACCAGTTTAAATCCAGCGCATTCCTCAGAAGCCAATTCAAGACTGGCCTCATTCCATTAAACTTCCCTACATCCCAGAGCGTGTCGTCTGGCCCCACAGTATCATCCTTCCACCGTACTATGCTGCATTGTTCTCGAGTCACTCAGTGAATTATTTTCCTTCCCACTCAATAAGATGATATACTCCTCAAGGACTAGGACTATTCCTTTACTTCTTTTGTATTCCCCACAGTGCTGTGCTTAGTATTGTGCCCACTCAAGGCACTTAACATATCAATGCCTGTTGGATAAATGAATGGTTTAATTAATCCATATATCTGGAAGATTTCAGTAGATGGGAGGAAAAAAAAAAAAAAGAAGTGCTCTGAGTATAACAAGATTGAGCCATCCCTGGCTGGGGCTGGATAGTTATCTTTAGGAGAGTGTTTAATACTGTATATTGGTTCTTACTTAAACAGAGGGCTTAGGGTCCTATATCTGGAGATTTTCATCTGTCTAGGGTAACTGAAGGGCACCTCTGCCTGGCGACAAGCAATGGCCCTAGAAAGACCTTTCAAAGCCCTTTCCATTTCTAATTCTGATTCTGTAGATGCGGATGTGTTACCACCTCAGTCTAGAGAGTACACGGTGTGAATGTTAGCCAGTCCTTAGAACGGTCCCTGAACCATGTCCTGCAAAGGTGCTCTGGAAACTCCAGACCCCTTTCTGAGCTCTGGAATGAAAGATACCCCCCAGCCCCTACCAAATCAAAGCATATTCCAGGGACCACCAAAGTGCAGTCATTGGTTTAGCCTCATTAATGCTGGGCTTCTATCAAAGAGTGGGGAAGAAAGAGGATTGTTGCATTCAACTATTTGTCTAAAACTGAAACAAGGAAGATTCAGCCCGGAGTGCACTGCTGCTTTACTTTCTTCCTGTTTTAATGGAGGTACTGCATGAGGTAATCTTTTAAGGAAGTCTTAAAAGGTTGGAGTAATTTTATTATGCATTTATTATTATTCGCATTTAGAAGACTCAGCTCTTTTATTCCCAGTTAGGATTAAAGGGCTCCTTTCTATTTACTTCTAACAAGCTTTAATATAAAACATAGGAACATAAAACTTGCCTCTCTAAAGGCGCCAATAGCCCATCAAATCTGATGTCACTGGCTCAGAAGACACTGAAACAAAAGGCCAGTCTCTGCCAAGCCAAGCATCTCACACAGCCCGGCAGCAGCAAGGCCGCCGGACAGGAAGGTCTGAGCCTCCACGCATAAAGCATCCATCACTCCCTGGACTCACCCCAGCACAAAGGACTCGGTTTTCTCCCATTAGGCAGCACGGTATGCCCTCTTACAGACCCCTTGTCACATTCTATGACCTCCCCCGTTGGTGTGGTCTTTGTTTCCTGCTCTCATGTTTAAATGATTCAACTGGCATAGCATTGAAGCCCAGCCAAGTTTTTAATTTAAAAGTTGCCCCTGTCTTGAAAGCCTTGGGTGAGTTTGCTGCTAGGCAGGTGCCGTGCTTTAAAGCTATAAGAAGGCATTGTTTTCATAAGTATTGTCTACCTATAGACAGCGGGGGAAAAAAATACACATAGCCTTCCACAAAGAAGTGAAACTGTGTTTTCCCAGGATAGGTCCTACCAGCAGAGCTGCTTGGAATTATTTTGCTCACTTTGGCTTTTCTAGTCCCACTTGGCACCTTCTCCAATCTGTCTGGTCCCCTCAACCCTAAGACCCTAGTTGGAGTTCAGGGAAATCAATTCACTGATGAAGGAAGAAAGTATTTAGCAACACAGAGTTCCCCCACACAGCAGTCACTGGCAGCATAAATCACAGGAAACTATAGGAAGGGGCAGCGAAAACCCAGCGAGCTTAGTCCATTACACATTCAGCCTAAAATAAAGACCTCTAATTTATTTTAGCTACATTGCTCTTTGGTAGGGATGCCCTAATCTCACTCCAAAGATTTCAGAATATTTTTCAGTAGTTCTTGCCTTTAAACCCAGGAATATGGTTTATTCTCTATCTGTGGAGTAGTTAATCTACTCAGACATTTCCCCCTACATCACCATCTGTTCTACCTTGAATTTTTTACCTCTTCACACTATCCCAGCCTTAGCCTGCTCTGCTGGCTCAATCAGTGATCTTTAATTTCTCCTATGCCTTTATGTCTGGTTGCTTATGTTTTGGGGCAGACAATAGAGGTGATATAGGCCACTATTCATGAGTAGCTTCAAGGGTAACGTGAGAAATGCCTCATCTCCTGACCTCTTTTAGCATAAGAATTGCTGATAAAATTCTGAACTGAAAAGAAAAGTTCTTCTAAGAAAAAATATTAGAGAGCTACTCACTCTGGAGCAGCTTCCTGGAGACAAGACCTGAGGTGGGGAGGGAATCCATAAAAATTGTAAAAAATAAAATTAAAGAAAAATGCTTCACACAAAGGAATACTGATTATAATTGAGATCACCAGTTTACTACAATCCATAACAGCATCTGGGAATGGCAACGCAAATTCAGAAAAATGAAAACAACATCATGATAGCCAACAGCTGAGTGGGACTATGTCCGAACCCAATAGACTAGGGGTCTTTCACAGGAAGCTGAGTGGACCCTTTCGTTTTCCCTCCCCTCACCTTCACTCCATCAGCCTCTTGGTATTCCTCTCCTCACCTTCATTCCATCAGCCTCGGATGAGCAATGGCATCGCAGAAGATAACAGTAGGGAGGAGGAAACTCAACTAACCTACCTACCTACCGGCAACCTCATCACTCCCTACACACTCTGGAGTTGCCAGTAAGAGAAATGTGCAGCTCCAGTAAAATGCCCAAAACTGTGGTTCTTAGAGGAACTTTATCCAATAATTACCATATGTGTAGTAAAATCCTCTGGCATCTGCAGACACAGGCAAAACTAAGGAATTTCTCCCTGCCCATTCTCCCTGAGACATCTTTTCCATAGCTCAAGCTTCAACTCTTCTCTACTCCACTGACAATGCCCATTCATATTCTCTTTGCCCATCCCAAGTCTCTCTCCAGAATACCAAATACCTCCAAAGCCCTGGTAGACTTCTGCCAGTGGCCCCCAGGAAACTAAAATTCAACATAGCTGAACAGAACACTCCACATCAGTGCTTAACCCTATATGGCTGGTGTCGATGATAGACAACCATTCACCCAGTCACCAAAGCCAGAAACCTGGCAGTCACCCCAACTCCTTCCTTCTAAATGGCTCTCCCCTCCCAATGACCAATCCTCCTAAACATATCCAAAAGATCTCACCAATCTGAGCTGCTTTTCCAGTGCCTGTGCTGTAGTCTTAATGTGTGTCTTCAGTTTCTCTTGCTTAGATGGTAGTAAAACCTAAAACCAGCTTCCAGTAATCACACTCTCCAAGCCTTTTCTACATAAACAACAAAGTGCTCTCTTCAAAAAAAATGAACTTGTCATTTTATGTTTGAAATCATGCAATGCAACTCTGTTGCTTTCAAGACAAATAAATGTTCATCCCTTTGGCGTGGCATAGAGATTTCTTCACAATCTGACTCCAGCCCACTTCCTTCAACCCAACTTCTGCCAAAGCCTCAGATTCTCACTGTGCTTTAGCTATGTGGTGACATTTGCATTCCCTGGATGTTCTCTCCTAATTCTTTACACTGTACGCACCATTCCCTCTGTTTGTCCTGTCCTTCCTTCCTCTGGCCTTTGGTCTAGGTAGTGCCAACTCATTGGTCAGAACCCAGTTCAAGGATAACTTTGCCAAACTCCCCTGGCACTTGAGTGCTTCTTTCCTGTCCACAGCAAAGCACCTTGCTTTCATTATTCACCTGAAAAAAAATTGTTAAATGCCTGTACATTGTTTATATTTTGTACCTCTGACTTACTACATGTGAACTCTCCAAGTACAAACACTATACCACTCATATTCCAGTTTCCCTCATTCTACCACAGTGCTTAGCCCAGAGTAGGTGCCTATAAGAACGTATTAAGTGAAAATACTTGGCATATATAGACCCAAGGTTAAAGCCAATGTTCCATTCTCCCCTCAAAGAAATTCTTTTTCTGGTCTCCCACCCAGATCTTGGAAAACAGCACAGAATATGACTTTGAGCACTACTCTAACTTAGAACACCTAGGTTCTAGGCCAGGTCTGTCATCAGGAATGTTTGAGATCTGGAGCAAAGCACCAAATAAACAGCCAGCATATGCTCAACATCGATTATGTGACAGATTCCCTGCTAAGCATGCTACATGCATGACCTTTTTTCCTCACAGCTACCTGAGGCAACAGATATTAATATCATGCACATGTTACAGATGATGAATTTAAGTAACTCAAATACATGTTTGATGCCACCTCCTTTCATCTGGGTTATGGATAGATAAAATGAGACTTGGTATGTAACACAGTTCTGTAAACTATAGAGATCTATACAAACATAAGTCACAATAAGTATAGAAAGCAATGAAGATTCTCTAAATGTAACTGAAGCTTTGTGATTACAGTAAAAAATAAGATGTAAAGATCTAAGCTAGGCACAGTGGTTCATGCTTATGATTCCAATACTTCAGGAGGCCAAGAGGGGCACATCATTTGAGCCCAAGAGTTCAAGACAAGCCTGGGCAACATGGCAAAATTCCGTCTCTACAAAACATACAAAAATTAGCCAGGTGTGGTGGACTGCACATATAGACCCAGCTACTTGGGAGGCTGAGGTGGAAGAATCCCTTGAGCCTGGGAGGGGTGAGGCTGCAGTGAGCTGAGATGACACCACTGTACTCCAGCCTGGGTGACAGAGTGATGCCCTGTCTTAAAAAAAAAAAAAAAGAAAGAAAAGAAGAAGATATAAAGTTTTTTTAGACCTTGTTTAAAAATAAATAAATCAATCAAAGATATAAAGATTTGAGACACAGCGAGATCCTGTCTAAAAAAAAAAAAAGTTATAGATTTTATAAAGGTATTAAGATCCATCATCTCACACACGTGAATTAAGAAGACTCAGCTGAAATAAACCCCCACATCAGAGATATATTGCGAAATCGTAGGCCTGGGAACTCAATGTGTCCAAACTCTTCTCATTTTGCAATGGAGGAAAAGCCACACCCAGAAGCCGCATAGCTAATCTGCAGAAACCCAGCACTCCTTAGTCAAAAGCCACACTATTTGCCCCACCTTGTAGAAACAGAATATGAGGTTCAGAGAGTGGGACTGATAGAACTGAGTGTCCAAGCCAGAGAGTGCCTGAGTATTTAAGAGACAGCATTGAACTCAATACATGCTCCTGACATCTCTCCTCCCAGATGTTGTGAATGAATACATCTGCCCTTACCAGGCATCCAACTAGTACCACATCAAACAGCACCAACATATAAAAAACAGAAATGACATTTATCCAGGAAATTGAGTTTAATGAAAAGCATTAGGATGTAATAGAAAGAGTAAAGACTTTTGAACCAAAAGATGTGGGTGGAAATCCTAACTCTACCACTTACTGTCTCTTTGATAATTGAGCAAACTGCTTTTCTGAGCTTTGTCTTTCTCAACTCTAAAATGAATGAAATGATACCCCATTATTGAGGGAATAAAATATTTGCCACTGTATTCAGTACATGTTGGCTTCTCTACTATTCATTAAGGTGTGTTGATGCAATACATGAGCCTTGGCCAATTTGCTGAACCACCATATAATTTCATTTTTCTACTTTAAGAAGTGAAAATGTTTGTCTGGCATAACTACATATAAATGTAGACACATCAAAGACATAAAATATGTTTCTCCTTTTTCTTGTCACAAGTATCAAGCCTACATTCAGCCAACATGAGTGCCAAGAACATCCTTACTGAATGACAGATTCAGTGTGTGGTTTATTGATGCTAAGTTCTCCTGCATGACTCTCAGAAGTCTAAAAAGAATGATCAAATGTGGTGAAGAAAAATTAACAGGAGTTTAATATACTGTCATGCCATATCCTACTTCATGTAGTGAATAAGAGTCTGGGCTCTGAAATCAAATCAACATAAGTTCAAATTTCACTCCAGTATATATTAGCTGTCTGGTCTTGGGCAAGTTACTTCTCTTTAGTTGTGGAATTTTCTTATCTGTAGAATGGGCAGAATAATAGAACCTACTTTATAGACATATGATGAGAATTAAATTAATGGATATAAAGTAGTTAGCACCTGGTCTGACACATAGAAAGTGCATAATAAATGCAAACTGTTGTCAATATTACTTTAAATGCATTGTTAAGTCCAGAAAGAAAACATTAAACTAAAAGAAGTATAAACCTAATTTTACTGAAGAGTTCTGTTTTTGTTATCCTTTAGTTCTGCTAATTTGATAGCTGCTGTATAATACTATAGGGTGCTTTGTATGAGGAATTTCTCAAAAAGGTACCTTGTTCACATGTCCTCCCCCATTTCTCAAATTCATCATCTAATCCCAGTCTATCTTCATCCATTATGAAGCCTTTAAACAAAGTCTAATGCCACTGACTCCTCACTCCATGAAACATTGCCAGAATCACCAAGGAAAAACAGCAATTTGTTCCACTCATACTCAATTTAATAATGAAGTTCTAAAGACTACACCATTCATTCAAGGCCCCATCAATGCAGTTTCATTTTGTAGCCATACATATTTGGACAATGCCTACTATTTCCTATTTGAAGAGCCTGTAGATTTGTGAAACTAGCACTCAAATTGGCATCAGGAGATGTGAAGTTCAAACCTCACTCTCTGCTCACTTAAACTTTGGTGGAGGTGCTTTATCTCACTGAGCTTCATCTT
Organism: Saimiri boliviensis; assembly: GCF_048565385.1. Taxonomy (NCBI): domain Eukaryota; kingdom Metazoa; phylum Chordata; class Mammalia; order Primates; family Cebidae; genus Saimiri; species Saimiri boliviensis. Next base: position 57,872,232 of record NC_133454.1, read on the forward strand.
CCTGATGTGAAAATGTATATAATAACACTCATGCAATGGAATATATTCAGCTCTGAAAAGAAATGATCTATCAAGCCAGAAAAAGGCATGCAATCGTAAATGTATAATGCTAAGTGAAAGAAGTCAATCTGAAAAGGCTATATACTGTATGATTTCAGCTACATGACATTCTGGAATAGACAAAACTATAGAGACAGTAAAAGATCAGTGGTTGCCAGGGGTTGGGGAGAGGGAGGGATGAATAGGCAGAGCATGGAAGATTTTTAAGGCAGTGAATCTATTCTTTATGAGACTATAATGGTGTGTATGTGTCATTATACATTTGTCAAAACCCATAGAATGTACAACACCAGGAGTCAACCCTCATGTAAACTATGAACTTTGGGTGATAACGATGTGTCAATGTAGATTTATTGGTTGCAACAAATGTACCATTTTAGAGGGGGATTTTAATGGGGGGAGTCTGTGAATGTGTGGGGAGTGTGGATATGTGAGAACTCTCTGTACCTTCCGCTCATTTTTGCTGTGAATTTAAAAGTACTCTAAAGAATAAAGTCTAGTTTTTATAAAATGCCTGTAAACTTGCTCACAAAGCATCTAGAATATTGTGTATGCTCAGTAAATGTCAACTGAATCTAACTGTTCCCTCCGTATATCCTGTGGGATTGTAAATTCCAAGAAGGAAGGTACCACATATGACTAGAGCATTCTAGGAAACACCTAGCAGAATTCTAAAAACAATTAGTCATGAAATGTTCATATGATAAGGATAACGATTCTGTCATAATTTTGCAGGCTAAACTGTATATATGCACTATCTTCTTAATCTATGCTTCTTCAGGAAGCATGCCTTTTTAAAATAATTAAGACAATATTTTTAAATGAATTCGCTTGTCACTGATGCACAAACGGATACACACACACATAGAAGAATTAGGACTAGGACTGGTGAGATGAAAGAGGTACTTGCATCAGATACAAATGAAGGTGGAGCCAAAAATCTCAGTAAATCCAGATAAATAATGTATTATTACATTAAAACATTATTTTCATTACTTTACAAAACATTTAAAAAATACATTATTACATTTAATGCAATATGTATTATAAAAATTATAATTTGTACAAAAAACTCATGATGAATACAGCATCTTTTTTAATACAGAATAAATATAACTAATTATTTCCTTTTGACTTAGGTCCCAACATGGTTTGGTCCAGCACTAAAATGGCACCAAGGCACCTGCCTCAGGTATTTCACTAAGGCAAAGATTAAGTAGCTCTTATTCAGGGGTGTCAGGTGCGTCAGTGGTACCAAATGCATTACTGGCCTTTTCTTTTAAAGATCAAACACTTCCTAATAATGCCCAGAATTATTCTTTAACTTTTCAGCAGTATCCATTAGAAGACATACTTTAGAGGGTGATTTTAATAAAACACTAAAACCCAAAAGCCATGAAACTAAGTCGTTTCCAATTTCTAACTCCAGCTCTTACTCTCCTCTGATAATACTGTGCAAGAGTTTACTGGCCCTCATCATTTCATTATAACTAAGACACAACTGTACTCAGACTAATAATATATTCTAGGTCTTTGACTTGGACAAAGGGTCAGTGGCTTACCTAAGCACGAGTACCGAAATTAAATGAATGGCAGAAGTTCACGGTTCTTCTCTTTACTTCCTAAAACATGATGAAAACAGGGATGAATGCGGAATAAGCACGTGTGAGAATCAGTTTGTTGGGAAGGTTGGTGGGACGAAAAGTGTAAAAGGAGGGTATCAGAGAACGTCTATGATCTCCCACTTCCAAAGGATACCTTGTCTCATTTGTAAACAAGGGCAATTTGCTAGCCCATTCTCCTTCCTATGCAGATGATTCAACATTCATTCCATAGATATTTCCTGAGCTCTTGTTAGTGCTTCAAACTATTCAGGATACAAAGGAAAAGTGTTGGTGTACAAAATGCAGCACTGGGGTTCCTAAGACTTGCAAACTAATAGAAAAGATAAAATGCAATAAGAGCCTCTTTACAGTGTATAACACTTTCACACAAATTTCATTTTTACACTTGATCTTTATCCTACTCTCACAAGGGTTAGATAGACATCCACAATCTCATTTCAAAAATGAAGAAATCATTCCGAAAATGGTGACTGGAGCTACATCATAGCTAATGCTATGTCTTCTTCCATATTAAGGCAGTAGATGACAAGTTCCAATGCGTCAAATAAATCACCGAAGTATTGTAGATTATAAATGGTAGGATTACTTTTGAATGGTGTCCTACAATAAGAAATTACAAAGTGGATGTGAAAAAAAAGTAAGGCCAGGCAAAAGAATGTGGAGAAAGAGTGGTAGTGTGGAGGATAGAAAGGAAGAAAGTAGACATTTCTACCTAAGGGGAGAGTCACAGGCAAAGCATAGAGGTAGGCAATCATCAGGTGCCTTTTGGGATAGTCAGCAATCAGATAGCTACAGGGTAAAGTTTTGTTAGGAAATGGTGTTAGACAAAGCAGTAAAATAATGTCATGGACACACTGGGAAGCCTTACATATCAAGCTAAGGAGGTTGAACTTTACTGGGTAGAGAAAAAAGAGATTAAGTTTTTACATAGAAAAGTGGTACAAATGTGAATTTTAGAAAGATTAATCTGCTTATACATTGGATGCAGTGTGATTTGGTGGAAAGATACTATTCTGAATCAAAGACAACTTGTTAAGAGGCTGTTTCAGGGGTCTAAGTAACAAGATCCTGACTTAGGGATGGAAATGGAGAAAAATAAAAGGGAGTTGGTGTCAGAGAACCTGATTTCAATTCTCTATTACCTTATCCATTTCCAAATGGACAGTGGAAAACTAATGCTGACCCACCTTTTGATGCATATTTTAACTAATCAAATATTAGAATTCACTACATGCCAGACGCTATATTAAGCATCAAGATACCAAGGTAAAGATGAGTCCTTGCCTTTGAAAGGACAATGAGAATGAGAAAGAAAGAGCAACCAGACGTTCTGGGACAGTCAGGGAGGTCTTGATAGAAGGATAGATGCTTGAACTGATTCGTGAAGCATGAGCAGTATTATGGATGAAATTGTGTCTCCCACCAAATTACTATAATATGTTGAAATCCTAACTGCCAATGTAACTGTACTTGGAGATAGGGCTTTCAGGAGATGGTTAAGGTTAAATAAAGCCAAGGGTGGGGTCTTAATTCAGTAGGATTTTTAGGCCTTACAAGAAGAGGAAGAGAGTGAGGGTGGAAAGAATACCAAACACACGCACACCAAGGAAAGGCCATGTGAAGTCACAGCATAAAGGCAGATATCTAGTAACCAGAAACCAACCCTGGCAGTTCTTTATCTTGGCCTTTTCAGCCTTCAGAACTGTGAGAAATAAATTTCTGTTGCTTAAGCTGCCTAGTCTAGGCTATTTGTTATGGAAGCCCAAGCTGACAAATACAAGTAGGATGCTTTCGAGGCAGAAGATAAGGAGTGAGTATACTTTGCAAAGAGGAAAGAGGGTGGAGGTATGCAGACAGAGAAAGAGATAACATGGAAAGACGTTAAAATGGTATAGTGCATTTTAAGAATTCCAAGTAATTTGGTGGGTCTGAAATAATGGCAGATTTGAAGAAGTGAGAAGCAGTAGGATAGTGAGAAGGGGCCATATTGTCCACACTAAACTGTTGGGACTTGTTTTTGGAAGGAACTGGGGCCATTTTAGAATCTGCAGCAGGACAATACCATGTTCAGAGAAATGACTCAGAAAGATTATTCCAACAGAAGGGTGAAGAGTAGATGACAGGAGATGAAGGCTGGAAGCAGGAAGTTTATTAGGGGAAATTTATCAATCATCCAGACAAGAGCAAATGAGAAGGTCGCGCTGTAGGAGAAGCAGTGACTAGGAGTGATATTTAGGATAAGACTCATCCACTCCTTAAGGAACATTGCAAAATCTGCAAACCACGGAAGACAAACACCTTTTAACTTGTCTGCCCACTTCGATCATCTGAACTTTCTTGGAATTTCCTAAAATACTGTCCTGACTATCTGTAGCCAGACCTGGCCTCAGAGGGAAAGGGGGGCCACAGCCATTGACTAATACCATTTGCCATGGGCGTGTCAGAAAGAAGTAGTGATTGACAGAGTGACTGCCAATCCACTCTCCTTTGGAGCAAGATAAACCTAAAACAAACTACATCAACACAATTCAAGTTTCTTTTAAGAACCTCTACACAAGAAACATGTTCTACCATAAAATGCATTCCGGGTCTCACAATCCTGATTGTTAAAAGAAAAGCTTAATCTCTGAAAATTATTCTTCCCTCAGCCCTCTTTCCATGAGGAATAATTCTCATCTATTGAGTCTTTCCTTCGGGGCCTTATTCTTCCTTGTCACGGCTTTCTTGGAAAATTACAGCTGCTGCTAACCAGTTGGATGCCTCCTACCCATTCATCCTGAATCCTTCCTTTCTTCTAAGTAAGTCTATGAGGATAACTGTGATCACAGTCCTGCTCCACATAGACAATGGCCTGAATGAAATCCCTCTACTGCCTTGCTGCCTGATAGAACAGCCAGTATCCTCTGGTCTCCTTGTGTTCACCACACATGATCATGGTCTGCTGTGGTGCTAGCTAACCTCAGCTAGAATTTTCCCTCCAGCTTCCTCTCCGTAAAAATCACATTCTTCCCTTATTCCCCCTTGACTCAGCTAATAGTCAAGATTTATTTTTCTGGGGAAGACTTTCTTCTATGACATCCCCAGTCAACACACACACACACACACACACACACACACACACACACATAATGTAATGCTGTTACATGGTCAAAGCCACACCTCTTCCACAGTTATGCATAGAATAAAGAACAGGATCGCTTAATGTTTAAAAGCTTGACATCTGGAGTCAGACAGCCTAGATCTGCCCTTCATTGAGCCAGTTATTTACAATTGCTGTGGTTCCGTTTCCTCATCTGTATAATGTAGATCATAATAGCAGAGTGTCCGCCTCATTGGTTTTTTGTGAAAATTGAATGAGTTAACATGTGCAATGTGCCCGGAATAGTGCCAGTCACATGACTAGCTATAAACGTTCACTAGTATTATTATTGATACAGTGCAGTGATTAAGAGCAGGGTGTTGGACCTCTCTGAACTTCAGTTTCTTTATTTAAAATACGGACGGAATATACCTATTTTATAAGCTTGTATGAAGATGAAATGAGATAGTGTCAAAGATTTTAGCATAAAGCAAGCAATACATTGCATTAATTATTAAATTTATTGTTATTATAATTGAATACTGTCCATATACTAAAAGAACTTGCATTTATTTTCTTAAATGCCCAGACTGTCAGGAACCTCAGACACTGTTGACTTCAATCTCTTCATTTGCACAGGGACCTGTCTAATAGAAAGTTGACATGGCTTGGCAAGGCTGCATTTCCACATGGTGAGTCAGAACTAGAACTCAGTCCTGCTGACTCCCAGACCTTCTTCTCACTACATCACATGGCATGGCATGGTTTGTCTCTTTTCTTCTCTGTGTACTGTGTAAACCCTTCTAAACAGCACAGTGAAGACAAACTAGAACTCTTTCTTTACTTTAACTTGTATTTCAGGTTGGGGTACATGTAAAAGTTTGATAAATATGTATACATGTTTCACAGGGGTTTGCTGTACATATTATTTTATCACCCAAGTATTGAGCCCAGTACCCAATAGTTATCTCTTCTGTTCCTCTCCCTCTTGCCACCCTCCCCTCTCAAGTAGACCCTTACCTCCCCTCTCAAGTAATCTGTTCTTTCCATTTATTTATTTATTTATTTATTTATTTATTTATTTATTTATTTTTGAGACAGAGTCTCACTCACTCTCTCACTCAGGCTGGAGTGCAGTGGCACCATCTCAGCATACTGCAACCTCCACCTCCTGGGTGCAAGTGATTCTTGTGCCTCAGCCTCAACAGTAAATAGGATTATAGACATGCACCATCACACCTGTCTAATTTTTGTATTTTTAGTAGAGACGGGGTTTCTCCATGTTGGTCAGGCTGGTCTTGAACTCCTGACCTCAGATGATCTACCCACCACAGCCTTCCAAAGTGCTGGGATTACAGACATGAGCCACCATTCCTGGCCTGTTCTTTCCTTCTTTATGTTCATAAATTTTTATCATTTAGCTCCCACTTATAAGTGAGAACATGCAGTCTTTGGTTTTCTGTCCCTATGTTAGTTTGCTAAGGACAATAGCCTCCAGCTCCATCCATGTTCCCACAGAAGACAGGATCTTGTTCTTTTCATGGCTGCATAGTATTCCATGGCGTGTATGTACCATATTTTCTTTATTCAATCTATCATTGATGGGCATTTAAGTTTATTTGATGTCTTTGCTATTATAAATAGTGCTGCAATGAACATTTGCATGTATGTGTCTTTATGGTAAAATAATTTATATTCCTCTGGTATACACCCAGTAATGGGACTGCTGGGTGTATAGTAAAAACAGGATGGTAGTTCTGCTTTTAGGTCTTTGAGGAATCACCATACTGCTTTCTACAATGGTTGAACTAATTTACACTCCCACCAACAGTGTATAAGCATTCCCTTTTCTCTACATTCTTCCCAGTATCTCTTATTTTTTGACTTTTTAATAACATCCATTCTGACTGATGTGCGATAGCATCTCATTGCGGTTTTGATTTGTATATTTCTAATGATCAGTGATATTGAGCTTTTTTTCATATGCTTGTTGGATGCATCTATGTCTTCTTTACCTTTGAAGTTCCTCTGTGTCCCTGTTCATATACTAAATCCTCTCTCACACACCTGCCACAGACCTGCTACAGTTCTTAGTGCACAGCATGTGCTCAAGTATGGCAATGACCTTCTTTAACATTTTAACATTTGTCCTTTGAAGTCTTATCATAGGAATCTTTATATGTGTGTGAATATTTGTAATGTCATATTTGTGTCTGTGATGAAAACAATTGACTTAGTCCTGAGAGCTGCATTTGATATGCCCTATGTTCTGGCTAGCAGTGTTCCATGAAACAATATACTGCCTCATGTCTAAAGCCATAAAAGAGGCATAGACAATAATCTTAAAAGCAGGCAGGGCTGGTCCCATGTCATTTGTATAGCCAAAAAGTTCCTCTCAGCTTCTGCAAATTGAGTAGAACCATCAAAGGTAAGCTCGGGTCACTGAAGAGTATGTCCTACCCAACCCAGCAATTTACAGCCTTTGAGGTGAAAGCAATCCTTCTTTATCAGATTCCTCATTATTCCCAGTGTCACCTGCACCCTTCTGCACTATGCAAAGAAGGCAGTGTGATTCGACTGTCCATGTGACGTGTTTCATTTTATTCTTTTCTTCTTTTCTGTTCCATTTCTTTCCCTTCCCACCCTGTCCTCTCTCAGTCTTTCACTTTTTCCCTTCTTCCTACCTTCCTTTCTCCCTTCCTCCTTTTCTCCCTTCTTACTTTCCTTTCTCCCTCCCTCTCTCCCTTCCTTCCTTTCTTCCTTCTCTTCTTCCCACCTGCCTGCCATAATGGTCATGTCTTGCCTGAAAGGACAATGATTAATAGCATTTCCTTACATCGGCATAGTTTTTTTTAAGTACTGCCCTTTATCCATTTCAAATGTTTCCTTTGTCTTCTCACTTGATCCTTCATACCAGCCCCCATGAAATGAAGCAGAACAGCCATTTCTAAAATTATTGAAAAGGAGTTCATACAACAAGTTAGTAACAAAGCCAGGAAAATGAGCCATGCCACTCATTTGCTTATGTATTCATTCACATTAAGTTCTGCACTGTAAAATTCATTACAGATTCTTACAGGGAGCCAGACTTCACACAGGCCAGAGTTCTAGGCCAGAGGGCCTTACCAGCGGCAGGTGCTCCCTCCCAGCATGGAGAAGTCAGTTAGGTGGAACTTTTCATAACCATTAGTAAGAAGTAGGAAAGGAATGTCTGGAAAAGTACAGACTTTCCATGTCTATCCTAATCCTTTGGTGGGACCAACCATAGGAAATATCAAGTACCCTCCTGTCTCCAGCATCCCTCATCAAGTTGGACATCCTTCATTTCTTCTCATCTCTACATGTATCTATTACAATATGCACAACACTTCAATCTATTTATTTATATACTTGTTTATCTTGAACAGCTAAACTACCTGTTAGTGAACATTAAGAATTAGCTCAGCACCCAACACACTGTGGGCACCTAGACATTTTGTGTCAGTGAATTAATGAATGAAATTCACGATTGTAGTATACCATACTTCCTCTGGAATATAGCAGAAACCTGGAGGCAGAAGGGTCAGTGCGCTGACTGCATCGCCCTGTTTCCTTCTGCCCCTGAAGTCTAGACTGAATGGCACTGAGACTGATTTTCCTGGTCAGACTTAGTAACGAACTCATTAGGGGCAACAGCAGAGGAGGGATTGATGTTTGGCTCTTTGCTGATTTGGAGACAAACAGGCAAAGGGGAACAGTTCTTATCAAAACATTTAATTATCTAGAGTCTCCCAAGACATAAATTATTCCTGCAAATACCTCTAAATGCTTCAAAAATGTTCAGAGCAACAGGTTTCCACTTATAATTTATGAAGTTTAAGAATGATTAAGTACTCTCTTTAGTCTGAAAAAAATAGCATTGCTTCTAAAGGAAGCTAACATTCTCTAGAAGAACAACTTTATTTTATTTTATTTTATTTTTGAGACAGAGTTTCACTCTTGTTACCCAGGCTGGAATGCAATGGTGTGATCTTAGCTCACTGCAACCTCTGCCTCCTGGGTTCAGGCAATTCTTCTGCCTCAGCCTCCTGAGTAGCTGGGATAACAGGCACGCGCCACCATGCCCAGATAATTTTTTGTATTTTTTAGTGGAGATGGGGTTTCACCATGTTGACCAGGATGGTCTCGATCCCTTGACCTCGTGATCCACCTGCCTTGGCCTCCCAAAGTGCTGGGATTACAGGCATGAGCCACTGCACCTGGCCTGAAGAACAACTTAACAGTAAGAGAATCAGTCCCTACACTTGGGCCAATGTTTATGACAAATCATCAAGCTCATTAAAACTCCCAGAGAAAAAAGCAAAGAGAATGGTATTTGGTCCTTGATTAAGATTTTGCCATTGAATCCTTCACCCTCTTACTGCTGCTTCTAGCTGTCAATTTCAGAATTTGAAATGCAGGGCAAGTGATTAGTGGGTGTGCAGAAAAACCTTCCTTGTGAAGCAGGACAGTGTCCTCACACTCTGACCACAATCAAATACCATTAACTTACAAAAGACATAGCCTGCAAAGCTGGAGAAAAGGAGACTTGTATTCCCCGAGTCAGTCTTGAAACAGGCAAAGAAAAACAGGGAGATGAATTTGCTACAGAATGCAAATAAGATTGCCTGTGTGTTGAAGCCTCAGGAAAACAGAAAAAGATATAAATTATAAAACTGTTCATACTTAATGCACAAATCTCTCCAGAAGAGGTAGCCCTAAAACATTTCCACAAGCTAGTGATGGAGAAAATTTTTTAAAAAGCAACTTTTGCAGAAACCCACAAGTGAGTACTTGATCTTGCTCAATCTCAATTTGTTTCTTTAGGAACTTTTTTCCATAAACGCAGGCCTGGGAGCCGAGCAGTACGTGCAGAGGGCCCATATTCTGAGGGCTCAGGGACCTCCATGTTCCACACCCGTGCCAAGGAAAACACAGACAGAGAAAATGATCACCTCTGGGGGACTGCTTTTCATCACTCCACTCCATGTCAGGGGGAAGTGTGTGTTCAGAGTCCCAGGGACCCAGATTGTATATTGACATCTTCCTTAGAAGGGTCCAGGGAAAATTAATCAGATTTTCTTGAGCCACAATTTGGCCTCCAAATCAGGTAGGAACACCTGAGAGTTTTAGGCACTCTTTACATTCAAAATGATGGTAATTTTGTGTGCTTTTATTGGCATGGGGTCTCCATCAATCCAAATCCCAAAATGACATCCCTACAATAGGTGGTTCAACGTGCAAACAACTTTGCCAGCTGAAATGGCTGGGATCCTTGAAACCAAGGAGCAAAAAATCATAGAAACAGAATTCTAGAGCTGGTAAGGTCTTTAAAAATGATCCAGGTCAACAACAGCATTTGCAAAAATAGTGTCTAAGTGTTGCCCAAGAGATGAGTATTGGTCTAATTGTAACAGTCTTTTGCAGAGTGAAGGAAAGAGAAAGTCACTTTCTTTGCTCTTCTTTTAGGCACAATACATACCTTTCCTTAGATAAGCATAGCTTGGAAAAGTTCACACAATTGGGATTCTTCAACCCCACAGAACCAGCCTTGTTACAAAGTTCCATTTATGGCTATTAAATCTTTTTTCTTGATATCAAACCGTACAGGGCAAACAGGTAGTCAAACAGAATGGCTTTAAAAAATAAAAGAAAAACGAAAAGATGTCTGCTATAAATGAATCCCCAATTCTGTAAGAAAATACTAAGGGAATGTTCTTTAGAAAGTCATGGGATATGTAAGTAATAAAGAAGAGAAGAATGTTTCAAGAAACAGAAGAATGGCATGGGAAATTGATTGTCAAAGCATTATTTGAAAGTGTTCTTAAATTTAGTATAATATCCAACAGAATATCTCCTTCATGGTGATACTAATCTCTCTTTAAAAAAATCAACACAAAATCTCATTAGAGTCACACTATTTCAGAATTCAGGATAATTGAAACAAGACAGCTAAACTTACTTTTGTAAGTTACTGCCAATTCTCTTTAAAAACTCAGTGCCAACAGGAAAAGACATAAAAATAGTTTTGGCACTTTACAAACATCAACTTACATACAAATAAATATAATATTATAATTTTTTATACATTCATGAGAAATTACATGAAAATTCTAAATGGTAATACTTGTTAATTCTGAACACGGCACAGAAGGGATCAACGTGGTCTGCCCTGGAAAGACACGATTTCAGCATTTCCCAGGCCATTTTTGAGCTGTGGGAGCTTGGAGAAAACCACCTGATTTCCCTGGGTCTCTGTAGCTTCTCTGTAAAAGGACAGTTAGTTTAGTAATATGTCACCCAAGGACCAGGGGCTTTCTTGCACCCTCCAGCTTTTAGGTTTCTGTTATAACTTTCATGTAAATACCAAGTGTTTTTCTCTTAGATCTCTTCTTTAGTTCAAATTTCTCATAAGTTTAAACTGAACCACCCACAAATTAATTCAAATGAACAAGATTTTGTTGCACAACACACATCTTTCAGGCTACAATCTGAAACATATGTTGACCAAAGGAATATATTTATCTTCAGTGCTGCTCTGAGCACAAACAGAACAGAAAACCAAACAATGGATGATGATGATGATGATGCACTTTCTTCTCATCATGTTCATTTCTGTAGCAATCTCTGCCTTTTGGAGCCTAATGATCATGGAACAAAACAGCCATGGAATGGCAGTTTGTGCTGCTTACTCTGTCTGTTTGCTATTTCATAACCAACTTGTAGTTTACTAAGACACTTCTTAGTAACCCAGCTTGGATTATCAGAATAATTCAAACGAGATCTTGAACTCAAACTCTTCTGTGTATATAATATTATATATATGGTGATCTTCTCACGTGAAAATTGATACCATAATATTATTGTTATTTCTCAGAGAGAAAATTATGAATTATGAATTATGTTGTAAATAAGAAAAAGAGAAGAAAACAAAGTATGCGATTTAAATCACAAAAGTGGTTTTAGAATCTAGTTGCTATTTATTAACTGTATGGCTTTGGGAAAGTTATTTAGCCTCTCCAGGCTTCAGCTTCTTTACCCAAGAAGTGGGCACAATGATTCCTAATTCATAGTGAAACCGAATGACTACATGAGATAAGGGATGAGATATTGCCTTATACATTATCTGCCACAGATGAAGTATTTGCAAATACTTTGTACTTCCCTTTCATATAAACATTTGTAAGCCTAAAGAATGCAAAAATATTCATCTTTACCTATGATAGACAGACGATTCTCACTTAAGACTCTTTATAAAGAGAAAGTTATTTTCTGAAGGTTTTTCATGACTATAATCAGAATTGTTTGAAATATCCATTAAACACAAAGAGAAAAAAACAAGTTTCTTGACTGTTTTTACCCCTGGCTGTTGGTATTGGTTTCACTCCACCCACTTCCAGCTTGACTCTTGTCTCCTAAAGGGCAGCCACAGGAGCTTATCTTGGTGTCCCCTGCCAAGCCTTGCAGAATCCTCACATGGAGTATCTGCAATGCGAGTATTTGTTGAGCCAAATTTATCTCAAAATTCTTCTGTCCATCAAGACAGATTGTTTTTAACTCATATGGTATTTGGATACAAAACAGTCAACTTTCATGACCCCAGATGGGTCAGCAGATCAGAGACTGCACAAGAAAAACACTTGACCTCTGTGAATTCCAACTAAGATATTCATGTTTCCTGGTTCTGTCAAAATACCGTTATCTCTAAGCAGAAAGAAAGGTTAGTATTCTGAAGGCCTGTTGGAGGTTTTCTGTTTGGTCTCTCCTTAGATCATAGTGAGCATTCCATTCACTGGTAACAAAAAGACTGGTACTAACTTATTATAGAATTCAGCAATCAACACTTCAAAGAGTCACGAAACACACATGTTTGTTCCCTTGGCCTTTTAAGTACCCACTTCATGGGGAAGAGCTTTTGCCCTCAGCCAAACAAGTACCCTTTCTTTTTCAAGTATCATCAAAATTCATATTAATGAAATTTTGACGATTTTTGAAGATCATTCATTGACTTAATAGAGATTTGCATAACCACCACATGCCAGACAGTGTTCTAGATGCTGGTGCTTATTAGCATGAGTAGTATGAACAAAGCATCTCCTGCCCCCTTCCCCTCCACACACACCTGCTCTCTTGTACTATACATTCTCGCAGGGAAGGGACAAACAGGAAACAAAGAAGGTAAATATAATATAGTAAGTCTGATAGAGAGAAATGCTAAGAGAAAAGGAAAGTAGGGAAGAAGCTTCAAGAGAACAGAGGGGAGTAAGGTCTTGTAAATGGCAAGATTACAGAAAAAAGTAACAAAGACATCAAACTTGTATGCCTATGTTCACCCTATGGTGGTTACAATAATAATAATAATTATTATTATTATATGTTAATCATCTTTCTAGAAAATGTACCAACTAAGCTGATACATAAGAATAGGCAGAAATTAGACTAATGATAATTAGGCTAATGATAATATATTGATCAACAGGCACTCAGACAAGCAATTTCATGTGTTATCCCATGAACTGTCACAATATCCCATGAATTCCATGTGTTATCCCATGAATCCTCTAGGGAGGAGGTGATATTTAACCAGTAAAGATAAGGAAACAGCACAATGAAGTTATTGGCCTGACATCACAAACCTAGCGGCAGAGTTGGATGTGACTCCAGGCCCCAGGCTCTTGGCACTAAACTGCCCTTTGCACCAATCCCAAGATATTATTTGAAACAACAGATTCAAATAAATATTTCCAGGAAATATAGGGGATACCTTATTTTCTAGAAGACAGAACAGATGTTTGATGTTCCACTTCTGGAGAGATTTACTAAATTTAATCCCTTCGCTTCACTCTAAATTACACTAAATTGTGTGTGTGTCTTTCAGGGCAGAAAGTACCCAGTATTCCATAACTTTGAGCATTCTTAAGTTTTTACATTTAAACAAAAAGGTTGCTATAATTTATGAAAGCAAAATAAGGCAAACCTACAGTGTGACTCAAGAATGAGCTCAAGAAAAAAGAAACCCAAAGCTGATTAGACCAAGGTTACTAGCAAAGATTTGCGAGGACAGAAGCAAATCCTTTGCTCCCTGAGCCACCCAAATCCTAGACTGCCAACTCAAAAACAAGAGCTGGGTTCTTAGGAAAAAGTTAGTGAAAGTATGTGGACCGACATGAAAATTCACCCCTCAGCAGCAGAGAGCAAGGCAAAACTCTCTAATTCCATGCTATGCTCAGGCAATGTAATTATGTTTTAATATTTATATCTTGCTTTATTCCAGGAACGATAAGATAAACTAGATGTAGAAGAGAAAACGACAGGAGGAAAATATGGATAACAACATAGAATGGAGATAGGAATGGAGCTAATACAGAAATACAGGCCATCAAGACCTAAACATTTGTAGCAAGTGTAGAGGGGATAAATATTTAGATATAAGCTGGCTAGCAGCCAATCAAAGAAGAAAACCTAATCAGTTACACTACCCAGTGTCTGGAAGATAAAATACGTCAGTAGTGTTCATATAAGAGTAGGCATTATTAAATGATGTCCTAGCTCCCCGCAAATAAATCATTTCCAATTGATGAAAGACAGAAGAGGAGTGAGCTTCATTTTGCACAAAAAAGGTGACAAGATGGAGTGGACAGATTATAGGCTCCTTTCCTTACAGATAACCTTGATTGTTGTAAGGATTAAAGGACACCATATTTGTAGTGCCTGGTAGGCTCTAACCCATGATAGGGGCTCAACAAATTGTGGTCATATGATGAAGATGAAGATCAGAAAGAAGATAATGGAGAGAAGGAAGAGGTGGAAGAGGAGGAAGACTTCTTCAAGACAACTTTAGCAATTACTCATTAAACAGTCTTGCTGAAGTGATCATGTCTCTAGTCCTCATCTATAAGATTGGGAATATTATCTATTTCAAGGTTTAATGTGAGAATTAAGTGTGATAACACATATGCAAGGATTTTTTTTAATGAAGCTACCTTTTACAAGGAAGCTATGATTGCTAAGCATTTATTCTGTGATCACTCACACAGAGCCATACATAGCTGGCCCTAAGTGAGTGTTCTCATCCTATGGTGATGGAGAGTCATGGAGGTAAAACCTCCTATCCTTTCCACTGTCTGCTGTAGACACATTTGTTCTCTTCTGTCTAAAGGCTTTCACATGTACTGTTCCCTCTGCCTTGAACAATCATCTTCTCTTGCTACCCTTCACTTAGAATCACATACCTTTCATTCTGACATATAATCATAGGCAGAATAGTCTCAGCCCTTTTCTGTGAAAGTCTTCCCTCCCTTTCCTTACTGACTTTCATGTATCTCACAGTGCCCTGTTTGTCTCTGGTCATAACATTGCCTTGCAACATTCAGTGTGCTTGTCCAGACCCTGACACTGGACCCTAAGGTCCTCAAAGGTAGGGAATATGTCTCCTCCTTACCACTGTAGTTGTGAACATGTAGCCCAGCATCAGCACATGGAAGGAATTCAGTAAATATTCATTGAATCATAAAAAAGTAAAAGTGGATTCAAAGTCATGTGATTCTTCCTTTTTCTCCTAAGATACTGTGATGCTGAACTGGTTGTCATTTTTTCTTGCACTGAAGATGTAGCATCCACACTCTCAAGTGGAATTAACAAGTGCTAGAAATTATACTTAAACCTGTGCTCATTCATGTTTCAAAGCCACCTTCCAGAAAGCTTAGGAATATTAAAAAAAATTGTTAGATGTGAATATTTTTCATCTAAGAGCATTTAGAAAGGTTCAATAAGTCAGTTCAGCAAACATTTATCTTGAACCAAGTCCTTTTTTTCTAAGCTTTTTACAACTTTGTTCAGTTCAAAAGAAATGTAATCTCTTATATTATTCCTTCATTTGTTTATAAATCATTAATAAGATTTGAATGAGCTTTTAAAGATGAAAAAAATCACCTTTCATAGATTTAAAGCAGCTTTTTCTCTCAAATATGGATGTCATTTTTTACAGAAGAAAATCTGAAATACACCAAGATACCATTTCCTCCTAATCTGTACCATTTGAAGTACCAAATTTGACTAAATACATTTTCCTATTATATTTCTACATTTTCAGAATGTACCTCAGATTGCAGTGGGCCATTCAAAACTACTCAGCAAGTCAGCTATCAAAAGCTTCAGACATTTTAAAGCAAACAGTGAAAGGACATTAAATGTTTTGGTCATCTATAGCAACAAAGAGCTGTTGAATGGAAAAATAAAATTACTAGGGCTACTTAGTGAAGCTAACACCCAACATATGACCTTTCTTCACGACCTTATAAATATCTTCCACATCACAAGCGGTGCCAGAATTGAATAGAGAGACTTTAAAACAAGGCTGTTTATAGGCAATAAGCTATTATCCTCTAGGACTTAGCAAACTGGCTGTCAGCCAATCTTATATTTGGATACTCCTGGAAGGATAAAATATGACAGTTAATTGATTTATGTGAGAAGAGTAAAATATCTTAAACAAAAATATAGCCCATGCCAGTCAAATGCTGCAGAAGAGTATTTCCTCAGAAAGCCACATCAACAATATCAGACACATGTAAGCAGAATATCTTAAATAATAGTAAATAATGTATTAATGCTTACTCTGGAAATTCTCTTTCTCCCTTTACTCATTGGCTATGAGCTTGTACAACTCCTTCAAATTGAGCCAATCTGCAGGTACTCCAAAATCACTGCAGTTGATAGATAAGAGGTCTGTTCTAATATATTTTATAATAAAATTTCCACATGGTACCTTAAATCCATGCTAAATCAATCTATCTCATATAGAGATAATGTGTAAAAGACTCTAGTGGCCAAATGATTCAACTCTAGTTTTGCAGCTAAGATTACTTGTCCCCTGTTATGTAACAGGGGGTTATTCATAGAGATTGTTCATAAGCAGGTTATTCATAGAGCCAAGTCTAGAATGCAGGTCTCCTGACCCTTGCTCAGGGCTCCGTCCACTACCCCAACTCAAATCTTGAAAGCCTACTTCCCATGAGTAACTCACTGTTGCAAAGCTGTGTTAAAGCATGCACATGTGCACACATGTATATACACACACACCCCTTTAAAGAGCATTGTATTACTCTGTTCTTGCACTGCTATAAAGAACTACCTGAGACTGGGTAATTTATGAGGAAAAGAGGTTTAATTAACTCACAGTTTCACAGGCTGTACAGGCAGTAATGGCTGGGAGGCCGCAGGAAACTTACAATCACGGCAGAAGGCGAAGGGGAAGGGAGCATGTCTTCACATGTCAGAGCAGAAGATTGAGAGTGAAGGGGGAAGTGCCAGACACTTTTAAACCATCAGGCCTTTTGAGAACTTACTACCACGAGAACAGCAAGAGGGAAATCTGCCCCTATGATCCAATCACCATCCACCAATTGCCTTCCTCAACATTGGAAATTACAATTTTACATTAGATTTGGGTGGGGACACAGAGCTAAGCTATATCAATATCTACAGTTTGCTTGATTAAGAAACAATTTGTACACATTCCTGAGTCCACCCAGAAGGAGTGAAGTATTGTCTGAATGGGAAGTGTAGGGAAAGAAGTTGCTAGAAGCAAAAAGGGGACTATTCTCTAAAAGATTTGTAATCAAGCTAAAGAGAAGAAACAAAGATACAGGCAGAAAGAAAGCCATGGTCATAGAAAGTAAATAGTGTGTTCACTCAGAATAGCAAAGGGTTTGCACCACAAGTATGGCCAGTAAAATCAGTGGAGAAGAGGACTCAAAGAATGGCTGGGAAGTGTAGAGGAGTCAAGAATCCTAAAACTCTGGATGTGAGACAGAATGTTCCCTTGATGAAAGTCCCAGGTATCTCACTGGTATTGGTAGAGAACAGGATTTCCTAAAGGAGGCAATCTGGTCAGAACATACCCATTTGTCCCTGACACAGAGGAACTTCCATTTGTGTTCACATCTCATCATTGTGATTCTGTGATTAATGCATGATCCCTGCATCAAATTCCAGCTGGAGGACCTCTTGCTTCCACTTGCAGTTTCAGACTTGCTGCAGTTTTCAATTAGCCCTTGTCTCCTCATCTACTGAAAAGATCAATAGTCAAACACCAGCAAGACCAAGGCCAAGCACTAAATCTAAGAACCACAGGCAGAATGGAGTTTAAGGCTGCCAAGCCAGGCATTTGAAGATGGGCTATGATTAGACAAGAAAAAAAGCCACTGAAAAAACTAATGAGGATATGTTTGCAGTGGGTGTTTAGGCTAGAATCAGGGGACAGAGGCGGGAAAGGTATGCAGTGGCTGGCTAAATGTAGCTGGTATGATTGGCATGTGAAAGACACAAAAAAGGAAAATTCTTATTTATAATCATTCTACTCTATGTTTTCAAAAGACATTTGAACATACACTAAGGCTAACTGCTATGGATAGATGTCTTTTCATTTGTAATCCGCAATAGGACAATCAATGTTTTCCCAATCTGATGAATATTCTTATTAGTTCAGAGAAACAAAATCGTATGTTTGACTCTGTACTTTCAATGGCCCTAGTAATTTCCAACAAAGAATTGTAAATTAATCCAGGAGGACACTGTAGGGTTTCTTTCACTGTATTTCTTTCCAAAAGTAGTTGTGGCCCTGATGAACCACAAGCTCTGTGATGCCCAGTCACTTTACTCCTCCAAGTCCCTCTTGCATCATCTGCAAAATTAAGGCATTAGTTCCAAAGACCTCTCCTTTCTCTCTTACCTTAGCAAGCCATAAATCTCAGAATGTATTCTGGATTTGGCCTGAGTACATCTTTACATAGACATTTTATCTATCTTGCTACAATAACAACCACATGCCCCAGATGGGAAAACTATGCTGGAAAAACCCCAAGGCTCTGTCAGCATAATGCATGGGTGTGGTGAAGACAGGCAACTAGATTGTGTGTGAGTCAAAAACATGATTAGAAAACGGCAGATTCCGATAAACAGCTCAAGCTCATGGAATGTAGCTCAGAAAGACAGCATAAAAAAATAGTCCATAGATTCAGAATATCACAGGTCAGACAGGATAATGAAAACCAAATAAAACAAGGGAAGGGAAAAGATGCTTTTAGAGTGATACTACAGTAAAGCATTGCTAATTACCATTTGGTTATTGATACCAAGCCTACATTTTTATTTAGGTGACTTTTAAACTTTCTTACCCTCATGATTTGTGGTCAAATCACATCACCGCTCACCTCTCTCACCCCAAAATGAAATTCCACATTATCCAGAAATGTGTGATTTGCATTTGAGAAAATTTTGAGTTTTTCAAACAATTAGGTTAGGTTTGAGGAAAACAAAAATGGAAAAGAAACATCCCTCCTAATTATTTCCACTCTGAATATTTTTTTAAAACAAGATAGTTGCTTCCTATGAAACAAACCTGCACGTTCTACACATGTATCCCAGAAATTAAGTTTTAAAAAAATTTAAAGATAGTTTCAAAGAACACCAAAACTTTATCATAATCTCCACTATTATCTAAAATTTTGCTCATCACTTATTTCAGAATTTGAAGGTAAACAGAAACTATTTCTCACTCCCATTACATAACTGAAGATACAGAGGTTCAAAGAAGTCAAGTAACTTGATCAAGGCCACACAGCTGAAAACAGGAATCTGGGCTGTAGGTTTCTCTAAGTCTTAGACTACCCTGCCTGGCACGCCTCTTGTTTGGAGCAAAATGCTAGGCAACAAAGCTCCCACAGGCAGCCTTTTGGCAGAAATCTACTTCTGTTGGGGGTGAATGTGCTGAACCCCAATTGCTAAGAATAGCTCAAAGCACCTTGGAAGGAGTGCTGGTTTCTAAAGAAATCCCCACTTAAGGAGTGTGCCTCCTTCTCCTCAGCCCATCTGTCGTTATGAATCTCGAGTAACGCATCAGAGATCATTCAATCTATGGAAACATATTGAAGGTATTATATATGTCAGAGATGCCTTCTCTCATATTTCCATTAAAAGCTCCCAGCTATGCCAAAAATGTTTCATTCCCAAATAAGGCACATTTCAGTAAATGAGATGATGGATAGGACTTAAAGAACCCTCTAAGGAAGAAAGAAAGTTCCAAAAGGAGAGGGAAAACTTGCCAAAAAAGAAAACTGCAAGCAGTCTCATAAGAAAGGGTTTCTTTCTTTAATAATACACTGTCTTTTAAGGCCTGTAACCTGCAAAGCACAACTTTCCATTTGTGTCACTTTTCCAAACTTCTATTTCAAAATTAGATAGCAAAGATCAGTGGACCAAAAAGTAGACAGAAATGAGTCTATGTGGATATGCATGTGTTTGTGAACATACATGTACAGGTTCTCCTGTGATCGTGGGATGCATTGTTTATTGGAAGAAATGCAATGATCCTAAAAGTGTTCATTTCCAAATCTTTTTCCGGTTTCAACCAGTGGCCTCAGTTTTGTGATGTACATTTAAACTTCAAAGGATCTTTCTACTTCAGGGAAGACCTTTCTCTGACAAATATGAAATTTCCAGTCTGTTTCAGATACAAGGTGAGAAACTGGAGATACGGTTGTGACCAGGATAGACCAAGTCCTGCTCACATTTAGATTATAGTCTATCGAGAAAGTCTTAAACTCACATCTTTAGGACAACTTGTTACACATCTGTCAATGAGATCTGAAGAGAGTACCTAAATTCTAGAGACATGGCAGAGAGCAGCTAACTCATTTATATCTCTAATTCTCTAGATAACCTCAACACTTACAACTTGGAATCCTTGCAAGGTCTGAGGATATCTGTGCCACCATACTTCAGAAAAGAGACATAACGAAAACTACTGAGGTGATTCTTCCTATTCATTTGAAGCTACCCTTGCCCCAATGCTTTAGTAATTACCAAGCCTCTGGTTATTGTTCAGGTATTATCTTGCTTGACCTCACTCTGACATGTGCTAATGAAGATTATTTCTATATATACACCCAGCACTCCACATAGTAGATACTCAATTAATACTATGTATGATTAAAAAATAGAAATGGTAATCTTTATCATAGAGATGCAATATAGTCATAATACATTCAGTTTTTAAAATCCTTTAGTTTTCATAGTACAGTTAATGCTATTAAAATAAATGAATATTACATGCTATTATTTTATAAGCAAATTTTTTACTTGTGAATTTTATCACTCTACATATTTGATGCTCCTTTACCCTCCACCTTCATGGAGGGTAATTCAATGGCTTTTTTTTTTTTTTGAGACAGAATTTAGCTCTTGTTCCCAGGCTAGAGTACAATGGCACAATCTTGGCTCACCGCAACCTCTACCTCCTGGGTTCAAGCAATTCTCCTGCCTCAGCCTCCCAAGTAGCTGAGTTTACAGCCATGCACTACCACATCTAGCTAATTTTGCATTTTTAGTAGAGACAGAGTTTCTCCATGTTGGTCATGCTGGTCTTGAACTCCCAACCTCAAGTGATTCGCCCACCTCAGCCTCCCAAAGTCCTGGGATTACAGGTGTGAGCCACTGCACTTGGCCATTCAATAGCTTTCTATTGGACATTCCAAAAGTGTTCAACTGAACACATCAACACATGCTTTGTTCACTTAACAAACACCCAGGAATGCCTAGAACATAGAAGGGAGTTGGCATCAATATAAGCCACCAGTCGGTGTAATATGTCATCGACTGATCACACAAAATGTTAATAAAAACAAAATTGGTTGCCCAGTTCAGTTTTAAGGCACCACAGGAGATTTGATTATTGTATTTATGCTTTTTCACCTTCCTCTGGTTCTAGAATCTATCCTCCTGTTACACATTCCTGACGTTTTCCACCTCCCACTTGCATGAAGATCAAATAGGCTAATCTCCCCCTTTCTCTCTCTAGCAATTGAGTCATGATTTCTATGCAAATAATCAATATGCTGTATAAACACGAGTTCAGTGCCCTCTCTATTTTAGAAAAGAGCCAATTATCTATCCATTCATGTGCAGTGGTGTGATATTGGCTCACTGCAACCTCCGCCTCCTGGGTGCAAGTGATTCTCATGTCTCAGCCTCCCAAGTAGCTGGGATTACAGAAATAAGCCACCATGCCTGGCTAATTTTTGTATTTTTTGGTAGATACGGGATTTCACTATGTCAGCTAGGCTGGTCTCGAACCCCTGACCTCAAGTGATCCACTCACCTCAGCCTCCCAAAGTGCTGAGATCACAGGCATGAGCCACTGCACCTGGCCTTACAACACCATTTTCTGCAGAAGCAAAACTCTTCCCGTTAACATTGCCACTGCACTTGGCCTAACTTAGTGTCTGGAAGGTTAGTATTATTCTTTCTACTACACCAATAGAGATTAAGTTACATTATTTTAAAATAATTCTTCAGCATTCCTATCATTCTTTATTCTGGAAATAAAACAAATAAATGGTCAAACCATTCTCCATTCTAGGTTCCAAAGACCTTGACTGGCTGTCATCCAATCCACACAGCATTCTCATAACTATTTGTTATTCCAAAGGATTTAAACAGGTTTTCTCCTCCTAATGGCAGCAATAATATTACTTTTCTATCTCTCTGTAAGGGAGCACTGCAAAATCTGGAAAATTTCAAAAGTATCATCTATTATTTTACCTTTATTAAAATCATATTAAAACGTACTATTATGCCCATTTTACAGATAACAAAACTGATCTCAAGCAAGTTTAATGGCTTGCTCCAGTTAAAATAGCTGCTAAGTGAAGAGCCCAAGACGCAACGGGGTCTCTTAAAGTCTCAGTCCACAGCCTTCCCCCATAATCTTCTTGCCACATTTTCTTGTCCCCTACTGGTGTTCAGAACATGCTGTCTCCAAAACACACATTCCTGAACACAAACCTCTCTTCTTTTTTTCCCATAAACTCACTGCCTTCAGGAACTCTTTCAAAATTAAGAGGAAAAAGATATCTGAAGCAAAGAACTAGAGAGAAATTGTAGGGATGTTTTTACATGTGTGCTTTCTTTAAAATGCAGCTTCCTTGCAGATATTAATGATTTCACAAATGTTATCCAGGCTGGGCATATTTGTGGAGGCCCAACACAGTTTATGCTTACCAAGGGATGGAGTATCAGACAGCATGTCACTGAGGGAGAGGGTGTTAGGGATAGAGGACAGACCTCAGAATCTCCTGTCTCTAATCACTTAGGCACCTTTCCAACTGGGCTATAAAAGCAGCAGCACTCTCAGTTGTCTGATGCATTCCGACACAGTAAAGAACAGCCATAAGCAGGACCCTGCCACATGCTACTCACACTGGCCTGGAGGCAGCCACGCTCCTCCTTCAACAGCAATTTCTCATGTCTGCCCATTTATGAGAAACCTTCATGACTATGTTACAGTCAAGAGTCAGAGGTTCCTATCACTTGTTCAAGGAAGTCTCAAGTCACTTTGCCTCTTTCTAAATTCATCTCCTGTGCAACCTTCCAAGCCCTGCAATGCACACACGTGTGCTCTCAACACCACCTCCATCACAGCTAAAATGAATCAGACTCTTTCTTCATTTATGTTGAAAAACTCTATTCCAAAAAGGACTTTAAGCATCCTAGGCCAGGGAGATACTCTCAGCCCCACCTTCTTTCCTCAATTAATAACTTTCTCACCACCACAACTTGGCCCTCTCTATGATAGTAACCAAACTAAAATCATCCTTGATGTGGCACTTTTTTAAAAAAAAAACATAGTAAACAGTTTAATTATTCATTTTTCATCATGAACACCCACGAACTGAAGAAAACACAACATGGTCAGATAAGTTAAATGAAGTATCCCAAGACAGAAGCAGATGATCCTGGAAGAATGCAGCTTACACAAGGATGGCTTTCCTCAGGTTTCACCAGCTCCAGAACACCCTTTGCCTTCACTCCTACTCCTATTTCTCTCCAAGCTGCCTTTCTCCCTGTTTTTCTGCAAGTGATTTCTATTTTTAAATCTAGCCCCATCATCTTTGCCTCTGAAGATCTGTTTCCAGCTTGGACTGGAGGATGGAGTGTCTCCTTCCTCTGTGTTTCTGGAGTTTTGTCCATGTCTCCATTCTATCATATCTCACATGGCATTGTAATCAGTTGGTAGTTTTTTTTTTCTTTTTTTTTTTTTTTTTTTGAGACAGAGTTTCACTCTTGTTACCCAGGCTGGAGTGCAATGGCGCGATCTTGGCTCACCGCAACCTCCGCCTCCTGGGTTCAGGCAATTCTCCTGCCTCAGACTCCTGAATAGCTGGGATTACAGGCACGCACCACCATGCCCAGCTAAATTTTTTTTGTATTTTTAGTAGAGACGGGGTTTCACCATGTTGACCAGGATGGTCTCGATCTCTTGACCTCATGATCCACCCGCCTTGGCCTCCCAAAGTGCTGAGATTACAGGCTTGAGCCACCGCGCCCGGCAGTTGGTAGTTTTTTTTACCCACCTCTCACAGTAGATTAGGAGATCCTCAGGAAGATAAACTATGTCTTCATTATAATTGTCTCTAGGACCTGCTAAATCTGGCGTGTAGCCATCCTTCACAAGTATTTGTTCACTGCCTCTTATAGTACCATGGCGTCATCTGAGTACCTGCTGATACCTTTGTGTTAGCATTTTAGTGTCTTAGCTAGGACTCTATGTCTTGTGTTTATCTTTACCATCAAACTAAGCTTCTTGGGGGCAGGAGGATGGCATTTCTTTCTGGCATTCTCACAGCACCTACCATAGTGCTTCGCTCATGGTTGATGTTCGAAGATACATAATTATCAACAGTAATTATCATTCCCCTGTAGAGGTGTGGAACTGCCAATAACGAAAGTCTCAGATTGACCATATATTCGTCATATTGTTCCCAAACAGAATGCAGTCTTTAGTCCAAGAATAGGATGCCAAGCCCTTGCAGGCATTCATGCCACTTGACTGCCTCTGTCTCCTTTGAGTCATGGTACCTGCCCATCAGACCTCCTTTGGCTGAGCTGAGATGAGAAACTGCGAGTATAAAAGGCATCCTTTTTCTTCATGAGAGCACAATCACATAAAAATAAGCATAAAACATTAATATGAAGGATGATGGCACCTAAAATTAGGAATGTGTAGAAGCCACTTAAAGTGCAATGAATGACTAGTAGCAACATGGTCAAATTCCAACCACTATCTGAGATCAACCGTCTTGTCATTTCTTGGTTCTTAGGTAGATATGAGCTCAAGGTGTAACAAAGCATGGAGCAAAATGAAAATTATAATTCACTCGTGCTATGGTTAATTTTAGTACTAACTGGTAACCACCAAAGTGAATGGTAAGCTTGACAAAACATACATTAACCCCTTCCCTGCTGGTAAACATTAGAATCCTCTAACATTCCCCCATTCCTAAAAAAGTAGGGGATAATTTCTTTGACAAAGACAAAGCCTTAGAGAGAAAATGAAATGTAATTTATATCAGGGTATGACTTTGTGATAAATAATTCAGAAATAATTTTAATTTAAGAATATCTGTTAAAACATTGTCGATGCACAACTATATACCTACACTGCCCAAGACACTGACCCTTACTCATACAAAATGTGGGTATTGAACACTTGAAATGGGGCTAGTCCAAACGGAGATGTGTGGTACGTATAAAATACACTTCCAAACATGTAGACTTACTAAAAACATGTGAAATACCTCATTAATCGTTTTCATATAAATTTCATGATATACTTTCGATATAATGGGTTAAATAAAATATATTATTGAAATTAATTTTACCTGTTTATTTTTACTTTTTTGATGTAGTTACCATAAAATTTTAAATTATATATGTGGCCTGCATTTTATTTCTATTGGATAACACTACTATAGACGACACGGCAGCGAGACCCAGTAAAACGTGGCGTATGCTACAATTCACACTGTTTTCCTCAAACTCCAAGTGCAGGTAAGACAGTCTGGGATCAGCTTTAAGGACATGTAGTAAAATTGACCACAGCAGAAACAATAAAACTTGTATCCAAATTTAAATGGAACTAAGGGGAGACGAAACAAGGAAAATAGAAAAGAATGGAAAGTTCCAAAACCGTAACCTTTTGATCACAGAAAATAGCATATGCACTCCTCTACTGGAGACACATACTGAGACACTACCTCCTCCTTCCTCAACTCCTTCATACCTAGCTCCCTGATGAAAACCCGTCAGGTCACCCCTCCCAGTAACTGTCCTCAGGAGACACTAAACAGTACAGAGCTTGGTAATGGGAGACAGACACTCCTTCTGCTACTATGGATGGATAGTTACTGATATCTGATGGATAGTCACTAATATCTGATGCAAATTTCCAGGTGTTCCTTATGGGAAGGACGGTAGTCTTTGGTCTTTTCAAATGGACAAGTATAATTTATTTCTTATGTTTCCATTAGAAGCACAAGAGGGGAAGCCCAGAGGGGGATAATATTTACAAAATAGAAAGTAATTACCTTTCTTTTTCCTCCAACTTCCAAGACAGGGAGGAAAATTCATTGATGAGTATTTATTAGCTAATGATGAAAGGGCACTTCAAAAATGAAAATGGCTCTAAAATGCACTGCATTATCCTGATTGCTGAAAATGGAGACTAACGGGAAAGGGCGCTCTATAAAATGTCCTCTGCAATTGGCTCCGTCTCTCATGAGCCACTCAGATTCCTTTGTCCCTCCCACGATAATAACTTGTCTTCATGGTCATAGCCAAGAACACATTCTTTGTTTGGTTACATAAGCTTCTAAAAATAGCAATTTATCATGGAAATGCTAAAAGATCCTTGAACATAGCATTTTAATGGACTATTAAGTTATTGCAGTGTCTGTTTTCTTTAACATATTATAATTAAAGATAAAACCTTTTGGGGCACTTTTCAAACTAGAAGTATATCAGTCTCATGCTTTGGATATTTCTTCATCTTGAAAAACATGAAGAAAGGTTTCCTGTGGTCAAAGAAGTTTTACCACAGGCAGGGAGATGAATTTTCTCCTCATTATTGAGGTACAATTAAAAAAAAAAGAGGAGGCTAATTCAAAGTGTAATTTATTTTTTCTGTCTGTCTAGCTAGGTTTGATAAATGAATTCAAAGTAAAAGAATCTGAGAAATTAGCTGGCAGAATATTTAAAGGAAACCTAATAATGCATTTCTCATTTCTTCTTTAGTTGAGAACTTTATAACTGAAAGAATTCCAAAAAATAATCTAGTTAATTTCCCTCTAAAACCAGAAGGGCAGTCTATGGCCATACCACCCTGAATGCTCCCGATCGCGTCTAAAACCAGAAGGGTAACGTACCCACCAAAGTTATACGGCAGGGCTGGCTCCCTGTCCTCTGTCCTGCATCACGTGTTATCACTCTCCTTAGCACCCAGTGAGTGAACCAGTAGATAAATGAATGAAAGAAAGAAAGAATAAAAGAAATGACTCAAATAGAACTTGGGTACTCTTGGAGGTATATGATACCAATGTGCTAAGCTGGGGCCACAGAAAGTAGAAAAGAAACATAAAGAACTGTAGTGGACTTTCTTCACAAAACTCACAAATGACCAAGACAATATAAAGAGCCACAAAGCCTTCCTATACAGTCAACTTCTTCAGTGTTTTTGTACTTTTTAAATTTATTTTTATTTTATTTTGTAATTTTTGAGAGAGGGTCTTGCTCTGTCACCTACGCGGGAGTGCAGTGCCGTGATCATAGCTTCCTGCAGCCTTGACCTTCCGAGCTCAAGCAGTCCTCCCACCTCAGTCTCCTAAGCAGCTAGGACTACAGTTGTGTGCCACGTTGTCTGGCTAATTTTTTCTTTATTTTTTTGGTAGAGATGGGGTCTCCCTGTGTTGCACAGGCTGGTCACAAGATCCTGGGTTCAAGTAGTCTTCTTGCCTTTGCCTTCCAAAGTACTGAGATTACAAGCATGAGCTACCATGCCTAGCCCAGTGTTTTGCTTTTTTTTTTTAAATAATTTTTTAAAATTGAGATTAAATGCACATCACATAAAATTAGCTTTTTTTAAGGAAACAATTTAGTAGGATTTAGTAAATTTACAATATTGTACAACCACCACCACCACCTCTAACTAGTTTGAAAACATTTTTTATTATTATTTTTTTTTTGAGATGGAGTTTCGCTCTTGTTACCCAGGCTGGAGTGCAATGGCGCGATCTCGGCTCACCGCAACCTCCGCCTCCTGGGCTCAGGCAATTCTCCTGCCTCAGCCTCCTAAGTAGCTGGGATTACAGGCACGCACCACCACGCCCAGCTAGTTTTTTGTATTTTTAGTAGAGACGGGGTTTCACCATGTTGACCAGGATGGTCTCGATCTCTCGACCTCGTGATCCACCCGTCTCGGCCTCCCAAAGTGCTGGGATTACAGGCTTGAGCCACCGCGCCCGGCCCTGAAAACATTTTTAACATCCCCAAAGAAAACTCCATACCCATTCAGCTTTCCATTTTCCTCTTCCATAGCCCCTGGAAACCACTAATCTGCTTTCTGTTTCTATAGATCCACCTATTCTGGAGATTTCATATAAGTGGAATTACACAACATGTAGTGTTTTGTATCTGGCTCCTTTCACTTAATATAATGTTATCAAGGTTCATCCATGCTGTAGCATGTATCAGTACTACTTTATTCCTTTTCATGGCTGAATAATATTCATATATATATATATCACCATGTAGTCAACTCTTTCTTAACTGTATGTAACTTATGTGTGATAACTTTTGACTTTCAGTACTCACTGAACTCCCTGCCATCAATTAACGTACTCTTAAGAGTCCTCACTCAGAAGCCAGTCATTGTTTTAAAAAATGGAGAGCTGTTTTAATATTGAATCGAGTCAATATAATGACTCTCTTTGTAAAATTGGTAATATTCTACAAAGCATTTCTAACGACAACCCAAGGAAGTAAGTACTATTATTATTATCTTTGTTGTGAAGATGAGAAGACTTTGCTGTAGTGAGCTGAAGTAGCCATTCAGTGTCACCCCTGGTAAATGGCAAGACCAGAACTGGACCAAGCCTTCCCTTTCCATCTACTGCCCAGGGTCCGAGCTCAAAACTTATTCCATTTTCAGAGGGAAGAGATATGAAACTCTGAGGTACTCACTGCACATTGCCCAGCCCCACTCACTCTACTTTGTTCCAGTAATTGAGGAAATTCCAGGAGCAGTGAGATAAGAGTCCTGTAGATGAGGGGGCTTGAATTAAGGAAGTTCCCAGACAAATCTCCAAAGAGAGACAGGAATAGATATGAAGACAGAGCACACTCTCAGAGCAAAGCTTCAGGATATGTCAGAAGTAAGGAGAGAGATAAAATGGAGCAGGAATTAGGTTTATTTGCTGTTCAGTGGTGGGTTGATTGGTCCAAATCAGAGCTTGACGTAAATTCCAGAGTTAAATAGAGATATTATGGAAAGTCGGCCATTATGACAGCCTAGATAATTGAGATGTCAATAATTGTACATGCCTTTCAAAAACTCAAATGATACAGCATAAGTTCTCCTCATAGGCACAGTGCTTTAAAGTTTATACAACACTTTCACATCCATTATCTCCTGAGGTCCTCATAACAACCCTGTGAATTAGGATGGGTATTTTTCTACCCATTTTCTTGATGCAGAAATTGATAAGGAAAGTTGAAGCCTGTAGCCACACACCCAATAAGTCATGAATCCGGGACTCAAACGAAAGTTTCTTAAGCCTGTAAGTCTTGAATTCTCTCTGCAACACCAAGCCACCTCAGGCCAACTTCAAGGGAAAAACAATTATCCTAAATTAGTTTGCAAAAAGCAAAAGAGCCGAGAAATAAACACTGCTCCAGGCAGGAGAAATAGCAAAACACGACATCTCACACTGTTGATAGGGAAGAGGATATGGCTTCGTCTTGAGCGTTTCTCATTTGGTAACTCACACACATCCCTTTTCAAAATCTTAAGTCATGAGACAAAGGTTATGTCTGAGACAGTAGGAATGTAGCCTACCACCTGTAAAGGAGGAGTTGAAGGTTTTTCCAAAGTTCAGATCTTTTCAAATCAAAATAGCTTCCGTTAATCCAGGGATATGCACAGTTACATTTTATTCTGAAACACTGGGCATTTTATTTTGTCTATAAGATTACTCCTTCTTCTTTAATTACAAGCACTTACTCAGGAAAGAAGCTTTTCTGTGACACTGTCATGTTATTTTTCTAAAAATAGAATAAAGCCGGGTGCGGTGGCTCACACTTGTAATCCCAACACTTTGGGAGGCTGAGGCAGGCAGATCACTTGAGGTCAGGAGTTTGAGACCAGCCTGGGCAACATGGCAAGAGCCCGATCTTAACTAAAAATTTAAAAACCTAGCCGGGCATGGTGGCGCATGCCTGTAATCCCAGCTACTCATGAGGCTGTGACATGAGAATCGTTTGAACCCAGGAGGCAGAGGTTGTGGTGAGCCAAGATCATACCACTATACTCCAGCCTGGGTGACATACATACATAAATACAATAAAAATAGAATGACTCAAATCTGGGGCCTCTTCATTGGGCTGTAGGGCTCTGAGCTCAATCATCAGTCAAGAAGAAATGGGCTGCTCTTCCCCAGTTTGAGGGATCCAAATAGAAGATCCCCCCCGCCCAATCACAGTTGTGGAAGGCCCACTAGCTCACCATCACTACCATTTTGTTCTACTGCTAACATCTTGGAAGCTCCTTATACATCATACTATGGAAATAGGAGAGGATCTTACAGTATCTGGGATTTATAGGCATAAATTCCATTAGCCAGCCTCACAACTAATTATTATTCTAACACTCAGTGTGAGGTAAATTATGATTGATGGTAATACATGAGGAGTAATGATTTATTTTAGTCCCTCTAAACAGTAGAATATTATCTGTGTTTATGCCAAGGTGGGGTGGAGGGCCAGTGTGTGGGAAGGAGGGAGAAAATGGTCACTAGTGAATGTTTTGCCCTTCTTTCTAAAAGCTTATCAGACCTCACGTGGACTGACCTTGGACATAAATCAGATGAGTGGAAACTTAGATATCTGTGTGTTTGGTTGAGTTCTGATTCATTTCATTATTGTCTAAGTGGTTAGGCAAATTTTGACCTATCGTGTCTCCCACTCTCTAGCTTCTGCTGCTCAGCACTGGGTGACCTTGGTGAAACATTACGGCCCTAGCACTACCATGGTGTCTGGTAACGCAACCTGAATCCGGAATCAGGTGCCCTAGACTTGAATCTTGCATTTGTCATTTATTAGTCACGTGACCTTACCTAAGCAGCAAGCAGGCTGATAAGCCTGCATTTGTTCAGCTGGGTACAGAAAATAATACACCTACTTCTCGGCACTGTTAAGGAAATAAAATAATGTATATTTTTAAAACTTGAATGCTTTAAAATGCCATTCAAATATGATTTATCTACCCACTATACACATGCAAGTCACTATTCAGGTGAAAATAATCATCTACATACTTCCTTGTGTAAGTTTACTGCTATGTCTTCTTAGTCATTTTCACAGGATAAAATTAAGAGGATATTCAAGTAAAACCAGACCAGAAAGGGCTAAGTTGGTATGTTCTAGGCATAGAGGGTAGGGAGGCTTATGTTAAAGTGGTTCAGTTTAATATCTCACATGTCACTCATTGTAAACGCAGTCCCAGGGACTGACCCATGAATGCCCTGTTGTTGAAAATCCCATAATGAAGAAGAGAATATGACTTCACCAGTCTCCTTCCTGCCCCTGGAAGGGTTTCCATCATTTCATTAAAAGAGAAAAAAACCACCACATACTGCTCAATATGGTGACTGGCTCCTGAACAGTCAAGACGTTATTTTCAAACACATTCTTTCCTTGCTTTTCCATCCCCATGGGGCCCTGCTCTAATTCCTGGCCTTCTGAAACCCTGTGGCTGCCGCTTCCATCTTACTGAGCAGATTTTTAAACAAAGTCCCCTTGCTGTGTGCACAGAACGGCCCTCCAGAGCTGCAGGCATGCCGGTCGAGGGGCTCAATGTTGGATTTATTTCCCACGTCTTGTACGTGGCGTTGCTTTCTCT
The DNA here is from genome assembly GCF_048565385.1 of Saimiri boliviensis. NCBI lineage: Eukaryota > Metazoa > Chordata > Mammalia > Primates > Cebidae > Saimiri > Saimiri boliviensis. The sequence goes on from NC_133454.1 coordinate 57,904,024, forward strand.
CTTCTCTCCCTCCCTCCCTCCAGTCGCCTCTCCCCGCCTCCCCTTCATTCCTAAATCCTGCAGCCATGACAGAAATAAATTAGCTAGAGGTACAGGTCACACCTTGGAGAGCAGTAAACGTTCTGTGGGAAATCAATAGAGAAGATGGGATTCTCAAACAGCTGAAGCAGAAGGAATGATGCATTGAAGGCTATACATAAACCAAACAAAGGAGTCTGAGAACTGCCTTCCGGGGAGGGGCCCGCACACTGGGCTTCGTTTATTCTAACACCTGAACCCGAGACAGCACCGCAGAAAAAGACACTCCGCAGATACCTGGGCTTTTTTCCTCAGGAAGCTCAATGTTGCTGGGCGAGTGTTGGTGAAAATGAAAATTTATGTTCAGATCGTGGATGTTAATGCTGGATCCCCCCCAGGAACCCTCTGGAGAACCCTAAGCTGAGTGTGTGAGACATATATCTGTTTCAGGGAGACCTCCCCATCCACGGATGCTGACAGCAAAAGCCAGAGAGGGATTGGCTGGATAGTTAACTGAAGAAGTATAATTCTTAAAGTAATTAAGTGTGATGTGTTGGAAATGCCTAGGCTTTTAGGCTCTGACAGACCTGGGTTCCAGTCCTGGCTTAAGCACTAGGTAGCAAAAATGGGCAAGTTCCATTTATAAAGTGACAATAGGAGGTCTACCTTAGAGGCAATTGTGTGGATTAAATGAATAATGCACATAAGCACCTAGTACAAAATAGGCACTCAATAAATGCTAGTTGCTTTCCCTCCCATCCACCTGCCTGATTATAAGTGGCTTTGTCATGTCTCTGGAGTTCTACAACTTCTCCCACACGGAGCTTCACAAAGGCAGGCCCTTGTAAAATTTTTATCTTATGGCAAAAGCTGTGTCTAGCAAAAAGAGGTGTTCAGCAAGACTTTCGGTGCCTTACGGTCTCGATCAGCAGCCAAATGCCATCCCAAATAAGGCACCTAAGTGAAAGCAGTGTACCTGCTATGCAAACACAGGGATGGAATACAGTCCTGTCCCTGAGCACCTCATATCTAGAAATCTGGAAATTTCCATTGCTATATACCAAGAGCCTATTTTTCTCCTGTCTTCTCTTGCCTTTTTTTTTTCCTGAAAACTGCATTTTTATTCTCTTTTCCTCCTCAGTTTGAGCCTGGTTTCTTCCTCACACACAGCTGAATTTCAGTAATGAAACAAATACTTACAGTGAGAAGCCATTATAAATTAACTAACAAAGATAATTTTTAGTAATCTCAATCTTAAAGTGTTTAATTGTGGTAAATGTAGATAGCATAAAGTTTACCAGCTTAACCATTTCTAAGTGCACATTCAGTGACATTAAGTGCATTCACATTGTTGTGTTACCATCACCATCATCCCTTTCCAGAACGTTTTCACCTTCCTCACCAGCAATGCTGTGCCTACTAATCAGAACTCTCCATTTACCCATTTCACAGCCTCTGGAACCCGCCATTCTACTTTCTGTTGCTATTAATTTTACTACTCTAGAAACCTCCTGTAAGTGGAATCATATGATATTTGTCTTTTTAGGTCTGTCTTATTTCACTTACTGTAATGATCTCAAGTTTCATCCATTTTGTAGCATGTGTCGGGATTCCCTGCTTTCTAACAGTGACTAGTTTTCCATTGCATGGATGTACCACATTTTGTTTATCCATACATATCTGATGGGCACTTGGATTGTCTCCACCTTGTGGCTATTGTGAACAATGCTGTTATGAATATGGGCTTGCAACCATCCTTTCAAGACCCTGCTTTCAATTCCTTAGGGATATACCCAGGAGTGGAATTGTTGGGTCATACGGTAATTTTATTTTTAATTTTTGAGGAGCCATAATATTGTTCTCTATAGCAGCTACACCATTTTACATTCCCACCAACATTACAAAAAGGTTCCAACTTCTCAAGATCCTTGTCAACACTTGTTATTTTCTGTGTGCTTGAAAGTAGAGATTCTAACATCTTTTCATGGTTCGTATCATCTCTGGGAAAATGGGGACCATATATGAATGCCAACCTTTTCTTTGGTAGCCTGACTTGTTTATTTCTCCTTAAATACAGGAAGTTCTTAAGGTCAACCAGATTCTACTCTGCCTACAGTTTCTGTCTAATGTCTCTGTCTTTTCCAAGTCTTCCATCTTTCATTAATTAAGGAAATGTAAAGTTAAGTGGAACAATTCAAGGGTTTTCGGTACTCTAATATGACGCAGTTTGCCTAGCTCAGTTACTCATGCTACCCTCCATCTCAGTAAATAAAAAAGGAAGCTTTTTTTTTTTTTTTTTTTTTTTTTTTAGACAAAGTCCCACTCTGTTGTCCAGGCTGGAGTGCAGTGGCACATGATCTCGGCTCACTGCAAACTCCACCTCCTGCTTCTCCTACCTCAGCCTCCTGAGTAGCTGGGACTACAGATGCGTGCCACCATGCGCAGCTAATTTTTGTATTTTTAGTAGAGATGGGGTTTTGCTGTGGTGGCCAGGCTGTTCTCAAACTCCTGACTTCAGGTGATCCGCCTGTCTCGGCCTCCCAAAGTGCTGGGATTACAGGCATGAGCCACCGCGTTTGGCCGGTGGAGAAATAACAGAAAAGGTAAGATCGTTAGAACCTACTAGAAAATACTGAGATAGCTTGGAAAATAAAAGTCACAACTCTTAAATAGCAGGCTACATTTTTAAAAATCATTTAATATTGTTACTTCGTTAATTTTATTTTATTGTATGTGAGAACATGTAACACGAGGTCTACCCTCTTAACAAATTTTTCATGTGCAATACGGTATTGTTGACTATAGGTACAAGGCTGAATAGCAGATCTGACCATCTCACCTGAGAAAATTCTCATTGACAATTTCAGATGTGGAAACTGAGGCACAGTGAAGTGAAATCGTTTACCCAAAGTCAGACAGCAAGTAAATTCCAGGGTCAGGACCCAAAACCCAGTCATATCATTCCAAATCCCATTGTTTACAAAGCTATACAATACTACCTAATGATTACTAAGCTCTTTACTTCTGAAACTGCAAAACTTTTAAGGACCTATTTGTAAAAAAACAAACAAAAAAGAAATGTGGTTTGAACTTGCTGTTGAAGTAGAACAGTTCCCTAAAGGCAGGCAGTATAGAGACTTCACCAAGCACTAACTTCATGGGATGTGATTTGTTCAACTCTGGACAATACACATTAATAGACCCAGAATGAGGCAAGACATAGGCATCACCCATGAAAGGAACGTAGTCTATTGGACAACAGCAGTCCTTTCCACCTAGAATGTTTCTTGAAGGCCTTGTGTGACACACAGCATCCTATGCTCAGCTGGTGAATCATGTGACTCCTTGTTGCCTCAGGGGCCATATTTTTTCTCCTATGAGTATAGGTTTCCTCCTCTTTAAACTTCCCAGGGGTATTGTGTACTTTAAATATAATAGTGATAAAGCATGAAACCTAGCATCGGGTGTGTAATAGATGCTCAATAAACCAACACCCATCCCCATCCTCCTGCTATACCCTCAGAGTAGCTTTTCCTTCCCAGCAGGGACAAGTGGTTGAAGGCCATGGAGAGGCATCTGAAAGAGAACTGTGAACTGAGTTGTAAAGAATTTAAGAATTTTAGGCTGGGTGTGATGGCTCACACCTGTAAGCCCAGAACTTTGGGAGGCCAAGGCAGGTAGATCACCTGAGGTCAGGAGTTTGAGACCAGCCTGGCCAACATGGAGAAACCCCACCCTCTCTACCAAAATTACAAAAATTAGCCAGGCATAGTGGCATATCCCTGTGATCCTAGCTACTTGGGAGGCTGAGTCAGGAGAATCACTCAAATCCAGGAGGCAAGGGTTGCAGTGAGCCAAGATCATGCTAATGCACTCCAGCCTGGGTCACAGATCAAGACTCCTTCTCAAAAAAAAAAAAAGAAAAAAAATTAAGAATAGACATTTAGCATATTTAACCATCAACCATCAACCGCTGTCCCTGAAGTTCGCCTCACACTTCTGCACCAACAGACTTGTTTTACCGATCTGCATTTGAGTGCTCCATGCACTTCTATGTACCATTTATTCATCTAGACTGCACGTGCTTTCAGGGAGTGGACCCTCCTTTCCTTTGGTCTTGCAGCCTTGTGACTGCGGACTTACAGTTACCAGTTCTCTGTACAGAGAACAGTCCATTACGGTTCACTGATTTGGTCAGAAACAGGTCCTTGAGCTTCATCTCTCTAAAGGGATTTCTGTAACGTAATGCTATGTGTAAGCCAGGAACCTCAGAGCCCAGACACTTAGTGGACCTCAAGAGCTCGGTCAGCACTTGTCAGAAGGCCCCTCAAAACTCAAAATCTTGACAGTTCTAAAGCCTGTCTGCATATGTGCCTTTACTTCTTTTTTGACTCCCACTGAACCTATGAGCCTGTAATTGACTTCTTTCCCTTCATAGGGATTCCTCACTTCTGAGAAGCCTGCTTAACCACATTGGAAAGTCACCAAAGATAACTAGATTTGACTCAACAAATGTGCACTTATCTTAGACACGTCTGCCCAGATAGCCTCCCTCTGATCTCTTTGTGGACTAAGAACAAGAAGAATAAGCGTTTTGCCTCAGTGAACTCTCTGTGCCGTTTAGCACATTTTTGTATTTTCAATAAATACGTCTTTAGCACTACTCATCTTGTGGTGTTAATTCATCAACACAAGTGCCCTGAGTATCTGTGGGTTGAGCCAAGAGCTAACCGGGATTCACAGTAAAAATAGCTCATGCGTACCTTGGGTGATACAACACAAGCAACAAATAAGAACATATGCCAATCAAAGCATTTTAGGGTTTAGTCTGCTGTGTGAAATACCATGCTAAGTAATTTACATGCATAGTCTCATATAATCCTCACAGCAACCCCTTGGTATCCGCATTCTACACATGATGAAAATTTAGCAAAGCCCATGTGCTTAGTCACTACACAATAGGACACACGCTTTGGGATTCCACAGATAGGATTTAAATTCAAGTCTCCATCTCCTTGAGTGTGACCATGGGTGCAGTAACATACTGTCTCCAGCTGGAGTTTTCTCCTTCGCAATGGGGCAATATTCAAGTCTCTGGTGCTGCTGCACTTTTCACCTTCATGAATCACGGAACTCCTATTTTATACCCTCTCTACCTCAGTAACCCAGGGATTCGGGGTGGTCTAGAATTTCAACCTGAATTCCCATCTAGCCTCTATCTGGACCTTAGGTTGCAAGTCATTCAAACTTTTAGTTTCATCACTTGTCAAAAGAAAATAACAACACTGGCCCAATTAATAGGTAATATTGAAGATAAGATCAAAAGAAACATGTCAAAGTCCCCTAAAAAGCTTCAAATACTTCTCAAATTATTATAGTAACGGATCCAGTTTCAGAACTTACTGCACAGAATGTCTTTGTCCAAAACTTTAAAATGAATGTGGAAACTGAGTTCTACAGAAATGAAACCCAGGTTATTTCTATTCTTGTATAGGTAGAGACTGGGACTGGAGCTCCAGGTATCTGTATGTTTGCTCCAGCCTAGACACTGCTTTGGGCAAATCACTGCACTTCACTACAAAATAGGGATGTGATACCCGTCTTCCCCCAAATCCTATGGGTAGGATGTGGGCAGTAGTCAAAAACACTCAGAAAGCTTGAGACAAGAAAAACTCTAGAAAGTCAATTATATGCATTTTTTAATGTGGTGTCAGATTTTTTTTTCTCCCACTCATTTTCCCTTGTCTCAATCTAAATTTTATCCAGATGTGAACATGAAGAGGCCTGTCTTTGTTCATTCTCTGCTTCTTTGCATGCCCTTTGGTTTTTCTTTGTGCCCTCAAAAGGTTTTGGTGCTATGCTGCAAGACAGGTCATGAAGGGGAAACAGTTGGGGTGTTGCAGGGAGAGTGCAGTATTAGGAACGAGGACTCAGAGTAAAGAGTTACAGCACACTCCAGAATGTGCACCTCCTCTTCGCCAACACAGAGACAAGGTGATGAAAAGATCCCTGGCTCCAGACAAATGCCCTCAGCCTTGCAAAGCCTTCCAAGAGGCAGCGTCCCAGAGCCCAGACTGCAAGTGACTTGCGCGTACACACACACACGCTCACACACATACTTCCATGGAGAACTGTGCTCTCGCATCCCAGAAAAGGTTTGTCGTTTCAATTAAACCTCATCAAGATCTGTGCCACATGTCAGGGAAGAAAATTTAAAAAAAAAAACAAACAAGACTGAATTACTTCAGCTATCTCCTTAGGGATTGATCTGTATCAAATAAACCACCATCTACACATGGGGAGAAGCTTTTACTTATGAAAAACAGAGGCAGGTGCAGAAGAGCAGCATTTGGTACTAAATCAAAGCCCTGGGAGCAGAAGGAAGTGGATTTAGATGCATCCACTTAGCTCCTCCTGATATCTAACTTGCAGGGTGGGGGACAGATCACAGGCTTGGTTGGGTCTGGCCTCTGCTTCCTGGTCCCCCCTGAGGTCCCATTCCACTTCGCTCACTGCTTCAGCTGCCCGGTAAGAACAGATGGACAGGAGTTAAAAGAGCAAGGTCAGCTCATCGGCTAAGTCTCATTTCACACCCTGCCCCACCTCTATCATCCCTTTCTGGGACATAAAGATGAAGAAAGCAGGGCAGGAGTGCTGCTGCATTTGATTCTGGCTGAAACTATGGTCGTTTCATTTACATCCCCTGAATAGCTGGCCAATCTGATTTACACATTGATAATATGTGATGCTTTGTATTCCAGCAAATATTTAATCCCTGACCGATCAATAATCCTCGCCTGATTGTTCTTTTTTGAAAAGAAATAAATCCCCTTTTACTCTTAAAATTCTTGAATAAAATTAAACTGCTTTAGCCTAGGATGCACTGCTTCTACATGAAGCCATGTGGTTTCATAACCTCAGTCCTCAGATGTTTTTAAAGGGGCCGCCTTTGCTAACTTGATTTTTCTGAGATCCTAACATCTCTCTAATGAGTCCTCTGTGTTATCAGCTGATATTATAAAACAGCCCTTTAAGATCTGATACACTTTTTAAAAAATTAAAAAGTAAAATTATTAACCTAAACTGAATCACTGTGTATATAGCATGCAGTATTCTTTTGCATTTTTTGCTTACATTCACCATGACAGTCTTGATTCAAATTCTTTATTACAAACCTTTCTATAAACCATTTCCCTCCAAAACTACATTTTTTTAAAAAAACTCTACTCCTACACAGATTCTTAAAAAGCTATACTCTTGTCTTAGAGTTAAAGTTGAATATTTTGAAAAACGCACACTAAACATGGAAAGAGATGGCTCTCCTCTCTATAAGGAGCTCCCAAGGCAGCCTCAAAGCTCACCAAAAGTTCCAAAACAATATCCACAACAAAACAAACTCCCTTTCATCTCTGGCAGCAACAAAAGCAATAACTTTCACCAAACCTACCCAAGCCAAGAATTAATATAACACAGAACACATCCACATTACAGCTACATCAGCTCACCACAACATTTGTTTGAAAAACACGTAATTTGTGGTAGAGAGAAAGAACCTTTCATACAAAAAGAGGTTCTTTCAAATGCAAATTCACCAAAAGACATATTTTCCCTGTGTTTGGGAAATCACTCGAACGCATGAAAAACATAGTTTTTGTGTGGAAAAAAAAAATCAGTGTACACCCACCAGTTGAAAAGGCAATTAAATTTACTGTAGATTATCTTAACAGTTAAGAAAAGTTAATTCCTAGCTCCGTAGTCTTTAAGAACTTTATTAGCATTTACTGACCTAAGTAGTCTTCAGTTCCCAGGTAGCAAAGTTTCTTTTCTTCTCCACTGAAATGCTCACATGGACACTGAAGGACATTGTATTACTCAACTGATCGGAAAAGAATATTGTTTCCATTCTTCTGGAGGAAAAAAAAATGGAAAGAAAGAAAAGAAAGAAGGAAGGAAACAAGAAAGAGAGAAAGAGAAAGAAAGAAAGAGAGAAAGGAAGGAAGGAAGGAAGGAAGGAAGGAAGGAAGGAAGGAAGGAAGGAAGGAAGGAAGGAAGAAAGAAAGAAAGAAAGAAAGAAAGAAAGAAAGAAAGAAAGAAAGAAAGAAAGAAAGAAAGAAAGAAAGAAAAGCAAGGCAAAATGCAGTCTAATCGAGTATTCTTCCTGGTGGGAAAAAAAAAAGTAAATCCACTATTCTGGAACGAGTTCAAACATAGCTTGACAGGCTCCAGGAGAATTTACACTGAGCATGCTTAGCCCCGCACTGCTTGCATGAGACACTCTTAATGAATATTACTTCCTTCCCACTGGCTATTCCTGCTGGAAGTCCACACCCACCCCTCTTTCAGAAGTCAGGAATTTAGCTTCAGCCAAAGTCCAGAAAACATGCTTATGCGGAGACAAGGCCTCACCGATCCATAAACTTTCAGGTTGTGACCTGCAGGTCAGTTTGACAAACAGAACATAGGGGTGAATTGTTTTTCTGCCTTGGTTATGTTCCCAGCTTTGTGCCTGTCCTAAACTGCAGTTCCTCTGGAGAAAAGAAAAACAGACAGCTTTCTTTCTAAAGAACGTGATGTCCTAAACATCACAGTAAAAACCTTTTCTGATCAAGCTTCCAAACTCAAATCAGAATAAGGCTTATCTGCATATTAAAATACAACATTTGATGATTTTTAGCTTCTGGATAAAATAAAAGTCCTATCCCAAATGTACGCTTTTTGATAACTTACATAATATCTCTCTCAAAAATGCTGCATGCCAAAGCACACTCTGAAAATATGTTCAAAATCCAGCTTTAACCTGCTGTGCTATCTAAACACTGAAATCATAGACATTTAGGTCACACTAAAAACTGATTTTCTTTTTCAAACAATGCTTTTTCTTTCCCTAAATCTCTCTGTCATGTTTAATGATAGGAGACCTGAAATTCTGGAAATTTAAAAATAGATTACTTTTCTGACAGTCTGAGAAGGCAAGATTCTTACTCTGCCAAAAAATAGGGGGAGGAGGGAAAGGGGAGGAGAAGCAGGTGAGGGCCTGATACAGACATAGTAAGGGAAGGACATTTCATATTTTAAAAAATAATAATAAGATATATTTTGGTGTCCATTCGATATTTCTAGGGTGCCATTTATATGTATCAAATTACAAATTATAAATATTATTAAATACTCATTTGAACTGAAATGCTTATTTGCCTAGACACACAGACATATATGCACGCACACGAACACACACCCCAATTTGTGGTTTGAAAAAAATGATGTCACAAAGCTTCAAAAGGCAATCGAAATTTTCTAAGTCTCCAAGAAATATGGTGTGCCCAGCCTCTAACACAAAGCCTGCCTGGCTAGCATTGATTCTTTGGATTAATAAACGATGCATGTATGAATCTGATATGTAAATCCGTTTCCTCTCCATGCCTGTAACACTTATGCAGCCCACTGCTGAGCTGCCATGGTATGTTCTCCTTATGGAAGGTCTTTGTAGCATAAAATATGTCTTTGCCCGCTATTAAATAAATACAATCTCCTCAGCATATTTTCCTTCAGGTAACTATGAGTTTTTTGGAGACTTTAGGCATGGTGGTTGTTTTGTTTATTTTTATGCTTTGCCTAAGGGAAAAACAAAATGTAGCCCCCTGCCCCAAGTGTGTTTATTTATCTTAAAAGAGCAAACTAAGTTTTCAGCAGTTAGACGGAGCCTAAGAGAAATCAGACTTTGAAAGGCTAAGTAATCCTCGTGACCACACATAAGATAAGTGTAAAATAAGAAGGACATTCATTCATTTGACTCAAAGAGATTGCCTAGAGACAAGGTCCCACAGCACAGAGGACAGGGACCCTTCCCTGTAGACAACATCTCCCTGCCATTGGGGTGCACTGTTTCTCAGGTCCCATAGCATAGAGGACAGACATCCTTCCCTGTAGACAGCTTACCTCCCTGCCATCAAGGTGCAGTTTCTTTTCTCTTCTTCCGTGAGGATGACTCGCTCTTCTAGAGCTAAGGGGAGACACAGAAGCCTGTGTAGGAAACACAGCCGCCTGAGCCGAGCCATGCGGTTTCCAACTTCAATGTTAAAACCACTCTTTGCAAAGCTGAGACAGACTGTACAGTGTCATCCCACTCATTAATTCAATTAGCAAATATTCATTAAGACCCTATGCTGACACTCATTTGGGCACTGGAAATTGGGAAGCGACTAAGACAGCGTTCCTGTCCTCAGAGAGTTTATGTTCTGGCAATTAAATGTTTTAATGAAAAACATTTTAGAAATTCAAGATGTAAATAAGTAAATAGTAAATATGTTTACAAAATGTGATAAGACCAAGAAAGAACTTAAAGGGAAATGATGACAAAGAAATAGGCTGTGCATGTGGGGGGCTGAGGGACAGAGCGTCAGGAAAATGGAAGAAATATTTGGGGAAATCATTGGTAATCAATCCAATATAAGTTAAAATGAAAAAACACATAGTATGACTGGATTAAGGCCTTGAATGCAAGATTAAGGCATTTGGATTTCACATGGTGTATAATGGGAAGCTATTGAGGGCTTCTGAGAAGAATTATTTTTACCATTTTGACTACAACTATTCTTTAAAAAGATGGAACTATTAAAAGAATATAGCAGTTTGTAGTATACACTGGGCATGAGCATGAAAAGACCAAAGCTTTTGGAAGAGCAAAGATTGGCAGAGGTGGGGAGAACACCTAATCTAAGACAATGCAAATAGTGATGCAGGGGAAAAGACAGCAATGAGCGGTATTATTATTTTTATTTTTATTTTTTATTTTTTGAGATGGAGTTTCACTCTTGTCACCCAGGCTGGAATGCAATGGCATGATCTCAGTTCACTGCAACCTCCACTTCCCGAGTTCAAGCAATTCTCTTGCCTCAGTCTCCTGAGTAGCTGGGATTACAGGTGCCCACCACCACACCCTGCTAATTTTTGTCTTTTTGGTAGAGATGGGGTCCCACCACATTGGCTAGGCTGACCTCGGGTGATCCACCCTCTTGACCTCCTGAACTCAGGTGATCCACCCTCCTCGGCCTCCCAAAGTGCTGGGATTACAGGCATGAGCCACCATGCCTGGTCAAGAGGTATTATTGAGACAGAATGACAGGCTTTGACAACTAACTGGATAAGTAGATGAGAATGAGAAGGCATTTAAGAGGAACTCTAAAATTTTTGGTCTCAGTAGCTCTCAGTAATCAGGGTCTCAGACATCTTTTCACTTACTTCATGCCTGAACCCATGCAGCTGAAGATAGCTGGAGAAAAATGTACCCACATGTCTAGCTGGAGAAAAATGTACCCGCATGTCAACTGTTCTCATAGTATGCTCTTGCTCACTAAAGCTCATATGGTTCTTAAGCAGATGGTGAGAATGGAGAACGATGGTGCCTTAGGCAGAAATGCAGAAATCTAGGGAAAGAAATGGCTGGATAACATGGAAAGAAATGCCAGATGTAGGTGACGGGGCTATGGAGGCAGCAAACCACATTGCCATGTATGTACCTATGCAACAATCCTGCATGTTCTGCACATGTACCCCAGAACCTGAAGTGCAATAAAATATAAATAATAATAATAAAGAAATGTCTGGGACATAGTGAACTCAAATATTTACTGGATGTGTGGTATATGGAGTTTGAGGGTTAGCAGGATATCCAGCCTACACTATTATTTTAGTGGGGAATTTTATTTAGCTGTTAACAGGGACCTGATGATAGTCAAACACTTAAGGGTATACTTTTCTCTCATTAAAAAAAAAATCAGAGATTGAGAGTTCAACAGGTGACTATCAGGGACCCTAATTCTCCTCTTTTTGACCTCCCATTTTTAATGCAAGATGTCCATCTTCAGTTTTGCCTTATGGTCCACTGTGGACTATGCCTAATTTTGAGTAAATGAGTAAATGTAGCAGTCAACTCTAGAGAAAGGTTTGGTAGCCAGAAGACCAGGGGCTCAGACAACTCTTATACAGAAATCTGGGTCATACACAGCCACCTGCACAAGCAGAGGTGCTAGCCAAGGAGGAGGAGGATCTAGAATGGACAGTACAGTAGACAAATGAGGAGTATCAATGGCAGCCTCTAGAAGGGTTACAGAGGCAGGATTAGGCCTGCTAACCTTCCTCATGTAAGACTGCCTAGGAAAGGAAACCTACCAGAATCCAGGAGAAGGTCTTCTTAGAAGGGGTAAGCTTAGTACACAAGCAAACAGTTTCAAGGGGCGAACTGTGGCAGATTCTGTGGCATGCCATCTATTACCTTCCCTTCAGGACTAAAGTACTCATTACCGCGCCTACTAGGAGTATTAATTTCTGCCATCTCACAGCCAAGTTCCTCCTGAGGAAAGAAGCCAAGTCACTTCTTGGGAGACTCCTTGCCCGCAGGAATCCCATGACTAAATGTATACAAAGGGGCACAAATGCCAAGCCTCCATGCTCCAATTTGGGACAAATCAGAGGGTTGTTCCAGCTCACAGCTCCCTGTAGGATTGCCTGAGACCTGTTACAGCTGCACTTCTGTTCAACCCCTCCTCTGCTCATTCCTCCTGCCCTCCATCCCTTAGAGATGTTGCTTCTGAAAACATTCAGTAAACTCCTGCACATGAATCTCGATCTCACTATCTGTTCTATGGAAACCCAATATAATCCAGCAAAATAAAAACCCTGGCTAAATTCAACTCTTCACTTACTCCATAACTGAACTCATGCAGCTGAAGATAACTGAAACACACAAACATCTCAACTGTTCTCACGTTATACTCATGCTCTCTAAACCTCACAAGGATTCACCCCAGAAATCATTCGTTTCTCCCCAATCCATTTTTCTTTCACTCTCCAGAACAAGTATTTCAGATTTTCTGCTATAATTTCCAACACTCATTCCTCACCCTTATTCTCAGTAGTGAATCTTGCTTTCTACTATGATGAGAAAAATAAAATAATTAGAAGAGAATTTTCAGAAACCTCAACCTGAAATCTACACATCTGCCAGAATCAAAGTGAATATACTTCACCTCCTCTTCTATTACTATGGATGAACTTTCCATCCTCCCGCAGGGCAAATCCCTCCACCTATGCACTGTATCTTCATTCTCTCTTCCCTACTTGAAAATGTTGCTCCACAAAGTCTTCTCTCTTTCTGGTTTTATCAAACTTTCCTTTTTTTATTATCGATTGCAGCATCATAAAATACACTGGTATTTCTCTCATCTTAAAAAAAACTTTCTTTAATCCAGATTTCCTATTCAACTAATGATTTGCTATTATCCCTTTCTTACAGCATTCTTGAAAGCATTCTCTACTAGATCTTTCTAATATCTGTCTTCCCATTCTTTCTTCTTCTAAAAAATGCTGAATGAGATACAATTTTCATGCCATAAAATTGTACAAAATTCAAAATTTTAGGACATAGAGTTGTGTAAGCATTAGCACAATCTGAGTTTAGAATATTTTTATTACCCCCCAAAAACCTGCCAATGAGCAGTCATTTCCTATTTATCTCCATCCTCTATCCCCCAGACCCAGGAAACCACAAATATACTTTCTATTTTTATAGATTTTTCCTATTCTGGTCTTTTTCACATAAACGAAAAACATACAATATGTAGTCATTTGTGACTGGCTTCTTTCACTTAGCATAGGGTTTTCAAGGCTCATCAATGTAGCATGTATCAGTGTCTCGTTCATTTAAATTCACAAATATTATTCCATTATAAGAATATACCACATTTTATTCATCTATACATCAGTTGATGAACATTTAGTTTGTCTTCCCTTGTTAGCTGTTACAAATAATGCTGCTATGAGCATTCATGTACAAGTTTTTGTGTGGATGCATGTTTTTAATTCTCTTGAGTATATACTAGAAATAAAATTTGGGGGTCATATGGTAACTCTATGTTTAACTTCTTGAGGAACCATCGGAGTTTTCTACGTTGTTAAACCATTTTACATTCCTTCAAGCTGTGAATGAGAGTCCAATGTGTCCCCTTCTTGTCAACTCATGTTATCACCTACAGTGTTTATCATAGCCATCCTGGGTGGGTATGAGGTGGTAGCTCATTGTGATTTTGATGTTTCCTTTGTATTCCATTATGTTGGACATTTATCTTTTCATGTGCTCCCATTCTTTCTTAAACTCCAATTAAGCTTTTGTCTCCATCACGTCACTGAAATGACTCGTCACATGGCTACCAATAATCACCTTGTTACATTCTAAGACCATTTCTCAGTCCTTATCTTTCTTTACCTATCAGTAGTTTTCCACATGGGTCAAAACTCTCTCAATAAAACACTATATTCTTGGCTTCCAGAACACCACATTGTCTTGCTTTCCTCCTTCACTTCTAGTTGTACCTATTTAGCTCCTTTTCCTGTTTTTGTTTCTCATCTTTCTGACCTCCAAACGTTATATTTCCACAAGACTCAATTCTAGAATGTATTCTTTCTTACTGTCTATACTCATTCCCTACACAATCTCATCTAGCATCTACATAACGTCTTCTAGAATCATGACTTTAAGTGCCATCTATATGGTTGTGATGACTCTCAATATTATATCCTCAACCTGGATCTCTCCACATATTCAAAACTAACTATTTAACATCATCACTTGGATGTCTAAGAGGCAAAAGTAAACATGCCCCAAATTCAGCTCCTATTGTTTTTCCCAAACCAATTCCTTACCTTTCTCAATTTATGGCAACTTAAAACTTGAAGCTAAGACAGAGGTGAAGCAAGATGGCAGAATAGAAGGCTGCACTGATCATTCTTCCATCAGAATACCAATTTGACAACTATCTACACACATAAAAAAACACCTTCATAAGACTCAAAAGTTACATGAGCACTCATAGTACCTGGTTTTAACTTTATGTCACTGAAAGAGGCACTGAAGAGGTAGGGAAAACAGTCTTCAATAGCCAACCCACCCATCCTCCATCTCCTCGAAAAGGTAGCATGGTATAGACAGTATTTCTGTGCACTGGGGAGTGGTAGAACTCAGAGATTGTGAGGCATTGAACTCACTGCTGCCTGTTATAGCAGAAAGAAAAACAAGACCAAGCTCAGCTGATGCCTGCCCAAAGAGGGAATATGTCCCCAAGAAAGAGGGGAATTACAGATTCCAGCATTTGGAACTTGAGTTCCTGCAAGACTTGTCATCATGGTTTAAAATTTTCTGGAGCCCTTAAAAAAAAACCTTGAAAGCCAGTCTAGGCCACAAGAATTGCAACCCCTAGGTGAGCCCTCATGCTGAGCTGAACTCAGAGGCAGAGGACTTGGGGGGCAGCGACCTAATGAGATACCAGCCAGGGCAGCTAAGGAAGTGTTCATGTCACCCCCTAGGCTGCACAGCTAGTGGTTCCAAAAGAAATCCCTTCCTTCTGCATGAAGAGAGAAGATGGAAGAGTGGGGAGGACTTTGTCTTCCATCTTGGTTACCAACTCAGCTACAGCAGGATAGAGCATCAGTCAGAGTTTCGACATCCCCATTCCAGTCCCTAGCTCCCAGATAACATCTCTAGACACACACTGGGAAGCCCATTGCATTGAAGGGAAGGACCCAGTTCTGGTAGCATTCATTATCTGCTAACTGAAGAGCCCCTGGGCCCTTAATAACCAGCAGTAATACCCAGGTACTACACTGAGGGCCTTGGGTGAGACTCTGAGTTCTGCTGACTTCAGGTGAGACTCAGCACATCCCCATCTCTGGTAGCTATTGGGTGAGACTTCTGCTTAAGGAAAGTGGAGGGAAAAGTAAAGGGGACTTTGTCTTGCACCTTAGGTACCAGCTCAGCCACCAAGTAGGCTCTTGGGGTCCCTAATTCCAAGCTTTGGTTTTTGGATGCCATTTCTGGATCTGCTCTGGGCCAGAGGGGAGCCCACTGCCCTGAAGGGTGAATCCCAAGCCAGGAGGCATTCACCACAAGCTGACTGAAGAGTCCTTAGGCCTTAAGGAAACATCGGCAGTAGTCTGTCAGTACTCCCTATAGGCCTGTGGTAGTGGTGGCCATGGGGTAAGGCTCCCCTGCCTTTGGAAAGAGTAGGGAAGAGTGGGAAGGACTGCGTCTTGTGGTTTGAGTGCCAGCTCAACCACAGTACAATAGAACACAAGGTAAATTGTTAAGATTTTTACTGCAGCCCCTGGCTCCCATGTGATACCTCTGACCTGCCCAGGGCCTGGGGGACCTCACCAGCCTGAAGGGAAGAACACAGGCCTGGCTGGCTTTGCTACCTGCTAGTTGTAGAGAACAGGGCATTGAGCAAGCATAGCTGGTATCTAGGGAGTGGTTACAGCAGGCCTTAGGCAAGACCCAGTGATGTGCTGGCATCAGGTCTGACTCATCACAGTCCTAGTGGTAGTCACCACAGGGTTCATGTGTCACTCTACCTCTAGCTCCATGTGGTTCAAAAATGGAGTCAGAAAGAGACTTCATTTGCTTGGGAGAAAGTAAGAGAAGAGAGCAAGAGTTTCTACCGGATAATCTAGAGAAGTCAACTGGATCTTCTCCAAGACCATCAAGGCAGTACCCCTATGAGTCTGTAAAAGCCACAGTGTGACTGAGCTTTGGGTGTCCCCGAAAGCACATACAGCTTAGATCATGATACACAACTCCATATGAATATCTGGAAAGCCTTCCCAAGAAGGACGGGTACAAACAAACCCCAGATTGCCAAGACTATACTAAACATGTAACTCTTCCTTCAATGCCCATATATACATGAATATCTACAGATACTAAGATGATCCAGAAAAATGTGACCTCATCAAATGAACTAAATAAGGTATCAGGGACCAATCCTGGAGAAAGAGAGTTATATGACTTTTCAGACAGAGAATTCAAAAGAGCTGTCTTGAAGAAACTCAAATAAATTCAAGATAACACAGAGAAAAAAATTCAGAATTCTGTCAGATAAATTTAACAAAGATATTTAAACAATTTTAAAGGATCGAGCAGAAATTCTGGACCTGAAATGCAATTGGCCTGCTAAAGAATACATCAGAGTCTTTTAATAGCAGAACTGATCAAGCAGAAGGAAAATATAGTGAGCTTGAAACAGGCTACTTGAAAATATGCAGCCAGAAAAGACAAAGAAAAAAGAATAAAAAACAATGAAGCTTGCCTACAGGACCTAGAAGATAGCCTCAATAGGGCAAATATAAGAGACACTGACCTTACAGGGAAGTGGAATTAGGGAAGAGATTAGGGTAGAAAGTTTATTCAAAGGGATAATACCAAGGAACTTCCCAAACTTAGAGAAAGATAACAACATTCAAATATGAGAAGGTTATAGAAAACCAAGTAGACTTAACACAAAGACTACCTGAAGGCATTTTGCAATCAAACTCCCAAAGGATAAAGAAACTATCCTAAGAGCAGCAACAGAAAAAGAAATAATATACAGTGGAGCTTCAATGCATGTGGCAGCAGACTTTTCAGTGGGAACCTTATAGACCAGGAGAAAGTGCATGACATATTTAAAGTGCTGAAGTGCTGAAAAGATAAAAGGAAAAAAAGAAAGAAAAAAAAACTTTTACCCTAGAATAGTATGTCTCGCAAAAATATCCTTCAAACATAAAGGAAAAATAAAGACTTCCAGACAAAAAAAAGTGACTAATCAACACCAATCTGCCTTATAAGAAATACTAAATGGAGTGGTTTGATCAGAAAGAAAAAAACATTAACAAGCAATAAGACATTATCTGAAGGCATAAAACTCCCTGGTAATAGTAAGCATGCAAAAAAAACAACAGAATATTATAACACTGTAACTGTGGTATGTAAACTACTCTAAAACAGAAAGACTAACTAATAAACCAATCAAAAATCATTATTACAGATCATCATGGCAGATGGGAGGCAGGACTAGATTGCGGCCCCAACTTGGATGGACAGAGCAGCGTGCAGAAGCTCACATGACGAATTTTAGCTCCAGGACAACTGCAAGAACAAACCAAGAATCCTGAGAGGATCCTCAGACCCTCTGAAGGAAGCAGACTGCTCCTACAGGAACCAGGAGACACCCCAAATACTGCGAGTGTCCAAACTGCAGAACTAGGAAAGGGAGACCCTCCACTCCTGAATACACACCACCTATGGAGAAAAGGAAGGTCTATTTTGTGGGAGAAGTTTCTGACCTTACCTGGAGCTGAATCAATTTAGAGAGCCAAGCAAAATACAGAAGTAGAGGGAGCAGCAGGAAAGGCCCTGGGAGGTCACTGGGTTCCCAAGCTGGCCATTCCTGCTTGGCACCACGGGGGCACTACAGGACAGTGGCCAGAGGCATGGAGGAAGACACCACAGGGAAAACACAAGCTCCATCAAAATACCATCATCATTCTTCACAGAAATAGAAAAATCAATTATGAAATTCATATGGAACCAAAAAGGAGCCCACAAAGCCAAAGCAATATTAAGCATAGGAATGACAGAATGGACTTTGGGGACTTGGGGGAAAGTGTGGGGAAAAGGTGGGAAATAAAAGACTACAAGTAGTTAGTGTGCAGTGTATACTGCTCAGGTGATAGGTGCACTACAATCTCACAAATCACCACTAAAGAACTTCCTTATGTAACCAAATACTACCTGTACCCCACTAACTTATGGAAAATATAAATAAAAATAAATAAAATAAAAAACAAAAATAAATAGAAGTAACATCAACGATTATTAAATAATAATAATTACAACAACTTTTTAAGACATAGACAGTACAATAAGGTACAAACAGAAACAAAAAAATTAAAAGTTGGGGAAGACAAAGTAAGGCAAAGTTTTTATTAACTTTCATTTTGCTTACTTGCTTATGGAGAAAGTGTTAAGTTGCCATCAGCTTAAAATAATGAGTTATAAAATAGTATTTGCAAGCCTCATAGTAATCTCAAACCAAAACCATACAGCAGATACACAAAAAATTAAAACACAAGAAACTAAATCATATCACCAGAGAAAATCACCTTCAGTAAAAGAAAGAAACAAACGAAGGAAGAGAAGCCTACAAAACAACCAGAAAACAAATAATAAAATGGAAAAAGTAAGTCTTTGCTTATGAATAATAATATTGAATGTAAATGGAGCAAACTCTCGAGTCAAGGCATAGAACAGTCAAATAAAATAAAAAAAAAACCCAGCCAGGCACAGTAGCTCATGTCTGTAATCCCAGCACTTTCAGAGGCCAAGGCGGGTGAATCACCTAAGGTCAGGAGTTCAAGACCAGGCTGACCAACATGGAGAAACCCTGTCTGTACTAAAAATACAAAATTAGCTGGCTGTGGTGGCACATGCCTTTAATCCAAGCTACTTGAGAGGCTGAGGCAGGAGAATTGCTTGAACCCAGCAGGTGGTAGTTGCCGTGAACTGAGATCATGCCACTGTACCCCAGCCTGGGCAACAAGAGTGAAACTCCATCTTAAAAATAAAAAAAGACCCAGGGACTTCCACCAAGATGGCTGAATAGAAACAGCTCCGGTCTGCAGCTCCCAGCAAGAGCATGCCAGAAGACGAGTGATCTCAGCATTTCCATCTAAGGTATCAGGTTCATCTCATTGGGAATGGTTAGACAGTAGGAACAGCCCAAAGTGGACAGGCCAAAGCAGGATGGGGCAGTGCCTCATCCAGGAGACACAAGGGGCCAGAGAACTCTCTCTCTCCCAGCCAAGGGAAGCCATTAGGGACTTCTCTGGACACTCTGGCACTCCAGCTCAGATACCATGCTTTTCCCATGGTCTACACAACCTGCAGACCAAGAGATTCCCTCACGTGCCTACAATGCCAGCATCTGGGTTTCTAGCACAAAACTGGACTGCAGTTTTAGTCTGGTGGCACCTGGAACACCAGCAAGACAGAACTGCCCATTTCCTCTGAAAAAGGGGGCTGAAGCCAGGAAGCCAAGCTAGCTGACTCAGCGGGTCCCACCCCCACAAAGACTGGCAAGCTAAAATCCACTGGCTTAAAATTCTCACAACCAGCACAGCAGTCTGAGCTTGACCTGGGACATTTGAGCTTGGTGGGGGCAGAGAGGGGGGTTCCTGCCATTGCTGAAGCTCTGGTAAGTGGTTTCAACATTGCCTGTGTAAACAAAGCCACCAGGAAGTTTACACAGCAGTTTAGCAGAGCCCAGCATAGCAGCTCAGCAAGGTCTCTTCAGACAGACTGTTAAGCAGATTCCCTTCTTGCTGGGCAGGGTATCTTAGGAAAAAAAAGACAGCATCCCTTCAGGAACCTAGGAAGCCCCACCTTCCTGGGACAGAACATCTGGGAAAAAGGGCAGTTGTGGGTTCCACTTCAAGGGACTTAAATATCACTGCCCGGCAGCCCTGAAGAAACCAACAGATCCCCCAGCACGGTGTTTGAGCTCCATTAAGGGACATGCTGCCTCCTCAAGCGGCTCCCTGATCCCCCATGTATCCTAACTGGGTGGCACATCATACAGGAGAGCTCAGGCTGATATCTGGCATGTACCCTTTTGGGATGAAGCTACCAGAGGAAGGAACAGGCAACAATCTTTGCTGTTCAGCAGCCCCCACGGGTGACTCCCAAGCAGGGTCTGGAGTGGACCTCCAGCAAACCTCAGCAGACCTGCAGCAGAGGGGCCTGACTGTTAGAAGAAAAACTAAAAAACAGAAACAAATAGCTTCAACATCAACAGAAAGGACATCCATTCAGAAACCCCATCCAAAAGCCATGAACTTCAAAGACCAAAGGTAGATAAATCCACAAAGATGGGAAGAAACCAGCACAAAAGTGCTGAAATCATCAAAAACCAGAATGCCTCTTTTCCTCCAAGGGATCACAACCCCTCACCGGCGAAGAGAACAAAACATGATGGAGAATGGGTGTTACGAACTAACAGAAACAGGCTTCAGAAGGTGGGTAATAACAAACTTCTCCGAGCTAAAGGAGCATGTTCTAACCCAATGCAAGGAAACTAAAAACCTTGAAAAATGTTAGACAAAATGCTAACAAGATAACTGGCATGGAGAAAAACATAAATGACACAATGGAGTTGAAAAACACAGCACAAGAACTTCGTGAAGCATACACAAGCTTCAATAGCCAAATCGATCAAGTGGAAGAAAGGATACAGAGATTGAAGATCATATCAATGAAATAAAGTGAGAAGGCAAGACTGGAGAAAAAAGAGTGAAAAGAAATAAACAAAGCCTCCAAGAAATATGGGATTATGTGAAAAGACCAAATCTGTATTTGATCGGTGTACCGGAAAGTGACAGGGAGAATGAAACTAAGCTGGAAAACACTCTTCAGGACATTTCCCAGGAGAACTTCCCCAACCTAGCAAGGCAGGCCAACATTCAAATACAGGAATTACAGAGAACACTCCAAAGATATTCCTTGAAAAGAGCAACCCCAAGGCACATAATCATCAGATTCATCAGGGTTGAAATGAAGGAAAAAATGCTAAGAGCAGTCAGAGAGAAAGATCAGATTACCCACAAAGGGAAGCCCAGCAGACTCACAGCGGATCTCTCGGCAGAAACCCTACAAGCCAGAAGAGAGTGGGGGTCAATATTCAACATCCTAAAAGAAAAGAATTTTCAACCCAGAATTTCATATCCAGCCAAACTAAGCTTCATAAGTGAAGAAGAAATTAAATCCTTTATGGACAAGCAGTAGCTGAGAGATTTTTTTCACCACCAGGCCTGCCCTACAAGAGCTCCCAAAGGAAGCACTAAACATGGAAAGAAACAACCAGTACCAGCTACTACAAAAATACACCAAACTGTAAAGACCATCAACACTATGAAGAAAGCTTATCAACTAACGGGCAAAACAACCAGCCAGCATCAAAATGAAAGGAGCAAATTCATACATAACAATATTAACCTTAAATGTAAATGGGCTAAGTTCTCCAATCAAAAGACAGAGACGGGCAAATTGGATAAAAAGTCAAGACCCATCAGTGTGCTGTATTGAGGAAACCCATCTAATGTGCAAAGACACACATAGGCTCAAAATAAAGGGATGAAGGAAGATTTACCAAGCAAATGAAGAGCAAAAAAAAAAGCAGGGTTGCAATCCTAGTCTCTGATAAAACACACTTTAAACCAACAAAGATCAAAAGATACAAAGAAGGGCATTACCTAATGATAAAGGGATTAATGCAATGAGAAGAGCTAACTATCCTAAATATACATGCACCCAATACAGGAGTACCCAGATACATCAAACAAGTTCTTAATGGCCTACAAAGAGACTTAGACTCCCACACAATAATGGGAGACCTTAACACCCCACTGTCAATACTAGACAAATCAACGAGACAGAAACTTAACAAGGATATCTGGGAATTGAACTCAGATCTGGACCAAGCAGACCTAATAGACATCTACAGAACTGTCCACCCCAAAACCACAGAATATACATTCTTCTCAGCACCACATTGGACTTATTCTAAAACTGACCACATAATTGGAAGTAAAACATTTCTCAGCCAATGCAAAAGAATAAAAATCGTAACAAACAGTCGTTCAGACCACAGTGCAATCAAATTAGAACTCAGGATTAAGAAACTAACTCAAAACCACATAACTACATGGAAACTAAATAACCTGCTCCTGAATGACTACTGGATAAATTATGAAATGAAGGTAGAAAAAAAGATTTTCTTCAAAACCAATGAGAATGAAGACACAAAGTACCAGAACCTCTGGGATACATTTAAAGCAATGTCTAGAGAGAAATTAATAGTGCTAAATGCCCACCAGAGAATCAAGGAAAAATATAAAATCGACATCCTAATGTCATGATTAAAAGAACTAGAGGAGCAAGATGAATCAAATTCAAAAGCTAGCAGAAGACAAGAAATAACTAAGATCAAAGCAGAACTGAAGGAAATAAAGACACACACCAAAAAAACCTCCAGTATTTCAAAAGGAGGTGGTTTTTTGAAAAGATCAACAAAATAGATAGACTGCTAACCAGACTAATAAAAAAGAAAAGAGAGAAGATTCAAATAGATGCAATAAAAAATGATAAAGAGGATATCACCACCGATTCCATAGAAATACAAACTACCATCGGAGATTACTACAAACACCTCTATGAAAATAAAACAGTAAATCTAGAAGAAATAGATAAATTCCTGGACATTTACACCCTCCCAAGACTAAACCAAAAAGAAGTTGAATTCCTGAATAGACCAATAACAAGGTATGAAGTTGAGGCAGCAATTAATAGCCTACCAACCAAAAAAATCCAAGACCAGATGGATTCACAGCCAAATTCTACCAGAGGTACAAAGAGGAGCTGGTACCATTCCTTCTGAAACTATTTCAAACAATACAAAAAGAGAGAATCCTACCTAACTCATTTTATGAGACCAACATCATCCTGATACCAAAACCTGGCAGAGATGCAACTAAAAAGGAAAATTTCAGACCAATATCTGTGATAAACATTGATGCAAAAATCGTCAATAAAATACTGGCAAACTGAATCCAACAAAACACCAAAAAGCTTATTCATCATGATTATGTCAGCTTCATTCCAGGGATGCAAGGCTGGTGCAACATCCGCAAATCTATAAATGTGATTCATCACATAAACAGAACCAAAGACGAAAACCACATGATTATCTCAATAGATGCGGAGAAGGCCTTTGACAAAATTCAACAGCCTTTTATGCTAAAAACTCTCAATAAACTAGGTATCAATGGATTGTATCTCAACATAATAAGAGCTATTTATGACAAATCCACAGCCAATATCATACTGAATGGGCAAAAATTGGAAGCATTCCCTTTGAAAACCGGCACAAGACAAGAATGCCCTCTCTCACCACTCCTATTCAACATAGTATTGGAAGTGCTGGTTAGGGCCATCAGGCAAAAGAAAGAAATAAAGCATATTCAAAGAGGAAGAGAGGACATCAAATTGTCCCTGTTTGTAGATGACATGATTGTATGTTTAGAAAATTCCATTGTCTCAGCCCAAAATCTCCTTAAATTGATAATCAACTTCAGCAAAGTCTCAAGATACAAAATCAATGTGGAAACATCACAAACATTCCTATACACCAATAACAGACAAACAGAGAGCCAAACCATGAGTGAACTCCCATTCACAATTGCTACAAAGAGAATAAAATACTTAGGAATACAACTAACAAAGGATATAAAGGACCTCTTCAAGGAGAACTACAAACCACTGCTCAAGGAAATAAGAGAGTACACAAACAGATGGAAAAACATTCCATGCTCACGGTTAGGAAGAATCAATATTGTGAAAATGGCCACACTGTCCAAAGTAATTTATGGATTCTATGCTATCCCCATCAATCTACTAATGACTTTCTTCACAGAACTGGAAAAAACCACCTTAGATTTCATATTGAACTAAAAAAGAGCCTGCATAGCCAAGACAACCCTAAGCAAAAAACAAACAAACAAACAAAGTTGGAGGCATCAAGCTACCTGACTTCAAACAATATTTTAAGGCTACTGTACTCAAAATATCATGGTACTGGTACCAAAACAGAGATATAGACCAGTGGAACAGAACAGAGGCCTCAGAAAGAACACCACATATCTACAACCATCTGATCTTTGACAAACCAGACACAAACAAACAGTGGGTAAAGGATTCCCTTTTTAATAAATGGTGTTGGGAAAACTGGCTAGCCATATGCAGAAAGCTAAAACTGGATCTCTTCCTTATACCTTATACAAAAATTAACTCTAGATGGATTAAAGATTTAAACATGAGGCCTAACACCATAAAAACTCTAGAAGAAAACCTAGGCAATACCACTCAGGACATAGGCATAGGCAAGGACTTCATGACTAAAACACCAAAAGCAATGGCAACAAAAGCAAAAATAGACAAATGGGATCTAATTAAACTTAAGAGCTTCTGCACAGCAAAAGAAACTATCAATAGAGTGAACCAGCAACCAACAGAATGGGAAAAAAATTTTAAAATCTGCCCATCTGACAAATGGCTAATATCCAAAATCTGCAGAGAACTTTACAATAAAAACAAATTTACAATAAAAATTTACAATACTGACAAATTTACAATAAAAAAGCAAACAACCCCATCAAAAAGTGGGCAAAGGATATTAACAGACACTTTTCAAAAGAAGACATGTATGAAGCCAACAAACATGGAAAAAATCTCATCATCACTGGTCATTAGAGAAATGCAAGTCAAAACCACATTGAGATACCACCGCATGCCAGTTAGAATGGCAATCATTAAAAAATCAGGAGACAACAGATGCAGGGAAGGATGTGGAGAAATAGAAACACTTTTACACTGTTGGTGGGAATGTAAATTAATTCAGCCATTGTGGAAGACAGTGACGATTCCTTAAGGATCTAGAAATAGAAATACCATTTGACCCAGCAATCCCATTACTGGGTATATACCCAAAGGATTATAAATCATTCTATTATAAAGACACATGCACATGTATGTTTATTGCAGGACTGTTCACAATAGCAAAGACTTGGAACCAAATGCTCATCAATGTTAGACTGGATAAAGAAATGTGGCACATATACACTATAGAATACTAAGCAGCCATAAAAAAAGGATAAGTTCATGTCCTTTGCAGGGACATGGATGAAACTGGAAACCATCATTCTCAGCAAACTGACACAAGAACAAAAAACCAAACGTCACATGTTCTCATTCATAAGTGGGTGTTGAACAATGAGAGCACATGGACACAGGGAGAGGAACATCACACACCATGGCCTGGGTGGTGGAGAGATAGGGGAGGAATAGCAGGGAGAATTGGGAAGGGTTAGCATTAGAATTACCTAACATAGATTGATGAAGCAATGGATGCAGCAAACCACCACCACGGCACATGTATACCTATGTAAGAAACCTGCACATGTACCCCAGAACTTAAAGTATAATAAATTAAATAAATAAACAAATAAAAATTTAAAAAGACTCAATGATCTGTTGCCTGGAAGAAACATACTTCACCTATAAAGACACTCATACACTAAAAATAAGTCAATAAAGAAAAAGACATTTCATGTCAATAGAAACCAGTAAAGAGGCTGAGCAGCAACGCTTACCTCAGACAAAAGATTTAAGACAAAAACTATAAGAAGAGACAAAGAAGGTCACTATATAATGATAAAGGGGTCAATTCAGCAAGAGTTTATAGCAATTATAAGTATATATGCACCCAGCACTGGAGCACCCAGGTATATAAAACAAATATCATTAGACCTAAAGAAAGAGAAACTGCAATACAATAATAGCCAGAGACTTCAACACTCCACTTTCAGCATTGGCCAGATCTTCCAAACAGAAAATCAACAAAGAAACACTGGACTTAATCTGCACTATAGACTAAATGAATCTATTAATAATAGGTATTTCATCGGGCATGGTGGCTCACGCCTGTAATCCCAGCACTTTGGGAGGCCGAGGCGGGTGGATCACAAGGTCAAGAAATCGAGACCATCCTGGTCAACATGGTGAAACCCCGTCTCTACTAAAAATACAAAAAATTAGCTGGGCATGGTGGCACGTGCCTGTAATCCCAGCTATTCAGGAGGTTAAGGCAGGAGAATTGCCTGAACCCAGGAGGCGGAGGTTGCGGTGAGCCGAGACCGCACTGTTGCACTCCAGCCTAGGTAATAAGAGCAAAAACTCCATCTCAAAAAAATAAATAAATAAATAAAAATAGGTATTTACAGAAAATTTCATCCAATGGCTGCAGAATACACATTCTTCTACTCAGCACATGAATCATTCTCAAGGACAGATCATATAAGAGGTCATGAAACAAGTCTTATAACATTCAAAAACGGAAATAATATCAGGCATCTTCTCTGACCACAATGGAGTAAAACTGGAAACCAGTAATAAGAGGAATTTTGGAAACTAAACAAATACATAGAAACTAAATAATATGCTCCTGAATGACCAGTGGGATGGAAGGATGGCTCAACATACATAAGTAAATCAATTTGATACATCATATCAACAGAATGAAGAACAAAAATTGTGAGATCATTTAAATTGATGCTGAAAAATCATTTGATAAAATTCAACATCTCTTCATGATAAAAGCCCTCAAAAATCTCAGTACAGAAGAAACACACTTCAACCCAACAAAAGCCATATGAGACAGACCCACAGCTAGTATCATACTGAATGGGGCAAAGCTGAAAGCCTTTCCTCTAAGATCAAAAACACCACAATGATGCCCATTTTCACCAGCTTTATTCAACAAAGTACTGGAAGTCCTAGCTAGAGCAATCAAAAAAGAAAAAGAAATAAAGGGTATCCAAATTAGAAAGGAAGAAATCGAATCATTCCTGTTTGTGAATAATGTTGATCTTACATGTGGAAAAACCTAAAGACTCCACCAAAAAACTATTTAAACTAATAAAAAATTAGTAAAGTTGCAGGATACAAAGTCACATATAAAAATTAGCAGCATTTGTATATGCCAACAGTGAACAATCTGAAAAACAAATTTAAAAAGTAATCCTATTTATAATATCCACAAATAAAATTAAATACCTGTGAATTCACCGAACAGGTGAAAAACCTCGGCAATCAAAACTATTGAACACTGATAAAAGAAATGGAAGAGGACACCAAAACATGGAAAGATATTCTATGTCCATGGATTACAAGAATCAATATTGTTAAAATACTGATACTGCCCAAAGCAATCTACAGATTCAATACAATCCCTATCAAAATACCAATGACACTCTTTACATAAATAGAAAAACCAATCCTAAAATTTCTATCGAACTATGAAAGACACAGAATAGCCAAAGATATCCTAAATGGGGAAAAAAAATAATAACTTGGAGGAATTATATGACATTACCTGACTTCAGATTATAGTATAGAGCTATAATAATTGAAAGAGCATGGTACTGGCATAGAAACAAACACATAGACCAATGAAACAGAATATAAAACCCAGAAATCAATTCACACACCTACAGTGAATTCATTTACAACAAAGGTGCCAAGAACATACACAGACGGAAAGACAGTCTCTTCAATAAATAATGCTAGGAAACCTGGGTATCTACATGCAGAAGAATGAAACTGGATCCCTGTCTCTCACCATATACAAAATTCAAATCAAAATGGATTTAAATCTAACCTAAATCTAAGACCTCAAACTACGAAACTGCTCAAAGAAAATATTGAGGAAGTTATCCAGGACATTGGACTCAGCAAAGATTTCTTGAGTAACACCCAAAAGCATAGGCATCCAAATCAAAAATGGACAAATCAAATCAAGTTACAAATATTCTTCACAGCAAAGGAAACAATCATCAAAGTGAAGAGACAACCTACAGAATGGCAGAAAATTGTTGCAAACTACCCATCTGACAAGGGGTTAATAAACAGAAAACATAAGGAGCTCAAACAACTCTACTTAAAACAATCTAATAATCTGATTTTTTAATGGGCAACAGATTTGTTTATTTATTTATTTGTTTTTGTGGCAAGGTCTCCCTTTGACACCCAAGCTGGAGTACAGTGGTGCATTCATAGCTCATTGTAATCTTGACCTCCTGGGCTCAACTGATTCTCCCACTTCAGCCTCTCCAGTAGCTGGGACTACAGGAGCAAACCACCATACTCAGCTAATTTTTGTGTTTTGTAGAGACAAGTTTCTGCCATGTTGCCCAAGCTGATCTCAAACTCCTGGGCTCAGGTGATCCACCTGCCTCAGCCCCTAAAAGTGCTGGGATAACAAGCATGATCCACCATGCTCAGTGTGGGCAAGAGGTTTGAAAAACCATTTCTGCAAAGAAGACATATAAATGACAAATGGACATATGAAAAGGTGCTCAACATCATTGATCATCAGAGAAATGTACATCAAAACTACAATAAAATATCATCTCACTCAGTTAAAATGGCTCTTATCCAAAAGACAGGTAATAAGTACAGGCAAGGATGTGGAGAGAAGGGAACCCTTGTACATGGTCAGTGGGAAACTAAACTGCTGTAACCATTATGGAGAACAGTTTGGAGATTCCTCAAAAACCTAAAAAACTAAAAGTAGAGCTACCATATTATCCAGCAATCCCACTGTTGGGTATATACCTGAAAAAAAGGAAATCAGCATATCAAAGAGATATCTGCACTCTTATGTCTATTGAGCCACTGTTCCCAATAGCCAAGATTTGAAAGTAACTTAAGTGTTCATCAACAGACAAGTGAATTTTTTAAAAACATGGTACTTATATACAATGTAGTACTCTTCAGCCATGTAAAGAATGAGATCCTGTTAATTGCGACAACATGGATGGAAATGGAGGTCACTGTGTTAAGTGAAATAAGCCAGTCACAGAAAGACAAATATGGCATGTTCTCACTTATTTGTGGTATCTAAAAATCAAAACAATTGAACTCATGGAGAGTTCACCTGAGGTCAAGAGTTTGAGACCAGCCTGGCCAACCTGGAGAAACCTCATCTCCACTAAAAATACAAAACATTAGCTGGGTGTGGTGGTGAATGGCTGTATTATCAGCTACTTGGGAGGCTGAGACAGGAGAATTGCTTGAACCCAGGAGGCAGAGGTTGCAATGAGCCGAGATAACTGCACTCCAACCTGAGCAACAAGAGGGAAACTCTGTCTCAAAAATAAATAAAGAAAGAAAGAATGTATTTCTCCTCTGCTCAGAATCCTGTAATGGCTCTTCATTCTGCTCCAGGTAAAAGCCAAAGTCCTTACTGTGACCTACAAGGTCCCAGGTTATCCCCTCTCTTTAGCTTTCTTATCTCACTTCCTCCTAGTCCCCACTCCTCAGTCTTTCCAGTTCTCTCATTCTGACCTCCTTGCTGTCTCCCAAAGACCCCACGTCTGCACCTAGCTCAGGCCTCTGCCCTTGCTGTTTCCTCTGCTCAAAGCATCCTTATCCCTGATGTCCATATGATTAGTTCCCTTACTTTCTTCATATCTTTATTCTGAAATCACCTTCTCAGGGACGCTTTCCAGGTCATTCTATCTAAAATATGAGTTTCCCTCCCAGCATTTCATATCTCTCGTGCCTGCTTAATTCCTTCTTGTTACCACCTACATGTAACATTCTGTATATTTTAACCATCAATCTTACTTATTTTCTGTCTCTTTAACTAGAATGCGAACTCCCTAAGTGTGGACTTTTGTCTGTTTGTTCATTGATATATTCCAATTAACTGGGAAAACATGTAATGGATAGTAGGTGCCCAATAAATAAACATTTGATGAATGAATTCCTCTATAATCTTTTCTCCCTAGAATATTCTTCCTCCTGTTCTCCATTTGCAAAATATATTTACCAATTTAGATGCAAATAAATATTACTTTCTCTCTATAGCTTCTTCTTTTTCTTTGCTTTCTCTGCTTTCTCTTCTTTCTCTCTGTAGTTACTTCTTCTATAGAGTTTGTTGCTTCTTACTCTGCTCCAAGATCACATTACATGTAACCTTTACTGTTGCTTATAATACTGCTTTGTGACTTACAGTATCGAATTTTCCCATAAGATAATGAGTTATTGCAATGCAAAATCATCATTTTATTTTTATCATCCCTGATGCCTGACCCATCAGAAAATTTAATAAATGTGTTGAATTAATCACCAAACCCACTCCCTCTTCTTTCAGCTCCCTCTCTCCCCTTTTCATCACCCCTTACCACTACCCCAAAATGACAGCTAACTCCTCCACTCCCAAATTATCCATGACCCTCATTCTGACCAGACCTTATAGGCTGTGTCTGTTTCCTGTTCCCATATTCTGCCTTCATACCCACCTCCTCCTGGTCAGACAGTTATTTTCTCAGGCATTTGCTAAGAAAGATAATATAACTAATTAATTTGTGCCAAGATTCCAGTAAAAGTTAATGGATTGACAGTTGAATATTAAAATTTAGGTTACTACATAATTTTTAATGCAACTAAGCAACATCATGCTGTGGGAAGAAAATTTAAGGGCAGGAAATCCAAGCAGAAAGTACTGCTTAGTGGTTGCCTGATTGCTGTGATACAGAAGGTTTTGACCTCAGGGTGAATTCATTTATCAGATTACTTCCTGAGAACAGAGAGAGGATTTCTTAAGAAGAGAATCAAGGAGAAGGGCATGGATATACTGGATGTCTAAGAAGAAGAGGTAGCTCCACTAAAGGAATGAAACGGGCATCAGGGTGACACCATCACCAAAGACAGTTTTAGGGAGAGCCTTAGTTCCCTTCCAACTACTCCATATTACCCTTGAATGCACGATCCATGATCCAGATAATCCAATACAGAAAGGGCTGAATGAATAGGAGAGGCCACACAATATGAATCGTGAAAATGCTTTGGAGACTAGAATACACCATTCATCAATATGCACTGAGCCCAGAGAAGTAAAAGCAAGTCCAAGCACATGTTGCGTATTGAACATCAGCTCTGTGAAAGAATTGAGCAACAGGACTACAAAGATAAGTAAAACAAATCTCTAATCTGAAAGTAACTTAAGATCTAATAAGGGAAAAATCAATGCCAACAAGTAGGACAAGTACTAGATAATAGAATTATGAATATATTGTAGTACAGAGGCAGCATTCAGCTCTGGTTAGGTAGCTCTGGCTAAATGAGACAGTGTCATGCAGTAATATTTGAGGTGGGTCTTAAAGGATGAGTAGTTTTCTGGACAAATGGGAATTGGTAGAAAGAAGGGCATAAAAAAAGGATAGGGTCACAAAGCAGTCTGGGTTAGGGAAAACTATTAGTAATGGGATATGGCTGAATCATAGGGTTTGAGAGGATGTGTAATAATAGATGAAATTCACAGATAGTAAGAGATCAGGTTATGAAAGGTCTTGAATGCCATGCTAGAAAGTTTAGATTTTGTCTTTTCAGATAATCACAAGCCATTTAAGAATTTTATGCAAGGGACTAACATGTTCAGAATTTTATTTTTGAAAGATGATTCTAGCTATAATACTGAAAATGGATTGGAAGGTGAGGAAGACTGAAGGCAGAAAGACCAATTTTTTGACAGGTGTGTTATGCAAATGAAGATGAATGAGAGTCTGAGTTGGGCAACAATAGTAAAGATGCCTAGGAATAAACAGACAGAAGATATACATAGAAAATAGAAAAAGACTTCATGACCAATTTGCTATGATGGGGAGGAGTCATGGATAGCACAGTCAAGTGTTTTGACTGCTCTAGTGGATTTGCTGATATGGATAATATAGAATTCTTTTTACTGACAAAGTTTTTGTGGAACTGTAAATCTGTGCTGGGTTATATTGAGTTTGATGTTGCATGAGACCAAGATAGAAGTTTGGAAGACAAATGGAATATGGATAGTCAAGCAGGAGGCAGATCTATTTGGAAGGTGTGAACTTCAGAACATCAACATCTAATGTTATGTGGAAATCACGGGTAGAGATAAATTGTCCTAAGAGAGTATATTAAAAGACAGCCAGACATGCTAGGCCCAAATGTGAAGACTGGTTGAAAAAGGAAACCTATACAAGAGACTAAGAGTATCCGGAAACAGAAGAGGAGAATAGAGTGACCATAAAGCTAAAGGAACAGAGTTTCAATTAAGGAATGTCAAAGACATAAAGAGACCAAAGAGGAGATTTTCAAAGCCTGAACATGTTCCTTAAATTTAACAGTACAGAGATCATTGTGACCTTGGTAAGAACACATTTAATGAAGTGATAGGACTAAGTGAGTCAAGTGAGGTACCCAAGGAGGAAAATTTAAGGTGGCACTCACTCTCAAAGTTGTGCAAAGGTGGGGTCAGCACCTGAGAGTGAAGGTAGCCTTAAATCTGGCACCCAAGGTGCCTCACTGGCCTCACCCTAGTCCCATGTTGGCTGAGGAGTAAATCAGGGGGGAAGAAATAAAGTGAACAAGTGTACTTTGACTGCAGTGACTCAGGTCTTTCACTCCTTTCTGCTGTAAATCACTCTGGAAAAGTAGGCTGAAGCCACCATATTTTGTCTTATATGAACTTCCAACTCAGGTCTCATTTGACTGGCTCAGGTATGGACATGTGACCCAAGGACAGCTCATTTTAAACTCTCAGTATGTGGGTCAATCCTATTTTCTCTCCTGAGATTTTGAGCAAGAGAATACCATAAGAATGTATTACTTGGCACTAGAAAAAAACTGCAGAAAGCTTATCATTTAGAGGCTAGAACAGCCATAATGGGTCATGCATATGCCCAAGTTATGAACTGTGACATATCAAATCCTTTGGTAGAAAAACAATGGAATCCAGGCCAGGCACGGTGGCTCATGCTGTAATCCCAGCACTTTGGAAGGCTGAGGCAGGCAGATCACTTGAAGTCAGGAGTTCGAGACCAGCCTGGCCAACATGGTAAAACTTCGTCTCCACTAAAAACCCAAAAATTTGTCGGGCATGGTGGTGGGCGCCTGTAATCCCAGCTACTTGAGAGGCTGAGGCAGGAGAATCACTTGAAACAAGGAGGCAGAGGTTGCAGTGAGCTGAGATCGTGCCACTGCACCCCAGTCTGGGAGACGGTGTGATACTCCACCTCAAAAAAAAAAAGGAATCCAGTAGGAGAGAGAAGTGAGGCAGTACAACAGGCATAAGGAATCACCAGTCTCCACAACCTCCTTAGCTCTAGAGAGCTTTTTGTGTCCTGTCCAAATGCTTTCACATTAAGCTTTTTTTCACTCAAGTTACTTTGAGTTAAATGTTTCTTCCTTGCCACCAGCAGAGCCTAACTAAAGTTACTTTTAAAAGAAGCTTGTCAGAGCAACAAGCAAAAATAGACAAGTGGGATTCCATAAAACTAAAAACCTTATGCATGACACAGAAAACAATCAACCAAATGAAAAGGCAACCTATGGATGAGAGAAAATACTGATGAGTCATACATTTCATAAGGGGACAGTGTTCAAAATATATAAGAAATTCAACTCAATAGCAAGAAAACACATAATTTGATTTTAAAACAGACAGAAGACCTGAAATGGCATTCCTCTGAACAAGACATACAAATGGCCAAGTATATGAAAAAATACTCAACATCAATGAGGATTAGAAAAATGTAAATGAAACCCACAGTGAGGTATCACCACACATCACTTAGGATGGCTTATCAAAAAGACAAGACATAACAAGAGTTAGTGAAGATGCAGAGAAAAGGAAACCCTTGGACATTCTTGGTGGGAATGTAAACTAGCACAGACATTATGGAAAACAGTATGGAAGAAGTAAAATCAGCAAGTGTATGTTTAATTTCTCAAAGAATTATAAATACAACTACCATATGATCTGGCAATTCTACTTCTGGGTACACATTCAAAGAAAATAAAATCAGCGTGTTGAAAAGATATCTCAGCCTTATGTTCATTGCAGCATTATTTACAACAGCCAAGATAAGGATGCAACCTATGTCCATCAACAGATAAAGTAAATGTGATATATATACATACTATACACTAGGCAGCCTCTGTCACTTGTGAACCTGGAAGGCATTATGCTAAGTGAAATAAATCAGGCCCAGAAAGACAAATACTGCATGATCTCACTTACAAATGGACTCTAAAAAAGTTGAACTAACAGAAGCAAAGAATAGACTAGTGATTGGGAAGATATTATCAAAGAATACAAAATTTCAGTTAGACAAGAGGAATAAGCTCAGGAGATCTGAATGCTGGTGACTGTAGTTAATAACAATGTATTGTATACGTGAAAATTGCTAAGATGGTAGAGTTTACATGTTCTCACCACAAAAAAAAAAAAAGATAAGTCTATCTGGTAATGTGTACATTAATTAGCTTGACCTTGCATTTCAAAATGTATGTGTTTATCAAAACTTAATGCTGTATACCATAATTGACAAAATATGGAATTTTGTCAATTGAAATAATAACAATAATTTTTTAAATAAACTTTTCAAAACGGGAGATTGTCTGTGAAATAAAGGGAAAAGCTCAGATATTAGAACAGGTCCCATTTCAGCTATATATAATGCAATGAAAAGAGAAAATGTTAATGAGCTACTTTGACTAACTTGACCAGCTTATTTGTCTTATTGATTTGTTTCTAAAGAGCTCTGGATTTGCAAGACAAGAGGTGTAATGCTTGCCTAACTCAGTTGGTTATTAAATACATCACAGTGGAAATGTAAACACACTGATGAGGTAACACACTGAAAAGTGAAAATGTGAGATGTTAATAATTGTGAGTCTTATCAATTATTGTAAAAGTAATGATTTATATTTACTGAACAGTGCTGCACCCACCCCATCTCACCCACCTGCCTCTCCCACTTCTTTCTATCTCTTCCATGAGTGCTTGAAGCTATTTGCTTACTCTGCCATTGCTGTCTTTTACTCTCGGTTGAGTTTTACTAATGTCTGATAACTGAATAATGAACAAACCTCACCTGGAAAAGCTCTAACGTGTTTGTTCATCTTTAAAAAAGTATTCTTGCTATAATGGAGCACTTTAGAAACAGAAAATGTTCTGTGGTAGTGGCCATAGTAGTAATAATGGTAAGTACTGGTGGTGTAGTAATAGCTGTCTACACTATAAAAAAATTATATTTATTAATCTGAAATTGAGCTTAGGTCTTATATCTTTGCATCTTACAGAGAGTCCTATGTTGACCCTTTTGTCATATTTCTTAGACCAGAGTTTTTTCATGCCATTAGACTAAGTTTCAATATAATATGAGAGCATCAAAATCTAATTCATTAGCAGATAGATGAGAATAACACTGTTATAACACAGTCTCATGAACTGCATAGACCCCAACCAATTTCATGCCCATGGAGGCCAAGAGCTAATTCAGATGGAGATTTAGGGTGCTGTGAAAACTTTCACAGGAATAGCAGCATTTTGGATTCTATTCGAACATGGGTACATTTTGTTACTTCATATGGAAATGTATTGCTTTATTCAAAGATTAAGAGAAATGTTTGGAGCCCTCCTCCTGGTCAACACAGGAAGTCATTTGGCTGGTTCACAAGAGACTACTTCATGATGCAGTCTGTGAGGCTAATCTCATGCAAACCAGTGAACAGTAACATGAATAACAGCATAATGGCTAAGAAGCCAGCCACTGTGGGTCCCTCACTGGCTGGGCAGAAGGGTTCTCTGTGCATTCTCAGGTCTTCTGCCCACCTGGGGATGGGGAGAGAAAAGCACTCACATGCAGTCCACAACCCAGTGTTCCAGAAGTGCCTCAGCAGTGCCCAGGACTCTATTCAGTGTCACCCTTAGAGAAATCTTCATCCTTGGGCTATTGAGCAATTCACCCTGGCTGAGGCTGAGGTGGGGAAAAGAAAGGTAAGAGGGCGCCTTTTGGTTCTGAATTTACCTGTCAAGCAAGGTGAACATCTGTAAAGAAGGCAGCTGAAGTGATGGGTTCACAGGGATTGTTATACTATTCTCCCTACTTCGGTGAATGAAATTTTTCATAAGTACTAAAGTAGAAAAGGCAGCTTCTTCACTATAAAAACTAAGGGTTTTGGAAAAAGAGATCTTTCTTCCCCAAATATTTTCCATCATTCTCCTGGACAATGCTTTTGGTTTCACAGCTGGAAATAAGATTGGACATACAAATATAAATTAGAATTGGGCAGCAAATAAAATTCATTTTCAGATGGAAACTACTGAAAGCAGATCCTTTCCCAAGAGAGAGTGGCAGGGGACCAGGCACCTAAAGAGAGACAGCGAAGCACCGAGGAAGGGACATGGGAGACAAGAAACTGGGACCCTCAGAGACACATTTTATTGACTTCTCAGCGTGGCCATCTCTCTGCCTCAAAGGTGTTCGTTGGAGGGGTCAACCTTGTACTTACTAAGGTCCCCTCTTCTCCCATGAGCTTCCCTTCCTACCCCATCCCTGACACAATTATCCTGGGCTTCAGAGACAAAGTCTCTCACTGGCTTTTGACCCCTTCATAATATTAGGCTATAAAGTTGCTTAGCATGAGGAGTTGCCATGACGACGGCACCCATGTCCCTGTACAAGTGCCAGCACTGAGACCCAGGGGCTCGGGCACATGGCAAAAGGACAGCTTGTGACAAACAATGGAGGGAGCCGACTGCAGATTCTTTTCATGCCTAATTACCCATGAGCACATGGCACAATGGCTTATTTAACTCTGCCTTGGCTCAGAGTAGAGACAGGTTCTCATTCCAGTTGGAAAGGATTCCAGCTCTGGCCCATTGCAAGGAGGGGCAAAAGGAAAGGGAAAGTGAGTTATCGAAATGCATAGACCTTGTCTTCTTAATTATTTTGCATTTGGCCATCTTTCCTTGTCTCAGAGGCTAATTATTCCAAGTCAGGAGAATTGTTCCACCTCAGAGTTAGCTCCGAGCAAAATGCTGACAACTGGTGCTGGGAACGACAGTTTTCCATGTCTAGTTAGGCAATAGAAGATCATTCTTTTTCAGAACTAACTCAGCCAGTCAGAGGGTAGAATGACTGTTTAAATCCTCAGGATGTACAAGTGATCCTACCTGTCTTCCTTCTCTCTTTCTTAGAGTAGAATTCAGCCCTCATCCCCTTCAATTTTGCAGACTGTGGAGAAACAGCCTTGCCAGAACCACGCTGTAAGGTGATCCAGGCAAAAGAGACAGAATGGACATGCAGGCAAAGAAGATTGTCTGCTCTGTGAAGACTCAAGGCCATGTGACCTTCT
The DNA here is from genome assembly GCF_048565385.1 of Saimiri boliviensis. Classification (NCBI taxonomy): domain Eukaryota; kingdom Metazoa; phylum Chordata; class Mammalia; order Primates; family Cebidae; genus Saimiri; species Saimiri boliviensis. Next base: position 57,941,699 of record NC_133454.1, read on the forward strand.
CCACACAGCAAAGCCACAGGTAACCAAAAGTGCTCTGAGTCCTCAAAGATGGTGAGAGAAAAAAGGAGACCATTGCCTTATAAATGTTAGAAGGGCAAGAGCTTTCAGAGATGTAATTCTATTGGTTTTTTGTGGGTTCTTTGTCATGGGAGCCAAATACATGTGGTAAGAAATATGTGGAGAATATATCTTTTTATTGATTACCAAAATTGCATCCAAGTCAACCCAGATAACATTGCTTCAATTACCTGTTTGGATTCCTACTTCAGGTCCTGACCCCTTCTTCTTTCTTCCCAGTGTTTATCACCTGACTCAAATAATGACAGGCAGGAGGTCAAAGGCTTTCAACTCTCTTTCATGACTGAGCAAAACCCAGTGGGTCCACCTGTATACCCTCTGAATATTTCTGCCTTAGCAGTGAAGGTGCTGGAATATAAGATTTTGGAAGCCATAATTCTGGAAGGGTCCAGAGCACACTCTTCATTAAGGCAAAAAGAAATGCACTGTTACGGGGGTCACTTGCATCTTTGAGGAGCTCAGTGGTGGCTGTCTTCTGTAAAACAGGACTGACAGGAAATGTAGCCAAACCTCTTAAGTGGAGTTTCAAGTGGGATCCAGAGTAAGATAAGGCTCTGCTGCAGGTCCAGGCTCCAGTTCACACTGTCTTGCCACTCAGCCCTAGATCCAAAGCTATAGAAGTGCTGGAGATGGATAAAGAAGATATGTAGAATTGCAACCCCCACAAGGAGACTCAAAGCACAGATCTGTGATTGTGAAGGAAAACCATGCCTTCCGCAGCACAAAATTACTCTCATATGAAAAGAAGTTTATAAGTAGCTGAATGAAAGTAGAATACAAAGTGATTATGTGACCAGGGCTGCTCATCAAGGTTGGAAATTGCCTGGTCAACTGATTCATAAGATCAGGTGGTCAAGGAAGTAATTTCTATGTAATAGAAATTGTGCATCAGGCCTACAGAACTCCAGAAGGTACAAGTAAATGATGTGAGCAAGTGGCCAGACGTCTACATCCCCATCCCCTTGCTCCATTTCTCTCTCAACTCACACCTATAAAGAATAAAAAATAGTTCAAGTCCAATTAAAAGACTGGGACTACACTATATTTGGTGCTTGCAAAAAAATGAACTACTGACACATTACAGCATCACTCAGGAATGATATTAAGGGATCTTGGTGAAGAAACATTATCCCAGAGGTCAGAGCTTTAAGCACTACACTGGGCTATTCACTTCCTATGGAAGCAAATATGAAATGTATATATATATATATATATATATATATATATATATATATATATATAACTCCCAAGAAGTGACAACTTACTTGGCTCAAGAAAACAAGACTGGAATGTTTGTGTATTAGTTTCCTGTGGCTGCTGTGACAAACTACCAAAAGCTTGGTGACTTAAATCAGCAGAAATTTACTGTCTCACAGTCTAGAGTCCGGAAGTTGGAAATCAGTGTCACTGGGTTGAAAGCAAGTTGTCTGCACCTCTTCCAGTGTCTGCTTGGCTTCTGGCATTTGTCGGTCTTGTGGCCACAACACTCCAGTCTCTGTCTCCATCTTCATATCACCTTCTCCTCAGTGTATGTGGAATCTCCCACTACCTCCTTCTTCTAAGGACACTTGTGATTTTATTTAAGGCCCTCCTGGGTAATTCAGGATAATCTCCCTATTTCAAGATCCCTCACTTGGTCACATCCACGAAGACTACTTTTTCAATAAGGTAATAATTACAGGTTCTGGGGAAAAGGATCTGATATCTCTGGGGGTTGGGGGTGCATTACCAACCTACCACAATCTGGAACCGGTAGATTTTAGGAAGACATTTGTGGCTGAACCTATGGAAATGGACACAAAAGGTGCAAGAATCTTTGTGTCTCTCATTGCAGCCCACCAAGATGTATTCACCTCAGAAAGGTTCTCAGTCCCCAGGGAGGTGGTATAACTGTGGACATCAATCAGTCTCTCTTTATGGTTTAATACTATCTCAGGCCATTGAGTGAACGGCTGTGATGGCAAAGATGGAGAACTGCATGGTTGCAACAGTCTGGGCTCCCTCTCACCAAGGCTCTTGATACTCCTCAATCTACCATCATCAGAAACTGATTATAATCACTTGAAATGATTCTATTCTTCTTGGACAAAGCATCTTAATCTTCAGTGAGTAAACAGGTTTTATATTTGCTTTTTTAAAAAAATAAAGAAAGAAAGAACTTTCAAATACTGGCCAGGCACACAGTGGGAGACTGAGGTGTGCAGATTGCTTGCTCCCAGTATTTTTGAAGGCCAAGGTAAGGGGATTGCTTGAGCCCAGGAGTTCAAGATCAGCCTGGGTAACATGGCAAAGCCCCATCTCTACAAAACAAAATACAAAAATTAGCTGGGCATGGTGGTGTGCACCTTTAGTCCCAGCTACTCAGGAGACTAAGGTGGGATAATTCCTTGAGCCTTGGGGAGGTTGAGGCTGCAGTGAACTGTGATTGTGCCACTGCACTCCAGGCTGGGCAACAGGGCAAGACCATGTCTTAAATAAATATCCAAATACTGTGGAAAATAATTTAATATAATTCAATGACATCATCACAGAAATAATAAGAAAAATTATCTGATGCTTAGATGTTGCAGCAATGTGAAATTATTTTAAAATGTTCCTTAACACATACAATTTCTATACTTATCACAGATTGGTAACAGTGTGCAGACCAACCCAGATCCATGAATTATGTTTTGGATTCACTGCCCTAGAAAATTATCTGGCACCTTTTGGCAGATCAGGTACATCAGATCTGTTCCAGCTTCAAAGGGGTAGTGATTCCTTTTTATCCAAGGTTATATCTTTTCAGAAAATGATTTTTCCTCCCCTGCTTTACCATGTGGCTTTTATCAGCATCACAGTCTAAGTGCCTAATCAATGGACATAGTATGACACTCAACATTGCCTCAGGCCAAGGGAAATATTTTACAGCCAAAGAGGTGCAACCATGTACATATAACCATGAAACTCATGGGTACTACCATGTACCCCACACCCAGAGAAAGCCAGTCAAATAGAAATATAAAACAGCCTGTGTCCCTAAAAACTGGAACTCATGAATCTTGAAAGCAAAAAATAGCAGTAAGATTGAAACCTCTCTGAATCACTCCCAGTGACCTACTTGCAGAATGTGTGCTTCTCTTTCCTGCATCATTAGACTCTGACAGGTTAGAGGTCCTAACTTCTGGGAGAGAATGCCTCCACCAGTAGTTTTACTGAATTGAAGGCAGAGACAGATGGCTAAGCCACTCTTTGCTCCTCATCCCAGTGAACAAAAAGTCAAAGAAAAGCATTACTGTATTCCTAGTAATAATTGAACCTGATGACTCTGAAAGGTTAGGATTGCTGCCCCATAATAAGAGCAGGAAGTCTAAGGAATCCAGAGATCCAGTGAGACTTCTCTCTGTGTTTCTATGACCAATTCTAAGAGTGAATGAGCAGCCAGATGCAGTGGCTCATGCCTGTAATCCCAGCACTTTGGGAGGCTTACGCAGGCAGATCACCTAAGGTTAGGAGTTCAACACCAGCCTGGCCAACATGATGAAACCCCGTCTTGACTAAAAATACAAAATTAGCCAGGCATTGTGGCATGTGTCTGCAATCCCAGTTACCTGGGAAGATGAAGCAGGAGAATAGTTTGAACCTGGGAGGCAGATGTTGCAGTGAACTGAGATCACACCGTTGCACTCCAGTATGGGTAACAAGAGTAAGACTTCATCTCAAAAGAAAAAAATATATATATAGCAAATAAGCAATGTAGCAACCATAACTCAAAAAGGCAAGGCAATTTAGGCTGCAAACCCCTCAGGAATAGAAATGCAGATAATCCCACCGGACAGAAAACTCAGCAGCTAAAGTGGATGGAGGAGAGGAGAGATGATGATTATTAAGCATGGCTTTGGGAGCAGATGCAGCTTGTTTCCATATCCTTCTTGCTGTCAGTCCTCTCCCAAATTGCTGCTAGCCACTATCCTGAAGGGGTCTTTGTCATTGGTTGGACTTGTCCCTTCCATATCAGAACATAAGTGAGGACATTTTGTTTTCACAAAAATTGAGGTACCAAACTGTAATAGCGAGCCAGATATAATAGGAGGGTCCAAACGGACTTTTAGTAGTGCAAGAGTTACACTATTAGTCACTTATTTTGCACCATCTCAGATCCTCTCGGCCTCATCAGTTTTGGATACTTCTAACCACTTGTTCCACTCCAGTTCCCACTGCAAGAACAAATACTCTGAGTTTCAGTTCACTTAACTGTAAGCAGAAGACACCTTGGTAACATATCCTCATATTGGCTCACTCTCTTAATCTGCCTCACCATTCCTTCTTTTTTTGATACTGTACAACTTAATCAAGTAGTAGCTCAGAAGCTTTTGCCTTAGTCTCTGTTTAGCTAAGGGCACTCTGCCAGTGACCACAGAGTCCATGTTATCACTGCCCTTCTTCCTAGGTAGATCACCAATTATTTAGCTACTAATAATAGTGTATATTTTTTCTGCTAAAGCTGAACGTCTTTCTTTACCTTTGTTTGTCAAACAGTTAAGGAATATCTGGACAAGTTGAAATGCTGGAGTAAGGCAGAAAGAGTTTAAAGAAGCAGAGACCAATCACAAAGGTCAAGAGATCAGCATGGGGAAAAGTGAAAGAAAGAAACTCTATCATTGGAAGAATGCCATGAATAGGAAAGTATTCCCACTGACCCTGAATTAAAATATTTGCAGAAGATGCAATATTGCATAGAAAAGGCAACCTCCTTCAGAGAGAATACATTATAAATGTTTCTTATCAGACTCAAGATGTGTGTTGTTAATGCCAGCTGGCTTTTCCTGAAATTCAAAAGTGAGGAGGGTATAGTAAGGCATGACTGGCCCTCCCTTCCCATTGTGGCCTGAACCAGTTTTTCAGGTTAACTTAGAAAAGCCCTTGGCTGAGAGAAGGGTTCCATTCAGATGTTTGGGGGACCTTAGAAAATACTTTTTTCTGGTTTACACATTAATCTTTTCTTCTTTTCTTTTTTCTTTTATTTTTATTATTTTTTGTTTGTTTGTTTTGTTTTGTTTTTGAGATGGAGTTTTGCTCTTGTTGCCTAGGCTATAGTGCAATGGCTCAATCTCAGCTCACCACAACTTCTGCCTCCCAGGTTCAAGAAATTCTCCTGCCTTGGTCTTCTAAGTAGCTGGAATAACAGGCATGTGCCACCACACCTGGCTAATTTTCTATTTTTAGTAGAGACAGTTTCTCCTTATGGGACGAAGATAACAGAAAAAGAAAATTTTTGCAGTCTACCCATCTGACAAAGAGCTGATATCCAGACTCTACAAAGAACTAAAAGAGATTTACAAGAAAAAAACAAACCCATTCAAAAGTGAGTGAAGGATATGAGCAGACACTTTTCAGAAGAAGACATATATGAGGCCAAAAAACATATGAAGAAATGATCATCATCACTGGTCATTAGAGAAATGCAAATCAAAACCACATTGAGATACCATCTCACTCCAATTAGAATGGCTATGATTAAAAAATCTGGAGATAACAGATGCTGGAGAGGATGTGGAGAAACAGAAACACTTTTACACTATTGGTGGGAGTGTACATTAGTTCAGCCATTATGGAAGACAGCATGGCGAGTCCTCAAGGACCTAGAAATAGAAATTTCATTTGACCCAGCAATCCCATTACTGGGTATATATCCAAAGGATTATAAATCATTCTATTATAAAGACACATGCACATGTATATTCATTGCAGCACTGTTTACAACAGCAAAGACCTGGAACCAACCCAAATGCCCAATGATGATAGACTGGACAAGGAAAATGTGGCACATATACACCATGGAATACTATGCAGCCATAAAAAACAATGAGTTCGTGTCCTTTGTAGGGACATGGATGAATCTGGAAACCATCATTCTCAGCAAACTGACACAAGAACAGAAAATCAAACACTGCATGTTCTCACTTATAGGCGGGTGTTGAACAATGAGAATACATACACACAGGGAGGGGAGCATCACACACCGGGATATATTGTGGGGGCTAGGGGAGGGACAGCAGGAGGTGAGGAAGTTGGGGAAGGATAACATGGGGAGAAATGCCAGATATAGGTGATGGGGGGATGGAGGCAGCAAACCACATTGCCATGTATGTACCTATGCAACAATCCTGTATGATCTGCACATGTACCCCAGAACCTAAAGTACAATAAAAATAAATAAATGTTCTTTATTAGAATGTGAAAGTACACTGTTTCACTATTTTTTAAGAGAATAAACAAGAAAAAAATAAAAATAAGCAAAAACCAAAGAAACAATTCAAGAAAGCCTCGGGGAAATTTTTTAAGTGTTGTGTATTAATTGAAAGGACTGACTACCTGCCACATGAAAAAGTTCTTTAATTAACACAACAAAACCTTGCATAGTATTTCCTGGTAATTAATATTACAAAGAAAAAAAAAACAATTTCTATAATTCCATCACAGAAAAAATGAAAGAGAAAGGATTTAAGTCAGTGAAGTCTCTGGCATTTCAGGAATTCTAAATACCAATAAAACATCTATAAGAGTTGGAGAGAAAAATATTTTGACATAAAATGTTATTCATCTAAAACACCTTTCATGTGTAATTAGCACCTATCCTAATGCCTGGCAGGCAGCAGTAGGTCTTAGTCCAGTTCGTATCTTCCCACCCTGTCCAAATGCCAAGTCCCTAACCCAGGCTAAGCAAAACATAGTAGCCTTTTTTTTCTGACTACAGTGACTGGATATATGATCTGAACTCTGTCAATCAGAATCCTACCCTGGAATCTTATCTACCACAGTTGAAAGAAAGAAACTCTTGCCTCCAGTCGTAGAAGTAAAATGATACAAACTTGGAGTTGCTGGTGCCAGTGTTCACACCAAACGGAAAAGAAAAAAAAAAAAAGCCATCTTCCATAATGTAAAGAAAGATAGTGTGTGTGCATGAGAGAGGAGAGAAGGAGGAAGTCAAAACTATGTCAAAAGAAACAAAGATGAGAACAAAGAAAAAAACATTTTAACAATGACTGAATCTCTGATTCCACTCCCTGGCTTACCAGGAGCTAATTCCCCTGAGATCTCTTCTATTCTGGATTTTTGACAGTATTTTTCCAACATTTTCTTCTGTTGGTTTTTTTCCCTAAGTTGAATTGAGTTATTTCAATGGCAAACTACTGCATAGAGAATTGCTACAGGCATGAAATATTGCAAGTGATAGACCCTACAATGTGGAATTGCCTAAGTCAAAATTAAGTAGTGGGCATATTTTTATATAAGAGGATTGATTTTGTTTTCTCACTTTTCAACTCTACTTTCAAATAATATCAGTATAATCTAAGTTGAAAAGTCATATCTTGCTATAAAATTGTTCTTATATAATTACTTTCTGATTTGTTAATATTTGCCTTAAGAGAAAGAAATAAAGCGTATTTGCATAAGAAGAGAAGAAGTCAAATTGTCTCTATTTGCAGATGACATGATCCTAAGTAAACCCCATCACTGGCTGAGCATGGTGGCTCACACCTATAATCCCAGCACTTTGGGAGGCCAAGGAGGGTGGATCGCCCAAGGTCAGGAGTTCAAGACCAGACTGGTCAACATGGTGAAACCTCAACTCTACTAAAAATGCAAAAATTAGCTGTGTGTGGTTGCAGGTGCCTGTAATCCCTACTCCTCAGGAGGCTGAGGCAGGAGAGTGGCTTGAACCCAGGAGCCATTCTCCTGGAAGCTTCATTGAGCCAAGATTGCACCACTGCCCTCCAGTCAGGGGGACAAGAGCAAGACTTTATTTCAAAAAAAAAAAAAGAAAGAAAGAAGAAAGAAAGAAAAAGAAAGAAAGAAGGAAAGAAAGAAAAGGAAAGAAAGAAAGAGAAAGAAAGAAAGAAAGAAAGAAAGAAAGAAAGAAAGAAAGAAAGAAAGAAAGAAAGGAAGGAAGGAAGGAAAGAAGGAAGGAGAGAGGGAGGAAGGGAGGGAGAAAAGGATGGAAGGAAAGAAGAAAGAAAGGAAGGAAGGAGGGAAAGAAAGAAAGAAAACCCCGTCATCTCAGCTCAAAAGTTTCTTAAGCTGATAAGCACTTCACCAAAGTCTCAGGATACAAAATCAATGTCCAAAAATTGCTAGCATTCCTGTACATGAACAACAGACCAAATTATGAATAAACTCCCATTTATAATTGGTACAAACAAATAAAATACCTAGAAATACAGCTAAAAAGGGGAGTAAAGGACCTCTTCAAGAAGAACTACAAACCTCTGCTCCAAGAAATTAGAGCACACAAACAAATGGAAAACATTCCATGCTCATGGATAGGAAGAATCAATATTGTTAAAATAGCCATAGGTGCCCAAAGCAATTTATAGGTTCAATGCTACTCCCATTAAATTACCATTGACATTTGTCACAGAATTAGAAAAAAAAATTTAATTCATATGTAACCAAAAAAGAGCCTGAACAGCCAAAACAATCCTAAGCAAAAAGAACAAAGCTGGAGGCATCACACTACCTGACTTCAAACTATACTACAGGGCTACAGTAACCAAACAACATGGTACTGGTACAAAAACAGACACATAGAGCAATGGAACAAAATAGAGAACTCAGAATAAGACTGCACACCTATAATCATCTGATCTTCAACAAACCTGACAAAAACAAGCAATGAGGAAAAGATTCCCTATTTAATAAATGGTGTTGAGAGAATTGGCTAGCCACATGCAGAAAATTGAAACTGTACTCCTTCCTAACATCTTGTACAAAAATTAACTCAAGATGAATTAAAGACTTAAATGTAAAACCCAAAAACTGTAAAAATCCTAGAAGAAAATCTAGGCAGTACCATTCAGGACATAGGCATGGGCAAAGATTTCATGACAAAAACACAAAAAGCAAATGCAATAAATGCAAAAAATGGCAAATGGGATCTAATTAAACTAAAGAACTTTTCCACAACAATAGAAACTATTATCAGAGAGAACAGACAACCTACAGAATGGGAGAACATTTTTGCAAACTATGCATCTGACAAAGGTCTGATATCCATAGTCTACATGGAACTTAAGAAAATTTACAAGAAAAAAAAAACAGGGCATTAAAAAGTAGGGCTATAGATGTTCATGCCAGACATTTCTCTAAAGAAGACATTCATATGGTCAACAAGCATATGGAATAATAGCTCATCATCACTGGTCATTAGAGAAATGGAAATCTAAACCACAATGAGATACCACCTCACACCAGTGAGAATGGCGACTATTAAAAAGTCAAGAAACAACAGATGCTGGTGAGGTTGTGGAGAAAAAGGAATGCTGTTCTTCCACTTCCAATGTTGGTGGGAGTGTAAATTATGTCAACCTCAGTAGAAGACAGTGTGGCAACTCCTGAGAGACCTGGAACCAGAAACACCCTTTGACCCTGCAATACCATTATTAGGTACATGCCCAAAGGAATACAAATAATTTTACTATAAAGCTATATGCACTTGTATGTTCACTGCAGGACTATTAACAAAGACATGGAATCAGCCCAAATTTGAAAATGTGGTACATATACACCATGGAATACTATGCATCCATAAGAAGGAACAAGATCATGTCCTTTGCAGGGACATGGAGGGAGCTGGCAGTTGTTCTTCTCAGCAAACTAACTCAGGAACAGAAAACCAAACATGGCATGTTCTCACTTATAATTGGGAACTGAACAATGAGATCACATGAATACATAGCAGGGAACAACACATGCTAGGGCCTGTCGTGGTGCAAGAGGAGAAAGAGCTAATGAATTCTGGGCTTACTACCTAGGTGATGAGTTGATCTGTTCAGCACACTACCATGGCACATGTTCACATGTGTAACAAACCTGCACATTCTGCAGATGTATCCCACAACTTAAAGTTGAAGAAAATGAAAAGATAAATTTTTTTAAATGTTTGCCTTTAGTTTTATAATAGTAATACATGTTACACAGCAAAGTTGCTGACTTCATGTATGCCCTTTTGTGTCTTGAGGATTAATTAAACAATGCTTCCTCCAAAGCTGCTGTTTTAGGGGGCTTGCCACTGCTCATGCGGTACTAGGTTAGAGACAAGCATTAGTCCAAACTAGCTGGATCTGAAATCAGAAAAGAACAGCAAGGCAAAGGTATAGCTTTATTAAGAGAATTTCTGCCTGTGGCCCCTACTCTAAGATCATGGTAGGTCAGAGCATCCTGTACTCTGTAGAAATGCAAAAAAAGTACTCCTTCACACTTAAGTTAGTGTAAAGAAGGGAAGAATATAGGAAGCCCTTGGGACATAAATTGGAGAAAGAATTGAAGGAAACTTGATTCCTCAGATTTCCTTCAAAAACTTCTGCCTTACAGTTTATAAAATCAGATATAATCCCTACCCCACTTCCTTTGTAAAATGCAACTCACTGGGGAGCAGTGCGGCAGCAGGGATCATATTTTCTCTGACCACCATACCAGTTTATTACTTCATGCTGCAGTGAGGCAGAAAGCCAGGCAGGGAAACCCTGGACAATGGGTACATCTCTTATGCCTATTGCTGAGGGAGAGAAATCACAGAGGAGGGGTCCAAGTTCAAAGAGTGCAATTTTAAAAAATAGCATTTGCTAGTATCTCATATAAAACTTTAAAAAATAAAACTAAGAAGCAATTTGTTTTTTGTTTTTTGAGACAGAATCTTGCCCTGTTGCCCATGCTGGAGTGCAGAGGCATGATCTCAGCTCACTGCAACCTCTGCCTCCTGGGCTCAAGCAATTCTCAGGTTTCAGCCTCCTGAGTAGCTGGGGTTATAGGACCCCACCACCATGACCAGCTAATTTTTGTATTTTTAATAGAGACAAGGTTTCACCATGTTGGCCAGGCTAGTCTTGAATTCCTGGCCTCAAGTGATCCACCAGCCTTAGCCTTCCAAAGCGCTGGGATTACAGGCATGAACCACCATGCCCAACCAAGAAGCAGTTTTTTAAATCTGTGTGTTTTCACAGAGAAAACTCAAATCAGGCAACCAAATGTTTTTTTATTTTTAATTTATTTTCTACAGCTCACACATTCTACACTTAAAATCAGTATTTTTTACCCTTTTTATATAAGACAATTGATTTATTTTGCTTTCATTTTCCCACTTCTCACCCTTGCTTCCAAATATTGTCAACATAATATAGACTAAAAAGCTTGCCAGAAATTTATTCTTACAATATATTTCCTTTCTAATTGTTTATATTAAATTTCATTTTATAATGGCATTTATAACAATCATATAATAAATTAATGTTTACTGGTTTGGGTGCTCACTGTTTTTTAAAAAATTATTTCTCATTGAGATCTAATTTATATAAAGTAAACAAATACTGTGTTCGTTCAGGTTGCCCCCTACTCCCCACTCCCAAACTGTACTTATGTAAGCATCTTTGCTACTGCCACCTACATCAAGATTCAAAAAATTGTCAACAAGTTTCTGGGCTCCCACATGTCCCCCCACGGCAACAGCAACCACTGCTTCGTGGCAACCACTATTCTGACCTCTATCATAAAAGATCTGTTGCCTTATATAAATTTAATCATACAACATATACTCTGTTTTGTCTGGCTTTTTTCACTTAATGATTACATCTGGAAGATTCATTCATGCCATGTGCAATTTTAGTTTGTCCTTTTCATTGCTGTGCAGTATTCTACTGCCTCAATATACTACAATGTGTTTTTTTCACTCAAGTCTTGATAGATATCTGGGTTTTTTCCCAGTTTGTGGCTATGCAAACATTCTTTTTTTTTTTTTTTTTTTTTTTTGAGATGGAGTTTTGCCCATGTTGTCCAGGCTGGAGTGCAATGGCATGATCTCAGCTAACTGCAACCTCCACCTCCTGGGTTCAGGCAATTCTCCTGCCTCAGCCTTCCAAGTAGTTGGGATTACAGGCATATGCCACCATACCTGGCTAATTTTGCATTTTTTTAGTAGAGACAGGGTTTCACCATGTTAGTCAGGCTGGTCTTAAGCTCCTGAGCTCAAGTGATCCATGTGCCTTGGCCTCCCAAAGTGCTGTACAGGCATGAGCCACCACATCCGGCCTGCAAACATTCTTATGACTGTTGATGAGCATAAGCACTCATGCTTTGGGGGAATATATTCACTAATTAATCACAGAATATGTGTGTTTAGCTTTATTGAATACTGCCAAACAGTTGTTTTGAAGTAGTTGTGCCAATTTACTAACCTGTCATGTAACAGAGTTCCATTTGCATCACATCCTCACCAGCACTTAGTATTGTTAGTGAGTCATTTGCTTTTAGCCATTTTGTGGAGATGTAATGGCGTCTCCCTGTGGTTTTAATTTTAATTTCTCAATAAGTACTGATGCAGAGAACATTTTCATATGCTTATCAGTGTTTGGATATTTTTTTGACTGAAGTGCCTGTGGAGGCTTCGCCTTGAAGAAAGAAGGCCATTCAAGCTAAAGGAACAGAAATGTCCAAGTCGCCACCACCAAAGTAAGAAATGTGCTTTTCTCTACATTCATTTAGCTTGAGCCTCATTGATCTTTCTGATGCTTTGGTTTAAGTTTTTTTTTCATCAAATTTGAACAGTTTGGGCCATTAATACTTCAAATCTTTTTTCTGCCTCAGTATTTCTCTACTATCTACTTGCAGGTGTACATTACAGGTGCACATGTGAGCAACATTAAAGAAATGATAATGAGGCAATTGCGATTAGGAGCTGTGGAATACACTGTGTAAGGAGCTGTGGCCAGAAATAACAGTGTACACATAAGCTTGGGCCATATCACAAAAGATTCAATGCCTAGATCTCTCACTTTCATGTCCGTGTTTTACTCAACGGATTTTTATTCAATACTATTTACTATTTTCTATGTGTAAGGCACTGTCTTAGTCCATTTGTGTTGTTATAACAGAATACCTGAAAGTAGAGAATTTATTAACAAAAGAGGTTTATTTAACTCATGGTTCTGCAAGCTGGGAAGTTTAAGGGCACAGCCTTGGCCTCTAGTTAGGGCTTTTATGCTGCGTCATAACATAGTAGAAAAGGTCAAAGGGAAAGCAGACACCTGTGAAGAGACCAAACTCAAGAAATGTCCTAGTTTCAAAACAACTCACTCTTGCAGGAATTAGTCCATTCCTGAAGGAATAAATTCAGTCTCACTAATTTAGAACAAGAACTTACTACAGCAAGAATGGCACCAAGCCATTCATGAGGGATCCACTCCCATGACCCAAACACCTCCCACCAGGCTCCACCACCCAATGCCACTACATTGGGGATCAAGTTTTAACATGATATTTGATAATGGGATAAACAAACCATTTCCAAACCATAACAGACACTATACTCAAATGTTTAGGAAATGCAAAACTAAGTCAAGGACTTGGCTGTCCAGAAGGTTAAAATCCAGATGAGATGGTTTGGGGTATGACACTGAACAAAGAAATGATTCTGTAAATAAAGCCGTATCTGCAATGGGACTAGAGTCTTTTTTAGAAGAAAAATGAACCTCTTTGGTCCCATGAGGACAGATCAGGAACAGAAGCAAGTAAACACATACAAATAATTAGGATTAAAATTCAGGAATGATATTAGAATTTTTTTCATGCCTCATACTCTGCTCATTTCATTGCTTCCTCTGAATTAAACACAATTGCTAGTAGAAACTAGTAGAAATTTTAGTCTGCCACAAAATCCTGACCTAGCTAAAGTTAGGGGCACTCTTATATCAATCTCTAATCTGATGAATAAAATTGTTTACTTGAATCCTAGACACACATATTTTGCTGGAACACAGAGAAAACGCAGTAGTAACAAAAATATCTAAATTCTAGGCTTTATTCACTGAAAAGTTTACAAGATCTTTTCCTCATGACGTTATTATGCAAAAGTGTGCGTAATTAGACAGTCCCAAAGCATAAGCGATTCCAATGTGACGTGAGTATTTTAGGGGAGAGGTACTTTTGGTGGAATTTATCAATTACTACTTCAAAAAAGTAAACTTGGCAAATCTATCCCTTCTTGGCATTAAACAGATACCGTCTTCATACTGGTAAATGGTCTCCATGACTCAGCCTCCAGTTGCAAGGCAGATGAGAGGTCTCTAAAGCTGTTGGAGAGCCCATAGGGTCATTTAAGGCAACTGCCTGCCACAGTCAGCTATCTATCTACGCACCACAATAAATGGCTGGTCAGTTCCACTTTAAATATCTCTCAGACAAAGACCTATGATCTTTCCCAGTAGATTTCTTCAGTCTTTTCTTGTTCCAAACATACTTTCTGTAACAGGATACTGCTGCTTCTTCTGTTCTCCACAAATGGCAAATACTTGCTCAAAGTCATCTGTTTAGTACCAGAGGCCACATTATCTCAAAAAGTATTATTTATAAAAAGGCTGGATTCTGCAATAAAAAATGTTTGCTTGGAAACACTCTCTGTTTCAAAGCAAATCTCAGTTATTGTAGACTTTCTATACCCATTTCTCTCACCTTCAATGAAACAAGAAGATTTGTCCTATACTATCTATTCTTCTTCTCTTTCCATTCAAATCTCCTAGTCTGGGATGACATTATGCATGGTATTTAGGTGAATGCTACAGTCTCCAGGCTGTTTTACTGGTTCCAACCTCTCCCCAGATCGATCCTGCATATATATACCACCTTTATCTTCTTAAAATACTGTTTTTTCCTCAATATGCTTCCAAATTGGAAAAGAGGGAAACATAAGAAAAAATAAGAGAAGATTCTCATGACTGAGAGATAGACAAGTATTTTTAGACAAAAAATAATAATAATAAATAAATTGATCTATATTAAAATCAAGAACTTCTGTCCCTCAAAACAAGCATTAAAAGAATGAAAAGGCAAGCCATAGAGTGGCTTATGTATATAATACAAATATATGACAGAAGAATAATAATCAGAATATATAACAAATTTCTCAAGCAATAAAGAAATTATTTATTTAGTAGAAAATAGGCATTTTATGAAGGAAGATATCCAAATGAACAGTAAATCTGTGAAAACATATTTAACTTTATTATTCATTAAGAAAATAAACATGAAAGCCACAATAAATTGCTACCGTCCATGTCACCAGAAAGGCTAAATAAAAAAGACAATATCAAGTGATGGTGCGAAAGTAGAGCAACTGGAACTCTGAAACCCACTGATGGGTGTGTAAATTAGTGCAACCATTTAGGGAAAACTATTTGCCAATATTAAATAAACTTGCTCATACACATAATCTACACCCAGAAATTCTATCCCTAGATATACATCTAAGGAGAATTGTATACATATTTGATGAAGTACATATCCAAGAATATCCATTCATTCAGCATTATTTGTGATATCCAAATCCTGAAAGCAACCCAAATATCTACCAAAAGTACAATGAACAAATATATTGTGCTGTAATCATATCATGAAATACTAATCAGCAACAAATGTGACTGAAGTATTACTATGTGCTGAATCTCAGAACATGAATGAATCTCAGAAAAATGTTGCATGAAAGTAGCCAGGAACACAAAGAATACATTCTGCATGATTTAGTTTGTATAAAAGACTAAAACAGACAAAATGAATTTATAATACATGGATTCAGGATAGTGGTTTCCCTTAGAGGAGAATGGCTTTTGGGGTTCTGGTAATGTTCTGTTTCTTAATCTTGGTGCTAGATACATGGGTATGGTTACTTGGTGAAAATTCATCATGTTTTACACTTACGATTTGTGCCTCTTTCTACATATAACTTTAGTAAAAATGTTAAAACAAAATAATGTATACATTTTCCTCGTATTACTCAATATGAGTAATGAACATGGCTTTCTAGGATTTACCAAACCAAGGTTCATTTTTCACACACACAGACATTCACATGCACACATACACACACACATGCACACATGTGCACGTGCGCGTGCGTGCACACACACACACACACACACACACACACACACACCCTCCTTCACATCTATATACTCACAATTTCCTCTTACTGAAATATTCCTTATTCTCCATATGCTGGTTTGGTAAATCATATCTTTTCGACATGTACTGATTTGCTCAGTACAGTCCTAGCTTAAAGCTGTTGCCCTGGAGTAATTACTGAAAGTAACTAGAATAATTCTATATCTTTAGATCATTTCCCTTACCTTTAGAGTTGTCTTTGCCATACTTAATTCAAAAAAGCAAATTTTTAGTGACTGTTTTCCCCCGTCTTTGCAAAGCATTTAACATAGTTTTTGTAGGAACAACATTTCATGCAACATGTAATTAAGTTATATCTATTTAGCAAGTAAAACTGACAGAAACAGGAACAAACATTTGTGGCTTTCAGGAGCTCCACTGATGGAGAGGCAAGCTGGTGTACTGACTGCACTGCATTAGCATTGCCTCTATAGCACCCACTTACGTTTTACAGAGAGAATGGGGAACCATATTTCATCTGTCTAGTCAGTTAATCAGAGGCTGGATGAGAGAGTTTCTACTATATATCCATTTGTTAAGAAAACTACCAAATACATCACGTATAAAAGCAAAGATACCAAATCAACAATGAGTAAAAGGAATTTATTTTTAATTTGACCTAGAGTCAGACTCTTAGCCTCCTTCAAACTAGCTGCGGATTTAGTCAGGACGTCAAAAAAGCTTCAGGTTAAACTACATAAATCTCTTATGGAATCTAAAAGCCAGCAGTTGTATTCAGAAACATTTTCATCCTTATACAGCCAAATGCTTGATGCAAAACCATCAAGGAAAGAACAGCACTAGGACATAGCTTCTCCCGAGGGTACTCAGAGTTTTCCTCTAACCTGCAGGTTAATGTTGACATGACCACAGAAACCTCCAACCTGATCATTAGCCAGTTCCTTGACGGTGGCATAGGTGAAAGGAAGAAAATCTAATGGGATTAGAAAAATGAAAAGGTAGGCTGGAGCCAAAGATGACATCAGACTAAGATGGGAAAATATTACAAGAAAGGACATTCTTAATTCATGTCATCTTCAGAAAATCCATTCATCTTAATGCTAAATTCCTTGGCAAGGGCTAAATGTGAAATTTAAAGAAGCTTTTGCCATTAAATTGCCACTTAGCATTATACATTTGGAGAAAAAAACTCCCAGAAATGAAAGTTTTGTCATCTAGCTGTCTGACTACTCAGCAGAGTGAACAGAATTGCTCCATTTCTCTGAATCTAGCACTGCTCACTGTGTCCTAGTCAAGTCCACCAGGAACAGGCTGACCCAGAATGTCTAGGAAGAAGGGAATTAGATCAAAGTGCTCTTCCATCCTGGATGCCTTTAAATAATGTTATAGGATTAAAGGTTTTACAAAAAATGTAATTCGATTAACTGGTTCCTTTTACTGTTTTCTTAAAACAACAATGATTGAATAGATTTGTAGACCCTAGGACAGAAGGGCACTATTTAACCCTATTTGGAGGAGAACTCTTTTTATGAGATTGCTTTATGTTGGTAAAATCCATCATAATCACTTTTTGACTGTTCCAGAAAGTCTCTGAACCTGATCAACACAATTGCTCATCACAAATGGAGGAAAAGCAGAAGCAACAAAGATAGACATGCAGTCAGAAGAGAATAAAAGGAGCAAAAATAATGTGATCAGTAGCAGATCCCTTTCCTCATAAGCTGTTTCTCTCAGAATCAAAAAATCACTACCATCCGCACCCCAAACCATCCAACACATAGGGCTCCCATGAGCACTAGCTCAGCTGTCCATCTGCTAGGACTGGCCAAGCTGTCAGAGGAATCTGGTGCTGGCCTCAGTAAATGGTCATCACTTTCCCTTCATCTTGCCTCATGAGGACACTCCTGTTCTGTGTCTCGCAGCCTTGGGGCTACAGGCAGTAAGTCCCACACTTATTTCATATTCTAGTCATTTTCCAAACTAAAAAAAAAAACAAACAAACAAACAAAAAAAAACAGCTAAATGCCTTTTATACAAATAAATATGTAAAAAGGTAGAAGACATGTGTTAGTCCATTTTGTGTTGCTATAAAGAAATGCTATAAGGAAAAGGGGTTTATTTGGCTTACAGTCCTGAAGGCTGGAAAGTTTAAGATAGGCATCTGATGAAGATCTCAGGTTGATTTCATTCATGGCATAGGACAAAGGGGAGCCAGTCTGTGCAGAAATCAGATGGCAAGAGGGGAAGCAAGAGAGAGAGTGAGGAAGTGCCAGGCTCGTTTTAACAACCAGGTCTCAAGAGAACTAATAGAGGAACAACTCACTCACCTGCAAGGGAAGGTATTAATCTATTCTTGAGGGATACACCCCCATAACCCAAACATCTATTAGACCCAATGTCCAACATCAGGGATCAAATGTCAACATAAGGTTTCAAGAAAACAAACATCCAAACCATTGCAAGGGGTCTTCTCTGGTTGAAGCAGAAGAGAGGCAAAAAATGTCCACATTCCCTGTGTCTCCCTCCCCTGTCACCCTCCAGGGACACTGTGCAAGGAAACTTGGCTTCTTAGAACAGAATGAAAAAACAACTGACAACAAACTGCCTGGCAGATGTGCTTATAGGAATAAAGAAAACCAAAAATATTTTACCCTAAAATATACTTATTTAAGATGGCTATTCAGAGGGCACCCAAAACAGGAATAGCTTTGAAAAGCTGCCTTTTGTGGAGCAGATTTGCATCTGTACAGAAAATCTACATTGGTGAAATAAATAACCAGGCTTTTTCTGCCCCCTGTCCTCTATCTGGATCTAGAAAAGGTTGTCTCATGAAAGAGAGACTGAAAGTCTGAAACCTTTGGAGGTCTGACAGAAACTTAATTCTTTCTGAGAACTGTTACCTGTGAGGTTTCATCTGCATAACAAGACCACTTTTGCTAGCCTTGCCTTTCCTCTTTTCTCCCTCCCTAAATCTGTCTTGCCATGTTCCAGCCTCTACTCTTTCTATAACCTCAAGATGGTATAAAAGAATGGGGCTGGGTGCAGTGGCTCATGCCTATAATCCCAGCACTTTTGGGAGGCCAAGGTGAGCAAGTCACCTGAGATCAGGGGCTTGAGAACAGCCTGGCTGATAGGGTGAAACCCCATCTCTACTAAAAATACAAAAATTAGGCTGGTGCAGTGGCTCATGCCTGTAATCCCAGCACTTTTGGAGGCCAAGGCGGATGGATCACGAAGTCAAGAGATCGAGACCATCCTGGCCAACATGATGAAACCGTGTCTCTACCAAAAATACAAAAATTAGCTGGGTGTGATGGCTCGCACCTCTAATCCCAGTTATGCGGGAGGCTGAGGTGGGAGAATCGCTTGAATCTGGGAGACAGAGGTTGCAGTGAGCCGAGACCATATCACTCACTCCAGTCTGGTGACAGAACCAGACTCAGTCTCAAAAAAATAAAAAAATTAGCCGGGCGTGGTAGTGGGCACCTGTAGTCCCAGCTACTCAA
Source organism: Saimiri boliviensis (assembly GCF_048565385.1). Lineage (NCBI taxonomy): Eukaryota > Metazoa > Chordata > Mammalia > Primates > Cebidae > Saimiri > Saimiri boliviensis. The sequence continues at coordinate 57,961,210 of NC_133454.1, forward strand.
GAAGCTGAGGCAGGAGAATCACTTGAACCGGGAAGGCAGAGGTTGCAGTGAGCCAAGATCGTGCCACTGCACTCCAGTCTGGGAGACAGAGCAAGACTCCATCTCAAAAAAGAAGGAAAGAAAGAAAAAAAAGAGAGAAAGAGAGAGAGACAGACAAGGAAGGAAGGGTCAACTATCTGGGCTTTTCTTTGAGTTTTTATTTTTGTATTACTTCCATGTGCATGTGTACATGTTAATACATTTTGTATGCCTTTTTCTCCTATTAATCTGCCTTTTGTCCATTTGTTTTCAATGAAGTTTCAAAGGGTGAAAGGGAAGTTTTTCCTTGGCTCCAACAGTTTTTGGTACTGTGTGAGCAGGATAACCAGAACTGTTCTGCTCTTCTGAAAGCTGCAGTCACAGTTTCTCAGAACCTGACAAGCCAGCAGAAGGGCACACATTTCTTACCAGTGAGATTCCTGGGTGTCTGTCTGTGGAAATCCAGCAAAGCAGATGGTAAAACTTAGTTTCTTTCTTTTCCCTTTTCCAAATTAATTTTTTTCCCTTGTCTCTATCTTTTTATGATACTTGTCATAAAGAGTTCCTCTCATTTTACACCCTTGAGAGCTTGACTTATGACCAAGTAACTCTCTCTTATTCTCTGATCTCCATGGGGTCACGTTTGGTGGCCAGCCTGAGAGAAAGGACTGGGAACCTGACACACATGAGATGTTAAACAGCAGATTCTGTATTCTAAGTGTGCCAAGCTCATAGGGCAATTTGACTCAAATCCCAGGTGGGCCTACCCAGCATCACAGATTAACAGATTTGTGACTGTGGACCCTCACAGATTTGTGAGATACTGGAGACACTATAGTCGTAAATAGCAGCCGTAACTGTCTATGACAAGAGTCTTTTGCTATCTTAGCCCTATTTCTGGGACTAAATTCGTGAGATGACTATCACTGAGGACGTGCAGCTTTTGCATCCATTTTCAAAACGCCACTTATGACCATGGTATTGTAAACCTAGAAAATTACCCACGGGACTTTCCATGGAAAAGACTTATTGGCTTGAATCACTGATGGAATAAATAAATTCACTAGATTTAAAGGAAAACTCTTTAGAGAGCTCTTGTCCTAAATGGCTATCTTATCAATACTTAGGAAAGAAATACAGCCTTATAAACTCCCTTGGCAAGATTTTTTAAAAGCAGAAATCAGATTTAAAACTAAGTGGAAATCCTTCAGACATTCAAACTTCCTGCTTTGGAGCCCCCACTGGATCCTCAATGAAGGCTCTCCAGCCTGCAGTCTACTGGCAAGGATTCCACACATTCACTGCTGAGGCCTGAGTTTAGTTTCCAGTAAGAGAGTCAGTCCCCTCGGGATGTAAATCTTTTAACTCCAGAGGAAAAAAAAAAAGAAAGAAAATAAACTTCTATAAGAATTAGTTTGAAATGGCCAAGTGCGATGGCTCATGCCTGTAATCCCAGCGCTCTGGGAGGCCTAGGCGGGTGGATCACAAGATCAGGCATTTGAGACCAGCCTGGCCAACATGGTGAAAGCCCGTCTCTATTAAAAATACAAAAATTAGCCAGGTGTGGTGGCAGGCACCTGTAATCCCAGCTACTCAGGAGGCTGAGGCAGGAGAAAGCTTGAACCTGGGAGGCGCAGGTGGCAGTGAGCTGAGATCGTACCACTGCCCTCCAGCCTGGGCAACAGAGCAACACTTCATCTCAAAAAAAAAAAAAAGTTTGAATTATTTGTTTTGAATTTGTGTGACTCAACTTTTTAAGATATTCATTTGTTATTGATCCTTTTCCCTTCTGTGGACAGCTATAGTTTTCCTGTTCATCTCCAAGTTTCTTTTTTCTAGCTTTCTTTGGAGTGGCTCTGGATCTTGTGGGTACTGCTTTTTTGCTTCTCTTTGGAGATGGCTAGGGTATCCATGGTGAAATCATAAAAAGGATGTCGGTTTTGGTTCTGAGTCACTTGATAGTGACCTTCGATTGTTTTTATCTAAAAAAAAAAGGGGGGGGTGGGGACAAAAAGAAGGTCAAAGCCAAGAATGTTGGCTACTTGTCCTGACGAAAATCTTGTAATGAAAGATTAAACATATATATATATATGTATATACATATATACACACATATATCTGTATATATTTTAAGAGCTCTATAGCCAAAAGTCTGCTTAACTAAAAGCTGACATTCAGACTTACTTAAAAAAAAAAAAATACTACTCTTTCTCTTTTGGATCCTATTTCTCTCATGTGTATTTTTTCAGTCAGCTGAACCCCCTTTTCAATTTTATGTTTGGCCCTTCTGTTAGCTTCCTCTCTTGTTGACAAAATTTTTGCTTTAAAAGAAAAATGTAAAATTGTATCAGCCTTTGTGAGAAGCTTAGGGTTTTCCCAAACCCCAAACTGGCTCCCCTCAGACTCATTCGCCCAGTGGCTTTTGCCCTTCCTTTTGCCACCTTTGTCAGCTCCAACGTCCATTTGGTAGTCAGTAGATTTAAAAATGACAGACAGGAAATATGATGGCTTTAGTTGTTACATAAAGAGATCTAAAAGAGGCTTCTAGAGACTCTAAATTCCTATGAGGAACACAGCCGAAGCACCACTGTCCTTTTTTGGGGCCCCTGTCTTCCTGATGGAGCCCCAAGAGTCATGAGTAGATTCAGCACTATTTTTTAATGATCTCTGTCCCAAACTCAGTTATCCAGTTAAAAACAGAAACTATGTTAAAAAGCCACCTATCCAACTTTATCAGTTTCCAAAGTACAACTTTCTGGCATTTAGCGGGCTATTTTTTAAACTCTTTGTAAAAGAAATTTGTATCTATAATGAAAATCTCCATTTGTAAGGGCATCTTCCTCTACACAAACCACTAGAAACTGTTACAATGGGAAAGATATTTACTTAAAAGTTGACATACAAAACCTTACCTTTGTTTAAGATCCTTTTCCTGACTATCTTGCCTTAACTGGGCGTTTACCCATACCCTTCTTTGTCTTGGCAAATAATGATGTTTACATCTAAGTTTTGTGCTTTTAAGACATAAATTTTCTTCTTGTTTCACCTCAGAGTTATCTTTTTGGGAGTGTGCATTTAGAGTTGCCTAGTTAACAATTGCTTAGGGCAATTAAACAGGTAACTAGAAGTGTAATGATCTGAATGGAGAAAAACAAAAACTAACTAGAAGCTGGCAAATGCAGAAACTTGATGAAAGCTTTAAGATCTGCTTCTGCAGAAACAGGACCCCTTCCTGACACCTTACACCAAAATTAACTCCAGATGGATTAAAGACTTAAACATCAGACCTAATACCATAAAAACCTTAGAAGAAAATCTAGGCAAAACCATTCAAGACATAGGTGTAGGCAAGGACTTCATGACCAAAACGCCAAAAGCAATGGCAACAAAAGCCAAAATAGACAAATGGGACCTAATCAAACTCCACAGCTTCTGCACGGCAAAAGAAACAGTCAGTAGAGTGAATCGGCAACCAACAGAATGGGAAAAAATTTTTGCAGTCTACCCATCTGACAAGGGGCTGATATCCAGAATTTACAAAGAACTAAAGCAGATCTACAAGAAAAAAACAAACAAGCCCATTCAAAAATGGGCAAAGGATATGAACAGATACTTTACAAAAGAAGACATACAGGAGGCCAACAAACATATGAAAAAATGCTCATCATCACTGGTCATCAGAGAAATGCAAATCAAAACCACATTGAGATACCATCTCACACCAGTTAGAATGGCGATCATTAAAAAATCAGGAAACAACAGATGCTGGAGAGGATGTGGAGAAATAGGAACACTTTTACACTGTTGGTGGGAATGTAAATTAATTCAACCATTGTGGAAGACAGTGTGGCGATTCCTCAAGGACTTAAAAATAGAAATCCCATTTGACCCAGCAATCCCATTACTGGGTATATATCCAAAGGATTATAAATCATTCTACTACAAGGACACGTGCACACGAATGTTCATTGCAGCACTGTTTACAATAGCAAAGACCTGGAACCAACCCAAATGCCCAACGATGATAGACTGGATAGGGAAAATGTGGTACATATACACCATGGAATATTATGCAGCCATCAAAAACGATGAGTTCACGTCCTTTATAGGGACATGGATGAACCTGGAAACCATCATTCTCAGCAAACTGACACAAGAGCAGAAAATCAAACACCGTATATTCTCGCTCATAGGCGGGTGTTGAACAATGAGAACACATGGACACAGGGAGGGGAGCACTACACACTGGGGTCTGTTGGGGCGAAATGGGGGAGGGGCGGGGGGGTGGGGAGGTGGGAAGAGATAGCATGGGGAGAAATGACAGATACAGGTGAGGGGACGGAAGGCAGCAAAGCACACTGCCATGTGTGTACCTATGCAACAATCTTGCATGTTCATCACATGTACCCCAAAACCTAAAATGCAATAAAAAAAAAAGAAAAAAAAAAAAAAAAAAAAAAAAAAAAAAAAAAGATCTGCTTCTGTTTTTATGTCTATATGTATATGTGATAGTTCATATGATCTGAAATAAACTGAGGTAAATAAAGCTAGTTTTAAGATTGTTGGTAAAATAAAATAGAAACATTTTCAGAATTGTTGGTATTAAATATAATTCAGACATCTTTGCCTGGGTCTATTGATCAGATAGGTTTATGCTGTCTCTGATACGTGTTTTAAGGTAATGAAACTACTTCTGTCATATTTCATATACATACCTATTTTATCTGTAAGCTAAAGCTGTAAAGTCTGACTGCTAGGCTTTCCTGAACCCTTGCACACATCTTGCTATAAGCTTATGTTTTTTATTTTGAACCTCTGAATTCTGTAGTCTGAACAGGTGGCCATCATGGGGAGTAGGGGACATATGAGTGTCCAGAGTACCTTTACAATTAGCTGCAAGGAAAAGCCAAGCTCAGTTTGGACCCATCTTCCCAGATCCAGCTATGCCTCTTGGCCATCCTGAAAAGGGGCAAATCCTCCAGACATTGATAACAATGCACCTTGAGCTGCATGCACACACTTTAAGATCTTATAATGGAACTGGGTAACAATTTCAAAAACTCCAAGGAAAAAAATGGACTTAAAACATTTCCAACCTAACATCAACCAGAATAAGAATTAATTATGTGGGATGGTACCTATGGGAAATTAAAATGACTTTTTTTGTTTAAAACATTACTCATTCTTTTTATATTTTGCTTTCCAGAGTCAAGAAAACTTTTTTCTTTCAAAGTTATCTATTGCTGGTAGCAATTGGGTCAAAACTATATGTTTGTAAGCAAAATTGACTTTTCTTTCTACCTGATTCTTCCAGAATTTGAAAACTATTCATGACCATTCTTATTTTATGGCAACGTAAGTTTGTATAAATTCAGTAAGAATCTGTTTTCTTTTGTAACAGAACACAATTGGAGACATTGGTTATTTTACCAAGGCTCTGTCTGGAATGTAATATTCTCAAACCAAATTGCTTTAAGGAATTGAGATTGACTTTATAAGACCAATAGACTTGGGAAAACACAAGTCTAGTATCTTGTTTATGTGATTCTCTGACAAGATTCCTGACCTTGTGGCAAGTAAAGAATGTCACTTTCTGACAGGCCCAGGAACCTCAAGATATTTGTGGGACCTCAAAAAAGAGGAATTTACCCTATTTGTACAGGTATTACAGAGCCTTTGGCTTGGTTCCTAAGCATCCAGAGGTTTTTAAAGGTCAAATCTGAAATTCTTTATAACAATGTTCCAGGAAAGCCAACTTTTAAAAAGCCTATATGGCATACCACTATTCTTAATGCACTTTATGTAAACAATCAGGCCAAGTATAATAATGAGACTAACACTTAATTGGCCAATAAAGGTCTTAGTATTATTTATTCTCAGTAGAAATGGGGTACTGAAAAGAGAAAAAAGTATGTTCTGGAAGAAAACCTATAATAAACCCATTATTCGATAACAACCTTTCATTTGTTTGTTTGAGGTTTTATTATTTACCTACTATCCAAACCAAATTCTAAGTTGTTAGTTCCTTCAACTATCTGGCTGTGACTATTCAGACTAATGAGTCCCATTTTTCTCCCATGCTTATTACTTTAATTGATAGAAATTAAAACTGTGCTTTTCTTAAAGCCCTACATAGTAGAGTTAGATTACTTGATATAAACTTTGGAAGAAATCACTACAGCAATTTATATATAAATGGCTTTTATGCCTGCTGATATATGAACTATCCAGACAGTTCACTGGAACATCTGATTCAAACTGCAATCCAGAAAAGTCTACCAGGCTTCCACTGTTTGCCTACTGCAACTGAATACACTTCAGAGACTCTAGAAAACCAGCTTATAGGCAACTCCCGACATTAACTTTTGTTTTTCTTCTGTGTCCATAGATATGCCTCTTATTAAAGATCTGTTTGCCTGCATCACATATAAAGGCCTAGATTTGAAAATGTAGGAGCTCAGAAAATAATATCCCAAAATAAAGGCCTCAAAATTTGCTCTCTCTAACCTTCTCCCACCCTTCTTTCTCTGGTCTCTTATTCTTTCCCAAAGTTAGCCATAGAAACCAGAATCCTTTTTCCCTGAGGTGGTTCATAGAAATCAGAATACCTTTTCCACAAAGCCAGCCAGAAAATGTTAAAATATTACTCTGACTCTCCCCAGCCTCCACAACACACACCTTTCTGTGTAAAAATTGACCAAAAAGAAATTATCCAACCTGTCTTGTTTGACTGTAGGTCCCAAGATCCCCATTCCAGAGAGGGCCCTGCCCAATACTCAGAAAGAAAGAATGCTGCACAGAAAGGCCAAGAAGAATCTAACCAGACAGGCCTTGCTGCATTTCCCCACTCAGTCTATTACCATTATATTACAGCTTTTTTGGCCAATCATATTTCTATGTGGCTGTTCATACACTGTTAAACCTAAGCATAAAAATTGAAAACTTCCCCTGCATCTTTGGGGCTTCATTCAGAAGACTCCAATGTCACATAAAACTATCACCCAATAAATTTATGCCTTTTCTGCTATTAATCTGCCTTTAGTAAATGATTTTTCAGTGATCCTTCAGAGGGCAAAAGGAGAGTTTTTCTTGGCCCTTGCAAGAGCCCATCTGCAATGCCATCTCCTAGAGCAGGCGTCCCCAAACTACGGCCTGGCCCACAGGTCGCATGCGGCCCCCTGAGGCCATTTATCCAGCCCCCCGCCACACTTCAGGAAGGGGCACGTCTTTCATTGGTGGTCAGTGAGAGGACCACAGTATGTGGTGGCCCTCCAATGGTCTGAGGGACAGTGAACTGGCCCCCTGTGTAAAAAGTTTGGGGACACCTGTCCTAGAGTAAGCCACAACTGTTTAACTGAACTGACCTATTCTCATGACTAACAGACTGATTCTAGAAGATATGGGATGCTTGTACCAATATGGATTTCTTTTCCCCTTTGCCAACTTTGTATCTCACAATCTCTAACCCAAATCTCCCCAAACCCACTTGAACACTCTAATATGTGACACTCTAAAAATTAAAGTTTCAAATGGGGAACTAAAGGAAAACAAAAATATTCATCTCAAAATACTTCCTTGACAAATTTTGAGATGGCTACTCAGAGGGCCTGCAGACAGAATAGCCCTGAAAAGCTGCCTTACGTGGAGGAGATTCGCATCTCTAGAGGAAATCTCCATTGGCAAAATCAACAGGCAGGCTTTCTCTGCTCACCCCTTTGGTCCCTGGAAGAAAGGGAAGAACTGGCTTATGAGAGAAAAAGACTGAGAGTCTCACACCTCTAGGGGTTTGACAGTAACTTATTCTTTCTGAGAACTGCTACCTGTGAGGTTTCATCTACAATAACAAGACTGTCTCAAAAAAAAAAAAAAAAGGATAGTAATATACAGAAAAATAAAAGTGAGGTAGAGAAACAGCCGAGTTGGCTATAGCTTGGTATCTGCATTATTTAAACATGGTTTGAACAGTTGGCCTCCTTTGGCCAAACTTCTGTGACTGGCACAAGAATAGGCTATAATCTGTTTAGAACTCCATTTAGGTTATAGTTCACGATGTACAGATATATCTTTAGGCCAAACTTAAAATATGCAAGAAGGCAGCTTTGGACTAAACTTGATTTAACAAAAGAATCAATCACCTGGTCCTATCTTTGAGTTTTCATATTTTGTATCACTCCAGTGCACATGTGTGTATCTTAGTAAATTTTGTATGCATTTTTTCCTATTTATCTGCCTTTTGTCAGTTTATTTTCAGTGAACCTGAAGAGGGCAAAGGGGAAGTTTTTCCTTGTCTCCTGTGGGAGAACATCACAGAGCCTTCTTCCTAGCTCCCAGAGCACAAACACTCCCTTCACTGGCCCTTGGTAGACAATTTAGGTCAACGGCTCAGCAACTGTTTGAAATGTACAAAAATCCTATTACCTCTTCCTGAAGCACACCCTTTATAACACCTATGCTCAAGGCAGTGCTCTTGGTGTCAGAAGAGAAAAGAATCAAATTCTAGAACTTTAAAATTACAAATGAGCATGACATGGAAAACAAGTATGCTCTCCTCAGAGCCAAAACAAATATAATAATCTAGATGGAAACTTTCTGATGGATATTCTGAGTTTATTGAAAAGCAGAGATCACAGCTCTCCATGTGAGCTTTGGTATTCTTCAAATTATGCTGGTTCCCATTATAATTAGAGGCAAACAGATTACTTTTTCCTCATTACCCTTTTTAAAAAATGAGTATTTTGGCCGGGCACAGCAGCTCACCCCTATAATCCCAGCACTTTAAGAGGCCGAGGTGGTTGGATCACTTGAAGCCAGGAATTTGAGACCAGCCTGACCAACATGGAGAAACCTGTGTCTACTAAAAAATACAAAAATTAGCTGGGCATGGTGGCACACACCTGTAGTCCCAGCTACTAGGGAGGCTGAAGCATGAGAATTGCTTGAACTAGGGAGGTGGAGTTTGCAATGAGCCGAGGTCACACCACGGCACTCCAGCCTGGGCAACAAAGCAAGACTTTATTTCAAAAATATAAAAAAGAGTATTTTGTTGAAAAACAGGAACAAAAACCCTAATATCATTAATTGCTAATAACACTTGTAGGCAGATGCAGAAATGCACTCACTGAAATACACTCTCACACATACAGAGCACTCACCACACAACCCCTTTATATATTGAGACATTATATATACAAATTCTTAGCTATTGTAGTCACTGATTAGTCTATTCCAGATATTCTCCAAGTTTATATAGTAATTACAAATGGATCTCTTAATTTGAGTCTGGACTTCTTCTATAATCTCTGTATTTTGAGGCTTTCAACAACTTCACCAGGCATAAAAACCTGGCAATAACTCTTCCATTATAGATTTGATTTCTGTAAAAGGAAGTAATTTGATAGCCAAGGCTGGCTCTCTCTCTCGCTCTTTCTTTCTCTCTATCTCTTTCCCTGCAGTGCTCAGCATACTATCTACACTTCTACCTTCTTTCTTTGAAAGAAGAAATTGCTTTTCTTCACCATTCAATTACAGAAAAAAAAGAGACCATGGACACATAGTGTGTATTCACATCAACAGTATGACACAAGTCCATATTTTGCCATCAGAAAAGCTTAATTTCCTTTACAATAAAGACTCATTTCTTCTCACCTGAACCACCTAAGACTTCCAGTGGCTAAGCTCTGGTGAATCTAAAAACAATGGCATCCCTAGCAAACCTCTCTAACACAAGACATTTTAAAACTTCCTTCTTTTGTAGGTATATCATCGGCCTGGATGACAGAGCAAGACTATGTCTCAAAATAAATAAATAAATAAAAATATTCATTTTGAGCTTCAAGTCCCAGTTAATGCAATCATTATAAATACATTTATGTAAAACCTGATGAAATCTGAAAATAAAATACAATTACAGCATAGCAGAAATTTATATCACAGTGTGAGATAATTTTACCCTAAGTACTTGCACTTGAGGTCAAAGTCATTTCAGCCTCTGCTCCTAGTGTTCCTATCATTTCCTGAAATTGACAGTGATTGGAGAGTACAGTAACATGCTGTCTGTTAACTATCTACAGCATTACCTCATATAAAAACATTCAACATAACCATGCCTAGACTTGAAAGATCTGGCTGCCTGAACTCGTTCATGGCTCCTCCTTGGAAACTCATAAGTGACTTAAAGTCATGGGATTTGCTGGACTTGTGGCTTAGGTTATGCTAATTCTGCTAATAAAATTTTACACCAAACAGGCTTTTCTCTTTTTTCTTTGCATTCAGTTGTTTTTTGTTGGTCTGTTTTTTCCTATTTGAAAATTAAAGGAATGGAACCAAAGACCCACAAGTTCTCTTCTAGCAAGACTGGAGTACTAGGTTTGAATATTGACCTGGCCACGTGGGACATTAGTGGTGTAGGCAAGTTAGTTGAGCCATCACAGCTCACTTTTTTCCTTTGTAATATTCTCATCCCAGGGTGGTTGTGAACATTAGGGAAAACATGTATATATAACAGGCTTGGTGCTGTGCTACTCCCACGGATACCTGAAGGATAACTCCCCTCCCCTTGAATATGGTCTGGCCTTAACGATTTGCCTGAACAGTAGACCTCTGAGGCCAGGTAATAAGAAGTCTTTTGGATTCAACCTAGGATTCTGAGAAGAGTAACTCTGGAAACCTAAGCTACCATGTAAGAAGTTCAATAGCTTTGAAATCACCATGCTGTAAAGGCCGTGTAGAGATACCTTAAAATGACATAAAGAAGAAGATATTCCTGTCTTACCCTGAGCTCAGCCCCCAGATATGTATTTCATCCCAGGGAAAACCCTCAAATACCATGGGTAGCAGAGACTAGACCTAGGGAATCCCACCAATTTCTGCCCAAATTGCAGATTCATAAGCAAAATAAATGACTGTCATTATTTCAAGGCACTGAATTTTGGGGTGATTGGTTATATGGCAAGAGATAACAAGAGCACCCACATATAATCCTCAAGGGACAGGCAGCTCCTAATTTGATAATCCAGAGTTTCATAGGTGTCTGCTTACTCTTCATTGCCAAAGAAATGCTGTACCAGTCAGTAGACAGTGGATGAAAACTCAGTTTTGCACTTACCTAAGGTGGTGCCGAGCTGAATGAAGCCCTCCTAACGTTCCATTGATTGGTCTCCCATTTGAAGTGGTGCCCTTCTTATCTTTAGCTAGAATTCTGCAAGCTCCCTGAAGAGCCACATGGACACAACCCCACTGAAACAACCTCAAGGAAATTTCTGGCAGGATTAAAACATCAAGAGAACACACAAGGAGAGCACTCACCTTAATGGAATTTGCCTACGCAAGAATGACGCACTTGGAAACAAAAAAATGAACCCTTATAGTCAATGAGTTTTGCAGCATACATAATATTTCTTGCCAAATCACTGGAAGACCAACGCACAACAAATTCCATTTAGTTGCCTTGATAAAACACAGATAGGCTAACAGCACCAGTGATCTTGGGGCTACAGGCAGAGAGGTGCTGCCCTGGCATCACGTGGGCTGGCTGGGAGAGTTTACTCCTCCCCGAGAGCTCCAGCGGTACACAAGGCACTTTCAATGGGCACACTTTAACATCTTAAATGTGTTTTTTTTAACATTTAAAAAAAATTTTTTTTTCCAAAGAGCTCACTAAAAATCCACTCAGGAATGAAGAGGAGAAAACTTTTAGAGAAAATAATGGCACCTTTCTATATGAGATATTTACTAAAGAAAAACATAGGCCAAGAATACTTTGTGTGAACACCATGTCTTCCATACAGCCATATTTCCCAGACTTAAATGAGGATTCACAATGTGAATTTACATGAAATTCCAGGCTTCCAAATATGCACAGTGGCATGTCAGCAAACCAGTCTGTAAGAACTAGGAGAAAAAAAGTGACACCAAAATTCATCTCCCCCTCCATTTGGAATCATCATAAATGATGTTTGCAGTGAGAATATACTGGATTTTTTTAAAAAACAGTAATTAAGTTTAATGTTTTCAAACTATATACAATGTTTCAGCTGAGAGAAACTTTAAAGATCCTTTTATTTTTTAAACTAGAGCTTTTCTTTGAAGGAATGCCACAGAGGAAGCCCCATTTGCAAAAGAGGTGAAATGCAGAGATGCTCTTGTTGGGTGGGAGTTTGCAGTAATCCTTGAAATACCTGGCAGTACATGAAACAACAGATCTATCCCCACAATCTCATTTTAAAATTAGGAAACTAAGGTCTAGAGAAGTTTCATGTAAGCCCAAAGCCACACAGCTAAGTCAGTAGCATTGCCAAAACTAGAACCCAGGAATCCTTAATCCCAAGTGAGGCTCTGCAGGCTCACTTCTGATAAGTTCGGACTGGCCACATACCCTGTGGACATTGGGAGGTGGTTTAGTATAAGAGCAGTGCATCACCCTCAAGGCAGTCAGGCAACTGCCACAATCCTGAGGTTGCCACCCCATACACACAGCAGGCCACCCTTGACCAGCCAAGACTTACCTAAAGGGAAATGTGCAGCAGCATCACCAACCAATAAGCATCACTCAGAGACATGGTCTTAACACGAGACAGAGAAAATTGATACCATCTAGCTTTAAAATGCCTGTTTCATACTTCTCGCCCAAATTTTATTCCCTGGAGTCTAGACTATCATACTGGGTTCCCTGCTTGAGAATAACATATTTCCACTAAGCACTCAATCTTTGGCCTTGTAGTACATTATTTCTCTTTAACACTGCTCTACACAATGCCATATGGATATGAATACACAGCCTGGCTGAATTGAAGCAAGCACTGATAAGACACTCAGTGGATTCAGGCAGAGTAGTTACCAATTTTCTTGAAGAAAAATGTTAAATTATTTAGAAAATTACCTTTAATTTCACTTCAAATTTTCCGTACAGATATGCAACTAATATATTCTTAGTCATCATATGCATTCAGAAATGAAAACTCAGATTTCTTGAGTTGGAGACTAAGAAAATTTAAACAAAAAGTAAAACAGATATGGATCCATACCACCCAAACCTCCTCTTCCTCATTCTTCCTGGGTTTGATCAATGACTTTCTGGTGCCAGTTGACTAGAACATTAAGCCTCACCAGTCCAAACATTTGAGTAATTCTGGAGTTTTCAGCTAAATTTTTCAGAGCAAGTCAAGCATCCACCCACCATACTCCAGACATGACTTCAGAACATTTTTTTTCCATTCCCAGTCTTTAAAACAGCCTGATGCTGATTACAGTAACTTCCACCCACCATTTAAATGACTGAGTAATACTATAGAAGGTTTGTCAAATCAGAAACATATTTAGAAATTTAAGGCTTGCTTAGGACTGTAAAATAGAAGGAAATGTAAAGACTGATATATTTGGGGAGAAACAATTTTTATAAATAGGAAATATTAAAAAGAAGCTTGTAGCCACAAAGAAGCTTGAAATGAGGTTTAACTGACCGGAACTGCCCCACTGCCACCAGATCTTTACCTTACAACATTCCTACTTAGTTTAACAATGTGATTAAAAAGGTGGACTCTGAAATTGAGCCATTTAAGTTCAAATTCTGGCTCTCCTCTTAATACTTACACAACCCTAGATAAATCAAACCTCTCCATATCTCAGAGGATGGAGATGAGGATTAAGATGAGTTAATAACAGTGTCTGGCTCAGAGTAAGATCAAAATAACTATTAGCTATTAACTATTTTCCTCATAGGTTTGTTGTATCTTAGGGTGGTTATGAGGATTAAATGGCATTATTATGTAAATCATAGTACATGATACAAAAGCTTAACAGATGTTTCTTCTTCTTCTGATTATAATTATTATTATTAAATAATAGAAAATTACAACTGAAAGGAATTTTAAAAACTTAACCAGATCAAAACTCTCATTTTAAATATGAGAAAACTAAAGCTGAGAGAGGGAACAAATTGTCCATGGTTACTCAGTAAGTATATCACAAAGCTAGGATTTCATTTATTCACTCATCCATTCATTTATTCATTCATTCATTCATTCATCCATATATTCAACATGTATTTCCAAACAGTAACCAGCCAACTCAGTCAGCCCAGTTTTAGTTATAGGACATAGAGAGGAACACAATGGACAAATTTTGTGAGATTTGTATATTGGTCTTAGCCCAATACACTTTCCACTACAGCCCTTGTAGTATGAAGCTGAAATAGACCACAAATTGACTTGATATCAACAACAACAAAAAAATATGCCTTTAACTAACTTTATCTTCTTGGATAAACAACTTTAGCTCTATGTGCCTTGATTACTTCAAAGGTAAAATGAGAAGGATGTTTTAAGGGACCTCCCAGATACGTTATACAATTGTTCTACCTATGCTTCTGTCTCTTAATCATCTAATTGTTGATCCACTGGAACACACATTGTACTCACCAAAGATCTCATCTCCAGGAGAGAATGAATTTAACACCTGTTGACAATCTAACAGACAGGGACAAACCAAGTTTCTATTTCTATACTTAGATAAGTTCAGATGGTAAAAAAAAAAAAAAATGCAATAATCCCTCCTGTTTATGAAGCAAACAAGATGACTTCCTGTGTTCTGAGATACTTCACTAATTGTAAACCACTTGACTCATGCGGTGAAGCTGCTTCAAGGAGAGGTCTATAAACCCAGTTAATTAATTGGAAAGAGGCTGATGACAGCACACACCTTATAATGTTCAAGAGAAACAGTAAATACTGGGTAACACAACTTTTCAGACACTTTTGTTTTAAAACTATTTGATACTTCTCTAAGAAAAAGGCAATGTCCTTTCAGACTAGTCTGGAATCCTGAAAACCAATGTGTGTATTAGTATTTGACCTCTTGTAGAACTTCAAGATAAAACTTTTATGAGTCTTCTTGACTTGCAATATTTTAGACTTAACTTTAAACCAAAGAAAAACAACTTCACTATAATTTTCAAATTTCCATGGTTAATATGATGGATGAATTATTTTATTTAGGTATGATGATCACCTGTGGTAGGCAGTTTTCAGATATGACATTTAAAGACCCCCACTGGTATTCACGCCATGTGTAATCCCTTCCCCTTAAGTGTAAGAAAGATTTAATGACATGTGTCTACTAGATAGAATACAGCAAAAATGATAAAATATGTTTTCTTGATCAGATTACAAGACACAGTGACTTCTGTCTTGCTAGACTCTGTCGGCTTCTCAGGGCCCATTCTTTAATGCAACAACCTGCCATGTAGAAGAAACTCACATGGCAAGAAACTGAGGGTGGCTCTCAACAATATCTAGTGAGGAACTGAGGCCCTCAGTCTGACAGCCCTTGAGAAACAGAATCCTATCAAGAGCCATGTGAGCTTGGAAGCTGCACTTCCCATGTTAATCCTGGAGGTGACTAAAGCCCAGCCAACAACTTGATAGCAACCTGGAGAGGCCTTGAAATAGAGATCGAGCTAAGACGTGCTTGGATTCTTAATCCACAGAAATTTATTACACATGGTATTACATATGTGTAGTTTTAAACTAGTAAGTTTTAGGGGAACTTTAAATGCAGGAATAGATACCTAATACCTCATCCTAGACAACACTCTCTCTCTCTCTCTCTCTCTCTCTCTCTCTCTCTCTCTCCATGTAACATTTTTAGAAATCAATCAATCCTAGTCATCTGTAGATACTAAGATTCTTTATATATAGGCTCAGCACTGACTACTTTTTAAGATCAAGATTAGATCAGATCAAGGCAATAAGTACATTGGTAGTTTTACATTCTTCTCTTCCAATGAAATTGATCCAAAATGATTGGGGTTTTTTCTTTTCCTTTTTTTTTTAAGAGATGGGGCAGCAGGTGGGAGAGTTTCGCTTCGTTGCCTAAGCTGGATTGCAGTGGCATGATCATAGCTCATCCAGCCTTGACCTCCTGGGCTCAACTGATCCTCCCACCTTTGCCTCCTAAATAGCTGTGACTACAGGCATCTGCGCTACACCTGGCTAGTATTTTTATTTTTTGTAGAGACAGGGTCTCATTATATTGCCTAGCCTGGTCTCAAACTCCCAGTCTCAAGCAATCCTCCTGCCTCAGCCTCCTAAGTAGTTGGGATTACAGGTATAAGCCACTGCTTCAGGCTAAAACTGATTTCTCTATAATTCCCAAACAACAACAACTAAAAGAAAACCTGAGAGTTGGACTAACTACCATAGAAATTCCATCTAACATCTATGCAGATCTGAATTTATCATTCCAGAAACATGAAGAATGACAAAATGGGGAACTTACAAATCAAACAAATCTACTTTCCTGTTCCTGTGCTAAATAATTCTGTGATTAAGCATGTCTTCCCATTTTTGTGCTAAACAATATTGGGACCAAAAAAGAAAAAAATCCCAATCATTTTGGATAGGTAAACCCCAGAGGCCATGGGAATGAGAAGTAGCCACTGTGGGTAAGTTCCAGTGATTTCTTACTGGAACTGCTGTAGTAAGACAGACAAGATGTGTCTCAAATGGAGTAATTCACGGAACATTCTTACAGGGTTTAAGGGCCTGGGTTGCATGGTTTTAAAGCAGGTCTTACAAGGATGGAACTGGGTGAAACTGGGCAAAGTTTATGACACAGTAGCTTTGCTGTGGTGGGCACAATAAGTCAATGGCCTTAAAATAAGCCTTGATAACCATCTTGTTAGTTGCTTTTTGTTGTTGTTGTTGTTGTTGTTGTTTTAGGTGAAATTCACATAACATAGAATTTACCATTTTAAAATAAAGGACTCAGTGGCAACTAGTACATTCACAATGTTGAACAACCACCACCTCTATCCAGTTCCAAAACTGATAGGAAACCCTTACCCACAGTGGCTACTTCTCATTCCCCTGGCCTCTGGGGTTTACCTACCCAAAGTGACTGGTTTTTTTTCTTTTTTGGTCCCAATACTGTTTAGCACAAAAGTGGGAAGAGATGCTTAATCACAGAATTGTTTAGCACAGGAACAGGAAAGTAGATTTGTTTGATTTGTAAGTTCCCCATTTTGTCATTCTTCATGTTTCTGGAATGATGAATTCAGATCTGCATAGGCGTTAGTTAGATGGAGTTTCTAAGGTAGTTAGTCTGACTCTCAGGTTTTCTTATTGTTGTTGTTTGGGAACATAATTTCTTGGATCATTTGACTGGTGCACAGTAGCATTTAAGACTCTAGAAGCCAAACATCTGAGCACTGCAAGGAGAACAAACGCTAAGAGGAGGTGCTATGATCTGAATGCCCTCTCCAAAATTCATGTTGAAATTTAATTGCTTTTATGATGGTGTAAGAGTTGGGACTATTCAGAGGTGTTTAGGTCATGAGGATGAAGTCCTTACAAATGAATTAATGTTGTTCTTGTGGGAGTGGGGTTGTTATCATGAGAGTGGATTGTTATAAAAGCAAACTTGGCCCTGTTCTCTTGTGCTCTATTGACCTTCTACCTTTTACCACAGGATGCCATAGCAAGAAGGTCCTCACAAGATGTAGCTGCTTCATCTTGGACTTCCAAGCCTCCAGAACTGTGAGCCAAATAAAATATTTTTCTTTATAAATTATCATCTCAGGTATTCTGTTATAGCAGCAGGAAACAGACTAAGACAGAAAATACTCAGAAGTGGCTATCGTTAAGTGGGGCTGTTGCTATAACAAATACCTGAAAATGTGGGCACAGCTTTGGAACTGGTTAATGGATAGAGGTTGAAAGAATTTGGAGAAGCAGGTTAGAAAAAGCCTAAACTGAGCATTCAGGGCAATCCTGGTGAGGGCTCAGAAGAAAATAGCTATAGGAAAAATCTGAACCTTGTTCGAGATTACTTAAGTGGTTGTGATCAGAACATTCACAGAAACATGGCCACTAACAGCCATTCTGATGAGGTCTTAAACACAAACAAGAAACACCTCGTTGGAAACTGGAGTAAAGGCTATCTTTGTAATAGATTGGCAAATAACTTGCTTGAATTGTTTTCATGCAATCGGACTTTATGGGAGGCATAATTTAAGAAAAATAAATGAGAGTATCTGGCAGAAGAAATTTCTAAGCAAAATATCTAAGGAACTGAGTGGCTTCTTTTAGCCACATACAGTAAGATGCGAGGTCAAACAAATGTCTTAAATATGGAATTTCTAATTAAAAGAGAACCAGAACAAAATGATTTCGAGCCAGGCACAGTGGCTCACACCTGTGATTCCAGCATTTTGGGAGGCGGAGGTGGGAGGATCACGTTAGCTCAGGAGTTTGAGACCAGGCGAAACAACCCAATCTTTATAAAAAATAAAAAGAATTAGCCTAGCATAGTGGTGCACATCTATAATCTCAGCCACTCAGGGGCTGAAGTGGGAGTATTGAGTGCAGAAGGTTGAAGCTACAGTGAGCCATGATCACACTACTCCACTCAAACCTGGGCAACAGAGCAAGACCTGTTCTCAAAAAAAAAAAAAAAAAAAAAAAAAGTCTTTGAGAATTTTTTAGCCTGTTTATTAAAATAATGAAAAGGCATGTTTAGGAGAGCAAATCAAGGTTGTGGCCAAGTGACCATTTGTTAAAGAGATTGGTACAGATTAGAAGGAATTGAAGACAAATAGAAGAATGGCCCTGAAGGCATTTGAGAGATCTTCAAGGCTGCTTCTCCAGTCACAGACCCAGATCTCTAGGAGAGAAGAATGGTTTCAAGGGATGGGACCAGGGTTTGCTGCTCAGAGTCACCTCAGGTCTCTGCTCCCTGCAATTCAGCACAGTGACCCTCAACCACCCCAGCCCTGGCACAAGTAAGCCCAAGAGTGGCTCAATCCACTGTTCCAGAAGGCATAAGCTATAAACTTTGGCAGCATCCACATGGCACTAATTCTGCAGTCACAGAGAATGCAAGAACTGTGAGGGTACAGCTTCCTCCATCTAGACTTCAAAGATCATCGTAGACAGCCTAGGGGGTCCAGGCAGAGACTTTATACAGGAGCAAATCCACTGCAGAGAATTCCTACTAGGGCAACGCTTAATGGAAACGTGGGATCAAAGCCACCGCAGAGTCCCCAGTAGGGCAATGTTCAGTGGAGCCATGGGAGAAGGGCCATTCCCAAGACTCCAGAACTGTATAGACTATTAGCTTGCAAGATCACCCTGGGTGAGCTACAAGCACAAGACTCCAACCTGTGAAAGCTGCTGGGTGGAGTGAGCTCAGGAATGTCATAGGGGTGAGCTGTCTGAGACTTTGGGGGCCCAACTCCTGATCCATTGTATCCTGGAGGTGGGACATGGACTCAAAAAAGATCATGTTGGAGCTTTAAGATTTAATGATTTTCCTGTTGAGGTTTGGACTTGTGACAAGTTACCCCTTTCTTCTTGCCTATTTTTCACATTTGGAATGGGAATCTCTATTATCCTAAGCCTATCCAATCATTGTGTTTTGGAAACAGGGTAACTCAGTTTGATTTCACAAGTTCATAAAGGGAGAGAAATTTTACTTGAGATGAATCCTACTTTGAGTCTCATCTATATCTGATTTAGATGAGACTCTGGGCTTTGAACTTTTGAGTTGACTTGGAACAAGATTTTGGGGCTATTGGGATAAAATGAATGTATTATAAGTGAGAAGGATATGATTTTAGTGGGGTCCATGGGTAGAATGTTATTGCTTGAA
Organism: Saimiri boliviensis; assembly: GCF_048565385.1. Classification (NCBI taxonomy): domain Eukaryota; kingdom Metazoa; phylum Chordata; class Mammalia; order Primates; family Cebidae; genus Saimiri; species Saimiri boliviensis. Next base: position 57,980,872 of record NC_133454.1, read on the forward strand.
TGTTCTCTCCAAAACTCATGTTGAAATTTATAATTGTGATGGTGTTAAGAGGTAATTAGGCCATAAGGACTTTTGTCTCATGAATAAACTGATGTTGCTATTGTGAGAGTAGGTTCATTGTCATGAGAATAGGTTGTTATATAAGAGTGCAACCTTCCCTTGCTATCTTGTGCTCTCTTGCCCTTCCACGTTCCACCATGGGATGACATAGCAAGAATACTTGCACCACACGCAGCCCTTTGATATTGGACTTTCCAGTCTCAAGAAGCATGAGTCCAGTGAATTTATTTTCTTCATAAATTATCCAATCTCAAGTATTCTGTTATATAAGCAGAAATAGACTATGACAGAAGAAATTATACAATTAGAGTGTGTAGTCCACTTTCAAGCTAGAATCCTAGCATGTACAAATAAGATCAAGAAAATAGCTCCCAGCCCCAATCTAAAGACACTAAAGAACGAGATATGAAGGAATTGGCTTATTTTCATAATTTCATGATTTTATTTTTGTTTCCTAGATCTTTTTAGTAACATTAAAGACACTACAGAAGTCTGAGAAGACATGTTGTACAATAATCCTCCTAGCATGCATTCCACCTCAAGAAGCCAGTATTATATACATCATGAACCACTATATGTCAAATTTCATGAGCCTTTAGGGCAAGACATCCTATGGTCCTATTGACATTGTCTAGCTCTCCTATTCTTTTAACTATAGCATGTATGATTTTCCCACTTCAGGAGTCTCTTATAAAACATGAAATAAAGGGTCTTAAAGACAAAAGAAGGCAGTTCAGAGTTCCACTTGAGTTGTTAAAGACTCTGAATGCCAAATGAGGCACAGTTTTTCTCCTTTTGAATTAAATTATTTAAAGATCTCTTATGGTTCAAGATAGACTCTGGACGATATCAGGGGCTATCCTGAATGCAAACGTCAGTTTAGGAAGAAAACAAATATATGTCTACCTTGTGAGTAGTCACCAGTAGAATTTTACACTACAAATTTAATGACAGACATTAAGGGTCATCTAATGCTCTGTTTTCAAGTTAAATACTCCAATGAGGTTATCAAATAGTACAGGAATTTGCCATGTAGAGATTATCAGGTCAGGGCAAAGCAAAAGAATGTTAGGAATGAGGGAAAGCAGTGAACTTCTTTTGTAAGGTCTTAAAAAAAGTGAAACAGTCTCCAAATATACATTGAAACAGTCTCCAAACATACACTATCATTGCCTAAATCTTTCCCAAGCTCTATTTCTTAAAAAATTTGGTTATAACGGCAAGTTCTTTTTCTAATATCCTTTATTTTATAAGGTGAAGGAGTCAGTCTTTGTGCTGCGTAGTGGCCATACCATGAAACCCAAAGATAAGTTTTGTTTAAAATGTATCTTAACAGTTTGTTTAAAATGTATCTTAACAGTTTGATTGCTTTGATGTGGTGATTTTTACCTTAGAAATGGAAAGTCAAGAAGTGGTATGAAAGGCAACAAAATAGAAATATGTCAGCATATTCAAAGGCAAAAAAAAATAGGTATAAGAAAATGTTTAAATTATCCAGAAAATGTAACAATGATTACTAAAAAACTTAACCTTTGTCAACAAAAAAGAAAACTTTCTGTCAAAGCAATTCATAATATTCTGAAAGTTTCAGGATTTAACAGAATATTTTTGTAATTGAAAAAATCTCTGTTATCTAGACATAGAATAATTTGATCATGTTTTTAAAGAATGCCCAAATCCCCATTTTACACTTTGTATAAATATTATTATTGCTATGAACTAGATGTTCATGTTCCCCTGAGATGCATATGTTTAAGCCCTAATTCCCAGTGTAATGGTATTTGGAGGTCTTTGGGATATAATTAGGTCATGAGAGTAGAATTCTCATGACTGGATTAGTGCCTTATAAGAAGAGACATAGAAGGATGATCTTTTCTTGATACATGGGGATACAGAGAGAAGAGAGCCCTTATCAGACACTGAATTAGGACTCCAGGACTATGAAGTCCCTCAGTCTATGATATTTTGCTGTAGCAGCCCAAACAGACAGAGACAATCACCCATACAACAACTTGCAATAGAGGATCTGTGAGCCTTTCCTTTTGGTGGGTGGGGGCGGCAGGGAAATAAATCCATAAACTTGGAGCCAACTTTGTAAATAACATTTTTTAAAAATCATTGTTTCCTTCAAACTCATGCCAGTATTACCAACTTTGGCAAACAAACTTTGCCTTCCTCAGAGCTCTAACATTTAGGGTTTGCCTTAAAATTACATTTTTTCAAATTTTTAATATTTTGAATTAACTTTAATATACCTTTATATATGAATTTAGACGTATACAAATACTTTACTGTGAAAATATATTTAATCAAACTTTTTAACTTTCTTAGCATATCAAATAAAACAATGCATGTATGTATGTAGGGGTATGTGAGCATATATATAATTGAATTCAGCATACTAATAAACTGTAACCATTTCCTTAAAAAGCAAATAAACGACATTTATTATCTGGTATACATATTCATATTTTTCCAAAATTATTGTACCTAACACTATCTCAAAAATATATATTGTAAGCAGCTTTTTTTTTTAGACCTGAGACAAGAAACAAAAACAATCTAGCTAAGTTTTTCAACAAACATTTATATCACTTTAACAAATTTCAAGGTGAAAAAATAAGCATAAATATTGCATTACTTACTTAAATATTGCACACACTGTTAAGGTATAGCCATTTGTATATAAAATAAGGAGCCAGGGCAATTAAAACTATATTTTGTAAGTAATATTTCAATATTTGTCTTACTGATAAATTGCCCATATATCCAAAGCTTATATATTAATTCAATTGAATATTAGTCTAAGGGTGGCTAAAAATCTGGAAATTACAATTTAAGCTAATATGCTAATATATTATGTTCACACAATTTGTAGCATTACAAGAATTCACAAGATTACCCTTTTTTTTTTTTTTTTTTTTTTTTGAGACGGAGTTTCGCTCTTATTACCCAGGCTGGAGTGCAATGGCACAATCTCGGCTCATTGCAACCTCCGCCTCCTGGGTTCAGGCAATTCTCCTGCCTCAGCCTCCTGAGTAGCTGGGATTACAGGCACGCGCCACCATGCCCAGCTAATTTTTTGTATTTTTTTTTTTTTTTAGTAGAGATGGGGTTTCACCATGTTGACCAGGATAGTCTCAATCTCTTGACCTCGTGATCCACCCGCCTCGGCCTCCCAAAGTGCTGGGATTACAGGCTTGAGCTACCACGCCCGGCCCAAGATTACCCTTTTTGAAAGACATGAATTCTTACAAGTTCATATAGTTAAATATGATCCAATATTCTTTTAATTCTTAATCGATTTGTAGAAACAATAACTTACAAAACTCATAGAATTTATGTAGAAATTTTTAAACTTTAAGAAAATCTTAAATCATAAGAAACTAAACCCAGATCTTATCTGAAACAAAAATTGTGTTTATATCGTATTTACATGTCGATAAAATCAGAGAGAAAAAAATAGTTTTGTACATGCTAAAGGTCAATTTCTTTAATTTGATTAAAAGCATCTATTTATCAGAAATAATAATTATTTTAATACAAATTAACCTCTGTTGTCATATACAAAAAATGTGCACCTGTTAGCTCCCTCAAGACAAAAGGAGTCTTTTTCCCTTACTTCAGAACCCCGTACTGAGAAGGAGCACAATCTTTAGAATTGTGTCTCCACTGTGTTTCTGAACTTCCAAGCCACACCGCTCCTGTTTTTCTTCATCCATGAGATTTATCAATGAGTACATTCCCTCTCTCCTCTCTCCCTTCCCCCGTCTTTCTCACACACACACACACACACACACACACACACACACACACGTGGAAACACCTCCTTTATCTGCACAAACAGACCTTCTCAAGCAGTCCTGATTCACTTTCTAAAGCCCCGATTCATGTAGGAATCAAGTGAAGAAAATCAACGTATTTCACCCCTAAATATATTTATTTAACATCTTTTGATATGGCTGTTCAGAGGGTCTGCAAACAGAAGTAAGCCCTGCAAAGTTGCCTTTAGTGAGGGAGATTTGCACTTGTAGAGAAAATCTCCATTGATGCAGCCAGTCTTTCTCTGATGGTCTTCCCTTGCCTGATCTGAGAAAATTTAACAGAGAGTCTAATATCTTTAAAGGTCTGAAAGAAACATTCACCATCTATCCTCTCTGAGGGTTGCTACCTGTGAGATTTCATCTACATAACAAGACCTCTTGTGCTAGCCAGGCCTCCTCTTTTCCCCCTCCCAAAACCTGTTTTGCCATGATCCAAGCCCCCATTTTTTCTGTAATCTCAAGTTGGTAGAATATATAAGCTTCTTTATCCAACTGGAGTGTTGGGGTAGTCACTCCATCGTTCTCCTCCACATGCACATTAATAAATTTGGATGCCTTTTCTCCTGTTAATCTGCATGTTTTCAGTTGCTTTTTGGCGAACTTTCAGAAGGTGAAGGGAGAATTTTCCCTTGATGCCTACAAAGTAATAATGGACGGCTGCCTGAAGACACCAGTCCAGAAGCAGCACTGACACTTTGATTGTCCTTTCATAAATCAGTGTCATCTTGAACTGAGCCCTAACCTGATGACAGAGCCACTGCTTCTACACTCCAAGACTGGGTTTCACTTTGGTTAAAAGGTTTATTTTTCTCTGTGCCAAAAATGTCCTGTCTTCCCACAAGTCCCCACATCTGCTCCCAAAAGGTCAGAAAACCTTTCATTAAATACCAGAAGTACCACCATGTCCAACATTTCTATTCTTGTATTTCACAACAGCCAAGACTGAACCCTCCTTCCCCCACCAATAAATGATTAAAGGAAACATGAGCTGAGTGCCTGTTAATACTCTTGGAGCATTTATGAAATGTCTCCCATGTTGTAATTATCATCCGCTTAATATATATTGTCACATAGAGTGACTATACATAATTCAGCCTTATACTAATTCTTCAAGACAGGCACTATTATTTCTACTTGTATAGTTAGGAAAATTGAAGTGTAAAGACTTCAACTGACTTGCCCAAATCAAAACACCACTAAAGGGTTAGAATCCAAATTTGATTGAAGCCAAGTTTGACATCACAAATAGTGCTCTTTTTACTGCCTCTTCCCAGATACCTGGATTTTTTCCAGTAAATTAATATCTTCAGTTGGCCAACCTGGGTTACATTCTGCCAGGTTTCCTTTCCAAAGAGAGCCAAGGGAGGAGGCTGCCATTAGCACATCTACTATTCATAGCACTGCCCTCAAAGCTGTGTTTCCTGCATATTCTTCTGGAACTTGAAAACATAAGATGCAATATTCCCGAGCATGTCATAGTGATTGAACTCATGGTCAAGTACACTTTGGGAGTCAGCAATATATACAGCAGTACAGACAAGAATGTTTTTTATATTTACAAATGGTTGAGAAAACTAAAAGAATAATATTTCAAGACATGTAAACATTCCAAGAAATTCAAGTAACTTCAGTGTCCATAGATAAAGTTTTCTCAGAACCTGTCCCATTCCTTCATTTACTTATTGGCCATGACTGCTTTTGCACTGCAACATCAGAATTGAGGCATTGCAACAGAGACTGTAAGGCCTGCAAAGCCTAAAACATTTACTATCTGGCTCTTCTAGAAAAATCTTGCTGATCCCTAGTGTAAATGATTAATCACAGAGCCATTTTCTGAACAAGATTTTTTGTTTTGTTTGAGCAGGCTAGGGAAGGAAGAAAGGGAGTGCCAGGACAAATGAATGTTTAAAAATAAGAGAAGTAGTGACATGGTGAGAGAAAAACAAAATTGAAAAAGAGAAGATTTATCAGCTTCACAGTATGGCTTAGGGTTCACTCATGACATGGAAAATAAAATGCCAACTATCCACTTCAATCAATCAATTCTAAAATAAATAAAAGTGACAATCATTAATATAATAATAGCATAATAGCATTTCATATGGGCCAGATACTGTGCTTGATGCTGTACATGCTTAATCTCAGGGTAATTCTTTCCACAATCCTATGTCATAAATGCCACTATTACTCCACTTCTCATGTGAAATTAAGGAATAATGGGGTCAGCTGGGTGAGGTGACTCACGCCAATAATCTCAACAATTTGGGAGGCTGAGATGGGAAGACTGCTTCAGGCTAGGAGTTTGGGACCAGCCTTGGCAACACAGTGAGACCTGTCTCTACAAAAAAAAAAAAAAAAAAACTTTTAAAAATTAGCAAGGCATGGTGGTGTATGCCTGTAGCTCCAGATACTCAGGAGGCTGAAGCAGGAGAATCACTTGAGCCCAAGAGTTCAAGGTTACAGTGAGCCATGATTGTGCCACTGTACTCCAGCCTGGGTGACAGAGCAAGACCCTATCTTAAAAGAAAAAAGAAAAAGGAATAGAGGAGTTGAGTAATTTGCAGAAGGATTCAGGATCTGAACTGAGAACTTACTGTACAAAAGAGGAGTTCATAGAAAAACTCTTACAAATGACTAGGATGCTTTTAAAAGCACTAAACTTTGTCAAACAGGTCTATATTGCTAGCAAGAGCTAGCTCTTCTTTTGCAATGGCCCTAGAGCTAAAGGCTTGTTCTTTGATTTCAATGACGAATGTCTCCAGTCTTTGAAGATATGTCTGATTTTAAAAGTCATGTGAGGTTAAATATGGTAAGTGGTCAAGATGAGTGGCAACGGTTTGAGTTATTTTTTTTTTTTTTTTTGAGACGGAGTTTCGCTCTTGTTACCCAGGCTGGAGTGCAATGGCGCGATCTCGGCTCACCGCAACCTCCGCCTCCTGGGCTCAGGCAATTCTCCTGCCTCAGCCTCCTGAGTAGCTGGGATTACAGGCACGCACCACCATGCCCAGCTAACTTTTTGTATTTTTAGTAGAGACGGGGTTTCACCTTGTTGACCAGGATGGTCTCGATCTCTCGACCTCGTGATCCACCCGCCTCGGCCTCCCAAAGTGCTGGGATTACAGGCTTGAGCCACCGCGCCCGGCCCGGTTTGAGTTATTAAAAGCAAGGTGTTCCCTTCACTATAAGTGATGGCTTTCTTAGTAATAATCTTTCCCTAACTGGAAGGATAATTCCAAGAAAGATATTATTGAAGAAAATAAAATGATTCAGTTCTTGTCTTTGTAGAGCTTCCAATCAAACTAACTCTTTAAGTCAGTATGTTAGTCACTGAAAATTCTAACTTCCTTTTTTTTTTTTTTTTTTTTTTTTTCTGAGACAGAGTCTCTCTCTGTAGCCCAGGCTGGAGTGCAGTGATGTGCTCTCGGCTCACTGCAACCTCTGCCTCCCAGGTTCAAGCGATTCTTCTGTGTCAGCCTCCTAAGTAGCTGGGATTACAGGTGTGCGCCACCACATTCAGCTAATTTTTGTATTTTCAGTAGAGATGGGGTTTCGCCATGTTGGCCAGGATGGTCTCATATCCTGACCTCAGGTGATCCACCCACCTCGGCCTCCCCAAATACTGGGATTACAGACATGAATCACCATGCCTACCCTCTACTTTTTAAATAGTCAGATGGAAATATAGAACAATCTATTCATGCTATCTCAGAAGATTATAAATTTTTGAGTCACAAAGAAAAGGTACTCATCCCTATTTCCATCATTGTTGCCATTGTCAGCTGTGTGATCTTGAGCAGTTTCCCTGAGTCTCTTTTTCCTCATCTGTTAAGTTAGGATACTTCACAACTTTCTCAAGAGGGACTCTGGGAGGGAATTAAGACTAATGCCTTCAAGCACTCATTGTATAAAGGGAATCAATTTCTCTTCTGTCATATAGAATGGTACTAGTTATGCACCATCCTTTGGGTAATTGAGGAAACAACTACATGAGGATTCAATAGGATAATAAATAGCATTTATTGTGGGTATAAAATAGCATTTACTATAGGTGTGATAAATAGTATTTATTATAGGCGTTATTTATTATAGGCATTATTTATTATAGGCATAATAAGTAACATCATGTATGGCACATGGTTGGTACTCAGTAATACTAATCTTTTTTCTTTTCTACAACAGGCCAGAAATTGGGCTGAAGTTTTCATTGAAGATGATAGCAGTGCCCTTCCACAATGTGACTCTCAAGGCCAGCTTCCTGGCACCCATCTGTCCAGAATGACAATTTTTCCTATAAGGAGGCACTTTTGAAGAAGGAAAGGAGAGGGATGTTGATGGACATCCTGTCAAGCATTCCATCAACTAAGAAATGAATGGGGATCATGTTGGTGGCTGTAATGGATCTGACAACCCCATAGTCACTCCTTCTCCCCTGTATTTATCTGTTTACCTATTCCATTTCTTGACTCAAAGCTCCTTGAGGGCAGGTGCTAAGGACCAATCTTTAATTGTACCTTTCTATCTGTAGTGACCAGCAAATAATAATATCTGTGAGGAATTACTGACTTCACGGTATCCAAGGAAAGCCAGAAGGTATGAAACTGGGACTGTGGAGCAACCTCTTGCTTTTCATGGAACTTTCAGCCTATGAAGCATTTCAGGAAAAGAAGTTCTTCCTGGAACCCAGGAAGCTGAGTTCCTCACTTCTCTGAGCTCGGAGCATCTATCTCACGTCTAAGTTTCCTTCCACAAGTGCAGGAGAGGGTGACAGGAAGCCTGCATAATCACCCCCGCCAGCTCACACGCAGGCTGTCTATGACCTCCAGAAAGGACGGGACACCTTTAGAATACTTTCTACCATTTCACAAGCCTCTGGGCAGGAAGTTCTCTAATCTCAGGTTCCCACGTGACTCGACAGTCCATTTTTCTCTTCTCACAACTCATCTGGTCGAGCTTGACTAAAAATATCATGCGAACCACCTAAGTAAACCCTTGTCTTTGTCTCTTCAAATGGTGTCGATGATATGTCAGTGTACACACACACCAAACTGTTAATAGTACCGCTAGCAGTGTCTCTTTAAAGAGGAGGTCTTTTAGAAGGCAGAACACTCTACAATAAGAACCTTTTGCTGTGCAAGGTTCAGAGCTGTTGCTGTGGCAACTCCCACAACCTCGCTGAGTATCCAAATAAATAGTTTGTTCTTTTTTTTTTTTTTTTCCTCCCTAAGTAAGAGGGGGAAGGGGAACGATCGATGAGACTTGCTATCGGCATCCATTTGGAGTTGTGGAGTCAGTGCAAAAATTGAGGTTTCCTAAAACGACAAAGAAATAATGGCTTTGGAAAAAGCCCACACCCCTCAAAGGCTGCAGATGGAAAATGGAAGGGAACTGTGTGCGGGAACCTTAGCAGGCACCGAGGCTTTGAAAAGAAACTCCCAGCAGCAAACACCCAGGCAGAAAGAAAGAAAGCTGCGGGGTTCCGACCCCACATTCCGGCGGAGAGCTCGGGCCTCTCTGCGGGGGGACGCCCAGCCTCCCCCGGCCTGCCCCCCACCCCCACTCTCCCTCCTCCGCTCCCCGCACCGCCGCGTCTAACCAGCCCAGGATCTCGGGTTAAACAAAGAGAGTGGTATGCTTTAAAAAAAAAAAAAAAATTCTTTTCGTGTAATAGGCGATACGTGGAAAATTAATTACAGGAAATAGCACAGCGAAAAGCAGCAGCATTCGTCTTTAAATGGATATGGTTCCCCCCTTCTCCCCGCCCCCCTCCCGGCTCTTCCTCTGGCCTGCGCGGACAGCCACCGCCCCTACCCTCCCCCTAAACTCTTTTATTATCAGTTGAGTCACGTCTCGTGCCAAGCAAAAGGTCATTTCAGGTCATCGTGGAGATGAAAGGACGGGGCAATGTATGTAAAGGTGCGAGAATTGGCAAGCCAAAAAATACCTATATACACATACATATACATATACATATACATCATATACATACCGAGAGAGAGAGGTGGGCCGGCGCGGGGGGGGGTGCGGGGGGGTCGCGGTACTGGGGATGTGAGAAGCGCCAGCATTCTAACAAGAACAGAGTGATGCCAGAAAGGCACAGGAAATGTTTCAAAGCATGACAAGCACGACCCAATCTGTAGCTTATAAAAATAAGAACGTGGTTTATAATTGTGAGATGCCTGGAGGGTAGTTTCTAATTGTTCTCATCTAGAATCTTATTTTTGACCGTTTATCAGAGAGCCAGAGATGCCGCCCATTGCGAAAGTGTTATGTTCTGAAAACGTGCTGCGTCTGCGGGGCTTTGGGGAACCGGCTCTGCTGGGGCAGAGAGGCGGGACTCATCAGACTTAGAGCCTCCAACAGAAGGGGTTGGGGGCAGAGGGGTGGCTGGTCCAGTCACCATCTTGAGGGGGATTTAGAACCACCAGGGTATGTGCGCAGTCTATTTAGGATATTTCAGTAGCAAGCACAGACCTCTTTGTTTGGAGATAAGAAAAGAGAAAAAACAAAACAAAACAAAACAAAAACCTCGCATACAGTTGTTGTTATTGTTTTCCCTACACTGTTTCCTGGGTAGGGATGGCATGGTTTTTTCTTTCTCTACTAAAAGAGATGCCACTATCTCCTTTGAGTTTGTAATTCAATGCCATTTCAGTAAGGACAATTGGCTCTCGCTCTCTCCGAATTCTTGACAAGTGCATTTTCCCCTTTTTTTTCCTTCCCACTGCTGTATTCGAATGTCCTGTATTTGCCTCACCAATTTTTTTTTCTAAGAAGCAAGGTCTTCCCCTCCCCCTACCAGCCGCGCAATAACGCAGATGCTAACAGCAATCTATCAGGTGAATGGGAGATTTGGGTAATAAATTGTTTGTTCCCAGATAACCAAAAGTTTCTTACATGGAAACTCACACTACAGCCTCCGCTGCCATGGGCTCCGCTCAACTCCCTCTGGGCTCCGCTCCACTCCCTCTTCTTACTAGTCAAACTCTTATCTGCCAGCCCCCATTCTTTCCACACCCACAGAATTTCAAACAGGGAGGCTTCTAAGGCAGCCAGTTAAAGGTAAGCTGATTATTGACAGTTCTGTAATAGTAAAGCCAATGAGATTTGATGAGATTCATCTGTTACCCCACCCGTCCTGGGAAATAGCTTTCTACAATGGTTATCATCTCAATATGTTGCACCTGCGACAGAAACTGGCCTTCATATATGCTAATTCCCCAACTCACGTCTTTATAAAGTCATACTCACTGAAGTTTTACTAGCTCCCTCATTACTAGAGTCATGTGTTTCTAAAGAAATACAAGTCATTTTTGTAACTATTGTAGTTGCTAACAGCAGAACCCTCAACGTCCTGGCTATTTGAAGAGAATAGAGTCGGTTCTTAACAAAATGGCGTTAGTATATTTGGGGTGTAGGGAGGTGGTCATTGTGCAGAATGAAGGGAGGAAGAAGTAGAGAGTAGTCCACAGGGTCGGGCAAGATACCTTGATTGAGCCAAAGTCAGCAGCTGCCTGATTAATAATTGAAGTGCTGCTAATAAGTGGATGAGGATTGGTTGATGCTTACATCAATCAAAAAAACGTGGCACACCCCCCCCTCAAGTAACCAATGAGACTTTTCAGGCATTGGTTCTTTTCCATTGGTTACATGCACCCTGATGAAAAACCCCAAGGCAAAGCTGATGATGTCAGCTGGGGCATGCAACTGTCACAGAGAGAACATGGCATGTCTCCTCTCTTTGTCATTTCTGTTGAACAGTATTGTGTTACACATATGAGCAAACCAACAATATTCCATGTTCATATCTTCCCAGATCACCTAAAAGTTCCAACAGACTTAAAATACAATCAGGTATTTCCCATGCCTTACTGAGAAGGAAGAAATAAAGGGATCTAGTATTGATTAAATAATCACTATATATCAGGTGATAGTCACTTTAAATCACTATCACTCAGTCCTCACGTCAACTCTGTGGATAGTATAATTACTTCATTCACTGATGAGGAAACTGACAAGGTGAGTTGAGTTACTTAGAGATCACTACACATCTAACAAGGGACGGGAAGAAAGCTCATATTAGTGAGCACGCCTTATTTCAGAGACTATGCTTAGCTTATTACACATTTACTTTCAAATAACCCTATGCTATGCATAATATTGTCTCCATATTATAGATGAAAGTGAGACTCAAGAAACTTAAAATAACTTGTTCAAAATCACAAAGCTAGTAAATTCAGGAGCTGGAATTCAGACTCACCCCAGTGTGCCGCCCAAAGTCCATGCTGTTTTCCTGCAACTGATGCCTCAAATATTAGCCTGGGATAGAGGAATGAAGGGTTAGTTCTCAGCCTTATTCCCAACAGGATAGCACATGATATGTCCTCAATCCCTCTAAGCTTACCTCAGAAAAATTTACCTTGGCATGTACATGAAGACTGTCCATGATCAGTTATAATGACAAAGTCCCATATGTCTAAAGGAAAGCATTTCAGATAGTTTCATGGAGGATCACAAATAATAAGTCTCTAGGTCTGATCTTAAACTCAGACCTCACACGAGTGATGTTGGCTTGCTTAATGTTTCAAAGGCAGCAAAAGTGAAAGACAGGAAATCCCCAGAGCTTATTCTCATTCTAGCTTTTTACTATTAATGCTAAGGTTATTTCTGAATGCAATCACCAAATCCGTCATTTTCAACTGATTTGGCCTAAATTTTAATAAGTGACATTTATTTACTTAATATATATTAATTGAGTGCTTACTAGGCACCAGGCAATGTGGTCTATATTAACCATACACAAGTATTTGTGCAAATGACTGGATAATGTTGTCATTCATTGTTTGGGGAACATCAGAGGAGGAGAAAAAGAAGGGAGAGAGGGAGGATGGAATGAAGTGGGTGGATTTGGCAGACTAAACTGAGTTTGAGGTGCCTGCAGAAGCACCTGCTGGTGTTTCCTGATAAGTAATTAGAATTATGGGTCTGGCTTTCCGGAGACAGATCTGGACTAAAAATACTCAGGATGGACTCATATACGGCAGATGGTAACTCAAGTCATGGTAACTGAGATCATCCGGGGAAACAGGGCAAAATGGGAAAAGAACGGGACTTAGAATAGCAGAGACCAGAAGAACCTGATGTTTAAAGGAGATTTAAGATCAAGTACGTTCTCCAATTTTGTTTGTGGCAAAGTAGGCCACCCTTTTCATTAATTCGCTAATTCATCTAACCAGCGCTTACTGATAACCTCTTGCATGTTAAGTGCTCATAATGCAAGCATGAGTAACATACATTTCCTTGCCTTGAGGGGATATAATAGAGGAAAATTCAAATATATTTTTATACAAAGAGCTGTCTATATTATTTCTGAAAGAAAGAAAAAGAGATTGGTGAGACAGGCTCATAATAGAAATGATTTATTTTATTTTATTTTATTTTATTTTATTTTTATTTTGAGGCTGAGTTTCACTCTTGTCGCCCAGGCTGGAGTCCAGTGGTGGTATCTTGGCTCACTACAACCTCTGCCTCCAGGTTCAAACAATTCTCCTGCCTCAGCCTCCTGAGTAGCTGTGACTACACGCACCTGCCACCACACCCAGATAATTTTTGTATTTTTTAGTAGAGATGAGGTTTTGCCATGTTGGTCAGGCTGTTCTGAAACTCCTGACCTCAGGTGATCCGCCTGCCTTGGTCTCCCAAAGTGCTGGGACTACAGGCATAAGCCACCATGCCCAGCCAATTTTTTAAAAAGTTTTTTACTCCCATAGATATTGGGGAACAGGTGGTGTTTGGTTACATGACTAAGTTCTTTGGTGGTGATTTATGAGATTTTGGTGCACTCATCACCCGAGCAGTACACACTGCACCCAATTTGCCCAATTTGTAACCTTTTATCCCACATTCCCTTTCTACCCTTTCCCCTTGAGTCCCCAAAGCCTATTGTGTCATTCTTACATCTTTGCATCCTCATAGCTTGGCTACCACCTATGAATGAGAACATACGATGTTTGGTTTTCCATTCCTGAGTTACTTCACTAAGAATAATAGTCTCTAGTGTCATCCAGGTTGCTGATAATTCCATTAATTCATTTCTTTTATGGCTAAGTAGTATTCCATTATACATACATATATATATATATATATATATATATATATATATATATATGTTTATCCACTCATTAACTGATAAGCATTTGAGTTGATCCCACATTTTTGCAATTGTGAATTATGCTGCTGTAAACATGAGTATGCAAGTATCTTTCATATAATGACTTCTTTTCCTTTGGGTAGACACCCAGTAGTGGGATTGCTGGATCAAATGTTAGTTCTACTTTTAGATCTTTAAGGAATCGCCACACTGTTTTCCATAGTGGTTGAACTAGTTTACATTCCCTCCAGCAGTGTAGAAGTGTTTCCTGTTTGCCACATCCCTGCCAACATCTATTATTTTTTTATTTTTTTATTATGGCCTTTCTTGCAGGAGTAAAGTAGCATCACATTGTGGTTTTGGTTTCCATTTCCCTGATCATTAGTGATGTTCAGCATTTTTTTCATATGTGTATAGGCCATTTATATATATATATATCTTCTTTTGAGAATTGTCTATTCATGTCCTTAGCCTACTTTTTGATGGGATTGTTTATTTCTTGCTAATTTGTTTGAGTTTGTTGTAGATTCTGGATATTAGTTCTTTGTCAGACATATAGATTGGGGAAATTTTCTCCCACTCTGTGGATTTACTGTTTACTCTTCTGACTGTTCCATTTGCTGTGCAAAAGCTCTTTAGTTTAATTAAGTCCCAGGTATTTATCTTTATTTTTATTGCATTTGTTTTTGGGTTCTTGTTCATGAAATCCTTGGCTAAGCCAATGTCTAGAAGGGGTTTTCTGATGTTGTCTTCTAGAATTTTTATAGTTTCAGGTCTTAGATTTAAGTCCTTGATCCATCTTATGTTGATTTTTATATAAGGTGAGAGATGAGGATCCAGTTTCATTCTCCTACATGTGACTTGCCAATTATCCCAGCACTATTTGTTGAATAGGGCATCCTTCCCCTACTTTTTGTTTTTGTTTGCTTTGTTGAAAATCAGTTGGCTGTAAGTATTTGGATCTATTTCTGGGTTCTCTATTCTGTTCCACTGGTCTATGTACCTATTTTTATTCCAGTACCATGCTGTTTTGGTGACTATGGCCTTATAGTGTAGTTTAAGATTAGGTAATGTGATGCCTCCGGATTTGTTCTTTCATTTAGTCTTGCTTCGGCTACGCAGGCTCTTTTTTCATTCCTTATGAACTTTAGAATTGTTTTTTTCTAGTTCTGTGAAGAATGACAGTGTTATTTTGATGGCAATTGCCTTGAATTTGTAGAATGCTTTTGGCAGTATGGCTGACAATGAAATTTAAATTGGACCTTGGGAAATGAATAGGGTGGAAAATAAAAGAAATCTGATTTCTGTATATTTTATACAATGTAGATACTTAATAAATACTAACAATGGGATAGACTGAAAACATGCCGAGAAAAAACAGAATATAGGTGCTGGGCGCAGTGGCTCATGCCTGTAATCCCAGCACTTTGGGAAGCTGAGGCAGGTGGATCACAGGGTAAGGAGTTTGAGAGCAGCCTGGCCAGCGTGATGAAACCCCGTCTCTACTAAAAAAAAAAAAAAAAATTAGCCACATGGTGGCACGTGCCTGTAGACCCAACTACTGGGGAGGGTGAGGCAGGAGAGTCACTTGAACCCATGAGGTGGAAGTTGCAGTGAGCCGAGATTACACCATTGCACTCCAGTTTGAGTGACAGAGCAAGACTCCATCTAATGGAACAGGAAAGGAAGGGGAGGGGAAGGGAGGAGAAGTCGGGGGAAGGACAGGGGAGGGGAGGGGGAGAAAATTATTTTTCTTTTCCAGTTTTGGAAAAGAAAGGAACCTGACTTCCAGACTTACTACAAAACTACAGTAATCAGTCAGTATCGCAAAGTATTGGCATAAGCGTAGACATAGCAATCCATGGGAACAGTAATAGACCTACACATATACGGTCAATTGATTTGCACTGAAGGAACCAAGTTATTTCAATGGGGATAGGATAGCGTTTTAAAACAAAAAGCCACTACAACAATTGACATCCACATACAAATGAAAAAAAAAAAAAAAAAAAAAAACTTTAACCTTTACCTTGCACTCTACACTAAGGATTATAGCCATAAATTTAAAGATTTATAGAGCTAACCATTCTTTCCTTGGGCTTGTGCTACCGTCCAATGAGTGTGTAGTGAGGACACTACTGCTAATGCCTTCACAACACACCCACATCAACTAGAACTTTGCTTTACTTTGGTGCAATTTTTGGAAAAATGAAAACCCAATTTTCCACGACAATAAAAATAATAAATAAAATTTAAAAATGATTTCTAGATCTGAAACTATAAAATGCCTAAAGTAAAACATAAGATAAAATCTTCCTAATCTTGAGTTAAGCAAAGATTTTTTATATAGGACAAAAAAGTATGAACTATACAAGAAAAAACTGATAGCCTGAAATTTTTCGAATTCTACTTTTCAAAAGACACTGTAAGAAAATTAGTAGACAGGATACATACCGGGAGAAAATATTGGCAAAACTTATATCTGATAAATAACATATTTAGAATATATAAAGAATTCTCAAAATTCATTAAGACAATCCATTAGTAAAAAGTGCAAAATATTTGAATACACATCTCACCAAAGAAAATACACATGTCAAGTAAGTGCCAAAAAAAAAGGCTCAACATGACTGCTCATTAAAGGAATATGTTATAGCCATAATGAAATGCCACTACACACAGCTAATTTTTTATTTATTTATTTGAGATGGAATCACACTGTCACCCAGGCTGGAGTGCAGTGGCGTGATTTCAGCTCACCACAACCTCCACCTCCTGGATTCAAGCCATTATCCTGCCTCTGCCTCCCAAGTAGCTGAGATTATAGGCATGAGCTTCCACTCGGCTAATTTTTTGTATGTTTGCTTAGTAGACAAGACATTTCCCCATGTTGACCAGGCTGGTCTCAAACTCCTGACCTCAGGTGATCCACCCACCTCGGCCTCCCAAAGTGCTGGGATTACAGGTGTAAGCCACTGAGTACAGCTTACACAGCTAAAATTTAAAACACCGACAATACCAAGTAGTGGCAAGGACAGGGAGAAGTTGGAATTTCTATACTTTGCTAGTGAGAATGCAAAATGCCACAGCTGCTTTGGGTAACAGTGTGGCAGTTTCTTACGAAGTTAAATGTACACTTACTACATGACCCAGCAGTCCCATTCCTGGGACTGTAGAGAAATAAAAATATATATCTATGTAAAGACCTGCATGCAAAATGTTTATAGAAACTTTATTCTTAGCAAAAATTGGAAATAACTCACATGTGCATCAACTAGTGAATTAATAAACAAATAATTATACAGTCGTACAATGGAATACCACTCAGCAATAAAAAGAAACAAATTACCAATAAATGAAACAACAGGGGCAAACCTCAAAAGCGTCAGGCTAAATCAAAGAAGACAGATTTGATTTACATAGCATTCTGGGAAAGAAGCAAAACTGTAAGTGACAAAAATCAGATCACTGAGAATAGGAATGAAAGTAGAATATATACTGCAAAGGAGAATAAAGGAAGTTTTAGGAATAATGAAAATGACTCTGACAGTGGTTATGTGACTGTACACATTTGTCAAAGCTCATTGAACCATATCCTTACAAGGAATTAATTTTATTTTATGTAAATTATATGATAAAACTGATAGAAAACTGACTAAAATGACCAAGAAATGAACTGAGTAAGCTATTTGAACCAACTACAAACTTAAAAACTGTTAAAGAGCTAATTATTTTTACTCTGCAATCACTAAATAAGCACAAGGCTAAGAGCAGTCTCAAACTTTTTATAAATTAATGTGATACAAATTTTTCCATTGTATATAAACCTGTACACTGGACAGAATCTGTGCATTAATTAAAAATCTTATAACCAATCTGACCTGACCTCCTTCTGCTCCCAAGGCTGCGGGATCCAAGAACACAGATGCTAAGAACTCAGCTAACCCACTCCTCTTCCATTCTCCTCTTCCCAGACCTGGGCATCAACCCAGGAAAAGTACACAAAGAGGAAAAAATAATGAGGAAGGGTTGATTTTATTTCCAGCAGATTCGCTCTCTAATTTCTTTTGGAGAGTGGCTGATCTGACCCCTATTGGTGTAGTTTTTCAACACTGTCTACAAAACTTGGCATATCTTTCAGCAGTCAGTTCTCTAGGTCAGAATGGAGGACTATTTTTCCTTAACAGATCATTGACCCAGATTAAAAATCACTTATAGACCAGACACCAAGTAGGTCTCCTGGTGGAGATGAGCCTTGAGCCAGGTTCTGAAGGAAGATTGGAACATGACTTGGCAGAGAGAAAAGGGAAGGAAATCACCGAAAGCAGGGGACCAACAAGAGAACAGTGAACAGGTCTGCCTGACTGGTTCAATAGAATCTTCTTTCGGAAAGTGTGACAGTATCCCACAGAGTCTACTCACCCATGAAAACCACAGATTTTCTGTGCCTCCTGTCTCCTCCCCCTTCAAACTTTTCAGCACAGCCAAGCTGCCTTTCCCCCAAACATTTGTGCATTCTTTTTTTGCCTTCACAAAAAAATCACTCCCCTGAAGGATAACATCGAATCATTCATCCTGGCAGGTTTAAATTTGGTCCCAACCTGCCGCTCCACCCAAATCTTTTAATAGCTACTATTTTTTTTTTAAACAAATTCAGTGCTCTGGTGAAACTTTTCAATACATCATTTCAAGAAGATGCCAAATAAATAGCCATTTTCATGCTTTCGTTCACGCACACAACCCTTAGGGAGAATGCTTTCTCATCGAGTCTTTATGTCCTGACCTTCCTTAAAGTACTTGGCAAATTCCTCAGGAAAACTCACTGCTCTGGGTGTTTAGCACCTGCTGTCTCATCCAATCTTCATACCTGTAAGATTTGTACTAATATTATTCTCTAAATGAGAAAGGTAAAACAAATAATTAAATAACTTGCTTAAGTACAAGCAGCTAGAAAGGTACAGTGATTCAATAGAAAATCTTAATTATACCAAAGTCATGCTATTCTATGTAGTAGTGTCTCTACAAGGATACATAGCATATGTTCATTACCTTGTAGTGATATGTGTGTGTCTGTGGAGATTTACATAGTAAAGAGACTTTATCTTTACTTTCATTATCTATGTATAGGAGTACATAGACTTCATGGTACATTGCATAAGAAGAAATTGAATGAATGGGCCCCTTTCACTCCTACTAACCATCTACAAAGTCAGTCTTTCTAAAGAAAATTCATGATAGATAAAAATGCATAAAGATTAAGCACCTACTGATACAAATGCAATGTTTCAAAGGATTTAGGAAATTATTTTTCAAAAACAAATACTGTGTATATGTCTACAAAAGACATGTACAAATATGTTCATGACAGATTCCTTTTAGCAGCTAAAAAGTAGGGATTATCTAAATATTCATCAATAATAGAAAAAATAAAATATAAATTGGGGGCACAATTAAAAGATTATTCAACATGATCAAGTGGATCTCCCCAGGGATGCAAGGAGAGTTCAACATATGCACAAAGTAAAGGTGATACATCACATCAGCAGAATGAAGGACAAAAACCATACAATCATTTCAACAGATTCAGAAAAAGCAGTTAATACAGTTTAACATCACTTCATAATAAGAACTCTCAACAAATTAAGTATAGGTAGTACATACCTCAACAGAATAAAGGCCGTATAGAAAAACCAACAGCTAATATTATACAACTAATATGCATACAAATATACTTTATATATAAATATGTATAGTTAAAATAATTTATAAATATATGTTTATTTTATATACAAATTGTTTAAATAAATATACTTTATATAGTCAAGAAAGTGGAGGAAAACATGGTCATGATGAGTAGATAGATACAAAGAAGACTCAAGTTGAACTAAAGTTAAAAAAATATGTATATGGGATTAAAAATTTATTAAATGAGTTTAAGAGATTAGACAATGCAGAAGAAAAGATTACTGAACTTAAAAACATATCAGTAGAAATTGCTATGAAATGCAAAAAAGAAAAAGACTGGAAAATATGAACATTGTAATAGTACACTCTGGGAGAATATCTGTGGGAGAGTATCAGGCAGTCTAACATATGTGTAATTGGAGTTTTAAAAAAAAAGAGGGGCCAGGAAGGACATAATTGACATAAAAATTATTTTTTAAACTAATGACATAAAGTTTTTTCAAATTTGATAGAAGCTATAAAATGACAGATTTATAAAGCTTAAAATATTTTTAAAGTAGAAGAAACAAACAAACAAAAAAAAAGTACCAAGACATGTCATAATAAAATTGTTGAAAACCAGTGCAAAAGAGAAAAATCTTAACGACAGCCAGAGTAAAAAGATGTATTGCAAATACAGGAACAAAGATAAAATAATTGACAACAAACCTTATCAGAAATCATGCAGATGAGAAGATAATGGAGAGGCATCTTTAATGTACTGAAGGAAAATAACTGTCAACCTAAAATTCCATACCCATCAAAAATATCTTTCGTAAATGACAGCAAAATAAAAACTTCTTCAGACAAACAAAACTGAGTTAATTCATCAGCAGCAGATCTGCACTACAAGAAGAGAATTTCTTTGCACAAAAGGAAAACAATACCAGGTTGAAATTTGACTCTACATGAATGAATGGAGGACACTACAAATAATTAAATATATGTGTCAACATAAAAGACATTTAAAAAATCATTTCATAAATTCTTTTATAAAATAATTGACTCTTTAGAGTAAAAATGATGACAATGTGTGATGATGTTTACAGCATTTGCAGAAGTAAAATGTATTAAAACAACAGTACAAAGGATGGAAGAAAAAATTGAAGTATATTGTTTTAAGAGTCTTACATTCTACATGAAGTACTTAATATTATTTAAAATTCCACTTAAAAATTTTAAAATTAAGTTAAAACAAATCTTAGGAAACCTCTGGAAAAAGAAGTATAGCTAAAAAGCCAATAATAAAGATAGAATGTAAAATGGAACCATAAAAAATAATTTTAAAGTGAATCATTATAAGAGGCAAAAGGTACCAAAGAAGAGATGGACGGATGGAAAACAAAAGGCAGAGGAAGGGCTTCAAGATAGCTGATTATTAGGCTTTTGTGTTTGCATCCTCCACTTAGAAGAACCAAAATAGTATATAAACAATCATGCTTCAAATACATTATCCAAGAGGGAACACTGGAATTCAGCAGAAAAATGACTGTAAACACCAAAATCAAAGAAGGAGAAAAAAGAGAGGCAGTCTGCTTGGCCAGGATTAGCAAGAGCCAGAGTGATTTTTCAATGCAAAAGATAATTGAGAGGCTTCCAGCAGCCTGCTTCACCATGGATTCATGCTTCCAGCAGCCTGCTTCACCATGGATTCATGCATTCTTGGCCATTGGAGAGCGCCTTAACTTTCCCAGTTCCTGAAACCAATATAGGGAGCAGCTGGGAGATTGTGGGAGATAACTACTCCAGAAGAGGAACTTCTGGAGTGGAATTCTACACCCTTTCTGAGACCAAAAAAGCTACAGAAAGTCATCATTTTCAAACCTAGCTTTTGGTAGAATTCATGTTGTGCTGCTGCCCAGTCATGCTTGTTGGAGCATTAGGGAAACATAGACTGCTGCTGCTGGGACTGAGGGGCAAGCTGGGAGCACTCCCGCAGCCAGACCCGAGAAGTAAGTAAGGTGTGGGCTGCAGCAGTCAGTACCGGGAAGTTTGTACCACCAGGACTGAGACGGAGATGTGAGCAGGGTACAAGTTGCCACTGGGACTTAGTTGTGAGTTGGGCAGGAGCTCCTACAGCCAGGCGTGTGGCACAACCTTACTCCACCAGGAGTAAGGCGAAAGTGCCACTTCATTTGGGGCATGAGAGGGACATGCATTTCACAACCGCTGGCCCAGGCTGTGGCCACCAATGCCAGCCCCAACCTCTCCAGCTGCAGAGCCTCAGCACAGCTGCTACCATGCTTCACACAGGAACTCTGCCTGGGCCTGAGTATTGCCCTGCTCCCTCTCACCATGGCTGGTGCCTGCTGTCATCATTGGGGAGCCTGAGCACAAGCCCACCCAGCTGGTTTATTTCTCTTCCCTGAGATAGAGCACATAGCCTATGATCCTTGGGTTTGCCCAACTCAATTCACCATGTTACGTTCATGGACACTCTTCCAGTGGCCTGAAGTTGGGCCTAAACTCCTACCCACTACCACCTCAGCTGGCACTTACCAGTTAGTGTCACTTGCAGGCCTAGAGACTGGACCATCCAGCCCATTGCAACCATTGACATCAACACACATGGCTCGGGACACAGAAAATTGTCCTGCCACTGCTATCATCATAGCCCATGCCACACTGGCTGCCTAGGAGCCCAAGAACCTGCCCATCTGCCTGGATCACTCCTGCTACTGTTAGCATCTGAGCAAGTCACCTGGAGGCCTATGAACTGGCTGGCCAGTAACCACAAACACTGATGCCACTGTACATCATCCTGGGACAAAAAGATAGGCATTCTCAGCCCACCACTGCCACCACTGGGGACTGAAGACAACCCCACATGACATGCCAGTCCCCAACACAACTTTACTACAGTTTTCACTAATAACTACACCCTAACTCACTGAGGAAATCACAGATACCAGTAATGCCACCTACAGCCAAAGAAATCATACAGAGGCTTTACTACTGCATGCACCCAGAATCAAAGCCAAAATGCCCTATCCAGCCAATACCTAAAATATATCCTCAGGAAAAAGTTGTCTCCTAAAAAAGTAAATTCAAAAATAGGAGGAAGTGACTGCTACAACAAATGCATAAATATCATCATAAGAACACAGGAAACATGAAAAAGCAAGGAAATATACCTCCAAAGGAATACAGTAACTTTCTAGCAATAGATCTTAATAAACAAAATTTTCCAAATTCCCAATTAAAGAATTAAAAATATCAATTTTAAAGAAGTTCAGAGAGATGCAAGATAATTCTGAACAATATTACAAATAAATCAGAACTACAATTCAGGATATGAATGACAAATTTATTAAAGAGATATTTTTAAAAGAACTGAATAGAAATTCTGGAAGTATTCACTGAAGGAAGTATAAAATACATTTGGAAGTTTCAACAACAGACTAGATATATCAAGCAATAGAAAGATTATCAGAATTTAAAGAGAAGTCTTTTTAAATAATACAGTCAAACAAGAAATAAAGGAAAAAGAAAAAGAATGAGAAAAGCCTTTGTGACATTTGGTACAACATAAAGCAACTAAATATTCAAATTATCAGTATCCCCAAGGGTGAAGAAAAAAATGAAAGGACTAGAAAACCTATTTAACAAAATAATAGATGAAAACTTCCCAAGTTAGCAAGAGATTTAAATATTCAAATACAGGAGGCTCAACAATACTCAGGCACATACAATGCAAAAGGGTCTTCTCCATGGCACATTATAGTGAGAATGTCTAAAGCCAAATATAAAAAGCAAATCCTAAAAACAGCAAGAGAAAAGTACCTAACCACCTATAAAGGAAACCCCATCAAACTGACAACAGATTTCTCAACAGAAACCTTACAGATCAGAAGAGAATGGGATAATATATTCAAAGTGCTGAAAAAAAAGCACTATCATCCAAGAATGCTATGTCCAGCAAAATTATTCTTCATAAATGAATAACAAAGTCTTTCCAAGACAAGCAAATGCTAAAGGAATTCATTATCACTAGGCCAGTCCTACAAGATATGCTCAAGGAAGTCCTTAACCTGGATGTTAAAGAATGGGATTTGCCATCATGAAAACACATAGGACTATAAAACTCACTGGTAAATTGATCACAAAGGAAGAACAAAAAGGATTTAAACAGTACCACCACAGATATCCACCAAACCATGACAAACAGTTAAAAAATGAAAAGAATAAAGAATACGTAAAGCAACCAGAAAATAATAAACAATATGACAGGAACAAAGTTTCACATATCAGTAATAACCTTGAACATAAATGAATTAAATTCTCCACTTAAAAATATAGAGAGAATGAATAAATTTTTTAAAATTCCAACAATACGCTGCTTATAAGAAACTCACCCTACCAGTAGAAACACATATAGACTGAAAGTAAAAGAATGGAAAAATCTACTCCATGTAAATGGAAACTGAAAGCAAACAGGAGCAGCTATACATATATTAAATAAAACAGAATTTAAGTCACAAACAGAAAAAACAAGACAAAGATCATTATATAATGATAAAGGGATCAATTGAATAAAAGGATACAGCAATTCTAAATACAGATGCAACCAAAACTGCAGTACCCGCATTCATAAAGGAAATATTACTAGATCAAAAGATAAGAGATGTGCTTCAATACAATAGTAGTGGGGGACTTCAACACCTCACTCTCAGACAAACCATCTAGAAAGAAAATCAACAGAGAAATATTGGATTTAAACTGGGCTTAAGACCAAATGGACCCAACAGGTATTTACAAGAACACTCAACCCAACAAACACAGAACATACATTCTTTTAATTAGCACATGGAATGTTCTGTAGGTTAGACCATATGATGGACTACAAAACAAGTTCAACACATTTAAATAAATTAAAATCATATCAAGTATCTTCTCTGACTGAAATGGAATAAAACTAGAAATCATTATCAAGAGAAATTCTAGGAATTATACATGGAAATCACACAACATGCTCCTGAATGACCATAGAGTCAACAAAGAAATTAAGGTGAAAATTTTAAAATTTATCAAAACTGAAACACAATATATCAAAACCTGTGGGATACAGCAAAAGCAGTGGTAACAAGGAAGTTTATAGCAATAAGTGGCTGAATCAAAAAGTAGAAAAATAATAAATTAACAATTTAACAATCTAAAGAAACTTAAAAGGCAAGATAAAAGCAAACCCAAAATTAGCAAAAGAAAAGAAATAATGAAGATCAGAGCAGAACTAAATGAAATAGAGATATTACAACATGCAAAAGATCAACAAAACAAGAAATTGGTTCTTTGAAATGATAAACAAAACTAATACACTGCTAGCTAGACTAACCAAAAAAAGAGGAGGGAAGAGGCAAATAAATAAAATCAGAAATGAAAAAGAAGACATTACAAATGATACTGAAGAGATACAAAAGATCATTGAGAGACTATTATGAACAACTATACACTGACAAATGGGAAAACCTAGAAGAAATAGAGAAATTCCTGGAAAAATCCATACCAGGATTAAATTAAGAAGAATTGAAATTTTGAAAAGAGCAATGATAAGTAACAAGAGTGAATCCAGAATAAAGATCCTCTGAACAAAGAAAAACTCAGGGCTGGATGGATTCATAACCAAATTATAACAAATGTATAAACAATAACTAATACCAATTTTGAAACTATTCCAAAAAATCAAAGAAGAGAGAATTCTCCCTAACTCATTCTGTGAGGCCAGTGCAACCCTGATACCAAAACAAACAAGGACACAACCAAAAAAAAAAAAAGAAAGAAAAAAAACTAAGGCCAGTACATCTGATAAACAAGCAAAAAAATCCTCAGCAAAATACTAGCAAGACAAATCCAACAAAACATCAATAAGATAATACACCATGATCAAGTGGGATTTATACCAGGGATGCAAGGATGATTCAACATGCAAATCAATAAATGTAACACATCTTATCAACAAAATGAAAAATAAAAACCATATTATTGTCTCAATGGGTGCAGAAAAAGCCTTTGAAAAAATTTAACATTCCTTCATGATAAAAACTCTCATTAAACTAAGTATATAAGAAACATACCTGAAAATTCCCTATTCAGCTAACATCATACTGAACGAGGAAATTAGCCTTTCCTCTAAGAACTGCAACAAGACAAGGATGCCCACTCTAACCACTCCTATTCAACTAACCCTAAAAGTCCTAACCAGAGCAATCAGGCAAAAGAAGTAAAAGGCATCCAACTTGTAAAAGAAGTCAAATTGTCTCTCTTTAGTAATAATATGTTCTTATATCCAGAAAAGTCTAAAGACGCCAATAAAAAATTCCTAGATTTGACATACGAATTCAGTAAATTTTCAGGACATAAAATCAACATATAAAAACCAGTGGCATTTCTATACACCAGCAATGATCTAGTCAAGAAAGAAATTTTAAAAAGCAATCCCATTTACAATGGCCACAAAAATAAAATAAAACAAAATACCTAGGAATAAATTTAACCGAGATAAAATATTTCTACAAAGGAAACTACAAAACATTATGAAATAAAGATGACACAAATGGAAAAAATCCGAAACTCATGAATCAGAAGAATTAATATCATTAAAATGACTATATTGTCCAAGACAATCTTCAGATTCAGTGTAATCCCTATCAAAATAACATTATTCTTTACAAAATTAGAAAAAAAATTCTAAAATTCACATGGAACCAAAAAAAGAGCCCAAATAGCCAAAGCAGTATTCGGTGGCTGTATGTGTGGGTGGGGGCGGGCAAGCGGGGGCGGTGGTGGACAGAACCTAAGCTGGAGGCATCACATTATCCGACTTCAAAATATATTACAAGCCTATAGTAACCAAAACAGCAGAGTATTGATATAAAAATAGACATATAAGGAACAGAAGAAATAACCCATATTAAAGCTGCATATTTACAGCAAACTGATTGTCTACAAAACCAGCAAGAACTTGTACCGGGGAAAGGACACCCTTGTCAACAAATGGTTCTGGGAAAATTGGATAGCCACATGCAAAAGAATGAAACTGGACCTCTATCTGTCATCATGTACAAAAATCAACTCAAAATGGATTACATACTTAATTGTAAGACCTGAAGTCATAAAAATACTAGGAAAAAAAACTATGAAAAACTCTTCTGGACATTTGTCTAGGCAAAGAATTTATGAATAAGACCTCAAAAGCACAGTCAACAAAAGTAAAAGAAGACAAATGGGTCTTAGCTATACTATAAAGTTTCTGCATAGCAAAAGAAATAAGAGTGCAGAGACAACATGTTGAATGGTAGAAAATATTTGAAAACTATTAATGTAACAAAGGACTAATATCCAGAATATATAAGGAACTTAACTCAACAGGAAAACAAACAAACAAATAATCCCATTTAAAAGTGGGCGAAGAAGATAAATAGACCTTTCTTAAAATAAGACCTACATACATCCATTTAGTGTAGGGGGAAAAAAAACAAAGACCACATACAAATAGCCAACAGTTACATGAAAAAATGTTCAACATCAGTAACAATCAGAGAAACGCAAATCAAAACCACAATGAGATATCATCTTATCCCAGAATGGCCATTGTTAAAAAGAAAAAGATGAAAAATAGCAAACGTTGGCAAGGATGCAGAGAAAAGGAAGGCTTATACACTGTTGATGGGAATGTAAACGAGTAAAGCCACTATAAAAAACAGAATGGATATTTCTCAAAGAACTAAAATAGAATTACTATTCAATTCAACAATTACACACTGGATGTCTACCCAAGGGAAAATAAATCAATATATCCAAGGAATACCTGCACTTACATGTTTATTACAGCACTATTTACAACAGCAAAGATATGAAATGAACCTAAGCATCCATCAATGGATGCATGCATAAAGAAAGTGTGGTGTATACACACAGTAGAATACTATTTGGCCATAAAAAATGAACTCATGTCATTTGCAACAAGATGGCTAGAATGGAGGTCATTATCTTACGTGAAATATGCCAGGCACAAAAGGCAAATATCGCATGTTCTAACTTGCATGTGAGAGCTAAAAAAAAAGTTGATCACATGGAGGTAGAGAGTGGAAAGATAGGTAACTGAGACTACTAAGGTGATTAGGGGAGAGAGAGAGTGAAGTGTGTTAAACAGTATAAGCATACACTCATACAGAAGGAATAAATTCAATCTTTGATAGCAGAGTGGGATAATTATACAAAAATACATTGCATTTGGGTGATGGACACTCTAAATATCCTGACTTGGTCACTACACATCATATACATATAAATGTATACAAATAAATGTATACATATTTTATGAACCTAAGCATTCTACCTCCATGTGATCAACTTTTTTTTTAGCTCTCACATGCAAGTTAGAACATGCGATATTTGCCTTTTGTGCCTGGCATATTTCACATAAGATAATGACCTCCATTCTAGCCATGTTGTTGCAAATGATATGAATTCATTTTTTATGGCCAAATAGTATTCTACTGTGTGTATACACCACACTTTCTTTATGCATGCATCCATTGATGGACACTTAGGTTCATAAACATATACAAATTTTAAATACTTTTTAAAAAGAAAACAAAAAAGCAAGATGGTAAATTTAAACCCCAAAGAGTATACACTACAATAAAATGTTAATAGTAGAATCTGAGTATAGACATATGGATGATAACTGTAAAGTTATTTCTACTTTACTGTATATTTAAATTTTCCATAATAAAATGTTAGAAAAAAATGCATTTCAACCAGAAGAAAATATATTTATATTATATGATTAAATTCATGCAAATTTTAACAGGCAAAAATAATCTTTGCTTAAGGTGGTCAGAATAGTGGTCCCCTTGGGGATGTGCTCTGGGAAAGTGCTTCATAAAGTGTTTTTGGGGTGCTAGAAATGTTCCGTGTCTTGATCTGAGTGGTTCCTATGTGCACATGTGTGAGTGTGTGTGTGTGTGTGTGTGTGTGTAAAATTTATTATTAGATTTTATACTTTATAGTATGTAAGTTATCTCTTATTTTTAAAAAAATTTACCAGGTAAGTTCAGAGGTCATTGATGATATTTAAAACACTTTATTTTTCCCTGCTTATAAAAATATGTAGAAGAAAACAGATTTTTGCTGGGTTTATTATGAGAATAAAGTCAAATCTGAATAATTTAGTGACATGTTATATTTTATATTTTAGAGTGTTTGGGGTCTAAATTATTCAGAATCTCTTAGTTTCACAGTTTCAAGCTGGCACAGGATGGTTTCAGCACCATCAGAATTCAGATTTCTGTACTTGGCACCTTTATACTTATCTCACTCCTGGACATCTCCACTTGAATGCTTCACCATCACATCAAAAATCTTAAGTCTACAAGTGAGTCTATTATCTCCAAGTACTCTCTCTCTTCCCTCCCTAAATTCCTTTTCCTTGTTCTATTTTTATCAAATAACCACTACTCTGATTAATACTCACTTGAAAACTCATCTTTGGGCTTCTCCTATCTCTCTTTTTTTTAAATGCTCTCTTTTTAACATTTCTCACATGTATCCTTTTGGCCATGATCCTATCAGCTTATTGGAACAAATTCCTAACTAGTATTCTGGCTCCAGTCTCACTCCTTGGCTATCATAGCACCCACCAGATAAACCTTCCCTTCATGTTCACAGCGCTCCCCTACTGCACATGTTTCAGTAGGTCACCATTCTTGGTAGGATAAAATTCAAATTTTTTAGCACTCAAGTCCCAATCTGCTTTTCGAACCTAATCTCCAAGTTGTCCCTAACATGTACCTGGCACTCTACCAGTATTATTAATTGAATGTGCTCTGCATAATTCTCTCTCAAGACTTCTTTTTATTCTTAAAGACAAAGGTAAACCTTCATTCCCTGAGATATTTCTGCAGAAACAACTTTCTCTTTGAAATGCTGTTGTAGTTCTATGTATCATCTACTTGGCAGGTAACTCTAGGCAACATTTCTATGTTCTTCAACATTTTCATTATCCACATTTTATGTCTTTAAACCTGGAGGAAGCTCTTTGAGGATAAGAGCCATGTTGGGATTTTGAGTGCATATGAGATAAATCTGAGGACATTTTGCAATAAGATTAGTTCACATGTGGCCCTGCAACTGGGAAATGGAAGAATGACTGTGAAGTCATCTGTACATTTGTAGGCCAGGGTTGATTTATTATTATTATTATAAAATAAATAAATAAGAGAAGTTGCCAGACACGGTGGCTCACACTTGTAATCCCAGTATTTTGAGAGGCTGAGGTGGGTGGATCACATGAGGTCAGAAGTTCAAGATCAGCCTGATCAACGTAGAGAAACCCCATCTCTACTAAAAATACAAAAACCTAGCTGGGTGTGGTGGTGGGCACCTGTAATCCTAGCTACTTGGATGGCTGAGGCAGGAGAATCACTTGAACCCAGGAGGCAGAGGTTGCAATGAGCCGAGATCATGCCATTGTACTCCAGCCTGGGAGACAAGAGCAAAACTCCATCTCAAAAAAAAAAAAAAAAGTCATCTATGCAGACACAAAAAAGCTTAATTCACAATTGTATCTCCAAATTACCTCTAGAACTGTTATGTGTCCATTCCTTTAATGTTAGGATATAATATTGTCATTGTATTTTTAAAATGTAAATAAATAAAAGTCATCTTTTATTTATTTAAATAAAAGACTCAGAAAAGCTTAATTCACAATTACATCTCCAAATTTCCTCTAGAACTGTTGTGTCTATTCCATTAATGTTAGGATATAATGTTGTCATTTTTCAAATGACACATTGTTCACTCAGCCAGGGTATCTTGACTCAATTGAAAGTTAGAGTTAAGAAACCTGGGTTCCCATCCTGTTTTCTAGAACTACCTGGCTGTGTAATCTTGTATCATTTCCTCTCAACTCATCTTTTACACAGACAAAACAAGAAGTTCAGATTAGATGATCCCTAAATCTCTTCTAATTTTAAAATTATATTGGTATTTCTCTTCTACTTACTTTGTGAACTTCATATCCTCACTTCAGCAAAAGTTAGGATTAAGCAAAGAAGCTTACATTTTTTGAGCACCTATACTATCTGCCACAGCACCTGAAATAACTATTGTTATATGGACTCTGAGGGTTTGAGTCATTTCTGTAAGTTCCCACAGCTATCAAGTGACAGAATTAAGTTTTGATCCTCAGCATTTCCAAATTGATTAAATCCAAAGTCAAGTCTTTTTCTACTATTCAAGTGGCTCAATTAAGATCTGCTAAAAAAAATGAACTAATAAACAACTTAATAAATCTGAAACATTGGCCAAGAATAAATGTTGATATATATTTATACTGCATATAATCAAAAATTTTGTAAATCTTACTAGAATTCATGCAAATATTAGAATTATGATAGTTTGCATTTGTACAAACTTTATTACCTATCTACAGTATCTCATGACCCTCATACCTTTTAAGTGGGTACAACAGGCATTATTACCAACATTATGTGAAAGAGGAAACCAAGACCTGGAGAAGTTAAGAAACTTTCTCTGAACACAAGACAGCTAGTGCAGAGATGAGCTAGCACAATAGAGTGGTTAAAGGGCTGGCTTTTGAAATTCTACAGACTTGAAATCAAATACCTGTTCACTCTCTTCTTACCTATGTAGCATCACATGTGTTGCTTAACTTCTTCTCTGAGAAATGGGGTGCCAGAAGTGCCTGCCTCATGGGATTTGTATGAAGAATGTATGAGGAAATGTAAGGCACTGAGTACTATGTCTAGCCTACAGTAGCAAATAGTAACTCTTATCAATGGTAGAACTCCCACTTCTAAATCAAAATCTCATGTCCTCTCCACTGCACCTCATGGCCTTTTTGATACTTCCAAAAAACTCTCCTTCGAATAAGAGTTAAGACATAGTTTTATCATCAATTCAGTACTATAATAAAGTGCATAAATATAAAAAAGGAGGTATTAATGACTTGCCTTCAATAAAAGGTTGAGTTATTTTCCAGGAGTGATGGTGGCTGATTTGCTTTAAACCATTCAATGCTCTTATCCAGTCCCCATATGACCAATTATTGCACCTGCAAGATGACACCTCCAACTGTATTTCTTTCCTAATTGTGAACCAGAGTTTTTCTCCAGATAAAGATAACTAGCCTGCAAGGGGACAGAGCCCAGAAGTGTAGCCTCATTAGCACGAAACGCTAAGCAATTGATTCAGCCATTCTAGGCCCATCAGTATTTAGTCGCATGTATCAAATTTACTTTTTTATCGTGAATGAAAGATCCTCAGTCTTAATCAAGAATTAATTAGACTCTATTTTTGTTATGTTCTGGAATAGAAAGTGGAAAGAAATTTTAGAATGGTGGTACCATTTTTTCCTTTTATTTGACATGCAGCCACTATTAAAATACCTGGAGTTTCAAAATGAGAGTGTTTATATAGTAACTCTCATTGGTTGTGAGCATGCTGGCAGTGGATCAAAACCCCAGCCAAGTTTTGCAGCCGTAATTTTATTTTGATTTTAATTAGTATCAATTAGGGCTAAAAAATAGACAGTTTGGATAAACAATGTGCAGTTGGCTTTAACAAGTAAATTAGATATTTTGCAGAAAGGAAAGGGGGGAAATTCAAGGGAAACTCTTACTTTCTTCTTTCCAATCCCCTCCTTCTCCCCCACTGCTGTTGCTGCAGGCAACTCAGCCTTTCAGAATGATATCAATGTTAATGATTCAGAGAGACCTCTATGTGCTTAGGGGTGTCAAAGTTGGAAAATTTATATGTCTCTGATTGATGCTACTGGGGCTTATATTATCTAACATTGGATCCCTACCTCACATATGAACATTCTTTTCCCTTTGAATTCTTCCAGGTTTGTAATCCAGAGCTCACTGAGTAATTTCCTTTTCCCTGTCTCTTTCTGCATCTTCACATTCAGGCCCAGGTTATCTTGTGAATAAGAAATTCTGTAATTGTCATGAAAGGTATCCAGTAGTGTGCTGATAAATGTTTAACAGCTCTCTTAAAAAAGAATGATATATAAATACATATATTTTTAAAACTATATGTATGCATATATTTTGTAAACTGTTGGTAATGGTATAGTTCAGAACCACATGCTCACAAACCAGTAAACTGTGTCTTCTTACTGAATAAGTTGGTAGGCGCTCACACCAACACATAGGGAATCTTATGGTCATGTGTACAGAAAATCAGGCTACTGTGGCTACATGGAAAATGTTGTATGGGGCTTAGAAAAGAGAGTGGGCAAGTAATTTCTCCATGTATATAAAAGTTGTCTAAATTAGCCATCATTCTTTTCAGGTCTAACTTTCTGTGCTTCAATCCTTATAAAATAGACCTTTAAATTTGGTCATTTGTCATCGAAATTCTTTTTGTTTGTTTGTTTTAACGTATAATTTCAACTTTTAATTTAGATTTGGGGGTCCATGTGCAGGTTTGTTGCATGGTTATATTGTGTGACACTGAAGTTTGCAGTGCTATTGATCCTGTCTCCTGGAAACTGAGCATAGTTCCCAGTGGGTAGATTTTTGGCTCTTGTCCCCCTCTGTCTTTCCTCCTTCTAATACTCCTCAGTGTCTGTGTTCCCATCTTTATGTCCATGTGTACCCAAAGCTTAGCTTCCACCCTATGACTGAGAACAGAAACACATATTTATGTTAATTAAAATATGACTAAGGATATATAATATGTAATTAATACATAATTTACAAATAATAATAGAACATGTAATACTGTTTATTACAAAGCTTCTGTAGCCAATTAGTTCTTGATATGATTTCATTCATTGTTTTTTGCCAAACTCCACAGCTGTTACAAGCAGTCTATTCCCAACTCCAGATATCTTTGCATGTCCTTGCTAGTGTGACTCACTGCATGACGCTGAGCCATTTTTGTAGCTTGTCACATATGAAATTAAGTAAGTGCAGGTGACCACAGTGTAACTATGATGGGGAATGGCTTATTTGCTGCTTGCTGGAAATGGTGCTGCATATTTAGCCCTGAGTTCCTCAGGAAGCTAGGTCCACATACTTAGCTTCCATGTAGGCCCATCATGTTGCCTTGTTGCCTTGACTAGCCAATTTCAAACTATTAATGTGATGTCTCTGAATGTACAGTAATGAATAGTGTACCATTAAATCATATTTCAATTTGGTAAATACAGTTGACATAAATAACCTTAAAAGCGTAGGTAATAAAATGTCATAAAATAATTAAGAAGTAATGAACATTTGTTACTTTTGTTTTAACATAATCATTAAATTGTAAGTTTACCATGGGGCACACATGGACATAAAGATGAGAACAACAGACACTGGGGCATTCAAGAGGAGATAGAAAAAGAGAGAAGGAAACAAGGGTTGAAAAACTGCGTATTGGGTACTATGCTCACTTCCTGGGTGACAGGTTCAATAGTACTCCAAATTTCAGCATCATGCAATGTACCTTTGTAACAAATCTACACATGTATTCCCAGAATCTAAAATAGAGACTGAAAAAGAAAAAAAACTTAATTTAAAAAATTTTAAATCGTAAGTTAATAGTATTTTGAGACTAAGCCTGGTGGCATTATATAGGAAGAATTCGAGATCAAAGGGATTAGAGATTTCCTAGTGAAAGCTAACAAAACAGTTAAGAAATGAGAGCCAAGGTCTCAAGCAAGAGTGGTGGCAATGGCACTGGAAAAGGATGCAGCAATAGAATTATCAGGAAGAACGAACCATTGCCTTTAATAATTGACTGAACTAGAAGACAGGGAAGTGGGAAGAATTCAAGGTAGTTCCAGAATTTAATCTTTTAAGCCTAAAAGAATAATTCAGTTGAAAAATAATTATGAGAGCAAGTTAAATGAGAAAGAAATGATTGGTTCCATTTTATACAATCCTTATAGCCTACCCTATAAATTTTAGACTTGCCTAGCTGCACCCATGATAGCAAAAACCAATTCCTTGTAATACATTTCTGAGCATATATCTACTAATGGTTCTGTTTCTCTCATTGAACCCTGACTGATATGACAGCCTCCAATTATAGACTAAAATGAATGGCAAGAAAGGAAGGGAGGAAAGAGAAATAAAAGAAGGAATAAGTGGCTAGGTGCACTGGTTCATACCTGCAATCCCCGAACTTAGGGAGGCCAAGGTGGACAGATTGCTTGAGGCCAGGAGCTGGAGAACAGCCTGGCCAACAATAACGAAACCTCACCTATATTTTTTAAAAATTACTAAAATTAGCCCGGCATGGTGGCACACACCTTAATCCCAGCTATTCAGGAGGCATAAGAATTGCTTGACCCTGAAATGTAGAGGTTGCAGTGAGTCAAGATCACACCATTGCACTCCAGCCTGGGTGATGGAGTGAGACCCTGTCAAAAAAAAAAAAAAAAAAAAAAAAAAAAAAAAGGAGGAAGGAGAGATGAAAAGAGGGACTGCGAACTGAGAAGAATGTAGTTGCTTGAAACAGTCACTGGCTGATTCCTCAATAAATCAAAAAAATTAGCTGTGCAGTAATCTTGTTTTCCCCATTATATGATTATCCTGGTAGGAGTTAAGCCTGCGTATTCCATATTTATTTTAAAATCTTCCATTATAACTGGCATGTTGTCCCTGGATCAGTATATATTTGTGCTTCACTGATTCTTTCCTTATAAACCTGTGAATATATTTTTTTGTCTTTGCTCTCCTAACTTTTAAGTAAGATCTAAGATCTCCTAACTTTTAAGTAAGATCTACTTAAAAACCAAACTTTTAAGCAAGATCTAAGATTGAATGAGGTCAGTTACATATCTTCTATTGTCACAGATGGGAGAATCCTCTGGACTTCTCTGGTTGGTTCAGAACTCTGGTTAAAAAAAGAAGAGGAAGAAACATAAAGATAGAGAGAGAAAAGACAGGGGAACCGGGGATATTATTTATTGAGAGACCCAAGTACCCAACAATAGAATTCACAGGAATCGTGTAAAATTGGCATCTTGATGCTTTACTACATGGTATCTACACCTGTGACAATATAATCAAAGTATTGCCCACAACAGACCTATTTACACAATCACCATCTGTCATCTTTTTTACAAGGATAATGAGGGAAATCTTGTCTATAGTTCAATAGACAAATAAAAATCATCATGGACAAGTATTGATTTGGTTTTACCAATACACTCATTCATTTCTTCTGGTCATGGCAATTCACAGGGGTGGATACCTAAGTCACAATATCTCATCTCTTTGTTCAAAGATAGAATCTAGGACTAAACGGGCCAACCAGAATTCCCTGGAATTGTTTTCTCAGAGAGAGAAAAATAATTTCCTTTTCTTTCTACACAGTGGTAAGGCTGTGAACCGAGAACTACAGGCTGCCATGCACCATCCATATGAGGAAGTCTGCCTACAATGGGATAGAATTAGCCAACTGTCAAGAAAATCAGACCAGGGATGGAAGAGGTGTATCAACAGTGTTGCAGCTTTCTTTCAATTGTCTTCTGCTGCATTCTGTTTCTCCTGATTTTGTCAACAGAGGCCCCTTTTTGTTTAAGCTGGGTGAAGTTGTCCTGTTACTTGCACTCAAAAGAATCTTAATTAATACAAATCATAATCAAAGAGAAAATCCCAAATATTAAAGCTGCATAAATGGTACTGAAAAGCAAATTCTACCATGGAGGCAAGCTTGTAAACAGGAAATGAATCCGGGAGTCAGGAGCCAGGGAGATAAGGAAAAGGTCAAGGATCAGTGTGCAAGTCATGCTGTGTTGGTTCTTAAGATACTGTCTTTTAGCTTCAAGCCTATCCTTCTAGGGAACACACTGACACGAAGAGAAGGACTAGGTCTTGGAAGCATTCATCATCTGCTGACTAAAGAGCCCTTGAGCCCTGAATAACCAGCAGAGATACCCAGGTACTATGCCATGGGCCTTGGGTGAGACTCTAAGACTAGTTGGCTTCAGGTGCGACCCAGCACATTCCAAGCTGTGGTGGCTATGGTGAGAGACTCCTTCTGCTTGGGAAAAGCAGAGGCAAAAATAGAAGAGACTTTTTCTTGCCCCTTAGGTACCAACTTGCCCACAGTGGGGTAAAGCACCAAGTGGGCCCTGGCAGTTTCCAAGTCGAGACTTCGGCTACCAGACAGTATTTCTGGACCTTTCCTGGCCAGAAGTAACCCATTGCCCTAAAGGGGAGTCCCAGGCCTCACAGCATTTACCGCAAGCTGACTAAAGAGTCCTTGACTAGCCTGGCCAACATGATGAAACCCCGTCTTTATTAAAAATACAAAAATTAGCCAGGGGTGGTGGTGTACGCCTGTAATCCCAGCTACTCAGGAAGCTGAGGCAGGAGAATTGCTGGAACCTGGAGGGCAGAGGCTGCAGTGAGCCAAGATTGCACCACTGCACTCCAGCCTGGTGCCTGGTGACAGAGCGAGACTCTGTCTCAAAAAAAAAAAAAAAAAAAAAAAAAAGAGTCCTTGGGCTTTAAGTGAACATTGGCAGAGGTCTGGCAGAACTCCCCATGGGCCAGTAGAGGCAGTGGTCACCAGGAGAGGTCCCTCTGCCTGTGGAAAGGGAAGGGAAGAATGGGAAGAACTTTGTCTTGTAGTTGGAGGGCCAGCTTAGCCACAGTAGAATAGAATACTGAGTAGGTTTCCAAGATTTTTAACTCTAATCTCTGGCTCCCAGGCAGCATCTCTAGACCCACCAGGAGCCTGGGGGATCTCAATGCCCTAAAGAGAAACAGATAAACCTAACTAGCTTTCCCCCTTGCTGATTGTTCACTCTAGGGCCTTAAGTGAACATTTGCAGTAGCCAATCATGGTTATAGCTGGCCACCCCACAAGCCACAGTACTGTGCTAGCTTCACTTCTGATTCAGCAGTCCCAGTAGCGGTGGCCACAGGGTACTTGTATCAACACACCCCCAGCTCCAGACAGCACAAAGAGAGAGACACCATTTGTTCAGGAGAAAGAAAGGGAAGAGAACAAGAGTCTCTAGCTGGTAATCCAGAAAATTCTTCCAGATCTTATCCAAGACCACCAAGGTTATACCTCTATGAGTCTACAAGAACTATAGCATTATTTGGCTCAGGACCCAAATCCTTTCAAATGCCTGGAAAGCCTTCTCAAGGAAGATGGGCACAAATAAACCCAAACTGCAAAGACTACAATAAACACCTAACTCTTCAATGCCCAGATCCAGAAGAACATCTGCAAACACCAAGACCATCCAGGAAAACATGACCTCACCAAATGAAATAAGTCACCGGGAACCAATTCTAAAGAAACAGAGATATGTGACCTTTTAGACAGATAATTCAAAACAGCCATTTTGAGGCAACTTAAAGAAATTCATGACAATAAAGAGAAGGAATTCAGATTTCTATCAGATAAATTTAACAGAGATTGAAATAATTTAAAAGAATCAAGCACGCATTCTAGAGTTGAAAACACAAGTAACATACTGAAAAATGCAGCAAAGTCTCTCAGTAGCAGAATTGATCAAGCAGAAGAAAGAATTAGTGAGCTTGAAGACATGCTATTTGAAAATATACAGATGAGACTAAAGAAAAAAGAATAAAATACAATGAAGCATGCCTAAAGGATCTGGATAATAGCCTCAAAAGTGCACATATAAGAATTATTGGCCACACTGGGCACGGTGGCTCAAGCCTGTAATCCCAGCACTTCGGGAGGCTGAGGCGGGTGGATCACGAGGTCAAGAGATCGAGACCATCCTGGTCAACATGGTGAAACCCTGTCTCTACTAAAAATACAAAAAATTAGCTGGGCATGGTGGCGCATGCCTGTAGTCCCAGCTACTCAGGAGGCTGGGGCAGAAGAATTGCCTGAACCCAGGAGGCAGAGGTTGCGGTGTGCCGAGATCACGCCATTGCACTCCAGCCTGGGTAACAAGAACGAAATTCCATCTCAAAAAAAAAAGAATTATTGGCCACATAGAGAAGGTAGGAAAAGAGATAGTGATAGAAAGTTTATTCAAAGGATAGCATCAGAGATCTTCCCAAATCTAGGAAAAGATAAACATTCAAGTATAAGAAGGTGATAGAGCACCAAGCAGATTTAACACAATGAAGACTACCTTAAGGCTTTAATAAGCAAACTCCCAAAGGTCAAAGATAAAGAAACTATTCTAAAAGCAACAAGAGAAAAGAAACGAATAACATGCAATAGAGATCCAATACATCTGGCAGCAGATTTTCAGCGGAAACCTTACAGGCTAAGAAAGAGTAGCAT
Organism: Saimiri boliviensis; assembly: GCF_048565385.1. NCBI lineage: Eukaryota > Metazoa > Chordata > Mammalia > Primates > Cebidae > Saimiri > Saimiri boliviensis. The sequence goes on from NC_133454.1 coordinate 58,019,878, forward strand.
GACATATTTAAAGTGCTGAAGGAAAAAAACTTTTATCCTAAAATGTTATATCTGATGAAAATATTCTTCAAGCATGAAGAAATAAAGACTGTCCCAAATGAACAAGAGCTGAGGAATTCTATGAACCCCATATCTGTCATAAAAGAAATGCTAAGGGAAATTATTTAATTTGAAAGAAAATGACACTAATGAGCAATAGGAAATCATCTGAAGGTACAAAATTCACTGGTAACAGTAAGCATACAGAAAAAACACAAAATAGTTTAACACTGTAATTTTGGTATGTAAACAACTCATTTAAGTAGAAAGACTAAATGATAAACCAACTGAAAATAGTAACTACAACTTGTCAAGACATAGTACAATAAGACGTAAAAAGAAACAACAAAAAGTTAAAAAGTGGGGAAATTCTGTTAATAATTGGTTTTTTTTTTTTGCTTGTTTTTGCAATCAATGTTAAGTTGTCATCAGTTTAAAATAATGGATTATAACAGTAAACTGGAATTGAAAAGATACAATGAATACAGAAAAATAAAAGCAAGAAATGAAGTCATACCACCAGAGAAAATCACCTTCACTGAAAGGAAGCAGGAAGGAAGGAAAGAAAGAAGAGAAGACCACAAAACAACCAGAAAACAAATAACAGAGTGAACATAGTAAGTCTTTACCTATCAATAATCATGTTGAATGTAAACAGACTATACTCTCCAAACAAAAGATATAGAGAAGCTGAATGGATTAAAAATACAAGACCCCAATGATCTGTTGCTTAGAAGAAACTTCACCTACAAAAATATACATAGACTAAAAGTAAAGCAATGAGAAAAGATACCCCATGTCCATGGAAACCAAAAAGAGGAGGAGTAGCTACACTTACATCAGACAAAATAGATTTTAAGACAAAAACTGAAAGAAGAGACAAAGAAGATTATTATAGAATGATAAAGTGGTCAATTTAGCAGAAGGGTATAACAATTATAAATATATACACACCCAGTGCTGGAGCACTTAGATATGTAAAGCAATTATAAGAGGTAAAGAGAGAGATAGACCTCAATATAATAATAGGTGGAGACTTCAAAACCCTGCTTTCATTATTGGACATAGCTTTCAGACAGAAAATCAACAGGGGAACACTGGACTTAACCTGCACTATAGACCATATGAACCCAATAGATGTATACAAAATATTTCATCCAGTGGATGCAGAATACACATTCTTCTGCTCAGCACATGAATCATTCTCAAGGATTGACCATAAAACACAATCCTTAAAACAAAACAATTCTTAAAACATTCAAAAGAATTAAAATAATATCAAGCAATTTCTCCAACCACAATGAAATCAAACTAGAAATCAGTAACAAGGGAAACTTTGGAAACTATACAAACACAAAAATTAAATAATATGCTTCTAAATAACTAGTGGCTCCATGAAGAAATTAAGAAAGTTGAAAAATATTTTGAAACAAATAATAATGCAAACACAACATTTGAAAATATATGGGATACAGGAGAGAGATCCAAGATGGCTGATCACTAGCAGCTCGGGATTGTAGCTCCCACTGAAAGCACAAAGAAGGAGAGGACGCCACACCTTCACGTGAATTCTTGTTGCTCACGCACCAGGAGATTCCCAGCGGAGGAGCCCCACGGGTCGCCAGCGCGACTCTTGTGACCGGCGAGGCGGTTTTGCCGGCACCTCGGAGCGTCGGTTCTCGGTGCAGAGTCGGAAAAGCACCCTCAATCTTAACGCCGCTGATTTAGTCGGTGCAGTGGGTTGCTCAGATTTCGGCGCTGAGAATCAGTAACTTGGACGTCCACTCAGAAACCCAATTACAAAGACGGTGATTATAAAGACTACAGATGGATGAATTTACAACGAAGGGAAGAAAACGGTCAAAAAAGGCTGAGAATACCCAAGATCAGAATGCCTCTTCCTCAGCAGGGGATCCCAGTTCCTCATCAGCAACGAAACAAGGCTTGATGGAGAACGAGTGGGTTCCAATTACAGAAGCAGGCTTCAAAACGTGGATAATAAGAAACTTCAGTGAATTAAAAGAACTTGTTATAACACAATCTAAAGAAACTAAGAACTTTGAAAAAAGGTTTGACGAAATGTCAACAAGAATACAAAATTTAGAGAGGAAAATAAGTGAATTGATGGAGCTGAAAAACACAATACGAGAACTACGTGAAGTATGCACAAGTTTTAACAGCCGAATTGATCAAGCAGAAGAAAGGATATCAGAGGTCGAAGATCAACTTAATGAAATAAAACAAGAAGACAAGACGAGAGAAAAAAGGATAAAAAGGAATGAGCAAAGTCTCCAAGAAATATGGGACTATGTGAAAAGACCTAATCTACGCTTGATAGGTGTACCTGAATGTGACGAAGAGAATGAATCCAAGCTGGAAAATACGCTTCAGTATATTATTCAGGAAAATTTTCCCAGCCTAGTAAGGCAGGATAATATTCAACTCCAGGTAATACAGAGAACACCACAGAGATATTCCTTAAGAAGAGCAACTCCAAGGCACATAATCGTCAGATTCACCAGGGTTGAAATGAAGGAGAAAATACTAAGGGCAGCCAGAGAGAAAGGTCAGGTTACCCACAAAGGGAAGCCTATCAGACTTACAGCAGATCTCTCAGCAGAAACCCTACAAGCCAGAAGAGAGTGGGGGCCAATATTCAACATCCTTAAAGAAAAGAACTTTCAACCCAGAATTTCACATCCAGCCAAGCTAAGCTTCACATGCGAAGGAAAAATAAAGTTTTTTGTGAATAAGCAAGCACTCAGAGATTTCATCACCACCAGGCCTGCTTTGCAAGAGCTTCTGAAAGAACCACTACACATATGAAAGGAACAAACAGTATCAGCCTTTCTAAAAAAATTATCAAAAAGAGCATCAATATAATGAAGAATTTATATCAACTAATGGACAAAATAGCCAGCTAATGACAGTATTAAACTCACATATATTATTATTAATTCCAAATTTAAATTGACTAAATCCCCCAATCCAAAGACAGGCAATTTGAATAAAAAACTAAAACCCATCAGTATGCTGCATCCAGATCCATCTCACATTCAAGGATACACAAAGACTCTAAACAAGGGATGGAGAAAGATTTACCAACCAAACAGAGAGCTAAAATAAATAAATAAAAAACAGAAGTTACAATTAAGCAACAAAGATCAAAAGAAGCAAAGAAGGACATTACATAATGATAAAAGGATCAATGCAACAACAAGAAGAGCTAAAGATCCTAAATATATACGCACCCAATACAGGAATACCTAGACATACAGGACTTATAAAGAGACTTAGACTCCCACATAATAATAGTGGGAGACTTCAACATTAATATTAGACAGATCAATGAGACAGAAAATTAACAACGATATTCAGGTCTTGAACTCAGATCTGGAACAAGTAAATGTAATTAACATTTATAGAACTCTCCACTTTAAATATACAAAATATACACTCTCATCAGTACCACATCATATCAATTTAGAGGTTTAAATGAAATCTTGGTTGGCTCCTTGTTTGTTATTCTCTTCCCTCATTTTCTTTCATGTCTCCATTATTGAGGACAATTGTAGGCATACCCATATTTAGACTGCATTCTAGCCTGGGCAATAAAGCAATACCCCCATCCTCTCTCCCTCTTCCTCTTTCTCTTTCTTCCTCTTCTTTATAAAAAAAAAAAAAAAAAAAAAAAAAAAAAAAAAAGAAAATATATGGGATACAGAGAAAGCAGTACTAAGAGGCAAATTTATAGCTAAGTGCCTACATCAAAAAAGAAGAAAAACCTCAAATAAACAACCTAGTGAGGCATCTTAAAGAACTAGAAAAGGAAGAAAAAAACAAACCCAAAATTAGTAGGAGAAAAAAATAATAAATATCAGAGCAGAAATAAATGAAATTGAAATGGAGACAACAATGCAAAAGATTAATAAAACAAAAAGTTTATTGAAAAGAAATAAAATTAACAAAACTTTAGCTAGACAAAAAAGAAAAGAGAGAAGATTCAAATAAATAAAATCAAAGATGGAAAAGGCGACATTACAACTGATACCACAGAAATTCAAAGGATCATTAGGGGCTACTACAAGCTACATGCCAATAAACAGGAAAATCCAAAAATGAATAAATTCCTAGACACATAAAACCTACCATGATTGAACCATGAAGAAATCCAAAACCTGAACAGAAGAATAAAAAGTAATAAGGCTGGGTGCAGTAGCTCATGCCTGTAATCCCAGTACTTTGGGAGGCCAAGGCGGGTGGATCACGAGGTCAAGAGATCGAGACCATCCTGGTCAACATGGTGAAACCCCATCTCTACTAAAACTACAAAAAATTAGCTGGGCATGGTGGGGTGTGCCTGTAATCCCAGCTACTCAGGAGGCTGAGGCAGGAGAATTGCCTGAACCCAGGAGGCAGAGGTTGCGGTGAGCAACCTCTGTTTATTTGTTGTTTCTCTAAGTGTTGCCCAGCAAACCTTTGTCATCTCAGCAATGGTAGTTTGTTCCAATAACAAGTGATCCAGGATCCAGGTTTTATACTCTCTCTTGTCACAGCCCCCTTAGAGCTACCAGTGCCAACTGAGCAGAACCCATGCTATAGATCTCCAGTCTCCACTCTGCAGGGTCCCTACGCCAAGCTCCTGAGGCACCAGCAAGGGCAGAACCCCCTCCTCTAAGGAGATCAGTTCCAGCTTCATGAGCTCATGGCTTGTCTCTTTGTCCTTCCCTAGGGGAACAGTCCTAGGGATGATGGTTGCTACTTGCAGTTACACTCTCCAAGCTACCTCAGTGTTTCTTTGCGCCTCCTCATTCTTCCCATACCTGTTTAACAAATTCCTTACATTCAATCATCTGTGTTTTAAAATTCATGTGGTTTCTGTTCTTGAGACAAGCCCTATTCAGGATTCTGTCTGTGAATGAAGATAGTATTCAGAACAACATTAGCACAGGCTCCAGGCTCTTAACTGTTCAAGAAGCTGGGGGAAAATGAAGTGGAATGGATATTTGAGAGGAAAAATAAGGCTTTGTGGATTGGCTCTCTCTTGTTATTATTTGGGAGGATGAATGTTATAATTTTCTCAGCTCTTACTATGGGTTAAGGGCTTTGTATACATTATCTCATTTAATCTTACATAGCACTTACTTTCATCATTTTATAGATTGAGCTAAAAGAGGCTAAGTAATTTGCTCAGTGTCACCCAGCTAGTAAGTAGCAGAGCTGGGATCAGAACCTAAATCAGTCCTATGCTAAAGCTCATGCTTTATGAATCTAAAACCTATGAGACCCGTCTACTTGACTTCAGCTACAGGACAACCGAAACCCATTTTTGATGTCCCCTTCCCTTTGGTGCATGGGTCTTAGACTGCCCAGTCCTCAACATGCAGAGTATAAGTTTACCCTAATCCCCTTCTCAAGGTCTGGCTACTCATTTAGGGCATGCAAGAATCTTCTTCACTAAAACTAAATGTCAAAATGAGAGCTGGGACTGGCAGGCATCTGGAGAGGGTAGAGTTCGTCTGATTGAAACAGGGAAGGAGAGAGTGAGAAGTAGAAACAATTAAGCCATCACAGTTGACCTAATTAGTAGAAGAATAAGTGTAACCTAATGCTCAATAAGGAAGAAATCCACTTGTTCTAAATATTAGCATCCTCCTCCCTGCTATGCAGTGTCAGCTCCCAGCAAGCAGTCTAACTTGTGCAGCAATCTGAGCTTCTATTCAGATCTAATCATGATCAGAAGCTTTTTATTGTTTTACAACACATTTTGCACAAATGTGGCCCTTTCTTTGACCCTTTGACACTCTAGTCTCTGTGGTTCAACCATTTTCATGTGAGCTAGCCATTGTCAGTGCTAAAATAAATCAGGGGCTTTCAAGCTGGAGTTCCCATGAGGCAGACCAACCTCACTGCTTACTGGATATGTAATGTTGAACAAGTGACTTCATCTTACTGCCTCCCATCCCAAAAAAGAAATGATAATGGTAGCCATCCGGTGATAAGCACTGTTTGGAATGTACTTTGCTAATATTTGGGGTATACCGTCTCAATCTAATCCTCCCAAAAATTTCTGTTATTAGCCCTGTTTCATAGATGAGGAAACTGCTGCTTGTAGAAGTGAATGACCAGTCTAAAGCCCACAGCTAGTAAGTACAGAATCAGAAGTAGAAAACAAGTTTGTCTGACTCAAACACCTATGCTTCTGGCTTCTGCTTCTGGCAAGTAACTGGTACAAGATTTGCCTTCCCACTGCAAACATCTAGAAAGCCAGACAAAATACATGAAGCAACTATTTTTAGAGAGTGGACTACAGGGATCACAGGACTGCAATCCATGAAAGAAAGAAAGGAGCAAATGAGCCCTATGATACCCTATTTTTCATCTGGAAGCAATGTCCAAGCAGCTTCATGGGAGTGGAAATCCAAGCAAAGTCTCAGGTTTTTACCGAAAAGTCAGAAATAAGAATCTAGGTACAGTAAGAAAGAGGACATGTGTAAGAAAGAATACAGAAAAAAAGGAAACTATGCAAAGAAGGAGATCCAGAAATCTACGTGAGATTCCTCTCAAGTCTTTGACTAAACAGTCATCTGTGCATGTGTAGGGTGAAACTCCACAAGGCAAAACAGAAATTGACTCAATTCCAAGGAGAGATAAACTGAACAATGCTGAAAGCCTGGAAGATATTCTAGTACTTGTCACCCAGGATGGTAAGACCTTGTTGAACATGAAGAGGATTGAGGAAAAACATCAGAAAAGTCACATCTTGGTTGTATGGCTAAACTAGCCTCAAAAATAAAGCCTCGAAGGCATTAAGCCAATCCATAAATAACTTAACAGCCTGCCTAAAGAAACCTAAAGATTTTTAAAGAAAGACTGCAAAATGCAACATTCAACAATATAACATTCATAATGTCCAGTATCTAATAAAAATCACTAGACTTGTGAAACAGCAACTTGGAGGAAAAGATGAGCCAATAGAAACAGACCCAGAAATGACTGAGATAAGAAAATTTGCAGAGAAGGATTTTGCAACAGCTGTTATATAATTATATGATTTAAATTGAGATTTAAAGCAAGGATTGGCAAACTTTTTCTATAAAGAGCCAGATATTAATATTTCAAGCTTTGTAGGTCCCGTACAGGCTCTGTTGCATATTTTTATTTTTTATAATCCCATATAATGTAAAAACCATTCTTGACTTACAGGGCATCCAAAAACAGTCCATTAGCTGGATTTGTCTCACAATCTGGAGTTCACTAACCCTTGATTAAAAAAAAAAATCATAACATATAGAAAGAAATGACTGATGTAAAAACAAAAGAAACAAATGGATCTTCTGGAAATAAAAACTACATTACCAATGTTAAAAAAGTTACTAGATTTCAGCATATTAAAAAAAAAATCAGTAAGCTTGAAAACAACAATAAAAACTATCCAAAGCCATGCATAACACAGAAAAAAAACTGAAATAAAGTGAATGAAACTTGGTGCCCTGTGAAACAACTTCTAACAAGCTAGTATGTGTGTAATCTGAGTTGCAGAGGGGGAGAAGAACCCAGAAATAACCTTTGAAAAAATAGTGGCTAAAATTTTTCCAAATTTGATTTTTAAGAAACGCCAATTCACGCCATAATCAAACTGCCAAAAGCCAATGATAAATAGAAAAGTTTAGAAGCATACACAGAAATAAAATGCATTACATTATCTAAAGGGGGAAAACACAACTCATCTGTACTTCTTATCAGAAATATTGCAAGTCAGAAGATAAGGAATTTCACTTTCAAAGTACTAAATTAAAAGTCTTTCTTTATCTCTTCACTAATCTGCCTCTCAATGAGTACAGTAATAGTTCTTATTACACATGATTTCTGTATGGACTTAATAAAATAATACTTATTTTTAAAACTGTGAATATGAAATTATTATATTATTATTGTTAGTATTACTGTTTCTATTATCATTACTGATTAAACATTAAGTAATCACATTTTCACATCTATACTACAAAATCACAGACTTCTAGTATGGTAATCTCCCCTAAAGGATCTTTCAAGTTCATCTCCCACTTCTCCCAATTACATTTGCCTATTGGATTACTCCCTGTTCTCTGGTCCACTGTTATATCACTTCTACACCTTTGTACATACTTTAGCTAACCATTTTCAAGGCCTAGCTCAATGCTCAGGTCTGTTAGAACCTTTTATTGTCATCTTTCCAGAAGTAATTTCTTCCTCTTCTATATTCCCATTATAAACATTTTAACTAGTGTTTCTCAAACTTTCGTGTGCATAAGAATCATCTGGAGTGGAACCTGAGAGCCACATTGTCATGAGCTCCCAAGTGCTGTCAATGCTGCTGGTCTAAGCAGGTCCTACTTTCGAGCAGCAAGGTTTTATCCCTTTTCTTGTATTTCTATTATCTTGCCTTCTAGTAATTCAATTCTAAAGAAGAGAACTGAATTACTTTTGCCTTAGTAATTATCATGGCACCCTTGGACTATATAGCTAATTGATACTTTAAAAATGGATGACAGATGGATAGATAAATAGATGATCATCTTAGCCAATCTCCTGTTTCCTAGTCAAACCAAGCCTCACCTCTTGACACTTACTACTCTTTATCTAGTTTTTAAGTGCTGAGGGAAGGTAAAATCTAAGGTCTCTGTGAAGCCATTTATCAGTGTATAGCCCACTACACTGTGATAGCTATCTGAAATTATGAGAAATTCACTAAGAATGATACTGTTGATAAAATTTTCACTCATTTTGCTGAATTTAAAATATGAATTTGCTGAAACTTATTCTTGATATAAACACCGTAAGTACCTTCCTTCTCTGGTGTAAAAAGGAGCACATGTATGATATACTGTATTCTAAGTAGGAAGATTGTTATAACTGAAAACAGAAAAGCATTTCTTCCAAACTCTTATAAACTTAATGGAGTCTCTGCATTTAAAAAGCTTCGGAGACTTTTTCTTCCCTTTCCCACCCTCAAACCCCATGTTCTGCAGGCTCCTGGGTAGCGCTGCCTAACCATATTCTGTATCCTGTCATGTGACTAACAGGGCCGCCTAGCAGCACCTCAACATTGTTTTGTACTGCGGGACTGAACATGTGTTTCCCCTTTGCAAAAATTACATCATGTCTCAGGAAGTCTTTCTCTAACAGAACCAGCAGATCTTCTCAGCCAAGGCTTTGCAAATAAGAAAAGAAGATAAATGGATCCTGGTGCCCTTGTTTAAAGTGTGCATGCTTGCTGCAGAGTCTTTGTTTCACACGCCAGCCTCAGCCAGTCCATCTATGCATTATGTCCCCACTCTCTCGCTTCTCACTGAAATGAGTATGTAGTGGATGAGGAGGAAAGTTTGCACTTGGTGGCTGTGCACTTCTTTCATAAAGTACAATTGTTTTCTAGCCTCAGCCTTTGACCAAAAGTGAGCCAGCTAATAGTTTAACTTCCACTCAAACACACGCTTTAACCTGTAACCAGAAGAGTTGAAAACAGAACATTTCTGGGGATTCCATTTCTTTCACGGTAGCTCCTCCAGTCTCTCAGAAGAAAACTAACAAAATATGCTTGCCTTACCTAGTTTGAAAAAAAAAAAAAATGAGACTGCTGTCTTCACTCTTCACCCAAAAGATACTTGCCCTAGTTCCTCAGTCTAAAATGCATTTCCCGTATCTGCATATTACATTAAAATCTTCCTTTCTAATCTCTTTTTAAAGAACTAGTTTTGTGTTGAACTCTTACTAAGCCCTATGTATCCCCATTATTGTTATTTGTCACAGGTTGCAAGCAACCAGATGCCAGAGACAAAGACAACATGGTTCTCCTTTGTCAATACTCAGCAGAGCACCACAGATAATTTACAGCTTTTTTGCATATGACGATAATCCTGATGGGCCCTTAAATTTTAATAACACCTATGAGGTTTTTTAAATGGTTTTCTGCCTATGATATCATCATCATCATTCTTTATTTATTTTAGAAATATTTCTTGAGTATTTGCTCATGATAGGCAACATGCAAGGTATCCAGAGGGATGATGGTGAATGAGAGATGTTCTCTCCCCTCATTTAAGTTACATTCAGTGAGTGTATTGAGCTCCTATGAGGTGATAGTTTTTTAAAAGTTTATAAATTTTTTGGCTGGGTGTGGTGGTGCACACCTGTAATCCTAGCACTTTGGGAGGTTGACGTGGGCAGATCATTTGAGGTAGAGTTCAAGACCAGCCTGACCAACATGGTGAAACCTCATCTCTACTAAAAATACAAAAAATTAGCCAAGTATGATGCTGCACACCTGTAGTCTTAGCTACTCAGGAAGCTGAGGCAGGAGAATTGCTTCAACTTGGGAGGTGGAGATTGCAGTGAGCAGAGATCACACCAGTGCACTCCAGCTTGGGCAACAGAGTGAGATTTCATCTTAAAAAAAAAAAAAAAAAAAAGTTCTAAATTTCTCCATTATGTACATCAGAAACTTGAGGCCCAGAAAGATTTAGTGATTTTCCCAAGTTCACGGAGTTAGCTCCAGTACAAGGGATGTAGCAAACAACAGGTATTGTGACAGAGATTGATTCTAGCCCAGGTGGCCAGAAGTTGCCTGCATCAGTGACAATTAGTTTCCAAACTAATATAAAAAATAAATTATAAGGCCTTGGCATACTAGAAGGATAGAAGGAACACTAGACTAGCAATCAAGATATTTGGATTTGAATTCCATCTTATTATTTCCTAATACACTGAATAGGGTTAGTAGTTTTACAACAGTATTACTCAGAGTGCTAGGGTTCTAAGGAAACGTTGTAGGAGTCTTTGAGTGGAGTTCTAGGAGGATGAGTTGGCTCCAAGCCATGTTTGCCCATGTTTTTGATTAAATCTGTTCCAGATTTAATCAAAGCTTTGATTTGTTTTATATATTGATGTTCTGCATATAATTTCATTCTAAAAAGAAGTTATTTTAAAAAATAAAAACAAAAATAATTTGGAAGCCAATTAACTGAATGACCTTTAAAACCTTTGTCAATTCTGATCATCTGTAACTTGGTAAACTTTTTAACATTATTAGCTAAGAGTCTGTTTCTTCTTTATTTGAGATGGTTAATATGGGGCTCAGTTCCCAACAGACCAATTGATATGGTAGACTGTAGAGTTTTGTTGCTCAAAATATGATCCATGTATCAGCAGCATCAGCATCACCTGGAAGTTTATTAGAAATACAGAATCTCAGGCACCATCCCTCCTAAGTTAGAATTCAAATTTTACCAAGGTTTCCAGGTAATCAATGAAAATTAAAGTTTGAGAAGCAGTATCTACAAGATTTTGGGATCTTTCTTGATTGACTTGTATCACTGGTTCCTGTAACATTCTCCTCATCATGGTTTATAGCAGAAAGATTAGGATAGCTGACACTCATGCCCTGAACTTTCTCTCTATGGCCCCAAGGGAAAAGGTAGAGTCCGTATTTACCATTTGTGCCCATGTTTTAACTAACAACTTAACAATCGCCATCTGCCAATGTATCCTTATAAATGCCCCTACAGTACCCATGACCATTTGGGATGGCAGGGATATTGAAAACCGCTCTTTTCCAGTTAATTTGAGGCCCCTTTGATGAGATCATTTTTTTAATCCAGTCCAATTCTGAGACTCACTAATTTTATAATACAGACATTCATAACAAAAAACTTTCAGATCCTTTGCAAACTGCCCCAGGCTTGTCCATGTGTTATTAAAGTTGGGCTGAGTAATAAATGCTATAAATGTCTTAGGAGACAACACTCATGCCCAGTGAGCATGACATCCCATAATAGACCTATTTGGCTTGTTACCCTGGCGCCTTTCTCCACCCTGATCTCTGGAAACCAGAGAAAGACAAACATTAGAATGTCAGTCCAAAGCTGTAGACATGGATATAAGATGCTTTGCTTGGAGAGTTTTCGTAAGATCATATTTCTGGCCAGATTCCTATTACTTCGGAGTTGTAGTCAGAGGCAATTTTTTTCATTAGCATTTCTTTTCCCAGAAGGAAAACATTATCTCCCAAATAAAATTTAAGTGAACTAAATCACTTCCAACCTCAGCATCATTTCAGGTTTGGTGTCATTTGTAGATTCAAGACTGAGTTCCATTTAATCTGCTCAAGTTCCATTCCTAATAGGAAAAATGCCAAGAAACAGAGAAAAGATGCATCCCATTTTCAGAGGCAATCACCTATGTTTTAGACTGATCATAAAGCAGTTCAATTTATCAATTTCTTACAGAGTCAGCTCTTCCTGGCAAAGTTGAATCTGACTGCATTGTTCTTTTTTATTTTAAAATATGTTTATTTGTATTATATATTTTACATTGCACACTTCTGCAAAGAAAATAATTATGATTTCAAAATGCAATCCCTGGATTCAATAAATATCCTTTATAATCAATTACACTAATCAATATCTAGAACTATAAGTACACAAAGTTAGCTAATGAATTAAATAAGCAAAATGACTATGTAAACTATCAATTTCATGGATGAGGTATGATGCATGATCAGTTAAGTTATTCTGCCACTTTTTAAAATAATATGATTTACATTTGCTTCCATCACATAAACATTCATTGCAGGAGTTAGATGCCTGATATTAACTGAAAACCATGATCTTTGTTAGCTTAAGAGAAAATTCAGTTTAACCCAAAGACATTCAAGATGGAAATTTCAGTACCCTTGATCAGAAGCTTTCAATATATGCTGCTCTACTTTGTTATAGGTAAGATTCAAGTAAGGCTAAGACAGAAGAGTGTTTCCATTGGAGACATGATCTAAGAATTGCCTTCTATAGAGGCAAATTATGTTCTGCAGAAACTAGCTAGCTAGCCACCAAGATGTTACCAATAAAGGATATACTAGCAACTAACCATGTTTAAAAGGTCTTAGCCGGTATTACAAAATGAAACATTTAGAGTAGTATTTATGAATACAAGCATAATTGGTTCCTTGCCTTCTACAAATAACCATCTCTAAAATGATAAAAGCAGATTTCAACTCTGGTTCTTCTTTGGGGTGAAAAGGTGCAGATACACATGGGTGATCTACTGATTTACCTTCTAAAAATACTCTGGAAGCAGCTGGATTTGGCTTGATTGCAGGAGAATCCAGTGTCCAGTTTGCTGGGCAGACTTCTCTATAGGTTTCTACATACTGGAGTGCCTTCAACAAGCAGAGGGTTTCTTTCATGCTTCGGCCCACAGGGAGATTACTGACACTTAAGTGCTTGATGACTCCACTGGGGTCAATTAAGAAGAGACCTCTTAGTGTAAGACCAGGACCTTCTAACAACACACAGTAGTCTCAGAAAATTTGCTTAGTTAAATCTGACAAGAGTGTGATGTTCATGTGGCCCAAACCATCATTTTTTCTTGGTGTACTTATCCAGGCAAGATGGCTAACGTGGGAATCCACTGAGACTGCAACAACTTCTCAGTTCACACTGTGAAATTCCTTAACTTCCTCACTAAAAGCAACAATTTCTGTAGGACACACAAAAGTGAAATCCAAAGGATAGAAGAAAAGCACCAAATATTTCCTCCCAGTCATCAAGGCTTAGGTCTTTGAACTCTCCATTGACAATGGCTGTACCCTTAAAATAGGATGCATGCTGGATGACAGCAGGTGCATGGTATGAGGAACCGGTGCTGAAGTATTTTGCTTGATGGGAACCAGAGCACAGTATGTTTGTCAAGCTCATTCTTCCAGATGCATCAGGCCTGAGGGCTGCAGTGGCGGAAATGCCCCAAGGAATGGCACTCACATGTTGGGCAATGGATGCTCGGAACAACCTTCTCAGAGCAGCTGCAACTTCAGTGCACACCCTGCCTGCATTCATTCTTTCACCAAACATTTATTGAGTGTCTACCATATGCCAGGTACTGAGCTGGCCACTAGAGAAACAAATACAGTATTTTAAATCAAGAAATTCATAGCTTGCCTGCAAAGACAGAAATATAAATCACTATTAAATGATATCATCAATATCTTACTGATGATTTGAACAAGAGAATATGGGAATACAGACTGGTAAGCAATGAGGATCCACATATGGGTAAGACTCTGTCCTTGCTTTTAAGGTTTTAATCTGGATGGGAAAGCAAGAAAAATGCACCCTATCACTGTTAGACCATTTGTGGTAAGTGCCAAATGTATTATTAGCCTAAGAACAGCCAGACCTGAATGTTGATGGTGAATTAGTCATAGTACCTACATAGTGACGAAGAGCTGTCAGGTGGGAATCAGGGACAGGGAGAGAAATGAACGCATTTTAGCAGACTTAAAAAAATGAGAACAATTTTTATTGCAGAAAGGAATAAGAAAGGGAATGTCTGAGAAGGGAAACTAGTACGAACAAAGTCACCCAGATAGGAAAGCACCCCATCTCCCCATCCTAGAGCAATAATGAAGTTCTCAGTCTGCTTGGAACAGAGGTTTCATGTATAGCATATGTTCACTGATAAATCTGAAAGGTATACTGTACAAGCCTGTTGTCACGCTGCTAATAGACACACCAGAGACTGGGTATAAAACAGTTCTGCACAGCTGGGCAGGCCTCACAATCATGGCAGAAGGCGAAGGAAGAGAAAAGAGATTGCTTACGTGGCAGCAGGCAAGAGGGCTTATACAAAGAACTCCCATTTATAAAACTATCAGATCTTGGCCAGGTGCGGTGGCTCATGCATGTAATCCCAGCACTTTGGGAGGCTGAGGTGGGAGGATCACCTGAGATCGGGAGTTCAAGACCAGCCTGACCAACATGAAGAAACCCCATCTCTACTAAAAATACAAAATTAGCCAGGGGTGGTAATGTGTGCTTGTAATCCCAGCTACCTGGAAGGTTAAGGCAGGAATCACTTGAACCCAGGAGGCAGAGTTTGCAGTGAGCTGAGATAATGCCTTTGCACTCCAGCCTAGGAAACAAGAGTGAAACTCTGTCTCAAAACAACAACAACGAAAAAAGCTGGCAGATCTCATGAGACTCATTCACTAACAGGAGAACAGTATGAGGGAAACTATCTCCATGATTCAATTATCTCCACCTAGCTCCACCCTTGACACATGGGCATTATTGCAGTACAAGGTGAGATTTAGGTGGGGACACAGCCAAACCATGTCACATACTGAGGCCAAAGTATGGAATCTTGAATAGCATATATAGAAATGTAGATTTTATTTATTTATTTATTTGAGAGTTCCTTTTTTTTTGTCCTCAATCTTTTTTATTGTGGTAAAATAGATACATAAGATTTTATTTTATTGTGATAAAATAAATACGTAAGATTTACCATTTTTGCCACTTTTTAAAATTTTACTTTAAGTTCTGGAATACATGTGCAAAACGTGCAGGTTTGTTACATAGATATATATGTGCCATGGTGATTAGCTGCACCCATCAACCCATCATCTAGGCCTTAAGCCCCTCATGCATTAGGTATTTGTCCTAATGCTCTCCCTCCCCTTGCCCCCCACCCCCCAACAGGCCCTGGTGTGTGATGTTCCGCTCCCTGTGTCCATGTATTCTCATTGTTCAACTCCCACTTACAAGTAAGAACATGCAGTCTTTGGTTTTCTGTTCCTGTGCTAGTTTGCTAAGAAAAATGGTTTCCAGCTTCATCTATGTCCCTGCAAAGGACATGAACTCATTCTTTTCTATGTCTGCATAGTATTCCATGGTATATATATGTATATATATATGCCACATTTTCTTTATCCAGTCTATCATTGATGGGCATTTGGGTTGGTTCCAAGTCTTTGCTATTGTAAATAGTGCTGCGATAAACATATGTGCTCATGTGTCATTATAGAAGAATGATTTCTAATCCTTTGGGTATATACTCAGTAATAGGATTGCTCGGTCAAATGGTTTTTCTGGTTTTATTCTATAACCAGAAAATTTGATTTTATTCTATAAAATCAGAAGGTCTGATTTTATTCTATAACCAGTGAAGAGCTCACAGGTGAATGAAAGCAAATCAGTGGAAAATTAAATTTATGGTATTTTGTAGGAAAAATTAGAGTAGGAAGGTATTGGTGAAAGGGAGATATTTGGAGACAATTTTATGAACAGAATGCTATGCCTATCTCTAACAATCATTAGTAAGTAGCCCTTATATTGGAGGAGAGCAGGTGCCCACAAAAGGGAACCCAGGGTAAATCCAGGGTAAATACATTATTATTTCTGACAAGTGTTCCTTGTGTAAAACGTAGTTGAGAATCCTGGATTTGAACTTAAAGCCTTAGCTCTAGGTCACTTCCTTCATTTAAGTTGGTCAAACCCAATGAACCAGCACTGTAGTAGGCACTAAGGAGGTATCATCTAGAATTTCAGAATAAAGGGAATATTAGAATAGTAGGGAGCTTAGAGAATGTTTTGCATAATGATTTCATTTTTTGGGTGTGGACAGAGCTCCCAAATGACGGTAGTCAGAACCTAGAGTTAAAATGCAGGTATCTAAGTCCAAATTCAGTGTCCTTTCTACTACATCAAATTCATTGTTTGGTATCAGGCCCTATGCCTCCCCTCAAAGAGTCTGCACATGCAAACACTGTTTTTTATGCAAGGAAGGTATAAAAGCCATGCTCATCCCACTGTGAGGGAAATAGAATAATCTTTCTTAAAGACTGGTAGAAAAACAAGCTTCCTAGGCATCAAGATAATAAAGTTTCTTCCTGTAATCACAGCACTCTAGGAGGCCAGCTGAGGCAGGAGAATCTCTTGAGGCTAGGAATTCAAGACCAGCCTGGACAATATGGCAAAACTTTGTCTCCATAAAAATTTAAATTTAAATATTAGCCAGTCATGGTGGCATACACCTGTAGTCCTAGTTAGTCTAGAGGCAGGAGTGGGAGGATTGCTTGAGTCCAGGGATTGAGCTTATAGTGAGCTATGATTGTCCCACTGCACTACAGCCTGGGCAACATAGCAAGATCTTGTCTCAAAACAATAACAATGAAAACAAACAAAAAAACAAAAAGCAAAATAACGTTTCCTCACAGGCTTAATGGCCACACAAAGAAAAGGTACATTTTTTTCTTGAGTTTCAGCTTCTGAAGTAAAGTTTGTCCTGGTAGATAAAGAGAAGACCGATCTCTTTCCTGCAAAATAAAACTTTCACTTGATTTGCCTAATGCTGCCTTCTTTCTAAATGGTAGCCCACTGGAAAACAGGACCAAAGGATTTGTGATTTGAGGGTCACAATATTAAGGGTTTAATTATTTTAAATTGATCCAAAAATCAACACATTTCACAGCCCTCAACATATTCATAGACATTCAAATGATTAATCATTTTCTTATCTGTTAAATACTTACTGATAAACTAAATACACTGATATTTGGCATGCAGATGGCAGCAGAGCGGAATTGTAATTGCTCATTAAGCATCTCAACCATGGGTCTTAACTCTTTCTTTTGGTCCAGCTATTATAATGTACATGGACATTAGAACAGAGAGGTGGAGAGGTCTGACTCAAAAAGGTTTCTATTTTTCCAAAGCTCATTGAAATTGATATTATTTTATCCAGACCAGATTTTCTACCTGCAGGTCTTTATGTCTATTTCCTCTTTAAAACATCTCCTCTTTAAAACGTCTCCTCTTTAAAACATCTACCAGCATAACGTATGTTATGTTATACCCCATAACAGACTTGAAACAATTAAAATATATTTGTTTTGGCCAGGCATGGTGGCTCATGCCTGTAATCCCAGCACTTTGGTAAGCCGAGGTGGGTAGATCATGAGCTCATGAGATCAAGACTATCCTGGCCAACACTGTGAAACCCCATCTCTACTAAAAAATACAAAAATTAGCTGGGCGTGGTAGTGCACACCTGTATTCCCAGCTACTTGGGAGGCTGAGGCAGGAGGATTGCTTGAACCCGGGAGGCGGAGGTTGCAATGAGTCAAGATTGTGCCACTGCACTCCAGCCTGGCACCTGGTGACAGAGCAAAACTCTGTCTCAAAAAATAATAATAATAATAATATATATATTTGTTTTATAAATATGTTGAACATAAGTCAAAAAATTATGGAATACTGCAGTTTATTGGGATGTTACAGGATGTCAAGTCTAACTCTTCATTGACTGCTTAAATCCCTACTGTGGTATCATGAAATTGCTATTCTAGCTTCTACTTGAATATCATGAATGAGAAGAAAAATCTACTACCTATCAATTTTTTCCAAGGTTATTTACTCATTTTTATACATTATTACCTAATGAAAGCCAAAATCTGCTGTCTTGTAGCTTTGTGGTTTTGAGAAAACAGAGATCAAATCTGTTTCCTCTTCCACATAACAATTCAAGTCAACAGATATTTATGGAATCTGAACCAGGCACTGTGCTGTGTACTGGATGTTGAATGAATGAATTAATGACACATGGTCCTTGTTTTAGAGATACTTACATTGTAAGGGTTAGACAGATGTGGATTAGTATACTTGGAGTGTTCAGATGCATAGACAGGGATACTTAATCGAAATTTGGAGAGGTAGGGGAAGTCTTAGTTAAATTTTTAAAGAATAATAGGAGTCAGCCAAATAACTAATTCCCTAGGAGAAAAATTTAAGCAATGGTATACAAATGAAAAATCATATGCTTTAATATACTTGAGGTACTACAAGTAGAAAGACATGAAGAGGGAGTGGTAGGCAACAGGGCTAGAGACATAGACAAGAATCAGATCAAGAAACTTGTACACTGCACCTAAAACCTCTAAAGTGGTTTTAAAAGAAAAATAATACAACAGATTTACCCTTTTGTTATATCATCTTGGTAACTGGAGAAACAAGGGTAGAAGAGACAAGACTATTTAAGAAGTTATTACAGTAAGCCAAGTAAAAAATGATAAAAAGCTGAATCCAATCTGTAGTAATGTAGCTGCATTAAAGAAATATTTATGAAGTAAAACTGACAGGTCTGGGTAACTAATTAGATGTAGAGGGTAGAGGAGGGTGACAGCTCAAAGATGACTCTTCAGCTTCTCACTTGAATAATTGGACTGTTGGTACTACTAATTGTGGGTACATTAAGTTGGAGATGCTAGTATAAGTTGAGGTTGGATTTCTTTTTTGATAAAGTTTGATGTAACTTTAAAATACCATTTAAGATGAATGGTTCGTAATTGAATACAGTTCTACCGCTCAGAGGAAGATTGGTCTTGGAAAAATAAACTCAGCATCTAAGTGAATAATTACTAGCTCAAGAGTATGTGAGATCACCCAGGTATAGAAAACAACCTAAGAGAGAAGTATAAACGGAGAGAACCCTGGGGAACAATATTTAAGGGAATTTCCAATAGCCGGAGATAGCCATTGTGTTCTTTCTTTGGATTTTTCTTTTCCACACTAAACGTTCATCAATTTTTTCATTGTATCTTCTACTCAATTGCCTCCAAAGATGCTTCATGCTGCTGATTTTTCCTCTAAAACAGGATGCTCTCAATTGATACTAATCTGTGAGCTGTGGACTACTAGAGCTGAGAAGATGGTGTCTATCCTGGATGCCATAAGGAACAAAAAATGGCAAGCAATTCACCAATCTGTGTGCTCCTACTTCCTTACTATTGATTTGTCCATAGAAGGCAGGGACTGTATTTCCTCATCTCTCTGGCTACTGGAATGTGAGGAGAAATGACTTGTATCCTCTCCACTATTTCTTCCCACCTTTAAGCTAAATGCAAATGACAGTGAGACCAGCGTTTAGAGGATTGCTGAGCCATGAGATGGAAGGAACTCAGGACATGGAAGAAAACAACATATGAGACAAGATATATGTATCTGACTCTGACAGTTAAATGAGCAAGAATTAAATTTCAATTATGTTATGCCACTGAGATTTAGAGGTCTACTTTTTTGCAGTAGCTATTACTCTAACCTAACATCATACCCCTCATAAAACAACATATGAAAACATTAATTTTTAGAGGAGGAACATCACACCAACATGTTTTCAACTAAAATCCCTCACATTCAAGGGCAAAACTTCACATGCAGCTCTATCAAATTTTATCTTACTAGATTTGGCTATCTCTGAATATTTTAAAGATCCATTTAGAATTTGATTTTGTCCATGCAGTACGTTAACTATTCCTTTCAACTCTTTGGCATCCACACATTTGACCAACTGTTCTATTTTTAAACCATTAACAAAAATAATTGAAAAGTTGGGCTTGGACTACCATTTTCAGAAATGTTCTTAAAATTGCATTTTGCATGAGCTGTCTATGGGTCTTTCCCAGCTCTACTGGTACCTCCCCTAATTTAATCAAACTTCTGTAATTCTACTCAACTACTGCTTTGAGTTTTGCAGGACTTGAAGATAGGTGAATTAAAAGAATAAAAGTAGCATGCAATCAAAGGGAATCTGTTCTCCTCCTGTCCATCCCAAGAACCGGAACTTTTCACCAGTTCCCAATCACCTGCTTGGATGTAGTGCCTTCCCATCTGGCTTCTGGTCTTACCCCACTTCAATTTTCCCCAGATTCCCCTCTCACAGACCTTTCTCTCTAAAACCAGTCTGTCACATTACTTCCTGCTAAAGACTTCCAGTGACTTCCCATTAAATCTGAATCCCTTCACGTAGTGCACAAAGATGTTTTTCAGATGGACTCCATCAGTGTCATTTTCCTTTACCTCCATCATAAACTCCTTGTCACTCACCAAATGTGCTATGACCTTCCATAGGTTATCAATATTGTTCTTCAGCTTGAACTGATGTTTCCCGTACTTTGCTGCCTCCCTTTCCTTTGGGATATATACTAAGATGAGGTATATATCTGGATTATATGTTCGCTCTATTTTAACTTTTTGAGAAGCCTCCATGCTATTAGTTGCCTTCTCCTCTATCTTTTCACATATACTCTGCTCAGCTTCACTGCTTACAACTCCTTCTTCCTCCTCCAGCCTGTGAGCATGTTGAGGCCAGGTCTGTGACTCTCAGTTCTATTTCCCTTGCTCCCAGCACAGTGTGTTCTTTACAATTGGTTTTCAATAAATTTGTATTGAAATAATGAGTGATTAGAGGGAAACGCAACTAGTGAGTATATGGAAAAAAGGTGGTAAAAGGTGCAAGACAAACTTCTGACAAGAAAACAAAAAGTTCAAATTGTCAGTGTTTGTGCAGCTTTAGGAGAAACATACATGCATTGTATTTCTTCCAACTTTATTAAAGTATAATTTGCAAATAGAAACTGTATATATTTAAGGTATACAACACGATATATTGATGTATGTATACACTGTGAAATGATTATGACAATCAAGCTAACTAATAAATTCATCACCTCACACAGTTACTATTTGAGTGTGTGTGTGTGTGTGTGTGTGTGGTGAAAACTTGTAAGATCAACTGACTTAGCAACTTTTAATTATGCAATGCATTATTATTAATTATATTCATCAGGTTGTACATTATATCTCCAAAATTTATTCATTATACATCACTGGTACTTTATACCCTTCGACCATTACCTGCCCGTTTCTTCCATTCCCCAGCCTCTGGCGACCACCGTTCTACTCTATACATCTGTGAGTTATAGCTTTTAGA
This sequence comes from Saimiri boliviensis, assembly GCF_048565385.1. NCBI lineage: Eukaryota > Metazoa > Chordata > Mammalia > Primates > Cebidae > Saimiri > Saimiri boliviensis. The sequence continues at coordinate 58,041,496 of NC_133454.1, forward strand.
GTCTACATCTCAATTAGCTCATGCAGTACTTCTCTTTCACTGTTGGGTTTATTTCAAAGCATAATGTCCCCAGGTTCACCCATGTTGTTGCAAATGGCAGGATTTTTTTTAGACGGAGTTTCACTCTTGTTGCCCAAGCTGGAGTGCGATGGCGTGATCTCGGCTCACCGCAACCTCCGCCTCCCAGATTCAAGCAATTCCCTTGCCTCAGCCTCCTGAGTATCTGGGATTACAAGCATGCACCACAATGTCCAGCTACTTTTGTATTTTTAGTAGAGATGGGTTTTCTTTATATTGGTGAGGACGGTCTTGAACTCCCGATCTCAGGTGATCCACCTACCTCGGCCTCCCAAAGTGCTGGGATTATGGGTGTGAGCCACCGTGCCCGGCCGATTTCCTTTCTTTTTAAGGTTAAGCAATATTTCATTGTATATGTAGTCATGCATCACACAATGTTTTGGCCCATAACAGACTGTATATGTAATGGTGTCCCATAAGATTATAATACTGTATTCTTACTGTACCTTTTTTATGTTTAGATACTTTTAGATACACACATAGCCATTATGTTACCATTGCCAACAATATTCAGTACAGTAACATGATATATAGGTGTTTTTTTTTTTTTGGAAACTCGATGTTTATTTTCCATAAATCTTATATGTTGTTTAAGAGCCCACACAAGAACAGCTTAAGACCATTCAGTGGTTGCTCCTACCCATTCAGTGGCCTAAGCAGTGGGAGCTGCAGACCAGTCTTCCGTGGCAGGCTGGGCGCTCCAGTCTTCAGTAGGGAACTGCCGGATAGGCACAGAGGGCACCTGCGTGCCGTCAGACCAGTCTGCAGCCTCAGGCTGAGTGGCAGTGAACTCAGGAGCGGGAGCAGTCCATTCGCCCTGAAATTCCTCCTTGGTCACAGCCTTTTCAGCAGCAGCCTGCTCTTCTTTTTCAATCTCTTCAAGATCTCTGTAGAAGTAGAGATCAGGCATGACCTCCCACGGGTGTTCACAGGAAATGGTGCCATGCATGTGCAAAACTTCCCGAGCCAGCACCCACCATATGAAACTCACTGAGTGAGCTCCCTTGTTGTTTCATGGGATGGCAATGTCCACACAGTGCAGAGGAGAATCTGTGTTACACAGAGCAATGGTAGGTAGGTTAACATAAGACGCCTCTGTGAGAGGCTGGTGGTCAGCCCTTCGGTCAGTAACCACAAGCAGCCGTGGCTCCCCAAAGGCTGCCTGGATCCGGTTGGTGAAGGTTCCAGAAGTAAAGCGGCCAGCAATTGGAGTGGCTCCAGTGGCAATAGCAAACTTCAGCACGGCCCTCTGGCCAGTATTCCTGGAGGATATAACACCGATATCAGCAGGGTTTTCAATGGCACGAGCTGCCAGGAGAAGCTTCTCCCGGGTCCTCTTCAGATTATGATGTAGATGCCATCACTTTTCCTTTTACAGATGTACTGCTCCATCTGGAAGTCAAGGTTGGTGCCACCTAAATGGGTTCCTGCTGCCAGGAACTTAAGGACATCCTCCTCCTTCATTTGCAGGACATCAAGGGCTCCGGACATTGTGAAAGTTTCCCTTTAAGTTATGACGGAAATCCAGAACAGTGCCATTTGGAGCCCTCGGCGGGTAGTGCAGAAAGCGATATATAGATTTTTAGCCCAGGAACAACAGGCTATACCATGTAGCCTACGTATGTAGTAGGCTATACTATCTAGGTTTGTGTAAGTACACTCTGTGATGTTTGCACAACAACAAAATCAGTCAACAACACATTTCTCAGAATATATTCCCATTGTTAAGTGATAGATGTCTTCACAGATAATGGAATATATAGATATGTGTATATCTAGGAGCAATAGGCTCCTAGATGCACACATCACATTTTATTCATTCGTGCATTGGTGGACAATCAGAGTGATTCTATAACTTGGCTGCTATGAATAATGCTTCAATGAACATCAAGGTGCAGATACCTCTTCAAGAAACTGCTTTTATTGCCTTTGATGGCAGACGGAGGATTGCTGGATCATATGGTAGCTCTATTTTTTTTTAGAAAACTTCATGCTGTTTTCCATAATAACAGTACAAATTTAAATTATCACCAATAGTATGCAAGGGTTCTCTTTTCTCCACATCACACCAGCACTTTTTGATTATAGCCATCCTAACAGGTGTAAGGATGCTTCAGATATCTCCTTGTCATACATGCATTATTGTCCACTCTGTTAACATGCAACTTTAAGAATCAGCAATTTTTTCTTTTCAGAATGACTAAAGGTCCCCATACATACACAGAACTGTATATTTATGAGACCTGGACTTACACTTATATGTAATATATAATATAACATAATAGATGAAGAAATTTATATTTCTTTGTATTTAACTAAAATTTAAAATTTATATGCCTTTATATTTAACTATGGATATATTTAAATATGAAACTTCCTTAATATTTAAATTTTTAATACTGGCTCTAAAATCAACACTCTTGTACTTGGTGACGTCAAAATACTATTATTTATTTATTTTTGTTTGTTTTAGTAAAATAATGAAGAATATCAATGAAAAATGTCCAAATACCTGGAAATAAATTGAGTAAAAAGAATAAATTCAGTAATTAGTCTGGGAGTACAAAGCAGGGTTGATTTCATTACATAATAGTTTCCAAAGGGAACTAGCTGTCTTCCTTTTGAATCTTGATTAAAGGTGTGCATAGGAAGGATATTCTACTCCATGTTCCTTGGGGATTTCTTTCCATGATTTGGTTTCCCTTGAGTAGTTGGGATGATTAACTGGGCTGCTTTCTTTTATAATTGTCCTGAAGCTCTTTGTATTTTGCAAAACTGCTTTGCAATTGTTTTTTTCTTAGGATGTACTTAAAAATTAATCCATTAGGTGTAGCGGGGCAAGTCCAGCTCAGAGAGGTCATTGTTAGCATGCCAGAATAAAATAATAGAAAGTCCTTCCATTTTTGGGGGGTGCAAGAAGTGCTTTTCTCAAAATATTTGCATTTCCAAAACTCAAACATGTCCAAAAGAACGGTGAATTTAGCTTTTCCTCTTTGGAGTTAGAATAGGATTGTCAGATAAAATACAGGATGTCCAGTTAAATTTGAATTTCAGATAAACAATGAGTATTTTTTTAGTATAATTAGGCCCCATGTGATACTAGGAATTCTAATAGTTCTGCATTTTTATTTGCTAAATCTGAGAATCTTAGTAAGATAATATTATTCACCCCAGAGCTGTATGAACTCTGGGCAAGGAACTTAATTGTTCTGCATTAAAATTTCCTCATCTCTAAAAATAAAATGTTGTGCTACCAAAATTGGAAGTGCATTTTATTTCTAACGAGGCTACAAGACAATATCTCTTTATCATGCAAGATGTACCTAGAGGTATAATTATTGGTCATGCAAAGAGTGCCCCATTTGGAGTAAGAAGGATCTGAGTTTGATCCCACCATTAACTATGTGATCTTAGGCAAATCACATTCTCGAATTCTCAGATTCTTTATTTTAAAAACTGGGGATAAAAGAAAAAAAACTGCGGATAAGATACTTATTACAAGGATCAAATTAGTTAATATGTGTAGAAGTGCTTTGGGCCTAGATGAAGTCATAAACAGATTATGACTTACTAGGAAGAAGTTACTCTCAAGCAATGTAAAATGAGTTATTAGCTAAGTTGCATGGCCAGAGCTCTGTTCTCCTGTATGACTCAAGCCAAGTTTTCAAGCTCAGGTAGGTTCCAAAAAAGGTACCCACAAGTAGTCATCTTGTTATCTTTGCTCTTTGTACTTTAGAAGACTTATGGTTCAAGTGTCGACTCTATACCTAAGTTTCTTCAAATAGCAAATGAGCAAAAATAATATCCACTGCACGCATGTATCATGAGAGCTGAATGTGAAAATATACAGAAAACACCTGGCACCACAGTTTCTCATTAAAAATGTTCAGTTCCTGGTCTTCTGTACGGTTCTCTTGGACACCTCAATCGAAGTCTGCTCTGGGTACGGGCCACTGGTAAGTGAGTGTGTTTAAGGAGTGAGTGACTGTTTCCATTCCGCTTTTCTATGTAGCAGTTTTGTTAGAGCCCCGCAGGACTAGGAAGGCCTCCTCCAATCTCCAGACCTGCCTCTAGGAGGAAGCCTGAGATACCTAACCCATTTTGTATCTTCTGATCTCTAGGGACTCAGAAGACAATAATAACCTTCCCTAACCTCAACCAGACTCAAACCAGAAAGTGGCAGGAGAAAAGTTGCCTTGACCCAAAGGGGCATCCAGCCCCTCCCATTCCAGACGCTGGATAATGCAATCCAGACCACATGAAATTTCCCGTATTTGATGACTGCCTCAGCCCTCTCAGCAAAAGGCTTTCCAGCCTCTCTCCCTCTTGCCTCAGACAAAGCTCTCCCTCAACCACATTATGTGACCAGGCCAATCCCTGGAGATAGGGAGATGTCTGCACTAGGGAACTTCCAAGCTGCCCGGGGGACAGCAAATTCACTCTTGGCAGAAGCCAACTTAGAAATGGCCTCACGGTGCTTTGTGAACACATCTATGGTGCAACACTGACCTCCAGTGGCTGAGCCAGGAGGAGAACACTGCCCGCACTGTCTCAGAGCAACCCTGTCCGCTAGGAGGCTGGCGTACAGGATGACAAGCTCTTCCCAGAACACCTATGCACAATATCTTTAAAAAAAGAGAAAGAGAGCAAAAACACAAGCGCAGAGTTACTCACCAGTTAAATCCAACCGTGTCATTCCACCACTTAGAAAACTTATGTGGTTAATAGTCCCTCTACTGACCACAGAATAAAGTCTGAAATTCCTAATACAGCAGACAGACTTCTTTAGGATTTGGGTATGACTACCTGTCATTTCCTACAACATCCTCTTTCGTTAATACACACCAGACTTTCTCCTAGTGGCTAAATGGCCTGCTCTACTTTAAAGTAGAGTAGGAGAGGGTCCTCTACTTTAAATGGCCCTCTTCACTTCACTTTTCTGCTGGGTATAATTTTTTTTCTTTTCTTTTGTATTTCGTGTGTGTGTGTGTTTGTGTGTGTGTGTGTGTGTGTGTGTGTGTGTGTGTGTTAGGGTCTTGCTCTGTCACCAAGGCTGGAGTACAGTGGTACAATCAAAACTCACTGCAGCCTTGACCTCCTGGGCTCAAATGATCCTCCCACCTCAGCCTCCTCAGTAGCTGGGACGACAGTTGTGCATGACAGTGCCTGGCTAACTTTTTTAAATCCTTTTTCTTTGTAAGCATCTTATATCAAAAATTGCCATCTCAGTGATGTTTTCAGTGTTATCTGTCCTTACCACTGTAGAATTAACTTTGTTTTCAAAACATACAGCAAGTGGAGCTAAAACTGATCCATTTATTTATTCAAAAACAATAATGAGACATGTATGATAATGCCAGTCATTGCCCTGGATGTTCAGGATAACAGATAGAAGAGGCATGCTTTCTGACCTCAGAATGCATATAGACTAGTGGAGAACACACAGAGAAATCATTGCCATAGAGTATGGCAAAGAGCTACGTGCTAATTACACAACTGGCTTAAGAATGTTAAGAATGGAGGTCATCACTTCAGCCTGTGCAAAAGGCAATCAGAGACCCTGCTTCTCAACAATGAGAGGTCTTGTCTGGGTCTTGAACAGTGAGTAGGAGTTAGCCAGGCACTGTAATCCCAGCCACTAGGGAGGCTGAGGCAAAAGGATTGCTTGAGGCCAGTTCTAGACCAGTCTGAGCAACATAGCAAGACTTCCATCTCTACAAAAATAATAAAAATTAGCCCATTATGGGGGTGAGCACCTGTAGTCCCAGCTACTTGGGAGGCTGAGGCAGGAGGATCGCTTGTGCTCAGGAGTTTGAGGCTGCAATAAGCTATGATTAAGCCACTGCACTCCAGCCTGGGTGACTAAGCAAGGAACCATCTCAAGGTGGTGCGGGTGGGGGAAAGGAGCTGGGGAGATGGGACAGTTTCAAAGGGAAAGAAGGAATGAAGCATATTTGAGGCATAAAGTAACTTACACACAAGCAGGAATGTGTTGGAGCCAGGGAATAATCCGTCATGGCTGGCACTGAGGTGCTTTGCTGCACAGCAGAGGGATATAGGGCTAGAATGCAGACTGGGATCAGAAGGCAGGATCAAGAGAGTAAAATGTTTGCTATGGAAATGAGGAGTCATTAAAGGTTCCTTAATGAAAGCAATGTTTAGGACAGATACACTGACACAAACTAGCAATATCATATAAGGCAAGCAAAAAGAAATCAAAATCAGGTTTCTGCCTGTTCTTGGTACTCAGAGTCACTGGGGTGTCAGTCCAATCTAATCAGAGAGGCTTAAAACAAGGTCAGTGAGTGGGTAAACAGAGAGGTCAGGCCCAGGGCTTAAAAGGAGAAGACTTAAAACACAAGAACAATCACTTGGTGTGTAGTTGTGAATAAAAACAAATGCCAAGGCCAGGCACAGTGGCTCACACCTGTAATGCCGGCACTTTGGGAGAGTCTGGGCAGGAGACTAGGGGGAACAGATCCTTTGAGGCCAGGAGTTTGAGACCAGCCTAGCCAACATGGTGAAGCCCTGTCTCTACTAAACATACAAAAATTAGCTGGTAGTGGTGGCTCATGCCGGTAGTCCCAGTTACTTGGGAGGCTGAGGCAGGAGAATCACTTGAACCCAGGAGGCGGAGATTGCAGTGAGCTGCGATGGTGCCACTGCACTCCAGCTGGAACAATCGAGTGAGACTATGTTTCCAAAAAAATGCCAAGGTTTCAGAAAGTCCAGGCCCAGGTGAAAACGTGGAGAAATCCCACCTTATTCTAGCGAACAGCACCTTGCTGGGTCATGGTTATCTTTAAAGGGCTGGATCCTGACTGTCATGGGAAAGGGTACAGTGAAGTTGCTCGAAATGGTCTATTGTGAACCTGGAGGTCCTGCCGCCAAGGGGCCAGTGGAAGTCCACTTGTGCTTCAAATATGTGTCCTGAGTATCTAGGAGATGACAGAGGCATGGGTCTGTTCCTCAGCCTCCAAGTAATAAGTACTGGCTGCACATCCTGTTGCAAGATCTATCATGTGTCCTTTCTGGACATTTGATCATGAATGGGGAAAGATAGCTGTCCCTTGACATACAAGTGACTAAGATACCTGTAAGGCAGTATGAACTGGGAGACTGAGTATCTATGCACTTTTGTATTTACACATCCTAGAGACATAATACACACAGATGAAAAGCCACAATCAATTTATAATAGTGCCTCTCTTAGGGAAGGCAGCCAACATAGGAAGAGGATGGTATGGACCTCCATCTCCCCTATGGTGAGCTGCTATTGTTTTACTTAACACAGCATAGTGTACCTATCTGTTCACTTATCTGTTATACTAGAAAATACGCTCCTTGTCCAAGCACCATGGCTCATGCCTGTAATCCCAGAACTTTGGGAGGCCAAGGCAGGCAGATCACCTGAGGTCAGGAGTTCGAGACCAGCCTGACCAACATCCAACCTGTCTCTATTAATATTTTTAATAGAGACCAACCCTGTCTCTATTAAAAATATAACTAGCCACATGTTTTATATTTATATATATATGTTTTATATTTATGGTGGTTTTTCATATATGTTTTATATTTACGGTGGTGCATGCCTGTAATCCCAGCTACCCAGGAGGCTGAGACAGGAAAATCGCTTGAACCCAGGAGGTGGAGGTTGCCGTGAGCCAAGATCTAACCACTGCACTCCAGCCTGGCAAAACTCCATCACAAAAAGAAAGAAAAGAAAAAGAAAATATGCTCCTTGAGGAAAACAGACACACATCTCCTTTCACTAGCACAGTCAGCACTCAAATACTGGTTGAATTAAAGAATAAATAAACAACTCCAGAACATGAGAAACTGGTTATAAAGTTCCCTCAGACACCTACGAGTTAGACTGGAGCGCCAGAAGGTCCTATATCTCCTGGATTTGTCCTTTATCCTTTATAGACATTGGTAACATGTAGATTAGAAAAAAGAATGTTAATTTTTGAAATGTAAAAGTAATTTTGAATTCAAGCTGTGCCACTTTATTCGCTTGAGCAATTTACTCAAGTTGCCTAAGACACTGTTTCCTCTCCTAAAATATAAAGATAATAATAGTCTTCTTACTAAAATGTGGTGACGGTAAGAAATTATACATGTAACGTGCAGGATGTAGCAAATAGGAGACCTCCAATAAATAGCAGCTGCCGTGATTATTGCATGGAGGGTCTTCTTACAACGGACTTTGAACCAACACAAACCCCAGAAGCCACAGTGGATAGTTTTATCCAACAAGCACTTCTGGTGCAGGACTCAGGAACTGAAGAAGGCTTTGGTATGACTGGGGAGTTTGTGTCCACCATTCTGTTGTGGAAACATACAGATGGGTACTTGTGCACAAGCCTGACAATTCCAGGGGCTTTGCTGCGTATGAAGTAATGTTAGTATGGGGGCATGCCTGTGTCCATATATCAGTCCGTTGTTACTGGAGTTAGGGGAGGGAAGCTTTGAATTCCTCAGGACAGAGATCACTTATGGAAGCTACACAAGTACTTTGACATCCCAGACAAGACAAAGCACTAGTGAAGTAAGGAAGGTTCTCCCTTGTCCCCCTCGAAGGGCATGCGATGGGGGTGTCACTCACTTCTTTAGTGCCCCTTTGCTCAAACCTCTAGGGGAGCAGACAGGCAGGCAGGCTGTGGGGCCCCAACCCCATGGCAGTGTCTAGGGATGAATGTTTACAGCTCCCGAAGCTCCAGTGGGCTGAGCGTGTGTTATAGGATGCTCTCTTAGCTTGCAGGCTATAGGCGGCTTGTGTTAACCAGCTCAGTTAGACCCTCTACCTTGTCACAGGGACAGGGAGCTTTCTGTATCCCAGGATTTCTTGCCTTGCTGTGCCAGAAGAATCTGATCACACTTGGGTTTGGAGAATGAGTGCAAGTTTTTACTGAATGGAAGTATCTCTCAGCAGATGGGGTAGCCAGAAGGGAGATTATTTTCCCCTGGAGTCCAGGGTCTCCAAGACCCAGGCTTTCCTCTGACTGCCCCAGCCAAACTCCCCATCGTTCCGTGGTCAAGGGCCTGTGGCCTGCTGGTACCTGTCGGTGTGCTCTTCTGCTGCTGTGCTCTCGATTGACTATCGACCGCTTGTGTCTTCTACCACTCATGTGTTCCTCATGACATCCAGCCGCTGTGTCTCTGCCTAGCTAGGGTCTCCAGTTTTTATAGGCCCGGGATGGTGGCATGAGGGGACAGGTGGTCTTGGAAAATGCAACATTTGGGAGCAGAAGGCAGGAGTGCTGGACCTCATCTAGGTCCGTTGGGGTGGAGCCCTAGCCTACCCAGCACTTCCCTTCTCCCTTTTCCTATCATTTAAAGGGACCACACTTCCTTCGTTTCCCAGCACTTCTGTATCACTAATACTACATCTAAAGCATTAGTACTACAGATCTGGTTCCTATGATTATAGGTGACAGCATAAAGAAGTTAAAAAAAATGACACTAACTCTTAGCTGAGGTTGCTGGTTAGTAAACAGAGATGTTTCATACCATAAAACTCAGTCTGAAGTTGATCTCCTAGAAGTAGAGTGTAGGATAGTGGTCACTAGAGACTGGAAAGGCATCAGAGGTGGTGGTAGGTGAGGACAGACACCAGAGGTTAACAAACACAAAATTACAGCTAGATAAGAGGAATAAGTTCTAGTGTTCTACAGCACTATAGAATGACTAAATTAACAATGTATGCATATTTTCAAACAACTAGATTTTGAGCGTTCACACCATAAAGGAATCATCACACTGTACTCCATAAATATGTGCAATTATTATAAATCAATTAAAATAATAACAAAAGCAAATGGAAAATTAGTCTAAGCACCCACTTAGTGTCAGCCACCTGCAGTTAGTGGTGGCAGAATTTGTGGCCTGGCACTGCTTTCACATATGAAATAATTCCACTTGATTGGATTCTGCCATTCCACGAATGGGGAGTGGCATCCAATTTGAGACTCCTCCTGGGTAAAATGGCCACGTTGAAGACATTAATTTCAACCAAAAATAGCTGACAGAGGTATACAGGTTTACCTCCTGTGGACTTAGGCAATCTGGAATCCACAGCCTTAGAAGTCAGCTTGAGGAAGAAGAGATCTGAAGGGGACTAATGTTTCCCAAATATCTTCTAAGAATCATGAAGTGAAGCAATCTCATCCATTGTATGTATGAAGCAGACATACAATATGTAAAATGCGAATCTGTAGCCCAGATCTCTCTTCTCAGTTTCAGACCCCGTCCAACTACCTACTAACATGTCCACGTGAGTATCTCTCAAGTTCCTAAAACTCAACATTTCCCAAACTAAACCATGGCAACAGCATGGATTCCCAAGCACTCTTCTTGGTCCTTCACTCATCCTCCCTTCTCCACATCCAATCAATCACCAAGTCCAATTGATTCACTACTCAATGCCTGCTATATTCAGCACTAGACTCAGCCCTCAACATGTGTATTAGTTTTCCCTTGCTTCTAAAACAAACTACAAAATTGTGGGTTTAAAACAACACAAAGGTATCATCTTGCCATTTTGTAGGTTAGAAATCCAACACAAACCCCAGAATCCACAGTGGATAGTTTTATCCAACAAGCACTTCTGGTGCAGGACTCAGGAAATGAAAAAGGCTTTGGTATGACTGGAGTGTTTGTGTCCAATTGTGTGGTAGAAACAAACAGATGGGTACTTGTGCACAAGCCCAACAATTCACTGAACAAAAATCAAGGTCCTTCCGGTACTACATTTTTTTCTCGACTCTGTAGGGAAGAATTTGTTGTCTTACCTTTTCCAGCTTCTTTTAAAAATTTTTTATGTTTAATTTTTGGGGTACATAATAGATAATATATTTATGGGGCACATGAGATATTTTGACACAGATAGACAATATGTAATAATCATATCGTAGTAAATGGAGTTTCCATCCCCTTACATATTCATCATTTCTTTGGGTTATAAACATTCTAATTGCAACCCCTCAGTTACTCAAAGACGTACCACAGATTACTGCTGACTGTAGTCAGCCTGTTGTGCTATCAAATACTAGATCTTATTCGTTGTACCTATCTCTGTTTTTGTACCCATCAACCTATCTCTGTTTTTGTACCCATCAACTATCTCCATTTCCCATTCTCTCCTCTCCTGCAACCCTTCCTTGCCTCTGGCAACCATCATTCTGCTCTCTGGCTTTATAAGTTTCATTGTTTTAATTTATAGCTCCCACAAATGAGTGAGAATTTTTCAGCTTCTAAAGGCCACCCACATTCCTTGGCTCCTAGTTCCTTCCCCCATCTTCAAAGCCACCAACATCTCTCTGACCCATGTTTCATCACCACATCTCTTTCTAGACACAGCCAGGAAAGGCTTTCTACATTTAAGGACTTATATAATCAGATTGGGCCTGCCTGGATAATCATGAATAATCTCCCCACTGCAGAATTTTTCCTTTATTCTCATCATATCTACAAAGGCTCTTTTGCCATATCAGATAACATCTATTCATAGATTCAAGGGATTGGGATAGCAATATCTTTTGGGGGGCAGTATTCTGGCTACCACAACATGACTTACCTCATAATCTTCTCAAGAATTCAGTGAGATAGGTAATATTGTTGTTTCCATTTGACAGACAAAAAAACAGATTTAGCCAAATTTCCTCAGTACCTGAGGTCACACTCTAGTAAGTGGCAGAAGGAGATTCATCCTGGTGCCTGTTTGGCTTACTCTAAGGCATTTCTACTTCCTATGTATCTCTTGACTCTATGATCCTACCACACTTGTTCAGGCCATAATTATGATTGATTTAGATTACTGGATTATCAAACTTCTCTCTCTCCCTCCAGTCTTGTGGTCCTTCAATCCATTCTCCACTCTGCAGCCACAGCTATCTTTATAAAACACTTATTTTACAAGGTCTCCCACCAGTGATGCTCCATTCCTCTTGGGGAAAAGCCCAGACTTCTGGAGACAGTGTATAAGAATAAGATGCAGCATCTGCTTAACTCTTCAGCTTTATTCATCTCTCCCCATTCCTCTCCCCCTAATCCTACAATCTCAGTGCTAAAAGCAAGACAGTACTGCTCTCAGTTTCCTAAATGCATCATGCTTTCTCTTGGTTCCACATGCTTCCACATGCTAATCCTTCATAGAGTGGCTAGGTGGATTAATTAACATGCAAAGTCCTTATTACTGTACATTGAACATAGATGTTCTTAATAAAGGACTGACTGCAGAGAAAGACAATGGCTTGTATGACAGTGAACAATATGTGAGAAACCTCACCAACATGGATCTAAAATAAATTAAATAGGAAGCTTAATGGAAATTTATCAAATGGGTTTCCTTTTTTATTTCAATTTGTTTTCTATGGGTGCCTTCAAAGACTGGTTTAAGTGGAGATAGGGAGAACAAAAGCGTATTTTGAAAACAACACAACTAAGAATTACTGAATAACTCATCCTCTCCATTCTGTTGTCTAAAATACAAGCACGCAAATGGAACAAAAGTAATAGAATTCAAGGATTAAATCACAGCTCCCTCTGCTATAAACTATAGCAAGTACAGGGAATGGGCGGTTAATGTGAAAGCATCTTGTCTTGAAACACTCTGTCCAAGGGAACAGACAAAGGTCTATGTGGTTTAAGGAACAGGGTGAGTGATCTTTATAAACAATTTGCATTTTTATGTCAAATGGAACTTTTTATAGCATGATTTAGGGAAAATATTCAAGGTTGGGTCATATGTTATCCCAGGTCTGCACATAGAGTAATCTACACTATTAATTCATTTGAAAAAGGTTGATTGCACATGTCTATGTATTGAGCACTGATATGGACATAACCCATTACCTGCTTTTAAGAAGCTCAGGGGTTAGTGACAGAAATAGGCAGAGAGCAAAACATGACAATGCATTATAAACACATAGATTTATATATAATCCCACAGTCAGGGAGCCGAGAGACTTGACGGGAAGAATCACTTCCTGTTTTTGATGGCCAAGAAACCTTTATAGAAGTGGAAATGCTTGAGCCAAGTCTTGCAGAATGCTCAGTAATAACCCAAACATCAAAGCTTGGGAGGGAAAGGCATATACAATGACACAGAGGCACAAAACAACTGAAGGGGAAGGGCTGAAATGAGACTGGGGAGGGAGACAAGAGCAAAATCTTGCAGCATCTTGATTGTGATGCTATGGAGTCCAAGCTTTATCTGAAGTTGATGGGATCCCATCAATAGTTTTAAGCATAGCAATGACATAGGAAAATTTGAATTTTAGAATAGTTTTTTGGTCTGCCATGGAGAGGTTGGATGGGAGTGGGGTAAACTAGAAGTTTGTTTAGAGGCTGCTGTAGTAATCCTGGTAAAGGCTTTTAATGATGTCCTGAACATTGATCAGCAATGGCAATGGAGATAAGGAAACAGAATTTAAGAAGGAATAAAAAAGACTTTCTGACTACTTGGATGTGGGTGATGCTATCCTTTGATACAAAGGATTTAAGATGAAGACCAGTTTGTGGGGGTGAGTAAAAGATTACATTGGGTTTGGGTATTTTCAGTTTATGGTGTCTGTGGAACATCTAGGAAGAGATATGAAATTGATGGTTGGCTACCTAGACTTGGAATTCAGAAAAAAGTTTCACAATAGATACAAATTTTCGAATTATCACCATGAGATGTTGATTCTATCGGAGGGAGAATGAAAGGGAATAAGAAAGTACCCTGGGAAACCCTGATATTTAGGATTTTAGGTAGATGAAAATTTCCTGGAGAAGACTGAGTTATAATAACCAGAATAATCAGAAGAAAAACCACAGGGGATGAGCATCATTGGAGCAAAGGGAAGACAACAGCTTCAAGGAGGAAGAACTAGCATAGCATCGCCATGCAGGCAAGAAGAGGCAACAGGAGGAAGAATGCACGGAGCCTCACACACCTAGTTTTCCCTGAACATCCAATCTATGCAGCCCATCCTCCCTTGCCCCCACCTCCCTGCCATGCCAGGCACTTTCTACTCTATTTCCCTGAATTACTTTGCTCATCATATAAATTCTAGCTGAAAATACTTGTTTATTTTGGTTTCCATTGTCTGTATCCCTCTGTGGAATCTAAATGTCATGCAGGCAGGCGCCTCACACATCTTGTTTACCACTGTCTTCATTCAGATTTCACAAAATCCAGAGGATTCAATGCAAGGAGTTTATCTAGGAGGTGGTTCAAGAAAATTTGGACCCAGTAGAGCTGGGAGATATTAATTTATCATAATACTCATCTTCATGTTCTGTGTTTTTCCTTAATCATTCTCTGAAAAACAGGAGGAAGATCACAGACGGTGGGCAACCATGCTGACACAGCATTGTGATTTTCTGAGAGGAGGACACAGGGAAATTGACATAGCAGAGGAGCTGAAGTAATTGGAAAAGTTACTGAAGAGATGTCCTGCAAGTCTAGTTTGTGCTCTAAGAGCAAAGGAAGGAAGGTAAGGGAGTAGGGAAGAAAGGGGAGAGTATCTGAAAGGTAGAAAATGTTTAAACCAGAAAGCACTGAAGGCAATTGGCATGTCATCCCAAAGGGAAACTTAGTGTGGAACACACACCTCAGAGATCTTCTTCTGCAAGGGGCAAGGGGCCTGGGGCTTCTATCTGCCCACTCCTGTTGGTCACTTCTTGAGGGCTTTAATTTCCCAGCACTCCAGCTCACCTTAGATGTAGGCAAAGTCACTCCAGCAGCCAAAGAAAGCCCTCAGGCAAAGAAACCAAGTGCTAGCAAATGCAAGCAGATGTTGGGCGAGAACGTACAGAAAAAGTAGATGCAATGGAATGGGAACAGGCCCTTGAAAGCATCAGCTGTGACTCCCAAATCCCTGGCCCAGAGAATAGTGCTGGGTACATTACAAGCTCCCAGTGAATATCTCTATGAATATTACAATCAATGAAGGAAGGAAGAACCTCAGAAGGACCTTCTCCAGCATTGACTCATGTCACTCTCCCCTCCAGCTCTCTGTTCCAGCCATACTGGATTTTTACCAGTTCCTCACCAGATGCCCTTCTCCTATGCTGTTCTTATTGCCAGGAATATTTCCTTTTCTATTAAATTTTATTTCCGCAGGAAAGCCTTCTCCAACCTCCTTCTAAATAGTCCACATCCTCAGGTTAAGTACCACCTCAGCACCCTGTCTCCTCCTTCCCTTTTACAATCTTCAGTACATTTGTAATCACTTGTTTCCCTTGTGCATCACTCTGAGTAAAAATCCAGCACGATTCCTATTAGATAGCATGTTCTCAATGTTTATTTGTTAAATAATTAATGAGTTAGGGCTAGAGTTGATTACCATGGAGGGGTTTGTGTAGAAAAGCAATAGCAGACTGAAATAGCAGTTGAAATGAAATGCAGGAGGTTGTTCATTAGAAACACATGAAAAATTCTACACAGCCCTGAAGACACCGTAGAGTGGGAGATATTAATTTATCATAACACTCATCTTCATGTTCTGTGTCTTCCCTTAGTCAGGCTCTGAAAAACAGGAGGATCATAGTTGGCATATAGTCATGTTGACACATCATTTTGGTTTTTTTTAGAGCAGGACAGAGGAAAACTAACATGGCAGACAAGCTGAGGTAATTGGAAGAGTTACTGAAGAGATGTCCTGAAGTCTAGGTTGGTCTCTAAGGGCAAAGTTGAGCCGTGGCAATGGGTGTATGACGAAGTGGTTAAAAAGAAGGATTCATTTATGATTATTGATAAGCAAGGGGATGAAGGTGTCAAGAGGTGAAAGCAGATAAAAATGTTTTTAGAATGGAATATTAAGATTTATGATTTCAGAGATGGACAACTGTTGCATTATGATAAGAAACCTGGGTACTTGGATTCAGCATGGCCAAGACTGAATTTAGCTTCAGCTGGAGAGACAGGCATGAGCTAGATTATGGATGTTATAGTGTTCTTTTGTAAGATACGATCAGTGAGCTCCCTTAATACCCCTTAGAAAATACAGTGTATTAATTTATTCTCACACTCCTATGAAGAAATACAGAAGACTGGATAATTTATAAAGGCAAGAGGTTTAACTGACTCACAGTTCTGCATGGCTGGGGAGACCACAGGAAACGTACAATCACAGTGGAAGGTACCTCTTCACAGGACAGTAGGAGAAAGAATGAGTGCCAGCAAGGGAAATGTCAGACACTTACAAAACCATCAGATCTCGGCCGGGCGAGGTGGCTCACACCTGTAATCCCAGCACTTTGGGAGGCCAAAAAAGGAGACCATCCTGGCCAACATGGTGAAACCCCATCTCTACTAAAAATACAAAAAGTAGCCAGGTATGGTGGCACATGACTGTAGTCCCAGCTACTCAGGAGGCTGAGGCAGGAGAATTTCTTAACCCAGGGGGTGGAGGCTGTGGTGAGCTGAGGTAGAGCCACTGCACTCCAGCCTGGTGACAGAGCAAGATTCTATCTCAAAAAAAAAAAAAAAAAAATCAGAACTCGCAAGAACTCACTCACTATCACAAAAACAGCATGAGGGTAACCACCCGCACGGTTCAATTACCTCCCACTGGGTCCTTCCCATGACCTGTGGGGATTACAAGGATTACAATTCAAGACAAGATTCGGTTGGGGACACTGCCAAACCATATCATAGAGACTGTCTACATTGTCACTGCAGTCTCCCTAACATATACAATGGTGTTTAGAACAATGCAGAAGCTCAATGAGTATTGAGCTTTAATGAATGCATAAATAAATGAAATAACAGAAATCTTGACCCATCTGGCTTAAGCAAGCAAAGAAATGTATTGGATTGCACAGTGTTTAGAACAATGCAGAAGCTCAATGAGTATTGAGCTTTAATGAATGCATAAATAAATGAAATAACAGAAATCTTGACCCATCTGGCTTAAGCAAGCAAAGAAATGTATTGGATTGCACAAGCTGAAATCACAGAGTAAGGCTGGCTTCAGGATTATTGAGGTCACAGAACAAATAAAGTAACCAGGATTCAGGATCCCTCCACAGCTGGGCTCCACCTTCTAGTGTCTTGTCCTCAACCCTGGGCTTCACACAATAGCAAGATCTGGGAATAATTACTTTCTCAAAAATCCCAGTGATACCTTCCTTGGTTAACATGCCAATTTCCAAAGCAGTCACTAGAGCCAAAAGAATGAAATGTTATGATTGGCCAAGGCCTGGATCACATGTATCAATGGCTAGGATGGAATTGGCCTCAGTCCAGTCACAGAGTCTAGGATTGAGAAAAACTAGCAATAGGAAGCTGCTGAAAGATTTATCAAGAGCAGCATGGTCTGATGCGCATTATAAAGATCATCCTGGAGCAGTGCAGAAGACAAGTTAGAGAAGTTCAAGCCTGGAGAGAGGTGCACCAATAAGAGGACATCATTCAAATTTCAAATCATCTGCCGTCAACTGAATCTCTTTCTTCTCTATCCGAAGACACACAAATGAACAAGACACAGCCCCTACACTCAAAGAACTTCTGATCTAATGAGGAAGACAGGCAAGTAACAGTCATTCACATACATAATGATGGTGCCATGAAGGCTTCCTGCTGTACCATGAAGTGGCATCTAAAATAAGGTCTGAAAGATCAAAAGGTATTAGCAGTATTTGCAAACAGAGGCAAGTAGAAATGTGCATGTTTGGAAAAGTATGTGCAGCATAGCCAGAGCGTAAAGTTCCAATAGTGGCACAGGAGATGAGTCAGAGTATTAGAAGCCAGAATCTTGAAGGGTCTTGAAAAGCCAAAGTTGGCCAGGCGCGGTGGCTCACACCTGTAATCGCAGCACTTTGGGAGAGCGAGGCGGGCAGATCACTTGAGGTCAGGAGTTCAAAACCCACCTGTCCAACATGGTGAAACACCATCTCTACTAAAAATACAAAGCAATTAGCTGGGCATGGTGGTGGGCACCTGTAATCCCAGCTACTTGGGAGGCTGAGGCAGAAGAACTGCTTGAACCCAGGAGTTGGGGGTTGTAGTGAGCCGAGATTGTACCAATGCACTCCAGCCTGGGCAACAGCAAGACTCCAACAAAGAAAAAGAAGAAAGAGAGAGAGAGAAGAAAGGAGCCAAAGTTAAGAATTAGAATGTATCCTCAGAGCTTTGCTGAACCATGAACATTTTAAAATTTGAGGCTGGCATTAGCCCATCAGCACTGTATAAAGATCAATGTGGGGCCAGGAATGGTGGCTCACACCTATAATCCCAACACTTTGGGAGACTGAGGCAGGGGTATCACTTGAGCCCAGCCTACACAACATGTTGAGACTCCATCTACCAAAAAGTAAAAGAAAACCTTATCCAGGTGTGGTGGTGCACACCTGCGGTTCCACCTACTCAGGAGGCTGAGGTGGGAAGATCCCTTGAGCCCAACAGGTTGAGAATGCAGGGAGTCATAATTGTACTACTGCACTTCAGCTTGGGCAACAGAGCCAGACTTTATCCCCTGCCCCCCACCACCAATAAATCTGGCCATGTGGAGTCTGGATTAGTAAATTACAAAACAGGCCAGGCACAGTGGCTTATGCCTGTAATCCCAGCACATTGAGAGGCTGATGGGGGCAGATCACTTGAGCTCAGGTGTTTGAGACCAGCCTGAGAAACATGGCAAGTCCCTATCTCTACAGAAAATAGAAAAATTAGCTGTATGTGGTAGCATGTGCCTGTGGTTACAGCTACATGGAGGGCTGAGGCAGGAGGATTACTTGAGACTGCATGGTAGAGGCTGCAGTGAGCCATGTTCACACCACTGCAGCGCACCCTGGGTGACAAGGTGAGACCCCCATCTCAAAAATTAATAAATAAATAAATAATATGTAAGATCACCATAGAAGAGACTTTTGCAGTAATTCAGGGAAAAGACATTGGTGCCGTCTACTAAGACAGTAGCAATGGAAATGAGGAAAAGTTGATAGATTTGAGAGTTTTAAAATTTGGAATCATCCGCACTTGGAAATAAGGATAAGTGAAATGAGAGCAAGGAGTTAATGATGACACTTAGATTTCTAATCTGTGCAACTGAATGGATGGGGCAGTTATTCACAGTAGGACTGCAGATTTAGGAGAAAATAACAAGCTTGTTTATGGACAGTGAGTGTGAGATGATTCTGGGATATCAACATGCAGATGTCCAGTTAGTTGCTGCATATGTGGATTGGAAGCTCAGGAGAGCGTTTGTGGCTGGAAACATACATTTGGGAGCCATTAGCATAAAAATGGTAGCTGGAATTTTGAAGGGATGAAGTCACTCTGGTACAGTTCATTGTTCAGAGAGAAGAGTCCTGGCAGCAATAGCCTAGGAAGTACAAACATGTAAGGATGACCAAAGACCAGGAGCCATCAAAGGTGACCAACAGAACAAGCCGAGGGGCAGAGGACTAGGAGCCTAGTCTAAATGCATGTTGGAAAGAAATATTCAAAGATAAATTTGAGAATTATATTTAGGATAGAAAATGAACAGAGCTCCTGAATATCCTGAGTGAGGGGAATGAGAAGGAGAAAAGGGTTAAGAATGACTCCCAAGTTTCTAGGTGAGTGACCAGTTGGTGAATCAGAGGGAGGAGGTTAGGTTCTAAGATAATTCCTCATGGGATGTCCAGAAAAAGATCTATAGGCACAACCAGGTCTAGTGTTATAGGCACAACCAGGTCTAGTGTTATAGGCAGTAGGAGCTCAAGAGAGCACCTAGATAGTGGGTTAGCCTGGAAAGTATTGACCCAAAGGTGGTATTTAACATCAGGGGAGATGAGATGGTCCTAGATGGGCTGTAAGTTGGAACTGGAGCCCCATTAACACTCTCATTGAAGGAATAGGCAGAGGAAGAACCTAACAAAGAAGACTGTACAGTGAGAGCGGGGAGAACTGAGTTTGTCTTCCAGAAGAAAGCCTCCTTACCCACAGTTCAAGTAGGAGGGATACTGATCCTTGTATGTTTTTCAATCATCAATTTCCTCAGCTCCTTTTGGCCTTAAGAGGTCAAATTACATAATGATTCTATATGTCTTCTAAATTTATCCCACAGCTTATCACTGGTCCTAGGACCCATAAGGAGCTCTTTATAGCTTCCTACCTTGCCTTTGAATAAAGGACTTTCATGGGTTAAAAGAGTGGACCACTTAATTCAGCAATGACTTGAATTTACTTCCATATTTGGAAATACTTCAGTCATTAGGGTTGAGCAGAAACACACAGCATCCTTCAAACACTGTTCTTCTTTCTTCACATGGCATTGTGAATGGCTCAGCAAGTGGGCCCATCATTTTCTTGCTAATTAATTTAGGTCTAATTGGTTTCAGCCCACACAACAGTGCAGGTTGTAAGAGAGGGCAATAGCAGTCATATTCCAGTAAAAGTACCTGCCAGCATCAAAGCCTCCACCATTAAGCAATTCACTACAGAGGGAAGAGCTCTCAAGAGCTAAACAAAGTGAATTAATCTACCCCCCCTCCCAATTAACTTCGGAAAAATCTCAAAGTGCTCAGAACTCTGTCAAAGCATCAGGAAACATTTCATCTTACTACCACTGTTCTAGCATAACACAGTCTTGCAAGGAGTTACCAAACATTTACCAGCTTGCGTGCTGTGTATTGTTTAGAAAGATTTCAAGTTCTCCGGATGACTGTTATCTCCACAGGAGCCACAACCAGAACTAGTTTTACTTATTATTTTATCCCCAGAAGCTAATATAATGCAGATAGAGGACATTCAGTTAATATTTGTTACAAGAATTAACAAAATGAGGAGAAAGAAGAAAGAAGGCAGGAAGAAGAAAGGAATAAAGATAAGGAGGAACTGATTGGTGGTGTTAACAATTCAAAAAGTCATAATAAAAGAGCATTTCATTTAAAGCTAGTGAGACAGTCCCATCACCTCTGAGCTGTGTGGCAATCAACAAGTCATTTAACCTCTCTAAATCATAGTTTCTTCTTTCATTTAATAGCAATGCTGTCTGCAGTACATACTTTAAAGAGTTATAATGAAGCAAGATAGAATTAATGAATTTGAAGGCACTTTGTAAACAGTAAAAGATAGCCGTTGTTGCTATTAAGACCGGGAATCTGACCAGGCACAGTGGCTCATGCCTGTAATCCCAGCACTTTGGGAAGCTGAGGTGGGCGGATCACTTGAGGTCAGGAGTTCGAGACCAGCCTGGCCAACATGGTGAAACCCCATCTCTACTAAAAATACAGAAAAATAGCCAGACGTGGTGGCAGGCACCTGTAATCCCAGCTACTCAGGAGGCTGATGCATGAGAATCTCTTGAACCCGGAGACAGAGGTTGCAGTGAGCAGAGATCA
This sequence comes from Saimiri boliviensis, assembly GCF_048565385.1. Taxonomy (NCBI): domain Eukaryota; kingdom Metazoa; phylum Chordata; class Mammalia; order Primates; family Cebidae; genus Saimiri; species Saimiri boliviensis. The sequence goes on from NC_133454.1 coordinate 58,062,892, forward strand.
TGCCCACTGCATTCCAGCCTCAGCAATAGAGTGAGTCTCAAAAAAAAAAAGAAAAAAAAGACTAGGAATCAAACTTTAAATTGCACTTTAATGTGCCTATAGTTAGACCATGGCTGTGTGCCATATAATGATGTTTAGTCTGACTAACCTTTCAAGACAATTTTCATGGGTTTATGTCCCAAGGGTACAAGGAAAAATGCAACTCAGTCGTTATCCTTAAGGAGCTCACAGCTTAGTGGAGGAGACCAACATGAAATTAGAAACTATAATACCGCCAATATTACCAAGTAATGGAAAACCATATAAAGGAGTGGCTGGAAGTCACAAAAGAGGAACAGTTACTCTGTTGAACAAATCACGGGCTTGAGACGGGAGTGATATTTGAACTAAGCCATAAAAAAATAATAATTTAAATATGACTGCAGATATTTTTTTCAACTTTATTTTTACATTCAGTGTTATTTTTTTAGAGTTACCCATCTAGTTATATGATGGGTTCGCAAGTGTCTATGTGTTTTCTAGTTGTTTCCTATGTGTGAAAGGTGCCATGACTTAAATTATTTTATATAAGTAAACAAAGAAAGATGCCTGGCTACCGCAAAGGATCGATCTGAGGTGGTAGGAGGTGGATTTTGGTAGGTCTGAACCAGATCAAAAAGATGTTTCATGTTAGCATGAGGAGTTTGTATTTCATCATTTGAACAAAACTAATTAACATTTAATTATTAAACAGGATTGAAATGATTTTTGTTGTCGCTGTTGTTGTCAGAAAGCTAAGTCAAGTGGTAGCAGAGAATGAATAAATTGGCTGCAACCAGTAGACACTTGAACCATTCTTATCCTTTGCTTCCTGTTTCCATGAACAATGCCCTCTAGATTCTAGGAGTGAACCAGACAAGGAAAGATCATCAGAATCTGGGAGACTAAGCATGCTTCTCACATGCTTAAGCCAGCATCGGTGCTTTCAAAGCCAGCATACAAAGTGCTGGCCAACACAGTCAAAAGGCCCCTGCCTCATATCAAGGTAGGAGGAGGAGAGAACCAAGCCAGACAGGTCTGCAGAAATATATTTGTATTCACTTTTGTTTTCCCCAGCTTTACCAATAAGTCATCCTTCCACCACCTTATACCACATGAGGTCCCAGCCTCAGCCCCAGGATTGAAGGCCAATTGTGTGTTGCTGTGACAGCAAGTATTTAAAAGGAAAATAAAGAAGCGACAAGATGCGACATGCTATCATTAAGCAATCATAATTTCTTCCCCATATTACGACAATAGATGTCACTCTCTCATCTGGAAGGCAGGCCACGTATAGAAACACCATGTCACAAAGCTTTTCAGACAAAGACAGAGTGGGGGTGAGTTTGTTGGGTGCAGAATAGAATATTTTGATGGGTTGCATCCACCCCATTTCCCACCCCCAACTCCTACACGCTCTGATAAAAGTCAGATCTGTAAAGAACTTCAAAGGCTCCCCAGTCTGACAAACAGTAATAAAACAAGAAATTGAAAAAAAAAAATCTGCCAAAGTGCATGGAGGAAGCAGAGCTGACAAGTGCTGTGATGGTTCTGTTTTAGTAATCAACAGACTAACTGCAGGGCACTTCCTCCTAGCGGGAAGCTGAGTCTGGGCTGTCAACTGTGAAGGAGTACAGAAAGGTCAGGCAGCAAAGGGATTCTAAAGGCCTGGAACAAGCAATTGCACATTCTTTCTCGCTATTTTTCTTCCAGTCTACACCCCACCCCAAGCCCACAGCCTGCTTCAGCCCAACTGCAATCTCAACTACTCCCTCACCTCCCTCTTCCAAAGAGAAAGATGTGAAAAAGCAAAATCCGTCAGTCTGATCTCACCTTCCCTTCCTCCATTTAATGGAGGGTTGGGGGTTGGGGAGAGCATGCAACAAGGAAATAGCTCTGAAATCCAGAACATCTGGCTTCTATTCAGACCCAATCACCAACCTTGGGAGCATATTGAAAGCATTTGGCTGTCTCAACAGTCTAAAAGAAGCTATTTATTTCAGACTCAACAACTAGCCCAACCATATGCTTCCATTTGGAAACAATTGGAGGTAAGACAGTTCATCTTTTCCTTTTTCTTTCCTTTTTTTTATTTTTTGTGGGTTTTTTTGTTTTTTTTTTTTTTTGTTCGTTTGTTTTAAGGAGGAAGGTGGAAATAACATAGGACTTTGAGTGAGAGAACTGACCTGCATTCCACTCACTGATCTGCCACTTGCTTATGTGTGACTTTATTTGACTTCCTTACTTTCCCTGCAAATTTAGTTACTCAGCTATCAAGCCATGATTAAACTCCCCTCTCATGGAGTTTTTGAGAGGATTAAAAGCACAGGATGTCCTAAGGATGTAATGCAGTGCCTGGTATATTGTTCCTTCTCTCCTAACACAAACCATTTACCCATAATTTATTCATTGGGCATCCAAGAGCCTGTCTTGTCTACCTCTCATGGTACTGCAATAATCAGATGTATAGTGTACATCTAAGTGTATGGTAACTTTAAAGTGCCTTTCATATATGAGGGATTACAGTTCGGATCATTATTACACCAATAATGCATAATAATGTGAAAAAGTCAAATGCTTGGATTTCTACAACCAATCCAGGAAAAACTGTTAGTGAAAAGTTTCCACCAGCCATGTATTTGTCCAGGTTGATGACTAACGCTGGTGAGAATTCTTTCCATCTTTTCACCTCTGTGGTTTAGTCCATTCCTTAAGTGCCTTTAATCCCAGGTAAAGGCAGAAGCTGAGGCTCCTTTACTTTGGCAATTACTGGAGCCCCTTTTATCTCTATAAGCTTGGCATCATTTCCAGGACATTTCTAAACTATTAGGCCTCACTTCTCTCATCTCTAAGACTAGGAATCTCTAAACCCTAAGAATAAGAGCTATCTACATCGTATTTTATAATTTATAAGAAACTTTCACAAATGTACTCCCACCTGCTCCATACAATCACCCTGTGATTGTGTCTAATATTGTGGATGAGGAACCGAGGCTCAGACAGGTAAGCCCAGGGCTCCTTGCTCAAAATCCTTGATTTCTATCACAGCTTCCAAGCAAGGCAATATAAGGGAATGGAAAAGTAACCAGTAGGAACCAACATTAGGTCCTCAGGAACCTTCGAGGATGCTAGGATATTCAGTGAATAAAACCCTCCCAACTGAGGATTTTAGCCAAGTGAAATTATTCCTCTGTCCAATCTGTACTAAACCTTTTACCCAAAACAGAAGATATCGCCTCTTACAATTATGGAGAATGAAGCAGTCCTACATAAAAATATCTGGTCTCCAGACTCAGCTGCAATGTCCCATATTCAACGTCCATATTCAATGTCCCAGATCTCTTCACATTTCTGGTTCTGTCTTCCAGCTTGGGTCTCAACTTCCCCATGACACCAAGTGGACATGCTGATTGACCATGTGCCCCTGAACCAGACCGTACCTCAGCTAGACGGTTCCAGGGTTTCTGACCAGGTAACTGATCAAGTCTTCTGGAAGGATTTTTAGTGTCACTAAAGTGTCATTGGAGTCCACCATGACTTTAAGCTAAGTGGAAAAAGCAAAATAAGAAAGTACTTCTTCACTTCAATTTAACTTAGATGCTGGCCCCTCTGGGAGGCCTTCTTTGAATGCTCCTCTTCCCCTGCAGTATCCTCCCAATCTGTGATAGATGACACTCCTGTGTACCTCTGTGGTGCTTTTCACTTTCCTCCAAGACAGCACTCATCCCACTGCATTGTAATGGTGTGCACATTTATCTACCACTGCTTCTAACCTGTGAAACATGTACTTTCTCTTTTACTGCTAAGACCATAGTACCTGTTACAATGTCTTTAACATGGTAAGTATTCAGTAATGAATGAACCAGTTAAAAAATGTATTTATAAAGACAAAGCTATAATAGGACATAGAAAAATGAAAAGTTCTGTACAATGCTGATATTAAGTGATTTTGTTTTCTTTTTGTGATTTGAAATATTGCTGTTTATGCTCTCCAAAGAAAAATAAGATATACTTCTTTTTTTTCAGTAGCTTACCAAAGTCAGGTGGTGTAAAATAAGATATATTTCTAAAAATTTTTTGAAATTAAACTTTTATTTTAGTTTCAGGGGTACATGTGCAGATTTGTTACATACATAAACTTGTGTCATGGGGGTTTGTTGTACAGATTATTTCATCACCCAGGTATTAAGCCCAGTACTCATTAGTTATTTTTCCTGATCCCTCCACCCTCCACCCTCTGATAGCTCCCAGTGTGTGTTGTTCCCACTGTGTGTATGTGTCCATGAGATCATGTGTTCTCATCATTTAGCTCCCACTTATAAGTCAGAACATGCAGTATTTGGTTTATTGTTCCTGTGTTAGTTTGTTAAGGATGATAGCCTCCAGCTCTATCTGTATTCCTACAAAAGACATGATCTCATTCTTTTTTATGGCTGCATAGTATTCCATGGTGTATATGTACCAAGTCTTCTTTATCCGGTCTACCACTGATGAGATTTTAGGTTTATTTCATGTCTTTGCCATTATGAATAGTGCTTCAATGAACATACAAGTGTGTGTGTCTGTATAGAATGATTTATATTCCTCTAGATAGATACCCAGTAATGGGATTGCTGAGTTGAATGATATTTCTCTTTTTAGGTCTTTAAGAAATTCTTGCACTGTCTTCCACAATAGTTGAACTAATTTCCAATCCCACCAATGGTGTATAAGTGTTCCTTTTCCTCAGCAACCCTGCCAGCATCTGTTATTTTTTTTACTTTAATAATAGCCATTCTGACTGGTGTGAGATGGTAACTCACTGGGGTTTTGATTTACACTTCTCTAATGATCAGTGATATTGATCTTTTTTCATATTATTGTTGGCCATCTGTGTGGCTTCTTTTGAAAAGTGTTCATGTTCTTTGTCTACTTTTTAGTGGGATTGTTTGCTTTTTTCTTGTAAATTTGTTTTAAGTTCCTTAAAGATGCTAGACATTAGATCTTTTGACAGATAGATAATTTGCAAAGCTTTTCTCCCACTCTGTAGGTTGTCTGTTCGCTCTGTTGATAGTTTCTTTTGCTGTTCAGAAGCTCTTTAGTTTAATTAAATCCCATTTGTCAATTTTTGCTTTTGTTGCAATTGGTTTTGGCATCTTCATCATGAAACCTTTGCCTGTTCCTATGTCCAGAATGATATTGCCTAGGTTGTTTTCCAGTGTTTTTATATTTTGGGGTTTTATATTTAAGTCTTTGATCTATCTTCAGTTAATTTTTGTATATGGTGTAAGGAAAGGGTCTGGTTTCAATCTTCCATATATGACTAACCAGTTTTCACAGCATCATTTACTGAATAGGGATTCCTTTCCCCATTGCTTGTTTTTGTCATGTTTGCTCAAGATGTACAGCCTTATTTCTGGACTCTCTAGTCTGTTCCATTGGTCTATGTGTCTGTTTTTGTACCAGCACCATGCTGTTTTGGTTACTGTAGCCCTGTAAAATAGTTTGAAATCAGGTAGTGTGATGTCTCCAGCTTTATTCTTTTGGCTTAGAATTGCCTTGGCTATTCAGGCTCTTTTTTGGTTCCATATGAATTTTAAAACAGTTTTTTTCTAATTCTGTAAAGAATGTCCTTGGTAGTTTAATAGGAATAACATTGAATCTATAAGTTGCTTTGAACAGTAGAGCCATTTTAATTACATTAATTCTTCCTATCCATAAGCATGTAATATTTCTCCATTTATTTGTGTCCTCTCTGATTTCTTTGACCAGTATTTTGCAATTCTCCTCATAACGATCTTTCACCTCCCTAGTTAGCTATATTTCTAGGTATTTTATTTTATTTTCATAGCAATTGTGAATGGGATTGTCCCTGATTTGGCTCTTGTCTTGACTATTGTTGGTGTATAGAAGTGCGACCAATTTTAGCACACTGATTTTGTATCCTAAGACTTTACTGAAGTTGTTTATCAATGTAAGGAGCTTTTGGGCAAATAATCTTCTCCTGAATGACTTTGGGTAAATAATCATATTAAGGCAGAAATAAAGAAGTTCTTTGAAATCAATGAGAACGAAGAAACAACATACCAGAATCTTGGGACACAGCTAAGGCGGTTTTAATAGAGAAATTTACAGCACTACATGTCCATGTAAAAAAGTTAGAAAGATCTCAATTTAACCACATAAAAACACAACTAAAAGAATGAGAGAACCAAGAGCAAACCAGTCTCAAAGCTAGCAGAAGACAAGAAATAACCAGAATCACAGCTGAACTGAAGAGATTGAGACACAAAAACCATGCAGAAGATCAGTGACTCAAGGAGCCAGTTTTTGAAAAAACTAATAAAATACATAAATCACTAATTAGACTAGCAAAAATCTGTATAATGTAAGAATAACACCGACATCTTGCAACAGAAATAAAACAAAGCTAAAGAAGATTAAATTTTACAATTCTTCTCTCACAAGGGCTCCTTCCAAAGCCCTGGCCCAAAATTTATATTAGTAACATTCTGTTCTTTTTCTTGGAGTGCCCCACAAATTGTACAAGCATCAGGCCTCTTAAAACCTAAGTCAGGCCAAGCATAGTGGCTGATGTCTGTAACCCCAGCACTTTGGGAGGCCAAGGCAAGTGAATCACCTGAGGTCAGGAGTTCAAGACCAGCCTGGCCAACATAGTGAAATGCTGTCTGTACTAAAAATACAAAAATTACCCAAGTGTGGTGGCACATGCCTGTAATCTCAGCTACTTGGGAGACCAAGGCAGGAAAATCACTTGAACCTGGGAGACAGAAGTTGCAGTGAGCCAAGATCACACCACTGTACTCCAGCCTGGGCAACAGAATGAGACTCCATCTCAAAGAAAAAAACCTAGGTCCACCTCTCCTAAAATCAAAACCCAATAAAAACAGCACAAAAATAAGAAAACCACAGTATGATTTTACTTACGAATATCAATACAAATAATCCTCAAAAAAGTCATCAAATAGAACTCAACAGCACATAAAATATAACACATTATGACCAAGTGGGTTTTATATTAGGAATGCAAGGATAATTTGGTATTAGAAATTCACTAATATAATTTATCATTATAATAGCTCTAAAAAGAAAAACCATACATCTTTATAGCTGCTGAAAAGTCATTAGTTAAATATAATACTCATTTTTCTAATTTAAAAATCCCATTAGGAATAAACAGAGTTTTCTTCCTTAACATGATAAAGGTACATCTAACTATACTAAAAAGTCTGCATTCCCCTTGTCTATTACTATGTATGAAATGCATTTAAAAAATTGTGGCTTTACAAAGACATGGAATCAACCTAAATGCCCGTCAATGATAAACCAGATAAAGAAAATGGTGTACAACGTACACCATGGAATACTATGCAGCCATAAAAAGGACAAGATCGTGTCTTTTGGGGGAACATAGGTGGAGCTGGAGGCTGTAATCCTTAAAGAACCAAAACAGGAGCTGGCAAGCACATTTCACATGTTCTCACTTACAGGTGGGAGCTAAATGATGAGAACACATGGACACACAGAGGGGACACATAGAGGGGAACAACATACACTAGGTAGGGCCTTTCAGAGGCTAGAGGGTGGGAGAGGATCAAAAAAACATAATAGGTACTAGGCTTAATACCTGGGTGATGAAATAATCTGTACAACAAATCCCCAAGACATAAGTTTACCTGTGTAACAAACCTGCACTTATACTCTGAACTTAAAAGTCCAAAAAAAAAAAAAAGTAGCTTTAAAACAATAACAATTATTCATTTTGCTTAGAAATTTGGAGGTTGCTTAGGCTTCGCTAGGCAGCTTTTTCCAGGGTCTGTCAGAGTTAAAGTCAGACAGTGGCTGTGGTTCACACCACCTCCCAATGTTTTTCACTTCAATGTCTAGTGCCCAGGCTGCAAAGACTGAAACAGCTGGGGCTGCAACAGGTAAAGCTTCTCTGGCATTCCTCTCTATGTGTGACCTCCAGGTGGGGACCTCAAGGGAGCTAGATTTTTTAAATGACAGCTGAAGGTGCCCAAAGTGAGTGTCCCAGTAGAGAGAAATTGGCATAGCCTTTTCTAATCTTCTGAGAAAGCCAACAGATCAAACTTTGTTGCACTGTATTTCTTGAGGAAGCCATAAAGACCTATCCAAGTTCAAGAAGATGCATAGATTCTACCTCTTAAAAAGAGACTGTCAGGCCAGGCGCGGTGGCTCAAGCCTGTAATCCCAGCACTTTGGGAGGCCAAGGCGGGTGGATCACAAGGTCAAGAGATCGAGACCATCCTGGTCCACATGGTGAAACCCCGTCTCTACTAAAAATGCAAAAAATTAGCTGGGCATGGTGGCACATGCCTGTAATCCCAGCTACTCAGGAGGCTGAGGCAGGAGAATTGCCTGAACCCAGGAGGCGGAGGTTGCGGTGAGCCGAGATTGCACCATTGCACTCCAGCCTGGGTAACAAGAGCGAAACTCCGTCTAAAAAAAAAAAAAAAGAGAGAGACTGTCAAAAATTTGCAAATACGTTTTAAAAGCCACTGTGTCATTATACTTAATGGGGACACACCAGAAGCATTCTGATTAAAGTCAAAAACAAAATAAGGATTCCATTATTAATTATGATTTAGTATTTGATATTATTCTAGAGTAGGGATTGGCAAACGTTTTCTATAAAAGGCTGGGTAGCAGTTATTTGTAAACCACAACGTCTCTGTCACAACCACTCAACTGTAATGCAAGAGCCATAGCTAACACATAAATGAATGGAAGTGGCTGTGATCCAGTAGAATTTTATTTATAAAACAGGTGGCAGGCTGGATTTGGCCCATGGGCTGTCATTTGTTGACCCTTGCTTTAGAGTTTCTGGCCAACACTAATTTAGAAAAACAAAGCAAGAAGTATAAAAATTGGAAGAAATGAGATAAAATTACTATTGTCTCATAAATAGTATGATATGTATCTATAAAAACAAAAAAAAATCGGCTGTAAAAATATATCATAAACAGAAAATTCAGAAAGATAAATGGGAACACAAATGAAATGCAAAAATGAATAGAACCCAAATATCCAAGTATTAGGTCATGCATGGTGGCTCACACCTGTAATCCCAGCACTTTGGGAGACTGAGATGGATGGATCACTTGAGGTCAGGAGTTCAAGACCAGCCTGGCCAACATGATGAAACCCATCTCTACTAAAAATACAAAATTAGCTTGGCGAGGTGGTGGGCACCTGTAGTCCCAACTACTGAGGAGGCTGAGGCAGGAGAATTACTTGAACCCAGGAGGCAGAGGTTGCAGTGACCTGAGATTGTGCCACTGCACTCCAGCCTGGGTGACAGAGCAAGACTCTGTTTCAAAAGAAACGAAAAAAAATACAAGCATTAGAAGATATAACAAAGGAGTAGCAATAAAAAGCTAAAATACCTAGGAGTATAACTTTAATACTCGAGAAGCAAAACTTATGAACAAACTATAATAAAATTTTTTTTAATATTCCAGAAGACCATAATTTGTTCTACAAATAAAACATATTTGTTTGTGAACCTGCAAGATAATAAAAATGCAAGTTTATATATTATAGTAGTGTTTGAAATAGAAAAAATATTGCAAACAACTGGTCTGGCAATCAAGTATGGGTTAAATTATTGTATATGCATCCAATAGAATAGTAAGCATCTCTTCAAGAAGAATGAGGAAGGCTTTTGTATACAGACGTGAAATGACATACTGACACTGAGCACAGTGGCTCACGCCTGTAATTTCAACACTTTGGGAGGCCAGGCGGGTGGATCACCAGCGGTCAGGAGTTCAAGACCAGCCTGGCCAACATAGTGAAATCTCGTCTCTACTAAAAATACAAAAATTAGCCAGGCATGGTGGTGCACCCCTGTAATTTCAATTACTCGGGAGGCTGAGGTGGAGGCATGAGAATCACTGAAATCCAGGAGGCGGAGGTTGCAGTGAGCCGAGATCACACCACTGCACTCTAGCCTGGGCAACAGAGCAAGACTCGGTCTCAAAGAAAAGAAAAAAAAGACATATTGTTAATAAAACACATGCACAAAATAAGAAAAATATACAATCTTCTACCATTTGTCTGAAAAAGGTTGAAAGTGGGAATATATAAAAATACATACATGTAGGCATTTGCTAAGATGTTTGTGAAAAGATACACAAGTGACTGAGAACATTGCTACCAGAAAGGGCAAATGGATGGCTGGGGACAGAGATGGAGAAAGATTGTCCACCAAATATTCATTCTAGGTTTTGATTATTGAACCATATAAGCGCATTAACTATTCAAAAATAAATATTATCTTTAAAATATTGTTTATACAGTAAATAAAGTTAAGTGCTTTCGAATCTTTTAAAACTTTTGTGGTTATTGCTTACTTTTCCTCACAAGGCTTTACATACCACAGGCTTTGGAGTTACACAGATGTGAAGCATATAGAGTAGCAGTTAAGCACACAAGACGCTATTGCTCCAGACCACCTGCATCTGAATCCCAGCCCTGCCAGTTAGGATCTGTGTGACCTTGAACCAATTAATTAATATCTCTGTGCCTCAGTCTACATACCTGTAAAATGGCAATATCAATAACTCCTTCATAAGATAAATGGAATTATCTCTGTTTAGCATTTTATCCAGTGCCTTGATGGAGTAACTGTGTATTATAATTATGCTGTAGTGTCTATCGAGACAAACAAGAGATGGAGGAAGAAATAGAAAAGTGAGCATGTTTCTGAGGATATTTATCTTATAGGTTAGTGAACCATAATTTTGACAGACCTTAAATTTGAAAAACACTACTCCTACTATAATCTCCTGTCGGAGCTTTGCAATGCCGGATAGAATACCTGTTTGGCTTTGTTAAAATCCACCTGTTAAATGCAGATGTTCCTAAGCTTGTTTGATAATGGTACCTAAGCTTGTTTGATAATGGTAACCTAGACACATGGAAAACCTATTATTATCTCTCAGGAAACTTTTATTTAGAGCCGAGCTTCTCAAACTTTAATATGCATATGAGCCACCTAGATTTATTCTTAAAATGCAGACTCTGATTCAGCAGGTCTGGGGTGGAGACTGAGATCCCTTTTTTCTATTTCCCAGATGAAAGGCTTTTTAGAAGCAGCTTGGGAAATGCTGACGTGTATCATACCTTTATAGACTGATGGAAGCATCTACAAGTTTCCATTCATCTCTCCATTATTCAAGTGCATTACTTGTCAACTTGTATTTAATGGCTTTTCACCTTTCACAGGACAGATTTTGTTAATTAAATGTGCGAGTTGGCTTATTATGCAGTCAAGGGGAAAAAGAAAAAAAAACAAACCTCAACAAGCCCCAATAACAGTGATAGACATCAAAACTTATAACAGTCATACATTTTGCTTCAAATGAAAACAGCAACAATAACAAATATGCTATTTTTAAATGACATTAGCGGGACACTGGTGAATTGGATATTGTGTGTATTTTTTAAATCTTAGGAGAGTGGACAGAGCCCTGGACTTGCAATTGCTTACTTTTCCCAGCTTTAATTTCATCTATAAAAGGAGAATAATAATTTGCACATCAGAAAACTAAATAGCGATCCAGTGGCTTAAGCAAGATGACCAACTAGAGGTACCTAGTGCTAATGTCCCCCTTGGAAAAGGGCCGAAACAATAAATAAGCAACTACATTTTGACTACATGGTCGAAAGGAGAGTGCTGGAGTGTAGCAAGGAAGTAGTAGAATCCTTGCGGAAACCCAGAATGGCAGCATAGGGAGGGAAACAAAGCTCTCTGCCTCTGCCACCCCATCTGCCCCACAGGGGTGGTCTCCTGGAGCCTGGAGTGACTTCTTCTTGTGTGGAAAAGATAAGCTGGAGGCTTCTAGCAGACCCTATTACCACCACAGACACTTGCAGTCATTACTACAGGAGAATCCCACAGTTCTCAAAGGCTTTGAGCCCAGGGCAGGGAGATACCTGGAGTTCATAAGGCTGTATTGCTCCAGAGAAGAACCCTACATTGTGTACCTCCTACCCACCCAAGCTTCTACAAAACAGGACCATCTTGACATGCTGCTAGTGTGTCCTGCTATGGGGCCACTAGCAACTTTGTCTCTCCATCTCTGAGTCTCTACCATTATTTTTCCATGTCTCTAACAAGTGGATGCAGTGCTCCTCTCAGAGCCAAGGTCCAGTGGAATAGCTATGACTCTGATAGCTGAGCCCACATGGGGCCCAGCCCTCCTCCCTGCCCAAGGAATAGGCAGTCCTGCACACTAGGGAAACCAGCTCAAAACTAGTGGACCTGCCACATGTGCATGCTCTTAGCTTGAGAACCAACCTGGAGCCCCTGCCTCTAGAAAGTTTGTCCCCAAGCCAGCCAACACACCATATATGTCTGCCCTTGGCCTGAGAAGCAGTCCAGTGACTCACTCAAGGCCCCAGTGAGCTTGCCTTCCAAGCCAGCTGATCAGCCATGTGCATTTCCCCTTGGACTGAGAGTCAGACAAGCACACTGCTCACAGCAAAGTCACACCACTGCTTATATGGTTTGGATCTGCATCCCCACCAAATCTCATGTTGAATGTAATCCACAATGTTGGAGGTGGGGCCTAGTCGGTCATGGGGGCAGATTTCTCATGAATGGGTTAGCATCATCTCCCTTAGTAGTGTCCTCATGATAGTGAGTGAGTCCTCATGAGATCTGGTCAGTTAAAAGTGTGTGTGCACCTCCCCACCCTCTTGCTCTTGCTCCTGCCATGTGAGACAACTGCTCTCCCTTTGGTTTCTGCCATGATTAGAAGCTTCCCGAGGCCTCCTTGTGCTGCCTGTCTAGTGCTGCCACTGGAGTACTGGAGTTCCCCACTATTATTGTATTGTTGTCTATCTCATTTATTGGGTCTATCAGTAATTGTTTATAAATTTGGGATCTCAGTGTTAGGTGCATATATGTTTAGGATTGTGACTTTTCTTGCTGGATAAAAGCCTTTTACTGTTATATAATGTCCCTCTTTGTCTTTTTTAACTGCTGTTGGCTTTAAAGTTTGTTTTGTCTGATATAAAGTTCGGTGTTCATTTGCATGAATTGCCTTTTTCCACCCCTTTAAGTTTATATGAGTCCTTGTATAGTAGGTGAGTCTCTTGAAAGCAGCAGAAAGTTCAGTGGTGAATTCTTATCCATTCTTCAGTTCTGTATATTTTAAGTGGGGCATTTAGGCCATCTACATTCAATGTTAGTACTGAGATGTGAGGTACCATTCCATTCATTTTTCTATTTGTTGCCTGTCTATCTTGGGGTTTTTGTTTTATGGGACCTGTAAAATTTATGTTTTAAAGAAGCTCTGTTTTGATGTGTTTCCAGGATTTGTTTAAAGATTTAGAGCTCCTTTGAGCAGTTCTTGTAGTGCTGGCTTGGTAACAACAAATTCTCTCAGCATTTGTTTGTCTGAAAATAATGCATCTTCCTTCATATATGTTGCTTAGTTTTTCTGGATACAAAATTCTTGACTGATAATTGTTTTGCTTGAGGAGGCTGAAGATTGGACCCCAATCCCTTCTAGTTTGTAGGGTTTCTGCTGAGATATCTGCTATTGATCAGGTAGGTTTTCCTTTATCAGTTACCTGGTACTTTTGTCTCACAGCTGTTAAGATTCTTTCCTTCATCTTAACTTTGGATAACCTGATGACAATGTGCCTAGCTGAAGATCTTTTTGCAATGAATTTCCGAGGTGTTCTTTGTGCTTCTTGTATTTGGATGTCTAGGTCTCTAGAAAGGCCAGGGAAGTTTTACTTGATTATTCCCCCAAATATATGTTCCAAGTTTAGATTTCTCTTCTTCCTCAGGAATGCCAATTATTTTTAGGTTTGGTCATTTAACATAATCCCAGACTTTTGGAGGGCTTTGTTCATATTTTCTTACTTTCCTAATTCAATTTAGTTTCAGTCCTTTGCATTTAGGTTTCCCAGGCACCTAAAAAACCAAGAAACCCTGAAGAGTGCTGGTTGACACTTTTTCAACCACATAACTTTAAAAATAAAAATAAAGTCCTATTTTATTCCATAGTATTCTGATATTTATAAATGTTTTAAAATGTATTATTCCATATACTGCTAATAATCACCTGTGAAGTAGGCAGGGTAAGAATTTGTATCTGAATTTTACAGGGGAAGACATGAGAGTACAGTAATCAAATAATTTGTACAAGGACACACACCTAGTAGGCAACAGAGCCAGAACACAAACCTGAGACCTCTGATTCCCCAGCCTGGGCTGTTTCCACTAAACCCCACTGACTTTAATGAGATACTACTAAATTCTATCTCTTCATTTCTATGCAATGTATCCCATTTTTGCCATCTTGTTTTAAGTCTTATTGCTTCATAACTCACAGTCAGAAATGTACATAATTGAATGTTGGTATTCCTGAACTTCCATCAGGGTTGATTTTCCAGCCATCACTCCTAACCTCGATATTTAATGGGTACCACCAACACACTGTCACCCCAAGTATTGATGACATTAAAAATGCATTCCATATGGGACTGGGAACAAATTCTCATACACTTTAAATTTCCAGCCCTATGGTTGTTTTTGTATGAATAACTAAAATGTATCACCAAGATTCAGGTTAAACAGTAACAATTCATTTTAACAACATATATTCCTTCAGAAAGTTTATAACTATTACATAAGCTCACAATAGAATATAGTTCCAATATTTAGTTAGAATGCAATTTATTCTGAGGAATTTTACATAATAATTTTGTGCCTTTATCCTCTCTTCTTTATAAACATATTCACTCTAAATTATCAATTTCTTACTTAAAAACATTAATAATACATTTCTCTTCTTGATATGATATCTGAAAACTGTATCAGTTCTTCTCACAGGTCAAATTATATAGAACCATAAACTGAAAAGTTTTGGGATTCAATAATATTTTCTTTTTAATGTGGTAAAATATTCTGTTGTAGAAAGTAGCAAATTTTTCAGAAACTCATAGACAAGATCAAAGAAGGGATGTTTACAGGGCTATTTAGATATGACAGGAGGAAAGGGGTGAAAGATAAAAAATTACATATTGGATACAATGTACACTGCTCAGGTTATGGGTGCACTAAAATCTCAGAAATCACCACTAAAGAACTTATCCATGTAACCAAAAACCACATATACCCCCAAAACTATTAAAATACTAAAAAATTTAAAAGGAAATACTAAAAGGAGGAAATGGCGATAACTCAGAACTAAAACTGGTTCACCAAGAGCATGACATGTCAGACTAACCTTGAGTCTTTCACTGACGGGATCACTGAACTTAAACGGATTTTATCAAAGCCTTTGACGATGACTTTCAATGATATCCTGTAGGAAATAAAATAAATATGTAGGAAATAAAATAAAATATGTTTATGAAAAAAATAACTGAAGTGACATCAGAAAGATGGTTGACTAGAAATGCCCGCACCTGCCTCCACACAAGAAAGGACTAAGACAATGAAGAAATGACTAAGGTTTGCCAGGAGTGCTGAAGGGAGCATGGTGAAGGTGTGGAGACACACCTGCGGTAAGTGGAAGTCCAGGAGGGCAGCATTGAGGCACCCAGCCTCTGCAGCCCCATCACCCAGGTCCAAATCAGATCTGCCCACATTCAGGAAGGACTTCCCATTGTGGGGGAAAGAGGAGATCTCCACCAGACTCCATTGTCACTTTACCTGCAATCCTTACATCAAAAGAATCTCAGAGTCCTCACAAGACCTGACCCAGTTTGGAGAGCTGCCAGAATTCACACAGCTGAATTGCCACAGAATCGGAGCATAAGGTATGTGCTTTCCACCCCTCACCCACCCACTGTGAGCCAAGCTGCTGTAGCATGGCACCATCTTGAAACCAGAGTCACTGCTGGAGTGTACCTGCTCTAGGGGTCAGTAGCAACTGCACCTCTCCAGCACTGGGGCTGAAACAAATTTCTTGAAACAAATGAAAATAGAAACAAGCCCAGGTGTGGTGGCTCATGCCTATAATCCCAGCACTTTGGGAGGTCAAGGCTGAGGTCAGCAGTTAGAGACCAGCCTGGCCAACATAGCGAAAATCCATCTCTACTAAAAATACAAAAATCAGCTGGGCATAGTAGCACATGCCTGTAATTCCAGCTACCTGGGAGGCTGAGGCAGGAGAATTGCTTGAATGTGGGCAGTAGAGGTTGCAGTGAGCCAAGATCATGCCATTGCACTCCAGCCTGGGTGACAAGAGTGAAATGCTGTCTCAAAAAAATAATAATAATAATAATATCAATTCTCCTCAATATCGTTGATGAACATAGAAACAAAAAATTCTCAACACAATAATAGCAAACTGAATCCAACAAAACATCAAAAAGAAAATATACCATGATCAAGTGGCATTTATCCCAGAAATTCAAGGATGGCTCAGTATGTGCAAATCAATAAATGTCAACCATCACATCAACAGAAAGGACCATATGATAATCTCAGTAGATGCAGAAAAAGTATTTGATAAAATTCAACATGGCTTTATGATAAAAACTCACAATAAAATAAGTATAGAAAAAAAGTGCCTCAACATAATAAAGACCATATATAACAAACCCATAGCCAGCATCATACTGAATGGGGAGAAACTGAAAGCTTTTTCTAAGAACTGAAACAAAACAAGGATGGCCACTCTCACCATTCTTATTCAACATAGTAGTATATGTCCTAGCTGGAGCAATTAGGCAAGAGAAAAAAATAAAGGTAATTCGAATTGAAAATAAAAAAGTCAAATAGTCCCAGTTTGCAGATAACATGACCTTATATATAGAAAAACCTAAAGACTCCACACAAAAAAACAGTTAGAACTGATAAACACATTTAGCAAAGTTGAGGGATACAAAATCAACATGCAAAAATCAGTAGCACTTAACATATGCCAACAGTGAACAATCTGAAAAAGAAATCAAACTGTTTGATGCAGAAATCTCATTATTGGGTATAAGTCCAAAGGAATATAAATTGTTCTACCATAAAGACACACACAGACACAAGGGAACAACAAACAACAGGGCCTACTTGAGGGTGGAGGACAGGTGAAGGGTGATGATCAAAAACTACCTATAAGTACTATGCTTATTACCTGGGTGATGAAATAATCTGTACACCAAACCCTTACAACACGCAATTTACCTATATAACAAACCTGCACATGTATCTCTGAATCTAAAATAAAAGTCAGAAAAGAAAAAAAAAGAAAGCAATCCCATTTGCAGTAACTACAAAAAAATAGAAAATGCCTAGGAATGAATCTAACTTAAAAAGTGAAAAAAAAAAAAAAAAAAAAGGCCGGGCGCGGTGGCTCAAGCCTGTAATCCCAGCACTTTGGGAGGCCGAGGCGGGTGGATCACGAGGTCAAGAGATCGAGACCATCCCGGTCAATATAGTGAAACCCCGTCTCTACTCAAAATACAAAAAAAAATTAGCTGGGCATGGTGGCACGTGCCTGTAATCCCAGCTACTCAGGAGGCTGAGGCAGGAGAATTGCCTGAACCCAGGAGGCGGAGGTTGCGGTGAGCCGAGATCGCGCCATTGCACTCCAGCCTGGGTAACAAGAGCGAAACTCTGTCTCAAAAAAAAAAAAAAAAAAAAAAAAAAAAAAAAAAAACACAAGAAAAACTATAAAAGTCTGATAAAATATATTGAAGACAACACTAAAATAATAGAAAGGCATTCCATGCCCATAAAGTGGAAGAATTAATGTTGTTAAAACAATACCACCCAAAGCAATCTACAGACTAAATGCAATACCTATTAAAATACCAATGGTATTCATCACAGAAATAGAAAAAAAAAATCCTAAAATGCATATGGAACCACAAAAGATTCCAAATAGCCAAAGCAATCCTAAGCAAAAAGAACAAAGCTGGAAGCCTCACACTGACTGACTTCAAAATTTACTACAAAGCTATAGTAACCAAAACAGCATGGTACTGACATAAAGAAACATAGACCAACTGAACAGAACGGAGAATCCAGATATAAATCCAAGCATTTATAGCCAATTCATCTTCAAAGAAGACACCAATAGCATACAATGGGAAAAGAACAGTTTTTTCAATAAATGGTGCTGGCTCATGTGTTCATCACAGCACTATAACATGGAATCAATTTAGGTGCCCATCAATACTGGATTGGATAAAGAAAATGTGGTACATATATAACATGGAATACTATCCAGCCATAAGAAACAATGAGATCATGCGCTTTGCAACAACATGGACAGAATTGGAGGACATTATATTAAGAGAAATAAGCCTGGCACAGAAAGACAAATATCACATGCTCTCACTCCTATGTGGGAGCTAAAAATGTAGATCTCATGAAGATAGCAAATTGATGGTTACCAGAGGCTGGGAAAAGTAGAGTGGTGGAGGGGATGAAGCAAAAAAAAAAAAAAGGAATATAAATGTAATAATTGCCACTGAACTGTGTATTTAAAATGGTAGAAATGGTAAATCTTATATGTACATTTTACCTCAATTAAAAATTAAAAATAATTTGAAAATTTTTAAAGGCACAGCATTTTGAACCCTAATAAAAAGAAGCTGCAGCATGGGCAATAGAAGCAAAAACAAACAAATGAGATTATATCAAACTAAAAAGCTTCTGTGCAGCAAAGGAAACAGTCAACAGAGTGAAAAGACAACCTACAGAATGAGAGAAAATATTTGCAAGCTACCTATTTAACAGAGGATTAACGTCCAGCATATACAAGAAATGCAAACATTTCAACAGGAAAAAAAACAACATGGTTTTAAAAATTTAATTATTTTTTATCATTTTAAAACTGGTTCTTAATATTTCAGCGTTTTATTTCCATAGGTTTTTGGGGAACAGGTGATATTTGGTTACGTGAATAAGTTATTTTGTGGTAATTTCTGAGATTTTGGTGCGCCCATCACCTAAGCGGTATACACTCAAACAATCTGATTTTTAAAATGAACAAACAACCTGAACAGACATTTCTCAAAAGAAGATATACATATGGTGGCCAACAGGCATATGAAAAAATGCTCATTATCACTAATCATGGAGATGCAAATCAAAGATGTATCATCTCACCCCAGTTAGGATAGCTGTTACCAAAAAGGCAAAAAAACAACAAATGCTGGCAAGAACTCTGAGAGAACACTTAAACACTGTTGGTGGGGGGAGGTGGTGAAAGGGGGAGGGATGGGGGAGGGGAGGGAGGAGGAGGGGGAGGGGAGGGGGAGGGGAGGGGGAGGCAGAGGGGGAAGGGGATGGGAGGGGGGAGGAGGGAGGAAGGGAGGGTCAGGGAGGGAGGATAGGGGAGAGGGGGGAGGGAGGGAGGGAGGGGAGAGGGGGGAGGGGAGGAGAGAGGGGAGGGGAGGAGGGGGGAGGGAATTAGCCTTACTGTCCCAGGAACTCAAGACAGATGCTTTAGGCTGAGCGCAGTGGCTCATGCCTGTAATTCCAGCACTCTGGGAGGCAGAGGTGGACAGATTACCTGAGGGGAGTTTGAGACCAGCCTGGCCTACATGGTGAAATCCTGTCTCTACCAAAACTACAAAAATGAGCGAAGCATGGTGGCACATGCCTGTAATCACAGCTACTCAGTAGCTGAGGCATGAGAATTGCTTGAACCTGGGAAGCAGAGGTTGCAGTGAGCCATGATCATGCCACTGCACTCCAGCCTCAGTGACAGAGGGAGACTCTGTCTCAAAAAATAATAATAATAAATAAATAAATATTTTTAAATGGCTGCTCTAAATGCTAAGTGAAATCATATGCATGTCCAAAAATGTCCAAATATTCAACCTTCTGTGTGGAGCTGTCCCATCACAGCATCCCTCTGTTCTAAATCCCTTAATGTTGCCCAACCCCACTGTTGTATTTGCAAATCTCTCACTCTAACATGCCTCATATACACCCAACATTCTAGCCAATTGAAACATTTTAGCCAATTTGAATTGCACACTATTCTCCAAACATATCCCAAACTTCCTGGTCTCTGCTTTTCTTTATGCTACAGCCTCTAAAATTTCTTCTCTCTCCCATATCACTCCTCTGCGTGGCGATGAAGCTGGAAATCGATCAGTGCACTCGGATGTGAGCTTGTTTATTTTGTGCCTTACTGATCCAGTGTTCTCCCAAGCCCCTACTCAGTGGTGAAATGGGAAGGAAAGTCTGCCTAGATTTAGCTGAATTCAGTACAGTGATCTAAATTGTCCTTTAGAACACACTTACCCTTTACGTGGAAAGCTGAATGCCCATCCCCTCAGAATGGCCATTTTCTTGCCTACCTCTCCAGCTTTTTTCTGTTGTGACACCTGAGCATGCCATGGGGAGGCGGGAAGGGGAAGCTTGCTGGATCTCCTGGTGGAAGTAAAGACTGTGGAATTCTTGAATGTCTCAGCCTCAAGGGCGGGGAGAGAAAATGAAAAGGTGAAATCTACCTTTCCCATACCCCACTCTTTCTCTTCTTTTCCTTTGCATTCCTTCTGTAAGAATCCTAATCTAGCCGGGCTTGGCGGCTCACCTCTGCAACCCCAGCAGTTCGGGAGGCCAAGACAGGCAGACCACTTGAGGTCAGGAGTTTGAGATGAGCCTGGCCAACATAGTGAAACCCTGTCTCTACTAAAAATACAAAAATTAGCTTGCCGTGGTGGCAGGTGCCTGTAATCCTAGCTATTCAACTACTCAAGAGGCTGAGACAGGAGAATCAGTTGAACCTGGGAGGTGGAGGTTGTAGTGAGCCAAGATTGTACCACTGCACTCCAGCCTGGGCAACAGAGCAACACTTTACCTCAAAAAAAAAAAAAAAAAAAAAAAAAAAAAAATCCTAATCTACCTCTTGGTAGATGGGTACCTAACACCAAAAAAAAGACCAGTGCTGAGAGCCTAAAAAAACAAGAACACATGCCGAAGCCCCTTCCTAACTTCTGCATTACACTTTTATGCTTGGACCTTGTATGTTGCATTGTTTCAGTGTTTCTTGTATCTCTTAGGGAAAGACTTAAGATGAAGAGCAAAGGAAAGGAGTGAGCCAGGCCACTCCAGCAGGGACTGAAGCAGGTGCGACGGGATGGGGAGAAGAGTGGAAAGTTGGTTGACTACAGGTTTCAAGAGAAGAAAAGGAAATAACAGATGAAGCAGAAAGCTTTGTCAGAAAGAGCACATCAGGCCAGGTGCAGTGACTCACGCCTGTAATCCCAGCACTTTGGGAGGCCAAGGCAGGTGGATCACCTGAGGTCAGGAGTTCAAGACCAGTCTGGCCCACATGGTGAAACCCTGTCTCTACTAAAAATACAAAATCTTAGCCAAGCGTGGTGGTGAGCATCTGTAATCCCAGCTACTTGGGAGGCTGAGGCAAGAGACTCACTTGAACTCGGGAAATGGAAGTTGCAGTGAGCCGAGATTGCATCATTGCACTGCAGCCTGGGTGACAGAGCAAGACTCCATCTCAAAAACAAAAAGAAAGAAAGAAATAGCACATCGTCCAGGACACCTCTGATTCTCTAGCTTTGTGCTGGGTGCCTCTCTTGCTGTGTTCCCACTGTGGTAAACCAACAGAGGCTGGACCCCAGGCAGTGAAGTCTAAAGTCGTGGAAAATTTTCCTAGGTTTTGCAAGTAGGATGGACACAGAAGGGTAATGGCTCTAAAGAGACAAATTCATAGTAACTCAGGCCACTCAGCAGACAGTGGCTGATGACCACTGACCAGAAGGGCCTCCCCAATGGTTTAGCACTGGGTGACCTTTATGCCTTTGTATGTTCTTGGAGACAGGAGCTCCAATAATGACTGAGGTTTCATTTCCTGCCAGCAAATTGATTATTTTGATTCCAATGAAATTTTTTAAAGGAAATTAAGAAATTTGATATGCTTTGTACACCTGGGTTTGTACACTAAGATCTGTTCCCACTACAGTAGCCTAGCTTATCCCTGGTGAATTTGAACCTGGAGGTGCATCTGTGCTTGCAGTCTTTTAGTGTGAGACCTTATGCTCTCCACCCAGTGTCCAGTCAGCTTGGAGATGTGCCTAGGCTACTGACTGTCCCTTATTAATAGGCAATATGTACCTAACACCTTGATAATAAACAGCAGAACATTCCCTGACTCTTTCTTTTTTTTCTTTTTTAAGACAGAGTCTCACTCTGTTGCCAGGCTGCAGTGCAGTGGCACGATCTCGGCTCACTGCAACTTCCGTCTCCCAGGTTCAAGCAATTCTCCTGCTTCAGCCTCCCGAGCAGCTGGGACTACAGGTGTGCACCACGCCCATTAAGTTTTGTATTTTTAGTAGAGACAGGGTTTCACCATGTTGGCCAGGATGGTCTCCATCTCTTGACCTTGTTAATCACCCACCTCGGCCTCCCAAAGTGCTGGGATGACAGACGTGAGCCACCACGCCCAGCTGACTCTTCCTTTTTAAGGCACAGAATTCATGCTAGGAGATATATATCATATATTTATACATATAACGTTGTGTGATGCTATTTTATATCTATGTAAAATATAGACATTTTGTGTGATGCTACTTTATCTATAAAATAGTATCATGTAGTATAATATCTTGCCCAGTTCCAACAGTGCTGTAGACTTCATTGAGCTTATCTGTGAGCATCTTCAGCAAGTGATTCCTCTCTTTTCTCCCTCAACCCAGCCGTCAAGTTCCACACACTCAAAGCTTGAGGCAGGTTCCTGAATATATATGTTAGACAAATGTGTTCAAGACTAAAGCCCTCAGAGATTCCTGAGACTCTAAGCATCCTAAGGCCCTTCACATTCTGACTTCAAACTACCTTTCCGGTTTGTCTTTCAGCACCCACTTGCTGTGTGAAGACACACACACACACACACACACACACACACACACACACACAAGCACACACAACCATACACAAACATGCAAACACTACAATTTGCCCACATCCAGCAGCTTCCCTTTCTTGAATGTGCCACAGTCACTTACACCTTTGTGTCCCTACATACACACAGTATTCTTTCTTGGGAATGCCCTCCTGTTTCTGTCCCCCTCCACCTGATTAACACCAACTGAAACGTCAAAATGCATCTCAGATGTCCCTCCCTCTCCTGAATCAGGACAAGTTAGAACTCCCTAGTCTCTGGGCTTAGAGTGTTTAGAGAACACTTTGTTCCATAGTGCATACATTTGATAGCAACTGGTTTATCTGCCCGGTCACTAACCCATCAGCTCCCATAGCATCTACTATGTGTGTGTATTTTTGGATTCCTAGTTTATTGCAGTATCAAGCACAGAGTAAGCACAGAGTAAGCACTTTATATATATTTCCTATATAAATGAGTGACTGAATAAAGGAGGTGATCAGGAAGTCAAAGGGAGTACATTGCCCACTATAGAAATTAAATGAATTTGGATGAGATGCTCACATTCAATCCTATTTTAATAGCTTCCCAAATAAATTTTTCCTTATGTTTTTCTTTTTTAATTAAAAAAATTAAAATTTAATTTAATATAGAGATGAGCTTTTGCCATGTTGCCCCAGGCTGGCTCACACTCCTGAGCTCAAGCAACTCACTCATGTCAGCCTCCAAAAGTGTTGGGATACAGGCATGAGTTACCACACCCAGCCCAAAAACATTTTTAAGTGGATATTTTTCATACACTAATGCCATTCCTGGGCCTTATCCTAAAGAAAATATTTTTGATGCATTTAGTTATAGCATAGATTTATTTCGTATAGCACTCTTTTTTTTTTTTTTTTTTTTTTTTTTTTTTTTTTTTTTGAGACGGAGTCTCGCACTGTTGCCCGGGCTGCAGTGCAGTGGCATGATCTCAGCTCACTGCAAACTCTGCCTCCCGGGTTCAACCTCTGCCTTAGCCTCCAGAGCAGCTGGGATCACAGGCACCCGCCACCACACCCAGCTAATTTTTGTATTTTTTAGTAAAGGCAGAGTTTCACTATGTTGGTCAGGCTGGTCTCAAACTCCTGACCTCGTGATCGGCCCCTCTTGGCCTCCCAAAGTACTGGGATTACAGGCAAGAGCCACTGTGCCAGGCCCATATATCGCTCTTGAGCATAGAAAAAACAAGAAAATACCTACCAAATTAACCAAGGTATTTTTTAAACTTCTTGTTCAGACTGCAACTGTTCAGAATGCCTCAGAGTTGTTGATATCTGTATTTTCCCACATACTATTTATGGCCTTATGTACCATCAATGGCATTAGCCATTAAATGTTTCTAAAACGATGGAATAACTTGTAATTTTTGCCTGCATTTTCACTTCTGTGATCATTAAAATGCTCACTGCACTTGCATTTGGAGAGTATTGTGACTTACACATTTTATAAGTACATGCTGTTCACTTGAAAGGCTGGTGATTTTTGGCCATTGCAAGTAAGTGGTTTTCTGCTTTTGCAGCACCAATAATAATTAGCTTTTTAACTTTCACCATTAAGGAGCCTCATATGCTTAACTTATCACAGTCTTTTTGCAAAGAAACAATTTCACAGATCTCTTTCACCATGTAGTGGAGAATCCAGTCCAAAGGAATAATATTCATCTTCTCCATTACCAGATGGAGTCAGGGTTCTCCAGACAAACAGGAGCAATAGGACATGTACATAGATAGATGAAAGAGGGTAATGGTGGCTGAGAAGTCCCATGACAGGCTGTTTGCAAGTTAGAGACCCCAGAATACTGGTAGCATGGCTCCATCGAAGTCCAAAGGCCTCAGAATCAGGGAAGCCAATGGTGTAACTCTTGGCCCAATGCTGAAAATCTCAGTACCCAGGGGTCCCCTGGTGTAAGTCCTTGAGTCCAAAGGCCAGTGAATTTGGACTTCTGATGTCCAAGGTAGCACCAGTAAAACCTGTCCCAGCTCTCAGACAGAGAACAATTCGTCTTCTGTAATTGTTTTTTCTGGGCTCACAGCAAACTGGATGGTGCCCGCCAGCACTGATGGCAGATCTTTCCCGACTGGTCCACTCAGACCACACACTAAGCTCCTCTGGAAACACCTTCACAGGCACACCTAAAATCATGCTCTCCCAGGTTTCTAGGTATTTCTTTTCCCAGTCAAGTTCACTCTAAAATCAACTTCACAAATCTACCCCTTGTCAACTGGCACTCATATGCATCTCCTTCAGCCATACTTAATTTCCAAATAAAGGCGGTAACAGGGTCATAGTTCCACCTAACATAGCACAAACGTGGTTTACGGGATCTTAGATGCTAGAATTTTTAGATTTTGTGAATTTTAGTTTTTAGAGATTTCAACAACTGGGATTAAGGCATTCGGACTGTCTTTGGGGATTATGATCCAAATTCAAGCCAGTACATATACGGAATATGGCAGTGTGAAAAATACTTCATTAACTGTGACTTCACTTGACTCTCATAATATTCCTCTGAGACTTCATCCTTGTTAAGTTCCTGACGTTAGTGATGGAGCCAGGACTGAGCCACTGTGAACTAGATTACTAGCTTTCCTCTTTCTCATTGCTTCCAGTCATAGGCATTGTCCAAAGTTCTGGACTCTGGCAGACATTCCTGAGGTGTCTTTGAGATCACTACTCTGACCTTGCTCCAGTTTTCCCTTGCATTTATCCACCTGAGTTTTTTTGTTTGTTTGTTTGTTTTTTTTTTTTGATATCTCCAATCATGGGTACAACTGAGCTCTTCATCAGCTCCTACCACTGCCTCCTCTTTCTCCTATTTCTGATCATGAGGCCAGCTCCCTTCCAGTCAGAGAAGTCAGAGTCTCTGTCCACTTTCATTCTGAACATTCCTTAACATTCAGCTCCGTCTCCACACCATGTCTTGTATCCATCTCCATTCTCCTGCTCTGTGGCAGGCTCCTAGGGCCAGGTACTTCTTCCATTCTGACAATGTCCTAACAAACACCCCTCCAACCCATTCTGCCTGCTTCTGGGACCAGACCCACAAGACATCTGGGGCTCCACATTCACTACCAAATATCAATCCACTCTTTGTCCTAAATCCTCACTGATTTATTTTCTGATGAGTTGTAGTCATGAGCCAAATGCAATCCCCTCCCCCATCCTCTGAAACCTGCTCATACCTGCAGGCCCCTTTCAGACTCTGTGTCTTCGTCAAAGGTCAGCAAACTATGGCCTGTGGTCCAAAGTGACCTGCTGCCGAGCAAAGGATGGCTTTTGCCTATTTAAATAGCTGAAAAAAATCAAAAGAAGAAAACCATTTTGTGACACATGAGAATTAAGTGAAATTCAAATTTCAGTGTCTATAAGCAGGGTTTTATTGGAACACAATCGTACCCATCTGTTTACCTACTGCCTATGGTTAGTTTCATGCCACAGTGGCAGAACTGAGGAGTCACCACAGAGAATACACAGCTCATGAACCCAAAATAGTGACCATCTGGTTCTTTACAGAAAAAGGTTTGCCAATTTCTAGTCTATGCTATGATCTTGCCAATCTTGATGACTACACTGGTTTTTAAAATACTTCTGATACATATTGTAAATGTTTCTCTGTTTGTCACTTCGGATGTTAATTGCTTAATGTCTATAAGTTTTTACTTTTGTGAGATCAGTTCCATCTGTGTGTGCATTTATGATTTACCCTTCCTTTCATGCTAGAAAGGTCTTGGCTGGACATGGTGGCTCATGTCTATAATCCCAGTACTTTGGGAGGCAGAGGTGGGTGGATGGCTTGAGGTTGGGAGTTTGAGACCAGCCTGACCAACATGGAGAAACCCCATCTCTACTAAAAACAAAAAATTAGCTGGGCGTGGTGGCTCATGCCTATAATCCCAGCTACTTAGGAGGCTGAAGCAGGAGAACTGCTTGAACCCAGAAAGTGGAGGTTGCAATGAGCAGAGATCATGCCATTGCACTACAGCCTGGCCAACAAGAGTGAAACTCCATCTCAAAAAAAAAGAAAGAAAGAAAGAAAGGTCTTACCTGTGTTGATCACATTAAAATACTCATATTTTCTTCTAATTTTTTTTTTAAGAAATGGGATCTCCCTATGTTGCCCAACATGGTCTTGAACATCTGGGCTCAAGTGATCCTCCTACCTCGACCTCCCAAAGTGCTGGAATTACAGGTGTGAGCCACCACGCCCAGCCCTTCTAATTTTTTAGTGATTTATTTTCAATCTTTTCACTTTTTCCCAAATACGTGATTTCTGTTGGTAACTGCTATGAATTAAAGAAAATTAGCTTTTATTCGAATCATGATCCAATTGTTCTAGCACCATTTGTTGAATATATTTTCCTGATGATGGGAAAAACTGCCACTAAAATACACTGGGTGCCAAGTACCATGGTTCACACCTATAGCCCCAGCTATTCAGGAGGCTGAGGCTGGAGGATCACTTGAGCCCCGGAGTTCAAGGCTGCAGTGAGCTATGATCACACCAATGCCCTCCAGCCTGGACAATAGAGCAAGTGTCTGTCACTAAAACAATAAAATGCAACAAAATAAAATAAAATACACTAAGTGCTTTGGGGCTTGCCTGTCTCTGGACTCTCAATTTGTAACCACCTGACAAGTTCTCTTTGTCCATTGTCTAGACACAGCCAATTTATCAAGACAGGGGAATTGCAATAGAGAAAGAGTTAAATTCACACAGAGCCAGCTGTACAGGAGACCGGAGATTTATTATGACTCAAATCAGTTTCCTCAAAGACTTGGAGGTTGCAGGTTTTTCAAAGATAGTTTGGTGGACAAGGGGTTAGGGTAAGAGACATGCTGATTGGTTGAGTTGGAGCTGAAATCATAGGGAATGGAATCTGTCTTATGTTGAGTCAGTTCCTGTGTGAGGGCCACAGGACTAGTTGGCAAGTCCAGGTTGGTAGAATGTAAAAACCATCCAGTTGCCAGAAATGTAAAAACCTAAAAAGACATCTCAAAAGGCCAGTCTTAGGTTCTACAATAGTTATGTTATCTTCAAGAGTAATTGAGGCTGGGTGCTGTGGCTTACACCTGTAATCCCAGCGCTCTGGGAGGCTAAGGCAGGCAGATCACTTGAGGCCAGGAGTTCAAGACCAGCCTGGCCAACATGGTGAAACCCTGTCTCCACTAACAATACAAAAATTAGCTGGGTATGGTGGCACACACCTGTAGTCCCAGCTACTCAGGAGGCTGAGGCCTGAGAATCGCTTGCATGAGGGGAGGCTGAAGTTGCAGTGAGGCAAGATTGCATCACTGCCCTCCAGCTTAGGCAACAGAACAAAACTCACTCAAAAAAAAAAAAAAAAAGTAATCGGGCAAGTTACGAATCTTATGACCTCCAGAATAATGGCTGGTAATTATTTGGAATTCAAGCCCCTCTCAGCCTAACTTGGTGGCTTTTCATTCGTTTTACAACAATTTAGTTTGGGGGAAGGGCCCTTATCATTTAAGCAATAAACCAAATATCTCTCAAAGAAATTTGGCTTGACCCACGCCCAGGAATGAGCAAAGAAAGCCAACCCGTGAAGCCAGAAGCAAGATGGAGTCAGCCATGTCAGATTTCTCTCATTGTCATAATTTTCTCAGTTATAATTTTTCTGCAAAGGCAATTTTATATTCTGTGCCACTACTCTATTTTGGCAGTCCTACATATGTTTTAAATATGATAGCATTAGATATTTTAATACCTGCTTAAGAATTCCCTTTATTGCTCCATGTTTCAAATTATACTTAACATTTTCCTCTGTTCTTTCTCTTAGGTGAAGTTTAGAGGTGCAAAACAATTGTTTGTGGTTTTGATTACATGTTAATTTTAGAAGAATTGCCATCCAAACTTTATATAGTTTATATAGATTCTCCAAAGCTAGGCATATACTAACACAATTAATGTCCCAATAATCCTATTAGGTAAATACAATTATTCATTCTCATTTTACAGATGAGGAATCTAAGTTACCCCAGTACTACAGTTCAATATCACAGACCCCACAGGTTAAGAGGTACAGATTCCATTAATATTGCTCTCACAAGTTCAGTGGACCCCAGGCCACCCATACTTCTGACCAATTGAATACAAATTCAGGGGTTCCCACAACATTCTCAGGTTTGATAACGTACTATAATTACTCATCAAACTCAGGAGTACACTATATTTGTAATTAGAGTTTTATTGTAAGTATATAAGTTAGGACTAGTCACATGAAAAGACCATAGAGTAAGATCTGGAAGGGTCCAAAATGCAGAGCTTTTGTGCCCTCTCCCTGTGGAATTAGGATGTGCTACCTTTTAGCACATGGATGTGTTCACCGTCCAAGAAACTCCACTAAGCTTCAGTGTCCAGAGATTTTATTGGGATTTCCTTACATGGCATGATTGATGGACCCATTGGTGATATGATTAAACTAAATCTCTAGCCCCCCAAATCTCCCCTGAAGAGGTTGAACAGATATCACCCCACTCACAGCTCAAACCCTCTAGTCTCATGCTTGATCTTTCTGACATGACCAGCTCCCAACCTGAGTCATCTCACTAGCATTAATTTAGGTATGGTCCAAAGAGCTCATGAATAACAAAGGCATTTCTATTGCTCAGGAAACCCAAGGATTTAAAATCTTTCTTTTAGCAGTCAGGTGAATTGGTCAGTCAAATTCTTTATTCTAACAAATGGGCACAAAAAGATTAATCACTTTCCCAAGGTCACATAGTAAATGATTGAGATGGCTTCACACTCAAAAAATGTGATCCAGAGATTACCTTGTTTTTTTTTTTTTTTTTAAGATGGAGTCTAGCTTTGTCACCCAGGCTTGAGTGCAATGGCATGATCTTGGCTCACTGGAAATTCCAAGGCTGTTCAAGCGATTCTCCTGCCTCAGCCTCCCAAGTAGCTGGGATTACAGGTGCCCACCACCATGCCTGGCTAATTTTTGTATTTTAGTAGAGACGGGGTTTCACCTTGGTGGCCGGGCTGGTCTTGAACTCCTGACCCCAGGTGATCCACCCACCCCAGCCTCCCAAAGTGCTGGGATTACAGCTGTGAGCCACTGTGCAGCCACACTTTTCTATTTGTTAAAAAAAAAAAAAAAAAAAAAAAGGTATGGAATGCTTCCCGAATCTGTGTCATCCTTGCCACACATGCTAATCTTCTCTGTAGCATTCCAATTTTAGCATATGTGCTGCTGAAGCGAGCACACATTATGCACTTTATTAGGACACACATACCAAGTGGTAGTGCCCAAGCTTAATTTGTACAGCCACTAGTTAAAGACAACCCAAGACACATGCAGCCACCAGAAAAGTGCTGTGATGATGCTAAAATCAGGCGATCAACGTCCTCCTAAGCCAGGAAAACATGAAACAAATGTGGGAGGTCCATTGGAATCCTCAAGAGCCAGAAACAAGTGAAATAATGACTTTTTTTTTTTTTTTTTTTTTTTTTTGAGATGGAGTTTTGCTCTGTCACCAGGCTGCAATGCAGTGGTGCAATCTCGGCTCACTGCAACCTCCGCCTCCTGGGTTCAAGCAATTCTTCCGCCTCAGCCTCCTGAGTAGCTGGGACCACAGGTGCATGCCACCACGCCCGCTAATTTTTTTGTATTTTCAGTAGAAATGGGGTTTCACTGTATTGGCCAGGATGGTCTCAATCTCTTGATCTCGTGGTCCGCCCGCCTCGGCCTCCCAAGGTGCTGGGATTACAGGAGTGAGCCACCTTGCCCGGCCAATAATGACAATTTTTAATTAGCAAAATGTTTGATTTAAACTGGGCCTTAAAGTTTTGAATACAGTGCTTTAACTGCAAGTCCCTATTCTGAAATATTTCAGAGTCCTCAGATATTTATAAAATATTTGCATGAAGTGTTTTAGACCAGTGGTTCTCAAATATCAATTCTTAAATCAGTACCAAACTTTGATAAATTTTTCACCCTTTTGTAACAAAATTATAAAAGAAAGAAAGATATAATGATCAATCCATTAAGCTAATATTCATTTAAAAGGATTGTCCTTTTTCTCTCTCTCTTAGGAAAAACAAACAAATACACAAACAAACACTTTCTCTTTCACTTTGGGAGCTTCCCTACACATGCTCTTTGGAAGTTATTATCCTTTAGAGGTAAGAGGACACCAAATAAAGATGCATTTTTTAAAAAATTAACAAGAAAAAGCTGGCAACCATGCATTGCCTTTATTTATTCTGGATTTTATTAGGGTTTTTTGTTTGATAAGTTGATTGTTCTCTTGTTTAGTTTTATAATTCATAAAAATATTGATCCAGGTGAAGTGTGGAAAAAATTAAAAATTAAAATGTAAAAATCTTGGGAGCCCTACAGTTCGGTTTACAAGCTGCAGGTGCCTCTTTGTCCACCAGATGGCAGGGTAGCTCTGCAGGTAACTTCTGGCGCCGCCTGCTGCTGCCTCTCTCTACCTTCGCCCTGGACAGGCAGTGCCAGTTCATCTTTCAGACAATACCCTCCGTCCTGTCTTTAGGATTTTCCCCCAAATAATATTTTCAGTAGAAGTATTTTACATCTCATCCTAGAAATGAATTTCTGCAACAGTATTGTATGTAGGCTTGCCGGGTTTTTTATTATTATTATTATTCCCTATAAATCTTTATTAATAAAGATTTAACAAAGCCCTATCCCAGCAGTTCAGAGGTACAGTAAGTGGAGGTGAGGAAAGACGGAACTGATCCTAAATGTTTATTCGTCTCCTAAATCACCACTGACAGCGACACACACACACGACCCTTAGAATGCGTAGGGGCAGAGGCACAGGGCGCAGGACAGGAAGGAAAGGGTAGTTATAGCCTGGCCGGGAGGAACATGGTTCCTTAGGTCTGGAAAATAGCAGTATTGCCACATAGTAAAAACAAAGAGGCGCGCCATACTGCCACCCAGTGGTGTGAACTGTTTCTTTCCAGACTCATGCAAATGAGACCCTGCTTTTTATGCTTCTGATGGTGGCTGAGATCCTGCTCTCAAAGAACTGCATTACACACTAGGCTTGCTCCTACCAGTACCTGACACCGGTGTCAGGCCCAGCCCGGTGCTCGGCGTATTCATTGACCGTAGTCGGAAGCACAGCCTTGTCCTGATGTACAGCATGTGAGGACTTGATCTCCAAACTTACCATCTTACAGCTCCAGTTAATACCACAGCAGACCATTCATGCGCCTAGGAATTACCCTAGGGCCCTGCTATGATTTGGGCAAGAGACTCATAATTATCTTACTTCACTGGCTGCATAAAAAGTCCCAAATCTTCCTGCCATCACTTCCTCACCTTGGCCTCTGGGACACGAGCACAGAGCCTAGGAAAAGACCTGGGGACACCTCTAGCTTCAGATAAAGGGAATATCGAGGGGCTCTGTTTCCTCCTACCTCCTCAGCATGGACTAGGGACATTTTCAGAGCAACTGAGCTAAGCTGCAGCGTCCTCCTCTTCTCTTCTGATACGGTTAGGCTTTGTGTCCCCCGCCCCCAAACCTCATCTTTTCTCTTTTGTTCTTCTCAGCCACTCAGAGAGATATGTATATAACCTGTCTCCTTTTTTAATTTGTATTTTAATTTAAGTTCTGGGATGCATGTGCAGAACGTGCAGGTTTGTTATGTATACATAGGTATACATGTGCCATGGTGGTTTGCTGCACCTATCAACCCATCATCTAGGTTTTAAGCCCTGCAAGCATTGAGTATTTGTCCTAATGCTCTCCCTGCACCTGTCCCCCACCTCATGGCAGGCCCCGGTGTGTGATGCTCCCCTCCCTGTGTCCATGTGTTCTCATAATCCAACTCCCACTTATGAGTGAGAACATGAGGTGTTTGGTTTTCTGTTCTTGTGTTAGTTTGCTGAGAATGATGATTTCCAGCTTTAACCATGTCCTGCAAAGGGCATGAACTCATTCTTTTTTAGGGCTGCATAATATTTTATGGTGTATATGTGCCATATTTTCTTTAACCACTCTATCATTGATGGGCATTTGAGTTGGTTCCAAGTCTTTGCTATTGTAGATAGTGCTGCAATAAATATACACGTGTATGTGTCTTTATAGTAGAATGATTTATAATCCTTTGGGTATATACCCAGTAATGGGATTGCTGGGTCAAATGGTATTTCTGGTTCTAGACCCTTGAGGAATAGCCACACTGTCTTCCACAACGGTTGAACTAATTTACACTCCCACCAACGCTATAAAAGTGTTCCTATTTCTCCACAGCCTCACCAGCATCTATTGTTTTCTGACTTTTTAATGATTGCCTTTCAAACTGGCATGAGATGGTATCTCATTGTGGTTTTGATTTGTATTTCTCTAATGACCAGTGATGATGAACTTTTTTTCATATGTTTTTTGGCCACATAAATGTCTTCTTTTGAGAAATTACCCAGTCTCAGGCAGTTCTTTATCAATGGGAAAATGGACTAATACACCTTCCTCTTGTGTTTTTCTTCTGCTTCCCAGAGCACCTCTCTTCTAAACTGGGGAATTTGACAAACCTGAGTTCAAATTTAGATGATCTCCCTCGCTAGCTGGATGACATTATGCATGATAAGGTTTCTTGACCTCATTTCTCTCTCTCTCTCTTTTTTTTTTTTTTTTTGAGACAGATTCTTACTCTGTCACCCAGGCTGGAGTGCAATCTCAGCTCACTGCAACCTCCACTTCCCGGGTTCAAGTGATTCTCCTGCCTCAGCCTCCCAAGTAGCTAGGATTACCAGTGCCCACCACCACATCTGGCTAATTTTTGTATTTTTAGTAGAGACGGGGTTTCACCATGTTGGCTAGGCTGGTCTCAAACTCCTGATCTTGTGATCTGCTCACGTCGGCCTCCCAAAGTGCTGGGATCACAGGCGTGAGCCACCATACCTGGCCTCATTTCTCATCTTTAACATGAAGATGCCAGAACCTCACCAAGGCCTCTTATGGGGCTTCACTCTCTCAGTCTAACCTTTTCATAAACAGTACCCCCACATTTCCAAATTGCATGCTCAGTTCCTGCGTTCCAATTGAAATTCACTTTTCTTCAATACCAGGCTACATCAGTTTTCAAGAAAGCAAGTTCATTGAATTAATTTACAATAATGTGAAAATGAATAATAACAGCCTCTCCTTCCTAGGGTCAAATAATTCCATCAAAATTGTAGAACTACCACCAGGCATGGTGGCTTATGCCTATAATCCCAGCACATTGAAAGGCCAAGGCTGATGGATCACCTGAGGTCAGGTGTTCGAGACCAGCCTGGCCAACATGGTGAAACCCCATTTCTACTAAAAGCTACAAAAATTAGCTGGGTGTGGTGGCAGGTACCTGTAATCCCAGCTACTCGGGAGGCTGAGGCAGGAGAATCACTTGAACCCAGAGGCTGAGGTTGCAGTGAGCCGAGGTCTGCTGGAGTGAGCCACCGCACTCCAGCCTGGGTGACAAGAGCAAGTGCTTGTGTCAAAAAAAAAAAGAAAGAAAGAAAGAAAGAAAGGAAGGAAGGAAGAAAAGAAAGAAAGAAGGAAAGAAAGAAAGAAAGAAAGAAAGAAAGAAAGAAAGAAAGAAAGAAAGAAAGAAAGAAAGAAAGAAAGAAAGAAAGAAAGAAAAATTTTAGAACTACCAAACTTTAGAAGGGGGTGGTCCACAGAGGTCATCTGGTTCCAATCCCGTATTCTCCAGATGACTCATCTGAATCCTGAAGACACTAAGCAGATGGCCCGAGCCACAGAAGATTTTATAGAAGGGCCCAGACAAGAAGAAAACAGATGCAGCATACTGATCTCTCCACCAGAATACGTGCAATCCTCCACGCTGCCTTGGGGATTCCAATCCTGCCTATCGTCCTTGGCTTCCTTCCATTATCCATTTCTGAACCCATAAGCACAATTTTCCTATCCACCTTCCTAATTATCCTCATCTCATGTGGGTGGCAGAAAGTATTCACATTTTCTAGGCTTCATGGCTTAGAACTCCTTAGAGAATAGTTCCCAGTTTCTACATCCAAGATAAGTAAGTATGGAGTTATTTTATAAGAACAGGACATTTCTGGAAGAGAGAAACCTGCATGAGCAAAGGCATACAGGTGTGAGTGTGCATACCAGTGAATCTAAGACTGTGCAGTCTGCATGAATACCAAATGAAAGGAAACAGAGCAGGTGTAAGTTTCAAGTGTGAGACTGGCAAGCAACCTGTTACATATATCAACAGTTCATTCTTTTTTCTTGCTGAGTAATATTCCATAGTTTATCTATATGTGGGTTGTTTCCAGTGTTTGACTATTACAAATAAAATTACTGTAGGTGTTTGTGTATAGGATCTGTATACATGTGTTTTAATTTTTCTAGGGTAAATCTCCAGGAATGAGAATTCTGGGGCATATGGAGAGCATATAATAATTTACAAGAAATTTTCAAGACAGGGTACGGTGGCTTATGCCTGTAATCTCAGCACTGAGAGGAAGAGGTAGGAGAATGTCTTGAGGCCAGGAGATCAAGATCAGCCTGGGAAACAAAGCGAGATCCCTTCTCTACAAAAAATTAAAAATTAAAATTAAATAATTTTCCAAACTTTTTCCAGAGTGGCAATATCACTGTTCACTCGTACCAGCAATGTACAGAAGTTCCAGTTGTTTCACACCCCTCTCAGCACCTAGCACTCTCAATATTTTAATTTTAGCCTCTCTAGCACATGTACAGAGGTATATCACTACGGTTCTCCTTTGCATTTTCTGGTTTTTTTTTTTTTTTTTTTTTTTTTTTTGAGACAAAATCTTGTTCTGTTGCCCAGGCTGGAGTGCAGTGGCATGATCTTGGCTCACGGGAGCTGCTGCCTCCTGGGTTCAAGCAATCCTCCTGTCTCAGCCTCCCAAGTAGCCAGGATTACAGGTGCATGCCACCATACCTGGCTAATTTTTGTATTTTTAGTAGAGATGGGGTTTTACCATGTTGCCCAGGCTGGTCTGGACCTCCCAGTCTCAAGCGATCCGCCTGCCTTGGCCTCCCAAAGTGCTGGCATTGCAGGTGTGAGCCAGCACAGTAGAAAATGCCTACTTTGCATTGTCTTAATGGCAATGTTGAACATCTTTTCGTGAGCTTATTTGCTACCATATATCCTCACCAATAAAGCATCTGTTCAAGCTTCTGCCCATTTTTTAATTTGCTTGTCTTACTGATAAGTTTTGAGCATACTTCATATATTCTGGATACAAGTAGTTTGTCGGATATGTGATTTACAAATGTGTCTCCTAGTCTAGAACTCGTCAATCTCTTAACAAGTTCCTTTCTACCAACATAGGCCTAGTGCAGTAGCTTACCCCTGTAATCCCAACTCTTTGGGAGGCTGAGGTGAGAGGACTGCTTCAGGCCCAGAGTTCAAAGTTGTAGTGAGCTATGATTGCACATCTGCACTCCAACCTGGGTGACAGAGTGAGACCCTGTCTCAAAAAACAAAAAAAAAGTTGTTTACTAATACGTAAGCCTCTTTATACACACACCCTTGGGTCATAATTACCTTATATATACATCTACATGCATTGAAACTCCATCAAACAATGTTGTGATTTTTGCTTTTAAACATCAATGCATCGTAAAGAACTCAAAAGGAGAAGAATATTCTTGTAAATGTACCTGATATTTATCATTTCTATTTCCTCTTCTTTCACTTGTTTTGTTTTGTTTTGTTTTGTTTTTTTGAGATGGAGCCTTACTTTCCCAGGCTGGAGTGTAGTGATGCAATCTTGGCTCACTGAAATCTCTGACTTTCTGGTTCAAGCAATTCTCCTGCCGTAGCCTCCCGAGTAGCTGGGATTACAGGCATGTACCACTGTGCCTGGCTAATTTTTGTATTTTCTTTTTTTTTTTTTCATTCACCTAATACATTTAATTTTTGTATTTTCAGTAGAGACAGGTTTCACCCTGTTGGCCAGGCTGGTCTCAAACTCCTGGCCTCAAGTGATCCACCTGCCTCAGCCTATTAAAATGCTGGGATTACAGGCATGAGTCACCGCACCTGGCCCTCTAACTTCATTTCTGATGATCCCAAAGTTCTTCTGCTTTTTTAATTTGTTTGTTTAATTTTGTCTAATTTTGTTGTCTAACAAACTTCCTTTAGCAATTCTTTTAGTATGGGTCTGCTGGCAATGAATTTTATTTTATTCTATTCTATTCTTTTTTATTTTTGCCTGAGAATACCTTTATTTCATCTGCATTTCTGAAAGGTGCTTTTGCTGCATTTGGAACCCTGGGTTACCAGTTCTTCCAGCACTTTGAAAGTGTGTCGTTTTCCATCTGGCCCCATGGTTTCTGATGAAAAATCCATAGTTGTTTAAATTGTTGTTTCCCTACAGTAACATGGTGTTTTTCTCTGGCTACTTCCAAAAATTATTTTTTCTTTTCTCCTTTTTTTTGAGACTGAGTCTCACTCTATTGCACAGGCTGGAATACAAACAGCATGATCTCGGCCCACTGCAACCTCCGCCTCTTGGGTTTAAGCGATTCTCATGCCTCAGCCTCCTGAGTAGCTGGGATTACAGGCGCCCACCACCGCACTCGGCTAATTTTTGTATTTTTAGGAGAGACGGGTTTCACCATGTTGGCCAGGCTGCTCTCAAACTCCTGACCTCAAGTGATCTGCCCACCTTGTTCTCCTAAAGTGCTGGGATTACAGGCATGAGCCACCACACTCAGCCAATTATTTTTTTCTTGTCTTTAGTTTTCAGGAATTTGATCATGGTGTGTCTAGATGTGTATTTCTTTGGGTTTATCCTGTTTGAGGCTCACTGAGTTTCTTGAGTCTGCAGATTTACATCTTTCACCAAATTTGGGAAGTTTTCAGCCATTAACACATCAAACATTTTTTAAAAGCTACACATTTTTCTCTGTCCTTCTAAGAAACCAATGACATGAATGGTAGAAGCTTTGTTCTTTTATGTTTTTCTCTATGTTGTTCATATTGTATAATTTTTACTGGTCTATCTTCATGTTTATTGACTTTTGTCATCTCCATTCTGTTATTGAATGTATCCAGTGTTTTTTAAATTCATTTATTATATTTTTCAGTTCTAAAATTTCTATTTGGCACCTCTTCATGTCTTCTATTTCTTTGCAGCATGTTTTTATTTTCTTGCTCATTTCTTTTTTTTTTTTTGAGACGGAGTTTTGCTCTTGTTACCCAGGCTGGAGTGCAATGGCGCGATCTCGGCTCACCGCAACCTCCGCCTCCTGGGCTCAGGCAATTCTCCTGCCTCAGCCTCCTCAGTAGCTGGGATTACAGGCACACGCCACCATGCCCAGCTAATTTTTTGTATTTTTAGTAGAGACGGGGTTTCACCATGTTGACCAGGATAGTCTCGATCTCTTGACCTCGTGATCCGCCCGCCTCGGCCTCCCAAAGTGCTGGGATTACAGGCTTGAGCCACCACGCCCGGCAGGAACACTTTTACACTGTTGGTGGGAGTGTAAATTAGTTCAACCATTGTGGAAGACAGTGTGGCGATTCCTCAAGGACCTAGAAATAGAAACTCCATTTGACCCAGCAATCCCATTACTGGGCATATACCCAAAGGATTATAAATCATTCTATTATAAAGACGCATGCACACGTATGTTCACAGCAGTACTGTTTACAATAGCAAAGACCTGGAACTAACCCAAATGCCCACTGACAATAGACTGGACAAGGAAAATATGGCACATATACACCATGGAATACTAGGCAGCCATAAAAAATGATCAGTTTGTGTCCTTTGTACAGACATGGATGAATCTGGAAACCATCATTCTCAGCAAACTGACACAAGAACAGAAAACCAAACACCACATGTTCTCATTCACAGGTGGGAGTTGAACAATGAGAACACATGGACACAGGGAGGGGAGCATCACACCCCAGGGTCTGTTGGGGGGTGCCAAGGGAGGGACAGTTAGGGGGTGGGGAGGTCGGGGAGGGATAACATGGGAGAAATGTCAGACATGGGTGAGGGGGATGGAGGCAGCAAACCACATTGCCATGTGTGTACCTATGCAACAATCCTGCATGATCTGCACATGTACCCCAGAACCTAAAGTACAATAAAAATAAATCAAAATAAAAATAAAAAAATAAGTAAAAATGTAAAAAAAGAAAGAAATGGGAGTTGGTCTTTTTTTTCTTTTTCATGTGGGGACTAGGCTTTTTGACCTAAGCTTTTTTAGAATCATTTGATTTTTTAAGCTATGTATATGTATTCCTTTGCTAAAAATAAAAAGTAATTAAATGTTTTAAAGGGTTCATGTGAAACAGGACAGGTAGTTGGGTAATTGTTGGTCTGCGAGCCTAATGAAATGCTTGGGGAGGTCAGATCCCCACTTTCAGATTGAGCTGACTCTCAGAATGTGAACAACTGCCCAAATTCCTAATGACACCCATTTGCCCAGATATTGATGGTGCTAGGCTTTCCAGCCTCCTGACAGCCCGAATGTGGTCTTCATTCTTCCGTGATCCAGGTTCCCTGCTTCAGCCAGGTTAACATGGTCTCTTTCTGCACTTACATCTCCTACCCCTGGCTATCTGACTCGTGGGTCTTTCTGAACTACCATCCATGCCCAGAACATTTTCCCCATACAGTTCTCATATAACAGTATTCATAAACTACTTTACCTAGGTGACTTCCGTTTGTCTTCCTGTCTTATTGCACTTCTCAGCATCTTGAGGTTGCAAAAGTGAGTATCTCATCTGGGGCTGGATGCATTTCTGCAGTGAACAAAAATGGGATTTATTAGCAGATAAAAAGGGGTAAATGAATATTGAGTAGGCAAACAATATGGTCTGCAGTAGAAGGTAATGGAATGAGCAGGAGAAATCCACCCTTTCTCCCAGAAGGACAATTCAAGGTTCATGGACACTTAGATGTAAGTATTCATGAAATAGTTAAACTACAAAAGAGTAAGGAGGCAGAAATTAAAATGTCTAAGCACAGCTGTGGCAGAGGAATAGATATTTGAGAGCGAAACATAAGAAGCAATCATGGGGTAAAGGGTTTCTCATTGTAGGATGAAAATCTCTCAGGAATTACTCAGCTGGGAAGTTGTTCTTTCTCTGCCAAAATTCAAACATTCTGAAAATCTCACTTCACAACCTCAGAGGATATTAACATGAAGCTATTTGCATCTAAGCCGAGTACGCAATCAGAACAGAAACTGCTAGGGAAATGCAAATCCAGGGGGTGAACTTGAACTTGAAGCAGTTTCAGAATGAAAAACCAAGAACCCTTTGCAATTAGTATGTCAGAAGTGATGATAAGAGGAAAGTGGGTACTACTGGAGCACACAGAAGATAATCAGAGAATGTCCACAAAGGGGGATGTGGGAAGACCTTAACTACAATCAAAACAGGTATTTCCCAGCCATTCCTGACAAGAGTTTCATGAATGAAATAAGGATTCCTATGAATAACTGACAAGCAGGTATAGACCAGAATCAGTTCATTGCTATTGCTGTGTCTATGTGTCCAGTAATTGTTTTATTTTTGTTTTTTTGAGATGGAGTCTCACTCTTGCTGCGAGGCTAGAGTGCAATGGTGCAACCTCGGCTCCCCGCAATGTCCGCCTCCTGAATTCAAGCAATTCTCCTGCCTCAGCCTCCCGAGTAGCTGTGATTACAGGCATGTACCACCATATCTGGCTAATTCTGTATTTTTAGTAGAGATGGGGCTTCTCCATGTTGGTCAGGCTGGTCTCAAACTCCCAACCTCAGTTCTCCCAAAGTGCTGGGATTACAGGCATGAGCCACCTCTCCCAGTCATCTAGTAATTGTTATTGAGCACATCCTATGGCCAGAATGAGAATTGCATGCTTTATTCTCACAGTAACTTTGCACATAAATATTATTTTTCACCAATATGCAAATGAAAAGTACAACATTCAGAAAGGTTTAGAAATTTTCCCAAACCCACATCGGTAGTAACTGGCAAATGTAGGATTCTGACTAAAACCTGTACATCTCCAAAGCCCAAGCAGTTCCACTCTACCACAGAGCCATCTTTGGTCACTATGACACAGGCAAACTGTACTTATAATATTTTATTTCCAGTTTGTTGAATATATTTTAACTGTTTAATAAATTCAGTTCAAGCTAGTCTTCAACACCTTGCCATGTGATCATTTTACTTTTTAACTGAAAAGACTCTACTGGCATAAGAACTTATTAGAGACCCTAAGTCAGACCCTAAAGAACCTTATAGACAGGTTTTAATTGGATGATTGGCAGATACTATGCATTGCTGTGGTCTGAATGTTTGTATCCCCCATCATCCTACAAATTCCTCTGTTGAAATCCAGACCCTCAAGATGAAGGTATCAGAAGGCAGGGCCTTTGGGAGGTGATAAGTCCTGAGGAGTGTGCCCTCATGAATGTGATTAGTACCCTTGAAAAGAGCTGTTTACCCCTTTCTCTTATGTGAGGTTTCAGTGAGAAGGTGACATCTTTGAATCAGAAAACAGGTCTTCACCCAGCACTGAATCTGCCAGTGCCTTGATCTTGGACTTCTCAGCCTCTGGAACTGTGAGGAATAAATTTCTGTGGTTTGTAAGCTACAGTTAGGGGAATTTGCTACAGCAGCCCAAACAGACTAAGAAACACATCATCTTGGCTACTAAGATCCCTGACAAAAGTTTTGGTTGCTATGGTTCTTTGGGGACTCTGGGGTGAGTTAAAAGACCAAAACTAGTCAGAAGAATTATGATATTGTGTTGGTATGACATTCTGTGAAAATTAGGTAAGATTTCTGTCTCAGCCTGAATCACGTAGTTTCCAAAGATTTTAATTAACCCTCAGTGCTCTCCCTAATGGCACCGCCTATCTCCATGGAAGGGGGAAGGCTTGAAGACCAACTGATACCACAAGGTAACAGTTCTTCATCCTCATGAGAATCAGAGAAGCTGAACAGACTCGGACAATTGTCTCTTGTTCTTTTTTTTTTTTTTTTTTTTTGAGACAGAGTCTCACTCTGTTACCTAGGCTGGAGTGCAGTGGTGCGACCTCTGCTCACCACAACCTCTGCCTCCTGGGTTCAAGTGATTCTCCTGCCTCAGCCTCCCAAATAGCTGGGACTACAGGCACGTGTCACCAAGCCCAGATAATTTTTTGTATTTTTAGTAGAGAGGGGGTTTCCCCATCTTAGCCAGAATGGTCTCGATCTCCTGAGCTCGTGATCCACCCGCCTCGGCCTCCCAAAGTCCTAGTATAACAGGTGTGAGCCACT
This sequence comes from Saimiri boliviensis, assembly GCF_048565385.1. Taxonomy (NCBI): domain Eukaryota; kingdom Metazoa; phylum Chordata; class Mammalia; order Primates; family Cebidae; genus Saimiri; species Saimiri boliviensis. The sequence goes on from NC_133454.1 coordinate 58,105,045, forward strand.
GAGCCCGGCCAATTGTCTGTTGTTCTTAAGGAAAGTACTGGAAGGAGCTGTGTGTGATTTTCCAAAAGAGAAGTTGTATATTTACTACAACGAAAAGAACATATTATATTATGTTTTCAAATTTCCTGTGAAAAGCCCATCGTTGTACAGAAATTATATTTATTTGTTTTCTGGATATTTTATTAAAGAATATATATAGAAAATCTCTCAGTGTCCAAATGAGGTTTTTCAAAAGCAAGTTGTGATGGGATATGCCTATAAAATTTGCTCCATATTATGTAAGAGATTTATACTTAAATAATAAAATTATCCTGCAACTTCTGCACTGAGAAAGACAATAAAAGGGATCAGAATACTTTAAGGTGGCTGGGCGTGGCAGCTCATGCTTGTAATCTCAGCACTTGGGGAGGCCAAGGAGGGTAGATCACTTGAGGCCAGGAATTCAAGACCAGCCTGACCAATATGGTGAAACCCCATCTCTACTAAAAATGCAAAAATTAGCCAGGCATGGTGGTGGGGGCCCGCAATCCCAACTACTCGAGAAGCTAAGGTAGAAGAATCTCTTAAGCCCACGAGGTGAGGGTTGCAGTGAGCAGAGCTCATATCACTACACTCCAGCCCCAGCCTGGGGGACAGAAGGAGACTCCATCTCAAGAAAAAAAAAAAAAAGAATACCTTAAAGTGGACACCTGGTTTGGCAGCTGTCCCCTCTGTCATCTGCTTTCAAAGATCAAGTAAATTGAACTTATTCTGGAGTCCTGAACCACATGGTTGATCAAAGACATTTGACTTTAGAAAGAAGGCAGAAACCATGTATATAATATAGAAGTATTTCTTGACACTACATTTTGATGTCCTGACATTTTCAACTCATTAAGAGTAAAATAATCAAAGTATGATTTGTACTAAACAAAAGAGGTGTCATGTTTTGGGAGACCCTAACACAAGCCCACAAGAAAGAGGCAGAAACAGAAGTACTTATTACTCTTTTGTCTAGGGGGTCTTGTCTTACCCTTTGCTCTTCCAAGATTTATGAGGTGACCAATAAATTCATTTTTTAAAAAACCAAGTTCCTCTACATTATTATAAGTGAAGCTGGTTATTTACTTAAAAAAACGTTGGAGGGGAAACTAATATATAGGGACACAAAAAGTACCTAGAAGAACAACAGAAAGTATAAAATATAAACGTCTAGTCATGCATATCCTTTTTTCTGGAGGAACTCAGTAGCCAGCAGCGTCCGAAGGAAGGCATAAAAGCTTTCAGCTTTGATGACTTATCAGGGTTCTTTATTATCAGATATATTCTAAGTATTAACATTGCTCAGTACTAACATATGGCAATCAGAACCACAGAGTATTAGAACTGCAAATGTTCTCCCAGTCTAATATTTTTCTAATTTTATTTAGCTATAAAGCTTATAATATTTAATAAAGGGAGGGGGGGAAAGGAACGAAGAAAGAAGGAAAGGAGGAAGGGAGGGAGGGAAAGAAAAAGGGAGAGAGAGTGAGAGAGAGAGAGAGAGCAGACACTATGTAATATGTAAAGCAGATGAAACAGGAATAGCTTTGCCCAAAGAAATTAAGAGGAGAGCTTACTAGCTTCCACTTTCTTCTCCATAGAGTCCTTCATATCTTCTAGAGAATTCCTTAGTCTTCTAGAACACATATTTTAAACCAATCATTCTAGTCCAAACTTCTTTTTCAGAGGAAAAAAATAGGGTCCCATTGGGGGAAATCATTATGCAAAGCCATAGCTAAAATTGAGATCTTTAAAAAAATAATAAAAATTTAAAATTCAGATCTTCTGGCATCAAATTCAAGGCTTAGAGAAAGAAACTGTCCTCCTTCCAACAGCTGTGATGGAAAGATGAGCCCCAAAGATGTCTCTGCTGAGCTATGTCAGTTTTCTGATAGAAAACATGAAGTGAAATCCAAGCCCAGAAGTGATCAGGAAATTGAGCTTCTTAACAAGATAATGAGCCTGAGAAAGTAAGGTTACACTTTACTGGCAGCTCCACGTGCTGTTGCCAGAGTGAGCTCCAGAATGAAAGTGGCAGTGGGCCCATCTCCCCGCCTTGAGTGTAAGTCGTATCTGATGCTATCCACAATTCAATCTAACACACCCTGCAATTACAGACAAAGTTTTTCCATTTTTTTCCCTTTTTTTTTTTTTTTTTTGTTTTTTTTGAGATGAAGTCTTGCTCTGTCGCCCAAGCTGGAATACAGTAGCATGATCTTGGCTCACGGCAACCTCTGCCTCCAGGGTTCAAGCAATTCTCCTGCCTCAGCCTCCCAAGTAGCTGGGATTATAGGCATGCACCACCACATCCAGCTAATTTTTGTATTTTTAGTAGAGACAGTTTCTCCATGTTGACCAGGCTGGTCCTGAACTCCTGACCTCAGGTGATCCACCCGCCTTGGCCTCAGAAAGTGCTAAGCCACCATGCCCAATCACATTTTTCTTTCTTTCGATGGAACAATACATCAACCCATAAAAACATAAACAGTGTTAGCACAGAGAAAATCATGGCCAGACTACTGGCCTTCTGTGCCATGTTTTTGTTTGAGAAACTCACAGTAATATACCAAGCTTAGTCAAAATAGCTCCACTGTAAGCCGGGCGCGGTGGCTCAAGCCTGTAATCCCAGCACTTTGGGAGGCTGAGGCGGGTGGATCACGAGGTCGAGAGATCGAGACCATCCTGGTCAACATGGTGAAACCCCGTCTCTACTAAAAATACAAAAAAATTAGCTGGGCATGGTGGCACGTGCCTGTAATCCCAGCTACTCAGGAGGCTGAGGCAGGAGAATTGCCTGAACCCAGGAGGCGGAGGTTGCGGTGAGCCGAGATCGCGCCATTGCACTCCAGCCTGGGTAACAAGAGTGAAACTCCGTCTCAAAAAAATAAAAATAAAAATAAATAAATAAAAACAAAATAGCTCCACTGTGAATTGTTTAAAAGGAAAATGTTTGGGGCCAGCTGCAGTGGCTCACACCTGTAATCCCAGCACTTTGGGAGGCCGAGGCAGGTGGATCACGAGGTCAAGAGATAGAGACCATCCTGGTCAACAAGGCGAAACCCCGTCTCTACTAAAAATACAGAAATTAGCTGGGCTTGGTGGCACACGCCTGTAGTCCTAGCTACTCGGGAGGCTGAGGTAGGAGAATTGCTTGAACTCAGGAGGCGGAAGTTTCAGTGAGCCGAGATCGCGCCATTGCACTCCAGCCTGGGTAACAAGAGCAAACTCTGTCTCAAAAAAAAAAAGGAAAATGTTTGGAAGCTCAACTGAAGGCCATGGGAACTCATGGAAACTTGTGGAGGGTAACCACTGCAGGTTTTGAGGGAATGGGATTGGTGGTGAACTCCACCTACCCGTGGAAGAACTGCTTACAGTGATCACACACCAAGTGCCCACTTTTAGCAAGACCCTCTAAAGGCACTTTACATTGAGTGTTTCCAATGGTCACTACACACCCCCAACATGAAGGGTATATTGTTAACCTCATTTTTCATGTTAAAAAAAAAATAGGCCGGGCATGGTGGCTCACGCCTGTAATCCCAACACTTTGGGAGGCTGAGGCGGGTGGATCACAAGGTCAGGAGTTCAAGAACAGCCTGGCCAAGATGGTGAAACCCCCTCTCTACTAAAAATACATAAATTAGCTGGGTATGGTGGCAGTAGGCGCCTATAATCCCAGGAATTTAGGAGACTGAGGCAAAGAATTGCTTGAAGCTGGGAGGTGGAGGTTGCAGTGAGCCAAGATCACTTCACTACACTCTAGCCTGGGCGACAGAGTGAGACTTCATCTCAAAAAAAAAGAAAAGAAAAGAAAAAAAGAAGCTGGGCGTGGTGGCTGACACCTGTAATCCCAGCTGTTTGGGAGGATGAAGTGGGTGGATCACTTGAGGTCAGGAGTTCGAGACCAGCCTGGCCAACATGGTAAAACCCTGTCTCTACTAAAAATACCAAAAAAATAATAATAAGAAGCCAGGCATGGTGGTGCATTCCTGTAATCTCAGCTACTGAGGCAGGAGAATTGCATGAACCCCCAGGAGGTGGAAGTTGCAGTGAGCTGAGATCACACCACTGCACCCCAGCTTGGGCAACAAAGCAAGGCTCCATCTCAAAAAAAAAGAAAAATAGAAAAAAAAAATAGCTGGAGCACAGAGAAGGTTAGTAACCCAGCCAAGTTTATTTTATAGGGAAGCTGGAAAACCAGTATTCATTCATTCAGCAAATGTGGAGTCAGCACCTACAGCATGATAGGTGCTGGAGAGTCTGTGGGGAATAACAAGAACAGCAATAGCCACTCTCATGGGGCTTACAGTCCAGGGAGGACACAGAGAAGGGAACAGCCACGGTGGAGTTTGGGAAGCGCTGTATCAGTAGGGGCACAGAGTATCTGTGAGTCACAGGGGAAAAACCAACCCAGACGTGAGGGTTGCCTGCTTAGCTTCATAGCCTCCCATTCGCATTGACACTGAACCTTTCGTGAAGAAAACCAGTGTGACCTCAAATAATCTCCCCAGAGCACCTAACAGCCTTCTCTCTAAGGCTCTCAGCAGAAGAGCTTCAAGATCAAGTTGTATAAGCCTTCAAGAAGAAAGAAACAATTATCTCTCTAGGTTTGCACCACACAAGTGCCCAGGGAAGGGCATAGTTAAGCACACTTACTGCTTAGACTTTCACTTGTCTAATAATAAATTGATAAATAGTACTTGGTATGTAAGTTTCACTTGGGGAACTTATGCTATGTGGCAGAAGGCTTCCCTTCTCTTAATTACAAAGAATGAGTCCTCCGACGCAGAAATATCCCGCAGGAGATGCCCACAGTGCAGCAGTGGATATTTTTACCTCTCCACACCCACATCCTACCATATTTCTCAGGGATGCTGCCCCGTCCTTAATCCCTCCCACCACCTCCTATGGCACCACATGTCCTTTAGCTGAAAAAGTAAAAGCACCCTCTTGCAATAACCCCCTGTGAAGTTCTCCTCTTCCTTTCTTCCCTCCCTAGGTTTCACTGCTAGGTTTCCCCCCATTGCCTCCTCCTCTTTTATGCCTTCCCTAATCCTAACTACCTTCCTGATTCTGCTTGCTCCGACTTGTACTTTTTTTTCTTCTTCTTCCTTCTTTTCTTCTTCCTCTTCCTCTTCCTCTTCCTCCTCCTCCTCCTCTTCTTCTTCTTCTTCTCTTCTTTCTTCTTCTTCTTCTTCTTCTTCTTCTTCTTCAATAAAATCAATCCAAAGGGGAAGTAAAAGACAGGCTGAAGATACCGTTCTGCTTCACTAATGAACAAGGGGCCTGTCTTTCATCTCAATGAATCACAAACTTGCTGCACACTGAAATCACTTGGATCTTTAGGAATCCCTCATCCTGACCCCCACCCCAGACACCCTGGTCTCACAGGAAGCAGTGTAGCCTGGACATCAGCAATTCTAAAAGCTCCCAGAGTGATTCTAATGTGCACCAAATTTGGGGGGCTACTACACAGTTCTGCTTGTCACACACACACCCACATTAGACATGGCCTCTGAATGGTAGACCTGGGCACCTGAGGTCAATGGAGACCATTTTTAAGATTCACAGCCAGGCCGATCCCTCCAGAGCACAGCCCTTGTCCCTTTTGCTGGTCCCTAATTCAAACTGTCATCCTGAAAGAATATAAAAACAAGTAGGAAAAAGCTTTTTTGGAGTCAAAGCTAGAAAGAGCCCTGAGCTGCTCAGCAAAAAAGAAAAAAGAAAAGAAACGAAAAAGAGACCTTAACTAATAATTATATTAGCCTGCCAAGTACAATCTTAAAGCCAATTTATTATACATACAGGAAATGTTGACCTCAGTCAAAACTATCATTCTCTCTAATAGCTCCTCTTTTGGAAGGCAGAAGTGGAATCTGTACTCTAAAAATGATCAAGCTGGAGCCCAGGAAGGCGGAAGCCTTGTCCTGGGGTCATACAGTCAATTTATGGTGGACCCAAATCAAGGAGAATTCAGATGACCTACGAAAATGGTTAGGGCCAAGCATGGTGGCTCATACCTATAATCGCAGCACTTTGAGGGGCCAAGGTGGGAGGAATTTGAGACCAGCCTGGGAAACATAATGAGATACCATCTCTACAAAAAAAAAATAATTAAATATTATCTGGGCATGGTGGTATATTCTTTAGTCCTAGGTTCTCAGGAGACTGAGGCAGGAGGTCAAGGCTGCAGTGAGCTATGATTGTGCCATTGCACTCCAACCTGGCTGACAGAGCAAGACCTGGTCTGAAAAAAAGAGAGAGAGAAGGAAGGAAGAAAGGAAGGAAGGGAGGGAGGGAGGGAGGGAGGGAGGGAGGGAGGGGAGGGAGGAAAGGAAAGAGGGAGGAAGACAGCAGGGGAGGAATCGAGGAAAAGAGGAAGGGAGGGGGGAGGGAGGGGAGGGAGGGAGGGAGGAAAAAAGACCTGGAACCAACCCAAATGCCCAACGATGATAGACTGGATAGGGAAAATGTGGTACATATACACCATGGAATATTACGCAGCCATCAAAAACGATGAGTTCACGTCCTTTGTAGGGACATGGATGAACCTGGAAACCATCATTCTCAGCAAACTGACACAAGAGCAGAAAATCAAACACCATATATTCTCGCTCATAGGCGGGTGTTGAACAATGAGAACACATGGACACAGGGAGGGGAGCACTAAACACTGGGGTCCGTTGGGGGGAAATGGGGGAGGGGCGGGGGTTGGGGAGGTGGGAAGAGATAGCATGGGGAGAAATGACAGATACAGGTGAGGGGACGGAAGCCAGCAAACCACACTGCCATGTGTGTACCTATGCAACAATCTTGCATGTTCATCACATGTACCCCAAAACCTAAAATGCAATAAAAAAAATAAAATAAAAAAGAGGAAGGGAAGCAGGGGAGAGACAGAGGAAGGAAAGGAGGGAGGGAGGGAGGGAGGGAGGAAAGTTGACATCGAATTCTACTACCATTCTTAGGATCATACTAAAAAATCATTACTGCCACTAATTTTACAGCCATAATTTCATTTGGTTCTAATACTGCCCATAAACAAGAAAATGATGACTTCCAGACAGCATCTCTCCATGCTTGTATTAACCTCCTCCATCTCTACCAGGGTCCCTGGAGTGTCTGACAGGGTTTCCTGATGATGATACCACAAGTTTTTAGCTGAAAGGTAATGTATTAGCTGAGTGATTGGGTGGTCCTTGAGAATAGCCACAGGGTATGCAAGGTCATTTGGTTTCAAGCACAGTCAGCTACCCAGAGGGAAAAAAGCCTGTGCTAAGTTATCTCAAGTTCCTAAACAGTGACTAACAACCTGATGTAGAGGAAGGCACTGGGTCAGCGATCCCGAGCCATGAGTCCCTGTCCTGGCTCTCTACTGACAAGCAGGGTGGTCTCGGACAGCCACACTGTTCCATCTGGGGAAAAAAAAAAAAAGTAACTTGGGCTGAACCATCTTGAAAGGCCCCTGAAATTCAGCTCTCAGATCCATGGATTTCATTATCTGATTCACAGAACAGCAATGCAACAAGCTGCAGAGCCATGCATAGGTGGAAATTTGCAGCTCCCTGAAGTTCCATAACCTTAAGTGAATAAGCTTCTAGGAGTGAACTTGAAGTTGTGGGAATTATATGCCTCCTTTGATGACAGAGAAATCTGTTTGTGAGCAGAGAGGCAGCATAATTACAGAGAAACCAAAAGTTAAGATTTTCTAAGACATTTCACATTTTAACTGTTTAGTCATCCCGATAAACATGTTTTAGTTGTGAAATTATAGTCCCTGATAGTTAGACAAGAAAGCAGTCTCTATTGACATAAATCTTTTAGACCTTTACCAGACACCAGATTCTGCAATTCATCCTTGGCTTCCAACAGAGCAATATGCACATTTCTTGTTCTTGGCTTCATTCAGGAGAGATAAAACACTTATGTCTTTTGTCTCAAAATGATGCTACTTTATAGAGCACTTTTCCATGTATTCTCTTTTTTTTTTTTTTTTTTTTTTTTTTGAGAGAGTCTCACTCTGTCGCTCAGGCTGGAGTCCAGTAGTGCAATCTTGGCTCACTGCAACGTCTGCCCTCCAGGTTCATGTGATTCTCCTGCCTCAGCTTCCCACATAGCTAGGATCACAGGCATATGCCACAATGCCTGGCTAATTTTTGTATTTTTATATGGTTTCGCCATGTTGGCCAGGCTTTAAACTCTTGACCTCAGGTAATCTGCCCGCCTTGGCCTCCCAAAGTGCTCGGATTATAGGTCCGAGCTACCTCACCAGGCCCATGTATTATCTTTATTTATGGATTTGGGGTCCTTATCCATCAGTCCTTCTGAAGCAGGAACAGCCTCTTGAAGGAAGTGGCTTTTTATTCAGTTGGGAACTGCGGGGGGGCACAGCTTCATCCACCAAGCTCTTTAAGAAGCAGCTTCTCTCCCCTTTTATAGGCTTACAACACTAAAGGGGAAACTGAGGCAAAACTATGTCATTGTCCATTTGCTGGACATCAGACCTTACAATCTTTTGGCTTCGTTGATTTGCTAACTCATATGCAGCACTAGCGGGAACAGGCAGGGGAGAGGACTTACAGAGACAAGACAAAGGCAGTAAACTATTAGCTGGCAGAGGTGTTTCCAGGAGGGAGCCTGGGCCATGCAGACATGCGGGTATGACCCAGTGCCCAGCTCTAGCTGGTAGGGATAACAGTCATTTGCAACTCTTTCAAGGCTTACAGACAGCAGAGATGCTGGGAACCAAAAAGGGAGTCATCTTCCCAGCTCTTTGGTATTTTTTTTTCTATTTTTCACCATCCTTCCCATCAGGAGGAGAGGGAGAGGTGGAGGCCAGGAAGCAGGAGGGGAGGGGTCTCCCCTCTCACTTCGAGATAAGTGGTATGGCATATTGCCCTATCTTACAGATGATAAAACTGAGGCTCGGGGGTTTAAATATTTTACTAGTAACTATCAGCACCTCTGCTGATTCAACTCTATCTTCCAACTTCATTTCTTGTTCATTTTTAGTTCAAAGCAATAAACTTAGAGTTGAAACTGATTTGCGTTTACAATAGAAACTGATTTGGAGTTTACCACTTGATTTGGGGTCTGGGATTTGTCAGTTATGAAATAGGCTTACTTGACCCAGTGTGGTGGCTCACTACTGTAATCCCAGATCTTTGGAAGGCCGAGGTGGGCAGATTGCTTGAGGTAGCCTGGCCAACATGGTGAAACCCCATCTCTACTAAAAAAAAATACAAAAATTAGCTTGGTGTGGTGGCATGCTCCTGTAATCCCAGCCACTCAGGAAGCTGAGGCAGGAGAATCACTTGAACCTGGGAGGCAGAGGCTGCAGTAAGCCAAGATCTCACCAATGCGCTCCAGCCTGGGAGACAAAGTGAGACTCCATCTGAGATAATTAATATTAAAAAAAGAAACGGTCTTACTAGTATGAAACAAGGATCAATATTGGTTCATGGTCAAAGTTGATGTCTACAGACTATGCTGGAAGGCTCAGAATCAGAATCTGAATTGGGAAAGCAGGCTCAATGCACAAATGAGCCCTGGGCCCACAGATGCTGACCTTTATGAACCTCTAACACTTTATGAAACAACTAAACATCCCTATCAATAAAAGAAGACAGCATCATGTTGGAAGCAGTAAGTAGTGTTTGAGACTGACTGAAAATGGCATTAGCCTACATTCTTACTACCCAACTGTGATACAGCAGCATAACTGTCACCTGAGAGCTTGTTAACATGCAGAATCAAAGTCAACTGCAGTGGCTCATGCCTATAATTCTAGTACTTTGGGAGGCCAAAGCAGGAGGATCACCTGAAGCCAGGAGTTTAAGACCAGCCTGGGCAACATACTGAGACCCCTGTCTCTATAAAACAATGAAAATAAAAATTAGTCTAGCATGGTGGTGTGCACCTGCAGTCCTAGTTACTCAGGAGGCTGAGGCAGGAGGATCACCTGAGCCCAGTTCAAGGCTGCAGTGAGCTATGATGGCGCCACTGCACTCAAGCCTGGGTAATAGTGCAAGACTCTGTCTCAAATAAATAAAAACATAAATAAGTAAAATGCAGAATCTCCACTCCGTCAGATGCACTGAATCAGAATCTGCATTTTAACAAAGGCACCAGGTGGTTCATGTACACATTATGGCTGAGAAGAACTTCTCTGAACTTCCTGCATTCTTGTGGTTCCAAAGGCAATGATTTGATAAGCACAACTTCCTGTTCATGCTGGCAAGTGGGGTAGTTAGAGCAAACCCATGGCTGGCATCCTGGACACTAAGTGTTCACATATATGGGTCAACAAAAGCAATTATAACAACTGCAGAGGCTGGGCACGGTGGTTCACACCTGTAATCCCACACTTTGGGAGGCCGAGGTGGGTGGATCACTTGAGGTCAGGAGTTCAAGACCAGCCTGACCCACACAGTATAACCCCAACTCCACTAAAAATACAAAAATTGGCCAGGCACAGTGCCGGGCACCTGTAGTCCCATATATCAGGAGGCTGAGGCAGGAGAATTGCTTAAACCCAGGAGGCAGAAGTTGCAGTGAGCCACGACTGCACCACTGCACTCTAGCCTGGGCAAAAAGGGCAAAACACTGTCTCAAAAATAAAAATAAGAGGCCGGGCATGGTGGCTCACGCCTATAATCCCAGCACTTTGAGAGGCCGAGGCAGGTGGATCACCTGATGTCAGGGGTTCAAAACCAGCCTGGTCAACATGGTGAAATACCGTCTCTACTAAAAATACCAAAAATTAGCCAGGCATGGTGATGCATGCCTGTAATCAATCCCAGCTACTCAGGAGGCTAAGGCAGGAGAATTGCTTGAACCTGGGAGCTGGAGGTTGCAGTGAGCTGAGATCGTGCCATCACACTCCACCCTGGGCAACTCCATCTCAAAATAAATAAATAAAAATAAAAAATAACAATTGCAGAGCATTTAGCATCATGCAAGGTGCATAGGAGCCACTTAGAAAGTCGCTTCTTGGTCCATTTTATGGGAAGAATCATGAGATTACCAGGCCTCCTCACTTTCCTCAATTTGAGTTTAAGAAGGTAAGAGTTGAGATTTCAAAAACTGCTGTCGCTGACTTTCCCTCTCACCACCTGGTACAGAGAAGAAAGCTGGTTTTCTCCCTCTGCCCTCTCATTTGGCTTTTCTCTGGCTCTCCTCCTTGTTTCTCTTTCTTCCTCAATGCACTCACCTCCCCCAGTACCCCCCAACACACAAACAGTTATATCTTCAAAGTTGAAGAAATGTGAAGATCCATCTCTTTTGATTAGGGCCCAGGAGAGAAGTTTCTGCAAAGCCATTTGCGTTAATCGCCACATTAATTTCTTGTCCCAGGGCAAGCTCAGCAAACCCGAAAGTCTTCCTGCAGGCAAACACCAGCAAGAACCGGCAATGGGCTGGAGGTTCAGGGTTAGTGAAGTGGCAATGACAGTGCTGGAAAGGAGCCTGCTAATGGCTTCCGCACAGGTGTTCAGCATTATAGGATGTTAATTGGGTAACAGGTGGAGGCACAGAGGGTGGAGTGAGCAGCAGCGTGAATAGGGCAGAAACTGACTGCCATAGCCTAATTTCAAACAGAGTGGAATTTTCCTTCTCCTTACTGCAGGTTAGAATTAGGAAGCTCAGTCCCAATAGAATTGAACAGAACATCATCATGTACAACAGCTAATATTTATTGCTGCTTTCTAAGTGTCCAACAATGAGCTAAGTACATTGCATGTTTTATCCCTAATCTGCAAAGCAATTCTACACAACAGGTATGAGATCTTGGCTGTAAGAATGCGGAAGCCAAGGCTCACAAGATGAATAATTGCTCAAAGGCACACAGCCAGTACGTTGCAGAGCCAGCATTCTCTTCTGCTAAATCGTCTGTGTACCATCTTCTATATCTTTGTTCTTCTTATGAGAGGCAACAAGCCTGTTAGATGCATATTGGTCACCCTCATTTAGAGTGTTGTCCTCCAGATCAATCCTCTCAACTGATGAAAGCCTAGAAACCATGTGAGAACTAACTAAATCTGAGATGGTCAAACTACCACCCAAATCCAAGCCTACCCTGTTTTTGTAAATAAAGTTCTATTGAGGCTGGGCGGTGGCTCACACCTGTAATCTCAGCACTTTGGGAGGCCAAGGCAGGCAGATCATGAGGTCAGGAGTTCGAGACCTGCCTGGGCAACATGGTGAAACCATGTCTCTACTAAAATACAAAAATTTAGCCGAGCTTGGTGGTGGGCACCTGTAATCTCAGCTACTTGGAAGGCTGAGGTGGGAGCATTGCTTGAACCCAGGAGGTACAGGTTGCCGTAAGCTGAGATTGTGCCACTGCACTCCAGCCTGGGAGACAGAGCAAGATTCCATCTCCAAAAATAAATAAATAAATAAATAAATAAATAAAGCTTTATTGCAAAAACAGCTATATATTTAAATGCTGTCTGTGGTTCCTTTCATGCAACAATTGCAGAATTGAGTGGTTGCAGCACAGACTGGAAGGCCCACAAAGCCTCAAATATTTTGTATTATCTGCACATTTACAGAAGAAGACTGCCCACCCTTGGGCTACATAAATCATTGCCCTTGAGCATAATTGCAGAGACTCTGAATCACTACTATTGTGAATCACTACTCACCACTGCTGAAGAAATTGGAAGTGTTTGGCCTGAAACAATGAAAACTCAAGGGCACTTACTTGACATCATGTAGAAGTGGATTTGTTTGCAGGTCAATGGGTGGAAATTTCCAAGATGTCTTTTCTGGCCCAGTCTAAAGAATTGTGTTTCGAAGCCGGGGACGGTGGCTCAAGCCTGTAATCCCAGCACTTTGGGAGGCCGAGGCAGGTGGATCACGAGGTCGAGAGATCGAGACCATCCTGGTCAACATGGTGAAACCCCGTCTCTACTAAAAAAAAAAAAATACAAAAAAATCAGCTGGGCATGGTGGCATGTGCCTGTAATCCCAGCTACTCCGGAGGCTGAGGCAGGAGAATTGCCTGAACCCAGGAGGCGGAGGTTGCGGTGAGCCGAGATCGTGCCATTGCACTCCAGCCTGGGTAACAAGAGCGAAACTCCGTCTCAAAAAAAAAAAAAAAAAATTGTCTGTTTCTAATGTTTAGGAATTAACTTATAGGACAATGAGTTCTTCATTGCTGTAACTATTTAAATAGCCAAATGAGCATCCATCAGAAATGTCATAGAAGTTGTCTTTCATGACCTCTATGATCCTTTACAACTCCTGTGATCTTTTGATTTTGCGAAGCTCAGTATTACTAATGAGCCATGGAAACTTTTTTTTCCTGAGTCCCTGTGCCCTAGTCTACTAGATTAGCTCATCATTCCTCTCTCCCTTCACACCATAAGTATAATAACACTTAAGTCATCAAGTGTCAGTAACGACTAAGCTACTGGGCCAAGTGCGGGGGCTCACTCATGCCTGTAATCCCAACAATTTGGGAGGCCAAGGCAGAAGGATGGCTTGAGGCCAGGAATTCAAGACCAGCCTGGGCAACATAGTAAGACTTCACCTCTATAAAAATGTATTTTAAAGTAGCCAGGCATGGTGGTGCATGCCTGTAGTCACAGCTACTCGGGAGGCTGAGACAGGAGAATCACTTGAGCCCAGAAATTCAAGGCTGTATTGAGTGACTGCCTGCACACCAGCCTGGGTAACAGAGTGAAATCCTGCCTCAAAAAAAAGAAGGAGAAGAATAAGCTAGTGCACTCACCTTGGCCAGGCATGGTGGCTCTCACCTGTAATCTCAGCACTTTAGGAAGCCAAGGCAGGCAGATCATCTGAGCCCAGAGTTTTGAGACCAGCCAGGGCAACATAGGGAGGCCCAGTCCCTAGAAAAAAATTTAAAAATTAGTCAGGTGTGGTGGTATGTGTCTGTAGTCCCAGCTACTTGGGAGGCTGAAGTGGGAGGTTCACTTAAGCTTGGGAGGTTGAGTGTGCAGTGAGCCACGATTGTACCACTGCACTCGCACCTGGATGACCAGAGCGAGGCCCTGTCTCAAAAAAAAAAAAAAAAAAAAAAAAAAGTATCCACCTGTAAATGCCCCTCTTTTTTTTCCAAATTCAACAATAAAAAATTTTTTAAACCAGAAAGACACAATTGCAATCAAAAACAAGATTAATGTATTCATTCAATTAATATCTATTGAGTGCTACTATATGCAGTATGTCAAATGCAGGGGCTGAAGCCGCAGGTTTTTGACTCCTGGTCTGGAAACAGAGGTGGCTGAGAATCCAAGCCCTGTAGAATAACAAGGAGGAGGGAGAACTAGAGTCAAGCTCAGAGGGAAAGGGAGTTGGAGAAGCTGTGACCAAGAGCCAAAGCTATAGTTTACATAAAACTTATCTACGCACAGGAAAAAGAAGAGAGGCTGAGAAAGAGGCACACGTGGAACCTGGACCCAGGCATTGCTGGATCCAAGATAAATCCCCATTATCACTGACAGAGAGGAACCCTGATCTGTGAGCACAGGACCTAATGTCCAAACTGAAGGTTCTGTTATCTACCCAAAGTGAGACTCCATAATTAAAAAAAAAAAAAGAAATCATGTATTTTGCAACAACATGCATGGAACTGGAGAACACCATCTTAAGTGAAACAAATCAGACACACAAAGACAAATATTGCATGTTCTCACTCATAAAAAATGTGTACACAGGTCATAGAGAGTGGAATCATAGGATCAGATATGGTGCTTCACACTGATAATGCCAGCATTTCAGGAAGCTGAGGTAGGAGGATTACTTGAGCCCAGGAGTTTGAGACCAGCCTTGGCAATATGTCGAGATCCCGTTTCTATGAATTTTTTTTTTTCAATTAGCCAGGACTTGATGACACATGTCTGTGGTCCCAGCTACTTGGGAGGTTGAGGCAGGAGGTTGAGCCCAGGAGGTCAAGGTTGCAGGGAGCTGTAATCATGCCACCACACTCCAGCCTGGGTGACAGAATGAGACTCTATCTCAAAAAAAAAAAAAAAAAAGAGTGGAATGATAGATATTGGAAACAGGGAAAGGTCGGGAGTGGGAGGCGGTGGATGATGAGAAATTACTTAATGGGTACAGTGTACATTACTCAGGTGAACTAAAAGCCTTGACTTGACCACTGCACAATCTATGCATGTAAGAAAATTGCATTTGTACCCCATAAATTTATACAAATAAAATAAAAACTAAACTGGAGGTTTCAAGTAGAGCCCATCACGAAATGACAATCTGGGATGAATATCAGCAGAAAGGAGGGAACTCTCATTCAGAAACCTAACTTTACACTTCACATCACTCTAAGATTGTTCTGTCATTTACACTTTGTGGAACGTGAATTCAGTTTCCAAATGTTGAATTTGTTGGCTGCTTTTCAAATCATGAGAAAAAAATAAGAAGAGACAAGAAAATAAATCCTGGCCGGGCGCGGTGGCTCAAGCTTGTAATCCCAGCACTTTGGGAGGCCGAGGCGGGAGGATCACGAGGTCGAGAGATCTAGACCATCCTGGTCAGCATGGTGAAACCCCGTCTCTACTAAAAATACAAAAAATTAGCTGGGCATGGTGGCGCGTGCCTGTAATCCCAGCTACTCAGGAGGCTGAGGCAGGAGAATTGCCTGAACCCAGGAGGCGGAGGTTGCGGTGAGCCGAGATCGCGCCATTGCACTCCAGCCTGGGTAACAAGAGCGAAACTCCGTCTCAAAAAAAAAAATAAAATAAAATAAAATAAAGTAAATAAAAATAAATAAATTCTAATAAAATGTAAGTAATAGAAAAAAC
Source organism: Saimiri boliviensis (assembly GCF_048565385.1). Classification (NCBI taxonomy): domain Eukaryota; kingdom Metazoa; phylum Chordata; class Mammalia; order Primates; family Cebidae; genus Saimiri; species Saimiri boliviensis. The sequence goes on from NC_133454.1 coordinate 58,120,851, forward strand.
TTAACACGATTTTTAAGTAATTATACTTAATGCCTCAAAAAGACAATAGAGTCAGGCACGGTGGCTCACACCTGCAATCCCAGCACTTTGGGAGGCCAAGGCGGCAGATCATTCGAGGTCAGGAATTTGAAACCAGCCTGGTCAACATGGTGAAACCCTGTCTCTACTAAAAATACAAAAATTAGCTAGGCATGGTGGCATGCGCCTGTAGTCCCAGCTACTCGAGAGGCTGAAGCAGGAGAATCACTTAAATCCGGAAGGTGGAGGTTGCAGTGAGCACTCTAGCCTGGGCAACAAGAACAAAACTCTGTCTCAAAAAAAAAAAAAAAAAAAAAAAGACAATAGAAAGAATAATATTAAGAAAAAATAAACAATAAATTATGAAACAACATAAATGAATCTCATCCTGTTGTGGTAGAGAATAAAAGAGACAAAGCTCATGTCTGTTTCTTGGGTGCTTCCTTCCTTTACTTGCTGAGGTCTTTGGCTCAGTTCAGTTGCATTTCCATCTTTATAGGAGGATCGTAGCTGGCCAGACCCACTAAATATTGTTATGCCAAATCAGAACAGAGTGAATAAGGGAGAAAAGAAGAAAAGAATGAGAACGGGGCAGATGCATGGCTTATATCTATAATCCTAGCACTTTGGGAGGCCGAGGTGAGAGGATTACCTGAGGTCAGGAGTTCAAGACCAGCCTGGCCAACATGGTGAAACCCTGTCTCTAATAAAAATACAAAAAATTAGCCAAGTGCAGTGGCACACACCTGTAATCCCAGCTACTCAGGAGGCTGAGGTGAGAGAATCCCTTGAGCCCCGGAGGCAGAGGTTGCCCACTGCACTCCAGCCTGGATGACAGAGCAAGAATCCATTTAAAAAGAAAGAAAGAAAAAGGAAGGAAGGGAGGGAGAATGGTAGGGGCCAAAGCTGTGGGTGGGAAGTCTGTCTAAAGAAGGCTGTAAGGCATTTGAAGTGTTGCTACCATCTACAAATTCCCTATCACGTGCGAGTAAACTACTTTAGTTGCTGCAGTGTACAGAACTTCCCTGATACTGGAGAAAAAGGATTGTGGCATAATATGCATAACTTTAACTTAGTTATTTTTAAATTCATTTGGTGAACCTCTTTCTAAAATGTATTACATATATTTCTATTTTCTGGCCAGGCACTTTGGGAGGCCAAGGCAGGTGGATCACATGAGATCCCAGCTACTCAAGAGGCTGAGGCAGGAGAATCGCTTGAACCCGGGAGGCGAAGTTTGTGGTGAGCCCAGATGCACTCCAGTCTGGGCAACAAGAGTGAAACTCAGTCTAAAAAAAAAAAAAAAATCCAAACATAAATGTTTATAGTAGCTTTATTTATAATTGCCAAAAATTAGAAGCAACCAAGGTGTTCTTCAATAGCTGAGTGGGTAAACTGTGGTGCATTCATATAACGACATACTATTCAGTAATGAAAAGAAATGAGCCATCAAGCCACAAAGACACGGCAGATAACTAAATGCAAACTGCTACGTGAGAGAGGCCAGGATGCAAAGGCCATGTGCTGTATGATTCTAACCACATGACATTCTAGGAAAGGCAGAACTGTAAAAATTGTAGTAAGATCAACTGTTGTCAGGGATTCCGCGGAGGATCAGGAAGAGCGGGATGAATAGGTGAGCCATGGGATTACCAGGGCAGTGAAACTGCTTATTCTGTATGACATTGCAATGATAGACACATGGCAGGTATCTTCCGCAGACCCTCTCGCCTTCGCCCCCAGTCTCTTTCGGTTCCGTCTTTTCCCTCGTTAGAGACAAAGAAGGAAGTTGTCCCCAGCGGAGTCCCAGCTCTCCACGCGGAGGCGGCCCCGGGGGCGGAGTCAACCGCAGAGGCCACGCCCTCGGGGAAAGGGAGGGGCATGCAAATTTGAAAATGAAAGCCCGGGAACGCCGCAACAATCTCGGGTGTAAGATTTCCCTTTTCAACGTGGAGAATAAGAAATCAGCCCGAGTGTATAATGGCATCAATAGTGGTGTGGAAGAGATCAAGGGACTGAGACGAGGAGCGAGGCTGGAGCTCTCACCGCGACTTGAATGTGGACGACAGTGGGACCGTGACTGCGGGGGCGAAGGCCACGGCATCGCTTCTCGGCCTTTTGGCTAAGATCAAGTGTAGTATCTGTTCTTATCAGTTTAATATCTGATACGTCCTCTATTCGAGGACAATATATTAAATGTATTTTTAGAGTCGGGAGATGGAATAGGAGCTTGCTCCATCCACTCCGCGCATCGACCTGGTATTGCAGTACTTCCAGGAACGGTGCACCCCCTCGGGGGACACAATCGATTAAGAAAGTTAGAAATCAAAGCGTTTCCAAGCGGTTTGCTTGTAGTTATTATGCAGTTCCCCTTGGTTAACAGTATTTTTATGTTTGTTACTTCCTAGGATCGTAACAAATTCTGGATCCTTTGAGGTACTTAGATTTTTTTTAGTTTGACATTTCAGGTGATAAGGTTCATTAAAAACCGAGTTTACCAGTTAACTAGTTTGGTTTTAACTTTTCTCTTTCCTTAAAACATGTAATTTCTGGGAAAAATGATTTTCCCAAAGGACAGGATGAGAGGATATTTTCAGGCAGCCTCTGAATGCCATGGAGGTCCTGTCTTCCTGCTTAGAGTAGAGGAAATAAAATTTTCAGAGAAAAAAGAAATTATCTCAATTCTAACATCCCGACACAAGGGCTATAAATTGGTGGAGAACTATCCTCTCCCAGCACATTGATTCTAGCTTGAGGCCTTGGATTCAGAGAGAGAAACAGAGATCTCTGTCTACTCTCAGGATCATACCTGACCTAAGCTAATGCTATCAAGCCCAGGTAGGAAAGAATGATGTTAGTCCAGTCCTCCCAGAAGCAGGTAGGACAGGGTTAAGCCTAGAAAGGCTGTTGTTTTTGTTTTAAGGGCAATACTTGTTCAAAAAAAAAACCAGCAGTGGGGAAAGGAAGGGCAGGAGGACAAGGCTAGAAACACACTAAGATAATGATTTAAGAAACAGAGAGGGCCAAGCATGGTGGCTCACGCCTGTAATCCCAGGACTTTGAGAGGCAGAGGCAGGTGAATCACCTGAAGCCAGGAGTTCAAAACCAGGCTGGCCAACATAGTGAAACCCCATCTCTACTAAAAATACAAAAGCTCGACCAAACTCCCAACTACTCCAGGAGGCTGAGGCAGAAGAATCACTTAAATCCGGGAGGCAGAGGTTGCAGTGAGCTGAGATCACGCCATTGCACTGTAGCCTGGGCAACAGAGTAAGATTCTGTCTCAAATATAGATAGATATAAATATAGATAGAGATAGAGAGATAGAGATATATACCTCATAATCTTACAATAAATTTTCTAAATCAGATAAATTAATGAAAACCACTAGAAGTCAACAACTACAAATGTTTGAAAAACAGAAACTTCCAGGTCAGTAAACTATTTCAGAACACTAAAAAAGAAAGTTTACAATTTCTTTCCATAGAATCATTATTTATTGATACCAGATTTAATGCATATATCACAATAACATCAAAATTTATGGAATAATTTATGAACATCAATGCAGAAGAATAAATTAAAAGTATTAATAAATAGAAGTCAGGAACTTATTAAAAAATAATGTACCAGAACAAAATAGATTTGAACCTGGAAAGAACAGCTAAATATTAAGAAACCTATTTATATAATTTACTAACTTAGCCTATTAATTGATCAAAGTAAAAACATGAATAAAATTGTATATCCAGAGATGCTATAAAATCATTTGATAGGCCGGGCGCGGTGGCTCAAGCCTGTAATCCCAGCACTTTGGGAGGCCGAGGCGGGTGGATCACAAGGTCGAGAGATCAAGACCAACCTGGTCAACATGGTGAAACCCCGTCTCTACTAAAAATACAAAAAATTAGCTGGGTATGGTGGCGCGTGCCTGTAATCCCAGCTGCTCAGGAGGCTGAGGCAGGAGAATTGCCTGAACCCAGGAGGCGGAGGTTGCAGTGAGCCGAGATCGCGCCATTGCACTCCAGCCTGGGTAACAAGAGCGAAACTCCGTCTCAAAAAAAAAAAAAAAAAAAAAAAAAAAAAAAAAAAATCATTTGATAAAATTAAACATTGGCTGAGCATGGTGGCTCATGCCTATAATGCCAGCACTTTGGGAGGCCAAGACAAGCAGATCAATTGAGGTCAGGAGTTCGAGACCAGCCTGGCCAATATGGCAAAACTCATGTCTACTAAATACAAAAATTAGCTGGTGTGGTGGTGCACGCCTGTAATTCCAGTTACTCGGGAGGCTGAGACAGGAGACTTGCCTGAACCCAGAAGACAGAGGTTGCAGTCAGCCTAGATGGTGCTAACACACGCCAGCCTGGGTGACGGAGTGAGACTCTGTCTCAAAAAAAAAAAAAAAAAAAAAGGAAACGTTACTTCTTGATTTTTAAATAATTCTTTCTTCATACAAGTACATATAGCCATGCCTACCTATACTTATTTTTGTGGCTGTATAAATTCTTAAGCCAAAGCCTGGTGTCAAGATAAATGGTGAAGTGCTGTAAACAATTCAATTAGGAGAACTCGAATCACCAAGATGGTGGCTGCAAAGGACAGTTGCAGCAAAGGAGAAATGGCCACAGGGAATGGGCGACGGCTCTACCTGAGGATTCCTGAGGCCGTGTTTGTAGAAGATGTAGATTCCTTCATGAAACAGCCTGGGAATGAGACTGCAGATACAGTACTAAAGAAGCTGGATGAATAGTACCAGAAGTATAAGTTTATGGAACTCAACCTTGCTCAAAAAGAAAGAAGGCTAAAAGGTCAGCTTCCTGAAATTAAACAGACTTTGGAAATTCTAAAATATATGCAGAAGAAAAAAGAGTCCACCAACTCACTGGATACCAGATTCTTACTGGCAGATAACCTGTATTGCAAAGCTTCCATTCCTCCTACCGATAAAGTGTGTCTGTGGTTGGGGGCTAATGTAATGCTTGAATATGATATTGATGAAGCTCAGGCATTGTTGGAAAAGAATTCATCGACTGCCACAAAGAATCTTGATTCCCTTGAAGAAGACCTTGACTTTCTTCGAGATCAATTTACTACCACAGAAGTCAATATGGCCAGGGTTTATAATTGGGATGTAAAAAGAAGAAATAAGGATGATTCTGCCAAGAACAAAGTATAATACTGGCAATTAAAAATGTGGTTTAGTTTTCCAAACATGTTATCTTAAATACCCCTTTATCCTTACAGGTTGACATAACTTTTGAATGTTTCAACAGCAAGAATTTTAAGAAAGATAAACACCATTTTGCCGGGCGCGGTGGCTCAAGCCTGTAATCCCAGCACTTTGGGGAGGCCGAGGCGGGTGGATCACGAGGTCAAGAGATCAAGACCATCCTGGTCAACATGGTGAAACCCCATCTCTACTAAAAATACAAAAAATTAGCTGGGCATGGTGGCGCGTGCCTGTAATCCCAGCTACTCAGGAGGCTGAGGTAGGAGAATTGCCTGAACCCAGGAGGCAGAGGTTGCGGTGAGCCGAGATGGTACCATTGCACTCCAGCCTGGGTAACAAGAGCGAAAACTCCGTCTCAAAAAAAAAAAAAAAGAAATAAAGAAAGATAAACACCATTTTATTTATTTAAAAAAACAAAATTAGTTTCAAATATTTTTGACATTGTGCTTTTATTTTCACATTTCTCAGCAAAGCTAATGCTATTTTAATTATTATTTTTGTCTGTCATAAGAAAACTCTTAGCTGAAATGGCCGAAAACTGTGAGACATGCTACGGAAGCTGAATGCCAGACACTAGGACAGTTTGCTTTTTCCCTTTCTTATTGGCCGATGTTACTCTCACTTGATGTGGTTAAACCATTTTAGAAGTAGAGAAGACAGAGCTGGGCACGGTGGCTCACGCCTGTAATCCCAGCACTTTGGGAGGCCGAGGCGGGTGGATCACGAGGTCAAGAGATCCAGACCATCCTGGTCAACATGGTGAAACCCCATCTCTACTAAAAATAGAAAAAATTAGCTGGGCATGGTGGCACGTGCCTGTAATCCCAGCTACTCAGCAGGCTGAGGCAGGAGAATTGCCTGAACCCAGGAGGCGGAGGTTGTGGTGAGCCGAGATCGCGCCATTGCACTCCAGCCTGGGTAACAAGAGCAAAACTCCATCTCAAAAAAAAAAAAAAAGAAGAAGAAGTAGAGAAGACAGACAGTTTGAATATTTGTAAAGCTGTTTTTATTTGGTATATGTAGGATTTAGCGATCCTGTGTTGCTACTGTCTTCTATAAATGGGGTTTCATGACTTACTGCTTAACAAATAACTATCTACTATGATAGGTTGGACATTTCAGGAAATGGTAATTTGCCTTGGTACACAGTTAAGAGGGCTATTAAGACAACATTTTTTTTTTTAACCTCAGATAAGTGCATAGTGTCTTTGCAGGGCCAACATAAGGGAGATCTTGGCCAAGGGGAGGAAAGTTACTCATTCAAAACACTTGGTTAAGGTGATTTTGTAGTTCTTAACAGTTCTCCAAAGCGTCTTGAACAGAAGTATTAAGATAAATGTAAATCTGCAATGGCTGAAAAGAGTTGTGAGCTTTTTTACTCATCATAAAACCTTACAGGAATAGTTAAAAAAAAAAAAAAAAAATCCCTGTTGAAAGCTACTATTACATTGGCCAGTGCTGGGTGGTACAGATTCTTATGAAAACATAAATGTGTTAGTTCATCGCCATGTAGTAAAAAGTAAGTATACTTATACAGTGTTTTGTACTTGTATTTCGCGGTATTAAAACAATGATGATGCTAAAAAAAAAAAAAATTCAATGAAAGTCAGAAACTAGACAAGTTTTTAAATTATTGTTATTTCTATTTAGCATGTATCTGGAAGTACTGGTCAACACAGTTAGACAAAAGAAATAGATATACTGGAAAGAAAGAAGCAAAATTATTTGTTGCAGCCAATATGATGTTCAGACAGCTAACTGTAAAACTATTAGAAGCAATAACAGAATTCAGTAAGGTGATTACGTAACAATAAATAGACTTTTAATAATAAATGTCTAAAAATAGACTTTTAAAATAATAATAGTCCCATCATATGGAAACAACAACATATTTTTTCCTACTAAACAATCTGTTTTCTTCCTACTAAATAAAAATAATCTTTCCCTGCTTGCAAGCTAAAAGTTTAGTCTGCCACAGTTTCATGGATGTTGGTAGAGAGGCAAGGCTCCTTACTCAGAAACAAAAGATTTTGTTACAGTAATTACAGTAGTCAGGCTACTAGCATTTTCTGTGACAATTTCCTGAGCTCTAGGTTACGCAGGCCAGGGCAAAAGAGGGCCAGGTGACACCTGTGCCTCCAGTGATCTGCACTACAGAACAAGAGGCCTGAGTTCAGGGAATCTGAATATTTTATACTAGACCTTAAACATGCCTGCCCTTTGTCACTAAGGGAGATACTAACTCTATCTTTTAAGTCTGTTTGCTGTACTATGTCCTTGAAAAGATAGTCTAGAACAAAGGCAAAAAAACCCAAGACATGCAGAAACAGGAAAGCCCCTGGAGAATTATTTCCCAACACAGCTTAGAGAAAACTTTAAATGCTACTTGGAGCCTAGAGCAGTGGCTCATGCCTGTAATGCCAGCATATTGGGAGGCCAAGATTGGTGGATGATCTGAGGTCAGGAGTTCAAAACCAGACTGGCCAATGTGGCAAAACCCCATCTCTACCAAAAATCTAAAAAAAAAAAAAAAAAAAAAAAAAAAAATTAGCTGGGTGTGGCAGTGCACACCTGTAGTCCCAGCTACTTGGAAAGCTGAAGCAGGAGAATTGCTTGAACCAAGGAGATGGAGGTTGCAGTGAGCTCAGATCACATCACTGCACTCCAGGCTGAGCCACAGAGCAAGACTCTGTCTACGAAAGAAAAAAAAACTACCTGGAATATAAATGAAGATTTCATAAATTAGAAGATCTACCCTATTCTTGGATAATACAAATAAATATAATGAAAGTGTAATTACTCCTAAATTAATCTATAAATGTAATGCTAATCCAACTAAAATACCAATCAGTGGAGCAAGAGAAACTGTCCTTTGTTGCTAGTAGGATTAGAAAACCAAGCAGCTAGGCGGGGTGTGGTGGCTCATGCCTGTAATCCCAGCACTTTGGAAGGCCAAGGTGGGTGGATCGCTTGAGGTCAGGAATCTGAGATCAGCCTGGTCAGCGTGGTGAAACCCCATCTCTACTAGAAATACAAAAAAAATTAGCCAGGCATGGTGGTGGGCTCCTGCAATCCCAGCTACTCGGAAGGCTAAGGCAAGAGAATCGCTTGAACCTGGGAGATGGAGGTTGCAGTGAGCCAAGTTCGCGCCACTGCATTCCAGCATAACAAACAAACAAATAGGAAAACAGTGCAGCCACTTTGGAAAACAGTTTGGCAGTTTCTTAGAAAGCTAAACATTGTCTTACCGTATGATCCAATAATCATGCTTCTAGGAGTTTACTCAAATGAGCTGAAAACTATGTTCACAAAAAAATCCCAAACATAAATGTTTATAGCAGCTTTATTTATAATTGCCAAAAATTAGAAGCAACTAAGGTGTTCCTCAATAGCTGAGTGGATAAACTGTAGTTCATTCCTACAATGGAATATTATCCAGTAATGAAAAGAAATGAGCCACCAAGCCACAAAAAGACATGGCAGAAACCATAAATGCAAACTGCTAAGTGAGAGAGGCCAGGATGCAGACTATATGCTGTATGATTCTAACCACATGACATTCTAGAAAAGGCAGAACTGTAAAGATTGTAATAAGATCAACTGTTGTCAGGGATTCCATAGAGGACCAGAAAGAGTGGGGTGAATAGGTGAGCCATGGGATTACTAGGGCAGTGAAACTACTTATTCTGCATGATACTATAACGGTAGACACATGACACGATGTATTTGTCAAAATTCATAGCATGTACATCCCAAAGCGTAAACCCTAAGGTAAAGTATGGCCTTTAGTTAACAATAAAGTATCAATTTTAATTACAGGATATTAATAATAGGGAAAACTGGCCGGGAATGGTGGTCATGCCCGCAATCCTAACACTTTGGAAGGCTGAGAGAGGAGAATCACTTGAGCTCAGGGGTTCAAGTCTAGCCTGGGCTACATAGGGAGACCCCCATCTCTACAAAAAAATTCTAAAAATTAGCCAGCCATGATGGCATACACATGTGGTCCCAGCTACTCCGGAGGCTGGGGTGGGAAGATCATTTGGGCCCAGGAGGCTGGGGATGCAGTGAGCCATGATCACACCACTACACTCCAGTCTGGGCGACAGACTGAAACCCTGTCTCAAAAAAAAGAAAAAGAAAAGAAAAAAAGAGGGCCACACGCGGTGGCTCACGCCTATAATCCCAGCATGTTGGAAGGCCGAGGTGGGTGGAACACGAGGTCAAGAGATTGAGACCATCCTGGTCAACAAGGGGAAACCTCGTCTCTACTAAAAATACAAAAATTAGCTGGGCATGGTGTCGCAGCCTGTAATCCCAGCTACTTGGGAGGCTGAGGCAGGAGAATTGCTTGAACCCACGAGGTAGAGGTTTCGGTGAGCCAAGATCACACCTTTGTACTCCAGCCTGGGTAACAAGAGTGAAACTCCGTCTCAAAAAAAAAAAAGAGAAGAAAAAAGAAAACCATGCTGTGTGAAAGGGAGACATATAGCAACTCTGTATTTTCTGCTCAATTTTTCTGTAAACCAAAAACTGCTCCAAAAACTTAATCTAAAAATAAAATTTACAATACCAATAGGCATTTTTCTTAATGTAAGACAATCTGATTACAAAGCTTACATTAAAAAATAACCATAAAATCCTAAGAAAGACCAATATCACCTATTAAAATATACTATAAGACCACAATAGGGCCAGGCACCATGGTTCACTCCTGTAATCCCAGCACTTTGGGAGGCCAAGATGGGCAAATCACCTGAGGTCAGGAGTTCAAGACCAGCCCGACTAACATGGAGAAACCCCATCTCTACTAGAAATAACAAAAATTAGCCAGGCATGGTGGCGCATGCCTGTAATCCCAAATACTCAAGACGCTAAAGCATGAGAATCACTTGAACCTGGGAGGCAGAGGTTGCAGCAAGCCGAGATGGCATCATTGCACTCCAATGGGCAACAAGAGCAAAACTCTGTCTAAAAAAATAAAAATTGGGCCAGGCGCGGTGGCTCACGCCTATAATCCCAAAACGTGGGGAGGCCGAGGCGGGTGGATCACGAGATCAAGAGATCGAGACCATCCTGGTTAACAAGGTGAAACCCCGTCTCTACTAAAAATACAGAAATTAGCTGGGCATGATGGCACATGCCTGTAGTCCCAGCTACTCGGGAGGCTGAGGCAGGAGAATTGCTTGAACCCAGGAGGCGGAGGTTGCAGTGAGTCGAGATTGCGCCATTGCACTCCAGCCTGGGTAACGAGAGTGAAACTCCGTCTCAAAAAATAAATAAATAGCCGGGCGCGGTGGCTCAAGCCTGTAATCCCAGCACTTTGGGAGGCCGAGGCGGGTGGATCACGAGGTCGAGAGATCGAGACCATCCTGGTCAACATGGTGAAACCCCGTCTCTACTAAAAATACAAAAAATTAGCTGGGCATGGTGGCGCGTGCCTGTAATCCCAGCTACTCAGGAGGCTGAGGCAGGAGAATTGCCTGAGCCCAGGAGGCGGAGGTTGCGGTGAGCCGACATCACGCCATTGCACTCCAGCCTGGGTAACAAGAGCGAAACTCCGTCTCAAAAAATAAATAAATAAATAAATAAATAAATAAATAAATAAAAATTGCCGGGCGCGGTGGCTCAAACCTGTAATCCCAGCACTTTGGGAGGCCGAGGCGGGTGGATCACAAGGTCAAGAGATCGAGACCATCCTGGTCAACATGGTGAAACCCCGTCTCTACTAAAAATACAAAAAAAAATTAGCCGGGCATGGTGGTGCGTGCCTGTAATCCCAGCTACTCAGGAGGCTGAGGCAGGAGAATTGCCTGAACCCAGGAGGCGGAGGTTGCGGTGAGCCGAGATCGCGCCATTGCACTCCAGCCTGGGTAACAAGAGCGAAACTCCGTCTCAAAAAAAAAAAAAAAAAAAATTATAAATTATAAATAAATGGACCACAGTAAATGAAATAATTTGGTATTGATACCCAAATAAGGAAGTAGATCACTAGAACAGTATAAATTATAGAAACAGATTTAAATGTGTTGGGTTATCTAGAACATGAGAAAGGTGTCATTTCTAATCAGAAGAGAAATGATTTGGTTGAAAACAGCTAGCCTCTCGAAAGACAATCAAGTCAAATCTCTATCTCACACTGTACGTAAAAATAGAATCTAGATGAATCACAAAGTTATATGTAAAAATAAGACAAAAAGTAATTTGTCTCAAAAAGTAATTTACATTGGAAGTCACACCTTAATCTTTCTAAGCAAAAAACAATCCCTAGAGCTTTAATTTTTTTTACGTAATATATTTTACATTTTTAGAAATCGGCATCAAAAAAATACCATAAAGTTGAAAGACAAAATATGGCTGGGGAAAACTATTTTCAATTTTTATCATAAAAAGTTTAATTTCCTTAACAGAAAATGGACAATGGACAAGAATATAACTATGGAATTACTATAAATACCTTTTAAGTATTTTTAAGCATTTGTAATTATTCAAGTACTTTATATACAAAGTAAAAGTACTGAGAAAGTACTGTGTTTATGTAACTATTTGTTATCATATTATCATATTTCCAAATAAGCGAATTAAAACTATAAGACACCATTTTTTGTTTGTCAGCTTGGCAAATTTCAAAAATTTGTATAATACTGTATTTACAAATGAATAGGCAGATATACTCTGTTGCTGAGAGTATAAATTGATACAACTTCTTTGGAAATAAATTTATCAATATCAAAGGTTTAAAGGCATGTATCTCATCTGTAAAATGGGAATGAAAAAAAAAAATCCCTTGATCCAGCTATTTCCTTTTTTCTTCTTCTTTTTTTTTTTTTTTTGAAAGACAAAGTCAGGCTCTGTTGTCCAGACTTAGTTCAGCAGCGCAATATCAGCTCATTGCAAGGGAGAGAGATGGTCTCCTCTCTCAGCATATATGTACAAGAATACTAATTAAAGCATCTTTTGTAATATAAAAGACTGGAAATCACTATATTAACTGTGATACAACCATCTAATGAAACGTTTTACAGATTCAAGTGACTCTCCTGCCTCAGCTTCCCAAGTAGCTGGGACTGCAGGCGTACACCACCACGCCCAGCTAATTTTTGTATTTTTTAGTAGAGACAAGGTTTCACTGTATGTAGGTCAGGCTAATCTCGAACTCCTGACTTCAGGTGATCTGCCTGCCACGGCCTCCCAAAGTGCTGGGATTACAGGTGTGTGCTACCATGCCTGGCCAGCTATTTCAATTCTATGCTTTTACCCCTCACAAATATATGTGCTCACATTGCTGCAGGAAAAGCCGCTGACGTAGCCCCTCAGACACCAGAGTGAGGAAGGAAGAGACTTGTATCTAGCTAGCTGTGGAGCACTGGTTGGCTTGTGTTCAAAAAAAAAAAAAGCCAAGCTCCCCCAAAAGCAGTGTCTCTCCCTTTTTAAAGACATATAACCAAAAGGGAAGCAGAAGTAAAACTGTCATTGCCCATTGGGTGGACATCTGACGTTACAGTCTTCGGCTTTCATTGATTTGCTAATTTACGTATGGTGCAGGAGGGGAAGAGTTACAGAAGTTGAACAAAGGCAGTAAATCACTTAGTGACGGAGGCATCTCTAAGGGTGTCAGGGAAGTATGTGACTCAGGGAAGGTCCTTGGGCAGTGAGAAAAACATCTGCAACACTTTCAAGGCTGGCAGATAACACAGACACCGGTTACACAGAGAGAGGTTATTTCTCAGTCCTCGGTCCCCACTGTGGCTGGCCTGGTGGGTCAGCGTCTTGCCTGATTACAGACTTTAATTCTGTGCTATTTTATCTCCCCTCCCCTGTTTGCTAACAAAGGACAGGCAAGAGAGAGAGATGGTCTCCTCTCTCAACATATATGTACAAGAATACGAATTAAAGCATCTTTTGTGATATAAAAGACTGGAAATTGTTATATTAACTGTGCTACAACCATCTAATGAAATGTTTTACAGCTCTTAGGCCGGGTGCGGTGGCTTATGCCTGTAATCCCAATACATTGGGAGGCCAAAGCTAGCAGAGCATTCAAGGTGAGGAGTTCAAGACCAACCCGACCAACATGGTGAAACCCCATCTCTACCAAAAATACAAAAATTAGAGGGCAATGATGGCACGTACCTGTAGTCCCACTCACTACTTGAGAGCTTAAGGCAGGAGAATGGTCTGAACTCAGGAGGCAGAGGTTGCAGTGAGCTGAGACTACACTCCAACCTGTAAGCAAAAAGGGAAGGGAAGAGAAGGGAAGGGGAAGGGGAGCAGGAGGAAAGGGAAGGGAAAGGAAGGGAGGGGAAGGGAAGGGAAGCAGGGAGGGAAGAGAAGGGAAAGGAAGGGGAAGGGTGGGGAAGGGAGGGGAAGGGAAGGGAAGGGAAGGGATGGGATGAGAGGGGAGGGGAGGGGAGGGGAGCAGGAGGGAAGGGAAGGGAAGCAGGGAGGGAAGGGGAGGGAAGCAGGGAGGGGAAGGGAAGGGAAGGGAAGGGAGGGGAAGAGAGGGGAGGGGAGGGGAGGGGAGGGGAGCAGGAGGGAAGGGAAGGGAAGGGAGGGGAAGAGAGGGGAGGGGAGGGGAGGGGAGCAGGAGGGAAGGGAAGGGAAGGGAGGGGAAGAGAGGGGAGGGGAGGGGAGGGGAGCAGGAGGGAAGGGAAGGGAAAGGAAGGGAGGGGAAGGGAGGGGATGAGAGGGGAGGGGAGGGAAAAGGAAGGGGAAAGGGAGCAAGAGAGAAAGGAAGGGGAGTGGGAAGGGAAGGGAAGAAAAGGCAAGGGAAGGGAAGAGCAGGGAAGGGAAGGGAAGGGAAGGGAAGAGCAGGGAAGGGAAGGGAAGGAGGGAGAGAGAGGGGAAGGAAAGGAAAAAGAAGGGGAGGGAAAGGGAGGGGAGGGGAGGGAAGGGAAGGGAAAAGAAGGGAAAAGAAGCGAAGGGAAGGAGAGGAAATGGAAGGGGAGGGGAGGGAGACTATATAGCTCCTTGAAAGAGTAAGGTGGTATTGTAAGTATGGCCACGGAAATATTTTTTTTTTTTTTTTGAGACGGAATTTCGCTCTTGTTACCCAGGCTGGAGTGCAATGGCGCGATCTCGGCTCACTGCAACCTCCGCCTCCCGGGTTCAGGCAATTCTCCTGCCTCAGCCTCCTGAGTAGCTGGGATTACAGGCACGCACCACCATGCCCAGCTAATTTTTTGTATTTTTAGTAGAGATGGGGTTTCACCCTGTTGACCAGGATGGTCTCGATCTCTTGACTTCATGATCCACCCGCCTCGGCCTCCCAAAGTGCTGGGATTATAGGATTGAGCCACCGTGCCCGGCCGAATACATTTTAAAGCTGTAATTTCAAGGGGAAAAAAAAATAGATTGTGCAAGATGGTACCATTTATGTAAAATGGGGGGCCACATGTATGTGCTTCTCTACATGCATTAGAAATAGCTACACAATGGACATCTGAGGTTCCTTAGCTTGCAGTATCACTCCATCTGTCCTTACCTTCACATGGCATCCTCCATGTATGTTTGCCCAAATCTCGAAGGAGGATATTCTTCATATTGGACTGGAGCCTAAACAGAACTAAAAAAAAAAAGAAAAAGAAATAAATAGCTACACAAGGAATGAAAAAAGAACCAGTTATTGTGATTGACTTTAAGGTGGGGTGGTCCAAGAGTCAAGGATAAAACATTCACCTATCTTTTTACTATGTGCATTTATTGTTTGAGAGAGGGAGAAAGAGAGTAGAGATGTTTCCTAGTCTGGAGTGGTTTGGGGAGGTCCCCTGGAGGAGGTGAATTTAAACTGTTTTTAGAAGAATGGTAAAATCAGAGGAAGCATAAATGAATTTGAGTTATGCAGCCTGCGACCCAGGCATCAGCTAGCTAAGTATCAGGTAATTTCAAAACACAGACAAGGGGCCCCCAGTTCCAGGGAAAACCCTGCACACATGCCTGGCTGAGCCTCCTGGGTTCTGAGAGAGCAAGAGATCGGCCCTGCTGCTGGATAGGCAGGTAGGACTGCAGAGAGGTTACTACTCAGAGGACACAGAGCAAAAAGGAACAGAGCTTCCTTCTACTGAAGGTCCTTACTAACAGTGAGAGCTTGGTCAGGCATTCATTCAATCACTCATTAGTTTACTTCTTTCCATTCATTTCAATAAATATTGCGTGTCTACTTTGTCCAAGGGTCTGGAAAAGCAGTTATAAGGAGGAAAACAGACGTCAATAGAGCTCACAGTCTAAGTGGAAAGACCAATACTGAGCCAGCAATTTTACAGTGTGTTGTGAAAAGGGTGCTTTGGGAATAATAGATAATCCCTCTAATAGGTTTAACTCTTAGTCCACAGAATCAAGGGTACAAGAAATGCTGACCCGCCATCCTTTATCAAACCAGCACTTTGGGAGGCCGGGGCGGGTGGATCACCTTAGGTCAGGAGTTGGAGATCAGCTTGGCCAACATGGTGAAACCCGTCTCTACTTCCTGCCTGGCAGAGGAAGGCCAGTCCCTGCCCTGGGAGGCCCCTCCAGGCCTTCTGCTTCCCCGACTCGGAACGGGTCCCTGGTCTAGCACGTACGAGGCTGGTCTCCCGCCAGCTGTTGACGAACTAAAGGCCCAGCTTAGCCTCGGCTCCTCTAGTGATGAAGCCCTGGGACCTTTCCTTTCTCCAGGAAAACGTGGACCACCCTCCGCCAACAGGTGGCTTCTACAGACCCCTCTCCCCCTCGTCCCCACCCCGCCAGGGGTCTCAATTGTCTTTTCGCTGGGTTAATACAAACCAGGAAGTCCCCCTCAGCCGATCCCCGGCTCCCCAAGCGGAAGCGGGCCCCCGGGGGGGCGGAGTCAACCGCGGAGGCCACGCCCTCGGGAAAGGGCGGGGCATGCAAATTTGAAATGAAAGCCCAGCCACGCCGGAACAATCCCGAGTGTGAGATTTCCCTTTTCAAACGTGGAGAATAAGAAATCAGCCCGGCCGGGCGCGGTGGCTCAAGCCTGTAATCCCAGCACTCTGGGAGGCCGAGGCGGGTGGATCACGAGGTCAAGAGATCCAGACCATCCTGGTCAACATGGTGAAACCCCGTCTCTACTAAAAGTACAAAAAACTAGTTGGGCATGGTGGCGCGTGCCTGTAATCCCAGCTACTCAGGAGGCTGAGGCAGGAGAATTGCTTGAACCCAGGAGGCGGAGGTTGCGGTGAGCCGAGATCGCGCCATTGCACTCCAGCCTGGGTAACAAGAGCGAAACTCCGTCTCAAAAAAAAAAAAAGAAAAAAAAAGAAATCAGCCCGAGTGCGTAATGGCATCCATAGTGGTGTGAAGAGACCCTGGGAATGAGGCCAGGAGCGAGGCTGGGCTGGAGCTCTCACCGCGACATGAATGTGGAAGAGAATGGGACGGTGACGGTGGGGACAATAGTGATACCATTGTTTTTCGGCCTTTTGGTTGAGATTAGATGTAATATCTCTTCTTAACAGCTTAGTATCTGATACGTGCTCTATCCAAGAAGAACATATGAAATGCACTTGTGGAATTGAAAGATTGTGTAGGAGATTGACCTATCCACTCCATGCACTGTTTCCAAGAACGGTGGATCCCCTCACGGGGTACGATCTGTTTGTAAAGTGTGAATATAAAGTATTGTGGAGTAGCTCTCAGACCTGTTTTTAGAAGGTGATGTAAGAGTCTGGTCTGCTGTTGGCATACGATAGATTTCCCAATACTTCGATTTTCACTGTAACTATAACTGCCAACAGAGCATGTTCAAGGTTTCTAGATTTCCTTGGATCTCAACGGGATAATGAGTAATTGTGATCACTTAAAGGAATGGGGTGCACCAGTTGCCCAGCCTGGACTTGGAAGTCTTCCTTTTTTTAATTTTTGTTGCATTTTAGGTTTGGGGGTACATGTGAAGAACATACACAATTGTTGCATAGGTACATACATGGCAGTGTGATTTGCTGCCTTCCTCCCCATCACCTATATCTGGCATTTCTCCGCATGCTATCTCTCCCCACCTCCCCACCCCACCACTGTCCCTCCCCTATTTCCCCTCAGCAGACCCCAGTGTATGATGCTCCCCTTCCTGTGTCCGTGTGTTCTCATTGCTCAACATCCGCCTATGTGAGAACATGCAGTGTTTGATTTTCTGTTCTTGTGCCAGTTTGCTGAGAATGTCACTAAAAATGTCACGAACTCATCGTTTTTGATGGCTGCATAATATTCCATGGTGTATATGTGCCACATTTTCCCTTTCCAGTCTATCATCGATGGGCAATTGGGTTGGTTCTAGGTCTCTGCTATTGTAAAAAGTGCTTCAGTGAACATTTGTGTGCTTGTGTCCTCCTTTTTTTTTAATGTAAATTCTGGGATACATGTGTGGAACATGCAAGTTTGTTGCATGGGTGTGCATGTGCTATGGTGCTTTGCTGCACCTATCAACCAGTCATCTAGGTTGGAAGCCCCACATGCATTGGGTATTTGTCCTAATGCTCTCTCTCCCCTTGCCCTCCAACCTGCGTCTGGACCCGGTGTGTTATGTTCCCCTCCCTGTGTCCATATTCTCATTATTCAACTCATTGTGGGTGAGAACCCGCAGTTTTTGGTTTTCTGTTCCTGTGTCGCTTTGCTGGGAATGATGGTTTCCAGCTTCATCCATGTTCTGAAAAAGACATGAACTCATTCTTTTTTATGGCTACATAGTCATTCCATGGCGTATATGTGCCACATTTTCTTTACAGCCTATCATTGATGGGCATTCGAATTGGTTTAAAGTCTTTGCTATTCTAAATCGTGCTGCAATAAACATACGTGTCCATGTATAAAAATTTTTTAAAAGTTCAGATTTTGAAGCATTTTAGATTTCAGATTAGGCATAATAAACTTGCACTGATACATGCTACAAGGTGGATGAATGTTGGAAACATTATGCCAAGTGAAAGAAGCCAGACATTAAGGATACATATTACATAATTCAATCTATATGGAATGTCTAGAAGAGGCAAATCTATATAAACACAAGGTAAATTAGTGTTTCCCACGGGCTGGGGGTGAGAAAGAGAAGGATAGAGAGTGATTACTGATGTGTTTGGGATTTCTTTTGGAATAATGAAAGTGCTCTAGAATTTAATAGTGTTAATGGTTGCATAATAATAGAACGAAAAACTACCAAACCGTATACTTTAAAAGCATGAATTTTGGCCAGGTGTGGTGGCTCACAGCTGTAATGCCAGCACTTTGAGAAGCTGGGTAGGAGGATTGCTTGAGATCAGGAGTTCAAGCCCAGCCTGGGCACCATGGCGAGACCTCATCTCTATCAAAAATGAAAATAAATTAGCTGGGTGAGGGGGCTTACACCTGTAGTCCCAGGTACTTGGGAGGTGAGGTGGGAGGAGAGCTTGAGCCCAGGAGGTCAACACTACACTGAGCCACACTCATGCCAGTGCACTCCAGCCTGAGCAACAGAGTGAGCCCGTCTTTGAAAACAATAATAATAAAAGAATGAATTTTATAATATATGAATTCACAACACAAAAAAATGGATTAGAAAGAAATCAGGTCAAGTCTAACTCTGAATTCCCAACTCACTAGGCTGGTGGGCATTCAATGGAGTGCAATGGGGCGATTTCTGCTCCCTGCAACCTGTGCCTCCTGGATTCAAGCAATTCTCCTGCCTCAGCCTCCCAAGTAGCTGGGATTACAGGTACCCGCCACCACCATGACTTGAGTTATGATTGTATCACTGCAATTCAGCTTGGGCAACACAATGAGTGTATTTGTTTTCACACTGTTGATAAAGACATACCCCAGACTGGGAAGAAATAAAGGTTTAATTGGACTTACACTTCCACAAGGCTGGGCAGGCCTCAGAATCATAGCGGGGGGTGAAAGGCACTTCTTATATAGGAGCAGCAAGAGAAACGGAGGAAGAAGCAAAAGTGGAAACCCCTGATAAACCTGTCAGATATCTGAAACTTATTCATTATTTATCATGAGAATAGCATAGGAAAGACCGGCCCCCATGATTCAATTACCTCCCCCTGGGTCCCTCCCACAACATGTGGGAAGTTGAGATTTGAATGGGGACACAGCCAAACCACATCAGTGAGATTCTGTCTATAAAATATTTTTAATTAAAAAAAAGTATATATATGAGCTCAGAAACCAATACCCCAAAACATGATAAAATATGCTGAATTTAAGAAGCCTCAAGGTCTCTTTGATCTTCCCCTCTCCACTGTCTCTCTCAAGCTGAAGTTCCTTTTATCTGCTTAAGATTCAGACCCATCAAAGAGAATAACTTTTTTTTTCATTTTCCTCCTTGTTATTGCACCATCTATTGCTGAAAGGGAGACCAGGATGTGACCACACCTGAGCAGACCTTTTCACGAGTACAGTGACTATTATGGCAGGAATATAATGACAGTATAATGACCCCAAGAATTATCTACATTCCAAAGAAAACTATTTACAAGTTAATCTTTGTTCCCCATCCAATCATTCTCCCTACCAATCATTTATTGCCCTTCAATAGAATTCCTCGTTTTCCCTCCTATAATCTGTTCTACTAGAATTCAGGTCCCCATTCTTTCTGTTATCTCAAAATGGTATATGAGTTTCTGTAACTCATTGGAAAGTTGGGTCTTCATCCTGAAGGCTCCTGTGTATACAGATTAAATAAATTTGTATGCCTTTTCTCCTATTATCTGACCTGTCTCATGCCAGTGATTCTTCAGTCAACCTTTAGGGCCCAATGGCCATGGTCTCCACAAATACAGAACTCTCTTACTTCTCTAATTAGGCTAAGATGACCACAGTGCTCCTACAGTACTAGTCACCATATACTATGCTTAATATTGCCATGGAGGTTGACTGCACTGACTCCTTGAATATACCTACCAAACTGGTCCCTTTATCTTATCAATGTGATGAGCCTGAAATCCATAACATATGGTGAAATTTTGTTTTATAAGAACGGTATTCTATGACCAAATAGACCTTTTTTTCCTAGATGGAGCCTTTTTTTTTATTTTTCCCCAAGATGGAGTCTCGCCCTCTCACCCAGACTGGAGGACAGTGGTGCAATCTTGGCTCACTGCTACCTCCACCTCCCAGGTTCAAGCAATTCTTCTGCCTCAGCCTCCCTAGTAGCTGGGAATACCAGCCACACCACTACACCCAGCTAATCTTTGTGTGTTTTGGGTGTTTTGTTTTGTTTTGTTTTGTTTTGTTTTGTTTTGTTTTGTTTTGTTTTAGCTCTCATGGGAGGAGCGGGGGATCCAGAGTATAGCCAGACCACAACAATCCCTTAGGTGGCACTGGCTATGGGTCAGGCGCTATTCTCAACGCTGCGCACACATGCAGGTGACCAGCAGAGGTCAATAGAGTTAAGCAGGATGGAGTGGGAACATACCCCTTACAAGCAGTGAAACACCTGGAATGGAAGGTGCAAGATCCAACATCGGCAAGCAGGTGGGGGTCAGTCTCAGCCTTTGCTGAGATTGTGGCTCTGTGGGCTGCACTGGTTCATTCCTTCATATGAAGGCGGATGGCTCTTTCCAGAGTTTTCGTGTGACAGAAAAGGCAGAGGGAAGTTTCCAGTATTATGCAGTGTTTCCTCTCGTGAGGGCCCCTGCGTGGTTTACCTATGTCTACACAACTCTAGCGTTTCTCCTTCTCTGTGTACAGTCCACACAGATGGGCAGTCAAAACATAGGACACTTCTCCAGGAAAGCCAATATGTTCCATTGTCTGCAGAATCATTTCAAATTTTTTAAGATTAAATTCGGGCTCCCCCATGAGCTCACCATACCCACCAGCCACAGCTCCCCCTGCCCCTGCGTCCTTCTGCACACCACAGGCTGCAGCACCCACAGGCTGCAGCACGTGCGCTGTGGTCATGGGTGTGCCTTGCAGTTTCACAACCCAGGCTTCCCACCCTGCCACTCCCTGAGGTCACGGCCATTATTCCAAAAGAAATCCCATACACATCAGTGATCATTCTCCATTCTCTTCCCCACCCCCAGCAGCCAGCAAACACTAATTTACTTTCTGTTTCTACAGATTTGCCTATTCTAGACAATTCATATAAATTGAATTATGTAATATGTAACTTTTAGTGTCTGGCCTATTTCACTTGGCGTAATGGTTCCAAATTTCATCCACCTTGTAGCATGTATCAGTGCGAGTTTATTATGCCTAATCTGAAATCTAAAATGCTTCAAAATCTGATTTTTTTTTACACATAGACACATATGTTTATTGAGGTACTATTTAGAATAGCAAAGACTTTGAACCAATTCGAATGCCCATCAGTGATAGGCTGGACAAAGAAAATGTGGCACATATAACACCATGGAATGACCATTCAGCCATAAGAAAGAAAGAGTTTGTTTTCTGCAGGAACATGGATGAAGCTGGAAGCCACCACTCCCAGCAAAGCGACACAGGAACAGAAGACCGAACACTGCATGTTCTCATCCACAGTGTGAATTAAACAATAAGAACACGTGGACACAGGAAGTGGAACATCACACACCTAGCCCAGACGGTAAGCGGGGGGCAAGGGGAGAGAAAGCGCACATTAGGACGAATCCACGGCTTGCAGGGCCTGGAAGCTACATGACTGGTTAATAAGTGCAGCAAACTACCATGGCATATGCAAAGCCATGCAACAAACCTGCAGGTTCAACACACATATTCCAGATTTAAAAAACAAAGGAAGGAAGAAACAAGGCAAAAACATCTAAGTCCAGGATGGGTAAGTAGGACACCCCATTATTCTAAAAAAAAAAAAAAAACACAATCACTCAGCGATTAAGCTGAAATTAAAGTACTTCTAAACCATCAGAAACCACAATATACTTTCGAAAAACTGAAAACTTTACAGCACTCTCAAAAACTAAAGAAAACTGGTCTGCCTGAAACTAAAAACAAACTACATTGCAATAATGTCAGCTCTAATTTTGCAAACCAATTACACCCCCCGAGGGGGTGCACCGTTCCTGGAAGTACTGCAATACCAGGTCGATGCGCGGAGTGGATGGAGCAAGCTCCTATTCCATCTCCCGACTCCAAAAATACATTTAATATATTGTCCTCGAATAGAGGACGTATCAGATATTAAACTGATAAGAACAGATACTACACTTGATCTTAGCCAAAAGGCCGAGAAGCGATGCCGTGGCCTCCGCCCCCGCAGTCACCGCCCCCCTCTCATCCACATTCAAGTCGCGGTGAGAGCTCCAGCCTCGCTCCTCGTCTCAGTCCCTTGATCTCTTCCACACCACTCTTGATGCCATTACACACTCGGGCTGATTTCTTATTCTCCAGGTTTGAAAAAGTAAATCTTACACCCGAGATTATTCCGGCATTCCCGGGCTTTCATTTCAAATTTGCATGCCCCGCCCTTCGTCAGAGGGCGTGGCCTCCGCGGTTGACTCCGCCCCCGAGGCCGCCTCCGCAGGGATGGCCGGGGCTTCCTTGCTTGTATCAACTGAGCAAAGAGACAAAACCGAAATAGACTGGGGGGCGACGGCGAGAGGGGTCTGTAAAAGGGGTCTGTAAAGGCGGAGGGTGGTCCACGTTTTCCTGGAGAAAGACAAGGTCCCAGGGCATCATCACTAGAGGAGCCCAGGCTGCGCTGGGCCTTTAGTTCGTCCACAGCTGGCAGAGAGACCAGCTTCGTACCTGCTGGACCAGGGACCCGTTCCGAGTGGGGGAAGCGGAAGGCCTGGAGGGGCCTCCCAGGGCAGGGACTGGCCTTCCTCTGCCAGGCAAGAGGCTGACAGCAGACACCTGGCAGAGGGAGGCGGCGCGTGGACGGCGAAGGCCCAGCGAGGATCCTCCCCAGCCCTGTGCCTGCGACTCCTGTGGCTTCTGTGCACGGACCCTGTCCTGTGCTGTGTAGGGAAAGTTGCCTCTCTCTTGGGACGTGGATTCCTTCCACCTCCTCCTCTCCTGGTTACTTTTGACTCGACTCAGGTTGTCAGGACGCCGCTTGGGTATCACCCCTCCGGGAAGCAGTCCCTTAACGAAGGGCCCTCGGCACCCGCCCCATGTGTGACTAGTAGCCCTTCTACGTATTTCATCACACCCTGTTATTTGTATCAGCTACTCCACTCACCACCCTTCTGGGCAATCCTTTGTCTCCCCACCCCACGAAATCCTGTCATTGGGGGCTGGGACCCTCATCAGTACTTACCCGTTTCCCCGCGCTAGTCGGGTGCCTGGCATGTGGAAGGCACTCAGTAAACGCTTCAAAATCTGAAACTTTTTGAGTGCTGAAATGGCGCTCAAAATAAAATAAAATAAAAACAAAAATGATGATGCTCAAAGGAGATGCTCATCGGAGCATTTTGGGATTTGGGATTTGGGATTAGAGATGCTCAACCATAAGTAAATACAAATGTCCCAAAACTTGAAAAAATCTGAAATTTTAAAGTAAAATAATCAAATAATAAGTGCAAATCAAATAAAAATTTTAAATCAAATAATAAATGCACATAGCAAAAAGACATAGGTGAGTCTTTTATCCCTGACTCTTGGGACCACCCCAGCACTTCTTAAAGTCAATTACGATAACTCGTTCTGTTTTCATTCCTTCCATAGGTATTTCTTATGAACATAGATAAACACATATATGTAGTCCCCCTTTTATATAAACAGTACCATTTAGCACAGTCTGTATTTTTTTTCCTTGAAATTACAGCTTTAAAAATCTTTCCATGGCCATACTTATAGTACCACCTTATTCTCTCAAAGAGCTATATAGTCTTTTCCTTTCTTTCTTTCTTTCTTCCTTCCTTCCTTCCTTCCATCCATCCTTTCCTCCTTCCTTCCTACCTTCCTCTCTGCTTCTTTGAGTTTGATTGTTTTGGGTTCCTTATATAAGTGAGAACACATAGTATTTTTTTTCTGTGCCTGGCTCACTTCACATAGCATAAGATTCTCTAACTCTATCCATGTTGTCACAAATAACAGAATTCCCTTCTGTTAAAGTCCAAATAGCATTCCATTGTGTATACCTCCAAATTTTCTTTATCCATTTATCTATCAATGGGACACTTAGTTTGATCCCATCAGTTGGCTAATGTGAATATGTAAACGAACAGGTTTTCTTTTATTTTTGTTTTTCTTTGTGTGTGTGTGTGTGTGTGGCTTTTTGTTTGTTTGTTTGTTTCACAGAGTCTCTCTTTTATCCAGGCGGGAGCACAGTAGTGAAATCTCAGCTCACTGCAACCGCCACCTCTCAGCTACAAGCCATTCTCCCACCTCAGCCTCCCAAGTAGCTGGGACTACAGGCATATGCCACTGTGCTGGGATTATTTTTGTATTTTTTGCAGAGTGTGAGTTTTGCTATGTTGCCCAGACTGGTCTCAAACACCTGGGCTCAAGCAGTACACCTGCCTGGGCCTCCTGCAGTGTTTGGATTACAAACATGAACCACTGTACCCAGCAATACAATGACTAAGGGAGTGCAGACAAACTTATTCCAAATCTTTTGGGTAAATACTCAGAAGTGAGATTACTGGATCATTTGGTAACTCTAAGTTTTTGGAGGAATCTGCATATAACTTAACGGCTATCCTAATTTACATTCCCATCCATCTACTGCTCTTTAAATGGGAAGCTTTGTTGCAATTTTAAATATTTTATATTGTCTTTTAAATTCTTTTAAGCCACTTATACCTTGTACCATTTCATTAATATTTGGCTATCTGTTATCATACAGGCTAGGCACAGTGACTCATGCCTGTAATTCCAGCACTGTCACACTTGATGGATTCTTTCTGCCCAGAAAAATCAACGCCCTGAGGATAGCAGGTATCACAGCAAAGAAAGAGTTTCATAACTGCAGGACCAGCCACACCAAAGAATAGGAGGTATTGCCCAAATATGCCTCCCCAAAATTTTGGAGGCTAGAGTTTTTCAGGGTAGTCTGCTAAGCAGCGAGCTCAGGCACTGAAACGATTGTCTGGAGATGAAAACACAACGGTGTCTAAAGTGTCTTTGTGTAATTGCCTCAGTTCCCAGGACGGGGTCTCAGGATCAGTAGCATCTCTTGGTCTGCTAAATCTGAAAAATATCTCAAACACCAGTTCTTTTTTTTTTTTTTTTTTTTTTTTTTTTGAGACGGAGTTTCGCTCGTTACCCAGGCTGGAGTGCAATGGCGCGATCTCGACTCACCGCAACCTCCGCCTCCTGGGTTCAAGCAATTCTCCTGCCTCAGCCTCCTGAGTAGCTGGGATTACAGGCACGTGCCACCATGCCCAGCTAATTATTTGTATTTTTAATAGAGACGGGGTTTCACCATGTTGACCAGGATGGTCTCCATCTCTCAACCTCGTGATCCACCCACCTCGGCCTCCCAAAGTGCTGGGATTACAGGCTAAGCCACCGTGCCCAGCCCAAAGACCAGTTCTTTATTTCACAATAGTGATGTTATCTATAGGAGTAGTTGGAGAAGTTAAAAATCTCATGACACCCCAGTTATGTGACTCTGGAGCAGCAAACAACTTATGAGAAACAATGCTAAGAAATGATAGGTCACTGTTTAACTATACCTATTCTTTACCAAAGTTCAAGCCCCTGCCATAATTCTTTCTGATTGATTGATTGAGTCTCACTCTGTTGCCCAAGCTGGAGTGCAGAGGCGAAATCTCAGTTCACTGTAACCTCTGCCTCTCCCCTCCCAGATTCAAGCAGTTTTTCTACCACATCCAGCAAATTTTTGTATTTTTAGTAGCAACGGGGTTTTGCTATGTTGGCAAGGCTGGTCTTAAACTCCTGACCTCAGGTGATCCGCCCACCTCAGCCTCCCAAAGTGGTGGGATTAAAGGTGTGAGCCGTGACACCCACCCTACAGTTGAACTTTAAAACAAAGATGATAATAGCCTCTTCCTGAAACTAGACCCTTCCTAGCTTTGAGACTGAAACTACTATTGTAAAACTAAAAGTTAGCCACAGGGTTAGAATCTTGGCTTAAGAGTCATATAGTCAGAGTTCACAAAACTTGTTACATCCTCAATTGCTCCTGCAGATAATATCACTGTACTTATTACAGTAATTATAGATAATACCACTATTATAGATATCACATGTCTAAAAATAGACTTAAAATAATAAAAATAGTTCCATTATGGCCGGGCGCGGTGGCTCAAGCCTGTAATCCCAGCACTTTGGGAGGCCGAGGCGGGTGGATCACGAGGTCAAGAGATGGAGACCATCCTGGTCAACATGGTGAAACCCCGTCTCTACTAAAAATACAAAAAATTAGCTGGGCATGGTGGTGCATGCCTGTAATCCCAGCTACTCAGGAGGCTGAGGCAGGAGAATTGCCTGAACCCAGGAGGCGGAGGTTGCGGTGAGCCGAGATTGTGCCATTGCACTCCAGCCTGGGTAACAAGAGTGAAACTCCGTCTCAAAAAAAAAAAAAAATAGTTCCATTATATAGAAAAAACAACTTTTTTTTTTTAATTTAAAATATTTCTTTCAAAAATAAAAAAGATGGGGTTTCACCATGATGGTCAGGCTGGTCTTGAACTCCTGACCTAAGGTGATCCACCCACCTCGTCCTCCCAAAGTGTTAGGATTACAGGCCTGAGCCACCACGCCCGGCCAACATATTTTTTTCTTTTTCTTTTTTTTTTGAGACGGAGTTTCACTCTTGTTACCCAGGCTGGAGTGTAATGGCGCAATCTCGGCTCACCGCAACCTCCGCCTCCTGGGTTCAGGCAATTCTCCTGCCTCAGCCTCCTGACTAGCTGGGATTACAGGCACGCGCTACCATGCCCAGCTAATTTTTTGTATTTTTAGTAGAGACGGGGTTTCACCATGTTGACCAGGATGGTCTCGATCTCATGACCTCGTGATCCATCCCCCTCGACCTCCCAAAGTGCTGGGATTACAGGCGTGAGCCACCGCGCCTGGCCAACATATTTTTTTCTACTAGACAACATGTTTTCTTTCCTCTAAGTAAAAATCATCTTTCTCTACTTTTAAGCTAAAAGTTTAGTCTGCCACAGTTTCATGGACAGTAGCAGAGACATAAGACTCCTTACTCAGAAACAAAAGATTTTGTTACAGTAATTGCAATAGTCAGACTACTAGCATTTTCTGTGACGATTTCTGAGCTCTAGTTTATGCAGGCCGGGGCAAAAGAGAGCCAGGTGACACCTGCGCCTGCAGTGATCTGCGCTACAGAACGAGAGGCCTGAGCTCAGGAAATATGAATATTTTATATTAGACCTTAAACATGCCTGCCCTTTGCCATTAACACAGTCTTTTAAGTCTGTTTGCTATATTACGTCCTTGAAAAGATAGTCTAGAACAAAGGCAGAAAAACACAAGACATGCAGAAACAGGAAAGCCCCTGGAGAATTATTTCCCAACATAGTGTAGAGAAACCTTTAAATGCTACTTGGGACCAGTTTAGGTGGCTCATGCCTGTAATCTCAGCACTTTGGGAGGCTGAGGTGAGTGGATCATCTGAGATCATGAGTTCAAGACCAGGCTGGCCAACACGGCAAAAACCCATCTCTACCAAAAATACAAAACAATTAGTCGGGCGTGGAAGTGCACACCTGTAGTCCCAGCTACTCGGGAGGCTGAGGCAGGAGAGTTGCTTGAACCTGGGAGGTGGAGGTTGCAGTGAGCCGAGATCACATCACTACATTCCAGGCTGGGTAACAGAGCGAGACTCCTTCTCAAAAATAAAAATAAAATAAAATAAAAAATGCTACTTGCAATATAAATGAAGATTTCATAAAATTGGAAAATCTACCCTATTCTTGGATAATACCAATAAATATAGTGGAAAGTCCAATTACTCCTAATCTATAAATTTAATGCTAATCTAATTAAAATACCAATAAGTGGAGCAACAGAAACACTCCTTCATTGCTGGTAGGATTACAGAACAGTGTACTTTGAGATTCTACTCATAAAAAAAAAAAAGAAAAGAAAAGAAAAAAGAAAGAAAAAAAAGAAAACAGTGTAGCTTTAGGCCCTGCACAAGTGGCTCACTCCTGTAATCCCAGCACTTTAGGAGGCTGAGGTGAGTGGATCACTTGAGGTGAGGAGTTTGAGACCAGCCTGGTCAACATGGTGAAACCCTGTCTTTATTAAAAACAAAAAAAAAAAATAGCTGGTCGTGGTGGCTGACTCCTGCAACCCGAGCTACCTGTAAGGCTGAGGCAGAGAATATCTTGAACCCCAGAGACAGAGGTTGCCATGAGCCAAGATCACGCCACTGCACTCCAGCCTGAGTGACAGAGCAAGACTCTGTCTCAAAAACAAACAAGAAAATGGTACGGCTACTTTGGAAAACAGTTTGGCAGTTTCTTAGAAAGCTAAACATTGTCTTTCAAATCATCTAATAATTATGCTCTTAGATATTTACCCAAATGAGCTGAAAACTGTGTTCACACAAAATCCCAAACATGGGGCTGGGCACAGTGGCTCACTCGTGTAATCCCAGCAGTTTGGGAGGCCGAGGAGGACGGATCACCTGAGGTTGGGAGTTGGGAGAGCAACCTGACCAAAGCGGAGAAAGCCCGTCTCTACTAAAAATACGAAAAAGAAAAAATTAGCCGAGCATGGTGGTGCATGCCTGTAATCCCAGCTACTCGGGAGGCTGAGGCAGGAGAATCGCTTGAACCTGGGAAGCAGAGGTTGTGACGAGCTGAGACTGCACTATTGCACTCCAGCCCAGGGAACAAGAGTGAAACTTCGTCTCAAAAAAATAAAAATAAAAATCCCAAACATTTTAACCAAGATGTTCTTCAGTAGTTGAATGGATAAACTGTGATACATTCGTGTAACGAAATATTATTCAGTAATGAAAAGAGCCATCAAGCCCCAAAAAGACACGGCAGAAACCCAAATGCAAACTGCTAAGTGAGAGAGGCCAGGATGCAAAGGCCATGTGCTGTATGATTCTAACCACATGACATTCTAGGAAAGGCAGAACTGTAAAGATTGTAATGAGATCAATTGTCAGGGATTCCGTGGAGGATCAGGAAGAGCGGGATGAATAGGTGAGCCATGGGATTACCAGGGCAGTGAAACTGCTTATTCTGTATGACATTGCAATGGTAGACACATGGCAGGTATCTCCCCCAGGCCCCCTCGCCTTCGTCCCCAGTCTCTTTCGGTTCCGTCCTTTCGCTCGGTTGAGACAAAGAAGGAAGTTGCCACCAGCGGTGCCCCGGCTCTCCCTGCGGAGGCGGCCTCGGGGGCGGAGTCAATCGCGGAGGCCACGCCCTCGGATGAAGGGCGGGGCATGCAAATTTGAAATGAAAGCCCGGGAACGCCGGAACGATCTCGGGTGTAAGATTTCCCCCTTTTCAAACGTGGAGAATAAGAAATCGGCTCGAATGTGTAATGGCATCAATAGTGGTGTGAAGAGATCAAGGGACTGAGACGAGGAGCGAGGCTGGAGCTCTCACCGCGACTTGAATGTGGACGACAGTGGGACCGTGACTGCGGGGGCGAAAGCCACGGCATCGCTTCTCGGCCTTTTGGCTAAGATCAAGTGTAGTATCTGTTCTTATCAGTTTAATATCTGATACGTCCTCTATTCGAGGACAATATATTAAATGTATTTTTAGAGTCGGGAGATGGAATAGGAGCTTGCTCCATCCACTCCGCGCATCGACCTGGTATTGCAGTACTTCCAGGAACGGTGCACCCCCTCGGGGGACACAATCGGTTTACAAAGATAGAATTGAAAATACTGCAGAGTGTTTTGTTTGCATTTGGTTTGTGAGAGATGTCGGTTTCTGTGTTGTTTTTAAGATACTTTTAAGGCTTTTTCTTTGATAAAGTGTGGGCGGAAACGGTTAGATTTCTGTTTGAGGATCAAAAGGGGGTGACTCTTTTAAGAAACAGAATTCATTAGTTACCCAGTCTAGGCTTTTAACTTTTTTCTCTTCAAAAAATTTGAGTTCCTGAATGCAGGTGCGGAACCTGCAGGTTTGTTGCATGGCTGTTCCTGTCCCATGGTAGTGTGCTGCCCCCTGTCAACCAGTCATCTATATTTGAAGGCCCACATCGCAGGTATTGTGTCTTTCTGCTAATGCGCTCTCTCCCCTAACCCCCCGCTCCAGCCCTTGGTGTTCCCCCTCATTGTTGAACTCACACTGTGGGCGAGAACCTGCGGTGTTTGGTTTTCTGTTCCCGTGTCTGTTTGTTGGGAGTGATGGCTTCCAGCCTCATCCGTGTTCCTGCAGGAAACATGAACTCATTCTTTATCGCTGCATGGTCATTCCATGGTGTTATATGAGCCACATTTTCTTGGTCCAGACCATCATTGATGTGCATTCGAGTTGGTTACTAGTCTTTGCTAGCCTATTTTTTTAATATCACCGCTCCCGAAAGTCTTTGCTATTCTAAATAGTGCCTCAATAAACATACGTGTCCATGTTAAAAAAAAGTTCAGATTTTGAAACATTTTAGATTTCAGATTAGGCATAATAAACTCGTACTGATTCATGCTACGAGGTGGATGAACGTTGGAAACATTTAGCCAAGTGAAAGAAGCCAGACATTAAAGGTTACATGTTACATAATTCAATGTGTGTTAAATGTCTAGTATAGGCAAATCTATAGAAACAGAAGCTGTTATTGTTTGCCTGGGGGTGGGGAAGAGAATAATGGAGACTGATTCCTGATGTGTATGGAATTTCTTTTTGGAATAATGAACATGTTCTAGAATTTAATAGTGTTAATGGTCACACAATTCTGTGTACACATAGAACTAAAACTACCAAAACGTATACTTTAAAACCGTGAATTTTGGCCAGGTGTGGTGGCTCACAGCTGTAATGTCAGCACTTTGAGAAGCTGTGTGGAAGGATTGCTTGAGATCAGGAGTTCAAGACCAGCCTGGGCACCATGTCGAGACCTCATCCCTATCAAAAATGGAAATAAATTAGCTGGGTAAGGGGGCTCATGCCTGTAGTCCTACCTACTGCGGAGGTGAGGTGGGAGGATCGCTTGAGCCCAGAAGATCAAGGCTGCAGTGAGCCACACTCATGCCAGTGCAACAGACTGAGCCTCTGTCTTTAAAAATAATAAAGGAATAAATTTTATAATATGTGAATTTAAAGAACTGGATGAGAAAGAAATCAGATCAAATCTGGCTCTGAATTCCCATCTCAGTAACCTGGTGGGCATTCAATCTCGGGGATTCTTTTTTTTTTTTTTTTAGAGGGAGTCTTGCTCTTGTTGCCCAGGCTGGAGTGCAATGGCACAATCTCAGCTCACTACAACCTCTGCCTCCTGGAATTTCAGCAATTCTCCTGTCTCAGCTTCCCTAGTAGCTGGGATGACAGGCACCTGCCACCACACCCGGCTAATTTTTTGTATCTTTAGTAGAGACAGTGTTTCAGCATGTTGGCCAGGCTAATCTGGAACTCCAGACCTCAGATGATCCACCCGCCTTGGCTCCCAAAGTCTTGGGATCATAGAGGTGAGCCATCATGCCCAGCTCAATCTCAGGCATTCTTTTTTTTTTTTTTTTTTTTTTTGAGACGGAGTTTTCGCTCTTGTTACCCAGGCTGGAGTGCAATGGCGCGATCTCGGCTCACCGCAACCTCCTCCTCCTGGGTTCAGGCAATTCTCCTGCCTCAGCCTCCTCAGTAGCTGGGATTACAGGCACGCGCCACCATGCCCAGCTAATTTTTTGTATTTTTAGTAGAGACGGGGTTTCACCATGTTGACCAGGATGGTCTCGATCTCTTGACCTTGTGATCCACCCACCTCGGCCTCCGAAAGTGCTGGGATTACAGGCTTGAGCCACCGCGCCCGGCAATCTCAGGCATTCTTATGGCTGCTTCCTGCCCCTTAAGGTCTCCAGGAATCCAGAAAGCTGACATAGACCAAGAAAGAAACTTCTGTATTCAGTTTGCAACATGACTGTTAATATTGTCATCGTCTCAACCCCCATTATACTTTGAAGTCTTCTGGTTCTCATGTTTACATGCTGTACCTGGGGATGGGAATCTAGGACCATCTTGGGACCCAGTGCCTATGCTACAGCCCACAGTGCATCCCCACCCTGCACTGAGTCTTACAGCTCCATAACCCCTAAGATAAGAAAGTTCTCAAGACTCCGTTCTATGAGAAGCAATGGACCACTCTCTCCTCCTGGGCTGCAGATGTCTTCTGCTTGCCCTTCCCTCCTTAAAACATTGCTTCTCTCTCTCTCAGAGGCACCTAGCATCATGAGTCAAAACTTTCCCAAAGGACAGGATGAGAGGATATTTTCAGGCAGCCTCTGCATGCCACGGAGGTCCTGTCTTCCTGCTTAGAGTGGAGGAAGTGAAATTTTCTGGGAAAAAGAAGTTATTATCTCAATATTCAATTCGAACATCCCGACACAAGGGCTATAAATTGGTTGAGAATTGTCCTCTCCCCAGCACATTGGTTCTAGCCTGAGGCCTTGGATTCAGAGAGATAAACAGAGATCTCTGTCTACTCTATCAGGATCATAGCTGACCTAAGCTAATGATGTCAAGCCCAGGTAGGAAAGAATGATGTTAGTCCAATCCTCCCAGAAGCAGATGCCAGGACAGGATTAAACCTAGAAAGACTGTGGTTTTCGTTTTAAGGGCAATACTCGTAAAGAAAACAGTAGTGTGGAGAGGAAGGGCAGCAGGAGAATGCTAGAACACAGCAGATCATGATTTAAGAAACAGAGAGGGCTGGTCGAGGTGGCTCACACCTGTAATCCCAGCACTTTGGGCAGCTGAAGCTGGCGGATCACCTGAAGTCAGCAAGTCAAGACCAGTTGGCCAACATGAAAAAACCCTGTCTCTACCAGAAATACAAAAATTATACGGGAATAGTGGTGGGTGCCTGTAATTCCAGCTAGTTGGGAGCGTCGAATTGCTTGAACCACAGAGGTGGAGGTTGCTGTGAACCAAGATCGCCAAAAGAAAGGAAGAGAGAGAGAGAGAGAGAGAGAGAGAGAGAGAGAGAGAGAGAAGAGAGAGAGAGAGAGAGAGAGAGAGAAAGTGTTTGGGTAGAAATGACCTAACTGCCATGCAGTTAGGGGACGTTTCAACAAGACCATCCGGAGGCCTTGCGCCAATCAGCAGAAAAAAGTACCCCGGGTCTTCCAGAAAGGGATCTGCCTTAGTGAGTATCTCCCAACACTCACGTCAGTGGTGAGAGAGTTTCACACATATATGGAAATGGGGTTTCAAGGGCAGCAACTGAAACCGTGGGTCTCTTACGCTGCTCCCCACCAGAGGAGACCAGCGAGTGCCTGTGAAGGTTCATGAGAGTAGGACAAAGCACAGGGAAGGCTGTCGCTCTCTACACATTTCACTGAATAGGAAAATAAAGACGATCTGGGTCTTAAGGTCATTTTAAGAGGCAGCTTAGGAAAACGGAGACACTACTGGTTTGGCAGTTGACAGAGCTCCTGAGAGGGGACATGGCAGTACCATGCTAAAGTGAGAAATGTCCGTTCTTCACTTTGCTGCTCTTTACAAC
This sequence comes from Saimiri boliviensis, assembly GCF_048565385.1. NCBI lineage: Eukaryota > Metazoa > Chordata > Mammalia > Primates > Cebidae > Saimiri > Saimiri boliviensis. Next base: position 58,154,584 of record NC_133454.1, read on the forward strand.
CAAGGGTTCCAATGCCCTTAAGTTCCAGACATTTTCAGAGTTGTTTTTCTTTTTCTTTGACAGGGAGTCTCACTCTGTACTCTGTTACCCAGGCTGGAGTGCAATGGCGCGATCTCGGCTCACCGCAACCTCTGCCTCCTGGGTTCAGGCAATTCTCCTGCCTCAGCCTCCCGAGTAGCTGGGATTACAGGCACGCGCTACCATGCCCAGCTAATTTTTTGTATTTTTAGTAGAGACGGGGTTTCACCATGTTGACCAGGATGGTCTCGATCTCATGACCTCGTGATCCATCCCCCTCGGCCTCCCAAAGTGCTGGGATTACAGGCGTGAGCCACCGCGCCTGGCCAACATATTTTTTTCTACTAGACAACATGTTTTCTTTCCTCTAAGTAAAAATCATCTTTCTCTACTTTTAAGCTAAAAGTTTAGTCTGCCACAGTTTCATGGACAGTAGCAGAGACATAAGACTCCTTACTCAGAAACAAAAGATTTTGTTACAGTAATTGCAATAGTCAGACTACTAGCATTTTCTGTGACGATTTCTGAGCTCTAGTTTATGCAGGCCGGGGCAAAAGAGAGCCAGGTGACACCTGCGCCTGCAGTGATCTGCGCTACAGAACGAGAGGCCTGAGCTCAGGAAATATGAATATTTTATACTAGACCTTAAGCATGCCTGCCCTTTGCCATTAACACAGTCTTTTAAGTCTGTTTGCTATATTACGTCCTTGAAAAGATAGTCTAGAACAAAGGCAGAAAAACACAAGACATGCAGAAACAGGAAAGCCCCTGGAGAATTATTTCCCAACATAGTGTAGAGAAACCTTTAAATGCGACTTGGGACCAGTTTAGGTGGCTCATGCCTGTAATCTCAGCACTTTGGGAGGCTGAGGTGAGTGGATCATCTGAGATCATGAGTTCAAGACCAGGCTGGCCAACACGGCAAAAACCCATCTCTACCAAAAATACAAAACAATTAGTCGGGCGTGGAAGTGCACACCTGTAGTCCCAGCTACTCGGGAGGCTGAGGCAGGAGAGTTGCTTGAACCTGGGAGGTGGAGGTTGCAGTGAGCCGAGATCACATCACTACATTCCAGGCTGGGTAACAGAGCGAGACTCCTTCTCAAAAAAAAAAAATAAAATAAAATAAAAAATGCTATTTGCAATATAAATGAAGATTTCATAAAATTGGAAAATCTACCCTATTCTTGGATAATACCAATAAATATAGTGGAAAGTCCAATTACTCCTAATCTATAAATTTAATGCTAATCTAATTAAAATACCAATAAGTGGAGCAACAGAAACACTCCTTCATTGCTGGTAGGATGACAGAACAGTGTACTTTGAGATTCTACTCATAAAAAAAAAAAAAGAAAAGAAAAGAAAAAAGAAAGAAAAAAAAGAAAACAGTGTAGCTTTAGGCCCTGCACAAGTGGCTCACTCCTGTAATCCCAGCACTTTAGGAGGCTGAGGTGAGTGGATCACTTGAGGTGAGGAGTTTGAGACCAGCCTGGTCAACATGGTGAAACCCTGTCTTTATTAAAAACAAAAAAAAAAAATAGCTGGTCGTGGTGGCTGACTCCTGCAACCCGAGCTACCTGTAAGGCTGAGGCAGAGAATATCTTGAACCCCAGAGACAGAGGTTGCCATGAGCCAAGATCACGCCACTGCACTCCAGCCTGAGTGACAGAGCAAGACTCTGTCTCAAAAACAAACAAGAAAATGGTACGGCTACTTTGGAAAACAGTTTGGCAGTTTCTTAGAAAGCTAAACATTGTCTTTCAAATCATCTAATAATTATGCTCTTAGATATTTACCCAAATGAGCTGAAAACTGTGTTCACACAAAATCCCAAACATGGGGCTGGGCACAGTGGCTCACTCGTGTAATCCCAGCAGTTTGGGAGGCCGAGGAGGACGGATCACCTGAGGTTGGGAGTTGGGAGAGCAACCTGACCAAAGCGGAGAAAGCCCGTCTCTACTAAAAATACGAAAAAGAAAAAATTAGCCAAGCATGGTGGTGCATGCCTGTAATCCCAGCTACCTGGGAGGCTGAGGCAGAGGAATCGCTTGAACCTGGGAAGCAGAGGTTGTGACGAGCTGAGACTGCACTATTGCACTCCAGCCCAGGGAACAAGAGTGAAACTTCGTCTCAAAAAAATAAAAATAAAAATCCCAAACATTTTAACCAAGATGTTCTTCAGTAGCTGAATGGATAAACTGTGATACATTCGTATAACGAAATATTATTCAGTAATGAAAAGAGCCATCAAGCCCCAAAAAGACACGGCAGAAACCCAAATGCAAACTGCTAAGTGAGAGAGGCCAGGATGCAAAGGCCATGTGCTGTATGATTCTAACCACATGACATTCTAGGAAAGGCAGAACTGTAAAGATTGTAATGAGATCAATTGTCAGGGATTCCGTGGAGGATCAGGAAGAGCGGGATGAATAGGTGAGCCATGGGATTACCAGGGCAGTGAAACTGCTTATTCTGTATGACATTGCAATGGTAGACACATGGCAGGTATCTCCCGCAGGTCCCCTCGCCTTCGTCCCCAGTCTCTTTCGGTTCCGTCCTTTCGCTCGGTTGAGACAAAGAAGGAAGTTGCCACCAGCGGTGCCCCGGCTCTCCCTGCGGAGGCGGCCTCGGGGGCGGAGTCAATCGCGGAGGCCACGCCCTCGGATGAAGGGCGGGGCATGCAAATTTGAAATGAAAGCCCGGGAACGCCGGAACGATCTCGGGTGTAAGATTTCCCCCTTTTCAAACGTGGAGAATAAGAAATCGGCTCGAATGTGTAATGGCATCAATAGTGGTGTGAAGAGATCAAGGGACTGAGACGAGGAGCGAGGCTGGAGCTCTCACCGCGACTTGAATGTGGACGACAGTGGGACCGTGACTGCGGGGGCGAAGGCCACGGCATCGCTTCTCGGCCTTTTGGCTAAGATCAAGTGTAGTATCTGTTCTTATCAGTTTAATATCTGATACGTCCTCTATTCGAGGACAATATATTAAATGTATTTTTGGAGTCGGGAGATGGAATAGGAGCTTGCTCCATCCACTCCGCGCATCGACCTGGTATTGCAGTACTTCCAGGAACGGTGCACCCCCTCGGGGGACACAATCGGTTTACAAAGATAGAATTGAAAATACTGCAGAGTGTTTTGTTTGCATTTGGTTTGTGAGAGATGTCGGTTTCTGTGTTGTTTTTAAGATACTTTTAAGGCTTTTTCTTTGATAAAGTGTGGGCGGAAACGGTTAGATTTCTGTTTGAGGATCAAAAGGGGGTGACTCTTTTAAGAAACAGAATTCATTAGTTACCCAGTCTAGGCTTTTAACTTTTTTCTCTTCAAAAAATTTGAGTTCCTGAATGCAGGTGCGGAACCTGCAGGTTTGTTGCATGGCTGTTCCTGTCCCATGGTAGTGTGCTGCCCCCTGTCAACCAGTCATCTATATTTGAAGGCCCACATCGCAGGTATTGTGTCTTTCTGCTAATGCGCTCTCTCCCCTAACCCCCCGCTCCAGCCCTTGGTGTTCCCCCTCATTGTTGAACTCACACTGTGGGCGAGAACCTGCGGTGTTTGGTTTTCTGTTCCCGTGTCTGTTTGTTGGGAGTGATGGCTTCCAGCCTCATCCGTGTTCCTGCAGGAAACATGAACTCATTCTTTATCGCTGCATGGTCATTCCATGGTGTTATATGAGCCACATTTTCTTGGTCCAGACCATCATTGATGTGCATTCGAGTTGGTTACTAGTCTTTGCTAGCCTATTTTTTTAATATCACCGCTCCCGAAAGTCTTTGCTATTCTAAATAGTGCCTCAATAAACATACGTGTCCATGTTAAAAAAAAGTTCAGATTTTGAAACATTTTAGATTTCAGATTAGGCATAATAAACTCGTACTGATTCATGCTACGAGGTGGATGAACGTTGGAAACATTTAGCCAAGTGAAAGAAGCCAGACATTAAAGGTTACATGTTACATAATTCAATGTGTGTTAAATGTCTAGTATAGGCAAATCTATAGAAACAGAAGCTGTTATTGTTTGCCTGGGGGTGGGGAAGAGAATAATGGAGAGTGATTCCTGATGTGTATGGAATTTCTTTTGGAATAATGAACATGTTCTAGAATTTAATAGTGTTAATGGTCACACAATTCTGTGTACACATAGAACTAAAACTACCAAAACGTATACTTTAATACCGTGAATTTTGACCAGGTGTGGTGGCTCACAGCTGTAATGGCAGCACTTTGAGAAGCTGTGTGGAAGGATTGCTTGAGATCAGGAGTTCAAGACCAGCCTGGGCACCATGTCGAGACCTCATCCCTATCAAAAATGGAAATAAATTAGCTGGGTAAGGGGGCTCATGCCTGTAGTCCTACCTACTGGGGAGGTGAGGTGGGAGGATCGCTTGAGCCCAGAAGATCAATGCTGCAGTGAACCACACTCATGCCAGTGCAACAGACTGAGCCTCTGTCTTTAAAAATAATAAAAGAATAAATTTTATAATATGTGAATTTTAAAAACTGGATGAGAAAGAAATCAGATCAAATCTGGCTCTGAATTCCCATCTCAGTAACCTGGTGGGCATTCAATCTCGGGGATTCTTTTTTTTTTTTTTTTTTTTTTTTTTTTTAGAGGGAGTCTTGCTCTTGTTGCCCAGGCTGGAGTGCAATGGCGCAATCTCAGCTCACTACAACCTCCGCCTCCTGGAATTTCAGCAATTCTCCTGTCTCAGCCTTCCTGGTAGCTCGGATGACAGGCACCTGCCACCACACCCGGCTAATTTTTTTGCATCTTTAGTAGAGACAGTGTTTCAGCATGTTGGCCAGGCTAATCTGGAACTCCAGACCTCAGATGATCCACCCGCCTTGGCTCCCAAAGTGTTGGGATCATAGAGGTGAGCCATCATGCCCAGCTCAGTCTCAGGCATTCTTACGGCTGCTTCCTGCCCCTTAAGGTCTCCAGGAATCCAGAAAGCTGACATAGACCAAGAAAGAAACTTCTGTATTCAGTTTGCAACATGACTGTTAATATTGTCATCGTCTCAACCCCCATTATACTTTGAAGTCTTCTGGTTCTCATGTTTACATGCTGTACCTGGGGATGGGAATCTAGGACCATCTTGGGACCCAGTGCCTATGCTACAGCCCACAGTGCATCCCCACCCTGCACTGAGTCTTACAGCTCCATAACCCCTAAGATAAGAAAGTTCTCAAGACTCCGTTCTATGAGAAGCAATGGACCACTCTCTCCTCCTGGGCTGCAGATGTCTTCTGCTTGCCCTTCCCTCCTTAAAACATTGCTTCTCTCTCTCTCAGAGGCACCTAGCATCATGAGTCAAAACTTTCCCAAAGGACAGGATGAGAGGATATTTTCAGGCAGCCTCTGCATGCCACGGAGGTCTTGTCTTCCTGCTTAGAGTGGAGGAAGTGAAATTTTCTGGGAAAAAGAAGTTATTATCTCAATATTCAATTCGAACATCCCGACACAAGGGCTATAAATTGGTTGAGAATTGTCCTCTCCCCAGCACATTGGTTCTAGCCTGAGGCCTTGGATTCAGAGAGATAAACAGAGATCTCTGTCTACTCTGTCAGGATCATAGCTGACCTAAGCTAATGATGTCAAGCCCAGGTAGGAAAGAATGATGTTAGTCCAATCCTCCCAGAAGCAGATGCCAGGACAGGATTAAACCTAGAAAGACTGTGGTTTTCGTTTTAAGGGCAATACTCGTAAAGAAAACAGTAGTGTGGAGAGGAAGGGCAGCAGGAGAATGCTAGAACACAGCAGATCATGATTTAAGAAACAGAGAGGGCTGGTCGAGGTGGCTCACACCTGTAATCCCAGCACTTTGGGCAGCTGAAGCTGGCGGATCACCTGAAGTCAGCAAGTCAAGACCAGTTGGCCAACATGAAAAAACCCTGTCTCTACCAGAAATACAAAAATTATACGGGAATAGTGGTGGGTGCCTGTAATTCCAGCTAGTTGGGAGCGTCGAATTGCTTGAACCACAGAGGTGGAGGTTGCTGTGAACCAAGATCGCCAAAAGAAAGGAAGAGAGAGAGAGAGAGAGGAGAGAGAGAGAGAAAGAGAGAGACAGAGAGAGAAAGAGAGAGAGAAAGTGTTTGGGTAGAAATGACCTAATTGCCATGCAGTTAGGGGACGTTTCAACAAGACCATCCGGAGGCCTTGCGCCAATCAGCAGAAAAAAGTACCCCGGGTCTTCCAGAAAGGGATCTGCCTTAGTGAGTATCTCCCAACACTCACGTCAGTGGTGAGAGAGTTTCACACATATATGGAAATGGGGTTTCAAGGGCAGCAACTGAAACCGTGGGTCTCTTACGCTGCTCCCCACCAGAGGAGACCAGCGAGTGCCTGTGAAGGTTCATGAGAGTAGGACAAAGCACAGGGAAGGCTGTCGCTCTCTACACATTTCACTGAATAGGAAAATAAAGACGATCTGGGTCTTAAGGTCCTTTTAAGAGGCAGCTTAGGGAAACGGAGACACTACTGGTTTGGCAGTTGACAGAGCTCCTGAGAGGGGACATGGCAGTACCATGCTAAAGTGAGAAATGTCCGTTCTTCACTTTGCTGCTCTTTACAACCAAGGGTTCCAATGCCCTTAAGTTCCAGACATTTTCAGAGTTGTTTTTCTTTTTCTTTGACAGGGAGTCTCACTCTGTACTCTGTTACCCAGGCTGGAGTGCAATGGCGCGATCTCGGCTCACCGCAACCTCTGCCTCCTGGGTTCAGGCAATTCTCCTGCCTCAGCCTCCCGAGTAGCTGGGATTACAGGCACGCGCTACCATGCCCAGCTAATTTTTTGTATTTTTAGTAGAGACGGGGTTTCACCATGTTGACCAGGATGGTCTCGATCTCATGACCTCGTGATCCATCCCCCTCGGCCTCCCAAAGTGCTGGGATTACAGGCGTGAGCCACCGCGCCTGGCCAACATATTTTTTTCTACTAGACAACATGTTTTCTTTCCTCTAAGTAAAAATCATCTTTCTCTACTTTTAAGCTAAAAGTTTAGTCTGCCACAGTTTCATGGACAGTAGCAGAGACATAAGACTCCTTACTCAGAAACAAAAGATTTTGTTACAGTAATTGCAATAGTCAGACTACTAGCATTTTCTGTGACAATTTCAGAGCTCTAGTTTATGCAGGCCGGAGCAAAAGAGAGCCAGGTGACATCTGCGCCTGCAGTGATCTGCGCTACAGAACGAGAGGCCTGAGCTCAGGAAATATGAATATTTTATACTAGACCTTAAACATGCCTGCCCTTTGCCATTAACACAATCTTTTAAGTCTGTTTGCTATATTACGTCCTTGAAAAGATAGTCTAGAACAAAGGCAGAAAAACACAAGACATGCAGAAACAGGAAAGCCCCTGGAGAATTATTTCCCAACATAGTGTAGAGAAACCTTTAAATGCTACTTGGGACCAGTTTAGGTGGCTCATGCCTGTAATCTCAGCACTTTGGGAGGCTGAGGTGAGTGGATCATCTGAGATCATGAGTTCAAGACCAGGCTGGCCAACACGGCAAAAACCCATCTCTACCAAAAATACAAAACAATTAGTCGGGCGTGGAAGTGCACACCTGTAGTCCCAGCTACTCGGGAGGCTGAGGCAGGAGAGTTGCTTGAACCTGAGAGGTGGAGGTTGCAGTGAGCCGAGATCACATCACTACATTCCAGGCTGGGTAACAGAGCGAGACTCCTTCTCAAAAAAAAAAAATAAAATAAAATAAAAAATGCTATTTGCAATATAAATGAAGATTTCATAAATTGGAAAATCTACCCTATTCTTGGATAATACCAATAAATATAGTGGAAAGTCCAATTACTCCTAATCTATAAATTTAATGCTAATCTAATTAAAATACCAATAAGTGGAGCAACAGAAACACTCCTTCATTGCTGGTAGGATTACAGAACAGTGTACTTTGAGATTCTACTCATAAAAAAAAAAAAGAAAAGAAAAGAAAAAAGAAAGAAAAAAAAGAAAACAGTGTAGCTTTAGGCCCTGCACAAGTGGCTCACTCCTGTAATCCCAGCACTTTAGGAGGCTGAGGTGAGTGGATCACTTGAGGTGAGGAGTTTGAGACCAGCCTGGTCAACATGGTGAAACCCTGTCTTTATTTAAAAAAAAAAAAATTAGCTGGTCGTGGTGGCTGACTCCTGCAACCCGAGCTACCTGTAAGGCTGAGGCAGAGAATATCTTGAACCCCAGAGACAGAGGTTGCCATGAGCCAAGATCACGCCACTGCACTCCAGCCTGAGTGACAGAGCAAGACTCTGTCTCAAAAACAAACAAGAAAATGGTACGGCTACTTTGGAAAACAGTTTGGCAGTTTCTTAGAAAGCTAAACATTGTCTTTCAAATCATCTAATAATTATGCTCTTAGATATTTACCCAAATGAGCTGAAAACTGTGTTCACACAAAATCCCAAACATGGGGCTGGGCACAGTGGCTCACTCGTGTAATCCCAGCAGTTTGGGAGGCCGAGGAGGACGGATCACCTGAGGTTGGCAGTTGGAGACCAGCCTGACCAAAGCGGAGAAAGCCCGTCTCTACTAAAAATACGAAAAAGAAAAAATTAGCCAAGCATGGTGGTACATGCCTGTAATCCCAGCTACTCGGGAGGCTGAGGCAGGAGAATCGCTTGAACCTGGAAAGCAGAGGTTGTGACGAGCTGAGACTGCACTATTGCACTCCAGCCCAGGGAACAAGAGTGAAACTTCGTCTCAAAAAAATAAAAATAAAAATCCCAAACATTTTAACCAAGATGTTCTTCAGTAGTTGAATGGATAAACTGTGATACATTCGTATAACGAAGTATTATTCAGTAATGAAAAGAGCCATCAAGCCCCAAAAAGACACGGCAGAAACCCAAATGCAAACTGCTAAGTGAGAGAGGCCAGGATGCAAAGGCCATGTGCTGTATGATTCTAACCACATGACATTCTAGGAAAGGCAGAACTGTAAAGATTGTAATGAGATCAATTGTCAGGGATTCCGTGGAGGATCAGGAAGAGCGGGATGAATAGGTGAGCCATGGGATTACCAGGGCAGTGAAACTGCTTATTCTGTATGACATTGCAATGGTAGACACATGGCAGGTATCTCCCGCAGGCCCCCTCGCCTTCGTCCCCAGTCTCTTTCGGTTCCGTCCTTTCGCTCGGTTGAGACAAAGAAGGAAGTTGCCACCAGCGGTGCCCCGGCTCTCCCTGCGGAGGCGGCCTCGGGGGCGGAGTCAATCGCGGAGGCCACGCCCTCGGATGAAGGGCGGGGCATGCAAATTTGAAATGAAAGCCCGGGAACGCCGGAACGATCTCGGGTGTAAGATTTCCCCCTTTTCAAACGTGGAGAATAAGAAATCGGCTCGAGTGTGTAATGGCATCAATAGTGGTGTGGAAGAGATCAAGGGACTGAGAAGAGGAGCGAGGCTGGAGCTCTCACCGCGACTTGAATGTGGACGACAGTGGGGCCGTGACTGCGGGGGCGAAGGCCACGGCATCGCTTCTCGGCCTTTTGGCTAAGATCAAGTGTAGTATCTGTTCTTATCAGTTTAATATCTGATACGTCCTCTATTCGAGGACAATATATTAAATGTATTTTTGGAGTCGGGAGATGGAATAGGAGCTTGCTCCATCCACTCCGCGCATCGACCTGGTATTGCAGTACTTCCAGGAACGGTGCACCCCCTCGGGGGACACAATCGGTTTACAAAGATAGAATTGAAAATACTGCAGAGTGTTTTGTTTGCATTTGGTATGTGAGGGATGCCGGATTCCGTATTGTTTTTAAGATACTTTTAAGGCTTTTTCTTTGATGAAGTGTGGGCGGAAACGCTTACATTTCTGTTTGAGGATCAAAAGGGGGTGACTCTTTTAAGAAATAGAATTCATTAGTTACCTAGTCTAGGCATTTAACTTTTTTCTCTTCAAAAAATTTGAGTTCCTGAATGCAGGTGCGGAACCTGCAGGTTTGTTGCATGGCTGTTCCTGTCCCATGGTAGTGTGCTGCCCCTATCAACCAGTCATCTATATTTGAAGGCCCACATCACAGGTATTGTGTCTTTCTGCTAATGCGCTCTCTCCCCTAACCCCCCGCTCCAGCCCTGGTGTTCCCCCTCATTGTTCAACTCACACTGTGGGCGAGAACCTGCGGTGTTTGGTTTTCTGTTCCCGTGTCTGTTTGTTGGGAGTGATGGCTTCCAGCCTCATCCGTGTTCCTGCAGGAAACATGAACTCATTCTTTATCGCTGCATGGTCATTCCATGGTGTTATATGAGCCACATTTTCTTGGTCCAGACTATCAGCATTCGAGTTGGTTACAAGTCTTTGCTATTCTATTTTTTAACATCACCGCTCCCGAAAGTCTTTGCTATTCTAAATAGTGCCTCAATAAACATACGTGTCCATGTTAAAAAAAAGTTCAGATTTTGAAACATTTTAGATTTCAGATTAGGCATAATATACTCGTACTGATTCATGCTACAAGGTGGATGAACGTTGGAAACATTTAGCCAAGTGAAAGAAGCCAGACATTAAAGGTTACATGTTACATAATTCAATGTGTGTTAAATGTCTAGTATAGGCAAATCTATAGAAACAGAAGCTGTTATTGTTTGCCTGGGGGTGGGGAAGAGAATAATGGAGAGTGATTCCTGATGTGTATGGAATTTCTTTTGGAATAATGAACATGTTCTAGAATTTAATAGTGTTAATGGTCACACAATTCTGTGTACACATAGAACTAAAACTACCAAAACGTATACTTTAATACCGTGAATTTTGACCAGGTGTGGTGGCTCACAGCTGTAATGGCAGCACTTTGAGAAGCTGTGTGGAAGGATTGCTTGAGATCAGGAGTTCAAGACCAGCCTGGGCACCATGTCGAGACCTCATCCCTATCAAAAATGGAAATAAATTAGCTGGGTAAGGGGGCTCATGCCTGTAGTCCTACCTACTGGGGAGGTGAGGTGGGAGGATCGCTTGAGCCCAGAAGATCAATGCTGCAGTGAACCACACTCATGCCAGTGCAACAGACTGAGCCTCTGTCTTGAAAAATAATAAAGGAATAAATTTTATAATATGTGAGTTTAAAAAACTGGATGAGAAAGAAATCAGATCAAATCTGGCTCTGAATTCCCATCTCAGTAACCTGGTGGGCATTCAATCTCGGGGATTCTTTTTTTTTTTTTTTTTTTTTTTTTTTTTTTAGAGGGAGTCTTGCTCTTGTTGCCCAGGCTGGAGTGCAATGGCGCAATCTTAGCTCACTACAACCTCTGCCTCCTGGAATTTCAGCAATTCTCCTGTCTCAGCCTCCCTAGTAGCTGGGATGACAGGCACCTGCCACCACACCCGGCTAATTTTTTGTATCTTTAGTAGAGACAGTGTTTCAGCATGTTGGCCAGGCTAATCTGGAACTCCAGACCTCAGATGATCCACCCGCCTTGGCTCCCAAAGTGTTGGGATCATAGAGGTGAGCCATCATGCCCAGCTCAGTCTCAGGCATTCTTACAGCTGCTTCCTGCCCCTTAAGGTCTCCAGGAATCCAGAAAGCTGACATAGACCAAGAAAGAAACTTCTGTATTCAGTTTGCAACATGACTGTTAATATTGTCATCGTCTCAACCCCCATTATACTTTGAAGTCTTCTGGTTCTCATGTTTACATGCTGTACCTGGGGATGGGAATCTAGGACCATCTTGGGACCCAGTGCCTATGCTACAGCCCACAGTGCATCCCCACCCTGCACTGAGTCTTACAGCTCCATAACCCCTAAGATAAGAAAGTTCTCAAGACTCCGTTCTATGAGAAGCAATGGACCACTCTCTCCTCCTGGGCTGCAGATGTCTTCTGCTTGCCCTTCCCTCCTTAAAACATTGCTTCTCTCTCTCTCAGAGGCACCTAGCATCATGAGTCAAAACTTTCCCAAAGGACAGGATGAGAGGATATTTTCAGGCAGCCTCTGCATGCCACGGAGGTCCTGTCTTCCTGCTTAGAGTGGAAGAAGTGAAATTTTCTGGGAAAAAGAAGTTATTATCTCAATATTCAATTCGAACATCCCGACACAAGGACTATAAATTGGTGGAGAATTGTCCTCTCCCCAGCACATTGGTTCTAGCCTGAGGCCTTGGATTCAGAGAGATAAACAGAGATCTCTGTCTACTCTGTCAGGATCATAGCTGACCTAAGCTAATGATGTCAAGCCCAGGTAGGAAAGAATGATGTTAGTCCAGTCCTCCCAGAAGCAGATGCCAGGACAGGATTAAACCTAGAAAGACTGTGGTTTTCGTTTTAAGGGCAATACTCGTAAAGAAAACAGTAGTGTGGAGAGGAAGGGCAGCAGGAGAATGCTAGAACACAGCAGATCATGATTTAAGAAACAGAGAGGGCTGGTCGAGGTGGCTCACACCTGTAATCCCAGCACTTTGGGCAGCTGAAGCTGGCGGATCACCTGAAGTCAGGAGTTCAAGACCAGTTGGCCAACATGAAAAAACCCTGTCTCTACCAGAAATACAAAAATTATACGGGAATAGTGGTGGGTGCCTGTAATTCCAGCTAGTTGGGAGCGTCGAATTGCTTGAACCACAGAGGTGGAGGTTGCTGTGAGCCAAGATCGCCAAAAGAAAGGAAGAGAGAGAGAGAGAAGTGAGAGAGAGAGAGAGAGAGAGAGAGAGAGAGAGAGAGAAGTTTTTGGGTAGAAATGACCTAATTGCCATGCAGTTAGGGGAAGTTTCAACAAGACCATCCGGAGGCCTTGCGCCAATCAGCAGAAAAAAGTACCCCGGGTCTTCCAGAAAGGGATCTGCCTTAGTGAGTATCTTCCAACACTCACGTCAGTGGTGAGAGAGTTTCACACATATATGGAAATGGGGTTTCAAGGGCAGCAACTGAAACCGTGGGTCTCTTACGCTGCTCCCCACCAGAGGAGACCAGCGAGTGCCTGTGAAGGTTCATGAGAGTAGGACAAAACACAGGGAAGGCTGTCGCTCTCTACACATTTCACTGAATAGGAAAATAAAGACGATCTAGGTCTTAAGGTCATTTTAAGAGGCAGCTTAGGGAAACGGAGACACTACTGGTTTGGCAGTTGACAGAGCTCCTGAGAGGGGACATGGCAGTACCATGCTAAAGTGAGAAATGTCCGTTCTTCACTTTGCTGCTCTTTACAACCAAGGGTTCCAATGCCCTTAAGTTCCAGACATTTTCAGAGTTGTTTTTCTTTTTCTTTGAGAGGGAGTCTCACTCTGTACCCTGTTGCCCAGGCTGGAGTGCAGTGGCGCCATCTCGGCTCACTAAGACCTCTGCCTCCGGGGTTCAAGCGATTCTCCTGCCTCAGCCTTTGCGTAGCTGAGATTACAGGTGGCCGCCACCCCGCTCGGCTAATTTTTTTTTTTTTTTTTAGTAGAGACGGGGTTTCACCATGTTGGTTGGGCTGGTCTCAAACTCCTGACCTTGTGATCTGCCCACCTTGGCCTCCCAAAGTGCTGGGATTATAGGCGTGAGCCACTGCGCCTGGCCAGTTTCAGAGTTTTTGATACAACTGTTGTTTCTGTGTTGCTTCACCTGCAGGTCCTGTCCACTCCTCTGGTCCGCTCCTAGAATATGGAATCTGTGGGGTAGGGCAAGGACAATTACAGTGGTGGCCCACTTTCCCATCTGTCTGCCTGCCACCCTGCTCCCTCAGGAGAAGTTCTTTCTCAGGAGGGTCCTCAGCCTCTCACGCAAATACGTCCCCGTGGGTCAACCTCCTAGTGCTCCAGGCATGATCCTCCATGTTAGAATCCTAGGCCAATGGCAGGTGAATATAACTCAATTGTGTATCTTCTCTACATTTCCCCCAAGAAGCAATATCTCAGTCTCTTCCAAAGATGCCCCCCTTTGCCTAAGAATCCTGTCTTCTCATGGTAAGATCCACATGCATTAATGCATTAAAGTGTGCTCTCTTGAGTGTAAAGGGAGCTACTACAGTACTGTGAGAATCCTGTTTTAGAGCAAACATGGAGGGTTCTAACTCCAGAAAACATACATGTTTTTTGTTCTTTTCCTTTGTTTTGTTTTGTTTTTTGAAACAGAGTTTCAGGCTGGGCGCGGTGTATCATGTCTGTAATCCCAGCACTTTGGGAGGCTGAGTCAGGTGGATCACAGGGTCAGGAGTTGGAGACCATTCTGGCTAGCATGGTGAAATCCTGTCTCTAAAAAAAATAATGAAAAAAATTTAGGGTCGGGCAAGGTGGCTCAAGCCTGTAATCCCAGCACTTTGGGAGGCCGAGGCGGGTGGATCACGAGGTCAAGAGATCGAGACCATCCTGGTCAACATGGTGAAACTCCATCTCTACTAAAAATATAAAAAATTAGGTGGGCATGGTGGTGTGTGCCTGTAATCCCAGCTACTCAGGAGGCTGAGGCAGGAGAATTGCCTGAACCCAGGAGGTGGAGGTTGCGGTAGGCCGAGATCACGCCATTGCACTCCAGCCTGGGTAACAAGAGCGAAACTCTGTCTCAAATAAAATAAAATAATAAAAATAAATAAATAATTAAAATTTTAAAAAAAATACTATTGGCCGGGTGTGGTGGCTCACACCTGTAATCCTAGCACTTTGGGAGGCTGAGGTGGGTGGATCACCTGAGGTCAGGAGTTCAAGACGAGACTGGCCATTATGGTGAAACCTCATCTTTATTGAAAAATAACAATAATAATAATAAAAAGAAACAGAGTTTCACTCTTGTTGCCCACACTGGAGTGCAGTGGTGTGATCTCAGCACACCGCAACCTCCACCTCCCAGGTTTAAGTGATTCTCCTGCCTCAGCCTCCCAAGTAGTTGGGATTACAGGCGTGCACCACCATGCCTGGCAAGGTTTTTAGTTTTAGTAGAGATGGGGTTTCACCGTGTGGCCAGGCTGGTCTCGAACTCCTGACCTCAGCTGATTCACCCGCCTCGGTCTCCCGAAGGGGTCGGATTATAGGCATGAGCCACTGCGCTTTCTTTCTTTCCCTTTGTTTTGTTTCCAAACTTTGGCCATCATGTACCACATGAAAATGTGAAAAAAAATCATGTGGAATTCTGCTGAGTGTCCTTAGTGGTGGGCAAGAAGTCCAAAAACCCAATTCCCCACCTCGTAGGAAGAAAAACCTTTCAGTAGGTGGAGGACCCTTCCATATCACCAGCCACTCATGGTGGCCTCTGAGGTCCCCTGAGAACTACTTGCTTCTTTCTGAAGTCAGCTGGAAGTGAATTTCCAGGCTAAGGCAATACATCACACAATTTTAAAATGAGAATGGGCCTTAGACACTTTATCATCCAGAAGTTTCTATACATTGGCCATGGCTTGGATTAGCTGTCTAAATTTCATCCTCTGTATGGAGGCAGGTGGGGGAAACATTAATATGCAAATTCCTGGGTCTTGCTTGTCAGGATTTCAGTTTCATAGATCTTAGAAGATGCCCAGAAATCCTTCCTTTAAAAAAGTTCCAGCTGGGCGCAGTGGCTCACATCTATAATCCCAGCACTTTGGGGGGCTGAGGCAGGTGGATCACGATGTCAGGAGTTTGAGACCAGCCTGACCAACATGGTGAAACCCCGCCTCTACTAAAAACACAAAAATTAGCTGTGCATGGTGGTGCGCACCTGTAAATCCCAGCTACTCAGGAGCCTGAGGCAGGAGAATCGCTTCAACCCAGGAGGTGGAGGTTATGGTGAACAGAGATCACACCACTGCACTCCAGCCTGCGTGACAGAGTGTGAGAATCCATTTCAAAAAATAAAATAAAATAAAGAAGTTCCATGGGAACTTGTGGGATTTTTTAGGGTAGTGAAATTATTCCGTATACTGTTATAATGGTGGATGCATGTCATCACACATTTGTCAAAACCTATGGAATGCGTTGGGCGTGGTGGCTCACACCTGTAATCCCAGTAATTTGGTAGGCCAAAGCAGCTGGATCACTTGAGGTCAGGAGTTTGAGACCAGCCTGACCAACATGGCAAAACCCCATCTCTACAAAAAAATACAAAAAATCAGCTGGGCATTGTGGTGCATGCCTGTCATCCCAACTACTTGGGAAGCTGAGACAGGAGAATCGCTTGAACCTGGGAGGTGGAGGTTGCAGTGAGCTGAGATTGTGTCACTGTACTCCAGTCTGAGTGACAGGTGAGATTTTGTCCTTAAAAAAAAAAAAAAAATGGAATATACAACACCAAGAGTGAACCCTAATGTAAACTATGAGCTTTGGTTGATAATGATGTGTCGATCAATGTTAGTTCACCTATTGTCATGATGTTGATGGTGGTGAAGGCTGTGTGGGTGGGTGGGGGATATGTGGGAACTCTCTGTACGTTCTGTTCAACGTTGCTGTGAATTTAAAGCTGTTCCAAAAAAATACTCTATTAGAAAAGTAAAAGCTCTATGGGCTTACGAAGTCATCAGGAAAAGAAAAGAAGAATCCTGTCTTCTAAAGTAGAGAGATGGGCAGTCTTTTAACCAGTCCCTTGTGTCACTTTATCAGGCCTTGATCCCAGAAGTGCTGACTCCCACGTGCTGAAGAGTGTTGAGCTGTGAGAGTGTTGCTCCCTCCCCCAGTGCCCTGGAGCAGTACACATTCATCTCCATGAGAGTCATATTTCTGAGCCTCATCCCCCTCCCACCTGAAGCATAGCATGCTCAGGGTAGTCTCTTCCTGACTCTGGGGAATTTCCTTTGAGACTCTGTGGCCTGAAGGTTGGTAACTTTCATGCAGTTTAGCTCAAGGTTAACAGCTGGATCTTAAGCTCCAGCCAGCTGGGCATGCTCCTTTTCCTGCCCATATCAGCAGCCACATCAGAGTCTTGCACTAGCCAGGGCCCCAGCTCCCAGCTGGAGAAAGTAGAAATTAGCCTGGTCATGGTAGTGGGACCTGTAATCCCAACTACTTGGGAGACTGAGGCAGGAGAATTGCTTGAACCCAGGAGGCAGATATTGCGGTGAGCTGAGATCACACCACTGAACTCCAGCCTGAGTAACAGAGCTAGACCCTGTCTCAAAAAATAAAAAATAAACTCAACAAAGGACCAAAAAAAAAAAAAAAAAATCAGAGCCCAATAAAACACCTCTAACTTTTCTGTATCACTTAGCGCAGTCCTTTGAATGTGATAGACAATAAATGTTTGCTATCAATTTCAACTAAATAGCTTCCACTATCACTGAACATTAGTTTATCCGGTTCATCCTCACAGCAGACTTCCTCAGTTTAAAGTCCTGAAAAACTATTAGAAAAATGTAAGCATCATTAACTTTTTTTTTTTTTTTTTTTTGAGACGGAGTTTCACTCTTGTTACCCAGGCTGGAGTGCAGTGGCGCGATCTCGGCTCACCACAACCTCTCCTGGGTTCAGGCAATTCTCCTGCCTCAGCCTCCTGAGTAGCTGGGATTACAGGCACGCGCCACCATGCCCAGCTAATTTTTCGTATTTTTAGTAGAGACGGCGTTTCACTATATTGACCAGGATGGTCTCGATCTCTTGACCTCGTGATCCACCCGCCTCGGCCTCTCAAAGTGCTGGGATTACAGGCTTGAGGCACTGCGCCCGGCACATCATTAACATTTTACTCCATGGCTTCAACTCCCCGAGGTCAACAGTGCTGGCATTTTTCACCTGCCCAAGTACAAATCAGCTCTTAGATCAGATGGCTGCTGCAGGCCTGGGCTCTTCTTTTCCAAAATAGCTGTTTTCACTGTGATTGGAATAAGCGCAGCGGCTGCTGTTGGAAGGGGAGGGATGCAGGGGAAAGCTGTGAGGAGGCTTTGTGAGTTGGCAGATGCTACGATTTCCCTCCCGGTGCAGCAATTGTGTTGAGCTATATGTTTTTGCATAGACACATTCCTTTGGCAAACAGACTGTTCTTTTTCGTTTCTGCTTCCAACAGACTGATGGCATCCTGTGCAGTAAGGGGGAGGCATGCTCCGCCAGGAGGCGGAACCCAAGGCTGACTACTCTCAACGGAGCCGGCCCCTAGTGTTGCAGGCCCCAGGGAAAGCCACAAGGGGTCGCCTCTGTGCACGGGTGAAATCTGATTTGAGAGACAAAATACCCTTGACAGTGGATGGGCAACGAGGAAGCTGGAGAAGGCGACTAGAGTCGTGAAGAGGACAGAGTACGTGTAAATCGACTGAGCCAATTCAGCAACACACAACTCCTGGGTCTTTTTGAACAGGTGAAAATTAGCTGCTCTCTTGCAGCCTTGTGACCAGACTGAAATGAAAATAAACCCCAAGTCAAATATGTACAAAAAGTTATTCAGCAAGCAGTTCTTAGCAAACTGGCAAAGAACAGTTCATATAACCAGTTGTTTTCTTTCTTTCTTTGTTGTTTTTGTTGTTGTTGTTTGTTGTTTGTTTGTTTTTGTTTTGAGACTGAGTATCATTCCATTGCCCAGGCTGGAGTTCACTGCAACCTCCATCTCCCAGGTTCTAATTCTCCTGCCTCACCCTCCCAAGTAGCTGGGCTTACCGGCATGTGCCATCACGCCCGGCTAATTTTTGTATTTTTAGTAGAGACAGGGTTTCACCATGTTGACCAGACTGGTCTCGAACTCCTGACCTCAGGTGATCCACCTGCCTTGGCCTCCCAAAGTGTTGGGATTACAGGCGTGAACCACCGCACCCAATCTTTTTTCTTTTCTTTTCTTTTTTTTTTTGGAGACAGGGCAGGCAGAGATAAAAACAGGGTCATAGCTAAGAACTGTGGGAATCACCACTCTCTGGTCACCCAGTTGGTGTCACTGACGCACAGTCTCCCAAGGAGACTGGCAGTGGGAAAGACTCACTTCCTGGTATAAGCCAGCCCTTTTTTCACACATCCCTACTCCCAAAACACACACACACACACACACACACACACACACACCACTCCCTGGACGCTACCTGAACACTTTTGCATGCACTGTGATGAAGAGCAGTGACCTCAATCCTCAGGCCCCCCTGAGATGATGGTTTCCACACATGTGGACCCAGGAGCAGACAGAAAAGTTGGAAGGCAATGCCAGGAATCCAGGACTTTGGACCTTGCATGATGCTGAATCTTTCACATTTTATTCTTCCGTGTGGTATAAATTCAGTTGGTTTATTTTTTCATGAATTAGTCAGATGATTGACAATGTGATGTATCATTTAGATTTTTCAATACCCAACTGCCCCCCAGCAGAAAGTCATTGTATCTACTCCAGGCTTTTTGAAACATTTTTTTTTTTTTTTTTTTTTTTTTTTTTTTTTTTTTTTTGCTGAGGCAAGAGAATCACTTGAACCCAGGAGGCAGAGGTTGTGGTGAGCTGAGATTGCACTCCAGCCTGGGCAGCAAGAGAGAAACTCCATCTCAAAAACAAAAAACAAAACAAAACAAAATTATATCATGTAGTGAACTGAAGTTTTTTTTGTTTTTGTTTTTTTGTTTTTGTTTTTGTTTATAAAGATGGGGTTTCACCATGATGGCCAGGCTGGTCTTGAACACCTGACCTCAGGTGATCCACCCACCTTGGCCTCCCAAAGTGCTAGGATTACAGGTGTGAGCCACCACGCCCAGCCATGAACTGAAGTTTTTATCACATAAAAATTGGATTCAAAAGTGCTTTTTCTTCTTCTTCTTTTGATATGGAGTCTCGCAGTGTTACCCAGCCTGTAGTGCAGTGGCTATTCACAAGCGTGATCATAGCTCACTGAAGCCTCAAACCCCTGTGCTCAAGCAATCCTCTTGGCTCAGCCTTCCAAGTAGCTGGGACCATAGGCGCATGCTACCATGTCTGGCTCAAAAGCTACCTTGAATCAATGAAGAGCTTGAGTATGTGATGGGCTGTTGTGTGGAAAGCAGGTTTAAAAGTGTTTTGAATTCCTCTGATGTATAGGTTTTAGATCTAAAGGGACAGGAACTATAATCCTATTCAAAGATTTCTGGGCAAGGCACAGTGGCTCATGCCTATAATCCCAGCACTTTGGAAGACCAAGGTGAGAGGATCACTTGAGGCCAGGAGTTTGAGACCAGCCTGGGCAACATAGCGAGACCCTGTCTCTGTTCAAAAAAAGAAATTAAAAAAAAGATTTCTATCTGCAATAGCTGCCTTGATAAGTGATGCGTTCCCCAGGACTACAGTTGTTCTGGTAAAGGGGGAATGACCTTGATGTTAGGGAGTTCAGTCCTGGACTGGATGCTTGCAAAGGTCCATTGCAGCATTAAAATTCTAGTCTGCTTTGTTCTATTGCTTACTGTGAATATTATCAAAGATTTACTCGCCGGGTGCGGAGGCTCATGCCTGTAATCCCAGCACTTTGGGAGGCCAAGGCGGGCGGATCACGAGGTCAGGAGATGGAGACCATCCTGGGTAACATGGTGAAACCCTGACTCTACAAAAAGGAAAAAAAAGAAGTAAAAAAGATTTACTGATCTCAAGAGCTTCATGGTAGGTTAAAAAGAGGAAGAACGGCTGGGCGCGGTGGCTCAAGCCTGTAATCCCAGCACTTTGGGAGGCCGAGGCGGGTGGATCACGAGGTCGAGAGATCGAGACCATCCTGGTCAACATGGTGAAACCCCGTCTCTACTAAAGGTGCAAAAAAAAAAATTAGCTGGGCATGGTGGCGTGTGCCTGTAATCCCAGCTACTTAGGAGGCTGAGGCAGGAGAATTGCCTGAGCCCAGGAGGCGGAGGTTGCGGTGAGCCGAGATCGTGCCATTGCACTCCAGCCTGGGTAACAAGAGCGAAACTCCGTCTCAAAAAAAAAAAAAAAAAGAGGAAAAACGGTGTACAAAGAAGTGGAGAACCAAATTTCTTTCTTTGAAATATTTCCAGTATCCTCAGGCAAACAAGATACACGATTCAACTTAACACAATAAATATTTACTAAAGCTGACTTTTGGTGAAGCTCAGGCTTGTTGGTAAAAATTCAGAGAGGAATTGAGACAGCCCCAAGAATCTTGGAGAGGTATACATTAAAACAAGTAGTATAAACAACAAGATGGTGTATGCTAAGGGTTCAAGGAATTTTTGCACTGTATGTCCTATACGAATTCAGAGGAAGGAGAAATTCTTTGTTTTGGGCAGACACATAATTATGTATATCAATAGTGCCTTAGCAAATATTTTGTACATACAACTTACACTACTAACTGCAATAAAATCTGTTTATATCTTGATCTGAGGACTTGCTACAAGCAGGGCCATGGGACAGAAGCAGCAAGCAGGCACTTGCTAGACTTCAACCACAAGAAGAAAGGCCAAGACTTTCAAAGCCTTCCTGAGTGGGGACAGCAAAGGAAGGAAGACAGGAAAACAGGATATAAGCAAAGGGGTTCTCTTCTGGGCATAATGATGGGCTAAATGATATTACTGACTAACTTGTAATTTTTTAAAATTTACTTTGTCATTATATAGGAAGCTTAACGATTTCTCAGTCCTTCGATAAATTCACAGCACATCCAGTTTGCCTCAATTACATCTTTACTCATTCTTTTCAAGAATTTCTGGGCCAGGCATGGTGGCTCATGCCTGTATTCCCAGCACTTTGGGAAGCCTAGGTGAGAAGACCACCTGAGGTCAGGGTTTCGAGACTAGCTTGGCCAACATGGAGAAATCCTGCCTCTACTAAAAATACAAAAATTAGTTGGGCGAGATGGCAGGTGCCTATAGTCCCAGCTACTAGGGAGGCTGAGGCAAAAGAATTGCTAGAACCTGGGAGGTGGAGGTTGCTATGAGCCGAGATCGTGTCACTGCACTCCAGCCTGGGCAACAGAACAAAGCTCCATCTCGAAAATAAAATAAAATAAAAATAAAAAAGAATTTCTGTCTTCCTTTGGAAAGAAGAAACGAATAGGAAAATAGTAAATTTTTTGAGACACCAGACACTTTATATACATTATCCTATTTTCTGTTGAAAATGAGTAGTATTATCACCTCTACTTAATCAATGCAGAAACTGACACACAAAAGTGTAATTAACTTGCCCAAGGTAATATGGCTGAGAAGAAACAATGCAAACTCAGATCCACCTGGCTACAAAGCACATGGTTTTAAACTACCCTACACTGATTTCCCATTGTCTCCTGTATGCACACCCAGCTATTGATGGTGATGATGTTGGTGAGGAGGAGAATATTAACTGCAATATGCTAATGAACTCAATTGTAGAATCAGGTTCTCATGGTTCTAGAACAGAAGCAAGACAATATTAACAACCAACACAAGAGGGACCTGTAACACCAGACTATAGGGAAATAGCGACCGTTTCCAAAGCGAGCCTGCCCACTCCTGAACTCCAGGAGAAAAGCAGTCCTGGGAGCACTGTTGCTACTTCCAATGCAGACAGTTCAATATTGCATTTTAATCCTTAACTGATTTAAAAGCCAACGATTATCCTTTGATTAATTTAATAATTTTTTTTTTTTTTAATTTTTTAGAGACAGGGACTTGCTGTATCACCCAGGCTTGAATACAGTGGCATGAGCATAATCACAGCTTACTGCAACCTCAAAATCCTTAACTCAAGCAATCCTCCCACCTCAGCCTCCTGAGTAGCTGGGACTACAGATGTGTCATCAAGCCTGGCTAAGTTTTTTAATTTTCTGTAGAATCAGGGTCTTGCTATTGCCCAGGCTGATCTTGAACTCCTGGCCTCAAGTGATCCTCTCCCCTCAGCCACTCAAAGTATTGAGATTACAGGCGTGAGATACCACACCCAGCCATTAAATTTAAATGAGTCTGTTAATAAAACATTAAGAGGCCAGGCGAGGTGACTCATACCTGTAATCCCAGGACTTTGGGAGGCTGAGGCAGGCAGGTCACTTGAGGCCAGGAGTTCGAGACCAGCCTGGCCAACATGACAAAACCCCGTCTCTGCTAAAAATTCAAAAATTAGCCTGGCATGGTGGTGGGCACCTCTAATTCCAGCTACTTGGGAGGCTGAGACAAGGAGAGTCACTTGAACCTGGGAGGTGGAGGTTGCAGTGAGTCGAGATCATGCCACTGAACTCCAGCCTGAGTGATAGAGTGAGACTCAGTCTCAAAAAAAAAAAGACATTAAGATGGAATTTTTGCATGAACTTCAACAAAACAATATGTGGCTTCATCATATGTGACTTTATTTTTATTTCATTAAGATTTATTTATTATCTAGATTAAATACAGAAACAATTTTCTTTTTTTAAAAAAGACAGGGTTTCACCATGTTGGCCAGGATGGTCATGAACTCCTGACCTCAGGTGATCCGCCCACCTCGGCCTCCCAAAGTGCTGAGATTACAGGCGTGAGCCACCTCGCCTGGCCCAGAAACAATTTTCATAAAAAAATATTTTTAAGTAAGCAATCTGAGGCATCTATTTTGAATGGAAACATGGAATTTTCTAATTTAATCCCAATAACAAATCCAGCATTCACATTAAAGAAAAGGTAGTCAAACAAGGTCACTGTGCTCCTGGCTGAACTGTGTGTTTTTCAGGAGTGGGAGAGAGAAAGAGAGAGGGAGAGGATCGAATATAAGAAATCCAGAGAAGAGAGGGGAAATAGAATGAGAAACAGATGGTCTCAGATTTCCAAACCGGAACTTCTGCTTTTTCTTTTGCGGGGTTGGTTATTTACCATTTGTAATCCTATCCAAAAAGAGGAGACAGTTAACAATGGCCTTCTAGTAACAACTCACACAGCTGATGGTGGCTGGAAGTCAGGCCAGCAACTTCCTGGGAGCAAGGGAAGGAGAGTTCTGGGCCCTTTGCCTTGCCCCACCCCACCCGCCGTGCAGGCTACTGCCCCTGGTGAATTCCAGTTTAGGGCTTGGTTCAGGCTGACTGAGAGAATCTCCGGTCCCACGGAGCCAGCCTTGGTTTGGGCCCAGTGTGTGTGTGTGTGTGTGTGTGTGTGTGTGTGTGTGTGTGTGTGTGTGTGTGTGTGTGTGTGTGTTTAAATTCAGTCTCCGTAGAGACTGTCAAAAATTGCCAACGCCGACTATATTGCAAGTTGTCATGGTGGGGTATTGGAAAAAGTTTTCAATTAGCAATAATCACGCTTCAGATAAACCTCTTTGGCTGCAATACTACCACTGCGCAAAGCTGTGGAGGGGGGGTTGTTGTTGTTTTGTGTTTCGTTTTTCTTTTTTGTTTTTAAGACAGAGTCTCCCTCTGCCGCCCAGGCTGGAGTGCAGTAGCAAGATCTTGGCTCGCTGCAACCTCTGCCTCCCAGGTTCAAGCAATTCTTCTGCTTCAGCCTTCCAAGTAGCTGGGATTACAGGCGCCCACCACCATGCCTGGCTAATTTTTGTATGTTTAGTAGAGAGAGGGTTTCCTCATGTTGTCCAGGCTGGTCTCGAACTCCCGACCTCAGGTGATCCGCTCACCTCGGCCTCCCAAAGTGCTGGAATTACAGGCCTTAGCCACCCACCCAGCCCTGTGTGTGGTTTTCATACTCAGCCCTATCCATGGTGTGCAGAGCAGAGGCCCCCAGTCCACAGTGCAGTAGGGTGTATGGTGTGTCTTCTAGTTCTAAAAAGAAGCGTTTATATCTGTCAAGTTCTACTTTCACATTTCCAGTTTGCTGCCATGACACTTTTTTCAACATATCCGAAATAAATTTAGCAAACCCCTCTCTTCCTGTCCTAAATAAGCTTCTCTTCTCTTCTAGACTCAAACATTTTTCCTTCACCTCCCATATCTAAGTCGTTCTCAATCCTCTAGAAGGGGTGGATTTACTTCCAAAATATCTCTTTTACCTAATTTTTTATTTTAAATAAACTGCCAACATCCTATTCAAACAATTTCTCAACATCAAAGTCAGTTCTTCTATATTCCTGAAAACATGCTGATGTTTTCCTTGAGAAATGGATATCATTTATTTTTACTTTTTTTTTTTTTTTTTTTTTTTAAAGAAAACAGGGTCTTGCTATATTGCCCAGGCAGGTCTCAAACTCCTGGACTCAAGCTGTCCTCCCACCTCTGCCTCCCTAAGAGCTGGGATTACAGGCATGAGCCACAGTGCCCAGCCAGGTGAACCTCCACCTCCCAGGTTCAAGTGATCCTCCAGCCTTAGCCTCCCAAGTAGCTGGGATTACAGGCATGTAATCATTATCATGATTTTTGTATTTTTAGTAGAGACAGGGTTTCACCATGTTGGCCAGGCTGGTCTCGACGTCCTGACCTCAAGTGATCCACCTGCCTTCGGCCTCTCGAAGTTCTGGGATTACAGATGTGAGCCACTGTGTCTGGCCAGCAGGCCTTTTAAACTCCTTCAGACTAACAGCAAAGGAAAACTATCGAGGTTTCTTGAACTGGCTTCTGTCCCCTCTGATAGGCCCAGGAGATTTGAAATTGTCAAGAATTTCACTTACAGGCAGTGCTTGACTTACGACCACGGTCGGGACCGCGGAACGGTTGTAACACGACTTGGTCATAAGTTGAGTAGGCTATATGTACAGTTGAAATGGTGCTCGCAGAGATGGTAGTGCTGCCAGAAGCTGGTCCGCACTGTCGTACGGCCAGCCGGGCAACGTTTGCGCTGCCAGAAGCGGAGCAGTCGTGGCTATCAATTGTGGTTATAAAGTCGAATGGTCGTAAATTGCATAGGTTGTAAGTTGATCAGTACCTGTATTTTCATTCCTCACAGATCATTTCTACAAAACTAGCTCCAGCTCTCATTTTATAGTTGTTACCCCTGGGATATTAGCAACAGGCAAAGAGCTGTCCTCCCCAGGTTTTAACGAGTAGAAATAGGAAAACTCAGGAATTGAGAGGTGGATGAACCTGGACTGTATTTTCACCTGTACCTATTTTGTTTTCCCTTTTTCTTTCCTCCTTCCATTCTAATCCCAGCATTACTAGTAGTAATGTTAGCTAGACCCAAGCCCATCGTAAGGATGACTTCTCCTTTAGCAAGAAAGTGCCTGCTAGGGACAGTCCAACTTTAAATACTGTGTTTTATTGTCAGGTGACATGAGCTGAGGTTTGCTTCAGAAA
Organism: Saimiri boliviensis; assembly: GCF_048565385.1. Classification (NCBI taxonomy): domain Eukaryota; kingdom Metazoa; phylum Chordata; class Mammalia; order Primates; family Cebidae; genus Saimiri; species Saimiri boliviensis. The sequence continues at coordinate 58,180,559 of NC_133454.1, forward strand.
ATATGGCGACTTTATTTATAAGTGGCCTCACACCTTCCCAGGGGTCTAGCAAGGCCTGTTTCACACCTTTTTCTTTCTTTCTTTTTTTTTTTTTTTTTTTGAGAAGGAGTTTCTCTCTTGTTGCCCAGGCTGGAGTGCAATGGTGCAATCTCGGCTCACCGCAACCTCCCCTTCCCGGGTTCAAGTGATTTTACTGCCTCAGCCTCTCAAGTAGCTGGGATTATAGGCATGCACCACCATGCCTGGCTGATTTTGTATTTTTTAGTAGAGATGGAGTTTCTCTATGTGTTTTTTGTTTTGTTTTTTTTTTTTTTTTTAGACGGAGTTTCGCTCTTGTTGCCCAGGCTGGAGTGCAATGGTGCGATCTTGGCTCACCGCAACCTCCGCGTCCTGGGTTCAGGCAATTCTCCTGCCTCAGCCTCCTGAGTAGCTGGGATGACAGGCACGTGCCACCATGCCCAGCTAATTTTTTGTATTTTTAGTAGAGATGGGGTTTCACCATGTTGACCAGGATGGTCTCGATCTCTTGACTTCGTGATCCACCCGCCTTGGCCCCCAAAGTACTGGGATTACAGGCTTGAGCCACCATGCCTGGCCCAGTTTCTCCATGTTTGCCAGGCTGATCTTGAACTCCCTGACCTCAGGTGATCTGCTCAGCTCAGCCTCCCGAAGTGCTGGGATTACAGGCATGAACCACCACACCTGGCCTGCCCGTTGTTTTTATTTTTTTCAGTGTATAGGAAAGTCTTCTGCCATACTGCCCATTGTTTTTTAAGGAAGAATGCCAGCCTGTGTCCATCTTGTCTTAATTTTCATAGTGTGTACTTCACATCCCATGAGAGCTTGTAGGGGTTCAGCAATGGAGAGGCTAATAAGATGAAAGACACCTAAACAAACATCTCCAGTCGGAGCCCTGATGGCATCCTTACCCTGAGGTGTTCTCACCTGGCAGTGGAGACAGGCAATTACCTTTTATATAGATGTTGTCATTTTAGCCGTGGTCGTTAAAAGCAATTTCCAATTTCTTCATCTATAAATGGCAACAGTACTGCCACCTGCCTGGGACTATTACTGTTATAACTGTAAAGCCCCACACACGAGAGCTGTTCCAAAGCCAATCCAGTTGCAGGCTCATCAACCCTGAATAATGAATGAGGAAATAAAGGAATGTATGCATGACTGAATGAATAAATGAATACAATGGTTTATTTTCAGTATGAATGGAGGGATGTACTAGCTCAAAGTCTGTAGGATTTTGCAGTCTGCAATGTGCTTTTTTTTTTTTTTTTTTTTTTTTTTTTTCCAAAGATGGGGTCAGCTGGGTGTGGGAGCTTACACCTGTGATCCCAGCACTCCAGCACTTTGGGAGGCAGAAACAGGAGGATCCCTTGAGCTCAGGAGTTTGAGACTAGACTGGGCAATATGGCAAGACCATCTCTGAAAAAAAATAAAATAAAGAGACAAGGTCTTGCTCTGTTGCCCAGGCTGGCCTCAAACTCCTGGCTTCAAACAATCCTCCCACTTTGGCCTCTCAAGGTGCTGGGATTTACAGGTATGAGCCATTACGCTTGATATTTATGTAGCATTTAAAAAAATCTTTTTGCAGACCGGGAATATGAGATTCAGAATTGCTTAAAGTGAACTAGGTCAGAAATAGGGGAATCAGAATTTGAACTCAGGTCTTTTCCAGCGAAGCCCGGCATCGCTGTCACTTTCATCTGGTATGTTTACCTCCTGCTGAATATTTAGATCTCAGCTTAAATATCACCTTCCTGCTGCCAGCCTTCCCTTCCAGCCCAGCTAAGGTGCCCTCTTCCCCTTCATTCTCTTTCCCATTCACCTCTTTTATTTTCTTCATTAATCACTACCATTATTTGACATCATTTTACTTTTTTTTTTTTTTGAGACGGAGTTTCGCTCTTGTTACCCAGGCTGGAGTGCAACGGCACGATCTTGGCTCACCGCAACCTCCACTTCCTGGATTCAAGCAATTCTCCTGCCTCAGCCTCCTGAGTAGCTGGGATTACAGGCACGTGCCACCATGCCCAGCTAATTTTTTGTATTTTTAGTAGAGACGGGGTTTTACCATGTTGACCAGGATGGTCTCGATCTCTTGACCTTGTGATCCACCCGCCTCGGCCTCCCAAAGTGCTGGGATTACAGGCTTGAGCCACCACGCCCGGCCCATTTTACTTTTTGAGTTGAAATCTGCAAGGTAGTCTATGTGCCGGGTTCTGTGTTGGACTTGACCTCCATTATTTAATAAAGTAATCACACGGCCTTATGAAGGCAGTCTCCGTCTTTTTTTTTTTTTTTTTTTTGAGACAGAGTCTCACTCTGTCGCCAGGCGCCAGGCTGGAGTGCAGTGGCACAATCTCGGCTCACTGCAACCTCCGCCTCCTGGATTCAAGCAATTCTTCCGCCTCAGCCTCCCAAGTAGCTGGGACTACAGGCGCACACCACCACACCCAGCTAATTTTTGTATTTTTAGTAGAGACGGGGTTTCACCATGTTGGCCAGGATGGTCTCGATCTCTTGATATCGTGATCCGCCCGCCTCGGCCTCCCAAAGTGCTGGGATTACAGGCTTGAGCCACCACCCCCGGCCAGCAGGCAGTCTCCCTCTTACCTCTACTTTACCTAAACAGAAACCAAAGTCTGTAGAGTTTAAGTTATGCTCCAGGTTTAAACAGCAGTAATGGTGTTACTCTACGTAGAAAGGTTCTGATATTGACTTGCAATGGCCACACTTTTAAATACTGTACTAGTTTTTTTGTTTTTGAGGCAAGGTCTGGTTCTGTCATCCAGGCTGGAGTGCAGTGGTGTGATTTCACTGAAACTTCTGTCTCCCAGGCTCAAGGGATCCTTCCACCTTTTCATCCTCTCACTTCAGCCTCTCAAGTAGCTGAGACTACAAACACGTGCCACCATGACTGACTGAATTTTGTATATTTTTTGGGGATGGAGTCAGAGTTTCACCATGTTGCCCAGGCTGGTCTCCAGCTTCTGGGCTTAAGCAATCCACCTGCCTTGGCCTCCCTCCCAGCCCTACGACATCTCAAGAAAACTGGTGACATCCTATTATTTATTGATTTCAGAATGATTGAGAATTATCTAAATCAATGATATAACTGATGGCTACAATAAAGGAATAATTCAAGTTTATTTTTTAGACTAATGGAGACAAGGAGCAGTATGGGCTTCATTAATATCTGGCTTGAAAATGCTTGTTCTAAGGCCGGGCTCAGTGGCTCATGCCTATAATCCCAGCACTTTGGGAGGCCAAGTCGGGTGGATCACGAGGTCAAGAGATCAAGACCATCCTGGTCAACATGGTGAAACCCCGTCTCTACTAAAAATACAAAAATTAACTGGGCATGGTGGTGCAGCCTGTAGCCCCAGCTACTCGGGAGGCTGAGGCAGGAGAATCGCTTGAACCCAGGAGGTGGAGGTTGCGGTGAGCCGAGATGGCGCCATTGCACTCCAGCCTGGGTAACAAGCGTGAAACTCCATCTCAAAAGAAAAGAAAAGAAAAGAAAATGCTTGTTCTTATTCTTCTGAACAAATTTTTTCTGAAGATCATTTCACCAAAATTATGTGCTAACTGGTCAGGAAAGGGAGATAGCCCAGACGTGTAGCTGAAGATGAAAGGACTATTGATCATCACGTATCAAGAAAGTAGTAGAGTTGACTATAAATTATGGGAGATGGCAGACCACAGTGGAAAGAGTGTGGATTTCAGCTTCTGGCACTTACTGTGTTTGGGTAAACCTCAACTGAGTTTTGCTTTTCTCATCTGTGAAAGGAGAAAAAGAAAACTTTAGTTACAGGGGTCTTATAAGAATTAAATGAAATAATTCATATAAACTACCTGATATGCAGTTGGTGATAAATTAACTTTATCTTTCTTATTTTTTATTTTTTATTTTTAAGACGGAGTGTCTCTGTGTCGCTTAGGCTGGAGTGCAGGGGCATGATCTCAGCTCACTGCAACCTCTGCCTCCTGGGTTCAAGTCATTCTTCTGCCTCAACCTGCCAGGTAGCTAGGACTACAGGTATACGCCACCACACCTGGCTATTTTTTGTATTTTTAGTAGAGATGGGGTTTCACCATGTTGGCCAGGCAAGTCTCAAACTCCTGACCTCAAGTGATCCAGCCGCCTTGACCTCCCAAAGTGCTGGGATATTACAAACATGAGCCACTGCGCCTGGCCAGTGATAAGGTAACTTTCGTCTCTTTCCACAGTCTCTTGTTCATAACGATTTACTGGTCCATATATGAGATGTGATTATTAAATAAAGAACAAGATCGATATTTCATGTAACTATACTAAAATGCAAACATTGAAATTTGTGCCATCACCAGCATAGCGGTACATCTTGGGAAGCTACCCACTTGGTCTAACTTCACTCACTGTGTTTGCTCAAAACATCTCTGGAATGCTTCTCTCTGCCAGTCAGAGCCCCATGCAGAGGACATTCACAGGAAATGAAATCAGTGATTTACTGTTCATCCACCACAGACTGTTACTCATCCTGAACAAGTGAATGAGTGATTATTTTCAAAACAGACCAACAGATAAGAGCAAGCCACAACCTTCGCGCCACGTTACAGAGTGGCCATTCAGCACTCAGACCAAGTATCCCTCAGCTTCCCAGAACTTTTTCCAGATATGCTCAGAGAAGCACTTGTTGGCAGCTTCACCAGGAGCCACTTTCTAAATGGGGAAGTGATTGGATCTGAGGAACAGCATGGATTAGTCACGGGAGGTGAGGGATGGTGACATTCCTGAAAACAGAGGGGACCAGAAATAGAATTACACATGTCTAGGACACTCTTTCTCTAGAGAAAAGTTTAAAAACACTGGCTCTAATGAGGTGTGGGTGGTATGTAACAAGGGGAATGTGGGAGAGAGGCAGACCCATTCAGGGAAAAGCACTTCCCTGGAGATGCTCTCCAGACCCTTTATTTGCAGAAAAAGTTGTGTGACCGTGAGCATCCCAGAGAAGAACCACTTTCCTTAGATTTCAAAGGCCAACCATGTTCATGCTCTTACCCAGTGATTACCAGCTGGGTCTGTGGGTTTGTGAGACGCCTGTGTGGTGATGTGAAGATGGAAAAGTCCAAGAACCGGAAGCCAAGCATCTTGGATGGCTCTGGGGCCTTGGGGCCAGTGCTAGGCACTCAGAGTGAGACCAGCCCCTGTACAGGTGATGCATCTTTCCTGCAAGGCTCCACCACCACTGCAGAGAAACCCATGGTCCTCTGTCATTTGAAAGGCTTAACTGCAATTTCTTTTTAATTTTACTTTATTTTTAATTTTTTTTTTTTTTTTTTTTTTGAGACGGAGTTTTACTCTTGTTACCCAGGCTGTAGTGCAATGGCGCGATCTCGGCTCACCGCAACCTCCGCCTCCTGGGCTCAGGCAATTCTCCTGCCTCAGCCTCCTGAGTAGCTGGGATTACAGGCACATGCCACCATGCCCAGCTAATTTTTTGTATCTTTAGTAGAGACGGGGTTTCACCATGTTTACCAGGATGGTCTCGATCTCTTGACCTCGTGATCCACCCGCCTCAGCCTCCCAAAGTGCTGGGATTACAGGCTTGAGCCACCGTGCCCGGCTTATTTTTAATTTTAAAAATAGAAACAGGGTCTTACAAGCCAGGCACAGTGGCTCACACCTGTAATCCCAGCACTTTGGGAGGCCGAGGTGGGTGGATCATTTGAAGTCAGGCGTTTGAGATCAGCCTGACCAACGTGGTGAAATGCCGTTGAAAATACAAAATCAGCTGGGTGTGGTAGTGTGTGCCTGCAATCCTAGTTGCTCGGGAGGCTGAGGCAGGAAAATCGCCTGAACCCAGGAGGTGGAGGTTGCAGTGAGGCAAGATCAAACCACTGCACTGTAGCCTGGGCAACAAGAGTGAAACACAAGAAAGAGAAAGAAAGAGAGAGAGAGAGAGAGAGAGAGAGAGAGAGAGAGAGAAGGAAGGAAGGAAGGAAGGAAGAAGGGAAGGAAGGAAAGAAAGGGAAAGAAAGGAAGGAAGGGAAAAAGAGAGAGGAGAGAGAGAGAAAGAAAGAAAGAGAAAGAGAGAGAAAAGGAAGGAAGGAAGGAGAGGGAGGAAGGAAGGGGAAGGAGGGACGGACGGAAGAAGGAAGAAAGGAAGGGAGGAAAGAAGGAAGGAGAGAGAAAAAGAAAGAGAGAGAAAGAGAGAGGGAGGGAGGAAGAGGGTCTTAGAATTTTGCCCAGGCTGGTCTCCAACTCCCGGGCTCAAATGATCCTTCTGCCTCAGCCTCCTAAAGTGCTGGGATTACAGATGTGAGCCACTACACCTGGCCACAATTTCTTGCTGTTTTTTTCTTTTTTCTTTTCTTTTCCTCAGACAGAGTCTCACTCTGTCGCCCAGGCTGGAGGGCAGTGTCACGATCTCAGCCGGCTGCAATCTTCATCTCCCACACTAAAGCAATTCTCCCACCTCAGCCTCTCCAGTTGCTGGGATTACAGAGAGGCACCACCGTGCCTGGCTAATTTTTTGAATGTTCTGAAGAGACAGGGTCTTGCCATGTTGCCCAGGCTGGTCTCGAACTCTTTAACTCAAGCAATCTCGCTCGCCACAGCCTCCCAAAGTGCTGGGCTTACAAATATGAACCACCAGGTCCAGTCACAATTACTTTTTTTTTTTTTTTTTTGAGATGGAGTTTCGCTCTTGTTACCCAGGCTGGAGTGCAATGGCGCGATCTCGGCTCACCGCAACCTCCACCTCCTGGGTTCAGGTAATTCTCCTGCCTCAGCCTCCTGAGAAGCTGGGATTACAGGCACGTGCCACCATGCCCAGCTAATGTTTTGTATTTTTAGTAGAGACGGGGTTTCACCATGTTGACCAGGATGGTCTCGATCTCTTGACCTCGTGATCCACCCGCCTCGGCCTCCCAAAGTGCTGGGATTACAGGCTTGAGCCACTGCGCCCGGCACAATTACTTAATTTTTTAAAAAATTGAACATTTTCAAACACTCAGAACATTTGAAAGAATACATGCATAAAAAGAATAATACAACAAATACTCATATGTTTTCTCACCTAGATTCACCAGCAGCAGGTTTTGCCATATCCACCTTACTTCATTTTTTCTAGTCACACACACACTTCCCTTTAGCCAGATTACCCAGAAGGTTGCCGATATGATGACATTTCACCCCTAAAAACTGCAGCCTGCATTTCTCAAGCGCAAGACCTAATCACAACACCAATATCAAATCTAGGAAAATCCAGATTCATACACAGACAGCATCCAACCCTGTATCCACATTCAAATTTCCCAAACTGTCCCCAAAACGTCTTTCATAGCTGATTTTTCGGGAATCCAAGAACCAGTCAAGATTAAAGCCTTGCATTTGGCAACTGTCTCCAGTTTTCCTCAGTATAGAACACTCCAGCTAGGCGCGGTGGCTCACTCCTGTAACCCCAGCACTTTGGGAGACTGAGGTGGGCAGATCACCTGAAGTCAGGAGTTCAAGACCAGCCTGACCAATATGGTGAAATCCCATCTTTAAAAAGAAAGGAAAAAAAAGAAAAAGAAGAATTTAAAAAAAAAAAAAAAAGAACCCTCCAAGGCAGGGCACTGGCTTATGCCTGTAATCCTAGCACTTTGGGAGGCCGAGGCGGGCTGATCACTTGAGGTCGGGAGTTTGAGACCAGCCTGATCAAAATGGAGAAACCCTGTCTCTACTAAAAATACAAAATTAGCTGGGCATGGTGGTGCTTGCCTGTAATCCCAGCTACTCTAGAGGCTGAGGCAGGAGAATCACCTGAACCCAGGAGGTGGAGGTTGCAGTGAGCCAAGATTGTGCCACTGCAGTCCAGTCTGGGCGACAAGAGCGAAACTCCATCTCAAAAAAAAAAAAAAAAGAAAAGAAAAGAAAAAAAAGAAGCATATCAGCTGGGCACGGTGGCTCAAGCCTGTAATCCCAGCACTTTGGGAGGCCGAGGCGGGTGGATCAAGAGGTCAAGAGATTGAGACCGCCGGGTGCGGTGGCTCACACCTGTGATCCCAGCACTTTGGGAGTCCGAGGCGGGTGGAACACAAGGTCAAGAGATTGAGACCATCCTGGTTAACAGGTGAAACCCTGTCTCTACTAAAAAAATACAAAAAATTAGCTGGGCATGGTGGCGCGTGCCTGTAATCCCAGCTACTCAGGAGGCTGAGGCAGGAGAATTGCCTGAACCCAGGAGGTGGAGGTTGTGGTGAGCTGAGGTTGCACCATTGCATTCCAGCCTAGGTAACAAGAACGAAACTCCATCTCAAAAAAAAAAAAAAAAAAAAGAGATCGAGACCATCCTGGTCAACATGGTGAAACCCCGTCTCTACTAAAAATACAAAAAATTAGCTGGGCATGGTGGCGTGTGCCTGTAATCCCAGCTACTCGGGAGGCTGAGGCAGGAGAATCGCCTGAACCCAGGAGGCGGAGTTTGCGGTGAGCCGAGATGGCGCCATTGCACTCCAGCCTGGGTAACAAGAGCGAAACTCCGTCTCAAAAAAAAAAAAAAAAAAAAAAAAGCAGCATATTAAGGTTCAAGCAATCCAGCTACTTCAGCCTCCCAAAGGGCTGCGACTATAGGCATGAACCACCACACCCGGTCCACTGCAACTTTCATTTTTTAAAAATTTTATTTACTTTGTTTGTTTGAGACAGAATCTTGCTCTCTCATCCAGTTTGGAGTCCAGTGGCTCAGTCTCGTCTCATTGCAACCTCTACCTTCCAAGGTCAAGTGATTCTCCTGCCTCAGCCTCCCAAGTTGCTGGAGTTACAGGTACATGCCACCAATCGCAACTAATTTTTCATATTTTTAGTAGAGAGAGGATTTCACCATGTTGGCCAGATTGTTCTCAAACACCTGACCTCAAATGATCCACCAGCTTCGGCCTCCCAAAGTGCTGGGATTACATGTGTGAGCCACCGCACCTGACCTGTTTTCATTCATATATATATATATATATATATATACATATATATGCGTATATATATTTGTTTATATACATATTTATGTGTGTATGTGTGTGTGTGTGTGTGTGTGTGTGTGTGTGTGTGTATTATTTTTGAGACAGGGTCTCACTCTGTGGCCCAGGCTGGAGTGTAGTGGTGTGATCTTGGCTCACTGTAACCTCTGTCTCCTGGGTTCAAGAGATTCTTCTGCCTCAGCCTCCCAAGTAGCTGGGATTACAGGCCCTCACCATCATGCTCAGCTAATTTTTTTATTTTTGATAGAGACAGGGTTTCACCATGTTGGCCAGGCTGGTCTCGAATTCCTGACCTCAAGCCATCCGGCCACCTCAGCCTCCCAAAGTGCTGGGATTACAGACGTGAGCCACCAGGCCTGGCCCACTTCAATTTTTAGATGCAATTTTCAATCAATAAATTTCCAGGTCACTGTTCCTCATCCCAGGCATCTCAGGAACTAAGACATGATGAAAGTATTAGCAATATAGTATGACTCCAGAGGACAGTTCAACCTTCATCCTGAGAGAATTTCTGTTCTAGATGCCTTTCAGAGGCTGAGGGAGTGAGTTAAACTTTCACTTGGCCTCACCTGAAAGATTCGTCTTCATTGCTTTAAGGGACTTGCCCTTCCCTCCTAAGAGTCATAAGACATTTCTAGACCCTGCCCAAGAAAGAAAGAACATTAAACATATAGCTTTGCTTTTTAGAAAACCTGTATTTAAACACTGATTTACCATCTTTCATCACTCTATTATCATGAGTAAGCCACATAATTTTTCTGAGCCTCAATTATTTGTTGTTCTTCCAAAGAAAAATGTATTTGAAGCAATTTTCCCATGTTGTTTTGTTTTCTTGGGTGAATAATAATTAAACAAAGTATTATGCCTGCAAGTGCTGGGAAATTATAAAGAGTTACGTAAACACTATTACCAAAGAGGAACAAGAGTGTGACATTTTAGGTGGGCTGAAGCGGCACAAACAATCGAATGTCCAGAGCAGTCTCAGTCCCCAGCTCTTCATTTAAAGCCTCTAGCTAAGAGGTAGACTGGGGCTTGCTTTTCTTCCCCTCTCTTAGTTTCCCTTAACAGGAGCTGCTAACAGAGGGGCAGAGAGCAGGCCCTCAGGAAGCTCTTAGGAGTGGTCTGGAGGCTCCGTCCAGGCTCACCTTGGACACTCAGCCCCAGGAGCACCCACACACAGTCTGGTGGGAGGGCAATGACTAATGTAAAAGTCGCAGCCAAGAAACTGAAAGAACTTTGCCTCTTGTCACATAGAGATGTGTTTCCTTTCTTTCTTTTCTTTCTTTCTTTCTTTTTTTTTTTTTTTAAGACGGGGTTTCACCATGTTGGTCAGGCTGGTCTTGAACTCCTGACCTCAGGTGATCCACCCGCCTTGGCCTCCAAAGTGCTTGGATTACAGGCGTGAGCCACCGAGCCCGGCCTCTTTCTTTCTTTCTTTCTCTCTCCCTCTCTTTCTTTCTTTCTTCTTTTTTTTCTTTTTTGGAGTTTCGCTGTCACCCAGGCTGGAGTGCAATGGCGTGATTTTGGCTCACCGCAAACTCCACTTCCCAGGTTCAAGCGATTCTCCTGCCTTAGTGTACCGAGTAGCTGTGATTACAGGCGCCAATCACCATGCCCAGCTAACTTTTTTTTTTGTATTCTTAGTAGTGATGGGACTTCACTATGTTGGCCAGGCTGGTCTTGAACTCCCGATCTCCTGATCTGCCTGTCTCAGGCTCCCAAAGTGTTGGGATTACAGGCGTGAGCCACCGCGCCCAGCACAGAGATGTATTTTCAAACCACACTTCCCATGGAACGTTGGAGATTTGCTAAAATATCATTTATCTTGCTGGTTCAGGCCAGCCCATTCTAGGAGGGTCATTTTCCCTTAATGCCCTCCCCGCCCCCCACCCCAGTCAAACTTCCAGTCATCTTGCTCTACTTCCTGTCTATGCCCCTTAGAAAAACTCTTCAAGGACTGCCTTTAAGGAGAATTCCCTTGAGGTTACTCACAGCACTCTGTGCGCCAGAGACACGAGCTAGGGATGAAGTTCTGTCTAATTACCAACAAAGTCAAAGGAAGGAGAAGAAAGGTTACGACAAGAGCTCTGAGCCAGTCCAGCCAAGGTGGGGCTATAGGGTGGAAGAAAATGTGTTGGCTTCAGTCTCAAAACCTGGGGAAGGAGAAAATGTCAGTACTTGTGCTATCAAGACACCTCTCATCTTAGCTGAAATGCAATTCAACAGACACTGACTAAGCCCCTACTGAGGGCACAGCTAAAGTCAGATGCACGGAGCCTTACGGAGCTCCCAGTCTACCCTGGAGATAAGCACATAAGCAAATGAAATGCCTTCATTGTGCTTGGTGCTATGATAAAGGGGGTACAGATGACAGGATATCCACTCCCATGAAATCAGTGCGTTCCCTTTCGAATACATCTAATAATTAGGAAGAGAGAGAGAGAGAGAGAGAGAGAGAGTGTGTGTGTGTGTGTGTGTGTGTGTTTAAACAAAGTCTCACTCTGTCACCAGGCTGGAGTGCAAAGGCGTGATCTCGGCTCAGGGCAACATCCAACTCCCTGGTTCAAGCGATTCTCCTGCCTCAGCCTCCCAAGTAGCTGGGATTATAGGCACACGCCACCATGCCCAGCCAATTCTTGTATTTTTAGTAAAGTCCGGGTTTCACTATGTTGGTCAGACTGCTCTTGATCTCCTGACCTCATGATCCGCTCGCCTCAGCCTCCCAAAGTGCTGGGATTACAGACGTGAACCACTGCGCCCGGCCTAGGAAGTGTCTTTTCTCTGTTCTTTCTCCCTCTACCCTCCTAGCCCTTCCTTCCTCTCCTCCTCCTTCCTTTTTTCTATTTCCCTTTCCTCTTCTTTCTGCCCTGTCCCTCTTTTCCTCTCCCCTCCCACGTCCTGTCGGCTCTGAGAACCTGAGGTCCTGCTTCCCACCCCTTCTGCCCCATCTCTGCAATGTGGGCAAAGAAGGGAAGTGAGGTCAGGCAAGGCCTCTTAAAGGAGGCCAGAAGGAAGAATACCAGGCAGAGGGAACATCATAAATTGAGAAGTATGGCCTTTTCCAAAAAGGCTTGAGGAAGTATGATTTACTTACTCATTTCTTCTTCCTCCCCATAATCTATCTCTTCCCCTCAACCTAAGTCATGAGGCTGAAAAAGCTTCTCCTGAACCTTGAGCCCATTCAGACTCAAAACTAGCTGCTCAAAACTAGCTGCTCCATTATTTCACTTACTCATATGGTAAGTGAAATAATGGCCACTGGGAGATAGCAAGTCGTAACCAGGGTTTTTGGAGATGTAATGAAATTAAGGATCTTAGGCCAGGCACACTGGCTCACGCTTGTAATCCCAGCACTTTGGGAGGCCAGTGAGGGTGGAACACCTGAGGTCAGAAGTTTGAGACCAGCCTGGTCAACATGACAAAACCCTGTCTCTACTAAGAATACAAAAAAGAGCGTGGTGGCGCACGCCTGTAATCCCGGCTACTCGGGAGGCTGAGGCAGGAGAATTGGGTGAATCCGGGAGGCAGAGGTCATGGTGAGCAGAGACTGCATCATTGCACTCCAGCCTGGGCAACAAGAACAAAATGCCATGGAAAGAAAGAAAGCGAGAGAGAGAGACAGAGAGAGAGAGACAGAGAGAGAGAGGAGAGAGAGAGAGAGAGAGAGAGAGAGAGAGAGAGAGAGAGAGAGAGAGAGAGAAAGAAAGAAAAGAAATTAAGGATCCTGAGCTGGAGAGAGTATTCTGGATTATCTAAGTGGCCTTAAATGCGACCACAAATATCCTTACAAAGAAGAGGTAAAAAGAGATGTCAGAGAGATGCCCACAGAGGAGAAGGTGATTTGAAGACAGAGCAGGAAGACTTGAAGATGCTGCCTTAAAGACTGTGGGAGGCCAGGAGCGGTGGCTCGTGCCTGTAATCCCAACACTTTGGGAGGCCGAGGCTGGAGGATCACCTGAGGTCAGGCGTTCAAGACCAGCCTGGCCAACATGGCAAAACCACGTCTCTATTAAAAATACAAAAATTAGGCCGGGTGCGGTGGCTCACTCCTGTAATCCAAGTAGTTTGGAGGCCAAGGCGGGCGGATCACCTGAGGTTGGGAGTTCAAGACCAGCCTGACCAACATGGTGAAACCCTGTCTTTAAAAAAATATATACAAAAATTAGCCAGGCTTGGTGGTGGGCACCCGTAATCCTAGCTACTAGGGAGGCTGAGGCAGGAGAATCGCTTGAACCTGGGAGGTGGAGGTTGCAGTGAGCCTAGATTGTGCTACTGAACTTCAACCTGGGTGACAGTGAGACTGTCTCAAAAAAAAAAAAAAAAAAAAAAAAGTTTAATTTAAAAACAACTAGGAGGATGTAGTGACAAGCCACAGAATTCCAGCAGGCACCAGAAACTGAAGAGGCAAGAAACAGTTTTCCTTCCAGAGCCTCCAGAGGGAGCGCAGCCTTGCTGACACCTGAGGTCAGCCCAGGGATTCTGATTTAGAGCTTCTGGCCTCCAGAACTGCGAAATTAACATTTCTAATTGTTGCAAGCCACCCAGATTGTGGTCATTTGCTGTAGTCACCACAGGAAACTTGTACAGTCAGATTCCTCCATAGATGAAGCATCTGTTTTGCCCAGGAATCTTTTGGAAGGAAGGAGAGAAGAGAGAAAGAAGGTGATCTGTCCCTTGCTTGCTTAGATTCAGGCCAACAGTGGTGGTCTCCAACCCAGAGAGACACACTTGTACAAAGACTTGTCCTGGGTTTGTTTTTTTGTTTGTTTGGAGTTTGTTTTTTGTTTGTTTGTTTGTTTTGAGATGAAGTCTTGCCCTGTCACCCAGGCTGAAGTGCAGTGGCACGATGTCAGCTCACTGCAAACTCTACCTCCAGTGTTCAAGCGATTCTCCTGTCTCCTCCCTAGTAGCTGGGACTACAGGCACACGCCACCACAATCCAGCAAACTTTTGTATTTTTTAGTAGAGATGGGGTTTCAGCATGCTGGCCAGGCTGGTCTCTTATCTCCTGACCTTGTGATCCTCCTGCCTTGGCCTCCCAAAGTGCTGGAATTATAAGCATGAGCCACCGCGTGCAGCCCGTTTTTCTTTTCTTAATTTTTTTTTTTTTTTTTTTTTTTTTTTTTTTTTTTGAGACTGAGTCTCACTCTGTCACCCAGGCTAGAGTGCAATGGCACAATCTTGGCTCATTGCAACTTCCATCTCCTGGGTTCAAGCGATTCTTCTGCCTCAGTTTCCCAAGTAGCTGGGACTATAGGCATGCACCACCATGCCCAGCTAATTTTTATATTTTAGAAGAGACAGGGTTTCACCATGTTGGCCAGGCTGGTCTCGAACTCCTTACCTCAGGTGATCTGCCTGCGCCAGCCTCCCAAAATGCTGGGATTACAGGCATGAGCTACCACGCCTGGCCCTATTATCATTATTTTTAACAGAAATAGGATCTCATTATGTTGCCCTGGCTGGTCTGAACCTCCTGGGCTCAAGGGATCTTCCTGCCTTGGTTTCCCAAAGTGGTGGGATTAAGGGCATGAGCCACCACATATGGCCTAAATTCACATTTTAAAAAGTTTATTCACCTGGGGTAATGGCTCACCTGCCTTTAATCCCAGCATCTTGGGAGGCTGGGAGGAAGGAAGGAGGATCACTTGAGGCCAGGAGGTAGAGACCAGCCTGGGCAACATAGCAAGACCTCATCTCTACCAAAAAAAAAAAAAAAAAAAAAAAAAAAAGCTGGGTGTTGTGGCACACACCTGTAGTTCCAGTTACTTGAGGTTGAGGTGGGAGGATGGTTTGAGCCCAAGTTGAGACTGCAGTTAGCTGTGATCACACCACCGCACTCCAGCTTGGGTGACAGAGGGAGACCCTGTCTCAAACAACAACAACAACAAAGCAAAACAAACAAAACCAAAAAGGAAAGAAAAAAGGCTTTAAAAAATTAGATCTTGGTGCTGGGCACGGTGGCTCATGCCTATAATCCCAGCACTTTGAAAGGCTGAGGCGGGCGGATCACAAGGTCAGGAGTTCAAGAACAGCCTGGCCAACATGGTGAAACCCCATCTCTACTAAATGTACAAAAAATTAGCTGGGCATGGTGGCATGCACCTGTAATCCCAGCTACTTGGGATGCTGAGGCAGGAGAATTGCTTGAACCCGAGAGGTGGAGGTTGCAGTGACCTGACATCACGCCACTGCATTCCAGCCTGGGCTATAAAGCAAGACTTGGCCTAAAAAAAAAAAAAAATTAGATCTTGGCTGGTCCCTGTGGTTTAACGACTGTAATCCCAGCACTTTGGGAGGCTGGGGTGAGCACATCATTTGAGGTCCGGAGTTTGAGACCAGACTGACCAACATAGTGAAACCCCATCTCTACTAAAAATGCAAAAATTATCTGGGTGTGGAGGCACATGCCTGTAATCCCAGCTACTCAGGAGGCTGAATGCAGGAGGCAGAGACTGCAATGAGCTGAGATGGCACCACTGCACTCCAGCCTGGGCAACAGGGAGAGACTCTGTCTCAAAAAACAGACAAACAAACAAACGAACAAAACCAAAACCCAAAACCTCCCAACATAAAGCTGACAGACTTTTAATGAAAGAAAAGAGGATGCCACACTACCCACTTAATCCTCAGTTTGGTGACCCCAACACCTGCCCCTCAAAGTTTCCGAGGATCCCTTGGCGAAGTCCCAGAGATCCCCAGGCTAAGTTAACCCCCTTGTTTGGCATGCAAGGAAGTTGAGGCACAGAGAGAAGCAGCACATGGTTTCCAAATCTTCTGACCGTGAAGGATCCTCTTCAAGTCAAGGGGATAAGTCATTCCCAGCAGTTCAAAAGATGCCTTCGTTTGCCAAGGCAACACCTCAGCCCCAGCACTCAGGATTGGAAATACTGGTAGAGGATCTCACTTTGTCACCCAGGGTGGAGTGCAATGGCACCATCTCAGCTTGGCTCACTGCAGCCTCGACCTCCCAAGTTGTGTGTGTGTGTGTGTGTGTGTGTTTTTTTTTTAAATAGAGATGAGGTTTCACCATGTTGGCCAGGCTGGTCTTGAACTCCTGACCTCAGGTGATCCACCCACCTCAGCCTCCCAAAGTGCTAGGATTACAGGCATGAGCCACCACGCCCGGCCCAACCTCCCAAGTTTGAGCAATCCTCCTGCCTCAGTCCCCCAGGCAGCTGGGACTATAGGCGTGCACCACCACGCCAGGCTAATTTTTATATTTTTAGTAAAGATGGGGTTCACCATTTTGCCCAGGTTGGTCTGAAACTCCTGAGCTCAAATAATCTGCCCACCTGCCTTGGCCCCCAAAGTGCTAGGATTACAGACCTATTACATGTTCTTAAGGTTATCACAACCGTTCCTCAAGGACGGAGAGAAGGAGAAGGAAGAGACACAGGACATGCTTCAGAAATAATGAGTGCAGTCAACCAGGCCCATCCCCCGGCCACCTGAGCGGATGTACCAATAGCGAAATTGTGGCAGGGCCAATGTCGGAGTGTTAAACATACTCACATGAACAGAGAGAGCTTTGTGGTTCAGGGTGGATTGTGACATGACTGGACAGCAGACATGACAACTTGTTTTCCCTTTTGAGGGAGCTACTTCATGCTGATGTGTCAGCTCTGTCCCTTCGCAAGACTCCTATGTCCATCTCATCTCTCTTGACCACTGTAAGATGTACTGTCAGATGAATGGTCACTCCTCTTCTCTGTTTGTAATAAAACAATGTAGACATTTATGAAGTTTCTTCTAGCTTTTTAACGTCAATACAGTTAAAGCAGAGTGCATCTTAATTGCCAGCCCCCCAATCCAGTGCAGAACAAACAGCAGCAGTCCTAAATAAAATGGACGTTGGCTGGGCGTTGTGGTGCGTGCCTGTAGTCCCAGCTACTCGGGAGGCTGAAGTGGGAGGATTGCTTGAGCCCAGTAGTTCTGGGCTGTAGTGCTCTATGCTGATTGGGTGTCCGCACTAAGTTCGGCACCAATATGGTGACCTCCCAGGAGCGGGGGACCACCAGGTTGCCTAAGGAGGGGTGAACCAGCCCAGGTCTGAAACGGAGCAGGTCAAAACTCCCATGCTGATCAGTAGTGGGATTGCGCCTGTGAATAGCCACTGCAGCACTCCAGCCTGGGCAACATAGTGAGATCCCCTCTTAAAAAAATAAACAAAACAAAACAAAACGGGTTGGCACTGAACTGAAGACAGGTGAGTAAGCCAAGCTGGAATTTCTGTAAAAGTGCCCCAGACAAAAACAGTTTACATCTAAGGTGACTAGTTTTCCATAGTGCTTTTTCCAGGCTACCTAAAAGTATTTTTATATCCATCATTTCCTGTATCTTACAGTTTGCCTAGAGGCAGGATGAAAGACAATTAATTCAATTTTTCTGGAGAAACAGAGATCCAGCAATTCTGTGTCAAGGGGCATAGGTGGAGTCAAAAAATTATCTGAAAGGCTGGTATCCACTTATCATGATAACAATGGTGGTAAGCAGTTGTTTGGTCAAATGTTGAGTTCAAATCTTGGCTCTGCCATTTACTAGCCATGTGACTTTGGATAAGATGCTTGAACTCTGTGTCAGCACCTTCATTTGTAAAGTCCTTCCTAGTTCACAGTCTCCTCAAGGAATTGTATGAGTCACATGTGTGAGAAGCAAAGAACAACACCAGCCTATAGTAAGTACTCAATAAATGTGAGTTATTTTTATATAGCGCTTTATGGTTTACAAAGTGCTTTCACCTCCCAAGGTCAAAGTGATCCTTTTCACGTACATTATTATATCTCAAAATCCAGATCACCTGACTTTTAACCCAGGCATTTGGAAAAAATTCAGAACATTGGGTAAAATGCAAGATGCTTTACTGAACACATCCAAGGAGGCTAATACTAGGTATTGGTGTTTCCAGCCCAGTCCTGTCTTTTTGCTCCATCCTCAGAAGAGCATCCTGCAAGGTCCCCAGGAAGCTCTGGAAGAAGCTCCTACCCAGGAAGCATTAATTTTCCCTCATCCTTTATATAGCAGGAGGCAGAATTAATGCACATTGTTACTTAAGCTCCAGCTGTCTTATCTCCCTGCTTCCAAACACCACTGACTACTCTTTAGAAAACCAATTCCGGGCTCAGGGAGTTATGCTCTATCATTTCCCCTGCTATAAACTTTAGATGCCTTATAAAGCAACCACAAAAAGCCACTCCATGGGTGCTGGTCACCATCCCTCCCCCATACTCCAACAAGGGACAGGCCCGGGACTGACATTTCTGGAAAACGCAGTGTGTGCAAGGTTAGGTTACCACGGTCCATACAAATGAGGAAATGAGGCTGTAGAAAGAAGAAGTAACTTGCCTAAGGCATCACAATGGATACAAGTGCTCTAGCTACAGCACTTAGCAGCTCTGTAATCTTCCCCAACCTCTCTGAGCTGAGTTTTCTCATCTATAACACTGGGATAATGATTAAACACACCCCTAGGGTCAGTGTAAAGATTCAGTGAGTTAATTCACTCATGATTAGCATACTGACTGGCACATACAAGAGCCCAATAAATATTAGGTTTTCTTATTATTATTACCAAAAAAAGACTATCAGTTAGGGTTTACTCATTGCCTGTTTCATTATAGCAAGTTGGGACCCTTGTCCCTGACTGAAGACGGTGACTTTGTTTCCAAATGAAAGAGTATTGCCGGGCGCGGTGGCTCAAGCTTGTAATCCCAACACTTTGGGAGGCCGAGGCGGGTGGATCACGAGGTCAAGAGATCGAGACCATCCTGGTCAACATGGTGAAACCCCGTCTCTACTAAAAATACAAAAAATTAGCTGGGCATGGTGGCGCGTGCCTGTAATCCCAGCTACTCAGGAGGCTGAGGCAGGAGAATTGCCTGAACCCAGGAGGCGGAGGTTGCAGTGAGCCGAGATCGCGCCATTGCACTCCAGTCTGGGTAACAAGAGTGAAACTTCGTCTCAAAAAAAAAGAGTATTAACATCCCCCAGCCAAATTCACCAGGTGGGGGATGGGGCATCAACATGGTTATGGCTTCCACCTTCTTTGCGGTGGGAGTAGTTTTGTCCAACCTACGGTACAATTCACTTATTATTGCGCAGTGGTGATTTAGTCCTTCTTTGAATCCTTTTATTGACAGGATATACACTCCCTCAAGAAATAAGCCCATTCCTTTTGAGCACCTCTTGTAATTAGGAAGTGTCGTTTCTCTCTCTCTCTCTCTTTTTTTTTTTTTTTTTTTTTTTGACGCGGAGTCTCCCTGTGGCCCAGGCTGGAGTGCAATGGCGTGATCTCGGTTCACTGCAGCCTCCACCTCCCGGGGTCAAGCCGTTCTCCTGCCTCAGTCTCCCGAGTAGCTGGCATTACAGGCATGCGCCACCACACCTGGCTAATTTTTGTGTCTTTAGTAGAGACGGGGTTTCACCATTTTGGCCAGGCTAGTCTCGAACTCCTAACTTTGTGATCCACCTGCCTCGGCCTCCCAAAGTGATGGGATTACAGGTGTGAGCCACTGGGCCTAGTCAAGAAGTATCTTTTCTCTGTTCCTTCTCCCTCTACCCTCCTGGCCCTTCCTTCCTCGCCTTCTTCCTCCTTTCTTTTTCTCTTCCCTCTTCTTTCTGCCTTGTACCTCTTTTCTTGTTCCCTTCCAGGTCCTGCCAGCTCTGAGAACCTGAGATGCTGCTCCCCACCCCCTCTGCCCCACCCAAAAGGCACTACCCAGTCACTGACCATACCCTTGGAGAGCACAGTAGGTCTTTAGTGCAGTCGCCGGGCCAGCTGATTAGGAACCCAAACCCGATGGTCCTAACAACCCTGTGGGTTTTGCAGGATCTTTGGGAAGCAAAACCTTTTATCTAGGCCTTATGGCTTGGCCTTCTGGTCCATTAGCATCATCCATCAGTTCACCTGATTTCCATTAATAACCGCATCTAGAACCACATGAAACTCGAAATGGGTTGATCTGCTGTCTTGAGGCCCAGTTGGGCAGGTATGCGAGCCAAGGTGAAGGCTGGGCGCCGGGGGTGACTCTCGGGACCCGAAGCACACAAGCAGCCCACAAGGTTGGGGTCCTCGCCTGCAAGCCAGCGCGGCTACAGCTCCAGCCCGCACCGAGCCTCCTCGGACAGCGCGGCCGCTTTAAGAGAGGGGCGGGGCTCGGGTACAGGCAAGGCAGGGCCAGCCCACAAGGCTTCTTTTCCTTTTTGATCCATTCAAAAATTACTCATTGCAAATTCCCGGACCGCTAGGCGAGAAGAGGGAAGGGGGCGGAGGAAACAGGGCTACTGCAGGCGCAGCGCTGGGGGCAGCCGGGGGCCCGAGTGGCTGAGGCTGGTCCCGCAGCGGCTGCTCGCCGGCGTTCTGGCTCCTGTGGCCTCACCAGGAAGCGTCAGAGTCTCGACTCTGGGGAAGCTCGGAGCGCCGCCCCCGCCGCCGCCGCCTCCCGCCTGGCTCTGGGTCCCCGAGCCCCCTCCCCTGGCCCAGGCCGACTGCCTCCTCCTCCCCGGACGATCCGGCTTGGGCGCCGTCCCTGGTGATGGCTGGCCGCTGAGCCATGGCTCAGTACGGCCACCCCAGTCCGCTCGGCATGGCTGCGAGAGAAGAGCTGTACGGCAAAGTCACCCCCCGGAGGAACCGCCAGCAGCGCCCCGGCACCATCAAGCATGGATCCGCGCTGGACGTGCTCCTCTCCATGGGGTTCCCCAGAGCCCGCGCGTAAGTGGCCGGGCTCGCAGCCCTGGACGACCCCTCCCGCGCGCGCGGCCGGCCCTCGACTTCGCTCCGGCTCGCCTCCCAGCGCCTGCCGGACGGGCGGCGCGCTCCCCGCTGCTCGCGACCTGTTGGGGGCAGGATGGGTGCGCTGGCAGCCCGGGCGGGGGTGCCGGGAAAGACGCGGCGCGGGGGTGCTGGGCCGGGGCTTGCCTTGGGATGCCTAAAACTGGGAGACGAGGGCTCGGGGTTCGAGTCCCGGGTGCGGTGCCCGGCGTCCGGCCCTCGCGGGTGGAGCTCAGCGTTTCTCTAGCGCGCTCCCCAAGGTCTCTAGCGCCGAGCGCCTGGGTAGGCGGGGCCCCGCGCAATACTCGGGCATCCTCTCCGGCCGGAATACTGGGCTGGCCTGGGATCCTCCCGTGTCTGGGAAAGGGCGAGAGACTGCGGGACAGGGAGGCCGGCGTCCCGGTTGCAGCGGCTTCCAGCTCCGGATGTCGCTCTCCGGCTCGGTCTCCCCCTGGAGTAGGAGGAGCGGGAGCGTGGGTGTTGCTGCGTGTTCATTGATGGGGAGGATGGAATGAGAAAGAGAAGCGATCCCTCCAGGGGACCTGGGTTCTCGTCAGTGGTGACGGCAGCTCAGAAATCTGTGGGTGCCTGAGAGTAAGGAGGGGGAGCTGTTCTCCTTCATCCTTCCTCTAGGAGAGTGGGATAGGGGAGGGTAAGGAGAGCGCAGGTGGCTGCCCCTGGAGCCTGCTGGGGAGAGGCCTGGTTGCCAGCATAGGGCAGCGGTGGCCGGAGTCATCTTAGGCTGGTTGGCTCAAGTGTCAGGGGCTGGAACTCTTGACTAAGAGGAATCCAAGGCCCAGCGGCCGGGCCCTTCTCCCCTGGTTAACCCCTGGCGTGCAGATTTCTTACGTGGGGGCACAAGGCCTGGGTTCCGGTCGAGGCGAAGCTTCCTTGCATCTTTGAATTACATCACCTGTACAGGAGAGTTGGGCAAACTTTATCATAAAGGTCCAAGTAAATGAAAGTCCTTTTTATTTTTTTCCCCTCTCATTTTTTTTTCAGGTAATAACTTTATTTATTTTTTGAGACATAGTCTCGTTTTGTCGCCCAGGCTGGAGTGCATTGTGGCAACCTCATCTCGCTATAACCTCTGCCTCCCAGGTTTAAGTGATTCTCCCACCTTAGCCTCCTGAGTAGCTGGAACCACAGGCATGCGCCACCACGCCCAGCTAATTTTTGTATTTTTAGTAGAGATAAGATTTTGACACGTTGCCCAGGCTGGTCTCCAACTCCTGACCTCAGGTGCCTCCCAAAGTAATGGGATTACAGGCAATAACTGTAGGTCTCCCTTCCCTTGTCCCTGGGCAAACGTTGCTTATTCTTTACTAACTTGGTTTTGATCTCTTAATCAAAGTAAACCCTTGAATTTATTATTCTCCAGACTACTGGGACATGTTGGAGTGGCCTTAGAAGGCCCCAAAATGGACTGATGGTTTCTGCCTTCCACTCACTTCCTAATACGACTTCCTAATACCAGGGCTCCAGTTCTTAATACCAGAATTACAGGGAGAAAATGTGGATTCTGCAGGGGTGAGTCAGGTGCAGACGCTTCAAGTGAGGTCGTCAGTATGGATGAACAATGTGCACAGCTCTCCTTAAAAACTGGAGGTGGGGCTGGGTGCAGTGGCCCACGCCTGTAACCCCAGCACTTTGGGAGGCTGAGGCAGCTGGAATAGTTGTGGCCAGAAGTTCGAAATCAGACTGGCTAACATGGTGAAACCCCGTCTTTACTAAAAACACAAAAATTAGCTGGCTGTGGTGGTGCATGCCTGTAATTCCAGATTCTTGGGAGGCTGAGATAAGAGAATCTCTTGAGCCCTGTAGATGGAAGTTGCAATGAGCCAAGATCATGTTGTTGCACTCCAGCCTGGGTAACAGAGTGAGACTGTCTAAAACAAACAAACAAACAAACAAAAAACAAAATGAAAAACTGGAGGTGGGAGTGGGGAAGTCAGCTGGGGAATGCTGCAGAATTAGCATAGCCTCAGGCTACTGCCTTTTTTGAAATGAGGCCACCACTAAAAACCTAAATTGCTTAATTAAGAGAAGAAATACTTAACTGAACTCCTCAGACAGTCATCTTTGAGATTCAAATCAGCTTGAAGGGGACTTTTCTCCTGCACTGAGTCCAGGATGTCTTGCCACGTCCTGACAGATTAGCGTTAAGTGTCTAATTTTGGCTTGCGCAACCCCTGAGATCTCCTAATAGCTAGCATGTATTGAATACTTACTCTATACTGTTCTAAGTACTTATATCTTTATTACCCATTTTATCTTCCTAGTAACTCAATGAAGAAGGTACTACATGCTCATTTTGTGAACTGGGCAACTGAGGTTTAGAAAGGCTATATACTTTGCTTAAGGTCACAGCAGTAAGCAGTGAAGCTGGGATTCAAACCCCAGGTATTGTATCTGCACAGGGCAAGCCTCATACCACCTAGGGCCAGGATAGAAATAATGTAATGTGGGTAAAATGCTTAGAACAGTTCCTGGCACATAGTGAGCAATCGTGAAGTGTTAGTTACTTTATTAGCTTCCCATGGCTATAATGAATGGCCACAAACTGAGTGGCTTAGAACAACAGAAATTTATTCTCACAATTGTAGAGACCAGGAGTTGAAAATCAGTATCGCTGGGCTGAAATCGAGGTGTCAGCAGGGCTGCGGTCCCTCTGGAATCTCTAGGGCAATCGAGCCTCCGCCTCTTCTAGCTTCTGGTGGGGACTGGCATTCTTTGGCTTGTGGCTGCATGAGTCCAATCACTGCCTTTGTGGTCAAATTGCCTTTGTTTTCTGTGTCCAGTCTCCCTTGGCATGTCTCTCATGAGGATACATGTGGTTGTACTTAAGTCCCGCTTGGATAATCCAGCGTAATCTCCCCATCTCAAGACCATTATCTGCAAAGTCCTTTTTTTTTTTCTCTTAAAAAAAAAAAAAAAAAAAAAGGCAGCATTCACAGCTTCTAGGGATTAGGATAGGATGTGGGTGTCTTTTGGGGGATCATTATCCTATCACAGCTACTATTATATTACTACTAGCACTGCCCCTCTTTACCAAAGATGTAACAAGAGTAGGCCTGGAGAGAGGGAGGTTGGGTTTGCTACTCTTTTTCTTAAATTCTCTGCCTGGAAGGGAGTGAAGCTCTTGGAGGTCACCTGTGCAGTCAGACTCCCCCCACCCCCAGGTTTGCTTCCCTCCTTCACTTCAACCCAGAAAGGCTGATGCGGCAGGCCTTCCTTCTAATAACTTAGACCAGTATGAAAGGGGGCCATTGGAAACTTCAGAGAGCAGGCATTTAACTTCATCTTGAAGAGGTGAGAAGAAAGAGCAAGGGTGTCAGCCTTAGCTCATCAGAACCTTGTCTCTTGAGCTTTATGCCTGGAGGGCGGAGCATAATGAAAATCCAAAGCCTGGAAGAGCAGTGATGGTCTCCTGGGTCCAGAAGACTTGGATGTGATGCTTTAAGAAGGGGTGAGATGGTTGTTTCAAACCTGGCCCTTTTGACAGAGTGACAGTAGAGTGACAGGGCTGAAAGCTCTAGTTTCCTCTGTGGGTGTAACTGGGTCTGGTATTGTTTGGCAGCAAGAGGGGCACTCCGGCCAGACTCTTGGTAGGCTGACAGAGAGAGTTGAGGACAGCAAGGCCTGGCTCGATCCAGCCCATGCTGTGCTGTGGTCTTGCAAAAGTCATTTAGTCCCCTTGGGGCAATGCTAGTGCCCTCTGAGGGGAACGCCATTAATGAATGCAGGCTTGTTAAGTGCTTGACAGAGCTAAGAGGACCAGAGTATTGCAGGGCTGGCTCAAGCAGGGTGACCTCAGGGTGTGCTCTCTCCAGCTCTTTACTCCCTGGAGCTGGGCTAGGTTTTTTCCATCCTAATGTATGAACTTCATTCCAACTTAGACACAGCCATAGAAGAATCTGCCACATGGAGAAGTCTGAAAAGTGGCGATTTCATGGAGTGTGTGTGTGTGTGTGTGTGTGTGTGTGCAAATCCAAGTTAAGGAGGTGTTAAGGGAGGCATCAGGAAGGAAACCTTTCAAAGGGCCAAAATGGCCAATTACTTCCTTTTTTCTTTGCCCACTAGTACTTCCCCGTTTTAAGAGTTCTAAAAATAAGGGTCCAGCTTCCTTGATTGAGGCTAGTGAGGTTGGTTGGAAGGAAAAAAAAGAATGTGTTGAGGGCAAAGATCTGAGGAAGAGGAGTCCTCAGAGGCCAGGAGAGGGTCTGAGCCTGACACCAAAAACGGGATGGAACTCAGATCAGAGCCATCTCTTTGCACAGCTGGACCTGATGTCACAGCACTAACATCTCCCTGCTGGCCTCTGGTTTCTGGGGAGACAGGCTCTCAGCTCTTCTGTAGCTTGGGGCTGATGCTGGGCCTTGGAGCAAGTCACTGAATAATTGAATTAGGGGAGTCCTTGCTGATACAACCCTGACCGTTTTTTAATTTTTATTTTTTGAGGCTGCCGGTGGCTGGAACTTTGTCTACAGCAAATGGCTTTCTAATGTTTCCTAATGATTGAGAGATAATAGTCTTGGGAAAGACACTGTGGCAGGGGTCCAAGGTCCCAAGGTCTAGTCTAGTTACTGAGTGACACCTGCACTTTTTAGGTTTTCTGTTTAACCTCTTTTCCTTAATAGCTTCACCAGCTTCTGTGCATGGCAAGACCTGTCATATGTCATGGGGCTTTGCAAAGACAAAATGAGATCACGGACAGAAAAGAACTTGGGAAAGTTAAAGATAGGATCAGGACACAAGATGTGATGATGGCATTATTGTGTTGGATTGGAAGAAGGGAGAGGAGGGGGTTGGTGGCTGAGGTGTCTGGCGAGGATTTACATGTATTATTGGATTGTCCTTTTCTTTCTATTGAGGATATTTGAACAATGCCAAATTAAAGAGCAAGGCAGGGGCAGAAGGAAAGAGCTGGAATGAGAGCGCCTTTGACTTGGCTTTGGACAGTAAGCTGTGTTAGCTGTGCCTCACTGCCCAAAGATAAAAGCAGCTCCAAGTTGGCTGCATGAGGAGTTGAGAAGCCTCGTGTGTAGCCCATGAATTAAAGTATCTGGTTTCCCTGGCTTTCTCCAGCTTACCTGTTGGTTGACATTGGATCCTTTGAGAACACTTGGCCAATCCAACCTCTCTGAAATGTAGCTGGCTCTGGGGTGGGGGCTGCAGCTGCTTTCCCAGACTTGGATAGAAAGAGGAAAAAACTGGAACCACCTGGAGCTGAAGGGGTCTTATATGTGGGCCGGGCAAGGAAGCCTCTAATGTACCTGCTGTGACTGCACCCACACAACACGCCCTTCTATTTGTGTTATTGTACATTGTAAAAATTGCTCTTACGTGCATTAGATACCCCACAGCAGGCTTGTGAGGTAAAGCACACAATGTAGGCTTTGTTTTAAGATGAGACGGAGGCTTAGAGGAGCTCAGGATGTGTTATGGTCTCACAGTTGGTACGCAGGGACCATGTTGCCGTAATAGCCTCAGGCTAAACTGCAAGTTGTGTGAACTTTCCAGGCTGTGCAGAGGTCCTGGTTCAAAAAAAAAAAAAAAAAAAAAAAAAAAAGCCTTGATATGCTGTTTTTGTTTTTGTTTTTGAGACTGAGTTTTGCTCTTGCTGCCCAAGCTGGAGTGCAATGGCACGATCTTGGCTCACTGCAACCTCTGCCTCCTAGGTTCAAGTGATTCTCCTGCCTCAGTCTCCCAAGTAGCTGAGATTACAGGCGTGCGCCACCATGCCCAGCTAATTTTGTATTTTCAGTAGAGACAGAGTTTTACCATGTTGGTCAGGCTGGTCTCAAACGCCTGAACTCAAGTGATCTACCCGCCTTAGCCTCCCAAAGCACTGGGATTACTGTGCCTGGCCAATGTGCCTTTTTTAAACAAAACTTTGTTGAGTTATAACTTGTGTACAATCAGCTAAACCTATTTAAAGATTGATACATTTTGACAAAGGTACCTATGTGAACACCTACTATAGGACACAGTACATTCATTGCCCTTAAAACATTTCGTTTGTAACCCTTTGGAGTCAGTTCTCTCTCAGCCCCTAACCCCAGCAGCCACCAGTCTCTTTCTTTCACTGTATATTAGTTTGCATTTTCCAGATTGGCATGTAAGTCATACAGTGTATACTCTTGTACTTGGCTTCTTTCCTTCAGCGTATTTTTGAGACTCATCCTGCATGTATCAGTAGTTTATCTCTCTTAATTGCTGTGTAGACCTTGAGGTATTTGGATGTGCTAGTAGGGTAATTATAACCCCTTGCACATAGCTTCTATGAAAATTCCCTCTTATGCTCTAATTTCTTTCTTTCTTTCTTTTGAGACAGAGTCTCACTCTGTTGCCCAGGCTGGCACGGCAGTGGCACAATCTCAGCTCACTGCAAACTCCGTCTCCTGGGTTCAAGCAATTCTCCTGCCTCAGCCTCCCGAGTAGCTGGGAATACAGGTGCATGCCGCCATGCCTGGGTAATTTTTTTGTATTTTAGTAGAGATGGGGTTTCACCATGTTGTCCAGGCTGGCTGAGAACTCCTGAGCTCAGGCACTCCGCCTGCGCCTCCCAAAGTGCTGGGATTACAGGCATGAGCCACTGCTCCTGGCCTTATGCCCTAATTTCTAATAATACCTTAAGTTTTTAGACCACATTCAAGCTTGCCAAGCAGATTCACAAACATAATCACTATCAAGTCTCAGACATTGATAATGTAATGAGGAAACTGAGGTTTGGAAGATTAAGTGCTACAGAGATTGAAAAATATCCTGCCTCATGGCTCCATCCTGTGGCTTTGATCACCACCTGCTCCCCGCTCTCAGCGGCCTCAAACTCCAGCTGACTTTCAGGGAGTGGACAGTCATTCGCAGAGCTAAAGGCTTTGCTTTACAAAGAGGCAGCAAATGTAGGGAATCCTATGTCTCCCACCAGCTTTGCTCTGGCAGATGATGGTGTGGTGGTGCTATCAGTGCCTCCCTGATCCCATCAGGCGTCAGACTGTGTAGGGCTGTCTCCTTACTTGGCCATCCAGAAGCTGAAGAGTCCCCATTATTATCTGCCCCATCCATCCTGCTCTGATAGACAGAGATCTGAACTTGTGGCAGCCTGGCCTTGAATTCCAGCTCTGCCTCTTACCAGCTGAGTGACTGACTTTGCAAAAGTTGCTGAACACACTAAGCCTCAATTTTCCTGTCTGTACAATGCAGACAATAACGGTGCTTACCTTGAAGGATCTTTGTGAGAGAAGGGTGCCAAGCCACGCAAACAACTGGAGAGCGCCTGGCATTGGGCACACCCTCAGTAATGCGGTAGGTAATTAGTGCCACTCAAGTGGCGATGTCACTCCACATGGCTCCCTCTGTGGTTTGGTTCCCTGGTCGCCTTCCACTTTTACGGTTCTCTGCTCCTCACTGAGCTCTGGGCATAAGGCGGTAAGGTGGGGCAGAGGCCAGTGATGCTTTAGACCTGGCAACTGCATTCTGCTCTCTGTGCCTCTCCCTCTAGGGTGCCCAGAGGGGTGTGGGGTCCGAGGAAAAGCAGACCCGGGTCAGAGTGAGCACCGCCCAAGTTGCTGACTATAATAAATGGCAGAGTTTGCAGACTGGAAGGGGTACCATATGGCTGTCTTCTGATTACTTTCAAACGGAATCAGACTCAAGCCTCAGAGAGAGAGTGGGGAGAAAAAAACACACTCAAGAATGGATCCTCTGCACGGTGACAGTCACAGCCAAGCAGGGTGCAGAGCCATGGCCGGGAGAATGAGATGCCTCCGGTCCTCATTGAACTGAACACTTTTGTCTTCTTCATAGATGGATTCTCCCAGGGCCACTTTGTATTTGCCCAAAGGCTTACGGAGAATCTGGTTTTTCTGTTTTCCCTGGAGGATGGGTGGGCAGATGGGGCAGTGCTCGCAGTCCTCTGGACCCTCTGCAGGGGGCCCTGGGTATGTGACAGGTGATCCCTTTTCTTGTTTCATCTTGCTCGTATCCCTGTTTTCCTCGTGACTTTACAGTCAGGCTCTTTGCCACCTACTAGCTGTGACTGTGAGGGCTATGGTCAGGTGTCCTAGCTGAATATCCAGAACCTGAGCTCCTACTGTGCATACAGCACCCTGCTAAATTCTGTGCAGTCCTCTGGAGGAAAAGGGTAAATGTCAGGTTTTCCCATCTGGCACTCTGAAGTCAGCTGCTCTTTTGAGCTGGCTGCATGTTCTCCATAGAGACCCTTGGAGTGGTAGGCCTGCCTTTTTGAAGCCTGTGTGAACATAGCTCTGCAGAGAGTCCAAAGGTTTGGATTCTGTGCACAGCCCACATGGAGCCTGGTGGTAGCACACTATGAGGCAAGCTAGGTCTTCCTTCGTTCAAACCCTGGCTTTGTGATGTCACTCTACTCTCATCTATTGGCTGCTTGGACTCACATGCATCCTTTTCCTTCCCAGGCGTCAGTGGTCCCAACTGTAAAGGGGGTTGATGTCAGCCACCTCTGAGATCCCTTGCAATTCTGACAGCTGGATCCAGGGCGACATGGACAGTGTGTATGTGTGTGTTTTTGCTTTGTTTTTGGTTTTGAGACATGGTCTTGCTGTGTCACCCAGGCTGGAGTGCAGTTGTGTAATTATGGATCACTGTAGCCTTCACCTCCCAGGCTCATGTGATCCTGCCACCTCAGCCTCAGGAGTAGCCGGGATGACAGATGTGTGCCACCGTGCCTGGCTAATTTTTTTTATTTCTTTGTAGAGATGGGGTTTTGTCATGTTACCCAGGCTGGTCTTAACTCCTGAGCTCCAGCAATTTGCCAGCCGTGGCCTCCCAAAGTGCTGGGATTACAGGTGTGAGCCACTGCACCCAGCTCAAGTGTGTGTTTCACTCTGTCTTCCAGGCTATAGTGCAGTAGCACGATCCTAGCTCATTGCAGCTTTGAACACTTGGCCTTTAGTCAGCCTCTGCCTCAGGATGAGGATGTGAGACTTACATCTGAACAGTGAGACCTACAGGTGTGCCCCACAACACCTGGATAATTTTTAAATTTTATTTTATTTTTATTTTTGTAGAGATGGGGGTCTCACTACATTGCCAAGGCTTGTCTCGAACTCCTGGGCTCAAGCGATCCACTCGCCTGCTGGGATTACAGGCATGAGCCCCTGTGCCCAGCCTGGACCAGTGTTTTTGAACAGCATGAGAATACTCTCCCTGCTTCATGTGTGTGCTTCTCTGATCCAGAGCGTTTGGCTTTTCTGTTCCTGTTTTTTTTTTTTTTTTTTTTTTTTTTTTTTTTTTTTCCCACAGTGCTTTATGGTCAAATTATTTTCCTCTCTCTTTAAAGAAAACTCTTCAGGTGACTGTTGATATTCTAGAGAGTAAATAAACAGAAAGGAAGAAAGATACAAGGCAATTACAGCAGTGGGGAACCGTTTGCTAGTATGTAACAGTGTAATTCTCAAATTGGTACAAAACAAAAACAAACAATTTGTTTTCCTGCAAAATGCAACCCAAGTGGTAGTTAAATAAGAAGAGGGGACTGCCTTGAACCCAGCACCTGGGGTAGATAGATTGCTCATGAGCACCTTTTCAATTAAAGGGACATCTTCCCTTCTGTGGAGTCACCAGCTGTTTGTGTGACAGTTCCCATTGTGCCCCCGCCCCTGCGGAAGCATAGACATTCTTGTGCATAAAGCAACTGCAGCAGTGAACTCCACCAGGACCGAGGCTGTTCCCACACAGAGTGGGAAGCTGAAAGAAGCGGCACTGTAGCCACTCACGGCAGTCTGGAAAATGCCAGGGGGCAGCCGACAGCACAGATGGCAGAGGCGGCTGGATGCTTCCGGTTTCTTTCAGGTTTTGTTGGACGAACCTTCCCGGTGAATCAGGTAGCAGGAGTGTTTAGAATCCTACTTCCACGTTGATGGTGCTCCATTCAAAAACATTTGCTGAGAGCGTTCGCTCCCTAAATGTTTATTTCTTCACATTGGCTAGGGAGCACTTAGAGAGAAGGGAGGAAATCTGCCTCAGTGGCTGCTTCTGTGGACAGTCTAGGCAGACACAGACACAGGCAGAATGATGCGGGGTTTCTGGCATTCTCAGCCAGTGGCATCTGCAGTTTCGGTTTGAACCAACTTTTCCTTGAATTTCCTGCTTGCTCATTTCTTTCTCCTCTTTTTCCCTAATCAGATTTTATCCATTCTAGATAACTAGTTCCACTGTAACGCATCTGGCTCCTCTTCCCTTCTTTTCACTTTCCCTTCCTCTCCTCTTTCACTCTTCTCATCTCTTCTGCCACAAGCCCTATGAAGCTTTACCCTGTGAAGCGAGCCAGGCTAAGGAGATTACCCCGAATCACCTTCAGAGATGCACAGTGATCAGCCATTTTCTCCATGGCAAGTTCCCTGGTAATGCCATTCTTTTCTTTTCTTTTCTTCTTCTTCTTCTTTTTTTTTTTTTTTTTTAAGAGTCTCACTCTGTCACCCAAGCTGGAGTGCAGTGTTGCGATCTCAGCTCACTGCAACCTCTGCCTCCTGGGTTCAAGCGATTCTCCTGCCTCAGCTTCCAGAGTAGCTGGGATTACAGGCATGTGCCACCACACCTGGCTAATTTTTGTATTTTTGGTAGAGATGGGGTTTCGCCACATTGGGCAGACTGGGCTCGAACTCCTGACCTCAGGTGATCTGCTCACCTCAACATCCCAAAGTGCTGGGATTACAGGTGTGAGCCACTACACCCAGCCCATTCTTTCTATCTCTCTCTATTTATGTATGTATATGATGTACAGACGCTTCACACATTTGTGTGCAACTTTAATATTCTATTATAACAGGAGTCGAGAGTATAAAGATAATTAGATATAATCTCCATCCTCAGGAAACTGGCGATCTAGAGTGGAAGATAGACGATTATGATAAAAGCGTGGTAAATGTGGCACAAGAGACAAAGACGGAAGACGCATCCGTGTGGGAGGGTTAGGGTCATAAACCAGACACGGACACATGATTATATCTGCAGCACCAATAAGACAGGAGCAATACTCTTCAGTTTGAGAAGAGAGGAAAAAGTCTGGGAAGGCCAACATATAGTTCAAATGATTTAATAGTACACCCCAAGCGGAATATTCTGCTTGGAAGAAACCTCCAGAGGTAGTTACTCAGAAACCTCTAGCTGGAATTGCTAGTAGGGCTCATCTCATCCAGTACACTTTTTCTTTTCTTTTCTTTTTTTTTTTTTTGAGACAGAGTTTCGCTCTTCGTACCCAGGCTGGAGTGCAATGGCGCCATCTCGGCTCACCGCAACCCCCGCCTCCTGGGTTCAGGCAACTCTCCTGCCTCAGCTTCCTGAGTAACTGGGATTACAGGCACACGCCACCATGCCCAGCTAATTTTTTGTATTTTTAGTAGAGACGGGGTTTCACTATGTTGACCAGGATGGTCTCGATCTCTTGACCTCGTGATCCACCCGCCTCGGCCTCCCAAAGTGCTGGGATTACAGGATTGAGCCACTGCGCCCGGCGAGTACCCTTTTTCTTTACACTTCAGTAAAATGAGACCAGAAAATGAAGTGATACTTTCAGGATCCCATACGGCTCGTCTGTGATAGAAACCAGAGCTTAGTCTTCTCAGTTGAGACTGTGGTTTCTTTTTTCCACACCAGGCTGCTTCTCTGAGTCCAGGCACCTACAGACAGCTTTCTCCCCTTCCCCTCCCCTCTCTTCCCTTCCCCTCCCCTCCCCTCCCTTTCTTTCCTTCCCTCCCTCTCTCTCTCCTTCTCTCCTTCCTTCCTTCCTTTCTCTTTCTTTCTTTCTAGTTTTGTTCTTGTTTCCTAGGCTGAAGTGCAGTGGTGAGGTCTTAGCTCACTGCAACCTCCGCCTCCCAGGTTCAAGCGATTCTCCTGCCTCCGCCTCCCAAGCAGCTGGGATGACAGGCACCTGCCACCATGCCAGGCTAATTTTTTTTTGTATTTTTAGTGGAGATGGGGTTTCAACATGTTGACCAGGCTGGTCTCCAACTCCTGACCTCAGGTGATCCTACCGCCTTGGTGTGAGGATCCGAAAAGTGCTGGGATTATAGGCGTGAGCCACCACTCCTAGCTAAGACAGCTTTCTAATAAGGTTTTGGCTGTTTTCTGGAGAAATGCATTGGAGGTTTTTTGTCTGAATTAGCCTTTTCATATGGTTTCTCTGTCTTTTCCTTTTGTTCCTTTCCTGCTGCTGGCCTTTTGTTTGCATCTCAGCCCGTAGAAGACTAACCTGACTGTGGGCCATGGGAGTGGTCACCTCTCTAGGTGGGTGGGATGCTTGAGTGAGAAAGTGCCACTTGCACCAGTGATAGGATATTGAAGGGATTGACAGTGGTCTCAGTCACCCATCCATGAAGGTAAGAACAAGCCATATTCTGCTATAGCAGAAAGAAAATTGGCCTTAGAGAAAAAAGACTCGGCTCAAGTCCTGGATCTGTCACTTTCTGCGGATGTGGTTTTGAGCATTATTTCTATAGGTGGTTGCATCAAAATGAGGCAATGGATATAAAAGTAATAAAAACCACAAAAAGTCATGTACAGGCAAAGTGATACTATTATTTGTTACCAACAATTGGGTCCCAGTACTTTGAGGCTCTCCCAGAAAGCCTGTGGACTGTTGATTTTGTATGATGTTTAGTGGGTT
Organism: Saimiri boliviensis; assembly: GCF_048565385.1. Classification (NCBI taxonomy): domain Eukaryota; kingdom Metazoa; phylum Chordata; class Mammalia; order Primates; family Cebidae; genus Saimiri; species Saimiri boliviensis. Next base: position 58,213,993 of record NC_133454.1, read on the forward strand.
ATTCTAGTCTTCTTCCTTGCCAAGCACCATGGTTTCAGAGAGGCTAATTCCATCAGGGTGAGGAACAGAAGGAGTCACTCGAGAAGCCATCTCCAGCAGAGTAAACACATCCTTCTGGAAGCTTAAATTTTCACTTTTATCTCTTTTGGGAAGTAGGGACATGAGTCATAATGAGTTAGCAAGTGACTTTTGTGAAATACAGGAGGCTTTGTGAAATGCAGCAAATATAGCCAAAAGCATGTGTAGTAGCTTCCTGTGGCTGCTCTTACAAATTACTATGAATTCCGTGGCTTACAAAACACACATGTATTCACATTTATTCAGCTGGGAAGTCAGAAGTCTGAAATGGGTATCATGGGCTAATGTCAATGAGTCAATAGAACTGTGTTCTTCCTGGGAAGAATGTGTTTCCTTGACTTTCTTCTAGAGTCCGCCTGCATCCCTTCGCTAGTGGCCCCTTCCTCCTCCATCTTCAAATACATCACTCCAAGTCTTACTCGTCACCATCACCTCCCCTCTCTGTCTCTGACTCTCCTGCCTCACTCTTTTCCTTGTAAGGAACCTAATGATTGTATCTTCCCAACTCAAGCTTTTTAGCTGAATCACATCTGCAAAGTCCCTTTTGCCATGCAAGGTCACGTAGTCACAGGGTCTGCAGATCAGGACATGGACAGCTTTGGCATCTATTATTCTGTCAGCCATGGCATGTGCTTGTGTAAGTGCTTGGTCTGCCTTTCTCCTGCGTTCATGACATTTCTGTTGCTAACTTGTTACCCTTACCATTCCCAACCCAAGCACCAAGTATTCATAGCTAACATTCACTGGGTACCTACTGTGTGCCAGACAATATTTTAAACACTTTACATATGTATTACTTTGTTTATTCATGATAACAACCCTATGAGGTAGGAACTATTATTATACTCATTTCACAGATGAGAAAACTGAAGCACAGAGCTTTTAACTTACCCAACATCACACAGCTACAAAGTGGTAGAAACCAGGATGCAAACCCCAGGCAGTCAACTCCTCACTCAAGAGTTCTTAGTCAGCACCCATGGTATTGGCATGTGGCTGGCGTTCAGTAAGGTTTGACGGATAGCAGAAGGAAGGAAACTTGAGATCCAAATGCATGATGTGAAGTCCCTAGATTACACAGAACGGGGGTCAGGAGGGCAACCCGACTTGCCCATTGGTTTGGTCTTTGACTTGGCCCCAGCTAAATGCCATGTGGTTGGCTGTCTAGAGATGTGATCTGGAGTTGGAAAGATGTTATCACACTTTCTGGAAGAGTGTGTATGTTTCTGAGTGTAAATTTGTGTGTGTGTATGTGTATATACACCCTGCCCATCTCAGCTCCCAGCTGTGAGAAGATGGGCGCAGGATCGTACTTACGAGTCACAGAGCACCAGGTCTCTGCCAACCACCTATCCTAGCCTCCACCTGCTGCTGCCAGATGAACCTCCGTGGTAGAAATAGGGAGCATGTTCCTATTCTGTGGTGTCAAGAAGGGGCTCCTGGGGCAGAATGCACATGGTGTGTTTGGTACTTGAGTGTATGATCAAACTGATGTACTTTCAAATTCCTACTCCACTTAGGTTACTAGATCCCTCTAAGCTCAGTTATGTCTCCTGATAAATGAAGGTAACCGTCTGTGCCTCAAGGAATTGTTACAATGATTAGATGAGATAGTACATGTAAGAATGAAGGCCGGGCTCGGTGGCTCACGCCTGTAATCCCAGCACTTTGGGAGGCCGAGGTGAGCAGATCATGAGGTGAAGAGATCAAGACCATCCTGGCCAACGTGGTGAAAACCCGTCTCTACTAAAAAAAATACAAAAATTAGCTGGGCATGGTGGTGAGGACCTGTAGTCCCAGCTACGCAGGAGGCTGAGGCAGGAGAATTGCTTAAACTCGGGAGGTGGAGGTTGCAGTGAGCCAAGATTGCATCACTGCACTCCAGCATGGCGCCTGGCGACAAAGCAAGACTCTGTCTCAAAAAAAAAAAAAAAGAATGGTGAGTATAGAGTCTGACCTTAAGTGCAGATAAATTGAAGGTATGGTGGTTGGGCTCACAGTGTTGAGTACAGATGGGGACTCTGGGTATGTTAATAAGCTATTCTAAGTCTTTTGGTAAGAGTATGTTTCTGAGTTTCCTCCCCAACCTATTCAAGACCTGGAACCTAGGAAAAATTTAGTATTAGTTTATTCATTTGTTTGTTTATTGAGACCAAGCTCTGTTGCCCAGGCTGTAGTTCAATGGCGGGATTGTGGCCATCTGCAATCTCTGTCTCCCAGGTTCAAGTGATACTCCTCCCCTTGCCTCCCGAGTAGCTGAGATTACAGATGTGCTCCACCACGCCTGGCTAATTTTTTGTATTTTTAGTAAAAACAGGGTTTCGCCACGTTGGCCAGGCTGATCTCGAACTCCTGACCTCAGGTGATCTGCCCACCTCGGCCTCCCAAAGTGCTGGGATTACAGGTGTCAGCCATCACACCCTGGTAGTAGAAATAAATAATTTAAATAGCATTCAGTTTGTGTGATGAGTGTTCTGAGGAGGGGCACAGAGATGCTGGGAGCTGGCTTAGGAGTGTGGAGCGGTGCTCCTCCTCAGTGTGCAGTGGGAGCCGCTGGGGCAGCTTCTGCCTGGCCTTCTGCCTGGCCTCGCAAGTTCAGAGCTGCTGTCTTGTCAATTTAAATCCGTGGGCTAGGCGCAGTGGCTCATGCCTGTAATCCCAGTGCTTTGGGAGGCTGAGGCAGGCAGATTGCTTGAGGCCAGGAGTTTGAGAAGCCTGGGCAACATGGCAGAATCGCTACAAAAAATGCATAAAAATTAACCAGCATGGTGGTGCACACCTGTAATCCCAGCTACTAGGGAGGCTGAGGTGGGAAGATCACCTGAGCCTGGGAAAAGCGAGGCTACAGTGAGCTGTGATGACACCACTGCACTCCAGCCTGGGTGACAGAGCAAGACTGTCTCAGAAAAGAGAAGAATCCATAACACATCAGCAGTGCAGTGGTAATAACAGAAGTTCCCTGTGGGAACTTCTAGGTAGGTCTTGAAAATCCACCGATCAATTAAGATGACTCTCCCGGGATGTCAGGCCTCAGACCTGCAGCAACTTTTCTACATCAAGATGGAGGAAAATATCTGAAGTTCTTATCTTCCTCCAAACGTAAGACCACAGGCCCACAAATGGAAGGCTGAACAGACAGCTGCGTCCCCTTGCTGTCTGGCCGCCTCAGGCGCCACAGATCTCCCGGTATCACTTTATCCATCAGGCCTTGGCAGGGAGGCCGCAAGTGGGCTGTCCTGTTCCGGCCTGCGGCTGCCAGCCCTGCAGACCAGTGGAGCAGGAGATGGGCCTCAGAGGAAGAGCGGCAGGACACCAGGAAAACCGCCTCGGCGAGATGGCCCGCATGGTGCGTGACTGGTGAAGGCTTTCGAATGGGATGAGTCCCAGGGGACGTGAGTAAACAGACGGCTGCTGTTTGCTGTGCAGCTGGCTCCAAAGGATGTGAGGATGGAATCTCAGTATTTGAAGTTTTTTTGTTTTGTTTTTTTTTTTTGTTGTTGTTTGGTTTTTTAATGTTCTCTTTCCATCTTCTGCATTCTGGGCACCAGCCGCTGTCCTTCTGGGTTGTCCTGGGAAACAGGTCGTCCGGGGCTACCGATGTTTAGTCTGGAGAAGACATGCAGAGATAAGGAAGGTGTTGAGGCAGGGTGGAACCAGGGTCCTGTTAGTCCAACAAAAATTTACTGAGCAGTGACTTTGTGCCAGGCATCTGGGACTGTGCCACATTCTGAAGGTACAATCATGAATGAGACCTTGACCACAAGGAGTGCACAACCTCTTAGAGAAGACAGACTCAAGCGCATGACTTCAACATAATGTGATATGATAGAGAGGGAGGGAGGGTATCTCTCCTCTGATAGTGAAAGGGCTGTCATCTGAAAAGCAGATGTCTATTTTGTCAACTTTTTTTTCTCCCTGTCACCCAGGCTGGGGTGCAGTGGTACAATCTCGGCTCACTGCACTCTCGGGTTCAAGTGATTCTTCTGCCTCAACCTCCTGTGTAGCTGGGTGTGCACTACCACACCCAGCTAATTTTTGTGTTTTTAGTAGAGATGGGGGGGGTTTCATCATGTTGGCCAGGCTGGTCTCGAACTCCTGACCTCAGGTGGTCTGCCTGTTTCGGCCACCCAAAGTGTTGGGATTATAGGCATGAGCCGCCATGGCTGGCCTATTTTGTGAACTTTAGTGAGTGGTTATAATTGCTGGGGGCAGGGTCAGATTTCAGTTCACAAGAAAAAACTTTTGGAAACCATTGGCCCGAGTACAGATGCTTGACCTCCTCAGGGAATGTTTTCTCTGGTTCTGGGTGAGCGCAGCAGAGCTTCCTGATTAGCCTCCTCAGAAGGACCCAAGTATTATGTGTTGGAGTCAAGAGCAAACCTGAAGTCCCTGGGGGACCAGCTAGGCCAGCCCGCAGGAGGGACATGGCCTCTGGGGGTGTCCTTTATGGATCAGCTTCTGGATAGCTGCTTTCATAGGCATGATTCCCAGGTTGGTTAGGGATGGAGTATTCATACCCCAGGGCTGAGGGGATGTGCAGTGATGAACTGATGGAATTGAGCAGTGGCCTCAGGAGAGATGAGCCTTCAGCATTTGCTGGTTGAGCAAGCATTCACTGGTTTGTACCCGCCACTGGCCTCTGGGCATGTGATGGTGAGTGGCGCTCAGCATTTTGGGCAGGGGTTAGTGCTGAGAGAGGCCACAGCAAAGGAGATGGGAACCCGTGTAACCGAGCCAGGGCAGAACAGCCACCTTAGGAGGAAGAAAAGGAACTGTTGAACTGGCATCAGGCACTTGAGGCTCAGGAGGATTTGAATTTGTAACAGAGTTAGTAGGCTGAAGTTTTCAGCAGTAAGAGGAATGGCCTCAGGCAGCCTTTAACTCCTTACCATAGAAAGTTCCAGAAAGGCTGGTGCTCTTTCTATTGTCACTGCAATTTCTGATAATGGAGAGAATGTGTATTGCAACACTTGTTGCTAAAGAGTCCAAGGTTATTTCCTTGTTTGGTCCTCTTTGTTCTGGAATTGCTCTTTCTGCAGAGGGGGTTTTCTACTTTAAAAGAGAAAGAAAATCATGATGAAGGAAGTACTTGCAAATTTCTTCAGCCTTTCTCAGTTTACTGCTGGACTCCTGCCAGAATATCAGAGTATCTTTTTAGAGCTGCGTATCAAGGGTTTAGGATGCCTCTTTTTCTTCCTTCCACTAATTTCCTGTCAATAGGGCTTTGTTGTTGTTTTTCCCCACACATATTTATCAAGTATGTGCTCTGTTAGGATCACAAGGAACAGATATGGATAAAGAATGAGCTGCCACCTGGGTGCTCCCAGTCTAGTAGGGGAGACAAAAATAAAAATTAAATTAAAATTAAAAAAAAAAACAAATAAGTATATAGCAGTCTGCTAAGTGCACACAAACACAGAGATGTAAATGGTGCTATGGAATCATGAAGGAGCTAGTGAATAACTCCAATCGGGGGCCCCTCATTCCTCTGAAGAGCTGGATGTTGTCAGGTGAATTCCTATTAGATTCTCAAAAGTGTTGGAGGTAAATACCATTGAGTCATCTCTTAGGTGCCAGTCATAAACCATGGCACCTTACAAACATTGTCTTCTTACTCAGCACAGCAAACCTCTGCAGTTAGTTTTTTTTTCTTTTTTTTCTTTTCTTTTTTTTTTTTTTTTAATAGACTCTCTGCTCTGTGGCCCAGGCTGGAGCGCAGTGGCGCAATCTCGGCTCACTGCAATGCCTGCCTCTTGGGTTCAAGCGATTCTCCCATCTCAGCCTCCTGAGGATCTGGGATCACAAGCATGCACCACTACACCAGGCTAATTTTTGTATTTTTAGTAGAGATGGGGTTTCTCCATGTTGGCTAGGATGGTCTCGAACTCCTGACCTCAGGTGACCTGTCCGTTCGCCTCAGCCTCCCAAAGTGCTAGGATTACAGGCATAAGCCACTGCACCCAGCCTGCAGTTGGTATTAATAAACCCATTTTACAGATGAGGAAACTGCTTAATAATTAAGCATGCACCGTGATGAAGTGGCAGAGCTGGGTCCCTAACACAAGTTTTCCTGGCTCTGAAAACCTTTCATTAGATACATGTTTACAGTGCCTTGCTGGTTTATTTTTATTCCTGGATCACAGCTTTAAACTTGCACACAGAGCTCTAGCACCCTGACTGGCAAATAAGCATTAACTGGCAACGCAGCCAGCTGCTGTTTCCTGTGTTTAGAGACCACATTGCAGGAAAGTGTTTTAAGAGTTGTTTTGAGTGTTGGTTCTGTTCCTCTCTGTGAAAGTGTGGATGCTGTTCTGAGAAAGAGAAAGGTGACACAGATGCTCAGTGTTCTGTGGCGGTTCCCATTTGGTGGGGATTTGGAGAGGAATTTAGATGTCACTGGATGAGATCAGAGTCTTTGCTCTGTTTGGTTTGAGACCATGTGGCATCATGAAATCAATGGACTGTGAGGTCAAAGTTTAGACCTAGCTCAGCCGCTGACCTGTCCTGTGACTTTGGGTAAGACAGTTTATGTCTGCCTTGCCCATCTGTGCAATTTAGTTCTTCAGAGCTGCAAGGAGCACCTCTGAGGAGCCAAGCACTGTCGGTCCATGGCCCCCAGAGATAAACAGGATGTAATCCTGGCTCCAGTGAATTCCTGAGATTAGGAAGTGGGTAGACACATGAACAGTAGACAATCACAAAACAAGGAGGTACCTGCTGACGGCGGAGCCCATTTTCCTCCAGTTTGCAGCGGACCATGTTGGAACTGCAGGGTATTTGGAACTTCTTTTTTTTTTTTTTTGAGACGGAGTTTCGCTCTTGTTACCCAGGCTGGAGTGCAATGGCGCGGTCTCGGCTCACCGCAACCTCCACCTCCTGGGTTCAGGCAATTCTCCTGCCTCAGCCTCCTGAGTAGCTGGGATGACAGACACGCGCCACCACGCCCAGCTAATTTTTTGTATTCTTAGTAGAGACAGGGTTTCACCATGTTGACCAGGACGGTCTCAATCTCTTGACCTCGTGATCCACCCGCCTCAGCCTCCCAAAGTGCTGGGATTACAGGTGTGAGCCACCGCGCCTGGCCTGGAACTTCTTTATAATTAAGTAGAGAGAGAGTGAGAGCTTACATTTGTTGTGAACCTACTATGTGTAATTTTACTCTTTTCTCAATCCTGAGGAAAGTAGTAAGCAGTACTTTTGTTTTATAAATGAGAAAAGCAAGACAGATACATTAGAGGATTTATCCCACTCCGAAGTGACTGTGCCAATGCACATACATCCATCTGGCTTTAGATCCCTCAACTTTCCCACCTCACCCTAACAGCCCTTGCAAAATTCCATTAAAACATTTTTTTGGCTGGGCGTAGTGGCTCACACCTGTAATCTCAGCACTTTTGAGAGGCCAAGGTAAGAGGATTGCTTTGAGCCCAGGAGTTTGAGACCAGCCTGGGCAACAAGGCAAAACTCTGTCTCTACTTAAAAAAAAAAAAAAAAAAAAAAAAAAAATATATATATATATATATATATATATATATATATATATATATATATATAAAACTGGCTGGGTGGGGTGGCTGGCACCTGTAATCCCAGCACTTTGGGAGGCGGAGGCAGGTGGTTCACCTGACGTCAGGAGTTCAAGACCAGCCTGGCCAACACAGTGAAACCCCATCTCTACTAAAAATACAAAAATTAGCCAGGCGTGGTGGCAGGCGCCTGTAATCCCAGCTACTGAGGAGGCTGAGGCAGGAGAATCGCTTGAACCTGGGAGACAGAGGTTGCAGTGAGCCGAGATTGCCCCACTGCATTCCAGCCTGAGCAACAAGAGTGAAACTCCATCTCAAAAAAAAAAAAAAAAAAAAAATACAAAAAGTGTGGTGGCACAGACCTGTAGTCTCAGTTACTCTGGAGGCTGAGGTGGGAGGATCGCTTGAGCCCAGGAGATGGAGGTTGTGGTGAGGCAAGAATGTACCACTGCATTCCAGCCTGGGTGACGGAGCCAAACCCTGTCTTCAAAAAAAAAAAAAAAAAAATCTAAATAGTGACATTCCAGCTTCTCTGCACTATTGAATTGTTGTCTCTGTCTTTCCCTTAGGCTCCCTTCTGTGTTTCCTGGCATCGCCTTCTGGGCCTTCTGCTCACCTTTGCCTCCCGCCCCCAGGCCCTTCTGCGTGACTCAGCCACCTCTATGAAAGCCGCCTTTATCACTCAAGCCCCTGCATTTTTAGCACCTTTGGGTCTTGCTTATGTTTGTTGATGAATCCATGGGTATCTTCCTGGGTGCATTTTTCTCTTAGATGAAATGTTATACAGTTGGCCCTTCATGTCCATGGGTTTTGAATGTGTGATTTCAACCAATCGCACATGAAAAATATTAAAAAATTGCATCTGTACTGAACATAGACAGATTTTTTTCTTGTCATTATTTTTAAAGCAATACAGTATAACAATTATTTACATCGCTTCTGTGTTGTGTTAGATGGAGATGATTTAAAGTACACAGGAGGATGTGCATGGGTTATATGCAAATACTACACCATTTTATATGAGGGACTTGAGGATTCTGGTGTTCGAGGGAAGTCCTGGAATCAATCCCCCATGGATATCAAGGGAGTACTGTACATTCTTTTCAAATATTCTCTCCTTTGAGAAAATTTCTCAGGTTGCATTGTCCATTCCTAACTCCTCTACATCCTACATTCCCATCTCAAGGCGGAATGTGTTTATGTGCATCTGTGCTGCCCTGGAGCATTGTAGGTACCTGATGCCATGCCTCTGGTGGAGCACTTACCATTATCATATCATCAAGGTGGGGTGGCTGGCACCTGTAATCCCAGTACTTTGGGAGGCAGAGGCAGGTGGTTCACCTGATGTCAGGAGTTCGAGACCAGCCTGGCCAACACAGTGAAACCCCATCTCTATTAAAAATACAAAAATTAGCCAGGCGTGGTGGCTTCTGTCAGTTTCCCAGACTAGACTGTGACTCCTTAGAGAGATAGTGTCTTAGTTTTTTCTCTTTCCCTAGCCCTTTGCGTGGTGCCTGGTACACAGTAAGCACTCAGTTCATGCATTCATCTCTCTAATAACCTTTTATTAACATTTATTATTTCATATATTCTATGCTAGGGAGATCATGGTAAGCAAAACGGAACTTGTCCTTGCCTTCATGAGCTTAATAAGAGTTTGTTGGAGGAAATGGAATATGATCAACTAACCTATGAAAGAAGGCTATACTGCCTTAGCTTGGGCTGCCACTTCAAACTCCTGACTTTAGGTGATCTGTCTGCCTCACTTCCCAAAGTGCTGGAAGTATAGGCGTGAGCCACTGCGCCCAGCCAAGGGCATTAATCTCATCATTAGCATTCCTCCCATGAACTCATCTAACCCTAATTAGCTCCCAAAGGCCCCATCTTCTTCTTCTTCGTCTTTTTTTTTTTTTTTTTTTTTTTTGAGATGGAGTTTTGCTCTTTTTGAGCAGGCAAATGTGCAATGGCACAATCTCGGCTCACCACAACCTCCACCTCCTGGGTTGAAGCGATTCTCCTGCCTCAGCTTCCTGAGTGGCTGGGATTACAGGAGCCCGCCACCATGCCTGGCTAATTTTGTATTTTTAGTAGACACCAGGTTTCTCCATGTTGGTCAGGCTGATCTCAAACTCTGACTTCAGGTGATCCACCTGCCTCAGCCTCTCAAAGTGCTTGGATTACAGGGAGCCACTGTGCCCAGCCGGCCCTATCTTCAAATACCATCATATTAAAGGTTAGGGCTTCAATATATGAATTTTAAGAGGAAACGATTCGGTTCAGTTTGTATCAGCCATCAATGACCTTCTGGATAGAATATCTATATGAACTGAATGGTGGGAATTTGAGGCCAGGTGGGACCCCATTCCATCCTGCCGCACCCCTGTCAGTTAGCAGGGGGCACAACGTGTCAGCTGGCAGGGGGGGACTATGCTCTCTGCCCTTCTTTCCCTCGTGGCTGCGCTCAGCCTAGATCTGTCTGGCTGACCCATGTTCCTTTGGGTCCAGGTATCCAATAAGAAAATAGAGACCACAAGAAATGAGAAGGGAAATGCCCGCAGCCTCTGGTTGTGCAGGTGGTAAAGACTGAATCTCTTTCCTAGACCTCTCACTAACCCCGTGGGGTCACTTCCATCTGACTCACTAGTATGCTTGATGATCTGGCAGGCACCGCCACCATCATCCCAGGACCCGCTGCCCAGAGGCTGAAAGGTGTGTTTTCAGGAGCTGATTGACCCCTGTGTGCCACAAAGTAGTCAGTTGTCAGGAGGGGCTGCCATTCCCAAACTCTCTAAGAGTTTCCGAGCGGCCGGGCGCGGTGGCTCAAGCCTGTAATCCCAGCACTTTGGGAGGCCGAGGCGGGTGGATCACGAGGTCAAGAGATCGAGACCATCCTGGTCAACATGGTGAAACCCCATCTCTACTAAAATTACAAAAAATTAGCTGGGCATGGTGGCGCGTGCCTGTAATCCCAGCTACTCGGGAGGCTGAGGCAGGAGAATTGCCTGAACCCAGGAGGCGGAGGTTGCGGTGACCCGAGATTGCGTCATTGCACTGCAGCCTGGGTAGCAAGAGCGAAACTCCGTCTCAGAAAAAAAAAAAAAGAGTTTCAGAGCATTCAGAGTTTAGAATGCTATGGAACAAATTTCTCCATTGGTTAGGAGAATGAGTATCCACTTATGAGGCATGGCTTAGGGAAAAGGAACCACACACCAGGATTTAGAAAGTGTGGGATCTAGTCCCAGCTTTTCGCTTGATTTGCTGCATGATCTTGGGCAATTCATTTGTTCCATTCCAAATAACATGCGTTATCCCCCATGAGGTACCAAGAACTGTGCTTGGCTACTGGATATGCAGGAATAAACAAGGACACCTCAGGAATAAACAAGTATCATAACCATGTAATTCAGGCTGTGAAGAGGCTCCACGAGGTGCTAAGAGACCTCACTAAAAACCGTGTAGCCCAGAAAGCACAAGACTTAGGAATCTGGGAAGAATCCACTCTAAGGAGGTGCCACTTAAGCTGAGGTTGGGAAGACAGGAAGTTGGGCAGTTGCGCATGTTGAGGGTGAAGGGGTGGAGCGAGGGATGATAGCATAGGTGAAGAGGTCAGTGCCTGCATAGGCGAGATGAATGAGAAATCGTGGTGCACCAGGGGAGTGTGTTTGGGGCAGTGGACTGGAGAAGCTGGCGACAGTCACATTGTACATGGGAGTCTCAGTTTATTTTGAAGGTTCTGGAAAGGTGCCGAAGGATGGTGAGCAAGTTCATGGCATAACCAGATTTGTGTGAGAGAGCCTAGCTTTGCCACTCAAAATGTGGTCCTCAGACCAGCCCTTTTGATAGCATCCAGCAGCTTGTTAGAAACAGAATCTCAGTTCTACCTCAAACCACTAAGGTAGAATCTCCACCTTAATGAGATCCTTAGGTGATTGGGATATACACTGAAGTTGGCAACACCTTCTAGAGTAAGGACAAGCAAACTCTGTAAATGACCAGAGAGTAAGTATTTCAGGCTTTGCTGACCATGTGGTCTCCGTGGTGGCCACTCAACTCTGCTATTTTGCAGTGTAAAAGCAGATAGGGATGATATATAAACAAATAAGCATGACAGTGTTCCAATGAAAGTTTAATTGTGGGCACTGAAATTTTAATTTTATATCATTTTCATCAGTCACAACATGACGTTCTTCTTTTGATTTTTTTTTTTTTTTTTTTTTTTTTTTTTTTTTTTAAGATGAAGTCTCTCTGTTGCACAGGCTGGAGTGCAGTGGTGTGATCTCAGCTCACTGCAACCTCTGCCTCCCAGGTTCAAGTGATTCTCCTGCCTCAGCCTCCTGAGTAGCTGGGATTATAGGTTCCCTCCACTACGCCTGGCTAATTTTTTTATTTTTAGTAGAGATGGGGTTTCACCATGTTGACCAGGCTGATCTCGAACTCCTAACCTCGTGCTCCACCTGCCTCAGCCTCCCCAAGCGCTGGGATTATAGGCGTGAGCCACCACACCCGGCCAATTATTTTAACCATTTAAATATGTGAAAACTATTCTTAGCTCACAGGCTGTACAAAAGCAGGAGGTGGGCTGGACCGGCCCTGGCCTGTAGTTTGCTGGCTCTTGATCGGTAGGATTCTGGATCTTCAGCTTCAAATAAAACTTGCTGAACTATATGCTTCAGGGAGTGATTGTGAAAATCAAAGGAGCTGGGAAGAACACCTAAACTAAGTCCTTATTTCCAGATGAGGAAACAGGGACCCAGAGTGGGACAGTAACTTATTGAGAGTAGCACAGCTTGTTACTGGTTAGGACTCCAGTGCAGGCCTGCTGCCTTCCAAGCAAGTGCTCTACCTTTATTCTGCGTATAACTGACTTGAAAGGAGAACCAGAGTCCTATCTTTTTTCCTCCACAACCAAAGCAGAGAAAAGGATGCATAAAAGGCAAATAAACCTTCTTTCTGATACGTTACAAATGGTTAGTTATGGGCTTTTTAATGTCAGAGCTGCTGTGTCAAAGCCAAAATGGTGTGAGCAGCCTGTCCTAGGGAAATGTGTTGTCCAGAGCAAGACCCAAGGCATTTCAACACCTGAAATAAGATACCAAAATTCTTTTTTATTTAGCAAAATAAAAGTTAGATTAGGTGCTATTTGGTAACAAATGAAGTTTGGCTAGAAATTATTATTATTATTTTAAGATGGGGTTTCACCATGATGGCCAGGCTGGTCTTGAACTCCTGACCTCAGGTGATCCACCCACCTCGGCCTCCCAAAGTACTAGGATTACAGGCATGAGACACTGCGCCCGGCCCGAAATTATTTAATTTATTCCTATTTGTTTTTGTTGAAACCTTGCTCTTTCACAGTAATTAATGAATCATTCATTGTAATCGTTATTTAAAAGCATAATAGAGTGAATCAAGCATTCCATTTGTTTTCTTATCCAAAACTGTAGGATGTCTTATAGCAAAATCTAAGACGTTGATTTTTAAAAATCCATCCAACGTTTCTACATACATATCCCCAACTCTGGCCCTATTTCTTCTTATTCCAGCCAGATTCCTTAGTCAAACAGGAAGAGTGCTCACGGAGGAAATGGAGTTTTGCCTTCTTGTACCTCCGTTGCTTTGCTTTTGGACACAGAAAGGCAATGATGAGATTGAGAATATAGGTCTCGGACAAGCCAACTGAACAGGCCACTCTGAAATCACATATGCAAGGAGGTCCTCGGGGAATACGGATAAGCTTCCCTCCAAAGAAAGCCAAGTCCTGGGAAGAAGGGCCCTGGTCATCCACTGTTTGAGTGTCCTATTCCTTGTTCTTCCGCCCTAACACTGGGCTAGCAAGCTGCCTGCAGGGATAATAGACACAGGTTCATGTGCATCCTCCTGTACACACACACACGCACATGCCACACGTACACACACACACAGAGGCAAATGCGTGCAAACCCACATGCTTATGCCTCTGGTTTGCTTGGTCCCTTTAGGGTTTCAAAAAAAGATGCTTCTATTTGGAGGCTGGTAGAAGCCTGTTAGGTTATTGAGTGCTTTCGGGGAAGAGACACTGAGAGACAAGTCATCTGTTGCCATCACACAACTGCATGGTTGGTGCGTCTGCGATCCACGATGCTCTGCCTAGGCTTGGGAACCCTTGTGAGCTGAGTGTGGCAGCAGCAAAGCTGACTCATCACTGCCACCCGGGGTGGCCCAGCTGTCAGAACAAGATTGGCCCATCTCCTCTCCGTTCTCCCTGCCTTGTCAAAAAAGCACTGGTTGTGAATCATCTGCCCATGTACAGCCACCCAGGAAGCTTGGAGGGATCGCTGCGAGGACAGCGAGTGCAGATTCTCCTCCTGCGCAGTACCCTGCTGACGCACTGTGAGCCTTGGACAAATTGCTTTTTCTTAAATAATTAATTATAATAGTTTTCATTTATTTAGTAGTTGACTGTGTGGATGGTACAACGGAGCCACCATCAGAGACAAGTCTGACCCATGACACCAAGCTGCCTCTCACTGTCCCATATGAGAGCTCATCTCACCCTCATGCCACTTCTTTGATGTGGATGGTAGTTATACTCCCATTTTATTTTATTTTATTATTTTATTATTTTAAGTTTATTTTATTTTATTTTTATTTTTTTGAGAAGGAGTCTCGCTCTGTCACCTAGGCTGAAGTGCGGTGGTGTGATCTCGGCTCACTGCAATCTCCACCTCCTGGGTTCAAACGATTCTCCTGCCTCAGCCTCCCGAGTAGCTGGGATTACAGGCACCTGCCACTGTGTCCAGCTAGTTTTTTTTTTTTTTTTGTAATTGTTAGTAGAGATGGGGTTTCACCATCTTGGCCAGGCTGGTCTTGAACTCCTGATCCTCCCGCCTGGGACTCCCAAAGTGCTGGGATTACAGGAGTGAGCCACCATACCTGGCCTATATTCCCATTTTATAGGTGGGAACGCTGAGGCATAGAGAAGTTCACTTGTCCCAGTTGTGGGGTGAGGAGTGACTCTAACCTTCTGACTCCAAATTCCATATTCTTTCCAGTCTGCCTTTCCCAAGTTTTGTTTGTTTGTTTGTTTAGACAGAGTTTTGCTCTTGTCGCCCAAGCTGGAGTGCAGTGGTGCGATCTCAGCTCACTGCAACCTCTGCCTCCTGGGTTCAAGCGATTCTCCTGTCTCAGCCTCTTGAGGAGCTGGGATTACAGGCAGGCACCACCATGCCCAGCTAATTTTTGTATTTTTAGTAAAGACGGGGTTTCACCATGTTGGCCAGGCTGGTCTTGAACTCCTAAGCTCAGGTGATCCACCTGCCTCGGCCTCCGAAAGTTCTGGGATTAGAGGCATGGCCCAACCTTTCCCGAGTTTTTATCTTTCTATGTGAAAAGTTGAGAAACACTTCTTTCTTCTTCATTTGGTTCCTGGTACCTGAGATGCACATCTCTTTCTAACCGAGAGCTTCTTTGACAAAGATGGTAATTGGACACTAGGGGCTGGCTCTCCTCTCCTTCTCTCCTGGCAGGTCTAGAGGAATAACCCAGCTCTGGGCTGCCTTGTAGCCTCCTCTCCCCTCCAAGAGGGAGCTGCACCAAGCCCAGCACTTGGGTAAGCCTGCTCTGTAAAATTCACCAGTCACCTATAGTAATTAAAAATACAATAAATTACTGATTAAAAAAAATTAATGGAAATTTTCTAACTTATCCTAAGCTACTAAGAATAGTATAATGAAACAAATGCGTCAAGCAATTCATCCCTGATCCTATTCTGTCAATACCACTCACTTCCCCACCCTCCTGCATATTATTTTGATTTAAATTTTAGGGCCAGATACGGCCCTAAAACATTTCTACTGAAAATACAAAAAGTAGCCAGACATGGTGGCAGGTGCCTGTAATCCCAAAACTCTGAAAGGCCAAAGCAGGAAAATTGCTTGAGCTCAGGAGTTTGAGACCAACCTGGGCAATATAGTGAGACCCCATCTCTCCAAGAAATAAATAAGTTAACCAGGCATGGTGGTGCATGCTGGTAGTCACAGCTTCTTGGGAGGCTGAGGTGGAAGGAGAGGTTGAGGTGGGAGGATCCCTTGAGCCCCGGAAGTCTAGGCTGCGGTAAGCCACTACTGCACTCCAGCCTGGGGACAGAGTAAGACCCTGTTTCAAAAAAAAAGAAACCTTAGTTATCTCGTTTAGTTTGTAAGTGTTTTAATTTGTGTCTCTAAAAGACTATGACTCTTTAATATATGACCACAGGACTGGGCGCGGTGGGTGGCCCATACCTGTAATCCCAGCACTTTGGGAGCCTAAGGTGGGTGGATGACCTGAGGTCAGTTCGAGACCAGTCTGGTCCACATGGCGAAACCCCATTTCTACTGAAAATGCAAAAATTAGCCAGGCGTGGTGGCAGGTGCTGGTAATCCCAGCTACTCAGGAGGCTGAGGCAGCAGAATCATTTGAACCCAGGAGTCGGAGGTTGCCGTGAGCTGAGATCACAGCACTGCACTCCAGCTTGGAGGACAGAGTAAGACTCTGTCTCAAAAAAATAATAGTAGGCTGGGCGCAGTGGCTCACGCCTGTAATCCCAGCACTTTGGGAGGCTGAGGCGGGCGGATCACGAGGTCAGGAGATCGAGACCATCCTGGCCAACATAGTGAAATTCCGTGTCTTTAAAAAAAAAAAAAAATTAAATTAAAAAAATGGCAAAAACAATAAAAATAAGACCACAGAATCATGATCACAAAAGAAAAATGATTATTTAATATCATCAAATATGTAGCCAGTGATCACATGTCCTCAATTGCCTTATAATTTTTTTTTAAAAAAAGTTTTCTTTGTGTGTGTGAACCAGATTTCAAATAAGGTCTATACTTGAGATGGAGGAGTGTCTCTCTCTCTTTTTTTTTTTTTTTTAATTTATTATTTATTTATTTTTTTCCTAAAGATGGGGTTTCACCATAATGGCCAGGCTGGTCTTGAATTCCTGACCTCAGGTGATCCACCCACCTCGGCCTCCCAAAGTGCTAGGATTACAGGCATGAGCCACCGCACCCAGCCCTTTTAAAAATTTTATTTATTTATTTTTAAACTTTTAATTTATTAACTTATTTTTTTGAGAGAGAGTCTCGCTCTGTCGCCAGGCTGGAGTGCAGTGGTGCGATCCCGGCTCACTGCAACTTCTGTTTTCTGGTTTCAAGCAATTTTCCTGCCTCAGCTTCCCAAGTAGCTGGGACTACAGGAACACACCATCACACCTGGCTAAGTTTTTTTTTTTTTTTAATTTATTTTTATTTTTATTTTTATTTTATTTTTTTTATTGCATTTTAGGTTTTGGGGTACATGTGATGAACATGCAAGATTGTTGCATAGGTACACACTTGGCAGTGTGGTTTGCTGCCTTCCTTCCCCTCACCTGTATCTGTCATTTCTCCCCATGCTCTCTCTTCCCACCTCCCCACCCCCCAAGTTTTTTTGTATTTTTTAGTAGAGACAGGGTTTCACCATGTTGGCTAGGATGGTCTCGGTCTCTTGACTTCGCCATCTGCCCGCCTCGGCCTCCCAAAGTGCTGGGATTACAGACCTGAGCCACTGCACCCGGCCTGTGTTCATTTTTTAAGAGAGATTTTCAACAAGGCTTCCAAGCAGAGGCTAGAAATACTTATATAACTGAGAAATCATTTATCCAGATGTTTCATCCCTTGATTCTTCTGGTTCATCAACATATCTTCACATGTCCCTGGTCTGAAACTACAGTATCTTGCCCTGGCTAGAGAAAAATACTATCTTTTTTCCACCGGTTTTGAATCTTCTCCTTGGATTAACATCAAGTTTGCAGCTGATGTTTCTGCAGCTTCAGAATAGGAAAATAGAGAGGGTGAAAGTCCATTGTACCTTCAGTGGAAGGACAACTTACCTTGTTTTTCTTCTTTATTTGCTTATTCTCTGTCCCATATCCCCTCCCACAGGATGTAGCTTGAGAGCAAAAACCTTGTTTCTTTTTTTTTCCTTTTTCTTTTTTTTTTTTTTTGTAAAAAAAAGAAAAAGGAAAACAAACAAACAAGGTCCTTCTGTCGCCCAGGTTGGAGTGCAGTGGCACAATTTCAGCTCACTGCAACCTCCGCCTTCCAGAGTCAAGCGATTCTCCTACCTCAGCCTCCTGAGAAGCTGGGATTACAGACACATGCTGCCATGCCTGGCTAATTTTTTTGTATTTTTAGTAGAGGCAGTTTCACCATGCTGGCCGGGCTGGTCTCAAACTCCTGACCTCGTGATCTGCCTGCCTTGACCTCCCAGAGTACTAGGATTACAGGCGTGAGCCACCACGCCTGTGAGAGCAAAGACGTTGATGTCTTATTAATTACTCTGTCACCCAGGCTACAGTGCAATGGCACGATCTCGGCTCACTGCAACCTCCGCCTCCTGGATTCCAGTGATTCTCCTGCCTCAGCTCCCCGAGTAGCTGTAGGGATTACAGTCACATGCCACCATGCCCGGCTAATTTTTTTGTCTTTTTAGTAGAGACAGAGTTTCACCATATTGGCCAGGCTGGTCTCGAACTCCTAACCTCAAGTGATCCACCCACCTTGGCCTCCCAAAGTGCTGGGATTATAGGCATGGGCCACCACGCCTGGCCAGCACCTCTCATTTTTATAGTTTGTTTTGTTCTACAAAGCATTTCCACCTCATGGGGTATTCCTTGAACTTCATAGCAGCCCTATTAGGACAAAGCCTGAACAGATGATGTTACCAGCATTTATTGAGGAGAAAACTGAGGCTCTGAGAACTTGAGTGAATTGCACAAGCCCACACAGCCGGGGAGAAGCAAAGGGGGTATCGAACCGAGGCCTGCCCGGTCCTCTTTCTGGCACAACATCCTGCAAGACCACCAGGCCCTTCTCCCTCTGCTCACGGAAAATAAAGACTAAAAAGAGCAGGATTCTTCCTAGGTCACTTCCTCCCGGAGGAAGTCCAGTCCCAACTATGGCTTAAAGTGGTTTGGAGTCCTTTGGGGAACAAGATATTTGGGGCTGCTTAAGTGCTTAGCAAAAAGTCTGCCAGACAAAGCTGAAGTGGAGCCGAGACAAGCAGATTTTTTTTCTCTTATGAGCCGAGTCATGTTAAGGAAGAGACAAATGGCCACAAGGAGAAATATGTGAGTAGACTGGTCAACGCGCATGGTGGAGCGTCAGGCAGCGGACTCAAGTACAGTTATTCTGGGAGGAAGCACAGGGCTTGACTCCAGGGTGTCGATCTGGAAGCAAGCATTCCTCCTAGCCAGGACCCAAGGATGCTGTTGACAGTGGAGAGGTAGATTTATAGGAAAGGTGGAAATGGTCTTAAATGTTAAGAAAACAACCATAAAACTTGTTTAGGGGCTAGACCTGTGGAAGATGAGTAAGGCTCTTGGCTGTGGTGTGCAGGGAAAGAACGTGGCCCTGGAGGAAAAGCCATCCAGGCTTGTTTTTTTTGTTTGTTTGTTTTTTGTTTGTTTGTTTGTTTTTTAAATTGCATTTTAGGTTTTGGGGTACATGTGAAGAACATGCAAGATTGTTGCATAGGTACACACGTGGCAGTGTGATTTGCTGCCTTCTTCCCCATCACCTATGTCTGGCATTTCTCCCCATGCTATCCCCGCCCCCGCAACTTCCCACCCTGCTTGTTAGTAGAGCTCCGTGTGCAGGGGCTTGGGAGGAGAATGGAGGCCAGAAGGCACTGTCTCTTCTTCCTACACTATCACAAATGCCTTAGTGAAATAACTAGTCCAGGCAATGGCTTTGTCCTTTCCCTAATCCTCTTCTTCCTCCCCTGGTATTCCTATGTGCCTGCTTAACCTCAGACAAATCAACCTCTCTCTCTAAGCCCTGTTTTTTGGTAAATAAAATGAGGCTATTTCTTTCTTTCTTTCTTTTCTTTTTTTTTTTTTTTTTTTTTTTTTGAGTCTAGCTCTGTTGCCCAGGCTGGAGTGCAGTGGCCAAATCTTGGCTCTCACTGCAACCTTTACCTCCCAGGTTCAAACGATTCTCCTGCCCCAGACTCCTAAATCACTGGGATTACAGACATTTGCTACCACACCTAGCTTATTTTTGTATTTTTAGGAAAGCTGGGGTTTCACCATGTTGGCCAGGCTGGTCTCGAACTCCCAACCTCAAGTGATCTGCTTACCTCGACCTCCCAAAGTCTTGGGATTACAGGCGTGAGCCACCGCAGCAGCCAAGTGACGCTGTTATTATTCTGTACCTCCAGTGAGGTGCAGCAAATACAAAAGTAGAAAGTCTATCATAAGCCACACAAATGGTAGATGATTTTGATGGCATCATGGTAGACACTTTAGGAGTATGTAATACATATAAGGTCATAACATTTCCAAGTATACAATAGTTGGCGCCTGCCTGATTCTTATTTAGCAGTGATGACTGATGAAATGACTTGCCTTTTAATTCAAACCTTCCATTTATTGTGGTCCCTCACAGCACTGGGCCTCCAGTGGGAGGTTTTATGCTGCTCTTCTGTGAAGGGGAAAAGTTTAGAACCTGAGGAAGATGGAGAGCAGGTGTGTTGTACTGCCGGGGGCAGATGAGTGAGGAGGGACTGTGAGAAAGATATTAAACACATACTGCATGTCCTCTGCTAGGCCTCTACTATGTGTTTTGTATGCTGTATTTATTCCTTTAGGCAGCCTCTTTAAACCCATTTTACAGATGAGAAAGTTAAGGATTTGTACATCGTCACTCAGTAAATGAAATCAGCATTTTATTTATCTATTTATTTTTTGAGACAGGGTCTCACTCTGTCGCCCAGGCTGGAGTGCAGTGGCTCAATCTTGGCTCATTACAACCTCTGCCTTCTGGGTTCAAGCAATTATCCTGCCTCAGCCTCATGAGTAGCTGGGATTACAGGCACCCGCCACCATGCCCAGCTAATTTGTATACTTTTAGTAGAGATTCAGTTTCACCATGTTGGTCAGGCTGGTCTCAAACTCCTGACCTCAGGTGATCCACCCGCCTCAGCTTCCCAAAGTGCTGGGATTACAGGCGTGAGCCTCTGTGCCCAGCCTGGAATCAGCATTTTAACCCATGTGTGCCTGAAGGCCCGCTGCTGTTTTTCTCCCCAACACCTCTGAGTCTTGCTATTTCTCCATGATCGTCTTCTTCCTGGTGCTCCCGTGTCTCCAAGATGAGAGAATTTGCCAAGTCATGAAGCCAGTTCTATACTGTCTTATCTCTCTATCCTGCCATCCGTGCCTTGTTTAAATATCTAGTAATAATGATAATGATCATAATAGCTGAGCAGAGATTATACATAAATTTTGTTTTAATAAGTGGTTTTGTTTTTGCTTCTCTGCCTGACTTCTTTAGAACATAGGAGTCTAGGACAATTGGCGTGGCCGATGCCCCAGCCTTGGAGAAAGAACAGTCCCACTGCCTTGTTTTCCCACTTACTCACTGAGTACCTTAGGAACAAAGGGAGAAGCTGAGGGGACCTCTTGGTTTTGACTGGGGAGATGTCAATTGTATAGGATCTGAGCCTGTTAAAGCACTTCCTCAGGATCCAGACACACCGAGAGGGATGGGATTTTGCTATTGGTTCTTTTCTTTTCTTTTTTTCTTTTCTTTTTTTTTTTTTTTAGAGGGAGTCTTGCTCTGTCACCCAGATTGCAGTGGCATGGTCTTGGCTCACTGCAACCTCCACCTCCCTGGTTCAAGCAATTCTCCCGTCTCAGCCTCCTGAGCGGCTGGTACTACAGGCATGTGCCACCACACCCAGCTAATTTTTGTATTTTTAGTAGAGACGGGGTTTCACCATATTGGTCAGGCTGGTCTCGAACTCCTGACCTCTGGTGATCTGCTTGCCTTGGCCTCTCAAAGTGCTGGGATTACAGGTATGAGCCACTGCACTCAGCCAGCTTTTGGTTATTTCTTTTTCTTTTCTACTTTTCTTTCTTCCTTTTTTTTTTTTTTTTTTTTTTTTTGAGGCAGAGTTTCCCTCTTGTTGCCTAGGCTGGAGTGCAATGGCACGATCTTGGCTCACTACAACCTCCACCTCCTGGGTTCAAGTGATTCTCTTGCCTCAGCCTCCCAAGTGGCTGGGACTATAGACACACGCCACCATGCCCGGCTAATTTTAGTATTTTTTAAAAATAAAGGCAGGGTTTCACCTATATTGTCCAGGCTGGTCTCGAACTCCTGACCTCATGATCCGCCCACCTCGGGCTCCCAAAGTGCTGTGATTACAGGCTTGAGCCACCGTGCCTGGCCGCTGTTGGTTATTTCTGAAGGACTTTTAAATAGCCCCAAAATGTAAGAAGTAATATATGCTTGTGTACATTTTGAAAAATATGGAAAAACACAAAGAACAAGCAAATACCATATTATTTATAATTAAATTTGAATGAAACAAAGTTGAGGTTATTACTTCACAATTCGCCGCCAGTTATTTGTCTAAACATTTTTCCGTCAATTATTTGTCTAAAAAGATTTCTCCTGCGTTTCTAGTACATGAATATACTACTTAATCAGTTTCCTATTTTTGGAAAACCAGGTCATTTTATTTAGATGAATATTCTTACACATACATTTTTGTGTCCTGAATAGCAGAGTGAGATGAAAAGCCTTTTGTTTTCTCTTTTGTAAAATGGAGGGTTTTTTTTTTCCAGAAAACTCTCAAACTGAGTTTTTCCTCTGCCCTTACACCACAATAGCAATCATCAACACTGAGGAAGGCTTCTGTGACATGTGGAGGTTTCTCCCCACGCAGCAAGCATCGGACACCAGCTAGAGTGCTCCAATTCAGTTCCAACACTGTCTACCTGGAGACAGCCTCTGATCCCACAGCTGGAGGGCTCAGGCCCCAGACTGCCCCTGTTTCCTTCAGACACCAGTGGCAAGTCCAGGCCTCTGAAACTTCTGACTGACTGCCTTCAAGTTGGAGTTACCACAACTCCCTCTTTTGGTTCAATTAATTTGCTCACAGCCCTCAGGGAAACACTCACTTGTGTTTACTGATTTACTGTAAAGGATATTGCAAAGGATAAAGTTAAGGAGATGTGTAAGGTGAGGTATGGAGGAGGCGGTATGGAGCTTCCATGACCTCCCGTGGCACCATCCTCTAGGACCCTCCATGTGGGCAGTCCACCAAACCCTGTCTTCTTGGGATTTCGTGGAATCCTCATTACCTCGGTATTTCTTACCCCAGGGTGGGAACTTCTCTGGAGAGGGACTTAGGACCCGCAGTTAGAGAGGCCTGCTTTGGAAGATTAAAGTCCTGCCTTAGGGCAGGTGAAAGGAGGGTGGAGAAGGTCAGAGAGATTCTGTTTCCTGAGGCCTGCTCCCAGGCCTACTGCACTCAGCATTATTACAAAAGACTGAAGGGCTGTGGGAGTCAGGAGCCACGAACCAGGGAGGAAAATCTATCTATCTATATAAATATAATGAGGATTATATATTATAATATATGTAGAGTTCTTAGCACGGTGCCTTACATATAGTTAGCTCTCCATAAATGGTAGCTACTATTCTGAGCTGACTTTCCATCTGATTTTTGGTTTTATGAAGTGAAATGCTAAATAGAATTACATTCTCATGGTTTCGAAGGAGGTGTGGTTGCATTGTGTTACCCTATCTGAAGTTCAGGTAACCTCTGTGACGTCCCAGCTGCCTCAAAGATGGGGTCCTGATAGTCAAACTGCTGCTGTCCCAAGCATCCCTTGCCAAGACCTTCTGGCCTCCGAATCCACTGACTGTCACCAGCCCAGCAGCTGCTAAAGTTTAGATACATATGCACAGAGAGCCAGTGAGAGACACGTAGCGCTGTGCTCCCTGCAACACTCATCCTTGTCGCCTTATTTTACATCTTTGGGCCTCAGTTGTAGGAATGATGGCTGAGGGTGATGTGAGCTGCTATTGGAAGAGGATTCTCCTTCAGATGCAGAACCTGGGAGAGTTGAGTCAGACTTGTCATCTTGCGCTCTGTAATATGCTACGAATATCATAGTATTTCAGAGCTGAGGAACTCGATCATTGGGCCCGATCCTCTCCCTTCTTCTGTGAAAGGCTGAAGCCCGGAGTGCTTAAACGATTTACCGAAGGCCACGAAGCAAACGAGTGGTAAAGCCAGAACCAAACCCCGGATCTTCCGGATTCCTCCCCTACACAGGATTCTTCCCCTGGGTGATGCTCATTTCCAGCAAATGAAAGGTCATGGTTAATTTGTTGTCCAGAGATGTTCGCCTCTCCCCAAAACGGCGTGTTTCTCCTGAGAGGGTCATCACTGGAAAAATGAAACCACATTGCCGTGTGTGCTGCTCTGTGCCTCTGCTGGGCCTTTCCTGCAGAGAATTCTGGTAACTTCATCAAGAAGCAGGAAGGCGCTTTTACAAGGTGGCTCTGATTCCTTTTCTTTCGTCTCAAATTTTATACAATTATTTGAAGCTGGCTTTTGCAGGTTAAAGTCACTCTTTTCTGGACAAAAACTTCTGCAGCCAAGCAGCATTTCTCTGACTTCCTTGGGTACAAACTAGAGGAAACTGGCCTTTGTTAGCTCAGATGCTTTCAACACAGGGCTGTGAGTGAAGAAAGAACAGCTGTAACCCCTCTCCTCTCGTGCAGAGAATGCAGTTCTAAAAACCGGGCCAATATTTTCTCCCACTGGGGTGCTGCTGGACTCTCACTTAGCTCCTCAGTCAATTGAAGGCTTAAAATCTTTATTGAAAAGTGTTTTTATTCAGCTTTCAAAGATACCAGTTCATCTGTTATTGCTGTAGCCACCCACCACTTACATGGGAAAATCCCAAAATGTCAAAATGTGGGTATTTTACAAATGCAAAAGAGACATTTCAGGAATCAATGAAAAGGCTGCCTGGCCTGGCCTTCTGCTGGGTAGGTGTGGAGCTGTCGATTTTGCTGAGTCTCATGGCTTGAGCAAAAGCCTGTGATGGCCATTTGTGACAGGGTCCTGTGCTTTGGGCAGGGTTTGCTTGGTGGATTAGCTGGGCTCTCAAAGGGCACAATCAGTGCTACTCCCAGGCAGGCCCAGGTCCATCTGCTCAGGATCTGGCTTCTGATCATTAAGGAGGGCAGTAGGTCAGACAGGGTAAGCTCTTGTTGCCATATTTCACGTCTTTGTGCCTCGGTTGCGGGAATGATGACTGAGGGTGATGTGTGCTGCTACCTGAACTCTGTGCAAGAGTTCAGGCCAGAATGGTGGTTAAGAACACTGGAGCAGGCCTGACACTTTGGCTCACACCTGTAATCCCAGCACTTCAGGAGGCCAAGGCGGATGGATCACCTGAGGTCAGGAGTTCGAGACTGGCCTGACCAATATGATGAAACCCCGTCTCGACTAAAAATACAAAAATTAGCCAGGCATGGTGGCATGCACCTGTAATCCCAGCTACTTGGGAGGATGAGACAGGAGAATCACTTGAACCTGGGAGTTGGAGGCTGCAGGGAGCTGAGATCGCGCCATTGCACTCCAGCCTAGGCAACAAGAGTGAAACTGTCTCAAAAAAGAACACTGAAACTTTTCAGACCTCACTCCATGTGCTGGCTCTGCCACTTATGTAATCTTGGACAAGTGATTTAATCTCCCTAAACCCAGATTTCTTTACTTGAAAATTGGCATCAATAGAAGTACCTACCTCACAAGATTGGGATAATTAAATGAGATAATGTTGACAGAGTTCCTGGCAGATAGTAGGTACTCTATGTATGTCAGCAACAAATTTAATATTTTTATGGTTGTACTGAACTCAATTCCAGGGACTTTTGGGATTACTAAGAGAAGAAAGATGAATGTTTTTTTTTACTAAACATTAGTAAAATATTTTTTTACTAAACGTTTATTTTTTTCTTCAGGCAGTATTTAATATCTATTGATTACTCACTATAAGATGCCAAGCCAGGCACGGTGGCTCAGGCCCATAATCCCAACACTTTGGGAGGCCAAGGTGGGCGGATCACCTGAGGTCAGGAGTTCGAGACCAGACTGACCAACATGGTGAAACCCCATCTCTACTAAAAATACAAAAATTACCTGGGCATGGTGGCACATGCCTTTAATCTCAGCTACACAGGAGGTTGAGACAGGAGAACCGCTTGAACCCAGAAGGTGGCGGTCGCAGTGAGCTGAGATTGTGCCACTGCATCCAGCCTGGGTGACAGTGTGAGACTCTTGTCTCAAAAAACAACACAACAACAACAACAACACCAAGATGCCAAGCATTCTCTAGACACAAAAACAAGAAGCTCATAATTTACTGAATCATAGCAGCTTAGAAACAAAGAATTGCACTGATGTGGGATATGCCCTACAGTAAAGGTGATATTCAGTGGGTATGGTGGAAACAGAAAGGAAGTAATGCACCCGTGGCTTGGAGAATGGGCCTTGAGAGCCTTCTCAGCAGGAATGTGGAAGAGAGTTTGCATACTGTCCAGGGCATTCTGGTCAAAGACACAGTATGTGCTAAAACTCAAGAGAAAAGAAAGGCAGGGTTTGTCATGTACAATCGGAGAATATGGGGAAATAGCCAGTGATGCTTTCATTCCACATGTCTATGGAGTGTCAATTGATGCCAGGTACTGACAACAGAAATCGAAGACACATTCCTCCCCTCAAGGAGTTCAGAGACTGGTGGGAAGAGAAAGGACAAATGCATTTGTGATTATAGTGTGATAAGTGTGGCACACTGAGAAGAATGTCTGTTCTCAACCCAGAGTGGTAAGGAGAAACTGTCAAGGGAAGATCACACACCCTAAGACTTGAAGATTGTGGAGTTGACCAGTTGGAGGAAAAGGAAAACAATCCATGAAGGGCACAGGATGGCAGGATGGACAAAGTCATGGAGGGATGAGTGGGCATGGGTCATGGGAAGAAAAATAAGCCTGTAAATGAGACTGAAATAAAGCATGATGACTGGGTGTGGTGGCTCATGCCTGTAATCCCAGCACTTTGGGAGGCTGAGGCGGGCGAATCCCTTGAGGTTAGGAGTTTGAGACCAGCCTGGCCAACATGGTGAAACCCCGTCTCTACTAAAAATACAAAAATTAGCCAGGCGTGGTGGTGCATGCCTATAATCCTAACTACTGAGGAGGCTGAGGTGGGAGAATTACGTGAACCCAGAAGGTAGAGGTTCCAGTGAGCCGAGATCACGCCACTGCACTCCAACCTGGTCACTGAGTGAGATTTCGTCTCGAAAAAAAAAAAAAAAAAAAAATTAAAAGGAAAGAAAGAATGAGACTAAGCGATGCATCCATTCATTCAGTCAATCACCCAGTTGTATTGTGTGCCTACAGTTTTCCTAAGTGACATTCGAAGCTCTGGGGATGCAATGATGGAGGCCCAATCATGAGGTGGACTAGGGAGCACAGATGGTAGCAGGTGGGCCATTCGGCCTGATTTGGGTGATATGCAGATACGACATTAAGAAACGATGAATCACATAATGAAGAATTTTTCTTTTTACAATTCTAATTACAAAGGGTGAGGTGCTCAGTTCAGAGCCTATTATCTTTAAAACCTCTCTAGTACTTGTTAATCTCTTTTTTATGAGAGCTATACACCTTAGGTTCAGAACACTGGCAGTGAGAGGATGTAACAAGAATTTAGTTAAGTTTTTTTTTTTTTTTTTTTTTTTGAGACAGAGTTTCGCTCTTGTTACCCAGGCTGGAGTATGATGGCGCGATCTCGGCTCACCGCAACCTCCACCTCCTGGGTTCAAGCAATTCTCCTGCTTTAGGTTCCCAAGTAGCTGGGACTACAGGTAGTACTTTTTTTTTTTTTTTAATGGCAAGTGGTACTAGTTTTCTGTTTATGGTACTCATAACATTTTCTTCAAAAGGTATTTGAATAAAAGCAGATGAGGTAGTTTAATGAAACTTACTTAGGCCAGCATGGTGGCACATGCCTGTAGTCCCAGCTACTCTGGAAGCTGGGGTGGGAGGATCGCTTGAGCCTGAGAATTGTAGGCTGCAGTGCGCCATGATCGTATGAGTGAATAGGCACTGCACTCCGGCCTGGGCAATACAGCAAGACCCTGTCTCCAAAAAAAAAAAAAAAACTAAAAAAGAAAGAAAGAAGGATGATGGAAGGAGAGAGGAAGAAAGGAAGGAAAGAGGGAAGAAGAAAGGAGGGGGGAGGGAAGGAAGGAAGGAAGGGAATTACTTATAGTACGGTATAGATATAGATATAGAAAAACTAATGAGTTGATGATGGAAATGGCTGAAGGCTTGGAAATGCTGTCATTGATGATGGGAAGCCAGTGGAGGGAGTTTTAAGAGTTTTAAGCACAGGGAAGGAAGAGCTCGAGCTCCTAAAACAAGACCTGTTTGGGCTGTGGGTTCCTTGAGTGTCAGGATTCAGTGTGCCATGTTGGATTTGAGATCCCTAGCTCCTAGCACAGAACACTCAGCCTGTGCTTAATTTGAGGTATGCCCAGGTATGCCATTCACCACTGATCTGCTTTATTTTTCCTTCCTTCCTTCCTTCCTTCCTTTCTTCCCTCCCTCCTTCCCTCCCTCCCTCCCTCTCTCCTGCTCTCCCGCTCTCTCTCTTTCTCTATTTCTTTCCTTTTTTTTTCTGGAGTCTCCCTCTTTTGCCCAGGCTGGAGTGCAGTGGTGCAATCTCAGCTCACCACAACCTCTGCTTCTCAGGTTCAAGTGATTCTCCTGCCTCCGCCTCCTGAGTAACTGGGATTACAGGTGCCTGCCACCACGCCTGGCTAATTTTTGTATTTTAAGTAGAGACGGGTTTTCACCATGTTGGCCTGGCTCTTGAACTCCCGACTTCAAGTGATCCACCTGTCTCAGCCTCCCAAACTGCTGGGATTACAGGCATGAGCCACGGTGCCCGGCCCACTGATCTTCCTTAAAATTCAACACCTTGCGTTTATTTCTTCTATCCACTCCTGTCATCACTCAGTCGCATGGATGCTTGGATGGAGCTCGAAGCTCTGGCATGATCTGATCAGAGCCTGCGGATGGGTAGGAGTTTCCAGTAGTCATGCCAGCAGGCTGGTGAGCATATGCACCTGGCTCCTCTGCGAACATGTTGAGTCTTCCTAACTTTGATAACACTTCAGCCCCTCCTGGGAATGTCTTCTTGGGTGGTGAATGCTAATAATAAACGTCTAATGTTAAAATAGGAGGGTGGTTTACCATATTGTTTTTCAAGTAAGGATCAGGCCACCAGGAACTCTAGTGGTGACTCCAGTGGGTCGCTGGGATATTTGTTCACAGCCCAGAAAAGCCAACCCAGCTCTTCTGGGGATGTCAGTAATCTACATAGCAGCCATTTGATTTTGAAGATTGGGGTTTGGGGGAAGTTTGAAGTTTTGTTTGACTGCTAAGAGGAATTAGATAGTTGTCAAAACGTTTTTCAAACTCAAGTAATTGGACTCTTCAAATCAAACACCAGGAATGATGGCATAGCTGACCACTAGCATTTCAGTAGCTCTTAGGAGACTCTCTGGTTTCCTTTTCTTTCCTTTTTCTTGCCTTTCCTTTTCCTTTCTTTACTTTTTTCCCATTATCCGTAAGCATTTATGCACATCATGTTTTATGCATTATGATGATCCTCTCAGTGCCTTGGACATGCTGTGTGGACCTTCGGTTACACTGTGCCTCACTCCTGGGAGGTCTGCTGATGCTCTGGAAAGGCAGAGGGAAGAACTGCCTTGCAGCCCTTTTGCATCAACATACTGATTCCTGCATCCTAGCCATGCCCAAAGTCGTTTTAAAAATGAAGTTTTCATTTAGAGCTACGGGTGGTAGTTAAGAACTTTTGGGAAGTTACTCAATAGACACATTGAGCTGTGTTTCCACTCAGCCTGATAACCAAATAGTTTTATATTTTTATTTTATTTTAATTTTTATTTTTTGAGATAGAGTCTCACTCTGTTGCCTAGGCTGGAGTGCAGTGTCGCGATCTCTGCTCCCTGCGACCTCTGCCTCCCGGGTTCAAATGATTCTCCTGCCTTGGCCTCCTGAGTACCTGGGATTATAGGCACCCGCCACCACGCCCAACTAATGTTTGGATTTTTAGTAGAGACGAGGTTTCACTATGTTGGCCAGGCTGGTCTCAAACACCTCACTTCAAGTGATCCACCTGCCTTGGCCTCCCAACTGCTGAAATTACAGGAGTGAGCCACTGCACCCAACAGTACAACATTTCTAAATCTGTATTTTTAAAGACTTCAGCTAAAGACCAGAACACATAAGTTGCATGTGCGTCCGAGCTGCCGCCCACCCCTCCCTGGGCCATGTTTTATACCGCAGCCACATCAGAGCAGCATTGCACGTAGCTGACGGCCCCTGCCTTCCCATCTGTACAGAACACACAGAGAGAAGGCCAGTTCTAGGGTAGGCCGGAGTCTGTTGACAGACATATCTCCTTATCTTGTTTTCACATCAGCTGCAGCATGATTTCTGTTCAGAGCAAGCGTGGGTGGGGGTTCCTCCCGTCCTGCCCTATGCTAGCTGTTAAAACAGGAGGGCGGTTTACCATATTGTTTTTCAAGTAAAGATCAGGCCACCAGGAACTCCGGTGGTGACTCCAGCGGGTCGCTGGGGTATTTGTTCATAGCACAGAAAAGCCAACCCAGCTCTTTCGGGGATACATCAGTAATCTACATAGCAGCCATTTGATTTTCAAGATCGGGGTTTGGGGGAAGTTTGAAGTTTTGTTTGACTGCTAAGAGGAATTAGTTCTCAAAACATTTTTTAAACTCAAATAATTGGACTCTCCAAATCAAACACCAGGAATGGTGACATAACTGACCACTAGCATTTCAGTCGTGTTTGCCAATTGACAAAATACTTTTGCATAGGTGATTATTCCCTTTATTACAGAAAAGAAAACGGAAGCTCGGAAATCCAAAGTCACGTGTCTTATAGCTAGTCACTGAGGGAGCTAGAATTCAAACCCAGGTCCACTCCCTCCCACTTCTGGATCCTTTTTCCTCCACCATCCTCCCTCACACTTGTTTCCATCTTCTTGTCCAACTTGAGTTGTTTATTTGCTGCTTCAGCATACAGCACCTCAGTGCCTTGATAGTCAAGACTCAGGGAGGGCAGGATAGCCACGTTGAATAACAGGATTGAGTCATTGCATTGCACCATAGATATACAGGCTTACAGCAACTTAGAATAAAGTACAGGGGAGGCAGCTGCTGTGCTGGGAGCTTCACAGACCTGACACTGTCCAAGGGGGAATACATTTATATACCACCTCATTTAACTCTCAACCTCTGGAAACACATTTTCTCATTTTCATCTGACAGTTACGAGCACTGGGGCATGGCAATGTAAGGAAAGTTGCCTGAAGTTGCATAACTAGTCAGTGGTGGAACCTGAATTTGAACCTAGATTTGTCTAATTCCAGAGCCAGCCCAGTCCAACTCCCACATTCTCTCGATGAGGAAACCAGGGTGGTGGAATGACTGCTCCCGTCCCACAGCAAATTGAGGGCAGAGCTGGGCTCAGCCGTGTGACCTAGGTCTCTTTTCTTAGAGTTGAATTCTCCTCTGTCCTGTTAGATGAAAAGTTGTCAACATTGCAGATGACCTCCTCTGCTCCCACCCCCACACACCCCCATAGTCATGCCAAATATTTGTTGCAATTCACACCAGGCATTGATTTCTACCGTCTGTTGCCCCCCACCTTCCACAATCTTCCATGCCCCTCATCTAGGCTCTAGCAAAGGTTGTTGCCAAGTAACACTTCGTGACCATTTGACTTTTACATTTTCTGTCTACCTTGCTACAAGGCAGGAGAGAATGGCTTTGGGATTATAGAAAATTAGGATGGCAAAAGGCTAAAGAAGAGCAAGAAGAGAGATGCATTATGTCACGACACCTGCACCCACAGGATAGGAGAGCCTGGGTAAATGTTTGGTAAGGCAGGTACCAGCTGTGAGAATACTGGAAAGCAGGTGTGGGAGCATCTTGGGTGTCGTGTATGGAGGCTCACTGCTTTGCTATAATGCTCAGAATCTTAAGCTAGTCCCCCCACTCTCAATGACCCCGCAAGCCCCCACATTCCCTCCGCCTGACACCCAGCACTCCCCGTGCCTTTGGAAATCTCTTTGCTTCAGTATGGTCATTAATGTTTATTTTAACCTGAAGTTGTGGGTATAAATGTGTAGTGTGTGCAGACCATATACTGGGATTATTTTAATTTTTTATTTTTTTGAGACAGCGTTTCACTGCAACCTCCATGATAATCGTTTAAGCAATTATTGTGGCTCAGCCCCCTGAGGAGCTGGGACTACAGGCACCCCGCCACCACACCCAGCTAATTTTTTTTTTAGTAGAGATGGGGTTTTGCCATGTTGACCAGGCTGGTCTTGAACTCCTGACCTTAGGTGATCCACCCACCTCGGCCTCCCCAAGTGCTGGGATTACAGGCATGAGATACCATGCCCGGCCTGGGATTATTTATTTATTTTTTCTCCTGGGATTATTTTTAAATCTCTTGGCCCCTGATGGAGGAGGGGCATGGGAGGGAACTGGTATCTATTAGGTGCCTGCTGTACCTACGTTATTTTATTTAATCTTCATGGCAACACTATGAGGTGGGTATTAGTCCCATTTTACAGAGGTGAAGACTGAGAGGCTCTCAGTGGGCAGTTAATCTGCTCAAGGCTTTCCAGCTAGCAAATGGCAGAGCCAGGATGGGAACACTGCTCTCTCTCCAGAGTCCATTCTCTTTCTACTTTACCACACATCAGATGTAACAGAGTACCTACCTCCATGTTTTACAGATGGAAACATGTGACTCGTGAGCTTAGAGAACTCACAACTCAGAGGAGTGTGTGTGGCACGTGGAGTCACAGAATTGAGTTTGACTGCTACTCAGGAAGCTGCTATGTGTTCTTGGCATTTCCTCTATTTCTCTATGCTATCTTTTCTGTGAAATACCGGTGGATAATATTATTTGCCTTCCAAAATTATTGTGAGAAATATGTCAGATGACTGGTTTTTCTTTTTCTTTCTTTTTTTTTTTTTTTTTTTTAATGGAAACAGGGTCTCCCTTTGTTACCCAGGCTGGAGTGCAGTGGTGCGGTCTCTGCTCACTGCAACCTCCCCTTCCGGGGCTCAAGTGCTCCTCCCATCTCAGCCTTCTGAATAGCTAGGGCTACAGGCAAATGCCATGACACCCAGATACTTTTTGTATTTTTTTTGTAGAGACACGGTTTGACCATGTTGCCCAGGCTGGTCTTGAACTCCAGAGTGCAAGTAATCCACCTGTGAGGGCCTCCCAAAGTGTTGGGACTACAGGCATGAGTTAGCATGCCCAGCCCAGATGACTGATTTTTCAATGTCTTGTAATCTACTAAATTTTATGTAAATATTCTTGTTTAACTTTAGAAATTGATCAAGGAATTGACAATGGTACCCAGAGCCCAGCAGTGGAACCAGAAGCAGTGTTGTTAGTGGTGCTTTATTCACTTGGCCTCATTCAGTGGGTAGTGTGCATCATGCGGCATCAGGTGTGGGTACTATCAGAGACGCAGCATGCTGCACATCCGAGAGGCCAAGAGAAACTGAGTTAACCATCATTTTCCCAGGAGCAGGCCTGCCGTTGGCGTGAGGTTGTAATTAGGTAGAGATGCAATTCCTCAATGCTTTAAACTAGCACTGAGTACCCAGTGCTGAATAAGATGGGTTAACATCGTGAGCTTTGTCTCCTCCCTGGTTTGGGCCCTGACCAGAGTTACACATGGTGAGTGCAATTTTTAAATTCATTTCCCAAGTTTGAGATTTCGTTAAGATTTATGCTTTAGTCGATAAAGGTAACATTTCTTTTCCAAACACCGTGACATCTTAAGATTTTTTTCACCTTTTTCAATGTAAATGTTCATATATTCATCTTACTCAGTCTCATAGTTTACTTCGGATCTTTCTTTTTTTTTTTCTTTTTGAGATAGAGTTTCACTCTATCGCCCAGGCTGGAGTACAGTAGCACAATCTGAGTTCACTGCAACCTCCTCCTCCTGGGTTCAAATACTTCTACTGCCTCAGCCTCCCAAGTAGCTGGGATTACAGGCATGCACCACCAAGCCCAGCTAATTTTTGTATTTTTAGTAGAAACGGGGTTTCACCATGTTGGTCAGGCTGGTCTTGAACTCCTAACCTCAGGTGATCCACCCTCCTCAGCCTCCCAAAGTGCTGGGGATTGCAGGCATGAGCCACTGCCCCCAGCCTACTTCTGATCTTGATATAACAGTTTGAGATGCAATTTGTAGAACAAGTGTGTTTCTGACAGGTGAGAGAACACTTCACCTAGGGTAAACAGTAAACTGTCCTTGACAGTGATGTGCTATGTGAATGAACAGGGGGAAGCCTATGTTTTCTCAGAATTCCTGAAGACATTCTGCTCCATATTAAACCAGAGTCATCATGTTTCATCACAAAAAGAACATTAGTGCCTTGGGATATATTTTCTGTTTCATATTAAAAATTCCCAGCCCCCAGCATTCTGACCCTGTCAAGCCCATGGGCTGCTACTAATTTGCACGGTTGTATGATTTGTGTGATCCTGCTCCATCTGCTTTGAATTTCTGAGCTTCTTTGTCAGAGACGTTAACAAATCCAGTCATTTCTTGG
Source organism: Saimiri boliviensis (assembly GCF_048565385.1). NCBI lineage: Eukaryota > Metazoa > Chordata > Mammalia > Primates > Cebidae > Saimiri > Saimiri boliviensis. Next base: position 58,248,172 of record NC_133454.1, read on the forward strand.
GAGAATTTAAAGACGTTATTGATTGATTTTGGATTACAAAGAAACAGAAAGACAGTGGGAAATGTTCTAATTGGATCTTTTTATTGTGTACTATAGCCTGAATCCCTTAACATGAAGTGCAAAAAGTTTAATGTTCCAGTCTAAAAGGCAGTGGGAGAAATTACATAGCATGGAAATAATAAAATGAACTCTTATTAATGAGAATGAGCCTCTTGCAGTGGCAAGTTCTGCTGGTCACCCAATGGGGATGGGAGCCCTTCAAACTTCTTTTTGGGTCATACTCACAGTTTCCAACATCTGTGTACTTTCCTTTTTTCTTTTGCTTTTGAGACAGAATTTCCATCTGGTTGCTCAGCCTGGAGTGCAGTGGCACGATCTTGGCTCACGGCAACCTCTGCCTCCTGGGTTCAAGTGATTCTCCTGCCTCATCCTCCCAAGTAGCTAGGATTATAGGCATGCACCACTATATTGAGCTAATTTTGTATTTTTAGTAGAGATGGGGTTTCTCCATGTGGTCAGGCTGGTCTCGAACTCCTGACTTCAGGTGATCCACACACCTCAGCCTCCCAAAGTGCTGGGATTACAGGCATGAGCCACCATGCCCGGCCACATCTGTGTACTTTTCAAAATTAGCTTGTTCTTCCTTCTGACACTCATCTCAAGGCTCCATGGTGATGCAGAGGTCTGCTGAAGGTCACAGGGTCCTCACTTGCATTGACATACAGTCCTCTTTTTTTTTTTTTGAGATGGAGTTTTGCTCTTGGAGTGCAATGGCGCGATCTCGGCTCACCGCAACCTCCGTCTCCTGGGTTCAAGCAATTCTCCTGCCTTAGCCTCCCGAGTAGCTGGGACTACAGGCGTGCGCCACCATGCCCAGCTAATTTTTGTATTTTTAGTAGAGACGGGGTTTCACCATGTTAACCAGGATGGTCTCGATCTCTTGACCTCGTGATCCACCCGTCTCGGCCTCCCAAAGTGCTGGGATTGGCATACAGTCCTATAGCATCACTTGTTAGCCCACTGCTGCTTGGAGGAACTAAGGGTATTCTGGGATGGAGCTGAAAATAGGATTAATTCTTTCCTTTTTACTCTCCCCTTAAGATGTCCTTGCTTTGGTCTGAAAATCTCTTCTGACAACTTTTGCCCAGAGCGAACCATCTGTCTTTTCTGAACTCTGAGGGAATATATTAGCATCTTCTCTTCTGACCCCTTGTGCTGCCACGTTTGTTTGTTTCCAAAACACAGCGCCTTGCTCTGTCACCCAGGCTGGCATGTAGAGGCATGATTGATCATGCTCACTGCAGCCTCAAACTCCTGGGCTCACAAGATCCTCCTGCCTCAGCCTCCCAAAATGCTGGGATTGTAAGCGTGAACCACCATGCCCAGCTGTAATACCATGTTTCAAACTTCACTCTCAGTGAAGACGACTGTTATCTTGAGGACGGATGTTGTGTTCTTTACTTCCCTGTGTCTCCCTTAGTCCTAACATGTGGCTTGTAAGTAATGCAGCGTATGCTCAACCAAGAGGGATAGTCAGCAAACAGCCCATGAGGAAAAGAAGCATTTGTTCCTAGGAAAACCAAATTATCTGCTTTAGTAATGAATCCAAGTCCACCATAGTTACATACAAGGAAACATTTCATCCAGAATACGAATGACATCAGCTTGGAGAAAGAAGAGTCTAAAATAAAGATCTTTTTTTGTTGTTGTTTTGTTTGGTTTGGTTTGGTTTTTTTCTTGAGATGGAGTCTTGCTCTGTTGCCAGGCCGGAGTGCAGTGGCACAATCTCGGCTCACTACAGCCTCGGCCTCCTGGGTTCAAGCAATTCTTCCACCTCAGCCTCCCGAGTAGCTGGGACCACAGGCGCGTGCCACCACACCTGGCTAATTTTTGTATTTTTAGTAGAGACGGGGTTTCACCATGGCCAGGATGGTCTCAATCTCTTGACCTCGTGATCCGCCCGCCTTGGCCTCCCAAAGTGCTGGGATTAGAGGCGTGAGCCATGTAAAATAAAGATTTTTTAAAGTACTTAAAGGAGGGCAGAGAATATCATCACATAAAGTATAATATAGGCTCCTACCCCTGCAAAGCATGGAGATCACTTGCCTTCATCGTCTTCAAGGTCAGCTTGGAGACTCCAGAGAACCCTAGGTTGCAAGAAGCATGTTTGGGGTTTTAGGGAACAGATAAAACAGTAGGAAAACGTAAGCAACGGTAGGAAAAAAACCACCAGATTTCTTCATTTTTTTGAGACTGACTTTTGATCTTGTTGCCCAGGCTGGAGTGCCGTGGCGGTGCAATCTCAGCTCACTGCAACCTCTGCCTCCCAGGTTCAAGTCATTCTCCTGCCTCAGCCTTCTGAGTAGCCGGGATTACAGGTGCACACCACCACGCCTGGCGAATTTTCATATTTTTAGTAGAGACAGGGTTTCACCATGTTAGCTAGGCTGGTGATCCACTCGCCTCGGCCTCTCAATGTGCTGGGATTACAGGTGTGAGCCACCATGCTCGGCTAGATTTTTAACTTAGGAAAAATGCATATTCTCCTCACTCATCTTTGAATTACATTAATACCATTAAATGAAGGAGTGGAATTGCTATAAAACTTACTACTAATCCTGATTTTGCATTTACTCATCATTTGTTTTCTCATGTATTCACTCATTTTAAAAACAAATCACACACTCCCTGAAGATCAGGGCTGTATCTGGTTCCTTTTTGAAATGCCCTCTTTCCTCTTTCCCCCAAGCCTTGCCCACAGCAGATACTTAATAGATGTCTACTGAACCAGGTTGGGTGCGGACATGCCGCATACTTCCTTGAAATATTTTTTTCTCCCCACCCCCATTTTCAAAATAAATAGTGTCAAATGATGCTTATTCCCTTGGAAATAGGGTGGGGAATTGCCTGCAAGTCATAGATTAGGTTTAGAAACTCGGGCAGTTTATTGATTTCAAAGAGAAGTTTACATCATGTCTGAAACAGAAACTTTTAGACATTGTGAATAAGTGGGGTTGTCTGAGACTCAAGGGTTAAACACAAAGTTCTTGGCATAAATAGAATGTATTGTTTTATTGTACTTATAAGCCCCTTGTTTTTTGAACACAAGCATCTCACATCCCATGACACAGGAAATGACTGAGATTCTAAAAGAAAGAGAACATGGTGCCCTCATGTTGGTTTAGCGGTTAGTGGAAAGATGCATTTTTGTAGGGTAGAAGAGAGATGACCGTTTCTCTAGGGTAGAAGAGAGACTAGTGACGGCATAAGCTCGGAAACATATATTCTAGGGACCTGGAATTCTTGGAACGTGACCTGCAGTCATTGGGAGGTGGGTGGGTAGTCTTTCCGTATCTTGGTGGATAAGATCTCTTGGCTTGGGGGACACTGTCTCCAACGTGCTATTAGTCAAGTCCTCAGAAATGACTCACTTGGACTCGGAAACCAACCTAACACACTCGAGGTGCCTGCGGCTGTGAGGCTTTTGTAGACCAAAGCAAAGTGTTGCCAAAGGCAGCAAGTGCTTTGCAAGCTCAGTGGGGAACTTACAGGAACCAAAGCTGGGTGACCTTTTATTTATGGGCTGAGTCCTTGGCTTGAAGCCTGCCGGTTGAACAGTCTAACTTGGTGTCATATGGAGCGTCTGAATCACAACCTCCTAGGGTCTTCCTCTGAGAAGGTGGCTGGAAGAAGCTCACATTTCTCAGCATTGAAAACACCCTCTGGTCTTTATCTCTGTTGAAGATGGCCTTGTGAAAGGCTAGATGGATCAGCCGTGGGTAGGAGAGTAGTTTCCAGGGGTACCTGAGTATGAGGGACCAAAGGGCTTCAGTTGCAGAAGATAAGAGGCTTCCTTGAGTGTCAGGTTGGTGGCATGTTAGAGAGACCACTTTCCCCAGAGAGCTTACAGATGGCCGTCTCCAGAAACAATTTTTTTTTTTTTTTGGACACTGAATCTCACTCTGTCACCCAGGCCAGAGTGCAGGGGCATGATCTTGGCTCACTGCAACCTCTGCCTCTCAGGTCAAGCAATTATGCTGCCTCAGCCTCCCAAGTAGCTGAGACTACAGGCACGCACCACCATGCCTGGGTAATTTTGGTATTTTTAGTAGAGACAGGGTTTTACCATGTTGGCCAGGCTGGTCTCAAACTCCTGACCTCAAGTGAGCCACGTGCTTTGGCTTCCCAAAGTGCTGGGATTACAGGTGTGAGCCACCATGCCCGGCCAACAATTTTTTTTTATATAGAAAACTCTATTATGGGGTTTCTTTAAGGGCTGCACTTTCTCAAAGTGACATTGGGTGAAAATAGACAACTGTCTTATGTTTTCCTTATTTGGGGTGTTAGAAGAAAAGAAGGTCACCAAGATAAAAACACAAAGAAGAAGTCTAGTTACTGTAACTATGGGAGGGAGCAGGCACTAACCTGGTCAAAATAAAATGTTTGGGCCTTGGCTCTGCACAGAGAAAATATCCCCTCGGATACAGTTTGCCCTCCTAGCTGCCAGCGAACTCATGAGTCCCAGAGGGAAGTGGCTTTGAGGTTGCAGCTAAATCTAAAATCCCAGCTGGGCGCGGTGGCTCATGCCTGTAATCCCAGCGCTTTGGGAGGCTGAGGCGGGTGATCATTTGAGGTCAGGAGTTCAAGAACCGTCTGACCAACATGGTGAAAACCACCTTTACTAAAAATGCAAAAATTAGCCAGGCATGGTGGCATGTGCCTGTAATCCCAGCTACTCGGGAGGCTGAGGCAGGAGAATTGTTTGAACTGGGAGGCGAAGGTTGCAGTGAGCCAAGATCCTGCCACTGCCCTCCAGCCTGGGTGACAGAGTGAGACTCTGTCTCAAAAAATAAAAATAAAAATAAATTCAGTGCCTCCCTCCCCCTCTCCCTCCTCCCTCGGTCTATCCTCTCCCTCCCTCCCTCCCTCCCTCCCTCCCTCCCTCTTTCCCCTCAAGTGTTCAAAAAATTTTTAAAAAACAAAAAATAAATAAATTAAAAAATCTAAAATCCCTTCATTCCCGATAGTCAGTCCAAGAGCCCTCCACCCATTGCGGGAGGGCCAGCCTTCCCTTTACATGCCATGACTGTGTCTCACGGAAATTGTTGAAGCAAAGCCTGCTCTCTAGCCCTAATGAAGGAGGACTATTTCCCCAGGAGCTATGGTCACAAATGTGCTTGTGGCTCCTGGGCTTCCTCACGAGGGACCTTAAATCTTACCAACTCATGGGGGCATCCCTGCCATCTACCACTTTGTATAGTTAATAGGGAGGCTGAGAAGCTTTGAGAGTAGGAACAAAATGGCTGCCAATGGATTCTTGCTGACCTCCCACCTTCTTTCAGCTTTCTCACAGGAGTTCGCTCCCCACTTGCTCTGACTAGCTCAATCCTCAGGGGCTGATGCCCTTCTTTGGTGAGGAAAGCCGTTGACCAGGCTTGAATCCTGTGATCACAGGTGTGGTACTTAACTCCGCAAGTCACGTGGAGTTCCTGGGACACATGTGGCTGCCTGAGTCCATCTTCCAGGCCATCTCATGCCCATTTGTCAAAATGTTCATCATGAAGAGAGAAGACAAAAACATTCCTTCTTTATTTGCCAAAGCTCTACTTTTTTTTTTTTTTTTTTTTTTTTGAGACAGAGTTTCACTCTTGTTGCCCAGACTGGAGTGCAGTGGCACCATCTCAGCTTACTACAACCTTTGCTTTTTGGGTTCAAGCAATTCTCCTGCCTCAGCCTCCCAAGTAGCTGGGATTACAGGCATGTACCACAGAACTCTAATTCTTAATGCCACCCCTGGATTCAGATCTAGGGCTTGGGACTTTAGAAAGTGTGGTTTATTTGGAAGAATCCCTCTCCTTTGCTATACACTTTTGCTGGCTTCTATAATCTGAGCTCTGAAAGGTACTCAGAGGTCTCGTTTGCACATCTGGCCATCTGCGGGGAAGTTCCTCCCGTAAAGGTCTGGAGAAATGGTTTTGTTGCTAACAACTTGGTTGTTAAGCTAGAGAGCGTACATTCTGCATTTTACTCCAGTACCCTGGATACGAGATTCGTTTAGGGAGTTGCTGATTTCCTGAGTGTGTCTGGAAGGGCTCAAGGATAGCCTTTAGAATGATGAGTTTGAGGGCCGGACGTGGCGGCTCACGCCTATAGTCTTAGCACTTTGGGAGGCTGAGGCGGGCGGATCACCTGAGGTCAGGAGTTCAAGAGCAGCCTGGCCAACATGGTGAAACCCCGTCTTTTAAAAATAAATAAATAATAAAAAAAGAATGATGAGTTTGAGGCTTGCTGATCTCCTCATGTTGGAATCTAACAAGGTGTGGACTTGAAGGCTTTCAGAGGAACTATGTAGATGGATAGTTATAGAAATCCTTGGCTAGGAGTACCAAGAAGTCACATATATGTATGCAATCACATACTAAAAAGGGAATGTGAGATGAAGAATTTCAGCTGCACATTTCTGTAGATTATCATGCTTGTATGGCAGAAGATTTCACCATTCTAGGTAAAAGAAAAACGTCTCTAAGTCTATCTGGGTTAATGGACTATATTCTTCAGTCCTGACTTTGGACCTGAATTCTGTCAACATTGTCATTAGTCCACAGTGAAATGAGTCAAGTAAAAAAGAATGCTGGTGGAAGATTGCTAGATGATCTTCCTTAGAAGGAAGTTCCTTTTATTCTTAGATGCTACCCTTTCTACTTTTTTTTGTTATAAAAACATCCCTATTTCTATGAACTGCTGGTGGTAATAGATCCTGGGGATTTCAGATGCAGATTTTTGCTGGAGAAAATTGAACATTAAATGCACGTGATCCACCCCCACCTGCCACATAGACCCCTGCTTCTCTTTTTCTTTCTTTCTTCTTCTTTTTTTTTTTTTTTTTTTTTGAGATGGAGTCTCCCACTGTTGCCCCGGCTGGAGTGCAATGGCTCAATCTCGGCTCACTGCAATCTCCGCCTCCTGGGTTCAAGCAATTCTCCTGCCTCAGCCTCCCAAGTAGCTGGGACTACAGGCATGTGCCACCACGCCCAGCTAATTTTTTTGTATTTTTAGTAAAGATGTGGTTTCACCATCTTGGCCAGGATGGTCTCAATCTCCTGACCTCATGATCTGCCCTCCTCAGCCTCCCAAAGTGCTGGGATTATAGGTGTGAGAGACCCCTGTTTTTCAAAGAACAATGATCCATAAAATCCAAATATCTGGGACCAACTGACCTACTTACTTTCTTGGAAATGACACTCTCCTGTGCCCTATCCCAGAAGAACAGGCAACAGCCCTACTCTTCAGGCTTTCCCAGTGTTTTCCTCCTGCTTCTGATGGGGATTGGTAACCTTTTCCTAGAGTGTGCCCTTCTCTGTGTGGTGCCTTTTCTAATCCTTACAAGAAAACAAATTTGCCTCTTCTTCCTCTGGGCTGCCCAAGCACCTCGTTTGTACTTTGCTTAGGACTTGCCATGACAAAAGAGAATTATTTGAAAGAGCCTTTTTTCTCACTAAGCTGTGAGATTCCTGACAGCTTATCTTTTTTTCTTTTTCTTTTTTTTTTTTTTTTGAGACGGAGTTTCGCTATTGTTACCCAGGCTGGAGTGCAATGGTGTGATCTTGGCTCACTACAACCTCCGCCTCCTGGGTTCAGGCAATTCTCCTGCCTCAGCCTCCTCAGTAGCTGGGATTACAGGCATGTGCCACCACACCCAGCTAATTTTTTGTATTTTTAGTAGAGATGGGGTTTCACTATGTTGACCAGGATGGTCTCGATCTCTTGACCTCGTGATCCACCCGCCTCGGCCTCCCAAAGTGCTGAGATTACAGGCTTGAGCCACCATGCCCAGCCTACCTGGCTAATTTTTGTATTTTTGGTAGAGACAGGGTTTCATCATATTGGTCAGGCTGGTCTCGAACTCCTGACCTCAGGTGATCTGGTCTGCCTTGGCCTCCCAAAGTGCTGGAATTACAGGCATGAGCCCACCGCACCTGGCCTCTAATTTATAATTTATGATGCATGAATACTACAATAGAATTCTTCTTTGACCATCTCTTCTCCTGACATCATAATACTAGTAGAAACACGCTGAGCCAGAAATCTGAAAACTAGGCTTTAGTTCCAAGTCACTTAACTCATTGGAGACTCAGTGTCCAAAGGAAAGGAATTAAGAGCAGGTTCTCATTATCTTCAACATCCTAGAGAGGAGAGGGGAGGCGGGATTGGTCCTCAGAGGTGAGATGCTGACTATTCTCAAAGAAATTTTGCTAATTCATTTTGAGCTCTGTTTTTGTTAGGCTTTTTGTAACCTATTCATTCATTCTTCCAAAAAATTTTCTTGCCAAATAGACAACATCATTCACTTGTATCCCCCAAAGATTCACGTAAGTTTTGGAGTCAGGCATCTCTATGTTTGATGTTGGCCTGAGTCTTGGCTCTTTGAGGAGCTATGTAATATGGGGCGAGTTCCCATTTTAGATTTCAATTTTTCTCACCAGCTGAAAATGTATACTAATCTTTCTGTCATAGTTATTGAGAAATGAGAACATGTATGCGATATATCTAGCCAGTGTTCAGTACATGTTCATTTCCCACCACTTCTCCTTAATGCAGAACTCAGTTAATGTTAAACGTGATAAACTCATTCAGGGCCAGGTACGATACTGCATGCCTGTAACCTTAGCACTTTGGGAGACCGAGGCTGGCAGATGGCTTGAGCCCAGTTTCAAACCAGGAGTTTGAAACCAGCCTGGGCAACATGCTGAAACTCTGTCTCTACAAAAAATAAAAAAATTAGATGCGTATGGTGGCACATGCCTGTGGTCCCAGCTACTCGGGAGGCTGACATGGGTGAATCACTTGAGCCTGGTCAGCCAAGACTGCAGTGAGCCATGATCACACGACTGCACTCGGTCCTGGGTGACAGAGCAAGGCGAGACCCTGTCTCGAAACAAAGTAACTATGTCATTAGAGACTTAGAAGCCTTCACCTTCCCATCCCCAGCTCCACCTTCTTATCTATGCTGTAAAAAAGGCTGCAACAGGAAGGCAATACCAATATCTATTCCAGAGGAAGAATTTGGTAATGTTGAGCTTTCAGGAGTAATGGTTTGGGGGAGCTGAGATTTCATCACTTTAAAATGAGCCACTGTTGGCTGGGTGTGATGACTTACACCTGTAATCCCAGCACTTTGGGAGGCCAAGGCAGGCAGATAGCCTGAGGTCGGGAGTTTGAGACCAGCCTGACCAACATGGAGAAACCCTGTCTCTACTAAAAATACAAAATTAGCCGGGCATAGTGGTGCGTGCTTATAATCCCAGCTACTCTGGAGGCTGAGGCAGGAGAATCTCTTGAACCCGGGAGGCAGAGGTTGCAGTGAGCCGAGATCGTGCCACTGCACTCCAGCCAGGGCAACAAGAGCGAAACTCCACTTCAAAAAACAAAAAACAAAAAACAAAACAAAAAAAAACAAGTGAGCCACTGTAGAAGCCGGTCAAATGTATTGCGTGGTAAGCGAGCTTTGACTTCACTAAAGAAGGGGATGGGGAACATGTGTGGGTGTCGGAGTGATTAGAGATTCAGTGTGTTTGTGTCCTGCGGCTTTGATTCCCTTATTAAAGAGAATGAAAATAAACCTAGCAGCTGCTGGTTAACTCTTTCTGGGTGTAGGCCTACAATCAGCAGAAATGTTTCAAGTTATCAAGCACTCCTGACACCCTGGGTGGAATTATCTAGTCTAAAGCAAGGGAGAAATTTGAGTCCCCATCTAGCCTTTTCTCTTAGAGATCTGGAAGAGATTATCACACAGTCTCAGAAACTAGAGCTCTAACCTGTTGTCGGTTTATGGGTTCGTTCATTTGTTAGTTCATTCATTTGCTTAGATCAAAAGAGCATTCTTGAGGCCAGGCGCTGTAACTCATGCCTGTAATCTCAACACTTTGGGAGGCGGAGGCAGGCAGATCACTTGAGGCCAGGAGTTTGAGACTGCCTGGCCAACATGGTGAAAATCCGTCTCTACTGAAATTACAAAAATTAGCCAGGCATGGTGGCAGGCACCTGTAATCCTAGCTACTTGGGAGGCTGAGGGAGGAGAATCACTTGAACCCAGGAGGTGGAGGCTGCAGTGAACCGAGGTCGTGCCACTACACTCTAGCCTGGGCAAAAGCGCAAGACTCCACCTCAAAAAAAAAAAAAAAAAAGTATTTTCAGACATGGATTTAAGATAATCATAATAAACAACATGGCCTAGCTTCCAGGTTCCCACAACAGAAGAAAGACAGGGCTAATGGAAGCAAAGTTAGAAGACAAAGGTAAATGGAATTTAGGAAAGGCATTTAGGAGGAGGAAGAGCACGTCCCAGAGTGTGCTAGTGGCTGGAGAGATGGTGGGGCCACCACTATGCATGCTTATCACATGTCAGGCATTGTGCAGTCCTTGGTACATGTTATCTCTGTATCATCACAACCACTCTGTGAGGCAGATCCAATCTAATCCCATTTTTTGAAGAGAAGGCTCAGGAACATTAAGGACCAGACATGATGTCCCCCACCTGAAAAGTGGCAGAGCCAGAAGTCAAACCTTCATCTATCTGGTTGTGGTATCCTCAACCTCTGCCTCCAGAAGCATGTGATCTTGTTAAACGGTAGCTAAGCCATGCGCGGTGGCGCCTGCCTGTAGTCCCAGATACTCAGGAGGCTGAGGTGGGAGGATCCCTTGAGCCCACGAGTTGTGGGCTGTAGTGCGCTATGCCGATTGGGTGTCTGCACTAAGTTCGGCATCGATATGGTGACCTCCAGGAGCAGGGGACCACCGGGTTGCTGAAGGAGGGTTGAAACAGCCCAGGTCGGAAATGGAGCAGGTCAAAACTCCCGCGCTGATCAGTGGTGGGATTGTGCCTGTGAATAGCCACTGCACTCAGCCTGGACAACATAGCGAGACCCCATCTCAAAAAAAAAAAAAAAAGAGAGAGAGAAAAAAGAATGGTAGCTAATGCGGATGTAGCCAAAAATGGGAAATAAAGGCACCAAAGTAGAAGTGGTATTGGGTGTGGAAACTGCCCCCAGAAGGGCCTGCTGGGGAGAATCGGGGAGGGGGATGGGGCATGTGGAGTTGGTAGGCAGTGGGAAGGCCCATGCTGCGTACCACTGCCCTAGAGCTTCCCAGGGGTGTAGGCTTTGGCCTGGGGTGGGGGCGGGGGCTGAGATGGTAGAGAAGTCATGGGAACATCAAGGTGCACACTGTGGATTTTCAAGGACAAATCATAATTTTCAAATCATATCTTTTCATTGACAGGCCATAGACGAAACATTGGTCTTGACTCTTGTTTCAGAAAATAAGTTTCCAGCAAAGTCATGGGGTTAGGAAGTGTGGGAGCCCTGTTCTCTGAGGGCTGTTAGAAGCGAGATTCGTGGAGGTCTGTGCTCTCCTGACTTTGGGCTTCAGTGTCCAGGTAGAATCTCCTCAGTTGATTCCCCAGAAGGGAGCCCTCACCCTTCCTCTTTATACACTCTGGCAAGGGAGCTCCCAATCTTGGACTCCCAGGCTCCCAAAATCTCTGTAGCAGATATTTTTGGGGGTCCCCCATCTGTCCAAACCTTGGAATTTATAATCATTTTAGTGCTTAGGGAAAGAGAGGATAGATAATTAGATCCTATTCAAAATGCATTTCCTTCCTTCCAATTTTCCTTGCCTCACTCTCCAGCCAAGTGGGACCCATCACAAGTCATCAATAACGAGACATTGTTACATCCAAGGGAGGCTCACAAGACTCAGGCAGAGTGAAGCTGAGCACAGGGCAGGAGGTGATAAGCAGGCCTGAATGGAGCTGAGGAAGGCTGGGCACTGGCAGCCTTTAGGTGCCTTTTGAGGACACGTGCCAGGAGTGCGTATGCCTCTAAGTCTTTTGAGCATGCCCCCGGGCACTTCAGTCTGCGGTTGGCCTCATTACCACCTCTTGCTGTGTAACTGGCACGGGTGTATATGGAAAAAGAATTCAGGTTTCCTGATAGAACCAATTTCCTGTGCTGAAGTTTGCAAATCACCTGCTCTCCTTGGGCCTTCATTATTCTCTTTCTGAAATGGGAATACTAATCCTGCCTTTGATGTCCCATTGACCACATACAACCCTCACAAAGATACTGTGAGGACGGGTGAGTAATAGCAAAGAATCTTAAGGCAAAAAACCCCAGGGTTCATTTTTTCTATCCCTTTACCTCCAACCAAGTTCTCTACCCAATAATACCCATACCAAACAGAGGAATGCACTGGGCATAAAGACCACCTAGAAAGGAGAGCCCACAGCTTCCCCTTGGTTTGAAGCCAAGTTTTTTTTTTTTTTTTTTTTTTTTTTTTTTTTTTTTTTTTTTTTACTGCATTGCTGTTCATCATCAAGTAATTCAGGGCATTGGGGGTGGGGGAACTTCTCTGAAAATGAGGGAGTGATTTGCAGCATCTGTTATTTCCTTTTTAATTGAATCTGTTCTTCTCAGATACCAGGAACAAGTGCCAAAGTCAGCAGTAGAATTCAGCTGTGTACATTTAGAACGAGCTGTAAGATAAGTTTATGAGCACTGTACGGATGCAGATTGTACAGAAACCAGATGGCCAAATTGTCCTCAAAGTCCTCTGGAGGGTGGTAGCTGACATGAAGCCCCAGGATGAGGAGGTGGGAGGTCTGCTAACTTTCCCGAGGAGCTGCTGGGGTGGATACACGCTCGGGGTGGAGGTGGAGGCTTCCTTGCGGAGGAGGCACGTCACACGAGAGGGGCTTTTCTCAGCAGCCCCAGTGGACCCAGGGGCTCTCCTCCTTCCTTCCACCTTGGCCCTGAGTAATAGTTGGGCACAGGCCAGGGTTCCATTGCTACTTGCTCTTTTTCCCTTACATTCTGCATTCTTGTTGAGCACCAGGAGGACCGCAAAGGGAAGCTAAAGAATTTCTACCCTAGAAAGTACCCAACAGCCCTGACTAGCTGGGAGGCAAGAGGAGAACTCCATGGGTTTCACAGGTACCATCATACCCATGGCGTTATAAAAACAAAAGCAAGCACCCTGAAGCATATTGAATACCACTAGCAAGTGCACCTTCTTAACAGAAGTCAAGTTTACAGGAGAAGTAGGGATTTTGCTCCTGGATGAATGAGCAATAGTGGTACAGGGATACACATTTCTGAGCTGAGCCCCAGCAAGCTGAATGAACGTTCATCTTTCTTCCCTGTTTTTTGTTTTTTTGAGATGGATCTTGCTCTTCACCCAGGTTGGAATGCAGTGGCACAGTCTCAGCTCACTGCAAGCTTCTCCTCCTGAGTTCAAGCAATTCTTCTTTCTCAGCCTCCTGAGTAGCTGGGATTACAGGCATGTGCCATCATGCATGGCTAATTTTTGTACTTTTAGTGGAGATGGGGTTTCACCATGTTGGCTAGGGTGGTCTCAAATTCCTGACCTCAGGTGCTCTGCCCGCCTGAGCCTCCCAAAGTGCTAGGATTATGTGAGCCACCACACCTGGCCTCATCTTTCTTCTCTGAAAGGCCTCCTTTCTGAGCCTTTGTGACCACAACTTGGAGACTGATGTGCCAATCTCAGCCTGTGTTTGTCTTTCTTATGCTCGAGACTAGACAAAGTAGCTTGGTATTAGTGTTCCTCATTTTCACACAGGGAAATCGAGGCTTATATGGGATGAAACTCTCTTTAGGGCACACAGGAGGTGCACTGTAGATCCCAAGAACAGCTACGTGACACACAGAGGCCTTGGTTTGGAAAAGTAAAAAGCCATGTGATCAGCTGACTATGTGGCATCAGACGAATGCACATGAAAACACGGATCTCACCCACCTGAGGAAGGTAGGAAGTTATATCAGCTGTGATGATAGATCTGTATGCTAGGTGCGGTGGCTCACCCCTGTAATCCCAGCCCTTTGGGAGGCCAAGGCAGGTGTATCACAAGGTCAGGGGATTGAGACCATCCTGGCCAACATGGCGAAACCTCGTCTCTGCTAAAAATACAAAAAATTAGCTGGGTGTGCTGGTGTGCACCTGTAGTCCCAGCTACTCAGGAGGCTGAGGCAGGAGAATTGCTTGAACCCAGGAAGTGGAGGTTGCAATGAGCGGAGATTGCACCACTGCACTTCAGCCTGGGTGACAGAGTGAGACTCCGTCTCAAAAAAAAAAAAAAAAAAAAAAAAAAAAATCCGTAGATGCAAAAGGCCTTGGGAAGGAATATCCTATGGAAATGGAAGATATGTCATAGCTTTAGCCTCTTAAGAGTGTATGTGACTTGTCCAAAACAATAAGCTTTATGTTAGCAAATATAAAGAAACTGTAGGGATCTTGCATTTTTCTGAGAGCCATGGGCAAATTCTTGGTAAGAGTTTTCTGGGTTTTTTGTTTTGTTTGTTTTTTTAAAATCATAGTATTTTATTTTGGAGGCCTTGTAGTTTATTTATCTCAGCCACTCCCAAATCTGGCCACATGTCACAGTAATCTGAGGAGCTTTAAAAAATAGGGATGTTAGGCTGGGCGCAGTGGCTCAAGCCTGTAATCCCAGCACTTTGGGAGGCTGAGGTGGGTGGATCACGAGGTCAAGGGATTGAGACCATCCTGGTCAACATGGTGAAACCCCGTCTCTACTAAAAATACAAAAAATTAGCTGGACATGGTGGGACGTGCCTGTAATCCCAGCTACTGAGGAGGCTGAGGCAGGAGAATTGCCTGAATCCAGGAGGCAGAGGTTGCGGTGAGGCAAGATCGTGCTGTTGCACTCCGGCCTGGGTAACAAGAGTGAAACTCCGTCTCAAAAAAAAAAAAACAACAGGGATGTTCAGGGTCAGCCCTAAACATTCTGATCCAGTAGGTCTTGGGGAACACGGGAATCTGCATTTTTACTAAACTCCACCAGTAATTCAGATATGCAGCCAACTTTGTGACCTAATCCAGTCCAGCATTCTATCAGATGTTTCTATCCAGGTTAGAAACCACCTCTGGCTAACTTAAGCAGGAAATGATTTTAGGTAGCTCACCAAACTGGTCAGGAGCCTGGATAATCAGACTCTGAAAACAGGCAGGAGCCAAGGACACTGCTGACACTTGCCATGACCCCTACACTCTTGGTCACTGTAGGTTCCAAAGTCTTTTATTTTTTTGAGGCAGAGTCTCTCTCTGTCACCCAGGCTGTAGTGCAATGGCACGATCTCGGCTCACTGTAACCTCTGCCTCCCAGGTTTAAGTGATTCTTCTGCCTCAGGCTCCAAGTAGCTGGGACTATAGGCACTCTACCATGCCCTGCTAATTTTTGTATTTTTGGTAGAGATAGGTTTCACCATGTTGGCCAAGCTGGTCTCAAACTCCTGACTTCAAGTGATCCACCCACCTCGGCCTCCCAAAGTGTTGGGATTACAGGTGTGAGCCAACGCACCGGGCCAGGTTCCTAAGTCTTTAATGGTAGAAGTTGATTGGCTTCATTTAAGATGTATGCCTGGGCATTATCTGTCAGGAAGCTGAAAGAGAGAGCATCTGCCCCATCAGCTTGTTTAGTGGGGCTCCCCCTTCGCTCATATTGGGATCCCCCTAAATAAGAAGAGTGCTTAGATACTGGACAGCCAAAACAGCAGTTGCCATCTACAGTGTCGCCACAGTCATCAAGACTGTGCTTGAACTCCTCCATTCTTGGGGAGCTCACCACCTTACAGGGTCATCCAATTCTCTCTAAATCTGCCTTCCTGAAATTGCTACCTATTGGCCTTTGGGGTCAAGCCTTTTCCAAAATCTTATATTTGGGGGACACTGAAGAAGAAAACCTTCTGAACTTCCTCTTCTGCCTTTACTTTAAAATCTGAAGCAAGTGAGAGGTGGATTTCTTTTTCCAGGAATTTGGCCCAGAGAGAGTGGGGTAAAATGGGAAGAGTGAAGGGTTGAACCCAGTCCTGGCTCTGACTCCTGGTTGTGCTGCTTATCAGTCATGTGACTTTGGACAGATTGCTTCACAACTTGTGACCCTCAGTTTCCTCATCCATAAAACAAGATACTAATGATGGGGAGCATTAAGCCTGAACATTTAACAAATGTGCTCCCTCCTTCCATCTTTGCACAGAGTGAAACAATATCAGCTGATCATGGGAAGGCAGGGTAGGATGGTGAGGAAGAACAGAGGTGCCTGGAAAGCCTGTTTCTGAGCCCGGGACCCACTCGTTATCTGCATAACCTTGTACAAAATATTTACTGTCTCCTTTGCTCATCTGTAAAGTGAGTACAATGATAGTACCTACATCATAGAGTTGTTCTGAAGACTAAATGAAATAGATGTTAAATGCTTACACGGTGCTTGGCATTAAATAACACTTAAGAAATGTCATATCTTATTATTGATTGGCGGTTGAGGTGGGACCTCATGGTCTGGACGGACCTTGCATCGCTGCCATCTAGGGGAAGTTGCCTCCTTCAGAACAGTCATAGCGCTGCCGTCAGTGCCTGTTAAGAATGCGGTAATGTACATGCTGTAGCAGGGACCATCCAGAAAGCCTCTGAATCGATAGAACCTCCGTGGCTGCTGTAGCTTCGGCATCGCTATCGTCTTTGAGGGCCATTTACCCAATCTACCATGAGAGAGACAGCGGAAACTGATGGAGGAACACGGATCTGTAAGTCCGCAGTAATGATGGCCTCTCTCCTCCTCTGTCTCTTCTCTCCACCCATCTGTTCCCCTACTTCCTTCAAAGCACACACAGACACACACCCCTTTTTCTCCCTCAAAACGGGATAATTAAAAAACCAAAATCCAAACATCCAGCAGAAGTTTATGCCTGAGTCTCAGAACACAACATATGGCTTCCCAGCCATTGCCAGGTTCCGTAAACCACAAAGAGAGAGTCCTCCAGCCGCCACCATGGCCCCTGCGGCTTTGTGACTATTTGCTGACACAGGCAGCATCCCTCCCCCAAGGACTAGAGGGTCACGGTGTTCAACCCCTTGAATTGTATCAAAATTACATTTTCCTCTCTTTTGAAAATGCTCCAGAAACAGAGGAGATTCAAATGCCTTCTTTCCTTCTTGTCCTTGTTTCGGCCCTCTCTTTTCAGTATTAGATTAGAGGCAGTGGGGGCTGTGGAGAGAGGATGCGGAGACAGAATTTCCTGATCATGATGCAGTGTCCCTCTGGGGGGGGGGGCAGAAAAACTGCATGGTAGTAGCAGCAAGCTGGGGCTGGTGAGAGCCCAGAGAGGAAGGGGGATGTCGGCCGCAGAGCAGAGCTCTGAGACAGGGTCTCGCTGTTTCCCAGGCTGGAGTGCAGTGGCTCAGTCATGGCTCACTGCAGCCCCAACCTCCTGAGCTCAGGTGGTCCTTCTGCCTCAGCCTCCCAGGTTGCTGGGACTACAGGCATGTAGCATAATGCCCAGCTAATGTTTTGTATTTTTAGTAGAGACGGTGTTTCACCATCTTGTGCAGGCTGGGTTATTTTTCATTACTATTGCCCAAATCACATGGAGGAATTTTGTCAGATTAGAGTAGAAAGAGTATTCTACCTTATCCCTCCCTCCACAAAACACACACATGTGCCACGAGCTGCTTTTCATCTCTGCCACTGTAGCATTCCTTGCATGACCTCTTGCGTGGGGAGTCGCTGTCGACCTGGAGGCTTGGGACATCGGGATGTCCTTTCACCTTCGGAGGCAAGTTTGCCCGTGGGAGGCCTTGCTCAGAGCTTTCAGTCTGCACTGCTCTGTAAGGAGGTTTGGGTTACAGACCTGTCCTCTGTCCACCTGAGGGCAGGTAATGCAACCACAGACCCAGTTCTGTACAATTCCTGTCTAAGGAGTCCAGTTTAGTTTTCTGAATCTTCAACATCACACCAGGCTAAAGAGGGGAGCCCCAGAAAGGTTTGCTGGAAGGAAGAGAGAGACAGAGCCTTGCCTTTCCTCCTGGTGGAAGCTGTTGGCCACGGCTCCACTAGCCTCATAATTTGGAGATCGTAGATGGAATCATGGTGATTATAGCCTCATCTCCCCTTCTCCCGTCTCGTCCAAGAATTCACGCAGATTGATGCCTTAATTTCCCATAGCACATCTGAGGCCGAGGTGTAAGAAACTGAACAAGACTTTACTAGCAGCTCAGGATCAGGACTACGCTTAGGACCAGCCCATTCTCAGAGGGTTCCCTCAAAGCTACCACTATGCGACAGAGACCTCTCTCCTCCAGTTCCCAGAAAAGTCTTCGAGTTTTGCCAGATTCCCAGGAGTACTAGCATAAGAAAGCAAGGCCCAGAGACATGAAGATTCTCTCTTCTGCTCCTACCTAGGGTCTTCCTTCCAAATGCTCACTGCCTGTCCTCAGAACTGCCACTTGCTGGACTGACTGATAGCGGAAGGGCCAGGTTCCCTCTCTGCCTCTAGGGAAGTGATCCTACCCTGCAGTCCCAGGAGATAATCACGTCAGAATATAGCAGACCTGCAGTAGTGTGAGAGATTTCCTGGCAGTAAGAAGGGGTAGGGAGGAGGATGTCCTTGCCACACCCAGGCTGCCTGGATCGTGTGGCCTCCTCCGCATACATTAGGTGTGGCTGTGGCCATAGATCAATAGAGGGAGAAGCACTGCACGCAGCACAGATACTTGTAAATGTCAATTGCCCTCAGTGGCTATAATTAGTCTCTCTGGTACCCCGTGTTCAGCAAAGGGAGGAAACAGTCCCTTAGAGAGTGTATATTTTCCACCGCTCTACCCCGTGATATCACCACAGGTGCCTTCAGGCTGACCCCAAGTTTCTCTTGTTCTCCAGGAACTGCCGTTAACTGTTGGTGGCAGTTCTGCAACTCTCAGAAGTCACAGGGGCCTGGTCAACCACCAGCAAATGACTTCCTGTTCCCTTCCCCTACTGTCCCCAAACCCCCATGACATTAGGCCAGCCCTTGCCTGGTGAGAATGAATTCAACTGTACGTGGATTTCTCACCCAAGTTTCTTTTCTTTCTTTCTTTTTTTGAGACAAAGTCTCACTCTGTCACCCAGACTGGAGTGCAGTGACACGATCTCAGCTCACTGCAACCTTCGCTTCCTGGGTTCAAGCGATTCTCCTGCCTCAGCCTCCCAAGTAGCTTGCAAGTCACTAAGACAGTGCATGACATGGTGTGCTAATGTTTTAGTATGTTTTAGCCTCTCAAGTGGGCGTACAACACCACGTCCAGCTAATTTTTGCATTTTTAGTAGAGACAGGGTATCACCATGTTGGTCAGGCTGATCTTGAACTCCTGATCCATCTGTCTCAGCCTCCAAAGTGCTGGGATTACAAGCGTGAGCCACCGGGCCCAGCCGTGATGTCTGCAATGGAAAAGAAATGGTTTAGGAAACTTTACATGGCTTGAAACCCTTTAAAAGTCTTTCTTACAATTTTTCTTGTCCCCTTCTTTATTACTCTCTCCTTGTCTTTCCCTTTCATCCTCCTTAAAATAAGTCTCTGAGAGGGAAAAACCTGTGGTTTGCATCATGAGTTCATCAGAACCAGGCCTCTGTGTATCCCATCACATAGGTCAAGGAGCCTCCCAGCAAAGGTAGTAATAATCAGCCTTAGTGGTTTGAAAGATCATTTCATCTGTTTCTCTTCTTGCAAAACCTAACATGTTTTGAAAGAAGATTCTTTAACAATAACATGTCTCAAGTTGTCTATAGTGGCTGTTTCCTCTTCCTATCCTCCTCTTTTCTCTTAAACTTATTTCAATCAGGCTTTTGTCACACTGCCCACCAAAGCTGCTGCCATCCAGGTCACTAATGGCTACAGTATTGCCATATACTGTGAGCAACTCTATCCTCCATCAACAGTGTTGATGCAGGCGATCAGTCCTCTCTCGATGCTGCCTTGAAGACCCTTGGCTTCCAGCCTCTTCTCTCTTGGTCCTCCTACGCCAGTGCCTGCTTCTGCTCTGACTCTTTTGCTGGCTTCCTCATCTCCTCACCTATAAATGTTGGAGAACCCTCGGCTGAAAACCACGGGCCCCTTCTCTTCTTTGTCCAAACTCACCTCCATGGTAGCCTCCTCCAAACTCCTGGCTTTATGCACTATCCATATGCTGACAACGCCTGCGTTTACATCCCCCGCCCAGTCCTCTCGCCCATTTCCCAAACTCCATACTCAGCATCTCCTATGGAATGGGTCCTCCCACAGTCTTGTCATCTCCAATCAGGATAACTCTTTCTTCCAGATGTTCATTCTAACCCCTTGGAATCATCCTCAGCGCCTCACTTTTTCCCTCATCCAGTCCGTTCGCTGCTTCCCCAGGTCCAAATCCCTGGCACTCTCTCTTGCTTGCATTATTGCAGTTGTCTGACAAAATACCTGGTCTCGCTGTCTTGGCTTTTGCTTTTCTATAGTCTCTTCTCATCAGAATAGCTGGAGATCCTTTCCAAGTGTAAGGCAGATTGAATCACTCCACTGCTCAGAAGGACCCAACGTCCTGTATATGACAAAGTAAAATCTAAAGCCTTCATGTCTCTAGGGTGTTCCCTTGCTACCTCTCTGAATCTGTTTCCTAGCACCCTCATCCTTGCCCGTTCAATTGAAGCCACATGGTCTATTCTCTGTTCCTTGAATACCCTACACACGCCACTGCCTCGGGCCTTTGTGCTTGCTCTGCCAGGAAGACTCTTCACACAGCTATCCACAGGGCTCTCCCTCCCTGACTCATTCGTTACCTTTATCTGATCTTTCCATGCAAAAATAGGAATCCCTTCCCACCCTTCCCTGCCTGTTTTTTTCCAAAACACTTATAAGGCACATGTGTTTATTTATTGTCTGTTCCCTCCCTTAGATTATAAACTGCATGAGATCAAAAATCTTTGTATATTTTTTTCTCTACTGTATCTGAGGCTAGAAAAATGTCGGACATGGCCAGGCACGGTGTCTCATGCCTGTAATCCCAGCACTTTGGGAGGCCAAGGCGGGTGGATCACAAGGTCAGAAGTTTGAGACCAGCCTGACCAATGTGGTAAAAAACCCTGTCTCTACTATAAATACAAAAAAAAAAAAAAAAAAAAAAAAAAGAAAGAAAAATGTCTGACAGATGGTAGATGTTCACTTTATATTTGTTAGAAGAATGAATGACTCTAGGTTACTTTCTACAACAGTTTCTGAATGACCAGCCAAGCTCTTTATGGAATTCTGTTCACTTAGAGTAAGTAAATCTTCCACAACACTACAGAGGGTGGGAGTGGGAATGTGGTGGCTGGGAGGACCACTAAATCTTTTTTGCTATAAATTGCTTTCCCATATGATGATATTTACCATACCAGGATTTCGGCTCTAGCTCAAAGCTTGCTTAAGGATATTTGTCAGAATGAGCTTGCCTGAGAGTTCAGTAATTCTCAGGATGGTTTGTTTCCCTGAAAGAATCCTTGTTCAAACACCATCCCTTTAAAAGTCCTTAATCCAGACTGCCTGTTCTGCAGACTCTGGGATGCATTATTTAAAGTTATTTCCAGTGATGCGTGGGTGGGAGGTGGGAGCTACATTTGTTACTTAGTGGTTTCCAAAAGCCTTCCAGGATCCTTCCTTTTTACTCTAGTGAGGTTGCTCACTTTTAACCCTTCTTTCCCAAGTCTCCTAACATAACCTCTTAGGCTTAGTAGTGCATTGGCAAATCTGTTAATGCATTTCACTGCCATTGGGTGAAATTTAGAAACCTGTTACTCCGTTCTTTGGGGATGCCTCTTAGGAGAGGGAGGCTTCTTTTTCTTGAGGATTCAAAGAATGACATTCACAAAAGATACTGTTTATTGGATGAACCAGTTGTATGGACTTTTAAATTCTTTGGAGAATGTTCCTATCTGTAGTATAATGTGTTAGTCATCATACTTTTGAAGAATAAAGACATCGTATTGTATTTGCCCTCTCCCAGGGCCCTGCAACCTTTCACATCTGTTATTTTGTTTGAAGCTCACAAAGCTTCCTGCAGGAGACTTGTTTCACATTTTACAGATGAAGACAGAGGCACAGGGAGGGTAGTGACCCACTGAAAGCGGCTCTTGGTGGATGGCCCATGGGGACCTAGAGCTCCACCCTCATGCTCTCTTGCTTCCTGGTCTTGCAAGACTTTCACTTAAACATTTTGCCTCTCTTAATTACTGATAGGTGGCCTGGTTCTCCCCTGTTCTCCAGAAGCCCAAGTACAAGGGCTCCTGGAGCATCAAGGCCTCAAACACTTGATGCTTGTCTTTTGTTGCAGGGGTCCATTTCTAACTTGCAACATCTAGTTTCTGGTTCTGCTTCTGCCAGCTACTGAGAGAGATAGGAAATGTCTGTGTGTCTCCGGATATTTTGAGACTGTGCTTTGTCTAAGAGAATGCTCAGTGGTAGACGGAATCATCTAGATATCTAAGGAGAACTGCCCTTCCTGAGTTACTTGGTCTCTAAGCTCCAATTTGGTAGAGAATCGAGCTTCTTTCCTGAATATCCATAGTGTGGTCACATTCCTTAGCAATTCTTCACTCACAAGTCTGACAGCTCTAGAAGTTACCCTTTAAGCATAATATTGAGACCTGGTATTTCTTTCACCACAGGGCTATAATACTGCCAACCTTGCACAGAGCTTTAGAAATGTGGTTATGAGAAGCTCCTACAAAGTTTCTGAAAATACAGATTCCTGGGCTCCTCCTGGAGATATTAATTCAGTAGGCTTGAGGATCAGAAATCTAATTTCAACAACAACAACAAAAATTTCCTTTGTCAATTCTGACAATTAACCAGGCTTGGAAACCACTGTTTAGATTACAAAGCCCTTTTGTATACAATATTTCATTTCTTCGTCACAACACATGAGGAAGCCTTTGCAGATGTGACTCAGATATGGTAAAGAACCTATTCTAACTCTCTAAGTGAGTGAAAGGTAGAGCCAAGTCTCTAGCTAAAGCCTTTGTCTCCAAACCTGACTTCATTTCCACTGTGATCTCCCTTGGAGATGCATGCTCCCATCTATCCGTTGCCCCGGGGGTGGTGGTTTCTTCTCCTACTCTGCTTTGCTCACCAGTGAAAGGCCACATTCATCTGTTCTTCCCTGGGAGCAGCTCTAAGCAGATGTGGAGAAGGTAGTGGAAAGGCAGGCCCCAGGCAGGGTCTCAGAGTATCCATTCTTGTCAGTCATCTGGGCCCATCAGGTATCAGTGGCAGGCAGGGACATTCAAGGGATGTTTCAGCCCAGTTCCAAGAAAGAGTTCCAAAGAGCACAGGGAAGAAACCACCAGTCGCTGGCTTAGGGAGTTAGTGGTAAACCTTTCCTCTTTCCATGTGCGTTGTGTTTTGGAGCTAGATCATCATGAAGAAACCTCAAAAATCCTAAGCCAGGGATTGTGGGTTCGAGTCCCACCCAGGGTACCAAAAAAAAAAAAAAAGAAAGAAATCTCAAAAGTCTCAAGTTCCATTGTAATAGGAAGATGGCGGGGTGGCCCTGGGGGTTACTATGGGAAACTTTGAGTGGATTTTCTGGTGCTTCTGGGTGAGAGGATGTCAGCGTGTAGAAGGAACTTGAGAGCAGGGCTCTTCTGTCCTAGCTGGTTCTGTGTCACTGGGAGCTCGCGGCGTTGGAATGTTTACATGGACTTTGTTGGGTGGTCCCCTCAGCCCAGATTCCCAGTGTGGCAGCTCTTCTTCGGAGTTTAGAAATTGGAACCTGGAGGACCTTTGTCTTAGGAATGGGAGTTTGGTTTCTGGTTATTTCATTCATTCGTCTATTGGTAGGTATGACTACATAGTAGTTAAGAGCCTGAGCTCTGGAGGCAGACTTCCCAGATTCCAGATCTGGCGTTGCCACTTACTTTGTAATTGGTGTCGCTGTGCCTCGGTGTACTCACCTTTAAGATCATGATGACACTAGAACATACTTCTTCAGGTTTTGGGGAGAAGCAGTTGAATTATTATGTGTGGAGTGCTTAGAAGTGGGGCAGGTACCTAGAAAGAGCGGCGTAAGTGCTAGCTTCACTGCTGTCTGACAAACATCATGTTCTGGGCCCACCACTGTGCCATAGAGGCAACCACTAGGGGCCCACCTTGCGGGAGGTGACAGTTTACTTGGAGACGGGCTTGGAAACAGACCATTTCTGTGTAAAGTTGCTGTGTGACATGGGAAATGCTGTAATAGAGGAACACTCAGAGGGGCTGTGGGGACAGAGAGGAGAGGCCAGCTGTGTGCCATGGATGGGCTGGGCCAGGCCGGAGCTGGCTTCTTAGAGGAGGTAGTAGCATTTGATCTTAAAGTGTCATTAACAATTCACCAGATGGGGGAAAGGGAAATGCATTCCAGAGAGAGGCAACAGCACACACAGGGCCACAGAGGCATGACAACTCCAGCATGTGCAGGAAATGACAGAAAGTGCAGAATGTGCTTCATGAAAAGGAAGTGGGAGGTGAAGTGGAGAGTCTAGTAAGCGCCATCCTAAGATCCTAAGAATCATAAGCACCATGCCAAGGGATGTGGACTTTGCCTGAGGGAAAGGCACTTGGGACTCACTGGGAGTGTTTGAAGAACGGGCTCAAATTTGTATTTATTTCATTTATTTATTTATTTTTTGAGACAGAGTCTTACTCTGTCACACAGGGTGGAGTGCAGTGGCGCCATCTCAGCTCGTTGCAGTCTCCGCCTCCTGGGTTCAAGCAATTCTCCTGCTTCAGCCTCCCTAGTAGCTGGGATTACAGGCACCTGCCACCACACCCTGCTATTTTTTTGTATTTTTAGTAGAGACAGGGTTTCATTATGTTGGCCAGCCTGATCTTGAACTCCTGACCTCAGGTGATCCACCCGCCTTGGCCTCCCAAAGTACCAGGATTACAGGTGTGCACCACTGCACCCGGCCTCAAATTTGTATTTTAATAAATTACTCTGGTTGCTCTGATGAGCATAGCACCATAAACAAACCAAAAAAAAGAAAGAAAGAAAGAAAGAAAAAGAAACAAACTCGCTGACTTGTCCCTTACCCTTGAAATGTGAGTGCAAGGTATCTTACCATTTCACAGAGGGCGCAGCATCAGCTGTGGTCAGAGAGGCAAGGGTTTGGAAAATGTGGTGCTGATTCTGCCCACGGCATTCAGGGTTCCCCTGAGAAGAGCCCTTTGAGTGTCTGGTCTCCCTTTGGTCTGTAGGTGCAGTAGTAGTCCTATCAGACTCCCTCTCCATAGCTCATCTTTAGACAATGCTAGAGGAGTGTGTGTACTGGATTCTCTGCAAACACAGCCTATTCAGGAGGAAAAGTGAGTCTCCATTGCTTGTTTAATTTTCCTGTAGAATATATTTGCACTTCATTTTATTATTTAACAGGTAACATGCTCGTGGTTCGAAGAACAAAATGATAGGAAGGGTTACACACAGGTTTGCTCTTCCGTCTGTGCTCATCCCTCCTGTTGTCCCCATCCCTGCCGCAAGAAACCATTCTTTTTTTTTGAGACGGAGTTTCGCGCTTGTTACCGAGGCTGGAGTGCAATGGCGCGATCTCGGCTCAACACAACCTCCACCTCCTGGGTTCAGGCAATTCTCCTGCCTCAGCCGCCTGAGTAGCTGGGATTATAGGCACGCGCCACCATGCCCAGCTAATTTTTTGTATTTTTAGTAGAGACGGGGTTTCACCGTGTTGACCAGGATGGTCTCGATCTCTTGACCTCGTGATCCACCCGCCTTGGCCTCCCAAAGGGCTGGGATTACAGACGTGAGCCACCGCGCCCGACCGGAAATCATTCTTAATTAGTTTCTTGGGTATCATTCCAGCATTTCCTTTTTTTCTTTTCATGTCAGATGGGTAATATGCCAACATTGAAACAAGGTTTGAGGGTGGCACATCTCAAACACGCAGATGAACACCCAGTCATTACGCTTATGAACTATAAAAGGATCACCTTCCGGAATTTCTTTTTTCTTCTTTCTTTTTTCTTTCTTTTTTTTTTTTTTTTTGAGACTGAGTCTCTCTCTGTGGCCCAGGCTGGAGTGCAGTGGTGCGATTTCAGCTCACTGCAATCTCTGCCTCCCAGGTTCAAGCGATTCTCATGCCTCAGCCTCCCAAATAGCTAGGATTATAGGCGTGCACCACCACGCCCAGCTATTTTTTGTATTTTTAGTAGAAATGGGGTTTCACCATGTTGACCAGGCTGGTCTTGAATTCCTGACTTCAAGTGATCCACCCACCTTAGCCTCCCAAAGTGCTGGGATTACAGGTGTGGGCCACTGCCCACCCCCAGCATTTCTTTA
Source organism: Saimiri boliviensis (assembly GCF_048565385.1). Taxonomy (NCBI): domain Eukaryota; kingdom Metazoa; phylum Chordata; class Mammalia; order Primates; family Cebidae; genus Saimiri; species Saimiri boliviensis. Next base: position 58,274,353 of record NC_133454.1, read on the forward strand.
TGCAACTATGAGCAAATCAGATTATAGATTCTTCCTGTTTTCCCTTTCACTTGCAGGATTTATCAACAAGGTCTTTGAGAAATAAAAAGTCATACTCGTTAGGGGATTTCTAGCTAGTCCAGTTATTCCTTCCAGAGTGAAATAAAGGAAAGCAAAAGCTTTGCTATGACTTTGTCTCCCTGCTCTGTAAATTAGGGGCAATACTGTCTGCCCTGACTCCCATATGGGAAAGTAATAAGTAATTTCACATTCATCAATCGTTTTGAGCTTTGGGGCAGAAGGGATGCTCAGAGTAGTGTTGTTTTGATGATTTCTCAGCAAAATACTTCCCTCTTGTTTACGGGTCTTAGGGACTTATTTTTTAAAAAGCACTCAGATTGCTAATTGTTAACAAGTTTTTGGGTATTTTTCCTCCCCTCCAGCTCTTCCTCTCAAAGCTTCTGAGACTTAATTGGCAGCCGCAGGCTCTGGCGGGGCCATGTGTGTCTGATTTTAAGCCGCATCCTGCTGGGGACTCCTGCTGCACACATGTGCCAGCAAGTGCTCCCCCGGTATCTGTTGCAAAGTTCTTTCATTTTTTTTTTTTTCCCCCACCACATGTGCTGAGCCACACAGAAGCTTTAAGACTCCAAATCACAGCTCAGCAGTGAGCCAGTGTTGGCTGTAATTAGCTAGAATTGCAAAATCCTGGCCATAAAGACATCATGTCTTTGCTTATTGTGGTGAATTTCCTGCCTTCTCTAAGGGTCGCTGGAGAGCCTCGGAGGAAGGAAGTTGTCTATGAATTGAGGGAGGGGCTAGACTAGAAGATCCCTAAGATGCCTTTACTTCTAAAATTACACTTTAATGACATCTCCTTCAGGGCCCGCCTGTCCCCGCATAGGGAGTGGACCACCAGGCCCAGCAAGTCCCGAGATGCGCACCAGGAGACAGGGACAGGAGGCTGTTGCCTCGACACCACCGAACCTGGTTACTGTTTTGAACGGGATTTGGTTTTGTTTTGCTGGGACGCTTCCTGGAAGTCTTTTCTTGAGGTAGTGTGTTTATCTGGTTTCTTAGGTAGAGCATGAGGCTGTTTTCTCTCAGATGGGGACTTGGCAATGAGGAACTCAGTTCTGGGCCATGATTCAAAACTTGCCAGCTTTGTGAATTCAAGAAATCCTTGTTCCCACCCAAAGAGACTTTGAACGGTCATTTTGCCCTCCCAGCACAGCTGGGCTGGATAGCAGCAGCGGCCCAGTCCATATTCTGAAGGCTCCTAGCCTTTACCTAGAGGAAATCCACCTCACTGGGGACCCTCTCCTGCTCCGTAGTTTTAGCCCATCTTATTATTATTATTATTATCATTTTTAGAGATGAGGTCTCCTGTGTTGCCCAGGCTGGTCTCAAACTGCTGGGCTCAAGCAGTCTTCCTGCCTCAGCTTCTCAGGGTGCTGGGATTACAGGCGTGAGCTCCACACCCGGCCTTAGCCCATCTTGAGGTGAAACTTTGCAGTTGTTCTCTGCGCGTCTGCATGGGTGTCCTAGGTGGATTTCAGGAGGATGCAGAGTCATTGAGTTTACACGGGGAACATTTAGCTGTCTGCATCGTTTCTGTGGGCTTCACTAGGCTGACCCTGGAAAGGACTCTGGATACCAGTTGGGGGATACTCCTTTTTGCGAATTGGCACAGACATCCTTCTGACTTTTCTTTGTCCTAGGACCACTCTTTATGGTGTTGCTGTTGAAGCAGGTCGGGGGATTGGGAATGAAGCATAGCTGACAGGGTAAAGCTTGAGGAGCAGGAAACCCATAGTTGGGGGCCCCCAGTCCAGTTCCTTTACCTTAGGTCTGAGCTGTTAAGACCCATAGCTACTTCTCTTATAATTATCTTTTTTTTTTTTTTTTTTTTTTTTTTTAAAGACAGGGTTTCACCATGTTGGTCAGGCTGGTCTTGAACTCCCGACCTAAGGTGATCCGCCCGCCTTGGCCTCCAACGTGTTTGGATTACAGGCATGAGCCACCACACCTGGCCTCTCTTATAATGATCCAACTTTTATTCTCCCTATTTCAGTGTTAGACTCTCCAGGGAGATATTTTTTTTTTCTTTTTTTAATTCTTTATTTCTTTTTTAAAGTACACTGACACACAGATCCAGGGAGATCTTTGTGATTCCCCAGCCTAGCGTGGTGTCTGGCTTATTGTAGATGTTCAAGATTTGGTTGTTAGATTAGGTACCCCATTCAGCAACATTTACTGAGTGTCTAGAATGGGCTTTGTGCCATGCTAGAACCTGGTGATGACAAATCTGATACAGCCCCTCCCATAAACAATTTATCATCTAGGAAGAGAGACCTCTGTGTGCTTCCAACATCTAGCACAGTGGCAGAAACAAAGTCATTTGGTGGCTTGTGAGCTTAGAGTCATAAAATGTCAGAGCTAGAGGGTCTTAGGGATTGTTAAGTCCCTCCCTCTCACTTTGGATGTCAAGAAACTGATTGGTCAGAGACTTGCTCAAGGCCACACGGTCAGACAGGGATGGAGAGAGTGCTCAGCCTGCTGTCCCTGCTTTTGGCTCTTTCTGTCGCCCCATGCAGCTTGTCTTTGGCCTTTAACTAGAAAGATCAAATCGTGAAAAGTAGAGGCAGTACCAGAGAGAGCAGGAACCCACTTTCATTGCAGATCTACTGTGGCTCAGTGACCTAAATCCTGGGAGGACGGGGAAGCTCTGGATGGTGGCTCTAGGACTGGGACTGCAGAGTCAGTACTCCAACGCCACAGGGGCTCGGCTGCCTGCGGTTCTCACCGAGACTTCATTCTCCAGAGGCCAGAAAGCCCTGAAGATGAAGGCTCATCACTTCTGGTCTTGTGGCCCTGTTCAGCTGAGATGCCACGTGGTTCTCGTTGAAGGGAAGGCATGTGAGAGTCCCTGGCGCCTGAGCCACACACTGGGGCTTTCCATCCTGCTGAAGTCAGGAGTTGATTGACCCTGATTCAAACAAACTGATTGGAAAAAAGACATTTTTGAGACCACCAGGGGAAAATGAATGTGGATTTGATATTCGATGATACTAAAGAATGATTATAAATATTAGATATGATAAAGGCAAGTGATTATGTTTAAGATAAAACAATCCTTATCAGTTTGAGATGCATGCTAATGTCTAGGTTATTTTTAAATACTCTAGGGAAAATAAATAGATTTTTTTTTTTTTTTTTTTTTAATAAAGACGGGGTTTCGCCATGTTGGTCATGCTGGTCTTGAACTCCCGACCTCAGGTGATCTGCCTGCCTTGGCCTCCAAAGTGCTTGGATTACAGGCGTGAGCCACCGTGCCTGGCCATAAATAGATCTTTATAACTATTTTGGAGTAAAATGATATGATATCTGGGATTTGCTTTAAAATAATTCTGGGCACAGTGGCTCACACGTGTAACCCTAACACTTTGGGAGCCCAGGTGGGAGGATCACTTGAGCCCAGGAGTTTGAAAGCAGCCTGGCAACATAGCAAGACCCAGCTCTACAAAAAATTTAAAATGTTACACAAGCAGTTAGCGTCATACCTGAGGTCCCAGCTACTTGGGAGCCTGAGCTGGGACAATCGGTTGGGCATGAGAGTTCGAGGCTGCAGTGAACTGTGATCATCCCCGTGCACTCCAGCCTAGGTGATGGAGTGAGACCCTGTCAGAAAGAAAGAAAAAAAGAAAGAGGGGGAGGGGGAGAAAGAAAGGTGGGGGAAGGGAGAGGAAAAAAAGAGAAAAATAAAAAAAGGCCTGGCGTGGTGGCTCACATCTGTAATCCTAACACTTTGGGAGGCCGATGCAGGTGGATCACTTGAGGTCAGGAGTTCAAGACCAGCGTGGCCAACACAGTAAAACCCCATCTCTACAGAAAATACAAAAATTAGCTGGGCATGATGGTGTACACCTGTAATCCCAGCTACTCAGGAGGCTGAGGCAGAAGAATCGCCTGAACCCAGGAGGCTGAGGTTGCAGTGAGTCCAGATGGCTTGGTGGCTGTGGAAGAAGTGGCTTCCACAGACATGACGGGGTGTGGGTGACATCACACAGATCCTTGAACAGTTGCACACCCATGGAGGGGTTCTGGCCTTTCCGTGTGTCCTCTAAGAGATGCAGTGGCCAAGGTGAACTCCATGCCATCCTTGCTGTTTTCCACTCACGTTGTTAGACTATCTCTGTTTCAGGTCAGCCTCCTCAGACCCCCAGAGAGGCCCATCCTAAGCCAACCCCCTCACAGAGCTGTAGGGCCAACACTGCAAGTCACTGCACAACTGAGCTTGCCTTCTTAGCCCGCTGTGATGCAAGTGTCTGGATTCTTACTCACCTTCTGTCCTTGTCTGGTCCTCCTTCCTTTCTCTTCCTGATAGCGGAACCCTCACTACCTCTACCCCCTAAGGCTACTGCCATGTCTGCAATCTGATAGTCTCTACAATGTGATTATACTATTACAGTGGTCCCTCCTTATCTTCGGGGGATACTTTAAGACCGCCAGTGGATGCCTCAAAGTGCGGATAGCACCAGACCCAATTGTGTCAGTCGGATCCTCTTTCTGGTCATGTCTTCCACTCACAAATTTAATACCTTTTCCATCCTAACTAAACAATTATTATGCACTGTGGCTATTAACTGGTGCACTTTGAGGTGAGGCAGCAAAACCAGCACAAATTTCTTCTTCCTTCTTCACAATTTCACGGAGGGAAAATGACTTCTTAACGTAGACCTCAGTGACTTCTGCATGCAATTTTTTTTTCTTTCATTATTAAGTTGAGAACTTTCACCTTTTCACTTAAACAAAGCACTTTATGGCTTCTCTTTTGGGATATGCAAATTGCCAGCATCACTACTCTGGCGTTTTGGAGCCATTGTAAAGTAAAATAACAGTGATGTGAATATAAGCGCTGCAGTACTGGGACAATTGGTCTGATAACCTAGACGGCTCCTAAGTGACTAACAGGCGGCGCGTGCAAACAGTGCAGATACGCTACTGCATCCACAGTATGTATCCAGGCTAGACGAAGGGATGATTCATGTCCCTAGTGGAATGGAGTGGGATGGCTCGAGAGTTGATCATTGCTACTCAGAACGTCACACAATTTGAAACCTGTGGGTTGTTTATTTCTGCAGTTTTTCTCTTAATATTTTTGGACCACAGTTGACCACTGGCAACTGAAACCTTGGAAAGTGAAACCATGGATAAGGCAGGACTGCTTCACTAGTTAAGTTTAAGTTTGTTTAAGCACTCACTACTGTGGTTTTTGTACCCAGGCCTATCCTAGCCTACAGCACTCCATTCTAGTCTTCCCATGGCCACATTCTTTAGTACAGAGTGAAGAGTTCTTACTTCCAAGGAGACATGCATACTTGGAGCCTATGTGTCTCCCACCCTGACAACACACACACACACACACACACACACACACACACACACACACACACACCATACTCTGGATTTTAGAAACACAAATGACTGGGAACCTGCTTCTGGGGTCTCTCCCCCATCTCCAGCCTCCCGAAGACAGACAGCCCTAGCCCCGAGGATAACAAAAGAGCTTCTGTTTGTGGGGCTGTGGACACAACTTTGACATATTCTTGGGGTATCCACATGCATACATGTGAGGACCCTCCTAGTACACAAGGAAGTCAGGATCTGAGCTAAAAGCAGATAGAAGCAGACCACAGGAGAAGAGATAGGGCCGGCCGGCTGCTGGCTCTTCCCAGGCTGCCATACTCTGGCATACAATGCCAAGAAGTCTGTACCTCTAACCAGCTTGTTATGAAAGTATATTGGCCAAGGTAAGAGGCTAAGGCGTATTTATGAATTGGTTTGCTTGATTTATTTTTTGTAAACATTTAGACATTGGTGTGTGGGGTGGGGGGCCTCTCTTTACACTCTTGGACAGGCTCTGCACATTGTAAGCATCTATTTCCTAATGGAGAAACAGGAATTTTGCTCTGGCTGGACTTCATCTTGCCTTAAGGAGGGCTTGTGTTCTTCCATGGTATTTCCTGCAACTTGTAAAATACAACTTGTAAAGTCCTATTGTAGTACCACGTATTTCCTGTGTTTATAATGGAGATGAAATCATGGTTTGTCTTTCCACCACCCATCTTTCCATTCCCAACAGCTCTCAATTACATAAGCTAACAAGCTAATTAAAAATAACCTTAAAGTGAGGACACTTGTGTAACCAACAACTTTATGAGAAAAGGTTTCCCCTGGAATTTACTGTGCTCATCCAAAGGGACCGGCAGTGTTCTGGATCCTAATCAATAGATGTTATCATAAAACACAAAAAGGTGAGCTTTGTTTTAAATTGCAGTTTCCCAGAACGGCTCTTCCCATTCAAATAGTGGCAGAACCCTACCTGCCTTCCTTCCCTCCAGTAAAATGTTGTTCTCTCTCTCAATGAATTAATCATTAAAATTCCTGGCTTGTTGTGGTGTACCCATCACCATACCTATATAATATCAAGCAGAAAGGTTTTGAAGGCCTTTTGGGATATCAGAGCAAAGGTCTCCCCACCCAGCGGATCATATAATTGGCTTTTCTCTCTCTAAAGACTCAAAGCCTTTATGCTAAACAGAAAATGCAAAAGGTCTTTGGACATGAGGGGGTGAGTGTAGGGGTGGGCTGTTGGCTTTATACACAGGAGAAAATGTTTCCCTCCTTTGCTAAAGAAGACTACCCTTAGCATCTCACTCCATCTCAAACCCGATTAAATTTTAACTCAGATCACCATGAATGCAAAGTGCTTTCTTCAAGCTCCGTTATTTCTGGAGCTCCCCGGTGTCCAGTTTAATAAATTCTTCAGGGAAAGATGTCTGGCAGTGATTGGATGAAGGTATTGACTTTGGAAAGGAGAGTCTTAACATCAACAAGTATGTCAACGATAAGTCACTAGAAACAAATCCCAGCCATCCAGTTCGCTTGTTTATGTGGCTCAGGCGCCTCTCGCCAAAGCTTGGCCCATATCCAAGTTTCACATCAGTAATTCCTGCCATTCAACATGTTTGGCTTTTGTTTCTTAATGGGTGTTGACAGACAAGATCTACTTCCCACAACCCTCCATTCTCAGCTGCCTTCATTGATGCATTCATTCCACAAATGTGTTGAGTAGCCCTGGAGTCTTTGCTTTACAGAGACCCATGGATATGTCAGCAGATTATTATTGTAATGGTAAGAGTATATGATAATAGAGGTATGTATAGTACTGTATGAACTCAGAAGAAGTAGTGTCTTGTCTTATCGAAGAACTAGAATTTCTTAGAGGATGACAGTTGACTTGTATCTTGAATGATGCATAAGAGAATTTACAGCAGATTTGGGAAGTCAAAATATGTCTCTTCTCTTTCTTTTTTTCTTTTCTTTTCTTTTTTTTCTTTTTTGAGATAGAGTCTCACTCAGTTGCCCAGGCTGGAGTGCAGTGGTGTGATCCTGGCTCACTGTATCTTTTGCCTCCTGGGTTCAAGCAATTCTTGTGCCTCAACCTCTTCGCAGCTGAGACTACAGATGTGCACCACCATACCTGGATAATTTTTTTTTTTTTTGAGATGGAGTTTCGCTCTTGTTACCCAGGCTGGGGTGCAATGGCGCGATCTCTGCTCACCACAACCTCCGCCTCCTGGGTTCAGGCAATTCTCCTTCCTCAGCCTCCTGAGTAGCTGGGATTACAGGCACGCACTACCATGCCCAGCTAATTTTTTGTATTTTTAGTAGAGACAGGGTTTCACCATGTTGACCAGGATGGTCTCGATCTCTTGACTTTGTGATCCACCCGCCTCGGCCTCCCAAAGTGCTGGGATTACAGGCGTGAACCACTGCGTCCGGCCCTACCCAGATAATTTTTTATATTTTAAGTAGAGACAGGGTTTTGCCCTGTTGGCCAGGCTGGTCTTGAACTCCTGACCTCAGGTGATCTGTCTGCCTTAGCCTCCCAAAGTGCTGGGATTACAGGCTTGAGCCACCATGCCTGGCCAAAATTGAATGTCTACTCCCTTGAGATTTGTACTTCAAAAGCTGTTGGTTTTCATGAGCACAGAAGGAGGGCTTGTAACCTGGTGATCAGCTGTGTGGGAATTATCAACAGCTCCAATGAAGAGAGAGACAGTGAAAAGAGCTCGGTGTGGCTGAGCCAGAGGAAAGGACTTGGCCTGAGCAGATGGGGATTCCCAAGGGGAAAGGAAGAGGCTCAAGGTCAGAAGCCACTGTGCTCTGACCCTACGTCTTTGCTTGAATGGTGTTCATAGATTTACTAGCTGTTGGTGGCTTCCATTGTGCCACTGGGGTGAGAACTGGCTGTCCAGAAAAGCCAGCTGGGAGGGACATTTGTGAGCAATCTGGCTTAGCTCGGCATCCTGAAGATGTAGTGTGCTTCACAAGCAAGCAGCACTCCAACAACCGCCTTGGTTTACATCTTGAAATAAGTCCTCATCACTGGCTGAGCATTTTAAGATGCAGCTTTCATCAAGAAAGTTTCATTAAAGCAATCCCAGTAGAGTAAATAATCATTTTCCCCCCTTATCAGATGTGCTTGTCTTACAGAATCATGAAGAGTTTAATCCTTACTTTTTAAGCTGTATCTTAAAAGAAAGAAACAAAGAAAAAAGCCCTAGAGAAGTGATCCTGTGTCTGGGTCAAAACGTTTCCCTCTGCATTTTCAGATCCGTCTTTTCTAGGTCACCATTGCTCTTTATGGCTCTCCTTATCACAGTTTTTTCTAACTTCCTGTTTCCTTGCAAACTTTATATAAACTCATCTTATTTTTACTTAAGCCATTCAGAAGTGAACTTTTCCCCTTTTTGGAGGCCAGTAATTTTTCTGCAACTTATTATTATTGCACACATGAGGGTCAGAGTTATTTTAAATGTTTTGACAACCTTCAATTATTTGCACTTAAGGGGTTGAGTAGAGAAGAAGAACTGCATAAATTCCAAGCAAAATGACATTAGAGCAATCACATGGATAATACCCAATAGCATATATTTCTTGTTTGTTTATTTGCCCTTGGAATGTACTTAAAATAGTATATTTAGCACATCAAACTGCTTCATTTGCAATTCTTATACTAGACGGGCAATGAAATTTACAGTTCCCAACATGTGGGTAACAGAAAGCTAGTGCAATGTAACTCTTTCCTAACAAGAACAGCTTTTCACAAAGATAGGCTAAATGCACACCTTTCTAGTTAAGGAAAGAAATACAGGAAGGCCTGTTCCACAAACCCGATTCACAAAGACCTAGAGCTCATTCCTTTAGTTATGAAACATTTGTTGAGCACCTAATGTGTGATAGATGCCAGAGAGTCAAAGAAGAAAAAGACATTTCCCTGTCTTCTTTGGGTTCCGTAAAGGAACACACAGTTTGGCAAATGCCCAAGGAGATCTGAGAGTCCCTAGTCGCAACAACTAATTCTACCATGTTTCACAGAGAAATATTTCATCTGGACATAGAGAAGTATGTATGTAGAAGACATCTATCTGCTTGCGGAAGTGGGGAAGCAGAGTTCCAGGCAGAGGGCCCAGCATGTGCAAAGGTAAAGAAGAAAAGGTAGTGAGGATGGGAGAGTTGAGGGTTGTGGGATATAGGGGGCACGAGAGCGAAGTGGTGGGTTGAGCCTACAGGGATAGATTTGGGCACCACCGTGGAACATCTTGAATGCCATCTGAAAAGGATTTTATGTGAAGGTAACCAGGCCCTGAAAGTTGAAGCAGAGATAATACGGTTACGTCTGAGCTCTGGAATACCTGACAGCAATGTGGATGGTGTATAACATGGGAGAAAAGATGAAACCAGAGCAGACTTGTCAGGTAAAGAGATAAAGATATTCTGGCCCAAGACAGCAGAGGTTCAGAAAGGGGAAAGGAAGTGCAGTTCAGCCTCATTTAGGATGCTTTGGTACCTGACAGAGAAAGGCAGAGAAGTCCAGAATGTTTCCTAACTTCTTGTTATTTCAGCTTTGTGCCCGTTCTCCAAGTGCGCAGATAAAAACATCTACTACTAAAGTCCAGCTCCCGCTGCTTCTCAGTGTTCTTCCATTTCCTTTCAGAACTGTGTAACACACCCCTAGAGTTTTTTTGCTACACAACCTCATTCTATATTCTGACACTTTTAGGTCTGAGAACTACAAGTTCTCAGCATGGGCATCATGCTAGGAGATAAGACATGCGGAAGGAAGACCTGGTTTTTTTTCTCCAAGAAGCTCATAAGCTTGTAGAGGAGAGAGACAGATAAAACTCTAAATACTAATTCAGGCCGAATGAAAACAAAAAGGCTAGGGGACCGCAGAGAGAAGGCTGGGAGAATTCGGGAGTTCATGTAGAAGGTGGGTGTTGAGCGAGGCTCCTCATTCTTACTGAGCATCTACCTCATGGCCTGTACTACGCTTAGTGCTGAGAACAACAGGCTAACATGCACACATGATGAGAAGGAAGACACACATCAGATAAGTAATTAGCTACAAGCAGAATGCATGCTGGGAAGAAATGCAGGGTGTCATGAGAATGCGTAATTGGGAGATTCAAGGAAAAGGAAGCTGAGTGTGGTGGCTCACACCTGTAATCCTAGCTACTTGGGAGGCTAAGAAGAGAGGATTGCTTGAGCCCAGGAGTTTGAGTTCAGCCTGGGCAATGTAGTGAGACCCTGTCTCAAAATGAAATGAAATGGAAGATCAAGGAAAGCAACATAGAAGATTTAAGCTAAGACATGATACGTGGGCAGAGATATTAGTATAGGGAAGGGGAAGAATGTTCCTGAAGAAAGACTGCATGCCCACTTGCTCAGCTGTGAGAAAATGTGGCACGTTCAAGGAGCTGAAAGAAATCTAATGTTGCTGGAAGAGGGTAGCCTAACGTAAGCCAGGGAAGGGCCAGAAAACAGAGCATGCAGGAAGTTTAGCCATGTTAAGATTCTGCAGCTTTATCCTCGAGGAAATGGGGAGCCACTGGGATGTTTTAAGCAGAAGAGTGTATGATTATTATTGTATATTTGGAGAATAAATTGCAAAGGGCAAAGCTGGAAGCAAGAGATCTGTTAAAGCTGCTGGAGTAGTCAAAGTCAGGGGTGATAGAGGCTTAGCACAGAGAGGAGATAGCGGATAAAGAGAACCAATGCCTAAGAAATGTAGGAGGCACGCATGGACAGGGCTTAATGACGAATTAGAGACGAGAGAAAGAGAGAAGTCAAGGATGGATCTTAGGCTTCTAACATGGGAAATTGCATGGATGCTGTGCTCTGAACCAAGAGCATCTGGAAAGAAGCAAAATTGGAGGGGAAAAAAGTGAGTTCAGTTTTTGAACACATGAGGCTTAGTGCAAGCAAGGTGTTCAAGTGGAGATATCCAGTAGGGAATAGGTCAGAAAGCCCAAGGATTGAGCAGGAGAAACTGGAGGGACCTGGAGACTAAGGGCACCCTTAGCATGTCGAAGCCGGAGGCATAGCCCAGGGAGTAACTGAGATTACTCGGAGAGAATGAGTAGAATGTAAGGAGAAAGACTGGACAGATTCCTGAGGAATATCAGCAATTAAAATGCCTGAAGAGAAGTCAGAGTTTACAAAGGAAACTGAATAAACCACCAGAGAAAAGGGCAAAAGAAAAACAAAAGGCGCATAATCAGGAAAGGAAAAGTAGAGAACAGAAGGAGGGTCCGTAATGGGAAATGCTGTTGAGAGGTCAGCAGACACTAGTCCCATTGAATAGAGTGTGATGACTCAGATGCTCACTGCTACTTACAAAGTGACCTTAGATGGGTTATTAATTTTACACGGAGCCTCATCTAGAAATTGGAATGGTTGCTCTGTATTTAGATTGACATCTAAATAAATGTTCAGTAAATCTTAGCCATTATGGCATGAATAACTGTTAGGGACTTTGTTAGTGGGGAAGTGCCAAATTAGAGTGACTTAGCTGAAAGGGAAAGTGACATTGAGCACTTGAGAGAGGTTGTTTAAATGCAAAGAAGGAGTTCCAGGGAAGAAGAGATAGAAGATAGAGGAGAAGACAGCTTTCAATGGGAATAAAGTAAAGCAACACGGAAGGACGGGCATGGCAAGAAGCCTGAGGCATGGTGATACACAGCATGGCAACAGGTCAAGTGCGATGGTCAAGAAGAGGCAAGAAGAGCTGAGCCTGCAGAGAATGTTACATTTGTGAATTTGAATATTTGAATTTTGCTTTGTGGATATCAGGGAACCGTGGACAATTTTAAAGGAGAGGAAAGGTTTTGTTTGGTTTTGTTTGTTTTTGAGACAAGGTTGGAGTATGGTGGTGTGATAACAGCTCACTGCAGCCTTGAATTACTGGCCTCAAGGGATCCTCCTGCCTCAGCTTCCTGAGTAGCTGAGACTACAGTGTGTGCCACCACACCTGGTTAAATTGTAAATTTTTTGTAGAGACGGGGTCTCACTATGTTGCCTAGACTGAGGAGTGGAAAGTTTAACTCAAACTGTTTTAGAAAAAGTTTTCTTTTCTTTTCTTTTCCTTTTTTTTTTTTTTTTGAGACGGAGTTTAGCTCTTGTTACCCAGGCTGGAGTGCAATGGCGCGATCTTGGCTCACTGCAACCTCCGCCTCCTGGGTTCAAGCAATTCTCTTGCCTCAGCCTCCTGAGTAGCTGGGATTACAGGCATGCGCCACCATGCCCAGCTAATTTTTTGTATTTTTAGTAGAGACGGGGTTTCACCATGTTGACCAGGATGGTCTCGATCTCTCGACCTCGTGATCCACCTGCCTCGGCCTCCCGAAGTGCTGGGATTACAGGCTTGAGCCACCGCGCCCGGCCTCTTTTCTTTTCCTTTTGAGACAGAGTTTTGCTCTTGTTGCCCAGGCTGGAGTGCAATGGTGCGATCTCGGCTCACTACAACCTCTGCCGCCTGGGTTCAAGCAATTCTCCTGCCTCGGCCTCCAGAGTAGCTGAGATTACAATCATATGCTACCATGCTTGGCTGATTTTGTATTTTTAGTAGAGACGAGGCTTCTTCATTTTGGTCAGGCTGGTTTCAAACTCCCGACTTCAGGTGATCGGCCCACCTCGGCCTCCCAAAGTGCTGGGATTACAGACGTGAGCCACTGCACCCAGCCTAGAAAAATTTTTCTAACAGTAGAGAGAAGTAGTGATTATAGAGGAGAAAGATTTAGATAAGAGCTGTCCACAGTGTGTTGCTGGTGGAGGAATTTTAATAAAGAGCAAAAAAATCACTTGTAAGCATTTAACCTCGGCTAGGTCACTCAACCTCATCAAGACTCAGTTTCTCCACTAGTAAAATAGGAATAATAATATTTATCTCTGAGGTTCTTTTGGGCATTGCATTTATCAAGTACCTAGTATAGTGCTTGGCATACAGTATTCTTCTCACTATCCTCCTCCTAACAGCTCCACGCTCTTGGAGAGTATCCATGGTTGGATATCCAAATGTCTTGGTCTCCTCTGATTTTCAGGAGACATAAATTTGCTTCGTAACTTTGCAATACTGAAGGAAAACCACAGTCTTGTCTTCTGCAAAGTTTCCTTCCAAGTGTAGGGCTAAATTTTCATCTCTGCTCACTCTTTGATTTGGCAGATTGACTTAGTTCATTTGCTATGTACCAAATTGTCTTGATCCAAGAGATTTTGTGTTTGGGGCTGGGCAGTGGTCCAAAAATGTCACTTTCCCATTAAACTTTAAGGGACTTACTTACAAACAAGGTGGGTAATGCATCCCTTGGACAGATGGCACAACCCTGAAGCCACTGCCCTAATTTCTTCTTCAGGGTTCTCCTTTTAACCTGTCTTCTATGATATCTGACTTGGTTAAATTCATGTCCACCCAGAAATAACTAGTTTCTGGAAAAACTGTAATATGGATTGTATTTCTGTAAAGCCATATGTTCCATACATCCTGACGTCCTCACAGATGCCATTTGATTCCATTTTGTCATATTCATTTAATAAATATTGAATGTCTGCTTGGTGCCTGGCATCTGCAGTGCAAAGAGGGATGAGATTCAGTTCTGCACTCTGAAGGATCCCATATTTTGTGGCAAAGCAAGATCTAAAGACATAATTCCAGTAGACCGTGGACAGGTTAATTTGGAGCTACTAACTGGCTATCATGAGGGTGGAGAATGGGAGGTCACAAGAAAGTTTCAGCAAATCTGGCATTTGAACTGCATCTTGAACTGTGAACTGGATCTTCCCAGGTGAAGAAAAGGGGATGGGCTTTCCTGTTTCCTGATGAAAGAACATGTACTTGAAAGAGAATGGCTGGCTCTGAAAAGGGTGAACCGTGAGTTGTCTGAGGATCAGGATGCCAGCAGCGGTTTACTGAAAGCACATGATATGTCGTACATGGTGCTAGGTGCTTCTTGTTTTTTTTCACTTGAGGCACACTGCAGCCAGATGAGGCAGGTCCTATTGTTATTCCCATTATACACGGGATATCACTGCTGCTTAGAGAGGTTGAACAGCTTGCCCATAACAGAGTGATAAGCTATAATTTGAATATAAACCATCCTGTACTCCTGAGTCTGTACTTGCAAGCCACCCTGCCATACCAGATGTGTGCAGCCCATCGGTGTGCATGGGTGTGGGTGAGGGGGCAGGCTGAAGGCAGAAAGGTAAATTGAAACCATTTTTGAAATACTGAACACAAAGATAGAGGTTGCTGTGGACAAACATCTCCGCATGTTCATTTTTAATAAAAATTCACTATAGCCGGGCGTGGTGGCTCAAGCCTGTAATCCCAGCACTTTGGGAGGCCGAGGCGGGTGGATCACGAGGTCAAGAGATCGAGACCATCCTGGTCAACATGGTGAAACCCCCTCTCTACTAAAAATACAAAAAAAAAAAAAAAAAAAATTAGCTGGGCATGGTGGTGCGTGCCTGTAATCCCAGCTACTCAGGAGGCTGAGGCAGGAGAATTGCCTGAACCCAGGAGGCAGAGGTTGTGGTGAGCCGAGATCGCGCCATTGCACTCCTGCCTGGGTAACAAGAGCGAAACTCTGTCTCAAAAAAAAAAAAAAAAAAAAAAAAAATCACTATATTACTTTTAAGTGAAACAGAATCCATTATTCAGACCATTTTTTTTTGGCAAGAGTCCTGCTTTAGCAGGACATAATTGTGTACATTAAATGGGGATTAGAGTTAGTAATCTAACTAAAAACAAATTGTTCTCAGGGATTTTGATTCCTTTTTACTTGAAAGTGCATATTGACATAAAATGAATGCTCTCCTCTTGGTAAGACCCAATTATGTAAAAGTAATTTCAAGTTATTAGCTCTTTTTACCTTAAGAATGACAAAACTTATTTTTTTTATTTAAAAATTGAGGAATTCAGAACCTAATAACCTCTCAGCTAGTTTGAAGACTAAAGCTGTGATGCGATTCAGATTTTATAAGATCCTCACAGAATAAAATCTTCAATTTACTCTCAGTTCATAGAATATTTGCATGTTTGGCTCTTTTCCTTCACAACAAATATTTAAAACTTTCAATTTGATCTTAAATGAAATGTATCCATGAAGTGTTTCAAACAGCAGAAACAAACCAAAACCCACAAAGATGTAAATCGACAAAAATAGCACTCTTTCTGTTGGCTGTTTACCAATAAATGAAGGTTCGGGTTCATGTTAGAAC
Organism: Saimiri boliviensis; assembly: GCF_048565385.1. Lineage (NCBI taxonomy): Eukaryota > Metazoa > Chordata > Mammalia > Primates > Cebidae > Saimiri > Saimiri boliviensis. The sequence goes on from NC_133454.1 coordinate 58,289,959, forward strand.
CCAGTGAATGAGCAAAACCAGAGGTTGTGTTTGCTTCATTTCGAGCCCCTCCCTTTAAGATCTAAGTCAGTTCACATAGTGGTCAGTGAACATCCCACTCCACAGGAACTGTGTGAGTGTTCAAATACTCCAAGCCTGAAATCCTCGCGGGTCTCCTGGCTGACACATTTGGTTTATGAGGCCCCATGATGCTTTGCTTGGGAGAATACAGACCCATCAGCAGCAAGGCGTCCAGCTGCTCCTCTTCCCTCCCATAAGGCCTTTACGACAGCCAGGCCCCAGAAACTTGAACTTTCTGAACTTGGGTGGCCAGGCTGCTTCAGAGCCTCTTCTGGAGTCAGCAACCCTCCTTTGCTCTTCCCCCTCCCTCCCACGGGTTCTGCTTCCTGGACACGTCTGCTGACTAAGGAAACCAGCCTTGAGCAATTCCTTAGTATTTCACCCAACCCAAGCAGTCCAACCCCTCTAGGACGACTCCCCTCCCCTTTTTATAGATCGCTTCTGGAACCTGGGTCACTCTCACTACTCCTGAGATGAGATTTAGCCTCTCTGGTCTGATGGTGGAGCAGAATCCTGAGAACCCCGCCCTACCTCCCCACAAAGCTAGCTCAGTGGCAACGAAATCTGGAGTTGGACACAGTCCAGGGTCATCTCAGGCATCCGCTTCCTCCAGGAAGATTCTTCCTCACTTGTCAGTCAGCGAGACTGCATTTGGTCATAGTCTCTGACCTCATGGATTATTCAAGCCTGGAAGGGTCAGGAGAAGCTTTTTAGAAAAGGGTGGGACTTGGAGAAAAAGAAATTTGGACAGTATTGCAGACGGAAGAAGCAAACCGAGCCAAGAAGAGCAAGAAACTCTCCCAAGTACAGGAGTCTCTCATTTCAGTCTTGAAGATCTCCAGGAAAGGAAATTCCAGGGCTTCCCCTGAGTCTAACCCATCCTTTTTCCTAAGACCTCTGATGCTCCATTTTATGGGTCCCAGCTGTTAAATACGTAAAACCTAAAAGGAAGAGGGCCAGGAAAAGGTCATGGTTTGCCACAGAAGTGCTAGCCTGGCGGAAAAAGCCATTCTGGGCTTGTTTTGTGGTCCACTCTTGTCTCCTTTCAGCCACACGTGTCATATCACTAGATCTTCTCTCCAGCTAGTTCAGGAGGGCGGCCAGCCGACATTCCCACTCTCCCCTCCAGAACCCACTTCATCAGGAATATAGCACAGATGGTTCCCTCTCAGCTGCCTGGCATTGAGGCCATTTTCCCTTGCAAGGCCACTACCTAAACTAAATATTTTAAATCAGTTTTCTCAGAGAAAGGAAAAAGCTGAAGTTCCAGAGATGTCATTCACCCCCAGAAATGTCGTACGATGACTTCTGTTTAATCATATTCTCTGTATAATGTGGAAATCGGTTCCAAACCGCTCCGGCAATTCAAGCACATAAATGGAGTGACCCCACCTCCTGAACACCCCGTAGCTTAAGCCCGGCCAGCTAGGCGCACGTGCACACATGTGGAGTGGGAGAGATGGGATAGAGTGAGTGCCTCCATAGCCCACCCGGCCCTGGGTGATCCCTCCCTGTGGCAGTGACCTGTTCCTTCTCTCTTTAGTCTTCTCTCCTTTCAGCCTCCTTGTTGCGATCAGTTTTGGCTCTGGCTGCTCTGAGGTACCCTAAGAGCCAGGGTGGGAGACAGGAGTTATGCCGGTCTTGAAAATGGAAAGTTAGGATCAGAAAGTCTACTTCTGGGACCCTGGAACAAGTGACTTGATCTGTCTCTCTGTCTCTCTGTCTCTCTCTCTCTCTCTCTCTCTCTTCCTCTCTCCCTCTTCCTCCCACTCTTGCTTCTGTCTCTCTCTTTAAGATAGAGTCTTGCTATGTTGCCCAGGCTGGGGTGAAGTGGCATGATCACAGCTCACTGCAGCCTTCAACTCCTGGGCTTATGTGATCCTCCCACCTCAACCTCCCAAGTAGTTGGGACTTCAGGCCTGTGCTACTGTGCCTGGCTAATTTTTTTTTGTTTCTTTTGTAGATGAGGTTCTCACTTTGTTGCTCAGGCTAGTCTCAAACTCCTGGACTCAAGTGATCCTCCTGCTTTGGCTTTCCAAAGTTTTGGGATTACAGGCACGAGCCCATGCCTGGCTGACTGATGAAGTCCCAAGCCTGGCTGACTTCATCTCTTGCCTTCAGCTTCCTCATCTGTAAAATGGGTATACTATGAACCTCATGAAGCTGTCTTGAGGATTGAAGGAGATGCTGATTATGAAAAATCTAAAACGCAAAGTGCCACAAGGATGTGAATATTTGAAAGCAGGTCCCTGGTCTCTTTCACTTTGGAGTGGGGTTGGGGTAGGGCACAAAGCAGAATGTTTCCATTGCAAAGGAACGTGATGGAGTAAGCGGCAGAGGGCCTGTGGGGCAAGGTAGAGCGGCAGGCACGAGTAAGTCCGGAAGGGCTCTTGGAAGAAGCAGTTTCCAAAGGAGAGGGCCCCATCTTGGCAGCAGGAAAATGGAGGGTGCTCCCTTGTTCCTCATGGAAAACCCCTGGCGAGGAAGAGGTGTGATTTGATTGGGTGGCTACATCAGGTGGGCAGTCCGTGCCATCCCCTCCAGGGCTGGTGCTGCTTGGGAGCTGAGCCAATCCAGGGCCTCGTGCAGCCCAGCTCTCCTGCATGTGAGGGAGACCCAGGTGCCCGGGAGATGTCCCTTTTGAATTCAGCCCATGCACCTGGGCCCCTTTACATCGGTTCTCACTTCAGCACTCCCCTCCCCTCCCCATGTAGGCTTCCTGTTTTGAAACCACCAATAGATGGAAAATGTGAGTACTGCCGCTTGAATGGCTCAGGCTGTGTGTATGTCTGGGTGTGTGAGGTTCTGTGTGACCTTGCGCTGTGTGAGCCTGTGTGCGTGCATAAATGTGTGTGTGTGTGAATGTGAATTTGAGTGTGATAGTCTAGGTGTGAGTGTGTAAGCATGTGTTGTGTTCATGTGGGTGGGCGTGTGACTGTGTGTTGAGTGAGTACGTGGACATGTGTGCATTTGAGTATGTATGTGTGTGGCTGTGTGCTTGTATGAGTGTATGATCACGTGTGTGTTACTGTGTGTGTTGCATGAGCACGTGTGTCTGTGAGCTCGTTTTGACTGTGACTGGGGGTGTGGGTGTGGGTGTGTGACCATGTGTGACTGTATGTGAGGCTGTGTGCATGTGTTGTATAGGTGTGACCATGTGTGTGGCAATCAAATGTGTGTAGCATGTGTTGGTGTGATCACATGTGCAACTGTGTGTGTGACCTGGTGGGTTTGTATGTGATCATGTGTGTGATTGTGTCAGTGTGTATTATGAGTGATCACATGTGTGCTGTATGGGTGATCATGTGTGGTTATATATGTGTGTGACCAGGGGAGAATATATATTGTGTATGATCCCATGTGGGGTGTGTGTGTGTGCATGAGCATGCCGTACAGCCTGGGGAAGGGCAGTTGAGGCAGAGGACCTGCCCTAGCAGGGGAGCAATCTTATCTGGGGAGGGGTGTTGAGGAGCGGTAGCCCTCCCAGTGAACCTGTCTGCCTGAGTGGCAAGAGCAAGGAGTAGGTTAACACTGGCATGTGCAAGCATGTCCCGGAAGCTGCCTGAGGCGTTCCATCCACACTGAAAGACTCACCTCTCAGCTTGTCTCAGGATCTCTTTTTCTTTCCCCCTCTGGCTTTAAAACAAATCATTTCTTACCACTCCAAAATGCCTTCCTGAGAAACTGGATCACGTAACAGACAGATCAGACTGTCAGCCTTCCTAGCTGGATAGGCAGGCAACACGTCTAGTCCATTTTCCCATTCCCCGCACCTAGCACAGTCCTGGGAGCTGGCAGGAGCCAGTGCGTTCATTCAGCAAGTATTTATGGGGTGCTTACCACGTGGCAACACAGATCATAGCAATATCTCTGATCTCAAGGAGTGTAGAGCACAGGGGGGCCACGATCACAGTCCTATGAGTACATGTGTACATGTGAGAGGGGCTGGAAATCTTGGATGAAAGAGTGGATTCCTTTTCCAGCTCCTCCCACAGCTTTGCAGAAGAGACTCAGGCTTTTTCTGGCTATTGGAAGAGGCAAAGCCATAATCAATATGTCTTTCTTCCTTTACAAAGATATTATTGACCCACAGGCTTTTGAAAACAAAATTTTTCCCCAAGTGAGAAAACATAAATGGATGAACTTTGTCTCCCTTGCCATGCCCTCTCTCACTCCTGTGACCCCCTTGTGGCTTCTTGGGTCCCTTCCCCCATTGCACCGCTGTTCCGTCGCTCTTGTCTAGGTAGCAAAATTTGATTTATCTATCAAGGCCCAGCTCAAATCCTGTCCCTTGGGGCAGAGTTAATCTCCCGCTTGGTGACCCACCTGTGTGCCTTACATGACCGGGGGAGCATGTATATCACAGCTTTATGATTATTTGCTCCGTGTTTGTTTTCTGTCTCAACTGAGCTGCTTGAGGTCAGAGATTTTGTTTTGTCTATCACTGAAGTTCCCAGAGTCTGGCACAGGGCCTCGTCCTTGTTGGATGTTCAGCATGTGTGGGATGGATGAATGGATAGGGGGGCGGGCCGACGGATGGCTAGATGAAGGCTCCACTGCCCTCCTTTATGTGATGAAAGATAGACACTACAAATATGGTAACCCTGCACGGAGCTAAGGCCCAGAGACCATGCAAGGGATAGTGTTTCAACAGAGGCTGATGCTGAGTCTGGACCACTTTTGCATTTTTATAATCTGAAAAAGGAAGTTCAGACTGAAACTCACATGTCTATGGGTGATACCGAGCTCTTTCGGTAGGGAGGTTCCACGCCAAAAGGGTAGAGGATGGGAGGATCCCCTAAGATATGAGTGGGCGGATAAGTGGAAGGTGGGTTCAGTGTGAATAAACTCAAACCACTGCATTGAGGCGGAAGTTATCTGAGGTATAAGATGGTGCCTTTGGGTGATTAAGTTTGGCAAGAAAGAGTCACTTCATTCAGTCAATAAATTAAACACCTACTAGGTGTTCTCAGGCCCATACCTCCTACCCTTGAAGATCTGAGTCCAATGAATAAGAATGCTTCCAATGTCGTGAGAAAAACAGACATAGAAGAAAATAATTAGAGATCAGACTGGAAGGACTAGGAAAGGAAGGGTATAACGTGCTGGGAGGATTCTGAAGATAGCTGCTTTGCTATCTGTGATTGGGAAGTCTGGAGGATTCATTCGTTCTGTACTCATTCTGTACCGTGTGCTCAATTTTGAAGGCACAAAGTTAAACAGATATGGAGCCTCATCTCCAAAGAGCTTACTATCCATTGGGAGTGATGGATAGGTAAAGTGTGGGAGGGGCCATGAGAGGGGATTTGTGATTCAGAAAGGATTTTGCTGAATTATGAAATCTTGATCTAAAGTCATCCTTTAAATTCATTAGGCAGAAAAGGGGGAGTGTGAACAATCCCAGCAGAAAAAGCAAAGTGGGCAACAGAGAGAACACCAGGGTGTGTTCTGGAAATCTCAGGGGCTCCCGGCTGAAGCAGAAGCTGTGGGATGGGGGTGGCCACAGGAGAGGGAGTTGGGCTGATGGGGGCCAAGCACAGGCATGGCCATGGATGTGGGCAGCCTCTGCCGGATTTTAAGTGGGACAGTGATGTGATCTAGACTGGTATTTAAGAAAGATTATTCTAGTCTTGGTGGAGGGTGGACTATAAATCAAAGAATGAAAGGGAGAGTAAAATCAGCAGCCAATAGAACCCCTAAAATCATCCTAGCAAGAGCTTACGCACTAAAAACAGAATGAATGAAAAGACCCGGAACCAATGGAGTGGAATTGTCCTGATGACAGCAGTCAATGAGCTTGGGGAAATGCCATTCTCTCACTGTGCATGTAAGACACCCTGTGGAACAGTGCTGAGCTCAGGACCTTGAGGCAGTGTTAGACAGGAGGGAAGAAAATTGCACCAGAGTCCTAGGGTGTCTGGGCTGGGCCATGGCTCTATGACCTTAAGAGTTATCTGACTGGCCTGAGCCCCCGTTGGGACTGCTGTGAGAATGAATCGGGATAACATATTATAAACAGTAGTATCTGCAGCTAGAGTGATGTTGGGTGGTTTGGTTCCTGCGCATTAGGAAACAGAGTCAAGGGTGGAGATGGTCTTTTTCTTTTTTTCTTTTGAGATGGAGTTTTGCTCTGTTGCCCAGGCTGGAGTGCATGATCTCTGCTCCCCACAACCTCTGCCTCCTGGGTTCAAGCGATTCTCCTGCCTCAGCCTCCATAGTAGCTGGGATTACAGGTGTGCACCACCAGGCCTGGCTAATTCATTGTATTTTTTATTATACTTTAAGTCCTGGGGTACATGTGCAGATCGTGCAGGTTTGTTAATTAGGTATACATGTGCCATGGTGGTGGTTTGCTGCCTCCATTGCCCAGTCATCTACATTAGGTATTTCTCCTTAAACTATCCCTCCCCAATCACCCCACCCCTGCTATTCCTCCCCTAGCCCCCACCATCCAGGCCCTGGTGTGTGATGTTCCCCTCCCTGTGTCCAAGTGTTCTCATTGTTCAACACCCACTTATGAGAGAGAACATGTGGTGTTTGGTTTTCTGTTCTTGTGTCAGTTTGCTGAGAATGATGGTTTCCACTTTTATCCATGTCCCTGCAAAGGACATGAACTCTTTCTTTTTTGTGGCTGCATAGTATTCCATGGTGTATATCTGCCACATCTTCTTTTTCCAGTCTATCATTGATGGGCATTTGGGTTGGTTCCAAGTCTTTGCTATTGTGAACAGTGCCACAATAAACACACTTGTGCATGTGTCTTTATAACTGAATGATTTATAATCCTTTGGGTATATGCCCAGTAATAGGATTGCTGGGTCAAATGGTATTTCCATTTCTGGATCCTTGAGGAATCACCACACTGTCTTCCACAATGGTTGAATTAATTTGCACTCCCACCAACAGTGTAAAAGTGTTCCTATTTCTCCACATCCTCTCCAGCATCTGTTGTCTCCAGATTTTTTAATGATTGCCATTCTAACTGGTGTGAGGTGATATCTCAAAGTGATTTTGATTTGCATCTCTCTAATGACCAGTGAATTCTTTGTATTTTTAGTAGAGACAGGGTTTCACCATGTTGGCCAGGCTGGTCTTGAACTCCTGACCTGTGATCCACCTGTCTCGGCCTCCCAAAGTGATGGGATTACAGGCATGAGCCACCATGCTCGGCTAAGGTCTTTAAGCTTCTGAAAGCTTTATTTCTATAGACACAATTAAAATATTAGAGCTGTTCAATCTGGAAAGTACAAAGGAAGGTTGCCAAAGTTTAAGTAAGCTTCATAGCACAGGCATGGAGAGGAACTCTAGTCAAACTGCCTGGGTTCCAATCCTGCCTCGGCCACCTAAGATCCATATGTTGCCTTGAGTAAGCTATTTAACCTTTCAAAGCCTCTGTTTCCTTATTTGTGTAACGTGGGTAATAATGAGCTGACTGATGTGAGGGTTAAATGACACAATGCAGGTAAAGAGCTTAGTATACCAGTGACACCTGATAAGCTCCTAAGTAGCAGCAGCTATGAAATCATTATCTGGGACAAAGATCTGCACACTTAGTCCCCTGATCCTGCAAAAGGAGAGCAAGAATGCCTCCCTTGTGCTGGAAGAAACACACTGTGGCAAATAAGAAAAGGTGGAGGGACTTCACACAGTGGTTCAAAACTGATGAAATCCATCATTCCAAAAAAATCAGTATGGACAACTCCAGACTGTCATTCTGCCCGTCAGTCATAGGTGGGAGCTGAGTAGTGGCTGCTGCCTTTCTTTCATTGTTTTAACTTTGTGGAAATTATCAAACATTCACAAAAGCAGAGAGGGTGGTGAAAGGAACCCCCATTATCTTCATGCAGCTTAAGTAATGATCAACATACCCCCGGTCTGGTTTCATCCCAGCTGCCCCATAGACCGGCACGCGCCATACCAGCTCCCTGTGCAGTTTGAGAATTCTCTTCCTCGCTTGCTTTTCCCTCAGTGGAAATGGAAAACAGCCTGTTGTTAAATGTCACTGAATCTCAGTTTGCTTCCTTTACATTGGGCTAAAGAATTTAATTAAGTTTATGCAATTTATTATCACAAAGCATTTCTTGACATTTTTATCTTCTCGATTCTTTGAATACTTCAGTTTCCTCCCTGCCCGCAGCAGACTGTGAACCCAGCAGAAGACACAAAAGCTCTGCAAGGCTCCATCCAAGGATCGCAGTGACATGAGGCTAAATGCAAGGCCTGCTTCCCACCCAACGCTAAGCTGCCAGCCCCAAACTGTGTCGCAGTCCCCAGGTCTCTTGCATGCACCTGTGCTTAGTACTGATTTGCCACTTACCAAGTCTCTAGGATGTCGGCAAAAGAGTGAGTTCACGGAAGGAAAGAGAACTCTTGTTTTTTCTTATTAATTTTGATTTTCCAAAGAACACATCACCTTTGTGAGAACCCTCAGCTTTGGCTGTGCCTACATGGAGAATGTTTTCATTGACCAGGACAGTCCAGGACAGCTGTGTGCCTCCTGGCCCTGGAGAGGCCCCAGCACACTGCGCATCCCATACTGCACATAGCAATATGTGTATCATCGCTGTGAGAGGAAGAGCCTTCTGCTGACACATTGAAAGTACTCAGATCAGATCCCTTGTGGCTTTGGCTGTCATCAGAAGCCCTCCCCTGGGATACAGCTGAATCATGTACTGCATGTCTTTAGTTGGTGTCTAATTTGTGGGGCTGGCAGCCTGGAATGTAGTTACTGCAAATGATACTAATCTCGGAGCTGCATTCCAGAGTGAAGCTGCTTCTATGGATGCCATAATTAGCAGACTTATTATGCATTTGCTATATGCAAAGCACTTCATGTATTGGCAACACTTGTCTAAAGCCTAGAAAATAATCAGTTGTTTGCGTTTGCATTGTGCTTTGCATCTTACATCTGTAATATTAACAAAGAAGGTTTATTGGGTACCCACTGTGCGCCAGGCATCGAGTTGGTAAAAACCTCCAAAACAACCCTCTGTGTATTGTTACCATTCTCTGTTGTCAGATGAGAAGCTGAAGGTTAGTTCTGTTTAGTGAATTGTTCAAGGGCCGCACAACTAGTGAGCAATGGAACATGATTCAAATCCAGGACTTGCATCTTTTTTTATTTTATTTTATTTTTTTTTTGAGGCAGAGTTGCACTCTGTCACCCAGGCTGGAGTGCCATGGTGGGATCTCGGCTCACTGCAACCTCTGCCTCATGGGTTCAAGCAATTGTCCCTGCTTCAGCCTCCTGTGTAGCTGGGATTACAGGTACCCGCCACCATGCCTGGCTAATTTTTGTATTTTTAGTAAACACAGGGTTTCACTATGTTAGCCAGGCTGGTCTTGAATTCCTGACCTCGAGTGATCCACTCATCTCGGCCTCCCAAAGTGTTGGGATTACAGGCGTGAGCCACCGCGCCCGGCCAGGACTGCGCATCTCTTAAGTCCCTGGCTCTGACCACTGCACCACACGGTCTTCTAACTCTAACTGAGTAATCAGTATTTGGGAGGTAATCATTCTTTTTTTTTCTTTTAATAGCCAGCATAGAGAAGAATCTTTCTTTATATTATTTTATTTTAGAGATTAAGTCTGGCTCTGTCCCTCAGGCTGGAATGCAGTGGCGCAAACTCGGCTCACTGCAACTTCTGGGGCGCTCAAGCTATTTGTGTGCCTCAGCTTCTCAATTAGCTGGGATTACAGGCAAACATCACTACACTCGACTAATTTTTGTATTTTTAGTAGAGATGGGGTTTTGCCATGTTGGCCAGGCTGGTCTTCAACTCCTGGCCTCAAGTGATACACTAGCTTCGGTCTCCCAAAGTGCTGGGCTTACAGGTGTGAGCCACTGCTCTTGGCTAAGGTAATCATTCTCAATCCACTTTCGTACCTGAGATACCAGTGCCCAAAGAGCTTTCTTCAAGTCGCAGCTAATAAATAGCAGAGCCAGGTCAGATCCTGTGACCCCATATTCAGTGTTTCTGAGTGCAACTCCTGTTCCTCAGGCTGACGCTGCCTGGGCTAGGGGAACAGCTCATCACCACTGGCCTCCCACTGTTGAGATGGGGCTCAGTTGCGGGGTCCCCACCTTTCTTCTTTACTTCTGGCATATTGCTCAGTCTGGTTGGGAGGGACAAGGTGTTTCCCACACTCACAGTTACAACGTGCCCTCAGTTACCCCACAGAATGTTGTTGTGATTTTGACCTTAACTAGTATTATGTGTGACTGGTAAACTAGTATTACGTGTGTTAAGGGCAAGTGACTAATTATTTTACTCTCCATGAGGTAAGGAGCCAAATCATATCCATCCTAAAGAGAAAGGGAAAAAGAATTCTTTCCAAAAGAGCCTCATAAAATGAATCTGGAGAAGCTAAGAATCCAGACCCCGCCTGCCTTGCACCTGATGGTGGTTAATATCCATTCTGCATCTCCAGAGTCCATTTAGCAATGCATTGACAGCTAACCTAGCAAGCCCAGAGCGACAGTCCTGATGGCTTACATTTTAAGATCCTAGTCCAAGCTCTAGTTCTGTCACAGTAGGGAAGCTCTGGACACATCGCTTGAACATAGAGCCCCCTCCTTCTCCATCAGGAAGACTCACATGCTTGCCCCTCTTGTCAACCTCTGAGGAAGACTGGAGAAATAGGCACCCATATGAATATGCCTTGAGATCCTTGGCAGAAAGATACAGAAACTCATTTTATTATCATTATCCCTGAGAACGGTGCATTGAACACTGACAGTGTGATAATTGGGGTAGAGTCGAGCGAACATCAATATTTCAGTGCCTGACAAGAGGGGTGCGCACCTGCAGGTAGGCAGCAAGAACCAGACCATGTGCCTGGGTTTTGGGCCATGTTATTTACAACGCTTCCTGGCCTCTCATGTTTTGGGAAAGTGCGTAATCTATTGCAGTGCTGTGGCCAACAACAAAGAGCTTTTAAGTTACACCTGGCAGCATTTATCTCATCATTATCAAAACATTAGATATGATACCACTCTGTGGATAAGATAATCGAGTCCCTAAAATGTGAAATTCCAATTCTCTTGCACTGAGGAGTGTCTTCCCAGAAGCCTCCTGTATGCTCCTTGGGAGAATGATGTCCGCGCCCTAGGAGCTAAAGAAGCAGTGAGGTATGTCACACTCCTTCTCTGCCCTCCCAGCTCTGTTGTCATCTGTCCACTGGAGGCTCATTCCAGTCTGAGATTGATTGTGGCTTGTCAGGGAGATGCTGGCAGCCTGGCTGGCAGCTGGCTTTAGGGCCACCAACAGAGCCCACCTCCTGGCTTCCGCCTACCCTGTAATTAGGTGTTTTAATTGGGTGTTCTGTTTATGCTCGGCCAGAACTGTTGTGCTGGCTGAGGCCTCACACAGGCAATGCTGCCTGGCTGCAACCTGTTCTCCCCTGGGAAGATGGTGTTTATTATAAAGGGAATGGAGTCTGAAGCCACACACCCAGGCCTTCTGCAGTGGCCTGGTAGCCTGGCTTATTTTCTGAGAGAATCTTGGCTGATCATAGTGCTCTACTATTCATTAGAACGCCGATTTTGGGAAACCATGCTCCACATCACATCCATCATTGTATCTCATGTTAGCCCCATTAGCCTTCTCCAGCGAGAGAAACCTCTAGATGAATTATGGAGTCATGGAGGTTTGATCTAGGGTGAGACCAATTGCTACACCCAAAAGGACTCAGGTCTCCAAAGCAGAGCCACAAGTAACTAAAACTCTATGTCCTTTTGACTGGGCTGGAATTATATAAATCTAAAGTATAAAAAATGGGAAAATTTGGCCGGGCGCAGTGGCTCACACCTGTAATCCCAGCATTTTGGGAGGCCGCGGCCGGTGTATCACAAGGTCAGGAGTTCGAGACCAGCCTTGCCAACACGGTGAAACCCCTTCTCTACTAAAAATACAAAAGTTAGCTGGGCATGGTGGTGCAAGCCTATAGTCCCAGCTACTCGGGAGGCTGAGGCAGGAGAATTACTTAGACCTGGGAGGTGGAGGTTGCAGTGTGCCGAGATCATGCCAATTCACTCCAGCATGTGTGACAGAGTGAGACTCTATCTCAAAAAAAAAATTAAAATTAAAAATGGGAAAATTATTATAACTTAATAAACACAAGGTATTGGAAATTTTTATACTAAAATAGGGATTCAATTGAAGGAATAGTATGCTCCGCCTGTATAAAGCTAAACTGTCTTTTCAAACCAAATTTTCTTCCTGTCTTGCCTTGCTGTCACTATCTATCTGGCCCTATCTAACCCCAGGCCTTCAAGGTCAACCATCCTTCCCCATCCCTCTCCATCTCTTGGTACCCTTGAGATGCCAAGCACTGCCGAAGCACACTCTCTTTGAGTGCTGTCTAGTGCTACTGAAGAGATAAGACACATAAAACAATCAGAGAAAAAGTCCACATAGGAGAACATGTTGTAATGCACAAGGCCAGGTGGGCATTAAGAATAGCAGGGGTTGAGACTCAGATGCTTTAGGTAACGAAGGCAAACAACAACAAACAAACAAACAAAAAAAACCAACCGGGCGCGGTGGCTTAAGCCTGTAATCCCAGCACTTTGGGAGGCCGAGGCGGGTGGATCACGAGGTCAAGAGATCGAGACCATCCTGGTCAACATGGTGAAACCCCGTCTCTATCAAAAATACAAAAAATTAGCTGGGCATGGTGGCGCATGCCTGTAATCCCAGCTACTCAGGAGGCTGAGGCAGGAGAATTGCCTGAACCCAGGAGGCGGAGGTTGCGGTGAGCCGAGATTGCGCCATTGCACTCCAGCCTGGATAACGAGAGTGAAACTCGGTCTCAAAAAAAAAAAAAACAAAAACAAACAAACAAACAAACAAACAAAAAAAACAAAAGAATGGCAAGGTTATAGTGAGCTCAAGGGAGCAGGTGCAATTTGCAGAAACAGAAGGAAAAGCCTGGGTAGAACCTGGGTCATGCTTGTGACAGGAGTAAGTCTTCTTACCTCAGGAAGTTCCTGCAAAATGAAATAGCAGCTTCCTAAGCAAACAGGGCACATTGCAGCAGCAAACACCAGAAGGAGTTTAGTCTTGATCTCACAGGCAGTAGGGAGTCATTTTAGTCTTTGCAGCATTGACACATGATCTTAGTGGTATTTTAGCAGAATTGTTTTCTTGGAGGTATGCACGATGTATTGAAGTATGATCCCAAGGCAGGGAGAGCAGTTGTAAGAGGCAGCAAAATATTCTCAAGGATATGGCAGTGGGATTCGAAAGTGACTTGAGGGCGAGGTCAATAACACAAACATCTAACTCTTGATAGTTTCCAGTATGTTCTGTTATATGTTCAGGTGATTCATATAAACAACCAACCCCTGAGGATAGTCTTATTACTCTCATTTTACAGACTGAAGAGATTGAGATTCAAAGGGGTTAATGGACTTATCCCCACCTGCGCTTCCAATTAGAACCTGTGCTAGAACCTGGGTCTTTTCTTTCTCAATCCTCTGTTCCTTCCAATACATTCAATTGCCTCTTCTCTTATTGTTGTTGTTTTTCATATTCCTGATAGTACTCAGCCTAGGAAAATACAAATGGATGCTCAAAAATCATCTTCAAGTATGAACACCAGAAAAAACCTCTGAGTTTCTGGCTAGGTGCAGTGGCTAACACTTGTAATCCCAGCACTTTGGGAGGCTGAGTTAGACAGATCACCTGAGGTCAGGAGTTCAAGACCAGCCTGGCCAACATGGTGAAACCTCATCTCTACCAAAAATACAAAAATTAGCTAGGTGTGGTACCAGCTACTCGGGAGGCTGAGGCAGAAGAATGGCTTGAACCCAGGAGGCAGAGGTTATAGTGAGCCAAGATTGTGCAACTGCACTCCAGCCTGGGCAATAGAGCGAGACTCCATCTCAAAAAAAGAAACAGAAGCCGGGCGCGGTGGCTCAAGCCTGTAATCCCAGCACTTTGGGAGGCTGAGGCGGGTGGATCGCGAGGTCAAGAGATCGAGACCATCCTGGTCAACATGGTGAAACCCCGTCTCTACTAAAAATACAAAAAATTAGCTGGGCATGGTGGCGTGTGCCTGTAATCCCAGCTACTCAGGAGGCTGAGGCAGGAGAATTGCCTGAACCCAGGAGGCGGAGGTTGCGGTGAGCCGAGATCGTGCCATTGCACTCCAGCCTGGGTAACAAGAGTGAAACTCCGTCTCAAAAAAAAAAAAAAAGAAACAGAAAAAGAAAAAAAAAAAAACCTGAATTTCTTAAAAGAAACCTGCTGCATAATTTTGAATGATTAACATGCCTTCACCAATAATACTACAGTATTCCCTGCCCTATCTAAACTGCCTGTCCATGAATTCCGTAACTGCATTCAACAAATCAGATGCCTGCCCTTGTGAAACTCCCTAGTGCAGCAATGTCCAGCTGAACGTTCTGTGACAGTGGGGAGGTTTCATATCTGCACTGCCTGACACGGTAGCCACTAGTACCTGAAACATGGCCGGCGTGATGCGGAACTGACTGTTCCGTTTTGTTCAGCCTGTGGCTAGTGGTTAGCATTTTGGCCAGTGCACATCTAATGGAATGGTTTTACAGTCAATAGTGAGGGGAACTCCAAAGGTTACCCTCAATTGCTAACAAAGACAAATTACAGGGGAAATGAGTCTTTTCCTAGGAAGAAGGGAGCCTGCCTTTCTGGCTTATCACTACCACTCCAGAAGTGAAGATGGACGTTTCGGCCTCTGTCTTCTCCTCAAGGAAACTGTCTTTCTGATAAGCTAAAATTGGTACCTCATTTTCTTGAAGAATCATTCTTTTGGGGTCTTTATTAGTGAGCACAGAGTATTAACTGGAGGATCCCAACCTGTGTTGCATCCGGGAGAACATCTGGATGGTCAGGCCGTGCATGAGTGGCTTGGAGAGATTGTCTGGGATCTTCAAGCTGGAATGAACACATTAGGCTTGAGGCTGCCACCTGGAAAGGGGGCTGGAGTTGGAAATGGCTGCTTTATGTTGCATTGAGTATTGTGAGTGTGATTCCTGCTTTGGTATCTGGCCTTGGTTCCCACTGAGGATTCTCCATGAATCCCTCACTCCCTGAAGGCTGTTCTTCATGATCAGCCCACATCTCAGCCACTCACTGTGATCTAAGGTTAAGGAAACAGCCCAACCTCTTCCCTCTGGTGGAGAGAAAAAGAAGAGAATCCGCAGCACACAGAAACTCATAGGCTGTCAGAGCTGCAAGGGGCCCTTGAGATCCATGTAAGCCCCTTTTCATTTTTCATGATCCCTGGAAGGTTGGAAGACTTGCCCAAGGTCATACCATTAGTGACAGAACCAGTACTAGACCCCTGGCTGTACCACCAGCTCGGACCTTCCCCCTGGGCTGCACCACAGTCAGTCAAAAGCAGTAGAAACCCAGCCTGGCCAACATAGTGAAACTCCGTCTCTACTAAAAATACAAAAAATTAGCTGGGCATGGTGGCACACGTCTGTAGTCCCAGCTACTTGGGAGGCTGAGGCAGGAGACTTGCTTGAACCCGGGAGGTGGAGGTTACAGTGAGCAGAGATTGCACCACTGCACTCCAGCCTGGGCAACAGAGTGAGACTCCATCTAAAAAAAAAAAAAAAAAAGTGGGGGCGGGGTGGAAAGAAGGCACAGGTTGGAGTGGTGGAATGGGCACTTGACAGGGACTCTCAAACATAAGTTTTGGTTCTCAGGTAAGCTCTGCACCAAGTCACTATGACCTTAAAGAAGCCATTATTCTCTCTAAGCCTTGGTTCCCTCCACCTTCCAATGGAGAAGTCAGACTACATGGTTCACCCTTTTCATGGTTCAACGCTGAATAATCTCTGCGTGGGTTTCAATGACGCCCCAGAGCTCTTAAGCATATTTAGTGAAAGCTAATACTCACCGTCATTCTCATATTGCATGTCACCAGGAGTTCAGTTTAATACATGAGCATGAGCATGTGCAGCTCCACTCCTGTCTCTCAGAGCCTCGGTTTCTCACCTCATCCATGCAGAAGGCTCCGGTTACCCACACAGCAGTTGGCCTTTTGGCTTATAGCTTTCTGCGGAAAGGACCTGAACAGTTTCTTTTATTTTAAGGAAAGTGAGGATCAGGTTTGGCTCTACAGAGAAAGGCATGCTCTCTGCTCCTGTATCGTACTAAAGTGACTCTCAACCCTGAGCTGCTTATCTCTCCCTCCCACCCCAGGAGGGAGGCCATATCAGCAAGGAGGAAGCAAGGCCGGGGAGAAGTGACTCATTGAGGACCTCCTCTGAACTGGAGTCGGAAGTCAATGTAGGCTTTGTCAACTCAGGCCCGAGGTCCTGTAATTAAGATTGGGTATCGCCTGTAATCCCCAGCACTTTGGGAGGCCGAGGTGGGCGGATCACGAAGTCAAGAGATCGAGACCATCCTGGCCAACACTGTGAAACCCTGTCTCTACTTAAAAAAAAAAAAAAAAAAAAAAAAAAAAAGATTGGGTATCTATTTAGATAAAAAAGAAAACTTATGGCTAAAGATAACCCTGGTGTAAACATAGGTAATTAATTAAAATCTGCTTCCTTTTTGTACTCACTGATTAATTGATTGCCTGATTCCTGGGGCTTGGAGCTAATTATAGGCGTCTTTTGTACCTAAACATTGCAGTGTTCCTCCCCCATTACCACAGAGGACACTGAATGCAGGAGTTCCTGGGCAATTCATGAGCTGGTTATGGAAGAGGGTCGATTAATTAGGACAGAATGAATCCATCCCAATTTAGGCATAAGCAGTAACACGTGTTGGCTTAACAGGCATCAAGGCTGACTGTATTCAGGGGTAGCATTTGAGTGTGGCAATACGAATGAACTATGAGGAAAATTCACAAGAGCGTTTGGTCTTGAAAACTGTGGAGAGTTACCTAGAGCTGAATCAAGTCCTCTTTGTACTCCGGAAGTGTGAAACTGACTACGTCTTGATAATTAGAGCCAGTAAATTGGATTGGATTCTTATGCTTGCACATTAAGCTTAATACTGCCTCTTTCTTTAAGCCTCAGCTTCTGGGTCTTTAAAAATTGCCTTTAAGGCCTTCCCTGAGGATTAAACAAAATATTGCTACATGAGCAAATGTGCCTAGCACAGTGCGAGATAGCAGTCCTTCTCACATTGCCTTTTTTCCTGCCTCATCCCCTCTACACCCCATTTATTTCCAGTGTCTGGTTCCTAAATACCAGGGAAGGGACCATTTCTGCCTCTTTCACAATTGATAGCTTCTGTCAAAGGCTGTGGTAGGCCCTGGGGGCAGCCACTGTGGAGGAAGTCAAAGGAGGAAGTTAGACCCCAGGAAAGGATAAGTTCTCCCCTGCAGTGACCCTACTGGAGAGCCAAAGGCAAGTTGAGGGGTCTTCTCTTAGGCTGCTCCCTAAGAGGAGTGTCCTCAAGTCTCTCAGCAGATTAGCACTGGACCAAGGAGGTTGCACTCGAGCCAAAGGAAATTCAGAAGCACAGTCTAAGTGAAAAAGACAGACTCAGCATGGGAATGTGCAAATAGCACGATCTGGAGAGTTAGGAGACCTGGCTTCCTGTCCTCATCAAATCACTTGCCTCTGAGAGTCTCAGTTCCTCATCTGTTTCATGAGAGGATTGAACTAAGTGATCTTAGTCTCCAAGGCCTGAAATTCTGTGAGCATTATATCCTAAATATCATATCTTAATGTATATACTATTATCCAATCTTAAAGTCAGAACCTACATATCTTTGCCTACACCCACATACACTTAACTGTCACACCCAAGGGGTGCCCCAATGCAGTACTGAGCATGTTACTGTAGATGTAATGGACTGAACTAATTATTATATACTGGATAATTATCAGTGGTGCCGTGGGTTGTGGTATTGTGTTGAATTTTGGTGGCTTTCATGAGGTAGATAGTGTTGTTTATTTATTTGGGTGGTATGATGGTCATTTATGGCTATACCATGGTGATAGCTACTGAGGAGTATCCTGAGACATGAGGGGCAAGTATTGACATCTGAGGAGCTTTATTATTAGGACTATTAATGGAGTTGATGCTGGTTTGGTGAATAGTTGAGCACGATGGAGTGGGGATCATGACTGATTTTAGTAGTATGGAGAGTTGGACGATTTTTGAGGGTGAGGGGCAGGTTTGTTGCGTGAAGATTCTGTGGGTGTGGCTGCCTTGCACAGTTATGGGTGCTGATTAGCGGTAGTTGCTAGTTGATCATATTTGTTAGTATTTATGTTGCAATTATAATAAATGTGTTCCCCCAAAATCATATGCTGAAATCCTTACCTCCAAGGTGTGATTTCGGGAGGTGGAACACTCGTGAATGGGATAGTACCCTTGTAAAAGAGCTCTCTCTCCTCTTTTCACCATGAAGCTATAGGAAGTTGGCAGTCTGCAACCTGGAAGGGGACCCTCCCCAGAACTGAGTCATGCTGGAGCCCTGAGCTTGGTCTCATAAGCCTCCAGAACTGTGAGAAATAGATTTCTGTTGTCCATAAGCCACCCCAGTCTACAGCAGTTTGCTGTAGAAGCCCAAATGAATGAAGACAGTATATACCTGACAAATCTAAATAGTTCATGCTGCGTTGTGTCAGACAAATGGGCTGTAGATTCTCAATCCATGGAATAAAATTAATAATCACCTTTTGGTTCCTGTTTCCTTCCCTCCTAAGCCATTGAGAGAGGAGGGCTCAAGAGGGGTAAGAGTTCTGAGTGCTCAGAAGCCCAATGGGAAGACAAGACCTTCTTTAAACACTCAGCCACTCATTTTGAGTAGAAGCTTCCTGGGGGTCCTTTGTCTGGCAAGGGCTTGGGTGCGTTTACCACGTGCCACAGTTTCAGTTGCCAGATTCCCTGAGTGCTGGGAGCTGAGACACAGAAGGAAGGCAAAGATGTGGCCGGGGGGTGGGGCTGGTCTGGGAGATCATAGTTGGGCCAGCAGACACAGGGCTGGCTGGAGAGTTTTGGACCCCTCTCACTTCCTGGCATGTTTGGTAAAGTCCCATTTATAATATGTAAATTACTCCCATAAAAGGAGATGCAGAAAATCATTTCAGAATATTGAGTGTAACCTTTCTTAGCAGCTTAGCCGGTGGTAGAACTGGTGGAGTAGAACTTCCTGGGATTTCAGCTGCAGAGAAAGCTTCCAGAGCATCCGCCAAGAATTTTTTTCTTTTTTTGAGATAGAGTTTCACTCTTGCCACCCAGGCTGGAGTGCAATGGCACGATCTCAGCTCACTGCAACCTCCGCCTCCCGGGTTCAAGTGATTCTCATGTCTCAGCCTCCCGAGTAGCACAGGCGCCTGCCCCCACACCCAGCTAATTTTTGTATTTTTAGTAGAGACGAGCTTTTACCATATTGGTGAGATTGGTCTCGAACTCCTGACCTCGGGTGATCCACCTGCCTTGGCCTCCCGAAGTTCTGGGATTAAAGGCATGAGATTCCAAATCCAGGAGCTTCCCAAAGCAGGCTTAGCCTGCTTAGAGTCAGGACAGTTGGAAACGGCAGTCAATGGTGGGGGTGGAGGGGGCACCGTGTGGTGGAGGGGGCCATAGAATATCAACGCTGTGCCAAGCTCAGAGCTAAGCACGTCACATAACCATAACAAGCTGATGTGAATCTGCTTTACGTTACATACGCAGGGGCTGAGATTGGGCATCTCAGCTTAGGTCTGTATGATTCCAAAGCAGATGCCCCTGCCACTCCCCTCCACTCTACTCCCTCCCTTAAGTTGCCAAGCTTTAACTCTGGGCCTAGAAGTAGTTCAAGTTTTAAATGATGGCAGGAGTGAAAGGTGATGAATTCAGACCAGCAGTTTCAACTGGTTAAGGGATTGGGGTCTTCCATCTCCTGCATTAAATACCTAGGTTACCCTTTAGTGCTGAGCTTGTTCACACCAGCTCATTTCAGCCAATACTCATTCACTGTTCCTTTCTGATTTCCTTCTTCCTGAAAAGCTAGGTGTTTTCGGTTTCTGTGGCCCAGCGCTAGAACTTTAGTGGCTTAAAACACGCATTTATTAATACTATTTTCCAGTTTCTGTAGACCAGGAGTCCAGGTGTGGCTTTGTAACCGGGTGTTCCAGGCTCTTGGCCTCCCCTGCCCCAGGAGTGGGGGAAGAGGCCCTGGAGGTGCAGTGGGCTCCTTCAAGTAAATATCGGACCCAAAGCGTTTTGCAGAAAAGCGATTTATTAGGCAGAGAGAGGGAGAGAGAGAGAGAAAGCCAGCTTCCACACGCTGTCGTGGGAGGGGATCCCAAAGAGGGAAATCCGCACAGGTAAGGGGCAGGTCTTTTATTCTCGGAGTTTCTCCAGCCCCATTCAGGTCCTTGTCCCATGGGAGGAGTTTCCTTAAACTTCCGCTGGAGTGATTGATTTTGGACTTTGCCATTGGATTGGTTGATCTGCCCGCAGTCCTCCCATAGCTTTTCGGGGGGCGGGAGGGGGGGCGTTCTAAACTAAGGGAGCTCACCTGGGCAGTTTACCTTTCCCGCCCGCGAATGTTAGACAAAGGACTCCAGGCTCCGGGGTGGAGACGTAAAAGAAGGCAGGTCAGGCTCGTTGCTGGGGAGTTCTTGCCTTTCAAACCACGCCCCTTGTCAGGCACCCGGGAAGAGAAGTTCACACATTCCCTCAGCTTGACTGGGTTCTCCGCTCAGTCTTACAAGGTAGCAGTCAAGGTGTCGACCAGGCAGTGCTCTCATCAGAAAGCTTGACTAAGATCCACTTATAAGCTCCGCCACTTTGTTGGCAGAAGTCATTTCCTCTCGGTTGTATGACGGAGGCCCTCGCTTCTTTTGGATGTTGGCTAGAAGCGGCTCTGGGCGAGGCTGCCCGCAGTTCCTTGCCACGTGGCTCTGTTTTCCTAGGTGGTGCACAACATGCTGCTGCTCCTTGGCCAGCAGGAAAGCGAGTCATTTAGAGCAGCAGTTCCCAATCTTTTTGGTACCAGGGACCGGTTTTGTGGAAGACAATTTTTCCACTGACCAGGACGGTGGTGTGATGGTTTTGGGATGATTCAAGTGCATTACATTTATTATTCAAGTGCATTACATTTACATTATGATTCAAGTGCACTTTATTTCTATTATTATGACATTGTAATATATAATGCAATCGTGATACAGCCAACTCACCATAATGTACAATGGTGAGTTGGGAGCCCTGAGCTTGCTTGCCTGCAACTAGACAGTCCCATCTAAGGGTAATGGGAAACAGTGATGGATCATCAGGCATTAGATTCTCATAAGGAGCGCGCAACCTAGGTCCCTGGCATGTGCAGCTCACAGTAAGGTTCGTGCTCCTGTGAGAATCTAACGCTGCTGCTGATCTGACAGGAGAAGGAGCTCGGGTAGTCATGCCCACTCGCCCACTTACCACTCACCTGGTGCTGTGCAACCTGGTTCCTAACAGGCCGTGGACCAGTACCCGTCTGTGGCCCAGGGGTTGGAGACCCCTAACTTAGGTGTGTCTTATGTGTGTCATGATGGAACCGCAGAGGTGACATCCCGTCACCTTTGCCATATTCTGTGGGATAGAGGTAAGTCATAGGTCTCACCTACACTTGAGGGGAGGGAATTATACAACGAAGTGAACACCAGAAGTTAGGATTACTAAGGTGTCCCTGAGGGTCTCTGCCACACTGATATAATATATATATACACCTTCAACATCTTCATGAAGTTCACATTTTAAAAAATTTAACACCTATGTGCCAGCTACTTAGAGATGCAAAGAAAATAAGAAATGGTCCCTGCTTCAAGTAGCTCACGGTCTATTACAAAGACAGATAATTTAAATATAATTTGGAAGATACTATGATACAAGCACCTGGACGGGAATGGTGCCCAGATAGGGACCACTCCCTGGAGGAGAAGAAATGAAAGTGAGTGTTAAAGAGTAGGCAGGAGCTAGCCAGGTAACTGAGAGTGAATTGGCCTTGCAGGGAAAGGAACCAACAGAGAAAGGTTTTGTTGTTGTTGTTGTTTGAGACGGAGTCTTGCTCTGTTGCCCATGCTGGAGTGCAGTGGCTCAATCTCGGCTCATTGGATTCAAGCAATTCTCCTGCCTCAGCCTCCCCAGTAACTGGGATTACAGGCATGCACCACTACGCCTGGATAATTTTTTGCATTTTTAGTAGAGATGGGGTTTCACCATGTTGGTCACGCTGATCTTGAACTCCTGACCTTGTGATCCACCCGCCTTGGCCTCGCAAAATGCTGGGATTACAGGTTTGAGCCACCGCACCCAGCTCCAGAGAAAGGTTTTAAGTGTGAGACAAAAACCAGGCAGCAGAATGTTTGAGGGTGGAGCTGAAGAAAGAGACAGGAGTGAGGCCATGGCGAGCTCAGCATGCCATGGTAAGGAGCCGACACATGTTTTTGGAGATGAAGATTTTAAAAAGTAGGACGGGATGCCTTATGTTGAATCCTGGAAGGCGGCAGTATCTAAGCCGGAAATCTCTTTTTGTCACATCGTATTCCATACCTAACTCTACTGGTCATCTCTCCATACCATGAACCCAAGACTGTCCAGATGTTTGGCTAGGCTGGATTTTGGTCTCTTTGGATAACTCTTGAAATAATGACCAGCAGGTTGGGTTTGACTGTGCAGGAATTTTTGCCATGCAAGTATTTCCGTTGGTAGAATCTGACCTATAGTCCAGTTTGGAGGAGTTCCAAATGTTTCCGAGAGTGTCAGTCAGCAGGACCTAGGTGGCAGAGGAGGGTTTCTCTTTAGTGGCATCTCCCCAGTCTCCTTGGAAGGTCTTCTCAAGAATCTCATGATACTAACGCATCCTCCTCGTAGAAAGGCCTCAGCTTAATTCTCCAAGTCCATGAATTCTTTGTGTTTGCTCACATGTTCTTTACCCCATCTCTACCAGCAACCAAAAAAAAAAAAAAAAAAAAAAAAAACATGTCATGGTGGCATACGCCTGTAGTCCTAGCTACTCAGGAGGCTGATACAGGAGGATGACTTGAGGCCAGGAGGTCGAGGCTGCAGTGAGCTGTGATTATGCTGCTGCATTTCAGCCTGGGTGAGAGTGAGACACCAACACTAAAAAATACAATATAAATAAATGTTGCTAACAAATTACTTACCAAGAAGAGTTACGGAAGAGTGACACTGGCTCTGTCTGATCTGTGTACATTTTCTCTGACCTACCAAATCCATTAGCCAGAGTCTTCTATGTAGCTTTGGGCTGAAACCATTTCAGAAGGACCAAAAATCACCCATGTTTAAGTATTTTTAGCTGATTCTAGTGGTTTAGAGAGAAAGGGGGTGGAAATAGGAGAAAAAAACAATTAGTCCTGTCATCTGCAACCTGAAATGACTCCTCATATTCATCTGTTTTTTGCAGATTTTTTTTTTTTTTTTTGAAACAGTCTTGCTCTATTGCCCAGGCTGGAGTGCAGTGGCACAATCTCAGCTCACTGCAACCTCCATTTCCCAGGTTCAAGCGATTCTCTTGCCTCAGCCTCCCGAGTAGCTGGGACTACAGGCATACACCACCGTGCCTGGCTGATTTTTTTTCTTTTAACGGAGTTTCGCTGTTGTTACCCAGGCTGGAGTGCAATGGTGTGATCTCTGCTCACTGCAACCTCCGCCTCCTGGGTTCAAGCGATTCTCCTGCCTCAGCCTCCCGAGTAACTGGGATTATAGGCACATGCCACCATGCCCAGCTAATTTTGTATTTTTAATAGAGGCAGGGTTTCACCATGTTGGCTAGGATGGTCTCGAATTCCTGACTTAAGGTGATCCGCCTGCCTTGGCCTTGCGAAGTGCTAGGATTACAGGCGTGAGCCACCGTGCCCAGCCTCAGATTCTTTTGTTTCTTTTCTTTTGGTGTGGTGTGGTGGCAGCTGTTTCCTCTGTTTTAAATCTTACCAGCCAGTTGCCACAATGGGGGTTCACTTCATCCCACACTTGCTGCCCCTTTGTTCCCTGAGATCCAGTTGTACCTCAGAGCTCTGGACAAGGGAGAGTAGGGCTCTAGTCACACCTCTCCTGCATTAATGACTGGAGATGAAGATGAACAAATCTTTTAACCTGTTAACTTCTTTTCCTAATGTGTGAAATAAAAATCATAAGGATGTCCTACCCACTTCATGTGCTATAATGAGAATTCATGAGCATGATTATATGAAAATCTTAAGAACAGCTTCAGCACTGCCGGGGCCCTCGTGTTACACCTCATTTTCATAAGTAAGCTCCATTCTTTTCCTCCCTAGGAGCAGTCACTGCCATCTCAGTTTTCTGTGTCTTCCCCCAGAGCCTTTCTGAACCCGGGAGGCAGAGGCTGTAGGGAGCCGAGATCGCACCATTGCACTCCAGCCTGGGCATCAAGAGAGAAACTCTGTCTAAAAAAAAAATTAGCCAGGCATGGTGGTGCATGCCTGTAGTCCCAGCTACTCAGGAGGCTGAGGCAAGAGAATCACTTGAACCTGGGAAGTGGAGGTTGCAGTGAGCCGAGATTGTGCCACTACACTCCAGCCTGGGCAATAGAGCAGGAAGATAGATCACATTTGTGATCTCATTCTGAGATCACTATGCCCCTTTTACATACCTGGGAGTACTTCCCCATTGGTTGCCAGCCTTGAGAGGAGTCTGGGGGTTCACTGTTAGCCTCTCAATTCCACAGCGCCCCAGAGAAACAGGCCCTTTCACTCAATGGACACCCTTGGCCCCAAACCAGCTGGACTTTCCTCTGCAGGGATACAGACTCCACATAGCTAACACTGTTCCTCCCAGATGCCTGATTGTTGTGGTGCTCTGCAGAACCTGTAACCTAGGAACAGAATCTCCTAGACTGACAGTCAAAGACTGACGCCTTAGACATGAAATGGAACCGAGCAGCTGAGAACTAACTCAGGTATCTCTCAGAGAAAGAGTGTGTGGAAGCTTGCAGAAATGATAAAGTCCTGGAGAGAAGTTAGTCATAAAAATATAACTCACGGTCATAGTTACTGAGCATCTATTAAGGGTAGGTGACTGTGCGAAGTGTTACTATGTTGGTGCAAAATTAAGTGTGGTTTTCACCATTATTTTGTTTGTTTTTGAGACGGAAGCTCACTCTGTCCCCTAGGCTGGAGTGCAGTGGCGCAATCTTGGTTCACTGAACCTCTGCCTCCCGGGTTCAAGTGATTCTCCTGTCTCAGCTTCCCAAGTACCTGGGATTATAGGCATGTGCCACCACACCTGGCTAATTTTTGTATTTTTAGTAGAGACGGGTTTCACCATGTTGGTCAGCCTGGTCTCGAACTCCTGACCTCAAATGATCCTCCCACCTCAGCCTCCGAAAGTGTTGGGATTACAGGTGTGATCCAATGTGCCTGACCGGCTTTTACCATTACTTTCAATGGCAAAAACCACAATTACTTTTGCACCTACCTAATAACATCTGTGATCTCATTCTGGGATCACCGTGCCCCTGGCTTGCTGTTGTCCTTGGGTAAGGCAGAGACAAGCTTTTGATCCTCTGTTTCCTAGGGAATAATAATAGTTCACTGCATACAGTTGAGAGACCTTTTGAAACTTACTCCCTCCAGAGATATTCAGATGGGCAGTGATGTTACTACTCTGCCGATTGGGGAATAAAGGCTTCAGAGAGAGCGCTAGTGACTTGATCCAAGGAACTCCAAGGATCTCCGAGGAAGAAGGCAGCCCTGGCCAGCCTCTCCCAGAGCCTGACTGTGGACCCCAGCTCGGACCTGTCACTCCTCTCTTAGGATACCTCCGCTCAGCAGAAACGCACACCCTCTATTGACAGCCTAGATGACAACAGATAGTGGGAAATGTTACTTTCATCTTCTCCACTCCTGCTGAGAGTTCTCAGTGACTCCCCATTTTCTTCTTCATCAAATCTAAACTCCCCTGCCTGGCTCCCAACAATCTGCGTCATGTGTCGTCTTCAGTAGACTCTGCCACCATCACCCGTTCCCGGGTGGTTTCTACCTCTGCGCCTTTCCTTATGTTACCGCCTTACCTGAGGAGCTTTTCTCTCTCCCTAAATCCTATACATTCCTCAAGACCTTCCCAGATGGTTGTAGATTATTTTAGCAGAGAAAGAATCTGGGTCTTCCGGTCCCCAGTCTCGAAATATTTCTATTAGCATGGAATTTAGAGACATTTATTCCAGGAAATGCAAAGATTCATTAGTGTGGCTCACGCCTGTAATCCCAGCACTTTGGGAGGCCGAGGCCGGTGGATCACGAGGTCAAGAGATCAAGACCAATCCTGGTCAACATGGTGAAACCCCGTCTCTACTAAAAATACAAAAAATTAGCTGGGCATGGTGGCACGTGCCTGTAATCCCAGCTACTCAGGAGGCTGAGGCAGGAGAATTGCCTGAACCCAGGAGGCGGAGGTTGCCGTGAGCCGAGATCACGCCATTGCACTCCAGCCTGGGTAATAAGAGCAAAACTCCGTCTCAAAAAAAAAAAAAAAAAAGATTCATTAGTAATATGCATAGGGGTATGTGCAAAGGTTATTTCTGTTAAGTACCTAATGTATGTGCTGAGCTCTTCAAATACGTTATGTGATATTAAGCATTATTCTACCCTGTAAGGCAGTTATTATCACCATTTAAGAGATTGAGAAAGTGAGTTTTAGGATAATTAACTTGTCCACGGTCCCATAGCTAATGAGAGATTTGCTCTCAAGAATGTGCTCCCACCTGTGCCTCCGCGAAAAAAGTCATTGATCTTGGGGAGCAGAAAGGCATTGTCTAGATGCTAGAGGAACACACAACAGAGGCAAAGAGAAATGTGTTTTATTATGTCACCTCCCATGGTCTAATGGCTGGTTTCCCAATTACAAACTGCTGCCTCTCAACAGCAGAGGACAGAGTTCCAGCCCCTTTTTAGCAAGAACAAAACAGGGCCTCCTATACGGGCTGCTGGGCCCTGCCACATAAAAACATCGGGAAACCTAAACAGCGTTTTTCCTGCTAACCACCCCCTAAGGAGGGCTGCCTAATAAGCTCTTTATGGGTTGGAAAACAGAGTCTTGTTGATAGGAGGGAGGCCTTCAGCTGGAAGGCCTGCTTAAGCCCCCAAATAGCTCAGGAAATTTTTTTTTTTCCTTTCTCTGATTAGCTTTATAAAAAAGCCCAGAGCATTTTTCTTCCCATTGGCTGGCCTTGGTGGTAATGTCCCCAGCAGGCCTGCTATCCCATTGATTGTGGGATGTGCAGCTCTCAAACTGGACAACAGCTGAAAGCAGAGGCCATTAACCCCAGCTAACTGAAAGGGTTCACCGCCAGGAGACTGATTCTGAAATTGAGTCTTTATGATCAATATATCTTTCTCCATTAGTTTCATTTCCTCTGAAGGAAATGGGTAGGGCCATTATGGTTGATATTTACTGACAGGCTTCTCTACTGCCCTCTCTCAGCCTCATGGGGAAGAGGCTAGGGGAGAAGGGGCACGATTTCAGAGATGAGATTGTGCAACTGAACTGCCCAGGCTCTTTGCAAGCCTATTTTACTGGCCTTGGTGATAAAAAGTAGCTGGACTTCCTTGTGTGAAAGTGACAGAATAAATAATTTTATTATGTAGGAAAGAGTGAACAACTCTACCAGGTGCAGAAAAGGGTGATATGAATTTGAGTATCATTGAAAGGAGTTTGGACACATGGAGAAACTTCCTGAGTGCAAGGGGCATTAGGCAACCCAGAGACATTGCTGGATCTCCTACTCTTAATGTCGGTGAGAAAAGGAAAAAGTCCTTTAAAGGTCAAGGATGGTCTAAGGTACAGTCTCATCAGGCCATAAGGAGGAATGGACAGGATGGTCCTAAGATCCTCTGCAGTCAAGGAATTGCTGTTGATCACTTAACGGTTGCTTTTGAGGACCTCAAAACACTTTATAGATGTCACATCTTTCTTTCTCAATCTCTCTGTGGACTTGTAATCACCTCCTTTTTGAAAATTAAAAAACGAAAGCATCAAAGTAAGAAATGACTTCGTTTGGGAAGAAGACACCTACCCATGTTCCAGCTCCTGCAAGTACCTGCTAGAGGCAGCTGTGTGTAGCCAGTCCCTGATTTCACTTTAGCCTGGAAGGCTTGGCTGAAATACCACTGCTTCCCCTCCTTGGCTTGTGTAGCTCTTACTTATTCCTCCAGTGCTCCACCAACACTTATTTGGTCTCTGTCGATTAAAGGTGGGACTGAATTGCATGGCTCTTATTGACCACCGGTAGCTGAGAGAGTGACTCTATCAGAAACTGAAGCCTCAACTAACAGACAGTGGTAGATGAGAAGTGCTGTTGTGCGTGAATTCAAGGAATTAGGTTAGTTGCTCTGCTAGCATCTTCCATCCCTGGTCACTGGAGTGCCTGGAATCAGGCTGCCTCTGCTCTGCACGTGGGGTAGATTCCATTCCTTGAACCAGCCTAAGCCAACAGGAGAGAAAAAGGAAGCATGCTGATTACAGCGTAGGATGGAACTGAAACTTTGCCAAAGAAAAAAAGGTAGAATTCAAGAGGAATGGGTATTTAGCTAAAGCCTATGAGCAAGGCAATTCTGATGCATAGAAAAAAAATGCAGAGGGAAGCTATGCTTTTTGGATTAACAGGATTTGTTGTTTTACAGTCACAAAAGCTCTTTTTTTTTTTTTTCATGTCTAGACTTGCACCCACAGAGACTAGGTTCAGTTTTATTCACTTTTGTCTTTGGAAGATAAGAAGGAAAGCCTCTGCTGATTTAGCTAAGGTAAATATCAGGGGCACAAGCCCTAAGACAGAGAGGCAGACACTGAAATTCTCAATATTCCCCGCTTCCTCTTCTGTCCAGGAGTCCCATTCCAGCCTGGAAGGCACCAAGGCTCTGGAGTAGAGAGCCATGATTATGCCTAAAGAAAGGCTTATTGGCCACGTCCTCCTGAGTTTCCAGGGAAGAGCGAGCACTTGAGACTCTTCCCAAGGCTCTGGGCTTACTGCTTCAACACTGGTGAGTGGGACTCTTGCTTTGACCTGAGACTCAAGGATTCCAGCTCATCCAAGTGACTTAGAGGATGAAGGGGAAGAAAGAGTTGGTCCGGCTGCTTGCTCAGACATGACAGGACACAGCAGGTACTTCAGAAAAGGAGTGACAGCTTTTTCATAGGGGTGAGTTCCACCTTAGTGGAGGAAGAAGTTTAGCGGACTAGAAGTGGTTGATCATTAATTAACCGCTCTGGCAACCACTGCCTGAAGGATCGCTGGCTCTCAGCCCATTGGGTTACTGGATGCTTTGTGTCTAGCCCCTATCTCCAACGTGTAAGTCTTTTGGAAGCCTCATGCTTGGGAGCCCATGTATGTTTAAGTCCTGGACCTGGAGTCCAGGCTGTTCCTGGGCTGTGGTTGTGGCTCCAGTGTCTTTACCCTCCCTTTACACAGCTTCATATGACATAGTCTCATTCCCATGCCATTGCCTGCGGCCACTCTACACATCATTTCCTGCTTAGCTTAAGACTGTGGCAGGTTAGGCGTTATCTGAGGCATGCAGTCTCCTGTATTAGTCGCCCAGAGCGGCTGGTGCACTGCGGAAGAGCGATGTCCTTTCACTAGGCTGTGAAGGCTGCCTGTCTTGAGGGAAGAAGCAAAAGGAGAGGGACAGGATAGCAGCTGTAGATACCCAGGGTCCTTCTCAGTGGAATGAGTCGGGGGAGAAGCATCTCCAAGTGAGATGGTGGCCTCCATGAATCAAGAGCAATCATGAACTGCCTTATCTTATTCTGCCAGGAATATTGATGTAGTTGCCAATTAGGAGAAGTGGCATAAGTAATATAAAACAGGATATAGTGACAAGCATCTTTACTTGGCTATGACGTGCATTGGACATGTTTTACC
Organism: Saimiri boliviensis; assembly: GCF_048565385.1. NCBI lineage: Eukaryota > Metazoa > Chordata > Mammalia > Primates > Cebidae > Saimiri > Saimiri boliviensis. The sequence continues at coordinate 58,319,846 of NC_133454.1, forward strand.
TACCTCTAGACTCAGTTGTGCTTCTAGTCTCCCACCACCCACTCATGTCTCCAGCCCCTTCCCCTCAGTAGTCCTATTGACAGGAGTCTGGAGAAGACGCAGCTGTGGGTATAGAAGAGCCCAGACTTCTATTAATAGTAATCTCTGATAGTAAGCATTTTTATTTTTTTGAGATGGGGTCTCGCTCTGTTGCCCAGGCTGGAGTGCAATGGTGCAATCTCAGCTCACTGCAACCTCTGCCTCTCGGGTTCAAGCAATTCTCCTGCCTCAGCCTCCTGAGTAGCTGGGACTACAGGCGCATGCTATCACACCAGGCTAATTTTTGTATTTTTAGTAGAGAAGAGGTTTCACCATGTTGGCCAGGATGGTCTCCGTCATTTGACCTCGTGATCCTCCCGCCTCAGCCTCCCAAAGTGCTAGGATTACAGGCACGAGCCACCGTGCCTGGCCCAAGGCCAGTGTCTTAATAATCTCTCTGTGTTTATTTGGACCTTAAACATGGACCTCAAGTGCTGAATAAATGGCTCTTGACTTGTAGATGTTGACTTGCGTGCCTGCCCTGTGGCCTGAGACCTCAGTTTCCTTATCTGTAATAGGATAAAAATGACTGGTAGCCTGGGAGCCCTTCTGAGTAGTTTGCTGTATGGGATGATCTTCATGCATCCTTCTCGGGAGAGATTTCTCCCTCCACAAATCTCAAGCGGCCTTCAGTCCTGCTGCCACATTGCTTAACTGAGAAAGTACAGGGAACAGAGAAGTAGATATCCCAGACCTGATGGCTTCATCTGGTGACTAGATACAGACAGTGTCCTTCCTGCCACCATGACCAATGACTCTCCTGTCAAGAGGGCACTCTGTGGAGAAGCAGAAATGCTTTTTCCATGAGGACTCTCTGGATGGCATGAGGACTCAAATACCATATTGGGGTCAGTTTGGTGTACCAAATCATGTATTTACTCATACATATATAAAATTTTGGGTACCAAATCATCATATATATGTATGTGTATATATATATATATATATATATATATATATATATATATATATAATCAGCTTACTGCAACGTCTGCCTCCTGGTTCAAGCGATTCTCCTGCCTCAGCCTCCCGAGTGGCTGGGATTAGAGGCACCCATCACCACGCCCAGCTAACTTTTGTATTTTTGGTAGAGACACGGTTTCACTCTGTTGGCCAGGCTAGTCTCAAACTCCTGACCTCAAGTGATTCGCCTGTCTCGGCCTCCCAAAGTGCTGGGATTACAGGCGTGAGCTACCAGTCTATTTACTCACATATTTACAAAACAAAATTAAACATCTGACCCTCCCAAGATTGCCAGCTACTCAGTATACTTATTTCACTGATTTATGGACTTTTAATCACAGCCTCTAGAACCAGCCCCTGTTACAGGACAACCAGAGATGACTTGAGTGCTGGCCAGTCAGGGCAGAGCCTCCCAGGTGCATGGAGGTTCCTAATAATACTGGCTTCAGAAACTTGTCATGAGGTAGCTTAATCCATTTGTATTAGCTCCATAACTGAGGCTGGGTCATCTATAACGAAAAGACGTTTATTTGGCTTATAGTTCTGCAGACTATACGAGAAGCTTGACTCCAGCATCTGCTTCCGTCAAGAACCTCAGGAAGCTTCTACTCATGACAGAAGGCAAGGGGAGGAGACATTATCTGGAGAGAGAAAGGGAGAGAGACTGGGGAGAAGCTGCCAGGCTTTTTTCAACAACCAGCTCTCGTGGAAACAAAGAGTGAGAACTCACTCCCAGGAGACTGACTCCAAGCCATTTGTGAGGAATCCACCTCCGTGATCCAGACGCCTCCCACCAGGCCCCACCTCCAACACTGGAGATCAAATTCCAACATAAGACTTGGCGGGGCCAAGCAAACCACAGCAGAAAGGTTTAAAGTCTGAAGTGCCTGGTACATAAAGGCCCTCGATCATGATTGATTCCCTTATCCTTATTTTTCTCCTACTAGAGAAGCAAATAGGTAGAGAGTCACCTTTGTGCCCTCTGTTGCCAAGATGGCCACCAGCCCCAGGCACTCCGTTGAGTATCCTGTGAGGATGTTGATTACTGATTCAGCGATTCACAGAGCGCAACAGGTTCTGGTCTTTCTATCTAAAACTACTTTGTGAAAAAGTGTTGTTTTCCAAATACACCTCAAAAGAATACCTCCGTCTTCCTTCGTGGCAACAGTAACCACTGTGTGGCTGGACTCTCCGACCAGGAAAAATAGGAGTTGGCTTCTACTTCAGTTTTCCCATCCCCCAGTTCATTGCCAACTTTATTTTTTTATTTTTTTAGAGATGGGGTTTCACCATATTGACCAGGCTGGTCTCGAACTCCTGACCTCAGGTGATCCGCCTGCCTTAGCCAAAGTGCTGGGATTACAGGTGTGAGTCACCGCACCCAGCTCATTGCCAACTTTTAAACTGATTTTGAGGGAGGAGAATGAGGCATCTGATTAATTAGGTCATCTTTTAATTGAATTCAAACTGTTAGGTGTAGAAAACTTAACAACTGGTATCCTGGAGGTTGAGAACATTTTTAAACATATTATAGTTAGTATTAAATGTTTCCAAATTTAAGATCATCTTAGCTACATGAAGGAAAGATATAATTTAATTTTGGTTGCCTAGGGAGTTTCATCCACTTGAAGGATTACATACTTGACCCTGTGCCTTCTCATTTCCTACGAGAACAAGTCAGTCCTTGGTCACAGGGAAGCAATGCATGGAGCGGGTGTGGTGCCTGCCACCATGAGTATGAATCCACCAGCAATCAAAGCCAAGGATAATACAGCTCCCGGTTACTAGAAAGCCCAACAAATTAGTCTTCTACGTAACTGAATCGGTCTTACTATTTTGAGGGAGTATATTTTTCATTCCATTAGCCTACGTATTGTCTCTGGCTTTTTACTGCAGGTGTCAGATATTTGAGTTTTATCAAATGGCAATAAAACAGGGGAGCTCTCCTCTGAAGGCAGATGCTGAGCACCCCTAGAGAACCTATCCCCCTGAATTGGGGATGTCTTAAGTATTTTTTTGACAACAGCATTGAGTGATTTGGGAGCAGAAGGTGTTCCTTAGACAGGATATAGGAACTCAATAGATGGCCCAAAAGAAATGTCTGGATTATAAACAAAGAGAAAAGAAAATACAGTCAAGTCAACAGAGAACACAATACCTAAGAACAAGACTGCTTATGTCTCTTCGGCGATACCTGGTCTCGCTGTTTGCCTGGAACAATACTAACCTCACTGTCACTATCACCCTCAGCCCCAACTTGTTTCTACTGCATTTTTCATTCGGGGGGTGTCTCTACCACCCACATAAATATTCAAACTGCAGTGGCAGATCAGGCTCAGCGTTACTCAGTCAAGCATCTAAACCTCGTTGCAAGCATCCTCATTGTCACTGCTTCAGTTCAGCCTCTCAACGTGTTCTTCCCATTTATTGTCAAGGCCTTCTAGTCTCCCAGCACTCAGCTACAGCTCTCTGAAATTTATCCTTCAATGCGAACAGATCTGATCATGCCTCTCTCTTGCTTAATTTGAGATCAGGTCCAAGCTCTAAAATGGCGCATAAGGCCTTTGTGAGCTATCTCCTGCCTACATTTTCAGGTATCTGCAAAGGCCTTTATCTTTACCCTCCTCCAGCTTTACAGTTTTGGCTCCAGCATTACCAAACTCGGAGTTTCCTGCAAATGCAGTGCTGTCTCTTGCCTTCATTCGTTTGCTGATGTCATTCTCTCCACTTCAAATGTCCTTCTCCTTTCCTTTCTTTCTCTATCCAGTTCTTACTTAGCTTTTTTCTTTCTTTCTTTCTTTTTTTTTTTTGAGATGGAGTTTTGCTTTTGTTGCCCAGGCTGGAGTGCAATGGCGCAATCTCAGTTCTCTGCAACCTCCACCTCCCCGGTTCAAGCAATTCTCCTGCCTCAGCCTTCCAAGTAGCTGGGGTGACAGACACTGGCCATCAGGCCCGGCTAATTTTTATATTTTTAGTAGAGACAGGGTTTCACCATGTTGGTCAGGCTGGTCTCAAACTCCTGACCTCATGTGATCCACCGGCCTTGGCCTCCCAAAGTGCTGGGATTACAGGTGTGAGTCACAGTGCCCAGCCTCTTATTTAGCTTTTATGGTCCAGATCAAGCATCATTTCTTTTAGGAAAGAGCCCAGCCAGGCGTGGTGGCTCACGCCTGTAATCCAAGCACTTTGGTGGCCAAGGCGGGCGGATCACCTGAGGTTGGGAGTTCAAGACCAGCCTGACCAACATGGTGAAACCCCGTCTATAAAAAAAAAAAAAAGAGAGAGAGAGAAAGAGAAAAAGAAAAAAAAAAGGAAAGAGCCTTAATATTTCTCAGCCCACAATCCCCTAGCGTCTCAGTAATTTTTACATAGAGTCTGTGGGCCAACCTAAATACCAACAGCTCTGTTTATTTAGTTAGATCTAAACACCTTAGTAAGTATTTATGTCCTGACAACTTAAGAGTTATGTCAAAACACACACACACACTCACACAAATGGAAAGAAAAATAGCATTTTTATTATTTTATTTTATTTTTTTTTAGATAGAGACGGTCTGGCTCTGTCACCTAGGCTGGAGTGCAGTGGCCTGATCTTGGCTCACTGCAACCTCCACCTCCCGGGTTCAAGCAGTTCTCTGCCTCAGCCTCCCAAGTAGCTGGGATTACAGGCACACGCTGCCACGTCCAGCTGATTTTTGTATTTTTAGTAGAGACGGGGTTTCACCATCTTGGCTAGGCTAGTCTTGAACTCCTGACCTCGTGATCCACCTGCCTGGGCTTCCCAAAGTGCTGGGATTACAGGCATGAACCACTGCACCCGGCCTATTCTTAAATAACCACAGCTACTTACTAATGGGTTATGTATGTCTGTGGGGCACCACACAACTGTTCAAGCCTTAGGATCAGAGGGGCACTGCCACTCTCATTACCTATTCCACATTGATTTTCACTGGGTACTTGGCTTTTATTATAACAGTTGCTAAAACTGCAGCTTCACAAAGATAGTACCTCAGTCCCGTCTAACACTGTGAACTCTCACTACATAAAGCTAGAAGCTGATATGGTGTTCAACAGATGATGAGCATTGCTGTGTTTCCCTTATAACATTTAAAATATCCAGTGGCACCTCTTTGAGTTTGCTGTGGTGTTCTGACCTAGAGTAGCTTGGGGTACAATTTGAGAACCTCAGGCTTGGAAACTCGCCACTACGGAGCTGGACGCACCGTGAGCTCTCTTAGCGCCCTGCACATCTCTGTCGCGGCCCTTGGCAGATTGCATGGTAAGAAGCTGCTTATGTGTCTGACTCTCTCTTAGGCTGTGAACTGTCTGTGGGTAGGGACCATGCTTTCCTCCTCTTTTTACATCCCGTGATGATTCAAGGACTTTGTTTTTGGGTTTCATTTAGGTTCCTGGTAAGAGTTCCTTAGGAGGAGAAGAAAAAAGAAAGTAGAAGGAAAAGAAAGAAGGGAGAGGAGGGAGGGAAAGAAGGAAGGAAGAAAGCGAGAGAGGGAAGGAGGAAAAGGAGGGAGGAAAGGCAGAAAGAAGGAATGTGGCTTTGTCTCAGGCAGACTAATGGGAAAGCCATTTTTCCTTGCCAGCCTCCTTCAAGGGCATGAGGGGTTTCTCTGCGACCCTGGGACCAGGCCTGCCTTGAATTCAAAAATCCTCGGAGCTAAGGGTACGAAGTAGGAAGAATCCCCCCACCCCCCAGGGCTGCAAGGCCTTTGGCAGCTGCTGGCACCTCCCCTGTGGGAGGGACCGCTGCTCCTCGGTTTTTTAAAATTAGCCGTTATGTTTCTCTTCTTTGTGCCGTTCTTCTCCATCCTTAGTGGGCATGGGAGTTTTTACACTATTTCTTTTTCATATTCTGCTGCAAATGAACCCTACACGTTATTGGAAAGGTTAGGGCTAGGATCAGAAGTCAAATTTAGGTTCAGACATGATAAAACTTCAACAGTTCACATTTCACCAGTTCTAACCAGGAAGGTGCTATTGAAATCATTGATTGTTGTCATTTGTTGCTATAATCCAATGGGTGCATTTTAGTTTAAAAGGATATGCCTCCTTTATCTCCTTGAGGTCTCAAACAGCCTCTGAGTAAACTCTCTGCCAACTCCAGAGTCACTCTGAGGGTAGCAGGTGTGCAGGCTCAGTCTGGGGTTTGCGGCCCACCCCACGTACTCCCACTTGCTCTTGGCATTGGCCCCATGGGTGGACCGTGAAGGTAGGGTGCTCTATGGCAACAGTTTTCCTTCAGCAGAGTGGAGAGGGGGAGACTTGTTCTGCCATGCCCATGTTCAGTCTTTTCTGTGGGCAGAGTTCTGGGAACGTGCTTAGCCCAAATTGGTGCCAGCCTGGCAGTGGGTGAAGGGCCAGTGAGGTTTGTGTGTGGCTCACGACCTTAGGGAAAGTGAGATTTTACTCCTGTAACCTCTTGCTTGGAGAATAGTACACCCCTGTTTCAGATAGGTAAGAACTTTCTTGAAGCTTTCAAAAATGAAAATAAAAATGTTAAAGTACACGGCTGCCAGAAAGTCCTTCCTGGTAGCTAACTTGAGCGCTTTGTGCTTATTTTATTTTGGCCACCTCCTCCCCACACCCCCCGTCGGGAGCACGTGCACCTGATACGATAACCTTCCACCAAACCGGGGACCTCTCAGATCTCGGCTTTTTGGAACAAAGACTTTGGATTTCCTTAGCCTTTCATCATCATCTTATCACCCAAACCTTTCATTATCTTTCTCAACTTTTTCTTTGAACTCTTTCCAAAACTTGTCTTTTGAGTTACAGGGACCATAACTTAATTAGATCTTTCATTTCCAGAGGATACTCCTAGTGCCTCGGAAGAAATAAATTAAATTTCAGTCGGATATATTTCATTGGGGGAAGGGTGTAGAAAAAAAGAAATTGGATTCTTTATAAAATAGCACATTGTCTGGTGCCACAAATGAGTCTTCCTTTTCCCAGTTGTTTTTGGAACAATGGGTCCTTTTTTGATGACTTTAATTCCTCAGAGTTTCTAACCTCTAAAAGGTCATGATTTGTGTTCTTTTGTGGATACACGGCTTCTATACTGAAAATAAGCATGATGTGTGACCTCTAATTGTCTGGTAAGTCATGAGCAAACAGACAAGGCTGCAACCTTGTCTGCCCAGACAAGCAGCAGTTAAGCACCTTGTCAAAGCGTGGGAATGAGCGTGTGTGGGTGTCTGTGCTTCTAGCCTTTTCTGCACCAGCTGTTCCAAGGGGAGCAGACAGAGCTGTCTTGCTTCTCCGTAACTTCGTCTCCCTGTAAGTAAACTTGTCTTTTACAATGCTGTTCTCATTAGCTGTGCAGACTTCCTCATACCGATCATTTGGTATCTGTACAGAGACTTTCATGGGGGAAGGGACAGTCTTTAACTTGCCTTAAAACCATCTCTCTGCGGAGCAGAGCAGCAGAGGCTAGCCTTTGCTCAGCCATCACCCCAGTCAGGCTGCTTAAAGCATATTTCGTCACTTCTTTCCACCTGAGTTTTGCCTTGTGTCACATGAAGAAGTTGGGATCTCTGAGGTCCCTTCCGATCCAACCCTGCGATTCTCACAGCATCGGTCATCTAATTGTTCCATAGAAGGGTAGGGCAAGGAAGGAGGGGGTGGGTTTAGCAGCCAGTGGGGGAAAGGATGCTTGCAGAGAGTGCCGGTGTAACTCAGATTCCCACTCATCTCTTCTCCCTCCCAAGGATCCTGAATCAACCTAGTGTGAAGGGACAAGAAAGAGCACCTATTGATCACCCATGATAGGTCAGACGCTGTCCAAGGCTCCTTTTCTACACTGGCTCATTTAGTCTTTACATCTCACTATAGATCTACCAGGTGTTTTCCACCTCAGCAACCACCACATGCCCCATCCACCCCACCCAGATATGTCTACACCCTCAGATTTCACTTGAAATGTTCCAACCTTAGTGCAGCCTTCCCCAGCTGCTCAGACCAGGTTAGAGCCCCCTGTCTTACGTTCTTATATTCCCTATGCTTTCCCTCCATTACACTTAACACCAATGTAATTAAATAATTATCTGCATAATTAATATTTACATGCCTACTCCACAGAAAACTCCTTTAGGGCAGGGATTATATAAGTCTCGTTCATTACTGTATTCCTAGAGCCTAGCACAGTGCTGGCAAAATAGTTGAGATTCAGTAGACATTTGCTAAATAAATGTAAGTGCGAATGCATGAATGAATGAAAGGATGGATGAATAGCAAAGCTGGATACGAATCCAGAACTATCTGGCTCTTGGAGACCTGTGTATAATTTCAAAAGAGCTCCATTTGTAAGCTTGTCCACAGAGTCTCACAGCTATGACCAGCCTGCGGATACTTAGCCACTGTTAGTCATGCTTTGAGTTGTTTCTCCAGAAGTGGGAATGATAGCTGCACTGCTCTGGCCATTCCCTTTAACCCAGTGATACTTGTCACCAAAGATGTCTGTAAAATACTCGAAGATGATGGATCCAGCCTGGTGGTGATTGGAAGTGGGTGGTGGGAGACAGTGAACTGATCCAAACCAATTGTCCTTGTGAGCATTTAGCCCTATGTTTTCATACTAATCAGCAGCAGCCTGGGCAACATAGTGAGACTCTGTCTCTACAAAAATAAAAAAATTAGCCAAATATAGTGGCATGCATTTGTAGTCCCATCTACTTGGGAGGTGTAGGCAGGAGGATTGCTTGAGTGCAGGAGGTCGAGGCTGCAGGGAGCCGTAATCACATCACTGCACTCCAGCCTGGGTGACAGAGTGAGACCCAGTCTCAAAAAGAAAAGAAAAAAGAAAACCATCAGCACCACTTCTAATACATTCTGCCAAAGGGGCTCAAAACAAGAATCTGCTCTGTCAGGGATCTGGGTCAGTAAGAACGAGTGGGTGAAGAGGAAGGAGGAAAAACCAAGACATGACAACCTTTAGAGAAGCAGAAATAAAACTCTAATGTGGAAACTGCCAAAAATAGACTGCCGGGGCTGTCAGACTGCATGCAAATCTGATGCTAATTACATGGAAATTAATTACAAGTCCTAACTTCCATATGCCTCGATATGACCCTTGGGGGAAAACCTGCGGCAGGTGTCTGCCCCCCACCACAGAGGAGTGAGTGGAACACGGGCTTTGATGTCGCCTCCTTCACACTCGGCTCTTGCCACTGCAATGAGGAAGGCTGAGAGGAGGCTAAAAATACTAACAATAGAAATTTGATTTCTTCTTTCAGACAAAAAGCCTTGGCATCCACGGGAGGAAGAAGTGTTCAGGCAGCATGTGACTGGTTGGTATGAGATAAATAAATTGAGAAAATAGTGTATGATTAACTCTGAGTGCATGTGGATGAGTGGGGAGGTGAAGACTTTCTCTAATGGACCCTTCCAGAAGAGACAGGAACCAAAAGACTGTATCAAGCTCATTTCTCAAGTCAGTTGCCTCCTCTGCTCTAGCCCCAGGGTATGTTTCTCCTTGGAGCTGTTTAAAGAAAATCCTAATTCCCAGATAGAGCCCCCCTCATAAGATCTGCCCCCATCTACTCACTTGGAGACTCACTTTAGGTGTATGGATATTGGGCAAATCAATTTAGAAAAGTACCCTACTTACCTTCCAGCGTATCCCTACCCAGGCTGGACCCCACAAGGTTACCATTCTGGGAGCTTCCCTTGTCTTTGGAGGGACCTGGGTTTAATTATAGGCTGACCAGAGGGACAGGCTGGGTTGGTCCTAGTGGACTGGGAAAGGATTTGAAGTTGATCCAAGCACGCTTCTTGGAGAGTGGTTTTAGGACTTTCTTAGGGAGTTGTAGGATGAGTAGGCAATATGACAAGAAGGAAGACAGAAGTTGCTGCATCAGAGAGTTGGTTATGAAGTGTGAGTTTCCAGTAGTAGATTTTTAAATCCTGAATGAAAACCCTTCCCTGCACTGTGCCGACGGTTTGGAGCACATGGAGGGTGGATCTGTCTCTCGGTTCTTTTTTCCCTCGCGTTATTCTCAAGCGACACCTCGTTGGCTCAATTCTGTCTTACAGGTTATTCTCCCACGTCGGTGACCCCTTCCTGGATGACCCTCTGCCCCGGGAGTACGTTCTCTACCTCCGTCCCACCGGCCCCTTAGCACAGAAGCTTTCGGACTTCTGGCAGCAGTCGAAACAGATCTGCGGGAAGAACAAGGCACACAACATCTTCCCCCACATCACACTCTGCCAGTTCTTTATGGTGAGCAGCAGCGCCCCCACCCCTGGGAAACCCGGCTCCCAGGATCCCGAGCCGGCCCTTTAGACCTGGAACAAAGCTGGAACCTTGCAGGAAGATGTAAGGAATAGTCATGGGCTCCTAGAGCCGGAGGGACCTTCAAGGGATCAGTGAGCGCCACAATGAGCACCTCACCCCAACGCTTCCTAGTTTTATCTGCTGAGGCCCAGGAGCACCCCAGGATGGGGCAGCACCATGATTGCAACCCTCTGTGAGAGACACACTGGTCTGGCTGCTGGAAGAGAATCACTGATCTAGCTTCACCCGTTTGCTGTCTACCTTCTCCACTCTTACTACAAGCAAAGAGTAGGAGCTAAGAGCAGGGAGCTAAAGGGGAGTCTATAGACAGGGAAAGTCATTTCCTGTCTATAGGTTTTTTTCCTACTAGATCCTTCCAGAGAAAGCAAAGATATTTACCTGCCATTGTTACCTAGTCTATAATCCTAGATGTCAAAAAGCTTATCTACTGACAATTTTTTTTGAGAAAGTCTCGCTCCGTCACCCAGGTTGGAGTTCATTGGCACAATCTCGACTTACTGTAACCTCCGTCTCTCAGGTTCAAGTGATTCTCCTGCATCAGCCTCCCAAGTAGCTGGGATTACAGGCGTGCACCACCGTGCTCGGCTAATTTTTGTATTTTTTTCACCATGTTGGCCAGGCTGGTCTTAAACTCCTGACCTCAAGTGATATGCCTGTCTCGGCCTCCCAAAGTGCTGGATTACAGGCATGAGCCACCGTGCCCAGCCTCTACTGACCAAATACAATCCCCCCTCTCTATCAAACATGTAAATACATTTTGTCTACTTCAGCTCTCTGTGGTAACAAAGAAGAGTTATCTCCATATATTCAAGATAAAACAAAGTGATAGCATTTTAAAACATTTTTATAAAAACGATTTTGCTTTTTTCCCCCAGATATATTCTCTCTTTTTTTCTCTCTCTCAGGTAATAATATGTTCCTAACACCTTCTCTTTTACCATTCACTCTGAAAATTAAAGTGACTATCATTTCCTCTTAGTCATCCCAGGATCTTTCTCAAAATGCTTCAGAGTTTGAGAGACATGTATTTTTTTTTTTTCCAATGCTCTCAGGAAGGTAGGAGGATGATGTCACAGCTCTCTGGGACTCATTCTTCCCAACTATCATGAGGGTGGATGTAGAGTCAACTTCTGAGCGTCTAAGAGGAAAAGAAAAGGCACAGATGATATAAAACAGTAGAAAACGTGCAGCTTCTCCTGGGATGCTGCGCTCTCTCCTGTCACAGTCCTTCATTCATTTATTTATTTCACAAGCAAGGAGAACTTTGATTTTTTTTTCTTTTTTCTTTTTTTTTAATTGAGACAGAGTCTCACTCTGTCACCGGCTGGAGTCCAGTGGCATGATCTCGGCTCACTGCAACCTCTGCCTCCCAGGTTCAAGCGATTCTGCCTCAGCCTCCCGCGTGGCTGGGATTACCAGGCATCCACCACATTGGGCTAATTTTTGTAATTTTAGTAGAGATGGGGTTTCACCATGTTGGCCAGGCTGGCCTCGAACACCAGACTTCAAGTCATCCACTCACTTCGGCCTCTCAAAGTGCTGGGATTACAGGCATGAGCCAACGTGCCCAGCCTGATTATTTTCTAATTGATAAAAATTGTATACCTTTATGGTGTATACCATGATGGTTGAATATATGTAAGCATGCGGAGTGCCTAAATCAAGCTAATTATGATTAGCTATAGTCACTATTCTGTACAATAGGTCTTTTGAACTTATTTCTCCTCTCTAACTGAAGTTTTGCGTCCTTTGATTAACATCTCCCCAATCTTGCTCCCCTCTCTTGCTTTCTGCTCAACCGGTCCTACAGCATTTTGGCTGGGCTCACAGGGGCCACTTCAGAGCAAGGAAAGGAGGGAAGAGTCACTCGTTCCCCGTGTTCATCTACCAGTAGGGTAATCTGTGTCTGAGTAATTGGGAGACTGCAGTTCCTCTCTCCTGCCACAGACAGGGGTGATGGTTAAGTATTTGCATTATCAGCCTGCTCTAGTCTCTGGGGAGAGGATACCAACGTTAAGTAGCAGCAGACCTCCATCTCCCCTTGTCTCTGAGTGAAGACTGCCTGTTTTTTCCTGCCAGTGCGAGGACAGCAAGGTGGATGCCCTGGGGGAAGCCCTGCAGACCACTGTCAGTCGCTGGAAATGTAAGTTCTCGGCCCCGCTGCCCCTGGAGCTCTATACGTCCTCCAACTTCATCGGCCTCTTTGTAAAGGAAGATAGTGCAGAGGTCCTCAAGAAGTTTGCTGCTGACTTTGCTGCGGAGGCTGCATCCAAAACCGGTGAGCAAACGGCTGCCAGCCCAGCCCTGGGCCCTGTCAATCAAAGAGTTGGAAAGGAAAAAGGATTGGAAATGGTGGTGGAGGAGCAGGATGGGGTTAGGAGGTGGAAGGCCCTGCAGGAATGAGCACGTGTGACAAAAACCAGAGCCTTTTCCTGCAGCCCCACACCTTTTTCCTGCCTTGTAAAATGTTCACTTCTCTTCTGCTAATCTTTGGAAAGACAGACTATGTAAGGCTTATTCCCTAACACCCAAGTTGAAGTTTCACAAATGACTTCCACACTGAACTAGAAACACATTCCTTTGTAGCACCACCGTCTCCTCCTAATTCAGAATTAAAGAACCATCCTTTCTCCCTCCCAAGCTCCCGCCCACATAGATGTTTATCTGGGTCTCATTGTTCACTCCACGAGAGTCCAGTCTTTTCTCAGTGGGTTAGAGGAGACTGGAAGCACTTCTTATTGTATCACAATAAAATCCACCGAGCCAATACCCTTCAAACTTGCCGAAAACCATTAGACAGGATCCTAAGCCTCCCTAGTCTGTTCAAAAATGTAACCCCATCCAAATGTCTCCTGCTCTTCTCATGGGAGCTCTGAGTTTAGGCCAGCTGAGATTTTCTGCCAAAGGAATTAGCTTAAAGGCGTGCTCGAGGCAGGAGATACAGCGGAGGTGACAGGAGGGAGACGTGTGCAGAGCTTTCCTGTCTGACTACAGGTGTGGACAAGCTCACTTAGCTCAATGAAAGCAGGGAAACAGACAGGCAGTCTGGTGGGGGGACAGGCTCTGTTGACTCACTCCAGAATTCAATCACAATCGCCAGGTACTGGTCACCTACTTTGAGGATTCCTTCTACATGAGGAGTGCCACAGAGAAGAGAATAAGAGGTGGTTTCTCCTGACCACGCCCTGCGTAACATCAGCTCTGAAAAGAGAAAGGGGTGGCTCCCCCTTCACGGAAGGAAAGAAACTCGCCCGGGGAAGATGTTGATCAGGACAATGTAGGAAAGGCCTGTAGGCGGACAGGTGGCAGGAGCACAGGCAGGCCTGAGAGGGTGCGAGCAGAGCCGTGTGCTGAGTGCAGAGCTGGAGGAGACCTAGAACTTCCCTACCCCTAATTTTCTTTTTTTTTTTTTTGAGACGGAGTTTCACCTTTCTCGCCCAAGCTAGAGTGCAGTGGTGCCATCTTGGCTCACTGCAACCTCGGTCTCCTGGGTTCAAGCGATTCTCTTGCCTCAGCCTCTCAAGTAGCTGGGACTATAGGCGCATGCCACCACGCCCGGCTAATTTTTTTGTATTTTTAGTAGCGACGGGGTTTCACCGTGTTAGCCGGGATGGTCTTGATCTCCTGACCTTGTGATCTGCCTGCTTTGGCCTCCCAAAGTGCTGGGATTACAGGTGTGAGCTACCACACCTGGGCCCCAATCCGTTAGTTTATGGAGTGTCAGAGAAGGGGAAGACCTGAGCAGAGCCACACAGTTTGCTCCTTGGTGTCTTGGCCTTCGGCCTAGACCTCACCTGCCATTGTTCCCTGCTGCTATTTTCATCACCAGCTCAGGCCCTTTGTTCCACATTCCTCTTTACCAGAAAAGCCCCACTCAGGGCTTGGACCTGTGAGTGTGATCGTGGCTCAGCATCACTGCAGGAGCACAGTGCTCTCAGAAGGAACACAAGGACCGTAAGACACCTCTGTACTTGGGGAGGGGGTCTCTTTACACTCCCCAACCCCCACTCCCAGCTCTTCCTCTCCCCTGGCCGACAGGACTGGTCTCTGGGTCCTGACTTCAGAGAAGCCTGACATTTCATAGGAGCTTAATATTTCAGAGAAAGAGCATAACAGAGAGGCAAATTATTTCCTGTTCTTATCCCTCAATCTCCAGGAAATGGCTTTTTCTCATCCCACAGTAGTTATTGTCAGAACCACTAAATCCCCACAAGAACCAAAAACTAATGTCAAAGCCACACAACCCAAATCCTTCGCAAATGAGAAAAGCAAGTCTCAGCCAGGGCCGCAGCAGATTCTTAGACTGCATCGTGAGCGAGAAGCAGCTGAAGCCCCAGCTTTCCCGGTGGGATGTGGGACTCCAAGATCCTGCTGTCATGAAGAACTTGGCGGGCTTCGTTTCTCTGCCCTTGTGTGGCCCCCTGGTGGGGAGGTGGAGAACTGGGTGACCACGCACAGCTTAGCTGGTCCAGCTCCTCGTTACCTGGCGTGGAAAGCCGGCCACTGTGTCTTTGCCCTGGAACTTACACCTTGGTATTCTCCAGTTGTTAGCAGGCCTGGATATTATCAAGTAGATTTAGTGCCATCCTCCATTCGAAGTGGTCAAAGAAGATTCATTCGTGTGCATTTATTCATTTAACAAGTACTGAAAACTTGCGTGATACGCTGAGTAAGGAAATAATGTGAGCAAGAGACAAGAACCTTGTCTCATGGGACTTACACCAAAGAAAGGCAATGCAGTATTTTTAAAAAGTACTTAAAACCCAAATGCCCAATTTCTAGTTCTATCTTGGGCCACTAATTCTCTGTGTGACTTGACCAAGCCCCTTAAATTCTCAAATTCCCTGATTTCTTCTAGTTGCAATTTCTTCATTATTCCAGCTTGTACAGTAGATGATCTCCCTCATTGGAAATACAAAAGAGGTGGCCAGGCGCCGTGGCTCATGCCTGTAATCCTAGCTAGCACTTTGGAAGGCTGAGGCAGGTGGTGGATCACAAGGTCAGGAGTTCGAGACCAGCCTGGCCAATATGGTGAAATCCTGTCTCTACTACAAAAAAAAAAAAAAAAAAAAAAAAAAAATTAGCCAGGCATGGTGGCACATGCCTGTAATCCCAGCTACTCAGGAGGCTGAGGCAGAAGAATCACTTGAACCTGGTAGGCAGAGGTTGTAGTGAGCCGAGATTGCACCAGTGTACTCCAGCCTGGATAATAGAGTGAGACTCCGTTCCAAAAAAGTAAGAAAGAAAGAAAATACAAAAGAGACAAGGCATGGTGGTTCACACCTGTCCTCCCAGCTACTCAGGAGGCTGAGGTGGGAGCATCACTTGAGCCCAGGAGGTTGAGGCTGCAGTGAGTCATGACCATGCCACTGCATTGTAGCCTGGGCAAGAGAGCAAGACCCTGTCTCAAAAAAAAAAAAAAAAAAAAAAAAGGATAAAGGAGAAATAAAAGCCATTCTCTCATGTAGGTAGGGTTGGTTTGTTTTGTCTCTTGGGGTATCTTAGAATAACAGTCTGTATACTTTAAACCAGTATTTCTCAACTAAGGGTGATTTTGCCTCCCAGGGTACATTTGGCAATTTCTGAGGTCATTTTCAGTTATCAAAACTACTGGCATCTTGTGGATAGAGGACAGGGATGCCATTAAACACCCTGTAATGCACAAGACAGCCCCCCACAAAAAATAATTATTCAACCCAAAATGCTGTTGAGAGAAACCTGGCATTAAACTTTGAAAACACCCATCTTCTCCCCTCATTTCTCCATCAATCTCGCCCAGAAGTTAAGAGACCTGACTCAAAAATGAAGGTAGTGCATCCTTGGGAGTCAGGCAGTTATGAAACATGCGCTGTATTTCCACACAAATTATTTCATCGCTGTAGGTCACGGTGCCCTTGTCTGAATGGTGGGGTTGGTGGCGATCCACTGGAATGGTTGTGAGAAGGACTTAACTAAAAGGGCTACCCACAGCCAACCTGTAGCTCCCAGAGGAAAGCTGTGTGGTGGCTCTTTATCTCTTGAATAGTGTCTTGATTTGGAATCTCTTGCTATCCCCTTACCCCCTTATTCTACTGCTGTGAAGGAGAGAAACATCTTTTGTCTTCTTTGTTATGTAGGAAGCAGAATTTCCCAGGGCACCTTTCTATCCCCTTCCTTAAGTCTTCACCATTGCTGTGATCACCACCTTCTAACTCCTGATTTTTTTCTTCCTTTTTCCAGAAGTGCATGTGGAACCTCATAAGAAGCAGCTACATGTGACCTTGGCTTACCACTTCCAGGCCAGCCACCTACCCACCCTAGAGAAACTGGCCCAGAACATTGACGTCAAGCTAGGGTGTGACTGGGTGGCTACCATATTTTCTCGGGATATCCGATTTGCTAATCATGAGGTAATGTCTCACTGTGGTTCCAGATGCTACCAGGTGCAGGGATGCGGTCAGAATCAGCAGCTTGCTGCTGCAGGGAGATGGGTACCTACAGGGGGAAAATGGAGCAGGCACCTAACAAGGCAGTCTGCTGGCCCAGGATTGTGTCCAGCCTCTGCCCGCCTCACTGGGCGGCTTCTGGAATGCCTCCTTCCTCTCTGGGTCACAAGTGGTTCATCTGGGTAACATCCCCATAGTCCTGACTGCCCTGCCAATCTTACTGCAGCAAAGAGGAAACGAAATGGGGCTGGACGAGGTGGCTCACGCCTGTAATCCCAACACTTTGGGAGGCCAAGGTGGATGGATCACGAGGTCAGGAGCTCAAGTCCAGACTGGCCAATGTGGTGAAACCCTGTCTCTACTAAAAAAATACAGAAATTAGCTGGGCATGGTGGCTTGTGCCTGTAATCCCAGCTACTTGGGAGGCTGAGGTAGGAGAATTGCTTGAACCGGGACCCGGGAGGCAGAGGTTACAGTGAATCTTGGTTGTGCCACTGCACTCCAGCCTGGGCTACAGAGCGAGACTCCATCTCAAAAAAAAAAAAAAAAAAAGATGAAATGGGAGAGAATAAATAAATAATATATTGGAAAATTTTGAATGGTATATAAATTTATGTTGTTAATGAAAGATACCATTCTGACCTTAAGTGAGTTGAAGAACATTAAAAAAAAAAAAAAAGCTTGCAAAGACATCATCAACAGATATTTGCTGTGTATCTGTATCATGCAAAGTACCTTGGAGCATACTGGAATTTTAAAATGTGGTCTTGTCCTCAAAGAGCTTTGAGGACAGACACATATGAAAAGAAAACTCAGGCCACCTACTGTGGGAGTTTGTGCACATCCCAGTGGGAGGCCTGAGTGGGACAACCGAATCCCATCACAAGGAGAAAGACTGGTACCCCAGCATCCTTCCTTTGAGGGAATCAACATTGCCTTCCAGACAAGTATGTGACATCTTGGAAGCATAATACTGTCTTTTTTTTCTTTTTCTTTTTCTTTTTTTTTTAAAGACAGAGTTTCACTCTTCTTGTCCAGGCAGGAGCGCAGTGGCACAGTCTTGGCTCACTGCAACCTCTGCCTCCTGGGTTCAAGCGATTCTTCCGCCTCAGCCTCCCAAGTAGCCAGAATGACAGGCGCCCACCAGTAGAGAGAATTTTAAGTTTTAAGAGTTTTAAGCACAGGGAAGGAAGAGCTCGAGCTCCTAAAACAAGACTTGTTTGGGCTGTGGGTTCCTCGAGTGTTAAGATTCAGTGTGCTACAATGGATTTGAGATCCCTAGCTCCTAGCACAGAATGCTCAGCCTGTGCTGAATTTGAGATATGCCCAGGTATGCCATCCACCACTGATCTGCTTTATTTTTATTTTCTTTCTTTTTTTTCTTGAGGTGGACTTTCCCTCTTTCACCCAGGCTAGAGTGCAGTGACATAATCTCAGCTTACCACAACCTCTGCCTCCTGGGTTCAAGAGATTCTCCTGCCTCAGCCTCTTGAGTAGCTGGGATTACAGGTTCCCACCACCATGCCTGGCTACTTTTTGTGTTTTTAGTAGACACTGGGTTTCACCATGTTGACCAGGCTGATCTTGAACTCCCGACCTCAAGTGATCTGCTCGTCTCAGCCTCCCAAAGTGCTGCGATTACAGACGTGAGTCACCACGCCCAGCCAATGTTGTCTTTTTCTGTCCTGAAAGAGAAGCTGAGACACAAAGACATTAACTGGTTGGCCCAAAAGCTAAGTAGTAACTTAGGGCCAGAGATGAAGCCAGAGTCCATGTATTTTGACCAATAAAGAAAGGCAACCTGTCAGAAAAAAAGAAAAAAAAAAAAAAAAAACTACATCATAGCCAGGCATGGTGGCTGCCACTTATAATCCCAGCACTTTGGGAGGCCGAAGCAGGAGTATTGCTTGAGACCCAGAGTTCCATACCAGCCTAGGCAGCACAGCAAGACTGTATCCCTACACACCCACAAAAGACCTCCTCATTTGTTAAAAATGTGCCTTCCAACCTTCCAACTTTACATTTATTAAGCAATTCTTCTATTCGTTACCCAATTTATCAGCAGCCAAAGAACTGATATTTTTGTTAGTTTATATAGCCTTTTAACATCTCTTCTAGACTTACTTTACTTACTTTACTTACTTACTTTAAAAAAAAATGATCTGATGGTTTTCTAAGTTAAGAACAAAAGAAAAAATTAAAAAATTAAAAACAGTTAGAACCCCAGGGCTGAGGCCAGACAAGCTTACTGTTTCAGAAGTGGTAGAGGAGAGCCAACCCATGAGTCAGAGGTTCAGGGCTAGGCATGGTGCCCTGTGAGTGTCAGGGGCATGCAGCCTTGTCTGAGTCTGCTGATGGGAACATGACGTCCTCCTTTTGAATCATTTGATACAGGTTTCTGTAAGATGCCTTGAGCAGATTGGGCCTGATCTCACTTAAGAATTCTGACACATCCTAGAGTCACTTAGAGCGGGCCCTGAAGATAACAAGGGAGGTGTGGCTGGCTGGACTCCTTCTGAGGGCAGAATAAAATAAAATAAAATTAAAAAGTAAATGGCTGCAAATGCAGATGGCTCTAAGAAGTCACCTTTCTAAGAGAAGGAAGGTGGCAGTGGAATTTTACAAGGAATATCCTCTAATCAACACTGCCCTCCAGTTAACTCAAAGGGTAATTGCTTTTCTGCCTGACCCACATTCGGCTCAATTGGCATGGAAGGAAAAAGGCAGCAGGCGCCCACGTGAATTATTTTCTAAAAATAACTTGGCCTCTTTTTATCTCTTATTTGTAAAAGCTCATTTATTACTGTTCGTTCTGATAAAGCTCTCCTCGGCCCCTTTGGACTAGACCTCTCCCCTGAGGTCTTTCGATTCTACCTGAGCTGAAAGACCTCAGGGGAGTCCGCACATGTAACCCTCTTCTTGCCTGCCTTCAACCTGTCCCCAGGAGGCAGTTTTGATTGATTTTCCAGTGAGGGAACAGATGTCCAGAGAAGGAGAGTGGTTTGGGCAAGGACACTCCGACAAGGCACCGTGATACTTAGGAAAACTCCAAGGCTTCATCCCTCTGCTGTGTAGACTCTCACTTGATTTAGACATGCAAATGCTCATTTGTGTTTCACATAGGCTCTTCCCACGTGAGTGATTACATTGGGCCATGCCAGTTTCATATACCAACCAATAGAAATCCAGAGGAAGGACAGGGTGATAACAAAAAGCATCACTTTTGGAGTCTAGCACACTTGGCTTGGAATCCTGGCTCCATCATTATGGAAGGGTTAAATTCACTTTGACTACTTGTATAAATCTCCAGTCCTTAGTTTTCTCATCTGTAAAATGGTGACAGTGTTTTGCTAGGTGGTTATGAAGATTAAATAAGAAGCTATATGGAAAGGCTCTAAAGTAATACCCAGCACAAGGTGGGTGCAACAGCAACAAAACATTATTGTGCATGAGAATAAAAAGGGCTCCAAAGACGGTTCAGCTCCTGTAATCACACAGGGCTTTGGCTGCCTTTCATTCAGCAAACTGAATTCCGTCTCAGAGTAGAAAGGGAGGAAAGACATATCTGAGGTGAACTCAAGAGTTCTTACAAGTACAGGCCAGGCGCAGTGACTCATGCCTGTCCCAGAACTTTGGGAGGCCAAGGCGGGTGGATCACCTGAGGTCAGGAGTTTGAAACCAGCCTAGCCAACACAGTGAAATCTCATCTCTGCTAAAAAGACAAAAGTTAGCCAGGCGTGGTGGTACACGCCTGTAGTCTCGGCTACTCAGGAGGCTGAGGCAGGAGAATCACTTGAATCTGGGATGTGGAGGTTGCGGTAAGTCAGGATCATGCCACTGCACGCCAGCCTGGGCCACAGAGCAAGACTCTGTCCCAAAAAAAGAAAAAAAGAAGAGTTCTAACAAGTAGATGCCAAACATAAAATAAAAGAATAAGTAGAATGTAGTATAAATTAGGCATATGTTCCCATGTCTCTCAAACTTAGGCTAAGGTTTTGTATCTGCTTTTGGTGAGTGAGAAAAGGCATTGGGGACATGGGTCTCGGTTACAATTTTAGATTTCCCACGATGCCTTAATTCTTTTATTGTTCATTCAGTAAATCAAAGCTATTTATTGTCCAACTTCCCTATGCCTAGGACATATTGTCTCTAACCTTTGTCGTGCCTCAGTTTCCCTGGGGATAACCTAGAGATAGAATGAATACTCACCTCCCCTACGTGGTAGGACAAAGGAGGACTTACCTGCAATCGCATTGAGTTTCTCAAGGGAAAGGCACTACTGGGCCAAAGGCATTATTAGCCAAGACCACGCTGTGCTTGAACATTTAAGGAGCACGAGTTTAGGCTTGTTTCCCTATGACTCGGCGCCTTTCTCCACCTTGTCCCAGAAAAAAAGAATGGTCTTTTTCATGGGAAGTCACACATTTAGCTTTGCAGTTTATGAGATTTCACGTGAATTTTTTTTTTTCCTTTTAAGCTGATTTAACAATCCCACAGAAAACCTTCCTGGCTTGTTTGGAGAGGTGGCTTGAGTGTGTGAGGCAGAGGGACAGGAGGGTAAGGAGGCAATCAGAAAGCAGGAAGATCTAGAACTGAAAGATGCTGGAGTCAGAATTAGGGAAACAAACAGCCGCCCTACATAAAAGGAAAATCGGAGATGCAGCGGTACAAATGAGTTCTGTGCACAATCACTCTCATCCTCTGAAAAGAATCACCCCTTCACTGGCCCCTTTCTTTAGAGATTTCCAGGAGGAAGTTCTCTCTTTGTAACATTCTGGTGTGTCACTTTGACATCAGCGAGCCTATTAGCTCGCAGGCCTACCCAGCACCAGGTCCAGGGACCAGGGTTGGCTGAAGGAAGGGCATGACCCGGGAGATCAGGTACCCTGGTTCAATGGAAGTAATTATGCCCCTTCGGTGTACAAGGCTCTGTCCTAGGTGTTTTCTTAGATTGTCTCATTCACCTTTTATGGTCTAAAGTGTTATTTTACAGATGAGAAAACTGAAGCTAAAGTTAGAAATATGCAGGTGGAGACCAGAATACTTGGCCTCCAACTAATGGCTTTGAGACTCTAGAAAGCAGTGAAAGCTGTTAAAGCTTTCTCTGTCTCTGTGTCCTTTGTGAAACAAATAAGATAGGAAATATTTTCCTTACTATTGAAGTCTCCTGCTATTAGTAACAAAAAATAGTAAAATAAATGTTTTTTACAGTATCTTCATGCCTGTACCTGTGAGGTTTATACCTACCAGGAAAGGAGGGCAAAAAGAAATAAAGAATAAATAGCCAACGGGCATGGCCTGTGGTTAGCCTGGGGGCTTTTGTTCTCCATCTGATGAAAGCTGGCTACATGCTGATGCAGACACTGATGTCTAGACATTTTTCTTTCAGGGTCTTTGTTAAAACTGTAGGTTTAAAGAAAGCTCCTTGAAGGTAGAGACCATGTCTGGTTTAAAGAGCTAAAGTGGCTGGGCAAGGTGACTCACACCTGCAATCCCAGCACTTTGGGAAGCTGAGACGGGTAGATCACCTGAGGTCAGGAGTTTGAGACCAGCCTGGCTAACATGGTAAAACCCCATCGCTATTAAAATACAAAAATTAGTCGGGCGTGGTGGTGGTCTCCTGTAATCCTAGCTACTCAGGAGGCTGAGGCAGGAGAATTCACTTGAACCCAGGAGGAGAGGTTGCAGTAAGCCGAGCCAAGATCACGCCATTGCACTCTAGACTGGGCAACAAGAGTGAAACTCCATCTCAAAATATAATAATAACAAGTAAATAAATCAAGAGCTAAGTTACATAGAAAGGAGAATACTTCATACCCCAAGCTTTCCTGAAGGAGAGACATTCCACCTGGCCCATCTGTAACCCCTGTATGGAAGACTGGCTTTCCATGAGCTGGGTTTCAAGTGTCTATCATGGTGAATTGCAGATGAAGCAAGGGAAACTGGGTCTAAGTCCATTTATATAGCACTTGACCAGAGAGTCTGCAGGATTTCAGCTCAGTTTCCTAAAATGATACTTGAATCCTGATCGGAAATCTAGACATGCCTGAAGAAAAGTGTGGAACCATTTCTAGCACCAGGCATACACCCACAATACCCTGAAGAGAGAAGTGCTCTCTGATAGGAATTTACACCTACTCAGGGCCTGCAGACCCCAGGGACTCCTGAGCACATCGCCCTCTGGAAGTGTGCGGTATTAATGCATAACATACAGTCCTGGCCTTGAGGCACTCAGGAGAATGGTGACGTGTGGGGCTCACTCACCCTCTCTTCCTTTTTCAGACATTACAGGTGATCTACCCCTACACCCCACAAAATGACGACGAGCTGGAGCTGGTCCCCGGGGACTTCATCTTCATGTCTCCAATGGAGCAGACCAGCACCAGTGAGGGTTGGATCTATGGTACGTCCTTAACCACCGGCTGCTCCGGACTCCTGCCTGAGAATTACATTACCAAGGCTGATGAATGCAGCACCTGGATATTTCATGGGTAAGCAGACACAAAGACCTTTATGCCCTTTGAAAAACGTTGCTGAGGCACACTTGATCCTGGATACACAGGGCAGCAGCAAATGGGGTCCATGGGAAGAAGACCCTGTGGGTTCCAGACTTCTAGAAAAGGAGCTGACTTGAGGCATGGGAAAAATGTGAAATGGATTGTTCTGCTTCCCCCCATCTGCCCCATTTGCTGTGTTGTCTGCTTGAGTCCTTAATCAGAGACTAAACTGCGGCTGCCTGGGGTCCGTCTCTTCTGGCTGAAGGGTGGCATCATCCCAGTGCTACGTCTTCACTGCTTTATGGTTTCTGGCCACCTTGTCCTGAGTCATGACCCAGGGTGGCCTGACTCCCCAAAGCAGCTGGACAGATTACTACTCTGCCAGCCAGACCAATAGAGAAAGGGCTTTCAAGAAGCTGGAGCCCTGTCTGTACCCCTCATTTGCTAAGTGACCCTGAGCAAGTCCTCAGACACAGTCTGTGCATGCCTAGACGACAAAGACCGTGTCTAAGGTAACAGGCAACTGCCAGACTGAAAAAGGGTATCTTTCCCCTCCCCTCTGCCAGTCTTCCTTTGGGTAATAACTTTCCACCCATCCCTCATTACTAGTTTGTCCCCATTCCCTACTGGTCCCGTGTTCAGTGGCCAACTTTGTCCCAGTAGAGAAAATAGAAACAAAAAGCATCTTTCTTTCTTAGTCGGAGCAGCTCAAAGCCAGCGCGTCCCTGGTACACTCGGGCATGTAGCCAGGGCCTGCATGCTGGTTTGTTTTCCTCCCTCTTGTTTCTGCCATGTGGCAACATGGCTGAGAGGCAGAAGCCCTGAGCACCAGCTGCTTGGTTGCTTACATTGTTATTATCGCCATAAAGGAGAAGCAGAGAGAGATGATTTCATCAAGTCTCTGTCTGGAAAGAGAAAATAAAGGTCCCTTACCCTAGTGAGCCACGAACAGACAAACCACAAATCCAAAGATGGGAAAGAATATTTTCTTCCTTAATAACCCCACCCAGCAATCCCTTCCTCTCTCTTTCACCCCCGCCTCCACCTCAGTCCAGCCCATGAACCTCCAGCATTGGATGACACAAAATTAGAGGTCAAATCTGTCTCATGTTTCCCGAACATTTGCTTTTCAGAAATGCTTCCGAAGATCAAAATATACAGGTTGGGTTTCCAAAGTCTCTGTTTTAATCCCTGTAACAAGTAAAGCAAAATATGCATTAATAAACTGAGCACTAAAAGATTATTTGCCTGACAAAGCACAGTTTTCAGATCTCTCTATTATTTTTTGTTTTATGGTACTTGGAGTTGCTGTTTTATCAGATCTCTTTCTTAAAAGTAGATGTATGGCCGAGTGTGGTGGCTCACGCCTATAATCCCAACACTTTGGAAGGCCAAGGTGGGTGGATCACTTGAGGTCAGGAGTTCGAGATCTGCCTGACCAACATGGAGAAACTCCATCTCTACTAAAAGTAAAAAAAAAAAAATTAGCTCAGTGTGGTGGCACATGCCTGTAGTCCCAGCTAATTGGGAGGCTGAGGCAGGAGAATCACTTAAACCTGGAGGCAGAGGTTGCAGTGAGTGGAGATGGTGCCAGCCTGGGCAACAGAGTGAGACTCCATCTCAAAAAAAAAAAAAAAAAAAAAAAGTGGATGTATGTGAATATGTGAGAAGCTGTGCTCATCTCTTAGAGTTCACCCCATCTAAACCCACTCTGCCCTAAATTACAGTTCAGGCCATCGTGAACCTGAGTGACATCGGTCAGTGGGTCCCAGGGAGGTCTTTGTGTCCTCTTTTATTTGAGAGATTACTAATGATCTCATGTCCCCGAGAACCATGTCTGAAATTGAACTAACAGCTTCCACAGCCAACCCTGATCAGAGTAGGGAATAAGTTAGGCATTAGTCAATTGTGATTAAGAATTTGAGATAGGGCCCGGCGCGGTGGCTCAAGCCTGTAATCCCAGCACTTTGGGAGGCCGAGGCGGGTGGATCACGAGGTCAAGAGATCGAGACCATCCTGGTCAACATGGTGAAACCCCGTCTCTACTAAAAGTACAAAAAATTAGCTGGGCATGGTGGCACGTGCCTGTAGTCCCAGCTACTCAGGAGGCTGAGGCAGGAGAATTGCCTGAACCAGGAGGCGGAGGTTGCAGTGAGCCGAGACCGTGACATTGCACTCCAGCCTGGGTAACAAGAGCAAAACTCTGTCTCAAAAAAAAAAAAAAAGAATTTGAGATTGGATTCCAATAGTCTTGGATTTAAGTGATAACTCTCTCAATTTAACCAGCTGTGTGGCCTTGGCCAATTTGCATTACCTCTCTGAGCCTCTGTTTGCTCATCTAGAAAATGGAACTAAATAATTGCACTGACCTATGAGGTCACTGCTATATAATAGCAGTGACTATAAAATCGCCATTTGTGGCCGGGCATGGTGGCTCACACCTGTAAACCCAGCACGTTGGGAAGCCGAGGTGGGTGGATCAGGAGGTCAGGAGTTCAAGACCATCCTGGCCAACAAGGTGAAACCCCATCTTTACTAAAAATACAAAAATTACCTGGGCATGGTGGCATGTGTGCACCTGTAATCCCAGCTACTGGGGAAGCTGAGGCAGGAGAATCGCTTGAACGTAGGAGGCAGAGGTTGCAGTGAGCGGAGATGATGTCACAGCACTCTAGCCTGGTGACAGAGTGAAACTCCATCTCAAAAAAAAAAAAAATCGCATTTGCATAATGATGATGATTTTCTTTTTTCTGTCTTGTGTTTGCCAGTCCTCACTTAGTGTTCATCAAAGGAAATGTGTCTTCCATAAAAGCAATCCTGTAGATAAACTGCGCTTTCCTACTTAACCCCCAAGGTCAAATGACTCAAGGAGGCGGAGCCCCGCTTCTTTGTAAAACTGACCTTCTCTCACTCCTAACCCAAGATAGGCTTCAGGACGTAGAGCCCCAGGGGGATGTCGAGCACGACCTGGCTGGCATGGTGGGACATTGCTCAGGGGTCACTGATTTTAACAACGCTCCCTGCCCCATGCTTCTCAGTTTTCTGAGTCCCTACTAAGGGAATGTGTTCTCGCCACACTAACTGAAGTGCCTTACTTGGTTCTGAGTTATCCTCAGGTGTTTTTCAGTTGATGAAGCTCTTCTGTGTTCTCTGAAGCTGAGTGAGCTGCCTGGCCGCTTGGGCTTAGCACAGGCCTGGCGTCCTGGCGTGTGGCAGGGAGAAGCCAGCTCTCCCGATGCTTGAGAGGTTCCGGATGTCAGGCCCGGCTTCCTCCCTCCACTGTTCTGAGCAAGAAGTATCTGACTGCTGTCTTACTGGAACTGACAGCTCCACGCTGTCTCAGAGTGAGTCAGGTCCTTTTATAATGACAGTTAAGAAGGGAAAGAGGCTGGCATTCGTCTTGCCATGGGAGCCGAAGGAGGGAGAGAAGGGATCCTATCAGTATCTTCACAGCTGCAATAAAGCAAAGAAGCAGACTTGTACAAGCATGATTCTAGGTAGCTAGGCATTTCGAACCCTGAAGCTTTGATGAGTCAGAAAATAAAACCGGATTTTTTTTGTTTTTTGTTTTTTGTTTTTCTGAGACAGAGTCTCAATCTGTTGCCCAGGCTGCAGTGCAGTGGTGTGATGTCAGCTCACTGTAACCTCTGTCTCCTGATTCAAGTGATTCTCCTGCCTCAGCCTCCCGAGTAGCTGGGACTACAGGCATGTGCCACCACACCCAGCTAATTTTTGTATTTTTGGTAGAGATGGGGTTTCACCGTGTTGGCCAGGCTGGTTTCGAACTCCTGACCCCAGGTGATCCACTCGCCTCAGCCTCCCAAAATGTTGGAATTACAGGCCTGAGCCACTGCGCTTGGCCAAGCTGGATTTTCTTTAACTGTGTGAAGTTTGGGAGGGTCTCAGTTTAAAATAACATAGAATAGCTGGTCTATTATTCCGTGTGAACAGCATAGGATTTCCTTGGGCCACAGTTACTTAAATTTTACTGTTGGCCGGGCGCGGTGGCTCACGCCTGTAATCCCAGCACTTTGGGAGGCAGAGACGGGTGGATCACAAGGTCAGGAGTTCGAGACCAGCCTGGCCAAAACGTTGAAACCCCGTCTCTACTAAAAATACAAAACTTAGCTGGGTGCAGTGGCACGCGCCTGTAATCCCAGCTACTCAGGAGGCTGAGGCAGGAGAATCGCTTGAACCTGGGAGGTGGAGGTTGCAGTGAGCCAAGATCGTGCCATTGCACTCCAGCCTGGGTGACAGAGTGAGACTCTGTCTCAAAAAAAATAAAATAAAATAAAATAAAATAAATAATAAAAAAATTTTTACCGTAACAGGTTTCACTTGGCTACACATCAGATGGACTGATGCTGCTTTGTTGAACTGTAGGTTCCTGGGTCCCCCCACCACCCGACCTACTAAATCACGATCTGTGAGGAGCAGGACCTCGGCATGAGTATTTTTTTTTTTTAATTCCCCTGCTGATTCTTATACGCACAAGGTCTCAAAGTCAGTTTTTCAGGGCTTGAGACTTCTGAGACCTTCGTTTATAAGTAGAATAAGTCTATCACTTCTAGTGAAAAGGAGCCACTTCTGAAAGTGAAGGGGGTGCTAAAATAGTCAGAATCGCCTAACTTTTTGGAACAAAAACTTACTAACAACCAGTTAGCTGTATTGTATTGGTGAATATAAAAAGTTATTTTCAAAAATACAGTTCTGGGCCAGGTGCGGTAGCTTATGCCTGTAATCACAGGACTTTGAGAGGCAGAGCTGGGCAGATCACCTGAGGTCAGAAGTTCGAGACTAGCCTGGCCAACATGGTGAAACTCCATCTCTACTAAAAATACAAAAATTAGCCGGGCGTCGTGACGTGCGCCTGTAATCCCAGCTACTCGAGAGGCTGAGGCAGGAAAATCGCTTAAACCTGGGGGGCGGCAGTTTCAATGAACGGAGATCACATCATTGCACTTTAGCCTGGCTGCCAAGAGTAAGACTCCATCTCTAAAGTAAAATAAAATAAAATTCTGATAATACGATGTTAAAAGAGAATAATCCAGAACAGGTGGGGGCCTAGATAGGTTGCTGGGTCAACAGATACAAGCCAGGAGTAGATGGAGCAAACTGGGATGGACAGCTACCCAAATTGTAAAGAAGCAAGAAATCTACAAAATCCTGGGCCGGGTGCGGTGGCTCAAGCCTGTAATCCCAGCACTTTGGGAGGCCGAGGTGGGTGGATCACGAGGTCAAGAGATCAAGACCATCCTGGTCAACATGGTGAAACCCCGTCTCTACTAAAAATACAAAAAATTAGCTGGGCATGGTGGTGCGTGCCTGTAATCCCAGCTACTCAGGAGGCTGAGGCAGGAGAATTGCCTGAACCCAGGAGGCGGAGGTTGCAGTGAGCCGAGACCGTGACATTGCACTCCAGCCTGGGTAACAAGAGCCAAAACTCCGTCTCAAAAAAAAAAAAAAAAAAAAGAAATTACAAAATTTAAATGTGCCCCCTGGACTCAGCTCAGTGATTCCAAAGATGTTCATTGGATTCACCTAACAACCATATTTAAATTGCAACGTTTGTTAGATAAAGCT
Organism: Saimiri boliviensis; assembly: GCF_048565385.1. Lineage (NCBI taxonomy): Eukaryota > Metazoa > Chordata > Mammalia > Primates > Cebidae > Saimiri > Saimiri boliviensis. Next base: position 58,348,699 of record NC_133454.1, read on the forward strand.
TTGTGAAAGTCTTACTATTCACAGTCATTCAAGCTTGGCAGGTTTTGACAGTCTTCCTTTCAGCAAGACCTCTTTGGGGTTTCTGTAGTTAGAGTGTTACACTCACAAATGAGAGTTCTTGGCTCACAGCACTAAACATCTGGTGAGAATAGTCTTCTCTGAAATAATTCTGTTTGTAGTCATCCTGTTGGAGGTGTTGTTGTGGTGGAGATAGATAGGGTTTGGAGGCTGAAGAGCCCAGAATAGGGGGCTGCGGCCACAAAGTTTCCTTGACTGTTAGGAGCCACTGGCTAAGTGGTGGAGATGGTTGAAAATACCCGCCTATCATTCTTCACTTCAGATGGAAATTACCGCCGGAAATATTAAGGGCAACAGGAATTGTAGATTTCTTTTAAACCGAAAAAATAACTGCAAACAAATAATTGATACATCATTATTCTTGAAATTGTCTTTGGCACAAACCATGTGTGGCACAAAATCACTGCGACCCATCCCTGCCCAGAAGAATGAATATATCTGCCCTCAGTGCAGAAACCCATCTACCTGTAATTAATTAATTAATTACTTTTAATTTTTATTTCATTTGAGACAGGGTTTCACTCTGTCACCCAGGCTGGAGTGCAGTGGTGCAATCTTGGCTCACTGCAACCTCCACCTCCCAAGTTCAAGCGATTCTCATACCTCAGCCTCCTGAGTAGCTGGGACTACAGGCACGTACCACCACACCCATTTAATTTTTTGTATTTTCAGTAGAGATGGGGTTTCACCATGTTGGCCAGGCTGGTCTCAAACTCCTGACCTTAAGTGATCTGCCTGCCTCAGCCTCCCAAAGTGCTGGGATTACAGATGTGAGTTACCACACCCAGTTTACCTCTAATTTATTAACTGCAAGACTTCAGTATAAAACAAGATGTTCCTCCCTTAGGAATGGGGCCACTCTTGCTCAACTTCCCCCATTGTACTGCCCACAGAGGGCTTTGAGTTAATTCCCACATTCCTGTTGAGCCCAAGAGGAAATGCTGATGACTCTTGACCAGAGCAGTTAACACCTTCCTTATCTTCCTCTGCAGTTCTTACTCAATCTTAAACACAACGTCTTCCAACTCTCTCACATTTGGGGATGGAGTATTGGAGAGGCGGCCGTATGAGGACCAGGGGCTTGGAGAGACGACTCCTCTTACTATCATTTGCCAGCCCATGCAGGTAAGCCCGATTGTTAGGGTCACACCACCAACTCTAACTAGGATTCACTGAGAACCTATTTATTAAGTATGAGGCATTGCCCTTGCTGTCCCTAAAGGTTCCGTGATCTCCTGGGAAGAAAGTACACCAAATTAGAAAAGATATACAAAAATTCAAGGCTAGGAAGAATCAGATGAGCAGTACTGACAGTGACTTCCAGCATTTAAACCTAGGCTCATAAGAAAGGTCGTTCCACAGAGAGAGGAGGAGATTTTATCTCCTAAGTAGAAATAATGCCCATAGTTGTATCTGTTTTGTAGGTTGTTACAAAGATGAAAGAAAATAATAATCTTGCTTATGCACAAAAGAAAAGAGAAAAAAAGGTAAAAAAATAAAAAAGTTAAAAAAACGAAAGAAAATATTAAAATAGGGCTCTTAGCACAATAATTGGCATATAATGAGTGCTCAGTATGTGTTACCTTTTTCAAGAAAGGTTGGAGATGGAAGGAATTGGGGAGTAGTTGCCGGAATAGTACAAGTAGAGACAAGTTGAAAGTTCAGGCATGTTGAAGATCAAGGGAGTAGACCATTGTGGCTGGAGCCCAGGATTTAAATTAAGGAACAATAGGAAAAGAAGTGGGAGGGATCATGCCATCATTCCACATATTAACGTTGTCAGGGCAACTAGGAGCAAGTGTGAAGTGCTGGCCAGCACTAAGGAAACTGGAAAAGCTGATTATATCAGAAAGAAGGAATGTAAAAACATCTGTAAGGTTCCATCCAGCAGTTATAGAAGCCAAAGTCATTTGGACATGCCCTTGACTAGATTTGCCTATGTCATCACCCAGAGGTAGCAGCTGTCTCATTTTGGGGGTCACCAATGTGCATACAGTCAGACAGAAGAGCCTACACAGTGATTAGAATAGGAAAACAGGGCCTCACTGCTGGAGTGGACCGTGAGGACCACGTGGTCTGGCCACACACTTCAGAGAAGGGGTGGACACATTTGTGATCACAGACGTACTCACTCCCTGAAGAAGCTGATGAGTCACCCCTTTTGGGTAGGAAGGTGTCCCACTAGATGGCTGTCTCTACATGAATAGTTAGTTTTAGCTCTGAGCTGTAACTTAAAGTGGACGTCATGTTTTAGTAATGGCCAAATGCTATTTCTAAAAGAGCAGCAGTAGCAACAATAATGCCTTTTTCATAACCCTTCTTATTTTATAAAGCACATGCAGTTTATCTTATTTGAGCCTCAAAATAACTTATGAGGTCTGTAGGATGAGTCTTACTGTCCTTACTGTACGGATATGCCACCCTCAATCCAAGGCAGTTAAGAGGTTTGTCCAAGTCATATCTTAGCAGAACTTTGGTAGTAGAGCTCAGTTCACCTGGCACCTGACTCCAAGACATGTCCATTTTGCCATGTGTGTCTTCACTCATGGCCTTCTTTCTCTGCAGCCTCTAAGGGTCAACAGCCAGCCCGGGCCCCAAAAGCGATGCCTCTTTGTGTGTCGGCATGGTGAGAGGATGGACGTTGTGTTTGGGAAGTACTGGCTGTCCCAGTGTTTTGATGCCAAAGGTGAGTTGTTGGTGGGTCTGCTCAGCACTGGCATACCCATAGTGGCCTCTAGGGGGCACAGTCAAGCTACAGTTATCCAGATGGGAGTCATTTATAGTTCTGTATGCTATAGAAAATGTCTGTCATCCATAAGTCCCTCCTGATTGTCTTGAGCTTTAGGGAAGTAGTGTTCCTGTCCCCATTCTATAAACTTGGATACCAGGGACCAAGATGACAGATGTCTGGCCCAAGGTCATATGGCAAAGTCGGCAGCAGACACGTACCCTGATCCTATGGCCAGAGTTCCTGCCATAAAATCTCGTTGGCTCCCTGGGTTCCATTTTCATTTGAATGGCATTTTAAGATACGGAGGCTTGCAGAACCAGGGAATTTCACCTGCCTTACAGTGCCTCGTTATTACGTCCACTGAGAAACAATCTCATGTCCCTTTTGTCAGTAGAACGGAAGAGCGGATTCCAAGTCATTTTATGAAACCAAGTGTCAGCCTTGATATTTTCCATCAGCTCCAGAGAGCTCATTATGATCTCTTTAGCCAAGAAGGAATGGGGTTGGAGAGTGTCAGGATCAGCAAGGGAGTCCCAAGTAAACAAGACATTTATGTATCTGCTGTCTAACCTTTTCATTTTTCAGGCCGCTACATACGCACCAACCTGAACATGCCTCATAGTTTACCTCAGCGGAGTGGTGGTTTCCGAGATTACGAGAAAGATGCTCCCATCACTGTATTTGGATGCATGCAAGCGAGACTAGTGGGTAAGTATCCTGGGTGACTGCACTCCAGGCATTTCTTGCCTTCTCCTTTAAAACACTGGTACCATGGATATGCAGGATGCTTCCTGGGGGTTTCTATAACTTTCCTGCAAGCAATGTATTTCCTCAATTCAAAAGGAACCTATTATACAGCCATTAAGTCTAGGATGCTGTGCTTGGCCCTGGGTTGGTTGACCAAAGTGAACGAGGTGTGGTCCTTATTGAGGAGCTCGTGATCAAGTCATGGACAAGGTCAGGCTTGGGTTACTTTGCTCACTGTTGGATGTAGCAGACAAGTCTGCCTCTAGTTCAGGACAGCAGCATTTGCCCACATGGCTGTGGGAAGAGGACAAGAGTGAGGAAGAGGTGTTGGGTACCAGCACCAGCCCCGTACGTGGGTGCCCTTAGGCCTGGCGGTGACAAGGGATTGAGAAAAGGAAATAAAGACAGACACAAGAGTACAATTTACAGCGTGGGTCCAGGGGACCAGCGCAAGCGTGGGAATTACGCTGGCCACAAGCTCTGGGCTCCAAACACTTTTTTTTTTTTTAATAGAGACAGGGTTTCACCATGTTGGCCAAGCTGGTCTCAAACTCATGACCTCAGGTGATCCACCTGCCTCGGCCTCCCAAAGTGCTGGGATTGTAGGTGTGAGCCACCGCACCCAGCCCAAACACTTTTATTATGAGCATAATCTCATTGATTTTATGGGCATGGAAGGGAAGGGTGAAGGGGTAGGTAAGATGGCGGGGAGAGCACTTGAGATCCTTCTAAGTCATGCTAAACTAGTGCTCTGAGCATTTAACAGCACTTGAGATCCTTCTAAGTCATGCTGAACTAGTACTCTATTGGAGTTACATTGGAGTTTATCACCAATTGTTATCAGGATGCTGCTGCATCAGAAGTACTAGTGGATGAGGAGCCACTGGATCTGACCACAACCAATGCATCAAGGGGGTTTTAGAGCAATTAAAGTCACTCCATATTCCGAAAACCTAGGCAGAGCCCAAGGCCTTCCGTGATCTCTGCCCTGCAAGGCTTTTCTCCTCCTTGCCAGCTCCCATCTGCAAAGACTCTCCAGGTCTCGTGAGCAGAGGTCGCCTCCCTTCTCAGAGGTCTTTTCACAAGCCCTCTTTACGAGACCGTCATGCAGTCTCCATGTTGAGAAGGCATTCGTGGGACCACAGCAGTATTCCCTGCTCTGCAGCCACCCCTCGGTGTTCCCCGGCGTTACTGCGCTCTTGGATGGTCTTTACCTTAGGCCTCCTTTTGCCGTTTGATTTATAATTAACTGTACCAATAATATAGTTTAGTTCGGTGTATAAACTTCAGTGTACTCTGAGCCAAGCAAGCTTATAATTATTTAGCTAGAATTAACACGGGTGTTCCCCTGGCCGTCTTGACCCAGAAAGAGAGACCCTGCAGTTGCTGAATTTATAGAGGCCAACTGATCCTTTGAAGATGCCCAGTTCTTTGCAAGCCCATTCCATGACTGTCACAGGGGGCTAGTACTTTCCTGTCCAGTCACTTAGCAGATATTTAGTGATCACTTACTTTGTGCGAGGTATTGGACTAGATGTTGGGAACCCAAGCGTGAGTCAGGGAAACAAACTTATGTGTGGATAAATATCATACAATATGATACACATAGAGCTATGCACAGACACAGAATATTATGGGAAGACAAAAAGACATCTAAGAGAAGAGGTAAGCTGGGAGCTGAACTGGAAGTTAGCTGGTCAAAGAAGGCGCAGGGTGAGGAAAGGGCATTCTCAGTGGAAAGGACCACACTGACAGTCTTAGACTTGAGAAACAGCCTCAGGAATGCAGGGGAATAAAGTGTCTTGTTTCTAGAGTATAAATTGTAAGGCAAAGCAGAGATGAGGCTGGCAAGATGGAAAAAGGCAAGTTCATGGAAGACCTTGCTACCATATTAAGGTGTTTGAATTTAATCCAGTAGATAAAATAACTGAATTCTAGGCCAGGTGTGGCAGTTCTCACCTATGACCTAGCACTTTGAGAGGCTGAGGCAGGAGGATTGCTTGAGACCTGGAGTTCAAGTGCGCTATGATCACACCCCTGCACTCCAGCCTGAGCAACAGAGCAAAACCCGATCTCTAAAAACTAAATGAATAATAATAGTTTTTTTAAAGAAGTGGATTTTATGAGGATAGCATTAAAGTATGAGGTGTTGGGATTTATCTCTGGTGTCTAAGAATATGACATGTTGAGATTTTGGTTAGCCCAGAATAAAATTAAAACAAGACCTCCTTTTCATAAAATAAATCCTCTGTCACAAACTTGAAGCCAGAGTGTTGTGCTGTTTCTAAATATTTCCTAGCTAAAGGCTTTACCACTTGTTAGCACCAGAGAGAAGACAAAGGAAAGACAAGAAGGGCTCTGTCGCTTGCTCTCATAGAAACACTGATGAGGGGTTTTGTTAGAAACAAACAAAGCCTGAAAATACGGGCTCTATGTGAGCCCCAGCTGGGAAAGAGGGCCTTACAGGGCTTACTGCTCGGCACCCTCTCACACTGAGAGTTGAAGTGAGACTGAGTAAATCCATCGGACGGATTCTTTTGTGGCTTTCTTTGCAGGTGAAGCCTTATTAGAGAGCAATACCATTATTGACCACGTCTATTGCTCCCCTTCCCTTCGCTGCGTTCAGACTGCACACAATATCCTGAAAGGTAAGACTTGCAGGTTGACAAAAGCAAGTAGTCCATCTCTCTGCCTCTAGGCAGTCCCACACATAAATTATCTTAGAGTCATGGGACATTGGCCAGTTGAAAGCTTTGAATCTGGAATGAAGGGACGATTCTTTCGGAGGGCAGTCTATGCACAAGTCACAAAAACATACTCGGGCAGCCTAAGTGAAATAAAAGAAGTATACTAATAACGTTTTTCTTGAGAATTTAAAGCACTCTTGGATAAATCTCAGTCTTGCAAAATGTTTAGGTTATAGAGTGTGATCCTTTCTTTACGCTTAATAGTCAAATAACTTTCCTGCTTTGATCTGTTGTTTGCCTCCTGTCTACAGTGCTCTTGGGGGTCTGAAATCTTTATCATCTTTTTTCTTTACTGAATGAAAAAGAGTTTAAAAGCAACATTGCTACCAAAATACTCAACTTTCACCCTAAAATCTGTGGAAGCGTGAGTTACAGGTATTTCCTTTCTCATTTCATGGGAAGAAAAACTAAAAGGAACAGGGTCAGGCTGTTTATTTCTATCAAATAAATGAATCGGCCAGAAATAAACAAGACAACAAAGAATTTGACACTACATCTGAGTCTTCTATCCTTTAACCTGAAGTAAACCTCTTCACTACCGGAAGACATTTGTGTATTAAATTTGCATAGAACAACTGGACTACATGCAATATAAAGACAACTAAGCAGGGACCATTTCTAGAAGGCCAGTTACACTATAGTAAAGCAGAAGACTTCTGCACTGCTACTAGTGAATGTTCAGCATAGATTTTCTGATAGAGAAAATGAATAATTTACATGATACTCAATTACGATGTAAGCTATTATAGAGTAGTGGATACTATCTGAAGTTTCTTGGTAAGACCATCATGGAATTTGCTTTAGAAAGAGGAATTATGAGAGTCATAGAATTGAATCTATTTTCTTTTTTTGAGACAGCATCTCGCTCTGTTGCCCAGGCTGGAGTGCAGTGGCACGATCTTGGCTTACTACAATTTCTGCCTCTGGCGTTCAAGTGATTCTCCTGCTTCAGCCTCCAGAGGCGCTGGAACCACAAGTGCCTGCCACCACACCTGGCTAATTTTTGTATTTTTGGTAGAGATGGGATTTCACCATGTTGGCCAGACTGGTCTCAACTCCTGATCTCAAGTGATCTGCCTGCCTCGACCTCCCAAAGTGCTGGGATTACAGGCGTGAGCCACAGCACCCAGCCTTGAATAAATTATAAGGATAATGACTTGTGGCTTTTTTCCTTAAGTCAGATATGACTTAAAGCCAGCATACATCCTGGCGGTATGGCAAGAGTATTAAACTCATGTGTTAGTAACGCACAAAAATTAAAAACTCTTGTCCAAATCCACATGCTTCCACTTCTGGTTAGCTATATATAACAGCCAGTAGGAAAGAGAATAGCTTATTTATCAATTTGGCCTGAGAATATAGAGACACTTCCTTCATCTTCACCGTATTTTACCCCTAAAGGTTTACAACAAGAAAATCACTTGAAGATCCGTGTAGAGCCCGGCTTATTTGAGTGGACAAAATGGGTTGCTGGGAACACATTACCTGCATGGATACCTCCATCAGAGTTAGCTGCAGCCAGCCTGAGTGTTGATACAACCTACAGGTAAGCCTTGGAAACTGCTGCTTACTGAGGCCAGTATGGAAGTGCTTTACGCACTAGCTCTAGGCCAGGTTCAGGAAGGAGACAGGGCTAGATGTCACCTACAGGCAGTTGTCCATAGTGGTAGAAATCAAGCTATGATTTTAGAAATCAAAACTGGAGAAAAGCCAGCATTTGTTTTCATATTTGGCATTCGTGTGGATTAGATTCTCCAGCCTAAGCCTGTGTTGGATTTTTCTGACTTTATTATACTATTTCAGTGTAATAAAACCATTTTGCATTCCAGCAAGAAGCACCAGCTAGTGATGTTGCAGTTGAGAAGATTGGAGTGATAAGGAAGAGGATGATGTCTTGTCTTAGATTTTTTACATTTAATTTTTCAAAGCATTTTTAAACCTCTGTATTATCTTTATTATTGCTATATCCCCAGAATGTAGGTAAGCCATTTTTATATAGAATAGAGTTCAAATGGCTTGTCTAAAGGTATATGTGCATTTAGTGATCACACATGACAATAATAAAACCTTTATTCCTCATTTCCCACATGCCAAGCACCGTGCAGTCTGCTGTGCAGCCATCTCATTCCCGTTCCTTTCTTCTTTCCATTAAACCTGACTGTGCTGGGATTTTAAAAAATATTTGTAGATTGCTTACAGGTGAATAATCGACATGTACACAACTAAGAATTAATCAATAATAATATAGTTAAATTAACTATTGAAAGTCTACTCAGGTATTCGTAAAAATCTCTTTGAGAAGGAACAGCTGGTCACGACCAGTATAATGGGGAATTAAGTTCATATTTCTTTTTTTTTTTTTTTTTTTTTTAAGGCTAGTCAAGTGAAGCAGTGGGAAGGGAGAAGGAACAAAGAAATCTGTAGCTGGTTGTGATCAGTTACTTGTAAGCCCCACTGCCCTAGGACCAGTCAGCTCATATTTCTTAAGGCAGAGTTTGTAACAAGTGGTCTATATAAGCAGAACTTTCTTACTTGTGATACCTGTTGATTTTTCATTTGAAATACCTACCCAAACCACAAATAAAGCAATGTGCATTTCTGGCTAAGGTAATAGAGAATATCTTCTTTTTCTATACTCATTTTTTCTTCTCAGCAAATAAGACCTCAGATAACTCCATTAACTAGTTGTGTGCTGCTGCTTCTTGTCTTAAAGGAATTGGCATTCCTCAAAAATAAAATTAGATCAATCAGCAGAATCCCCTACTAATGCACTTCACATTTTGTTCTGTCCCCTCTCTGGCCACTGTTTTGCTGTTCTTTGCAGGGAATTAGCAATAAATTGTTGTCCCCATCCAAAAGCCACCATCCCTTTGGCCTGGAAAGAAGGGAGTTGCCACCAACATCGGTGAAATGACTTTCATCATTCACCACCAGACCCACCCAGACCAACTTGGGTCAACTATGTCTTTGATATTTCCTTTAGGTATGTTCTGCCATCCCTCCCAAGCTGCCTTTCAAAACGCTCCAGAATCATTCTAGCTGAGCCTGTCAATGTACACTCAGATACACACCCCGTCAGCAGTGTGAGCAGAAGGATGAATGCCAGGAGCTTGGGATCAGGACACAGTCCTTATTCCAGATTGCCTTTTCCTCTCCAGCAAATCAGAGTTCAAATCAACCATTTTCTGTTTGGCGAGGGAATCGGGGGAGGAGATGGAGCCTCTAATTTGAGAAAAATCAGTTGAGGAAGCCAAAGTTTAAGCATGTGAAAGAGACAGCCCTGGAGCTTAATTCTTTATGAAATTAATGACGCCAAATGCACAAGCCTTTGGAGGCAAGTCAGTGGTGCCCAAATGATTGAAGCTACGTTGTGACAGGCGGAAGGGCAAGCCCTGAGAGCCAGGGTAGCGTGAGTTGGGCAGGCTCTGCCGAAAGAGCCCTCTCTTCTTGCAGCAGGGATGGGAAGAGAACAGGAGGGAGGTGGGACTGAAAGCCAAGTCAGGGAAGCTATCCAGGCTGGTGACCACTAGCAAAGCACCATCTACAGGCAGCAAAACCAAGGGCCTGGGGCCTTAAAAAGCAACCCCAGGCTTCAGGAGTTGAGCCAGAGGAGCAAGGCAGAAAAAACAAAATCCACACCAGCTGGGTGGGGCTGCAGAACAGGGCCGTGACTCAGAGGGCCGGGGATTAGGGGAGGGCATGGATCTGGAGCATTAGAGGGGAAACAAATCAAACTTTGGTGTGAGGCTCAAAGCAGAGGCCTGTGCTTACAACCTGGATCATGGCAAGAGAATATTTGGGGGAGGATACTGTCCTGGGTATCCCCAGGATACCCAGCCATTGCATGCCAGGTTGGGTGGGTGGTGGGAAGGCCACCTGACTCCGAGGACGGTACAGGCCCTGTAGGTGTGGCTAGCAGCAGGGCACGTTCTGCTGACAGGGATGAGGAAACTTTGACTCAGGCCAAGCCCATCAGGGCTGGTCAGACACTGGACACTATTTCTGGCTAAGGTAATAGAGACTATCTTCACAGGCTTCACTTTAAGGTGCTGGGAGAAGCCACAGGCAAGAACTGATCAGGAGGAACCAAATCCCAGCAGGTATCCTGCTCTTCACCTACATAGATCTCACACATGACAACCTGGTCTCACCCTTGAAATGACTCCCTGGGCCATACAGTGTGGCCTTTTGTCACTGTGGGGAGGGGACAGGCCTGGGAGATCAGGTGACATAAATGGTGATGGAACTGGGTGTGAGGTGGGGATGGGGAGAGAAAAAGAGGAGAAGAGTTTCTCCGGAACAATGAGGTACAGCCCTAACAAGTGGTGATTCAGGTCTCTACCTATACCCCAGGGTGTTGTGAGACTCAGAAGGCTGTTTCCTAGGAGAAATGTGCATGTTGAGAGAATGCAGGATAAGGGCAAGTTTCCTTCAAGTGGAATGGCATTCTTCGTCTCTGGACAGAAGGCCCATGTGCACAGAAGGGCAGGCTTAACAAGGACACTGTCAGAAGCTGTATGTGGAGGATAGGCTCACCTAGACCCAAATTCAAACCGAGGTTCTAAGAGTTGCTTACAGTATTACTGTAGGCAGGTCAGCCACAGCCTTTCCGAGCTTCTGTTTTGTCATCCATAAACAGCATTTACGAAAGCATTGCTGGAAGGATTAGACTGAAAGAATGTTAAGTAGGGTGCTTGCCCAGAGCCTGACACATATGGGCACCTAACTAAATATTTTCAACGCTAATAGTAGCAGTAACAGTGTATTCGAATCAAGAAACCATGTGAATTCATTTTGAGAACTCACCACACCTCCGCCAGGCACTAAACACCCAGCAATGAAAGACATAATTGAAAACTGACAAAATAAGAAAACTGAAATGACATAGTTGTACCCAGAAAACAAGATAAACATCTTGTGGACCAGAAACAACACAGAAACTCTCCATAGTCAAGCGGGGGTGGAGGCGAGCAGAGGCGGCCCCCGAGGGCCCTGGTGAGTGGGTTTGAAGGCATACAGGGGCACCAGGACAGGAGGCTGCACTTTTATCATCCTCTTCCATGCTGTATTAGTTCGTTTTCACACTGCTGGTAAAGACATACCTGAGATTGGGCAATTTACAACAGAAAGAGGTTTAATTGGATTTACAGTTCCACATGGCTGGGGAAGCCTCACAATCGTGGCATAGGGCAAAGAGGAGCAAGTCACGACTTACATGAATGGCAGCAGGCAAAGAGAGAGAGCTTGTGCAGGAGAACTCCTCTTTTTAAAACCATCAGATCTCATGAGACCTATTCACTGTCATGAGAACAGCTTGGGAAAGACCCATCACTATGATTCAATTGTCTCCCCCCAGCTCCCTCCCATGACACGTGGGAATTCAAGAGGAGATTTGGGTGGGGACACAGCCAACATCACATGCCTTTGTGGACTGTATTCTAATTATCATTTACATCAATAGCCTCTTCACCCCATCCACAGGCAGAGAACTTCTCCAGCACAGAAACTGAGTTGTCTTCATCTTTATGCTCTACACTTCTCCTTGTGCCAAGTGCGTGGTCTGTGTTCAGACTAAGAGAGAAATAAAAGGAAAAGACGTGAAAATTTTATAAACTCACAAAGAATCAGGTGGATCTAATATCTGCTTTTAAAACCTATCCTTGCAGGTCTTGAAGAGAGGCCTGGGAAATTCCTGCTGATCTAAATAGGTTGAGGGTTGCACCTCTGCTTTGCTTTGTATTAGCTATGTGACTAGGACCATCAATCAGTGGTTTATATGTTATCCCGTGGGTGAAACATGCACTGAATGTCTCATTTTTCAGCTGGTCACTGTGATGCCATACACATAACCAGTATTTCTGTACATTTCCACTCCATGTTCATATAGTGGAAATACCCTTCCCTGTGCCTTTCTCCTTTCTAGGGAAATGGATAAACAAACAGATCTATGGGAACTTTAGAAAGGCCTTGAAATAAAAGTTTAGAGTGATATCTTTTTTTGTTTCAAGATCAAAATGTTTTCATTTCCTTTGTTCATTTTTCTATTACAGACCTCACATTCCAGTCAGCAAATTAGTTGTTTCAGAATCCTATGATACTTATATCAGTAGAAGTTTCCAAGTAACAAAAGAAATAATAAGTGAATGTAAAAGTAAAGGTAGGTGGTATTATTCTGGACTCCATCATTTACATACATGCTCATTTCTCTGTAACGGTTAATAGGCTATTCAAGATGTTTCAACTTGCTTTGGCTAACCAGTCTAATAAGAAAGAAATGTATTTCCAGATTTCCTTCCAGATACTTTCACATTAAATTTGTAATATTCTCTAAGTAACTAAAATGGTAGATAATACAGGGGTTTACACCAGACTTAGTTACTATTCTTAATAACTTAAATTCTGTGTTATAGCTATTCATCTTGCACTCTGTGAAAGAGATTCTCTCTTACAATTTCCAAAAGCTCTAGAATGCCACTGTTTTGCCTATAATTGATCCGGCACACCTGCACAAACACACATACCTTCCCTGCTATCAACAACCAAGAGCTGTGTTCTGTAAGGCTCAACTGTGTCTGCTATTGAATTTTCTAAACCTTGAGCTCAAATATTTAATATGTAAGACTGTTCACTATAAATTTTTTAGTGAAAAGGATTACAAAAAAAGTATGGACATTCCCTTCATCTCTTTTTATCTTTTAAGTTAAAATACTTATATTCAAATGTTAACAGTAGACAGCCATGAGCAACAGTATTATGGATGATTCCCACCTTCCAGTTTTCATTGATTAGCCACTCACTACCATAAAGGTAAATAACATGCTTGGCCGGGCGCGGTGGCTCAAGCCTGTAATCTCAGCACTTTGGGAGGCCGAGGCGGGTGGATCACGAGGTCAAGAGATCAAGACCATCCTGGTCAACATGGTGAAACCCTGTCTCTACTAAAAATACTAAAAATTAGCTGGGCATGGTGGCGTGTGCCTGTAATCCCAGCTACTCAGGAGGCTGAGGCAGGAGAATTGCCTGAACCCAGGAGGCGGAGTTTGCGGTGAGCCGAGGTCGCGCCATTGCACTCCAGCCAGGGCAACAAGAGCGAAACTCCGTCTCAAAAAAAAATAAAATAAAATAAAAAAGGTACATAACATGCTCTATCAACCAGAAAGTCTCAAGTGCTCACAGTTCTACAGTGGGAACATTTAAAACTCTATTAGAGGCCAGGTGCAGTGGCTCATGCCTGTAATCCCAGTACTTTAGGAGGCCAAGGTGGATGGATCACGAGGTCAGAAGTTCGAGACCAGCCTGACCAACATGATAAAACCCTGTCTCTACTAAAAATACAAAAATTAGCCAGGCATGGTGGCACGCGCTTGTAATCCCAGCTACTCAGGAGGCTGAGGCAGGAGAATCGCTTGAACCTGGGAGATAGAGGTTGCAGTGAGCTGAAATTGCACCACTGGACTCCGGCCTGGGTGACAGAGCAAGACTCCGTCTCAAAAAAACTATATTAGAAGGAGTAGCATGGAGAGCCATGTGGACATAAAACAGTTCTGTATCTTGATTGTCACGGTGGTTACACAAAGCTACTACACATGTGATAGAATTGCATGAACCATATCGTCACATACACACAAACAACTGCTTGCATGCCTGCTAAAATCTGAATAGGCAGTGTGTATGGTACCGGTGTCCATTTCCTGGGTTTGATACCATACCATAGTTATGTAAGATGTTATCGTTGGAGGGGCTGGGATGAAGGGTTCATGGGACCACTGGTATGTATGTACGTGTGTATGTATGTAACCCTCCCATAGATATATAATAATAATAATAATTATTATTATTATTATTATTATTGAGACAGGGTCTTGCTCCTGTCACTCAGGCTGGAGCAAAGTGATGCATTCATGGCTCACTATAGCATCAGTCTTCTAGGCGCAAGTGATCTTCCCACATCGGCCTCCCAAGTAGCTGGGAATACAGGCACAAGCCACCACACCCAGCTAATTTGTTTCTAATTTTCTATAGGAACAGGGGTCTCACTGTGTTGCTCAGGTTGGTCTCAAAACTCCTGAGCTCAAATGATCTTCCCTTCTCATTCTCTCAAAGTACTGGGATTACAGGGATGAGCCATCACTCCTGGTCCCATCAATCTGTAACTATTTTAAGATAAAAAATTTTCGTTAAAAAAATTAGGCCAGGCATGGTGGCTCACGCCTGTAATCCTAGCACTTTGGGAGGCCAAGGTGGGTGGATCACCTGAGGTCAGGAGTTCAAGACCAGCCTGGCCATCATGGTGAAACCCCATCTTGAAAAAAAAAACAAAAACAATTAAGCTGACTCGGCCGGGCGTGGTGGCTCAAGCCTGTAATCCCAGCACTTTGGGAAGCTGAGGCAGGTGGATCACGAGGTTGAGAGATCGAGACCATCCTGGTCAACATGATGAAACCCCATCTCTACCAAAAATACAAAAAATTAGCTGGGCATGGTGGCACGTGCCTGTAATCCCAGCTACTCAGGAGGCTGAGGCAGGAGAATTGCCTGAACCCAGGAGGTGGAGGTTGCGGTGAGCCGAGATGGTGCCATTGCACTCCAACCTGGGTAACAAGAGCGAAACTCTGTCTCAAAAAAAAAAAATTAAGCTGCCTTAACAATAGCAAGGCACTTTCAAAACATTGCTTAGACAAATTGTCTTCTTGAGTGTATTTGTTCCCCTCCAGAGCATTTAGTTCGCTTCCAGTATTTGGGAAGTTTCCATGTGTTTATAAAAACTGTCTTCCTATTCCTTGCCATTTTCCCCCAGGAAATAACATCCTGATTGTGGCCCACGCATCTTCCCTTGAAGCGTGTACCTGCCAACTTCAGGGCCTGTCACCTCAGAACTCCAAGGACTTTGTACAAATGGTCCGAAAGGTAATTCATGCTTGTTCTTTGGGGTCTGTAGTGGCTAGTAGTTTGAGGTCAGCACAATGACTGGCTGATTACTAACTTCTTTGAAGCACATGTTTATGCTGAGCTGGGAATATTTATTTATTGATTCACTCGACTAAGATGTATTGAATGATACTCTGTGCAGGGCATTTTATTAGGTCTTGGTGTTAGAAAAACAATGTGTTAGAGCTAGTTCTAGCTTCTAAGAGCTAAAATGTAGGAAGCATCTAGGAATTATAAGCAAATTGTCTGGATTTCCCCGAGGGAACATGGATTGGATTAATAGCTGTCAAGTCAAAAAGACAGCATTCAAAAGCTTAACTCAAAGACAGGTCCTTGAAGGTAGTCCAAGGCATGCAGCAGTTTAAAATGAGGAGGATGGCCGGACGCGGTGGCTCATGCCTGTAATCCCAGCACTTTGGGAGTCTGAAGCGGGTGGATCAGGAGGTCAGGAGTTCCAGACCAGCCTGGCCAAGATGGTGAAACCACTTCTTTACTAAAAATACAAAAATTAACAGGGCATGGTGGCATGTGCCTGTAATCCCAGCTATTCGGGAGGCTGAGGCAGAAGAATTGCTTGAACCCGGGAGGCAGAGGTTGCAGTGAGCCGACATGGCATCATTGCACTCCAGCCTGGGTGACAGAGTGAGACTACGTCTCAAAAAAAAAAAGGGAAAAATGAGGAGGCTAAAGGGCAAAGCCAGGAACAAGACAGCAAGACAGAAAACCCATGAGGCTGCCCCACACATCTGGAGTCTTCCTTTCTGTGCCTGTGGGAGAGGTTTTCTGGTCAGCTGCCTCCCACACGTTTCCCTTCAGGCGAATTACATACTTCCTTTCTCTGCCACCAGAGAACCTGGTTCAAAGTCAATTGCGATTTTTTTCTCACATTTTTGAAAAGTTTATTTATGCATCTGTCCTCATTTGGAAGACAGAATTTTGTCTTGCTTGTAAATGCAGCTCTGGACACAGACAAAAGTAAGTTTTAAAATTGCTGTAATGACTGAAGTGAGGGAGAACACAGCTTCAGCTTTGAATGTTACAGAGACTCATAAGGGAAAAAAAAACGGGTGAAACAAATATTTTGAAATTGAAAAATCTTTTCCATTGGGTTCAAGTATAATTTCAGAAATGTTTGAGCTGCCTTTTTCTTTTCTTTTTTTTTGAGGCAGAGTCTTGCTGTGTCACCCAGGCTGGAGTGCAGTGGCACGATCTTGGCCCACTGCAACCTCTGCCTCCTGGATTCAAGTGATTCTCCTGCCTCAGCCTCCTGAGTAGCTGGGATTACAGGCACAGGTCACCACGCCCAGTTAATTGTTTTGTATTTTTTTTAGTGTAGACAGGGTTTGCCATGTTGGCCAGGCTGGTCTTGAACTCCTGACCTCAAGTGATCCGCCCACCTCAGCCTCCCAAAGTACTGGGATTACAGGCATAAGCCACTGTGCCCGGCCTTGAGCTGCCTTTTAACTTGACTGGCAATTAGGAATTAACTCCTGGCATTATAGCCTTATGTATTTTGGTCTTCTTTTCTTTCACCCAATTAAGCAGCAATCTATGAACAATGACTTAATTATGTTAGACGAGGTCACCATTTAACAGATCCTTTTGATGAATCCTCTTGCAGTATAAATACTCTTCCCTCTAAGTTATCAGTTTTATCCATTTTATTTTATTTACTGATGTTTGAAGGGAAGGGAATGCATTTCTACAAAGCCTCTATTCATTCCTGACTGCCATTCTCTAGGGCCACATGAATATCTTTGTATCTAGGTAAAAGTTAAAGCAGTAAACCTATCTTCTAATATCCCCTTTCTTTACAACTCTTACTTCAGATCCCATATCTGGGATTTTGTTCCTGTGAAGAATTAGGAGAAACTGGAATATGGCAGCTGACAGATCCACCAATCCTTCCTCTTACCCATGGACCAACCGGGGGCTTCAACTGGAGAGAGACCTTGCTTCAAGAATAAATCACAGGAGTGAACGGGAAGAAAAGGCCTTTTGGAGACGTGTCTTTTTGTGTGTTTAAAAACAGTGGGAAGATCCACACCACATTCTAAGTGGACAGCTCAGAATAATTTAGCATATTTCCTTTCACACTTAAAGTTCTTCAGATGAGACTGTGTCAATGAAAGACTTGATTCAGAGGGGAAAAAAATGTGTTCTCTCTGGACTCTTCCCTAGCTCACAAGGCTTTGGAGAATTGTCTTCCTTTAAACTGGGGCACCTGCTACAGCAGAGAAAGTTTCCTTCCTTCTGGGTATGCACAGCTAAGGGGCCTCATTTCTTCCAGAGGGAGCCGCTGACCCGCTCTAAGGGACGCAGGAGGAAGGAGTGTGCCCAGACCAGCTGGGGGAGCATTCAAAGGGCAGTTTGGAAATGGAATCTTCTTTTGATCTCCATTTTCTAGTTAGGCAGAGCCAAGCTGAGGAATCCTTATAAGATTATTAGCAAACATGCCCTGAAGAAAGTTGGTTTTAGATTACACATGAAATCCTCCCCTTACTAGACCCCACACACCAGTGTCGCTGGCTGAAGACACCTGCTTAAGGATGCTAACATTTACCTTGGTACTGCCACAGTTTTCTCTAGAGCTGGCCCTTCTTGCTACAGCCCTTCCCCCCTTGCTTCTGTGAAATGGGAAGACAAAGCACTTTTGGATACTCAGGAGGAAAGATAAGATACATGTGTGAAGCATTTAATCATAGGAGCAAAGAACTTGCAAAATAGGAAGTGACTTTGGAATGACACATGTTGTAGCCTAACACGCTACTGCATTTCTAAATCACCAAAGTTGCTTGTCTTTGCCCCTAGATTATAGCCCAGGCGTCCCCAGACTTTTTACACAGGGGGCCAGTTCACTGTCCCTCAGACCGTTGGAGGGCCACCACATACTGTGCTCCTCTCACTGACCATCAATGAAAGAGGTGCCCCTTCCTGAAGTGTGGCGGGGGGCCGGATAAATGGCCTCAGGGAGCCGCATGTGGCCCACGGGCTGTAGTTTGGGGACGCCTGTTCTAGACTATGTTAACTAGTTAAGGATGTCACAGTTTGAACGGATGTGTGTTAGATACATTACCTGCAGCAAGAAGTTCATTCTGTGCAATATGGATATGTTTGCAAATCATACCAAGGGTCAGGTTGTTGTACATTTACAGTACATGTCAACCATAACAGAACATTCACAAATGCATCAGTTATGCCAGGGATGTATAGTAAGTCAGGGAACTAATTTAAACGGTGACGGTCATGGCTGCATTGCCACTTGTGCTGTCGTCTTGTTTGTTTTTCTATGATAATTTAAAATATATAAGTAGGGATACTTGAGGAAATGTGGAGAGCCACCTTCGGTGGTTTCTCATTATGCTTACTTCCTGCATTTAGAGGGAGTTTATTTAAAGAAAAATAAATGACAATCAAACCAAATCATCAGTTATCAATGTCTGTTTAATTGTGTGACTATCTGACAGTCGATGGCCACAGATGATGGTCTGCTGTGGTATAGCTGACGCTGTAGAAGATGTGCAAAGTGGAATGCCAGCCCTTTACAGAAACATGAGTTAGTGTACAAGGAATGTTTATATGTTGTAATAACATTGACTACATTTCAAAGCTCAGATGCATAAAATGTATGGCATATAAAAACAGATCTATGCTTGTATTTGAAACTAGAACTTGATAACCCCTAGAAAGAAGAGGACGTGAAAGGATGCTGGCTACATACATTAATCAGTAAAAGGATTATAGTTGTTTTATTTTGTTTTTAGAGACAGGGTCTCACTATATTGCTTAGGCTGGTCTTGTACTCCTGGGCTCAAACGATCCTCTTGCCTCTGCCTCCCAAAGTGCTAGGATTACAGGTGTGAGCCACCATGCCTGGCCTATAGTTGTATTTTTTTAGGTCACTTAGAAAAAGATGTCATGTATTTTACATTTTGAGAAACAAATCATGGTTTCTTCTGGCATTGCACAAACGCCGACCTACCTTCTGGGTATGGAAATAGACCTGTAGTGACACGTTAATTTAAATGTCGTGGGGGAATAGTCCCAATAAAGGTCTTAAAAGTCACATTATAACTAATGTAATGGCTCTACCATTTATTCTTCTGGTATTTGTAATGAAGTGAATCCACCGTTTAATCAGATCCACAATCTTTAACAGACTCACCACAAATTTTCGTGAGCGTTGAGGGCTCAGAATGATGCTTGAATGTCTCACCTTGAAACTGTAGCAGTGTAGCTGTAACTGTGTGACACAGAGTCTGGAACAGGTTATCCGCTCCATCTCCCTAGGTTGTCTTAGTCCTGTGATGACCTGATACATCTGTTTGACTGGGCTACAATCCATTGTTCTTAGTCCAATATGGACACTGCCTTAGGCAATGGTCTATATAAGCAAAAGGAGATAGACATTTAAAATAATTTTTTGAGTAATTTAGTGGGAAACAAGACAGAGTGTATTTCTCTGCTTTCGTTATTCAAATTGCTTGTCAAAATGGCCCAAAAGATCTGAATTCGCATTAAGTTCTTGCACACTTACCTATTTAAAAAACGAAACTTGTACTGCAATTGAGAAATTATTTGGAAATCATGTGGAATCTATGTATAATAACAGAAACAGACAACTATATTACTCAATTTCACATACATCCAAAAATTATAGACTAATATTAAATATAACCTCAAGTTGTGGCTGGTTCTTTTTGATCTAAGTTAATGCTTATTAGAACAAATGATGTATAGGTTGAGGAGAAGTAAGGAAGGGCAAGGAAGGAGTTGACAGATAAGAAGCAATGGTTTCCTGTACAGAGGAATTTTTTTCTGAGACGGAGTCTTGCTCTGTCACCAGGCTGGAGTGCAATGGCGCAATCTCAGCTCACTGCAAGCTTCGCCTCCTGGGTTCAAGCAATTCTTCCGCCTCAGCCTCCCGAGTAGCTAGGACCACAGGCACATGCCACCATGCCCAGCTAATTTTTTTGTATTTTTAGTAGAGACAGGGTTTCACCGTGTTGGCCAGGATGGTCTCGATCTCTTGATCTTGTGATCTGCCCACCTAGGCCTCCCAAAGTGCCGGGATTACAGGCATGAGCCACTGCGCCAGGCAGGAATTTTTTTTCTTTTTTTTTAATGTTAGAAAGTTATTTGAAATGAACTAGGTGAAAATAAATTAACTAAATGATTTAATCTGAGATTGAAAGTCTGAAACCGTTTCCTTCTTCTACAAGTGTGCCACATCAATCTGGTAATGCCCTAGTGTTATTCATAGATAGAACTTTGTTTCCTGTGATTTTAAAATACCGCATCTATTCCTCCATGGACTAGAGTAATTGGCACATTTTAATGCATAAGCTGGGGGTCTCATTTTCCCAGGCTCTCTTCACCATCACTGCATTGGTAGCTAGGAGCTTATTGCTTACCCCAGTATGGAGTTCAGATTACAGTGTTTTCCATTACATTTAGATTCATAGAATCTGAATGGCTGATTAAATGGCCATCTGATGGCTGAAAGAGGGGAGTATTTTTCACTCTATAGTGAAAGGCTTGGAGGAGTTTCTACTTTTTATTTTAATTACACTTTAACCAAAGAATTATTTTAAAGTAACCTTATATTTGAAAGATGATTTTGCAAAAAATAAAAAATAAAAAATTTGTCTTCCGGAGTGACGTCTGTTTGGTAAATAATTGTTGATAATTTCCTTGTTAGTGGTATTTGGAATGCATATAGATTGTCTTCTCAGTGTGCTTAGCATTACCATAAATGTATCTTTTCCACTCAACTAGCTGTATTCGTATTAAAATGAAGTCTCTTATTTCAATTACCTTGTGTCACTGGGAACTAATTGAACAGCTACAGTAAAAGTTCCTATCTCATTGCCTTTGTGGAAAGGCCTGCCTGTGTGGTAAAAGGAAGGCATTCCTCCATAACCTAGGCACTCTGCAAGTCCAGTGTTGAATTTCAAAGCAGTGATGAATTGCTGTTTTGAAATTACTCTAAGTAATCCATGTGTTAGAATACAGATGAACCTCCGTTTGATTTCACAGGCTTCAGCACAGACAACTGTTACCGAATCTGCACGAACTTAGAAAATGAGGTGCAGGGTTATTTGCATTTAAATTGTAATCCAGCACACGTGTGAGAAAGAAGAGGCGCTAGTCTAACGAGGCTGCCTTGCCGGGAGAGATGAGACGGGTGGAGGAGGGTGGAGAAAAGAGCGATTTTAACATCTATTTAGGTTAATGTTCACTTTACAAAGGTGATGGGGGATATTTTGTTAGGTGACGGCAGATGCTTTTCATTTTTAAACATAGGATTAAAATTGGATTTGCTTCTCTTTAATACTTTAACATATTGAATTTTCCTAGGAAAGTGACTAGCTATAATGAAAATCCAAGGGGAGGGGGAAAAAGATTATAAATGTAGATGAAATAACTTCATTTTCAAAAACAAATAATAGTAGGTTTGGTGTATATAGGTTTAAAATTATAGTGACGAGTAGACAAACTTAATATACAATCAGTTCTTGCAAATATTTTACACTTAGCTGCCATTACTCACACAACAAATTGGAATTTTGCAGCTGTTCAACTATCATGGACTCTGTACAGGATAGATGTGTATAATGGAAAATATGTACTGCTTCTTTCTTTGATTGTCACTCAATATGCAAACACAGTGCCAAGGCATTTGGTTATACACAGATGATTCTACACCTGTTATTCTAGAGAGGTATATTGGTTTCTTTCTCATTTATAAGGCTATTGTATTTTTTTTTCTATGTGATTCAGGTGTATTTATTTGAGGAATATTTGTAATTATAGGAAAACCACACCTACCTGTATTGCCAAGTTCTTTGTAAACTCTCCGTTGCATTTGTGCTTTCCTGGCTGAGAGCTCTCCCCTGTTGATACAGCTATGGCACCATTGTAATTACAGATGCGCCTTTCAGGACCATCTCCGTTAAATGGTTCGCAGATGACTTAATAAAAAGAAACTGTTCTTAGTTGATCCAGAGCAATGTCATTTTAAATTCCGAGTGGCCTCTTCCTATCCTGTTTTCAGATGTTACTTTGTTCAGCATTATTTCCTAAGTGTGCATTAAGAGTGTGATTCTGATGCCGGGCGCGGTGGCTCAAGCCTGTAATCCCAGCACTTTGGGAGGCCGAGGCGGGTGGATCACGAGGTCAAGAGACCGAGACCATCCTGGTCAACATGGTGAAACCCCGTCTCTACTTAAGATACAAAAAAAATTAGCTGGGCATGGTGGCACGTGCCTGTAATCCCAGCTACTCAGGAGGCTGAGGCAGGAGAATTGCCTGAACCCAGGAGGCGGAGGTTGCGGTGAGCCGAGATCGCGCCATTGCACTCCAGCCTGGGTAACAAGAGCGAAACTCCGTCTCAAAAAAAAAAAAAAAAAAAAAAAAAAAAAGAGTGTGATTCTGCTTTCGACCGGCCAGGGGGCGCTTGCTGCTGATGGAAGGGGAGGGTGCTCCAGCTGCGCTGTGTGTCTCTGGGCATCAAGCCCCCATGCCATTCAGACCGGGGAGCTGAACACCCACCCATGTCTGAAAAAAACAAGCTTCAAAATGCTTCCCCTGCCCTATGTACAAACTATGGGGACACAAAATATCTTTCCTTCAACCTATCCTAGGTTCAGGGCTGAGGCTCCTGTAACAAAAGATTAAAAAGAAAAAGCATACAAGTTTTTCATGTCTTGCAGCCAAGGGAAAGCTTCCCCTTTGCCCTCTAAGTTTCACTGAAAATCACTGACAAGAGGCAGATTAATAGAAAAGGCATATACATTTATTACCTATGTGAACATGTGGAGTATCACAGAGTGAGTGCCCAATTTCCCAATGGGGTACACATACTTATATACCATACATCTTAGGGGAAAAAGAATGGGGAACGTGGGAAAGTGTGGATGTAGGCAGATAGTAGATGATTTTTTAATTTTTTAAATTTTTATTTATTTTTTTGAGACAGGGTTTCACCATATTGGCCAGGCTGATCTTGAACTCCTGACCTCAGCTGATCCACCTGCCTCGATTTTTAAAGAAATTCAATGGACTTGAAGAGCATACAATGGTCTGGGACAAAGTCAGTTGGGCCCACACAGTGGACAGTCATTTGGGGCAAAAATCTGTCCCGGTTTGTTGGTAGACTTTAGTCTTCCTGACTGTGATGTGAGTTCAGTCAATGAAAACTCCGAGAAGGGACCAGAAGTAATTGTTTCCTTCTTTGGTAGGTATGAGACTAACCTCACCCTGCACTTTGGGACAGGTAGAAAACTAAAAGACAGGGGATGGGGGAAGGAAAAGCAATTGTTCTCCTTGGTGGGTCTGTCTAGTCGTTATGTAGATAGGGGGAAGGTCTCTTCTAGCATCTGTTGATCTCTGAGGGCCTTTAATTCAAAATACTCAGCTGCATGTGGTGGTTCACACCTGTAATCCAGTACTCTTGGAGGCCAGAGCAGGAGAATCACCTGAGCCCAGGAGTTTGAGATCAGCCTAGGCAACATAGCAAGACCCTGTCACTACAAAAAAATAAAAAAATTAGCCAGGTGTGGTGGCACGAATGTGTGGTCCCAGCTAATCAGGAGGCTGAGATGGGAGGATTGTTTGAGTGCAGGAGTTCTAGGCAGCAGTGGGCCATGATCGTGCCACTGTACTCCAGCCTGGGCAACAGAGCGAGACTCAAACAAACAAAAAGCCCAGGATACTCATTATACCAGGGAGCCATATTTGAGGGTGAAGTTCCCTGTATTCCTTCACATGACACAAAAGCCTTCATAAGGAAATGAAGATTTGAAGAAAACCAGTTAAACCTGAGTATTTTAATGCAAAACCTGATGAAGAGTAGACAGTCATGGAGAAATATGATAGAGCTAAGAGCATGATCTGATGGTAATAAACTGCGAGGACTTAATGAGGTCTGTGCGTTCACGTTCCCCTGGGTGTCCCTCTGTCTTCAGTGTTCTCTGGATCTAGGGAAGGCACCTTTCACATGAAGTTCTCATGACCTGCTTCAGGGAAGATTATAGCTCTTCCTAGGTTTTATCACCTGATTCAGGGGAGAAGGGTGGGGCAGGGGGAGTGGCCAAAGTGACCCTCCTGCTTCTGTTGTTTTCTCATATGCTTCAACTTAAACTATTCAATATATTGTTTTCTCACATTCCTTCATCTTAAACTATTCAATATCGTGCCCTGAACTCCATGGCGCCTTCATGGCTTACTGGCTTACTACTACCCAACATCCACCGCAAGGAGATGCACCAAGAATGATCCAAAGAGTGAGAATTTGGGTAAGAGAGAGGGCACATTCAGCTCGAACTAGGATCTAAAAGCCACAGACCCCAGTTTTTTGTTTTTGTTTTTGAGACAAAGTTTTGCCCCTGGTTTTAAGCGATTCTCCTGACTCAGCCTCCTGAGTAGCTGGGATTACAGGTGCTCGCCACCACACTTGGTTATTATTATTATTATTATTATTATTATTATTTTATTTTTAGTAAAGATGGGGTTTTACTATGTAGACCAGGCTGGTCTCAAACTCCTGACCTGAGGTGATCCACCCGCCTCAGCCTCCCAAAGTGCTGGAATTATAGGTATGAGCCACCACGCCTGGCCAACCCCATTTTTTGAAGTAATTATATGTTAGGCTAATAAGTTCTTAGAATAAGCCTTGAATGCAAATTTGTGCCCAGGACATGAATACAGATTTTTATTAACACAATGTCTACTACCTTGGCAGCGTTTGCTTCCTGAGGAAATGTAACAGCTAATGTTCATATCCAACAAAAGACCAGGCTATATTTAGCCTTCTGGCTGTTTCTCAGCCGTTCTCTGCTTGATAGATTCCCAAACCCATTCTGCTCTTTTGTGATGTATGTAAAGGCTGCTTGCACATCCAGAGAAAATGAATCAGTGTACTTGGGATTTGTTTAAGCTTAAATCAGCAAAATGTCTGTTTTGAACTTTTTGTTTCTGGGAGCTTATTTGAAAGTTGTTTGAGGACCAAAAACAATCTTCTTCCTGAAGAAAGAAAATACTTCACTGTGCCAGAAATAAACATGTAAACCCAGATGGCTTGGGTCTGGCTATGTAAAGAGGTAAGGGGAAGGAGAATGTATCAAGGTACGTGAAGGGGAATGTATCAAGGGAACTGGGTGGAAGATCAAAGGTGGTAAGAGGAAGGAAAGACAGAAGTGGTAACTGGTAGAACAAGTTTTAGAGGAGCCAGTTTGGAAGTTTTCCAATGAAGTTCTAGTTAGCAAAAAGGAAAAAGGGAAAAAAAAAAAAAAAAGGGAAAAAGGCCAGGTGCAGTGGCTTATGACTATAATCCCAGCACTTTGGGAGGCCAAAGCAGGCAGATATCCTGAGGTCAAAAGTTTGAGACCAGCGTGGCCAATATGGTGAAACCTTGTCTCTACTAAAAATACAAAATTAGCCAGCGTGATGGTGCCTGCCTGCAATCCCAGCTACTCAGGAGGATGGGGCAGAAGAATTGCTTGAACCTGGGAAGCAGAGGTTGCACTCCAGCCTGGGTGAAAAACCAAGACTCTGACTCAAAAAAAAATAAGTGGGGGGTGGGGGATAATTTGGCTAAGAAGTTCTCATGGGAGAAATAGGATCCAAACAAGAGAGAAGCCTTAAAAATATATATTGTCTGCATATCACCTTTTAATTAAGCTGACTTCTGAGCATAATGCTCTTTTTTAAAAAAAAAATCTTTTAAGTATATTATTACCAGGTTTTACCGGGGCAAACAACAAACATTCTCATTTCCTGGCTTTTCTATCCTTAGAGTGTGCATTTTAAGAGGGATGGTTTCTTAGGTAAGACAGGGGAGAAAATTGACAGGTACAGAGAAATACTGAAAGTTTTTAGATGTTCAGGGTAATTAACAATCAAATGTCTCCTATTGAGTGTAAAGTACCTTTTTTTAAATTCTTTTTTTTTTTTTCAGACAGAGTTTTGCTCTTGCTGCCCAGGCTAAAGTGCAATAGTGTGATCTCGGCTCACTGCAACCTCCGCCTCCCAGGTTCCAGCAATTTTCCCGCCTCAGCCTCTGGAGTAGCTGGGATTACAGGCATGCGCCACCACACCCAGATAATTTTGTATTTTTAGTACAGTTGGGGTTTCTCTATGTTGGTCAGGCTGGTCTCGAACTCCCGACCTCAGTTGATCTGCCTGCCTTGGCCTCCCAAAGTACTGGGATTACAGGCATAAGCCACTGTGCCTGGCCTAAGGTACCTTTTTAGCTCAGATGAGAAGGCAGAAAGCAAACCAACAAAACAAAACCAAAAAAAAATGTTTTTAACGTTCTCTGCATATAAACCAAAATTTTAAACCAAAGGTATATTCAACAGGTGACTCAGGACTCAACTAATAACCCCCTTTATGGCTTTAATCAATGCGACCCTTCCAAGATCCAGACTATTCTCACAGGACAGCCAAAGAAAGGAAAGCTTAGCTAGACACAAATGGATGTAAACCCACATTTTAGTTCAGCTATATTTTTGAGGCTCCCAGCCTTTTGTTTGGCTGCCTGCAGCAAAGGGAGGTAAGATAACTTACATGCCCCTGATAAACGAAGAATCAAATAGTCAGTAAGACAAAACAGGAAAACAGAAGTTCTCCAAAGCAGTGAAACCACCTTTGCAAATATTATGACTGAGAAAATTATTACAGTGAAAGAGATCTGACCTAACCAATTTGTCTGGCTTCTAATCTCCAAGCTGTCCTTGTTCATGCCTGGGTCAAGCTAACTTTGGGCAGAACTTAGTTTATAGTTTAACTTTGAAATGAAGACAATAATAACCTTCCCCCCACCCCCCTAAAAAAAAACCCTTCTTGTCAGGGGACTATATTGCATTTGTAAGACTAACAAAGTAGCCATATGGTTAGAAATTATGGTTTAGGAGTCATTGTTGTAAAATCTGAGATCAGTGCTTGAGATATTTTGCAGACCCTGCATTGATTGATGCACCAGCTGACGCCACCCAAATTGATAAATTGGCTCATCTGGTTTTGTGTCATCCACCCAGGAACTGATAGCACCAGAGGACATCTTCAACCCCCTATGATTTCATCTTCTACCTGACCAATCAACACTCTGTACTTTCTGACCTTCTACACACGAATTTCTTTAAAATTCCAATTTCAAAATTCTGGGGGAGATTGAATTGAGTAATAGCTTTGTCTCCCCTGTGGTGTGGCTGGCCTCACATCCAGTAAACTTTCTTTACTGCAATGCCATGGTATTTATTTGTGCAGCGGGCAGGAACCCACTGGGCGATTACAAATTTGGGGGCTCACCCAGGATCACCCTTCTGACTACCTGCTTGTGGTTTGGTAGACCCCTCACTGGTGATGGATCTGGAGGCCAGCCCTAGAGGTTGTGTAATCCTCTTGGACTGGAGGCTGTTTCTGGCACTGTTTCACTGGCAGGGCATTGCCAATCTATGGTGGATGGATTTCATTGCAATGGGAAAAAAGTTCTGGGGAGAAGTCCTATAACTGTAACTCCATCATTAGGTGCCTGTCTGTGGTCCTATCATGGGGTGTCTGATTTGGTGTGTATTCTAGGTGCTTCTAGCACCTCCTTTCTTTCCCTAATTAGTTTGGCTTTTTCTGGGGTCTTCATTCAGCTCCTTTAAGGGGCTTGGCTGGCTCTCTTTAAGTAGTATGAAGAGTCTTGGTTCAGGAGATGTTTCCTCAATCAGAAAGATTTTGGGGAGATTTCTCAGGAAGAGAGTAGGTGGTTAGTTTGGAAAGAATACTCAGGATTCTTGGTTAGGGATCTTGGTTTGAAGGCCTTCTTTCTGTCTTGTCTTTGTTGTGTGTTTTTTGTATATGTGGAGGTGATCTCTGAAGGAATTGTTGATGGAAGTCCAGCAGGCCTAACTTGGAGAATCATCCTTATTTGTGGGGTCACATCAGGTGAACCCTGAAGGAATTGTTAGCAGAAGCTCCACAGGTCTGACACAGGGTGACCATCTGCTCTTCATGTTGCCCACAGATTACCTACTGATTCTTGGTTGAAGTTCATCTCTCCCAACTTTGAGTGGACCAAAGATGACAGGGACCAACAGGGGCAAATTTGAGCCTTGCCAGGTCAATATCAGGTGCGGAGCAAGGTGACTAGTGTCTATTTTGTTACCATATTTTGCTTTGGCTGGGATGGAAAATGTTCATTCATTTCCCCATGCAGTTCATTTGGCAGCATCTTGCAAAATTAAAAGACTTTTTCCTATGGTTTCATGAAACAAAAAGAGATGATTTTCCTTTGGATGCTGCTTGGCTCCCATGGTCATTGGAATAGAGGGGGGAAAACAAATTTCAGTACTGTCATGGAGAGCTAATATATTTATGAGGTTTGCTAATTCAGTATCAAGCAGAGCAGGAATTAATGCATGAACTGAACTAATAATTATCTCTTATGATTTTTTGTTTAAAACAATTGCTGGTTCTATTTTATTTTTAGAGTCAAGAAAAGTTTTGTTTTTCTTTTGAGCTATTTACAGCTTATACCATTTGAGTAAAGTATACTCTGTGAGCAAAATTTAGAGCATATTTCTTTCTCTCAACCTGATTTCTCCAGAATTTGGAAACTATTTCTGAGTATTCTTAACTTGTGTCAGTTTAGTTATCTGCCAACATGTAATAAGAATGTTTGCTTTTATAACAGGACATTGTTGGAGACACTGATTATTTAACCAAGGCTTTGACTGAAATGGCATACTTTCATTTATGAACAGACTGCTTTAAGGAATCAAAGTTGACTTGTAGAGCCAATAAAAGCCCCTGGTAAAAACTGGCCTCAAATCTTGTCTATTCAGTCCCTGTACAAGGTTCTTGACCTGTGGTAAATAAAGAATGTCACTTTCAGACAAGCCCAGGAGCCCCAAGTTATCTTGGAATCTCAAGGAGAAGAATTTATCCAATTCATACTGATATTTGCAGGCACAGATAAATCCATGGCTGGGCTCAAGGCTTTGAAAAATCTAAGCTGAGATTCCTTATGAAATAAAGTTTTACTAAAGCCAATTTTAAAAAGAGCCTATATGGCAAATAATTATTCTTGCTGACTTTATGCAAATCTTCATACTAAGTACAATAAGACTAGCACTTAGTTTGCAAACAAATTTTTCCTACTATGATTTGTCTTTAGTAAAAATGGGGACTGGGCTGGGCACGATAGCTCATGCCTCTAATCCCAGCACTTTGGGAGGCCAAGGCAGGTGAATCACAAGGTCAAGAGATCAAGACCATCCTGGCCAAAATGGTGAAACCTGTCTCTACTAAAACAAAAATTAGCTGGGCATGGTGGTGCATATCTGTAATCCCAGCTACTCAGGAGGCTGAGGCAGGAGAATGGCTTGAACCCAGGAGACAGAGGTTGCAGTGAGCTGAGATTGCACCACTGCACTCCAGCCTGGTGGCAGAGCAAGACTCCCTCTAAAAAAAAAAAAAAAAAAGTAGGGGGACTGGAGAAAGACAAGCTGTATTTCAGAAAAAGATATTCCTACTTCAGTTGGGACTCAAAATCAGTAAGAATTGCTATTACTTAAAACCAATCAATGTAAGAATTGAGTTTTATAGAGGCTATATGTAGTCCCTCTCAAGATCTAAAGTCTCTTTCAAAGATAGCTTAAGACAGCAAAGATCCTCATTTTTAATAAGACAATGAAGGTTGAGACAATTAAGACAAATTTTCTTGAGAGCTAGCACACTCAGATAAACAGACATTTTGGACTCTCAGCCAACTGGCTGGCCGCCTGGCATAAAGCTGAGAATGCATTCCCTTTGAGGTAGCAGACACCTGAGAATAAATTCGCAGGTTACAAAGCCAAGCTTCTGAAGACGTAAAAACAAGAGAAAAAGAGAATCTTATTATGGTTTTCCTCCTTATGACAAACCACACCAAATATAAAACCAAGAAGAACAAAGACCATTTATAGGTGTCCACAGATCAATAATAAGTCTAAAATAAGTCTACAAGAGTCACAAATTCAAAGCACTAATTAAAAAAAAATAATCTTCTGTTTTAAATTTGGAAAAGAAAACGGGACAAGAGGTGACTCTTACTGTCTGCGCAACTGGATCCCTTGGCTAAAGGTCCAAGAGACTTCCTGATAAGAATTTCTTGACCTTTTCCCAGCTTTATCAGGTTGTAGCTTCTCTCAATTGTAGCTTCCAGAGGAGCAGAGCATTTTTAATATCCTACCAGTTATGCCAAATCTGTAAAGCAAAGAGAACTTCTCCACCTCCTCTGAAAGTTCAAGTCTGCTAAATAAATGGACAATACACAGATTAACAGGAGAAAACGCGTACAGATTAACTAACTTCAGACACAGGAGTTTCACAAATATAAGACTCTAAGAAGGGCCAGATTGTTGAGGCTTAAATATTCTCTTTATAGGAAAGAGAGAAGTGAGAGTATAGGCAATTTTGAGGGGTGGTAAATGATTTTCAGGAGAATTAAATGAGCCCAAAGAGCCGACAATAGTTTGTAAGTGATTCTCTTTTGAAACAAAATGGGACTAATAAATTATGGAAAGGTGAAGGGCAGAATTGCACTGCAAACAAAGGTTGTCTTGTTATGCAGATAAAGGTGGTCTCTCAGAGTTACCCTTAAAATAACAGATGAAAATTCTATCTGGGTGTGGTGACAATTTGTAGCCTCTTCTCTGGTGGTTAATCTTTCCTGGTTTAACAGTTCATAGATTGGTGACATCCAGCGGCTGGTAAAGTGACAGCCAGCATTTGAGTGCTTGTCTTTATCAGGCACTTTTCTAAGTACTTCACATGTGTAAGGTTTTTAAATCTCTCATCAATTCTACTTGGTAGAAATTATTATTCCCAATTTATGAAGGAGGAAGCTGAGTCTTAGAAAGATTCAATAATTCACACACAGTCACATGGCTCATGAGTGTTAAGCTGGGACCAGGACAACGTCAGCCTGGTTCCAGAGCCTGGACAATCATGAAAAATGCTTTTTTTTAAATTTGCATACACAGACACCTTCATACAGGAGGAAAATGTTTTTTAAAAGAAATTTCAGTGAAAGTATTGCAGAAGCCTGAGGCATCTTGGGGATACTTGTGTTCTTCAGAATACAGTTTGGAAACCACAACTTTCATCTAATCTCATTTACAGATGAAGAAGACAGGGCCGGTCACTTATCCAGGCAGAGCTCCATGAGCTGGGGCCTGAAGTTGGCCCTTGCTATTCTGTGGTATGTTTTCCAAAACCACAATTGCCTTCTGAAATCCCCTCATATTTGGGTTGTTTTCAGAACGATCTATTTCATTAGAGTAAATAAAGTTTCTACCCTCACGAAAGCCCAGGTTCACAAGGGTAGGTTTTTTAGGCTGAAGACTTAAGAACAAAAGCTGAATGGTCCTTTTCCTCCTCCCAGCACACTAATCTACCATGGTTCCTGTTGGGATGAGATGCTGCTCCAGCCACCTGAGGGCTGCAGATTTATGGAGGATGTTTTTTGTGCCAAGGTTCTGGGTGTTCTGGGTATTATTATATATATTTAATTTAACCCTCCACGAGTGCCCCATGAAGAAGGTGTGGCTGTGGGTAAGCTGGTTCTCTTCCACTGAGAACAAGTGTAAAAATTTGAAGTCCCTCAAAGGAATCTCACAGACAAAGAAAAATTGTGTGTGTGTGTGTGTGTGTGTGTGTGTATCACTGATTCGCTGTGTCACTTCAGGCAAACGTTTTAATTCTTCATTTTTAAAAACGATGCAATGCAACTTTCTCAGCTCCTGCCTTATGATTCCTGGAGAGTCACGTCAGGCTGTCATTATTCTTCCCGTTTTACAGGTGAGGAAACTGATTGCAACAGGCAAGTAATGTGCTCAAGGCTAAACAGCTGCTAGTGAGTGACAGGGCCTAGGTGACATGCCTGGGCCTGTCTGCTTTTCACTCCCATGCTCATCCCACTAAGCTCCTACTAATCCTAGGAAACTTTTGTCTGAATCAATAATTAATTTCAAAGGCTACTGCTCTGGCTTAGAAACTTGACAGTCACTTTGTGTAAGTTTTACAACAGTGCTCAGAAAACCCCGACACTGAGTATGAATTATCTGAGGCATCTTCTGGGAGATGCAGGTGAGTCCACCTCTTACTCTTAAGGAAGGAGACCCCCTTCCCTCCACCTGTGCTTAGGAGAAAAGGAGGAAATTGAAGTTAAAAGCCAGCCAGATGAGGTCAGTGGAAGAACCAGTCAGGCGCTGCTGACCAGGTCTGGAGGTTAAAAATTAAACACCCTCTTCTGGTATACGTCTTTAAGAAAGAAGAAAAAAATTAAACCCCTTGGCTGGGCGCAGTGGCTCACGCCTGTAATCCCAGCACTTTGGAAGGCCAAGGCGGGCAGATCACCTGAAGTCAGAAGTTTGAGACCAGCCTGACCAACATGGAGAAACCCCGTCTCTACTAAAAATACAAAATTATCCGGGCGTGGTGTTGCATGCCTGTAATCCCAGCTACTCAGGAGGCTGAGGCAGGAGAATCGCTTGAACCCAGGAGGCAGAGGTTGCGGTGTGCCGAGATTGCACCGTTGCACTCCACTCTGGGCAACAAGAGCAAAACTCTGTCTAAAAAAAAAAAAGAAAGAAAAAAAAAACTAACCCCTCTACTCCTAACCACATTCCTATCTGTAGATTGCAGGCATGGTATGGAGGAACTTTATCCCAGAAGGCATTGTTCTTCCTCAGTCACTCAAGACCTCTATCTAGTCACATCTCCCATGCTTGTTAAATCAATCATGACCCTCTCACATGTGCCCCTCTTAGATCTCTCAGACTGTGAGCCTTTAAAAGGGCCAGGATTGGGCTGGGCACAGTGGCTCACCCCTGTAATCCCAGCACTTTGGGAGGCTGAGGTGGGTGGATCACGAGATCAGGAGTTCAAGACCAGCCCGGCCAAGATGGTGAAACCCCATCTCTACTAAAAGTACAAAAATTAGCTGGGCGCAGTGGTGGGCACCTGTAATCCCAGCTGCTCGGGAGGCTGAGGCAGGAGAATCACTTGAACACAGGAAAGTGGAGGTTGTAGTGAGCCAAGACTGTGCCACTGCACTCTAGCCTGGGCAACAGAGCAAAACTCCGTCTCAAAAAAAAGGGGGGTGGGCAGGATTTTCTTTGTTGGGGAGCTTAGGTTGTTGAGGCATCTTTGCCTGACGCAGCTACCAGCCAAATGAAATTACCACTTTCTTCCCTGTTAGGTGTTGGAGAGATTTGTTTGCAGCTGCTCCGGCTTCATTTTGGTTCCCTGACCGGGAAGCAAGTTTCAGTTGACGGATGGCCAGGACAGCCTCCCAGGCAGTTTTGCCTTGCCCTGTGGAGCGTCCCTGTGAGGGACTCCAGGCCGCTTGGATGACATGAGTCCTGAGAGTGCTCCCAGGTAGGCATTGGCCCTGGTGGAAAGCCTCGCCAGAGCAAAGCTGGGTAGACTCCCACGGTGTGGATCCACCCGGCGGCTGAACACAGAGAAGGAGCGGGTGTCTGAAGTGTCCGGATGTCAGAAACACGGTAGGACTTGTCTTGGAAAACTTGCCCACCCCACTGAGTGGAAACATGGCCTAATCACCCATGACATGCCAGTCTGTTTCTGCACTTTGAGCTTGATTTTCGTTTCTTTGTAACTGGTATCAGAGTTTGGGTGGTGGGAGATGTGTGAGTATGCGTTAGTGTGGAGGGGCCCAATTGGGCTCATCAGCCGTGAAGTGTGGGGGCTGCAGGTCCATTAGATGGGACGGTAAGTCCTGAGCACATTGTGGGGCTGCCTGGGACCAGGGACTATCTGCAGAAGGCTGAAGGAGGTGCCCTCTCAGTCCAGGCATTGTTGGGGGAGTCACTAACTCTCCAATGCCAAGCAGCATCTGAAACACTCCCTTGAGGGGGACGGTCCAACCGGTCTGAATCAAAAGTGAAGAGAGTCCCGAATAGTAACATCAGGCAAAGTCAGTAAGAAACCCTTCTACCTTTTGGTACTACTGTTCTTAGGGAGATGGGTAAAACACAGAGCAAACCTGCTCCATTGGGAACTATGCTAAAGAATTTCAAAAAGGGATTTAATGGAGATTACGGTGCCACTATGATGCCAGGAAGATTTAGAATTTTGTGTGAAGTGACCTGGCCAGCATTAGAGGTGGATTGGCCCTCAGAAGAGAGCCTGGATAAGTCTCTTGTCTCCAAAGTGTGCTGCAAGGTTACATGGAAACCTTGTACATGAAAGTCCAGCCCCAGCCAATTCCCATACATAGATTCTTGGTTACAATTGGTTTTAAACCCCCCACTGTGGTTAAGGGGCCAGGCAGCTGCAGTTCTAGTGGCCCAAGGACAGACAGGCAGTGAAAGATCTCGTTCCACCCTCCAGGGGACACAGACTCTTAAGGTCTTGGCCATCTCAGCACCAGAAGCCTCTTTGCTAGTAGCACCCTCTCCAATGGCATCCCCTCCGATGGCACCCCCTCCTTACTCAGAGGAGAGGTCCCCAACTCCAAAGCCAGAGGCCTCTGCACCTCCACAAGATCCAAACATTCCTAAGCCACCCAGAGTGGAAGGAAAAGGAGGCATGGCTTCAGGAGGCACTCCTCCCACAGCAGCCTGCTTTCCAGAAAAATCACCCCCATTGGCAGCCCAGTTATGACTCAAGGTGGGAGTGCAAATGCCTCTAAGAGAACAGTGGTATACTGGAGTAGATGAAGACGGCCACATGGTAGAAAGGTGTGTCTTCACATATATACCATTCATTCGGTCGACCTCATAAACTGGAAAAATAGCAACCCATCTTACACTGACAAACCACAATTGGTTTCAATTGACCTGCTTCAGACTGTTATCCAAACTCACAATCCCACATGGGCTGATTGTCACCAGCTGCTCATGTACTTTTTAACACTCATGAGAGGTAGAGAGTGCTCTAGGCAGCATCTAAATGGCTGGAAGAGCATGTTCCAGCTGATTACCAGAATCCAAAGGAGTATATGAGGACTCAGTTCCCAGGAACTGACCCTCAGTGGGACCCAAATACCCCTGAGGACATGCAGAGGCTAACTTGATGCAGAGAGGCCTTACTGGAGGGAGTGAGAAAAGGAGAACCAAAGGCCACAAATATACACAGAGTATCTCAACTTCAGCAGGGGCAAGATGAAAGTCCAGCCCAGTTTTATGAAAGACTGTGTGAGGCCTTCCGCATGATACTTCCTGGGATCCTGAGGACCCTGAGAATCAGCGCATGGTGAACTTAACTTTAGTTCTTCAGAGCACAGATGATATCTGGAAAAAGTTACAAAGACAGAATGGGTTCCTGGCCATGAGCACTGTGCAGTTGTTGGAAGTAGCCTGCGTCAGTTGTTTGTGAATAGAGATGCAGTAAGCTGCTGAGAGAAGAAGCGACAAAACTAGTGAAGTATCGATTTGCTGGCTGCAGCTATCAGAGGGACCCCTTCAAAAGGGCAGGGCAAGGGGGACCCTGGGAAAAACACCCAGTCAGACCGATCATGTCTGCAGGGCAACCAGTGTGCCTATTGTAAAGAAATGGGACACTGGAAAAATAAGTGTCCTCAGTTGACGGGGGAACAAGGTAATCCCAAAGAAGAAGTCTCAGGAAAAGATGAGGCTACCCTGTTTAGCTTGGCAGGGGGGGCATTAGGCTGAAGGGAACCAGGCTCAAATGCCCCCAAAGAGCCCACAGTCAGGATGAAAGTGAGGGGCAAGGACATTAATTTCTTGGCCGACCCTGGGGAGGAGCACTTGGTGGTGACACAACCTGTGGTCCCTTTGTCCAGCAAGACAATAAACATAATTGAGGTAACTGGAGTCTCAGAAAAGCAAGCTTTCTGCCTACCACAAACCTGTTCAGTGGGAGGCCATGAAATTATCCATCAGTTCTTGTACATGCCAAACTGCCCCCTACCCCTTTTGGGGAGAGACTTGCTAAGCAAACTAAGAGCTGCCATCACCTTCACTAATAAGGACTCCCTGCAGCTAAAACTGCCTGGAGTAGGGATTACCATGGCCCTTGGGAGGAGGAATGGAGGCTCTTCCTGACTAAACCAGGATGAGAATTAACCCCTGTTCTAGTCAAGTGATGGCCACGGATCTGGGCAGAGGACAATGCCCCAGGGTTGGCAGTAAACCAAGCCCCAGTGGTTATTGAAGTAGAGCCAGGGGCATTCTCGGTCAGACTGAGACAGTACCCGGTCCCAAGGGAAGCTCTTGAAGGCATCCCAGTCTATCTCAGATATCTGTAAAATTTATGGTTTTATAGTTCCTTGCCAGTCTCCTTGGAACACGACTCTTCTACCTGTCCCCAAGCTGGGAACCAAGGACTACCGACCAGTGCAGGACCTCCACTTGGTCAACCAAGCAACCGTGACCTTGCACCCTACGGTGCCTAACCCATACACATTGCTAGGACTGTTGCTGGCTGAGGATAGCTGGTTCACTTGCTTGGATTTGAAAGATGCTTTCTTCAGTATCAAGCTAGCTTTGAAAGTCAATAGCTAATTGCCTTTCAGTGGGAAAATCCAGAAACAGATGTCACTACCCAGTACACCAGGATTCCCCCACCATCTTCGGGGAGGCACTAGTTCAGGATCTCCAGAAGTTTCCTGCCAAGAACCTAGGCTGCATGCTGCTCCAGTATGTTGGTAATCTTTTATTGGGACACCCCATGGCAGTTGGGTGTGCTAAGGGAACAGATGCCTTATTTCAGCACCTGAAAGACTGTGGGTGTAAAGCGTCCAATAAAAAGGCTCAGATCTGCAGGCAGCAGGTATGGTATCTGGGATTCACTATTTGGCAAGGGGAGAGCAGCCTAGGGGCAGAAAGGAAACAGGGCATCTGCAACCTGCCAGAACCCAAAACCAGAAGGCAGGTAAGAGAATTTTGGGAGTGGTGGGCCTCTGTAGACTGTGGATTCTGAACTTTGCAGTACTGGCCAAACCCCTGTATGAAATCACAAAGTGGGGAGACAAGGAACCCCTTGAATGGGGATCCCAGCAGCGGCAGGTTTTCCACACCCTGAAGGGAAAACTTATGTCTGCTCCAGCACCGGGATTACCTGACCTGACAAAGCTGTTTACATTACAGGTGTCAGAAAAATGAAAAATGGCTGTTGGAGTGCTAACCCAAGCCATGGAAGCTTGACCAAGGCTGGTGGCCTACCTCTCTAAACAGCTGGATGGAGTTTCGAAGGGCTGGCCTCTGTGTCTAAGGGCTCTATCATCAACTGCCTTGTTAACCCAAGAAGCAGATAAGCTAACTCTGGGGCAGAATCTGAACATAAAGGCTCCTCATGCAGTGGTGACTCTAATGAATACCAAGGGACATCACTGTCTGACAAATGCCAGGCTAAGTACCAGAGCTTGCTTTGTGAAGACCTCTGCATCACCACTGAGGTCTGTAACACCTTAAGCCCTGCTACCATGCTCCCAACATCAGAGAGCCCAGTGAAACATGATTGTATTGAGGTGTTAGACTCAGTCTATTCTAGCAGGCCTGATCTCTGAGACCAGCCTTGGACAACGGCTGATTTGGAGCTGTATGTGGATGAAAGCAGTTTCATTAACTCCCTTGGAGAGAAGTGTGTGGGATATGTAGTGGTAATCTTGAGTATAGTTGTTAAAGCTAAATCACTGCCACAAGGAACCTCAGCCCAGAAATCTGAACTTATTGCCTTAACATGGGCCTTGAAGCTGAGTGAAGGTAAGACGGTGAACATCTATACTGACTCTCTCGGTATGCCTTTCTAACTCTCCAGGTACATGGGGCATTATACAAGGAAAAAGGACTCTTAAACTCAGGGGGAAAAGAAGTAAAGTATCGGCAGGAAATTCTACAGCTATTAGAGGCAGTCTGGAAGCCTCAATGGGTGGCAGTCATGCACTGCCGGGGACACCAACGGGCCTCCACCGCTGTTGCCCTGGGCAATTCCTGGGCTGACTCAGGAGCTTGAAAAGCAGCATCCACTCCCTACCAAGCAGCAGTAATGGTTCCCCTAATCTCCCAAATGCCTGATTTGGTGCCTACCTATTTTAAGAAGGAAAAAGACTTTTTTCAGAATGAAGGGGGACAGGCAATAAAGGAAGGGTGGATTCAGTTGCCAGATGAAAAAATAGCAGTGCCGCAGCTGCTGTGCAAGCCATACGTGAGATGACATATCTGGGCCCAGAATCTCTCGAAAAGTTAATGGGCCAGTACTTCTACATTTCACTTATCAGCTCTAGCAAAGGCAGTGTCACAGCGATGCATCATCTACCAAGAACACAATGCAAAGCAGGGTCCAACGATCTCTCCTGGCTTATAGTCTTATGGAGCAGCTCCCTCTGAGGATCTCCAGGTGGTCTTCACTGAGAGGCCCAAGTGTGGAGGTCATAGGTATCTGCTAGTTCTGGTATGTACATACTCTGGGTGGGTAGGAGTGTTCCCAACTCGAACTGAGAAAGTTTATGAAGTAACCTGTGTGCTTCTTCGAGATTCCATTCCTAGGTTTGGACTGCCCTTGCTCATCGGCTCAGACAACGGGCCCTCTTTCGTGGCTGACTCCGTTTATAAGACAGCAAGTGTTGGGAATCACTTGGAAACTGCATACCACCTGTCAACCACAGAGTTCTGGGAAGGAGGCGCGAATAAATCGGATAATCAAAAATGGTTTACGGAAAGTGTGCCAGGAGACAGGGTTAAAGTGGGTGTAGGCACCTCCCATGGTGTTGTTTAAAATTAGATGCACCCCTTCTGAGAAAACAGGATACTCCCCTTATGAGATACTGTTACATAAACCCCCTCCTATACTACAAGGGCTCCCAGGAACTCCTGGAGAGTTAGGTGAAATTAAATTGCAGAGACAGCTACAGGCCTTAGAAAAAGTTACCCAAACCATCTCAGCCTGGGTAAATATTTGAAAGATGCCCAGTGAGCTTATTCCCCCCAGTTCATCCTTTTCCACCAGGTAATTGAGTGTGGATAAAGGATTGGAATATCAACCCTTTAAAGCCCCGGTGGAAGGGGCCCCTGACCGTAATCCTGACCTCTCCCACAGCTGTGAAGGTGGAAGGAATACCAGCTGGGATTCATCACAGCCGAGTAAAACCTGCAGCGGCTGAAACTTGGGAGGTGCAACCAGACCCAGGCAACAGCTGCACAATCACCTTAAGAAAGATGGCAAGCCTTGCCCCAGCCACATCCCAGAAGCTGGCTGGTCCACGCATGGCGAAAGCATGAGGAAAGTCATCGTGGGGCTCCTTCTCCTTGAAATTGGGACTCATGTAGTAAGAACTTTACCTGACTTTGGAGACTGTTCTCAGTGTATACATAAGATCACTGAGGTAGGACAAAAAATCACTACTGTCCTTTCGTTCTGCGCTGTTATGAATGTACAGGAACTCAGAAGGGAACTCGTTTGTATAATGGCACCCAATATAAAGTGTGCAACCCAGGGGGTGGGCAGCCAGATGTCTGCTGTGACCCATCAGAGCCCCCATGTGCACAATTTTTGAGGTAAAACATTTAACAACTGTGGCATGGACAACCTCAAGTAAGTTAATTGCTAGAACAGAGGAGAAAGGAATCCCCAAGCAGTTGTCATAAAATCTGATGCCTGTGCTGCTGTGGGTGAGGGGCGTGGCTCTCTTGGGTGGGAGCAGGGTTATGCAGCAGAGCAAAAGTATACGTGCCAGACAACATCTTGGCTTAGTGAATGTACTCACTGGTCATGTGTTATCTGGGCCACTTGAAAAATGATAAAAATGACCCCGCCCATCTGACAAAGAGAGAAAGTACTATTCCCTGGAGGAATGTTCTTTGTACCCCTGGGCATTGCAATCCATTAGAGGTAATAATTATAAATCCACAGGATCCCCACTGGAAAAAAAGGAGAATATGTAAAGCTAGGAATCAATGGGAAGGAACTGGACCCCATGGTAAATATCTTAATGTAAGTGGAGATCCAAAGACGTACCTCCAGTCCAGTGCCTGAGTATCAGACTTTTTATGATGAGTTAAATGAACCAGCCCCAGAACTCCCGAAGAAGACGAAAAACTTGTTCCTCCAGTTAACTGAAAATGTAGCCCACTCACTTAATGTTACTTTTTGTTATGTGTGAGGGGGATCTGCAATGGGAGACCAGTGGCCATAGGAAGCCTGAGAGTTACTGCCCTCTGATCCGGTCCTGGACCTAACCTCGGTCCAAAAAATCCAAACCAACAGCTTCTGGGTCCTAAAGGTTTCAATTATTGGACAGTATTGCCTAGCAAGAGAGGAAAAAGACTTCACCATCCCGGTAGGGAGGCCTAGTTGCCTATAATGAAACAGTAGATACAGTCACTTGGTGGAATTCAAACCACACAGAGAAAAACCCTCTCCTTAAATTCCCTAAATTGCTAGATGCCTGGAATCATCCCAGCTTCGTCGAGACTGGACAGCTCCAGCTGGGTTGTATTGGATAGGCAGGCACAGAGTGTATATGCAGCTGCCTGAAAAATGGACCAGCAGCTGTGTCATAGATGCCATTAAACCATTAAACCCTCTTTCTTCTTCTTGCAGGTCAAGACAGGCAAATTGTTAGGCTGCCTCATTTTTTTTTTTTTTTTTTTTTAAGATTCAGTTTCACTCTTGTTACCCAGGCTGGAGTGCAATGGCGTGATCTCGGCTCACCGCAACCTCCGCCTCCTGGGTTCAGGCAATTCTCCTGCCTCAGCCTCCGGAGTAGCTGGGATTACAGGCACGAGCCATCATGCCCGGCTAATTTTTTGTATTTTTAGTAGAGATGGGGTTTCACCATGTTGACCAGGATGGTCTCGATCTCTTGACCTCGTGATCCACCCGCCTCGGCCTCCCAAAGTGCTGGGATTACAGGCGTGAGCCACCGTGCCGGGCTAGGCTGCCCCATTTATACATCTCCCTGGGAACCAAGAAGCGTGTCTATAGGAAATTAGAAAGATGATCGATGGCCTCCTAAAAGGATCATACAGTATTATGGGCCTGCTACATGGGTACAGGACAGCTCATGGGGACACCGGACCCCAATTCATATAATCAACCTCATTATCTGGTTATAAGCTGTCTTAAAAATAATCACCAATAAAACTGGTAAAGCTTTAACCCTTTTGGCCGGCAAGAAACTCAAATGAGAAATGCTATTTACCAAAATAGACTAGCACTAGACTACTAGCTGGTGGCCGAAGGAGGAGTTTGTGGAAAATTCAATTTAACCAGTTGGTACCTGCATATAGATGATCAAGGCCAGGCAGTTGAAAATATTTTAAGAGATATGACAAAGCTAGCCCATGTGCCGGTACAAGTTTGGCACGGATTTAACCCTGGATCTATGTTTGGAAAATGGTTCCCAGCTTTAGGAGGATTTAAAACCCTCGTAATAGGTATGGTGCTGGTAATAGGTGCATGCTTGTTGTTTCCCTGTTTATTGCTTGTATTCCTCCGAATAATTAAAGGTTTAGTCACTACCATCGTTCACCAAAAAACTTCAGCTCAAGCATATTACATGAATCATTATCAATCGGTATTGTTAAATGAACGGGATAGTGAGGAAGAGGGTAAAAACCCTCATTAATAAATAAGTGAGGTTCTCAAAGGGGGAAAATGAGGAAGACCCCCTTCCCTCGGCCTGTGCTTAGGAGAAAAGGAGGAAATGAAAGTTAAAAGTCATCCAGATGAGGTCAGTGGCTGGCACCACTGACCAGGTCTGGAAGTTAAAGATTAACCTCTCCTACTCCTAAATATAATCCTATGTATAGGTTACAGGCATGGTATGGAGGAACCTTATCCTGGAAGGCGTTGCTCTTAGCCACTCTGACCTTGGGAAAGGCCACGATTCTTCACAGGAGCTGTGAAAGGTCAAGAAGAAAGTGTAGGCCCCTTTTGTAAATGCAACAACAACAAAAAACCCAGTGGCTTCTATGCTTAGGGAAATCCCCTGTTTTCTGACCCTTAAAACAGTTCATCTTTAGCCTATTTAATAAATGTCTTCCTTTTCACATTTGCACCTCCCTCATCCTCAAAACTGAGCTTGACAGGGTAAGGATGAGAAATAGAGAGGATGTTTGTTTATTTCTCGAAAATCTGTCCCCTCTCTGCCACTGTTACTTCCTATTAGTATTGAAACAGAAGATGAAGATTTCATAAAAAACTAGCTATCAGTTGTGAGGTCTCCCACATACAAGGTCGTCAGCAGACTCGTTCCCATTAGGAAACAGGTAGATCCTCCAACCTCATCTTTTTCTCCCTAACTCAGTGAGCAGCCACAATCTGCTGCCCTCTTCCCTTGAATACTCCATGAGCTGTAGGGTGAAGTGGGGGTAATGAGAGCAGGAACCCTGCAAAGCACAGTGCATGTCTTCCACAAGTCCACCTTGTAGCATTTCCCCAACCAACCGTTCTTAATATCCAAGTGGACTATTGTGACATTCGCCAAGGTTTTCAACCAGTTGAATACGACCTCCGTGGATGAAAAGGATACACTCATCATTGTCCAAAGTGCAATTTAAAGCAAGCTCTTCTTTAATGCTCTGGGGAAACTGTAAGTCAAACATCCTTTTAGACTTCAGAGCAAAAAGAGTAGCATTTACATCTCAAATAAGGAGTCCATTTAGTCTTTCATTCACTCACTCATTGACAGCCTATGTCAAATGCTTTTGTGGGTCAGGTTCCTGGAAAACAGAAGCTGAGACAGAGATTTGTGTGCAGAAGTTTATAGGCAAGTACTCTTGGTGACAAGAAGGAAGCAAGATGGGGACTTGATAGAAGCTGGACTGAGATGCAGTTGCAACAAAGATCTCAGCTGATTCTAATCCCCTGGGGCGCTTCAGAGTTGCCGCACCTCAAGGCAAGGGAGAAGGACCTTGAGACCCCCTTATGGATGCCCTGTGGAGGAGGTGTGACCCTGGGTAGACTGTTCTCTTCTACTGAGGGTAAGTATAAAAATTAGAAGTTCCTGGATGGAATGTTAGGAGCAAAGGGGAGAAAAATGAAAAACTGAAAAAATTTGAAAGACAAAATATTTTGGGTTTTTTTGGTTTTTTTTATTTTTATTTTTTGAGACAAGGTCTCACTTTCTTACCCAGATTGCAGTACAGTGGTGTGACCGCGGCTCTCTGCAGTCTCAACCTTCTGGGTTTAAGCAATCCTTCCACCTTAGCCTCCCAAGTTTCTGGAACTACAGGCATGTGCTACCATGCTTAGCTAATTTTTGTATTTTTTTTGTAGAGATGGGGGCTTGCTATGTTGCCCAGGTTGGTCTTGAACTCCTGGCCTCAAGTGATTCTCACACCTCAGCCTCCCAAAATGCTAGGATTACAGGCATGAGCCACTGTGCCCAGCCAACAAAATATTTGAAAGACATTTTTAATGGACAAGATTTTTCCTATCCAAACTATCATCAAATTTATCAGAATATTAACACTAATTTCAATTAGAACTAGTAAGTAGTGTTTTCTTTAAAATTTTCAGGCATTGCAGACTGATCTTTGTTTTCTAAACATAAGCCTACTAATCCTTTCTGTATGCCCCTGGAAAAATTAAATTACGTCTATCTAAATTTGTACAATTAATGAAAACTAAATATCAAAATTGTTCATATGTACATTATCTCCCCAACTAGATTATATTCTCCTAAAAAAAGGAGTTTATGTTTTTTATTTAACCATGTCTCAAAGAAGTACATACTAGATGCTGTATAGGTGAAAAGATGAATGGGTGGATAAAAAGAAGGATGGTGGGTGGATGGATGTACATATGTATAGATAGACGGGTGAATGAATGGATGAGTGGGTGGGTGGATGGATGGATGAACAGGTGGTGAGTAGAGGAATGGGTGGTTGGGTGGATGGATGAGTGTATGCATGTATAGATAGATGAGTGGTGAATGAATGAATAGGTGATGGACAGATGGATGGATGGATAGATGGGTGGGTGAATGGATGGATGGATAAGTGGGGGGATGGATGGATGGATGAATGAATGGAGAGGTAGATGGAGGGAGAATGAATGGACGGGTAATACATGAGTGAGTGGGTTGATGGATGGATGAATAGGTCAATGGATAAATGGATGGATGGGTGGATAGACGGATTGATGGGTGGGTGGAAAGATTTATGAGTAGGTAGATGAAAAAATGGGTGGATAAGTGGGTAGACAGATATATAGATTTCAAAAATGGGTATATATATGAATAGATGAATTCATGCCTGATAACAATTATAAATTGATGTCAGCATTAGAAAGAAAATATTTACAAAGATTGAGCAAAACATGTCTATTTAATAAACTAGAAAAATAAAAATAAGGATGACATCACTAGACAGGGACATTTTACAGTATCTCTCCCACTCTTCCTCCCTCTAAAAACCTTGCAACTAGTTGATTTACCAGTACTACCCACTTGTGGTAAAACAATTTTTGTCATCAACACATCACTCACACCTCTCTCCCATCAAGAAAATACATGTGGTCCCCAAAATGTTCCACCGGGAGGTGTTTTGGGGGCAGCTAAC
The DNA here is from genome assembly GCF_048565385.1 of Saimiri boliviensis. Taxonomy (NCBI): domain Eukaryota; kingdom Metazoa; phylum Chordata; class Mammalia; order Primates; family Cebidae; genus Saimiri; species Saimiri boliviensis. Next base: position 58,393,455 of record NC_133454.1, read on the forward strand.
TAAGAGGGGGCTTCCAGACAGATGGAGGAGTTGGTATACATGAGGTCACAGAGCTACTGCCTCTCCCCCTTCAAAAGAAACTACTCAGCTCCATTTGTCACAGAATCTAGAGGAAGTTGACAAAGCGTCACAGCAGCACAGCACAATATGTGGTGGAGAGCTTTCAGCTTGCTGGCTTGGTTCCATTTACAAGGTAAGGACTTAGAATTATTTTTTGTTGCTGTTGCTCAGCTGACTTAATGTTTTGCCAAATCTACCCATCAGTCAGTCAACTGCTTTCACAGAGGAGCCACTGTAGAAGACAACTCAGGTAACTGCTAATACTTTCCAAGCCATGCTCAAATCACACATCTGAGGGATGCTACTGCATTTATTTCATCTCTTGCTGAATGGCTAAAGGGTATAGAAGGGATCCTTACAGTGTGTGTCTCTGTGGGTCCCAAGTTATGGCAAGATGTTACAAGCTTATTAGGCTCTGTCTTTTAAGGGTATACTAGTTGAAAGAGCATCCGTATTGAATTTTAAAATGTCCTTGCTGTATAAATCTTAGCCACATGATTTAATCTCTTTGAAACTCAGTTTCTGCATCTTGAAATGAAAATGATAAAAACGTTTGATCCACCATACTCCCTGGATTGTTAGAAGGATCAGATTTCAAACGTGAAAGCACTTTGAAAATGACAAAGCACTGTACAACTCTTATTTAGCTCAGAGGTAATAATGAGACCAATGAAAACCTTGTGTTTATTTTTAAAGAATAAGTTATACTGTACATTTTACTATAATTTTCAAACTTGGGTTTTAGTGTTTAATTCTAATGTAGCATACGAAAATTAAGGATAGAAACAGTTTTCTATTTTTTGGAGCAGGTCAAATTATTTTCTACCCAAAGCGGGGGCAGGGGTGTAGGAAGTGGCTCTTGTCCCTCAGTCTCTGATTACAACTTGTGTCAGATTCATGCAAAGGAAATCACTGATAAAGCCACTCAAAAATTTTGCTTTTTTTTTGTTGTTGTTTCCAAATATTGAACCTGTGTTTCATGAAATGCACCTATCCTTCTAAATCTACATTCAATCTAGAATGGCATCTGAAGGATGCTACCTCAAAAAACTAGAGTTTCTATTTTACATAGTACTTCAATTCCCTATTTCATATACCTCAATCAGTGCCTTCTTTTTTTGGTCCCTGTACCCTAAGACACTTAATAAGTATTCAGTTTTGGTAATGAATAATATTAGTTTCTTCAATAAGTGGCTTAAAGAATAGCTATTACATTCAGAAACAGTACATTTAGACAGCTAAAATTAGGATGATTTTAATTATTCCAAAGTTTAAAGCCTTTAACTGACCTTAACTTTTTCAGGCTTTGAGTTATTGCCTCATAAAAAATAACTCATAAAAACACATTTGTTAAATAACTAGCAAAAATTATGTTTCAAGGTAGACCTAAATTATTTAAATACTATTTATATAGGAGGAAAAGTGTTTATTGTGCCATGCACAGTGCTTAGTACTCTATGTTAATTTCATGTAATTATAGCAAAAGTATTGAAGTAGGGAGTAATATCCCCAATTTAAAGATGAGAAAATTGAGGTAAAAGGTAGGTTAAAAAAAAGGAGAAATAGTTAAGTAACCTGTTCAAGTTTTAAAGCTAGAATATGGCAACGTAAATATCAGCCTATGAAGCAGATAGTAAAATTATTTATTTCATAAAACTTTTTTTTTTTGAGACACAGTCTGGCGCTATCGCCCAGGCTGGCTCACTGCAATCTCCACCTCTTGGGTTCAAGCAATTCTCCTGCTTCAGCCTCGTGAGTAGCTGAGACTACAGGTGTGCACTGCCATGCCCAGCTAATTTTTTTGTATTTTTTTTTAGTAGAGATGGGGTTTCACCACGTTGGTCCAGATGGTCTCGATCCCCTGACCTCGTGATCTGCCCGCCTCAGCCTCCCAAAGTGCTAGGATTACAGGCGTGAGCCACCGCGTCCAGCCTCATGAAACTTTTAATTAACGTGTGTTTGTGTGTATGTATCTGTGTACTAGATTGTGATAGAAAATGTGTTTATTAACGTGGATCAAAAGTTTGAAAACCACTGCACAATTTGGAGGATTCAATATTGCAGAGTCCTAATTTGAAAATTCCTTCAAGGGCCCCCCCCGAGGGCATCTGAGCTCAATGGCATTTGAGCAGTAGCTGCCGCCCGACCTAACCTTGCTCAAGCCCATCACAGATGTAATTAGGAGAGTAGTTGACCCCGCTACTTTCTTGTCAGCAAAAAGGCCACACATCATCACATCATCAATTTTGGCAAAGCTATAAATTGTCAGCAAATTTTAGCAAATTAAATGATGGGAAGATCACTGTGATTGCTTCTACAGTGTAACTTCTATGGCTGCCAAAAATTTATGGCAAAAAAAAAAGTCACATAATCTCAGAGCCTGCCCTCTTTTCAAGGCTACTCCCGGAATAGTCTTAGGATTGGTTAAAAAATGCAGACACAATAAAAATGAAGCATTTTTCAAAATTCATCCTATTAACTGACACTGTAGACAATGAAAATGTCAAATCCAACGAATTTTGAACCCTCTATTTTGGTTGTTTTGTGGAGGGTAGGATGCAGAAAACAGAGAAAAACTGCAAATTAAGCAGTTCTTTTTATACTTCGTTTGCCCAGGAAAAAGTCACATGTTAGATGACATGTTGAGACAGCTTCTTTAAAATGTACTAAAAATAATTTGATTCTGACAAGTCTGATTTATTTTTACACCTGCAATTTTATCTATTGATTCAATCTAAAAATAATAAAAATCTTTTTTTGGTAATGATCTGAATTAAAACACATTTTTCCTTAATACCTCATAACAGTCAGATAACTAGGGCTCTGATGTGAGAATTGATGCATTGCATGTCTATGGCTTTAATGTAGACCTTGTCTTTGTTATTTGATATAACAGTTAAAGGGCAAAGTTAGCATCCTATTAACATATTTATTCTGAAATATATACATTTGCTCATTTTTATCCATTAATTCGGCGAATATCAAAAATCTTCATTATGCTAAAATGAGTAAACAGCAAACAACTTTTCCGTGGGGAGTTTGTAATCTATCTACAGAGAAACACCTATAAGCAACTAATTATGAAGTAATCTGCTAAGTGCTATAATAAAAGTGTATCTCAAGCCTTTGGGAAACTAGAGGAAAGACATTATGGAGAAGAGGGAGGCTAAGGCTCGTTTTGGAAGTTTTGACAAAAGTTGTGTAATTTGAGTTGAGTCTTAACACTGAGTCTTGGAGAGGATGAGAAAAGCATTCTAGGCCAAGAGAACATCATAGACAAAGACACACTATCTTCTGGAGCCTAGAACTTTCTGGAAACAGCAAGTGGCCATGTACAAGGACTATCTGAAGAGGAGTATCAGGACATGACAAGGGAGGAGAACACAGGAGTCAAGTTGGCTGGAATTCGGACCTGATTCCTATAGGCCATGGAAGACAGAGCAAATATTTGAATGAAGGAAGAGGCATGATCAAATTCATGTTATTTGTTTTGCTTTTTGTTTTTTGAGATGGAATTTCGCTCTTGTTGCCCAGGCTGGAGTGTGATGGTGTGATCTTGGCTCACTGCAACCTCTGCCTCCCAAGTTCAAGCAATTCTCCTGCCTCAGCCTCCTGAGTAGCTGAGATTACAGGCATCTACCACCATGCCTGGCTAATTTTTTTTGCAATTTTTAGTAGAGACAGGGTTTCACTATGCTGGCCAGGCTGGTCTCAAATTCCCGACCTCAGGCGATCCACCCGCCTCAGCCTCCCAAAGTGCTGGGATTACAGACGTGAGCCACCACGCCTGGCCTCAAATTCATGTTTTTAAAATGTAATCCTAGAAGTAGATGAGGATGATGAATTCGAGAGAAGGGAGACTAGAAGGAAGTTATTACAATGGTCCAGGAAAGAAATGATATCATCTTCAACTAACGCAGCAATAACAGTGATAAAAAGGAAATAGATTGATTAAAGAGATGTTTTTGAGAAAGAAGAGTTTAGAGCACCTCTCAAATATCTGGTGTGCAGTGATGTGGGTGATGCCATTAATATAAAGGAATTCTAGAATGGGCAGGTGGTATATCTGTGTTAGACACGGGTGGGGCATGGGGGCAATAGAGATAATGAGTTCCAACAGGACATGTAGAGTTTGGGGTCCTTGCAGGACAGACTTGCTCTGCTCTGGTTTTAAATTTATTGCATGTAAAAATTTAACTACTAAGGCAAGAAAGGGAAATAATAGTTTATTCTTTTCTCTGTTTACCGTGATAATCTATAGTAGAGGTAAAGATTACACATGCAAACTTTCAAAGTATTGGGAAAAACCAAAGAATCTTAAGAACTGCACTGGTTTTGTCTATGTGCACTTTGGTAGGTGGCTGTTACTGCTGCTTGTCCTTTTGTTTGGGAGTAGATCACATGTGATTTGGTGTAAAGCCATCCACTGATAGGACAATTAGTTCATGGGATTCAGGGTGGTGATGAAGGTGAAGGTCACAGGCTCCATTTCCATATATAAACCAGTCACAATCGATAGCCCCAGGATCAGCTAGCAATTTCATCACATATAGCTATGCATGGATGGATGAATTCAGTCACAGAGATAATGACAAAGCCCGGAAGTCAATAATCCATTCCGTAAACATGACCTACCAGCAGGAATCGGTGACCTCACAGGAGAAACACCACAGTCACTCATTGTCAAGCTCTGTATGCTCAGCACGTGGGGAGCCATACAGGGCTAATTTGCAGATAAGAACTCTGAAGCTCAGACAGAGAGGACTAGAAAGTAGGTGTATGGAACTCAGGGTCCAATAGGAAAGCTTAAAAGTGAATGGGGATGTACATGTCTTTAGAGCCTGCAGAGGAGGAAGTGGTAAGCAAGGAAGATACCTCACACACCATCTCTCTGACAACGAAGGTGAAAGTCTGACTCCAAACTTAAGTGAAAGGAAATTCAAAAGAAGTTGCAATTTAGTTTCCAATGGCAATGAGAAGATCGTAGGGAAAGTTTCCTGGGAAAATACGCCACCAAAACTTAGGCACAGCATCCTGCTTTTCCATCTTTAACAAAACTAAAGACATTGAGACATATATCTAAGCACTACAGTGTAAGTAGAGCTGGGTGGGTCTGTGGCTTCTCACTGGGGCTATTCTTCCTTTCTACAGTGATTTCCTGTTTCTAAATCAAACATGGGGTCTACACGATAATACTGCAAGATAAGCAGACCTGTAAAGCCAAAAGCAAGTCTTGGTGCAAATAGTAAAGGAAACAGCTAAAATCCTGTGCCTCAAACGCAGCCTTTTCCATATGAAACTCAGGCATCTATGGTGTGGTCAGTCTGGTTCGCAGCCTGATACCGAATTCTCAGCAGCAAGTACAGACGTTAATCTTAAGACATACAGTACTTTAGCGTGTAATAAAAAGCCAAACTATATTTCATCACAATTTTTAAATGTTGTAAGAGTTAAATTACACTATTTAATTCATAATCACGCATACGAAGAAACAGACAAATGATATCATACATCCTTAAAATGGAAGACATTTATTCCTAAACAGGCTGCAGGTAAATCTCACCACTCCCATCTTACCCAATGCAGGCTTTCTGTTTAGACCATCACTTTACCAAAGGTAAGGACATTGGCAAAACTTACGTCAATGTCTAGTCCCCAAGGAGGAAATTAGGGCATGTTTCTTAACACTAGTCTTTATTCTATCATTGATTCAATGTGTAACTTTCTTCCAGTAACTTCCTTCCTGTTTCTCAGTATTTTTATTAGCAAGAGGAGAGCAAAGGTGTCTATCAATTACCTATGTTACAGTGCAGTCGTGAAAACTGGCATTAAGCCAGTAACTTTCAAGCTCATATTGTAATAGTTTCTAGAAGGAATGAATTTTAGAGAAATATAAAACATAGTCATTCTCCTCTAGAAACTTCAGTCTGTTTATAGGAATCAAGACAGTACACAAGAACTGAGTAACTAAGTAAAACAAGAAGCATCGAAGTGCTGTGGAAGTTCGTTCTAGATTCAAATCTTGGCTCAAAAACTACTTAACCTCTGAGCTTTGATATCCTCATCTGTGAAATGGGAATAACGACACAGTCTTTACAGAGTTATTGGGTTTGGGCCCGAGTAACTGGGCTATTTGCTGGTGGTGAAATATAAAATAACACATTTAGGGGGAGAGAATCAAGAGTCTGTGTTATACTTGTTAGGTTTGAAATGCCTTTTGAACTTCTTACTGATTGTCATAAAAGTGATGAGGCCAGATAAGATGACCTATGGAGTGAGTATAGAGAGAGTCTATTCGGGTCTGACCTCCGTTGTGTGGAGGAGAACCCAGGAATGGAGATGGGGAGCAGCAGTTGCCAGTGAGTTAGGAGGGGCGTCGAAGAGACTGACATCTAGGGGACCAAGTAAAAGACACTGACTTAAGAAGCAGGGAGTGATCATTTATGACGAAGGCACGCAATGGATTGAATAAGATATAGTCTGAGAATGGAGCATTGCTTTGAGCAATGTGAAGGTCTTTGGGAACCTTGAGAAAGAGCAATTTCAACGAAGTAGTGGAGTTGAAAACCGGGTCAGAAAACAAAGAGTGGGATAAACAGTATAGATAGTTCTTTAGAAAAATGTGTCAATAAAAGAGAGGGAAGGCCGGGCACAGTGGCTCATGCCTGTAATCCCAACACTTTGGGAGGCAGAGGCGGATGGATTACTTTAAGTCAGAAGTTCGAGACCAGCCTGCACAACATGGTAAAACCCCATCTCAACTAAAAGTACAAAAACTAGCCACGTGTGCTGGTGGGCGCCTATACTCCCAGGTACTTGGGAGGCTGAAGTAGGAGAATTCCTTGAACTCGGGAGTGGAGGTTGCAGTGAGCCGAGATCGTTCCACTGCACCACAACCTGGGTGACAGAATGAGAATCCATCTCAAAAAAAAAAAGAGGGACATAGGGTAGTAGTAGCTGAAATGAAATCTGACATTGTTTTGTTTATCCATTTTAATATGGGAGAAATAGTATGTATTTGTATGCTGATGAGTATGACAGGTTTTTTTTTTCTTAAGTGTTTGTAGAGACAAGTCTTATTATGTTTCCCAGGCTGGTCTTAAACTCCTGGCTTTAAATGATCCTCCTGCCTTGGCTTCCCAAAGTGTTGGGATTATAGGCATGAGCCACCACATCCAGCCAGATACAGTTAAAGAGAAAAAAACAAGGATGGTAGAATTATTTTTTGTACCAAATCATCTTTTGAGAGATGGGTCAGTATAGGAGGGAATTCACTGAGGAAATAAAATGGGATGGAAGCTGGTGCCCAAGTAGAGATAGCAGGTACCCAGTCCAATCACAGTGATGCAGGGCAGGCCAACTGTGCAGGATCAAAAAGCAAGTAGACGTGACTCAGGAATGACATTGACACATATGTATGCAAATAAGTTCATGTTTCAATAGCAAACAATTTATATGATGAAGAGAGAAGTGGGAAAACATCTTTTAATTTCCTTTTTTTTTTTTTTTTTTTTTTTTGAGACAGAGTCTTACTCTGTCACCCAGGCTGGAGTGCAGTGGTGCTAACTTGGCTCACTGCAAACTCCACCCCCTGTGTTGAAGTGATTCTCCTGCCCCAGCCTCCCTAGTAGCTGGGATTATAGGCACACGCCCTCAAGCCCAGCTAATTTTGTATTTTTAGTAAAGATGGGGTTTCATCATGTTGGTCACTCTGGTCTCGAACTTCTGACCTCAGATGATCTGCCCACTTCTATCTCCCAAAGTGCTGGGATTATAGGTGTGAGCCACCGCACCCGGCCACCATAATTTTATTATTTCACAGAGTTCTAATACCTCCATCTGTCTCTCTCTTTCTCTCTCTCCATCAAATAATGATTGTGTGCCATGAACTGATATGATTAACTACACCCTTGGCTGAAATCTAAGGTCCAAAAATAAAAAGAACTCATTATCATAGTTTGCTCCTCAAAATCGTTAATCCTCCTGAACTGTTCCAATTTAGGTTTACTGTGACTGGAACTGCTTCTTCCTCAATGTCTACTAGAACCTTGGAATGTTTAATTATAAATAGTTCCGAGCTGCAGAGCTACAAGGCTTTGTCTTTTGACACTGACCCTTTCCACTTTCCTTTGTAAAGCAAGAGTCAGTTCAGCTCTTCAAATAATCGTTATGCACTATTTACCAAGTAAGAGCAGCATGTTATGCTGACTATGGACGAAGTACTATACTAGGTTTTTTACATGTTTTTAAAATTGTCTCAACGACTCCATGAGATGAATACTATTGTTTTTCCTGTTTTTATGGTAAGGAAACTGACACACAGATATTGCCCAAGTTCATGGTGTTAGTAGTGGAGGAGCAGGATTCCAACTCAGTCAATTTGCTTGTGTGCATGTGAGTTACTCATTTCATCCTATGCCACCCAGGTTAGGGACACAGACGTGATTATGAACTGCTCCTCTCTGCAACAAGTTCAGATGGTACAAAGCCTAGGGGTCTATTGACAGATAACACAATCAAGAGCCGAAATGTTCTCAGAAAGCCTGAACCCTCAGTCCAAATTTACCAGATAAGACGGATCTAGGGAGAATATGAAATCTGAACTTTGGTTCCAAAATGAAATGCATCATCAACACAGGATAGGGAGATGTGATGTGACAGAAATTATCTGAAAAAGATCTGGGTGTTATGGGTGATTGCCTAAATAGGGGCCTAGTAAGATGTTACAGCTCAAGAGTGAAACCCTGGGGTTAATAGAACAAGACAGTCCAGAGGATCAGTGGTGATGTGAGTGAATGTCCCCCGATGCTCTAGCCAGCTCTGATGACATGTGAGTCCTCTGTCCCATGCAAAAAGGCATATTTTTGGAAGGACATTGACAAACTACAGCATGTTCACATGTGGCTGTTGGGAAATGGTGAAGAAATGATAATGAAACTAAAGGTGTAGCTTTTTAAATTATTTGGCCATGCTATGGAAAAGACATTTCCATAGGACCCAGTCTGACTAAGGGCTTAAGGGGTTGGACACAGTGGTATGGTAGAATGTCTTCCGGAAGTCTTTGAAAGTGAGACGGACACTCATCCTCCTGTTCCATGTGGTTTTTGCAGCAGCAGAGAGTTGGTCCCAAGTATCTGAGGGGCATCCACAGGCCTCTGGAATGTTATTCATTGTGTTGCAACTGTGTGCTTTGGGAACAGGATGCTCTGAACACTTAGGCGTGGGGTCAGGAGAACTGATGTGGGAGCCCCACCAAGAATTCCGAGTTAATTAGCAGTGACTGAGGAGGGCGGGACACACACTTCCTGAGTGAGTCCAGCATACTGCCAAGGTGGGGGACCGCTGGCCTTCCTACCATCCTGATTCGGATGTCATGAGGACACAATAATAGGGACTCAATGGCTTCTTAACTCTTTATTATCAGCAAAAATCCCTTGGAAGAAATTCTATTGCCATTCTCTATTAACATTATTCTTATTACTTACTCAATTATGGATTGATGTCACAGATGAGAGTATTTCCAAATGGCCAAACCTAAGCAGAATTCTGGCCTTATGCCTCAATGCTTTTTTTGAAAGCACAGATCTCTTTGTATTGCCTCCTTGTTGTTCATTATGGTATTGGTGGATGATATGGGTGTTTTTCCATTAGAACTCAAGCAAACGGTTTCCCATGAAAGCTTACGTGAATACAATACAATAATTCTGACTTATTTCTGCTAGAGGCTAGATTCAAATTAATGACCTAGGAATGTAACAAACTAAAAAGTAGACACAAATTAATTCCCAGAGCTCTCCAAAGCACTTTTCCTCATACTTGAAATGTATCACTCTCCTGGTTTTAATTTCTCCAAGAAAATAAGCTCTCCTGGTTTCTTTGTTGTGGTTGTTGTTAAGGTTTAAGATGATGCAGTAAAACTTGTTACATTTGCTATTCCTAACATATAACCCCATGGCATTCTTCTGTTTATAAAAGTGTTTTATACTTTCATTGATAAGAATTGTCTTTTCCTCAGGAAAAAAAAATTTAAAATATGAAGAAATAATGAATGACAATAAGCATGCCAAATCAGCAGGAACGCCAGTCTATTTTCCATCAATTTCTTTCTTGGGGAGATAAATGTGCAGCTGCTTAGAATCAGTTGTTCATCATTCTTCAGGGGTTGTGATTCGGAGAAATTAGACTCTTGTGTTTGTCTGAAGAAAGCTGGGCTGTGGAATATGGAGTTGAATGAGATCTTAGATCATCTGCCCTGTGGTGGATACGCTCTCAGACAGGTGGGGCTTAGCTACTTGCCCCGAGGGGCAACTCTATAGTTCACTAGAGCACTCCAATAGTAACATTCTTTCTTAGAATCCTAGACACACAACTTGAAAGTACTAAATGCCTATTTTTATAAGCTGATGCCAGAAAGGCTTACTTTTCTGGGGTCTTGAGGCTTAGATAGGCTGACGTAGTTACATAAACATGCCCTTTGCCATCCACAGCCCAGGGTACAGATCCCAGCTCCATGACCTCTGTGACCTTGAGCCTCTGTTTCCTGGTCTGTAAAGTGAGCATAGTTCTTCCTTTCTAGGATAAGTTTGAAAATTAAATTCCAGCCGGGCGCAGTGGCTCACACCTGTAATCCCAGCACTTAGGGAGACTGAGACCTCAGACTGAGAATGAGGTCAGGAGCTCGAGACCAGCCTGACCAACATGATGAAACTGCATCTCTACTAAAAACACAAAAACTAGCCTGGCGTGGTGGTGCGTGCCTGTAATCCTAGCTACTTGGGAGGCTGAGGTATGAGAGTCGCTTGAACCCAGGACATGAAGGATGCAGTGAGTTGAGATCGCTCCACTGTACTCCAGCCTGGGCGACAGAGCGAGACTCTGTCTCAAAACTAACTAACTAACTAACTAACTAACTAACTAACTAACTAAATATTTAAAAAGTTAAATTCAATACAGGGAAATGGCCTGGCACATTTCCTGGCATATGGCAGAGCAAGTGCCCCACACCTGTCAAACTGTAGTTTGAACTTCCCTTCCTTCCGTCAAAATCCTTCAGACCTGGTTCCAGGGTTCCCTTCTTCAAGAGGCGTCGTTACTGCTCCTACTCTCAGTTCTTAACTCACAGGTTTTTTTTTGTGTGTGTGTATTTGCTTATTTTTTTGGTTTCTAAAAGGAATAGATAATACGTGATTGAATGAATGAACGAGACAAGATCCCTGAGACAGTGTGGCCTCCCCGCACCGGCCTGATCGCCCCCATTTCTCTTCCTCTACAGAGGCCTCTCTGACTAACCACACAGAAACCATCACCGTGGAGGAAGGCCAGACGCTCACGCTGAAGTGTGTCACTTCTCTGAAGAAGACCTCCTCCCTGCAGTGGCTGACCCCCACAGGCTTCACCATTTTTTTAAATGAGTATCCTGGTAAGTGAAAGAAAGAGAAAGAAATGCCACCAGACTTCAAACTGAGGGATTTTCCAGTGGGACAGGTTGGTGGGAGAGAAAGGCTGCATGAGTCACCCAAGGGGTGGGCTCAGCCCACCTACTGTTACACGTGAATCACACCTCCAAAGCTTTACACCAGGCTGCTTGCTGCAGGGCAGGAACTGTGAAATGGAAACCCCACCAGAATGGTTGTTAAAGGGGGCTCAAATTACAAAGCACATTTCCACGTCCCCACCCCACACTCACATCACTTTTTCACTCTCAGTAACCATCAAGCAACCACAGCACAATAACCCACAGGCAGCCAACTGACTGGGGGCACCGTCCTCATGCAGCCACCACCACCCCACATAGGAAGCCAGCTGCTCCATTTTCCACCCGTGCAATCCAAAGGCACATTACAAAGCTCCCTTCCAGATAGCTCTTTTTCTCCTGGTGGTCTTAACATAAAATCAAGATTTCTAAGCAATAGAAATAGGCAGGAGGTATCACATGGAAATGAGGGCAGTCATTTCTTTCTTCGCAAACACACACGATGGAAGTGCAAGATGTCTGAGATGGAAAAAGACTCTTAAAAATCTCTTGGTTTCATCCCTTTGACTTTAAGCAGGGTTTTACTAAACCCTAGATCATTTTATATCTCCATTTAATATTCCTAACCGCCAAATACTTGGAAAAGTCTAAAACAACACATTTCATTCTTATTTATAAAGCAGAGCCTCTTAAAACATGTCGTTTGCTGGCTGGGCAGCGTGGCTCATGCTTATAATCCCAGCACTATGGGAGGCTGAGGAGGGGGGATCATTTGAGGTCAGGAGTTCAAGACCAGCCTGGCCAACATGGTGAAACCCATTCTCTACTAAAAATACAAAAATGTTAGCTGGGTGTGCTGGCACACCCCTATACTCCCAGCTACTGGGGGAGACTGAGGCAGGAGAATCACTGGAACCCAGGAGATGACAGTTGCAGGGATGCTGAGATAGTGCCACTGCACTCCAGCCTGGGCAACAGAGCAAGATTCTGTCTCAAAAAAAAAAAAAAAAAAAAAAAGGTTATGTGCTTTGAAAGCATTATTAGATACTGATATGTTAACATAAAGAAATATATTATTTTGGCCGGGCGCGGTGGCTCAAGCCTGTAATCCCAGCACTTTGGGAGGCCGAGGCGGGTGGATCACGTGGTCAAGAGATCAAGACCATCCTGGTCAACATGGTGAAACCCCGTCTCTACTAAAAATACAAAAAATTAGCTGGGCATGGTGGCGCGTGCCTGTAATCCCAGCTACTCAGGAGGCTGAGGCAGGAGAATTGCCTGAACCCAGGAGGCGGAGGTTGCGGTGAGCCGAGATCGCGCCATTGCACTCCAGCCTGGGTAACAAGAGCAAAACTCCGTCTCCAAAAAAAAAAAAAAGAAAAAAGAAAAAAAAAGAAATATATTATTTTAAGCTAAAACAACCAGTAATACTAGATTCCAGTAGAAGTAAACACTAATTGTTAAAAGTTCTGAGAGAAAAAAATTTAAATAGAGATAATTCTGTGAAATAACGCTTTTTGCTGTTTTGGTTTTGGTTTTAGCAAACTGGGAGAAGAGGGACACTCTTGGATTTCTGCAGCAGAATGGCTTGATCTAGCTCAGTTATTGATCTTGCCTTCCAGTGGACATTGGACAGTCTGGAGATAGTTTTGATTGTGCCACATGCAGAAAGCAGGCAGTGCTCTGGCATCTAATGGGTTGAAGCCAAGGATGCTGCAAACATCCTGCAATGTACAGGGCAGCCCACAACCAAAGAACTCTTGACTCAAATGTCAATGGAGCCGAGACTGAGAACCCCTAAATTCTAGTTCATATACTATCAGTGCCCCAGGGCACATATTGTTCCAGATAAGGAACACCTTCCTTGATCAGTCATTCAAGGCTCAGCTATCATAGACTTGCTCATGTTATACATCTTAACAGTAGAAAACAAAAATAAGCAAATGAAAACACTCATGTCAGGAGCCTCTGATTTGCTAAAGTTTTGACCTTAGATAGGAATCCCACGTCATTACACCATCAAGAGAAACACTTGATATCGGCTGGAACTTTCTGGAGCTGACCATTCTTTGCCGTTGGCTAAATACCTGGAAGGATGAAGTCATAACCTGTGGGAAATTTCAGATAATAACAAACTTTAAAAATAAAAAATACAAAGCACTTATCAATTGGTGCATTTATCAAGGCATTTACTTTCCAAACTTTTAAAATACAAAATAAAAATCACTGATCGGTTGGTGCATTTATCAATGCATTTACCTTCCATTCTTGACACTCATTGTGACCAGATAATCTCAAATGAATCAGATTTCAAAGACGTAAATGGCATTTTCCATTAATTTTGTTTGTTTGTTTGTTTTGAGATGGAGTTTTGCTTTTGCTGCCCAGGATGGAGTGCAATGGCACGATCTCTGCTTACTGCAACCTCTACCTCGTTCAAGCGATTCTTCTGCCTCAGCCTCCCGAGTAGCTGGGATTACAGGCATGAGCCACTGCCCCTGTCCTAAAAATATTTTAAAAATAGAAACTACTCCTGCAACCTGAATCCTTCATCTGCATAGTGTTTTTACCTTCCTACAGGCACAAATAAAACAACTTGTTTATGTCACAGAGCCCACTATCAAAATATTCCATTTCCTAAAGTAACTTTGAGAGGCATCAACTACTGACAGTTGAATTTGGAAGGCAGCTCAATTTGTGCCTTTAAAGTATGAAAACAGGCCGGGCATGGTGGCTCACGCCTGTAATCCTAACATCTTGGGAAGCCAAGGCGGGTGGATTGCTTGAGCTCATAAGTTCTAGACCAGCCTGGCCAAAGTGGTGAAATCCCATCTCGACTAAAACACAAAAAATTAACCAGGTGTGGTGGTGCATGCCTGTAGTCCCAGCTACCTGGGAGGCTGAGTCATGAGAACTGCTTGAACCTGGGAGGCAAAGGTTGCAGTGACCCGAGATCATGCCACTGTACTCCAGCCTGGGCAACAGAGCAAGACTCTGTCTCAAAAATATATATATATAAAAATCAAAAGCTACTCCTGTGAATGATCAGTCTGTGTTCATTGTATACCTTTCCTCATGACACTCTATTTCCCTCTCGTATAGCTTTTAAAAATTCCAAATACCAGCTTCTTCATTACTCGGCCAATCAGCTCTCCATCAGCGTGCCTAATGTGACCCTGCAAGATGAAGGCATGTACAAGTGCTTGCATTACAGCGACTCCGTGAGCACAAAGGAAGTGAACGTGATTGTGCTGGGTAGGTACCTGCAAGTAAACCCAGCGTGGGAGCAATATGGATAGGAACACGAAATATTATTTTAAAACTTAACCTTTTAGTTTAAAAATGTTGCCTAGAGCAAAGCATTGCCTGGGACTCCTCTGCCATCTTTTATTGAAAGGAAACGGAAGAGAGCATGTTGAGAAGCAAACCCTAGATTGAACTATGAACTTGTGAAATTTGTCTTTGACGGCAACTAAATTTTCTCTCTGGGGACCTAAAAGAAAAGAGAATTAATATTTGATGAGCTGTGACTATGTGCCAGGCACCATGTGAGGCCCTAGGGAATCAAAGATGAATTAGGCACAATCTCTGCCCATAAGGAGTTTGCACACTAGCTCGGGAAGCAAAACATGTATGTAAATGAAGTGGAACCTCGTGACAGCAAATCCTAAGATAGAATGAATTCAGATGTAGCTGCACTGCTTAATCTGCTCAAATCCTCTCTGCCAAACAATTCCTCTTTTCTGTAGGAGGGTGGAATTGGGAGGTGCAGATAGGAAGTGACAGCCTCCTAATTGCCTAGGACTTGCTCAGCTCTACAGATGGTCAATCGTGTCCGGTATGTGTCTCACTATCCTTACTTGTTTTGCTTTCTGTGGCAGAACAGATCAATTAAAAACATTGCTTTTTATTGATCTCTAAGTAACGTCATCCCACGTATCACCAGAATGAATGTCTTAGACATCTCTTGTTGAATTATTGCAGTGTGGTGCCCGCCATGCAGTGAAGACCATGGGAAAGTAGCCGAGAAGGGGTGGCTCTCAGGGGGTTTTGTGAACCAATGAAACTCAGCTCAGCGTTGCCTTCTCCTTGTAAGGGAGCACACATCTCGGCTGGTTGTGTGCCCTTCAGGGTTCTCATTGCACCCCATGCATACCTCTGTCATTGCTCTCAACACATAATCTTTTCATTAACAGTTTAGGGGCTGAAGCTACAACGAGACTGTTAGCTACGTGAAGGGTCATGTCTTTTTCATCTTTGTATTGCCAGCAAGTAACACATCCAATATATATATGGAGCTAAGAAATGCCTTTATGGCCGGGTGCGGTGGCTCAAGCCTGTAATCCCAGCACTTTGGGAGGCCGAGGCAGGTGGATCACGAGGTCAAGAGACCGAGACCATCCTGGTCAACATGGTGAAACCCTGTCTCTACTAAAAATACAAAAAATTAGCTGGGCATGGTGGCGCGTGCCTGTAATCCCAGCTACTCAGGAGGCTGAGGCAGGAGAATTGCCTGAACCCAGGAGGCAGAGGTTGCGGTGAGCTGAGATCGCGCCATTGCACTCCAGCCTGGGTAACAAGAGCGAAACTCCGTCTCAAAAAAAAAAAAAAAAAAAAAAAGTGCCTGCCTTTACCAGGTCTTGATGGCAGATGGGTGAGTTAAGTAAACAGGGAAGAGTTCAGTTCTGGACCGAAGTGGAAGTAGAACGGAAGGAGGAAGAAGTAAGCCTAAGTAGAAAGTATTTCCAAGACAGAAGTATAAAGAAAAAGGATGAATGTGCCCTTTATAAGAGAAATGCACCTTTAATGTTAGGAGGGGACAGAAGAAGCTTTCCTTGAGGTGAGTCATAGACTCACGAAAGTTTAGAGCTGAGAGTCCACTCCGTCATGCCACAGACAAGAAAAGTAGTATACCAAGAAGCTGAAGGACTTGCCCAAGTTCTTACAACTAGTTGGAGACAGAGGTGGTACTAGATTTCACATCTCTCTTCCTCATCTAGTGCTGTACCCACCAAATACAGTCATATATCACATTTTAAGAATTGTTGCCACATTGCTTGTTTGGGAATTTTCAGAGACGAATGACAAGCTTTGCAAGCACATAAAAGCCCTTCACTTGACTATTCTGGAAGAGATTAAGTTAACAATACCAGATTGGTGTGGGGGCTCACGTTTGTAATCCTAGCACTTTGGGAGGTGGAGGTGGCCAGATCACTTGAGGTCCTGAGTTTGAGAGCAGCCTGGCCAACATGGAGAAAACCCCGTCTCTACTAAAACCACAAAAATTAGCTGGGTATGGTGGCAGGCGCCTGTAATTCTAGCTAATCAGAAGGCTGAGGGAGGAGAATTGCCTGAACCTGGGAAGCAGAGGCTGTAGTGAGCCGAGATCGTGCCTTTGCACTCCAGCCTGGTTGACACAGGGAGACTCCATCTCTCTCTCTCTCTCTCTCTCTCTCTCTCTCTCTCTCTCTCTCTCTCCATATATATATATATATATATGCTCATTAATTAGAGTATACTCTACAACAATCACCTACAGATTATTAGGCTCTGTGCTTTGTTGAGATATGCAGACCGTATCTAATTAAACACAGAAACATCCATTTTTTTCTAGCAACTCCTGTCAAGCCAATCCTGGAAGTTTCAGTTATCAGAAAGGAAAATGGAGAAGAACACGCTGTACTCATGTGCTCCGCCTTGAGAAGCAAGCCCCCTCCGCAGATAACCTGGCTACTTGGGAATGGCATGGAGGTCTCCAGTAAGTGGAGAAATGGTTCTATTTTCTTCTTTGTCTTTCTTCCTACTCAAATTTCCAGGGGATTTTTCAATGTTTTGGCACCCTCTGGTGGCAGGAGATGCCAGAAGACACCATTTAATATTTCATTAGTTCTTTTCCAGACAAGTTATTCTTATAACCAATCAATACTATGACTTAATCTTATAAGGTTAATCACAGATCAAGAAAATGTTTTGTTTAAAACAGATAAAAAAATCTAAAGTGAAATATGACAACTTCTTAAACTTTTACAAGTTTTCTAAAATAGATATAACACAGAAGTATAATATCTCTGAGCGTAAACTTTTTCCCCGACACAAAATCAAAAATACATTTGACATAATACATGTAATTGGGACAGATATGGTCTTCTCGATATTGTTTAGTACTATATTGTGCCATACCCACAAGGACAGATTAAAAATATTCTTGTAGCAAAGCATCTAAAGGTTGAGCCTTTGAAATAGGACAACTAATTATGGTGCCTGGGTACTGTTTATAGTTTGCTTACATTTCAACATTCAGTACCTTACCTTTGATATCTATGTAATCAACTTTTTTTTTTGAGATGGAGTCTCACTCTGTCTTCCTGGCTGAAGTGCAGTGGTACAATCTCGGCTCACCACAACCTTCACCTCCCGGGTTGAAACAATTCTCCTGCCTCAGCCTCAGGAGTAGCTGGGATTACAGGCACATGCCATGACACCCAGCTAATTTTTGTAATTTTAGTAGAGACGGGGTTTCACTATGTTGGCCAGGCTGGTCTTGAACTCCTGACCTCAGGTGATCCACCCGCCTAGGCCTCCCAAAGTGCTGGGACTGAGCCTGGAAGGTTAATCAACAAAGGACCCTTTACAGCTGAGGACACTGAGGGCCAAATGGAGTTCTAGAGAGAAAAGACCTAAACCCAGATCTGATGCCCAGCACAGTGTCAATTCTACTTCATTATAAGACTTCCCCTTTAATTCACCTTATTCATTTAACCAGAATAAGGTCTCGGGTCTTTGTGTTTCATAACATCAAGCTGTCCTTCTTAAGCTTTGAATTTTTTTTTCCAGTAGTGAAAAATTTGTAGAAATTCATCATCTACTGTCATACATCTATTGCCTTTGTGATGAGAGCCAAGCATATACAAAGCAACTGGCTGAGGTTAGAAATCTAATGTTTGCCATGAAGTCAAGGCCATTGGCCTCTAATAGAACCAATCACATCCAATAGCATTAAATAGCCATAACCTCTTTAAATTGCTACATAGGTGGAACCCACCACGAATTTGAAACTGATGGGAAGAAATGTAATTCTACCAGCACTCTCATAGTTCACACATACGGCAAAAATTCCACGGTAGATTGCATTATCCGACATGGAGGACTGCAAGGGGGGAAGCTAGCAGCATCCTTCCGGTTTGAAGATTTGGGTAAGAAGAACTAACGATTGTCTTTAATAATTTTTGATTTACTTTAATATTACACTATCGGGCCAGGTGCGGTGGCTCAAGCCTGTAACCCCAGCACTTTGGGAGGCTGAGGCGGGTGGATCCCAAGGTCAAGAGATTGAGACCATCCTGGTCAACATGGTGAAATCCCGTCTCTACTAAAAATACAAAAAATTACCTGGGCATGGTAGCACATGCCTGTAATCCCAGCTACTCAGGAGGCTGAGGCAGGAGAATTGCCTGAACCCAGGAGGCGGAGGTTGCAGCGAGCCGAGATCATGCCATTGCACTCCAGCCTGGGTAACAAGAGCGAAACTCCATCTCAAAAAAAAAAAAAAAAATTTCACTATCAAACAAAATTAAATGCAGTGGGCAAAGTCCTTCAGAGTGAGATTACTGCCAACAAAACTCTTCCTAATAGCAAATTCCTCCCGGTGAGTGACAGAATTTCAACGGTTCTAACGTTCAAAACAACCCCAGTTCAGCAGAAAGCCTAGCAGAGTGCCATATGCAGATAGTGTCATGCTTGCTTTTTGATAATGACTTTAAATAGTTTTATTGCAGTTGTGTTTGTGGAGCAGTCATGAAACATACTACATCTTTGCACTTGACCCAGAAGGAGATAATATTAGCTGAAATAAACCTAAATTGTCAATATCATTTTATGTCAATATGAAACACACAGTTACATGAAGACATGATTCCTGTTTAGATTTATTTCATTTATTTTATTTATTTTTTAAGACAGGGTTTCACCATGTTGGTCAGGCTGATCTTGAACTCCCGACCTCAGGTGATCCGCCTGCGTTGGCCTCCAAAGTGCTTGGATTACAGGCGTGAGCCACCACGCCCGGCCTATTTTATTGTTATAACTGCTTTGAAGACTTTAGTGTAACCATGTTAATATTCTGAGTTGAACACCATTTTAAACAACCAATATTAAATGTTAAGAGAAGTTGCCTCCATTCTCAGAACCTCTAATCTGTGATTCTTTCCCCAAAAGTCGAAGAAATAATCTTAAAACTGTACACAACTCTTCTGAGCCAAGAGGTATCCTTTAAGATGCATGAATCCTATAGGATGTGTACAATTAGCAGGACTCTGAGTTTCATTGTTTTACAAGGTACTTCTCAGTGTAATAGATTCCTGAAATATAAGGAATTATTCACATTAGTGAAAAAGGAAACTGTTGGATGACAATGCATTTATTGAAAAAGCTCTTTTATCAGATGAAATAGCTGATGCTGAAAGGCAAGCTTGCTTAGGAGACTCTCACTGTGGGAAAGCTGCCATGCTGCCCTATGGGGGCTGTGGCTGTGGTTAACAGCCCCCGCCCTCCGACTACTGCATGCTTTCCATGGGTCACTTTCTCACCAAACCAAAAGTAGTCATTGCAGAAGCTGTACCGTAAGATGCAGGGACCCACAGACCAAGCTGTACAGTAACCTTACACAACCACCCCCGCCCCTGTGTGAGTCATCCCCACCCCACGCCTCCACCTCCAGCAGTAGAATTGGAGCACAGGGCATGTGGGGGATGAGGCTATATCTAAAAGCTTCCTGAAGACATTCAGATTCTTCAATAGGAGAACCAACAATGTTGAAAAAAATGCATTCTCAATTTTCAGCAATTGTTCAAGCCATCTACAAAAATGACTATGAAGAGGGAAATAGCCGTTCTCCCCTTTTATGGCTATAGCTCGACATGACTCAAAATTATAGCTAAAGATGTTTTTAATAATAGGCTAAGGCCAAGCGCAATGGCTCATACCTGTAATCCCAGCACTTTGGGAGGCCGAAGTGGGTGGATCACCTGAGGTCAAGAGTTTGAGACCAGCCTGGCTGACATGGTGAAACCCCACCTCTACTAAAAATACAAAAATTAGCCAGGCATGGTGGTGAGCACCCATAGTCCCAGCTACTCGAGAGGCTGAGGCAAAAGAATCACTTTAACCCAAGGAGCAGAGGTTGGAGTGAGCTGAGATCAAGCCACTGTACTCCAGCCTGGGCAACAGAGCAAGACTCCATCTCAAAATAATAATAATAATAATAATAATAATAATAGGCTAAGACTTGAGTTTTATTTGTGATCTATTTTTCTATACTCACTGCCAGATCTCCAAATAGTATTTGAAGAGAAATACCAGCGTCAGCTGTTGATGGCTTCCATTGGTTCATTGTTTTTTCCATTTGGCTAGCTGCTGCTACATTGACATACAGATATTACAAACATTTTGTTCAACCAATTACGTAAAAAATATTACTAGCTGAGGATGCTTTAAAACATGTTTACACATAAGGGCCCTGACCCCTTTCACTCCTATGCTGTGCACAGAAGGACCTGGGGAAAGGGAGGGTCATGCCAGCACCAGGAGTAGGGTGGTCCTGAGGAAAGAAGTGTCTTCTTCTGAAAAAGCCACAGTATGATGCGTGGAGAAAGAGAATAGAGCAAGAGAAATTGATTTTCCAACAGGCTATCTTTGGTTTTTTGTTTTGTTTTATTTTTTGAGACAGGGTCTCACTCTATCACCCAAGCTGGAGTGCAGTGGTGTGATTACAGAGTCTTGCTCTTGTCACCCAGGCTGGAGTGAAATGGCAAAATCTTGGCTCACTGCAACCTCTGCCTCCCGGATTCAAGCAGTACTCTTACCCAAGCCTCCTGAGTAACTGCAGTTATAGACACCTGCCACCATGCCCAGTTAATTTTTGTATTTTTAGTAGAAACAGGTTTCACCGTGTTGTCCAGGCTGGTCTCGAACTCCTGACCTCAGGTGATCCGCTCACCTTTGCCTCCCAAAGTGTTAGGATTACAGGCGTGAACCACTGCGTCCAGCCTAAATTTTTAATATTATTTCATTTTAGTTAACTGTAATTTAAATGGTTATTGCAGCTAGTGCATAAAGGTCTGCAATATTCTGACCAGCTAGGGAGGTAGATCATCATGTGGTGGTGTCTACCTAATCAAAACAACATTCAGTCTAAATGCAACAATTTGCTAGCTTGTTAATTGAGAGGATAAAGCCAAGTTAGTTCAGAATCTAGTTTTAAATATGCATAGATAAAACATGTTTTGTACATAAACATAATTTTCTGAATTCACATAGTATACACTATGTTAGGAGATTTTAATCACTATTGATAAATTTTATTCTATATGTCCCCAATATTTCCCATGTTTTTCTTCTTTTTTAAAATTTTGAGGCAGGATCTTACTCTGTCATCCAGGCTGGAGTACAATGGTGTGATCATGGCTTACTGAAGCCTCGACCTCCCTGGGCTCAGATGATTCTCCTACCTTGGCCACCTGAGTAGCTGGAACTACAGGGGTGCACCACCATGCCCATGGCAAAATACGGTCTTGCCATGTTCCCCAGGCTGGTCTCAAACTCCTGAGCTTAAGGAATCTGCCTGCCTCGGCCTCCTACAGTGCTGAGATTAGAGGGGTGAGCCACTGTGCCTAGCCCCATATTCTTATGATTTGTTCCCAGTACTTCTAATTGACTAGCATTTCAGCTTTTCCCTTTTTTCTTGCCAGAAGCTCTCCTCTTTCTAAAATGTTCTCTGGTGGCTGTGCAGTCAGAGTTCAGTTTAGCCTTATAGTCTATGCTACCATCTCTATAATGTTTCCTTAGTAATTCTTTCTTTTTTTTTTTTTTTTTTTTTTTTTGAGACGGAGTCTTGCTCTATTGCTAGGCTGGAGTGTAGTGGCCCGATCCCAGCTCACTGCAACTTCCATTTTCCGGTTTCAAGCAATTCTGCTCAGCCTCCTGAGTACCTGGGGCTACAGGCACACACCACCACACCCAGCTAATGTTTTGTATTTTTAGTAGAGACAGAGTTTCATCATTTTGGCCAGGGTGGTCTCAATCTCTTGACCTCGTGATCTGCCCGCCTCGGCCTCCCAAAGTGCTGGGATTACAGGCGTGAGCCACCGCGCCGGCCCCCTTAGTAATTCTTTCTTTTCTCAGAGCCCTTACACACAATTCAGGCATTTTTTATATTTTTTATACATTTTAAATGTTTGATTAACCGGATAAATTTTCAAAACCATAGAAAAGTATTTGATTAAATAAATACCAAGAAGCATTCACAAATTTTATAAAAACATGACCCACCTGCAGCGTGTCAGTTTTTTGTTTTTGTTTTTTGTTTCTTTCCAAGAAGGAGTCTCATCACTCTGTTGCCCAGGCTGGAGTACAGTGGTGTGATCTTGGCTCACTGCAACCTCTGCCTCCCAGGTTCAAGTGATTCTCGCTTCAGCCTCCTGAGTAGCTGGGATTACAGGAACACACCACCACTCCCAGCTAGTTTTTTGTATTTTTAGTAGAGAGGGGTTTTCACCATTTTGGCCAGGCTAGTCTCGAACTCCTGATTTCACATGATCTGTCCGCCTCAGCCTCCCAAAGTGCTGGGATTACAGGCATGGGCCACCGTGCCCGGCCTGACATATCAGTATTAGTATTTGTAAAGTGACAGGAACAGCTGTTACATGCTTCCTGGATGTGGGTCTATTCATTGACTGGTGAATGAATAACCCATACTAAGCTGATCCTCTGGAAACATTCCTAAGCATTGATTAATATTGTACAATAACATTTAGCTTCGTGCTTTCTAAATAACTAGGCATTGTCCTAAACATGTTACAAAATGAACTTACTGATTTTTACAAAACCCTTGAAGGAGTAAATGCTGTCAGTATCTGCATTTTACAGATTAAAAAAAGAAAAGCAGTGTTAGAGAGTTTGGGCATCTTGTCCAACTCATTCAGGAGCAAGTAAATAGCAACAGTAGAAGTCAACCCAGTCGGAGGCTGATTCCAGAGCCATCTAACTAACAGGTAGGTAGATAGGTGGACAGGTGGATAAACAGACAGAGGGATTGATTAATAGATAAAAGGACACAGATAGAAACAGTGACTACCTTTTGCCTACCACTGCCACCACACAGAAGTCCAGCATGCTGTGCTTTTAAGCCAGGCAGGTTAGCAGATGGGCACTCAGCGGGATACAGTTTCAAAAACCAGAGCAGGAGCCGCAGAGCACACAGTTCTGGGGTTTCTGCACAACCTCTACAAGGAGGTAGCCGCCAAATACATTCTCCAATCTCTTTTACTGAGCACGATGTGGGTAAAACTGCTCTCCATAGTAGCAGAATTTTGTTTTTCCCCTTTCCTAGTTACTGATGAAGAGACAGCTTCAGATGCTCTGGAGAGAAGCTCTCTATCCTCTCAAGATCCACAGCAGCCCACTAGTACTGGTAAGTGTCAAAATCATTAAAACTTGTTTTAAAAATCGTGCCTCATTGGGAAGGTCATTTTTCTTATTCTAAGTTTTAAGAATTTTTTTAATTTTTACAAAAAATTAAATTTTAATTTTTACGAAATTTCTACGAAAACCATACAGGCCCCCTCCAACTGGCTCCAGCTTTGTAGCATCCTGGAGTAGAACCACATCAGGCATAGGAGTTACTTACTTAGTGGGATGGGCTTCAGGGTGACATAAAGCCTTGTAAGTTCAGTTACAGTTGGCTTGAGATGGAGATGTGCACATCTACACACACACATTCATGGTTGTGACATTTGAATTTCCTCTGCAGTAAAGGATAAGATTGAATTCATTTAGAGGGAGACTCGTTTCTTTGTTTTCTCATCTACAGCACACCAAACACAAAACACAGACTTGATATCAACAAAGAGAAAAGAAGCAGCAGCTGGAGATTTGGTGTTGTCATTGAATAACAAAATCACCTTTGAAGGCACATCAGTTACTTAGTTGTCAAGAACTCAGGTCATTTTTGATGATGGGATTGAACTACCAGTGCAAAATATGTTAGAAAGCTAGGATTATAATTCCAGTTTTTAAGGCAGTGAATTCACTAGAGGTTAACTCGGGGCAATGATCATACATCTAATTTAACTTTATATTTTACCTAGCATAGTATCTGGCAATAGCAGCTGCTCAGACAGTGAATTAAGAAAGAAAGAAAGAAAAGAAAAGAAAGAAAGAAAGAGAAAGAGAAAGAGAAAGAACTGGTTATGGTGCTTTGAGCAAGACTATTAGCCTCATCCAGAAAGGCATAAATTCCTACATATTCTCTTTCCATTTCATGTATTGTCTCTATAATAATTTCATTTGGTGGAATAAGGGCTTTCAGATCATTATCATGTTCATAGTTCTGAGTATCAGATCATATTTTTAAAAATGTGTATTCTAAATAATATTTTAAAGTAAATGTTTGAGATTTCTAAACACTGATAAATACAACATGTACCACATGATTTTTTGAAGGGCAATGGAAATTGAAAATATTATGAAGTGGAACAGCCACATCACTTGCTTTAATAATCCAATATTTGTAAACGTGTTTAGAATCTAGTTATCTTTAATGGCTTGCACCACCACTGAACAACTCAATTTTCTGCTCTGCTTTTTCATATATGGCATAAGACTTTAAAAATATGGTTTCTAAAATTCCTTTCAGCTTTCCATTTCTATGATTTTATTACCTTTAATACCCATTTTCAATAGACTAGGAGGCTTCATTCCCCTCGGGGTCCACATAGTGGCGCTGTGCAATGGGCTAAAAAGCAAAAAACTGCAGAAGGGAAAAAAAATTGGAAACATAAGCAGTAAAATTTGAAGTAAAAAGAAGGTCTCTTATTTTTTATAATTTATCTTGTCTGACAAAAACATCATAGTACATCCACTTCTAACGGGCAGGCAAGCAGAGGTTTGAATGATAACTGAAGCTACATTTCAGCATAAAAATCATTGCTTTCTGCATTTCAGGCTGTAGGCTTTCCATAAATAAAGCTTGGAACACCATTCCTCCATGTCCTGTTGTTATCTTGAAGCATCCTAAAGCCTTCTCCCTATTAGGCCTGATTCAGGATGGAAGTATGAAATAATGGTTTAAATTATTAGGTAAAACCGGGTTGATGCATTGGCTTGGCCACTTACTTGCTACACTTTAGGTAGTTTACATAACCGCTCTAAACTTCCGTTTTCTCAGAGCTGTGGTGAGAAAGAATATATACCAAGTGCTTAGTTCAAGGCCGGGCACAGAGTAAGTGTTCAAAACATTTACCTTAAAAAAATAAGGCAAAGTGAACCTAGCCATTTGCAACTATTTCTGTAAGAAATCCATAGTTCAAAAATCATCTCTGTGCTGTCTTTTAATTTGGCTTCCCAAGCTGCTCTGGGAAGGCTAATGTAACTACGGTTGTATATAGTCACATGTATATAATGTATGCCTAGTTCATGCTGCTTTTTTTTTTTTTTTTTTTTTTCCTTTGGGATGGAGTTTCACTCTTGTTACCCAGGCTGGAATGCAATGGCGCGATCTCAGCTCACCGCAACCTCCGCCTCCTGGGTTCAGGCAATTCTCCTGCCTCAGCCTCCTGAGTAGCTGGGATTACAGCCACCATGCCCAGCTAATTTTTTTGTATTTTTAGTAGAGACGGGGTTTCACCATGTTGACCAGGATGGTCTCGATCTCTTGACCTCGTGATCCACCAATTCTCCTGCCTCAGCCTCCTGAGTAGCTGGGATTACAGCCACCATGCCCAGCTAATTTTTTTGTATTTTTAGTAGAGACGGGGTTTCACCATGTTGACCAGGATGGTCTCGATCTCTTGACCTTGTGATCCACCCGCCTCGGCCTCCCAAAGTGCTGGGATTACAGACTTGAGCCACCGTGCCCAGCCTCTAGTTCATGTTTTATTTTCTTTCACTTTAGTCTCAGGAATGGAAGATTCTAGTACATCAGAGATTGACAAGGAAGACAAAGAACAAACTGCTCAAGATCCTGATTTGGTCACTGGTAAGTGTCACCCACTGCATTTAGAATAAACATTAGACATTTTAACCTCTTAATCGATAAGTCCAATGGCCTCTGTCAGTCCTCCTTTTTCTTGACCTTTCTGCCTTTTAGGACGTGATTGGTTAATCACTCCTTAGTCCCTCCTTGACTTAGTTACCTCTTGGCTTCTTGATATACTTTTCCTTGTTCTGTTATTTACTCCTAACCATTACTTCTCTGTATCTGTCAATTAACTTACCTTCCTCTTCTCACTTCTTATAAATGTGTATGTACTTCTGATTTTACTTCTCCATCTTTTGTTCTTCCCTTATTTTTTAAAGAGTTTACTCATTCCAAAGATGTTTCCTGTAGCCACCAGGCAAAAGATTTCTCACTCCTGTAATCCCAGTACTTTGGGAGGCTGAATCAGGTGGATCACAAAGTCAGGAGTCTGAGACCAGTCTGACCAACATGGTGAAACCCTGTCTCTACTAAAAATACAAAAATTAGTGGCTCACACCTGTAATCCCAGCTACTCAGGAGGCTGAGGCAGGAGAATGGCTTGAACCTGGAAGATGGAGGTTGCAGGAGAAAGAATATATACCAAGTACTGGGTTCAAGGCCCGGCAGAGTTAAGTGTTCAAAACGTTTACCTTAAAAAAATAAGGCAAAGTGAGCCTAGCCATTTGCAACTATTTTTCAAGAAATCCATAGTTCAAAAATGATCTCTGTGCTGTTTTTTAATTTGGCTTCCCAGAGCCAAGATCGTGCCACTGCACTCCAGCCTGGGCGACAGAGTGAGACTCTGTCTCAATTAAAAAAAAAAAAAAAAAAAAAAAAAAAAAGGAGATTTTTCTTTTTCTTTTCTGGTTTTGTTTTGTTTTTAAAGACAGAGTCTCTCTAAATAAACTTGTCCAAAGCATCACACAGGCCCCAAACCTTAGTGTTCTCTTTCACTCCTGTATATGTGTATAAATACGTATATGTATCTGCATATGCACACACGTGTATAAAATCAATCGGTTTCCAAGAACTTTTGAGTCTTCTCTTTCAGGTATCTTGTCCATTATCACTGCTAACTTCCCAATCTAGGCTCTCATCATCTCCTGCATGGGATATTTTAACTTCAGTTTCTCCTCTTCTGGTTCACTTTTAGCACCCTACCATCAAACTATCTCTTTGCACTCTGAATACCTGTGTTCTAAAACCCTTTGTGGCTTCCTGAAGTCTACGACACAGAGCATGAGTCCCAAACATCTAATTAGGTGTCGTCTATTACCTACTTCTGCAGTCTTGTATCTACAAAGTCTCTATGAGATATATATTTTTCTCTGAAAACATCATCCTTTTTCTTTTTTCTTCTCTTTTCTTTTCTTTTTTTTTTTTTAGAGACAGGATCTCTCTATGTTGCCCACGCTGGAATGCAGTGGCTATTCACAGGTGTGATCCCACTACTGATCAGCATGGGGGTTTTGACCTGCTCCATTTCCGACCTGGGCCAGTTCACCCCTCCTTAGGCAACCTGGTGGTTCCCCACTCCCGGGAGGTCACCATATTGATGCCGAACTTAGTGCGGACACCCAATCAGCATAGTGCACTACAGCCCAGAACTCCTGGGCTCAAGCGATCCTCCTACCTCAGCCTCCCGAGTAGCTCGGACTACAGGCATGCACCACTGTGCCCCACACATCATTCTTTTTCAATCGCCCTGTTCTCGTTTATCCTAACTGCCCCTGGTGGAAGAGGAAACCTCATCTCACCTCTCTTTCCTCCTCCTTCAAGGCCAATATCTTCACTGAAAACTTTTTTGACCAGCTCACTCCTCAGAGACCATTCTTGCCTCTGAACACCTGAACACACTATGATATAAATACATATGGAGGTAGAATTTGACATATCTTACTTTTGTTTGTTTTTATTAATTTGTTTACATATACAGAGAACTAATCCCTAAAGCATAGGAACTGTACCTTCTGCAGCTCCAAGAACGAAGTTCTACACATAGCTGGCCCTCCTTAATTACTTGTTGGTTGAGATGAGGTGACCAGGACATTTAGCAAAACTACAGCCTGTAGAATCAAAATTCTAGGTTTAGAAAGCCCCCTCTTTTTTTTTTTTTTTCAAGCGACAGGTCTCACTCTGCCCCCAGGTTGGAGTGCAGTGGCACAATCATAGCTCACCATAACCTTAAACTCTTGGACTCAAGTGATCCCCCTGCCCCTCAGTCTCCCAAGTAGCCAGGACTACAGGTGTGCACATCTGCTCCTGGGTAATTTTTTTTTTTTTTTTTTTTTTTTTGGTAGAGACAGTCTCACTATGTTGCCCAGGCTGGTCTGAAACTCCTGGCCTCAAGCAGCCCTCCCACCCCAGCCTTCCAAAGTGCTGAGATTACAGGCTTGAGCCACTGTACCTGGCTAGAAATATTTTTAAGAGCTCATCTGATTTAGCCCAAATGCCTTCCTGTAGGGCCATATTTAACCTAACCAAGATAAATAAATTTTCATTTTATTTGGATAATTTTTAAACTCCTTAATAATCTGTCTTGGTACTTAACTATACTTTGCTAAAAAACATTTCTACAGATAATTTGAATCTTCTGACTATAATTTAAGTTGATTTTTTTCTTACGCTTTTTCTAGAAATAAAAAATAACTAGTCCAATAACTATGTAACTTAAAAAATCTTTTCAAATCGTCACACATAATTGCCTTATTTGTTGTATGCCTGTTTGCTTATTCTCAGAGAATGAATAGTGTAAGTCTCTTTACCTTCAGGGGTAAGCGCTTTCTCATCTCTTCACCTGAGCTGTCTATTAGCTTATATCACATTGTATAAGTATTGGCTGAGCACGGTGGCTCACACCTGTAATACCAGAACTTTGGGAGGCAGAGGCAGGCAGATCACGAGGTCAGGAGTTCAAGACCAGCCTGGCCAACATGGTGAAACCCCGTCTCTACCAAAAATACAAAAATTAGCCAGATGTGGTGATAGGCGTCTGTAATCCCAGCTACTTTGGAGGCTGAGGCAGGAGAATCACTTGAACCCAGGAGGTAGAGGTTGCAGTGAGCCAAGATCACGCCATTGCACTCCAGGCAACAAGAGCAAAATTCCATCTCTAAATAAATAAATAAATAAATAAATAGGCCGGGCGCGGTGGCTCAAGCCTGTAATCCCAGCACTTTGGGAGGCCGAGGCGGGTGGATCACGAGGTCAAGAGATCGAGACCATCCTGGTCAACATGGTGAAACCCCGTCTCTACTAAAAATACAAAAAAGTAGCTGGGCATGGTGGCGTGTGCCTGTAATCTCAGCTACTCAGGAGGCTGAGGCAGGAGAATTGCCTGAACCCAGGAGGCGGAGGTTGCGGTGAGCCGAGATCGTGCCATTGCACTCCAGCCTGGGCAACAAGGGCGAAACTCGGTCTAAAAAAAAAAATAAATAAAATAAATAAATAAATAAATAAATAAATAAATAAATAAATAAATGTAGAAGTATTGTTACATATTCTCCAGTGACCAAAACCAAAAAAAAAAAAAAATTAAAAAAAAAAACAAATGTATCTAAACTTCTTTTACATTTTCCTTGTAGAAGCAAATCCTCAGTATATAGGATTGGCAAGGAAGAAAAGTGGCATCTTGCTGCTCACGCTGGTGTCCTTCCTCATTTTCATACTCTTCATCATAGTCCAGCTCTTCATCATGAAGCTCCGGAAAGCACATGTGATATGGAAAAAAGGTGAGTGGGCAGGAAACTTGACGGAGGCTATAAGATGCCAGAACAAATGGCTAAAAAAAGGGAAATTGTGTCCATTAAAGCTTTCTGTCAGACACTGCATAATCTATTTGATAAGTGCTGTCACTCAAATAAGCAAGTGTTTGTTTTCTAGTAAATTCAAGTGTGAATTTTCAGGGACTATAGTGTAAGAGTGTATAATCAGCCAGGCACAGTGGCTCATGCCTGTAATCCCAGCACTTTGGGAGGTTGAGGCAGACAGATGACGAGGTCAAGAGATTGAGACCATCTTGGCCACCATGGTGAAACTCAGTCTCTACTAAAAATATAAAAATTAGCTGGGCATGGTGGTGCATGCCTCTGGTTCCAGCTACGCAGGAACTGAGGCAGGAGAATCACGTGAACCCAGGAAGCAGAGGTTGCAGTGAGCTGAGATGGCACCACTGAACTCCAACGTGGTGACAGAATGAGGTTGCCTCAAAAAAAAAAAAAAAAAAAAAAAAAGTACATAATCAATAGAAACTAGCATAGCTCCAGAAATTGGCATTAAGTGATAGACACGTGTATTCACAGAAGGATAAAAGTCCCAGGACTGCCTAGCACAGTGCCTACAGGAATCAAAAAACCATGTGTTGAATTAAAGAGGGCATGAGTTATGGGAGGGGCATGGTATATTACTGCACAGTAACAGAGGTATTATCTTGTTCAAACATACATTTCTACATGTCTGTGGCATCAGAAATTAGTCACTTGATTTTCTTTTCTTGTAGAAAACGAAGTTTCAGAACACACACTAGAAAGTTACAGATCAAGGTCAAATAATGAAGAAACATCATCTCAAGAGAAAAATGGCCAATGTAAGTCAACTGTGTGACCTAAGATTTGAACAATGAGGTTCATTAATGAATTAGTCAGAGTTCTCCAGAGAGACAGAGATAATAGAATATATATATATCTATATGAGAGGAGACTTATTAGGAGAATTGGCTCATGAGATTATGGAGGCTGACAAGTGCTTGCATAGAAAGTCTGCAAACTTGGAGACCATGGGGTGCTTGGTAGCAAGCCTCAGTCCACGTTCAAAGGCCTGAGAATGCAGGGAGCCACTGGTGTAAGTCCTGAAATCCAAAGGCCAGGGAGCCTAGTGTTCTGCTGTCCAAGGACAGGAGGGGAGGAGTGTATTCCTGCTCCAGCAGACAGATCAATGCATTTGCCTTGTCTCTGATTTTGTTTTTTTCTGGCCCCCAACGGATTGCTTGGTGCTCCCCCGCCACATCAAGGGCAAATCTCGATGCCCACATACTCCACTTAGACTCACACACTAATTTCCTCTAGAAACAACCTCATAGACACACCCTAAAATAATGCTTTACCAGGTTTGAGGTATTTCTTAATCCACCCAAGTTAACACTTAAAATTAACCATCACAATGAATTAGTCACCCTTAAAAAGAAGGAGAAGAATCAAATTTTGATTTTTTTTTTTTTTTTTAGCACTAGAAAGTCTCCTAAATCATCTTGTAGAACTTAAGGAAGCTCAACTGCAAAAATAAATAGTAGCAGTTAGGTTCATGTAGCAGAAGGTATACCATTGACTCTTTGATGTCACGCACAGGGATACCCCTAGACCACCAGAGGATTCTATGGCACCTTTGTCACAGAAGCACTTCTTCCTACATATTGTAATTTTTGGTGTTTTTATATAGCTACTACAGTACTCCTTTAGGTGGGAGTAATCAGATTTACTCTGTATCCTCAGATTCTAGCACAGGGTATTTGATAATAAATGAGTGAATACAGGCTTAATTATTCAAGAAGGCACGTTTCAGGTCCTTTGGATGACTTCATTGCAATTCTTCAGACAAAATATGCAAAGAAAATGAAGAGAATTGGACGGGAAGGAGCTTGTGTATGGGGAAGTGGAGGTGGGGCGGTTGTATTCTTGATAAAGATCTGGAAGGCAGAAGCCAGGACTATAGAAAAGCAGGAACATTCCACTTCCAACCATATTATTTCCTCCATGTAAACTACCTTATTCTACCAGACAGAAGTTGCAAGAGATACGGCGAGTTTTGCCACTCTATTCTATGGTTTTACTGAAGTTTTTGTAGGAAGCTTGTCTTTTATAACACCTCTGCCTCATTAAGTTTTGACCTGCTAGAGCGTGAAATGGAAAGAACGAATAGATGTATTAGCTGGGAGAGGAACACAAGTGAATTGACTGTGTGAAAACTGGGGGTGGGAGGGGTAAATGTGTGTCAACAACATGTCAATTGTGTTGCAACCCCTGTTTCTAAATACGGGTCATCACATACTCACCTGGCGGATAGGAAAATGATGTTAATACCATGTGTGAATTGGGTTGTTCCCTGTGCTGTTTTTCCTAGGCAAAAGGAACCAAAACAGTGGGAGTAGAATTATGACCTTTAGTGGAATAAAGGGAAACCTTTGAAGTTCAAGTTTATTTATTGATTTATTTGAAACGGAGTTTTTCCTCTTGTCTGCCGGGCTGGAGTGCAGTGGCACAGTCTTGGCTCACTGCAACCTCTGCCTCCCAGGTTCAAATGATTCTCCTGCCTCAGCCTCCCAAGTAGCTGGGTTTACCCGCCCAGCTAATTTTGTATTTTTAGTAGAGATGGGGTTTCACCATGTTGGTCAGGCTGGTCTCAAACTCCTGACCTCAGGTGATCCGCCCACCTCGGCTTCCCAAGGTGCTGGGATTACAGGTGTGAGCCACCACAGCCAGCCAACTTTAAGAAAATTTAAAATGAGTACCTGCATTATTCAGGGACTTCCTCCCCGTGAAAAGTACATCTTCAAGGGTTTGCCGGGGGTTTCACTTTCTCCTGAGCTCAAGCCTTCACTTTCACCCTCCTTGCCTTAGCACCTTTAAATCCAGCATTTTAATTGTGTTGTTTTGCACATATTAAACATATTCTCTGGGGCCGTCTCTAGTCTTTTTGTACAGAGTTACATAGGCTTTGAGCAATCTACCCCAACCCTGTTTTTGCAGTAAGCCCTGTTATTTTTAGTGTGTAGTTTTGCTAAGGCAATGTGTTGTGTTCAGCAACAGATTATTTTACAGCAGAAATACCTGTATATTTTATTCAAGGTTTACCAGTATAATGTTTATATAGTAAGACTTCTTTCAAAATGACAGCGTAGGCCTGTGCAGTGGCTCATGCCTATAGTCTCAGGACTTAGGGAGGCTGAGGTGGGTGGATCACTTGAGCCCATGTTTGAGACCAGGCTAGGCAATATAGTGAAACCTCATCTCTACAAATAATTTAAAAATTAGCTGGACATGGTGGTGTGTGCCTGTAGTTCCAGCTAGGCTAAGGTTAGCGAATCACTTGAGCCTGGGAGGCTGAGGATACAGTGAGCCGTGACTACACCACTGCTCTTCAGACTGGGTGACAAAGTGAGGTCCTGTCTCAAAAAAAAAGAAAGAAAGAGACAGTGTAATAATGCCTTCAGGCCATTTATATGTACCAGTAAGTTTTAGTGTTTTTTGTTTGTTTGTTTGTTTGTTTTAAGATTGTAGCCAGGCTGGAGTACAGTGGTGTGATCTCAGCTCCTGCAATCTCTGCCTCCTGACTTCAAGTGATTCCCCTGCCTCCTAAGTAGCTGGGATGACAGGCACTAACCACCACTCCCGTCTATTTTTTTGTATTTTCAGTAGAGACAGAGTTTCACCATGTTGGCCAGGATGGTCTTGATCTCCTGACCTTGTGGTCTGCCTGCCTTGGCCTCCCAAAGTGCTGGGATTACAGGAGTGAGCCACCGCACCTAGTAGAGTTCTAGGTTTTTATAAAACAATACATGAACCTAAAAATATGATATCCAATCAAAGTGTTTCAAGTAAATGGGTGCAACGTTATTCAAAATAAATATTCGTCTTTAACCTGCTTTTTCTTTCAGCTTCCCATCCTATGCGTTGCATGAACTACATTACAAAGTTGTACTCAGAAGCAAAAACAAAGAGGAAGGAAAATGTACAGCATTCAAAATTAAAAGAAAAGCTCACCCAAATACCAGAGAGTATTGTGTAGTGCTCTCTGCAGTAGAACATGTGACTTCAGGGCTGCTGCAGCGTCACCTCAGTGGACCAGCCTGGAAGAAGGAACTTAGTTGCTGAGACATTAACAATGACCTCGAAGTGCAATGCAAAATGGTGTCCTTGAATAATGATCTGCCCCGGAGCTAGGGCAGCAAGATGAGGACCAAACCATGCACATAAAACTCGTAGAGAAAAAAAATAATTATGCCTGACACTACTTGGGAGCAGGCGGATTCTACGAAGCCTTGGGGATCAGGGTCAATGTGACCAGTTAACATCTTACCTCAAAGGGAACAGAATGTTTTAGATGCTTTGCTCTAATGGAACTGCTTTAAATCTTTTTTTTTTTAAATATTTCCTTCTGGTCACAAAATAAATAAATTTGGAATGCAATGTACCTAAAGATCTCTGATCCTAAGAAGTTACTTCTGGCCAGGTATGGTGGCTCACACCTGTAATCCCAGCACTTTGGGAAGCCGAGGTAGGCGGATCACTTGAGGTCAAGAGTTCAAAACCAGCCTGGCCAACATGGTGAAATGCTGTGTCTACTAAAAATAGAAAAATTAGCCAGGCGTAGTGGTGTACATCTATAGGCTGAGCTACTCGGGAGGGTGAGGCAGGAGAATTGCTTGAATCTGGGAGGTGGAGATTGCAGTGAGTGGAGATCACACAACTGCACTCCAGCCTGGGTGACAGAGCCAGACTCTATCTCAAAAAAAAAAAAAAAAGTTACTTTCAAGACAGACTTTTAAGATGTAACCAGCACAAAGCAATGTCAGGGAGGAGTGATACATACTAAAAATGAGTCAGATGGGCATGAAGGCCCTAGGACCCATGCCCCAAGGCACAAAGAGGAGCTCAAGGTAGGCCCAAGATTTGAATTTCTTAGATTATGAAATCACACGAGCTGACTTTGTCTGTCAGACAAGATTTTTACCTGGACATTCCATGACAAATACATGTGCAAAAGAAAACGGTAAGTTTCATTTACTGATCACTGACCTAATGGATGGCTTTTTAAAAATTCTTTAATAAAAAGCAGAATATGTATTTGTTTTTCTAGTGGTTATACCAGGTTATACTTCCCGTTTTCACATGTGAAAATAACATGGGACATGTCTTTCTTTTTTGATCAGTTTATTTAAGGTATACAGCAAACTCTGGCATTTATGTGGAACATTTCTCATTGTTGGAATCTGAATAAACCAATTACAAAATAACACACACATTATGTAAGTCTGTAATTTGTGATAGGGACCAGATTTAACCATACTGATTTTTTTTTCTCTTGACAAAAATTTTTTGGACAATCACAAAATTACAGAAAAGCGTAAAGATAGAATAAACACTTTTCCCCCGGAATCATTTAAGAGGAAGCTGACACAATGCCCATCGCCCTCCAAATCCTTGCGTATGTGCTTCCTACAAATAGGAACACTTTCCTTTAGAAACACAATGCAACCATCAAAAGTGGGAAATGAACACCGTCTACTTCCAGGAACAGACCTCAGACCCCATTCAGGTTTCTCCAATTGTCCCAAAGGATTCAGTTCAGAGTCACACTTTATTTTAGTCTCATTCAGTTTGGAACAGTTCCTCAGACTTGGCTTGACTTTCATGACCTGGATAGTTTTGAAGATTACAGGCTGATTATTTTGTATATCATCCCTCACTTTGGCTTTGCCTGTTTCCTCATGGTTAGATTCAGGTTATACAGCTCTCATAGGACTGTCACAGAAGCGACGTTAAGTTTACTTCATTGGGCCAGGAGCTATGGCTCACGCTTATAATCCCAGCACTTTAGGAGGCCGAGGCAAGTGGATCACCTGAGGTCAGGAGTTTGAGACCAGCCTGGCCAACATGGTGAAACCCCATCTCTACTAAAAATATGAAAATTAGCTGGGTGTGGTGATGCATGCCTATAATCCCAGCTACTTAGGAGGCTGAGTCAGGAGAATTGCTTGAACCCAAGAGGTGGAGGTTGCAGTGAGGCAAGATCGCACCGCTGTACTCCACCCTGGGAGACAGAGCGAGACTCCATCTCAAAAAAAAAAAAGTGTATTTCATTGCATTTTACTTATCCCGTAATTGATGATGTTCATTTTGATCACATGATTGAGATTGATTGAGATAATGTCTGCCAGATTTCATGAGGAAATGCCATAAAACTGCCAATATCCTGTCAAACTTCCAAGTTATTCATTTTTTATTTCTGTCTATACGGGTTCATGATTTCCTTTGTTGGTCAGTGAGTTAAAATTTGTTACTATCAAATTAATTCATGGCTAATTTGATGATCAAATTGCAGAAGCTGCCTTCTGTGGTTTTTTTTTTTTTTTTTTTTTTTTTTTTTGACATGTGCTGCCTAATCTTCTAGGACTTTCTTGCTTTCTGGTACAAGATATTCCAGGCTCATGTTGAACTTTTCCTGTCCCAACCCTGGAATCAGCCATTTTTTCCAAAAATCCCTGGTTCCATTTAGTAGAAAATGGTATTTAGAAGCCAAGATGCAGATGCTTGGTGTACTCATGGCTTTGGAGGTATCACTGTTCTCAAGTATTCTCAGTGGACAGAGCTAGGGAATGTGTGATAATTTATGTGTGTGTGTCTATGTATATGTGTGTGTATGCATATGTATATATGTGGATACATGTATGCATATTTTTAAATCTATCCATTGAAAATCATGAATTTGTGTTTTCTCCTATTCTGTGTTTGTAACTCCCTTCTCTGAGACATCCGGCTTTTGTTATCCTTAATAAATTGACTTTTTTGCTCAATTCCTGCATGTAACTGATCTCCCATCTTTGCTACCATTCCATTCTCCTGGAAGATATCCTCCTCTTCTTGCTCGGCCTCTGACTCCTCATTGTGTGTTCCCATTCCTGCCCCTGCCATCTGGATAATCTCCTCACCAAGCTTGGGCTGTCACACCCCACGCCAGGCTATCCCACTGTGTGGAAGCCTTCAGCACACAGTTACACACTCACACCGCTGCACAGTCACCTTTCTCATCATGCAGGCCCAGTCGCCGTGTGCTGGGCAGCCCTTGGAGAGGCACTGCCTCCTCACCAGGCTCCAGCTCTGATGCCCCTCTCTGGGCCTCCACAGCTTCCCCACCAGCACCATAGGGAGTATCTACCTTGCTGTACCCCACCTAATGACTTTAGGACTAAATTTTTCTGGAAGAGAAGCAAAGTGAGGGAGTTAGGAGAAGCAGGGTGAGCCAAATGGCCTGCTTTCTAAGAGAGCCATTTGGCTCCTCCCACTTCTCCTAACTGCCTCACTTGAAGGACATCAAGATTTGGCATTGCATCTGGGTATGGTGGCTCATACCTGTAATCCCAGCACTTTGTGAGGCCACGGTGGATGGATCATCTGAGGTCAGCAATTCAAGACCAGCCTGGCCAACATGGTGAAACCCTGTCTTTACTGAAAATACAAACATTAGCTGGGTGTGATGACATACGCCTGTAGTCTCAGCTACTCAGAAGGCCGAGGCAGGAGAATTGCTTGAAACCGAGAGGTGGAGGTTGCAGTGAAGTAAGATTGAGTCACTGCACTCCAGCCTGGGTGACAGAGACTCTGTCTAAAAAAAAAATTAGGCATGTCATTTACAGTTTTGTAGCTGTTCTGAGTCAGAAAACATTCACCGAGTCATTCGTATTCTAAAAACAACCCAGAGGGAAGAACACACTCACTTCGGAGATGGTGCTTGTCACTTGATTAAGCCTTGCTTTGCTGGCCACTTTGAGTCTGTGTTTGCAAGTTCATCTTCCTAAGGGATGTTTACTGTGACTGCTTCCATGTATTCAGTTCCTTCTACTAAAGAGGCCAAACTTAGTGTCCAACAGTTCAGTAACATGTAAAGCAGAGTTAAGTAGACTTAGCCAACTGCCAGAATCACCTGAGAGGATTTCATAAAGCGGAGATTCCCACGTCTGTTCTCAAGGAGTGGTCTCAGCAGACCCGAGGTGGAGTTTTGGAATCTGCATTTTATAAAGTCCCTGAGTTATTCCAATAGCTGGGGAACCCTGATGTGGCACAAATCAAACTTTTTCAAAGCACAGCTGAGTTATAAACATTATCTTTAAGGTAATTGTAGTCTCCTGGTGATCACTTTAATTTGATCTTAGCCAAAAGGCCAATCATCATTTCTTCCCTTCTTTCATAGTAAGAGTGACAGGGTCTCACTCTGTCACTCAGGCTAAAGTACAGTGGTGTGATCTCGGCTCACTGCAACCTCCACCTCCTGGGTTCAAGGGATTCTCCTACCTCAGCCTCCCAAATACCTGGGATTACAGGCGTGCACCAACACACCCAGCTAACTTTGTATATTTTTAGAAGAGACAGGGTTTCACCCTGTTGGCCAGGCTAGTCTCGAACTCCTGACCTCAAGTGATCCATTCACCTTGGCCTCCCAAGCACAGGTGTGAGCCACCTCCCAGCCGTTTCTTGGAGGCAGAAGGACCTTATGTGTCATTTAATCTTGCCTAGTGTGGAACCATACCCTAATGTGCTGGCCAAATACTTTCTGTGGTCAAAGAACATCTAACTTGCACAGTGGCTACCCCGTGGTAATTTCTCAATTTATGTTTGGCAAATAGCAGAGAGAAGACAGAAAAAGAAAAATGGCATTTATAAAAGACCTACTATTAGTCAGACACTTTTTATGGGTATTCTAATTTAATCACCCTAACAATCTTGCAAAGTTGGTATTATAATGCTCAGTTGATACATAAGAGCTCCTCTAAACTCTACAAAACAGATTAGGAGTCTAAAAAGATTAAATAACCAGCTAAGGGTAAAACCCAGAGGCTGATCCAGTTTCTGTCTAGCTTCAATTCTGTGCCTGCTTGCCTTCCTGCATTCCGGCCTCCCTTCCTACTGCCCGCCTTCCTGCCTGCCTCCCTTCCCTCCTGCCTTCCTTCCTGCCTCCCTTCCTTCCTGCCTGCCTTCCTGCCTGCCCGCCTTCCTACCTCCCTTCCTTCCTGCTTCCCTTCCCTCCTGCCCGCCTTCCTGCCTTCCTTCCTGCCTGCCTTCTTTCCTGCCTTCCTTCCTTCCTACCTGCCTTCCTGCCTGCCTGCCTGCTTGCCTGCCTGCATTCCTGCCTGCTTTCCTTCCTGCCCGCCTTCCTGCCTGCCTGCCTGCTTTCCTGCTTCCTTCCTTCCTGCCTGCATTCCTGCCTTCCTGACTACCATCCTTCCTTCCTTCCTGCCTTCTTTCCTTCATGGCTTCTTGCCTTCCTTCCTTCCCGCCTGCCTTCCTGCCTTCCTGCTTTTTTCTGAGACAGGGTCTCATTCTGTAACCCAGGCTGGAACCATAGCTCCATCTCCATCATGGCTCACAGCCTTGACTTCCTGGGCTCAAGCAATCCTCCCACCTCAGCCTCCCAAATGGCTGGAATTACAGGCTCACACCACCATACCCAGCAATCCTGTGCCCTTTCTATTGCTATATTACAATGACTCCAGTAAGACAATGAAGATGAAATGAGATGTCTGCTGGGCACCCTGGGAGACGGACACTTTGGGTGGCATCAGTGGGCTCTCTTGCCCTCTGGAATTCAGCTGGGAAATGTACAGCACCAACAGCTGAGCAGAGAGCACCTCATGCTAGAGACTGACCGTGTTCCCTGAGTGGAGGTCACAATTCTGGTCAAGTAGTTCTTTCCATATCTGGTTCTAAAATCTACTTGTTTCCTTCATCTAACCAGGCCTAGAAAGGTTATGCTCTATCTCTGTGGTTTCCCCAAAGCTTTGTATCTAGTTCACTTGTAAAATCTCCTCAAATTACTCAATTTGAGTATATAATGTCTCCAAAGAAACAGTAGTTACAGATTTCTTGCATCCCAACAAATGTGAACTGGTTTTACAGATAATTATAGAATGCTATAACTTGGAAGGACTTTAGTGTTCATCTCAAGCATTTCCTAAAATGTATTTTGAAGAATGCTGGGCCAGGCACGGTGGCTCATGCCTGTAATCCCAGCACTTTGGGAGGCAAGGTGGGTGGATCACTTGAGATCAGGAGTTCAAGACCAGCCAGGCCAACATGGTAAAACCCCATCTCTACTAAAAATAGAAAAAATTAGGCAGGTGTGGTGGTGTGCACCTGTAATTCCAGCTTACTTGGGAGGCTGAGGCAGGAGAATCACTTGAACCCAGAAGGCGGAGGTTGCAGTGAACGGAGATGGTGCCATTGCGCTCCAGACTGGGCGACAGAGCGAGACTCCATCTCAAAACAAATAAATAAATAAAACAAAGAATGCTGGAGCCCTAGAAATGTTCATAGGTATTCTGTGAAGAAAAATCCATAATTTTCTGGAGTTAAATAAGTCTGAAAAATGTTGAACACTCTATCTCCCTCATAGAGATAAGCACATTAGCATAGCAAAAGCTCTAAAAAGCCATCTCATAAAGGAATCTGTTTTGCTTTGTTGAACCCAACACTTCTCCAACTTCCTTAGCAATATATCTAGCTATTCAGGACTACTGCCTACCCAATAATAATTTGCCAATTTCTTCCTCTTTTCTAATGGATCTATAACTTAGTTCTAGTGTTCTCCCCACACTAGGCAGTCATGTGCTTCAGGAAAGGTGGGCTTCCTCCTAGCCAAAAGGAGATAACTTGATTGCTTTGTACCACCTTTGTGCTGGTGGTCAATTTTGACATGGTTATAGAAAACAATGCTGACCATTGAAATATGGGTGTCTAGAAAATTTTTTTCTTATTGATAAAAACAGATACTAAGAACAAAGAGAAAAACAAAATTCTCCTTCCCCCCAAAGGTTGTCATAACAATGAATGATACCTGAAATCATCACAGCCATTTTATCCCCATCAAGAGCTCTGAGCTACTGTGGTAAAGACACCACAGAAAAGAGACAGAGTAAATGTATGAACCTGATTATTTTGCTAAGTTGCTATTTCAGAACTTTTTTTTTTGAGATAGGATCTCACTCCATCTTCCAGGCTGGAGTGTAGTGGCTCAATCTCGGCTCACTGCAACCTCAGCCTCCTGAGTAGCTGGGATTACAGACACCCACCACCACACTCATTTAATTTATGTATTTTTTGGTAGAGACAGGGTTTTACCATGTTGGCCAGGCTGGTCTTGAACTCCTGACCTTAGGCCATCCACCCTCCTGGGCCTACCAGAGTGCTGGGATTACAGGTGTGAGCCTCCGTGCCCAGCATATAATGGGGTTTTGATTTAGATAAAACGTATTTCTCAATGTTGTACCTTCCAAAAGAGAAGCGCTTTTCCTTCCTATGATTGCTGTGAACAAATTTGTTGTAATTGATAATTACTCTAGACCTGTTAAAATATGCTAATTTTTACGTGAGGCACAGTGGCTCATACCTGTAATCCCAGCACTTCGGGAGGCTGAGGCAGATGGATCACGAGGTCAGGAGTTTAAGACCAGCTTGGCCAAGATGGTGAAACCTCCTCTCTACTAAAAATACAAAAATTAGCTGGATATGATGGTGAGCACCTGTAATCCCAGTTATTCGGGAGGCTGAGGCAGAAAAATTGCTTGAACCCCAGGAGGTGGACATTGCAGTGAGCCGAAATAGTTCCACTTCACTCCAGCCTGGGCGACAGAGCAAGACTCCATCTCAAAAAATAAAAATAAAAAAAGAAATAATTTTTTCCTATGTTTTCTGCTCTATGTCTTATTTTCAGTTAGAAACAAACCAAAACTAAGGCTGCAAAATGTCTTTATTCTCACCAAAGGCCATCTTGCCTAGGTTGATCTCAAACTCCTGGGCTCAAGTGATCTGCCCACCTCAATTTCCCAAGTGCTGGGATTACAAGCATGAGCCACCA
This sequence comes from Saimiri boliviensis, assembly GCF_048565385.1. NCBI lineage: Eukaryota > Metazoa > Chordata > Mammalia > Primates > Cebidae > Saimiri > Saimiri boliviensis. The sequence goes on from NC_133454.1 coordinate 58,435,622, forward strand.
CACTTGGCCCAATCACTACTCTTTTTTATTGCTCAGCTTATCCCATCTTTGGCCACTGAAAGTCCCTGGAGGGTATACACAGATTGGTTTCTGGGCCCTGTAACACGGTCCCAGAAGAGTCTTTGATATCTTCTTTGCCTTCTAGTATAAAACATTCTAGCCTCATTGATGTGGTTTGGATATTTGTGCCCTCTAAATCTCATGTTGAAATGTAATCTCCGGTGTTGGAGGTGTGGACTGGTGGAAGGTATTTTGAAATCGAGACCATCTTGGCCAACATGGTGAAACACCATCTCTACTAAAATACAAAAATTAGCTGGGCGTGGTGACTCACACCTGTAGTTCCAGCTACTCGGGAGGCTGAGGCAGGAGAATCCCTTGAACCCGGGAGGTAGGGTTTGCAGTGAGCCGAGATCATGTCACTGCACTCCAGCCTGGCAACAGAGAGAGACTTCGCCTCAAACAAACAAACAAACAAACAAACAAACAAACAAAGAGTAACGATTGAAATATGTTAAATACATTAAAACTCATGAGTTCTTACAATACTTTTTGACTATTTATGATAGTCAAAGGTGGAAACAACCCAAATCGCCACCAGACGGTTAATGGATAAGTAAAATATGATATATTCATAAAGTGAAATATTATTTAGGAATAAAAAGAAATGGAGTGCTGTACATGCTGTAACATGGATGAACTTCGAAAACATATATCTAAGTGAGAAAAACCAGACACATGTTCACAAAATACATGTTGTGTAATGCCATTTATATGAAATGTCCAGAATACGCCAATCCAAAGAGACAGAAAAGAGATAAGTGACTGCCAAGGGTTGAGGGAAGTGGGGAATAAGAAGTGGCTGCTAATAGGTACAGGGCTTCCTTTGGGGAGACAGTCTGGAGACAGCGGGTCATGATGATTGTGCAACTCTGTGACTGTTCTAAAAATTACTCAATTGTGCATTTTAAGAGGGTGAACTGTGTAGTATGTGTATTATAACTCAATAAAGCTGTTATTTTATTTTATTTTATTGTGAGGCTGAGTCTTATTCATTCTTGTCACCCTGGCTGTAGTGCAGTGGCACAATCTCAGCTCACTGCAACCTACTCCCTCCAGGGTTCAGGAGATTCTCCTGTCTCAGTCTCCCAATTAGCTAGGATTACAAGCACGTGCCACCATGCCCAGCTAGTTTTTATATTTTTAGTAGAGACAGGGTTTTGCTATGTTGGCCAGGCTGGTCTCTAACTCCTGGCCTCAAGTGATCCTCCCGCCTTGGCCTCCCAAAGTGCTGGGGTTACAGGTGTGAGTCGCTGCGCCCGGCCATGCTGTGAGCTTTTAAAAATCGTTTTTGTAGGAGTAAGTGGACGCACTCGGGAATCGTAGGAGGACGAGGCTCAGCTCTTTCTTGCCAGGCCAAATTGAGACATGTCTGACACAAGCGAGAGTGGTGCGGGTATAACTCGCTTCCAGGCTGAAGCTTCAGAAAAGGACAGTAGCTTGATGATGCAGACTCAATTGACAGTGACCCAGAATGTGGAGGCCCCGGAGACACCGAAGGCCTCCAAGGCACCAGAGGTCTCAGAGGATGTGAAGGACTCAAAAGCCTCTGGGGTCTCAAAGGCCACGGAGGTCTCAAAGACCCCAGAGGCTCAGGAGGCACCTGCCACCCAGGCCTCATCTACTACTCAGCTGACTGATACCCCAGTTCCGGCAGCTGAAAACAAGAGTCCAGCAGCTGACACAAAGAAGCAGAATGTTGACCCACAGGCTGTGACAATGCCTGCCACTGAGACCAAAAAGGCCAGCTGTGTGGCTGATATGAAGGTCAGTGCAAAGGCCCAGGAGACTGAGGCTGCTGCCTCTCAGGCCCCCGCAGATGAACCTGAACCTGAGCCTGAGAGTACAGCTGTCCAGGCTCCCGAAAATCAGGATACTCGGCCCAGGGTTAAAGCCAAGAAAGCCCGAAAGGTAAAGCATCTGCATGGGGAAGAGGATGGCAGCAGTGATCAGAGTCAGGCTTCTGGAACCATAGGTGGCCGAAGCGTCTCAAAGGCCCTAATGGCCTCAATGGCCCACAGGGCTTCAAGAAGTCCCATAGCCTTTTGGGCCCGCAGGGCATCAAGGACTCGGTTGGCTGCTTGGGCCCGGAGAGCCTTGCTCTCCCTGAGGTCACCTAAAGCCCGGAGGAGCAAGGCTCGCCGCAGAGCTGCCAAGCTCCAGTCATTCCAAGAGCCTGAAGCACCACCACCTGGGGATGTGGCCCTTTTGCAAGGGAGGGCAAATGATTTGGTGAAGTACCTGCTGGCTAAAGACCAGACGAAGATTCCCATCAAGCGCTCAGACATGCTGAAGGACATTATCAAAGAATACACTGACGTGTACCCTGAAATCATTGAACGAGCAGGCTATTCCTTGGAGAAGGTATTTGGGATTCAATTGAAGGAAATTGATAAGAATGACCACTTGTACATTCTTCTCAGCACCTTAGAGCCCACTGATGCAGGCATCCTGGGAACGACTAAGGACTCACCCAAGCTGGGTCTGCTCATGGTGCTTCTTAGCATCATCTTCATGAATGGAAATCGGTCCAGTGAGGCTGTCATCTGGGAGGTGTTGCGCAAGTTGGGGCTGCGCCCTGGGATACATCATTCACTCTTTGGGGATGTGAAGAAACTCATCACTGACGAGTTTGTGAAGCAGAAGTACCTGGACTGTGCCAGAGTCCCCAGTAGTAATCCCCCTGAATATGAGTTCTACTGGGGCCTGCGCTCTTACTATGAGACCAGCAAGATGAAAGTCCTCAAGTTTGCCTGCAAGGTACAAAAGAAGTATCCCAAGGAATGGGCAGCTCATTACTGAGAGGCGATGGAAGTGGATTTGAAGGCTGCGGCTGAGGCTGCAGCTGAAGCCAAGGCGAGGACCGAGATTAGAGCTCGAATGGGCATTGAGCTCGGCGCGGAGAATGCTGCCGGGCCCTGCAACTGGGATGATGCTGATATCGGACCCTGGGCCAAAGCCCGGATCCAGGCGGGAGCAGAAGCTAAAGCCAAAGGCCAAGAGAGTGGCAGTGCCAGCACCGGTACCAGTACCAGTACCAATAACAGTGCCAGTGCCAGCATCAGTGATGGCTTCAGTGCTGGTACCAGCCTGACCGCCACTCTCACAGTTGGGCTCTTCGCTGGCCTTGGTGGAGCTGGTGCCTGTGGTTTCTCCTACAAGTGAGATTTCAGATATTGTTAATCCTGCCAGTCTTTCTCTTCAAGCCAGGGTGCATCCTCAGAATCCTATTCAACACAGCACTCTAGGCAGCCACTATCAATCAATTGAAGTTGACAGTCTGCATTAAATCTATTTGCCATTTCTGAAAAAAAAAAAAATCGTTTTGTAGAACTTGTTTGGATCCTGATTTAAACTAACCAATTATAAAGATACATAGGGGGCAAACTGGAAGTCTGAACACTGAGGATTAGATGATATTAAGAAGTTATTACTAATTTTGTTCTAGATGTGATCATGGTGTCACAGTTATTAAAAAATTATCTCTTGAGGACACATCATAAGTACTTATAGGTTGAACCATGTGATAGCTGAGATTTGCTTCTAAATCATTTGGTTGGGGAGGAACACAGTATGTATAGAAGCAAGGTTGCCCACGTATTGGTCTTTGTTAAAGATGGGTAAGAACAATGTGCTCATTCATTATACTTTTCTCTTTACTGTTGAATATGGTTTCAAATTTCCATAATAAAATGTTTTAAAATTATTTTTAAGAAAGAAAACCCAAGGACACAAAAAAGAAGAAAAAAGGCTGTCAATAATCTGTTCATTTGTGCTCCTAAAAGCCACTCTTCCAGATCATCCATTTTCCAAAGCTGACCCCAGCCAGCCTGAGTGCTCCACTTCCTCTGGGCTTCCCCAGCACGTTGCTTATTTTTCTAGAAGGGTGTCAAAGTTACTCGTATTTCTGTCTGTTGAGTTTCATTTTCTGTTTAAACATATATTTACTGTCATTTCAGTCCTCTAAAATTCTCAGGGCTGAGTCATTCTAAGTAAATACTTCTCTCTTGAGATGTTAAATGTTTTAATATTTTGGATAAACGTATTTGTAAACTAAGTTACATGACTTTTACCTTTCTAGTCAATATTTATTAAACTGAATTACCCTATATGAGTTTGAACAGTTAATCATTATGAAAATTAATCTTGGCACTTGCCATAATACTGTGATTCTCACACAGGATATTCAAGAATAAGGTTGTTTGTTCCTTACACCAAGTGGGCCCAGGTTGCCTTGTCTGTTTGAACATCTTGTTTTTGTGATATTTGTCACTTCTTTTGCTGATATTGTCCCTTCTTTCTGCCGAGAGTGCCCTCCTCGACCTGTTTACTGCTTCTGATTTACCCTACGTGTGAAGGAACCAGACAATTAAACTTATTACAGTTATATGTAGAATGACTACACTGTCTGGCTACCCAGGACAATTTCAGTCCTAGGGTAATTAATAAATAGCATTCTTTTAAAAAATCTTGAATGTATCCTGGTTGGCTTTTTTTTTTCAAGTGATGGAGTTTCATTCCATTGCCCACACTGCAGTGCAGTGGTGCAGTCATAGCTCACTGCAGCCTTGAACTCTTCGGCTCAAATGATCCTCCTGTCAGCCTCCTGAGTAACTGGGCCTACAGGTATGTGCCACCACACCTGGCTATCCTGGATTTTAATAAATTATGTGATCATCCTAGTTATATGCCTAGTAAGAGTATATCCTTATTACGAGGTTCGATTGGCCACTGTTACCAGTTCTATTAAAGGAATCGATGAGCTGTACTTACCTACTCTCCATTCAGGTGCTAAAGTCTAAGGATACTGTGGCTTTTTTTCAATATTTACTTGGCATTTATTAGGTGCCATTCACAATGTTAGTCCTTGTTCTCTGATTCTCTGAGAGCTTATAGTTTAGTAAGGAGGTGACAGAAATACAAACGTGATTTCAATGAAATGTTGTAAAAGGATATGTATAAAGGTAGAGGTATGCAGGTGGGTGCCTTGAGACCACAGACCAAGGGCCGTTAGCCTAGCACTGAGTTTGTCCACCTCAGCCTTACTGACATTTCGGACCACACAATTTTGGCGGGTGGGGAGGGGAGTTGTCCTTTGCATTTCAGGATGTATAGCAGCATCCCTGGCCTCTGCCCATTAGAAGCCAGTAGTATTCCTTAAGTCATAACAATAAAAAATGCCTCTAGATATTGTCAATTGCCCCTGAAGGATAAAACTGCTTCAGGTTGAGAAGCACCCTGGTCCAGGAAGCAGAAGACGATGTGGGGGACTGCTCCAAAATTCCTGCTGGAGGAGACGGTGCTGAGCTAGGTCTGGTGGACTCAGGAAGGGTAAGACCAAGAAGGGAAACGGAGTAAAGGAAAGGACTTGGCGAACAGAGCATGAGTGATGTGTAGGAACGGGAAGCAGAAAGAAGGGAGTTGCATGAATGGGTGGCATGGGTGGAAAAGGAGTAAACTCAGTTCAGTATTACTAACCTATGTATTTAAGTGCTTTTTGACTTGTTTTTCTTATTCTCTGTATTTTGATTAGTTCAGGGTCAGGTTGACAGCTGAATTCTAAATGATAATATATGCAAAAGCACTTTGCAGACCTTGTGAAGTGCTATTCATATGTAAATTATCAATGTTTTTACCATAACCGCAGACAAAACAATGCACTTCATGGTTTTATTTTGTTTGTATGCACTCTGTAATCCTTAATTCTGAAGAGCAGAGCATTACTGTGCTGCTTATTAAACCATTGTCCCTCAGCCTCAAACACTCTCATATACTCTGGTTGTGACGCTGGGGCAACCCCTAGAAACCTTATTTTTCCTTTGCCAGCCAGCTCCTTATGCCAGGAGGGGGCAATAGAGGGAGAACCCAAGCCTGGAGACTGGAAAAGAGACCATCTTTCCTTTTCCTCTCAAGGTCACCCTGACAATGTCTCTTCACTCTAGTTGGTTTCAGTAGCAGTAGTTGATTCCAGTTTTCCCAACACTCTCAGAATCAGCTTCGAGATACTTTTTCAAAGACACCAGCACCCGTGAGCTTGGGATTTCACCCTCCTGAGAGGCCTGGGTCCCAGTTCTAAATGTTAATAATTCCAGTGTTAATACTTCTAAGTGTAAATAATTCCTCCCTGTGATCCCCAGTCATAGAGGTGGAAGCTGCTTCTTGTACTTACTACCCTTATGATACTTGTGTTCCCTTTTCAACTTTTCAGTTAATAAATATTCATTTAAATTATTTCCATTTTAATAACTGGCATGGTTTCTGTCTCCTTACTGACACTGGCTACCATTCGTGTTTATTATTCTAACCTTTAGTCACTCCAATAAGAATACTCAGGATAGCCATTACAAGGGGGGAAGGAGGAAGACCAAGCCCAGAGTGTCCCACGCTTTAAGTGTGACTAGTCTCTGCAAGTAGCTGCTAGATTGACAGACTCCTGAATCACGTAGAGACCACTAGTTTTCAGAAAAGCCAGTTTATGTTGTTTCTGGATAGTGAGAAAGCACTTGAAGAGTCTGAAGAACTACAGCATCATTTCCATTGACCAGTACATGAGAAAGTGGACAAGTGTGAATGACTCAGTGCTGATTCTATAACATATTCTGGAAGCTGCTATTAGGACTAAATTCTTCTGCTTGAAATTTGCTTGCATGTTTGCAGTTGCTATAATAATAATTTGCGTAATACACTGGCCTGAGTAACACTAATGGTTTCAGCTACCTTGCTTTTATTTCCTCTACAGACATTGAGATCCTACTGTGCACTCATAAGACAAGGTCCCTGATGCCAAAAAAAAAGTTAAAAAAAAAAAAAAAAAACTAAAATAAAAACTGCTAAAGCTGGGTAGTAAAGACATTTTCCAATTTCCCATGTTTCCTATCATTAATGAGGCAACTGATATTGAAGCACTCTTTTTTCCTTTTTTTTTTTTTTTTTTTTTTTTGAGACGGAGTTTCGCTCTTGTTACCCAGGCTGGAGTGCAATGGCTCGATCTCGGCTCATGGCAACCTCCGCCTCCTGGGTTCAGGCAATTCTCCTGCCTCAGCCTCCTGAGTAGCTGGGATTACAGGCATGCGCCACCATGCCCAGCTAATTTTTTGTATTTTTAGTAGAGACGGGGTTTCACCATGTGGACCAGGATGGTCTCGATCTCTTGACCTCGTGATCCACCCGCCTCAGCCTCCCAAAGTGCTGGGATTACAGGCGTGAGCCACCGTGCCCGGCCTCTTTTTTCCTTTTTTTAAAACTATTTTGTCTCACTCTGTCACCTAGGCTGGAGTGCAGTGGTGTGATCCCAGCTCACTGCAATCTCCACCTCCCAGGTTCAAGCAATTATCCTGCTTCAACCTCCTGAGAAGCTGGGACTACAGGTGTGTGCCACCATGCCTGGCTAATTTTTATACTTTTAGTAGAGATGGGGTTTCACCATGTTGGCCAGGCTGGTCTCCAACTCCTGACCTCAGGTGATCCACCCATCCTGGCCTCCCGAAGTGCGGGGATTACAGGCATGAGCCACCGTGCCCTGCTGGAGCATTCTTCTTCTTTTCTTTTCTTTTTTGAGACAAGGTCTCATTCTCACCCAGGCTGGAGTGCAGTGGCATAATCTTGGTTCACTGCAGCCTCAACCTCCTGGGCTCTGATGATCCTGCCACCTCAGCCTTCCAAGTACCTGGGACTACAGGCACGTGCCACCACACTCAACTAATTTTAAAAATTTTTTGTAGAGGCAAGGTTTTGCCATGTGGCCCAGGCTGGTCTTGAATTCTTGGGCTCAAGCAATCCTCTGGCTCAGTTTCCCAAAATGCTGGAATTACAGGGTGAGCCACTGCACCTGACCTTGAAGCAATCTGAAGACAGTTACTCAAATCTACTTGTTGTTTTAATGCGAACATAATTCCTAATGCTTCCTTTTTAAATTCTTTTTGAAACCTTTTTTTGATAGTGAAATATTCCACCCATACATAAATGTTCAGCATAATAAACTTTTACAAGATGAGTATCTGTATAACGACCATTAAGGTCAGGAAATACAATCTCAAAAGCGTTGTCCTCCCTACCTGCCAGAACTCACCACAATGCTCATAACTTCATGGAAATCACTAAGCGGGTAGTGATTCCCATAAAATTGCTTTTTTGCTTTTTTTCATAGTTTCCTCCACTAAGTATGCTTAAGACACGTAGCCTGTCTTTAATTTATATACAAAAATCATACAGTATGTATTTTTTCTGGGTCTTCGTTGTTGTTCAAAATCGTATTCTTAGTATGCTTCCATATAGTTACACGTAGTTGTATTTCATTCATTCTCATTGCTGTGTAGTATGCCAGTATAGGAAATACCATAATCTAATTAACCATTCTATTGTTGACAGATAGTTCAGTTATTTCCAGTTTGTATGCACAGGAGCACGCACTTCTTAGGGTAAATACCTAAAAGTGAAACTGCTGGATCCCCAGGTATACATATCCTGGCCAAGGTCAACCCATTTTCCAAAATGTTTGGTTGCATCGTTTCTCACTCCCGCCAGCAGAAGGTGAGGGTTCTTCGCCCTATATCCTCCCCAGCACCTGGACGGTGCCAGACGTTTCAACTTAGACCTTTTCGACTCAACTTACTGTAAGTGTGGTATTATCCGTTGTGGTTTTAATTGGCCATCTTTTGATTATCAATGAATTAAAGCACCATTTCAATACACAGATATGGGCCATTTAGATTTCTCTGGTGTTTGTGAAATACCTTTCCATCTACCCATTCTTTAATAGGATTCCTTTTCTTCTTCTTCTTCTTCTTTTTTTTTTTTTTAATGAGACGGAGTTTCGCTCTTGTTACCCAGGCTGGAGTGCAATGGCGCGATCCTGGCTCACCGCAACCTCCACCTCCTGGGTTCAGGCAATTCTCCTGCCTCAGCCTCCTGAGTAGCTGGGATTACAGGCACGCGCCACCATGCCCAGCTAATTTTTTGTATTTTTAGTAGAGACGGGGTTTCACCAAGTTGACCAGGATGGTCTCGATCTCTTAACCTCGTGATCCACCCACCTCGGCCTCCCAAAGTGCTGGGATTACAAGCTTGAGCCACCGCGCCCGGCCTTTCTTCTTGATTTGTAGGAGTTCCTCGCGTATCCTAGCAGTTTTATTTGTGGCCAATAAAAACCCCGGGCGGCCTCTGCCCTCCGGCGCTGGGAAGTCCAGGCGGCGAGGGAGCCTCTCCGGGGGCGCCCGGGCTCCTTCGGCTCTGCCCCGACGTCGTGATCGCGGCGGTTTGCAGCTCCGGGCCAGGGCCAGGGGCGCCGTTCGGGACGCGGGGTCCTCGGTGGGGTCCCGCCCCGCCCCCGCGGCGCAGGCGTCCGTGTTGCCCGCGGTCTCCAGGGCAGCGCGGGGGCGGGCGGGGGCCTGAGCGGCGGCGGCGCGGGAGGATGCGGGGCCGCCGAGGAGCGCCGGGCAGGTGACGGGGGCGGCCTCTCGGATCCGGGGTGGGCGGCGCGCCCGGGGAGGGAAACACGAAGGGCTGACTAGGGTGGGGGAGGACGGGAAACCACCCGAGCAAGCTGGGGACGAGCCGGCGCGAGAGCCTTCGGGACGGAGTCGGGAGCGACGACGGGGCGAGGCTGCGCCAAGGGGCCGGGAGACGGCGATCTCAGGATTCGGGGTCCGGGCTCCCAGAGCCGTCCTGCTCCCGGCCAGTCGGGACCGGCCCCGGGCACCAGGCCCACCGGCCTGTCACTTCCGGGACCTCCGGACGCCCCTTGTGGCGGGTCGTGTCCCTCAGGAACAAGCAAAGCTAGAAAACAAACCCAACGCCTCCACTGGGCGGCTTCCGGCCTGTTTCAAACCAGGGTTCTTTTTTCTTTTCTTTTCTTTTCTTTTTTTTTTGAGACGGCGTTTCGCTCTTGTTACCCAGGCTGGAGTGTGATGGCGCGATCTCGGCTCACCGCAACCTCCGCCTCCTGGGTTCAGGCAATTCTCCTGCCTCAGCCTCCTGAGTAGCTGGGATTACAGGCACGCGCCACCATGCCCAGCTAATTTTTTGTATTTTTAGTAGAGACGGGGTTTCACCGTGTTGACCAGGATGGTCTCGATCTCTTGACCTCGTGATCCGCCCGCCTCGGCCTCCCAAAGTGCTGGGATTACAGGCGTGAGCCACGATTCACCTTGGTGAGCCCAAGCAGGGTTTCTTTTCCCCTCCAGGAGAAAGCTCGTTTGTCCCATACTCGTGGACTAGACTCGTTACAGGGATCCCTGGGGAGCTGGCCACTTCTTAGTCCCTAGGTGCCATCTGATCTATCCCCGTCTTGTTTATTCAGGAGACCAGTTTCCTCTCTTGGTCAGAAATTTCAGGGACACAACCCTTTTTTTTTTTTCACTGCACGGGAGGAGGGAGCCACATTCATTAAATTTAAATGCCCACTTTCTAACTTATTCAAGCTGTCAGCTGTTCCTTCTTCAACCTCATGTTTTCCTAAGATCAGGCCTCCACAGAAAACCCTGCTTTTGTGGCATTTGGCTTTGCTTTTGCATACTTTAGCAAACTTCAGGAATCTGCTAACATCAACAAAATTATCTTCTATGGTTAATGTTTTATTATTTATTCATTCTAAGAAAGCTTCGTCTATTTCATTTAAGAAGAGAAATTCAAGGGACTGAATTATTTTAAGAGTAATTCTAAGTTGCACTATAACGCTTAACCTTGCTCTTCAAGATCTCAAATTCGGTGACCTTAGCTCTTCCACTAAAACCAGTGTTTGTACAAACTCTTTTAGTTAAAACATGTTAGTATTTGATAGATTTGCTGCTTTCTTGGCACGTCCTAAAAAGCAACAATTGAAATAATCAGGCAGAATGTAATATGTATTTTAAAAATAAGAGACAAAATAATACAACAAACCAGTCTGTAAAATTAGAGAATAATATGTTAGTTTAGCAACAGGGCAGACCGAGTTAAATAGAAGACTCACTTCATGTGTATTTACATCTGGTCACCTGTTGCCTGTTGTTTGCTAAGGTGCTATCCTCCAAGGAGTTGATGACGTTCCTTGGAAACATTAGCAGCAAGGTCAACATTATAAGCAATCCTAGGAATAGTTAAAAGGTTGTGTCATTTAATTAAAGTTAGGATTTGCCAAACGAACAAGAGCAAGCCATTAAGACAAATCTTAACAGTAATTTCTAATGGTAAAGATTTCTGTTACCTGACTCACAGAAATAAAAAAGTGGGGGATGGGGGGGTTATAAAGGCAATAAGATAGAAGGTAGGCCAAAATAGAAATGCCAGGTAGAGATGAAAGGAAGCACAATCCAAAAGCATCGTGTCCTTTCAGTCCTACGTGAACTCAAAGAACCCTTTCAATAGGTCTTTATAATGACCCTTAGAGACAGTGAAGGTTCGCTTGACTCATACTCATAAGTGAGTTGGAAGGGACTCCAGCTAACTCCCAGCTGTAATTCTGGCCAATCTCCCACCCACTCAGCTTTCCCCAGGGTAGCATCCCCTTCGGGAATGTAGACCTCCAGCCTCTGCTTTGAATTGCTCAGTGGCAGAATTCACAAGACCACTAAATCTTTTGTTGAACAGTTTTATTTATTTTTTTCTGATAGGGTCTTGCTCTGTTTCCCAGGCTGGAGTGCAGTGGCACAGTCTCAGCTCACTGCAGCCTCTGCCTGCCCAGCTCCAGTGATCCTCCCACTGCAGCCTCCCAAATAGCTGGGACTACAGGCCTGTCCTACTATGCCCACTAATTTTATTTATTTATTTATTTATTTATTTTTTGTAGAGATGGGATTTTGCCATGTTGCCCAGGCTGGTCTTGAGCTCCTGGACTTAAGTGATCTGCCCACCTCGGCCTCCCAAAGTGCTGGTATTACAGGTGTGATTGTTGAACAGTTTTAATCATTATTATGGGTTTTAAAAAATACTGCATGAGGTTGATCTCCATTTACGGCCACCTAAATTATATGTTCCTATCTAGCCACAACCTGGACATCAGAAAGTCTTTTCCAAATGATGTTGCCAGCCAAAATAGGTCTAAGAAAAAAATAGCTTTCCTATTTACAGTTCCAACTATGGAAAACCACATTCTTCTTTCTTCTACCTTTACTTTTCAAAAGGGAGCCCCTGAACCTGTTTTAATCTATCCACAAATACTACTGGGCATATTTATATTGTCGCTCTGGGCATTTGAAATAAGGCCATCAAAGTACTGTCCATAATTTGTCTTAGTCCAGGCTTGTCTATAACAAGCGCTTGGAAGCTAGAAATAGGAACCTGCTTCCAAGCAGCCATTTATTTCATCAATAAAACTGCATTAGATTACTCAGGCTGCTTATGAGCTCTACATCAGATGTGTTTCTGTAGAGAGAAAAACAATTATTTTTCTAATAGAACTTTCTTAGACACACAAAAGGTACATACAAAAGCCTGAAGATAATAGAACAAGTTTCTCTTACTGATTTAAATATTTGATTAACATTGACATTAATGAGATTTCAGTAGTCGTAGAGTAACATAAATGTAATTTTTTTCAGGTAATGCCTTTACAAACTACAACTTTCGATATCAGCCAGCTGCTCCTATCAAGAGTATCCCCTATTAATTTTTTGCATTTTTCAAGATGAGTAAAAGTAAACTAATTCCCAAGCTCTCTATTCAATCTCCTGTCCGTCATACCAACTTAAATGTTCAGTCCACACACCCACCTTTTAAGAAAGAAGACTTATGTCAGATTTCAAAAGACTCCTTGGAATCGGATTCAGAAAGCTCCACTCAAGCCATTATGTCCCAGCTTGAGTTTGATGATCAAATCCAGGATAACGATATGGAGCCCGACAGCTTAGACGAGGAAAGCCCTCTACGGGAAAGCCTGCATGAGGCGGAAGAGGAAGCAAGCACAAAAGCAGCTCAGATGGCTCGGGAGCAAAACCACCATAGCTGGGACAAGAGCACCAATAACAGGTAAGGAATTGGCTTGTGTAAGATAATAATGGGCTGTAAAATGTATTATTAAATAATTGCTGGTATCATTTCAAATGAGAGTAAGGGCAAGCTGCTGTAATGAGCGCCTTGCGATGTGTGTGAGACAGTTCTCTAAGCAGCCAAGGATAGCTGGTGCACCAGGTTTTTTCCATCTTCAGATTTTTCTTAATTAATAAGTGCAATGGGTATTAATAAGGGCATTTTCATTTCTCATACCATTTATCTCCTGTCCATATTCAAGTGTCTCCACACTAGGATCTCACCTGGGAAAAATTCCAGAAGCCTGGTAGAGAAAAGGATTTGGAGTCAGTTGGTCTTGATTTGGTGTAGGTGCTGCTGTTGAGTGTATAATTTGGAATCAGTCACTTAACTTTTTTTTTCACTTAAAAACATTTATATAGTATTGAATGTTTATAATAGAGATGGGATCTCACTATGTTGGCCAGGTTGGTCTTGAACTCCTAGCCTCAAGCAGTCCTCCCACTTCAGCCTCCCAAAGTGCTAGGATTGCAGGCACAAGCCACCATGCCTGACCCACTTAATTCTTTTTTTGGCTCACTTTTCCTCATCTGACAAATTACCTGACCTTCCTATCTCACAGGATTGCTATGAATGTCAATAAAGTACAAATAATTGGGGGTAGAATCTTACCTGGCCCATTCAGAGCTAGTAGAGGTCTACCTCCCAGGGCTTGTATGATCATATAAAGATTTAATCTAATAACCAGAATTTATGAGATTTGACTTTGTGCTATAAGCTACCAAAAAATGTAAGGGATTATAAAATGATGTGGTGATATTACTTTGTTACAATTGAGGCACTAATGATATGAGAGAGCACAGAAGAAGGCAAGAGGAAGTTTTAGTGTGCGGTGAAGTGCGTAGCGTCTGAAGCAGACCATCTGGGTTCAAATAGCAGCTCTGCCACTTACTAGCTGTATAACCTTAGCCAAGTCCGATTAATGTTTCAGTGCCTCAGTTTCTTCATCAGTAAAAATGGGATAATAACAATAGTTAACCAGTTATTATGAGGCTAAACTAAATATATATAAAGTGTCTAGAATAGTGACTGGCTCCTTATAAATTATATTGTGTTAGATTTTTTTTTGATGGGAGGGTGATGGAGTCTTGCTCTGTCACCAGGCTGTAGCGCAGTGGCTCCATCTTGGCTCACTGCACCCTCTGCCTCCCAGGTTCAAGTGATTCTCCTGCCTCAGCCTCCCGAGTAGCTGAATCTACAGGCGAATGCCACCATGCCCAGCTAATTTTTGCATTTTTAGTAGAGATGGGGTTCACCATGTTGGCCTGGATGGTCTCAATCTTTTGACCTTGTGATCTGTCTACCTTGGCCTCCCAAAGTGCTGGAATTACAGGAGTAAGCCACTGTGCCTGGCTGATTTTTTCTTTTAATTCGGGCTGAAATATATTTAAAGTTTATTGAAATATATTTAAAGTTTAGGCAGAGTCTTGAAAACAAGCTAAGATCTGGATTATAGAACAGAATGAGAGTGACATGTTTGTGGCACATTAGGGAGCCCAGCTGGATTGCAGAGGATTTGTTTTGAGTGTAGGGAAAGTAGACTGAGTATGGATCTGATTATAGGGGCCTTAAAAATGTGCTTATAGTATTGGAAGACGAATTTTCAGGTCTTGAAGTATAACCATCCTACCACAGATGAGGATATTGAGTCTTATACAACTCAAATGACTTGTCCTCTAGATACAGTCACTGCCAGGGATCATGTGGGAGACAGAAGTAGAGACCAGTCCTGAGTTTTTTCTTTCTTATCTTTCTTTTTCTGCCTTCCTTTCATCTTCCCCTCCCTTTTTTCCCCTGGGGATATCTAGTTGAATCAGTCTCATAAGTATTTTTTAGTGATATGTCACAGTAAAAGTGATAAGAGCTGTCACCAAGGTGCTGGAGGCAGAAGAGGCATGCAGGACAGCTTCAGAGAGACAGACACCCTTGACTGGACTGAGTTGGGAAAGCCAGGCAGAGAGAATACAGGTTCTTGGGGAGGGTGGTGAGATGCAGCAGTGTTTAAGGAAGATTATTCTGTAAGTTGGTGCGTTTTGAATGAGGGAGTAAACACACAATGGGGAAAGAGACTACTGGATGGATAGACAGTAATAACAGTGATATCACTTTTTAAAAGCCTGTCTTAGTTTCACTCAATTCTCCATCGCAATCTGGTAGGGAAGATGCTGCTTTTCCTATTTCGCAGATAAGGAAAATGAGGCTAGCAGAGATGAAGAAACTTGTCTAAGGTTATAGTGCTTGGAGGATGTCCTTGTCTTGTTACTCATGCTGTTTATTTTTAAATTATGAAAAAATTCTACCCTATAGAAAATTACAGAGAAAAATACAGTATGACCCTTATTGCCATATTTGTTTCAGACATATTTTTAAAATTCATACTTTATTACAGATAAAGTTTCCTTGTAGCCCCTTCTCAAACTCATTCCCCTTCCTTCCCCTTCAGAGGTAATCAATACATACTCTTACATGAGTATGCATCCTTCTCACCAATCTTCCATTCATTTATTTCATAGGTAATCTATAATTAGTAGATAAATATATATCTATTTATGGATGTATGATGCCCTTTTTATTCAGTCAACATGATGTTTTTGGCATTTTACAGTTATGCTTTTGAACTAAGACATGGTTTTGGTTGAATATTGATGAATATTTAGGGTTTTTCCAGTTTCTGTTATTTCAGACAGTGCTCTGTGCACGTCCCCGTATGCTTCCTTGGGTGTGCAGGCAGGAGTCTCCTTAGGGTATAAGTTCTCAGGAGCGGAATTGCTGGTTCATGGGAGACTGGACATCTTCAACTTCACCCATAAGTGCCTGCAAGTTACCAGTCCTCAGAATTACTCAGTCTTTTTAACCTTTGCCATTCTGATGGGTTCTAAAATCCTGTCTTATTATAGATTTAAATTACTTTTCTCTGATTACTTGTGAGCCTGAGAATCTTTTTACATGTTTTTAACCAAATGAGATAAATTTAGACATCCTCTTTGGCAACTGGTTGTTTTCATTTAACAGAATACTCGTGTGAATCTTGAGTATCTTTCTATAGAGTTGGCCTTCTGTATCATGGCTTTCACATCTGTGGATTCAATCAACCACAGATCAGAAATATTTGGGAAATAAATGGATGGTTGAATCTGTACTAAACATGTACAGAGACTATTTTTCATGTCTTTATATTCCCTAATAATATAGTATAACAACTATTTATAGGCCGGGCGAGGTGGCTCACACCTGTAATCCCAGCACTTTGGGAGGCTGAGGCCGGTAGACCATGAGGTCAGGAGTTCAAGACCAGCCTGGCCAAGATGGTGAAACCTTGTCTCTACTAAAAATACAAAAATTAGCCGGGCGAAGTGGCAGGCATCGGTAATCCCAGCTACTCAGGAGGCTGAGGCAGTAGAATCGCTTGAGGGAGGTGGAGGTTGCAGTGAGCTGGAGATCGTACCCCTGCACTCTAGCCTAGGTGACAGAGAAAGACTCCATCTAAAAAAACAAACAAACAAAAACAACAAAAACCCCAACTATTTGCATAGCATTTACATTGTATTGGATATTATAAATAATCTAGAGATAATTTAAAATATATAGGAGGACATGCATAGGCTATATGCAAATATTACCCCAATTTATAAAAGGGACTTGCCCATCCCTGGATTTTGGTATCGGCAGGGAGTCCTGGAACCACTCCCTCACGGATAACTAAGCGATGATTATATTTATATGTTCATAGTACATACTGTATATGGTACATAGTATTCTAGTATCTGGAGGTACCCTGATAAAATTTATTCAGTCACCACCCAAGGATGGACTTTGGGATGTTCCCAGTTTGTTTGTTTGGAGACAGAGTCTTGCTCTGTCATACAGGCTAGAGTGAAGTGGCACTATCTTGGCTCACTGTAATCTCCGCCTCCTGGGTTAAAATGATTCTCATGCCTCAGCCTCCCGAGTAGCTGGGATTACAGGTATGTGCCACAACCCTTGGCTGATTTTTTCTTCTTTTAGTAGAGATGGGGTCTTACCACGTTGCCCAGGCCGGTCTCGAACTCCTGAGCTCAGGCAGTCTGTGCACCTTGGCCTCCTAAAGTGCTAGGATTACAGGCTCCCCAGTTTTTGTTTTGTTTTGTTTTGTTTTAGCAAAATGACTGAAATTTTATATATATAAATAAAAGAATTGACAGAGTTTGGTGATAGATTAGATATGGGGATTGAAGGAACAAGAGAAGCCAAAGATGAAGGGTCCCTTTAACAATAGCTGGCATTTACAGAATGCTTCTCATGAGCCGGTTTCTGTGCTAAACATTTTACGTGTATTATCTCATTTAATTTTTATTGCAGCCCGGTAGATACTGTAATGATCCCATTTTGAAGGTTGCAAATGAAACTTTAAAAGTTTACATTATGCCCATTTATTGCATCTAATAAGTGGCAGAGCAGAAAACTCAGGCAGTCTGACTCCACGGCTCCAAACCCTGTTTTTATCCTGGCTCTTAAGAGATTTATAATCTCCTAGGTAATAAATGAGCGTAGTTTTAGTTATAGAAATGGGGCCACTGAAAAGGAAAAAATCTTTTGCAATGGATAGGTATTTTTGTCTGTACTTTTAAGATGATGAAACCAAGACAAGGATCCATTAGGTGACCTCGTTTCCCGTTGTTGAGTTGTTTTCTCCTTTTGTGCAGTGCTCAGGGACCTGACTTTAACCCTTGTTCTTACCAAAGACAGTTTAAATACCATCTAATATATTTCAAAATAAAGGATAATGCTTACAAAAATCAAAATTATGGTTAGATTCTTGGTTTTCTGATTCAGAGATCCTCAAATAATGCTTTTTTTTCTTCAGATTGATTTGCCTGGAAAATTTTTAACGATGAACTATAAACTCTAGGGTCAGAATAGGTTATAGCCCTAGTCATTGTTTGGTGATATAGTGCTTCATATACTGAACATTAGGATGACCAGTTCTCAAGTAAAAAGGAAAACAAAACTGAAGCATTTAGACAAACAATGCCTCAAAAATATTATTCAGGTGAGTGTTTCATTATTGGTCCCTTTCCCTGCCTCATGTTAGTCTTGGAAGCCTCTCCTAGGAATACTCTTGCTTGGATCTGAGTAGTTTATGAGCCATGAAATAGACAAGTAAATTGATCTCAGACTCTCAATATGAAATTCAAGTAGGCTTTCATTTCTGTAAAGTTGATGGCATTCTGGGAATTGTAGTTTAAAAAAAAATACTCAAAGCTTGCCTTAAAACCAAGGAAAATTTCTTTCTTCTTGCTTTTATGATCAATAATTTAAAAAGCTGCCTGACAAATCACTTGAGTCCTACACTTGTGTTTTTGTTGTTACTAGAACCTCCTCAAAGCAATTACTCCCTTGTATCTGACCAAAGTCAAGCCATAGTTCAATGTATATGGATGAGAGAAAACCTTTTACTTAATGGAATTTGGAGCAGCATTGACTATAGTAAGTAAATGAAGAGTAGAGAGGGGATCTTCACATGATAATCCTTAAACCCCACTCCAGAACTGGCCTTATGACACTCGGCACTCATGAAGAAAGAGGTCTGTGTAATTCCTAGAGCATTAGAAACAACCTCGTCAGTCCTGGGGACTTCTGAAACCTTGTATATTAAAAAAAAAATCAGAGAGCAGCCATATACTACTTTGTATGTGTGCTTAATAAGGTCTTGTTAACAGAAATATTCACTTAATTGGCTACCATTTGTAAAACTTTTTGCTTTATATATACAGTCTCATTTATCCTTACAAGAGCCCCTTGGATAGGCATTATTAACCCCATTTTGTAGGTAAGGATCTGAGAGCTGTATAGGTATATGTAGTTACTAGATAGTAGAGCCAGAAATTAAATTGACCTCTCTCCAAATGCCAAAGCCTGAGCCACTAATTACAGGTATCTAGCTAGGTAATCAAGGATTGAGCTGATAAAGGATTCTATTTCACTATCTAATAAAAATTAAAACTATGACAATTTCTATATAGATTAAACTGAATCCAGAGTAAATAGGCATGTAAAATGATAAAGTTTAGGAAAGTCATAAACATTTTTAGAGGATACTGCGTCCTCAGAGTAGATAGACATGAATTACGTTTTCCTTTGGGCTGTGAGGTCATGGTAGCCATTATTCTTCAGCACTTGACCTGGGAAACAAATGTTTTTATGCAGTGAGGTCTCCAGTGTTTTCCTCTCTGATCACCTCAAACCGTAGCCTCCACAAAAGGGCACATATTCTGTTTAAGAAACCACCTTGCATTAGAAATTAATAGGAGAGAGATAGGCACATGAGGAATTACTAGTTAAATTGAGTATTCAGAATTGTCTGAAAGTTAAAAAAAAAAAAAGGGGGACTCATAATAATCTGCATTTTGGTCTGGCGCGGGGGCTCACGCCTGTAATCCCAGCGTTTTGGGAGGGCAAGGTGGGTAGATCACCTGAGGTTAGGAGTTTGAGACCAGCCTGACCAATATGGTGAATACCCATCTCTAAATACTAAAAATACAAAAATTAGCCGGGTGTGGTGGCATGTACCTGTAGTCCCAGCCGCTTAGGAGGCTGCAGCAGGTGAATTGCTTGAACCCAGGAGGAGGAGATCGCACCATGAGCTAAGATTGCACCACTGCACTCCAGCCTGGGTGACAGAGCGAGACTCCCATCTCAAACAAACAAATAAAAATCTGCATTTTAATTGTTGTATATAATTGTTTCTCTCCGATGCTTTCATGTGTGTTGGTTCTGATTAATAATACAGAAGTCAGGTGAAGTATTGAATGATGACTTCTAGGGTTTGAAGAGTGGCATTGCATAACCCAGAGAGACCACAGGTAGAGAAAGACTGAGGGAAGACCAAAACTCAAGATTTTCATTTCCCCCAAATCTCCCAGGCTGTTTGTAGAATGCGTCGGAAATATTTAAGCTGAGACTAGACTGCTGTCTCTCCATAGGTGGTGTAGAGAATGTTTTCAAACTGGTTAGGAGATTAAAGAAGACATTTGAAGTTAGGTCTAAAATGCTAGGGCGATTGAGAACATTCTAGAAGCTTTCGGGAGTCAACTTTCATTCCCATTGGTCTCTAACAACATTCATCCACGTTGTGTTCTGTTGTCTTTTGTTAGATTTTCAATTTAAGACCAGTGTTTTGTCAGCCTTTTCCAATACATTACACTACCTGCCATGTTTAGAGGTTTCCATGCAGTATTCTGGGAGTAGCTACTAGCATTTATTTATTTATTTCTGATTACATGGCAATAGTTATATCAGAGGAGTGACTTTTTATTGCAGATATTAGTCATTTCTGTTTTCTGTTCATTCATTTACTGACAAACTATGCTTTAGTTACACTGCGACACACTCCTCAGAGCAGGCATGGTGCCATTGTAGCAGATGAGCAGTCATAGAGGGAAGCAAAGGGTGTGCATGGGCATGAATTGTAGCTATTAAAGGCCGAGCCCCTGCCAGAAATGCTACAGCCCTAGTGACTCCTGGGCTCGTTGCCTCCAGAGACAACCACTAGGTCCTTTCTAGGTTATTTCAAAACTGAGATGCATTATTGTGTTAAAGTAAGTACCTACATAGTGAGTTCAAAACCTCATAAAGTATGATTTAAATTTAAATCACCAAGAATGCTGTGAGTTTATCAAGAGGATCAAGAAGACTGTAACAGAATTACTAAAGGGATGCTTTAATTCGTGACCTTTGCCTCTTTATTTATTTCTACTCCCTGACAAGTTTGAAAATATATAAAACTTTGATTAATGTAACCTTTAAATATATGAAATTAAATGATTTTCCCAACACTTCCATATATTGCTAGGTTTTGGCTGATAGGCCCAATCCAACTAACAAAATAATGGATTATTAGAGGTGTTAAGGCTCCTAAAAGTCAGCCCATTCTCTTTTATTTATTGTACAGAGGAGGAACCTAAAACCTAGAGTGATGGAAAGACTTGCCCAAGTTCACATGGCTGGCTAGTGGCAAACCTTGGACTAGAACCCAGTTGTCAAGACCACTCCACTGCCTTATTATGATATAACAGCTGCCTTG
Source organism: Saimiri boliviensis (assembly GCF_048565385.1). Lineage (NCBI taxonomy): Eukaryota > Metazoa > Chordata > Mammalia > Primates > Cebidae > Saimiri > Saimiri boliviensis. The sequence goes on from NC_133454.1 coordinate 58,456,746, forward strand.
CAATTTTAATGCTGCTAAATCTGGCATTTAAAATATAAGAAATTTGGCCAGACACGGTGGCTCACACTTGTAATCCCAGCACTTTGGGAGGCCGAGGCAGGCGGATCATTTGAAGTCAGGAGTTCAAGACCAGCCTGGCCAACATGGTGAAACCCCATCTCCACTAAAAATACAAAAATTAGCTGGGCCTATAATCCCAGCTACTCGGGAGACTGAGGCACAGGAATCGCTTGAATCCGGAAGGCAGAAGTTGCAGTAATCTGAGGTCGTGCCATTGCACTCCAGCCTGGGAACAGGGTGAGACTCTGTCTCAAAATAAAAAAGAAGAAGAAGAAGAAGAAGAAACTCTACCTAAAGAAAGTATAAGCACCTGCACATTTTATAAATCTAGGTCTCTGTCTCTTGGCTATTATTTTGGAGAATGAAAAACAGCACTCAAGCCTTCCATGGAAAATGTCTAGCATTAGCATTGTAAGCTCTCATTGAATGAGACGAATTATGTTTCTAAATACTGTGTCATGCAACATTTCCCTTGTGAAGGTGCAGCCTTGATTTCACATGACATAATCTTAATAGAAGTGAGGTACTAGAATTTTACATTGCAATTACAACATGTCTTCTTTAGATAATTTATTTTCATTTAACTCACAGATTGTTCTTGAATCAAGACTGGTGCTATTAAGAACCCAGGAGAAATATCTGGTATTTTGCAGTCACAAATCTGTTATCAAAGAGAAAAAAAAGGACTTGGGTTGGAATTATCCAAATTACGTATTTTTATCAATAAAATTCACTAAATAACAATCTAGCTCCTTTAGTGTGATTCTGTAGGCAGCCTTTGACCTTCATTTCATTAAACCATCTTTTTTTTCTATTAAAATGCTTAAATTTTTAGCAAAATAAATGCCTGCATTAAATAAAATTTTCTGAATTGCAAATCACCTTCACAAAGCATTTCAGTATATTTGTGGAACCATTTTATTTCATATTTACAAAAGTGAATTTTTAATCTTTCAGATTTATTTCATTTTATTTACTTAAAAGCTCTTGATAAGAAGATTAAGGTGAGCATAGAATTCAGAAATCCTTGGAAACAGTGATCAGTTTTATAGTTCCTTAAAGAAGCATTAAAAACTTTACACTTAAACAAAAATTGAATTTCCTGTTCATATGCATAAAAGATTTAATGGCATATAAATTGGGAATAATTATTCTGTTTAAAAGGATTAAATTAAACCTAAATCAATAATAACATGTGCAGTTTCAATTTAACTGCCTACTTAAAATGAAGTGACAAATAAATAACAGCTAAATGATTAATAGCAATGCTTTTATTCACCTCCTCAACAGGCAAAATGGCCAGTTACTGAATATTTTATTGTGAGTGCAAAGGATGTTAATTGTACTAGAAACATGCTCTAATTTTAGTAATTTTTTGATTGAATACAATATTGAATATGAGGCTCTTCATTAAATGGAGATTTTATTTTATTTTGTTTGAAGTTATCACAGTAAGTACTCAAATATGGTCCATTAAAGCCAGCAAATATCATGGCATATGCATGTGAAACCGTCCCCCACTCCCTTCCTCTCTGCCTTCATTTCTAACCTAGGCATCTGAAGAGGAGACCCTGCATCTGTTGTCTGAGCGGTAACAAAAGAGTTGTGTACTCATTTTCTGTGTAACCTTTCTATCAAATGGGGAGGAAAAGAGGTGCATGTTTTGTGTGCAGATGATTACTGATGAAAAGGCACTTCACACTCATTTTGTCCCAGTGTGTTGACCTGGACCATGAAACACAATGGGGCTTCCAAGCACACAAGCTCAGTAAAATGGGGTTCTTCAGTATCATGTTCTATTTTGACCATTAGATTTGTTTTTGTGAAGTATTACAGCTTTCCAGGCTCATGATTTTGCAAAGCATAACCTCCTATTTGTCTCAACATATGGTTTCCATCCAGAGAGCGGAGAAAGAGGATGTTTTAAGATAGTCTTTTCAGGTGTAAATGGTGCGACATAATTAAAACTCTTATAAGAGCCACATCTTTAGGCTCTACCTTAATATATACACATTCTTAGAGTTTCTCTGATTCAAAAACATTTTTCTCAGCCAGAGCAACTCATTTCCTCTGGTATGTTTCTAAACCCTTTGTATTTTCTAGGTTCCACTTAAAACATCAGTCTTTTGTGTGGTGGGTGATATTGTTTCTATAGCCTTTTTTTTTTTTTTTTTTGGTCAGGGTCTCACTCTGTGGCCAGGCTAGAGTACAGTGGCACGATCTCGGCTCCTGGATGCAAGTGATTCTCCTGCCTCAGCCTCCCAAGTAGCTGGGATTACAGGCGTGTGCCACTATGCCCAGATAATTTTTGTATTTTAGTAGAGACAGGGTTTCACCATGTTGGCCAGGCTTGTCTTGATCTCCTGACCTTGTGATCCGCCTGCCTCTGCCTTCCAAAGTATTGGGATTATAGGTGCCAGCCACTGAGCGGGGCCTACAGCCATTTAAGAATGGAAATTTGGCCGGGCACGGTGGCTCAAGCCTGTAACCCCAGCACTTTGGGAGGCCGAGGCGGGTGGATCACGAGGTCGAGAGATCAAGACCATTCTGGTCAACATGGTGAAACCCCGTCTCTACTAAAAATACAAAAAATTAGCTGGGCATGGTGGCACGTGCCTGTAATCTCAGCTACTCAGGAGGCTGAGGCAGGAGAATTGCCTGAACCCAGGAGGCGGAGGTTGCGGTGAGCCGAGATCGCGCCATTGCACTCCAGCCTGGGTAACAAGAGCGAAACTCCGTCTCAAAAAAAAAAAAAAAAAAAAAAAAGAATGGAAATTTGCTGAGGCTGGAAATTACAGCTTTTTCAGAAGGTCTAAAATAATTTAATTATCCCAGTTTTACCTTATTTGTCATCTTTAGCAATTGTTAAAATGTTTCATCTTGTGAAAGTACTGACCTTTCTTATTGCCATTTCCAAATTGTGGTTTGGCCATTCTCCACTGTGCCTAAGTCATGATTAAAAACTGGATTTTTAAAGATGGATGTTAATTCTTTCAGGCCACTAGGGTACCACTTAGTGTATCACAAGACAACTTCGTGCCCTGGAAATAAGCCCTGGGGAGAGAAGAATCCCTCAAGATTCATCACCAGAAGTATAATACATAACAACGGTGTTATGTCATGGGGACTGAATGTGACACACAGCAAGCAAGGCTAGTGCTGGAGCTCTCTGATACGTGCTTCCACAGCTGGTCCTCACGGAACCCTTATTCTGTGATAGGGACATAGTTCTATGCATTTAGATGTATTAATTCTTATAATCCTCTCAATAACACTATTGTGTTGGGAAAGGAGGAGCCGCTTATTTCAAGAAGTTCTTCATTATAACATGTGAACTAAAAACTCAAAATGACAATTCAGCAAGGCATGACAGTTTTGGCTTTTTGTTGCAGTTTTTGACTTTATATCAAATCAAAGAAATCTGGGTCCACATTAAGTAAATTAACATTAGGGGGGGCCATTAGTTTGTTTACCCAGAATAAAATTATGCCCTCTGTAAACGGGAATATCAAATAGCATAAAAAGCCTAGGTGATTTACATTTTCTTTTTGATTAGAGGATTACATATACTGTACTCAAGGAAGGAAAAATCTCTGTCATTTAGCTTTTGAAGATCAAAGAGGCTATTAAATATGCCGTATTACCAGCTTTTTTTTTTTTTTTTTTTTTTTTTTTGGTTAAGACTGGGGATGCTTTACAAATTAAGATTGTCATGGGGAAAAGGGAGACTTTATTTTGGGTCACATGAACTGAGTATAGACTAGCTCGCTTTTCTCAGGCAGGACCATATGCTTAACCTTTTATTCAAATAGGCCCCTCCTGCAGGGTCAAGTGCATTCTGACCTATCAACCGAGCTTCATGTCAGAGCTGACAAACAAGAGGCTGTGAACCTTTCAGTGAGCCGTGCATGATCTGGTCTGATTTGAAGCCTCGGGGATCTTTCTGTAGTACATTAGATACATTCTACAAAGACAAAATGAAGTAAAAAGCAAAATCACTGAAAAGAAGAATGAATCTATATAGGTATTCAGTCGAGATAAAACCTTGCTTTCCCCCAAAAAGGAGCAGTCTGAAGCAAACGTTGTCTAGGCAACAATTCACAGTTTTCTTTCTAAACAGCCAGATGTCTATATAGTCATGCATTGCCTGACAACAGGGGTATAGTCTGAGAAATTCATCCTTAGGTGATTTCGTCATTGTGGGAACATCATAGAGTGCACTTATACAAACCTAGGTAGTGGAGCCTACTACACACCAGGCTGTGTGGGATAGCCTATTGCTCCTAGGCTACAAATTTGTACAGTGTGTTACTTCACTAAACACTGGAGGGAATTGTAATACAATGGTAAGTATTTGTGCATCTAAACATAGAAAAGGTACCACAAAAATACAACATAAAAGTTATTTAAATGGCACACCTATGTCGGCACTGACCATGAATGGAGGTTGTAGGACTGTACGTTTCTCTGGGTGAGGCAGTGAGTGAGCGGGGAGCGAATTTCAAGGCCAAGGACATTACTGTATGCTACTGTGGACTTTATAAACACTGTACAATTAGACCCTTCTAAATGTATTTTTTATTGTTGTTTTGTTTTTTTGAGACTGAGTTTAGCTCTGTCACCCAGGCTGGAGGGCGGTGGCATGATCTTGACTCACTGCAACCTCTGTCTCCTGGGTTTAAGCGATGCTCATGCCTCAGCCTCCCAAGTAGCTGGGATTACAGGCACCCGCCACCACGCCCAGCTAATTTTTGTATTTTTGGTACAGACGGGGTTTCACCATGTTGGCCAGACTGGTCTTGAACTCCTGACCTCAGGTGATCCACCCACCTTGGCCTCCCAAAATGCTGAGATTACAGGCATGAGCCACCGTGCCCAGCCTCTAAATTTATTTTTTTTAATATTTCTTCGTTAATAAATTGACCTTAGCTACTTTAACTTTTTACTTTATGAACTTTTAATTTTTTTAACTTTTTAACTCTGGTAATAACGTAGCTTAAAACACAAATAACGTTGTACAGCTGTATAAAAATTTCTTATATCCTTATTCAATAAGCTTTTTTCTATTAAATATTTTAAAACTTTTTTGTTTAAAACACATGCACATTAGTCTAGGCCTAAACAGGATTAGGATCATCAGTATCACTGTCTTCCAGTGTCCATTCTCTGTCTCACTGGAAGGTCTTCAGGGCAGATAACACATATGGAGCTGTCATCTCCTAGGATAACAATGCCTTCTTCTGGAATCCCTCCTGAAGGACCTGCCTGAGGCTGTTTCACAGTTAACGTTTTAAAAAATAAGTTGGAGTGCACTCTAAAATAATGATAAACAATTTAGTATAGTGGTTGGTTATGGTGGCTCACACCCATAATCCCAAAACTTTGGGAAGCTGAGGTGAGTGGATCACAGGAGGCCAGGAGATCAACATGGTAAAACCTCGTCTGTACTAAAAATAAAAAAATAAAAATAAATAGCCAGGCATGTTAATACACACTGAGGCACGAGAATCTCTTGAACTCAGGAGGCAGAGGTTGCAGTGATCCAAGATCACACTATTGCACTCCAGCCTGAGCGAAAGAGCAAAATCTTGTCTCGAAAATATATATATATATATATATATATATATATATGGCATAGTATATTAGTCTGTTCTTGCATTGCTACAAAGGAATACCTGAGACTGGATAATTTATTTTTATTTTTATTTTTTTTTGAGACGGAGTTTCGCACTTGTTACCCAGGCTGGAGTGCAATGGCGCAATCTCGGCTCACCGCAACCTCCACCTCCTGGGTTCAGGCAATTCTCCTGCCTCAGCCTCCTGAGTAGCTGGGATTACAGGCACTCACCACCTAATTTTTTATATTTATAGTAGAGACGGGGTTTCACAATGTTGATCAGGTTGGTCTCGATCTCTTGACCTCGTGATCCACCCGCCTCGGCCTCCCAAAGTGCTGGGATTACAGGCTTGAGACACCGCGCCCGGCGTTGGATAATTTATTTTTAAAAAAAGAAGTTTAACTGGCTCACAGTTCTGCAGACTCTACAGGAAGCATGATTCTGGCATCTGCTTGGCTTCTGGGGAAACCTCAGGAAACTCACAATCATGGCAAAAGGCAAAGAGGAAGCAGGCCTTTTATGGTAGGAGCAGGACCGAGAGAGGGTGGGGAGCTGCTATACATTCTTAAACAACCAGATCTCACTATAATTCACTCACTACTCAGTACCAAGGAGGGATGGTGCTAAGCCATTCATGAGAACTCTGTCCCCATGATCCAGTCACCACCTACCAGGCCCTACCTGCAACATTGGGGATTATAGTTCGACATGAGATTTGGGTGGGGGCACAGGTCCAAACCATATCATATAGTGAATACAAAGGCCAGTAACATAGTTGTTGATTATCATTATTAAGGATTATGTGCTGTACATACTTGTATGTGCTATCCTTTTAAAGGACTGGCAGTGCGTAGGTTTGTTTATACGAGCAGCACCACAAACGTGAGCAACACGTTTGCTGTAGTCAAAGGGCTACAGCATCACTAGGTGATAGGAAATTTTCAACTCCATTACAGTCTCGTAGGACCTCAGCGTACATGTGGCTTGTCCTTGACCAAAGCATTGTTCGTCAGTGTATGAAATATACTGCCAGCCAAAGTGTGACACACAGTTTTATCTTCACCAGCTGAAATACTGAGTCATTGTTGGTGTACACAAGTAACTGCATTCATTGACCCACAGTGATTATTAGTTTAGCATTATAGACATTTTTCAGTTGTTTTCTGACACTTAGAACTATTATCCCCCATTTTTATTCCATATTTAAATGAACTTGGATAATTAAGGCCTTTTGCCCTTGTGTGTAGTGTGTGGGTCTAATTTGGGCCTGGGATCTGTCTTTATGTTTATTAATTATTTGTTTATCTTAAGAGACAGGGTCTTACCCTGTCTTCCCAGGCTGCAGTGCAATGTCGTGATTATAGCTCACTGTAGCCTCTAAATCCTTAGCTCAAGCAATCCTCCTGCCTCAGCTCCCTGAGTAACTTTGACTACAAGTATGACCATACCCAGCTAATTTTGAAAAAAAAATTGTTGTAAAGATGGGATCTCAATGTGTTGCCCAGGCTGGTTTTGAACTTCTTGCTTCAAGCAATCCTCCTGCCTCAGCTTCCCAAAGTGTTGGGATTACAGGTATGAGCTTCTGCACCCTGCTGGGATTTGTGTTTAACATACAGATAATAAAAGGAAAATTATAGAAAAAAAGACTGAGATTGATTTCAAATGAAATGATCAACTGACTATAATGAGTGAATTTATTGTGAATAAGGACTTGATATTTCTTTTCTGCTTTGGGCAGGCAACAACCAATAGAAGACAAATATTCAGGCCTCCGCTATGATCCCAACTGGAAGAGTAAAAAGGAGGAAGGGCAGCTGCTACCTGTGGAAGCATTGCCCGAGTCTACGGATAGTTCTTTAGAAAATCTGCCTTTGGTTCCCCTCTACCCTTCCAAGGAGACTTCAATGGAACTCTCAGGGGAAAAAGGAGAGCAGAAAGAGAGTTCACAGAGTTTAGCTTCTTTACTTGGTAGTGAGTTTTTAAGCCCCGGCTATGAGCATAGTGCTCGTCGCAGCAAGCCGTTTTCAGAGCTGAGCGACAGTGACCTGGAAGAGAAGTCGAGCAGCCTTTCTCAGTCCGTGAAGAGCTCAAGTTCACATAACGAGGTTTTCCTGCTGGGATCACGTGGCCCTCGGCGAAGGAAGTCCAAACAATATTTTGTGGAAAAAAACAAGCTGACTTTGGGATTATCCACTCCTAAAATGGACTCTTATCTTCAACTTCACAATAAAAAAAGAGGGGAATCTCACACAGAACAGGTACGTTGCGGCTACTTTAAAAAATGTCTTCTGAAACATTAAACTAAAATTTGCATTTGTTTGAAAAGTCTAGATATCACTTCTTTCAGGATGACGATGTCATAGCAGCCACCTGGTTGGCTAAAACAAACGCTTCCACAGCATGCCCTGTATGTTCCCCTTGTTGTGGAAGGAGGGGAATTATACCATAAATTCTTATGCCCAAAATAAAAGCCATCAATGGTTTACAGTATAATCGCTACAAGTCAATTATTGCTGTCAGTTATTAAATCAAACCTTGCTGTAACTGTTACAAGTAATTATAAATCCATTGCTATGTCAATTATTATATCCAAAATTCTCCATTCGAAGAAATCTAGAACTTTTTTAAACTGTGTTTTCCAAACGATAAAATACAGAACTTAAGCATTTGATTTCCTGTGTCGATTACCTTTATTACTAGTCATAGCAGTGATTTTCAACCCTGTTAAATGCCCTAGCACATTGTGGGTAACATGGCACAGGCCCCAGCTCACATACAGAAGCGATTCTCAACTCAGATTCTATATACAAATTAGGAGGCCGGGGAGTGGGTAGGGTATACCATAAGGTGTTTGTTTTTTTAAATCTTCGGCTGTTTCTATAACCCCCACTGAAAGTCACCACATCGTTTTTATGGTCCTGTGTAAATGATATGATTAAACATTAGTCTGTTTATTTATAAAATTGGGACCATAATAAATGCCTTCTCTTCCTCATCAGGTTATTTTGAGAGTAAATTCTCTGCCACATGATGGATTCAAAACCTTTTGGAGTCAGTAAACTTAGTTCTATTTCACTGGTGGACATAAAGATCTTATCACCCACCTCCTATGGATATGTCCATGGATACAGGATAAGAGTGGGTTTGGAGTAGTAGAATCCACCACTATTATTGGAAAAAGAGCTTGAGACTTATCATCTGCTAATGTGAGGTCATTTTCAAATACAAAGGAGAGGTTATTATGTTAAATGTGGTTGCCCTTAGACCTATTCCAAATTCCAATTGGTATTTTTTCACATACTCTAATCTGTTCTAACCTCTAAGCATTTTCTAATGGAATGAAATAGATGAGATGGATGAACATTTGTGGTTTTTCTTTATTCAGAGACTCACTTTTTTTGTCTTAAAGAATTATGTCTGGTGGCTGGGCATGTTGGCTCATAATCCCAGCACTTTGGGAGGTCGAGGTGGGAGGATCACTTGAGGCCATGAGTTCAAGACCAGCCTGGCCAATATGGTAAAACTCCATCCATACCAAAAATAGAAAAATTAACCGGGTGTGGTGATGTACACCTGTAATCCCAGATACTAGGGAGGCTGAGGCACAAGAATTGCTTGAACCTGGTAGGCGGAGGTTGCAGTGAGCTGAGATGGTGCCACTGCACTCCAGCCTAGGTGAGACTCTGTCTCAAAATAAATAAATAAAATGGCCGGGCGCGGTGGCTCAAGCCTGTAATCCCAGCACTTTGGGAGGCCGAGGCGGGTGGATCACGAGGTCAAGAGATCGAGACCATCCTGGTCAACATGATGAGACCCCGTCTCTACTAAAAATACAAAAAAATCAGCTGGGCATGGTGGCGCCTGCCTGTAATCCCAGCTACTCAGGAGGCTGAGGCAGGAGAATTGCCTAAACCCAGGAGGCGGAGGTTGCGGTGAGCCGAGATCGCGCCATTGCACTCCAGCCGGGTAACAAGAGCGAAACTCCGTCTCAAATAAATAAATAAATAAATAAATAAATAAATAAATAAATAAATAAAAATAAAAAAATAATTATGTCTGGTGAGCTTTGGGCTTAAAAATATTTTTGGCTGGGCGCCTGTAATCCCAGCACTTTGGGAGGCCGAGGCAGATGGATCACCTGAGGTCAGGAGTTCAAGACCAGCCTGACCAACATGGTGAAACCCTGTACTAAAAATGTTTTTAAAAATAGCTGAGCCTAGTGGTGGATGCCTGTAATACCAGCTACTTGGGAGGCTGAGGTAGGAGAATCGCTTGAACCCAGGAGGCAGAGGGTGCAGTGAGCCAAAATTGCATCACTGCACTCCAGCCTGGGCAACAACAACAAAAACTCCATCTCAAAAACAAAAAAAAATAAAAATAACTAAATAAAAATTTAAAAAAGAATCGTATCACATCTTTGCCATTGTAACTTATATGAAATTTTGAATTTTGCTTGATTGCTCATTTAAAAATGTAAATAAATTCAACAGTTCAGTATCTTTGAAAAAAAAGTTTTTTTGAGACAGCGTCCGGCCTTTCACCCAAGCTGGAGTGCTCAGGTGAAAGCAGGATCATAGCTCACTATAGCCTCGATCTCTTGGGCTCAAGCAATCTTCCTGCCTCAGCCTCAGCAAGTAGATGGGACCACAGGCATGCGCCACCACATCTAGCTAAATTTTTTAAAAATGTCTTTGTAAAGATGGGGCTCTCATCATGTTACCCAGGCTGACCTTAAACTCCTGGGCTCAAATGATCCTCACGCCTTGGCCTCCCAAAGTGTTAGGATTACAGAAATGAGCCACCATACCTGACCTGAAAAATATTTATAGCAAGTAATTTATTTCAAACTAGGACAATATTTTTCATTACTAAAAAGTGTTCTTAAAAGAGCTGATCCGAAAGGAGAACATTTGGGGGTTTTCTTCATTCAGAAACTCTCTTTTTAGTCTGAGGTCAAAAGAAATAGTTATATTTCCAGCAGTAATCAGGAAGAATATTTATTATGAACTCTTTAATTGTTGATTTCTTAATTGCTAGGTTTGTTAGTAGTTATACGTTAATTTACTTAACAATATTAGGGTGTATTGTTGGTGATTCCACAGCTTAGTTTTCTTTTCGTTGTGCCATGGAGGAAACTTTCTTTTCTTTTTTTTTTTTTTTTTTTTTTTTTTTGAGACAGAATTTTGCTCCTGCTGCCCAGGCTGAGGGGCAATGGCACAATTTCGGCTCACCACAAGCTCCGCCTCTTGGGTTCAAGCAATTCTCCTGCCTCAGCCTCCTGAGTAGCCAGAATTACAGGCATGTACCACCATGCAAGGATAATTTTGTATTTTTAGTAGAGATGGGGTTTCTCCATTTTGGTCAGGCTGGTCTCAGACTCCCGACCTCAGGTGATCCGCCCACCTCGGCCTCCCAAAGTGCTGGGATTACAGGCATAAGCCACCACACCTGGGCTGAGAAAATTTTCTCTAAGGTGTTATATTACTCTCTGAAGGGGCCATTGACTTTCTCTACCACTTTCTCCAGGTTCAAATGTCTAAGGGCTAATTGTATTTAAAATAGTTCCTTCATCATTTTCCAACATATTTGTCCTTCTTGCTCCTATTATTTTTTTTAAGAGATTAGTCCTTTTTTTTTTTTTTTTTTGAGATGGGGTCTTGCTATGTTGCTGGAGTGTAGTTGTTATGCAAGATTCAATCATCACACACTGCAGCCTTGAACTTCTTGGCTCGAGTGATCCTCCTGCCTCAGCCACCTGAGTGGGACTGTAGGTGTGCACCACTGACCTGGCTTCCTATTCTTTTAAAAAGTATAGAAATGACTTTGACCTAACCATGACATAATGATATGTGTAACTTATTTTAGTGAATTCTAGTGAGTAGCAAAAATGATGTGTTGCTTTGGAAACAGTATTCATATGTAGATGTGTGTGGATCTCTCCTCCCGATTCAGATTTTATGTTCCCTATGGGCAGGAGCTAGGGTTTGGGCTCATTTTTAATCTTCATAGTCACTAGCCTAACACACTGTAAAGGCTGAATAAATATAAGGGAAATTAAAAATGTTGTAAAATGTAGTTATAAGTTAATTTACTAAACAATATTAGGGTGTATTGTGATTCTGCAGCTTAATTTTCTTTTTGTTGTGCCATGGAGGAAACTTTCTCTTTTCTTTTCTTTTTTTTTTTTTTTTTTTTTTTTTTTTTTGAGATGGAGTTTTGCTCTTGCTGCCCAGGCTGGAGTACAATGGCATGATTTTGGCTCACCACAACGTCTGCTTCCTGGGTTCAAGTGATCACCTTCCATCACCTCCAGACTGTCTATTCTTTATTATAACTTGAAGTTTATATGGGGTAAATGGCATTTCTGGAGCAGTAGTTTGCAAACCTGGCTGGATATCAAAATCACCTGAGAATTTTTAAAAGTTTTTTTTTTTTTTCCTCACTCAGACCAGTTTATATTTCTGAGAACCTGAGCATCAGTTTTCCTTTTTTTTTTTTTTTTAAAGCTCTTTGAGTATTTCTAATGTGAAGCCAACTTTGAGAAGCACTGTTCTAGACTAGCGCAGCGGTTCTCAGCCTTGGATTTACATTGGAATCATCTGGAGAATTTAAAAAGCACTGAAATTCCAATTCAGGTCATCCAAGCTGCGCTCTAAATATGGGGAGTCCGCCACATTCCCCAAGTGTTTCTAATATTTAGCTGAGATTGAGAATCGCTGATCTAGAGCAGTGGTTCTCAAATATTAGTGGGCACCAGAATCATCTGGAGGACTTCTTTAAAAAGCTTTCTGGACCTTGCCCCCTGAAATCTGATTCAGCAGGTATAGCGTGGGGCCCAGGGATTTGACTTTTCTGTATGGGCCCAGGTGATACTGCCACTGCTATCAGGTCTACACTTTTGAGAACCACTAGCCTTTTGCTTCTCACGACTTACCAAAGTGCTTATGAACCACTTCAGACTCTCGTTAAAACACAGATTGTGATCCAGTAGGGCTGGGGTGAGACACAGTGTGCATTTCTAACAAGTTCCCAGGAGATGCAAGGCTGCTGGTTCATGGGCCACATTTCAATTAGCAGGGGCTAGACCAGAGAACACAAATGTTTTATCAAAATCTAAAAGTCAAAGTTGTGTAAGTCATTATCTACAGAGCATTGATGTTTTCCATGGCTGATAGGATTATTCAGTTGATTTGTGGACAGGAGGTGGGAAGCTGGGGTATCAAGTGTGGAGGTTCTTTGTTTGTTTTGTTTTGTTTTTTGTTTGAGACAAGTGTCTCACTCTGTTGCAAAGGCTGGAGTACAGTGGCATCTCAGCTCACTGCAGCCTCCACTTCCTACCACCACGCCTGGCTAGTTTTTGTATTTTTTGGTAGAGATTTTAGGAAATCCTTGAAGTCAGTAAGAAAAAGACCAAATTCTAAGGAAAAATACACAGAATTTATAAATGAACAATCTGTGAATAAGCAAGGATAATAAAGAAAGCTCCAGGCTGGGCACAGTGGCACACTCCTGTAATCCCAGCACTTTGGGAAGCCGGGGTGGGCAGATCACCTGAGGTCAGGAGTTTGAGACCAGCCTGACCAACATGGAGAAACCCCATCTCTACTAAAAATACAAAATTAGCCAGCCATGGTGGCGCATGACTGTAATCCCCGCTACTTGGGAAGCTGAGGCAGGAGAATCGCTTGAACCTGGGAAGCGGAAGTTGCAGTGAGCAAGAGCGAAACGCCATCTCAAAAAAAAAAAAAAAGCAAGCTCTGGAAATTAAGATTAATGAGCGGAGCAATCTGTGAATTGTTCATTTAAACTTTTTGTGTATTTTTCTTTGTTAATAAAAGTTAACAAAGAAAAATTAATATATATGGCTGTTTCACATATGAGAAGTTACCCAACTCAGTTGATAAGAGAAACGCAAATTAATACTATAATGAGATTCTGTTTTTCAACTATAATTAAACTATCAAAATTGTATAAATGTAATGACCCTGTGGGCAAAAACGTACAGTCGAGCTGGTGAGAGAATAAATTAGTATAACCAGTATTGAGGACAATTTGTTAATGTCTGCTTAAAACACAAATGTACTCCTTGAGAAAGTAAAACATAATGGCTAAGGGTATGGACTCTGGAGCCAGGTTAGTTGGCACTGCTACATGCTAGCTGTCTGACCCTCTGCAAGTTACTAAACCTCTTTGTTCCTCAGTTTCCCTATCTTTAAAATGAGAACAATAATAGGACTTACCTCATAGGCATATTAAGAAGATTAAGTAAATGAATCGGACCTAGTGCAGTGGCTCATTCCTGTAAACCCAGCACTTTGGGAGGCCGATCACTTGAGGTGAGGAGTTTGTGACCAGCCTGGCCAACATGGTGAAACCCCATCTCTACTAAAAAATACAAAAATTAGCCAGGTGTGGAGGTGGGCATCTGCAATCCTAGGTACTTGGGAGGCTGAGGCAGGAGAATCGCTTGAACTCAGGAGGCAGAGGTTGCAGTGAGCTAAGATTGCACTGTTGCACTCCAGCCTGGGCAACAGATTCAGTCTCAAAAAATAAAGCCGGGCACAGTGGCTCAAGCCTGTAATCCCAGCGCTTTGGGAGGCCGAGGCAGGTGGATCACGAGATCAAGAGATCGAGACCATCCTGGTCAACATGGTGAAACCCCGTCTCTACTAAAAATACAACAAAATTAGCTGGGCATGGTGGCGCATGCCTGTAGTCCCAGCTACTCAGGAGGCTGAGGCAGGAGAATTGCCTGAACCCAGGAGGCGGAGGTTGCGGTTAGCCGAGATTGCGCCATTGCACTCCAGCCTGGGTAACAAGAGTGAAACTCCGTCTCAAAAAAAAATTAAATAAATAAATAAATAAATAAATACGTTAATGTATAGAGATTGCTAAGATCAGTGCCTGGCCCATAGCAAGTATATAGTATACATATAAGTATAAAAGTGTTCAAAATTATTATTTTTATTTGACCCAACACATTTCACTCCTAGGAATTTATCCTAGATATTTGTGTGCAGTTTCGAAATCACACTTGTACAAAATTGTTCATTTCTGCCTTATTTGTAATAGCAAAAGATTGGAAACCACCCAAATAGCTGTCATTTGGGGAATAAATAAGTTATGGTACATCCATATGGTAGAGTACACTGTAGCCATTTAAAAAAAAAAAAAAGGACACTCTCCATGAACTATGAGGGATAACTTACCAGGATTTATTGTTAAGAAAGAAATTCAAGGTGCAGAACAGTAATGTGTTATGTTAAAGGCAGAGAAGGGCCAGGCATGGTGGCTCACGCCTGTAATCCCAGCACTTTGGGAGGCCGAGGCAGGTGAATCACTTGAGGTCAGAAGTTTGAGACCAGCCTGGCCAATGGCAAAACTCTGTCTCTGCTAAAAATACAAAAATTAGCTGTGAGTTACGGTGGGTGCCTGTAATCCCAGCTACTAGGCGTATGAGAATTGCTTGAGCTTGGGAGGGGGAGGTTGCCGTGAACTGAGATTGCAACACTTCAGCCTGGGCGACAGAGTGAGACTCTGTCTCCAAAAATAAAAAAAAAGTAAAAAAGGGGAATAAAAATACATATTGTATTTGTATGGCATTCATAAGAAATTGTGGAAGGCGATAAAAGTAGCTAATTGTAAGGGGTGGAGGGGGAATGGGTGGGAGCACAACTTTGTACTATATACCTTTTCAAATCTCTTAATTTTGAGCCATGCTTATGTATTACCTTTGAAAAATTAAAATGGAAAAAAGCAACAAAAATAGGAGACATTTGTAATATAAATTTTGTAGTAACCCATAGAACTTCACACCCCCGATTGCTCACCCCCTAAATTGCATTTTATGCTTGTAATTAATGGCTTAAGGTAGAACTATTGATTTTTAAAGTAAATTGTTCTGCAGTCTGTCATTTTGCATAGATCTCCTGATTGTACATTAAAAACATTGGAAAAATCACCTTTGAATAATACATGACAAAATTTTAATCACATAATGTGTGAAGCAAGGAACCAATGGAAAAACCAACACACACTAGAGGGCACCTGAGGATCACGGTCAGGCAGTAACTTTGCTGTGAATAATCAGTTCCTACTTTTATTCATGATTTTGTTCATTAGCCTAAAATATTTGTCTGAAACTCCTTCTACTTTGAGTCTATTTGTAATACACCGTTAAAGAAAACTGTGTTTTGAAAAATGAACTACCTTTCTATCTTGATTCTAATGTTAAAGGTTAATGAAGGTGAAATTTAGTATGGGTTCAGAAGAGTTAGAAATGCTTTACACTTGTTACTCGACTCTTTCCTTGTAATTTCTTAGAAAGAAATTACAGATAGTTTACAGTGATACGGTTACTGAATGGACTATAATCAAGAAAATATAAAGGCACAAACAATTCACATTCCTATCTTCGATTAACACATCTTTGTGGCTGTTGCTGAGACAGCACGTCAGTCAGCCAACATTTACTGAGCACCAAATACGTATTAAATATTAGGTACTCTTCTCAATGCTGGGATATAACAGAAAACAAGACAGGCAGAGCTCCCATCTTGAAGGAGTTTACATTCCAGTCATATGACAAAGAACAATGTAACAAAGTGATTTTAGATACTGATAATACTTCAAAAGAAATGGAATAAACTGTATTTAAGAAAGTAGTGAGAGGGAATAAAGTCCTTTATTTAATAAAGTAATGACATTAATAAGTAAACTGGGGATCTGGGGTGATGGCTCATGCCTGTAATCCCAGCACTTTCAGAGGCTGGGGCAGGTGGATCACCTGAGGTCAGGAGTTCAAGACCAGCCTGGCCAACATGGTGAAACCTTGTCTATACTAAAAATACAAAACCTAGCTGGGCGTTGTGGTGTGTGCCTGTAATCACACCTACTCGGGAGGCTGAGGTGTGAGAATCGCTTGAACCTGGGAGGCAGAGGCTGCAGTGAGCTGAGATCTTGCCACTGCACTCCAGACTCCCTCTCAAAAAAATAAAAATAAAATAAAATAATAAACTCGAATGTCTAGGCAGGTGCTTGGAGAATGTCTCTCTGAGGACGTATCATTCGCGTGGAGATGCAGATGGGTGAGAAAGAGAAAAGCATGCAAGATCCAGAGGAAGAGCTTTGGTGTTCCCCATCCTTGGTAGCACCATTCTTGCTAGGGAACAACAAAATATTGTGGAAAATAAAACCCAAACAAAATACTGATTTGAGAGTCAAACAATCAAAGAGGAAATCCTGGCTCTTCAGTATAGCCCATATTAGCTCAACCTCATCTCCACCAAAAAATACAAAAATTAGCTGGCTGTGATGGGGCACACCTATAGTCCAGCTACTCCGGAGGCTGAGGCAGAAGGATCACTTAAGCCGGGAGGCCCAGGCTGCAGTGAGTGGATCTCGCCACTGCACTCCATCCTGGGTAACAGAGTAAGACCCTGTGTCCAAAGAAGAGAAAACAAGTAAAATTTAAAAATAAATAAAAATAAACCTTACCTTCCTTGTCCGTATATGGGGTCAGTTTCTGCCTTGGAGGGCTATTTGAAGAATGTATGCAGAGCTACCGATTCAGGGCAGACACTCAGAGAAGGGAAGCTATTATTATCACTAGGCATTCTTTACCCATGGGAGAAGATTCCACCCAGGAAAGAGGCCCTTCTAATCAACTTTCTCTTTTCTTCAGCCTGCATTGCCTCAAAATGAAAGAGTTATTACTTCAGACAGAGTAAAGACAAAGTGTAGCCAAAACAGTAATGTCTACATGCCCTAGTAGGCCATTGGATGGTGAGACTCTCAGAAGACTGCCTGCAAAGGGGACCTATCCAGGCACATCTCACTCTTGCCATGCTGTCTCCTGAGTGTCCCCAGTCAATCAAACACTGTCCTAGGGATTACAGAGCCTTACAATCTTGTATGCAACTAGTTGACAGTATTTAACAATTGCATGTGGTCTCAGATACTGTTTCAAATATTCACACTTTATGGCTCGGTGCGGGGGCTCACACATGTAATCCCAGCACTTTAGGAGGCCAAGGCGGGTAGATCATGACGTCAGGAGATGGAGTCCATCCTGGCCAATATGGTAAAACCCCTTCTCTAGTAAAATACAAAAAACTAGCCGGGTGTGATGGTACATGCCTATAGTCCCAGCTACTTGGGTGGCTGAGGCAGGGGAATCGCTTGAACCCGGGAGGCGGAGGTTACAGTGAGCCGAGATGGTGCCACTGCACTCCAGTCTGGTGACAGAGCAAGACTCCGTCTCTAAATAAATAAATAAAATATATACACATACACTTTACAATAAGGAATTTATTAATAATTCTGGATTCTATATTTGATACTTTGGTTTTTAAGTACAATTTCTTAGGGTAATTCTTTCAACATTGCTTAATGTGATGCCTTGTGACTGTCAAGATAAAATTCAAACTCTCAGAGTGGTACGAAAGGCCCTTCTCGACCTGGCTCCTTCCTGCTCCTGTAGCCTCATCCTTCATCCCTCCCCACTTGTGTCCTATACCCTGGTCATAATCTAGGAACAGTGCCCAGACCCAGCATTTCCTCTGGCCCCTTCTTTGTTCATCTAATGGGCTACTCTTCCCTGGCTTGTTTCCTGAGGAAAAGCTTACCCTCCTTTAAGACTCCGCTCATATGTCTCTGCCTTTGTAAAGGCTTTCTGAACATCCTTCTTCCTCTGCCTCCCTCATTCCAGAACATCTGCTGCAGAACCTAAAGCCCCGCCCTGCCCTGTCTTCATCATGTAAAGATGACTGTCTGCTCCTTAAGATCACGAGCCTGTTCATTTTTGAATTCCCAGATCCTACAGCAAGCACAAGCTAAATACTTGATAAAGAAATGTAATTTTAAATTATTTTTATTTTTTTTAGATGGAGTCTTGCTCTGTCGCCAGGCTATAGTGCTGTGGTGCAATCTCAGCTCACCGCAACCTCCGACTCCCTGGTTCAAGTGATTCTCTTGCCTCAGCCTCCCAAGTAGCTGGGATTACAGGCACATACCAACACACCCGGCTAATTTTTGTATGTTTAGTAGACATGAGGTTTCACTATGTTGGCCAGGATGGTCTCGATCTCCTGACCTCATGCTCTGCCCGCCTCAGCCTTCCAAAATGCTAAGATTACAGGCGTGAGCCACTGCACCTGGCCAAAATGTAATTTTTAAATACTTATTCTTTGATCCAAAATTTCATTGCTTTCAAAATGAAAAAAAAAAAAAAGCAGAGAGGGGATTAACATGAATTTATGCTCTTAAACACTGGAATTTGAAGTCAAAAGACCTGATTTTAGTCCCATTTGGAACCATTTATTATTTTGGCAAATTATAATCTTACTGAGCCTTATTCTTGCTCATTAAAGTAAAATTACAAATGTTTGCCTTATACCACAGACTCAGGATTATTGAGATGATCAAATGAGATATGCTATGTGAAAGCTTTTTATAATCTTATAGCCCTATATAAATATGTTACATTTATTATTGAATGCTTGGTTTAAAGTTATGGGTTGGGAGTGGTCTTTTGACTTCAAATTCCAGTGTTTAGCAGTACAAGTTTGAGACCAGCCTGGCCAATGTGGTAAAACCCCATCTCTACTAAAAATACAAAAATTAACTGGGTGTGATGGCAGGTGCCTATAGTCCCAGCTACTCAGGAGGCTGAGGGAGGAGGATAATCCCTTGAAACCAGGAGGTGGAGGTTGCAGTGAGCTGAGGTTGTGCCATTGCACTCCAGCCTGGGCGGCAGAACAAGACTCCGTTTCAAAAAAAAAAAATTTACAGTCAGTCTCCTACTGTGTAACACCACCAGCTAAAGGATATATTGCTTTTTTTCATAGTTTTAAATTTATTGAAACTTTTGGTTGTCTATAAGAGTAAGCTTTGCCTTTAAATTGTGGTCATCTTTTTATAATTATATTGGGCTAGAAACAGAATTCTTTTCTTATAGGATTCTACCGGATTGGTGGTGCTTTTGAGTCCTAACTATCCTATTACACGTGTAAAAATTATTCTTCTACAGAGTAGGAACTCTGTAGATGTTCATCGATTGATACATTTTCTTATTTTGCCCTCTGCTATTACCACAAGAGCACTTACTTATGACAGCATAATTTCAATTGAACTTTATGATTTTTTTCAATACAAGCCATTTTTAAGGCCTCTTTCTTGTGTGCACTGTCCAGCACTTAGCTGCTTAAACTACCAATTTGTATGATCTATAGAGTGACACTTCATTAATTTGACATTATTGAAGAGAGATCCATAAGAAAAAAAATTTCCAGATAACTAGAGCATGCCCCTTTGAAAACCAGAAATTTAACATAAATGTCTATCATTTTTATCATTTTGGGGGATAGTTTTCAAAATGTACCTAGTGTACCTAAGAATTCCGTGCTGCCCTACGCAGGTCACATTGCAGCGTTCTGTAGTAAAGCAGGAAGCTGTAGCAATGTGATCGCTTCTTTGCCTCTTTGTTAAATGACCCAGACTGCTATGAGTCCACGAGCGTTTCCTGCTGCTGCCTGTATCTGCTCTTAAGGAGCTTATGGCCGAATGGGAAGCAGACGTGTAAACAGTCAATATCAAGTGAAAACTGCTGTGCTAGTATCAGATAAGGTCCCAAAGAACCTGGAAGAAAGGTGCCTAACTGTTCCGGGAAGTCAGAGAGGGCTTCACACAAGAGGCAGTCATGGAACTGATTCTTTAAAATGAATAAGGGTATTTTTTTGTTTTTATTTATGGTTGTTTATTTTTTGAGACAGAGTCTCGCTCTGTCACCAGGCTGGAGTACAGTGGCGAGATCTTGGCTCACTGCAGCCTCCACCTCCTGAGTTCAAGCAATTCTCCTACCTCAGCCTCCTGAGTAGCTGGGACTACAGGTGCGTGCCACCACGCCCAACTAATTTTTCCTGTATTTTTAGTAAAGACAGGTTTTCACCATGTTGGCCAGATGGTCTCAATCTCTTGACCTCATGATCTGCCTGCCTTGGCCTCCCAAAGTGCTGGGATTACAGGCATGAGCCACCGCACCCAGCCAGATTATCTAATCTTTAAATAAATTTCATAATTTTAACAACAGGTACAATAGGAATAAATGGGTTTGGGAACGAATGTAAAAGACACTTGGTAAACATACAACTCAACAAGTGGAAGTAGAAGTACCAAGGTTGTACTAGAGAGAACCTAGCAGCCGTAAGCATTTAGCCATGGCCTCAGGATATCTCAAGACTAGAGAATGTCACTTAATCCAGTGAGTTAGTTAAGGATAAAGTGGATAGTGCTGTAGGTGTATGTGGCTAGATTGTGAGGATGAGAATACGGGTATTTAGGTTAGAGAAATTGGCAGATGCCTTTCATGCAGGCCCTTGTCTGTCATTTTAAGCATCAGCATCACCTGGGAACTTAATACAAGGACAAATTCTTGGGCCCCATCCCAGGCCTCTGAGTCAGAAACTCTGGGGTGAGGTCCAGCAATCTGTGTTTGAACAATCCAAGTGATTTTGATACACGCTCAAATTTTAAAACCACTGTGCTAAAGTGTTAGGCTTTCCTCTAAGTCATGGGAATTCATTGAAGGATTTTAGTAATGGAGCAATTTCAGTGTAATATGTGAGCTTTGTGGCAAATGATTTTTTTAAAAAATCTCTAATAAGACCATTTAGAGGTCACACTTACATATTCTTAGTTTGTTATGGAGAGTTTAGATTGCTGGATAATCAACCTTCCTGTAAGTTATATGAGATATTCCTAAAAATCTCTCTCACATTCTTGAAAATGGCCAATTACATTATTCATTTAGCATATATTTATTTATTTATTTTGTTCTACTTATTTATTTACTTTGGAGACACAGTCTCACTTTGTCACCCAGATTGGAGAGCAGAGGCGCCATCTCAGCTCACTGCAACCTCTGCCTCCCAAATCCAAATGACCCTCATGCCTCAGTATCCCAAGTAGCTGGGATTACAGGCATGAGCCACCACACCTAGCTAATTTTTATATTTTTAGTAGAGACAGGGTTTTGCCGTATTGGCCAAGCTGGTCTTGAACTCCTGGTTTCAAGTAATCTGCCCACCTCAGCCTCCCAAAGAGCTGGGATTACATGTGTGAGCCATTGCATCTGGCCTACCATATATTTATTGAGAGCTAATTATGTGTCAAACATTGTCATAGATGCTTAGGATACATCCCTGAACAAAAACAGACAAAAATCCCAGGCCTCATGAGGAAGGAGATGGACAACAGACTAAACAGATAAATTAGAGCATTGGTGCATGATAAGTTCTATATATTAAGGAGGTAAGGAGAGAAATAAAGCTAGGCAGAACTAGTAAGGATTGCTGAGTTGGTGGGAAATCACAACTTTAAATGGGCCATGAGGCAGGGTCTCCCTGAAAAAGATATGGAGGAGGTGAGAGGGCATGCATGCAAATATTTGGAGAAAGAGGATTTCTGGAAGAGGGAGTAGCAAAAGCAAATTTCAGGGCCTGAAGCTGTGAACAAGGCAGAGTGGAATGGAAGATGAAGCTGTAGTTTCTACCCTAGTTTGCAACAGCCAGCTACCTGGCTTTAAAATAAACCACACATCTAACCTGATAACCAGGTAGACTTTATGTATTCTGATACAAATGCAAGTTCAGTGAGCAACCTAGATTGATATTTTCATGCTGTCGTATTAATTGACCATCTAGATGCCAGACATATCCAGAGCATAGCACAGGTAAGTCGTACCCCTAGAGCTATACAGCAAGGCAGCCTTGCACATGGTCCCTCCTTTTTCCTGCCTTCCTGGAATTTACAGTCTAGATTGGGGGCGGTGGGGGAGACAATTACCAGGGTGATATTTGTTACAAAAGGAAAGTACAGGGTACTAAGGCCATGCATTCAAATGCAGCTATTGTAGCCACCTCTAGGGTGGCAGGGAAAGCTTCCTGGAATAAGTTATAGTTCAGCCAAGGCTGTACAGTGAATGGGATCGGTCAGAATAAGTGAAGTGGGCCAGGCGCAGTGGCTCACATCTATAATCCCAGCACTCTGGGAGGCTCAGGTGGGTGGATCACTTGAGATCAGGAGTTTGGGACCACCCTGGGTAACATGGTGAAACCCTGCCTCTACTAAAAATACAACAATTAGCTGGGCATGGTGGTGCACACCTGTAATCCTAGCTACTTGGTAGGCTGAGGCAGCAGAATCACTTGAACCTGGGAGGCGGAGGTTGCAGTGAGCCAAGATCGTGCTACTGCACTCCAGCCTGGGCAGCAGAAAGAGACTCTGTCTCAAAAAAAAGAGTAAGTGAAAGGCACAAAAAATTCCCTAAATAAGTGAATTTCCAGGCAAAGAATGACCTATGCAAAGACCTAGAGACAGAAATGGCCTATGCAAAGACCTAGAGACAATCGTGCCCCTGGTGCATCAATAAAACTGAAAGGTACAGCAGGAAGAGAACAAGGGGCCGTGATGAAGAAGTAGACAGGAACAGTAGACAGGCCATAGGGCCTTATACATCTTTGAAGACTGAGGGTAATGGAAAAGTATTGAAGGGTTTTTAAGCAGGTGACCGACCATTAGCTTGGGGGGTTTTTTAAAGTTCAGGTATCTTATACTGAAAATGAATGTAGAAAAAAATACATTCAAAGGTTTCATGGCCAGGCATGGTGGCTCACATCTGTAGTCCCAGTACTATGGGAGGCTGAGGTGGGTGGATACCTGAGGTCAGGAGTTCAAAACCAGCCTGGCTAACATGGCAAAACCCCATCTGCACTAAAAACACGAAGAAAAGAAGTTTCAGTGTCATCCAGTTGTCACTGAGCATGTGCACGCTAAATACGTTACGAAGTTATCTGTAGGAATGGAGAATACGGCCAACAGCAGAGCCAAAACAGTTCATGTATTTTGCCTCTAAACAGCTGAATAATACAAACCTTTGGATAATGGAAACTGCTGTGTTAAATATCAGGGTTGCAGCCTCACGATGGCAGACTGGCAGACAATTTCTGTCATCGCACCTCTGCCTCTTTTGCTGGCTGTGTATAAACACAGGCGGCAGCAGTGCTGGCGTGAGCAGGTGTGAATAGACGCACAGCAAGGTATATTAGAAATAGGGCAGAGAAGTAAATACTTCAGATCACTCCTTAGCCAAGTTAATGGAGAAATGCTCACTGAATCCAGTATTATGCCTGGAAGCAAGGGATTGAATAAAATAGGTGTTGGAATGATGGTAAGCAAATACTACATTAAAAAATCAACTCTATTTAGTTTGGATACGTGCTAGTTGTCAATACTATCAAAGAAAGAGAGTAACAAAGAACCCAATAAATTAATATGGGACGCCCCACAACATCTAAACATAAGGTCAGTAGTTAAAACAGAATATAAAAGAAAAAAGAGGCAAAACCTCCCCTGATTGCAGAACTTAACAGTAACGTCCTTATTTAAACATGTTTCAGTGTGTGTTTACATGGATTCACTGACTCACAGCTCTTGGTAAAGCATCAACTTTTTTTTTTTTTTTTTTTTTTTTTTTTTTTTTTTTTTGTAGTGCAGTCTGATTCTCTAAGAACCTGATGAGTTTCTTTGAGCAAGAAGTAGCAGCCCAATCTAGCTCAGCTGTACTCAATCTGAGTTGCTTTCCTACCTACAAACCCTCACTTCAAAGCAAGGAACATAATGTACAATTTTTTAATGGCTCTAGACCCAGGCACTCAGCCGCTCTGCTCTGCGCCTTACCTCAGTGTAAACACCTCATCAAGATTGCCTGCGCTTCAACAATAGCAGCCAAATGCAATTCGAGAACCACAAGCCTTTGAAGTCCTCCCTGCAAAGGCCGGTTTTCTAGTCTGGGATAATGACAAGCCATGATTGCTGTCTTTGTTGTATCTTTTCAGTAGAGAAGCAATTATAGGCCCCAATTTAACAGAATAGACATTACACAGCTTATGATGCTCAAAATGCAATTTCATTTGACCATTTTCTCAATTTGATTGGTATTAATAGAATGGTTCACAAAAAAAAAAAAAAAAATAGCTGGCAGAGGTTGTGTCCCATTCCACTTTCAAAGAGATAATGTAGAAGTATGCTTTACTTACCCAGGGATCTCACTGGGGTGATTCAGCCACTGAGTTCTACCAAAACAGCCTGTGGAGGGAAATAGTGAATATCCTACATTTTATGGAAGAGGAAGCACGGGACACTGTATTTTTAATTTGCAAACTTTTCACCAGTGCTACATAAGAGATTCCATCGTTGTCAATCAAACAGTATCAACAGACCTGAATTAACTAAACAAAGTCCCCTTTATTTCTTAGTCATTCATAAAAGTCAGGGAATCAGCATCCTCATGGCAGATCTGTGAAAGAGTTCAACTTTTTTTCCCAGGCTCCAGATGACAGTTGGTCTGAGTCATCCCCACTTTGAGGTTTGCAAAGGATTATTTCCTTGCCTGCTAAGTCTGCTTAGTTAGGTTTTTTTACTCTTGACCTTCATTTCTCTTCTAGGACAGAGTTGATTTTTCTTTTATTTTTGTTTTTTATTTTTCTTATTTCTTCACCCAACATGCCACATCAGATTTTTCTTTTAAATGAGTCGTGTTTCTGGCGAACATCATAGTCATATAGGATTGAAACCTTTGCTATAATGTTGAGAAAAGTTGTGAAATCTAATACTTTTATAATGAACTAGTGTTTTATCTTGAACTAGCATTGTGAGAGGGACTGAGGGAGAAATATGAGAAATGGTGGGTATAGTGGCTTACGCCTGTAATCCCAGTGCTTTGGGAGGCCGAGGCAGGCCGATCACTTGAGTCCATTAGTCTGAGACCAACCTAGGCAACATGGTGAAACCCTGTCTCTATTAAAAATACAAAAATTAGCTGGGCATGGTGGCACATGCCTGTAGTACCAGCAACTTGGGAGGCTGAGGCAGAAGAACCACTTCAGCCCAGGAGGCAGAGGTTGCAGTGAGCCAAGATCATGCCACTGCACTGCAGCCTGAGCCACAGAGCAAGACCTGGTCAAAAAAGAAAGAGAGAGAGAGAGAGAGAAAGAAAAGGAAAGAAAGAGGGAGAGAGAAAGAAAGAAATATGAGAAATAGTTCCTGACCTCGAGCAGCAGCATTTATAGTCCTAAGCTTTTCATTTCAGCACAAGTTGAACTGTTTCATGATGCGAAGTTTTCCATTTGCAGTGTAGGTGAATCATTCAAAACCTGGTGGTTACTTCCATTTGTAATCAGAAGAATTCCATGATCAAATAATCCACTTTTGTGTCATGTTTTAGGAATGAAATTTCAAGCACAAAAATGTTGAGAATTTTTCATTTTTTCCCACTTTCAGATCAACCTTTAAGTATTTTAATTTTCATCCCATCTATCTGCCCTCTCTCTATACATAAGTACTACAATTGTGATAGTGACTTTAGTAGAGTTAATAGAGATAGTTCAGGTAGAAATAAGGTTATACCCAAAATAAAAGAAACAAAATGTTGTCTTTGTCCAGGGAAGCCATATTGAGTGGTAAGGAATGAAGATATCTTCATTGTCAAAGAGTTATTCATCGCTTAATATTTAACACATGTTTTACCTCTTTCTGCATTGAATACAAGTCTGAAGTCAAAGTAAACAGCAGAGGGGAGGTCTGAACACAAACAGGACAGATCCCAAAACCCAAGTTCTTCCTAGTTGTACACCTTGCTGCTTCTCGACTACGCAGCCCACCAGAGGAAATGTAATAAGATGCATGTAAAGTGCTAATCTAAATTTTAAAACTAATTACATCAGTTCAGAAGGGAGAGACTCGACAGCATTTACAGGCAGTGGAGCAGAGAGTAGGCAGAAGGAGGCTGACCTGAGTAATGCAGCACAGGAGGCTGAGACAGATCCTCTGAATAAGAGGACACTCGCCGGGCGCGGTGGCTCAAGCCTGTAATCCCAGCACTTTGGGAGGCCGAGATGGGTGGATCACGAGGTCAAGAGATCGAGAAACCCCGTCTATACTAAAAATACAAAAAATTAGCTGGGCATGGTGGTGCATGCCTGTAATCCCAGCTACTCAGGAGGCTGAGGCAGGAGAATTGCCTGAACCCAGGAGGCGGAGGTTGCGGTGAGCCGAGATCGTGCCATTGCACTCCAGTGTGGGTAACAAGAGTGAAACTCGATCTCAAAAAAAAAAAAAAAAAAAAAAAAAAGCACACTCATGGGAGACCAGAGTCAGCTTCTACCCGCGGAGAGCTGTTGTCTGAAGAAAGGATTAGCCTGTTCTGTGTTATTGTTATTCCAGAGGGCAGAGGGATAGAAAATAAGAAAGACATAGATCTGCTCATATAAGGAAGAGCTTTCTGGCATTTAGTTTGCTCAGTTTGGGAGCAATATGTTCATCATGCATGAAACAGATTTCTTTTCTCCTTATCAACTCATAGAAGATCTTTAAACATATACTAATACTGACAAACAGGTAAGTCTTGCCAGGAGATGAATGAATTTAGGCAGATAGAGAGTAAACATCTACCAGGGGTGGTGTGGATGTACCTGAGGTTGAACTGGATTGTCTCCAGAATCTTTTCCAGCATTAAGGTTGCATAACTTTAAGTTTGCTTCCTGCCATACATCCTGATGGCTAGAATGCCACATAGCCAGACACTAATTTCGTGATTTAAAACAGGTAACTAATGGAGGCAATGAAGGGCTCTTAAATAATTTAGGGACCTAAATCCTGTGTAGCTGCCTGCATTCGTGGTTCCCAAACTTGGATACAGATTAGACCCACCTAGAGGGCTTTTTTAAATTATTCATTTGAATAGTAGATAGGAAACTTTTAAAATATATTGATATCTGGGGCCACCCCCAGAGCTTATTATTTAATGGATTTGAGGTGGGATCAGGGCATTTGTATTTTTTTTTAAATTTCCTCGGTTTTCCTAATATCTAACTAAAGTTGAGAACCACTGACCTTCTGTTATTCAAATTATCTGAGTACCAAAACTACTAATTGTGCAGGTCTAGGATAACTCACTTTCTAATAAGTGAGTTAGCAAAATAGTTGCATGTGCAGGCTCTGGAGATAGACTACCCAGCTCTTCTACTTACTAGCTGTTAATCCTGGGCAAATTACTTAACCTCTCCGTATCTTTGTTTTCTCATCTGCAAAAAGGGGGTAATAACATATGCATACCTAATAAGGTTGTTGTGAGGATTACCTGAGAACATTGCATGCTAAGGGCCTAGGACAGATGCTGGCACACTGTGAGCATTCCGTGCGTAGAAAACATTGTTGGATTCATCTTGGAGTATAGTGTTATTTCATGGTGTTTCTAATGGCATGATTAAACTTTACTTGCTGCATCCAGTTCGGATAACTATTTTAAAATTGGGTCCCCTGAGTATGTATTGAGCATGTAAAGTAAATAATAGTTTGACCTTAAAGCACCAGTTTTCTCTTCCTGCCTGACAGAGAAAACATTGTTTATTCCCATTCTGCCTGGGAACAATCCAGGTCCCTGAGGACTGATGGGGTGAATCCTTGAAATGAACTGAAAGTAAAACCTAGCCCAGCAGGACCGTTTTCTAGAGTGCACAGACTTGAGCCCCATGGCTCTAAGACTAAAGTGAATCCAGTTAACATGCTCTATGTGTTTTATCTACCTAGATCTCCTACCCCATCAAAGCAACAGAAAAGACATCTATACAGAATGCCAAGGAAATTGAAAATGCTGCCATCGATCCTGAAGACAAATGGCATCAAAGAGCACAACAGCTAAAGGTTACCTGCTAGATTGCGTTTTAAGTGTGTTTCAAGCGATACTGCTGAATATAAGTAATGATCGTGACTGAGTTCTTATTACTTAAGGGTTTATTTTTATGTCTGAGAATGACTACCCACCTTCCTATGGGTGAGACTGGCTTCTGCTCAGAGGAGCCATTGCCTGCTCAGCCAGCCAACCCTACCTGTTTTTCCAAGGATTCTGTTTGCTGGAAGAAAATAATCATACCACACTTTAAACATACTGAGTTAAAACCCCACACAGAAGGAAGGCATGGGGACTGGGCACGGTAGGTGGCTCATGCCTGTAATCCCAGAACTTTGGGAGGCCAAGGAGGGCAGATTATGAGGTCAGGAGCTTGAAACCAGCCTGACCAACATGGTGAAACCCCATCTCTACTAAAAATACATAAATTAGCCAGGTATGGTGGTGCACACCTGTAATCCCAGCTACTCAGGAGGCTGAGACAGGAGAATTGCTTGAACCTGGAAGGCAGAGGTTGCACTGAGCCAAGGTTGCACCACTGCACTCCAGCCTGGGCAACAAAGCGAGACTTCATCTGAAAAAAAAAAAAAAGGAAAGAAAAAGAAGGGAGACATGGAAAGACATGCAGGAAAAATCACAGTTCCCAAGAATTGTCCAATTCTGTGCTACTTTCAAGTGTGATTCCTTTTGGAGTTGGCAGTTACTTATTATTCCAGATGATGGGGACACTATTTCTAAAAAAACAAAATGGATGGGAATTCCCAGAGCCTCAATTCTCCACACTGGTTTTCTAGAAGAAACAGAAAAAGGCCAGGCATAGTGGCTCACACCGGTATTCCCAGCACTTTGGGAGGCCAAGACAGGTGGATCACCTGAGGTCAGGAGTTCGAGATCAGCTTGGCCAACATGGTGAAACCCTGTCTCTACTAAAAATACAAAAATTATCCAGGCATGATGGTGCTCACCTGTAGTCCCAGCTACATGGGAGGCTGAGGCAGGAGAATTGCTTGAACCTGGGAGGTGGAGGTTGCAATGAGCTGAGATCACGGCACTGTACTCCAGCCTAGGTGACAGAACGAGACACCATTTCAAAAAAAAAAAAAAAAAAAAAGAAAGGAAAGAAAAGAAACAGAAAAAGCACTGTAAGCTGAGGGTCAATGTGGAGCCCACCTTGGACCAAGTTTTATCCCTGCTAAGAAGAGATGAGTCCTTTGAAATTACTGAGCTTATAGAGCCTGTTGACACCAGTTAAAACTAAGTACAGTGATAATCATAGTAATAAAAATAGTAAGTTTTATCCCAGCTTCAGGGAGGTTACAAAGAAGGGACAGCCCAAATCATCTCTTTTCCTCCCCGGTGGCCTCCAGGCCGCTCTTAAGAGTTGCAAAAAAAGAAATAAAAAGTCATTCACCCAGAGCTTCCTGAAAGTTGATGCCAGTGAGGCCACACCTAGAAGCTGAGAGGATGGGGACTGAAATGGCTCATAGCAGTGGGGTGTACAGGACAGGATCCACTCCCAGACCTGACAGAGAGCCAGGGGAGCTTGGTCAACAGGAACCAGGACAAAGGAAATACCTTAAGGCTTGCCATGCATTATGGGTAATGGCTGGGTCACAGGAGATGAATTTCTGGGCCTCAACCTGCTATTTACTTGATGCATGACTAGACAAACCTCAACTTTTTCAAAGCCTTAAGTTTCTTCTTTATTAAACAAAGGATTAGCCTAAATGGTCTTTAAGGTCCATCACAGCTGCAAAATGCTAGAATTCTATGACCATGTATTTCTAGTTATTTAAATTACTATAGAAAATACATTTGAAGCATGTAAGATTATTGTAACCTGTAGCTTTCATAATTGTCACTAAGGAAAACCATAGGATTCTCAGCTAATGATAAAATGATCATTAGGTAAAAAGCTTTGCCCAGTGGCAATATCATAACTAGTGCAGTTTATACAAGGTACATTTATTGCTAACTGAAAACTTTGCCTAATACCCACCATGAAAACTTGAAATATAGTTGGCATTGGCAATTTTTGATAGTCTCTATGGAGACTGAAAAAAATAATAATAATCAAGGTAAAATCACAGTGCTTGATTTATGGCATGACCTTTGACAGAGGCAGTAAAACTTTTGTATGGAAGAAATTCAGAAGAAAGCCAAAAGAAGCTGGGCACAGTGGCTCACGCCTGTAATGCCAGCACTTTGGGAGGCAGAGGTGGGGAGATCACCTGAGGTTGGGAGTTCAAGACCAGCCTGACCAACATGTAGAAACCCATCTTTACTAAAAATACAAAATTAGCCAGGCATGGTGGTGCATGCTTGTAATCCCAGCTACTCGGGACGCTGAGGCAGTATAATCGCTTGAACTTGGGAGGCAGAGGTTGCAGTGAGCCGCGATCACACCATTGCACTTCATACTGGGCAACAGGAGTGAAAGTCCATCTTGGGCGGGGGGGAAAGAAAGTCAAAAGAATGCTTCTTATTCTCTGTGTATACTGTAATTAATGTGCTTATAACCCATTCCTGAATGAAGACATTGCGGAGCAAAACATCTAAAGAGTGTTAGATCTAAAATGACAATAACAACGAATGGCCTAAGGGATGTTTTCCATTCTTTAGGTGGAAAGAATTTGTGAACTGCCCAGCACTCTGGTACACAGACACTTCAGGCTGCCTTTCTTTTTCCTCTTCAACTACCCTAGTCCAATGCCCTCTTTTTAGTGCTCCCTCAAGGGCTACCTCTGCATGGAGATTCCCAGCCTCTCCCACCCCACTCCTCTGCCCTCAGTTCCTGCTGTGTCTATTGTCTGGACCACTGGCTCAGGGGCTGCCATATTTGGCCAGTCTCATTAGCTGCTACCTGTATTTCTTTCTTTCTTTTTCTTTTTTGAGACAGTGTATCACTCTTTTTGCCCATGCTGGAGTGCAGTGGCAGGATCTCGGCTCACTGCAACCTCTACCTCCCAGGTTCAAGTGATTCTCCTGCCTCAGCCTCCCAAGTAGCCAAGACTACAAGACACCATGTCCGGCTAATTTATTTATTTTTAGTAGAGACTAAAAATAGGTTTCACTATGTTGGTCAGGCTGGTCTCACACTCCTGACCTCAGGTGATCCACCTGCCTTGGCCTCCCAAAGTGCTGGGATTACAGGCATGAGTCACCGAGCCTGTGTTTCTTTTGTACCTACTATACTACAAGAACTTTAAAGGTACTGATTGTATTTTTCTCTACATCACCTACCACAATGCTTTGCCCAAGGCTGATACTCAATAAATATTTACTGACTGATTAAAGAAACATTAAAGATCACGGGCCAGGCACAGTGGCTCATGCGTATAATCCTATTGCTTTGGAAGGCCAAAGAGGGAAGACTGCTAGAGGCCAGGAATTCAATGTTATAGATGTCACTGTACTCCAGCCTGGGCAATAGAGCAAGACTCTGTCTCTAAAAAATACAAAATACAGATAAAAAGATTATTTAGTATATCTTCAAGGGAAAATAGGCCTTGTTTGAAATTTCTTTCTTGAAAGATGACTTTCAAAGTTTCATAAACCTACCCTAACAACAATAACCCTCACTAATGCAAAATATCTTTATGCAAAATCAAAATATTTCACACAGCAAATATTTATTGAGTATCTATTACATTTTAGGCACTGTGGATTAGATGCCTGGCCCAAAAGGATATGGTTTAAAGAAAAAAAGCAAACAAACAACAAAAATTCTTTAAAATAGTAAGCAAAACTTGAAGAAAGGTGGTTTTTTTGTTTTTGTTTTTTTTGTTTTTTGTTTTTTTGTGTGTGTGAAGTGGTACCTCCTCTCCAGGAGTTCAGCACTTTAGTGAGAATACAGTTATGTAATCATTATAATGCAGTAATATGGACGTGAGCACAAAATGCAGTGGAACTAAAAGTGCACCTAATTCTGCCCTAGGAAGACAGAGAAATACCCCCCATAGGAGTCAGTATCTCAGCTGCCCCTAGAAGGACAAATGCGGGCAAAGGTGTGAAAGCAGAAGGAGGAATGAGGAACCATGACAGCTCCCGCTGCTGTTTGTATGGTCTAGGGAGGGAAAAGTTGACATAGTTGGTAAGTGCTGCTGTCTGCCTTATGTATCCCAGGACTCAGACGGTGCTGTGGCGAAGACACTGTTCTAATCTAAGCAGGTACCAGCAGTGAGGTGCTGTGCAAGGGGCATTACACCCGCAGCTCACACATATGGAAGGCTCCATGGCTCGGAAAAACTAAATACCAAAAATGCAAACAATAATAATTACATACATGTAGATAGATGCATGTTTGTGTGTTTATGTGTGGAGTGATGGAGAAAATGATGAAATGTGACCCAATGTTTCAAATTGTTCAATCTGGATAAAAATCTTTTAGAGTTGGCCAGGCGCGGTGGCTCAAGCTTGTAATCCCAGCACTTTGGGAGGCCGAGGCGGGTGGATCACGAGGTCAAGAGATCGAGACCATCCTGGTCAACATGGTGAAACCCCGTCTCTACTAAAAATACAAAAATTAGCTGGGCATGGTGGTGCGTGCCTGTAATCCCAGCTACTCAGGAGGCTGAGGCAGGAGAATTGCCTGAACCCAGGAGGCAGAGGTTGCGGTGAGCCGAGATCGCGCCATTGCACTCCAGCCTGGGTAACAAGAGCGAAACTCCGCCTAAAAAAAAAAAAAAAGTATCTGTTCATATCCTTCGCCCATTTTTGAATAGGCTCGTTTGTTTTTTTCTTGTAGATCTGCTTTAGTTCTTTGTAAATTCTGGATATCAGCCCCTTGTCAGATGGGTAGGCTGCAAAAATTTTTTCCCATTCTGTTGGTTGCCAATTCACTCTACTGACTGTTTCTTTTGCCGTGCAGAAGCTGTGGAGTTTGATTAGGTCCCATTTGTCTATTTTGGCTTTTGTTGCCATTGCTTTTGGCGTTTTGGTCATGAAGTCCTTGCCTACACCTATGTCCTGAATGGTTTTGCCTAGATTTTCTTCTAAGGTTTTTATGGTATTAGGTCTGATGTTTAAGTCTTTAATCCATGGGGGGAAATGGGGGAGGGGCGGGAGGGTGGGGAGGTGGGAAGAGATAGCATGAGGAGAAATGACAGATACAGGTGAGGGGACGGAAGGCAGCAAACCACACTGCCAAGTGTGTACCTATGCAACAATCTTGCATGTTCATCACATGTACCCCAAAACCTAAAATGCAAAAAAAAAAAAAAATCTTTTAGAGTTGTCCGTACTAGCAGTTTTTCTGCAAGTTTGAAATAACTCGAAAATAAAAAGGTCAAGAAAAATGTGCCCATGGGATTTGGTGACTAAAAGCAGAGCAATTTCAGCGGGATGGAGAGAAGGAATGTGCTACGGCAGAGGGCAGAGGTCAGCCTAAGAGATGCAGAGCAGCGGCCAGTGCAGCCAACACCGCTGGGAATTGAGAAAGAGATAGCTTTTTGTTGTTGTTGTTTCTGTTTTTTGAGACAGAATCTTGCTCTGTCACCCAGGCTTGGGTACAGTGTCATGATCTCAGCTCACTGCAACCTCTGCCTCCCAGGTTCAAGCGACTCTCCTGACTCAGCCTCCCGAGTAACTGGAATTACAGGTTCATGCCACCATGCTCAGCTGAATTTTGTATTTTTATTAGAGACGGGGTTTCACCATGTTTGCCAAGTTGGTCGCGAACTCCTGACCTCAAGTGATCCACCCGCCTCAGCCTCCCAAAGTGCTGGGATTACAGGCGTAAGCTACTGTGCCCAGCTAAGAAGGAGATAGGATTTAACTAGAGAATGGCATCAAGTGAATATTTCTTTCCTTCTTTTTATAGGAGAGTCTTTTTTTTTTTTTTTTTTTTTTTTTGAGGCGGAATTTTGTTCTTGTTACCCAGGCTGGAGTGCAATGGCACTATCTCGGCTCACCGCAACCTCCGCCTCCAGGGCTCAGGCAATTCTCCTGCCTCAGCCTCCTGAGTAGCTGGGATTACAGGCACGCGCCACCATGCCCAGCTAATGTTTGTATTTTTAGTAGAGACGGGGTTTCACCATGTTGACCAGGATGGTCTCGATCTCTTGACCTCATGATCCACCCGCCTCGGCCTCCCAAAGTGCTGGGATTACAGGCTTGAGCCACCGCGCCCGGCCAGGAGAGTCTTAAATACATTTACATGCTAGAAAGAATGAGAAGCCAGAGATAGGGCGAGGCAAGAGAGAAGATATGCCTGAGACCATTTCACCCTGTGTATTTTTACTTTAAAAATACTAAGAATGGTGGTCATCATGATATTCTGTGTAAGAATCTTATCCATGCCTAGAGTCTTCACTTGAAGCCAGGTAATCTCTCTTCATTTAACCTTGCCACATAGGTCTTAGTGTCCTGAATCACTTTGTGCTTGTCTGTGAATCTTCACAGGTTTTCTGAATCTCACTTCTGTTGTGTTCCCAGACTGAACTCAGTATAAGGCTCAGGACTGTTTCTGGGCAGGGTGAGGGGCACATTCCCACTGGCAGAAGATCTTTCCCGGGTATTTTAGTCCTTTTGTGCTGCTATATCAAAGTACCATAGACCAGGTGGCTTATAAACAGAGATTTTTTTCACGGTTTTGGAAGCTGGAAGTTCAAGGACAGGGCACTGGAGATTTCCAAGTCTGGTGACAATCCGCTTCCTCGTTCATTGGTGACATCTTCTCACTGTGTCCTCACACAGTGGAAGGGATGGATGAGCTTCCTTGAGCCTATTTTATAAGGACATCAATCCCATGCAGGAGAGTTCTGCCCTCCTGACCTAGTCACCTTAAAAAGACCCCACCTTTAAATAGCGTCACCTTGGAGGTTAGGATAAACGTACGCGTTTAGGGAGGATACAAACATTCACACCATGGCACCAGGCAAGAAACATGTCAGTAGAAAAAAATAAAAAGTTCCCCAGGTAAGTAATGCTTCAAAAGGATAAATAGGATGCGTTCTTTGTTATCCCTCTAAAATAACTCTTAAATTTCCAGGCAAAGAAAAGGTAATGATAGTATGAAAGGTATTGTAGGACCTTTTACTCATTCATATAAAGCCCTTGTAATCAAATCCTAAGTAATCGTTCCACCTTTCCAAAGAGCTGTTAATTTGGTTTTGCCTCCAACACTTTTGATGTTCTCTAACATTATCACTATCTGCTTCTTCTATTCATCTGAACACAGAGTTCTTCCTTACCCACAGAGAAAAGTAGAGCCAATTAGTATTTTTGCCTGAGATTCTCTTAATATTATCAGATGGAATTTGTATCTCAATCTCAAGGTATTCGTGTTTTATTGTTCATACACACAGCAGAGAGCAAAACACAACACAAATGTCTCCACTTTAGAGCTCATCTCAGCCCAGGCACAGCTCTCAGAACTCCATGGTTGAGTCAGGTTAACTCAGAGCAGGAGTGGCTTTTGTGTTGAGGCAGATGAACTTTTTGGTTGCGATCAGAGCATGCATTGTCCCATCTGCTTATGACATGTGAAAAGGGAAGCCGTAAAAGAGAAACAGCCAGGTGCTGCCTTTCACAGGGTTGCGTGCAAACTTCTCATGGTTGGCGCAGTATGAATGAGCATTAATAACTAAGGATGAGTCCTACTAAGAAATTATCATCCCCGCATTAGGCATCAGGATTCCCCCATGCTAACACTCTGCGTGTGACATAAAAACCTACTCCCATTAAGCAGTTATTCTGAGTGCATGTAGTATGCACTGATTGCGAGTGTTGGTAACAAAAGAACCCCAGTGAGAGCAGGATGGAATAGAGGATTTCAGTGCTGATGGAGATTAAATTGTCGGAGAATGGCTTTGTATATTAACTTCAGGGAACTCAGGTCTTGCCACCTAAAGAGTGACACCTGATGCCCCAATTGTAGGGTAATAAATCTTCAGTAAACCATAGATCTCAAGTAGGCTGCTTGGAAGGTGAGAAAAATCATATCAAGCCCATAAATGCCTTCCTTTCCGGGGACTGAAATGCCATCTCTGGGCACTTATATTTATGTGAATAGCGGGTTTAACACTTGAGACAATTGAAGTTTCATAAAATGATGAGTCCTTGGCCTTGTCAAAGCACCCTGTGAAGAGTACTTTTATGATCTGAATTGTCGGCAGCAAAGGTAATAACGAGATTAAGATCAAGTGGTAACCCAGGATTTCAGATCTAGTACCCAAGAAAAGAAATTTCTGAGACGTAGGTATTTTCTTTTTTGGTGAAAATTAAGAGAGAAAGCTAGGAAAAGTACATGTAGATGGCAGCATCCTGGTTATTTCTCTAGTGAGTTAAAGGCTGAACAAATATTGAAAAGAATGACATTATCAACATCAATTAACATTTTTAGGTCGAAGTCAAGGGGGGCGTTTTTTACCTTCATGAACAGTGCTGCCAGCCGTAAAAAGAGCTGCTATGTTTCACAACCACACCTATAACACTGTAAGACAGCAATTATTTTTCTGGATCCATTACAAGGAAGGACTTTCTTGGAGCTATTACTTGCAGAGCCTTCCTGCCCACATTTCCCCATGCAGCTCAATTTCTGCATGGGAGGAATATTTGTAATTTACCTGGAATACAGAAAAGAAGCTTTTAATGTTCTCCTTTTTTTGGAGCACCACAAGTAAAAATTTAGAGTATACTGGAGCTAATCAGAGCCTGGCCAATCCCCTAGAAAGCTCAAATTCTCAAAGAACGACTTCTAAATTTCAAATTAGAAACCATTATTTTTTAAAAATACAATATAAGTAATATTGCATATTACTGTTTTAAATTTAATAATCTCAACATTATCATTATAATGTGATTTTACTAGAAATAGAACACTACTTAATATTATGTAGGAATAAGATGAGTCTTAATAATTGTATCAGAATGTATCAGAAAAGTGAAATCAAAGCTGAACTCTTATCACAGTAATTTGATCATTCTTTTTGGCAAGGTAAAATAATCATTCATCTAATTGTTGCATTTTTCAGTTAATGTTTTATAGATATAAGCCAAAGAGATTTTTAAAATATAAGTGTTCAGAAAGGAAGAAATATGTTGCAGTTATATAATACACTGATGCATATGGTCATCCTCCTGCTTTCAATAAGCATTTAATCATTCTTTGCAAAGGCCTCTTAACTCAGCTAGTTTTTCACAAAGTAATGAGTGCTTTATTCCTTGGAAAATATTTCTAAACGGCAATAGCACGATATAGTTACATAGTGTATCTATTATACCAGGAGTACATTTTGTTGTTAGGAGACTTTGAAAAGCATAAAGACTGTACTGAAATTGAAATATTTCCCCCAGATGTTTGATTGCCTAAGTGCAGGCTATATTAAGGAACAGAAGCAAAACAACCCTTGTGGTTTCACAGATGTCCTATCACAGTACAG
This sequence comes from Saimiri boliviensis, assembly GCF_048565385.1. Lineage (NCBI taxonomy): Eukaryota > Metazoa > Chordata > Mammalia > Primates > Cebidae > Saimiri > Saimiri boliviensis. The sequence goes on from NC_133454.1 coordinate 58,494,551, forward strand.
ACTCTTTTATAATCCTCTGAATAAAATCTAATTTGTTTCATCTGGTGAAGAGGTCATTTCTAGCTTCTAACCAGCATGAGTAAAAAGATTTGATCATCTGAGTTGTATTTAATATTAAATTTGTACTTGGTTTGTAAAGCAAATTATTAGTGTTTTCTGGTTAAGATTTTTAAAAACATTCATGTTACTTAAAATAAGCTTGCATATTGTGACGCAGATTCACATTCGTACTTTATCTGCGTCTCTTGAGGTAACCAGCTTCCCCACCCCTTCCCAAGTTGGCAACACTTTTACATCAAAGACTTAGCTTTTAAAACTTAAACTTTTAAGCCAAAGACTTGTCCTTAATATAAAGCCCATTCTAAGCTTTCTATTTCTTTCTAGGCTTATAATCCTAAATTTCCAGGAGGAATCACCCAGCTACTCACTCTCCAATTGCCTGAAATTAGAACAAAATCCTCTACTTTTTCTTTATTTGTTTTCAGTTCTTTGGTCACCTTCCTAGAAGTCTCAATGCCCAATATGAAAAATGCTAATTTAAAATTTGTGAAGAGTGCCAGTCTTCCAATTTTACATTAACCCAAAATATCTCTTTAGAATTACCAGGAACACTGGTCTCAATATGAAAGTACCAAATCAAGCAATGTACCAAGAGGGCAACCTTCTGAAACGGTGAATGACCATCAACCTTCCAGAAGACCAGCCAAGCCCAAGATTCGAAAACAGCATAAACACCAGAATGGCCTGAAGTCTTTCACAAAGGAGGAGGTGATTGCCAGTCAGGGGAACCAGAATAACTCTCCCAGGCAGCAACAAAACGTAAATAAGCCTCTTGATACTTCAACAAAGCATGAATCGATTGTGATTATGCATGCCTCTAACAATGACTTACAAGACTCAAGGGCACTTAGGAGCCAGAATCTCAAAGAAACCTCTCATACATTTACTCCACCAAAACAAGCTTCTGACAAGGTCTTATATAAAAACTCTACTGGATATGACTCCGGGCTGAATGTTAATGAAGAAAGAGAACACAAAGAACAAGAAGAGAAAAGATTTTCATATCAGCAGCTACACGCCAACACCCTTTCTGATATGGATTTGAACAACCTTAATGAACTTTCTAAGAGACACGTGCTCCTGAGCCAGAAAGGCTCTCAGTTTGTTTATCACATAAATGTTCATGGATCAACCGAAAATAAGAAACAACCCCAACAGCCTTACACAGAGACAAGATATAAAAACTTAGAAATGCTATGGTAAGAATTCTTTTTTCTCAAGTGGTTTTCTAGAGGAGAAAGGAGAGGCTGCTGCAGAAAGACAGGAGAGGGAGAAGGGGAAGGTGACTTCATAGGGATGGACAGGTGAGAAGATTTCACCTGACAGCTTCCTTAGCTCTGAGTCCTGCCTCAAAGAGTCCTTTTTTCCTTTTCTTTTCTTTTCTTTTTTTTTTTTTTTTTTTTTGAGACAGAGTCTTACTCTGTTGCCCAGGCTGAAGTGCAGCAGTGTGATCTCAGCTCACTGCAACCTCTGCTTCCTGGGTTCAAGCAATTCTCCTGCCTCAGCCTCCCAAGTAGCTGGGAGTACAGGCATTCACTACCACATCAGGCTAATTTTTGTATTTTTAATAGAGATGATGGGGTTTCACCATGTTGGCCAGGCTGATCTCAAGTGATCTACTTGCCTCAGCCTCCCAAACTGTTGGGATTACAGGCGTGAGCCATCGCGCCTGGCCAAGAGTCTACTTTTGATACATTTCTTTTCCTCTTCCCTGTCCCCTCTGTTTTTCCACTGTAGTTAAACTAGAAGTTGGAGGTAGAGGAGGACAGAGGGACCCAGCCAAAAAACCTCAGTGTGTTTTCAGGGTTGCAAGTGTTTGGAGGAAACAAATGATCTCCAACATTAGCATGGCCTATCCTGAGAAAATAATCTAAAATATAGAAAAATACGTATGTACAAAAATATCTCCATTTATAGAAGTGACCTAAAAATCTAATAATAGGGAATGTTTAGGTAAATTATGATATTTAGCATCATGGAACCACTAAAAATTATGGTTGTGAGGAAATGCTTCTATAGGAAGAAAATAGCAAAGTACAAAATTACACCTTTGGTTGCCTGACACTGGTGGGATAAAAACTACATTTAAGGAGTATGAGCTCTACTGTGTTAAAATATGCACAGAAGAAAAATTTACCAAAATGCCGATAGTAGTTATCTCTAGCAAGAGAGATTGGGATTTTAAAAATTTATTCTTTATATTTTCAGAACAGTTCAAGTTCCCTACAATGTAGAAGTATAACTTCTATTAACAGGAAAATGAAAGTTATTTTAAAAATTACTTCAGGCACCACTTCTTGGTGTTCTTCAATTAAACATGCTTTCTTCGCACCTAATGTGCTGAATATAATACTACAATACTAAATACTATACAAGGTACAAAAAGTATGGTGTGTGGGACACCTTCAAGGAACTTACTTTCAAAATTGGGAGACAATTATTCCTCCGTGAGTTGATCAGAGAACATTTAAGTGCTACACTTTGTGCTATGAAATGTACATTTAATAAGATTTAAAATTAGCTCCCTAGAAGAGATCATGGTAAGTAGGAAGCATCTTTGTCTTTTTATTTTTTATATTTTTATTTTAGAGAGATTGTTTCTAAAACTTTTACCATTAAAAATAATATTTAGTTTTTAGTAGATAGATAAATAGATGATAGATAGGAAATTTCCTCCTATTCCTCTTTGGAAAGAACTTTTATCATAAATGGGTATTCGATCTTATCAAATACTTTTTCTGCATTAATTGAAACATTTCTCCATTAATCCTTTAATGTGATGAAATATGTTAACAGATTTTCTGATGATGCACTATCCTTTTTTTTTTTTTTTTTTTTTTTTTTTTTTGAGATGGAGTTTCGCTCTTGTTACCCAGGCTGGAGTGCAATAGCGCGATCTTGGCTCACTGCAACCTCTGCCTCCTGAGTTCAGGCAATTCTTCTGCCTCAGCCTCCTGAGTAGCTGGAGGCATGCGCTACCATGCCCAGCTAATTTTTTGTATTTTAGTAGAGACGGGTTTCACCATGTTGACCAGGATGGTCTCGATCTCTTGACCTCGTGATCCACCCGCCTTGGCCTCCCACAGTGCTGGGATTACAGGCTTGAGCCACCGTGCCTGGCCGATCTGAACTATCCTTTTATATCGAGGGTTAACCCAGTTAGTCATACTGCATTTTTAATAAGTTGCTTTATTTGATGTGTTAGCACTTTGTTTAGGAGTTAACATTTTCATATACGTAAAGTGAGACTGGCTTGTAATTTTCCTTTCTGCCACTGGCCTTGACTGGGTGGGTTATCAAGATAATACCAGCCTTATAAAATGAGTTGAGGATTATTTCCTCTTTTTGCATCTTCTGGGACACTGTATATACAGTTGGCCTTATCTGTTACTTGAAGTTTTGATGATAGAATTTTCCTCTAAAACTATTGGACCATGGGTGGGTTTCCTTTGGCTTTTTATTGTTGTTTGTGAGCAGATTTTAAATTCCTGATGCACTTACTGTAAGTGTTATAAAACTTTGCCTTCTTTTCATTTTCTCTTTAATCAGTTTAATAAATTATGTTTTCTAGCAAAAATTTTCCTTTTATGCTAAGCTTTAAAATGTACTGTCATAAAGCTTTTCATAGTATTTAAATAACTTTAATATTCACCTTTATTATATCTGTAATCATGTCCCTTTTTTAAATTTCTTTTAAAAAAAAATTTTTTTTTGGCAGCCTCAACCTCCTGAACTTCTTTTGCTTAATTTTCTCTGTACATTTAGCTAACGGATCCTACACTTTTGAGTAGCCTCTTAGTATAAGTTTCCGTAAGGACAACCCCATGGGTCAGTTTCTTAATTCTGGTCTCTTTCTTGGAGACAGACTTTCTTTCTTTCTTTCTTTCTTTCTTTCTTTCTTTCTTTCTTTCTTTCTTTTTTAGCAGGGTAGGATCTCACTCTGTCACCCAGACTGGAGTACAGCGGAGAGACCTCTGCTCACTGCAACTTCTGCCTCCCAGGTTCAAGTGATTCTCCTGCCTCAGCCTCCCGAGTAGCTGGAATTTCAGGCAGGCACCACCACACCCAGCTAATTTTTGTATTTTTTAGTAGAGGCGGGTTTCCCCATGTTGGCCAGACTAGTCACGAACTTCTGGCCTGAAGTGATCCACCCACCTCGGCCACCCAAAGGGCTGGGATTGCAGGCATGAGCCACCTTGCCCGGCCAGAGGCGGACTTTCTAGAGACCTTTACTTTCTTTCTCTTTCTAGACTTGCTACAAAGCTATCCTGCTGAGGATTCCCTTTGCCTTTCCTCTGATAGGATTCCCTTTTTCAGTATCTCACATTTTCCTTATTTTGTTTGAGCGCCCCTTCTGGTGTCTTCTTCAGATTGGAAATGTGGTATAAGGACAGGGGACAGGGTGATGGGCAATTCTCAGCGTGCCAGTGTCTTGTGCCATACTTGTTTTCTGACTGCATTCCACTCTTGTGCTCATATTATCCTTGAGAATCTCCATGTCCTCAAGGAGACTCTCTTCACTCTTCTCCTGTTTTTTCCATCCCCGTTCTCTTTCTTAGTTTCTCTCTAATTTTGGTAGAGAACACCCTCCATTGCTTGGGAGGTAAATGTTTTGAGATCTTGCAGGACTGAAATTATCTTTGTTCTGCCTTCGCCCCTGATTGGCAGCTTGGCAGAGGATTGTAGAATTCTAGATTGAAAATCATTGTCCCTCAGAATTGCCTTATTGCATCCAGTGTTGCTGTTGAGGAATCTGAAGCCACCTCATTCCTGATCTTTTGTATATAAACTGTTTTTTTTTTTTTTTTTTTTTTCTGGAAGCTTTAGAATATTTTCTTTTTCTCTATTGAAATGAAATTTCTTAATAACATGCCTTGGTATAGGTCTATTTTTGTAGACTGGCCTGGGCCTTTTAAACCTGAAAATGTGCATCCTTCAGTTCTGGGAAAATTTCTTGAGTCGTCTCTTGGGTAGTTCATTTCAACCATTTTCTCTGTTTGCTCTTTCTAGAAACTCCTGTAATTCAGATGTGTTCTTCCAGGACTGTCATTAGGATTTTGTTTTCCTTTTCTCTTTTGTTTTCCATTTCTTCGTAATTTTGTTTTACTGTCTGGGAGGGTTTCTCAGTTCTAGCTTCCAACCTTTCTACTGCTATCATATTTGTTGATTTACGAGAGGGTTGTTTTTGTTTTTGTTTTTGTTTTTCTGTTGTTTCTGTTACTGTTTTCTGAATGTTTCTCTTTTTTTTTTTTTTTTTTTTGAGACGGAGTTTCGCTCTTGTTGCCCAGGCTGGAGTGCAATGGCGCGATCTCGGCTCACCGCAACCTCCGCCTCCTGGGTTCAGGCAATTCTCCTGCCTCAGCCTCCTGAGTAGCTGGGATTACAGGCACACGCCACCATGCCCAGCTAATTTTTAGTATTTTTAGTAGAGACGGGGTTTCACCATGTTGACCAGGATGGTCTCGATCTCTCGACCTCGTGATCCACCCGCCTCGGCCTCCCAAAGTGCTGGGATTACAGGCTTGAGCCACCGCGCCTGGCCATGTTTCTCTTTTTATAACCCCATGTTTTTGTTCATGGATGCAACATCTTCATGGATTTTTAACAAGGCAAAATAGGGTATAAGGGCCCTTGTGACTGAATTTTTAAGTCTTTTTAATTCCCTGCTTCGTTTCTCTTTCCTCCAGTTCTTTGTCAGGGATGTTTATTTCTCTTCCCCTATTTTGCTGCCTTCCACCTTAGGGCTTGTGTCAGATGTGTGGCAGTTCTTGATTGTCTTCTCGTGATCAGGTACGAGGGACTAGAAAGCTTATTGGAAGCTCTGAGTGACAGTGCTTGTTGACTTTGAGCATCTGCAGAACAATCTGTGGCGGCCATCTGATAGGAGGCCCTTCCTGTAGGTTTTAGGTCTTTTATCTTGGTGGTCAGATTTATTATCTGTGCTTGGTGCTTCACAGGGAGACTTGTTCGCTTCTTCAGAATGAAACCCTCCAGTGAATTTAGCATTGAGTCAGGTATATGTTTTCCATCATCTTCAAACTTTTTAGTCTTCTTATGATTTAGGTATGTCTCTTTTAAATAATATGTTGGATTTTATTTCTTTTTTCATTCTTAAACTCACTTTTAGCTAGTGACTTTAAACTATAGGCCAAGTGCACTGGCTCACACCTTTAATACCAGTATTTTGGGAGGCTGAGAAGGGAGGATTGCTTGAGTCCAAGAGTACAAGACCAGCCTGGATAACACGGCAAAACCCTATGTCTACAAAAATTAGCCTGGCATGGTGGGGTGCACTTGTGGTCACAACTAATTGGGAGGCTGAGGTGGGAGGATCACTTGAGCCCATAAATCAGAGTTTGCAGTCAGCCAAAATCGTGCCACTGCATTTCAGCCTGGGTGACAAACTGAGACACTGTCTCAAAAAAACAAACCAACCACAGAAGCTGCTTACATTTATTGTGGCACTGATACCTTTGAATTTATTTCTACCATCCTAATTTGTCCTTCTGAATCACCCTACTTTCTCTGTACTTCTTTATTTCTTTTATATCCTCTATTAACACGATAGAATTTTATTTTTCCTTCTACTGATTTGCAAGTATATATTCTCTTTATAGCCTTTTATTGTAAGTCACGTACTTAACTAGTCTAACATTAAGTTAATATTTGTATTTTCCTCCAAAACATGTTCAAAATTATGAGATTGTTTTAATCCAGTCACCTTTCCTGTCATATATATTGCTTTGTTCAGCAGCTTGCCTATCACCTTATCTTCAAAATTAGTCACTGCTTTTATTATTGTTGTACAGAGTTAATACTGTGCTATATTTAGCCAATTGTTTATTAATGTCTTTTCTTCACATCCTTTCTTCCATGTTACCCTTTATTGCCGAGCAAAATCCTTTAGAAGTTCTTTTAGCAAGTATGGTAAATTTACATGAACATTTCTTTACATGAACTTACTATTTTGAATTATAGTTTAATATTGTGAAGAATTCAACTCGTTGAAAACATGACTTTTCTGTTTCTTGGTTTCTTATGTTTAGGTATGACATTTTTAATTCAACCTGAGACTCTTCTATAATTCCTAAATCTTAAGATTCATCTCTTTCATAAATTCTGAAAAATCATCACACATATTCCATTTGAATATTATGTCTCTCAAATTTACTCTGTTTTCTCCTGTAGAGAATAGCTGTATGTTAGATTCTCTTCTTCTAGATTGCATGACTTTTTAACTGTTTTTGTTTTACATCTTTTATTTCTCAGTGCTGCTTTGTGAAAAATTTCTTCAGCCAAATTTTCCAGCAGAATAAATCTCTCTTTACCTGTGTCTGATATATGCTCTTTACTGTATTCATTGAGTTTTAAATTTCAATGATGGTATTTTCCATGTCTAGAATTTCTATTTGGTTCTGATTAAAACCTCTGTTTTTTTTTTGTTGTTGTTGTTCCCAAAATACAGGATTTTAAAATATTTCTCAGATTTTTAACTCCTTTTTTCTTTATTTTATTTTATTTATTTTTTTTTTTTGAGATGGAGTTTTGCTCTTGTTACCCAGGCTGGAGTGCAATGGTGCAATCTCGGCTCACCGCAACCTCCGCCTCCTGGGCTCAGGCAATTCTCCTGCCTCAGCCTCCTGAGTGGCTGGGATTACAGGCACACGCCACCATGCCCAGCTAATTTGTAGTATTTTTAGTAGAGACGGGGTTTCACCATGTTAACCAGGATGGTCTTGATCTCTTGACCTCGTGATCCACCCGCCTCGGCCTCCCAAAGTGCTGGGATTACAGGCTTGAGCCACCGCGCCCGGCCCCTTTTCTCATGTTTTTAATCATCTTAACCTGCCTTATGAATGTTATCTAATATTCTATTATCTGAAGTTCTTGGAAGTCTACTATCGCTATTTGCATGTGTGTGCATGTGTGTCTGCTGACTGTCGTACTTGGTAGATGATTTCCTCCTATGGGCAAGGACTTTGGATTGTGAACTTATGTTTAGCCACCTTTTCCGTGGAAACCTAGGCAGGCTTGGGTGGGAGTGTATCTCTGCAAAGAAGTTTTGTATTTGCTTCTGCCGTTTACTACAGAAGTATCCCTTATTCAAGATCATTTTTATATTAGTTTCTTGGTGTTGGATTTCCATGATTATGTGGGCAAGGTAAATTTGAATTCCAAATATTGTCCTATAGATATTCACAACAGTTTGTTGTTGTCGTTGTCGTTGGGGTTTTTCTGTTTTTGTTTTTGCGGAGAGGGTGGTGGTGTTTTGTTTTGTTTTTTCTCTTCAGAGCCCAGACTGAGACAGACAGGCTTGCTTGTTTTTTTTCATGGTTGGTGAATGGGTTTTTAATTAATCTAGCTTTTAATTGACGATATAGCACCTCAAGTTATAATCTTCATACAGAGATCTTAGTTCTGATTCCTTGCTTCACACAGGACCAAGATCTTGCATATTCTATGCTGGCAATAACTACTAAAACTCAAGCCTTTAGACCCAAAAGTCTAATAAAGAAAGATATAACTTCAGCTAATCTAAAATCTGCCTTGGTTTTTATTCCTTTTTTGGTTTTGGTCTTTGGAGATTTCTATTTATCTTACAAATGCAACTATATATTTAAAGGATGTTTAATTTAATGCAACATTTCTAGGTATTTTGTAGTGGGAAGGTGTTTGATTTTTCAAAATGGTGTATTTTTCTATTCTGAATGCATTAAACAAAAGTTCCAAATAAAATGTAGAATGTCTTAAGGGGAAAAGAGGAGGAGTTTAAGATAAGTAAGAAAGTAATGTATTCATAAAAAGATTAAGCTAAAAGTCATTAATTTGATTTGGGAGTGAAAAATACATCAAGTTAATGCTTCAGAAAGACTTTTCTGCTACAGGGTCTTATGTATCCAGATTTTATTAATACATTTTTGCTTTTTTTTTTTTTATTAAGGAAATTCCATTCTTCTTCTGACAGACAGCCAGTTAGAGCTTCTCCAGATTCATGGCTCACCCAGATAATGGAGCAGCATCAGCAAGCCTTGGTGCAACTGACCGATTTGCAGCCCAGTGAAGGGGCCTTACCCAGCGTCACACTTCCACCTATACTGTCAAGGGTAGAAAGTGAATCCCAACTCAGTTCAGAGAGAAGTCAAAGAAACCAAGCGATAATTAGCCGTAGCAATTCTGAAGGCTATCTGTTTCAGCTGGAAAAGGGAAAAAAGCATAGGAAAAGAAGCCACAGTAAGGTAATAAAAGCGCCATTTTACCCTGTAACCCTTAAAGTTTGAGAATACAGATGGACATTGATTGAATTATAGCCCTGAAGTAGAGATGGTCATGACTGAGTTGCTGCCACAACTGAGTGGCCTAGAGTCCTAAGGAATTTCTTACCCAGCCCCTGCTACTCCCTGGGGTTTCCCTCCCCTTCTTTCTAGAAGTTATTGCTGCCAGAGATGCCCATTTCTCTCTCCTGTTGAAGTCATCGTGGCAAGAGGTCTTCATGTGCAGACAGGCAAAATTCCTCCTTTCAACCCCAGTTCAAACGCCCCTTCCTCAGAAAAACTTCCTTACTCCACCCCAAGCCCCATGCTAACCTGAGTCTTCATAGGTTATTAAATAATTTCTTTCCAGGTCATTCTCATATCTTAAAAAGTAGAGAAAGTAGGTTTGAGTGAGTGAAAGTGCCTGTTGCCATTGCATTTCCCCTACCATCTGCCACCGTGAGAACTTACTGTGGCCCTAATCTCAACCCCAGTGACTGAGCTTTCTTCTCAAATGTTAGCTGACCTTTACTGAGTTCTTTTTTTTTTTTTTTTTGAGTGGAGTTTCGTTCCTTTTGCCCAGGCTGGAGTGCAATGGCTCGATCTCGGCTCACTGCACCCTCTGCCTCCCTGGTTCAAGTGATTCTCCTGCCTCAGCTTCCCAAGTAGCTGGAATTACAGGCACCCCTTCCCACCATGCCCAGCTAATTTTTGCATTTTTAATAGAGACAGGGTTTCACTACGTTGGCCAGGCTGGTCTTGAACTCCTGACCTCAGGCGATGTGCCTGCCTCAGCCTCCCAAAGTGCTAGGATTTCTGAGTTCTTTGTCTCCTGGCCTGAGTTCTTTGTCTCAACTAAATTCACCATTACTAGCACTTTTGCACACTTAAATCTATTGTCATAGGGCCTACAAGATTTAGCAACTAAAATTGGGGGCCCAAAGGAGAATGTTTTCAGTAAAAAATGAAGGAGCGTAGAAGGGAGACTTTTTATGTCCTGTGTATTTCTCCACTGTTTCTGGCAATAAAAAGTCCTCAGGAAAGATCACTTGCTTCCAGTATCAAAGAGTAAGAAAAATGCTGGAAAATGCATTCTGTTTTACAGGCAACAGGGAACGGCCTGGTTGAAAGCAAGAGGCCGATGGTGAGTTGGGTTTTCCGGGAACAGACTCTGAAAGGAGATTTGCATGCAGGAGGTCTATAGGGAGCAACCTTGGGAACCTCCCCTGTAACGGAGTGCTTTTGTTCTCCCACACCGACCCGCCATTGGGTAGTGACTGGCCCTGGGGAAGGGTGCTGACTTTGGGCACAGCAGCTCCACTTGGCTGCGGGCAGTTTTTAGGGAGGAACTCAACTGTGAGCCATCAGCAGGCAACACTCCCAGCGTCTGGGGAAATGAGTACCTCAGTTTATAAGGGCCTCCACTCTCAGACAACTTGAGAGGAATTAAGCAAATCATTCCTTCGTTGAATTCAGTTTGTTACTAGATAATTTCTAGGCCAGGCACGGTGACTCTTGTAATGCCAGCACTTCAGGAGGCTGAGGCAGGCAGATCACCTGAGGTCAGGAGTTCGAGAATAGCCTGGGCAACATGGTGAAACCACGTCTCTACTAAAATACAAAAATTAGCCAGGCATGGTAGTGGGCACCTGTAATCTCAGCTACTCGGGACGCTAAGGCAGAATAGTCACTTGAACCCAGGAGGCAGAGGTTGCAGTAAGCCGAGATTGTGCCGAGATTGTGCTTGGGCAATAAGAGCAAACTTCCATCTCAAAAACAGTAATAATAATAATAATAATAATAATAATAATTTCCACTAGGAACTTGGAAAGTGCTGGGTTGTAGAGATGAGCCATGAGCCTTCCTCAGAAGAAGCTTCCAGTTGCATGGAACTTGGGAAGACAGACGTGTTAATGCCTATTATGTTACAGTAAATGTTGCAAGCAAAAAACAAATAATGATATTAACCAATAATAAAAGTAATAATAATGATGTAGGCATGCATGGGTAGCACAGAGGAACATAAAGGAAAACCGATATGCTGCCCTGCGAGTCATAAATTCAATTGACTAAGAAGGGGATGGGAAAAGGAAATTAACATTTAGTTGAAGGCTCTTCTTTGCTAGGGACTAAGCTAAGGTTTTTATACATTATTTCACTTACTATCACACCAAATCTACAAAAAGAAAGAATAATTCTGATTGTGCAGATGAAGAAATGAGGGCTCAGGTGAATTAATAACTTGCCCAAGTCATAAGAGATGTTAGGGAACAGAGGTGAGAGAACCTAAGAATGAATGGGTCCGTGACTTCCACTAAAGGACACAAAGCTTCGGAAGAGAATTCCAAACAGAGTCTTAAAGGGTGGGGAAGACTTGGCAAAGAAGACTGCAAGAGCAATTCAGGCCGGAGTACCAACATGAACAAAGGTTCTGAAGCTGTGACATGACGCATGCCGGGGATGAGAGCACTTCAGGTCCTTGTCACTAAACATGGGAGGCAAGGAGTGTTGAAAAATGGGAGCCGAGTGGGGATAGGGGCCAGGTCTTAGAGGATCTCATTTTCCACAAAAGAAGTACTCTCTTCTGTAGGCCAGAGGGGACCATGGAGGAATTTTAAACATGGTTGGATTCGTATTTTGGAAAGGCAGCTCTGGCTATGGTGTGCAGGGCGGATGCAAGACATCCCAGAAAGTGATGGGATTATGAAGTCAGTGGATCCTCAAGTGGGGCCTTTAGAAAAAAAGATAAGGCCTCAGAAAGAAGGGGAAGCTGGCCTGGAATAGGCATCGAGAGATACTAACGAGTAAAAAAGGAGGATAGCTTGGGGCTGAGATATGACCCCAGTCCAATCCTGCAGCTCCCATCTTGAGCCCCTCTGTGTAGCCCAGGTCTTCACCTCACAACCCTAGAGTTCTTACCCCAGCTCCTTCATGTACTCACCTGGGGGTTCTTTGAACTCTTCATTCCAACTTCACTCTCTCATGTCCTCCCCTCTGCTGGGGACCCTAATCCATGCCCACACTGTGGAATCCGCTGCTGGTGACTTACAGCTGGAGAATCTTACGTTCCACTGTAAATAAGGAGAAAGGTGCCTTTTTTATTTTCTTTCCTTTCCTTTTCTCCTTTTTTGTTTTTTTTTCTTGAGACAGAGTCTCACTTCATTTGCCAGGCCGGAGTGCAGTGAAGCAATCTCGGCTCACTGCAATTTCCACATCCTGGGTTCAAGCGATTCTCCTGCCGCAGCCTCTGAGTAGCAGGGATTTCAGGCGTGTGCCACCACACCAGCTGATTTTTGTATGTTTTAGTAGAGACAGGGTTTCACCATGTTGGCCAGGCTGGTCTTGAACTCCTGACCTCAGGTGGTCCACTTGCCTTGGCCTCCCAAATTGCTGCAGTTACAGACGTGAGCCACTGCGCCTAGCCAGAAATGTGTTCTTGAATCACAGGTAACTTCTTTTTCCACAGAAAAATCATTACATGGTAGTTAGGCTGTAAGGTACTATTTGTACTGTTTTCAAGTGTTTTGTGAATAAAATAGGTTTTGAAGACTTGACTAGGAAGCTGGACATCATCCGCATTATTTCTTTAGGGACATGTATTCAGAACACATTCTCAGAGTGAGGACGGCCTGTTCACTACAGAACATGTATGTACTGGGCTTAGAAATTAGCTCAAACACACTAGCTCACAAGAGAATCTTCTAGATTAGGGTTCTTGCCAAATGATGGTTTGTTGCTAAAAATGCAAGCTTTTGAACTCAATTCTGAGTCGGCAAGATTTAGTGGAAGTCACGGACCCATTCATTCCTAGGTTCTCACACCTCTGTTCCCTAATATCTCTTATGACTTGGACAAATTATAATTCACCTGAGCCCTCGTTTCTTCATCTGCACAATCAGAATTATTCTTTCTTTTTGTAGATTTGGTGTGATATTAAGTGAAATAATGTATAAAAACCTTAGCTTAGGTCCGGGCGCGGTGGCTCAAGCCTGTAATCCCAGTACTTTGGGAGGCCGAGGCGGGTGGATCACGAGGTCAAGAGATCGAGACCATCCTGGTCAACATGGTGAAACCCCGTCTCTACTAAAAATACTAAAAATTAGCTGGGCATGGTGGTGCGTGCCTGTAATCCCAGCTACTCAGGAGGCTGAGGCAGGAGAATTGCCTGAACCCAGGAGGCGGAGGTTGCGGTGAGCCGAGATCGCGCCATTGCACTCCAGCCTGGGTAACAAGAGCGAAACTCCGTCTCAAAAAAAAAAAAAAAAAAAAAAAAAAAACCTTAGCTTAGTCCCTAGCAAAGAAGAGCCATCAACTAAATGTTAGTTTCCTTTTCCCATCCCCTTCTTAGTCAATTGAATTTACGTTTTACTGAGAAAAGTAGAGGAAAGTACTCAAATGACAGTATGTGTCACCAGAAATCTAAGAGCATGGGAAGTCAGGGGAGAGGAAGGAAAATTTGCAGTTGCTGCCTTCCCAGCCGACTTTCCAACTGGGAGCATCCCCTCTCCTGCTTTCTATCAGGAACGTTACAATCTATATGTCTGTTTTCTCCGTCCAGCACCTTCTGCTTACATCTGACAAATTCACAGAAGTGCTCTTTGTCCTTTAAGCTATCCCAGAAGCTAAAATGACTTAGAAATGAGCTATTTGTATAGGACAGCAGGTAGTCAAGGCACCAGACAGAGGAGATCATTATCCAGGTCATGCCCATTTGCTGGTCACATCAAATCTTTTGGTTTCCAAGGGAATCGCCCTGAATCACATTAAAAATTTGAGGATTTGTAAAGCTAATAGGCCCAAGCACCCTTCCTCTTCTCCCGACAATTCTGTTGTAACTGAGTTCTGAATGCCAGGCATTGTCCATGCCATGAAATCTAGATGTCAGGCAGTCAGGGATTAACATAGTGCAAGGGATGGCAAACGTCATAAACATATCTGCCGCAACCCACCACAAAATAACGGCTTCAGGAGACTGCTGACAGCTAACTGCGCTGAGCCGAAGTAATTAACTCATGTGTTTGTTGTCTCAGACAATCTGGGCATTGCTGCCTGACTGCTTCTAAGAAGGGGTTTATTTGGATTAAGTTTAGCAACTGCAGAGCAAATTTCCTTCACTTGCTGTTCCGCAGTATTTGAGGCATTGCTTTTTGTCGTGTTTTTCAGTAACTTTCTCACACTTACACATCTGAGGAATTTTCTGGAGAATAGCCCTGCAGTGGCCCCCACAGCAGGGTACCACCTTTCAGAGTTGAAATAAGTCCTCACAGAACAGTCAGTGTCATTTCCAGTTCGGGCACACTGTGTCCCAAGTTTAGAATTAAAACTGTGTCCCAGGTTTACAATTAAAAACTCTGCTGTCTTGAGGAGAACTGTGGTTAATTACTGGTACAAAACTTGCATCAGGGAAGTCTTATGCCGTCATCCATGAAAGCAATCAAGTGTGAACACCAGTGCAGAGGGGCTGGTCGGGCCTTAACAATCCTCAGCTGGTGCCAGAGTTGGTCGATGTCAGCTCATGTGCGTCTTATGCAAAGACTGGCAGCAAATCTCATCAGGGATTTGTTGAGAGCATGCCTGTATCTTCCAATTTGTTCCCCTTGTGTTTGGAGACTTAACAAGGCTATCAGTGTTGATTTACTTTTTTTTTTTTTTGGCATTGTGCTACTGTGACCTTTTAGTCTTGAAACAGCCAAGGAGAGGTAAATCAAAGTAAATTCTGGGGATTATTTTTACTATAAAAGACTTTAGAAGAGCCAGAAAGTAGATTAGTGGTTGCCTAGGGCTGGGGGTGGAGGAGGAAAGGGAGTGACTGCTAAGGCTACGGGATTTCTTTTCAAAGTGATGAAAATGTTCTAAAATTGGAATGTGTTCATGTTTACACAACTTGGTGAATATACTAAAAACCGTTGCATTGAACAACTTCAAGTGGGTAAATTTTGCGGTATGTGAATTATATCTCAATAAGCTGCTAAAAAGACTTTTGATGGAGAGAGATCAAACAAAATTGCACCTCTGAGAACAAATCAAGATTACTTATGCCAAACATAAGTAAATCCAATATTTTTCATTGCCAGTCACCCAGAACAAACTCTGTTAGGAGCCATCACCATCCCTTGAGAAATGTCACTTTGCTATAAGCACTTTATCCATCCTGTAAAGGGATGAGCAGCACTTGGAGATCACCCCTTGGGCCACACTCTGTCCCTTCATATCGATGTGTCCTGCTAGACCTCTGTTTTTCTGTCATAGCCAACATATTTACTGGAGGTGATAATAAGAACTGTGGCTGGGAAATAAACATAGGAAAAAAAAAAGAACTGGCTGGAGAGTACTGGGCAATTATTCATGCTTCACAATGTGTCTTTTGTAAGTCAGCAGAATGACTAAAAGTTAATCTGCTTCAGACTAAGGATATGTTTTGTGAGCACTGATCATTTCTTTTCATCGTCTTTAACAAATTGGATTTATGACTTGGATATGAGCAGAGTTTTTTTCCTTCCTTTTAATTATTGGTTTACTTTGGCAAATAGTAATTCAGTGACTGTGAAACAACCATACAGACAGCATACGTGAGAGAAAGAACAAATTTGCAATCCTGAAATATAAGTTGTCTGAGGTCATTCAGTTGTTGAAAATTGGTAAAGGTTTTAAAATGTGATAATACCCAGTATAATAAAGGTTTGGACGAAAAGAGCAATCTTGTGGCTCCATTGCTAATGATGGCCTTAAATATGCTCATTTCATTTCAATAATTCTAGTGCTATTAACTTATCTCAAAGAAATAATCAAAGTAGCCTAGAAACAATGCTTACCCTAGGATATCTTAAATGTTCAACATTTAGAGGAATAGCTGAACAGTCCAACTAAAACTAGACAATAGAATGTTATGCATAAAACTCATAAAAATACGTACATACTGACTGAAAAATGCACTGTAGTACTAAAATACTTAGAAAAAATAAGAATTTGGGCTGGGCCAGTGGCTCATGCCTGTAATCCAAGCACTTTGGGAGGCCCAGGCAGGCAAATCACCTGAGGTCAGGAGTTCAAGACCAGCCTGGGCAACATGGTGAAACCCAGCCTCTACTAAAAATACCAAAATTAGTTGGATGTGGTGGTGGACACCTGTAATCCCAGCTACTCGGGAGGTTGAGGCAGAAGAATCACTTGAACCTGGGAGGTGGAGGTTGCAATGAACCAAGATCACACCATTGCACTCCAGCCTGCATGTCAGAGCAAGACTCCATCTCAAAAAAATAAATAATAAGTAAGAATTCGTGGCCAGGCACGGTGGCTTACACCTGTAATCCCAGCACTTTGGGAGGCTGAGGCGGGCTCATCACAAGGTCAGGATTTCAAGACCAGCCTGACCAACATGGTGAAACCCCATCTCTACTAAAAATATAAAAATTAGCTGGGCATGGTGACACATTCCTGTAATCCCAACTACTTGGGAGGCTGAGGCAGGAGAATTGCTTGAACCCAGGAGGTGGACATTGCAGTGAGCTGAGATGGTGCTGTTGTACTCCAGTCTGGGCGACAAAGCAAGACTCCATCTCAAAAAAAAAAAAGAATTCGTAGTGAATGAACGATTGTATAAAAGTATGAACAGACAGATAGAATGGAGAGGAAGTAGCTATCGTGGTTTAGCTGAGTAGTGACTTACGTTTTCTTTTTTTTTTTTTTAAAGACAGGGTTTCACCATGTTGGTCAGGCTGATCTTGAACTCCCAACCTCAGGTGATCTGCCCGCCTTGGCCTCCAAAGTGCTTGGATTACAGGTGTGAGCCACCATGCCCAGCGGACTTCTGTTTTCTTTTTCTTTTTTTTTTTTTTTGAGACGAAGTTTCGCTCTTGTTACCCAGGCTGGAGTGCAATGGCGCAATCTCGGCTCAGCGCAACCTCCGCCTCCTGGGTTCATGCAACTCTCCTGCCTCAGCCTCCTGAGTAGCTGGGATTACAGGCATGCGCCACGATGCCCAGCTAATTTTTTTTGTATTTTTAGTAGAGACGGGGTTTCACCATGTTGACCAAGGATGGTCTCCATCTCTTGACCTCGTGATCCACCCGCCTCAGCCTCCCGAAGTGCTGGGATTACAGGCTTGAGCCACTGCGCCTTGCCGACTTCTGTTTTCTTAAAGGAGCTTTATGATTTTGAAATACCTTCAATGAACAATGTGTCTTCTGCATACTTTAATGTTATTAATTTTTTAATGATTTTATTCCAGATACTTCCTTAAGAATCTTCTTTCACTTTTTAGAATTAGGATTAGAGTATTGACCGTAAATGTTTAACATTCTAATGGGGCAAATTCTATTTACAGAACTTTGAATCCTTGCAGTGTAGAAGTGTTGTCTATATAGCCCATCATTTTGACCCTTTTAAATTATAAATACAACATAGAAGTGCTGAGATGCTAGGAATATTGCCTTCAATAGGCAAGTAACACAATTACCATTTACAGTGATTTCCAAAATAAGAGTTCATCCTTCTTACATACAATTAATCCACAAGTAGGTGATTGCTAGCACTGGTGGTTCCATAGCTCAGAACAGCAGTAGCAATATTGCTGTGATTCTCTTTTTTTTCCTGGCTACAGATTGCTGCTAAGCTTCAGCTCCAGCTCCAGGAATCACATCCTTATTTAAGGCAAGAAAAAAGAAAGGGGAAGGGGTCACCACAGCCTTAATAAAAGCTTTCCAAAACATACGCTGTACCCCAGAAAACTTTTGCTTAGACCTCATGGGCCAGAGCTCAGTGCTAAGGAGTCAGTGCTGGAGAATGTTTGTCTTTTGAACATCTACAGTGGGAAGTGGCAATGGAGAAGGGAACTGGGATGACTCTGGGTACTCAGTAGACCATGGGGAGTAGGACATGTTCTTGTAGTGGTTGATATAGTGTGTATATACAAGTTCATTTTTAAGATTGGAGAGTTATATGCAACAATTATATCTCAGAAAATGTCCTAGTTTAAGTCTCTGGACTATCTCTGCTAAATTCTGTCTTAGTAAAGGGCAAGTTAGATGTATATTTTAGGACTTAGTAATTAACAGGAATGCAGCTGGTCATGGTGGCTCACACCTGTAAGCCACAAGTGGGCAGATCACTTGAGGCCAAGAGTTTGAGACCAGCCTAGCCAACATGGTGAAACCCCGTCTCTGCCGAAAGTACAAAAATTAGACAGTCTCATAACCTGGCCTCAAACTAAATAAATAAAGTTTTAAAAATGAAATAACAGGAGTTTTCAAAATGGGTAAAAATCCCATGCTTTATCACTAACATATAGACAGGGACTAACATCCACAGTTACATACACAGCAGCTGCCTCTTCAGTGTGGCTGACTTTTCTCCATTTTAAGCAGTAACTTAACATGTGCCCTAAATTACTGTCCTCCAACCATCTCTTTTATTTTGTCTTTCCTATCCTTCCCAAAAAGGAAGCCAAATTAATTAATAAACTGAAATTTAAAAAGGATGTGAGTTCCCTGTACGGGAAAGTAGCAAGTCTAAACTTGAGGGGTTTTTTGTGAGTTTTTTGTTTTGTTTTGTTTTGTTTTGTTTGAGACAGAGTATCGCTTTGTCACCCATGCTGGAGTGCAATGGCATGATCTCGTCTCACTACAACCTCTGCCTCCTGGGTTCAAGCAATTCTCCTGCCTCAGCCTCTGGAGTAGCTGGGATTACAGGTGCCTGCCACCACACCCAGCTAATTTTTGTATTTTTAGTAGACACGGGGTTTCACCATATTGGCCAAGCTAGTCTTGAACTCCTAACCTCAGGTGATCTGCTCGCTGGCCTCCCAAAGTGCTGGGAATACAGGCGTGAGCCATCGCACCCAGCCTAAACTTCAGTTTTAATTTTGAAAGCAGTGGTTTGGGGAATATCTTGGGGAAACAGGCAGGAGAATATTAGGGTTTTTTCTGCCTATTATTGTGCTCAAGTGCCATAATCTAATCAGTCAGTGGTCTCACTTTCTTGCTGTCCTTCATTTTAAATGGGCAATACTAATGAGAGTTGTCATTAAATTCTATGTGCCTTTCAAAATATCTGAAATCACACTGACTAAACAAAATGAATTTCTTAGTGAGTCTTGCCAAGACTCTCAAATGCTTACTTTCTTGAATATTATAAATGGATTATAATTGTTTTCCCTTAAAATTATCTTTTTTCCCCAAATAATCAATAGCAAAGTTTGAAAGGTTGCTACCGTCTTCCCTTCTCTTCTGGAGTATCTCTAACGGGTAACGCTGTAACATCATTGGACAGGGTGTTCCCTTTTTGAAGCACTGTGTTTATCTGATGCGTTTGGATGGCTTTTTCCAGGGAGGTCATTTGGCTCAGCAAACTGGCTGAGACTGGACAAAATGGTAATAGCAGCGGTGGCAGAGTAATAACATGTATTAAAAACGTTAATAGTGGCCGGGCATGGTGGCTCACTCCTGTAATGCCAGCACAAGGTCAGGAGTTCATTAGCCTGGCCAATATGATAAAACCCCATCTCTACTAAAAGTACAAAAATTAGGCCGGGCGCAGTGGCTCAAGCCTGTAATCCCAGCACTTTGGGAGGCCGAGGCGGGTGGATCACGAGGTCGAGAGATCGAGACCATCCTGGTCAACATGGTGAAACCCCGTCTCTACTAAAAATACAAAAAATTAGCTGGGCATGGTGGCGTGTGCCTGTAATCCCAGTTACTTAGGAGGCTGAGGCAGGAGAATTGCTTGAACCCAGGAGGCAGAGGTTGCGGTGAGCCGAGATCGCGCCATTGCACTCCAGCCTGGGTAACAAGAGCGAAACTCCATCTCAAAAAAAAAAAAAAAAAAAAAAATTAGTCAGGCGTGGTGGCGCACACCTGTTAATACCAGCTACTCAGGAGGCTGAGGCAGGAGACCAACTGAACCTGGGAGGTGGAGGTTGCAGTGAGCTGAGATCATACCACTGCACTCCAGCTTGGGTGACAGAGCAAGACTTGGTCTCAAAACAAACAAACAAAACAAAACAAAAATGTTAATAGCAAGGGCCAGGTGCAGTGGCTTACTCCTGTAATCCCAGAGACTCAAGAGGCTGAGGTGGGAGGATCACTTAAGCTCAGGAGTTCAAGCACAGGAGTTCAAGACTAGCCTGGGCAACATAGCAAAACCATGTACGCATCTCCAAAAAAATTAAAATAAAAAAATTTATAAGAAAACAGGACATCACTAGCTTGAAAATTTTTATTTGTAATTTCAGAATTTCAAGTTTCTTTATTGTGAAAGTGGAAAAGTGAAAACATATTAGCTAACCAGCTACAAATTACTGAAGAGACTATTACCAATAATTACCAACAAAATGAAAGAATTGTCAGGATATGCAGCCATTCTCTGACAGTGCACACAGGCTTTCATACTTTATTTTCCTTCTTACTTTATGTGGCTATGACACCTTATGGGGAGGTAAGAGTCGGGGGACACACAAGTCCTTAAAAGAAACTGTTTCTATGGTTGTATTTTTAGAACACCAAGCTGAAAGGTTATCAGAAAAGAGACGTGAAGCTTGGAGGCCTCGGACCTGACTTTGAGTCCCTGAAAGACAAAGTGAGTAAGATGAGTATACAGTGTTTCCAGGCCTGACTCAGCCCATCTGCCCTTTGGCAAAACTTAATGAAGACATCCCCCAGAATTAAGCCCTAATTTAAATGTCTCACTCTGAATAGAGTCCCTTCTGACATAACATTGGTATAGAGACCGGGACACTCCTTTTGCCTTAAAATAAAAACATTTAGCCCATGTTGTTATATGTATCTGTCTTTCGGTTCGTTTTGAAGGCCTGCACGGAAAAGCAGGACACGTGTACCTGAAAAGAAATGTGTATGTTATGTGGTTGTTGGTCTTTCCCACTAGAGTTTTCTTGATAATTGTGAAGAGTGGCTACAGAGAAGACACTTAGGGGAAGAGTTTCGCAACCCCTGAAAAGTGCATCCACTTTATTCTCTTTCCTCTAGTGAAAGGAGATCTTCATTTAATGTGTTTTAACTGCAGTTGCACTCAAGGCATAAAAAGAGAGTACAGTTCAAAGTTGGAAGCAAAAATGAAAATAAATTGGGTAAATGCAACAAAGAAGGTTCTGAATGTGATTTAGCCCCTGTTCAGGGAATGCTGGGTGTACTATTGCAGTGATGTTTCTCCTCACAGAGAGACTATTTCAAGGAGAAACACTACCTTAACCGTTTCACTGCTGCTGCCTTACTCAAGGTGATCCCATTTCACCTGTACAGCTGACAAGCTATGCCCCGTGTACTGACAGGCATCGCTTTAAATAGAGAGCAGAGAGAACTAGCAGCACTTGGATTCATCATAACTTCATTTATCTGAACAGATGCAAAACTTACTACAGCAAAAGGAATATTCGAAACAAGTCAAGGAGTACAACATGAAGACACTGTCCATTCTGTCAAAACCACAAATAGCAAAAACTGAAAATAAATCTGCTGTCCCTCGGCAGAAGGTAAGAAATTCTCAACAAGGCATTTGTTTTTTCAATCAGAATTCAAAGGAAACTTTTATTACTGCTCTTTTTTTAAAAAAAATTAGAGACAGGGTCTTGCCATCTTGCCCAGAGTGGTTATAAACTCCTGGGCTCAAGGTATCCTCCCAGCTAAGCTTCCCAAAGTGCTGGATTACAGGCGAGAGCCACCGAACCCGGCCTGTTTTCTCTTAACTTAAAACAAAAAACAAAAAACAACCTTCCCATGTTTTTTGGAACACAGGAGATGTCTTAGCTGCTTCCATTCCTGTAGCTACCCCATCATTCACAGATAGTAATGCAATACTCACACACACACACACACACACACACACACACACACACACACACGATGCTATAAAGTGAACCTTTGTTTCTCCTGAAGTTATTGTTCCATGTCTTTTCTTCCAAGAATGGCATTTTAAATTTGTCACACATAAAAATTAAATACTAATGTGATTTCTTAAATGAGCAATCTTCATTATCAATTTTACTTTGTATCATTAAATAAGTTTTAAGGCAATTATTGTTTTTTTGCTGCTTATCTGTCAAAGAAAAGACATATCATCATTTCTCTCAACTTCATTCCCCTACACTTTCTGTAGGGATTGCAATATATAGGTTCCTCTATTGAAGAAAAATGATTTCATGGAATACAAAATGTTCTCCCTCTCAGATGGCATCAACCATCGGTTGTGATGTGAATGAAACATGTACTATAGAGACAGAGCTCTGCAGCACAAGTCTCTGCCTCAGTTGATCTGTCTAGTCCTTGTAAGGACACGGGACCTTTGCATGAGGAACAAGAGATCCTTTGGTGCCTGCAGGATTTTGTACTTCATGTTCTCTTTCACAGACCATCGTATTTTCTATTTATTGCCTTTCTTCCTCAGACCTTGAAGACCTCAATCCACTTGATTGAGTTGCCATGGTGCTACTTTTTCTTTTTTCTCCAAGCCACTATTTTTTTCATGAAGTGTTTCAAGCAACAAACCTATCATTAGAAATATCTGTAGCAAGCCGGGCGCGGTGGCTCAAGCCTGTAATCCCAGCACTTTGGGAGGCTGAGGCGGGCGGATCACGAGATCAAGAGATCGAGACCATCCTGGTCAACATGGTGAAACACCGTCTCTACTAAAATTACAAAAAATTAGCTGGGCATCGTGGCGCGTGCCTGTAATCCCAGCTACTCAGGAGGCTGAGGCAGGAGAATTGCCTGAACCCAGGAGGCGGAGGTTGCGGTGAGCCGAGATCGCGCCATTGCACTCCAGCCTGGGTAACAAGAGCGAAACGCCGTCTCAAAAAAAAAAAAAAAAAAAAAAAAAATATCTGTAGCATTCACCTGCATGCGCTGAGAAGTCTAGACTTTTCTTTTCTACATTGTAGAGGTTTTTTCCCCTTTACAGGACTGAAAGCATACTATCAACTCTCATTTCAGCTATCAACAGCCCCTTATTGAAATGCAAAACTGTTATAAAGGCAGGTTTAGAAAACATATTTAGTGATCTTATTTTTATTGGAATGCCTTTTGGAACTGACATCACTGAGAAAAAGACTGCCTTTTTTCAGCATCTAAATTGCTACAGAAAGAAAAAGAAATGTTTACCTCAAATACTTTCTAGAGCCTAGGAACAAGGATAGCTGGTATAATGATGGGGGCTCAAGTGTATGTAAACCACAGTGATATCTTTGGTCTCAAGCTGTAACAAGTCTTCTTTGGATAGAAAGGTCTATTAATATCTCTATTAATAGAAGTTTGGTTTTACTAAGACTTCTAGAAACTAAGTAGACCAAACCCATAAGAAGGAACTCAGTTTTATACAAAAGCATTCAAAAGACACAAGTGTACGTATCATTCTTCAGCTCCTTTTTTCCCCACAGTATATTGTTTTGTGGCTAAAGATTTTGTTTAAACTGTGTGTTATATTGCATTGTTTGATCTCCATTTCCACCAATGTCTTAGTAAGTTACAGCAATAGTTTCCATTTATATTATAACTAAACATTTCCTAGATTTAATTTAAGGAATCCAGGCTCACTTCCCATTTCAAATAAAATTTAATCTTTATGCATTTAGGCTTTGGAATATGCTAAGACCATCCCCAAACCCAGACCATCAAATCCAACTCATCAAGCATCAAAGGAACAACAAAATCCAACCTATGCTGGGAAAGAAGAAAGTTTACCTGAAATCTCACTGCTGGAAATGCTGCAGAGCAGACACGAAAGGGAAAAGCAGGCTGTGGCTGCTTTCAAAGTCCTTCACATCGTGTAGAAAACATTTGGTAGGGGGCCGGGCGCGGTGGCTCAAGCCTGTAATCCCAGCACTTTGGGAGGCCGAGGCGGGTGGATCACGAGGTCAACAGATCGAGACCATCCTGGTCAGCATGGTGAAACCCCGTCTCTACTAAAAATACAAAAATTAGCTGGGCGTGGTGGCGCACGCCTGTAATCCCAGCTACTCAGGAGGCTGAGGCAGGAGAATTGCCTGAACCCAGGAGGCGGAGGTTGCGGTGAGCCGAGATCGCGCCATTGCACTCCAGCCTGGGCAACAAGAGCGAAACTCTGTCTCAAAAAAAAAAAAAGAAAGAAAACATTTGGTAGGAAGGAGACCAAAAATGATCCAGGAATGAACACGGAGAAAAGAAACACCAACCATCTTCTCTGTGTTGAGAGTGATAACCTACTATTACCATCTAACTGCAGTCCATGCTTGCTTTCTGAAAGATTTAAAAGATGGGGTCCAGCTGGATTATGGTGCCATATTTTACTTTCTAGGAAGGAATTTTTTTAAATTATTTATTTTCAAATCAGTTAAAAATTGGAGCTGAATAATAACTAGAGAATAAAGCTTTTGGTTTTATATTGATCTTTTGATTTCTTAATCTCTACCCCCTTCCTTAGCATAATGGAAACCTAAAGTTACCCAGAAATAAATCTAGCTCCGTTTCTCTCTTACCTTCCTAGTAAGAAAAACAAGTATAAACACTTCAGTTTCTCCTAAAATGAACTCAGCCATAAGTAAATTTTGTGATAACATTTCAAAATATTATGAAAATCTCCAAGTTTGGCAAAAGGTTTATCTATAAAGTTGAGGACAGGCATGGTAGCTCACACCTGTAATCTCAGCACTTTGGGAAACTGAGGCAGGTGAATTGCTGGAGGCCAGGAGTTTGAGACCAGTTGGGCAACATGGTGAAACCCCATCTCCACTAAAAATGCAAAAATTACCTGGGCATGATGGCGCATGCCTATAGTTCCAGCTACTCAGGAGGCTGAGGCATGAGAATCACTTGAACTTCAGAGGCGGAGGTTTCAGTGACCTGAGATTGTGCCACTGCACTCCAGCCTGGGCAACAGAGCGAGATTCTGTTTCAACAACAACAAAAAAGGCTCCTTCCTGACAGATTCTCTGGTCGGGGTCAAAGGGATGCTAAGACAGCCAGCTGCCTGGGCCTTTGCTGACCATGCTGTCCGGGGTGGCACTTTCTGCCACTGCCACAGTGGCCCCCTCTCTGTAGAATGCAGCCTTCCTAGTCCAAGGATATTGCAAGCAACAAGGACCTTTCACACAGGGCAGCCACTCCTTGCTCCTCTGCCACCTCTTCCTTCCTTTTCCTGTGGGGGAAAAGTTCATTTTGGGCTGATCCTGGAGGAATTCTTCCAGTTTCTTTATCCTAAAACTGGTGAGGACCCTATGTACTCCAAACTGGGGCTGATCTTGTGTGCTTTATCCAAAGAAATACACATGATTACCCTGGAGACCTTCTCCACCGTATCAATAGTAGGGTTACTTCTCCATGTAATTTAAAAATATGGTGCCTCTATTGGAGAATTTGCTTATAAACTCAATCAGCAAAACATTGCCCAACTAGAGGTGAAGCAGGCTTCATCAAACAAATCCAGGATGCAATTGATTTGGAGAAGTGACAGCAGTCACTGGTTCACAAGTGCCATTACCTTTTTGATGTGCAGAGGAATAGCATTGCTATGGCTCTGGAGGTTACTTACTGGGAACGAATGCATAGAGTGTTTAAGGAAGTATGGAATCACCAGGACTCTCATATATCTCTGCAGAATGTGATGCATTGAAAGGAACAAGAGCACATGATAAATTGGGTGGAGAAGCACATGGTAAGGGCATCTCTCCACAGCAGCTTTGGGACCTAAAGCTGTTGGAAAAGAAGGTTCTCACACGACCAGTTATGTAAATGTATCTATCCCAGCTGAGACAGCCACAAACAGTTGACTGGCTAAGTGGAAACTAGTCTATGTGGCAAAATCTTTCTGTATTGCTGTCTACTAAAGTAGATAGTTTATATGTCCTAAAAATGAAACCTTTGTTCAACATACTGCGAGAACTCAATCTATTGGTCAGTCAGATGTTTCTCATCCTTCTTCCTCTGCATTTGAGTTGTTCCATGATCACTCTTTTTGTTGTTGGTTTTCTCATTTTTGTTTTCAGATAGAGTCTTGCTCTGTCACCTAGGCTGGAGTACAGTGGCATGATCTTGGCACACTGCAACCTCTGCCTCCTGGGTTCAAGCAATTCTCCTGTTTCAGCCTCCCAGGTAGCTGGGATTACAGGTGTGCACTACCATGCCTGACTAACTTTTTTTTTTTTTTTTTTGAGACGGAGTTTCGCTCGTTACCCAGGCTGGAGTGCAATGGTGCGATCTCGGCTCACCGCAACCTCCGCCTCCTGGGTTCAGGCAATTCTCCTGCCTCAGCCTCCTGAGTAGCTGGGATTACAGGCACGCACCACCATGCCCAGCTAATGTTTTTTGTATTTTTAGTAGAGACGGGGTTTCACCTTGTTGACCAGGATGGTCTCGATCTCTTGACCTCGTGATCCACCTGCCTCGGCCTCCCAAAGTGCTGGGATTACAAGCTTGAGCCACCGCGCCCGGCCTACTTTTATATTTTTAGTAGAGACAGGGTTTCGCCATGTTGACCAGGCTGGTTTCGAACTCCTGACCTCAGGTGATCTAACCACCTTGGCCTTCCAAAGTGTTTGGATTACAGGCATTAGCCACCATGCCTGGCCTCATGATGGTTTTTGAAAGAGTAGTTTGCCTTGATTAAATCTTGGTGCCTGACTAAAGATTACCAAGTTATAGTTTAAATTTGTAATTTATTCTACCATCTTGCAATAAAGTGACAATTGAATGAAGCAAAAGTAAATAAATAATAAAGTTGAAAAAAATAAAGGTACATCTGGCTGTGCCTGCTCAGATAAAACAAATCCCAATGTTGCTCTAACAGTGTCAAGATACTACTTAGAAACCTTTCAACAAGTCCAGAAACACCTAATGCAGGCAACTCTGAGAGACACACTTTATCAAAGCTCCTTACTCCAAATACATAAACTTGTTGGGCACTTTGCCAACACAAATATCTTAAAATATTGTCAAATGCGTGTTTTCACACACACACACACACACACACACACACACACACACACAAAATAGATACAAGCATTCCATACTTTACTACTGAATGCAAATATTAATAAATATATTTTTTTATCTTTTTAAACATTGCAAGAATTCCCAGTCTTAAAATAATTACTGCAGGATTTAACTTTTTACTTTCTTTCTTGGACATTACATTTTTAGATAGGCCTATCCAGAAGTGGATAATTTGAACATCAGTTTGGGTAAATCTGTTTATCTATACATGTGGTGTAAGGACTAGCTTTGGACATTTACTCCTACGTTGTATACATTTTACATGTGCCAGAATGTAGTGTAAAAGGTGCCTATACAAAACCGTCTCTTAAAACTGGAAGCAGTTAGGATTGTTATCTATAAAGATAACAACTATCTGAAGATGAACAGGAAACTGGTGAATCATGTTTCAGTGGGATTTGGAAAGTGTAATATGCGAGGCATTAGGCTTAGGAAAATCACAGGCCAAAACTACTCCTAAAATATATTTGTAAGAGAAATGGCCCCTTCTGGATGAATGAAGACATTTCTAGAAATATGAGGTAGAATAAATAACCTTCATTAATTTTTTCCTAAATGGCCTTAAACTTGAACTTGATCTGGAAGAGAAAACTAATGCATACAGAGACATTCATATTTAAAGGGACAGGGTAAAAATGTTAAATATTCCATTTGTATTAGAATATCTTAAAAGAATTTAGAGCTTGGAAAGAGTTTCTCACATTCAACTGACAGTTTTTCAGAGGAGGAAATGAAGGTCAAGAGAAAGGCTACATGATTGAGAAATCCATCAGTCCTACTGAGAGTAACGGGAGGATAACCAGGTCTGAATCTCCCATCTTTCAACACTAGGAGTAGTACTGCTTATTTGTCTATGGAAGGAGGTTGTCTTGTTTCTTTGTGTAGACGAAGAACATGTAGTTGCTATGAATTTCTGCTTTGGACCTGATTTTCCACCAAGTTCAGTTTTTAGAAATATGCATTACTGGACAGGGAAAATGTGGTACATATACACCATGGAATATTATGCAGCCATCAAAAACGATGAGTTCATGTCCTTTGTAGGGACATGGATGAACCTGGAAACCATCATTCTCAGTAAACTGACACAAGACCAGAAAATCAAACACCGCATGTTCTCACTCATAGGCGGGTGTTGAACAATGAGAACACATGGACACAGGGAGGGGAATACTATACACTGGGGTCTGTTAGGGGGAAATGGGGGAGGGACGGCGGGGTGGGGAGGTGGGGAGAGATAGCATGGGGAGAAATGCCAGATATAGGTGAAGGGGAGGAAGGCAGCAAACCACACTGCCATGTGTGTACCTATGCAACAATCTTGCATGTTCTTCACATGTACCCCAAAACCTGAAATGCAATTTAAAAAAAAAAGAAATATGCATTACTATGTATCTAATAATTTTTTAGCATGTACAATCTGCCAACTTCCTTACTATATTGATAAAATTAGAAGACACATATAAAGCAACTCAAACTTAGAAACTGATCAATAAGAGACACTATTTATTTTCTTTTTTTTTCCAGAACATTTCACAAACTTTCCATACTGTTTTTCTGTTAGCTTAAGCGTTGTTAAATTCTTCATTTTCACACCTACTGTCAAGAACCCACACTTAGAGAAGCAGCTTAAGTGCTTCAGTTCATGGCAAACATTTCACAGGATTCTTACTCCCAAGGCAACTCTTTACTATCCAGTACATAAGACTCTAGAACATTAAAATTCTTTATATAGTGCCATGTGACATCTAAAATAACTTTGGCTAAGAAATAAAACGTATTTGATGAACATTTGGGGTTGAAATCAAAGAATGGATCAAAGTGGCCCTTCATTTGGCTCCAAGCCATCTCACCATAGTGAAATACAGCAGAATGGCACTAAGCTATTGTAATACCAAGGGGGGAGATTTTGCAAAAAACAGGGAATAACAAACACATTTTTGCTCCTGCTTTAAAGTAAATTGTACTAATGACAACAATAGTGATCTTTTATAGGCCCGAATTGGATCACTGATCAATTTTGTAGCATTTCAGTTTCAAATATTCAAAAGCGAAAAATAATCTGCCAATTAGAAAACAAAAAGCTTCAAACTTGAGTGATGTAATGATGGAACACCTGTATTTGACTAGACGTTATATACATGCCATTGAAAGACATAGTACCTAATATGCCTAATCTCTATAAACTCCTGCAAATAAAGGATGTTTAAACCATGTATTCTCTCTTATTAAAGCCTCCTTTTAATTGTGTTTTTCCATCTTGAGTTTCCAACAAAAGCATCCTCTTAAAGGGAGCTTTTCTTTTCTTTTTTTTTTTTTTTACAAGTAGCTGAATTTAATGACAGCTGTCTCCATGATATTGTTTTGTATAGTAAGGAGTCTCTTGGGAGTTATCCAGAAACCAAGTCAAGAAAAGACAATATTGAGAAACAAAATAAAAGGTAAGCCTAGCAAAGGCACTGATGCCTAATGGTTCCAATTGGGGCCTTATTATTGGTTAATGAATCATTGTCAAAACATCACAGCAAGCATGAACGTGCACAGTCTAGTCTATAGTGAGAAAATGACTCTTCATCCCAACAGTTATTAACTGGGAGTTGTTTGAAAACACGTCCAGTAATTATAACAACATTGGAGCTAATTGAGAACTTTGAGTTGATAGCAAATGGCCCACAATAGCAGACTAGATAACTCAGAGGGGATTCTTCTTTAATTACTTATTGAAAAATAGCAGAAAATGAATTGGGTGTGGGTGACAGTCTGCAGATATTAAGACAAGTTCTGCTAATTCTATCCCAAGATGTGCTTCGAAATGTATCTGTTACCATTATGTTAGAAGTGGCATTTGAAAATGTAAAGTTCTTAAGTAAAAATCAGTGTTGCTTTCCTAATTATGCCTTTTTTTTCAGATTACGTTTTCCTGTTACAGTAAGGATAAGACTTGAATAATACACATTTCATTCTGACAGTCAAGTATTCTCAGGGTGACTATAGGAATTCTCCTCCCTAATGCTAACTGTGTTTCCATGATTTCTATATCCAATGGGTAAAAGCAGGGAGACATAAAGATACAGAAATGCTCCATTTTCCTCTTTAGTTGTTTCCCCAGTCAGGAAGGAATTTAAAACTGTAGCATGAAGTGAAATATTTGAATGACTGTGGATTTTGTTTATCCATTGTGCCTGTTCTCCCTACATCAGTGATGACAAGATACGGTCAATATCATATTATTTCCATACTATAAAGACAAAATAAAAGCAAGGACATACGTGCTAATAAAAATGTATATTTAGATGTTTATTCCACTTTTGGAAATATATTGAAGGAGGATCCCAGAAGCTGAAAATCTGATGCTCAGCACAGTCCTTGCCACCCTACCACCTCCAGACTAAGTATGGTGTTTGTTTCTTCACAGCCTGTAGCTTCATTAAGCAAAACCACACATCTGTCTCACAAAGGGACAGAGAAAACATAAAATGTCCCACTTTCCTAAGCAAACACCTGGCCAATGGAAAGCAAAATGCTTCGGATGGGAGACTTCACTCATTCATTCTTCAAACTCTCTAAATTACTACCCAGCCTGAAACACTCCTATTTTCATGTTTGATTATTTACTTTTGGCTCAGTAAAATAACTGGAAAGGTGACACTCTTCCAAAATGTTAGACAACACATTGCAAGACACAATAAGATACAAAACAAATAATATTTTCAGCTCTCTCTACCTCTTAATGTAGGGGCTCTGGAAAATATGAAGAAAGGAAAAAAGTGTTTGGTTATCTCCCTTGCTGCCTCTCCACTGCCTTTTCATTTCCCCCTTGCAAACCTGGGCAATGTAAGTAATTAATTTTCAATAAGCTGAATAAATGGTCTTCCGCTATTAAATAGCTTTAACAGGTTGAGAGGTTTACAGTGATGTGAGCATTCCAGGCAAACGTATTTAGTGGAGCCTTGGAAATCTCTAATAAGATTTCATAAATACCGTTGGCTGAATTGGAAGCTTGTAGAGACCAGCACCGATACTGGGACTGCTAAATGCTAAACGGGCTACTAAGGGTACCCTCTGTCACTAGGGTCTCAAGCTTTAATGCTAGGTATCCCTATGGCTCAAATTTCATAGTAGGGGAAATAACTATCCAAAATTTAAAACCCAGAAAATATGATCAGCCATCCTTTAGGAAGCTGTGTACACAGAGGAAGGAAGTCGAAAACGCACTGAATAAAACCAGTGCAGATCTCTATGTTGTACTCTTTCCTCTGTGGCAAAATCATCTCCCAAATTAATCTTACATTTTATTTTTTTTAATCATCCAGACAATGATCAAAATCATTATCATGAAGCTTGGTTGGCCCTGCCTCATATCATATCTCCACCCTGTTACCTGGCAGTGATGTCTTTTCCCATTTCCCCTGCTTCCACACAATGGTGACACTTTGAAGTAGTGCTGATGAGGTTCCTAAATTTGTTGTCTCTGCTTAAAATTGATAATCTATGATACAAACCTCAAGCACCTATTTTTAATGAAACTTTTAGATGAATATCAAAGAACTATTTAGCCATGCCTAATATTTTAATTAGATTATATTCTCAATTTAACCCATTAAACCTCCTTTGATGATCCCAATATTTAGTGTTTAGCCTCAGATGCACGAGGTAATGAATACTGGACCTTTTGATTTAATGAGAATTTCAGCTCTTCCAGCCTGCGCCTCTTTGTATACCTTTTATTTTGCTGGCTATAGAATTCAGTTAATTGAAGGAGTCTCTTACCATCAACACATTAAGGAGTATAAATTAGCATCTCTATTCTGATTGGAAAATGCAAGCAGACAGTTTTGCTTTGATCTGAAGAGTAAGCTGCAGAAGGCAGCAGCCCTCTGAAAATGAGCTGATGGCCCTTGTTCTCAGGGCAAAATGCAGATGCATCCATGTGTCACAAAACACTTAATGTCTTAATTGATCACCTCCCAATTCGTCCTGTCCTGTGCACATCATTCTCTTTAGAGACCTGTACATGCGTGTGTCTGTATGTGTCTATTTGTGTATCTGTATCTTTGTCTTGCTTTCTTTCTTCATCCTTTCTGTTTCTCTCCTCTCCTCCAGCAGTTAGGGACCTAGGTTTTAAATTAATCTGAGACAAAGGAAAACGAAATAATAAAAATTCCCTCACCTTGAAATGTATAAGAATATCTGGTAGAGCTCTTCAGAACCTTCCATAGACAAAGATTCTTAAGAACTAACTCTAACTTCCAATGCTCTCAACCAGGCAGAGCCCAAGCCATTGGTACTGCATCACTTAATATGAAGTAGATGGGCTATTCTGTGTTTTGTCAAGGAAATCAGCCTTTTAAACTCTTCCAGTGATAATGCAATTCTCCTGTACCTCAACAATTCAGTTATATAAAAGAAATGTCAAGGTAAACAATCAGTACCTCCGTCACTCACTGTAAATGCCAAAATAAAATAACAGAAAATTCAAATTATAGGACTTCTGGATAAATATGGTATGTTGAACACACACACACACACACACACAGACACACAAACCTATTTCATTCCCTTGACAAGTCCTACTAAAATCATAGTAAAGGTTTTAAAATGTCATAAATATATGAGAACAGGGAGAAGAGGAGGAGGAACAATAGTAACAACATTTTGAAAACTGGAAAACGAATGAGTTGTTTAAAAGAATTAGCAGATCAAAAAAACCACTAAATTATTTTTCTTTTTACATTTTCATGGAATATCAAGTTTCTCAAAAATACTAAATTTCTAAGCTAGCAATAGGAAAGCCAAGAATCAATCTGACTTACACTCTAGAATACCCAAAATGTTCAGGAATTAATGATGTCAGTTACCTCTTGAAGTAAGAATGAATGGATATGGCAGGGTGGTGGCGGGGCAGGGGGGCGGCTAATGAAGGGTGACTTCATGAAAGTCAGTTTAAGAGCAGTTACACCCGTAAATACTTTCCTCAGTTCCCACACAGCCACGCACAGCCCCTCCACTGCCCCAGTATTTTTGGAGTCAAGTACAACTGGTTGTATTGAGGATATACAGTATTGAAAAAAGAGTCAATAGTGGACATGTGTATTGTAAATACAGAAATCTCTGGTCTTCTTCTTTTTGGCTCCCAGAACGTTGGGACTTTATCCTACAAGCAGGAATTTGAAAAGTTCTTCTCTGGGGAATCCGATCAGCCCAAAAGAAAAGACCTAAAATCCTGACTTCAGAGGTTTTCCAACTAAAGACCCCAATCCTGTTATCTTGCAGTTAAACCTCACAGTCAGCAAGTCCCACCCATGTACTCATAGTTTCCTATGAGCTTTCTAGCCTCTCACTTAAATATGAGCAGGCAACCAAGAATTTCCAAACATCTGAGGATATGTCACACAACCATTTTTAAAAAGGAGGCATACAAGAAAATTAAAAGAGATCCTGGGAATCAGAATCAGAGTCAAAAAATTTAAAACACAAAAATAAGGTTAGAAGACAACATTGAGGAATTTTTCCAAAAATCCGAGAAAAAAAAGGCAAAGGGATAGAAAATAGGAGATAAGAGATTAGAAGTGTAGAGGATAAATCCAGGGGGCAGAAATCCAAATGACAGGAGATCTATAGAAATCATTAAAGAATTAGGCCGGGCGTGGTGGCTCACGCCTGTAATCCCAGCACTTTGGGAGGCTGAGGCGGGTGGATCACGAGATCGAGACCATCCTGGTCAACATGGTGAAACCCCGTCTCTACTAAAAATACAAAAATTAGCTGGGCATGGTGGCGCATGCCTGTAATCCCAGCTACTCAGGAGGCTGAGGCAGGAGAATTGCCTGAACCCAGGAGGCGGAGGTTGCAGTGAGCCGAGATCGCGCCATTGCACTCCAGCCTGGGTAACAGGAGCGAAACTCCGTCTCAAAAAAAAAAAAAAAAAAAAAAAAAAAAGAAATCATTAAAGAATTCAAGAGTACTCCTGATAACTGAAAAAAAAAAATATATATATATATCTTCAGACTTAAAGAATTTATTGACTACCTGGAACAATGGATGAAAGTAAACCCAAAGCAAGGTATATACTTGTAAACTTTCAGCATACTGGCTACAAAGAAAGTATCCTGCAGGTTTCCAAAAAGGAAAATAAATGAATACATAGAACACACAAAAAATTAAGAATCAAAGTAATTTTAGACTTCACAATGGCAATGGGAAGCTAAAAGTCAGTGGAGTGGTGTATTCAAAAGTATTCAAAAATGATTTCCAACTTAGAATGCTATATTTAGCCAAATTACTAATAAAGCATGAAATTAGGATAAATATTTTTTAGATAAGGATGATGTTCAAACATTTACCTCTCATGTACCAATTGTCAAGAAACTGCAGTAGACTGTGCTCCACCAAAATCAGAGAGTAAACTAAGGAATAAAAAGATACGGCAATTAAGAGTAAACAGTGAAATTAAAGGAATCCCCAAGATGGTTGCAAAAGGAGAGCCATTTACATAGAACCCAGAGTGGAGCAGATCAGAAGGTTCTGGGAGAGGTTTGTTCAGGAAAATCAAATGTTAGGAATTTGTGAGTATCTTGAGAGTGTGATATAGACAAATGGCAAAGAGTTTGGGAATACATTAGTCATAAGTACTTAAAATTAAGAATAATATTAAGTATTAATTCCAAGGAAAACAAAAAGTCTCACAGAAAAGTCATTGATTACCTGGCTTAGCTGAGAATTGCATGTATACATCACAACAATGGTCAAGGCCGGGTGCAGTGGTTCACTCTTGTAATCCCAGCACGTTGGGAGGCCGAAGTGGGAAGATCACTTAAGGTCAGGAGTTCGAGACCAGCCTGGCCAACATGGTGAAACCCTGTCTCTACTAAAAATATAATAGTTAGTTGGGTATAGTCGTGCAACCAGCTTCTTGGGAGGTTGAGGCAAGAGAATCACTTGAACCTGGAAGGCAGAGGTTGCAGTGAGCCAAGATCGTGCCACTGCACTGCAGCCTGGATGACAGAGCCAGACTCTGTCTCAAAATAAATAAATAAATAAATAAATAATTTACATAAAAACACAATGGTCTAACCAAAATTATGGTAGAAGGACAGAAAGGGTGCACATATGTGTTGGAAATAGGGAAGAAATAGAAATAGACGATAGAAAGAAAATGAAATTTTTACCTTTAATAGTGTGAAGTACTAGATGATTCCTTAAATAGAAATTAAAAAAAAAAAAAAACAGCAATTCAGTGACAATTTAGAAACATGGAGATAAATTCCAAAATTATCAGCCAAAAATGGAAAGTGGTTGTCTCTGTAGTCAAGAAAATAAGAAAGGGGGCACAGGACTGCTCTTTTTAAAAATAATCCTCATAAAACTCATGGGACTATTTGACTCTTTAAACAATGTGCATGGTGATAAAACCCTAATCCTTAAAATTAAAAATGAAGAACTCAGGAAGGGAAGAAGAAAAAATAGATGGAAAAAGAGCAGAGCAAGCATACAGTATGTTTTTTGCTCATAGCATGTAAATTATTCTCATTTGAAACTCAGGATAAGGAGCCACCCTTCTATCCTATACCCATTGTTTTCCACAGCCTAGTTCCAATCCCAGGTCAAGCACTGAGGAGAAATAAAGACTATTTAGCCATTCTTTAACTTCTAGCTTGAATTTGGTAACTACACTTAATTACTCCATTATCTATAGCCATGGAGAAGATGGTGACAATAGGTGTTAGAAATGCTCAGCTAATGCCCAAAGATTATATTAGTCAATATTTTTAAACAAATCTTATTCTTATCGTAAAGAGATATTCATCATGTTTCTTTTTTGAGACAGAGTCTTGCTCTGTTGCCCGGGCTGGAGTGCAGCAGCGAGATCTTGGCTCACTGCAACCTCCACCTCCCGGGTTCAATTAATTCTCCCTCCTCAGCCTCCCAAGTAGCTGGGATTACAGGCGTGCAGCACCACTTCTGGCTAATATTTGTATTTTTAGTAGAGACAGAATTTCACCATGTTGGCCAGACTGGTCTCAAACTCCTGACCTCAAGTGATCCACCCACCTCAGCCTCCCAAAGTGCTAGGATTACAGGCATGAGCCACCACACTCGGATCATTATAGCTTTTCTTAAGCTAAAATGTTCTGTAAAAACTTCAGCAGAAATCATGCCTTTTCCCTGATAGATTACATACTGGAATCATAGGCTAGTCTTTATCACTTAAGAGGGTTCCCATGAATTTGAATTCTAACTTCCCTCCCCACATAGCATTATGTGTCACCAAATAGGATAACAGAAACCCCGGGGCTGGATGAGGGTTGGATAAGTAAAGAGGGAGAAAAGGACCCTTCTAAAGGAAACATCCTCAGTGAAGGCTCTGAATCCTATTTCATTCAGGGCTTATACATCCCCTCTTAGCCCAAGAGGTAGAACAATGACAGACAAAGAGAAAATAAGATGAAGTTATTTTAAAAATAAAATATAATGAAAGAGACATAACTCTTTTGTAATGATGTGATGAGACCCAAGACTAATACCTTTTAATAAACCACGTTGTTAACAGTTGTGGTCCTATGATGTTTGGAACAAATCACGTTTGTCACTGGTATCATGTTCAGATCTATATTGTAATTCATTGTCTTCCTCTAGCTCTTTTCATCCAAGATCTCACAGTAGGTACTTTCATAGTTCTTATTTCTTCCCCTCACCATTCTAAACTGATTCATAGGGCACTCACCTCATTTTTTCAGATGCCAAATTAGAGAAATAATGTTATCATTGATAAAAGTAAAATAAGAATTTAAGCATCAGGAGGGCACAGTGGCTCATGCCTGTAATCCCAGCACCTTGTGAGGCAGAGGCAGGTGGATCACTTGAGGCCAGGAATTAGAGAACAGCTTGGCCAACATGGTGAAACTCCGTCTCTATCAAAAATACAAAAATTAGGGCCAGGCGTGTTGGCTCACACTTACAATCCCAACACTCTGGGAGGCCCAGGCAGGTGGATTACCTGAGGTCAGGAGTTCAAGAGCAACCTGGCCAACATGGTGAAACTCTGTCTCTACTAAAAATACAAAAATTAGCCAGAAGTGGTGAAACCCAGTCTCTACTAAAAATATAACACACACACACACACACACACACACACACACACACACACACACGCAAGCCAGGCATAGTGTTGTGTGCCTGTGATCCCAGCTATTCGGGAGGCTGAGACATGAGAATCACCTGAACCTGGGAAGCAGAGGTTGTAGTGAGCCAAGATTGCACCACTGCACTTTAGCCTGGGAGACAGAGTGAGACTCTGTCTCAAAAAAATAAAATAAGCTGGGCATGGTGTCACACACCTCTAATCCCAGCTACTTGGGAGGCTGAGGCATGAGAATCGTCAGAACCCAGGAGGCAGAGGTTGCAGTGAGCCAAGATTGCACCACTGCACTCTAGCCTGGGCGACCAAGTGAGACTGTGTCTCAAAAAAAAAAGAACTTACTCTCTAAGCCAAGGCACCCATCATGCTAAATCTGATGTGGTTACCTGATACTATAAAGAGAGTAATAAGAGAAGGCTCGTGGAATTCTTATAAATGAAATCATGGAGGAAATGTTATCAGGGTACACACTGGGAATTCTGAGAGAACAGGCATAAATAAAACGGAAAAGAAATGTCTTGTTGGGAGGGGGGTTACAGCCAGAAAATACAATAAGAAAGAAAACACAAGAACCATTTTGAATTTTCATCTCACTCCTAAATAGGATTGCAATTATCTCTGACCGTTAGATGCATTAATTCCGTAACTTGCCTAACAGGCTGTATGATTTCAGACAAGTCAATGTCTCTGTCAGTTGCCTCATCTCTAACTAAAAGAGATCCGGTCAAAATTTTTGTAGTAGGGAAATGTAGAAATTTAAGATAGCTAAGAGATCATCTAGCTCATCCTATTGGTTATGGGAATATTTCTAAATAGGGCTTAAATAAAATAGGGCTAAGGGATTTAGTTCCTTCAGGAAAGCTCATTCAACTTTCAGATGGCTGTTAATCAGAAGGTTTTCCGAAAGTTGATCTAAGAGTTTACTAGATAATTTCTAGCTACAGTGTTAAAAATTTATATATAAAATTGCTATGAAAATCTTCTCCACATGCTACAATGGCAATAGCCCCACAATCACTTTTATCACAACATGAGTAACTGTAAGGTATAATAATTAATGTTGGCTTCTAGTCTTAATTTCACCACTGTCTATGTGTCTATTTCACCACTATATCTGGGCCTTAATTTCTACAATTTATAAAATGAAGACATTTGTCAAATGTCTCTTTTAATGCTGACAGTTTCTTCCTGACTGTATCTTTGTCCTTGACTTAGTGGATCATCACTTTGTTCTCACCGACTTCCTTGAATGAGATGTTGAAAATTCTTTAATAAATATCCTTTTCCTCTCTGTTGTTTCCCTTAAAACTTCTAATTGCTGTGGATATATGTGTTTAAGTTAAAGCATATAAACTGAAATCTTTTTGAGCTTAAAAAAAATTAATAACTTTGAGAAAAAAGATTAGGATCTTAACAGAAAGAGCCGTACAGGATATCTAGCCCAATCTCCCACTAATGGAGAAATCCATAATAGAGAATACCTTATGTTTTGTCTTCCAGCCTTTGGAATTTCTAGTGAAAAGATACTTAGTGTTTTGTGGACTGGTCCTGTTCTATTGATGTACAGCACAGTGCCTGTCCTCAAATATTGTTCCAGAATCTGCTTTCCTGGAACCACCCACTGATTCTGGTTCTATCATCTATTAGCATGGCAGAATAGATATACCTCTTCATGCTTAATAGCTCCATAACCATTCAAATACAACTATCACAGCTGAAGCTCCTTCCCCACTTTTCCCCCAAAGCTTTGCTCCTCTAAGCTAAAAAGCTCACACTTACTTATTTGTTGTTTTCCACACCCTTTACTATCCAGGTTCCTGTGTACTGGGAGAGTTTTAGCTTGTCAATATTCTCTTTAAAACGTGATGCCAAAAATATATAAAATATGTCAATTAACCTGTTATGTTTCACATATATTGAACCCAATTCAGGAAGACCAGGGAGTCACTGCTTCAACTAAATATGTTTAATGCACAATTCTCTTAGCACCAGAAAGCATTCTGTTTGCACTGTGCCTTCACATCTCTCTCTATCTAATTATCAAATACATCGATGAAAGCCAGCCCTCTATCTTTTGAAGCGGTGTCATGGACTGCAGTTCAGCATTTCTTAGTGCTACCATCAGCTAAAACTGGGCTGCATGCTATGTTGTCCATTTCTTATGTTTTCACATCATGTGAGCAGAAATATTATCAGGAATCCCTCTCTGAGAATCTATGAATAAAGTTCATCATAAATAGTGCATTCCAACAAATACGGAACAAATTATTTATGACGTAAGATTAGATCTAAAATGACTTCCCCACCTTGGGTATTTTGTGATGTTTTTGCTTCAAAATTAGACCTCTGAATGTCTTCCTTTAGTACATTGTAATAAACATAATTTCACCAGATACTTACCACCAGTGAAACTGAGTTGAGGCAAAAGCCTGGGTTATTCAGACAAAATACTTTTTCAGCTCACAGAAGCTTTGATCCATATTGAAAGCCAAAACCAAAAAGTGCCGCCACGTTACATTAAATTGAGGCTAAATTGTGTCTATCCTCTACCACTATCACTAACTCACTGTATAAAAATAAAAATAAATAAAACTAGGAGAACTTTGCTATTGGATTGTTCGCCATCAATTTCAGGGAATTTTTTTTGATGAGAAAACTGTTCCATAGTTGGTGTGGCTGGCGCCACAGTGCTCACCTCTTCCCTTGCTAACTAATCCACCAAGAAACCACCACAGGGGAGGACCAGGGTAAGGAGGAATGAGTATCTTCCTAACTAATCCCTGAGCTCCAGGACTCATCCTGCCTCCAATCAGGCAGAGCTGTGCATATACTAACAGCTTTCCTATTTACCTGCTTTTCTAAGATAAAAAGGTTATGAAATACACCCAATCCACTTCTGTTATACTCAGAATAAGCCCTTGACAAGATGTTTTGAAAGCAAAAGACAAATATCTAGTGCTTTTGAGTTTGGGTTCACCATCTAATTTAAACACACACACACACACACACACACACACACT
This sequence comes from Saimiri boliviensis, assembly GCF_048565385.1. NCBI lineage: Eukaryota > Metazoa > Chordata > Mammalia > Primates > Cebidae > Saimiri > Saimiri boliviensis. The sequence continues at coordinate 58,534,989 of NC_133454.1, forward strand.
CACTCTCTCTCTCTCTCTCTCTCACCCAAATACAGTTTTTCTACTCACTTTAGATTCTTTCAAACTCCTGTTTAGTAGTTGTTCTTCCTGGGATTAGAAGAATTCGATTTTTCCCTTGGCTCCATAATCTTGTGTAATAGTATCCCTATACACAAGGGATACACAATTTCCCTTCCAAGTTACTTGGAGCATTCTCAGTCACAAATCACTTTTTTTTCCACCAACTCTTTGGTCTTACTGCAAAGCATTTGCCAAGATCTTCTGTCTTAAAACAGTATTGTCATTATCTGAACAAGGGAAGTGGAGAGAAATCTGAGCATAGATTTGTTTTTAATAGCCACAATCTTTAGTTTGTGTAATCTAAAGAAATGAGAGAGGTGTTCTTATAAAGTGAAAGAGACAAAATGCCAATCAATGCATTAATTGTTACCAAGAAAAATAAATAAATAAACTCCATGAGAAAATAAGTGAACAAGGAGTCAGAGAAGACATTTTTTATCCTTCCTTGGCTGTTACCTAGTCCTGATTTCATGAGCAAATCCTTCAATCTTGCTAAGTCTCAATTTCCTCATCTATGAAGGGGAAAAATACCCATGTCATCTGTGACTCACAAGATCACTGATTGATTACAGAGCACTTTGGAAAATCCATAAGGCTATATACAATGCTTATGTTTTAAAAGCAATAATTTTGCCTCCTAAGTGATGCACTTGGATAAGCTGTCACTCTGATACTTATCTTTACCTGGGATGTTTCCCCAACAAGCCTATTGCAGAAAAATGAAAAGGCCTCCTGCTACATTCACGGAAGTATAGAATTTAGACCTAAAATGATCTTTAGGATTCACCCCCATATGGGAGAAAAAAGAAAACAAAAGGATTAGCCCATGCTCACACCCACTGTGGTTTATATAATTATTATTAATCATTAGAACCCAAGGGTCAGGATTCCACCCAGTCCTACTCATTCTTTTCCAGCCTTCCTGGGCTCACTTACCTAAAGACACAACAAAAAGCAAAAGAATCGGAAGGTAAGAGTGCCTCTGGCTCTGCTGCTATATTTGATATGTGTACTGAGTGTGCAGGGTTGTCACACAATCCGGTAGTAAAGTTTCAAACTCCAAATATCAATACATACATCTCTGTCCCTTCAGCATTTTAGAGTCACAAAATACCAGACCACTTTTCCATGTAGATAGAACTCAAGACTATTATCCAAACGATTAGAAACATAAAAATTGGAGTGAGAAGGAGGGAATCTGTTAATGAAAGGTTATTCGCAAGTTCATTTCTACAGGGACTAGGAAACTGCCTAGGGCAGAGGGGAGAGGGCGTGCCCGTAGAACGTGGTAACAAACCATTCCCTGAAACGCGTGATCATTCCCAGTTTTGCCCGGCGAGCCTTTCATTATCTAAGAGACTGCAAACCCAGAAAAAGAACAAGAGACCTCCCAGGGGAAAAGCAGAGGGGTAAAGCACAAAGCCAATCAGACACCCGTCCCATCTAATCCCCAAACAGGTGCACGCCCGGAAAGCCTTTAGCCTTAATCGTAAGGCTATTAAGCGTATTCCCCTTTGGCCTTCATCTTGATAAAATGCCATATTTCCTAAAATGCACTGAGAATGAGCATTTCCACACAAAATCCAAGAAACACTCACTTTTAAAATATCAGTAGCCCGTGGAACATGGAAACATTGCCCGACAGGAGCGCAACAAGTTCGGGAAGCAGAAATTACTCCCGGGGTTTTCTGTGCCCAAGTTTCCCTCCCCCCGCGCGCTGGCGTCGCGCAGTACACGGGAGGGAGGGCGTAAGGGGCATCTGCGTCTGGGGGCCACAAGCTCAGAGAGGGTGTCAGGATGCAGAACGGCGAGCTCCTGGGGAGAACAGGGACAAGAAAGGCTGGAGTCGCCGCCCAGAGAAGGAGGGAGCGCCTTAGTATTTGAGTCAGAGATGGGGCTTGGCGGATGGGGGATGGAGGCGAGTGGGAGGTTAGTGACAAGCAGCGCAATAGTCTGTCCTGACACTGGACGTTTTAAAGATCAGATTGTGGATCTATCTGGATTCCGGCGGAGCGGAGGCCCCAGAGACCTGGTCCCTTTGCAGCCAAACGGACTGCCCAAGAAAGGGCAAGGAGTTGGTGTGGAGAGGAAAGAACAGAGCTAGGGGCAAGTGGCTGAGAGGCGAGGGAGAAAGGGGTCTATGATCGGAGAAAACAGCCGAGAGCCCACTTTCCAGTCTGGGACGCGGTACTGGGCTGGTCCCCGACGCCAAGGACGGCGGACGCAGGAAAATGAGCACGGCTGAGACGGGAGGGCTAGAGGGAAGCCGGGAGGCCCGGCCGCGGGCCGCGCTGGCTCCGCACCGGCCTGGAGGACAGGTGGGTTTGTTCGTCTTCCAGGAACGGATCTCCGAGGCTCGCCGAGAGTGAGTCTGAGTCTTCCGGTCCGGGAGGGAACCGCGCTCTGCCGGGCAGTCTCCTCCCCTGCCTACTACCCTCTCCAGCCTGGCGGCTCAGAGCACGTGCGGCCCTGAGCCCAGCTCCCCCTCGTCTCCAATGTCCACCTCGTCCTCTGGCTCGGTCAGCACGAAGGGGCCGGCGGGCAGGCTCAGCCGAGCTTCGGCGGCGGCGACCTCTGAGCCGCGGGAACTACCCTCGGGGCTTTCTGGCCCGTCTGGTGCTTTGGGTTCGTCTTGGCTTTTCCGCAGTTGCTTTTTATGCTTCATCCGCCGGTTCTGAAACCACGTTTTCACCTGATTTCGGAGAGATAAAAATAAAATCACGTCATTCCTCCAAATCTAAGCGATTGCTGGGATTTAGGAAAATGGATTGCAGTCTATCAATGAAGTATCCAAGAGCGGTGATAGCCTCAACTGCTCATATCGCCTTAGGCCGAATGAGAATTAAATAGCCTAAAGCTTTTAGGAGTGACTGTCCAAAAATAATGATAAGGATTAACATGGGTGGTTAGCAGTTATGCATGTTGTTATTAATTAAAACTACTAGTAGTTTAAGTGCTGCGTGGGCAAGTCTTTTTACGCTCAGCTGATGTTCCTCTGATTTGAGACATCTAACCACCTGATCAGCAAGAATCCTGCGGGGGAAGATGAGAATTGAACCTCCTGGTTCTCATCAGAGAGAAAATCAGACCCGGGCTTGGCAGAGCTAATGATTTCACAGCAAGACGCGTTCCAGGTAGAGACTATGAGAGATGGGGAGGAGATGACGGAGTTTCGAGGTTGCAGGAAGATAAAACCGTTCTTCTAGTCGGGACAGGGTAACAGGGAGAGAGCTTAAACCATAGTGTGTGTGTTGGGGTTGGAGCGGAGGTGCATGTGAACATTGGCCGGTGTGAAAGAGATTGAAATAAGAAGGGGGAAAGAATTTCCCTGTGTGGATTTCTCTCAGGACAAGAACTCGCCTAAACTCTTACCATTTACCTCCGACCCGGGGTTCCACGCCTGGCCGGAGAGGAGTGAGGAAGGCATAGGAATGGGAGTTCTTAACTCGGAGGTGATCATCAGAGTCACCTGAGGAGTGTTTCCTTCCTCTCCAGAGTCCCTCTCGAGAAATTTTGCTTGGGTAAGTATGACGTGAGGTTTTGAGTTTTTGTTGTTGCTGTTGTTTTGAGACGGAGTCTCACTCTCACCCAGACTGGGGTGCAATAAAGTGATCTCGGCTCACTGCAACCTCCACCTCCCCGGTTCAAGCGATTCTCCTGCCTCAGCCTCCAGAGTAGCTGGGACTACGGGCGCCCACCACCAAACCCGGCTAATTTTTGTATGTTTAGTAGAGACGGCGTTTCACTATATTGGCCAGGCTGGTCTTGAACTCCTGACCTCGTGATCCGCCCGCCTCGGCCTCCCAAAGTGCTGGGATTACAGGCATGAACCACCGTGCCTGATCGGGTATCAGTACTTTTAAGAAGGCTCTTGGGAAAGCCTAGAATAAGCGGCAGCGGGGTTCATTCCTACTCGAACTCCACAGTGTCCCGAAGGTATTAAAAGTTGAAGGGAGAGATAAACGAAGCAGAGATCAGGGCCTCCCTCTCCTCCCGCCCACCTGCGTCTCGGACAGGCTAAGGGCCGTGGCCAGCTCCACTCGCTCTGGCGTGGACAGGTAGCGCTGGATCTCGAATCTCTTCTCCAAGCCCGAGAGCTGCGAGTCAGAGAAAACCGTGCGGGCTTTGCGGCGGCGGCAATGCTTCCCCGGCAGCTCCGCGTGCTGGGGGTGCGGGAACAGCGCTGGGACGGGCATCCCTGCAGAGAGAAGAGCAACCAAGTGGGCAGAGCCGGGGTCGCCGGAGAGCAACTTCCGCTGGCTCCCCACCCCTCCTCTAGTCCCCAGTGCCTCCCTCTGCCGCTTGCCTCCGCCAGTCTCCTGCTCGCCCCAAAGCCCCTCAAGCCTTTCTCTCAGAAATCCAGGGCAGAGGGAGCAAAAAAGAAAAAGAAAGAAAGAAAAAAGCTTCAAGAATAGCGCTTGGAGATCTTTATCTGGAAAGCCATCTAGAAATACAAACAACAAACAGTAAATAAAACAGAAAAGAAAATCGGAAGATAGATCTGGATGCCGTTTAAAAATGTCTTCTTGGAGAGACTTCCGTAGACTCGGAGTCTTCAGTTTCGCCTGGCGAAGTTTTTTTTGCAAATGTCAAATGGCCCAGGAGCAGTCCCGTCCCCAGCCCCCACCATATCCTCCCAGACGCCTGATGACACTCAGTGCTGTTCTGGGGCTAGTAGATGCGTGGAATAATCTTGCCTCCAAACCTCAGTGAAAAACACCTTTCTGTTTCCCAAGCCACCCCCAGATGCCTGCAGCCAAAGGGAGCCGAGCAAAACTGCCTTATCCAGAGAAGCCCCAGACGGGAGCGGAGGAACATTTTCCACCTCACATCTCCTCGTCTGTTTCGGGCCGGGCTGGGTACCTCTCTATCTAATCTGGTCCTCATTCTTTTTCTCATTCTTTCCCTCTGACTCCAAGCCCATCGAAGCAGAAGAGTTGAGGCGCTTTTCCCTGGCCGGGTCCGGGGAACTTGTCTTTCCTGACCTTCGCAGGTTTGACTCTAAGACGCACTAAGCAGACAGAAGCTGCCACAAGCGACATCGGCCAATCCCAGGGAAAATAAACAAACATAACAACAAGTAGTGCTGGTACCGCGGGCTTTGGCCACTGCCGTATCGGTGGACCACCAGCGCAGCCGAGAATAGACTGTCACCGGCAGGTAGTGAAGCCAGTGCACAGATGCGGACGTGGAAGCAGGCTTTAACACAGCCTCTCCACCCGAGTGCCCCGGAGTCTGGGTTTTACCACCTTACAAACACTTTCGGCTTTGTTCTGGATTCCAGCGCCCACAAACTGCCTCCTGTCTTACCTCCAGCCCCGGCACTGACCATGGATGCTTCCACCTCGGAGGCATGAATCTGGATTCACTGAATTATTCTATTTTGGCTGGATTGAAAACGCCAGAGAAAAAACCATGGATGTGACCTTTCCGAGGGAGACAGAAAAAAATCTGGGCATTTCCGCCACATCCTCCTGTCCCAAACAGACTTTGAAAGTCCCTGCTATTTGCCAGGCCAGAGAAATCAAAATACTTTGGCACCCGGCTCCAGCAATGCTGGCAGCTGGGGCAGAGGAGGGCATCCCAGACTAAGATTGTGAGTTAAATGTTAGATGTTGAGGGTGAGGAGAGTTAAAGAGCTGTATTTCTCTACCCCCTTTTTTCCCCTCACCCTTTCTAATCCAGGCTAGCCCAAACCTTTCGTTCTCAGAGAATCCCAAACCTTCATTCACTTTTATGCTCCCAGCAGTATCGGCAAAATGCTCACTGTCTGAAAAAGAGAGCTGGCCTGGCCAGAGTTCTTCAAGCTTCTGTGCAGGAAAAGTTGTGTCCATGGGATGGGATGGTCGAGGGTCTCCCTCTGAGAGGGGAAAGGCAGAGAATCAGGATTGAGAGATAGACCAAAGTGGCCAGGAAGATCACGAGCAGGGAGACCGAGCACTGCCCACCAAAGAGTACTGTCATGCCCGAAAGGCTGCCTTTTGACCAGGCACACATCCTCCGCTATAAAGAATGTGGAGGGATCACGAATCAACCCCGTGGGTTGGCATGCCTCTAGGGAGCTTCGCAGGCCGTCAGCCATATCCCCAGCCTTCCACTGTCACTTAGACAAGGAGGCCACCAAGCTAGGCAGAGCCAGTCTGGCCTTTCCATGGCTCTGTCACAGGCTTAGGGTCTGTGCTAGAAGGGCTGCTCTCTCACTGCCCATACCTTGAGGCCTCTGTTACTTACCCGAAGTGGTGAGGAAATAAGGGTGGTGGTGGTCTCCCTTATGCAGAGGGTGATGGGCGTGAGGAGCCAAGAGGGTGGGCGTGGGCATCAGGGGGTAGCCATAGTCTAGCAGAGGCACCCGAGAGGCCAGAGAGCTGGCGAAATGGTCTGGGGCCACCTCCCTCAGCGGCTTGGGCTTGTGCAGCAGGATGTCCTCAATGAAGAAGGATGTGGGCCTCTGAGAAGACGCCGGGTGTAGAGGAGAGGTGAAGTTGAGATTCATCTTGAGCGGAGCACCTGCCACAGGGCAAGGGCCGGGATGAAGTGGAGGACGCAGGCAGCGTCGCTGCAAGCCTGCTCGAAAGTCGGCAACCACCCTTAGAGGCTTGAATCTTCGCTACTCTCTCTCCCGGGCCTTGGCTACCCCAGGCGCTGGAGAGGTAAGAAGACAAGCTCCTGGGTAGGTTGGGTCTCTGGATTGGAAAATTGGCAGCTTGGAGAGGGAAGCCGGGAGCCGGGAGAGCCAATGGCGAGACTGCCAGAGGCAGAGGGGAGGGTGCGGGGGGCTCGGGGCGGGGCGGGGAGCTGTCCGCGGTGCTGAATACCACCGGCCAAGCCTGGGAACAACAGAGCCCGCAGGGTTCTTGTTCTTACCATGTTTCTCGACCTCAATTTCTGCCCCGTCACTGCAGGGGCTGCTTTGTTCCCAGTCGTTTTTTAAAATGAAAACTAAAAGGAAAAAGTCTCTGTGGTCCGGCAAACTCCTCTTTACAGAGAAGGCACTAAAAAGGCCCCTAAGCAATAGGAATAAAGCACTTATTTAGGCATTTCGGCCTGGGTGTTAACAGTTTCCATAATTTTGGTGGCAAAAGGAGAAGGGAGGAAGTGAGGAGAAAGGACATCTGATACTTCAAATTGCTAAGTTCTACTTAAGTTTATGGCTGAGGGATAACTGGATTATTAAAGTAAAGAAAGAAAATGATGATGGTCATCAAAACAGTCTTTGCCTCAGTCATAGGCAGTGGGCAGGAGGAGGGTTATGTCTACATTAGTCAAGTTATTTGGTCTGTGTAAATATGTCCAGAGCCATCTCTTAGAGCCATCTTCCATGTCCCCTCCAATTTTCTTTACTTTCTCCTCATTTCACTCACACAGTTTGCTATTTCTGCTGTTACTTTTTTCATCCCTAACCCCCCAAAAATAATTGTACTAGGTTTTTGTTTCCCATTCCTTTTCCCAGCCTCTTTCCTTTCATTTCCATCCCTCCCATCTTTTGCTTTTTTTCTGTTTGTCTTTTTCAAATCTGTCACATTCATATCCCTGGAGTCAATTTGCTAAAATTAGGGTGATCATCCACAACATAGCAGGGGTAATTTCAGCTCACATCTCCGAAAATTGCTCTAATTATTGATGTTAAACTCAGGGAAATTAAAAGAAGCCACTTCCCTCCCATCTCCCCAATTTTAAGCTCTAATTTATTGAAATCTAGTCATCATCACAATTCCAATCACTACTGCTAATAGTAAAAGTGTTTTAATAGAGACTGAGTCCTCACAACCCATGCTATTAGATAATTAGAGGAGGTGTTAGAAAGCCAAGTGCTAATCCTGGGGAGCATGGGTAGGATTTCATCTGATCTAGCAGGTAGAACAAATTAATTACCAAAATCAATTAGGCCCCAAACTACAGTGCACCAGGAAGTGAGAGCGTTCTATTCCATACGGATGAAGAGATTGAGAGGAAGGAGGAAGGGATATTGGCAAGACTTTAAAATAAGATCTTGACAAGTAGGTATCTAAATGAAATCAGAATGCTTTGACCTGAAGTCCAAAATGTGATTTTAAAAAAATTATAATGGTAGTAAGAACTGAAGAGACCCGATTTGGTGGCTCACGTGTGTAGCCCTAGCACGTCTGTAGTCCTAGCACTGAGAGGCCAAGGCGGGAGGATTGCTTGCACCTAGGAGTTCGAAACCACCCTGGGCAATATAGTGAGGCCCCATCTCTATTAAAAAGAAAGAAAAAGAACTGAAGACCTGAAAGCAGGTGGCTGTGGAGAGGAAGACAATAGACTTTCCAGAGTCCTTCCCTGCCACTAAACTCTGGCCCATCCTCCTCAGGGCTGGAGAGAGACAGAGTAGACTGGTGAGGAGGCGCCAAGGGTGGTCCACATACAGACGTCCACGTCCACCCGCGCTTCCATTGTGAGCTTACCGCATCGGGAGAGTGGAAATCAAGACGTTTTGTCTGCCCACCCTACAGGCCAAGTGGCTGTCGAGGGCTGAACGAGTGTATAGCCGGAGTGTGGCCTGTGCCTACGCGCTTCCTACACTCCAGCCCCACGCAGAGCGCAGATTTGCCCCCAGCCTTGGGGGCGGGATTTCAGCTTCATTCTGGGGAGGGGACCACCTTCTGCCGCAGAAGCAGAAGTGATTATTGAATGTCCCTTTGAGAGCAGGGGCAGTAAAAACGTCTTCCAGTGACGGTTACCTTTGAGCCAAGGCACTACAAACCTTCCCTCAGAACTTACACACCTCTCAGGTGTGTTTTCGGGACTGGGGAGGGAACGGGGTGGGGAGGCGGTGTAGACCGCCTCCTCAGTCCTTATCCTCCCCTTGTTTCGTAAGCCTTAGACTCAGCGTCCTGCTTTCCCCCAAAGCTAAGGCAATCTCCCCAAGCACTGCTCTCAGGCGGAGAAGCCGGGAACGATGAGGGGCGGGGCGGCTCCTGGCGCCCCCTTTTCCAGCCCCGCTCCGGGCGGGACCAGCCAGCCCGAAGCCGGTGCTACTGCCGGAGAGGGACTTGGGGCCCAGCCGCCCCTCCTCTGCCAGGGCTCCAGGAGGAATCTAAGAAAGGAGAGACGGAGGGAGGAAACAGACTCGCTTCAGGAAAAGGCAGGACCTCCAGGACCGAAGGCGTTTTCTTTTCCTTTCCCTTTCAGCGGCACAGGGAAACAAAGCTCCGCGGCTGAGGGAACACCGCGGGCGGCCAGGACAGGAGGAGGCCCCGGGCGCTGGGGGAGGGGGAATAGGACCTGCGAAGTCAAGGGGATTTCTCTGGGCCGCCGCCTTCTCTGCCTTCTCCGGGGGTGCCCAAAGGAAGAGCCGCAGGGTCTCGCCGCAGGCGGGCTGTGGATTCTGGTGCTAGCGCGCAGGGGCGGGCTGTGCGGGCGCGTCTGGTCCTCCAAAGGTTTCTGATCCCGTCTGGGCCCCGCAGTCCCTTAAAGCTATGTCCCAAATCCTCCGGGAGATTGCGAGGCCCGGGAAGCGGGAAAGTTTCTCTGCTGTGTGGGGCTCCTGAGTAGAAACACGCGGGGGATTGCCGGGGTTGCAGAAACTTTGGCTGGAGGCGGTGGCAAGCACGCCTTACTGCGGCGGCGGGGTTAGGGAGGCCCCTCTGAGATTCAGTGTTCGCATTCCATCTGGCATCTTCTTGTGGCAGAAAACGCGCACCAAAGCCAGCGGCATCACCTTCCTGCCTCCTGGGACGCTAACTCCCACCCCACCCACCAGCCGCAGGCCCCAGGGCTGCCCAGGAAGGGAGTAAATTTTTAGGCATTTTTAGACAGCTTGTAAAGGTTGTCTGGGGCAGGAAACAGGGACAGAGAAACAATTTTCTCTTTAAAAGCAAAGATGTTACATTGCCTGTTTATCTATAAAGTCTACGCCAGTGCTGTCCAATAAAAATATAATCCAAGCCACACTGGTAATCTTAAATTTTCTACTAGTCACATTTTTTAAAAAGCAGGAAGTCACATTTAAAAAGTAGGCGAAAACAGGTGAAATAGTAACATGTTTCACTGAACCCCAGCATATCAAAAACATGATTTAACATGCAATCAATATAAATATTATTAATATTTTTGCATTCCTTTTTCATACTACATCTTCTAAATCCAGTGTGTATTTTACACTTTCCACACATCTCAGATTAGTCATATTTCAGGTGCTTAATAGCCACATATGGCTGGTGGCTGTTGTGTTGCACAGCACCTTTAGTCAGTTGCTGTAGTCCCTACTACCCTCTCAAATGTCCATAGATACACACGGAAAATGGAAATCAGTTGCTGAAACCAGCCTAGGACACTCTCCAGGCTTGCCCTTCATCCATTCATTATATTAGATTATTCTAAGTATTCATTGAGCACCTACTACATGCCACACACCTTCCCAAGCTCTCCCTAAGTCTTAGGAGATTAAGTAAATGCACCTAAATTATATTTACTTTTGGTTCTTACTTGAATAGAATCTGTCACCCAGGCCGTCAGCCTGTATCTCTCTGCAAAGCTGACACATAAAGCCCAGATCCTGCACATTGCCCAGAGTAAAGAAATAAAGATCAAATGAAACCACCTCCCCAAAAGTACTCCTGTTTGTAGTTTCAGCTGAAGAATTATTAAAGAAAGAAAAAAACATGCTTTTCAGAGAGCTAATAATTAAACAGTCTCTCTCTCTCTCTCTTTCATGTCAGCCTCAGCTAAAATGGTTATCTGAGCTGGGACTTAGTTTCCCAAAAAGATAACTCTATTGATGATCAAAGGAAGAGACTGGTTCCATTAGCCAAGTTGCCTATACCGTGGCCTTCAAAATAAAGGGAGAAATGTATTTTAGAAGTATCTGAGTAACACACTTTACTCATAACATTTTGTATTATATTGCTTGCTGTGTGTTGCAACTTACCCTCTATCTGAGTACTTTATTTTAAGCACTACCAAAGTGGATGACATGTCTACAAAAAGAAAGGGACTTGCTGGCTGCTTCTGACAAATGCATCTTCAAAAACAATGTGTTTGCAGTGGAAATGAGGGTGTGAACCCACATGAGAACAACATGCGGTATTCAAATGTGGTATTCAAATCACAGTGTTCTTAATATAAGGAGGACTAAATCCATGCAATTTGTTCCTTTAGATTGTGTGAGTCTATAGGGTCAAAAACTCATTTTGTTTCTCTTGAAGTTCTCTATTCTGCCTTTGATAGCTCAATTCAAAACATGCTTCATGAAGTGATAAAGAGAAAAGAAGTCCTTTGAAGTATGAGAAGATCTATGTTTTTTTTTTTAATCCTCAAAAAGATATGTGGTGGAATAAGAATGCTCTTTCATCAGTCTTTTGCTAGTGTTCCATCAGTTTCTCCATTGGATCTCAAAAGAATAGCCAAATATATTACTGGGAAGAAAATCCAGTAAGGTAACAAACATGCCTTTTGAATATTCTTTTCTTCTATTCTATACCATTCAAATTCTATGAATAGATTTAAAATAAAGTTAGACACAACACACTTCAAACAATTATACCAAATTAATATGCATAGTTTTGAAAATAAAAGGACATGAGAGCTATTACCATCATATGTTGAGAGTATCTGGTGTTAGAGATTGTAAGACCCTTTCAAATTGTATCATGAGGTATGGAGATGAGCTTCTAAACATTTCTCAAAAGGACTTTGTGTGTAGAGCTGAATATTAGGTATGTTTTTGTTAAATATTTAGCAGAGCTAAATATTAGGCATATTTTGCTGTTTTGTTTGAAGATATTTTTCATGAAGCCAATTGATTTTTATCTTCTAACTCACATTGATAATGCAATCAAGTTATGAATAAAAAAATGTAAGGTACAAATATTGTCACTCTAAAGGGATCATAATGTATTTGTCTTACAATGACCAAATGATAAAAAACCTTAAAAGGAAATAGAGGCCAGGCACGGTGGCTCACGCCTGTAATCCCAGCACTTTGGGAGGCTGAGACAAGTGGACCACCAGGTCTAGGGATCGGCCAACATAGTGAAACCCGATCTCTACTAAAAATACAAAAATCAGCTGGGCATTGTGGTGTGCCCCTGTAATCCCAGCTACTCAGGAAGCTGAGGCAGGAGAATCGCTGGAACCTGGGAGTCGGAGGTTGCAGTGAGCAGAGATGGCTCCATTGCACTCCAGCCTGGTGACAGAGTGAGACTCTGTCTCAAAAAAGAAAAAAAAAAAAAGGAAACAGAAGGAAAAAATATTGAAAAAATAATTTTAAACAAATTAGGAAAGAGCATTCCATGTATAAAATAAAAGCTTAGAATAAAAGAAAACATTGATAAAAATTAACTATATTATTTTTTAAAATTCTGTACAGCAAAAATTATTTTAAGCAAAATAAATAAGAATAAACTGGGAGAAAGTATTTGCAATGCATTACAAACACAAGGGTAATTTGTTATATATAAAAAGTTTCTACAAATCAACAAGGTAAAAACTGAAGAACATGATTTTAAATGGGCAAAGGATAAGAAGAAACAGTTCACAAAAAAAGAAACTATTAGTGACTTTAATATTTGAAAAGATGCAAATAATAAAACTAACATAAATTTAACTTCACTGAGAAAACATCTTTCATCTATAGAATTAAAAAACCAAAAAATCTAATTACCCACTCTGTAAATCTGTGGAGAAAGAATAACTCTCACATACTGATGCAAAGAATATAAATTTGCACAACCTCTATGGAGAACAATTTGATAATGTCTATGAAAATTACAAATGCACATTGAAATTTATGCAACATATATACTTTGCACATCACAGCTAAATTATACACACTCAAAAGAGGAGCTCTCAGATATATTAAGCAAAAAAAGCAAAATACAGAAAGGTAATATTTCTGAAGAGGGAGAAAATAACACACATTTGATTGTGTATGCATACCTCTGGAAGGAAACATAAGAAACTCACAACATTAGTTATCTCTAGAGTCTGAAGTGCTGGGCACTTGATGAGAAGGAAATTTTTTTCCCCTGTATACCCTTTTGAGTACAAGTCATGTAAATGTAATATTTATTTGTAAATAAATAATATTAAATTTTTAAACATTGAAACATGATGGGAAAAAGAATGATTTTGCTTCAATATAAAAATGTCCAAATCAAATTCACTAAATTTTTAAATTATGACTTTAGCTTTTCTCCATAAGTTACTGAACCCAAATTGTACATAGTTGTGTTTGACATTTGCCTATAAGGGATATCAAACTTTTATTTCTCAGTAAAGATTATGCAACTGTTCACATTTTTTTTTTTTTTTTTTTTGAGACCAAGTCTGTCTCTGTTGCCCAGGCTGGAGTGTAGTGGCATGATGTCAACTCACTGCAACCTCTGCCTCCCGGGTTCAAGTGATTCTCATGTCTCAGCTTCCTGAGTAGCTGGGACTACAGGCATGTGCCACCACACCAACTAATTTTTGTATTTTTAGTAGAGATGGGGTTTCTCTATGTTGGCCAGGCTGGTCTCGAACCCCTGACCTCAGGTGATCCACCCACCTTAGCCTCCCAGAGAGCTGGGATTACAGGAGTGAGCCTACCTAAAAAAAATCTTTAAAGAATGCTGCCAGGCACAGTGGTTCATGCCTGTAATCCCAGCACTTTGGGATGCTGAGGCGGGCGGATCATGAAGTGAGGAGTTTGAGACCATCCTGATCAACATGGTGAAATCCTGTCTCTACTAAAAATACAAAAATTAGCTGGATGTGGTGGTGCTCCGTCTCAAAAAAAAAAAAGAAGAAAAAAAAAAAGAAAAAAGAGTACTTTTCACTATTATGATGAGGCTTTTTAAATGATGTAGAGTTCTTGCCTTTATATTATACATCAAATATTTTGCTCTGTCTTCTTATTTGAGTATCATCACTTTTCTATTTTTACAGATAAGGAAGTAGGGGAGTCACTTAGGTAGAGTCGTGAGCTTGAGATTACACAGTTTGTATGTCAGTATTTGAACTCAGGTTCATCTGACCTCAGAGTTCATATTTTGTTCATTCCACACATCATTTTTTAAAAAATAAATAAAGCAAAACTCGAGTTTGTTTATTTCTCCTCTTGAAAGCAACTTGAAACTACAGCCTTTAATTCAAGAGGCCAGTCTCCCCAGTTCTTCTTCTCATTGGATGTTTTTGTAAACTCATATCATGACTTGCACTAACTAGAACCTAAATCCCATAAAGGTTGTTTTTAAATTTCACTTTGGAATGTGTGTGTGTGTGTGTGTGTGTGTGTGTACATATATTTGGAATAGGGGTGTGTGTGTGTGTATGTACATATATTTGGAATAGGGGTGTGTGTGTGTATGTACATATATTTGGAATAGGGGTGTGTGTGTGTGTACATATATTTGGAATAGGGGGGTGTGTGTGTGTGTGTATGTACATATATTTGGAATAGGGGTGTGTGTGTGTGTGTGTACATATATTTGGAATAGGGGTGTGTGTGTGTGTGTGTACATATATTTGGAATAGGGGTGTGTGTGTGTGTACATATATTTGGAATAGGGGTGTGTGTGTGTGTGTGTATGTACATATATTTGGAATAGGGGTGTGTGTGTGTGTGTGTACATATATTTGGAATAGGGGTGTGTGTGTATGTGTGTGTGTGTGTACATACCTATGCATACCAAAGTCAAAACCTCAAGATATCCTTTCTACTCACACAGATACACACACGTCTGTCTATCTATCTATCTATCTATCTGTCTATCTATCATCTATCTACCTATCCTTACCATCTTTACATCAATATGATGAGGGCAGTATGTATTACCAGTGGTGAATAGAACCAAGTCTGGAGTCAGAGCTAAGTTAGAGATCTGGCTCCATCACCATGATATGCTAGCTATCTGACCTTGAAAAATTTTTTTTTGAGGTTTCAATATTTTATTCAAGTTTCTTTTAAGTGATGTTAATTACAGCATTTGAAGGGGAAGATCTAATTCCACACAAAATGGAAGACTCTAAAATGCACCCATTAAACTGCTAAAAAAAAACAAATTGAGTGGTGAGAATACAACAGAAGTCCAATTTAGATTCTGAGTGTTGTCACCATGTGATTACAAGCACACAGACTCTTCCGAGCTTATAGCTGGAGCTCCTGGAAGCTATTTCATACTCTGGTGCAAGGGCAAAAAAACACAACACAAGAAGGAGTAAGTCCTGAATTATTGGCTTCATCACATCCACCCTCTCCACCCCAAAATAGCACAAAAGAAACAGTGACCACACCCTGCAGACCTTTTGGTGCAAAAGAGGTGAACTGGGGTGGGAACAGGTCATGAAGATCTATCTTAAAAAGTCCCATTCAGGTGAGTTTGTATACACCATCAAGCAGCGAGCCTCTCATCAACTGGGGTTGGGAAACCAAGGTCCGATTCTCAGGAAATCCCAATTTCATTCATTTACTCAATATGAATTTACAAAGTGCCTACATATTATCAGCTTCCACTTGCAGCCATTTCTAGATAAAAAAGAAACCCGGCATCTCAAAGGGGCCACCAAGTTCCCCCCAAGTCTACCACTGAAAGGACCTTTTTCAGAAATGGGTTTCTTCTGTACCTCCGAAAGGGTAACATCTTAAAGCCGAATCATCTTTAACCTGGAGGTCTAACATATTTAGCAATACTTGCATCCCAGACATATAACATTAAAAGATACACTAAATTCTGAAGGTAGCTATGCTGCAAAATAGTTTAAAATTAAACAATTATACAGTATTCATTTATGCTTGAAATTCCAGGCCTAGACCAAGCTTGTGGCCATCAGCATTGACGTTCTTGCCATCCAGAAGAGCTGACAGTGTCGGTTTGATACCTGGCTTTACAGTCTGAGTGTATCCTAAACCTATGAGGCTGGAGTTGTTCGCTTTAGCCGAGAAGCAGGTTTCAGGGTCAATCTGATACTTGGCTGCTATTCCGAAGCGCGTGTTACTGTTTCCTGCGGTCCAGGTGAGATTTACAGCGGTCTCCAACATCTTGTTCACCTTCTGGTATATGGAGCCGCCAAACTCTGTCCCGTCATTCACATTAGTATGAAGCTGGAATTCATCAGTCTTGTAGCCAGTTGCAAAGTTGCTCTGGGTCACTCGGGACTTTGCAGTCTCAAAATTCATCTGGTAGCCAGCCAGCCCTCATAACCCAGCACCAGAGCACCCCGGATGGAAGGCCCAGCAAATCGAAATCCATGTCGCAGCCCAGGTTAATATGCTCCCGCTTATACCCTGCCTTGATTTTAGCATTTTTTTCCCTAGTGTTAGGTGAGAAGGATGAATCGAAAGTCAGCTTCAGGCCACGTGCAAGCTGATCTTCCAAGGTAATCTCGGTGCCTAGTGTATTGTCGGTGTTCCATTTCTCCGTAAACGTCAGGCCGTGCTCAGTCCACCTGTACTTGGGTTCCAGACTGCCCGTCACTTCGGTGGTCTCAGTGTTGGCTGAGCCTGAGCTGGTAAATTCCAATCCATTTTCAGATTTTGTTTTCAAATCAAGCTTTATTAAGCCAAATCCACAGCCCTTGGTGAAGACATCCCTGGCAGATTTGCCAAGATCGGCATACGTGGGTGGCACAGCCATATTATGCTCCTAGGCGGTGGCTGCGGGCTTGACGGCGGCTCCAGCGGGGGCTGCGGCGCGGAGACAGGGAGCGGAGCCGCTGACCTTGAAAATGTCAACCTTTCGAAGCCCTGTTGTCCTCATTTGTAAAATGCATATAATAACATTTCTTATCTCTAGGATAGTTTTGAGAAGTAATTGAGGTAACATATGTAAAGCGTTTTGCTCAGCACCTGGCACACAGCCAATGCTCAATAAGTAGCTGCTCCCGTTGCTGCTCCTGCTGGTGCTGATAGTAGTGATGATGCTGGTAGTAGTGGTGGTGGTGATGATGGTGGTGGTGGTGGAGGTAGTGGTGGTGGTGATGGTTTTGGCCATGATGGTGGTAGTACTGGTGGTGGTGGTGATGGTAGTGATGTTACTGTGATGGTGATGGTGATGGTGGTGGTGGTTTTGGCCATGATGGTGGTAGCAGTCGTGGTGGTGGTGATGGTAGTGGTGGTATGGTGATGGTGTTGGTGGTGGTGGTGATGGTGGTGGTTTTGATCGTGATGGTGGTTATAGTGGTGGTGGTGATGGTGGCCTGATTAACCAATAAAAATAAGCCAAATGATCAATACTGAAACTCTAGAGCTACCATGGACATGAATGATTAATGAATCTAACACAGTGTTGCTATATATATAATTCTTGAAAGAGTCACGGAAAGAAAAAAGTACTGAGAAGGTGGTGATAAGCAATAAGGAGTATTTCCTGGCTAGGAGTGAGGAATCTCTATTTAGCTCTAGAAGATACCTTAAAGACGACTTTAAACACCTTCCTAGGCCGGGCGAGGTGACTCATACCTGTAATCCCAGCACTTTGGGAGGCCGAGGCCAAAAGTTCAAGACCAACCTGGCCAACATGGCAAAACCCCATCTCTACTAAAAATACACAAAAGCTAGGCATAGTGGTTTACACCTGTATTCCCAGCATTTTGGGAGGCCGAGGTGAACGGATCACCTGAGGTCACAAGTTCGAGACCAGCCTGGCCAACATGAGAAAACCCCTCCTCTACTAAGAATACAAAAAAATTAGCTAGGCATGGTGATGCATTCCTGTAGTCCCAGCTACTCGGGAGGCGGAGGCAGAAGAATCTCTTGATCCCTGAAAGTGGAGGTTGCAGTGAGCTGAGATCACACCACTGCACTCCAGCTTAGGTGACAAAGTGAGACTCTCTCAAAAAAAAAAAAAAAAAAAAAAAAATTAGCCAGGCCTGATGGTGGGCACCTGTAATCCCAGCTACTTGGGTAAGACAGGAGAATTTCTTGAACCTGGGAGGTGGAATTTGCCGTGAGCCAAGACTGTGTCATTGCACTCTAGCCTGGTGACAGGTGAAACTCCATCTCAAAACAAACAAACAAAAACAAACAAATACATCTTCCTACTGGATGACTAAAATGTTTGTGTTTCTACTTTTCCTCAGCCAAGGTAGAAAACATTAGGTTAGAAAATACTTGAAGATCAGTGCCAAGTCTGTTTTTTTCTGGGTATGTGGGAGACAGGGAACTAATCAGGCAAAGACCATTTATTGAGTGTCAACCATGCACTAAGCTCTCCATGAAGTGGTTTGGAGAGATAAAGTGGAGAAGTACAGGGAACAAGGAAACACAGGAAAAGTAGAAGACTTACATACCACTGAATACATACACGAACAACCCTAAATACACGCGGCCAGAAATGCAAAGCAAAGAAATAAACAAACAAGGGCTTCTCTGTGCATTTAACTCAACCAGCAAAATAATTCATCATTAAAGTGATACAGACTCAGTTGTCTTTGTAATTCAGATAAGAAATGAATGACAGTGGAAAATGGTGAATCCAAGAGCTCTATGCTTTATGTACTCATATCTGCAAACGTTCATTAAACATGTACTTTTGTTAAAAAGTGAGTATGCATTTGGAGTTTTTTTTCTCACAAGTATTTTGCTTCCACATTTAGGTCAATGGCTTAATTTTATCTACTGTTTTAATATTTTCCAATACACAATACTGAACTCTCAAAATTGACACGTAAATACATCTGTGATTGACTGCAGTAGTATTTGACAATCTCGGGTAAAAGAATAATTTAATGTTGGTTACCAGATCTTTTTCTGTTGGCTTGAAAGTGAGCAGCTCCTTGGGATAGTGTGGCAATACCCTATGTTGCTATTGTTTTTTTAATACCATGTGGTTTCATGGAGTAAAGAAGAAACAATGGGCCAGCAAATTTAGGAAGAGCTCTTCAAAACTGAGCTAAAATATGACTTCCATTTTGTATTCTGGAGTATTAACCTTTCAAAGCTCAATTTTTACTAGTTGCTTTCCCATGTCTTCTTCCCGCAAAGAACTTCCCTATCACCTTTCCTTCGACGTAGATAACTTCCATCCAAACGTAGGTCCACTTTATTTCCTTCTGCCTCGGAAAACGACTCCTGCCCACAGTACTTAATCATCATAGTATTAGCAAATGTACAACTCACTGGATTTTTAGTGTAGGCTAAATACTGTATTGATATGTTTTCTCTTTTTATAACCATGTTCTGTTTTCCCAATTAGAGTGTGTATTATTGTTTCTATGGGTAATAGATTCAAATAATTCAAAAGTCAAAAGTTATAAAAAGTTACGAAGTGATATATCTTCCCCTTTCCCCCTCTTCCAGCACCCAATTCACCTTCTGAAGACAACCATTGTTATCATTTTTTTGGCATCTGTCTGG
This sequence comes from Saimiri boliviensis, assembly GCF_048565385.1. Lineage (NCBI taxonomy): Eukaryota > Metazoa > Chordata > Mammalia > Primates > Cebidae > Saimiri > Saimiri boliviensis. Next base: position 58,554,343 of record NC_133454.1, read on the forward strand.
AGATATTATAAGCGTATTTTAAGTAGATCATGAGGGAGGCAGCGGTATGTGTGTAAGTGTATATTCCTCACGCAGATTCACATTCTTTCTACCTCTTTTTACATAAAGGATAACATACTGCATAATCTTTTGCACATTTTTTTTCTTAACGACTTGTAAAAAAAACGGATGAATCGCTGGGCGCAGTGGCTCAAGCCTGTAATCCCAGCACTTCGGGAGGCCGAGGCGGGTGGATCATAAGGTCAAGAGATCGAGACCACCCTGGTCAACATGGTGAAACCCCGTCTCTACTAAAAATACAAAAAATTAGCTGGGCATGGTGGTGCGTGCCTGTAATGCCAGCTACTCAGGAGGCTGAGGCAGGAGAATTGCCTGAACCCAGGAGGCGGAGGTTGCGGTGAGCCAAGATCGCACCAGCCTGGGTTAACAAGAGCGAAACTCTGTCTCAAAAAAAAAAAAAAGGATAAATCATGATCTATTAACTAGTTCCCATTTGACCATAAGAAGATATTTAGAATGTTTCTAATCTTTTACCATTACAAACAATGCTGTAATAAATCATCATGCACATAATTCATTTTGGAAATGGACACGTATATCTGTAGGAATTCTTCAAAGATTAATTGCTGAATCAAATTTGTAATTTTGATAGACTTTGCCACTGTTCTCTATAGAGGTAATGTAAACGTATACTCCTATCTGTGGCATATTAAGAGTCCCAGATAATTCTCATGCAAATGATTTAAGAACACTCTTGTTTTTCTAGGTCACTTAACACTTGTGAGGCTTAGTTATTATCTGCAAAATGGAAATGTCGTCTACCTCAGAGGCCTATTGTGGGGACTATTTTGTGATGAAAATATGCAAAAAAAACTAAAAAATGTCCAACAAGATGAGAATGTTAATTATTATTAAGAATAATAGCTTCAGCTGGGCTTGGTGGCTCACACCTGTAATCCTAGCACTTTAGAAGGCCAAGGCGGGCAGATCACTTGAGGTCAGGAGTTCGAGACCAGCCTGGCCGATGTTGTGAAACCCTGTCTCTAATAAAAACACAAAAATTAGCCAGGCATGATGGCATATGCTTGTAATCCCAGCTACTTAGGAGGCTGAGGCAGGAGAATCGCTTGAACCCAGGAGGTAGAGGTTTCAGTGAGCCAAGATCATGCCATTGCACTCCAGTCTGGGTGACAAGAGCAAAACTCCATCTCAAAAAGAAAAAAAAAAAAAGAATAATAGCTTCTAGCACTTACTCGTAGTGGGCATTGTATTAGGTGCTTTAATTACGTTCTCCTTAATCCACACTGCAAAGTAACCGTAGTTAGTTCAGTTTTGCATTTCAGGAAACTAAAGCTCAGAGAGGAGACTTACAAGGCTACATAGCTGGCAAGTGGCAGAAAAGATATTCAAATCCAGGCTTGCACAGGTCCAGAGACCAGGTTCTTTCTACAGACATACATTTTGACTAATAATTTCTGTAAACTACTATTACTGCTTTAATTTTAATATATTTTTATTCATGTTATCTGTCAAGTATAATGAGCAAGTAATGTCTTCATGCAGGATATGGGACTACAACTGGACCATCAAGGATTGCTGGAATTTGGGCAGGTGAAATGGAAGTTGATAAAACTGTTCCAGCTAAGAATAGCATGAACAAGCGCTCAGAGGTAGGATAGAACATGGCGTATTTGTAGGATACTGAGATTGGATTAAGTAGAGTGGATACTTTGAAAAGTATTTGGAAGTGTGCTCAGGATCTTATTAATGAGTATTTTCAAAAATAGTTAGAAGACTATTCTTTTTTTTTTTTTTTTTTTTTTTTTTGAGACGGAGTTTCGCTCTTGTTACCCAGGCTGGAGTGCAATGGCGCAATCTCGGCTCACCGCAACCTCCGCCTCCTGGGCTCAGGCAATTCTCCTGCCTCCGCCTCCTAAGTAGCTGGGATTACAGGCATGCACCACCACGCCCAGCTAGTTTTTTGTATTTTTAGTAGAGACGGGGTTTCACCATGTTGACCAGGATGGTCTCGATCTTTCGACCTCGTGATCCACCCGCCTCGGCCTCCCAAAGTGCTGGGATTACAGGCTTGAGCCACCGCGCCCGGCCTAGAAGACTATTCTTAATATCGAGGACAATAAAGTGGGGGTAGAGGCCAATGAAGGCTTTTTTCTTGAGCAGAGCTGTAGCCATGAACGATAGTTTTAGGAAATTTTATGAGAGTCTGTATGCATTAGGAATTAGAGGAAAGTCACTAGAAAATCCAGAAAGTAAATTATCGGGGTTTCCAGATATAAGTCTATTCAACAATTCAGTCAATGACCAGCCATTCATTCATTAATCCAACAAATATTTATTAGTCACTTTCTATGGATGTCCGCCACAGCAGTATGAGCTGAGAAGATATAAATACAACATGGTCTCTGCTTTAAGGCTTTTAAACCTCATGATAATGGCATGATCTTAAGTGCCATCAGTCTCTTTGTTTCTCTTTTGTCATTCCCTTCGATTCTTCCTTCACTAGCCAGAGGGATCATTCAAAAACGAAAATCTGATTATATCAATCCAAGTTTAAAATCCTTTGGTAGTATGTTATGTACATTTTATGATAATAATTTGTAAAAGCCTTTAGTAGTTTTCCAGTGCTCTAAACTCTATTAAATGTCATATTCTCTCTTATCTTTGAGTCTTATTTAGTATATGCTTCCCCCTCTTCCAGGAATATTTACTGTTCTAGCTACCTCTCACTCTAACACTGGCTTACTTTTACACAGTTTTCAGCTAAAACATCACTTCTAAAAAGGAAAAATAAAATCACTTCTTCCGGGAAGCCTTTCTTGATGCCCCCCAGGTCAGCTAGGTGCCATTCCGCTGTGCTACCACACACTTCTGATATCATCATGCTTTTTTCACTGTACTGTAATTACCTCTTTAATTGTCTTTCTCTTTAGACTGCAAACTCTATGTAAGGTGGACCAAGTATATCTCAGGCATCTATTGCAAAGTCTGGCACATGGTAAAGTCTCCATAAATATTAACTGAGTGAATGAGAGAATAAATAAATAAATGTATAGGTGAAATAGTCAAATGATTTCAGCCTAGAAGATTTTACTTTGCTTGGGAAAGAAGCAAGTGTTTTCCATCATTTATAAAATGACGTGAAGGCTAATCAATCTCTGGTCACCTTTCCAATTCAATATCAAATGGGGCAGAAATCCTAGGCGGCAATGGAGTTGGAATGGCTGGTTATCAGATAACAAGCTGTGGGGAGGGTGGTTGCTATGACAACCTTTAAGCTTATTAAACACCGAAAGGCTACAGTGCACAGGAAAAACTCAGGTTCAAGTGGGTTGAAGATCTGCAGGCTTCAACTATCTGGTTTATACAGTTATTTATTTATTTATTAATTATTTTTTTTAAGAATCCTAAAAATGCCAAAGCTGGTAGCGTCTTGGAGACTTTTTCTTTTTCTATTCCTTCGGGTACAATAGGTTCCAGAAAAGGCAAGGGATTTTTCCAAAGTCACTCAGGAAATTAGGAACAAAGCTGAAGTTAGGAAACCCAGGTCTCCCCATATCCAGTGAAATGTTAGCATTTCCTGATTTCTAAATGCACTGGACCCTTTCACAAATGTATCAATTGAAAGTAGGTATGCAGGCCGGGTGCGGTGGCTCATGCCTGTAATCCCAGCACTTGGGGAGGCCAAGGTGGGCAGATCATTTGAGGTCAGAAGTTTGAGACCAGCATGGCCAATATAGTGAAGCCCAGTTTCTACTGAAATAAAAAAAATTAGCTGGGCTTGGTGGCAGGTGCCTGTAATCCCAGCTACTTGGGAGGCTGAGGCAGGAGAATCACTTGAACCCGGGAGGCAGAGGTTGCAGTGAGCCAAGATTACACCACTGCACTCCAACCTAGGTGACAGAGTGACTCCATCTCAAAAAAAAAAAAGAAAAAGTAAGTAGGTTTGCAGAGTTTCTCATTATGTTAAATTTTTAAATTTAGTCACTGAATACTTGCATTCATTCATTCATTCATTCATCCTTCAACCAGTATTTACCGAATATTGCTATATATCTTGCAATACTAGATGCTGCAGATAGAGAGCTCTCTAATGCAGGATCCCTGACCCTCATTTGATTTGGGCTGTGAAATGGGGGAAACTGAATTTTTTCTTGGTGCCAAACGATCACCCTGCAGATTACTTGCTGTTTATAAAAAATGAAGTATAACTTTTATATGGAGCGACCAGGCTGTCCCCACTTTAATCCAGTGATAGACGTTGGCATCGCAAATGGTGAGACAACTATACATTATCTGTGCCCCTTACTGTTGTGCTAACTGAAGTACTTGTAAAGTATTGGTACCAAAATGTTTAATCTGAATCCAGTCAGGTTAAGACCAAACTTCAAGTTACAGAAAAGAAAAAAGATAGAAGAGCAAGCTGAACTACACTGCATTGAAACTGTCAGACAAATCCGAAGGGTCGGACAGTCTATGGGGGCAATTCCCCATTTCCCTCAGTGAGGAAATGTCAGTAGGAAAATTTTATTGTATTCATTTAATTATTTATTTATTTGAGGCTAAGTCTCACTCTATCGTCCAGTCTAGAGCGCAGTGGTGTGATCTTGGCTCACTGCAACCTCCGCCTCCTAGGTTCAAGTGATTCACCTGCTCAGCCTCCCATGTAGCTGGGATTACAGGAATGTGCCACCACTCCCATGTAGCTGGGATTACAGGAATGTGCCACCACTCCCATGTAGCTGGGATTACAGAATGTGCCATCTACCGGCCTCAGTCTCCCAAAGTGTTGACAGGTATGAGCCACTGTGTCCGGCCTAGGAAATTTTTAAAAAATTAAGTGGGCCAGGAGATCCAAAATTATGAGGCGGACAGATCATCTGAGGTCAGGAGTTCGAGACCAGCCTGACCAACATGGAGAAACCCCATCTCCACTAAAAACACAAAATTATCTGAGCATGGTGGCACATGCCTATAATCCCAGCTACTCAGGAGTCTAAGGCAGGAGAATCATTTGAACCCGGGAGGCAGAGGTTGCAGTGAGCTGAAATCGTGCCATTGCACTCCAGCCTGGGCAACGAGAGCAAAACTCCACCTCAAAAAAAAAAAAAAAAAAAAAGTGATGACCAAAGACTTAGACAAATTAAACACTGTTTGTGGTCCTTAACTGGATCCTGCTTTGAACAGACCAACAATAAAAGATGCTTTTGAGAAATAGGTAAATTTGAAAATGGACTGGATATTAAATGGTGTTAAGGAATCATTGTTAATTTTGTTAGATGTGATAATAACATTGTGATTATACAGAGGAAATGTCCAAAAGTGTAGGTGTGGCAGGATGCAGTGGCTCATGCCTGTAATCATCACACTTTGGGGGGCCAAGGTAGGAGAATCACTTGAGCTCAGGAGTTCGAGAACAGCCTGGGTAACATAGTGAGACCCCGTCTCTATGAAACATTAAACAAATTAGCCAGGTATGGTAGCAGACGCCTGTAGTCCCAGCTACTCAGGAGGCTAAGGTGGGAGGATTGCTTCAGCCCAGAATGTTGAGGCTGTAGTGAGCGAAAATCATACTCACTGCACTCCAGCTTTGGAGACAGAGTGAGACTCAGTCTCAAAAATAAATTAATTAATTAATTAATTAAAAAGAGGTACATTCTTTTTTTTTTTTTTTTTTTTTTCCTGAGACGGAGTTTCGCTCTTGTTACCCAGGCTGGAGTGCAATGGCACGATCTCGGCTCACCGCAACCTCCGCCTCCTGGGCTCAGGCAATTCTCCTGCCTCAGCCTCCTGAGTAGCTGGGATTACAGGCATGTGCCACCATGCCCAGCTAATTTTTTGTATTTTTAGTAGAGACGGGGTTTCACCATGTTGACCAGGATGGTCTTGATCTCTTGACCTCGTGATTCACCCGCCTCGGCCTCCCAAAGTGCTGGGATTACAGGCTTGAGCCACCGCACCCGGCAAAAAAAGGTACATTCTTAAGTAATTAAGGTGAAAGCTCTTGAAATCAGAATTTACTATAAGAAAACCTCAGTGGGGAAAAGATAAATATGACAAAAGGTTAATAACAGTCAAATTTTAGGCCGGGCGCGGTGGCTCATGCCTGTAATCCCAGCACTTTGGGAGGCCTTGGCGGGTGGATCACAAGGTCAGAAGTTCGAGACAAGCCTGGCCAAAATGTTGAAACCCCATCTGCACTAAAAATACAAAAATTAGCTGGGTGTGGTGGCATGCGCCTGTAATCCCAGCTACTCAGGAGGCCGAGGCAGGAGAATCACTTGAACCTGGGAGGCAGAGGTTGCAGTGAGCCGAGATCGTGCCATTGCACTCCAGCCTAGGTGACAGAGAAAGACTCTGTCTCAAAAAAAATAAATAAATAACAGTCAAATTTTGGTGATAGATAGGTGGGGGTTCCTTGCACTATTTTCTTTGTTTTTCTATTTGTTGGAAATTCCCAACCATGCAAATTAAAAGAAAAAGGGAGGAGTGAAAATACCACTCAACCTAGAAAGTTGAACAATGGCAAAAGTGAGTGTATGATCAGCACCCTGCGTCCAGAAAGTAACACAGACCAAAAGCTTTCTAGAAGTCTAGAGAAAAAAAGATCTCTTGGCCTGAAGTGGGCAAAGAATAGTTTATGGAACAGATGACACTCAGATGAATAGAATGGCAATGTGCATTGGCAGAGCCAGGCGCTGGTAACTATAGAATGATCAAGACAGTTGCCAATTTAAAAACTTACTTCCTGGCCGGGCACGGCGGCTCATGCCTGTAATCCCAGCACTTTGGGAGGCCGAGGCGGGCAGATCACCTGAGGTCAGAAGTTCAAGACCAGCCTGGCCAACATAGTGAAACCCCATCTCTATTTAAAATACAAAAAATTAGCCAGGTGTGGTGGCGCGTGATGCTACTCAGGAGGCTGAGGCAGGAGGATCGCTTGAACCTGGGAGGCAGAGGTTGCAATAAGCCAAGATCACACCACTGCACTCCAGCCTAGGCGGTAGAGTGAGACTCCATCTCAAAAAAACAAAACAAAACAAAACAAAACAAAACAAAACAAAACAAAAACTCCCCTACCACTGTGGGCTGCAGGAGGGAACCAGGCAAATCTAACCCTCAGAGATACCAGGCCTCATTGTTTAATTTGATATGAAGTCCACTCCTATTGGTCTGTGGGTGAACCCTGAGCCTGACCTCCTGCTGTGCACCACAGTAAGCTCTCAGCCAAATAAAGCAAAGCTAATTACAAACACAAAAGGATGCTCATTTGCAAAGAAATGACCTCCAGCTACTTGTTGCACCAGTCAGAGGCCATCTCAGTCCAACCCAATTAGCACTTTCCCAAGAGATTCCTTTGACCCTGCTCCCACCACCGCAGCAAGCTGTAGTTCCAGCTCCAACAAAACGACCCAGAAGCCTTTGAAAGGCAGAGTCTCAAGGCAGTGTTGACCATTTTACCTAATCTTACCCCTTAAGAACAAATTCAGTGAGTCTACATCCAGCAAAACAACAGCCAAATGGATGAGGTTGCCATTTATAAGCTCTGACTAATGCAGCTCCTGATTTCCCTTCCAAATTAAATGCCTTTCGCTTAGTACATTTTCAAGAGACGTTACTCATCTGCTCGATTAATGAGTTTGCTGTGAAAGCCTACTTTGGTAGCAATTTGAAACAAAAGCACCTTAACGTGACTGAGGCTTTGCTTCCCGTTCTCTTTCCATCTCAGCCTCTCTTCCTCCCTCTCCCTCCCCAGGGCAAATGCATCACTGATGTAAGGGTGGGGAAGCTGGAGTCGCCAAGGGTTCTCTTCTGTGTCACTACACTACATTAGGAATAAAACCTTCCACTTAAACACTTAAATGAAAACATCGAGAAACTAATTTACTATTTGCAATCACATGACTTAAACCAAAGCTGTCTTAATTTCCTTCCCATTTTCCTTCAAATTCAATGTGAGCGCACCTAGATTGGTCTATGAAAAGGCTGTCTTCGAATCACAACACTTAAGGCCTCTTTCATTTTCTTTTTGATTAAATAATTGAAATTCCTGTCAGGGCCTGCACTTTACTGACGCACAGATTTGGTGTGTGAGGATAAAGACCACTTTTTGTTTGCTGCCTGGGTCTTAAAAGCCAGCGGGCTTTACTTCATTGAGGGCCTGATCAAAATGGACCCATGCTATTCACCCATTTCGCAGAAATTTCCTGCGTCCATTAAGTGATTGAAGACAAATGACAAAAAGCATATCCTCTCATTTAGCCGTCCTTGTTCACCCAGAGGCTCCTGCCTGATGAAAGGGGCCCAGTGACTCCAATGCCAACTTCATCCATTAGGAAAACAAAACCGGAGACTCACATGTACATACACAAAATGCACAAATACTGGAAAGAATTACTGTAGTAAGTCACAGAAAATTTGATCTGCTTCAGCTAAACAACCGGAGGATAACCCGAGGCCATCCCATGATGGGCCACGGGAGAGAAGTCCAGGTAGATGTCATGACCATGTATCACCATGGGCCTCTAAGCTCCTGGCCATCAAGGTAAGTGGATCTTAAAGGAAACACGGAGAGGTCATCACTTCAACGAGAAGCTGAACTCTCCCTTCTCCAGCCCCATCATGGGATGAGGAGTGGTTGAATTAGGTAGCTGCAGGTATTTATGTGGGTCTGCCCTTTGACTCTGGTCTCTAACACCTGTACGGGTCTTAGAATGCGTGTCTGTGTTGAATGCAAATCATGTGTTCTTAATGAAGCTTATCAGACACTCCAGAATATATCTCCCAGCTCTACCGAGCTGTGTGCCCTTGGCATATTCTCTGTGGCCTCTCATAGCCTCTGTCTCATCTGTAAAACGGGGTCATAAATAAATAGCCGCTGTCATTTCACAGGATGGCTGAGAGCTTTGAATGAGACAATGTGTGGAAAGCGGTTAGGGCAACATCTGGCCTATGGTAAGTGCTTAATGAAAATTAGGCAATACTGCTGCTATGTGTGCATGCATCTTTACGTGCGAATCTCCATGTGGACCATGTTCACATTCCCTCAAGTAGTGCACTTACAGAGGATGATCTTGGCCACATTGTCCCCATTGGAAAACAAAAACCTGCCTGGGTACAGGAGAGCATATATTTTATGTAACACATGAGTGTACACACATGATAACATTCTAGCAAAAAGGGGGTTTAAAAGACATCTGGCCCAACCTCTACCCAAAGTGGGCCTTCCATCAAAGGCATGTAAGGCAGTTTAATGCCTTCCTCATAGGACACCTTAATTTACTTCCATGTAACCTCTACTGCTGATTTCCTATTCAGATCTCTGAACTCATGGAAGAAAGTTCACTGCCACAGAAAAGGCTTTCCAATATTAAGAAAATAAAACAGTTGGATGTGGTGTCTCACACCTGTAATCCCAGCACTATGGGAGGCCAAGGTAGGTGGATCACAAGGTCAGGAGTTCGAGACCAGCCTGGCCAACATGGTGAAACCCCGTCTCTACTACAAATACAAAAATTAGGCAGGTATGGTGGCTCACACCTGTAATCCCAGCTACTCAGGAGGCTGAGGCAGGAGAATCGCTTGAACCCAGGAGGCAAAGGGTGCATTGAGCTGAGATCACACCACTGCATTCCAGTATGGGCGACAGAGAGACTCTGTCTCAAAAAAGCAAAACAAACAAACAAACAGAGTATGATATGGTTTGGATCTGTGTCCCCGCACAAATCTCATGTCAAACTGTAATCTGTAATGTTGTAGGTGGGTCCCAGTGGGAGGTAGATTTCTCATGATAGTTTAGCACCATCCCCCTTGGTACTGGCATTGCAATAATGAGTTCTCCTGAGATCTGGTCACTTAAAAGTAGGTAGCACCTTCTCTCCCATAACCTTGCTCCTGCTCCTGACATGTAAGACACCTGCTCCCCCTTTGCCTTCCGCCATGATTGGAAGCTTCCTGTGGCCTTCTAGAAGCAGAAGCCGCTATGCCTCCTGTACAGCATGCAGAACAAAGAGCCATTAAACCTTCTTTCTTTATAAATTACCCAGTCCCCAGGTATTTCTTTATAGCAGTGTGAGAACAGGCTAACACAGAGTTCATGCCTTCAGTGCCAAAAAGAGAGATGTTGGCATCAGCCACTGTTTTTATTATCACTTCTTCTTTGTAGTAGCAATGTCCCGACCTGCAGGACAACAACAGGAGCTCAAAGGGAGGGAGTGGGGATGGATGGGAACATGAGACAAGACAGGAGTCTGATCAAGTCTCGTTTATTGGTGCTGAGCTAACAGCTTAAATAGGCCAGGCAGGGAGGCGGGGCAAGGTAGCTTGCTTGGGAAATTCGGCCTTCCTAAGTTTCAAAAACTGAAACTTACCAGCAGGAAACAGAAACTGAAACATTCAGCGGAGAAACAGAAACTGAAACATTACTGAAACTTATGGGGGGGGGGGAACAAAGACTGAAACTTGTCAACAGGAAACATTAAACTGAAACTTGTCAACAGGAAACATTAAACGCAAATCACAACATGGCTGAGCAGATCACAAAATGGTGGCTATTGCTGCCCACATAGCAATAGTGGTTGAGGTAGAATTCCATTATGAATGAAGAAAATTGAATTCATTATCAAGGTCAGATTTGCTAATGTACTACAGCCAGCCACAGGAGGTGAGTTGGGAAGGTCATGTTTAAGAGCAAGCATTTAGATGGAAGAGCCAGACTCTGGAAGAAGGAAGAGGAGAACTCCCTAATGGCAGTCACCAGCAATGATGAAAACACACCCCTGCTTGGAGACCAAGGGAGAGACGTGATGTCTTTTTTTTTTTTTTTTTAAATTTGAGATAGAGGCTTGCTCTGTCACCCAGGCTGGAGTGCAGTGGCTCCATCTCGGCTCACTGCAGCATCTGCCTCCCAGGGTCAAGCAATTCTCCCGCCTCAGCTGCCCGAGTATGAGACAAGGATCCTGGCCTTCTCATTTCCACATTCAGGATCTTGGTGGCTGGGAGAGCTAATAGAACAGTCTTCTAGCCTTGACTTTCAACTCCTACCGGAGCCCCTGCTGCTCCTGCCTTGCTTTTACCTCTCTCTCTCTTTTTTTTTTTTTTTTTTTTTTTTTTTAAGGCAGTCTTGCTCTGTCACCCAGTCTGGAGTGCACTGGCACGATCTCAGCTCACTGCAACCTCCCACTCCCAGGTTCAAGCAATTCTTCTGCCTCAGCCTCCCATGTAGCTGGGATTATAGGTGCCCACCTCCACACCTGGCGAATTTTTGTATTTTTATTAGAGATGGGGCTTTGCCATGTTGGCCAGGCTGGTCTCGAATTGCTGACTTCGGGTGATCTGTCCACCTCGGCCTCCCAAAGTGCTGGGATTACAGGCATGAGCCACCATGTCCTGATGCTCTTACCTCTTTCTTGAGCTCTTTCTCTGGTATAATATGTCATCATTTGAACATTTTATTTTCATTTCTAAGCCTGCTGGACAGCCAGGAAGGAGGAGATATTAGCCATGCAAATTTGTTACCCTGAACTACCAGGGACACATACTTTGGGCAAAATAAGAAGGATGATTTTGAAGAGTTGGAACTCAAATAATTTAGGGTGAAATCCAAGCAAGGTTGCTATTGCAAGTCCATGGAAAATATACTTCTGGCCTTTACTACTCTGAACAGACATGACTCTGAGTTGTCCAATGAACAGATCCATGGATAGAAGCAGAAGAGCTGGTTTTGGTCCTCAAGACATTGCTGCCTTCCCAGGTGACTTCCTGCAGCTGAGTTTCTCTCTGTGTGAAATGAACTTAGCCTTCGAGGCCTGCTACACTGATTGGCAGATCAAAGGGTGTTTGGGAACATGTCCAGGATTACCAGCGAGGCGGAGAAAAAGCAGGCAAAGCAAGGTAATTTAGAAAATACCACTTTACCTGTTGAACCAAAGAGCCAGAAGTTGTACTCCCAGAAATCTGACTCAGATTAACTCATGGTGCACAGTAAATATTACAATTCATTTCTCACGTAAGCCATGAACTCTTGTTCCTAGGAGAATTCAGATTATCTAGATTTTGTTCTGATTTCCTTCCATCTGTGACAACTTCATTGTTCTGTCCCTGGAAATGAGCTAGATCCAGAGTTCCCAAATGCTGATCTATGGACCAGTGCTGACACGTGACAAGGTTTTATTCAATAAGAAGAACAATAAGGACTTTGTAAAGAATCTTTCAGAGTTCAATTTATTTCATTTAAAGAGCTGCCTTTTATTCTGAGATGATATCATTGGAATGTAAGCTCCAAGAGGGCAAGGACTTTGATGATACTCTTGTTCTCTATTTTCCAATTCCCAGAAGAATACCTGTACATAAGAGGCACTTAATCAATATTTATTGAATGAATGAAGGAAAATTTATTTTTTTTCTATTTTCTTGGGGTTAAAATATCCTTTCTTTAATGAAACAGTATTGATAGTAAGTGGTAGGAGTTTCTGAAAACATTTTTTCTATGGAAAAATAAAAGTATATAGTTATTTTTAAAAGGTTATTGATCTTTAATGTCTAAGTTTGAGAGTTTCTAGACCAGATGATCCATTAAGGACCATTTCATCTTATGATCAATCAGACAGCAGGCCACATGCAGCCTCCCAGCACTTTGGGAAGCTGAGGCAGACAGATCACTTGAGGTCAAAAGTTCGAGACCAGCCTGGTCAACATGGAGAAACCCTGTCTCTACTGAAAATACAAAAATTAACTGGGAATGCTGGTGCACACCTGTAGTTAGAGCTATTTGGGAGGCTGAGGCAGGAGAATTGCTTGAACCCAGGAGGTGAAGGTATCAGTGAGCCGAGATCTGGCCACTGTGCTTAGCCCAGGCAACAGAGCAAAACTGTCTCAAAAAAAAAAAAAAAATTTTCCCCTCTGAGGTCTTAGAATTAGAAAGCTGAGTGAAGATATTGGAAAAAAAAAATATTAGCCATGTAACCTTGGGCAAGTCATGAAAGCCTATTTTTCTTCTGTAAGATGGGAATAATGCTACTTCAAAGTATTACGGTGGTTTCAAATGAGACAGCAATATATGAAAGCACGTGAGGTCTGGAAGACAGTGTATGATACAGATCCTTTTTTTTTTTCCTTTGTTGATCAACAAACATACCATTTGTATTTTTCCAGCACTGTGAATGAAGGGTCTTGTAAATTGTCCCCGTGGCCTGGCTGCCTGATGATTTTCTTAACCTTCTCCAGGAAAGACGTCCCCCCTTATAGGCTGGTACTTGGATTCAAAAATCCCCTTAAATACAGAAGAGCAAAATTTGCTTTTAAATTACCAACATGAGGGGAAAATGGAGCAAATCCTAACACAATTAGTTGAGAAAAATAAGTGTCTTTGTTTTAAAAAAGCTAAATATATTTCCTTTAAAAGATTGTTCTTTATTATACGTCTTTGGTATTAAAGCTTTTTATTCTGCTACTAAATAATACTGATGGTAGATGACAATTGTTGCTTTTTTTTTTTTTTTTTTTAGACAGAGTCTCGCTCTCTTGCCCAGGCTGTAGTACAGTGGTGTGGTCTCGGCTCACTGCAACCTCTGTCTCCTGGGTTCAAGCGATTCTCCTGCCTCAGCCTTCTGAGTAGCTGGGATTACAGATGCCTGCCACCACGCCCAGCTAAATTTTTGTATTTTTATTAGAGATGGGGTTTCACCATGTTGGCCAGGCTGGTCTTGAACTCCTGACCTTATGATCTGCCCACGTGGCCTCCCAAAGTGCTGGGATTATAGGCGTGAGCCACTGTGCCTGGCCTTCATTTTTTTAGAGACAAGACCTCACTCTGTTGCCCAGGCTGCAGAGACATGATCATGGCTCAGTACAGACTCCTGCTCCTGGACTCAGGTAATCCTTCTGCCTCAGTCTCCAAGTAGTTGGGACCACAGGTGCATACCACCATGCTTGGCTAACATATATGTGTGTGTGTGTGTGTGTGTGTGTGTGTGTATTTTTTTTAATCTTTATTATTTTTTTTTGTAGAGACAATTGTCCAGGCTGATGATGGTTTGGTTTTGTTTTTTCTTTTTTGAGATGGAGTCTCACTCTGTCACCCAGGCTGGAGTGAAATGTTGCATTCTTAGCTCACTGCAAGCTCTGCCTCCCAGGTTCAAGCAATCCTCCTGTCTCAGCCTCCCAAGCAGCTGGGATTACAAGCATGCATCACCAGACCTAGCTAATTTTTGTATTTTTAGTAAAAATGGGGTTTTCTCCATGTTGGCCAGGCTGGTCTTGAACTCCTGACATCAAGTGATCTGCCTGCCTCAGCCTCCCAAAGTGCTGGGATTATAGGCATGAGCCACCATGCCCAGCCAATTGTTTATTTTTAAAGTCTGAAATTAATAAAATTTAAGGTTTCCACAAAAAAACCCTGAAACCTACACTACTGTTTGAAATTGACCCAAGACAACTTGATTATGTAGAAATACTGTATTCTTTTTTCTTTCTCAATTTTTTTTTAAATATTTGGATTCTTTTTGATAGCTATTGGTAACCTGCAAGAGTCAAGATAGAAAAGGAATGAACTCTGCAACTTCATTGTCCGGGTGTGTATTTACAGGGAAAGAGGCACAGGCTAAAGTCAGCCACACACACAGACAATAGCAATTAGCTCTGTGAGCGCAGTGAAGTTGAAGCTCTGTCCTTTGCCGGGGTTTCTAGACCTTGGCACTATTGACATTTTGGAATGGACCATTTTTGTTGCTGTGGGGCCCGTCATGTGCACTGTGGGATGTTTAGCAGTATCTCCAGCTTCTACCCATTACATACTCACACACATACATGCTTATAATTGTGACAACCAAAAATATCTCCAGACCATTGCAAAAGCCCCCCAGGAAGGGTTGGTGGGGAGAGCAAAATTGTCCCCAGTTGAGAACTGCTAACTTACAAGTATCTTGCAAGCCAGGTTCACTGGCAGTGACTTCAGTGACTTTCTTATTTACAGCCAGCCAACCAAAACTTGTATAAACTTCCTAAAACACGACCAGGCCAAATTCTAGGCCTGGGGCACTATTCTGAAGGGTTAGGCCACTAGGCATGCTTACAGCAAATTCCCTGCTCATTCATGAGTGCCTTGTCAATATTTGTAACCAATCCATATATCTTGAACACCACTCATTTCCCCAGTAAAAAAAAAATCCTTTCTAACACCAATTGTGCACATTAACAAGACTCTGGTATTAATAGGAAATAAAGATTATTGAAGTGCCTGGTAGTAGCCACTTCAAGGGTATGGACTTTTGATTAGAGACACTCAAATGCTGACTGACCCATCCTGAAGTGTGAGAGATATACCACACTGTTCATACAGAAGTAATTTTAAATAAAGGTACTATAGTAGTTTAAAATAGCAGCTGTTTAGATATCCCAAATCTTTACGCTGTTATTATTATTATAGAGATGCTATTGATCCATGAAATCCAAAAAGCTGAAAACCATTACCCTGGCCGGGTTCAGGAGCTCACACTTACAATCTCAGCACTTTAGGAGGCCACGGTGGGTCAATCCCTTGAGGTCAGGAGTTTGAGACCAGCCTGGCCAACATGGCAAAACCCCATCTCTGCTAAAAATACAAAAATTAGCCTGGCATGGTGGCATGCCTGTAATCCCAGATACTCAGGAGGCTGAGTCAAGAGAATTGCTTGAACCTGGGAGGCAGAGGTTGCAGTGAACCGAGATCATCCCACTGCACTCCAGTCTGGGTGACAGAGCAAGACTCTGTCTCAAAAACAAACAGACAAACAAACAAAAACAAAAAAACCATTGCTCTGCATTGAACTGGTTATTTGTGAAAGGCTGTTCAGGTAGGAATGAGTCTCTCCGAAGGAACCCTTGCGCTCAGACTGATCCTGCATGTGATTTATAGCCAAATTTTAATGAAAACCAAGGTCCCTAGCCACTTTTCCCAACTGACAGTGAGGCTGGTTTAGAACAGAAGTCAACCCGGAGTCCATCTTGGGGGTGAATTGCATGATTGCCAACCAGAGTTTGTTTCTCAGTGAGTTTGTGTGTATAAGAATGCACAAGTTGCAATTAATTCCCAGCGAAGTCACTCCTCAAGTTAATTAGAAATGCAAAGTGTGAGTCTAAATGTTATGAGATTATAAAATGGCTTAATAATGGGAACAATGAGATTGAATCATATGCATTCTGGCCATGTAAATATTTCATAACAGTGCCAATCTGATTTCATTTGCCTAATCATGCCATTGATATGCAGCCGCCAGCCTGCAAATAGAAAGGCTGAATTGCAGCAGATCACCCTTCTAATGTCATAATTATTAATATTGGAGGGAAATGGAGCTGCTACACTCCGACGGAAGCTACTAGGCCTTTTGAATTGAGATGGGGACGGCACTACTGGGGAAAGAGGAGGAAGGTGATACACCAGCCCCAACATCCCCATTCTGCTTGTTGGCCAGAAGTATTTAGGTAATTAGGCAGCTCAACAAATTAAAGCGATGAGAATACTGAAGAGAAGAGTTGCAGGGCATCAATTCCCCAGTCCTCAATCAAAATCATAATGAAACACACAGACACACACCGATACACAGATACACACACACACACACACACACACTCTCTCTCTCTCCCTCCCTCTCTCTCTCTCTCTGAAAAAAAGAAAAAGAAGAGACATTTTGTGGCAATGAAGGATTCTGTGCATAAGGGTTCAGCTCATTGCTGGATGGTGTGTGGGGCTAAGTAGGGCAGCAGCTTCTTGCTTCTGAACCCTCTGTTTGCTCAGCATGTTTCATAGAGTATTTCATGCGCAGATCCCTTTTATTTGCATAGAATGTGACTTTCCCATTGACAGTTGAGAGCTGTTTTCCTTTCCTTTCCAATAGTACCACTTTGAAACATTTCTTCTCTCCTTAACTCATTTCCACGCGTGTGTCTTGCCTCACCACTCTGGGCATGTAGGGAATACTCTCTGTAACCTCCCTGCATTTAGTATAATGTCATAAATTCTGTGGTTTGATTGATTCCACTGGCAGTAGCACCAACTCCTCTAGGTAGCACAGTGAGGGAAAGGCTGGCCCTGAACTTGGTTGTGTCAGCTTGGGCAAGTCACCTACGCCCTTGGGGTCTCACTTTTTCCATTTGTAAATGGGGATTATAATGCCTATCTCACAGTTATGCTGTGGAGGGTTTTTTTTTTTAATGTGACCTCACTATTGATTGAGTTACATGTCGCCTTGTTTCAAAAGAGGATCTGGAACAAGAAAGCAATGTAATAAAATGTTAAATATGATGCCAATGTTTAAAATGCACATTTTCTTTCTTTCTTTTTTTTTTTTTCTTGAGACTGAGCCTTACTCTGTCACCAGGCTGGAGTGCGATGGCACCATCTTGGCTCACTGCAACCTCTGCCTCCAAGTTCAAGTGATTCTCCTGCCTCAACCTCCCAAGTAGCTGAGATTACAGGCGCCTGCCACCACACGCAGCTAATTTTTTTTATTTTTCATAGAGACAGGGTTTCACTTTCACCATTTTGGCCAGGCTGGTCTCAAACTTCTCACCTCAAGTGATCCATCCACCTGCCTGGGCTTCCCAAAGTGCTGAGATTACAGGCATGAGCCACTGCGCCCGGCCCAAAATGCACATCTTCAACCGTGAGTTTCTGTGCTTCCTTTTGCTTCAGTCTTTACCTAGCAAAGGAGTTATCACCTGGAAACAAACACTAGTAGAATTTCCCTTTAAAGAACAATCTTGGGCCAGGCACGGTGGCTCATGCCTATAATCCCAGCACTTTGGGAGATGGAGGCGGGTGGATCATGAGGCCAGGAGTTCGAGACCAGCCTGACCAACATGGTGAAAGGAGAATCACTTGAACCTGGGAGGCAAAGTTTGCAGTGAGCCGAGATCATGCCGCTGCACTCCGGCCTGAGTAAAAGAGGGAAACTCTGCCTCAAAAAAAAAAAAAAAAAAAAAAAATTAACCAGATATGATAGTGGGTGCCTGTAGTCCCAGCTCTTCAGGAGATTGAGGTGGGAGGAGATGGCTAAGCCCAGGGAGGCTGAGGCTGCAGCGAGCTGTGATCACCCCACTGAATTGCAGCCTGGGCAACAGGCTGGAATTTCCCTCCCCCTCAAAAAAGAATAATCTTTATCTCCAGAACTTCTTGTCTATAAAATTGATCATTATTGGACAGGATTATATTTTATTTAAGCAGCACATTTCTGTATGCTTTAAAAAAATTGACCCAGTAACTTCTCTAAACTTCGTATCCTTATTTGTAAACTAGGGATTAATGTGAAGATTAAGATAACATTTACAAAACATTTAGTATACTATCCGACTCACAGAAAGCTGTCTCTAGGTTGTTTGTTAGTACTACTATTATTTCTTTACATTTATTTTATTAGTATTATTAATATATAGTAGGCTGAGCAGGGTGGCTCATGCGTGTAGTCCCAGCAGTTTGGTAGGCCGAGGTGGTAGGGTTGCGTGAGTCCAGGAGTTCAAGACCAGCTGGAGCAATACAGTGAGACCTCATCTGTAAAAAAAAAAAAAAAAAAAAAAATTAATTAATTAAAATGTAAAAAATATATATTACATAGTAAACAATACTATTATGTCATTACTAATATGTATATGTTATTATTAATTACAAAATGAGAAATGGAGATATAAAGGTAAATTCCAGAAAACTCGGGAAGTTAGAGATACAGCCACAAGTAGAACTGTTGATTAGCTCCTTGCTGTCACACTATACACAGATTTATAGACTGTTATTATATGTCCACAGCATCCGGAACTGTGAAATGTGTACCGTAGAAATAATAATTGCTGACACTTTTACATGTTACCAAATATGCACGAGGCACTATTCTAAGCACTTTAGAGATAACTCATTTAATTTCTATAACAGCTTTAATGAAGTGGGTTCTATCATCATCCCCATATTGCAGATGAAGAAACTGAGGTAGAGGAAGGTATATAACCTGTCCAAAGCTATAGAGCCAGTAAATAGCAAAACTGGAATCAAAATCACATTATCTGTCTCTGGAGTCTGTCCATGTTCTTACAGTGTGGTGGGACCACATTGCTACTTCCTACTGTCAAGAAATGCACAAGAGACCAGGTGCTGTGGTTCACACTTGTAATCTCAGCACTTTGGGAGGCTGAGGCAGGTGGATCACTTGAGGTCAGGAGTTCGAGACCAGCCTGGCCAACATAGGGAAGCCACATCTCTACTAAAAATACAAAAATTAACGGGGTGTAGTAGTGTGTGCCTGTGGTCCCAGCTACTCGGAAGCTGAAATGGGAGGATCACTTGAGCCCCGGAGGCAGAGGTTGCAGTGAGCCACGATATCACACCACTGCACTCTAGCCTGGGTGACAGAGTGAGAACCTGTTTTGTTTTGTCTTTTTTTTTTTTTTTTTAAGGTATAAAGGAAAAGAAAAAAAAAATTACAGGAAAAAAGAAATTCTGGGTCCACTGCCATTGCTCTTCCACCTTGTAGTGATGAAGCCAGAGGGGTCTTGCCTGGTCAGCACAGTATTATCAAACATTTTTTATTCTGAAAACTTTTAGGGAAAACATATATGCTACAGGTTAAGGCTGGCTAAACAACTCACTGCTGGATTATACCTCCATCATTTGTTTGTTTTACCTGCATGGCCCCCGAGGACATTAGAACAGGCAACCCTAAGCTCTAAGAAATGGAATCTGACATTTGGATTTGAACCCAAGCTGTTTCACTCCAGCGATGGAGGGTGTCAGGCTTTGCCAGTGGGGTTAGAATGAGAAGAAGAAAAATTTCATCTTTGTCTTCATCGAAGGTGAACTCCAAGGCTGCAGAGGCAGAGGGCACAGCAGGAGAGGCCCAAATGCTTTCCTCGGCAGTTTGGGCTTTGGGTTTTAGACAGTTTGCCCCTAAAGGCAGACATTAACTAGCCTTAGCTTATCTCGATATTTACAAGTATTTCCCCATTAGGTCCCAGCTCCCTGAGGTCTGCTTCTCTTTCCTCCGCAGCTCCCCCGCTGCAGCCAGGTCAGAGTCTGCTGCAGGGGAACACTCCCTCCCTCGTGCACATCATGGCTTTCCCCCAAATAACTAGAAGTTCACAAAGAAAGAGGCTTGCTGGTTTCTCAGCAGGAGTTTTTTTTTGCTTTTTCTCTGCAGCAGCAGCTGAACTTGAGTCTTTGTTTCAATGTTGCAACCGATAATTTAGCTCCTTAAATACAGCCAATGGGCTAGCTTAGGAGATGAGAGGTTATGAGCCCAGGACAGGCGTGTCAAAGCCCACATCTTGGTTTCCCTTTCTTTTTCTTTTTTAAATTAATTAATTAATTATTTTTTTTTGAGACAGAGTGGCCTCTTGTGGCCCAGGCTGGAGTGCAGTGGTGCAATCTCGGCTCACTGCAACCTCCACGTCCCGGGTTCAAGCGAATCTCCTGCCTCAGCTTCCCAAGTAGCTGGGATTATAGGCATGCGCCACTATGACCCGCTAATTTTTTATATTTAGTATAGATGGAGTTTCAATGTGTTCGTCAGGCTGGTCTCAAACTCCTGACCTCAGGCGATCCACCCGCCTCAGCCTCTCAAAGTGCTGGGATTACAGGCGTGAGCCACCACCCCGGCCTTGGTTTCCCTTTCTATCTAGTTGTGTCGCCTTGGGCAAGTCCTTGCCCTCTTAGTGCATCTATTTTTCCTCATTTCTTTTATTTTTCAGCTTCTTTATTTTTTAATTTTTTTTCCTCATTTTTAAATGGGAACAAACAGGAGAGTTGTGATAATTCTGTTAATCCATATAAAGCATTTATTATAGTGCCTGGCACATATTATGATAAATATTCAAGAAAGATTCATTTGTATCGCTTTTCATTACGTGTAAATCAGCCACTCAGTGTCTAGGCAGTTCCTCCGTCATTGACCTCTGATCCCTTTGGCCACCCACTCTCTCTTCCTCTGGGCTGGAGACAAAGGAAGACAGAGCCCCCTCCTTCCCTCCCTCCTTTTCTCTCTTGGGGCTGCAATGAACAAATGATAGCAGCACAGGTTTGACTCAATTAGGACAAAACCCCAAAGCAGATGATGCTTGTGTGCAGAAGACGGAGTAAAAGAATTGGCTCCAGAAGGCTTGGGACCTGTTTGTAGAGGATGCTAATTGGTTTCTTGCTGGTAATTTTTCACCCCTAAGTGAACAAGAAAGAGGGTATCTCAGAGGCTCATCTGCCTTGCAGGTTCATTGCAGGCAAATAAATATCTGTGTCCAGGGAGAGATGGAGATTGTCTTCTCCAAAGAGAACATAATCTCATTTGTCCCAAACAAAGATTTCATTCCTGGCAGTTCTGCAGAGGGGGAAGGGGATAAAGGTCACATCCAAAATTGTGTGGGAGCTCTGCCTCTTACACACTCTCAGTAAGTCCAAGGGTCGTGGAGCTTGGGTAGATTTAATCCTCATTTTCTCACCGAGCAGTCTGGAGAGAGGAATGGGGATGAAACGTTAACTGTGAAACTGTGAAAAGAGCTCCGTTCTCAGTGGGAGGGAGAGGTTGAACAATGGAAAGGGTAACTGTAAGAATGGCTCCCCTTTAGGACCCTTTCTGTCCCTTGTGTATGCATCTATTATTGATTGCCATGTCCTGTATGCATCCTATCATCCAATTGTGTCCTTGAAGAGAGAGGCTTTATTTAACATTAGCAAACACTTATAAATCGCCGACTACATGCCAGCCGTTGTTCTCTTTGCTTTCCCTATATTCACTCATTTAATCCTTACAGCAACCTTGTAAGATGGTGTGTTATTATTCCCATTTCGTGGTTGATGGAATCAAAAGGCAGAGGTCACATGCAGATGGAGGTAGGAAGCCTGACAGAGTCCCACACCTCTGCCTGTATATCTCATACCCTAACGCAGTATGGGCTTAATGCATTTTATTGAACTAAGTGCAAAAAAGTGACGATGCTGATGCTGTGAGCCTGTAAAATACTAAGTGCACCAAGAATACGTACTGAAGAAATGACTTACCAAAGGCTCTGCCACGAAGGTGACTGGTGTAAAGCAATCCTACAGCACAGCAAAAGCTGCCGCCCACTGGGAGGTAACTCTAGGAATGGGGAGGTAACCATAGAGAGATACTGCCTCTTGACTTATCACTGCAAGTCTATCTCTGAACTTTAATTTGGCTCCGTTACTCCGTTACTCCGGGCACTTGACTTCTGACATCATGACCTCTTTTCCATTCTTCTTCTTATCATCTCTATTCAATGACGGGTTACTTCCTCCTCAAATGATGAATTAACAACACTGGTCCCATCTCTCTGAACTCTAAGCCACCATATACATTGCTGCTAGATTAATCCTTCTGGCCGGGCACAGTGGCTCACTTCTGTAATCCCAGCACTTCGGAAGGCCGAGGTGGGCGGATCATCTGAGGTTGGGAGTTTCCAGACTAGCCTGATGAACATGGAGAAACCCCATCTCTGCTAAAAATAAAAAATTAGCTGGGCATGGTGGCATATGTCTATAATCCCAGCTACTCAGGAGGCTGAGGCAGGAGAATCACTGGAACCTGAGAGGCGGAGGTTGTGATGAGCTGAGATCGTGCCACTGCACTCCAGCCTGGGCCACAAGAGTGAAACTCCGTCTCAAAAAAGAAAAAAAACTTTCTAAAACACAACTCTAATACAGTAAAAATTTTGCATCACCCATTGCCTTTCAAATTCAAAGTTCTCAGTCTCATTCCTCTCTCTCCCTCTGATCCTTGCACGCTGACCACTTCCTCCTCACAAGCACACTTTTGCATATTTACATCTTATCTCAGAGTGGTCAAACCTGGTGTCCCTGGCTCTAGGCGTCTTTCTGGTGAAAGAGGCTAAAAGCAGAAAGACAGACAGACCTAGCATTCACACTTCTGCACTTCACTCAGAGTAGCAAGAACTTGGGCAAGTTATTCAATCTCTTCAAGTCTTAGTTTCCTCATCAGTAGAAGACTAGTCCTATCTATCACGCAAATTGTTAAGACTAAGATGAGAGATGATTTATTTGGCCAACAAGCATTTATTGAGCACCTATTATGTGGCAGGTGTTGTCAGCCCTAGAGGTGTTGAACAAACATGGAGCTGGCCTTCTAATGAAGGTGGAAGAGAGACATGCAACAAATAAGGAAGTATTTATAAAGTGTTCAGTGCATGTCTGACACATAGTTCTCTCAATAAATGATTGGTTTTTTTTTTTCAGATATTACAAAAGGCCTAATAATAGATGTATATTTATCTACCCAAGATAGTGCTGAACAGAAGTGTCTATTGTCTTTGGACTCAAATGGAATACTCAGAAAGTTCCATGAAAGAAGAGGCAGTATCAGGCCAGGTGTGGTGGTTCATGCCTGTAATCCCAGCACTTTGGGAGGCCAATGCAAGTGGATCACAAGGTCAGGAGTTGAAGACCAACCTGGCCAAGATGATGAAACCCCGT
Organism: Saimiri boliviensis; assembly: GCF_048565385.1. Taxonomy (NCBI): domain Eukaryota; kingdom Metazoa; phylum Chordata; class Mammalia; order Primates; family Cebidae; genus Saimiri; species Saimiri boliviensis. The sequence goes on from NC_133454.1 coordinate 58,577,816, forward strand.
CTCTACTAAAAATACAAAAAAATTAGCCAGGTGTGGTGGCGGGTGCCTGTAATCTCAGCTACTCAGGAGGCTGAGGCAGAAAACTGCTTGAACCTGGGAGGTTGCAGTGAACCGAGATTGTGCCACTGCACTCCAGCCTGGGTGACAGAGCAAGACTCCATTGAAAAGCAAAGCAAAGCAAAGTAAAGCAAAGAAAAGCAAAGCAGGCTGGGCACGGTGGCTCAAGCCTGTAATCCCAGCACTTTGGGAGGCCGAGGTGGGTGGATCACGAGGTCGAGAGATCGAGACCATCCTGGTCAACATGGTGAAACCCCGTCTCTACTAAAAAAAAATACAAAAAACTAGCTGGGCGTGGTGGTGCATGCCTGTAATCCCAGCTACTTAGGAGGCTGAGGCAGGAGAATTGCCTGAACCCAGGAGGCAGAGGTTGCGGTGAGCCGAGATCGCGCCATTGCACTCCAGCCTGGGTAACAAGAGCGAAACTCTGTCTCAAAAAAAAAAAAAGAAAAGAAAAAGAAAAGCAAAGCAAAGCAAAGAAAAGAAAAAAGAAAGAGAAAAGAAAAGAAAGAAGAGACAGTATCTATCAATGTATTGTCAATGTATTTCATTTATGGGGCACAGCACCATACAGAGAGCAAGTACTAAATACTTGTTTGTTGAATAAATGTTGGCTAATGCATGATGATCAGGACCTTTAATCAACAGTTTTATTGCCTTTAATTATAAATTGGTAAATAGATTACTTAAAACATCTTGGCCGGGTATGGTGGCTCATGCCTGTAATCCCACCACCCTGAGAGGCAGAGGCAGGCAGATCACCTGAAGTCAAGAGTTTGAGACCAGCCTGACCAACGTGGTGAAACCCTGTTTCTACTAAAAATACAAAAATTAGCCAGGCGTGGTGGCGGGCAGCTGTAATCTCAGCTACTTGGGAGGCTGAGGCAGGAGAATCGCTTGAACCCAGGAGACAGAGGTTGCAGTGAGCTGAGATCACGCCACAGCACTGCAGCCTGGGTGACAGAGTGAGACTTGCCACAAAAAAAAAAAAAAAAAAAAAAAAAAAAAAAAAAAAAAAAAAGAAAGAAAGAAAAACGAAAAAAGAAAAGAAAAGAAAACGGTTCCAAACCCCATATGTCATTCACCACCTGCTGGATGGGGGCTAGAGTCTACACGGTTCGCGTGTAGGTTTGGTTCAAGGCCTGCTCCCCTACTCACTAGCAGTGCAGTTTGAAGTAAGGCTCTTAAATTTAGATTCTATTTCCCATCTTTAAAATGGAGATGGTAGAGCTAATATGCTCCTCTTAAGGACTTTGTGAGGCTCAAATATGAGAATACATAGAAACTGCTTAGGATAGTGCCTGCTACATAGTAAATGTCAATAAATATTAGAATTAATGGTATGGCCACCACAGCGCCAACCCGTTGCCAAAGGTTTTGTCCATTTGTTCACACCAAGGGAAAGATAACCTATTGATTATGGTCTGCCATTTACCCAACAGTGAGGATGACTCTTCAATTCCACCCTATTAGAGGCAGGAACCTGAAAGCAAAGATGACTAAGATGTGATTCCTGTCTTCCAAGAACATTCTATCTGGTTCCTAATGACTGATAATGGTATAAGAATTTGCAGTTTACAAAGCACTTTCTCATATACCATTCTCTGCCTCTTCACAGCTCTGTAAGAAAAGATGTTATTGGCCCAGTTTGGAATTGAGGAAACAGGTTTGCTTAAGGAACCTGGGAGGTGGAGGTTGCAGTGAGCCTATATCATGCCACTGCACTCCAGTCTGGGTGACAGAGAGACAGTCTGTCTAAAAAAAAAAAAAAAAAAAAAAAAAAAAAAATAGTGATTGGAATATGCTGGAGTGCAAAGATATAGGGGTCACCAGAATATGAGATTTCCAGTTGTTCTACACCTTCACTAACACTTCTTGGTAGCTTCTTTCCTCATTTTTACTATTCTGGATGGCCATTTAATACCATTAATTCAGCAAACAGTTATTGAGTCTTTACAACTTTGTGCTGAGTACCCAAAATCATGTCAACATGAATCAAGTAGGTATTCAATAAATAATTCGTTGGCTGATTTTCCAAATGTTGGAGACATACAATTAATCAGACATGGATTCTGCTCAAGGAGCTTAAAAGTAAATATGTAGCTGGGTGCGGTGGCTCACACCTGTAATCCCAGTACTTTGGGAAGCCAAAGCAGATAGATCACCTGAGGTCGGGAGATCAATATCATCCTGGCTAAGACGGTAAAACCCCATTTCTACCAAAAATACAAAAATCAGCTGGGCGTAATGGTACATGCCTGTAATCACAGCTACAAGGAAGGCTGAGTAAGGAGAATCACTTGAACCAGGGAGGCAGAAGTTACATGAGCCTAGATTGCACCTTTGCACTCCAGCCTGGGCAATGACAGCAAAACTCCATCTCCAAAACAAACAAACAAACAAAAAAGTAAATATGTAGAGAATGGCTGATGACCAGCACATAAATGACACAGTAAAAAAAAAAAAAGCAATAAGGGCCAAAAGGATGGAAATTCAGAAGAAAGAGAAAATGTCTTTTAATTTAGGAAGAGTCAAATCAAGGGAAACGTCCTGGAGTAAGTGGCATTTGAATGGGTTTTGTAAGAAAAAAAAATAGGATTTAGATATGCAGAGGTGATGGAGAACAGTGGTAGTGGCTAATATTTCAAATAGATAGAAGCGCATGAGAGTGGCCGGGCACAGTGGCTCACACCTGTAATCCTAGCACTTTGGGAGGCTGAGGTGGATGGATTGCTTGAGCTCAGGAGTTCAAGACCAGCCTCCAACATGGTGAAACCCCAACTCTATAAGAAAATACAAAAATTAGCCAGGCATGGTGGCACATGCCTGTAGTTCCAGCTACTTGGTAGGTTGAGGCAGGAGGATTCCTTGAGCCTAGAAGATCAAGGCTGCAGTGAGCCAAAATTGCACCACTGTACTCCAGCCTGGGTGACAGAGTGAGACCCTGTCTCAAAAAAAAAAAAAAAAAAAAGGAAGAAAGAAAAGAAATTTCAGTGATATAGATTTTCTAGTTTGAGATCTGCACATTAGGGGGTTTCTGAACACTTTTAATGCCCAGAGGTGTTTCATTTGGGCTTCTCAATGTTTTTTAAAAATTTAAATTTGAATGCATTTCATAGAGCATGCATTTTGTAATTCTAGTTTAGTCAGTACAAGATCCTGTTGTACTAAACCCTTCTTCAGCCTCTTCATGGACTTATGGTATCCACCTGGCATCTGAGGGATTTGTTTTTGAGAGCATGGAGCTCAATCCATTTGTTTTACACATAAGAAAACTAAAGCTCAAAAAAAAAAAAAAAAAAAAAAAAACCAAAAAACCAAAAAACAAAAAAACCTAAACTAAATAACTCAAGAAAGTACTGAGAGTCAGTGGTGGAGTTTCTACCTGGATTTCAGCCTCTTGATGTCCTGTCTGAACTTCTTTGGCAGAAGCCGATAGACCCAAGGAGCACAGTCACACTCAGATAAACTCGCTTTGGCTGTCAACCAATAATATGTGTTTGTTTTTCCTTGAGAGAAGTTTTAAAAAGGAAGATGGAAGGAGTTCAAGATTCCTAGGCAAAGAAGAGGACAGAGGCTGAAATGTGCCTTCTTTTCTTCATTTTGCTTGGATTTAAATGGGAGGAAATTTTTTTTTTTTTTTTTTTTTTAAGACAGGGTTTCACCATGTTGATCAGGTTGGTCTTGAACTCCCGACCTCAGGTGATCCGCCCACCTTGGCTCCAAAGTGCTTGGATTACAGGCGGGAGCTACCACGCCCGGCCAGGAAATTTCTTGACTAAAATTAAAAGGTAACTAGAATATCTCTTCCCATCTCATGAAGACGTTGCTTTCTAAAGCCAACCAAACCCAAGCTGCTTTTAAAATGGGGCCGCAGGAGACTCTAAAGCGCCACCTGGTGGCCATATTCAGCACAAGCGCAAAGGAAAAGGGATTGCGGTGAAATGTTTGGTCCAGGTAGGGCTGATAGCATAGAAAACTCCCCAGTGACAAAAGTGGTATTAAAAGTAACAAGGTTTTATTTGACCTGCATCCAAAGCAATGGGATGTTCAGTGGAGGTAGGTTAAATTGAAGCTGGGACTTTTAAAGCACTTGTGAGAATTTCTTCCCATAGGATTAAAGAAACAGGTGAGGCCGGGCGCGGTGGCTCAAGCCTGTAATCCCAGCACTTTGGGAGGCCGAGGCGGGTGGATCACAAGGTCAAGAGATCGAGACCATCCTGGTCAACATGGTGAAACACCGTCTCTACTAAAAATACAAAAAATTAGCTGGGCATGGTGGCGCGTGCCTGTAATCCCAGCTACTCAGGAGGCTGAGGCAGGAGAATTGCCTGAACCCAGGAGGCGGAGGTTGCGGTGAGCCGAGATCGCGCCATTGTACTCCAGCCTGGGTAACAAGAGCGAAACTCCGTCTCAAAAAAAAAAAAAAAAAGAAAAGAAAAAAAAAAGAAACAGGTGATACAGCAGCAGATAAGGACATCTGGAGAAAGGAGTAAGGTAGGAAGAGATGAGGGTTCTAATCTTCCTACAGGCTCCGGAGTACTTAGCCTGGGGATGTTTCTTCAACCTTCAAGGTGTCTGCAAGACAGAGTGACAGTTCCATATAGATGGCATTTATATATATATATTTGAGACAGTCTCACTCAGTCGCCCAGGCTGGAATGCAGTGGGTCGGTCTTGGCTCACTGCAACACCCGCCTCCTCAGTTCAAGCGATTCTCCTGCCTCAGCATCCCAAATAGCTGGGACTACAGGTGCATACCATGACACCCAGCTAATTTTTTTGTATTTTTAGGTAGAGACGGGGTTTCACCATGTTAGCCAGGCTGGTCTCTGTCTCTTGACTTTGTGATCTGCCCACCTTGGCCTCCCAAAGTTCTGGGTTTACAAGCGTAAGCCACTGTGCCTAACCTTTTTCAATATATTTTTACAAATACTATCTATATTTAAAAATATACACTGACTTTATTTCAAGTTAATAACGTAACCACAATAAAAGAGGTGGGAAAAAGAAGTACCTTTAGACTGTTATTTAACTATGTTCTATGAAGGTAAAGAGCACACAATATTTTACTTCAGTAAAATTGACTTTAGTAAATTTGTTTTTCACAGGCTATAAATCAGAAATTCTAAAACTGTTTTATATGTAGTGTTGAAGAAATACGTAAATATATTGTGAATAATAAGCACCACATTTTTTAGTTTTTTGAGATGGAAGAGAGGGAGTCTTGCTCTGTCACCAGGCTGGAGTGCAGCGGTGCAATCTCAGCTCACTGCAACCTCCACCCCCCAGTTTCAAGTGATTCTCCTGCCTCAGCCTCTCCAGTACCTGGGATTACAGGCATGCACCACCACACCCAGCTAATTTTTGTATTTTTTGTAGAGACAGGGTTTCACCATGTTGGCCAGGATGGTCTCAATCTCCTGACCTCATAATCTGCCCAACTTGGCCTCCCAAAGTGCTGGGATTACAGGCATGAGCCACCATACCCGGCAGCACCAAATTTTTTACTGTCAGAGAAAGGAATTAAACAAAAGAAAGGGAAATAATAGAATGAACTTTAACTGCTGGAATGGAACTGAGATACCAATAGAAAATCATAGTTTTTTTTTTTTTTTAGACAGAGTCTCATTCTGTTGCCCAGGTTGGAGTGCAGTGGCCCAATCTTGGCTCACCACGACCTCCACCACCCAAGTTCCAGCAATTCTCCTGCCTCAGCCTCCCAAGTCGTTAGAATTACATGTGTGTACCACCATACCAGCTAACTTTTGTATTTTTAGCAGAGATGGGGTTTCAATATGTTGGCCAGGCTGGTCTTGAACTCCTGACCTCAAGTGATCCGCCCACCTTGGCCTCCCAAAGTGCTGGATTACAGGCATGAGCCACCATGCCAGCCTGTACTATTTTTGTAAGTCTTACATAATTTACAATAAAAAGTTTTTTAAAACTATGAAGGAATTATGAATCATTCACTGTGTATAAAGCACTTTACCAGAATATAATTTATCAAGAAATACAAATCCTGGCCAGGCGCAGTAGCTCACACCTGTAATCCCAGTACTTTGGGAGGCCAAGACGGGTAGATCACCTGAGGTCAGAAGTTTGAGAGCAGCCTGATCAATGTGTTGAAACCCTGTCTCTACTAAAAATGCAAAAATTAGCTGGATATGGCGGCGGGCGCTTGTAATCCCAGCTACTCGGGAGGCTGAGGCAGGAGAATTGCTTGAACCCTGGAGATGGAGGTTGCAGTGAGCAGAGATCATGCCATTGCACTCCAGCTTGAGTGACAGAGTGAGACTCCATCTCAAAAAAAAAAAATGTATCCTGTACATTAGAGAACTTTTAACACAATATCAAGTTATTAATCACAGCATTGTCCTTCTACAAGCTAGAAATCTAGTAACATTCTTCTTGTACATCTCACATATCTCTTTTTTTTTTTTTTTTTTTTGAGACGGAGGTTCGTTCTTGTTACCCAGGCTGGAGTGCAATGGTGCGATCTCGGCTCACCGCAACCTCTGCCTCGTGGGTTCAGGCAATTCTCCTGCCTCCGCCTCCTGAGTAGCTGGGATTACAGGCACGCGCCACCATGCCCAGCTAATTTTTTGTATTTTTAGTAGAGACGAGGTTTCACTATGTTGATCAGGATGGTCTGGATCTCTTAACCTCGTGATCCACCCACCTCGGCTTCCCAAAGTGCTGGGATTACAGGCATGAGCCACTGCGCCCGGCTACATATCTCTATCTTAATTAATTAATGATTTGTTCATTCATTGATTTTTTTTTTTTTAATTAAAAGACTATGGGCTAGGCCTCATGCTGGGAACACAATAACAAATAAGCCAGACATAATTCCTATCTTCCATGAACTAAAAGTCACATGGAAATATAATTCAAGACAATTACAGTATATAATAAGTGCCATGATGTGTTAAGCAATTTCAGGTAGCAGAACATGGCAGTTAGCACAAATTCTAGAGCCATATTGTTTGGATTCAAATCTGTGCTCCACCACCAGCTGTGTGACTTTGGGAAAGTTACTTAACCTCGCTATGCCTCAATTTTCTCATCTGTACAATAAGAATAACAATAGTATCTGCATCATATGGTTGTTGTGAAAATAAGGAGTTAATTTTATAAAGTTGCACTTAGGATGGTGCCTGGTGAATTGCTTGATCTCAGGAGTTTGAGACCAGCCTGGACAACATGGTGAAACCATGTCTCTACAATAAAAGAAAAAAAAAAATTAGCCGGGCAGAGTGGCGTGTACTATAGTTCCAGCCACCTGGGAGGCTAAGGCTGGAAGACCAATTGAGCCTGAGAGGTCAAGGCTGCAGTGAGCCATGATAACACCACTGCACTCCAGATTGGGTGGCAGAGCAAGACCCTCTCTCAAAAAAAAAAAAAAAAAAGGTAGCGGGTGGTGCAGTGGCTCATGCCTGTAATCCCAGCACTTTGGGAGGCCGAGGCAGGTGGATCACCTGAGGTTGGGAGTTTGAGATCAGCATGACCAACATGGAGAACCCTGTCTCTACTGAAAATACAAAATTAGCCAGGCGTGCTGGCACATGCCCGTAATCCTGGCTACTCGGGAGGCTGAGGCAGGAGATTTGCTTGAACTCAGGAGGTGGAGGTTGCAGTGAGCCAAGATCGTGCCACTGCACTCCAGCCTTTGTGAGAGAGCAAGTCTCTGTCTTCAGGAAAAAAAAAAAAAAGTTCCTGGCACGCAGTAAGTCTAGAAAATGAATGGGTACACAACAGTTGGGAGGGGTAGGGGTGAATCTACTGTGTGAAGAAGGGGAGTATTTAAGAAAAAATGTTCCAGAGGAAGTGGCACGTAAGCTTTGACCCAAAAGGCAGAATAATCAGGCTTTGCAAAGGCCCGCAATTGAGACAGGGCAAAGAAATTTGCAAAACTGAAAGAGTAAGTGGCCCAAGTGATGAGTGGTGAGAAATGACGTTAGAGATAAGTAGGGACCGGATCATACACAGCCTTTTCAGTGGAGTGAAAGAATCTGGACTTCACCTTTAAGGCTGTGGGAAGCCATGGTGAGATTGAGGCAGGAGAAGCATCTCAACTGGCCCTTTAGAAAGATTTCTAGGCCAGGTGCAGTGGCTCACGCCTGGCATCCCAGCACTTTGGGAGGCCGAGGCGGGCGGATGTCAGGAGTTCAAGACCAGCCTCGTCAACGTGGCGAAACCCCGGCTCTACTAAAAATACAAAATTAGCCAGGTGTGGTGGCACACACCTGTAGTCCCAACTACTCGGGAGGCTGAAGCAGGAGAATCGCTTGTACCTGGAAGGCAGAGGTTGCAGTGAGCTGAGATCGCGCCACTGCACTCCAGCCTGAGTGAAGGAGGGAGACTCCATCTCAAAAAGAAAAAAAAAAAGGAAAGATTTCTAAGGCAGCCAAGTGGAGATTTATAGAGGAGATTCATAGTGCCACTGGAGCCAGAAGAGGCCAAAGGCTTTTGTGGTGATCAAAGAGATGGCGACGTGCTGGACAAAGAGAAGTAGACAGTTCAGAAAGATCCTGAGAAGGTTGAAGCCTTTTGCTTTTCACTAAGATGTGAAAACTATGAGAAATTTTCAACAGCTTTATTGAGATGTTAGGCACGTACCATACAATTCGCTTCTTTAAAGCATAAAATTGAACAGCTTTTAATATATCCACAGTTGAGCATCTATTGCCACAATAGATTTTAGAACATTTTTGTCAACCAAAACAAAATCCCATAGCCATTAGCAGTCAGTCCATATTTCTCCCCAAACTTGATCCCCCAAGCCCTAGGCAACCACCAGTCTACTTTCTATTTCTATAGATTTCCCTATAGACATTTCATATAAATAGAATCATACAATATAATACGGTCTTTTGTGACTGGCTTCTTCCACTCTACATGATGTTTTGCTTTCAAGGTTCTTCTGTGTTGCAACATGTATCAGTACTTCATTCCTTTATGGCTGAATAATATTCCATTGTATAGATATACCACATTTTATTTTATTTTATTTTATTTTTGAGACGGAGTTTCGCTCTTGTTACCCAGGCTGGAGTGCAATGGCTCGATCTCGGCTCACTGCAACCTCCGCCTCCTAGGTTCAGGCAATTCTCCTGCCTCAGCCTCCTGAGTAGCTGGGATTACAGGCATGTGCCACCATGCCCAGCTAATTTTTTGTATTTTTAGTAGAGACGGGGTTTCACCATGTTGACCAGGATGGTCTCGATCTCTTGACCTCGTGATCCACCCACCTCGGCCTCCCAAAGTGCTGGGATTACAGGCTTGAGCCACCGCACCCGGCCTTTATACCACATTTTATTTATCCATTCAGTAGTTGATGGACATTTGGAGTGTTGATAGTTTTTGGCTGTTATGAAGAATACCACTCTGAACATTCATGTACACATTTTTGTGTGGATGGATGCTTTTATTTCTCTTGGTATATAGAGTGGAATTTCTAGGTCACGTGGTAACACTATGTTTAACTTTTTGAGGAATCACAAAGTGACTGCACTATTTTACATTCCTACCAGCAGTGTATGAAGGGTTCAAATTTTTAATATCTTTCCTAACACTTATTATTACTAGTTTTTTTAATTGTGGCCATCCTGATTGGTGTGTAATGGTATTTCATTGTTGTTTTGGGTTGCAATTCTCTTATGGCCAATGAGGTTAACATCTTTTCATATGCTTATTTTGGAACTCGTCTCCCAGGTTCAAGCTATACTCCTGCCTCAGCCTCCCGAGTAGCTGGGATTACAGGCACACACCACCACACCCAGCTAGTTTTTGTATTTTTAGTAGAGACAGGGTTGCACCATGTTGGCCAGGCTGGTCTCAAACTCCTGACCTCAGGTGATCCACCCACCCTGGCCTCCCAAAGTGCTGGGATTACAGGTGTGAGCCACCGGGCCCAGCCTGTGATGACTATTATGAAGGCCTAAAGTAGATAGAGCAACTGATAATTGCTGTGCAGCTACTCTGTGTCAAGAGCTTTCATAAATGTCCTGTCATTTATCCTCTTCAATCACCTGTGTCTACAGCACTTCCCTGATGAACCAGTTTGATCACAGTCAAAATGGAAATTATAGTTCATTCTAAACAAATAACAAACCTCTTTCAAAAGACTCACAAAACATTGTTTTCGTAATGTATTCCAGAGTTTTGCCAAGATCAATTTTAGGAATACTGGTCTATACTTTCCAGAATTTGCTTCTCCCCTCTCATATGTACCTGTCTTTTATTTTCTGGCATTAATTTTTTTTCTTTTCTTTTCTTTTCTTTTCTTTTTTTTTTTTTTTTGAGATGGCGTCTTCCCTTTGTCCCCCAGGCTGGAGTGCAATGGCAAGATCTCAACTCACTGCAACATCCACTTCCTGGGTTTAAGCGATTCTCCTGCCTCAGCCTCCCAAGTAGCTGGGATTACAGGCACCTGCCATCAAACCCAGCTAATTTTCATGTTTTTAGTAGAATGGGGTTTTGCAGTGTTGGCCAGGCTGGTCTTGAACTCCTGACATCAGGTGATCTGCCCACCTCAGCCTCCCAAAGTACTGGGATTACAGGCGTGAACCACCGCACTCAACCATCTGGTACTAATTTTGCCCACAATTTTTCAGCTAGAACTAATGCCATTCCCATGATCAAGTGAATTTGAGTTTACAGTTTCAGAAATAGACACGACCTAGAATAAATGTCTCTGTGTCTTTCTGTGTTTCTAGCTCTCTGTTATTTCCTATAACATCAGCTCAAAGAACACAAATGTCACTTCATAGACAAATTTTACAGAGGCTCTTCAACTTCTCCTTCCTAACATTAAGCACAGCTCAACACAAAACCAAGAGAAACTGGGCAAATTTTGTTACTGAGCAAATTTTACCCACTGCCCATTTTTCCATTTCCTGAGGCTCACTGGTATTTAAATGGGGTCAACTCTGATTATCTTTAGGCATATGAGTGTAGTGCCAATTTTCTGAACTTGTTTTCAGCACAATAGGGCATTCTCATTTCAAACAAAAAACCCCATCATGCTTTCTTCACCTGCTCAAAGATGCAGCCCCACCATCCCCATCTCCCTAAAAGCTTTCTGCAGCCCACTAAAAATATCCAATGTTAACAGATGCAAGCTATCAATACAGAGACTCAAGATCCCAGGGTGAGAAGTGGCCAGAGGCGAAGTCTTGATAAACAGCTCAAATTGGCTCTTACTCCACAGGTGACACCTAGTTTATCTGGGTAATTGTAAAGGGCATTTTACAGCAAATCAATTAAATGAAAATCTTTTAAACCCTTTTTAAATGGGGAGAGGAAGGGGAGGGTGGAGAGGGCCAACCTTTGTAAGCTAACAGGTGATTTTAATTGGAACCAGCAGCGTTATACCATGTTTTTGACCCATTTGGTAAAGGCAGAAAAAGAAATCAATAAATTTCCATCAGCATTTGCCCTCCTGGAGTCGCATAAGTAGAATGGAGACACGAACCCCAGTTAATGGCTTCATCAAGCACCTCACTGATTCTCTAACAGAATTAAATAGGTTGCAGGTCTCTCCCCGTTGTCCTCTGCATTGAGATTCAAAATGCCCCAGTCTGCTGGGTGCTCCTAGATGACACATGAGGTACCATCCTCCGCATCACAAGCACAGCTCACCACCCAGGCCCAACCATGACAGACCTCCTGAAGCAGTCCTGTCTCACAGACGGGAATCCACGCACTGACCGTTTATTAAAAGCAAAACACAGGAGCTCCAAGTTTTAGTCCTGGAAATAGATCCATGGAGAATCCACAGGGCCTAACAGTTGGGCAGCTTGACTTCAGTCACATATTAGTTGTGTAACCTTGGGTAAATGACTTAACCTTTCTAATCTGCCATTCCCTCATCTTTATACGGGGGAATAATGATGCCAACCGTCACTGGCTTGTTTTGAGATTAAATGTTGTTGTGTGTCAATATCCTTAAAGGTACATGCAAAGATTTGAATAGACAGTTTACAGCAGAAGAAAAAAATTAAAATGGCATCCAACACACAAGAAGATATACTATCTCACTCATAATAAGAGCAATGAAAAATAAAACCACACTGAGATGCTACTTTTCATCCGTCACTGGCAAAAATCCCATGGTTTGAGAGTATATCCTATTGATAAAGAGATGGGAAAGCAGACACTTATTCATTGTTGAGGACTCAAAACAGGACCACCTTATTAGAATGCAATTTGTAAATATCTCAAAAAATGATATGTGCATTTACCCATTGAGCCAGAAATCTAGGAATCTATCCCAGGATACAGGAGCAAAAATTCAAAATGACTTATACACATGGTAAATCTCATAGTATAAGTTATCATAACTTATACCGTAAGTTTATATCTCATAAATCATGTGGTAGCATTATTTATAATTGCAAATGTATGGAAATAATTCAAATATCTATTAATAACTAGTTGAATAAAGTATGGTTACATGGATGCAATAAAATACTCTGAAGCAATCCTTTTGTAGTTCATGAGCATGATGATTGGATGTTCATATGCTTGTGTGAAATGTGCCACCCTTGACATTGGCACATTATCCATCTGACCTGTAAAAAAAAAAAAACACAAAAAACTCTGAAACTATAAAAAGTAATGAGATAGACTGGGGGAGGTAGCTTACCATCTGTAATCCCATCACTTTGGGAGGCAGAGGTGGGCGGATCACAAGGTCAGGAGTTCAAGACCAGCCTGGCCAACAATGGTGAAGCCCCATCTCTACTAAAACGACAAAAATTAACTGGGCATGGTGGCGTGTGCCTGTAATCCCAGCGACTCAGGAGGCTGAGGCAAAAGAATTGCTTGAACCAGGACCCGGGAGGTGGAGATTGTAGTAAGCCAAGATCATGCCACTGTATTTCAGCCTGGGCTACAGAGCAAGACTCTGTCTCAAAAAATAAAAATAAAAAAGATAATGAGATAGAGCTGTATATGCTGATGGGGAGTGGTATCCAGGATATATTAAGTGAAAAAAAGATATGGAATATATACAGGGTGAGACAGAGAGAATGACATCATTTGTGTAAAAAACAGAAAACAAGTATAAATATGTATTTGCTTATATTCTCAAAAAGAAACATTGAAAAAAATTTAAAACTAATAAAAGTTGAGAAGGATAGGCAGGAACATAGAAGCAAGATTTCTTTCTTTCTTTCTTTTTTTTTTTTTGAGACAGAGTCTCACTCTGTCACACAGGCTGAAGTGTAGTGGCGCAATCTTGGCTCACTGCAACCTCCGCCTCCTAGCTTCGAGCAATTCTCATGCCTCAGCCTCCTGAGTAGGTAGAATTACAGGCACAAGCCACCACACACAGCTAATTTTTGTATTTTTAGTAGAGACGGGGTTTCACCATGTTGGCCAGGCTGGTCTTAATCGCCTGACCTCATGATCCACCTGCATCAGCCTCCCAAAGTACTGGAATTACAGGTGTGCGCCACCACACCTGGCCAAGATTTCTTTAAATATATTTTATACAAATTTGATTTTGGAAACATAGAAATGATTTCTATGTTCAAAATTGTATTATATTTAAAAAATAATCCCTAAACATTAATGAAAAAAATTAACTACGAATTAATTGGATACGTAAACCCTCAGGGAAAATAGTTTTTTTTTTTTTTTTTTTTTTTTTTTTTTTTTTTTTGAGACGGAGTTTCGCTCTTGTTACCCAGGCTGGAGTGCAATGGCACGATCTCGGCTCACCGCAACCTCCGCCTCCTGGGCTCAGGCAATTCTCCTGCCTCAGCCTCCTGAGTAGCTGGGACTACAGGCATGCGCCACCATGCCCAGCTAATTTTTTGTATTTTTAGTAGAGACGGGGTTTCACCATGTTGACCAGGATGGTCTCGATCTCTCGACCTCGTGATCCACCCGCCTCGGCCTCCCAAAGTGCTGGGATTACAGGCTTGAGCCACTGCGCCCGGCCGAAAATAGTTATTTCAACCAACTTTAGATCACGGTAATAGAGAAATATATGCTTAATACAAATGGGGCAAGGTGTGGTGACTTGTGCCTGTGTTCCCAGGCTTTTTTCAGGCTGAGGCAAGAGGATCACTCGCTTGAGGCCAGGAGTTCAAGACCAGCCTGGGCAACATAGCAAGACCACAGTCTCTATAAAATAATAATAATAATAATAATAAATTAGCCAGTCAGGGAGGCTGAAGTGGGAAGATCACTTGAGCCCAAGAGTTTGAGGCTGCAGTAAACTGTGATTGCACCACTGCACTCCAGCGTGGCCTACAGAATGAGACCCTCACACACACACACACACACACACACACACACACACACACACAAAGTTAGACTTTGATAGTTTAATTGTAGTCATAACATTTGTTTCATTACTTTAAAACTATGTTATATATTGAAAGACTAATGTAATAAACAGTAGTAACGTTAGGAACCAAGATTTTCAACGTAAGAATAAAGACATAAAGGATAAATTTTAAAATGTTAAGATCATGGCAAATAAAAAGAGTTGATGTAGTAAATCTTAACTTCTGGTTTTTGTTTTTTGGAAAGAGGCGCTCCACCTGGGAAGGGTGCCTGACCAAGAGGTCCAGAACGCCCTGAGTTTATTCCTTTGGCTTGGGGCTCTCTTAGACTGTCTTAGCTACAAGCAACAGAAATAGGCTCTCACTGACTTGAGGGAAAAAAATGACTTGTTAGAAAAATCAACTTGTTAGGCACCTCGCCGGAGAATCAAAGGAAGTGCCAAACCATCACCCCCGGGGGCCGGCCCTGCAAGCTATTTTAGTCATATATTGCAACATCAGAAAACAAACCACCACAGATCACCTGAGGTCAGGAGTTCAAGACCAGCCTGGCCAACGTGGCAAAACCCCATCTCTACTGAAAATACAAAAAATTAGTTGGGCATGGTGGCAGGCACCTGTAATCTCAGCCACTCACGAGGCTGAGGCAGGAGAATTGATTGAACCTGGGAGGAGGAGGTTGCAGTTAGCTGAGATTGTGCCATTGTACTCCAGCCTGGGCAACAAGAGTGAAACTCCATCTCAAAAAAAAGGCTTTTTGAGTCATAGGTTTTTTTTAAATCATTATGTCAAAGAGCTATTTGCACTCCATGTTCATTGCAACATTATTTCACAATAGTCAAGATATAAAATCAACCTAAGTCTTCATCAGGAATGAATGAATAAAGAAAATGTGGTACATATACACAATGGAGTACTATTCAGTCATTTAAAAATAGAAAATTCTGCCATTTGCAACAACATGAATAAACCTGGACGACAATAAGCTGAGTGAGGCTGGATGCAGTGGCTCCTGTCTGTAATCCTAGCACTTGAGAGGCCGAGGTGGGCGAGTTGCCTGAGCTCAGGACTTTGAGATGGTGACACCTCCATCTCTACTAAAATACAAAAAATTAGCTGGGTGTGGCAGGTGCCTGTAGTCCCAGCTACTCGGGGGCTGAGGCAGGAGAATTGCTTGAACCCGGGAGGTGGAGGTTGCAGTGAGCTGAGATCACACCATTGCACTCCAGCTTGGGTGACAGAGCAAGACTCTGAAGCTAAGTGAAATCGGTGCAGAAAAATGAAACCCTCATATTTTTATTTATGTATGGAATCTAAAACAATCAAACTCAGAGCAGACAGTAGAATGGTGGTTGGCGGTGGGAGGAATGTGGAGATATTGGTTAAAGGGTACAAAGTTGCAATTAAACAGGAGGGATAAATAACTATTTAAGGTAATGCATATATTAATTATCTTGATTCAATCATTCCACACTGTATCCATAGATCATAATATCACTGTGTACTCCATAATTATATAAGATTATAATATGTCAAAATTAATAATAATTAAAGAAAAAACAAGCTCAGGTAGGATGATTTTCCTTCCTTGCTTCTCTTTAATGCAGCTGAAAAATGCTGGAACTTTGGGGTTTGGGGAAGCTGGTAGTTAGCCAAAATCTCAAAGGGAACAAGAGTCCTAAGTAAAGAAAAAGAAAATGTATAAAATAATTTAAATAGCAAGATTTCAGATGTGTGCTAGCTAGGCTGTGATGGTAGGCATGATGAATTTTTTTTTTTTTTTTTTTTTTTTGAGACCGGGTCTGTCTCTGTTGCCCAGGCTGGAGTGTAGTGGCATGATTTGCACTGCAACCTCTGCTTCTCAGGCTCAACTGATTCTCCTGCCTCAGCTTCGTAAGAAGCTGGGATTACAGGTGCCTGCCACCATGCCCAGCTAATTTCTGCATTTTTAGTAGAGAAGGGGTTTCACCATGTTTGCCAGACTGCTCTCAAACTCCTGACCTCAGGTGATCCACTCACCTCGGCTTCCCAAAGTGCTGGGATTATAGGCGTGAGCCAACGCACCCAGCCAGTCCTCACCTCTTAATAATCCTCACCTCTTACAGGCTGAGGGTAATTTTGTTCCTCTTGCAGATCCAAAAGCATATCAATACCTTGTCACAATACACAAGTCTATAGAACGTGGTCTGTTCTGGGAACTTCCCATTTACACATTCCAATTGGTTAAATTCTGTCCAAGTGTGGTGGCTCACACCTGTAATCCCAGCACTTTGGGAGGCCGAGGCTAGCATATCACTTGAGATCAGGAGTTCAAGACCAGCCTGGGCAACATGGCAAAACCCTATCTCTACTAAAAATACAAAAAAGTAGCCAGGCGTGGTGGTGCATGTCTGTAATCCCAGCTGCTCAGGAGGCTGAGGCACGAGAATCACTTGAACCTGGGAGATGGAGGCTGCAATGAGTCGTATTGCCCCACTGCACTCCAGCTTGGGCAACAGAGTGAGACTCTGTCTCAGAACAACAAACAAACATACAAATTCCAATAGGGTAAGTTCTATATGGGAAGACAGTACTGCATGGTGCTTAATATTATGGATTGAAGGGTCAGACAGAATAGTCTCCTCATTTGTTAAACGGAAATACAATGTAGTCTACCTCATAGGATTATGGTGAGGATTAAATGAAAGAAAGCATGTAGAGTATTTCATATAGTTGGCAAATAGGAGTGTTTTATAAATGCTTGTTATTAAAAAGAAACTAAGAATTTTTTTTTTGCACAAGTTCACCTTTGTACCCTCAGAATCTATTGTGTTGCCTAGCACCTATTAGAGGTTCAATCAATGTTCACCAGGCCAGGCATGGTGGCTCATGCCGGTAATCCCAGCACTTTAGGAGGCCAACGTGGGCAGATCACTTGAAGTCAGGAGTTTGAAACCAGCCTGGCCAACATGGTAAAGCCCTATCTCTCCTAAAAATACAAAATAAATAAATAATTGGCCAGGTGTGGTGGTGCACACCTGTAATCCTAGCTTTACTGGAGGCTGAGGCAGGAGAATTGCTTGAAACTGGGAGAGAGAAGTTGCAGTGAGTAGAGATAGTGCCCCTGCACTCCAGCCTGGGTGACAGAGTGAGACTCTGTCTCAAAAAAAAAAAAAAAAGAAGGAAAGAAAGAAAATTCACCAAATGAGTCACTGTATCTGGAGGTCAGGAAGCATAAGGACACCCAGGACATTCAGCAATGAAGTCATTTGCCCAAGGTCATGCCACATGACGACTTCGAAGGAGAGCTTATAAATCTGTACAGCGTGGGTGCCCTGTAAGTCTCTTGTGTCCTAAGTGTTTAGATCATACCTGACTGAGCATAAGTCTTAGGGAAAAAGATTCAAAGTTCCAAGTCTGATTCTATTCCAGCCAGAGCTGAGTGAATGTCTGTCTCTCCTTTTCCCTGGGCCTGTCACAATCTCAACAAATAGGCTTTTAAATTAAGTAGTGATTTGGAATGTAAGTGAGTGCATTTAAGATGATAAGAGACGGAGAGATCCTAATGGCTGAAATATTTGTCATATCACAAGTAAACGGAGTGTTTCGGGGAGTCACTAATATAACTAATTTTTACCAAGTCCTCCTCTGCTCTGTGTGGGAAAATGAGGTCAGTGCAGGTTGAGCCAGCCCGGAGTGAGCAGCTGCCGGGGGACTGAAGAGAATACTGATGGATGGCTGAGGCGCCCGGACAGTTCGCCTCAGGAAACCAGAGCCCACTTGTTCAAATTAAGCTACGGATGCCCAACAATAGGTGGCAGGCTGCCGTGGATGACAAGGTGGGGAAATGAATGCACAGCCCAGCCTGCCTGCCCGGGAGAGTGTAGCTGTGCTGCTGGTTTGGGCTTGGCCCTATGCTGGGGGGTGTCTGAAAAGAAGCTGGAAGTCATCTAACGCAACTTCCTCCTCCTCACTCCCTGCCACCCAATTCTTGAATCTCCTCTACAGCAAACCCAAATCACTTTAGTCAGACCTCTTCTTGGTGGCTCCCAGAGCCTTCGATCTCCCTCCCTCCTGGGCAGCCCCCTTCCCTTGCAGCCAGGAGCACAAGGGAAGTTTGCAGTGAACTGACAGCTATGGGGTATGTGAATATTTGGCACTAACTGTCCAAAATGAATAGCACCCTCAGTTAGGCTTGGTGTCTGGAGTGTTTAGGCTTATCGCCAAAACCCAAGTTCCAGTCTTATTTGTTTATTTGTATTTGAGAAGGAGTCTCACTCTGTCGCCCAGCCTAGAGTGCAGTGGTGTGATCTCGGCTCACTGCCAACCTCTACCTCGCAACCAAGTTCCAGTCTTGACCCCGATACCAAGTTTGCTGTGCTGCCTTTGGGTAGAAACAATACATTGCTGAGGTGCTTTCTTGGTTTATAAAAATGGGAACAACAAGCCGGGTGCACGGTGGCTTATACCTGTAATCCTAGCACTTTGGGAGGCCAAGGCGGGCAGATAATGAGGTCAAGAGATCAAGACCATCCTGGCCAACATGGTGAAACACCATCTCTACTAAAAATACAAAAATTAACTGGATGTGGTGGTGCACGCCTATAGTCCCAGCTACTCAGGAGGCTGAGGCAGGAGAATCACTTGAATCTGGGAGGTGGAGGTTGCAGTGAGCTGAGATCGCGCCTCTGCACTCCGGCCTGGCAACAGAGCAAGACTCCATCTCAAAGAAAAAAAAAAAGTTGGGGGGATGGGGAATGACATTTGCGCCATGGCTTTTTATGATGGCAAGTGTTGGTGGAAAGAGAGAAATGGTCATTTCACCTGAACCTCACATTAATTTGTGGTCACAAGTTTAGATTTTGACCTTATCTTAAAATAAATACACATTCAGGCCAAGCACAGTGGCTCACACCTGTAATCCCAGCACTTTGGGAGGCCAAGACAAGTTCAAGACCAGCCTGGCCGAACATGGCAAAACACCATGTCTACTAAAAACACAAAAAATTAGCCAGGCGAAGTGACGAGCTCTAATAATCTCAGTTACTCCAGAGGCTAAGACATGTGAATCTCTTGAACCCAGGAGGCTGAGGTTGTAGTGAGCTGAGATTTTGCCATTGCACTCCAGCCTGTGTGACAGAGTTAGACTCTGTCTCAAACACACATACCTGTGTGCACATGCGCGCACTCACACACACTCAGCCAAAGAGAAATACTGATAAGATTAAAAGGAGATGTTCAGCTGGGAGTAGTGGCTCATGCCTGCAATCCCAGCACTTTGGGAGGCCGAGACCAGTGGCTTGCTTGGGCCCGGGAGTTCCAGGCCAACCTACGCCACATGGCAAAACCCCAACTCAATTTAAAAAAAAAAAAGAGAGAGAGAGAGATGTTCATCATTGGAAACGTATGAGTCATTTTTGGACCACCCCTTCTGCAGTACACACTAAAGGGATTTTAAAAATACAGTTTTGTCTAGGACTAGTGGATAGCTTTGCATTTTTTAGGTTTGTTTGTTTGTTTGTTTGTTGTTGTTTGTTTGTTTGTTTTTTGAGACGGAGTTTCGCTCTTGTTACCCAGGCTGGAGTGCAATGGCGCGATCTTGGTTCACCGCAACCTCCGCCTCCTGGGTTCAGGCAATTCTCCTGCCTCAGCCTCCTGAGTAGCTGGGATTACAGGCACGTGCCACCATGCCCAGCTAATTTTTGTATTTTTAGTAGAGACGGGGTTTCACTATGTTGACCAGAACGGTCTCGATCTCTTGACCTCGTGATCCACCCGCCTCAGCCTCCCAAAGTGCTGGGATTACAGACTTGAGCCACCGCGCCCGGCTCGGTTAGTTTGTTTTAAGACAGGGTCTGACTCTGTTACCCAGGTTGAAGTGCAGTGGTGCAATCACAGCTCACTGTAGCCTTGACCTTGTGCGCTCAAGCTATCCTCTCGCCTCAGCCTCCTGAGTAGCTGGGACTACAGGCACATGCCACCACGTTTGGCTAATTTTTGAAATTTTTTGTAGAGATGGGCCCCCACTATGTTGTTCAGGCTACTCTTGAACTGCTGGGTTCAAGTGATTCTCCTGCCAGGGCCTCTCGAAATGCTGGGATTACAGGCAGGAGACACCACACTTGCCCAGCATTGCATTTTTGTTTACTTTTTTTTTGTTTTTGTAGAGATCGGATACAGTTTTCTGCCCAGGCTGGCCTCCAACTCCTGACTTCTTTAAGCTATCCTCCTGCCTCTGCCTCCTAAAGAGCTGGGATTCCAGGCATGAGCCACCATAGCCGGCCAGCATTGTATTTTTCAAAAACATTCACTTGGCCGGTGCAATGGCTCATGCCTGTAATCTCAGGACTTTGGGAGGCCGAGGCGGGTAGATCACCTGAAGTTGGGAGTTCAAGACCAGCCTCACCAACATGGAGAAACCCCATCTCTACTAAAAATACGAAAAATAAGCCAGGCGTGGTGGTGCATGCCTATAATCCCAGTTACTTGGGAGGCTGAGGTAGGAGAATCGCTTGAACCTGGGAGGTAGAGTTTGCAGTGAGCCGAGATGGCACCATTGCACTCCAGCCTGGACAACAAGAGTGAAACTTCATCTGAAAAAAAAAAAAGAACAACAACAACAACAACAACAACAAAAAAACCGTTTCACTCTTCAGAGAAATGTAAGAAAAAAAAAAAGAAAAAGAAATAAGTAAATAAAATAAAAGCATTCACTCGTTAAAGTTTTAAATGTATCACAATTTTTTATATTCTTGGTTTGACATTTCTTAATATCTTAAGAGCCTAAAAAAATGTAAATATTCCAGGTTTATCTCTAAGAGGTTCTGTCTTTGCCTCCTTGTAAGAGTATTGTTGCAATCAAATAAGATAAGAAATGTAAAATCAGGCCAGGCGTGGTGGCTCACGCCTGCAATTCCAGCACTTTGGGAGGCCGAGGCAGGTGGATCACCTGATGTCAGGAGTTCCAGACCAGTCTGGCCAACATGGTGAAACCCCATCTCTGCTAAAAATAATACAAAAATTAGCCAGAAGTGATGGTGTGCGCCTGTAGTCCCAGCTACTTGGGAGGCTCAGGCAGGAGAATTGCTTGAACCTGGGAGGCAGAAGTTGCAGTGAGCCAAGATTGAGCCAGTGTACTCCAGCCTGGGCAAAAGAGTGAGACTCTGTCTCAAATATACACACACACACACACACACACACACACACACATTTATAAACAGTTTGTCATAAAAAGGTTCCATATATTTATAAGGTATTTAAAATAGTCAAATTCATAGAAACTAAAAGTAGCATGGTAATTGCCAGGGACTTGGGGGTGGGGAAACTGAGAATGTATTTGATGGGTATAGAGTTACCATTCTGCAAGATGAAAAAGACTGAAGATGAGTTACATAATGATGTAAATATACTTAACACTACTGAACTGTACACTTACAAGTGATTAAGATGGTAAATTGTATGTTATGTGTGTTCTACCACAATTAACTTTTTTTTTTTTTTTTTTTGAGACAGAGTTTCGCTCTTGTTACCCAGGCTGGAGTGCAATGGCGCGATCTTGGCTCACCGCAACCTCCAGCTCCTGGGTTCAGGCAATTCTCCTGCCTCAGCCTCCTGAGTAGCTGGGATTACAGACACGCGCCACCATGCCCAGCTAATTTTTTGTATTTTTAGTAGAGACGGGGTTTCACCATGTTGACCAGGATGATCTCGATCTCTTGACCTCGTGATCCACCCGCCTCGACCTCCCAAAGTGCTGGAATTACAGGCTTGAGCCACTGCACTCGGCTCACAATTAACTTTTATTAATCTTAAAATTTTTTAAAGTTTTCTGTAAATATTAGTTGCTGCTGCTGTTTGTTATTAATATTACTAACAGTAATTATACTGTCTTTCTTTTTCCCAAAGGTTGTGTTGCATACCCAGTATGTGTCAGGTGCTGTGTAGACTCGAGAGAGCTTTTTAACTTAGACGGTGAATAAACAGACTATGATGGCCAGGCACAATGGCTCACACCTGTAACCACAGCACTTTGGGAGGCCAAGATGGGAGGATTGCTTAAGGCCAGAAGTTTGAGACCAGCCTAGACAATGAGGTAAGAACATGTCTCTACAAAAAATTAAAAACTTAGCCAAGTGTAGTGGCACACACCTGTAGTCCCAACTACTTGGGAGGCTGAGGCAAGAGGATTCTTTGAGCCTAGGAATTTGCCGCTACAGTGCACTATGATCAATGGCGCCACTGTACTTCTGCCTGGATGACAGAGCAAGCCCTTGTCTCTTTGAAAAAAAAAAAGAAAGAAAGAAAGAAAGAAAAGAAAAGAAGGTTGGGCACAGTAGCTCACTCTACAAAACATACAAAATCCAGCCTAGGTGTGGTGGCTCACACCCATAATCCCAGCACTTTGGGAGGCTGAGGTGGGTGGATTACCTGAGGTTAGGAGTTTGAGACCGGCCCGGCCAACATGATGAAACCCCATCTCTACTAATAATACAAAAATATTAGACAGGAGTGACGGCACCAGGAGACGGAGTCTCGCTCTGTCACCCAGGCTGGAGTACAATGGCGTGGTCACGGTTCACTGCAACCTCCGCCTCCTGGGTTCAAGTGATTCTCCTGCCTTAGCTTACCAAGTAGCTGAGATTACAGGCACCTGCCACCACATCTGGCTAATTTTTGTATTTTTAGTAGAGGAGGTTTCACCATGTTGGCCAGGCTGGTCTCAAACTCCCGCCCTCATGATCTGCCTGCCTCAACCTCCCAAAGTACTGGGATTACAGGCGTGAGCCACTGCACCTGGCCTAAAATCCTAAGTATAAGTCAAATTGGTTATTTTTGTGGAAATTCAGTTGATTTTTAAGAATTACGTAAAAAAGCAAAGATCTAGAAGAACTAAAGCAATCTTGAAAAAGCAAAACAGCTGGGTGCAGTGGCTCACACCTATAATCCCAGCCCTTTCGGAGGCCAAAGCAGGCAGATTATTTGAGGTCAGTAGTTCAAGACCAGCTTGGCCAACATGGTGAAACCCTGTCTATACTAAAAATACAAAAATAGCTGGGCATGGTGGTGGGCACCTATAATTCCAGCTACTTGGGAGGCCGAGGCAGGAAAATTGCTTAAACCTGGGACACAGAGATTGCAGTGAGCCAAGATTGCACCACCACACTCCAGCCTGGGTAACAGAGCAAGGCTCCATCTCAAAAACAAAAAAATTCAAAGGTAGAGAACTCATTACCTGACTTTGAGACTTGCTATACAGCTTAATGATGAAGCTTAATTAAACACAAATGTTACCAAATCTAACTGTTCTAGTTATTCATTATTGTGTAACAAACTACCCTAAAATAGTGGCTTAAAAACAATAACGTGGACAGGCAGAATGGTTCATGCCTGTAATCCTAGCACTGAGGAGGTGAAGTTGGGAGGATTGCTTAAGGCAAGGAGCTCAAGACCAGCCTAGGCAATATAGCAAGACCCAGTCTCTGCAAAATACAAACTAACAAAAAAATTAGCCAGGAGTGGTGGTGGATGCCTATAGCCCCAACTACTTGGGAGGCTGAGGCCAGAGGATTGCTTGAGCCCAGGAGTTTGAGGCTGCAGTGAGCTATGATCACCACTGCACTCCAGCCCAGGTGACGGAGCAAGTCTCTGTCTCAAACAAACAAAACCCAATAACATTTATTTTGCTCATGAACCTGGGGTTGACTGGGCTCAGCTGAACAATTCTTACTTGGGTTCTCCCATGAAGATGCAGTCAGCTGGTGGCTGGGACTGGAGTCATCTCCAAGGCATCCTAACTCACATGTCTGGCTCCCACGCCAGGACCCACTCAAACAGCTGGGGGCTGGAACAGCTGAGGCCCCTCAGGCCCCTCCCGTCTCTCTATGTAATCTTTCCAAATACAGGACTCAAGAGGACCAGACGTCCTACAAGGCAGCTGAAGGAACAATGAACATTCAGAGAGCCAGGTGGAAATACCATGGCTTTAATAATCTAGACTTGGAAGTTACCCAGTGTCACTTTCTCCTCATTCTATCCATTAGAAGTCAGTGCCTGAGGCCAGCCCACATTCAAAGGGAGAGGAATTAGACTTTGTATGCTAAAAAAAAAAAAAAAAAAAAAAAAAAAAAAGAAAGAAAGAAAGAAAGAAAGAAAAGAAAAAAAGGGCCAGGTGTGGTGGCTGAAGCCTGTAATCCCAGCATTTTGGGAGACCGAGGTGGGCGGATCACTTGAGGTCAGGGGTTCAAGACCAGCCTGGCCTACAAGGTGAAACCCCGTCTCTACTAAAAATGCAAAAGTTGGCTGGGCATGATAGCAGGTGTAACCCAGGTACTAGGGAGGCTGAGGCAGGAGAATTGCTTGAACCTGGGAGGCAGAGGTCGCAGTGAGCCGAGATGGTGCCATTGTACTCCAGCCTGGGTAATAGAGCAAGACTCGCTCTCAAAATAAAGAAAGAAAGAAAGAAAGAAAGAAAGAAAGAAAGAAGACGAAGAAGACCAGGTACAGTAGCTTATGCCTGTAACCCCAGCACTTTGGCAGGCCGAGGCTCCTGGATTATCAGGTCAGGAGTTCAAGACCAGCCTGGCAAAACCCCTTCTCTACTAAAAATACAAAAATTAAGGCCAGGCATGGTGGCTCACGCCTGTAATCCCAGCTCTTTGGGAGGTTGAGTTGGGTGGATCATGAGGTCAGGAGTTTTAGATCAGCCTGGCCAACATGGTGAAACCCCATCTCTACTAAAAATACAAAAATTAGCCAGGCATGGTGGTGCACACCTGTAGTCTCAGCTAGTCAGGAGGCTGAGGCAGGAGAATCTCTTGAACCTGAAAGGCAGAGGTTGTAGTAAGCTGCAACTGCGCCACTGCACTCCAGCCTGGGTGACACAGCCAGACTCCGTCTCAAAAAAAAAAAAAACAAAAAAAAATGCAGACATGTTTTGTTTTGTTTTTTTAAAGACAGGGTTTCACCATGTTGGTCAGGCTGGTCTTGAACTCCCGCCCTCAGGTGATCCACCCACCTTGGCCTGGATTACAGGCGCGAGCCACCATGCCTGGCCAGCAGACATGTTTTTAAACCACCCTAGAAACCAAAGAAGTGAAAAGCCTGAAATAAAAATCACTCTTGGCCTAAATGAATGTTTGTTCCAAACAAGAAAGCACCTGGTAAAATGGTGAGAAATGCATCTGAGGCTCTTTCTGAGCCTTCTTAATGCTCCAGGTAAGATGTGTCCACAGTGGGAGGTGGGTGAGAAGGCAAGAAACCTGAGTGAGGGCTGGGACTTTTCCTCATATAAAGTCTGAGCCTTACTTCACGAATGAGGTTGCAAAACCTCACGTACCGTCTTGCCTTCGCTTCTGTGCCTTTGGAACATGCTGTTCCCATGGACAGGGCTGCTCTTCCTCTCTCTCGTCTGGCCATCTCCTGCCCATTATTTAGGCTCAGCTTAGGCATTTGCTCCTCCAGGAAGTCTCCCTCCATCCTCAAGCTTGGGTCAAGTGCTTCTTCCACTGGATTTCATAACTCCCTGTCCTCTGCTCTTTCTCAATGCTCACTGGTGTCTGTTTCATTGCTACATATTTACATGTTCATCTCTTTTCCTCTTATTGAAGTTTAAACTCCTTCGGGGCACAAAGCAGTGTTTCGTAGTTCTTTGAATCCACAGCACCCTAGTAAAGGTGATGGATGATGTAGCAAGGGGATGGAATATTCCAGAGCTATGTCAGGACTCAAAGCCGCACAAGGAGCAGCTTCAAGATCTCTCACTTTGTCCCAAGGTCTCCTGTGTCACCTTCCTGCACAGGCAAACCAAAGCTGGGCAAAGCAGATCTTACACCGTGATTAGCAGTCCCTTAGCGGGAGTAGCCAACACGGCAGTCTGCTCCACCATGGTCTCCCCTCCAATCTCCCCAAATCAGCCAGCTCCTATTCCCAGTTCCTCTCTGGGAGTAGGCTGACCTGCTTCCCACTAAAACCACAGATGTGATAATAGGTGAAAAAATAGATGAAAAAAAAAAAGGGTCTGGGTGGAGTGGTTCACGCCTATAATCCCAGAACTGTGGGAGGCCAAAGTGGGTGGATCACCTGAGGTTAGGAGTTCGAGACCAGCCTGACCAACATGGAGAAACCCTGTCTCTACTAAAAATGCAAAAAATTAGCCAGGCATGGTGACACACGCCTGTAATCCCAGCTACTTGGGAGGCTGAGGCAGGAGAATTGCTTGAACCTGGGAGGTGGAGTTTGCGGTGAGCTGAGATTGCACAATTGCACTCCAGCCTAGGCAACAAGAGCGAAACTCCATCTCAAAAAAAAAAAAAAAAAAAAAAAAGAAGGTTTTCCTCCCTGGCTGTCTGAGGATAGGCCACCATCAAGAATGACACAGTTCGTTCATGGAAGTTCTAGGAAGTTCATGACCAACCGATGACCTCAGAGGAAACAAATCGTCATTGACGTCCTTCACCCCGAGAAGGCAACAGTGCCTAAGACAGAAATTCGGGAAAAACTAGCCAAAATGTACAAGGCCACACTGGATGTCATCTCTGTATTTGGATTCAGAACTCATGGTGGTGGTGGCAAGACAACTGGCTTTGGCATGATTGATGATTCTCTGGATTATGCAAAGAAAAAGGAACCCAAACGCAGACTTGCAAGACGTGGCCTGTGTGAGAAGAAAAAGACCTCAAGAGAGCAACGAAGGGAATGCATGAACAGAATGAAGGAAGTCAGGGGGACCGCAACGGCCAGTGCTGGCGCTGGCAAAAAAGGGAGCTGGAGGTTTGATCACATCGGAGAGACTAAAGGTGCTGCAATGATGTTATCTGTGGCCATTGTGGATTTTTCACGCGAAGCTTAACAAACTAAAAACTTTCAAAAAAAGGGAGAAAAAAAAATCAGGGTCGAGAGAGTAGGACAATTGGTGGCAACGAGATGAACACAGATTAATGATGCGGACCTTGCCCTGGCCTCCCCAGCCTAAGCTGGGGAAGGTTCATAGTTGATACCCATTAAAGGGTTTAATGAAATAATTATAATTCACACCCCAGAGCATCCAAGAATCAATACTGGGGAACTTTGAGCCACTCTGAGGGTGGTACCCCACTGGCTGCACAGTTCAGCCCAGCAGGCAGAGCTGGTGGAAGTAAATGCAGTTGACAAGGAAGTTGCATTAAAAGAGGGCAATAATAGATTAAAAGCTGCCGGGATCCTGGCGACTGGCCGTCAATATCCTTTATTCCCTATCTCGCCCCAATTCTGCCCCCTCTGTGCACTATTAGCCCAAATCGATGGGTTGTCAATTGACATCACTGGCTACAGCATTAATGCAAGCTCACAAAAGAAGCCCGACCCTAGATTATCACTTCTCTCGCTTCCAAATTACCACATAATGTAGGCCGCGGGCAGCTTGTGACATGTTAACACTATACACGATTTGTTGGGATTGGACTAAACATTTCATAGCTAAAGATTTCATCAGAGACTTGATGACAGGAATAAACTGCTGCCCACGGGGAAATCACTGGAAATAACAGAATTAGGCATTGTTTGGGAATCCAGAGGGACGTTGGAGGGACAGGGAAGGATGCCGGGGAGCCGCCTGCTGCGGGTGCAGCTTCAGGGAAAGAGATGGCAATTAAAAGGCCTTTTTTGTTAGTCCCTCTAAAGAACAGGTATTTGGATCTTGTCTAGCACTTACTTACTTTCTATTTTTGTGTGAAAAGCTGGGCAGGGAATTTCTCCTTGGTGATAACAGGCAATATGACTGCTCTGGGTCAAATTGTGTCCTTCCCTGCAGCCCACCCAAATATGTTGAAGTCCTAATCCCCAGAACCTCAGAATGTGACCTTCCATATTTGGAAATGGGGTCTGTTAGATAGGTAATCAAGTTATAATGAGGTGCAGTAGGACATGTGTTTCTATAGAAAGGGGAAATTTGGTCCAGGCATGGTGGCTCATGCCTGTAATCCCAGCACTTTGGGAGGGTGAGGCAGGCAGATCGCTTTGAGCTCAGGAGTTTGAAACCAGCCTGGGCAGCATGAAGAAACCCAGTCTCCACCAAAAAAAAAACAAAAATTAAAAATTTAGCCAAGTGTGGTGGCTCACGCCTATAGTCCCAGCTACTCAGGGAGCTGAGGCTGGAGAATCGCTTGAGCCTGGGAAGCGGAGGTTGCAATCAGCTGAAACTGTGCCACTGCACTCTAGCCTGGGCAACAGAGTGAGACCCTGACTCAAAAAAAAAAGGGGGGGGGCTTGGGAATCTAGACACAGAGACAGACAGGTACAGAGAGATGATGTGAAGACACACAGAAAGAAGACAGGCATGTGACTGGAGTGATGCAAGAAACACCTGAAGCTACCAGAAGCTCATAGAGAGGCACCGGATAGTCCCCTCCCTCGTGCCTTTAAGGGAAGCGTGGTCCTACTGACACCTCGATGTTAGACCTCTAGCCGCCAGATTTCTGTTGCTTTAAGCTACACAGTTTTTGGTACCATGCTGCAGCAGCCTTAGGAAACAATACAAATTGTTATAATTCAATTAATAGTAATAACAGCCCCCATTTATTGAGCACCTCTGAGAGTCTGGCACAGAGCTAAATGCTCTACATAAACTGGCTAATTCCATCCTTGTAACAAACTAGTGGTTAAGTATTATAACCCCCATTTCTCTTTTATTTTAATTTTTTAAAAGTACAATTTCCATTTTATTTATTTATTTTTTTTTTATTTTTTGAGACGGAGTTTTGCTCTTGTTACCCAGGCTGGAGTGCAATGGCGCGATCTCGGCTCACCACAACCTCTGCCTCCTGGGTTCAAGCAATTCTCCTGCCTCAGCCTCCTGAGTAGCTGGGATTACAGGCACGCGCCACCATGCCCAGCTTAATATTTTGTATTTTTCGTAGAGACGGGGTTTCACCATGTTGACCAGGATGGTCTCGATCTCTCGACCTCGTGATCCGCCCGCCTCGGCCTCCCAAAGTGCTGGGATTACAGGCTTGAGCCACCGCGCCCGGCCAATTTCCATTTTATTTTAGATAGAATAGTCTGTCTTCAGTCTTTAAGGACTCAGCTCCTTACATGGGCCTTATTGGGGGTTGTGGGGCAGCACCCACAGGTCTAAATGTACCTTGCAGGCTTCACAAGATGGATTCCTGACTACTTTGCTGTAAATTTCACAACTCACACAGTAATGTAGCTTCACACACAGCTTGGAAAGCCCATAGGCATCTAAGACACTTGCTTCAGAAATGTTCTTGACTGCTGCAGCCTCCACTATGTTTCGAATAATGAATTTCTTAATGGCCTTATCCTTGGGCACACATTGGGAGAAGTTCTTGAAGTGAATAGACTGCACGTGACTGCAGCCCTTCTTGGCACGACCATTGTTCCTTTTTTCTTTTTTCTTTTTTTTTTGAGATGGAGTCTTGCTCTGTCACCCAGGCTGCAGTTCAGTGGTGTGATCTTGGCTCACTGCAACCTCCACCTCCCCAGTTCCAAAGATTCTCCTGCCTTAGCCTCCTGAGTATCTGGGATTACAAGCATGCCCCACCAAGCCTGGCTAATTTTTGTATTTTTAGTAAAGACAGCGTTTCACCATGTTGGCCAGGTAGGTCTCAAACTTGTGACTTCGTGATCTGCCCACCTCAGCCTCCCAAAGTGCTGGGATTATAGGCATAAACCACTGTGCCCCACCCTGTTGATTCTTTCCTTTGTCATCTTGGAAGCATGGACCAGAGAAAGGGCAATTTTTTTTTTTTTTTTTTTTTTTTTTAAGATAGAGTCTTGCTCCTGAGCAGCTGGGATTACAGGTGCCTGCCATCACACCTGGTTAATTTTTGTGTTTTTAGTAGAGACGAGGTTTCACCCTGTTGACCAGGCTGGTCTCAAACTCCTGGCCTCAAGTGACCCATCATCCTTGGCCTCCCAAAGAGCAGGTATTACAGGCATGAGCCACCGTGCCCGGCCCATAACCCCATTTCATAGGTAAAGATACTGAACTTGAGAAAGAATCATTTGCTTAAGGTCACATACCTTGTAAACCACTGAGCAGATGTCTGTTAGAAACATGAGAAATACTAAATCAACAAACAAGAAGTCTTGTGAATATTTCCAATGTGTTTTCAAGGGTTACATGCTTACAACCCACTTTTTTTCTTTTTTTCTTTCTTTCTTTCTTTCTTTCTTTTAGACCGAGTCTTACTCTGTTGCCCAGGCTGGAGTACAGTGGCTCAGTCTCAACTCACTGCAACCTCCACCTCGGTTCAAGTGATTCTCCTGCCTCAGCCTCCCGAGTAGCTGAGATTACAGCCATGTGCCAACACACCCAGCTAATTTTTGTATTTTTAGTAGAGGCAGGGTTTCACCATGCTGGCCAGGCTGGTCTTGAACTCCTGACCTCAGGTGATCTGCCTGCTTCAGCTTCCCAAAGTGCTGAGATTACAGGCGTGGGCCACCTTGCCTTACCACAACCCACCATTGTACTTTTCAGTACAATCTAATCTTTTCTCATCTCCTAAGTGGACCTGTATCTACTTGGTTTGAGTGCCCACAATGTCTCAAATGAAAGTATAGAGATTAGCCGGGCGCGGTGGCTCAAGCCTGTAATCCCAGCACTTTGGGAGGCTGAGGCGAGTGGATCACGAGGTTGAGAGATCGAGACCATCCTAGTCAACATGGTGAAACCCCGTCTCTACTAAAAATACAAAAAAATTAGCTGGGCATGGTGGCACGTGCCTGTAATCCCAGCTACTCAGGAGGCTGAGGCAGGAGAATTGCCTGAACCCAGGAGGCGGAGGTTGCGGTGAGCCGAGATCGCGCCATTGCACTCCAGCCTGGGTAACAAGAGCGAAACTCCGTCTCAAAAAAAAAAAAAAAAAAAAAAAAAAAAAAAAAAGAAAGTATAGAGATTTTTAAAAAATAAAAAATAAAAAATAGACCAGCACAGTGGCTCATGCCTATAATCCCAGCACTGTGGGAGGCCAATGAGGGTGGATCACTTGAGGCCAGGAGTTCGAGACCAGCCTGGCCAACATGGTAAAACCCTGTCACTACTAAAAATACAAAAAATTTAGCCAGTGGTAGTATGTGCCTGTAATCCAGGCTACTCCTGAAGCTGAAGCCCACAATCCCTTGAACCCAGGCAGTGGAGGTTGCAGTGAGCCGAGATGGCCCCACTGCACTCTAGCCTGGGCAACAGAGTGAGACTCTGTCTCAGAAAAACAAAAACAAAAACAAAACAATTTGGGCCTGGCAGAATAGCTCTTGCAAAGAAGGGTGGTGAGAAGGCCCATTCTGCCATCAGTGGAGGTGATGAATCAAGACTTACAAGCACATTCATAAAGTGGGCTTCAAGAAGGGTACCCCTTGAGCACTCAGAGAGATCCGGAAATTTGCCATGGGAATGGGGACTCCAGATGTGCACACTGATATCAGGCTTAAAAACGGTCTGGGCCAAAGGAATAAAGAATGCCCTGTACTATATCCGTATCCATGTGGACAGAAAACATGAGGATGAAGATTCACCAAAAAAAAGCACTGTCCCTATGTATCTGTTACCACTTTCAAAAACTTACAGATGATCAATGTGAATGAGAGCTAATTGCTGATTGTAAAATTAAATTATAAAACTACCAAAAAAAACCCCACCAAACCCAGCACAGCCATGATTATTCTATTCCTTGAGAGTAGGAATCTTGTCTAATTTTTTTTTCTTTTCCCTTCTTTTTTGTGGAGTGGTGGGGAGCGGACAGAGTCTCACTCTGTCACCCAGGATGGAATGCAGTGGCGCCATCTCAGCTCATTGCAACCTCCGCCTCCTGGGTTCAAGCCATCCACCCACCTCAGTATCCCAAGCAGCTAGGACCATGGGCATGTGCCGCCTGGCCCAGCTAATTTTTATATTTTTAGTAGAGATGGGATTTTGCCATGTTGCCCAGGCTGCTCTTGAATTCCTGGCTTCAAGCAATCCACCCACCTCAGCCTTGAGCTGAACATTATTGCTCTTCCTTATCCAGGTTCCCAATTACAATGGTAGGCCTTCGTCTCTGTCTCGCTTTCTCTTTTCTCCTTGCAGGGGAAGCCAGCCCTACAGCCTCTCTCTTTTTCAGTTAATATTTTAAAAGCTTTATTGAAATTATACAATTCACCCATCTAAACTGTATAATTCAGTATTTTTAGTTTACAGAATTGTGCAACCATCACCACAATCAATTTAGAACAATCTGATCACCCCAAAACAAACACCCCATATCCATTATCACTCTGCATTTCTCTCCAACTGTTTTTCCCCTCAGCCTCTGCTATCATCAATCTATTTTGTCTTAAAAGATTTCCTATTCTGCATATTTCATATCAGTAGAATCATACAATATGTGTTTTTTGGTGACTGGATTCTTTCACTTACCATAATGTTTTTAAGGCTAATCTATGTTTTACCACATATCAGTACTGAATTCCATTTTTCTTTTGAGACAGGGTCCCACTCGGTTGCCCCGACGGGAGTGCAGTGGCATAATCTCAACTAATTGCAATCTCCGTTTCCTGGATTCAAGTGATTCTTGTGCCTCAGCCTCCCGAGTAGCTAAGACTACAGGCACACACCACCACGCCCAGCTAATTTTTGTATTTTTCGTAGAGATGGGGTTTCACCATGTTGCCCAGGATGGTCTTGAACTCCCAAACTCAGGTGATCCGCCCACCTCAGCTGCCCAAAGTATTGGTATTACAGGTGTGAGCTACCTTACCCAGCCCCATCAGAGTGTTTTACAAAATGGCTATACCACCAACAGTGTATGAGGGTCCCAATTTCTCTTTGGTTCTTACCAACTTGATTATAGACATCCTAATGTAGGAGAAATTCTATCTCTGTGGTAAGTCGCATTTCACTAGTGGCTAATGTTGAGCATCTTTTCATGTGCTGATTAGCTATTTATTTTTATTCAAGAAGTGTCTATTCAGGCATTTTGCCCATTTAAAAAAATGAGTTGTCGGCCGGTCTTGGTGGCTCACCTGTAATCCCAGCACTTTGGGGGGCTGAGGTGGGCAGATTACAAGGTCAGGATTTTAAGACCAGCCTGGCCAAGTCAGGCATGGTGTCACGGACCTGTAATCCCAGCTACTCAGGAGGTTGAGGCAGGAAAATCCCTTGAACCTGGGAGGTGAAGGTTGCAGTGAGCAGAGATTGCACCATTGCACTCCAGCCTGGGTGATAAGGTGAGACTTTGTGTCAAAATAAATAAGCAAATAAAGAGTTGTCTTTATATTATTGAGTTATGAGAGTTTTTAGTGTATTCTGGATTACAGTCCCTTATCAGATATATGATTTGTAAATATTTTATCTAGTTCTATGGGTTTGCCTTTCACTTTCTTGATGGTGTCTTTGACTTTATTTCACCAACATGGCAAAATCCCATCTCTACACAAAAAAGTACAAAATTAGTTGGGTGTGGTGGCATGTGCTTGTGGTTCCAGCTACTCAGGAGGCTGAGGTGGGAGGATCATTTGAGCCCAGGAGGCAGAGGCTGCAGTGAGCTGTGATCATGTCAGTGTACCCCAGTCTGAATGACAGAGCAAGACCCTGTCTGCAAAAAAATAACTGGGGTGGCTGCACACTCTGAATAGTCTGTGCTGTGGCCCAATGTTCTAGGACAGGCCCCATTGCTCCAGGCAGACATTGCCTGACAGTCTTCGCATACTGCACACTAGCTACACTGTCTCTGCTCACCTCACTGACTCCACATAGTGCCCAGATCTAGGGGCAATGTAAAGACACCAGATGGACCTTTATTACCGTCAAGATCTTGGCTGTTCTGTTATTGCCAACTTTCATTCACCCGAAGTGGCTCCAGGTTTGATGATTTCTTATCACACGCAACTCGAATGTTGGCTCCCCACTCTGCAAGGAACAGAGTTGAGTCTGAGCTCATCCAGCACCCACCCTCCCACTCCTCCAAGAGAGATGATCATGACCAAACTATTATAAAGCACAAAGGGAACTCATTCTACCCTCTTGGGTACCTGCTCCACCCACCCCTTTTTATTCATTCACTTGACAAATATATGCTGCTTATGTCCCAGACACTGGGAACACCAGTGTGCACACAATGTTTCTCCATTCTTGGGTGAACTTGATGAGAAATTTAAGCATTTCGCCAAAGTGTGATGAGAGTCTCACAAGCAGTTCAGGGGGATGAGGGAAATAACATGGTGACTTAAACTAACCAGTGTGGATCAGAAAAGGCTATATTCTCTGAGCTTTTTCTTCACCTCACCCTCCAGATTCTAAACCAATCTGTATTTCCCTTCATTCCCCGGCCCCCACCATTCCCCAAGTATACTGAGATCTCAACTCAAGCCATTAATCCCACCTAAGCAGTGCACTTCCTCAGCTGAGAATGCTGTCTGGAAGGTAATTGTGGAAATTTAGGGCTGACTTCATTATCTGCTGTGCTTCCAGCTGGAAAGCACAACAAACAGCACAGACATAACAAAAATGTTAACAGCAGCTTTCCCCGGTACTGATAGTTTTACAGCTACTGCCATCTAGTGTACAAAGATGACTTTACATCAGCATGTAGACCCACAGAAATAGAAATTCTCAGCATTTCCCATTTCCGTCCTACCAACCACTTCATCCCACCTTAACGGAATCCGAAAGGCCACCTTTCCTTTGAAAGCCTAAGGCCTGGAATGTTAAATACTCAAATTGTCTGAATGAAGTATTTTCTACAGGCATCACTTTTTAATATTATATGTACATAAATATTGCAGTAACATGGTTGAAGTTAACTTTATTGCTGTGGTTTTAGACAATTATTCTCCTAGAACTCTAAAAGTATTAAGGGCCGGGCGTGATGGCGCATGCCTGTAATCTCAGCATATTGAGCTGAGATCGAGACCAGCTGGGGCAACACAGTGAAATCTCATCCCTGCTAAAATACGAATTAGCCAGGTGTGGCAGCGTGTGTAGTCCCAGATACTCAGGAGGCTGAGGCAGAATTACTTGAGCCTGTGACGGGGAAGTTGCAGCAAGATGAAATCTTACCACTGCCCACCAGCCTGGGTGACAGAGCAAGACTCCATCTCCGGAAAAAAAAAAAAAAGTCTCTTCAAGTAGAGGATCGGCGCAGCAGTGGCTCACACCTGTAATCCCGGCACTTTGGGAGTAAGAGGCTGGCAGATCACCTGAGTTCGGGAGTTCAAAGACCAGCCTGACCAACATGGAGAAACCCCGTATCAACTAAAAATATGAAAACTAGCTGGGTGTGGTGACATGTGCCTGTAATCTCAGCAACTCGGGAGGCTGAGGTAGAATTGCTTGAACCTAAGAGGTGGAGGTTGTGGTGAGCTGAGATCCAGCCACTGCAATCCCGCCTGGGTAACAAGAACAAAACCCCCATCTCAGAAAAAAGAAGTCAAAAAATGTCAAGTAGAAACTTGGAGAGCTATAGTAGTAAAAGTACATTTTGGAATATAATCATTGCCAAGTTCAGCAGAAACCTGCATGTAACTCCAAAACTGGATCTAGAGATTAAATTTTTTGGTCCCTCTTCCCAAAGCAGCAGGGATGGAACAAGCCATCTAGGTCATGGAGTTTCCTTTTACAAACTAAAACATCTTTAACTCCTGCAAAAGCAAATTTAGTCACCGTGTACATGTACAGCCAGAGCATCCAACCATCCCTCCACTGTAAGGTTATTTGAAGAATCAAATAAGGGAAGAGAAACAAATGCCATTAAGCATAAACTGAATGGGAAGTGGTAGAGATTACTGTCCCTATGGTCACGTTCTCTTCCTCTAAGCCCTACCTGAACAGTTAATTAGGAACTTACAAGGTTTAAATGTCTTTGCTGGGTTTTTAACTACTAGCTCACAGCAGAACCCTAAATACAAATAGGCCAGATGCAGCAGCTCACACCTGTAATCTCAGCAGTTTGGGAGGCCAAGGTGGGCAGGATCACCTGAGGGCCAGTGACCAGCCTGACCAACATGGAGAAATCCTGTCTCTACTAACTTAGCTGGCTGTGGTGGCACATGCCAGTAATCCCAGCTACTCAGGAGGCTGAAGGAGAATCCCTTGTACCAGGAGATGGAGGTAGCAGTGAGCTATTACACTCCAGCCTGTACAAGGATGAAACTCCACCTGAAAAAAATCAAACCTAGTTGTATTTTTTGTAGCCTTAAGAGAAAATATGGAAAAAGTACATCAAATAGTGCTATGAGATACCCAGCTATTAGTTGAAATTTAATTTTGAGATGGGGTTTCTCCATGTTGCCAGACTGGTCTTAAAACTCCTGACATGAGGTGAGGTCTGCCCACCTTGGCCTCCAAAAGTGCTGGGCCTCATTAGTCGACCTTTTTTTAGTACCCAAGGGGACCACAGCTCCTTCATGAAATTAGTTTTGGCACATACTAAGATCAGCTAGACTACTGAAATCTAGCTATTGCAATTCACTGTTGGGACCAATAACCAACTGCTAAGGTTAGCTCCACCAGGCCTTCTGAATGACCTTAACCCACAAATACGAAATTCAAGCCCCAAGTAGCTCACACAAGGTATTACCATTCAAAGATACCTCTGCCATGTAGTTTAACATTCCCTGACCCAGTGTTTGGTTCTAACCTCCAAATTTTTTCTTAGCACCTGTGTCCACTGACCTTCAAATCTTGATAATCTACAACCCTCTAGGCAAGTAAGCCTTTGCTCCTAAGCAGGCTTATACACAGAATGGGTTAACATTAAGAAAAAAATAAACCACCCAAAAAACAAATCGGCTTTCTGCCTCTCCAGCATAAGGTGTAAGGTTAGAGCCAGATCCAATTTTTCACGCTCTGCTTTCCAAAGCTGATACCATCCTTAACACTCTGCAGGGCAAGGTGCCATCCAATCCTTGCTAATTCAACCTTAAGAGGGAGGGGGGAAGTTAGTAAGATTCACATAATCACCTACTAAGCCTATTTCTCCCGCCAGCTGGTCTGAGAAGCTATTTAAAGACTCAAGACAGTTGTATGGTGCCAATTTTAAATAGTTTTATTCAAGACATTGCATTTTCCACTTACAATACAGTGTTTATAAAGTGCAATGCTATTTCCTTCCCCTGTGCATATGTTCCATATTCAAGTATTGAGAATGCCCAGTATCTTACTATAGCAGCTGAACTTTTAAAAGCTGCCACAGAATTTGCTACAAATTTAGGTCCTTCAATGTTTTATGTGTGGAACAATGCTAAATCTATACTTAGGTTGGCTTAATCAACCTCTTCAATGGTGGGCCCTGAGGAAGCACCACCAGAGGGAGGAGCTCCACCACCAGGGAATCCTCCAGGCATTCCTCCCGGCATGCCTCCTGCACTCTGGTACAGCTTGGTGATGATGGGGTTGCAGACTTTCTCCAGCTCTTTTTGTTGATGTTCAAATTCTTCCTTCTCGGCAGTCTGAGAAAGAAAAAAAGGAATTACTTTCGAGTTCTCGTAATGTTAAGCTTTCTCTAATCCTGATGGAATCTGATACAAAAAGTCTGACACAAACTCTTAGAAGGCTACTATCACATTAAAACAGGGCCCTATTTCTTAACATCTTGGGTCACTCAGACATCCAAGGAAGGTAGTTGCCAACACCTTGAATTCTGGTGGAAACCGCGAATGTTTTGGACCATTCATCATTGTGACCCTATACTGAAATCCAGCTCAAAAGCTTGGTTTACCATCCCCTCCCCCACAATTAAGAAAAAAAATCACAAACCAACCTGATTCTTATCAAGCCAGTTGATAATTTCATTACACTTGTCCAGAATCTTCTGTTTGTCCTCATCATTAATCTTGCCTTGAAGTTTCTCATCTTCGACAGTTGCTTTCATGTTGAATGCGTAGGATTCAAGTGAATTCTTAGATGACACTTTGTCCCTCTGCTTCTCATCTTCAGCTTTGTACTTCTCAGCTTCCTGGACCATACGTTCAATGTCTTCCTTGCTCAAACGGCCTATTGAGAGAAATTAAGTCTTTTAAGTAAAAGCCTTGAACGTTCCTGTGTGTGTGTATATATATATATAATCTGCAATGTAACCATCCCACTTTCTTAGCTAGATGCCCTTAGCACACCAGAAATTACCACTGTGATCCCAGATGGCAGTGCCATGTGGGCCCACTTACCCTTGTCATTAGTGATAGTAATCTTGTTCTCTTTTCCTGTACTCTTGTCCACAGCAGACACATTGAGGATGCCATTGGCATCGATGTCAAAAGTGACTTCAATCTGAGGAACGCCTCGGGGCGCAGGAGGTATGCCTGTGAGTTCAAACTTGCCAAGCAGGTTGTTATCCTTAGTCATGGCACGCTCACCTTCATAAACCTTGGTAGGAAATAAAACAAATTATTACAATGGACTTCAGGTCTCTGCTAATGCTAGTCCTGCTAAGGAGGACTTGTCGCTCAGACATCCAAGGAAGGAACTGGCCAACATTAAGACTTTCTGGTGGAAACTACGAATGGTTTTGGAATCCATCATCATAGCGAGTTAGTCGAGATTTCATCCTACACGGGATCAGTAAGGCAAGGTAAGCATAAGAACATACCTGAATAAGCACACCAGGCTGGTTGTCGGAATAGGTAGTGAAGGTCTGTGTCTGCTTGGTAGGAATAGTAGTATTACGCTTGATGAGGACGGTCATGACTCCACCAGCAGTTTCAATACCAAGGGAAAGAGGAGTGACATCCAAGAGCAGCAAATCTTGAACATTTTCAGACTTGTCTCCAGAAAGGATGGCAGCCTGGACAGCTAACAAAGAAAAAAGTTAATGTCAAAACGCTGAATAGTTAAAAAAGAAAATCCAGGGCATAAGCTCCCGTTTTAATAACCCATCACTTCGCTCAGACATCCAAGGAAGGTGTGCCATCATTAGCCAAGCTTTTGGTGGAAACTACGAATGTTTAAAAAATCACTCATCACAGCGAGTAATATTGGGCCTGCCTGACATCAGGATTAATTCAAATACTATTGTTACCTGCACCATAAGCAACCGCTTCATCAGGGTTGATGCTCTTATTCAGTTCTTTTCCATTGAAAAAGTCTTGGAGAAGCTTCTGAATCTTGGGGATTCGAGTAGAACCACCAACCAGGACGATATCATGAATCTGTGACTTGTCTAGTTTGGCATCTCGAAGGGCCTTCTCTACAGGGTCCAGGGTTCCACGGAACAGATCAGCATTCAATTCTTCAAATCGGGCACGGGTAATGGAGGTATAGAAATCGATTCCTTCGTAGAGAGAATCGATCTCAATACTGGCCTGGGTGCTGGATGAGAGAGTACGCTTAGCTCGCTCACAAGCAGTACGCAGGCGTCTTACAGCTCTCTTGTTCTCACTTATGTCCTTCTTATGCTTGCGCTTGAACTCAGCAATAAAATGGTTGACCATTCGGTTATCAAAATCTTCTCCACCCAAATGGGTGTCTCCGGCTGTAGACTTGACCTCAAAGATTCCATCCTCAATAGTGAGGATTGACACATCAAAAGTGCCACCTCCCAGGTCAAAGATCAGCACGTTTCTTTCAGCTCCAACCTGCCATTAAAAACGATCTCTTTTAAATTTCTGATGGCTCAAATTAACCTTAAAATAATCTAATCTTGCATCAGAAATAGTACATACCTTTTTGTCTAAGCCGTAAGCAATAGCAGCAGCAGTTGGCTCATTAATAATTCTAAGTACATTGAGACCAGC
Source organism: Saimiri boliviensis (assembly GCF_048565385.1). NCBI lineage: Eukaryota > Metazoa > Chordata > Mammalia > Primates > Cebidae > Saimiri > Saimiri boliviensis. Next base: position 58,617,856 of record NC_133454.1, read on the forward strand.
AATAGTTCCAGCATCTTTGGTAGCCTGACGCTGAGAGTCATTAAAGTAAGCGGGCACTGTGACCACAGCATTGGTAACAGTCTAGAATAAGGAACACAAAGACCACAGATTGATACCAAATTATTTCACTTCCAGCAAATGGGGTTTTATTAATGCTGATGAAAAACAGCTGGAGCCTCCCCCATGTAAATTACTGCGGAACTTAATCAGGATTCATGGGTTTCTAGTGTTGACACAAACCTCACCTTCCCAAGGTAGGCTTCTGCAATTTCCTTCATCTTTGTCAGAACCATAGAAGATACCTCCTCTGGATAAAAGCTTTTTGTCTCTCCCTTGTATTCTACTTGGACCTTGGGCCTGCCAGCATCATTCACCACCATAAAGGGCCAATGCTTCATATCAGACTGGACAACAGCATCATCAAATCTGCGTCCAATCAGACGTTTGGCATCTGCAAAAGGTATCAAATGATAACGCTTTCAATTTCTTTTCTGATAAAAACCAAAAATCCATGATTCAACTACCTAATTTCACAGAATTCAACTACCATACATGCAGTAAAGGTTCAAATTTTAACATACTACGGTATCTCTAGACCTCAGCCTGAAAAACCGAATAAGTCTTTTTCTTGAAATAAAAATCTCCCCCCATTACATTCCATATACTTGACACTCAAGACTTCGCGTGCCAGCCTTGTTAAATTTGTTCCGTAATCGCCTAAAATTAGTAACTCACCAAAAACTGTGTTGGTGGGGTTCATTGCAACTTGATTTTTTGCGGCATCACCGATCAATCGTTCAGTGTCCGTGAAGGCGACGTAGCTTGGAGTGGTTCGGTTTCCTTGATCATTGGCAATTATTTCTACTTTTCCGTGTTGGAAAACACCCACACAAGAGTAGGTGGTGCCAAGATCAATACCAACGGCAGGTCCCTTCGACATGTTTGCTAAAAAAGAAAAACCCGGCTTAAAAATCCAAAATACTTGCCCTATCCCTCAAAGAACTCTTAACTGGGCTAAAGATATGACCACTGCAAACGTGAATTGTGTCCTATCACCTCTTGTCTAAGCACGCGGGAGGCTCAAAGCAACTAGTGCTGCAGTCCAGGCTGCCGTGCCAACCGCAACAGAGCATGCCCTGAATGGAGGGCCCATCTGCCTAGAGGGCCTGGGACGTTGCTGAGCACGTGGTCTCAACCCTGAGCTAAGCCCTATCTGCTCCCCTCCCTTGCCAGGTGCCAGTGCCCCCCGGAGTCAACGGGCTTTTAACTACTCCGGAATTCAACCCCGTATTGGAGGCACGCCCAGAACGGCTTCGAAAAACCATGGAGAGACTGGACTCACCAGGAAACCGGGGGTAAGCGCTGGCTCCACTTCCCTGCGCGCCCGACAAACCGATGCAACCCTCCCCCGCCACGCGGCCGCTGGGCACCGCCCAGCCTTCCCTGCGGAAGCAGGGACCCACACCCTACATTTCCGTCTTGCCGGCTGCACGGAGGACCGCTACCACCTCACCCAGAACCAAGCCTTAATCCTGTGGAAAGGACCACAGTCGACAGAGCGAGACTCTCAGAACCCTGCGAGCCGCAGCAAATCCAACCCGCCAGAGTGCAAGCTCCCAGGCCCACCACCCAATTCTTGAGGAGAGATTTTACCTGGCGTGCAGGCCTGGCCCCGACAACGAAGAAAAACCACAGTAACCCGAACAGCTGCAGAGGAGTTCAATGAGACCGGTTTCCGCCCGCCACCCCGCCTCTTATACCCGGTCTCAGAACCTTCCAGAAAGGGCCCGCCCTTGATGCCTGCCATTACGGCTTTCCCGGCCAATAGACGCCCAGCTGCCTTTACAAGACCCAATCACAAGCCCAGCTCCACTCCTCGGGCCCCGCCCCGCCCCCGCACCCACCTCACCGCGCTCCGCCTCGCGATAACGCACTCACCGCAGCGTTCTGGAACTTTCAAGCTCGCCCCCGCTCTCCGGACGGCCCCGGGGAAAGGGAGGGTGGGGCGCAAAGAACCCGCGCGCGGGAGTCCTCAGTTACCCCGGGCGGGGGAGGGGAGCCTCCGCCTCTACGCATGCGCCCCCAGCCAGCGCGGGCGGGAGGGGGCGGAAGAAGAGGGGTGGGCAAACTGGGAACCAACCAATGACAGCGGCACTAGCCGCGATCTCGGCCCGCGCAGAACTGGGGGAGGAATCGCTCGGGGCCTGAAGGGAGGGGTTCGGGCGCGGGAGCTTGGGAGGAGAAGACGGAAGTGGAACGAGGACAAAATGGCTGCGAAGGTTGTTGCTCCCCTCCCCCACCCGCATCCTCGTTTCTTCTTTCCCAGCCCCCACCTCCGTGTTCCAGACGGTCCTCTAAAGTGCCCTCAGGTTTCGCAAACCCATATTTCGCAGCGTGGCTTTGGGCAAGGGCTGACCCCGAGGGTCTGCGTCGAAGGTTCCGGCTTCAGGGTGCTGCTAGCGCAGCTCGCTCGGGGCACCCACGATTGGGGTTGGAAGAAGCTGCTAGGCCGTCGCGGGGTAGGGCGCATTAGTTCGGCAGCCCCCTCCCACCCCAGTACCCTCATTTCGCTACGGCAGCTGTTGGGCCTCAGCCCCCGACGCAGAGGTTTAAAGGGTCCGGCTTCTCAGAACCCCCAGGGCGGGGTCCTGTCTGGTTCCTCCGCGGAAAAAAAGGCGAATCCGTTTCTTTGAGCCCGGACCCCTGGACCCCTTCCCACCTCCGCCGAGAACAGATTTCGGTTTTTTGGCTCAGTCTTTCCCCCACCAGTCCAAGCTTCACGTTTCTCCGTTGTTGATAAAACAAACAGAAGGTGGCGAATGTATTCTGGGTTAGGTGAACCAGGCACGCGCAATCATAGGTTCCAGTAGCCGTGCGTCCTTGATTGGGACTTTCTGAGCGTTTGTATTTTCAGTAACATGAGGTAATACCTTTCCTGCTTTGACTTTTACCAAAAATTAAACGACAGACCATGCAGACGCCTTGAAAACGTGACTGAACTCGTGCACAAAACAGTGGTGCCGAGAATTTTAAATTGTGCAATTTCGTGCATGGCCGCGGGCACTGGAGGCCTTGTCGTTTTAAGTGCCTGTCCCAGGTACCTTGAACACTCTATGTGTCCTTTGAAGCAAGCATGGTAGCTATTACTCCTGTTTAGTAGCTAAGTAGGCACGGATGGGGGAAAAGATTTTTTAAGGCTACACTAAAAGAATTTTTAGTAGCAAGGCTGGAATTAGAAGGTCTCTAGACTTCGAAGAAGGCTTTCAGAAGAGCGAGGACACCTTGTCCTTGTCAAAGCCAGTAAAGGCTGGAGACAGACTCAAACATAGGAAGAAATTTCCTTTTCATATTTCCCACCTGGGAAGGAAAGTTGGCTTAGAGTTCATGGCGATTTATTATTAGTTTCTCCCCACATCCCAAGAATTTAATTTTATGCCAGGCTTTTACTACATACAAAATGCTTTCATTTGTCATCTAATCAACACAGTACTCTAAGGTGTGTATTATTCATCCCCGTATTAGGAGAAATACGAGGCTCAGAGATGGTCATCTGTGGGAAGATAAGCAGCTGGGAAAGCTAGAATCAAACCTAGCTTTTTTTTTTTTTTGGTTCAAGATTTTTTTTAAATTATCTTTTTTGTTAGTTATGCAATACTGTAATTTCCTTCCTGGAAATGGATTCAACTCTAGAAAGAGGAAGATGTGAGCTGTGAACTACTCTTTCAGTTTCCTTTGGTATCTGGAACCTTCCCCGAGGCTCCCCCTCCCCATCCCCCATCCCCTATGATTACTGCTGGTAATGGTATCCGGAATCTCTTTTCACACCCCAGAGCCTAAGGTTTAACAAGTACACATTTCGAACTACACCCTGTGCTGTCTTTTGCATTTTTGTAATTATTTTAATCATTGAACTGGTGGAAAATAGAATTGGGGCTCACAACTACTTGTTTGGGTGATCCCATCCAATAGCAGTGATTAAAGAAAGCAGAACAAATAACCTCTGTTTCTAGTTACTCTCGAAACGTGTTCTGGGACTTGGGCTATGTCATATTAAATGGAATGATGTAGAGTTTATATATTTAAAAGTCAGAATATGATGAAGGTCCTGTCTCCACCACTCTAAACGCACAGGATTTCAAATGACACATTCAGTTAAGATGTAAAATTAAGTTTGGGCGAATGAGACTGCAGTGAAGTCTAGAGCTTAGGATTTTTGACTGGATAAAATGATAATGATTTAACATTTTTGTGTGTCTACCACATGCTAACCTTACCTTATTTAATTCTCACCGTAAATTTAAGCGGTAGCAACTATTATGATCATCATTTTGTAAACGAGGAAACTAAGGCACTGAAAGGTTAAAATATTATCTCCAGCCACAAAGTCATGTTGTGGAACTTGGAATTCATTCAAGATTGTCTACAATAAAACACCTGCTTTCTGCTCGCTGAAACCCCAACAGTGGTGTAAAGGTAAAATCACAGTAAAATGAAGATTAGATTGTATACATTCTTGCTGTATCATTATTGGTAATTATTGAAATAAGAGTAGGTTGAGCATGGCGGCTCATACCTGTAATGCAGCACTTTGGGAGGCTGAGGCGGGCGGATCACCTGAGGTCAAGAGTTCCAGACCAGCCTGGCCAACATGGTGAAACCCTGTCTACAAAAATTAGCTGGGCATGATGGCGGATGCCTGTAATCCCAGCTACTCAGGAGGCTGAGGCAGGAGAATTGCCTGAACCTGGGAGGCAGAGTTTGCAGTGAGCCAAGATGGCACCATTGCACTCTAGTCTGGGCAATAAGACTTTGTCTCAAAAAAAAAATAAGAGCCGGGCGCGGTGGCTCAAGCCTGTAATCCCAGCACTTTGGGAGGCCGAGGCGGGTGGATCACAAGGTCAAGAGATCGAGACCATCTTGGTCAACAAGGTGAAACCCCGTCTCTACTAAAAAATACTAAAAATTAGCTGGGCATGGTGGTGCGTGCCTGTAATCCCAGCTACTCAGGAGGCTGAGACAGGAGAATTGCCTGAACCCAGGAGGCGGAGGTTGCGGTGAGCCGAGATCGCGCCATTGCACTCCAGCCTGGGTAACAAGAGCGAAACTCCGTCTCAAAAAGAGTATTAGGGTACTAGGGTACTGTTTTCGTCTTGAGACAGAGTCTTGCTCTGTCGCCCAGGCTGGAGTGCAGTGGCACGAACTTGGCTCACTGGAACGTCTGCCTCCCGGGTTCAAGCAATTTCCCTGTCTCAGCCACCTCCCTCCCCCCCCCCCCCCCCCCCCCCCCGCCCCGAGTAGCTAGGATTACAGACGCACATCCGGCTAATTTTTGTATTTTAGTAGAGATGGGGTTTCACCTTGTTGGCTGGGCTGGTCTCTGACTCCGGAACTCAGGTGATCCACCCACCTCGGCTTCCCAGAATGTTGGGATTACAGGCTTGACCCACTGCACCCGGCTTGTGTTTTTTTTTTTTTTTTTTTTTTTGATTGTTTGTTTTTTATGTGGAGTCTTACTCTGTCATCCAGGCTGGAGTGCAGTGGTTGAATCTCTGCTCACTGCAGTCTCCACCTCCTGGGTTCAAGAGATTCTCCTGCCTCAGCCTCCCAAGTACATGGGAGTATTACAGGTCTGCACTACCACATCCAGCTAAGTTTTGTATTTTTAGTAGAGACGGAGTTTCACCATGTTGATCAGGCTGATCTCGAACTCCTGGCCTTAAGTGATCTGCCTGCCTCAGCCTCCCAAAGTTCTGTGATTACAGGCATGAGCCACCGTGCTGGACTCAGTTTATGAAGAAATTAAGTTTTCTGGTTTCAGTTGCTTCTGTTGAAAAATGTCGACCAGGTTAGGCAATATAGTGAGACACCCATCTCTAAAACAATAAGATGGGAGGATTGCTTGAGTTCAGGAGGTAGAGGCTGCAGTGAGCCATGATTGTGCCACTGTGCTTTAGCCTGAGTGACAGAGTGAAACCCTGTCTCAAAAAACCAAAAAAAAAAATGAAAAAAGCTCAAGGTTTAGAATTGAATTTGATTATTTGTATTAGGATTATGTGGTGTAATGTTACTAAGTATGCATCTTTTAAAAATTAGTAGTAAAGAATAGCAAATTTGCCGGGCGCGGTGTCTCACGCCTGTAATCCCACCACTTTGGGAGGCCAAGGTGGGTGGATCACGAGGTCAAGAGATCGAGACCATCCTGGTCAGCACAGTGAAACCCCATCTCTACTAAAAATGCAAAATTTAGCTGGGCTTCGTGGCACGTGCCTGTAATCCCAGCTACTCAGGAGGCTGAGGCAGGAGAATTGCTTGAACCCAGGAGGCGGAGGTTGCGGTGAGCCAAGATTGCGCCATTGCACTGCAGCCTGGGTAACAAGAGCAAAACTCCGTCCCCCTCCCCCTCAAAAAAAAAAAGAATAGTAAACTTATGTTCCCTTGCTTCAAAACATTAAAAGATATTAAAAGAATAAAAGATACAATATATGTATTCCCTGATTGCCCAATACTTGAGTATATGTGCTGCATTGCATCAAGGAAATTTGAAACCAGAATGATGTAAGCTGTTATTAATATTTTGATTTCTAACTGCAGCTATGTATAAATTATTGCAACTTGAGAATAGCATACTTACCTTTTTTTCTGCATTTTGCTTTGCCTTCCTAACCAGATTATATGCTTTAGAACATTCTCAGGCCTATTGTAATATATTTCTGGTAGTAGAGTCTTTGCCATTGATGTTTTATTCAATGCTTTATGCAGGGCACCATGCTAAGCATTTGATATATATTCTCTTACATGACCCTCACAACTATTTTAGGCAGATCATGTTGTCCCCATTTTCAGATGAAATTGAGGCTCAAGTGGGTCTTGGTTAAGATCCCTAGCTGACTCTGAAGTTTTCAAAATCGTATCTTATTCCACAGCTTATGCATCTAGCTCAGGCTAGATTGCTTTCTACTTTCAGACTCTTAAAGTCATCTTGTTTAGCCCCTGAACTGTGGAGAGGCGGTGCTCTATAAAATGTGCTCTTGGCCAGGCACTGTAATCCCAGCACTTTGGGAGGCCAAGGTTGGCAGATGGCTTGAGCCCAGTTCAAGGCCAACCTGGGCAACATAAGGAGACCCCATCTCTACGAAAAAATATAAAAATTAGCTGGGCATGGTGGCGTGTGCCTGTAGTCCCAGGTACTCTGGAGGCTGAGGTGGGAAGATGCCTGAACCTGAGAAGTTGAGGCTGCAGTGAGCCGTGATTGTGCCCCTGTGCTCCAGCCTGGGCGACAGAGTGAGAACCTGCCTCTTAAAAAAAAAAAGTGCTCCTAGGCGGGGTATGGTGGCTCACACCTGTAATCCCAGCACTTTGGGAGGCCGAGGTGGGCGGATCACCTGAGGTCGGGAGTTCAAGAACAGCCTGACCAACGTGGTGAAACCCCGTCTTATAAAATACTAATAATAATAAAGAAAAAAAGTGTTCTTTATTAACTTTTAAGTTGAAATTTTTAACTGAGCAGCTTCATTTTTAAGATTTTTTTTTTGAACCAAATTATTTCTCATAGAAGACAGTAAAGAAAAAAAAGATTTTTTTTTTTTTAAATCAGAGATGGGGTCTTACTATGTTGCCCAGGCTGGTCTTGAACTCCTGGACTCTAGCGATCTTCCTGCTTTGGCCTCCCAAAGCTGGGTTTACAGGCATGAGCCACTGTGCCTGGCCCTAATTTTTAAATTGTTTTACTAATTGAAATCTTTGTCAAAGCTGCTTGCAAGTAGCCAAACTCACTGAGTTTTCCTTTTTTATGACTTACTTTTCCATCCAGGAGTAGTAACAAAAACAAGATACAAAAAATGATAGAGAGGCTGGGCACAGTGGCTCACTCCTGTAATCTCAGCACTTTGGGAAGCTGAGGCCGGCAGATCACCTGAGGTTAAGAGTTCGAGACCAGCCTGACCACATGGAGAAATCCTGTCTCTACTAAAAATACAAAGTTAGCTGGGCATGGTGGCACATGCCTGTAATCCCAGCTACTTGGGAGGCTGAGGCAGGAGAATTGCTTGAACCCAGGAGGCAGAGGTTTCGGTGAGCCGAGATCACACCATTACACTCGAGCCTGGGCAGTAAGAGTGAAACTTCGTTTTCAAAAAGAAAAAAAAAAAAATGAGGGCCGGGCGCAGTGGCTCACGCCTGTAATCCCAGCACTTCGGGAGGCTGAGGCGGGTGGATCACGACGTCAAGAGATCGAGACCATCCTAGTCAACATGGTGAAACCCCGTCTCTACTAAAAATACAAAAAATTAGCTGGGCATGGTGCTGCATGCCTGTAATCCCAGCTACTCAGGAGGCTGAGGCAGGAGAATTGCCTGAACCCAGGAGGTGGAGGTTGCGGTGAGCCGAGATTGCGCCATTGCACTCCAGCCTGTGTAACAAGAGCGAAACTCCGTCTCAAAAAAAAAAAAAAAAAAAAAAAACGACAGAAGCCACGCATGGGTGGCTCACACCTGTAATCCCAGCATTTTGGGAGGCCGAGGCGGGTGGATCACCTGAGGTTGGGAGTTCAAGACCAGCCTGGCCATCATGGAGAAACCATGTCTCTTAAAAAAAAAAAAAAAAGACAGAGAAAGGCTGTGCTCAGTGGCTTATACCTGTAATTCCAGCCCTTTGGGAGCAAGAGGCCGAGGTGGGCTAATCACTTGAGGTCAGGAGTTTGAGACCAGTATGGCCAACACAGTGAAGGCCCATCTCTACTAAAAATAAGCTAGGTGTGGTGGCATACGCCTGTGGTCCTAGCTACTCGGGAGGCTGAGGCAGGAGAATCACTTGAACCTGGGAGATGGAGGTTGTGGTGAGCTGAAGTGACGCTACTGCACTCCAGCCTGGGTGACAGAGGAAGACTCTGTCTCAAAAAAAAAAAAGAGCAAATTATAAACATAATTACTTCTGAACATGGGGGTCCTTGAACTCTATAATTTTCTTTCTTTTATTTTTTTATTTTTTATTTTTATTTTTTGAGACGGAGTTTCGCTCTTGTTACCCAGGCTGGAGTGCAATGGCGCGATCTCGGCTCACCGCAACCTCCGCCTCCTGGGTTCAGGCAATTCTCCTGCCTCAGGCTCCTGAGTAGCTGGGATTACAGGCACGCACCACCATGCCCAGCTATTTTTTTTGTATTTTTAGTAGAGACGGGATTTCACCATGTTGACCAAGATGGTCTCGATCTCTTGACCTTGTGATCCACCCGCCTCAGCCTCCCAAAGTGCTGGGATTACAGGCTTGAGCCACCGCGCCCGGCCTATTTTTTTGAGATAGAGTCTGGATCTGTTGCTCAGGCTGGAGTACAGTGGCGTCTTCTCGGCTCACTGCAACATCAGCCTCCTGGATTTAAGCAATTCGCCTGCCTCAGCTTCCTGAGTAGATGGAACCACAGGCACGTGCCACCATGTCCGGGTAATTTTTATATTTTTAGTAGAGATGGGGTTTCACCATGTTGGCCAGGCTGGTCTTGAACTCCTGATCTCCAGTGATCTCTCGCCTCGACCTCCCAAAGTGCTGGGATTACAGGCATGAGCCACCACACCCGGCCTACATTTTAAATAAATTGATGTGACTATATCATCTTTGAAGAATCAACTATACCTATTACTTTCTAGTTTCAACGCACCTTATCTTTTTGCCTCTCAGAAGATTGAACAGATTTAATCTTGATGTGCTCAAGATACTCTGTGCTTAACATTAAACAAAAATTACATGATCTAAGCCCATTATTAACAAATAAAGACAAATCAGGCAATAATAAAATTGGGAATTGTATCTTATTTTACAGAACAAGGGAAAACTAAAGGATTTAGACTTGTGTGGGTGAGCTAATTGTGTCCCAAGTATGGTGAAAAGCTTTAGGGCAAGGAAGAAAGCAAAGAGAACAGCCTATAGTGTAGGTTAGAGGTTTGAGGATTTCAGAAGGGAGGATGGTAATTAATCAGGATCTGTCAGTTCTAACAGAATATACTAACAGGGACTGGGTTTAAATCCTGGCTCTTCTACTGACTCAGCCTCTTTGAGCCTTACATGTCTCACTTGTAGAATGAGAATACATATATTTCCTTATAGGATTAATGTGAGTGTGAAATTGAGACAAAATGTATAATGTGCTTGGTGTGACTGGCACACAATAATGGCTCAGTAAGTGTTGATTATTGTTATTGCTGTTAATTTACAATGACCTCTGTGAAGTGTTTTATTTTGTTTTAGTAGAGACAGGGTTTCACCATGTTGGCCAGGTAGTCTTGAACTTGTGACCTCAGGTGATCCGTCTGCCTTGGCCTCTCAAAGTGCTGGATTACAAGCACGAGCCACTGTGCCCAGCCCTCTGTGAAGTTTTTTCCAGATGTATTTGAATCACTTAGTGTGTACTTTTAAGATTTATTTGAACCCATTAGTGTGTGCTTCTCTGTTGGCATTTCACCTAGGCACTTGCTCAGTAATTATTATTTTGTTTATTTTGATAAGAGCCCTTAAGGATAGCAGCTCTCTTGGTATCCCCTGTGCAACTTATACCTAGCATCTTACCTTGTGAGAGAAAAAATACTTGGTAAATTTGTGACTGAAATTGATAAACAATAGATCATATTCAGTCCGAGTTCTTTTGTTCTTCTGTTGGCAGCAAGTTGATAAATTTCCAGTCCTGGTTATATGAGCTTCAACATCTCCTACAGTATCACTTTTACTTGTTTATTTTTTAATTGCTGATACAGATGCATCCATAATAAATATTTGGTTTTTGTGATGATCAAACACAGTCCCAATTACAAGGCAATTTAGAAGTAAAACAGAAACAGAAATATAAACAGCTTAACACCAGAAGGAAGCAAAACTATATAGGTCTCTTTGCAACAGCAGTTCTGAAATTGTTTTTATACATTGTAACAACAAATATATCAACTTGCTTATTTCACAAATTTAAGTTTGGTTTATATATTTTATTGACATGGTTACGCAACTTCCACATCGTTCCATCTGCATCTTCCTCTTACAGACATTTTTCTTCTACTTTTTAGTTGTTTTCTCCTTTTTTTTGTTTCCTATTTCAAAATCAAATTTATTTTACTTGCAAACTCAGTGAAATATGGTTTGAAACCAGTAGGGTCTCTAACTTAAGCCCAGAACCTGTCAAAGAGAAGTGCAGTATCATTGCTAAGACTTGAACAGCTTATCTCTCAGAATCTTCAATTCCTTTGAATTTCTCAGCTCTTAGTATAATCTGTTTTGTGTGTTTGTGGTAGACTTCCATTATGGATAGATTTCCAAAATAATTTGAGTAGTCAACTGGTATTTTAGCATTCTGGTAGCTAACATGTTTAAAAATCTAAGCCTTTTTTTCGTGCAGAGGAGACTTATTCTTGCTTTCAAAAGTATAGGCAGGAAACCTTAGGTTCAAAGGTAGTAAATAATATAAGAGCAAATTGCTGGCCGGGCGTGGTGGCTCACGACTGTAATCCAAGCACTTTGGAGGCCAAGGCAGGCAGATACCTGAGGTCGGGAGTTCAATATCAGCCTGACCAAAATGGTGAAACCCTGTCTTTTTTTTTTTTTTTGTTTAAAAAAAGCAAATTGCTAGTGATGATACAACTGCAGCCTCTATGGTGTATTTGTTTGGCTCAGGTACTCCAGAAATGAGAGTTCTCAGAATTACATAGGAGAACTGATATGTTGCCTGGATACCACACTACCAGAGGAATAAAAATGTAGTCAGAGTAAGGGATTTTATGTTTTACAATGAGACAGTGTTAGTATAAGAAGCATTCCAAATATGCCAGTCCTCTTAAAGTCATAGCAGACGTTTTTAAGTTAATTTCTTTTTTTTTTTTTTTTTTTTTTTGAGACAGAGTCTTATTCTGTCGCCAGGCACCAGGCTGGAGTGCAGTGGCACAATCTCAGCTCACTGCAACCTCTGCCTCCCAGGTTCAAGCAGTTCTCCTGCCTCAGCCTCCCGAGTAGCTGGGACTACAGGCACGCACGCCACCATGCCCAGCTAACTTTTGTATTTTTTTTTTAGTAGAGACGGCGTTTCACCATGTTGGCCAGGATGGTCTCGATCTCTTGAGCTCGTGATCCACCCGCCTCGGCCTCCCAACGTGCTGGGATTACAGGCTTCGGCCACCACGCCTGGCCATTAATTTCTTAATGTCTCTTATTTCTCACCTTTTTTAGAGGAAGGCAATACTCAGGTTAAAACTTTCACCCAAAAGCCGGGCGCAGTGGCTCAAGCCTGTAATCCCAGCACTTTGGGAGGCCGAGGCGGGTGGATCACGAGGTCGAGAGATCGAGACCATCCTGGTCAACATGGTGAAACCCCGTCTCTACTAAAAATACAAAAAACTAGCTGGGCGTGGTGGCGCGTGCCTGTAATCCCAGCTACTCAGGAGGCTGAGGCAGGAGAATTGCCTGAGCCCAGGAGGCGGAGGTTGCGGTGAGCCGAGATCGCGCCATTGCACTCCAGCCTGGGTAACAAGAGCGAAACTCCGTCTCAAAAAAAAAAAAAAAAAGCTTTCACCCAAGGATAAACTCCTGGGGACTTCACAAGAATTTTGCTTTCTTTACAGTATGTCAGGACATGATTGTGAGAATTAAATATAGGAGTGAAAAACCAGAGAAATGGGGCAAAATCCCAGATTAGCCTTTCCTCTTTAAGCATCAGCTTCCTGTTTTAGAAACATGCTTTCATCACCACATTCAGCATTTTTTTCTTGCCTCTAACCTGCTGTTATTTTAAAAAGTATTATGGGCTGGGTGCAGTGGCTCACACCTGTAATCCTAGCACTTTGGGAGGCCAAGGTGGGTGGGTCACGTGACAGGAGTTTGAGAAACAGCCTGGCCAACATAGTGAAACCCCATCTACTAAAAGTATAAACATTAGCCAGGCATGGTGGTGTGTGCCTGCAATTCCAGCTACTAGGGAGGCTGAGGAAGGAGAATCACTTGAATCTGGAAGGTGGAGGTTGCAGTGAGTTGAGATCGTGCCACTGCACTCAAGCCTGTGTGATGAGAGCGAGACTCTATCTCAGAAAAAATAAAAGTATCCTGGGCCAGGTGCAGTGGCTCGTGCCCATAATCCCAGCATTTTGGGAAGCCAAGGGTGGATGGGTCACTTGAGGTCAGGAGTTCGAGACCAGCCTGGCAAACATGGAGAAACCCTGTCTCTACCCAAACTTCGAAAGTTAGCTGGGTGTAGTGGCGGGCACCTATAATCCTAGCTACTTGGGAGGTCTAGGAATGAGAATTGCTTGAACCTGGGAGGCAGAGGCCACAATGAGCTGAGATGGTACCACCACACTTCAGCCTGGATGACAGAGCAAGACTCAGTCTCAAAAAAAAAAAAAATTTTTTTTCTGTTCTCCCAGTGGTGATCAGTTGACATTTGTGCTAGGGACCTTGAAGGTCTGATTTAGGTCCAGCATTTGTACTATAGGTACCAAGAGTAGTCAAAACTATTAAAAAGGCAAGTTATTATATTGGAGGCTACTGTTTTCTTTATTTCTCAAACATCTTTCTTCCATTCATCAGCACTTCAGCAGCTATCCTGGTGAATTCTTTTTGCTAATTCTTTCCAAGATGCTGACAACTAAACTGTTAGCAGGCACTAGCTCAACCCTCTCCTGCCACCCACTAATTATTCTCATCTCTTCCCTAAATGTTAGTTCCCTATTCTTCCACCCTAGAGCTAGACCTCTGGAGGCTGAGGCTGGGAAAATACTGAATTTCTCTTATTTTTCACTTCTTAGGAGGGAATGATTATGGCGTATACTTGCAGTGCCATTAGAAGCATTGGCAATACCTGATCTTTTTGATAATTTAAGGCTTAGAATCATCAAAAGTTCCAGGTTCACATCTTTCGAAAATGGACGTAATGGAGGAAATTCTAAGTGTAGTACAATACTGAACTTCCTTTTATCCTTCCTTGACAGTGTTTCTTTTTTTTGAGTTGCAGTCTCGCTCTGTCACCCAGGCTGGAGTGCAGTGGCACAATCTTGGCTTACTACAGCCTCTGCCTACTGGGCTCAAGCGATTTTCCTACAGGTGCCTGCCACCACGCCCACTACCTTCCGTGTCATACTAAGAGAAAACTGATCTAATCTCCCTTTCTAGTACAGCCAGTCTTGCAATTCTGGTTCACATGTTCTCAGAAAGGAGAGACTATAATGAGATGGTGGGTAATCTTTTAGCATTCCTAGATCCCTTTTTCTCTAGAAGAATTCTAAGGATGTTGATAAATGTTATATAGTAAGTATTTTCTCCCTCCAGAGATATCCAGCAGGAAAGTCCTTAGAGGCATCTGATTTGAGGGAAAATCCACAATTGCGCCATTATATTTCTAATGTTTGTCAGCAATCTTCATAACATCATGAAGATGGAAAGCTTTCCATAATCCTTTGTCACACATTTTTTTCTCCTTTCATAGTTATTTTGGGCTCAATAAAAGTAGTGAGATTAGTACAAAGTGGGAGAAACTCATTTACTCTTCTCCATCTCCTACTATTTCAACTCCCCTTGAAATTAATATCCAAACATTATGACAAATGAAGTTAAGTCGGAATAGAAGACATATATTTCCTTTTTTTGGAGTTTCTTAGAAGTGGTTAGCTCAGTACACGGTGCAGACCGGTGTAATAAGGCTGTGGGTTTTGCTTGATTGTGAATAATTGCAGTAATCCAGTAGGTTTGCAGAAATGCATAGAAAATTTACAAACAACATCCCATTTCCTCTTGAAAATGGCAAATCAAAGCAATGATACAAAATATCCCACATGAAAAGTTTTAGGTGTATTCACTTCACCTTTCTCCAACCTTCTCACCATAGGTCCTGGTCAACAAATAGATTTGGACTCCTGCTTTCCCTTATTCTGGTCTAAAGGCACAATGAGATGCCTTTTTGGAGATGAATCAGCTTACATCCTTTTGCTTGTTTGGTGTCCTATAAGGAAAGTGCTCATCTGAATGTCTTCTGTGCAGTGCTCACTGCTACTTAAATGACCTCTCATCTGGTTTGAGGGGGTTGTGTGGCTGGTGACTGAGCTCCAATGACTAGAAGAGTCCAAAGACCCTGACTCCTAGGAAAGTGTGGGAGTCAAGTCCATTCTAATTCAGACCGTTTGGAAGGCTCTACTCTGGCTGGGGATCATGCTAGGTGTGGTTTCTGCTTTGGTCAGAGTAGCATGGTGGACTTTCTTTGGTTCAGTACCTCTCACCTCTGGCCCCACTAGGCTGTATGCCTGGGTGGCCAGCCCTGGCTGGGGTGCTGCGTCAGTTGACAGTGTCCGCTGGCTGCGTGAGGCACTATTTGCTGTGGAGCGAGTGGAGGAAGAACCAGAGCGTGAGCTCCGAGAGCCTGAGGAAGAGGAGCTGGGTTTCACAAGGCGGGCTTTCGGAGCTTCAGCATCTTCTCTAAAAAGAAAAAACAGCGAAGATAAACTTTAATACTGGCAGGTCTGTGATTGCTTCCACTGTGGGTGCTTCCTTCTGAGGTTTCCCAATACATTCCTCAAGCTGTAAGCCTCGGATAATACCATTGGTAAGGCAGCCATTTAGGGACATAGGTACTTTCTCGTTTCTTAAGACTTAATGCTTGGCTCATGCAAATGTGTATTTTGTTAGCCCACTGGTCAGCTCTATTGTACTGGGAGGATAGAATCTTATCATTGAGATGGCCTAGATAGCACTCCCCCTGATTTGGAGTTTGTCTGCATAAACCTTTTCATGACCCATAGGCTGGCTATGCCCATTCTTCATTGTATGCCTGTTATGAGTAGAAGTCAATCAGAAGTAATGTAAGTTGAACTGTTTTATGTACATACAGGTTTTTTTTGTTTTGTTTTGAGACAGAGCCTCGCTCTTCCGCCCAGGCTGGAGTGCAGTGGTACGATCTTGACTCACTTCAACAACCTCTGCTTCCCGGGTTCAGGAGATTCTCCTGCTTTGGAGAATTGCTTGAACCCAGGAGGCGGAGGTTGCAATGAGCCGAGATCGTGCCACTGCACTCCAGCCTGCCGCCTGGTGACAGAACGAGACTCTGTCTTAAAAAAAAAAAAAAAAAAAAGGGATTCTCCTGTCTCAGCGTGTGCTACCATCCCTGGCTATTTTTTTTTTACTTTTGTAGAGATGGAGTCTAACTGTGTTGACCAGGCAGGTTTCAAACTCCTGGACTCAAGTAATCCTCCCACCTCTCAGCCTCCCAAAGTGCTAAGATAACAGGCATGAGCTACCACTCCAGCCTAAATTGAGCCTTTTTTTTTTTTTTTTTTTTGAGACGGAGTTTCGCTCTTGTTACCCAGGCTGGAGTGCAATGGTGCGATCTCAGCTCACCGCAACCTCCGCCTCCTGGGCTCAGGCAATTCTCCTGCCTCAGCCTCCTAAGTAGCTGGGATTACAGGCACGCGCCACCGTGCCCAGCTAGTTTTTTGTATTTTTAGTAGAGACGGGGTTTCACCATGTTGACCAGGATGGTCTCGATCTCTTGACCTTGTGATCCACCCGCCTCGGCCTCCCAAAGTGCTGGGATTACAGGCTTGAGCCACCGCGCCCGGCTTTTTTTTTTTTTTTTTTTTTTTTTTTTGAGACGGAGTTTCACTCTTGTTACCCAGGCTGGAGTG
This sequence comes from Saimiri boliviensis, assembly GCF_048565385.1. Lineage (NCBI taxonomy): Eukaryota > Metazoa > Chordata > Mammalia > Primates > Cebidae > Saimiri > Saimiri boliviensis. The sequence goes on from NC_133454.1 coordinate 58,634,487, forward strand.
CAATGGCGAGATCTCGGCTCACCGCAACCTCCGCCTCCTGGGCTCAGGCAATTCTCCTGCCTCAGCCTCCTGAGTAGCTGGGATTACAGGCATGCGCCACCATGCCCAGCTAGTTTTTTGTATTTTTAGTATCTTTTAAGTGTTTACTGAAGATAAGATAGTTTCACAATAAAGTCCAGGTAGACTACACCCTCTGTCCTTAGGCTGGAACTTTCTATCTACCAGGATATTCCTTTTAACGGATTTATTATTAAGACAAAACTAGGGGCCGGGCGCGGTGGCTCAAGCCTGTAATCCCAGCACTTTGGGAGGCCAAGGCGGGTGGATCACGAGGTCGAGAGATCGAGACCATCCTGGTCAACATGGTGAAACCCCGTGTCTACTAAAAATACAAAAAAAAAATTAGCTGGGCATGGTGGCGCGTGCCTGGAATCCCAGCTACTCGGGAGGCTGAGGCAGGAGAATTGCCTGAACCCAGGAGGCGGAGGTTGCGGTGAGCCGAGATCGCGCCATTGCACTCCAGCCTGGGTAACAAGAGCGAAACTCCGTTTCAAAAAAAAAAAAAAGACAAAACTGGGAACATTTATGTTGACTGGTCACTATAGTACTGGCTTTAAAACAGAAGCCTAGTAAAAGTGGGGATTTGAGAGGCTTACCGAATTTCATTAGGTCTCTCTTCTTCCTCATATCTCTCTTTGTCTTTCCTTTGGATTAGCAGCCACACCAAGAGGACAATCAGCAGGGCTCCAGCCACTATGCCTGTCACCGCTCCCACAACCATGCCGATGCTTTGTACATCTATTTTCTCAGAAGCAAAAGCACAAGTAAAACCAAACATAAGCTAGGAAATACATGAACTCAAAAAACATAAGCTTTGGACAGGATGTGTATTTCCAGGTCTTTATCATAATCTTCCTGAGCAGTACTGCATTACCCTCTCTTATTGCTGTATTTGCAGTTGTAGTTTCTGAATCACAGACTTCACCAGCAAGTGGCCAGGTGTCAGCGAATAAGTCTGGGTGGGTTCGGATGATAAAACTGGGCTGGGAGAGTAATTATATCATGTCTGAAGATTTGTTAGCCTTAACAGGATAACATTTGGGCATTCTTCTGGCTCTGCCGACTTCCCTGTTTTAACAACTCCCTTCTCCCACCAGTCATATAAAAGAATGCAAAAAAAGCCGGGCGCGGTGGCTCAAGCTGTAATCCCAGCACTTTGGGAGGCCGAGGCGGGTGGATCACGAGGTCAAGAGATCGAGACCGTCCTGGCCAATATGGTGAAACCCCGTCTCTACTAAAAATACAAAAATTAGCTGGGCATGGTGGCGCATGCCAGTAATCCCAGCTATTCAGGAGGCTGAGGCAGGAGAATTGCCTGAACCTAGGAGGCGGAGGTTTCGGTGAGCCTAGATCGCGCCATTGCACTCCAGCCTGGGTAACAAGAGCGAAACTCCGTCTCAAAAAAAAAAAAAAAAAAAATTTGGCCAGGCACAGTGCCTCAGGCTTGTAATCCTAGCACTTTGGACTTTGGGAGGCTGACGTTGGTGGATCACTTGAGGTCAGGAGGTCGAGACCAGCCTGGCTGACATGGGGAACCTCATCCCTAATAAAAATACAAAAATTATCGGGGCATGGTGGCGCACGCCTGTAATCCCAGCTACTTGGGAGGTTGAGGCATGAGAATTGCTTGAACCAGGAGGCAGAGGTTGTAGTGAGCTGAGATCACGCCTCTTCACTCCAGCCTGGGTGACGGAGCAAGAAAAAAATTTTTTCAATTTGAGTAGAATAAAAATTGATTTTTAAAAAGGAATATAACCTATAATTTTAGACTGTGGAATTTGACCATGGATCCTAGAAATTTAGAAGTTAGGGTAAATATGATTTACAGTTTAGTAATACATGTTCTTTCATATACTAAATATTTAAGTGCCTACCTGAGCCAGGCACAGTTGTAGGCACTGCTGAAGATAGGCAGGTTTTCTACTTTTGTTGAGTTTACATTCCAGAAGAGGAAAACATAATAAACAAGTAAAGATAATTTCAGATAATGGATAAATTCTATGAAGGCCACATTGGAGGAGTGAATTTTAGAGGGATAATGGAGGGATACCACTTAAGTTTGCGTGATCAAGACTTTGAGGAGGTGACATTTCAGTTGAGGCATACATGATATAAAGGATGATCTTGTGATTAGGAACAGAGCATTCCAGGCAGAAGGAAGAGCAAGTGTAATTAATGTGAGTGTGTCTGGAGCATAGTGAGCAAGGGAGAGTAAAGGGAGATGAGGTCACAGAGATGGGAAGGGACCAGCCCAGGTAGGCCATGGCAAGAATTTTAATGTGAGCGCAATAAAAGAGTAACAATGCAAATTATATCTGAGACCCTGCACCATGCTGCTCTAGGGAAAACAACTTGTGGAAGGGTAGGAAACAAAGCAGGGACCCTGGTTAGGAGGCTTCCAATAGTGCACGCTAGAGATGATGATGGATTAGGCTAGGATGAAAGTAATGTATATAGAAACAAGTACATGGCTATTGCCTGTATTTTGGAAGTATAATCAACAGAATTTGCTATTGATTTTTTTTTTTGGAGACAGAGTTTCCCTCTTGTCGCTCGGGCTGGAGTGCAATGGCATGATCTCGGCTCATTGCAACCTTCACCTCCTGGGTTCAAGTGATTCTCTTGCCTCAGCTTCCTGAGCAGCTGGGATTATAGGTGCGCACCACCACCCCCTCCACTCCCCTGCTAATTATTCTATTTTTAGTAGAGACGGGGTTTCACCATGTTGACCAGGCTAGTCTCAAACTTCTGACCTCAGGTGATCTGCCCAGCTCAGCCTCCCAGAGTGCTCGGGTTATAGGCGTGAGCCACTGTGCCTGGCCAGAAACAGGTTCTTAATCATGATACTGGTTATACAGGTATCTTCACTTTTGAAAATCTATCAAGTTGTACACTTAACCTTCTTCTTTGTATATGCCTTACTTTAATGTATTTACCCCTCAGAAATCTATAAAGCTAATTGTGCTACCAATTTAGTCAAAATGTAAAACCATCTGTTTCCCCATAACCTTTCTAAAATTGTTTCTACAGTTTTTATATTTGCTATACTGATAGCTTAAAATAAAAAGGGTGTTTTTATTTTCTCAATCTAATGGGGAATAAAGGATTTGGGGCCACCTCTTTATGTTTATTGACCATTTTTTATTTCTTTTCCTGAGAACTGCCTGTTATGTTTTTAAGAAAAAGTATCTCCTGAAATACCACAGGGAAACAAACAAACAAACAAAAAGTATCTGATAACTTGGAAATAGACAAAAGAAGTACAGAGCTTGGCAATTTACAACTCTGAAAGGGCAACGTGTAGAGACCTCTGTCTATTAGAGATGGAAATAATTCCTCTACCAGTTAAATGGATGACCCCAGGAATTATAGTCTGTGACTTTGTAGCTCAACGTCTAATCCAGTAATCTGTTAATAGTAATAGCTAATGTTACTGAACACCTACCATGTGTCAAGCCCTGTTTCTAGGCTTCACTGGTGTTGGGTGATCTGTCTCTGAGATGGCTCATTCACATGTCTGTTGGCTGGAGGCCTCAGTTCCTCACTACATGGGCCTCTGATACAAGGCTCTTAACAAAGCAGCTGGCCACCCATAAAGTGAGTGATGTAAGAGAGAGAGAGGATCTGAGTGATCTGAGATCTAAGAAAGAGAGCTGCAATGCTTTCGCAGATGCGACGTACCATCACTTCTGTATTATATTCATCAGAAGTGAGTCACTAAGTTCAGATCACACTGAAAGAGAGGAGAATGAAGGTGTACCTCTTTTTTTTCTTTTATCGAGGCGGAATTTTGCTCTTGTTGCCCAGACTGGAGTGCAGTGGTGCGATCTCAGCTCACTGCAACCTCCGCCTCCCAGGTTCAAGTGATTCTTCTGCCTCAGCCTCCCAAGTAGCTGGAATTATAGGGATGTGCCACCACACCCAGCTAATTTTCTCTTTTTAGTAGCGATGGGTTTTCACCATGTTGGTCAGGCTGGTCTCAAACTCCTGACCTTAAGTGATCTACCTGCCTCAGCCTCTGAAAGTGTTGGGATTACAGGTGTGAGCCACTGCGCCTGGCTGAAGGTATACTCTTGAAGGGAGAAGTAGCAAATAATTACGTGGACATATTTTTAAATCCACCAGAGTGCAAAGTCTAATAAGCAAAGTATATAAATACGTAATAAAGAACTCTTTCAAATCAGTGAGAAAACAGCTAAACCAAAATGGGCACAGAATGTTGAAGTATAACTTTGAAAAAAGTAAAATATTCTTGGAGACTTTGTTCATTAAAAAATTAAAAAAAAAAAGAAAAAAGTAAAATATTGATTCTGACAAAGGTTTTACTTAATTATTACTTAATAAAAGGGCACTTGGCATAATGGCTCATGCCTGTAATCCCAGCACCTTGGGAAGCTGAGGCAGGTGGATCACCTGAGGTCAGGTGTTCAAGACCAGCCTGGTCAACAGGTGAAACTCCATCTCTACTAAAAATACAAAAATTAGCCAGGTGTAGTGGTGCATACTTGTAATCCCAGCTACTCATGAGGCTGAGGCAGGAGAATTGCTTGAACTTGGGAGGCAGAGGTTGAAGTGAGCTGAGATTGTGCCATTGCACTCCAGCCTGGGTGACAGAGTGAGACTCTGTCTTAAAAATAAATAAAAATAAGGGGGCTAGAAAAATGTTAAAAGTTGTCCAAAGAGCATTTGAGAAATTAGAGACAATTTAACAAAGATGTTGTGGAGACAATTTAATGAACATCTGTGAAAGATTAACATCTGGATCCAGCCTCCTTTTGTCTTTTAAATTGGTTTATCCTATCTTTTTTCATCACTCAATCTCTAGATTATAAGCCTGGTATACTATTTATTACATCAAATAAATATTAACACTTCAAGCATGGCTTGTGGATGTAGGATTCGGTTCAAAAGTCTAAAGTTGCTAAATTGAGGAGAAATAAAAATAGCTAATGTTATTGAACACACACTATATGTCAAGCCCTGTTCCTAGGCAGTTGTAAGTAAATGTGTTTATTTACCAACTTTTCAGAAAAATGAAGAGGCTGGGCGCCATTGCTCAAGCCTGTAATCCTAGCACTCTGAGAGGCAGAGGACAGATTGCCTAAGTCCAGGAGTTCGAGACCATCCTGGCCGACATGGTGAAACCCTTTCTCTACAAAAATACAGAAATCAGCCAGGCGTGGTAGCATGTGCCTGTAATCCCAGCTGCTTGGGAGGCTGACACAGCACAATCGCTTGAAGCTGGGAGGCAGAGGCTGCAGTGAGCCAAGATTGTGCCACTGTACTCCAGCCTAGGTGACAGAACAAGACCGTGTCTCCAAAAAAAAAAAAAAAAAAAAAAAAAAGGAAAAAAGGAAAAACTCTGAGACAATTAACTATTACACTTCTTTATAGATTGGGAAACATGCCTCAGGTACTACAGAGTTAGTGGTAGCTGTGATTGCAATCCAGGCAGTTATCTGACTCCACAGCTAATGCTCTTAGTCACCTGCTACTGTCGCTAATCTGTACTTGAAGCAAATCTAATGCTTGATTATAACACGTGTGCGTGCACATGCACAAGCACATATGTACTCAACAAATACTCTGTGGAGGGGAGAGATCTCATCTCCTTGCCTAGAATGGTAGGTGGCATATAACTAGCTTGGTGGTTTTGTTTGTTTTTGTTTTTAGGAATGGTGTTTATTTAGTACTCTCCTGGATATAGTAAATATCTTTAGGGGGCTGGCTAATTCACACATGTGTAAATACAGAGTCAATTGTTTTCTTTCTTTTTTTTTTTTTTTTTTAAGAGGTAGTCTCGCTCTGTCGCCAAGGCTGGAGGGCAGTGGTGCAATCTCAGCTCACTGCAGCCTCCCAATTTCAGTGGATTCTTCTGCCTCAGCATCCTGAGTAGCTGAGATTACAGGCACCCACCACCACGCCCGGGGAATTTTTGTTATTTTAGTAGAAACAGGGTTTCACCATGTTGGCCAGGCTGGTCTTAAACTCCTGACATCAAGTGATCGGCCCACCTTGGCCTCCTAAAGTGCTGGGATTCCAGGCATGAGCCACTATGCCCAGCCAGTCAGTTGTTGAGTGGTCCTTGCAACTAAATTTATTTTGGTGATAGCCATATCCTTCTAGAAATAAAGATTTTGACCTTAACCTTACTCTTACTCATGATTAGAATGTCTTACATTGACCCAGAATGCAAAAACAAGTAAAAAAAAAGAAACAAAAACTCCTTTGGATGCTTACACTGTACAGTTACCCGTACCACACAGCTCTCCTTCCCAGCTTCATTGCCGGCTGTGCACTGGTAGAGTCCGGAGGAGGACATGGTAAGATTCTGCAGCAGAACTCTCCCAGGGTTGTTGTAGTCTGCACAAGCAGAAAGAGTGACTGTAAATTCCTTTAGTGATGGTATCTATATTTCTTGTTGATTGTATCACTGACTTGAGATTCTCGTACTATTTGATAAGGATGAAATGATGGAAAATATACCCTTTGGGAACATGAGAAGAAAGGTAAACATTCTTTTAAGGTGTAGCACATCCTCAAAAGTTAGAAAGGTTATGAACATTTAAGGGATACTAAACATATTTAGATACAGTGGATTTATGTAGTACATTTTTCTAGTCTCTTTTACGACTTTTACATGTCATTTGAGGAAAGAAAAGACAGATTTTCTGTCCTAGTTAATGGATTTTAAAAATGGAAGTTCAGTAGGTTCAGCAGGGTATTTCAGGTCACATAGTGAGTTGCTGACAAAGCCGATTTAGAACTTGTGGATAGAGCACCATCTTGTTGGCTCTGGGTTGGTGAGAAGATGACTTACCAATCCTAGATTTGGGAGGCAGACGTTCGTCCTCTCCCTCCTTCTCCCGGATTCGCTGCCAGTAATACACAATGGGCTCTGTGCCAGAGGATGACTCACACTGCAAAGTCAGGTCACTTCCTTCTGTCAGCTCTCCTTCCATCTCGCACTTGGGCTTGGATGGTCTCACTGGCAACAACAACAACAAGCAAAGTGTAATGATTCAAAGATCCCCAAACACCAGATTCAATAGAAAAACTGTGTCCTATTGTGTTGTTTCTCCAGCCATCCGTTTTGGTCATCTTTTGAGTGGGGATTAATGTAGCCTTGCTTTACATTACCCCCAGAAAAACATCCACCTCCATATCCTAAGCACACATACCCCCAGTTCCAGCTGCTATCAGTGGTGCTGTTGTAATTTTGGGGGGCTACCTCAGAAACTCCCTCATTACTTCTCAAAGAAGACACATTATTATTGGACATTTTAGGAAAGTTGAGCAAGGTTTTACTGATACTGAAACAAGTGTATTAATTTAGAAGCAATTAAGTAGAACTTAGCAGCTCTTGCTGTCAAAAAACAGAACTGAATTTGAAATCTGAGAGACTTAAATATGAAGATCCCAGTTAAATATTAGAGAATATTTACATTTTGTAATGGACAACTATGGAAAATTGCTCATATTTTCATTTTTTATTATGGCTATAATACAGAATACAGATTTTTTTTTTCTTTTTTGAGATGGAGTCTCGTTCTGTCGCCTAGGCTGCAACCTCCACCTCCCAGGTTCAAGCTATTCTCTTGCTTCAGCCTCCTGAGTTGCTGGGATTACAGGTGCGCACCACCATACCCTGCTAATTTTTGTATTTTTAGTAGAGACGGGGTTGGTCAGGCTGGTCTCAAACTCCTGATCATGCCTGGCTAATTTTTGTATTTTTAGTAGAGACCATGTTGGTCAGGCTGGTCTTAAACTCCTGACCTCATGATCCGCCTGCCTCGGCCTCCCAAAGTGCCGGGATTACAGGTGTGAGCCACCATGCCTGGCCAAGATACTCATTTCTTCCCAGGGAACTGGATGAGGTGACCTCTGAATGTATAATACAAAGTACTGAACATACAGTTTTGTGTCACCATGATGCATATGGCTATCACTCATAGATACCTCAGAAATAAGGTGTAGACATTCACCTTGGCATCCTATCTTACCTAAGACTTTTAAGATGACATGGCTCCACACGTAGCGCCCTGAATTCTTAACCTTGCAAGTGTACCGACCCTCATCACTGGGCTTCAGAGGTTCAATCTGCAAGGAGGCGTCTCCTGCCAGGAAATTGGAAGCAAAGGCCACTCGGCCTTTCTGTTCCTCAGTCAAGTTATTGTAGACGTGATGACTGGAGTAAGTGATCACCTGTGGGATAGACCGAGGCAGAGTCAAGCAGCGTAACTCTCAGCCTGCCTTTCCTGATGGTGTCAAGAAGAGGAAAGGGAGTACTCCCAGTAGCACAAAGTGGTCAAGCCTGGGGCTAAGAGTCCAGGAGACCTCTGTTCTGCATAAAAGTACAGTACATTTTGCCTCGGCCTTGTTTGTCCTTACAAAAATAGTAACACTTTATATTTGTGTAGGATTTTGTTATAAAGTATTAATTATTAAATGCGCAGAACCAGTCCGTCTTATAGGTAAGGAATTTTGAGTTACATACTGAAGGTCATATAGCTAAGTCAAGAAAAGGAGGAAAATGTGCAAGTGTAGAACTACACATACATTAAGCATAGACTTGCGAGAGGAAAATAAACCTCAGGACTCCCGGATCACTAAGCCAAAGAGAAGGTCAAGCTTGGAACTGTGTCCTGCAAACCTGCCTTCCATTCTATTCCTGAATAAAATAGCTACAAAGATAGAAAAGCTACAGTCGTCCCTCATAATTTGCCCACAAGGAAATTGCTTGTGAACAAAGGACAGACAGAACTCAAAGTTACCCCTCTGCACTCATGAGACAAATGCATATCTGATTTCTTCCTTTGCCTATTTCACTAAGCTGGACTAAGGCATACATGATTTATTCCTGTAAATTGGGTATTCCGTGAAAGCCTAATCAGAATCTCGAAAGAATGCAACCAGTTGTCTCTTATCTCCCGAAGACCTGGAAGCCCCTCCCTGATTCAGGTTTTCCCACCTTTCCAGACCGAGCCAATGTACATCTTACATATATTGATTGATGTCTCATGCCTCCTTGAAATGTAGAAAACTAAACTGTGTCCTGACCACCTTGGGGATATTCCCTCAGGACCTCCTGAGGCTGTGTCAGGGTGCATCCTTAACCTTGGCAAAATATACTTTCTAAATTGAGACCGGTTTCAGATACCTTTTGGTTTGTAGATTATTTGTGAAAGGGCACACAATAAGAGGTAGTTGACTCCAAGGAGAATAGAGAGAATGGAAGATAAAGATGGGGAGGAGACTCATCTTTCTCCTGCATACTCCTTTCTTTTTTTTCTTCTTGAGACAGAGTCTTGCTCTGTCACCTAGGCTGGAGTGCAGTGGTGTGATCTTGGTTCACTGCAACCTCCACTTGTCTGGTTCAAGCCGGTCTCCTGCCTCAGCCTCTGAGTAGCTGGGATTACAGGCGCCTGAATAGCACACCTAGCTAATTTTTTGTGTTTTTAGTATAGACAGGGTTTCGCCACGTTGGCCAGGCTGGTCCCGAACTTCTGGGATTACAGGTGTGAGCCACAGCGCCTGGCAAACCTCTTCTTTGCTTCAAGTAATTTATAATCCAGTGAGATTAACAGGAAAGACATAACAGAGAAAAAGAAACGATTTATTTGAAATAATATCAAGGAAGTGTCCCAGAAAAGTTGGTGGCATTTGAGCTAGGCTTTGAGAGGCAAGGAGAAAAGGCCTGAAGGGAGCATTCCAGATACACAGAAGGGCACTAAAAAAGGCATGCAAGCATATAGGCATCTCCCAGGCACATTTCAGCTGCAGCTGTTCCAAATTGTTTCACTCTACTTAAGCCCTTAACCCTGCCCTCAATCACGTGATGCTCTAAAGCTCCTCAGTTCCTTTCCTGAGAATGTTCAAAGCTATCCAATGAAATGTCCATCAATTCTTTTCATTTATCAAAACTCTTCAGTATAATCATTCACTTTTAACACCTTTCTGAGAAAAATATGTTTTCTTCTTTGCATATTCTTTTTATTCAGCAAATGTTAGCTTGTGTCAGTACCATGGCCATCGCTTAGAAAATAAGCAGGAAGGACACTTCCTACACTGAACTTCTTAGGGTGTTGGGGGTTGTGGGGGAGGAAATGGAAGAGTAACAGGGAAGAGGATATAAAATACTCTACCTTGATGTTAAATAATATACTTAAAATATTTTCATTCAATATTACCCTTACATTTCAAACACTAAACTCTACCAACCACTTTTTTTTTGTGACAGTCTCACTCTGTCTTCCATGGCTGGAGTTTAGTGGCATGATCTTGGCTCACTTCAACCCTCGCCTCCTGGGTTCAAGTGATTCTCTGGCTTCAGCCCCTTGAGTAACTGAGATTACAGTCCTGCACCACCACACCTGGCTAATTTTTGTATTTTTAGTAGGGATGGGGTTTCGCCAGGTTGTGCAGACTTGTCTCAATTCCTGACTTCAAGTGATCTGTCAAAGTGTTGGGATTACGGGTGTGAGCCACTGTGCCCATCCCGTATTTCTATTCCTAACACATTTTTGAGCTCCAGTTTTATATTTCCAGCTGTCCGGCTGTATGTTATTGTTCTCTTTAATGTATTCTGCATACTGCAACTGCTGTCAGGTAATTATTTTTTTTGTAGAGACAAGGTCCCAATCTGTTGCCTAGGTTGGAGTGCTGTGGCACCATCGTAGTTCACTGTAGCCTCAACCTCCTGGGCTCACGGGATTCTCCCGCCACAGCCTTCCACATAGCTGGGACTATAGGCATGACCCACCATGCCTGGCCCCAAGTTAATTTTAATGTAAAATTCACATGAGCTCTTTTCCAGCTCAGAAACTTTTTTTTTTTTTTTTTTTTTTTGAGACGGAGTTTCCCTCTTGTTACCCAGGCTGGAGTGCAATGGCGCGATCTAGGCTCACCGCAACCTCCGCCTCCTGGGTTCAGGCAATTCTCCTGCCTCAGCCTCCCGAGTAGCTGGGATTCCAGGCACGCGCCACCATGCCCAGCTAATTTTTTGTATTTTTAGTAGAGACGGGGTTTCACCATGTTGACCAGGATGGTCTTGATCTCTTGACCTCGTGATCCACCCGCCTTGGCCTCCCAAAGTGCTGGGATTACAGGCTTGAGCCATCGCGCCCGGCCTCCAGCTCAGAAACTTTTAATGGCTCCCCACCACCTCTGAATGATGACCAGACAGCCTAGGAGTCTCAAAGTAGCCTCTACATTATCTTCTCAATCTCATTCCTTGTTTAGTCCACTTCACATACCTGGGTGAAATAAGACTACATTATTTCCCTTTCTCTAATATTAGAGTTATGCTTTATTTGTGCTCCTGTGCCGTGGCTCACTGCATTTTCCTACTGAGAAACCCCATTTTGTGTGTGTGTGTGATGGAGTCTCAATTTTTTTTTGGGGGAGACTGAGTCTCTTTCTGTCACCAGGCTGGACTGCAGTGGTGCAATCTGGGCTGACTGCCACCTCCGTCTCCCGGGTTCAAGCAATTCCCCTGCCTTAGCCTCCCAAGTAACTGGGACTACAGGTGTGCACCACCATGCTCAGCTAGTTTTTTGTATATATATATATTTTTTGAGACGGAGTTTTGCTCTTGTTACCCAGGCTGGAGTGCAATGGCGCGATCTCGGCTCACCACAACCTCCGCCTCCTGGGTTCAGGCAATTCTCCTGCCTCAGCCTCCTGAGTAGCTGGGATTACAGGCACGCACCACCATGCCCAGCTGATTTTTTTGTATTTTTAGTAGAGACGGGGTTTCACCATGTTGACCAGGATGGTCTCGATCTCTTGACCTTGTGATCCACCCGCCTCGGCCTCCCAAAGTGCGGAGATTACAGGCTTGAGCCACCGCGCCCGGCCTAGATTTTTGTATTTTTAGTAGAGATGGAGGTTTCACCAGGTTGGCCGGGATGGTCTCAATCTCTTGACTTCGTGATCTGCCTGCCTCGGCCTCTCAGAGTACTGCGATTACAGGCATGAGCCACCGTACCAGGCCGATGAAATCTCACTTTGTCACCCAGGCTGGAATGTGCAATGGTGTGGTCTTGGCTCACTGCAGCCTCCGCCTACCTGGTTCAAGTGATTCTCCCGCCTCAGTCTCCCAAGTACCTGGTATTATAGGTGTGTGCTACCACACTTGGCTAATTTTTGTATTTTTAGTAGAGATTGGGTTTCGCTATGTTGGCCAGGCTGTTCTGAAACTCCTGATCTGCCGGCCTCGGCTTCCCAAAGTACTAGAATCACAGACCTGGGCAATTTTCTTGTTTTTTTATTTTTTAGAGATGAGATTTCATCATGTTGTCCAGGATGGTCTCGATCTCCTGACCTTGTGATCCACCCCTCCTCGGCCTCCCAAACTGCTGGGATTACAGGTGTGAGCCACCATGCCTGGCCAATTTTTTTATTTTTAATAGATATGGGGTCCCCTTCTGTTGCCCAGGCTGGTAGGATAACTTTTTTAAGTAACAAGGTTTTTTTTTTTGTTGTTGTTGTTGACACGGAGTTTCACCCTTGTTACCCAGGCTGGAGTGCAATGGCGCGATCTCGGCTCACCGCAACCTCCGCCTCCTGGGCTCAGGCAATTCTCCTGCCTCAGCCTCCTGAGTAGCTGGGATTACAGGCACGTGCCACCATGCCCAGCTAATTTTTTGCACTTTTAGTAGAGACGGGGTTTCACCATGTTGACAAGGATGGTCTCGATCTCTCAACCTCGTGATCCACCCGCCTCGGCCTCCCAAAGTGCTGGGATTACAGGCTTGAGCCACCGCGCCCGGCAATATTCCATGCTGATGGGAAATTCCATCTTTTTTTTTGAGACGGAGTTTCGCCCTTGTTACCCAGGCTGGAGTGCAATGGCGCGATCTCGGCTCACCGAAACCTCCGCCTCCTGGGTTCAGGCAATTCTCCTGCCTCAGCCTCCTGAGTAGCTGGGATTACAGGCACGCGCCACCATGCCCAGCTAATGTTTTGTATTTTTAGTAGAGACGGGGTTTCACCATGTTGACCAGGATGGTCTCGATCTCTCGACCTCGTGATCCACCCGCCTCGGCCTCCCAAAGTGCTGGGATTACAGGCTTGAGCCACCGCGCCCGGCTATAGGATAACTTTTTTAAAGAAAAGGCAAAACTATGACTCTCATATAGATAGAAAATAAATGTCAAGTGTTTTCTTTCACTTAATGATAGAATCAGTAAGGTGTTATAACCAGTTTAAATGAAAATTAGGACTGCAAGAGATTTAGATTCTCCTTGGGACAAAATTCATTCACATCTTTATGACCAAGATTGATTTGCACTGCTATGGATCAGAAACATGGGCATCTCTATCAGCCATCCACAAGTAAATTTGTATTTCTGTGGAAATTAATATATGAGAAAAATGAGACCCTAACTCATTTTCAGAAAACTTGAACTCGGGCTGGGTGCGGTGGCTCACGCCTGTAATCCCAGCACTTTGGGAGGCCGAGGTGGGTGGATCACAAGGTCAAAAGATCGAGACCATTCTGGTCAACATGGTGAAACTCCGTCTCTACTAAAAATACAGAAAATTAGCCGGGCATGGCGGTGCGTGCCTGTAATCCCAGCTACTCAGGAGGCCAAGGCAGGAGAATTGCCTGAACCCAGGAGGTGGAGGTTGCCGTGAGCCAAGATCGTGCCATTGCACTCCAGCCTGGGTAACAAGAGCGAAACTCTGTCACCAAAAAAAAAAAAAGAAAAGAAAAGTTGAACTCGAAAGCTTTTAGACTCTAAAAGGTGAAGAACCTTGCCCAAGTTGAATTTCAGAGCTCACACTGAAGCCCAGGATTTCTGAAGGTAAATCCCTATCCTTCCTCCCTTCCCCATAACATGCAGCTTTCCTCCCTCCCCTCTCCACGACATTCAGCTTCTATTGAAAATAATGCAGCTGGGCAAGGTGGCTCAAGCCTGTAACCCCAGCACTTTGGGAGGCTGAAGCAGGTGGATCAACTGAGGTCCAGAGTTCAAGACCAGCTAGCCAACATGGCAAAATCCCCTCTCTACTAGAAAATACAAAAATTAGCCAGGCGTGGTAGCAGGCACCTGTAATCCTAGCTTCTCTGGAGGATGAGGGAGGGAGAATTGCTTGAACCCGAGAGACAGAGGTTGCACTGAGCTGAGATCCTGCCACTGCACTCCAGCCTAGGTGACAGAGCAAGACTCTATCTTAAAAAAATAAAATAAAAATCCATCAACACAATGCAGTGCACTCAATCAGGATTTTTGTCTTTATTTAACAAATGTACATGGCATGTACTTTTTGCTAGATACTCTTCTTCGTATTTTATTAACTCCTTGCAACAAATTATTAACTCCTTGCACTAAAAAAGTCAGCATGGTGCAGTTACAGTTTAAAACAAGATTAAGGCGGGGTGCAGTGGCTCACACCCATAATCCCAGGACTTTTGGAGGCTGAGATGTGCAGATCGCTTGAGCTCAGGAGTTTGAGACCAGCCTTGGCAACATGGCAAAACCCTGGTGTAAAAAAATACAAAAGTTAGCCTGAAATGATGGTAGGTGCCTGTAGTCTCAACTTCTCAAGAGGCTGATGTTGGAAGGATTACTTGAGCGTGAGAGATGAGGTTGCAGTGAGCCAAGATTGTACCACTGCACTGTACTCCAGCTTAGCAACAGAGAGAGATCCAGTCTCAAATAATAGGAAAAAAAAAAAAGGTTAAGGTGGTGAGTTTCCAATAAAATACTTAAGATTTCAGGCCATCCTTTTGTTTAATAAATATTTGCTGAGTGCCTCTATGAGGTAAGTACACATACCTTAATTTGAAACTAGGGCAGCTGCAGTGTAATCCTGCTAGCATGGGAATAGTTCTGGCGCCTCTTATAATCATGGTAAACATCACTAATTATAACTGTACGTTTCCACTGGGGACTGTGCATCCCAGGGAGGAGTTTTTAGGGCCAGGGAGACGTTTCTATGCTATTGTTTGTTTGTTTGATTTTGAGAGGGAATCTTACCCAGGCTGGAATGCAGTGACACAATCTTTGCTCACTGGAACCTTTGCCTCCTGAGTTGCTGGGACTACAGGCATGCACCACCATGCCTGGCTGATTTTTGTATTTTTAGTAGAGATGGGCTTTCACCATGTTGGCCAGACTGGTCTCAAACTCCTCACCTCAGGTGAGCCACCCATCTTGGCCTCCCAAACTGTTGAAATTACAGGTGTGAGTCACCTTGCCTGGCCCTTACCAGCACCACATCTAAGTAGTTGCTTAGTCATGCCTTGTTTTTTTCTCTCAGTCAGATAAGACCTATGAACTCTGACACAGAAAAAAATGCACATATTATTTTGCAGATAATTCCATGGGGTTCCTAGCACTCAAGGGAAAGCCCTCTGCTTTAGATACAGACAGGGAAGTGCTAGGAGCCCTTCTCCTGGATGTGGTACTTGTTTGTTTGTTTTAAATGCTTGCAGGGGCCAGACGTGGTACTTTGAGAGACCAAGGTTGGTGGTTTGCTTGAGCCTAGGAGGTTGAGGCTATAGTGGGCCAAGACTGTGCCACTGCAATCCAGCCTGGGTGATAGAGTGAGACCCTGTCTCAAAAAATAAATTTTTAAAAAATGTATCAGCCAGTATGGGCCTGAGGAAAAAAACAAATTAAAAAAAAAAAAAAAAAGTGTGGCCTGATGTGGTGGCTCACGCCTGTAATTCAAGCACTTTGGAGGCCAAAGCGGGCGGATCACCTGAGGTTGGGAGTTCAAGACCAGCCTGACCAACATGGGGAAACCCCGTCTTTAAAAAAAAAAAAAAAAATGACTGGGTGCAGTGGCTCATGCCTGTAATCCTAGCACTTTGGGAGGCCCAGGTGAGTGGATCACTTGAGGTCAGGAGTTCGAGACCAGCCTGGCCAACATAGTGAAACTCCATCTCTACTAAAAAATACAAAAATTAAGACAGGTAGCTGGGTGAAGTGGCTCATGCCTGTAATCCCAGCACTTTGGGAGGCAGGCAGATCACCTGAGGTCAGGAGTTCGAGACCAGCCTCACCAACATGGAGACACTTTGTCTCTACTAAAACTACAAAAATTAGTTGGGTGTGGGGGTACATGATTGTAATTCTCAGGCAGGAGAATTGCTTGAATTTGGGAGGTGGAGTTTGCAGTGAGCCGATCACGCCATTGTACTCCAGCCTGGGCAACAAGAGCGAAACTCCATTTCAGAAAAAAAAAGAAAAAGGAAAAGAAGACAGGGTGTGATGGTGTGCACCTAAAAACCCAGCAACTCAGGAGGCTGAGGCAGGAGAATCGATTGAACCTGGGAGACGGAGGTTGCAGTGAGTGGAGATTATGCCACTTGACTCCAGCCTGGGCAACAGAAAGACTCCATCTCAAAAAACAAAAATAAAAAAGTGAAATAAATAAGTATTTGTGGGGTGTTGTTGGCCCCACATCCTGTTAACACTATATGAAGGGTAGGTTTCTTGGCAGGTGGAAGAGCTGCCTTAGTAATGCAAAACTGCTGGAATAGTTGGAAAAGAAGGAATTGCATTAGCAACAGGAAAGCACTGGAAGCTTTAGAGTTTGTCTGCACTTAAAGACTGAAAGTAAGGGCTGACACCTGGAGATAAGGCACGTAAGCTTGGAACACTTCGTAGGTGCTCAGTTAATGTTTCTCTTTCTTTCTTATTTGTCCGAATTCCCCCAGATGCATAATCACCTACAATGAAGTCAGTTTGTGCTTTCTAGGAGAATGAAAAGAGGCAAAACCTAGAAGACAGTAAAGTGCTTAGGATGTTTTGGGGTTTGTGGGCTTTGGGAGGTGGGTGACCTTTTTGGCCTGAGGGCTTTGGAATTTCTTTCTTGTTTATTTTATTTATTTTTGAGATGGAGTTTTGCTCTTGTTGCCCAGACTGGAGTGCAGTGGCGTAATCTCCACTCATTGCAACCTCCGCCTCCTGGGTTCAAGCGATTCTCCTGCCTCAGACTCCCAAGTAGCTGGAATTACAGGCACGCACTGCCACGCCCACTGATTTTATATTTTTAGTAGAGACGGGGTTTCACCATGTTGGTCAGCTAGTCTCGAACTCCTGACCTCAGGTGATCCACCTGCCTTAGCCTCCTAAAGTGTTGGGAATACAGGCGTGAGCCATAGTGCCCAACCACTTATTTTAGCATTTGGACTAGCATCTGGAGATGCCTTTGTCTCAAAAGGTATATTTGAATTGGAGAATCTTAGTAGCTTGTGGTCCAGAATAAAACTGGGCAGCGTTGGACTACTAGAACAACAGAAAGGCAAGCACTTTCAAACATTTTGATCACGCCTGTAATCTCAGCACTTTGGGAGGCCGAGGCGGATGGATCACGAGGTCAAGAGATTGAGACCATCAACATGGTGAAACCCCATCTCTACCAAAAATACCAAAAAATTAGCTGGGCATGGTGGCGCGTGCCTGTAATCCCAGCTACCTCAGGAGGCTGAGGCAGAATTGCCTGAACCCAGGAGGCGGAGGTTGCGGTGAGCCGAGATCGCGCCATTGCACTCCAGCCTGGGTAACAAGAGTGAAATTCCGTCTCAAAAAAAAAAAAAAAAAAAAAAAAAAAAAGAAATACATTTTTCAAGGCAGGGCACAGCAGCTCAAGCCTGTAATCTCAGCATTTTGGGAGGCCAAGGTGGGCGGATCACCTGACGTTGGGAGTTTGAAACCAGCCTGACCAACATGGAGAAACCCTGTCTTCACTAAAAATACAAAAAATTAGCCTGGCGTGGTGGCACATGTCTGCAGTCCCAGCTACTCAGGAGGCTGAGTCAGGAGAATCACTTGAACTTGGCAAGTGGAGGTTGCTGTGAGCTGAGATTGCACCACTGCACTCCCACCTGGGTGAAAGAGCAAGACTCATCTCAAAAAAAGAAAAAAAAAAAAGGCTGGGTATGGTGGCTCAACCCTTTAATCCCAGCACTTTAGGAGGCCCAGGTGGGCAGATCACCTGAGGTTAGGAGTTCAAGACCAGGCTGGCCAACATGGTGAAACCCTGTCTCTACTGAAAATACAAAAATTAGCAGGTCATCATGATTGTGTCTAATCCCAGCTACTCAGGAGGCTGAGGCATAAGAATCACCTGAGGCAGCTGGGTGTGGTGGCTCATGTCTGTAATCCAAGCACTTTGGAGGCTAAGGTGGGCGGATCACCTGAGGTCAGGAGTTCAAGACCAGCCTGACCAACATGGTGAAACCCCGTCTTTAAAAACAAAAAAAAAAACCAAAAAAAACCAAAAAATCCTCTGGTCTCGGTGGCTCATACCTGTAATCCTAGCACTTTGGGAGGCTGAGGTGGGTGGATCACCTGAGGTCAGGAGTTCAAGACCAGCCTGGCCATCATGGTGAAACCCCATCTTTTTTTTTTTTTTTTTTTTTTTTTGAGACGGAGTTTCGCTCTTGTCACCCAGGCTGGAGTGCAATGGCGCGATCTCGGCTCACCGCAACCTCCGCCTCCTGGGTTCAGGCAATTCTCCTGCCTCAGCTTCCTGAGTAGCTGGGATTACAGGCACGCACCACCATGCCCAGCTAATTTTTTGTATTTTTAGTAGAGACGGGGTTTCACCATGTTGACCAGGTTGGTCTCGATCTCTCGACCTTGTGATCCATCCGCCTCGGCCTCCCAAAGTGCTGGGATTACAGGCTTGAGCCACCGCGCCCGGCCTTTTTTTTTTTTTTTTAAAAAAAGAATCACCTGAGCTCTGAAGGTGGAAGTTGCAGTGAGCCGGAATCACACCATTGCACTCCAGACTGGGCTACAAGAGCGAGACTCCCATCTCAAAAAAAAAAAAAAAAAAAAAGCCCGGGCACGGTGGCTCATGCCTGTAATCCCAGCACTTTGGGAGGCCAAGACGGGTGGATCACGAGATCAAGAGATCAAGACCATCCTGGTCAACATGGTGAAACTCTGGCTCTACTAAAAATACAAAAAATCACCTGGGCATGGTGGTGCGTGCCTGTAATTCCAGCTACTCGGGAGGCTGAGGCAGGAGAATTGCCTGATTGCCTGAACCAGGAGGCGGAGGTTGCAGTGAGCCGGGATCGCGCCATTGCACTCCAGCCTGGGTAACGAGCGAAACTCTGTCTGAAAAAAAAAAAAAAAAAAAAAAAAAAAGCCAGGCATGGCAGTGCACCCTTGGAATCCCAGCTACTTGGGAGGCTGAGGCAGGACAATTGCTTGAACCCGGAAAGCGGAGGTTGCAGTTAGCCGAGATCATGCCATTGCACCTCCAGCCTGGGCAACAAGAGTGAAACTGTCTCAAAAAAAGAAAAGAAAGAAAAGAAAAAAGAAATAAAACACATTTTGGGTCCAGGGGCTCATGCCTGTAATTCCAGGACTTTGGGAGGCCAAGGCGGGCAGATTGCTTGAGGCCAGGAGTTCCAGACCAGCCTGGTCAACGTGGTGAAACTCCATCTCTACTAAAAATACAAAAATTAGTGGGGCATGGTGGCACACACCTGTAATCTCAGCTACTTGGGTGGCTGAAGCAGGAGAATTGCTTGAGCCCAGGAGACAAAGTTTTCAGTGAGCCAAGATTGTGCCACTGCACTCCAGTCAAAAAAAAAAAAAGAAACATATTTTTCTTTTTTTTTTTTTTGAGAGAGAGGGTCTCACTCTGTGGCCCAAGCTGGAGTGCAGTGGAGCCATCTCGGCTCACTGCAACCTCTGCCTCCTGGGTTCAAGCAATTCTCCTGCCTCAGCCTCTGGAGTAGCTGGGGCTATAGGCACAAACCACCACGTCCAGCTGTTTTTTGTATGTTTATTAGAAATGGGGTTTCACCATGTTGACCAGGCTGGTCTGGAACTCCTGACCTCAAGTGATGTGCCTGCCTCTGCTTCCCAAAGTGCTGGGATTACAGGCTTGAACCACCACGCCTGGCCAGAAACACGTTTTTCTTCATGACACAGTGTACACATATATAACTAAAACATGAGTATAGGTGCAGTACACGCTGATATTGTCTAGTGTATGTTAAAAGAAAACAAAACAAAAACAAAATGTCTTATCCTTTAGGGTCCATTGATTTGTTGTGATACAGATTTTGAATAAACGCTGTGCCAGGCTGCAGTGATTTCGAGAACTGGCTGAAAGGTCAAATGATCTGCAAACAGAAGCCTCTCCACTGACAGCTGTGTGCCTGGCTCTGATCACTTATCCTTTCTAAGCCTTGAGATCCTGAACTGTAAAAGGGGCCTGTGTTACTTCATAGGATTTTTGTGGGAATGAGACAGTAAGCACTCAAGTGTTAGCATCATCATTTTTATTTATTTTTTTATTTATATGTGTCTCTCTCTGTCACCAGGCTGGAGTGCAGTGGTGCGTTCTCGGCTCACTGCAACCTCCAACTCCCTGGTTCAAGTGATCGTCCTGCCTTAACTTCCTGAGTAGGTGGAACTAAAGGCACATGCCACCATGCCCAGCTAATTTTTGTATTTTTTTCTAGTACAGACAGGTTTCACCATGTTGGCCAGGATGGTCTAGATTTCCTGACCTCGTGATCCACCCACCTCTGCCTCCCAAAGTGCTGGGATTACAGGTGTGAGCCATCGCGCCCGGCCAGCATCATCATTTTTATTAGCCTGGTTCTGGGTTCAAGAACGCCCCTAAGGTTTTAAAAATTGTTCGGCTCAGTACCCAAAGGATACAGAATATTCTGTTCCTGGAAAGAGCTGGGTCTGGTTGCATTTTCTCAGGGCCCAATAACAAGAAGCAGACAAACTAGGAAAGAAGGTATCGATTGCTATAACTGGATACAGGGAGAAGGTCAGAGATAATTCCACCAGACCAACTCAAAAGTGTTACAATTTTCTTAATGCTTATATAGGTTGGGGTTATGTGCATATGTGCAGTATAGCATTTGCCTAAGTCTATAGGTAACTAATTTTGTTTCAAGTGGAAGTTCAGAGGCCAAAAAGAAAAAATGCTTGCTAAGTCCGATTAAGCTGTGGGGGTCCCAGTACCTTCAAGGCCTGTCTACTGTGGTACTGGAGTGATTCTTTTCTTCCCTTCTTCCCTCCTTCTCTCCCTCCCTTCCTCCCTTCCTTCCTTCCTCTCGTTCTCTCTTTTTTTCTTCAGACAGAGTCTCATTCTGTCACCCAGGCTGGAATGTAGTGGCATGATCTTGGCTCACTGCAACCTTTGCCTCCTGGGTTCAAGCAATTCTCCTGCCTCAACCTCCCGAGTAGCTGGGACTATAGGCACATGCCACCACACCCTGCTAATTTTTGTATTTTTAGTAGAGACAGGGTTTTGGCATGTTAGTCAGCCTGGTCTCGAACCCCTGACCTTAAGTGATCTGCCCACCTCAGCCTCCCAAAGTGTTGGGATTACAGGCATGAACCACCATCCCAGCTGAAGGATTCTTTCTTTTTTTTTGGGGGGGGGGCGGGGAACGGAGTTTTGCTTTTGTTACCCAGGCTGGAGTGCAATGGCGTGATCTCGGCTCACCGCAACCTCCACCTCCTGGGTTCAAGCAATTCTCCTGCCTCAGCCTCCCGAGTAGCTGGGACTACAGGTGCATGCCACCATGCCCAGCTAATTTTTGTATTTTTAGTAGAGATGGGGTTTCACCTTGTTGACCAAGATGGTCTCGATCTCTTGACCTCGTGATCCACCTGCCTCGGCCTCCCAAAGTGCTGGGATTATAGGTGTGAGCCACTGTGCCCAGACTGAAGGATGATTTCTATCTTATCTCATTTACAGCTTGGTCCAAAGAGCTGCCTTAGACTTTCCAATAAATCTATTCAAACAGCTGCCTCTGTTACCTTGACTTGTTTCAGATTTCGTCGACTCAAGAAGGGTCCTGGCATCAGGAATGTGAGACTGTCTCCATTATTTTGACTTGCTCCAGGATAGGGAGAAGCCTAGGCAAGGTTCCTACTGACCATATGTTTCATTTCTAGCTTTGATGTCTGGGCACTGATTTCCCTAGGTTTAACTAATTATTTGCTCCGTGTTAAGGGAGCGCTGTGGAAATTTGTTTGTTACTGGAGAGCTATGCAGGTCTGTCTGTGACTGTCACACAGTCCTGTCTGTTTGGCTATTAGGGAGAAATGGCCTGCCACAATTCCACACATTTGTGTAGCAAAATTTCCCTGGCCGAAAATCTGTTTCCCATCTCCGGTGCATGCTGCTGAAGGCCTGACCTTCTGAATGTTACACTATGCAGTGCAGTCTGGACTGTACCTCATCTTTTACCTCTGCCCTCACATCTCTGCATCTCGTAGTCCCCAAACCTGATGCTTCTTGATTCCGAATACTGTCTTCTGATAGATCTCAGCTTCAATTTTGCAGTTTTTTTCCTTCTGAAATGCCTTTTTTTCTTCTATTTTTGCCTCAATATCACCTATACAAGGTCTCAAGATCAAGCTCAAGGACCATTTTCCGTATATAGCCTTCTTGGCTCCCCAGTTAGAATGGTGACTTCCTGCTTCAGGTTTTGGTGTTTGGGGCATACCTCTACCACAGTGCTTATTAGTACATTCAAGTAGATCTGACTATATCTGCTTTTCCTCCCTTTCCCTAAAATCCTGTCTATACAACACACACAAAGACACACACACACATGAGCAAAGATACACTTTTTTTTGTTTTGTTTTTTTTTAAGATGGGGTTTCACCATGATGGCCAGGCTGGTCTTGGAACTCCTGACCTCAGGTGATCCACCCACCTCGGCCTCCCAAAGTGCAAGGATTACAGGCGTGAGCCACCACTCCCGGCAAGACACACATTTTTAAGAGACAGATTGCACTGTTTTGCCCAGGCTGAGACTGTCTCGGTATTTAATGAAGAAAAAAGGAATCACATACAGGTAAGCATCTGACATCTTTGGAAAGGAGAAATTATACAGTTGCAAGATAGTCTTTTTTTTTTTTTTTGAGACTCTGTCATCCAGACTGGAGTGCAGTGGTGTGATCTCAGCTCACTATGACCTCCCTCTCGCAGGTTCAAGCAATTTTCCTGCCTCAGTCTCCCAAGTAGCTGGGACTGCAGGCACCCACCACCACACCTGGCTAATTTTTTGTGTGTATTTTTAGTAGAGACAGGGTTTCACCATGTTGGCCAGGCTGGTTTCAAACTCTTGACCTCAAGTGATCTGCCCACCTTGGCCTCCCAAAGTACTAGGATTATAGGTGTGAGCCACTGCGCCTGGCCTATTTTGTTTTTAATTTTAAGAAATGTAGTGCTGAGACTAAGCAGTTCATTGGGGTATGATGGGAGAAAAATGAGCATCAGCTTAATCCTCTTGCAAACAAAGAAAAAAGTTCAAAATAGGAATTTCAGTGGTTTGGGGCTGTTAGTATTATGACATTCCTGGTGGACCTGGGACAGTTTTTTAGGACTTGTATAGAACAGATGGAGCAGCTCAACTTTCTGGCAGTCATTCTGCTGTGCCATCACCTGCAGAGCCATCGTAAAACTGCTTTGAATGGAGATGGATGCAGATATCTCTTGATGTTTTAGATCAGGATTTTCCTACCATTTGGTGTTTTCTCAGAGAAGCCTACACAGCACATATTACACTTTCAAATTATTTATGAAGGTAATACAGCTAGTGGTTCACAGACCAGGCACTGAGGTCAGGGCGCCTAATTTGGTTTTTGTTCGTTTGTTTTGAGACTGTCTCCCTCAGTCACCCAGGCTGGAGTGTAGTGGCACCATCTCTGCTCACTGCAGCCTCGACTTCCCATGCTCCAGCCATTCTCCTACCTTAGCCTCACAAGTGGCTGAGATGATAGGCCCGAGCCACCGTGGCCAGCTCATTTTTATATTTTAGTAGCGATGGGGTTTCACCATGTTGCCCAGGCTGGTCTTGAATTCCTGACCTCAAGTGGACCTCCCGACTCCACTGGGCCTGGTGCAGCCCAGGGTGCCTAATTTGAAAATGCAAATTAGGTAAACTAAGGCAATTTGTTCACTATGTTTGTGTGTGTACGCACATATGGGCATACCTCAGCTCCTTATTTGTAAAATGGGCCCATTAATCCTGGTTATGAGGATTACATTAACACATTTTAAAAATTGTTTTAGAGATGGGGGTTCTCACTATGTTGCTCAGGTCATCTGGAACTCCTGGCCTCAAGAGATCCTCGCACTTCAGCCTCCTGAGTAGCTGGGACTACAGGCACAAGTTACTGCAACTGGCACATATTAAATTAAATAAGATAATATGTGCTAAGCAGATTTGTACCTGGCATATCACTAATATTTATTGCTGCCTTTGTTACCACCTTTCTTCTTAGCCCTCCCCTCCTTTTTTTTTTTTAAATATTTAATTACTTTATTTAAGAGATAGGGTCTCACTGTGTCACCCAGGTTGGTCTCAGACCCCTGGGTTCAAGCACTCCACCTATCTCAGCCTCATGGGTAGCTAAGATTACAGACACTAGCCAATGTGCCATGATCTTTGTAAAAAATTATTGAATGTCTTTTCACTATAACCTCTAAGAAGGCAAGGATTATGAAGTCTTCTTCACTATTGTATCCTGGTGCCTAGCATGGCATACAGTAAGTGCTAAATAAATTTCTGTAACTTAAATGATTAAATAAATGGACATCCTTGCTTCACAGTATCAACTAAAGACAAGTAGGGAATTGTGACTGCTGAAAGCCATATCAGTGGCTTTTTGAAATCAATAATTAACATCCTAACCCTTATATTCACTTGGCTATATAACCAAGCATCTTTCTTTGTATATAAAGATGGGGTTTCACCATTATGGCCAGGCTGGTCTTGAACTCCTGACCTCAGGTGATCCACCCACCTGGGCCTCCCAAAGTGCTAGGATTACAGGCATGAGCCACCACACCCAGCCCATTTTTTTCTTTAATTCAAATGAAAATACTTGGGTGAAAGTTGGATGTGTGAATTTTTTTTTTTTTTTTTTAAGATGGGGTTTCAGCCGGGCGTGGTGGCTCATGCCTATAATCCCAGCACTTTGGGAGGCCGAGGCGGGTGGATCACGAGGTTAAGAGATCGAGACCATCCTGGTCAGCATGGTGAAACTCCGTCTCTACTAAAAATACAAAAATTAGCTGAGCATGGTGGCGCACGCTTGTAGTCCCAGCTTCTCGGGAGGCTGAGGCAGGAGAATTGCTTGAACCCAGGAGATGGAGGTTGTGGTGAGCCGAGATCGTGCCATTGCACTCCAGCCTGAGTAACAAGCGAAACTCCATCCCCAAAAAAAAGAAAAAAAAAAAAGGAAAAAAAAAGATGGGGTTTCACCATATTGGTGAGGCTGGTCTCAAACTCCTGACCTCAAGTAATCCACCTGTCTTGGCCTCCCAAAGTGCTGGGATTACAGGTGTGAGTCACCGTCTCTGGCCAGATGTGTGAAATTGAGTTTTTTAAATTTTTAAATTTTTATTTTTTAAAAGGAGGGGGCGTTGTTGCTTTGAGGGGAGTTACGCTTATTTTGTTTTTTTGTTTGTTTGTTTGTTTGTTTTTGTCTTTTTGTTTTTTTCCTTTTTGTGGAGAATAGGGTCTCCCTATATTGCCCAGGCAGGTCTTGAACTCCTGGGCTCAAGCTGTCCTCCCACTTCAGCCTCCCTAAGAGCTAGGATTACAGGTGTGAGCCACAGCACCCGGCGTGAAATTGGTAATGAGAAAATTATCCAGTGAAACTTGTTTATTTATTTATTTTTGAGACAGAGTCTTGCTCTGTTGCCCAGGCTGGAGTGCAATGGTGCAGTCTTGGCTCACTACAACCTCTGCCTCCTGGGTTCAAGCTATTCTCCTGCCTTGGCCTCCCAAGTAGCTGAGATTACAGGTGCTGGCTACCATGCCTGGGTATTTTTTTGTATTTTTAGTAGAGACAGGGTCTCGTTATGTTGCCCAGGCTGGTCTTGAACTCCTAACCTCAAGTGATCCATCCACCTTGGCAAAGTGCTGGGATTACAGGCATGAGACACCACACCTAGCCAAAACTTGCTAAAGATAGTAAGACAGACTGTATTCAAGGTGTGGGGGGAGGCATGGTAATAGGTATGAAGACCACTGTGAGACAGAGATGGGGCTTGATTCTGATTCCAGCAAGGACAAGGGGAGTTTACAACAACGAAGGTGCAGCGTGGGGGTCATGAAATTACTAAGAGGGACCATCAGGGCTGAGGGGGTTTCTGGCTGAACCTGTTTGATAGGATTTTTATTGTAGGCAGGACAGGATGACAAGATACCAAGGGTGGAGGATTTTCTCTAACCTTACTTAGCAGCATTCTTGCTCAAAATGTATTCTTTGAGGGCAGAAAGGAAAGCCAAAGATCAGGTCTAGGCAGAAAGACCTAAGGGACCTGCCTCAAGTGCAATAAAAGAAGATAATCTATCAGTAATTCTTGGATTTTTATTATGGGAACACGGGCTTGTAATCACTTCATTCAGAACTGAGAGTATCAAATCTAGGATTGACCAAGAGGCTGGGCACAGTAGCTCATGCCTGTAATCCCAGCACTTTGAGAGGCTGAGGAGGGCAGATCACCTGAGGTCAGGAGTTCGAGACCAGCCTGCCCAACATGGTGAAACCCTGTTTTTACTTAAAAAAAAAAAAAAAAAAAAAAAAAAGACACAAAAATTAGCTGGGTGTGCTGGTGCATGCCTGTGATCCCAGCTACTTGGGAGGGTGAGGCATGAGAATTGCTTGAACCCAGGAGGTAGAGGTTGCAGCGATCTGAGATGGTGCCACGGCACTCCAGCCTGGGTGACAGAGTGAGACTTCATCTAAAAAAACAATAACAAAAATTAGCTGGGCATGGTGGTGCACGTCTGTAATCTCAGCTACTCAGGAGGCTGAGGCAGGAGAACCACTTGAACTTGGGAGGTGGAGCTTGCTGAGATCACACTATTGCACTCCAGCCTGGACAACAGAGTGAGACTGTCTCAAAAAATAAAATAAAAAATAAATAAATAAATAAATAAATATACTCAGGTTAAGGTGACCTCGGTCTACAGAGAACAGACAGTATCTTAGGATGTTGCTGTATGAGAACGAAATGACAAGCAATATCAATATCATCTTCTTGTTTTCTTTCTTTCTTTTTTTTTTTTTTCTTGTTACCCAGGCTGGAGTGCAATGGCGCGATCTCGGCTCACCGCAACCTCCGCCTCCTGGGTTCAGGCAATTCTCCTGCCTCAGCCTCCTGAGTAGCTGGGATTACAGGCACGTGCCACCATGCCCAGCTAATTTTTTGTATTTTTAGTAGAGACGGGGTTTCACCATGTTGACCAGGATGGTCTTGATCTCTTGACCTCGTGATCCACCCGCCTCAGCCTCCCAAAGTGGTGGGATTACAGGCGTGAGCCACCGCGCCGGGCCCGCAATATCAATATCATGAGGTGACGTAGACAGCTATTGAAGCAGGTGAAACTATAATAGCAATACTGAAATCTGTTTTCAGTGAAAACCTTAGCTCCTCCCAGCATAAACTATGTTATAAAATTAGTGGTATACATAGAGAAGAGCAAAGGACAACTTTTTTCTTTGTTTTGCTTTTTTTGTTTGTTTGCTGGTTTATTTTTGAGATGGAGTTTTGCCCTGTCACACAGGCTGGAGTGCAATGGCGCAATCTTGGCTCACTGCAAACTTTGCCTCCTGGGTTCAAAGATTCTCCTGCCTCAGCCTCCTTAGTAGCTGGGATTACAGGTGCCTGCCACCACACCCAGCTAATTTTTGTATTTTTAGTAGACACAGGGTTTCACCATGTTGGCCAGGCTGGTCTCAAACTCCTGACCTTGTGATCGGCCCACCTTGTCCTCCCAAAGTGATGAGATTACAGGTGTGAGCCACCTCGCCCGGCCTGTTTTTGTTTTTTTTAGAGACAGGGTCTGGCTCTGTTGACCAGGCTGAAGTACAATGGTGTGATCTCAGCTCACTGCAGCCTTGACCTCCTGCACTCAAGCCGTCCTCCTGCTTCAGCCTTCCAAGAAACTGGGACTATGAGCATGTGTCATCACATCTGGCTATTAAAAAAATTTTTTTTGTACAGCTAGAGTCTCACTTTGTTGCCCAGGCTGGTCTTGAACTCCTGGGCTCAAGCATTTCACCTGCCTCAGGTTCCCAAAGTATTGGGATTACAGGTGTAAGCCGCTGCACCCGGCCTGACAACTTCTTATTTATTCATTTATTTAGAGATAGGGTCTTGCTGTGTTGCCCAGGCTGAAGTGCAGTGGCTATTCATAGGTGTGATCATAGCTCACTTCAGCCTTGTACTTCTGGGCTCAAGTGATCCTCCTACCTCAGCCTCCTGAGTGGCTGAGACTACAGGTATGTGCCACCTCATCTGGCTAATTTTTTCTTTTTCTTTTTTTTTTTTTGAGATGGAGTTTTGCTCTGTCAACTAGCCTACAGCAGTGGCATGATCTCAGCTCACTGCAACCTCTGCCTCCTGAGTTTAAGTGATTCTTCTGCCTCAGCCTCCAAATAGCTGTGATTACAGACATGGGCCACCAAACCAAGCTATTTTTAGTAGAGATGGGGTTTCACCATGTTGGCCAGGCTGATCTCGAACTCCTATCCTCAGGTTATCCGCCTGCCTTGGCCTTCCAAAGTGCTGGGATTACAGGCATGAGCCACCATGCCTGACCATACAGATTATTTTTTAATCATTAAATTTTCTTTCTTTCTTTTTTTAAAAAATTTATTTATTTATTTATTTATTTATTTATTTAAAGATGGGGTTTCACCATGTTGGCCAGTATGGTCTTGATCTCCTGACCTCGTGATCTACCTGCCTCGGCCTCCCAAAGTGTTGGGATTACAGGCATGAGCCACCGCACCTGGCCTAATGATTAAACTTCTAACAAAAAGAGAATTTAATGAGTAAAGGGGATGAGAATAGTTATGCTAGAAAAGCTGTACTGGGCTGGTCACAATGGCTCATGCCTGTAATCCCAGCACTTTAGGAGGCCAAGGCGGGGGATCACCTGAGGTAGGGAGTTCAAGACCAGCCTGACCAATATGGAGAAACCCTGACCAGCATGGAGAAACCTTGACCAATATGGAGAAACCCCGTCTCTACTAAAAATACAAAATTAGCTGGGCTTGGTGGTGCATAACTGTAATCCCAGCTACTCAGGGGGCCGAGGCAGAAGAATCACTTGAACCCGGGAGGCGGAAGTTGTGGTGAGCCGAGATCGTGCCATTGCATTCTAGCTTGGGCAACAAAAGGGAAACCCTGTCTCAAAAACAAACAAACAGAAAACCTGGACTCAGGAAAGGTACTGTGGCTGAATGCAAACAAGGCAGAGGATAATAACAGTAGGTTCCCAAGTGCTCATTCTCTCCTTTCCTCACAGCGGCCACCCCAGCAGATCCTCAGGAGGCCAAGCACTACCAGTCTGTTCACATTGCTGGAAGCACAGGGATCGTCACGGCCCAACCCAACTGGAGCACTGAAGACGCCGGGTCCGCTCCTTTAGTTTTCCACCCTAGAACCAATATCATTATCTTTCCACCAATTAGATAAGTGTGAAACATTTTCCTTCATATCCTGTACTTGTATCTCTGCATCATACCTTGTTTGTCGTATCACATAATCTTATTACTTGGAAGTCATGACTTTATGAAGGCTGAAGCATAGACAGTGCTTATAAATATTTACAAGGAAGAACAGAAGCCGCCCTCCCAGAGTGGGCTTCAGGTTGACCGTCCAGCCTAGGAAATCAAGCTACTGCATCCTAGTCTTCATTTTTTTTCGTCCTCATCACTGGCTACTTAGTCTCCTTCTTAGGCAAAGACACTAACAGTGCAGATTCCCTCCCTCCACAAATACCAGATGGTTTTCTAACAGTCCTGGCTTGCCCAAAGAACACCGAGTCTCTTATTTTCACAACCCAAGTATTCTTTTTTGAAACTAAGTCTCACTCTGTTGCCCAGGCTGGAGTACAGTGGTATGATTGCTGCTCACTGCAACCTCTGCCTGCCATGTTCAAGCGATTCTCGATTCTCCTGCCTCAGCCTTGAGAGTAGTTGGGATTGCATTCCACCACATCGGGCTAATTTTTTTTGGTATTTTTAGTAGAGATGAGTTTTCACCATGTTGGCCAGGCTGGTTTCAAACTCCTGACGTCAAGTGACCCACCCACCTCGGCCTCCCAAAATGTTGGAATTACAGGCGTGAGCCACTACGCCTGGCCTCAAATACTCTTTTCTTTCTTTCTTTCTTTTTTTTTTTTTTTTTGAGAGAGAATCTCATTCGGTCACCCAGGCTGGAGTGCAGAGACATTATCTTGGCTCACTGCAACTTCTGCCTCCTGGGTTCAAATGATTCCCCTGCCTCAGACTCCTGAGTAGCTGGGATTGCAGGCACCTGCAGCTAATTTTTGTGTTTTTAGTAGAGACGGGGTTTCACCTGGTTGGCCAGGCTTGTCTCGATTTCGTGACCTCAGGTGATCTACCCGCCTTGGCCTCTCAAAGTGCTGGGATTACAAGTGTGAGCCACTGCGCCCAGCAATGCTCTTTCTTCTCTATGGTTTTTTATCTAAAGTATTTCAAGTATAAGCCAGATGAAAAAAGAATTCTAGCTCTTTGAGAGCCAACAAGAAAGACTGGAAGACTGAAGAAAGGCCAATGCAGGGGGACAAGAAGGAGGAGGGACTCCAGCCAGGTGTCT
Organism: Saimiri boliviensis; assembly: GCF_048565385.1. Lineage (NCBI taxonomy): Eukaryota > Metazoa > Chordata > Mammalia > Primates > Cebidae > Saimiri > Saimiri boliviensis. Next base: position 58,665,156 of record NC_133454.1, read on the forward strand.
ACTTACCGCTTTTTGGTTCCCTTCATTATCAGTGAGCAGCCATTCAATATCCAGAGTGTCTTTTTCTGGAAGCCCCAGTTGATGGTGACAGGGCAAAGTGACCTTTTCCTCTGCCACTCTCTTGATCTCGGTGTGAGTCCCTAAGGTTCCAACATAGTAGGAAACTGGAAGAAGAAAATCTTTAATGAGTAATGCAGAGACTAGATGGCAATATGTGGGGAGCAAATAGGACAACAAAGAATTATGGGATGTTCCTGTGGGCAAGGGCATGTCAAGGTGTTGGAAGAGTCCTGAACCAGGAGTACTAGAAGTCCTGCTCTCACACTGGCTCCTCTGTTAACTGAATTCATCATGTCTTCTTTTTTTTTTTTTTTTTTTGATATCATGTCTTCTTTAACCACCCCAGATTACCTCCTAATAGTGCCTGTCTTTCTTACATTACTTGGTCTTTATGAACAATACAATTGTTCATGTCAGCTTTGTGTTTGTGTGTGTGTGTGTGTGTGTGTGTGTGTGTGTGTGATGGAGTCACACTGTCACCCAGGCTGTAGTGCAGTGCGGTGATCTCAGCTGACTGCAACCTCTGCCTCCCAGGTTCAAGTGATTCTCCTGCCTGAGCATCTTGAGAGCTGGGGTTACAGGCATGTGCCACCATGCCCAGGTAATTTTTTTTTGTATTTTGAGTAGAGACAGGGTTTCACCATGTTGGTCAGGCTGGTCTTGAACTCCTTACCTCGTGATCCGCCCACCTCAGCCTCCCAAAGTGCTGAGATTAAAGGTGTGAGCTATCGCACCCGCCTGCTTTTTATTTTTTTTTGAGAGATTGGGTGTCTCTCTGTTGCCCAGGTTGGAGTGCAGTGGTGCAATCATGGCTCATTGCACCCTTAACCTCGCCAGTTTAAGCGACCCTCCCACCTCAGCCTCCAGAGAAGCTAAGACTACAGCCATATGCCATTATGCCGGCTAATTTTTTGTAGAGACAGGGTCATGCTCTGTTATTATGCCAGGTTCCAAATTGCTTCTGGGCTTAAGTGATCCTACAAACTTGGCTTCACAAAGTGCTAGAATTGCAGGCTTGAGCCACCACCTGGTCACAACTGTGTTTTTTGATCTTTCTATCTTCTCTTAGCAGAGGCTTCCAAGAAGATGATACTCATGGAAACTATACTAAGTTGTCGAGAAACTCATGTTCTTCTTCTTTTTTTTTTTGAGACAGTCTCACACTGTCTCCCAGACTGGAGATCAACAGTGCAATCTTGGCTTACCATAACCTCTGCCTCCGGGATTCATGCGATTCTCCTGCCTCAGACTCCCCGGTAGCTGGGATTACAGGCGCACACCACCACACCCAGCTATGTTTGTTTGTTTGGAGTTTTTTTTTTTTTTTTTTTTTTGTATTTTTAGTAGAGATGGGGGTTTCACTATGTTGACCAGACTGGTCTGAACTCCAGATCTTGTGATCCGCCTGCCTCCGCCTCCCAAAGTGCTGGGATTACAGGTGTGAGTCACCTCACCCAGCCGAAACACAAGTTCCTAAATTATAGGATCATAACCATTTGAAACTGGAGAAAACCTTAGAGATGCACCTTCTTATTTTCTTCAAATCTAGTAATAGATGTTGCTGACCAGTAGCATGTATTTAGGAGGATAAAAAGACAACTACACAGATAATGTAGTATAAAGGGAAATTATTCATGATCAAAGGAATATGCAAATTTAGAAGATAAATTATAGGCAATTCAATGTAGGGTTCAGGAGAAGATTAAATCCATCAAAGGTTTTGTAAATATTAGAAATAGAGTATGTAAATCATCTAGTATATGTTTAGCACTGAGTGGCTCTGAATAAAAGGCAATTGATTTTATTATGGGAGAAGGTGGCATTTGATACGGAGCTTGGAAAATGGAATTCATTCATTGGGTAGAATAGAGGAGGAGGAAAGGTGTCGAGATGTTGAGGAGGTGACAGGAACAAAGGCACAGGATATAAGAGGTGGGGGCACGGATATTCAGTGAATGGTAATAGTTCACCTTGGCTGATGCGAAGAAGAAATGTGAAAAAGTAGTAACAAATTATGCTGGAAAAGTGAAACAGTTGATGGGATGAAAGACCTTTCCTGTTACAAAGAGCACAGTGACATAATCTCTCTCTCTCTCTCTTTTTTTTTTTTTTTGAGATGGGGTTTCACCATGTTGCCCAGGATGGTCTCAATATCCTGACCTCGTGATCCACCCACCTTGGCCTCCTGAAGTGCTGAGATTACAGGCGTGAGCCACCACGCCCGGCCGCCCAGCCCTTTTTTTTTTTTTGAGACAGAGTTTCACTTTGTCACCCAGGCTGGAGTCCAGTGGTGTGATCTTGGCTCACTGCAAACTTCGCTTCCTGGGTTCAAGCAATTCTCCTGCCTTAGCCTCCCAAGTAGCTGGGATTATAGGCACCTGCCACCATACCTGGCTAATCTTTTTGTATTTTTAGTAGAGACAGGGTTTCACCATATTGGCTAGGCTGGTCTTAAACTCCTGACTTCAGGTGATCCACCCACTTCAGCCCCCGACACTGCTGGGATTACAGGCATAAACCACCACTCCTGACAACGTAATTTCTTGCTTAAGAAAGAGATAGTTTAATTCAAGGAGATGTGAAGTAAATAAAATAAAGTACAAAGAAAAAAAAGAAGAAGAAAGAGTTTAGGAGCTGTGTGTCGAACGAACAGAAAAAGGGAAATATTGAGACATACATTTGTGAAAACACTGTTATTTTTTTCCAGGTAAGAGATTTTGCCTTAGGATAGTGGTGAAAATAGTAAAAAACAAATGATGGATTTGTGAGATCAAGTGATAGTCAAAACCACAGAACATAGCAACTGACTGGATCTTAGAGGAGAAAGAAAAAGGATTTAAAAGCAAAGATTGGGTCGGGTACCGTGGCTCATGCCTGTAGTCCCAGCACTTTGGGGGGCTGAGGAGGGCAGATCACTTGGGATCAGGAGTTAGTACCAGCCTGGCCAACCGTGGTTAACATGGTGAAACCCCACCTCTACTAAAAATACAAAACTTAGCCAGAGATGTGGGTAGGCATCTGTAATCCCAGCTACTCAGGAGGCTGAGGCTGGAGAATGGCTTGAACCCAGGAGGTTGTAGTGAGCTGAGATCGCACCATTGCACTCCAACCTGGGTGACAGAGTGAGACTCCATCTCAGAAGGAAAAAAAAAAAAAAAAAGATCATTTTCAAGTTTGCATGACTGGTAGGATGGTGATCGCAGTAGCAGTGATGGGGAAGCCAGGAGTACTATGTGTTTTATTTGGGGGTGAGTTGGGGAGGGCAGGCACTGAGTCTGGATTCAAGTCTGTTGTGATGCAGCCAATCTGTCCAACAGGCAGCCCCATGTTCTTTCCCCGACAACAGTGCCTTCCTTTCCACTGCTGATGTTCACACAGCTCCCCAAATAGTGTCCACCCTCAGTTGTTGCGTTAGAGGAAGTCACAGCCCTGCTTTGCTTTATTTCTTCATTTTTCATTTGCCTTGTGCCTCTAAATGAAGCTCTTGGAAATGCTTCTGTTCCATCCGGTATGCCTGTGCTAAACTGTTTCAGGTCCCTGAATTTCTCTGCTCATTCCACAAGAACAGTTCTTTTCCTTCCACTGAGACAGGAAGGCAGGGGTTGGCATCCTCCCCAGAGCAGGCTTCAATACCAGGTCACGGGCTGGGTTCCAGGTTGCTCCTTAGAGCCTTCCTAGAGACAGATTACCCTACTCGACCTCTCTATAAGTGCAGAAATACCTTGGGAAACAAGTGGGCTCTTAGAGTTCTTGCCTCCCTTAGAGACACACATTCTTTTTTTTTAAAAAAAAAATTATTTTTTTATTTTTATTTTTATTTATTTATTTTTTTGAGACAGTCTTGCTCTGTTGCCAGGCGCCAGACTGGAGAGCAGTGGCACGATCTCGGCTCACTGAAACCTCTGCCTCCCAAGTTCGCGCAGTTCTCCTGTCTCAGACTCCCAAGTAGCTAGGATTACAGGCATGTGCCACCATGCCTGGCTAATTTGTTTGTTTGTATTTTTAGTAGAGACAGGATTTCACCATGTTGGTCGGGCTGGTCTCGAACTCTTGGCCTCAAGTGATCCACCTGCCTCAGCCTCCCAAAGTGCTGGATTACAGGCGTGAGCTACCATGCCCACCTCCTCGTTCCCAATTTCATGTGGCTTTTGGGATGTCTGGTTTTCCCATTCGCCGGCAAACTCCTTGAGATCAAGTACCATTCATTGCTGATTTCCCGTAGTACTCGGCCCAGGGTCTCACACTGCAGGTGTTCAATTAATATTTGTTGAATTTGAGTGTAACCCACATGTTCATTTTTACCAATCAACAAACTAAGACGCAGGGGTAAAAGAGACAGCCCAAGGTCCTAATCTCATTTAGTGGCAGAAACAACCCATATAATAACCCATCCTCGCAAAATCACTATAAAGCAGCTTTAGAACAGCTGGGAAATTCACTGGTTTGCACTGTAGTAAGCTAAGCTTAGTAAGAAGCAGCTTTGTAAGAAGGGGCTCTGGTCTTTACCCCTGCTCACTTTCCATCGGACACAAAAACGCTTAAACGAAACCAGTGCCCTACACTCCAGGCAGAGCTAGAGAACCCAGCACCAATTTAGTGCATACAATAGATTCTTAAATACTCAATAACAAATGCCAAGAACCAGCTACGAAAGTTGCCAATTTAAGCCACTAGAGGGAATCAAAGGCTCAGATTTGGTTGATGTCCCAAAAGGATCGGAACATTGTGGTGGGTGGTGTGCTTTGACAGTCAGCCAAGTTCTATTTATACCTTATCCAGAATTCAATACAGCAGTGCCGGGAGGAACCCCTCAGTGAATACAAACGGCTTTATCAAGGCAGGGAGCCACAAGATCGGAGCACATGCACGTCTAGTCTTCCTTGAACTGAGATTTCTACAGATTTCTAAGGCCCTTCTCCTTTTGTCCTCACACTACCCCCCCCCCCTCTTTTTTTTTACATTGCCCGAAGGATCTTCCTTCCATTTTTTTTTTTTTTTTTTTTTGACAGAGTCTCACTCTGTCACCCAGGCTGGAGTACAGTCATGCAATCTCGGCTCACTGCAACCTCTGCCTCCCAGGTTCAAGTGATTCTCATGCCTCAGCCTCCCAAGTAGCTGGGATTACAGGTGTGTGCCACCACGACCGGCCAATTTTTGTATTTTTAGTAGAGATGGGGTTTCCCTGTGTTGGCCAGGCTGGTTTCAAACTCCTGACCTCAGGTGATCAGCCCACCTCAGCCTCCCAAAGTGCTGGGATTATAGGCCTGAGCAAACCACCAAATTAGCCTGTCTCATTTGTTGTTTCTTTAGTAGAGACAGGGTTTCACCATATTGGCCAGGCTGGTCTAGAACTCTTAACCTCATAATCCGCCTGCCTCAGCCTCCCAAAGTCCTAGGATTACAGGCGTAAACCACCACACCCAGCCTCTGTCTTTAACTCCAAGGCTTGGGCTGGGCGCGGTGGCTCACCCCTGAATCCTAGCACTTTGGGAGGCTGAGGTGGGTGGATCACCTGAGGTCAGGAGTTCAAGACCAGCCATCGTGGTGAACCCCATCTTAAACAACAACAACAACAACAACAACAACAAAAACCTCCAAGGCTTAGCAGTGCTCATGTGGGATGCTGAGCTTGTGTCTGCCATCTGGTGGGTGAGAGGGAAGGGGCAGTCCAGCCACTCTAGCTAGCCTTGAATCGCGTGGGTATTGGAAGATTCATCTTTGTTAGGAAAGAGCTTAGAGATCGTCAGTTTAACTTATGAGAAAATTGCAGCCCAGAGAATTGAGATGTCAAGTCACAAAACTAATTAGTGGCAGAACTACAAGTAGGGGAATAGTTTCTGCTAGTATCTTGTTACAGCATTTACCTATGGGAAGAAGTGCTGAGCGGTGGCAGTGGTAAGGAGTGCCTCCTTAGGCATAGGCAGAAGCCTTCACAGAAGCCGCAAGTTCTTCCGTAGTGGGAGCTTTTGCATGCACTTCAGGCACTTAACAAAGGGCCACTGGGAGCTTGAGAGAATTACCCTTTGAGCCTTAGTGTATTCATCTGCAGAATGGGAATTAAGACACGGAGGAAAGCAGCTAGCACAGTGAAAGCACATAGGAATCTCCCGCTAAAATGTTCGTTGCCTTCCCCTGTTCATCTCTGCTAGAAGGGACTTTTGACTGCTGCCTATCCTCGGTTAAGACTAAAGTTTTACTCTCTAAAAGGTATTTACATTTTCTTAAAGATTCTCCTGAACCTTTGAGACCTCCTTCAAAGAGATGGGCAGGAGTAACTTTTTTTCTTGAGGGAGTCTTGCTCTGTCACCCAGGCTGGAGAGCAGTGGCGCAATCTTGGCTCACTGAAGCCTCTGCCTCCTGGGTTCAAGCGATTATGGTGCTTCAGCTACCCAAGTAGCTGGGATTACAGGCCTGCACCACCATACCTGGCTAATATTTGTATTTTTATTAGAGACAGGGTTTCACCCTGTTGGCCAGGCTGGTCTTGAACTCCTGACCTCAAGTGATCTACCTGCCTCAGCCTCCCAAAGTGTTGGGATTACAGACATGAGCCACTGCGCCCAGCCTAGATCAGACCCTTTTTGTCCAAACATAATTCTACATGGCTCTCCCTACTTTGTCAAACCTCAGCATAAAAATGGACAATTTCCCCTGTAACTCTGGGTCTTCATTCTGAAGGCTCCCACATAACCCAAGCTGTCTAATCTGCAACCTGTGGGGCACATGTGGCCCAGAACGGCTTTGAATATGGCCCAAAACAAATTAATAAACTTTCTTAAAACATTATGAGATTTTTTGTTTTTTGAGACAGAGTCTCACTCTGTCATCCTTGCTGAAATGCAGTGGCACCATCTTGGCTTACTACAACCTCTGCCCCCTGGGTTCAAGCGATTCTCCTGCCTCAGCCTCCTGAGTAGCTGGGACTACAGGGTCATGTCACTACACTCAGCTAATTTTTGTATTTTTAGTAGAGACAGGGTTTCACCATGTCGGCCAGGCTGGTCTCGAACTCATGATCTTAAGTGATCCATCCGCCTTGGCCTCCCAAAGCGCTGGGATTATAGGCGTGAGCCACCATGATTGGCCATTATGAGATTTTTACTGTGATTTTATGTTATTTTATTTTTTAGCTCATCAGCTATTATTAGTGTTAGTATATTTTATGTGTGGCCCAAGATAATTCTTCCATAGTGGCCCAGGGAAGCAAAAAGATCGGACACCCCTGAACAGGTTAATACATTTGTATGCATTTTCTCCTATTAATCTGCTCTTGTTAGTGCTTTCCAATGAACCTTCATCAGGCAAATGGAAAGTTTTCCCTTGACCCCAGCTACATATGTAATTCTGTAGGAGGGGTGTGTGTGTAGGTGGGGTGTGTGTGTGTGTGTGTGTGTGTGCTTTCCAGATTGTTTATGGAACATTGTATGCAGTTGAAGAGACAGCATGATGCAATAGAAAGAGCTTGAGTTTTGGCATTGGAGAGGCCTGGACTTAAGTAGTGGCTGTAAGACCAATGAATTCCCTGACTGTTCTGAGCTGTTTACTTTTCTGTAAAAGGAAAATAAAAACATCAACTTTGGAAGTTATTATAAGCATTATATATGATGTATGAAAGTGTCTAGTACTGACACATGATATGTAGTATGCACTTAGCAAATGGCAACTACCATTGATAATTGTACTTGTTGCATTTTTTTTTTTTTTTTTTTTTTTTTTTTGAGACAGAGACTCATTTGCTCTGTCGGCCAGGCTGGAGTGCAGTGGCATAATCATAACTCACTGCAGCCTCAGCTTCCGGGGCTCAAGTGAACCTCCCACCTCAGCTTCCAAAGTAGCTGGGACTATAGGCTCTCACCACCATGCCTGGCTAATTAAATTTTTTATTTTTATTTTTATTTTTTAGATGGATTCTCACTCTGTCACCCAGGCTGGAGTGCAGTGGCATGATCTCGGCTCACTGCAACTTCTGCCTCTGGGGTTCAAGTGATTCTCTTGCCTTAGCCTCCTGAATAGCTGGTATTACAGGCACATGACGCCATGCCCGGCTAATTTTTATATTTTTAGTAGGAATGGGCTTTTACGGTGTTGGCCAGGCTGGTCTTGAACTCCTGACCTCAGGTGATCCTCCCACTTCAGCCTCCCAAAGTGCTGATATTACAGACATGAGCCACCGAGCCCAGCCTAAAAAAAATTTGTTTTGTTTTTTTGGGACAGAGTCTCGCTCTGTTGCCCAGGCTGGAGTGCAGTGGTGCACTCTGGGTTCACTGCAACCTCTGCCTTCCAGGTTCAGGCAACTCTCCTGCCTCAGCCTCTGGAGAAGCTGGGACCACAGGTGCACACCACCATGCCCGGGTAATTTTTGCATTTTTAGTAGAGATAGAGTTTCACCCTGTTGGCTAGGCTGGTCTCAAACTCCTGACCTCATGATCTGCCCGCTTCAGGCTCCCAAAGTGCTGTGATTACAGGCATGAGCCACCGTGCCTGGCCAAAAATTTCTTTTATGGAGACAGGGTTTCTGTTGCCCAGGCTGGCCTTGGGCTCCTGAGCTCAAGTGGTCCTCCCGCCTCAGCATCTGAAAGTGCTGGGATTACAGGCATGAGCCACCACCTTGCTGTATTTTGAAAGACAAGGAAAACCAGAAAACATGCCATGTGGGCAAACCAGGATTGTGAAAAGTTTGGAAGTCATTGTGCTTTTGATGACTGTTAGCATTTGGCTATATTTGCTCACTTTTGCAATCTCTCTCCTCTCTCTCTCTCTCTCTCTCTCTCTCTCTCTCTCTCTCTCTTTTGTTGTTGCACCCGTTCAAATCAAGTTGTGGATGGTAAGACACTAAGTGTAAATGTTTCCGTGCGCATCTCCTAAAAATAAGCATGTTATGATATTCGCACACCCAAGAAAATTGATAATATTGTAGAGAAGGTCATTCCTGAGGAGTGATTAAGGAAGACTGCGGTGAGTTAGGACGGAGGTAGTTCTGGAGAGACAGACGTGTTTTCATTGCACAGAGGGAGGGAGAAGCCTCTGAGGGAGCACCTGGAAGCTAAGGGCACCACCTGGCCTCTCCCATCAGCTTCCCCTAGCCTCCTTTGTCATGAACTAGTGAAGTTCCTCTGCCATTTGCTTTCCGAATCCCACACCCAGCCCAAACCCAGGATCTCTCTAGTCCGCTCCTTTTATGAGAGTCTTCAGAAGAGGAAGACCGCATTTATCATGAGCTTCTAAATGCCTGACGTTTTACTTTTACTGTCTTTTCAAATACAATCATATATTTCGTATTTAAACAGTTCAAAGCCTAAAGCCAAAGGAATGAAGTTTGGAAGTTATCAGTGGAATTTCAGGCATCTGGGAATGCCGGATTCGGTGCCTAGTTATTTCCTCCCACCCCTCCAAAGGGGATCTTTGTTCCTAGAATCCTTAAAATTAGTGGGGTGGATACCAGGACCCAAGTGGCAGCCTGAGCTTTGGACTTCAGTCAGCGGGGCCAGATATTGAGCTTCTGCCTCCTTTCCAGCCTGTGAGTTGGTTTTGGGGGAGAAGGATGGGGAAAGGGAGTGAGGGAGGAGGGAGAAAGGAAGGGAAGAGGAAGGGGAGTGGGGATGGAAGAAGGGAAAAGAAGGAGAGTGGGAGGGAAGATGAGGAGGAAAAGGGAGAACCTGGCATTGATGGAAGATATTTGGAGAACTTTTCAGATTAAACACAAGCTGATTAAAACTGATTGACTTGGCTAGCGGTGGTGGCTCAAGCCTGTAATCTCAGCCCTTTGGGAGGCTGAGGCGGGCAGATGTCCTGAAGTCGGGAGTTGGAGACCAGCCTGACTAGCATGGAGAAACCCCATCTCTACTAAAAATACAAAATTAGCCAGGCATGGTGGTGCATGCCTGTAATCCCAGCTACTCGGGAGGTTGTGGCAGGATAATCACTTGAACCTGGGAGGCGGAGGTTTCGGTAAGCCACCATTGTACTCCAGCCTGGGAAACAAGAGCAAAACTCCATCTCGGAAAAAAAAAAAAAAAAAAAAGATTGACTTACCTCCTTTCCCCTCTGTGAAAAAACTGTCTCAATAGGAACTTTGCACGTGTTTATGCACATTAAGAAACTGCATTGAGCTCTTTACCTATCAGGCAGGGTTGGTGCTAAGAATACAAAGGTGATGACAGTCTCTCCCACTCCCTCAAATCCTTCCAAAGCAGATCACTGATACCTTATATTAATTTAACAATGAACAATTAACGGATTCAACTGCCGCAATCTCCTGTGAGCCCATGACTAAAATGTTATCATTTGTTATCAATGTGAGCCCAAGAGAGCCAATGTTAACAACTTTCTTTTAAAGAAGAGAAAGCTGAGGCTGACCACACAGCCGAGGCCACACTGCTGATAGCTCACCTCTAGTTTTTATTATTTTTTCTTCCCCACACCAAAGATGACTGTCTTTACCTTGAAACTGGCAGGTTGGAAACAGATCATGTTTGTAAATGTAAATGGCACAGAGCTAGGTAGCAGAGCTAATCTGGTTGGACATACCTGAGGTACATAATTATCTTGCTGTCTAGGATCCTGAGCCAAAGCAAGAAGACATTTAATGGAGGTAAATGTACTTTTCTTCTTCTTCTTTTTTTTTTGAGATGGAGTCTTGTGCTGTCTCCCAGGCTGGAGTGCAGTGGCGTGATCTCGGCTCACTGCAACCTCCGCCTCCCTGGTTCAAGCAGTTCTCTGCCTCAGCCTCCCGAGTAGCTGGGATTACAAATGCACACCACCACGCCCAGCTAATTTTTGTGTTTTTAGTAGAGATGGGGTTTCACCATGTTGGCCAGGCTGGTCTTGAACTCCTGACCTCAGGTGATCTGCTCACCTCAGCCTCCCAAAGTGCTGGGATTACAGGCCAGAGCCACTGCGCCTGGCCATAGTTTTGTTCCATTATTAACATGACTTTCCAAGATTGTTGAAGGGCTCTTTCAAAGAACTGAAAGGAACTGGCCCATGCAACTATAGTTTCTTTCCCTTCTGTTACTATTTTAATCCACAAGGGGGCAGAATTTACTTAGGGAGGATTAGCCAGGCCTCACCTTTAAGGTAGTTATTGTTAGTAACAAGGATTATAATGGACAAAGAATTACAGACTACTTTGGGTTTAAGCTTGCTGCTATTTATGGTTATGTGCTAAATTTCCAACCATGTGCATTTAATGTTCAAGGGTCCATGGAAAAAATGAAAACCTTAGAAAACATGGTTAGGAGAGGAACTTTTCCCAGGAAATAGAAACATACACTATTTTGATAATTTAAGATTACTGTTTTAACTTATTCCAACTGAAACAGATGTTTACTTTGTCTAAGACCAAAAAATACTCATTTTGTTTATTTATTTATTTATTTATTTATTACTTAGAGATGGGGTTTCACCATGTTGGCCAGGCTGATCTTGAACTCTGGGCCTCAAGTGATCCCACCGCCTCGGAAAAAACTTATTTTAATTGGAGAATTTGTTACGAAACAAATCAATTCATCAGATATGGTCAACGATGGCCTTTAGAGAGTTAATAAGAAAAGGCAACAAGGGAAGGAACAAGTCTGCCCCAATGGTTTCAGGGAGACTAAGGAGTTGGCAAAAGAACTATTTTTTTTTGTTTTTAGAGATGGGGTCTTGCTATGTTGCCCAGGCTAGAGTGCAGTGGCTTTCACAGGCACAATCCCACTACTGATCAGCACAGGAGTTTTGACCTGCTCTGTTTCTGACCTGGGCCGGTTCATCTCTCCTTAGGCAACATGGTGGTCCCCCCTTCCCGAGAGGCCACCATATTGATGCCGAACTTAGTGCAGACACCCGATTGGCATAGTGCACTACAGCCCAGAACTCCTGGGCTGAAGCAATCCTCCCACCTCAGCCTCCCAAGTAGCTGGGACTACAGGCACGTGCCATCGCGCCCAGCAAAAGAACTCTTAAGGCCCTTTCAATCTTGAAGTTTAGCCTTTGTTCTAGGCCAGTAACTTATGGAATCCTGGAATACTCTGACGATATGTAATGCAGAATCTCAAGCTTGGGCAGGCCCACAGAAGGTCATCTAGGTCACTATCTTGCCTTCAAGCCAATTTCTTTCTTTTTTTTTTTTGAGATGGAGTTTCGCTCTTGTTGCCCAGGCTGGAGTGCAGTGGTGTGATATCGGCTCACTGTAACCTCTGCCTTCTGGGTTCAAGTGATTCTCCTGCCTCAGCCTCCTGAGTAGCTGGGATTACAGGTGCCCACCACCACCATGCCTGGCTAATTTTGTGTTTTTAGTAGAGATGGGATTTTGCACGACTTATTCTTAGTTACTGAAGTGCCTTAAAAAAGAAAAAAAAAAAAAAAAGGAAAAAAGAGATGGGGTTTTGCTATGTTGGTTAGGCTGGTCTCAAACTCCTGACCTCAGGTGATCCAATCACCTTGGCCTCCTAAGGTGCTGGGATTACAGGCGTGAGCCATCTGCAGGCCAATTTTATATTCAAAATTAGTCAGCTGAAATGTATCAAGTTAGTTATATTCTCTTATTGCCACTGGGAGTCTCAAATCATAGCAAAACAGTTCCAAGATCTTGAGAGGTCTGAAGTATCCAATTTTTAATTATTGTATATCATAACATATTCAGGGATACTGATTGCTACAACATTTCCTTAAACAAACACCCCTTATGCTTCCAGTTGTGGGTGCCACAAATTAGCAGGTACATTGACAAAATAGTTGTCACCCATAGGTGAGTAACCTGGAGTGCATATTTTTTCAATAAGTGTGAGCAGCACCTGTTACCATCCTAGGTGCCAGCAGGGATACAGAGATTAATGACATTGTCTTTTGTCTGTCAAGAGATCACAATCAAATAGAGAAACAAAACAGGCACCCATATTAAGACAGTGTACGATAATCAGTATTGTATAAAATTCAAACTGTTTTAGGAATTTAGAGGAGGAAGATCACTAAAGTGATCAGGGATGGCGTCATAGTAAAATAAATATTTATTCCAGGGCTTGGAGAGTAGGTTAGAATTTTAGCAGGTATCCATGACAGGCGATGACATTCCAGACTGAATGGCAGCCTTAGTGATTAGCAAACCAGGAGCGAAGCTAACCTCCACGTTTGGCAGATTGGAACATCACTGTATACCCTTTGTCCTGATGGGTTCTCAAAAGTCTGGTGGTGGGTAGGGGGATGATCAGTAACATAATGTACTTAGCATGGAAACTGTGCCACTGTTCTACAGCCTGGGGGTTCACTATCTAGGAGTAATGTTTTGTGTTGATTTCTCCAGTAATAATTGTCAGGGTAAAGATAACAATCTGGTCCACAAAGATCACTCCACCATTCAGAAATGTAGCAGCTACCTCTCCAAATTCTGTCCTTGGTGATATGCTTGTGTATGTTCCATGCATGCTTTCAAGTTTACACATGCAGAAACACACATACACACACCTTTTTGGAGACCCTGGCAAGAATGCCTGTGTCCGTACACAGATCAGGCAAGAATGTGTGCCTTTGATTCCGAGACTCTGAGAGAGCTGGATCCCACGCTAACCTATTTCATTGGCATGCCTATTTATAGTCGCTGTCTCATTCCAAATGCGAAGTCACTTTCTAAATCTAAATCTTTTATTACCTTCGTCAGAGAGATTCGAACAGAGGTGGGGGGGATTAAAAATAGACACAGACTTACTATGAAAAATAAAATAATCGATTGTGAGGGAGCCATGGCCATGAAGAATTGAGATTATGTTGATAATTAAAATCCACTGAAAGCCTCAATTCAGCCTTTAGTTTTATCCTGCCCCTTCCACTGTCCTATCAAAGCTAATAACAAAGAGAAGATGACTGGTTTAACTTCATCCCTGCTCCTCTCATTCACTCTCCCTAAGGAGGGACAGAAGAGCCATGAAACAAAGAATTGAGGGAGCTGCGTTTTCTCCCTCCCTCCCTTGAGATGGGAGGGCTCACTGTGTTGTCCAGGGTAGTCTTGAACTCCTGGGCTTAAGCAAGTCTTTCTCCTCAGCCTTCCATGGGGCAAGGATTAACAGGCGTGAGACACCACTCCCAGCCCTGCATTTTCTACTCACAGGAAGATCACCTCCTACATGGTAAAAATCACGGATAGTACAAATTTGGCATCCTATAATTTTTAAGCCCCCCACAAATGAAACACTTCTTAATCATAGTAATTTTTGAGCAATTATTATGTGCAAAGCATTGCTACTTAATTTATATTCATTTCCATTTCTTCATCCTCTCAATAATCTTGTGAAGTAAGCACTATTATCTTCATTCTACAGGCAGATACTGAAATGCAGAAAGATTAACTTGTCCAGGATCACACAGACAATGAGGAAATGAGCCACTATTCTAATCCAGTCATTTTAACTCCAAGACCTATACCCTGAACAGTACATGGGACTGCTACCCAGTATAGAGAGCTAACAAATTTTTTTTGCTCTGGTATCCCCTCGAAGCTTTCATCAACATGTTTTCTACTCTTTGTCATATACACAAAAATATATATTGAGACAGGGTCTTGCTCTGTTGCCCAGGCTGAACTGCAGTGGCGTGATCATAGCTCACTGCAGCCTCAAGCTCCTAGGTTCAAGTGATCCTCCTGCCTCAGCCCCCTGAGCATCTGGAACTACAAGTGTGCACCAACATGCCTGGAATTTATTTATTTATTTATTTATTTTCTCTCTCTTTTTTTTTTTTTAAAGACGGGGTTTCACCATGTTGGTCAGGCCGGTCTTGAACTCCCAACCTCAGGTGATCCACCTGCCTTGGCCTCCAAAGTGCTTGGATTACAGGCGTGAGCCACCACACCCGGCCATGCCTGGAATTTAAAAAAAAAATTTTTTTTTTTTGGTAGAGACAAGGTCTTGCTGTGTTGCCCAGGCTGGTCTCCAACTCCTGGGCTCAAGTAATCCACCTGCCTGGGCTCTCAAAGTGCTGGGATTACAGGTATGAGCCATTGCACCTGGCCTAGAAATGTTTTCAAATTTTCTTTACTTAGACTACCATTTTTTACATATATATGAACTCACAGTTTTCTTAACTCTTATTTGGAATAGATTAAATATTATAATTAAACAATGGCATTTTAGAGTAGGCTTTCAGAACTACATGTGATGAATGTAATGCTGATCAAAAGCAAGTAGACACATTCTACAGGAATCCATTCTATATGATTCCAAGGTACAGAAACAGAAAAAAAATCTGTGCTGTGAGAAATCTAGAGAGTGGTTACTCCTGGAGTGAGTGAGCAGTAGTGGATAGAAGGGAACATGGTGGATGGGGGCTGTTCCAAGGTGCCAGTTCTATTTCTTGATTTGGGTGATTGTTACTTGGGTGTGACCATTTAATGAAATCCATTGAGTTCTACATTTATGATGGTGCATTCTTCCGTATGTGTATTATACTTTATATTATCTATTGCTGCATATCAAATTGTCCCAAAACTTAGCATCTTGAAACAATAAACGTGTTATCTCATAGTTTCTGTGGGTCAGGAATCTGAAGATGGCTTAGCTGGGTGGCTCTGAATTAGGGTCTCTCATGAGATACAAACTGTTGGATGGGGTTGTAGTTTCATCTGAAGGCTCACATGAGGTAGAGGGAGATTTACTTCTGAGCTTGCTCATGGTTATTACCAGGTTTCAATCCTCACCACATGGACCTCTCCACAGGCCTGCCTCACCACATGGCAGCTGGCTTTCCCCAGGGTAAGTGATGGAAAAAAGAGCACAAGATGAGCTGTCTCAGAGGAGACATCTAATCTCTGCTGCCATATTCTACTTGTTATAAGCAATTCAATAATTCCAGCCCACACTCGAGAGGGGAATATTGAGAGGCAGGAATCATTAAGTGCAATCTTAGAGGCTGCCTACCATTCACTTTAATAAAGCCTTAATGGCCTGGCACAGTGGCTCAGTGGCTCACACCTGTAATCCCAGCACTTTGGGAGGCCAAGGGGGGTGGGCGGATCACCTGAGGTCAGGAGTTCGAGACCAGCCTGGCCAACATGATGAAACCCTGGCTCTACTGAAAATACAAAAAATTAGCCAGGCATGGTGGCAGGTGCCTGTAATCCCAGCTACTTGAGAGACTGAGGCAGGAGAATCGCTTGAACTCGGGAGGTGAAGGTTACATTGAGCTGAGATCCCACTACTGCACTCCAGCCTGGGAAACAAGAGTAAAACTCTGTCTCAAAAAAAAAAAAAAAAGAAAGAAAATAATAAAGCCTTAAAAATTATCCATATATGTCCTCTGCGTCCCACCTCACATTGACAATCATTGTCTTCTTACAGAATTAAAAATGCTTTCATAATTCACTAGTTTTTTGGTAACCAAAACATCACGTAAGAGTAGGTTATGACATGAATTCTTCTTTCTGTTTTATAGAAATGTAATAAGCTTGATGTGAACACTTTTATATTTGCATAGCACTTTTCAGATTTCATAATTGTTTTTCATACATATTTTGAGTTTTATTAATGCAGCATAAGTGAGAACTGTAGTTTAGTGTTATTTTATCTGTCTCAGCCTCCCAAGTAGCTGGAATTACAGGCGGGCACCACCATGCCCTGCTAATTTTTTTTTTTTTTTTGGTATTCTTAGTAGAGACAAGGTCTCACCATGATGGCCAGGCTGGTCTCAGAACTCCTGACCTCAGGTGATCTGCCCCACTTGGTCTTCCAAAGTGCTAGGGTTACTAGAGATGAGCCACCATACCCAGCCAAGACTGCAATAAACTTTAATCTGCTTCTTACATCAAATGTGTGCGCAGAACTATAATTAAACTTAGCTTGTGCTTGACAAAGGAAATCTTGGAGCTTCTTTTCTCCCAGAGATAGATCAGGGCAATTAAAAATCAGGGCCTCGATCTATATGCAACTTAATTATGATATGCAGATAAATGGGCTAAACCAGACTTCCGCTTCTCACATTAAGGTGGCAAGAATAGACCCGACATTGCCATTTGGCTCCTACACCCAGTTTATATCCTGGCAGAAAATGTCATGTCTCAGCAAGGGAGGATTTGTAATGCCAAGTCATTTCCCCTAATTTTAGTTTCTTCCTGTCCCTCATTCACACCCAAATGACTCAAATGCCTGCCTCACCCTCATGTATTCATTTATTCACTCATGTATTTACTCAAATGACCTAACTATGAGTGTTGAGTTTGTCCTGCCAGGGGATTGTCTTCCAGGTGATCTTAGCATTTACTTACTTTCTTTTTTTTTTTTTTTTTGAGATGGAGTTTCGCTCTTGTTGTCCAGGCTGGAGTATAATGCGCAATCTCAGCTCGTTGGAACCTCTGCCTCTTGGGTTCAACCAATTCTCCTGCCTCAGCCTCCGGAGTAGGTGGGATTACAGGCATGTTCCACCTCACTGGGCTAATTTTGTATTTTTTTTTTTTTTGGTTACTTTTTTTTTTTTTTTTAAAGATGGGGTTTCACCATACTGGTCAGGCTGGTCTCGAACTCCTGACCTCAGGTGATCCACCTGCCTCAACCTCCCACAGTGCTGAGATTACAGGTGTGAGCCACTGTTCCCAGCCTTAATTTTGTATTTTTAGTAGAGATGGAGTTGGGCAGGCTGGTCTCAAACTCCTGATCTCAGGTGATCCACCCGCTTTGGCCTCCCTAAGTGCTGGGATTACAGGCGTGAGCCACCGCATGTGGCCAATCTTTGCGTTTTCATCAGAGCAGCAAACCAGTTCTAGCTGACCCCCTTTCCTGTAGACTTGGTGTGCTTCATGCTTACATGGGGTATTGAAGAACAATAAATCACCCAAGTACTTTAGTATCTAAGATGGGTGGTTCACAAATCTAATTAATTATTAGCATCCCTTAAACAGCTTTTAAAAACTTTTTGAATAGTGTAATGTAAGCATATGGTAAACATTCAAACAGAACAAAATAGTATACAGTGAAAAGTAAGTCTCTCTCACGCATGTGGCCCTCAGTTCCCCTCCTACCAGTTCATATGCATTTTACGTCTCATATTATTTTGTTTTATTTGGAGACCACATCTGGCTTTGTCACCCAGGCTGGAGTGCAGTGGCACGATCGCTGCTCACAGCAACCTCTGCCACCTGGATTCAAGTGATTCTCCTGTCTTAGCCTCCCAAGTAGCTGGGATTACAGGTGCGTACCACCATGTCCAGCGAATTTTTTGTATTTTTGTAGAAACAGGGTTTCACCATGTTAGCCAGGCTGGTCTTAAACTCCTGACCTCAGGTGTTCCACCCGCCTCGGCCTCCCAAAGTGCTGGGATTATAGGCGTGAGCCACTGCGCCCAGCCAAGAGAAAAATTTTAAAATCACATGTCTGTCAGTGGGAGGTGGTTAATGGCTGCCAGTGTTCTCTGAGCTGGATGGGTTTAGTGGGTCAGGAGTGTCCCATCAAGCATGTAAATAAAACAGCCTCAGAGAAGAAGCTTGCAGACACTTTATTGACAATTTGGCTCTTCTCCTGCTCTTTGGCTGTGCCTAATGTTTCTGAGTGTGGTTCTCTCAAATGTCTCTTTTCCCAGGATGGAAGAAGAATCAGGACCTCTCTTTGGAGGGTGCAGAAGGAGAAACTTAGATATTTAATTATTCCTTTTTTTTTTTTTTGAGACGGAGTTTCGCTCTTGTTACCCAGGCTGGAGTGCAATGGCGCGATCTTGGCTCACCGCAACCTCCGCCTCCTGGGCTCAGGCAATTCTCCTGCCTCAGCCTCCTGAGTAGCTGGGATTACAGGCACGCGCCACCACGCCCAGCTAGTTTTTTTGTATTTTTAGTAGAGACGGGGTTTCACCATGTTGACCAGGATGGTCTCGATCTCTTGACCTCATGATCCACCCGCCTCGGCCTCCCAAAGTGCTGGGATTACAGGCTTGAGCCACCGCGCCCGGCTCCTTTTTTTTTCTTTAAACAAATTCTCATCTGATCCCCAGCTTTAAGTTCCGTGCCCTCAGTGGCTCAGGCCTGTAATCCCAGCACTTTGGGAAGCCAAGGTGAGCAGATCACCTGAGGTTGGGAGTTCGAGACCAGCCTGACCAACATGGAGAAACCCTGTCTCTACTAAAAATTAAAAAAAAATTAGCCGGGTACGGTGGCACATGCCTGTAATCACAGCTACTTGGGAGGCTGAGGCAGGAGAGTTGCTTGAACCCGGGAGATGGAGGTTGCCATGAGCTGAGATCGTACCACTGCACTCCAGCCAGGGCAACAAGAGTAAAACTCTATCTAAAAAAAAAAAAAAAAAAAAAAAAAATGTCTCATGCCGTAGCTTGCCCTTTGGCTATAACTATATAGATGCCAGTCCTTGAGCCTTTTACAAAACTGGCTTACAAGCACTGGGGTTTCAGCCACAGTGTTTTGGTAAGTCAGTTACCTCTCCTCCACCTGCTTTCATCAGCCAAACTCAGTTGACATTTCTCTTTCATCTTCATCTCCTCCCCAGTTTTTTGCCTCCCGAGTAACTGGTACTGACTCTAGGCACATGCCATTGTACCTGGCTAATTTTTGTATTTGTTGTAGAGATGGGGTTTTGCCATGTTGTCCAGGCTAGTGTTGAACTTCTGGACTCAAGCAATCTGCCTGCTTCAGGCCTCCCAAGGTGCTGGGATTGGGAACCACTGTGTCTGGCCCTTTACTTTCATTTTAGTGAGTTTTGGGGAGGAGACAGAGAAAAATACCTGTGTTCAATATACCACATTACCTAAAATATCAGTTAATGATTTAGGGGGTAGGTACTGTCTTCTATATTATAGACATTTTCTGTGCTCCATTTTTATTTTAAAATTTTTTAGAGATGGGCTCTTGCTATGTTGCCCAGGCTGGTCTCAAACTCCTGGGTTCAAGAGACCCTCCCAAGCTTTCCTAGTAACTGGGATTACAGGCATGAGCCACTGTGCTAGGTGCTTTGCTCCATTTTTTTTTTTAAAATCAATGTTTTCTTTAATGCTGAGAATTTCTGTTAATATTTTTGATATTTCACAAAACATCTTTTGTTGACATTCTACAAATGATACCATCCAATAATGCCCAACACTTTCTTCTTGTGAAGAGAGTTTATGCATCTTTTTGACTTCTGTAATATTTGTTGTTTCAGGAAGATTTTCCAGAGAAACCTGATGACCTTCTACTTGAGATATCAGGTATTCTTGATTTATTTGTTTTTCTCCCTCTTCAATGTAAACAATTAGAATTGAAGTGTCATTTCCTGAGACAGAGAATTTTTTCAAAGCCTCGGAAATATTGTTATTTGGGGAAAGGTTGTAAATAATTTCAGTAGATAGAGTTCTTGTCTTCATTTTTCCCAGTTTGTAGAGGTGAACTGCTTTGTTTGCTGCCACAGGTATCTGAAGTGGATCAACAATCACTGTAGGATTTATCAGTGATCCGTCGATGGTCCCTTCCATGGCTTTTCTTCTCAAATCTCCTTCATTTTTGACATCTTTAAATAACAGAAGGGTCACCCTCCATTCAGGAAATAGGTCCAGCTGATGTGTTAACTGCATTTCGCAGGTAAGCAGGATTCTACATCCGGTCCCCAGTGCGTCTCAGAAGATCTTGCTTTGCTCCATTTTTGAGAACAAAATATTTAATTTGATCTGTGGCTTTTTATCTTCCCACTTCCCCTGTTAAACAGATAGTCGCTCACGTCTATAATCCCTCCCACTTTGGGAGGCCGAGGCGGGTGGATCACGAGGTCAAGAAATCGAGACCATTCTGATCAACATGGTGAAACCCCGTTTCTACTAAAAATACGAAAATTAGCTGGGCATTGTGGCACATGCTTGTAGTCCCAGCTACTCGGGAGGCTGAGGCAGGAAAATTGCTTGAACCCAGGAGGCGGAGGTTGCGGTGAGCCAAGATTGCGCCAATGCACTCCAGCCTGGGTAACAAGAGAGAAACTCAGTTTCAAAAACAACAACAACGGCCGGGCATGGTGGCTCATGCCTGTAATCCAAGCACTTTGGAGGCCAAGGCGGGAGGATCACCTGAGGTCGGGAGTTCAAGACCAGCCTGACCAACATGGTGAAACCCTGTCTTAAAAAAAAAAAGTAAACAACAACAACAACAACAACAAAAACAGAGAGTCATCATTGCAGGGTTGTGTCTGTTAACTGCGATACTGCCTGTGTTACTGGCTCTCTAACCCTGTAAGGATAGGACAGTCGTCCGGGAAACAGAACAGTTGTCCGTGTACTCAGGAAGCTCATGTTGGATACACGGTGGTCACACTCCTACTGGAAAGCTTTTCTGTGGCAACACCGTCTGCTCAGCATGATAGAAAAGGAGACAAAGCTTCAATTTCCCAATAGGCTGTCTCTTATCCAGAGAACCTTATCTGGGAAAAAGGTGGCAGAGAAATGTGAAAGCAAGTTTCTTTAGGAATGAGGAAATTTCCACTCATTTTTTTGACCTATGAATCCCAAAGAGAAAACGTGTGTGGGATTTTGTTTTCAGGTCTTGTATTTTTCTTACCTTCCCCTTCTCCTCCTCCCTCGCTTCCCTCCTTCCCTTCTTCCTTTCTTTCTACTCACCAGGAGTGTTGTATTTAAGCTATTTTGGTTCAGTCTAAGGGAAATGAATCAAGGCTTTCAGAACAAATTAAAGAAACGCTCATTACAGAAATGCTCAGGATGAAGCCATCATGCCCAACATAAACGAAGCCCTGTTTTTCCCAAAAGAGTTCATTCCTGCACCCTCCTCCCCTTTGCTGTGTTTGCAGCTTGGAAACCCTACCAGACACTGAGGCCTTCTTAGAAAAAATATTTGTTTAAATCTTTCATTTTCTCTGTGGTCTTTAAAAGCCACTCTGGTTTCTAGTCCAGGAATCCGCTTTTCTGGGCGTATTACGTTGGCCTCCAGCTGTGACCCTTCCGGGTGCATGAACTCTGCAGAATTCTAGCAGAGATCTAAAGATTTTCTTTTCTTTTCTTTTTTGAGACAGAGTCTTGCTCATGTCGTCCAGGTTGGAGTGCAGTGGTGTGATCTTCGCTCACTGCAGCCTCCGCTTCCCAAGTTCAAGCCATTCTCATGCCTCAGCCTCCCAAGTAGCTGAGATTACAGGCATGTGCCACCACACTGGCTAATGTTTGTATATTTGGTAGAGACAGTGTTTTACCATGTTGGCTAGGCTAGTCTCGAACTGCTGGCCTCAAGTGATCTGCCCACCTCAGCCTCCCAAAGTGCTGGGATTACAGGCATGAGCTACTGCTCCTGGCCAAAGTTTATGTACATGAGAGATTGGTGGCGAGTCCCATGAGGAAGTGCAGTGTACACACAGGCAGATTTTCTTGACTGCTAGTTCCTGTCTGAATCAGGGAACCTGCCATGTGACCATGTATTATGCATAGCATTGTACAGGGATTTTGTGGAACATATGATAATAGACACAATCCATATGCAATTCCTGACTCCAGTCCTCATGTAGCATCCAGTGTAGTTGTAAGTCATGTGCAAAAATTAGCAAATACTATTAGACAGCACAAAATTGACACTACCCCTAATGCTCTGCAGCTCAGAGGAGATGGCGACCCATAAATAATGAAAATCAGTGCAGGAAATGGGACATGAGTGACAAATCGAGGGAAAATGCAAAGGAGAAAGGCAGGAATGAGTTCTGCATGTTTGGGTGGGAGTGAACTCATCACTCAGGGTTAGACTGCAAGGGAAAGAGAAAAGGAGCATTGAGGAGAGAGCAATTCATTTGAGGGGAGACTTAGGAGGAGAAAACTTCTAGGTAAATATTATTGGAATTGGCCTATAGAGAACAGCCCTGTCATAGCTTATTACATTTTTTTTGGTTTTTATTTTTAGTTTAACAACAAATGTCTGGTTTTTTCTATCTATTTTTTTTTTTTTTTTTTTGAGACGGAGTCTTGCTCTGTTGCCCGGGCTGGAGTGCAGTGGCGCAATCTCAGCTCACTGTACTGTCTGCCTCCCGGATTCAAGGGGTTCTCCTGCCTCAGCTTCCCAAGTAACTGGGGTTACAGGCATGCGCCACCACGCCCGGCTAATTTTTTTTGTATTTTCAGTAGAGACAGGCTTTCGGCATGTTGGCCAGACTGATTTCAAACTCCCGACATCAAGTGATCCGCCCGCCTTGGCCTCCCAAAGTGCTGGGATTACAGGTGTGAGGCACATGGCCCAGCCCACTCTCTGCTTTCTGCTCTCTCTTCCCACAGCAGGAGCACACAGAAAGCACCCATGGACAATGTGCTGGGCTGGGGTACAACGAAGACCCCTTCCTAGCCACAACCACCACGTGCTGCTCATGCTGCTTATTGCCTCGCCTTCCCTGCTTAGAAAATCTTTTCCTCTTTCAAGGGGCCAGGCTGAACATATTGCTTTGCCTGAATAGCATGGATTTCTTTTTTATCCATTTCCCTATAATACTCTGTAGGCACTTCTATAATAGATCTTACATTTTGTCATGCCTATGTCTTTTCTTTTACTGGATGTTAAACTCCCCAGGCAGGGCCATTCTTTTCAATTCTTTGTATTTACACAATGCTTGTCACCGAATAAGCCCCTAATGGATGCAAGATGAATTGATTAATTTTTCAGAGGGACATGCAAACTCTCTGGGAAGTTCAACTGAAAACATTAAGTATGTATTCATTAATTTATCCATGTCTTAATCAATTATTTATCAGCCCTATTTTTTTGGTAGAGACGGCGGTCTCACTGTGTTGCCCAGGCTGGTCTCGAACTCCTAGGCTCAAGCAATCCTCCAGCCTCAGTGTTCCAGTGTGTGGGGATTAAAGGTGTGAGCCACTGCGCCTGGTCAGCCAGCTTTCTACTCTTTTGCTAAGTTTATGAAGACAATAATAAGAAAACAGAACTAGTCTCTTCCCTCATGAAACTTACAATTGTATGAAGAAGACTCATAGTAACAAAAGAGAAATAATTGCGAGTATTTAGTTATATTAAATGTGATAAGTTAAATATAACTAAGTGTATAAATGAGACAAATACTATAAAGGAAAAGGACAGGAAACTATGAACATATAATTCCATCTTTAAATACTTTAATTTCTTTTTTTTCTTTCTTTTTTTGAGACAGAGTCTTGCTCTGTCGTCCAGGCTGGAGTGCAGTGGAACGATCTTGGCTCACTGGAACCTCCACCTCCTGGATTAAAGCAATTCTCCTGCCTCAGCCTCCTAAGTAGCTAGGATTACAAGTGCGTGCCATCATGCCTGGCTAATTTTTGTATTTTTAGTAGAGATAGGGTTTCACCATGTTGGCCAGACCGGTCTCAAACTTCTGACCTCTAGTGATCCACCCGCTTTGGCCTCCCATAGTGCTGGGATTACAGGTGTGAGCCAACAGGCCCTTTCCACCTATTTTTATAATGACTTATTTCCCATATTAGTAAATAAGACTTACTGTATGGAGGGAGGGAGGACTAAAAGGGGAAGTTTCTTTTACATTTAAAAGCAAGAACTAAACCTTTCAGAGAGGAGAAATGATAGTGATTCTAACCAAACTGTTTGAGCAAATAGAAAAGGAGCACTTCCTAATATATTTTATGAGCATTACTCTGATCCCAACAACCAGACAAAGATATCACACACACACAAAAGAAAATCATAGACCAATATCACTCATGAATCTAGATGCAATCATCCTTCAAAAAAATCAAATCAAGTAATAGATATAAAGAATAATGCAGCTGGGCACGATGGCTCACGCCTGTAATTCCAGCATTTTGGGAGGCCATGGTGGGTGGATCACCTGAGGTCAGGAGTTCGAGACCAGCCTGGCCAACACAGCAAAACCCCGTCTCTACTAAAAATCCAAAAAGTTAACCGGGCGTGGTGGCACATGCCTATAATCCCAGTTACTCGGGAGGCTGAGGCAGGAGAATCACTTGAACCAGGGAGGTGGAGGTTGCAGTAAGCCAAGATCATGCCACTACACTCTAGCCTGGTGACAGAGCAAGACTCCATCTCAAAAAACAAACAAACAGACAAACAAAAAGGAGTAATGCATCAGACCAAGTAGTTTTTATCCTCAGAATCTAAGGTTGCTTTAACAATAAAAAAATTAATTATTGTAATTCCCCATATTTATAGAATACAGGAGAAAAGCAGTATCATTTCAGTAGATTAAGAATGAAGAAAAAGACTTTGGCCGGGCGCGGTGGCTCAAGCCTGTAATCCCAGCACTTTGGGAGGCCGAGGCGGGTGGATCACGAGGTCGAGAGATCGAGACCAACCTGGTCAACATGGTGAAACCCCGTCTCTACTAAAAATACAAAAAATTAGCTGGGCATGGTGGCGTGTGCCTATAATCCCAGCTACTCAGGAGGCTGAGGCAGGAGAATTGCCTGAACCCAGGAGGCGGAGGTTGCGGTGAGCCGAGATCGCGCCATTGCACTCCAGCCTGGGTAACAAGAGCAAAACTCCGTCTCAAAAAAAAAAAAAAAGAAAAAGACTTTAACAAATTCAATACCCATTCATGATTTAAAAAAGCAATGAACAAAAAACAACTCAGCCAACTAGGAAGAAAGGGGACTTACTTGAAAAAGCAAAAACAAAGTATGACTGCAAGGCTGACATGGTGGCTTAGGCCTGTGATCCCAGCACTTTGGGAGGCTGAGGTGGGAGGATCGCTTGAGCTCGAGTTCGAGAACAGCCTGAGCAACATAGCAAGATCTTGCCTCTATCAAAAATAAAAAAGTAGCTGGATGTGGTGGCATATGCCTATAGTCTCAGCTACTTGGGAGGCTGATGTGAGATTTTCCCTTGAGCCCAGGAAGTAGAGGTTGCAGCGAGCTATGATCATTTCACTGCATTCTTATTTTATTTATTTATTTATTTATATTTTTAAAGATGGGGTTTCACCATGTTGGTCAGGCTGGTCTTGAACTCCCGATCTCAGGTGATCCATCCTCCTTGGCCTCCAAAGTGCTTGGATTACAGGCGTGAGCCACCACGCCCGGCCAATGTCACTGCATTAGAGTGAGACGACAGAATGAGACCCTGTCTCCAAAAAAAAAAAAAAAAAAAAAAAAAAAAAGAAAAAGACTACAAGTTGGCTGGGTATGATGGTTCATGCCTATAATCTCAGTACTTTGGGAGGTTGAGGCAGGTGGATCACGAGGTCAGGAGATTGAGACCATCCTGACTAACATAGTGAAACTCCATCTCTACTAAAAATACAAAAAAAAAAATAATAAAATAAAATAAAATAGCCAGGTGTGGTGGTGGGTGTCTGTGGTTCCAGCTACTTGGGAGGCTGAGGCACAAGATTCGCTTGAACCCGGGAGGCAGAGGTTGCAGTGAGTCGAGATTGCGCCACTGCACGCCAGCCTGGGTGACTGAGTGAGACTCCATCTCGAAAAACAAAAACAAAAACAAACAAAAAACTACAATTTAAAAAGTGAAAAATAATGAGAAGTTCAATCATCAATATATATTAAACAACTAATTTGACCTTTTATTCAAATTGAATAGTAAAATGCATAGTGGTGGGAAGAATCTTATGAAACTTTTATACTAGTAGCTACCGATATTGAGCACTTGCTAAGAGCTCTATGAACGTTATCTTATTTAATCCTTACACGATCCCACAGAATAGGTATGATTTTCATTCCCATTTTACAGATGATGAAACTGAAGCTTAGGGAAGACATATAAATTTCCCGCTGAAATACACCCAATAATCAGCACAGCCAGTATTGGAATTGAAGATCCGTCTCCTTTAAAATTTGTGCTTCTAAATACTGTTCAGGCTCATGCAATCATCCTTCAAAAAAATCAAATCATGTAATAGATATAAAGAACAATGCAGCTGGACATGGTGGCTCACGCCTGTTATCCCAGCACTTTGGAGGCTGAGGTGGGCGTATCACCTGTAGTCAGGAGTTTGACATCAGCCTGGCCAACGTGGTAAAACCCCATCTCTACTAAAAACACAAAAAATTAGTGGGACGTGATAGCAGGTACCTGTAATCCCAGCTACTCAGGAGACTGAGGCAGGAAAATCGCTTGAATCCGAGAGGCGGAGGTTGCAGTGAGCTAAGATAGAGCCATTGCACTCCAGCCTGGGCAACAAGAGTGAAACTCCATCTCAAAAAAAAAAAAAAAAAAAAAAAAAATTGTCCAGTACCACTTCTCATTTGACCACTTCACCTTATACATTAGGCGGCTAAGTGACAAGCCACACTGATGCAAGTTAACGGCAAAGTTAGGACTAGAACCCAGGTCTTCTGACTTTTTACATGCTATTGTTTTAAGAAATGGTATTACTTTCTTTCTTTCTTTTTTTTTTTTTTTGAGACGGAGTTTCGCTCTTGTTGCCCAGGCTGGAGTGCAACGGCGCGATCTCGGCTCACTTCAACCTCCGCCTCCTGGGTTCAGGCAATTCTCCTGCCTCAGCCTCCTGAGTAGCTGGGATTACAGGCACGCACCACCATGCCCAGCTAATTTTTTGAACTTTTTTTAGTAGAGACGGGGTTTCACCATGTTGACCAGGATGGTCTCGATCTCTCGACCTCGTGATCCACCCGCCTCGGCCTCCCAAAGTGCTGGGATTACAGGCTTGAGCCACCGCGCCCGGCCCAGAAATGGTATTACTTTCACATCTAATCCACCCCTTCCTTTTTATGACAGCACACATTTTTTTTTTTTTCCTCCTTGGAAGCTCCAGACCTGGAATACTAGAGAAATAAATATAACTTACAGAGTCAGGGATCAAATTTTGTCTCCTACTCTGTTTAGCATTCAAAACCACTAAGCCACAGAGAAGACTGCCCACACTCAGAAAAGAGCATGTTAAAGCAGGATTGAGTGGAATTCTCTCTTCATAGAATGCAGATGGTGAGAAAAATATTCAAGGGAAAAGGAGGTAAAGAAAATTAGTGTTGGGGCTGTAGAACACTGTGTGGTATTCATCTTTCAGAAATTTGAAACTCTGGGAATTGTACAGGGGAGACCAAGGGATGTAACTGCCTTGGGAGGCCTCAAACTCGCCCTTTTGTGGATGAACATCACTTCCCATCATTGTCACTCACAGCCACCGTGGTTTGATAGAGCTCCCTGGGAGGTGCTGGGAAGTGGCCCCAGGGCCATCAACACATAGGAGCTTTACCCTGCTTTCTGGGCAGGGTTTGGCAAAATTAAAAAGGAAGAAAAATTATTTATCGTCCATCCATTGCGAATTAAGAAAAATGGTATGATCTGGACTTTTTTTTTTTTTTTTGTGATCTGGATTTTAAGCAAGTCATGAGGGAGTAGAAAAATTTTATCACCTTTTCCTTTGACACAGGCTTATGGCCCCTAAGTGATGTCCTTGCCCAGATGGACAGAAGCCCACTTTCCCTGGCAGGCACCCTTTGGGAGTTGCATCATTCCTGCTTCCTGCACATGCCAGGGAATGGACAGCAGGCATTCTGGGAGGGTAAGGGTTGAGCCGTGGAAAAGGATTGGGAAAAAATGTAGTTCAGGAGTCAGAAAATAGTTCACAAATCTAAAACTCCATTCAGAGTTGCTTCTAAACACCATCATAGCACACATGTATATAATATTCACATGCAGCATGAAAAGTGTGGTAAGTTCTTTGTATTCCTTCCCCAAATGGAATTCTTTTTTTTGAGACGGAGTCTCACTCTGTTGCCCAGGCTGGAGTGCAGTGGCACGATCTTGGCTTACTACAACCTCTGCCTCCCGGGTTCAAACTATTCTCCTGCCTTAGCCTCCTAAGTGGCTGAGATTACAGGCATGCACCACCATGCCTGGCTAATTTTTGTATTTTTTGTGGAGATAGGGTCTCACTGTGTTGGCCAGGCTGGTCCTGAACTCCTGACCTCAAGTGATCCACCCACCTTGGCCTCCCATAGTGCTGGGATTATAGGTGTGAGTCACCATGCCCAGCTGGATTTCAAAAATAATACCTGTCATTCCAAAATAGTACTTAGGTGATAATTTTTCTTTCTACCCAAATCGTTTGACTGTCTAGTGTTAGAGCTTTTTCTCATCCCTCAAATATAAAGCCTAGAAATTTCTCTTGGTCCATCAGTTCCATTGAGAAATATTTCCTGGTAGCCACGAAGATTAGAAAATAATATAGAAAGAATATTTGGAAACAAATATTTTGACTGTTGGAGGGAATTTCTAACTCTTCTCACTTTAATTTTATATATTTAAGATTAGAAGCAAAAACAAAAACAAAACAAAATATTAAAAGCAAAACAAAACAAACAAATGAACAATAATAAAAAATAAGGAAATCCAAACCCAACCTTTTCCAAACTCTTAAATACTAGGTTTCAAAACACAGTGTGGAGGATGGTTACTTGAGTGGGTTTGGGTCACATTGGAGTGGACTCTGCCCTTAACTTAATTTCTTTTTTTTTTTCTTTCTTTCTTTCTTTCTTTTTTTCTTTCTTTCTTTCCTTTCTTTCTTTCTTCTTTCTCTTTCTTTCTTTCTTTCCTTTTTTTTGAAATGGAGTTTTGCTCTTGTTGCCCAGGCTGGAATGCAATGGTGCGATCTCGGCTCACTGCAACCTCCATCTTCTGGGTTTGAGCGATTCTCCTGCCTCAGCCTCTCAAGTAGCTGGGGTTACAGGCACCTACCACTACACCCAACTAATTTTTGTATTTTTAGTAGAGATGGGATTTCACCATGTTGGTCAGGCTGGGTTCGAACTCCTGACCTCAGGTGATCCACCCTCCTTGGCCTCCCAAAGTGCTGGGATTACAGATGTGAGCCACTGCTCCCAGCCAAAATCCTTAATTTTTCTGAACCTACTTTTCTCATCTATAAAAATGAGCATTATAATAGTACCTTTTGACATGACTGTCATAAGGATTAAAAACAATCTTGTTTAAAGCATGTTGTACAAAATCTATCTTAGCTATTATAGTAAGGAGTACAAAAGTGAAAGGAAAGTAATAATCTTTGCAGGGGGAAGGGGGGCATAAGGAGCAGACCTGAACCAAGTGCTGAGGCAGAACCTCTAGTCCACAAATAGCTTTTTTTTTTTTTTTTTTAAGCGAATTGCAGAAAGATATGATTCCTATCTTCCTGCAGGCTGATTTAGTTGCATGCCAGGGCACATGGCTGGTAAGTGGGCAGCTGCCCTATTAAGGACTCAGCAAAGGAATGATTACTTTGGGGAATTGTCAAGTATGGAAAGCTATTCAGAAGGTCCATGTGGAGAGGGCTATTTCCTAGACCACAGTATCCCCAGTGTTTTCTATTTCTCTGTGCTCTGAGGTTATAATGTTTCCCTTTATTTTCTCTTAGTTTTGTCTCTCTCATTTTATTTTATTTCATATTTTATTTTACTTTAATTTTGAGACAGAGTCTTGGTCTGTCCAGCAGGCTGGAGTGCAGTGGTGCAGCCTTGGCTCACCGCAACCTCCGCCTCCCAGGTTTAAGCCATTCTCCTGCCTCAGCCTCCCGAGTAGCTGGGATTACACGTGCCTTCCACCAAGCCCAGCTTATTTTTGTATTTTTAGTAGAGAAGGAGTTTCACCATGTTGGCCAGGCTGGTCTCAAACTCCTGACCTCAAGTGATCCACCCACCTCGGCTTTCCAAAGTGTTGGGATTACAGGTGTAGCCACTGCACCTGGCCCTGTTTTTAATTTTCATTTTATTTTAAATATTTTTTGAGACAGGGTCTCACTCTGTGCCCAGGCTGGAGGGCAATGGTGCCATCTCGGTTCACTGCAACCTCTGCCTCCCGGGCTCAAGTGATTCTCCCACGTCAGCCTGGCAAGTAGGCGTGCACCACCATGCCCAACTAATTTTTCTATTTTTTGATAGAGGCAGGGTTTCACCATGCTGGCCAGGGTGGTCTCAAACCACTGACCTCAAGCGATCTGCCTGCCTCGGCCTCCCAAAGGCTGGGATTACAGCGTTGTGCCACCATGCCTGGACTCCGAGATTGTAACTGCCTGCCAAGGAATTCTAGAGTTGTTGGGATGGCCTGGAGATCTGTTCAGGGAAAGACGGGAAGTTTATAATGATGTCGGTGTAGAATCCGCAGGCTCTAATGACTGGAAACGAGGCTGGAAAAGGTTAATGGAGCAAAATCACAGACTCCTTGACCTGGCTGTGGTCAGGCTTCTCTGGGTCCTCCTTTTAACTAGGCCCAACCTGGGGCTCTGTCTAGGCCCGCTTACTCCAGTTTTATCAAGAATCCTACTGAATGAGTTTAGTGAAATCCCTCTCTCTCGTCTGACCACCGTCAACATCCTCTTACCCTGGCTTCCTTTCAGCAGAAACCTTGTTAAGTCAGTTTGGCGAAGAGTTACCCCACTTCCTAGTGATTTTCCATCCACTGATTCCCCTGCCTTATTCTTTGGCTATACATCTCCACTTTTCCTTATTATTCCTGAATTTGAGCCCCAAGTCTCGCCCATACTACAAAACCCCATTGATTGTCGTAGCCACTACCATGATGGGGTTCAGAGCATCCTACCCCATATTGAGTATTTTAAGCTGAAGAAATTTGAGAAAGACCAGGTGCAGGAAGGACTGTCTGACCTTCTCCCACAAGAAGGTCCTAAGCCCCTGATGTGAGAGGCACCCTCCCTATACCTAGAGGAAGGAGCGTCCTTGTCTCTGAAGACAGGAACACCAAGAGGAATCTGAGTGGGCAGGCCTTGCTGTTTCCCCCAGCTTATTACCCTTAGATCATAACCTTTTCCCATGATTTTTCACTCTTCATCAAACCTAGTAAAAACATGTCTAACCATTTTTATGGGGCTTCATTTCCATATGAAGGCTCTCATGTCACATAAAACTTGTATTAAATAAATTTGTAGGCGGTGGCTCATGCCTTTAATCCCAGCACTTTGGGAGGCCAAGGTGGGCGGATCACTTGAGGCCAGGAGTTTGAGACCAGCCTGGCCAATATGGTGAAAACCCATCTCTACTAAAAATACAAAAATCGGCCAGGCATGGTGGCACACACCTGTAATCCCAGCTACCTGGGAGGCTGAGGCACTAGAATTGCTGGAACCTGAAAGGGAAGGTTGCAGTAAGCCGTGATCATGCCACTGCACTCCAGCCTGGGCGACAGAGTAAGACTCTGTCTCAAAAAAAAAAAAAAAATTGTATGCTTTTCTCTTATTAATCTGCCTTTTGTTACAGAGCCCCAGCGAAGGACCAAGAAGGGTAGAAGGAAAACATTTTTTTCTCTCCTATACTCCCCTTGAATAGTGTATTTCTTACCATCTTTAGCAAGTATTATTGTTAATTTTTTCTTTCACAGTAGCATACTAAGGAGATTAGAATTTGTCCTCAGTGCTTAGGCAAAGAGGAGCCATCGAGGTTTTTACGCAAGGGCATTTTATGCTGAAATTTGCACTGTAGGCCAGGCGCAGTGGCTCATACCTGTAATCCCAACACCTTGGGAGGCTGAGGCGGGTGGTTGGGGGTGGGGGGCGGTCATGTGAGGTCGGGAATTTGAGACAAGCCTGACCAACATGGTGAAACCTCATTTCTACTAAAAATACAAAAAAGTAGCCCGACATGGTGGTGCAGGTTTGTAGTCCCAGCTACTCGGGAGACTGAGGCACAAGAATCGCTTGAACCTGGGAGGCAGAGGTTGCAGGGAGCTGAGATTGTGCCACTGCACTCCAGCCTGGGCAACAGAGTGAGACTCTGTTTCAAAAAAACAAAAAAAGAAAAATTGCGCTAGCATGTGAGCTGGTCAGTGTGCCAGCCACTGTCACTGTCAGGAGAGCGCTTGGCTTCCTGGATCCCAGCTGTCATAAATCTAAGAGCAGCAATAAATAAATTAACTGGTTTTGATCCTGTGAATATTTTGTTCCTTATTCACCTCAAGAACAGCAAAATACTTGAGAAAACTGTCACATATCTTTGCAGTGTTTGTGCTGTTCTCAAAAGTTAAAAAAAAAAAAAAGATGGGGGGAGGGGACCCTGATTTATAGAGCCTATATACTGTATGTATATGTATATATTATCAAAGCTAAGGACTGATAATGTCCCAAGAGGGAATAGTGAAAAACAAAGTCCTGAGTGAGGTGTCTTTCACAGATATTCCAGGAGTCCAGGCTAGGAACTGGGTTGATTAAGGTAAGATGATTGCCTGTAGGTTTGCATTTCCAATGTAATACTTCGTTTTTTTCCCCCATAATGAAGAACATTTTATTTTATTGTTACTATTTTTTGAGACAGAGTCTTGCTCCGTTGCCAGACACCAGGCTGGAGTGCAGTGGTGCGACCTCAGCTTACTGCAACCTCCGCCTCCCTCGTTCAAGCAATTCTCCTGCCTCAGCCTCCTGAGTAGCTGGGACTACAGGCGCGTGCCACCACACCCAGCTAATTTTTGTATTTTTGGTAGAGATGGGGTTTCACCATGTTGGCCAGGATGTTCTCGATCTCTTGACCTTGTGATCCGCCCGCGTTGGCCTCCCAAAGTGCTGTGATTACAGGCCTGAGCCATGGCACTACAGGCCTGAGCCATGGCACCCGGTTGAAGAATGTTTTATTTAAATAAAAAGAGAATAATATTTCACTAGGCAATAAATCCAACATATTTCTTTTTCTCCATAGCTATATCCAATGGTGAAATTTTATAGGCTAATTTCTTTTTTTCTTGTTGTTGAGACAGAGTCTCGCTCTATGTTGCCCAGCCTGGAGTGCAGTGGTGTGATCTTAGCTCACTGTAACCTCTGCCTCCTGGGTTCAAGTGATTCTCCTTCCTCAGCATCCTGAGTAACTGGGACTACAGGTGCGTGCCACCATGCTCGGCTAATTTTCTGTGTTTTTATTAGAGACGGGGTTTGATTGTGTTAGCTAGGATGGTCTCGAACTCCTGACCTCGTGATCCACCCACCTCGGCCTACCAAAGTGCCGGGATTACAGGCGTGAGCCACCATGCCCGGCCTTTATAGGTTAATTTCTAAACAGACGCAAATTTTTACAAAGTAATGAAAGCCATGTTTTGCTCAGGAATACTACTGTTCACACACGATATAGGTTGCTTTATAGCAGATACTAGTTTGCCAAGCTTCAGATGGCAAAAAGCTAAGTTGTGAATTCAGTATTTTCCAGCTAGTTTCTCCTTGCCCTAGAGACCCTGGCAGCATGTACTCTTGAGAGGCCTCTTATTGCTCCCACTTCTTTTCTCATAGTTGAATCCACTGTGGGAGAACATTCACATCCTTAAGGTGCAAGTCCGAGGAAAAGCCTCCCACAAATCCACTGGATATCACAGTGTTCTGCTTGATAAATTCTGTTGCTTCTTCAATTAAATTGCTGAATTCAGGTGCTGTTTTGTTCGCCCATTTCTTAATCTGCTTTTTTGCTTTGTTTACATCTTTTTCAATTCTCTTCCAGTCCATCTGCACATAGCCACTATGACTAGCAATCTGAAGGAGAAGAAGGCCACCACCTACTGCAGTTGCTGCGAGTTTTCCAACTTTTTGTAACAAAAATCCTGCACACCGGCCAGTAACACCATCCATTCAATCTGGGTAGCTATGGAGCATTTTTCTACCATAGGTCTCAAGCTGTGGCCAAACACTAGATTCCACCACTGGTGTCTTCCTGCATACTCAGTTAAATCCAGTGCTTCATAAGCGTCATCACTTTCATATTCTTGAGGAGGGGGTTTCTGGGTTGCCCTAATACTGCCAGCAGCCAGTTCTGGGGTGGTATCCCCGACCCTGCCCTTCTCTCCCTGGCACTTTAAGGGCTGCTGTAGGACAGGATGGAAGTCTGTGGTCTCTCCAGTGTAATATTTCATGGCTGGAACCTGGTTATTACTTTTAAGTAATACTTTTTATTTTAATTTTTAAATTAATTAATTAATTTTTTTTTTAGATGGAGTCTTACTCTGTCGCCCAGGCTGGAACGCAGCGGCATGATCTCGGCTCATTGCAATCTCTGCCTCCCAGGTTCAAGCGATCTCCTGCTTCAGCCTCCTGAGTAGCTGGGATTACAGGCACACACCACCCCGCCTGGCTGGTTTTTGTAGTTTTAGTAGAGATGAGATTTTACCATGTTGGCCAGGTTGGTCTTTAACTCCTGAGCTCGTGGGATCTGCCCGCCTCAGCCTTCCAAGGAGCCCCTCCACTTTTAACTTTCTGAAAGTATAACTTTAACTAGTAACTTAGCATAAATGGAATCTTACTTATGGGGCTGGCTAACGGCATTTGGTGTTAGATGTGACAGGCTGCCAACATAGGCAAACAAGGTTCGTCCTCATTCCTAACTGGGTGTGTAAACCTCCCATGTCCAGTTTCCTGAGCCCCATATGTTTCCATTCAACCCTTCTCCTCTAGGAAACCAAATTAACCTTCCACAGTGGAAGGCTGACTTTTCCTTGCAGACCTTTCTTAAAGCTCAAAAGTAGTATCAAATTCAGTGGACTCCCACTTAGAAGGAGGAAGGGGGAGATGCGGAAGGAAAGGAATAAGAGGCTGGTGGAGCCGGCAGGGTCCCGGAGGAGAGATGGCCATCTCCTAAGAATAAACAGTTTCACCAGAGGCCGAGCTTGGACCATCTGCTTGCTGTTTGCTTTGGACCACGCTGGCCAAGAGGTCTCAGGGTTAGGCTCTCCCCAGAGATGAGAGCTCCCCGGAGCAGGCTGCACGCTGCCTGCAGCCTGTCGCCTGGGGCTGCCCTTAGATTTCCGGAATTTTACAGAAAGGGGAAGGCTGAGCCTAAACCCTCTCTCGAAGGGGGCCACCCTGGCTGGGTCCAGCTCCTCCCAAACAAAGAACTCGGTTGGGCGCCCCAAGCTGCTGGCTTCTGAGTGGCGGAAGGCGCCAGGCTCCGTGATTGAAACCACATGTGCTGGAGGTTTCAAGAGCAGCGACCCAGACACCAGGGGACTGGCTGCCCCTGCTTTTTTCATCTCCTTTGTCTTTGGGGTTTCCAAAGTCAGATCCTCCACGGGCCCAGACCACCAGTATCCCAGCAGAAAGAGTAGTAATTTTATTTCATTTTTAAAAATTTGATGAAAGAGCATTTCTCTCCTCCCTCCCCTAAACCATAAAATGACCAGAAATCCCCAGGGCCTGGGGCTGCCTCCTGCTTGCTAAGCAGGAGCAGGAGCTCTGTCCCGGGCTCCTCCAGCTCTGCCCTTGGTTCCCTCGGATGAGACCGCAAGGAGGGATGAAGTTTATTTGTGAGGGGTGAGGCAAATTCCTTAAACTAGTATAAGATACGCATGGACTCTTCTTAAATTTAAAACTTTAAAAAGTTGCAGGCCTGATACATAAATACATTCTCGTTATAAAACACATGAAACACTGCAAGGCCTTCCTTGACCTATTCCCATCATGCCTCCTCCCTTCCCCCAAGTAATTCCTGTTATGAATTTTATGAATATCCTTCTAGATCTTTCTCTAGTGCTTATGTGTACGTGTGTGTACATAGAGAAATATGAAACTTTATTTTACATTTAGCAACGACAGGATTTATCGTATGTATTGTTTGCAATTTATTGCACTTTTCTGGAGGTTTTTAAAATCTTTTCCTGCTGGTTGCGGAGATCTACTTTCTGATGGCAGCTTATCCACTATTTTTACCCAGAGTCCAAACCTACTAACATCCTCCCGGTTCCCACCTCCTGCCTGCCCCACCACCTTTTCGTATGGCATGGAGCTAAGAATAATTCTAACATTAAAAAAAATTATTGATGTATTTATTTGAGATGAAGTCTCATTCTGTCACCCAGGCTGGAGTGCAATGGCACAATCTCGGCTCACTGCAAGCTCTGCCTCCCGGGTTCAGGCAATTCTCCTGTCTCAGCCTCCCAAATAGCTGGATTACAGGCGTACACCACCATGCCTGGCTAATTTGTTATATTTTTAGTAGAGACCGGGTTTCACCATATTGGCCAGGCTGGTCTCAAACTCCTGACCTCAGGTGATCCACCCGCCACGGCCTCCCAAAGTTCTGTGATTACAGGCATGAGCCACTGTGTCCAGCCTCTTCTAACATTTTTAAATGGTTGAAAAAAATTAAAAAAAAGATATTGTTTTCTGACACATACATTGTATAAAATTTAAATTCTGTGTCTATAAATAAATTCTACTGGAATACAGCTACACTGATTCATTTATGTATGCTGTATGGCGCTTTCCCACTACAGCAGCAGCGTTGAGTTTTTGTGACTGACATCGTCTGGCTTACAAAGCCTAAAATATTTACTCTCTGGTCCTTTGCAGAAAAACTTTACAAACCTCTGAGCTACAGAATAGTTTTCAACTCAATAGGAACCTTTTTTCCTATTGAGTTGAAAACTATTCTGTAGCTCAGAGGTTTGTACAAGAAATGTTCAAAAGTTTATTGGGCTGTTAGATGTTAAAAATAAAACAGAAGAAATAGGACTGGCCAGTGAGTTAGGGGCCTGGGTTCTGCAGCTGGTTCTGCTAGTTAGAAACCTGTATGGCCTTGAGCAATCAATTCTGTCTCTTTAGGCTCAGTTTCCACAGCTGCAATACAAAGGAATTGGGTTGGATCTCTAAGCTTCGGTGGTAACATTTAAAGATTCTAAAATAGATGGTAGAGAAGTACACAATAGATGCTGTCTGTCCCATGGCGATAAAAGGATATTGGACTGGCTGTCCTCCAATTTATGTGAATGTGAATAGGTGGGCCATTAAGATTCAGAATAGGCATTCACTCCATGGTCAGAATATTATGGTTTGTTGTGTAGACGTGTTAAGTACAGGAATAGCTGCAAGAATGAGAATGGAGAATACAAGGGCCAGGACGCCTCCTAGATTGTTAGGGGTGGATTGTAAGATTTCGTAAGCAAACAGAAAGTACCACTCTGGCTTACAGTGGTGTAGGTGTTGAGGGGGTTGGCTCTGGGTGGCTCAGAAGGTCAGGTGAAAATAGTACTAGGATTATTAGGAGGAGGAGGAGAAAAATTAAACCTAAAATATCTTTGATTGTATAGTAGGGATGGAAGATAAATTTGTCACGGTCTGATGAAATCCCCGAAGGGTTATTAGATCCTGTTTCATGTAGGGATAAAAGGTAAACAGGAGGCTGGGCGCGGTGGCTCACGCATGTAATCCCAGCACTTTGGGAGGTCGAGGCGGGTGGATCAGGAGGTCAGGAGATCGAGACCATCCTGGCTAACATGGTGAAACCCTGTCTCTTCTAAAAATACAAAGAAAAAAAAAATTAGCCAGGTGTGGTGGCACGCGCCTGTAGTCCCAGCTACTCGGGAGGCTGAGGCAGGAGAATCACTCGAACCTGGGAAGTGGAGGTTGCAGTGAGCCAAGATCACACCACAGCACTCCAGCCTGGGCGACAGTGAGACCCTGTCTCAGGAAAGAAAAAAAAAAAAAAAAAAGTGAATAGGAATAAAAGGTGAAATGCAAAAGGGATGCTTGCATTTGTTGCTGCTGGTGATCAGTAAGTCAGAAGATAAGTTATCGTTAGTTGGTGGAGGTCCTGCAGATTACAGTGTGGGTTGGTGGCCTGGTGTTTCTATTGCTCTACCTGCCTCTGTTTTATACCTCCCCTCTACCCCCCAGCTCTCACAGTGCCACACACAACCTTCGCCCAAAGCTTTCCTCTCTTCCTGTCTGCCAACTCTAGGTCAGGGCTCCTCAACCTCAGCACTACTGACCTTTCTGGCTGTAAGGGAGGTAATTCCTTGCTGCGGGAGCATTCTGTGCATTGTGAGATGTATCGTACCATCCACTCTACAGTGGCCTCTGCTCCCTACATGCTGGGTGCACCTACCCGTAGCCCCGATAGGGTTTAGATGTTTTGTCACCCCCAAATCTCATGTTGAAATATGACCTCCATTGTTGGAGGTGGGCCTGGTGGGAGGTGTTTGGTTGATGGGAGTGGGTCCCTCATGAATGTCTTGCTGCCCTCCCTGTGGTAGTGCGTGCTCGATCATCTGTTAATTAATGTGAGAGTGGGTTGTTTAAAAGAGCCTGGCATCCTCCACCTCTTGCTCCCTCTCTCGTTTGCCTTCTTTTAAGATTCTAAAATGGATGTAAAGAAGTAAATAATAGATGCTGTCTGTCCAATGGCAAGCTTTCCAAGGCCCTCATTAGACGCAGATGCCCAGCTCTATGCTTCACGTACAGCC
Source organism: Saimiri boliviensis (assembly GCF_048565385.1). Lineage (NCBI taxonomy): Eukaryota > Metazoa > Chordata > Mammalia > Primates > Cebidae > Saimiri > Saimiri boliviensis. The sequence goes on from NC_133454.1 coordinate 58,704,274, forward strand.
TACAGAGTCGTGAGCCAATAAATCTCTTTTCTTTCCAGTCTCAGGTATTCCTTTATAGCAATGCAAAATAGACTAACACAACCCTTCCTCCTTCCTCCGGTTGTGACAATCAAAAATATTTTCAGATATTGCCAAATGTTTCCTGGGAAACAAAATTGCCCCCACCTGAGAACCACTGCTCTAAACCTCGGTCTCTTTCTAAGCCCAAATCAAGTTACCTGATTCTAGTTCACAGTGGGCTCTTCTGTCTGTGAATTGCTAAGATGTTTACTGGTATACAGTAACTTTTTACTTCAACACATAAACTTAATTAATTCATTATTTTTAATGATGTTTATGAAATGGCTTACACTGTCTTGTATTCATTATTTGCAGTGTACATATCTCAGCCCCCCCCCCCAAAATTATTTTTTTAGATGGAGTCTCACTCTTGTTGCCCAGACTGGAGTGCAATGGTGCAATCTCGGCTCACCGAAACCTCCACGTCCTGGGTTCAAGCGATTCTCCTGCCTCAGCCTCGCAAAGTGCTGGGATTACAGGCCTAAATCACTGCGCCTGGCTGATCTAGCCCAAATTCTTCAAGTTTGACCTTGATTCTACATGTTGGGAGTGGGATAGCAGAGGCGTTAGGAGATCCATTTGTCCAGGTATTGCTTTCAGATATACCACCAGGGGCTTGCTGTTGAAATGGAAGTTGTTGAAGCTGTTGAAATGTAAGCCTAAGATCAGAGCGGTTTCTACAGTGCCTGGCAGAGAAGGTGGGAAACCTATAGTAGGTGGCTTTGATAGTCAAGCCCTAAGCGGGAGAAGGGGGAACTTAGGAGTTATAGTGCAGCATCTCCTAGGAAAAGTTGTGGAGGAGGTTCTTGGCTGGATGGAATTTCTTAAAACAGGCAGTCCTACTCCTAGACAAGAGCCCATGATTTCTTCTTGCCAGGCCAAAGTCCCGTGTCTCATCTCTGATATTCCTGCCTAGGTCCAGGGAGGGGCACTTCAAGAAGGCAATGGAGGTTCCTGACAACCTGTTCCCTGGGCCAAGCCTCTCACCTGTGTGGGGACTTTGGGTGAGCTTATTTCCAGCCCCAACCCCCAATTATTTAGCTAGCTGCCTGAGGGCAGGAGCCACGTTTCACTGTCACTCTGTGTTAGAAGGGACACTGGCCATGGAATCAGCACCCATGGACCCTAGTCATGAATTTTTCCCCTACAAGCTGAGTGACTGCTGCCAATCATTGTCCCCCATCCTTTCTGCTTACCTATGTTATTTATTAGGATAATACCACTGTGGGAGACATACCCTAAGGTGGCTCCCATGATCCCCAACTCCTGGTGTTTGTGCCTTTGGGTAATCACGGGCCCTTGAGGATGGGGTGGACCTGTGACTTGCTTTCAACCAACAGAATGTGGCCAAGATGATGGGCTGTCAATTCCATGATAATGTTAAATTATATAAAACAACCTTGCAGCAGACTGGAAGTAGATGTACTGACAACCTTGAAGAAGTTAGCTGTCCCGTGAACCACCTATGGAGAGGGAACCACCCACGAGACAGGGACCTATGGGTGGCCTCTGATCAATATCCAGCAGAGAACTGACACTCTGTTCTACAACCACAAAGAACTCAATACTGCTAACAATTATGTGAGTGTTGAAGTACATCCTTCTGCAGCTGAGCCTCCAGATGAGAACCCAGGCTTTGCCAACACCTCGATACAGACTTGTGAGATTGAGATTCTTTTTTGTTTTTGAGACAGAGTCTCACTTGTTGTCCAGGCTGGAATGCAGTGGTGTGAGCTCAGCTCACTGCAGCCCCTACCTCCCAGGTCCAAGTGATCCTCCTGCCTCAGCCTCCTGAGTAGCTGGGAATACAGGCACCTGCCACAGTGCCTGGCTAATTTTTGTACTTTTAGTAGAGACCGGATTTCACCATGTTGGCCAGGCTGGTCTCAAACTCCTGGCCTCAAGTGATCCATCTGCCTCAGCCTCCCAAAGTGCTAGGATTACAGGCATGAGCCACTGCAGCCAGCAACCTTGTGAGAGTCTAAGCAGAGGATCCTGCTAAGCCATACCTGGACTCCTGACCCACAGAGATGATGAAATAATAAGTGTGTGATGTTTTAAGCTGCTAAATTTGTAGCCATTTGTTACCTGGTAATAGATAATTGATACACCCACTTCTTTGGTTTGTGTTGAGGGCTTTGTAATCTGCAATGCATTGTAGATGCATAAGACATTACTGGATCCAGTATCTAACATAGTTCAGGCATACTGTACTCTCAAAAAATATTTGGGGACAATGATGTTTTTTGGTAAACTGAGGTTAAATGGACATGAAGGTGAGAATTGTGACAGAAAAGAAGTCATATAAAGCAGTAGACAGAGTTTTTTTTGAAGCGCAGGGATATCCTCTGCCTTGCAGATTTATGGGCTGATTGCATATGGACCTCAGGTACCAGCCGGTGGATCCCTTTCGACCCCATTCCTCGAATTGCATGGGTTTTGTTCTCATTCCACTGGCTGGTTGTGTGTCAGGGGCCTGACTTTCCTGCCATCCCGGCTTCTCAGATTTCGAGGTTCTAGTGCTGCATCAGCCACTTCATGCGGCAATGGAGGAACTGAAATGTGGCTAACCGGAATTGAAACGCACGGTAAATGTTAAAAAACCACCAGATTTCAAAGACTCAGCATACTGAAAAGAGTGTAGAAATCTTGTTAGTAATTTTTACATTGATTACACTTTGAAAGAATATTTTGTATATATAGGGTTAAAGGAAAATAAAGTTAATTTCCCCTGTTTCTCTTTGCTCTTTTGGACACAACTACTAAAAAATTTTAATAACATGGGGGCTCAAATTCTGTTTATTTCTATATTCTCTACTGGACTGCATTGCTCTAGAGTGCTAGTAAAGGGTCAGCTTTGTGCTCTGATCTGTTTTCCTGCCAACCTCTGTGACTCACCGGTTGAGAACTACTGTCGAAGGTCTAGTTCTGGATCACCAGAAACTGAAGTAAGAGGACACTCCTTTTACTTGCATGTCCCTGACTGTGTCAGTGTGTGCTCCATGAGTGGGTTCAGCTCTGTGGCTGTTTTTTTTTTTTTTTTTTTTTTTTTTTGAGATGGAGTCTTGCCCTGTTGTGCAAGCTGGAGTGCGGTGGCATGATCTAGGCTCACCACAACCTCTGTCTACTGAGTTCAAGCTATTCTCCTGGCTCAGCCTCCTGAGTAGTTGGGACTACAGGCGCCTGCCACCATGCCTGGCTAATACCTGGCTAATTTTTGTATTTTTAGTAGAGACGGGGTTTCACCATGTTGGCCAGGCAGGTCTCGAACTCCTGACCTCAGGAGATCCACCCATCTTGGCCTCCCAAAGTGCTGGGATTCCAGGTGTGAGTCACCGGGCCCGGCCTTGCTGCTGGTTTTAATGTGCTGACCGAGCTGTATGGCAGAATAGTCTCGCACTTCCTTGCCTTAGTGAGCTTGATAAGTGCACTGGGAAATCAGATGGTGTCCTAGCGCCATCTGCCACTTTTCATATCCTTTCCTGCTCTTCAGCTCCCAACTGTAGCCCTCCCTGGAGGGGAAGGTCCATTATACCAGCCCGTGGGGTCTGGGCCTCTGCAGGTAGCTCCCAGCTGCTCGTTAAGGCTGCCTAGGGGCTCAGGGTAGGGCAGGGCCAGCTGTGTGCACCATGACTGCTCAGAAGAGAGGCTTTTGGGCACACCTACCAGCATAATTTCCTCTCGGTTATAATAGCGATGCTGAAAATTGTGTCAGATTAGCCATTCACAAAGGTTTAAGGATTTTTTTCCTTATTAAAACTCAGATATCAGGACTGGGTATGGTGGCTCACACCTGTAATCCCAACACTGGGAAGCTGTGGCGGGCAGATCACTTTGAGGTCAGGAGTTCAAGACCAGCCTGGCAAACATGGCGAAACCCCATCTCTACTAAAAATTCAAAAATTAACAGGATATGGTGGCACACGCCCATAATCCCAGCTATGTGGGAGGCTGAGGCATAGAATCACTTGAGCCTGGGAGGCAGAGGTTGCAGTGAGCCAAGATTGTACCACGGCAGTCCACCCTGGCAGCAGAGCAAAACTCTGTCTCAAAAAAAAAAAGATGAAAATAATAATAATAATGATAAAATCAAATTCAGATATGACTGGGAGGGCAATAGGTTCAGCTGGTACCTTTTGTTTGTTGGAAAGCAGAATTGTGTAGTTGTTAAGAGGCCTTTAGTGATGCTGAAAATTCTGTCAAATTAGCCTTTCACAAAGGTTTAAGGATTATTTTCCCTGTTAAAATTCAGATATCAGGAGTAGGTACGGTGGCTCATGCCTATAATCCTAGCACTTTGTGAGTTCATATATATATGTGTGTGTGTGTGGGTAGGGTGTGTGTGTATATATATATATATACCAGCATGTGCCTAATACCATGGTTGTGAGAACTGAATGAGATAATCCATGCAAAGTGTCTAGTGCTTGGCACATGTATACACTCAATAAATATTGGCTCTTACTATTTGCTTATTCCTTACGTATTAAGCACCTGCTGTTTTGGGAAAACAGATGCATCAGACACAACTTTGCTCTTCGATCAGCCTTGGTGGGGAGTTAGAGGTGTAGACCCACCTACAAGTAGAGGTCGGCCCACTCCTCAGCCCTGTGACACATCCTCATTCTTTAAATTCTGGCCTTAGCTTGTGTGACACCGTCTTCTCTAGGATTTCCTCCTTCCTGCTGCCTGCCATTGATTCTTCTCCTCAGGGGCATGTTCTGTGAACACTGGTTCTGACTTCAGCTCTCTTTCGTCTCTCCTCCCCAATTCTCTTGACATCATTGTTACACCCAGGCCTGTGCATACCTAGATGCTAATAACTTCCAAATCTACCACCAGACCTCCTCCCCGAAGACTAGTATATCCAGACAAGGTAGCTTACCTTGGTGGTCTCACAAGCACCTGACATTTGGGGCTATGCCTCTTGTATCACTTATCGGATTGAATGGGGCTACTTCCTTCTTACCGAGAACCAGCGAGTCATGTTTGATCCCCTTCTCTTCCTTTGCTTTACACTCAGCCAGCCCTGGTTCTATATATTCAAGCTTTTGAATACCTTTGACTCTGACCTTTCTCTATCCCTGTTATCCTGCTTAATGCAAACTCTCACATCTTTGTGTAAAATGGACTATTTGCCTTCAGTTTTATATTTTCCAGTGCATTCACTCTGTTTTCTAAAACGTCATCTTTTTTTCAAGTTCAACTTCAAATTTAGTGTGGGAGAAAGACCCATGGAAATATGACTTTGCTTGGCTCTCCAACCTCATCCCGTGTAGATGTTTCATTGCCATGCTCTGTTCTAGCTACACTGAGCTGCCTCTATTCTGCGCATGAACCGTCACACAGTTATCTTTGCATTCACTATTTTCTCCACCTGGAGAAACCTGTCCTACTCTTTTACCCTGCCTGTGGCCCCCAAAGTCTACCTTTTCACTGGCCCCATGAAACTCAGAGGTCACATCCTCCAATGAGCCTTTGTTTTTTATAAAATTTAAAAAAAAATAGTTTTTTCTTTATGGATGGCGTCTCACTGTGTTGCCCACACTGGTCTTGAACTGTTGGGCTCAATTGATCCTCCTGCTTCAGCCTCCCAAAGTGCTAGGATTACAGGTGTGAGCCACTGTGCCCAGTAGTAAGCCTTTCTTGACTGCCCCTTCTCTGGATTCCATAGCACGCCTGCAGCCTAGCACGGCGTATTGTGATGTCTCTCCCATTAGACCGTCAGTGCCTGCGGGGTCAGGACCATGTCCTTGACTGTATCTGCAGCATCTCGTGCAATGCTGGATACAGAGTAGGCACTCAGGAAACAGTTGTTGAAGAAACGAATGGAGGTAATGAAACTTGCTTTAGTGGTTGAAGACACTGACTTTTTTTTTTTTTTTTTTTTTTTTTTTGAGATAGGGTCTTGTTCTGTTGCCCAGGCTGGGTCAGTGGTGTGATCATGGCTCACTGCAGCCTGGAATTGCTGACCTCAAGAGATCCTCCCGCCTTGGTCTTCTGAAGTGCTGGAATTATAGGCATGAGCCACCGTGCGTGGCTTAGACACTGACTTTGGAGCCAGACTCTGTAAATTCACATCTCAGTTCTGCAGCTTACCTAGATGCAAGTTACTTGATCTTTCCATTCCTAAACATCCCCATCTATAAAACAGGGATACTAACAGTACACAACCTCATGAGTTAGTGGTGACAATTAAGTGAGTTAATATGTGTAGGGCACATAGAATAGTACCTGGCTGTTTTAAGTGCTATGTAAGTGTAGCTGTTGTGTTTAGGGCCACAGGGCTTTTAAGTGGCTTTCAAAGCTGGCATTTAGTTTAGGTCTTTCTGACCTCAAAGCTTATGCTGTTTACACTATGCCCTGCTGTCACAGATTTGTCTGAACTCTGCACAAGGGCATCTGGATGGAATCTGAAGAGAAGGGGAGACGCGTATCAGTGGTCTGCAGTTCTGACAGCATAAAGCTTAGCATGCAAGGATGTACCTGCCTATGGCAAGAGAATGAGGAAAAAATCCAACTCCATGAATAGGAATAGCCTAAATTTACATGTCCACAAAATAAGTTGGTTCCTGTTCTACTTTTCTACCTACTGGTCACAGATTATCTCCTGACTTGGTTTAGCAGATGGGAAGGGTATTGGATGCCTAAGTTTGATTCCCTGGACACTGGGAATCTTTACCTCCAGACTTTGGACCTTCTAATACAGGCATCCCCAAACTACGGCCCCGTGGGCCGCATGCGGCCCCCTGAGGCCATTTATCCAGCCCCCCGCCGCACTTCAGGAAGGGGCACCTCTTTCATTGGTGGTCAGTGAGAGGGGCACAGTATGTGGCAGCCCTCCGACGGTCTGAGGGACAGTGAACTGGCCCCCTGTGCAAAAAGTTTGGGGACGTCTATTCTAAGAGATGAGCAGATTCTCCCTTGAGGAACTTCAGGCCTGAATATCAAACCCCCAAACTTCTACCCTCATCTCCTAGAAGCCCCATCTGTACCTGCCTGATATTTATAGTGGGAAGCTAGTCAATTGCATGCATGGCCCAGGTTCTAGTCATTACTAAGAAACATATATTAGCAAGACTTCGACAACTTACTGCCTCTGTTATATTTCTTTTTTCAAATTCCTTCCTTCCTTCCTTCCTTCCCTCCCTCCCTTCCTTCTTTCTTTCTCTTTCTTCTTTTTTTTGCTTTCTTCTTTCTTTCTTTTTCCTTTTCTTTCTTTTCTTTCTTTCTGATCGAGTTCTGCTCTGTTGCCCAGGCTGAATCTCTGCTCACTGCAACCTCCGCCTCCCGGGATTACATACATGTGCCACCACGCCCAGCTAATTTTGTATTTCTACTAGAGACAGGGTTTCTCCATGTTGGTTAGGCTGATCTTGAACTCCTGACCTTGTAATCCACCTGCCTAGGCCTCCCAAAGTGCTGGGATTACAGGCATGAGCCACTGCACCCGGCCACCTCAGTTACAGTTCATAAAGACTGAGGTCAAGGGTGTGCCTAATGTCTTAGCTTTTCCTAGAAACATCAGGCTCTTTTAGAAGAGCACACTGAATGCTACTTCCACCCTATCATGGCTACATCCTTACAGAGAGTTCACTCATTGCTTTCCAAGACAGGAATTAGTTTTCTGTTTAGTCGAATCATGGGCTCAAGCGAAGAAAGATGGGCTGGGATGTGGTGAGGAGTGGGCAAAATATCAAAGGCCTTGAATTTTCAGGAAGCGGGTGTCTAAATTACTACCAGAGGAGATGCCTGTAAAGTACAAGCCACATGTTCGTCTGCAGAGCCCACTGTGCCATGATGAGAAAGTGTTTACAGAATCTAGAAAGAGGTAGGAAAGAATTCTTCCCTAGAGCCTTCGGAGGAAACACCACTCTGCTGTACCTTGATTTCAGACTTCTGGCCTCCAGAACCGTGACAGAATATATTTCTGTTGTCTGAGACCACCCGGGTTGTGGTGATTTATTGCAGCAGCCTTGGGAAATGGATACATTTTTATACCTGAAAATCCAGAGATTTTTGGCTTTAGGCGTGGCTAGATGCAGGTGTTTATATTTATCATGTCATCAGATATATACCAGTCACCATCTCTGGGTTCTGTTTATCTTGGAGTTTACTTCATTTCAGGTTAGCTCTTTCCGAGGGGAGCAAAATGCCTCCAGCATATAAACTCCAGGCTTACCTTTGACCAATTTAATTGTAAAAAGCCTGGGTTTGGTCAATCTTGAGTCCTGTGTCCATTGCTAAACTAGTTCCTGCCACCATAAGCATGGAGTACTGTAATTAGTGAGGCCTCAGACCTTTGTGTATCCCTGGAACTTGGAATAAGTGGGGGAAATGAGAGAGGAGAGGTTCCTAAAGGGAAAAGACGTCCTCAAAAAAAAAAAAATTTTTTTTTTTTAAGGCAGAGTCTCACTCTATCGTCCAGGCTGGAGTGCAGTGACGCAATGTGAGCTCACTGCAAACTCCGCTTCCCGGGTTCAAATGATTCTCCTGCCTCCTAAGTAGCTGGGATTACAGGTGCTTGCTACCACACCTGGCTAACTTTTGTATTTTTAGTAGAGACGGGGTTTCACCATGTGTGCCAGGCTGGTCTCGAATTCCTGACCTCAGGTGATCCTCCCGTCTCAGCCTCCCAAAGTGCTGGGGTTACAGGCATGAGCCACTGGGCCTAGCCTCTCAAAGGTTTCTCAGAAGGAAAACTGAAGGGAGGTGAAAGTAGGATAGATGTTATTTTCAGAAGTAGTTGGAAAAAATGCTACACAGAGAACGTATACACACAGACAGACACACACACACACAGGGATTAGATCATAGAGGGCTGTGAGTGACAGGGGAGCTAGATAGGCTTGAGAACAATAGACCAAGAAGTGAAAATTTTAGTTACTGGGAGTTCCAAGGATGGTCTTCCATAATCAGAAAGATGTGGGGGTTTGATACAGGGGCAGGTTAAATGAGGAAGACAAGGAAGAAAGAAAGAAAGAAAGAGAAAGGAAGAAAGAAAGAAAGAGAGAGAAAGGAAAGAGAGAAAGAAAGAAAGAAAAAGAAAGAAAAAAAAGGAGGAAAGAAAGTAGGGAAAAAAAGGTGTTGGGAGAAGGTGGATTGGTGATAGAATACCTTCCCACCCTCTCACAAATTCTGGAAGTCATAACTTCTTTCTTTTTACAGCAGCAGTGCTACCCAGGTGGGTCCTAGTCGGAGGTCAACTTTCAATAGTAAATAAAGGTTCCGGCCGGGCGCGGTGGCTCAAGCCTGTAATCCCAGCACTTTGGGAGGCTGAGGCGGGTGGATCACGGGGTCGAGAGATCGAGACCATCCTGGTCAACATGATGAAACCCCGTCTCTACTAAAAATACAAAAAACTAGCTGGGCGTGGTGGCGCGTGCTTGTAATCCCAGCTACTCAGGAGGCTGAGGCAGGAGAATTGCCTGAGCCCAGGAGGCGGAGGTCGCGGTGAGCCGAGATCGCGCCATTGCACTCCAGCCTGGGTAACAAGAGCGAAACTCCGTCTCAAAAAAAAAAAAAAAAAAAAAAAAAGGTTCCAGGAGGCTATCATAGCAACCCAGAAAAGGGGTAGAAAGGATTTAAATGGGGAAAGCCTTAAGGATGAAACCCTTAACTTGATCATTACAAATTCTATGAATGTAACAAAAACTTATGTGTACCCTATAAATATTTAGAATATTTTAGATCAATTAGAAAGAAAAGACTTGGAAGAAAAAGAACGTGATATTTAGCTTCTCAAAGCCTTCATACTTTTCCTGCATGCATAAGAACGGGATTTGTTCAGTGTAGAAAGGGCATAGGCCAGCCCAGGCGCAGCGGCTCACACCTGTAATCCCAGCAATTTGGGAAGCCAAGGTGGGCAGATCACCTGAGGTCAGGAATTTGAGACCAGCCTGACCAACATGATGAAATCCATCTCTACAAAAAATACAAAAGTTAGCTGGGTGTGGTTGCAGGAACCTATAATCCCAGCTACTTGGGAGGTTGAGGCAGGAGAATAGCTTGAACCTGGGAGGCAGAGGTTGTGGTGAACCGAGATCCCACCTTTGCACTCCAGCCTGGGCAACAAGAGCAAAACGCTGTCTCCAAAAACAAAACCAAAAATAAACAAACAAACAAAACAGACTGTCTGTTACCTGATTTTGTAGTTCTCACAATATTTACTTATTCAAACAAACTGATTAAGGAGTCCCTGATGGCAGTTCTATACAGGGTGTTGGGGGTGGGGATAAAAGAACAGTACGTCAAGTGACTCTAGGCCACCTGGACTTCTTGATAGACATGTTATGAAGAGTACGAAGTCAGCCTAGGGTTTTGGGGTCTTTCCATCTTTTCTTCCTTTTCTTTTCTTTCTTTCTTTTTCTTTTCTTTTCTTTTTTTTTTTTTTTTTTTTGAGACAGAGGCTCACTTTGTCACCCAGGCTGGAGTGCAGTGGTGTGATCTTGGCTCACTGCAACCTCTGCTTTCCGGGTTCAAGCGATTCTTCTGCCTCAACCTCCCATGTAGCTGGAATTACAGGAGCGCACCACCACTCCCAGCACATTAGAGACAGGGTTTCGCCAAGTTGGTCAGGCTGGTCTTGAACTCCTGGCCTCAAGTGATCCGCCCACCTTGGCCTCCCAAAGTACTGGGATTGCAGGCATAAACCACACTGCGCCTGGTCTGGGTCTTTCCATCTTATCTCACCACTTTTCTGATACTGCCAGACTTGTTCATTCAACAGGTGTTTTGGTGGCTCCTGTTATGTGCCGAGCAGTGACGTGGGAACCGCAGCAGGAAAGACGACTGTGAGCTTACGGGAAAGGACATCTGGAGCGCTACCGGAGCAGGACCACAGAGAGGGAACCATTGGTTTCTGTCTAGAAACCTATTCTGTAGAACAAGTCATTTCAGTCATCTTTGCCATTTCCCTGGCAATTACCTATGATAAAGTCCACATGTGGGAAAGTCTGTCACCTGAAGTGACCTGGCATTCAGTCCTGGCTTTAAGTTTCTGGGTCTTAGAGAGATGTCTTTCAGGATGCATTTACCTGACGGCTCATGGAGCTGTCCTGGGGACAGACACCTGTAAAGCCACTGGCACTTGTCCCTAAGGTCTTAGCCTCTGCTATTTTTGCTCACTCATTCACCTGCCCACTCATTCATTCATTCCAAAGGTATTTATTGAGCTTCTAACTACAGAAGCATTTTGCTGGGTATTAGGTATACAAAAATGAATACAAAGCTGTACTGCCACTTTTCCAGTGGAGGAACTCATACTCTAGTGGGGAGACAATATATGAATATGTGATTACAGGGTAATATGCTAAATGCCTGTGAAAGATGTGGGAATAGAGCCGCACCTTCTTCCTGTTCCTACTTAGCAAAGGCAGGGAAGGATCTGACCAATTAATTCATGCTGAGATATGAATTACAATAGGAACCAAATGCATTACCCTTCCAGGGGCCTTTTTCTTATTTCATAGCACGTTCGTTTTTAGCATGTTTGTTATCCAAGCCAACATCCTATGTCTGTTGAAATTTTTCTAGTTCTAGTACCACTCCCCTAATTCGGCTTTATCACTTCACTCCTGTTCTAATTTTGAATAGCTCCATGCCTCCTTCCTCTTCCCTCTCTAGAGCATTCTTCACAAGCCTGTCAGATGAATTTGCCTATAGCACAGTTCTGATTGCAACCCTTGAATCTGCTGGTTAAGCAATTTAAACTCTCTCCCCCTCAATTTCCTATAATAATCATTATAGAATGATTCAAATGATGCTCTGATGATTTCACTGAGTATTGGTGGTGATGAAACTGAGATTGTTTATGAAAAATCTTAATAATTATAAGAAGCTATACACATATATTATTACTGTTATGTTCACTGCCCAGCTAAAAAGTGTTTGTGGGAGGAAGTCTATGAGCCCAGCCCTCCACTCTCTAGTTTCAGCTCACTTTCTCATGTTCTCAAGCTCTTCTCTTCTCCCTTTACTTTTACTTTTTTTTTGTTTGGAAACAGTCTTGCACTGTTGCCTGGATGCAGTGTCACGATCTTAGCTCATTGCAAACTCTGTCTCTGGGTTAAAGCAATTCTTGTGCCTCAGCCTCCCAAACAGTTGGGACTACAGGTGTGTGCCACGATACCCAGCTAATTTTTTTGTATTTTAGTAGAGACAGGGTTTCACCATGTTGCCCAGACAGGTCTCAAACTCCTGATTTCAGGTAATCCGCCCACCTCCACCTCTCAAACTGCTAGGATTATAGGCATGGGCCACCGTGCCCAGCCTCTTCTCCCCTTTTATAAAATGAATGCTCCAACCTTATAAGATTGATCTGTTGGCTGGGTGTGGTGGCTCACACCTGTAATCCCAGCACTTTGGGAGACCAAGGCAGGCAGATCACTTGAGGTCAGGAGTTCAAGACCAGCCTGGCTAACATGGCTGGATTCCGTCTCTACTAAAAATACAAAAATTAGTCTGGCGTGGTGGCGAGCACCTGTAGTCCCAACTACTTGGGAGGGTGAGGCAGGAGGATCGCTTGAACCTGGAAGGCAGAGGCTTCAGTGAGCCGAGTGAGACCTGCCACTGTGCTCCAGCCTGGGTGACAGAGCGAGACTCCATCTCAAAAAAAAAAAAAAAAAAAAAAAGATTGATCTGTTTAACATCCTCTGAGCATGTCTTCTTAGAGCTTGAGGTTTCTCTGTCTCCTGAGGTACCTCCTCATAGTCCCACACACCTGGCCTGTAGCACAACAACCTTGCTATAGCTTTACATGAGTTTCCACATTTGTGGGAATTTCTACCTCTTCTAAATGGAAATCCCCTTGTCAGGGGCTGGATTACGCCCCCAATCCATTTATATGTTGATGTCCTAACTCCTAGTGCCTCAGAAGGCCATGTCTTTGGAGGCAGGGTCTTTTCAAAGTTAAAATGAGGTCATTAGGTTGGGTCCTAGTTTAATATGACCAGTGTGGTCATATGGCCTTATAGGAAGAGGAGATTAGGACACAAACATGTACAGGGAGACCATGTGAAGACACAGGGAGAAGAAAGCCATTAAAAGCTAAGGAGAGGCCGGGCGCGGTGGCTCCAGCCTGTAATCCCAGCACTTTGGGAGGTCGAGGTGGGTGGATCACAAGGTAAAGAGATCGAGACCATCCTGGTCAACATGGTGAAACCCCATCTCTACTAAAAATACAAAAAATTAGCCGGGCATGGTGGCGCGTGCCTGTAATCCCAGCTACTCAGGAGGCTGAGGCAGGAGAATTGCCTGAACCCAGGAGGCGGAGGTTGCGGTGAGCCGAGATCGCGCCATTGCACTCCAGCCTGGGTAACAAGAGCGAAACTCCATCTCATAAAAAAAAAAAAAAAAAAAAAAAAAAAAGCCAAGGAGAGGGGCCAAGTATGGTGGTTCACACCTGTAATCCCAGCACTTTGGGAGGCCAAGGTGGGCGGATCACTTGAGGTCAGGAGTTCAAGACCAGCCTGGTCAACATGGTGAAACCCCGTCTTTAGTAAAAATACAAAATTTAGCCGAGTGTAGTGGCACGCACCTGTAATCCCAGCTACTCAGGAGCCTGAGGCAGGAGAATCACTTGAAGCTGGGAGGTGGAGGTTTCAGTGAGCCGAGATCATGCCACTGCACTCCAGCTTGGGCAACAGAGTGAGACTCCATCTCAAAATAAATAAATAAATAAATAAATAAATAAATAAATAAATAAAAATAAAAAAATAAATAAATAAAATAAATGCCAAGGAGAGAGGCCTTAGAGAAAACCAGCGCTACCAACACTTTGATCTCAGACTTCCAGGTTCCAGAATTGTGAGAAAATACACTTCTGTTGTTTCAGCCACCCAGCCTATGGCATTTTGTTTTGGCTCCCCCAGGGAGCAAATACACCCCTCAAGGGCAGGTTACTTTTGATTTGCTCCAAGCTCAATTCAGGTAAACGTTTGCCTTTTTCCCTTTGCCTCCACATTGTCCCCTGTATCGTTTCCTATTTGTATCATATATGTCCCAAACATACTCAGTACGGTCTGGTGAAGGACCTTGAGCCCAGAAGTTGTGTGGGAAATATCAAGAAGGAGAAGAGGATGTGGGATAAAGTGGTTCAGCCACTGACAGATACAAATTGCCCTCAAAGGAAGCTCGTTGAGGACATTTATTCTTTTTTTCTAAATGTTTCTTTAGGAAACAGCATCTCTTGCCATGGAACACATCTGGTTGAGTGAGTACAGAGCAGTGACATTAAATGTAATTGACATTACAGCATCTCTCTGGACCACTGCTGATGGAGCTCCCGAGGTTTCAGGGCCTGTGTTGCAGTGATGCTGACATTCAAGCTTGCCAGTCGTCTGGAACACTGAACTCCTCTCCTCTCCCCCAGGCACAGAATAGCTTCCAGGGTTTGAGCAAATACAAGTTTCAGATATTTTCTCTCCAAGAGGGTGGGGCTCAATGGAAAACTTTTACCCAATCTTTTTCTCTGAATTTTGTTTTCTCTTTTGCTAGCTTCTCTCCTTGATATCCTATTGCTATGACCATTTTTGTCCCTAAAGATTTACCTTTCCCACCTAAAATTTTGGCCCAAGTATGGAAAAGACAAGATCCTCTTTCTTTGTACCCTGAATAAAGCTGAGGTGGGCTGTAGCATTCAAAAGGAACTCTACTACAAAGTAAAGGGAGGGCCTCCCCCAAACACACACACACAAAGAGCATACAAATTTTGTGAAGTATTGGTTTTTAAACAACTGGCTCTCTTAACTTACTCATAGGCACTAATTATTTCCATTGCATGGCTGGAATGATTCCCTTTTAATGCCTTTTAATTTTTTTAATTTTAATTTTCATTTTTTTCTGAGACAGGATCTCAGTTTGTCCGCCAGGCTGGAGTGCAGCGACACCATCTCAGCTCACTCCAGCCTCGACCTCCTGGGTTCATGTGATCCTCCCACCTCAGCCTTCTGAGTAACTAGGACTACAGGTGCGTCCCACCATGCCTGGCTAATTTTTGTGTTTTTTGTAGAGATGGGGTTTCACCATGTTGGCCAGGCTGGTCTAGAGCTCTTGAGCTCAAGTGATCCACCCACCTCAGCCTCACAAAGTGCTAGGATTATAGGCTCCTGGTCTTCCCTTTAATTCTTAGGCTTCTCTTCCTTTGGTTCTTTTTTGCTCCCCTTTATAGAAGGCATTGGGATTAGATGCCTCTCATAATAATGATCTTCTAGCCAAAACATGAGGTCGATGGCCCACACCAGGATGAGTATGGAGCCCTCATGCGTCTCAGCTCTTGCTCTCTAGGGCAAGATGGAGGTGAGACAGAGAGAGGGCCAAACGGTGCCCGCTTTCACCCCCTCCTTCATGCACGTAGGCTCAAGGATGACTTCCTTGCACCCTACCCCGACTTGACTCTCACTCATCAATGAGAAGCTGGTTTCTCTTTGTGACTGGATTATGGACCAGAAAACTTGAACCTGTGAAACTCGCCCCCTTTCCTATAGCTCTGACTAAACAGCTGTAGAACCTACAGGCACACTGGCTGGGGAGACAGCCCTGCATGGAGGCCACCTAGGCAATGGCCTGTACTGTGGTATTTACGAGCCACATTTAGGGGTGCAGAGGGCTTGCCCATTTGTGCTAGCCATGCAAGTAGGACCTTGAAAAGGTAGATATTTTATTTTGGAGTTTGAGACTGTTAGACTAGAAGGGATTTAAATCTCTTACATCAGATATCATGACATGAGAGCTATCACGACATGGCATGGCATGTCAAATAAATAAGGTGACCACTTAGGATCAGGGAATGATCACTGATTTGGAGTCAGGAGGTCCAGGACTGAGCCCTAGTTTTATCAGCAACTAATCTGAATGACCTTGGATAAATCTGCCTCATTTTTCTGGGCCCCTAAAATAATAACTTCTTTACTTTTCACCAAAATGATTATAATTCATTGTGAAAGCACTGCTTTTCACTCACTGATCAGATGTTCTGATGGGCAGTTATATAATGACTTTGATGAATATAATGGGAAATGAAATATGTAGTTACGGCAATTTGTTTGGTGGTCAAAACTTTCAAAATATGGGGCTCATTGGGAGGAAAATAATAGAGCTTTGGTGGTTAAAAAGTTAGGGACTACTAGAATAGATGATACAGAAATCGCTTTGTTTTTTGAGACAGGTTCTCACTCTGTTGCCCAGGCTGTAGTGCAGTGGTGCAATCTCAGCTCACTGCAGCCTCGATCTTCCAGGCTCAAGTGATCCTCCTGCCTTAGCCTCCTGAGTAGCTGGGACTACAGGTGTGTGCCACCATGCCCAGCTAACATTAAATTTTCTTTTATAGAGATATGGTTTTACTATGTTCACCAGGCTGGTCTCAAACTTCTGGCCTGTAGGGATCCTCCTGCCTCAGCCTCTCAAAGTGCTGAGATTATGGGCATGAGCCACCATGCTCAGCCTCAGAAGACCTTTCTAACTCTGACATTCTAGAATTCTTGACTTGCATTACCATTGCACAAGGGACGTGTTGAAGCCCTGGCAAGTGCCACGAGGTGCTGAGAGACCAGGGAAGGAAGGGGAGGGAAAGAGTGTTTACCGGATGACTGCCATTTGTGACACAGCAAATTCATTCTCTCATTTGGTACTTACACCCATCCTATGAGGAATGTATCATTATTTTAATGATGGAGAAACAGGCTTAGAGGGGTTAGTTTTGTATAGCTTACAAGTAGAATTTTACTTTAGTTCCAAGTCTACTGGTTTTCGAAACATGTATTCTTTTTCTGATACCATAACGTCTTTTCATCTAGAGATGTGGTAGCCAGCCTCCAAGATGGTCCCCAGGAACTCTTGCCCCCTGGTATTCCTGTCCTTGTGTAGTCCCTATATTGAATAAGACTGAGCTTTGTAACCAGTAGGATTTTGCAGAAATGATAGTGTGTGACTTTCGAGGCTCCATCATAAAATGCATTTTGGCTTCTCCTTTGCGCTCTTGAATTGCTCTCTGTGGGAAGCCAGGTACCATGGCATGAGAATGACAAAGCAGCCCATGGAGAGGCCCACACTGGGAGGAACCAAGGCTTTCTGCCAACAACCAACACCTGTAAATATATACTATCTTAAGAACTGTGATAGAATTAGTGTTTATATCCCCTTGCAAATTCATATGTTGAAGTTCTGACCCTCAATGTGGCTATATTTGGAGATGGAGCTGCTAAGAAAGTAATTAAGGTTAAATGAGGTCATATGGGTGGGGCCCTGATCCAATAGGATCAGTGTCCTTATGAGAAGGACACCAGAGACCTTGTTCTCTCTCTCTCTCCGCTCACACATAGGCACTGAGGAATGGCCGCATGAGGATGCAGCAAGAAGGCAACCATTTACAAGCCAGGAAGACAACCCTCTCCTGACACTGAATTTGTTGGCACTTTGATCATGAATTTTAACTTCCAGTAAATAAATGTCTGTTATTTAAGTCACCCAGCATGTGTCTTTTTTTTTTTTTTTTTTTTTTTTGAGATGGAGTCTTGCTCTGTCACCCAGGCTGAAGTGCAGTGGCCCGATCTTGGTTCACCGAAATCTCCACCTCTGGGGTTCAAGCAATTCTTCTGTCTCAGCCTCCCAAGAAGCTGGGATCACAGATGTGCACCACCATGCCCAGCTAATTTTTATACTTTTAGTAGAGATGGAGTTTCACCATGTTGACCAGGCTGGTCTCAATCCCCTGACTTTGTGATCCTCCTGCCTTGGCCTCCCAAAGTGCTGGGATTACAGGTATGAGCCACTGTGCCTGGCCTGCCTGTGTCATTTTATGACAGCCTGAGCTTGCAGGCTAAAACAGAAGCAGATCCTTTAGCCCCAACCAAGTCTTCAGAAGACTGTAGCCCACCTTGGCTGCAAACTCAGGCATGAACTTGAGCCAGGAACATGTAGCTAAGCTGCATCTGAATTCCTGATTCATAGAAATTGTGAAATAATAAATGTTGTTTTACTCCATTAAGTGGTCGGGGGTGGATTTTTTTTACGTAGCAATAGAAAACTGACGGAAGAAGTGAGGGAGGGGGTCATTTGTCCCTGGTTTTTAAAAAAATTTTTCTTCTCTTTTTATTATTATTATTTTTCTAAAGATGGGGTTTCACCGTGTTGGTCAGGCTGGTCTTGAACTCGTGATCTCAGGTGATCCTCCTGCCTTGGCCTCCAAAGTGCTTGGATCACAGGCGTGAGCCACTACGCCTGGCCCATTTGTCCCTGTTGTAAAGCCTGTTGCCATTTTGTATAACTGGAAGAAGGAAGTATCATTTGTGAGTCTTTACCTTTGATTTGTGGGCTGGAGATGCTTTCTTCTTTCAGCTATACAAAATGGTGGAGAAATGTGAGGGAGAGATGCCCAGCTTTGCTCCATCGCACAGATAAAAATCCCACTAATGTGCTTCCTTCTTCCCAGAAAGCTTTGCTAATCTTCCCCAGCAGCAGCACACATGGCTGCAGGCAAAACCTCCGTGGATATCAATCACTGCTTGGACACTCTTTCCAGGACGCTGCCTTTTACTTTGCTAAACAATTATTTTGGTTAGGATTTCTATTGAGTGGTTGAGGCTTGTGACCAAAATAACATTTAACAGCATTAGCAACAGAAACATTGAGGGATGCATTTACTGCCAGGAAACAGGAATCCCAGAGGTTAAAAGCCTAGGGCCAATTTATCAATTGCATTCCAAAACAAAACTCAGAGACACTTGGATAGGTGACCATCACGGAGTAGCAGGGTGGAATATTCTGAGTAGTCTTAGGACATCATCAGATCTAACATTTAGTCATCCCAGTCCAGCAGAATACTTGAGTGTCAGAGCCAGAATATCTTAGAAGTCACCGAGGACAATCTCTTGATATCATGAATAAAGAAGAAATGAGGGCCAGGCACGGTAGCTCACACCTGTAATTTTAGCACTTCGGGAGGCTAAGGTGGATGGATTACCTGAGGTCAGGAGTTCAAAACCCACCTGGCCAGCATGGCAAAACCCCATCTCTACTAAAAATACAAAAATTAGGCCGGGCACACGAATGTAATCCCAACACTTTGGGAGGCCAAGGTGGGCGGATTACCTGAGGTCAGGAGTTCAAAACCAGGCTGACCAATGTGGTAAAACCCTGTCTCTACTAAAAATACAAAATTAGCCAGTCATGGTAGTGCATGTCTGTAATTCAGCTACTCAGGAGGCTGAGGCAGGAGAACTGCTTGAACCTGGGAGGCAGAGGTTGCAGTGAACTGAGATGGAGCCATTGCATTCCAGCCTGCGCAACAAGAATAAAACTCTGTCTCAAACTGCACCCCCCGCCAAAAAAACCAAAATTGCCAGGTGTTGGTGGTAGGTGCCTATAATCCCAGCTACTTGGAAAGCTGAGGCAGGAGAATCACTTGAACCGGGGGTAGGGGTGGGGTGGGGGTGGAGGTTGCAGTGAGCCGAGATTGTGCCACTTTATTCTAGCCTGGACGAAAGAAGTGAAACTCCGTCTCAAAAAAATAAATAAATAAATAAATAAATAAAAAGAAAGAAAGAAAGAAAGAAAGAAAGAAAGAAATAGTGAAGGCCCAGAGTGAAGTCACTGGCCTGGGTTCACAGCATGTAAGTGATGGAGCAGGACCCGGATGCTGGTCTCTGGATGTTAAGTGCAAATGCTTCTACTGCCCTTCAGCACTGGGGAGAGAGTGGGGGGCCATTTTCTTCTAAGTAATATTTTGGAATCAACCCAGTACCGCCCCATTGTCCTCCCCACAGCCATTTCTTTATTACATGATATTTTCCTGTTCCTTCCAACCCATTTTCTTCTGCCTGTTTTGGTCTCCCAGTTTCCGTCTCCCAGGCCTTCACGAAGATTACTCAATCCACCTGAAAAATACTGTCTACTGCTTCACTCAAACTCCGACACCCAGCAAGCCTTTGTCAGGGCAGGAAGCTGGTGTAATGTGAAGTGCCCAGCTGCAGGGTTAGGTTGGGGCTCTAATATCGGCCACTGGTCTGCACTGGGATCTTAGGCAAGTCACGTACTGCCTCTCAGCCTCCAAGTGTCCTTCCAATTATAGTTTGCCATCCCATCAATCAGTGAAAGCAATCCTTTTTAATGAGTTACCCAGCTAACTCTCAGTGCCCCTAGATAATAGAATGCTGCAATCTTAATAAAATGCTTCTCTCCCGGAGAAGTCTGTTCAACGGCTAGAGCAGTGGTGGAGAATTCAGGACCGGTGGAAGGTTTGAGTGTCAACCTCCACCAATTCTAGAAGTCAGTCTTGGGGACTCCAGGGACCATGCTTCTCTGGTCTGATGCCTTTGCAGCCCTAGGTGGACCTGCTCTCCTCTCTGGGCCTCATTGCCGTTCCTTTTATTTTTTTTGAGACAGAGTCTTGCTCTGTTACCCAGGCTGGAGTGCAGTGGCACAATCTTGGCTCACTGCAAACTTTGCCTCCCTGGTTCAAGTGATACTCCTGCCTTAGCCTGAGTAGCTGGGACTATAGGCGCACGCCACCACACCCAGCTAATTTTTGTATTTTTAGTAGATACGGGGTTTCACCATGTTGGCCAGGATGCTCTTGGTCTCTTGACCTTGTGATCCGCCTGCCTTGGCCTCCCACAGTGCTAGAATTACATGTGTGAGCCACCATGTCTAGACTCCCTCCCCCTTTAAAAGAGCACTGCTCGTTGTTTTCTCGCTTGTCACACTGTCGGGTGTATTATTTTATTTTTACAGTAGATCATAAAGCCAGGAGACTATTAGATCATTTACAGCCTCTAAATCAGGGCTAGTCCAGCTGTTGTCCTTATCTTGTGCTGGGTTAAACATGGGGGCTGTGCAACTAGACAGACCTGGGTTCGGAATCTGATTTGTCACTTCCTGGCTGTTGAACTTGGGCAAGTTTCTTCACCCTTCTGAGCTCCCGCTTGTTTTCATTTACAAAGGGTGGTGCTAGTGATACACAGAGGGCAAGGTAGTGGTTACTAAGATTGAATAAGATAATTGCATCGAGGGCTTCGATGGGGTGCAGCACAGAGAGAATGTTCAGTGAATATTAGCTATGACCGTTGCTACTCCATGTCAAATGCATTGAACCCCTTTCTATGTGGCAGGAATTATGCTAGGCACTGGGGAGTCAAATACAAGATCTCCCTTAAGAAGTTCATGAAGTAGTTGCTATGCAGGCTTAGTTCTAAGACATTTGGAAAATGTGGGAAAGGCCAAAGATCTGTCAAAGCATAAAAGAAATCGTTGTGCTTAAATTTGGGGGGGTGTGTGTTATTTAAAAAATACTTAAAACAGTGTTTGGAAAGCCCAGCAAAAAACAGTCTCTCTCAGAAGTGGTTTAACAGTTACTTGCAGTGAGAAGGTAAATACCGGCTTCCAGAATGTGCTCAGAGTAGATGATGGAATTAGCCCACGTGGGAGCCTGCAGGCCACAAAGATGGAGCTACACTTGGCCCAGCGAGGGGGCAAGCCTGCAGGTGACATAAAGGAGGAGGGAGACACAGGCAGGGTGGGTGAGGAGGCTACAGTGAGTCTTCTCAGGTCTCCTGTGGGCGGGCAGCCCGGGTACCCTTCAGGCAGCATCTGAGCGTGGGCGACATCTGAATGAGAACATGAGAACCTGTCACTTGCTGGTTGGAGTCAAGGAATGCATAAAATTGGTATGCTGCGTCAGTTTTAATTTATGTTAGCCTTCCTGTTTCAAACTTGGCATAATTATTTCACACTTAACAGAATAAGGGAGGGGTAACCGACACGTACCAGGCAGTGAGGTGGCGGGAGGCCCTGGGGACACACAGGAAGGGCGGCTTTCCGAGGATGGCTGTGATACTGGAGTCTGCAGGGATGAGTAGGTGTTTCCCGTAATTCTCTGCCAATGCTCTCAGCCAATTAATAATTGTTGCTTTAAAGAAAATTTTTCAATTTCTAGCCAAAAGGAAGAAAAATGAGGAATTTATCAATTTTTTTTTTACATCTACTACATTGGTGTTTTTTTAAGACCTTCTGCCTGATGATAATTTTATTTTTGTAACAAGCTATTAAATGTTTGAAGAACCACAAAACAGACCCTGGTGCTAAGAATTTATTTCAATAATCCCTGCTGGGTGTGGTGGCTCAGCCTGGAATCCCAGCACTTTGGGAGGCCAAGGCAGGAGGATCACCAAAGGTCAGGAGTTTGAGGCCAGCCTGGCTAACATGGTGTAACCCCATCTCTACTAAAATACAAAAATTAGCCGGTCATGGTGGCATGTGCCTGTATTCCCAGCTACTCGGGAGGCTGAGGCAGGAGAATCACTTGAACCCAGGAGGCAAAGGTTGCAGTAAGCCAAGATTGCACCACTGCACTCTAGCCTGGGTGACAGAGCAAGACACTGTCTCAAAAGAAAGAGAGAGAGAGAGAGAGGGAAAGAGAGAGAGAGAGAGAGAGGAGGAAGGAAGGAAAGAAAGAAGAATTCATTTCAATAATCCAATTATACTCTGGACTTTTTCCTGAGAAAGTAAATAGATACTGACGTTTTTGGAAGAACAGTGCTTAGAAGCATGTTTTGCTACATGTCTTCACTGTACTTTTTAATGATTTCTGAAATGCTGGCTCAAATGGACGCAGTTAATTTCAAGGGAAAATCAGAGAGTGCAACAGATCTGCAATGAGAAACTTGGGAAAGGAGCTGAATTATGCAGAATTATTTGGATTGGTTCAAGCTAGAGACAAGCCTCTGATTGACTTATTTCCTAAGATGCATAATGGCTTGGTCCTGTTTCCATTCTCTTCCTTTTGAAGCCTCTTCCTCTATACACATCTCAGGCATGAATTCTTCAAAGAAGGTGACGAGAAACTTGCCTTCCTATTTATTCACTGAAACAGGCAGCATTAGGTTTCCTTGGCTTTCCTTTGACAGCAGCACTGGAAAGGGGCAGGAAAGGCAGTTACTTGTCCAAAGGTGTGTACTAGGTGTGTACCGGGTGTCTGCTAGGTGCCCAGCCCTGAGCCTAGCCCTGGGCTCTGCCCATTGAGATTTGTAAGAGCAGTGCTTTAAGTGCTTTAAGGCTTGGTTTCTAATCACAAGTTACTTATAATCTATTTAAGAGGGTAGAACTAAGATAGATGGAGCAAATAATTTAAACTGTTAAATATTTATCAAGCCCTCACCATGCACTAAACTAGTCATGCTCAGCCTGCATGTGAGAAGCACTGATTTTTTTTTTCTTTAAATGCAGAATGGGGTCAGGTGTGCTGGCTCATGCCTGTAATCCCAGCATTTTGGGAGGCCAAGGTGGGTGGATTGCTTGAGCCCAGGAGTTTGAGACCAGCCTAGGCAACATGGTGAAACCTCATCTCTTAAAAAACAAACAAAAAAAAACCCACAAAGAATTAGCCAAGCATGGTGGCATGCACCTGCAGTACAAGCTACTTGGGAGGCTGAGATGGGAGGATTTCTTGAGCCCGGGAGACAGAGGTTGTGGTAAGCCAAGATTGCACCACAGCATTCCAGCCTGGGCAGCAGAGCAAGATTCTGTCTCAAAAAATATAAACAAACAAACAAAAGTACATACGGAATGACTGGGACTCACCTCTGGAACAGCAGTTCTCCAAGGGTAATTTTTGGACCAGCATCACCATCATCTGGTCACATATTACACCTGCAGTTTCTTGTACCCAAACTCCCTGGGGGTAGATTACAGCAATCTGTCTTCACAAGCCCTGCAGGTGCTAATGATGCACTGGCATTCAAGTTGGAGAACCACTTGATTCGGTAGGTCTCATGTGCAATGTGAGGCTTTAAGCTCCAGAACACCTGAAAAGCTGTGCAGGGAACTTTGATGTACAGCCAGGATGAGAACCCCTGGCAACAGGAGAGATGCGAGATGCAGAGAACATGGCCCCAACATGAAGAAGCTCACAGGTTAGTGGATGAAGTTAAACCAAATGCCGCTGAGTGCCACAGAACAGCTCAGTCTAAGGGGAAGTTCCTGGAGATAGAGCTCATTTTAGAGTTGAGCAGGATTCTAAAGAGCTGCAGGAAGATCTCTCAGAGGGACAGATGAGCAGAAGGGCCCAAGGCAGGAAAAAGTGGGAAGAGCAGACAGCGACTCAGCCTTGAAGAAAGCATCCATTTGTTCATTTAACAAACATTTCCTGAGTGTCTACTCTTCAGCTGATTATTTATGATTTATAGCGCACCAGTTTCCAAAAAAGATTTGAGGTGGTTTATAGTGTTAAAACACATCCAAAACAGGAACATGAATAGTGCAAATGGAACAGGGACCCATTAAAAGGAATTGGGAAGCTGGGTACAGTGGCTTACGCCTGTAATCCCAGCACTTTGGGAGGCCGAGGTGGGTGGATCACCCAAGGTCAGGAGTTCGAGACCAGCCTGACCAACATGGTGAAACCCCGTCTCTACTGAAAACACAAAAATTAGCTGAATGTTGTGGTGCATGCCTGTAATCCCAGCT
Organism: Saimiri boliviensis; assembly: GCF_048565385.1. Taxonomy (NCBI): domain Eukaryota; kingdom Metazoa; phylum Chordata; class Mammalia; order Primates; family Cebidae; genus Saimiri; species Saimiri boliviensis. The sequence goes on from NC_133454.1 coordinate 58,728,790, forward strand.
ACTTGGGAGGCTGAGGCAGGGGAATCACTTGAACCTGGGAGGTAGAGGTTGCAGTGAGCAGAGATCGAGACATTGCACTCTAGCCTGGGTGAGACTCCACCCCAAAAACAAAACAAAACAAACAAACAAAAAACTCTGGGATGAATTAATTGAGGGCTTGCTGGGAACGAGACACCGTCAGAGGTGCTATGGGGTTTACGGAGAAAGAGCTTATAGTCCACAAGGGAAGATAAAAGTATACATAAATAGCCAGCTGTGGTGGCTCATGTCTGTAATCCCAGCACTTTGGGAGGCCAAAGTGGGCAGATCACTTGAGCTCAGGAGTTTGAGACCAGCCTGGCCTAAAAAAATACGAAAAAACATAGCTAGGCGTGGTGGCAAGTGCCTGTAGTCCCAGCTACTTGGGGAGCTGAGGCAGGAGGATCTTGAGCCCGGGAGGCTCAAAAGCTACCTGTGAGTTGAGATTGCGCCACTTCACTCCAGCCTGGGTGGCAGAGTGAGACTCAAAAACAAAACAAAAAAAAAAAAAAAAAAAAAAAGAAAGAAAACTGAAAAACAAAAAGTGGACATATCTAACCATATTTAGGCAAAGAGCCATGGCAGATTCAAGGCAGGAGAGATCATTCCCAGCTGGGAAAGTGGGTACCTGTGCCTGAAAGAAGGGAGAGGGCTTGGGGGTTGAAGGAAGGAGAGATTAGGGCTACAGGAAGCAGGAAGAAGAATCAGGGGAAGGAAGTGTGTTCACAAATTCCCTAAGCAAAGAGGCAATGGAGATTTAAAAAATAGGATAAATCGGTGGGAAGCCAGAGAGTTCCCATAGAAAATGCCACAGCTGCCAGGTGCGGTGGCTCATGCCAATAATCCCAACACTTTGGGAGGCTGAGGCCAGCGGATCACCTGAGGTCAGGAGTTCGAGAATAGCCTTACCAACATGGAGAAACCCTATCTCTACTAAAAATACAAAATTAGCCATACTTGATGGCACATGCCTGTAATCCCAACTACTCAGGAGGCTGAGGCAGGAAAATCTTTTGAAACCTGGGGGCGGAGGTTGCGGTGAGCCGAGATGGCGCCATTGCACTTCAGCCTGGGCAACAAGAGTGAGACTCCACCTCAAAAAAAAGAAAAAACAAGAAAATGCCACAGTTGGATCTTAAAGGGTCCTCACTTCAGTTGGAGAAATTTGCGTCCAGTTTGCTAGTCAGTGAGGAGACACTGAAGGTGTTTCAGCAGGGAAGTAACATGGGAAGTCATACTTTGGGAAGATTAATTTAGCAGACACATGTAGCACAGAGCAGAAGGACAGGCTACAGGTAGGGAGACCACTTAGGAGGCTGAAGCCTGGTCTAGACTCCAGAGGAGAAGTAAGCATGGCCTGAGCTGGTGATGGCAGGAGCGAGAGAAAGGAAGAGAGTTGAAAGAGACACTATGGAGCTGTAATCTATGCTTTGCTACTCAAAGCGTGGTCTGGGGACCAGTGGCAGCAGCAGGACCTGGGAGCTTGTTAGAAAAGTAGAGCCTAGGCCAGGTGTGGTGGCTCACATCTGTAATCCCAGGACTTTGAGAGTCCAAGATGGATGGATCATCAGGTCAGGAGTTCGAGACCAGCCCGGCCAAGATGATGAAAGCCCGTTTCTACTAAAAATACAAAAATTAGCTGTGTGCGGTGATGGGCTGTGTGCGGTGATGGGCGCCTGTAACCCCAGCTACTTGGGAGGCTGAGGCAGGATAATTGCTTGACCCTGGGAGGCGGAGGTTTCAGTGAGCTGAGATCATGCCACTGCACTCTTACCTGGGCAACAGAGCAAAATTTCATCTTAAAAAAAAAAAAGTAGAACCTAGAGCCCCACCCAGATGCCTACAGAATCTGCATTTTGCCAAGAGCCTTCAGTAAAAGAAGAGAAGCATGGGCCACTAGGATCTGGCAACTAAGTATAGGGAGCAGGAGAGGGAGAAGGTCCTAAGGCAATGTCAGATCTCTCAAGGATTGGATCATAGGGATTAGAGGTAGTGTCAGAATTAATTTGCGTGGAGGCTGAGAGGACCAGACTAATGACCAGCTTATGGGCTCTGAGGCCAACAGCTAGAGGGAGATGTTGGGAGCCAGAGTGTCTCTGCTTAAGTTTTGAATCTTTCCTACAAATCATTGTACAGCGGAGCCCCTTAATCACGACATCTATAGATTCCCTCTGTAAAATGGAACAATGACAATATTGTCCATGTTTTGTTTCATTAAAAAAATCCAAATTAATAGACCAACTGTTTATTTTCCAATAATAGCAATGATAGTGATATTAATGACAACATGGTCTACCATTTATTTATTAGTGTTTGCTCTGTTCCAGGGCAAGTACTAAATAATTTGCTTCTATGAAAATCAATAGTAAGTGCCTACCAAAAATTGTCCTTATCTGTTACATTTACCCCCCTTTATCTCATATAATTGATCTATTTCTCTGCCTGTCTACCTTAATAGACTCCCCTTGGTTTTCCTGATACCTAAAATAGGGCTTCACAATTAGTAGGAACTCATTTTTAAAAATTTTTTATTTTGTTTTTTTGAGAGGAAGTCTTGCTCTGCCACTGAAGCTGGAGTGCAATGGCGTGATCTCAGCTCACTGCAACCTCTGCCTCCCGGGTTCAAGCGATTCTCCCACCTCAGCCTCCCCAGTAGCTGGGATTACAGGTGCGCACCATCATGCCTGGCTACTTTTTGTATTTTTAGTAGAGATGGGCTTTCTCCATGTTGGCCAGGCTGGTCTTGAATGCCTGACCTCAGTTGATCCACCCGTCTCAGCCTTCCAAAGTGCTGGGATTACAGGCATGAGCCACTGCGCCTGGCCTGATTTTTTTTTTTTTTTTTAAATGATGAAAAACCAATCAAGTGAGAGTAGCTAAATACATAGCACTTTAAATACACACCACTTTGGTGCATAGCACTGTACTTGTTTATGCATCTGTCTCGTGGGAAGAGATGAGCTTATCCATTTTCCTGTTCCCAGTCTGAACCTAGCATCAACCTCAATAAAATCAGTGCTCAAAAACTTGAGATGAATAAATGAATCTGTAGTTTGCGCTAACAGGTTTTTAAAACATGATAATAAACTCCTAGAGTTAGTAAAAGTGACCTTAGAATCCTTGGAATTGAAACTAACCAAAGAATGTTATGACATAATCAAGCATATTTTAATATGTCCAAGAAATAAAGGATGTCATAACAGAAGGGTCATGATCTCTATAAAGTTCTAGAAAAAGAGCTATAAAAATGTGATTTTGATAGTATCATTCCATATGGTGCATGGGAACAGCTGTACTTCTGATAAAAATAGACACCTCTTCAGACCAGAGACAACTTCTTCAGTTTCTACCAGCCTGATGGAAGGATCCTCATATCCACCCGAGCATCTTCCGAGCCGTCAGCTGCCCCCTGACGACAAGGCACCCCCCAGGAGGGAGTGCTCCAAACAAGTAGCTAACCTTGGCATAAACAGCCTGCTAGAAACAGCCTGAAAGTAGGAAGAAGTTTGAATTGCTAAAACCTTGAGCAATTTACTTGACCTATTACATCTTTAGTTTCTTCCTCTGTAAAATAAGAATGAAACTAATAGTTGTGACATGAAAACAACAAAATAGTGTATATGAAGGTCCGTGATCCAGTATCTGGTGCCTACTGCATACTATTAATACTCTACCCCTGTTCCTGGCCATCCCTACCCCCTTAGCCCAGATGTTTCTCTCACAGTTAACAAGGACATTATTATTTTTCTGCATTCTGGCAGGTGCACGCAGGCCCAGGGTGTCCATGGTGACCATCTTAAAGTACTGATTCCCTGTGGCCTTAGCAGTTAGCAAGCTTTCCTCTTTTTAGCATCATTATTTTCCTTTTCCTGACTTGCTAGAAATTCACCCAGCCAGCTTCTAAAGCAGTGTTCTTTATACACAGCCCAATGACTATGGGGAACCTTCCTAAACTCTCCCTTAATCTTTCATCAGCCTAGCACCTAAGAGGGCACAGGGTCTACCAAGGACAGGTGAGACCTAGTGCCCTCTCCCCAGGAAGACACCATGAGAAGCAACGTGATGTAGAGAGGCCGGACTTGCCACAGTCAGCAACCAGATTGGACTGTTAACACTGTCAAGCCATCTTTCATTTTCCCAAGTTCTGTTAAGGTTTCGCTACTTCCAGTATGCTTAAAACGGTCTTAACTTTCAAGAGAAAAATTTAAAATTCAATGGGCATAAGATCTGAATTCTCTAAAACAAAGCCATATGGACTCATCCGACATCAAAATGCCACTAAAAATTCATGATTTGCAGCCACAATCCTTCCATTCATTCCGCCTTCCAACCTCCTTTCTGTATCTTGCTGCTTCTTACCTGGAAGACCTGAAGGGGGAGCAGTCGAGCCCAAGTTCTGGGAGACCAGTAGAGTTTGGATGTAGGGCGGTTTCTAGCAGTTACTGCGGGCATCCCTACATCCAGGTGCCTCTTCTCCAACTTTATCTCTTTCGCCAAGCCCCAGGGCTACACCCTCTTCAGAGGGATTGACTATAAATGGTCATGGGGGAAGGAGCCAGCATGCCAAGAGCTGCAAGCCTGACAGAGCTTGTGTATCAGCCTGACAGCTTCAATAGCCCAGAGTCTGCTCCGTGGAATCCCAAACAGCCTTGTATCTTCCTCCCCAACCACAGACTGCCTGCTTGCCTCCTGGGCCTTGTTTAAACAAGATGAGAGCAGCCTGTGTTTGGACTAGAAGGCCAGTGACCCTTCCCCAGTATGGGAGAACAGATACGCAAGACGTGGTGCAGCCTGGATGTGACTTGCTCTCTTGCTTTTGGGTCTTCCTGATTTTCAGAAACTGGGGGCCACAGGAGTTCCACCATCTCAGAAGTCTGCTGCCAATAGGAGGAGATAGTTCAGGTTCTGTTGCACAGGAGGGTGACTATGGTTGATAATAGTGTATTGTATATTTCAAAATAGCTAGAAGAGAGAATTTTGAATGCTCTCACCACAAAGAAATGATACGTTTGGGGTGACTGACAATACTTATCACCCTGATTTGATGATTACACATCATATACATACATTAAAACATCTCATTGCACCCCCTAAATATGTGCAATTATTACGTGTCAATTAAAGACAAAATAAAACTTAGAAATCTGCTGCTAAAGATGAGAGATGTCCTTGGCTAATGTGGATTACTATGTTCTGAGTGTAGTAATCAATCATGACAGTTAACGTTACTACATGTCAGACATGGCACTAGGTGCTTCAGGGTAATGGGCACATAGAGTGTTTAGCACAGTGCTTGGCACACAGTAGGTACTTGATGAGTGACAGCGATTACTATCAATGATCTTATGGATTACCCTATGAAGAGGTATTATTATTATCATCCTTTATTATGGGAAGCTAAGAAAACACATTCAGAGACGCTCAACTTGTTCAAGGTTTGAAACCTGGACGCCATCCAGTTAGAAAGACAGATGTCTTTTTAGTGAAGCTGGGCCAGTTTGGCTGCAGAGATAGTGCAGCAGCCTCTGCTCCATGCTCCACCTCTTACACTACTGGCAAAGAAACGACCCTGGATTATAGCCCCAGCTCTGAATATGTCATCTCCTCACTTTGGTCTTGTGGTAGGAGTTGGAATTAATGACCTCAAAGGACTCTTCCAATCTAACCTGCTGTGATTTCAAGTTGAAGATCTCAAGGAAAGGGGAAGCTCTTCCCTAGTTGGGAATGTGCCTCCTTCCCTGTCCAGGAGAAAGCTTGTGTGGGTGAGGGAGAATTGTTGAATTCCTGAGAAGCAAATGGAGAGAGTACAGTCTCTCTCATCAGGCCCAGGAAGGAAAGAGAGACAGACAGACAGACAGACAGACAGGCTATTTAGCATAAATGATGTTTCCAGAAGCTGAAAGCTTGTTCTTAAATTGACCTGCCATGGTCAACAAAGGAAGTGGGACTGGAGAAATCCCATCCTAAGACTCTGAGCTGAAAAACGATCAGGGGTTGAACATCTGCCACCATCATTTCCTCTTTCCACTTTTATTCACTGTCCCCACCCCCACCCCAGGTCCACTAAGTGGTACATATACTTTTTTCACGAAGCAGGCTGCGGAAGGAGGGCCATGTATCTGGCCAGGGCAGGGCTAGGGCTGCAGCATCACACCCTGGAGCTGGGGCCACAGACTCTGGCTTTGGCCAGATGGCATCCAGGGCAGCTACCCCCACTGGCTCTTCCCATCTACATGTGGATTCCACTGTCTGTGTTTTGTGGCTTTTCTCCGAAAACCCTTTGTTCCTTCCCGATTTGGAAATAATTGGGATAGTTGAGCAGGTTAGTTGGGAGTGAGGCAGGACTATTCTTGGGGAATGAGGAAGCCTTGGGGGTGCTTTTCTCCTTGCCACTCAACCGCATTGCAGTGTCCCCTGGGGGCAGGCTAGGACCGAGTCAGTTAACCCCCATAGTCAGAACCCTCCAAAACCCATTCTTTTCTTGTCAAAAGTCACTTCCTCCAAGAAGTCCTCTACAATTGGATCCAGCAGCCCCGCATACTTGTCCTGCCTCGTCTCTGTGGAATTTACAAGGTTCCCGTGCTGCTGATTATGTGAGGTGGACGCTGCATCTCAGGTTTATACTTTCTGTTCTTCCATCTCTATTTTGTATATTGCATTAGATTGGGAGTCCTCTAAGAACAAAATGTTCTGGGTCTTATTCCCCACAGCCATCTTACACCTGCTCTCCCTGGGTTATGCAACATCTCCTCTGAGCTTCACGTAGAATATGCTACATCCAAGCATTTGCTCGGGATTGGGGCATAGGAGAGGGTAGTGGGGAAACCCTGCTCTTCAGGGACCCGTGAACGTGAAACACCACCGTATCAACGGGAGAGACAGCACAAAGCTCTGGTCCCCCAAAGGACCAAGTGTCTACTTTTGTGCTCTGAAAATGAGGTGTTGGGCCCCAGCTGGGGAATCCCTGGAGGCAACTTAGGCTGCCCAAAGCAGCTGGGCTCCAAAGGTCCAGGCGGAGGTGCAGAGGAAGAGATTTTGCTTTGGCTATGAGGGCCTCCGGGACTCCCAGGGGAATCCACAGGCCTCATATATATTTATGTGAACTTAAGATGCTAATGTCTGTTGAGGAGCCAAGAGCTTTGCTGGATTTGCAAGTAACTGGGCCTGCTCTTAACCCAGTTTTCTTTGTCTGCAAGGCTTTAGGTTCGAATTGCAGATCTGGGTTTGGGAGTGCAGCTGACATGGAAACCTGCCCAGGCCTATGGCAGAATCACAGTGGGCTCTGGGAAAAAGCTTCCACCCTGTTTTCATGGACAATACACTGAAGCCTAGGTCTGACTGAGGTCATCTTGCCCGTCTTCCAGTCTCCAAGAAGGACAGTGTCCAAACCCTCTTAGATAGGGAGGTTTTGACTCCACTGCTAAGGCATCCCTCTTACCCCATTTTTTCATCCATTGCAATGATAGTATCACTAAAAAGAGTCAATCTCTGCAAAATATTTGAAAACATATATTCTGAGCCAAATAAGAATGATCATGGCCCATGACACAGCCCTCAGGAGACCCTGAGAACATGGGCTCAAGTTGGTAGGGGCACAGCTTGGTTTTATCATTTTAGGATACATTTAAGATGTACATTGGTTTGGTCCAGAAAGGTGGGACAACTTGAAGCAGGGGAAGTGAGTGTTGGGGGATTTGGGGGCTGCCTCCAAGTTATAGGTAGATTTAAATTTTTTCTGTTTGGCAATTGGTCGAGAGTTTATCTAAAGAACTGGAATCAAAAGAAGTGTCTGAGTTAAGGTAAGGAGTTGTAGAGACCAAGGTTCTTATTATGCAGAGAAAGTCTCCAGGTACAGCCTCTGAGAGCATAGACTGTAAATTTCTTATCAGACTTAAAAAGGTGCCAGGCTCTTAGTGGATTCTCTCTTGGATCAGGAAAAAGCTCTAGAAAAGGGAAAGGAGATTCTCTATGGAATGTAGACTTTTAACCCCAAGAGATGACTTTGTAGGGCAATTTCAAGATATAGCAAGGAAATATATTTGAGATTAAAATATTTTGATTTCCTTCCTTATTTGTTATGTGATGTGTCAGAGACAGGTTGGAAAGCAGGCCACGTTATATAGGGTTAAATAAAATCCCTGTGATGAGACTTCGTGGTTTGCAGAGCAAACTCCCCAGGTCCCTTAGGTAGTAATTCGGGCAAGAGAAGAAAAAAGGCCAGCGTTTAGTCCTTAACAACCTGTGTGAGTTCTTCCTTTTGGCTAACTTAAGTGTTGTGCTGCACATGAAGCCTGCTTTTTCTTGCTACTGTGAGGCATGAAGATCAGACTCTTTGCTTCCATTAATACTCCCTGATGCCTCCTTGGTCCCAGCTTAATAACCAGTTTCTTTATCTGTTCATCACGGGGCGAGGACTTTGTGCTAGACCCTGGGCATACCAAGACAAATGAGTCTCAGACTTCATCCTCACGATCATATGGTCTTATGTGGGGAGACATTTGAATACGTTTATCGCAACAGATTATGATATTTGTTAAAACCAGGATATGAGCAAAGTCTCTGGGCATCACAGCAAAAAGCAACCAGCTCCACTTAGGACTGATGGGAAAAGTTTCCCAGAGGGGCTAACCTGTCAGCTTGGCCTTAAATGCCACGTAACCATTTCCCAGGTAGAAAAAATGGGGAAAGGGTGTTGTTCTAAGAAGAGGGAGGAACATGCATGAAGACCAGAAGATCTAAAAGGGTCTGGCCTTTGTGGGGAACAGCAAGTCATGCCAGGGAGTCTAAAGGTTTTCCTGGTTTAAAGACACCAAGTAGACAAAGTCTGCATTAAGGTAAGGGCTAGCTGGTCCCTTAGAGTACACAGAAGATAATCCTGGAGACAGCAGGTGGGGTTGGAAAGTGGGTGGGACTGGAGAGGGGGATGGTAGTTGGGAGACTGTTCCCTCAGTTTTTTTCTTTTTCTTTCTTTTCTTTCTGAGTCAGAGTTTTTCTCTGTCACCCAGGCTGGAGTGCAATGGCATGATCTTGGCTCACTGCAACTTCCACCTCTCGGGTTCAAGCAATTTCCCTGCCTCAACCTTCCAAGTATCTGGGATTACAGGCAGGTGTCACCACGCCCAGCTAATTTTTGTTTTCTAGTAGAGACAGGGTTTCACCATGTTGGCCAGGCTGGTCTTGAACTCTTGAACTCAAATGATCCACCCGCCTTAGCCTCCCAAAGTGCTGGGATTATAGGCATGAGCCACTGCACCTGGTCTGTTGGGAGACTGTTGTACTAATTCAAGCAAGAGAGAAAGCCATTTAAGGACGAGTGGCACTTACACATTTAGACGTTTAAAGTAATACTTTAAAAATAAAAGTCATGCATACTTGTTATACAAAACTTGGATAATAAGGATAAAAATAATGAAGAAAGTAACAATCATCTGTGACGGCTCTGAACACTTCAGTGCAGATCTTTTTCCAGGTTTTTCTAAGCATTTATACATATTCACTGTAGAGATTTACTATATTGTATATACAATTCTGTACTTTTTTTTTAAACTCAGCATTATACCATGAACATTAATCCAAGTCATAAAATTTCCTTGTCATCTGTTTTACGAGCAGTGTTATATTTGATTGTATAGATTCATGAGTCATAATTTACTTAGCCCTTTCTTATTTATTTATTTATGTATTTGAGATGGAGTTTTGCTCTTGTTGCCCAGAGGAGTTTCGCTCCTATTATTGTGCCAGGCGCGTTATCGGCTCACTGCAACCTCCACCTCCTGGGTTCAAACAATTCTCCCATCTCAGCCTTCTGAGTAGCTGGGATTACAGGCATCTGCCACACCTGGCTAATTTTGTGTTTTTTACTAGAGATGGGGTTTCTCCATGTCGGTCAGACTGGTCTCGAACTGCTGACCTCAGGCGATCCACCAGCCTTGGCCTCCCAAAGTGCTGGGATTACAGGTGTGACCCACTGCACGCAGCCAGCCCTTTCTTATTTTGAGAAGTGTAGTTTGTGGCGTGTTTATGCTGCAATAAACTTTGTTCATTTATTTATTTTTTAGACAGGGTCTCTCAGTCATCTAGGCTGCAGTGCAATGACACCATTTTGGATCACGATAGCCTCAACCTCCTGAGCTCAGGTGATCCTCCCAGGTAGCTGGGACTATAGGCGTGAGCCATCATACCTGGCTAATTTTTTTTTTGTAGAGACAGAGTTTTGCCATGTTGCCCAGGGTGGTCTCAAACTCCTGTCCTCAAGCAATCCACCTGCCTTGGCTTCCCAAAGTGCTGGGATTATAGGTGTGAGCCACCACACCCAGCCAATAAACATTTTTGTACATTATATTTGATTATGTCCTTAGCATAGATTTCTAGCAATGGAATTACTGACCCGAGGCTATGAATGGCTTTAAAATTCCTGAAGCTGACTTTTAAATGTTTTTTAAAGAGGTTCACGCTGTTTGCACCCTACTGATAATGTATGAGCACTTCTGGAGGGATATTTCTATAAGGGCTATAGTATTTTACTCATCATTTTGCATGACACCTTTTCAGGATGCATGAGATGTCACATCCTGCACCCTTAAATACAAACCCAGAGCTTCACTCTCAAGGTTAACATCTTCTTTTCCTAGACTTCCCCAGAATAATTATCAGTAAAAGCAGATATGGTTTGCAGGATGGTAGGTAGGATCCCCTGCTGGGAACAAGCCAGTGCCAGCTGCCGTGCTGGTGTGACAGCATGTCAATTGCCCATGATACGAGACTGCTTTTCTGTGGCTGCAGCCGGCACATAGCGTGGGTTTTCTTGGAGAGTCCCTGTTCTATCCTGTTATTCCAAAAGTATTCTCATACCAGTCAGACCGTAAAGCAGCTTCTATTTGTACAGCACAGTCTTACATGAATGCATTCATGGACACATGTAGATGTGGGCTGACATTCCTTTTTATACATGCCAGATGGAAGTCTGCATGTAATAACCACAAGGGGATGATTGCATAGTGCCTGGCTCATTACAAAACATTTTAATGCATGTGATCTCATTTTGAGAGTTGGGGTGATTAAGGAAAAGAGCACAGGCTTGGCAATAAGGTATAAAATATACTAGTTTGTGACTTTGGCCAGGTTTCTTAACCTCTAGGAACCTCATTCTCTACCTCTGTAAGATGCGAGTTAGTGTCCTTGTTTTGCAGATGGAGACTGAAGCTCAGGGATAAGTAACTTGACTACGATCACAGAGCTGATAAATAACAGCACTGTCCAGGATGCCCCACTCCTCCACCACATCAAAAAAATTCCAGGCCTGGGCTGGGCACTGTGGATCACACTTGCAATCTCAACAATTTGGGAAGTCAAGGTGGGCGGATAGTTTGAGCTCAGGAGTTCGAGATCAGCCTGGGCAACATGGTGAAATCTCATCTCTACAAAAAATCCAAAAAATTAGCTGGGGGTAGTGGTGTGTGCCTGTAGTCCCACCTACTTGGGAGGCTGAGGTGGGAGGACCACCTGAGTCTGGGAAGTCAAGGCAGCAGTGAACTGTGGATCTTGCCATTGTACTCCAGTGTGGGTGGCAGGTTGGGACCCTGTTTCAGAAAAAGTTTTTTTAATAAAATAAAAAATAAAAATTCCAAGCTTTGAAATTTAAACTACTATGAACCTTAAGCTTTCCACCTTACACAGAGACCAAGACATTATCCTTCAGAGCAAGCTCTTCCTACACATAGTTACAGGTTCCTTCTACTACACTGTGCTCCCTCACATCTCCCTCCACATCCAGTTCTTTGGGAACAGGAAATAGTTTAAAAGTTTTCTGTTGCATACTGTGTATAATAGGAAATTCCAATTGCTTCCTTCCTTCTTATTCAGGAAAGCAGGATGGTTAATGGGAAGGGTTGACATAGGCAAAGATCATCTGGACTAAGCCACATCGTATCCTGAATCCAGCGTCTCTTCCATCTGTACGCTAAAGCGCTATCTCCCAAAATATAACATTTCACATCTAGGTCTGACATTGGGTCTCCTTGAGCTGTTTTGTTAAGCATTGAAAAAATAAACAAAAGAGCCTCCCACTTGCTGCCTCCTTCCTCCTTTGGAAGATGTGTCTGCTCTCTGGGGAGACTTTTGCAATAGTTCACCTCACTGGTCTATCCATCTTCTAAAGGCCCTTCTGTCTAGAGGCAGCAACCTAAGGGCCTTTATATTCTTTTTTAAGGCCCCATGAATTTTCTTTAATCTAGAAATTAGGAAGCACTTAGAATTTTTTAAATGGTTATCTAAGGGTTATTTAATTCATAACCCTGTTACTCAACCCAGCATTCTTTCCCTGGGTTTAAGCCATCTGGTGTGTGCTCATTGTGAAACATAATAGTGGAATGTTAATGCCTGTACTTTGAAAGTACAGGCAAGGAACGACAGGAAAGGAGTTCTCTATTGCAAAAGCGGTAGCTTTTCCTTTGTTTTTTAGAGACAAGGTCTCATTCCATCACCCTGGCTGGGCTACGGTAGTGTAGTCGTGGTTTGCTACAGCCTCAAACTCCTGGGATCAAGTGATTCTCCTGCCCCAGTCTCTCCAGTAGATGGGACTGCAGGCCTGCACCACCATGCCTGACTTATTAAAAAAGTTTTTTTAAGAGATGGGATGTATTAGTCTGCTTTCACAATGTTATAAAGAACTTCCATACTACTGGATAATTTATAAAGAAAGGTTTAATTAACAGTTCTGCATGGCTGGAGAGGCCTCAGGAAACTTACAATCATGGTGGAAGGGGAAGCAGACACCTTCATAAGCCAGCAAGAGAGAGAAGAGCAAAGGAAGAACTTCTAAACACTTATAAAACCATTAGCTCATGAGAACTCACTCACTATTATAAGAAGAGCATGAGGGAAACTACCCCGTGATCCAGTCATCTTCCTCCGTCAACATGTGGGGATTACACGTCCCTCCCTTGACAGGTGGGGATTACAAATTGAGATGAGATTTGGGTGAGGACACAGAGCCAAACAATATCACGAGGTCTCACTATATCACCCAGGCTGGTGGGCTCAAGAGATCCTCTCTCCTCAGCCTCCTGAATAATTGGGACTACAGGTGTGAGTCACCATGCTTACACCTGTAGTCCCAATTATCCCAAGCTTGCTTTTCCTTTATATTTTATGCAAAAATACAGTTTGAAGTGTTTTAGCTTTGGATCAGTTATTATTTATTTGGGGCACTGCATTGGTTGACAAAGGCTACAAGCTTATGAGCCTCAGTGTAAACTGGAAGCAGAACTCAGTGGGTTCCATAGATTGAAGAAAACTTGAGAGGAAGATATTTGCCATCTAGATCCTGCACAGAAGACTTCACTCTGAAAGATCACATCTTGGCCTTTGCATCAGGTGGAAACTTGAAGATTCATAGAAGTTTTGACTCCTGCAGCTGTGAGTTACCTCAAGAAATCTTATTTTACTTAGTTGCCAAGTGCCAGTAATTCCCTAGCACTATGCTATAAACTCATGCCACTGGTCCCTGACATTTTCATTGCTGCACAGGAGAGTAAGAAAAAATGTAGATGACGTAATCTGCATGTGTGTAAAATGAGATATTATTAAAACACTTAGAATAGTGTCTAGTATACATTTAGCACTCACTAAGTGTTAGCTATTGGAGACAGAGAGCTGTCTGTGAATGCTTGCCAAATGCCTTTTTGCTTTTGTTTTTGAAATTTGGCTTCTTCTTAGGAATAATTTTAACAGCAGGATGGTAGTTTGTATTTTTGTTTAAAAGTACAGTCAATAATATTTTAAAAGTAAGCCCCTGATTTTGTGCCCAAATTTATTTTTGAAATTCCACTAGTTCCTGAAATAAAAAGATTTGAGAAACACTAATCTAGGCATGTCTATATTTGAAATCACATTTTGTCAGATTTATAAAGATTCCTCTTTGAGTGACCTAAGGGAGCTTAACCATTTGGGCCTTTCCGCGCTTGTTCAAGGAATGATTATCTCTGGAAGGGGAAACGGTAGGCTGGTGGCCCACAGGCACCGCTGCTCCACAGATTTCCTTTGAAGGAACCCATGGAACCCTAGTTGCTGAGATTCCACCCCCATGCTGGTAACTATTCCCTCCCACTTTGAATGCCTGTTTTCTCCTGACTCCTAAGCACCTGCTGGGACTGTTGAATATGGGAGCTATACCTCCCCCAAGAAGCAGCCTTACCAGTGACAACCTGTCAAGCAGAGCCTTACCTTTGCTGAGAGTTAACAGTGCATTATGTGAGGGTGACAGTGGATGCATCTCCCTGGCTCTGTTTATACACACAGGGAATCACCATGCCGGGTGTCATATACTAATACTTCATATGTGGCATGTGGTGTGAGAGACACCAGGGTAGTGCTATGCTCAGCTCTAAGTCCTGCCCTGAGGTTTAGGACAAAGTGGATCATTCATTCATCCATTCAACAAGTATCCAGTGGGTGCCACATGTTAGATGCTGCAGAGGATGTAAAGAATCAGATCAGGCTGGGCGTGGTGGCTCATGCCTGTAATCCTAGCACTTTGGGAGGCCAAGGTGGGCAGATCACTTGAGGTCAGGAATCTGAGTTTCACCTAGCCTAATCAACATGGTGAAACCCCGTCTCTACTAAAAATACAAAATTATCTGGGTGTGGTGGTACATGCCTGTAGTCCCAGCTACTTGGAAGGCTGAGGCAGGAAAATCGCTTGAACCCGAGAGGCAGAGGTTGCAGTGAGCCGAGATCATGCTACTGCATTCCAGCCTGGGTGGCAGAGCAAGACTCCTCAAAAAAAAAAAAAAAAATCAGATCAGCACCATGCCTTCAGGGAGCTTATGATCTAGAAAGTGAAAGAAGATGTGTGTGAATAATCGCATTTTGAAGGGTAGGAGGTGACTGTTGCCATACCAGAAAGTTCATGGGAGTTTAGAGTAGACAGAGATTACTTTGACGGAGGGGAATACAGACAGTCTTAGGGTAAAGATGGTACTTGGGCCATTTAAAGGCAGTCCTAGAGCAGGCTTCTGTCTGAATTCAGAGCCCTTCCCTCAAAATCCTCACTATTTTGGGGTATTTTTGTTCCTTTGATGCAGTGTGTATTTGAGAGGTGGGGTCTTGGGAAGCAAAAGTGAGGGAACAGGAAACAGATAGGAGTGTGAGAAACGGACACTGGCCCCGGGTCTCCTGGCTCCTGAGCAGCTTCTTGGAGGCTCTGGTGGGTCACTTCATCCTTGCTGAATCAGGACCTTCAGCTGGAGGACCAGCACCCTTGGGTTACATTTACTTCATCTTTCAGCTCCAAGAACATAATGGTAAATTTATTATTGAGCTCACACGAGGGGTTCATGGGAATCTGGAAAAGCCAAACAGGGCTGTAAATGTGGATTCTGGGCCCCAAGATCAAAACAAATCATCAAACTACAAAGCAGTATGAGAATCTAGAAGCAAAGGGAGGATGACGGGTGCTCTACAGTCTGGACTATAGCTGAGCCTTGGGCCTAAACCTTCTCAAGGCTGGCCAGGTATCAGAGGTGGGTTTTCATCCTCCTTCCTGAGTCCTTCTACTGTCCCCTCTATGATGATTGGAACCTCAAAAACTCATCGCTAGAGATGCCACCTTGTTTTCTTTTTTTTTTTTTTTGAGACAGAGTCTCACTCTGTTGTCCAGGCTGGAGTGCAGTGGTGTGATCTCATCTCACTGCAACCTCCGCTTCCCAGGTTCAAGCAATTCTCCTGCCTCAGCCTCCTGAGTAGCTGGAATTACAGGCATGTGCCACCATGCCTGGTTAATTTTTGTAGTTTTAGAAGAGACGAGGTTTTGCCTACTTGGCTGGGCTGGTTTCGAACTCCTGACCTCAAGTGATCCACTCACCTTGGCCTCCCAAAGTGCTGGGATTATAGGCGTGAGCCACTGTGCCCAGCCTTTAGATGCCATTTTTTGGGGGGTTTATGACACATGTTTAAAACATCTTGATTGTGGTGATATTTCATGGGCATATATAAAACTCAATGAATTATATAGTTTAAATATGTACAATGCATGGTATTTTAATTATATTCCAATAATTTTTTTAAATTTATTTTTATTTACTTATTTTATTTTATTTTTATATTTTATTTTACACAGAGTCTCACTCTGTTGCCCAGTGCAGTGGTATGATCTTGGCTCACTGCAACCTCTGCCTCCCAGGTTCAAATGATACTCCTGCCTCAGCCTCCTGAGTAGCTGGGATTGCAGGCACTCGCCTCCATGCCTGGCTAATTTTTACATATTTTTAGTAGAGACGAGGTGTCACCACGCTGACCAGGCTGGTCTCAAACTCCTGACCTCAGGTGATCCACCTGCCTTGGCCTCCTAAAGTGCTGGGATTGCAGGCATGAGCCACTACCCCTGGCCCAAATCTTGTTTTTAAAAAGCGTACTTAGAATTGGTGTCAATGACCCCCCACAGAGCAATGGGCTCCATAGCTCAGGCCCTAGTCCCCTGCACAGATTAAACTCCCCTGAAGAGTCCACTTTCGTGTTAAGTCATTCTGTAGGAGAGGCCAGCTGTGCCAACTCAAGAAAGATAGTTCAAATGGGAGAATATTCAAGTGTGCATCATTTCTCACTTGAATTTCCATTGGCTTCGTTCCATTTCTTCACTCTAGCATTTTTCTCATTTTCACAGTCAAAGAGACCCAAGCTGAATCCTAGCTTTTTGACAGTCACTAATTGAGTGCCATTGGACAAATTGCTTCTCTGAGTTTCAGCAGTTTGCTCATCTATAAAATGGAGTTATTTGATGGTTGTTATGGAGATTAACGGAGTCTACATATTCAGTGCCTGGGAAATAACACGACCTCGATTCATGATGGTTAGCATTCTTGTGACAACTAGAAAGGAAGGTTAAAGGGATAGGAGTGTTTCATGTGTAAAAGAGAAGAGCAGGATTGGAGATGCAAATGAAAGGACTCTCTTTCTATTCAATGGGATTTTGAGTAGCAGGAGGGTGTGCGGCCGGCCCTGGTGTCTTAGAAAGGACACGGACTCTGAAGCTTACAGATCCTTTATCTCTGGGCAAGTTATTTAAACCCTCTGGGCCTCAGTTTATGTATTGGTAGAATGAGGATTGGTGCCATGTACTTCAGGGTGTGATTGTATTACAGGAGGTATCTCATATATGAAACTGGCTAGCACAGTGCCTGTTGCAGATAAATAAAAAAATTATTTAGGGATGGTGTCTCCCTACGTTTCTCAGGCTGATCTCCAACTCTTGGCCTCAAGCCATCTTCCTGCCTCTGTCTCCCAAAGTGCTGGGATTAGCAAACGTGAGCCACTACACCCAGCCTGATAAATGTCTTAAAAATATCACTTTATAAATGGAGGACCCTGTACTTGTAAGGCAGTTATGGCCACTACTAATCTTTGTTGCCTTGGTTGGTGGCAGATGCCAGGAAGGGAAACTCCAGTTCAGAGTAGAGAGTCCTTTCTCATGGAAGGAGCTGCCTGACAGTGGAAAGGGCTTTGCAAGTATTGAGCTTCCTGTTGTTTGCTCAAATGGAGGATGCATGATAATCTTTCAGAAACGGATTTCTATTGGGTGGAAGGTGGGACAGAGAGATTGTAAAAGTTTCCAACAGGTCTAACTCTAATCTCCTGTGTCAGAAAGAAAGGAACAGGGAAGGCTGGGGAAGGGTGGAGGCCGCAAAAATTTGCTGATACCGATGACAAGAAATACGGTAATGGTATACCCTAGAGCTGCTAGA
Organism: Saimiri boliviensis; assembly: GCF_048565385.1. NCBI lineage: Eukaryota > Metazoa > Chordata > Mammalia > Primates > Cebidae > Saimiri > Saimiri boliviensis. Next base: position 58,746,546 of record NC_133454.1, read on the forward strand.
AGAGTCTTGTTCATGAGGCAGAGAGAGTGGAGATTATATATCTCAGTGCTTGCTCTAGGAGGGGGTTTGGAAATTCTGGGGAAACCACCCTTGTCTCTCGAAACAAGAACTGTTGTGCCCTGCAATGGTAAGGCCTAGTGGCAACCAAGTACCAGTGATCCACAGGGGACAGAGGCCAGCGTCCGGGGCCCCCTTTGCAATTACCAATTCAAGATGTAAGCATGCCTTAAAATCCGTGGGCTTGCTGAGGGTTCAAAGAGCTTTGGGCTGGGAGCCAGGCCCCTTGGCTGGAGTCCCAACTCTGCCACTAACTAGCTTTATAGTTTAAGGAAAGCCACCCTAAATGCGCTGAGACTCTGTTTCTCTCCTTTCCTCCCTCCCTTTCTTCCTGAGAGGCTTCTTCCATGGACCAGCAACACTAGCTAGGAACTTACTGCAAATTCAGAGTCCTGGGTCCTACCCTAGACTTAAGTCAGAACTTGCATCTTTAATGACAGGTAAATTCTAAAACGCTGAGAAGCACGGGCTTAGATGGCTTGAATAAACATTAATTTGTGGCACCAGCTCTAAAGTCAGACTGCCTGGGTTCAAATTTAGACTTCATTGCTTACTAGCTGTGTAACCTTCAGTGAGTATGTGAGCATCTCTGTATCAGGCCTTCTTCTAAGCACTAAGAATACAGAAGTAAATGAAGTAAACGATATAAACAAAGCTATTCCAGAGGCGATTGCAGAGACAGGCAGTAAATGAGTACATGGCACATTCGGTCTAATGTGTGTGTTTCCCACAAAGCTCATATGTTGAAATCCTAACCTTCAAGATGCTGGAATTTGGAGGTGGGGCCTGAGCAGAGCCTTAGAAAAGAAGCCCCACCATGCTCCCTTACTCCTTCCACAATGTGGCTGTCTATGAATGAGGAAGCAGGCCCTCAATAGACACCAAATCTGTGTACCTTGCTCTTGGACTTCCCAACCTCCAGAACTGTGAGGAATAAATTTCTGTTGTTTATAAGTCACCCAGTCTATGGTAATTTGTAAAGCAGCCTGAGCAGACAAAGACAGAAATGCATAAGATTAAAAAAAAGAGAGTGATAAGTGTTAGGGAGAAAATATAACAAGGCAAAGTGACAGCAGAGGGCCTGGTTAACTGGGGCAGGAGTGAGAGAGGGTTTCGGGAAAGCGCTCACTGACGTGGTGTTTGTACTGAAACCTGAAAGGCAAGCAGCCAGCCTTGTAGCCATCTGGGGAAAGAGCATTCCTGGGGCAGGGAAAGACAAGTGTAAAGACTCAGACAGAAACCGCTTTGGCATCTTCAAGGGCAGAGGCTTGGGAAGTCAGACTGCGTAGGAAGCTGGATGCCTGGGAGAAGGTCTCTATTCTTAGTGATGGGAAAGCCCTGGGGGCAGAGCCAGCAGCAGCAGGGAGACTGGAGGCCCGGCGTGTGTGTAGGTGAGAGGGTCTCTGCCTCCAACCTCAGAGTCAAGAGCATCAGTTCATGCTGCCTGCAGGGGAAAGAACGCGCAGTCCAGTCTATGGCTCCCCACAGAGGAAGAGCGCAGAGCTGGACCTCTGCAGCAGAGAGGGAACCTACACCTTCTCCCCTCCAGTCTGTCCTCGGACAGGGTGAAAACAGACCCAGAAGGTGAGTTGCTCAGTCACTTCCCAACACCGCCACACAGCCTGAGGAGGTCCCCAAATTGCCTTATAAACTATGAATGTGTATTTCCATTCAATTTCACAACTGTCTCCACCCTGCCCCCATGTGCCCTTTCCCCTTCTCTCTTCCTAGGTCCCAAGCTCTCTGCAGCTCCTGCCCGCCTCACCCCAATGCAATGCCCTCAGGCGCTTCCTTTCACCTCACGGTAGGTATTCTTCTTGCTCCACTGTGAGCTGAAGTTAACTTCTCCCAGCTTCCTTACTATCTTTTCCCAAAACTTTCGTTTCACTTATTATCTGGATCAAACATTTTGGCAAGGAATTCCATTCTGTCTGACTTTGTTCCCCAGTTTCTCTCCTCTGTCAATCTGGTCCCCGACCAGGCTCTCAGGTTATGTACGGCACTATCTCCACTCATGGCACCAGGCAAGGGAGTTGCCCTGTAAGTGAAATCTGTGTTTTCGTCTAAGATCCACTCCCAACCAAGCCCTTTGAGATCCCAGGGAAAACACCACACACGGAAGAAATTGTTATAAAACCCATTTATAACAATTGGGGTTTCACCATGTTGGCCAGGCTGGTCAAACCTAGGTCAGAAACATTTCACCCCATTCTGAGAAAAGTGACAGTCTGACTTCCTGTTGTCTGGGTGGGATTAATATCACAGCAGAAATCAGCTTTGTCTGAAACAGCTCCAACTGAACGGATGAACACATTCATCTCCAGTCCTGCCTGTCATTCCCTCCCCTGGGCTGCCCTTATTTTGGGCTCCCTACTGGGCATGTGACTTGGAATAGAGAGAAAGTTGAAGAAACTCACAAATGTGGGTTATGCTTCTTTTAGTTCAAGGCTGCTCTGCAATCCTGCAAATACAAATGTCTTTTCCTACCTTGCTTGGTGCCTGTTATTTTAACATCTGACAGTCTGGTTTTAGAGCAAAAACATTAACAAAAGATGACACTCAGCACCCATTTAAAAGACTTCAACAATGGCTTTGACCCAGGACGACACACAGCACCAGTTTAAAAGACTGAACAACTGCTTTGACCCAGGTTTGCTTTGAGATAAGCAGAGGCCCTAGAGAAGTTGTGGAAGCATCAAATGAAGAGCTGGCCAACCTGGAGCACTGATTCCATCACTGCCATTTCCATCCAAGCGAGGTTATCACCACAGGGTAGGACAGGCTGGGTAACCAGGAATAACTCGGTTGCAAATCTGGGTTAGATTCTTGCAGCAGGGAAGGGACCTACAAATTCTTTCTTCTGATCTCTCCTTAGGCAGGGTGAAAACTGAGACCTAGATTCAGAGCCAGGCATCAAGCAGGAAAACATGTAGTCTTAGAATACCTCTTTGGTGACCTAATTATTTCTTCAATTATAATATTGAGAGTCTACTCTTCGCCAAGCATGGTTCCTATTACATGCTTTACCCTCTGGGCATTGATTTCCCTTCTCTGAATCCTTAGACCCAAGAGCACATGCTGCCACTGTCCTCATACACAGTCTGGTTTGTTTGCTGTCTTCTGTGACACTCCAGCCCATCCTTGGCAAGAGGGTGTAGGCCAGTGAATCCAGAAAACTCCAAAGCCTTCATAAGAACATCATCATTTCAAAGACAGAAGAAAGGCTAACTGTGAGATCACTCAATGCCCACGCACTCCCACCCAGCACCCAGGCACCCTCCAGCCTTTCATTCCACTTGGGCTGAATATGGACCCTCAACTCCTTTCTTCCTCAGTTTATAAACCTAAGGTTTTTGGGTCAATGTGCATCACCTGAGGTAACAAAGCCATAACATATAAGATGCAAGCTTAGAAAAGGATGTCACCTCTCCCAGGTAAGACGATTCAGGTATGAATCTTCATTTCCATAACTTCTGTCAAATGTGCCTTAAGTACTTGCTTTTTCCCTTCCATGGGGATCTTGCTAAAATGTACATTCTGGTTCAGGGGATCTGGGTGAGGCCTGAGATGGCTGCGTTTCCAACAAGCTCCCTGGGGAAACTGCTGCTGCTAGTCTGAGGGTCATTCTTTTTTTTTTTTTTTTTTTTCAGACGGAGTCTTGCTCTGTTGCCCAGGCTGGAGTGTAGTGGCAAGATCTCGGCTCACTGCAATCTGTATCGCCTGGGTTCAAGCGATTCTCCTGCCTCAGCCTCCTGAGTAGCTGGAATTACAGGCACCTGCCATTTACGCCTGGCTAATTTTTGTATTTTTTAGTGAAGATGGGGTTTCACCATGTTGGCCAGACTGGTCTTGAACTGCTGACCTCAAGTGATTCCCCTACCTAGGCCTCCCAAAGTGCTGGGATTACAGGTGTGAGCCACTGCACCTGGCCTGAGGTTCACTTTTTGACTAGCAAGATACTCTACTACTAGGGTGACCAACTAAATGGCTTTGTTGGGACTGTCCCAATTTTAGCACTGAGAATCCTGCATTCCATATCCTGAGAAACCTGCAGGAGGACACGGGCAAACAGGATGGTTGGTCACCATATGCATGAAACAAATTTCAAGCCTCCCAGAGGAGACAGCATTACCTGGCAACCATCTTTCAGGGAACGCTCACTGAATGCTCCCCACAGTGGGCTGGCGGGGAGATGAGACACAGAGCCATAAGCCAGCACGGAGCCCTGCTGAGCTCGGTGGGGTGCGGCTGCCACTTATAACGGGAATATTGGTCACGTAGGCCAGTAGGATGAGTAATGATTTAGGAGCCAGAAGACCTGGCTTCTAGTTTTGATTTGACTAACTAGCTGTGTTAACACCAGAAAAATTTCTTAACCTCTCTGATCCTCATCTGCAAAATGAAGGCTGACATCTGTCTCACAATGTTGTCTTAAGATTAAATGTGCTAACATATAGATAGGCGCTCAGCCTCAAAATCATATTTTTATTAATTAATTAATTTTTTTGAGACTGGGTCTCGCTCTGTCACCCAGGCTGGAGTGCAGTGGTGCGATATTGGCTCACTGCAACCTCTGCCTCCCAGGTTCAAGCGATTCTCCTGCCTCAGCCTCCTGAGTCGCTGGGACTACAGGCATGTGCCACTACACTCAGCTATTTTTTTTATTTTTAGTAGAGACGAGGTTTCGCCATGTTGGCCAGGCTAGTCCCAAACTCCTGACCTCAGGTGATCCGCCCATCTCAGCCTCCCAAAATGCTGGAATTACATGCGTAAGCCACCGCACCCGGCCAAAATCATATTTTAGAAGTCTCACCAAAACTTTCTGTGTTCATTGGTTGACTTGTGTTTCTTTTGATACTGAGGCAAGGTTAGTGATGAGCGGGATGAACCTGCTGAGGTGGAAGCAAAAGAGGAAAGGAGAGGAAGAGGGCCTTAAACTCCATGCACCGTGGAAGGAGCTCCTGGATTGGCTAAAAGCCCATTCATGATTCTTGTCATTCTCCCCAGAGGACCTAAAAGGGCCAGAGTCATCAGTCAGCATCGCTGGAAAAAGGGCTTTGACTATGAATAAGGCTAAAGTTCAAAATAAAGCTGAAAGGGCTGGTGTGGTGGCTCACCTGTAATCCCAGCACTTTGAGAGTTCGAGGTGGGTGGATCATGAGGTCAGGAGTTCAAGACCAGCCCACCAACATAGTGAAACCCTGTCTCTACTAAAAATACAAAAATTAGCCAGGCTTGGCGGCATGCACCTGTAATCCCAGCTACTTAGGAGGCTGAGGCAGGAGAATCACTTGAACCCAGGAGGCAGAGGTTGTGGTGAGCAGAGATTGCGCCACTGCACTCCAGCCTAGGCTACAGACCGAGACTCAGTCTCAAAAAAAAAAAAAAAAAAAAAAAAAAAAAAAAATGCTGAAAGGAGAGGCCACATGTCCTGAAAATTACTAAGTGAAAAGTGAATCCCTTCCTTTGGAAGGGGATTTTACATGCATTCACTTGTGAATTCATACATTTGTTTGTTCCCTCATTCATTCATTTTGCAAGAATCTAACATGTGCCAGCTGCTCGCTGGGCTTGGTACTCCTGACAACACAACACTGTTCCCTGCTCACAGTCACCAGGAAAGACAGAGAACCCCAAACTGTACTATAAGATGCCACAAGCTATTCTAAAGGTGTGGACAAGGTGCTCTGGGAGCTCAGAGGGGTGACCGCACTCTCTGCCTGGAGAGTGAAGGAAGCCTTTGTAGATGAGGCAGTGGATGGGAAGGAGCTGGTCAGGCCAGAAGTGGGGAAGAGGTAGCTGGAACTACAGGGGATGGAATTACAGCGTGGAGGTCTTCAAGAGCAGGGTAGGGGACCAGGGGACAAAGCACCACCATTAGCTTAGGCAAAGGAGAGCAAAGGCTTTCAGGAGTGGGTCTCCCGAAAAGGTTGTGGGGTGAGAATTTGGGCAAGTCGGGGAGGGAGAAAGGAAAAGGGGCAATACAGGAAGGAAAGATGAGCTTGACAAGTTCACGCTGGTCTTGGTTTTCTCTCTGTCTGTCTCCTTAAGAGCAGGCCAATTTGGCACAGGGGGGGAGAGAGAGAGAGACAGAGAGACAGAGAGAGAGAGAGCAAGCAGGAGGAAGGTCAGGCTGAGGCAGCAGCAGGTGGGGACGGTCACCTGCATTCCTCAGGGCTTGGGAAGCTGCAGGGCTCCGGGAACAGGGTGTGAGAGGCAGTGGAGCAGAGAAGGAGGCTGTGGAGAGGTGGCCTCGTTTCCGGCCTCCCCTCCTTGGGGGTGGAGCGGAGGCAAGGCGGAGCCGGCTGCCCTTCGCTATTGGTGGAAGTGGAGTGGGGTAGAGCTCCCCCAGGGGAAGGCAGATGGGGACCAGGCTTCCACTGAAAACCCAGACTCCACCTGCCTGGCCCAGGACTTCATTCTGAGTGGGAATTCTAGGATCACAGGAATCTGGGACATCAGTTTAGCCCTCTTTAATGAGGAGAAAAATCGCACTTTGCTGTTCAGGTCAGTGGGAAGAAAAAAAAAACAACAGATTTTTCTTCTCACCGTGAGGTTTTCTTTTCCTCCTATTTTAAAAGGAAACGTAATTCAGCACATCTTGGATTTGGGTGTGGGGCTCTTTGGAGTCTAATTTTGGTCGGGACAAATGACTGCATGGAGACTGGGGGATGAGGAGCTTGCATCTCCTTGTTAGGCCAAAGCCCCACAGGCCAGGCCTCCCAGGGCCCTCCCGTCTGTCTGTATGTCACTGTACCTATGTGACTGGACTGCCTCGGCAAGCCTGCTTCCCAGATCAGTGCTGAAGAGGGCAAACTTGGCTCATGTGTGCTGTTTTGCACTATTCAAGCTGTACAGCCTAGGACGGAATACCTTACCTTTTATGTCTCACTTTTGTATCCTGTAATATAGGGACAATAATACCAATCTCACAGGTTGTTGAAAGGATATAAGAAATTACTTGTCTGGAAGTCCCTAGCGCACTGCCTAGTCCATAGTACTTGCTCAATTAAACATTGCTTAACACTGAAAGCAGAAATGAACCAACCACTTATGTGCCCAGGCTGGGGCAGCCCAAATTGGCAAAGGCACTCGGGGGCAAGGAGTCAAGAGGTTAGAGTCCAGGGAAAGAAAACTCACAGCTGTGATATGCCAAGCAGCATAGAAGGGCACCTCTTGCCTGGGGCTAAATAACACAAAAAGTTGCTCTCCCAGACCAGCTGTAGAGAGTTGGGGCACAGATAATCTGTGAGACTCTTTTTCTCTTTTTTTTGAGATGTGGTCTTGCTCTTTCATCCAGGATGGAGTGCAGTGGTACAATCTCGACTCACTGCTGCAAACTCCGTCTCCCAGGTTCAAACGATTCTCATGCCTCAGCCTTCTAAGTAGCTGGGATTACAGGTATGTGCCAACACACCCAGCTAATTTTTATGTTTTTAGTAGAGATGGCATTTCACCATGTTGGCCTGGCTGGTCTTGAACTCCTGACTTCTAGTGATGTACCCACCTCGGCCTCCCAAAGTGCTGGGATTACAGGCGTGAACCACAGAGCCCACCCAGAATCTGTGAGCCTTTTGTGGACCTGGAGCAGGGCAATATTCCCCAAAGGACACTAGGGACTTGCCTGTAGGGTGAGGAACCACAATGGCTGAAACCCTGAATGCTGGCGCTGATGGCCTAGTGGCCGCTGATTTCAAGCAGACCCTCCAAATCTCTCCCAGAAACTCAACTCATGATAATAATAACAGACATTCACTTCCTATTTATTACATACCAAGTAGAGTGTTAAAACTCTTATGCATCACCTCATAGAATCTTCACACATGTACAAAACAAAAAACAAAAAACCCTGTGACATTGTTATTAGATGCAATGGCTGATGAGAAAACTAAGGTTAGGGAGGCAAAGTAACTTGCCCAAGGTCACGCAATTTTGAAGTAGCCATGCCTGGCTTCCAGCAGCGTCCGGGGACCCCAGGGGCCGATTCTTACAGCAGTTGCTCCACGGCTGGTCTACGTGGAAGCCATGTGCGCCTTCCCTGCTGTTCCCTTGAAGAGTGATTGGAAATAATTGGAACTGTCATTGGAAGTAATGAGAAGTGACAGAGGTTGGGTTAGAAGGCTTATTGCTCCGAGTCTGAACGATCCCCACAAACCCAAGCCTAAATTTAAACAATGAAGTCACAAAGCAATTTCCCTCTCAGGGATTTCATTTTTCCTCTTTTCTTCCCCACCAAGAAAAGAAGTATAACGTATTGGGGCTGAGTCTCTGTTTAGTGTAGTGGCTTTCTCCTGGAGCAGAAAATTTCTCTTTGGCTTGATCCTGTTCACTTTCCACGTGGAGTAATACCATATAAACCTGGGGTGAATAGATGGCCATTCTTAACTAAGAGATCCAAAATCACGGATGCATTTCTTTTTCTTTCCTTTTTAAAGAAAATACCCCATGAGGGATGAGGACCTAGAGGGAGCTGTGTGGCTGGCAGGTTGTGATGAAGAATGAGACCATAACCTTCAGTAGGCAAGGACACTGGAAGTCTCAATCTCTCCGGGAAGCTCCTGGCTGGACGCCAAGGATGCGCTGATTAATCCTATTCTTTTCTGATGCTGATGGATGATCCATCAACCCACCGGCTGCTTATTTAGTGCGATCTCAATAATGAGCAAGTGCTGTGAGGGGCAGAGGAATTGCAGACACAGTCTCTGAAGACCTGCATGATGAGATATACACAGCAGACAGCAAACGGTGAAGCGGCTTCCTCTTTGGAACTCAGAATACTTGGTACTTTCCTCCAAAATAGCATCCTCATATATCTGACATTCCCTGTTTGTGAATATACCTCTCCCACTGAGCTGTGTTCTTAGAAGGTAGAAAGGGAGCCTTTTGTATTATCGGTGTCTCAGAGCCCAGCAAGGGGCCCGAACTCTAGCAGGCACACCCGCTCTGTGATTGTTTTGTGTGAGAGAGCGTGTGCCTGAAGTAGGAAATGTTACCGCTTGGATGTGAGCCCTAAAGAAGATCTTAAAAGGGAGATCAGTGAGCTGCTCCCACCATCCGTGAAATAGAACGTGCTCAGAAGCTGCTCTGTAAACACCAGGAAGTCAGCTTAGCTCAACCTTTTCATCCTCTACAGTCTCTATGTCTTCCTCTTCCTTCTCCTCCTTTCCTTTCTTCTCCTCTGCCACCACTCGTGACCTGAACTTTCCACATCCCCCTTGCTGCCTCTCTTTACAAAAACCTCCCATATTCCACATCCACGGAGGGACCGTTCTGAAGATAGTTGCCCATTTTCTCTACTCAGTACGGGCACAAAGGAAACAGCTTTCTCCCCTGCCTGCTCTTGAAACAAAGCAGCATTCAGTCTTATCACCGCCAGGCTTTGGCTGAGGCTTCACACACAGTGACCCAAATGACTGCTGCTAACAAAATAAAGGTTTCATTTCGGCATTCTTCCCCATTTTGGTCTGTATGGCGCCAAAGCAAATAAACTTTTCTTTTTCCAGAATCCAGACATTTAGGAAACTCAGATAACCAGCACTTGAAGGGGAGGAAGGTATGATTTGCATTTTTTCTTTAGGAAACAAGTCAGTCAGAACTGCTGAAGACAGGACTTTAAGTAGAAAAAGCAACAGATGAGGTGAGTCATACCGAAGCCATAAACTTCATCGTCCACAGTCTCAGGATAGTGCTAACAAGGGAGGCTCATGTGTCTGACCCCAAAGCATCTGACCTCTTGGGTACTAGAAAGTCTTCTTATTAGAAGGAACACTAGTAATCCATGTACAAGGTATGTAGAAGCAGTTCTGAGTTATAAACAATAGTCATTCAAACACATTTCTTAACCATTGGAACGGAGTGTGGGAAGGGGATGGGTAATAAGTGTTCTGCAGAACTTTCCACTTTGGGGTTTAAAGATGAACCTCTGCTTCAGCCTGATCCACTCTTCTTAGTAACACAGAGCCTTGATTTCAGAATAACCATGTGTCTCCTGGTAAGTGGAAAACACATGGTTTTTGGAATCCAATGTCCTGGGTTGGAGTCCTAGCTCAGCTGTTTACTAACAGGGTATCTAGAGAAGCTCACTTTATTTCTCCAAGCCTCCATTTATGTATCTGTAAAATGGAGCAATAATGATACTTACTCTCAAAGAGTGATTTGAGGATGAGATAAGGAATGTTAATGTACTTTGTAAACTGCCAAACCTTCTACAAATGTTAGAAATTAATTATACTGTCATAATATTCCTGCCCATATAATCCCCTTTCAGAGTACTGCAAGTGGGCTAGCAATATACAATTTATACTTCAAAATCCAACCACAAGTTCAAATCCAGGCAAGGAATCCATTAAACTGTACATTTACTAGGTGTGCTTTATATGCACATTATGCCTTAATTTTGAAAGTAGAAGAAAATGGCCGGGCACGGTGGCTCACATCTGAAATCCCAGCACTTTAGGAGCCGAGGTAGGCAGATCACTTGAGGTCAGGAGTATGAGATCAGCCTGGCCAACATGGTAAAACCTCATCTTTACTAAAAATACAAACAATTAGCTGCGCTTGGTGGTGGGTGCCTGTAATCCCAGCTATTCAGGGAGTTGAGGCAGGAGAATCGCTTGAACCTGGGAGGTGGAGGTTGTAGTGAGCTGAGATCACGCCCCTGCACTCCAGCCTAGATGACAGAACAAGACTCTGTCTCAAAAAAAAAAAAAAAAAAAAAAAAAAAAGATGGGCACGGTGGCTCATGCCTGTAATCCCAACACTTTGGGAGGCTGAGGTGGGCAGATCATCTGAGGTTGGGAGTTCAAGACCAGTCTGACCAACATGGAGAAATCCCATCTCTACTAAAAATACAAAATTAGCTGGGCTTGGTGGTGCATGCCTGTAATCCTAGCCATTTGGGAGGCTGAGGTAGGAGAATATCTTGAACCTGGGAGGCAGAGGTTGCGGTCAGCCAAGATCATGCCATTGCACACCAGCCTGGGCAACAAGAGAAAAACTCTGCCTCAAAAACAAACAAACAAACAAACAAACAAACAAACAAAACCAGCTTATGTTTACAAATAGTTTTACACTGTAGCTCCTCTGCACTAAAGTCTATCTTGAGTGTCCATGCTTGGGGTTGTTCTGTAGTGTTCTGCAGGTAACCTTGGTTAGGATGAGGTTGTTTTGGTGAGTATTTCAGTTACTGAACTTCCTGGGTCGGGGGATTGGGCCATCACGTTGAACCTAAATGGTGCTCCCTGGCTAACAGTGCCACACGGCAGTTCCGGGATGGAGGTTACTACTGTTCTCTTCCAGTCAGTTCATTGGCCCCTCTGGTTTATCATCATGTGCTACCAATTGCCCTGAGTGAACAGTGCCTGAAAAAATCAGATAAGCATGGTGACACCCATCTGTTCCTGATCACAAGCACATCTGGACCAGCCAGAAAATTCTCAGAATTCAAAAAACTCAGAGAATGTTAGTGGTGTAAGGAAACTTAGAGATAACCTTAATCTCATGTTTTCATTTTAAAAGGAGGAAACTAAGACTCAGAGTGGTATGATTTTCCTAGGATCACCCAGAAAAATGATTAAGGAGCTAAAGCTATTGATTTCCAGTTCCTTGTACACATACACCCAAATCTTTGGGACTGTGGGTATTAATTCCTTTTTCCTGAATGCACCAGACATTCATGACGCTGCAGAGTTCCCAGGACTTCCAATGATGATGACTGAATTGAAATATTATGACGCCTACCTGATTTTTCAGGCAACTTCTCATATAATAAAAACCAATGCCAATTATTCAGCATTTAGCTCACTTAACTGAAGCATCACAAGAGCAGCTGTGATCTTGAAGCTTAAGTATATGAGCTGAAAAGGAAGGAGAGACATTTTTCTATTTCAAAAATGTGTAATGGGACAGATCATGGAATCAGGGTTCCAGTCTTGGCCCTTCTCCAGCTGTATAACCTTAGCCAAGCCTCTCTGAACTTTGGTTTTTTCTTCATCCTAAAAGAAGGTTTAGGTTTAGATCAAAGATCAACTTCGGTTCCAAGGAAAGGTATCAGGAGATCTCAATGAAGTCTTAAATATTACTGGCAAATTTAATATATACATGTCTTTTCCTAAGAAGTGGTTTTGTGATTTTCATCAGATAAAGGATCTGGGATTCAAAATTTTAAGAACCATTGATTCAGACAGTCTCTTAGTTTTCCTCCAGTTCTGGCAATCTTTGACCTTACCTTTAAAAACTATCCATCGTCATTAGATACATTCATGAAACAATACTCATGTGTACTCTGCTCAGATGAGCACAAGACAAAAATAGGATGTGACTAGACGTAAGCCTACAGGGAATATATCATTTGATGATCATCACCGTTAATGTGAGAAGATGAAGGTAGGACATGGAATCCTACTGAGACCTGTCATTATCTCACAGACCAATGGACTATGCATTCATGCCTTCTTCAAACTCACTTTCTGAGAAACCAAGCTCCTTTCCCTTCCTGGCAGGAGTCTCAATGGAGAAGACTATTTTTAACGTGGTACTAGCACACACAATATAACAAAATAAATTTATATGACAAATATATTATCTGGTCCCTATTCCTGTAATGTTCTTTGTAGAATTTTTAAAAAATAGGACTGATTCTTGCATTAATAGACAAGGAAGCTCAAAAGCAGGCTGAATTAGAACTTGCCTTCTCACTACTGGGTTATCCCACAGTCAAAGGGGAGGGATTTTCCAAATTTTTCACCTCTCTTGACCTTAAACATTTCAAATGCTTCAAAAATCCAATTCTCTCTTAATAAATAGTTTACAAGTGTTTATGCAAGGTACTGAAGGTAGTTCACAGGTGAATGAGTCACTGTCCCTGTCTTCATAGCACTTCCATTCTAATGGGGTGTCAGATAAGCATTTGGAATACCGTAATACAAAGTAGCATAAGAGGAAGGCTATTGGGACTCAAAGGTCCAATAGACTACTCAAAAAAAAAAAATGGTATATTCAGCTGGTAAACCATGGAGAGGTGTATGGAGGAAGTGGCATTTGAGGTGAGACTTGGGGAGTGAACGTGATTTTGATCTGAAGGAGGAGGAAATAAGGAGGCATTTTTGGTGGAGAGATCATCGTAAACAAAAGCATAGAATTAGAAAGAAGCATGGGACATGTTTCGGGAGCAGGAATTAATTCAGGTTTCCTGCTGAGTATCTGGAGGTGAGGAGAAGAAGAGCTGTGAATGACATTAGGTAAAAATCTTTGAGGCCAGAATGAAGTGTTTGCACTCGATACTAAAAGCAGTGAGACTACTAAAGGTTTTTGGAGGAAGAGAGAAAAACCAGAGAATTCTAGAAATCTTGAATGTAACATTCCCCCACCCCTACGCCCATTGTACAGACAAGGGAGTCAGAAGAAGAACCTAAGAACCTGGAGAGCTTGGCAGGCTCCTAAGTCCTAGCTCTGTGCATTCTATCAGCGGCCTCACAAGGTTTCTTGGGTAGCAGTGTGAAGGATGGAGGAGAGAGGACAGGCAGGACAGGAGTGTGGCAGCTACTGTAGTCACCCAGGAGAGAAGCTAAGGTGGCACAGTGAGGACCGGAATCTTAGGGGAGTGGGGCAGGGGAGTAGGGCAGAAGAAGGGCTGAGCCACGGAGCCCCTTCTCTCTTCTCCATGGAGCTCAAAGCACTACTTGTTCATTCCCATCAGAGAGGTGGGTTATTTGACCTCACTCATTGGCAGGTCCAGGAAGCACGGAGTCAACTGGCCCACAGTTCAGACGATGAGCGCTCTCCACCCTCCCAGCCCCTCTTCACTACTGTACAATCTTTACAAATCTTAGAAGAAGAAAAAGAGAGGCCAAAAATCATGTCAGCCATGATCAGAAGCAGCCCTGAAGCTTCCCCTTTAAAGGACCAGTAGGATATGATAGTTTCAGAATTCAGACAACTTTGTGTGTTTTCCTTCTGGCTTTACTGAAGAGTGTCCAAGCATATCATGGCTCCAAACCTCTTCCCAAATAAGGACAGGTGCTCACAAAGTGTTAATTTTGCTTCCCTTTCCCAGACCTCTCCTATAGGTCACACTGACATCTTACATTCCTTGAAGAGGATGGTGAGATCAGAAAGCCAGGCACATGTGGTAGAGGGTAAGCACTTAGAGAATGTCTGCAGCCACAGGAGGCTGTAAAGCAATGCACTTTAGCAAGCTCTCTCTGGAGCCAGGTAGCCTGCGCCCGAATTCCATCTCTGCTGATTATGAGTGTGTGGCCTTGAGCAAGTTACTTGGCCTTTTTACACCTTAATTTCTTCATCTGTAAAACGAGGGTAGCCAACAGGGATGGTTGGGCAGCCAATAGGCTTGATGTGAAGAACAAATGAGTTACCAAGATAATACATATAAAGTGTTCAGTACAGCAAGGCCTATTAGCTGTTTTTAATAAGGCAGCTCAGAAGTTTCATTCTACTAAGTATCTGGTAATTGGCAGTTTAGTGGTAGAGGCCAGTAAAGGGGACAAAGGTGGCATCCAGCTGTGCCAGATGTGCACAGAACAGTATTACGATAGTTGGTTAATATCTAAAAGGGTTTAGAAAATAATCCCTCCACACCTGCCCTACTTGAGCAATAGTTTGGCTTAGTCCACCTCCTTCATTCCTCTAACTTGAGCGATTATCAGCCTGAGGCTGGCCTAGATGGCATGCATATAGTCTAGTTGGTTTGTAAGGTTTCAAAAAAGACAGAGAACTCTAGCCACATGTTTCAGGGTTTGGTGGTTCTTCTAGACACCAGCCTCTTTCAAACCCCTGGTGTTTCAGTATAGAAGGGACTTAGGAACCATCTAGTATTCCCGTTTCAGAGCTAAACTAGTGGAAGCCCTGGATGAGGAGTAAGTTGCCTGAGGTCACCCAGGTAGTCACTTCAAAACCAGGACTAGTTCTCCCGTTCCCTGGTGTTCAGAGTAGCGCTTGCTCTTGATCACACCTGGCTGGCTCGTTGATTTTCTGATCTCCAGCTAACTGTTGCGCCTGTCTCCAGTGCATCCCACGCTTCAGGGTGCACAGGATGACTGGCCTTTGGCTCTTCCAGCCTGCCTTCCCTGCCCTGGCCCCTCAGACATTCCCGGTGCCTCCGGTGTGCTCCTGCCACCCACATCCCTGATGTCCTCTCCTGCAAACCTGCCTCTGCCTAATGGCCTCTGAGTCCCCAAGAGTCCTGCCTGGGGGACCCCAGGAAGAGACGCTCAGGAGGACTCTTCCCTTTGCCCTGGAGTCTGTTTCAGGAAAAAGTGATGTTTGTTCTATTTCCCTCTTCTGGCTCCCTTGCTTCGTTTTTTCCAAGTCTTCTTCACTCTCTGTGCTTGGTCTCTCCCAACTTTGCCCTTCTGCTTTCATTCCTGTTCTCCTCTCTTTCTCTCTCCTTCCCAGCCCTTCCCCTTTCCTCTTTTCTTTCCTTCCCTGTGTTACTTGCATCTTCCCGGTGCTCCTTGGGCCCCGCCCTTTTTCCCTCTCCCCTTTCCTCTCCAACCCTGCCTATCCCCCGCTCCGCTCACCCTTTAACACATCTGTTTCCAATCTGAGCCTCGGAGGCGCCTGTTTGAAACAACAACAAAAAACCCCCACCCTCAAGAGCCCGGCACAGAAATTCCTGGATAAACCTTCCCTCCACCAATTCTCCGCTTTTCCCAGATACACCAGAAACTAAACACCGCCCTAAAGAGGACCCTGCACATCAAACGGTTCACCGCCAAACTCGACCAGGAAACCCCCCAGCCCCCAAGCCTGCTCCCGGGCCCAGATGTACGAGACAATCTCGATGGCCGACTGGGCCGTCCTGGGTTACCAGATGTGCTCCTCCGGGGCCAGGAGGCAGGGACGGAAAAGCCGGCTCACTCCGGGGGCTGCGGGGACAACTGTTCAGAATCAGCGTCTTCCCCGGACGCGGCGCTGCGTTTGCCCACGGCCATCCGAACTCCCGCCCTCCCAGAGGCACTCACCTAGCAAGAGGAGGCGGAGGAGGGACATCCCGATCCCGGGACGCGGGCGCTTCCCCGCTCAGCAGCTGCCTGGCTCCTGCGCTGCCGGGCGCCTCGGACGGACCTCGGTCGAGCTAGGCGCGGCGCCTCGGGGTGCGCGCAGGGTGGCTGCAGCCATGTGCCGAGCGGGACCCAGCCCCGCGCCCCGCGCCCCACGCCCCGCGCCCCCGGGGAGCACAGGGGCTCCCGGCGCTTGCCCTACCAGCTGGCGCGCAGACGGGAGCCAGGACCAGGGTCGCGGGGGTGGGGAAAGGCGAGGCAGAAAGGCGCTACCGTTTCGTGGAACACTTTTCCCTGTTTGGAAAGGAAAAGGAGTGAAGAAAGAGAGAGGGGGAAAAAAATTCAGCTGGAACCACATGGTTGCCTCCTACCGCAGCCCCTCCCTCGCTCCCTCGCTGCTCCCTCCCTCCCTCCCTCCCTCCAGCGCTGCGTTTGGGGTTAGCGGTGGGGGCCGGTGGAGGAGAAGCTTGAGCTGGCGGGGCGGGAGGGCCGCGGAGGCTTGGGGCCGTGCAGAGGCGGGTGGGTGGAGAGGCGCCCGGCGTAGGATTGATTCTCTGTGGGAGGCATCGGTGACACCTCGGCTGAGAGCCGGCGGACGAGGCCTTGTCTGTTCCTCTCTGCTCTCACTCTGTCCTTCTCTCCACTTCTCTCTCGCTTCTTTTTCACTCTCCTTTCTCTCTGCTTCCATGTCTCTCGCCAATCTGGCATTTCTCTCTTCCATCTCTTCTTCTCCACGTCTCCTTATTTGCATTCTTCTTGTCTCTCCCTCTCTCCTCCTGCCCTCTCCCCTCTGTGCTCTGCCCTCTTCTCGCCTCTCCTCTCCCTTCCTGTCTGGTTCTGTCAGTGTGAAGCCACCAGAATGAGCACGCCGAGGTGGGGGGCGCGGAGGTGGGCAACAAAGGCAGACGGCGCCTGGCCGGCCAGGGCTCTCCCCACCGACTGCCTGCTTTGGCACTCTGAGACCACCCTTGGCCTGGCTTTCCTGGGACACTTCGCGTTCGCTCGCTTTCTGCTGTCGGTATTTGCAGCAGCGCGCCCTCAGATCCGGACAGAGTTAAGCTAGCCAGCACCCAGGGGAGTGGGGACCCACAGCTCGGTGGAAGGCGGTCTATTGAGAAGCTTTGTAGCAAAGTGCTCTGCACGTGGCCCTTCCAAAACGTGCACCACGTCCTTTCAGAAAGAACAGAAGGCAGAGGGAGTAGAATCTCCCTGGTGCCAGGGCTTGCGCTCGCGGGCTCCAGGAACCCGGCCCAGAAGGCTCCTGGAGGTCAGGAGGCTGGTGGCTCGACGGGGTCGGAGGGTGGGTTCCGGGTCTACCAGACCCGGGGTTGGCCCTGGGGAGTCTGTCCTTCACTACCTTGCTGCTCAGCTGCAGCGAGGGGCGGCGAGAATAGGAAAGGGCAGTGAGGATGGCGCTCAGATCTCAGCTGCCTGGACCTCAAGCCCTGCCCTTGTGCCCCGGGTCTCCCAGAAACTCTGGTCCCAGTCTCTGAATGTCCCATGAGGGCTTCTCCCTCAGCAGCCCACAAGGACGCAATCGCTCACCTTCGGCCCAAGTTGGAAGCGGGGGACAGAGCTCTTGAGAAGAAAGATTGTGCGGGGGGGGGGGGGGGGGAGGGGAGGGCACGCTGGCGAGCCAGACATTTGCTTCGTCTTCCCATCCCTCTTTCCGGGGCTCTTAGTCCTCTCTAACGATCTAGCCCTGCCTAGATGTAATGAAAACCCGTCCCATTTCGCAGTCGAGGAAAGCAAAGGCCTGGAGAGGTTATGGGCGTCTTACAGGGTCACTCGGAGGATTCGCAAAAGCTGGAGCTCTGCTTTAGAAGAATTGCAGCATTTCTCCACTCACTCCCTCACCCCTTCAATACCTATGTGTTAGGCATCCACTCTGTGCCAGGTGCTTTTTCAGGTGTGAGGACACAAAGCAAGTAGAACTTGGAAATTGACATTTTTAAAAATAGGAGTATATCATGGATACCAACTATGGACCCAGAATCGTATTATTGACCTTTTAATGTCATTCTTCTTATACTGCTAAGGGAGAGCCATTGAAAAAAGCACCATCCCTTAGCATAAACAGGAAGACAAGGAAACTATAACTTAGGCCTAAATATCTTGCCCCAGATGAAAAACTATTAAAATGCTTCTATTCCAATATTAATATTCTAATATTTAAAAATATTTTTATATTGAGAAGTGTTTAAAAGGTCTCTTTGACTCCTAAGTAACTTTATTTTCCGTTTTAAACTAATTGTCTAATAAGGGAAATAGATACATTCACAACTATAATTTGTATATGAATATGTTGAAAAAAGAGTAATTATTTTATTATTATTTTTGAGACAGGGCCAGGTTCACTGCAACCTCTGCCTCCTGGCTCAAGTGATCCTCCCACCTCAGCCTTCCAAGTAGCTAGCTGAGACTACAGGTTCGCTCCACCGTGCCCGGCTAATATTTGTATTTTTTGTAGAGATGGGGTTTTGCTATGTTGCTCAGGCTGGTCTCAAACTCCTGGGCTCAAGCAATTCACCTGACTCGGCCTCCCAAAGCGCTGGGGATTACAGACGTGAGCCACCACGCCCAGCCAAAACCACAAATTCTTAAAGGTTGGAGAAGGTGGCAGAAAAACTACATAGAGAAGGTAATGTTTTTGTTGTTTCTGCTTTACAATTATTTTTTTAATTGACATTTCAGGCTTACAAAAAAGTTGCAAAATAGCACAAAAATTCTTCACCCAGATTCCTCCTTTTATTTCCCCCTAGAGGCAGTGTTTTTGTACAAGTTTTAAAGTCCCACCTCCACCCCACCACTGCTGGTGGCCTTTCTCAAGAACCTGGTAACGCCAGTGCTGTTTATTGCCTGAGGACTGGTGTGCGCATGAAGACAGATGTGTGTGGGTGTAGAGGCAGATATGTGTTTAAACCCACATTGCTCAAGCCGAAGGTAACAGGAGCCTTGAGCTCCAGGTCATTAGTCATCAACACAGGAAATGATTAAACCGGGCTAAGATTGGGTCGCAAACACTCAATTTTCCCAGGCCCAAGTCTTATAGCCAGTAGGTATTTGGCACATAGTTTTGAGAAGATTTTTGTGTCCCTGAAGGTGCCTGTCTCTAAATCTGCAACCTCTTTTCTATTGTCATGGGTCGTGGCAGGAATAGCAGAGACAGTGCTTCTGGGATGGTTTGTAACTCACAACCCATCTTTACTAGTGCTGGGACCCACTCTGGGCTGGGTGCCTCAGAGAATCCCAAGAGTGTGTTACAATCCTTACCCTGAATGGACCTCTGAGTTCAGAGGGAAGAAAAACACCAACAAGCGAAATGTTTCAACAACAATACAAGCAAGTTATATAGTTAGATGCCAGAGTAAATTATCCTGATGGTAAAAAAACAGTGGGAATTCCAAGAAACGAAGAAGCACCTTAGGCTGGGGTCATTGCGGAGAGCAATGATGGAACCAGCCCTTGGGGGATGAACAGAATTTCATTAGGAGAGAGGAGCTGGGGAGGGCCATGAGTGGGGACATTCCTGGACAAAGACATGGAGTTAGGAATAGCTTTCACATATTGAGGGGGCATTGAATGAAATGAAATGCTTGAAAGGAAAATTGTTGTTAAAGCAAAATGTCCTGGGGACAAAATTGTGACAAGTTCGGACTGTGAGACAAAAGGTTCTAGAACTTGTTCTGCACCTTCTCCGCCAGGCTCTTTAAAAACATTTAAGAAAAAGTATCTTGATGAGGACCATATTTTAGGAAGTGGAAATTGGCAGCTTCTGCCCGGAGGTGACCCCAAGCGTTGGCCAGGGTGGAGAACTTTCACAACTCTTTCATATCTACCAAGCTGCCTTTGTCTCAGTATTTTGTAGAGTGATATACATATGCAGCTTCAAGACACTTCCCTTGTCCTTTCCAATTTCTGGGGAGCCAAGGAGTACCACCCTAAACCTCCCTTTTACAGGAATTCTGGAGCCACCACAGGGAGTGTGATGCATTGGGAAAGAAACCTGAAGGACAGGAACTGTTTAGAACCTATTACATTAAATAGGCAGATATGATGAGGGTAATGAAACAATGTAGAAGACATTTGGAAGAAAGATTAGATTGGGTTAAGTACATAACAATCATTGCGGTTTAAAGGAGTGGAAGAGAAAAGAGACACTAAATATGAGTATAAATGACTAAATACATTGTTATACATGCCAAGATTGACAGCAACCATTAATTTACCTCCTGGTATATTCCAGAGATTATAAGCATAATTAATAAGTATCACATTACAATGAGGAAACTAAGGTTTAGCAAGATTAAATACATTGCATATCATCCCATGGTCGTAAATGATTGAGGCAGAATATAAAGTCAGGAGTTTCAAACCTTTTATACCTCACTGTCTTTTGATAGTGCTACTGACACACTAGGGAAGTTGGGTAAGTTAACTTGTCAGGAATGGAAAGATAAATCACCCAATTACTTGGAGACATGGTAACTGCAGAGATGATAAATCATCATCCATCCCTCCATCCATCTTTCTATTCTTTGTTTGTTTTTGCGATGGAGTCTCACACCGTCGCCTGGGCTGGAGTGCAATGGTGCAATATTGGCTCACTCCCACCTCCCAGGTTCAAGTGATTCTCCTGCCTTAGCCTCCTGAGTAGATGGGATTACAGGCGCATGCCACCACACCAGGTTAACTTTTCGTATTTTTAGTACAGACGGGGTTTCACTATGTTGGCTAGGCTGGTTTCGAACTCCTGACCTCGTGATCCCCCTGCCTCAGCCTCCCTAAGTGCTGGGATTACAGGCGTGAGCCACTGCACCCTGCCATCTTTCTATTTTTTCTTTCAATCAACAATTTCGCAAATCTTCGTTAAACACCTACTATACACCAGGAACTGGAAAATCAATGGTGAAGAACAGACAAGTTGTCCTTACCCTGCAGAAGCTTCTGGCGAGTTAAGGGCAATGAACAATCAACAAGCAATTACGTGGAGTGAGAAACGCTCTGCTCGGGAAAGGGCAGAGTGCGATGGAGGTTACAGCAGGACCTTACACCTAGTGGAGGAGATGCCAAAAAGACATCGTGGGAGAAAAGTCCTGTGAACTGCGGGGGAGAGGAGTGCAGTGGGAAGAGGGAGACCTGTGCTCTTCTTTCATCTCATACCTGGAAACCATGGGCCATGTCTTTTTTTTTTTTTTTTTTTTTTTTTTTTTGAGAGAGAGTGATTTGCTTTGTTGTCCAGGCTGGAGTGCAGTGGAGCAATCTCAGCTCACTGCAACCTCCACCTCCCGGGTTCGAGCAATTCTTGTGCCTCAGCCTCCTCCTCCTGAGTAGCTGGGATTTACAGGTACCCACCACCATGCCCGGCTGATTTTTGTGTTTTACTAGAAATGGGCTTTCACCACATTGCCCAGGCTGGCCTTGAACCCATGAGCTCAGGCAATCCACCTGTCTCGGCCTCCCAAAGTGTAATCCTATTCCAGGTATGAACCACCGTGCCTGGCTGTGGAACATGTCTTTTAATCTTTTTGAGGTCCAGCATCCACCTATGACCCATCATCACAGATGACAATACAAGCTCATGAGGACACTCAGGAGAAGGCAGCTATGGAATGATGGAAAGGGTTCTGCCTGAAGAGGCAGAAAGTCTGGGCTTCCAGTTGCTCTGAATAGGCCCCTTGACTTCACTGAGCCTTTCTTTCCTCTGAGCCTAGCACTGGTAGGAGGAAGAAATGGAATTATAATATGATGGAGGCGCCTGCTGCAGTGTCTCACACATACGAGGCTCAGTAAATATTTGTTCCAACTAAAGCTAAAGTTGAGTTCATAGGATTCCATTCCCTGCAGTAAAAGAGCCAATTTCTGTCTCATTTCCTATTTTCTATTAAAACAAGGTTATCTTTATATATTCTTTCCTGTCCTGCAAGTATGCTTCTTGGCTTGGCTGTTCACTGTGTTATTTCTCTTACGGCTGGACAGTAAGAGGCCCCAGCTGGCTTTCAGGGTCTTGACTGGACAACTTTTTTTTTTTTTTTTTAAGCTGTGACTTAGAACCCTGTGTGCTAATAGAGGGTAAGGCACACATTGTATAGTGACAGTCCCAAGCACTGATCTTTGTGGTCAGCTGAGGAGGCAGGGACTTTGTCGGGCTGCTTCCTGTAGGACATTTGATGTGAAGAAAAGGTATCATCCTCCATCTGCTGATCAGCACTCAGGATGCATAAGCCCATCCCTTCAGCCCAGCAGGCTTTCCAGGAGGCCACTGGAAGAGTCAAGAGCCAAGACAAAAAGCAGAGAAGGTGTCTGTAGCTGCTGCGGAGGCTGAGGCTTTATAGTAGGACACTGCTCTGTGTACCAGCTTCTTGCCCGACATCAGCTAGTTTTGGGCTTTTCTAGCTTCTCCCACATCCTCCTTTTAATTCCTGCTAAAGTAACACTGGCAGAGGTGGTTCTGGAGGAAGACAGGCTGATTTTGAATTCCGGCCACTCTCCTGAGTGTGCCTAACTTGGGTATATTTCTTAACCTCAGCCTACGTTAGTTATTTCATCTGTAAGATTTCTCATGTGGTTGTTGAGAAGATAACAGGAGACTGTATAAAGAAAGCGCTTCATACAGGGCAGGCACATTGCTGCTCAGCGAGTGAGGCCTTTCTCTCCTCCCCCTTAATTAATGCAACAGAATATGCCAGGACTCCAGGATACCTTGTAACTGGATCTTCAGAGGACCTTTCACCTCTCAGAGACAGGGGGCGATAGCATCTCCTTCCTTAAGGTGGGGAATTGAAGTCTAGTGACTGCCTTAGAAACACACAACAAAGGGAGTAGTAAAAAGTGTTTTCGTGCTCTCTCTCCCTCACATCATCGGTCCCCAACTCTGTGTTGAGATCAAAGCGGCTTTTCTTTGGCTGATGATACTCAGAATTACCCACCAGACAGGCTGCCTTCATAAGGGAGTCAAATGGGACTGGAGTAAGAACAGGCAATACATTTCAGATTGTCAGATTGATGGGGAGATCAGAGACATCCCATCTAACCTCCATGTTTTACAGAGAAGTACGCAAGTGCAGAAAGGAACAGCAACGTGGCTGGGGCCACCTAGCTAGCTGGTGGCACAGAAGGTATAAGAACCCCAGCTGACCCTTTGTTCAGTGCTCTCGCCACTGTCTTGTGCTGACCTGCTGTGATCCTGAGCAACCTCTCCCCAAAGGGAGAAGCCATCAGGTAGGTGACCAGAGACATGCCTGGCTTCATTCTCCAGCCAGACATCTTGCTGATTTTTCTGAAAATCCAGCAGCATGTTCCCCTTTGTTGACATGTAAGCACATGGCAGAGAACACAGATCACCAAACCATAGACAGGAATATTTATATCTTTCCAGCTGGACAAGGGCAGCTAGTTGTCCTCAGCTAGCACGAGCGCTCATGTACTTTTCATTCATTCAGTCTAAAAAATGTGTCTCCAGCCTGTAAGTCTGTATTTGTTCCACCTCTGTGCAGCTGCTGTGTCCGCTATCAAGCTGGACAGGCCCTTAGAGTTCCTTTTGGTCTAACTTCCTCACTTTGTAGACTGAGTCCCAGCCAGGAGATGTGCTATCTCTGGGTCAAACTCAAGTTAGAGAAAGAGTCAATCTGGAAACCAGGTTGCTTAGCAACAGCCCAATCTCCATCTAGAGTGTGGAGGTTGATCACACAGAGTGACCCTGCCTCTTCCTAAAAGGTCAGGAATGAGAATAGAAAACTCACGGTGTTTGCTGGCAGAAACAGGTGAGACAGGGCCCAGGGAAGAGCTGGGCTTTTTTTTTTTTTTTTTTTTTTTTCTAGTATTGGATGAGGTTCAGTAGAGGCCATAAAATAAAACTAAGAAGAACCTATGCGACGCCTGATTCTGCCACTGGTGTCCTGCCTGCGGGGAACTCATTTATTTTGTGGCTGAGATGCTGGGAGCCGTCAGCAGCTGCTTGCAGCTGCTCAGTGACAAGACTGATGTCAGAGATGGCCAGACTAAGGAGATGGGAGGGGAGCAGAAGCATCCCCCGCCTTCCCACCCACCAGCGCACACAGATGCGTGACATCCACTCAGAACAGTCTTGCAGCTTCTTGCATTGCCAGGCATCTTCCCCGATGACACTGTCCCCAGGAGGCGGAGTGGGGGATACACCAGCCATGGCCTGAAACCAGTGTCCCAGAGGTAGTGAAGGGTGCTGGACAGAGTGCGAGGGGCTACGTCAGGAGACCAGGATAGAGCCTCCCCTGCACTGTCACCTACCGAGTCAGCTTGAATAAATGATGAACCTTTCTGCATCTCAGTTATGTATCTGGAGAAAATAGGGAAGCTAGTGGTTTGTCAACTCAGGTTCTTTATGAATGTGAGGTAAGCATGATAAAGGAGTGTAGATTGCAGGAATTGGCAGGACCTGACTTGAGTCAGTCATGCTTCTCTGTACCCCGTGTTTCTCAGTGTTGTAGAGAATCAATCCATTTCAAACTGGTGTGGACCCCCATGACAGACACAGCAGACACAGATGGAACAGGAGCTGAGCCCAAGACTGGTGGTGGAGCCTCTCCCCTGACTTCCCAGAGGATGTGCCCAGCACAAAGACAGATCCCAAACACACTGTTTACTGGCTCACCCAGCCCTGTTCCTAATACCCTCTTTTGCCTACCTCAACCATAGCAGCTAAAAGGTCAAACATTTGCTTTCCAGGCCTTCTTTGCCCCCAGGGAAGGCCATGTGACACGATTCTAGCCAATGAGTCTGATCAATGTATAAGAGAAGTCTGCTAGGGAGCTTAGGGGAAACATTTGCTTTATACTTCTTGCAAACCAGAACTGGATTTACTCCCTAAAGGGCTCATTTTCTTAGGATGTATAATGCACTCTTCAATAACCACAAATCTAAGACAAAACACAGCCATTGCCCTGAGAAAGGCACAGGTGAAGAGCTATTGAATTTAAAGGGTAACTATTCCTGTGTAGTGATCAGGGACTGCTTCACAGAGGAGAGGGCATTTGAGGTTGATAGGAGTTGAATACCCAAGGCTGAGATTCGGACATGGTTCCTAGTCCCAAGCTCAGATGCCCTGAGTTCCTTCACTCTTCCAAACTACATTGTGAAGAATCTGATGATTTTTGCCAGGTGATGCAATGATAACTCTGGAGATGATCAGATATCATCCCACCTCGTAATCACAGAGCAACATCTTCTGAAGTCCTTTAAAGATACAGTCTAACTCATACTTCTGAAGTGAGCAGAGATGGATAAAGATAAAGAAGGTACTTTACAGACACTAAGGAACTTCCTAAAGTTCCAGAATTGTTTGGGAAGAGAACCTGCCATGTAATCCTTCCTGGAACACTCCCTTTCTTCACCCACGTAGACTCACACACCTACCCTCCAGATGTGGTGGGAGATGCCTTTATGTAACATGAATCTGTATAATGAATTCTTGCTCATATTGAATTCCTATGAGTAGGATCCTATGAGTTAATTATCCCTAAAAGCAAGTCATGGATATGTTCAAGTTATTTGAGTGCTTTCTCTGGTGAGCAGTTGAATGCTTGGATGAGATCTGTGGCTGGGCTTGGGGCTGGCGTGTCAAATAGACGACCAGCCTGACCGATGTAGTGAAACACCATTTCTACTAAAAATACAAAAATTAGTAGGGCTTGGTGCGTGCCTGTAATCCCAGCTACTGGGGAGGCTGAGGCAGGAGAATCGCTTGAACGTGGGAGGTGGACATTGCAGTGAGCCGAGATTGTGCCACTGCACTCCAGCCTGGGTGACAGAGCAAGACTCTGTCTTGAAAAAAAGTTAAAAGCCGGGCATGGTGGCTCAAGCCTGTAATCCCAGCACTTTGGGAGGCCAAGGCGGGTGGATCACAAGGTCGAGAGATCGAGACCAACCTGGTCAGCATGGTGAAACCCCGTCTCTACTAAAAATACAAAAAAAATTAGCTGGGCATGGTGGCGCGTGCCTATAATCCCAGCTACTCAGGAGGCTGAGGCAGGAGAATTGCCTGAACCCAGGAGGCGGAGGTTGCGGTGAGCCGAGATAGCGCCATTGCACTCCAGCCTGGGTAACAAGCGAAACTCCGTCTCAAAAAAAAAAAAAAAAAAAAAAGAAAAGAAAAAAAGTTAAAAAAACAATGATTAAAGTGGTAAATTTTACATCTTCTGTATTTCACCACAAAAAAATTATCTACAATACCACTTTGTTTTAGAAAAGTCTTGATTCTAAACTGTCCAGCTCAGATGTGATCTCTTTTATATTTTTGGAGATTATCATAATAGAATGAAAAGAGCAAGGTCTACAGTCGGAAAACCCAGATTCAAATCTCAGTCCTGTTGCTTGTTGGCTGTTTGATCTTATTCTTATTGAACTTCATTTTCCTCATCTTTGGTCAAGTATTATGACATGTATTTTTACTTCTTCACCCGGCGGATGTGAAGATCCAATTAGATAATTTATGTGAATGTGCTTAGCAAACCACGGAACACTAAACAAATATAAAAAATGTCTTGAGAAGATAATGAGGTTCTCTCTGGGACCTATTGTAATATTTTCCAGCTTTTCTTGCCAACGAGTTTCTTCTATCACACCTAAATTCCCTCTAACTCAGCTTCAGCCAGCTTGGAAATAGCCTTTCTGTTGGGACATTTCCAAATCCCAGGTTTAGAGGTTCTTCCATCTGGCAGGTGTCAAAGAAGACAACAGGAACCATGAGCAGAACCATTTTGCATTTGGAACTGCAAACTTTTTGGGCCAAGGACAGACTTCTTCTCCAGGTCCGGTTTGACTTGCAAATTCCTGGCTGTCA
This sequence comes from Saimiri boliviensis, assembly GCF_048565385.1. NCBI lineage: Eukaryota > Metazoa > Chordata > Mammalia > Primates > Cebidae > Saimiri > Saimiri boliviensis. The sequence goes on from NC_133454.1 coordinate 58,773,438, forward strand.
TAGCAACCTGAAAAGCAAAGGAAGACTGTTCAGTGTCGTCTTTGACTGCAGCCTGGGATCGGAATGCGCTCAGGTTGGCCCAGTAAACAGTGTTCACTGGTAACCACTCTGTGTCTCTCCCTCTGGGCCCAGAGATGAGTGAGGCAGGGAGCTCACTAGGCTCAAGTCGTCTGGGCCCACAGCTCCTCACCTAGCGTCACTCGGCTCCCCTCTGCTGCTCTGTCTCCCAGTGGCTCTGTGAGAATGAACACGGGGATGCAATTTCCAGAAGAGGCCTGCTGGGAGATGGAGTCAGCTCCACAGTGGAAGCAAATGCCTGCCTCCCATATGAAGATGTGTGAAGATGACTTGGGAAGGGGGAGCCAACAGCATTTCCATGACAACCTCAAGCATCACTGTGCTCTTCTGACCTATTCAAACCCTGGCAACCAGGGCTGTTTATCTGTAGGGATTCAGTTCAAGATCTAAAAATGTGAAAGACCTAAACTGCAATTAATAAGTACCTCGATTGCTAAGAAGTAGGTCTACAAAGACCCGCGATGTCACCTTCATTAATCGTTACATCGATTGTTACAATTTTTACACGTTTGACAATTTACAGGCAAGTTTTTTTCTCATTGCAAGAATTCCTGATTATGCACAGTGATTGCCAAGAAATCACTATTGGGCCAAATTTTAAAAGTAAAATTATAAAAAATATTGTAATTTTTTTTTTTTTTTTTTTTTTTTTTGAGACGGGGTTTCGCTCTTGTTACCCAGGCTGGAGTGCAATGGCGCGAACTCGGCTCACCGCAACCTCCGCCTCCTGGGCTCAGGCAATTCTCCTGTCTCAGCCTCCTGAGTAGCTGGGATTACAGGCACCCGCCACCATGCCCAGCTGATTTTTTGTATTTTTAGTAGAGACGGGGTTTCACCATGTTGACCGGGATGGTCTCGATCTCTCGACCTCGTGATCCACCCGCCTCGGCCTCCCAAAGTGCTGGGATTACAGGCTTGAGCCACCGCGCCCGGCCTTGTAATATTTTTATAGTTAATAATGGGGTTGGGTGTGTTTTAATATGCTTAATATGATGTGTGGGGCCTCAAAATGTCCATGCTTATTTCTTATATTTGTTTTCACCTCCTTCCCACCCTCCTTCCTTCCCTCCCTCCTTCCTTCCCTCCCTCCTTCCTTCCCTCCCTCCTTCCTTCCCTCCCTCCTTCCTTCCCTCCCTCCTTCCTTCCCTCCCTCCTTCCTTCCCTCCCTCCTTCCTTCCCACCCTCCTTCCTTCCCTCCCTCCTTCCTTCCCTCCCTCCTTCCTTCCCTCCCTCCTTCCTTCCCTCCCTCCCACCTTCCCTCCTCCCTTCCTCCCTTCTTGCTTTCTTCTTTCCTTCTTCCTCTTTCATTCCCTCCCCTAATTTCTCAATCTCTCTCTCTCTGCTTTCTGCCTTCCTACTGAGGTGCACAGCGTCACTGCTGTCTGGGGTGGAAACAGTATGAAACAGACAAGCAGCTCTGTGGACTCAGATGGCTGTGTTCCTCCTGGGGGAACTTGGGTACAGTATGACCTCGCGGGTCTTCAGCTTCCTTCTTCACTTGTAAAATGAGGTAATAACAGTTGCTTCCAAGAGTTCTTGTGAAAATTACATTAGTAAATGCTGGCTATTCTTGTTATTATTACTAGTAATAATGACAGCAACCCACTTTTCAGTAGTAATCGCACACAGACATTCATATGTCCTCTTGCCACTGGAATGTTCCTATTTTAAGATGTGCAGGAACAATGTCTATTTTTCCAGTTCTTTTTGTGCACAGGTGAGTGGAGTATCCTGAGTAAAGTCTACTTTGTTAACTCTATTTGGTTACGATGTTGCTTTTCCCCAGGGGTCATATTGAAATTACTGTGGAGGCGTCAATGAATTCTCAAGAGCTTCTGCTGTGTCAGGTATTATCTCCTGAGGTGCTGGATCATACAAGGGACTCAGGGGCTCTCAGAGGAGGATCCAGGGCAGGTGGGGGTGGGGCACTGTGGGCCCAGGGCAGCAGCTAAACTTCCCAACCAGAAGGGAAATATTTCGATATTTAATAATGAGCATGGCTGTGACAATTGCCGATCAACCTTCCTCTCTTGAGTATAATCTATTATTAATTTCTTCATGCTGTGCAAGGTGATTCATACCTGTAATCCCTGCATTTTGGGTGGCTGAAGTGGGAGGATCACTTGGGCTCAAAAGTTTGTAACTAGCCTGGACAACATAATGAGACACAGTCTCTACAAAAACCAAAATTAACCATGCATGGTGGCGTGCATTTAGAGTCCCTGCTACTCATGAGCCTGAAGTGGTAGGAGGATCATTTGAACCCTGGAGATCAAGGCTCCAGTGAACCGAGATCTTACCCCTGCACTCCAGCCTGGATGACTGAGTGATACAATTAAAAACACAGAAGCAAAAATCCAGTGTCTTCATTTATTCAATTTGTCAACACTCACAGCTTTTAAGCTGCTTCCTTTGTGCAAAACATTAGGCACAGTACAGGATGTAAAGAAGAGTAAAGATCTCTACCCGGCTGGGCATGGGGGCTCACACCTATAATCCCAGCTCTCTCTTTTAGGATTTGGGAGTCAAGGTGAGTGGATCGCTTAAGGCCAGGAGTTCGAGACCAACCTGGCCACCCATGACAAAACTCCGCTACAAAAATTCAGCCAGGCGTGGTGGTGCATGCCTCTAATCTCAGCTATTTGGGAGGCTGAGGCACAAGAATTGCTTGAACCCCGAAGGCAGAGGCTGCAGTGAGTTGAAATCATGCACTGCACTCCAGCCTGGGTGACAGAGTGAGGCTTTATCTCACAAAATAAATCAATAAATAAAAATTTAAAAAAATAAGGAAACATACCCTAATGACACTACGGTCTGGTAAGGGAGCTATGCATATAATCAATAAAGCAGGCATCCCCAAACTTTTTACACAGGGGGCCAGTTCACTGTCCCTCAGACCGTTGGAGGGCCGCCACATACTGTGCTCCTCTCACTGGCCACCAATGAAAGAGGTGCCCCTTCCTGAAGTGCGGTGGGGGGCCAGATAAATGGCCTCAGGGGGCCGCATGCGGCCTGTGGGCCATAGTTTGGGGACGCCTGCAATAAAGTCAGTAAGAACAGTGTGGGAGAACTGTCAGAAGATAAGCACACTCATCTTGGGATCCAGGAACATGAGGCTGCATCTGGCAGGAGTGATCATGGAAGTCTTCATGGAGAAGATGACGCTGACATTGGAGCATTGAAGGACAGGTACAATTTTTGCTCAGAAGTAAGAAGGGGATGGAAGCCCAGGAGACAAAGAAGCTACTAAGAGTTTTTGACGTGGGGAGCAACACAGTCAAAGGAAGATGAATTGGATTTACCTGTAAACATCTAAAGGAAAGGAACGAGATTGGAAGTGGTGGAAGAAGGGTAGAGGAGAGAATCGGAGAAAGGTGAAGGAGGAACGGGAGGTGGAAGGTTTACCTGTAAGGCTTTCAGCATTTTAGGTGAGAGGTAAAGAGACCATGTGCCAAGAAGAAAGAGACAGCAAATGTAAATTTTTGAATAGAGAGTAAAGAGATTTTTTTTTTGATTGATTAGAGAGGGGCATGGGGGATGGTGGAGGAAGAGGGAAGTCAACCATGACTTTGATTTCAAGCCAGGATGACAAGAAGAATTATGGCTCTGGCCAGGCACAGTAAACAGAGTGCTTCCTCCTCCCCATCCGCAACCATCCAATTCTCTTCTCAAAAGGCAATCTTGGCTGGCTGCGGTGACTCACGCCTATAATCCCAGCACTTTGGGAGGCTGAGGCAGGTGGATCACTTGATGTCACGAGTTCGAGACCAGCCTGGCCATAGTGGGTGTCTGAGGCGGAACAGCAGTTTGAACCAAACTTTTAGAGTGGAGATATTCTTCGAGGTCAGACTGGCTGAGCACCCTGAGACTGAGCACTGGGCTGCTGAAGAGGTAGCCGCACCTGGCAATGTGGCAGTCACCAGGGGAGTCTCAAATGACAGGTTCTTTCTCTCCACCCCAAGTTGGCTTCATATACCTGGGGTAGGACCTGGAACATCTGTTTTTAAAGTTTCTCTTCTCGTTTTAGCCATTCATCTAGCAGGGAAGAGTGGCTTTTGTCTGCTTAGCATTGATCCTGGCTACTGACTATAAGGCTGATCCTGTAGGCGAGAACCTAGTGTTCCTAGTTTTCTTCCTTTACTTTTTCTGGAGTGGAGGAACAGAGAACTATGTAAGATGCTGGGCCCCAGTCTGGCAGGAGTTGGGCAGAGAGGTAACGGCAAGAGCTGCTGCCACAGAGCTTTCTGCGGAGAGGTGTTGGTGAAGTTCTCTGGTCGTGGGCAAAGGACAGAGCAGAGCAAAAGAAAGCTGGGCACGAGCCCCAGGCATCCTGCTGTGTGACAATTCTCTCACATTGCCTCTGTTTTCAGAGAGGATATAAGCTCCATGAGAGCAGGGATTTAAAAAAATCTCTCATGGATAACTTTAAACCTAAAAGGAAGTGCAAAGAATAGTGAAACCCTTATGTTTCAACTCCTCACTTTGACAATTATCCACACCAGGCTGATTAGTTTAGTCTGCTCCATCTTTATCCAGAACCCCCTCCTCAACCTCCATCATTTTGAATTTTCTTTTTTTTCTTTTCTTTTCTTTTTCTTTCTTTTTTTTTTTTTTTGAGATGGAGTTTTGCTCTTGTTACCCAGGCTGGAGTGCAATGGCTTGACCTTGGCTCACCGCAACCTCCGCCTCCTGGGTTCAAGCGATTCTCCTGCCTCAGCCTCCTGAGTAGCTGGGACTACAGGCTGCACCATCATGCCCAGCTAATTTTTGTATTTTTAGTAGAGACAGGGTTTCACCATGTTGACCAGGATGGTCTCAATCTCTTGACCTTGTAATCCACCCGCCTTGGCCTCCCAAAGTGCTGGGATTACAAGTGTCAGCCACTGTGCCCGGCCCAACCTCCAACATTTTGAAGCAAATGAGGAAAAAATGTCAGACTGGCTATTCTGAGCTCCTGTTTTATAGTCCTGCAGCCCCTTTGCTGGCAATAAAAATAAGCTCTGAGGATGGGAAGAAGGAATCAAGGAAGACTCGTCAGTTTACCTTTAATTCCAATTTTATTTATTTATTATTACTATTTTTAAACTTAGAGATGGGGGTTTCTCTATGTTGCCCAGAATGGCCTTAAACTCCTGGACTCAAGTAATCCTCCCACTTCAGCAGTAGAAAATTTTGGGGGATTTCAGGCGTGAGCCACTATGGCCAGTCTAATTCCTCTTTTAGACACAAAGGAGCAGTCATTTATTTTGCCCCTTAAAATTGTCTCTGAGCAACATACACAGACTCTAACAAAGGGCAAGGCAAAAGAAGCTCATCCCTGGATCAGTTAAAAATAAAAGGGCTGCAATTTGTGCTTCCTAGAGTACATTCTGCATCCAGCAGCCTGATCCTAATGATAAACAAATAATATTCTACGCTGGGGGGTAAAGCTCTGGAGAGCAGAAATATGTGCACAGTTCAAGGGGCTCAGTGCAGTAGGCAGGAGCTAGCATCAGAGCTGGGAGGCTTGGAGCCTGGGTGGTCTGCAAGTCACAGATTGTGGAGGCTGCTGTGTTCTGAGTCTGCAGCTCCCCTTCCTCTTGCTCTGCCCGCTTTGCTCCACTTCCATACCCAATTATGGAGCAGAAAAACTAGAGGGGCCAAAGAAGGAGGGTGAAGGAATTTTGGAAAAACTCAAGTAGTTGTAAATATCCTTAAGCCAGTCAAGAAGAGGTCAGGCTGAAGGCACTTGGGTGGCAGTATGTGCAAAGGGAAACGGCTGCAGAGAAGTCGATGTGACCGTGGCTGGGAGTGGATCTCTGCCCTAAGCATGTCTTCTCTGGGTTTCCATCCAAGGACTCCTAGTCCCTGAAGTGCCGAGAGGACCTCAACCAAGTGTGGACTCTTTTCTACCTTTATCATCGAGGTGTCATGAGCAATGTCATAGAAAGGTGCTAATAGCACAGTGCTTTTCAGACAGGGATATTTCAGCCTCTTGGATTGGGAAACCACGGAATAATTTATGAAACATTTTGATGGGATTCAACTTTGCCAAAGACTTTTTTTTTTCAGGGAGGATTGCTATTTTTAGTATTTTTTGTTTTTTTGAGACGGAGTTTCACTCTGTCATCCAGGCTGGAGTGCAGTGGCGCGATCTTGGCTCATTACAACCTCCGCCTCCCAGGTTCAAGCAATTCCCTGCCTCAGTCTCCCGAGTAGCTGGGATTACAGGTGTCCACTGCCATGCCCGGCTAATTTTTGTATTTTTAGTAGAGATGGGGTTTCACCATCTTGGCCAGGCTGGTCTTGAATGCCTGACCTTGTGATCCACCCACCTTGGCCTCCCAAAGTGCTGGGATTACAGGCATGAGCCACTGCGCCTGGCCTACTCTAGTATTAAAATAATTGTGAATATGTGATGAAATAGAATGTAAAATTTTTATTAAAATAATTGTGAGTATGTGATGAAATAGAATGTAAAATTTTTATTAAAATAAGTGTGAGTATGTGATGAAATAGAACGTAACATTTTCATGGATTTATGAAGACAAACACAAGAATTTAAAGAAGTGTCCCAATTCTAGTGGCTTATTTAAAGAGGTATTTCCTTTCTTCTGTCATTAGAAGGATAGGGGGAGAATGTGACAGAGCTGCCCGATGTTCCCTGGGGTGATGAGTTCTTTGGGTTCTGCAATCTCTGCCCACCTGACTGGTCATCTCTCATTTCCGGTCAGCCCGTGAGGCTGGTTATTTCATGGTCTCCTTCGATGGGCTCACCGTTTCCTTTCTCCAAGCTTTTGTCCAAACAGTCACTTACGTCTGAGACAAGCTCTCACCTCCTGACAACAACACCGTGTTTCTTCTTCTCTTTACAATGCAATTGAAGGTCATTTTTCTCAGGAAGATTTCTCTGACTAAGCTAGGAAAACTGACTCTCCAAAGAGAAGCTCTAAGAATACCAGGCTGGGGTTGGGTGCGGTGGCTCACGCCTGTAATCCCAGCACTTTGGGAGACCAAGCTGGGCGGATCACAAGGTCAGGAGTTTGAGATCAGCCTGGCCAATATGGTGAAACCCCGTCTTTATTAAAAATACAAAAATTAGCAGGGCTTGGTGGTGGGTGCCTGTAGTCCCAGCTACTTGGGAGGCTGAAGTGGGAGAATCGCTTGAAAGCGGGAAGTGGAGGTTGCAGTGAGCTGAGATTGCACCACCACACTCCAGGCTGGGCAACAGAGACTCTGTATCAAAAAAAAAAAAAAAAAAAGAATACCAGGCTGGGATGCCACAGCTACATGCTGATACAAAGCATTTGTACAGGTTTGTACAGAACCTATTGCACAAAAACTGTCAAATCCCTGTCTCATTTAGTAATCACTAAAACCCTGTGAAGTATACGGGGCAAGATTATTCACAATCCTCATCTACCAGCCAAGTGATGGAGCATTGCAGAGGGTAAGTAACTTGCCCAAAACCACACAGCTAGGAAGTGGTTCTTTTGACTCTGTAAAGAAAAATTACCCAAAAATTAGAAATAAAGGAGGATATTTTTCCTCATTTGGTTAAAATGATGGAGGTTGAGGAGGGAGTTCCAGATAAAGAAGGAGAAGATGCTGATGGGGAGCCACACCTCAGCCTCCTGAGTAGCTGGGATTACAGGCGTCTGCCACCACACCCAGCTAATTTTTGTATTTTTAGTAGAGATAGGTTTCACCATGTTTGCCAGGCTAGTCTCGAACTCCTGACCTGAAGTGATCCACCTGCCTCAGCCTCCCAAAGTGCTGGGATTACAGAGTGACTGCATGTACTCTCAACGTCACACTGGAGCACTGTTTAAAAACTCTTCTAAATATTATTTAGTTCTAGGCTGGGCAAGATGGCTCACACCTGTAATCCCAGAACTTTGGAAGGCCAAGGCAAGCAGGTCACCTGAGGTTGGGAGTTTGAGACCAGCCTGACCAACATAGAGAAACTCCGTCTTTACTAAATTAGCAGAGCATGGTGGCACATGCCTGTAATCCCAGCTGCCTGGGAGGCTGAGGCAGGAGAATCACTTAAACCTGGGAGGCAGAGGTTGTGGTGAGCTGAGATTGCACCATTGCATTCCAGCCTGGACAGCAAGAGCGAAACTCTGTCTCAAAAAAAAAAAAAAAAAAAATTATTTGGTTCTGTGGGGTGAGCTTCTTGGGCATGCAACTTGTGCCATAATTTTTATTTTTATTTTTATTTTTTTGAGATGGAGTTTTGTTCCAGTCTTCCAGGCTGGAGTGCAGTGGCACCATCTCGGCTCACTGCAACCTCCGCCTCCCAGGTTCAAGTGATTCTCCTGCCTCAGCCTCTCAGGTAGCTAGGGAGGCGCCTGCTACCATGCCTGGCTAATTTTGGTATTTTTAGTACAGATGGGGTTTTTACCATGTTTGCCAGGCTGGTCTCGAACCCCTGACCTCAAGTGATCCGCCTGCCTCAGCCTCCCAAAGTGCTGACAGACATGAGCCACTGTGCCTGGCCTAAATTCTTCATAATTTTAAACAAAGGCCTCTGAATTTTTATTTGCACTTGGCCCAGCAAATTGTGCAGCTGATTCTGTCTCTAGGATAATAAATATCCCAAATGACCTTGTTATTTGCAATTAAGGGCTCTGCTCTGTGAAGTTGGCAGTTAACTTGTAGATATGGATCCTGTAGGGAAGCAAATGATTTCTGTCCATTAGCAAGAGTAATCTATACTTTTATTGCCCTGTGAAACATTAACTAGATTTGTCCCTGACTTTAAAAAACTTCCTGTGGTGCGCCTTTCCCTACGGGCTATATAAACCCCACTTCCTCAATTGCTTTTGGCATCAGCTTTCCCATCTTACTGATTCCCTTTATGGATTAATAAATTAAATGAAATCTTTGACAAGTGCTCATTTTGTTCTGGAAGAAAATCATGTTTTTAACTCTTTTTTTGAAATTATGCCTTGAAAGCTTTGTATTCCGAGCTCCTTCCATCATAGTATGCTACTGAAATCACACTTTTCTCTTCCATCTGCTGATCGGGAGCCCATGCCGAGTCTGTTTGTGCATTGATGTTTATGCATTTTAGGCACAACTTTTAATTTTGCTTGTCTTCTCACTCTCAGTAACCTGTAAATTCTTTTAAAATTGTATTTATTGATTTTTAAACAGTAGATAATACATTCACATGGTTCAAATTCAAAAAGCTCAAAGGGTATATGGTGAAGGTTTTGCTCCCATTATCCTGGCATACAATTTCCTTCTCCACAGATAATTTGCATGACATCTACCATTATATTTTACATGTGCCTTCAAATATGTAAGATATAATGTATATATTCTTTTTGTTTTCTCTAGAAATAGTGGAATGAATATTCGTATCATTGTTCTGCAACTTCCTCCTTTCACTTAACAATATATCCTGGAGATTATTTAATTTTAGTGCATAAAGAACAAAAAACTCAAAAAGAAACCCCCCCTCATTATTTTATGGCTATATGCTATTCCACTGGATAAGTTTACTACAATTTAACTATTATTTTATTTATGTGTGTATATGATCTGAATGCCTCAAAGTGGATCTTATTAAAAGATATTGAGTTGTTCACTATTTGATATAATGAACAATGATGCATTGAATAATTGTGCACATGTATCATTTTGTGTGTATACACACACGCATGCACACACACACATAGATACATAGATACATGAGATGAATTCCCATAAATGAAATTGGTTGGTCAAAGAACATACGCATTTATAATTTTTGACGTTCTTGAGAAATTACTTTCCAGCAAGGTTATAACAATTTATTTCCATTTCTCAGTAATGTTCGAGAGCCCTTGCCAACACCACAACAGAAAGTATTTTGACTTTTTTGTGTGTGAGATGAAGTTTTGCTCTTGTTGCCCAAGCTGGAGTGCAATGGTGTGATCTCTGCTCACTGCAACCTCTGCCATCTGTGTTCAAGCGATTCTCCTGCCTCAGCCTCCTGAGTAACTGTGATTAGAGGCATGCAACACCACGCCTAGCTAATTTTGTATTTTCAGTAGGGACAGGGTTTCTCCATGTTGGTCAGGCTGGTCTTGAACTCCTGACCTCAGGCGATCTGTCCACCTTGGTCTCCCAAAGTGCTGGGATTATAGGCATGAACCACTGTGCCTGGCCATATATTTTGACATTTTTGAACTTCAAGATGGGAGATAGTATCTCATAGTTTTTACTTGCATTTCTTTAGTTAATAATGAGAGGAAGCTTTTAAAATATATTTGAGAATAATTTTCTGGGAACTGCCTGTTCATATCTGCTGCCAATTTTTCTATTGGCTCATTAGTCTGTGATATAAGTTGTAAATATTGTCTTCCCCTAGATTATCTTTTTTTAAAAAATAAAAATCTTTGTTTATGGTGGTTTTACTATGTGGACTTGTGTTTGACGGTGTCGAATTTGTCAATATTTCTTTCTATGGCTTCTAGTTTTCCGTCACAGTTAGAAAGGTTTTCCCCAACTGGCATTATAAAAGAACCCTCCCAGGTTTCTTTTGGTAAGTTTATGGTCCCATGTTTCACATATAAATCTTCGATTCATTTGGAGTTTATTCTGGTGTTAGATATGAAATATGATTTCAACTTTATTTTTTCCCAAATGGTTCCCATATTGTCCCTAAGCTGTCTATAAAATAATCTTTCTCCACAGATTGAAGATCCCAGATTGATTATTCGCTAATTTGCCATATGTACTTGTGTTTATTTTTTAAGCTTTCTCCCATGCCATGATCTGTCTGTTTATTGCATGAGTACTGCATGGTTTATGTTAATGTAACTTTAGAATATATTTAGTATATTGTAAGGCAAGTGCTCTCCTTATTATATTTCTTTTTTTTTTGAGACAGAATATCGTTCTGCCATGCAGGCTGGAGTGCAATGGCGATGATCTCACCTCACTGCAATCTCCATTTCCCAGGTTCAAGTGATTCTCCTGCCTCAGCCTCCTGAGGAGCTGGGATTACAGGCGCATGCCACCAAGTATGGCTAATTTTTGTACTTTTGGTAGAGACAGGGTTTCACCATGTTGGCCGGGCTAGTCTGGAACTCCCGACCTTGGGTGATCTGCCTGCCTCAACCTCCCAAAGTGCTGGGATTACAGGCCTGAGCCACCACACCTGGCACCTATTATATTTCTTTTAAAACATTTTCAGGGCAATACTTCATGTTTCTTTTTCCATGTCAACTCTAGAATCAGCTTGACTAGTTAAAAAACAAAACAAAACAAAACAAGGCCAGGCGTGGTGACTCACGCCTATAATCCCAGCACTTTGGGCGGATGAGGTAGGTGGATCACAAGGTCAGAAGATCGAGACCATCCTGGCTAACACAGTGACACCCTTTCTCTATTAAAAAAAAAAAAAAATAAAAAGCTGGGCGTGGTGGCACACGCCTGTAGTCCCACTTACTTGGGAAACTGAGGCAGGAGAATGGCATGAACCCGGGAGGTGGAGGTTGCAGTGAGCTGAGATCACGCCACTGCACTCCAGTCTGGACATCAAAGCAAAACAAAAAGAGACAAGACAAAATAAAAAACAACTTGATATTTCACTGAGAGTGCATTACATTTATGAATATGTTGGGGAGAATTCTTTTTTTTGTTTGTTTGTTTTTTTTGTTTTTTTTTGAGACAGAGTTTTGCTCCTGTTACCCAGGCTGGAGTGCAATGGCGCGATCTCGGCTCACCACAACCTCCGCCTCCTGGGTTCAGGCAATTCTGCCTCAGCCTCCTGAGTAGCTGGGATTACAGGCACGCGCCACCATGTCCAGCTAATTTTTTTTTTGTATTTTTAGTAGGGACGGGGTTTCACCATGTTGACCAGGATGGTCTCGATCTCTTGACCTCGTGATCCACCCGCCTGGGCCTCCCAAAGTGCTGGGATTACAGGCATGAGCCACCGCGCCCGGCCGAGAATTGGCTTCTTAATAATGCTGTACTTGGCTACCAAAAGTCACTATAAGCCTTTGCATTTACTCAAGTTTCCCATCTAGTTTAGTTGCAGCATTTTAATATTTTGATCATCTTGCATAACTCTTAAATTTATTGCTAGATATTATTTGTTATAAAATAAATGTTTCCTTTCATTATCTCTTCTTATTGTTGTTTTCACATATGAAAGTTACTGAACTCTGTGTGTAATTGTATATGAGGCAGCTTATTGGATTTCCTTGTCCCGTTAACTCTACACCCAACACCAAGCTCCTAAGATAACTAATTGTTGACTGAGTGACCCTTTATCTGCCTTCTTGGGAGTTGGGGCTGCTTAAGGTTTCAGGACAGTTAACGCTGAGGGAGAAACAGAGAACGTTGATTTCATCTATCTTTCCAGGGTAAAGAGCAGATCATTAGCAATTTCTTGGCAGACCGGCTCCTTCTTAGGGATTTCTTTGAAAGTTGACTTTTAGTGCAAGTGTTATGACTTCTGAATGCCTTGCTGAGATCTGCTCTGTGGTCTTAGGAATGATTTTTTTCGTTTTTACTTAAAAACCTAAAAAAATTACTTTGGGAGTTACCAGGTAAGGAAGATTATCCTCATCTAACCAGAGATCCAGCCTAAATTTATGCACACAGTGAGGATAGAAGAATTGGGTGGGGGAAGAGCCACTGTGCAACATTATGAAAGCTCCATGGAAATTTCACAACAGGGATCCTTTTATGAGGGGCAGAAAGAGATTATGCCATCTGTCTGAGATCAGATGGACTCTTTAAAAAAAACAACAAAAATATTAAGGTGTGGTGGCTCATGCCTGTAATTCCAGCGCTTTGGGAGGCCGAGGCAGGTGGCTCACTTGAGGACAGGAGTTCAAGACCAGCCTGGCCAACATGGTGAAATCACATCTTTACTGAAAATATAAAAATTAGCTGGGTGTGGTGGTAGGCACCAGTAATCCCAGCTACTTGGGAGGCTGAAGCAGGAGAATAGCTTGAACCTGCAAGGTGGAGGTTGCAGTGAGCTGAGATGGAGCCACTGCACTGAAGCCTGGGTGACAGAGGGAGACTTTGTCTCAAAACAACAACAGCAAAAAACCAAACACGCACACAATTTGGGAGCCTGAGGCAGGCAGATCACCTGAGGTTAGGAGTTCAAAAGTAGCCTGGCCAACATGGTGAAATTCCATCTCTACCAAAAATACAAAAAATTAGCCAGGCGTGGTAGCGGGTGTCTGTAATCCCAGCTACTTGGGAGGCTGAGGCAGGAGAATTGCTTGAACCCAGTAAGTGGAGGTTGCAGTGAGCCAAGATGGCGCCACTGCACTCCCCCTGGGCAACAGAGGGAGATTCCGTCTAAAAAACAAAAACAAACAATAAAACTAATAACCCCTCTGACCCCCTACCTCCAATATTGGAGATTACTCTGTAAAGGTTCCGGAAAAAGTCTGTTACATCCATTTTGGGTTTTCAATTTAGTATCATTGGAATTTGACTGGAATTCTAAAGGGTTAAAAGAAATCCTAGCATTTGACCTAAATACTCATAGAATACTCTCTCTCTGGCAGTGTTTAACACCTCAAAATGAAAATACATGAGCTCATTGGAATCGCTAGAAAAGGGCACAGCAGTTTTTCATACTTCTTTTGCCAGATAACACTTTAATTTGAGCCTGATTTTTTCTCACCCTGGAGGGGAGGTAGGGTTACTGGTTGGGGCTCTGGGGCCTCCATTCTGCCTGCTTCTTGGGTGGATATTAGCGTGAGAAAGCACAAGAGTAGTTTGGCTTCCTTTATTTTGCCAATGTTGCCTGAGAATCCGGGGCTCAAATTCCAGCATCATGGAGTAAAATTAAATGCTAGGGTCTCAAAGCCTTTGTCCATCACTTTCTCTCATCCTTATTCTTTACTAAAAATCTAGCTAGTAAAAAAAAATCTAAGTTCAAAAGTTCAGATAAAACTCCCTTGAGTCTATGACCTGATTTTCTTCAGCTTGAATTGTGTTAGCTCCTGGATATGGAGTTTTTAGTTCTTCTTTATAGTTTTTGCCAGAGGCATTTGAGCCAGTGCGACACCATCTTGGATAGCGGCTGGGTAAAATGAGGCTGAGACCTACCAGGCTGCATTCCCAGGAAGTTAGGCCTCCTTAGTCCCAGGATGAGATAGGAGGTAGGCACGAGATGCAGGTCATAAAGACCTTGATGATAAAATGGGTTGCAGTAATGAAAGCCAGCCAAGACCCAAAACCCAGATGGCCATGACAGTAACCTCTGCTCATCCTCCCTGCTTATTATATGCTAATTATAATGCATTAGCATGCTAAAAGATACTCCCACCAATGCCATGACAGTTTATAGATGCCATGGTACCCTCTGGGAGTTACATATTCTATATGGTCTACAAGGAGGAGGAACCCTCAGCTCCAGGAATTGCCCAGCCCTTTCCCAGAAAACTCATGAATAATCCACTCCTTGTTTAGCATATAATCAAGAGATAACTATAAGTATCCATAATCCAGCAGCTTAAGTTGCTGCTCTGCTTATGGAGTAGCCATTGTTTTATTCCTTTATTTTCTGAATAAACTTGCTTTTGCTTTGCACTTTGGACTTGCCCTGAATTCTTTCTTGTGCAAGATCCAAGAACCCTCTCCTGGGGTCTGGATCAGGACCCCTTTCTGATAACAGTTTCTGGAGACACAGTGCCATGTCAGACGAGAGCATGCTGAGATATGTACGTTTTCAGCAGCTGATTTCTGCAAAGAAATACTTGCCAACTAACCGGGTCTGGGTCACTCGCTCTTATAATAGCAGCATAATTGCAATGTGATCAGCTAACCAAAGATTCCTGGCCTGCTTATTTTTCCTTGGTTTATTTGCCTCAGTGCTCTGAGACATCCATCCATGTCATGCCTTTCTGTTGATACTTCCTTGACTGAAACCTTAGAATATGAAGTAAGAAGAAAGAAAGCCAGCTGGAGAAGCTGTCAGTTCAGCATGTTTGGGTCATGGTCCCAAAAGACACTATCTCCTGAATCATGCCTGGTTTGACCCATTTCCTTTTGTGTGCCTGCTGCTCCATCCTCTGTGCTTGAGTCCTGGCTCTGTGCTCCAGCTAACCCCAGGAGCACAGGTGTGGACCCTGACCCTTACAACCTGACTCACCACAACTCTGCAGGGTGCCCTGAGAACCCACAAGACTCTGGGTGCTGGGGAGACAAAGATTTAAAAAACAGGCACCCTGGCCTTGAGGAACTCTCAGAGGTTTGCCCTCAGATCCTTTATTTGAAATAGTAAACTTAGCTGGGGCTCCCACCTTTGAGGAAATCTTACCAAGAATTTAAAGAAAGCCCAGAAGAGGCCAGGTGCAGTGGCTCATGCCTGTAATCCCAGCACTTTGGGAGGCTGAGGTGGGAGGATCGCTTGAGGCCAGGAGTTCAAGACCAGCCTGGCCAACATGGCAAAACCCTATCCCTACTAAAAATAAAAAAATAAAGCAAGCCCAGAAGAGCAATATGATTGACAGCTTAAAAGGTGGCCTCTGGTTCTTCTGTGAAGGTGCAGAAGAACTAGATGAAAAATAGCCACCTGCAGGAGAATTGACAGCTTCCTTCCCCTGCCTTCTCTGGTGAGAGAATCCTTCCAGCCCATTTCCTGATTCTTACTTAAAATCATACCTGGGTTGTCTTGAAGCATGCTTGGGTATCATGCTGTGCTGGAAAGAGCCTGGGACTAGGAGGAGGCAGCTTTGGGTTCTAATCCAAACCATTGTGTGATCTCGGCCAAATGCCTTAACTCTTCTATGGGATTAGTTTCTTTGGGAAATTGCCTTCCCTACCTCATCAGGATATTGTGAAAAATCACTATGTATCTATACATGTGTGTGGATTTACATAGGCATAAATATATACATGCAATAAAATACACACATGCATACATAAATTTAAAATTTTCACAATAAATAGTTACCATTTATTGAGCAGCCCTTAGTTATTAGGCATTGCATCAAGTCTTTTACGTGTTAGCTTGTAGTTACAATATTCTTGCCAGATGGGTGATAGCGACCTCTCCTTGCTCCACTGCCTCCACTATGCACCATATTATAGATGAGAAAACTGAGGCTTAGAGAGGCAAGGAAGTTTACTGAAGCTCACAGAGAAAGTTTCTTTTGGATAGTAGCCAGCGCTGTGCCACACAGCAACAGGTCCTCAGTAATGATGACTTCAAAGGCAATCATGATGCTTTTCCATCTGGATACTTCCTTCCTGTGGCTTCTTCTTCCCATAACTGGAAGACTGTCTCTGATTGCAACATAGACTGTCAAGCTCCTAGACACCTTCAATCTGTTGTGGGCTGCTCACACTGTGTTCCATTGGAGAGCTATGCAAATTAGGGGAATTCTTCCAGTGGCTTGACATCCCCAGCCTGGGCCTCATTTGGGTTTGCTTCATCAGCCAGCGTTTATGAACATTTCCATCTCAGCTTCTTACCTTCCTCTTTCCCCACTCAATGCCTCAGCAAGATGAACTTTGTTCTGTTTCAAGTCCATGCCTCAGGCTTTCCTACTTTTCTGCGTTTGCTCAAATTCTTTGCTCCATTGCTCCAGCTGGAATGCCCTTCTGTCTTCTTCTTTGCCAAATTTCTAAATATTACTTATCTTATGGCTTTCTGTAAGGTCCTTTTTCTTCATGAAGTCTTTCCTAATCTGTTTAGTTGGAAATGGTCATAGGACATTCTTTATTTCTTTTTAGTGGAACATTCGCTATTTCTTCTTGTAGACATATGTTTTCTGAAGGCTATGTTCATGTCTGTTTCATATTTGCACTTCTAGTCTGTGATATGTGTCTTTATATATAATAGCCATTTGTGAATTTACTCAATGAATAAATGAATCAGTAAATGAGTGTATAAATCTTGAAGGAGTGCTGAATTTTGTGTGGTGTTAAAGATGTACCAGGAGAATTATATTTGTTTATTTATTAAGCACATACTGGGTTTAAGATCCTCTGCCAATATTTATTATACAATGTTTTTTTGCCTTAGAATTTATGATCTCTAACAAACAAATATGAATAATGAAGAAAAGAGCACACACCAAGAGAAATACATTAAACCAAATTTTTTAAAAATGAATTTTATGTGATGATTAAGAAGGGAAGGGTAATTATGAAAGAGATTGCAATTAGGAAAAAGAGTTCCAAGGTCTGACAAAGTGGAATGCCATGGACTGAATGTTTGTGTCTCCCCCAAATTTACCTTGTGAAATCCTAACCCCCAATGTGATAATAGTAGGAGATGGGGCCTTTGGAAGGTGAGGAGGTCATGAGGATAGAGTCCCTATGAATGGGATTAGTGCCCTTATAAAAGATACTCTAGAGAGCTCTTGAGCCTTCTTTCCACTATGTGAGGAGATAAGGAGGAGACAGCAGTGAGTAACCTGAAGAGGGCCATGACCATGGTGGTGCCCTGATCTCAAACTTCCAGCCTCCAAAACTGTGAGAAATAAATTTCTGTTGTTCATAAACCACCTATTTTGTGGCACTTTGCTACAGCAGCCCAAACAGACTAAGACAAGGAGGGAAGATTAAATGACTGAGAGAAAAATGGTATTTGGACATGGATTGAGAAACTACCAGATGGCAGTATACAGAACATACATTTGCTCTCTAAGATCCTTTATGTTTTATAGGACATGTACTCAACTTATAAACATCTACTGAGAAAGCATCTTGAACTAGGGGTTGGGAATACAAAGGTCAAAATGGCCTATTTCCTGTTCTTCCATTCTGCAGAAGTTTGTTTTGGAATGCTCTGGGAGGAGAAAGGAAGAACTCTTGATGGACAGGGAGGTCTCACAGAGGCCATAACCCTCAACCAGGGCTTGAGGAAGCAGTGTGGTGGGAAGTTTCAGAGTGTAGCCTCTGGTGTCAGATGGGAGGCTGTATGGTTTGGATTTGTGTCCTCACCCGAATCTCATGCTGAATTTGAGTTTCCCAGTGTTGAAGGAGGGGCCTGATGGGAGGTCATTGAATCATGGGGGCAGATTTTCCCCTTCCTTTGCCTGAGATAGTGAGTTCCCATGAACTCTGGTTGTTTAAAGGTGTTTAGCACCTCCCGTCTCTCTCTGCCTCCTGCTCCAGCCATGTAAGACATGTTTCCTTCCTCTTCAGCTTCTGCCATGATTGTAAGTTTCCTAAGGCCTTCCCAGCCATGATTCCTGTACAGCCTGCAGGACTGTGAGCCAATTAAATGTTTTTTCTTTATCAATTACCTAATCGCAAGTAGTTCTTTATAGCAATGTGGGAACAGACTAATACAAAGGCAGACTGCTTAGACTGAATTTAATCTTGCAATTAACAATTGCTATAGTTTGAATGTTTGTTTCCTCCTAAACTCATGTTGAAACTTAATCTCAACGTGGCAGTATTGAGAGGTGGGGCCTTCAAAAGGTGATTGGGTTGTGAGGGCTCTGCCTTCATGAGTAATCCGTTCATGAATTAATGGGTGAATGGATTATCATGGGAGTGGGACTGGTGGCTTTATAAGAAGAGAAAGAGAGATCTGAGCTATCACACTCAGCCCCCTCACCATGTAGTGTGCAGCACTACCTGGAGACACTTGCGGGGTCCCCATCAGCAAGAGGGGCCTCATTAGATGCAGTCCCTTGACCTTGGACTTCTCAGTCTCCATAACTGTAAGGAATAAATTTCTTTATATATTACCCAGTTTCATGTATTCTGTTATAGGCAACAGAAAATGAACTAAGACATCTATCAATGTAATTTTGACATGTAACCAAGCCTCAGTCTCTTTCTCTGTAAAATGTGATAGTTACATTACCTATACACAGAGTTATTATGAAGATTAAATGAGAAAATCCCCAGCCTCTAAGTAGCTGCCTCATCCCACCCTAGACTGACTCTTCATTCAAAATTCAAGTTAAAGTGCCTCCTGAATCACTCAGAAGTTGATTCTGTTCATTTGTTTTTTCACTAAAAGTAATGGAAGATGGGCTGGTTAAGCAGATAGCTTTTCTCTAGAGTAGCAATGTTGAGCTAAATAATTTTACAGGCTGTGGATCCAGATTCCCAAATTAGCACTTAATTAAACAATAGATTACAGAAACATAAGACAGCCCAAAACTTGCAATGAATAGGCTTATTTTCTAGTATTTTATTGGATGAGGGAGGGAGAGGACACAGAAGAGTCTTCACCCAGCTGCGGGGACTCTGAATTTGACAGGTTACTTCTGTGTGAGGAGGATGAGGGTCTCCTGAGAGTGTTTGCACCCTGTGCCATTGGCTATTGGAGGGTAGATTTTTCTTTGGCTGGTATTTTTTTCTTTGTAGAGCTTACTGGCATCCTATTGCAATGGAACTATCTGACTATTTCAATAAAACTGTCACGTGTTTATTACAGCACACATGAGCAGTGCCTTTAAAACTAGGGAGAATGCACCTATGTCTCTAATTTTTGCCTTCTGCAAAAATTGATTTTATGTAAACTTTTATGGTACCAAATATATAAATTGTGCCTATAAAAATAATAGGATTAAAAACAGAGAGAGTTCCCATCTCCACTATTCCATCTTCTCCATTCCGGGAGCTCCTCTGTGCCTCTATGACAGCCCCTGTTGTCCTTTCCCCTGCAGGTACAGGGAGGATGGGGGAATATCTGGAGGCCACAAAACGGCTTGTGAAGGAGAATGACTACCCCAAAGTACAGGAAAGACCCACCCTAGTGAGCTGGAATGCTGTTTTGCTACTTCTCTGGAGGTGAACATTTCAAATACACGCTGGCTTTTGTTTGTTTGTTTGTTTTCATTTTACTGTAGAGATATTGCTGGAACATGATATAAAAAATTAATTTCAAAAAGTGATTTTGAGGAAATATGGAAGATGTGTGACCTTAATAATTTACATTTAAAGAAAGACTACCATTGTATGGGTAACTGCAAGGGGTAGAAAAGCAGTTTCAATTATCTTTATCAATGTTTACCAATGACCCATAGCAAAACATATCAATGTCATAAATGTGACAAAGCTTTTGAGTTGTGCTCAATCTTCAGTAAACATAAGAAAATTTTTAGCGGAGAGAAATGCTACAAATATGACGAATGTGGCAAATGCTATGGGTTGTTCTCAGATTTTACTAGATGTAAGAGAATTTATACTGCAGAGAGATGCTACAAACGTAAGAATGTGGCAAAGCCTTTAAAAAGTTTTCAAACCTTACTGAACATTAAAGAGTTCATACTGGAGAGAAACCCTACAAATGTGAAGACTGTGGCAAAACCTTAACCTGCTCCTCAACCCTTATTAAAAACAGTAGAAATTATACTGGAGACAGACCCTACAAATGCAAAGAATGTGGCAAAACTTTTAAGTGATTCTCAGACCTTACTAATCATAAGAGAATTCATACTGGAGCGAAATCCCACAAATGTGAAGAATGTAACAAATCCTATAGGTGGTTCTGAAACCTTGCTAGACACAAGATAATTCATGCTGAAGAGAAACCCTACAAATGTAATAAATGTGGGAAAGCTTTTAAGTGGTTCTTGGCCCTTAGTAAACACAAGAGAATTCACACTGGAGAGAAACCCTACATCTGTCAAGAATGTGGCAAAGCCTTTACCTGCTCCTGAACCATTATTAACCACAAGAGAATTCTTATGGAAGAGAGACCTTACAAATATGAAGAATATAGCAAAACTTCTAAGTGCTTCTCAGACCTTACTAATCATAAGAGAATTCACACTGGAAGTAAACTCTACAAATGTGAAGAATGTGGCAAAGCAGACAGGTGATTCTCACAACTTACTGGACATAAGAGAATCAATACAAGAGAAGCTCAGGAAAACAAAAACAAAAAAAAAAAAAACAAAAACAAACAAACAAACAAACAAAAAAAAGAGAAGCTCCACAAGTGCTAAAAATGTGGAAAAGTCTTTAGCAAGTCCTTATATTGTGTTCAACATCAGAGATTTAATACTGAACAAATGCAGGATAAATGTAATGTCTGAAGAAGAACATTCAACGCCTTCAAGGGGCTCTGAAGACTTGCTTTATAATCTGGGTGCTTTTGTGTTGGGTGCATATATAGCCCTTTAATATACAGCCATTTACTGTAAAAAAAAAAAGCAGTTAGAGACTTAGAGATTATTAAAGTTGTTTTTTCAGGGTAGAGTTGTATTTTCATTTAGTTGTAGTCTCCTGAAACAAATGAACATTTTGTATTTCATTGCTAAGATAAAATAATGAAAACAGAACAGCAAGATTGGAGAAAGAAATGAACAGAAAGAGTCTGTTGAGTGAGGAGGAAGGTGGGAAAGAAGGCAGCAAGTAGAGAAAGATTGGAAGGGAGGAGTGGGTAGAGAAAGGAGGTAAATACAGAAGAAGGATACATGGTTTGATGGAAGAACCAATACCCGGTCTTGACAGATCAATGGGGATGACTATAGTTGATAATCTATTGTACATTTCAAAATAGTTAGAAGAGAATAATTCAAAGATTTCTAGCATAGAGAAAAGACACATATTTCAGGTGATGAAAATTTCAAGTACATTAATTTAATGTTTCAAATTATATGAATGTATTCAATTTTCATATGTACCATGAAACTATTACATCTATTATGCATCAATTTAAAAAGACAGGCTGGATATGGTGGCTCACATTTGGGATTACAATCCCAACATTTTGGGTGGCTGAGGTGGGCAGATCACTTAAGCCCATGAATTCAAGACCAGCTTGGGTAACACAGTGAGCCCCCCATCTCTATGTTAAAAAACAACTACAACATAAAAATAAAAATTAAAAAGCACAGAGGAAATACAATGTTTGGTAATTAAGAGCTGAACCTAGGAGTGGCTGTGATATCTGAATAATGTTAAGCAGGTCCAAACAAATAAGATCACCATTGGAAAGTTTCCTCATTCATTTGGAAAGCCATTCTGGAGGGCATTTGAACCTTTGTTTAGTTCTATAGTTATAGATCCCTTTGCATACATAATGTGTACCAAACAGTGTAGCCTGGGGGGGTCCTCTAATTTTTTGCAGAGAAAAAATCTCCCTGGGTAGATGGCAGGATTGTACAGGCAAGGTGTAAGGCCCTACCTTCCACCCGCACCCCCTCAGCAGTGCTTCCAACTCTTTGCACCACTTGGCACACACACCTGGAAGGTAGGCAAACACAGGAGATGGCACTTCTTGTGGAGCCCATAAAGGCTCCTGTGTGGATGGCGGTGGCTGGAGGTGGAGGTGGTCAGGGACTCTGCCTGCCCTAGTACCCCACATGCTGGTGCAGAGGGACATTTGGTGGATAGTTTTGTCTTGGCTTGACCTTCCTGCCAAACAATGGCCCTGTCTTCTTTAAACATGAAGAATACTTTCTCTTGGAAGGAATATATGTTCATATAGATTAGTAAAAATTATGTAAGCTGTAATTAGCTTACTTTTGATAACACCTGCATGTTCCTATTGAATTTTTATTTGTCAATCTCTCTTCAGCCTGCATGCTCCTAGAAGGCTTACAGGGCTCTATCTTTTGCGCCTCTTAACATGTCAGTTTCTGGTATGGTTATCCCTACAAAGAAGAAACATGATCAAAACTCCCTCCTCTTCTCTCTCCACCTCTACATTTTCCAGCTGGTGCATTCCTTTCTCCCCCATCTCAGGAGGAGGGCTCCTAGTTGAACATGAATGCTTCCACCTCTGCTCTAGGGCCAGCTCCTTCTCTTTCCCAGGGTCCTTGTTCTGTCCATTGTCTCCAGTTCTCTTTCTACCTGTCCTTCTCCACTGGATCTTTCCCTCGGCTTGAGCATTTGCTTGTTTCTCTTATTGAAAAGAAATCCATCCTTCCATGATCCAAACTTTCTCTTCTGCTCATGTCAAGGCTCTTAGACAAAGGAAGCCAGGCTCAAAATTAATTGTTTTATTATCTGTTCCTGTAACTAAAGATCTTATTAATCCCTATTTTAACTTATTTATTTCAAAGCAAACATGATCCTCTTCTTCTTCTTCTTCTTTTTTTTTTGCTTATAAAAGCAGTACCTTCTCATTTAAAAGTTTAGATCACACATAAAGAAAATCAAAAGTAGTAATAACTGATAAGCCCAGAATTCAGAGACGACTGCCACAGCACTGTGGGCACTGCACCAACAGCCATGTTCCTCCATCTTCCTTTGTGGCAAACTTTAGGTATCGATCTCAACTCACGTGTTGCAGTAACAGACATATCCAGAAGACCCTTTTATGCTCTTAAAATTAGTAAAGGCCCACAGAAGCTTTAGTTTGTGCACATTACATCTATTGAGATTGATCATATTCAATGTTAAAAGAAAATGTAAAATAATTTATTTACTAATTCATTAAGAATAACAATAATGCATTTGTTACAGACTACCATAAATAATAATGACAAAGTAATAAGTATACTTTTCAGAACAAAAAAACATTTGGTGCTGAAGAGGGAGACTCAGGCATCTCAGATCAACTTCCCTTTTCCTGAGACTGTAAACTTCTCCTTTTCATTCCTAAGACTGTAAACCAAAGCCCTTTTCGTATGTAATTCCTAAGACTGTAAACAGAGACCGTTTTCATATGTTAAGCTATGAACCTAAGATTCTTCCACGTGTAACATCTAAAGTATAAGCCTATATAAAGAAGGAACCTTCTTTTGTTAGGTGAGCTTGGATATTAGGCAAATATGCCACCTGGCTCCTGCCGAATAAACTCCTTCCTCCAATATTCGATGTCCAAGAGATCTGTTTCCCATGGCCGCTCCTGCAACAGTGAGAGGAATGGTATGTTTTACATTTTTTACAAATGTTTAAATGTCTAGCATAATAGACAGCTGAACTTCAAAGCCTTCTGCATTCAAACGGTTGCGATATGCTGTTAAATATGTTAGATATAGTTAACCCCAAGTTGCTCTTCAAAGAAACAGTACGTCGGTATGTTCAGCTCTCTTATTCTTTAATTCTCTATTTTAAAGTTTAACTTCCTTGTAGTTTCAGTAAACAACCTTTTCCACCACTTCTAATCAGTAGTTCACATCTGTTCCCTCAGTCCCCTGCCCTGTCCTGACTCATCTTGGTCACCTGCTCTGGTCACCTGCTTTGACCCCTGCTTACCTGTTGTGATCTGCCCATAACTGCCTCTCTGGCCAAACTACCCACCCTGCCACTCCGGCTCGTACCCATGCTCCCTTTAAAATAGCCAATTGGAATTAGACTAGACTGTGAGGTCTAACCCTAGCCAATAGGGGAATGACACAGCAGTAGGGGTGACTTCCGTCAGGCATAAGCACCTCTTCTCCTTGTCCAGGTGTGCACTCGCCATGTTCCATCTGTGAGCTGCACCCTTCTGTAGAAGTAAATTGCCCTGCTGAGGAAATTTATATTCGAGTGCTACTTCTTTTGCAGAATTGAAAATTCTACTTATAACACATATATGAGATACATCTGATCTCACAGACAAGTGCTTAGAAAAAGAAGGAGTATTTTATAATTTTAATAACATTTTAGAGTTATGGTTGATATTCTGATTTGGTATAACATCGAAACTCAGGGAGTGGTAGTTTCATATCTATGAACTCTTTGTACTTTCTCTACACTTGTGAGAGAATGAAAATAAAGAAGGCAAAAAAAAAAAAAATTATTAGGCCGGGTGAGGTGGCTCAAGCCTGTAATCCCAGCACTTTGGGAGGTCAAGGTGGGTGGATCACGAGGTCGAGAGATCGAGACCATCCTGGTCAACATGGTGAAACCCCGTCTCTACTAAAAATACAAAAAATTAGCTGGGCATGGTGGCATGTGCCTGTAATCCCAGCTACTCAGGAGGCTGAGGCAGGAGAATTGCCTGAACCCAGGAGGCGGAGGTTGCGGTGAGCCGAGATTGCGCCATTGTACTCCAGCCTGGGTAACAAGAGTGAAACTCTGTCTCAAAAAAAAAAAAAAATTATTATTATGAAAACAGTCCTGACTTCCTAGGCCCCCAGAAAGGGCCTTGAGATGCCCCAGGAATCCCCATAGCACACTTTGAGGACCACTGGTCCGGGCCACTGTTATGATTTCCTTTACCAGTGACTTAGGAAAGACATGTGACCCAATTCAGACAGAGACATAATGGGACTTCTTCAACCTACTTGAAAATGTTTCCTGAAACATAAAAAGGGCCCCATAGGAAGACAGAACATGCTGCTTCTGCTCATCAGTGTCATGTTTTCTTGTGCATCTTGGCTTTGAAAGGGAGGCTGCCTGAGGATGGCTGAGCAGATGCCATTGAGCCACGGGGCTGGCCTCCTTGAGTTACCTTGACGCAGGACTTTAAGTTTTGTGAAATTAACTTTACTGAAGGAAAGAAGGAAGAAAGAAACAAAGGGAGGAAGAAAGGAAAACAGATAAGACTTTTTGGTAGATATCTTTCCAGACTTTTTTCTAAATGTTTATACATATAGATTGATATTTATTCATCTCTGTGTGTAGAGCACTTAGCTCAGCGTAACGCATGGCACATCTCATGATTAATAGATATTCTTTAAAGGAATGAATAAATGAATATGTGGTGTTTACTGACTGACAACGATTTCCTCTTATTCTGTTCTTTGTCAGGATGAAAAAGAAGCAGATCACTCTAAGAATGACAGGTTTCCTGGGTGCTGTGAAACATACATAAACAGACAGCTGCAAAGAAGAATATTTTCTCTATTTCAAGACATGAACACTGCCCACCTCCTCACTTCCAGTGTTTTGTCCCCTAAATGAAATTGGGCATCCGCCTGATATAACCTGAAAATTGTGGCACACTATACTTTACATAGTTGACTTACAGTTTACAGATTGCTTTTATGATGGTGTTATTTAGTTTTCCAAAATCAAGCTGTGATATAGTGTTATTATTTCCCTTTTTTTTTTTTGAGACGGAGTTTCGCTCTTGTTACACAGGCTGGAGTGCAATGGCGCGATCACGGCTCACCGCAAACTCCGCCTCCTGGGTTCAGGCAATTCTCCTGCCTCAGCCGCCTGAGTAGCTGGGATTACAGGCACGCGCCACCACGCCCAGCTAATTTTTTGTATTTTTAGTAGAGACGGGGTTTCACCATGTTGACCAGGATGGTCTCGATCTCTTGACCTCATGATCCACCTGCCTCGGCCTCCCAAAGTGCTGGGATTACAGGCGTGAGCCACCGCGCCCGGCCTATTTCCCTTTTTAAAAAGAGGAAATGGGGGACGTGTGAGGGTAAGTGAGGGGTTCAGGTCACGTAACTAGTCAGCAGTAGAAGCAGGACTAGAATTGCAAGGCCAATGGTCTTGAGGGTTGAGCCCCAGGAAACCTTGTCAAGGGCTTTGCCATCATGGGATTTGCCTGACTGTCCCTAGGCAGAGGAGGGATGGAGTACAGAGACAACTGGCCTTCATCCTTTGTCCCAAGCTCTACCCTCTGGGAAGTCCAGGACCAGAGAGTGGCAAGGGTGACATTGCGATCCACCTCAGTGGAACGGCAGTAAAATGATAAAGCCCTTGTTCTGAATGACTTTACCTGGAGGTGATGTCTTCTGCTAGACTGACTGTGACATTAAAAATGGATGAGGCCGGGGACATTTCCCACCCAGAGCTCAATTCAGACACTGGCAAGTGTCAAATATGAAATTTTGCACTGCAACTCACAGGCATCCACTGACCTAAGACTTGAAGGTTTCAACCTGGATGTTTCCAGGACTAAATGTTGACAACTAACTCAGGGGGAGAGAGGGATATTATAAGATGCCAGGGCATGACAGCAGCAAAGGGCCTTGGGCTTTACCTGTAGTTGAGGGCAAGTGGAAAATAATCCAAATAGGTAGTAGGATTGCTTGAGCCTGGGAGGTTGAGGCTGCAGTGAGCTGTGATTGAGCCACTGTAGTCCAGCGTGGGTGACAGAGTGAGACCTTGTCTCAAGAAACCAATAAGAATAATAAAGAGATTTTTTTTTTTTTTTTTTTTTTTGCAGAGTTTCATTCTTGTTGCCCAGGCTGAAGTGCAATGGTGCAATCTTGGCTCACCACACCCTCCACCTCCCAGGCTCAAGCAATTCTCTTGCCTTAGCCTCCTCAGTAGCTGGGATTACAGGTGCATGCCACCATGCCCAGCTAATTTTTTATTTTTAGTAGAGACAGGGTTTCTTCATGTTGGATGGGCTGGTCTCGAACTCCTGACCTCAAGTGTCAGGTGATCTGCCCACCTCAGCCTCCCAAAGGGCTGGGATTATAGGCGTGAGCCACTGCATCTGGCCTAAAGAGAAAAAATTTTTACTCATGTAGCAAAATAAATTGTGGGACACACACACACACACACACATACATCTACCTATCTATATAT
This sequence comes from Saimiri boliviensis, assembly GCF_048565385.1. Classification (NCBI taxonomy): domain Eukaryota; kingdom Metazoa; phylum Chordata; class Mammalia; order Primates; family Cebidae; genus Saimiri; species Saimiri boliviensis. The sequence continues at coordinate 58,800,819 of NC_133454.1, forward strand.
ACTCAAAGTCTACAATCTCAAAGATGAAATGTATAGATGTTGAAAAGAGCAATCCATACTTGCTACCTTTGTTCTTACCGACGCCCTGGGTCCCTTGTCCATCTCCCCCGCTTGCCTCTCAGTATCCTGCCTGTTGCCTTTTCTATACACGTAACTGTTTTTGAATGAATGAATGTGAGTGAGAAGCATGCATGGCTTTTATCTCTTCTGAGAGAGTGTAATGCAATGGAAAGAAATTTGGCACTCAATACACCTGGTGTATTCCGAGCGTCATCTTTTATCAGCTGTGAGACCTGGGGCAGGATCACCATTACTCCATCTGTTAAATGGGATTATGGAGAGGAATAAAGATAATTTGTGTGAGTTCCCTAGGGCGGCCCTGAAACACTGGCAGTTGCTTAATGTGCGGTAGCTGCTCTCTGTCACAGGCATGGGACTGTGTAAGGTTACACCATATCAGAGCTGCAGGATAGCAGAGAAAATGCAGTTATTTTGTGTTGGGTAACTAGGGCAGGATTTCTGGAGGGGGAATATTTAGATGGAGCCCAGAAAGAGGGTCCCCAAGTGTAGTAGGTAGAGATGGGAAAGGGAATGGCAATCAAAGTGAGGGAGAGCCAGGGTGAGGAGGCAGGAGAGTGGAAAGAAGGCCAAGGCTGTTGAAAGTAGGGTGGTTTCAGCTGGACGCAGTGGCTCATGCCTGTAATCCCAGCACTTTGGGAGGCCGAGGCAGGGCGGATCACCTGAGGTTGAGAGGTCAAGACTAGCCTGACCTACATGGAGAAACCCTGTCTTTACTGAAAATACAAAATTAGCCAGCTATGGTGGTGCATGCCTGTAATCCCAGCTACTGGGAAGGCTGAGGCAGGAGAATTGTTTGAACCCAGGAGGCAGAGGTTGCAGTGAGCCGAGATTGCACCATTGCACTCCAGCCTGGGCAACAAGAGCAAAATTCCATCTCAGAAAAAAAAAAAAGAAGAAGAAGAAGAAGAAAAAGAAGATGGGGTGGTTTACTTGCAGGAAGATGCAGCTGGAAAGACAAATTGGGGCCAGGTTTTAGAGGGTACTGAGAGGCAGGCAGAGCATTTGGACTTCATCCTGTGAAAAATGAACAGCCATTGGCGGTTTTGAGCAGATGAGTGACAGGTTTCGTGTGTGTGTTTGGTTTTGGTTTTTTGAGACAGCGTCTTGCTCTGTCACCCCGGCTGGAATGCAGCGATGTGATCTCGGCTCACTGCAACCTCTGCCTCCCGGGTTCAAGTGATTCTCATGCCTTGACCTCCCAAGTAGCTGTGATTATAGGTGTGAGCCATGATGCCTGGCTAATTTTTGTCTTTGTAGTAGAGGTGGGGTTTTGCCATGTTGCCCAGGCTGGTTTTGAACTCCTGAATCCAAGCAATCCACCACCTCAGCCTCCTAAAGTGCTGGGAAGATTACAAATGTGAGCCACTGCACCCAGCGGAGTGACAGGTTTAAGAAACTATGTTTCTTCGGGGCGAGTTGTAGAAAAAGTCACAGCAACAGCAACTCAGTGCAAAGATGGGTACACATTTCAGAGATGGACTTTAAAGCAGGCTTTACTGAGCTCATCCTAAACAGACACTGTGGTGCAATCAGCTCATGTGCTCTGGAATGCAAAGTCTCTGATAAAGGTCTTAGAAGAGAGATTGGACTCATCCTGGGTAAGGACGGGGGTAGGACAAGATGATGTAGGATAAGTTTTTGAGAGGAGGGAGACTCCTGTAGGGATTTATGGTTCTCACTACAGTGGCATTTAAATGAATTAGTCATGTAAGATCTTGAATGTGGACCTCCAGCTGGAGTCTTTAGGGACCCAGGGTGACAAAGCAACTTTATTTTAGCGGAAAAGCAGCAAGTTCTTCAGCTCTGAGTAACATCAGTGTCAAATAAAAACCCCTTAGCGCTGGCAAAGAAAGACGAGAAGGAAAAGGAAAAAAAAGAATCAGAAAAGAGGGAGGAAAGGAAGAAAAAAGAGGAATATTCTGGAGAGAGAAAACAGGAAAGGAAGAAGTGAGCCAGGTCATAGACAGGGATGCGTCTGCTCGCAGTTGCCTGTCATGCACTGTGGTGCCCAAGACGCCTGTCCTGCCTCCATCAGTCACTTCAGCTGGCTGAGAGGAGGCCCCGGATGCCAGAAGAAGACTATAGTCAATTTCATCTTTTAGACTATAAACAATTCAAATGGAAAAAATGTTGGATGAGACCCCAATGGCTCAGTCTGGATGGAGGAGATCTGCTCATCAATCTTTGAGTTTTTTCACTTCTGGGGATTGTCACCCATGTCAGATCCATCTGGACATCACAGCTTTTTTTTTTTTTTTTTTTTTTTTCCAAATGCCTTGCCAGGAAGAATATTTAACACATTTAAATGTAAGAAACTAGGACATAGAGAGAAAAAACTGAGTGTTAGCATCGGTTTCTCCCTTTTTTTATAAAGTCTAAGTGTTCTTATAAGGTCATTAGATCCATTGAATAAATGAATTTATTCAATACTATTTCACAAGGGCTTGGTATATACCAGGCCACTGTACAAGCTACTGCTGGGCTTCTTCTTTTTTTTTGCTTGAGACAGGGTCTGGCTCTGTTGCCCAGGCTGGGGTGCAGTGGCATGATCTTGGGTCACTGCAACCTCTTCCTTCTGGGTTCAAGCCATTCTTCCACCTCAGCCTCCCGAGTAGCTGGGACTACAGGTGTGTACCAGCATACCTAGCTAATTTTTTTTTTTTTTTGTAGAGACAGGGTTTTGCCATGTTGCCCAGGCTGGTCTTGAACTCTTGAGCTCAAGTCATCTGGCTACCTTGGCCTCCCAAAGTGTTGGGATGACAGGTGTGAGCTACTGCACCCAGCATGGGCTTCTAATAGGACCCCCTATGTCATAAAGATGAGATCACACAACAGACAAAAGAACAACAGAGATGATATTGCAAGACACTCCCCTAGTTATGTGTCTGGTAAAAAAACAAAACACAGAAACAAAACACACTCCCATGAGTTCTTCCTTACATCTGTCTACCACTCTGTCTTTTCCTTTTTTCTGCTTGTACCACTGATATCCTCTCTGCTTAAAAGTGCTGCTTGAAAATAACTTCAAGCTTAAATAATCCCATTTCTTTAGCAGTCAAACTTGAATCATGATATTTTGTTTCCTTCTACTTTCCATCTGCTATAGACTGAATGTTTGCATCCCCTCAAAATTCATATGTTGAAATTATAATCCCCATTGTGCTGGTATTAGGAGATGGGACCAGCCAGGTATGGTGGCTCACACCTGTAGTCCCAGCACTTTGGGAGGCTGAGGCAAGCAGATCACAAGGTCAAGAGATGGAGACCAGCCTGGCCAACACGGTAAAACTCCATCTCTACCAAAAATACAAGAATTAGCCAGATGTGGTGGTGCGCGCCTGTAGTCCCAGCTCCTCGGGAGGCTGAGGCAGGAGAATCGCTTGAACCCAGGAGGTGGAGGTTGCTGTGAGCTGAGATCTCGCTACTGCACTCCAGCCTGGAGACAGAGTGACTCTGTCTCAAAATAAAATAAAATAAAGGAGATGGGACCCATGGGTGTTAATTAGGTCATATTAGGTCTAATGAGGTGGAGTCCTTAGGACGGGATTAGTGCCTTAAAAGGAGAGCCACCAGTCCTTCTGCCTTGTGAAGCTGTAAAGAGAAGACAGCTGTCTACTAGCTAAGAAGAGTGACCTGATCAGACACCAGATCTGCCAGTACCTTGATCTTGGACTTCCCAGCCTCCAGAACAGTGAGAAACAAATTTCTATTGTTAAGCACCCCCACCCCCAGTCTATGGTATCATGTTATAATAGCTGAGCTAAGACACCATCTTTACAACTCTCTTATAATGCTAGTTACTTATCCAGTCCTTCCTAGGGGTCAGGCCTTTTACTTTCATTATCTGTAAGCCTCAAAACAACCTCTTATAGGAAATTGACACTCAGCCAGATTTCATTACTTGCCTGGAACACATGGCTAGAAAGTAGCAGAGTCAGGCTTTGACCCTTCAGTCTGCCCAAATTCTGCAAAGTGGACCCCTTCCCCCACACAATATGTCTCCCAGCCCCCTAACTGTGAGTTATTTCCCACTCTGCTCTTGCCCTTGCCGCGGAACCAGTGAATTTCAATCAGGAGACTGCGTCCTTTGGTTTCCTCTCTATTAATAAATGTTTGATTGATTCTAAATGAGCTGTCACTATGCCTTAGTGTGGGAATTACGAGCAGCTCCACAAGCAGATTGTAAGGTGACAGCCACGTGACCCAAGCTGTTACTGTGACAGCAGCTGTGGAGGAAGAGTATTTAATTATGGCGTTGGGAAGAAGGGGACCAATGGGTCCAAGGGAAAGGCCTGGTTGCTCCTGGCCTTATCAACCCTTCAGGATTAAGAAACTGGTCCTTGTTCTGTCTTTTCATATCCTTTTGATTTTTAAAATAGAAATGTAAGTCAAAGTTCATTATTGCATTTAAAATCTGCACTAGTTTTGTTCTCTGGTTCTCTTGGGCAATAGGAGTGATAAAGTGTGACCTATCATCTTTGAAACTCCTGCCTGAGGAGCTTGACTCAGATCTGCAAGAATAAAAGGTTTAAACAGTTCTGTTTTTTTTCCCTGAGCCCAGGAGTTCGAGGCTGCAGTGAGCCATGGTTACACCACTGTACTCCAGCCTGGCGACAGAGTGAAACCCCCTTTTCAAATAGAGATATACACACATATATAAAAAAGATGCCCCATCCGCAGGCGAGCACAGCCCTGTGCAAAGGGCAAGATTCTGAGTGAAGCAGCAGGCTGGACCTCAGCTCCACTCAGCCCCTAGGTTGGGTGCCCCCATAACCACAGAGTCCATCTCCCATAACCAGACACAGCAAAGCTATCTAATGCTAGGCACATTTTAATCAGTTAGGATTCGTTAACTGTTATTAGTATTACTGTATGTCCACCAAGTCCTGAATAAACAGAGACACCAAAAGGAATTAAGGCTTCGTATCATTATCAATGAAGGGATGTTGTTGCCTCCTCGGCTTGTATTCGGTTTCCGAGAGAATCCTGGCAATGGGTGCTAAGTTTCTTAAGTCTGGTCTAGTAATAAGAGTGAGGGCAGGAGAAAGTGGTACTGATACAAGTGGCTGAGGTCAGGGAACTATCACCGAGATGCTGTATTTCCCAATGTTTGGGTCTGTTGGAGAAGCAAACGTGGGTAGAGGAAAAAGTTTGAGTTCTGGGGACAGAAAAACTGGATTCCAGCCCCAATTCCTGTGACCATGGGCCAGGCCTGTCACTCATCTTAAAAATGTGGGTTACAATCACTTTCCTATATATGTTAGAGGGCTTTGAGGCTTGCACAAGATAATTTCTGAAAAAGTACTGTGAATTCTGTGAGACAATATATATGCGGAAATTGCCATTTCTCTTCTTATGTATTTGCTAGGTTTGCTGAAACAAGGAGGCGAGGTTTTGGACTGTGAGCATCCTAGGGGTAAGGATGTAAGCTTTATCTTTTTTTTTCCAAATTGGACATTGGTATCCTTCTGTGCTATGTGAGCCTGGCAGTGTGCCAAGCACTCTTGCCTGACACCTGCTGGTCATGGATGGAACTGTAGGGTCAGGGTACACGGGGACTGCCTTCCCCAGCCTTCAGCTGATACTTGATGGTCTCTAAGTGTGCATTTTGGAGTGTTCTCTTCCCACCAGTTGGAGGAGATTACCTTTGGATTTCTTGTTTGGCCAGAAAGGTTCACACTTGTTGAAACCTATGACTATTTGTCATACCCAACATCCAGATTGGATGTGAATTCCCAAAATAACCATCTGGCAAACCCACCTGAGCTCTCAAAACTTTTTCTCTGTTCTCCACCATAATCTCCTTATGTATTCACAAGGTTGAGCCATCACCACACATTCCCGCAGGAAAAATAGCGATTCAGTTACAGAAAGAGTGAATTAATAGTCCATTTTCATAAAGTCGGGCTGCGTCCAGCACCGAGACACTAAGAATCTATGACTTCAGCTTTTTCTCCTGAAGCACTTTTCTAAAATGCACAACTGGGCACTGGTCCACTGGGAAACTAAATAAATCAGGAAAACACAGTGGCCTGTGAGATGCTGAGAATTTAGAATCCAAGATAGCTTCAACTTTGATTCGTCCTTTTTCCTAATGGATGTTCTCTTTAGTTTTCATGAATTTGTGAAACACATATTTACGGTTTTTTCTGTACAGCAGGAAAAGTAAGTTTTGTTTTTTTACTTAACAAAATAAAATAAAAGCCTAGAGATGTTGAGCAATTTGCTTAAAGTCTCAAAGGACACATGTCTCAAATACGCTTATCAATAAAATGTGTGGGTCAGTGGGTGAGTTAGAAGTCAGCAAATGCTGAACTTTCTTTTACTGCTTTCAATCTGCTGGAACAAGTAAATGGAATGACGCTGCCTAGTGTTAAGAAAAAACAAATGGACAGGGCACAGTGGATCACATCTGTAATCCCAGCACTTTGGGAGGTTGAAGCAGGAGCATTGCTTGAGCCCAAGAGTTCAAGACCAGCCTGGGCAACATGGCAAAATCTGCCTCTATAAAAAATTTAAAAAATTCACCAGGTGTGGTGTGCACCACCATACCTATAATCCCAGCTGCTCCAGAGGGTGAGGCTGGAGGATTGCTTGAGCCCAGGAGGTCGGGGCTGCAGTGGGCTGTTTTTGCACCACTGTGCTCCAGCTTGGGCTACAGAGTGAGATGCTGTCTTAAACAAACAAACAAGAAAAAAGCAACTTATTCTAAGACCCGGATCTAGCATTCTCTCATGAGGTGGAAGTAGCTCCTGAGACAGTCAAGTATGATTAGAGATGCTGATTTAAGCTTTAGTTTTGCAATAGAAGAAATATTAACCATCTTTCTTAGTTTCAAAAGAAATTCTCTCATAAAATAGAAGAGTTGCAACTGAATCCTCATGTAGAATTTTCAGGTGTATATAGGAATGTGATGATGACATTGCTCTTCTTCACAAGAGTCTTGGTATGGAAAGCAATGAAGTGGGAACAAGAGTTAAGTCAGAAGGAAACTGGGAGAAAACCTTGAAACAAGCGGTTTGGTAGCCTGTAACTTCTGCCACTTGGAAAAAATCTGCCTTTCACTTTACTCTTCTCATTTGAACTTCATTGTATGGACAGCACACAGTGCACTCGTTCAGCACCTGCTGCACCCAGAACAGGCTTTAACATGAGCTGGAATGACTCAGAGAAGCCTCCCTGGTGTACCCCACCTGGCTCTGGGCACTCCAATTTCACACGTTCCCACGGAAGGCACTGTGCTCACAAAGGGCCTGAGCTTGGTCCAGCACTGGAACTGTGTTATAGGAAAGATTGCTGGGCCTTGGGTATTTCATAAAAACTAAACATTCTTTGCGTTAGTTTCTGGATCAGCAGTTCTCAACTGAGGGCAATTTGGCCCGCTAGAGGACATCTGGCAATGTCTGGAGACATTTTTGGTGTTACAATTAAGGGTGCTACTGGCACCTACTGGTATCTATCTAGTGAGTAGAGGCTGTGGAGGCTGCTAAACAACCTTTCTTTCAAAGAACAGCCCCCCCACAACAAGAATGATTTGGCCCAAGATGTTAATAGTGCCATGTTTGGGAAACCCTGCTCTGGATCAATTCAGTTTTTAAAAAATTTATAGAGACAAGATCCTGCTATGCATCCCAGGCTGGTCTTGAACTCGTGGCCCCAGATAATCTTCCCTCCTTGGCTTCGCACAGTGCTAGGATTACAGACATGAACTACAGCATCTGGCCCAATTCTTTTCTAAAGCAAGCAAAGTATAGTAGGATTATACGGAAGCTTGGACCACACTGCTTTTAACCTTATGAAAGAGGATCTGCCAAACTGTATCATAATAATACTGCCATGTAACTACCAACCACACAACCTAGGCAACACATAACAATAAACTTTTGCTCATGAGTCCAGAGTCAGCTGGGCAGTTCCACTAAACTGGGCCAGGCTTGGCTAACCCTGAAGGAGCTCACTTAGGTCTCTGCAGTCATGTGGTAGTGTGGCCTGAGAACTGGCTGCTATAATATGAGTTGACTCAATGGTGGCTGGGCTGTTGGCCGACATGGCAAGGATGACTGGATCATGTGGCCTGTCATCATCCAACAGGCTCACCCAGATTTTTGACATGTCTGTGGTGACATGCAAGAGAAAGAAAGTAGAAACATGAGAGGCCTCTGGAGGCCTGGGCTTGGAACTGGCATGATATCACTTCCACTGTACTCCATTGGATAAAGGAAGTTGCGAGATTCAAGGCCTGGAGGAATTAACTGTATCTTTTCAGTTTAACAGTATCTTTCTTTGAGAAGAGCTGCAAAGTCAATTGCAACGGGCAAGGATACAGGGAGGAGTGAAGAATTTTGGAAATGTTTGCAGTCAATCTACCATACCCTTCTTCTCCAATCCTAACTTACACTGACGCTTCAAGATTCACTCGACCATTACCTCCTCCAGGACTCTTGGTCTAACCTCCACTCTCCTTCTATTGACTTCCAAGCTGATGTCTCTCATAGCACCCCTCACACTGTCACAATCATGGGCACAGCCATTGGTCTGCCCCCACTAGACTCCATGCCATCCTGAGGGCAGGGTCCATGAATGCATGAATAAGTGAATATGTGTCCTTAATGTTTTATAAATCTGGCTGTAGAGCAGAATGGGCTTGGATCCTAGAGGGAGAATGCCTCCGTTCAAATCCGACTTTTGCCTCTTACTAGGACAAACCAACCAAGTAAATAAATAATCTCTCTCTTCCTCTGTACAATTGGAAGAATAATTGTCCATATTCCAGAGGCTTAGAGGGGTGATTGGCACATAGGAATCCTGTGTCCTGGTAGCATCTGTTACTATGAACGCCTCTTTCTCCATTTCAATCTGGCACCTGGTTTGTAGAGACCTGTGACTTCATTCATTAATCCATGCATTGAACAAGTATATGTAGAGTCCTTATTCACTAGACACAGCCCTCCTTGCTTCTCACACAGTAAGAGAATCGCACATGTCACCCACCGACTGACTCCTCAGCGTTTGAAGTCATTTTTGTCTATGGCAGGTTTTGCATTCTGTTCAGTCATTAGAAGAGATTATTGTTTCCTTCTGTAGAGGCGACACTGCCAGGGAGTCACCATGTTCCCAGAGAGAGGAGTCCTATGCATCTTTCCCTTCCAGGCCTGACTCATCAGGGAGACGCTGCCTCGGCTGTGAATTCCTATAGATCACAGAGACAATGAAGAGAACTGTGTAAGAAGGAGATTTTAGCAAGCTCAAGAACTGAATTCGGTGTGTTGCTGTAACATTTTGGGAACTGTTAAAATAAGACACATGTACGATTTCAGACAGATTTTTAAATGGCAGCATAAAATAGCTGCCTCTGCCGTAGACTGGTTTTTGTGGGTTTTATAACCAGAAAAAATTAGAAGATGGTTCATGAATAATACACTGACTCAGTTCTGGGAGTTGCAATGCCCCTCACAGTGTGACTGTGTCTACTGCTTTTAATATCCTGCAAATTGACCGGGTGTCTCTCACTTAGCAGGTCTCAGCAGAAATGGAATCTGGCAGGGGGGTGGCATCACCAGCTTCTTCCAGGTTCCAAGTTCCAAGTCAGATGACTCTTGCTTGGCCTTAAAATTGTTCTCTTTCTTAGAGGTTTCAGGTTAGAATTGACTCGTCCGAAACACTTGCAGGAGACTGTAGGTGTCTGGTGCAAGCTGGGTTGCACAAGTAGAAATTTGGAAAAACTCAGCCTAAAGTGGATTTGCATTTCAATGGCCCATCTCAGGGAATTTACTGTAACGTTATTGCTGCCAAACCCCTGTGTCTATATTAATTTTTTAAGTCTCTAAAATACTTTTGTATTACACAATCAGAAGAATATAATTTAGCATTGATTATACTGGCTTTGAAAGTATATTTGAACATTTCCATGTGAGTTAGTCTTGCTTTCAAAATAGGGATTTTGATTTTCGAATACAAGCCTACGTCTTAGGTTTATATCATTTCCACCACAATCCCTAGCACCAAGCTGGACAGATATCACTTGATTCCTACCTGTCAGTTGTTAACAAACAGGGAGCTCACAAACTCGTTTAGTTTAGCTATTATTTTTTGTTTGATTTTGTACCAGTGCAAAGTGATAACAGGCAATATAATTAGAGAGATATGACCCTGGGTCATAATATAAGCAGCCTGGCATGGGATGGTGCCTCTGTATGTTTACGTGGCCTTCCCTAGGAATTTGGGTTTATGCCAGGGCTCAGAGCTCATTTGCTTGGAGTTTTCTTTCCATTACTCATTCCCTAAGACCTGCTCTTACTTCAGGGTACAATTCTAGTTCCATCTTCCCTATGAAATCTTCCTGACGTGGCTCTTCTAAGAGCCTCCCTCTCCTGAGCACATCCAGCACCTACCCTCAGCGTGCTTTATTCGGTGGCTAATACCTACACTCAGTGTTTTTGTTCCTTAGGCATCTGTCTTCCTGGTCACTTAAGTTGTGGATCTTTTTTGAGCAGGCTCTTAGTTAATACGGCTTTGTAGCCTCCCGGCGCCCTGTACAGAGTAGGTGATAAACACGCACTTGTGGGCCAGTAAGATTGATGCTACGAGAGAGTGGTTTACCATGGGCACTTTCCTGAAAGGACTAGGCCAGTCTTAAGGCCACACTGCTCTTGCCCAAATCTCCATTTAGCATGGATTGCAGATATCTCTTTAGTCTTTATCCTCATATCCTTTATCCTCATTTAAGATGGTGCAAGCCTCCAAACCTTGACTCTTTCCCTGCATCCTCTCCAAAAGACTTTGTTTGTTTGTTTAGCATCTGTTTGCATTTTCCTTAGCTGTTGTTCTGAATTTGTTCAATTGCAGGAGACAGACTGCAGCAAGAACAGTATTAGACACATCTAGTAGTGTCATGTTTCTTTTTTTTTTTCTTTTTGCATGTTGATATTATGTACTGTGAATTTTGCTGTGATTTACCATGTTTCTTAACAGATAATTATTCAGGACCTATGCTGTACATTGCACTCACTGAGTAACACCACTGGCAATTTATGACTTCTAGGAGCTTTCAGTCCAGTTGGAGAAATCCTAACATACATGCAAAATACATACATGATTCCAGACACTATGAATGGTACTTAAATGTCAGTCAGTGCTACAAATTCCAAGGAGGGAAATGTCTCTAAAGAGTTGGGGAAAGTTTAAGAAGAAAAAAGAGCTATTTTGGGCCTGAAGCATCAGTAGAATTTGTAGAGGTACAAAGGAGCAGGGAAGAGGCACCAGAGCAGGGGACCGTCTGGAGCCGGGGAGACTTGAAGCCTCAGGGTCACAGGTAACCTGACACTTCCTGTTATGTCCATGGACAATCTATGCAAATGTCTGGTGCACAAGAGGTGAAAAATAATTACTTGTTTATTTTATAGAAACTGTCAAAAGTGGTCAAAACCTGGGGCGAGGACAGTCTAGTGTGGATTTAGAGGGAGTGACAGAATATGTGCTGAACTGTCAGGTTCCGCTCACCTGCAACTGTGGGTGGATTAGTCCTGGACTTGGGAGGATTCAATGTCTGGATAAAGATTTGTGCTTCAAGCAATAGACTGGGATGCAGAGTGCAGCACCCATGATGTTCTTGCAGCTTTTGGAAGTTTCTAATTTAGAAAGTACACACGCTGAGGCACCGGAAGGAGTGGGTGGCAGGAGAGGATCGAGTCTCCACTCATTATATTCATGTGGTGAGGTTTTTGTCTTCAACGATTTAGGAAATACTTATGTAAAAGTAAGACTTCTGAAATAAGAACATCTTGAAATACTGAAATATAAATCTAAAAGGATCTGAATCAGGAATACGAAATTTAAAATACTGAAAATTCACAAGAACACTGCCTCCTCCTCTTCTGCAGTGTTCAGAGTCAGCAATACCGAGCAGTTTTCCTGCCCTGATCCATTCAACTATTTGATATTCCAGAAACCCCGCATGATAGTAATTCTGCAATTTTGCCAAGTCGGAAATCAATTATGGGCAAAAGTACTGATTAACCGCTGAAGTTTTGTCTGGCTCATCAGCTCTTAAGTAAATAATGCATTTTCTACATGCAGCTGTTGTTCAGGGTGGCTGGGGAGGGGTGTTTGTGGAGGGACATGCCGGAGGTTCTCTGTTCTTGTTCTCAGAGCTACACTTAATAAATGTCATCATTTTCTCGCACGGAAGTGAATGGATAATAAGGCATTTTGGTGAAGGGAGGCAGGGTGGGTGGTGGTGAGAAAAAGAACAGAGAGAAGCATTTTACAAATTGTATGCATTCTACTATTTTAATTTATTATCATTAATCCTAAACAATATCTCAGAACTATGTTTGTAGATCAGAGGAAAATAACTATCTTACTTTAACTTCATTCAAGTTAGAAAAAAGTAACCGACTGGCCCAAACAGCATGAAAGATCATGAGGCAAAACATAGAAAAAATATACCCTGTCATCAAAAGGTGCATTTGAGTTGAAGTCTCTGGTGAAAAACGGTTAATTAGCATGAAGAATCTAGCAGGGTTATCAAGGCTTTTCACAGCCAGTTGGTTCAGCTGTCTCAGATGTTTCTACCGCCAAGAAGCTGCTATGATTCCCAGCTTGGTCCCCTTTGTAGAAGGCCAAGTCTTCTTCACCTGGGAATAAATAAAACTGAATGGATGTTTACCCCCCTTGTAATACTGTTGTATGACACTTAACATACTTTGAAAAGACCAGGGAAATGACCCTATCAAAGAATAACAGATATATCCACGTGAAACATATCACTGTCTTTTAAAACCAACCCAAATGCCCGTCAATGATAGACTGGATAAAGAAAATGTGGCACATATACGCCACGGAATACTATGCAGCCATAAAAAAGGATGAGTTCATGTCATTTGCAGGGACATGGATAAAGCTGGAAACCATCATTCTCAGCAAACTGACACAAGAACAGAAAACCAAACACTGCATGTTCTCACTCATAAGTGGGTGTTGAACAATGAGAACACATGGACACAGGAAGGGGAACATCACACACTGGGGCCTGTCGGGGAGTGGGGGACTAGGGGAGGGATAGCAGGGGGTGGGGGCATAGGGGAGGGATAGCATTAGGAGAAATACCTAATGTAGATGGGTGATGGATGCAGCAAACCACCACCAGGGCACGTGTGTACCTATGTAACAAACCTGCATGCTCTGCACATGTACCCCAGAACTTAAAGTATTATAATGATAGCTGGGCATGGTGGCTCACGCCTGTAATCCCAGCACTTTAAAAGTCCAAGGTGGGCGGATCACGAGGTCAAGAGATCGAGACCATCCTGGCCAACATGGTGAAACCCTGTCTTTACTAAAAATACAAAAAATTAGCTGGGCGTGGTGGCGGGTGGCTGTAGTTCCAGCTACCAGGGAGGCTGAGGCAGGAGAATCGCTTGAACCCAGGAGGTAGAGGTTGCAGTAGGTTGCAGTAAGCCAAGATTGTGCCACTGCACTCCAGCCTGGTGACAGAGCAAGACTCCGCCTCAAAATAAAATTAAAACTAAAATTTAAAAAAGTATAATAATAATAAAAAGAAACGTATCAGTATCTTAACTCTTCAATATAGTTTGTGTCACTCCAAGAGATTCTGAGATGACTCTGTACATCCAGTTTTATCTTGGATGGACTTGGGTATGGATTATCGTAAACAAGATTTGAAAACAAGACTTGATATCTTTCATTAAAGCCACAGTCTCAGTTAGCTGGATTTATTAAGGGTCATTGTGCGTCCAGCCTGTGCTGAGTACGGAAGACAAATAGTACACAATCCCTCCTCTTAAGGAATCGTAGTGAGCCATCAGATGGACACACGGAAGTAAATGCAATCTCGAGGCAGCTTGTGTTTGTTGTGGCACCACGGCACTAAATGAGCGGTACTGTCAGTGTCATCGGGTTCTAAGTAGGAGGATCTGGAGTGTCTCAGGCACAGTAAGGATGTCAATTTGCCTGGAATTGAGGCTTTTCCTAGAGGAGAAAAAGGGGATAACATTGGTGAGGTGGTTTGCAGCTGAATGTGGAGGACATTAATAGCCAGTCTAACTTTAGCTCTGCAGGTAACTAAAACCCAGAAAGACTTTGAGCTGCAGCATCAAATTTGCCTCTGATTTGGGAAGATAAGCTTGGTAGCAGTGTGTAGGGCGAGTTAGTCAGAGACAACAAAGCCATCAGAATCACTTAGACGGCACCTGGCAGACAATACACCAGGACAGGAGCAGAAAGAGACCTGTGAGAGGGACCGTGAAGAAAAGAGTGAATCTTCGTGACAGGCTTCCTTCCCTTTAAACTGTGGTTACCATAATTATTAGTATGTCTATCTTACTACTCTGATTAATTTACGAATTTCTTGTAGGTAATTATTTGTTTGCATAGAGGAGGTTCTGTTGATTGAATTAAATTGTGTGTAACGTACTACATTGAAGTTAGATGTTTTTCCACGCTATTGCTAATAATGTAAATCAGTTTAATTGTTATCCAAGACCTACCAACTACATGAGTGTTTGTTGGATACTGAGATTACTTTATGCAAAAGGTATGTTTCCTGACAATGCATTACTTTGAAGAGAAACTTCACATAAACAAATACACACACAAACCCAGAAAACAAAACGGAACAAAAAAACCCCTCAGAATCAAAATGCTTCCTGTTTGACTAATAAAACAGAAAGGAAACACTTAAGGAATGAAACACGTGCATTTTGAGGCAGAAATCTGAAAGCTGTGAGGCGTGTTAATCCCGGCCATTTAAGCCTTTCATCACATTTGTTTTTCCACTTTTTTGATTCATCATTTTAAAAGCCTGCAGCCTGGGGATTTCTGATCTGTAAAAGAAATCTTTTAACAAACACCCCTAACCCTCTCTTATGCGAATACCTCTTCCCCTCGGAGTGCAAAAATAGATATGACTTGCTGTTCTAAATAATGTATAATGTTCTCTTTGAGGCAGGACCTCTCGTTGCTACTTCAGCTTAAACACTGGCTGGGCTTTCTGAGACTGGGCTCTTCCAAGAGCTATCGGTTTCCTGGGGCACCGGGGCAACCTCATAGCCACCTCTGATACCAACTGTGGCTATGAAGCTTCCCGATACAGCTTGCTTTTTCACTTTCTTTTAAAAACTGCTTATTTTTGGCTGGGCATGGTGGCTCATGCCTGTAATCCCAGCACTTTGGGAGGCCGAAGTGGGTGCATCAACTGAGGTCAGGGGTTCGAGACCAGTCTGGCCAACATCGTGAAACCCTGTCTCTACTAAAAATACAAAAATTAGCTGGACGTGGTGGCATGCACCTGTAATCCCAGCTACTCAGGAGACTGAGGCATGAGAATCGCTTGAACCTGGGAGGTGGAGGTTGTGGTGAGCCGAGATTGCGCCACTGCACTCCAGCCTGGGAGACGGGGCCAGACTCCATCTCAAACAACAACAACAACAACAACAACAACAACATCTGCTTATTTTTATTCTTTTTTGTTCATTTCAGTTCACTGTCTTTTTATATGGGAGATAGAATGAATACTCAGCATGGACTTTGAAGCTGGATCAAATTCCATTTCTAACACTTTGTTAGCTGGATGACTTCAGTCAAACGACCTCCGGCAGTCTTTGTTTTCTCATTTGAAAATGGGAATAATGATACTGAATTGCAGAATTCGTGTAGATGAAATAAGAGGAGATAATAAATGTAAAGCATAGGGTAGTGTTAATAAACGTTAGTTTCTTATTTGGTAGATATTTGTTTCTCAGCATTCTAGTACATAAGGGTAATGCAATCAATAGACAGGCCAATCCCGCTGTACTGTGTTGTTAATAAACGGTAGTTCTCAAAGTGTGGTCCCTCAACCAGCAGCATCAGGGTCACCAGGAACTTGTTATAAACGCAAATTCTCAGGCCCCCGCTAGTCCTACAGAAGGAAAAACTCCAGGGGAGGGGCCCAGCCCTTTGTGGTTTATCAACCCTCCAAAAATTCTGATGTGCACTGAGATTTGAGAACTCCTGATTCTAGATAGGGGTTAGCACAGGGTGTTTGTGGGTGTGGTAGGGTGTTAATCTAAAGGAGAGTGATTGCATTATTTAGATTTGGTCTTCGGTGTCTGGTTCTATTGTCTGTTCTCTTTCCTTGTCAAGCTAAGTCTTTGGGACCAGGGATGCAGAAGTAAATGAAGTCTGAGTTCGGTGATCTGTTGAGATCTGAGGATTTGAAGTGGTCCTGAATTCCAGCCTCAAACAGCATAGCTCTGGCGTTTTTATAATAGACTTCTTTGTATTTGGGGGCCTCTGGCTTTGGGAGTGGGATGGGAGGGCTAAGATGGCAGCAGGACCAGATGGTACCTCTGTCCAGATGGTTTTCTTATTTAGAGACATCTCTACACCTTCCATTTTGGATTTTGTTTTTTGGGACTGGGTGCAGTGGTTTGATCACAGCACACTGCAACCTTGACCTCTTGGACCGAAGCAAGCCTCCTGCTGCCTCAGCTTCCCTGAGCAGCAGGGACCACAGGAATGCACCACCATGCCCAGCTAATTTTTGTATTTTTTTTGTACAGACAGGGTCTTGCTATGCTGCCCAACTGGTCTTGAACTCTTGCCCTCAAATAATCTGCCTGCCTTGGCCTCACAAAGTGCTGGGTTTACAGGCATGGGCCACTACGTCCAGCCGGCACCTTCGATTTTTGACTCTGAAATCAGACTTAAAGTTGTTCTTCCCTGTTTTCTTTTTAATGCAGTTTGTGACTTTAAATGGCTAACAAGGGTTTGGGTTTTGTGTGGGATGAGCCGGGAGGGAGGTCATCAAAGGATTGGCACTAAATGCTGTTGATCTTTTATGAGAGGCTGCTTCTGAAAATAGGTCTCCAGTTCTGAACTTTCAGTATTTTAGTGCACTTTGGGGTCAAAACGATAGCAAAACACACATGAACTAATCAATGGCTGAAAATCTCAGTTTTCGACTGTATTCCAAATAGCTACATTCAGGTGCCACAGCTGCTCCATCTTGGCTGTTTGCTGTTGGTTAGATACCGCCCCCTTGTGGGCAGCAGGTCTCACTGGCTCCTCTCGGAAGCCGGGTCACCTGCAGCTTGATCCGCTCCAATTTCCTTGGGGTCATTGGTTAAATGACCATGCTTTGTCTCTCTTCTTTCTCCTGCCCTGAGCTTCTATCAACATTTGAATTTCCATCAATTTCCACGCTTATTTAGGGAGATACAAATGCTAGAACTATCCAGCTGCAGCTGTGTGGGTGGGGGAGCCATGGCCTCTGGTACCACTGACGGCATTCTGCAAATACATATGCCCCACCCACCCCATCATGAGTTATTTTTTTAAAGTTTAAAATTATGTAAGAAATATATTTATTGTAGAAAAATTAAAAAATTACAGCCACAAGCCTATCATTTACCAAACAGATATTTTGTTATATTATTCTATTAATATGTACCTCTCCCAATATTCCTACTGCCCACTTGTCTCTCTCAGGTTCCACATTAATTCTATTCATTTATTCCAGGAACAAGAAAACAGAGAAGAGATGAGGGGAATGGAGACCAGGCAGTGACAGAAAGTGAACACTTCTTTATTCCTTGGCCTTGCCTCGCCTGGGCTGGCTGCAGTTCCCCTGGAATGAGACAGCACCTTCCTAGATTGCTCAGCCTAGCACCAGCTGTGCCACATAGTGCCTCTTCCTCCTTCTTCCCTGACCTCTTCTTTTTTTCTTTTTCTTTCTTTCTTTTTTCTTTCTCTTTCTTTTGTCCTTCCTTCCTTCCTTCCTTCCTTCCTTCCTTCCTTCCTTCCTTCCTCTTCCTTTCTCTCTCTCTCTTTCTTTTTCTTTTTTTTTTTTTAGATGGAGTTTTGCTCTTGTTGCCCAGGCTGGAGTGCCACGGTAACATCTTGGCTCACTGCAACCTCCACCTCCTGGGTTCAAGCAATTCTCATCCCTCAGCCTCCCTTGGAGCTGGGATTACAGGCACCCGACACCACACCCAGGTAATTTTTGTATGTTTAGTAGAGATGGGGTTTCACCATGTTGGCCAGGCTGGTCTCGAACTCCTGACCTCAGGTGATCCACCCGCTTCGGCCTCCCAAAGTGCTGGGATTACAGATGTGAGCCACTGCACTGGGCCTTTCTCTCTATTTTTGATCCCTCCTTCAGGGTCAAATACTTCCTCCCTTTTTCCTTTAACAATCTTTTTTATTTTCAATGGAAGAGACAGAAAAAGATGGTGTCTAAGTATTATTGTCTGGGCTGAGAACATATTTTCCTGGATCTTGGCTGAGAACTCCTGGCCCAGCCTTTCCTGGGCCTATCCATAATTTTCCTGCTAATTAATAAAGGCTCTTACCTATTAGAGTTATTAACCGTAGGTCTGTCATTAAAGTTAAAAAATTTGTTTAATTTATTCATTCAACACCCTACTCAACACCTTCATGCATTTATTTGACAATCATTCAGCACTTCGGGTGTGTTATCAGGTGCTGTTCTAGATTCTGGAGATTCAGTGATTTACAACAGGACAGATGGGCTTTCTGCTTTTGTGGAGTTTAAGTGAAGAGGAAAGAGAAATGTGAAAGCAAGTAAATGGTTTTAGATTTTGGTGAGTGTTTTTTGTTGTCATTTGTCTTGAGTCAAAGTCTCACTCTGTCACCCAGGCTGGAGTGCAGTGGCTCACTGCAGCCTCGACCTCCTGGGCTCGAGAGGTGCTCCCATCTTAGCCTCCTGAATAGCTGGGACTACAGCCATGGATCATTTTTTACATTTATTTTTTGTAGAGACTGGGTCTCGCTATGTTGGCCTAGCTGGTCTCAAATTCCTGGGCTCAAGTGGTCCTCCTGCCTCAGCCTCCCAAAGTGCTGGGATGACAGGTGTGAACCACGGCACCCTGCAGGTAAGTGCTTTGAAACAAAGTAGGGTGACGGGGGAGGTTGTTTCTGTAGTTGAGGCTGTTGGGAAAGGCTGCTCTGAGTAGGTGGAATCCAAACCAGGACAAGGAATCCACATGTCAACCTGGGAAGAACCTTCAGACAGACGCCAGAGCGAGGGCAAATACCCGGCAGTGTGAGTCAGCCTGCTGCACCAGGATCCAAATGCAGGCTGTTGATGCCTCAGCACAGGGAACAAGAGAGAAGTAATTAGCTGGGCATGGTGGCGGGCGCCTGTAGCCCCAGCTACTCAGGAGGCTGAGGCATGAGAATTGCTTGAACATGGGTGGCGGAGGTTGCAGTGAGCCGAGATCGCGCCTCTGCACTCCAGTCTGGGTGACAGAGTAAGACTCTGTCTCAAAAAAACCCAACAAACAAAAAGAGGGACAGTGGAAGGCAATGGGGTTAGAGAGGTAGTGAGGTTGTGATGAATTCAGTTCTTATCATAGATGAGATTGGAAATGAAGGATTTGATGGGCTTAACAGATGGTCTCATTTACATTATTCAAAGGGCATGCAGGAGGTTCTCTGGCAAAAGGATAATAAGGGAGTCAGAGGGGGCACAACAGACAGACAGTGAGAAAGATTGTGTCAGTCCAGATAAGATGTGATGATGGCTTAGAGGTGGGTGGGAGCCACTGGGGAGGGGAGAAGTCGACGAGCACTAGACACCCCTCGAGGGAAGAGCCCCTGGGACTTGCAGCTGAACTGGATTTTGGGCAGAAAGAAAGAATCAGAAATATTTGCCTTTCAATGTTGTTTATGTTTTGTGTGTGTGTGTGTGTGTGTGTGTGTGTGTGTAAAATTACTAAAATGCTACTTTTTTTTTTTTTTTTTTTTGAGAGAGAGTCTCTCTCTGTCTCCAGGATGGAGTGCAGTGGCATGATCTCTGTTCACTGCAACCTCTGTCTCCTGGGTCCAAGCAGTTCTTCTGCCTCAGCCTCCTAAGTAGCTGGGACTACATGCAGGTGCCACCACACCCGGCTAATTTTTGTATTTTAGTAGAGATGGGGTTTCACCATGTTGGTCAGGCTGGTCTCGAAATCCTGACCTCAGAAGATCTGCCCACCTCGGCCTCCCAAAGTGCTGGGATTATAGGTGTGAGCCACCGTGCCCGGCCTAAAACACTACATTTTAAATGTATTTATTTGTAGCCAAATATTACTATTTTTTGTAGCAAGAACTTGTGCTCTGAATAATTTGGAGGATGTTTCATATGGGCTTTAATGGACCAAATGGCTGCAAACATTTCATCAACCAAACAATTCACCTTCCTTATATCCTCATTTCTTCAAAACAGAGGATAAGAGAAAGAAGATAGAACAATATTTTGACTTAAGTAATCTACTTCAGCACCATAGAAAAGAAAAATAATAAAAAATTGAAAAGAAAGAAATCTACTTTATGTTCAGGCCCAAGTCTCGGTTTTGCAAACTAATGAATCGGTTCCTGTGGAACCCATTGACAACTTGCTCCAGCTTTTAGGAGCATTTTCCTCCTGGTCGCGCTGTTACTCATTACATGCTGAGAAAGAGAGCTCAGCGAAGTCATGACATGAGACATCTGGCAGCAACACTTTTCCGTCACGTTTCCAGCGCCTTCTATGAATTAGAAATTCAAACTTGGACAGCCGCCCGTCTGCCCATCAGGGCTCCCTTTGTTGGACGTCCTCATGCTGTCTCGTTTGAATTTGTGATCGCTCAGGCAGGACGGACGGTAGTGGGGAGATCCCATAAGCACCAGGCTGGAGCAAAAGGCCTCAGCCTATTTCCATATAAACAATGAAGAAGAAAGTAACTAGAATTATAACCGTAGTAGTTATTAGTTATTCATATGTGATTTTAGTTATTCATAGGTGATCTTAATTATTTTACTAATGTCTCTCAGGTCGGAAGTGTGAACCTGGGGTGATTGTGAAATGAACGACACTAAGGCAAGATGCTCTAAGCCAGGCATCCCCAAACTACGGCCTGCGGGCCGCATGCGGCCCCCTGAGGCCATTTATCAGGCCCCCGCCGCACTTCAGGAAGGGGCACCCCTTTCATTGGTGGTCAGTGAGAGGAGCACAGTAAGTGGCGGCCCTCCAACGGTCTGAGGGACAGTGAACTGGCCCCCTGTGTAAAAAGTTTGGGGACACCTGATCTAAGCCCTCTGTCACGCCCGCATAGGGCTGCCTCGGCTGTGCGCAGCGCCAGCGCTGGGAAATCGCTAGCTGTTTAGCCAGCTAGGGAAGGAGACCTCCGAAATGGAGGAGACATCTCCTTCCTGGGGAAGTTAGGAGAAAACTCCGCTCCTCCAAGCTCTTGGGGTAAGGCCTGATGGCTGTCAGGGAGACCCGCAGACATCCAGGGGCTTAACTGTCTCTATGCGACGCTGTGCTTCAGCGGTCACGTTCCATGTCTACTCTCATGCTCTGCTTCTGCACCTGCGTCCTTTTTTCTTAGAAAAGATAATCAGTAATAGTAACATAAATCTTAATGTTTTAGTTCTTTCTTGATAAGCATGGAGAAGGTGCTGATGCACTATGCTCCTTACCTCACTTCCAGTGCCAGAAATTCCTGAGCCCACTGCCACGCCCTGTCTACCCTGCCCCCAGATTTGCAACTCAATTCAAGTGAGAGCGTCCCAGCTTTCAGGGCCACTGCTGGTCTGTGCGATCTGGGTAGCAGTGGACCCCTGGGCCCAAACTCTCTTTTCTCTATCTCTGTGTCTTGTGTCTTTCATTTCTTCAATTTTTCGTCTCCCCACCAGCGGGGATTGGCTCAAAGAACCCTGCAGGGCTGGACCCTACATCGGACTAGGGGAGTGTGTGCGTGGTGTTTGTGCTCTGTGTGTGTGAGCGAGCACATGTATGAAGGAGAGAAAGATGAGAGAGAGGAGAGACAAACAGAAAAGTCTAGAGAGGGAATCAGCGAGACAGGCAGAGGTGGAGACACAGTCTGAGGAGAGACAGGGTGGAAAGCTAGAAAGCTGAGAAGTGAGGGCCGACGGATAGTGTTTTCTCAGCTTCCTCACTCTGCGGCTGGACAAGCTGCTGGGAGGAGATGCTGGGCACTCAGTCATTTTCAGCAATGTCTTTCTTACGTGAGGCTGAGTACTTCTACTTCCTACTTCCTCTGCACTCAGGAGAAATTGGGACTTGTGGCTGAGAAACTAGATGAGGTTTAGAAAGCCTGCAGCAGCAAGGGGGATGAAAGACTTGGATTTTTTTGTTTTATTTTGTTTTTGAAATGGAGTCTCATTCTGTCACCCAGCCTGGAGTGCAGTGGTGCTACCTTGGCTCACTGCAACCTCTGCTTCCTGGGTTAAAGCAATTCTCCTATTTCAGTTTCCCGACTAGCTGGGATTACAGGCGCCCACTACTGTGCCCGGCTAGTTTTTTGTATTTTTAGTAGAGACAGGGTTTCACCATGTTAGCCAGACTACTCTCGAGCTCTTGACCTCGTGATTTGCCCACCTCAGCCTGCCAAAGTGCTGGCATTACAGGCGTAAGCCACCGTGCCTGGCTCAAGACTTGGATTTTTTATTTGGTAGGGTGAATTGTGTCCTCTCAAAAAATATGGGCTTCTAACCCTGGGTACCTGGGAATGAGATCTTGTTTGGAAATAGGATGGTTGCAGATGCTATCAAGTTAATGTAGTCGTTAAAATAGCCCTCACCCTAGATGACCAGTGTCCTTATAAGAAGGGGGAAATTGGGACACAGCCTCCCAGGGAGAGCACCAAGTGACGACAGAGGCAGAAATTGGACTGAGGCAGCTGCAAGCCAGTGAAGGCCCAGGACTGCTGGCCGCCACCCAAAGCCAGGAAGAGGCAAGGCAGGGAAGTCTTCTCCCCTACGGGGTTCACAGGGAGCCTGGCTCTGCTAGAAACTTGATTTTGGACTCCAGCCTCCCATAGTTTCAAGCTGCCCGGTTTCTGTGGCTGCTCTGCTGCAGCAGCCACAGAAAACAAAGACAGGCAGGTAGTAGACCCAGCACATCGTCAGTGAGATGCCACAGCCAGAAAGCTTCACATGAGTTTGAGTTTGCACTGATAGGACTATAGTATCTAAAGTGAGGGAGGAGAAGGTCGTTTTCCACTCTGGGCTGTTTGTAGAGTGCATGCAGATGATTGCATTCATTCCTGAGAAGTATATTTGGCAGGACATGAACAAGCTAGAGACTGTTCAGAAAATACCCAGAGTGGGAGAGGAGTCTGGAACCCTGCCATATTGTCACCTAGACTTTTGCAGTCTGATGCCAAGTTCCCTTGTATTTGTAGCTTTTACTCATAACACTTCCATTTATATATATTCAATCATTCATTCAAATAAAGATAAGCTGTGACCCAGGCTGCCTTTCTTTTTTCATTCCACAGATGATTCATTCCCGTGCCTTCAGTTTCCGTCTCCATCTGAATTTCTCTCTGAAGCTCCAGAATGATTTATCTGCCCACCTTCTCCACTCCAATTAGTGATCACCTAAGTTCAGCTTGGTTAAAATGGAACTCATGATTTACCCCCACCCCCAAGACTTGCTCACCCCTCTGTGCACCCTGCTTCAGCAAAAGGCATCTCTACCCACTTGACTGCCCGAGCCACAACTGTGGGTGTCCTGGAAGCTCCTGGAAGGCTGGACCTGAGCCTGCTCTTTCCCCAGGCTCTGCCCTGGTTCCCAGGACAGGTGGTGCCCACAGTGGACCCTCACTTAAGTGGACAGATGGCCCCTCTTCTGCTTTTGCCTCTATGGAAAAACAACACTTACTTTTTGGTTTGTCTTGAAATAAGGCTACCTAGGGACACCACCAATATTTCCTTATGTAAATGACATGGATTTTCTGCGAATATTTTAAAAGCCTGAAGATTGGGACAGTATAGTAGAACATGTGCTTGCTTTTTTTTTCTTTTATTTTTGAGACAGAGTCTCACTCTGTTGCCCAGGCTGGTGTGCAATGGCATGGTCTCAGCTCACTGCAACCTCTGCCTCCCATGTTCTAAGGGATTCGCCTGCCTCAGCCTCCTAAATAGTTGGGATTACAGGCACACACCACTACACCTGGCTAATTTTGCATTTTTAGTAGAAGCAGGGTTTTACCATGTTGTCCAGGCTGGTCTCGAACTCCTGACCTTGGGAAATCCATCTGCCTCAGCCTCCCAAAGTGTTGGGATTATAGGCATGAGCCACAGTTCCTGGCCCATGTGCTTTCTTAAAATTAAAAAAAAAAATCAAGGCAGAGGTAGTTTGCCCTGTGGTACTGTCAGTGAATTCTTTGAGAAGGGCATCAAATCCCACTGTTCCCAAACAGTTAATTTGAATATTGATCTGACACGGTGGCATTACCTTCCCCTTACAAACCTCTACCGAAAGCTAATGGTACTGAAAAATAGAACGTAAGTACTCAAACTCTTTTTTTTTTTTTGAGACAGGGTTGCACCATGTTGGCCAGGCTGGTCTTGAACTCCTGACCTCAGGTGATCCACCTGCCTCGGCCTCCCAAAGTGCTGGGATTACAGGTGAGAGCCACCGTGCCCTGCCCAGTACTCAGGCTCTTACTTAGGGTTTAAAAATAATACTACCCCACTCCTTCCTTCACTCCCTGCTCTTTACCTCCTTGTGATGAACTGAATGTCTGTGCCCCTCTCACCTAGAATTCATATGTTGAAAGTCCCAATGCCTCATGTGATGATATTTGGAAGAAGGACTTCAGGAGGTGAGTAGGTTTAGTGCAGGTCATGAGGGTGGAGCCTCCATGATGGAATTTGTGTTTTTATAAAAGGAAGAAGGAGACCAGAGCTCTCTTTCTGCCATGTAAGGACAAGGAAAAAGGACACTGCCTGCAAGTCAGGAAGAGAGCTCTCTCTCTAGGAATTGAATCGCCAGCACCTTGCTCTTGGACTTCTCAGCCTCCAGGACTGCGAGAAATAAATTCCTGTTGTGTATAAGCGACTCAGCGTCTGATATTCTGTTACAACAGCATGAATGCACAAAGACACTCCCTTTCCTTCCCTTTCTCCTTCCCTCCCTCTCTTCCTTCCTCCTTTTCCCCCTCTCCTGCTCTCGCTCTGTCTTTCATTCTCTCTCCCCCAGCTGCAGTCTCTTTTCGGACTTCATTACTTCTGGGTAGAAAGAGCTGCAGGGATTCCAGAGGGCTTCTATTTAGGTCATGGCAAGTAGCTCAGGTTTCACAAGCACAGGACAGATGGTAAGCCAGTTTTCCTTCAGAGCAGAGGGCTCGCCCGGCAGAAGGAGGCTGGTTTATTTGTTGGCCAAATTTTTTATAACATCCTGCTTATCTTGGGTGTCTTTTCTTCATTCTAGACTTCTGTGGTTAAAAACATTAAACAAAACAAAACACAAACAAAAAACCCTTGGAGAACTGCTTTGGTCTCTTCCTTTATTTTTTTAGACTTGAAAATATCAACATCTACTTATTTGTTTATTTTTAGAGACAGAGCCTCACTCTGTTGTCCAGGTTGGAGTGTAGTAACGCAATCGTAGCTCACTGTAACCTGGAATTTCCAGGCTCAATTGTCCTGTCCCAGACTCAGGAGGAGCTGGGTCTAAAGGAATGCACCACCAAACCTCAATTTTTTTTTTTTTTTTTGTAGAGATGGGGTCTTGCTGTGTTGTCCAGGCTGGTCTCAAACTTTTGGCCTCAAGCAACCCTCCCACTTTGGCCTCTCAGCGTGCTGGGATCACAGGTGTGAGCCACCATGCTGGGCTGGCTTTGGTCTGTTTCTGCCTATCAATCTGCATTGTCTGTGTGTTGCAAGGGAAAATGGTGATAATTTGTATAATTCGTGAGGTGTGTCTGGGAACGTGAGGATGGAAATGCAGGCCAAGGGCATGTACAGAGCTTTCTGGACAGATGGAATTAAGCTGAGTGGGTGCTTGTTAACGTATTGGAGGCAGAATAGTACCATGAAGGGAACCTGAGGAGTTGCAAATGAAGACTCCTGTTTGAGTTCCAGTTCTGCCACTTAATAGCCACGTGGCTTGGCAAGTGATCTAACCTCTCTTCCTCGGTTATTTCATCTGTTAAATGGAGATATAACTATTTGACTATGTTGTTATGAAGATTAAACGAGTCCCCATATAGGAAAAGTACCAAGTAGCGATGGTCCTAAATATGGAAACCTCACTCTGATGATTCCTGCCCCTTCAAGCTAAATCCTCAATCTGTTTTCATATCTGTCTTTTTCTCCAAACAACTATGTAAGGAGAGAGATTGTTTTTGGGTAGCTTGTGCCTAGCTCAGTGGGAAGCACCTATTAGATGCTCAAGACGGGATCATGGAATGGTTGAGTGTATCAGTGAATGTCCCTGTGGGCGGGATCAAGTCAAGTCTTGGTCCAATAAGCGCCATCCTGCTCGGTTCCTCTCACCTGCTTGTCATGTCCTTTTATCGTTTTGTGTTATCGAAAGGCACTCCCACGCTGTCTTCCTAACCTCTCACTCAATCCACTGGGTAATGTGGATTCCGAGATGTCGTCTCAGGCCTAAGCTCCTCTGAGACCTCATTTTGACTCCCTACCAACTTGCTGAGATAATCACTGTTGCACAGATGTTAGGCGAAACCCTTCAATTAACTGCCTTTCATTCCAAGAGTCAGGACATTTCAGATGGGTGGAGCAGGAGTTCCTGCAGTCGTCATGGCAACAATGGCCAGCTGGAGGCCCTGCATTCTCCTCCTCCAACCCCCACACACCACACTCACACCCTGCACCTATGAGCTCATAATCCATGAGAGTTTCTTTGATAATTTTCAGCCAAAAGTCTAGTGGTAGTGACAATCTTGGAAGTGAATATAGGGATACTAGAATAAAAAGCAGAGATTATGTAACTGGGTAAAACAGGTCCCTTTCATTAGTACAAAATCTGAGGCTGAAACAAGCAGTAAAGCACAGCTTTACTGAGAGACATTTGGCAAAGTGACAGGGACACTGGTGGTTTTGCTCTCCTTAACCCCTTTAAGCTAAAGTCACTGACACCCCATCTCCCACCGGCTGTTTTCTTTGCCTTCCAATGACCTGAAATCTGTATCCAGCTGGAGGTCTACCCACAGACTCAGGCCTGCCTGGGCCAGAACAAGGATCAAAGTCTAAGGGTAGGAGAGGCCAGGCGCGGTGGCTCATGCCTGTAATCCCAGCGCTTTGGTATGCTGAGATGGGCCGATTACTTCAGGTCAGGAGTTTGAGACCAGCCTGGCCAACATGTTGAAATGCCGTCTCTACTACAAATACCACTCCCCCCCCCCCCACACACACACACAAAAGCCGGGTGTGGTGCTGCGTGCCTGTAATCCCAGCTACTCAGGAGGCTAAGGCAGGAGAATCGTTTGAACCCGGGAGGTAGAGGTTGCAGTGAGCTGAGATCACGCCACTGCACTTCAGCCTGAGAGACAGAGAGCCAGACTCTGCCTCAAAAAAAAAAAAAAAAAAAAAAAAAAAGCAAAAACCAAAAAACAAACAAAAAAGACCAGCGAAAGGGCAGGAGAACAGAAATTGGATGTGAGAAATATCTTTAAGAGGTAGAAGGAGCTGAACTTACTAATGGATTGGAAGTAGGGGGTAAGGCGAGAGTGACCAGATTTCTCATTAGGGCAGCAGCGTGCATCGTGGCCTCCATGAAGTTCCCACTAAGATTGGGAACTTATCCACATTTCCACAGGAGAGAAGCAGGCTGGTGAGGGATGGAAGAGGATTTCCACTTTGGACATGCTGAGGTCTCAGCGCAAAACCTGGGCACGAAGCCACCCATCTCAATTCTGCTTTTTCAGGTTGAACTGAAGAGAGTCACCCTCCTAGTCCCTGTCCTGGTTCACAAGAGGAGTCAAACGGAAATGAAGGGGGAAAGGACTTTATTCACCAGAGTCTCATAACGTTGAAAAATCTCTAGTCCTGATGGTGATCCCTATCCATCCAAATCCATAGCGGGGTTAGATTCATCCCTGTGAGCTGCCCGGCGGTGCTGGAAAGAAACAGCCATCATTTGAAAACTAAATTCACCGCAGAGCATCATGTGTAATTCTCCTATTCTCTTCTCCTCTTAGGGCCCATATTAAAACCCTTGCTTGCTTTTTCCCTGTGTTGCATATTTGAGTCTACGAGACCCTGGGTATAGCAGTTGCTATGACCTCTCATTGTTTTTCAGTTGCTCAGGAGGAGAGTTGCTTAGTTCTTTGAGGGGTCCCCTGTGCTTTCTGGAATGAATGTTATTTATTACCTCGTGGCCTGTATTTTAAGTCTGACTGTCCCAAACGCTCTCCAAATTTAGCAAAAATGAATTCTACTATCTTTGTGTGATCCATTTAATTAGGAAAAAGAGATAAAAATTAGTTGGAAAATAATATGGAGTAGTTTCCAAAGATTTCCCACATTGCTGATCTCAGCTTGTCTTCATAAAAGCTCTATGAGGTATAGCAACAGATGGGCCTGTTTTCCTGATGCAAGGCTCAGGAAGGCTGGGCTTGCCTGAGGTCCCCAGGTGGATCAATAGGAACAGAAACAAGCATTTTATGTAGCACCAGGCAGTGTACGAAGCGCTTTCACTGATAGTGTCTTATTGTGAATGGCTATAATGATCATTCCAGCTAGCTTCATTTCATAGATGAAGAAACTGAACGTCAGCAGTGAGTGACTTGCTGGAGACCAGGTAGGGTACATGGCTAGGGTGACACCAATGGTCGTACACAGTTCCATGTGGGCGTTAACCACCGGAAATTAGAGTAGACCCCACAAGGTAAAAGCATCATTCTCAACAAGATGGTCCCCACTTAGTTTTCAGCTGCAAATGGAGTCCCCAGGCACCCACATTTCTGACTGGCTTCAAATCTGGGGGTTCCCACAACCTCTTTCAGGTTTGATAATGTGCTAGAATGACTCACAGAACTCGGGAAAGTGCTATTTTTATGATTATACTTTTATTCTAAAGGATACAAATCAGGACCAACCAAATGAAGAGATGCATTGGGAGGGGTCCAGGTGGGCCTTGAATGCAGAGCTTCTGTGCCTCTGTCTATGGACAGGGGGCATCACCCTCTGGGCACATTGGTGTGTTCACCAATCAAGAAGCTCAGTGAGCTTCAGTATCTAGGGTTTTTATTGGGGTTTCAATGTGTAGTCATAATTGATAACTCCATCTCTAGCTCTCTCCCTCTTCTGGGCTCAGAGCCCCAACCCTCTAATGGCATGGTGAGTCTTTCTGATAACCAGCCTTCATCCTGAGCCATTTCATTATCTCACAGTCCTGGCCTAAGGCAATCCTCCCACCTCAGCCTCTGGAGCAGCTGGGATTACAGATGCCAGCCACAGCATCTGGCCCGAGTCATCTCATTATTATAAACTCAGATGTGATTCAAGGAGCTCATGAATTACAAAGCCACTCCTATCACTTGGAAAAGCCCAAGGGTTTTAGAAGTTCAGCTCTAAACCTTCGATAAAGATGAGACAAATTTTTTATGATACAAGAGTAGCAGAGCCAGGCAGGTCTGTGTGTGCAGAATCCAGCAAAGTATCTTCCCCCTGTGCCCAACAATGTACCCCAAACACCTGGCTCCCACCTGGCTTTCTGACTGTGAGTTTAGGAGAAAGTGAGAAATCGTGATGGCAGACTTGGAGATAGGTGTCAGATAATTCAAAACCACATCCTGTCCTTCCATTTTGCCTTGAAACCAGACCAAACCCACGTCCTATTTCCACATTTCTAAGGTACGAAACCTAAAGCAGGAAGTATGCTGGCAACAAATTGCTGCTCTTCTTCCACCTTCGCAGAAAGCTTGTCATCAGGACAGCCCAGGGCTTCTGAAAACAAGCCATGTGGGAGGTGCTCACACAGACCTTGATTGCAGAGGTCTGCATTGAGCCTTAATCTGCATTTTAAACAAAAACCCTCCATCCCACACAGCCCTCTGCCCTAGAAAGCCATGTCCCAAAACTTGCAAACCAAAATCGAATGGTTGATGAGGAATGATTTCAAAGGAATAAAATCCTGGGCATGCAGGCTACGAAAGGGGAGTATATCCACTTTAATTATTGATGCAAGGCCTTGCAGTGGCGAGCAGGAAAGGTATGTGGCATCTAAATGCCTACCACAGTGCATTGACCCCTCACAATTTTGTGTCTGTGTGTATGTGTGTGTGCTTTGAGATGGAGTCTTGCTCTATCGCCCAGGCTGTGGCTCGATCTCAGCTCACTGCAACCTCCGCCTCCAGGGTTCAAGCCATTCTCCTGCCTCAGTCTCCTCAGTAGTTGAGATTACAGGTACCCACCACTGCGCCCTGCTAATTTTTGTATTTTTAGTAGAGACGGGGCTTCACCATCTTAGCCAGGCTAGTCTCGAACTCCTGACCTCATGATCCACCCGCCTTGGCCTCCCGAAGTGCTGGGATTACAGGGGTGAGCCACTGTACCCGGCCAGACCTCACAATGTTATGAATTATGCCCTACTATCCTACTTTTTATTTTATTTTTTAGACAGGTCTCATTCTATGACCCAGGCTGGAGTGCAGGTGGCACAATTCCAGCTCACTATTGCCTCCACCTCCTTGGCTGAGGTGATCCTCCTGAGTAGCTGAAACCACAGGAGCACACCATCATACCCAGCTAATTTTTGTATTTTTTGTAGAGACAGGGTTTCACCATGTTCGCCAGGCTGATCTTGAACTCTTGGCATCAAGCAATCCACCCACCTTGGCTTCCCAAAGTGCTGGTGTTACTGGAAAGGGGTCACAATGCCGACCCCAAGAGAAGGTTCTTGGATGGATTTCATGCAAGAAGGAATTCCAGGCGAATCCATAGAGTAAAGTGAAAGCAAGTTTTTTAGGTAAGTAAAGGAATAAAGAGTGACTACTCCACAGGGAGAGCAACGGCTGGGGCGGCTCAGCTGTTTGGACTTAATGTTATATGATTATATGCTAAACAAAGGGTGGATTATTCATAAGTTTTCTGGGAAACGGCTGGGCAATTTCCGGAACTGAAGGTTCCTCTTCCTTTTAGACTATATAGAGTAACTTCCTGATGTTGCCACAGCACCTGTAAACTGTCATGGCACTGGTGGGAGTGTCTTTTAGTATGCTAATATATGATAATTAGCATATAATGAGCAGTGAGGACGAGCAGAGGTCACTCTCACGGCCATCTTGGTTTGGGTGCGTTTATGCTGGTTTCTTTACTGCAACCTGTTTTCTTAATATCAGCAAGTTCTTATGACCTGTATTTTGTGCCAACCTCCTCTCTATCCTGTGACTAAGATTGCCTATCCTCCTGGAAATGCAGCCCAGTAGGTCTCAGCCTGATTTTACCCAGCACCTATTCAAGATGGAGTCGCTCTGGTCCAAACACCTGTGACACTGGGACTACCGGCATGAACCACCACACTTAGTTCCTACTTTAATAAATAAAGAAATTTAGGCTCTGAGAGATAAAAAATTTGCCCGAAGATAAGCAGTTAGGAAGAGACAAAGCTCTGATTCAATTCCAGGACCTGCTCTCCAAGCTGCCTCCAGTAGGCGGGAAAAGCTTGGAAAATGTTGCTGTCATTCTTGTTTGCTTGCGTTTTATTAAATATTATTTTGTATGATTATATAATTAAACTGTGATCCTCAGAAAACCTGTAATTTTGAAAGCCCAGGGCAGCAGAACAGAGCTACGGAAAGGCAGGCTTCATTTACGGGCATGCTGCTGGGAGAACACTCTGGGCATTCCTCTCGACGCCTGGTGACCTTGCTTAGCTTGGTCAAAACATGAGGCCGTTGTCAGTTCTGAAACCACTGCTAATTCAGGTGTCTGGTGCAGAACAAATGTGCTATTAATGATAAAAGTCACAATCACATAAAAGCCTTGCTGTGAAATTACAAAAGCAGCACTATTTCTAGCTCCAGTCTCTATTTTACCTCTGTGGATAAACGTGGTGGAAGGGTGGGTGGGAAGGCCGGAGCTCACATTAGCTCGGTGCTAGTGCCACCTAGTGGCCTCCCCGGCGTCGGCGGGTCCCCGGGCACTGACTCCTACCAGGTGGGGTGGGGCTCCCCAGCTCTGCCTTCTTCAGGTCTTCAAGCAGGTTTTTCACAATTAGTGTGGGAAGAGGAGCGAGGTAATCACCTAGTTCATGTAACTGCAAAGTCCCAATAACCATGATGACAAATTTTCAGACTTGACAATTTGTTTGCTGCAACCTCATGCGGGGGGCAGGGTGAGAAAACCCTCACTGTCTCCTCTTTCAGATCCCTGGACCCACTGATAACTGCTCCCATTTATACACATTCGGGAGTCTCTTCTTCCTCGTTTCCCCGAGGCATCCTTCATCGACACTGCAGCCCAGGAGGAAAATGAGAATGTTCAGGACTATCTCAGACTATTTCCTGATTCTATCTCCTTCTCAAGATGTTTCTCAGTCACCCGCCTGGCGGAGGACAGCCAGGCATTTCCTAACACTATTCCTGAACATGACACAGGAGCATCAGCTGCGTGTCATGCCTTGTGTAAGAGTTGTGAATATAACGTTTGTAAGTTACATTTTCTAACTTTGCAATAGGCACAGTTGATTAGGGGAAAAACAGCGTTGTAGAGATGTCATTGCAGTAGGAGACAATAAAGAGAAGGTGGGGAAAGCCAAGAGAGAGGTGTAACAGGGCCAGGTCAGGGTTTGGAATCAGATTTACCTCAGTTTAAATCCTGGCTCTGTCACTTACTTGTACACAGGACTCGGAGAAATTATTGGGCTTCTCTGAGTGGCAGTTTTCTTATCTATAAAATGGACATCATAATGTCTGCCTTGCTGGATTGTAGTAAGAAATAGACTAAGTTGTGGAAATAAACGATGATCAGCCTAATGAGAACAAACAGAACTTGCTATAGCAAGGCAGTTAGCCACCATCACTTGGTTTGCTGGAGTCTCAGAGGCAGGCAGGGGGGTGAAAAAGCCTAGTGAATAAAGGGAAAGGCTTCAGGTCTTCTCTGATTGGAGGCTGTTGGCACTTGGAAGCTGAAGAGGGCCCAGCATCTGGAAGCAGGGCATCTTCTGTGACTGGTTTGAGGAGCGTATTTGGCATTTTCAGATGCTCAGATGGAAGCAAGGGCAAAAACGAGGGAAGCTGACCATGTCCTGGCCGTTCCGGGCTGATTGTTGCTGGAGAGGCTGCAGTTTATTTCCCAGGCTGGTTGCTGCAGGGGCTGCAGGTTGGGGTTTTATTGTCACATATAGCCTGGCCGTTGTCTGTTTGTATAGCCGGTATCTCTTAATGCATTCAAATCTTGTCACATGGTGCATGACATGCACAGATATTCAGTAAGTGATAATCATTATTATTATACTTTTCTGTGATCACATGCGACTCTAAAATTGCAATTGAGCCAGACCTTAGTGAAAGCTTCCTGACAGCTGTTCCCCCTGTATCGGTCAGGGTCAATCAGGAAAACAGAAAACGTGCCCATTATTTTAAGAGATAATTTAGCATGTCTGTAATCCCAGCACTTTGGGAGGCTGAGGCAGGTGGATCGCCTGAAGTCAAGAGGTTGAGACCAACCTGGCCAACATGGTGAAACTCCGTCTCTTACTAAAAATTCAAAAAAATTAGCCAGTCATGGTGGCAGGTGCCTGTAATCCCAGCTACTTGGGAGGTTAAGGCAGGAGAATTGCTTGAACCTGGAAGGTAGAGGATGTAGTGAGCTACAACTGAGCCATTGCACTCCAGCCTGGGTGACAAGAGCAAAACTCTGTCTCAAAAAAAAAAAAAAAAATTAATAGGGAACATTGGTTACAGGGATTGGGGAACTGAAAAGTAAAGGGGGTGGCTAATGCAGTAATACAGAAATAGTTATTGCAGGAAGCAGCTGCCAGCCCTATGGCTGGGGGAACAGAGAGAAGGGTTAAACTCTGAAGCCCAGAGGAGCAGCTTCATAGAGAGTGACCCAGATCTCTGAGGAGGGTGTCGCTGCTCCGGTGGTGCTGCTACCTCTGGAGCCTGGAGCAGGGTCTTGAAGGCTGGGACGCGAACCTCCAACCACCGTGAGGCTGATTCATGAGAGTGGAAGACCCCTGGACACTGGGATAATTTGCTGCTGCCGGATGAAGAGCCATTGTTGCAACAATAGTGTCAGCAACAGCAAGCAACAAGAACGGGACAGTGCATCTCCTGCCTCTAGCGTTCCTGTCTCCTGCTAGTGTCCCTGATGGCTACAACTGGCAAAGGAGGAATAAGCCCCAGGCTCGGCATCACAGAGCAGAGTGTACAAGAGTGGGTTTGGAATGGAAAGGCAAGAAATAGCCTGTTAACCAGCATGCTCTCTTCATCGTTATTTATAGAACCTCAGTTCTGTTCAGGCATAGGTTGGATAGGGCATTAGGGAAACATACACACCCCTTTCCAGGCCCAGGGCTAAATCTTGCTTAGAATATGCTTTTCTTCATGTCCCCGAACCTTTTTCAGAACTGAAAGACAGACTGTTAAAAGTACACAGCCGGCCAGGCATGGTGGTTCAAGCCTGTAATCCCAGCAGTTTGGGAGGCCAAGGTGGGCGGATCATGAGGTCAAGAGATCAAGACCATTCTGGCCAACATGGTGAAACCCTGTCTCTATTAAAAAAATACAAAAATATTAGCTGGGCATGGTGGCATGCGCCTGTAGTCCCAGCTACCCAGGAGGCTGAGGCAGGAGAATTGCTTGAACCCAGGAGGTGGAGGTTGCAGTGAGCCTAGATCACGCCACTGCACTCCAGCCTGGCACCTGACAACAGAGCGAGACTCTGTCTCAAAAAAAAAAAAAAAAAAAGTACACAGCCAGTTAACACCTGCCAGTCTCCATCATTTCCTGCCCACAATCCACTCCTTCCTTCTTCCTGGAGTCTGGAAACACGTGGACCTGGAGGAAACCCGCAAGCCTCTTTTCCACAGGGATTGTGAGGCAGCCTCTGCTTCCTTTCCTCTTTTTTATTTTTTCTACCCAGAGTTAAGAGGCACCTGGAGGACTTTTCAGCCTTTTCCTTAATGGAGCTAGGGGAGAGGGAGGTTGGGGTTGGAGTTCTTCTATTCCACATTAGATCTTTCCATTCTAGATAGACTCTTCCAGGAGATTATAAGGCTGGAGATTTGGCCCATTCCATTTAGAGGAGGAAGGGCTCTGACTATACTTTCACCCAGAGACAACTAGCGTATGCCGGAGATGATATCGGGTATTGGGAAAGCTAAGATGAACCAAACATAGTCTCTTCCCTAGAAGAGTTCACAACCAGTGGAGAGACAGACTCCAATAAATTAATACTACATAGTGTGAACACAAACGTAAGTGCACGGCATCAGGGAATCACTAATGCCTAATTCTGTAACAGTCCCAGACTTCTTCCCAGAGAGGGTGACATTGGACTTGAGCCATGAAGTAGAAGTCTGCCAGGAGGGTGAAGGAATGAGCAAGCCCCCAAGGGAGATGCCAGCCCACGTTGGCTGGCAGGTGCACAAGAGCATCTGCTTTAGGGACCTCTAAGAAAGCATGGGAGGCTGGACACACTGCATCAGTGGGATGGAGTTCTGGGGTGTTGAACCTGCAGGGGTAGAAAGGGGCCAGCTCCTGAAAAGCCTGGGATAACATGCTACAGAGACAGTGGGAAGCTGGGGAGGACTGTGACCCAGCCTGCGGTGTAGACAGCTTGCTCTGGTAACCGAGTGGAGGCTGGATCTGGAAAGGGAGTTGGCAAGGTGCGAGGCAGAGAAGCTGTTGAGAGGTTATGTCCTTGGTGGCTTTAAAGATGTGTGAGAGACTTGCCTGGGCTCCCCCACGCCAAAGAGATTCAAAGCAGATGAATGGAGGGGAAACTTGAGCTTTTGTGTGCTGGGTCCTCCCAGCAGATATATGGTGTCTGATTGTAAAGACCACGTTTCAAGGAATGTTGAAGCTTCCAGGAAACTAGTATGGAGAAAAGTGGTGGCAGGTGAGGCAGAGACGCAGAACATGCACATTTTGGGGCATAGTAGATGCCAGTTTGGGTGCCATTCCTGTGGCTCCCAATAACTGGTACAAAGTTTGGGGCTGAGAAATGACACGATCAGAGGCTGTGATTTAGGAAGGTTCGCCTGGGAGCTGTGCGTAGGGTGATTTAGAGCAAGAAGGGTGTCCTGTTGTAAAATTTGTGTGCAGGCTGTGATGGCAAGGATCAGATTCAGCACAGTAACACTGGACATGGGGAGGATGGGTAAGCTTTGGAGCGAGATGGTGGAAGCTGTGGTAGCCGATTTGGGAACTGGGATGAGGGTAGGAGTCAAGATGTTCCCAAGTCTTTTGTTAATGTGAGAGGGAATAGAAACTGGGAAGGCAGGAGAAGGAGCAAGGTTGGGGCCAGCTGTTGGTATCTGAATAATGGCCTTTTTCCATTTGTATCCTCATTGCTGTTGTCCTGTAATGAAGTCAAACAAAGCAATTGTGACAGCAGATGAGGATATTGAAGCCACAGGGAAGCAAACCACACAGAAATAAGGAGTAGAGGTTCTGAGGACAATTTGATTTCTGGTGGTAATTTTCATTGCAACAATCATCATCATAATACCCCACTTATTATATATTTCTGTTTGAAAGTGCTCCATTAGGCTAATTTTAATGAGTATACAGTGAAATTTATCTACTAATTTACTTCTGGTAGTGCTGTAAATTAGTTCAACACTCTTGAAAGCAATATGATAATATGTGGGAAGTCCTACACCTAGGAATTTATCCTAAGAAAATATATATATTTGTAAAACCAAAGCTGAGAGCCCAAAGAAGTTCATTACAATATTATCTATGCTAACAAAGATAGTGAAGATATAAAACTGCAACAGAAGGAAATGGTCTACTAAATTATGCCATGGTGATTCAATGAAATGCTATGAACCTATTAGAATGCAAATTACGAATATACTGACTGGGGAGAAACACGGAAACATATTTGATGTGATAAACAGGCACGGGGGAGAGGAAGACAAAACACTTTGTACACTGTAATGTAACTGTCAAAACCCACATGCATGTGGGTGAAGACTGGAAGATAATTGGAAGAAATAAAAGTGGTTTGAAAAAAAAAAAAAAAAAGGCTGGGCATGGTGGCTCATGCCTGTAATCCCAGAACTTTGGGAGGCCAAGGTGGGTGGATCACCTGAGGTCGGGAGTTCAAGACCAGCCTGACCAACATGGAGAAACCCCATCTCTACTAAAAATACAAAATTAGCCGGGCGTGGTGGTGCATGCCTGTAATCTCAGGTACTCAGGAGGCTGAGGCAGGGGAATTGCTTGAACCTGGGAGTGAGACAGAGGTTGCAGTGAGCCGAGATTGTGCCATTGCACTCCAGCCTGGGCAATAAGAGCAAAACTCTGTCTCAAAAAAAAAAAAAAGTAGTTATGGTAGTGTATGATGTGGACTCAGAATTCTGAGCTCCAGTCCTGTGGTTTGCTAGTCTGTGACCTGGGTGATGTCTTCAGCTTCCCTTAGCTTTGGCTCCTCATCTACAAAATGGGGATAACGAATGAATGCAATTTTTTTTTTTTTTTTGAGACAGAGTTTCACTCTGTTGCCCAGGTTGGAGTGCAGTGGCTAGATCTCTGCTCACTGCAACTTCTGCTTCCCGGGTTCAGGTGATTCTCCTGCCTCAGTCTCCCCAGTAGCTGGGATTACAGGTGCCTGCCACCACGCCTGGATAATTTTTGTACTTTTAGTAGAGACGGGGTTTCACCATGTTGGCCAGGCTGGTCTCGAACTCCTGACCTCAGGTGACCCACCATCCTTGGTCTCCCAAAGTGCTGGTAATACAGGCATGAGCCATCGCACCTGGTCATGAGTGCAATTTTTAAACTTCAAGTAATTGTGAGCATCCAAATCAGGTAATACATATAAAACTCTTGTCTCTCGAAAATGTTCAATAAATGAAACCTATTATGGATAATTTCTGTTTGAAATATATTATAGATAGATTACCTTGTTGTTTTAAAAAAGAAGACTGGGCACGGTGGCTCACACCTGTAATCCCAGCACTTTGGGAGGCTGAGGTGGGTGGATGGTTTGAACCCAGGAGTTCAAGACCAGCCTGGGCAATATGGCAAAACCCTGTCTCCACTAAAAATACAATTAGCTGG
This sequence comes from Saimiri boliviensis, assembly GCF_048565385.1. Classification (NCBI taxonomy): domain Eukaryota; kingdom Metazoa; phylum Chordata; class Mammalia; order Primates; family Cebidae; genus Saimiri; species Saimiri boliviensis. The sequence continues at coordinate 58,838,903 of NC_133454.1, forward strand.
GTGTGCTGGTGCATGCCTATAGTCCCAGCAACTTGGGAGGCTGAGGTGGGAGGATTGCTTGAGCCAGGAGGCTGAGGCTGCAGTGAGTCCTGATTATACCACTGAACTCTAGCCTGGGCAACAGAGTGAGACTCTGTCTCAAAAAAAAAAAAAAAAAAATGCGCAAGTGATGTATTCTCTTTAATGGAGTTAAGTAGATCCAACAGGAAGTTCACAAAATATTAAGAAAGTGTTAGGTGCTGGGTTGTCTGTTTTGTCTCTGTGGTTTTGTATCTGTTTTATCTTTCTGTTTTAACCCAACTTGGCATCTGGACCACCCAGGGAGTGAAATAAATACAATGCTAAAAATTTTTTGTTTTTACTTCACGCCTTCTTCAGCCAGGACTTTGAGCTGCTTTCCTGCCCTCCTATTTGAAGCACAGATTTTAACAATTTGACTTCATCAACTTTCCTTTCCAAGTGGCAGGTGCATCAGGAATCAGCAGACAGCTGCCAGGTGGAAAAGGGAGTGCGCAGGCCATGCAGGGAATGCCCATGAACGGCCAGGGAAGGAGTGGATTTCTGGGCAGGCAAGGAGGTGACACTGGCAGTCACTTCTAGGTGGTCCCCCCGACGCTGTCACTGAACTTGAGACATATGTAATCATGATTTCATCAAAGCCTTGGTAGTTGCTACTGTCTCTGCTCTCTTCTATTTATTCAGCATGTAGGAGGGATGCTCATTGGTGCCTATGAAGATGGTCAGAACAAACATTTGATGTCACGTGATCATCTATTTGTGTCCAACTTCAGAGAAAAGGAAAGCACAGCTGATTCCTCCTCAGTGCCATTGTTTCATCACAAAGGATTTTAAGCTCCTGCCGTGTGGACCCATCTCATCTTCAGCTGTACGTCGCTGACTGCTTTGAGCAGAATCTTGGGATCAATACTCTGCTCTAAACATGACTCAGGGGCTCCATCTGCATCATGAATGAAGAGGCTGCTGTTTTCCAGCCCCTGGTTTCTGGGAGAGCAGGGTGCCAAGTCTGCCCAGGCAGAATCTGACAGAGCTCAAGTTCTTGCTGCTCATGCACATTTCAGAGAGCAGTGAAACTTAAAATGCATCCAGCAATTACGCTTCGAAATATGCTGTTCAGAAATGCCCACTAATGTTCACAGAGATGTCCCTGGAGGGTGTTTCTTTTGTCATTTCTTTAACAACAAAAAGGGTTGGAAATAATCCAAATGTCCATAAATTGAGAGTTGATCAAATGAATTATAGTCCAATAATAAAAGTAAATAGAGTTATCCCCATGCTTATATGGAAAGATGTTCTCGATCCGTAGGTTTTTAAAAAATATTTGCTGTCTCTAATGTTAATGCTTATAGTGAGAAGAGATTTATATTGCTGGTGGTGATGAATTAGTGAAAGGTAGTTAGAAAATTATGCAAAGGAAGAAATAGGAGCATTATTGACACCAAGGAAAACAAATTGCTCAAGAAAAGAAAAGAAGCCAGGGGTGGTGGCTCATGCCTATAATCCCAGCACTTTGGCAGGCTGAGGTGGGCAATCACCTGAGGTCAGGAGTTCGAGACCAGACTGGCTAACATGGCAAAACCCCATCTCTACTAAAAATACAAAAATTAGCTGGCTGTAGTGGCGGGAACCAGTAATCCCTGCTACTCAGGAGACTGAGGCAGGGGAATCACTTGAACCTAGGAGGCAGAGGTTGCAGTGCGCTGAGATTACGCCACTACACTCCAGCCTGGGTGACTGACAGAGTAAGACTCCATCTCAAAAAAGAAAAAAAAAAAAAAGAAATGAAATCATAGTACCCTCCATAGATACCTGAACAATAATTACATAACCATTACGATGTGAGCACTACATTGTAATCTAACTGAGATGATAATTATATTTTTGCTATAGAACAAACAGGAGGAGGCATGTGTTTGAAAATGTATGTGTTGTGTAGGGAGCCATAAAAGAACCAAACACTTCTTTTTTACAGGAGGACATCAAATAGAGAATCACTAAGACTGAAAATCCAGAAACAGCAGTGTAAATAAGTCATCTAGAACTATGGAAACAAATAGCTAAAACAGCATAAAATGAATGGTTTTGGGAGGGGAATTGGAGTAGGGGGGGATGCAGGATGGTGACTGCTCTTTTCCATGACAAACCTTGTATAGCCATTTGACTTAAAAATATTTTTGTTTATTTATTATTATTATTATACTTTAAGTTCTGACACATGTGCAGAAGCTTGTTACATAAATATTCATGTGCCATGGTGGTTTTGTGCACCCATCTACCCGTCACCTACATTAGGCATTTCTCCTAATGCTATCCCTCCTCTTACCCCCAACCCCTCGAAAGGCCCCGGTGTAAGATGTTCCCCTCCCTGTGTCCATATGTTCTCATTGTTCAACTCCCATTTATGAGTGAGAACATGTAGTGTTTGTTTTTCTGTTCCTGCGTTAGTTTGCTGAGAATGATGGTTTCCAGCTTCATCCATGTCCCTGCAAAGGACACGAACTCATCCTTTTTTATGGCTGCAAGCACTTTGACTTTTTAAGCTATAAATACCTGATACAAATTTTTAAAACTTAATTTGAAATATAATTAAATAAAAATATTTAATTACTAAGGCAACCTGCCCTTTTATGTATACTTACATATTAATTTATATATCACTTATCTATAGTTAATCTTTAAGTCTATGTAGAAGAAGCCCTTTAAAATGTGTAAACATGAATATTTACATACATATGTATGTAGCAAGATGGATAAATAGATTGACAGATAATTAGAAATGCATAAGAAAAACAAGGCTGCATACACCTGCGTGCTATAAATAAATAGTCAACAGCTTCGTAGGCGAGGCCTATAGGAGTATGCTTTATTTTCCACAGGATTCATTTCTTTTGTTTGGAATTTATATTATAATAACTTTTGTGATCGGAAAAAAATTAAATTAGTAAAAAAATTGAGATGAGAACACTCATCTCCTCACTGACAGTGCCACTCACTAGAGCCTTTTTATCTATCAGAGATAACGGATGACCCAAGCAATCCCGGATACCTTCCCAGCCTCTTCATGTTCACTGCCCGGGTAGAAAAAGAACACAAGAGGGCACAGTGGTTCACACCTGTAATCCCAGCTATTTGGGAAGCTGAGGCAACAGAATCACTTGAATTTAGGAGGCAGCGGTTGTAGTGAGCTGGGATTGTGCCACTGCACTCCAGTCTGGGTGACAGAGCAAGACTCTGTCTCAAAGAAAAAGAAAAAAAAGAAAGAAAGGAAAGAAAGAAAGAAAGAGAAAGAAGTAAAGAAAGGAAAGAAGAGGGAAGGAAGGAAGAAAGGAAGGAAGGACGGAGGAGAAAGAGGACACAAGAAAAAGAGAGGCATCTTATCCCATTCGCTGCCTCGCCCACCCACATCCTCAGGCCCAGTATACATCCAGGGTGTCACACACAGAGTTCTCTGATTGACCCATTTGGATCAGAGCCTAATTCTGGTTTGACCTCGAGAATAATACTTGTTTCTGTTTTTCATCCCCAGCTCACTCGATAAAACATTTTGAAGGGTATTTCACAAATGTTTTCTGAATTGAGTTGTTCTCATTAAAATGCAAATTGGGGTAAGGGAGGAAGAGACTTGTTAAAGGATAGAAAATTACAGCTGGATAGGAGGAATAAGTTCTAGCACTCTATAGCACTGTGGGATGACTATAGTTAGCCATAATTTACAGTTTCAGATAGCTAGGAGGAGGATATTGAATGTTCCCCACACAAAGAAATGGTCAGTATCTGAGATGATGGATATGCTAATTACCCTGATGTGATCACTGCACGTTATATGTAATGAACCATCACTATGTACGCCAAGAATATGTACAATTATTATGTCAATTAAAAAATAAAATAAAATAAAATAATGCAAAATGGTCTTGGGAATCGTAGCTCATTCAGTCTAGATATAGTTATTTACATCTAAATGCCAATACTTTATAGTTAAAAAATTGTAACAGTAAATTTTACAAAGGGAAAGAGTTGGAACCTGAGGGCTCCAGGACCAACATGAAGGCAGAGGAGGAGCCTTATGGGTGTTTAAGAAAGAAGCTAGATGATGAAAGGTGGGTCAAAAACACACTGAAAATAAATGTCATTTTTTCTAGGACTGTCATTTTTCATATCTTCTAGTAAAGAATAGACTCTCTTAAATGTACAACCTCCTGACTAATTTAAAAACTCTCCAAGTCTGATGAAGCATTTCCAGGCCGCAGTTGTACTTCTATTGAGGCATCGCACAGAATAATACCATTATGATGGCTTTATAACATACAGAATTTCTCGGCTGGCCATGATGGCTCAAGCCTGTAATCTTATCACTTTGGGAGGCTGAGGCAGGTAGATCACTTGAGCCCAGGAGTTTGAGACCAGCCTGGGCAACAAGGCAAAACCCCATCGCTAGTGAAAAATTAGCCAGGCACGGTGGCTTATACCTGTAGTCCTAGCTTCTCAGGAGGTTGTGGTGGGAGGATTGCTTAAGCCAGGAGGCTGAGGTTGCCAAAATTGTGCCACTGTACTCCAGCATGGGTGACAGAGTGAGATCTTCTCTTAAACAAAACACACACACACACACACACACACACACACACACAATTTCTTTTTTTTATTTTTATTTTTATTTTTATTTTTATTTTTTATTTATTATTATTATTTTTTTTTGAGGCGGAGTTTCGCTCTTGTTACCCAGGCTGGAGTGCAATGGCACGATCTCGGCTCACCGCAACCTCCACCTCCTGGGTTCAGGCAATTCTCCTGCCTCCGCCTCCTGAGTAGCTGGGATTACAGGCACGCGCCACCATGCCCAGCTAATTTTTTGTATTTTTAGTAGAGACGGGGTTTCACCATGTTGACCAGGATGGTCTTGATCTCTTGACCTCGTGATCCACCCACCTCGGCCTCCCAAAGTGCTGGGATTACAGGCTTGAGCCACCGCGCCCGGCCACACACACAATTTCTAATCACAGAGGTTCAACAACTACTGTTTGCCAATTGGGTGAGATATTTTTATTTCCAAAAGTATTATATTATTTTGTAACCACCACAGTAATACTTGATCTATGCAAGAATCATCAATGGATGCGAAAATCACTGCGAGAATGATTTTGAGAGAACAGGATATTCACACAATCTCAAAGTATCACATCACAAATCACTTACTAAGTACAAATAGAAAAAGAGACATAAAGTGGGTAAGTCTGGCAGACACTGTCCTAACCAAGTGAGCCAAGTTAACATTACCAATAATGGGACAAGCTTTTGCCTCCTGGTGTGATCCACAAAAAGAACACAATGCCACATATATGGTATTCCTGTCAAAAATGTGTGACCAGTGGGTGTGGTGGCTTATGCTTGTAATCCCAACACTTTGGGAGGCTAAGGAGGTAGACTGCTTGAAGCCAGAAGTTTGAGACCAGGGTGGGCAATACAGTGAGACTCCCATCCCTAAAATTTTTGAAAAAAATTAGCTGGGCTGGGCGTGATGGCTCACGCCTGTAATCCCAGCACTTCGGGATGCCAAGGTGGTGGATCATGAGGTCAGGAGTTTGAGACCAGCCTGGCCAGCATGCTGAACCCTGTCTCTACTAAAGATACAAAAATTAGCCAGCATGGTGCCACGTGTCTGTAGTCCCAGCTACTCAGGAGGCTGAGGCAGGAGAATCACTTGAACTTGGGAGGCAGAGGTTACAGTGAGCTGAGATAGTGTCACTGCATTCCAGCCTGGTAACAGAGCTAGACTGTCTTGAAAAAAAAAATAGCTGGGTGTTGTGGTGCATGCCTATATTCCCCCTATATTCCCAGGTACTGTGGAGACTGAGGCGGGAGGATCACTGGAACTCAGGAGTTTGAGGCTGCAGTGAGATATGATAGCACCACTGCACTACAGCTTGGCTGACAGCAAGACCCTAACTCCAGAAAAAAAAAGTATGACTTGAACGTATTGTGAGAAAACGGCCAAATCCAAATTGAGGCACTTTGCATAAAACAACTAGTTCAAGCCTTACCAAGATGCCAATGTCTGCTGGGCACAGTGACTCACGCTTGTAATTCCAGCACTTTGGGAGGCTAAGGCGGGCAGATGACCTGAGATCAGGAGTTCGAGACAGACCTGGCCAGCATGGAAAAACCCTGTCTCTACTAAAAATACAAAAATTAGCCGGGTGTGGTGGTTCGCACCTGTGGTCCCAGCCACTCCTGAGGTGGGAGAATCGCTTGAACCAGGAGGCAGAGGTTACAGTGAGCCGAGATCCCATCTCTGCACTGCAGCCTGGGAGGCAGAGTGAGAATCTGTCTCAAAAACAAACAAACAAAAAAAAAAACCAAAAAACAAAAAACAAAAAAACCAACCAATCAACCAAACAACCAAACAAACAAAAACCAAAACCAGAACAAAACACCATGTCTGTTTATTTATTTATTTATTTATTTATTTATTTGAGACAAGGTCTTATTCTGTCAGCCAGGCTAAAGTGCATTAGTGAGATCTTGGCTCACTACAACCTCTACCTCCCAGGCTCAAGCAATACCCCCAGCTCAGACTCCCAAATAGCTGAGATCACAGGTTTGAGCCACCATGCCCTGTTAGTTTTTGCATTTTTTATAGAGATGGGGTTTTGCTGCATTGATTGGGCTGGTTTCCCACTCCTGGGCTCAAGTGATCCACCCACCTCGGCCTCCCAAAGTGTTGGGATTACAGGTATAAGCCACCCTGCTCAACCCATGACAGATTTATTAAAAGGCTGAAGAACTTTTCAGAGTAAGAAATACTAAAGAGAGGAGGGTGGATCACCCGAGGTCAGGAGTTCAAGACCAGCCTGGCTAATATGGTGAAACCCCGTCTCTACTAAAAATACAAAAATTAGCTGGGCATGGTGGCAGGTGCCTGTAATCCCAGCTACTCGGGAGGCTGAGGCAGGAGATTCGCCTGACCCCAGAAGGTGGAGGTTGCAGTGAGCCAAGATCCTGCCACCACACTCCCGCCTAGGTGACAGAGCAAGACTCCATCTCAAAAAAAAAAAAAAAAAAAAAAAAAAAGAGAGACATGGCTACTAAATACGATGTGTGATTCTAGACTGGATTCTGCATTTAAAAAGAAAGAAGGCCGGGCGCGGTGGCTCAAGCCTGTAATCCCAGCACTTTGGGAGGCCGAGGCGGGTGGATCACGAGGTCGAGAGATCGAGACCATCCTGGTCAACATGGTGAAACCTCGTCTCTACTAAAAATACAAAAAATTAGCTGGGCATGGTGGCGCGTGCCTGTAATCCCAGCTACTCAGGAGGCTGAGGCAGGAGAATTGCCTGAACCCAGGAGGCAGAAGTTGTGGTGAGCCGAGATCGCGCCATTGCACTCCAGCCTGGGTAACGAGAGCAAAATCTCCGTCTCAAAAAAAAAAAAAAAAAAAAAAAAAAAAAAAAAAAAAAAAAGAAAGAAAGGGAAAAGGTTTTCTTCCATTATTAGGAAAATGGGAGAACTTGAATACAGATTATATTGGATAAGAGCATTCTATCAATGTAAATCTAACGATCATCATTTCAATATGGTTGCATAGGAGACTGCCCTTGGGACTCAGGAGATATTTATTTAAATATTTCTGGGAAAAATGAGTAATATGAATATATTATCCATCATATTTAAAACAATAAAGAAGTTACATAGAGTAAAAAGTGTTAATTCATTCACTGACTTCCATGATGATATAGTGACCGCCTACTATGTGCCAAGTACTGCCATAGGCACTAGGGATACAACTGGGAAACAAACATGATGGCTGCCTCATCAACCTGGCATTTTTCTGGCGAGGAGGAAGAAGTACCTAGCTACAGTGAGTAATGTGGCAGGCTACCCAGATTCCCCATTGAGGACCCCACTTATTCCCTCTGATTTCTGGCTCACATCTCCAGCTTTCTTTAGGAATTACTCTTGGCTTCAAGGGACTGCCTGGCCCAAAGTTACTTCTTCCTCACTGGAGGCAGCCCCATCCGGTGACCAGTCCATACGGAGCTTACAGAAGCCCAAGTCCCCATCCCAGTTGGGGATAACTCTGAAGACCCTTCCCAGCTCCAGGTTCCATGTGGCTCCATTGCAACACAGCAGTTCAGCTTTTCCCTTGCCAGGTTCTGCTTCCCTCACTCCCTCACAGGTGTCTCCCAGAATGTGCCCCAGTAAACCTTCTGCATTCAAATCTCCCTCTTAGAGTTTGTTTCCTGGGGAACTTGACTTCAGATGTTAACCAAACTACTGTGCAACACGGTGAGCATGAAAATACAAACATGGGATGCAAGACGGCCAGGTGGATGCTGTCTGGATAATCTCAGGTGAAGCTCTGGGCACAATCTGGTGACAAGAAACTACATGCCCAGAAACAAAACAAAACAATTTTTGTTCCAGTTATAGTCTAATTGCATGCCTCTTTCCAGCCTCTACAGAGTATTTAGATTGATTTTTTTTGTTTGTTTTTGGAGACAGGGTCTTTAATTTTTTGTTATTTTTTTTTTGAGACTGAGTTTTGTTCTTGTTGTCCAGGCTGGAATGCAATGGCATGATCTCAGCTTACTGCAACCTCCCCCTCCCAGGTTCAAGCGATTCTCCTGCTTCAGCCTCCAGAGTAGCTGGGATTACCGGCATGTGCCACCACACCTGGCTAATTTTGTATTTTTAGTAGAGGCGGGATTTCTCCATGTTGTTCTCAGACTCTCCACCTTGGTTGATCTGCCCGCCTAGGCCTCCCAAAGTGCTGGGATTACAGGTGTAAGCCACTGGCCCCGGCTGATAGGGTTTTTATTGCCTTGTCTGGGAGCATTGGCATGATCACAACTAATTGCAGCGTTGAGCTCCTGGGCTCCAGTGATTCTCCCACCTCAGTCTCCCGAGTAGCTGGAACTATAAGTGTATGCCACCACACAAGGCTAATTTTTTATTTTTTGTGGGGATGGAGTTCTTTTTATGGTACCCAGATGGATCTTGAACTCCTGGACTCAAGCAATCTTTCTACCCCAGTCTCCAAAAGTGCTGGGATTACAGGTGTGAGCTATTGCACCCAGCCTAGATAGAAAATTCTTGGCTAAAGTCATTGGTCTGTCTTTACATTTCATTTAAAATTTTTTTTGCTTGGTTGGAAAGAGAAAGCCAGAGGCAAATTCTCAGATTCCGGCTTAAGTGGGGAAAAAAGGCAAGTTATTTCTTGCTCACCCTCCCTCCCCCAATCTCTCCTCCTCTCACTATTTTTAACTAAGAGGACAAAGCAGGCCAGCCTCAGCAAGAGGTTATTGATCATGGCTCTGGGAAAAGACCACCCACCTACCCTCATTCCATTTATGGCTTTACATCTGAGAAAAGGCAATTATATGAGAGCTGGAAGATGGCTAGTGCTGAATTCTGGCGACGCTCACTCTTTCTGTCTCCATAATGACGATTCCTGGGTCACTAGAGAGAAATTGGAAAGGCACTTGTAGGGAAAGAAGTTGGTCTCATTGTACAACGTCTTTACAATTAAAGACGTTAGCGTGCTTCATTACAATTACGGGCAGAAGCAAACAATGGGGCTAAGAACTGTGTAGTAGTTTGATGCTCCATGTAATAGTCTTGCTAGGTTCACTGCCTCTTGCTAGCCTATTCGCTCAACTTGGTGGTGGGCAACTACTAGATTTGCTGTCTCATCTTGATTCCCAATCCCCTGGTGTACTCTCCTTCAGCACTGATATGGCAATTGTTTTAGATACTGGCAACTACCGTTTCTTTTCTTTCTTTTTAGAAAAGGTCTCGCTCTGGTGACTAGGCTGGAGTACAGTGGTGCAATCACAGCTCACTGCAGCCTCGACCTCTAGAATTCAAGCAATTTTCCGACCTCAACCTCCTGAATAGCTAAAATTGCAGGCACAAGACACTAGGCTAATTTTGGTTTCTTTTTTTTTTGTAGAGATGGGTGTTTCACTACATTGGCCACGCTGGTCTTGAAGTCTTGGGCTCAAGCGATCTACCCGCCTCAGCCTCCCAAGTAGCTGGGACTACAAGTATTCATCACCAAACCTAGCTAATTTTTTTTATTTTTAATTTTAGTAGAGATGGAATCTCGCTTTGTTGCCCAGGTTGGTTTCAAACTCCTGGGCTCCAGTGACCTTCGTTCCTTGGCCTCCCAAAGTTCTAGGATTACAGATATGAGCCACTGGGCCCAGCCTGCCTTTTTGATACGTGCTTGAGGAAAAGGACAAAGGCATTTTAATTCAATGCATTTAGCAAAAATTAAGGCCTCCCCAAAGGCAAAATTAAAATCTATCACCTAAGGTGGGCAATAGCTAGGATTTTCTATTAGATGAGGGTGATAACTTGGGAACAGGAGCATTACCTAGAAGCCAGCCTGGTTTTGTCAGCAACAGATTCAAATTTCCTGGGCAACACATTTGAGTGCTCTTGGAGTCCATTAAAATGTAGCATGAGCAAAGAGTCTCTGAACTTTCTGATCTCACGGATGATACGAGATTAAATGAGATCGTTTTGGAAAGAATAATCCCATGGAAAACAGAGGGCACACTGCACCTCAGTGCACTGTCAGGCAGCACAGACCCCATGTTAGATCCATGGGAGGAGACCTGACCTCTGCCATCCTTCTCAAGGGTGGCATCCAGGCTGGCTCAGTTCATTCTATCAGGATGGCTTTATAGTTGTCCTGGCTGCTCATTTCGGCAGGATAGGAAAATAATGTAATGGGATTGTTAAAAAATGTAGATGTACATGTGACTACAATTATCCTTATTTTGCTTTTTTTTTTTTTTTTTTTAAAAAAAAAAAAAAAAAAGATACAGGGTCTAGCTTTGTTGCCCGGGCTGGGCAGCGTCACAGTCACAACCCACTGCAACCTTGACCTGTGAGGCTCTAGCAGCCCTCCCATCTCAGCATCCTGAGTAGCTGGGACTGCCTAATTTTTTAATTTTTTGTAGAGGCGGGGTCTACCCTGTGTTGCCCAGGCTGGTCCCAGACTTCTGGGTTTATTTGGTACTTTTAAAGGATATTTAGAGTCAGAGGAGAGAGTTATCTTTTTTATAGAGTGGTCTTCTTGTGGGATAAAGGACATAAAGAAAATTTCTGTCTCATTGCACAGTTATGAAGACAAAGAAAGAATATATGTAAAGTGCTCATAGCAGTGCCTGACACCAGGGAACACTTCAGGAGGATCAGCTCTGTGAGAAGCAGATTCCCACAGAATAGGCTCACCCTTAACATCGTGGTCCGAGATAAGATGACATATGGAAGCCCACTTAGCTATGAATATTTAAAGTTCTGAACCGGCAAACAAATTGTTCATTAAATACATCCTATTCTCCTACTTTAACACATAGATCTGTATAATGACCTGGAAGGCTTAGTTTAAAATAAGAATTATTGAACCCCTTGGAGTTTTATGTCAGAACACGGGGTGGAGGTGGGAGCAGTGGCTCACACCTGTAATCCCAGCAATTTGGGCTGTGTAGGGACATGGATGAATCTGGAAACTATCATTCTCAGCAAACTGACACAAGAACAGAAAATCAAACACTGCGTGTTCTCACTCATAGGTGGTTGTTGAACAATGAGAACACAGGGACACACGGAGGGGAGCATCACACACTGGGGTCTGTTGAGAGGGGCCAAGGAAGGGACAGTGTAGGGGGTAGGGAGGTTGGGGAGGGAGACATGGGGAGAAATGCCAGATGTAGGTGACGGGAGTATGGAGGCAGCAAACCACATTGCCTTGTGTGTACCTATGCAACAATCCTGCATGATCTGCACACATACCCCAGAACCTAAAGTACAATAAAAAAAGAAAAAAAAATAGAGACAAGGATCTTAGCATAATAACTGTATTGATAAGGACTTTTTATTGGAAGTGCTAAGAACCCAACTCCAATTGGCTTCAATAACAAAGGAAATTAATAGGCTCTTTACAACTAAAAAGTCCAAGTCCAAGAAGTGCCTAGCTTCAGGTATAGCTGGCTCCAGGGCTGGAGCAAAAAAGACTGCTTCTTCATTTCTTGTGCTTTCCTTTTTTTTTTTTTTGAGACAGAGTCTTGCTCTGTGTCCAGGTGCCAGGCTGGAGTGCAGTGGCACAATCTTGGCTCACTGCAATCTCTGCCTCCTGGGTTCAAGCAATTCTCCTGCCTCAGCCTCCCAAATAGCTGGAACTGCAGGCACACGCCACCATGTCCGGCTAATTTTTGTATTTTTTTAGTAGAGATGGGGTTTCACTATGTTGGCCAGATGGTCTGGATATCTTGACTTCGTGATCCGCCCACCTCGGCTTCCCAAGCTGAGATGACAGGCGTGAGCCACCGCGCCTGGTTGCTTTCCTCTCTTTTAACGTTCTCCTATCAGGTCTTTCCTACTAGGTGGCAAGATAGTCACAGGTTGCTTATAGCCAATCTGCTTAGTTAGAATCTTCAATGGAGGCTGAGTGCAGTGGCTCATGCCTGTAATCCCAGCACTTTGGAAGGCTGAGGCGGGTGGATCACTTGAGGTCAGGAGTTTGAGACCAGCTTGACCAACATGGTGCAACCTGATCTCTACTAAAGATTAAAAAATTAGCAGGGCATAGTGTTGTGTGCCTGTAGTCCCAGCAGCTAGGGAGGGTGAGACAGGAGAATTGCTTGAACCCCGGAGGCGGAGGTTGCAGTGAGCTGAGATAACACCACTGAACTCCAGCCTGGCGACAGAGTGAGACTCCCTCTAAAAAAAAAAAAAAAAAAAAAAGAATCTTTGATAGAGAACAGTAGGGCTTTACCAATAGCTCACACAAGGTGATGCTCACTTACCTGGAGTGGGTCACAGGCATGTCCTTGATAGTAGTTGAGAGATGCAATATTCTCATTGTTTTGGCTGAGGTCACAATCGTACTAAAAACCAAGCTTTTGCTAAAGCCAGTGGGCTAAGACCAGAACACAGTGGACCTGTTTCCTGAAGAAAACCTGCACATTGTGAAAAGATGAAGGTGCAGTAAATGCCACGGTGTGAGCAAAACGACACATGCCCACTGCAGTGACATTTTAAAGGTGTCTTAAGAGGTCAGAAATATTGTGAATAACGACAATAAAACCCAAACACAAAACAGTAAGAGATCTTTAGAAGTCTAACGCATTTTCCAATCCAGAGAATCTGAAAGGCCCCAGTGTGTTTATCACTCAGCACATCCTGACTAAGGGCCTGTGGCTGGGGAGGCACCATGGCGGAGGCTGCTCTACCAAAAGCAGGCACAGAGACCACCACAACCACGCCGCCACCACCCCAGCACGGCAGGGACAGTCGACTTCATGAGGCTCGCTTTTGGCTTCTAGGATGTAGTTGGGGTCTTGGCAGAGAAGACAGAGGAATGGTCAAGACACAGAAGAAGAAGGGGCATAGAGAAGAGAAATAGAGAAAAGAATAGAGAAGGGAAGGATGCCCAAGCATTCATCCATGTCGGACTTACTCAGTTTGTCTAAAAGTAAACCACCAAGGAGAGTTCAGGAATCTTTAGCGGAGGGCTTGGGAGGCTACATAGGTTTGTGATTGTCTAATGGTAAGATTGCTTATTTTTTAGAATTGACATCTAAATCCTTTCCCAAATGTTTCAGGTAGACTGAGAAGTGACTCTGTGTGAAAAGCACTAAGGATTCAGAGGGGAGTGGACGTCTGAGCAGAGCCTTGCAGAATGAATTGAGGGCATGGGCTCATTCCAGGCAGCAAAGCTTCATAGCATGAGCAGTAACTGTGATTTAGTGATACTGTTTGAAAATTCTCTCCAACAAATAACCCCATGGGGGAAAAACTCTCATCTCCCAGCAATGACCAACCTTTGCAACTTAAGGGCGGCGCAGAGCCGAGCTGTAGCAACGCTATTTAATAATTCTTCCCCTTAATTACTAGTAACATTTGTTTATCCCTCCCTCTCTCTTCAAACATTGTACTCTCTCCCTTCCTGTCTGTAAATCTACAACTCCCCCTCCAAGGGAGAAATGGTGCTGCGGGATGGAGGAAGGAAGTTCAGTTTTCAAATCAGGCTGCAGTGGGTTTGCTGCTGGCCTTGCCTCCTAATTCACTTGTAATTTTCTTTCTTTCCCCAAGATGGAGTCTTTCTCTGTCACCCAGGCTGGAGTGCTGTGGTGCGATCTTGGCTCACTGCAACCTCTGTCTCTCGGATTCAAACAATTCTCCTGCCTCAGCCTCCCAAGTAACCGGGATTACAGGCACATGCCACCATGCTAGGCTAATTTTTGTATTTTTAGTAGAGACGGGGTTTCTCCATGTTGGCCAGGCTGGTCTCCAACTCCTGACCTTGTGATTCACCCACCTCGGCCTCCCAAAGTGCTGGGAGTTGCTTGTCATCTTAAGCAAGTGATTTCACTTCTGTGGGTCTTTGTTTTCTTACCTATAAATTGGGATGAATACAACTCCTTGAATTATTGTAATAATGAAATGAGGTGGTGCATGTAAAAAAAAAAAAACTGGCTCTTAAAAAAGGCGTGCAGTATATGTTAGTTTCCGAAGAGGCTCAGAATATGCCACCCCCAAATATACCACTTTTGGAGGGTTATTTTGAGCCAAAGGCAATTGAGAATCAACAGATGCAGCAAGAGCTTCCTGCCCTTCTCTTATCCATCTAAAAGCAGGGCACAAATTTATCTTTGAGAAGGTGGCATAAATTTCCCTAATGATGGTGTCCCCTTTTCCTTGCACCAGCGAGAGGAGAGCGACTCTTATCACAGAGATAGATGGAGAGTCGGCACTGAGAGAAGTCTGCATATAAAACCTTCACTAAAATAACTTATCTTCCATTAGTTCTCCCACATATTCTTAGTCACTTACTCATGATTTCACATCCCTTGGAACTCAGGCTTCCTTTTCTTTGTTTAAACTGGTATATAAGCCCCAGAATCTGACCACTCTTTTCCCTCCCTCCTTTCTCTCTCCTTCCTCCCTCCCTCCCTCCCTTCCTTCTTCTTTTCTCTTTCTTTCTCTTTTTTCTCTCTCCTTCCCTCCCTCCCTCTCCCTTTTTCCTTCCTTCCCTCTCTCCTCTCACCTTTCTCTGTCTCTTGCCTTCTTTCCTTCTCTCCTCCTCCCTCTCTCCTACCTTCCTTCCTCCCTCCCTCCCTTTCTCTTCTCTTCTCCCCTCCCCTCCCCTCCCGTCCCCTCCTCTCCTTTTCTCTTCTCTTTCCTTTCTTTCTGGACTTGAACCCCTGGGCTAAGAGATCCTTTCACTTCAACCTATAGAGTAGCTGGGACTACAGGCATGAGCCATAGAGTCTGGCATTAACTACTTTGAGCTTTGTGTTTTTTTTCTATTAACTCCTATGCATGTAAATATTAGTTAACATTGTGTGCCTTTTCTCCTGTTAATCTATTGTTCAATCTGCAGGCCTCTAGCACTGAACATAAAGGTAGAGGAAAAGTTTTTTTCTCCCAGATGTTTCCATCCCTCCCACATTCCTGAAAAGAAATGAAAAGCAACCTGGGGCAAAAGGGAGCTATCTTTTGCTAGTCTATCACAGAGGGATGCAACTGCAGTTACACTTATTCTCCAGTTTCTTGAGGCTTGGGATATTTCCTGATTGTAAAGGAAGGTTAAAAAAAAAAAAAAGCCCTGGAGCTCATTAGAATAGGTTATCCTCTACAAACACACAGAGGAAATACAGGCATACCCCACTTTGAGCAATCCTATGAATGCAAGACTGAAGTTTGCCAGAAACCAATTAATCAGCCATTAGTTATCTTTTAAACATTTCCTCACTTTTCTAAAAAGGCTTAACAAGAATAGAAAGCCAACTCTTTGTCAGTATTTATATGTAGGTACTGAAGTTGAATGGTGACAGACACTTGAGGCTGAAGTAGAATTAAACTTTAATTAGAAATGAAGACGAAACTGCTCGGAAATGATCAGTTGTCATGGGACTCCCAATCTTAAGTGTGAAAAATGCCATTCTATTTACGTCGAATCAGCTTGCCTGCCTCTAACCCTACACACTCCTGCTGATCTGTCTTCCTCCCATGTCACTCTCTTCCTCTCCAGCTGAAAAATCCTCGTTTCAAATGGGATATACTCCCCTCTCTCATCACAGCTAATCTAACAGTATGGTAAATGACCAGTCTCCCAATTCGGCTCACACTACTCCTGCCAAAAACATTCCTTGCTTTTCTCCACTTATCTAGCATCCAAACCCCGGGTTCAATTCGTTCTTCTAGCCTCTGAATGGCATTTCCAGCAGGTGGCACCCCAAGTGAACTCCTTACTCAAATACTTCAGAAGTGATTTATTTTATGTTTGGGTTAGTACCTGATTTCTCCAACTAAATAATCAATTTATAAAATGCAGACATGTCCATTACGGGCATGCACTTTTATCTTCAGTGACTTGCAAGTTGTGTGTATAAAAGTATATTGTCTGCCAGGAGCAGAGGCTTACGCCTGTTATCCCAGCACTTTGGGAGGCCCAGGTGGGAGGATTGCTTGAGGTCAGGAGTTTGAGACCAGTCCTGGCAACATAGTGAGACCCCCATGTCTACAAAATATAGAAAAAGAAGCTGAGTGTGGCAGTGCACACCTGTCGTTCACGTTCTCGGGAGGATTGCTTGAGCCCAGGAGGTCAAGGCTGCAGAGAGCTGTGATAACACCACTGCACTCTGGCCTGGGTGATAGAGCAAGACCATGTCTCAGAGAAAAAAACAAAACTGTATCATGGATAATAAAAAGTAGATTTATATGCAACTTTATAAGGATTTCATCTATTATAAAACTAAAGGCTCATATGCACTGATGCTTAATTCACCTGAAAACAGAAGAGAAAGGCTGGGATAAGAATATAACTGTGATGAAAATTTGAAGCTAAGGATCTGATCAGTGAGCAGGGTTTTTTGAGGACCTACTGCTACCGTGTGCTTGTCAGTAATCTTTAGCAGCAGCATAATATGTAGCGACCTCATAGCAACGCTGCTTTAAATATAATCTTTCTCTGCAAAGGATTTACTTCCGGCCAGTGTGTTTGGCAAGATGTTTGCTGCCTGCTCTGCTGGCTAACCTAGGAATGAATTCTCTCTCTAACCTGAGTACCCTTTATTCCATGTCTTAGATTTTGGCTGGCATCAGCATTATCTTTCTTGTCATCCTGATAGGGGTGGGGAGAATTACATTTTTCTCTCTTTGGCAAGAAGAGTTGTTTCGTGTTTGGCATACCTGCTGAAAAAGATTTCCCATTTTGGCTTACTACTATCCCTCTGCTTGCCACCCCCTCCATTTCTAGTTTAGATTTTTTTTTTTTAATCCTCACAAGCTCCGCATTAAACCGAATAAACTGACAGTAGTAGGCCAGAGCTATAGCTGCTTTAAATGGGCTACCACAGCACAATCTCCTAAATACAGAACTAAAATACACATGAGAAACTCAGAATAATACAAAGCAAAGACAGATAAGTGCTAAATTCTATGGAATAGACTCTGAAGGAGGAAAGGGGAAACGAGATTCATGACAGCTTAGGAAATAGGAAAAAAGTTCAAAGATGAGTGGACGTAAGAACCTATTCTGAAGATACCCTGGCAAAGCCAGGAAAGGACATATGCATTGCAGCACCATCGGCAATGCTAAAGCTTAGCCTTGCAAAACATCAGGAGGGGATTGGTTGGCTAATCTGGGGCTCATCCACAGAACGGACTACTAAGCAACTCCTGAAAAGAATGCAGACCATTTCTACATCTTGCTTGGAGATGATTTCCAGTAAATATTACGAACTGAAAATTCCAAGTCTCAGAAAAGCGAACACAATGTGCTCTTTTATCTAAGAAAGGGTGGCTCATAGAAATAATTACATCGTTATTTATATTTCAAGTCAAAAGCAATGGAAGGACGAACTTGCAAGTAAACAATTGGTTACGTTTGGGGGGATGGAGGAGGCAGGAACGTAAGCTAGATTTGTCTGAATGTAACTGTATTTTTAACTATTGCCACAAAAGAGATTATTCAAAAAATTTAGTGGCTTAAAATAACGGTGGTAGCACCTCAGATAAATTTTGAGGGTCAGGACTCCAGGAGCTGCTTAGCTGGGTGGTTCTGCCTCAGGGCATTTCATGAGATTGTGGTCAAGACACTGGTCTGAGTTTCAGGCATCTAAAGATTTGAGTGGGCCTAAATAACCCAGTTGCATAGTGGTTCACTCACCTGAGTTGTTTCCTTGTTGGCAGGAGGCCTCAGTTCCTTACCACATGGACCTCTCCCTGTAGGGCTGCTTGAGCATCCTCATGAAATGGCAGCTGACTGCTTCTATAACAAGTTATCCAAAAAGACTAGGGAAAGCTGAAATGCCTTTTATGACCTAGTCTTGGAAGTCACATACTGTCACTTGCATCTTATTTATTAGAAGCCAGATAGTGAGCATGGGTGGCTCATGTCTGTAATCCCAGCACTCTGGGAGGCTGAGGCAGGAGGATTGTGTAAGCCTGGGAGTTCAAGACCATCTTGGGCAACATGGCAAGACCTTGTGTCTATTTAAAAAAAGAAAATAGCTGGGCGCAGTGGTTCAAGCCTGTAATCCCAGCACTTTGGGAGGCCAAGGCGGGTGGATCATGAGGTCGAGCGGATCGAGACCATCCTGGTCAACATGGTGAAACCCCGTCTCTACTAAAAATACAAAAAATTAGCTGGGCATGGTGGCACGTGCCTGTAATCCCAGCTACTCAGGAGGCTGAGGCAGGAGAATTGCCTGAACCCAGGAGGCAGCGGTTTCGGTGAGCTGAGATTGCGCCATTGCACTCCAGCCTGGGTAACAAGAGCTAAAACTCCGTCTAAAAAAAAAAAAAAGAAAAAAAGAAAATAAAACCAAAAAGATACCGAGTTCAGCACACACTCAAAGGGAGGGGAATCAGGCTTCATCTTTTTAAGGGTGTGTTAAATAATTTGTGGACATATTTTATACCCCTATAAAACCTAATTTTATGTATTTGAGTTTGTAATCAAACTCATGATTTGCGCAATGATAAAAACAAGTTAAATAAAATTGAACAAGAAACTGCAGTCCCTAAACAGTGAAAGCCCCAAAATGAAAGCAATAAATCTAAGCATATCTCAAGTTGACCACTGAAATATAGAGAAATAAATAACTTCAAGGACTTTATTTTTATTTATTTTATTATCATAAGATTCTCAGCATGAGATCTGCACACTGAACAAATTTTAACGTGTAGTGCATCATCGCAGGCTGTATGTACAATGCTGCACCGCAGCTCTCTGGAGTTTATTCATCTTGCTCAACCAAAATTTTATGCCAGGTGATTAGTAACCCCCCATTTTCCCCTTTCCTCAGCCTCCTGTAGCCACCGTTCCACTCTTGGATTCTACAACTTTCACTGTTTTAGATCTCTTATGTAAGTAGAATCATGCAGTACGTGTCCTTCTGTGACCGGCTTATTTCATTCAGCATAATGTTCTCAATCATCATTAGAGTTGTCACCCACTGCAGGATTTCCTTCTGGTTTTTATTTCTTTTGAGATGGAGTCTTGCTCTATTGCCCAGAGCTGATGCAGTGGCACAGTCTCTGATTACTGCAACCTCCGCCTCCTGGGTTCAAGTGATTCTTGTGCCTCAGCTTCCCGAGTAGCTGGGACTACAGGTGCGCACCACCACATCCAGCTAATTTTTGTATTTTTAGTAGATATGGGGTTTCACCATGTTGCCCAGACTGGTCTCGAACTTCTGACCTCAAGTGATCTGCCTGCCTTGGCCTCCCAAAGTGCTGGGATTGCAGGCATGAACCACCATGCCTGGCCCTGGATTTCCTTCTTTTTTTTTTAGGCTGAATATCATTCCCTTGCCTGTATAGACTACTTTCGTTTCCCATTCGTCTGTCAATGGGTATTTAGGTTTTTTCCACATCTTGGCTATTGTGAATAGTGTTGCAGTGAACATGGAAGTGCTAATATCTCTTCAAGATCCTGATTTCAATTTTTTTGAGAAATATCCAGAAGGGAGATTGCTGGATGATATGATAGTTTTATTTTAATTGTTTGAGAAAACTCTATGCTGTTTTCCATAGAGATTACACCATTTTCATTCCCTAAATTCCCACAGGCACCATGCAAAGGTTCCGATTTCTACACATCCTGCGAACACTTTTTTTTTTAATGGTAGCTATCTTGATAGGAATGAGGTGAACTTCAGTTGCTTTAAAACAGAGGAATTGGACTGTACAATCTTAGAGGAATAAGTCCAAAGGATAAAGAGGATTGTAGACAAATCTTAAACTGTTTTCAATAATTATAATATTATGAATAATATTAGTATTATTAATCTGAAACTATTAAGTATATTGTCTTAGCCCATTTTGAGTTGCTATAAAGGAATACCTGAGGCTGGGTAATTTATGAAGAAAAAAGATTTATTTGGCTCAGGATTCTAATGAGGGAAAAGTTCATGATTCAGCAGCTACAAATGGTGAGGGCCTCCGGCTGCTTCCAGTCATGGTGGGAGGTGCAGGGGAGGCGGCATGTGCAGAGATCACATGCAAGAGAGGAAGCAAGGGGTGGGGGAGGTACCAGGCTCCTTTTATTTATTTTTATTAAAAAAATTTTTTTTGAGATGGAGTCTTATTCTGTTGCCCAGGCTGGAGTGCAGTGGTATGATCTTGGCTCACTGCAACTTCCATCTCCTGGGATCAAGTGATTCTCCTGCCTCAGCCTCCTGAGTAGCTGGGATTACTGGCACCTGGCACTACAGTTGGCTAATTTTTGTATTTTTAGTAGAGGCAGGTTTCACTATGTTGGCCAGGCTGGTCTCAAACTGCTGACTTCAGGTGATCCACCTGCCTCGGCCTCCCAAAGTGCTAGGATTACAGGTGTGAGCCAGGTGTGAGCCACTGCACCTGGCAAGGCTCTTTTTAACAACCAGCTCCCAGTGGAACTAATAGGGTGAGAACTCACTGGCTCCTGAGGGAAGGCATTAATCTATTCAGGAGGGGCCCATTTCCATGACATACACACCTCCCACCAGGCCCCACGTCTGACATTCCCACATTGGAATCAAGTTTCAACATGAGATATGATGAGGACAAACAAACCATATCCAAATCATAGCATATATATATATATATATGTTTCAGAATATACATAATGTGGTCTATATAGTAATACCATGTTAGTACTATAGTACACACATTACATATGTGTATTAACATATTACTATATTAGTATTTTTCTGAAACTAAGTACCTATATGCGTATGTATATACACCCACACATGTATGTGTATATGTATCTCAAATAAATAATTGTGGTAGCATATTTAGGAACCAAGTCTTTTAGTAGAAGAGGAGAGATATAAATATAAAATTGAATGAGTCAAGTAGAAAATCCTGTAATCTTTGATTTGATTTAAAATTTTAACAAGAATTTTGGATATATTTTCTTTAAAAATAAACATATTTCCTTGCTCTGCTCACTGAAAAGGCCTAGAGCCATGACTAACCCCCAAATAATAACCTTATCCTCAGATTATGTCCTCTAAATAGAATTTCTAACTCAAGAAAGCCATGCCTCCTTGGATAAATGATTATTTCAAGGCTGGGACAGGAAATATTGAAGGGGGCATGGAACATTCTATTGTACTAGGCAGCAAGGAGCTGTCAGAGATCATAAGAATCGCATCAGAAAGATCCAGGTGCGAACTTCAGTGTTCTCCCACTGGTCAGAGATGGGACAGTTTTAACATAATAGCAGTAGTAACGATAATAGCAACAACAACTGCAATGCCGTACCAAATATATTAAAATCTGCAAGTTCATAACACTAAAAAAAAGTGCAAATAGATACAACTAAATGAACACCTTTGTCAAATGCCAAGGAATCCATTCACTGTGAAAACTCATAAAGAAGAAAACTGAAGGGAAAGAAGTATTCATTTTGCTTTTCCTGTTTAGACTGCAACTCAGAAAGGTCAGCTAATGAATGCAAAAGGAATATTACAACTAGAATATCACCATTTTGCAACCCCTAATAAAAAAAAAAAACATCCAATTTGAAGCTAGAGCTTGAAGTCCACAGGGCAGGCAGCTGGAACAAGGGATGGATGTAAATTGTGGAGAGCAAAACAAGCAGGAGTTCATGAGGATGGACTGAGAGCTAGGTCAGTTCTCTGACACTGACGGTCTGTGGTGTCTTCAGAAGCTGGGGCCCTTTGTCCTGGGCTAAGCACACACACTAGCCCAAGCTGGGGAGAAGCTGAAGGAATATGCTTGGTAAGGTGAGGGAGCTGCAGGCCAGCTGTGCCTCATACCCACCAGACATGCCAGCAGATGTGCCCCATATGTGTGACCTACCAAATGGTTACTGACTCACTTCCATCTTCCAAAGCTCCCAAGAATCTCCCTCATGGCTCATCTTAGCCAGAAACATGGGAAAAGGGAACTCTGGGAAATACAGTCTGATCTAGCTAGGTAGACATGTTACAAAACAACCATAGGTGTGAATGGCTGCTAAAGCCATTATGAGAGAGGCTGCTGGGAGTTCCACATGTGAAGGATTTCACTGGCACATTCTGAATCCACTGATGGAAGGAACGTCACACAAATAGAAATGCCTTGTGTCTTATGCCTCCTGCTGTGACGTGACAGAAGTA
This sequence comes from Saimiri boliviensis, assembly GCF_048565385.1. Lineage (NCBI taxonomy): Eukaryota > Metazoa > Chordata > Mammalia > Primates > Cebidae > Saimiri > Saimiri boliviensis. The sequence goes on from NC_133454.1 coordinate 58,861,552, forward strand.
GTCAGCTACTCTGCAATATAGCCTCACCAAAAAAAATCAGACTTGAATGGGATCTAGCCTCAGGGCCCAATTGCAGCTCGTAGGAAATACAGGGGATGGAGAAAAACATTAAAGAACAGCCCACTCTAAAATGTGATAGATTATACAGAACCGTTAGCGTCAACCTCTTCAATAATAAACTGCAAGAAGGATATAGATGACAAAAAATATTAGAGGCCGGGCACGGTGGCTCATGCCTATAATCCCAGCACTTTGGGAGGCCGAGGTGGGTGGATTGTTTGAGGCCAAGAGTTTGAGACTAGACTTGCCAACATGGCGAAACCCTGTCTCTACTAAAAACACAAAAAGTAGCCAGGCAGAGTGTGTATGCCTGTAGTTCCAGCTACTCAGGTGGCTGAGGCATAAAGAATCACTTGGCTCACAGAGTTGCAGTGAGCCAAGATCCTTCTGCTGCACTCCAGCCTGAGCAACAGAGACTCTGTCTTTAAAAAAAAGAAAAAAAAAGATACTAGAAAGACATATCCACCAAAAACAATGGGTGAAACTTGTTTGACTCAATTCATACAAACCAAATTAAATATATAATTACACACAACATATATATATATACATATATATATATGCAGCATATAGATATACACACATGTATGTGTACATATATGCATAGATATATACACATTTATAAATGAATAAATATCAGTCATGTATGGCTTGACAACAGGGATATGTTTTGAGAAATACGTGGTTAGGCGATTTTGTCCTTGTGTGAAAGGCACAGTGTGTACTTACGGTAGATCTCATAACCTCCTACACACCTAGGCTATATGGTATAGCTTGTTGCTCCTGGGTTATAAACCTGTACAGCATGTTACCGTACTGAACACTGCAGGCAACTGTAATACTATGGTAAGCACTTGTATATTTAAATACAAATATGTATCTAAATTGTGTATCTATTAATAATGCAAAAGGTACAATAAAAATAAGGTATACAAGATTTTTAATAAGGAACACCTGTATAGCTCCACCTGAGTGAAGCTTGCAGAACTGGAAGTTGCTCTGGGTGAGTCAGTGAGTGAATGATGAGTGAATGTCTCAGCCAAAAATCAAACTTGAATGGGATTTTGCCTCTACACACCACGGTAGACTTGATGAACGATGTGCTCATAGATGACACTAAATTTATGTTTAAAAAACCACTTTTCTTGCTTCAGTGATAAATTAGCTTATTGTAATTTTTTTTTTTTTTTTTGAGACAGGGTCCCACTCTGTCACCTATGCTGGAGTGCAGTGGCACAATCATGGTTCACTACAGTCTCTCGACCTCCCAGGCTCAAGCAATTCTTTTATCTCAGCCTCCCACACAACTGTGCCCAGCTAGTTTTTTGTTTGTTTGCTTGTTTTTGTAGAGATGGAGTTTTGCTGTGTTGCCCAGGCTGGTCTCCAACTTTAGGGCTCAAGTGATCCTCCCACCTTGGTCTCTCAAAGTGTTGAGATTATAGGTGTGAGCCACTGTGCCAGGCGGTTACTGTAACTTTTTTACCTTTTAATTTTTACTGTAATCTCAGCTCCTTGGGAGTCTGAGGCAGGAGAATTGCTTGAACCTGGGAGGCAGAGATTGCAGTGAGCCAAGATTGCACCACTGCAGTCCAGCCTGGGTGAAAACAGCAAAACTCTGTCTCAAAAAAAAAAAAACAGCAACATTTTGACTCTTTTATGATAAGACTTAGTTTAAATTATTCTCTATATCTTTATAAGCTTTTTTCAATTTTTTTTTAACTTTTTAAACTCTTGTTAAAAACTAGATGTAAACACACACATTAGCCCAGGCCTACAGAGTCGAGATCACCAGTATCACTGTCTTCCACTTCCACATCTTGTCCTACTGGAAGGTCTTCAGGGGCAATAACATGCTTGGAGCTGTCCTCTCCAGGATAACAATGCGTTTTTCTGGAAACCTCCTGAAGGTCCTGCCTGAGGCTATTTCACAGTTTTTTGTTTGTTTGTTTTTTTAAGTAGAAGGAGTGTACTCTAAAATAATGAAAAAAAGTATAGCAAACACATAAACCAGTAACATAGTCACTTATCATTATCAAGTATTAGGTACTGTACATAATTGTATGTGCTATACTTTTATGCTACAGGCAGCCCAATAGGTTTGTACCAGCAGCACCATAAACATGTGAGTAATGCATTGTGCTGTGATGTTATGAGGGACGTGATGCTGTTAAGCAATAGAAATTTTTCAGTTTCATTATAATCTTAGAAGACCACCATTGTTGGTTTATGTGGTCCATCATTTTATGCGGTGCATGACTCTGTGAGTACGTGTGTGTGTGTATGTGTGTGTGTGTGTGTGTGTGTGTGTGTGTGATATCAAGATAGTAAATTTGATTTCGTTTCTTTTCATTTTTTTTTTTTTTTTAGAGACAGAGTCTTACTTCTTTGCCCAGGCTGGAGTGCAGTGGCATGATCTTGGCTCACTGCAACCTCTGCCTCCTGGATTCAAGCCATTCTCCTGCCTTTGCCTTCCAAGTAGCTGGGATTACAAGTGCCGGCTACCACGCCCAACTAATTTTTTGCATTTTTAATAAAGACAGGTTTTCGGCCTGGTGTGGTTGCTCACTCCTGTAATTCCAGCACTTTTGGGAGGCCAAGGGGGGTGGATCACCTGAGGTCGGGAGTTCAAGACCAGCCTGACCAACTTGGAGAAACCCCATCTCTACTAAAAATACAAAATTAGTCAGGTGTGGTGGTGCATGCCTGTAACCCTAGCAACTCAGGAGGCTGAGACAGAAGAATTGCTTGAACCCGGGAGGTGGAAGTTGCAGTGAGTTGAGATTGCACCATTGCACTCCACCGTGAGCAACAAGAGTGAAACTCCATCATCAAAAGAAAAAAATAATACAGGGTTTCACCATGTTGGCCAGGCTGGTCTCAAACTCCTGACCTCAAGTGACCCACCCGCCCCAGCCTCCCAAAGTGCTGGGATTATAGGTTTGAGCCCGTAATAAATTTGATTTCTGATCAGGTATTTGATAACGATTCACTGTGTATTTTTAAAGGCATGCTATAGTGTTGTGGTCATTATTTGCTTATTTATTTTTAATATTTTGAAGAATTTAAAAAAAAATCCAGGAATTAGAATTTTCTTCCAAATAATCAGGGGAGTATAAATGAAAAGGGTTGTCCACATGTTGATAATCACCGAAGCTGGTGGGTACCTGCACGTTCATGATGCTATACTCTCTGCTATTGTATATGTTTAACTTTTTTAATTAGTAAAAAGAAAAAGAAAACAAGTGGGGATTGACAGTAATCATTGAAAGATAAATTGGACTTGATTGACCAGGAAAATGAGGAAACTCACTTTGGAGATCAGGAATAGAGCACTGATCATTCACACAAAACTTCATATTTCTCAAAACACTTTCACATCTCCACAACTTTATCATTGTGTTCTCTTGTTGACTGTGAGTTAGGCATGTCAGGCATGAAGCTATGAATGAGGAAACTGAAGTTCAGAGAGACTGAATGATTTATCACAGCTAGTAAGTGGCCATGCTGGTGTTGGAACTCACGTCTGTCCTCAAGGAGGCCACGGAGACGGGAAGCAAGGATCTTCGGTAGACTGTCCAGGATCCATCCTGGAGAAGTTGGCTGCTTACATAGTGGCACCAAATTAGGAAAAAGCTCAAAAGTCGCATAGAAAAGTTTAGACTAGTGTCAAGGATAGATTATTTTTCTTTCCACACTACTGCCCTTTGCCCCATACTTCACCCTCTCCAGATACAAATAAATATATAGACAATTTGCTTTTTTTAATTTAGGCAGGGGAAAATGTTCAACTCTCCTGGTTTTAAAATTAAGAAATGAGATTTTACAATTTTTTTTTTTTGAGATGGAGTTTTGCTCTTGTTGCCCAGGCTGGAGTACAGTGGTGTGATCTCGGCTCACTGCAACATCTGCTTCCCAGAGTCAAGCCTTTCTCCTGCCTCAACCTCATGAATAACTGGGATTACAGGCACCTACCATGATGCCCAGCTAATTTTCTGTATTTTTGGTAGAGATGGGGTTTCATCATGTTGTCCAGGCTGGTCCTGAACTCTTGACCCTAGGTGATCCACCGGCTTCAGCCTCCCAAAGTGCTGGGATTACAGGCGTGAGTCACCACGCCTGGCCAGATTTTACAATCTTATTCAAAAAATGTATTAACACAAAAACCATTTCAATTATGTATTTTATTCAAGGAAGATAAAAGGAGCAGGAAAAATGTAGGCAGGGGAGGTAGAAAGGGAGAAGATGATCAGGGAAGATAGGAAGAAACATTCTGAGCGGAGGATTAGTGATGATAAACTATCCTTATTCTATTGCTGCTATTCACTTGCGCTCTGGGCTTCAAAATGGATTTTTGCCTATTATGTCTGTCCTTTGAAAATCTGGAGAGCTGATTTTACTGTTAGCCTTTAGGAACCCAGACTTCTAGTATAAAGGAAGAAAGTGTACATGTGCCACTGGCCAAGGGCAGAGCACACACAGGGCCTTAAATGAGAACCAAGAAGAGCCAGGATTATCTTCTAAAAAATACAATGTTGACCAGAGTCAGTCTCCCACAGGACACAATGCCCTGCAGGGTACTTGCCCACTGGGAAAGAAGAGCAGTGGAGAGAGTCTGACACTCTTCATCCGGGGCCTGGTATCATGAGGTCTGACTCAGTCCTCACTAGAAAACCCATAATCTCATTGAGTCCCAAGGCTTCCTTGACCAAGAGCTGTGAATCACTGAATTCTACAAGAGAAGCAACCATTCCATTGCATATCTGTTTTTCAGTTCTAATTCCTAAATTTTAAAAATAATGTCTTCTCTGTATTAAAACCACACACATGCAGTCAATCACTAGACAAAATAATGGTACAACTTTATCAATAGCATTTATAGGAGCCATCAAATACTTAGACACTATCTCACTATTCCCAGGAGTTTGGTGCAACAAGATGCTTCTTCCTGTGTTTTGAAATACAGCCTGACATGATGGAACTGAAAACATATTTTTTCAATGCCTGGAAGTGCCTATACTTCAGTACTTTTCTTCAGATAGAAAAGGTGAGAAACAGTAACATGCACCTTGTTTCATAGAATTAATCACTGGTGGTAATCAAATACACCTCAAAATGTCCTTTTGAGGCTGGAAGGGAGGAGGGATGATTCTCTTATTTGGCATAATGGAGAACAAAGCAACCAAGTTATTAGTCAAAAGTCCCAAAGTATGTTAATGACGATATTAAAACAATTTTCTACTTTAGCTGTATTGATCTGCAGACCAGAACTCTTTCCATTTATCCAAAGGACACATATTGATTTATTAATTTTTAATGATTATTAGGACAATTCTACCATCTGGGGATGCAAAGATGAATATGAAAGACCCAGCTCGTAGGAGAGGCAGCAAAGTAAACAAAAGGTTCAAAGGCTCCTTCCGTGAGGGTTTTGTTCCAGATCTCTCAGTCTCTGTGTTAGTGGAAGGTAAGGATAGAGGAGAACTGAGAGTCTAAAAACAGGGTTGACAGCAGGTACCTGGGCTGGCTTGCGTGGCAGTCAGCACTGAGGGCAGCATGGGCCCTGGGGGATGTGGTTAGGAAAAGACCATTTTCCTGATAGAGGGACCTGCTTTTTTTGAGATAGAGTCTTGCTCTGTTGCCCAGGCTAGAGTGTAGTGGTACAATTAGAGCTCACTGCAGCCTTGAACTGCTGGGCTCAAGTAACATTTCCACCTGAACCTCCCAAGTAGCTAGGACTACAGGTCTGTGCTACTATACCTGGCACATTTAATTGTGTGTGCCTCTGTGTGTGTGTGTGTGTGTGTGTGTGTGTGTGTGTGTGTGTGTATGTGAGGGAGGTGGTGGGACAAAGTGTTGCTATGTTGTCCAGGCTGGTCTTGAACTCCTCGTCTCAAGGGGTCCTCCTGCCTTGGCGTCCCTAAGTGGTTTATAGGCATTCACTGGGATTACCCCCTGGGGTTATTCACAGGCGTGTGCCACTGTGTCTAGCCCTGAAGTCAGCCCAGAATAGATGAGAATGAGCTATCTACTGAAGAAACTACCTTGAGAGGTAGTTGTGAGTATAATCCTCGAGAGCAGGACAACTGTAACCAAGGGGACCATAGAACCTTGAAGCTGAAGCTGAAACCAGATGACTTGCATTGCACCTGTCTGAAATCATACAAGGAGACAGGAAGGGAGGGAGCATCCATTCATGTGTCCCAGCCCTGATGCAGGCAAAGGGTGCCCCGAGCCTTTCCCTCATGGGAGCCCTTCATGTGGCCAGCATTCTGACCCATCTCAGGTGTGTTTCCTGTGCTGAAAATGAGCAGGCATCTGCTATATACAAGCTATTAACAGGCTCCAATACCCTTAACCAATGCACTTTGCTTTGATTCCATCCTACCAAACCCCTGAAGTTGGTTTCTCCTATAGATTTTCTTAGGAAAGAGGAGGGGCTGTCTCACAAATATAATCAGTAACCACTTAGTAGTAACGAATCTGTTAATTGACATATTGTCATCCTGGTTAATATATTTTTTTGTGACCCCGATAGGTATGCATCAGATAAGCTTGGAGGAAACCAATAAAATCCATTTCTCAGGCCTGCAAAGTTAAAGACTAGAAATGAGACTTTCCAAGGTGGTTGTAATTTTCTTGGCCACCCTAGTTCCATTACCTGAATGTTGTCTAACATTTAGTTAGGTGCTCAATAAGTGTTACATTTATCACCACAGAAATATTCCTATCTGGTTGCTGGTTCATTTTTATGGGCCATGCATGGTGGCTCACACCTGTAATCCTAGTGACGGCAGCAGTGACCCATCTGGAGCAGCCACTGCAAAGACACCTACTGCAATGTGGGAGGCATGGCCGGGACTGTGGATGTGGAGCCGGTGGACTGGGAACAGAAGGGAAGCAGCAAAGCCTTCTTCTGAGTTGGCAGGGCAGGAGCCCCACCCTCTGTGGCTACAGACAGGGGCATCCCTGTGCTCTCAGGGACCTGGGAAGCCCTCCTTCCCCCACAGGCTCAAAGTGCCTGCTCCGACTGCCTGCCCTCTCCCCACTCCCAGAGACTGCTCTGGGGTGGAGCAAAGTTGTGGCTGAGCCCAGGGACTATTGTGACCTGTCTGGGTGTGTGCACACTCAGGGTGGCACTGACATGCCAGCCCCAGCTGCTTCAGCCCCCTCCAGACTTTGGGCATTGATGAGCATAGAAAGGAGGCTAAGAAGGGGTTGATGGTGGCTCAGCACAGGCCTGCAGGCACCCCTTGGCATGAACAGCCTTGGTGCTTTGGATGACATGTAGAAGGCAGCAGGAAGCAGACAGGCTCTGGGGTGGAAAGGGGTGGGTCCCTAATGAAGACCCACCTTCAAGCCAGAGATGGCCTGAAGCCTGGGGGAGGGATTGTCGGTTCTGGGTGGAGTCCATGGCACAGAATGAGAATTTATGGTGTTTTTTCTGGCTTGCCCATGGCTACTCATGGACCGATCAGCACACTCTTCTTCCCTTCTGAAGCCCATAAAAACCCCAGACTCAGCCAGACTCACAGAGACATTGGGACTGCCAGCTGTTGGAAGGAGCTACCAACTTCAGGTCTCCTGGACTGGTGAGGATGACCTGCCTGTGGAAAGGAGCTACCAACTTCAGGTCTCCTGAGAGCTTTCTGTTGCTCAATGAAGCTCCTCACCACCTTGCTCATCCTCTAGCTGTCTGTGTATCTCATCTTTCCTAGATGCAGGACAAGAACTCAGGATCTGGCAGGACTGAAACATACTCCCTCTTGCCCCCGCCGCCACACCACTGCTGTTCACCATGTTGCAGGCGATGAGAAGGAGAGAAGAGCTGCTGCCCTTTGGGGAGCCTAGACCTAGGGGCTCCCTGAGTGAGCCAGGGTTGTGACACCCTCTTTGGGGCTCTGTGGCTCCTGGCATCTCCAAGCTTCTATGGCCATCATGTTCCCTGGTGCCTGCAGTGGAAGCTGCTTGTGGTATGCCTCATCCAGCTGCAGTTTTGCATGGAACTGGCGCCTGTGCCAGCTCCTGGAGCTGCCCACTTTGCTGTAGCTGACCTGCCTGGATGTGTGCAGTGGCCAGACCCTGTGCTTGCTCACACACCGCTTGCTGTTCTGCACCTGACTTGCCCTTGGCAGGCAGGGGATCCAAGCTGGTAATGTGAGCCAAGCACAGCTTGCAGGGTCAAGTGGTTTAAATGAACCCAGTGGGCCCAAGCAAAACTAGGACAAAGATGCCACCAGTCACAGACATTTCCAGCTGGAAAAGGGACACCCTAAGGGTGCTGTGACACCAGCACTTTGGGAAGCTGAGGCAGGTGGATCACTTGAGGCCAGGAGTTCAAGACCAGCTTGACCAATGTGGTGAAACCCTGTCTACTAAAAATTCACTGGGTGTGGTTGTGTGTGCTTCTAATCCTGGCTACTTGGGAGGCTGAGGCACAAGAACTGCTTGAACTTGGGAGGCAGATGTTGCAGTGAGCCAAGATTGCACCACTACCTTCCAGCCCGGGTGACGGAATGCAACTCTGTCTCAAACTATATATATATTTTTATGGCCAAGGGAATTTTCAACACAGAAATACAACATACGTTTAAGCCATTCATCTCTACATGCCTACAAAGTAGCACGTCCTCTGAAGGCAGGGATCTGACCCAATGCCCTGCACATACAGGTGCTCCGACTGGCTGCTGTTAATGAACAGCCTATCTGGCGCTTGAAGTTGCTAAATTGTGAAAGAGGAGACCAAGTCTGTCTTCTGTTCCTATCTCTCCTGTTCAGCATTTTCTCACTTCTATTCAGTTCCGTTGTCTTTCCCTCTCAATCCCCAAGTAGGCAGCTCGGGTTAAATTCCTACCTCCCTGAGAGTCCCTAAAGCTGTGCCCCTCGGGCAGCACCCGCACCATGCATTTAACACTTCCTTGCCTGCCCTGTCACAGCCTGCACCATAATGTCCTACATCATTGGAAAGGATGAAGAGGGAACAGCTAGGCAAGGGTTATAGTAGGATAATAACTAAAAAGGAAGCCTCTTTGCTAGCTTTCAGGAATGATGCCAGCAATTTTAAAGCAGTGTAAGAAGTTTCATTTTGGTATGAGGGAGAAGGAATTGTCTTGATTTGGGGAGAAGAGATCTTCTTTCAGCTTCTCCCCTCTGAAACCACAGCGGACCTAGAAAAGTTGGTGATGTGTGGTTTGGTAAACAAGTTCAGCTTTGACATGAAGATTGACCTGATTTGACATTGACTGATGGATTTGACATACAGATGACCTGAGATTGGCGATCCTGTCAGTCTTAAAAACAAACAAACAACTCATACTACTATATCCATTGAGAAAAAGAAAAACAAACAAACAAACAAACAAACAAACAAAACCCCCTAAGTTTTGGACCTGACCTAGTTGTTCACCGCATGTGTGATCCCAGGCCAGTTTCCTGTCTAAAATAAGGGTCATCGTAATGTTTCCCTTTCCTATTGCACAAAGATGTGATGATAAAGTAAGCTGTTCTACCTATGTGTGCGTTGGGGAGCGAGGGGGGAGGGATCATGTCTGTTTTGCTTCCTTTGTTTCTATATTGTTTAGAAGATGCTCATTAATACTTGACTTAATGAGCTGTCAGGTGGGATAACCCTTACCTATTCCTCCTTTTGAGGGCAGATAGGGACCGTGATGATTGGAGATGCATGAAGTGTGACTAACATCTCTGTGTAATCAGGACTTGCAACACCCTGATTGCTCCTATCTGGTTCTTCCTAAGAAAAACCAAAGCAAAACAAAAGAACAACTTGACTTAATAAACGGCGGTGGAGTTGGGTCGACTCTCAAATCATTGATGCCCAAGCTTTAGCGTGCATCAGGACCACTCCAGGGTCTTGTTCAGACTCGACTGCCGGCACCCACCCAGGGAGGTTTGGGTTCAATAAGCCTGGGGTGGAGCCCAAGAACCTGCATCTAACGACTTCCCCATGTGCTGTGACGCTGCGGGCGGGGACCAGGCCCCCAGGGGCAGGCGGCAGCTCGGGAAGCCGGTGAGCGGTGGCCTCCATCCCAGCCAAGCGTGCACTCCATCCTCCGGAAAAAACAGTCTTTGAGCTTCCTTTTCAGTGACCCCGTTTTGGGGATCGAACCCTTTTGAGTAAGAAAACCTCTCGTAAAGTTTAATGGAACGATCACATCACACGTGGTTGACGAAGCCCTTCCCTACTTGCCTTGCGTGACCCACTGTCGCGGCCTGGGCTAGAGGCTTGGTGGAGGGGACAGGCCCGCTGCTCGGGCTGCTGACCTCGGGCTCCTCCCCTGAGCTGGGCGGAGAGCGCTGTCCGCTTTGTGAGGAGGCTGCCGGGCGACAACGTGGGGAAAAGTGCCTTACGCAGCATAAGGGCTCAATCCACATGAAGGAAGTAGGCAGGAAAAAGTGTCAGTTGAATAGCCAGTGACAGTTCCTTAGGAGAGAAATGAATTTGGGTTTAGCTGTCCAGTAGAACTCTGCTGTCTACACTGTTCAGCACAGCCATAGGTGGCCACTGAGGACGTAAAACACGGCGAGGGTGATGAGAGAATTGAATTTTAAATTGTATTTAATTTTCATTAAATTTAAAGTACTGGATGGCACAGGTTTAGCAAAACATCTTGCTGAATTGTGAAAAGATGTCCCTTAAGACTTAGGGCATGGCTGACAACTGGTAAGAGGTAGTTCAGTCTCTCTGTCTAAAAAGGTGTAGGAATGGCATTCCGTTCCAAGGCCTCTGTGTGCCCGCGGAGTAGCCATCATGAGCAAAGCTCACCCTCCCGAGTTGAAAAAATTTATGGACAAGAAGTTATCATTGAAATTAAATGGTGGCAGACATGTCCAAGGAATATTGCAGGAATTTGATCCCTTTATGAATCTTGTGATAGATGAATGCGTGGAGATGGCGACTAGCGGACAACAGAACAATATTGGAACGGTGGTAATACGAGGAAATAGTATCATCATGTTAGAAGCCTTGGAACGAGTATAAATAATGGCTGTTGAGTGGAGAAACCCATGTCCTCTCTCCATAGAGCCTGTTTTACTATGATGTAAAAATTAGGTCATGTACATTTTCATATTAGACTTTTTGCTAAATAAACTTTTGTAATAGTCAGAAAAAAAAAAAGGTGTAGGAATTTTAGTGGGTGGGGCAATCTGACTAGCAAGGAAAGGAAGAGAGGTTGGGGGCAAACGGCCAGAGGTTTTGCAAGGTGTTAGTGACTCAGCCAATGAGAAAGGAAGTCAGGAAAACCTCTCCAGTGGCAGCAATGGTTCAAGGGGAATTTAAAAACTGGAATGCGTAATATTCAGTCTTAAGTTATTTACTGAGCAGTAGAATGGTGTTACTTCTTTCTGTTGCCCGTCCCTTCAGAAATGTCTGCTTAACACAGAGCCTGGAGGTGGCAGCAATTAGGGAGTAAAGAGATGGTAAGATGTGGGGTGTCCAGTGGAGGTGATTCCTTCAGGAAAGGTGAGAGCAAATTCAGGAGGGAATAGGAGAGAGAGGAAGAATTCAGCACAAGTGGGATCTAGGGACTGAGAGATTGCAGTGATATTGTCAGGAGGATGCCTTTTCCGCTGCAGAGGGGATGGAGATTTTTGAACCTCTTTTAATTAAATCTTAAAGATAACAGCAACTCCAGTAAGTGGGAAGACTTGCACATCCAGGCCTCTGCTTCAAAGCATTTCTTCAGATTCATGCTTCCTGACTTAAATAACCTCACAGAGCAGGTGTCTCTTGAAGGGCCTGACTGCCGACTGCAGGTGTGAGTGGGAAAAGAGACCAGGAGGGCTTCAGCAATGCTACAACAGGCAGGCAGCAAGCAGCAGCACCGGCGTCTTGCTAAATTTATAAAGCGTAACATCACTTTTTCTGGACTTTTGTCTCTCTCTATGTTATCTAGCAATAATGAGTCACTGTCCACCTGCTCCCAATTTCTGTAGTTGTGTGTGTGCGCATGTGTATGAGAGAGAGAATAGATGCAAAATGAGGTGCAGCTTCGGTGCTGGGCATACTTCCTGTGCTGAAACACAGCGCCTCCTAGTCATTATCTCTGCTGCAGTCTTAGAAAATACCTCCTGAGTGTAATAATGTGGCATCAACCACCTCTTGCAAGTGATTTCATGACAAAACTCTCGGGTGCAGCTTTGTCTGCCACCTCTTTCCTGCCTGGAACCTAGAGGTAGATCAAACATCACCTCTTAGTAGCCACCTGTGACTCATAGCCCCAAGAGCTGCCTCTCCAACCAGGAAGGGTTTGGATAGAGAACTGGGAAGGGAGAGAATACAGGCTTTCTAAAGAAGGGACTTGTGTTTTTCCTGGTCCCTCTGTTCTATCCAAGTAAAGCTAGTTCTCCAGCTGCAGCACATGATAATTTATTTGATCCTGTCTTTGCCCACTGGATCTCCCAGCTGCTCCTTACTGTATCCTCTACCTTCCAACCCTGTTCTGTAGTCACCTCCTTGTACAAATGCCACGAGTGGAACCTCCCAGCTTCACTCTTGCAAGCACCCTTGTGTCCATCAGCATGGCTGCTCAGGGCAACTCCCAGTGGAGGTGGGGCAAGTGGGTAATCCCTGCTGGGGTTTGAGAGTATCACATGTTTTTCCACAAAGCTCCCATTAAAATAATTATATTGGCTGGGCACGGTGGCTCACACCTGTAATCCTAGCACTTTGGGAGGCCGAGGTGGGTGGATCACCTGAGGTCAGGAGTTCAAGACCAGCCTGGCCATCACGGTGAAACCCCATCTTTAAAAATAATAATTATAATTATAATAATTATTATATTACCTGGGTGGGGAGAGGAGAATGGCAGCATTCAGCTGGCAGACTGGCAAAGAATATTCCACCAAATTAAGTAGAAGTCACCGGTCTAGGAAGGGAAGCATCAGGGAAGAGAGCATTTTTTTTTTTTTTTTTTTTTCTGAGATGGCACCATCTCGGCTTACTGCAACCTCGGCCTCCTGGGTTCAAGTGCTTAAGAGAGTTATTATTATTATTTTTTTAATGAGGGCAAGATGAGGGTTGGAGGAGAATGATGGAGAGGGATGACAGGGAAATGGAAACCTAAAGGGGCTATGCAAGAAGAATTATAGTTTGCATGGGATAGGGAGGAGAATGAGTCTTGAGATTTTAAAAGGGAGGTTAACATGGATTCACACTGTGGCTCAGCTACCATCTGTGTGACCGCCTTGAAGCCCATCTCAGGTTTATTTTCCTTATGGGTACAGGGTTGTCATGACGATCTCATGAGATTACGTGCATGAAGCTCACACCTTAGAAGGCACATGCATACATCACGTTGGCTTAAGATTGATCCCCCTTCCTGCCACAGGAAGGAAAAGCAACAGTCACAGCAGAGGCCAGGAGGAATCACAGTGTGCATCCGTGCAGTCGTTAGACCTCTCAGAGCACTTTCCTGCAGGTCATCACGATTGTCCAAGTTCTAACAATCTCAAGAGGTAGAGAGTCTCCAGCAGCGCCCCTGCTTGCAGAGAGACAGAGTTAAGATCCCAGTCAGCTTGGTGGTAAACTAGAGCAGAACTTTTGAGTCTTCTGAGCCTTGAATCTGCTCTGGTTTCTCAAAAGCTTTTTGTTAACCCATGCCACACCTTTAAACCTGGCATGTTTAGTGCAGTTAATTAGTTGGGCAAAGAATAACATATGCACTTTTGAGAGACACGAATTGTGTGTGGTTAATTGGGAACTTGTCTGGGTATGTGGTGTCTGTCTGCTGTGCACTGTGAAAAGCAGAGTCTGCTGCCTTTGCAGGAAATTAGCAGCTGACACTGCTAATTTCCTGCTGTGCCAAGCCAGCCACAAGGAACTTTGCCAGGTTCTTAAGGGCTTCTGGGCCCAGCTTTGCTGATGAAGACACAGTAACCTGAAGCGCTTTGATGAGGCTGTGTGTGGATTAATTTGGGTTCAAGACTATGTTGGCGTGAACTGAGCTTTGAGTGACGGGTGTGAAAAGAGTACCAGGCGCTTGCAAGGCAAGGGCAAAAGAGTAAAGGATGTCCCAGCAAGGAAGCAACATCATCACTGACTGCCGCTCTTTTAGTGCAACTAACACACCGTCTATGGAACAATTACTATGTGTCAGGCAACATGCTGGCTGTTTTTCTTACGTGATCCCTTGAATCATCACAGCAACCCTATAAGAACCCATTTATATTACTCCAAATTACAGATGAATAATTAGCAAGGTTGAATAACTCTTCTCAGGTACATAATAGAAAATAAGAAGGCATCATTTGAATCTCAGGCTTTCTATCTTCAGATCATTTGCTTTTTACACCTGCACCACATTGTCTGTCACCAAACCGATCTGATAAATGACCCAGATCACAATATTGATTGGCAAGAAGGGGGAGATATCTTATGGCACGGGCATTTTGTTGGACAGGTTGGCCTGTGTCCATAAAGAAGGCCCGGTCAATTCCATGGCACCAAGACAGCATTGCAAGGGCTCGGGTCTCATTGTGCCCTCTTTTCTAAATCCCTCTAACCAGTTGAACACAGAAAGAACTCACAAGATTGGTTACTATCTAGATTACTTTGTCCAGGGTCCTCAAAGGAGTGTGCTGAGCATTGGGATGGGGTCCTAGTAAGGAGGGCGGTTGCATGCCAGATCACCATATTATTATGAGTCAGCAGTTCCTGAGCATTACCATGCACCAGGCATTCTGCTAAGTGCTGTCATGTCTCACATAATCCTCATCATAACACGATGAAGTGGGAACAGTTATATCCACTTATCTATGCAAAAACTGAGACTTAGTTTGAGTAACCTGCCTGGAGTCTTACGGGAAATGCTGCAGCTGTGATTCAAACCCAAGTTGATTTGAAGCTAAGCCAAGCTTTTCAACCTTGATGCTCTGTTACCACCATTCGAGGCAACCAATAAGTGTGGCTGAATTGATTTGGAGATTAATTATCACCACCACCACCCTTTCCCAAATAATGTAAGTGGCCTTGTGAATGTGTGGGCTCCCAGTCACCAGAATGGCTCACTTAGAGCCTGTCTGAGAGATCACACCTTGTGGGAGGTTGGACAAAACCATTCCTGCAGCCTCACCAGATCTATCAGATCTTTTGATTCAGTCAACTTTTAGGGTAAAAGCAGGGTAGTTTCAGACCATCTGGAGAGAGAGGCATATTGGCAATTCTCAGAAAATCGTTTGTAGCTCTCTGATCTCTAAGAAGCACTTCTTAAGCAAACCTCTAAGCTGTCCCCACCACCTTACGGTCTTTCTTTCTGAGACCAAATTGAAATGAGCTGGGAGCCAGGCCGATGCACTCCTCCCCATGCCCCTCTTCACCATTCATTTCTGAGCACTCTTTGCTTACCTTTCTATGAAGAAGTCTCTCTCTTCCCAGCTGATCTCACCTCAGCTCAATCTTTCCCTCAATACTAAACTGAAAACATGGAAATTCAATCAAAGTGAAGGCTTCCTTTACCCCAACAGGTCCTACAAGCATTTAATAAGTTGTGTGGACACATAAATAGATCATGAAGCAGTTGATAAGAGTAACACTTCTTGTCAAGACAGCCCTTATGCAGGAGGACTAGCCCACACAAAAAAAGAGCACGGGAGAGAACCTCAAGAACATTGACAGTACCTGAAATAAGGTTTGCTTTTGGAGAAAAGGGAACAGAGAAGTTTTGAGATGAGAACGTGCTGGATACCAACAAAAAAACAGTGAGTTCTGAAAGTGGGGAGGGGGATTGCAGAGGTAGAAGTTGTGACAGAGTTCCATCAGGCGAGGGGATGAATGCCTGTAATCCCATCACTTTGGGAGGTGGAGGGGAAGATGCCTAGAGCCCAGAAGTTCAAGACCAGCCTGAGCAACACACAAGACCCAGTCTCTACAATAAAAAAAAATTTAAAATTAGCTGGAATCACTTCCTGACTTCCCAGCTCCTTGAAAGGCAAAGGTAGGAGAATCCCTCGAAACTCAGGAGGTCACTGCAGTGAGCTACGATCAGGTCGCTTCACTTCAGCCTGTGTGACAGAGTGAGACCCTGTCTGAAAACAAAAACAACAACAAAATCTCTGTCTCATGGCAGCCTTGGAAATAATTACAGTCCATAGGAAAATCAATCAGCAAGCTTTTACTGAGCCTTGGGACACAATGGCAACGTGAAACCAAAAGACCAGGTCCCTTCGCAAGGAGAGTGCAGAATACTGGGGAGATGAAAATAGCACACTTGAAACAATGAGAGAGCAATTAATGCCAAACTGTCTACTTCTGACTCAAGTACAACGGGACTCCAGAGGGTGGAGGAAGCCTGGTGAGCTGAAATAGTCAGCCAGGCAGGGGTAGGAAAAACTCCCAGGCACCCCCAAATCTTGGACATCTCATGCTTTGAGGAAGAGTCTGTTCCTATGGGATGCTCTGTTTGTGCAGTACACACAACTCAAACTTAACCACAATCTTGCCCTTCGAGAAGTTTCCAATTAAAAAACAGAACATAGCACTTGACCTATGGCAACTTTGCTAAATAAATGGATGAAAGAACACGTGATTGGAGTCCTAGGACTTCATAGGGATAACTGAAGAAGCGAGGGAGCAGGACTGGCATGGTTGCAGAAATATTCCTTGGTCTACTGGATCCTTTCTGAGGGCAGGGACTTTGTCTTTCTTCCGTATTTATTAAGCCCCCGCCATACAAAAAAAATATTGTTCTGGCCCTGAAAATGAGAGGTCTGGAGATGCAACAGATACAGTCTATGAGCTTCCAAATGGCTCATAAAAGAGCTCCCTTTAAAACTTAGGGCTTAATTCCTTACATCATGCCTTAGATGACTGGATATCATTCCCCTGATCACACATCTACTAAGTCAATCATAAATTCTGTAAATAGTTTGCACCTACTATGTGCTAGATAATGTGATAGGTAGTCAAGATAAGCATTGAAAAAGTGTTTTCTTCTAAAAAGAGCTTATTGTTTGCTGAACACGGTGGCTCACGCCTGTAATCCCAGCGCTTTGGGAGGCCAAGGAGGGTGAATCGCCTAAGGTCAGGAGTTTGAGACCAGCCTAGCCACCATGGTGAAACCCCGTCTCTACTAAAAATACAAAAATTAGCCAGGCGTGGTGACTGGTGCCTGTAATCCCGGCTGCTCAGGAGGCTGAGGCAGGAGAATCACTTAAATCCAGGAGGTGGAGGTTGTAGTGAGCTGACATCCCCCATTGCATTCCAGCCTGGGCAACAAGAGCAAAATTCCCCCTAAAAAAAATAAATAAATAAAATAAAAAGAGGTTATTGTCAAGCGGGTAGAGAAACAGTAGCATATTTAGTGCAGTGCATACTTACTTTCGTGGCATGTCGTGCAAAGTGTGGGGAGAGCTTAAGAAAAAGATCACCTAAGCTGTCCAGGGGAGTGAAGGCTGACCCCACAGAGGAAAAAGCATTTGAGTGGATTCTGGAGTGGGTCTGTCAGAGGCAAAGTGTGGTAATGGGGAATAACATGTAGGCAGGCGCCCTGGAATGTGCAAAATCTGGATGCACGAGAGGACATAGTAACACGTTCCGAGAGCTGGGAATAACTGAGTACTACCCGGGTATAATGTTCTGAAGGGGGAGTAGCGGAATATGACATTAGACAGGGCAGCTGTTATCTGTCCAGCATCAGATTGTCTGTCCCCAGTCATCTGTCCCCAGTTCTGACAGACTCTAGATGCCATGCCAGTGGACCAGGCTGCGTCATGTTGAAGATTGAGGGGTCATTGAGGAATGCTGAGTGGTGGAATAATGGAATCAGATTTGTGGATAAAAAAGAACCTTCTATCAGCTGAGGAAGGTGGGAGTAGGGTGGGGGTAGATTGGGGAAGGATAACTGAGGTAGGAGACCGAGAGGCCAAACAAGATGTCTCCGCAGCACTTCACACAAGAAAGAGACCACGAGAGCTTTGTTTCAGGCACGGGCAGTGGAGAAAGAAGGACGGGGAGAGACAAGAAAGCTATTTACTTTGATTTCAAAATCAACAAGCCTTGGTTACCAATTGGATGTGGAGTGAGGGAGGGAGAGGCCAGGATGACTGTGAAGGTGGCAGTGACGAGGGTCTCAAGCACCACCAAGCATTCTTCTTGTGAATGCTTCCACCTGGGCTGCTGCTTCCCTGATGCATTCTCTTTCTCCTGCAGGGCCTCTGGAACACTACAGCAGAGTAAATAAACTCCCCTGCAGCCTCCAGTTCTTCCTGGAATTCTGCACCCTCTTCCTGATCTGAATGGAAACTTTCTTACACAAGGGCACTGCTTTGCCTACTTTGTCTCCTCTGAGGGATGCTCATTCTCCCATCCCCAGTGCTACAGAAAAGTAGCCCCAACAAACAACTTTAAAGTTTCCCAGTTCTGCTTCCAAGCCATGCTGTTCTAGTCCTAATGTAAACACCGCTCCTCTGAAACCCACACCTTCCCGCCATAGTCTTTCTTATAAGTATCATTTTCCTTGTTCATGGAAGACTTTAGGGCCTGGTCCAGGTCCTCCCCTTCACCCCAAGACCTGCCATTATCCTGACTTCTGTGTCTATGAGGATGATGTGTCCAACAGTCAAGCTTCAGAGTGACATTCACAGCCATTCTACTTCAGCCGCTCACACCTATGGCCACACTCTGGTTTTGTCCTCATCTGAAATCGTTGCATTTCCAAAACCTTTAACTCAGTATGTATGCTCTGACCATGATGTCTTATCCTTCCATGTCTTCAAGCCCTCTGCGTTTACTGTGCCTACTCTCTAGTTTTAATAAGATCTCTAGCCACGTTGCCTCTCCATCTGTAGTCATCTCTCAGTTCACTTCCTCAGTTTTCTTCTCCAATTAGTCTAGAAAACAAAATATATTACTTCAACATTATATTTAAAAAGATTTTAAAAATATTATTTGTAGAGATGAGATCTCATTATGTTGCCCAGGCTGATCTTGAACTCCTGGGCTCAAGCGATCCTACCACCTCAGCCTCTCAAAGTGCTGAGATTATAGGGAAGCCGCAGTGCCCGCCATCATTATTGTTCAATTATCCTTGTTTCCTTCACTCTCATCTTTTGCTTTTCTTCAACTAAACCCCAATCCCTGACCAATCCAGCCATCTCCTGTTTTTCTTTGTTCTTGGCTCAGGCCAAAATCCTGACATTTCCTCTTGACTCTTGACTTTCCCTCTTGACCCCAGACAGCTATCATGACCTACCAAGTCTCATTCTCTTCTCAAACACCTCTCCAGCAGGTTCCCTCCACTCTATCCCCATCACCCCGCTCTTAGTTCAGGGTCTCAATAGTTTTCATCTATATTAATTCCACTCAGATCTAACTGACTAGTTTTGGAAGTGAAATTCAAGATTGTTTTCCAAACTATACTCTCATCATAATCTCAGTTTCCTGTCATATGATCTTCTGATCTCATCGCATTAGCAGGAGTGATCTTAAATATACAAATGTCAGGCTGGGCATGGTGGCTTATGCCTGTTAATTCCAGCACTTTGGGAGGCTGAGGCGGGCAGATCACCTGAGGTCAGGAGTTTGAGACCAGCCTGGCCAACGAGCTAAAACCTGTCACTACTGAAAATACAAAATTAGCCAGGTGTGATAGCACACGCCCTGTAATCCCAGATACTTGGGAGGCTGAGGCAGGAGAATCATCTGAGCCCAGGAGTTTGAGACTAGCCTTGGCAATGTAGAGAGACCTCTGTCTCTACAAAAAATTAAAAAATTAGTCACACATGGTGGCATGCATCTGTAGTTCCAGCTACTCAGGAAGCTGAGGTGGGGAGGATTGCTTGAGCCCAGGAATTGGAGGCTGCAGTGAGCAGTGATCATGCCACTGCACTCCATCCTGGTGACAGAGCAAGATCTTGTCTCAAAAATATGTATATATATATATATATATATATATATATATATATATATATATATGCCACTTGTGGATTCCACTGTGTGTCATATTCTTTTCCTTAGCTGGAGATACTACGTCCTCTGCCTGAAATATTTACCTCTTCATTAACTAGCGATTCATTCTTCAAAACACAGCTGATGTCCAGCCCAGAACATGGTCACCTTCATATATGCTCAGTACTTAGTATCTTTACAAAAAGATCCTTCATATTTATTCTATCACCTGAGTGTTGTTGCTCCTATGTGATCCTCGAGAATCTCTACTGTTATGCCTTTCCTATTTTGTAAATGTTTTCTGTTTACCTTTCCATCTTCTACCGTTTTCTATGGTTCATAGACTGACCTTGAGAGTGGCAACATTACCTCTTTCACCTTGGCATGCTAGCACCCAACATAAGGCATGGTACACAGCAAGCATTCAATGTGCACTTGTAAGTGAATGAATGAATAAATGGGTAGATATCTGAGCCTCATCTCCTGTGCCAGACCATCTTGTTCTCCCATCCTATCCTGAGGAGGTCCTGGACTGTTGCTCTCTTTTGAGGCCTTCTCAAGTATTAGCTGCAACCACTTCTGTCTGCTCTGGAAATGCTGGTGTCTCAGCCAACAGGTTTTTTTCTGAAGTACTTGTTATACTAACAAAGCCATTTTGCCTTTCAGTGTAGTGGGAATGAAGGGTGATGGGTCCTGCTGTTCCCCGCTGCAGGCTTCCTCTTCAGGGACCTGGGAGGAAGGTCAGGAAAGATGGGCATGTACTGTGAGCTCTTTGAAGGACCATACCTTGTGGCTTCCATGAAGTGCCCCCTTTAATGCCTACTAAAAAGGCCCTGCAGATTCCTAAGGCAGGCTTGCTGCAACATGAGTTGGAAGAGCATCACTTTTATGCCTTCATTCTCTCCCTCCTGTATCCTCTACACAGTCGTCAGATGTAATACCTTGAAATATTGATGTGATCAGGCTGTTCACTTACTGGGAAGCCTTTGGTGGCTGCCCACTGCCTACAAAAGAGTCTAAAACCCCTAGCCTGTCATGCAAGGCATCTTGCCTTTAGGTGGCATCCCACTTTTCCAGCTCCTGTGCACTTTGCACTCTGGCTCACGTCTGCCTGGGTGGTCTAAGTGTTTTCTGGAACAAGCTACTTGCCTCCTTACCTCCACACCTTGGATTCCTTTGGCCCAGCCAACATCCAACATGAATGCCCTTCCCAGACCTTTCCACCAGATAACCTTAGGGAGCTGCACCCAGCTTTCCTCTTCTGTAAAAGGCCCCAGGCTTTCTTTACTCCTTCCCTGATTCCAACAGAAACACTCCTCTGTGCTCTGCCAGAGTTTTGTTCTTGCTAAACAAAGAGCCTTTATCATTCAACATTATACTTAGTCGCTCACATGTCTGTCTCTCTGGGCTGGATTAATTCCTCGGTGGGGACTGCCATTGTGCAGCTGTAATATTGGTGGTGGTGCGGGGGGTGGGGGATATATTGAACCTGTGAAGCTTATAATTTCTGTAATAGTAAGACAGATGTTGTGGGGTTTTACTGCGTTAGGTTATAGAGAAAAGACCATTGGTATTGGAGTCAGACAGACACCAGCCCATCCCTTCTGTCTGGCTTGGTCTCTCGGCCTGTTTCCTTATCTGTGAAGTGGGAATCATAACAACCTCAGAGAGTTGCAGTGGGAATTAAATGCAATAACAAATGTAAACTCTCCAGTCTGGAATCTGGCATATGGTAAGTCATGCAAAAAAAAAAAAAAAAAAAAAAAAAGTTAGTTTTGGCCCCCTTTCCAGCCTGCAGCTCTTCAATGTCTATACTTGAAAAGCTTTTTAATAACATTATTTCATCCATGCTCTACTCTCACCCAACCTTGTCTTCTGATTTTCAGATTCTTAGTATGATTTTGATCACTGCCCTCCTCGAGACACCCTTCAACCTTCACACTTCCTTTTCAATGAATTGTGATCCTTTATGGGTAGAGGCTTTTAAAATAGTAGTAGTAGGCTGGGCACGGTGGCTCACGCCTGTGATGCCAGCACTTTGGGAGGCTGAGATGGGTGGGCCATTTGATGTTAGGAGTTCTAGACCATCCTGGCCAACATGGTGAAACCCAGTCTCTACTAAAAATACAAAAATGAGCTGGGCATGGTGGTGCATGGCTGTAACCCCAGTAACTAGGGAAGCTGAGGCAGGAGAATTGCTTGAACCCAGGAGGCATAAGTTGCAGTAAGCAGAGATCATGCCACTACACTCCAGTCTGAGTGACAGAGTGAGGATCCATCTAAAAAAAAAAGTAGTTGTAGTAATGATAATAATAATAGTAATAATGATACATGATAATGAGTAACACTTACTAAGAGCCAGGCTCAGTGCTAAGCTCTTGATATACCGTAGACTTGCTACTTCTCTAACTAAGACATTGTCTCCATTTCACAAATGGGGAAGTTGAAACTTGGACTATTAAAGTAACTTGTGGGTAGCGGGATAGCTAGAAAGTGGTAGAGCCCATTGCATAGGTAGAATCCACGACTGTCTGGTTTAAAATCCCTGCCCTCAGCAGCATCATTCTAACACTGCATGGGGTCTTCCTGTGGCCATTTGGCTTGCCATAGAGAGGTCAGAGGCAGCACTGAGGGCCCCTCACGGGCTGTGAGTTGGGCTGTTTGTGATGACTCCTTGGTGCATGTGTTTGGGCACTGTGACATCACAGAACGAGGGGCAACCCTACCAGCCACAGAGAATGCACCCTGAGAGGCAGGGAGAGTCAGGCCTCCTTGTCCCTCTTTTTTGAAGCACAATCACCTGTATTCATGCACACTCTTGTGTTAGGGCCCAAATGCTAGCCACAGATGTGTGATCAGGTGATTGGCCTCAGAAATAAAGCGATCTGAATGAGGACGGGACTTCCCAAGAGCAAGTGACGGTGTCGTTCAGGGACGAGCTGTGCCATGCTGTAGCTTTCCAGCGAGGCTTCCTTTGACTCCGGCCAACGATGGAGAACAGTCAGTACCCAGAACCCCTGCCAAATTTCACACTTGGGGTTTGGCCCAGTTTCACTGACGTCCTTCTCCAGGGGCTCCACGGACAGTCTTGTTTCTTGCTGCTGTCCCCAGCACCACGCTGCAGCAGACCCTTTGGCTTCTGCTGTCTCTTCTCCATGATCCCTGGCTTGCTCAGAGCTCCTGCCATTCCCCTTCCTCCTCCCCTCCCTCTTTCCAGTCCCCCAGGCCCTCCAAACCTTTCTTGTCCCAGGAATTCTGTGCCTGGGGTTCGCTCTGTGTGGAGTTTTCTTCCCCAGACCTTGTGCGGGTGCTTTCAGGTCTTAACTATGATGTTCCTCCTCCAAGAGGCTTCCTCTGGCCACACCATCTGGGCAGCCCCTCACTCTATCCATGACCACATTGCCCTATTTTATTTTCTCAGGTAGTTCCAGTTTCTAAAATTATCTTCATTTCTTCACTTACATATTTATTGTGCCTCTCGCCCCAGTAGAATGTTTGATCCTAAAGGTATGGCTCTTTCCTGTCTGGTGCTGTATTACTAGTTCCCACAACAGTGGCAGGCATGTCGGGGGGGCTCTCTGTTCATACTTGCTAACTAATCAAATGGCAGATGGAATGACTGACAGGCCAGAGGTCCAGACGTGTGGACAAAGGAAGTTAGTGATCATGAGAGCTAGCATTTTTTGAGGTAAGGCTTTATAAGCATCATGCTGAGGGTTTTACAAGCAGTATATCACTTAATCAGCCCAACAACCTTATTATTATTCTCATTTAGCAAATGAGAAAACTGGGGATTGAAATTTCTTTAAAAATTTGCTCCCCAAATATGGCTGCCTTAATATCCTGCATGGCGAGGCTGACCCATTCTCAGGACTCTACCATCAAAATCAAATGTGTTTACCTACTTCATTCAAAGAATCAGAAAGTGCATGAAAATACCTAGTGGCAGGAGATGAAAGAAGTACCTGGATAGGACATAAGGAGTACTAGGGGAAATGGAAGAAACAGACACCCTTAAGCATAGCTGAGAAATGTAAAATGACTCAGATTCCTTGGTAAGCAGTTTGGCAATTCCTCAAAAAGTTAAACATACACTACAACCCAGCAATTCCCCTCCTAGGTATTTAACCAAGAGAGCTGAAACACTTGTACACAAATGTGTATAGCAACATTGTTCATAACAGCCCCAAACTAGAGACAACCCAAATGTCCATCAAGTGAAGAATGGATAAACAAAGTGTGGTCTATCCATGCAATGGAATATTATTCAGCCATAAAAAGAAACAAAATACTGATTTATGCTACGACATGCACCACTCTTAAAAACATTATGCTCAGGCAGGACCCAGTGGCTCACGCCTGTGATCCCAGCTCTTTGGGAGGCCGAGGTGGGCAGATCACGAGGTCAGGAGATCAAGATCACCAACATGGTGAAACCCTATCTCTACTAAAATACAAAAAATTACCTGGGTGTGGTGGTGTGTGCCTATAGTCCCAGTTACTTGGGAGGCTGAGGCAAGGGAATCACTCGAACCCTGAAGATGGAGGTTGTAGGGAGCCAAGATCACTCCACTGCACTGCAGCCTGGGTGACGGAGCAAGACTCTGTGTCAAAAAACAACAAAAACAAAATAACAACAAAAAATTATGCTCAGTGAAAGAAGCTAGAAAAACAGGACAAATATTGTACAATTCTATTTGTTTCAAACGTCTAGAAGAGGCACAAATCTATAATGACAGAAAGTAGATTAATGATTGTCAGGGGCTGAAGAAGGAAAAATGGAGAGCGACTCCTCCCGGGTGTGGGGTTTCCTTCTGGGGTGATGGAAATGTTCTGGAATTAGATAATGGTATTGGTTGCACAGCCCCCCAAAATATGCTAAAAGCCACTGACCTATACACTTCACAATGGTTAAAATGATGAATTTTATTTATGTGAATCATATCTGAGAGAAAGAAAGAAAGAAGAAGGAAGGAAGGAAGGGAGAGAGAGACGGAAAGAGGGAGGGAGGGAGGAAGGGAGAATCAGATCATCTGCTTGTTGATAGAGCAGTCTGGGGAGTCCACGTGTTGCAAGCGGTCAGGTAAGTAGTAAACTGAGAGGCTGTGGGGGGCAGAGGCCCAGCTATGGGGAGAGCTGTCCTAAGGGGCAATGCTTCTCTTTTAAATTGGGGAAGAGGACTTTGGAAAGTGCAAGGCAGGGCCCAACTCATATACCAGGACTGGGCATTAGATAGGCTTCCTAAACTAGAACTTAGAAGGAGGTCTCAAAGCAGAAGCTTAGTCATATCAACAGAGTGAATGGGGGGGCGTCTGGGTAAGGAAGGTGAGGTCTGGAGCTGCTTTCACAGGACAGAGGAGCCACAACAGGGAAAAGTGGGTGCAGGCACAAGGAAGCTCAGGGCCTGCAGGTCCTCAATGAGGCCTGTATTATACTAAAAGGCTGAGCATTCTAGGACTTGGCCTCCATGGCTTGGTACAGCTGAGCCTGCTCCAGCACATCCTTACTCAGTTGGTCTAGCAAAGAGCCTTCTGGAGCTGAGCATACAGGAAATGAAACCAATGCCTCAGCTGGAGCTAAGGGTTAAGGATATGGGGAGGGTAGCAGGTTGGGACCCCAGTGTTTCCCAATGTAAAGCTTTGTGATCTATTACAATGCAAATCCCACCGAAAAGTCTAACAATAGGCCCCAAATCACAGTGTTAGAAAATGAAACAGCAGCCAGGCACGATGTCCTATGTTTATAATCCCAGTCCTTTGGAGGCTGAGGGGGTGAATCACTTGAGCCCAGGAATTCAAGACCAGCCTGGGCAACATGATGAAACCCTATCTCAAACACACACACACACACACACACACACACACACACACACACACACACTCACAGACTAGTTAGATATGGTGGTGCACATTTGTAGTCCCAGCTACTCAGGGGAGGCTGAGGCAGGAGGATTGCCTGAGCCTGGGAGGCAGAGGTTGCAGTGAGCTGAGATTGTGCCACTGCACTCCAGCCTGGGTGACAGGGCAAGACCTTGTCTCAAAAAAAAAAGAAGAAAATGGAAAAGCCCTTTTTAACTCTATGAATGAGAGACAGCCTAATATGATGGGTAAGAGCACAGGCTGTGAAAAAAGATCCTTTGAGTTCAAATCCTACTGCTGTGTTACCTTAAACAAGTTAGTTAGCTCCTCTGTGCCCCGGCTCTCTCTTCTAAAATGTGAATGGCAATGACTTTGCCTATCTCATAGATGGTGGTGAGGATTAAACGACACAATACAGCTGAAGTTTTTAGAATAATTCTCAGAACCCTGGAAGAACTAACCATTACTAGCAGTAGGGTCTACCACAGTCAGAGACCAGGCATCCCTATACAAATGCAGCCGATGTCACAGTTTTGTGTAGTACTTTCTCTGCTTTCTGTTTTTCCACATCATATCCTGGAAAGACTTGTCCTTGTGTATGTGTCTCTCCAGGGGTCAAATTAAATTGATAAAGTCTCAGAGAGTGCCAGACATCTGGCTGCTCAGTAAATACAGAAATAGGGCATCAATTGTCACTGAGTCCTAAATATCAGCCAGCCCTTCCCTAGCTAATCCTCGCCTGTTGGTGGCTGGAATAATTTCTCCCATAAACTGATTATGCTGGTAAATCAAGATCTTCTTGGGCAGTGAAGAAAAAACCTTAGACATATTAAGTTCTCAGGAGTAATATCATTGGTCAGCCAAGCACAATTGCTGTGTAGCTAAATATATTACAATTATCTGCTGTCTAGAGACGGTACCTGATATTTACAGAACCTTTTTAAAAAGGCTTCAGAAGGCTTTCTGTCCATTAACTTGTTAGCCTTCACCTTGTTTCTTGGAAAAAGGTCCTTGTGACGGTCCCTCTTGGCTGCCCATGAAGTCTTCTTATCTATCCTTCAGAACCCATCTCAAGTTACCAACAAGCCTCTTCCCTCCTTTCCAAATTGAAATTAACTACTTCTTCTCTATACTCTGTACTCTGCATCAAATTTTTTCCTCAATTTCAGCAAGTTGCCTTGTGTGGTTGTAGCTGCATGCCTTTCTGACATCACAGAGACAATACTTTGATGTTATGAAGTGTGTTATTCATCTCTATGTCATTTTCTGCCTGCCACTCACACACACTCAACATGTGCTCACCGTGTTGGTTGTGGGTTTATTTCTATTCTGAATAAGATCCCCGTTGAAATTCTGATGTATCCCTCTATAGCAGGCATCTCTTTCAGTTGAGAAGCATTCTTCTAACACATACCTTGCATTTCGTAGGTATTCTACAACTGCATGCTAATATAAATAAAAGAGACCCCACATTAGGCAACTTTGGCGATTTGACCAAGCCCATAAAACCAAGCGAAAACTTGGAAATCTGCCTGATGAATTTCAGTTATTATGTTAAATGAATACTGGTGCTGTGTGAATATGTTGCTATGTGGTTTTCTAAAATGTGGGGTTGGGACCTTATTGTTTTACTTCTCTTCCTTTGTTTTTTCCCTTCTTGCTTTACTTCTTACTGAGCAACTATTATGTGCTGGGCTTCTTGCTCGGGATTGGCAATTTAATGATGGGCGGAAGCAAATAAGCATCTTATGGAGCTTACAGTCTGTCCGGTGCAGGGGATTGTCATAAATCCAATAGTCAGTCCACATGTAAGGAATGTATGCTGGCCAGCTGAGGGAAGGGTCCTGAAGGAAAGGAACGCTGGTCCATGCGCGCTTATTGCAGAGAGGACTGACCTAGCCTAGGAAGGGTGTGGGGAGAGGTCAAGAAGGCTTTTACGGAAGAAATGATAGTTGTTGTTAAAATAAAAACTTAGACAAATTAAATTTAACAAGGTTTAACTGAGCAAAGAACAATGAGTGAATCTAGCAGGTCTCAGAAGCAGAGGAGGTTTAGAGAGCACCACTCAGCAGCATGGGAAGGCAGCCTTTGTGGGCAGGGCAGCTCCATTGGTTACACCTTGGTGTTTGCCTCATTTGAATGTGATCAGATCAGTTGGCCACAACTGATGGGGGAACAAACAAGAGAGAAAAAAGGAGACCAGTTAGCAGCCTGCTGCATGGAGTCAGGTGCCTGATGATGGTGGCTTTAATCAGGGTAGTGGCAATGAAGATGAAGAAGGTTGAAGTCATCTCATATGTAAAATATCAATAGGACTTGGTGAGGACATTCAAGTGATTCTCCTGCATCAGTCTCCTGAGTAGCTGGGACTACAGGCGTGTGCCACCACACCTGGCTAATTTTTGTATTTTTAGTAGAGACGGGGTTTCATCATGTTGGCCAGGGTGGTCTCGAACTCCTGACCTCAAGTGATCTGACTGAAGCTTGGGCTTTGTCTCAAAATTTTTTCTGCTTGTGTCTAACTACTATATCCACTATGGGGCTGTAGAATACCAGCTGGGCATATGAGGTCTCTGAACTAGTTACCGTAGATGATACAAAGAAGCATGTCCCTGCCTTCAAGGGTGTTTCTGCTCAGAGGACACACTCAAAATCCACATACACTAGGCAAAACAAGCTCTCACATGCTGAACATAGATAACATGTAGGGGTGAACTCAATGGGTAAGGACAGAGCCTCTAGGCTTTCCAGAGTAAGAAACTGAGGTGAACCTTCATGATACTTCTAGACTGCTACGTACTATCATTTAAAATGTTTGCTTTTTTGCCAGGAGATGAGAAGCCCTCGTATTAGTTAAAAGTAAATATTAATGCATTCATTCATTAATTCATTGATTTATAGATATCCATTCACTTACACGTCTAATTTTTGTTGAGCACGTATGATGTGCAGGGGATTTGAACAAAACAGCATAAGCACTGGAAGAATGCATCAGGATCTAGGGTTAAAATGTGGAGTCTGGAGATTTGTGTCTGAGAGTCAGTGTGTGGATTAGGTTTCTTTCTTTTTTAAAATATAGTAAAATATGTATAACATTCATATATAATCTACATAACAGAAAATTTACAAGAAACCTTTTAAAAGGGTACAGCTTTGTAGCATTAGGTACATCCACATAATTGTGCAACCATCACCACTATCCAGCTCCAGGAGCTTTTCATCTTCCCCAACTGAAACTCTGTACCCATTAAACACTAACTCCCCACTTCTGCCTCCCTCTCACTCCTGGAAAACACCATGCCACTTTCTGGTTCTGTGAAATTGGCTACTGTAGGTACCTCATCTTAGAGAAATCACACAATGTTTGTTCTTTTGCGACTGGCTTATTTCACTTAAGATCATGTTCTCAAGGTTCATCTGTGTTGTAGCATGTGTCATGATTTCCTGCCTTTTTTTTCTTATTTTTTTTTTTTAAGACAGAGTCTCACTTTGTTGCCCAGGCTGGAGTGCAGTGGCATGATCTCTGCTCACTGTAACCTCTACCTCTCAGGTTCAAGTGATTCTCCTACCTCAGCCTCTCGAGTAGCTGGGATTACTGGTGTGTGCCACCACGCCCACCTAATTTTTGTATTTTTAGTAGAGACGGGGTTTCACCATGTTGGCCGGGGTGGTCTTGAA
This sequence comes from Saimiri boliviensis, assembly GCF_048565385.1. Classification (NCBI taxonomy): domain Eukaryota; kingdom Metazoa; phylum Chordata; class Mammalia; order Primates; family Cebidae; genus Saimiri; species Saimiri boliviensis. The sequence goes on from NC_133454.1 coordinate 58,891,048, forward strand.
CTCCTGACCTCAGGTGATCCACCTGCCTTGGCCTCCCAAAGTGCTGAGATTACAGGCATAAGCCACCGAGCCCAGCCAGAATTTCCTCCCTTTTTAAGGTTCAGTAATATTCTTTTGTTTGCTTTGCAAAATGATCAAAAAATTAAAACATATATTCTTTTGTATATATGTGCATTTTATTTATCCATTCATCCCTTGGTGAGCAAATGGGTTGCTTTTACCTTTTGGCTATTGTGAAGAATGCTTCTATGAACATGGGTGAACAAACATCTCTTTGAGTGCCTGCTTTAATTTCTTTGTGATCTATACTCAGAAGTGGAATTGCTGGGCTATATGGCAATTTTATGTTTAATTTTCTGAGGGATCTCCACATCATTTCCTACAGCACTTTACATGCCTACCTGCATGCATAGGGTTCCAATCTCTCTGCATCCTCACCAACATTCGTTATTTTATGTTCATTTTGTTTTGCTTTTTATAAGAGCCCGTCCTAATGAGTGTGAAGCAGTACTTCATTGTGGTTCTGATTTACATTTCCTAAAGACTAGCTTTAGTGGGGCAGCTGCAAACTCATGTACAGGTTAGTTGGTTTTTCATCTATTGGCGCATTTTCTAAGCTTTGGCTATTGTACTGAGTGCTATGAGGGATGCAAAATGAATACAAAGATTTAACCTCAGGAAAATAATCTATCAGAGAAACCAGATAGATACAAAAATCACTGTAGTCGATTGTTTCCAAAGATAATCACAACATTCTACATGTCCTTTGAAATTGACATTGTTTTTTGTTTGTTTTGAGACACGGTTTTGCTCTGTTGCCCAGGCTGGAGTACAGTGGCATAATTACTGCTCACTGCAGCCTTGATCTCTCAGGCTTAAGCCATCCTCTCACTCCACCCTCCTGAGTTGCTGGTAGGTCAGGTGTGCACCTCCATGACCAGCTAATTTTTTTTTACAAGTTTTTTTTTTTTTTTTTTTTTTTTTTTTTTGTAGAAACGGGGTCTCACTATGTTGTCCAGGTTGGTCTGAAACCTTCTAGTTGCAAATGATTCACCTGCCTCAGCCTCCCAAAGTGTTGGGATTACAGATGTGGGCCATCATGTCCCGTGTGGATAGTGATTTTCACATCCTATCAAAAGATGGAGGTTTTTTCCCTTTCCCTGGACTCTAGACTGGTCCTGTGACTTGCTTTGATCACTAGATTATGACAGAAGTGATGCTGTGTGACTTTCTAGGTCTAAACTGTAGGAGTTCTTGAGCTTCTGTTATTCTCTCTCAAAGAAATCAGCCACTATCTCAGCCAGTCTAACCACGTTGCTGGAGAGAGATTCAGGTAGTCCCAAAGATTCCAGCCTCCCCAGCTGAGATATGAGATGTGAACAAATCTACTTTAGATCCTCTAATACCAGTCAAGCTGACCCAGCCAACACTATGGGCAGCAGAAACAAGCTGTTCCTGTTGAGATTTGCCCAAATTGCAGAGTCATGAGCCAAAAAAAAAAAAAAAAAAAAAAAAAATTGCTCTTGTTTTAATCCACTAAGTTTTGTGGTATCTCTTATTACTATGCCTTATATATAAGCATATTATGTGTCAGAAGCCAGGAATCACTGAGTTCAGAGGAAAGCAGGATTCTAATGTGGGTGGAGGGAGAGTCGGGGGTGAGGGGCAGATGTGGGAATCAGGGAAGACGTGAAGTTCCAGAGTGTTCTTAAGGACTTAAACATAAGACCTAACACCAAAAAACCCTAGAAGAAAACCTAGGCAAAACCATTCAGGACATAGGCATAGGCAAGGACTTCATGACTAAAACACCAAAAGCAATGGCCACAAAAGCCAGAATAGACCAATGGGATCTAATTAAACTCCAGAGCTTCTGTACAGCAAAAGAAACAATCATTAGAGTGAACTGGCAACCAACAGAATGGGAAAAAATGTTTGCAATCTCCCCATCTGACAAAGGGCTAATATCCACAATCTACAAAGAACTAAAACAGATTTACAAGAAAAAAACAAACAAACCCATTCAAAAGTGGATCAAGGGTATGAACAGATACTTTTCAAAAGAAGACATATATGAGGCCAACAAACATATGAAAAAAAGCTCATCATCCCTGATTATTATAGAAATGCAAATCAAAACCACATTGAGATTAACACCTTACGCCAGTTAGAATGGCGATCATTAAAAAGTCTGGAGACAATAGATGCTGGAGAGGATGTGGAGAAATAGGAACACTTTTACACTGTTGGTGGGAGGGTAAATTAGTTCAGCCATTGTGGAAGACACTGTGGTGATTCTTCAAGGACCTAGACATAGAAATTCCATTTGACCCAGCAATCCCATTACTGGGTGTATACCCAACGGATGATAAATTGTTTTATTATAAAGTCACATGCACATGTATGTTCATTGTGGCACTATTTACAATAGCAAAGACCTGGAACCAACCCAAATGCCCATTAATGATAGACTGGACAAGAAAAATGCGGCATATATACACATGGAATACTATGCAGCCATAAAAAATGATGAGTCTGTGTCCTTTGCAGGGACATGGATGAATCTGGAAACCATCATTCTCAGCAAACTGATGCAAGAACAGAACATCAAACACCATGTGTTCTCACTCATAGGCGGGTGTTGAACAATGAGAACACATGGACACAGGGAGGGGAGCATCACACACTGGAGTCTGTTGAGGCGGGTAGAGGAGAGACAGCAGAGGGTGGGGAGTTGGGGAGAGATAACATGGGGAGAAATGTCAGATATAGGTGATGGGGGGATGGAGGCAGCAAACCACCTTGCCATGTATGTACCTATGCAACAATCCTGCATGATCTGCACATGTACCCCAGAACCTAAAGTACAATTAAGAATAAAAGACAACCCCTTAAGAGGAACTCCGTCTCAGCATGGCAACTGTTTGCTGGAAATAAGCCCCTTCTCTCATGCTGTGCTGAGAAGCCCCATTTCCTGTTATCCTGTTTTGCTTCACTGGTCCCTGACCCTGTATCTGCTTGGTATTCTGGCTCTGAGGTTTCCTAACTTTACTGTGAGTGCTGCAGTAGGGCACTAAGTTTAGAGTCTGACAGACCTGAGTCTGTATTCCAGTTACACTCCTGGCTCATTATGTGACATTGAACCTGTGGGACCTCTCTGACTCTGAATTTCTTCATCTAATACATTGGTGATAATAACACTTACTCCACAGGTTTACCGAAAAGATGGATCAAGATCACAGATGTACATGTGCTTAATGTAGAAGTTACATCTTCTTGGCCCTCCACAAGTGCTCTAGGTCCCATCTCTTAGATCTGCCAAGTAGGTCTCGAACTTGTTTTATCTTTTGGACTTGCTCTGCATCCCCAGGTCTGGTTTTTAATGATTGACCAAGAACACACAGTAACTGAGCCTGGCTTTATCCCTCAGTTTTACGCCTTTTAGATTTATTAGAATTTTGCTTGCTCCTCAAGGAGTGATTTTTTTTTTTTTTTGAATGCTCGTAGTTTTTTCACTCATTAAAACAGGAATTCCAGGGAAGGGGAAGTACAAATTAGTTTTTGAAAAATAAGACTGGCTGGAGAACTCTTAAGGTGGAGATCATTTAGGAATAGGGCTGAATAGATAGCCTGTATGGATGGACAGAGAAAGGGTGAGTCATGATTTGGTATGAAAAATTTTCATATCAAGAGTTTTAGACTCTACTCGAACAGAGAAATGACATAATCAGATCTAATCTGTGATTTTATCGGTGGCGTGGCAGCAATTTGAAGAATGCTCTGGAGAAGGGGAGAGATTCAAAGCAGACAAAACAGGAAGCTATTGTGATAATTTAGGCGAGAGATGATAAGGACCTGATAAGGGCAGGGGCACTGAAACTACAAAGGGGAGGTTGGATTTGAGAGATATTTTGAGTAGAATTGACAGTATTTGGTGGCTACTCGCATTTTAGAAACCAGAATGAAAGAATGGGAGCTAGCCTTAGGGGCTGAGAAGGTGTGACGGGGCCATAAACTAAGCAGAACTGGAGGGATAGGATTTGGGGAATGGTGAAGATGTTTAATTAGGACATGCAGAGTTTGTGATACTCTTTGAATGCATTTTTTTCCTGTCTCCATTTTTTTCTGTCTCCAGTAGCTTCGTGGGCTCAGAAGAAATGTGACTATGAAGGTGACTGATCCAGCAGGCACTCCCCAACATATCCTGAATACTAAGTAACCACAGCAGCTGGGAGGCTGAACAAGTCATTCTGCAAAATGAGCTGCCTCCTATCAAAGGGGAAAAGACAAGAGAGGATCCAAAACTGCCTCAAAGCTTCATCCGGGGGCTGCTGTTTTTAGGGAGTGTTGAAGTGTGCTGATGATTTCCCAAGATGAGTCAGAGCTCCCTACATCATCAACTAATTCCCCTGAGAACCTGGAGACCATCTTTGCTGACAGCCTATCTCTTCCTCCACTTCTTCCCTCTCCTTCCACGAATCTGGATCAGACCCAAGGATGTGGAGTACTGCTTGATTTTTAAGAATGATATACTGTCCTCTGCTTTTTTATTTATTTTATTATTATTTTTTTTTGAGTCAGTCTGTCTGTCACCCAGACTGGAGTACAGTGGTGCAATCTCAGCTCACTGCGACCTCCACCACCCAGGCTCAAGCGATTCCCTTGCCTCAGCCTCCTGAGTAGCTGGTATTACAGGCACTGCCACCACTCCTGGCTAATTTTTGTATTTTTGGTAGAGATGGGGATTCACCATGTTGGCCATGTTGGTCTTGAACTCCTGACCTCAAGTGATTCACTCGCCTTGGCCTTTCAAAGTGCTGAGATTACAGGCGTGAACCACTGCGCCCAACCTGTCCTCTGCTATTTGATTTCTGCTCTGCTTAATCATCTGTTCAATCCAGGCCAATCAATCAATCAATGAATCAATAACCATTTTTTAAGCACCTTTCACTTATTCAACAAATATTTATTGAACATCTACTATGTTCCAGGTGCAGCTCCAGGGGTTGGCAATATACCAGTGAGCAAAGTAAAGTGTACTGTAAGTTGTGGCACATGCTTCCTTAGGAGCATAATATCTAGGTATATATGTCACAGTGAATAATACAGGACAAGTGACCAAGATGTTTTTGTTCTCATGGGTTATAAAAATGCTCTGTTAGCTTCTAAGGACTAAAAGCATTTGGGAAAATAGAAGATAATTATAGACTGCAATAATATGGGAGGGCTGTAAAGGGAGGAGGTGTTTAAGTCAGGGTCTTAGAAGATAAAAGGAATTAAGGCAGGCAAGGCGAAGAGTATTTCAGAAAGGAGAACAGCATAATGGCAAGCACAGAATTGGCAATCAATGAGCATATGTTTGAGATATATTGACAAAACCGGACTGACTCAGTGATGGATGTACATTAGAGTGGAATATAAAATGAGGTTGAATAAATCCAGTAAAAAAAAGATGAGAAAAAGCCCTAAAACCAAGCAAGGAAACTTAGATAGAAAGACATTGAATTCACAGGGGATATTGTGGAGAGCACAGGTATGACCTATAGTTTGAAGTCCTTCAAGCATGAGACTCTGTGTTTCTCAACTTAGATTCAAATACTTACATGAGAAATAGGAAGAACCGTCTCAGGACTGTACTGAGCTGTCCCCACATGGAGGATGCTCTGAGTGTAGGGATATTAGGTTAATAATGAAAATAGAGCCCTTGTTCTTGCTAATGAAGTGTGTTTGGCAATATCTGTGACTGTAATAGTGACGATTTTAATTATAATTTTCTGTCTCATTGAGGTAAGAACAATAATTAATTCAGGTTTTCAGAATGCAATCCTGTCTTTGTGTAGATTCAGAACCCACAAACTGGAAATCAAAGCCACTTTCCCACCTACTACTACTTAACATTCCTCTTTAGTTGTTTAAGGCTGAGGTATGCTTTGTTCTTTTACTGAAATGTGTCTTCCAGGTATCTTTTTTTTTAATAGCCAACAAGAGAAAAGTAAGGAAAAAAGGAAACTTATAATGTGGTTCTAAGTGGTTTTACCACATATTTGATTAGGTCTCCAGGGGAAAGAGAAAAGTTTAATTGAATCATTTAAGAAGGTGGACATGCAAAAAGGAGACTTCCTTAACTACTGATTAGAAAGCATATCTGGGCTGGAAAGTATCCTCTTTGCCTTAAGTGGTGTGATAAGTGCCATTATTATGAGAAAATTCACACTATTTCAGAGTCCATAACTGTAATTCCACTATGGCTTGCCTAACACTTCTCATTTTCAAAGACATTAAATTCTTGAGTGCCTATTAACAAATGTGTAATATCTGCACACTGCCATTCCCATACCACCTGAAGCACGATGCGACAGAAGGACTCACTGTATAGAAAAGTTGTCAAGAAGCCTCGGGTGAGCAGTGCCTACCAATACCTCCCACTTTTCACCATCCACTTGTTTCTTAACTCTTTGCAGCTTGACTAAAATTTCAGAGGTCACCAATTACTTTACTCAAAGGCCACCAATTACTTTCTAATCACGAAATCCAGCAGCGTTTTCATTTGTCTTATCTCGGTAGCATTCTATATCACCATCTTCTTAAAACTGCATGTTTATTTGGCTGTCAGTTTGCTTCATGCTTCTGAAGTTCCCACTACTTCTCTGATCACTTCCCTCTACACATTGTAAAGACTGCACTGCTAGATTCTACCATGATCCCCTGTTCTTTATGCAGCTCAGATCTCATTCACCGTGTATGTCAGCCAACATGCCTGTGTAGATGCTTCCTGAGGCAATGAGTGTCTTCTTTGTTTCTGGCCCCTTTGCACCCTAATGGATACCTCATATATAGTTGGTGCCAAAAGACATAATGAATTCCCATGTCCACATATGCAACATGAATTTCTCTTTATTTCAGAACTTCAATTCTCATTGCTTATTTGAACCTGGATCTCTTCAACCCCCAAATTTCTATACTCAAATTAATCACATTTAATACATTTAACTGTCTTGCAATTACTTTCCAGCAAGGACAGAAATCATATGTCTCCCTTTTCTGACTTGCTTATTTTTTTTACTTATACTCAGATCCTCAATTCATGTTTGACGAATTTGAAACCACCCCAGTCCCACCCATGGCACCTATAGCCCATGTCTTAGTTTTATAGATTTTCCTTTAACTCCTTTTCTTTCTTTTCTATTCTTTCCATGCTGTTTATCACTGCCCCAATTCAACACTTTATTTCCACAGGCTGGAATGATATTTATTAGTTTTCTAAGAGGTATTCTACTTAGAAGCATAATAAAATGAAGAAGAGCTTCTCCTCAGCTTCACTCTATCCTGCTTGCCATTGCCAGATTAGTATCCCTAAAACACTTAGCAGTCCAAATTTGCAAAGATTTTTATTGATTCACATTCCTGGAAGAATCCAGTCCAAACACCTTAGCTAGTATTTGAGCAACCAGTGTCTAGCTTCCAGTTTACCTCCTATTACACATTCCTGGACTTCCACTCAAGCCAGGGCTACCTTGTTATCACCTCACTTCAATACTTTGGACATCTTTGTTCTTCCTGTCCCCTGTCTTTAGAATACTTTCTAGTATCTTAGTATCCCTGCAGTTCCAGTGCCCCTACCCTGGAATACCTTTCTAGTATTCTAGTATCCCAGAATATAGTATGTAACATTCTAGTCTTTCTATTTCTGGGAAAACTTTTCAACTAACAACAGTGTCTCTTTCAGACGATTTCTTGAAATATTAGCATATTTTGCCTCACTCTCGCTTTTTAAAAACTCGGTGTGAATATTATCTTCTTGAGTTATAAATTCTTTCTAGGCAGGGATTAAGGCTTTTAATGCTTTGATTCACCCCCAAAAGACTGGCATGTTACCCTGCAAATACACTAGATGAAAACAGTTATCCATTTTCTTGAGTATTACTAGTCGGCAGGTTCTAATTCCAAAAGCCAGGGGATTGTGTCTTGCCTTGCCAGGTTATTGAGGTGAGACTGGAAGACCCACGGGACTGGAAAAAGCAGTGAGAGCCCAGCATGATATTCTGAAAAGTTTCCAGAGTGTCATCCTTCAGTGACCTTTCTTTGTTGAGTCTTAAAGTCAAAGGTATAATATCCCTTAAGACAAGTTGTTGAGTTTCTGTCCTACCACGCCACTGAAATTGATGTCACTGAGGTCACTGTTGACTTCCTAACTTCTAAACCCAATGGATTCTTTCTAGTTTTTGTCGCACTTGACCTTTTTTTTAGAACTACTGTCCACTACTTCCTTCTCAAAACTTTTCTGCTGGTTTTGCTCTTCTTACTTGCTTACTACTTTTCCGATCTCCCTTCTGTTTCCTATGCCATTACTATTTCCCAAAATATGATTCTGGTGCTCTTCTCCATTTATCATACTCTCTCAGTGGTCATATATATTTCCTTGATTTGATTAGTTCCTGTATGTGTATGACTGACTATGTATCTCTAGCTCAGACCCTTCTGGCGAACTCCAATTTCCTGAAAGACCTCTATCTCGACTCAGATGTTTCACAGGAGTCTCACACTGGCAGCACTAGCATGGAACTATGTATGTCTCACACACACACACACACACACACACACACACACACACACACACACACAGCCCGCACTGGGGCAAATTGGCTCTTTTTGATCCTGCTTGGTCAGCTCTTCTAAACCAGCAGCAAGTCAACATTTTTGCACTTACAAAATAATTTGGAAAAACTATATACCTCCTTCCCATTTTTAAGTTTTCTGTTATCTATTTCAAAAGGTGTAGTTAACATGTTTTTATTATTAATTCAAAAATAAAACTATTAATAGAATTTTAAAAAAGTATTCAGAGAAATCTGAATTATTAATTTGATACTCAGAATCATTCATTTAAAATACATTAACAGTCTCTTTTATATTATTGTATAAATTTTAAGGTGTATAACATGCTATTTTGATATACACTTAGATATTGAAGTGATTACTACAGTCAAATAAGTCGTCTCATGCAGTTACCTTTCTTTTTCTTTTTCTTTTTTTTTTGGTTTATGGTAAGAGTACCTAAAACATTCTCCCCTGGCAAATTTCTAGTATACAATACAATATTACTAACTATAGCCCTCCTGCTGTACCTTAGACGGTACAAGCTCTTTGTTACTGGTTAAAAAGCTTATATATTTTTTCCTTGAACTTATTATTTCCATTTAACTTTTACCACTTTAGTGACTGGAATTATTTTATTGATCACCCTTCATACTTCCTTGCAACAAAAATATAAATTAAAGTAGAAAAATGTTTATTTTGGTGACATAAATACATGTGTCCAAATGAGATACTATGAGAATTACTATCAGTATGCAATCAATAAAAACATAAATATATTGACTTTTTATGATTTTGAACATAGAAAGTAAATTTTACCAGAAACCTATCATTTAATAAGATAGATGAGACTTTTATTTATTCTGAATCAATTTATGTATCTGTAATTGATATAGCATATTATTAGAATAAAACAGGGTTTAAACCAGTTTTATTCCATTTTATTTTATTTTTCTAAATTATAAGTCAAAAATAACATTGTGATCTAATTTTTTTTTTTTTTTTTTTTTTTTTTTTTTTTTTTTTTTTTTTTTTTTGAGATGGGATCTCACTCTGTCCCTCAGGCTGGAACACAATGGCTCAGTCATAGCTAACTTCAGGCTTGACCTCCTGGGCTCAAGCAATCCTCCAATTTCCTGAAATTAGCCTCCCAAGTAGCTGAGACTACAGGTTTGTACCACCACACCTGGCTAATTTTTTATATTTTTTTAGAGAAATGGGGTCTCACTATGTTGCCTGAGATGGTCTTTAGCTCTTGGGCTCAAGAGATTCTCCCGCCTCGGTCTCCTGTAGTGCTGGGATTATAGTTGCGAGCCATTGTGCCCAACTTGACTTATCATTTTAAAAGTAGATTTGCTGATTTATCAGGTGACAACTCCATTTGATCTTCTCTGAATTTAAAGAATTGGGGGATGTCTTACGTCAAAAGCATTTGTTGCCTAGTCATTATACTAATAAACTTTCTCAATGTCGATCATAATACATTTTAAATATCCCTCCTCTTTTTGGCACATCAAAAAATTTTATCCTGAGGCAAAATGCTATGGGAATATTTGGGCTGGGCGAGAAGCACGCTTTGCTTTTGTGAAGTGGGAGAAGGATGATTTGGAAAGGAAAGCTGGAGAGGAACTGCTCGGACGGACCAGGTTTAGGAAAGATAAACATGGAAATCTATTCCCTTAAATTATCAAACCTACAGCTTGGTGACAACTGTGCATACTGTTTGTTGCCCATTTGGCATCAACTCCTCACTTTCTTTTTCCTAATAAAGCTTTAATTTGGTTCTGACATTCAACCTTATGTTACCACACAAGGCACAGGACACTTCCCCAGCCCAGATCCAGAGGAGGCTCCTGGCCCATCCAAGCCAATCAATTCAGGGTTCCACGGCTACAGTTGTTCATTCGTGTTGCCCAAGCTGAGCTAGGCAGACTAAAGTCAAGACAGATGGTACTCCTTTTTGTGGAGAGAGACTCTTCTCTCTGATAGAATGTGATTAAAAAAAAAACCACGTGGCTTTCTAACTGCTGCTGTTAACCATTCTGGGTTTATCTACATTAGGATAACTGAAGACTGTGGGACGGAGAGGTGGAAAGAGGCCAAGACTGTGAATAAACCACTGGTCAACAGGTCCTGGAGCCTGCCCTACTTCCGCTCTTTCTGTTATATGAGATAATAAGTGTTTTTATTTAATGAAACAGTGATCTGTGCCCATTTGCATGCATGAATAAGCAAATAAACATGGAGTTTCAGAAGTTCTTATGTTCTCTGACTTGGGTTTTTGTGAATTTCTTTTTTTCTTTTTTGTAAATTTTACCCTAATCTTGCGAGACATTGGAATTGTAATAGTTTTGTAACTGATCTTCCTGTTTCTAATCTCTTCCTTGTTCCATTTATTCTACACACTGCTCCCCAGACTGATTTATCTAAAATATCTGCTTAAAATTCCTCCAGTGAGTCTCACCATCTGTAGAATAAAGTTTAACCTCCTTGGCTTTAGTATTCCAAGTTCTGAAAACTCTGACCCTTATACATTTTCAGCCTTCTTCTGACATTCCTCATTTCATGAATAGCAGGCTGGCACGTTAAGTGAAAGCATAAATTTTCGAGTTACAAGGACTCCAGCTGAAAACCACACTTCTCTATACACCAGCTATGTGATCTTAAGTGAGTTACTTGACCTCTTTGAATCTTGGTTTTCTTAGTTATAATCGTTAGGCAATGCTACTTACTTTTAGGGGTCATTATACAGATTATAAGTATGGGTTCAAAGTGTGGCGCTTCGAAGTCATTTAAAAGATAGTGGTTGTTGTCATTGTTATATCTTAGTTGTCAGCCACTTCTAGGCTACTTTGATTTGTGTAAGCATGCAAATCCATCACAACTGCCTGGAATACACTGATTTCTATTCTTTTTTTTCTCTTACCTCTCCTGACTGGAGAACTACTTTTAATTCAAAACCATCCAAATGTCACCTTGACTATCCAGCCTTCCTAGGAAATTCTCCCTGTGTTCCTCCACAGCACTTTGTATCCATAGAAGCATTTTGGATTGTAATTATTTATATACCTGCTACTAGTATGGGAATTCCCAATGACCTGAATTTTATCTCATTCATTCTTGAAGCTTCATCCCATGGAATGGTGCCCGATACACAACAGATAACTGATAAAAGTGAGTGAATGTTGAATGAATGATAGGAAAGGTCATAGATTATGGAATGTGGACTTTAGGAAGTTTCTCGGAGAAATGTTGTGTCTAACGACACCACCACCTGACATTCATATGCTTTGTTTCAATTTGTGAAGCACTTTACATGTTTTATCTCATATAATTTTTTTTTTTTTTTTTTGAGACAGAGTCTCGCTCTATTGCCAGGCTGGAGTGCCGTGGCGCGATCCCGGCTCACTGCAACTTCCGTCTTCTAGTTTCAAGCAATTCTCCTGCCTCAGCCTCCTGAGTAGTTGGGACTACAGGCTCACGCCACCACGCCCGGCTAATTTTTTGTACTTTTAGTAGACATGGGGTTTCACCATGCTGGCCAAGATGGTCTCGATCTCTTGATCTCGTGATTTGCCTGCCTCTGCCTCCCAAAGTGCTGGGATTACAGGTGTGAGACACGGCGCCCAGCCTTTATCTCATATAATTCTTAAAACATCCCTGCAAGGTGGTTTTGTCATTATCCCTACTGTGCAGATGATTACACTGAGGTTTGAAAAGGTAAAGGATCCACACTTAAGAAGTGTCACAGTCAGAACTCAGAGCCAAGATTTCTCAGAAGAACTCTGTGGGCGATCTGGGCACTGAGCCAATGTTCTAGAGATAATAGATTTCCAAGTTAATTTTATGTCTGGATTACAAAGAAAGTGCTTCCAATCTTCCTTATTATCATCATATTGAGTGGTGAGTTGAAAGAACTCAAAGTTGAGATATCTGGGTTATAGACTTTTACTTGCTAACAGAAATTTTGGAAAATTGGGGGCCAGTTATTTAACTTCCCTGGGCCTTGAAGAGCTTGTCGAGGTGATCTCTAAGGCACTTTCCAGCTTTAAAAATCTTTAACTAGAGAGCAACTATGATATGACTAGCTTAGAGTAACTAAATATATTCTAATGATTTCTGTTAGCAATAGCCTTCTATAACTTTAGGCTGAGACTGATAGAAGGCAAAAAGTCTCATTTTAAGGAAGGGAAGAAATGGCTGCAAAGGAGGAAGGCAACACGCTCCAACCCTACAGACAATGCTGTTCATTGTCATGGTCCTAAATCTGTCTGCAGAGTTTTTCTGAGAAATGAAAGCATCCCTATTCTTTTAACTATGAGATAAAACATTGACGACTCTTCCTTTTCCATTAATTCCTTTAGAAACCGAATAAATTGATTTGCTAACATTGATCAAAGAGGCTGCATCCTTTCCCTCCCACAGATCTCTTAACTTCCAGGTTCAAAGAGGAAATGAGTGAAAAATAGGTTTTGAAATTTGCTTTTCAAAGTGGCCTATATTGCATTTTAATTTAATTTGTTAGAATTTCACCTTTTGCCTTTGGTCAACTGATTCGATGAAATAAAATTATATCTGGAGGATCTATGTTACAAAAATTGCTTAATCCTTCCTTCAGAAGATGAACTGTCAAGGCCACAGACTGTCCTCGGGTAACTTCTCAGATTGCCTCCTCTAGTGACAGCTTCTGAGTTTGTGTGTCTGTAATACATAAATAGACACAGAGCTTTCTTAATAGCAGACCTAGACTGCCTGCTAGGCTGATTCTAAACTATGCATATTGAGCAAAGTGGGGACTGGTCTGTTCATTCTCATCATTTTCAGCTGGTCATTGGCATCATAAAATTGCCCAAACAATAAAACCTAGTGCAGAGCGTGGGACATAACAGGTCCCAACAACTGTTTGTTAACTAAGCTGATGTAATCTGGGCTCCTCCCTAATGCAGGGATACCTTCTGCAGGACTTTCAAATGGCTATTCGGTTTCTGATCAAATATTGACAAGGAACATCATGAAATGACTTGCCTGTTCTTCCATGGGTCTAACAGTTTCCTCCCTGTCCCCATTAATCTCAGGTTTGGAATCAGAGAACAGTAACAATTGATAGAATTGCTCATGTTGGCCAACTGTAAGCTCTAATTGACACTTGTTTATAATCTGTCAGTCTCCCTTCTTCCTTCTGTCCATAACAATAGCTGGTCCCCTTGGGAAAACTGACTCCTCCTCCCAAGTCCTGTTTCTGTCCATTGCAGGGCCCAGGATGAGTCTTAAAATGGAGACCCCATACCATATAAGTAAATATTTTAAAGTTGTGTTAGACAAACAAATTGTTACATGGAATATGCTCTAGGTTTTTACTTTCAGAATCTCAAAATTGAAAATATATATGTCAATCAATCTATGGTTTTTATGTGACCAAAAATCAGCAAAAGTAGCAAATATTGTACAATTGAATTTAATTACTTGTTCCCTTGTCTAGGTGTGGTGTTGATGGACTGGCAATGTCTTGCTGCATAGTAAAACACATGTTTTTATTCTAGCACAATAACTAATTATGTTATTAAAATTAACATTTTCATATAATTTGTGTTCTATTGCCAGTACTCTAAAGCAGAGGTTGGCAAACATTTTATTTTCCTTTTGTGAAATTTTCATTTTTATTTTGGATTCCAGAGGTACATGTGTAGGGTGTTTTTTTTTCTTTTTTCTTCGAGACAGTGTCTCGCTCTGTTACCCAGACTGGAGTGCAGTGGTGCGACCTTGTCTCACTGTAACCTCCACCTCCTGGATTCAAGCAGTTCTCCTGCCTCTGACTCCCGAGTAGCTGGGATTACAGGCACTGCCACCATGCCTGGCTAATTTTTGGATCTTTAGTAGAAATGGGGTTTCATCATATTGGCCAGGCTGGTCTCGAACTCCTGACTCAGGTGATCTGCCCGCCTCAGCCTCCCAAAGTGCTGAGATTACAGGCAAAGCCACTGTGCCCGGCCACACATGTAGGTTTATTACAAGGGTATATTGCATGGTGCTGAGGTTTGGGCTTTGATCGCTCTCTTCACCCCATACTGTGAATACAGTATCTAATAGGAAGTTTTTCAGCCCTTGCCCCACTTCCTTTCTCCCTCCTTCTCCCATTTCTTTCGGAGTTATCAGTGTCTATTGTTCCCATCTTTATGCCCAAGTGAACTCAAGATTTAGCTCCCACTTACAAGTGAGAACATGCACTATTTGATTTTCTGTTCTTGCATTAGTTTGTTTAGCATAACAGTCACCAGCTACATCCATGTTGCTGCAAAAGACATGATTTCATTCTTTTTCGTGGCCACATAATACTCCATAGTGTATATATACCACATTTTCTTTATTCAGTCCACCACTGATAGACTCTTGGGTTGATTCCATGTTGTTGCTATTGTGCATAGCACTGTGATGAACATGTAAATGCATGTATCTTTTTAGTAGAACAATTTATTTTCCGTTGGGGATATACTCAGTAATGCAATTGCTGGGTCAAATGGTATTTCCATTTTTAGTTCTTTGAGAAATCTCCAAACTGCTTTGCACAGGGGCTGAACTAATTTGTGTTCCCACCAACAATGTATAAATGTCTCTTTTTCTCCATAACCTCACCAACATGTTATTTTTAGACTTTTTTTTTGAGACAGAGTCTTACTCTTTCGTCCAAGCTGGAGTAGAGTGGTGCCATCTTGGCTCACTGCAACCTCTGCCTCCCAGGTGAAAGTGATTCTCCTGCCTCAGCCTCCCTAGTAGCTGGGATTACAGGTGTGCACCACCATACCCAACTAATTTTCTTTTATTTTTAGTAGAGACGGGGTTTCACCATGTTGGCAGTCTTGTCTTGAACAAGACTTGACCTCAAATAATCTGCCCACCTCGGCCTCCCAAAGTGCTGGGATTACAGGCATGAGCCACTGTGCCCAGTCTATTTATTTATTTATTTATTTTTTAATAATAGCTGTACTGACTGGTGTGAGATGTACTCATTGTGGTTTTGATTTGGATCTCTCTGATGATTAGTGATGTTTATTGGCCACTTGCATGTTTTCTTTTGAGAAGTGTCTGTTCATGTCCTTTGCCCACTTTTAAATGGGGTTGAGCAAACTTTCTCCTAAAGGACAAGATAGAAAACATTTTAGCATTGTCTATGGTCCCTGCCCCAACTACTGTACTCTGCTACTGAAGTATGACAGCAGCTTTAGACAATACATAAATGATGGACATGGCTGTATGCCAATAAAACTTTATTTAAAAAACAGGCAGCCAGCCTCTAGGCTGTAGTTTGTGTAATTTGCCAACTTCCTGATATAAAGGAATTAAAAACAAAATATAATTGTAACAAAAGTGATAAAGCTTATACGTATATTCAAAAATATAAATAAAACATAAAAATATAAAATTATTTTTATATAGCTTTTTAAAATACTTAAACATATCTTAAAATTAAAAAGCCAAACATAAACCCTAATTTTAAATAAAAATTATTTAAACAGTTGAGACTTTAATTTTTTTATGGGGGGAATGTACATGTATCTTATTAGCACATTTTTTTTAACAAAAAAGAAAAGTATTTACAATTCTCGTGTTTGATGATCATCCAGTTGCCTATGTAAAAAAATCAGCATTGTATATTATGCATGCTATATTTATATTTATATCTATACCCATGTATATATGAATATTTAAGAGTAATATGAATTATTTAATAGTGTAAAATATTTCTCTGCCACCAGCTTGTGATTATGGAGCTAATTTGTAAGAATGTATGTAAAATGAAACATAAAGAGAAGAAAGTGAGCAATTAGCACTAATGGGATATATATATTTCGATTTTTTTTTTTTTGAGACAGAGTCTTGCTCTATCACTCAGGCTGGAGTGCAGCTTCGACCTCCCAGGCTCAAGCAATCCTCTCACCTCAGACTCTTGAGTAGCTGGGACTACAGGCACAGGTCACCAGGTCCAGCTAATTTTTTGTATTTTTTGTAGAGATGGGGTTTTGTCATATTGCCCAGGCTTCTCTCAGGCTCCTTGGCTCCAGCAATCCACCTACCTTGGCCTCCCAAAAGACTGGGATTACAGGTGTGAGCCACTGCACCTGGCAGAGAAAAATGTTTCATCAGGCCAGAATCTAAAACATTTATGCTATCTGAGGGGAAGGACATGACATATTAACAAAACAAAAAATATATAAAATTACCTAAGTGCTCCTGCCACTGAAATCCTCTGCTTACTAGAAAGTGGGATTAATTGCCAATGTCTGGGGCAGCATAACCCACAAAAAGTAGCATTTTGATATAGTTTCTCTTTTGTTGTGAAGACACAAGGCAAAGTATGTGAGAAGCTTGTCCTTTGGCCTGACTGATGTTGGTGATAGGAGTGGATGTTTAGTTTCTTGGGCAGGCTGTGCTGTTCCAGTGTTGAGTACTGATTCCTGAGTGACAGCAGTGTTCTTAAATAAATGTGTGGTGTGTATGTGTGTTTGTGATATTCAGGGTTCCCAAAGTCTGAGTCTGAGGCAGGGTTGTCCAATAAGCATGTTGCATTTCCTTGGATTAAGGAATAAAAGCAAGATTAGGAGCTAATAGAAGTGAGAACAATGAGATTGGCTGGGTGCCATGGCTCAAGCCTGTAATCCCAACACTTTGGAAGGCAAGGGAGAGAGAATCACTTAAACCTGGGAGGTGGAGTTTACATGCAGTGAGCCAGGATTGCACCACTGCACACCAGCCTGGGTTACAGAGTGAGACTCCATCTCAAAACAAAAACAAAGCAAAGTAAACAAACAACAAAAAATGAGATTATTTTTAGAAGATTATTGGAATTATTGGGAAAATAAAACCCTCCTCCCATAGAACTGTTAAAATGGAGGCTGTAAGCTTAGAGCTACTGGCAGCCTTCATGAGGAGAGTTTGCTTGAGAAAGAAGACATAAGAGGAATTCTGAGCCAAGAGATGGAGAAAGACTGAGTCAAAATGTCATTATTTGAGGTCTTGGATCTGCTGTGTCTGAAATCTAATCAATTTCTAGACTTTTTACTTACAGGAGCTACAAAATTCTTTTTCTGCTTAAACCAGTTTCACTTGGACTTCTATCAGTTGCAACCAAAAATGTTCCAATTAATATATGATACTCTGAACACTGGAATCCACTAATTTAATGGATCCCTAATTATTGCCTGGTTTTCTCTGCCTTTCAAGATTTATTGAAAATTAGATATATGTAACTGTCTACATGTATCTATGCTTTACTCTTATGAACTTCTCAGATCTTGCCACAGCAATTTAGAAAAAACTGCTGGCAAACTTTACCAGTCATTGTACCAGAGGAGGTAAAATGCACATGTAATTGTCTTGGAGGCTGAGATTTATGGTATTTCCTTGCTATCATGTATACTAACTAAACCCTTAGCTCTAACCATTCATGATTACACTGATGGCTGTAATTCTTGGTGCCTCTCTGTATCCATGCCTTATGTCTAATTTTATAGGTTCCTTCTACTGGTTCGGGATTTGGCCATGGTTTTGACCAATAGGATGTTAACAAATGTAACTCAAAGTCTTGTGCATTTATCTTTTTCATTCTTGCCTTTTACTATTACCATGAAAAAATTGTGACTGGGCTAGAATGCCAGAAGGTAGCAGATCTGTAGAACAAAATTTATTCAGGGCTCATTCCAGCTAAGCCCTAGATCACCCGTCAGCTAGCCAACATCATGCATTAGAGTAAGTCCAGACAAGATAAGTAGAGTGACCTAGTCAATCAGTAGCTATTGTTGATGCATGAGTAAACCCAGCCCCGATCAGGTAAACCCACAGGCTTATGAGCTACATAAATATTTAGTACATGCTACTGACGTTCTGAGATTGTTTGTTACACACAGTTATGACAGTAAATAACTGATATGTCAGCCTTGCAGTGCTACATCTGGCAGATTCTCCAGCTGTGTAGAATCTCTGTTTTGCTTTTTTACTATTTATTTTTCTTATTTGTTTCAGGAACACAGTATTGAGATGTTTTGCTCTTTTAGATGCTCAACACAGGAGACTCGAAATACCATCTCTCTGAACTTTAGTTGCATCTGTAAAATTATAAGTTATATTAAGATAAAAAATTTCCTGATGTGCAAGAAAAAAATAAGCATTCAGATTGGAAAGGAAGAAATATTCACAGATGATATGATTATCTATGTAGCAATCTGATGGGATTTATTAAAAATCTATTATAATTAGTAAGTGAATTAAGCAGGTTTGCAGGAAAAAGGATTAATATATGAAAACAATTATATTTCCATTTATTAGCAATCAATAATTGAAAACCAAAATAATAAAAGTACCATTTAGAATGACATTTACAAAATGAAATAGAGAGGGATAAATCTGATCAAAAAATGTGCAAAACCTGTACACTGAAAACTACAAAACTTTGGTGAGAGAACCTAAAAGAATACCCAAATAAATGAGAAACATACTGTATTCAAGGATCAGAAGGCTTGCTACTGTTAATTCCTCCAAATTGATATATAGATTCAGTAAAATCCCAATTAAAATCCCACCAGACTTTTTAACAGAAATTGACAAGATGGTTCCAAATTTTACTTAGAAATTTCATCTAGAATAGCCAAAACAATTTTTAAAAAAGAGAAATGAATTTGGAAGATTAACATTACATGATTGCAAGATTTATTGTAAAATACAATAATAAAAAGTGTATTAATTGAATATCCATATGCAAAAAAAAAACAAAAACCAAAAAACCCTTCAATGCATGTTTACATTACATAATATGCAAAAATTAACTCGAAATGGATGTTAGGCCTAAATGTAAATAAAAAACTACAAAACTTCGGCTGAAAGCTATAGCTCTTATCTATAATCCCAGCATTTTGAGAGGCTGAGGTGGGAGGATGGCTTGAGCCCAGGAGTCTGAGACCAGCCTGGGCAACATAGGAAGAGCTCGTCTATAAAAAATAAATTATTAGCCAGGTGTGGTAGTGCACACCTGCAGTTCCAGCTGCTCAGGAGGCTGATGTGGATCTCTTGAGCCTGGGAGGTCAAGGCTACAGTAAGCCACGATTATGCCACTGCATTCCAGCCTGGGCGACAGAGTGAGCTCTGGTCTTAAAATTTTTTTCAAAAGGAAAGCATATAAGAAAATCTTTGTGACCTTGAATTAGGCAAAGACTTCTTACATTTGACCAAAATCATGATCTATAAAAGAAAAAGATTGATAAATTGAACTTCATCAGAATTAAAACACCTGATCTTCTAAATACATTGTTAAGAGAATGGAAAGACAAACCCTAGACTGGGAGAAAATATTTGCAAAGCGTATGTCTGAGGTAAGGGTACCAGTATGATTGGGTTCTGGGGAGGGCTCTCTTCCTGATTTGTAGACAGCTGCCTTCTCATTTTGTGCTGATGTGGACTTTCCTTAGTTTCAGTGCATGGAGAGAGATAAAAATCTATTTCTATCATTAAGAGAGAGAGAAAAACCTCTTTCACTTCTTGTATAGCTTCTAATTCTATCAGATTAGAACTTCACTCTTACTTGTCACTGAATCTTAATTACCTCCTAAAAGCTTCTTTTTAAAATACAATTGCATTGGAAAGTAAGTCTTTATTTTAAAATATTTTAAAAGAAAATGTATTTAAAAATACAATTGCATTTGGAAGATAAGTCTTCTACATATGCACTTTGGGAGGGCACAATTTAGTCTGCAGCAATAAGATTTGATCAGACACTTCATCAAAGAATATACCTGACAAATCAAACATAAAAAATGCACCAGGACAGATACTCTGTCACAGGGCTGTAATCCCAGCACTTTGGAAGTCCAAGACAGGTGGCTGGCTTGAGCTCAGAAGTTCCAGACCAGCCTGGGCAACATAGTGAGACTCTGTCTCTACAAATGATACAAAAATTAGCTGGGTGTGATGGTGCATGCCTGTAGTCCCTGCTATTTGGGAGGCTGAGGTGGGAGGATCACTTGAGCCTGGGAGGTGGAGGTTGCAATGAGCCAAGATGGTAACACTGCACTCCAGCCTGGATGACAGAGCAAGACTATGTCTAAAGAAACAAAAGTAAGTGCAATGTGGTGCTGAGAAGAATGTATATCTTGTGGATTTTGGGTAGAGAGTTCTGTAGATGTCTGTTAGGTCCACTTGGTCCAGATCTGTGTTCAAGTTCTGGCTATCCTTGTTGATTTTCTGTCTCGTTGATTGGCCTAATATTGACAGTGGAGTGTTGAAGTCTCCCACTATCATTGTACTGGAGTCTAAGTCTCTTTGTTGGTCATTAAGAACTTGTTTTATGTATCTGGGTGCTCCTGCATTGGGTACATATATATTTAGGATAGTTAGCTTTCTTGTTGCATTGATCCTTTTACCATTATGTAATGCTGCTATGAAGAGAAAAAAATACCTAGGAATACAACTAAAAAAGGTTGTAAAGGACCTCTTCAAGGAGAACTACAAATCACTGCTCAAAGAAATAAGAGAGGACACAAACAAATGGAAAAACATTCCATGCTCACTATTAGGAAGAATTAATATCATGAAAATGGCCATACTCCCCAAAGTAATTTATAGATTCAAGCTATTCCCATCAGGCTACCATTCACCTTCTTCACAGAACTGGAAAAAAAACACCTTAAACTTCATATGGAACCAAAAGAGAGCCTGCATAGCCAAGACAATCCTAAGCAAAAAACAAAAAACAAAACAAAACAAAAAAAACAAAAAACAAAGCTGGAGGCATCATGCTACATGACTTCAAACTATACTACAAGGCTACAGTAATCAAAGCAGCATGGTACTGGTACCAAAACAGAGATATAGACCAGTAGGAAGAGAACAGAGGCCTAGGACGCAATGCCACACACCTACAACCATCTGATCTTTGACAAACCTGACAAAAGCAAGCAGTGGGGAAAGGATTCCCTGTTTAATAAATGGGATAACTGGCCAGCCATGTGGAAAAAGCTGACACTGGACCCCTTCCTGACACCTTACACTAAAATTAACTCCAGATGGATTAAAGACTTAAACGTAAGACCTAACACCATAAAAACCCTGGAAGAAAACCTAGGCAATACCATTCAAGACATAGGCATAGGCAAGGACTTCATGACTAAAACACCAAAAGCAATGGCAACAAAAGTCAAAATAGACAAATAGGATCTAATTAAACTTAAGAGTTTCTGCACAGCAAAAGAAACAATCATCGGAGTGAACCAGCAACTAGCAGAATGGGAAAAAATGTTTGCAATCTACCCATCTGACAAAGGGCTAATGGTCAGAATCTACAAAGAACTAAAGCAGATTTACAAGAAAAAAACAAACAAGCCCATTCAAAAGTGGGTGAAGGATATGAACAGACATTTTTCAAAAGAAGACATATATGATGCCAACAAACATATGAAAAAATGCTCATGATCACTGGTCATTAGAGATATGCAAGTCAAAACTACATTGAGATACCATCTCACGCTAGTTAGAATGGTGATCATTAAAAAATCTGGAGACAACAGATGCTGGAGAGGATGTGGAGAAATAGGAACACTTTTACACTGTTGGTGGGAGGGTAAATTAGTTCAACCATTGTGGAAGACAGTGTGGCGATTCCTCAAGAATCTAGAAATAGAAATTCCATTTGACCCAGCAATCCCATTACTGGGCATATACCCAGAGGATTATAAATCATTCTTTTATAAAGTCACATGCACACATGTTTATTGCGGCACTGTTTACATTAGCAAAGACCTGGGACAAACCCAAATGCCCATCAATGATAGACTGGACAAAGAAAATGTGACATATATATACCATGGAATACTATGCAGCCATAAAAAACGATGAGTTTGTGTCCTTTGTAGGGACATGGATGAATCTGGAAACCATCATTCTCAGCAAACTGACATAAGAACAGAAAACCAAACACCACATGTTCTCATTCACAGGCTGGTGTTGAACAATGAAAACACATGGGCACAGGGAGGGAAACATTACACACTGGTGTCTGCTGGCTGTTGGGGGGATAGGGGAGGGACAGGGGGGGTTGGGGATGTTGGAGAGGGATAACACTGGAAGAAATGCCTGATGTAGGTGACAGGGGGATAGAGACAGCAAACCACCATGGCATGTGTGTACCTATGCAACAATCCTGCAAGATCTGCACATGTACCCCAGAACTTAAAGTACAATAAAAAAAAAGAAAAAAAGGAAAAAATTCCCCAAAACATTAGTCATTATGAAAATGCAAATCAAAACCACTATAAGTTATTACTACACAGATTTAAGAATAGCTAAAATTAAAAAGACTTATTACACCAAGTACTGATAAAGATATGAATAGTTTGAATATTCGTCCCCTCTGAAACTCATGTTGAAACTCAATCCCCATTGTAACAGTATTAAGTGGGTGGGAAATCCAACTATGGCATTTGAGAGGTGGGACCGTGGGAGGTAATTAGGATTAGATGAGATCATGAGAGTGGGGCATTACTAGCTTTATGAGAAAAGAAAGAGAGATCTAGGCTAGCATGCTGATTGGGTTTGGCTTTGTGTCTAAATCTTACGTTGAATTGTAATCTCCAGTGTTGGGGGAGGAACCTAGTGGGAGGTTATTGGATCATGGGGCTGGATTTTCTGCTTGCTGTCCTCACGATAGTGCGTGAGTTCTCATGAGATCTGGTTGGTTAAAAGTGTATAGCACTTTCCCCTTCACTCTCTCTCCTGCTGGCTGTGTAAAGATGGACTTGCTTCCTTTTCCCCTTCTGCCATAATTGTGAGTTTCCTGAAGCCTCCTAGCCATGCTTCTTATATAGCTTGCATAACTGTGAGCCAATTAAATCTCTTTTCTTTATAAATTACTCAGTCTCCAGTAGTTCTTTATAGCAATGTGAGAACGGACTAATACACATACTTAGCTTGCCTGATCTGAGATGCCTCGTACTGCCTCAAGACTCTGCAGAGAGACCCTGCCAGCAAGAAGCCTCTCACCAGATGTGGCCCCTAGACCTTGCGCTTCCCAGCCTCCAGGACTGTAAGAAATACATTTCTTCTCTTTATAAATGAAGCCATCTTAGGTATTCAGTTATAGCAACAGAAAACGAACTAAGTCACGTGAGGCCAGTCATGGTGGCTCATGCCTCTAATCCCAGTATTCTGGGAGGCCAAGGTGGGAGGATTGCTTGAGGCCAAGAGTTTAAGACTAGCCTGAGCAACATAGCAAAACCCTACCTTTAAAAAAATCAAAATCAAAATAAATAAATAAGTAGAAAAGACAGGATCACACCTCTGAGGCATAGCCCTTTGGACTCTTCATTTTGTTTCAGGCTCCAGAATGGGACTGTTACCTCGGGCCTTACAGTTTTCTAGTCTGTCTGTACCCTGCATAGTGCCCCACAATTACCTCAGGATTAGAGTGTCAGTCCAAATCCTGCCTACCTGACAGAGATTTTTATCTTGGTTAGCTCCTGCCAACTCCTTCCCCTGGTAGATGGGATTCGAATCCCTATAAGCCCTGGTTGATCTCTGGAAATGAACAGGTCTTTTGGAACCACAGCACAGCTTACTTTTCCATAACAGTCTCACCTAACCACTTGGAATTCACACTTCTAGCTTCACCCAATAGAAGGGACTTTCCTGGTTTCAGTATGTTTATGAATGACATTAATTTTCTCCTCACCCACAGACATTGGATGACATGGGCCTAAGACATCTGAGGTGTCCTTAACAGCTCAGTCTCTTTAACTAAGACATTTCTCCAGTCTCATCCAGGCCCCATGCATTTCCCCAGCTTCTGCTACTGCTCCTTATCTCAACCCCAACCCTCAAGACTCACCTCAAATGCCACCTCCTTCAGGAAGGCATCCCTGATCATTCTCTTCTCGACTGGATGAATTCGTTCCTGCCTTATGATCCTAGCAGCCCATAGGGTCCCTTGTTTCCATTATATTTCTTTCATGTTTCTATAATCCTGTGTTTTTTCAACCTTCTCATTAGACAGCAGGTTCCTTGAGGGACTTACTTCATTTCTTCTTGTAACTCTTTAGGCTAGTGATCAAGAAAGGCAATTGAATTGAAAAGAAGATAGTAATTTTACTTTCATTACCATTTGTATAATCATTTCCCTCATACAGGACAGGGCTTAATAGTTCAATGAACACAGATACAATTATTTAGCCTCCCTAGAAATCAAGTTTCCTGTCTCTCTGTAGCAAAGGTATCAGGCAATCTTGGGTTAGGAGAAAATTGAGAAGGAAATGGACCTTGGGATTGGGAGACTTTGGGAATTCAAAGAGAGAAAGCATTGCATTTCTGGTGTCAGAGAAAAGAAGTCTGTGCTGAGAGCAGACACCAGCAGCATACTAAATGACAGTAATAAAGCAAGGGCCAGACACTCAGGCTTTGACACCTGTAACTAAAAGATGTTTTTGCAGCCTTGCCAAGGAATCATGTTATCATTGCTTTTATTATTAAGCAGCTGGTGCTTCAGAGATGATCCAAGCTTTTACTTCCTTTATACTCTTTTAACAGGTATATTTATTATGGCTGTCTCCTCCCATTTGTCTGCTAGGATTATTATCCTATATGACTCTGTGTCTCCAGAGTAAACTGCCCCTTCGAGGGTTATAAAATATGCCAGATCCTCAGCAAGAGAAATAGGTTCTTAGCGTGGATTCAGTAATTGGTGCCTCAATAAAACTAGAAGTTAGTCTCTTGCCATAAGCCTGGCTATTTCTATAATTTTTGGACCTCATGAAAGTTTTTTTTCCCATTAGAACTCTCTTTTCTCTTCTTCACAGGCATATTAAGAAGAAAAGGAGCACCTCAGAGTCCTCTGGGAAGCCCCTTTTTCTCACTGAAGTGACTGGCTTTGCTCCATGGGGACCTACTGATAGCCCAATGTTCTGTGTCCAATTAGTGAAAGATCTACATACATTACTGCTACTTCTGTAGGTGATGCAGAAAAAAAAATTACTGTGCAAATGGTACACAGCCCAGGAAAAAGTAGGGCAACCAAATCTGTGGCTTTGAAGCCATGGGAATGATCAAGAAACTCAATTAGACTATACCCATGGTGAAATAGGCCAGAGGCTCATAAATCCTCACCTGATGCTGGAATCCCATCTGCAGCAAGCAGCCATTATTTATTAGGTGATCATTGGCATGCCCACTCTCCTAGTCCCCACCACTGTGGCCAGAGCTAGTTGGAAATCAGCTGCAAAAAATATGTGTGTATGCAGTGAGAGCTTCCTGAGAAGGCAGTTCACAAATATGGAAGCCACATTAGATCTGTTATTGGAATGGTCATTAGGAAAACACAATAATCAGGAGGGATTGTGCAAGTCATCACTATGAACCTGAATGCTTGTGTCCCTCAGAATTAATATATGGAATCTTAACCCCCAAGGTGATGGTAATTAGAAGATGGGGCCTTTGGGAGGTGATTATGTCATGAGGGCAGACCCGTGGTGGATGGAATTAGTGCCTTTATGGAAGAGGCCTTGAAGAGTTGCCTGTTGTTTCTTCCACAACGACAGGAAGTGAGATGGTGCTGTCTCTGGACAAGGAAGCAGGCCCTCACCAGACAATGAATCTGCTGATGCTTTGATCTTGGACTTAGCCTCCAGAACTGTGAGAAATAACTTTCTATTGTTTATAAGATGCCTACTTTACGGTATTTTGTTACAACAGTAATTCTAACAGTTTGCTCTACTTCCGAAATGTTCTCTGAACCAAGACAGTCATAAGCCCAGAAAGGAGGCACATGATGTTGACAAATAAAAGAAGACCAAGGACAAAGCTCTTGTAGTGCTGCTTTAGAATTCAGCTCCAGGGAATTTAATGAGTGCTCTGGGCTCATTAAAAAGAGAAAAAAATATGTATAGATATGCTGAACGTGGTGACTCACACCTGTAATCCCAGCACTTTGGGAGGCTAAGGCAGGCAGCTCTCTTGAGATCAGGAGTTCGAGACCAACCTGATCAACATGGTGAAACCCCCTCTCTACTAAAAATACAAAAACTAGCCAGGTGTGGTGGTGTGTGCCTGTAATCCCAGCTACTTGGGAGGCTTAGGTGGGAGAATTGCTTGAACCCGGGAGGCAGAGGTTGCAGTAAGCTGAGACTATGCCACTGCACTCCAGCCTGTGCAACAGTGTGAGACTTCATCCGCCCTCCAAAAAATTAAAAATAGTTTTGGCACATGCCTGTAGTCTCAGCTACTCAGGAGGCTGAGGTAGGGAGATCACGTGAGCCTCGGAAGTCAAGGCTGCAGGGAACCATGATAGTGTTGCTGTACTCTAGCCTGGGTGACAAAGCAAGACCCTGTCTCAAATAATAAATTATATACTCAAAAACTATATGTATAATCTATCTCTCCAAAATAAATCCTGAATTGGACTCACTGCACCTTCTTTTTTTTGTTATTTTTTAATTTTAGTTTTTGTTATCGTACTTTAGGTTCTGGGGTACATGTGCAGACCATGCAGGATTGTTGCATAGGTACTTACATGGCAAGGTGGTTTGCTGCCTCCATCCTCCATCACCTACATCAGGCATTTCTCTCCATGTTATCCTTCCCCAACCTCCCCATCCTCCAGTGTCCCTCCCCCTACCCCCCTACAACAGGCCCCAGTGTGTGATGCTCCCCTCTTTGTGTCCATGTGTTCTTATTGTTCAACATCCACCTATGAGTGAGACCATGCAGTGTTTGTTTTTCTGTTCTTGTATCAGTTTGCTGAGAATGATGGTTTCCAGATTCATCCATGTCCCTACAAAGGCCATGAACTCATCATTTTATATGGCTGCATAGTATTCCACGGTGTATATGTGCCACATTTTCCTTGTCCAGTCTATCATTGATGGGCATTTGGGTTGGTTCCAGGTCTTTGCTTTTGTAAACAGTGCCACAATGAACATACGTGTCCATGTGTCTTTATAATAGAACGATTTATAGTCCTTTGGGTATATATCCAGTAATGGGATTGCTGGGTCAAATAGAATTTCTGTTTCTAGTTCCTTGAGGAATCACCACACTGTCTTGCACAATGATTGAACTAATTTATACTCTCACCAACAGTGTAAAAGTGTTCCTATTTCTCCACATCCTCTCCAGCATCTGTTGTCTCCAGACTTTTTGATGATTGCCATTCTAACTGGCATGAGATGGTATCTTAATGTGGTTTTGATTTGCATTTCTCTAAGGACCAGTGACGATGAGCATTTTTTTCATATGTTTGTTGGCCTCATATATGTCTTCTTTTGAAAACTGTCTATTCATATCCTTCACCCACTTTTGGATGCGTTTGTTTGTTTTTTCCTTGTAAATCTGTTTTAGTTCTTTGTAGATTCCAGTTATTAGCCCTTTGTCAGATGGGTAGATTGCAAACATTTTTTCCCCATTCTGTTGGTTGTTGGTTCATTCTAATGATTGTTTCTTTTGCTGTGCAGAAGCTCTGGAGTTTAATTAGATCCCATTTCTATTTTGGCTTTTGTCGCCAATGCTTTTGGTGTTTTAGTCATGAAGTCCTTGCCTATGCCTATGTCTTGAATGGTTTTACCTAGGTTTTCTTCTAGGATTTTTATGGTGTTAGGTCTTATGTTTAAGTCTTTAATCCATCTGGAGTTAATTTTAGTGTAAGGTGTCAGGAAGGGGTCCAGTTTCAGCTTTCTGCACGTGGCTAGCCAGTTATCCCAACACTATTTATTAAACAGGGAATCCTTTCCCCATTGCTTGTTTTTGCCAGGTTTGTCAAAGATTCAGATGGTTGTATATGTGCAGCATTGCCCCTGAGGCCTCTGTTCTGTTCCATTGGTCTGTATTTCTGTTTTGGTAGCAGTACTATGCTGTTTTGATTACTGTAGCCTTGTAGTATAGTTCAAAGTCAAGTATTGTGATGCCTCCAGTTTTGTTCTTTTTGCTTAGGTGCCTGATTTCTCTGGCTAGAACTTCCAATACTATATTGAATAGGAGTGGTGAGAGAGTGCATCCTTGCCTAGCACCAGATTTCAAAGGGAATGCTTCCAGTTTTTGCCCATTCAGTATGATATTGGCTGTGGGTTTGTCATAAATAGCGGTTGTTACTTTGAGATAAGTTCCATCAATACCTAGTTTATTGAGAGTTTTTAGCATAAAGGGCTGTTAAATTTTGTCAAAGGCCTTCTCTGCAACTATTGAGATAATCATGTGGTTTTTGTCTTTGGTTCTGTTTATGTGGTGGATTATGTTTATAGATTTGCATATGTTGAACCAGCCTTGGATCCCAAGGATGAAGCCTACTTGATCATGATGGATAAGCTTTTTAATGTTCTGTTGCCATCGATTTGCCAGTATTTTATTGAAGATTTTTGCATCTATGTTCATTGTGAATATTGGCCTGAAGTTTTCTTTCTTTCTTTTTTTTTTTTTGTTGAATCTCTGCTGGGTTTTGGTATCAGGGTGATGTTGGTCTCATAAAATAATTTATGAGATCCCTCTTTTTGTATTGCTTGGAATAGATTCAGAAGGAGTGGTACCAGCTCCTCTTTCTATGTCTGGTAGAATTCGGCTGCGAACCCTCCTGGTCCTACACTTTTTTGGTTGGTAGGCTATTAATTGGTGCCTCAACTTCAGCCCTTGTTATTGGTCTATTCAGGGTTTCAACTTCCTGGTTTAGTCTTGGGGGAGTGCAAGTGTCCAGGAATTTATCCATTTCTTCTAGATTTAGTGGTTTATGTGCATAGAGTTGTTTGTAGTAATCTCTGATGGTCATTTGTATTTCTGTGGAATCAGTGGTGATATTCCCTTTATCGTTGTTTATTGCATCTATTTGATTCTTCTCTCTTTTCTTTTTCATTAATCTGGCTAGTGGTCTGTCTATTTTGTTGATCTTTTAAAAAAAACCACCTCATGAATTTACTGATTTTTTTGAAGAGGTTTTTGTTTCTCTATCTCCTTCAGTTCTTCTCTGACTATAGTTATCTCTTGTCTTCTGCTAGCTTTTGAGTTTTTTTGATCTTCCTCCTCTAGCTCTTTCAACTTTGATGATAGGGTGTCAATTTTAAATCTTTCTTCACTTCTCATGTGGGCATTTATTGCTATAAATTTCCTCCTAGAAACTGCTTTAAATGTGTCCCAGAGATTTTGGTATGTTGTGTCTTCATTCTCATTGGTTTTGAAGAACATCTTTATTTCTGCCTTCATTTCATTGTTTATCCAGTAGACATTCTGGAGCCAGTTGCTCAGTTTCCATGTAGTTGTGCAGTTCAGAGTTAGTTTCTTAATCCTAAGTTCTAATTTGATTGCACTGTGGTCTGAGAAACTGTTTGTTATGATTTCCATTCTTTTGCCTTTGCTGAGGAGTGATTTATTTTCAATTATAGGGTCAATTTTAAAGTAGGTGCAATGTGGTGCTGAGAAGAATGTATATTCTGTGGATTTGTGGTGAAGAGTTCTGTAGATATCTATTACATCTGCTTGGTCCAGATCTGATTTCAAGTCCTGGATATCCTTGTTAATTTTCTGTTTTGTTGATCTGTCTAATTTTGACAGTGGAGTGTTAAAGTCTCCCATTGTTATTGTGTGGGAGTCTAAGTCTCTCTGTAGGTCATTAAGAACTTGCTTTATGTATTTGGGTGCTCCTGTATTGGGTGCATATATATTTAGGATCATTAGGTCTTCTTGATGCATTGACCCTTTTACTGTTATGTAATGCCCTTCTTTGTCTCTTTTGACCTTTGTTGATTTAAAGTCCAGTTTATCAGAGACTAGGATTGCAACTCCTGCTTTTTTTTGCTCTCCATTTGCTTGGTAAATCTTCCTCCATCCCTTTATTTTGAGCCTATGTGTGTCCTTGCACATGAGATGAGTTTCCTGAATATAGCACACTGATGGATCTTGATTTTTATCCAATTTGCCAGTCTATGTCTTTTTATTGGGGCATTTGGCCCATTTACATTTAAGATTAATATTGTTACATGTGAATTTGATCCTGCCATTTTGAAGCTAGCTGTTTGTTTACCCTTTAGTTGATGTCGTTTCTTCATTGTGTCAATGGTCTTTACCATTTAGTTGATGTAGTTTCTTCATTGTGTCAATGGCCTTTACCATTTGGTATGTTTTTTGAGTAGCTGGGACTGGTTGTTCCTTTCCATGTTAAGTGGTTCTTTCAGGAACTCTTGTAAAGCAGGACTGGTGGTGATGAAATCTCTTAGCTTTTGCTTGTCTGTAAATGACTTTTTTTTCTCCTTCACTTATGAAGCTTAGTTTGGCTGGATATGAAATTTTAGGTTAAAAGTTCTTTTCTTTAAGGATGTTGAATATTGGCCCCCCACTCTCTTCTGGCTTGTAGGGTTTCTGCTGAGAGATCAGCTGAGAGTCTGATGGGCTTCCTATTGTGGGTAACCCAACCTTTCTCTCTGGCTGCACTTAGCATTTTTCCGTTCATTTCAATCCTGGTGAATCTGGTGATTATATGCATTGGGGTTTCTCTTCTTAAAGAATATCTTTGTGGTGTTCTCTGTATTTTCTGGACTTAAATGTTGGCCTGCCTTTCTAGGTTGGGGAAGTTCTCCTGTATAATATCTGCAGAGTGTTTTCCATCTTGGATTTGTTCTCCCTATCACATTCTGTTACACTGTCAAACTTAGATTCAGTCTTTTCACATAATCCCATAGTTCTTGGAGGCTTTGTTCATTTCTTTTCACTCTTTTTTCTCCAATCTTGCCTTCCCATTTTATTTCATTGAGTTGATTTTTAATCTCTTTTCATTGAGTTGATTTTCAATCTCTGATATCCTTTCTTCTGCTCAGTTGATTTGGCTATTGAAACTTGTGTATGCTTTGCGAAGTTCTCATGTTGTGTTTTTCAGCTCCATCAAGTCACTTACGTTCTTCTCTAAGCTGGTTATTCTAGTTAGCATTTCATCTAGCCTCTTTTCCAGGTTCTTGGTTTCTTTGCATTGGGTTAAAACATGTTCTTTTAGCTCAGAGAAGTTATTACCCACTTTCTGAAGCCTGCTTCTGTCAATTCGCCAGACTCATTCTCCATCCAGCTTTGTTCTCTTGCTGGTGAGGAGTTGTGATCCCTTGGAGGAGGAAAAGCATTCTGGTTTTTGGTGTTTTCTTCCTTTTTGCCCTGGTTTCTTTCCATATTCATGGATTTATCTACCTGTGGTCTTTTAGTTGGTGACTTTTGGATAGGGTCTCTGAGTGGATGTCCTTTTTGTTGATGTTGAAGCTATTTCTTTCTGTTTTTAAATTTTCCTTTTAATAGGCCCCTTTGCTGCAGAACTGCTGGAGGTCCACTCCAGACCCTGCTTACCTGGGAATCACCCATGGGGGCTGCAGAACAGCAAGGATTACAGCCAGTTTCTTCTGTTCTCTTCATCTCAGAAGGATACTCTCCAGATGTCAGCCAGAGCTCTCCTTTATGAGATGCCTCTTTGTATATGTGGTGATCAGGGAGCTGCTTGAGGAGACAGTCTATCCCTTATCAGAGCTCAGGTGCTGAGCTGGGAGCTCCATTATTCCATTCAGGGCTGCTGGGCAGGTACATTTAAGTCTGCTGCAGCAGAACTCATAACTGCCTCTTTTCCCAGATGCTCTGTCCTGGGAAGGTGGGGCTTTATTTATAAGTTCCTGATGTGCTGCTGCCTTTTTTTTTTCAGAGATATCCTGCCCACAAATGAAGTAGTCTAGTCACAGTCTGCCAGCAGAGGCATTGCTGAGCTGCCATGGGCCCAGCTGCTGTATGAACTTCCTTGCAGTTCTGTATACAGAGGTACAGTTAGAACTGACTCAGTAATAGTGGTCTGCCTCAGTAATGGTGGACTGACTTGATAATGGCAGACTGCCTCGGTAATGGTGGACTGCCTCTGTAATGGCAGACTGCCTCAGTGATGGCATATTGCCTAGGTAATGGCGGACTGCCTCAGTAGTGGTGAACTGCCTCAGTAGGGGACTGCCTCGGTAATGGCAGATGCCCTTCCCCCAACATAGCTTGACCATCCTGGGTCCAGCTGCACTTGTTGCAAAACTCTGAAGCCAGAGGGTTTCAGATTGCTGGTCTTTGTGGGGGTGGGATCCACCAAGCCAGATCACCTGGCTCCCTGCTTTCAGCCCCCTCTTTTACAGTTGAATGGGCAGTTCTGTATCCTAGGCATTCCAGGTGCCAGTTGAAATGGCTGCTTAGATTTGTGTGAGTTTTTGTGTGGAAACCTGCAGTGCTGGCTGAAACAGCCGTGCTGGAAACTCATGGTGCTTTTCAGCCCTGCTGGGAATCTCCTGGTCCGTAGGCGGTAAAAACTGCGGGAGCTGAGCAGTATCTTAACCGAAGTGCTGCCGTGGATGGAAAATCCCCTGATGGCCTTCATTGGGTAGGGAGAGGGGTCTTCTGGGGATTGCACTTCCCAGGTGAGGCAGTGCCCCATCCTGCCTCAGCTCGCCCTTCCTGGGCTACACCCAATGTGCCACCTGTCCCATTGAAATGCACCTGGTACCTCGTTTGAAAATGTAGAGATAACTCACCCTCTCCACAGATCTTGTTGGGAACTGCACTCCAGAGCTATTCCTATGTGGCCATCTTGCTCCGCCCCCACCCCCATCCCACTGCACCTTCTTTGCTGGGGCCATCTTTGTGCAAGTCACCAGCTTCTCTCTTCTAAACAAAAACATTGGATTTCTAACTGGTTTCCCCAGGTCTACCCTTTGCTCTGCTTCCAAACTGTTCTCCATATAGCAGCCAGAGCCATCTTCTTAAAAGTAATTTGAGTTTGAGGTGATGGATATCTTAATTGTACTGATTTCATTACAACACACTGTATACAAGTATCAAAATATCATATGTACTCTCAAAATATGTATAACTATGATTATCAGTTAAAAAAATGAAAAAACACGAGAGGTTAAGTTGGTAGGATAGCTTGAGCACAGAAATTTGAGATTACAATGAGCTATAATTGGACCAACACACTCCAGCCTAGGCAACAGAACCAGATCCTGTCCCTTAAAAAAAAATTAAACAAAATTTAAAAAATAAACTTAAATTAAAATTTTAAAAAGGAATTTGTATCATGTCATTTTCTATTTGAATTTTTCAATTGCTTCTCATTCCTCTGAGGGCAAAATCTGAACTCCTGACCACAGCCCGCAAAAGCTTTTAAAACTCCCCGTTTACCCAGCTCCCTATCCCTTCTATCTTTTCCCTCTCTGTAGAATAGACACAGTGGCCTTCTTTTAATTTCTGAAACATGCCAAATTTGTTCAAATATCTGGAACTTTGCATTTACTCTTTCCTTTCCCTAAGACAATTTCTCTCTAGATCTCAACATGTCAGACTTCTTATCCTGGCCTTGGCTCAAATACCTTTGAAGAAGATTCTCCATCATCCTGGCTAAAGGAGCCCTTCACTCTTAATCATTCTGTAGCCCATTGCCATACCTAACTTTTTTCATAGCACTTAACTTTATCTGGAATTTTGTTTATGTACTGAGTTTCTGACTGTTTTCCATAGACTAAGTGAGAGAAAAGATTTCTAATTGTCTAGTCAACTAGTATGTTTCTGCTATGGTTTGAATGTTTATCACCTCCAAAACTCATGTTGTGACCTAATCCCCAATATAATGGTATTAGGAAGTGGGGCCTTTAAAAAGGGATTAGGTCATAATGGCTCTGCCCTCATGAATGGATTCATCTACTCATAGATTAATGGATTGATGGGTTATCATAAGAGTAGGTCTGTTGTAAAAGCCAGTTTTGTTCTCTTTCATGAGCTTGCTCACCATGTGATATCCTGTGCCACCTTAGGACTCTGCAGAAAGTCTCCACCAGCAAGAAGGCTCTCACCAGATGAAGTCCCTTTACTTTGGACTTTCCAGCCCCCAGAGCCATAAGAAATCAATTTTTTTCTTTATAAATTATATAGTCTCTGATATTTAACTACAGCAATAGAAAATGGAGTAGGACAATCCCACACAGCAGATTTTTCATTAATGTTTGTTGAGTGAATGAAAGATATACGCAAGTATTTTTAAAGTATATTTTGACTTCTATAGTAAGACTATTCAAACAGTAAATTAATCTATGTTAGTGTGACTGGTACCTAGGAACTCTGGATTGATTGTCCTTTGCTAAATTATTCATTTAGTCATCTCTCCTAGTGCTTTGTTAGAGGTTCTCCAACCTCTGCTTTTCTGAAAACTAAAATTGAGCTAGAGTATTCAGTCCTTTACTTGCCCATGATTTCTCAGAATTACCAACTGTTGGTCTGTGATTGCATTTGGTGTGTAGTGTCAGCACTCTGGAGTGAAATCGTCTGAGCATGGACACTTGGATTAACTTAGCGTGACTAGAGGGTTTCCTTAGGAGTCTTCACTGAATTAGGATTCTACTTCCTGGTTCTTACTGCTTGCCTGCCATGTCTGTAATATCTTCTTTTCAGGCCTACAGGAGAGGCTCTTCCCATGATAGTTTATAGTCAGTCAGTAAACATTGTCTAAGATTGGTTCCCTTCATTGGTTCCCTTAACATGTAGATCCAGCCTAGTGCTGGAAGGAAGTAGAGTAAAGTAATTAAGTATCCAGGATATGGATTCTGGTTCCCTGGATTTGCATCTCAGCTCTGCCACATGCCAGTGATGTCATCATGGTCCTTACCTTTCTCATCTTCAAGTGATTCTGACTTTATAACCTGCCCAATTCCCAGATCCCTGTTTGTTCTCACTTGCCCTTTCAAGGAGGGGACCCAGATGCTGGACACCTGCTGACCTCCTTGTTGCCCACTGCACTTCCCCCATTGCCTGTGTCATGAACTCCATTTTCAGAGAGTCTTATATTTGGGAGCCTCCCTGCTCAGATCAATTCCTAATGCCTGTCATCATCTCCAGGTGTCATGTGCCATCCACCAGGATGGGCTCTTTCTCATTATCTTCTACTGTTCCTGTCCCCAAGCATAGGCCCCATCCATGGCAGAAGACTTAACTTTTGGGTCTGAAATCCTTTGTTTAGAATGTCCTGCAGCTAAACTCCAATTCTGTAGCCTCTAACATTAGGTGGAGAATCTGATGGCAGGGAATAAGCAATGGGACTTTGACAAGACAGGGCATTTCATCATCAGCCATCACTACTAAAAGGCTTTATTGATTGCTTGTTGGCTTTTGGTGCTATACTTAGTGCTGTATGAAGCCGTCTAATTAAGACTCAGAACCCACCTGTAAGATTTATAGTACAATCCAAGACACCATATTGGCTTCCTGATGCTACTTTTTCCTCATGTGATCCAACCTGGTTTCTTTCTAGCCTCATCATTTCTTTCAGGCTAGGAGAAATTAGAACCTAGAAAAGCCATTTAAAATAAAGCATTTTACCAGCTGCTGTTCTCAGTAACTACTACCTATAAGAATGGAGCCTTTAGGAGGCCAAGGGTGGGGTGGATCACCTGAGGTCGAGAGTTCGAGACCAGCCTGACCAACATGGAGAAACCCTGTCTCTACTACCAATACAAAATTAGCTGGGCATGGTGGTGTACGCCTGTAATCCCAGCTACTTGGGAGGCTGAGGCAGGAGAATCGCTTGAACCTGGGAGGTGGAGGTTGCAGTGAACCAAAATCGCACCATCTCACTCCCACCTGGGCAACAAGAGTGAAACTCCCTCTCAAAAAAAGAACAAAAATGGAGTCTGACATGGTTGAGGTGTCTGATAGATTTTCTCTGTGAGACACTTCATGTTGCGAAACTTATTAGCTAATTGCCTGGCATCCCATATGGTTTCATTCATCTTTTTCTTTGTAATGTTCAAAAGAGAAAAGCAAAGTCTGAAGAAAAAGAAATATCTAACCCGAAGATTTGCAGTGAATGAGGCTTGGGTGAGAGAATCTGTGAGCCTGGGACATGATAGTTCTTAGAACCCAGAGTCTTAGCACTTGCTGTTTTGAGTAAAAGGAAGTGCTGGAGTCACCCTTTCAGGGTCAAAGACTCTGACACAGTAGCCTGCACCAGTGCCCATGATGCCATGTCAATGGATAGTCTAAAAAGTGGGAGTCCTATGTGTGCTAGAGATGCCAGGAAATGTCTGGAGGGAGGGACAGAGAGGATGGATCGTCACCTTGGGCTCTGTCCCAATTGCCTGCTTGGAGAAATACACTTCGTAGGAGATTTTCCCATTTCATACAATAAGGAAGGAACCCCCATGGGGTCCATCTAATTCAACATTCCTATTGGGCCAGGCGAGGTGGCTCATGCGTGTAATCCCAGCACTTTGGGAGGCCAAGGGGGCTGAATCACGAGGTCAGGAGATGGAGACCACCCTGTCTAACAGAGTGAAACCCCATTTCTACTAAAAGTAAAAAAAATTAGCCTGGGGTGGTGGCACATACCTATAATCCCAGCTACTCAGAAGGCTGATGTGGAAGAATTGCTTGAACCTGGGAGGCAGAGGTTGCAGTGAGCCGAGATCGCACCATTGCACTCCAGCTTGGGCAACAGAGTGAGACTCCGTCTCAAAACAAAACAAAAAACAACAAAAGGCCGGGCGCGGTGGCTCAAGCCTGTAATCCCAGCCCTTTGGGAGGCCGAGACGGGTGGATCACGAGGTCAAGAGATCGAGACCATCCTGGTCAACATGGTGAAACCCCGTCTCTACTAAAAATACAAAAAAATTAGCTGGGCATGGTGGCGCATGCCTGTAATCCCAGCTACTCAGGAGGCTGAGGCAGGAGAATTGCCTGAACCCAGGAGGCAGAGGTTGCGGTGAGCCGAGATCGCGCCATTGCATTCCAGCCTGGGTAACAAGAGTGAAACTCTGTCTCAAAAAAAACAAAAAACAAAAAACAAACAAAAAATTTAGTTGGGTGTGGTGGCACAAGCCTGTGATCCCAGCTACTCAGAAGGCTGAGGCAGGAGAATTGCTTGAACCCGGGAGGTGGAGGTTGCAGTGAGCTGAGATTGTGCCACTGCACTCCAACCTGGGCGACAGAGAGAGACTCTGTCTCAAAAGCAACAGAACAAACACTCCTATTTTGTAGATGAGAAAAGTGAGACCCAAAGAAGAGAAGTCATTTTCCTGTGGTCACACAGCTTGACTCCAGTGAACTCTGAACAAGAAGGGCGTGGGCCTCCTGAGCTCTCGGCTTGTGTTTATCCACCACCTCGAGCTGCCACTCTCCCAGACCCCACTGGTATCTTTTTGCCTCTGTTTCTTCAACAATGGGGCATAACAACCCGTGGGGAAAGACAGGATGAAAGAAGCCGTTGGAAAATCCTTCAGGGCACACCTACATCATATGTGCCCTCATGCCTCTCTGTGGCCATGCTGGAGGCCCTGCAGGGTTGAGTGGTGCCCATAATCGGGGCAAATGCCCCTGATTGGATTAACAGACATGGTTCATGGACCTGAATCCCATTTCCCTCACTTGAAAGCTGGCTTTTCGAAGCACAAATAAGCTGGTGATACAGGCCAGATGGGAGCTCCCGGGAGAAGGAGGAGGGGAAGAGAAGTCCCCTACTTGGCAAGACGGAGAATGCAGGCATGGCCGCCCCTCCCCCAACCAATCTGGCTTCTCTTTGTGCTGGGCTGACAAGGGGCAGCTGGTGAAGCTGGCAGGGAGAGGGCCAAAGGGAAGTGGCCGAGTGTTCATGGACAAAGGCCAGCCTGGGGGAAGGGAATGCTCTCCCAGGCTCCCTTCCCTCAGACGTGGGTGCTGACCTCAGAGCCTCCCTGATCCCTGGTAAGCTGGGACTCAGAGGACCTCATCAGAGCATCCAGCCAGCAGCTCTTTTGCACCTGGACTCTGGTATCAGAGTCTGGTTTTAAATCCCCACTCGGTGTTACTGGCTATCTCACCTTGGGCGAATTACTTCACCACTCTGCTTCATTTCCGCATCTGCAAAACGGAGATGATAATAGTACCTACCTCACAACATGACTCATTATTAAATGAGTAATTAAAATGTAAAGCACTTCTAAAAATGTCTGAAATTTGTAAGAATTAAATAAGCGTATGCTATTATTATAATTATTATGTGTTTTCTATTCTTTTTGGCACAGGAAAAACTGAACATTTGTCCTGAAGGTCTGCGAGAGGAGGAGAGAAAGATTCCAGCTCCTGGAAACTCTGTTCAATGGCTGGAAATCCCAAGGATTTCTCTAGCCTTGCTGTGACCTCTTCTTTCTTTCTCTCTCTTTCTTTCTTTCCTTCTCTCTCTCTCCCTTTCTTTCTCTCTCTCCCCATCCCTCTCCTTCCCCCCTCCCCCCCCTCCCTCCCTCCCTTCCTTCCTTTTTTCCCCCTTCTTTTGTCCCTAGCATTTGACCTTTCTGGTGACTGGCTTGGTCGTGGAAATTTATCAGGGGCATTCTTTTTTTTTTTTTTTTTTTTTTTTTTGAGACGGAGTTTCGCTCTTGTTACCCAGGCTGGAGTGCAATGGCGCGATCTCGGCTCACCGCAACCTCCACCTCCTGGGTTCAGGCAATTCTCCTGCCTCAGCCTCTCGAGTAGCTGGGATTACAGGCACGCACCACCATGCCCAGCTAATTTTTGTATTTTTAGTAGACACGGGGTTTCACCATGTTGACCAGGATGGTCTCGATCTCTTGACCTCGTGATCCACCCGCCTCCGCCTCCCAAAGTGCTGGGATTACAGGCGTGGGCCACCGTGCCCGGCTCTCAGGGGCATTCTTTAAGGAATTACACATTTTTGGATTCATGAGAGCATCTGGATTCCAAAATCTGGAAAATGCCCCTTTTGCTAGAGCACTGGAGTGGTGGAATTCAAGAATTCAGGACAAGCTCTGCCATTTTCTACCTGTGTTAACCTCAGTGAATTTTCTTCACCTCTCTGAGCCTCAGCTTTCTTTTATACAAATTGGGAGAAGGGTTGGCTCTTTCTCAAAAGAATGTTTGCTAGCCAATAAGAATGTGTTTGAAATGGTATATTCAAATGTAAGATAGTAGAGATGATTTTTTTTTTTTTTTTTTTTTTTTTTTTTTTGGAGACAGAGTCTTGCTCTGTTGCCCAGACTGGAGTGCAATGGCATGATTTCAGCTCACTGCAACCTCCGCCTCCCAGGTTCAAGCGATTCTCCTGCCTCAGTCTCCTGAGTGTCTAGGACTACAGGTGCATGCTACCACGTCTGGCTAATTTTTTGTAGTTTTAGTAGAGATGGGGTTTCACTGTGTTAGCCAGCCTGGTCTCGATCTCCTGACCTCATAGTCTGCCCGCCTAGGCCTCCCAAAGTGTTGAGATTACAGATGTGAGCCACTACATCGGGCCAGTAGAGATTCTTATATGTCACAGATAAAGGATTTCCATTCTCACATTATACACTTACCGTGTGGGTTTGGTAAATTACTTAACCTTTGTCAAGAATCAGTGTATTTTCTATAAAGTAGAGATAATTAAACTAATTTCACAGGGTGATTGTGAGGGTTACAGAAAATCTTATAACGATGGCACTTAGTAGAATATCTGAAATGTTGCAGTAGTTATTTAAAAATGTTGGCATTTTATCCACCCCCTGCCCACCCTGGCCCCTTAATTCATGCACCTCCACACATCCACATAACAGATCTTTCTAAGAAAGAGAAAACCAGTGGAATCCTCTGAAGAGAGAATGTGGACATTTGGGCATTTCTGTCCTCTCCAGTCTCAGCTGTGCGGGTCCCATTTTTATTGTAGAAGTTTCTTGTTATATTTTGCTGGAAAATGACAAAGTTTTTGCTCTTCTCTCTTGCCTTTTCTCTCTTACTAGCTTGTTTCTCTTCAAATTGTCTTAACAAAAATAGAATGTTGTGTTCTGTGTCAGGAGTTGGGGTTTTGACCTCCTGGAGAGGGTAAAATCGGCCCTTTTCTTATCCTAAGGCTTCTACCAAAGGGCACCTGATGATTTGACTTAACCCCACTGAGAAGGAACTGGGAAGAATGAGCTTTGGCTGATTACAGTGATTTAGCGGAGAAGGAGTCACGTTTTTGCCCTAGACGTGGCTTTCTCGCTGGGGAGGAAGGGTAGGGTCATCTAGAGGGGTCCAAAAGGATATTTTGGATGAGAATGAGAGGGAGACAGGAAGCATTTATTCACTGTCCTTA
This sequence comes from Saimiri boliviensis, assembly GCF_048565385.1. NCBI lineage: Eukaryota > Metazoa > Chordata > Mammalia > Primates > Cebidae > Saimiri > Saimiri boliviensis. Next base: position 58,931,723 of record NC_133454.1, read on the forward strand.
TTCCACATGCTGTGTTCCTACTAACGTTAGGAAGAAAATTATGTCTTTATTTCTCTGTTGATACAGAATGTCCTCTCTGATCACCTAATACCCTGTTTTCCTTTAGTGGGCTAGTGGGAGCCCTGGAAGCTTCACATGTTCTAGGCTGACAGACACAGAATCCAGTGAGCAGGACCTTGGGGGAGACAGATGAGAAACTAATTTGCTTAGTTCCATTTCTAACTTAATTGGGCATTAATTAACATCTGTTCCACAATTGCTCCAGAAAAAGAGAAACAATTCCCAACTCCCACCATGTCCCATAAAGTGTGTTCTAGTACGCAATATGCCTGCATTCCCCTAAGGCTGAAATGGCTACAGGAAAGCTGGCAGTTTCACATTTTGTGATTGGATTGATCTGGTGTTTCATTTCACTTCCTAAATTTTCTAAACTTTAGAGTTTTTTTTTTCTATTTTCAAAATAGGGATATAGTTACTTTTCTCTTGAAGTGGCTGTAAGGAGTATAGCTAGATATGGACATAGATATAGATATAGATATAGATATAGATACAGAAACAGATACTGATATAGATATAGGTAGATAATGAATGTAAATCTCCTAGTATAGTGCCTGGTGTTTAGTAACTGCTCAATTAAAGGAGGCTTTCAATTATATGAACAATTAATATCCTGTTTTGTTAATTTCTGGGCTTGCTCAAAAGTATCTACTACTGAGATATTTTGGAGCTTACTCATTCATTTCCTCTTGGCTCTGGTAGGACACAGCAGTTGTTGGGATGACTGTAATAGGCTTAGTACTGCATAGAAAGAAAAGAAAGAGAAAGATTGACTGCATTCTGGGTTCTGTGAGCTCTTCGGTTCAGCACAACTCTCTGTATCATCAAGCTATATATTGATAACTATGCTTTATGACTACTCACTCTACTACTACCACTGCTATTACTCTTAGGAATACTTGCTAGAGTTTTGGTTGTTAACTCTGTGCCAGGGGTTTGAATACGACAATTATTGTTGCTGAGTGTTATTATGCTGATTTTATAAATGAGACAACTGCGGCTTAAGAGGTTAAGCAACTTGTCTAGTATCCCCAAATTAGTAAGAAATACAGATGAGATAAATACCTAGAGAGGTCTAGCTTAAAAGCCCATGCTCTTAACCACTGTGCTATACAGCCAAAATGGTCTGAAAAGTTGCCCTGGAGGGGACAGAAGGGAAAAGCAGGGGCAGAAGAACTGTGCCTCTGCGGCTTGGCCAAGTCTGTCAAACGGGAGATGGACTGAAGCAACTGCTTCCCCTTTCTTCACGCCAAGCAAGGAACTCAGAGAAAAGCACACCCAACGTGACATGTTCCCCTTTGATCTAAGGGCGCATTAACCTGGTAAGTTTCTAGACCTAGAAATAGCACTCACCAAATGCCTAGGATGAGTTAACACTAACTAGTCTTCTCTGTGGAGGTCACAAAGACTGTGCAGTCATCTGGGTTGCTAGTGTATTCAGGGTGTAGCATAGTGTTCCCTAAATTTGTGTCTTAGATCATTAGTTCCTCAAGATGTTCTGTGAGAAGGGGATTTCCTGATTCAGTGTTTAATAACGGAGACACTATATATCCCTCTCTTGGAAATTCACAGTGCCCATAAATATAGTAAAAGTTCTGAAAAGTCTTGCAATTAAAAAAAAATAACAAAACAAAATGAAAAATAGTTTACTTTGCTTAACTCGTTATTTCCCAAACATAGTTGGCCATAGAACCCTTTGTTGGAGTGCCATCTATTCATATCGCAAGGAGATAGTGTTCCATGGAACAGATGTCAAGAAATGTTTGCATAGTGCGAAGGACACTGGATTAGGAGGCCAGAGACTAGCTCCATTTCAGCTTTATTGATGTGTGTATGTCAGTTTTCCTCTTTGGGCTGTAAAATGAGAAAGTTGGCTGGGCGTGGTGGCTCACGCCTGTAATCTCAGCACTTTCGGAGGCTGAGGAGGGTGGATCACTTGAGGTCAGGAGCTCAAGACCAGCCTGACCAACATGGTGAAATGCTTGTCTCTACTGAAAACACAACGCTAGGCGTTGTGGCACATGCCTATAATTCCAGCTACTTGGGAGGCTGAGGCAGGAGAATCGCTTGAATGTCCTCACCAAGTGAGGTTGCAGTGAGCTGAGATAGTGCCACTGCACTCCAGCCCAGGCAACAAAGTGAGACTTCATCTCACAATAAATAAATTACATTAAATTAAATGAGAGGACCGGGCTTGGTGGCTCACACCTGTAATCCCAGCACTTTGAGAGGCTGAGGTGGGTGGATCACGAGGTCAGGAGTTCAAGACCAGCCTGGCCAATATGGTGAAACCCTGTCTTTACCAAAAATCCAAAAATTAGCTGGGCATAGTGGCGTGCACCTGTACGCTCAGGTGCTCAGGAGGCTGAGGCAGGAGAATCACTTGAACTCAGGAGGCAGAAGTTGCAGTAAGCCAAGATCGCACCACTGCACTCCAGCCTGGGCAACAGAGCAAGATTCAGTCTCAAAAAATAAAAAATAAATAAATAATAAAAAATAAATGAGAAATTTGATCTGTGTAATCTCCAGGCCTCCTTCTAGCTCAATATATCTGTGACTATGGCTACATTCACCAGACATGATGAAAGATTAAAACAAAGAAAACATTCCTAATTCTGGGAATTTTATTTTATTGTATTTTTTGAGACAGGGTCTCCCTCTGTCACTCCAGGCTGGGGTGCAGTGGCGTGATCATGGCTCACTGCAGCATCAACCTCCCAGGCTCCAGCAATCCTCTTACCTAGCCTCTCTAGTAGCTGGGAGCACAGGTGTACACGACCACACATGGCTAATTTTTATATTTTTTTTTTGTAGAGATGGCGTTGTGAATATAGAATTCCTGAAGTCAAGCAATCCTCCTGCCTCGGGCTCCCAAAGCGCTGAGATTATAGGAGTGAGCCATGGTACCCAGTAAGAATATTAAATTAGATAAAATAAATACATGTAGGTTAGAGCAGCATATAGTACCTGGCAGCACATAATAAATGTTTAATAAATTTTTGCTAAATAAAAGAGGGAATGTGAAAAAGGTAAAAGTACATTTAAATGAAACAAACTATTTTAAAAGGATCTCTTAGGTAGAGGATTAATGAGAATGTGAATGACTGAGATGTAGTTGGAATGCTTCCAGGTAGAGATCAGTTTTGTGCAGTTTAGAAAGAGAAGAAGAGTAATTCAACTTTTATTCACCACTTACTATGTACCAGAAAATTTACAGATGTTATGTTCATCTTTGCAAGCCAATGAAGCTTTAAAAAGTTTAAAACTTGCTCAGAATCACACTTCTGGTAATTGGAGATCAAGAGGTTGGAACTAACAGACCAGGGTTGTTTTAATTTTAATGTCCCAGAATCTAGGAATGTGTTATCCATGTGTTTTTTTTTTGTTGTTTGTTTTGTTTTTTTGTTTTCTTTTGAGACAGTCTCGCTCTGTCACCCAGGCTGGAGTGCAGTGGCGCAATCTCAGCTCACTGCAACCTTCGTCTCCCAGGTTCAAGCGATTCTCATACCTCAGTCCCCCAAGTAGCTGGGAGCACAGGTGTGTGCCATGACACCTTGCTACTTTTTGTATTTTTGGTTAAGACAGGGTTTCGTCTTGTTAGCCATGCTGGTCTCAAACTGCTGGCCTCAAGTGATCTGCTCACCTTGGCCTCCCAAAGTGCGGGGATTACAGGTGTGAGTCACCATGCCTGGCTGTGTTTTCCATGTGTTTTAATTTTTCATCATGTCCTGTAGATCCATCCATAGTCATAGATTCATGGAGCGAGGAGGACTGGAGATTATACAGCCCAACTTTCTTATTTTCAGCTCCAGAGTTCAAACTCTTATGCATCAATCTGTTTCTCAAAGACCACAATTTGACTGAAATAACTCTTCTTGATTAATAGTATAATTGCAAGGAAGTTTTGTTATTCTCTGAGTTACCTCAGTGCTCATAATTGTGGAATAGGTTATCACAGCTTCCCAAAAGAGTGTGTATGAGTGCATGTAAAATATTGGAAGTCACCTAGCCAGAAGGAGCTGGAGAGAGGGTGAGGGTGCCTTGAGAAGCAGTTCCAGAGGAGTCCAGTGAAATGCCCGAGGGAAGGACATTTGGGAGGAAGAAGACTCTGCCAGGGGTAACAACATCTTCTAGGAAAGGAAAATTATTGCTGCAATCCGCTTGGCGGTCTTCCAGTGAGAAATCTCTTTTGATTTATAAGCTGACACCACCAGGTAGTATTTTAGTGTGGGTGTAAGAAGCAAATGGGGGAAAATGTGTCTCTTTTGTGGGAAATATAAAAATATCTGTGCCAGAGAGTGGTTAGAATGACATAAAAGATGGAGAGGAGGATGGAAAATAATAAGTGGAAAATGGGGGTTTCATGAAGCGGATCTTGTTAGCTGGATCTCTGGAAGAAAGCAATGAAGAAAGAATTTGTCATTTCGCCCTTTCAAGTTTTCAGAATGGTCACCAACAAAATCAGCACCATGGCACCTCTGGCGTTTTTCATTCTTCATGGTCTTCCTAGAAGAGAGGGCTTGGAAGTGGTTCTGCTAAGAGTGGGGTGTTAACTTGGAAATCAGCTGATTGCATTTTCTTCACAGGTTCAGGCAACCTCCCAGAGACACAGATGCCCTTGGCATAAAGACTGACAACCCTACCTCCCAGGCCACCCAACACCCAGTCCCACATATGTATACGTGTTCTTTTCCAGGTTTGGGAACTTGGATGCCTGCCCTGGTAATAGGGTAACTCAAGTCTCTGCTTCCCTAGCTAACTGTGTGATCCTGGCAGCCAATAGACCTCTTTGAGCGTCAGTTTTCTCATCTGCAAAATGAGCGCTTTGAACCTGACGACTCCTTGGTGTCTTGTTTTGCAGGGTGACGCTTTCGACACTACCCAGTCCGGATGCTTCCCCATCCTGAAGATCCTGCGGGTCACCTGTGCACTCCTGCTAATCTCTGCCATTTGCCTTCTTACACCCTTTCCATCTCTTCCCGTGGAACATGGTAATCTGATTTCCAGATGGGCTAATGTCTCCTCCTAGCTGCAAGGCAGCGGCGCTTCTGGCGTTGGTTTCCGCACTAAACTTGGTGGTCTGATTTTAAAGGTTGGTTTTAAAGAAACTGTCTGGTTTTGTGTCCCCGAGTTACACCGCAGTGCTAAATGTTGGAGCGAGGCAATACCGGGAGAATCCTGAGAGCAGGCTTCACCCAGAGAGGGAGGGTGAGGGGAGGAGGGCGACGGAGAGAGGAGAGAGGGGGAATGGCAGTGGGGAGATAGGGACCGAGACCGGCGAGCGGGAGACGGGAGCGGAAACCACAGAGGTAGAGTCAGGGCCGATACTGAAGAAACGTGGCTGCGCAGGGAGGGGCTAATATCAGTATAAAGAGAGAAAGAGGGAACGCGGTGCAGTGACACCTAGCCTTGGAGGCAGCGGGAGCTCCGAGCCCACGGAGAGCGGGGGAGTTCCGCTTCCTCCCGCCCCAGCGGCCCCCGCCCCACCTGGGCGCAGGCTGCTGTCCCGGCTCCGAGGGTGCAGCGCGCCCCGGCGCAGCGCTAGTGCGCGGAGCTGGGCTCTGGCCCGACCTCGCCGCTCGGATTCGGGTGTCCTCAGGCTCCGCGCTCCTCCTCTCCTCCTCCAGATGGGACCGGCTCTCCTCTTTGCAAAGCCAGGCTCGCGGGGAGACGTGGTGAGCAGTAGCCAGCAGCTGGTGTGCCCTGGACGCCGCTGACCGCCGCGCGCCCGGAGCGGGTGTCCATATGAGTGCCTCTCCCAGCAGATCCAGGTAAGAACTTCCTGACCTTTCTGAGCCCCAGGAGGAACACGCCTGGATGCCGGGTGACAGTGAGGATCCCGGTGAAACTGGAGGCTGTGGAACCATTGGAGTGGGGGGTGGGGGTGCTGTTACTTCCGAATTTTCTTAGCGAAACATCAAAGTTACCTGAGGGCAAGGTAAAGCTATTAACATGGATTGTGGTCTGGCTGAGATGTCCAGCACCTGAGAGCTGGTGTCCCCAGGAAACCACTTTGTCTCTCCTTCATGAATTTCTGGAGGTGGCGGAACCGGCTTCCTTCTCCATTCAGTACTGAAGATGTGCACAGAACAGGTGGTGAGCACAGGGTTGGGCGTGGAGATTGCGTCTCCTTCTCTCTACCTTGCTGGCAATAGTTGAACTGGAAGCACTGGCTTCCCTCGCTCTGGGCAGTGCTGCCATCTCCCTGCCTGGCTGCCCCATCAGTCCTACACCTATTCTGCTTGCATGGTAGAAGTCCGAGATTTGGCAAAAAGACGAAGTGTACATCATGGGGGTTCCTTAGGGAGACTAGAGAAAGGCTCTACTTTTAATTTCTTCCAAGGGTGGACGTGAGAGGTTCCATCCAAGAAGAAACAGCATTACTCTTGTGGAGTAGATGAAGGAATGAGACGGTGTGGTCATTAGAATGAAGTTTTTAGAGCCCGAACAACTTGTTTGCGCCCATCAGCCAACCTCATGCCTGGAGAAACTTCATTCTTCAAAAAGTTCCTCAGCAGGATGCACAGGCGCCAAGGTCACCTGCACAAGCAGTTGCTTGTGTGGACCCAGGCTCTGGTTTCTGGTGGGCCTGGAGCAATTGTGAGGGACAACTCCACCCGAGGCCCAGTACTGAAGAGGGGGTAGGGTGAGAGGATTGTACATATCACGCATGCTTGGAAAATCTCTAGATTTCTTTTCCTCCTAGGAAATACTAATTTTTAAAAAGGCTTGTAAAAAAAATAATAAAATGTTTCATGACAGCAGCAGATGTAAAACTCCCACTACTCTGGGCGAGGACAAAGAAATTTGTGCAGGGGGCTGAGCTGTCTCCTCTGCCAGCGCCTACACGGGCACATCACCTTTTTGAAATACAAATAGTGTTTTTAGTGTTTTATGGAAGAGGAGCCCTCCTCCTGGGAACTTTTTAGAGGGATAGATCTCAGCTGGGGCTCTCTCTTGGAGTTCAGGAAACTGAATAGTAGAAACAGGTTGAAAAAGCTACATTTCTACACACTATCCCGAGGTCCCACTGTATCCCTAATCTGATATAGAAACTCACTGCGGAACAGTCATAGTCAAAGAGAGGCACTCATGATTCCTAGTATAAAACACACCTATCTCTCTCTTCTCTCTTTCATTTAATAATATTTAGGAAATCAGACAGAAAACTGTAGATATGTAACTCTTATTCCCTTTATTCAACTATGGCTTCCACCTTTGTTCCTGACTTGAAAATCATGTTTCTTGCTTGTACTGGATGTCCCTATCCATGTCACCTTCACTGCATCTCAGAGCTTTAGTTGCCTTTGACGGTGTACAGCGAGGTCTCCACTGTTTGCCTGAAGCCCCCTTCCTTTGGCGCATTTATTTGTAACTTGCTCAGGGAACTCATTCTCACCCTGCAATTTGGACGAAGAGTTCTGCTGGGTGTCACTGGTGTTCAAGAGACCCAGGATCTCACAAGGGCATGTGGCAGTTCTAGTTTTTTCCATCCATGCTCAAAAGCTGTTTAGTTTTGGATATTTGGTGCTGTGCTTTGATGATACTGTTGGAAAGAAACCATTTGAGCAACTGATCAATACCTAGCCAAACTGGGGTGCCAGTTTGACATTGTCACAAAAATTGAGTGCCCTATTTGATTGCCTGATGAGCTGTGTTCAATGATCATAGGCCTGGAAGGAAATCACATCTTTTTTTTCTTTTCTTTCTTTTTTTTTGAGACAGAGTTTCACTCTTGTTGCCCAGGCTGGATCGTGCAATGGCACGATCTTGGCTCACTATAACCTCCGCCTTCTGGTTTCAAGTGATTCTCCTGCCTCAGCCTCTCTAACAGCTGGGATTACAGGCACTTCTTACCATGCCTGGCTAATTTTTTGCATTTTTAGTAGAGACAGGATTTCACCATGTTGGCCAGGCTGGTCTCAAACTCCTGGACCGCGTGATCCACCTGCCTTGGCCTCCCAAAGTGTTGGGATTACAGGCGTGATCCACCGTGCCCGGCAGAAATCACATCTTTCTAAGGAGACGGCATTTGTCTCTGTCATCACCTTCCAGCCTTTGCTTTCCTACCATAGTAGTCATTTGATGTCCTTGTAGATTAGCTCACTGGTGACCCCTCTCAACACACACATCTGTGATATGTATGCTTGTCACTGAAATCAACAGCCCTAGGTCTGCAGCTGCACTCCAGAGTTGTTTCCACTGCGCTGCTCCCACTGTCTGCTGCTTTTACACAGGTGGCATGTAGTTTTCAGGGTTTGTGGCTTTGGGCTGCTGTTTACAATACTGTTAGGAATTATCACCCATTCTGCTTGCCATGCAGAAGGGGTCACTTTCTCTGGGGGTGTCTGCAGCAAGATACTCTTGCTGTTTTGGTTTTCATGAATCTTTCAGCTTGATCAAGATTTTTTCTTTCTCCCTCTCCTTCACCCTTTTGCACCTGTGGATTGGTGCATCAGGAAACACATTTCTTTTTCTGTCTAGGCATGGTCATTCTTCAAATGATAATAAAAACCTTCATTTCCTGATTTGATCCAGTTCCCCAATTACAAAGCAGAAACACTGCACATGTCTTCTAGCTGCAAGAGTTCCATATACCCTTTATTTCAGTGTATACAGACTCTGACTTGTAAGGTATACTCTAGTATCTGCTCTGCTTCAAAACTGGTGGGTCTGCACTGCACATCTGAATAATGAATGAACATTGCTAATAAGAGGCAGGAGGGGTGGAAACAGTGTTACTGAGAGAGAGAGAGAGAGAGAGAGAGAGAGAGAGAGAGAAAGTATATTTTAGGAAATGGATCGTAAATAGGCACATGGTCTTACGAGGGTTACCTTGATTTATTAAAGCCTCATTTGGTAGGTGTGAGAATAGAATTTATTAGATGTTGGACCACTGGCAGCAGACTCAAGTGCAGATCTATATGATATTTACGTACTTGTCTAGAATGGGTTGACATTGATGAATCTGTGACATAGTGGTCTATTAACCATCTTTTCTCTTAGGCTTTCCTTAAACCAACAAAAATGCTATCTTCAGAAAGTTGCTGGCAGTCCAAAATAGGGGAGAGGAATATCTCCAGTTGTTCATAAGCATCACAGGTGAAGAACCCATTCTAGGAATATTCCAGGTATATTGAATGAGCTAAAACTGAGTGTGAGCCATTGTGGCTTAAAGCAATCTGAATCCTTTGGTTTGAAACTAGGTCAAATAGTCAGACCTTTTTGAGATCCTAATGGGCATGAAGCAGGAAGTATCTTTCTCCTCCTTTCAGCACCCTCATGGGTTTTTGGTGCAACTCTGGAGCCTCTGGTAAAAGAGAAGTTTTTCCTTTCTGAGCCAGGCTTGCAACAGGGTTAATTTGGGGGTGGCTATAGGCTTCAGGGATTGGAATTGGAGAGTACAACTTGCATTTATTTTTTTAAAGCTTGATAAAAATAAAAATTGATTTATACAAAGCACAAGACCAGTGATGTACTACCTGCCTGCCCCCGCTCCCATCCCCATCCCATGAGTTGCTGAACTTAATGGATAGTAAACATATTTATCTAGATGAGGAAGTATAAAACAGCCATATTTGCAGCTCGTCTGCCATCCAATCTAATTGATCTCTCAAATCGCATCTTTCTAGATATGTTTCATGTCTGGGACTGGGGAAGGGCTAAGGGATAGGGGGAGAGGCGGAGATGAAAGAGAGCATTCCTAGAAAAGTTTGTGAGACCCAGTGGTCCTGCAGATTCAGGCTGCCCCGGAAGGCAAGGGCAGCCCTGGTGAGGGTGCCGGAAGCAAGGGAGAAGAACCAGTCCCTGGGAGAGAGAGAAAGAGAAATGACACATAGAAATGATGAGGGAGGGGAGGGTGGGGTGGTGGAGAGGGGAAGCAAGCCAAGGAGGAGGAGGGAGAGGAAACAGATGGAACAAGAGGAAGATGCAGTGAGCAAATGCAAGAAAAGGCCAAAGAGGGGAAAAGAGCAGAAGACAAGTGAAAGCAGCACCTTGCTTTCAGGTTTTTTCTCTCCCCGTTTCTCTCTGGCAGAGGGAGAATGCAAGCGAGCCAGCAGAACAGCGTGGTTTTTGTGCTTTGGAGGCTTCTCATTGAAGCTGTCAAGCCTCAACCCTTCACGGCAGCTCGTTCTATTTTTATATTTTGCAGAATGGAAATTAAACAAATGACCCTGTGATGGCATTTTCATGAAGATTTTATCCAGCACACCCACACAGCCAGTGCCAGGGTGGCTGAATATTTAGCATAATATTCTATTTAATCAGATAAGAAGGTATCCTTAAGAGAGTGGCAGACATGAAGCCTGGGCTTTGACAACTGCCTGTAAAGAATGACTTTGATGAGGGTGGGCAGAAGTCGGAAAGGAACCTTGTTCTTTGGCTTGGTTGAGCCTGTTAGCAGGAAGAATCCCAGTTAACTGAATTCTGGTGGAGCTTAGCATTTCCCCTCTCACACTCTCTCTCATATTCTTTTTTTTTTTTTTTTTTTTTTTTTGGCACTGGGTTTGATTCCAGACTTTGCGAGCCCTCATGGTTCAGTTCTCCTTGGAGATCTCATTGGCGGCTAAAAATGGCTCACTTTGGCTGAACTTGCCCTGAGTGGAAGCCTTGCTTAGAATTTGGGCACTCACTCTTTTTGTTGGCCTGGTTAGGGGAGCTGGTCTGCACTTTGCTGATGGGACAGTGCTTAGGCAGTCAGCATAATGATGCACATCTAGTACTTTGTGACAACCCAAAGCAGATGATATTTTATTGGTTTAGACATGAACTTACTTCCTTAAGTCCCAGAAGATTTAGTAGCAATTAAATGCATGCCCCTTTGCACATAACCATTCTTTTGAAGGAAAACAAAAACCAAAACCAACAATGCATGTTAAGGGGACCAATTAATCCGACATGGTTGGTTGGGTAGCTGTAAAAATGTGAGGCTGTTCGGAAGGCTTCTCACTGACAGGCACGTGCTTGTGTTAAACAGAGTATTTATGGGCTCTTTTTCCTTCTATATTGAAGGGTTATATAATCCCCCAGCTATTAACCTTTAAAATGCCGTTTTTACAAGTTCAGTACCTAGACTAGATAGCAATAAGGAGTGATGTTGAGTCAGTCTGACTTCAAAGGGAGTGATGTGTGGAACAGTTGGACTCAGAAAGGAGCACTTCTTCCTGCCTGCTAGCCTTGTAGTGGCTGATCTTTCCCTCTGAAATGAAACAGGCTTACTAGCCAGAGACTATTCCCTGCAGTGACTACAAAGAGGTATCTTCGTCTCTGACTCAGGGAGCGATTGAGAGCATCGGCATGAGCCATATGAGTGTGTGCTCAAAGACCTGAGGAAATGCAGGATTGACATTCCATTACGGGGAAGGCAGAAGCCACTTTCCTTTTCCTTCTCTAATCAGGCATCAGCATGCATTTTCTCTCACCCTTCTTTGTTCTTGCCTATCTGATTCAGGCAGTTCATCTGGCATAGCTTTGAAGCCAAGGAATGTTTTTATGCATATTGAGGAAGAAGATAAACTCAGGTCAGGACTTCCTTTACTACTGTCAGTTTCAGAATATGGCTTGCCAGGTCCAAGTCTTCATCTCTCAAGTCTCTCTGCTTAGCCGTGATCCAGGTTGAGTACTGTTTCACAGTCCCACAAGCTAAACATGACTGTCCCCATTGCTTCTTTGGCATACATTTTCCCCAGACTGCTGTACTTGGGCCCTGAATCTCTTCAGGCTCCAGTCTTTTAAAAAACAAATTTGCAAAATGAGTTTCTCAACTTGTTTGGAAGTAGAGAATTTATACAAAGTCTTTTTTTTTTTTTTTTTTTTTTGAGATGGAGTTTTGCTCTTGTTGCTCAGGCTAGAGTACAGTGGCTCCATCTCGGCTCACCACAACCTCCGCCTCCCAGATTCAAGCGATTCTCCTGCCTCTGCCTCCCGAGTAGCTGGGATTATAGGTGCCTGCCAACCTGCCTGGCTAATTTTCTATTTTTAGTAGAGACGGGTTTTCTTCATGTTGGTCAGGTTGGTCTCGAACTTCCGACCTCAGGAGATTCACCCACCTCGGTCTCCCAAAGTGTTGGGATTACAGGCATGAGCCACCACACCCGGGCTATACCACGTCTTTATCCAAAAGTTTTCATTTTCCTATTGAGGATGGCATGGTTAATCTTCTCACGAGTATGGCCAATAAATAAAAGCACCTTTGAACTCCTCATTATTCTTATTTTATTACTACTAAATTGTCATTTGTATCATGACTTAATGCTGACAGAGCTCTTCTGTTGCTTTATTTGTCATAAAAATATTTTGCATAAGGAATTATTATCACCCACGTTATAGTTGCAGAAACTGAAGCCTAGGGACAGGAGGGCTCAAATCACATTGACAGTAAGTGGCAAACCAATGTTCTATTTTTAAACATATGATTTTCCACATTATGCTTTCCTTATAGATTCTACCCTACATTTTCTTTCTTTCTTTCTTTCTTTTTCTTTTTTCTTTTTTTCTGACATAGAGTCTCACTCTGCTGCCCAGGCTGGAGTGCAGTGGTGTGATCTTGGCTCACTGCAACCTCTGTCTCCTGAGTTCAAGAGATTATCCTGCCTCGGTCTTCTCAGTAGTGGGGATTACAGACACATACCACCAAGCCTAGATGATTTTTATTTTTAGTAAAGACAGGGTTTTGCTATGTTGGTCAGGCTGGTCTCGAACTCTTGACCGCAGGTGATCCACCAGCCTCAGCCTCCCAAAGTGCTGGGATTATAGGTATGAGCCACTGTGCCCCACCTACCCTACATTTCAATGCCATCTTTTTCTCAAGACTTTTCCTATCACCTGTCATTAGTTCTGCACCTCTGCAGGTAGGAGTCTATAGGTACCTCCTTGCAGTTGATGTACAAGGGGATTCCCTAAAATATGGATACCGATGCAAATTGAATGAAAGGAATTTAGAACAGAGAAGTAGCCTATATCAATTTTCTTGAGACCCACTGAATTTCTTTTAGGTTTTGACACGTTACTCACTGCCAAGTTTTCTTGACATCTAAGTCAGAGAAAATGCTGAATCAAAATTGGCATTATACATGCTCCTTGTAATTATGATATCTCTCCTTTTTTTTTTTTTTTTTTTTTGTAGATTATCTTTAAAGGTGACTCCTGCCCCATAGCCTGCTCCAGCTGAACCAGTGTTTAAATAAATTTCTGTAAGGCACAGAAATTATAACAGAATTTGAGGGAGACTACCACTTCTAAAAGAGAGCAGAGGCAAGTCTTTTAGGATTTAAGCCTCTACGAATTGGCTTTTTGAAGTCTTTGTTCATCTTGGCTGGGGCTGTTCCCTCCATTTGAACTCAGTTGGCAGTAATCAATAGAAAATGCTAATTTCTGGTCCTGGCTTGTCTTTTCCTTGCAGGAGCTTCCTGCTATTTGTCTGAGAAAGTGCAAACCCAGGTAAAAAAGACAGTGCTGATGGCTTTATTTAGCAGTTAGATCAACCCAAGCTGAATGATATATTTTCGCTTGTCAAAAAGCAGGAACAAGTTAGCAGGAACAGTAGGGCTATTTTCTTAGAGTGTTGGCCCAACTGTGATGAAGCTAGAGGACTTATAAAATTAGGTTTAAAACATAATTTTACCTATTCCTTTTCTTTCTCCCAAAGTATCATTCTCAAGAAACCTGTATGCCCCATGGACCTGAGTGTATAATGCTAGTAATGGGTTTTGACTTTTCTGTCTGAAGCCTGGTATCTCTTAGCAACAGCCAGATTTAACTTAGGTATCAATGATGAAATGTGATCAAGTTTTGGAAACTGATCTTGAGAGAAGATGAAAGGCAGTACAAACAAGCATGAAATGGGAGAAAGAAGAACACAGACATTTGTACTTTTTATGGATTTTATTCCTCTGTGGGCAGTGGAAAGAAGTGCATTGATGGATTGGAATCTAGGTTTTTCAGAGCACTGGTGAAGTGCTCTTGTCTTCTAGGATATTCTTTTCCACTAGCGTATCTTATCTCTACCAGTTGTGGACAGGGTGTAATGTATTCTTACTCCAGTTTTATTCTGTTCTTGTTTATTTCTGTCATTTTCCCCCACATTATCCTTTTATATTCTTGCAACAAACACTTGTTAAATAAGAAACAAAGGGCCAGGTGTGGTGGTTCATGCCTGTAATCTCAGCACTTTGGGAGGCTAACGGGAGAGGATCGCTTGAGACCAGGAGTTCAAGACCAGCCTGGGCAACATAGTGAGACCCTTTCTCTACAAAAATAAAGAACTTAGCCAGGCATGGTGGCATGCACCTGTAGTCCTAGCTACTTGGGAGGCTGAGGTAGGAGGATCACTTGAGCCCAAGAGTTTGAGGTTGCAATGAGCCATGATTGTGCCACTGTGCTACAGCCAACAGAGCAAGACCCTGTCTCAAAAACAAAAACGAAACAAAACTAGAAACAAGGTAAGTCTTGGGGATACAGAGTTGAATAAGACATAATTCTTTCTTCATATAGCTCACAATCTAGTAAGGAAGATAAACAAGGCAGACGAGTCAGACACCTTGCTAATCACCGTGAAGAGGTAAGAACAAAGTGTCGGGTCAGGCGCGGTGGCTCAAGCCTGTAATCCCAGCACTTTGGGAGGCCGAGGCAGGTGGATCACGAGGTCAAGAGATCGAGACCATCCTGGTCAACACGGTGAAACCCCATCTCTACTAAAAATACAAAAAAAATTAGCTGGGCATGGTGGCGCACGCCTGTAATCCCAGCTACTCAGGAGGCTGAGGCAGGAGAATTGCCTGAACTCAGGAGGCGGAGGTAGCGGTGAGCCGAGATCGCACCATTGTACTCCAGCCTGGGTAACAAGAGCGAAACTCAGTCTCAAAAAAAAAAAAAAAAAAAAAAAAAAAGAACAAAGTGTCATAGGAACACCGAGTCCAGAGCAGTGAGCAGAACAGCCCAGCTGAATCTGAGAAGGCTTTTTCAGAAGAGGTTATATTTGAGCTGGTTCTAAAAGGTGAGTAGGCGTGATCCAGACGGAGAAGGGTGAAACTGTATTTCAGGCAGATGGGATAGCATGTGAAAAACATGGAGTCGTGAGGTACTTTACGTGTTCACGAAGAGTCATTTAGTCAGACTCTAACGCGTCTGCAATGAGGTCGGCATGTTGAGTCGGAGACTGCTTGTGAAGGTCCAGTTAGGCAGCTTGTAGCTGACTGAGGCAACACCATTTTTTTTTTTTAGCAGAGGGTAAGAAGAACAGATTAGTTTTTTAGGAATATAACTCTAGAAGCAGCGTGGAAGATGAATAGAAACAAGGACAATCCAAAGTTATGTCCGGATGCCATAAAGTGGGCTGCTGAGTGGTCCAGGCGAGACTTGACAGAGTTTAGACTCTGGCAAGAAAGATTGGAAAGTATCATCCAGATCTGAGAGTTAGTTTAAAGAATAGTCATAAAAATTTGGTAGCAGGTGGATGGTCAAGGCTGTGGGAAGAAATAGGAGAAGTCCTAGGCGGTATATCGTTCTAGCTTGATGTTATCTGAACTAGGTCAATGGCCATAACTAGAGATGAAGTATACTGAAAAGGCAGGATTGAAAGATAAGGTAAGGCTGCAACAGTGATTCACACCTGTAATTCCAGCACTTTGTGAGGCTAAGGCAGACAGATTGCTTGAGGCCAGGAGTTCAAGACCAACCTGGCAAACATGGTGAAAGCCCGTCTCTACAAAAAATACAAACAGTAGCTGGGTGTTGTGGTGTGCTCCTGTAATCCCAGCTACTTGGGAGGCTGATGCATGAGAATCACTTGAACCCAGGAGGTGGAGGTTACAGTGAGCCAGGATTGCACCACTGCACTCCAGCCCCCGTGAGCGACACAGCAAGATTCTGTCTCCAAAAAAAAAAAAAAGAAGAAGAAGGAGAAAGAAAGAAAAAAAAAGTAAGGTAATAAAATAAAAATTTGAGCATGATGAGGACTGGAGAGCAGCCATTGGAGTGAAGGTTTGGGGTTTCATTCATAGTCTTGGCAGAAATAGTGTCAATGAAGTACAGGGGAAGCATATGGGATAGGAGCAAGATAGAAACATTGTACAGAGCTTAAGACTTGAAGACAGCTGAGAGTTTGAGCTCCTTACAATTTATATTTGAAAGAAATAAAAGGAGATGGAATAACAACTTACAAAGGAAAGAAGAAAGAAAAATGAGTTTTCAAAAGAGGGAAATCAGGCTGGGTACAGTGACTCATACCTATAATCCCAGTACTTTGGGAAGCCAAGACAGGAGGGTCACTTGAGGCCAGAGTTTAAGACTAGCCTGGGCAACAAAGTGAGACCCTATATCTACAAAAATAAAAATAAAAAAGTTAGCTAGTTATGGTGGCACGCACCTGCCATCTCAGCTACTTGGGTGGCTGAAGTTGAGAGAATCACTTGAGCCCAGGAGGTTGAGGCTGCAGTGAGCTATCATTGCACCACTGTACTCCAGCATGGGGACAGAGAGAAATCCTGTCTCTAAAAAGAAAAGAAGAAATCACTTGAATATGTTTATCAGTAAATAAGAAATATATAGATAGGGAGAGGTCACAAATATAGAAAGAAGAAGAGACAGCTAAGAGAAATTTGAGAACTCAGAAGGTAACTGAATCTAGCAAAAAATAAGAACAAATCAACAAAGGAAACTGAGGGATTAAATTTGTAGAGAGAAGAACGAAAGAGAACCGATATTAATGGTTTGCCAAGCATTGGTGCTAGGTATTTTACATTTATCAATTTATTTAATTTTCATTAAAACTCTATAAGGTGTGGCCAGGCGCAGGCTAATGCCTGTCAACCCAGCAGTTTGGTTGGCCGAGGTGGGTGGATTGCTTGAGGCCAGGAGTTCATGACCAGCCTGGGCAACATGGTGAAACTAAAAATACAAAAATTACGAAAAATACAAAACTACTAAAAATACATCTCTGCTAAAAATTCAAAAATTTGCCAGGTGTGCCTGGTATGCTTCTGTCGTCCCAGCTACTTGGGAGGCTGAGGTGGGATGATCGCTTGAGCCAGGAGGCTGAGATTGCAATGAGCCGAGTTCCTGACACTGCTCTCCAGTCTGGGCACTCCAGCCTGAGCAACAGAGTGAGACCCTGTCTCAAAAAAAGAAAACAACAACAACAACAACAACAAAAAAAACCACCCATAAGGCGAAAGAAGGAATGCCCCTTTCTTGGAGAAAGTGGGAAAATAGCAAAGATGAGTCGTACTTTCAGAAGTGCAGATGTGAAGGATCCCTGGAAGTCACCTCAAGAGATTAACTTCTTGGCCAGGTGCAGTGGCTCACGCCTGTAATTCTAGCACCACTTTGGGAGGCTGAGGCAGGTGGATCGCTTGATGTCAGGAGTTCAAGACCAGCCTGGCCAACATGGTGAAACCCTGTCTCTACTAAAAATACAAAAATTAGCTGGGTGTGGTGCTGCATGCCTGTAGTCCTAGATACTAGGGAGGCTGAGGCAGGAGAATCACTTGAACCTGGGAGGTGGAGGTTGCAGTGAGCTGAGATCATGCCACTGCACTCTAGCTTGGGTGACAGAGCAAGACTCCATCTCAAAAAAAAAAAAAAAAAAAAAAAAAGATACCTCTTTTTTTGATATGGTTTTTGTTTTGAGTCAGTCTTGCTCTGTTGTCCAGGCTGGAGCACAGTGGTGCGATCTCGGCTCACTGTAGACTGCTTCCCAGGCTCAAGTGATTATCCTACCTCAGCCTCCCGAGTAGCTGGGACTGCTGGCACATGTGTCTCTGCTATACATACAAATAGCAAAAGAATACAGATATCTAGGGATTCTGTGAACAACCAAGATCATCCAAAAAGAGCTTTAGAAATCAGGGGGAAAAAATCTCTGCTGTGTTTTATCTGCCTGTTTATTTGTTTGCATTGATTACAGAGCACTGAAGCAAGGTTTTAAAATGTCCTTTCTTGGTCAGCCTGTTATCCTGCCTTACAGGTGGTTCTGTTCACTGTTATTACAGTAGGAGCTTAAATGTAATTACCCGGCACTTCAATTTACACTTCAAACACAATTACGCAGAAAACAATCTGTTAGAGTGTCCTAATGATCCAGATGTTACTTGGTTTTATGGTGAATTCTGGATAAGAAATACTAAAAATTAGGATCTCAGTTGACCTTTATGGATTAACCTTTATACGTTCCTGGCCATTTAGGAACCTAGACTTTTATCTCACTTAAACTTTTACAGATGAAGATAATGAAGCTGAGAAAACGGAAATCACTCATCCAGATTCAGAAAACTGTCTGGGAGTAGGTTTGAGACTAGCACCCCCATCTCCTGATACAGAATTTAGTGCTCTGCAGCAATCTGGGGAGGAGGTCCACCTCCACCCTCTAGTTGCTGGAGAAGGGGACTCTGAGGTGGTGTTGAATGGTGCTCTCATCTAGGGTTCAGCTTGTGTGGCAACGTGTAAAGTATTCTGGTTCTCCATTGGCCTTACAAGCTGATTATCTTGGAAAGTTTTTAATTGGTGCCCACCAAACCTTTCTCCTCCTTCCCTCATTTTCTGGTGGGTGTGTGTTTAAGGTGAAATAATTTGAGCAGGAAAATTTTGTCTTACCACCACATGTTTTAATATCATATGCATATGAATAGCAAATAAAAATTTATCTTTTGATTATTTATAATATGTCACTCTCTGTCAACAGGCAGGGATTTGTGTTAATAATTGAGAGCTCTCTGGCTGGGTGCAGTGGCTCATGCCTGTAATTTCAGCACTTTGGAAGGCTGAGTTGGGTAGATCACTTGAGACCAGGAGATCGAGACCAGCCTGGCCAACATGGCGAAACCCTGTCTCTACCAAAAGTACAAAAATTAGCCAGATGTGATGGCGCGTGCCTGTAATCCCAGCTACTCAAGAGGCTGAAGCATGAGAATCACTTGAGCCCCGGAGGCAGAGGTTGCAGTGAGCAAAGATCGCGCCACTGCAATTCAGCCTGGGCCACAGAGTGAGACTCTGTCTCAAAAATAAAATAAAATAAAGATAATAATAATAATTGAGAGCTTTCTTTCTAAAATATCACTGGTTTCTTATTAAACAGAGAGGCTAGAACTATGTCAAGCAGCAGTAAGGTTTACCTAGTCTTACAGCTGGAGGGCGCAGGGGTGTAGATGAGCTTTAGATAGCATGGGCACTTGTTTCTCTGATTGCCAGTCATCTGTTACCTGCCTTCTGATCTGCCAAGGTGTGGCACAGACTCTCTGTGATCTGCCCCAGAGAGGAAACTTAATCAGTGCTATTACAACTCTGGCGTTCCCTTTCAGAAAAGGTAGAAGTTCTTTCTCCCAAGTCACTGCTCAGGGCATCATCAGTCAGTTTGGTGGATTCGATGCGTATTAATACAGAAACAGGGACCAAGCAAATGTCCCTAACTCTGGGATTTTTGTCACTTTGCAGAAAAGGCATACTGGAAGAGGATAAAATATTCTTTGAAAAAGGAAATTTCCAAGGTAAGTCTCTTACATACTTAGGTAGGAGGAGGTTATTTGACTATGAACAAGAAATTGAATGGGAACCAATTAAATTGCTGTGAGAAAATTAAGGGAGTCCTCTAAGAAAGTGTAACCCCTCTGCCTCCCTAGAACACGAGTTAATAAATTATTCTGTGAAACCCTAAACAAAATCAGATAGACTCTCTTTGTTAGAACTTGAGATCCCCGAGCTTATCTATAAGGCATGTGTGGTCATTTTGGAGAATTGTTTTTTATTGGCTAATTATTTTGCTCTCCAATATTGCTTTCCCCAGGGAGAATCCCATCTGGACAAACTATCAGTTAACAGCCATGTAGTCATCCATGTTAATAGCTTTACTGAATAGCTATTCAGACATGCCAGCCGTGTAGAGAAATGTGAGATGTGGCAGGTGTTTTAATATATCAGTGGTATCTACGGTTTGATGATTTTCCTGGTCTGTTCAAATGCTATTAACTGCTTCCAAAATGTTATAAATGATGTGTTTGTAGTGTGGATTGTTTCTTTGTTATCCATATTAGTGTTTCTGTCTATTCTTAAATAACTCATCAAATACTTTCATGTTGTGTGTTTCATTCTCCCTTGCCCCAGTCAAACTGAGCCAAGTATTACGAGGTAGGCCATTTGGCTGTTGAGTCTTGGAGACAAAAAATGGTAATGCAAAATAAACATTACTACTTATAGCTCCCTTCCTCTCTATAATAAACCACTGTCTCTGTTGAACTTTTAGCTGCAACCACAGTCCAGAGTTTCAAGGAGCCATCTCTCAAATATGGCTCATTAAGGGGTATCATTAAGGTCCAGAGATTTCTAACCACAGATTTACTATCTTTGGAATAAATGCCTGAGAGCAGCCTAACTGATGTCTAACGCAGGAAGGGCAAGTTATAAACAACCTTCGCATCCTTGAGATCACTGACCCTACAGGCATTATAGCCTTCGAGTTTTATTCTGATAACAGCTTCCTGGTGTACTTGTTTGCTATTTGGTTAAATTATTGCAAAGCAATAGACAGCGACCCTCTGCTTTTATTTCTAGCTCACTTCAGGGTAGGGTTAATGGGCTTTCACCCTGGGCTGAGTGCTTGGGTTATGCAATGACAGATACGGGAGAAGCAATCCTAGGAATGAGCTATATTAAAACATAATCTAAGGTCTGGTGCTGCATTGCCATGAGCCAGGGACAGGATGGCATCTGTCTTCCCCAATGTCACAAAGAGCAAAGTAGTCACAAAATTTCAACAAAGGATGTTCATTTGACTTTGGTGTTAATTCAGGTCTGATCTATTAATATCTTGGAAGTAACATGATCTTCACCATCCTTATCATCATTGTCACTAATCATCTTTTACTTATTTTTCTTATTAGCAATATTTTATTGAAACTTTTATTATATGCCAAACACTTCGCTAAGCATAGGACCTTCATGATCTCACATAACTGACAACACTTCGTAAGTCAGTATTACTAATTTCCCAATTTTAGGGATGAGGAAACTGGGATTTGGGAGACTAAAGGACTTTCTTAAGGTTATTTTTACTGGTGTGCACATCTGGGGTTCAAATCTAGGTCTGATTTCAGAGCCTGGGCTTTTTACACAACTATATTACACGAAACAAATCAGCCAGCATGGTGGTTCATACCTGTTAATCCCAGCTGCTCAGGAGGCTGAGGCAGAAGGATCCCTTGAGGCCAGGAGTCTGAGACCAGCTTGGGCAACATAGCAACAGCTGGTTTCTATTTAAAAAAAAGAAAGAAATGAGCAAGCAAAGAACGATTTATCAGGCCTCTCCTCTTTGTAGAGGAGATAATGCTATATTAGATATATGGGGTTGGGGTACAAAAAAGCATAAGTTACTTTGCATCCCAAAATGGCTTTAAGTGTTATTGGCCAAGAAGTCACTTAAAAGATAATTAACAATAGACTAGATGCCAAATATGTGGAACATAGTAAATATTACACCAGTAAAGAGCAGGTCTTAGAGAAGGTGAGAGTCACACTGGGCCTTGAACAGTGGGCAAGGTTTACATAAATGAGAAACACATTTCATGCCAGAGAGGAGATTTGAGGAAGTACAAGGGATGTTATGTTGTTGAAAGTTGGAGAATGATGGGAATGGGGTAGATGAAGAGTCAGTTACCCAGCAATGAAGTTTTCGTGTACTTATCTATTTGGGCCGCAGGTATTACTGCGTGCCTGCTATCTAAAGTTGTTTCTAGGGAAAGAACAAGAGAAAAGGGTGAAAAGTAGATTTTTTTTTTTTTTTTCAGAGTTGTCTTGGCTGGCCTGCCACAGACAAGCATTTTGGGAATTAGTATTTGGTCAGCAGTCTCTTCTCTTAACGTCGTAGTTACACACACTTGCTGCAGTATGTCCTGGCTCCAACTTCCCTGGCCAATATGTCAGAAGGAAAGAGACCAGCTTTGGCAGATCAATCTTACTGATTTACTTCTAAAGTTGAAAAAAAAATCAAAGCAATATAGCAGTGTTACAAAAATGTTTAAAAGAAACGGAGAATCACCCACAGTTCTACCTTCTTAATATAACTAAGTTTTCTAATCTTTTATTGTTTTTAGTATGGAAATAATGCCTTTTTTAGAAGCTTCTAATCAGATGGTGTGTATAATTTTGCATCCTGCCTTATTTACAGAGTTAGAACTCATGAAAATGTGTTGAGTAAATGAACACTGATGCATAGTGTTTACAGGAACTGAGTGTACTACCTCTTCCCTGGTGTTAATATAAATTGTTTTGAATGTTCTCTATTTAAATGGAGATGGGGTCAGTGAAGGTTTTCAGGCATCCCACTTTTAAGGTGTGGCTTTTGAATTCTGATACAGGCAATAGGAATTATGTTAGCATAGATTCAGGAGACTTGAGAATTGGAATCTTGATGGGCGGGAGCAAGAGGAGCATCACTTTAGTTCCATGGACATGATTCTCTTTTTTGCTTTTAATTGCCCAAATCTTGCCCCTTTGTCTGGCATCTGGTCAGGGAACGAGGATGTTCTCAGATAAGGGAAATGGGAGAACTTGGACCAACTCCTTGGAATGTGAGTTTTTCCTCCCACGGGGGTTATGTCTGTGTTGCCTTTCTTGCTCACTCTGTGATCCAAGCAGTTGCTGTGTTTTAGAATTGCCATGGGTTTTTGGAAAGTTCAGTAACTGCTAGTTAACTAAAGTAACAGGTGTGAAATTAGTTCTGTGGTTCAGTTCTGCCAATCTTAAACCCATAAAAAGTACACAGAGTTTCATGTTATCAATCAGCAGGATCCTTCTCTCTCCCATCCATTTTTGCCTGCATGAATAATCTCCAAGAACTACTCTAAAAGAACACAAGTGTCGACATTGACAAACAAATCATACCTCCCTTTAAACATTCCTTCTCTCAGCTCCTGAATTCTTCTGACAGTCTAAAAAATTGATCCAATAAGACAGTATTATTGCATTTCCTTTAGATGGATTTATTCTGGGAGCATCTCCTCTGTCTTGTCTGTATACCTCGCACTGAGATGATAGCTGTTATAAAAATCCAAAGATAAATGCTTAAAAACATCAGCAACCAAATTAATTCAGGAATTTATCTCACTCATGTGAACTTAATGATCATCCTTGTGTTTGATGAGATGTTCTGGGTGGATAAGCATCGGATTAAAGAGATCAAGATGTGTGCTGGGTGCAGGAAAAAGAAAAGCTCCCTTGGAGGAACAGAGTCGAGCAGTTGTCAGAGGATGATATCTCAGTAGTAATACCACCAAGGAAGACAAGGGGTCTGTGATGCACAGGAAGCTGGCCTCAGGCCTCATGAATATAAAAAACAGCAGATGAGGAGACAAGAAGGCTGATGGAAGGGAAGCGGTGGCTCATCGTGCTCTAGTTATCTGCTGCTTGGTTTTTGTTTGTTTGCTTTTTGTTTTTTTAAGACAGAGTCTTGCTCTGTCGCCAGGCTGAAGTGCACTGGCACCATCTCAGCTCACTGCACCTCCGCCTCCCGGGTTCAGGTGATTCTCTTGCCTCAGTCCCGAAGTAGCTGAGACTACGGGCGTGCACCACCATGCCCAGCTAATTTATGTATTTTTAGTAGAGATGGGGTTTCACCATGTTGGCAAGGATGGTCTCAATCCCTTGACCTCATGATCTACCTGCCTCGGCTTCGCAAAGTGCTGGGATTACAGGCATGAGCCACCGCACCCGGCCTGTTGCTTGTTTTTATTGAGCACCCAAGGTGACAAATCTCTGCACTAGATGTGCTCCCTGACCTCTTCCTACAAGTATCTTTCAGAAGAGTTGGAAGATAATATACACTTAGAAGATCCAGTGGATCTCCATTTGTTATTCTCCCAGTGGAAGACCCTGAACTAGGAACCTGAGGAGAAAAGTGAGCCATCTAAAGAAAAGACTTGCAAAAGATCTCAAACTCAAATGAAATGAATTGCCTTCTACCACCATGTGCTTCCAGCTGAAAAGTGGTCATGTGTGTGTGTGGCAGGGGCTCTGCCACCTTCTGTGTGGCTCCTCTGTGTTTTAGACTGAGTATGGAAAGGCACTCAGCACACAACAAACCCTCAGTGTTTTTTCTGTTCTTTTTTTTCCCTTTTAGTAGGCATAAAGTCAAGGACCCATGTGTTGTAGTGGTCAAACACTGGACTTGGTATCGGTTATCAAAGCTATGGTTAATACCACATTTTATTTATCCAACCATCAGCTTATAGACATTTGGGTTATTTTTACTATTACGTGTTTTCTCAGGGAGGTAGTTGGAGGTGCTGTCTTTTTCGTTTAATTCTGAAGATGCTGAGGCGTGAAGACATTGATTAACTTGCCAAGATGGTGGAATTAGTAAGAGGAAGACCTGCATTGGCACCCAGGTTCATCTGACTTCAAAACCGGTGGTTTTTTTTACTGCCTATGGCAATCTGTCTCCCAGAAACTGGAACAACTAGTTTTAATTCCCAACTCTGTTACTCCCTAGCTGAGTATTTCATCTCTCTGGCCCTCAGTCTGTCAAACGGAGGGGTTGTGTTAGGTGTTTTCTAATGTTCCTACTGGTTCTCAAGTTCTGTGCACTGACTAATGCTTAGTTTTAAGTAGGATTTTCATGAGTATAATCTCAAGCAGTCTGCATTGTATGGGGAAATGGTAGGAGAAATTCTTTGATTACTATCTATTGAGTGCCTCCCAAGGATATAGCAGAGACTGAAACTGTCATGGTTTAGCCTTTGCAAAACCAGTGAAGCAGGGAAAACAGACACTGAATATTTTACAAGGGTTGAGTGTTATGCAGAAAGATTACAGCATATGTAGGTACTTCTGAGGGTAATTCATGTGAACCTGGTTCAGTCCATTCAGTAAACATCTGCATGTATCCCAGACCAAGTGAGCAGCAATATTTACTTTATTTTCATTAATTTTTAAATCGTTTTTCTGTTTAGACTCTTCTCATGCACAAGAACAATAGGATTTAACATTGAAATGTAACTGGTGCAGTAGGCCACCTGTGCTCTGTCTTCTCTCATTCTTTTCTTTTTTAAGGCTTCTTACATAACCACAGTTTTGATAGGAGTTGGCAGGACATGTGGAATTGTACAGTGTCAGTCTACAGAGGAACAAGGGAAGATGGAGATAAGAAGTTAAAGTTAGAGGAATGGAATGAGGTAAAAATAATGAGTTATACCTTAGAGATGTCTCCCAAATTCTCACTTACTGCAGCAGGAACTATAGAGTAGAAGGGAGAGAATAAAAGAACTGCCGATTCATAGTCTCTCTGATTTGAAAAGGACCCAGTGTGACATGTGATCCAACATCATCTAATTATTTAAATTGCATCTGCAATATCTCAGTAAGACTTTCAGTTTGAATGCTTTCATTGAAGGATAATGCCTACCCCACAAGGCAGGCCATTGGATTGTAGGACAAACTCAGTCTGTGAAGAGAGACAATTCTTTCTGCTGAGATAACTTAAAAAAAAACACATGTTTTTAAGTCCTTGAGGAATCGCCACACTGTCTTCCACAATGGTTGAATTAATTTACATTCCCACCAACAGTGTAAAAGTGTTCCTATTTCTCCACATCCTCTCCAGCATCTGTTGTTTCCCGATTTTTTAATGATCGCCATTCTAACTGGTGTGAGATGGTATCTCAATGTGGTTTTGATTTGCATTTCTCTGATGACCAGTGATGATGAGCATTTTTTCATATGTTTGTTGGCCTCCTGTATGTCTTCTTTTGTAAAGTATCTGTTCATATCCTTTGCCCATTTTTGAATGGGCTTGTTTGTTTTTTTCTTGTAGATCTGCTTTAGTTCTTTGTAAATTCTGGATATCAGCCCCTTGTCAGATGGGTAGACTGCAAAAATTTACACTGGGGTCTGTTGGGGGGAAATGGGGGAGGGGCGGGGGGTGGGGAGGTGGGAAGAGATAGCATGGGGAGAAATGACAGATACAGGTGAGGGGACGGAAGGCAGCAAAGCACACTGCCATGTGTGTACCTATGCAACAATCTTGCATGTTCATCACATGTACCCCAAAACCTAAAATGCAATAAAAAAAAACAAAAACAAAAACAAAACAAAACACATGTATCATCTAGTTTTAATTCTGCCCTTCTGTATTCTTTCACTTAATGTTTACAAAGTTTGTCCATGTTGTAGCATTTATCACCACTTCATTCTTGTTTATTGCTGAATAATATTTCATTGTATGGTTAATATCACCTTTTATTTATCCAACCATCAGCTCATACACATTTGGGTTATTTTTACTTTTCAGCTATTATGAGTAATGTGCCTCTGAATATTAATGCATACATTGTAGTGTGGACATATGTTTTAATTTCTCTGGGATATACATCTGGAACTGAATTTACTGGGTAATATAGTAACTGTTTGTTAAGCACTTTGAGTGACCATCAGACTCTTTTCCAAAGGATTGCATTATTTTACATTCAGTGTAAGTATACTGCACGTATATATGAGGGTTCCAACTTCTCCATCTCTTTACCAGCACTTGTTATCATCTGTCTTTTACATTATAACCAGCCTAGTGGCCATGAAGTGCTATCTATTGCGGTTTTGATTTGCATTTCCCTGCTGGTTAATGATGTTCAGTATTTTTATTTATTTTTTATTTTTTCCAGATGTTCAGTATTTTTAAATGTACTTATTGACCATTTGTATCTATTCTTTGGAGAAATGTTTATTTAGATCCTTTGCCCAACTTTAAATTTTTTTATTATTTTATTGTTGAGTTATAGTTCTTTGTATATTCTAGACACAAGCCTCTTATCAGATATATGATTTGCAAAACTTTTCTCCAATTCATCAGGTTGTCTTTTCATTTATTGATGGTATCCTTTGAAGCAGGAAACCTTTTAATTTTGATGATGTCCAGTTCACTCATCTCTTATTGCTTGTCCTTTTGGTGTCATAGCTAAGAAACCATTGCCTAATCCAAGGTTACAAAGATTTATGCCAATGCTTCTGAGAGTTTTATAGTTTTAGCTCTTGCATTTAGGTCTTTGATCCTCATGATCTAGTTTTAAAAATCAAGTTGTATGACATTTAAAACTCAGATACTCAGTCCTCATTCAAACTTCATCTGAAATCAAGATTAGGGGAAAAAGAGTTTAGCAGAGTCCTTCCTTGCAAGTGACTCAAAAGGTTGCAGTTTTATAAGACAAAGACATACTAGACATCTCCAGAGACTTTATTATGACTTTAAGG
The DNA here is from genome assembly GCF_048565385.1 of Saimiri boliviensis. Lineage (NCBI taxonomy): Eukaryota > Metazoa > Chordata > Mammalia > Primates > Cebidae > Saimiri > Saimiri boliviensis. The sequence goes on from NC_133454.1 coordinate 58,959,005, forward strand.
CTTGAGTTTTGAGGCGTTCAAACCTGGAAATATGGTTGATAGACTGATGGACTCTTCGTAGTTGATCTAAGGTGATAAAAGGGAATAGGAGGCTGCTGCCCACCGCTGTTTCAACACGGCCAGCAGCTCTGCTCTCTGCCTCCTGTGTCCTTCCTCCTTTGGATCTCTTCTAGTGAGATCCTTTCAGGTGATTTTTGGTCCCCTCTTGTCCATGTAGTTACTTACACATGCTAGTGCACCACCCCACATAAAGCCCCCAGAGCCTCATGTATGCCTGTCCACCCCATCTCCCTCCTGATTCTGGGATTGGAGACAGTTTGATTTTTTTTGTGTATCAGGATGACCATCTCTGTTTCTTCCCACATGAGCCCCCACTCCCTTGTCTACCTGTCTTCCTTGGAGCTAATTCATACATACCTCAGGGTGCTTCTTATTTTTCATGTTTTTTCTCTTTCTATAGATAGAACTTATAAAGTTTCCATGGAAACCCCTGATCAGTAGTAGGGGACTCTCGAATAGAGGTGAGATGCACAAGCTTTGCTCATTTCTGAGGGGCTCTGAAAGTGTCTCCGTCACTCTTCCCCCAACTCCTTCTCCAGCTCTTCCTGGGGCAGCTCTTGGGTCTGTCTCTATAAGATGCTTCAGGAGCCCCCAGAACTTTGTCTTAGCAGTGAACAGATCGTGGTGATGATGGCCCTGAGCATCAGGGCTCTAGGAGGAGGCTGCTGCTGGGTAGTTTGTTTGGCAGCTGCAGAAAAGCTCCAGTCTGGTGTGTTTCACAGGAAAAGGGCAGTGCTTAATGGCAATCCAATTCTCCCTATTGCGTCATGAGGCAAGTCTTGGTTAGGAGAGTTGGGTCCCAGATCACCGTCATTGTCTTCCTCCTATTAAACGGAGATGGAAAGGCCTTCTGGAGGCAAAGGCATGGCTGTGACAAGCACCAGAAAACCTTTCCATCTCTACCTGGCTGAGATTCTTGTATGCCAGGTCTTTATATGAATGGCAGGTCTTAGGCATGAATATAAGCAAATTAACGTTCTGAAACTGGAAGGGATTCAGAGCCCAGAGGTTCTAATATATGGGTTGAAGTTTCCTGGGGGACTGCGGAGTTAGAGCAAAGGCTCTCAGAGGCCATGTGTTTACTGAATGCTGCGTGGGGAGCCCATACATCAACATGGCCATTATCTCTGGAAACTATGCTGTTTTTTTATGATAAAAATTAACTCCATACTTAAAAACACTGAAAACTACTGATTTATTGTGGACCTATTACTTTACACATGAAATAAACAGGGCTCAGACAGAAAGAGTGAGGTGGTGACTAGCCTGAAGTTGCCCAGCTAGGACTGGAGGCTTGGGGTGAGTAAGTTTTGGTGGCAGCACCCACTGCTCTGTTCACCCACACTGTGGAAAGTGCTGTACTGGGCAGAGGAGGCCTCCTCTGACCAGCGAGTGCCTACTCCTGTAGCTCAGAGCCTGAGATAAAAAGCTGTACAATAAAAGTGAAACTGAGGTGGTTTCATCTTCCCAGAATAAGTGAATGATATCAGCAGAAAAACTAGGGGATTTTTCTGGGGACTGGGGAGAAGGGAGAACAAAGCAGCAGCAGTTCTGAGGGTACTGATTTCATTCATTATCCTTTTGAAAAGTAAATTAATATTTTAAATTAGATTCCTAATCACAGAGTGTGAATCATAATAGAAGTATTGGCTGGCTTCCCTTTCAAGACCAGAGCTGGGAAGGGGAAGAGCTTTGAACCTGAGCCTAATTGTGGCTTCAGATCTGGTACGTTTCTCTCCACTTCTGAACCTAGGTCAGTCAAATCCAGAACTTGTTTTTTTTAGGGGATTTCAGAGGAGTTGAGAAGACTAAGGTCCATCCTTAAGCATCATTGATTTTTAGATTATCTTGGCTCTGAGGTTTAAGCTGGCATTGAACTCCCAGGTTCAGCTTTGAACTCTCTTATATTGTGAAAACTGCCTCAGTGTTTCCATTCTGAAGGCCTTGCAGTTGCTTGATTTGCATATAAGAGTGTGATATTTAAGTGTGTGGGAAAGTGGATACATGTGGGTGACTATGTTATGCATTTATGAAAAGGCATCCAGGAATATAGGTGATCATGTGGCTTGTCAGGACTTGGCAGGATGCAGATGGCACATTCGAATAAGGTAATGGGAGGAATTTAAGAAAGGGACTCACTTTAAAGGTGTGGGTGAAGTCAAGGGACATCAGCAAAGGGTAAATGAAGCAAAGGATAAATGATGTAAGAGAGGTCACCTGACCTGAGCTGTGACCTTGGGTGCAGAGATGCAGTCAATCCACAGGGAAGTAGCAAGGGAGAAGCTGAGGGACAAGTCCCTGTCCCAATTCTCCTGCCCTCCTGTCTCCAGCCAGTGCCTCCTTGGCAGGACCCAAACAGAAGTCAGAGGGCAAAAGAACTGGTCATTGTTCTCAGAAGGGCCAGCCTCCTGGGTCACAGAGCAAGGTGGGGTTGGGGGCTGTGGAGAAAGATGCGGGGATCTACTCTACACATGGAGAGTGGGTCCAAAGTTGAATGTGTAATGGTAGGTCAGGTAAGATCTTATCGTGAGAACACTCAGGCATTAACTGGGGCTCACCTGGACTTGAACTTGAAGAGTGTTTCCTACTTCAGAGTCTTGCTCTCTCTCTCTCTCTCTCTCTCTCTCTCTCTCTCTCTCTCTCTCTCTCTCTCATTTCACCTATTCTGTTTCTTTCTCCCTGTGATAGGGAGGAACCTTGTTTTCAATGTGTGGCATCTTGATTAAATGGAAAGCACATGGGCCATGGAGCTAAATCATATGAGCTTGAAATTCTAGCTCTGCCGTTTACTGAATGTGAGCCTTGGGCTAGTTACTAACCTTGCGAGTTCCAGTTTCCTCCTCTGTAAAATGTTGGTAATGTTAAACTCCTTGCAAGGTTGATATGAGAATTACAACTATATATCTTTATGTGCGTCGGTATCTTTATCTCCCAGGATAGTGGTTAGTTCATGTTAAGTGTTTAATAAACACTGGCTATTTTTCTAGTGTCCACCACCTGGGCTCTGGGTCACACCGACCCATTTTCTCTTATACTTTGCTTCATGAATTCTTTTTTCTTTCCTAAATTATTTATCTTTTGCTCTCTAGTGGGTCTTTCCTTTTTATTACTTAAGTACATGTCTCCCTGATGTTAAAAAATAAATCTCTCTCCAAACCTTAATTCTTCTCTTAGCTGCTATATTTTGGCTATTGTTTCTTCATGAATATATATATGAACATATATTTCTATCTATCTATTTGTCCACTAATGCATCCATCCATCTTTATTTTTATTTTTATTTATTTACTTCTTTTGAGATGGAGTCTCACTCTGTCACCCAGGTTGGAGTGCAGTGGTGCAATCTCAGCTTACTGCGACCTCCACCTTCCGGATGCAAGCAGTTCTCCTGCCTCAGCCTCCTGAATAGTTGGGATTACAGGCATGCACCACCACACCCAGCTAAGTTTTGTGTTTTTAGTAGAGATGGGGTTTTACCATGTTGGCCAGGCTGATCTTGAACTCCTGACCTCACGTGATCCACCTGCCTCGGCCTCCCAAAATGCTGGGATTACAGAAGTGAGCCACCGCACCCGGCTCCTCCATCCATCTTTAAAAACCAGCATACACTATTGCCCAAAGTTTATTACCACCTTTTGACTTCTCAACCCCCGCAGATGTGTTTGTTTTCTACCATTGTGCCAAAAATGATCTCAGCGGTCTCTAATTAATTTCCCAATGCCAAATCCAATGGCCTATTTCTAGACCTCATCCTGCTTCACAGCATTTGACATTCCCAATCATGTCCTTCTTCTTGAAATACACTTTCTCCTTGGTCTCTGTGCTGCTGTACTTTCTTGGTTCTCGGTGCTCCTGCCCAGGTATTCCCTTTCCCCTAAACCCTCCATTCACTTGTGTTTTCTTTCTTGCACACAAGATGTAGATGTTGCTAGTAACTAGTTATTTATTTGACTGTTTCTTCCTGTTGCTCCTCCTGTCACATTCAGGAGAGCAGGGATTTTCTCTCTCCTGTTTATTGTTTTATTCTCACTACTGAACCCAGTGTCCCAGTGCTTGATATAAAGTAAGTGTTAGCAAATACTACTTGAATGGTGAATGGATTTAACATTTATTCCTCCAAGGTAACTTTCTTTCTTTTTTTTTTTTTTGAGATGGAGTCTCGCTCTTGTTGCCCAGGCTGGAGTGCAATGGTGCGATCTTGGCTCACAGCAACCTCCGCCTTCTGGGTTTAAGCAATTCTCCTGCCTCAGCCTCCCAGATAGCTGGGATTATAGGCATATGCCACCACGCCCAACCAACTTTAGTATTTTTAATGGAGATGGGGTTTCTCCATGTTAGTCAGGTTGGTCTTGAACTCAAGACCTCAGGTGATCCACCCACCTCAGCCTCCCATAGTGCTGGGATTACAGGCGTGAGCTACCTCACCCAGCCTTCCAAGGTAATTTTCTCAGCCTGCTTCTCAACTATATCCCTCCACACAGATGTTTCTGACCTCTTTCTTTGGTCTCCACATCATGGGTCAGAAAGCTTTTTATTAAAGGATCTGATAGTCAGTATTTTCGGCTTGCAAGACATGGTCACCATCACAACTACTCAACTCTGCCATTGTAAAGCAAAAGAAACTATAAATAATATATCAATTAATAGGTGTGGCTGTGTTCCAATAAAACTTTGTTTACAAAAACACACAGCCCATGGGTCATAATTTACAGAACCCTACTCTAACTTATGTTGTTTCCAGTAGCTCAGTGAACACTGTCACATGATTGACTTAATGGTACCTGAAATTGAATTCATCTGACCCGAAATTATCTTCTCTTTTCTTCATTCTCCAAAAGCCTCTCCACCTGCTTGTGATACTCAGTTTATATTATGGCAGTTCTTCTGGTTCTGTGGGAGAGAAACCTAAGATAGCTTCGTCTTTCCATTTTCCTTCCCCTAATCTAATCAATGACACCACTCTGACCACTTCATCTCTGCAGTGTTCCTCACTCAGTCCTTGCTGAGCTCAAGCTCTCCTTAACTCTGCCTTGATCACTGCCTTCCCTCCGGATCAATCATCCTCATTGTTCTTGAGCAGATGTGACCGTACCATTCTCCTCACTCCTCTCAAGCCTGTCACTGGTTTCCTGGTGCCCGCTGAATGCTGTTTAAATTCTTCAACATCATTTCCAGCCTCTTCACTTCCTTCTTGCTCCTCTTCCTTCATGCCTTTCTTCTTTCTTTCCTTTCATCCTGGACTACCTTTCCTGTCCATCGACATATTTATCCTTCAGGTCTCAAATCAGCTGCTACTCACTTGGAGGCCCTCCCCAGCCCCACATACCTGGGAGAGTCATCTATCCCATGCCCTCCCATTCCGCCTTGTAGTGTGATTGGTGTTGGTTCTTCATACCCCTCTTCTCCCCCTTAGTATTGCAAAGCTTCTTGAGGGCAGGGACTATGGCCTAGCCATCCTCATAGATTGTTGTTTGCGGAACTGAGTTACAACTTTAACCCAAGAACCCTTTACTGGGGTCATGGGATGAGTCCTACTGGTTGCTGGAGATCGGAGGTCCTTCCCCGTGTCACTGTGTGCGTGCACATGCACAATGACACTTCTTCCTGCCTATGTTTCTATTGCTCCCTTCCTAGTCCTCACTACTATACATTGTAAAGTGGCCAAAAGAGGTGTAGGAAAATACTTTCTTACCTCTTTGTCCACTATTATCAGGCAGATACCTTTGAATATCAGAACATCATATATATAGGCTTGGAAGTTTGGCAGATTTGAGTTGGAATTCTAGTTTTTTTTACCTAGATGTGGGCCTTGAGCAGGTTATTAAACTTCTCTCTACATCTAAGTTTTCTCATCTGTCAAGTGAGATTCTAATATCAACTTTATAGGGTTGTTATGAAGATTAAATTAGGTTTTACATACCTATTTTTCTCTTCCATATCTGCCTTTCCTCTGCCACACTTTCTCCACTATTTCTAAAGATTTGGGGGCTGATTTGTAGGGGTGGCTTCCAGTGTTCGGAACAGGAGGCCCCTTGAGAGAATCCAGGGGGACCTCCTCAAGGAGAGTCTTTCTCTTTGTGCTTTCAAGGTACTTAATCTCTTCCATTCCCCAGATTCTTAGAATTTCACTTTGAAAGTGATTCACAATATACTTGGTGTTTTTTTTTTGAGATGGAGTTTCACTCTGTCACCCAGGCTGGAGTGCAATGGCATGATCTTGGCTCACTGTAACCTCCATCTCCCAGATTCAAGCAATTCTCCTGCCTTAGCCTCTCGAGTAGCTGGGATCACAGGTGCCCACCACCCCACTTGGTTAATTTATTTGTGTATGTTTTTAGTAGAGACGGGGTTTCACTATGTTGGCCAGGCTGCTCTAAACTCCTGACCTCAGGTGATCCAACTGTCTTGGCCTCTCAAAGTGCTGGGATTACAGGCATGAGCCACCATGCCCAGCCTCACATTATACTTCTGTCTTAAAAAACGGAAAGCTACCCAGTGTCCACTGGCTATAGTGCCTGGGCAGTAGTAGCAGCTAGACAGAGCACGCTCAGCCGATGAACCTCTTTCCTGGGCTGTGAAATGTTTAGCAAATTCTTCACTCCTGCTGGGCTTGTCCATAAGTGAAGGAAGGTGACATCAGCCCCTGTCTTCAGTTTGTATGAGGGAAAAGGAAGAACTACCTAGTCCATTTCATGAGCACTGAACCAATTCACCACGTGTTTGTTGGGTGCCTGTTGGACCATGAATTGTAACTGTTTAAGCGCTTAGGGGGTCTTTTGGCAGAGATGGTTTGTAGTTTGGATTCTTTTCAGGAAGGAGGTGGGATGTGAAAGGTAGAAGCTGCTAGAAGCAGTCTCTGAGCCTCTCAGATGAGGGAGTGCAGAGCTGTTGAATACCAAGATGCTGGCATTTTAAGAAGCATCGTCTGGCTTCATGAGTAATGGCTCTGGATGTGAAGTATCCCCAGGAAGATTTTTCAGAAAAGGACTAATTTGGCACAGGCTTCTCTTGGAGTCACGGCGCACAGTGGATGCCACGCACTCCAGAAAGGCAGCGTGTTTGCTGACACACAGTCCTACACACATGTACATGAGGCCCAGTGTTTATCATCATAGCCAGACTGTATTTAAAAGGAATGGAGGAAAAAAAACTGCCTGAAGTCACTAAGGCAGCATTCTTTGGCTGGCAAATAAAAGATGGTCATTACAGGGAGCATGGGTTCTTGTGCCAGGTGAGTGGGTTTGGAGTGCTTCTAAAAGGACAAAGCACCCACTCCCAGCCTCTGCTCTGTGCTTATGGTTCCACAAAGCAAGGGATGCCAACAAGTTCCTTTACTTCTTGAATTCCAACTCCAGCATTTCCAGGGATCTCAGGGTTTTGTTTCCTGGCCCTCAGTGCACACAGAAAAAAGCCTCAGCCTGTCCATGCCCCAGTGACACCCCCTCCCCCAAGTAGCCTATCTGGCCTAGAAATGTGCAATGTTTTTCTTTCAAATAACCAAAGTCACAAGTACAGATTATATATGATTATTAAAAAACAGCTATAGTTAGTATAGAAAGGGGGAAAAAATGGTAACTTTATAGTGGAGAAAACTAGCAAACACTGCCTCAGTGGTATGGTTTAAATGCTGGTATCCCCCCAAAATTCATATTGAAACCTAATCCCTTATGTGGTAGTATTATGAGATGCGGCCTTTTGAAGGTGATTAGGTCATGAGAAGGAGCCCTCATGAGTGGGATTAATTCTTTCATAAGAAGAAGTCAAGCCGGGCGCGGTGGCTCACGCCTGTAATCCCAGCACTTTGGGAGGCTGAGGCGGGTGGATCACGAGGTCAAGAGATCGAGACCATCCTGGTCAACATGGTGAAACCCCGTCTCTACTAAAAATACAAAAAATTAGCTGGGCATGGTGGCGTGTGCCTGTAATCCCAGCTACTCAGGAGGCTGAGGCAGGAGAATTGCCTGAACCCAGGAGGCGGAGGTTGCGGTGAGCCGAGATTGCGCCATTGCACTCCAACCTGGGTAACAAGAGCGAAACTCCGTCTCAAAAAAAAAAAAAAAAAAAAAAAAGAAGAGGTCAGAGGGGCTGGGTGCAGTGGCTCACACCTGTAATCCCAGCACTTTGGGAGGCCAAAGCAGGCAGATCACTTGAGTCCAGGAGTTTGAGACCAGCCTGGGCAGATGGCAAGACCCTGTCTCTACAAAAAGTACAAAAATTAGCCTGGCATGGTGGCACACGCCTGTAGTCCCAACTACTCGAGAGGCTGAGGTGGGAGGATTATTTAAGCCTGGAAGGTTGAAGCTGCCGTGAGCTGAGATTGCACCACAGCCTGGGCAACAGAGTGAGAGTGAGACCCTGTCTCAAAAAAAAACAAAAGAAAAGAAAAGAACGAAACAAAGAAAAAAAAGGAGAGGCCAGAGGGAGCTTTTTTGCCCCCTCTGCTGTGTGGGAACAGTGAGAAGGCAGCAGTCTGCCACCTGGAAGAGGGCCCCACTAGAACGCAGCCATGCTGGCACCCTGATCTTGGAAGTCCCAGTTTCCGGAACTGTGAGAAATAAATTTTTGTTGTTTAAAAGCTCCCCAGGTTTGTGTATTTTGTTATACCATCTTGAACAGACTAAGACACTCAGCCAGGTGATCGAGGTCAACATCAGTGATGAGTCACATTGATATTATGATAGTACATACTTCTGAGATGACGTGCTGACAATGACACATTACCTCCACGATCTTTCTCCCCAAAACCCACTGCCACAGTCTAACCGTGAGAAAAACATCAGTAAAAAATCCCAGCTGAGGAACCTTCTGTAAGATACCTGACCAGTACTCTTCAAAACTGTTCAAGTTACCAAAAATAAGGAAAGTCTGAGAAACTGTCGGCTAATAGGAGCCTACAGAGACAAGATGAGAAAATGTAATGTGACGTCCTGGATGGGATCCTGGAAATAGGAAATTAGGTAAAAATTAAGGAAACCTGGATGAAGTATGGACTTTAATTCATAATTATGTATTAATATTGATTATTGGCATAATGATTTTGGCAAACGCACCATACTAAAGTGAGATGTTAATAATAGAAGAAACTGGGTGTGGGGTCTATCAGAGCTCTGTGTACTATCTTCACAAGGTAGTACACAGAGTGGCGGACAGAATCTTACTCTGTTATCCAGGCTGGAGTGCAGTGGTACTACCTCGGCTCACTGCAACTGCCTCCCGGGTTCAAGCGATTCTCGTGCCCCCGCCTCCTGAGTAGCTGGGATTACTGGGATTACAGGCATATGCCACCTTGCCTGGCTAATTTTTCAAATACGTTTAGTAGAGATGGGATTTCGCCATATTGGCTAGGCTGATCTCGAACTCCTGGCCTCAAGTGATCCGCCTGCCTCAGCCTCTCAAAATGTTGGGATTACAGGTATGAGCCACGGTGCCTGGCAACAACTTTTTTTTGTCAATCTTAAACTCTTCTAAAATAAAAACATTTATTTAACAAATAGTTAATGTTTACATAATTCATTAAAAAAAAAAAAGAGGCTCTCTGACTTGCAAAGAACCTTAAAATTCACCTGGTCAATTGGTGTTTGATATTTATTTCTTTACACAAAAACACTACCTGAACACAGTATTAAGCGGAAGTCCAATTACATTAAGTAAATGTAGACTTGCTCTGGCTGCAGTAGGGAAGGAGCCCCTGTGTCCACCCATCTGGTTTCTTCTTCACCTCCTGCCTGTCTCTGGGCATTGCTGAGCATTCAGTACACACCGCCCTGCTCCTCAAACCCCTCCTCTACTCATAACCTCCTACTCTTCCTTGAATATCTATCTCTAAAAATGGGTATCCTTCCAAAAACAAAACAAGAGTTTTTTAATCTTTTCAATGAATTTTCGCTACTGCTTCGATTCTTAGCATTTTTTAACATGGGTCAGATCTGTGTATAATTTCTATTTATAGAATTTTATAATGGCCTTGAATCCATATAGAATACATGTCAAATACAATCTTTCCATGGTAATTTTTCTAGCTTTTGAAGACATCCTTTTTAGTCTCCCTCACTCCCGTTGCTCATTTCCTTTACAGGATTGATAATTTCTGTCCTTTCAGCTGGTTGATAGTGGCAGACTGGTATGCCACTCTTCTTTGACCCCATCTAGGCCAAACTCACATCTGCTCTTCGTGACCTCATCTAGGAGCTCCCTTAGCTTCCCTTTCTTCCCATCCCACTTGATTCCATTACACTTTACTCCACCACTTTCTTCCCAGTACCGTTAACTCTCCTGACCACGGCCCTTTGACTGAATGCATCTTGTAACCCAGGCTTAGATCCATGCAGCTGCCCACCTTTCCTTCTCCCAGGTCGCTGAGTGTTACTGGAGGGAAACACACAAGCACACGGCCCATGCTTCTCTAAATTTGCGGTTTCTAAACTTGGCCCTTCTTGCTGCACATCACATTTCTCTCCCTACCCAGCTCTGCTCTTTTTTCACATTGGCTATTTCAGATCGTCACTTTCCTCAAGCCTGTAATCCCACCACTTTCCCCACTTCATCTCAGCTGACAGATTCTTAGTACTATTTTAAAAATAAGATTGAAATTGTGAGACGAGGGCTCTTGCAACTTCTTTAACCCGTACCCAGGAGTTTACCTGCAGCCTTACTCTTTCTCTTGCTGTTAGTGTTGTGGGTCTCATCCCCTCCGGCTTTCTCAGACCTTGTATATTCTATTGTCCCTTATATATCTAACTTTCTGTCACCTCAGTGAAATCTATCTGCTGAGAGCACTAAAGTCCTTCTTGGCATCTTGAGTTTACTTAATTCTTCTTTTTTTTTTTTTTTTTTTTTGAGTGGGAGTCTTGTTCTGTCACCCAGGTTGAAGTGCAGTGGCATGGCACAATTTCAGCTCACTGCAACCTCCACCTCCCAGGTTCAAGTGATTCTCCTGCCTTAGCCTCCCGAGTAACTTGAATTTCAGGTGATTGCTACCATATCCAGCTAATGTTTGTATTTTAGTAGAGATGGGGTTTTACCATGTTGGTCAGGCTGGTCTTAAACTCCTGACCTCAAGTGATCCACCCACCTCGGTCTCCCAAAGTACTGGGATTACAGGTGTGAGCCACTGCACCCAGCGATTTTTACTTAATTCTTTTATTAAATATGTGACTAAGCACTTACAATGTCCCAGACATGGTACTATGCCATGTGGATACATCTGTGAAAGAAGCAGGTGGAATCACTGCTCTTTCCAAGCCACTGCGTGTGCGTGGGGCCAGGGATAATAAACAGAGGAGCAAGTACATTTACAAAATGTCAGGAGATTAGTGACAAATTCTGAGCACAGAGGGTGGAGGTTATTACTTTAGCTCAGCTGAACAGTGAAGTCCTCTCTGAGGAGGTGGCATCTGAGCTGAGATCTGAATAGAGTGAGGGACTGGACCATTCAGGGATCCTGGGGGAAGAGTATGTAATCAGTGGGAACAGTAACGACAATGACCAGAGTTAGGAAGGACTGTGGTATACTTGAGGAACAGTTTTTCTTGTTTTTGAAGGCATCCTTTTGCTCTGCCTCACTCCCATTGCTCATTTCCTTTATAGGGTTGATGATTTCTGTCCTTTCAAGTGGTTGATAGTGGCAGACTGGTATGCTACTCTTCTTTGACCTCATTTAGGCCAAACTCATGTCTTCAGGAAGGAGTGTGGTATACTTGAGGAACAACCAGAAGCCCATGTGGTTGGGTCAGAGTGAATAAGTTAGAAGGGGTGGAGGAGGAGATTGAAAGCAGGGGTAAGTCTCTAGATTACATGTCTTTGCCCTTTGAAATACATTCTAGTTTTAGCTCCCAGGTTATTCTTCTATTTCTCCTGCCACTCCCACTCCCACTTTTTTCAGATTCTGCTCTTCTGCTTGTTCTTTAAGCATTGGTGTTTGGCAAGATTCTATCCTAAGCCATCGTCTCTTTTCTTTGAATATCCTATCCCTGGACAGAGCATAAGGCCACTCAATAAAGGTTAGTTGATTCTGATTATTGTCAGTTTCATATCAATTCTGCAACTCTCTTCAGACAAAACTTCGATCTACCTATAAAGCTATGGAATTGTGGCATGATATTCATATTATGCAGTATGTCTGACCAAGCAAAGAGGAAAATGGGATTCTCTCCTCCCTTAATTTTAGGTTTTATCACTCTGCAAAGTCTGTGTCTTAGTCATCACTACAGCCCTAATGCCTAGTGCAGTGCTTGGGTGATTGTTGAATGGTTTCATGAATCCAGTAAAAGGAAGGCAAAATGTATTCCTTGGCAACTAGTTCATACTATTGACTAATAGTTAATATTACTCCTACCATAATGGTCTTATACTCCTTGAGATAAATTTTCAGAACTTCACAGGCTGTCTGTGAGTCTGTGTTACATTTCATCTTGTTATATTTGACTCACTGTTCATTAATTTCAAGATTCTTAGGCATTTTACTTCAACCACTGTGACTGCTTTCCTTCTGAGTTTCACATCACTTTTGGTTTTAACAAGAATGCCTTTCATATCTTCAATTCAGTCATTGATAAGATTGTTGAACAGGATGAAGCCAGACACTGAGAGAGCTCTCCAGATAATACGATAATTTCTAAACCCTGGTCCGTGACTAATAAATGAGCTTTTAGAATAATGAAATCATTTAATTTGGATGCTATAAGGGACATTGAAGATCGTTAGTCAGGCCTGGGTATTTTACAGATGAGGAAACCAAGACTCCTATACGTTAAGTAATTTCCCCGTTAACACACAGTTAATAAGGAAAGCTCGGGGAGGGAGACCCAAATGCCAGTTACTTTAGCTTTCCCCATGCGTTTTATCTTTATCCTTTCCTTTTTGTTTCTAAGGTCTATTATATGTTTCCACATAACAAATTACCCAGAACCTAGCAAGTTAAAACATTAATAGCCATGGTTGATTGCACACAGAATCTATGTTTTGGGAGAAGCCTGGCAGGGTGGTTTTAGCCTGGACTCTCTCAAGAGGCTGTGCTTATGTGGCAACTGTGGCTGCAGTTATCTGGAGTAGTGACTGGGGCTGGAGAATCCAGTTCCAAGATGGCACACTCACAGGGCTGGCAAATTCATGCTGGGAATGATAGGTCTCAGTTTCTCACCACATGCCTCTTTCCTTGGGCTGTTTGAGGACCCTAAGACCATGTTAGCTGGCTTCTCCCAGAATGAATGATCTGAGAAATTGAGAAAGCCACAGTGTTTTGTGTTTTTTTTTTTTTTTTTTTTTTTTTTTTTTTTTTTTTTTTTTTTTTGTAAACTCCCCACAGAAGTCACACTCTGTTGCCTCTGTAATATCCTCTTGGTTACACAGGTCCGCCATCTTCAATGTGGAAGGGGACTACACAAGGTTTGAACACCAGAAGGTGGGGATTGTTGGAGCTGTCTCACGGGCTGCCTGCCACATTTGGCCAGCGCCTCAGCTGAGGTTCTTTCTTTCACTAGAGTAAACCTATAACCTCTGAATGATCTTCCCATTTCTATCCAATTTCTTTCTCTTTCTGTTGCAAATCCCGTACAACTGCCTGATGAATCTTGGTAAAATACAACTCTGAAAAGGCCATCTTTATTCTACTCTTTTGCACTCTGATTTTTTAAAAAAATAGTTTAAAGGTTTCTTATTGCTAAGATGATCATACAATTTATTATCCAAACCAGAGCAATTTTGAGAATGAAGTGAGATGCTATTAGCAATTATGCATGAACCAGACATGTAAATTAATACTGTCTTAAGAAAATCAGGACGACTGGTCATTCTTTTGCCTGCCATTAGGAATAAGAACATTATTCTGTCCATTTTTTTATATTGGCAACAGAGATTTCTAGTTTATAATTTTCTCTCTTACTATCAGCATTGAGATTCCTTCTGCTCTCTTCAATGATACCATTTTGTGTCTCTCAAACATGGCCAGGCTTTACCATATTCTTGCTTTTGCATATACTATTCCCTCCAAATGGAAGGGCCTCTCCACTTCCATATTTGTGGACTCCAACCTTCTCTCCAAGGCTGTAATCACAGCCTCCTTCCAACACATTGTGATGTTTCATCCTGAAACCTCCATAGTATTTTTTACCTTTTCCATCCTTCCCTTCTTTCTCCCATCTCTCTTCTTTCCTCCTTTTCATTTTTCTTCGATAATTCTTGAACACTGTCTGTGTGCTAAGCTCCATTCTAAGTATGTTCATGAAGTTAGCGTGAACATTTTCTGGTAGTTGTTTATGTACCTCTCTTGTTCCCTGTTTTAAATCATTTTGTGCTGCTATAACCGAGCATCACAGACTACGTAATTTACAAACAAGAGAAGTTTTATTTCTCACAGTTCTAGAGGCTGGGGAGTTCAAGATCAAGGTGCCAGCAGGTTTAATATTTGGTAAAGGCTTGGTCTCTGCTTCCAAAATGGTAACTTGAACATTGTCTTCTCTGGAGGGGATGAACCCTGTTCCTCACTTGACAGAAGAGTAGAGGGACAAAAAGGAGAACAAGAGAGTGCTAAACTCACCATTTTATACCAACCCCACCCATGGTGCAGAGCCCTCATGGCCTAATCACCTCTTAAGAGTCCCACTTCCTAATACTGTTATGATTAAATTTCAAAATGAATTTTGGAGGGGACAAACATTTGAAACATAGCATCTCCCCTACAAGTTTATAATCTCCTAAATACAGGACTATACCATACTCATGTAGCACAGATCTCAATAAATGTTGCATGAATTACTGAATGTTTTTAGGTTCTTAATAAATTCTAGCTTAATAAAAGAAAACACTTTCTGGGAAATAAAATTTCTGCAAAGATTTTATTATATTGATTTTCATACTAAGGAAAGGCTTCTTTATTAAAATTTGTTTTCTTTCTCAGCTAAACACAAATAAAATTAAATAAGATTACATAGTAAAATTGGGGAATGTAAACAGGGAAACATGAACCCTCCTTCTTTAAGGGCTTATGTTTCCCTTTATACATTACCCATGTTTCCAATACATCTCTTTAGTATAGAGCCAAATTATGCCTGCCCTCATTCTCATTAATAATAATTTTAAAAAGTGAATGTTTGCATGGTTTCTTTTCCTTATTTACCTTCCTTACCACCAAAAAGGACAAAGAAAATTTCAGAGTTTCCCCAGGTGATGTGTAGGTTTTACTTATCCAAGCATTCACATATGCTTGAGTAGTGTTTTTCAGTCTTAGCTGTATGTTCCAACCAATGAAGTCATGTTTAGAAATTTCAATGTCCAGGCTGCATCTCACACCAAAGAGATTAGAATCTTTGTGAGACCCAGGCAATAGTATATTTTAAAGCTCTTCGCCGGGCGCGGTGGCTCAAGCCTGTAATCCCAGCACTTTGGGAGGCCGAGAGGGGTGGATCACAAGGTCAAGAGATCGAGACCATCCTGGTCAACATGGTGAAACCCCGTCTCTACTAAAAAATACAAAAAAAATTAGCTGGGCATGGTGGTGCGTAAAAAAAAAAAAAAAAAAAAAAAAAAGCTCTTCAAGTGACTCCAAAGAATAGTCAAGGATGAAAGTCCCTGTGTTCAACCAAGAAGCCCTGGTTGAGAGACCCAAGTTACTCAGTGATCGCAGGTAAATTTCTTTTTCCTTTCTGTGAAATAGGATCACCCTTTTAAAATACATTCTGTCTTGCAGAACTGTTGGAAAACTCAAAGGAGGTATCAGAGATAAAAGGCAACTAGGATAAAGACTAATCTATTTATTAGTAGTTTCTATTTATTAGTAGTAATGGCTTGGTCGTTCTTTGAAAAACTGAGTCTCGGATTGATGAATGGACGCGGCTCTGCTACAGAGGAAAATTTCCTTCACCCTCATTGCTACTCCTCTGGCTTCCCTGACCCACCTGACTCCTCCATGGAAAAGTCCTTTTGCTGCTTCCCCACATGCGCTTCTATTTCCTTATGACTTAGAAGGGCTGTGCCACGTGTGCCACTGCTCTGTTGCCTCTCCCACCCCAAGTGTGATGGATCCAGAGAGAACTGCCTGTCTTTGACCACAGGGATTTTACTTTGCGGTCTGCAAGAATATCTTGGTGCCTAGAGACAAGGACTTTGCTACAGACTGGGGTTTCCTGTTGAAACATTTTGTGCATTTTGCTCAACTTAGGCAGAGAGGGGAAAAAGAGAAACTTTGCTAATTATCTGGCATTAGGGGGATAATGATAGCTAATATTAATTGAATATTTTTTGTGAGGCAAGATCTTTACTTGTATCATCTTAATTCATATTGATACCAGTCCAGCAAGCTGAGTACTATTTTTTAACTCAACTTTATTAGGGTATAATTTACATATGATAAAATGCAGATTGATGAGTTTTGTCAAATGTATACATTTTATAACACCAAAATACAGAATGTTTCCATTACCCTAAAATTTTTTCTTGTGCTTCTCTTCGTTCAATTAAAAAACAAAACAAAACAAAAGCAAAAATATTTGGCCCAGGCAACATTGATTTGCTGTCACTAGATTAATTTTGCTTATTCTAGATTTAAAAAAAATTTTTTGAGACAGATTCTCACCCAGGCTGGAGTGCAGAGGTGCAGTCATGGCTCACTGCAGCCTCAACCTCTCAGGCCTAAGTGATCCTCCTGCCTCAGTCTCCCAAGTAACTAGAACCCCAGAGTGTACCACCACACCTGGCTAATTTTTTTTTATTTTTTGTTTTTTGTAGAGACAGTCTTGCTATGTTGCCCAGGCTGGTCTCGAACTCCTGGGCTCAGGCAATCCTCCCACCTTGGCCTCCCAAAGTGCTGGGATTACATGTGTGAGCCACTGCAGCCAGCCAAGAATTTCATATATATGGAGGTAGAATATGTACTTTCCTATCTGGACTCTTACCCTCAACATATATAATGGTTTTGAGATTCATCTACATTGCTGCAAATAACAGTAGCTTGTTCCTTTTTATTAATAAGGAGTGTTCAATTGTTTGGATATACCATAATTTATCTATTCATCTATAGATGAACTCTTTCTAATTCTGGGATATTACAAATTAAAATGCTATGAATACTTAGGTACAAATCTTTGCATAGACATGAGTTAATTCCTCTAGAGAAAATACTTAGGAGTCAAATTACTCAGTCATATAGTAAATACATGTTTTAAAAACTATGATTTTTCCAAAGTGCTTTATCTTAGTCCATTTTCTCTTACCATGACAGAATACCACAGACTGGATAATTTATAAAGACAAGTATAAAACTGTATTTCTTACAGTTCTGGAGGCTGGAAAGTTAACTTCAAGAAGACCCTGGTAAGGGCCTTCTTGCTGTGTCATAATATGGCAGAGAGCATTGCATGGCAAGAAAGCAAGAGTGTGCCAGATAGGGTCTCTCTTCTTATAAAGCTAGCAATTGCATCATAAGAGCTCACCCTAATAACCTTATCTAATCCTAAATACCTCACAAAAGCCTACCTTCCAATAGATTGATATATGAATTTCGGGATTAATTTTTGAACACATGAAATCTGGGGGACACATTCAAACCACAGCATACTTTTATCAAATTATACTCCCATTGGCAGTGTATGAGAATCCCAGTTGTTCCACATCCTTGCTACCACTTAGTATTGTCATGTTTTTTTGTTTTTTTGTTTTTTGTTTTTTTTGAGACGGAGTTTCACTTCTGTAACCAGGCTGGAGTGCAATGGTGCAATCTCTGCTCACCAAAATCTCTGCCTCCCATGTTCAAGCAATTCTCCTGCCCCAGCCTCCTGAGTAGCTGGGATTACAGGCATGTGCCACCATGCCTAGGCTAACTTTGTATTTTTAGTAGAGATGGGGTTTCTCCATGTTGGTCAGGCCGGTCTTTAACTCCTGACCTCAGATGATCACTTGCCTCGTTCTCCCAAAGTGCTGGGATTATAGATGTGAGCCACTGTGCCTGGCCTGTCAAATTTTTTTATTTTAGCCATTTTAATAGGTGTGTAGTGGTTTCTTATTGTGGTTTTATTTACATTTCCCTGATGACTAATCATTAAGTTTCTTTTCATGTATTTATTGACCATTTATATATTTTCTTTTTTTTATTTGAATAACTTGTTTAAAAAACAACGTTATTGAGGTATGCTTGACATGCAAAAAGCTGTACATATTTAATGCATACAACTCATCGCTTCTTGGCCTTTTGGTTAAGATCAGGTGTAAAGAATACAACTCAGTGAGTTTAGGGATAAGTATACATCTGTGAAATCATCACCACAACCTGTGCCATAAATCTGTCAATTGTCTCCAAAAGTTTCCTCCCACCATCTTTTGTTATGATTTGTGTGTGTGAGATAAGGAAACAACATAATGTTTACTTTCTTAGCAAATTTTTGAGTATGCAATACAGTACTGTTAACTATGGGCACTCTGCTGCCCAGTAGATGTCTAGGACTTATTTATCTTGTATAACTGAAATCTTGTACCCCTTGACTTATACTCCTCATTTTCCTCTCCCCTAGCCCCTGGCAACCAGCATTCTATTCTCTGTCACTATGACTTTGACTTTTTTAGATTGCACATGTAAGTGAGATCATGCAGTATTTATTGGTCTTTCTGTGCCTGGCTTATTTCACTTAGCATAAGGTCCTGCAGGTTCATCCGTGTTGTCCCAAATGATAGGACTGATTTCTTTTCAAAGGCTGAAGAATATTCCATTGTATTTAAGTCTACCACATTTTCTTTATCCGTTCATCCATTGAGAGACGTTTAGGTTGCTTCTATGTCTGGGCTATGATGAATGGTGCTCCAGTGAACATGGAAATGCAGATATCTCTTTGAGATCCTGATTTCAGTTTCTTTGGATAAATACCCAGAAGTGGGATTGACGGATCATACAGTAGTTTTATTTTTTTTTATGGACCTCCATAATATTTTCCACAGTGGCTGCACAAATTTACATTCTTGCCAACAGTGTGCAAGAGTTCCCTTTTCTCCGCATCCTTACCATACCAACACTTATCTTTTTTATTTATTTATATTTATTTATCTATTTATTTATTAGACAGAGTCTCACTCTGTTGCCCAGGCTGGAGTGCAGTGCCCTGATCTCGGCTCACTACAACCTTCATCTCCCGGGTTCAAGGATTCTCCTGCCTCAGCCTCTGGAGTAGCTGGAATTAAATGTACACCACCCCCAATGTCACCACACCTGGCTAATTTTTGTATTTTTAGTAAAGATGGGGTTTTGCCATGTTGGCCAGGCTGGTCTCAAACTTCTGACCTCAAGTGGTCTGTCTGCCTCAGCCTCCCAAAGAGCTGGAATTGTAGGTGTGAGCCACCGCGCCGGCCCTTGTATTTGTTTTTGCTTTATAGTAGCATCCTAACCTTTGTGAGGTAATATCTCCTTGCTGTTTTGATTCGAATTTCTCTAATGATTAGTGATGGTGAGCACTTTTTCACATACCTGGTAGCCATTTGTATGTCTTTAGAGAAATGTATGTTAATGTCTTTGGTTCATTTTGTAATTGGGTTATTTTTGCTATTGAGTTGTAGGAGTTCCTTATATATTTTGTAAATTAATCTTTTATCGGATATGTGGTGTCTGAGTCCAACTTGGGTACTATAACAGAATACCATAGACTGGATGCCTTATAAAAAATAGAATTTTGGCCAGGCACGGTGGTTTGTGCCTATAATCCCAGCACTTTTGGAGGACGAGGTGGGTGGATCACCTGAGGTCAGGAGTTTGAGATCAGTGTGACCAATATGATAAAACCCTGCCTCTACTAAAAATACAAAATTTAGCCGGGCATAGTGGCATGCGCTTGTAATCCCAGCTAATCAGGAGGTTGAGACAGGAGAATCTCTTGAACTCAGAAGGTAGAGGTTGCAGTGAGCTGAGATAGTGCCATTGCACTCCAGCCTGGGCAACAAGAGTGAAACTCTATCTAAAAAAAAAAAAAAAAAAAAAAAAAAAAAAAAAAAAAAAAGGGAAATTTATTTGTTATAGTCTTGAAGGCTGAAAGTCCAACAGCAAGATGCAGGCAGATTTGGTGTCTGGGGGGGGGCTGCTTCCTGGTTCATAGATAGCCATCTTCTTGCTGTGTCTTCATGTGGCAGAAGTGGTGAGGGAGCTCTCTGGGGTCTCTTTCATAAGGACACTAAACCAGTCATGAGGGTCCCACCCTCATGAACTTACCTCCTCCCAAAGAACCCACATCCTAATACCATTGTATTGGGGGTTAGGATTTCAACATATGAATTATGGGTAAACACAATATTCAGTCTGTAGTATATGGTTTGTATATATTTTCTGTCATTCCATACATTACTTCTGTATTTTTTTGATTAGTTTCTTTGCTGAGCAGAGAGCTGGGTGTTATTACTACCTTCAATTTATAGATGAAAAAGCAAAAATATAGAGGGATGAAACAACTTTTCTAAGTTTATCAAACTAATAAGGGAAGAAGCTAGTACCTGAATTTGGAAGATCTGAAAACAGAGCATGGTCTCTCTCTCTCTCTCTCTCTCTCTCTCTTTTTTTTTTTTTTTAACAATGTGCCAGTCATTATTGAAAGCAATTTAAACTCATTTAAACCCCCAAATGACCATACAAAGTAAGTTCTCTTTTTTCCATTTTCTGATGAAGAAATGAAGGCACAGTGCGGTTAGGTAACTTGCCCACTGTCGTGCAGATATAATGAACTTGTTTCAACAGTAACATAAAGGGAGATGGATTCAGCTGTAGCCCCAGATGGCACAAGATTCTCCTACTTTCCCCCCTCCCTCCCTCCCTTCTTCTCTCCTTCCTTCTCTCCTACTTTCCCTCCTTCCTTCCCTCCATCCCTCTCTCCCTCCCAAGAAATTAAAGTAAGAAGAGCAGAGGGTATTTGGCCATTCTGCTAGAAGCATCCGGGTGACTCCTGGCATGTGTGGTGCTCCCAGGTGCCACAGCCTGTTGTGTCCACGCTGGACCTCATACCCACAGTCGCTCAGCAGGCAGGTGTGGGCTGTTGACCCTGTGCAGAGCACATGCTCTTAACCTCTAGAACCTCTTGCCTCCCACGGGCATTTGCTTATCCCGATGGCCTCCCTCACACAAAGTGGCCCCAGTGTCTGATGGAAACAGCAAGTGTTGTCCTGAGAATTCCTGCACCTGGAGACTGGAAGAACCAAGGACAAGCAGGGCGCCAGATTGATTTGATGAGGATGGCTGCGGGGAAAGCCAGGTTTAATGTTTAGTGTGGTGGCAGGGGTGGGGGGAGGAAGACTATATCGAAAGCCTGGACAGCATAGCAAGGCCCTGTCTCTACCAAAAAAATAATAAAAACAAAAACAAGGAAATTAGCCAGGTGTGGTGGCATATGCCTGCAGTCCCAAATACTCAGAAAGCTGAGATGAAATGATAGCTAGAGGTCGAGGCAGGCAGCAGTGAGCCGTGATCCCACCACTGCACTTCAGCTTGGGTGACAGAGTAAGACCCTGTCTTAAAAAAAAAAAAAAAAAAAAGAAAAAGAAAAAAATGGATGAATGAATGAATGGAGGAGTCAGCATGTCCATTGGATATTGCATGGGGGTGAGCATGAGCCAGCTCTACTAAAAATACAAAAATTAGCCAGGTGTGGTGACAGGCGCCTGTAATCCCAGCTACCCTGGAGGCCGAAGCAGGAGAAGTCTTGTGAAGCTACCCTCTCTGCAACCACCTTCATCACTAATGTCCTCCCCAGAGGGCCATGTCCCTTTTGTGTTTGTTTGTTTTTTTTTCAGAGACAGAGTCTGGCTGGCTCTGTCATCCAGGCTGGAGTACAATGGCTCGATTTGGGCTCACTGCAACCTCTGCTTCCCGGGTTCTAGTGATTCTCTTGCCTCAGCCTCCCAAGCAGCTAGGCTTACAGGTGTAAGCCACCACACCCAGCTAAATTTTGTATTTTTAGTAGAGACAGGGTTTCACCATGTTGGCCAGGCTGGTCTTAAATTCCTGACCTCAGGTGACCCGCCTGCCTCGGCCTCCTAAAGTGCTAGAATTATAGGCATGAGCCATTGTTCTCAGCCAAGGACCATGTTCTTACCCTCTGCTTTCTGGTTTATGTTTGATTAGGGGTGTCCAAATAGCCAGATAGGTAATAATAACACAGGTAATCATCATCACTGTTGTTTTTATTAGCCAACCTGTATTTAGTACTAGGTGTGTGCTGGAGTCTATGCTAAAACCTCTGAGGAGTTGTTTCATTTCATTGTTACAGCAGCAAGGCAGGCATTCTTACTATCTCCACGTAGTTGATGGGGAAAATGAGATTCGACTGGTTAGCTGAATTTCCCAGCATCATGGTAAGCGGCAGAGTCAAGACTCAAGGCCAGGTCTACCTAGTTCTGCACCTGGAACTATCTCAGCCTTTCTACTCTCTTTCCTCCTCATTGCCTCAGAAGCAATCTCACAGTTGTAACTCCTGTAGCTTTTCAGATTTTTGGAATCCCAGAATCCCAACGTTCTAGCTCCGTAAATAATTAAAGGCGATTTTAATACTCTTTCTCTTTAAAAAAAAAAAAAATCTTACTGTAAAATAAACCACAGATACAGGAAAGATCACACAGGGCACAGAACTGCTAGCTGCTTCAGAAGCCCTCTGTGGATCCTGATCCAAACACAGACTCTTTCTTCCTCAAAACAATCATTCCCCTGACAAATACATCATTTCCTGGGCTGGGGACATGGTAGCTCACACCCATAATCCCGGCACTTTGGGAGGCCAAGGTGGGTGGATCACCTGACATCGGGAATTCAAGACCAGCCGGACAAACATGGCGAAACCCTGTCTCTACTAAAAATACTAAAATTAGCCAGGCGTGGGGCACGCAGCTGTAGTCTCAGCTACTTGGGAGGCTAAGGCAGGAGAATCCTTTGAACCTGGGAGGCAGAGGTTGCAGTGAGCTGAGATCATGCCACTGTACTCCAGCCTGGTGACAAAGCAAGACTCCGTCTCAAAAAATAAAAATAAAAGGACGTATCTTGTAAATTTCTTTAACTTTACAAGTTCACCTTACATGCCTTTGTTTTTGTTAAACTTACTTTCTTGAAAGAACCTAGGACATTTGGCATGCAGAGTTTCTCACTGTTTAGAGCTTACTGATTACATACTCAGAGTGCAGTTCAACATGTTCTCTGTCCCCTTTATTTCCTGCAAATTGGTTGCTGAATTAAGAAGTTTTATTTGCCTAGGTTTGCTCTTTTTGGCAAGATTATGGATGATGTTATATTCTTTCATTGAGAAGCACGTAATGCCTGATTGTCTCTCTTTTTTGTGGTATGAGCAGTGATTAGTGTTCCATGTCTAGATTCATCAATTCACTGGATGTTGCAAAACAGTAATCTTCTATCATTTCTTTTTTATTAATTTGTGGGAAGACTTTCAAAGAGATGCCTCCCTTCAACAAGTATCTGATTCCTCACTGTTGTGGTCGATATGGGAAAGCAAGAAAAATTCCTTCATTCATTTTCTTTATTTGACTGTTTTTAAGAGAATAAATTAGATTCTGAACAATTGAAAAGACCACTGAAGGTAACCGATTAATCAGTGTTTTTAAAATCTAATCTTGCATTTTAAAATTGAGATAAATGAGAGCCAGAGAGGTTAAGTAACTGACTTAAGATCACACAGTACTTTGGTGGCAGAGCCAGGGTTGGGGGGTACTCTCTTGCCTCCTCACTTCATTCTGATCTTCTCCTTTTGGAGCAGAACTCCAGACCTGCAAGGCTAGTCTCAAAAATAGTTCATGAGAAAATCTGAAATGAGCGACAAAAATTCAAAGCATTACCCAAGAGACTCCCCTTCCTCTGCTGTCTCTTGGCCTTCACTGCCCAGCCTCGCAGGCAAGCTGATACTCATTGTTAAGAGACGAATGCAGCCTGCAGGGTTTGCACTGCTCCTGAGAGGGGCTCAGCTGCCAACCTGGGAAATTATGCCCGTTGTCAGGGGGTCGTGGGAATGTGCCCAGTTTGCTGTGGGGAAGTTTTCAGCCCTGGCTGCCAGAAAGCACCCTCTTGCCAAATCCTGTCTTGCTGATTTTCAGCAGGAAAGTGGGAAATCAGAGTAGAAAGTTTCAACCCGTCAGTTAGAAAGCAAATAGCCAAGAAACTGTCTTCCTGCCATATTAACTATGAGAGAGAGAGAGAGAGAGAGAGAGAGAGAGAGAGAGAGAGAGAGAATTTGGTAGAAATTAGGGAAAGAGATGATGGAGAAAATTATCAGTTAAAAAGTAAAGGGAGAATATGTTGCGATTGCATGTGTGTGTGTGTGTGTGTGTGTGTGTGTGTGTGTGTGAGTGAGAGAGAGAGGGAGGGAGAGAGAGAGACTGCCTACAGCCTTAAGACTGTCCAGCAGTCCATCTGTTCACATCTACTTATGTAGCTAGTGACCTTCTCAGATCCAACCACTTGTCCTGCTCTGACCCTTGTCTGCTCTTCTTCCTGCTGCCACAATTCTCCCCCTTCGAAGGCTCCCAGGGTAGGGGAATAGTGACAGCCGTGGAGAGGGGCCAGCGGGAGATAAGGGCTTGCTATTTTATGTAGAGATGCAAATCCCTACTAACTTGTGGGTTAGAGAGCCAGTCAAGGACAGGCACAAGGCTGCTGCAGATAAATTGGGTCTGTGTTTGAGATGCACTGTTGTGGTTACCCTGGCTGGAAAGGAGAGTTGCTTGGACTGGACTCTTGCAAGGGAGATGAAACTTGACAGTGGGAGATACGGCCTGTACCAAGTCAGAAAATTCAGGACTTTGGACCAATAGGTCCCTCAAAGCTGACCACTCTCGTTCTCTTTATGGGCAGAAGATTCTGGAGAACTTTAGCCTTGTACAAGGGGAGAGGCTATAGTAGGCAAAATGCTATGGTGAAGTGTTTTAACATTTCAGGTTGTAAAATGAATTTAGTGAGTGATGAGTAGAATACTATGAAAAGTGAAATAGAATAGATGTACATCAAACCAGGGTGCGTTACATGGAGAACGTGAGTGTCGTTTCTGAAATTCTTTTTTATATTGTCCTTCTTACTGTGGGTGGCAGCCAAAAACTAAATATTGTTGCTTTTTTTATTTTTATTTTTTGAGACAGAGTCTTACTCTGTTGCCCAGGCTGCAGTGCAGTGGTGTGATCTCGGCTCACTGCAACCTCTGCCTCCGGGTTCAAATGATTTCTGGCTAATTTTTGTATTTTGGGTAGAGACGGGTTTTACCATGTTGGTCAGACTGGTCTTGAGCTCCTGACCTCAAGTGATCCACCTGCCTCGGCCTCCCAAAGTGCGGGGATTACAGGCATGAGCCACTGTGCCTGGCACATAGTTGCTTTTTTTTTTTAGAGTGTTAGGGGTGAAGATTTGGATTCACTTGGGCTCTGCCACTACATAGCTGTGTGATCTCTGGAGTGTTGTTTAACTTCTCTAAGCTTCATTTTACTCATTTTTGGAGTAAATGAATGACATCAAAGCCTTCCAGCCCCCACTTTTATAATTTTTAACACAAATGAGAATTCAACTCTCTTTTAAAGGCTGTCAAGGAAGGAGATGACATTTTCTCCAAATAAGGACTAACTGGTTGGGCACAGTGGCTCACACCTGTAATCCCAACACTTTGGGAGGCTGAGGCAGGAAGATCACCTGAAACCAGGAATTCGAGACCAGCCTGGCCAACATGGCAAAACCCTGTCTCTACTAAAAACACAAAAATTAGCCAGTTGTGGTGGCAGGCACCTGTAATCCCAGCTACTCCCTCTGGAGGCTGAGGCAGGAGAATTGCTTGAACCCAGGAGGCAGAGTTGCTTGAGCTGAGATCATGCCATCACACTCCAGCCTGGGTGACAGAGTGAGACTTTGACTAAAAAAAGCAAAAAAGGACTAACTAGTACCAACATATAATAATTTTTGTCAAATATCCTCTTTCTCTTTAGGCTCAGTTTATTCATTCGTTCATGCACCGAATATATATTAACGTGCCAGACACTATTTCAGGTGCTGGGCAGTCAATAGTGGAATAAAACACAAAAATCCCTGCACCTGTGGTATTTACTCTAAAACTCCCTGTGGCAGTTTAGGTTTCTTTTTCATTTACCACATATTTCTAATGAAACAAAAATGAAAGCCTTCTGTGGGCTTGAGAGAATAGTTATCATTTTTCAATAATTGATTTGTATCCTTAGTTTATCTTTTTATAAAATGGGAATGTAATCATGGAATGTTAGCAATACAAAATTTGAAGCCTTCTGAAGGTCTATAGTGCTCAGAAGGGTGAGGTGACCTGAAAAATCCCAAGTAAATGGAAAGCTAAACATTCTAGACTAGAAATTATTATTTCCCTTGAATGGTCTTTTTTCCCCCTCCCCCAAGGAACTCTTGAAACCACAGACAATTCATTCACTGAAAGGCAATTCACATTAAAATATTCAGTTTTGCTTTCTTGATCTATCTATCTACTCTCAGGAAACAGATGAGAAGTTTCCTCAGAGAACTTTGGGAAGGGGGTGGCATCTTTCTGACCCACAGACTCAGGACTCTGGCTTGGAGGAGTGGACAGATCAGATGAAACCTGCAGGCTCTTGGTTTCTGGGACGCTTAAATTCAAAGCCTTAGGAAAGCGTGGGGACTTGGACATCTGGAATCATCTCGGCCACCAGAGGGCATTAGGAACCTGTTGGTCACACCAAAAGGTGATCTACCATTTCTGTATGGGTTAAAGTTTGGCAGTTTTACACAGGGTTGGTTTCATGACCTTTTCAAAGCATGAGAGGGCAAATCAGAGTCCCAGAATGGCAGAGAAAATCAAATTGACGGGCTTAGGCTTATCTCTCTCATCTCCCAAAAGTGAATGTGCAGGTGCATTCATTGATCTAATAGGTATCCACTGAGTACTGCTTATGTACTGCCTCTAAACTAGGCTCTGTGAATACAACCTTCAAAAAAGCAAAGCCTTGGCTCCCCCCAGGGCTCACAGTTCTAGGTTTTTCTAAAAGACAATAGGCAAATGGCTCATTGTCCACTAAAGTAACTCCACAGGGTCCTGAATCTAAAGTGATGAGGTTTTTTCTTATGGTGAGGTGAAGGCTCTGAGGGTTAGGATCATCATCTTGACACTTTCAAATGAGAGAATGTAGATGTCTGGGAATGGGATTAGGAAAGTGGCCTTTTGAAGCCTTTAATATTGTAGTGAAACATTAGAACAACAGTGTGGGGCTGACTGTATAGCCTAATGGCAAATCCTAAGCCAGGAGTCACTGTCCCACTATGTAAACTTGATAGAATAATTAGCTTTTGTGGACCCACATTTTCTCAGCCACTCTCAGAAAAGGTCAGGACTCTATGACTGTTACACAATAGAAAACTAAGTGAAATGGAAAGGAATTCTAATATGGCATTACACTGGTGGAGAAAACCAATTGGGATTTTTCTGCCTCCTTTGTTATGGCTAATAACCTCCCCTCACCCTGCACTGCTCTTACTTTGTATAGACTCATGGTCTAGGTTATGTTAAAACTAGTATTGGAAACCAAAAGTGACTAAATGCCCAAACAAAGGATCAGAATTCTATTTGACTTTTCACAGTAACTTGGATGAGTTGATGTGAATGGATGGTATGTTACAGATCAAAAATTCTAAGACTCCCTCCCTTTTCTCCAGAGCCCCTGAGCCAGAGGGTGGTGTCCATATGACACACTGAAGAAGTTTGGCAATACTACTTATGTGCTAAGGAACTCATGGGTAGTGAGCATTTAGACATAAGTGGAATTCACTAGGATGTACTGAGATTTTGGTAGGACAATTTGGATTATCTCTAAATTGCGCTAAGCATGCATTCATGCAGGATAACTCTGTCTCTTAACACTGATGTTGACCCAGCCTGTCAATATTTACATTTTGTGTTTTTCTAAGCTAGACCTTTGAAAACCAAAGCCCACTGCAGCTGAAAGCAGAAGGCTGCTTCTCCTTCGGGAAAAGTGCAGTATCTATTGTTTCAGAAGACTAGATGCAATAGGACAAAGATTGAGCTGGCATATTACACTTGCTTTTATAAAAAATTTATTGTTATTTGCCCAGAGATAACGTTGATTAATCTTTTCCAATAACAATAGGAAAAGAAATATGATTACATAGTTTGTTTTTTTTAGGTAGCAAAAAGACTGTCCAGGAATTAAGAAGACAGGTTCTCTGGCCAGGCGTCGGGGCTCACACCTGTATCCCAGCACTTTGGGAGCCCAAGGTGGGTGAATCACAAGGTCAGGTGTTTGAAACCAGCCTGGCCAACATGGTGAAACTCCATCTTTACTAAAAATAAGAAAATTAGCCAAGTGTGGTGGTGCACACCTGTAGTCTCACCTACTGGGGAGGCTGAGGCAGGAGAATTGCTTGAACCTGGGAGGTGGAGGTTGCAGTTTGCTGAGATCATGCGACTGCACTTCAGCCTGGGCGACAAATTGAGACTCTGTCTCAAAGAAGAACAATAAGAAGGAGAAGGAGAAGCAGAAGGAGAAGGAGAAGGAGAAGGAGACAGAGAAGGAGAAGGAGAAAGAGGAGAAGAAGGAGAAGAAGAAGACTTTAAGTTTTCAATACAGTTCTTTGTTTTATCACATTAACTACTATGCCAGTGCTTTTGATAATTATGGCAATTTGGAAAAAGCATACTTGGCTGGAAATCCTGACTTTGCCTCTTACTATGGGACTTATACACATTGCACAATTTCTCTGGTCCTCTTTTCTTGTCTGTAAAGTAGCATCCCACTATCCTACTTCTCTTACTGAGTGTTATATGTATAGCAGTGTTTCAGCCTCAAAGGGCTGTGTACATACAGATGCTGGCATTTATGTTGGTAACTGTGCCTCAGCCATCTCATCTGATCTCCGGAATGCCCCATTCTCGCTCCCTGACACTGCTGAGAACTTGCATATCTCAGCTGGGACACTTCCGGTATCTGTCTTGCTTGCCCTTCCCTGTCTTGACACCATAAACATCAGACAGATGTTTATGAGAATGAGATTGAAATTGTCAATTGTTTGTCTTTGGTTTTTAAAATGTACTCACCATCCAGGCCCTTGGGTACTTGTTACCACAGCACAGACTAATTACCTGTAGATGGATGAGACATGCTTGAAACCCTGGGACTTTTGCCTGCATCCAGCCTGGGTTCCTGCAAACAAGACCTGTGAGAAATAAGGAAGGGCTTTATTTCTGCTTTCAAAATCTGTGAGTTAGGTGCCTGAGAGTATAGTTCAAACAAACTAACAACAAAACCCACAAAAAGCAGCCTAAAACAAAAGGCTTTAGAACATTTATAGTGTTCTGTCTCCAAAGGTGTAGTGAGTACCTGCTTCACGCTTTCCTTTACTGGCGAACAGTAGTTCCATAACTCTCCCTTACTGAGTTCCAATTAGTACAAATCGTGGTGGAGTTGGACTTACTGAGTCACAAGATCAGATTTTAGAAATGTGTTCTCCGTCTCTGCATTGTGCCTTTCCCTCTCTGACCCCCTGTACCAGACAGGCTGATTCCAATCAGTACAGGGAGGCCTGCAGGCGGCTGACACTATGAGGGTTATGGTTATGAGGTCAGGGACCAGCAAGATTTGGGGACAAGAAAAAAGGAGCTTATAGAAGCAAAAAATAAAAAAAAAAAACCCAAATGCCAAAAAAAAAAAAAAAGTGTGTGTGTTGGGGACTGCCACTGAGAAGATGAGAGAGAAAGACATGGAGGAGGAAAGGGGAAAGTGTTAGGATGGGGTGGAAGGGAGGAAGATAGGATATGAGGAGAAGCAAAAGACTTCTTGCCCCAAACTCCTTCTGAGACAGAACAAAAACAAATATTTTTGAGCAAAATCAGTTGTGCCCAGATGTCCTCAGATGCTCCATCAGTGACTCTGATACTGCCAAGGAGTCCCACCTGCAGAGTTACGGTTCTCCACCTACACAGGACCCTGGAACCAGTCCTCTGCTGTTCGTCCCTGCTCCACCCACCAGTAGCACCTGCAGACCACATCCCCGAAGAACAGTGCAGCCATCTCCTCTTCTTCTTGAGAGTTGGAACAGCACATGCTTACTTAGGGTTCGAGGAAGGACAAAGAACATCTAGAAAGAAGATGCTCACAGAGAACTTCCAGATCACTTTACGTAGGGAAAGGCTGTGTTAGAGTGAAGAGAGCAGAGAGTGTGTCATTAGAAGATATGAGATCAGGCCAGTACTCTGCCACTTAATTACCAAGTGGCCTCTAGGCAAGCTCTATTTTATTTTACTTTATTTATGTTTACCTGTAGACACATCTCTATCTTCATGCCTACCTAATGGTTTGAGAAAATGGATGAAACTCCCAAAGTGCCCTGTGTATCTCTGATAGCACATTTCACTGCCTCATGTTTAAATATTTGAGTAACTGATCTTCTTTAGTAGGTTATGTGTTCACTGAAGGCAGTACACTTACAGATTTATCACCTAGCATGGTGCCTGGCGTATAGCAGGTATAATAAATATCTGCAACAGATATCTAATAATTAAATAAATGAGGAAGATGATGGCTTTAGCAATCCTTTAGCTAGGAAGAGCTCTCGAAATCATAATGTCAGCTCTGGAACAAATCTGCTATTATTTAGGCTTGATGTAGCAGTTGTGGGATTGGCATTATTAGTTTAAGTTACATTCTCCCAGCGATTTAGAAATACCCAATGACCCTTTGCACTTCCCTATTTTTTTCATTTTCAACTAATGAATTAATTAAATTTTTCCATTTTATTATTATTAGTTTTTGAGGCAGGGTCTTGCTCTGTCACACAGGCTGGAGTGCAGTGATGCAGTCATGGCTCACTGCAGCCTTGACTTCTGGGGCTTCGGCAATCCTCCCACCTCAGCCTCCCCAATAGCTGGGGCTACAGGGGTGCACCACCATGCCTGGCTAATTTTCGTATTTTTTTTTTCAGTAGCAATGGGGTTTTGCCATGTTGTCAGGCTGGTCTTGAACTCCTGGGCTCAAGCAATTCTCCTGCCTCAGCCTCCAATTTTGATATTTTTAGGTTAAAAATATTTCATTATTTTGAAAACAATTATTATGAACAAATGAAATCTAACTGGCCCTACTTAATACAACATAGAAAATTATCTTACATATAAACAAAATATGTTAACATATATGTAATACATATACCTACACAGAGATACGCAATGTGGTAAGTGTATGTGTAATTTTATTCCGCTTCCAGCAAATGTATGCAAAAGTAATCATAAACTAGTTAATATAGAGTGGATATATGTTTATGTTTTTTTAATAGTTGCATTTCTTTTTTGAGTAGAAATATAATTATTTCTTTAGTCATTGTGTTATTTGGTGTTTTGGTTGTTGCCAATTCTTCTCTTAAATAAATATTTTCTCTTGCAGAATAAATAATAATTACTGCTGTTTAAGAAACACTAAAGCCATTTGTTTAGTGCCTATCATGTGCAAGGCACTGTACTTGACACTTTTCTGTGGTGTATCAGTTAATGTTCACAATGCATGAAGTGCATATGATTTTTCCTCTTTTGTGCAGAAAGAGATGAAGCCCAGAGAAGTCACTAGTTAGCTACATCACACAAGCCAGTGAATATAGAGCCAGGATTCGTACTCAGGTCTGCCTAACTCCAATGCCCCCGCTCCCCCAAAACTACAACATTCTTAGGAGCAAGATTGTAAGGTTAAGAGATATTACTAGCTTTATGGCTCTAACTACATTTTTCCACATTGTTTTCCAAAAATGTTGTGCTGATATAGAAAGCCCAACCCTGAGGACATAGTATTTTCTCCATAATTTTTTCTGATTTTATTTTTTAAGCTAAGAAACCCCAGAGACCCATATGCACTTGCACTCTCTATATTACCTTATAAGTGCTGCAGTTAGAGCCGAATTCATCTTGAGCTTGAGTATTACCTCCCTGGAATGGAGCCTCGATTGTATCGCAGTCTGCCCTGAGCTCACCTGGTCCTGGACTCTCACCCTTATTCAAAGTGGATTTCCTGCTCTCCAAAATAGCAATGAAGAGAAATTTCCACCCCTGCCTTCCCTCTTATCATTCCCTTTATCTCTCTGAGAAACGGAGCAAAGTATATTCTGTCCATGTGACAGATTAGGGGCCCTCTGCTTTCTTTGACCTCTCTGTGTTTCCTTCATTGCATTAATGGCAGTGCTGGGGTGAACGTGTCTTGGATAGACAACTGATCAATAAACATCAGGAGGTATAATTATGGGATAAGGAGGCATTGGAAGATTTCTGCAAAAATTCAGGGAACACTTGCCCATACATTTTTTGTTTGTTTGTTTCAGTGGAGGATGAATTTAATGTTCCACATGGGAAGGGAGCAGGGGAAATACATGGGTTTTACTTCTATTTGTTCCCTCTCTGAAGAGCTGCAGGATAATCCTTCAACCCACAGGTTTTCACCTGAGGAGTAGGTGGATCCTGCAGAGATAAACCTTCACAGTCATCCAGGACCCCAGTCCCAACCCCACCCCAACTTCTAAGAAGAGGGAACAAGCATCTCCTGATGGGAGGCAGTTCTCTGACCTTCTTTCTCAAGGGCTACAGAAGACGCAATTGAAAAGTATGACGCTTTTCAATTGCGTCTTCTGTAGCCCTTGCGCAAGAACAACCTTGGCTGGCTTAGTAGCCAGATAGGACTGTATTTGGAGAACCAAGTCAGAAAAAAAGTGGTTGTTCTGAGAAGTTGCAGCTTAAGTCATCATTTATTCAAGGTTGTCTAATAAAAACAAGTGGCTATTATGTGTGCAGCGGGATCTCAGAAAGCCTTAGCAGAAACTGTTAGTGGTCTTAAAAATCCGTCATTATCATGTCTTTTTTTTTTTTTTTTTTTGAGACGCAGTCTGGTTCTGTCGCCCAGGCTGAAGTGCAGTGGTATGATCTTGGTTCACTGCAACCTCTGCCTCCCAGGTTCAAGTGATTCTCCTGCCTCAGCTTCCCAAGTAGGTGGGACTACAGGCATGTGCCACCATGCCTGGTTAATTTTTGTATTTTTAGTAGAGATGGGGTTTTGCCATGTTAACCAGGCTGGTCTCGAACTCCTGATCTCAGATGATCCACACGCCTTGGCCTCCAAAAGTGCTGGGATTACAGGCATGAGCCACTGTGTCTGGCCCATTACTATCATTATAATAATAATTATTATTCTTACTAGTATTTACTGAGTGCTTACTGTGTGCCAGGCACAATGTTACGTACTCTGCACCACATCTCATTTAATTCTTCCAACAAACTTCTGTGATAGTACCAGCATTATGTTTTTATAGATGAATGCTTAGCTCCCTCACTTCTTGATATGCTTTGTTCAAATGTAATTTTCCTTATGGTGTTTACTCTGACTCCCCTATGTCATCGTTATCCCCCTTGTCTTTGCATAGCTCTCATCACCTTCTAACATATTTTTAAATTTACTTAATCATTATGTCCATTGCTTAGCTCCCACCCCCAACCCATGAGAACATTTGCTCCTCAAGTAGAAAGATTTTGGTGTGTTTTGTTCAGAACAGTGTCTGATTCATATAGCTACTCAGTAAACTTATTCTAAGCGTAGATGAATGGATGCGTAAACCAAGGTTGAGATGAGTAAATCTCTTAAAATCCTTCAGTAAGTGGATAGTGGAGCAGGGTTGGAACTTAGCCTCACTCTAGAGTCTTAGGGTTTTACCATGCCACAACATTGACTCTCTTTCAGAAGATATTCTCACCTACACATGCATCTCCTTCAAAAGATAGTTCATATTTACTGAAATGCATTCAGAATGACCTACTCGTGTCTTGGAGAAGCAGATTTGTATGAAAGGCCCCCTAAGCTGCCTTTTCTTTGGGCCCCATTTATCTGAAATTCCAAAGGCTTTTCTAGGTCTCATGATGACATTGCTCTCTTTTCAGTCAATGAATAGCAGAGCCAGGGGCTGCTTGGTCTTGGGATGAAGTTCTGTATTCTTGGTGGCCTTCAGGGATCTTTAGGTCTTGGTCAGGTGGAAATCATTTTCAGTGTTAAGGTCTTTGATCTGGGTGGGATGCAATTCTCTGACCATTTACTCTTCTGCCAGGGTAAATAAATGTCATTAGGTTCTCAGGCACTCTTTTCCAAGCCACTCATTTCTTCTTTCTACAATTCTCTGTGTGTTAAAAAGATTTAATAGTGGCTAATCTGTTAGTCACCGTTTAATGGACTAACTTTTGCCATTATGCCTCATAGGTAAAACAGTGATTTTGAAACTTGCTATTAGTGTTTTCTATGAAAATATAGTCACTATTACTTTTTGGGCTGATGCCTATCTTGGGAGTTCTAGGTATTATACACATACACATAGTCTTTGTTCAAAAACCACATATCTGCCATTGCAGTAGCTCAGCCAACAGTTAAATTGGTATCTTATTATTGAGGTTTATTTTGTTTTGTTTTGTTTTGTTTTCTATTGCATCAGGCTCTTGTAAGTTTTGGAAATAAATAAAAATGGTTTTAGCTAGGGTTGAAGGAGGATTTTCCCCTAGAGCTGATTTCACTATAGTGTATAGCTTAATACAAAACCTAGCATGCTGAATACAGTTAGTCTTCAAAGTGGATTAGGGTTGGCATGCTTTGGGCATTTCCAAGGCATTAGTTACAGCACATTGAATTAACTATACCAGTTGCTTCTCCTGTAATGAAAGGTGTAGAAAGATCTCCTGCTTGAATAGAAGACCAAAATGCCATTTTAGAACTTGTATTGAGTGTGGTGGAGTTGACAGTTAAATGGCAAAACCACTCCTATTGTAAGGGAGCAACGAAGTATTCTCTAGTTCCTTTAGAGAAGGCAAGTACAGAAATCAGAGATACTGACCAGCCCAAGAGTTCTATTCATACTAATGATCATAATAATGTGATAAAGACAATGATCTTAATTGTACCAATTCTTACCATTTTTTACTCCCCGCTACTCCACAGGTCTTAAAATAAATAAACCTCTATTTTAAGCTATTAACTTGACCTCAGTCTTTATTCATCTTTTTCTGTGTGTATGAGTAGGGAGCTACCGAAATGATAATTGCATTTCATAAGTGTAGCTTGTGTGGCATTGTTGAGAAAAGGTAGATTTTTAGGGCGCTCTGTGGTGGGTGTGTGATGTGTCCCTGAAGTCAGGCAAAACTTGTTGCCTAAATGTGAGTCATTACATTAGTGATGAAAGTGTGATGACTATACACATGACTGCAGACATGAAAATGAAGTAACCATCAACTTTTTTTTTTAGCATGTGCTATGTGCTAGCGACTGAGCTAAGTGTTTATGTGTTTTATCTGTTTATCTCCCACAATAAGCCCTTGAGATGGACACTGTTATCAATCTTGTTTTTTACATAGGTTAACTGAGGCACTGAGAGATGCATTAACTTGCTAATAAGTGGTGAATCCAAGATTTGAACTCAGATTTTCTAAATCTAGAACTCTTGTACTTCACTTATGGGAGACAAGGTAACTATCAATGAAGTGCAGGGGCTGCATTAATGTTAAACAGATCATGTGACGGATGCTAAGAATTTGTCATGGTATTTTGTACAGGCACATGCAATCATTATGTAGTCTTAGACTTGCAAGTGACCATAGTGGTGACACATACCTCTAGTCTTACCTACTTGGGAGGCTGAGGCAGAAGGATTGCTTGAGTCCAGGAGTTCGAGGCTGCAGTAAACTATGATTGTGCCACTGCACT
Organism: Saimiri boliviensis; assembly: GCF_048565385.1. Taxonomy (NCBI): domain Eukaryota; kingdom Metazoa; phylum Chordata; class Mammalia; order Primates; family Cebidae; genus Saimiri; species Saimiri boliviensis. The sequence continues at coordinate 58,994,768 of NC_133454.1, forward strand.
CCAGCCTGGGTAAGAGAGACCCTGTCTCTTAAAACAACAACAGCAACAAAAAATGCATTCATGACTTATCAAATCAGGTACTAACTTAGGACTGAGATATTGACATTGAAGTCTGAAATCACTCTACCCTGGAGGAGACCAAGCAAATCATGTGAGAGCATAAGCTCTGGCATCAGAACTGATCTTTACAAATTATATGAATGCAGTAAATGATCACACATAATCCCCAAATATGCACATCTATCATGTATCAATAGGACAAACAAACAGGCTGGGCGCAGTGGCTCACGCCTGCAATCCCAGCACTTTGGGAGCCTGGGGTGGGTGGATCATCTGAGGTCAGGAGTTTGAGACCAGCCTGGCCAACATGGGAAACCCTGTCTCTACTCAATATATACAAATTAGCCAGGTGTGGTAGTGTGTGCCTGTAATTCCAGCTACTTGGGAGCCTGAGTCACAAGATCACTTGAATGTGGGAGGTAGAGGATGCAGTGAGCAACCTGTAGCTGGGGCTACAGATGCATGCCTCTATGCCTGGCTAATTTTTAAAATGATTCTTTTCGGAGATCGGATCTTGCTATGTTTCTCAGGCTGGTCTCAAACTCCTGTCCTCAAGCAGTCCTCCCACCTTGGCCTTCTAAAGTGCTGGGATTATAGGAGTGAACCACCATGCCCTGCCTATTTTGTATATGAAATGTGGAAGTTGGCTTTCTTTCTCTAAGGTACTTTTCTACTTTGAAACTCAAATAGAATAAACTGACATTTTGGAGAAATTAAATAATGGCTTAATGTCAGCCTTCTAATCAGGACTGGCAGACATCCTTCAAACAGAAAACCATGGAAGAGGATGGTTATTTTCTGGAGGGCTGGGCAGTACCACAACACAAATCTGTCAGGGTTTCCTAAGGGGAGTTGGAAGATTTTCCTGTCTAGAGATCTTTGAAAGAGAGTAGGATAAAATCCCCTCTCTCAGGGATGGTTAAGCTGGGGCCCTTATCAGCAGGAGAAAGAGGATTCACTAAACTGATTCAGGTTACTTTCTTAAGAGTTGATAGATAAATGGTTTTTTTCCAAGCACATTCTTGTTCCTTTCTTTAATTGCTCCCCAAAGATTCATAATCCAAACACCCTTACCTTAAAAACCTGAACTTTAGTTAATCAGGAGTGAATGTTCTGAGTAAAGGGCATTATTGTCCCAGGTTACTTCTCCTGAGGCCTCCTCTGTGGTGTAGGCTTAGTGTGACATGATAATCTAAGGGACATTGTGTCCACAGTCAGAGCTGCCCCTAGGAAAATGGCAGGGCTGAAGCAGATGATGTTCTTCACTTTTCTTCTCTCCAGAAGGGCATTGCAGCAGAAAAGCAATTTCTGGAGACTTCCAGGCTGGGAAATAATTGCACTGGGTGCCTCTTTAAACCTTCTGGCACTGTTCCTTGTCTTCCCCTGTTCTTCCACTATCATTTTTTCATTCATAGACATTTACTGAGCATAAATGCAAGTACTCAGTCTGGAGCAGTGAGCTTGCTAACAGACAACAACAATGAACGGGATATAACTCCTGTGTGAATGGCAGCCATAGTCTGAGGGCAAGTGGAAAATGCATGTCACTAATTGTGATACAAGGTGGGAAATGATGTGTTGCAAAGAGGTATGGGTGAACTGCTTTGAGAAGTCTTTATGCTAGTGAAGACTGATTAATAAATGAATATTGAGGACATTCTCAAAGGAGAAAAGAAAGAGAAAACATCATAAAAGGGCAACCTGAAGAGCAAGAGAAGACAGGGGCTTGCTATATATAGAACCTTGGGACTGTGGAATGCTCTAGAGTCTTAGACTTGCAAGTGACCATAGAGGTTGTCTGGTCTCAAACTCATACTGATCTTGTCCCCAACAGGTTCACTCTGTGCTTTACCAGCTCCACAGAAGGGAACTCATCTTTTTTTTTTTTTTTTTTTTTAATTAACAGCGTCTGCTGGGCATGGTAGCTCATGCCTGTATTGCCACCGCTTTGGGAGGCAAAGGCTAAAGGATCACTTGAGACCAGGAGTTCAAGACCAGCCTGGGCAACATATCCAGACCCTGACTCTACGAAAAATAATAAAAATTAGCCAGGCATGGTGGCACACACCTGTAGTCCCAGCTACTTTAGAGGCTGAGGCAGGAGGAGTGCTTGAGTCCAAGAGTTCGAGGCTGCAGTAAACTATGATTGTGCCACTGCACTCCAGGCTGGGTGATAGAGACCCTATCTCTTAAAACAGCAGCAACAACAAAACAAGCAAACAAATAGTGTCTGGTGCAACAAGGGAGTAGGGAATTTCTAAGTGTGTGTGTGTGTGTGTGTGTGTGGTGTGTAAACGAGAGAAAGTGAGACAGAGAGAGAAAGAGAGAGAGCAAGAAAAAGGAGGCAAAGCAGTAGCCTACGTTCTCAGTACCCTAGTGGGCCTCTGCCTGAAGGACATATGGGACCGATGAGTGCTGACTGGTTGTTCTTTGAGTTAAGCTGGGGAGATTTTATTATAGTGGGGATGGAATCCGGTGTCCTTGTTCCAAGGTCCAAGGTCCTGCATAGGTGGTAAACTTGCACAGAATAAGATCATGTGAGCAAGCCTTCAAAAAGGAAGACTTTGCTCTGGCTAGTAAGATTTAAACCATTGCCCGACTACATCCTGGAAACAAGTTAGATCTACCCGTGGAAGCTAAATTAGAATCTTAAGACCATGGAAAGTCTACTTTTAAAGGTCTTTTAATGTTTACTAAGCTGCTATTTCAACAGAGGATTGCAAACCCCATTTTAAGCAAGTGAACATACTGGAGGCTTGGGCCGACCCATTTGCAAGAGACCTGCAGTTTTCTCCTCCGTGGTTTGACGTGCCTGCATGGAGCCTTGAGTCTGCAGTTCTCTTTAATAGGAGCCAGGAAGCACCAGAACTTACCGAGCCCTGATGATGATTCATCTCAGATCTACAAGTAGACTTTTTCATAGGTAAGAGGTATTGGAGACACGGGTAAAAAATTATAAATTAGAGGTACACTTACATTATTAATGACAAATGAGAAACTGATTATGTAGCCTGAACATGTCATGAAAAGAATGTATTGCTAATATAATTTATTGCAAGGGAGTTCTACTGAATATTTGGGATAGTGTGGTTTTTTTTTTTCTTTAATATTTAGAATCCAACACAAACTCCCAAGGAAATTTAGGGAACAAATAGAAACTTACTGAATTACATAAGGAAACAAAGGGTATTGGTTTGCCAAATTGCAACTCCAAATTAATCTATTTGCCAGACTGCAAATCAAATACACAGACAATGATGCGGGAACCAGTTTAAAAGTGTATTTTACAGAAAGTCAAAAGAGAGTAGCTGTGAAGCTGAGGGAACACTGGTTTGGGATTCAGAATAACTGGGTTTGGATCTTGATCTCTGCATTTCTTCATCTCTTTGGGCCTGAGTTTCCTCATCACTAAAATGGGAAAAAAAATCACAAAATATAGTGCCTGGCTCAAGAAATCTTAGGTGAATCTGAAAATTTTTAGGATGCTGAAACATTGCTAATCTATACCTGACTGAAACAGATTTTTCATGTGGTTCAAGTCCTAGGTATCATACATTTGCTTTAAAGGGAAAGGGCAAGACCATGTAAGTTAATTACTTACAAATATATTTTTACTAAGTAGTGATGTTCTTGCAAAGTTGTGTATCAATCAAGTAAAATGTATTAGGGGAATTTCCCACATACAGGAATAGTGCTTATGTAAAGCCAAAAGGCCTTTGCAAATGCCAGTAACCATTCTATACCTTTTATGCAAATCTACACGACCACATGTTGGGATTAGTTCTAGTGAGGTATTTGTGTTTGATTAACTTCTTGCTCTGTGTGGGCTTATGAGGGAATTAGATGCACACAGAATGTTTGCCAACAAATGCAGACTGACTGTTAGGACTCCTCTGTGCAGTTTGTTTTTTATTTATTCTCAGAGGTCAAAATACTATGTCCAAAACAATACTAGAAAGTCATTAAGGTAGAGCTTGACTGAAAGATGTTTGATTTACATAAAACAATTTCAGCTCCAGCTTTGTGATCTTGGTCTAAGAGTTATCTTGCCCATGCGTCAGTTTCTCATCCGTGAACCTGGGTGAGAAAGAGTGGAAGAAGGATGCGGATGGGATGAAATAGCTAATGGTTCTTCAGGCCTATAATTCTGTCACCTAAGGAAGGTGATAGTTTTACTGCTTATAAAAATTTCCAACTGTCAGGCAGAATTAATACATCTTCCAGAGGTATCTGCTTACATCCAGGGAGTGGTTGAGATTATAGAAAATGATGCTATTTCTTTTCCTGAATAGGGGACATGTTTCATGTCTATTTGGACACCCTAAGTTATGCAACAGATGACTTCCTCATCTGAGTGTGCCTTATGCAAGTTTATCGTTGAATTAAAATTGCATACATGTAAAGAAATAATGTATTTTAATAAATTCTTTCTCTAAAAAAATAATTTGAATTATATGAAGAATCATGACAGACCCAGATATGTTTTAAATCTGTATTTTCTACACAAGGATTGATTAAAGCAAAGCAGATTTTTCCAGTTTATAGACCCTGAGAGCTACAACAAAGACTTTGTAGATTACCTAGCATAACCCATCCCTACATCTCAATTTCGGAGTATTTAAAAGACCATGTAGTCGCTGGATTGAGGCAAAATGTGAGCACAGTGATCCTGAGTCTCGCTTTCTAGGAGCAGGATGTGGGCGGGGAATAGAAGCAGGGGTGCTTGCCACTAGGGCTGGCTCTGGGGCGTAGTTTACCAGGGTAGAGGAAATGGACTACTCCTGAAAAGTGGGAACATCCCACAGTGTGAATTTCACTGAGGCAAGAGTTCGCACCAAGTGCGGAATTGCATAGGGGTGAATTGTTTATAATTACTCCGCCAAGATGCATTGCTTGCAGAAAGATAAACCTCTCAAGGTGCAGTAAGAATGGTTGTCCAGAGCTGGATTACAGGAGCCACCAATTACAGGAGCCACCAATGAAAATCCTCCATGGAGCCCTGTCTTCTTCAGCTCCTTCCTGTGTCATAACAAAGCAATTCCAATTTTTTTTGCCTGACATAATATGTAAAGGCTAATATCTCCCTGGTGCTTGGCAAACGTGCTGTCCCATCAGAACAAACCAGGCAACTGTTTTCTAGGTTTTCAAAGTTTTTTCATTACATTCATTATATTCCAAACTGTTCTTTTTGTAATTCCGAGAATACACCATGCTTTCTACACTTGATCTTAGCCAAAAGGCTGAGAAGAAATGGCACATCTGGGTCTCCTGCTGGAAACATGACCCCCTTATTCTGTATGGAAAATGCCTCTGCCCACCTTCAAACCTTGACTAGGTGCTGTCTTCTCTGTGAAATTCTCTCTGGATCAGGATCCTTCTCCCCTGTGTTTACACTGCATTCAGTACACATTTCTCTTGAAGTGAATTTACCAACTTGTAGTTCTTTGATTGGTTTTCTTCTCCTTCCTCCCTTCCCCCGATTTGAAGCAACTGAGGCCAGAGTCACGTTTGATAGGCATTCAAAAATATTTGTAGGAAACAATAATCATTTTTCATAAACTTTACAGGAACTTCACAGTACTCACTATTATGGTATGCTTAGATTCTGGGAAGATTAAATACTTTTTGATTGATTTGCTAGATTACCAGGTACATCAGGAAGCTCCAATTTTCTTAGCAGATATAGGCAGAACTCCATTTTAAATGGCATAATCATACAGTCACATTTTGTTCCTCTGAAACATAACATCTACCAACGATAAAGCACACACAAATTAACAGACAAAAAAACCTTATCCCCATCCCCCAAATGTTCTCTCTCTTTTCCTTTCTTCTCCCTTACACTCGTCTCCTCTCTTCTCTCCTCTTCTCTCTCTCCTGTTCCCACTTCAATTGCAAGTAACTTTTCACAATCTAATCCTAGGCCCTAGAAAAGTGTTTAATACATACTAGATGCTCAAAAGCTATTTAGAATAGATGTCCCTCATTCTTTTTGCTGACTAATTTCTGGAAAGGGCAGTCTAATCTTGCAGCTTCCATTAATTCATTCCCTATCCACTCTTGAACCCATAGCAATTTCATTTCTTCTCTGACCACTCTACTGAAATTGTTGTCTCAGAGGTCATCAATGACCTAATTACAAAATTTAATGGGATTATTTCTGTCTTCCTTCTGCCTGACTTCATTATAGCATGTGGCATCATTTATCTCTTTGAAATGTGGAGTACTTGGAAAAAGCATGAGTTTTAAAGCAAAGAGACTCTAGTTTAAATTTGTGTTCATCTTCCACTAGCTGTGTGAATTTGGGTAAGTCACCTTGTAAAGTCTCTCATCATCTCGAAAGAGAGCTTTTGATATTTATTTCTCAGGGTTATTGCAAGGGTCAGCTGGGATTTTGTGTGTGAAGCACTCAGCACAGAGCCTAGCTTAGTGTACCATGCAATAAACATTGGCTTCTTTCTTCCCTTGCCTTACCAATGATTGCTATTTCTTGGTTTTCTTCCAGAGGCTTCTTCTTTTCCTTGCCTATCTCTTCTCATTCTGCATTTTTCCCCGGCCCTATTTCAGATTTTCTCCATCTCTTATCCGAACAATTTGCCATTCATGTGGTCAATATTCCAAAAATATTGACTGACTGAATGATAGTCTCCTAACTGGTTTTTATGCTCCCTGTCTGCTTTTTTCTCCAGTTCACATTTCATGCTGTCACCAGAATTGATGCTTCTCAAATACAGGTTAGTATGTAGCTCCTCCCGCCAAAAAAAAAAAAAAAAAAAGAAAGAAAGAAAGAAAGAAAGAAAACCACCAAACCCAAACCAATCTGAATAGCATCCCTTTGCCTGTAGAAGAAAATCTGTACTTCAACACTTGGCTGGGTGTGGTGGCTTACACCTGTAATCCCAGCACTTTGGAAGGCTGAGATAGAAGGATCCCTTTGGACCAGAACTTCAAGACAAGCCTGGGCAGCATAGCAAGACCCTGCCTCTAATTAAAAACAAAAACAAAAAAACCAAAACCCTCTACATTCACTGTAATCTGACCCCTTGTTTGCCTAGCCTCATCACCTAATCCTGTATGTCCAACCCTATGCTCTCACTTATCTTTTCGTGTTTTCAAAAACTCTGTGAGTTTTCACTTCTTAGTGCTTTTACTCAAACTATTAATGCCCTATTATTTTCTATTGAAATTCATACTTGAAGTATTAACTTAAATACCAAATCCTCCATAGGACCTGCCTAGACAACCTCTTTTCCTTTAAGTAAAATTTATCAATCTTTCCACTCACACCTCTTGTGCACTTGTATTTTGCACTTAATTAATTCTGCTTTGAGAGATCATGTGCTCCAACGCACAAAGTGTATCTTATTTATCTAGCTATATCCCAAGGACTTCCTGAATAAGGAGCCTTACACAGTGCTCTAGCTTAACAACCACTTGTAGAATTAAACTGAGTTGAAAATCAACAAGAATAGTCCTGTTTCCTAAGAAGCGATTATAAAGGAAACTTGTACATAACAAAGGCTAACATTTATTGAGCAGTTACTGTATGCCAAACTCTTTTCTAAGTGCCCTACACAGCACTCATGCTCACAATCACTCCAGCAAGGAGATGCTACTTATTATCTTGATTTTACAAATGAGGAAAACTGAATTACAGAGAGGTTAAATAACTTAGCTACAATCAAACTGCTAGTAAGTGATAGAAAAATGTCCAAAGCTCAGATGGCTTGACTCTGGGTCTACACACTCAATCATTAGTTGATAGGTCGTATAAGCTGATGGTATTTTGCAGTGCTTCTGAGGAAAGCAACAGCAGAATTTCCAACACATGCCACCTGCCTTCCTTGGGATGGGCAACCAAGGACAGGTGGGGTGACCTCAGAAAATCTTTTTCAGCCCTGATTTGCACGTAAAGTCCTTGCAAGATTTAGAGGACAAGAGATGATGTCCTTCTGTGTCTTGGTATCCTTGGTGTCAAGAACAAGGGCAGTCAAATGTTGTGCAAAACATTCTTCTTTGATGTCTAAGCCTTTTGATGAGCAGTTAAACCAGGGAGGCTTATCTGGTGACAGTCCTTCTCCCGAGGTGACGTCATTGCTCACCCTGGCCCCTGTGAAGGCTGTTGGAAGCAAACAGCTGACCCTGTGCACTCCCCAAGGTTGAGAGCACTCCCCAGGGCTCTGTTCTCAATAACTGAGTCTCCATCAAAGTCCTGAAACATTTTCTCCCTTGTTCTTTAGAAGGAGAAGCTGAATGTGGTGGTTGGTCAACTGTGGTTTGATTTAGATTGTGGTTAGCCAGCACCAGCCTCCTCTTCCACACTCTTTCTCTAACCACACCAATTCAGTGCAGCGTCCCCTCCTTCTTATAGCAGCGAGCCCCTCTCTGGGGAAGTGAAGGGAGGACTTGTGAAAGAAACAGGAGATACCATGGGGAGGGGTTTAAGTTATTCCCTCCAATTCTTTCTCTAGTCTTTATGCCCTGAACCCTCAATTCCTTGCTCCAGTACCATCCTGGTAATTGATTCCTGTATTTCTAGCTCACCAGTGCAATATACTAAAGCTGTTTGTGGGTCTCAGGGAGGTGTTTAGCATCTGGTGATCAAAATGCCTGAGCCAGCAACAGGTCAGCTCAAACAGACTTTGTTTTAGATGTAAGTGAATTGCTTCTACTTTGAAGAGAAAGCAATCTTAAATTGCTTCTACTTTAAAGAGAGACCCACAGTAGTTGGATGGGCGGGGCCTTTAAGAGATCATCTCTTTCTTGCTACCGCCTCGCCTCTAACGAGGCTCCAGTTACCTTTAAAAGATCTACAGAGAAAGCCATTCTCTACCCAGTCTTAGTCATGCATGCCAGTTCTTAACCAGCCTTACCCTCAGTAAATGTTTATCATCTATCCCTAATCCCCCATGCTGCACTCTCCACAAACGCATTTCCTCTTGCTCAGCAACAAAATGAAAGCTGCAGAGTGAAATCTGGCCATCCTTCGTTTTGTGTTTGAAGACAGTTAATATTGTTGTCAGCATCATCCATGTTTCTGTTTGTATTTCCAGCTTCCCTGCCAACCACAAATTCCAACTCCTCTATGCCCACTGCCTGCTTCTTTCCCTCAAAATGGGCCAACCGTTGGGATTAGCCATTCTGAATGTTGTGTGGGAGAGAGACTCTGTGCCCCAGCATTGAGGGTGGGGACTGCCTGTCTTGCAACCACAGTGTTGTGGGCAGACATTCCTGTGTCCTTGGGAGTTCCCTGCCTTGGCGTCCTGGAGCAGGTGCAAAGATGTGTCCAGGGTGCCTGTGCCTTCCAGTTCACATTTACTTGGATGTGCACCCAGGAGAAACCTAGCCCGGAAACTACTATATTTCACTTAAGTTTTCTCCTGGAAGTCGAATAATAATAATAGTTGATGAGTCTCCAGAAGTAGTAGACAGGTGTTGGGTGTCTTGTGTCTGTAGGAAAAGGGAGCCTGTGCAGTTGAGAATAAACAACAGTTGCTTGGTAATATGACCTCCTTTCATTTAAAGTCAGAGACCTGGCTGCGGGTGGGGAGGGGGAGGCTAGCTACCACCTGTCTAGGGGTGAGGGGAATGGGGACAAAGGTGAGGTCAGTTTCACAGAGAACTGTGGGGTTGCTGAGAGCCAAATATTGGAGAGAAGAAATATGGGAGTGGGGAGACTTGGGGAGCAAATGCAATCACTGAAATTCTGACGCAGGGCAGGGAAACTCTTTGGTTCTGACGTTGGCACCAGCTACTTTGAGAAATTGTTTCTCTACACTTTTGGAGGCCTCTAATCTGGCTTCAGAAGGCATGATTCCAGTTCTGGCCTTGTCATTGATTAGCCATCATCATTTATCTGTGACCTTGGATAAACTACTGAATCTCTCTGTTTCACTTTCATCAATTGTAAAGGCAGCTGGGAAGACACAGTGTGAAGTATGGAAGCTCTTTTCAAAAGTGTAAAGGTCACCATACACATAAAAAGCACAGGATACTGGAGAGAATTGGAGGAAGGAGAAACTTGATTCTTACCTCAAGGAGCTTATAGTCTTAACAGTAATGATGGCTTGCAGTGGTAGGGCATTTCATATTTCAAAGCAGTGCCTCATTTATCTTACTTGCCACAGCCATGGGCAACAGAAACAGCTGGAAAGGGCTGGAGGATGTGTTTTGAACAGGGTTTTAATGATCAAAAAGATTATGTCTTGGAAAAAAGAAGGGACTGAAGGTGCCAGTGAGTAAGGACAGTGTTCGAGGCTAAGGGAGCTCTGGGTACCTGCTTCTCAATCAAGTGAGACATTTTAGATTTGTTTGGAGGTTTTCCCTCAGGCCAGGTGAAATGTAAGTGATCGCTCTTAGCCACTGCTGTACCCAAGGCTTAAATTAAATCTCATAGGATTTCAGATCCAGAATCTACTGTAGGTGGGAAAAGTGGCTGAAGTGTGTGGGAAGAGGAAGCTGGTGGCTTTTCTTCCTTGTAAGAGGCATACACTTAAATTTACAGTACCCAGAACAAACTTAAATTCAGCTGCCCATCCAATCTTCTGGCCCGTCTTGTGGACTTTCCTTTTGTTTTTGTGGTCTCCAAGCGAATGGTAGTGTCCTGGCTTCCTTTCTTCCCATAAGCCCCTGAGACCCTCCTCTCCTATGTGAAGAGCCAGCCCAACACAGGGAAGTTATCAGCTCCCCAGCAAAGCACTCGTCCTTGGAGGAAATCCAAGGCAGTGAACAAACTCTGTGGAACTTAGCTTCGGATCCTGTGTAAGTTTGGAGTTACACTGCAGCCTCCTTAGGATCCCTGGAGCCGGAAGAGGTAATCTGTTCCTTGCCAGGCCTGACACCTGAGGGAAAGGGGTCTCTGCTTTCTGTGCTATGTCCGGGAGTTAAAAAATAGAGTGATACCAAATCACTCCTGAGAGAGCTAGTGGCTGGATGTCAGAAACAGGGGCCGACATGCCAGGGAGTCACTTATGGGAGGGCCTGGCCTTGGCTTTTCAGCCTCAGTATCTCTCTCCCTGAGGAAAACATACTTCCTTCGGTTTCCTGGCCTCTCAAAGGTTGTGTAAGGTCACGATGCCTTGAGCTTTTCCACACTTGACACGTATCATTGAAGGAGTTGGTAGACCCATAGCCAGCTGTCACCCCTGATGTCTTGCTGAACTGCAGGGATGTATCTACTTGCAGTGAATTCTTGCGATCTTTACGGATGTGAATTTTTTTCAGCTTCAGGACACTTGTGAAAGTGACTTTTGTCCTGACCTGAAGCTGGGCATTGGCTCCCAAATGAAAACTGGCCTCTGAGAGAGGCAGAAAAGAGGGGTGGATCAGACTGTGGACTTACATTATATTCTTGGGTGCTTCTCACAATCTCTTTGAAAGTCACTGACCAGACTGGGTATGGTGGCTCATGCCTATAATCTCAGCACTTTGGGAGGCCGAGGTGAGCATATTGCTTGAGACCAGCCTGGGCAACATAAGGAGACCTCATACCTACAAAAATAAATAAAACTTAGCTGGGTGTGGTGGTGTGCACCTGTACTTCCAGCTGTTCAGGAGGCTCAGGTAGGAGAACAGCTTGAGCCCAGGAATTTGAGGTTGCAATGAGCCATGACTGTACCGCTGCACTGCAGTCTGGGCAACAGAGTAAGACTTAGTCTCTTAAAAACAAAACAAAACAAAACAGTTACTGACCCAAGAGATAAACGCATTGGGCTGGGGATGAAGAAGAATGGGTGATACAGTCTTGCTGTAGGAGCTGGGCTGGGTTAGACTCAGTCGCCACAGAGAACAACTAAATAGAGTGGATCAGTTCTAGGGTTGATCTCTTAGGGCCTGGGTCTAGAGCGTGAGTGTGTTCAGCACATCTTGGGATGCTACCAGGACTGACCCAGACTTCCTAGGTGCCACAACATGGGACATACTGAACTCTGTGACCCAGTCCACGGCAGACTGAACCACAATTGAATAAGCCTTCAGGAATGTAAGGGGGAGGGGGTAGACTCAACTCCCTGGGACTCTGTTGGATGCATTGCTTTGCGGGTGCTCACCGACCCCTCTCATTTCATTCTTTGCTCAGGACGCGGCTATGGTACTGGCAGCTGGCTCAGGTGCAGGGCTCAGCCCCATTTTCCTTACTGGTCCTGTGTCCTTTGTCTCTCAGACCCTATTGTCTGTCTTTACTTGGTATGTCACGTCTGGTGTCCTCAGCTCACGCCGCCACAGGAGAACAGTTCTCTCTTCTCAGCTTGTCATTTTGGAAGCAGCCTCCAGCAACCTTGCTATCCTCCTGTGACTGCTGGCCTCCAGTGCCATCACCCACACCCCAAATAATTCAAAGTGCCTTTCTTAGGAGAAAAGATCTAGTTGAAAAGTCTCCTCACTTTCCTTCAACCCTGTGTCATGGGTGGCCTGAGAGAGTGAGGACTGAATTCATGGACTCCTCTTTCTCTGCACCCCCGCCCCCTAAAGAAATAGCAGAGTTCGACTAATGGGAGCTGCCTAGCCAATCGTTGCCCTGAGAAAGTTTGGTTTGTGATCCTATTTCACTAGGCTGATTGGAGCAGCCTTTACTCCGAGGTAGAGTCCCTCCCCGAGGGATTCCATTTACAGTTACATTAGCGGTTGCTGCCAGGGCGAGCCCATTCAGGATAGCCCCCCACCCCGCCCCCAGTCCCCGCTCCTCCTTCTCCTTTTTTGTTTTTATCCAGTGTCTCGCTTCCTCTCTCTCTCTCTCTCCCTCTCCCTTTCTCTCCTACCACTGCCTCTTCCTCCTGTTCTCTACCTCCCTGCAGCGCCAAGCCGGCTCCCCAACCTGGTCTGCTGAACGCAAACCGCTGAGAGTTTGCTGCGCCGCCCCTTGGGGCCCTGGGCTGCCGAGTCCCGCTAAGGCAAAGACGCCAGCAGCGGAAGAAAAACAAGCGGGCGCGCGAGGGGAGCCCCAGGAGGGCGGCCGGGTGGCTGGCAGGCGGTTCCCGCTCCGCCCGGTGGCCTCGGCGGCGGCTGACGGCCCGGAGGACTGGCGCTCCGAAAAGTTAGACTCCTGGCGGCGGCGCGCCACGCAGCGTCCCTTCCTCGCTGCGCTCCGGGAAAGGAACTTGCTCCTCCGGCCCCTGGAGAGGGCAGTGTGCCGCCGCGGGCCGGGGGTGGGGAGCAGCCAGCGCGAGACCGGAACGAAGCCGCTGGCGGAGGGCGAAGGGCGAGCGCGGAGGCCACGGGCCCCATGCCGGCGGCCAACATGATGGAGACCCGGCCGCTGCCCGCCCTGCAGGTGCCCGAGCCGCAGGGCGCGCCCGAGGGCAGCCCGGTCTGGTCCAGCTCCTCGACCCCTACGCTTCGTCGCCGGCGCTTCAAGATGCGCCGCATGAAGAACGTGCAGGAGCAGAGCCTGGAGGCCGGGCTGGCCCGGGACCTGCCCGGCGTCTTGGGCCCCGGCAAGGAGTTCCTGCAGCTGCCGTCCATCGAGATCACGCCCTCCAGCGACGAGGACACCCCGTGGTCCAACTGCTCCACACCCAGCGCGTCCCCGCGCCGAAAACGCTTCCTCCTCCGCAAGTGGCTGAGGGTGAGGGAGCGGAAGGAGTGCAGTGAAAGCAGGTACGTCCCGGTTCCTCCCGTCTCTTCCCCTTCCCCGGTTCCGTCCTCTCCAGAGCCGTCCAGGGCTCCGGGGCATCCTGGAGGAAACATCCTGGGGGAGAGCAGGAGCCGGTCACCAGAGGCGCTTCGGCCGGGCGCTGGGCCTGGTCCCAGGGCTGGTGGCATTCAGCTTCCACACGTGCCACCCAACCCAGGGTGAGGGGCTTCGTGTTGCACGACACGTTTGCGTGGGGCCTCATGCTGCATTCCCTCTCCCTTGATCCTCACAGCGAAATAAATAATAGCAATAACAGCAACTAATAGTTATCAAGCAAGCCCTTACCGTGCGCAGGCCACTATGTTGAGCATTTCGGGTACTTCCAGATTTCATCCCTACGCAAACTCTCTGAGGTAGGTATTACTATGGCTCACTTTCTACGGGCGCAGATAGCAAAAGGCCAGAGAACGGTTAAGTGGCTTATATTGCTGAACTCGGTTTCAATCTTATTTTATGTTTGACCACACTGGATTGCTTGAACTGGCTCACATGTGTGGAAGTGAAGGATTTACATCGAGTGAGTCACATTTCCTACCACATCAGAGTCTTTAGACATCGATACCTGGCCTACAACACTGTGGTTTGTACCAGCTATTTTTTTTTTTTGCATAGGTTAATGTGGCATCTTGGTAATGCGAGAAGCGTGAGCTTCTCTCACGTGGAGAGTTGGTGCAGGGCCCCATAGAGCAGCTCTACACAGCCTTGGTCAGGACTGGCGCTTCAGGGAATTGTTTTCTGAGCCAAGCCTCTTGCCTGGTGGAGCGCAGGGAGTCCTCACTGGTTCATTGGTACCACAAATCCTACACATTTACTGCGAGACTCTAGGGCTCTGTCTCTTAATGGATTTGTGTTCTTGTGTGGAGCCACTGAGTCAGTGATCACCTTCCCTGGAATTCCTTCTCCCAGTGCGTTCAATTACATTAATCTCAATTCAGTAAGTACTTACCGAATATTTCTGTGAGCTCAGTCTAGTAACAGCTAATGGTGGTGGTGCTGACGAGGGTGTGAGGGAAGGATAGGTAGAGTAAGAGGTTGGGAAGGAAGATGAGAGGACGCTTGCATAAGAAATGAACACCTGGGCACAGTGGCTCATGCCTGTAATCCCAGAACTTTGGGAGGCTGAGACATGTGGATCACTTGAGGTCAGGAGATTGAGACCACTCTGGCCAACATGGTGAAACCCCATCTCTAAAGTACAAAAATTAGCTGGTCGTGGTGGCCAGCTCCTGTAATCCCAGCTACTTGAGAAGCTGAGGCAAGAGAATCACTTGAACCCTGGAGGTGGGGGCTGCAGTGAGCTGAGATTGTGCCAGTGCACTCCAGCTTGGGCAACAGAGTGAGACTCTGTCTCAAAAAAGAAAAAAAAAATGAAGCCCTGCGGGAGCCATCGGAAGACATACTGTGCTGTGTGGTACTGATTGTGCTAGAAAAGAGAGCTCTAGAAGAGGCTGACACCATGACAAATACAGATGGGTAGTAGAAAACAGCAGGAAAGGAATGAGGTTAGGTGCAAAAGACTGGCCGAAGGGAACAATGTAAAGAGTGGCAGGAGAAACAGTAAGAGCTGTGTGTCTTTCCGTGGGGAGACTGAGGAGTGAGATCGGCTGTGCAGAAGATGGGCCCTCTGGGCCATCCAGAGTTTCTCTTTTCTGTTTGCAACAACTGAGCATGGTTCTATCTGCAGGTGCAGATATTAAGCTTTGTTCTAGGGATTTTTGTGGACCCTGGGAATAGCAGTTCTTTCTCTTTGGTTCTTCATCCTGCTACCCTTTTCACGGAGTAGGGGGAAATGGGGCAAGCTTGCTGGGAGCTAACCTTAAACTAAAGTAGTTAGTCAGGCTGGGCGCCGTGGCTCACGCCTGTAATTCCAACACTTGGGGAGGCTGAGGCGGGAGGATCACCTGAGGTCAGGAGTTTGAGATCAGCTTGGCTAACATGGTGAAACCCTGTCTCTACTAAAAATACAAAAAGTAGCCTGACGTGGTGGTGGGTGGCTGTAATCCCAGCTACTCAGGAGGCCAAGACATGAGAATTGCTTGAACCCGGGAGGCAGAGATGCAGTGAGCCAAGACTGTGCCATTTTACTCCAGCTTGGGCAACAAGAGTGAAACTTTGTCTCAAATTAATTAATTAATTAAAATAGTTTGTCACGGCTTACTGGCTTTTCTCTCAAATGTAAAAGAACCTAAAACAGATCTTCTTTTGACCTTGAGATTCTCCCATATATACTGAGGACAAAATATGGTAAAAAGAGCCAGGTGCAATGATACGACCTGTACTCCAGCTACTTGGGTTGTGGTGTGAGGATCACTTGAATCCAAGAGTTCAAGGCTTTAGTGAGCTATGATGGTGCCTGTGAATAGCCACTGTGCTCCAGTCTGGAAAACATGGTGAGATCTGCCCAGCTCTTTAAAAAAAGGTATATATGTTGTGTATGTGTATGTGGGGGTGGGGGGCGGCGGGTGTGTGGATGTGTGTATATACGAAAAGAAAAAGTGTTGCATCCTGGCTAGGATGTGGATGACAGGAGACTTGGTTAGATTTGGGAAGGTATTCCTGGTTTTGAGAGTTATCTAAGTGTGTAGTGGAACCTTAATTTCTGTTAGAGTTGGGGACATATCCTTAAAATTTGGCAGGGTTTTCACCTAAGTGTACTACAGGCTGGTATTTTAAATGTTGGCTTTTGGACAGGAGAAACATATGTATTGGTCAGGCACAGTGGCTCATGCCTGCAATTCCAGCACTTTGGGAGGCCGAGGTGGGCAGATTGCCTGAGCTCAGGAGTTTGCAACCAGCCTGATCAACATGGTGAAACCCTGTCTCTACTAAAAATACAAAAAACTAGCCAGGTGTGGTGGCATGCACCTGTAGTCCCAGCTGCTTGGGAGGATGAGGCAGGAGAATTTCTTGAACCCAGGAGGCGAGGTTGCAGTGATCTGAGATCGTGCCACTGCACTCCAGCCTGGGCAACAAAGCAAGACTCCATCTTCAAAAAAAAAAAAAGAGAGAACATATGTATCTGAAAAGGCAGATTCTGGATTCAAATCCAAATTTGTGTGACTCACATCTACTCTTAACCACTGTTATACTGCCTCCTGTTGGACTCTATTTGGATTGTGTGTAAAACAAAGTCCCATCATTTTTAGGCCTTGAAGTTGAAAGACTTCTTTCCAAGAACAGAAGCAATCCAACGAATAGGTGCTTGTAAATACCAAGTGGCCTGCGAAAGAATTGGTGGTGGGGTGTGGTAGCTCACGCCTGTAATCCCAGTACTTTGGGAGGCCGAGGAGGCAGATCATTTGAGGCCAGGAGCTTGAGACCAGCCTGCCCAACATGACGAAACCCTGTTGCTACTAAAAATACAAAAATTAGCTGGGCATGGTAGTGCACACCTGTAGTTCCAGCTACTCAGGAGGCTGAGGCGCGAGAATTGCTTGAACTCAGTTCAGGGAACGTTGGACTTAATGTCAGAAGACAGCTTTACATTTAAGTTCTATCATCGATTAGCTATGGAGATTAGCTTGAGCATTTCACTTTACCTCCATGAGTTTCACTTTCTTCACATTCAGAAGAGGATATCTGTGGGTTAATGGAAAGTCTCAAGAGCAGCGCATATGAAAATGTTTTGCAAACTTCCTCTTGCTGTTCAAGGGTGAAGGCTTATGTCATTACTCTGTGAGTCTCTCACATGGAATGGATGTTTGCTTAAGAGTATGAGGTTACATACTCACGTGTCCTGGAGCAGCACCTGAGCCTCCTCACACAATTCCGGATTTGGAAATGATGGTTGGAAATTGGCTGTGCTCTGGGCTGGATTAGGGAGGATTAGCATACCAGGTCCAGCATGATGTCTCCACATTCCCCACCCCAAGCCTACCCCTCCAAAACAGAGAAAACAACTTTCTGGCTTGCTATGGAATTCAGTCTGATGTGGTCGAAGTTAAGCAGATGAGTGGGCCATAGCTTGTGAATTTATTTCAATTTTTGTTTGTTTATTTATTTATTTATTTATTTTTGAGACAGAGTCTCGCTCTTTGCCCAGGCTAGAGTGCAATGGTGTGATCTCAGCTCAGTGCAACCACTTCCTGGGTTCAAGCGATTCTCCTGCCTCAGCCTCCTGAGTAGCTAAGATTATAGGCTTGCGCCACCTTGCCTGGCTAATTTTGTAATTTTAGTAGAGACAGGGTGTCTCCATGTTAGTCAGGCTGGTCTCGAACTCTCGGCCTCAGATGATCCGCCTGCCTTGGTCTTCCAAAGTGCTGGGATTATGGGCACAAGTCACCACACCCAGGCTATTTCGTTTTTTTTTTTACTTGTCACAGACTTGAAGCTCAAGCTTGCAGATTTTCACTTAACAAAGTTGAAAATATAAAGAAGATCAGGAGACTCCATTCTTCTTAAACCCTAGGAAGAAAGAAGTGGAAAAAATGGTAGAGATAGCATGGCTTACTAAATTTCCAATATTCACTGAATGCTCCAAGACCAATCATCTTCATCTTTGTATCTTCAGAGCACTGTACCTGACCTCTTACAGTGATCTATAGATCTATAGATGTTTGATGATGATTAATAATGAGTAAATAAATGATTTATTTTTCTCTATTGTTTAAAGGGGAATTCTTTTTATTCATGAGTGTAGGAAAATTTCCAAAAGAAGATGAGTACAGAGGGCTGAATTTTTTAAAACAGGTTTATCAAGACATAATTTATACAATATATAATTCACTTATTTAAAGTACGCAATTCAATGTTTTTTAGTATATTCTCAGCTGTGTACAACCATCACCACAGTCAGTTTTAAAAAACTTCTGTCACCCCACAAGGAAACTCTTACTTTTTAGCTAGCACCTTTGCCCTCTCCATCCCATTTCCCCAGCTCTAGACAACCACTGATCTATAGAGAGCTGAGTTTTGAAGGGGTAACAAATGCCTACAGGTGAAAGCAGTTTGGATATACTGGCTTCAAGATGGATATGGATGATCAAAAGTGATCTTGTTGAGGAATATAGAAAAATAAAGGTGATGAGTCTGACAGATCAAAGGTGATTGATGCCAAAGAGTTTGAATTTCAATGAATCACTCAGTCATCAAGGAGGTATTGAGATCCAATATACAGAGTGCTTCCTAGGCAGAGGAGTCAATTCAATGAAAAGCTATTGCAGATTCTGGAGCTTGGGAAAGACACTCTCAGAGTTGGACTTGAACAACTAGTTTCTGCTGTTCGATGCAGTGGGGAGGAGGTGAAGGCCTGGAGTCTTGCTCTTTCCTTTCAGTGGTCTAACTGCAAAGCATCATCTTAACTACCGTTGAACGTAAGACAGCACAATTTTTTTGTTGGCCATGTCGCCCTCTGAGCTCAGGGAATACTGTAGTCTGAAGCTAATGAGGAAGGCTCTTAGTATTAACACTCACATGTCTTTCTAACTCCCTTGGCCAAAACTGATTGTAGTGATTATTCAGAACTCAAACTGAGGATTGGAACACCTCTCTGAATTGCTAGGTTCAGAAAAGTCAGAAATTGGATAGAGCCTCATCTCCCAGGATGTCTTCTTGTCATCACTCTCTGGAGGGGGAAGGGAAAGCTGATGGCCGGTGAGTGAGTTGGGTGGTGGCTAATTGCAGGCTCTTTCTAGGGGATGCAGAAGCACCTCTCTGTGTCTGCTCAGGGCACCCTTACTGTTGTTATCTTTTGCACCATCTTTTTCCTGGCTATTATGTCCCTTACTCTACATAACATGCCTACCCCATCATGATTGCTCACAGTCTAGAAGGCGGGTGGCTAGAGAGTAGAGGGCCTCAGGGTTTCCACTTAGCTCCATGTCTGACCACTGGTACTGCTGCTCACTGATTGTGCCCAGCCTGCTAGGCTAGGTCATCTCTCTGGTGCCAGCCTAGCTGGTATGTGGTCTGCCTGTAATGAATATACAGCATTGGTATATTTATCTTGATTCTTCGTCTCCTTCCTTTGACCTCTGGAGGGAGACTTGCTTCAGGTTTCAGCTCCATTTCCAGGAGAGCAGGGTGATTTCATGCATCTAAATGCTCTCCCCCTCAGCCTGTCACTATTGGTGAAGCTCCTCTGCTCTCTGTGTGCCCTGCTATGTTTGAGAAGCACAGGAAGTGTGGGAGAGAGAAAACTCACATCCTTCTTAACACAAAAGCAAAGAACAGATGCAAAAGAGACCTGTGAGATTGGTCAGTGGATTAAGTAAGTAATCAGTGCTGGATAGGGTTAACCGGCAAAAACTTCCACCAGATTCATAATTCCTTGAGGGCAGGGACTGGTCTTACTTTGTGCCAAGTTTTCTGCTAAGCAGCCTTAAATACATTTTCACATTTAATCTTCACAACAATGCCTTGGTCCCTCCAGGCAGGTTTTACAGCTGAGGATCCCGAAGTTCAGAGAGTAACACTCTCCTGGTCAAACAGAAGCAAGATTGGGATTTGAACCCTGTCCTGATTCCAAAGCCTCAGCTCATTACAGCTCCACTGTCTTATCCCCACAGGGGCTGGAAGCAGTCGGCCTTCCCATGCTTGAGAATGTGTAGATGTGGAGGGGGAGGTTCTGAAGGAAGGTAGGAATGTGGACTGTCGGGTGGCCATTGAGGAGACGTGTGTGAGGGTTGCGGGAAGCAGAGAGGTGTGAGGATGCTGCTGCTGATGGTCTAGGTGGCCTCCTCCGTGAGAAGCAGCTAGCCCTTAGCTGTAGATGTGGTTTCTAGATTAAAACAATTTGTGGAAACTGAGATGGTAGAGATGGAACCCTGTGGGCTGATTTCATACTGGCCAGCTTCCTCTGTGGGAGTTGGTATTTTGAAAATTTCCGTGGTGGTTATGCACTCAGAGGGTGCCAGTTACATATCAGGCAAGGGGCTGGTATGAACATGGGTCAGATGCACAAGTGATCATTTTGCCCTAGTTGGTGCGTTTCTCCCAGGTATTATGTATCCTCCAGTTGCTATGCTGGTCACTGATAATTGCTTCTAGGGTAACGCAGAAGTTAGGGAGTCTGAATGGCTAAGCTGCCAGTGGGGAATTTTCTTCCTGACCCCAGTGGACACACTGCTGGCCATGAAGCAGGTGTTTAGCTGGAGCCAAGGCTGGCCCGAGAGCCTGGAGGTGGTTGCTGGGTTGCCTGCTGTGTGTACAAGAGCTTGATAAAGCCTGAGGGTTGTTCCTGGGGCCTTTATTTCCTTGAGATTCTTTTCTCCATAGTGGATATCAGCATGGTGACTTGCCAAGGGCTGCTGTGCCTGGTGTGAAGAGGGGCACAGCTTCTCATTGACTTGGGGGTTGGGAGTCTATGGGCTCTTCCTCTGTGACTGGAGCCTTGAAGGAACTGTCCTCTCAGAGGAGAGGTAAAGCTTCTCTCGGGGATTCAGAACAGAAAATCAAATGTGGGTTTTTGAGCGGGAGAAGAGAAGCAGGGTGGTGATGCCTCAGCTGGTGAGGAGATGTCAGGCAGTAGCCGGCCACCCCATACCACCATAGGCGACAAACTCCTAAAGATACTCCTTTTTGCCAGGCGCGGTGGCTCAAGCCTGTAATCCCAGCACTTTGGGAGGCTGAGGCGGGTGGATCATGAGGTCAGGAGATCGAGACCATCCTGGTCAACACGGTGAAACCCAGTCTCTACTAAAAATACAAAAAATTAGCTGGGCATGGTGGCGCGTACCTGTAATCCCAGCTACTCAGGAGGCTGAGGCAGGAGAATTGCCTGAACCCAGGAGGTGGAGGTTGCGGTGAGCCAAGATCGCGCCATTGCACTCCAGCCTGGGTAACAAGAGCGAAACTCTGTCTCAAAAACAAAACAAAACAAAACAAAACAAAAAGATACTCCTTTTTAAAAAGATCCTTTTTGTTTTCAGACCACATGTCTGGATTTTCTTTTCTTTTCTTTTTTTTTTTTTTTTGCATTTTAGGTTTTGGGGTAGATATGAAGGACATGCAAGATTGTTGCATAGGTACACACATGGCAGTGGGGTTTGCTGCCTTCCTTCCCCTCACCTGTATCTGTAATTTCTCCCCATGCTATCTCTTCCCACCTCCCCACCCCTCCGTCCCTCCCCTGGATTTTCAATTCACATATTATACTATAGCTCAAAATCCTTACTAGGAAATGTGGTCATACTTTTAGTCCCTTTGTGGAAAAAGGGAGGAATAAAGAAAACCGTAGATTTTTCCTTTAAGGCCCTGACACAACAAGTTAGTCAAAGGGTATGAAGCCCTTCTGTGTCCTCTGCACATACTCGAGCTGAGATGAGACTCCATTTCTCCAACCCTGATCTGTACATGAGATGGAGAAATGAGATGACCAGGCACTTCACAGAAGCAGTGCGGGGTCAGAGCTGAAACTCAGACCTCTGACCTGAAACCTCCACCAGTTTCTAACAGACCTGTCGTATCTCTGCAGCCGCAGCCTCATTCTTTTTAAGTTCTCTCCCTCTCAGCACATCACTGTGGTCAAGCCTGTTTCCCCACCCAGCCTGGTGCCTCTTCCCTCCACCATCTGACCACAGTGATTTTTCAGTCTTGCTGCTTCTGGTTGGTGAGTTTATCCAGGAAATGATGGAGCTGAGGGGGAGGACTAGAAAAATAATAAACAACCTATTTGGTTTTTGCCCTTCTTTTTGCAGCCATAGAAAAATGATTTTCTTAGAAGTGGGGGCCCAGTTTGGGGATGGTAACCCTTACAATATTTGCCCCAGCAATTAGGAAAGGTAATGGATAGTTTAGTGACACATTTTTGAGACTCTCCAAGAGTATACAAGCTTGTTGTCTTAAAAAAAAATTAAAAGAAAATTTAGTGCATGTACTGCCGAAGTAAACACAAAAAATCATTTTTTATGTTGTAAAAGTCAATGCGGCTGGGTGCAGTGGCTCACGCCTATAATCCTGGTACTTTGGGAGGCCAAGGCGGGCAGATTACCTGAGGTCAGCAGTTCAAGACCAGCCTGGCCAACATGCTGAAACCCTGTCTCTACTAAAATACAAAAATTAGCTGAGCCTGATGGCAGATGCCTGTAATCCCAGCTACTCAGGAGGCTGAGACAGGGAATTGCTTGAAGCCAGGAGACAGTGGTTGCTGTGAGCCAAGATCATGCCACTGCATTCCAACCTGGGTGGCTGAGCAAGACTCTGTCTCAAAAGAAAAAAAAAAAAGTCAGCATATTGTATCTAATAAAATAGGTAGTTAATTATAAAGTTTTGGATAGTAGGAAAGAGGAAAATATAATTTTACCATGTTAACCCAATTATTAGGGGGTATATTGGTCTGTTTGTGTGGCTGTAAAGTAACACCTGAGACTAGGTAACTCACACACAAAAGAGGTTTATTTGGCTCAGGGTTCTGCTGGCTGCATGAGAAGCATGGTGAACTATCTGCTTCTGACTTCAGGAAGCTTCCATTCATGGTGGAAAGCAAATGAAGGATGATATGGTTTGGCTGTGTCCCCACCCAATTCAGTCTCGTCTTGAATTCTCACGTGTTATAGGAGGGACCTGGTGGGAGGTAACTGAATGATAAGGGCAAGTTTTTCCCATGCCGTTCTCAGGATAGTGAATAAGTCCCCTGAAATCTGATGGTTTTAAAAATGGGAGTTTCCAAAACAAACAAACAAACAAATGGGAGTTTCCTTGCACAAGCTCTATTCTCTTGTCTGCCACCACATGAGATGTGCCTTTCACCTTCCACCATGATTGTGAGACCTCCCCAGCCATGTGAAACTGTAAGTCCAATAAACCTCTTTCTTCTGTAAATTTCCCAGTCTCAGGAATATCTTTATCAGCAGTGTGAAAGTGAACTAATACAGGGTAGCAGGCTTGTCACATGGTGAGAAGTGGCAAGGAAGAGAGGTGAGGGTGCCAGGCTCTTTCTAACAACCAGATCTTGCAAGAACTAAGAATGAGAACTCACTCACTCTTGAAAGAATGGCACCAAGTCTTTCATGGGAGATCCTCCCCCACAACCCAAACACCTCCCACTAGGTCCTCCTCCAACACTGGGGACAAAATTTTAGCATGTGGGCCAGGTGTGGTGGTTCACACCTGTAACCTAGCAATTTGGGAGGCCAAGGCAGGAGGATTGCCACTTGAGTTGAGGAGTTGGAGGCCAGCCTGGACAACGTAGTGACCCCTTCTCTACAAAAAAATTAAGAAATTAGCCAGGGCCAGGCATGGTGGCTCACACCTGTAATCCCAGCACTTTGGGAAGCCAAGAAAGGAAGACTGCTTGAGCCTAGGAGTTTGAGACTAGCCTGGGCAACACAGTGAAACCTCCATCACTATTATAAAAGAAAAAAAAGAGGCCAGGCGTGGTGGCTCAGGCCTGTAATCCTAGCACTTTGGGAGGCCAAGGTAGGTGGATCACCTGAGGTCAAAAGTTCAAGACCAGCCTGGCCATCATGGTGAAACCCCATCTTTAAATAAATAAATAAATAAATAAATAAATAAATAAATAAATAAGAAAAAATATAGCCAAGCACGGTGGCACATACCTGAAGTCCCAGCTACTTGAGAGGCTGAGGTGGGAAGATCATTTGAGCCTGGGAGGTTGAGGCTGCAGTGAGCCATGATCATGCCACTGCACTCCAGCCTGGGCAACAGAGTGAGACCCTATCTGAAAAGAGAGAGAGAAAAAAGTCAACATGACACTTGGAGGGGAGAAATATCCCAGTTATATCAAGGGTAGATTTGGTGTATTATCTCCTGGCGTTTTTTTCTCATTCAGATTTTCCATTTATTTGAGAGACTTCTTTTTTCTTCTGTACCTTGCACTTCTAGAAGGTAAGGGAGAGCGTTGGTCCATGTGTTGAGGATAGAGAAATTAAAGGAAAGACCAAACTGTTTTTTCTTTCTCATACACTCAACACAGAACATGACTGTGACCAAATATGGGAGTTTTCTCCCCACCCACCAAGCAGTTCTCCAGTGGACACAAACTGGGTGTCTTATAACTCAATTTAATTCTGACACTTTCTGCCTGGAGATAGTGTCAGATTCCACAGGTTCAGGGCTCAGTCCCACAAGACTGCCCCCACTTCAGATGCCAATCACGAGTTACAGCTATCTCTACTTTTTATTTTTTTTCTCTTTTGGTAGGTCACATCTGAGACCTAAACTTCTGACTAACCAACTATAAACCAGAGTTCCTGACTTCCTTTTAGGGTTCAATTAATTTACTCAAGCCATTACTGGAAAGGGGTCCCGATCTAGTCCCGAAGATAGTGTTCTTGGATCTCAAACGAGAAGGAACTCAGGGCGAGTACACAGTGCAAAGTGAAAGCAAGTTTATTAAGAAAGTAAAGGAAGGCTGGGTGCGGTGTCTCATGCCTGTAATCCCAGCACTTTGGGAGGCCAAGGCAGGTGGATCACTTGAGGTCTAGAGTTCAAGACCAGCCTGGCTAACATGGTGAAACCTCGTCTGTACTAAAAATACAAAAATTAGCCAGATGTGGTGGCAGGCACCTGCCGTCTCACTACTCGGGAGGCTGAGGTAGGAGAACTGCTTGAACCCAGGAGGCGGAAGTTGCAGTGAGCTGAGATTGTGCCACTGCACTCCAGCTGAGTGACAAAGCGAGACTCTGTCTCAAAAAAGGAAAAAAACATAAAGGAATGGAAGAATGGCTACTCTTTTTATAGTTATTTCTGTTTTTTCTTTTTCTTTTCTTTTCTTTTCTTTTTTTTTTTTTTTTGAGACAGAATTTTGCTCTCATCCAGGCTGGAGTGCAGTGGCACGATCTCAGCTCACTGCAACCTCCACCTTCCAATTTCAAGCAATTCTCCTGTGTAGCTCAAACATGGCAGGATTACAGGTACCTGCCACCATGGCCAGCTAATTTTTGTATTTTGAGTAAAGACAGGGTTTCACCATGTTGGCTACACTGGGCTCGCACTCCTGGCTTAGTGATATGCCCACCTCGACCTCCTAAAGCGCTGGGATTACAGGTGTGAGCCACTGCACCCGGCCCAGTTATTTTTTGAGTATATGCTAAACAAGGGGTGAATTATTCATGCCTCTTCTTTTTAGACGATATAGGGTGATTTCCTGACACTGCCATGGCATTTGTAAACTGTCATGGGGCTGGTGGGAGTACAGCAGTGAGGATGACTAGAGGTCACTTCTCATTGCCATCTTGGTTTTGGTGGGTTTTAGTCAGCTTCTTTGTTGCAGCCTGTCTTATCAGCAAGGTCTTCATGACCTGTATCTTGTGCCAACCTCCTGTCTCACTCTGTGACTAAGAATGCCTTGACTTACTGGGAATGTAGCCCAGCAGGTCTTAACCTTATTTTACCAAGCCCCTATTTAAGATGGAGTTGCTCTTGAGGGTTTGAATGCCTCTGATAGAGCTGCTCCCAGAATTCAGGGAATACTTATGTTTATCAGCTCATAATAAAAGATATTATCAAGGATGCAGATCAATAATGAGATGCAGAGGTACATAGGTGTCAATGAAAGAAGCTAAACTCTGTAAAATATTTGAAGAGGTCTATTCTGAGTCAAATACAAGTAACCCAAGGCACAGTCCAAGGCACCAAGAGGTTCTGAGAACGTGTGTGCAAAGTGGTTGGGTTACAGCTTGGTTTTACACATTTTAGGGAGACGTAAGACAGCCATCAATACATGTGAGGAATACATCGGTTTAGTCCAGAAAGGTGGGACAACTTGAAGCTGCGGGATGGAGCGGCGGGGTTGGGGGGCAGGTAGTGTTACAGGTCATAGGTGGATTCAAAGATTTTCTGATTGGCAACTCAGAAAATAGTTAAGTTATTATCTAAAACCTGGAATCATTAGAAAAGAGTGTCTGGGTTAAGATAAGGGGTTGTGGAGACCAAAGTTCTTACTATGTAGATGAAGTCTCCTGCATGGCTGCCCTTAGAGACAGTAGATAGTCAGTGTTTTGTATTCAGACCTTTAAAAAGTGCTAGACTTTCAGTTAATCTCTTCAGGATTAGGAAGGTCTGGAAGAGCAAAAATCTAGTCATGTTAATAGAGATTCTTTACAGATGCGAGTTTTCCCCCACAAAAGATGGCTTTGCAGGGCCATTTCAAAATATAGCAAAGAAACATATTTTGAGGTAAAATATTTCAATTTCCTTCTTTATCTATCATGCTGCTATGCTAGAGTCAGGTTGGAAATGTGATATCTTATTGCTACAGTGTCTGTTTTGTCACTCTTAAGATCTCTGTTTTGGCCAGGCGTGGTGGCTTATACCTATAATCCCAGCACTTTGGGAGGCTGAAGTAGGAGGATCACTTGAGCCTGGGAGGTGAAGGCTGCAGTGAGCTGTGACTGTACCACTGCACTCTAGCTTGGGTGATAGAGCGAGACTCTGTCTCAAAAAAATTAAAAAAAGATTATGTTTTCATGTTAAAGCTGGTCAGTTGTGTCTGAACTCCACAGGGAGGAGAGTATAATGAGTCATGTTTGAGCCCCCACTTCTTTTCATGGTCTGAATTAGTTTTTTTGGTTTCTTTGGGTCTCGTTGGGTCTCCTAAAGCAGGGTTCATTCAGTCAGTTGGGGGGTTTAGAATTTTAGTTTTGGTTTACATAGGGTAAGGTGTTTCAGGGGGTTAGATGGGGCATGGATCTCCCATGCTCACCCTGAACGCGTCACCCTCCCAACACCTGCACGAGTTCAGCAACCCAGAAACTCAGCAAAGCTCCGTGTCTACGAGTATTTATAGTGCTCATCTCCAGCCAGACCTCCCCTTCTCTTTTCCTGGAAGTTTGTGGGTGGAGCTGAGAGATCCAAACTTCCCTTCTATCCCTGTGGTCACTTGGTCTTTCTTGGTTCTTCTGGCCCCATCTTGAGGCTCCCCACAGGCAGTATCCTAAGTCAGTTCCTTAGCATAAACTCAGGTGTTATCCATGGAGCTCATTATGAATAACAAGAGACATTTCTGTCACTCAGGGAAGTCCAAGGGTTTTAGGAGTTCTGGGACAAGAACCAGGAAAAGACCAAATATATTTCATGTCATATTACAGGAAGTCTGTGAAATAAGGAGGAAGATAAATTTCGGAAGCAGTATTTCTAGAGAAGGATCAGGCTGAGATGCTCCCGCAAGGCAGGAAGAGTGCCATCAGGTGTTTCTGCCTCTTAACCTTGTGCTGTTCTTTTGACCCCAGGAATGTCAGTGAGTGCCAGGCTGATCCCTTGGAGCAATCTGCACTCATTTTCTGGTTGGGTCATTACACCTCGGAGGTCTTTCTGACCTTTTTGTTGATTATCAGGGTTGGATGGAATGCACCGTAAAGGTTACTCTGTACTGGATAGAGCTTATTCTGGAACAGTTTGCCCTTAACTTGGGTGACAACATGTGTTTTCTCCACCAGTGTCTAGGATGAACCACATCTTCCTGACCTGAAAATCTCACTTTAAAAACAGAAGACCCTGGGGCCGGGCGCACTGGCTCATGCCTGTAATCCCAGAACTTTGGGAGGCCGAGGCTGGCAGATCACTTTAGGTCAGGAGTTTGAAACCAGCCTGGCTAACATGGCAAAACCCCGTCTCTACCACAAAATATAAAAATTAGCCAAGTGTGGTGGCGTGTGCCCGTAGTCCCAGCTACTTGGGAGGCTGAGGTGGGAGAATTGCTTTAACCCAAGAGGTAGAGGTTGCAGTAAGCTGAGATGGTGCCAGTGTACTTCAGCCTGGGCAACAGAGTGACACTTGTCTCAAAAAAATAAAAATAAAATAAAACACAAAACAAACAGCAACAACAACAACAACAACAACAACAAACAACCCCAGGAAACAGGATTGGTTGCACTGTCTTTCTTGGTAATGCTTTTCATGTTTTCAAGACATACTACTAGGAAAGTTCTACCTAAGATCTAACTGAAATCCCCCACAGTACAATCCGAACTCATTTTCTCTTGTTTTGTTTTTAGTGAAGATGGAAGAATACCTGGTAGGTCTTTATTCTTGAGAATATTTCTCCTAAGACTCAGTGTTGCTCAACTTGGCCTGTTGCTTCCAGATTCCGAGGAATGTCCAGGCTTTGTACTAGCAATTCCTTGAACCTCAGTGGTTCTCTATTAGGGTCTGTGGGCCTCTGTGGACTTTTTTTTTAACTATTTTTTTTAGATGGAATCTCCCTTTGTCACCCAGGCTGAGTGCAGTGACATGATCTCGGCTCAGGGCAACCTCCACCTCCCAGGTTCAGGTGAGTCTCCCACCTCAGCCTACTGAGTAGCTGGGATTACAGGTGTGCGCCACCAAGCCCGGCTAATTTTTGTATTTTTAGTTGAGATGGGGTTTCATCACGTTGGCCAGCCTAATCTTGAACTCCTGATCTTGGGTCATCCCTTTGCCTTGGCCTCCCAAAGTGCTGAGATTAGAGGTATGAGCCACCATGTCTGGCCCTCTGTAGACTTCTTGGAAGAATTTTCAGTCACTGTCAGCCATGTTATGTTAGAACGCAGGGCTGTCTTCGAGGTAAGCAGAGAGGACTGTGGCCTACCTATTCAGAAAGTTCTCAGAACACTGAAAATTTCTCTCTCTCTGAAGTGCCTTCTCCATGCTGGGATTGCCTCTTAACATGCCTTTTGCTTCACTGTCAGAAAGATGCAACTGAAAATGTAGATAACTCAGGAGAGGTAATTCTCACAAGTCAACAGATGCTTGTTGTGCACTTACTGGAAACCTGGTGCTGTGTGCTGTGTGCTTCGGATACAAAAATGGATACAAGCTGGGCATGGTGGTGGGTGCCTGTAGTCCCAGCCACTCCGGAGGCCCAGGTGGGAGGATAACTTGAGCCCAGGGAGTTTGAGGCCAGCCTGGGTGACAGAGGAAGACCCTGCCTCAAAAAAAAAAAAAAAAACAGGGAAGGAAGGAGAGACAGAGGGAAGGAAGGAAGGGAAGGGAAGAGAAGAAAATAAAAAAGAATAGAAGCCTACAAATACCTTTCTATTGGGGAGTTCCTAGTTGAGTGTGCATGAGATTGATTTGTAAAAGTTTATTTCAGTGGAATATGGCATTCAGACTAAAGCATGAAAAAAAAATCGGCCTACGGACAGGATCTGCTGGGTGGGAGAGGAGAAGAGGGGCTTAGGGCCTTGATTTTACCAAATCTTCACCTTATTTCACACACACCCAGCTACCACCTGTCAGCACCTGTTTCTCTCAGACAGACAGGTCTCTCAGAGAATCCAGTCATCCCAGTGGGTGGGATTTGTGAAATTTCAACCTTGAGAAAACTGAGAAGTCCAGGGCCTTGATGCTGGTCAGTGACAGAGATGCACCTAGAATACAGGTCTCCAGCAACCAGACCAAGCGTTCAGTTTCTCAGGGAGCCCATCTTTGTCCAGGAAGGAGCTGTATCTTCAGGCAGTGAGTCATGACACTCAGGCTGGCCCCCTCATTCTGTGGGGACCGGGTAATAGTTTTTCCTAGGACGACTGCCCCAGCACCAGTCCTAGAGACAGGCTCTGGTTCTGCTAATTTTCTTGCTCTGTGATCCTCAGCAGGTTACTTACTCTTTCTGGGTTTCAGTGAGATTATAAAATGGAGAGTATACATTTCTGTTTCTTCTTGTTGGGAAAAATTAAGTGTAAGTGTCTAAAGCTAATGCATTGATTAGTTTGTAAAAGCAAAGCCATTTTTGCCCATCTATGAGGCCTCTGAGTCCGCTTCTCCGATTAGTGGAAGCTGGAGTGGTGGTTTATTGCTTCTTTGGTTATTTATGAGATGTTGCTGTTCTGATCTATTGAGGGTGCTGAAAAGCTGCCTATAAACCTAGTTTGTTTGTTTGTTTGTTTTTTAACTTTCCACAATAGTTACCTTAACCTAGTGTTTATAGTTTAAGGGCTGCTCTCATCATGTGTCCCTTCAGTGTTGGCCTGCTTAAGATTCTGACTCCAGGCTTCTTCTTTTATATATAATTAAAAAAAAAAATAGAGACAGGGTCTTGTTATGATGCCCAGGTTGGTCTTAAACTGCAGGACTCAAGCAGTCCTCCTGCCTTGGCCTCCCAAAGTGCTGGTCTTCCAGGTGTGATCCACAAAGCCTGGCCCCAGGTTTCTTCTTACTTCTTTTCTCCTTTTCCTCCTTTTGCCCTCCCTCTTGCTCTCTCTCACACCCTCTTCTTTCTACTTCTTCTTCCTTATTTTTAAGGCAGTCTTGCTCTGTTGTCCAGGCTGGGGTTCAGTGGCTCAGTCTCGTCTCACTGCAACCTTCGCCTCCTGGGTGCAAGCGATTCTTGTGTGTGTGCCACCATGCCCAGCTAATTTTTGTATTTTTGGTAGAGATGGGGTTTTGCCATGTTGGCCAGGCTGGTCTCATACTCTTGGTTTCAAGTGATCTGCCCACTTGGCTTCTCAAGTGCTGGGATTACAGGTGTGAGCCACCGTGCCTGGCTTCCTCTTTCTACTTCCAAATCCATATACTGTCCTTGGGCGATTTCATCCATTCTCTTGGCTTTAATTATTCCTGTCTGAGACCTCATATTTTTCCTGAGCCCGAGGCTTATACCTACAACTGACTAATGGGCATTTCCACTGGGATGTTCTTCAAAACTCAGCTTGTCTTTTTGTAATTGAACTCATTATTTTCCCCTTCAAACCAGTTCTCTTCATTCTGTTTCTTACACTGGGGCTTGGTGCTTTTCGATTTCACAAAGCTTCTCTCCTTCTAAACCAAACATTCCTCAAGCCTGCCTTCTCAGCTCCAGCACCATAGCCAACTCTCACGTGTATGACACAAGCATCCTGACTCCATCACAGCCCCCGTCCTGTGGGTCTTCACTCTGCAGCCAGAAGGGTCTTCATGACCTCACTTCTCTTCCCCTCCTGCTTCATCCACCTGCTGCTTCTGTGCGCTCTGCCCCAGCCAGTTTGACCTTTTAGTTGCTTGAATGGGATGCTCTCTTATTTCCAGGTTTCATTGACATTGTTCCGTCAGACAGAATTCCTTTTTTATAACATTGACCTACTTTGCCACCGTAAAGCCTTCTCCTTTGTTTAGTTAGCCTTCCTCTAGGGAATATTTCTTGACTCACGTCTTCATTATGTCTGTGTTTCTGAAGCATCCTGCACTGAAGTGTGATTACGTGCTCACATCATATCCTTTATTAGATCCTACCACCGAAGGTAGAGTTTATTTTATTCGGTGTTTGTTTTTTTAGTTCCTGCTAAGCTCTCTGCATGGAACATAGTAGGAGCTCAGTAAACATGTGTTTAGGGAATGAATAAATAATCAAATGATGAAAGCGTCTAAGGAAATTCAGTTTTCATGGAATTCTATAATAAATCATTTTGCAAAGCAAGAAGTCCTCTTGAAGCTGAATAATTACCCCTTCGTATGCCACTTATGTAAATTTGTACTATTATGTATTGGGTTGTGTCTTTTTCTTAAGTTTGTTGGTTTCTGTTCTGATTTTAATTGTGTTCTGTGTCTTTAGTAAGTGCCCAGAGAGCAGACATTGCATTTTTTTTTTTCTTTTTTCTTTTTTTGAGAGTCTCACTGTGACCCAGGCTGGAGATTGCTGCTGAGATCTTGACTCACTGCAGCCTTAACATGTTGATCTCCTGAATATCTGGATCTACAGATGCATGCCACCATGCCTGGTTAATTTTTTTTTTTTTTTTTTTTTGAGACAGAGTCTAACTCTGTCACCCAAGCTGGAACACAGGGGTATAATCATGGCTTACTGAAGCCTCAACCTCCCAGGCTCAAGTGATCCTCCTGCCTCAGCCTTCTGAGTAGCTGGGACTTACAGGCAGAGGCCACTATGCTCTGCTAATTTTTTCTACCTTTTGTGGATACAGGATCCTGCTATGTTGCCTAGGCTGGTCCTGAGCTTCTAGACTCAAGGGATCCTCCTGCTTCAGCCTCCCAATGTATTGGATTACAAGCATGAGCCACCATGCCTGACCCAGAAACTGCCTTTCTTCTAAAGGTAGTCTCTATTCAGGGGAGCCAAACTTGGGGTTGGTAGGTGGAGAGGGATCAGTCTTTCCCAAAATGAGGCTTCAGAGAGCACGAACATATTGGGAGCAATATTTTGTCTGATGGTGGATCCTGGGCCCTGATATAGTCTACAAACAGCAGTTAGGTATTTTCCTCCACCAAAGACCCATAACAGTTTTGAAGAGCATTTATTTTTGGAACTGTAGTTGCCATGGTAACACAATACTTTTTCTCATCTCTGATATCAGGTCAGGGCAACAGTTGTTCCTCCTGCAGGAGAAGATGATTTTGGAATATACGCATTTTTCCACTCTCCCCACCACCACCAACTAATCCAACAAACATTTATTGAACATGTACTACATGCCAGATACTGTTCCTAACACCAGAAACAATAGTGAACAAAGTAGTTTCTGCTCTACAAAGGCTTATCTAGTGAGGTAGAGCGATTGTCAGCAAATTATCAGTGCAATATCGGTTCCTATTTGTTTCAAAGCAAATTATTTGGCCACATTACTGAAAGGGAATTGGTTTGTTTTCTAAAATTTGGAAATCAAGAGTTGTAAAAGAAGTGTCTTCTACCCTGCTTTGAAGAGTGACGTGAGAGAGGGGAGGAGCTGGTGGCTGAATGTGGGAAGCTGACTGTCTTCCCATTGACAGTGAGACTTCACTGGAGTTGGTGTGGACACTTTGGAATGCACATGCATTTGTTGCTCTGACATCATGTAAGACCTTGGGAGATGACAGGATTAAGCTGGCTCTCTCTGCAGCTGTCAGATGCCAAAGCTGTTGTTCTCCTGGTGTTGGTGGGACTCTCTTGACACTAACAGAAGCCAAGAGCCAAAGAGCTGCCAGAAATGGCTCTTTGCTATCCAGTGCAATGACAGCCTGGAAAGCAGGTAGGGAATGCCATTTATTGAGCTACCATAGAGTGTGGAACTGTGAACTGGGCTTTAAGAAGGAAGAGAGGAAAGAGGGGATACTGATACCTGCCGTTGGGAGAATTCCATCAGAGTGACAGAATGGCACTCACATGGACACAAATGAAATGATGCAGACAATAGCAATTTATCACGATCTAACTCTGGGTAGCACTTTAATTAATTTGGGTAACACTTTACCTTTTCAAAGCAATTTACCAGGCCATGGGCTCTCCCAAGGAAGGGACAGAGTATAATTATTCTTTGTAATTGCTGTAGCACTTACCACAATGCCTGGCACACACCAGGCTGTCCAGTGACAAGCTTCTGGCATGAAAATCTATTACCTCATTTGTTCCTGCATCCTATGGGGCAGATGTAATGAGTATGCCGACCTGGCACTTAAGGAAATGGGGACTCTGAAATACGCCCACATCCATACAGCTAAGTAATGCTAGAAACCAGACTCAAAAAGAGGTTGTGTCATTGTCACTTTTAATTTAGTCCCCTTTCTTTTTTGTACCATACATGTATGCATCTGACATTATACTGAGGCTATGGATACATGCTGGCAGCGTGGGTAATTAAAATCCACAGGAAATGAAACATAAAGACCAAACACTTTAACTAGCAGTTTCAGCATGCCTCCACTGTTTGAAAGCAGCAGCTTCTGTGAAAAGCTTTCACTGGATTGTACCTCCCCTGCTCCCTTCCCATTTGGAGGGACACATTACACATTCAGGCTGCCAGAGAGAGGGGAGTCCAAATCCCACCAGCACTTGTTGCGTGGCTGCTATGTGCTGGCCATGAGATGTGGCTGGCTTCTTCTCTTGAAGGATTTAGTCTGGTTACTTATTGTTCATTCATTTGTTCAACAGCAGATTTTTTTATTTTTATTTTTAAAAAATAGAGACGGGGTTTCACCATGTTGGTTAGGCTGGTCTTGAACTCCTGACCTGGTGGTGATCTGCCCACCTCGGCCTCCCAAAGTGCTGGGATTACAGGTGTGAGCCACCACGCCCGGCCCAGATTTTTTTTTTTAAGACAGGGTGTTGTTCTGTCACCCAGGCTGGAGTGCAGTGGCGTGATTGTAGCTCACTGCAGCCTCTAACTCCTGGGCTTAAGTGATTCTTTTGCCTTGACCTCCTGAGTACAGGCATGTGTCACCATGCCTAGTTAGTTTTTTAGATTTTTATAGAGACAGGGTCTCACTATGGTTTCCAGGCTAGTCTTGAACTCTCGGCCTCAAGCTGTCCTCCTTCCTTGGCCTCGTAAAAGGTTGGATTACAGATTCAAGCCACTGCACCCATTCCGACAGCTGATTTTTATTGGCCATCAGTGAGGCAATCAGTGCAAATTATTGTGAACAAATGTAAAATTTTAAAGTGTGATGATCAAGTCCAACAGAGCTTAAAGAAAAAACATAATAAAAATATGACAAGTGCATCTAAGGAGAGGACAGCAGTAACTGTTACGTTTGGTAATCCTGGCAATTAGCCAGATCTTATGAAGGACTTTTTTTTTCTAGTAGAAGATCTTCCTTGGCTGGGAGTTGTGGCTCTCACGCCTGTAATCCCAGCACTTTGGGAAGCTGAGGTGGGTAGATCACCTGAGGTCACGAGTTCGAGACCAGCCTGGCCAACATGGTGAAACCCTATCTCTACTAAAAATACAAAAATTAGCCAGGCATGATAGTGGGTCACTGTAATTCCAACTACTTGGGAGGCTGAGGCAGGAGAATTGCTTGAATCCAGGAGGTGGAGGTTGCAGTGAGCAGAGACGGCGCCATTGCACTCCAGCCTGGGTGACAGAGTGAGACTTGGTCTCAATAAAAAAAAGAAGACCTTCCTTAATAAATGGAGTTGGATGGGCATTTCGTCTTAGGAAAACAGAAGCAATTTACTCTCAATATGGGGTCTACTTCATTCATTTCACAAAATAGACACAGATGCCTGGGGCTTTGTTGACTGAGGAATTCTGGCCATGGCCTTTTGCTTCTCTTCTCCCTTTGTGCTAGATGTAGAACCATCAGACTTCCCTTTCGAAGAATGGGTAGGGAAATGAAGGTTCAGTCTTGTGTTTCACAGTTACCATTGAAGTAAATAATTCAGTATTTAGATATTTTTTGAGTTACTATCAGTGCATTTTTCTGACCTTGTTCCCCATAGTCATGGAGAATCTAGAGGCCTAGAACATTTTACCCTAATTGACAACTAGTTTAAGGCCTCTTTGGGTGGCTAGTTTGGAAATGACTCATATTCATGGTCTTGATCAGTTCAATAGTATCCTTAGAAGGTTAAGAAGAAACAATTGGCAGTACGCAAATAACTCCAAATCCCTAATCCAGTTTAAACAGACAAATACAGGAGAATATATACATGCAGACACATAAATGTTTTCTAATAAATGTATGTATATATCTAATACACATAAATATATATTAAATATAAGTATTTATGTATATACAGGTATATTTATTTATTTACTTTATTTTATTTTATTTACTTTTGAGATGGAATTTCACTCTGTTGCCCAGGCTGGAGTGCAGTGGCACGATCTCAGCTCACTGCAACTTCCACCTCCCAGGTTCAAGTGATTCTTCTGCCTCAGCCTCCCAAGTAATTGGGACTACAGGCACCAGCCACCACGCCTGGTGAATTTTTTTGTGTTTTTAGTAGAAGTGGGGTTTCACCATGTTAGCCAGGATGGTCATGATTTCCTTGTGATCTGCCCACCTTGGCTTCCCAAAGTGCTGGGATTACAAGTGTGAGCCATTGCAACTGGTCCTATGTTTTTTTTTTTTTTTGAGAGGAGTTTTGCTCTTGTTGCCCAGGCTGGAGTGCAGTGGCATGATCTTGGCTCACTACAACCTCCACCTCCCAGGTTCAAGCGATTCTCCTGCCTCAGCCTCCCGAGTAGCTGGGATTACAGGCATGCACCACCATGCCCGGCTAATTTTGTATTTTTAGTAGAGACGGGATTTCGCCACGTTGGACAGGCTGGTTTTGAACTCCTGACCTCAAGTGATCCACCCGCCTTGGCCTCTCAAAGTGCTGGGATTACAGGCATGAGGCACTATGCCTGGCCCCTATTTTTTTTTAATTGAGACAGAGTCTCACTCTGTCATCCAGGCTAGAGTGCAGTGGCACAGTCCTGGCTCACTGCAACCTTTGCCTCCTGGGTTCAAGCAATTCTTGTGTCTCAGCCTCCCGAGTAGCAGAAATTACAGGCGCATGCCACCATGTTCAGCTAATTTTTGTATTTTTAGTAGAGACTGGGGTTTGCTATGTTGGCCAGGCTGGTCTCAAACTCCTGACCTCAAGTAATCCTCCCTCCTCAGCCTCCTAAAAGTACAGAAATGAGCCACTGTGTCCTGCAATATATAGGTACATATTTTTTAAACTTGGATGTTCCCGAGGGCAGCCTAAGTACTTTTTGGTCCTGGAAGATTGACTCAAATTTCAGAAAGAAATTTTAATTTGCCTGCTGCATATGATACTTGTTTTAATATCAGCAATTATTAGGCTCAAACCTGTCTACCTCAGGGAGAGTTCCGGACCTTGCCTGTTTTATTATAGGGGAGGACAAAGTAAACCCAAAGATGGCTGAGTAATGGAGCATCTGAAGTCACGGGTTGCTACTGATTGTGAATTTGAGGGTGATCAGGGACAGCTGAGAAACAGAAATGTGTTTCTATTTCTTCCAAGGCTCTGTATATTTGTAAAATTCTATTGATAATGGCCTGTGCTGACACTGTTCCTCACCTATCTGCACCTCTAGCAAGGCCAGGGTAGATACCTTTCCAGCAGCTGAGTGTGATTTTTATCCCAGTAATAATTTCAGTCATGCGTCCATAAAGTAAAATTCCAGCCTGGAGCAAACATTTTTTCCTTGGGCAGCTTTGCATCATCAGTTTCCTCTTACATACATTGGTGGTCATAATACCTACCTTGAAGACTGGTTTGCAGATGAAATAATAAAGATAAGGCGCCTCTCTAATTTCCTGACATCCTGTAGGTACTCACTTTCTGGTTATTTCCTTTGTTTCTCTCCCTCTTAAATTTAAGAGCAGGAGGTGTTTTCACATGGGTGTCATTTGTGGGCCAAGCTTATCTGATCTGATAAAACAACCTGGGGCTTGCGGTTGTTTTTTCATCATTGCCAGGCACCTTGGCTTAGTCATTTGGGGTTGGCAGACCTGGAAAAGACAGTGGTGTAGAGAGTAGTTAGAGCTGTGTGTGATCGGCCAAGGCAGGCTCTATTGTCTCTCAGTATTTCCTGGTGCACTTTTGGAAACTGTTCTGCCCTTCTCATGGTTAAGGGCGGGGGGTGGGGGGTGAGTAACTAACCGTGGGGATGTTCTGTATATCTTGCCTCATGCTGAATTTCCTATAAAATGGCTTTGTGAATCTTTGCTGTCAGCTTAAGCAGCACTGCCACCAGGCTCTGTGGAGGGCCCTAAGTGGATAGGGGGCAGCAGTATCTTCCAAATTTGAAATGACTGACATTGAGGTATAATTAGGGGAGAAGATGCTCCTGGTGCTACTGAGAAGATACAGAGTGAGAACTTTTCTCAGGAAAGTGTGAGGTTGTAAAGAAGAACCAAGGTAAGATTTAAAGATAGCCTCTGAGAGACAGGAGGCATATTTGGGAATAGGATTGGTTTCATGTGTCCCTTGAAATGCTTATTCCATCTTTAGTGAGGCTGTATTTGTGAGACTAGGTACATGGAATTCTTACGTTTAAAGAAATGCTTTAACTTGTTATGTCT
This sequence comes from Saimiri boliviensis, assembly GCF_048565385.1. Lineage (NCBI taxonomy): Eukaryota > Metazoa > Chordata > Mammalia > Primates > Cebidae > Saimiri > Saimiri boliviensis. Next base: position 59,033,061 of record NC_133454.1, read on the forward strand.
AAATTATATTTTATGAGCACTTAGTCTTTTACTAGTTTTGTGATGTTTTATCCCCATCAACATCAAGGACAAATATTGTTTGAATATGTATTTCATGTAAGATGTATAAGACCCCTATTTAATATTTAGGAAAGAAGGGAATTAAATAATTAAGTCTATTTTTCTCCCAGCATATAGAGATGAGAGGAAAAAATATTTGATTAATCTATAATCTTTGTTTTTATTCTGACTTGGTAGAGATTTCTTAGGATGTACTAAAATCAAAACAAATTTCACTAGAATGTTATTTATATTTTTATTTTTTATTTTATAGAGACATGGGCTTTGCTATGTTGCCCTAGCTGGTCTTGAACTCCTGAGCTCAAGCCATCTACCCTTCTCAGACTTCCAAAGTGCTAGGATTAAACATCTGAGCCACCCCTCATCCAAACTTCACTAGAATCTGCTTGTGAATTCCTCTTGAAATTAAAATTATGCTGGAACCCCTTCAGATGACATGCATTCCACTCAGTCGATCATTCGTCTTTTACTTGCTATGCAAACTGCTGTGCTCACCACTCAATACGGGGTAGTTTGCAAAGTGACAGACTCTGGAGTGATGTGCATGGATTCTGTCCAGGCTCTGCCACTTTCTATCTTCCCTTAACATATATTTTAACTTTTTTGAGCTAAAATATATGAGCTACATTTTTCACCCTTTAGCTTCATTTTCTTCATAGCACTTTGTACTTCTGAAATTATCTTCTTTTATTTTTCTCTGTTGATGATCTGGCTCTCATTTCTGCATCTCTTCTGCTAGACCACAAGAATTTGAGGTCCTTGAGAGCACGAACCTTGCCCAGTCTTTTTATTACTGTATTCCCAATGGTTAGAAAACAGCTCAATATATAGGAAACACTCAACAGGCCAAGTGGAGTGGCTCACTCCTGTAATCCCAGCACTTTGGGAGGCTGAGGTGGGCAGATCATTTAAGGTCAAGAGTTCGAGACCAGCCTGACCAACATGGTGAAATCCTGTATCTACTAAAAATACAAAAAATTAGCCAAGCGTGGTGGCACATATCTGTAATCCCAGCTACTCAGAAGGCTGAGGCACGAGAATCACTTGAACCCTGGAGGCGGAGGTCGCAGTGAGCCGAGATTGCACCATTACACTCCAGCCTGGGCAACAGAGAGAGACTCCATCTCAAAAACAACGAAACAAAACAAAACAAAACAGATCAACATACTCAACAATGGCACATCCATTTTATAGATTGAGCAAATGTTACCAGTTATCCTTCTTATGAGCAGTAGCACTAGAGGGTTAAGAAAGAAGTCTAAGATGCCTTCTCTACCCACCAGGAGTTTGACACTCTTGTACCCTAAGGGCAGCATGTTGCTGCCGAGAGTCAGCAAACTTGAGTTTTATTCTTTGCAGAGCTAACTAAATACCTCTGTGACTTTACACTTGTCATTTACCTTTTTTGGCTGTTGGTTTCCTGTTTGGAAAAGAAAAAATTAGGGTCAAGTGTGATGGCTCATGCCTGTAATCCCAGCACTTTGGGAAGCTGAGGCAGGCAGATCACTTGAGTCCATGAGTTGGAAACTAGCCTGGGCAATGTAGTGAGACCTTGTCTTTACAAAAAATACGGAAAATAACCAGGTGTGGCTGGGTGTGGTGGCTCACGCCTGTAATCCCAGCACTTTGGGAGGCTGAATTGGGCAGATCACTTGAGGTCAGGAGTTTGAGACCAGCCTGGCCAAAATGATGAAACTCCATCTCTACTAAATATACAAAAATTAGCTGAGTGTGGTGGCACACGCCTGTAGTCCCAGCTACTCAGGAGACTGAGACAGGAAAATTACTTGAACCTGGGAGGCGGAGGTTGTAGTTGGCTGAGCTGAGGTGGTGCCACTATGCTCTAGCGTGTGTGACAGAGCAAGACTCTGTCAAATAAAAAAGAAAGGAAAAGAAAAGAAGAGAAAAGAACCAGGTGTGGTGGCACATTGCTTAAGCCCAGGAGGTTGAGGCTGCAGTGAGCTGAGATGGCACCACTGCACTCCAACTTGGGTGACAGAGACCCTATCTCAAAAAAAAAAAAAAAAAAAAAAAATAGAATAGGTCATCATTTGAATCCCTTCCTGCTGTGAGGTATTGGCTCATGATTTTATTAAAAGAACTAGAGACTATTATAAAATGATAACCTGGAAAGAGAGTAACAGCTAAAGGAAGCGCAGATCAAATGGGTATACAGGAAGTGAACCAGGAAGCCACATTTCTGTGTCTCTGCTAGCTGCCTCTAAACCACGTTTGTTCTCAGACTGCTATTCTCCTCTCCACAGTGTCCAGGCAACATCAGCCCACCCTCATGGTTTAGTTCACATGCTTTGGGATAGCCAGCAACTCCCTTTTTTCTCTCTCTGTGTGTCTTCCACTTAGCTTTCAAACGGACTTAATGGAAGATTTCTTAGCTTAGCGTCATGACACTTTTAAGGCTAGACAGGGGCTATGTGATTGTCTAGCACATTCTGTTCATTTTATAGGTAAGCAAACAGGTTAAGAACAGTGGGGAAACTTGCTCTGCATTCTATGGAGTCCATAACAGAGTCAGTGCTGGACCCAGACTTATGAACCTGACTCTGGTACTATTGCTCCACTGTGCTCCATGCTCTGTTTTCATGTATTTTATTTTATGTATTTGTTTTTTGAAATGGAGTCTCACTCTGTCACCTGGACTGGAGTATGGTGGCGCAGTGATGCTCACTGCAGCTATGACCTCCTGGGCTCAAGTGATCCTCCTACCTCAACTTCTGAGTATCTGGGATTACAGGCATGGACCACCACACCTGGCAAATTTTCCTACTTTTTTGTAGAGACAGGGTCCTGCTATGTTATCCAAGGTGATCTTGAACTCCTGGGCTCAAGGGATTCTCCTTCCTGAATCTCCCAAAATGTTGGGATTACAGGCGTGAGCCACCGTACCTGGCTGCCACATATTTTAAATAGATGAGTACCACTTTTTGCATGACTCCAAGATGCTGCACAGAACCCAGTTGGAGATGAGAGAGAGAGAGAGAGAGAGAAAGAGAGAGAGAGAGAAGAGAGGGAATTAGGAGAATTGGCTTACATGATTACAGAGGCTGAGAAGTCCACAACATGCCACAGACCCTGGCATGCTGGTAGCGTGGCTCAGTCCAAGTCTGCAGGCCTCAGAACCACAGAAGTTGATGTTGTAACTCTCAGTTTGAGGCCAAAGGCCTCTAGAACTTGGAGAGCCACTGAGGGACAGAGAGAGGAAGAGCATAATCCAACTCTAGCAGTCCCATTCACATATTCACCTTTTCTTAGTTTTTGTTCCCCAGGCTCCCAGCAGAATGGATGGTGCCCACTCACACTGAGGGCGGATCTTCCCCACCTAGTTCGCTCAGACTCACGCGCTGATCTCTTCTGGCAAAACCTTCACACCCACACCCAAAAATAATGCCTTACTGGGTTCCTAGGTATTCCCTAATACAGTCAAATTGACACCTAAAATTAACTGTTACAATTACTTTCTCACTAAATTCAGTATGAGAAGAAAATGGACATAAAGAATTTGAAGTAAATCCCTTTTGTGATTTATAGGATGAATGGTATCCAAGATAAGGACCAGTGAAAGGCCGGTTTTCTTCTTCTTTTTTTAATTTTCCCCTGCTCTTCATACTCCCCTATGTGAGTAATGAGCAAAAATAAACAAACAAACAAACAAAAAACAAAAATAAAAACAAACCAACAAAAACCTCAGGAGAATGGGAGCATTTTGAGTGATAAGAACATGTATCTCTCAACATGTAGGGTGTGTGTTGTACAGGTGGGCTATTTTCAGATTTCAAGTCTGCAGATGGGTAGTTCTAGGTACGGCTTGGTGACTGAAGTGGACGTTCTTCTGGGGCTAGTCCTTTGTGCTCCTGTAATTTCCCGCAACTCTGAGTCCAGTCTCCTCAGTGAGAACGATCACTTTAATGCTTAATGCACAGCAGAGTTAACAGAGTATTCAGACAATCACAGGCACAATGGCCTTCCTAGCCACGAGTTTGGAAATGCATTTATAGGAGCTCATCAGAGAGGCTGAGTAGGTGACAAAGAGCACCCAGCGCATTGTAGATGGGTTATAGCTATGGTGACCAGCCCTTGGAGTTAGGGCGGATTGGAATATTTGATTACAAAAAAATGAGACACTTGTATTTATTTTTTAATTTGCTGATCATAGGAAAATCTTCATGAGCACTTATATTCTTTTTTTTTTTTTGGACAGAGTTCTGCTCTCATCACCCAGGCTGGAGTGCAGTGGCATAATCTCAGCTCACTGCAACCTCCACGTCCTGGGTTCAAGCGATTCTCCTGCCTCAGCCTCCAGAGTAGTTGGAATTACAGGCGTAAGCCACCACACCTGGCTAATTTTGTATTTTTAGTAGAATGGGTTTTTACCATGTTGATCAGGCTGGTCTCCAGCTCCTGACCTCAGACGATCTACCCGCCTCAGCTTCCCAAATTGTTGGGATTACAGGCCTGAGCCACTTTCCCCAGCCATACTCTTGATTTAAAGAAATTGAAAAGAATTGAGTTTGAAAAAAAAAGAGAGAGAGAGAAGAATATTATTTTCTTCAAATACTGACTTTTAAGTAAGATAGTATGCAAAAAATGCGTAAAGTAAGTACCCAATACCTGTTAGTCGGCCCTTCCCCATGTGACCTTCTGGTTATTCACAACTATCTTTACTTTAAGTCCTATTCCTAAACACACACTGAAGTTCTGGAGGACAGGGCTGAGTCTTAGGCAAATTAGTTCTGCTACCTTCTCGCTGGACACCTGGCCCACCCAAAGCTTGCTTCTCATCTGTTTTCTGTGCACGGATTGCCATTCACAAAGTGTTTCCTAAATGAATGAATTATCTGCTTTGTGGAGCATCAAATCCTTATTATGTCCTTGTCCATTTTTATGTCCTTTTCCAAGTTCAGTGGGTTCCAGAACTGAACTTGAAGAGGGTTAAGGATATAGGCCAGGAGTGTGATTGGGCATATGTGTGTGTGTGTGTGTGTGTGTGTGTGTGTGTGTGTGTGTGTGTGTTGTGTGTGTGTTTCATTAAAAGTCTCAAACTGAAAATAAATGATTTGTGGATTAGTCAGCTTTTGTTTTCTTTTGCTCAATATCTTGAACTATCTAGTACCTGTTGCCTCCATTTTAATGAAAAGTGACCATGTTTGGTATGACAAGCTTGTCAGAATGTTGTCAGAGTGCTTGGCAGAGAAGACATGGAGTTTAATCCTGAGTGGCAAATGGCATTGTGGAAACAGATGAATTATAGTAGAAAATATAGTAGATGAATCAAAGTACATGAATTATTTACTTTGTGAACCATCAAAATCCTTTTTATGTTCTTGTCCAAATTCATTGGGTCCCAGAATTGAACTTGAAGAGGGTTAATTGGATATACGCCAGGAGTGTGATTGGGTAGATTTGTGGCAATTACACCTAGATACCCTGACTCCAGTCAATGCGGGGGGAGGATTTCTCCCCAGCCCCCCTGGGGCCCACTGTGACTGTTAATGACCAGAGTTCTAGGTTAGGACTGTTTTTTATGTCTTCCAATTGGAAAAAAACAAGATAATAGTTTTACCATAAGCCAGTTTTTCCTCCGGCTAAGGGTAAATGAAGTTGGATGGGGGTTGAGGACGGGAGTGGGGCAGGGGAGGGGAGGCAGGAAGCTGAAAGGATTCTTTCCGGAAAATAGCCCAGGTTGCAGGCTGCTTCTCCGTGAGCCCATGGTCACTGGAGCGGTTGGTCTGTGACAGGGCTTCTGCGTGAATCCCCTGCCCCCATGTTTCCTTTGTCCCTTTAGGACCCAAGAATCCGTCTGCCTTCCCAGGTGCATCAGCTTCTCCTTGGGTGCCTCTCTCCTGGGCCCTCCAGGAAGAACACAAGGCTCTCTGTGTCTTTCCCATCTTGTGACCGTTCAGAATTCACATACTTTTGGCTTTTTAAGAGGTTTGGCTTGTGTTAACTAGAAGGAAACAGGTGGTAGCAAAATTAATAGCCAGTTAGGAAACCCGAGTCATAAAAAAAAATCTTAAAATCATATTGGGTCTTAATTGAGTTTGGTCTTCAATCAGATGTGAATAGCCCAGTGCTCCTTTTTCGTGGGCTGCTTCTAAAATGTTCTTATCAGAGTTTAGTTGTCATTTCTGGGGGAATCAGCTGCCCCAGTTGACTGACTCCAGACTGGCTCCTAAATCAAGCTACATTGACTTTAGCTGGCAGAAAAGTCAAGTTGGCACTGCTACCAGGACTATTTCCTAAGAGTCCCTGAGGGCACTAGCACTTCTGCCTGCAGCTGGCCGAGCCCTTGTGATTCCTGCCCTTGTGCCTAAATGGGCTGGCCTCTCTGGTTCCCAAAGACTCCCCCTTGGGCTGCAGGCCAAATTGTCACTGGCCTCCTAGAAGTCTCTCCAGCATTGGCTATAGCTCTGGGAAGTCTTGCCCTGTCCCTTGGCACACTGCTCTGTCTTTTTTGGCTTGCCTATGGTTTTTTCCCCAGCTGGTCATTGAGACACCTCTGCTATTTTTTTTTTTTTTTTTTTTTTTTGAGACAGAGTTTTGCTTTTGTTGCCCAGGCTGGAGTGCAATGCGATCTCAGCTCACTGCAACCTCCACTTCCTGGGTTCAGGGGATTCTCCTCCCTCAGCCTCCTGAGTAGCTGAGATTGCAGGTGCCCACCACCATGCCTGGCTAATTTTTGTATTTTTAGTAGAGATGGGGGTTTCACACTGTTCTCCAGGCTGGTCTTTAACTCCTGACCTCAGGTAATCCACCTGCCTCAGCCTCCCAAAGTGCTGGGATTACAGGCATGAGCCACTGCATGGGGCCAAGATAGTTCTACTTTTAAGTGCAGGTTTTTGTTTTTTTTTTTTTTTTCTGGTGTAGTCATTTATTTATTTCTATGGTTTTATTTGTGGCTTTGTGACCTCAGTGGCAGGTGCCACCACTTGGCAAACTGCCTCAAACTGGTCAAAGCAGACTCTCGTTACTTCTTGTTTCAAGGTTTTACTTCTTGTTTCAAGTCCAACACCTTGGACTTCCCAGATGTTCTTGCTTTCTGGCTGAGGGCTGCCGCCTGCAGAGCAGAGATGGCTGACACTTGCAGCAGAGTGAACATTCAAGCTCAGCCCAGCCCCTCAGTCCCAGCCCAAGTTCAGAGTCCTTTCAGTCTCATCAGTGAGGTTATTCCTGCCACCTATCCCTTCTCCAAGTGAATGCTACACTTCAGCACGAGAGTATGCTCAAGGTGAAAGAACAAAGAATTCAGGGACAAAAAAGCTTAGATTGAAATCCTTGTTTCTTATCTTCCCAGCACAGTTTGCTCATAGGCATGCCATGCATCCCTGTGCAGTCTCATTTTCTTCATCATTATTTGATTGATTGATTGATTGATTGATTGATTTTGAGATGGAGTCTTGCTTTGTCACCCAAGCTGGAATGCAGTGGTGCGATCTCATCTTACTGGAACCTCTGCTTCCTGGGTTGAAGCGATTCTCGTGCCTTAGCCTCCGGAGTAGCCGGGGTTATAGGCATGGGCCACAACCACACCCGCTAATTTTTTGTATTTTCAGTAAAGACAGGGTTTTACTGTGTTGGCCAGTCTGGTCTCCAACTCCCGGCCTCAAATGATCCACTTGCCTGGGCCTCCCAAATTGCTGAGATTACAGACATGAGCTACCATGCCCAGCCTATTTTCTTCATCTTTAAAATGGGGATTATTTCTTATCTACTTGATGTATACATTTCTTATCTACCTGATGAGGGCAAAAAGTTGGAAGCAGCCAGGCACGGTGGCTCATGCCTGTAATCCTAGCACTTTGGGAGGCTGAGGTGGGTGGATCACCTGAGGTCAGGAGTTCAAGACAAGCCTGACCATCATGGTGAAACCTCATTTTTGAAAAAAAAAAAAAAAAGTTGGAAGCATATACATGGGAGCACTTTGTAGACTTGGAGTGAGTGGTTTTTGTTGTTGTTGTTGTTGTTGTTGTTGTTGCTGTTGTTGTTGTTTTTTGAGACGGAGTTTTGCTCTTGTTACCCAGGCTGGAGTGCAATGGCGCAATCTCGGCTCACCGAAACCGCCGCTTCCTGGGTTCAGGCAATTCTCCTGCCTCAGCCTCCTGAGTAGCTGGGATTACAGGCACGTGCCACCATGCCCAGCTAATTTTTTGTGTTTTTAGTAGAGGCAGGGTTTCACCATGTTGACCAGGATGGTCTTGATCTCTTGACCTCGTGATCCACCCTCCTCGGCCTCCCAAAGTGCTGGGATTACAGGCTTGAGCCACTGCGCCCAGCAGAGTGAGTGTTTTAATGGGAAGGTTTATGTCTAGTATTAAATACAACATATTAGTATGCAGTATCTTGAATGAATTGAAAAAAGCAGCCAGAGTTGGCACTAAAGGAGGTGTTCTCTGATGTAGCCAACAGATTCTCTCCACCGTACAGGCAGAGCTACCAGTCTCACTGGTAATAACTGTGCAGACTTGGTTTTGTCATTAGCCCTGTGGCTCAAAGGAGGCAGAGCTCTGGGTCAGCAGGGATAAAAGTCAATGCGTTAATCTTTGAATGTACCAAAAGGAAGAGCCAGGCCTCTGTGTGACATGGCACCCAACAGGCCAGGGTGGAAGGTACAGATCATGTAGAAGGGAAAGGAAGAGAAAGTGGAGAGCACAACATGTGCAGAATTTGCAGGAACAAATGCGCATGGGATATTTGGGGAACCCAAGTTCCGGAAAGGAAAATAGCGTAAAGGGCTCAGAAAGAGCTTTCTAATGGGGAGGTCAGTTTCATGTAGTAAGGCCTTGTGTGGCAGGCAGAAAACTTTGGGCTGTATTCTATGACATTATAGGAAGACTTAAAGGGACTTCAACTTGGGAAGAGACTTGATGAGAGCCATTTTAGAAGATAACAGGGCTGGGCACAGTAGCTCATGCCTGTAGTCCCAGCACTTTGGGAGGCCAAGGCAGGAGGGTCACTTGAGCTTCAGAGCTCAAGACCAGCCTGGGCAATACAGGGAGACCCCATTTCTACAAATTAAAAGAAGAAAATTAGCTGGGTGTTGTGGTGCACACCTGTGGTCCCAGCTACTTGGCAGGCTGGGGTGGGAGGATTGCTTGAGCCTGGGAGTTCAAGATTGCAGTGAACCATGTTCATGCCACTGTACTCCAGCCTGGGAGACAGAGCTAGCAAGACAAGGCCTCCATAATAATAATAATAATAATAATAATAATAATGATAATAACATCTAGGCACATTAGTGTGCTGGGGCCAGCTGGCATTCACTTGTAAATGCTGATTGTGTACATCATTTCCCAATCTAATTTCACTCATAGCAGAAATCAATCATGGTGGGAGTATATATGGCAGAAATTGGCAAATAATATAAATCAGCACACACATGCCAGTCTGGTTGTTAAAACATCTATCAAAGGCCGGGCGCGGTGGCTCACACCTGTAATCCCAGCACTTTGGGAGGCCGAGGTGGGTGGATCACGAGGTCAAGAGATTGAGACCATCCTGGTCAACATGGTGAAACCCCATCTTTACTAAAAATACAAAAATTTAGCTGGACATGGTGGCGCGTGCCTGTAATCCCAGCTACTCAGGAGGCTGAGGCAAGAGAATTGCCTGAACCCAGGAGGTGGAGGTTGCGGTGAGCCGAGATCATGCCATTGCACTCCAGCCTGGGTAACAAGAGCAAAACTGCGTCTCAGAAAACAAAAACAAAACAAAACAAAACAAAACAAAAAATCTATCAGCACAGGTAAAATGCCACTCCAGCCTGGGTAACAAGAGCAAAACTGCGTCTCAGAAAAAAAAAAAAAAAAAAAAAAAAATCTATCAGCACAGGTAAAAGGCCATTTCAATAGAGTGGAGTGTCAGTAGTTTTCACCAAACCTCAGATGCCTGTTAAAAACCCTTTAGGCTCCAACCCAGGACCCCTGAATCAGAATCCGGGATCAAGGAGGGAATGGGAAGTTTTTTCTTTTTTTAAATGTTTCCAGGTGATTCTTAGGTAGCCAGGTGGTACTGACGTCTGGACTAAAGCAAGGACATTAGGAATAGAGAGAATATGGATATAAAAGATGTTTCAAAAGTAGGAGCCAATAGAACTCGTGATAGATTGAAGGCAGAGAGTGGAGGAGACAGAACTGCTGGAACTGTTTCCGTGTTTCCTTGTTTGTGCAACTAAGTGGATGGATGGTGATGCAGGTGACTGACTAAGGTATGCAGATGGGAGTTGTTGTGTAGAAGTGAGGGTGTGGGAAGGGAAAAGAGTAGTTTTGGACATGCTGTGGGATGAGCCTAGGGAGGCAGGGTTTTGGTGACATCCTGTAAACAGCTGGATATGGGGGACTGGAGCTTGGTGGAACAGTAGGAGTTTTAGATACAGGTTTGCGAGTGAACATATGGCTCTTTGTTGGAGCCATGGGTATGGATGACATTGTTGGAGGAGAGTGCATAGTGTGAGTAGAGAAAGAGACTCTCAACAGAACTCTAGGGGCAACTTTTCAGAGATTGGTAGGGGAAGATAAGCCAAGAAGAGACCAAGTGAAGAGCGGTATGTGTGTTGAATGCCCAAGTTGATGGCTCCTTAGAGGGAGGAGTCCCTTTAGGTGTTTTCACATTTCTAGAAGCCTAATGGAAATCACACGTACATTTTTCTGTAACAACCTAACCTAAAACATTCCTTTGTTTGGCTTGGATTCTATCAACCCAATGTGGTGAGACATGTCCTTGGAGGCTGACCTGAAGCTCTGAATGGTAGTTGTGTGTCTTTCATTAGAAACACACTTGGAGCCAGGCACTGTGGCTCATGCCTGTAATCCCAGCACTTTGGGAGGGTGAGGCGGGTGGATCACCTGAGGTCTGGAGTTCAAGAGTAGCCTGGCCAGCAGGGTGAAACCCCGTCTCTAACTAAAAATACAAAAAGTAGCTGGGTGTGGTGGCACACACCTATAATCCCAGCTACTTGGGAGGCTGAGGCAGGAGAATCCCTTGAACCTGGGAGGTGGAGACTGCAGTGAGCCAAGATTTCAGCACTGTACTCCAGCCTGGGTGACAGACAGAGCGAGACTGTGTCTCAATAAATAAATCAATGAAGATTTGGGCATAAAATGGATTCTGTCTTGCCTTGGGCTTAAGAACTTTCTTTAGCTTTTCCGCACGGACTTCCTTCTCCAACATGAATGCTCTGCACTGGGAAGCAAGAGATTTTCCACAGGCAGGAAGGGGACCCAAGGAGAAGGGGTGGGAGAAAGTGAGGGGAAGGTGCGTGTGTGGAGAGTGGAGGGAGGCTGGCCTTGAGACTCCACTGCCCAGAGTTTTGACCAATTTTCACAAACTTCAAGTTCTGGGAAGCAACTTGGTTGACCACATTACCTTCTGCATAAAGGTTTAGTAAATGACCTGGTTAATTTGTATTTATTCTCTTGAGAGAGTTGAAGATTTCACTGTGAAGCTAAATAGTGATTGAGGCCAAGGAAGCTAGCAGGATGTGGGAAACTAGAAAAAAGTAGTGTGCTCCTTTACCTAAGAGCAAGTGAAGAGAATTGAAGCTGATGTGGTTTCTCCTTGTCCCTTTTCTCAGAACCCATTTGAGGACTATAAAGGGGTAAGTATAATTATTTTAATTATATGTGGTCATAGGCCTAGAATTTTACTATAGGTGAAGGATCCTTTACCCTTTGTGAAAAATGTCTTAGAACAAGTTAATAGAAAGAATATTTATTTATTTTTGTTAGCCAGAGCTTGATGACCTGTATTCATGAGAGCTAAGTATTGGCATGAAAATTTAAAACTCATAGATAGGCTGGGTGCGGTGGCTCATGCCTGTAATCCTAGCACTTTGGGAGGCCGAGGTGGGAGGATCCTTTGCACCCAGGAGTTTAAGACCAGCCTGGGTAACATAGAGAAACCCTGTCTCTATTTTTTAAAAAAATTATGCTCATAGATAATTCAGAAAGAAAGAAACAAACAAAAACATCGTAGCCTTGGTTTTCAACACTTCTTTTTTTTTTTTTACTGACTTTCACTGGTAATGTCTAAATGGAGAGCCACATTCTTTCCTTCCCATCCTGCTCATGGAGGCACTGTCAGGCTTGAGATACAGTTTCCTCCTGTTGGATAACTGAGAGTTGGGCCACAGCTTTGGCACAGGGGCAGGACAGAGGAGACTTGGCATTTGGAAGATCCTGGAGGGTTTTGTTATGGTGGCTTCTTTAGTGGGAAGAAGTCAGCATCTCCAGAGCTTGGAAACAATGCCTAAAACATAGTTGGTGGAAACATGGATGGATGAATGACACATCAGGATGAGTGATAGGCTCTCTGGCATCATGGACCATGCCTTACACATCCAGCAAGACCTAGCAGGGTACTTTCAACATAGACGTTCAAAAAGTATTGATGCGCAAGGAAGGAAAGTGCAATCTGTGCAGATTTGAGAGTACTCAGCAAGGTGTCTTTCTGGGCAGACCAGTGGAAGTGGAGACCTTTACAAATACATCAAGGGAGGTTAGGGCAAGATATTTGCATATTCATCAGATATGTGTTATATACTTCATATGGTTAGGCACTGTGGGTGGAAAGAAATGACACAATGGGATCTTTGGTCTCATAATTTATAGTATGATAGAAGGTTTAGGGAAATGAATCATTAATTACTGTATCACAAGGTGTATGATAATTGTTATGATAAAGGATAGTGCAGGCCAGGTATAGTGGCTCACACCTGTAATCCTTGAACTTCAGGAGGCCAAGGTGGGTGGATCCCTTGAGTCCAGGAGTTCAAGACAAGCCTGGGCAAGACGGTAAGACCTTGTTTTTACAAAAAAAAAATACAAAAGTTAGCCTGGCATGACGGTGGCACACCTGTAGTCCCAGCTACTCAGAAGGCTGAGGTGGGAGGATTGCTTGAGCTTGGGAGGCAGAGGTTGCAGTGAGCCAAGATCCTGCCATTGCATTCAGCCTGGGTGACAGATTGAGACCCTGTCTCAAAAAAAAGATAAGTGTGAGCGATATAAGATCATAATGTGGGTGGTGGCCTATTGTCACCCCCATTTTATAGAGGCTGGACATCAGCAGCATAGGTGGAAGTGTCAAGACTTGAATGCAGGCAGTCCAGAGCTAGAGCCCTCAACCTCAACCCCTGCACTACATGCTTCCATGATGGGAATTACTGGGACAAAGAAGGGTGAGAGAAAAAGCTCTGCCAGGTCAGTAGAAGGGTAAATTAAAAGGCAGCGGCAAGTAGAAGCGCTGGAGTGGAGAGTTGGGGTGAGGTGAGGGAGCTGGGAAGTGAGGCAAGTCAGGGTATGGGGCTGTTATTGCTCAGGTAAAGAGTTGGAACTTGGTCCAAAATCATGGGAAGGCTTAAGGATTTTAAGCCAGGAAGGGACATGATTAAATCAGTGTTTCCGTAAGACCATTGTTTCAGTGTTAGGATAGACTGGAGTGGGGCCAGAGTGGCAACAGGCAGAACAGTGAAGAGCCTATTAATCTGGGTGAGGAGTGATGAGAGCTTGGTCTCAGACAGCAGCTGTCGGAGCAATGAATGGAGGCGGATGGATTTGAGAGTCATGAAGAAAGTAAGGTCTGTAGGACTTGGTGTCAAACTGACGTGGGAGTGCATTTCTAATTCATATGAATCTTTACTTGTGGAGTATAAGGAGCGGAGAAAAAGATGGTGAATTCAGTGGTGGGCATACTCAGTTCGAGATTCCTGTTGGACATTTAAGAGAACTCTGGGGCTGGGCACGGTGGCTCACGCCTGTAGTCCCAGCACTTTGGGAGGCCGAGGCGGGTGGATCACGAGGTCAGGAGATCGAGACCATCCTGGCCAACATGGTGAAACCCCGTCTCTATCAAAAATACAAAAAATTAGCTGGGCATGGTGGCGCATGCCTGTAATCCCAGCTACTCAGGAGGCTGAGGCAGGAGAATTGCCTGAACCCAGGAGGCGGAGGTTGCGGTGAGCCGAGATCGCGCCATTGCACTCCAGCCTGGGTAACAAGAGCGAAACTCCATCTCAAAAAAAACAAAACAAAACAAAACAAAACTCTGTACCTCTGCAAATCTACAATGCTAAAAAAAGTATTATTTTTTTCTTGTTCTTCTTTTTTCTTTCTTTCTTTTCTCTCTCTTTTTTCTTTCTTTCTCTCTTCTTTCTTTCTTTCTCTTTCTCTGTCTTTCTCTCTCTTTCTTTCTTTGTTCTTCTACCCGATGGCACAAGAAAAAAAAGTATTATTAACAGTTGTTGGGGATGTGTTTATTTACTTGCCAGCCTTCTGTTAAGTGCTGCATTTTTGTTGTTTAAATGACTTTATGTTGAAAAGTTACAACTCTGACATAAATATGTATTGCATAGGAGGACAAAAAGAGACCGAGAAAATACCCAAGTAGAGTGAATGCTGGGGAAATAGAATAATCTCTCTAATGACGCAGATAAGGGCACCCCCAGATGAGCTTACTGTGGTTCACACTGACTTTACTGGGTCCACAAAGACCAGTCTACACACCAGAGGTTCTCCTCGATTGAGCCACATTCAGGACTCCTGCCCACAAGTAAGAGTGAAATCAATTCCTCAAGGACTTGCACACCCACACTACAGAAGACACTTAAAATATTGTCTCCAACTCATCTCACAAAACCATACAAAAGTTAACTATTTCTTATTTAGAAGACAGTTGCTATTTACAAAACTGCCAAGAGTAGCTCTCATTTGTTTTCCTTTTATTTATTTTAAAAATAGACAGGGTTACGCTGGGTGCAGTGGCTCATGCCTGTAATCCCAGCACTTTGGGAGGCTGAGGCAGGTGGATCATGAGGTCAAGAGATCGAGACCATCCAGGTCAACATGGTGAAACCCCCTCTCTACTAAAAATACAAAAAATTAGCTGGGCATGGTGGCGCGTGCCTGTCATCCCAGCTACTCAGGAGGCTGAGGCAGGAGAATTGCCTGAACCCAGGAGGTGGAGATTGCAGTGAGCCAAGATCGCGCCATTGTACTCCAGCCTGGGTAACAAGAGCGAAACTCCGTCTCAAAAAAATTAAAAAAAAAACAACAGAGTTTCACCATTATGTCCAGGCTGGCCTCGAATTCCAAGGCTCAAGTGATAGCCCCACCTTGGTCTCCTAAAATACTAGGATTACAGGCATGAGCCACCATGGCCGGCCAACTCACAATTTCCTTCCTTTTTTCCTTCCTTCCTTCTTCTCTCTTTTTCTTTCTTTTCTTTTCTTTTTCTTTCTTTCTTTCTTTTTCTTTCCTTCTTCCCTTCTTTCCTTCTTTCCTTCCTTCCTTCCTTCCTCCTTTCTTCCTTTCCTCCTTTCTTTCTTCTTTCCTTTCTTTCTTTCTTTCTTCTCTTCGACAGGGTCTCACTCTGTCACTCAGGCTGGAGTGCAGTGGCACGATCTCGGCTCACTACAGCCTCTGCCTCCTGGGTTCAAGCAATTCTTCTGCCTCAGCCGCCCGAGTAAGAGAACACAAGAACCTGGAACACAGAAAGTAAACTAGGAAGGGCTAACACTTTAAGTGCTAGATATTAATTAACTAGCTTAATCCTCACAACAGGTCTGTGAAATTACTTACATTTTGACAGATAAAAGGATGGGAATGTAGAGAAAGGTTAAGAAATTTGCTCGGAGTTTCTAAGAAAACAAGTGACCAAGCTGGAATTCAAATCCTGGGTTTGATCCATACCAATGCTGTCCAATAAAGCTTTCTGCAATGATGAAAATGTTCTCTATCTGTACTGTCCACGCTGAAGCCACTAGCCACATGTAGATGTTAAGTACTTGAAATGTGCCTAAAATCCTGGCACTTTGGGAGGCTGAGGCGGGCAGATCACCCGAGGTCCGGAGTTCGAGACCAGCCTGACCAACATGGAGGAAACCCCGTCTCTACTAAAAATACAAAAAGTTAGCTGGGTATAATGGTGGGTGCCTGTAATCCCAGCTACTTGGGAGGCTGAGGCAGGATAATCACTTGAACCTGGGAGGTGGAGGTTGCTGTGAGCCGAGATTGCACCACTGCAGTCCACACTGGACGATAGAGTGAGACTCTGTCTCAAAAAATATATACAAAAAACAAACAAAAAATACAATTTTAGCCAAGTGTTGTTGAGGGTTTCTGTAGTCTCAGCTACTTGGGAGGTTGAGGCGGGAGAATCGCTTGAACCTGAGAGGCAGAAGTTGCTGTGAGCCGATATTGAGCCATTGCACTTCAACTGGGCAACAAGAGCGAAACTCCGTCTCAAAAGAAAGAAAGAAATGTAACTGGTGTGACTAAGGAATTGCATTTTTAATATGTAACTACATGCGACCAGTGGCCATGTATTGGACAGCTCAGCCTTGTGCTCCGCAATCTTTGGGAGTTATCAGCATATCCATAGTAATTGAAACCTTGAGTGTGACAAGATCCCACAAAGAGAGGTATTGCAGTAGATTTTAACCTCGTCTGGGCGCAGGCATACTTGAGAATCTGATGAAGGCTGTAAACCTCTCTCAGAAACATATAGTATTATTGCACATTACATCAATAACAATTTCAGAGGTCCACAAAACCTAGGTTTCCCTGGTACAAACAGGAAGAAGCAGGAACCCAATAGAATGTAAACTCCTTAAAAGCAGAGACCTCGTCTGTTTCGTTTACTGCTCTATACCCAGTATCTAGATTTTAGAACAATGTCTAGTACATAGTTGACATAGTTGATGCTTGGTAATTTTATTAATGAGTGTCTGAATGAGTCCCAGGAAACATTTTAGGACCAAGTAGAAGAGCCCATGAAACTTCCCCAGAAAAAGAAATGAAAATAGGACAAAATGCCAGAAGCAGGAGAGAATGACGCCAGAGAAGGCAAGAAGCGTGTGTTTCAAGAATGAGACTAATCATCAATGTCAGACCTGCCTGGCTGGTCATAGATTAAGATTTAACTGCTGTCATCGGCCTTGGTGTAACAGAGGTCCTGCTGGTAGACCCAAGGAGAGGTAGGCATGGGGTGCACATTGCAATACATTAATTCATAAAGCAATGGTGAAGAAGTAGGGGCTTTAGTATAACACCCAGTGGATCTCAAATCCTGATTGCCCCCCAGATTCATTTTTAAGCTTTTTAAAAATGCGCATTCCTGGACAGGTTCAGACTCTGACTTCGTACGTTTGGAGAGGGGCCAAGAAATCTGCATAGTAAAGTTCCTGAGTTTATTACACTGTTGTTTTAATGGAAGTTCAGCAGTTACCAAGTCGTATGTATATTCTTGCAATAAAGTGGCCATCAAGAGAGGAAAAATAAGGCTGGGTGTGGTGCGGTTCATGCCTGTAATCCCAGCACTTTGGGAAGCCCTGCAGGTGGGTCATTTGAGTCTTGGAGTTTGAGACAAGTCTGGCCAACATGGCAAAACTCTGTCTCTACTAAAAATACAAAAATTAGCCCAGCGTGATGGTGTGGGCCTGTAATCCCAGCTACTCAGGAGGCTAACGTGGGAGGATCACTTGAGCTCGGGAGGCAGAGGTTGCAGTGAGCTGAGATTGTGTCACTGAACTTCAGCAAGATTGTCTCAAAAAAATAAATAAATAAATAAATAAAAGAAAGAAGTGGAGGGAAAGCCTTTTCTTTTGTTAAACACAGATTTGTGTATGTTCAGAGGTAAACTATTTTATTTTTTTAGAGACATAGTTTCACCCTATTGCCTGGGCTGGAGTGCAATGGTGTGATAGTACATCGTGACTTTGACCTCTTTGGCTCAAGTGATCCTCCCACCTTAACCTGTTTGGGGTAATATCCCCAGGTTCGTCATATCATGCCAAGAAAATTAAGGGCACAGACACACAGGAGGAGTGAGTTTAGGAGTGAAGGTTTAATAGGCAAAAGAAAGAGAAAGGAGAAAAACTCTTGCGAGAGAAAGGGACGCCCAAGTGGGAATTCTGGCCAAGGCAGCAAAGCACCAGATTTTATAGACAGGCTTGAGGGGTGGTGTCTGATTTACAAGGGCTCACAGCTTGGTTGGACCAGGTGTGGCATTTACATAGCCGGGGGGTGGGGGAGGGCTGGCCACTCCACCCTAATCCTATTATGCAGATGGGCTTTCCAAGCCTGGCCTCATGTTGTCTGCTCCTTACTATGCAGGCAGCTGGCAAAGAGAAGGGAAGGTGGAGCCACCGTTTTGAACTGCCTAGTCCCAGGTAGCCTTTTCCTGTTGGCACAACTGCAGGCATTCACCCTGCGAGCTTCCAGCTTGCTTCTGTATGTCTGCAGCTTGATTTTACAGGCTACTCTTTGTTAGAAAAGAAAATGATTTGGGGGATGCCTTTCATCAACAGAAAAGTCTTCCTGAGGACTTCGTTACCCTCACTGTCTGCCTAAATAATTTCTTCTTAAGTCCTATATCATGAGTAGCTAGGACTACAGGCATACATTCCCTGCTAGTTTAAAAAATTTGTTTGTGTGTGGAGATGGAGTCTCACTGTATTGCCTAGGCTGGTCTCGAACTCCTGGGCTCAAGTGATCCTCCTGCCTCAACCTCCCAAAATGCTGGGATTACAGGTGTGAGCCACCTCACCCAGTCCCAAGAACCATTAAATAGAGAGGCATTCATGAGTTGTAATGAGCTAGGAAGACGTTTAGCTGGATTTTGAATCCCTGAATCTTTGACCAGGGATTCTACCCACCTTGCTGCCAGTTCCCTCGGGAGCCATTAAGTGGAAGTGAACCCGATAATCTTGGTAGACAAATTCTCAGCATTCACCTCTAGTGTGTTATTTCTAAGCGGTGTTTGAGGATATTGAGGGATGTTGTGTAAGGAGTTGGCAGTTTCCCCAGTCACATTTGTTTACTTATTTTCTATTATTAGACTTTTCCATACCTGCCCCCCAGGTGACACACAGAAAGTGTTTTCCATTATTCTCTCCATCTTTGCTACCTGCCTTCTCTTCTCCCATACACCTTTCCTACTTAAGCTGAAGCAGTAAATGCCAGAGTCGTTTTACATGTAGAAATAATTTAGCATGAACACCCAGCTCTCTCTTCTGTCAGTGGTAGTGAGGCCCTGCTTTTCAGGCTAAGGGCCCCTTCTGTTTTTCTTCTCCCATGTATTGGATGTTTTAAAATATTCTGACTCACTAACTGTGAATACTCAGTGTAATAGATATCCATCATTTATTATACATTCACTAAGGGCCTGATACTGCCTAGACATGCTCTATAGATGATCTCCACCATTTCTAATCCCCACTGCAGTGTTCTTCTTTTTGCTTTTAATTCTTTTAAAAGTAACGACAATCTCAAATCCAACAGAGCTGCAGTCTTTTAAGACATGCATTGTTACCCACATCTGACTCTTAGAAAAGTGAAACGGTTTTCTCGATCTCCTGCTCTGCTAAGTGTCAGAGTCAGGACTAGAATGTGCGTCTCTCTGACGCCACATCCTGAACTCAGATACTGTGACTGGATTATTCACAACTTAATCCTCTATGCAGTTCTATAAATAGAGGACTAAGTTGTGAGTAATCACAATAAGTCTCCATTTTTCAGGAAATAGGCTAAGGGAGGATAAGTGACTTGGCCAAGGTTAGAAGGCTAATAAGAAACAAAGCCTATGTCCCAAGGACCTCAGTCCAAAAAGCAGAAAAGCAACGAAGCTGGGGGTGACCCCAGGTTCGTCTGCCTTGGTTTCTACTGTATCACTGCTTCAAATAATTTATTTCCCTGTTTTTATTAACAAAGACATCTCTTAACTGCCAGCCAGAGGCTTCTGCAGCTTCTCATTAGCATGAGATAATTGATACTAACAGGCAAGACGGCCTCAGTTGCAGCCAGAAGTAAAGAAATGTGGTGTATTAGTCTATGCAGCCTTGGTGTGGGTAAATGTAGCTTCCATCAGGATCTGGAAATACTGAATTACAGCTTGCATGCCCCCATGACTGCTTGGGACCACCTGAATCTCTCAGAACCCCTTCTGGGCTTAGGTGGCTGTGACTTCCGTAGTGTTGCCTGGAAGAGAAAGAGCTATTTCTCCCTAGGAAGCACCTACTCAGTAGAGGTTACCATATTCTGTCTTTCTAGCAGTAGAGCTGTGCCTTTCAGAGGGCAGAAGAACAGCTTCCTGGTGGTTTGTGGGTTTATTCTGTGCTTTCTGCACGTGTCCTGGGTACAGGAAGGGAGGAAGGGAGATCACTGGAATCATGAGAATTTGCCCAGCCCGCATTCCAGAGCTCCCTGGTCACAGCCTAGTGAATTTCTGCCTTCTGGAGCATGCTTTGGCTCAGATTCCTACAGATTTTACCCAGTCCTTTCCAGTGCTCCTGGTATTGATGTGATCTTCCAGGATAAGCTCCTGCACTAGCATGCTGGTCTTCAACAAAACCAGAATTCTGCTTCAGCTGGTTTCCCTCAGGAATATCCAAGAATTTTACCAAGAGCTTCCCCACTTTATTTAGGAACACGTTCTACTGTTCCAAAACTTAATTTATACAATGACTTTTATTTGAAGCTTGAATGAACAGCAGGAGGGATTTAAGACATCCTAGTTCCGTATCTAGCTGTCTTGAGCGAATGGCAAGCAGTGGCTTATACAAATTCCCTTCCTTGCAGTGTTAAGCCACCTTTCAGTCATCCGGCGCCGAGGTAAAGTCATTCTAAATCCTAGTTTAGAGTTTCTTTTTCACGGTTTCCAACAGACAGGTTCATCTGTTAGTGCCCTCTGCTGGACTTCCTCCAAGTTCTTTTCAACCCCCTGAATCCCAGAGTGGACCCAGACTGGATGCCTTATCCTGCCAAGTCCTTGACTAATCTGGAGTGGATGGGGATGTGTTTCGTGACCTTGTAGCATTCTGCATTCCTTTATAAACACTCTGCCATGGAGGTTGCTTTTTTTTCATGGTCTCAGAAGACTTTATTTAGGGAGCAGTGTGAGCTGCCTGGAGTTCAGGTGACCTGTATCACTGGAAAAGGCTCATATAAGAGAAGAACTGAAAGAGTGTTTACGAGAGGATGAGGCAGTGTCTGAATCTCTGGAAATTCTGCTCAACAATATTATTTCATGGGATTGCGTGGAAGAGTGGTTGATATCCATTTAACTTATTTTTAAATTAAAAAAAAAATTTTTTTTTTTGAGGCAGAGTCTTGCTTTGTCACTCAGGCTGGAGGGCAGTGGCATGATCTTGGCTCACTACAACCTCCATCTCCCAGGTTCAAGTGATTCTCCTGCCTCAGCTTCCTGAGTAGCTGGGATTACAGGCAAGCACCATCACACCTGACTAATTTTTGTATTTTTAGCAGAGACGGGGTTTCACCATGTTGGCCAGGCTGGTCTCAAACTCCTGACCTCAGGTGATCCACCCCACTCTGCCTCCCAAAGTGCTGGGATTACAGGCATGAGCCACCACTCTCAGCCCATTTAACTTCTTTAAGACTTGAAAAACAAGCTCAGACAATGGGAGAAGAGAGGACCAGGCCTCTGCTGAGGGTGCTGGAGAAGGAAAGATCCTGTGTATGCCCTATGCCTGTTGCCACCATGGATTTATCTACAGTTCCTACAGCTCAATGTTTACCTCTCGATGTGTTCCCTGGAGCTTTCCAACAGAGGTGTCCACCAGCTATACCTTGTTCATTTTTTCTGTTGCTGCTACATGGCAGTCCGTGGTGAATATTTGTATGTCTTAGACTGGGAGCTCTTTGCTGAAAAGACCACGTCCTGATCATCTTTACAGCACTGTCTCCTAGTGCTGGGTACATGAGAGGGGTGAATGAAATTGAACTCAAATGCCTTTTCTTCACATTTCTGCATGTTTTGAGTCTATCCAGTTTTGAGTGTCAGCACAAAAATCTTGTTGTTAAGACAGCATTCTCTTAATGGTCCCAGAAGGACGTGATGTTTCTGCATTCTGTGTCCCTTAGCATTTAATATATACTATTGAGAGTTATCATTTTTCTGCTTTTAAATATCATTATTTATATTGAATCTTACTTTACAGATTCTAAGCACTTTGAGAGCAAAGTGTCCTTGTCTGATTCATGTCTTTCTTTTCCTATAACTCACAAAATGATGCCTTACATATAGGCTAACGGCATCTACCATTTATATAGCAGTTAAGATGTGACAGATACTCTTTTCTGTACTTCACATTTCTTTCTCTTTTTCCTTCCTCCTTTCTTTTTCTTTCCCTCTTTCTTTCCCTCTCCTTTCCCTTCCCTTCCCTTCCCCTCCCTCCCCTCCCATCCCTTTCCCTTCCTTCTCTCTTCTTTCATTTCCCTTTCCCCTTCCCTTCCCTTCCCTTTCCCTTTTCTTTTCCCTTCCCTTCTCTTCTCTTTTTCTTTTTTCTTTCTTTCTTTTCTTTCTTTTTTTTGAGATGGAGTCTCACTCTCGCCCAGGCTGGAGTACAGTGGCATGCTTTTGGCTCACTGCAACCTCTGTCTCCTGGGTTCAAGTGATTCTCCTGCCTCAGCCTCCCAAGTAGCTGGGATTACAGGTGCTTGCCACCATGCCCAGCTAATTTTTTTGTTTGTTTGTTTTTTGTATTTTTAGTAGAGATGGGTTTCGCCATGTTGATCATGGCTGGTCTCGAAAATCTGACCTCAGGTGATCCACCCACCTCAACCTTCCAAAGTGCTAGGATTACAGGCATGAGCCACCATACCCAGCCATTCTCTCCCTCCCTTTCTTCCTTCCTTTTCTTTCATGTTTCTCTCTCCCTCTTTTTTTTTTTTTTTTTTTCTTTTTTGATATAGAATCTCACTCTGTCACCTAGGCTGGAATACAGTGGCTCAATTACAGCTCACTGCAGCCTTGACCACCCAGGCTCAAGTGATCCTCCCACCACAGTCTTCCGAGTAGCTGGGACTACAGGTGCACACCATCACTCCTGGCTAATTTTTAAAATGGAGATGGAGTCTCACCATGTTGCCCAGGCTGATAGGGAACTCCTGGGTTTGAGCGATCCTCTAGTCTCAGCCCCTCAAAGTGCTGGGATTGCAGGCATAAGCCAACACACCTGGTTCCATGTTACAGACTCTTAACCATTGTTTTGATGTTGCTTCTTGTACACATAGCGTGATATGAATACTTGTTGGATACATGTAGTTGGATATTCATTTGGAACCAATACAGTTTTAAGGTGATCCATTGTTGCTTTCTTCTCCACCATCGGAACTGTTTTCTTTTTTTTTCTTTTTTTGGAGACGGAGTTTCACTTCTGTTACCTAGGCTGGAGTGCAATGGCGCAATCTTGGCTCACCGCAACCTCCGCCTCCTGAGTTCAGGCAATTCTCCTGCCTCAGCCTCCCCAGTAGCTGGGATTACAGGCACGCGCCACCATGCCCAGCTAATTTTTTGTATTTTTAGTAGAGACGGGGTTTCACCATGTTGACCAGGATGGTCTCGATCGCTTGACCTCGTGATCCACCCGCCTCAGCCTCCCAAAGTGCTGGATTACAGGCGTGAGCCACCGCGCCCGGCCCGGAACTGTTTTCTAAGCCATGGGAAGAAAGGCCAGAGAAGGGCACCAGAAAGGCGGTGATCTCCGGTTCTGGTTCCAGAGCCTCCCGATTGATTTTCCTTGTTGAAGTTCTGGTTTGGAAATCAACAGTGCCATCTAGTGGGATAACTTGCAAATATCAGCTTAGAATTATTTTTCTGAAATCCATGTACATGGTCTTGCGTTCTGGGAGCCCGCTTTATTAGTTTAAAATTTTGATTGGCAGAGGGAAGATAGGGAGACTAGGAAGAACCAGCCTATCCTGGCCCGATGGGAGTCAAGTTTGACCTCTGCTTTGAAGAGACTGCAATGCTGATTGTGGTTGGCTTGGTTGAGCCCCGTTTACTATTGTAAATGATGTCCTCCCACTGTGTAGACCAATACTGTCTCTTGACACCTGCCTCTGGAGCTGCGTGGGCTTTGGAATTGGAGTTCCAGTCATCTGTGTGCTGCCTTCTGTGAAGTAACACTTCTCTTAGGTTGTCTGTAAGAGGGTGCTTGATGCATGTAACAGGTCAGTTCCAAGTAACTTGAGTCCACAACATCATAGTGGAATTAGGTTACGAGGAGTTTGTAAAAGGCAAATCCATCCAAGCTGGCAAAGTAAAAATGTTGAGCAGCCACTGCACAGTGGACAAGCCATTAAAACGTGCTGCATGGAAAGGAAAGAGAAAGGGATTCTGTGCACAGTGAGTTCTGCCTGGCAGCTGGAGGCTTTGTGTACAGCGCTGTTCTGGTTCCTGGTGTGTGTGGTATGTGTATGGTTTCTTGTGTTTGTGTTTGAAAATTTGATGTGAATTGCTTTTCAGGTCATTTGCTTCTAGTTGGAAGAACAAAACGTAAGAGCATGGTTGTAACTGTAGCCACAGAACTCATGCGCTTCTTTGGCTGAGAGTGTACAGACATTGGAGCAAGCACTTGCTTGGCAAGATTGTCCAGCTTGCATTCTACTGGGCATCTAGGCTCAGGAATATATAGAAACCAGTGAACCTTAGTGCAGCAAATGATCCACGAGAATGAGGAGAAGATGTTGGTTATGTGTTAGCCTTGGTTATAATGACATTTATGGTAATTGGGATGTATTATTAATAGAACCCATGTGAAGCAGGCGTTGGCCAACTTTCTGGTAATAAGGATTTATTATTAGTAGAACCTATATAAAGCAAGTGTTGGCCAACTTGCTCTGTAAAGGGCCAGATGATGAGCATTGTAGGCTTTGTAGGCCTATGGTGCCACTACTCAACTTACTCAACTCTGCCTTAACCACTCAGCTCTGACATGGTAACAGGAAAGTAGCCAAAGATAATATGTAAATGTAGGCTTAGCTGTGTTCCAGTAAAACTTCATTTGTGGACACTCCATTTGAATTTCACGTCATTTTCACCTGTCGTGAAATATTCTTTTTTACATTTTTTTCTACCAACCACTAAAAAGTACAAAAACTATCCTTAGTTCATGGGGCTGAACACAACACGTGGCTCCAGATTTAGCCTAGAGTCTCTAGTTTGTAGACTCCTGATCAGATGGCTGGAGTATTTAATCATAATTAATAAAAATGATTTGTTCATCAGTACATGAACAGTGAGTGTCATGAAGTGTCTGGTAAGTTTTTCTTTCTGTGGAGTAAGAGAAAAGGCCGTTCTTTCCCATATTACTTTAAGGTGTGACCTCTCAGAAGAATTCTGCCTGAACTAAAGCTGTATAATTATATCACCTACAGTGCCTTAGGCATGGAAATTCCACCCTTTATCCCTTCTTCTATTTCTCATCCTCCTCAGCCTCCCCCAGGGGCAGAGTAGCAGACTAAGCAATCCTGGACCCCATCCAGCCTTTTGCCTTACTGGAGAAGCAGACTAGGGGACCCTTAGTCTTCTGCCTTAGGGGAATTCCCCTGCTCCCACACCTCTCACACTCTTCCCCAACACCCCACCCAGTCCACGTCAGTGGCTTGAGAAACTCTGGTGGACTGAGGAGAATGGGATTATCTTATCAGAGAGAGGAAGAGGAGTGATTAGAGAGAATACTGGACACATTTGCTCTTTGAGGTATATGCAGCCAGGGAAGAGTGTGGTAGCGCTGTGAGATGGGCCTCTTTTGTTTCGGCTGGCAGCAGACAGTCTGCAGGTGTGATGGCTGGGGATTTTACCAGCCTCGTGTCATTTCTCATATCGTCTAACTGTGCACTCTCTATGCTAGACTTTTTTGGGGGAGTTTGTATCTTTAAAATTTTGTAACCCCATGTCTTCGTCTAGCTGAAGTCTAAGTGACCTCCCCCAGGGTTGAGAAAGAAGCTGAAGTTAACGGTCGATATCCTGTGTCTTTCCTCAGCAGCCAACAGAGCAGTCAGCAGAGCAGCCACGACGATGATTCTAGCAGGTTCCTGAGTCCTCGAGCCCGGGAAGAAAGGTAAGGTCCAATGCAGAGGGTGAGATGGGGGCAAAAAATAGAGGGGGGTGGGGTGGAATGTTTGAGGAAGATTGTGCCTCTGCTCTGTGCACAGCATGTAGAAAACTGAAGAGGAATGAGAGAGCCTCAGACCTCTGTGCTTGACTGATTAGAAAGACAACACTTTCACCCCAGAAAGGAGAAGGAGCAACACAAAGGGGCTGGTCCTGGAGGCTTTTTGTGTTCAGCAGAAGAAATCAACATGTGGCAAACCAAATATGGTGAAAACACTTCATAGTGGGCTGGGCATGGTGGCTCACACCTGTAATCTCAGCACTATGGGAGGCCGAGGCAGGTGGATCGAAAGGTCAGGAGTTTGAGACCCACCTGGCCAACATGGTGAAACCCTGTCTCTACTAAAAAATGCAAAAATTAGCTGGGCATAGTGATATGTGCCTGTAATCCCAGCTTCTCGGGAGGCTGAGGCAGGAGAATCATTGAACCTGGGAGGTGGAGGTTGCAGTGAGCCGAGATCACGCTGTTGCACTCCAGCCTGGGCAACAGGGCAAGACTCCATCTCAAAAGAAAAGACTTCATAGTGAGCTGGGTGTGGTGGCTCATACCCATAATCCCAGTACTTTGGGAAGTTGAGGTGGGTGGATCACTTGAGATCAGGAGTTCAAGATCAGCCTGGCTAACATTGTGAAGCTCCATCTCTACTGAAAATACAAAAATTAGCTGGACATGGTGGCACATATCTGTAGTCCCAGCTACTCTGAGGCTGAGGCAGGAGAACTGCTTGAACCCGGGAGCCAGAGGTTGCAGTGAGCCAAGATAATGCTACTGCACTCCAGCCTGGGCAACAGAGGGAGACTCTGTCCAAAAAAAAAATCTTCATAGTGGAATTAGGACTTGAGTCGTGCCCTGTAGGTTGGGTACGATGTGGATCAGGAGAAGGGTATTTTGTGCCTGAGGAAGTTGCATAGCCCAGGATGTCAGGTGTTGGATGGCATCAGATGGCAGCAGAGAGCATTAAGGGTTAATGGAAAACGAGGTAGGATATTTAGGATGCAATGAGAATATGGAGGCCCTTCCATGCTTGGTTGAGGACTGGAGACACAGCTAGCTAAGCACCCAGTGTGAGGACCAGCCAGCGAGTGATTTGAGCGGTGCCCGTGAATGGTAGACAGAGGTAGATTTACTGTAGCAAGTTAAACTTCTTTGCCTACAGAAAGGTGATGGTATTGATGTTAACTAAAAGGAAGTCTAGCTCTGTTTATCATTTTTATCAACAAGCTAGGTGGAAAAAGCAGAAGGTTCTTTTACCACATTTGTCAACTTATGGTAAACCATCTGCTGAGAGTGGGTAGAGAACACCAAGGATGATAGAATCAAGATTTAATATTATTTTGAGTAAAACGATGATTGGAAACCAGAAGATTTTATTTATTTATCTATTTCTGAGAGCGTCTTGCTTTGTCACACAGGCTGGAGTGCAGTGGTGTAATATCAGTTCACTACAACCTCCACCTCCTGGGTTCAAGTGATTCTCCCACCTCACTCAGCCTCTGGAGTAGTTGGGAGGATTACAGGCGTGCTCCACCACACCTGGCTAACTTTTGTATTTTCAGCAGAGACGGGGCTTTGCCATGTTGGTGAGGCTGGTCTTAAACTCATGGCCTCAAATGATTTACTTGCCCCAGCCTCCCGAAGTGCTGAAATTACAGGTGTGAGCTGCCATGCTCAGCTCACTATGAAGACTTGAAATGCCCATGAAATGTGATACTACATTTATATTATAATATAGTATATTTATATTAGAAAAGATTTATTTCACAAATGTAGAATTGCCACAAGGAACCTAATTTGAAAGGATTTCGTGTGAAAAAAAAGAATATTTTTATTTGCCAGCCAAATATGAGCCAATAATATGACAGCACTACCAGATGATCTTTGAAAATTTTTAATTCCTTCATGGAAGCATGGTGCATGAATTAAAAAAAAAAAATGTCACTGTATTCGGCACTAGTATACCCATATCTCATGTATTATTCCAGTTCTTTGGAAATAAATATTGGTGCATTAGAGTCCAGAAAAGAATGATCAGATGATAACTATATCATTATAATAAGAATTGGTTGCAGCTGGGCCCGGTGGCTCATGCCTGTAATCCCAGCACTTTGGGAGGCCCAGGCAAATGGATCACTTGAGGCCAGGAGTTCGAGACCAGTCTGGCCAACATGGCAAAGCCCCATCTCTACTGAAAATACAAAAATTAGCCAGGTGTGGTGGTGCACGCCTGTAGTCCCAGCTACTCTGGAGGCTGAGGCAGGAGAATCACTTGAACCTAGGAGGTGGAGGTTGCAGGAAGTCAAGATTGTGCCACCGCACTGTAGCCTGGGCAACAGGGCGGGACTCAGTCTCAAAAAAAAAAAAAAAAAAAAAAAGAGTTGGTTGACGGAAAGGGCTTTAACTTGGAAAAGAGATTTTTAGATATCTGAAAGCTAAAGAAATATAACTGGAGGATTAGAAGTCAGTGAGGATTGAGGATCAGGATGAGAAAAGACTTTTCTGTGATAGAGCTGTACTAACTTGGTTTTTTATCTGAGAACTAAGAAGTAAGTGACTAATGGGTGGGGCACGTATATTGTGTGGATATGCTGGACAAAGGGATGATTCATGTTCCAGATGGGACAGTGAGCAATTTCATCATGCTTCTCAGTATTACAAATAATTTAAAACTTAGGAACTGTTTATTTCCATTTAATATTTTCTTTTTTTTCCTTTTTGTTTTTTGAGATAGGGTCTCACTCTGTCTCCCAGGCTGAAGTGCAGTGGTGTGACCTCAATTCACTCCAACCTCTGCCTCTAAGGCTCAGGTGATTTTCCTACCTTAGCCTCCTGAGTATCTGGGACTATAGGTGCCTGCCACCATACCTGACTAATTTTTGTATGTTTTTGTAGAGATGAGGTCTTGCCACATTTCCCTGGCTGGTCTCAACTGCTGAGATCAAGTGACCCGCCTGCTTTGGCCTCCCAAAGTGTTGGAAGTACAGGTGTCAGCCACTGCAGCCAGCCTCCATTTAATATCTTCTGACTGCACTTGACCATGAATAACAAACCGCAGATAAGGGGGGCTACTGTAATCTCTCCCTTCATAGGAGTGTTTAAGCAAAAGCTGGATGGTGTGTCAAAAGGGATTCGTTCTGGGTGAGAATGAAACCTCTCACTTCTTCTTTCTTTCTTTTTTTTTGAGATGGAGTTTTGCTCTTGTTGCCCAGGCTGGAGTACAGTGGCACGATCTCACTTCACTGCAACCTCCGCCTCCTGAGTTCAAGCAATTCTCCTGCCTCAGCCTCCCGAGTAGCTAGGATTATAGGCATGTGCCGCCACGCCAGCTAATTTTGTGTTTTTAGTAGAGATGGTGTTTCTCCATGTTGGTCAGGCTGATCTCGTACTCCCGACCTCAGGTGATCTGCCTGCCTTGCCCTCCCAAAGTGCTGGGATTACAGGCATAAGCCACTGTGCCTGGCCAAATCCTTATTTCTTTAGATTATAAAGTCTTGTGAATTCTGTCCTAGTTTTCAGTTTTGTGCCCCCTATTAATCAAAACAGCTAAGCTCATCAATTTAGACCAATGTATATGGAGACATGGCACTTCCAAGGAGCAAAGATCCTTGTCAAGATGCTTAATCAGGTGCGATCTGATAGCAGTTCCTTCAGTCCCTGGAGTACCCTCCACTCTCTGTGAAAGGCTTTCTAGATTGCAGCAATCATAATTTCAAAATTAGAAGGGGCCACAGGGGTCCCTCAGCACAGCCACCTTCCCTGTGCTGCGTACCAAAACTCTCCAGGACTACACTGTCCATTTCTGAGCGTGATGTCTTTGGTTGCTCTTCTTCTACCAGTTCCATGATTGACAACCCCTCAACTCATTTTATATTATCTCTGTTGCTTGGGCCATTCCTGGAAGAGATGAGTAGTGCTGAGATGCATACACCCTAATACATTTTTCCCAGGGGCATGGCTGCTTGCTAAATGGAGAGAACTCTGCCTTTTGTTTGGTATTTGTGACTTTACATTGATATGACTTCTATACTAACTTTTCTCCAACCACTCACTCCTCCAACCAAAGGAAATGTTACAAAGGTCCCCCACCTAAACCTCTGCCCAGAAAAACTCTCTAGATTTCTTCTCTGGTCCTTCATTCCCTTCCTAGCCAACGTGCAGTCCCCTAGCCCCTTGGTGGTGGATGGGGATGTTGTTTTCTGTCAACTTTGGAGAGTATGAGGAACAGAGAGAATGAGGTCAGAAGTATGCTTCCTGTGGTGGTCCCTGTGACCGGCTCACCACCCTGCCGCCTGGTCCCCACAGCTTCAGAAATTGGCTCTGGTATGTGTTCATTCACCATAGCCTTTTCAAAGAAAGTCTTCCTTCTCTTCTTGGCTGCTGGATTCCTTCTCCTGGAGAGAACAAGTTTCTGGAGCTCAAATTAGTCTCCTAGGCTCGGCTGAGAACTGACTTACACTCTGCACCTAATTCTTCCTACCCAGTGAAGAATCTCCGGGTGTTTAGGATGTTGATCTGTGATGTTCTGACCTGGGGTGAAATCGGAACCCTGGGGAGATGTGGGCAGTGGTGGGCATCTGGCCTGTGCTGCTCGTTCTGGCCCCCTCTGAGGAACAGTGCACTGAGCCGTGAATTTCCCGCCCTGGTGAGGCCTCCCTGCAGTCATCTTCTGTACTCTTTGTAATGCCCCTGGGAGGCAGGTGAAGTTGGTATTATTATCACTGACTGAAAATGGTCAAGGATGAGATGGTTATTATGGATTTTTTTTCCTGTGGCTGCTTCTAATTTTCCAAACCACATCATCAGTTGAACGGTGAAAGATTGTTTCATAGAGCAGACAAAAATTAACATTGATTTCTTCTATTTTAAAGATTCAGACTATAATCTTTTGGTATAAAATGCCCTTTCAATTGGTTTAATGAAATGTTGGTGTTCTTTTTTTCTTGTCTTTGTGTAAGGTACAGAGCGGATATAATATTTAGAGACTATATAGCTACATAGCAGTGGGTGGAATGTCTTAATATGGTGTTCAGACCTAAAGATTTCTGAGAAAGGTTTTTTCCCTTATTCACATTGGTGCTTTGTCCTGAAGGAAAGCCTTCGGAACCATGACATGGGTAGAGGGTAGGTTGATGGACTGACATATGTTTGCTGGGTGGGTGTGGCCTCAGTGAGAATTGATTTTTATGAAAATGTGTTTATTAGGAAATGGAGACTGACTCAGACATAAGAATAGTTCTTCCAGGTTTCCAGTTGAAAGCAAAATAGGTAACTTCCCCAAAGTGTGTGTGTGTGTGTGTGTGTGTGTGGTGTGTAACAGTAATACATTTTTTTGGGGGGACAGAGTTTTGCTCTGTCACCCAGGCTGGAATAGTGGCATGGTCTTGGCTCACTTCAGCCTCCACCTGCTAGGTTCAAGGGATTCTCCTGCCTCAGCCTCCTGAGTAACTGGGACTACAGGTGTGCACCACCACGCCTGGCTAACTTTTGTATTTTTTGGTAAAGACGGGGTTTCACCATGTTGACCAGGCTGGTCTCGAACTCCTGACTTCAAGCAATCCACCTGCTTCTGTCTTCCAAAGTGCTGAGATTACAGCCGTGAGCCACTGCACCCAGCCTAATTGTAAATTTGTAAAGGCAATTTACTTAGTGTTACTCAACCCTTGACCTTAGTTTCCTCCTTTGTAAAGATTTGATGTCCATTGGATTTTCTTGTAAAGAATACATGAGAAACCATTCGTGAAGAGCCATTAAGTAGATGCTTAATAAATGGTAGCTGCAAGTACTCTGATTCTGGCTGTCAGATTTTACTCTCAGTTTCCCACCAGATCTTACACTCTTCCATCCTTGACAAAACAGAGACAAAGCCGGGCACCATGGCTCACGCCTGTAATCCCAGCACTTTGGGAGGCCAAGGTGGGTGGATTGCCTGAGCTCAGGAGTTCAAGACCAGCTGGGCAACGTGATGAAACCCTGTCTCTACTAAAAATACAAAAATTAGCCGGGCATGGTGGCGGGCGCCTGTAATCCCAGCTACTCGGGAGGCTGAGACAGGAGACTTGCTTGAATCCAAGAGGTGGAGGCTGCAGTGAGCCGAGATCATACCACTACACTCCAGCCTGGGCCACAAAGCAAGATTCCATCTCCTAAAAAAAACAAAATCAAACAAGCAAAAAAAATAACTCTGTGGTTTTCCTTTTTTTTTTTTTTCTTTTCTTTTTTTTAAAATTTTTGTTTTAACTCAGTGGTTTTCAATCATCAATAAAGAACACTCACTCCTTATCACAACAGGACATGGCATGACCAGGCACTCGCCTACCTGTCCAGAAGCCTTTCCTGGCCACTCACTGCTACCCCTCTCCTAGGATATGACGCTGCAGCAACACTGAAGTATCTGTGGTTCCTGAACACGCCTTGCTTTCTCCCGCCTCCATGCTTGTGTACATCTTGTTCCCTCGCTTGCAGATGCTGTCCATGTGACAGACTCCTACTCCTCTTGCAGTTCTCAGCTGAAGCACAGCCCCCTCTGTGGAGTTTTCTGGAAACCCTCCCACCCCCGCCCTCACCCTAAGCAGAGTAGCTGTGTTACTCTGGGGCAAGTTTAATTTCCCAAGCCTTGGTTTTCCTAAACCATGCAGATAATGGCAGGTACTTGATAGGGCTGTTGAGGGGATTATATTTTAAAACGTATGCGAGATTTATCGCACAGGGTTAAGCACATAGCAGGCACTTACTGACATTCTTTCTTTTTTTTTTTTATCTTTCAAGACAATCTCACTCTGTTGTCCAGGCTGGAGTGCAGGGTTTCACCATGTTGGCCAGGCTGGTCTTGAACTCCTGACCTCAGGTGATCCACCTGCCTCGGCCTCCCAAAGTGCTGGGATTACAGGCCTGAGCCACCATGCCCAGCCGCCACTAAGTTATATTGAGAAAGCGAGTACCTGGGTGTCTCAGTTCAGGCAGCTGTAACAGAATAGTACAGACTGGGTGTTTTGTACACCACAGAAAATTGTTCCTTTTCATTTTGGAGGCCTGGAAGTCCAAGATCAAGATGTGGGCATTCAATGTGTGGTGAGGTCCTGTTTTCTTCACAGCCAGCTGTCTTCTTGCCGTGTCCTTACGTGGTAAAAAGGAGAACTCTGATCTATTCAGCCGCCTCATAGAGGCACTAGTTATAGTCACCAGGGCTCCACTTTCATGATTTAAGGCCCCAACTCTTTTTTTTTTTTTTTTTTTTTTTTTTTGAGACGGAGTTTCGCTCTTGTTATCCCAGGCTGGAGTGCAATGGCACGATCTCGGCTCACCGCAACCTCCGCCTCCTGGGTTCAAGCAATTCTCCTGCCTCAGCCTCCTGAGTAGCTGGGATGACAGGCACGCGCCACCATGCCCAGCTAATTTTTTTGTATTTTTAGTAGAGACGGAGTTTCACCATGTTGACCAGGATGGTCTCGATCTCTTGACCTCATGATCCACCCGCCTCGGCCTTCCAAAGTGCTGGGATTACAGGCTTGAGCCACCGTGCCTGGCCAGGCCCCAACTCTTAATACCATTGTACTGGAGGTTAGGATTTCAACGTATGCATTTGGGGGTGGGTCACCAACACTGAGCCTGTAGCACCAGGTCACTCCGAAATATTCTTGTGAGAAAAATCACTGTGGTCCCAGTGAGGGAGATGGATTTTATGGACAAAGACTGGAAGTAGACAAAGGAGGAAACTGGTAATATAATAGCTTACCCATTAACGATTCTTGTTTAATATGTTTGTTGAGCACATACTACATGTCAGCCACTCTTAGGCAGTAGAGGTACAGCTATGAACAAGATGAGTACTGTCTCTCATGCTGCATGTTTTCTAGCGAGGTGAGCTAGACAGTAAACAAATAAGACATCCAGGGGTAACAAATGCTATGAAGAAAATCAAACATGATTGAGGAGATCAAGGCTTGGCTGCTGCAAGTTAGGAGTGAGGAGTGGTCCCTACCCCAGAAGTGTATCTCACGAGGTCATCAGGGATGCAGTGAAAGAGTGATGCTCAAGGAGACAGGAAGAAACGGCCACATACAGGATGTGGCTCCATATCTGTGATGCACCATGGTTAACAGAGGAAGGATTGTAGGACCCGATGGAAAGCTGGAGCTCAGGGAAATTGGTGGGGTGGGGGGTGGTTCCTTGCCTCTCTTGTTTACCCCCTCAAGGTTGACCGCTTGGATGGCCCAGGAATGGCAGGTGCTAGAGGAATGGTATCCATGTGGGCATGAAATAGGGCAGTGGACCAGTGGACTAAGAAGAGGGAAGGGCTCATCAGCACCCACTCAGGGAGTCTGTCCATTTATATCCCCAAATGAAGTGTTCTAGAATAGTTAAAAAAAAAAAAAAGATGGAAATCGTGCTTGTCCTGTGGTTAATGTGTATGTGCCTATTAGTATTATTATCATTAAAATATTGAGTCAAGGAGGAAAGATTTGAAGAGCAGAGGTGGCAGTGAATTTAATTTAGGCATATACAATGAACTACCCATGGAGTGATGGAGTGTGCCAGTGGAGAGACATGCTAGGCCACCAGCTACACAGTTTGAAGCTCAGGGGACAGGACTCAGACTACTTATTTGGCAGTGATCACTATGAAACAGCACAGCAACAAGAATATAGTTGAGGCAAGAGGAAGCAGAAGACAAAGGAAGGAAGAATTTTAAAAGATGGTCCAATGAAGTCAGGATGACTAGGAGATAGTAATAGAGACGCAACAAAGAGTAGTTAAAGGGTAGAAATAGGTAAGAAAAGGACTGAAAAGAATCGTCTGCAGTGGCAATTTGTGGGGGTCATTGCTTACTCCAGAGTAGTTTCAGAAGAGTATATTTGAGGGAGGGAGAAGAGACTGACCATAGTGATTTCATTCTAGAAATCTGCCTGGGAGGAGGAGAAATAGGGAGGATACCTAGAGGAGAAAGCAGGGCTGATTAGGGAGAATTCTTGTTTTAATATGGAGAGACATAAGCACTTTTTAAAATAATCTCTGAAGTAGAAATTGATAGCTCAGGCTGAGAATTTCAGAAAGGATAAATTCATTTGTTCATTCATTCAACAAACTGATCAATTATGCACTATAGGCCAAGTGTGATGCCTGGCACCTGTAATTTCAGTGCTTTGCGAGGCTGAGGTGGGAGGATCACTTGGGGCTAGGAGTTTGAGACAAGCCTGGGTAACCTGGTGAAACCTCATCTCTACAAAAAATACTACTGCATTCCAGTCTGGGCATAGAGCAAGACCCTGTCTCAAAAAAGCAAAAAAGAGCACTATATTCTGGGGTTTTCAGTCTTGTTGAAGGGAGAATATTAAACACATTTGAGAAAATGCAAACTTGGAATTTGGATGGGTGCATTAAAAGAAGGGAATGTAGTACCAGCCAAAGTGTATCATGAAAGAAGCTGGACCCAGCCAGAGGGGCTGGGACCAAGGGCGTAAGTCCTGGGTAAAGACTAGAAGGATGAATTGGAAACAGTGATGTGAGACAGAAGAGGTGATATGGATGAGATGAAGCAGGAGCTTTGATGACCAAGATGACTAGGATATAGTAACAGAAAAGCAAGAAAGAATAGTCAAAAGGGTCTTGGTCTTATTTTAAGAGGCCAGGAAGCCATTGAAGATCTTTGAGACAGGAGTTGAAAGGGTCAGATTTGCTTATGAAAAGATTGCTTACATTGAAGTGTGGCAAAACGTGGAGGCTTCCCCATAAATGCTGGGAGATCAGCTGAGGCCCTTATAAGACTATTATTATATCCAAGCTAAGGATGTCAGCGTCTTAGAATGTGGATGGTGACAGTGAAAAAAGGGAGTAGATAAATTCAAGGTATATTTAGGAGAGAACCTGTCCAGGATTTGATGATAAATTGGGTATATATGGGTGTGAGAGAAGGAGGGTGTTCAGAGTTGAGTCCTAGGATTCCAGCTTGCTCAGCTTGGAGGTGCTACCTATTGAAAGATAAGGAAGCAGAGTTTTAGAGGAGGCAAGAGAGGGTTGGTCCAGATCACAGGTGAGATTACTCTTGAACAGGAGAGACTAAATGAGGTGGATGCAGGTGAGTTCCTAGATGACACAGTAGGAAAGTGAGGAGGTTAATGGCAGCAGGATCTGTTTTCTCTGTGTGATGGAAAATGGTGTCTCCTAAGATCAGTGAGGGTGGAATGAGAACAGTGTGAAGTTTGGATATAATTAATTTTAGGAGTTTTCTTGTATCAACTTTTCTCCAACTATCTTAAAAGACATTTGCGGCCGAGCACAGTGGCTCACACCTGTCATCCCAACACTTTGGGAGGCTGAGGCAGGCGGATCACCTGAGGTCAGTATTTGAGACCAGCCTGGCCTACATGGTGAAACCCTGTCTCTACTAAAAATAAAAAAATTAGCCAAGTGTGGGTACACACCTGTGCTCCCAGCTACTTGGGAGGCTGAGGCACTAGAATCATTTGATCCCCGGAGGCAGAGGTTTCAGTGAGCCGAGATCATGCCACTGCACTCTAGCCTGGGCAACAGAGCAAGATTCTGTCTCCAAAAAAAAAAAAAAAGACATTCATGTCTTACATGTCACGCTAGGACTCACCTCATTTCTTCCAATTAAGGGAGGGAGGTGAGTCTTATCACACTCATTTTATAGATACAGTAGTAGGCTGTGGTTAATTCTGTTGTAGTACTTACCATATCTTTGTGAGCCATGTGATTTATCTGTCTCCCTGCTAGCTAGTGAGATCCCGGGGACACAAACTGTGTATTTCTATTGTCTCTTGTGTCTAGCCCAGAGTAAGTGCTCAGCAATTGTTTGGGATTTGGAATTAAAGAATGAATGAATGGAAAAACCAAGGTATTGGCATTTGAGGTCAAGGAACAAGTTTTAAGAGTTGAAGCTATGCTAGAGTAAGATTGTCACTGCCCATCTGAGTCTAGCCATTGGGATAGATAGCTTCCTAGTAGAAGAAGTGTTTTCAATTCTGCTTATTCTGTCCCAGAAATATGTCCCCAATACCATTTTCCAGAATAGTCTAGCTCCGTCTACCTGCCTGACCACTGAACTCCCCATGGATTCATGGACACTCAGGTGATCCCTTACCGTGGGGAGAGAGCCAAGTTGCAAACCCTCTGGGAGCAGTGCCCGCTGCCCCTCCCCTTCCCCCAGCATCAGCAGCTGACATCACATGCAGGTACACAGCTCCATCCTCCTTGTCTGAGGGCAGAGGAGAGGAAACTCACCAAGTGCCCAGAGCGCTGCCAGATGTTGAAAGATGGAGGAGCACTTCATTTGGAGCTGTGGCTTGGGCAGAAGGCAGAGGAGATTTTGGTAACACAGGACCCAAGGCTTGCCCACCCTGAGCCTTCCACCTGCCTGTGTTTTGTATTGGACAACAGGGAGGGGAGAGCTTATCTGCAGGAGCCCACAGTCGACAGCTGGGGTAGCTGCAGAGGCACCAAGTCCATGCAGCTCCAGAGTGAGCCCCCAGCCCTTGAGGTCCCAGCTGCCATGTGACCAGCCCTCCCCTGAGCCCAACATGGTGCAGAATCTACAGCCAGAGACCGTCTCATGCAGCACTGCTGTAAAGCAGGCTTGTCACTACCACGTCTCCTCCCTGAGGAAGAAGCTGGCCTTTCTGCGAGTCAAGTAGGTGGCGGGGACCCTAGAGATTAGGTTTTGGATTGCCCGGTTAGCTCCCATGTTTGGAGATATTGCAGGTCCCTGCCAAAGAGGGGGACACAGTGATCCATTGCAAGAGGCTGCAAGGAAAGGCCAAGGGGTGTGGGTGGCTGGGATGTTGATTGGGGGACTGAGTCTGTGCCTCACTGTGTGCCTCCCAGCAAGGTGCCTTGGCCTCCGGGTCCTTCTTTATAACTGGCCAGGGACTATTACCTTCCTTCTTTATAATAAGTTGCTCCAGTCCATAAAAGACTTGGAAGTCCTGAGAAAGGTGCGGTAGGGAACAGTGTAGTCTGCCTGTGTAGGGTTCCCTGGGCAGGGGCGCTGGCATCTCTAGGGGTGTGGATTATTCTCTTCTACTTACAGGGACCTAAGTGGCAGGTGTTTGGGGGCATTGCTCAGTGTGTTCATTTCTATATCATCTCTTTGCACTTTGCTCTGACTCCAGAACTATTTGAGCGCACACACACTAGATGTGCTCAAATTAGGAAAAAGCACCTAAAACATCCCCCGTACCTGGCAGATGGACTGCAGTGGCTCCTGGCTGAATTTGCCCTGCCCTCTTGGCCTCCGGAACTAGAAGAGGGAGGAGGTTTTCTGGAGGAGGAAGAAGTTCCAGCCCCTAAGATCAGAATAAAATTTGAAGGCTGGCAGGCATTCTAGAGAGAGGGTCCTATAAACTTAGGGGGCAGATTTGTGTGCTTTCGCCTTTGTTTTGGCTTGAAGAGAAACATCACTGAGAAGAAGGAAAGGTGGAACAAATGAAGTGAGGAGGGGATAGAAGGAGAAAGGCAGAAAGAGGGACCAAATGGATTTCAGAGGGAGGGAGAGGCTAGAGGCAGTAGGTGGCTTGACTTCAATCCCTGCTCGCTCTCTGTCTCTCTCTTTCTCACGCGTGTGCGTGTGCACAGGCATAGATAACCTGTGATTGTTTAGCCATCTATTGACAAGGGTTTCTCATGGCTGAAGTTTTGAGGCTGGTGAGCAAAGACTGTATCCCTTCTCTGATGAGTTGGCTTCTCTGGTACTGATACTCAGTGCTGTGCTTTGCACACAGTAAGTTCTCAACAGATAATGGTAAAATAAGGAAATCTCTGATCCTGTGATGTGGTGCAAGGACAAGATTCAGTAATGACTGCGTGGAACTCAGGTTTTAGAGACTAAAAGACATGAGTTTACATTCCAGCTCTACCGTGTCCTGTCTGTGATGCTTTTGCAAAATCATTTCATCCTCTCTGAATGTTTCCTTTCTGAAAAATGAAGCTGATTGTACTTTCTTTATGGAGCTTGTGGGGATCGAACTGAGATAAAATAAGAAAGGCACTTAGCACTGTGTCTGGCACGTATCATGCAGTAAGTGGCAGCTTCTGTCACTGTCAGCAAACTGTAGTCCTGGGCTTAGCCTGTGAGGAGTGTGGTACGTGAGTTTTGAGCTCTTAGAGAACCAGGAAGTTTGTAAATGGATTAAGGGAAGCCACACATGCGTCCATGAGAGGTAATGTTTGACTTCCCAGTTGTCAGGGGAAGCCAGTCATATAAGCTCTGGTCCTCACTGTCCTGGTGAGAGACAGCTGCCCTGAGGGTGGAGTGAAGAGCCTGGCAGTTGTGTGGACAGGCTCCCAGACCCACCCGCAGGCAGCCCGCTCGGACTCCATGTGGACCGTGGGCCCAGAAGGTGTTGTTTGTTCCAGCTGATTCGGAAGAGGGCTCTGTCTCAGAAGATGCTAACTTTGATTAAATGCTGCAGTGGAAGTGTCCTTTTGTAAACAGCTTCGGTAGAGGCCCCAGATGTTCCTGTTGTTCAGATCTCAGGAATAATGTTGTTTTGTTAATGGTGGTGCTGCTGGTGGAGAGGAAGACCTAAGTTCTGCCTCCCTCTCCGTTAGTGATTCATCACTCAAACTGCTCTCAGCTCAGATTCCTCACCTGGGAGCCGTCACATCTCAGAGAGGCTGCCTCTTACCCCTTTGTCCCAGTAGGTTTTCTCTCCTCACTCGCCCAAAACTCTGGCTTATTTTCCATCTTAGAATTAATCACATTATAATTGTATTGATTTGTTGACTTGATCGTTGTCTGTCTTCCCAACTAGTCCCTAAATTGCATGAGAGCAGGGACCATCTTTGTTTTATTGTGTACCCGACACTTAGCATGGTGCCTGGCACATGATAATACTTAAATACTTACTAAATGAGTAAATGAACCAATGAATAACCATGTAAGACTTTTTGTTAACTCTGACATTCTAGGATCATGGGATTCCAGGAAGGTAGCCCAAATGGAGGGCAAAGACTGGCCCTTACACATCTATTCATCTTTTTGAACTTTTCATGCTCGTGGAAATGTGCTGATCTGTGACCACCCCTCACGTGTTCCCCTTTCTCTGATCCACGTGCACATATGCTTAGAGGGTCACATGGTCTTGTGGAAGACAGCACACAAGGCCCTTTTTTTAGGTCTTAGCTAAGCTCTGACTTTTGCGGGCAGGGCAGAGAAACAAGTGAGAGCTCCTGTCTTGCTCCTACCTTCCCGAGTTCCCAGTTTAGATCTCCTCTCTGGCAGGCCTGGCTGCTTCTGTGACCGTCAGCAGAACTGTCTGCAGGTGTAACCATCACCTGCTCTGTTTCTCTTATTCCAGCGTTTCTTCTTTGTGCTTGAGAAAGGGGGGTTGTTAATTATAGCTCAGCAAACTCCTCTTATCTTTGCTGATGCCATAGTTAGGATTTAGATTTGGACAACTGGCAGGATGAATGGTAATTTTTATTCCCCAGATTCCCTACTTCCTGCTGGGAGAAATTCCATCCTCCTACCAGTCTGAGCGAAGAAGGAATGTGAGTGGGTGGCAACTCAGGGCCTCAAGGCAGAGAGTCCAACCTCAGGCTCGTCCTGCTCTCTGCTGCATTCTTTGCCTCCCTCATACTCCAGGGTTGAGATGAAGTCAGCGGATAAACTGCTGGGTTCTCTTTTCAGCCACTCATTGATTAATCATGTACGCTCTGGAGAGCTCTTTACTACTCCTAGCTTGCCCTTTTAGGTATTGAGGAAGTCATTGTACCAGAAGTTGATGCTCTGGCTTGGGTGAAAACCCCATTACTAAAATTTTTTTGAGAACATACTATATATATTACATATCTATACACACACACACACACACACACACACGCACACATACACAAACATATATACATATACATAAATTATGTGTACACTTCTGTACTAAATATTTTATGTCTACTGTAATATAATAAAACAAATTTTAACAAGATGAAATAAACATAAATATTAATACAAGTCCTAATATTCCTTTTAGAAAATTTAAAAATTTTTATGGGTACATAGTAGGTGTATATATTTCTGGGTTACGTGAGACGTTTTGATATAGGGATGTAATAATCACAGCATGGAAGATAAGGTGTCCATCCTCGCAACCATGTATTCTTTGTGTTACAAACAATTCGGTTATACTCTTTTTAGTTTTTCTTTTT
The DNA here is from genome assembly GCF_048565385.1 of Saimiri boliviensis. Taxonomy (NCBI): domain Eukaryota; kingdom Metazoa; phylum Chordata; class Mammalia; order Primates; family Cebidae; genus Saimiri; species Saimiri boliviensis. The sequence continues at coordinate 59,074,201 of NC_133454.1, forward strand.
TTTTTTTTGAGACAGAGTTTCACTCTTGTTACCCAGGCTGGAGTGCAATGGCGCAATTTCCACTCAGCACAACCTCCACCTCCTGGGTTCAAGCAATTCTCCTGCCTCAGCTTCCCAAGTAGCTGGGATTACAGGCACGCCACCATGTTCGGCTATTTTTTTTGTATATTTAGTAGAGACAGGGTTTCACTCTGTTGACCAGGATGGTCTCAATCTCTTGACCTCGTGATCCACCCGCCTCGGCCTCCCAAAGTGCTGGGATTATAGGCGTGAGCCACTGTGCCCAGCCTAGTTTTTAAAAATGTACGATGATTATTGGCTATAATCATCCTGTTGTGCTATCAAATACTAGATTGTATTCTTTTTATTTTTTGTGCCCAGTAATCATTCCCGCTTCCCCGCCCCCTCACTTCTGCACTACCCTTGCCAGCCTCGGGTAACTATCCTTCTACTCTCTATCTTCATGAGGTCAATTGTTTTGCTTTTTAGTTCCCACAAATAAGTGAGAACACGCAAAGTTTGTCTTTCTGTGCCTGACTTATTTCAGTTAACATTAGTAGTCTTTAGTTCCATCCATGTTGCTGCAAATGAGAGGACCTCATTCTTTTTATGGCTGAATAGTACTCCATTGTGTGTATGTATCACATTTTATTTATCCAGTCATCTGTTGATGGACATTTGGGTTGCTTCCAAATCTTTGCTATAGTAGGCCGGGCGCAGTGGCTCACACCTGTAATCCCGGCACTTTGGGAGGCTGAGACGGGTGGAACACTTGAGCTCAGGAGTTTGAGACCAGCCTGGCCAACATGGCGAAAACCTATCTCTACTAAAAATACAACAAATTAGCTTGTAGTCCCAACTACTTGGGAGACTGAGGCTGGAGAATTGCTTGAACCTGGGAGGCATAGGTTGCAGTGAGCATAGATTGTGCCAGTGCACTCCAGCCTGGGCAACAGAGTGAGACTCCATCTCAAAAAAATCAAACCAAACAAAAAACAAACAAATCTCGGTTATTGTAAACATTTCTGCAAATAAACATAGGAGCGCAGGTATCTCTTTGATATGCTGATTTCCTTTCTTTTAGATATATACCCAGCAGTGGGATTGCTGGTCTCTATTTTCGTTTTTAAGGAACTGCAAAACTGTTCTCCGTAGTGGTTGTACTAATTGACATCTCCACCAGCAGTATACAAGTGTTCACTTTTCTACACTTCCTATCCAGCATTTGTTGTTGCCTGTCTTTTGTTTATAAGCTATTTTAACTGGGGTGAGATGCTAGATCATTGTAGTTTTAATTTTCATTTCCCTGACGATCAGTGACGTTGAGTGCCTTTTCATATGTCTGTTTGCCAAATGTTGTCTCCCATTCTGTGGGCTGTCTTTTCACTTTGTTGTTTCCTTCACTGTGCAGAGGCTTTTTAACTTGATGTGATCCCATTTATCCATTTTTGCATTGGTTGCCTGTACTTTTTGTGGTATTATACAAGACATTTTTGCCCAGACCAATATCCTGGGGTTTCCCCAATGTTGTCTTGTAGTAGTTTCATAGTTCGAGGTCTTAGGTTTAAGTCTTTAATGCATTTTGATTTGATTTTTATGTAAGGTAAGAAATAGGGGTCAAATTTCATTCTTCTGCATATAGATATCCAGTTTTCTCAGCACCATTTATTGAAGAAGCTGTTCGTTCTCCAGTGATGTTCTTGGCATCTTTGTTGGAAATGAGCTCACTGTAGATATATAGTTTTATTTCTGGGTTCCCTATTGTGTTCCATTGGTCTATGTGTCTGTTCTTACGGTAGTATAACTCTGGTTTGTTTACCTAGCTCTGTAGTAGAATTTGAAGTCAGGTAATGTGATTTCTCCAGTTTTGTTCTTTTTGCTCAGGATAGCAGTGGCTATTCTGGGTCATTTGTGGTTCCAGGTGAATGTTAGGATTGTTTTTTCTATTTCTGTGAAGAATGTCATTGGTATTTTGGTAGGGGTTGCATTATATCTGTAGATTGCTTTGGTAGTATGGATTTAACAATATTGATTCTTCTAATCTATGAACATGGATTATCTTTCCATTTTTGTGGAAAAAAATGGATGAAACTGATGAAAGAAATTAATCCTCTTTAATTTCTTTTATCAGTGTTTTATAGTTTTCATCATAGAGATCTTTCACTTCTTTGGTTAATTCCTAGGCATTTAATTTTATTTGTGACTATTGTAAAAATGGGATTACTTTTTAAGTTTCTTTTTTGGATTATTCACTGTGGGCATATAGAAATGCTACTTAATTTTTTTTTTTTTTTTTTTTTTTTTTTTGAGATGGGGTCTCACTCTGTCACCCAGGCTAGAGTGCAGTGGTGCGATCCTGGCTCACTGCAACCTCTGCTTCCCGGGTTCAAGTGATTCTCCTGCCTCAACCTCCCTAGTAGCTGGGATTACAGGTGTGTGCCACTATGCCCAGCGAATGTCTGTATTTTTAGTAGAGATGGGGTTTCACCATGTTGCCCAGACTAGTTTCAAACTCATGACCTCAAGTGATCTGCCTGCCTCAGCCTCCCAAAGTGCTGGGATTATAAGTGTGAGCCACCGTGCCCAGACTTTATTTTATTTTATTTTAATTGAGACAGAGTCTCGCTCTGTTGCCCAAGCTGGAGTGCAGTGGCACAATCTCAGCTCACTGCAATCTCTGCCTCATGAGTTCAAGTAATTCTCATGCCTCAGCCTCCCGAGCAGCTGGGATTACAGACATGCACCACCATGCTCAGCTAATTTTTGTATTTTTAGTAGAGATGGGGTATTGCCATGTTGGCCAGGCTGGTCTTGAACTCCCGGCCTCATGTGATCCACCTGCCTCAGCCTCCCAAAGTACTGGGATTGCAGGTGTGAGCCACTGCACCTGGCCAGAAATGCTACTGACATTTGTATGTATGTTGATTTTGTATCCTACAACTTTTTACTGAATTTATCAGTTCTAATAGTTTTTTTTTTTTTTTTTTTTTTTTTTTTTTTTTTTTTGGAGTCTTTAGGTTTTCCAAATACAAGATCATATCTGCAAAGAAGCATAATTTTACTTCTTCCTTTCCAATTTGATGTCCTTTATTTCTGTCTCTCGTTCTAGCTAGTACTTCCAGTGCTGTGTTGAATAACAGTCATAAAAGTGAGCATCTTTGTCATGTTCCAGATCTTAGAGGAAGGGCTTTCTCTAAGTCAACTCCCATTCAGTATGATACTAGCTGTGGGTCTGTTTGTATATGGCTTTTATTATGTTGAGGAATATTCCTTCTGTATGCAATTTTTTGACGGTTTTTATCATGAAGCATTGTTGAATTTTATCAGATGCTTTTTCAGAATCAGTTGAAAGGATCATATGGGTTTTGTCCTTCATTCTGTTGATATGATGTATCACATTGATTTGTGTATGTTGACTGAACCATCCTTACATCCCTGGGATAAATCCCACTTGATCATGATGAATGATCTTTTTAATATATTGTTGAATTCAGTTTGCTGGCATTTTGTTGAGGGTTTTTACATCAGTATTTACCAGGCATATTGGCTAATGGTTTTCTTTTTTTGATGTGTCTTTGTCTGGTTTTGGTACCATTAATAGTGGGCTTATAGAATGAATTTGGAAGTATTCCCTCCTCCTTAATTTTTTGGAGTAGTTTGAGTAGGATTAGTATTAGTTCTAGAATTCAGCAGTGAAACCATCTGGTCCCAGCCTTCTCTTTACCAGGAGACTTTTTATTATGTCTTTGATCTCATTCATTACTTGTTATTGGTCTGTTCAAGTTTTGGATTTCTTCATGATCCAACCGTATGTTTATGTACTTAGGAATTTTTCCATTTCCTCTATTTCTCAATTTGTTGGCATACAGTTGCTTATAGTAGCCACTAATGATCCTTTGAGTATCGGTAGTATGATCCTTTACATCCCAGTGATGTCTGTTTTAACGTCTCTTTTTTCATCTCTGATTTTATTTATTTAGGTCTTCTTTCTTGTTTTCTTAGTTATTCTGGCTAAAAGTCTGTCAATTTTGTTTCACTTTTCAAAAAACCAACTTTTTGCTTCATTGCTTTTCTGTATTGTTTTCTTTGTTTTAATTTCATTTATTTCTGCTCTCATCTTTATTATTTCTTCTAATGTTGGATTTGGTTTGCTCTTGATATTTTAGCTCTTTAAAATGCATTCTTAGGTTATTTATTTGAATATTATTTTCCATGTAGACACTTTTAGCTATAAACTACCTTCTTACTACTGCTTTCTCTGTATCTCACAGATTTTGGTATTTTGTGTTTCTGTTATCATTTGTTTCAAGAAATTTTTCAATTTCCTTCCTAATTTTTTCATTGGTTCACTGATCATTCAGGAGCATATTGTTTAATTTCCATGTGTTTGTATATTTTCCAAAATTCCCATTATTGATTTCTAGTTTTATTCCATTGTGGTCAGAGAAAATGTTTGATATTATTTCAGTTTTTTAAATGTTTTAAGACTTGTTTTGTGACCTAACATATGATCTATTTTTGAGAATGATCCATGTGCTCAGGAGAAGAATGCATATTCTGCAGCTGTTGGATGAGATATTCTGTAAATACCTATTTGGTCTATTTGGTCTATAGTACATATTAAGTCCAATGTTTCTTTGATTTTTCTGTCTGGAAGATCTGTTTGATGCTGAAAGTGGGGTATTGAAGTCTCCAGCTATTATTATATTGAGGTCTGTCTCTCCCATTAGCTGTAATAATATTTGCTTTATATATCTGGGTGCTCTAGTGTTGGGTGCATATATATTTGCAATTCGTTATATCCTCTTGCCAAATTAACCCCTTTATCATTATATAATGACCTTCTTTGTTTCTTCTTGCAGTTTTTGTCTTGGAATCATTTTGTCTGGTACAAGTATGGCTAACTGCTCTTCTTTGGTTTCCTTTGGCATGTAGTATCTTTTTTCATCCTTTTATTTTCAGTCTATGTATATCTTTAGGTAAAAAGTGTTCCTTATAAGCTGCAGATTGTTCTGTCTTACTTTTCATCTGTTCAGTGACTCTGTATTTTTTGATTGAAGAGTTTAGTTCATTTACATTCAATGTTATTGTTGATACATAGAGACGTTAATTCTGCTTTTTAGCTTTTTGTTGTTCTTTATGTCTTATTATACTTTCTGTGTCATGAAAAAGTTGCCATTGGTATTATTTTTGTTAGGTTCATTGTTTAGTCTTTCTATGGAAGATAAGAATATGTTATACAACACAATTACAGTGTTATAATGTTCTGTGTACTATGGTGCGTGAGTTTTGTACCTTTATATGATTTCTTTTTGTTCATCAACATCCTTTTCTTTCAGATTAAAGAACTCCCTTTAGCATTTCTTGTAGGACAGGTCTGTTGTTGATGAAATCCCTCAGCTTTTGTTTGGGAAGGTCTTTATTTCTCCTTTATGTTTAAAGCTTATTTTCACCAGATGTACTATTCTAGGGTAAAAGTTTTTTTTTTTTTGTTTTGTTTTGTTTTTTTCCAGCACCTTTTCCTTGCCTGTCAGGTTTGCATTGAGAAGTTTGCTGCCAGATGTACTGGAGTTCAATTGTATGTTATTTGTTTCTTTTCTCTTGCTGCTTTTAGGATCCTTTTTTAAATCCTTGACCTTTGGGAATTTGATTGCTAAATGCCTAAGGTAGTCTTTCTTGGGTGAAATCTGCTCAGTGCTCTATAACCTTCTTGTACTTGAATATTGCTATCTTTCTATAGGTTTGAAAGGTTCTGATATCATCCCTTTGAACAAGCTTTCTACCCTCTTTCTTCAAGGCCAATAACTCTTAGATTTACCCTTTTGAGGCTATTTTCTAGATATTATAGGCATGTTTCATTGGTTTTTATTCTTTTGTCACCTCTAACTGTATTTTCCTATAGTCTGTCTTCCAGCTCACTAATTCTTTCTTCTGCTTGACCAGTTCTGCTCTTAAGAGACTCTGATGCATTCTTCAGCATGCTAATTGCATTTTCCATCTCTAGAATTTCTGCTTTATTCATTTTAATAATTTCAATATCTTTGTTAAATTTATCTGATAGAATTCTGAATTCCTTCTCTGTGTTATCTTAAATTTCTGAATTTCCTCAAAATAGCTATTTTGAATTCTCTGTCTGAAAGCCACATATCTCTGTTTCTCCAGGACTGGTCTCTGGTGCCTTATTTAGTTCATTTGATGAGGTCATGTTTTCCTGGATGTGGTGTTGACGCTTGTAGATGTTCTTTGGTGTCTGTGAATTGTAGAGCTAGGCATTTATTGTAGTCTTCATAGTCTTGGCTTGTTTGTGCTTGTTCTTTTTGTGAAGGCTTTTCTGGTATTCAAAGGCATTTGGCCCCCAAACCCAAAAATGTTGTGGTTCTTGTCCAATCATGGAGGTAACACTTTGGTGGTTTTGGATAAGATCAGGAAGAATTCTCTGGATTGCCATGCAGAGACCCTTGTTCTCTTCTCCCAAACGAATGTGGTCTCTCTCTCTCTGGTTAGCCTCCTGGAACTGGGAGGAGGGAAACAGAAGCATCCCTGTGACCACCACCACAGGGAACTGCACTGGTTCACACCTGAGGCCAGCACACTACTGAGTCTCACTCAAGGCCTGCTGTAACCACGACCTGGCTACCGTGTAAGTTCACCAAGATCCTGGGGCTCTACAATCAGCGGGTGGCAAAGCCAGCCAGGTTTTTGTCCCTCCCTTCAGGGCAGCGAGTCTCCACTAGGCCCCAGATGAGTCCAGAGATGTTGTCTGGGAGCTAGGGATTGACGTAAAAAAACCTTAGAAATTTACCTGATATACTACTCTTCTGAAGCTAAGCTGGCACTCAAACCACAAGAAAAAGCCCTTCCTACTCTTCCCTCCCCATTCCTAGACAGAGGAGCCTCTCCCTGTGGCTACCACCATCACAATGGCCCATGGGGGGTTTTGTCAGGCCACTGCTGATGTTCACTTAAAGTCTAAAGACTCTTCATTCAGCTTCTGTTGAATGCTGCCAGGTCTGGGACTTACCCTTTGAGGCAGTTGGCTCCCCTCTGGTCCAGAGCAAGTCCAGAAATGCCAACCAAGAGCCTTGACCTGGACCTGGGGACCCCAAGAGCCTGCTTGGTGTTCTACCTCACTATGGCCAAGCTGTAACCTTTCACCTTATGTGCTTAAGGTGAAAGACAGAGTGCCCTTTACTTTTCCCTCTGCTTTTCTCAAACCGAAGGAGCCTTTACCATAGCCACCACAGCTGGGTTCAATGCAAAGCCTCACAACTGCTGTGCTCTCCCTCTCCCAAGTGTACAGATTCTTCATGCTGCACATCCACTGCTGGAGGATAAGGGAGGGAAGGCACTGATGATTCAAGACTTTCTTTCCTGCCCTCTTCAATGTCTCTTTCAGTTATATGAAGTTAAAACCAGTTACTGTAATTGCTCACCCGACTTTGGTTCTTGTGATGGCCCTTTATGTGTATAGTTAATTTAAAATTTTTTGTTCCTGTAGGGTCAATGAATGGTGTAGGCTTCTATTCAGCCACCTTGCTATGCCCTAATATTATCTTTCTCCATGGCCATGGGTAAGTGTTCATGTCTCCTTGTTTATGAGTGTCCCACTGGTTAGACCATGGTTCTGAAGCAGTGGTCCTCAGCCTTTTAATGTGGTTCAGAGTCACAAGCAAAGGTTATTTAATATGCAAATTCCTGAGCCTTACTCTTAAATTCTGAGTCCTGTAGACTGGGAAAGGCCTAGGAATTTGCACAATTAACATATATCCCAGGTGATTTTGATGTAGGTGGTCTTGGACCATGCTTTGAGAAACATGCTCTTTCTCCAAAAGCATTGCCGATAAAGAAAATATAAATAAAAATGAAAACTAAAGAGAAACATGCTCCGACCCCTGAAACCTCCTGTGATCCTACTCTAGCTAATATCCGGCATACAATTTAATAGGACTGGGACATGGAAGGGCCTTTTGCCACCTAGCCTGGTTGGTATGGTTTGATTGTGACCCCGAAATTTATGTGTTGGAAACTTGATCCCCATTGGAACAGTATTAAAAGACAAGGCCTCTGGGAGGTAATTAGGATGAGATTAGGTCATCAGGGTGGAGCCCCCACAATGGAGCTGGCAGCTTTAAAAGAAGAGGGAGAGAGACATGCCTTTTCCCTCTTGCAATGTGATACCCTCTGCATGTCGTAACACAGGAGAAACACCCTCACCAGATGCAGCTCCTTAATCTTGAACTTCGCAACCTCCAGAACTATAAGAAATACATTTCTTTTCTTTATAAATTAACCAGTCTGTAGTATTCTGTTATAGCAACAGAAAAAGGACCAAAACACCTGGGGACACAACTTCTGTGTCCCTTACCTGTCTTCTGTATGGTTCGAGAATCACCATTGAGTAGCAAGGGGAAAGGTGGGTGGAGGGGTATGTAATTAAGTTAATCATTCCATCTTATCTGTCACCAACTTTCCAGGTTACTCAGTGCTTCCTTTCTTATGTGAGCACTTAAATGCTGGCTCTCTTCCTTTTTCTTTGCCATTTCTCCTTGGTCTGAAGGTGAAGCTCTTCCACTGAGATGAGGAGAAAGGCATTTTGACCCTGATTCAATGGTGGTGGGTGGGGAGATGGGCTGTGGGAGTGGAGGTTGTTTGAGTGCACTCCCCGCTTCCCCACACAAAAGCTCCTTTGTGTCTTCTTTATGTGAGCATGATGGGTGAGTTAGTCAGTTGAATTTAGAGTTGAATTTTTGAAACTCTTTGTTTAGTTGACTTTTGAAACTCCGCTACACACTTGCTGTGGGATCCACAAGGGGAGCAATTTCTCCCACTCATCTTTTTTCCCTCTAGAAGTGAAACAGATCTATTGTCTGTGTTTCCCTTTCTCTGGGCATCTTAAATGATGAATAGGTTCAACTGGCTGAGAATTGTCCTTGTAAATAAGGATATTTTGACCAGACACGGTGGCTCACACCTGTAATCCCAGCACTTTGGGAGGCCACAGCCGGCAGCTCACTTGAGGTCAGGAGTTTGAGACCAGCCTGGCCAACATGGCGAAACTCTGTCTCTACTAAAAACACAAAAATTGCCAGGTGTGGTGGTGCATGCCTATAATCCCAGCTACTTGGAAGGCTGAGGCAGGAGAACTGCTTGAACCCAGGAGGCAGAGGCTGCAGTGAGACGACATTGTGCCATTGCACTCCAGCCTTAGGTGGCAGAGCAAGACTCCATCTCAAAAAAAAAAAAAAAAAAAAAAAAAGACCTACAGATGTGGTCTTTAAGCAGGGACTCGAGAGGTCAAATGCTCTCCTAAACCATAAATTTCTTCTTCAGTACCTATATCAAATGGCTATATGCTTGTCTGTGATTCATGTCTATGATGGGGAATTTGCTGAAATTAATAGGCGTCTTTTTAAGTGAAAAAATGGATAATTATAGGGAGCTTTCACCAATCTACAGATGTGACCAGTAAATCCAAGACAATGCAGACTCTTTGTGTACTTTGTTTGTGAAAGAGTGATATTTATGTTCTGGGTAATAATGGCATTATTATTATTAATAATGAAAATAGATACTTTTTTTTTTTAAAGACAGAGTCTCTTCTGTCACTCAGGCTGGAGTGCAGTGCACGATCTCGGCTGATTGCAACCTCCATCTCCTGGGTTCAAGTGATTGTCCTGCCTCAGCCTCCCGAGTAGCTGGGCCTACAGGCATATGCCACCATTTCTAGCTAATTGTCATGTTTTTGGTAGAGACAGGGTTTCGCCATGTAGGCTAGGTTGATCTCAAACTCCTGGCCTCAAGTGATCCATCCACCTTGGCCTCCCACAGTGCTGGGATTACAGTTGTGAGCCACTATGCCTGGCAATAGATGCTAGTTTGAGGGCATATTATGTGTTCAACATTGTGCTTTTCTTGTGCTATCTTATTTAACCATTATAGTAAGTCTAAAGGGAAATTATACTCATCTTCTACTGTCAAAGTTTGTTACTAGCATGGGTTCAACTCCAGAGCTCAAGTTCTTTTTTGTTTGTTTCTTTTTAATTTTTTGAAATAGAGTCTTGCTTTCTCTCCCAGACTGGAGTACATACAGTGGCGTGATCTTGGCTCACTGCAACCTCCACCTCCTGGGTTCAAGCGGTTCTCATGCCTCAACCTGCTGAGTGCCTGGGACCACAGGTGTGTGCTACCATGCCTGGATTTTTTTTTATTTTTAGTAGAGATGGGGTCTCACCATGTTGGCCAGCTGGTCTTGAACTCCTGGCCTCAAGTGATCTGCCCACCTGGGCCTCCCAAAGTACTGGGATTACAGCGAGAGCCACTGTGCCGGCCTAGAGCTCAAGTTCTTACTTGCAATACTCTTACTTCTCTAGCAAAGAAACATGACTATCAAGGCACTTGGGACCCTGTGCAGAACCTGCTTTTTCTTAAATCTGATGGATCTTTTTTTTCTAACTTGCTGGAATTGGAGCTCCAGAGGTGGAGGTGTGTGAGCAAGTCTATTAATGGTCATCGCTAGGCGAGCTCCAAAAACGGGCAGAACAAGAAAATCAATTGACCAGGAGAGAACAGAGACTCCAGTGATTCTGAATGATCTAGTTAAAGGTGCCTTATGGCTGAATAGGTTTTTCTTTTAATTATCTTTTTTGAGTATGTTTCCTGTGTCTTACTGATTTTGAGAAGTACCTTAAAATTTTAACTAGCGAGTTAAATGGAAGAAAGTTCCAGCATATCTCTTGTCTGACAACATCTTTCTGATGCTTTCTTTCCATTTCACTATCATGCCTATGCAGCGAAGCAGAGCTAGTGTTAGTCTTACCTCTCCACAGGTGTCAAATGAAGCCCCACAGGTATTTGCAGGAGCTGCAAAAGTCCTTTACCTTTCTTCTCTTTCTCCACTCAGCTCACCAGCATTCCCGGTGAACCATTCTTCTCCAACAGGAGTCCCTGAGGACTGCCAGGGATCTGTGAGCACAGTCTGTTTGCCACCTTATCCTGTTTTCCTCTTGGCTTCAGCATGAGTTCCTAGAGAGTCTCCCAGTGGCCTGTGTGCAGTGATGTCCAGCCATTCGGATAATCCTTCCTTCTTCCATCCTAACTCATATTTCATCACTGGTCTCCCCAGTCTAAAAGAGGGTGTTTTGATAGAATGATGCAAACATGCGGGTTCCATTTATAATGTACCATATAAAAAAGTCAGGCGATATTATTGGACTCTGCCCCGTCTCCCTTCCCTGCTGACCCCTTGCTCAGTTAATCCTGTGGCTTCCCTTATACAAATGCTCCTAAACGGGAATTACTTCCTGGTAAACCCATCATAAATCGAAAATACTGTGGATTGAAAATGCACTTAATAGACCAGGTATGGTGGTTCATGTCTGTAATCCCAACACTTTGGGAAGCCAGGGCAGGTGGATTGCCTGAGGTCAGAAGTTCAAGAGTACCCTGGGCAACATGGTAAAACTCCGTCTCTACTAAAAATACAAAAATTAGCCAGGTGTGGTGGTGTGCACTTGTAATCCCAGCTACTCAGAAGGCTGAGGCATGAGAATCACTTGATTTTCCCTTAGCTGATAGCAATTCTTGAGACCTCCCAACCCCAACAAGCAATAGAAACATGAGTGACATTACTTCAACCTCAGCCTCTAGAACTGGACAGAACAGAACCTCCTATAACCTGGGAGGTAGAGGTTGCAGTGAGCTGAGATGGCGCCATTGCACTGCAGCCTGGGCAGCAGAGCGAGATTGTCTCAAAAAAAAAGGAAAAATAAAAAAGAAAATACATTTAATATACCTAATCTACTGAATGTCATAGCTTAGCCTGGCCTATCTTAAACATACAACACTTACATTTTCCTATAGTTGGGCAAAATCATCTGGCAGTACAGTTCACTGTGGAGTATCAGTTGTTTACTCTCGTGATCCTGTCTGTGGCTGACTGGGAGCTGTGGCTTTCTGCCACTTCCCATCATCGTGAGAGAGTATTGCAAAGCATATCACTAAATTGAGACGAGGTCAAAATTCAAAATGCAAAGGATGACCCATCAGAAGACAGGGATTATTGTACTGTCACTCCAAACCCTTGTGTGACAAGCTCCGAAGTCCTCTGCAGCCTGGTGAAAGGGCGTTTGTGAACACTGGTACAGGCATTGGAGCAAGCTCCCAGGGCCGGGCGTGGTAGCCTTATGGAGTCATGATCCTTTCCATTTCTGAAGCACTTGTACAACTTTGTCATCTGAAAGCACAGTGCAAGGGACCAGCTGCTGACTGGAGGTGGTGTGATTGTGTCTGGAGACAGTAGGTAAGGGAAGGAGTTGCATAACCAGACCACAGCTAGCTTTGCATTGGCACCAAGTGCAGATGGCTTGGAGGACTGAGGGAACACATGGAGTCCCCATTGTTCCCAACCCCCCACCCAAACCCCTAGGATAGTAATTATAAGACAAGATTATTTTAGTTACCGTTGATCGAATGTGCCTATTCTGTGTCAGTTACTGTGTTTTCATTTAAATTTTGCCAGTTTTTAGTTACTGTGTTTTCACTTAAATCTTACCATTTTTCTATGAAATAGTATTATTCTGATCTCCATTTAATAGATAAGAAAACTGAAGCTTAGAGAGGTTTCGTAACTCATAAAATATCACGCAGCTATTAAATAATGTGCTAGAGTTTGAACTGCGAAGTCTGACTCTAGATTTCAGCCACTGCACTGCACTGTCCTGTCCAGTTCTAGAGGCTGAGGTAATGTCACTCACGTTTCTGTCACTTGTTAAGGAGTCTCAGGAATTGCTAGCAGCTCAGGGAGGTGGGTGTCCTTTGACCTGTCTTGTTTTTCCCTGAGGAATTCAGGCATAGAACAGCACGGGTACCAGCCAAGGCCCTCATTCTTGCACGAGGTGTGAGCTCCCCTAAGCAAGCTGATGGCTAAGCAGGCTGATGCCTCCCGCTTTGTCCAGCCCACAAGGACTTGTATTCAGGCAGGCTTTTCTCTCTACTCTCGATGTCACCCTCGCTCCGAAGGCTTAGCTATTTCCTTTTCTGCTAGAAGCTGATATTTAATTCTCACCACCTGTGTTCCTCCTGCCTTATCTTGACTGCTTCAGAAACTTCCACCTCAAGCCCTCATACAACAGCCTGACTTCTCCAGAGAGCAGTGCAGCTCGGCCAGACCAATTCCAACTTGACCTTTGCAGTAGTGACTCCCATCGTGCTAGTTTCTCTTGTGCCAGTCAGCTTCTCTTCATCAACAGTTCCTCTCTCAGTTTCACCTCTTTCCTCCCACTTCCAACCAGATTAATTTCTCTGATTTTCTTTTTTGAGACAAGATCTCGCTCTGTTGCCCAGGCTGGAGTGCCGTCGTGCAATCCTGGCTCACTGCAACCTCCACCTACCAGGTTCAAGTGATTCTTGTGCCTCAGCCTCCAGAGTACCACGGATCATAGGCAGGCACCACTAAGCACGGCTAATTTTTGTATTTTTAGTAGAGATGGAGTTTCTCCATGTTGGCCAGTCTGATCTCAAGTGCCTGGTCTGAAGTGATCCACCCACCTCCCCTCCCAAAGTGCTTAAATTACAGATTTGAGCCATCCCGCCCGACCAGTTTCTCTGATTTTCTTTATGACTTTTGTTTATTTCCATGTAGACTCTTACTGTTTTTGATGACATTTTTCTACGCCTCTCCCAAAAGCCTCTCTTAATGTTGGATCTGTTCAACAAGGGTCTCCTGTTGTATTTCCTTATTCCTCTTTTTTGTTGTTGTTGTTCTTTTTCTTATTTTAGTGACTGTCTCACCTCTTTGTTTCAACATCTTTAAAAAATATTTTAAAAACTTTTTTTTTTTTTTTTTTTTTTTTTTTTAGAGATGGGAGTCTCTCACTCTGTTGTCCAGGCTGGTCTTGAACTCCTGGCCTCAAGTGATTCTTCCCCCTCAGCCTTCCCAAGTACTGGGATTACGGACATGAGCCACCATGCCGAGCTTGTTTTGATGTCTTTGTTCACCTAAAACAGCAGGTGGGTTTGACTGCTGTCCACTCTGTCTCTACCATCATCAATTCTGTGGGGGACATAAAATTTCCTGCTCTAGGGTAAGAGGTCACATGGATTAGGGGAAGACAGGTGGCAAACCACTGAATGAAAAACAAACACCTAAATCTTAGGTAATATTTACTATGTTCCAGACACAACTCTAATCCCTTTACATATGTTGTCTTGTTAATCTTTGTAACAGCCTGTAACTTGAGTAATATTATTATCCCTGTCTTATAGATGAGGAAATGGGGGCACACAGGGCTAAGTAACTTGCTGAAGATTCACAGATGGTGGGTGAGTGGTCGAGTCAGAATCCAAGCAGAAACTGTTCCTCATGCTCAGCTGCCTCTAAAAGTTGATGGTTAACAAGCAGAAAAAAAGGCACTGAAGCAGATACACATCCTCATGGGAACACAAACACACTGCCCTCTTTCTCTTTCACTCTCTCTCTTTTTCTTCCTTCCTCTTTTTTTCTCTCCCTCTCTTCCCTTCTTCAGGGAACCTGTCATCTTCGTATACCGACAGCATCTACATCTAGTGACCTCTCAAGGTCTTTCTTATTTCAAGTCCCCTGTAGTTCTATGAATCTCTTTCTGTTTCATCACCATCTTTTCAGTTTACAGTCAGCATCCAGACTCTGGAGAGAAGGGATTTCACCTCTTTTGCAAAAGCATCTGATTTATATTTGTAGGCTTAGGACAAACAGAGAGATCAAGCCGCACACTCGATAAGCAATGCAAACATGGCCGCGGCACTGCCCGTCACTCAAAACTACATATCCCAGAGTGCAGTGGGGGAGGTTGATGTGACCAGGGTTTGCCTCACTCGGTTTCCTTGCAGCCCCACCTCCCAAGAGGCAGCTGCCATGGAGGCTGTTCCTAAAGAAGCAGGTGCAGTGCCCAGCCTCGGAGCTGTCCTCGGAACACAGCACTGTGCTTCCCACAGCCCCTTCGCCCACATCCCTATCAAAACTCACTCCAGTCTCTTTTCAAAAGCATCTGTTTTTTTCTCTCTCTCTTTTTAACTTGATATGTAAGTACAGTGATTAAGGAGTTAGAAAGTAATATCCAGGGTAAAGTAATTAGTAGAAATAATTGCCCTAGAGAGAGAATGATATGAAGAGGCATTTATTTCTGTATTTTGTTAAATATTAGGGAAAATGAAATGAGCTTAAGTTGCAGAAGTTGGAGCTTCTGATCTCTAGTTCAAAAAGCAAAAAGCAACTACATAGAATAGAGAAATTATTTATGTTATGAAGAATTATTTAGATCAAGTCCTTTCTGGTTACTAGCAGCAGAGGTAGGGATTCGATTGGTTTTATTTAGACAACCTTCATTAGTACACCTCCCCCTCTTCCCCATCCTGTTTTCTCTTTCATTCTCTTTATTCCTGGCGTTTTCTTTGCTCTGGGACATATTCCTTCTCCCCACTCTCATTAAAGCCTAGTTCTCCCCTGCCTCCTGCCCGGCCTCAATGTCTAGGTTGTCTACTCTGCAGTTAACAGCACTCTCCCTGCTGCTTTGAGTTTAGACATGTGATTTGCTATGTAATATGCATACGGTGCTTCTGACGCCTGGTGCACATGTTCACCATTCAGGGCTGTGTCACAGTTCTTTAAAAACTGAGTGGATAAATGTTTTTGGTTGTTTGGGAGGCTGGGTGGACCCCCATTAACATGGGTCTGATTTCTGTGTGATTTTGATGAAATATCCTTCTCCATGTATACTAGCCTTCTGCTCTCCATGTGTTTGTACATTTGACTGTCAGCCCAGGAACAGAGAGGATGGCAAGCCACGGCAAGAGCCAGAAGAAACGTTAGAGGCCTCTGAGCAGAAAAGATGACCTGTAGATTGGCATGGCCCCCACACCTTTGGTTTTTGGTTGGTGTATGATTGATTACCTCTACTGCAATGCTGGCAAAGCCTCATGGCTTTTCAGGTTTATTGCATTCAAGACCATAGTCTAGGGCATATGGAAACCAGAAAATAGGTTAAAGAAAACCATCTATTGGCCGAAATTCCACTACTCTCATCCTCAACCTTTTTAATTCGAGTAGGATGGAATATGAATGGGAGAAGTGTTGAATTCTGTTTATGATGGCTAGAAAAAAAATGTGCCTCTAACAGGATGTGTGTCTGTGACAGGATATATATCCTTCCCTCTCACCTCAATTTAAATCAGAGTAGTTGAATTAAAATAAGGTGAATATAAGTGAATTCATTTAGATACATACTTTTTATCTAAAAGCAATTTTTCCTGTACACAGCAGATTTGTTTAAATGTATATACCAACTTCTGAATAGTCCCAATATTGGTTTCTAAATGTTTAACAATGCATTTTTTATAATCTGCCATTTTCAATTAAAAAAAAAGACCTCAAAGGGAAGTATCAATTTTTTTATATTCTCTACTAAAATATAGTAATGGGGAGAAGGGCATGGGTGCAGATCGAGGAGGAAAAAGTGAAGAGTTAGGAAATTTGTTATTACAATGTTTAGTGGAAAGGAAAGGACTTAGTAAATACGGGGTTGAGTCTCAGTTCTGCTCTGCTGCCTGTGTGACCTTGGACAAGTTGCTTAAAGTCTCTGAATCTCAGTTTAGTTACCTTTAAAATGGGGAAAAGAGTCTTGACCTCACAGGGTTCTGAGTATCGAAGGAGGTGACGAATTTGGAAACAATTCTAGTCTGTTTTCTGCTGCTATAGCAGAACACCCAAGCTGAGTAATTGATAAAGAACTGAAATTTATTTGGCTCATGGTTCAGGAGGCTGGGGAGTCCAAAAGTGTAATCCCAGCAGCTAGAGAAGGCCTTGTGCCGAGTTACCTCGTGGCAGAAGGGCAAAAGAGTGGCTTAGACAGGAAGAAAATTGGTTGATCTCATCCTTTTTTAAGGAGCCCACTCTTATGATAACCAACTTACTCTCAGGATAACTGCATCAAACCATTCATGAGGGCGACTCTCGTGACCTAATTACCTGTTAAAGGTTCCACCTCTTAAAACTATACTGCCACAATGGCCATTAAATTTCAACATGATTTTTGGAAGAGACATTCAAACTATAAGAGAAATGCATTGTAAATTATGGAGCACTGTACACATGAGAGTTGTCACAATTATTGTTCCTGTAGTTAAGCCAGATCTGTGATTACTGTTGTCAGTGTCACCAATTTTTTGGAAAACTTTTCTAGTCTGTATTGATCTACCTGATTGAGTTGTTTGGTCATAAAATCAGACTTGAATAGCCGGGCGCGGTGGCTCAAGCCTGTAATCCCAGCACTTTGGGAGGCCGAGGCGGGTGGATCACGAGGTCGAGAGATCGAGACCATCCTGGTCAACATGGTGAAACCCCGTCTCTACTAAAAATACAAAAATTAGCTGGGCATGGTGGCGCGTGCCTGTAATCCCAGCTACTCAGGAGGCTGAGGCAGGAGAATTGCTTGAACCCAGGGGGCGGAGGTTGCGGTGAGCCGAGATCGTGCCATTGCACTCCAGCCTGGGTAACAAGAGCGAAACCCCGTCTCAAAAAAAAAAAAAAAAAAAAAAAAAAATCAGACTTGAATAGAAGCAAGGTAATAATTGATCGCAAAATCATTGCCTTATTTTATTTATTTATTTATTTATTTTTCTATTATTTATTTATTTATTTTAGGCAGAGTTTTGCTCTTGTTGCCCAGGATGGAGTGCAATGGCACGGTCTTGGCTCCCTGCAACCTCTGCCTCCCGGGTTCAAGCCATTCTCTTGCCTCTGCCTCACAAGTAGCTAGAACTACATACTTGCGTCACCAAGCCTGGCTAATTTTGTATTTTTAGTAGAGACGGGATTTCACCGTGTTGGCCCAACTGGTCTTGAACACCTGACCTCAGGTGATCCACCTACTTTGGATTCCAAAGTGCTGGGATTACAGATGTAAGGCAGTGTAAGGCGCCATGCCTGGCCATGCTTTCTTTTTTATTTTGTTTTACTCTATCTAACACTTGCTTTGTTGGTTTTTTCCTGTGGTCTGGGGGCTGGATTGGGAGTAGATTTGAGGGAGGAAAGGAAAGAGGAAATAAGGGGGGATCATTTTTATCTCAGGATCTCACCATTTCTGAGGGTAAAGTCTACATGGAAATGAGCATCGGGAGACTGATGTTCTTGTTTTTACCCTTTGGCCTTTTATCTGGGCCTTAGTTTCCTCATCTGTAAAATGGGAGCTGAAACTGTTAGGTCCCATTCACTTGTAGCATTTTTTTTTTTTTTGATTGAAGGTCTTGCTCTGTTGCCCAGGCTGGAGTGTAGTGGCACCGTCTTGGTTCACTGCAACCTCCACCTCTGGGGTTCAAGCAATTCTTCTTCTGCCTTAGCCTCCTGGATAACTGGGAGGATTACAGGCACCCGCCACTACACCCGGCTAATTTTTTGTATTTTTAGTAGAGATGGGGTTTCACCATGTTGGTCAGGCAGGTCTCCAACTCCTGACCTGGTGATCCACCTGCCTTGGCCTCCCAAAGTGCCAAGGCAGGCGGATTACAGGCGTGAGCCACTGTACCTGGCCCACTTGTAGCCTTTTGTAGATGTGAGATCACAAGCATGAAAGAACCCATATCCTTAGCAGAAGACAGATTAGCATGTTTCAGGGGCTGCTATAGGGGAGCCGATGGGGGAAAATGACAGGAGGAAGGTACCTGGAGATGCCTCAGGACATGGGTGTTTTTCCATAGAGTATTCTTTCTGATTGGGGGAAATATCTTTCAAGATTTGGATGGGCTTATTTTCCTGTTTTGTCAAGAAGATCATGGTTCCCCAGAGTGTACACTTTGTTTCCTTGCCAGTTTCTAGGAGCCTTGCTCTGTTGCGTGGATGCCAGCTCTGGCACTGCAAACACACACAGTCAGTATATGTACTGTGTTTTAAATAGAATCCTTGCACTGTCTTGGCAGTGTGAGCAGCCTGTTACCATCTTCCCTATAGGGCTGGGGTACTCTGATCCCCTTCCCCTGGGTGCCCCTGATAGACTCAGCTTATCCCAGGTTGCCCAAGTAAAGTGGGCCAGAGAGGAAGCTGTAGTCACTGCAAATGAGCGGTCTGTCCCTGTTGGGCAGGAAACCTAGAGTGATGAATGGGGCTGGATGAAGTCATCCTGCTCCTCCAATCAGGCTGCTCGGAGAGAGCCAGGGGCCTCTGCAGATCCAGGCAGGCTGCCGGCTGCTCTCATGTACCTTTAGACAGAGGCTCTGAGTCTCTGGGAGTGGAGTGGGGGTTTGTGAACCGCCCGCTCCTGGCTCCTGTGTAGGCCTCAGTCAGTCTGAATGTTATTGCAAGGTGAGTGGCTTCACCGGGCGAATTTCTCTCCTTTTGCATTCTCCACCTTGCTGTGCCAGGCTCCGGCTTTGTGGCTCCGGCGCTTCCTCACACAGCACCTTTCTGCTTCCAGCCGAGTGCCTGCACCTTCTTGAGGTTCTCACACCTGCCTGTTCCCCACCAACCGCTGACCTTCTTCCTTCCTGCTCCCCTCAGCTCTTGCTCATTACCTGCCAGCTGGCCTCTTCCCACATGCCCTCCTCATCCTGACCTGTGGGTACCAGTTGGCGGGGTGATGGGAGGGCAGGCCTCCATCTTGTGACCTCTCCCTCTCACAGCGGGAGACTGGGGAGACCCACACTTCGCTCCTGGGAAGAAGTACCAGGCCAGGGGAGATGCCCCTGACTCAGCCTCCTGGGCGTCTGTGGAGACAGGAGACAGGAGACAGGGCCCCCCTACTTGCTGGGGACCTCCAGACTCTGACTCTTACCCGGAAACTGAGGAAGTCCCAGGGGGCCAGAGTGTAGAAATAGATGTCTTATTTTCCTCAGCCTTCCAGAGGGGTGGTTTGTTCTCCCTGGGTGGACGTTTGTGACTCTGCCTTTTCTCTCTGGATGGTGCCGCTGCTCCTTAGGCCAAGCAGAGATCATGGAGCCGGCTGACATGGCGACAGCAAAGGTAGGATGGAAATGCTGCCGGCCGCACTGTGCGTAAGTGGCTTCGCTTGGCGAGTTCTGCCTTTGGTTCACTTTTCTCTCTCCTCCTCTCCCTCAGCCCGCCACTCCTGAGCATCCAGGGGCTGTGTCAGAGTGGAGGGAAATGTTGTGAGCACCAAGACCTCAGGAGAGGCGAGGAGGTGGCAGGTCCTACAAAGCACACGCCCCACCTTGGTGTGCTTGGAAGTCGGAGTGGGTGGATGAGGGGTGCAGGGTGGGGGGTGGAGGTATCTGTAGCTTTCATCTGCACTCACTTATATGTCTTTTTCTTTAGCCTTGCCCTGTTTTTCGTTTCTCTTTATCCTGTCTCTTTTTCAGTTACGCCTCTTTTACTCTCACTCTCCATCTTCTTCCTCTGTTTCTTCTCTGCCCTTCGATCCATTTGTGCAACCTCCACACTTTTTTTTTTTTTTTTTAATCTTCTGCCTGCTTCTCTTTTCCTTCTCCCTGTTGTATAAGGAATGGGTGGGGTTGGTGCGGGCTGGACAATCTTAAAAGCAGAGACTGCCTCTCATCCTGCAGCAGACGTTGGCCTTGGGATTGGAGAGGAGTTTGTATGTGAGTGGCAGATGCTGCTGCTGTCCCCGCCCACTGCTCGCCGGATGCCCCAATGGCAGTGTGGGCCCGGGCACCTCCGAGGAATGGGGGCCTGGGTACTGCGCCGCTCGAACCCTGTGGATACGCTAGAGGGCGTTCCTGAGATAGCTTTCAAATCTCTCCTGGCTCCTGCTTGCCATCTGAAATTTGCTTTTCTGTCTCTTTTTCCAAACAAGGAGTTAGAGCCATTGGGAGTGGATGGGGGCATCTAAGGAGGCTGAGTCTGTGCAGCCCCAACCCCAGCTCCAGGGTGCAGGGAGAGATATGTAGTCCTTCCAGAATATCTCAGCCCTTCATTTGGGAGCCTTGCTTTTTAGCCAGATGGCAGGGTCTCCTTTCTCTCAGAGATGGAAGACTGGACAAGGCTCAGACTTCTGGAGCAGGTTGGGTACCCCGTGTTGTGTGTGGAAGAGAGAATGAGAGGGGAGGCCCAAGTGGCAAGTTTGCTGCCAGCATGAACCGGCAGGAATGTGTTACAGTGGCTAGGGCATGTCTCTGGGAATCATAGAACTTGGTTTTCTGCTCCTCCCAGCCCTACAGGCTGTGTGATCAGCTCCAAGTCACTTAACTTCTCTGGACTTTCATCTCCTGGTCTGCACAAAGGTGAAAATTACACACATCTGTTGTTTTAATCGTTTAGCTCTGTCAAATACTCCAAATACTCAGGTTTCTTAGAAAGGAGCCAGAGAGAGCAAACTAAATGAGAACAGGTCTCCCTGGACCCATTCCCTCCTCTGTCTCCCCTTCCTCTCTCTTTTCCTTTCTTCCACAAACATCCAGAGAGCCCCTTTAAACATGGGATGGTGCAAGGTGCTTGTACTCCCTTGGCAGTGTGCAGTGGCAGCCATGAAAGCAGGCATCTGCAACTGGGTTTGGATCCAAAACAGTCTGCTGCAAGCAGTTTGCTATCTGGTGGGAATGCTGCTGTCTGTCTTCACCAGGGTCTTGCAAATCCTCTAGTGTACTAGCTCTTGAAGTTGTAGGTGGTTTGTTATCAACTGGATAGCTCTCAGGGGATAGTGACGGCAAGTGCTCTGGAAAAGGTGTGGTCTGGGGATATTGGGGATTTAGTCTGTGGTTAGTTTGGAAAGGTCTGTTTAGTTTGTATTTGCATGTAGAGGCAGAAACAGCCTAATTTTACTTAGTCCAGATTGCACATGATCTAAGCAGGTATAGAATCAGATGTTAGATATGGATCATTCCTGAACTTAGCACTTACTTTCAGGACCTTGACCAAGAGAGACTCTGATGGCTAACAGGAGCTCCCTTCATTGGTAGGCAGAATTTCGTCTCTCTGTACATTCTTCTGGGAAGAGTATCCACGGCTTCCATCAGCACCCCAGAAAGTTTATTACTCGAAAGAGTTTAAGAACTTTTAACTGATCAAGATGCTCCCATAAAGAGCCTATTTGCGTAGCCTAGGTACAAAGCCCAGGTACAAAAGGAAATTACATATTAGGCCAATGTCCCGGAATCTCTGATAATGCATAAAAGCAGTTTACAAGTAATTTACATACAATTTGACTATCACTTTTTTAATGTCTAAGCACATGAAAATGCAGCCCCTTCTGTCAGGCTTTCCCCTTTTATTTCTGAGATATGATTCCCAGAATTTCCTCTAGCCGCAATGTACTGGGTGAAATTACCCTGGAATGAAATGGCTTTTGGTGAGGTGTGGTCAGTCTTGATGACGACATTCCCTGTTAGACTCTGTTCAGTTCCTGTAGTAGAGATTTTAGAGGTGTGACTTCACTTTCTGGAGTCTGGATTTGGAGGTTCTATTACTTTACTGCATTGTCACAGTCTTACTCTTTTTTTTTTTTTTTCCAGGTTGCCCTTCAGACTAGGGCCATCTGATAGCCTGACCTTACTGTGTTAAGATATGTAGATGATGAATTGTGTCCTGAGAGTTTTTTTCCTTTCTCTCTCTCTCTTCTTTCTCTTTCTTTTTCTCTTTTCTTCCTTCCTCCCTCCCTCCTTCCTTCCTTCTGTCCTTCCTTCCTTCACTCCTCCCTCCCTCCCTCTCCTTTTCTTTTTCTTTTTCTTTCTCTTTCCTTCCTTCCTCCCTCCCTCCCTTTCCTCCCTCCTCCCTCCTTCTCCTTTTCTTTTTCTTTCTTTTTCTTTCTTCTTCTTTCTTTCTTTTCTTTTTCCCCACCCCTCTCTCTCTCTTTCTTTTCTCCTCCCTCCCTCCCTCCATCTCTTTCTTGCTTGCTTGCTTGCTTGCTTGCTTTTTCTCCTGCCTCCCTCCCTCTCTCCCTCCCTCTCTCTTTCTCTCTTCCCTCCCTCCCTCCCTTCCTTTCTTCCTTCTTCCTTTCTTTTCTTTCTTTTTCTCCTTCCTTCCTTCCTTCCCTCCGTCCCTCCTTTCTTTCTTTCTTTCACAGAGTCTCTGTTGCTCAGGCTGGAGTGCAGTGGTGCCATCACAGCTCATTGTAGCCTCAACTTCCTGGGCTCAAGTGATCCTCTTTCCTCAGCCTCCTGAGTAGCTGGGACTACAGATGCATACCACCACACCTGGCTAATTTTTTGTTTTTTGTAGAAATGGAGTCACTATGTTGCCCAGGCTGGTCTTGAACTCCAGGGCTCAGGCAATCCTCCCACCTCGGTCTCCCAAAGTGCTGGGATTACAGGCTTGAGCCACTGTGCTTGGCAAGAGTTTCTATCTTAACTTTGAAAAAAGAGGTTGGGAAGCATTTATTAACCCATTCATTCACCAGATGTTTATTAAATGCTGACTACATGCCAGTGGGGAGAGTTCAGTGTGGAGATTTTAGGGATGGGTAGCTCACAGTCACTGTGAAGAGATGTTCATGGGTCCTCGGGAGACAGACAAGTAAACAAATTATGGCAGCACAGGTAACAAGGTTCAAAATCAGGGAAGCAAGAAGAATTACTTGACTGGGCAGTTCATGAAGGGCTTTATAAAGAAAGTTACATTTGATCTGAGACCTGAAGCGTGGATGGGAATTTATCAGGTGGACAAGAGAGGAGAGATGATGTAGCTGTGATTTGGAGTTGGACATATCTGGGTTCAAATGCTGACTCTGTTACTTTCTGGCTCTGTGAACTTGAGTGAGTTATCTTGGCCTTTCCTGGTCTCAGTTTCCTCATTTGTAACATGAAGTTACCATTGATACTCCAGGATTGTCATGAGGATTAAATTTAGTGGCTTAGGATTAATGCCTGGCACACTGCAGATATCACGGAATGGTGGCTGTGGGTGCGGAAATCTGTTAGAGAATAGTGGGCCTGGGATGGACATGGCAGGGTTCAGGGCACTACAAATAGTTTGGCAGGACTGGCAGTCAGGATGCATGTGGAAGACAAGAGGCAGATGTCAAAGCCAGAAACAGAAGCAGGGAGCCTGTGAAAGCCCGTACAGTGCTGAGATTGCATAGACGATGGAAACAGTTGAAGGACTTCAAGGTACCATCAGTTTTGCTTTTGAGAAAGTACTCTGGCTCCAAGTTAGACTAAGATAATTGCCTCGTTTTGCTCCATCTCTGATTTCTTTTTCTTTCTTTCTTTCTTTTTTTTTTTTTTGAGACAGAGTCTTGCTCTGTTGCCAGGCTGGAGCACAGTGGCACAGTCTCAGCTCACTGCATCCTCTGCCTCCTGGGTTCAAGCGATTCTTCCATCTCAGCTCCCAAGTAGCTGGGATTACAGACGTGTGCCAAACACCTGGCTAATTTTTGTATTTTTAGTAGAGACGGAGTTTCACCGTGTTGGCCAGGATGGTCTTGATCTCTTGACCTCGTGATCCACCTGCCTTGGCCTCCCAAAGTGCTGGAATTACAGGCATGAGCCACCGTGCCCTGCCGATAACTTAATTTTTACAACTGTCTCTCCCCACTAGACTTTGAGCTCCTTGAGGACAGGGATTGTGTTTTGTTTCTTAATTCACAGAAAACCTAGCACTCAGCATTTTGCTTGGCAGATGATAGATGCTCAGTAAATATTTGGTTAATGAACAAATAGGAGAGGGTAACTGCAGCTGCACACTGAAAGGTGACAATTGAAAGGCAGGTGAACACTGACAGCAAGAAGCACACTCTAGTCATATTTCAGGTGGTAGAATTGACATGACATAGTTCCTAATTAAATGGGAGATGGAAGAGAGGAAGCTAGGGCGAATTGTTGGTTTCTGACTGGGTGACTTGGTAGCTAGTGGTGTTATTTATTGAGATAGATACAGGAGATCAGAGTTGGGAGGAGACAGTGGGACAGTGAGTTTCATTTATTTGTGCTGGTTCTGAATTGCTCATGAGACATTTAGGTGAAGCTGTTCGGGAACAATGGGAAATTTGTGTCTGAGGTTAGGGAGTGGTACTGGTTAAGCATCTCAGATCTGAAAATCTGAAATAGAAATGCTCCCAAACCTGAAACTTACTGAGTGCCAACATGCTGCTCAAAGGAAATGGTCATCAGAGCATTTCAGACTTCAGATTTGACTATGTATTCTGCAAATATTCCAAAATCCAAAAAAAATCAGATGCTCCATCACAGCAGTTGAGAAGCGGAGGCTCTCCTTATAGGGTCTTAAAACTGAGAGCCTTTTTCATGGGGGAGTCTGGACTTCTGGATTTTGGGAAGAAACTGAAAAAAATTGACAGACCAGCACAGAATTACCAGTTATTTATTTTACCTATGAAAGCTAGCAACTAAAAAATACAGAATTACTCACCACCGTGTATATTTAAAGAATATTTAAACACAAAATTAAAAGGTTGTGCTGTGAATATATTCAAACTTTTTTTTTTTTTTTTTTTTTTTGGAGACAGAGTCTTGCTCTGTCTCCCAGGCTGGAGTGCAGTGGCGTGATCTTAGCTTACTGCAACCTCCACCTCCTGGGCTCCAGCAATCCTCCTGCCTCAGCCTTCTGTGTAGCTGGGACCACAGGTGTGCACCACCACACGCAGCCAATTTTTGTATTTTTTGTAGAGATGGAGGTTTCACTATGTTGCCCAGGCTAGTCTCAAACTCCTGAGCTCAAGCGATCTGCCCACATTGGCCTTCCAGAGTGCCAGGATTACAGGTGTGATATATTTAACCTTTCAATGTTTACTGCATTGTCCTGATTTTTCTCAATTCATTACCAGTCCATGTAAAAACTCCATCATGGTACATGCCAGCACACAAATGCTCCTGGATTATCAAAGGTAGCTAGTGGCTTAGTGCATGAAAGAGCATTTGCTGAATAGTGCTGGTCACAAGATGGGTGGAAGCTGAACTCCTTGGTTTCCTCATGATATGCCAGTCTCATGTCTGTTGTGCTGTTGGGAGAAGGTAGTGGATATCTGTTCCTGAAATAACTTAAAGCTTCCTCCACCCCAACCTTAGGGCACTGTTGAAAAAATGTCCTGATGACTGGAAACAAAACTCTTTAAAATCAAACTCATTCGATGTAGTCTGCTCCATCCAAGTAAACCTGTATTTATTGGCAGTGATAGTAGCAATATGTTCCAAAGGCACTATTTCTGGACACCTGTCATGCCAATAGGACGCTCTTGTCTCCATAAAGGACGATGACAAATATTGGATCCTTTTTCTGGCTCTTTTGTGTTAAGACCAGACTAATCAAGAAATATCACAGACAGACTTAATCTGAATCAGTTGAGACTATTCACCATTACTTGTCTGTTGATTTTAAAAAGTGGTATAATGAATACAAACCTATATTTGTTTTGGAAAACAGAGATAATACATCCTTCTGATTAGATATGCCTCTCTTAGAGATTTATTGCCTTGTATTTTAAATTAGTATTATTTAATATAGCTTAATGCCCATCTTTCATCTTCCTTGTTGGATTATTAACTTGTAGAGATCAAGGAGAACTCAGAATCTGACTTTGAAATATCATCATGATTTGCTTGGATCATGAACATATTAGACGCTCCGTAAGTATAGTTCTTTTTTTGAGATAGTCTAGCTCTGTCACCCAGGTTGGAGAGCCATGGCGCCATCTTGGCTCACTGCAACCTCCACCTTCCGGGCTCAAGCAATTCTCCTGCAACAGCCTCCTGAGTAGCTGGGATCACAGAAGCCCACCACCAAGCCTGATTAATTTTTGTATTTTTAGTAGAGACTGGGTTTCACCATGTTGGCCGGGCTGGTTTCAAACTCCTGAGCTCAGATGATCCAGCCATCTCAGCCTCCCAAAGTGCTGGGATTTACAGGCATGAGCCACTGGGCGCAGCCATAAGTACAGTTCTTGTTGAAATAATAAACAGCTGATTGACCCAACAGAAAGAGCATAAAACAATGCAAAAATGTTCCCGACAAAATAGGAAAAATTGGAAAGTTTGCTGACATAAAGGAGAAAAAGTAGATTAGGAGCAGGACGAAGAGCCTGTGGTTCCTGTACTGTATAGTGGCGGTTCTGTGCACACAGGTTGGGAATAATCATAGCAGTGGTGAAAATGTACTCAGCACTCACTTGCTCTTAGTGTCATCCGCTCTTCATAGCAACCTGATGGGTAGTTGTCATCCTTACCTTTCTAATGGATAAAGGAGCTGAGGCATAGAGAAATGAAGTAAGTTGCTCAAGGTCACATAGCTGATAAGTATAGATTTGAACTCAAGGCTAATTCTAGAATTGTGGTGCCAAACCACAAAACACACCACTGGGGGTGTCCGTCCCAGCTCAGTGAAGAATGCGGTTTTTCTGCATTTGTCCTATCATCGAGCAATTTCTCTGCCAACAATAAATAGATTCTTATGGTGTCCTTGACCAGGCGACTTTCACTTTGAAAATGAGTTAGCGCTCAATTCATCCGTATTTTAAAAAATGGTAATACTGATATATAATTTAGTGGAAGAAGGAGAAATCCCCATTTGGTGGGAGGAGAACTGGAAGCAGCTGGCTTAGGTGCCCCCTCTCAAGGAGAACCTGAGTTTATAAGCACCCTCCTGGGTCCCTAACACCATCAGTCACCCTGAATTTCTCCTGGGGATAAACCAGGAGGAGCCACGGGTGTAATTAGAAATCTGCCTCCTTTCTTCCATCTGCCAAGAGAGAAGTTTCCTTTTGATATGCATGTAATTAGGATGATGAGTGACTTCAGGCAGCAGCCCCTCTCCTGGTTGTGAGGTTTCTCTGAGGTGTGTGCATCTTTCTGACAGCAGGGCTTTTATCTCCTTGAGGCTACCCTTCTGAGCATCGAGTGAAGGGGTCTCATGATCCAGGACTCAGGGATGAGTAAGCATGCAGAGGAACCAACACTAGTCAGGCAGCCAAGCATTCAGGAAGCGGGAGGATGATTTTGGAGGTGAAGGGGAAAGTGGGAAAGTGGGATAGTGCAGGGAGTCCTCTTTAGGGATTTCCATTGCCAGAAAGAGCTCTTGTCTTCTCATCTAGACAAAGTCTCCTTGAAGAAGGGTTATTGATGGCTGCTTAAACAGGGGGAAGAGAGAGAGCTTAGATGGGTGTTGTACTGAGTTGAGTGAGGGAGATGATCCCAAGGTACGGGCGGGCTAAAGAGTTTCCTTGCCCAGAGTTGCATGAGGGGGCTCATGATTTTCAGGCATGGTGTTTTACCTTTTACATTTTTCCTCTTTTAACCACTTACCACCTTACAGAACGGTTAGCAGTGGCAGTACTTGTAGGAAGAGAACTAGACTTGGCTGAGCCTGCGTGTCTTGTGTGAAATGTGGTTTAGCATCTCGCTGGGCTGCTGTGAGAATCACCGGGCATGAGGTCTGTTAAACCACTCTAGACTCTAGAGCAGGCATCCCCAAACTATGGCCCGCGGGCCACATGCAGCCCCCTGAGGCCATTTATCCGGCCCCCCGCCGCACTTCAGGAAGGGGCACCTCTTTCATTGGTGGTCAGTGAGAGGAGCACAGTATGTGGCGGTCTTCCAATGGTCTGAGGGACAGTGAACTGGCCCCCTGTGTAAAAAGGTTGGGGACGCCTGCTCTAGAGTGATCCAAGGATCAGAGCCATCCACAGAAGCCCTGGCTGCCTTAGTCTTCTTCCTCCCCTTCCTAGGGGCAGGACAAAGCTGAGTGGAGTTTTGGCTTTGATATTGCTCCGCCTGTTTATTGCCTGAAGGAATATTCTAAATTAGCAGATTGTGAAGGAGAAGCAAAGAAGCCTCTGCGGGGCAGTGATTCTGTTCATTTTATTTTAAAATTCCATTGTCTTCAGGAAATCCAGGAGGTTGAGGTCATGGAGGCAGAAGGAAGCATTCTTCAAGCAAACAGCCCTGCTTTGCTGTGCCCCCAAGTCTGCCACCCTTTGCCAGCCCTCTGGCTGGGTGCCTGCTCTGTACAGCACTGTTTCACCCAGACAGTGGGCCTAGAGGGTAGGGGTATGCATAAGGGTACCAGGGATGGGAAGGGAGGGGCTGGCTTTGGAGGTTCCAAGCTGGGAGCTGACACAGATGAACAGACTAGAAGGTGAGGCCAATGCCTGCAGCCCATACTATCGCCCCAGAGCCAGTGACTAATAGTG
The DNA here is from genome assembly GCF_048565385.1 of Saimiri boliviensis. Lineage (NCBI taxonomy): Eukaryota > Metazoa > Chordata > Mammalia > Primates > Cebidae > Saimiri > Saimiri boliviensis. The sequence continues at coordinate 59,103,273 of NC_133454.1, forward strand.
GCCAAGGGTGGAGAGAAGAGAGTGCCAAGGGAGGGAGAGGACAGGGAAGTGGTGGGGAGCACCTGATCGGGGTGCAGCCGTGGCCATCTGCTGGTCAGCTCACACAAGCTCTCTACTGAGTGCAGTTTGGAAGTGGATTTTGGCTGAAAGACTAGAAAGAGGCTTGTTGTGGAAATGGAGTGTTTTGGAGGCTGCTCCGCCCCCGCTGCTCCTCTCTCACTTGCTTCCTGACCTCCAAAATGCTCCTTAAATATAACACTCTCAACGCCTGATGACTCCCCTGCCTGAGCTTGGAGCTTTGATTCCCCAATGTGTGACTGCAGCACTGCTCTGCCCCAGATTTCCCATCAACTAGAGGCATGCAGCTATGCCCTGGTACTGCAGTGCTGCTCTGCTCCTGTTCCTGGAGCAAAGTTGGGCGGTGGGGGTGGGGGAAGGTCGAGGGAGATCAGCACAGAATCCAAGAACTTGAGCTAGAAGGATAGCCTCAGGGATCCTGTCATGCATTTTCCTCTCCAGAGGCTTGGAGTGACTTACCCAAGGTCGTGAGGAAGCATGGAATTCTGTTGGGGGAAAGAGCTCCAGATGAGAAGGTGGGAGGCAGGAGGGCTGAATTCTCCCTTGACTTCTGCCACTCATTGGCAGAGATAGGACCTAATATCATGGCATTTGAGTTCACAGACTCCAGGTTTCCCTTGGCCAGGTGGCCCTGGGTGTCTGCAGGCAAGGTCAACAGCAGCATGCTCGGGTGACCTGTTCCCATTCTAGTCCCCATCTATGGATGAGGCAAGAAACACCAATCAGGTTTTTGTTGGATTAGGAAAGGAACAGTACCAGAGTAGGTGAGGAGACTAAGACTCATAGGAGACCAAGAGAAAGCCAAAGCAGCTGAAATCAAAAGGGAAAAGCTGAACTGTTTCCAGCCTCCATTCTAAACCCAGTAACGTTCGGAAGAAATCGTGATAACAAGAGGCTTGGAGTAATACAAATCAAACCAACTTCATGTTCATTAAATTAGTGAACTTTTGAAGGCCAATTTTTGTGAATGTATATTTGTGAAAACGCAGATAACACAAAACATTGTCTAGACACCTGTGCCCTGCCGCTTTTTTTATCAAGCCTGCTTATAAAAACCCAAAAGGGATTGGTATACAATTGTTTTTTAATTACTCTATTTATTTTTAAATTGTTTGCATTGAATAATTAGCTGATACAAAATAATATGTAGGGGGAGGGGCACAATGGCTCATGCTGTAATCCCAGCACTTTGGGAGACCAAAGCAGGCAGATTGTTTGAGCCTAGGTGTTCGAGAACAGCCTGGGCAACACAGTGAAACCTCATCTCTACAAAAAATAAGAATAAATTAGTTGGCATAGTGGTGCTTGTCTGCAATCCCAGCTACTCAGGAAGCTGAGGTGGAAGGACCACTGGAACCCAGGAGGTCATCAAGCCACTGTACTCCAGCCTGGGCAACAGAGTGAGACCCTGCCTCAAAAAAAAAAAAAAAAAAGAAAAAAAAAGAAAAAAAAAAGAAAGAAAGAAAGAGAGAGAGAGAGAAAGAAAGAAAAGAAAAAGAACCCAAATAATATTTGTCAAATCATAAAATATGTGTATAAAGAAGAAATGACAGTTGCAGGAGTACCTCTCACTTGTTCTGCTCCACTACATGTAACTGATTATACATTTTCAGTGCTGTGTACTGTTCCAACTTAAGAAAATAACACAAGGCATTTATTCTTTCTGTTGATAGATGTTTGTTTTGGGAGTTTTTATTTTGTTTTTTTTTTTGCTATTACATGGAATGCCATTTAAAGTTTCATGTGCATCCCTCTGAATGTAAGTTGCTTCAATTATTGAAGTAGAACTGTTAGATGTTAGAGGATGCAGTCATCCGACTTTATTACATAATACCACATAATTTTCTTAGGGAGCTGAACCAGGATACACCCACTAGCTCCTTTCCAACACTTGGTATTATTTGACTTTTTAATTTTTGTCTGTGGGATGACTATGTGACGGCATCTCACTAGAGTTCCAATTTATATTTTCCTCAGTACTAATGAATTGAGCTCCTTTTTGTATGTTTATTGCTTTCTCTTTTGAAAATGCTTACTCAAATCATTTGTCTATTTTTTGAATTATCTTTCTTTTTCTCACTGGTTTGCAGGAATCTTTAATTCTGCGTCCAATTCCTTCCTCAATCAATATATGTTGCAAATATTTTCTCTCAGAAAAGCCTTGTCTTTTCTCTCTGTGATCTCTTTGGATAATCAGAAGTTTTTAACTTCACTGTGGCTGAATCTATCATCTTTTTCTTTTGTGGGCATTGTTTTCAGATCAATTGTTTAGGAAACTCTCAAGGCACATAGTCAGTGGAAGAGTCAGTTTGTGATTATGATTTATCAGGAGAGATTGTTCTTCCTCCTTTGTTCAACATCAAGGTTTAGGACAGGTAGTTTTTCTTTTAGTTCCTGGGCAGCATTTGTGAATTTCTTTCAAGTTTATCCTTACAGTGTAGTCCTTACAGTGAGAGTGTAGTCCACTGGGACCCACTTTATGAGGCAGTCTCCTCTTAATTCTCTCACCATTCATAGGCTTTGGGAATTATCTCTAGTGTGCTCTGGGAGGCCATGAAAACTGAAGCCCAGTTTCACTATTTTCAGCTATCACTAAATTTTTGACCTTTAAATATTTCTTACTTTTTGGATAGCTCATCAAGCACTTTAAAGGAATTTTGTGTTTTGCTTTATCTCTGAATATGCCATATTGCGAGACATGGAAGCCTTTGCAATCTAGTTTCCTCTAAATAATTCTTATCCTTCCTGAAATGCAAATATCAGAGAGCAACCAGATTACAGGGAGTCAGGCAGAAGCGGGAGAATCTGTGTATTCATTCCTAGCGGATGTGTTACTGCCCTCAATTTGCTGGCCATGAACTTTTCAAACCATGGAGACTGCTCTCTTGGAGAAGATCAAGAGGGAAGTTAGATGAGCTTCCATCTCACTTGGTCTTAGTCTTTGCCTGAGAAAGCACTTTCATGTCTCTTCAAAGCTATGGTTGGATCACCTTTTGAGATTTTCTTCTTGTTTGTTTGTTTGAGACAGAATCTTGCTTTTTCACCCAGGCTGGATTGCAGTGGTGGGATCTGGGCTTACTGTAACCTCTGCTTCCCAGGTTCCAGCAATTCTCCTGCTTCAGCCTCTCAAGTCTCTGGGATTACAAGTATGCGCCACCACGCCTAGCTAATTCTGCATTTTTAGTAGAGATGGGATTTCACCATGTTGACCAGGCTGGTCTCAAACTCCTAACCTCAGGTGATTCGCCCATCTCAGCCTCCCAAAGTGCTAGAATTACAGGTGTGACCCACCATTCCAGGCCAAGATTTTCTTTATAGACCATAAAAAATGAAACCTGTCTCCAGGGCCCTGTGAGAAGCACTGTTTCAGAACCAAGAGTGAGCCAAGGGGAATTCAAGGCAGGTCATGATCACTCAACCCACTGGGCTCTCCTGTTCTTCCTTCCCTTTAGGGTTCCTCACAACACACACAGACACTCAAGCCAGCCAACTCAGCAGTAATAGAAGAGATTTAGTCTTGATTTAGTCTCCTTTTTACTTGTTGCCTGGATTCTTTTTCTCCTGGGAGCATGTAAGCTTTTATAAACCAGCTTGTCTGATAGAGAAGGAAATTTTTTATAAACATGCCTAGTGATTAAGAGAATAGGTTTTTGAGCTGGGCATTAATGCATTCAAATCCCAGACTTGCAGTTTGCTAGCTGTTTGACATTAGGCAAATCAAGACACTACAGTTATGCTGGGCGCAGTGGCTCACACCTGTAGTCCCAGTACTTTGGGAGGCTGAGGTGGATGGATTTCCTGAGGTCAGGAGTTCCAAACCAGCCTAACCAATGTAGAGAAACTCCGTCTGTATACTAAAAATACAAAAAATAGCCGGGCATTGTGGTGCACGCTTGGAATCCCAGCTACTCGGGAGAATTGCTTGAACCTGGGTGGTGGAGGTTGCAGTGAGCTGAGATAGCACCACTGTACTCCAGCCTGGGAGACAGAATGAGACTCCATCTAAAAAAAAATAAAGAAAGGAAAAAGACACTACAATTAGTCTTCAGTGGCATTATCTGAAAAATCATGAGGCGCTGCCTTATAAATTGGATGTAAGGATTAAGTAAGATAATACATGCAAAATGCTTAGCTTGATGCCTGACATAACTAGCTCTCATATACTCTTCTTAATAGTTGAGAAGGAGTTGACTTTTTGGATTTTTGTTTGTGGAGTTAAGAAAACCAGCTAGAGCAAAAGCCAAAAACTTTTAGTTACAGTAATGTGTTTTTAACATAATACTTGGAAATCTTTGATCCAGGTTTTTTGTGTGACTTGTGATCAGAGCAGTTGATGGATCAGGATAAGAATGCAATACTCACGTGTACCTGGAGTACTCTCAGTGACATTTGCCTCGGGGCTGGGTCACATGACCTGGTATTTCCATTGAATGAGTTATCTAGGTCATAAAGGACAACTCTTTGTACTTCTGGAATCTGTTGATCCCTTCAATATCTGTGCGGAAAGTATGGCCTGGGAACAGCCTCCAGGAGCTTTAAAAACATAATTTTGGATGTGTTCAGAAGTCCTGGCAGCATTTGAGGGTTGTCTGGCATGGAGCTATGGACAGATAAATTCCACAGCAAAGGGCTGCTTCGAGAACACCTCTCTGAAACCTCAGTATACCTTATTCTTTTCTTTCTTTCATTTTTTACTACTGGAATCAGGTCACAAAAGCTTATTATACCTTAAAGAGTATTTCTTCTGGACCATGTGGACACTGGGAAGATACTGTGGTCTTTTAGTTTGGTTTGAGTAAGGTCACTTAAACACTTGCATATAGTACCCATACAATACGCAAGCTCTCCTTGTCAGTCCTTGTCTTCATGTGCTTAGCAGATCATAAGTCATTACAAGTATGGTGACTGTTACCAACCAGGGTCTGCATTCCAGTTTTTCTTTTTCTTTATTTTATTTTGTTTTATTTTTTGTTTGAAACAGAGTCTCGCTCTGTCACCCAGGCTGGATTGCAGTGGTGGGATCTGGGCTCACTGCAACCTCTGTCTCTTGGGTTCAAGCAAGTTTCCTGCCTCAGCCTCCCAATTAACTGGGATTACAGATACGTGCCACCATGCCCGGCTAAATTTTGTACTTTTAGTAGAGATGGGGTTTCATCATCATGGCCAGGCTGGTCTTGAACTCCTGACCTCAAGTGATCCGCCATCGTGCCTGGTCAAAACAGAAATGATCAGTTTTTCTCACTTTAGAGTGTCAAGTAGAGACGATGTCCATACAACAGGAGGAGGTCTGCAGATTGTTTTAAGGGCAAATTTCAGGGTGAAGGCTTGCTATGGTTCAATTGTTTTGGGGCAAGTTTCTGGGTAAAGCCTTATTATCATGGTTCAGTTGAAGGTTGCTATTTCATAATTAATCTCTTTGTTCATTGTCACCCATCCGCATTACTGACCCAGATAGTAATTTAGGGAAAGACAGAAAGGAATCATACAGCCAGGGAAGTTGTTGGTGCTGGAACTCCCAGACCCCAGCCTGGAGGATCTGATTTAGGAGGAGCCGCTTCCCCCTTGTCAGTGAATTGTTATGTTCCAGCTAAAGTTGAAAATGCTGGTCCTGCTTCACTGGGTGCTGTGGCTGCTTTGCATCTTCTTGGACCCCTGACTGGTGATCATGTTGTTTAAATCCTAAACCAGGCCTTTGTAATCACCTTAAAAAGACCCCTGGCCCCAGGTGACCATGTGCTGCCCTGCCACCAGAAGTTGCTGCCTCACCGTGCGCCCCAGAAGTCACGGCAATTTCCCCAGCAGGCGGAGAGAAATATGCATTCCGTGTGCAGCACACCGCCTGGGAGCACGCAGCCCTGCTCGCCCCGCCTTGCTGGGGAGAGGGTGAGGATTCTATTTAAGGTGGTCTTGTGTGCCTAGATGTGCCAGGCACTCACCATGGCCCTCTGAGGTCTGCTTACTTTAGGATTCCGGAGGTGTGCTGAGGACCTGGGGTCCAGCTCCCCTCCCCCACAGGGGTGCGGCGTTTTAACCCCTGGGTGGATGCTGATAGAAGTGCAGACCTTCAGATATTTCTGCTTCCTCCTCTTCCTTCCTGGTACCAATTCCTCACGCACCCTCTCCCTGATATTCTGCCCCATCCTGGGACTAAACATGTGCTGTGTCTTTAAATGGGCGGAAGTGGCTGGCAGTGCTTTGCTTGGGTACTGCATTGATTAGGAGATTATATGGAGCTGCGGGAGCTGCCGCCTGGGGGAAGAGAGGTGCAGGTTCTGCTAGGTTTGTGCTCTCCTCCCAGGCTCTCCTTGGCTTCCTTCCCCAAGGCGGTTCGGAGCTGGTATGAGGTGAGGGTGGGGGGCAGCCGGCCAGCCTGGCTGTTGACGGCAACTCCAGGGCTTGTTTCTCGCAGCCTTGCCAGCATTACCCATCTTCATCAGAAACTGGCAGCGGCAAGCCACAGCTCAGGCAGGCGGCTCCAGCCCCAGGCTGGATTTGCAGAATCCTTCCTTCGTCTCCAAGCCCAGCTTTCAGTTGGGAGACGGGGAAGTAGGGGCAGTGGCAGCAGTTCTTCTGGCTCTTTCTCTCTTTCTCTTTCTGTGTTCAAGTCACATTACATGGGATTCTGTTCATTTGGGACTTCGTCATCTTTTCCAATATGTCCTGGGACCTCCGGAGCTGTAACGGGGATGCTAAGGACACGGCCAGTGGATTATCGTGACTGTACTAATGAAAGGATTCAAGCTCTCCTGGTAAGTAGAGGAGGGATAGGGCACCTTCCTCTTCTGCGTTTCTTCAGCCCTGTGCTGCCCACAGCACCCTCAAGAGGTCTCCTTCATTGATGCCATCTCACTAGGCATCGAGGGGTTCAGATGTGGGGGCTAGGCACTTTAAAAGTTGGGGTACTCTCCCGGGCTTCCCCAGCTTCTGCACTACTACAGTATTTTGCTTACCTTCTTCGAGGGCAAGGGTTTTGCAGAAGTTGGGGCGCAGTGGAAAGAATCAAACTGCAGCGAAAAGGTTCTCCAACTTTGAGTAGGTGAGGAGTGGTGCCTACGGAGAGAACTTTATAATACAGAAACATAATATAATCCCTTCCCTTTTGTAAGGTGTTATGTGTCTGCGTCAGGCTGGGGGTGCAGTTGTACCCCTGACCACGTGATTTTGGGGGTGGGGGTCTTTCTCACGTCAGCTGCTTAAGACAGGCAGTCCCTCGGGGCATCCCTCTGAGGGCCAGGCTCCATCTTCTAGGATAGCTGGTGTCCAGAGGCCAGTGGACCACCGCCTACCTGAACACAAGCACTCACCTTGGGCCTTTGCAAGTGGCTCTTCCTGGGCTTAATATTGGGACATTAAAGGCATCTCTTGCTTGGGGTGTGGGAGTAGCTGTGTTCTATCTACAGAAGTAGTCAGAATATTTTTACCTTCCATTTAAAAAAATAAAACCTTTACCTCTCCCCCCCCTTTTTTTTTTTTTTTGACTCAATAAGGAGATTGCATTGGCAGGTGAATTGACTTTTTATCTGGTGGAGAAACTGCAGATTTTCCTTGGAAAACTTTGCCATACCAGTGATCTGGTACCTCTGCAGGGTAGCATGTGCAGCTGCCTGAGGCCTCCTTCAGAGGAAGGATAAAGGCTCCTTGGACTGGGGAGGGAGCTTTCTCTCTGAAGAGGGTGGAGGGTGGGAGGAGGAGGATGAGCTTTGGAGAGCTCCCTGCAGGGATGAGTCCTGCCTTCATTGCGGCTGGCTGTCCAGGCATGGAGTGGGGTGGTGGCAGGTCACATCTCTGAGTGAAAGGCTGATTTTCAGAGTCAGGGATGAGTGTTGAGTGATTTAAAGCCTGGGGTCCTAACCCGGTTCTGGGCCACCTTTGGCCTTCCAGGCACCCCTACTCCGGATTAAACCCTGACAGAATGTCGAGCCTAGCCCTCCTCCTCTAGGGAAGAGGGTCCTTTAGTGGGTCTTGAAAAGGCAATTTGAAGAAAGCAAAGGGAGATGTTTAGTTTCTGCAAGTGTAACTCTCACAAACTGTGAGGCCCTAAGAGGTGATGTACATCAGTTATCCCCCAGCTGGGAGTTCCTTTTCCTCAAGCTTTGCTATCCCACTCTCTTATGTTTAGTCCTTGCTTTCTTAGGGTCTGGTACCCCATTCTTTCTGGGTGGTAAGCTATTAGCAGAGTCTATTGTCACTGGGAATTCCAGGTCCAGACCAGCAGCTAAAGCTGTTCTTTCTTTCTCAGTAGAGCCATGCTCAGTCTGTAACTGGGATGAGGCCTCCGAGAAAAGCCCAGGTGCTGCAGGGACTGTGGTTCTTCATCAGAAACCTCTCAGCATCCCTCTGTGTCCCTGCTGTCAGCACACCCAGCTTGAGGCTGAGGGGTAGCTTGGCTGTCATTCAGGATGAGACATCACTTTAACAGAATGCTTCCAGCTCAGCCTGGTTTAGTCCACAGAGACGTGCAGAGATGTTTGCCTTTAAAAATCTGCCTTAGTATTTCTTGATGCATTTCAACAAGGAGAGCAGTGTTAATCTGGGAAGTGTAATTGGGATAACCTTGTCTTGTTCAGCCAAATAAAATTTTATGAGGACGGGAAAACTTTGTCATTTATCTCTGCCTTGATACTGCTAGATCCTGTGAGCCATTGCCTCATTAAGTACAGGTTCATTTTGGTCCAGGGGGCAAACTTTGTAGCTGTGGATGAAATGTGGCTCCCTTTGGCAGTATCCCAACTGGTAATCCCTACTCTCTGGTACTTGGGTACTAATGCTGGTACTCTGGTACTCGTACTCAGGATATTCCCTACTCTTCCAACAAGGAGACTTGGTAGAAGCAAGATGACTAAATCTATTGGCTACCTTGATAGCACTGTCTGCACATGGAAGAGAATGAATTTAATTAAAATTATAATGTTTGAATAATTTCTAGAAACAACTCTGGAATGCCTACTATGGCTTGGTGATAAAAAAAAAATGGTAAATACTGATAAGAACAATGGCAACTAACATTTGTTAAAACTGTGTGCCAGGCACCACAGTAAACACTTTACATGTATTAACTCACATGGAGATCACAGTGTTATGATAAATATCCCATTTTGTGGATGGAGAAACAGACACAGTTTAAATGGCCTGCGTGAAGGCGTATAGATAGGAACCAGGCTTTGGGCTTGCAGCAGGGTAGGCTTCCGCCATGATTCACCTGTCCCTGGTTATTCCTCTTCCCTAATAAAATATGTGTATAAAGAAGAAATGTAATGTCATGCTAGACACTGGCTTTTTTCATGTTCTGTTGTTTCTTTGCCTTATATTCATTAGATCAGTTAGTTAGACTTTTAAAAGTATGCATAAATGTGTTATCTTGTTTGATTCTTACTATAACCCCATTAAGCAACTGGTGTCTCCATTTTAGAGGTAGGGAAACTGAGGTACAGAGTGGTTAAAGTGAGATTTGATTAAATTAATACAACTAGTTTGTGGGGAAGTCAGGATACACTCTCAAGGCTGGACTGAGATTTCAGGGTGAGGACTAACTACCATGGCAACAGCAATGTATGTCTGTCAGGCCTTTTTTCCCAGAGAGCAGACCCAGGGTCTGTCCATTCATTTACTCATCCATTTCTTCGTTCTACAAATGTTGATCAAGTATTATTTTTGCAGCCCTGTTGTCTAGGTATTATGAAGTTAAAAAAATGTAAAGGACACTGCTTTGGCCTCGTAGGGGCTGGTAGCCTCACAGATGGAAGGATGTTCCCTCACACCCCTGACGTGTATGTACATGCAAGTCAGTAAGTGCTTAAAGGACAGATAAGTGCAGTGAACAGCAGACACTCTAGAAATCCATTTCGGCTGGCATGGCAGAGATATCTTCCTGGAGTAATTGAAATGTGAGGGAGGTTCAGAGGCTGGATAATTAGGTAAGTAAAGGTTGTATTTTACGAAGCTGTACCTCATGGAGTTATGAGAGTATCCCTGAGGATGCTTTTGGATGAAGATGACCGTGTTATATGTCTGTGACTGACAAGTGGCTGGACTTTGAGATAGAGATCTCCCCGCAACTCAACCTCTCCTCCAATAGGATAGGAGCTTTAGGCTGTCTCGAAAGAGGACATGCTTCCTTCTACTGGTAACTTGGTGAGCAAGGTAAGGGTGGTGGAGGAGATTGAGAGGAGATGGCACTGGCAAACAGATGGGGCTGTGGCCAAAGCTTCTGTAGGGCATGTAGTGATTTGGAAGCCAAGAAATTGGGTTTTTAAAGAATAACTCACCAATCTTCCAAAGCTTCTACATGTTTTTTTTTCTTTTGGTGATCCAAAGATATTCCTAATTCCTATTGAGCCTCAGAACCTCAAACACTAAGAAGGTCTCCAGTTTTGTGGGTCTGCTCCCCCTCCAGATGGTTCTGGCCCCCACAGGACTAGGCAGACTGTAGTGACATCTGTATGAATTCTCTGTCCTAGTGTTCTGGTCCTCACATCTGCTGGGCTTGGTGGTGCAGTCTCCGAAGAGCCTGGGGGCTGTGGCAGACCTTCAGGAAGTCAGTGTGCTAGAAGAATTGGATTCTGGGGGGAAAAACAGGTTGAGAGAAAGTATAGTTCTTGACAGAGCAGGTGAAGCATTTCTGTGGCGAGGGCTTAGACCTCAGATGGGGGAGTTTTGAGTTTCTCTGTGTTTGAGTGGGTGAGTGAGCAGTCTTGTTACTTTCACACTGTTTAGGAGAATTAGCACTGTGTGACAGAACCTAATCACGTTCTTCACAGGTAGCAGGGAGAGGCCATTTTTTTTTTTTTTAACTTCTCCACATTTCATGACCATTAATGGTCAGCAGTATTTTATTTGATGCTAAATGTCAGTTGCCTAGTGCACCCTTTCTCTTCCATCTGTTGGCCAGTGGGGCTCTGTTCATTCTTCAGCTGTTGCCTGCACCAAATTATCAATTTCTCCAGACCCTTTCTTTTTTCTTTCTTTTTTTGTTTTTGAGCCAGAGTTTCACTCTTGTCACCCAGGCTGGAGTGAAGTGGCATGATCTCAGCTCACTTCAACCTCCTCGTCTGCCTCCGGGTTCAAGTGATTCTTCTGCCTCAGCCTCCCAAGTAACTGGGATTAACAAGCGTGAGCTACTATACCCGGCTAATTTTTGTACTGAGACCAGGTTTCACTGCATTGGTCAGGCTGGTCTCAAACTCCTGACCTCAGGTGATCCACCTGCCTTGGCCTCCCAAAGTGCTAGGATTACAGGCTTGAGCCACCGTGCCCAGCCTGGAGATTCTTTCTGTAAGAGGTGTGCTCCAGAGAAGGGAACCCTAGACATGGCTTCTACACACTGCCTGTAGAGCCAGGTTTCCCATCTATGGAAACCTTTACCAGAAGGTGAGTTACAGTGAAGGTTGGGGTGACTTTATGGCTTGAGATTCTAGAGCGATGACTCCTGAATCAGAACCTTGTAAATCAACTTTTGGCCTACTGTGTGGCCTTGGTAGGTGACTTCTGTTTGCCTTGGGCGGTGGTGGTTATGAAAGTGGGATTAAGTGACAGTGTTGGGTGGATTAGTCGGTCTCTCAGCTTCCTTTTTAGTAATGGTTTAGAAAAAGGCCACAGTCCTGATAGAGCAGGTTGCTTGTGATGTGGACTGTGTGTGCTCTTCTGTAGCCAGCAGGGGACACTGAAAATAAACATTCAGTTGAAAATATGAAATATTCATTTACAAACAGTGCACAGCAGGCACACCCTCCTGCGAACAGTGTGAGATTTACTTTATTATTTTGTGGGATGGGAATTGGAGTTTTCCCATGGTCTGGTAAGTCCAGGGCACTGAGTTCTGGTCACCTAGGCATTTAAATCTCTTGAGTGAGCAGGACAGCTCAGGGCGAGGACAGAAACTTCTGACTCTACAGATTTCTTAAAAGGATAGGCATTTCTCACCTCTCATCCACAGTTCTACTTTGGGAAATTGTACCTGGCTTGAAATAAGCAGCAATAAAAGTTATTTGCTTTGCTGTGTTATTGTCATCATCATTACTACTTTAAGAAGAAAGAAAGAACATAATTTTGTAGCTGGCGGAGATTGTTGCAAATCAGATTATGAGTACCTGAGGTTCATTTATGTTGCTGACTCGAAGCTCTACCTCCTGGCCTTTCTGAGGCTTACTGTCATCAAATTTATTATTGCTGAAAGAGATGGTTTAGTGTTTCTAATGAAAGAACTTGAAGACACTTCTCATCTCATGCTGAATTATCCAGAAGACTGGACATTTGTCTCCTAAATGAGTTATTAAGGTGAAAGGATGTGACGGACTAGATATTGCTGGATGTTTTTATTTGTTCTTTTTTTTTTTTGAGACAAAGTTTCGCTCTTGTCCCCCAGGCTGGAGTGCAATGGCGTGATCTTGGCTCACTGCAACCTCTGCCTCCCAGGTTCAAGCAATTCTCCTGCCTCTGTCTCCCGGGTAGCTGGGATTACAGGCGCCTGCCATCAAGCCCAGCTAATTTTTGTATTTTTAGTAGAGATGAGGTTTCACCATGTTGACCAGGCTGGTCTCAAACTCCTGACCTCAGGTGATCTCCCAGCCTTGGCCTCCCAAAGTGCTGGGATTACAGGCGTGAGCCACCGCATGCAGCATGTTTATTCATTCTTAATGCTATTCTTTGGTTTGTGTTTGCGGAAAGATATTAAACTAAACTGGGTTATGCCATGATAATACCATTCCCTCCCCACTTCACCCCGACCAGCTTAACGCATGCTAAATTTAGTTCTTGATCACTCCAAGTCCCCCCAGGCTCTGGAAAACTCTCCAGGGAGGCGGTCCTGCATGTGGCAGGCAGCTCAGTGATCCAGGTTGTAGAATGTCATGGCCCTTCTACCGCAGCAGTCAGGATTGGGTGGGGAGGAGGGCGTGGCCTTTAATGCTCCTCCCTGGAAGTGAATCCACTGTCCCTACACTTGCCACACAGTGGCCAGAAATAGTCACATGGCCCTGTCTGACTGCAGGAAAGTTGGAAAACTGTGGCTTCTGAGTGCAGGAGGAGGGGAGAACTGGAAATAGGAGTGAGCAACCATGATACATACCATTGCTGCATGGCCGCTTTAACTGGAAGTGTGGGCACGGGCTCATGCCTCTTCCTAAGACACAGAAGTGCTTCCTTACTGCCTGTAGCATGAAGGCCTTCATCTGAGATGTCATGGAAAAACTCATGTGACCTTAGCTAGTGGAGTTACACACCATAGCCTACAGGCCAAATTTGGCTTGATGCCAGTTTTTGTACAAACATTTTTAAGAATGTTTCTTGACATTTTTAAAGAGTTGAAGAAATTAAGAGAAGGATAATATAACATGTGAAAATTATATGAAATTTCATAAGTTTTATTGGAACACAGGCATACCAATTTATTTATATGTTACTATTGATCGCCTTCACCCTGCAACAGCAGAATTGAGTAGTTGTGACAAGCCTAAGACTGGATGATCCAAAACATTTATCATTCAACCCTTTACTCAAAGTTTGCTACCCCCTACTTTAAGCAAATAGAAATACTTCTCAAGTGCAACAAAGTGTGTTTTTACTGGATAAGTCTTAGCTAGCAGTCAGTCCTGTTCTAGGCACTATAATGGTAGTGTGAGGATAAGGATACTAATAATAAAGTCTAACACTTAATTCACTCTATATTTTATTTTATTTATTTATTTTTATTATTATCTTTTAAGACAGAGTCTGGCTGTGTCACCTAGGCTGAAGTGCAGTAGGGCAGTCTCAGCTCACTGCAACCTCTGCCTCCTGGGTTCAAGCAATTCTCCTGCCTCAGCCTCCCGAGTACCTGAGATTACAGGTGACCATGCCAGGCTAATTTTTGTATTTTTAGTAGAGACAGGGTTTTGCCATATTGGCCAGGCCTTGAACTCCTGACCTCAAGTAATCCTCCCACCTCGGCCTCCCGGTGTGCTGGGATTACAGGCGTGAGCCACTGCACCCGGCCTCACTCCATATTTTAAATCTTTTAAACTCACAGCATTTTTTTTTAAATCTAGGTACAGATTATTCAGATTTTACGAGTGAATAAACTAAAGCACAAAGGAGTGAAGTACTTTATGCAACGTCACAGAGCTCAAAAGTGTTTGGGCTGGCAGTCTGACTTTAGAGTCCATGCTCTTAACTACCACAATTACAAAGCAAATGGAAGACAGGTCTTTGTTTATGAGAAGAGATAAGATTCACACTCATGAAAAGATTGAGGAATAGTAATTTATGAAGACAGTAATTAATGGTTTGAATTACAGACGGCCCTTGACCAACTTGGTAGTTAGGGGCATCGACCCCCACACAGTCAGATCTGTTTGTAGCTTTTGACTTCCCAACAACTTAACTACTAATTGCCTACTGTTGACCGGAAGCCTTACCGGTAACACAGTCAATTAACACATTTTTGGTATTATGCATTAAATATACTGTATTATTGCAATAAAGTAAGTAGAGAAAAGAAAATGCTAAGAAAATCATAAGAGAATGTATTTCCTGTTGATTAAGTGGAAGCAGATAGTCATAAAGGTCTTCATCCTTATTGTGTTGACACTGAGTACGCTGACGAGGAGAAAGAGGAGGGGCTGGCCTTGCTGTCTCAGAGGCAGCAGAGGCGAAAGGAAATTTGCATGTATTTGGACTTGGACGGTTCAAACCCATGATGTTCGGGGGTCACTTGTACAATTGCCAAAGATGTTCAAGAACGAGAGGAAGAGATAGTAATGGGCAAAATAAATTGAGAAGGGCTGAATGGAGGAGGTGGGATATGGGTTGATCCTTGGAGAATGGAGTCCACTGAGATTTCAAGAGAGGTGAGCATGCCAGGCGTGGTGGCTCAAGCCTGTAATCTCAGCACTATGGGAGGCCGAGGCAGGTGATCCCACGAGGTCAGGAGTTTGAGACTAGCCTGGCCAACATGGTGAAACCCCCTCTCTACTAAAAATAGAAAAAATTATTTGGGCATCGTGGTGGGTGCCTGTAACCCCAGCTACTCAGGAGGCTGAGGCAGGAGAATTTGCTTGAACCTGGGGAGGCAGAGGTTGCAGTGAGCTGAGATCATGCAGTTGCACTCCAGCTTGGGCAACAAGAGTGAAACTCCCTCAAAAAGAAAAAAGAAAAAAAAGATGAGTGAGTCTCAGGCCAGGGAGAAGCAAGACTGGGCCATAAAAATCAAACTGAGGGCCTTGGGAAGGGAGGGAGCTGAGCAGCCTGATCAGGACAGGGATATGTGGCCATGCAAAGGTAGAAGTTTTAAGTGGCAGAATAGGGTTCACCTACAGACAACCTGAAAAGTGAGGCAGAGGGCTGGGCTTGCTAGACTCAGTGGGAAAAGCCCTCAGGCTCAGGATGACCAAAGAGCATGAAGACACACTTCCCAATTCAGTGTGCAGGATGCTTGGGGCTGACAGCTGGAGTACACACATTCTCAGTGTGGGAAGAAAGAGCTTTAGAAATTACAATCATGATACCTCTGTGAGCTTTCCATTAAAAAAAAATCTCATACAACCTTTGTACAACCCTCCAGGAAAGGTGTGTTTTGTTGTTGTTGTTTTCCCCATTTTATGTGTTAGGAAACAGAGTCTCAAAGAGGTCTTAAATAACTGGCCCAAGACCACATAATAAACGGCAGAACTGGGATAAAACTGAAGATGTGAAGCTCTAAAGTCGTTGTTCTCAACCTCCACACTCCTTGATGAAGTTGAGCTGGTAGGAATCGGCAGCTTTATATTTCACAATTCAGGGAAAGTTTACTGAGGGGGTGAAGTCATCCTTTTTGGGTGGCGGTGTGCTCTTTATCAGTAGGTGACAGTAGAAAATAATTTCCCAAGTCTACCTTCCCTCAGAGTGAGCCATGGCCCGTGTCACAGCTGATCTGGTGGCTGTCACTTCAGGGCTGGGTTAGGAATTATTACAAAAAATTGTGAAATATATCATGCATATAAAAGAATGTATATAATGTATCCATACAGTGTAAAGATGAACATTGTCTCTTCACCGTTCAGTTAAGCGTTAGAACATTGCCTAGATTTGTGAGGCCCATTTTTCCCTCTTAAAAATCTATGGCAATGTGTAAAGGCTGGGAGGACAAGCCCCAGAGAATGGAAATCTTGAGAACTGAGTGCTGAGTAAGTTCCTGAGTGTGGATTTGAGAGTGTCCCATTTGAGGGAGGCAGGCTGTGCTTCTCAGCAGGTGCCTTGCCGTTGCTAGGTGAGCATAAATGGCTGCCCAGAATACAGAACACCCTCCCTTCAGCAATGTGGTGGGCCCCTGGGGACAGATGCACACGGTTCTGCTGCTCACTACTTGTATGACTATGGGCAAGTTACTTACTGTCCCTAGGCCTTGATTCTCTCTATAGATCTATAACATGTGGTTGGCCAGGGGCCGTGGCTCACACCTGTAATCTCAGCACTTTGGGAGAGTGAAGCAGGCAGATCACCTGAGGCCAGGAGTTTGAAGCCAGCCTGGACAACGTGGTTAAACCCCATCTCTACCAAAAATACAACCATTATTCATGCGTAGTGGCACGTTTCTGTAATCCCAGCTACTTTGGAGGCTGAGGCGTGAGAATAGCTTCAACCCCAGAGGTGGAGGTTACAGTGAGCCATGATCTAACCACTGCACTCCAGCCTAGGTGGCAGAGCAATACTCTTATCTCAAAAAATATATTAATAAAAATAAAATAAAATAAAATGGGGTTTATTGCATTCATCTAAGAGGGCTGTTGTGAGGACTGTCAGGATTCAATGATGTAATTCATGTTGATGCTCTTGGGTGGGGCCTGTGATGTTATAAAAGTTAACTGCTACTAAATTTTTTTATATTTGGCACTGCACATAGAAAAGATGGCGACAGTCCTTGCCTTTCTCATACTTAAAATTTACTATGGTTTCTCATGCCTTAGGTGGGTCCAGAGAGTTCTGATCATTATTATTTTTCTAGTAGTGTCCTTCTCAGGACACAATGTCACTGTCAGTCAGTTTGACCCTTCCTTTCAAGTGAACAGCCTCCCCAATCATGTGTTCTAGTCTCATTGCTGGATCTCTTCCATCTCCTGTCTCACAAGGGTATGGTCACTTGACCACTGCACTGGAGGCTGGAACGTGTTCTACATTTACTAGAAGCATGACCTTGGGCAAGGCACCAGTGATCTCATCTCTAAGATGGTGGACAGATTAGAGCAGCAGATCGGTCTCCCGGACCCTTGGGGGGTTTGTGCTAAGGATCTTTAGAGTGCAAGACCTTTAATATTCTTCCTGAGTTTCCACTGGATTCTCTCTGCTCCGTCTTGAATTAGCTATTTGTTTACTAAACTGACATTTCTGGAGTTCCTGCTGGGCTAGGTGGCAAGCATAAAAGGATGAGTAAGAACTGGTTGTTGCTCTAGCAGAATGCCTCCTGTCATGGGGATAGCCAGAGCCGGACCTCCCTTTCAGGTAGGGTCTTACAGGAAAATTCCACTGGAAAACTCAGATGCCTCTTCTCCTGTAGTGCAAATAGATTTATCTTTCAGTTCAGATCTTTTTTTGGGCCCTTTCTCCTGAGACTGGGAGCCTCTTTGTTTCATAATTGCTTCCCTGAAGTGACCTCAACTTTTTTTTCTTATTGAATGGTCATAGTTTACATCCAGGGACATTATGACAAAGGCTCGCAAAGCTCCTTTGTTTTCTAGAGGGTTAACTTGACAAACCTCAGGATGCAAATTTTGAGAAATGACCATTGAGCTTTTGAAGGTGATCCGCTGCGCTGGTTGCACATTATTTTCCTCAGCCTTCTTCTTGATCTAGCATCTACCTTTTTATGCGTTTATCTTGCAGCTCTGTTAACTCTGGCATGTTCAAATGATCTCTGTTAACCCTCTGATTTCATTAGCCAAGAGTTTCTATTTCATGTTCTTGCTTTCTTTGATATAAACAAGCAAAAATACATTTGTACTCTTGAGACTGATGAGTAATAGGAGCCAACTACTACCATTTAGCTATTGGGCTTTCTTTGTATCAGTGAGTATGTTCATAGCAGCAATGATAGTTCTCCTTTTTACAAAAATCTGTAGTTGGTGCAGTAAGTTCTTAGTGCTGTTAAATGCTGAGAGTATCATGTGTGCAGCTATAGAGTGTCTTAACTGCTTTCTGTGGCTAAATTCTCCCAAGTGTGATTCTGGGCATAAGTTAGGACAACTTTTGTGCTGATCACTAGTGCTAAAATATAACTCACAGTTGCAATCACCAGTCACAAGGTGCCCTTAGCCACACCATTGCCAGGAAAAGAGATATGAACTATGAATGTGCACCTCTCTCCCTCTTTCTGCTCTTCTTGGGATGGGCTAAGCTTCATGGATTCACTGCGTGAAAAACAAATTTATAACTATCCCCCGTGTAACCTCCTCTTCACATCCTCCTCTTTCAGTCATTTATACCAGGAGCTTTTGCAGCATTTTTTAGTTGTTCTTCCTCATTCCCCATGTGGTTCTGTCTTTGCAGTGTCTCCCTGACTAGTCCTCCTCCTTTTCCCATGACTCTTGCCACTGTCTTAATTTATCACCTTCTAGTGTCTCACTTGGCATGGTGCAACAGCCACCTGACTGATTTCCCCTTTTTAAAACAGCTTCATTTTGATGTAACTCATATACCGTACAATTCACTCATTTAAGATGTACAATTTAATGGCTTTTAGTTTGCAGCTGTTACTGCAGTCAACTTTGCATCTCATCACCTCAAAAAGAATCCCCATACCCTTTAGCAGCCCCCTACTCACCCTCACCCCTCAGCCCAAGCCTAGGCAACTATTTTCTGTTTCTAGAGATTCCCCTATTCTGGACTTTATTTTTTTGAGACAGAGTGTTGCTTTGTCACCAGGCTGGAGTGCAGTGGCCCAGTCTCGACTTACTGCAACCTCCACCTCCTGAGTTCAAGGAATCCTCCCACCTCAACCTCCTGAGTAGCTGGGACTACAGGCATGTGCCACCACATCTAGCTAACTTTTTTGTATTTTTTTTTTTAGTAGATATGGGTTTCACCATGTTGTTCAGGCTGGTCTCGAACTCCTGACCTCAGGTGATCAACCCACCTCGGCCTCCCAAAGTGCTGGAATTACAGGTGTGAACCACTGCGCCCGGCTCTGGACTTTAATACAAACGAAATTACATATGGATTTTTGTGTCTGGTTTCTTTCACTTAGCATACTATTTTCAAGTTTCATCCAAGTTGTAGCATGTATCAGTACTTCATTACTTTCTCTGGCTGAATAATCTCTTAATTTTTAAGTTCAGGCCAAGGCAGGAGGATCACTTGATCCCAAGAGTTCAAGGAAGTTACAATGATCTATAATCATCTTACTACACTCTAGCCAGGGTGACAGAGTAAGACCCTGTCTCTTAAAAAAAAACCACACAAACAAACAAACAAAAAACTCCAAACAAATGGATCCAGTTTTCATTCAGCTGTCATACAAGTAACATTACGAACCCTTCTCCAACACTTGAATTTGGGCTAAATGTGGTGGCTCATGTCTGTAATCTCAGCACTTTGGAAGGCTATGGGTAGAGAATTGCTTGGACCCATGAGTTCGAGAGCAGCCTGAACAACATAGTAAGACCCCATGTCCAAAAAAAATAAAAATTAAATTAGCCAGACATGGTGGTATGCATCTGTGGTTTTGGCTACTTGGGAAGCTGAGGTGGGAGGATCACTTGAGCCAGGAGGTTGAGGTTTCAGTGAGCTGTAATCAAACAACTGCCCTCTAGCCTGGGCAGCAGAGAGATCCTATCTCAAACAAACAAACTTAACAAACAAACAAAACCCAAACCCTGAATTTGACTCCCATTACTTACAAAATACTGTTGACACCCTGAACAGCATGCAAGACTTTCGCTTGGCTGTGTCCATCCTGACTGTCCAGCCTCATCACTCAGTCTGTTCTTTTATAAATCTCTTATTCCAGCTACCAACACCCTCATCCATTCCAGGGCATGTCACATACTATTTCTATCTCTATAGTATTTAGTTCTACTGTTCCTTTGCTTATGCTTAGTGTCTGTCCCTATGGAAATCCCAGTTTTCCTTCAGAATTTAGTTTCAGTGCCTCCTCCTTGAAGAAATCTTCCCAGATTTAATTGATCCCCAAGTAGGCATTAGTTCTTTTTCCATTCTCTGAGCATGTGGTTCTGTCTTTGCAGTGTCTTTGCAGTGGATTTCTGTAATTTCAATGTCTTGGATTACGGATAAGCCAACTTTAGACATAGTTGGTGCTTGAAAAATATTTGCTGAATAATTGATGGACTTTGCATTTGTATCATATTTTTGCTTTTTAGAGTTATTTTACATGTCTTCTCTTTAGAAAATCATAAAGAACAATTTGAAAAGAAAGTTATCAGTAATTATAATTTGTTTGAACGTTGTTTTTATAACCCAGATTATCCATGGGCAATGTATAAAAAGTAGAAAATTTCCTTGACATATACAGGTATGATAAAAAAATTAGAAAATACAGAGTCAAAAGAAAAAGAAATTGGTCACAATACTACTCCTATATTAGCATTTTGGTTTATATTCTTCAAGCTATTTTTTGTATGTATATTATAGATAGACTCACACGTACATTTAACTCATTCTATATATTCTGATAAACAATATCTGATCGCTGTATAACAATAAATATTGATTTTCATAATTAATTTTAAGGATATCATCACAAGCATGCATCCCTTATCTGTCCAATCTACTCATATTTGACACTGAGCTTTTCATTTATGTATTAATTTTTGAGACGGAGTTTCACTCTTGTAGTCCAGGATGGAGTGCAATGGTGCGCGATCTTGGCTTATCGTAACCTCTGCCTCCCAGGTTCAGACAATTCTCCTACCTCAGCCTTCCAAGCTGGGATTACAGGCATGCGCCACAACGCCCAGCTAATTTTTTTGTATTTTTAGTAGATACGGGGTTTCTCCATGTTGGTCAGGCTGGTCTCAAACTCCCGACCTCAGGTGATCCACCCACCTCAGTCTCCCTAAGTGCTGGGATTTCTTTAGATAGAAACCTAGAAGCCAGATTTCTGGGTCCCTAGTCCAAACTGCCCTTCAGGGAGGCTGTTCTAGCTTACACACCAAGCAGCAAGTCATGAGTACTCACTTCCTCCCTGTGTCCTTCCCTGCCTTGGTATTTCCATTCTTTTTAACTTTTGCCAATTTGATATTCCAAAAGTGGTATCTCAGAGTTGTATTGGTTTGCATTTCTTTGATCATCGGTATCATGTTATGAATTTCTTATGATCTATTTACATTTCTTCCGTGGATTGATTTTTATTTTGTCCTTTGCCGACTTGCCTGTTGACATGTTTGTCTTTTTTATTGCTCAAAACTCTTTAATAAAGATATTAACCTTTGGTCATACATGTTGCAAGTATTTTCCCAGAGTTTCTTTTGTCTATTAACTTTAGGCTGATTTTTATCCTATGTAAGTTTGCTGGTTTGTTTGAATACAATCACATCAATCACCCTTTGCCTGTATGGTTCGTACATTTGGAATTATTCACAGAAAGTTCCTCCCGAAGCTTAAGAGTATATGTATTCTTATCCTATGCTTTTTTTTTTGAGTCCTCCTGTGATTTTTAAAATTAATACATTATTACATTTTGACATAATATTATATCTACTTTTATAGAACTTATATGACTAAAGAAATCTCAGTCATGGAACTAGAGGGGACTTTGACAGTCATGTCCATTTTCCTAGCATCAGGTGCCAGGCAGATGAGTACCTCTTCCAGAGCATGACTGTCAACCACTTCCCATCACTCCACTATATTTTTCATTAGCTTTTCTAAAATCGGCTACTTTATCTTGTGCCAGCCATATATTTCCTAGTACTTGTCCTTAGTAGGTTGGTTTGAGGATGAAATCAGTTTATAAATGAGATACAGAGCAATCTATAGTGCACTGAGTGGCACACCAACATTCCACATATACCTTGTTGTATGTGAATGCATGGATGGTGGCATGAACAATGATGCCAGATCTCTGAGGATAATGTAAGATAATAGCAGCTCTTTCACTGAAGCTGGACCTTGACCAAGCAACCAAGAGCACTTGCCAATTACAAGATCCCATAGGGAATGTGGAAGAAGGAAATGTCATGGTATGCCTTTGAGAAGCTAATAGTCTGAGGGTTAGGAGAAACCTCATAGGCACTCACAGGCTATGCATACTGTACATCAGCAGGCATGAGCTGTACTGGAGAATTCCATGGGATGCTGGAGAGTTTGTGCTCTGAGAGAATTTATCAGGGAAGTCTCCCTGGGGAAGAAGCATTGGAAGCAGAACTTTAAAGAAAAGCTGGGACCACATGGGGTGGGTTTGTGGAATGAGGTAATTCTATGCAGAGAGAATGATATCAGTAGGTAATTTTGTTTTTTGTTTTTGAGATGGAGTTTCACTCTTGGTGCCCAGGCTGGAGTGCAGTGGTGCAATCTCAGCTCACCACAATCTCTGCGTCCTGGGTTCAAGTGATTCTCCTGCCTCAGCCCCCCGAGTAGCTGGGATTACAGGCACGTGTCACCATACCAGGCTAATTTCTTGTATTTCTAGTAAAGTTGGGATTTCACCATGTTGCTGGGCTGGTCTTGAACTCCTGACCTCAGGTGATCCAGTCACCTCAGCCTCTCAAAGTGCTGGGATTACAAGGGTGAGCCACCGTGCCTGGCCTAGCAAGTAGTTTTTTTTCCTTCTTTTTTAAATTAAAACAGTGAAGTGAATTTGTTTTTTTCCTGTGTACCTCCTTTGCATTTGATTTCACTGTTGCCACATTCTCAGCTTACTTTTTATACCTCCTGATTTTACTGCCGTTAAGAAATTGTCATTTTGCAGTGCTTGAGCTTCTTGGTGGGAGACACCAGGGAGCAGGAAATAAACACCTCTCAGAGAGGCTTCTGAGAGAACTCCAACTATAGCCTGTCTTCTAGCCTTAACTGGCAACAAAGGTAGAGGTGAAATGCTTGCTTTCTAAGATTTACCTGGAACATGGTAGGCATTTCTCTATTTAACTGAATCGGTGAAAAAATAAACATATGCATGGACTTTCTGAGATGTGTAGCTGTTCAGGAAGCTGGTGAAGAACGGACTTGAACCTTCTATGGCCAGAGAAGCTGGATAAGGGATGGATATTTGCTATGAAGGACATTGTTGTGGTCACCTTCGGGATGAACATTCAACTCTCACTAAGTTGGCCAAAGGAGGAGACCCTACTTCCGGGGCAGCTCCCAGTGTCACAGAAGAGCAAGAAAAAGAAGCCTTTGAGGTGGAGAGAGATACCTACCAACTTTGGATATGGATGCTGAGGAAACCAGAATAGAGAAGTCAGTGCAGTTGGCTGGTGTTAGCCAGAAACTTTTCTTGGAAGTCAAGTAGTTGAGTAAAGTTCTTGAATTCCTAAGGTAGAAGGGCAAGAAATAGGCTTCTGCCTCCATATCTTTTACCCTGTTTCCCAGAAGGATTCACCATTTCCTCCATTGATGCTATCCTTTATTTCAGGGGTCAGCAAACTTCCACTCGCTGCCTGTTTTTGTAATTTGTTCTAGGACATAGACCAGGCTTTCATTTACATGTGGTCCCTGGCTGCTTTCATCCTATCACAACAGAGCTCAGTAGTTAGGACAGACTGTGTGGTCTGCAAAGCTCAAAGTATTTACTCTCTGGCCCTTTGCAGAAAAAGTTTGCCGACCTGGCTTTATACTGTTAGCAATTGAATAATTCTGAGCTGTTTTTCCACAGCCTTATGGTTTGCATCAGCCCATGCAGTTTTCTTAATGAGGGCCCTTTTTGCTAATGGCGTTACTTGTAAGATGATTTACTCGAACCGGGGGTGTGGTCTGGGCATTAGGCCTCTTGAGGAGAGACTGACCATAGGAGCTGCCTGTAAGACCCACACCGAGTGGCTAGTCCCCTGATAATAGACATTGTTTGTTTCTGATATTTATTTACTGCTCAATGTTTGCCAATATGATAGAGAAATTGAGGCTAAGAAGTTAGGAAAGGTGCCCAAGGTCAGGTGCCAGGATTTGAACCCAGTCTGTAGGATTAGAGCACTTGCCCTAACCATCCCATGCTTCCAGCTGAGCCCCCGACCACCTTTCTTTCTAACTATTATTACTCCCTACTCTGTCCTTTTGGTGATATCTAGGCCAATTGTTGGTCAGCCTTTGCTCTTTTGGTTCATATATGTTTCTCTTGGAGCATTTATTCCTTGGCCAGTTTTCTTTATAACCCATACACCTCCTCTGCAGGTGTCTTTCCAATCTTGCTCCAATCTCCATTTCTTGCTAACTCTCCCTGGGAGGAAAACTTGAGATGCACAGGAGGTCCTGGGTTCCCTCCACATCAGCCGTTCCTGCCCTGTCACTGAGCATTGCCTAGAGGGGCAGCTGTCATCCAGGTGCCCTTCCTTCTTCAGAAGCCAGCAGGCACACAGAGAACCAGCTGGAAAGCGTATTGCCACCAGGGCCCCGGGGCCCCAAAGTGGCAAAAAGGCAGCCTCTGGGAGGCTGAGCTGGCATTTCTGACCTTTGTGGAGAGAGGGCGTCCTTAAAGGGACAGTGAGCTCTTTTCTTTCCTGGTGGCTGACTGCCAGTTCAGATGCCAGGGGTTTGAAGAGGCCATTGTTCAGGAGATGGGAGATAGGGGCCAGATCGCCTTGTCTCTTTTTCTTTTCCTGTTACTTACTGCCTGTCTCCCTCTGATGTGCAGCCTGTCAAGTGTGGAAGGACAGTGAGCTGTCTTTGGTCACATACCCTCCCCTCCTCTGAAGTCAGCCTTGTCACTAAGGCTAAGGGACAGAATTGCCTCACAGGCACCAGCTCCCCTCTTCCATGGCAGCTGCCCTGGTGGGAGAAAGAATGGTCTCTGCAGACTTCAACAAGGTGACCCCATCAGTTTCTGTGCCCCGAGTGAGTGGGGTGAGGTGGGAGGACCACAGGTGCTCTTTCTCCAAGTGCCTTCCTTTCCTGCCCCACCTGCGCTACAGTCGCCTTAGGAGCTTGTTAGAACTGCAGATTCTGAGTTCCAATTCCAGAACTTCTGGGCCCCAGGAATCTGATTATCCATAAGCACACCACAGTTTGAGAGCCACTGACTTAGTGATTCCCAAACCTGGCTAATCATCAGAATCATGTGGGGACCTAGTGCATCAGAATATCTGCCTGGGGCCCATGAATTTGAGCAGGGTAGCTTCTTGTTAGTGGTTAAGAGCAAGTGTCCTGGAACTGGGCCCCTGGGTTTGAATCCTAGCCCCACCAGCGACTGTCTTTATGATCTTGGGTAAGTTTCTCATACAATCTGTGCATCTTTTCTCACCTCTAAAATAGGCTTATGATAGTACTCATTATATAGAATTGTTATGAGAATTAAAGGAGTTAATATTTATAAAGTTCTTACAATAGAACTGGCACATTGATAGAGTATTATGTAAGTTTTCATGAAATCCTTCTCCTTTATTTTGGCAAACTGACCGATCCTCTAGGTTGGAGATCACAGTTTGAATAATCTCTGAGCAGCAAGGTTGCCTGGCTAAGCTGGCTTTTCTATGTGCTTTACTAAATGACCAGCAATTCCCTGAGCCGAGCCCAGGCTAGTCTTCAGTTCACTTTCCATGACTTGTTCTGCAAAGGTAGCCCTATCATTTGTCCTCCCTGTCGTGTGGCTTATGGAGTGAGGAGAAAAATCCCTTCCTGGCTTCCACCACTAGGCAATGTGGACAGCACTGGCCAGGCTGTCCCAGGAGGGCCCAGAAGCCACATCCATGAGGCTCACTGATCTCTTTGGAGGGAATTGAAGGAAAACAAGCTGCAGGCCAGGAATAGCTAGACATAAATACAAGGTATTATAATTACTACCCACGCCCAACTCAGTCCCCTGAGTTAAATTTAACCCTCTGCACAGTCTTCTGACCTCAGGGAAGGAGGATGGACAGAAGTCTCTGTGGGGGGTCGGGGTGTGTGTAACCAGGATTATGTGGGAGGCATTACCCTCGGGAATTCTGTTGAGCCAAAATGGTCACCACGGTTCAGCATGCATCCAAGTTTTTATTATAACTTCTTGGTTTTGCTCAACTACTACTTTTCTGAAAATGATGCTGTAAGACTGCACATCTAGTATCCAGCTCAGGGTTTCTTTTTCTTCTTATACTCTTTAATTTCTCTTTGTATTCACTATTCAGGAGCCCCATTTGTCCAGCTGCTTATGAACATGTCATGAGGTGGGTGGAAGTTGGGAGAGATGGCCAACCTGGAAGGACTGAGCTGCCTGGCTTCCATCTGCCCCCCTTCCTCAGTGAGGTCTGGGAGTAATCAAGGCTGGAAAAGGGCCATTGCTCGAGTAGAGAATTCTAATGCTACAAGCAGACAATGGTATTTTACAGATCCTGATATCAGGGTTCTGGGTGAGTCAAATGTTAGATTATTTAGAAGAAAACCAGCCAGTCCTCCAGGGCGGGTCTGTGGATGTTTTCCATCTTGACTACAAATGTCAGCATACAGGGACCCAGCAGTGGGCAGAGCTTTCCTAGCATCCACTCCCTCCCACTTGTGCATATTTCACAAGACTTCCAGGAAGCTGCACAGGGCCATTTCTGTTCTTGGTGGGAGTTTGGATACCTTTGGCAGCTCTGAACCCAGAATGATCAGTAGGAGCAGGGCCTCAGTGGATTGAGAGACACAACTTGTCAACTGGCCTTGGGAGAAGGATTTGGTTACTTGGTTAAAAGTATCAATCCACTCTTTTCGGTGGTAAATGGAAGAGATCTCATGGTTTCTTTTCCTTCCTACCCCTATCGCCTTCTCTTTGGAGGAAGCTACAGCAGTAATACCTGCTTTGGGTAGAAATTGGGCTGAGGGAGATTGAAAGGCCTTTCCACTTTGGAGATCTGTGAGTCTATGGATATATTTCTGGCCACCAATAATAGAGGGAGGACCCCAACTCTTCTGGAGAAGAAGGATCTATAAAATAGAAGCAGATGGAGATCCCTGGTGGTTCCCAGTACAAAAATCAGATGGCCCTGTGTTCACTCCTCTGGGGCCTTGCTGATGTCAACTGCTATTGGACACTGTGCAGACACTGTTGATGTCTCAGAGTTGGGAGGTTTATAGAGAGGCTCTGGACTGAGATGAGGATGTGAAACCAATCTCTTGACTAGGAGCTCACCTCTTATGGACAAACCTCTTGCAATGTTTGTAAGAGTGGCCTAAACTCTTAGAATATTCCCTATTATTTTAAACCCAATTATGCATCTGATAACCTCCCTCTGAAGAAACAAAAAATGTTAGACTTTTCTCCCCTTTTGCTTTCTCTCTGTCTTCCTCTTCTGAGATATTCAAAATCCTGTTTGCCTTAAGGCATCTCTCCTTTAGTCTAAACATCCCTAGTTACTTTACAGTTTTGCATAGGGCAGGCTTTCCAGACCTACACTGTCTTTATTTACCTTTCAACGATAGGCCTTGCCCAGTATGATGCTTTCTACGTATGCCCCTTACTGACATCATCTGTGGTGGGATTAGTACATTCCTTCACTTGCTTCAATTGACAAGGCCCACGTGTTAATTATTTGTACAGCCATGTTGTAATTTTGGTCCATGCTGAGCTTTATGATCTTCACCTGCTGGAAGCCAGACTTTCACATTCCTTCTGCATTTGTAGAAGACAGGTCCTTGCCAGGGGTCAGGGGCTTATTCTGCAGTACTCCTTACCTCAGGCAGGCTCCAGCATCTGGGGTGGGTGCATGGCTGGATGACTGATAGTGTGTGGGCTGTGGGATGGGAATTTGATTTTGGTTAGAGTCATGTTATCAACGATGTGAGAAGAAATTGCAGTGGGGGGTGAGGCGCTGCCAGGATGTCATAGCTTGAGCCTGTGAGTGAGTCAGTGTCTACAGCTTGTCATTTGGCTACTTTTGATTTTAGATCTCTTCTCTCCTGACTTGTTCCCTTCCATTCCCCACTAGGTTTAGACTGGAAGAGTCAGGCTTGCCAAAAATTTTAAATATTTATTTATATATATTTGAGTCACTTTGTCATCCAGGTTGGAGTGCAGTGGTATGATCACAGCTTACTGCAGCCATGAACTCCTGGGCTCAGGTGATTCTGCTTTCAGAGTAGCTGGACATGTGTCAGCAATATGGCTAATTTTTAATTTTTAAAATAGAATCTGGGTCTTGTCATGTTACTCAGGCTGGTCTCGAACTACTGAGTTTAAGAGATCTTCCTGGCATGACCTCCCAGAGCACTGGGATTGCAGGCAAGAGCCACTGTGCCCAGCTGGCCAAAACTCTTTAATGAGGATTGGTTTAGCATTGAGAGAGAGAGAGAGAGAGAGAGAGAGAGAGAGAGAGAGAGCGCCTCCCATCTGCCCAGAACAGCCCCCACCCCCGTCCCCTCATGGCAGTGTAGCTGTTCTTCTCTAAAGAGGTAGGAAGAAGCTGGGGTAGAGAGAGGAGAGATAGTAGTTGGAGGCAATGGAATGGTCAGAAGAGAGAAAATAGAAACAGGGCAGGGTTTGGCAGTGCACAGTGCACAGCTGGGTTGCAGGTCCCATCTGCTGTGGTCAGCATGGCTGCCTTCTCTTTCACTTCCTGTGGCCACAGAGCCCAACTTTTCTGCAGCTTCTGAACACTTGGAGAGGTGTGAAATAGAGAATGATTGTGGACCTTTAGGGCAGGAAAGGACATAGGGGGTCATCTAAGTCATCTTAGACCAACTCCTCCTTATAACAGGTGAGGAAACTGAGGCCCAGAGAAAGGGTGAGCTACAGCCGTGGGCATGCTTCAATATCATGCCATGTGACTGCTCATAGCCCATGAATGCAGATGCTGTCTTACAAAGCGGGTTTCGGATTGCAGCATGTCAGTAACTCCTCCTTTAGCCAGAATCCTCCTCTTTGAACGTCAAGTGTATATCGCATCCCTAGCCAGGAAAAGGCCTGTCTGGAAACAAATGCATGAGCAGCCCAGTGCTGCCCTGGGGGAGAGTGACTGAGCAGACTGACTGTCATGGCTGGACATGTGTGGGAAAAATGGGCACCAAGAAAAGATGCCCATAGATGTGAATAATCCACATCGTAGGTACACTCAGACAGGACCTGGCAACCTCTCAAAGCAGCATGGGCACAACTGCAGAAAGCCAGGCACCAGACAGCACTTCCTGGAATCTATACCTCTGTGCCATGGAAAGAGAAATAGGGGAAATTCTCTGAGTAACTGCATGCAAGTGCTCCTGGTTGCCTTCTGGAGAGTCCAGGCTGAATTAAAGAAGAGCTGGATTCGATGCTTGAAAATGAATTCTGTGCTTTGCTTTCCCCGGGTGTTGTGTCCTGACTGAGCCCATTTATCAACCTCTTGAGACATGTGGGCATGAGGATGGGGCCCAGGAGGTGACAGCAGCCCTGGGCCCTTGTCTTGACTCCTTTGGTTTCTAACTCACAATGAACTCATAATGATCTCCTTCCGCCCAGACTCACACATGCACACTCACACTCAGACACACCTACACACTGACACATGCTCTCTCATGCACACTCACTCTGCCGTTCTCTTTCTCATTAGCTCCCAGTGCGGTGCAGGGACATAGCAATAGTGTTTTCATGTCGTGAGCCCTGTTAACTGGCAAAGCCAGCTGGTTGTCTCTGGTTTAAAGGAAGAGTGGGCTTGGGGTGGAGGAAGGTGGAGGGGATGGTCATGTGGCTCAAGCCTAGGGCCAGTGGCAGGAAGGACTCAAGATCTGTTTTTAAGGACAACATGTCAGCATCTTAACTGGGGCATTCAGCAAGCAGACATCCCTCTTTAAGACCTTAATCCAGGATTAAGAAAAGGTCAGTTACCTCTGCAAAGAGGTGATTTGGAGAGGGGCTTAGTGTCTCCTAATTTCCTAGAGTAGGCAGAGGAGTGGAAGCCAGATCATGGTTAGCGGCCTGTCCCAGGGGCCAGGACTGTCTAGAAATTCCAGGGTGGTACCGAATTCCCTGAGCCTCAGTTGGGACTTTCTCTTGAACTCTAGCAATGTGTCTTGTCTCCTGTTCGCACACATTCTTGGTGGTAATTAGTACATGTCATAGGTTGAAAGGGACTCTGCAAAATACTTGGAGAGAGATTTGCCTGCAGGAGTTTTGTTGGGAAGTGCTATTAGGAGCAAAGCTATACGCAAGTGAGGGAATTAGGATTGGGCCAAGGGAGAAGTTCAACTCTCATGCACCTGAAAGAGGCTTTAGCCAATTCCGTGAAAAATTCTAGGGCTAAGATTGCTCTGCAGGGTTATCCCAAATTGAGGCAAAGGGCAGGTTTTTGTATCTTCTCCTGGACTAGTCATTGGATGCAGTCTGTCCTCAGGGAGGGGCATTTTCGTAGGTGAGGCTGCTTTCTTTAATCCGAGGCAGTGCCCAAAGAGGGACTCAGCTGTGACCCATCAGCAGCTATTATTCCAGGCAGCTGGGGCGATGAGTACTTCATTCTGGAAAGGAGTATGATGCTCAGGTGAAACCTCTATATTACATCCTTGACTGGGACTCTAGGATGTTGTGCTTTGCCTGACATCTGTTCATTCTCACAGTCAGCCTTTTATAAAGCAGGTGTCGTCTTCCCCTGATAGAAGGGACTTCTACTGAGGTACAGTCACGTGTGGAAGGTCAGAGGGTAGCTAGGGCAAACCGTGTTCAAAACTTGGTGGCTTGTGGTGGTGGAAAGAACATAGGACTTCGTTGTATATGTGATTATTTAGTCTCTTTCCATGGTAAACCTGGGATTATGGGCAAATTAAATTACTCTAATTTGTGTAATTAAGGCAAATGAGATCCATGTCCATGTTTTAAAGGTCCCCAGCCCCATTTGCAGCCACCTCTTGGTAGTTTCTTCGTTCATGGCCTTCCTGCTTGGGCAGTTATGGTTGCCTATAAAGAGGACAGCTTGCCTTAGGACATTCCCCAGTAGATGAGACTCTGAGTTCTGCCCTTGAGCAGTTCCACTCATCAACCTTCTCAATTTTTCACTTTCATTTCCCTATGCCTCTCTGCAGCTCCTGGGTTCTATATATATGCTCCTACTCCACTGACTTCTGTAGAATCATGACTACAGATTATTTATCCTTGTTTTCCCCGATCCCAATTTTTTCCTTCCCAGGAATCAAATCCATTTCCTTGCCAGTGCTTTCCACATACGAGGCTGAATGTCCCGCTCACACATGGGCTCTTTGTGTTCTCCTTTGGACACTTTAGAGTCACAATCCTGTAGATTCTTGCTTGTGGTCGCTGAATACTCTAATTCTGAAAATCTAGAAAAAGGAGGATTTCTTTTTCTTTTTAGTGTATCCCAGAATATCATCAAATTTACCTATACAAAGTTGTCTTCTCTCTCTCTCTCTTTTTTTTTAATTTTATTTTTTGGAGATGGAGTCTCACTCTGTTTCCCAGGCTGGAGTGCAGTGGCGCAATCTCGGTTCACTGCAGCCTCCGATTCTCCTGCCTCAGCCTCCCAAGCAGCTGGGATTACAGGTGTGCACCACCACGCCCAGCTACTTTGTGTGTGTGTGTGTGTTTTTTTTTTTTTTTTTTTTTTTTTTTTTTTTTTTTTTTTGAGACGGAGTTTCGCTCTTGTTACCCAGGCTGGAGTGCAATGGCGCGATCTCGGCTCACCGCAACCTCCGCCTCCTGGGTTCAGGCAATTTTCCTGCCTCAGCCTCCTGAGGAGCTGGGATTACAGGCACAAGCCACCATACCCAGCTAATTTTTTGTATTTTTAGTAGAGAAGGGGTTTCACCATGTTGACCAGGATGGTCTCGATCTCTTGACCTCGTGATCCATCCGCCTCGGCCTCCCAAAGTTCTGGGATTACAGGCTTGAGCCACCACGCCCGGCTACTTTTTGTGTTTTAAGTAGAGACCGGGTGTCATCATGTTGGCCAGGCTGTTGTTGAACTCCTGATCTCAAAGTGCTGGGATTACAGGCGTGAGCCACTGTGCCCAGCCTGTCTTCTCTTTTAAAGACAACGATTTTCAAAACCAAAAGATTATAGTAAATGTAATCGGGTTGCATTAAAACCCAAAGATCAAGGAAAAGGTAACATGGGAGGATTTGAGCATTCTAAATTTGTCTGTTTCTCTAGGTATCTTAGTATCTTGGTATACTGAATAAAGTTGCAGATGGGCTCATAATCTCTTTGATACAATTTTCTCTTCCATGAAATTAGACTAAATAAGATTAAAAGAGATATGACCCAGTGTGCCCTTCATAAAGTACCTTGAACAAGGCCTGGCAGTACCTTCCCAATGAGTGTTAGCTCTTTTTATGTGGGAAATTATTAAATGAGAGGAAAGATACCTTGGATTAAAGAAATTTTTAATATCTAGAAAATATAGATCACTAGTCTATGTTTTCTAAAGTTATTTCAGTACTAAATTACTAGAGAATTAGGTTGAAATAGTATAGACCAATGATTCCTAAACATTGCCACACATTTCAATCACTTGGAGATCCTTCAAAAACTCTGATTCCTGACTCCCACCCCAGACATTCTTGTTTAGTTGGTTATGTAAAAACTCTCGGATGATTCTGAAGTGCAGCAAAGTTTAGAAACCACTAGTATAGATCATTTGGTGGATTTGTAGTTGATGCTGGCTGAAAATGTAGAATTGGTTGTAGTGAACATTTAGAAAAGAAAAAGGTAATCCGCAGGATCCAATTATTACATTTGGATAAGATTAAAAGAAAATTGGAAAAAAGAATTGGTGTGCATGGTGAAATGGGATTTAACTAATGTGTAGAAGGAGCCCTAACCCTAGTAAGTTCTGTTTCCAGTGGGCTAAGGGGTAAGTATTTTTATCCTGCTGGGCTGCATTTTGTTCCAGGGAAGGCTTTCATACCTACGTATCCGTGTGTACATGATACAATTTGACTTGAAGGGTGGGTACCTAATTGAGTGGCAGTGTTGGCTGCTGAAGGTGAATGTTGTGTTGGAGCCATCTGAATTCTCAGCTTCCTCACCCTTCAACCTTCTGGCCATTTCTTGCTTTAGGTTTTAATTATGTAGACATCACTGCTCCTCATGTGAGAGATGCAGTATTAATGAGAGGTCTTGGGTTACAGCTGGGTCAGAGGCAATCAATATATGCATTTGAACACCCCCGACCTAGCTTCCATGGATTAGATTCTGAGTTGGGGAACTCAGAGAGGGCAGAGTGGACATCTGTGGAACATCAATTCTCTTGCACTAATGGCTCATAATGCACAGACTATATCCTAAGCATTAATTCAGGAAAGAGTTATTTAATAGGGTCTCTAGAGTACCTGACAGCCAGTGTATACCAGCTCGTTTATAATTCAAGGACTGAGGTAAAAGATCTTTAACGACCCCTCCCATTAAAAAATAACTTTGGTTAGGGCCGGGCGCAGTGGCTCAAGCCTGTAATCCCAGCACTTTGGGAGGCCGAGGCGGGTGGATCGCGGGGTCAGGAGATCGAGACCATCCTGGTCAACATGGTGAAACTCCGTCTCTACTAAAAACACAAAAAATTAGCTGGGCATGGTGGTGTGTGCCTGTAATCCCAGCTGCTCAGGAGGCTGAGGCAGGAGAATTGCCTGAACCCAGGAGGCGGAGGTTGCGGTGAGCCGAGATTGCGCCATTGCACTCCAGCCTGGGTAACAAGAGCGAGACTCCGTCTCAAAAAACAAACAAACAAACAAACAAACAAAAGACCTTTGGTTAAATGTGGACCTCTTTGGCTAACAATCTAACTTTTTTCCTCTTCTGAACTTCCTGAAAGACTGTCTATATACCCTCTGTTTCCTTGTCCCTCTCAGTCTGAGGGCAGCCATTTGATTGGGGCAGCACTGCAGAATCTTGGAGACAAATTGTCTTGGAGACAAATCCTGGTTTCTCTGTTTCCTCTGTATGTGATCTGGGAAAATTATTTAGTCACTGAGATGCCTCAGTTTCCTTTTCCACAAAATAGGGTCAATGGATAAAAGGAAGGAATACATATGAAATGTATAAAATCTCTGCCTGGCTCAGAGTATACTTTAAATGCTTTCAGTCATTTTATTGGAGGAATAACTTGAGGAAGGGATAATGTCCTACTCATCTGAGCTTCTTTTTGCTCATCCTTATAGTATAACAGTGAGGGTCCTGTAAGACAGAAACCACACCAATAATTTGAACAGGGAAAATTTACTATTGAGAATCATTGGCTGGGTGCAGTGGCTCATGTATATAATTCCAGCACTTTGGGTGGCTAAGGTGGGAAGACCGCTTGAGCCCAGGAGTTTGAGTCCGGCCTGGACAACATAAGGAGATTCCATCTTTACAAAAAGAAAAAAAAGAATGACAGACATGGTGGTGTGTTCCTGTAGCCCCAGCTATTCCAGAGGCTGAGGTGGGAGGGACCGATGGAGCCCAGGAGGTTGAGGCGGCAGTGAACTGAGATTCTATCACTACACTCCAGCCGGGCAACAGAGGGAGACCCTGTCTCAAGAAAGAAAGAAAAAAGAATCGTTAACAAGTAAAAGCATGCAAAGGTCTCTGAAGAATGGAGGTGTATCAGATGCCTCTTATTATAACAGATGTAGGAGGCAGCTCCTAGGATTGAGCCAAATACTCACTGAAGGAACAAACTTCTATGAAGGCTCCCTGCACCTCCTCAAAACCCAAGGCCAAAATTCAGAACTTATTGGAGGTGGTGTGGCCATGGCCTAAAGTATGACACAGAAGGTTCTAGAGGTTCTGGGGACTGGGGTACACAAATTGGACACTGCCCATTAGGTTATCAGTGAAACTCACTGGGAGGCCAGTGACTTCTGCAGAAAAGCACCAGAACTAAGAAGGGCAATCCCGTCTACTGTCTCTCTAGCGCCCTCTCCTGACAAGCTATAAAATTGTGCCAACTGGCAAAGAAGAAAAGTTGACAGGGTACAGCTCCAGCATCACAAGGCAGGGAAAAGAGGGTAGATTTGCAGCTGAGGGGCAAAAAATGGATACATAGCCTGAGTAGGAACAATGGAGCTTAGCTTGCAGCGTTGTTTTGAGGATTAAATGCAATATTATAACAAGTGCCTTTTGCCTAGTAGATGTTTATATATGGAAGTAGCATGGTATGGTGAAAAGATGAATTTTATTTTATTTTATTTTATGCTTTTGAGACAGAGGCTCACTCTGTTGCCCAAGCTGGGATGCAGTGGTGCCATCTTAGCTCACTGAAACCCCCACCTCCCAGGTTTAAGCAATTTTCTTGCCTCAGCCTCCAAAGTAGCTGGGATTACAGGTGCCTGCCACTACATCTGGCTAATTTTTTGTATTTTTAGTAGAGATGGGTTCTCACTGTATCGGCCAGGCTGGTCGCAAACTCCTGACCTCAGGTGATCCCTGCCTCAGTTTCCCAAAGTGCTGAGATTACAGGTGTGAGCCACTGTGCCTGGCTGAAAAGATGGATTTTTAGTAATAACTGGGATCATAGGTAAGCATAGTTTCTGATACTCAGTTTTCTCGTAAGTTTGATAAAATAATTTTTTTAATGACGTTACAGGTGCCCACCACTATACCTGGCTAATTTTTGTATTTTTATTAGAGACGGGGTTTCACCATGTTGGCAAGGCTGGTCTTGAACTCCTGGCCTCAGGTGATCCACCCGACTCAGCCTCCCAAAGTGCTGAGATTACAGGCATGAGCCACTGTGCCCAGTCTGATGGAAGTTTTATAAAAGGATAAAAGGCATAAAAACACTTATCACTGTGCTTGCAATGGTGAATTCTCAGTAACTCGTAGATCTGTTTCTTTTATTCTTTGTATCCCACACACTTCAGAAATCCCCTAGATATCTGTGCTTCAGAAAAGCACTTGTGATTTGAATGATAGTTTTTAAAAAATGAGGTTTGCTTTTGCCTATGATTCTCCACAATTCAGATTCAGGTTTAAATTCAGATTCACATAAACTGGAGTGCTACTCTGTAAAAGTTTTTCAATTTCGTTTTATTAGGATGCAAGAGGGATTCAGAGATGTAAGATCTTAGCCTTTATTGTCAACATCTCCGATGCCAGTCAACAAAAGTCATTAAACACTGGAAGTGAATAAAATACTGTGTAGACACTGACCCTCTTTATATAAAGCGTGATCGATCACGTCTGGGTTGAATGGATTGGTTCAGTTGGATTTGCAGGTGTACCTTAACTTCTCTTTCTTAGCCCTGATTCCTCCAGGGTGGTCTCTGGAATGTGCTTTGGACACTGCACAGGACTCTCAGACACTTCTTTTCCTTATAAAAATAGAAGATAGTGTCAGTTTTCTGTATCTCTGATGGAAAGGTTTAATTAAGAAAAAGGTACCCACTTTTACCTCAATTTCCTAAATTCATTTACAGAAAAGCAACTTGGGAATTTAGGCACCAAATAGCAGTGAAAGCGTGGAGATTGAGTCTGGAGCCTAAGTTCCATTTGTGGAACGCCCGTTGGTTTTGTTAGGATTGCAGCATGTACCTGCTCTTGGATCAGATGGCCATCCCAGAGTTTGTGCTATACTTTCAAGAAGGACAAGGGCAGAAAGTATGAGTGCCTCCATGTGAATTTATAAATACTGTTAGGAAAAAAAGGGCCCATGCCTTCCTAATGGTATGTCAGTAGCACCTTCTTTTCACACACAATATAATGGTTCAGAGTAGGACTCAGTCGGGTAAGGCAGATCGGGTTTCAGATACAAACTTTGCTCTTTAATAACTATGTACTATAGGCAAGTTATTAAACTCTCTGCCTTTTAGTTTTGTCATCTGAAAAATGGGAATAGTAATTATTATCCATTTTTTATACTGTCGTTACAATAAAATAAAATAATTCTTGTCAGAGGTTTAGCAAATTGCATTGCATATAGATGGTACTCTTTTGCTATCATCAGAATAATTTTGGTTTTATTGTAGCTCAAGAGAAGAGCTTCTCATCATGAAAGGCCGTATTCTGTAATAGGAGACACAGTCCAGATTCTCTGATTTGCTTGTTTTGTAACTTTTCTATTATTAAATGAAGTCCATTTTGGGGGCAGCAGGCAAAGAACATTTTGGTGACTGAGGAAATCCCAGCACATACTTCATGCATCTTAAGGAACTGAGATTTTTCTTGTCTTCAAACTCAAAGTTTCTGAATATCTGTCTCACCACTAGATGATATCTTTCATTGTGTTTTTCAACAATAGCTACTGCTTCTGACCAATATTGATTATAATAGCTTTAATTTATCGGACAGATACATACTTTGTGTCAGATGCAGTGAGAAGTAGGTTGCATGCATTTACATCGTTTAATCCTCACACTATCCATTAAGAGTGTTATTTTTGTGACTGAAGGTTGAAATATCTGAAACTTGGTGAAGCTAACTTTTCAAAGGGCACAGAAGAACTAATTGATAGGACTAACATTTGAAGTCATATTTGCCTTGTCCCTGACATACCGTTTTAACCCCTTGTTTTCAATATAAACCATGACAATACTAACCATGTAAGCCAATATACAGCTGTATATTTTGTAGTGGAAGAAGGAAAGTCTCCCAAAATTAGCACTTGTTCATAGTTACGCAGTGAGTGAGTAGGGAAGCCAGGACTAGGTTGCTGGCCGTCTGACTCCACTAACCCCTGTGTCTGTGCCTTAATGGAGGAAAGGACATTCAGTGCAATTTTTTTTTTTTTTTAATACAGAGTCTCGCTTTTTCCCCCATGCTGGGGTGCAGTGTCGAAATCTGAGCTCACTGCAACCTCCACCTCCCGGGTTCAAGAGATTCTCCTGCCTCAGCCTCACAGTAGCTGGGATTACAAGCGTGCACCACCATGCCCAGCTAATTTTTTATTTTTAGTAGAGATGGAGTTTCACCATGTTGGCCAGGCTGGTCTCAAACTCCTGAGCTCAAGTGATCCTGCCTCCCTTGACTTCCCAAAGTGCTGAGATTACAGGTATAGCTACCTAAAGATATTTACTGAATATACGTGTACCCAGTACCCCTACATGCTGGAGGGACATGAAAGAAAAAACAGCCTACCATCTTCTCAGGGATGCAAAACCAACAGAGGACAACAGAATCTGCAATTAAGTTCTAAATGTGTACTAGAAGGGCAGGGGCAGGGGCATGGGGAGGTACCCACTGTTCTTGGGTGCTTTCACATGCCTTTTCCTGACTTCATGATCTTTTCAAATATGTCATATTAGCATTACCAGATGAAGAAACTGAGTCTGAGATGAGAGTAGGTAGGTGACCAGCAAGCAGCGCAGCTCAGCTTTGGTTCCAAATCTGACTCAAGTCCAAGATCTTTCTGTGGATTAACCTCGAAGAGCCAGCTAGGCATTTCAGAAGAGGTGGGACTTGAGCCAGACAAGGAGGATCAGGGCATTGCCAATATACTTTTCTTTGGAGCTGGGATTCCTCTAGGTAACTGAGGTAGTGCCAGACAGCCCAGACCCATCTGCTTCCCATATACTATGAGGCCGCTGTTCTATCAACAGGCTACAGACAGAAGCGATCTTGGAAAGATTTTTCATGATGAGCCTGCAGGGGCTGGCCCTCCCAGAATGAGACTTTTTGCCACCAGATGCCCAAGAAATATTAGCTCTCAGCATGAGTTTGAGCAGGATGCAGGTGACATCAATGGATTATAATTACTATTCACCTTCAGCATGTTTTCCTATGCCACTGTGGTAGACAGACAACACTATCCTTTTGGAAGATTCAGAGCATGAAAATGCATAAGCCAACGCTTTGCTGTTCAGGGTGGTCCTGGAATAGCAACGTGGGCGTCGCCTGGGGTATGTTAGAAAGGCTGACTTGGGTGGTCCCCTAGACCTGCTCCATCAGAATCTGTGGGTAAAGAAGATTCTCAGGGGATTAAAGTTTCACAAGCGCTGAGCTAACCATCATCATTATTAGTGTTGTCGGTTTTGTGCTGTATCCCTCAAGAGATGACAGTGGTTGTCAAACAGTTGGGGTGTGAGGATCAAACAGATCCAAACATGGATCTAGAGGCAGGTGATATGGATTCCCAGCTCCTCCTCTTTCTTGCATGGAACCTTCACTTTCCCAGAACTCAGCCTCCAGATCCACTAAACAGGTCAGTAAGACCTATTTAGGTGATTGTGGTGGGAATGAAATGATTGAATGTGAGCAAAATGCTTTGTCAGCCATGAATGACTTTTGAAATATTATTAATATTGTTGCTGAATAGAAAACCTCGCACTGCCAGAACATTCCTCTGGGGGCTGTCTGAGTACTAATACTGCATTTCCGTGAATGGACAGAGAGAAAAAAAAGGCACAGCTTAGAATTAGAAGACTCAGGTGACTCTCCTTTGTCACGAATATAAGTGTTTTCCCTGAGTGTTACTCTTGCCATCTGTAAGAGCCTGACCTTCCCAGAGGCGAGCATCCTGGAAGTCTGGGAGCTGCTACACTGAAGAGGCCCTCGGCCATCTTTTCTTGCACATTATGGTCTCAGTGCTGGCCTCCTCTCTTCTACCCCTAGGGCGCAGGCCGTGAGAGCAGCTGTCATCCTCTGAAGGATGCACGACTCTCTTTAGAACCAGGCACCTGTTTCTATTTAGTATCACCTCCTTGATACAGCTCGACCTAGTGGGCAGTACCTGGGAAATAATTGGTGGCAGCGAAGGGAGCAGAGTCTCCTGGGAACATGGTCTTGTATTTTGTCGGATTAGGGGTGAAGAGGAAATAACCCCCCCGCAGACCCAGCGGCTCTGTCCTGCGCGCCGGCATGAATAATTGAGCGCCGGCAAGCTGACTGCACCAAAGAGTTGCATTATGTAAACCGGCAGGCGGTGCGTGTGCGTGTTTGCGCGTGTGCGTGTCTGCGCGCAAGAGGGATGCGCGTCTGAGTGTGTCTGTGCGCCTGTGCGCGTGCGTGCCTGAGCTCAGAACAGCTGTCTGTGAGGGAGTCGGAGGGAGAGAGAGAAAGGGAGCCAGGGCGAGGGAGAGAGGGACTTCTGAAAGGCTGCACGACCACACCAAATAACAGCCGCAGAGGGAGGTGGGGGAGAGGGAAATAAAGGGGAGTCATGCTTAAAATTCCACAGCGGTGTGAAACAGCACAGCAAAGAAGCGCCACCAGCTTCTGAGAGCCCTGGCCTGAGTTCCCTCCCCCGTTAGAAACAGGGCTTTGGGATGGTCATGGAGGTGAGTGCCCTCCAGCCTCCTCAGGGCCCCCGCTCCCCGCCCCCGCCCCCCACTGCCCAATGCATGAATGAATGAGTTCCTCTCTGCACTGCACTCTGCTACCGTTCCTACCTAATGGCTTCCAGGTTAGTGCTAACTCGTGCTGACGCTTGTGTGTGTGTGTGTTATATGTGTGTGTGTGTGTGTGTGTGTGTGTGTGTGTGTGTGAGTCTATCTTTGTTTTCTCGTGGGATTTTTTTGTAAGAGGTGGCTCTGTCCTGGGGTCAGGATGGTGCCCTGGGGGCTGTGGCGAGGACCTGTCTTTCTGGTCGTGTGCTTTTCCCAGCTGACGCAGGCTGTTCAGAGCTGCCAAGAACACAAACCTTTCAAGGCAGACTAAATCCGGAGTCCATGTTGTTTGCTTCTGTTTTCTGTTCTGGGGATCCGAAAGCAACCAGTGTGACATCATGCTGCAGAGATGCCACCTTCTTTTCCCTCCCTGGCCTTTTCTCTTCTCTACAGTAGCACTGCTTGAGCTGAGCTCTGGATCACGGAGGGGTGGCCCTGGGGTGGGCTGGAGGGAGGGGCTGGGTTGAGGCTGATGGGAGTCCCCTTGTCCAGCAAGACTTATTCAGGGCCCTCTAACTTGGAGAAAGGAGGGCAGAGTAATGAATTAGTGGCACGATGCAACATGGAGAGCTGGCCGGGAGCTTCTGGGGGAGGTGTGGACAGGCCATGTGCTCCTGTTCCTCACCTGCTGGCTTCCCTCCGCAGTGCCTTCTGGGGGGAATAAGAGCTGGCCAGAGCTGTGGTCAGGAAGATACGGACAGACACTGCTTATCCCACAGGGAGAGGGCCATGGGACAGATGGATCTGGCCGGCAGAAGGAGAGGGTGAGAGGGGAAGTTGATAGCTCTCATCTCAGAGAAATAAAAGGATTTGTTTATTCTTTGGCTTAGCCAGCATTCGGTGCAGAGATCTGCCATGTATTTTGAGAAAATAGCTACCCAGTGGCTGGGCCTTACTCCCCCACACCTCCTTGCATTGTTAGTTATTTGCTTGATTTAGGAAGTGCAGGGCTGGAGGAGGACTTGGAGCTTGCTCTCTCCCTGGGGCCTCAGCCAAGAGCTCAGGCAGGGCTAGAGAAAGCCGTCTTTGCCTTTTCTCCGACTTGCTAGCACACTCTGCGCTGGGGAGAGCCCCTCACTCCTCTACCTCCTGCTTCTCCTCTCTCCACAGCCGGCCTTAAATGGTGGTCGTATTTCTAGACTTTGCCTTAGATAGCACTCCACAGGTTAGAGAAGTTTGGGACCAAGATGAAAAAAGCTGGCCTTGGAAGAAGGGTAAGGGAAAGGGATGTTTTTGGGAGCCACCCGTAGCAGGAGATGGATAACGTCAAGGCCATGATTAAAAGGTCATGCCCTGTGAGGACTGTGGGTGGGTCGAGAGTGGAGAATCAGCTAGTCCCCTTACCTCTGTATGCATTTGAGCGACTGTGAAACAATCACTTGCGGAAAGAATGAGAGAAAAAAAGCTGTCATCATCCTACCTAGAAGAAAAACTCCTGGCTGGGAGGCTGAGGTGGAAGGATCGTTTGAGCCTAGGAGTTCAAGACCAGCCTGGGCAACATAGCGAAACCCTGCCCCTATTTAATAATAATTTCTTTCTTTTTTTTTTTTCTTATTATTAGGTTCACAGCCAAATAATAATCATTTTTTTTAAAGCCTAAAACAAAACACCTCCCCTGCTCCTTCTTCTTTCTTTTCTGGCCCTACAATTTTTTTCTGCTGACGGAAGCAAGGCCACAGCCCTTTCCCCAAATGTTCGGATACAGGCACCCTCCCCTTGACTCAACAGACCAACAGGCCCCCAGAAAAGGCCTTTTCAAGGTCATATGTTTAGACCAAATGTCAGCAGACTGTTTCGGTACACGACCAGATAGTCAATACTGGGGGCTTTGTGGGCCAGGCTGTCTCAGCTACTCAATTCTGCTTTCGACAGTGGAAGCAGTCGTGGACAATTTATGAACGGATGAGCATGGCTGTGTTCCCAATAAAACTTTATTTACTGACTCTGAAATGTGGATTTCATATCATTTTCACATGTCACAAATACTCTTCAGATTTTTTTCAGCCACTTAAAAATGCAAACACCATTCTTGTGTCCAGATAAGAGACTTAAGGTCTGTGGTTTTGCATCTGGC
This sequence comes from Saimiri boliviensis, assembly GCF_048565385.1. NCBI lineage: Eukaryota > Metazoa > Chordata > Mammalia > Primates > Cebidae > Saimiri > Saimiri boliviensis. Next base: position 59,145,707 of record NC_133454.1, read on the forward strand.
CTAGAGATATTCGTATAAACACTCAGAATTATAGTGTAACCTGAGTTGGGGTAAAATTGTTCATCCTTCTGCCGGAACTGGGATTTGTCTCGTTGGGGGAAGTGGTGGGAGTGTTTGCTCCTTGAAGGGATATGCATACACCCCACTTAGCCTACAGGATAAGGTTTGAAGCACTATATCTAGAGACTCATAAAGGAACAGTGAGTAATTTCAGGTTCTTTTGATTTAGAAAATGACTGAAAATGTATGTTTGCATTCTGATATCCAAAGCAGGTGGAGTGATGATTCTGCTCTATTCTGAGCTGCTCAGACCACTTCTCTGCAATGTTACAACTACGTCTGAGCTTCATAGTTAAGAAAGTTGAGATCACCCGGAATCTATTCAGAGGAGAAGGAGCCCAGTCGCTGGCCAAGGGAGCCATTGCCATGTTAATATGAGAGTCTAGCAGGTCTAGAGAAGGCATAGGAGCCACGTGAAAATACTACAGGGAGGAAAAATGAGATTTGTTCTGTGGCTCACAAGGTAGTAGGATAGGACCTCTAGTAGGAAGCCACAGGAAACCATTTAAGCTTAAAATAAAAACTGTCAGTTGTCCCAAGTTGCAATGAGTTATACATCAATTAGTGACTGTCCCTTGAGAACTAAAGACTGGGTGGGGATGTTGTAGGGCAAGTGATTTTTAACTTCAGAGAATAGGTTTGAGGAAGTAGAGTTATTTTACCCAAAGAAAGGAGGATAGGAACAGAGGAAGGGTTGTAACTAATGAACTGACCTGCAGTCTAGGATAGCTGGAATAAAAGAAAATGGTATTAAGTGCAATATAACAGAAGGTTTTTTCTTTTTTTGAAGCAAGGTCTCACTCTGTCACCCATGCTGGACTGCAGTGGCATGATGTCAGCTCACTGCAGCCTCTGTCTCCAGGGCTCAAGCAATCTTCTCACCTCAGCCTCCCAAGTAGCTGGGACTACAGGCATGAACCACCATGCCTGAGTAGTTTTAAGAAAATTTTTTAATCTTTTAAAAAAATATAGTAGAGACCAGCTGTTACTATATTGCCTAGGCTGAGCTTTTTCTTTTTAAAATCATAAATAGCTTCCTGATGATAGCAGGAGACAGTGAGAAGGGTCGCAAGGGAAAGCCCTGCGATTTTGTCCCGGGAATGTATTTTAAATTAGACTAAAACCTCTCTTGGGTGGTGGGCATCTGCTTGAAGTCAGCAACTGGAATGACCTCTTACAGTTCTCTCTATGCTAAAATAGACTGGTTCTTACTTTAACATATGGTCATTCCTCGGTGTGCTTTGGTTTGAGTGATAGCAGAAAAATAAGTCAAAACCAGGTTTGAATCCCAGTGGTCAGGCAGAGATTAGCCGTCCTCACAGGCCAGTGAGGTCAGGAGAGGGGCGATATGAGGGGCAGGGCATGCGGCATGTCACCACTTCTCCCCGACCTGCAAAGCCTTAGCCTGACTGCCTCAGGAGGAGCATTGACCTGGCAATACCACAGCACCCTCGCACTGAGGTGATGGGGCCCCGCCCAGAGAGAAGGCTGGTGATGCTGAGTTAACTGTGGGCCCAGACTGCCTGGATTTTGTTTCTGGATGCTTTGCCTAATTTAGATCCGAGTCCTTCTGTCTCAGAGATGCTACTGTTCTCAGTACTTCACAGTGTATTCTTATATATTCTTTGTCATCCTCCTCCATGTCCTTGTGGGGGTTAGGCGGCATCCACTCTGGTTCTTGCATAATAAAAGCGGAAGCTCAGAGGAATGGTTTGTCCCCAGATCAGACATGAGGAAGGCCTGAGTCAGGAAGGCCACCTAACTCCTGGGGGCTATTCCTCAGCTTCCCGGTCTGTCTCACTTGACAAACGGTGATGGGAGATACTGCACAGAGTTAGTTCACTACATGTCCGTCTCTCCCAACAGATTGTGAGTTTCTTAGAGTCATTGACAATATCCTCGATGCCTAGACCTTTACCTGGCATGGGCACAGAATGTGGTTCTCACTGTTTGATGGGTGGGTGGACCCATTGATGTCACCTGGATCCTGCACAAATTCCTTTCGGTTTTAGTAGCAGCATTTCTCTTGCTGAGGATGGGGGAGGGGCCCTTGATGAGCAAACACAGGAGAAGCTGGAAGTTCTATTCAGTTGAACTCCTTGCCTTGTTCCAGTGGTCCTGGCCTCCCAGTGGATTGGACATCTCTTTTGAGAAAGGCACTTCCTGGGAAAGTTTAACGCCTTTCTGCTTTCACAAGGTTCCATTCCCTTGAACATTGAGGCTTCTGAAATACTTTGTGTGGGGTTGTATTTAAAAGTTGACTGAGATTGTTAGAGGCAAGTTTATTATATAATTAAATAAATAAGTCTATTAAAGTAATTTCATATTTTATTTTATTTTGAGAAAGGGTCCTACTCTGTTGACGAGGCTGGAGTGTAGCGCTGTGCCCATAGCTCACTGCAACCTTGAATTCCTGGGCTCAGGTGACCTTCCAACCCCAACCTCTGAAGAGCTGGGAAAACAGGCATCTGCCACCACACCTGGCTAATTTTTTTTTTTTTTTTTTTGGAGACGAGGTCTTGCTATGTTGCCCAGGCTGGCCTCAAAGTCCTGGCCTCAAGCAATCCTCTCACCTTTGCCTCCCAAAGTGGTGGGATTACAGGCATAAGCCACTGCAATTGGCCACAGAGGCAAGTTTAAAAGTATTAAGTTCTTATTGTATGCCCAATATCATGTTTAATATTGTGTGGATACAAAGAACCGTGACACTGTTGCTGTCCTAGTGGGCCTTCAGGACGAATATGTAATACAAAGTTGGAGGTGCTCTGAAGATTATTCCTTAGTGACACTGAATTAGCAAGGTTAGGACAATTTCTGAAGACTATTAAAATCAAAGAGATTTGGACAGATAGTGATCGCTGAGAGTCATGGAAGAATGAGGACTGTGGCACGTAGGAGTGCTATTGGAGCTGTCCCAACACGTGAGCAGCTGGCCAGTGGGAGCTCTATCGGTGGAAATCTGAAGCAGAGGCATGGCGGCTGTCGTCTGGGCCTTTGCAGAGGGAGTCCTGCATCCAGTGGGAGGAGGATGGATTACATGACCACTATGAGCTCCTTCCAAACTACAGACTACTGTAGTAATGCTCAGCCAACACCTGGCCTGCGAACCCAGCAGGGCTGTCCCCTAAATGTTAGGCATTTGTTCTGTGGTGAACCATCTCAGGATAAGGAAATTGTACAACATCAGTAAGTTCTTATGTTTGATTTTAGCATCTTCTACTTCATCTTAAGTCTTTATCGTCCCAGTCCTATGGCTGTAGGAACTAGCTGATGATGTGCCTAGCGACAATCTGTACTCTCACCCCGTGTCTTTGCCACGTGGAAAGGACTGAATTTAGGAACAGGATTCAGTTTCTTAACTGGGAATTCACATTCCACTGCTAATTTTGTTTCACTCCATAAGCAATTACAGGAAGCTCTTTACTTTTGGGATGCACGGTCTAATTAGGTTTATTCTTTAAAGGATTCTCACTCCAGGAAGATAGGTTGTGATCATGCAACAGACAAAAAACACAGGTGCACAGAAAGACAACGTGATTTTCTCAAGGGCACCAATGAGCTCAGGATTTTAAAATCAGGTATCCTGATGTCTAGACAGAGTGACAAGGCTAGCAGAGAGTCCGGAAGTGATGTCATATTTTAGTTTTCATGGACCCAAGAGCCAGAAAAAGGACTAATGGGCTGGCATTAAAAAAAAAAAAAGGCAGATTTGGGGCCACCTTTGGAAAGACATGTCTATCAGAGTGGCTGAACGATGGAATGAATGACTTTAAGACGATCTCATTTTTTTTTTTTTTTTTTTTTTTTGAGACGGAGTTTCACTCTTGTTACCCAGGCTGGAGTGCAATGGTGCGATCTCGGCTCACCGCAACCTCCGCCTCCTGGGTTCAGGCAATTCTCCTGCCTCAGCCTCCTGAGTAGCTGGGATTACAGGCAGGCGCCACTATGCCCAGCTAATTTTTTGTATTTTTTTTTTAGTAGAGACGGGGTTTCACCATGTTGACCAAGATGGTCTCGATCTCTCGACCTCGTGATCCACCCGCCTCAGCCTCCCAAAGTGCTTGGATTACAGGCTTGAGCCACCGCGCCCAGCTAAGACGATCTCATTTTTAAAATTCATGGACTGTATATCTGCAACCCCAGTATGTGCCAGTCATTTTGCTGGAGGTACTGGGGAGGCACACGTAGACATGGCTCCAGCCTGTGTGGAGTGCTCAGCCTGGCAGTAAGCACTGAAACTTCAGAGACAATTTCCGCCCCTATAAGGGCAGTGAAGGGAAACAGGGCCACGTGGTAATGATTGCCTGGTGTTAGGAAGGCCGCTTTGTATGGCGTGGCCCTTCAAGAAAGTCTGCTCTGAGGAGGTGACATTTGAGCTTTGATCTGAAGGCTGAAGACGAAACAGCATTCAAAATTTTAAGAGTAAAAGATCCAGGCGGTAGGACCAGCAAGTGCCAATATCCTAGGTGAACTGGGTTTGTTCAAGAAAGGCCCAGCGAGGCTAGAATAAAATGAGGGAGGGAAATGGTGCAAGACAAGTTGAGGAAATCATTGGATTCTATAAGAAGTTGGATAGCTGGTAATTAAGTCCTTCTCTTAGGGGATATGGACCTTCTCCCCAGCGGCTTAGGGGGAGGAAGCAGAGTGGATTTACTGCAGCCCGTGAGCCCTTTGGGTACAGCGATTTATGTCTGATTACTGACACTGGTTCTGTAGCATCATCAGGGTTCTCAAAGGTCATTATAATTTGTTCCTCTTTGAAATATCCAAAGAGATAACAGGAACTCTTGCTTTTTTCTCCTTGGATCTGGCAGGACCCAAACAAACTTATTTTGTTTTTGTAGGAAGGGGGAAAAGTGGGTCAGGCTGTTTTGTCATTTCAGGCATGGAGTCCTGGTTCTATTGCAGGGCCTTGTCTCCATGGAAATGAAAAATAGTGTTTGTCATGCCTGTTCCTGGATTGAATTCCAAACTCTGGACTGAACAGAAGCTGCAGGAAAGCCAGGCAGCAGGGGGGAGTGGGATGGGTGGATGGAGGCTCCAGCCATGGCGATGTGGGACCTCTTCTCTTTGGCCTGAGCAGAAAAGGCAAACAACCTTTGCCCGGGTCCAGCTCTTCCTGTCACCTCTCTGGACTGAGAACACCAGTGGAAGGATAACTGAAGTTCTACTTTTCACTACTTCGCCAAAAGCTTTCCATGGACCTTGCCCTTATGTTAATTAGTCAGTTAGTAAATTCATCAACAACTGAAGTCACTGCTCGGACTTTCCCTTGCACCAAGTAATTCCTCCCAGGCTTAAGGAGCTCCCTAATGAGGCTATGCCTAGATATTAAATTCGTCAACTGCCTGCAAATGTTTTCATTGGGCTCTCCCACCTTTAAGTTTCTTTCTTTTTTTTTTTTTTTAAGTTTTGGGTTTTTATTTTTTAAAAAAACTTAAGATACTTATACAAGACAGGGAAGGAGGAATCAGCAAGTGGGCCTTGTTGCCCCTAAGAAGTGCCCTGAATTATCTACACAGTATTTACAGAGATAGGGCAGGCGAGGGACGGTGTGCAGAAGGAGGTAGGGGCATGGGCCGTGTGGATGCTGAGCGAATGTTTGGATGGCCCACAGTGGCTGGTTCATGAGCCTGGAGAATTGTCAGGCTTCCATTTGTAAGGTGTCTGTGCCAGTGGTCTGTGCCTGGCAACAGTTCATTTCCAACCTTTGGTCCAAATTTCAGACACAGCCTGTCCCTGAACACCTTGTATACTTCACCCAAAAGCCCAATTTGGAAAGCCCTCCAGGAATTTCCGCAGGTTACCCAAACGGAGGAGAGGGGACAAGAGGTTCATTTCTGTCAAAATGTTGCCCTGGCAGCGGTTAGGGAAGGACCATTCTGTGTCGGATCTGCAGATGGCATTTGTAGGAACTGTGACAGGGAAGAAAGGCATTGGCTTGGGAGCCCTTTCCCATTCTGCGTCTTGCTGAAATGCAACCTGCTGCTAAATCTAGGCCAAAGTGTGGCATGCCTGGACCAGGCTGAGACTCTGCTTTAGTGTAAGTTTGGGAAGAGAACTTCTATGCTGTAGAGAAAAAAAAGCATCTCTTCAGGCCAGGCACGGTGGCTCATGCCTGTAATCCCAGCACTTTGGGAGGCCGAGGCGGGTGGATCACGAGGTCAAGAGATGGAGACCATCCTGGCCAGCATGGTGAAACTCCGTCTCTTAAAAAAAAAAAAAAAGCATCTCTTCTCAAAGCTGTTCTGGTCCCTTCTTTCAAACAGGTAATCACAGCTTGACACAAAAGGCACAGTTGGCTTTCTCCCCTAGAAAGGGAACTGGACCCGGTGGTGGAGTTATCACCAGGTTTAGATGCCAGTGATAGGCACACGCGGAACAAGTTCCATGCATGGTCACAGGGAGCTCCTCTTAGAGCAGTGCAGGTCTTATCTTTTTGAACCCCAGCCCCATCCAGCATCCTGAAAAATGTGTGTGTGGGGAAGGGGAGGCACTGAGATTGGCACTGTTAGGCACCCTGGGTCTGAGCTATGAAGGGGCAGAACCATCCTGTTGTCTGTTAACTCCTTGGTTGATGGTCATGTCATCTCTCTGGCTCTCTGGACCATTTGCATTCATAGCAGTGAGAGGGTTGGACCTGAAAGGCCCTTTTAGCTCTTTCTCTGAGCCAGTCAAATCTTCTGGGAACCTGGGACTATGGGTTCATTTTCATGAGTAAAGGAAGCTGAAACCAGGAACTTCAGGAGGTTATGACAAGGAGTGAAGCTTGCATTTTTTTTTTTTTTGGTTTTGTTTTGTTAAGTGACATGGTATACTATCTAAGGAGGAGGATCCAGGGAAATTGGAGGCCCTGGTGGCATTTGTGATTTGGGCCATTCACTCCCCTCTACAAGGTTCTGGTTGGGTCTGCCCTAACCTGTAGTTACATGGGCACAGAAGAATGTAGACTCTAGCAAGTGACTAGCAATAATACAGAAAGGAATAACCATCTTCATGGAGCCCTCATAGACTCTGAATTTGGAGCTTGTTAGCGGGCAGACCTACTAATGGAGGCATTTGCAGGCAGCATGTAAATTTCATGCAAACGTAATACAAATACACCTGTGGCCCTTCTCTCTCAGCTACTTGAGCGTGTGCTATGGGAAAATTCAAAGGGGAGCTGGCTAATTCATATGGATATTTGCAGTGGCATTATAAAGAACTGAGAAGGATTATTAATGAAACTTTGGAATCAGCATGGGAATAGGATGTGTATAACTGGCTAACAGGGTAGTCTTCTGTTAGAAATTAGGGATTAGTAGATACCAGCATCAGCCTTTACCCCATGCTATGAATGGCAGGAACGGAGGAGGTGCATGTGATATGGTCTTCTTCTTCTTTTTGTTCTTCTTCTTTTTTTTTTGAGATGGAGTCTTGTTCTGTCGCCCAGCCTGGAATGCAGTATAGTAGCTTGATCTCGGCTCCCTGCAACCTCCGCCTCCCGGCTTCAAGTGATTCTCCTACCTCAGCCTCGCGAGTAGCTGGGATTACAGGTGTACACTATCACGCCCAGCTAATTTTTGTATTTTTAGTAGACACGGGGTTCCACCATGTTGGTCAGGCTGGCCTCAAACTCCTCATCTCAAGTGATCCGCCCACCTCAGCCTCCCAAAGTACCGGAATACCGGCATGGGCCACAGCACCCAGCCGAGAGCCTTCTTAATAATAGCAGAAGCTCAAAAATATTCACGGAGTGCAGCAAGCACTGTGCTGAATATTTTACTTAGGTTAATTCATTTAACACAGTAGACCAATGAGATAGGTGTTTGCGTCTCTCATTACCAGTGCTCCTGGTGCTGAGATGATTACAGCCATACATTTGATCATCCAGGTCACTGTAGGGCTGGGCTTAGAAGAAACGGTGAAGTCAACACGTCATTGCAGTGTCCAGGTCTGATTGGGAATGCGCCAGGGCTGGGGCAGCCAGGGCATGCACTGCAGCAGGAGGGTGGGAAGGAGCAGTTGCAGTCCAAGCAGGTGGAGGCACCGGGGGCCAGAGAGACAGGTACATATTTTGCAATATCTAGGGCAGAAATGATTTTTTTCTGAAGGCAAACAAGTTAACTCAAGTGAGGAACCCTGGAACACCAAGTAACTACTCTGTTGTACTCGGGGTTCTGAAAAATGCATGGGTAGCTGATCACGGAGCTGGCTTGCTGACAAGGTCTGCCTTGTACCCACAGGACCACACCGGGGATAAGGATGAGGAAGAAAGCCAGGCAAAGTGGTGCAGCGGCCACCGTGTCTGAGGTTTGGCCTGGGTGGGGGGGATGCTGCAAAGAGAGTCACTAAAGAAAGCCTGAAGAGTCCTTGTCCTCTTTCTATATTTCCGTTTTCTCCAGGATGTCAGCTAGACCTGACTAAAGGAGGTAGGGTCAAACCATAGGTAGCATGAGTTACTGTGGTCAGACTTCAGGAAGCACTGTTAGCTAGCAAGGTAACCAGGAGAGGAGTCTGTGTTGGAGGTCTTAAAAATAGGGGCGATGGGGAATGAATGAATGACCTCTGGGGACCCTGCATGGCTTAAAGGTGGCTGGTGGGGGTCTTAGAGGACCTATTATGAGTGAGAGTTGTTGATTACAGGAATCTCTAAAACAGCAGCTTAAGCATGTTGTGCTTTGGTGACACATGGTTGCTGGCAATGCTCCGTATATGCCATGCTATTTTATGCCTTTCACCCTTGTTCATGCTGTTCCGCCCTCCCCAACCTTCTCTTCTCTCCTTCCATGCCCTCCTTGAACCCCATACCCTTCACCTGGCTAACTCCAACATGTTTTCTGAATCTAGCTCAAGTACCGTATCCTCAAGGCAGCGTTTCTTTGCCTCTTTATTCTCTTCTGTCATCCCACTCATTGATTATGTGAACACAGGAGGACTATGCCTCTAGCGTGTCCTGACTAGAAATGTTCCAGCACACAGATCCTTTCTTATTCACCGAAATGAATGCCTTGCATTATGCCAGGTGGTCAGGAAATACCTGTGGAACTGAAAAGCCAGAAACAAAATCATATCACCTTGTCCAGGCACTTAACACCCCTATACTCAGGTTTCTTACATGTGAAGTTGAAAGTTGAATATGCGAATCCTAAACTCTGGGAGGGAGTCTTAGTCCCATAGCCCATCTCTTTCCATCCCTACAGCAAATGTAAGGTCTTTTTTTTTATTTTTAGCCCTAAAATCCCAATATTTTGAAATATGCAATTCTGTTAATAATGGTGACAGGGTCAGATGAATGGCACATTATACAGTTTGTTTGAAAGACATAAGGCTGTGTGTTAGAAGATACTCAGGAACTGGTTTTATTTGCTCAGCAGGTCATCAAAATCTATGGGATAATGAGTTACCGTGTAAGAGTTCCAGGACTCTAGCAAGTTTATGCTGACTTTGCTGACTTAGAGCTACAACTGCAAATTTCTTCTTTTATAAAGAAGGATCGGAGTGGAGATAGAGCACAGGGTGGGAGTGCGTAACGGGTATATATGGGCTTAGTCTGGAAGTGTAGATGTCCATTGGGTGATTGGAGGGAGAGGGTGAGGTGAAGGGGGAGAGAGAGAGAGAGAGAGAGAGAGAGAGAGAGAGAGAGAGAGAGAGAGATGGGGAGGGCGCTGCTGAGACATGGAACAGTGAGGGTGCATGTCACAAGGGTCTGCAAGCAGACCCTAATGGCTGAGCAGAGGCGCAGACAGACCCTGATGACTGAGGCAGAGGCGCAGATAGACCCTGATGGCTGAGCAGAGGCAGAGATAGACCCTGATGGCTGAGCAGAGGTGCAGATAGACCCCGATGACTGAGCAGAGGCGCAGATAGACCCCGATGGCTGAGCAGAGGCGCAGATAGACCCTGATGGCTGAGCAGAGGTGAGCTGGAAAGGTAGCCAGTGTTGGGGTTTTCAGGGGAAGGTTGTTGAGTGAGATAATTGAGGAACGTGTAGTTTAGAGTTCAGGTTTTATCTTACGGAGAGTGGGAAATTATAAAGGGGCTTTAATCATCAAAGAGGATAAAAAATATGCCAAATCCTCTTTTTAGAAAGTTGACTTTGACAGGAAAATAAGGAATGGATTGAAGAAGCCTGGAGGCAGGAAGTTGATTCCTTCTTTCTTTGTACTCACTCAGCTACCCACTGTCTTTCCATCTGTCTATCTTTCTATCCACCTGGCAAACAAACACGATTGAATGCCTGGTTCTGAGAATGAGCTTGATGATCAGATAGGCCTGTGTTTGAAGTCTCGCCTTGCCTCCCATCCATCTGTGTGACTTTGGGCGAATCAATCTGTCAAGAATCCAAATGTGTCACCTGAAAAATGGGATAATACTATCCATTGCAACTTCATGGGTTGGTTGGGGGGATTAAATGAAGTAATGTTTAATAAGTACTTGGTGCTGCACCAGGAACTCATAAACACCCAATAACATTTGGCTATTTTTATGAATATTAGCATGTTGAAGGTACAGATTTGGGAGCCATCTTGATATCAGGGATTGGTAAAGCCAGGGGTGTGAAGACTGTCACTAGGTTGGGAGTGAGTTCAGTGGAACACATGCCACTTAACAGAGCCCTGCTGGGCTCTGTGGGGCGTGCAGAGGGCTGTGCCTCCAGGAGTTTGTAGGTTCTTCATACCAGGCTGCGTATGTTGAATGCTTTAGTCAGCTCAGTGGTGGAGATTTAGAAAAGCTTTTTGGAGCAAGTGGGATTTGAGATGGGTCTTACAGAATGAACGGGGGGAAAAACAAAGAACGAACAGGACTCCAGCAGGGAGATGTGGAGGGCAAGAGTTCTTTAGAATCAAGTAGTGAATGATAAGGGAGTCTGGAGGCAGGAGAAAGCGTATGTATATTAAGGGAAATGGGGGAAGCGTATAGGTGTGGAACATGCAAGCCCTTTAAGAGCATATAAGGAGAGAGAAAGCATAGAGGTGTCATTTACTTTTAGCAGAGAACTTTAGATTCCATTTTGAGGATTTGGGACTTTAATGTGGGAGCTAGTAGGGCATAGTAAGATGTTGGGTTTGTATTTAAAAAGATTAATGACATCATGTGAGTGAGTAGGAAGAGGAAACGGAGGCAGAGGAGACCTCTCAGCAGGCTGTTTATTGGAAGAAGGTGAGCAGGATGCCTTGAACCTGAACTGGGGCCCTGGGGAAGGAAGGGAAGGATGAGATGAAGAGCTCTGTAGAAATAGAATTGGTGGAATTCAGTGATTCATTTTCCGTGGCGTGAGATGGAAGAGAGGGGTCTGCAGCCTGAGAGACCTGTAAGTGAAGCTGCCGTCGGGAATGGGCAGCTGTGGAAGGAGATCTGGGAGGAAAGATGTCCAGCTCTGTTTTCAGCGTGAGGCACTCACGAGACATTGTCCGGAAGAAGCGTCTACCTGGCAGCAGGTTGTTGGCTTAGGCTACCGTCTGTGACCAGGGCCGGAAGCAGGTCGAGAAGTCTCTGCCTGGTTGAAGTTAGAGAAGGCTGAAGTTGGCCAAGGAGGTGACAGACTCACCTTTAGGGAAGGATTAATATCAGGCTGGGTGGCAAGAGAGGAGCTCGTGTCCGAGACAGTCAGAGGAGCAGAAGAGAGGTGGGTGTCATCAGGGAGAAGTGTCCAAGAACAGCACAGATGATCAACAGCCTTAAGAGTACAGACAGACAATCTTTGCATGGTATATGTAGGGTGGGCTGAAGTGGGGCTGCTGGATGGTGAGGAGTTCTCATGGACGCTTTGATCATTTCATGTGAGACTCATGTGGTTTTGGATAGTTGGAGTTAGTTTCCTCCAGGTTAGAATGTGTTGCCCGCCTCTTGCTTGATGCCAGTTAGTTAGTGGGGATTCTGGGTTTGGGGGAGGATGAAGTGATCTCCTTTCCATTTCCAGGAATGTGTGAGGATGTTCCTTATCTAAGGAAGATACACAACAGCTGTGGGGCCATTGAGTCTGAGATAGGCATGTGCTTGATTGTCATCCTTTTTCTAGTTCTTTTTGAGATAGGGTCTCACTATGTTGCCCAGGCTGATCTCAAACTTGTTGGCTCAAACGATTCTCCTGCCTCAACCTCCCAGGTAGCCAGGATTACAGCTCATGTCACCATTACCAACTTCTCTAGTTCTTTTTTGAGCAAACTATTATAGCTGGGGCTAGAGGGTAGAGTTCCTGGTTGTTCTAGTAGCATAATCCTAGAAGACAGTTTAAACCTGGGAATATGTGGTTGTGGGCTGGAGTTGGTCCTAGAGCAAGGAGGCTCATCCCAGAAGGACAAGTGTTGACACCTGCTCTCCATGCTGCCCCACGGGTCGTGCAGTCAGGGATCTGCCTGCCACCAGCCCCACAGCCTGGCATTTCCAACTGAAGAAAAGGAACATACCTTCCTTTCTCCAGGGTTTATGGTAGCAAAGGAGTTTAGAGAGTAAGGATAAGGAATGGGTGGGGCAAAAACGGGAAGCACTTCTTTTGAAAGAGGCATCTTGGGCCTCTTCTAATAACAATTACTGTTAGTATTAGAAGCGAGATTTTATTTTATTATTTAATTTTTGAGATGAAGTCTTGCTCTGTCACCCAGGCTGGAGTGCAGTGGCATGATCTCCGTCCACTGCCACCTCCACTTCCCAGATTCAAATGATTCTCCTGCCTCAGCCTCCCAAGTAGTTGGGACTACGGGCACCCACCACCATGGCTAATTTTTGTATTTTTAGTAGAGATGGCGTTTCACCATATTGGTCAGGCTGGTCTTGAACTCCTGACCTCAGGTGATCTGCCCACCTTGGCCTCCCAAAGTGCTGGGATTACAGGAGTGAGCCACAGTGCCCGGCCAGAAAGGAGATTTTAAATGCAAATTCTGTTTTAGGATGAAGTGGAACATTGGGACTTGCTTTTCTCCATACATCTTTGGGGCACATGTATCTTCCTTTTCTCTGGTCTTTTTTTTTTTTTCTTCCTTTATCAGTTTCCTTCCAAAAGTTACCACACTGCCTGCCCCCAGCTCCCTGCCCACACTTGCTGGGTTAGGCTCTTGGATTTGTTCCCTTCCTTTCTTTCCACTAAGGATGCCCAGGTGGAAGGTTTTGCTGAAAGGGGCATGGTTTTCATTGCAAATGGGGCCAATGGGACATCTGAGGTCACAGCTGCATCTTCATGCAAATGACAGTGTCCCCAGCCCTGCACCGCACTCCCCGAGGGAAGGCTGGGATGCAGCCTGCAAGGGGGTCCAGGGTGTTCCCGTAGCCGACCCGGCTGTGAGACTGCTGAGTGGGTGGGCAGGACACCCCCCACCCCCCACCAGTCCCATGCTTCTTTAGCTTTCCTATCTCACATTTCCTTTCCTTCCCATTTCTGCTGCCACTTTCTACTTAGCCTCTCTCTTTCTCCATCTCTTTCCTTTCTCCAGTATCACAAGCAAAGCAAACATTTAACTGCATTCAGTTTCTCTCTCCCCTCTGTCTCTCATCTCTTCTTCTAGTCCATTGAAAACAGAAGCAAAATATCAAATAGTATTTTATTTGCAGCTTATAAGCCTTGATGTAAGTGGATTTGGTCCTATGGGAAGTGCAAGGTACTTATTGGGAATAAATATTGGGGTATGGGGATATGGAATGTGAAAACTTCTGCTGTATGCATCTTTACCCTGGGCAGGGGAAGCAGAAACACATATGGCTTCCTTACAAGGAAATAATATGGTGTGGGTGAGTTACAAATCAGAAGAGCTGCACTTTGTTTCCAAGCCCTCTGTGATCAGAGGGCGGCATTTAGCTTCCCTCTGCCAGGCACTGGTCTTCATTTTTTAATGTAGGGATTATGGTACTTGCCTTTACTCCCTGGATGGAATGGTTTAAGAAATAACACATATGTGAAGGGCTGTGAAAAATAGGATTGTAATTGTTATCTTCATGAACAAAAATGTCTGAACAAAATATAGAAGTTTTGCATTTGCAACATGTATAAAATGAGCTGATTGTATTGGATGGTCTCCAGTGAGTCTTTCAGGTATTAAATTCCATGTGCCCCAAACAATTTTTGGCGTACAATAGGGGCTCAAACAATAACGGGATGGACGGACAGATGGACGGATGCATGTCTAAATGTCAGTTGCCCATTGCCCTCCGGCGTCTGTGTCCACGTGGGCACTGCTGCCCTCCCGTGGCCAGCAGCAGTATTACGGTGCAGCGAGCCGCAGCCTGGGCCCCTCTCCCGGTTTCTCCCCAGCCCCTCACCTGGCTCCCTGAGCTGGCTCTTTTGGACTTGTCCTTGGCCTCGATCACTGACTGCCTGCCTTTCCTCCTCCTTCTCTTTCCACCCCGCTCCCTCTCTCCATCTGCCGCTGCAGCACTGCCAGTAACTCCAACCGCAGCACGCCGGCCTGCTCGCCCATCCTCCGGAAGCGGTCTCGCTCGCCAACCCCGCAGAACCAGGACGGAGACACCATGGTGGAGAAGGGCTCAGATCACTCCTCAGACAAGTCCCCATCCACACCGGAGCAGGGCGTGCAGCGCAGCTGCTCCTCCCAGTCCGGCCGGAGCGGCGGCAAAAATTCCAAGGTGAGCGGTGAGCCGGACCCCGCTAGAGGCTGTATCTCCTTGTTAGGGGCTGTGGGGAGCCGTAATTGGGGTGGTGAGCTGGAGAACATCCGCGAGGGTCCTCACATGATGAACAGACCTAAAGGCCCAGAGACAGTCGTTATCCAGTGAGGTGAGGGGCAGGCAGGAGAGACCCTGGTTAAATATCCTCCCCGCTAAGCCTTCTCGGGGGGCTGGAGGAGCTCGGGAGGCTCGTATTTTTTTTGAGATTTGGAGGGGAGATGCTCTGGGAATCATGAGGGGTCATCGGTTTATTCCTGCTACCGTTTTCAAATTTGGTCCCTGGAGCGGGGGTAGAAGGGAACATTATTTGGGACAGCTATACTGCTAGGGAGAGTCCTCAGGGAACCTTGCAGAATGCTATTTTTAACCTCCTCCCTGGCCATCATCCCTGCCATACCTTTGCACTAACTTACTTGGTACTCACCTGGCAGAGAGGAGAGTGGCAGGGCCTTTTCATCCTCCCAAGGATGTCAGCACCACCACCTGAGTACCTGGCCCTTGGCCCATGCAAATGCCTAAAACAGGCCCCGGGGGAGCCCTGGGCTAGTTATAGTTCCCTAGAGATGGCCTCCCCCGCCCTCAGTCCCTTGGGGGGCAGATGTCTTTGCCCAGGGGCTCCTTCAGGAAGCTTCTCTTCACCCTGGGACCCCCAGGGCCTGGGAAGGGGTTGGGGACCCCTGGGAGGCATGGGAGCTGGCTTCCCATTTGAATTTGTCTTTTGATTTCTTGTTCTTCCTCTTCTTCCCCACCATTTCCCAAATACCTTCTTTGCATGCACGGTCTTAGTCTCACAAGCGCCTCTCAAAAGTAAGCCATCATTTGTCTCTGTCCCTTTATCTCCCCTCTAGTGTCGAAATGTCTGTAGTGCTCAGCACCCCCTCCCTCTGGCCCTGCCGATTCTGGCCCTTATGTCCTGCTTGGTCCCCTTCCCAGAAGGGCCGGCCCCACTTTCCCCCGGCAGTCTGGCTTGGAAGTCATTGAAGGCCCCTTTTCACTGCACCTGATGTCGGAGAACAGACCCTCCTCCACCCCCCACCTGACACCCATGTCTGCCTGCTCCCTGGACACTGCCTCTGGCTGGGAATTTATTCCCTCCTTACATGGTATGGTCGAGAAACAGAGTCCTGCCTGGCCTTGGTTGGTTTCATTCCTTTGGGATGGGAGATCCCGTCTGGTCATACTGCAGGCCCTCCCTATTGGTGGATGATTCTGGAGTGCCCAGCAGTGGTGAGTGAGGATGCAGTAGGGCTTCACTGATTGAGGGGCAGGGTTTCAGGTCAATGAGTTCCCTGGTGCAGCAGCCGAGCCCTCAGGAGCTCTGCCTATACGCTCTGTTCCTCCCTGCCCAGAGCTGCTGAGCCTGGGCACACCTTAGCACTTCTACCCACTGCCCAGACTGGGACTCATGGTGTGCTTAGGATCCTGGATCATGATCAGAGTGGGGAGCTGTTCTCCCAGAGGGTGGGGTTCCATGCCTGGAGGTTGGCAAACATTGGCAGGCCTTGGAGAGATGTGGCCAGTGCCAGAGTCTTTCCCAGGAGCCCAGGAATTCTGAGCCGTAGGAAAACATGCAGCGAGTGGAGGGTGAGTGACAGGTGTTGCGGAACAGCAAGGCCCATGGGGCAAGGG
This sequence comes from Saimiri boliviensis, assembly GCF_048565385.1. NCBI lineage: Eukaryota > Metazoa > Chordata > Mammalia > Primates > Cebidae > Saimiri > Saimiri boliviensis. The sequence continues at coordinate 59,161,994 of NC_133454.1, forward strand.
GGTGGGATGAAGCCTGAAGAAGGGGAAGCCACGGATGACTTTGTGGTAGTCCCAAGTCTCTCAGTGCTTTGGGGAGGAGGAGGGTGTCCTTCTTTCCTGAGGGAAGGACAAAAGGCAACACAGCTAATCCTGTAATCTGTGACCTTGTGACTAAATGCACTTCTTGGCTCTGAGGATTTTAAATGGCCGTTGCTGGCTGTGGACGGGGAAGGAGGAACTCCTCCTCGAGTGAGGAAGGCAGCAGGAGTTCTCTGTCGGTTCTGGTGGCTTGGCAGGTGCAGGCGTGTCTGGTATCTGGGGATGGGGTTTTGAAATGCCCTGTGGCAGACACTCTTGAGCGCTTTCCACCTCTAGCCTGGTTGATGTGAGTCTAGTGGGTGTTCAAGACTCAGCTGGTGAGAGGGAAGACATGGCCTGACGCGGTCATCAAGTTCCCCGCTCCCTGTTCCTGCACACTTTTCCATACAGTTTATCTACACCCCAAGCCTGGCTCTTGAGCGGTTGGGGATGTTCTGTAAGCTCCAAGTCAAGATACATCATGAGTGGGGCAGTCAGGACGAGCGTCAGGTACCAGATAGAATTAGGAATGGGATTTTGGAGAGGCTAAAATAAGATGTAATGAAGGGACTGAGCACCAAGCAGGAATCAGGAGCTGATCTGGCCCTTTTCATGGGAACTGAGGACAGAGGTGCCGGGGTGAGTGCAGGTTTCCTTTCCCCTGGGAGATGGGGTGAAGGCCATGCCCATCCCGGGCAGACACATTCTGAGTTTTCTGACATTGGTTACCCACTTCGCCACCTCATCCTCCCACTGATAATTGCCATCGGCACCTACCCCGCCATCCTTTCAATGGAGTTAAAATAGGTCGGGCTTGTGCGAGGAGGGATGCTGTAGCATCCCCGGTTGTGCTGATCTGGGATGTGTACGTGCAGGACACACAGACTTGTAGGGGAATTAGGCCCTTTGAAGGCCAGGGTCTGGAGCAGACGGTTCTGTGAAAAAAGGAGGGGACACGCCCCTCCCCAGTGGAACATCTTCTTGGGTTAATCACATGTATTCCCAGCAGGCGATTTCATGGCTATTTTTGCTGCTTTGTAGTTAGGCCACCTCACTCCCTGTCTCCTGGCCACCCCTAGAGGACACCATGCCTTATATTTTCCTGGCAAGCTGGCCAGTGCCTCTGCTTCTTCCTGGGGTCAGGTCCCGTGCACGGGGTCTTTATTCCTTCTCTGGGGCCTCATTTTCTAATTTGCTACTCTGTAGGCGTGGCCTCGGGTGATCGCTAAGGCCCGATCCCTTTGGATCCGAGGGATCCGTCAGTCACTGTGCTGCCCACGCCGACCCTCCTAGGTGTAGCCCTGCCCCAGCACTTCCCTCCCAATGAGTTTGTGCCGCCGCCCGGCTTCCGCTGTGTAGTGACAGCCTGTGGCCACCAGAGGGAGTGAGCGGCCGTTCTGCCGCTCTCCCACCTGCCCTGACGGCGCCGAGCAGCAGGTGCGGTAAAGCACGCCTCCTCCTGCCCCACTGCACGCCTCCCTCCCGCGATGCACGGCGTCGCCCTGGCGCCGCGGCACTCACCTTCCTTTCACTTTCGTCTTTTTTTTTTTTTTTAAATTCTAATTTTTTGTGGTTTTCTTTTCAGTATGACAGACTTAACCTGATCAAAGTAAGAATTGCTTTTTATTTCTAACTCCTGCTAAATGTAGAGCTCCCCTAGCCCTTGCCCCCTCACCCCCTACCTTCATCTTTCAGACTCCCCGAGCCTTTGCAGTGGGAGGTGTTTCTGGAAACCACCTGGGTCTGTTTCCAGGGGCCTTGCATTCCTTTAGGTGCTTGCTCTTCAGACCTTCGAGGTAAAGTGATAGAAATGAGTGTGTGCCCAACAGCTGTGTCTTTGTCCTTTTTCCCCCTTCTTCCTCTTTGGCCAAATCCATTTATTTATAAGCCGTCAGAGAGGTCTTCACCCCTGCTCCCTGGTTCTGCGCCTTCCTTCCCTCTGGCCCTGTCCTCCAGGTAGGGGTGCTACAGAAACAAAAGCCAGAGGATGAGGGACACCCCTCCTCACCCTCCGAGGCCCACGGCTCTTCTGACTTCCCTGCCCCTGTGAGTCTAGGTCCTCCCTGTCTGGTAGTGCCTTTAGGATTCATTTCCAGGAATGCAGAAACATGGTGATCGAATGTGCCTCCAACAGACTGGGTAGAGTTCGGGGACCCTGGCCACAGTGGACAGGCTTGGGGGCTGCTTTAGACATGGCTGGAGGGCTGACCCATTGTTCCTATGGCCCCTCAGTGGCAGCAGGTAAGAAACTGCCTGGGGATGGCTGTTCAGGGCAGAGCCTCAGCACGGTTCTGCTCTTTGGTATCTTTCACATTTCTTTTCAGTTCTTTAATACATTCTCTAATCCACCCTTTACAAAAGAGCAAACATTAGATTACAAGGGCATCACAGAGCAGGTTAGAGACAGGACTGGCCTCCCTGCCTAGGACTGTGTGTGACCCTCACACATTGTTCCACACGGATTTGGAAGGCACATGTGCCCACATGCCAGCCCATGCAAAGGGACCATTTACTTCTGTCTACCTGGGGCAGGAGGGAGCCCTGTGCAGGAGGAGTTGGGCATCTGGGGTCCCCTCATCAGCCCATGTTCTTGTGGCCCGCCTTCCTCCTAGGGTCTTACGTGAAGGCCATGACACTGAGATGAGGAGCTGGGGGCTTGGGAGGTCTCCACTGTGACTCAGGGATCTCATGACCTGGGTTGCATTTGAGGAAGCACAAGAAGATTGTGAGGCCGCTGGGGCCAGCAGCTCCCAGAGCGCACCTCCCCGCTGCTGGGAGGTGTCTGCACAGCCTGCTGCCCCGTGGGCTTCCATGTTAGGACCCAGGAAGTGAGCTTCAGACCCCAGATGCAGCCTACTTGCCCCATCCACCCCCTCCAGAAGGGGGCAGCCTTGACTGCAATGCCTAGAGGCGAGTTTTCAGGTCTGGGACTCCTATATGGCCACACCTTTCTCAGGAAAAAACAGGTTTTAATATTTGGATTTGGGCCCTTTACCTGCTGAGACCTCTGAATCTGAGGAGGGGATGAGGCCGTGATGGGAGGGTGTGGCCTCTGGATGGACTTTGGTGACAGGCTTTGTTGGGAAATGACCATGGAGAGCATCTTGCAGAGGGGGACTGGGAGCCTTGCCATTGGCTTCTGGTCACATCCTGGCCATGGAGGGCATGTGTCAGGGCGAAACCGCTCAGAAGCAGCCCCACCTACGATAGGCCCCTCAGCCCTTCCAGCTCCTCTTCGCACTGGTTTCACTGGTTGGCGGGGTGGTGAAGGTGGACCCTCTCTACATAGTTCCAGTGGAATGGGAGAGATAAATCACGTGACTAGTGGTCATCACTGTGGGCACACATCCACCCTCGAGTACGTAGTCACTTCGTTCCCTCTAGACACAGCAGACATTCGAGGACCGTGGCTACTCTCATCTGCCCTTCTGGGTCGGGACCCTTTAAACAGCAGATAGAGGGGATCCAGACCTCTGGGTAGAGCTAAGGTATTGATCTGTGGACAAAGTTTCCCCACCCAGTGATCCTTAAAACTGAAAATAATCTACGATCCACCAAGAGATAGAGCTTAGGCATTTGTGTGTGTGTGCACGCGAGCGTGTGCATGTGTGCCTGTGTGTATATGTGTGTGTGGTGTGTATATGTGCGTGTGTGTGTGTGTATTTGTGTATGTGTGTGGTGTGTATGTGTGTATATGTGTATGAGTGTGTGCGTGTATGGGTGCAGACAAGCTTGTCTATCTGCATATTCATCTATCTTTCAAGGGGAAGTACATAAAGGACTACTGGCCATTGGGCTTGCAGACAGTCAAGACACAATCTTAGCTATCCCTCCTCTTCCCTGGAGACACATTCAGGTCTCCTTCCTCCTGGGTCTGGGAATGGAGAACACTTACTTCTGGAGCTGGGGTGGGGTCTGTTTTGCTGGTACTGAATTATGGCACCGCTGGGCTGGAAAGGACCCTTAGCGATTATGTGCTTCAACCTCCCACCCATGCAGAACCGCCAAACACTCCCCGACCATTATTTAGGTACAGCCCAATCTTGGCACAGGAGAAATTTACTCACTTGCCTGCTGAGATCAAAGTTGGAGGGAGTTTTAGGTAGACCATTTTCTACCTCAAAAGTGTCCCACGCTGCCTTTTACAAGTGGCTGTCTTAGAGCAGAAGGCTGGGTTGGCCGCCATCAGCATTTTGCTTCTGGTCAGGGTCCATTTGGGGACTGGGTCTCGAATGCCCATAGCGCGCCCCTCACTCCATCAGAACCTTGCCATGGGGCTCCGACTCCCTTCCGGTTGAGCTCTAGCTGGTGCTGCCGCTGCCTGCCACCCCGCCCTCGGTGGGCTTCCAGCATGGACTGCTCCCGGGCCTCCTTTCTGGAACTGCCTTGAGAAAGGAGGACCCCTCCTGAGCAACCACATGGGAAGCATTCAGCTGCATTTGGACCCCTCCTCCCTGCCCACCCTCTGCTGTCTGTGTACCCTTCCCTCTGGCCCTTCCCACCACCTTTTCCCTGACTAATTCTACCTTTTCTTTCATTTTCTCCTTTCAGAAAAGCCAGAGTTGGTATAATGTAAGTATTCCTGTTTCTCTTCATGCTGGGTAACTGAGAAGTGGGAGGGGAATGGAGGTTGTGGAGGAGAGGTGTGGGGTGTGTGGGGGGGGGATGGAGGTTGAGGGGGAAGAGGTGTGGGGTGTGGGAGTAGGATGGAGGTTGAGGGGAAGAGGTGTGGGGTGTGGAAGGGGGATGGAGGTTGGGGGGCAGAGGTATGGGGTGTGGGAGGGAGACAGAGGTTGAGGGGGAAGAGGTGTAGGAGGAAGGGGGATGGAGGTTGGTGGGGCAGAGATGTGGGGTGAGGCTGGGCTTCCCTGTGGGTTTCTTTTCGTAGCAGCCCCTTTGCTCCTAAACTAGCTGCAGTGGTCATTTTCTGCAACAGAACAGGGCAGACTTGGGGAGGGAGGGTTTCGTTCAGGGGACCAAGGAGGCATGGCCAGCCATATCCCCTGCCTTACTGAGGTTCTTAGACAAGGGTCTATCAACCCTAAAGGAGGAGACCAGTTAGGGAGGGAGTGGCCATTCCAAAGCCAGTTGGAATTCTGGTGCTGGAGCAGCCTGGGGGTCTGAACGTAGTTTTCTTCCCTTAACCAAGACATTTTGGGGCAAATGCAGCCAGAAGACTTTCCCCCATTGATAGAGGAGTCAACCCGTGTGATGAGATTTGACCTCTGTCCCAAGTACCCCTTCAACAGCTACAAAAGCATGCCCTTTCTACAAGACCTCTCGGCGCATGGCGCTGTGGCGAAGGTGTGGAGTGGGGGCCCTGTCTAGGTCATCCTGGGGGCACCCTGTGCAGCTGCTGCAAGCCTAGAAACTGTTGTGGGGTAAGCAGGCCTGGCGGAGGTCACAGCCTCTCAGTCACACAAACTGGGTGGTGGGACGTGAATGGTTTCCCCTGCAGAGCAGCTGTCTGAGGCTCTCGGCCAGCTCCCGCTGTGTGTTCTGCCCTCTGGGACTTCACAGAGGAGGGGCTGACCTCAGATGGTCCTCTTTACCTCTCTGAACCTGCCCTCCTCACACCTAACTCTGCTGAATCCCGGGAAAGGCCATCTTTGCCCCCTCCCTGGACGTACCAGGTTCTGCTCCAGCAGGCGATGTGGGCATGGAGCAGCTGTGTCTGTGAAGGACAGAGTTGAGGAGGGCACTCTGGCCAGGGGACGGGCTGGAGGGGAGAAGTGTGGGTTTGATGTAGGGAGAGGGTTGCAGATCAGTTGTGTGGACTACGTGTGTGTTTTCCTGAACTTGGTGATGGGTGGTTCCTCAGAGTCAGGCACGTGCTCATGAGCCCTGAGGCTGCCAGCCTCCTGCTGCCCCGTGGCCGGCCTGTCCCGGGGGCACCGCAAACAAGGCAGAATTTGATGGGCTGTACAGAGTTGTGGAGAGGAGCTATAGGCTGAGGTATCTTGGTGTGGAAGAGAAGCCAGACTCTACTATCTCTGAGCCACCCCCTTATCCCTTAGGAGGTTTGTTGGCCTGTGGCCTCAGAGTAGGGGAGGGGGATGAGTGCTGAGCTTCCTGGGTGCGGCCGAAAGCCCAGCTATCATGGGGACCCCAGCATCCTTCACTCAACTCTTCTTGCGCCTTTTTTGAGCAGCATCACACAAATTCAGGCCCCAAAGGGGAACAGGCCCCACGTGGCTGCAGCCCTGTTAGACAGTTCGGACATCCTGGTTTGGACAGGCCAGCTCCCATCCTCGTGGTTAATCTCCTTCCTCTTCTTATCTGTCGTTTCTCTTTTTATTACTCTTTAGCTCAGCCTTTGGCTTCATCTCAGTCTGTGCTTCCTTGGATTCTTTTCAGCCCTTTGCTTTCTGACGCCACCCCTTTCCTTTCCTCTCCTTTCCTCTTCCACAGTTTCCTTCTTTCTGATTTCCATTCTCCCAGCTGGGTTTCCGTCTCTGTCTGATTCTAACAGGCTTTACCTTCTCCGCTTCTTTCTGCCATCCTATCCCCTGATTCCTTCTCCCTTAGCCTCTTCCTGGAGCGATGGGCTAGAAGCAGATGCTGTCTCTCGGCTGGAGGATGGAGTGGGACAGAAGTCAGGGGTTTGGATGACACGTATGAGAATCAGCAGAGGAGCCGGGCATGACGGAGCTCTGCTTTCTGATGGTTCCACCTGTACCGGGGATGTGCAGAAGTGGTTGGACCTCAGTGGCTCCTTGCATTATCCTCCAGGGTATTCTCTTTTCCTGGCTTCGTCCTACCTCTTCCTTTATTAATCCTCCCTTGTCTCCTTTCACCCTCTACCCTCTCACCCCAAGCGAATTACGGAAATATCCCTAACTCTCCACTTAGCTCAGATCATTCATTCTCAGAGGCCAAGGGCACAAGTGGCTGTTTGCTGAGGAGCGTGTGTGGCCGTCCTCTCCTGAACTCATGTTGTCCCCCTGGGGTCTGCCCTTGGGTGAAAGGGCGCCCTGCTCCTTCAGTGTGCAGTGCTCATGTCCGTGCTCTCGTGTGCCGATGCCTTCTCAGGAGCTGCAGCTGAACGAGCTCCTCTCCCCAGCACCCCTCCACAGACGTCAGCCTCGCTGTTTCAGGAGGCCCTTGCCCTGCTCCTGCTGCTTTGACCTGGTTTTCTGTGTTTCCTTAGGGAGCTCTGTCTTTCTGCCTTGCCTCTGTGTTGCCCTGGGCTGGCTGGAATGTGCCCATCAGGCAGGATTCCTCTCCCCTTCTCAGCTTTGCTGACTGGCCCTCTATAACCTCTCTCTAGATCCTAGGATCAGCGCTCCAGCCATTCTTATATCTGAGGCTCATTCATTACACCAGATGTCCTTCACATAGGTAAAGGCATTATAGTGCCCAGTCCTGGGGATGCTTGCTGGAGCCCCTGACTGGGGTCAGAGCAGTGAGAGCCAGTGCCCCGCGGAAGTGCTGATATTGGCAAGAGCATCTCAGGCCCTCTGGAACAGCCTGGGTCTGATAGGAAGGGAAGCCCAGCCACCACCCAGCCCATGCCCCAGCCTCCCCCTTCACCTCTACCTCTCTGCTGCCGACAAAAGCGTTCACTTTTACATGGCTAGCCAGGGAGGAGCCATTGCCATGATGACAAACAGGCTTGGTCTAAACAGTGAGTCATGCGGAGGAAAGTGGTTGGACCCCAAGGACACAGGGAGAGGCTGTGGCAGGAGAGTGTCAGGTCCAGGGTGGAGTTTGAAGGCTGTGCCATCTACAGGTGCCCTGAGTCCTCCGAGGCCTGATTATATCTACTCCTCCTTACCCCCGAAGCCCTAGTCTGCCACCCCAGTCATATTCATCAGCACCCTCAGATCAAGAGAGCAGCCCCAGTAGACATAAGATGAAGGGAAAAGCAGAAATAGGGTTTTGCCTTTAGCAGGGAGCCAAGGGCAGAGTTGAGGGGCAACCTGGCCAGGGTTGTTGGGGCAGGAGGGGTAAAATGTACTCCCTCTCAGCCCCCGATGGGGCACAAGGTCACAGGGGTTTCCTTCCTAGGCCTCCTGGCACGTTCCTGGGAGCAGTCTTCTCCATGGCAGCCCAGGAGGGACCATTTCTGAGATAAGAGCACAGGAGCCCAGACCCTGGCCGCTGCCTGAGACTTAGACCCTGCTTGCCTGGAGCACCTCCGGTTAGGGCTGCAACTTTGTGGAGGTGAGGGAAGGATAGTGCAAAGCCTGGGGAGTGGCTGGCGTAAGTGTGAGAGCAAAAGAACAAAGGTTTGTAGGAATGGAATTCAGGGTGTTGGGGGTGGTCAGTGGACAAGGTAGGAGACCTGCCTGGCACCTGGTGTTGCCCCAGAACTGACTCTGCTCCTCCGCCTCTGCCTGTCTCTCCTCTGTATTTGCTCCCAACTTGAAGGATCTTCCTGGCTCCCATCCTGAGTTTTTCAGATCAGCCCCCAGCCCAGCCCAGCCCCACCCCTTCTCTACCCTTCTGCACAGGCCCCATGCCTACCTCAGTCCCCCTTTCCCTCCTTTGCTCAGTTACCGCCTGGTCTCCTGTCCCCTTGTCCCACATCTGGCTTCTGCCTATCCAGATTTGGCTGCAGGGTCAGAGTTTCCTGGGTGGATCTTGACTGGTTTCTTCCTGGGTAAGATCAATGGTCCGCCAAAATCTGTCTGTTTTCTCCTGGGCTCCTCCACCCCCTCCTTCTCACCGTCCCCGGGAAATGGGTACCACTTGGTCCCAGCTCCTGGTGTTTGCTATAGAGTTAATGTTTAGCCCAGGGTCATTTCCCTCTCTGCTGGTTCTTGCCCTGCCCTACTCAGCCACTGACACGGATGTCAGGGAGACAAAGGCTGCTGCGTATGAGACTCATCTCCTGGGGCGTTATCCCACAGGCCATGTCCTATCTCTATGTCACCCTTAATAGCCCAGGCAGCCACTTTGCCTGTGGCAATACTCAGATGTTTTCAAGTAGTTACTGTAAGGATCCAGAGCCTCTTGGAGCTGCCTACTTGCCTACATACTGGGGGCCGGAGTCACCCCGAGGGAGGCATTCTGGCCACCTTGGAAAATGGATTTGCTGTGTTTGCGTACTGCGCCACTCAGGATTGGGCTGACATGCAGGGCGAAGAGAAGCTGGGGAGAGTGTTGGCAGCGACCAGGCCCTGACAAGCCATACATACAGGATTAGGGATCTCCGTGTGTACATGTAAGATGCATTGTAAACAGGCATCCTTTGAGAGGTAGATAAGGAACGCATTCACTTGGTAAATACTTTCTCAGCACCTGATACGGTATCCCTTATCCAAAATACTTGGACCAGACGTGTTTCGGATTTCTGATTCTTTTGGATTTTGGAATGTTTGCATATATATAGTGAGATATCTTGGGACCCAAGTCTAAACACCAAATTTGCTTCATATATCCATTAGACATATAGCCTGAAGATACTTTTTTATAATATTTTAAATAATTTTATGCACAAAGCAAAGTGCTGTGTTTTGACCTGGACATGCCCCATGAGCAGCCTGCCACATGAGGTCAGGTGTGGAGTCTTCTGCTTGTGGCATCACACTGAGGCTCAAAAGGTTTCACATTTTTTGATTAGGGATGGTCAACCTGTATTTGAAACACATCACGACAAGTACAGTAGAAGTTATGGACCTGTTTGAGGCACAGATCCTTCCTGGAGAAGGTGTCCTTCTGATAGAGTGAGATGTTCTACACCGTGAATGGAGAGCCATGCCTGCGTCCTTGGGGCGTCCATCTAGAGAGGGTTGTAGAAGTTTGCTAGGGGAGGGTTTGGGGGAGAGTCAGACTCTTCTTCTACTTTCTCCAACACTGTTTACATGGGAGAATCCAGGTTCTTCTGAATTAGCATCTTTGGAATCTACTTTTTTTTTTTTTTTTTAAGAGTCTTTCTCTGTTGCTCAGGCTGGAGTGCAATGGTGCGATCTCAGCTCACTGCAACCTCCACCTCCTAGGTTCGAGGGATTCTTCTGCCTCAGCCTCCTGAGTAGCTGGGATTACAGACAACTGCCGCCATGTAGGGCTAATTTTTTAAATATATATTTGTAGTAGAGATGGGGTTTCACCATGTTGGCCAGGCTGGTGTTGCACTCCTGACCTAAAGTGATCTGTCCGCGTTGGCCTCCCAAAGTGCTGGGATGACAGGCATGAGCCACCACGCCTGGTGTGGAATCTTCATTTTGAAATGTATTTGCTGGGCCATTTTTATTAATTTACCAAGACTCTTGAGACAAAGGCACCATTCCTCATCCTGTGCAGGCCAAGACCCTCCTGGCAAGGTGGTATAGCTGGGGAGGGTGAGGGAATGGCCCCATTTGTTTCAAGGGTCTGACTTTCTCTGGGAATCCACATCTTCCAAGCCCCACTGCTGTCTCATCCCTGTCTCTAACTTCTTGGTCTGGAGCCTTTCTTGCCCCACTGGCCTGGCTTTCATTTTCCTGGATTTTGCTGCCTCGGGAACCCAAATTTGTGCTTTTAGAATTGCTGCTTTGCCCTTAAGATCTGACAATTTTGGGGGGCTTGATTCCCCTCTCGCTAATGTTGAAGGTTGTACAAGGTCCGTGGGAAGGAAGAAGGTGCCTGTCTTTCAGACAGACCCCGAAGCTGTTGATCTCAGCTTCTCTGCCAGCAGCATATCTGAAACGGGCTCAGCAAAATCCCTAGGTGGCTGCTGCTGCTATGGGGAAGCTGGTGGATGGATGGGTTGGTGAGGGGTGAGAGTGTCTCCAAGAAGTCCCTGGCTACTTGAGTCTCAAATTTTGGATTTCGTCCTAACAGCAGGGCCCTGGCACCTCCCTTCCCCACCCCATGCCTCCCTGTGGAGCCCTGGCCAGCAACTTTCCATTGCAGGAAACATCTGCTGTGGAGGCCAGGCTCAGCTGGGGGTTACTGGAGGACATTGGCCAGGACCATCACCCAGATCCTGTAACTTGAAGCATGTGTAGGGCCCTGCCCTGCCCGCCTACCCGCCCTGCCTCCCTCCTTCCCTTCCCCTCTGCCACGGTGACTTTAACAAAGAAGCTGTTTGCTGGTCAGGCAAGCAGAGCACAGGCTGAGGAAAGGGGTGTGTGTAGGGGTGGGGGTGAGAGCAGGCCCTGTTGCTGCAGCCAGTGGTGGCCGCTCTGCCTGGGTGAGGGCTGTGAGTCATAGCCCAGTGCCCGCCCAGGCTAGAGGCTGATTAAACATGCCACTCTATGGGACAGATCAGGACTGGGGAGCTGGGCTTTCGGTTCCTTTGCTGGAGTTTCAGACCAACTATGAGTCACTCTGCTGCATATGAGTGACTGGCAGGGCTAGACCCTGGACCCGGCTGTGGACCATCCCTGTCCTGCAGAGTTCGCTTGTCCACCCAGGGGCCTGCCTTCCAGACCGCCAGCCAGCCCTGGGCACCTGCTGTGCTGTCTGCATCCTCGGGACTCTTGGGGTGACTGTCTGCACTGACCAGGGGGAGGTGTGTGACCACACCTGCTCTGGGCTACTCTCAGCCTACGGACCAGCCAAGAAGGATAAAGCAGAGCCCGCCATGGGAGACTGGCCAGCTAGCTTGTGCTGAGAACCGCACTGACCAGTGCCTCTCCCTTGTGAAGCTTCACGCCGGGAACGCAGCTCTAGGAGCAGAAAGGACACCTGTCAGGGTCGCACAGGCCCTCTGCCAAGAAACCAGAGGCCACCATCTGCAATTAGGCCAGACGAGACCAGTTGTTTTCATCATGTGGGGACAGTCGGGTGTCAGTGCTCAGGGAGCCGGGCGTCGTTGGGAGGGGCAGCCATGCGGGGCAATGGAACCGCTGTCGGAGGAACCGGAGTTCTGGAGCCGCCTGCTGGAGCAGCAGAGTCAGGCGGTGCAGTGGTACCTGCAGCAGCAGCTCCGCCACACACTTGCTTCCGCCAAACACTGTTGCTGGCACGGATCTGAGGAAATCCCAGCTGTGAGTGTGTGACCCAGTTTCTCTGAGTCTCTGTGGCAGTTGTGCACCCTCATCATGCCAACTTGACTCTGCTACCCAAAGGCCCCAGATTTGACAATCTTGGAACCAAAATTATTGGACCATTTTAAATTGAAATAAGTGATCCAGGCCCCGCCTTTGGGAGTACAGGAGGGAGAAGGCTGGGATCTCCAGCTTCAAGAGGCTGCGTGGTGGCAGGGCCAGCATACCCACCTAATGTGCTTGCCATCCCCACAGCAGCCTCGTGGAATAGGTATGTGTTGGTAAGCCTGGATAAAGGAGTCTCCAGACTGGCCACCTTAGCAGGCCAGGCCTGGATTCACCCTCCCCTCTCCCTGTTGCTGCTACAGCTTTGTTTTAAGGAGAGGAGCAGCCCCCTCGATTTGCCTGCAGGTTGGAGATTGTGGCCAAACGCCCTGTAACTCCACCTCCGTGGATACCTGGGCTGTCACTGTTATTCAAAAAGCAAGGGGGAGAAGCCCCTAGGACAGAAGATTAGAAGTAGGAAGACTTGGGGCTTCAGGGGCTTGGAGGTCCGACATCCAACCCCCTGAAGGTGGGTTTCACCTAAAGTGTGTTTGAGATCTCCTGGTCAGCTGCTCCTCGGGCTGACACTGGAACTTTGTAAATACAAAGACCCAGTAGAGGGCCTGGAAGGCTACTGGGGGCCCCAAAGCAGGTGAACATCTTGTGCCCAAGGGAGTGTGCTCTTGTGAGGAAGCCCTTCTGTTTCCTCTTGGCTGGAGGACCCTCCAGAGGCAGCACAGAGTAGGGGTTCAGACAGCACTGAGTCAGCCTGCCTTGCTCATATTCCACTCCCAAGTTGCTTAACTTCTCTGTTTCTCCATTTCCTCAAGTGCAAAATGGGATAATAAAAATAATCTGGGATCACATGCACATGGCTTATGGCTGTGCTTGGTATGTGGTAATAACTCATTCCACGTTAGCCACAGAGCAGTTCTAAAGGTCACTTAGGCATAATGAGGAGCTCACTGGAGATTGGGTAGTCAAGCTGGGGTCTTCAGTGTGTAGACTCTGTTCTAAAAGGCAAGGGGGACATCTAGATTGTAAATCTCAGTACCCGTTTGAAACTAATATATGGGTCAGGGGAATGTTGTTTTCTAAGGTTTTTTTTTTTTTTTTTTTTTTTTTTTTTTTTTTTTTTGTAGCCATAGGCTACACCCTAGGCTGAGGGTCAGCAGTGCTGTTTCTGTGTAGGTAGTCAGGGCATTGCCAGGTGGGGTGCAGGTGTCTCCCTGTGGCTGTGCATGACTTGTCCTGGGTTATGTACTTGTATTCATCTGTCGTCTGTAGTGTGCCTCATCTATAGGCACATGTTTTCTTTTTAGTATTTTTTTTTTCCACGTTAAGATTGTAAGCCCTTGGACCAGGTGCAGTGGCTCATGCCTATAACTCAGCACTTTGGGAGGCCGAAGCAAGTGGATCAGTTGATGTCAGGAGTTTGAGACCAGTTTGGTCAATATGGTGAAACCCCATCTATACTAAAAGTACAAAAATTAGCCGGGTGTGATGGCACATACCTGTAGTCCCAGCTACTCTGGAGGCTGAGGCAGAAGAATGGCTTGAACCCAGGAGGCAGAGGTTGCAGTGAGCCAAGATCGCTCCACTGCACTCCAGCCTGGGTGACAGAGCGAGACTCTATCTAAACAAACAAACAAGCAAAAAAGATTGTAAGCCCTCAAAGGGCAAGGTTTCGTGTATTCAGCTGGCTCATGGGATTTCCAAGGAGGATTTGCTAAAGCAGTTTCTGGGTATGAGCCTGCTCCGAGGCAGCCATGTACCTAGGTGGGAAGTGAGCACAGGACCAGGGATCATGAGATTTGACACTGACCAGCTGAGGACTTTGGGAAGGTGCTTCTCTCTGGCCTCGGTCTCTTCCTCGATGCTGTAAGGATTGGATGAGACAATGTAAAGATGGAGAGGGGAGTTGGATGCCTCTCGTGTGCCAGTTGTGTTTTTTAATTCTCTACCTGTGTGCTTATTGTGGTACTGGTTTTATGTTTTGTGATTTTGTTAGCACCATGTTTTATGATTTCTTAGAAAATCATGCCTTTCCAACACAGCCAAGTGCTCACTCTGTGAGTCATGACGACACTTTCTTCTGAGAGATGCTCTGGGCACCATCATGGGGGGCTGGGCAGCCTTCTTGGGTCCCTGCTTCACTGTCAAGGTGGTGCTGGCAGAAGGCAGAACAGCAGTAGCTGGCATGGTGGATCCCAGGAAGCCCCTTGGAGGTGTCCCTCCTTCCTTTCTCTTATTGGGATATAACGAGAGCCCCTTCTGGGTGTATCTGACGTTTTCTAATTGGTGGACCCTGGCTGCAAAGTGTTTTGCAGCACCAGATTCTCCCCACTGTGTTTCTCCATACCGAGCCCCATTCCTTAGCCTGGCCTCCTAGGGTCTGTGGGAGAGCAGAACGTCAACTTTGTTTTTTTTTTTAACACACAAGCAAGTGCTCCTCCTTCTGCACCTTCCTCCCTAACCCCGCAGAACCCAGGTGCTTCCTGCTAACCTTGGCCATTGTCGTGCAGGTGTTAAGCCCCACCTACAAGCAGAGAAATGAAGACTTCAGAAAGCTCTTTAAGCAGCTTCCAGACACGGAGCGCCTCATTGTTGGTGAGCTGGGTGACCTGGAGAGGACAGGGAGGAAGTCTGGGGAGCCCTCGGCATAGCACTCAGGGTGCTTCTGTCTAGAGGCCACGAGCCAACCCAGTAAGCAAGGGAACAGGGAGATGGGCTGTCCAGAGCCCTGGCTCCAGCTATCAGGGCTCAAGGCTGAGTACTAGGCTTGTGGCAGCCTTGAGAGCCCAACCTGGAGCGAGTCACTGGCACTGTTTTCTCTGCAGATGGCCCAGTGGCAGAAGGGGTTAGCATAGTTGTGGATAGGGGATGGACGTTAGTTGAATTTGTTGGTCTTTTCCACCTCTAGCTTCCTTGGCGCACTTTGCCATCACATTTATTTGTCTGCCTCTAGGCAGTTGCATGTTACGCCACCTTTATGCTCTTTATCATGAGATGCCAGGGAGTTCCTTGGCTGCTAGTTCAAGTGTCTGGTGCCCTTTGTCTGTGATGGGTGACTGGGATCCCCCAGTGCTGGTGGGAAGGATGACATGCCTACTCGGCAGTGGTTTGCTGAAAACGCTTCTTGCCTCTGAGCTCCCTCCCCTATCTCCGCTCCTACCACAGATTACTCATGTGCACTCCAAAGAGACATTCTCCTTCAGGGCCGACTCTACCTCTCTGAAAACTGGATCTGCTTCTACAGCAACATCTTCCGCTGGGAAACTCTGGTAAAGATCTGCGCATGCTCCCTTGGGCTGTCCCCTTGGCTACGGCTCAGCAAGCTGCCCTTGCTTTCTTCCTTTTGCTGACTTTATGCTTTTCTCAGGCCTTTGTGTAATTAACAAAAACATGCCTAAGTCTTGAAGGATACCCAGCTCTAAGTCCCAATAATAAGGTCTCCTCTGCCATGTCTTCACCTTCCTCCCTCCCCTTTGGGTATGGAAGAGAGGACTGAGAGCATTTGCTTTTGTCAAATGCAGGCACATATTTGGCGTGAGTGACTGCAGAAGGAAGCATGGTAAAGTTAGGAAGGGCTTTGGCCTTGGGTCTCTGAAGAACCAGCTTGCACAGTTTCTGGGTTCTGCAGCTAATTAGCAGCGTGATTTTAGGCTAGTCCTTCCTCTGTTTCCTCATCCCATGTACTAAGGTAGAAAAAGATTAACTAGATGATTTTTGTGGTCCCATCTTGCACCAATATTCTGTGTTTCTGTATGTGGCAAATAATGGCAGGACCTCTGCACATTTAGCAGACTGTGTAGAAATGAGAGAGCTCCTTGACCAAGAATCAAGATACTCATGGCTGTGGACAAGGCTCAGTCCCCACTCTGCTGTGTGCCCTCTGTGAAATAAAGGGGTAAACCAGATGATCACCAGTGTGGTGTCTTCCAGGGTTAGTAATATGTGATCCGATTGCCTCTGTCTGCACTGGTGGCCCCGAACACCGTTTACCTTTGTAATGCCCCCTCTTGCTTGTTACCCATTCTCTGTCCTCTTGGATGCCAGCTGACAGTCCGTTTGAAAGACATCTGTTCCATGACTAAAGAAAAAACAGCTCGCCTCATTCCCAATGCCATCCAAGTTTGCACTGATTCAGAAAAGGTAAGTGGAGTCTAACTCTTTTTGAATTCTCCCTTACTCCCCTGTGCCTGACTCCCCCTACTCTTGTATTTCTGCCCTTTCTTGAATTACATGAATAAGGAGGCCAATGGGATTGGGATGAGAGGCACTGAGAGTGACGCAGAGCCCAGGAGCCCCCTCGTGGATGGACAGGCCGGGGTGGGGCGAGCAGGGGGAGGCTGGAGAGGCTGAACATTGGACTCGGAGCCAGAACACCTGAAGTTGTGTCCCTCGACTAAAAGTGTCTTGTGTAATGTCTCTGAGCCTAAGTTTTTTCACCTGCAAAATGGAGCGAGCAATATTTAACACAGTCTTGAAATAACATCATGTATTTGAAAACACTAAATTGTAAAGCAGTATACAAATGTAAGCAGTCGTCATTATGTATCAGCATAGCTGATTATCTCTCCAGAGGATGGGGAGTCTGATAGAAAATGGATTGTTCTTATTAGTATGAGGAGAATACGTCAGATAAGGACAGAGCAAACAGTGACTTTTACTTTTCACCAGAGCCTGAAGATTCAGAGGATCAAGGCTAGGGGTAGACTAGGTTTCTGCTGAAGACCAGGTTTACAGTTCCCTTGGAGTCAAGCAGTTCAGTGGCAGGAACCAGAAGACTCTGGGGTCAGATAGTGTTTGGTTTGACCTATTTTGTTGTTGTTGTTGTTGTTGTTGTTGTTGTTTGAGACGGAGTCTTGCACTGTAGCCCAGGCTGGAGTGCGGTAGTACTATCTCAGCGCACTGCAACCTCCACCTCCCAGGTTCAAGCGATTCTTGTGCCTCAGCCTCCCAAGTAGCTGGGACTACAGGTGCCCGCCATCACGCCCGGCTGATTTTTGTGTTTTTACAATGTTGGTCAGGCTGCTCTTGATCTCCTGACCTCAGGTGATACACCAGCCTCGGCCACCCCAAGTGCTGGGATTATAGGCATGAGCCACTGCGCCTGGCCTGGTTTGACCTATATTTTGGGCGCTAACTAGCTTCGTGATTATACAAGTGCCTAACCTCATCAGCCTGTTATGCTTTATTAATTGTTAGCTTTGTTTATTGTCTAAGGCTTTTTGTGTGGTTTAAATGAAATAGCATTTGTAGACCACCTTGTAGTTGATCAGTAAAATCTTTACTGCTTTCTTTGTGTCTGTTTAATGGGTAGACTGCACAAGAGCAGGACCTCTTTCTGTGCTGTTTCTTATCCCTTATACATGTAGATTAGTGCCTTATACATACTAATATTCAAATAGTTGTTGAATGAATGAAATAGGTTGGCAGATTTGTCTTCTCTTTCCCTTTAGGCTAGTTCATAGCTCACCCTTTACCTAGTTCCAGTAGGTAGGTGAGGGGCATTTTTTTTGTATCAAGATGAGAATTTCAAAACAAGGAGAAAAGCACTAAGGAAAGTGTGGGTAAGAATGGAAGGACTTTGTCACACTGGGAGCTTAACAGTACCAGGTACCGAGGCCTCTGGTGTACTGACCCCATCACTAAAGCAGAGGTGCGTGGTCACGGGTAACTGAGTCATTAGTATTTGAGGACGAAGTCAGTATTTTTTCCTAAGGGAAGGAGGACTGTGTCTCTCTTAATTATATTGTAACTCAACAGACATTTATTGCCATTTTCTCATTTCTCCAATGTAGCACTTCTTCACTTCGTTTGGGGCCCGGGATAGGACATATATGATGATGTTCCGGCTCTGGCAGAATGCCCTCCTTGAAAAGGTAAGTACTGCTGAGTTTGCTTTTACTGTGGGACTGGCTATCTCTACAGAAGCCCATTTCTCCTCAGGGTTCTCCCACTGATGGTATTCTCCCACTGACAGTAATGACCTGACTCCTGAAAGTAGCATATAAATTCTCTCACCCACGGCCTCAACCCCTCCAGGAGTAAGGCACTCATTATCTTCAGGCACTTCAGTTTCACTGCTTTGAAATGTCCTGGGGTTTTTTTCTACTCAGGTGTGGTAATGCATGCAGTCATAAAGAAAGAAGTTCTTAAATTCACAGACCCCAGAAATAAGAGGCACGGCAGAGTGGGAGGGCCTCCAGGGAAGCACCAGCGTCAGTCAGGAGACAGAATGGGAAAGGGGAAGAATGGGCAGAGCCTTTCTTGTAGTTTTGCAGGAAGGAGTTGGGGAGGCCAAGCAGGCCAAGCAGGCCAAGCAGGTCTGGGATTGGCTAGTTTAAATAATTTCAGCAGGCTGCAGGGTGTAGGGACTGTCTCAAGTTGCCTGATACCTCGGAAGCTATAATAGATAATGGGGAGGGTGTGAATATGAGCCTTGGATGGGCTGGCTGCATATGAAAGGCCCACTCCTGGATGAGTTATTTCCTCTCTCTAGGAATTAGCTAACCCTGCTGGGTCCCTTCCTAGTCAGCAAGGCCCCAGATACCACAACATAAAATACAAAAATGTAGTTAACACGAATTGACTTCTTGAGTGTTTAAATGAAGCTATGAAGAGACACAGATGAAGGCACCTATTCATTCAGTGAGCTGTGATTGCGCTACTGCATTCTAGCTTGGGTGACAGAGAAAGACCCTGTTTCAATTAAAAAAAAAAGTTCCCACTCAGATGCAGTTGGATGGTAAGAAACTCGCTTTAAGCCAGAGAAAGAGATGTAAGAAAATATATATATATGTATGTATATATATATATACATATATATATATACACACACATACACACATATAATGTTTCTTCCAGGATTAGTTAATTTTATATGTGTGTGTATTATTATTATTATTTTTTGAGATGGAGTCTTGCTCTGCTGCCCTGGCTGGAGTGCAGTGGCATGATCTTGGCTCATTGCAACCTCCGCCTCCTGAGTTCAAGTGATTCTCCTGCCTCAGCCTCTCAAGTAGGTAGAATTACAGGTGCCTGCCACTGCACCCAGCTAGTTTTTGTATTTTTAGTAGAGACAGGATTTCATCATCTTGGCCAGGCTGGTCTCGAACTCCTGACCTCGTGATCCACCCATCCAGCCTCCCAAAGATCTGGGATTACAGGCATGAGCCACGGCGCCTGGCCATGTATGTGTACTTGTGTGTGTTTGTGTGTGTGTGTATGTGTGTGTGTGATTGTCATGTGTGTATTTAAATATATGCATATATTGGCCTTGATTGTAGCCCAAGCAGATGGCTGCATAAGAAACTAAGTGGATTTATTATTTAGAGTTTCTTCTATTCTGAGAGTCTATAGCCCTAGTATCAATCCTGATAACTTATTTGAGCTGTGGTCCTCTGCCTTTTTTCTCCATCAGTAATAGTAAAATGATCAAGTGTTTTAGTCTCCAATGGCAGGTTTGAATTTTCAGTTCACAGCTGTTGTCACTTTTAAATAAGACACGGGGTCATTCGTATGCTTCACAAATGCCCTGACAAATAATTGTAAGAACTGGGGCTGCTGAAGAGGGGGTCTGCTAACTGTGCTTGTCCTGACCATGGTTGGCCAAGCCGAGCCAGGTGGTATTGGTTGGGGAAGGCTGCAGAGAGCAGGTGAAGGGTGAAGCAGGGCAGGATATAGTTTGGCAGAGAAGCAGATGTGTCCCAGGCAGGGTGAATGTGGCACATAAAGGCCAGAGATATGAGGTGGAGGTCCGAGAGAGAAGAAGGAGATACCTCCCTTGGGCACTGTGAGGGCCAGCATAGAGATACTGCCCCGAGTCCCGCTGGCCTAGAGGCAGGGTCCCAATTTTGCATTCCAGCCACGTCTCCTTAGTCAGGAAGCTGGAATCCTAGCTCGACGTACTCTGCCAGCTGCCTGCTTCTTAAACCGCACCTGAAACCATGGGCCTGGGAGCTCTCAAATTCTTTAGGAAGTCTATTGGTGCAAACATTTTTGAAATGGGATTTCTTTTTTAAGATAACTATTGCTTCTGTTTTTCTTCATGCCCTTGCCCTGTTTTCCACACCCTTATCCCTGCCACTTTCTCCCCTTCCTCCAAGTCTGAGACTCATTCATGGTCTCTGCCCCTGATCTTAGCTATTTGACATCGCTTTGCCTCTCCCTGGAGACTCTGAATCCAATGAGAACGAAGTTTTCTTAGGGCAGTGTTTTTTGGGAGGACACCTAGGCACCCAGTGAAATAAGAGAACACTGGAACTAATGCAGAGAACTGCAGGCAAACGTTCCACCTCAGAACAAAGAAGGAAATATTTGGGTAGTCACAAGGTTGGGCGAGATGACCTGTAAGGATCCTAAAACTGTGGGAACGTGAGACTCTCTACCCATAGAAACTGTCCAGCTATGGAATGGGCCATCTTTGAGGTCAAACTTTATTCTTGGAGGTGATCCAGTAGGGTCTGTAAGGCCACAGTTAATACAGGAGGAGATTTCTGTGCAGTGTGGTGGGGTACTGGGTCAGGGGACCGCTGGACATTCATTCAGAGTACTAACGAGAAGCTCTGGGATCGTCGTGACCCCAGAGTTACATGGGTTTATGCTACTTAGTGCTGGACCTTATCCATGAGAGCAAAAGATGAGACAGTTACCATCCTCTGGGGGCCAGTTGGTCACGTTTTACAAACCTCTGTTAAGGCATGGAAAGGCCAGTTCCTGGCCTTGTTAAAGTCCACATTTTTAGGCAGAAGACTGGCATCCTGCAGAGACCCCCAAGGCAGATGGGGGTGGTTGTGTACCTCTTGTTCCAGCTAAGGAGGGAGGAGTTTCTCTTCTTCTCCAGGGGAGCCAGCCCAGCTCACTGCCTCTGTGCAGAGCTGGGGTATCTGAAGGCTCAGTTGTTTCTTTTCTCCCCTGAAGCCTCTGTGTCCCAAGGAGCTCTGGCACTTTGTTCACCAGTGCTATGGGAACGAGTTGGGCCTGACCAGTGATGATGAGGACTACGTGCCCCCTGATGATGACTTCAACACAATGGGGTGAGTGAGGCCTAGGGTGGCTGCCTGGAGGCAGTCAAGCAGGTGCCTGCAGGAAGAACCTCCCAGGCAGAGGGAACAGCACGCATGCCTGTGCAGCCGTGGAATGAACTACCGAATTGAACGAGGGAAAGTGGTCAGAGGTGAGGTCAGGGAGCTCGAGGGGACATAGCCTAAGGGCCTGGCCAACTTTATGGTTGGCTTTTACTGAGAGTGGGATGGGAAAGTTTTGCATCGATAATTGCTAAGGTTTGATTTAACACTTCAGTAGGATCACTCTGGCCTCTGCACTGAAAATACATTGAAAGGGGAACCAGGGCAGAGGCAGGGAGACCCATTAAGAGGCTGTTGAGTAATTTAGATAATTAGATGATGAATGATGGTGGTTTGGAGGAGAAATGGCAATAAGTGTTTAGTTCATGAACAGCTATTGAAGGACATGTTGATGGAACAGAAAGGAACCAAAGGTGACTTTCAGATATTTTTGGTTTTACTGTCTAGAAAGATGGCATTGTTCTAAACAGAGAGGGACAGTACTGTAGCCAGAGCACGTTTCAGGGGGAAGATCAGGAGGGTGGTTTTAGGCAATTGAGATTGAGATGCCTGTTGGCCAAATGGAGATGTCAAGTGGGCATTTCGGTTTGGAGTGTGGAGTTCACAAGGAATCCAGGTCTGGGGCCAGAAATGCAGGAATTACTAGTGGATAGTTATGAGATTTGCTGAAATTTCAAGTAACTGGGTGAACATAAAAAGAAGTTCAAGGACTGCTTGGGAGCACTCAGTGGGGGGAAGAAGGAGCTGAAGAGATCTTGAAAGCAACTGCTGTGAGAGGCAGGAGGGCCCTAGGAACGTTTCGTATCCCGCAGCCAGGGGAAGGAAGCTAAGCAGAAGGGATTGTCACTGTGTCACACACTGTTGATAGGTTAAAGAAGAATGGGAAGATGTGCCAGTTGACCAGCACAAAGCATGCTTGAGGGTGGAAGGGAAGCTGCAGGCTTGGTAGTGGTGCAAGAGGCATACAGGGAAAAAAGCCAGAAAAGCTCATTGAATGTGTATAGCGCTTAGGTCTGGGCTCAGTCCAAATAGTGTCACTTAACTTCTGTGAACACCTATTTGGTTATCTCTAAAATGCACATGATGATTTCCAGAGAGTTATCAAGCATCTGGATTTGTTAAGTACAGGTCAGATGATGATGATGGCGACAGGGTGATGATTGCTCCCTTAGAGGAGACTAGTGGCATTCCTGAAGTATTCCTAGTAGGGCACCCACCTTCATCTCAAGGAATTTTTCTTTTTAGGTGTATATAATGCACGGAAGTTTTCCAGTTATCATCCAGAATTTGAGCAATGCCACTGAAGGAGCGCTTGTGTCCAGAGTCCTGTCTTAGTCACTGTTTGGGAAATGAAATGCATGCTCAGAACCCAGATATTTGATTCAGAGGCTCAAAATGGGATGGACACCCATGGAAAAAATAGCTTAAGACAAATAATACTTCTATTGAAGTAGGGATATATCTAAGGAGGCTGCCTAGAAAAGGTGTGTTTGCAGTCAGAAATTTTACATGGGAGGCAGGGAGGGGAGGGGCAGGATGTGAAGGAGAGAGTGATAGGGTAAGAGGGGGATTTTGGGTTAGAGGAAGATTATATACAAAGCCAAGAAACAGGAAATCCCATAGATTTGGATGGATAGAAAGGTCTGAGAGTCTTAAATAGTCTGCCATCTTGAGCCACTGAGATTAACGTGGACTCACTGGTGTCTCCTCTCAGATACTGTGAAGAGATCCCTGTGGAAGAGAATGAAGTGAATGACAGCTCATCCAAGAGCAGCATAGAGACCAAGCCAGATGCCAGTCCACAGCTGCCCAAGAAATCCATCACCAACAGCACACTGACATCCACAGGGAGCAGTGAGGCCCCTGTCTCGGTATGGGCAGTCAGCCCTTGGCTTCTACCCCCAGTCCTGTGACCAGCCAGCATTTCCTAGCTTAATTCGCTGGGAACCCCACTTGGAGAGCAGATAGAGAGGAGATTGGTTACGCTGCGGTCAGTTTCTTCAAGGAGGCATTCTGGAGCAGATGGGCCATCCGTATTCTAGTGATGTAGCCCAGGTCCAGAGCTGGGGCGAGGTGCCTGGGGTAAAAGACTGGGTTTGACTTCTGAGTGGATGAAAACCATTTCAAGTCCACTGTGTGGGCTTTGCTTTTGCTGGGCTGCTGCTGATCGGCCCCTCTGGTAGAGGACAATTCCAGAACAATTCCAGTGGTCCTTTTTCACTACCTTGATGTGAAGTCAAAGTCATGCATGAGTATAGAACTATAGAAAAATTAATTGTTTATCCACTCAGTTGGTTGATATTTACTGAATATACATGTTGTGTCTTATTTTCCCACTGTGGTAGACTTAGTGGAAGCTGTAAAAATATGTAAGAGAACCTCTGTCCTCTGGGACTCTCTTATAGAGGAGATAGAATCTTGATGAGAAAAGTGTGTCAGGGCGTGTGCTGGCAAATAGAAGAACAGGTGGGGTTCTTCAGGAAAGGACTCCCTCAGAAGGGTACCTTGCATTTCAGTAGCTTTTGGGTCAGACTGCCTGCCCTTAGAATGAAAACATTATTCATTGGATGCCTCGTCTTTACTTTCTGTGTCTGAGGTCATCTTTAAAATAGAAAGAGTTGTATTGATTCTCTTCCAGGGCTAACAAAAGAATAAGTTTAAAAAAAAATGCTTATGAAGCCTTTGGAGCTTCTTAGGATAAACAAGTACTACCTGGAGGCAGGCTGACCTTGTGCAGGCAGGGTGGTTCAGGTGTGGCTCCAGGAAAGGACCTGGCCCTGTGGCGGACCAGCCCTGTGCACGTGGGGAGCTGGTGCTGAGAAGTGCGGCAGTCCTTCTACTCTGTTTGCCCACCCTCTCTGGCAGCTCTGGGGAAGGGCTTTGGAGCCTGACTGGCTTCACTTTCCAGCAACTGAGCAGGGAGTGTGAGAACTGCCAAGGCCAGATCCCTAATCTCCCTTTGGAGAGTATATCCAGACCAGGTTTCCCTGGTGGGTGATTCCTCTGTCTTGGCTCCAGTTTGATGGGCTGCCCCTGGAGGAGGAGGCACTGGAGGGAGACGGGTCCCTGGAGAAGGAGCTTGCCATCGACAACATCATGGGGGAGAAGATTGAAATGATCGCTCCCGTGAACTCGCCTTCGCTGGACTTCAATGACAATGAGGACATCCCCACTGAGCTCAGTGACTCTTCTGACACGCACGATGAAGGTGGGCATTTGAAAACAGGCCTGGAGTGGCCCTTTCTCTATTTTGAAGGCTAAAGGAGATCTCTATGTGGGGACTGGAGTTACTGTCTAGCTTCCTGGTGGAAAGATGGGAGCAGAGCTTCCACAACAAAAGGTACCTGTTATTAGTATACATCCCTGTTTTCAGTTATTTACTGTAGGAGCCTCTCATAGATAGTGCTTTGTTCTATCATTTA
The DNA here is from genome assembly GCF_048565385.1 of Saimiri boliviensis. Lineage (NCBI taxonomy): Eukaryota > Metazoa > Chordata > Mammalia > Primates > Cebidae > Saimiri > Saimiri boliviensis. Next base: position 59,186,531 of record NC_133454.1, read on the forward strand.
GTCTTGTCACTGAATGTACCCCCTGTTGACACTGGCTTGCCTTGCGGCCCCGACCCTCACAATCATGCAAGGCTAGGCAAGGTTTATAAGCCACAAGGAAGGCACCAGTCAGCTGCTCCCTGGAAATAATTGGATTTTAACAGAAATGTCCTCAAGATAGCTACAAAACTTGTTAATACCTCCACCATGGGGTGTTTAGGCCCAGCTAGAAGAAAAGGTGTTGCTAAGTCAAACAGGGTTTGGAGACTCCCTTGTTCCTCTAATTTTTGTAAGCAGGTAGTTTCTAACTTCATGCCTGCATAGGATGAGCTTCTAGGATCTCACTTGGGAACATGATGCTTCTTATCTTCCATGGAGAGATGCCAAATTCTCAGCATTCATGAAATTGGTGGATTTTCTCCATTGAATAAGTGGTCTGTTATGACTAGTGAGCATATGAACACAGTGTTCACTTGTGGATCTGTGGACACCTCTCCTAGGGGCCACCCGCAGTGGTTTTCTAACCTTTGGTTGGTTTACCCACCCCCTTGTAGAGTCCAGGGCCAGCACAAATGACTGCATGGGTTGGGTACTGTCTAATTGCAGGGTGCCATTCACATAAACTAAGGTGAATCTTCCCAGCGCTGCACTCATACAGTACCCATCTGTGCAGTCATAGGACTTGACCCTACAGGGTACTTCCGAGTTCTCTGGTTTCCTCAGGGTCTTGGGGGTGCCAGAAATGTCAGCCTCGTCCTGAGATCACATACTCACCCATGCAGGTGCAATAATTGGGGACTGAGGGGTGCCAAGGGCTTAGGGGGAGCACTGAGGCCTTAGCAACTCACCTGTATCCTCAGGTGCATTCTCCTACAGCAGCTGGAAAATTCAGATTGCAGGTGAAATTCTCTGGCTGGCAATATTCTGTAACTGGATGCATTGATGTTCCGGGGCGGTGGGAGGGGCTGCATCCCTGAGACTAAAGTAAGCTCCACTTCTGGAGTTCTCCCACACCTTGCTCTGTGTGCCGCTCATTCTGGTTTTAACCTATTTTGCAATATGATGAAGCTGTGATCCTAAGTTTAAAATGGGGAGTAGATGTGGGCATCATGGTAGAAACAGGCTGCCTTACGGGAGTGCAGTTAGGGATCACAGTGTGTTGGGCCAGCCACAGCCTTAGGAGCAGTTCTGTACACTGAGTCTTCCAAATTAATCTATGTCCCCTCAAACACACCTATGCCGTGGGTTACAACTACAATTTGTTGTCAGAGGACACTCTCAAAACTCCATCCTTTGGTTTTAGGCAACTTTGGGAAGTAGTCATTTATTTGAATTTTAGTCTGAGATCAACGGACTTAGGGAGGTTTGAAAGTGTAAAAGCAAATCCTACATTCCCACACAAAGAATGAATGGACAGAGTGTCAGCTAAAGGAAATGGTGCACATCCCAGCAAATGAAAGAGACCGAAAGCAAAGTCGTAAACTATGAAGCCCGTGAGCTCAGCTGTCCTGCTCCATGGCCTCTCCATAGCCTTGGTGGCTGTGCCCATGTTAGCCGGAGACATAAGTGCTCTTGGAGGATGTCCCTGGGGCCCCCTGCCCCTCTGTGGTCACCGTCTACTTCCTGGTCTTCTATTGTGCAGGGGAGGTCCAGGCCTTCTATGAGGACCTGAGTGGCCGGCAGTACGTGAATGAAGTCTTCAACTTCAGCGTGGACAAGCTCTACGACCTCCTCTTCACCAACTCACCCTTCCAGCGGGACTTCATGGAGCAGCGGCGCTTCTCTGGTCTGTTTTGCTGGGGCTGAACCCCTCAACCCTCCCACTCTGTCCTCGCTTCTTCCCTCTCTACATCTGCTTCCTTCCCTTCCTTATTCCTCTCCCCACACACCCTCCTTCCCTTGGTCACCTGATGGCCCAGACACCCTCTCTCCAGCCTTCTGCAGTGCTGGAGCTCCCTCAGGCCCTGTTGCCCTCTCTCTTCACCAGCACTGTAGCTTCACCTTTGCCCACTGCACACTAGGCACTTGATGCTGGCCCCTAAGGCCTGCCCTGTCACTGCCCTCACAGGGCTCACTGTCTAGTAAATCACAGCAACTCTCACTCACTGGCGGCACCCACTCTGTGCCACTCACATGATGTTATCTCATTCAGACCTCACAGCTACCCTGTGTGTAGGCATCGATGAGGCTGCTGGAACTCACCTGTTAGTGCTTGCCTCACCTCATGCAGCTAAGGAAGAGCTAGGCCGGGCCTTACCTCTAGGATCTGGGGGTTCAGGCTCTGACCCTCTGTGCTTCTGCCTCCTCCCCTTCCTCCAAACTCCTTCCACAGCAGGGAGCACTAAGCATCCAGCTGTGACAAAGCATTTGGCCATCAGCCATCCTGTGTGCCAAGAGGAGAGGGCATGCTCAGGGCACGGGGAGGTCATGGCTTAGAGGAGAGGACTTGTTCCCAAGGGACCCTCGCCACAGTAACACCAGTGTTGCCAGCACCTCGTAGGTGGCCCCAAGACCTCCTGTCCCAGCCCAAGGAACAATCAGCATTCTGGAGCCTTGTGTAGAATTTTGACAATGCTACAATGAGCCTCTTTCTGCTTCAGCTACTCCTCCTCTTCCCAGCCTCCCCACAGGCCCTCAGGCTCCCACTGGCTTCCTTTTGGGGGCCAGGCAGTAGTAAGCACAGTCAAGAAGGTCACTTGGAGGGGAAACTTGGATTGGGGAGGGGGCTCTGCCTTCCCCTCCCTCATTCTAGGGCTGTCCTCTACCCTTAGATATCATCTTCCATCCATGGAAAAAGGAGGAGAACGGAAACCAGAGCCGAGTGATTCTTTACACCATCACCCTTACCAACCCTCTGGCTCCCAAAACTGCCACTGTGAGGGAGACACAGGTGAGCAGAGCGGGCGGATGCACAGAAGAGCGGTCTGGAAAAATCCGTGTTCTGTCTTGAAGGATTAAGGGCAAATGTCAGGAAGAAGTTTCAGGGCACAAGTGTCATTTTGCCCCAAAGTGATGGTGGCATCTTGCTCATTTAGATGCCGCTGATTCCAGTGATTCTGTTTCTTCTGTTCCGAAGTCGCGGGGTGGGATGGGCTTGGGGAGGCTGGAGAAGGTGCTTTTCCAAGTATCTTGCTCTTCCTCACTTTTGTCCAATGGACCTTTCCTGCCCGCAGACCATGTACAAGGCGAGCCAGGAGAGTGAATGTTACGTGATAGACGCCGAAGTCCTCACCCACGACGTGCCCTACCACGACTACTTCTACACAATCAATCGCTACACCCTCACCCGCGTGGCTCGGAACAAGAGCCGACTCAGGTGTGGTGTGTAGAGGGCCTGGTGTGGTCAGATGGGGGTCCCTACCTTAGAGAACGTTCATGTGCTCTTGGCGGGGAAGGAGGAGGCGGGGTGTGCTTGGCGGCTCACTCTCTTTATTCTATCTTCTCTCTGAAGCCTTCTGAGGCTCACCCACCACCCTCTTTTGAAAGAATTAATTAATCATTCTTCCACTCTGTGCATCTTATTAGTAAAACTCATATAGCTACTGCTGTTTATTGGTTGTCTGTGGCTTATACAGTGTAGTGTTGGTGCTTTATGGCTTATGTAATATAGTATAGGCTATCTACATTCACCAAAGTCTTTAGAACAACTCAAGGAGGTGAATTTATCTTCATTTTTTTAGATAAAACTGAGTTTCCTATAAGTTAAGCAACTTTGCCAAGAGTCGTGTCTCTAGTAGGCACTGAAGCCCAGAGCTTGGTGTCAGAAACCTGTGCCCCGTCCACCATGCTGCATGCATTGTCATTAGACAGTGAGCTTCACAAGGGCAGGAATTCTATTCCACTCACACTTTATTCCCAGCACCCAACTGGGGCTGCACATATCAGAGTCCAGAGAACAGCGATGGACTGAATAATTAGTTCTCGGCATTGTGGTGTGCTTCCAAAGGAAGGAAGAAATTTAGACCCTGACATTTTAAGAAACTTGTAGTCTAATTGAAAAGGCAAGACAAACACCCATTTGAAAATCATCAGACTGTTGACCTGATTTCTGTTGGTTGCAAGGAGTCAAAAATTCACTGATGTTGTTCAAATAAAAGTTTGGTAAAAGGTTGCACAGAGATCTGTTGGGCATCAACATGTGCACATCAAGAAGGATCTTTGTGCTTCATGCCTGTATTCCCACACTTTGGGAGGCTTAGGCAGGAGGATTGCTTGAGCCCAGGAGTTCAAGACCAGCCTGGGCAATGTAGCGAGACCCTGTGTCTGCAAAAAATAGAAGTTAGCCAGGAGTAGTGGCATGTACTGTAGTCCAGCTACTCGGGAGTCTGTGGTGGGAGGATCTCTTAAGCCCAGGAGTTTGAGGCTGCAATGAGCCATGATTGCACAACTGTACTTTAGCCTGGGAGACTGAGTAAGACCCTGTCTGTTAAAAAAGAGATTTTAAAAAGGAGATCTTGAAAAATGCATCTTTTTCATTCTCTTGGTAATTTCTTTTGGGGGGTAGGTGTTCTGCGCTTCCTCCTGAACATGCACTCCTCTTTCAGGCTTCCTTCTCTTCCTCCTTCATCTTCCTTCTCTTCCTCCTTCTTTTATTTCCCTTTCTTCTCTCTCCCTCTTGTTCTTATCCTTTCCTCCACAGTGCCTAGGTTTCTTAATTCTAGGTTCCTCAGATCTTCCAATCACATCTTTTCTCTGCAGCCATGCAGAGGTGGCTGGTTGACCTTGAACGGACCAGTACAGAAAGGTGCCCATCCACAGTCTAGTCAGCGGTTGTTGAGCTGAGGAGTGAGGTGTCTCCAAGTACAGGCTTTCTCTCATTGGGACGTGGCTGGAGGTGGCATCCCTGAGGAGGGGGATGAGGCTGGGCTGGCAGCCTTAGTCACAGGTGGGATAGATTACCTGGTAGAATCTATTGACAGATGCAGATGAACCTAAGGGGGAGGCAAAGAGCAGAGCTATTGCATAGGAGAGGAAAGAGCTGATATTGCGGGAGGTATGGGCAGAAGTTCGACCAGTGACTGGGACAGAGAATGCTTGGAAAAGAGCAAGAGCCGGTGAGGTCTGGGGTGCAGTGGAGAGGCAGGAGCCAGGGCCGGCAGCAGATGATACTCCTTTTTTTTTTTTTTTCCCTGAGACAGGCTCTCATTCTCTTGCCTAGGCTGGAGTGCAGTGGTGCAGTCATGGCTCACTGCATCTTCAACTTTAACCTTGCATTACCTGGGACTACAGGCATGCCCCTGGCTAATTTTTTTTTTTAAGAGATGGGGGTCTCACTATGTTGCCCTAGGTGACTGATACTTTTAAATAACCTACACCCCAGTTTTCTCATCTGTGAAATGGTGGTAGATCCACCAGTTCCACTGACCTCAGAGGGTGGTCATGGAGATCAGAAAATACGATGGATGTGGAAGGACCTTTTAACTTGTAAAATTGAGTACAAATGTGAAGCAACTTTGGCCTTAACCCTGAATTTCCTTTTCCCCAACAGAGGCAGGTCCACCCAGGAGATGACTGATCTTGTTTCTGGCTTGCTCCTCAGGGTCTCCACAGAGCTGCGCTATCGAAAACAGCCCTGGGGGTTAGTGAAAACCTTCATCGAGAAGAACTTCTGGAGTGGGCTGGAGGACTACTTCCGCCATTTAGGTGAGTGCGACAATCCTTGCTGCTAGCTGGGCTGCAGAGACGGCGAGCTGCACAGTGGCTGCCCACCATTCCGGAGAATGCTATTGAGAATAGGGCAGATGCTGAAAAGGGAAGTAGTTTCATGAGATTCCAACGCCTGCTCCAGGAGTAGACACCAAATTTTGCATGTATGTGGACATGTGCATTTTTAAAGACTGTGTCTAGGATGTTTAGGAGATCATTTAGGGATCTGTAACACCCCTCATGCCAAAAGGAACCACAGATCTGGTGATACAGGTGGTTCTGTGATGAGAAGGATCTGTAAAATGCCTGCGAATGCATCTATTTAAGAAGTGTATGCCCCAAATTGTATACATGGGGGTGTAGCTATGGGGAACATATGGTTCCTTGCAACATTGAATAACCCCAAAGGAGGGGTTTGACTGGATCTGGGTGCCAGAAGAACGTCCTGAGGCTTGTGGGCATCCCTGAGGGTCATCAGCCTGCCCAACCAACTTCCCAGAATACAGAATAGAAAAATGGTTCCTGCAGAGAGTCGCATCTGGAGGGCTGAAGGTGGCTTCTCCTGTGGCCTTTTTGTCTCTGATAGAGAGTGAGCTGGCCAAAACGGAGAGCACTTATTTGGCTGAGATGCACAGACAATCTCCCAAAGAGAAGGCCAGCAAGACGACCACGGTGCGGAGGAGGAAGCGTCCCCACGCCCACCTGCGAGTCCCTCACCTAGAAGAGGTGATGAGCCCGGTCACCACGCCCACAGATGAGGATGTGGGCCACAGGATCAAACATGTGGCAGGTGTGTGCCAGGTGGGGCCAGGTGGGGCCAGGTGGGGTGGGTGGGCTTTGGGTTGGAGCTGCATACCCATGCCAAGGCACGCACACACACACTCATTTTGCACGCTGGGTGTAATTTGTATATAATTTGACTGTAAGTCACTATAGCTGTGGCTCCCAATGCTCTGTTTCTCTTTGCTCTTTAAGTTCCTCAGCCCCAGCTGAACCCATATGTTTCGTCTAATTAACAAAAGCTGCCTTTGTGTTTATGCCTTTGTGTTGCCCTAGTTTCATGGCTTACCTGCATAGTATGAAGCTTCCAAGTTCTTGGGAAATACACTGAGGAGATGCCAGAGCTCAGACCACAGAGATTACCTCATTACACAAAGATCAGGGAGTCCAAGGCAGCCCCCCTTCAACTTCACCCCCATGGGCCAATCCAGGCTTGCCTCTCAGGCCATGGACTCTCTTAATATTTCTTCCTCTTCCCACCCCGCCGTTCACATCCTTGTCTTTGCTGAATCATGGAAACCTGAGGCTCAAAGGTGCCTTAGAGACTGACTAACTGAGCTGGGTAGGGACAGGGGAGGCAGAGGAAGAGGGGGAGAATGGGGGCAGAGTGCCAGCCTTCTGCATCCCCCCTAGCTTCACCTCTAGCACTTCCGAGTTATATGTTTTGCATTTAAGATTTCTGACTGACATTGCATTTCAGTAAACCGACTCTCAGAGAGCTTACTTGACTTGTCCACTGTCATGTAGCTTACTAGGAACAGAGCCAGAGCCAGAAGCCAGCTGTCTTTAGTCCTGCCCCAGTGCTACATCCCCTCCCATAGCTGAAGATCACTTTGTCTTGGGAATGTATATCCTAGTTACATGGGCCTGTTGATTCTCTCATTCGTTCAGTGATCACCTGACCCAGCCCATGACCTTGTCCTTGAGGATTTTACCTTCTCCTCTTGGAGAGTTGGCAGCATTTATGCTGTCACAGTGTCCTGGACATTTTCCCATCAATCTCTGAAGTTTGCTGTTTGACCAGTGTCCCACCAGCAGTTGCTGGACTTGCGGGTCACCATAGTGACGGTCTCTTTAATTCTCTCCGCAGGTTCCACGCAGACGCGGCATATCCCTGAGGACACTCCCAACGGTTTCCACCTGCAGAGCGTGTCCAAGCTGCTGCTGGTTATCAGCTGTGTGTAAGGGACTCTAGGTTCTCCTACCCTGCCCTTACCTCCTTCCCTTTCTAGCCTGGTACCTTAGCCCTTGTCTCTTGAAGGATCTGAGCACGCTTACTGTTTTCCCTGTTTTCTTCTTTGTCCTCTAGTCTTCTCTGTCTGGACTGGTTGCTCTGCTTGTTGCTTATCTCTTTGCTACTTTTTCTCTGCTTTATTCAGCATTTACTGTATGCTAGGCTTTCAGAAGGAAATGCCTCATGCAGCATCCATACCCTTCAGGGATTTAGTTTCAAGTGGGCGAGAGAGATAGAATGTTCCAAATTCCTGCACAGATGGTTAAATGCTAACAGAGAGATGCTGCAGGGCATTTTAGGAGTCCATTCGTTCATTAGATGTTCTGGGCATCTGCTCTGTGCCAGGCACTAGAACTGTGCACTCCCGGAGCCCACACATTGGCAGGGTAGCCAGACAAATCAATGCCTACAATACATTAAAAGTGGGTGCTTATTTTAATGTAGACTATTTATAATAATTGCTATGACATGATAAAACAGCAGGCTCAGTAACTTGCATAGAAAGATGCTGTCCCAGGGAAAAATAAAGACAAAAGAAATGAAGACGTAAGATGGAAGAACACAGTGAGCTATCTGAGGAACGGGGCCACGCCATCGCCTGCCCAGGACTTTATCCATTTTGAGCAGCTAGGACATCTAAGAACAGCTCTTCCACTTGGCTCAGCCCACAGCATGGTCCCATACCTTCCTTGGATGGGTGTGTGCTTTCAGAGTGTGGGGCATGGGTGGGTGGGAGCACTGCAGCTGGCCAGACGCGGGCACAGTGCACACTGCTGTTCACTGTGCACCAGCTTGCCTCCAGTTCAGTCTTGCTTCTGTGACCCCGGCCTCACTGAAGCATTCTCAGAGAGGCAGAGGCAGAGCACAGCCTCACCCTCAGGAAACTCTGAAGGAAGCCCAGTAGTGACATGGTCAGATTTGTACTAAAGAGAAAAGTCACTCTGACAACAAAATGTCAGATGGATTCGAGAAGCAAAGACTGGAGGCAGGGAGGTCAGTCAGGGTGAGCTGTGAGATCTAGGTGAGAGCAGCTGTCAGGCTGAAGGCTTGGAGCTGGGAGATCCTGGAAGGCAAAGACTCATCACCTATCTGGTTATGTAGGGAAGGAAGATGAACTACTGATTCAAGGTACCGCAAATGGTCATGTCATTACAGAAATCTGGAATTGAGCAAAGCATTTCCAGAGAAGACATTAACAGTTCCAGGTATGGCTGAGGTGCCATAGGTTATCCAGGAAGAGGTGACAGATATGTGCCGATATGGTTCTGGAGCTCAGGTGACAAGTGTAGGTTATAGTCACTGCTTAATTATAGCACTGAAGCTATGGTGTGAATGAAACCATCCGTAGAGAGTATAGAGTGTGACAAAGAAAACAAGGTCCAGGATGACCCTGGGGACCACTTAAAGGACGGGAAGTCATGAGGAACATAAAGTGGACTCTCTCACCAACTTTAAAATGTCACATAAAAGTGGATGCAAAATTCTTCTTATGACAGCATAAGAAATGAAGACATTATTACAAAATTAAAAACAAAAGCAACTCTAAAACTGGTAAAAGTCACACTTTGCAAAGTCGATCTAATGTGATTCATGCCATTGTTCTGTTAAGTTAAATCTCTTTCTTGTATTGGATTTTGGTTGCTAGACCACTGTAACCTCAGGTTAGTTCTGTGTTTAAAGCTCTTTCTGCATTTTGACTTTAAGTAGAGAAGGTCTGCACCCCCAAGCAAATTGTATAGCATGTTTAACTTTTGGGTTTTGTTGTTTAGAATGATCAGACTTTCTAATTCAATGCGACAGGATCCAGGCCAGGTGTCTGCCAACAGCCTGCACATGGGACGGGCTGACACAGCACAGCTTGCCCTGTTTGGCAGGCTCCTGTCCCCACAGGCCTGCTCCAGTGTGACTCAGCCACCTCCTTTCTCTGTTTAGACAACCGTGCAGCCTTCACTCAGCCAGCACACAGGGGTATTACCCCGACCTTCACTTAGCACAGACAGGATAACAAACATAAACCCAAATACATGCACCAAGATCATGAGCAGGATGTGCTGAAGAGGTGGGTGTTCAGATGACCCCGTGTGTGCTGATAAAAGTAAAGGCCGTGTCATTGAAATTCAACAGAAAAGTTTTTAAAGGCCTTGCAGACAACTCAGAGAGGGCTGAGAACACAGCTGAGTAGCCCCACAAATTTGTGCTGTCAGTTTAAGGAAGACTACCTTCCACAGTACCAGAAGCACAGATGAGAAACACAGCACCACTTGTAAAGGCACACACTTTGAAAAGCCTAAGGCTTTATTAAGCTACTCTTTCTTTGCTGGTCTTTTATCCATCTCTGTTTATCTCTCTCTCTCTCTTTTTTTTTTTTTTTTTTTTTTGAGACAGGGTCTCACTCTGTGGCCCAGGCTGGAATGCAGTAGCACGATCTCAGCTCACTCTAACCTCCACCTCTCAGGCTCAAGCAAGCCTCCTGCCTCAGTTTCCCTAGTAGCTGGGACCACAAGTGCATGTCACCATACCCGACTAATTTTTAAAAACTTTTTTTTGTAGAGATGGGGTTTTGCTATGTTGCCCAAGCTGGTTTTGAACTCCCTAGCTTAAGTGATCCACCCACCTCAGTCCCCCAAAGTGCTGGGATTACAGGCGTGAGCCACTGTGCCCAGCCTATCTTCTCATTTTTTTGGTCATCTTCTCTCTTCTTATGTGTGTCTACACCTTCTTTGTTAATGATAGGAACTACCCTTTGTGTAGGGCCTACAGTGTGCCTGGATATGTTACAATATATGCCCTTTCATCTACAGAACAGCCCCAGTAGGGTAGGTATTATTGTCCCTCGGTTGGAGAAGCTAGGAAACTTAATCAAAAGTTAAGAGGTTTTTAAGTGATGAGCCAGGGTTTGCATCCAGTTCTGTGTGTCTCTGGATCCTCTCTACCCACGATGATGTCCTCATCTCTCCATCCCATGAGCTTGTTATACAGTGATGGTTAGGCAGCCAGTGTGGCTGAGAGGAGAGAATTTCTGCAGTGTTCTCATTCCTCACAGACCCTCCAGCCCCTGGATGATCCTTGCCTTCCCAGTCTCTCACCAATTCTGACCCAGACTCTGGGAAACCTCAGCGTGTCTCCACGACCCCTGCCAGGTGGTATGAGGTTGAGGCAGGGAACTTTGCAGCTTGCGGGAAGTTCTGCTAACATCTGTAAGCGGCATCATGGGCAGAGATAGGGACCCACTGGAATTCCTCCTTCAGTCTCACCCTTCAGTTACGTCCTGAGGTTGGGTTGGTGGGGGGAGTCTTTTCTCAGTATAGCAACCATGAAATACTAAGAGTCTGTCCCTTGTTGCTTTCTCGTGCCCTGTCCTTGCTGGGTCTCCTCGTCCACTGTGTCTTTGCTTCTAGTATTTTTTCCTCATATACTCTCACTCACTCCCGGCTTGATTTTCAGTGCAATTTTCCCCTTCCCCACACTCGCCTTTTCTAACCTCTGCCTCCTCCCCATTTTTCTTCCTTGCTCCCATTAGGATCTGTTTCAGGTACTGGCTCTATGATTACTGTTTTACCCCCTCATCTCTTTTCCTTTCCACCTTACCTCTCTTCCCCCAGGTGCCCAGGCTCTGGGTGCCTGTGCATCTCTCCTTTCTAGTGCCTTCATCCCACGCCCCTCTCCATGGCCCTCCCGCTGTATCCTGGCCCTTCCAGATTAGGCTGCTCCTCTCTCTCCCCCTTGCCGCGTGCCTCTGGCTCACTCACTCACTGCAATGCTTTGGATGGCCCACCGGTCAGGGACAGCAGCCTCTGGGATGGGGGATGTTCCGTTTCTTCACAACATCTCACTGCTGTTGCTTTTTTTGCCCATGTCTCCTTCCTAGTCTGGTGCTGCTGGTCATCCTTAACATGATGCTCTTCTACAAACTCTGGATGTTGGAATACACCACACAGACCCTCACTGCCTGGCAGGGTCTAAGGCTCCAAGAAAGGTAATCCTGGCCTGGTCCCCTCACCTCCACCTCCATCCCACCCAGTGCCATGACACCTGTCTCCCAGTCTCCTTGGGACTGCCTCACTGCCCTTGTCCAAGGGATAGCCCTCTGGGAAGAGCCCACGGGGAAACTCAGAATCTGTCCCTATAGCTTCTTCTGATCTGGGGCACAGGGGAACCAGGGCCAGTGAGCAGAGGACAAAGCACTCTGATGTGACTCTCTGTCCTTTAGGGGTCTGGGAGCACAGGACAATTCGCTGAGCATAACTCCAGCTGCTGGGGTACCCCTTCTTCTACCCCACAGGTTACCCCAGTCTCAGACAGAATGGGCCCAGCTCTTAGAGTCCCAACAAAAGTACCACGATACTGAGCTCCAAAAATGGAGGGAGATCATCAAATCCTCAGTGATGCTCCTTGACCAGGTGAGATGCCCCACCTTCTCTGTTTGCCTTGGACTTTGGGAGAGGGTTCTCCTTCCCTTAAGCTCTGAGAAAGATCCTTGACTCTATCACCACCCTCCAGACTTCTCCCTCCAATTCATTCTTCTTCCAGGCCATGCATTGTTGTAAAAGGGAAACCATCCTTGAAGGGGCTGCTAGAAATGCAGGTGTATTCTAAAAAAATAATAACAGTAAAGACCCATTGAATTTGCAACAGGAAAGCTGTGGGTTAGATGGAAGGAGAACTAATTTTATTTCTTTGGTAACACAGAACCATCTGACAGGCATTTAAACAGAGAACCACCGCCCCGCGCCACAACAATCCTTTTACAGAGATTTGTCTTCCCAGAGGACATGTCTTTGAGTTTTTCAAGTGTATACCGCCCCCTCCTCTGACAGTCAGTGGCACTGCACTGATCGTCTGGGAAGATGGCTGCACTCTGCCTTCTTTCCATAGCATCATCTTTGTCGTACAGTTTGCCTGTATTCCCCCCCAAAGCTAGATCCAACTATTTAGGGAAGTCATCCTGAGGCAAAATCAATAATTAGCCTAGTTTCCTTGGGGGAGGGAGCTTCCTACTTCCCCAGAGTATTTTAGTATCTTATAAAACGTACCTTCACGCAGTTTCCTAGAGAGCAGGAACTTGCCTTTGCTGTGCAAGAGAATTATCAGGAAAATATTAGACTCAGGATTTACTCTGCTATGCAACAACTTCTCTCCCTGAAGAGTTGTCTTTCTGACATTTTGTGACCAGCCAGAGCTGAGATAGCATCCCAGCCTTGCCATTAACTCATTTTGTGACCCTGAGCAAGGGACATTGAGCTTCCGTTTCTTCATTCATAAAATAAGAATTGTAGATGTAGCTTCATGGAACTGTCATCAGGATTTGATGGCATGTGAGCAGTGCTCATTAATATTAAACTTTATTTCATTGTATTGTTTGATTTTAGCTCTAAGGAAAAAAAAAAGGAGGCTTGGCGTGGTGGCTCACCCCTGTAATTCCAACACTTTGGGAGGCTGAGGAGGGAGGATCATTTGAGGTCAGGAGTTTGAGACCAGCCTGGCCAACATGGAGAAACCCTGTCTCTACTCAAAATACAAAAATTAGCCGGGCATGGTGGTGCACGGCTATAATCCCAGCTGCTTGAGCGGCTGAGGCAGGAGAATCGCTTGAACCAAGTTGAGATCGCGCCACTGCCCTCCAGCCTGGACAACAGAGTGAGACTTAGTCTCAAAAAAAAAAAAAAAAAAAAAAGTAAGGGAAAAGAATCTTAATGTAGCTATCAAGACCCAGTTGAATGTGTTTAGCTTTGTTGCCACACTTAAGGAGGGCATATTATTTTTAACCAAAAGAGGACAAAAAGCTTAGTGAGGAGTTTGGAAATCTTGTCATTTCAAGAAGGGTTGGTGGAATTGAAGGCAAACCCAGGAGAAGGAAATGTCGAGGTGAGGAGAACAGGATGGTCTTCAGACAACCAGGCCAAGAAGTGTCGAGTTTACTGGAAAAGTTCAGAGCACTGAACTGGGGCTAGAAGTTTAAGAAAGTAATTTTTTTTTTTAAGTCATCAAATGCAAACCACTTGCGGTTAATGCTGTCCAGCAGTGGAACAGGCTACTGTAGAGAGCTGAGATTCCAGCACTGGAAGTGCTCAAGGGGTGACCAGAAGATGATAGATAAAGAACTTGTAAATTAAGTTGGGGCAGTTGGACTGGATGACCCAGGGATCTCTTCCAGCTCTAGAACCGTCTTTCAGAATGGGCCCCCTTAACTTGAGGGCTTGGGGCTGTCAGATTTATAGCCTAGTGGACGCTCTAAGTATTAAGAAAGTTGTTTGGTTTCAAACCCTTAAAAAGTAACTTGTAAAAGAACAGAATGAGCCCCTCCTCTGTCTTGAGCAGAAGATATAAAAGAAGCAGAGAGAAGAAAGTGGTAGATTAAGCAGAGAGACCCAAATCCATAACCATTTATCCCAGAAATGTTGTCTTATGTTGTAACAGAGGAGTTTACCCAGAGACAGTATTTAAATATGTGAGTATTTAATTATGTAGTGGTATGATGGGCCATTTTCGAATTCTGCTGGGCTCTATTCTAGTCTTCCATTTAGACTGCAACCTATGACCTAAAAGTGTTAATTTACTGATATGGGCACCAACTAGGAATCTACTTAGTTTTCTGCCTGGTGCCCCTGGGTGTACAAGGGAAAGATTAGACACTGTTCCAGTCCCAGCAAACATGAAACCAAGCAATGAAAGATGACTGCAGTCCAGAGCCCTAGTGTGTGCTGTGTGAGAGACCGTGAAGGAGAGGGATGACTGGGAGCTGGAGAGAGTTTGGATTTGTTCTGAGCCTTAGCAGATGGGTGAGATTGGAATAGGCAAGAGTGCAAGGATTCCCAGGCGGGGTGAACAGTGGGGCTAAATGTACAAAGACAGGCATGTGGTATATTAAGGATCAACAGAGAAACCAGATGAATCAAGTAGATGAAGTCAGTGGCAGCCTGAGAGGCTCTTTGTAGCAGTTGAACGCTTCGAGAGAGTTCTCGATTCAGCACTGAAACGCAGGAAGCTCTACCCAAGGGCTTCCCCATGCTAGATTGTCTGTCTCCTTTCTTTCTTTCTTTTTTCCTCTCGTTTTTTTCTTTTCTTTCTCTCTCCATCTCCCTTTCCCTCTCCTTCTTTTAAGAGGCAAGGTCTTGCTTACTGCCCAGGCTGGAGTGCAGTGGTCCAGTCACAGTTCACTGCAGTCTCAAACTCCCGGGTTCAAGCCATCTTCCCACCGCAGTCTCCCGAGTAGTTAGGACTGCAGGTGCACATCACAAGGCCTGGCTAATTCTTAAATTCTTTATAGAGATGGGTTTCTCTGTGTTGCCCAGGTTGGTCTGAAACTCCTGGCCTCAAGCAGTCCTCCCACTTCTGCCTCCCAAAGTGCTGGGATTACAGGTGCGAGTCACGGCGCCCGGCCTGACTGTCCCCTTTCTGTTTGAAACTGTGCCCTGAGAACCATCCTTGCTTCAGGTGCCTGACTCTTGTCAGCTCCGTGGCATAGTTGGAGGCCTGCCCTAGGCGGGTGTGGGGAGAGGGCTACTAGGTCAAGAATCCCACTGAAAGCACAGACCCAGGCCTGGGGTGGGGTTTTCTGTCTTGCAGATGAAGGACTCACTCATCAACCTTCAGAACGGCATCAGGTCCCGTGACTACACGTCGGAAAGTGAAGAAAAGAGGAATCGCTATCATTGACAAGTCAGGAACAGGGTGACTGCAAGAGGCCTGTGCAATACATGTACATAGACCATATAAATATATATATATAAATATATATATACAGAATATAAATATATATATTATATACAGATTTTAAAAAAGAGATAATGCCTATGTACCAGGGAGAAGGAGCGGGACCTCCCGCCCCCTGTGCTGGCCGGAGCAGCGTTTTCCTTTGGTGGAGCGGCTGAGGAGGGCAGGAACCGCCTCTCAGCACCAACCTCCCCTGATCTCCCTCCTCCCACCCTCTGTTCCCCACCCCTTCCCTTGCTGGCCATTCTTGGCTCTTAGAAAGGAAATGTTGTTGAGCCAAAGTTATGCCCACGAAGACCCTAGGGTCGCAAAAAGAAGTCTCAAGTGGGCATTGCTTAAGGTGCTTCATTCCTTAATCCTCTTTTGATTTGTTTCCAAAATAAAAGAGAATCTTTTCTTCCCTACCCCAGGCTTCCCCAGCCATTCTCTTGGGAACACAGAAGCATCAAGGGAGCCCAATCTAAACTCATAGCGTTGGCCACCCACTTGATCTAGACTGTACTGAGCGTCAGGTGGAGAGGATGCTTGGAAAGCTAGGAAGGCTGCATTGTGGGGTGGCAGGCTCCCGAGACTCGTGTTCTGAAGGATACTCTCCTCCATCACCCCTGCACCTTCCTCCGACCTGTGTAGGGTGTGGACCCACTAAGGGCTGGGAATTTCTTACCCCACTCGCTTTCTCTCTGGTCTTCTCCCAGGCTGGATCTGGGCAAAGTGTCACTTTTTAGTGCCTAAATTCCTATTGTTTCTCTGTGCCCTAAGAGCACATTGTTTATTAGCCAGGGTGGAGCATTTTTGACCTTGTTAAACCTCTTTTAGGGCAAGTCAGGTCTATGGCTCTGTGGCCTTCGCTTGGAGCTGTCAGTGTGATTTCCAGGATGAGTCAGGGTGTGCTGGGCCCTCCAGGATTTGAGAGAGGGAGAGAAAGCCCTCACCTCATCCAGGGTGCAGGGTCTACCCACAGAACACTGTGAGTGGTGAACACCAAGATGGGTAGCCAGCATCATTTGTTCTTGGAACAAACCAGCATTAGCCCATGGAGACAATTGTCTGAGACAGTTTGCATGTGGAAAAAGCATCTAAGCCATTGGAAGGACTTGGCAAAGGTGCATGTGTTTGGCCAGGAAAAGGCCAAGTGAAATCTATGTCCCCAGGGAGCCATTCCAAATCCTAAGTTTCTCAGACTTGGGAATGGGGATTCTGGCAGGGGATGGAGTAGAAATCCTGCTCTGGTCTCTGGCCCCAGAGAGGTGTAAGATCATTAAGGAGTGGAAGACACTAGCTCTAAAGAGTGAGACGTTCAGGGCCTTTTCAGCATTGGCCCAGCAGCACCATGCATTTATCTGAATTCACGGTGCCCTTTGGGCACATTTATCATCACTCATACACTAAATACTATTTCCTCATGTCATGACCGAAAGAGTCCCAGCAGCTCCAGGCAGAGCTTGTGGAGATGCAGGAAACAGTCACAGCCAGTTTGGTGTGCAGAGCCCTTCAGGCTTGCCTGTTCCTCTCCTGGGCTTCTTGATGCAGGTGCAGAAGGAACCCCAGATGTCCTAGGTCAGCAGCCCAGAGGACAAAGGATTTTATCACTCGTTCACCCCCAAAGATAAAGTCCTATTTTTCTCTTAGAATGGCCTTTGACTCCCTGTGGCAATTACAGTTTTTGACTTTTCCATGTGAGAATAAGGCCTTGGTATTTCCCTAAGGGCAGGATCAGAAAACAGGAAGGTCCAAGCCCAGATCATCCTCCAAGGGAGGAGGATGAGGAGGCTCCAGGTCATCAGCTAGAGTAGATATTCCTCCCCCAGAGGAGGAGGTGGGAGGAAATGCAGTTTCATGTAATCCCTGTGAAGAGTGCATATGCCCACCAGCCAATGGGTCCTTGTTCCGTTCTTGTCCAGGACCTTGGGCGAGGGACACTGGAAGGGATCAAGGGTTATGGGCCCTGAGCCAAGGAAGGAGGCATGGTACACATTGCTGGAAGTCTCTCCCTAGGCACAGCCAGAAGCCAAAACTACTCCCAGGAAAATTCTGAATGCAAAAATTGTAAATTTTTGAATTTCTTTCATATGTAATTGTTTACTGAAGATACTTAATTATTAAAGGTGCTGTGGTGGGACCTTCAGGATGACTTAAAAGGGTTCTTTGCTGGGAGTCGAGTGACCGAGCAGACGTGGCCACAGGGAGTTGTTTTGCATCTGCTTTACCTCTCAGGACCATTCTTAGGAGGAGGTGGTGGCAGGGAATGCAGCACTGAGTATGTCAGAAGAACTCTCCTGGTTTTTTAGTGATTCGAACCCAGTAGACAATGTGTGCTTATAGGGAATGTCCTTTAAGAATCATGGATTTCTTGTGGGCTCTCTCAGTTCTAATAATTTTTTGACTATCACACCAGGAGAAAACCAACAACTCTATTTGTTCCCAAACAAAATCTCTTTCCCCTTAGTCAATAACTTGTGAATGAGATGTTAACTCACCCTTGCAGATAAGTGAAACAAATAAATAGCATTGTATTCCTGGCCAGTAGCCTGGCTAGTTGATGTCTGCAAGAGAGCATCAGAATCATTACTTCTTATGTAATTTCTTCTGGCCAGTGCTTTTTTGTTTGTTTTTTGTTTACTGGGGATACACAGGAGTCTTTCTGTAATGATTTAAGCGGTAAAATGTTTGAGAGTTTGCACGCAATTTTAAAGAATTTGCAGTTCTGTACCAGGTGAAGAACAGCTATAGGATGTAAAGTTTCATTACAGCTTACTGTGAAAGAATTGACAAGCCTGGCCATCCGCCTCGCTGGAGACAAGAGGATTACATCTCAGGCCAGCAAGGTCAGCTGCATGAAGCTCTGTATACGAGCACTGCACTGACAGTTGGGAGACCTGGGCCTGGGTTCTGACTCTTCCACTGACGAAGCTCTGTGGCCTTGGGCAAGTCAGTCCCCCTCTTTGAGCTTCAGTATCCTCCTGTCACAGGAAGGAGTTGGGCTAGATCATCTTTAAGGTAGGTTCTAGCTTTGGCATCATCTTGGGGGGTAGGCCAGAGGCTGGGAATGCTGGGTGGACTTTGTCAGTTGCTCTGCCAAAAGGGAACACGCCCAGAGGTTGAAGCTTCCCAGTATTTAGAGGCGTGGTGGGGCAGTGTCTGCGTTAAAGTTTATTCTTTAAGTGGCTAGGAGGGCTGGGGAGGCCCAGTGGTGCAGGGAGAGAGAGAGATCAAGCTTGATGTATTGCTCAGTATTCACCTAGAAGGGTTTCTTCCTTCTTTGGCCTAGTTTGTGAAGGGATCTTCCTTTGGACTTTCTTGGGAGAACATTCTTTCCGACGGAGCCCATCTTCTGTCTCTAGGCTCTGTGAAGCCTTTCATCTATCTATCTTTCATCCTTATTGGTAGAAGAAACAGTGGAGAGAAGCTATTTCTGGTTGTAGCACTTCTCTTTTGTCTAGATGGGGTTTGGATTCAGTATGACGCTTTGGCTGAAACCCTTGGGTTGCCTTAGAGCACTGACACTAAGAACGTGGCATGACGTGGGGAGGACCAAGAGAGCTGGAGAGGAATGCTTTGTGAGAAGTGGATTCTCTCTGTGTCCCTGCCCCCCACCCAAACTTGAACTATACCTATTACAGTTCCAGGATGAGGTCCTGGAGAAAGGACTAGGGGCGGTATCTTTCTGGGTGCTTGTCGTCCCAGAATGGTACTTTCTGTGCCATACCATCCTACTTCTTTAAGCTCTGCAGGGCAGCCAAAGCCAGTCCTTCTCTCCTACTGCCCTCAGGAGAAATAGCAATCTTCTCCCTTCCCCCAGATGGCAGGGCTCTGCTCTCCCTACACCTCATACCCTGCTTGCTTCTCCAGGAGGAATCTCCAGGGACCCGTCCTGACTCTCCCCATCCTCACCACTTGTCTCTAGGCTATGGGACAATCATCCCATTCACTGCTTGACTCCTTGACTTTTATTCCCCCAACCTCCAACATGTTGGCCCCAATCCCCTCCACCTCTGTGTTTTCTTCCAGAAGATGCATTTTGGGTCTGAGAGGAGCATTTTCTTGGAAGGCCATCTTTTAAGGTCCCTGCTCGCTTCCATGGTGCAGAGCAGGGATTTGCACACGGTTTTGAGAGCTCGCTTCCCACCTCTCTGCCCAGCCTTGTTACCTCAATTCTGCTCTGGTCATGGCTGTGAAGGGCCCAGCCAGCTCCCTGTTTTGATGTTCTGTGCGACAGCTCTGGGGTCTTGTGACTTGAGATCCTCAGCAGGCCTCGGGGCCCAGACTGGAGTCTTGGCTGCTGATGAGCAGCACCTTGCCTGCCAAGAGGAGCTGATGCTGGATGATCTCCCCAACTTCTGAAGGCTTAAAGAACATTGTCATTTCTTAGCCCTCCTTGCTTCTCTCAGTACAATAAGACATTGCAGAAGCAAAATGGTGGCCTCTGCTCCAGGCAAGGCAGCTGGCTCTGTCTGGTGCATCGGCCTGGGGCTTGGGTGCCATGTGCCGAGATTGCATAGTCAAAGCAGTCATTTTTGCCAACAATCGCCTGTGGCTCCCCACATTTTCCTCCCCTGCACTCAAGGGCCAGACTACTCTCCGCATGGACCAGACCATCTTCCCAAACCCATGGTGCTTTTCCCTCAACTCAACCTAGACTCCAGGTGGGGAGGGATGGGTCAGAGGCCATAGTGGCCCCTAGATAATCCTGACATGGGGTGGAGTGGGGTGAGGCAGAGGGCGCAGCGCCAGCACCTGCACTGGGCCATATATGGGAAAGAACGCAGGTCGACTGAAGTTGAGTTGTCTGCCCGTGTGTATTTGGATCTATAACTGTACTTTGCCTGGCGCTGTGCGCAAGGTCGGAACACTTACTGCTAGTACCTAGAAATACACAAGGCTGCCCAGCCAAATCTTAATGTAAAGTAGCTAGAGCCATGGAAGTACAGTATGAATTAAAAAGAAAAAGTATTGAACTACAAAAATAAATGGTGTGCGTGTTTATTGCTTGATTTATGAGTGCTCATCACCTGGGATGTTTCTGGTCGACCCAGATAGGCTCACAGCAAGACCTGAGGGCATGTGTGTAGGTATGCTTGCATACACACACACACACACACACACACACACACACAGTTGCACATAGCCATTCACCTTCTCACGGGACACAGGGCTACCTGATCAACTGGAATGGATAAGTTTTAGAGGCAGACCTGAGTCTACCAATTGCGTGACCTTATGCCTCATCTATCACTCCAAGTCTCAGTGTTTCAGAGATAATGCTCTTAAAAAACACATAGTTCTTAGTATGGCAGCTGGTATACTAAAATATACATAAATACATATATATAAATATAAATAGATTTTTATATATATGTATATATATATTTGAGACGGTCTCACTGTCACCCAGGCTTCAGCCTTGATCTCCTGAGCTCAAGTGTGCCTTCCACCTCAGCCCCCCAAATAATTGGGGATACAGGCACACACCACGATGCCAGGCTTTTTCTTTTTCTTTCTTTTTTTTTTTAGAGATGGGGTCTCACTATGTTGCCCAGGCTTGTCTCAGACTCTTGGCCTCAAGTGATCCTTCCGTCTCAGCCTACCAAAGTGTTGGGATGATTTTTAATCTTATGAGTCAGCACTACTGTTGCAGGAGACTGTGGTGGACTGTGAATCCCGATGACGGTTTCTTGTTGAACGTTTCCCTCTTCGGGCCTTAACACTTCTAGGAAGATGGATGTTGAGAGACTGCTTTGCCTTCTTCTTTCATGTTACCTAAACTGGTGGAGCTGAGAGCCAGGTTGGCTCTTCCCTTCATTAGGTCTGCCTTGGCCTTGCAAGGAGCTCCTCGCCACCTGGTTAGGAAATTTATTTAATGCCAGGCAAGAAAGCAAGTGACTCTTGTATTCCTTCGTATTGGGTAGAGGAGGAAAGGGAAGCGGAGAGGCTAGATCACACATTTAGTGTGTGTTTACTGTGAGGCTATTACATGATTTTCATCCTCATGCATATCCACAGATTGGGTACGGGAATTTGAAGCAGGCTGAGGGGCTGGGGGAAGCCATATTCTATGGGGCAAACACACTTAGTAAGTAGGGCAAAACCAAAGAGAGTGATTTTTACGGATACTTTATTGACATGAACAAGGAGTTTACTGAAAAACACCACATACAGGCATTACATTATTGAGGGCTTAGATGGTCAGGAACATTTCTCGAGTTTGGAAAAAGATTGGCTGTGGAAGATCAAGAAAACGCAATATGAAGATGATAACATGGAAAATAGTTCCATCTGTTGCAAGACTAAGAGTTTGCAGATTGTGTTCGATGGGGGTTCACAAGCCTGGAAGCACTCAGCCTTCTGCGGCCTCCCTCGCCATCACACACACTGCCCAGCAGAGGACGCTCTTGCCAAGCAGTGACACAGGGAGGAAGCACAGAGCACTACTGGCTCTGAGGGTTAGCTGGCCTGGGATGGAGGCGAGTTTGATATATAAATCAGACTTGCTTGGAAGTGCTTATCTCCTGTGTCCTGCTGCAAACTCAACTAAGGGGGAGGAATTGGGCTGAGCTAATCATGAGCTGTCCACCAGCTGAGATCTTAGAGGTTAAGTAAGGTTTGGATGATGCTGTTTTTCACATCTATGACCGCATGGCACACTAACGGTCTAGACTAGCACTTGACAGAGTGGGTGCTAAAAGATGTTCGTACAGCAAGTGGACGACCAGGTTGGCAAGCACGCCGAGAACTATTCAGATACATTTGCAGTGACTAGGTGAATTCACTGGATTGGGGATTTTTCATTACAAAACGAGGTGAGAGGAAGGATTCTTTTTTTGTTTCCATTTTCATGTTAAACTGGGAAAGGGGAAACTAAGATATATTCTGAAGTGTGTCTAGCTCTTGCTTCTCCTTCTTCCTACAAAGATGCAATTGCACAGCCTTTTCCCTCTGAGATGGGTAGAATTTCTTTCTTGATCCAGTAATTTTGGGAGGAGAGGGGGAAGCTGCTGTCTCTTAACCATGCACTGCTCTACACACTTCACAGCATATTCTTGCTTTGAAAAGTAACTTTCCTAGTAATATTTCTAGTTGGATATCTAAGGAGAAACCTGAAACTCGGAAGGGAGTCTGGGTGTTTGGGTGTTTGGGAATGGAGAAACTAAAGGAGCTTGCTGTTAAACAAAGGGTGAGAATAAAGGCTGGGGTAGGGACAGGCACGGAGTGTTTGGGGTTGGGGCTCTGATACAAGAATGAGGTGACAGTGAGGGTCAGCAGGGAAAGGTGCTCTCAGGGCCAACTGGATCGAGCAATCACATTCATGGCTGTGAAGCAGTAAGAAAGGGAAAATCGGACTGAGCCAATCTTGGCCTTTAGTGAATTGTGTTACTGAGGATGAATCATGGGAAATATCCAGCACCAAGACAACAGATGGGGTTTCTAAAGTGGTAATAATAGCCCTTGAGAACTCTTCTAAGCCCTTTAACAAGCAACACCATGCCAGATAAAGCTTCCAGAGAAACACATATCTAGTCTGGGTCTTTTGTAGGATTACGGGAAGAGACGGGGAGGTGGGTGGAGATTGGAAGTAGGCTGGTGATCACAGTACCTTGTAGATTTATAGTCATGATCAAGTCTCCCAGGAGGGAGTTTAATTGCAATTCAGGAGAAATGATGTACAAACCAACTAGAAAGAGAACCAAAGACTGACTCTCAAAACACATTGCTAGCATCCACCAAAAAGCAAAGTGGTAGAGAAGCAATGAGTGGGGTGAGGGTGAGAGAAGATGGAGAACATTAGGACAGGCAAGATAGGCAATGGTGAGATGGGAGCTAAAAAATAAGAAAAGGAAAGCTATGGTCTAACTGGAAGGAGAACTGAAAAAGGAGTCAGAAGATCTGGATTCTTGCTGTCTACCTACCAGTTAGGTTTCCTTATAATTTAGTAAAGCTACTTAAACTCAGAGAGCATCAGTTTCTTCTTTTGTAATGTAAGTATTGATAATATTGACTTCACAGGACCAGTTATAGAGAAGAAATAAAATAAGTGAATACTTTGTAAACTATATAATTCTAATGAAATTGTCAAGAATGAGAAGAGCAGAGAAGTTAGGAAAAGGAAGAGTAGGGAAGATAACCTGTCAAGGATAAATAAGTGATAGGTACCATTCAGCTTCATTAAAGTTCACGCAAGCAGCATCCGAGTTGGGTTTTTTAAAAAGAAGAGAAAAAGGCAATCATGCATACTGCCTGTTTAAACGTAGATACATAAGCTATTGGACCACAGAAGAAAATGGAGTGGTGGTAAGCATCTTGCCGGTACTGCAAGCTGTGGTATCTGTGAGCTATGGGACTGGAAAAAACTCACACTAACTCAGGTCAATTTTCCTAACTATAGTTAAAAACCGGCCTATATTCTCTCCCTTATTTCGGAGGGATGGTGTGGAAAATTACCAATAAGAGGCTTGAATTTATTGCAAATATTTTCTTCAACAAAATCAGACTCTCACATTAGTGTTAAGGGTCTGGTTTTGGGCTGGGCACAGTGGCTTATGTCTGTAATCCCAGCACTTTGGGAGGCTGAGGCTGGTGGATTGCTTGAGCCCAGGAGTTCAAGATCAGCCTGGGCAACATGGCAAGACCCCCATCTCTATAAAAAATACAAAAATTAGCCAAGTGTGGTGGTGTATGCCTGTAGTCCCAGTTACCTGGGGGGGCTGAGGTGGGAGGGTTGCTTAAACCTGGGGAAGTTGAGGCTGCAGTGAGCTGAGATTGTGCCACTGCACTCTAGCCTGGGAGACAGAGTGAGACTCTGTCTAAAAAAAAAGAAAAAAAAAAAAAAGGCTAGTTTTAAGTACTTTCCTAGGGATGGAAGAATGGGGAAAAAATGAGCTTTTAAGGTAAAGCCCTAAACTAATGGAATATGGTCTTCCCCTACTAAGGGAGGTCCCAGGTCTGAAGGACCTCTCACTGAATCCCAGTCATCTTCATCTTCTTACATTCCGTAAAGCATCTTTCCCCTCTCTTGTCCCTAGGTGCTGAAGGATGTCATCCTTGGACCTGTCACTCCATTAAAATGAAACATGAGATACTGACTAAATTTTTTTCCAGTTTCTCTGCTCCCTCAAAATCTAGAGGAAAAATATCTGAAAATTATGCATTCATAGTTGAAGTATTTGGAAGCCACCTACCCATCCCTGCCTCTCACATCACTCATTCGCTTATCTTCCGTCTCAGACTAAACATTTTTCTTAGTTTAAATATCATTCTCAGGTGCACTCTCCTTCTGGAGAATATTTCAGACTCACAAATCTTTACATGAAGGAAGTTCTTTAAGTCTATCTCATGTTCTTCTCTCTGCTTTTTTGGCCAATTTCTAGTAACCTCAATCTACCAGAGTTGACCTCAGCCCAGTTTGTGCTTGTGAAAGAAGCATTGCCATAGACAAGTTCAATGTCAGAGTCTTCAAAAACAAAGTTATGCACTGGGTGCAGTGGCTCATGCCTGCAATCCCAGCACTTTGAGAGGTTGAGGTGGGTGGGTCATTTGAGGTCAGGAGTTTGAGACCAGCCTGGCCAATGTTGTGAAACCCCGTCTGTACCAAAAATACAAAATTTAGCCAGGCGTGGTGGTGTGTGCCTGTAATCCCAGCTACTTGAGAGGCTGAGGCACAAGAATCACTTGAACCCAAGAGGCAGAGGTGGCAGTGAGCCCAGATCACACCACTGCACTCTAGCCTAGGTTACAGGGCAAGACTCTGTCCCCTCCCCGCAAAAATAATCATCCCAGGAAGTGTAAACTGGGCAGCACCTAAGGCTTATTTCTGCTCCAGTTTATCCTCTTAAGCCTCTTACTCAATTGAGTCCTGTAGGAGTCTTAGTTGCCTCCTGTATGTAAAAGGAATAACACTGATGCACAGAGATTTTGAGAGGAAGACCTTAGGAATTTCCGTCCTAATGCCCAGGTGGTGTGCTTATAGGGAGGGCATACGTATATTATCGCAATAGGATCAGGAATGCGTTCATGTTGCATGACTTTTTAAGAGCCACTTAAATTACCATTGGTCCTTCCCAAGCCTCCTTGTCTTCTTGGAGGGACCTTAGAGACCCATCAGGATCTAGCCCTGGAGTGCTGAGCTCCAGAGAGCATGCTAGTCCATGCTTTAGGATCTGTCACTGGAGAACCTAGAGAGGCATGCTTCACTCTGATGCTGTAGCAAAGTGGGCCATGAACTTGGAAAAACTGACTTCAAGGAATCCAAGTTCACGACATACTTTTGCTTTAACATGAACTAATCACACCTGCTTCCTTCTATTAAGACATCCATTCTCTTACAGTAATGGAGAATGAACCAGTTCCAGCCAGTTAAGGGCAGAGGGCACTTGTACAGTCATTTGGAGCACGGGGGGAAATCCAGTTGGCTTTGGAGTGTCTTGCTTTAAAACTACGACAGGGTGAGGTTGAGTCTCTGAAGAAATGTTGGCTTCTCGGTTCTGGCAAAGTCTTATGGTGCATAGGGGTCTGATGGCGTTATGAAATCAGAGGTGAAAACTCAGAGGCAGGTGGATGTATGGATGAATGAATAGAAGGATGGATGCATGAAGGAAAGCGATGAGGCCCTTGGGGCACCCTCCTGATGCTGTTGACATTGCTGAACACGGGATGTCCAGTCCCTCAGGTGTTCAGGCCACCTACCAAAGATAAAACAACTCACTGAGAATTTCCAGCCCAGTTCAGCCCAGCCTAGCCCAGCCCAAAACTTCTTTGACCAAAGAAGGGAGTTGGAGACTTCCTGGGCCTCTGTTACCATGGGCAAGTTCAGGTTGCCTCGACACTCAGGCCAAAGCAGTTCACCTTCTGAAGGGCTGACACTATACAGAGCTTTGTGACTTAAAGAATTACCCTGAGGGTGGGGACCCTGGGCAGGATAGACAGTGACCTAAGGGACCAAATTTAAAGTCACTTCAGTTGTGGGTGGCAAAGTCACTTGTACAACCTGCCATCCACATCTGCCTTCCCCTCCTGTGTTCCTGTGGGTCACCTCATGTCACACCACTCCTGTTCTATTCCTCCACTGGTACCGCAGAGTTCTCCTTGTTTTCGGATGGGATGGCAAGGTAGTCAGACCTACAGAGGACACAGGGAAAGGGAGTCAGAGCTTCAGTACCCGGGGTGGGAACACAAGAGGAAGGAGCAGGGCACAGGAACAAGGATCTACAGAACGTCTCTGCATTTCCTTCTGCATGTGCTTCCCGAGAGGAACACAACCCTTTCTGCAGATTCATATAATCATTTCCCACATGCATATATGTCTATGAACACCCAACAGTAGTGTATAGCCTCTCTTTTATCCATGTTGTCTTCAACATTTAGTTAGATTAAAATGTTGGCCAATTGGCCCGGGGTGGTGGTTCATGCCTCTAATCCCGGCACTTGGGTGGCTAAGGCAGGAAAATTGCTTAAGCCCAGGAGTTCAAGACCAGCCTGGGCAACATGGCTAAACCCTGTCTCTACAAAAAATACAAAAAATTAGCCAGGCATGGTGGCATCTGCCTATAGTCCCAGCTAGTTGGGAGGCTGAGGTGGGAGGATCACCTGAGCCCGGGAGGTCGAGGCCATGACTGCTCTACTGCCCTCCAGCCTGGCAACAGTGAGACCCTGTCTCAAAAATAAAATAAAATAAAATGTTGGTCTGACAGCTGTCTGACTGTTCATTTGCTTTCTAGTTCTTCTGAGATCTTTGTCTTTTTCGAATTGATTTTTCTTTGATGGTTTCATGTCCTGACAATTTCTCCCAGTCTCTTGTCTATGAAATTTGCTTATGGAGTTTTCTAATGAACAGTTGATTTTTTTATGTATAATATAATCAAAATTATTTTTCCTCTTTGATTTGTGCCTTTTGTGTTTTGTTTGGAAAATCCTCTCTATTCTAAGGTGATGTATTCTCTTATATTCCCTTAATGGAATTTTCAAGGTTGACATTTTACTTTGTGTTTAAATCCACTCACAGTTTATTTTGGCTTAGTATGAGAGCTGGGGAATCTAATTTTGTTTTTTGTTTTTCTTCGTTTGTTTCTCTGTGGATTAGGAATTTTCCCTGGACCACTTACTGGGCAGTTCATTATTCCTTTAATGATTATAATGTCATCTCTGTCACATGCTTTCCTACATGCATTAACCTGATTGGGGCTTTTTGCTTTGTTTGTCCATTTTGTATGCCTATGCAGTATCACAAACTCTGTATTCTGATGGCTCTGCAAGAAACCTTCATCTCTGATAAGACAAATCCTACCAAACTCTTGCAAATTTACTGCTCTTTCTTTGAAATGGTTTAGACCAAGGGTGGGCTAACTATGGCCTAAGAACTAAGGATGGTTGTTTGCAAACAAACAGAAGAACAATACATGACAGGGGCCTATGGAGCCAGCAAAGCCTAAAAACACTTATTTTCTGGCCATCCCTTGGTTTAGACTATTTTTGAACACTTAGCCTTCCATGTGACTTTTAAGATCAGCTTATTAAGTTCTTTGAGAAATCTAATGGGCATTTTGATTGGAATTTCATTGAATTTGAAGATTAATTTGGGAGAAAATCATTTACAATAGTGAGGTTTTATTCTCCATCTAGTTAAGTTTAAAGTCTTTCGGTAAAGGTTTGTGACTTTTTCTTTAAATGTCTTATACATATTTGTCAGATTTATCCCAGGAACTGGAGAGTACTTGTTGCTATTATAACTTTAAAAGCATTTTAATATTTAAATATGTTACTAAATTTGTTGCTGGAATATAGGTGATTTTTATATTTTGATTTGTATCAACAATTTTGTGGAATATTCTTTCTAGTTCTAATGGCATTTTTATAGATTCTCTTAGGTATCTTTTGTAAATAATAGGTATAAATAATGACAATTTAGTTTCTTCCTTTCCAAGTCTTTTTCTTTTTGGTATCTATTTGGTCTTCACCTAGGATTTCCAACACAATATTGATAGAAACAGGGAGAGGTAGTATCCTGGATATGTTTCTGTAATTACTGAAATTTGAGGTTTCAGCACATAGATGATATTTGCTGTAGGCTATAGTAGCTGCCGTTTATGACTTTGAATATGCTTGGTGTTTTCTGGGCACGGTGGCTCTCGCCTGTAATCCCAGCACTTTGGGAGGCTGAGGTGGGTGGATTACAAAGTCAGGAGTTTGAGACCACCTTGTCCAATATGGTGAAATCCTGTCTCTAATAAAAATACAAAAATTAGCTGGGCATGGTGGCGCGCATCTGTAGTCCCAGCTACTTGGGAGGCTGAGGCAGAAGAATCACTTGAACTTGGGAGGCAGAGGTTGCAGTGAGCAGAGATCGTGCCACTGCACTCCAGCCTAGGCTACACAGTGTGACTCCATCTCAAAAAAAAAAAAAAAAAAAAAAAAAGATGTTTGGTGTTTAGGTGTAGATGTATTCTATTTATTCTGCTCAGGGCATATTATGCTTCTGGAATCTGAAGAGTCATCCCTTCCTCAGCCGCTCTGTCTCTGAACATTGTCTCTCCTCCATTCTCCGTTCTATTCTAATGCACCTTGCCATTTGTTTCCTTCACATTTCTTTGCATGGCTCATCTTTTCCCATCTCTGTGCTTCAGTCTGCAGAACTGGCTCACATTTATCTTCTGGTTATCAGCATCTAATCTTCTGTGGAAACATTCACTTCCAGATTTGTTCGTTTCTATTTGAATCTGCCTGTTCTTTTATCTTAGAAACTTACTCTATTCTTACGCTTTTTTTCTTTTATTGGTTTAACTGTTTAAACAAGCTTATTTTTATTGTTTATTTATTTCTGAGACAGGTCTCACTCTGTCATCCAGGTTGAAGGGCAGTTCTACAATAATGGCTCCCTACAGCCTCAAACTCCTGAGTTCAAGCGATCCGCCCTCCTCAGCCTCCTACGTAGCTCAGACCACTGGTACACGCCACCACATCAAGCTGATTTTTTAATTATTTTAAGAGATAGGGCCTCACCATGTTGCCCAGACTGGTCTCAAACTCCTGGACTCAAGTGATCCTCCTTCTTCTGCCTCCCAAAGTGCTGGGATCACAGGTCTGAGCCACTGCACCAGGCAAGCTTATTTTTTATACTTGGTCAGATCTTTCTTGTGTCTAAAGCCCCTAGGATTCACTCTTGCTCCTGCTGGATGGCTTTTCGCCATGTCTTTTAGTTTTGGACTGGACTGTGGAATCAGATCTAGCAGTGCTCTCTCTGGGGACTCCTATTAGGCCTTGGCTGGGAATGGGTTCCTTCAGAATGGTTTTCATTTTCTTCTATAAGATATTCATAGGTATCACTGGCCGGGGACTACTTTTTACAGAATTTCTCAGCTTGGAGGTTCCCGGGTCATATGGGTGGTATACATTTAAATCTCAAACATTGTGAGAGAAGGCTTGTAGTTACTAACGCTCAAGAATCTTTATTTTTCTACTTGGAGTTAGGCCAAAATGGTTAAGTTTCCTTGGCTTTTCCCTGGGTTGGCGGGCTGATGATTTTCTGGTCTACCCTTAATGCGAGCCGTAACTTTCTGAGGATCCTAGCTCTGCAGAGGGCCACGGTTTCACTCTGTTTCTTGTGCAGGCCCATTTGTAGATCCTTCCTATCCAAGCACTAAATCCCAAGCTCCTAAGTCACCGGGAATTACTACCTTTCTCAGCATCACACTTCTTTCTTTCCTTATATCCAGTCAGTTGTCATCTTTTACTTCCCTAAGATCACAGATATCATGCAAAATGATACTTTCTTTATCAAACATTTCTAACTGGTAAGAGCCTAGACTTTTTAGGGTTTGCCTCAGCAATGTTGCTAGCAATCTGTGGGTTTTCTCTCCCTTCCTAGCCCCAGACAACCAGCCAGGATGATCTCTGAGACTCTTGGCTCTTACAGATGATCATTCCTCAAATGTGCTCACCCTTGAGGGACTAGAGTCTCAGAGCAAATGGCTAAGGTACAGGCCGGACATTCACGGGTTGGAGTCCCCACTCTGGACATGCCATCACTGCCAGGTTCTAGGGGAAAGAACATGTTGCTTGGAGCATCTTTGCCAGCAAAGGGCAGTGCCCAGATGGCCTGAGAGCTCCATGGTATAAAGCAAACAGTTAAATGTGATAGAAAGAGCATGGACATAAGGACTAAAGAGACCCGGGTTCACATCCCAGCCTTTCCTCACACTATCTGTGTGCCTTAGTAAGCTGCTGTAAGTCTGCTTTGGCATTTATAGAATGGCAGTAATAATGTTACTTTGTTGTTGTTTTTGTTTGTTTTTGAGACGGAGTCTTGCTCTGTCGCCCAGGCTGGAGTGCAGTGGCATGATCTCGGCTCACTGCAACCTCTGCCTCCTGGGTTCAAGCAATTCTCCTGCCTCAGCCTCCCAAGTAGCTGGGATTACAGGTGTGTGCCACCATGCCCAGCTAATTTTTGTATTTTTAGTAGACACAGGGTTTCACCATGTTGGCCAGGCTGGTCTATAAACTCCTGACCTCAGGTGATCCACCCATCTTGGCCTCTAAAGTGCTGGGATTACAGACTTGAGCCACCATGCCCAGCCATAATAATGTTACTTTAATGGGTTGTGGTGGCAGCTTATGGTCTTTGCCTTAATGGTTAAGTGTGCTAGCCAAGCATCAGCGGGCCTAAATTCAAACGTCGCTTTGTTTCTTACAATGGCCTTAAGCAAACTCTCCCAAATTCAGTGTTCTCATCTGTAAAATGGGTATAATAATGGTACCTATCTCTTAAGCAGCTATCAGGAAGAAGGTGGAGGATGAATGTAAATTGCTTAGCACCTCACCCGTGAGAGCAAGCATTCCGGAGGTGCTAGCTTTCAGTATCACTTGGGCATCTTTGGACTTACGCGTTTTCTTGGGCTGCCTCTTCAGCCTTTGAGACCTTTCTGTAGCAATATATCATCTCGATGAGCAGCCACAAGGTGAGGAAGACCAGAAGGATGTACATCATGATTTCTGAGACCACAGAGGTGAAGTCCTCTCCAGCTGAAAGAAAGAGAATGAGGCTCAGAATATGCAAGTCCAACAAACCCAGGGCTGTCATTGGAGTCATATTTTTAAGTACAGCTTAAATAAACTCAAGAAGATATCAAAGGAATTCCAAATTCTGACTCTCCCATTAATTGGCTTTCTCACTGACTGTCGTTGGCTGCTCAGGAGACAGGGATGAGGGAGGGGGTGCCTGCAAGAAGCAGCAGAGCAGTGGAAGGAATCTGGCCTCAAAGTGAGCATCTAGAGCTGGCTCTCCATTTTGCTATTTACAGGTGTGTCAACAACAATTTTCCTTACTTAAGACTCAGTTTCTTAATTTGTAGGATGAGGATAACACCACCAATCAGGGGTTTGGGAATATTACACTATCTAATGTATTTCAGAACATGTTGTGAGATTAAAAGTCTACACAGATGTTAGGAACATGCCTTATTTCAACTGCCTCTATCTTGTGTGCTGCTGGGGGTGGAGGGTGGTATCCCTGAAGAGAGAGCATTGGAAAATTCATTCAGGGTCAACACAGACAGCCCGCGTGTGATATGCACAAGTTCTATTCAAGTCTGGGTTAGAAACGAGACCTTCCAGGTCATCCCTAAACCAAACATAAATGAGTATTGGAGGATTTAATGTAGCAACCACATTGTCCCCGGGGCTATACTTCTGAAACACAGGATCCTGCCATTTCCCTGCTTAAAACTCTTCAATGCTCCACAGTGCCAGTAAGATGAAGCCCCAACTCTGTTCACGTGACATGCAAGGGCCTTCACAATCCAGCCTTTCCCACTTCATTTCCATTTGATTGGCCAGAAAAACTTCGGCTACACACGGTGGTATGTCAGAACCGTGGACCCTTCTTCCTCTTCCCTCTTCCTGGGTTGCGCCTCTCACCCATGCTAGCTCTGTACTCACATCCTCTCCTGTTTTTCAGTCTCCCAGTAGTTCTAAATTCTTCTGAGGTCCTCTCCTTTGTGAAACCTTCCCCAACTTCTCATGCAGAGATATTCACAACCTCTCCATGTACTTTTTTTCTTTCTTTCTTTTTTTAGATGGAGTTTCGCTGTCCTCACCCAGGTTGGAGTGCAATGGCATGATCTCAGCTCACTGTAACCTCTGTCTCCTATGTTCAAGCGATTCTCCGGCCTTGGCCTCCCAAGTAGCTAGATTACAGGCGCCCGCCATCATGCCCAGCTAATTTTTTATACTTTTAGTAGAAATGGTTTCCCCATGTTGGCCAGGCTAGTCTTGAACTCCTGACCTCAGGTGATCCTCCCGCCTCGGCCTCCCAAAGTGCTGGGATTACAGGCGTGAGCCACTGTGCCTGGCCTCCATGTACTTTTCTCATCTATCTGTTTGTTATAAGAGTTGTACTGTGATATGTTTATCTTTCTTTTCTGTGGACCGTGTGCTTATTGAGAACATATTTCTTTCTGGATTATCTGCCTGCTATGTAAATCTTAGAGAATTTAACATGCTCAATAAGTATTTATTGAATGAGTGAATATAAATATTATCTTATTTGTTTCATGATCAACAAAAAGGACCATGAAAACATAACACATAGCAGATATCCTGTCATATACACTCCTTGCTAGTGGGAGGAATGTTGCAGCCACCTCTCCCCTTGCCAGCTCTCAAAAGCAAGTCAGATTTATGATCTGCAGTTATCCACAGGATCTACCCAAGTCCTTGCTAAGAGTACAGTACAGCCTGCCATAACTATCAGTCCAGAAAGCAGTCCAAAGGCCCCAGGATCATCTAGGTTTCCCAGCTGGAGCTGGAGGTCTTAGATGCAGTATGAGGCACATGAGAATGTACAGCTCAAACGTCTTCTCACCGGCTTGCTACCACCTGGTGTACTAATTGTGATTTGTTTGGCTTAAAGCATGCTTTCTCTTTCAAAATGCAGTAGCCCACAAATGGTAATACAGGAAGCAGTTTTCAGTGTTTTTTGTTACCTGCAGGTGAAGAACCTCAGACTTCTGCCTTAGGAGCAGGAGGTGACAGCCTAAGCCAGAATAAACCCAATTGGAACAAAGAGAACTAGGGAGGCCACAGGAATGGAGGAGATGGCGGGGTTGGGGGCAGGTGTCATGGTGGAGCGCATAGCTCTGAGCAAGATGAGGGCAGGGAGTATCTGGTGTCACAGAGGCAAAAAAAGAAAAGAAAAAAAGAAAAAGTGGCAGGGGTGGGGGTAGTGGGGGTGGGAAAAGAAGCAGTGGAAAGAAAGCCAGCCGGATAGGCAAACAATCTGGATTTTCCTCCTGCTTCCAGTGCTAACTTGCTTCACATCCCTGAGCAAGCACCTTGCTCTTGCAGCGAACTCTGTTCTCCCAGCCACAAACTGAGGCGCACCAGAGCTGCACACTCCAACAGCTGGGGACTCATTCAACTTGCGCATGACGTCACCCAACCCTGCCGATCTCGCACCTGCAAGGGTGCTGCAGAGGTGACTACGTGTGGAAGAAGTCAGTGTGGGTGATTCTGATGCCTGCCCTTTATCTAGAGGCCCTGGATTAAATAAATGATATCCATGCTTCCTCCAAACCTGACCATCCACGAGCCTCTGTGGCTCTGATAATAAATTTGTTTTTCCTTCTGCTTTTACCCGAGGCTTGCCCTGCTGCCTGGCAGACGAACTAGCCCAGCCTTGCCACACTTTCCACCACTTATGCATAAGGGTGTCCGGAGGAAAAAGCCTGAGACAGCTGGAGGTAGAGACTGTTGTGCACTGTGCTAGGGACTGGCTGGCACCAACCAACAGTTCCAGACGGTGACCAGGAGAGGGCGCCAGGGAAAGGCGTGTAATAAACGGGGAATAAAGGAATTTCAGAACAGGAAATTTACCTTAGAGAGCATCCCTCCCCACCCCCATCCAACCCCTTTGTTTCACACCAGAGGATCCCGGCTCAGAGAAGGGAAGAGACTCTTCAGGAGGCCTAAGCGTCCTTTTGCATTTTCAGAATTGACCTACCTTCCATTTTAGTTACCTTGTCTAACCATTATGTCTCTTTCTCCTTTGTTCATTCACTGTGAGGACCGAAGCTTGGCTTATTTTTATCACAATGACATGATAAAAAATGAATAAACCTGTGGCCTGGAGGTTGGTATTCCTGGATCCTTTTTTCTAGGAAGAGCCCTGTCTAACTTGATCTTTTCTTTCATGCCCCACACTTTGGCCTGCCTCTCGAGGCAGTAATAATTCTGGCCATAGACCAAGAAAGGCTGGAACTCCACCCTCAGAAGGCTGGATTCCACTTGCAACAGAAACACGTGAGGCAGGCTGCTGAAAGGACTTCCCACTCACCAACAAGGAACTAGCTACAGGAGTCCAAAGATGTTAAGTAAGAATAGAGAGCTACCAACCTGTCCGCCTTCTCCCAGCAGAGAATGAATTCATGTAATAAGAGATGCCACAGAGATGGGGAAGGGGTTGCATGTATGATTATTGTGAAGAAAGACAAAAGAAGAAAAGATTGTGAAACTTCGGTTTAGAGAGTGGTTCTCAAAGTGTGGTTCCAGCAGCAGCACTGCCTGTGTGTCAACCTGTCAGGCAATGCAAACTCTCAGGCTCCGCCGACAGAAGCAGAAAGCCTGGGTTCCACAAAGCCTTGCAGGAGAGTTTGAGGTTTGCTGAAGTTTGAGAACTCCTGGTTTAGAGGCATGCATTTCTCACAGGCAGAAGGAGAGATCACTTCTGAGATTTCTCTGAGCCCACTGAGTCAGGGATTCAGCATAGGCCAGAAGAATTCAACAGGCCAGCTGAATCAGTAGCCTTTGGCCTCGTGGAGGCTAGCTTCTTTCTCTAAGAGACCAGGAAGAGGTCATTCTACCATCTCCAAGCCTTTCTGCTTTGAAGAAAGGCACAGAAAGATAAGCTCCTCGGGCAGTTTACAAGAAGCTGGCCACCAAAGGCAGATGGGTCAATGGTGACATTTTTAGATGTCACCATTCCACATACCCAGGTGTTTGCACTCTTTAAGGATCTCGCTCATGTGGAGACCTGCTATCCTGCCCTGCCCTACCCACAGAGAGCAGGACGCTGTAGAGACACCTGTGCCTCAGCCTCACCCTCCTCGGTGACTCTTAGGGGGATCAGCCGCGTCGTCTTCACAAAGGGCCGATGCGCCTCAAACTCAAACTCCCGGGACACATTGCAGGTGTAGAGGCCAGAGTCATTCAGAGTGACGTTGAGCACAGTGATGGACACATCCTGCAGGTCCTTGCTTCCATTCCACTGCAGACGCCCCTGAAAGGGGCTCTCCACCTCCTGGTGGCCGTTCCGATACTCATAGATCTGCAGATAGAGGAGCAGAAGAAGGTAGGGCCAGGAGAGGGGATGAGGGAAAAGCTGAGTTAGGGACAGGGCAGAGAAAAGCAGCAGAATTGTGCATGGACAAGGAAGACAGGGGAGCGTGTCACCAGGAGACCCAAAATGTGGGGGTGGGATGAAGAGGCACAGAGGAGGGTAGGAAAGAGAGCAAAGACAGAGAAGGACAGGCAGAAGCAGCGGGCATCAGGGCATGTAGACATGGTCAGGACAGAGGCTGCAAGGGGTGGGCAGGAAGAAGCTTGGCAGGAAAAAAGCGGTGGAAAGAGGGAGAACAAAGGCAGGTGGGAGAAAGGTATGAGACACCAGGTGGGGGACATTGAGAGAAAGACAGGATTTGAAAGAGATAGAAGGAGAAAACAAGAGAGTAAGATGTGTCCCAGGGCCACCAGCGAGAGAACAAGATACAGACAGCAAGACAGGCAGTTTCATTAGTAATGAAGACATCTGACAGTGCTGGCTTTAAAACTGGACTCTCTGTGCTGGGACTCATCAGGGGCCGTGGGACAGTCTGGGCCAGGCCACAGGAAGAGGGCTTAGGATGCTGAAGTGTGGCGGATGAGCAGAAAGCCATCGCCAGAGAGGCACACGTCACGTCTTTTGCTTTGGACTGAATTTTAACTGAAATCTCATCTTTTACATTCTCAACACTTCCACCCTCTGACATAACACACCTTTTTTTCCTCTCTCGCTACAGTTGTGCTGTCTACTCTAGTCTCCACTAGCTACCTAAATTCAATTTCCTAGAAATTAAATAAAATGTAAAATTCAGCTCCTCAGTGGCACCGGCCACATTTCAATTATTCATAACCACATATGGCTGCTGGGCATTGTACTGCACAGCACGCAGAGGTCTCCACCATCACAAACATCTCGATGAGACAGCATTGGATTTCCATGGGTTTTTTGCTATTGTTTTATTTTTCATGTTCTTCTGATCCACCTTCTCCTCACTTTGGGCAGGCCTAGAAGAAATGTGGGCAGCTACAACTGGTACATGACCGGGCCTGAAGCCCCTGGGGGCCTTTGCATCTGGCCAAGGCCTTGAGTCTCCTACAGCTGGGGGCCAGCCTCAGCTGCAGCTTCATTGACGTGTCACTGCCAAGCCTGAGCTAGGCTCTGGGAAGTCTCTGCTGGTCCCAGTCTTGGCACCTGACTATAACGAATCTACATCAGAATGGCACATAGAAGCCAGAGTCAGAAATGAGTTCAGCTTTAGGATAGCAAGAAAGAAGAGCAAGCTAAACCCAGTGTCACCCTTCCGTTGTCTCCATTACAAATCTTTGTAGAAGAGAATCTTGTCCCCAGGAAGGCAAAGCAGTGCCATGAAAAGGGCCTTGTATCTGCTGTGAGACCACCTGGCTCAAGTCTAAGCTGTCTTACTAACTTCTCTGAGCCTCAGTTTCCTCATTTCTGCATCTATGTCTTTTCTCTCGCAAATACTTAACATAGTACTTAGAGTTCCAGGAACTATTTTTAATGCATTAAAAATTACAGCTCATGAGTCCTGGTAGCAGCACTGTAATTTGGCTATGCTTTATATCCCCACTTTAAAAATGAGGAAACTGTGGCACAGAAAGGTTGACCAACATGTCCAAGGACACAGAGGTAGTTAAGTGTGAAGTCAAGAGCCAAACCCAGGCAACCTGGCTCCAGAGTCAGTGAAGGAGTAAATAATGGTCATCTCCAAGGTAGTATTCGAAATATATGACAACTGATGGGGTGCGGTGGCTCACGCCTATAATCCCAGCACTTTGGGAGGCCGAGCTGTGTGGATCACTTGAGGTCAGGAGTTCGAGACCAGCCTGGCCAACATGGCAAAACCCTGTTTCTACTAAAAACGCAAAAATTAACTGGGTATGGTGGCGCGTGCCTGGAGTTCCAGCTACTGAGGAGGCTGAGGTGGGAGTGTTGCTTGAACCTGGGAGGCAGAAGTTGCAGTGAGCTAGACTGTGCCACTGCACTCCAGCTGGGTGACAGAGGGAGGCTCTGTCTCAGAAGAGAAAGAGAAAAAAATACGACAACCACTTCACCACTGGCACCAACCAAGCAGAACCGACACTGGTTATGGTGCAGGAACAGAATCCAGAAGACTCCTTGCTCTGCCAGGAGTGAATCTCTTGGCTCAAATCATGGAGAGGTCTGGGGGTTTGGCCACTTCAGAGATGGGGCCCATCAAGTATCCATGGGAGAACTGTCTAAAAGAGTTTACTCGCTGATGTGGCTGTACTGGGTGGCCCAGGTGAATCTCACCCTCGGATCACTCTTGGTCATTCCTGTCATTCCTATGTCACTGGGATTGTGGGAGTTAAAGGAGCCAAACTTTGTTATTCCACATAATGATGCTTTGTGTTATTCCAGTTTCTTTATTAACTTAAACCGTATAATAGGATTGCACAGAAGGTTAAATGAAAACAGCTGCAAAATGCCTGGTAGGGTGCCTATCACATAGTAGGCTTTAAATATAGCTTATCTCTTTTCTCTGCTTTCCCTGGCCTATAACCAAGGGTGCTTACAGCTGGCCCGGTGCCCTTTCTTTCACAGAAGCTAGGCGAAACTACGGCTGTCAGTTATCTGCTGAGGAGCTGTCAGTGTTTGAAAGAGAAAGAGCCAGTGTTTGCTAGCTTGGCATCCCCCAGGCTGTCAGGAGCCAGGCTCAGAAGAGCAGAGGCCGGCAGAAGAAAGGCCAGAGTCAGCAGTCTAACATACAAGGAAATCTTTACCGCCCTCGGGCCTGTAGAACCATTCCACCACCGTGGTGGCCTCCACCTCCTCTCTCTTCATGCAGGAGATGCAGCGCAGCTTCATGGGGTTGCCCTGCACGGCCTCCGTCTCCGAGGGCACTTCCACACACACGGGGAAGCAGACGCTGACTGCAGAGAGGACAGGGAGGGAAGGAACAGCAGGTGTTGGGGGGGCACAGGCACAGGAGAGAGGCAATGGAGAACAAGGAGGGAGGGAGGAGAGACAGAGAAGGAAGAGTCATGAAACGAACTTGATAAAAGCCATGTACAAGTGTCTACACCCTCACCTGGGCTCCCTGAGTGTACAGGCTCAGAACATGTACACAGTTAGAGGGACGAGACCTGGATGACCCAGACACGGACTGAAATTCTTCCCCTGGAAGCAGTGGAGATGCACCACAGTGTGTTATACTTGAGCCCTACCCTCTAAGTCTTACAGCCCAAGTGGGAGACAGGGCATGTGCCTACCTAGTGACCATCCATCCCCGTCATTCCACTGCCATTCATTAAAATCCTCTCTCTGGCGGGTCTGATGCTAGAATAGAGATGCAAAGAAGAACAAAACACTAACCATGTCCTAAATGCATTTATAATCTAATAGGGAACACATATTCCTATCTATGATTAAACCAGACCACAGCAAGTAACACACCCGTGATGTGTTCTGCTCCTAGAAGACAGGCAGTTAGTTACTCCCAGTTGGCCTAGGGAGAAAGAAAGAGGAGGATGGTGAAACGTGAGGATAGAAGGGTAGGCAGGACCCACGCTGGGAAGAACTCTGTGTGTCCCTTCCGGTGTGAGGTATCAAATGTTTTAAAGCCATGGAGAGATGCAGTTACGTCGTGTTGCATGAAAACTGTAGCTAATTCTGACACACGGTGGAGACTGGAGCAGCAGTGAGGAAATGGAGAGCGGACCACCAGGCTGGAGCAATGCTCTATGCAGAGGAGTATAGTGAGGCAAGGGAAAAACTGGAGGGGGTCAGACTGTGGGACACCTTGCATGCCGCAAGGAGTCTGGACGTAGAGTTTCTGCCCTCTAGAAACTGGAAGTCTATTTTTTGAAAAGAGGCAAGTATATCAACTTGGTACTTCAGAATAACTCGAGTGGAGCATGGCTGCCAGCAAAACATGTGCAAATGTGGGCTGCATTAACAGATGTACAGTGTGCAGGAGGAAGGAGGCGTAGCTCCTCGGCACTGCTTTTGGAACAAATCTGGACTATTATGATCAGTTCAGGATGTCACATTTTAAAAAAGGAAGTTGTTCAAAGAGTGCAAGCCCAGAGGTAAGGGAGATGGTGAAGGGTCTAGAGATAAAGTCTGGGGAGGAACAAATGTGAGGACTTGAGTTACTTACTTGGACACAGAACATATCTGTCTTCAAATATTTGAAGGCTGGCAGATGGAAGAGAAATTTGATTCTGCCCAACCCCAAAAGTTATAAGAAAAAAATAAGTTTAATGCAATAAAAAAAGAACTTTCTGATTTTGGAGCTGTTCACAAATGCAAATAACCGTATGGTAAGAGAGTGTACACGGCATTGTTTGGCACTTTGGGAGGTTAGGACGGGAGGATTGCTTGATGTTAGGGATCCAAGATCAGCCTGGGCAACATAGTGAGACCCCTAACTCTACAAAAATAAAATAAAATAAAAATTGGCCAAACACGGTAGCATACAACTGTAGTCCCAGCTACTCAGGAGGCTGAGGGGGGAGGATTGCTTGAGCCCAGGTGTTTGAGGCTGCAATGAGTTATGATAGCACCATTGCACTCCCAACGGGTTGACGGAGTAAGACCCTATCTCTTAAAAAAAAAAAAAAAAGTAAAATAGCCATCATGGATTCTGACATTAGGACTTTGAAGATCCCTTCTGAGGCAACTCTTCCATCAATTAATAATAAAAACAATGCCCAGAAAAAAAGAAATAATACCCACTGACATTTAGAAACTAGTCCACTGTTAATGGTCAGCCTACTCATCTACTGACAGAGTTCTTTCCTAAAAGCAGAGGGAAGCTTTATTTAGAGCTTAACAGTGACGTAAATTAACTTTGAGTCAAAACCTAATACTGTGTTTAATTGACTTAGAAGGCAGTGTATTTCATTTCAAAACATAGACTTTAAAAACCAGTGGCACTATAATTACAGTTTTAAAGATCAAGGTAAAATACATTTCATTGGTATTTCAAGTCTCCAGCAAGCTTGGTGAGTCTTATCTGGCAGTCTTCAAGAGGGCCTAGTACTTCTGCAGATGGTGAGCCACTTTAATGCAGAGACGGCCCACATCTTGGAAGAACTGATCAGAAACATCTTCAGCCTGTGATGTTTGAAGTACTGATTATAGATCTGATTAAACAAAAAGGAAATGTGGTTTGTGCAAAAGCTTGTGAGTGGGCAGAAGGGTAGAGGGTCTACAGCAGGAACTCTGTGTAGCATGGAGCCTTGAAGCACATTCATATTTAATGGAGCTAGTAAACATAAATTCATTCATTTTATGTTGACAAACTCAGAAGTGGACTAGGAAGTCTCAAGGAATACACAGTTACAATTATTGAGGCAGGGTGAAGGTAGAATTTGGCAACTGAAGAGCTGGGTTTCAGGTACTATGTAATCTCTCCGAGATTTAGTTTATTCATCAACATAATGCTGAAAATTACATCTCTCTACTAGATTTATCATGATAATTCTATGGATTAATTTACATGAACATTCTTGGTACAAATGTTATCATTCATGTTATTCTATCCTTTGTTTATTTCACAAGTATACTGAGTGCCTACTGAGTGCCAGGTGTTATTCTATGAAGAATATACAAAAGAACAAAATAGAAGAATCCCTGTTTTATGGAGCCTGCATTCCAGTGGCGGGAGAGGAAAAACAGCAACATTAAATTGTAAAAAGTGCTGTGAGAAAAAATAAAACAGAGTGCAGGAGAGAGCATGTGAACAGGGTTATTGAAGGATGGCCTTTCTCAGAAGGTATCGTTGAGCAGGCACTGAAGAAAAGAAATGAGGATACAAGCTATACACATATCCATGTGAAGGTCCGTCAAATAGGAAATTGCAACTCAAGGGCTCAAGGGCCCCAAAGGAGTGTGTTTGTTATGTTCAGCAGACAGCCAAGAGCTCACTGGTAATTACAGCAAACAGAGTGAGAACAGAAGTGGATGATGTAGTAGGAGAGATGGGCAGGCTCAGATCACAGCAGGTCTTCTTGGCCATGTTAGAACCTTGGCATTTGCTTAGAGTAACGTGGGAGCGGCAGAAGGTTCTGAGAGGAAGAATGATGGGATCTGATTTGTACAAGATCACATGATCGGATGCTGTGTTGGGAGTAAACTGAAGAGGTGAAAGGGACAAGGGTGGAATCAAAACAGTTACGAGGCCTGGTACAGGGATCAGATTGGAAGATGATTTTGTGAATGAAGATGACAGGAGAGCTGGTGGAGTTTGAAAGAAAATGATTTGCTGGATTGCCATCTTTGAATAGGTGAGAGGTGATGTGCTCTACTGGTATGGCAGCAAGTGGGGTAGCCCCTCTCTTTTCTAGGTTGTCCCTGAGGTGACAATAATTCAAGGTATCATCATAGAGCAAATGCCACTGTTTCCCTTCTGGTCAAAATCCAGCTCCAGGGCATGAGAACTATGCTCATATGATTTGGAGAGTATGTTGAAAAACGGCCACAAAGTCCCCCTACCTCTGTTTGCTTACCTTTTGCAGTATGACTTGCTGCACCTTGTTCAACTCCATCCTTTAAGTCTTCAGCACACCACTGCCTTTCTTTCTTCCTTCCTTCCTTCCTCCCTCCCTCCCTCCTTCTCCTCCTTCCTTTTT
Source organism: Saimiri boliviensis (assembly GCF_048565385.1). Classification (NCBI taxonomy): domain Eukaryota; kingdom Metazoa; phylum Chordata; class Mammalia; order Primates; family Cebidae; genus Saimiri; species Saimiri boliviensis. The sequence continues at coordinate 59,228,799 of NC_133454.1, forward strand.
CTTTCATTCTTTCTTTCCTTCCTTCCTTCCCTTCCTTCCTTTCTTCCTTCCTTCCCTTCTTTCTTTCTTTCTTCCTTCCTTCCTTCCTTCCTTCCTTCCTTTTTTCCCTCTTTCGATGGAGTTTTGCTCTTGTCACCCAGGCTGCAATGCAATGGCACAATCTTGGCTTACTGCAACCTCCACCTCCTGGATTCAAGCGATTCTCCTGTCTCAGCCTCCCAAGTAGCTGGGATTATAGGCACCCACTGTCATGCCCAACTAATTTTTGTATTTTTAATAGAGATGGGGTTTCACCATGTTGGCCAGGCTAGTCTCAAACTCCTGATATGGCAGGAGCTCAATCCACATTGGTGACTAAAAGTAACAAACTTCTGGAATAATGTTGACCAAATCATTTGACCTTTGTTCTTCTCTTCAATTTTCATAATAATAATGAAGAAACTCATTAGGTGGAAAAACATGGTGTATTAATAATGATAATATTTCATTAAGGAGTAGCATCCATCATGAGGTGGATAAAAAAGTATTATGAACTCCTCTGATAACCCTCAAAGCTTTCTCTTCCTTGGACATTGCCCAATTTTTCCTCCTGAGATTGCTCTAGAATGCTTTCCTTTGCACTGAGATAATGAAAAATTTGATTAGAATATAAACAATCTCCAAAAATAGGTAATAAATGAAGTTATTTTTCGATGCTGACCCCCATGACCCAACTTGGTCTGTCAATTTAGCTGGTCACTTAGGGCCTGAATAGGATGCACGAAGGACCACTAGGGGAAGAGAGAAAAACACTTCCTAACACATGGGGCAACCAGAAGAGCAGGTCTGGAGAGGAAGGGCAGAGAAGGCACTAGGAACTAGTGGGTGAGGTCCTAGGACAGGTGACGGCATGGGAGAGGGAGGGGACGGTAGCTCAGAAGAGAAATGGGAGGACAGGTACCAACCCGGCAATTGGGCATAATAGCACGTGTGTCCATAAGAGGTGCTAGAAGGAGAATTGGAAGACTGATATCAGAAAACAAGGGTTCTCTAGCATGTCCTTTCCCATCCCTGAGCTCATTTTCTCATCTCTAAACTGGAAATAACACTCTTTCCCCTGACTACCTCAGGGATAAGTATGAGGACCAAAAAAGCAAAGCACTCAAAATTACTTTGTAAACTGTGATGCACAGGTGACTATAAGTTTTTGTTCGTTTGTTTTTTATAAAGGCTTGGCGTGGTATGGTATCTCATGCCTATAACTCTAGCACTATGGGAGGCTGAAGCAGGAGGATCACTTGAGCCCAGGAGTTAGAGACCAGCCTGGGCAATACGATGAGATGCCTTCTCTGTTGATTTTGTAAGTCTTTTTTTTTTCTTTAAATATTACATGCTTTAATAAAGAAAATAAGAAAACTTTTTTTTTTTAAGACAGAGTCTCACTTTGTCACCAGGCTGGAGTACAGTGGCACTATCTTGGCTCACTGTAACTTCTGCCTCCTGGGTTCTTGCGTTTCTTCTGCCTCAGCCTCCCAAGTAGCTGCAACTACAGGCGCACATCACCATGCCCAGCTAATTTTTGTATTTTTAGTAGAGACAGGGTTTCACCATCTTGGCCAGGATGGTCTTGATCTCTTGACCTCGTGATCCACTCACCTCGGCCTCCCAAAGTGCTGAGATTACAGGTGTGAGCCACCGTGACCGGCCAGAAAACTTTTTTCATGCATGCAGAAAGTAAATGGAAAGACTCTTTCCCTTTATATTGTAGATCATATTAAAAATTCAACTTGGGAAGGGGAACACATCTAACTCAGCATTGTCCAATATTGGAATTACATGCAAATGAAATGAAATTGTACCTGTGAAGGGAGGCTCTTTTTCCTACATTTAACAACCAGGCATCTTGAGCCACTTCCCTTTCCCTTCCACAGCTTTTCAGTCTGGTTGCAGAAAAACTGAGAATGGGCAAAGATGGACATTCTGTGTACATTTCTTCCAAAGTTTTTTGGGGGTTGGGGAGAGGATGGGTACTCTGTCAAGTCTAGCAATATTCTTCAAAGATTTCTCTACCATTCATCTGTAGAGCTGAAAAGGATGTTCGATACCACTTGTGCCAACTTCCAAACATTCTCCGCAAAGAACCAGATAGCACTTTGAGTGTTACATAGTAAGCTAGTGGCAAAGCTGAGACTCCAATGCAGGCTGCACAAGTTCTAGTCAAAAGATTCTTGGAGATAACATGTTCTCTCCTTCCCCTGGAATTCAGACAGGGACCTCAAAAACTTAGATTAGAGTATAGGAAGAAAGTCTCTGCAGAGTCTCACCCCAGTCCTTGTCTACAACTTCGGCTTTACCCACACTCTTTTTATCCAGCCAGACCTCTTCTAGGCCTCATGACCCCAGCCTTAGCCTCCCCTGAGAAAATTTTAGCCTTAATCTTCAAGGCAGGTGAGATCATTGGCAACCTATTATGTCTGCTCCATCTCCAGGTCTGGTCTACTCTACTGGGGATGGCTGGTGATGAGTCTGCCCTTGGGACTGATATTACCTCCCTCTTCGACCTTCCTAGCCTGTCTCATCAGGCATTTTGACAGGAAGCTTGGCTCTGCCTCTGGTCACATGCAAAATCCAGATAATGCTGGCAGCTAGAGTTAGTCCTGGAGGCTTGAAAAAGTAATACTAAGGCAAAGAGGTTGTTCCCATCAGCATGTCTGCCACTGTATGGGCAGGATGAGTTTCATGCCAACTATGGGAACATAAGCCCACATGCCTCATTTCAGGGAGGCAGGTGGGTACAATTGTGTCCAATTACCCTGTATATTGATATTAGCATGAAGGAAGGTAGCTAAGATCATGTAAAGCAATGTATCTGCTGAAGAGCATTATATTTTGTCTGAGGATCTAATCAGAGACACCAAGGCAGCGATGCCTAGAACTACCACCTTGCCATACACACTACTACATTCTCACCCATGCATTCAGATGTCTATGCTAACGTGTTCAGACACATGCTAGTGCACACATCCAAACACTAAGATATATTTACACACAGTAAAACATTGTCTCAATCATATAATCAGACATTATCACATAGAATCTTAACTCCTTTACACACCTTAAGGCACTTCAAGATCGTCTCTGACACTCTCGTCAGCCTTTACTGTTCCAAGTGTATGATTTCCTTATTTGTAGGGGGAAGGTCAGTTCAGTCTTTCACAGCTGACAAGCAAGAATCTATTCATCTTTGAAGGCAAAAACCCAGTGCTCCTCCCCAAACACCAAAGCGTCGTAGTTCCACACGTTCATGCAAACAAACACACACACACACACACACACACACACACACACACACACACAAAGAAGAAAGATGCATTTCACAGTTGCCTATTTATTTAATACATAGCAGTAAATGGCTGAAGCCTGTTTTCTTCCCACTCCTTCTTAAAATTAAGCCGATGATGAGCAACTAAAGTATTTTTACTCTGAAAATTCATGCATCCAGATTTTATGTTTGTTTTTTAAAATACAGAAATGAATTTTAAAACCCAGTAAGCTTTCCAGGAGTATGGACTCCTTAATAAGAAATGAAATATAACCGCATAGGAGGTTTTTGATGGTGAACGTGACTGCATTTCCTTTCAGCAAAGGGAAAGCAAAAAAAAAAAAAAAAAAAAAAAACTTTGGAATCATCAGGAAACTGGAGGAAGGGCGGAAAAACCACCAAAAGAGGTTGGAGAATAGCGGGGCAGGGCGGTGGGGAGGCGCCTTTCCCATCTCAAAATTCTAGCTCTCACGGAACCCCTGCGATCTCCACGTCTGGCAGACATGCACAGAGGGAAGCCAACCAGAGCTCTTTTCTGTCTCCAAGGGCATCCATGTGTTATTACTGTTAGCATTATTATTGTTACCTGCATCCAGCATGGCGGGGTGCTGGTACTTACCCCAGTAGACGAGCACGAGAGAAGCCAGGGGAAACAATCTGTTGAAGGCAGGCATCTTCTGGGGCTGGCGGCTTCCGAGGCTACACAGAGAGATTCCTTCGGTCAAGGACTGCGCCCTCTCAGATTCTTTCGAGGAAACCCTTTGGGACGAACTGCCCCCAGGGGGCGACTTTCTGACCAAAGGAAGGGCCGAGCACCGGTGCCTGGGGAGGCCCTGGGGGCTTTTGGAGCCAGGCGGCGGCTCTGGGCCCGAAGCCACCCCAGCGGACCTCCCCAATTCGAGGGAGCTGATCAGCCGCTCCGCGCCCGCTGTCGCCGGCGCTCAGCACCACGGACAGCCGCCTCCCCGCCCACCCCGGAACTCCCGCTTCCACTGGCGCCCCAGCCTCGCTTGTTTGCGCGCAGGGCAAGCTCAGCTCGGAAGGGAGTCGCACTGCTGGCCTAGCAGCCGGGCTGTCGAAGGGTCCAGGTCGATTCACCTCTTGCCTCCCCAGGATCGGCTGCGCTCCGACTGGGACCGTCAGAGCCCCGCGGCTCCCGCGTGGTCGGCCCTGACCGCCTCTCCAGCTGGGCGTGTCCCCACGCCCGAAGCCGCAGGGACCGCCAGTCTGGGCTACAGAATGTGTTCCACGTCGGTCCGGTCCACGCCCGCCCTCGGCTTCCCGGGGAGGTGCAGCGGGGCCGGAAAGGAGGCGGCAGCTCGCGTTCGCCAGGCGATCTCAGAGGTGGGGGTGGGTGGGTGGTGAGGGGGAGTCCCTTCTCGGGAGCTCGCCGCCGGATGGCGCCTGGCCCCGGCTCTGGGCGGCGGGTGATCAGCAACCCCTCTCTAGTTCCCCAGGCCGTGTGTGCTGTCAGCCCTGAGGTGCGCAGGCGGCTCTCCGCCCCCACCGCCGCCCCGGACCCTCCCACTAGTGCACACTCCCCACCCCCTGACAGGCGTGCCCCTCCTAGGGCCCGGCGCCGCGCGGAGCCGGGGCGGAGCCGGGAGCGGCGGAGACACCTCCAGCCGGGAGATCTCCGCTTGCGCGCTCGCCGGTCTCTCCAGGTCTTCCTCTCGCGCCTCCGCACCTCTCCCGGGCTCTGGCGCACTGCCGCCCTCTGCTCACGCCCTCCAGGCAAACCCACTCCGCTCCGGCAAGAACATGCCGGGCGCAGCTCCGGGAAGGGGAGGGCCAGAGCTCTTTGAGGCAATGATGTCATCTGCCAGGCGCGCTGTTCGTGGTTCCTGGCTTCGCCTCCCCGACCCCATCCCTTCCAGTTCTCGCTGTCTATCCTTTGTCTAACCTTGATTAATTGGTTCCGGACACAGCAAACTCAGCAAGATAATCCCTGTTTAGGGCAAATGGGGTAGGGATGAGGCGCACCTGTTCCCGCGTTCACCTCATCACTCAGGTGATCCAAATGTCAGCTCAAGGGGAGGGGGGCCGAAGAGGATGCCTCTTCCCATCCCCAGGTTCTTTGCAGTTCTCCCTTTTCCTCTAATTACTTCTTTTTAATAAAACAGCTAGACTGTGTTTGGCCTCTTCCAACTATTAGCCACTCCCTAATCCTAGCAGCTGTTTGAGTGTCCCCGCCCATCTCTGGAAGGGAAACCTGAATCTTTCCATTCAGCTATAAACTCAAATTGACATAATAGATTAGGAATGCCTGGAACTGAAGTAAAAGAAAGAGTACTCCAAGAGCCTCTCCTTCAGCCTCCTTTTTGTCCTCTCCTGCTCTCTTTCCAAAAGGGAAAGCTTAACGCTGATATTTCAAAATGGAACAGCAGAGCAACAGCTGACGGTGAGTGAACCAGAAGCAGGAAATGCTCCCTCCTGACATCTGACAGAGCAACAGAATGTCTCCAATTGGATCTTCCTGGGCAAGGAGCCACCAGGCCATAAACTCTGTGCTGTTTGGAGGACTAATCCTTAGAGCATACATACTGTGTTAAACTTGGATGGGAAGTTAAAGTTAACCTAATTCAACCTCTTTTCCAATTTGTGACTTCCCCCAACAACATTTCAGATGAATGGACTGGATCTTTTTTAGTGATGAGAGCTTTCCACTTCACAAGTTCACCTTTTCTAATGCTTAAGGAAGTTCTTTATATTCAGTGGAATTCCGTACACTCCTCCTCCCTCTTCAAACTCTATTAAGTGGCCCTAATGCTGTTTTCTCTTTAAAAGAGCTATTTTCCCCCACATCCACCCTAAGACATTTTTGTTTGGGGCTACTCTTCCTTAGTTTCTTCCAATGTATTTCCTAGTAGTTTCCAATCCTTTACCACCCTGCTGCTTTTTCAGGAGGATTTTCAGATTCTCAGCATGATTCTCCAAGTGACATCCAGAACAGGAACTGATGGTCCCTGTGTGGTCTGACCAGCATAAATCAGTGGAATTATGGCTATGTTTGCTTTGAAGGAGATAGCTATTCAAATACATTTACAGCCACATCTTAGTCATAGTCAGCTTATGTTCAATTAAAATCCCTGAGTATTTTTCACTTGACTTGTGGAGTCATTTTGTCTTGTACAGGCAATTTTGGAAATTTTATTATGAAACTTTGCACTTACTGCTGTTAAAGTTTATTAGTTTCAACCAGTTACCACATTCTATTAATACATTTATTGGATTCAGATTCAATTATCCAATATATCTCTCTTCTTTAGCCTTGTTTCATCTCTAGGCTTGACAATCACGTGATCCAAACATGGATTAAAAAAGAAAAGCAACAGAAAAAAAGAAGAGATAGTTCTTTGGCCTGCTTCTAAAGAAGACCTCATTCTACCTTGACTTGAGCTACTAATTAACACTTTTTTTTTTTTTTTTTTTTTTTGAGACAGAGTTTCACTCTTGTTGCCCAGGCTGGGATGCAATGGTGTGATCTCGGCTCGCTGCAGTCTCCACATCCCAGATTCAAGCAGTTCTCCTGCCTCAGCCTCCAAGTAACTGTGATTACAGGTGCCCACTGCCATGGCTGGCTAATTTTTGAATTTTTAGTAGAGACGGGGTTTCACCATGTTGGCCAGACTGGTCTCGAACTCCTGACCTCAGGTGATCTGCCTGCCTTGGCCTCCTAAAACGCTGGGATTATAGGCATGAACCACTGCACCTGGCCTAATTAAAATGCTTTAGTACAGTTGCTCAATCACAAAACCCAAACATAGCTCCTTGTTTTCTATATATATGGCATGACACCTTGTGCAAATTTACAGTAAAAGGAATCTGTGAGAGGAATTAGACATCTAGTCATCCACAGGAAAGAAGCAGGATCAATGGCTTATACTAACACAAAAACAGATTTTTCAACAATACATGTCAAGCCATTCCAAGGTAAAATGAATTACCTTTTGCTATGTTCAAGCAGTTGTTATCCAAACAATTACTGGGACATTTAGTGGGGGCAGATCTTCTAGAGATTAGAAATTTGGAATAGATTATGATAAAATTCCAATCATCTTTGAAGTTCTGTGATTTTATCGAAAGCCTCACGGAGACTGGGACACATAGACTGACTGAGATATTTTCTGTCTGATAATCTTATCAACCACCACCATACCTACCACAGCAAGAACTGGTTCAGCTTTACAAATTTTTCCTTATGTCTATTCATGTGGATTGCTGATATTCATAATGTTTTCTAATTGTTTATCCACCCCATTGTAAAGGGTCACTTTGACGATTTTACCTCTACTTTCCATATACCACTTCTGCCCTCTTCTGCATTAGTGAAAATAGGAGCATTTAGTCTTTTCATTCTTCTGCTGATTCCCTTGATTTTTGGCAGTCACCCTCAGTCACTTTTGCAAGTACCTTAAGTTTCCTGAAGGACACTTGGCCTTGTTCTGAGAGTTTTAAAGTCATTTAAATTAAGCTATCCCTTCCTCTTTCCTGCCATTTTGGCTTCGATCCTTTCTCATTGATGTTTACTTGGCCTCCCAATTTAGTAATTATTCTCCTCTCACAGTTAATGGGTGAACTCATATGCTCTATTCTCCAAAGAGTAGACAGAACAGTCTTTGTATACTAAAAGATGACAACTTCTCTTGCTTAAAGCCCTTCTGTGGCATCTCACAGAACTGAAATAAAATCTAGACTTATCACCATGGCCTATCTCATGCCTTGGCCATCTCTCCACACTCATTTCTACCATGGTCTTGTGGACAATTTACAACATTATCCACAATGTTCCAGCTACACTTAATTTTAAAGAAATGTACCTCATACTTACCAAACTTTCTCCCTCTACTAATATCATTGTTATTATAGCTCAGGCGTCCCCAAACTTTTTACACAGGGGGCCAGTTCACTGTCCCTCAGACCGTTGCAGGGCCGCCATATACTGTGCTCCTCTCACTGACCTCCAACGAAAGAGGTGCCCCTTCCTGAAGTGTGGCGGGGGGCCAGATAAACGGCCTCAGGGGGCCTCATGCGGCCCACGGGCTGTAGTCTGGGGACACCTGTTACAGCCTTAGCGTCTGATGTTCCCTCTTCCTGGAACACCCTTCATTCTATGGCTGGTTTCTTGTCAATTTTGGTCTTGTCTCAAATGACTTCACCTTGGAGTGACACTCCCTGGTCACTCTAAGCTTGTTTTCCTGCCACCTTCCTCTCCTAGAGCTGCTCTCTATGTCATCATCCTGATTCTTGTTCTTCGTGTCTTCTCTCACTATCCATATTGCCGTATTTTTAATGTATGTACTTGCTTATTTTCTGTTTCTCCCATCAGGCTGGTTCTCCTCAATGAAAGCAGCCTTGTTTGTTCGGTCCACTGCTGTGCTCCCATACCTAGATCAGTGCCAGGCAGATAGTAGGTCGTCTTCATAAAGAACCCAGATGCATGAATAAACGAATAAACAAGACAGTGAGAACAGTATAGAAACAGTGAAGAGCTGAGGCCAAAATCAATAGGGGAACAGAAAACCAAGAGTCAGAGAAATAGGAAGAGACCCAGCAAGATGCAATGCCATGGCAGGCCAGAGAAAAGAAGATCTTTAGACTTGAGGGACACTCCTTCTTAGAGGGGACTCCAGCTAAGTATGCTCAGAGATTGAGGAAGAGGATGGAGTACAGAGCCTAGGTATTCAAGGATCTTGAGGTGGAGGGAATGGCATGACTCCAGTGAAGGAAGAATGGAAGGGTAGCTATGCAGGGACATATTAGTTTTCTTGAGGAATGAAACACACTCTCCAAGACTATTGGGGAGGAATTAGAGACAGGAGTCCTGGACTTGGCACTGTAAGTAAAGATATGATGTGGGACCTTAAGACACACACACTGGTCTTGGTAAAGTAGGAAGGCATATTACCCATTGAATGTAGATGGTAGGAAGTTACAGGGGAGCCTGCAACGAGGGAGATGGTCTGAATCACTATGGGCACTTTTCTGAAGCATCAAAAAATGTCAAGAGAAGCTTTTCATGATCAACATATACCTGAACTAAGAGTCAAGATGCAAAAATCAGAGCCCAACCTAGGTAAGTCAAGTGACCTGCTTTTGCTATTTGAAGTGGATTTTGAAAAATAGTGCACACCCCATGGGACAAGGAAAGGGAAGAAATATGTTCATCTTAAACTGTGGCCAAAGAGTACATATGGAACTGAGAGATATCAGGTTCCTCCAAATTGTTCCCTCATCCTGACAGCCAGCTGTGTGGTGTTGTCACCAGTCAAGGGAAGTTTGGGATTAGAATAGGAAGCAGTGACACAATGATTAGATTATGAAATTCCGTCCTGGATTTGCACATGGCACAGACTTGGCAGGTAAGGTAGGGCCAAAAAAATGTTTGTTTAAATGAACTGAATGTCATCTGACTGATTAGGGAAGCCAACGCTTTCCTGACATCCAGAAGAGCCCTGCCCACCTCGATAACACCCTGTGCACAAAAGGAATGCCATCTGCTCTTGACCAGTCTCTAGAAATCCCAGGGTTAAGTCTCAGCCAGAACACTATTAATATTTAGTTTTGATGATCCAAACATGTAAACGGAAATAAAGAAAATATTATCAGTGGTAAAGTACGTTAAGCTCTCCAGAAGCAAAGTTATATTTCAAGCATTGTTATTAGCATACCATAATTTTTTTATGCATTTCTGGCATGCATATGGCTGAAGCTCTTAGGATAGGCAGAAAGAAAAGACGTATACTGTTTAATTTTTCACACTGCTATAAAGAACTACCTGAGACTGGATGATTTATAAAGAAAATAAGTCTAATTGACTCATAGTTCTGCATGGCTGGGACAGCCTCAGGAAGCTTACATTTGTGGCAGAAAGTGAAAAGGAAGCAGGCACATCTTACACTGTGGCAGGAAGTGGGGCGGGGAACCACCACACACTTTTAAATCATCAGATCTTGTGAGAACTCACTTACTATTACAAAAGAGTATAGAGGAAACTGCTCTCGTGATGCAGTCACCTCCCACCAGGTCCCTCTCTTGACACATGGGGATTACAATTTGAGACGAGACTTGAGTGGGGACACAGCTTATCAAGATGTCTTGTGGAAATAAGTCTCATCATTATCTTTGGTGCTGATAAAAATCCTGTTGTTTTTCTGAAGTTTGGGGCAAGAGCAACATTGAACCCTAATTGACTCAATGTTTATAAGCAACATTATTGAAGAAGAAAAGGAAACCACAAAATGAGGCCCAGGTAATACATAGGAGGCCTGTGTCCCATGCTTAGTGCTACTCTGAGATAGTATGGTATTGACCTTTTCACCTAATCTGTCTGAACCAATTCTCTCTCTGTCTGCCTCTCAGAGTTGCTGGAAGTACAAAGGAGATAACACAAGTGTGACTTGGATTTTGTCAAGTCCTATAAACCAAGAAGTGGTCAGCTTCTATTTAGATGATTTTAGAAAATCCTTATAGAGATAAGTCTCAGCTATTAACTTCAACATGATGGGAAATAATCAGCTTTCATAATCTATCATTAATCCATTATCATTTTCATAACCATCATTATATTTAAGGGCATGCATTGGCTCCAGAACAATGACATGCATTTTATATTGCTAAACTTATTTAATCTTTCTAACAATTTTAAAAAGTAGGCACTATTAGAATTATCCCCCCCTTTTTTTTTTTTTGAGGGAATAAATACAAGAGAATTTAAATGACGGTCACTCAAGTGCATGGGCAGAACCGTGATTGAAACACAAGATCCTTTGTTGCCAAAAGTCTTAAGATCTTAATGTCTTTCTCTAAGATCTTCATAATCAAAAGACACTTTGATGTACACATCGGCCAGGAAGTTAATGACTTGTGTGTTGTGTAGTTCTCAAATGAGTGCTCTATGCATGTATATATGTGTATTTATGTGTGAGAAAAAGTAGGAATAATTTCTTTACTCATAAAACTTCTAGTACGATGGGAAAGTATAAAATCTAAGAAAATAGATATGAGAAAAACCAATATGTTTTATATTCTTTCTTTTCCTTTAGTGGCTTAAGATTTAGAGAGCTCACATGGATTAATATGAATGCAGACTTCCTAGGTGTTTATTTGCTTTCTGTAAGCAACTCTTTAACCTCACCTACTATAAAAGTTTTATTTTTAAGACACTATGCATTAGTCTGTTTTCACATTGCTGATAAAGACATACTCAAGGCTGGGCAATTTACAGAAGAAAGAAGTTAATTCGACTTATAGTTCCACATGGCTGGAGATGTCTTGCAATCATGGTGGAAGGGAATGAGGAACAAGTCACATCTTATGTGGATGGCAGCAGGCAACGAGAGAGCTTGTGCAGGCAAATTCCTGTTTTTAAAGCCATCAGAATTCATAAGACTCATTCACTGTCACAAGAACAGTGCAGGAAAGACCCGCCCCAATAATCCAATCACCTTCCACTGGGTTCCTCCCACAACACATGAGAACTGTGGGAGTTACAATTCAATATGAGATTTGGGTGAGGACACAGCAAAACCATATCATTTTGCTCCTGGCCCCTCCCAAATCTCATGCCCTCACATTTCAAAACCAACCATGCCTTCCCAATAGTCCCTCAAACTCTTAACTCATTTCAGCATTAGCTGAAAAGTCCACAGTCCAAAGTCTCTTTTGAGACAAGGCAAGTTCCTTCCACCTATGAGCCTGTAAAATGAAAACCAAGTTAGTTACTTCCTAGATACAATGGGGGTATGGGCATTGGGTAATTTCAGCCATTCCAAATGGGAGGACTTGGTCAAAACAAAGGGCTACAGGCCCCATGTAAGTCAGAAATCCAGCAGGGCAGCCAAATCTTAAAGTTTCAAAATGATCTCCTTTGACCCCATGTCTTGCATCTGGGTCATGCAGATGCAAAAGGTGGGTTCCCATGGTCTTGGGCAGCTTCTCCCTGTGGCTTTGCAGGATACAGACTCCCTCTCAGCTGCTCTCATGGTCTGGCATTGTGTCTTGGCTTTTCCAGTTGCACAGTGCAAGCTGTCAGTAGAGCTACCATTCTGGGGTCTGGAGGATGGTGGCCCTCTCCTCACAGCTCAACTAGGCAATGTTCCAGTAGGGACTCTGTATGGGGGCTCTGATCTCACATTTTTCCTTTACTGCCCTAACAGAGGTTCTTGATGAGAGTCCCATCCCTGCCGGTTCTTGATGAGAGTCCCATCCCTGCCACAAACTTCTGCCTGGACGTCCAGGAATTTCCATACATCCTCGGAAATCTAGGCAGAGGTTCCCAAACCCCAATTCTTGACTTCTGTGTTCTACAGGCTCAACACCATGTGGAAGCTGCCAAGGCTTGCACTTCATGAAGCCACAGCCTGAGCTCTACATTGGCCCCTATCAGCCACAGCTGGAGTGGCTGAAACACAGGACACCACATCCCTAGGTTGCACACAGCACAGGGACCCTGGGCCCATCCCATGAAACCACTTTTTCCTCATAGGCTTCAGGGCCTGTGGTGGGAGGGGCTGTCATGAAGACCTCTGACACGCTGTGGAGACATTTTTCCCATTGTCTTGGGCAATAATACTGTACTTCTCATTGCTTATGCAAATTTCTGCAGCTAGCTTAGGTTTCTCCTTAGAAAATGGAATTTTCTTTTTTATCATATTGTTCGGATGCAAATTTTCCAAACTTTTATGCTCTGCTTTCCTTATACAATGGAATGCCTTTAACAGCACCCAAGGCAAATCTTGAATGCTTTGCTGCTTAGAAATTTTTTCCACTGGTTATCTAAATCATCTCTCTCAAGTTCAAAGCTCCACAAGTCTCTAGGACAGAGGCAAAATGCCATCAATCTCTTTGCTAAAACATAATAAGAATCACCTCTGCTCCAGTTCCCAACGAGTTCTTCATCTCCATCTGAGACTACCTCAGCTTGGATTTCATTGTCTATATCAGGTGTCCCCAAACTTTTTACACAGGGGGCCAGTTCACTGTCCCTCAGACCGTTGGAGGGCCGCCACATACTGTGCTCCTCTCACTGACCACCAATGAAAGGGGTGCCCCTTCCTGAAGTGCGGTGGGGGGCCGGATAAATGGCCTCAGGGGGCCGCATGTGGCCCGCAGGCTGTAGTGTGGGGACGCCTGGTCTATATCATTATTGGCATTTTGGTCAAAGCCATTCAACAAGTCTCTAGGGAGTTTCAAACTTTGCCACATTTTCCTGTCTATTTCTGAGCCCTCCAAACTGTTGCAGCTTCTGCCTGTTACTCAGTTCCAAAGTCACTTCCACATTTTCAGGTATCTTTTCAGCAACGCCCCACTCTACTGGTACCAGCTTACTGTATTAGTCCATTTTCATGCTGCTGATAAAGCTATACCCGAGACTGAGCAATTTACAGAAGAAAGAGTTTATTGGGCTTACTGTCCCACATGGCTGGGGAGGCTTCACAATCATGGCAGAAGGCAAGGAGGAGCAAGTCAAGTCTTACATGGATGGCAGCAGACAAAGAAAGAGAGCTTGTGTGGGGAAACTCCCATTTTTAAAGCTATCAAATATTGTGAGACTCATTCCTATGGAAAGACCTGCCCCCATAATCAATCCCTCCCACTGGATTCTTCCCATGACATGTGGGAACTGTGGGAGTTACAATTCAAGATGAGATTTGAGTGGGGACACAGCCAAGCCATATTACACAACATATTATTTTATTGAATTTTCATGTTTTACCTGTGAGATATAAAAAACTAATGATCTATTTTAAAGGTGGCAAAATGGATATCTAGAGAGATTAAATTATTTAAGTACTGTTATACCTTATTCATTTATTCAGAAAACTTTTATGGAGTGCCTACTCTGTGCCAGGTATTATCTTAGTCTCTGGGTCTAATCATCTTTAATAATAACTGTGAAATAGTGTGGTAAGAGCTATTTTATACAGGTGTCCTGGAAGATGAAGTCATAGCTTTGGGGCCTGGGGAGAAACAGTCGTAAAAACTTAGAAAGAGGCAATATTTGAGAATTACCTGGAAAGCATGAGTAGAATTTCCTAAAGAAAAGGAATGGTAGATTGGGAGTTATTGGATATTTTGAGAGACTCACCTTCTTGCTGCAGTTGGTACTCTCATGATTCTTAATTTGGGGAATTTTTCACCAAATGACATTGCCATTTTCAAGTAAGGTTATGATTTGGAGTAGCTGAATAGAGTAATGGAAAACAGTGATACCTTTGGGTCAGACAGGTTTATCCTGGACACTCTGATTGTTACTTGGGGGAATTATTCAATTCCACTGAGCCTCAGTTTCTTCAGACATAAAATGAGAATAATGATACTACCTATCTTACAGTGATTTATGAGGATTAAATAAATTAAACATATGTCACCTGGCACAAAGCTTGGCCCTTTGCATCAACTGATTAAATATTATTTTATTTTCCTTTTTAAATAATTGATACTATTGTTACCTTCATTTTTTTAAGGAAATTAAACTCAAGAGAAGTTAAATGACTTGGTCATTCAACTTACATATGACAGAACCACCCATTCTTCGCTTTCTATTCTTTGATTTCTCTCAATCACCACTTTCATGAACCCAGATTTCCCAGCAGCCATATGACCAAAAAGGGCCTTGTACACCAACTCCAGTACTGAAAAGAGGAAAGAGAAGGGCCTCTATAACTAGGCTGTCTGAAGCAGAAACAGAGTCTAAGAGTTATTGCATTTCAGTAAGTACCTGCAAGACAAAATGACTATACCTAATGTTTAGGAAAGACATAGTGCCAGACTTTGTACTTCAGAATGATTACTGAGGCATGCTGAAGAAGCCCTGACTGAGATGAATTATTTCATCCTGCTCTCAGACCTTTTATTCCCTGTACCCACTCCCTGAGGGCACCTTTCATACCTCCCACAGCATACACTCTTATTCTTGTTGAACAGCTTGTAACTGAATGCCTTGGGGTCTGTCCCTATCACTAGGCTGTGGTCTGCCCTCTAGAGCAAAAAAAAAAAAAAAAAGAAAGAAAAAAAAGAAAAAAATTGTATTCAGCATCCCAATATGAAGATTTGAGAACACACTCCCCCTTGCTACTGTGGTAGAGATGCCCCACGTTTTCCTTACCTCCTAAGTGAATGAGAAATATGCATAGGAGAATGGGGATGAGAAACATAAATAAGTTTTTTCTCTGGGTGAGGTGGTTTTGAATTTCCCAGGGAAATTGGGAAAACTTTTTATCCATCTCTCAGCCTGCAGAATGTACCAAAATACTTGGAAAATGGTATAAAGATACTTATAATCTACAGTGAGGACAACACATAAGTTGTGACAAGGTGGCACATTCACAAACATTAATAATACAGAGCAGATCGAGGTAAGATTTACGGGATCAGAGGACAAGTTACACTCCAAAAGAGTAAAAGATACATGAAGAAGGTGTATTTTAAACAGGTCCTGGCTGGGAACAGTGACCAACGTGGGTGGATTGCTGGAACTCAGGAATTTGAGACTAGCCTGGGGAACATGGTGAAACACCATATAGACAAAAAATACAAAAATCAACCAGGCATGGTGGTGCATGCCTGTGGTCCCAGCTACTTTGGAGGGTGGAGTGGGAGGATTGGTTGAGCCCAGGCTTTCAAGGCTGCAGTGAGCTGAGATTACACCACTGCACTCCAGCATGGGTAATGGAATGAGACCCTGTCTCAAAAAAAATAAAAATTAAAAAAAGTAAATAAAACAGGTCCTGAAGCAAGAATAGGATTTCTGCAGGATATAAAAGTGTGACATTCTTGGCAAGAACAAAAGCACCAACAAAAGCATAGAGGCAGAAAAGTTTCAGGTCTTAGCTGGGGAAAGTGGATGATATACTTTATCTGAACATTGGAAACATTTAGAGAAATAATGGTGGATAATGCTGGAAAGATAAGTAGTCTTAATGCTTATTAAGGAGTCTGGACTTAGTTTGATAGAGAACTGGGAGCTGTGAGTAAGGTGATATGAAATGAGTTAAGAAAAATTAATCTGGCAGAATAGGAAACATGGAATGAAGAAAAATAGGAGAAATGTTTGCAGTGGCCATAGTAAGAGGGAAGGAGAACTTGATGTAAGGCAGTGCGAGATGGAGACGTCTGACCCTAAAGAAAATGTGAAGGTGCAATACACTGGATTTGGCAAATGACAAGATGTGAGCCAAAAGAGTAAAGGTCACTTTAGTCATGGTATATTGGGAAAACTTTTTAAACTACTGATGTAAAACATTGCACCACATTATATAAATAAAACTTTTTATATTACTAGTATAAAACATTATACCACATTATGTAATAAAAAGTTATGTCATTTTGTAAATGGAAGTGATAGAGAAAATAGCAGGATTGATGATTTGGGGGAAAAGTGACAAATCTTAGATCTTGTTTAGCATATTTTGGGTTTCAGATTCTGATAGATTGTCTGAAAATTTAAGTCAGGGCCTCAGAAAAAATAAGGGCTGGCAATTAAGATTTGAGAGTCATCCATAGACAGTGATAATCAAAGTAATGGAAATGAATGAGATTTAATAGAGAATGTAAAGAAATAGAAAGTCTTAGGGCAAAGTGCAGTGGCTCACACCTGTAATCCCAGCACTTTGGGAGGCTGAGGCAGGGGTATCACTTGAGCCCACGAGGTCGAGATCAGCCTGAGCAACATAGCAAGACCCCATCTCTACAAAAGGTCCAAAAAATTAGCTGAGTGTGGCAGCACTGTGTGTGCCTATAGTCCCACCTGCTAGGGTGGCTGAGGTTGGGGGATTGCTTGAGCCTGAGAGGCTGAAGTTGCAGTAAGCCATGATCACACACACCATTGTCCAGCCTGGGTGACAGAGGTAGACCCTGTCTTACAAAAAATAAATGTCTGAGAATACTTGAATTTAGGAAGGGGAGGAAGCAGTAGAGCCAGTAACAGAGACAGAAAAAAAAATTATCAAAGTGACAGGATGGAATGGTTTAGCTGTGTCCCCACCCAAATCTCATCTTGAATTCCTATGTGCTGTGGTAGAGACCTGGCAAGAGGTAATTGAACCATGGCAACAGGTCTTTCCCGTGCTGTTCTCATGATAATGAGTAAGTCTCATGAGATTTGATGGTTTTATAAGGGGGAGTTTCCTTGCACAAGCTCTCTCTCTTTGCCTGCTGCCATCCATGTAAGATGTAACTTGCTCCTCCTTCTGCCATAATTGTGAGGCCTCACCAGCCACATGGAACTGTAAGTCCCTTAAGCGTCTTTTTTTGGTAAATTTCCCAGTCTTGGATATGTCTTTATGAGCAATGTGAGAACAGACTAATACACAGGAGGAGACCAAAACAGTGCTGCATTAGGGAGTAAAGAGAGAGAATGTTCCATGCCAACAGTGAGTGCTGCAGCAGAGAAGTGACTGGGGGAATAATTGACTGGGAGACTTAGTAACTAGAAAATCACTGATGACCTTAGGAGGACTTTAGTTGGAGGGAGTGACGGACAGTTACATAACGGAAGATGTTAAGCAAGAAGTGTTGGTGCAAACCTGGTGGATGTGATTGGTTTAACTATTATTTCAAAGCTTCTGATAGTGGGAATGGAAGAGACATGGGAAAATGATGAGACTTTAGAATAAGTAAGGGTTTTCTCAGAGAAGGTTATATAGACAAAAGCCGAGAAGTTAACTCAGAAGGAAAGATGGAAGACGCAACAGAAATGAGGTAACTGATGGAGGAGCACAGTTCCAAAGAGGAAGAAGGAACTTGAATCAAGAGCAATGGCTGAGGGGTTAACCTCAGATTTAAGGAAGGAAGAGGAGGAGGAAAAAGAGGAAAGATACACAGAGACATTGAACTGGAAAGAAAATAATTTGAAGTTATCAAATGTGAGATAAGTCTCAGTAAAACATGCAATAAAGTTGTCTGCTTTGAGTTGGGAGCTGAACAGAATCAGGGCCTTGTGCAGAATAACAGAGAGTTGGATAAGTCTCTGGGAAGTGAGATGATGGATTGATTAAAGGTAAAGGAGGCCGGGCGCGGTGGCTCAAGCCTGTAATCCCAGCACTTTGGGAGGCCGAGGCGGGTGGATCACGAGGTCAAGAGATCGAGACCATCCTGGTCAACATGGTGAAACCCCGTCTCTACTAAAAATACAAAAAATTAGCTGGGCATGGTGGCGTGTGCCTGTAATCCCAGCTACTTAGGAGGCTGAGGCAGGAGAATTGCCTGAACCCAGGAGACGGAGGTTGCGGTGAGCCGAGATCGCGCCATTGCACTCCAGCCTGGGCAACAAGAGCGAAACTCCGCCTCAAAAAAAAAAAAAAAAAAAAAAAAAAAAAAAAAAGGTGAAGGAAAGCAGTGAGTATCAGTAAACTCAACAAATAACAGATTCAGGGTGGATCCAGTTCAAATGGTTTGTTCCAATAACACTTTGAAACTATTCTTGATGGCTGCAGACTTGGCAAGGTGGAACAGGAGAAATACAAGGTATGGAGCTGATATGGTTTGGCTGTGTCCCCACCCAAAATCTCATCTTAAATGTTAATCCCTGTAATCCCCACATGTCAAGGTAGAAACCAGGTGGAGGTAATTGAATCATGGGGGCATTTTCCCCCATGCTGTTCTCATAATGGTGAGTTCTTATGAGTTCTAGTGGTTTTAAAACTGTTTGGTAGTTCCTCTTGTGTTTATTCTCCTTCCTGCTCCCTTGTGAAGAATGTGCCTTGCTTCCCCTTCACCTTCCACCATGATTGTAAGTTTCCTGAGGCCTCCCAAGCCATGCTGAACTGTGAGTCAATTAAACCTCTTTCCTTTATAAATTACCCAGTCTCAGAAAGTTCTTCATAGTGGTATGGCAAAAGATTAACATAGGAGCCATCCTAGGGTGGTAGTGAATATGTCTGTGAAATGGTTAATCATATGTCAGGTCTGACAGATGTGACAGGAAAGAATAGAGGATCATAGTGTGACTAGTGGTGAAAAGAAAGAAGTGCCTTTAGGGCTGGCAAGCAATTGAGGAGGAGGAAGGACAGTTGATGATGGTCAGAGAGGATATTCTGGGGACTGGTATCTCTAATTTTGAGCCATGGTGATAAGCAAGTCTGTGTTTTAGGGTTCTTGCTAAGTGACTGAAGTGTGTTGCAGATGGAGGGTACTGGAGTTAAGGACATCAAGAATACATAATTGTTAACATTTATACATTTCTCTACAAATTTGAATTACTTTTCAATAAGCAAATAACACTGCTAGTTTTTTTTTTTTAAGCAATAAAAGCAACACAGGTACATTATGGCATTCCAATGAACAAAACAGAAAGAGAAATTTCAGGTTCACATTTAGGTCAGTAAGTTAGTAATTCTTTACTGAACTCACTATATGTTTTGCTGGACTGGATTAAAAGTTGATGGATGTTTGGCAGTTCTCTGGATTAAAAATAAAAGAAAAAGAACATGTGAGGCCAGAATATGGGAAGCATTATTGGTATGGATGATAGAGATTTTCCATGGTGATGATGGGAGAAGAGAGGAGAGCCACTCTTCCCATCACTGAGTAAGAGATGATAGGGAAACTGGTAGAGAACTCTGAGGATTGTGCAGAAAGAGTGACAAAGTGGCTGGGCGTGGTGGCTCACACCTGTAATCCCAGCACTTTGGGAGGCTGAGGAGGGTGGATCACAAGGTCAGGAGTTTAAGACCAGACTGGCCAACATGGTGAAACTCCATCTCTACTAAAAAATACAAAAATTAGCTGGGCATGGTGGCTTGTGCCTGTAATCCCAGCTACTTGGGAGGCTGAGGTAGGAGACTTGCTTGAACCGAGACCCAGGAGGCAGAGGTTGCAGTGAGCCGAGATTGTGCCACCACTGTACTCCAGTTTGGGCTACAGAGAGAGACTCCATCTCAAAAAAAAAAAAAAAAAAAAAAAAAAGAGTGACAAAGTTACTTGTATGAATGCCACAAAGGAAAAGCTAGCTGAGTTCTGTGGACACAACTATGGTCTTAATATGGGAATAGGGGCAAAGATAATGAATGCTTCTCTTCCTGGAGCAAAGAAGGAGGTAGATCATATGACCTCCTTTGACAGGATTACAAGGAGTTCAGTATTGTTGAGAGCTGTGGAGAGGGCAAGCAAAGGCTCAGTAAATAGAAGTAATGGACATACAAGTCAAAATCAGGGAAAAGTTTGTTCATAAAAGGACAAAGCTGACTTCAAAAAACATAATGGTTCCTTGCAACTGGCATTTATGATGCATAAATCTAGGCCAAATAAATAAGTAACTGCATTGTCAGTGATCCCAAAGGGCCTTAAAGGCCTTGAGAGTGGAATCAAATCTCAGGGGGAGAAGATGCCTCTTGTTTTATGCAGAAGACAAGCGGCCCGCCCTTGGCCTTGTTTTTGTATGTAACTCAAATGGAAGCCAGGAGTAAGGAAGTGGCTGCTTTTAAAAATCTCATCCCTAATGGGCCAATGCTTTGGTCTTTGTCTTCTGGACCAGAGGGAAAAGGGATAAAAAGATTTCATCATTTTTCTGAAACAGACCAAGTAGAGGGTGATTTTTAGTTTTTGAAGTAAATTGACAAGAACCTTAGATTCCTTTAAGTTCTACTTTCCAAAATCAGGAAGTGGCTTATAAACACAAAAACAAACCCTAAACCATATAAAGGTTATAGGCTGGCTTAAAAATTAAAAAGGGCTAATTCATACTCTGGCGTTAAACATTGGATTACAGTGCCAGGTTCATTGCAAATGCCATATATATGTTTGCTATTAACATTTTGTTTTATTTATTGATTCGTACCCCAGTGTAGTTATCAAAAACTCTTGATTTATAACTGACATTTACTAACCTCTAAATTGTGAGGCATTACATACATTATCTCATTTAATTCTCACAACAACTCTAAGAGATATGTGTTATTGTTATGCCCATTTCACTTAGGAGGAAACAGAAGTGCAGGGTGGCCAGGTAAAGTTGGTGAAGTCACATGGCTAACAGGGGCAGAATCTGAGACTGAAACTCAAGTTTGTCTGGTTCCAGTAACAGTATGCTTACCACACTCTTATACCACCTTTCTTGTGCCAAGAAATTTTATAGCCCCGAGAAAATAAACACCAGGTGAGGTAAAATGACAATAGGAGAAACTTGGGTTTATGCTAAGAAAGAGCTTCTTGAGTTTTTGAAAGACTCTAGAAATCAAGGGTAGATACATCTTCATGGAGTTGTTGTTGTTAACAGGAATAAGGCAGAATAACAGCTAGACATCTGTCCCAACCTCATCTCCTCTGTGAATCTTTCCCTGGGCCAGGGCAATTCCCAGTGAGCTTTCTTCTGTCTGCACGCAGCCCCAAGAGCATATCCCAGTTCCCACTGCAGATCCTGAATTGAAAATGTCATCGGGAGGCATCTGCCAGCACCCTCCTGCAAATGCCAGCAAATCTCTCTTGGCATCCCAAGTACATCATCCGCAGGCTTCTGCTCAATCATTTCTCAGCAATGTAGAATATGTAATTTTATGATTTAATAAATAAAAGTATTGTGTTTATTTTGTTTCAGGATGTGGAGCTGAGAAGCCCCAATTTCCACTTTCAGACTCCCAGACTCAGCTGACTTGAATACCTCAGTGGAACAGCAGCAGCCCATCCTCAGCTTTCCTAGAAGTTCCTGACCTGGCAGCCTGAAATGCATTCTAATCAAGCAGGGTAAGATGAGCATTCCCAGCAGCTGCTGGGTTTTTTGAGTGCTTTATTTAGATTCGCTCAAAAAGTCACTCCCGGCTCTCAATTTGCATGAATGTCTCTTCTCAACTAGACAAGGCTGTGGCTGGAAGATTCTTCATGAGCCAGGGAATTGAAGCTGCCTTTGCAAGCTGAATTCATACTTGGAGTGAGAAGGTAACAATATCAAATCCTCCAACCTGCCATTTCTTTAGGAGACTGATGGACTGACAACTCCTCTCCTTCCATAGGCCCCAACCGGCTGTTCGTCTTTGCCCAGCTCTGGGTTTGTACCTGTTTTTCTGTCCCCAGCCACGGTGTCATTTTGCCCTTGATCTGGGAATTGATATTCTTGTCAGCCTATTGGCTCCCTCTATTGAGGAAGACAGATCTTTTGAGTGTCCAGGATATGGACGTACAAAGGTGGACAAACACCTACACTTGGAAGGCAGAGAATGATACCCCCAAATTTCTGTTTGCATGTAGGCTAGAGCAGGAAAAAAAGGAGAATAAATTGTAAAGAGTTTTAGTTCAGACACAATATAAAAGTACTGGACTCTAAGGTTTTCTTTTTTTAATTCAGCTAAACATATGTTAGACAAATATAGAACCATATCCTACAGTGGTTTTTAAAGAGCTTTGTTTTCCTGCTTTTTAAAAACTTTAATACATTTTCCAAATTTCTACAAAGAGAAAATATCTCAACAAAATCAGGAAAAAAGTGCAAATGGGAAGAGACGAATACTAAAGTGCAGCTCACTTGAGTCCAGTGCCGGCTGGCCAGGCCTTTGGCGACAGCCTATAAAGGTGCTCTGTGAAGATACTGCACGCCTGGGTCTGGATTCTCCAGGGAGCAGGCGGATCAGAGAGAGCATCAGTGACAAGAACAAGGCAGACGGTGGGAAGGTGAGGGTGTGGGTGCCACACGGTGGCACCTCACACACTTCTGTTCATTCCACAAACAGGTTTAGTAAGCACCACTTTGTGGGGGAGAATCGGCACCTGAAAAGAATTGTCTATTGGAAATGAAGATCTTTCCCTGCAGCAGCGCAGACTTGAAGAAACGAGTGCAGGCAGACAAAAGGGTCCTCCTGACCACGTGTCTGGCTGAAGCTTGTCTGTTGTTAATAGAGACGGGTTCTCACTATGTTGCCCACACTAGTTCCAAACTCCTGGGCTCAAGTGATCCTCCTGCCTTGGCCTCCCAATGTGCTGGGATTACAGGTGTGAGCCACCACAGCTGGTCTGGCCTACATTTAATAGTGAATATACATCTTTATTCCAGAAAACCTATCAGAATAACCCAAAGTGTTAGAGCATGGGGAAAAAGATAATCTCAAAAAAAGAAAAAAAAAATGAAATAAAACATAGTAAAGAATAACTCTAAGTAAAAATATTATTAATGATAATAATATGTAATGAATGCTAATTCTATACTGGGCAGAGAGTATTATTTGATTTAGCCTTTATACTAACCTTTTGAAGTAAATGCCATGTTACCATGTCCTTGTTACAGATGAGGAAACTAAAGATTAATGAGCCTGAGTTACTTGCTCAAGGTCCCATAGTCGCTAAGGATCAAAGTCCTGTCTGATCTGGGTGAGACTCCAAAATCAGTGCTTTCATCCACAATATTATTCTGTTCTTCTGAGAGTAGGAGAGGCTTAGAGCAGGTGTGGTGGTTCACACCTACAATCCCAGCACTTTGGGAGGCTGAAATGGGAGGATCACTTGAGCTCAGGAGTTGAAAACCAGGTTGGGAAACATAGTGAGACCCTACCTCTAAAAAAGTAAAATCAAAAATAAAATTTTGGCCACATGCTGTGGTTCATTCCTGTAATCCCAGCACTTTGAAAGGTGGAGGTGGGTGGATCACTTGAGGTCAGGAGTTCAAGACCAGTCTGGCCAACATGGTGAAACCCTGTCTCTACTAAAAATACAAAAATTCATCAGGTGTGGTGGCATGCGCCTGTAGTCCCAGCTACTCAGGAGGCTGAGGCATGAGAATTGCTTGAACCCAGGAGGTTTGCAGTGAGCTGAGATCGAGTCACTGCACACCAGCCTGGGTGACAGAGCAAGACTCCATTCCCCTCTTCAAAAAAAGAAGAAAAGGAAAAGACTTAAATAAAAAACAAAACAAGTGAAAAAGGCTTTAGTCTCTCATCCAATGGTTGAATTCTTTCTAAAACCAATAGTCCAGATAATAGTTAACTCCCTGGATACCAAGGTGGTCCATGCACCATCTGGCTACTTTAAAGAGAGTTAGTGGAAAGTGATACTAGGCCGAGAGTGGTGGCTCGCCCCTGTAGTCCCAGCATCTGGGAGGAACAGGTAGGAGAATCATCTGAGCCCAGGAGTTTGAGACCAGCTTAGGCAACGTAATGAGATCCCAACTCCATTTCTAATTTAAAAAAGAGGAAGTGATGCTAAACATTTTTTATACGTAAAAGTTTTAATTTGATCTTTTTTTGGTCTGGTTAACTTGGATTCACCATATGCTTTTACTCCTGCACAATCAGTCAACATAATTATTCCGTACCTTGTCTGTAAACTGCACTGTGTCATTGCTGTGGCTAGTGCTAACGAAATTTAACGTATGTCTTTCATCCTCAAGGATCTTATAAATTACCTGGGCAAACAAAACTAATAACCTGGAGTATATCATATCATACTACTGTTAAAATCCTTCAGTAAGGCTTCTTTCATTCCCCATCCCATCCCCTTAGCATTTATTTTAGGAGACGAAGTCTTGCTCTGTCACCCAGGTTGGAGTGCAGTGGTGCGATCTCAGGTCACTGCAACCTCCACCTCCTGGGCTCAAGCAATTCTCCTGCCTCAGATTCCCAAGTATCTGAGACTACAGGCATGTGCTACCATGCTCAGCGAATTTTTGTATTTTTAGCAGAGATGGTGTTTCACTATATGTTGGCCAGGCAGGTCTCAAATTCCTGACCTCAGGTGATCCACTGCCTAGGCCTCCCAAAGTGGTGGGATTACAGGCGTGAGCCACTGCACCCGGCCCCCGAAGCATTTATCTCTATGTTTGAAGGCTGTTTTCTGTATACACCTGTAACTTTCTGCTCTTGAGCTTGTCTTTCTGGCCGTAAGTATGCTAATCCTGCACAGGGCAAGCTGGAAGTAACAGTGAATTAATGCCTAACAGAGAAGGGATTTGGTTAATAAAGAGTTCATGCCCATCCATGGTGTCACAAATGACAGCATCTTTTTTTTTAATGGGTGAATAGTATTTCATCGTGCATATAGACCACAATTTATTCATCTATTCATTTGTTGTTGGAAACTTAGGTTGATTCTATAGCTTGGCTTTTGTAAATAGCACGGAAATAAACAAGGACATATAGCTATGTCTTCAATAGACTGTTTTCTTTTCCTTTGAATGTGTACCCAGCAGTGGAATTGTTGGATTATATGATATTTTATATTTAATTTTGGGGGGAACCACAGTGGGGTGAAGTTGGTTAACAGCAGAATACTGTATATTACAAAGTAGCCAGATGAGGGGCTTTTGAATGCCCTTACTGCAAAGAAATAACACATGCATCAGGTGATGGATATGCTAGATACCCTGATTTGATCATTTTAAAACATAGGCATGTATTGACACATCAAATTGTACTCCATAAATACATACAATTTTAAAAGTAATTAAATTATATATTGAAAAATAAAAGAACCCAGCTTCTGGGCCTCCTGGGTGCATATACTACCTTTTGAGTTTCTCATGGGGATTGAGATGCAGGTGTGGCCTGTTCACGACACACCTTTTATTGGTTTCGTTTTCGTTTTTCTCTGTCCCACTGCCCTACCTTCTTAATAAACTGTGGCTGCTCAAACTTGTCTCAGGACTTGCTTCTGGGAGGTTCCAACATCTGTCAAAAGCTCTGTGTGGTCTTGTTCAGGCCTACCTCCCAACCTCAATTCACACCATGACATTTTGCTCATTGTGACCCAGCCATGCTGGCTTTTCAAGTTGTTCACACCTGTTCTCTCTCTATAAAATGTTATATTTTTCTTCTTTACATGATTGGCTCTTTCTGATCCTTCACATCTGTGCTTAAATATTACTCCAAAGAGAATGTCTTTCACAACCTCACTCAAACATAGTCTTCCACATTGCAACTGGTCTTTGCATTCATAGAATTTACCACCACCTATTACTGTACAAATATCTGTATGTTACTGATGTGTGATCTACTTTCTGTTTGAAAATAGTAAAGAAAGCTCCTTGAGGGCAGAAACACATCTATTTTCTTTACTATTTTATATGCAGAGTTTAGAACAGTATCTGAAAAATAGTTTGCGTTCACTACCTTTTGTTGAATAAACATAAAATATCAGAATATAAAACAATTTGAGAACAATAAAGTAGGCTCTGAGTGGTATTGGGTAGAGTGAAACTGGAATAAAGGAGAGAAGTTAGGAAGGGCATTGTATGGAACTGCTCTCAGCCTTTAGAGGCAAGCAGGATTTATGATGAAATGTGGCAGTGGCCAAGCACCTGACTTGCCTGACATGCTAAGCATTCTGATAATGGGCATTGTATAGTGTAATCTTTACAACTTTGCAACCTGGCAAAAAGTATTCCAATTTTTTAAATGGAGGCACTGAAGATCAGAGAGATGAAGTAATTCACCCATAGCCACAAAGCTAGTAATGATTAGTACCACTCTTTAAACCCAGGTCTTCCTGTTACCAAAGTACATTTTCTTTTCAGTACTATGTCAAAATATGTGTGTTGATTATACAGATCACCAGGTGATGAAGTGTGGATGACGACAAGCAAACCACTATCACTCCTGGGGAAAAAAGAAAGCGTTTGACCCAGCAACCATTATCAGTTGCACAATTTCTGTTACATCATGCATGATGAATCAAAAGCTCTTTGGGAAGAGCAAGTGGGTTAAAAGCGCAGAGACTATGTTTCCACATCTATGAACGTGGTAATCGTGACATTTGCCTTACTTACTTCATTGGATTACTTGAGACTCAAATGTGAAAACTCATTTGAAAGTGCTTTGTAAATTTCTAAATTCCTTATAAAGGCGATTGTTACAACTATCCTGTCTCTCTAAATATTATCTAAAATCACCCAGCATGTGTATATTGTTAGAAAATAGCAATGAGGCTCTGTGCAGTAGCTCATACTTGTAATCCCAACACTTTGAGAGGCTGAGGTGAGTGGATCACTTGAGGCCAGGAGTTCAAGACCAGCCTGGCCAACATGGTGAAACCCTGTCTTTACTAAAAATACAAAAATTAACTGAGTGTGGGGGTGCACGCCTGTAATCCCAGCTACTCAGGAGGCTGAGGCACAAGAATTGCTTGACCCTGGGAGAGGCAGGGGTTTCAGTGAGCTGTGATCATGCCACTATACTCCAGCCTTGGGCAACAGAATGAGAGCCTGTCTCAAAATAAAATAAAAATAAAATGAATAAATAAAAGGACAATAGCAATGAAGAAGATTCATGCTTTGAGTAAAATTACAGAATAAGGAGTGGAAGGGACAATGATAAATACTTTAGTTTATCCACCTGATTCTGTAATTCTATAAAGATATACCAAAATCAATCCAGAAAGGAAGCTCCAGGACAGCACTTTAATGAATTATGTGAAGAAAATGTCTTAATACTAAATGTTTTTTTTTTACAGTAAAAAGAACCATGACATTTTATAGACATTCAAGTCAGACTGATAATGTTTAGTGAATATATCCCCTGAGAATAAATTATTTGGGAATTAGCTGAGTTGTAACTTTCCATTTTCTTTGTTTTTTGGTTAATAAATATTTAAAATATGGAGTAGTGAAACACCTAACTTAATAGTCTATCAAAGTAAAAAGGGAGAAAAGTGATGATTCTTTTTTTCTAAATTCCCAGCTTTTAACACCTGTCAGCATCAGACCCACAGACAATAGCTGACCACAAGGCAATTGTCACCATGTTTGTTTTTCATCTCTCGGAAGGTCCTGTGGCTCTCCGTGTATTCCTATTTTCTTCTCTGGGTTTGTATTTAATGTCACTTGCTTCAAACTGCACATTCCTCAAGGGTTGCTTTAGACGATGCTGTATCGACTTGGTCAAGTGGGGAACTATATTTCCCAGAATTCCCTACCTGGTGTGGCTCCAGTTTAGAGTTGACCAAAAGAACAACGTGCATGAGATTTGGGATGTCAGAGTGAAGCAACAGCCATTAATCTCAGAAGTTCATCACAGTCAGACATGTTGTCAGACAGACAGAGATGGGTGCCTTGTGGGTCCTAGGTGGTCCTGACTCTCCTCTGCTCTGCATCCAGCTTGTCCTGTAGACTGCGGGCCCTGAAGACCAGCAGCAGCTCCGGGCTGTGCACCCATAGAGGCAGTAGTTAACATAAAGCCAAAACTTTCCACAGACCTCTCCACAAGTTTCCCTTTTGCGGCCCTACTTTACCTGTTAGAAATGATTGTTTCTCAGAATTTCCTGCATACTTCTACTTGTCTGCCTATGCCAGCACTTTGGGCAGACTTGTTTCGTGACTCCTTTTTTCTGATTGTGCAGCTCCTCCTTCCAGACTTTCACTTCCTTAGTGCCTTCCACTTTGGTGTCTCATTCCCATAAAAAAGTTTAATGTTTAACAAATGCCCATCAATGATAGACTGGACAAAGAAAATGTGGCACATATATACTGTGGAATACCATGCAGCCATACAAAATGATAAGTTTGTGTCCTTTGTAGGGACATAGATGAATCTGGAAACCATCATTCTCAGCAAACTGATACAAGAACAGAAAACCAAACACTGCATGTTCTCACTTCTAGGCAGGTGTTGAACAATGAGAACAGCTGGGCACAGGGAAGGGAACATCACACATTGGGGTCTTTTGGGGGGTGGGGGACTGGGGAGGGACAGCGGGGGGTGGGGAGGTTGGGGAGGGATAACACTGGGAGAAATGCCTCACCTAGGTGTTGGGGGGATGACAGCAAACCACCATGGCATGTGTGTACCTATGCAACAATCCCACAAGATCTCACATGTACCTACCCCACAACTTAAAGTACAATTAAAAAAAAAGAAAAAAAATGTTTTTAGCCTCTGTCTCTTAGGGTAAACTGCAGTGGCACAATTGTAGCTCACAGCAGACTTCAACTCCAGGGCTAAAGCGATCCTCCTGCATCAGCCTTCTAAGTAGCTGGGACTACAGGTGTGCACCACCATGCCTGGCTAATTGTTTTTTTTGTAGAGATGAGACCTTGCTATGCTGCTAAGGCTAGTCTTGAACTCCTAGTTTCAAGAGATCCTCCTGCTTCAGCCTCCCAAGTAGCTGGAACAATAGGTGCATCCCACCATACCTGGATAATCTAAAAAAAATTTTTAGAGACAAAGTCTCTAAAAAATGTTGTCCAGGCTAGTATGGTCTTCAACTCCTGGCTTCAAGTGATCCTTCTACCTCAGCCTCCTGAGTCACTGGTCTAATTTCTATAATAGGTCTCTTATATCTGTAACACTCGTAGTTGTTTTCTTTCTCTGACTGAATTATGACTGATAGTTTATTGGTACTGAATGTGGTTCTAGAGAAGGAGAACCTGAAGGATGAGAATCTGAATCTCTTCTCTGGTCTGGCTGAATTGAAAGCCAATGACTGTTGTCATGCGTAGATTAGATAGCAGAAGTCAGGGACGTAACTTAGTTACCATCTGTGGTTACCTGCAGAGAAGGGTTTCTAGAAGGAAAGCCTCTGGATGGTCAAGAACATGTTGCCATAGAACATTTAAATGTAAATAAAGGCCTGTGGTATTGATTGGCTTCTTCCAATTTCTCGGCAGGATTTAGAGAAGGAAAATAGTGAGGCCAGGGCTTAAATTCCCAGCTCATGGTCTAAGTAAAGAACCAGAGAGTTTCTGTGACTTCCGTAAAATAATCTTTATCTACTATAGCCTCGGGTTCAGATTCCTGAAAATAATCCCAAAGTTTATCCTTTGAGTGGTTGAATTACAACACAAATTGAATTCACAGCCTCACAGAGTCTCTCATGATAAAGTTAGGGCATTGGTGTGGAAGGCCATAAACTGGGGATGCTGAAAATTAGGTTAGGGGTGTGTGGAAAGATTTTGATGAAGCTGAGAATCTTAAACCCCAAAATTCTGCTAAATATCCTTTGCTTGCAGAAATATGCTTTTCTAGGCCCACCACAGTGGCTCATGCCTGTAGTCCCAGCACTTTGGGAGTCCAAAGCAGGCAAATCAGTTGGGGCCAGGAGTTCAAGACCACCCTGGCCAACATGATGAAACCTTGTCTCTACTAAAAATACAAAAATTAGTCAGGTGTGATGACATATGCCTGTAGTCCCAGCTATTCAGGAGGCTCAGTCACGAGAACCATTTGAACCCAGGAGGCAGAGATTGTAGTGAGCTGAGATTGCATCACTGCACTCTAGCCTGGGTGACAAAGCCTTGCTCTGCCTCAAAAAAAAAAAAAAAAAAAAAAAAGAAAAAGGAAATATATTTTCTCCTCTATCTGAGAAGCATAATTTGCCTTGCCTGAAAAACCTTTAATGAACTCTCCAGAGGTAACTGTCTTGCATGGGAGCACTGGTTCTCACCTCAACCACATGGGTGGTGAAGAAGATCTAAAGATCTCATTGCTTCTAGATCTCTAGAGGGACTCAAGTTCTGGAAGGCCGCAGGAGTCAGGTACAACTGTGACCCATAAAAAGGTGCCATACATACCAAAAGGATTTCAAGATTTTGAAAAAAAAAAATGAAGGTTTGTAATTTATTTTTTAAATTGTAATTTTTAGTTTAAAAATATTTAATAAAGTTTGAATATATTTAAGGTGTGCGATGTGATGATTTGACATATGTATACATTGTATAATGATGATCACAATTAAATTTTAACATATCTATCACTACTCATGTTGTACATTAGAGTCCCAAAACTTGTTCATCTTATAATTGAAAATTTATACCCTTCTTTGATCAATATGACTGCATTTCTCCCATTCCCCAGCCCCTGGCAACCACTGTTCTACTCTCTTTTACTATGATCTCAAAATGTTTTGACAATTTTTATTCAAAAAACAATCTGAGAAATATATGTGGGAATGGTCAGATCAGGATAAATTTATTAATATGGATTCACGGACCAGAGATTCTGCATTCAGTGTTTTAGCCTGAATGGCTGGGAGTGGCTCTAACAGTTTGTTTTGATGATTGGATCTATGCAGAACAGAGATGGATCTGGAAAGCTGGTAATGTATCATTGTAGACTTCCTCAGGTAAGTGGTGCCATCAATTGCAGCTGCTGTTTCAGATGTGGTTTCTTTACTGAAGCACATCAATATATCACCTAGGACCTGGTATGTAGCTATTGATCTGACAGATGCTTTCTTCCCCCTCTGTACTTGTTAGTCAAAACCACCAGAAGTATACTATCATTTTGACAAACCAATGCTCTATTCGGCACTTGGCACATTATTTCATAAATTGTTAACACACTTTATTTTATGAAGAACAAAGAAGAGGAGGGAAGAATGAAGGGCTCTGAGCCACAGTCACAGGAAGGAAGCAGCGGAGAAAAGAAACACTAAGTAAAACACTGTTAGAAACACAGAGATCTGCAAAGGTGACATTTTAAATACCTATTAATGTGATTTCCTCTTCACTCTTCCTTGTTTGTGATATCTCTCCTATACATCCAGAGCCTTGGGAAATTTAAATCTTTATACTAAGGATTTGTAAGGAAACTCTAGCTAGGATTTATGAAAGGTTTCCACCTTTCGAGGGAAGAAGCCTGTAGAGAACAAGGGATGGGAGAAAAGAAGAGTGGGGAAGAAGAGAAAGAGAAAAGAAAGAAGGAGGGGAGGGAGGGAGGAGGGAAGCGAAGAAGGAAGGAGGAAAAGAGGCAAAAAATAGAGGGAGGGAGGGAAGAAAGGTGAAGGAAGGAAGGAAGGAAAAAAGGGAGGGAGGGGAGAGAGGAAAGAAGGAAGAAGGAAGGAAGGAGGGAGGGAAAGGAACAGAAGAAAGGGAGGGAGGGAGGGAAGGAGGGAAGAAAAAAGGTAGGGAGGGAAGAAAGGAAGATGGAAGGAAGGTAAGAAGGAAGGAAGGAGAGAAAGGGAGAGAGAGAGGGAAGAAGCAAGGAAGGAAGGAAGGAAGGAGAAAAGGAAAAAGAGTAGGGCATTAAGGTCTGATGCACGTGTTCTGGCACTCTTATTCCTGTACTGACACCTCATTGGAGCGGGAACACAGGGTATTAGGCATGGTGGAAACACCTAGACAAACACAGAGAAATTTCTGTGAGATGGGATCCTCATATCATAAGATTATAAGAAGAATATTCAGAAATAAGTGGAAAGGCTGATGCCACAAGTCCAATGCGGTACCTGTTACAGAAAATAGGAATTTGGAACTAGGTGACAACATGGCTCAGTTTAAAAAAATAGCAGCTATATTCTTCTCTTGTTTCTACTATTAATGTGATTTGTGTCCTTGAGCCAGTGACTATTACTTCCCTGGCAGTCATTTTCTTATCAATATTATTACCTTGTTAGATTATTTCTTGGCCCTTCCAGTTCTAATATTCATTCATTCACCAAATATCTGTTGAGCATTTACTGCATGCCAGGCAATATGCTTGACACTAAGGATACTATAATGTATAAGAAAAGAATCTCTGGTCTCAAGGAAATACAACCTAATGAAGGTGACACACCTTCTTCAAAAACCTGCAGTGTGATAATAGATACATAATAGTTATAAGGGTGGTAACAAGTTAGAGGAGAAACCTGTGATCTATACCTAGTCTGAGATATAAATCTGAGTTACTTTGTGTCTTTTGAACTCAAAGATACCTGCAACCCAGGACTATTTGGAAGACAAAGTTTTCAGAATATCAGAATTGGATATTAAATATTTTTAGAGTTCTTGGAGAAAGAGAAATTATCTCTTTAAAAGAAAAGACAACACCTGATCTGTAGGTTTTGTCAATTTCTGTGGCATACATTCTCTCATCAGGGCGAATTTCAAGCTCAAATGTGATGTTCCTGAACATAGAACTGGGGAGAAATGCGCACATGGGTCTTGTGAACCAACACCAGCCGGCTCCAGAGCACACTGGTGCTTCCGCCAGTGCTCCTGATTGTAATCTGGGCTTCCCAGTCATCTCTCAAGGAGGGGCGGATGAAGATTAGAATTCAGGGAGCAAAGGATATTTTCTTGTGTGTGCTGGGGCGCTGATCTGTTCGGGGAACACTTAACACATCAGGGCACAGAAAATCTGCAGTAGAGGGGATGTTGCATTTTCAGAGTTCAGGAACCTCCTCACTCTTGTCTGGGAGTGGCTGGTCTGTTTCAGTCCCTGTTTGCAGTCACAATGTTATAGAGACACTGCTTCCCTGAATCAGTTTCTATGGCAACCTCACCCAGCAGGCAAAGAACAGCACTCTAAGCTTCAGCCGGAAGGTTGGGAGATAAAAATATATTTTGATTAATTCGGGGCCCATACATGACTCAGGAATTACCTGAAAACATAACACTAGTCAAGGTGAAATTTGCATACTTTTCTTTTCGGAAAAATGAGACCCTCAGACAAATGAAGCGATGCCTTGCCTTTATCATTATGGCTCTTTCTATGAGGCTAGATTTTGCTGTTCTCTCTTCTTCTCTGAATTTCTCATTCTGGGTACATCATATTGCAAGAGCCTGTGCCTTCCGAGCTGACTTGATTCAGTAGCAAAACAGGGAACAGTTCATATTTCAGAGTTGTTTGTCACAGCCTTGAGACCTGAAGTGTAGCCCCCATCCACAAGTCAGTGAAATGTCTGTGTTTCTTAATTTTCTTTCCTTAAAACCGCACCCTCCCTGGCTACCTTGCAAGTGAACAGTGAGGCTCAAACGAGGTCACAGATATGGAATATTTTTGAAAAAAGAAAAAAAGAAAGCTTCTATGCAAATATAGGTTGTGCTGATGACGATTATTAAAACGCCTTGAGCTTAGCTGAGGGAGGAACTGAAGGAGCAAGCGAAGCTCCTGCTCCGGGAGGCAGCCAGGGGCTGCAGTCTCTGTCAGCAAGGGGTGGATTCATTCTCAGATGATCAATGTCCAGGAGGCTGCACATCTATCCCTGTCACACCCGCGGTGTACACTTGCTGTGTTCTCATTCCAGAAGGATTTCCTTCTGCTATCCCTGCACCCTCCTCAGAGAGATCTTCTCTTCCTCCCACTCCAACTCCCCCTAAACCCAGATTTGCTCCGGCCTGTCTGCTTCTATTTCCCTCATGCTTGAATGTCAGTGAACACACAGCCTCCTTCTACTTAAACTCCGTAGCCCACTTCTTTGCTCAAGGCGTATTAGTTTTCTCCTGTAAGTTCCAAGGCTTTGGCCTATTCGGCTCTGCCATCTTTAGCTGCTGCCTCGCATTTGAGCTTTTGTTCCATGCCCACATCCATCTTCACGACAAGGAAAGGGCTCATTAAAGCACACTAAGAGATCTTTAAAATTCGAGGGAGGTAGGTCATTTTTAAAATTTATTTTTGTTTTTATATAGTGCTCCTTTTCTAAAACACACACACACACACACACACACACACACACACACTTTTATTTTGAAACAATTATAGGCTCACAGGAAGTTGCAAAAATAGTGCAAATAGCCCTGTGTACTCTTCACCCACCTTCCACTGGTGACATCTTATCCAGCTGTGGTATGACATGAAAACCGGAAAGATGACATTGGTGCCTTGGTGTTAACTAGACTACAGGTCTTATTCAGCTTTCACCATTTTTAAAAACTGCTTTCATTTATATGTTTGTGTGTGTGTATAATTCTATGCAGTTTCCCCATGTATAGTTTCGTGTAACCCTGATGATTAAGATCCAAAGTTGTTACCCCAAAAGAATGCCTCCCCCATCCCACTCCACCTCCATCCCCAATCCCTAGCAACTGTTAATCTATTTTCTGTCTCTATATTTTTGTCATCTCTAGGATGCTCTATTAATGGTATAATGAAGTATATAACCTTTTTTGAGATTGACTTTTTTTTTTTTTTTTAAGTATAACGCCCTTGAGGTCCCTGCAGGTGTGGCATGTATCAATAGGTCGTTTCTTTTTTTACTGATGAGCAGTATTCTATTTTATGGGTACAGAAGAGTTTGATCAACCATTCACTAGAAGAAGACTTTTCTGTTACCATCATGTTATTGTAAATGAAGTTGCTACAAACAATTGTGTACAGGTTTTGTGTAAACATGTTTTCTTTTCTCTGGGATAAATGCTCAAGAGTAAAATTGCCGGTAACTGCATGTTCAGTTTCATAGGAAATGACCAAACTGCTTTCCAGAATGGCTATAACATTTTATATTTTCACCAGCAACATATGAGTGGTCTCGTTACCCTACTTCCTTGCCAGCTTTTGGTGTTGTCACTATTTTTAATTTTAGCCATTCTAAAAGTATTTAGTGTTACCTCATGTGGTTTTAATTTGCTAATAGTGAATTATGATGAACATATTTTTATGTGCTTGTTTGCCATCTATATCTTTTTTTCAGGGAAGTGTCTGCTCATTTCTTCTGCACATTTCATAATTGTTTTGTTTTCTTTAGTTGTTTTGTTTCTGAGCCAGGGTCTCACTCTGTTGCCCAGTCTGAAGTGCAGTGGTGCAATCACAGCTCACTGCTGCCTTGACTACCCAGGCTTAAGTGATCCTCCCACCTCAGCCTCCCAAGCAGCTGGGACTACAGGCACACCACCATACCCAGTTAATGTTTTGTTTTGTTTTTTTTTGTTGTTGTTGTTTTGTTTGTTTGTTTTTTAATTTGCAGAGATGGAGATTCTCCGTGTTGCCCAGGCTGGTCTTGAATTCCTGGGCTCAAGCAATTCTCCTGCCTTGGCCTTCCAAAGTGCTGGGAGGGCAGGCAGGGGCTACAGTGCCCAGATTGACAGTTCTTTATGTAGTCTAGATACAAGGCGTTGTAAGATACATGGCTTACATATATTTCCTCACAGTCTGTGGCTTGTCTTTTCAATCTTCTGAGATCTTTCACAGGTCAACAGTTTTTAATTCCGATGCAGTTTAATTATCAATTTTATTTTACATATTGTGCTTTTGCTGTCAAATTTAGTAAGTCTTCACTTAGCTCAGACATTTTTATGTTTTCTTCTAAACATTTTACACTTTCACATTTTTACATTTAAACCTATGATACGTTTCACATTCATTCTTATATATTATGTGAGGTTTATGTCAAGGTTTATTATTTTTGTCTATTAATGTCCGATTTGTTCCATCACTGTTTGTTGAAAAGATGATCCTTCTTCCTGCTTTTTGCACTCTGTCAAAAGTCATTTGGGCATATTTGTGTTGGTCTTTTTCTGGGTTCTCTATTCTGTTGCATTGATCTATGCATCTGTTCCTCCACCAATACCATACTATCTTGATTACTATATCTACATTGTAAGTCTTAGCCTCAGGTAGAGTGATTCCTCCTATTTCACTTATCTTTTAAAAAATTATTTAAGCTTTTTTTTTTTTGCTTTTCAATATACATTTTAAATGAGCTTGTTGACATGCTTATCTTTCAATTTTCTATTTTTTTTTTTTTTTTTTTTTTTTTTTTTTTCAGAAAATAGAGACAATGTCTCACTATGTTGGCCGGGTTGGTCTTGAACTCCTGGCCTCAAGTGATCTTTCCACTTCAGCCTCTCAAAGTGTTGGGATTACAGGCATGAGCCACTGCACCCACCAATTTTCGAATATTGTATGCCTTTCCATTTATTTAGATTTTCATTGACTTCCTTTCATAAGCATTTTGTGCTTTTGAGCATAGAGACCTATATAAGTTTTGTTACATTTATACCTAGTTATTTCATTTTAGGGGACTAATTGTAAATGGTATTAGGTTTTTAATTTTTCCTTTCCACATGTTCATTGCTAGTATATAAAATACATTTGATTTTTGTGTGTTGATTTTGTGTCCTATAAACTTACTGAACCTACCCATTAGTTCTAGAAACTTTTTGTTGATTTCCTGAGATATCCTATGTAAATAACCTCATCATCTGCACATTTAAAGTTCTAGTTCTTCCTTTCCAATAGATACACCTTTTATTTCCTTTTCTTCTTGCTCCGATTAGGACTTCCACTACTCTGTTGAGTAAGAGTGGTGAGAGGGGACATCCTTGCTTGGTTCTTAATCTTAGAAAAAGAGATTCAGTCTTTGATGGTTAAGTATGATGTTAGTTATAGATTTTTGCAGATGCTTTTTATTAGGTAGAGGATGCTCCCTTCCATTCTTAATTTGCTGAGAGTTTTCATCATGAATGAATGTTGAATTTTGTCAAATGCCTTTTCTCTATCAATGAATTAATTTTCAAATATCAAAACAGCCTTGCTGGTTTATTCTAGTCCTTACCCCATTTGGTTATGATCTATAATTTTTTTTATATATTGCTGGATTTGATAGGATAACTTTTTTCATATTTTTGCATCTAAGTTCATAAAAAATATTAGTCTCTAGTTTTAATTTTTTTCTTGACTGTATACAGGTTGGGATATTTTGGTAATACTGCTTTTATAAAATGAGTTGAAAAGTGCTTTTTCTCCTTCTAGTTTCTGGAAGAGATTGTGTAAAATTGATGCCAATTCTCTTTGGAATTTTAGGAGAATCCTCCAGTGAATTGGCCTAAAGAGTTCTTTTTTAGAAGCTTTCAAATTATGGATTCAATTTATTTAATGGTCATATGACTATTCAGATTATCTATTTTATGTTGGGTGAGGTCTTTAACATTTATAAAATCCAAAATCTGGATTCCCCAGAAAGCAAGACTTGAGGCAAAACTTTATGGGTTATTAGATGGTTTGGTGTGTAATCCCAGAGAGTGGAAATAAGGGGAAGGGAAGTAAGATGTGGGAGGAGGGAGAACCAACACGAGGGTGCGTTGCTAAGCTGGCATGAAGCAGGACTAGATGCCGGATTTCACAGGATCTCTCATGCTAAAAGTACCTGTTTCTCAGGAAAGTTTCTTTGAGGGAGGAAGAGAAAAGAATTTATCCACTGGTGTCCATTGGTCAGAATATGTCACACAGGGTGAATTTCCCCCACGCTCCTGAGCAGCTCAGGTGTAAGTGTCCAGCTATCCAGTGGGTCTCACCCCAGTAGCAGCAAACGATCTCCTGGACCGTAGGTGCCAACTCAGGTACGAGGGAGGCACTGTCCAACTGCGCCTGCTCCAAGTTGGTCCGTTGAGTAGAGGTGGTTGTTACAATGAGTAGGACGGGAATGTGCATTCTAAGCCCTCCAAGATGCTGAAGCTAAGAGGATATTAATTAGGTGGTGCAGAAGAAGTGTCCCAAGCTGTTGAAAAAGCAAGAGAAAAAGGTTTAAAGATAAGTCGATAATTGAATATATTTCAAGAAATCTCAAAATAGTTCCCTATTTAGTATTTAGTTTTCACTTGATATTAAAGTGGAATTTTGCCTGACTTTCTCACAAAATCTTCCTTCACTTGTGCAATTTACCTTCGTCTTTTGTATCTAGGGATGGTGTTTTTCAATCGTCCACTTCTTTCAGAGAGGACTCCTTACCCTCTGAGATCCTCCATGCTTCCCTCTATAAAGGAGTTCTGCTTGCATCACACAGAGAAGTAGAGATGCTTCTAGATTCTAACAGCCCCTTTAGAGTCTTAGGTGGCTCAAGACAAGTGTCTCTATTCTGAAAGGTCATCCTGTCCTACAGATGAAAAGTTAACTTGGGCCATTCCCTGAGACTAAATATTCCTATTTCCATGGTCCTTAGCATAGAAGGCCACCTTAGGAGTCACTGGGTTATGCTTCCAGGCAAGACAAGCCTTAATAATCCCAAACCGATGAGAATTTATTAAAACTTTAAATTAAATTTTGTTATCAAAGTAATACATGTACATAATTTTAAAGTAAAAGAGCACCACAGGGTTTATAACGATAACAGCTCTCCCTGCTTTATCATTCTCCACTCTCCATCCCCTCGGGGCAACCACTTTAATCTCCTTTAGCTGTTTCTTTGGATATTTTCCTCCATATTTCAAAACAATATGACAGTGCTGCTATGTCTTTATTTTATTTATTTTCATTTTAGACATATTTATTATCGATTTCCTATTACAGGAGAAGAGGGTTTGGCACATTCGCTCTTTAATTTTGCCTTCCCCATCCTACCAGTTTGGTTCCAGGGGTGATGTTCCAGGCATTTCCTAACTGCCTGTGTAACATAGAAGAGTTACTGGCTGCCTGGCCAAACCAGCGCATAGCAAATGAATATCAGTTTTCGTTTGTTTATATCAGTAAACAGCCTAAGATAGTAGGTGAATGTTCCAATTCTGAAGCCAGACTTTGTGTTCAAATTTTGCTTTTGCCATGTTTAGTTGCAGAAATTACTGGGCAAATTACTTCATGTCTCTGTGCCTTTTCTGGGGATAATAATAGTAGCAACCTCACAATATTTTTTGTGATTGTTAAATAAGTAAATATAGGTAAAGTACTTAGAGCAATGCTATAAAAAGTCATATATATTTGCTATTATTATTTTATAATTATATTATTATTTATATATAAGACCCTCTTGCTAACCCAAGAAAATATAATTATACCTCCTTTTTTGTACCATTTTTTATTTCTTTTCTTTTCTTTCTTTTTTTTTTTTTTTTTGAGACGGAGTTTCACTCTTGTTACCCAGGCTGGAGTGCAATGGCGCGATCTCGGCTCACAGCAACCTCCACCTCCTGGGTTCAAGCAATTCTCCTGCCTCAGCCTCCTGAGTAGCTGGGATTACAGG
The DNA here is from genome assembly GCF_048565385.1 of Saimiri boliviensis. Classification (NCBI taxonomy): domain Eukaryota; kingdom Metazoa; phylum Chordata; class Mammalia; order Primates; family Cebidae; genus Saimiri; species Saimiri boliviensis. Next base: position 59,268,601 of record NC_133454.1, read on the forward strand.
CACGCGCCACCATGCCCAGCTAATTTTTTTGCATTTTTAGTAGAGACGGGGTTTCACCACGTTGACCAGGATGGTCTCGATCTCTTGACCTCGTGATCCACCCGCCTCGGCCTCCCAAAGTGCTGGGATTACAGGCTTGAGCCACCGCGCCCGGCCACCATCTTTTATTTCTTATAAGGTTAATAATAGCTTCATCTTAAAATTTGTTTACTTCTTCATGCTCTATCACAAAATCTTCCCACTTTTCAAAAGAACGACAAATTCCCCTTCCAATACTGTTTTCATACAGTCAAATAATCAGATACTATTCCAGTTTTATCTTTTTTGTTTCCTTCTGGGTATATTGTTGCTGGAATCTTTTGTGATCCTTTTTCAATTTGCGCTGGCTTCTCTCTAAGCCTATAATACAGCCGCTGTCCCAAGACTTCACTTTGCAAATCGACCATGTTGAAAATCTTATTTGCCAATATGTCTTCTTTCTTGGTTAAATCCAGCAATTCTCAGTCTCTGCACTATTGACTTTTTGGGTCAGATAATCCTTTGTTGTGGATTGTTGACCTACATGCTTTTAGTATTTAGCAGCATCCCACTAGATGCCATTAGCAGCTACCGCCCACCTTACGACAATAAAAAGTCTGCAGACATTACCAAATGTCCCTGCTGGGCAAAATTGCCCCTCCCTGCCCCCCGCTGGGAATTTCTAATTTAATCCTTCATTTTATTAAACCACATCTGAAAATAGTTTCTCAAGAAAGGTTACATAGAATGTAAATTTCTGAGACTTCGTATGTCTGAAATCATTTTTATCCCTACCTTATGTCTGATTATTAATTCTCATTTTACAAGTGTGGATTGAAATAATGCTGCCCTCCTGCTCCCCAGCTTTTCAAGCTATTGCTCCACTGTCTTCTGGCTTTCAGTGTTGTTAAGTTTGATGTGTCACTCAGATTCATTTTTCTGTTTTGGCAATTGTGTTAGTTATGAATTGCTGCATAATACACTATCTATAACTTAGTGATTTTAAACAGCAACCTTGTTATTATTTTTCATGATTCTGTGAGTTGGTTGGAACTCATCTGTCTCCCCTGGAGCCTCTCATATGGCTTCCCTCTCAGTTGGAGGGCAGATGGGGCCAGAATCTCCAACAAGAATTTGGTTACTGGGTGGCTGGAAGACTGCTCAGCCAGGAAAGTGGGGTGGCTCAGTCTTTCTTTTCCTCCATGTAGTCTGAAGAGTTCTCTCCTTATGACCTCTTCCATAGGGTTGGTCTCTCCATGCAGTCTCTCAGAGGGTCCCTGGACTTCTTACCTGGCAAGAGGTGCTACGCATGCCTCAGACTTAGGACAAAAACTTGTGTAAAATCCCTTCTGTCTCATTCCAGTACTTAGAGCGAGTCACAGCCGAACCAGATTTCATGTGGGAGGGACCCTATGAGAGTGTTGGGAAGCGTGGTTCACGAGGGTTCCACTTTGGAGATTAGCTACCAAAGCTACCACGCCATTGCTTTTCAGGTACTTTTTCCTGTTTTCTGAAGGTTTCTTTTTGTATAGCCCTCTGGTCTTAGTTCATGGCTGCAGTATTTTTTCTTTACCGAGTATATTAATTATAAATTTAATATCTTCTGTGTCTCCTTTCCTTTGAGTGTCATTTCCTCTGTTTTGATTTTCTGTCATTGGATGGACATTTATCCTCAGTGCTCCATTCCAAGTGAGGCTCTAAAAAGCTGATTGGAATTGCAGGAATAATTGGTGTGTCTTGTCAAATCATTGCCTTCCTGGTACGGTGACAGGGCACAGAATCAGTATTTTATTGCGGGTGTTATAAATGTCATTTTGGGGGTGTGTTTTTCTTTAGGATTTTTCCATTTCTCTAGAGAACACCCTTCCCACCTTTTGCCTGAAGGGGATTCATTTGGCAGTCAGTATTCTTGAGACCAGAGTTGAAAAAGGTTGGGTGCGCAAAGTTGATTATCTAGACTTTTCTCTTTATATGTCCAAAAAAAGAGAAAAGCTCCCCTTAACTTCTTAACTTACGTGTACGAAATAAATTTTCCAAAAAAAAAAGTAACATGGAAGAGTTAACTTTAAAAAAAATTAAAATTTTTTTTTTAATTTCAACTTTAAAAAAATATTACCTAGTCTTTGGGATTGGCCTTATTATTGCTCATTGCTCTGTTAGTTTGCCAAAATTAGTGAGAGTAACTGCATTGTAAATATATTATTCTCTGTCTCTGTCTTTCTGGAATCTACCCAGACACTAATCCTGTCACAGCTTAACAGCGGGTAATAGAACAGTCTAATAGGCTATCTGCTGGTTGTGTGACAATTTCCTTTGGGGAGCCACCTGTGAATAAAGTAATGTAGATCCTTTCTCTTTCCTTTCTTCCAATTTTTTTTTCTTTTGTTATTGTTTTTGAGACAAAGTCACACTCTGTTGCCCAGTTCAAGCAATTCTCAAGCCTTAGCCTCCTGAATAGCTAGCAATCGAGGCATGCACCATCAAACATGGCTAATTTTTGTATTTTTGGAAAAGACTAGGTTTCACCATGTTGGCTGGTCTCAAACTCCTAACCTTTGGTGATCTGCCTGCTTCTGCCTTCCAAAAGTGCAGGGATTACAGGCCTGAGTTACCGCACCTGGCCAGATCCTTTTTCTGAAACTATTTTTCTAGTCCCTTTTGAAGCTGTCCGAAGGAGAACTGGGTTCCGGTTTTGACTATTATTTAGTAGGAGAACCAAGGAAGAAGAATCTCGGTTTGCTAATGCAGGCGGGTAGCAGGGAGCTGATGTTCTTTCCTCATCCTTTACCCAAAACTCAAGAATCTGGGAGCAGAGCTTTCTGAAGGTGGACAGGCAGGTTGGTGTGAATGTGTGCTAATTTCTGATGTCTGCTGTTCCCTTATAAATGAACATTTTTTTTTTTCTCATGATGAAACATCAGTGCAAATAAGCATTAAGTATTTCATAACCCACAAATGGATTCTATTGGCTGGCCACTTCCTTAGTAGCAGCTGGGGAATGCATTATGTGGAACCAATTTTCTTGACCCTTCTTTCACAAAGAGAAATTAGTAATTAGTCCGGGTTATTATTTACAAATCCTAGTTGAATGCTTTTAGACTTAAATAAATTACTCTGTTTTCTATTGCCTGGACATATATGTTGTAAATCTTGAAATTTCACTTAAAATTTACACCATCCTCCAAAACTGGGAATTGATATGGGAGGCAGCTCCCGTGCTCATGTTGCATAAGGGTTTTTGTAGAGGCCAGAATTAAAACACTTGTAGGTAAATAATGCATTTAATATTAGCTGAATTGTAGAAGAGTGATTTAGCTTGACTGTTAGCACACTATTTCTGTACCATACTAAATTCTTCATAGCCTTCCCATCTACCCTTCTCCTTCTGCCATATCTCTTTTAGATTTTTCTGTAACTCTGAGAGATAGATATTATTATCCCTGCTTTTACAGATGAAGGAATTGAAGCTTATAAAGTATAAATGAATATCATATTGATAACAGTTGCTTGAGGTTGGGCTTGAAACTTATGTCTGTTTCTTTCTGGGTGTGATTAAAAAAGATAATGTCCATCTTTTTCGTTTTTTTTTTTAGGTTGTAGTGGGATCATAGCTCACTGCAGTCTCAAACTCCTCGGCTCAAGTGATCTTCCTACCTCAGTCTCCCAATTATCTTGGATTACAGATACACACCACTAGGCCCCCATATTAACTTTTTTTTTTTTTTGGAGATGGAGTCTCATTCTGTCACCCAGAATGGAGTGCAGTGGCACGATCTTGTGATCTTAGCTCACTGCAACCTCAGCCTCCTGAGTTCAAGTGATGTTTCTGACTCAGCCTCCTGAGTAGCTGGGATTGCAGGTGCTCACCACCACATTTGGCTAATTTTGTATTTTCAGTAGAAATGGGGTTTTACCACGTTGGCCAGGCTGGTCTCAAACTTCTGACCTTAAGTAATCTGCCCATCTCGGCCTTCTAAAGTGCTGGGATTATAGGCATGAGCCACTACTCCAGGCCTTAACTATTTTTAAGTGTGGAGTTCAGCAGCATTAACTATATTTACATTGTTGTACAATAAATCTCCAGAACATTTTCGTCTTGCAAAACTAGAACTCTATACACATTAAACAACAAGTGTCCATTTCCCTTTTCTATCAGCTCCCTAGTAACCATTATTCTACTTTCTGCTTTTATGAATTTGACTACTTTACATAACTGGAATCATCTAGCATTTATCTGTTTGGAACTGGCTTATTTCACTTAACCTAATGTCTCCAAGTTTCATCCCTGTTGTAGCATGTGATGGAGTTTTCTTACTTTTTAAGGATGAATAATACTCCATTGTATGTACATATCACATTTTGTTTATTCATTTATCATTCAACAGACACTTGGGTTGTTTTCCATTTTTAATTATTGTGAAGAATGTTGCTATAAACATGGGTATACAAATATTTCTTTAGGACTTTTCCTTTCAATTCCTTTGGATATACACACAAAAGTAGAACATATGATAGTTCTATTTTTAATTTTTGAGGAACTGCTATGCTGTTTTCCATAGTGGTGACACCATTTTACATTCCCAACTGCCGTGCATGAGGGTTCCAGTTTCTTCACATCGTGCCAGCACTTGTTATTTTTTGCTCTTGGGTAATAGCTACCCCAATGGGTGTGAGGCATTTGAAACCCATGTCTTTTGATGACAAGGCCAATGTTGATCATACCACAACACAAACTACCCTGTAATGCACCAACCACAGCTGCCTGCAGGAAACACAGGAGCAGCTGTCCCAGAAATATGCAGTCCTGAATCTAATGGGCCTTGCTGCCCTGGTCAGGATAGTTTATACAGGAACAGAGAGTGCCTCTAGTGCAGTGTTATTATTAATGAAATTGTGTCCCCTCAAAATTATATGTTGAAGCCCTCACCGCCAATGTGAGAGTATTTGGAGATGGGTCATGTGGGAGATAATTAGGTTATGAGGTCATGAGGGTAGAGCCTCATGGTAGAATTAGTGCCCTCATAAGAAGAGGCACCAGACGTCTTCCAATTGCTCTCCCTCCTTGCACAGAAAGAAGAGGTCACGTCAGCACACAGCAAGAAGATAACTCTCTGCAACCAAAGGAGAAAGCCCTCACCAGAAATTCACCACGCTGCCACTTTCATCTTGAACTTCTAGCCTCCAGAACAGTGAGAAAATAAATTTCTGTTTTTTAAGCCACTCAAACTATTATATATATATATATATAATATGTAATTATATATGGTATATATAATTATATAGTATATATGATATATACTATATATTATATAGTATTATAGTATATATTATATAATACTATATACTATAATACTATATAATTATGTATACTGTGTATAAAAATATACAGTATAAATATATATACATATTTTTGAGACAGAGTCTTGCTATCAGGCTGGAATGCAGTGGCACAATCTCGGCTCACTGCAACCTTAACCTCCAGGGTTCAAGCAATTCTTTTGCGATTCTTTTGCCTCAGCCTCCTGAGTACCTGAGACTACAGGTGCTCATCACCACACCTGGCTAATTGTTGTATTTTTAGTAGAGATGGGGTTTCACCATATTGGCCAGATTGGTCTCGAACTCCTGACTTCGTGATCCACCCATCTCGGTCTCCCAAAGTGCTGGGATTGCAGGTGTGAGCCACCACGTCTGCCCCTATGAGATACACACACACACACACACACACACACACACACACACATATATGTATGTATATACATATATATATTTAACGTCAGACCAAGACAAGTGCCATGATGATTGCTTTCTTCTTAAACCTTATCCAGTGTTTACTTCTACCAGTGATGTTGAATGAAGTCTGCTGTTTAGTCACAGAGCTGCCAAGTTTCGAAGTCTCACTGAACAACAGAGGATCAGGATAAAAGGCTACCATCAAGAATACATTATCTTAGATGAAAACACACTGGACTAAGCAAAGAAGTCCCAATGTGTACAGATATGAGTCTTTGGAATGGCGTTTGGAAATAAAGGTTTTTGAGACTTTTTAGAGGTAAACAGGAAGGGTTAACATGCAGTCTTGTCTGGAAATACAGAGCCTAATCATGTCATACATCTCTACCCAATGAATCGCTCATCTTTTTTCCCCTATCTTTTTCTAGAACAGATTCCATAATTGCTTCTAAGATACAAAGGAGATTTTCAGTCTGGCTTCATTATATTATTAAAATCTTTGAATTTAGCCTTGGTTCATATACTTGGCAAAAAATAATTTATTTCTCATGCATAGAGGGAGAAAAGGGCATAGAGAAGCTGGCTGCTCTCTAATCATCACTGGAAGCTTTCCCTACTTAGGTAAGCAAAGGAGGGAAAAAAATATCTTGTTTCACTGGCTCATATTGATTTCCTGGTCATGCCTGATACCTGCCTGTGGATAGACTTAATGGCTAGAGATAAATGAGGCTCAGCAGAAGCGAGGCTGAAAAAAATCGCCTGAAAATGCTTTGCTTGTGTGGGTCTAATATCCCCCTCCCAAAGAAAATGCAGTTTTTTGAGTTGAAACTTAACCATAACCCAGCCAGGATAGGCACTGGGGAGAACTTAAATTATAGTCACGGGCCTCCTGAATTGTGGATAAAAGGCTCAGGATCATGTGTGGTGAGGGGCAGAAACAAGATTCTGTAACTGCTATCACATGGACTGAACTGGAGGTTGAGGGGACACTCCACAGAGCTGCTTCGCCATTTTTTTGGTAAGCTCATTTTGTATCTATATAGGGCACCCTTTAATACTGGGATGCTGGGCTTGGTGCAGGTGATAAGCAGCAACTGTTTAGATTATATCCTGGTCATTATTCTTTACTCTCTCCCTAACGCCGGGGCTTAAGGCTAGGACTTTATCCCATAATAGATACTTGTGCTGCTCTATCACTGTTCAGTGTGCACTACTTTGCTTTTAGTTTTCTACAGTCTGGCTCCCAATGAGATTGCAAGCCCTTTGCATACAGGGACCAGGTATCATGCTCTCTGCATTTCCAGGGCCCTTATGTAGCATCACTTACATGAGAAACACTAGGTACAAACTGCTTAAGACAGCAGAAAAGGACAGGTGGAGTAGACAAGGATTCTCCCTGGAATGGGGAACGGCATGAGAGGAAAAACTTAGCTGAGGTTGCAGAAAGGAAGTACTGCCTGATACACAGAACATGGCATATGATTAACAGACAGTACGTATTATGGGGAGCTATTCAGAAAAGCACTTGTCATCAGGGAGCTCCAACAAGAATAATGGGTGGGTGTTCCTTAGACAGATAGAATACAGTGACAGAGACACTAGGATTAAGCCATCTTTGAGGACTCAAGAAGATAAAAGGCAGAGCAGCGCATCTTCTCATCAGGTAGCAGGTGCCTTGCCTCTGCTTTGGTGTCAAGGACAGAGTCCCAGTTCTTTTTTTTTTTAAGTAAATATTTACTTATTTATTGTTCTTTGTTTGTTTTTATAGAGATGAGGTCTTGTTACGTTGCACAGGCTAGTCTGAAATTCCTGGGTTCAAATGATCCTCTTTTTATTATTTATTTATTTATTTATTTATTTTAAAGATGGGGTTTCATCATGTTGGTCAGGCTGGTCTTGAACTCCCAACCTCTGGTGATCTGCCCGCTTTGGCCTCCAAAGTGCTTGGATTACAGGCGTGAGCCACGATGCCCAGCCTCTAGAGTCTCAGTTCTTGAAGACTGAAGGACAGATTGACAATAAGAAGGCAGGGTCCTCAGTTCAGAAAGCCTTGCACTAGAGAGTAGTTGTTGGGTGTGTGAGCTCTGGAATTAAACTCCCTGGCTCTGTGTCCCGTTACTAGCTCTGCTACCCTCGAACATTTGCTAAGCTTCCAAGTGCTTCAGTTTCTCCACTTGACATATGGGGGATGATAATAATATATGCCTCACTAGTCCATGGCAATTAAATGGTGTAATCTATGTGAACTAAATGGTACAGTAGAAGATATATATAAAAGCAGTAAATAAGTGTTGGGTGCTATTGTTTTTTTACAACAATTATGGCTACTTTTATAAGGTTGAACTATATGAAAACGCTGATATTTGGCTGCTTTCGATCGATAAAAATTGATAATTTCTTCCAGTAAACCTAATACTAGTGAGGTACTACCCAGAAAGATAATCATCAGGTATAAGGGTGATTATATATATATACATATATATGAAATATACTTTTTTTTTTTTTTTTTTGGTAGAGTCTTGCTTTTTCTCCCAGGCTGGAGTGCAGTGGTGTGATCTCGGTTCACTACAGCCTCTGTCTTCAGGGTCCAAGCGATTCTCCCACCTCAGCCTCCCAAGCAACTGGGATTACAGGCACCTGTCACCATGCCTGGCTAATTTTTGTATTTTTAATAGAGACGGGGTTTTGGCATGCTGGTCAGGCTGGTCTCAAACTCCTGACCTCAGGTAATCCACCCACCTTGGCCTCCTAATGATTGTATTTTTTTTCCCAATTACTCTATGATGCCACTTCAGTTCATCATTTCAGCATTACAAAACACTTATGATTAGATCCAGTGGGCAGAAGAGAGAGAGTGAAGCTCAGAGAGTTTATCAGGTCTGGTCCCTGCTCAGCTGAGAGTTTCTCCCTATACCAGACATTAGCCATTAGACAGAGAGAGCCAACACTGAAGAGTCTATGTTTGTGAATGCACCAAAATATGCTTAATTATGAACAGAAAGAAGGGGAAATATGTATTATGGAGTTTGCGGTAAATTCCTGTGTGAGTAGAGACTAATTTACTTTTTCTTTATTTTTATGAGTATTTCTTTTATTTTTATATTTGTTTATTTATTTAGTTCCAGGGTACATGTGCAGGATGTGCAGGTTTGCTACACAGGTAAGCATGTGCCATGGTGGTTTGCTGCACCTATCAGCCCATCACCTAGGTATTAAGTCCAACATGCATCGGCTCTTTTCCCTAATGCTCTCCCAGACCCCGCCATTCCCCAATAGGCCCCAGTAAGTGTTGTTCCCCTCCCTTTGTCCTTGTATTCTTATTGTTCAGCTCCCACTTATAAGTGAGAACTCACAGTGTTTGGTTTTCTGTTCCTGTATTAGTTTCTTGAGGATAATGCCTTCCAGTTTCAACCATGTCCCTGCAAAGGACATGATCTCATTCCATTTTACGGCTGCATAACATTCCGTGGTGTATATGTAACATGTTTTCTTTATCCAGTCTATCCCTGATGGGCATTTGGGTTTATTCCATGTCTTTGCTATTGTGAATAGTGCTGTAATGAACATATGCATGCATGTATCTTTATAACAGAATGATTTATATTCCTTTGGATATATAACCAGTAATGGGATTCCTGGGTGAAATGGTATTTCTGGTTCTAAATGTTTGAGGAATTGCTAAACTGTCTTCCACAATGGTTGAACTAGTTTACATTCCCACCAACAGTGTAAAAGTGTTCCTATTTCTCTGCCACCTCGCCATCATCTGTTATTTCTTGACTTTTTAATAATTGCCATTCTGACGGGTGTGAGATGCTAACTCGTTGGTTTTGATTTGCATTTCTCTAACGATCAGTGAGACTGAGCTATTTTTCATGTGTTCATTGGCCTTATGTATGTGTTTTTTTGAGAAGTGTCTATTCATATCCTTTGCCCACTTTTTAATGGGGTTGTTTTTTTCTTGTAAATGTGCTTAATTTCCTTGTAGCTTCTGGATATTAAACCTTTGTCAGATGGATAGATTGCAAAGATTTTTTCCCATTCTATAGGTTGTCTGTTCACTCTGATGATAGTTTTGTTTGCTGTGCAGAATCTCTTTAGCTTAATTAGATCCTATTTGTCACTTTTGCTTTTGTTGTATTTGCTTTTGGCAATTTCATCATAAAGTCTTTGCCCATGCCTGTGTCCTGAATGGTATTGCTTAGATTTTCTTCTAGGGTTTTTATAGTTTTGGGTTTTATATTTATGTCTTTAATCCACCTTGAGTTTATTTTTGTATCAAGTGTAAGGAAGGGATACAGTTTCATTTTCTGCATATGGCTAGCCAGTTCTCCCAGCACCATTTATTAAATAGAGAATCCTTTCCCCATTGCTTGTTTATGTTGGGTTTGTTGAAGATCATAGAAGCGTGGTTTTATTTTTGAGTTATCTATTCTGTTCCATTGGCCTATGTGCCTGTTTTTGTACCAGTACCGTGCTGTTTTAGTTACTGTGGACTTTTAGTATAGTTTGAAGCTGGGTAGCATGATGTCTCCAGCTTTGTTCTTTTTGCTTAGGATTGTCTTAATTATGCAAGCCCTTTTTTGGTTCCAGATGAATTTTAAAATAGTTTTTTCTAACTCTGTAAAGAATGTCAGTGGTAGTTTAATGGGAACAGCATTGAATCTATAAACTGCTTTGGGCATTGTGGCCATTTTCATGATATTGATTCTTTCTATCCATGAGTATGGAATGTTTTTCTATCTGCATATGAAAAATTATTTCCTTGTACAGTGGTTTGTAGTTCTCCTTGAAGAGGTCCTTCACCTCCCTTGTTAGCTGTATTCCTGGGTATTTTATTCTCTTTGTGGCAACTGTGAATGGGAGTTCATTCATGATTCGGATTTCTGCTTGTCTGTTGTTAGTGCATAGGAATGCCTGTGATTTCTGCGCATTGATTTTGTATCCTGAAACTTTGCTAAAGTTGCTTATCAGCTTAAGAAGCTTTTGAGCTGGGACAATGGGGTTTTCTAGATACAGGATCATGTCATCTGCAAACAAAGACAATTTGATTTCTCTTTTCCTATTTGAATATCCTTTATTTCTTTCTCTTGTCTGATTGCTCAGGCCAGAACTTCCAACACTATGTCAAATAAGAGTGGTGAGAGAGGGCAACCTTGTGCCAATTTCCAAGGGGGAATGAGGGAGGCTAATTTTCTAATAATAAGATAATACTGAAGATTTGCTTTGTCCCAGATATTTCCATGAATGCTTTACATGTATCAAGTCACAATCTCAGAAAAACCCTATGAAAGAATTCATATTATTATCCCCATTTTATAGATGAAGAGATTGAGGCACATGTCCTATAAAGACCGAAGCGGGGAAACACATTACCGTGAATGCTTTTGTTGCCACCTGAGCACAGGGATCTCAGATTGACCTTACCGTTTCTCTGCGTTTCACCTCCAGGAAATCTTTTACTTTGCAACAAGCCAATGGGCCACTTGACTGAGATATTCTGCTGAGAAGGGGCAGGGAGCAAGGAGTCTGGGGCTCACAGGCCATAATGGATAGAGGAAGAAAATAGAGAACTGGGATTGGGGGCAGAGTCCTTGCAGGCCTCGTGAGGCTGTGGCTGGGCCTGAGCTCATCTGCTGTAAGAGCTGGTCCTGAACTGTGTGGTTTGAGGCCTGGGCAGTGGAGGAGGCAGGAGGACTCACAAGTCAACCAGGCAGTTGAAAATCCCAAGGAGCAACAGTAAGGGCCAGAGGACAGAGGCCTGAGGTCTGGGTTCCAGCCCTGGCTTTGCCATTAACTAGCTGTATGATTCTGGGCAAATCAGTTCATCTTTTTAGGCCCAATTATGTTTTTGTTTTTGTTTTTTTAGATAAAATGCAAGTTTCTTTTTGTTATTGTGGTAATAGTTGTTTTTAATCTCCAAAGTGTTTTTGAACCCCATCGTTCTGTGGTTCTATGGCTTCACTGCCCTGCCAGGCACGTCTCAGAATGTTAGCAAGCTGGCCATTACTGCTTCCCTCCCTGCCCTCCATTCTTTTATAAAGCCCAACCAAAGATAACCATGCTGGTCCTGCGCTGGGCTAGAACATTCTCTCCTCATAACATTCCTAAGAGGTAGACATTATTTTGATTTTATGGATAAGGACTCATCCAAGTAAACACACCAGCAATCCACATTGGGAATTCTAATTGAAGCTTGCCTCTCAAATCTAGGTTGTTCATCAATATGTGACATGGCTTCTCTACTTTGTGTAGGTTTCTACTGGCCGATGGGCAAATACTGCTCTTCTCTAGGGCTAGTAGGGTGGTGGGAAAGAAGGTGTCTGAAGTGGAAGGAAGGCACTGGGCTTGGGCTCATGCACCATGGAGGCCCTTGGAAGGGGTGTGAATGGCATTGGCCTTGCGGCTCCACTCTTTTCCAACTACTGCTCCAAGTAGGGCAACAAATGCAGGTTTCCCTGCTAAGAACTTGCAGAGAATCCCAATAGGTCACACTGCTTTTGACGCATAGAGTTTTCATGTGCCAGCAGCTGCCATAACACAAACATGGTCCCTTACTAACTCTGTTCTCCTAGGTTGCTTTTCCTGCCACGTGGCCTCCCTGCCCACGTTCCTTGGGAGGTTGTCGGAAAGCTGAGATGGGGGTGGCTGCAGTTGCTGCCTCTGGCTGACGTTCAGCTAGAGCAGGCACGGGTGTTCAAGCTTAGAAGAATCACCACTACAATGATTTGAGTTTGTGATGGGAAAGCAGAGGGCAGTCCCTTTTAACAGCCTTCCTTTTACATCCCAGACATCCACCCCTCGAAATCTTTCAATCATTCATTCATGTGTTCATTCAGAAAATAGTTAACATGTTCCTTTTCTGTGTCAGGCATTGTTCTAGGCATTAGAGATCCAGTGGCGAACAAAAGAGTTATGTTCCGTGCTCCCGGAAAATTAATGTTTTAATTGAAGGGTCGGGGTGGGGGGGATTTGAAGTTAAGCAATCAGACAAATAAATACATACTATAATGTGAGATAGTGCTGAGCGTCTCAAAGAAAATAATGATATGGAGCCAGAAAGTGACAGGAATGCTATTTTGAGCCGGGTGTCAGGCGAGGTCTCCCTGAGGAAATGAAAGACACTTGCATGTAGTCAAGGAGCAAGCTATGGAAATCTCTGGGGGAGAGTGGCCCTGGAGAGGGAGGGGAAAGTGCTGGGTTCTGAGACAAAAATGGGCATGGCATGTCTGAGGAGCAGTAGGAAGCCAGTGTACCTGGAGTACAAGGAGCAAGGCAGACGTAACATGGAGTTGCAGAGGCAACACAGACGATGTAGGGACTTGGGATTTTCTTTTTCTGAGACGGGGTCTCACTGTCACCCAGGCTGAGTGCAGTGGCATGATTGTGGCTCACTGTAGCCTTTTTCCCCAGACTCAAGCAAACCTCCCACTTCCGTCTCCCAAATAGCTGGGATCACAGCTGCACACCACTATTCCTGGCTAACTTTGTACTTTTTCTAGAGACTGGATCTCGCTGTGCTTACTAGGCTGGTCTTGAACTCCTGGATTCAAGGGATCTTCCTGCCTCAGCCTCCTAAAGTGCTGGGATTATAGGCATGAGCCACCATGCCTGGCTGGGATTTTATTTTAAATCTGATGTGAAACCGTTGGAACGTTTTGAAAAGGGAAGTGACATAATAAGATTTATGTTTAAAATGATCTCCATGGCCATACAGACTGTAAGGCACTCAGGGAAGGAGCAGGGAGACCCAGGCCAAAAGTTAGGGTGGCTCAGGCTCGTGATGGTTCCAGGTGGACAGAAGTAGCAGGATTCTGGATTTTTACAAAGATAGAACCATAACATTTGCTGATAGATTGGATGTAGAATGTGTGAGAAAGAGAGCAGTTAAGGATGATCCCCAGGTTTTTGGTTCTAAGGGTTGAAAACTGTAACAGGCTGAATAATAGCTACTCAAAGAGATCCTGTCCTAACAGGAACTTGTGACATTTGGAAAAAGAGTTAATTGGGTTAATTTTACCTTACATGGTAACAAATGTCATTAAATATTTTGGGATTATTCTGGATTATCCAGATGGAACCAGAATGTCATTAAGTGTCTCCATATGAGAGAGGCAAAAGGGAGATGAGCCACACACCTGGAGGAGGAGGCCACGTAAAGGTGAAGGCAGGGTTTGGAGCTGTGCAATCACAGCCGAGGAGTGCCACGCCAGCAGCCACTGAAACCTGGAAGAGGCAAGGATCCGCTTCTCCCTTTGAGCCCCTAGGTGTCCAAACTTTTGGCTTCCCTGGGCCCCATTGGAAGAAGAATTGTCTTGGGCCACCCATAAAATACACTAACATTAATGATAGTTGATGTTCTTTAAAAAAAATCACAGAAAAATCTTGTTATGTTTTAAGAAAGTTTACAGATTCGTGTTGGGCTGCATTCAAAGCCGTTCTGCACTGCACGTGGCCCAAGGACCGAAGTTTGGATGAGCTTGTCCTAGAATGAGGGCAGTCATGTCAGCACCTGGATTTCAACCCAGTGCAATGGGTTTTGGACTTCTGGTTCCTAGAACTATGAGATAATAAATTTCTGTTTTAAGCCACCAAATTTGTCACAGCTGCCATAGTGAAAGAATGCAACACAGGAAGAGATTCAGCAAGGACGCCTGCAGCGAGACAAGGACCATCAGTATATTAGGCCACTCATAAATGAAGTGCGACATTGAGAAGTCGGCAAGAATTGCAAAAGTCACAGGAAAAAACAGGAAATTCTGTTGGAGGAGAGAGAAGGGCTGGTAGAAAGAGTGGAAAGACGGGGAGGGCCTGGGGTGAGCTGCTGTCTCTGGGCTGTGGCACCTTGACCAGATAAGCATCTTACCTTAGTGCTGAGACGCGCCTACGATTCAGCCCAAATTGGATTTTTGATTCATTGATTGAGCTTTGTTGAAACTGTGCTTTTCTTCTTTCAAGTCTAAATTCAAGTCTTGAAATGATTCCTTGTTTTAAATTAGATGGTTTTCCAGTGCTGCTTTTTTTCTACTCAAAGTTGACTTTCATTGGGTAGCAATAACCAATTATTCGTGTAATTTGTTTGCATTTGGATTTGGCCTGATTCAACAGGGCAAGCAGACCAGTTTCTCTGTCTGAATCCCCACCTGCCAATCCACCAACACCATCCTTTCTTGGAGTTCCTGTAGCCTGGAGTTTAAGGCCTTTTTACGTATTTGAGGGTACAATTTTAACAAAAAGTAAATTTTTTTTTTTTGCTTTTTAAAAAAATTATTTACTTATCTATTTATTTTGAGAAAAGGTCTTGCCATGTTGCTTAGTCTGGTCTCAAACTCCTGGGCTCAAGCAATCCTCCTGCCTTGGCCTCCCAAAGTGCTGGGATAACAGTCATGGGCCACCGTGCCTGGCCAATAATTTCTTAAAATTACTGCTGTTCAGTTACTTTTTTTTTTTTCAGTTCATATCCACTTATCCTGTTCAAACAACAGTAGGCTCTCTGATTTTAAAATAACTATTGTGTTGAATTTCCTAAGTAATCACGAGAATACTTGAAGTTCATTCAGGGTGAGTCTGGGTTCAAAATCAGTACTTCCTCCATTCTCTAGAGCCATCTATACAGGCAGAGAGCTGACTCTATCTTGGCCAGGACATGGCCCTAAATTTGCTGCCAAACTCCCTTCCCTTTGAATTTGCTTTTCTTAGACATCTGTTCCTTTCCCTGCTACCCTTGAGCTGTTTGCCTGTGGTGTGTGTTGACTGTATCCTTCCATGTCCTCCACATGCCCACTTCTCCCACCCCAGTTGACCAAGATCACTCCAATCCCTTCTAAGTGACTGACTTTTCAGTGTATAAAATTTTAGGGGCAAGGCTGGGGTGGTGGATGGGGCACTAGGCTAGGAGTCAGGACTCTATCACACGGTGGCCTGCGTCAGATGCTGGCTCTACCACTTACTTCTGAGTGGCCTCAAACAAATTTTGTAACCTCTCTGTTTAAAATCAGCTGTTTTCCAATTGACCTTAGCTCTGGTCTTTGCTAACATTAAGTGAGTGTTGTCACCACTCTGAGTTTTAATTCCTTCACATAGAAAACAAAGAGATTAGATAGACCAGACAATCACCACATCCCCTTCCAAATCCAGGATTCTATAGTTCTAGTAGGAAGCAAGGAAACAAAACGTTTCGGTTTATTGTTTGGTGCAAATGAATCATCTTCTTTGAGGTCTATGTTAATCAACTTTCCCAAAAGCTAGAATTCATCACTCCCATTGGGCCTTGTGAAAATGGGAAAACATCTGAATAGCGGACTATTTCTGGGGCTTTGGTATCAGACTGACATAGCTTTGTCCTTGACCACATGCATATTATGGACATGTAGACAAGGTACTTAGCACTCTAAACGTCAGTTTCACAGTTTGTAAACTGGGGTTAGTGATTGAACACCCCTCATAGAGTTACTGTAATGACTAAGTGAGATAATTTATATATAGACAAAATGGCTTGACTCTAAGAAAACTCTATAGGCAACAAGGCTGTTGCTTTCTTTTTAGTTGCTTGTTTGTTGAAAGAATTTATACATGGTGAAAAGTCCAAATTGTATACGGCTCAACAGAGCTTTACATCAGTGTATACTTATGTAACAATTCCTAGGTCAAGATATAGAATATTTCTAGCACAACAGAAGGTTCACTTTTACTACCGTTCAGTCAATATCCAACTGCCACCAAAGTAAGCAACATTCTGACCTTTACCACCATAGATCAGTTTTTCCTGGTCTCCAACTTCACATATCTATCTATGTATCTATATTTATATTTATTTATTTCTGAGACAGAGTCTCACTCAATCACCCAGCCTGGAGTGCAGTGGTGCAATCATGGCTTACCGAAACCATCACCTGCCGAGTTTAAGTGATTCTCATGCCTCAGCCTCCTCAGTAGCTGGGACCAAAGGAATGAGCCACCACACCTGGCTAATTTTTGTATTTTTAGTAGAGACAGGCTTTTACCATGTTGGCCAGGCTGGTCTTGAACTCCTGACCTCAAGCGATCCATCCACCTCAGCCTCCTAAAGTGCTGGAATTACAGGCGTGAGCCACCACGCCTGGTCACTTCACATAAATATAATCATATATTGTGTCATCTTTAGAGTCTGACTTCTCTTAACATTATATTTTTAGTGAGATTCATTCATGTTGCCGCAAGTAGCAATAACATTTTGGTCTTCATTGCTATCTAACATTCCACTTACTGCATGTATTGGGTATATATCACCATTTATTTATATACTGTTCTATTTATGGACATTTGAGTTGCTTCCATTTTTTGTTGCTTTCTGTGAACTGCTTATGCAGGTCTTTGGTGTATGTAAGCACTCCTTTCTGTTGATATATACTCAGAAGTGAAATTGCTAGGTCATAGAGTATAAAGTTAGTAGATCCTACCAAGCAGTTCTTGGTAGTACAAGCAGTGCAAGTGGTTGTAACAGTTTACATTCCTCCCAGCAGCGTGCAAGATTTCTAGTTGCTCAGCGGCTTCACCATCACTGGGTTTTCTGAGTTCTTTTCATGTTAGTCATTCTAATGGCAACATAGTAGTATCTCATTGAGCTTTCAATTTGCATGTTCCTGATGACTAATAATGTTGATCACGTTTTCTTGTGTTTTTTTGTCTATTTAGATATCCTCACTTGTGAAGTGTCTATTCAGGTCCCTTGCACCTCAAAAATGTTAGTTATTATTTTGCATCATACTAATTGTACTTTTATCCATAGAACTATCTATTTTCCC
The DNA here is from genome assembly GCF_048565385.1 of Saimiri boliviensis. Taxonomy (NCBI): domain Eukaryota; kingdom Metazoa; phylum Chordata; class Mammalia; order Primates; family Cebidae; genus Saimiri; species Saimiri boliviensis. The sequence continues at coordinate 59,286,135 of NC_133454.1, forward strand.
AATAGATTGCAATCTCTTTGATATGCAGGGTCTGTGTGTCACTTACTTATGAATTCTTAGTGCCTAACATAAAACTCATGTTGTACATTTGCTGAATAAATTAGCAAACGTCTAGGACTCAGCAGATCATGGCAAAATATCGCCATCTGGTGTCTGCAGGGAATGAGATGTGGAGGATGCAAAGCCAGCTGGCTGGATAGTTCATTAAGCTTTCCATGTGAGCATTCTCTTACGTATGATTTAAAAAATATGTAATATTGGCCTGTCATGGTGGTTCATGCCTGTAATCCCAGCACTTTGGGAGGCTGAGGCGGGTGGATCACAAGATCAGGAGTTTGAGACCAGCCTGACCAACATGGTGAAACCTCGTTGTTTAGTGAAACCTCTACTAAAAATACAAAAAAAAATAATAATAATAATAAAAATAAAAAAATTAGCTGGGCATGGTGGCACACACCTGTAATCCCAGCTACTCAGGAGGCTGAGGAAGGAGAATTGCCTGAACCTGGGAGGCGGAGGTTGCAGTGAGCCAAGATTGTGCCACTGCACTCCAGCCTGGGCAGCAGAGTGAGATTTCATCTCAAAAAAAAAAAAAAAAAAAATATATATATATATATATATATATATATATATATATGGCAATGACCTCTGCATATTTGGTTTTAAAAAATATTTTCTGTATGTACTTTCATTTTTTAAAACTCCACTTAAAGTGCAGACTTGTGGAACAGAAAAAGTTCCACAATTACTAAATTTTTAAGTAATTGTTTACATTTTCAAGAGTTGCCTGCTGTACTAATAGATAAAACAATTAAGCAGTACTTAATATATTCTAGCGCTGAAGTTTATTCAAGAGAGGTGAGGTGCTCATAGGCTAGTAAGGAAGAAACAAAAAAATCAGCCTGGAGCATTATAATAAATGCCTTAAAATAGGTATTTGTTCGTTTATTCATTCAGTCACTCACTCATTCATCATTCAAATATATTATTGAGCATTTTTTCTGTATCAGGCACTGTTACAGGTACTACAAACCCAAAACGTGTGTTCTAAAGAGTGACTGCCCTAAGAAAACCTACAGTATATACACTATATATTTTATATATTTATATACGTGCAACTTTATATAAAACCTATAGTACACATATAATATATATATGTTTATGTATATATATATATATACACACACACACACACAATTTTTCAAGGATTTTGAACTTAGGTATGTTTTCCTTTGAGTATAAATTATTGTAGACAGTGGGCCATGTGAGACCCCAGGTTCTATTAGGGCTACACATAGAACAAAATGGCCCTAGTTAAAATTACTTTTCCATAAAGTGTACTGAGATGGGAGGAGGTGGTGAACTTCACTGCTTTTCTCATTCTTTCTTCCCTCTGCTCACTGCTCCTCAATCCACTACCAAGACAAATTGTAACAATGGATTGATCAGGTTCATTCGTTTGTTTTTGAGACAGGGTCTTGCTCTGTCACTATGGCTGGAATGCAGAGGCATTATCACAATTCACTGCAGCCTCAACCCCAGGCTCAAGCAATCCTGCCTCAGCCTCCTCGGTAGCTAGGACTACAGGCATGTGCCACCATGCCCAGCTAATTAAAACATTTTTTTTTCTTTTTGTAGATATGGTGTCCTACCATGTTGCCTAAACTGGTCTGGAACTCCTGAGCTCAAGCAATCCTCCCACCTCAGCCTTTCAAAGTGCTGAGGTTATAGGTGCGAGCCACCACACCTGGCTTGATCATGTTCAGAATCATTGTAGTGACCATGGGTAAAGTCTCTGTCCAGGCTACAGGTTAGAGCTCACATGGGTGTGACCTCCCAGGCACTGCCACACTGTTAGAGAACATAGGCTGGGGCGGCAATGCGCTTCTGACAACAGTAGTAGGTGTCTTAGGCTGGCAATATTTTAAGCACTGGGACATGTGATGCCATACCTTTCCTCTCATATCTTTTTTTTTTTTTTTTTAAGACAGGGTCTGTCTTTATCGCCCACGCTGGGGTGCAGTGACACTATCACGGCTCACTGTGACCTCAACCTCCCAGGCTCAAGCAATCCTCCCCACTCAGCCTCCTCAGTAGTTGGAGCCACAGGTGTGTGCCACCCCAACCAGCTAATTTTCAAAATTATTTTGTAGAGATGGGGGTCCCACTATGTTGTCCAGGCTGGTCTGGAACTCCTAGGCTCAAATGTTCCTCCTGCCTTGGCCTCCTAAAGTGCTGGGATTACATGGGTGAGCCACTGCATCCGGCCTCCTCTGGTGCTTCTTGTGAGCAGATGTATTCTGGAATGTTTTCATATCCGGTCACAAAAAGTGTCTATGACCTCATCACTCAACTTTTACACATTCTCCTAGACTACTTCTGACATTACAGTGCAGCAAACATTTATTTATTTCCTAATATAAACGAAAAATTATGCTAGGTATTGGCAAACAAAAATGAAAGACAGTGTTTGCCTTCCAAGAGAAAAGGTGAGTGATGATTACCATATGTAAAGGGCTATGATAGAAGTTTATGCAGGGAAGATGAGAGCATGCTTCTTGGATGAAGTTTTAAAAATAAAAAGGAATTATCCGCAAGGGTAGGTAAGAGTGGTGGATGGATGGCAGGAGCTGCATAAGCAAAGGGCGTGGGTGCAGAGTTGTTTGCAGTCCATCTTCAACATGCTGGGGAGCCATTTTCACCTGATAAGTTACAGATGCAAATAAATATTTAAAACATTTCTTGGCAACCATATGAAGGATGAATTATGGCATGATACTATCGGAAGCAATAAATCTGTTAGAATGACATGGATTATTACCATGTCACATGATGAAGCCCCAGTCAATGCAGTGACAGTCGGGGAGGAGACAAGAGGGGGGCACAGATGTGGTTCGTTAAGGATGATTTAGAATTAGTATCACTACAGCGCAGTGGGTTGCTCAGATTCCGGCGCTGTGAATCAACAAGTTGGATGTCCATTCAGAAACCCAATTACAAAGACGGTAATTATAAAGACCACAGATGGATAAATCTATAATGAAGGGAAGAAATCAGCCTAAAAAGGCTGAGAATACCCAAAGTCAGAACGTCTCTCCCTCTACAGGGGATCACAGTTCCTCATCAGCAACGGAACAAGGCCTTATGGAGAACGATTGTGTTCCATTAACAGAAGCAGGCTTTAAAAGGTGGATGATAAGAAACTTCCGTTAATTAAAAGAACTTGTTCTAACTCAATGCAAAGAAACTAAGAACTTTGAAAAAAGGTTTGACGAAATGTTAACAAGCATACACAATTTAGAGAGGAATATAAGTGAATTGATGGAGCTGAAAAACACAACACGGGAAATTTGCGAAGCATGCACAAGTTTTAACAGCCGAATTGATCAAGCAGAAGAAAGGATATCAGAGGTTGAAGACAAACTTAATGAAATAAAATGAGAAGACAAGATTAGAGAAAAAAGGATAAAAAGGAATAAGCAAAGTCTACAAGAAATAAGGGACTAAGCGAAAAGACCTATTCTAAGTTGGATAGGTGTACCTGAATGTGATGAAGAGAATGAATCCAAGCTCGAAAATCCGCTTCAGGATATGATTCAGGAAAATTTTCCCAACCTAGCAAGGCAGGACAATATTCAACTCCAGGTAATACAGAGAACACCACAAAGATATTCCTCAAGAAGACCAACCTCAAGGCACATAATCGTCAGATTCACCAGGGTTGAAATGAAGGAGAAAATACTAAGGGCAGCCAGAGATAAAGGTCAGGTTACCCACAAAGGGAAGCCTATCAGACTTACAGCAGATCTCTCAGCAGAAACCCTATAAGCCAGAAGAGAGTGGAGGCCAATGTTCAACATCCTTAAAGAAAAGAACTTTCAACCCAGAATTTCACATCCAGCCAAACTAAGCTTCATAAGTGAAGAAAAAATAAAATCTTTTATGAACAAGCAAGCACTCAGAGATTTCATCACCACCAGGCCTGCTTTACAAGAGCTTCTGAAAGAACCACTACACATAGAAAGGAACAACCAGTATCAGCCTTTCTAAAAAATACCAAAAAGTAAAGAGCATCAACATAATGAAGAATTTACATCAACTAATGGGCAAAACAGCCAGCTAACATTAAATGGCAACATTAAACTCACATACATTATTATTAATTCTAAATTTAAATCGACTAAATCCCCCAATCCAAAGACACAGACAGGCAAATTGGATAAAAAGCCAAAACCCATCGGTATGCTGCATCCAGACCCATCTCACACGCAAGGATACATGAAGACTCCAAAGGGATGGAGAAAGATTTACCAACCAAATGGAGAGCAAAAATAAATAGGTAAACAAAAATCAGGAGTTGCAATTTTTGCCTCTGATAAAATAGTCTTTAAAGCAACAAAGATCAAAAGAAGCAAAGAAGGACATTACATAATGATAAAAGGATCAATGCAACAAGAAGAGCTAAAGATCCGAAATAATATACGCACCCAATACACGAATACCCCGATATATAAGACTTATAAAGAGACTTAGACTCCCACACAATAATAGTGGGAGACTTCAACATTAATATTTGACAGATCAATGAGACAGAAAATTAACAACGATATCCAGGACTTGAACTCAGATCTGGAACAAGTAAACTTAATTAACATTTATAGAACTCTCCGCTTTAAATACACAAAATATTCACTCTTATCAGTACCACATCATACCTACTTACAGTTTTAAATGAAATACTGGTGGGCTGCTTGCTTGTTATTTTCTTCCCTCATTTTTTTCATGTCTCCATTATTAAGCACAATTATAGGCATACCCATTTTTAGACTGCATTCTAGCTCAGGCAATAAAGCAACACCCCCATTCTCTCTCCCTTTTCCTCTCTCTTCCTCTCCTTTATTCTCTGTTTTATTTTATTATTATTTTTCTTTCTTTCTTTTTTTTTAATAAATAAATAAGAATTAGTATCTCTAATAGGAAGAGCAAGGAAAAGAGGAAAAGCTGGGACAAATCATAGGTTTCTGATTTCGGTCAATGGTGGCCAGTCACTTTCAGGAAGAAGAAAAGATTCTGGGGTACTGGCTTTAGCAAGGGCAATAATCCCTTCCCTCTGCCCACTCCAACTTATATTTACTTCTAGAAAGGATGAATGTGATTTTGGTGTAATAAGAAGACAGGTTGGGCAGGCGTAGTGGCTCATGCCTGAAATCCTAGCACTTTGGGAGGCTGAGGCAGGCAGATCACTTGAGCCCATGAATTAGAGACAAGCCTGGGCAACATGGTGAAACCCTGTTTCTACAAATAATACAAAAAATCAGGCATGTGGTGGCACATGCCTGTAGTCCCACCTACTCAGGAGGCTAAGGTGGGAGGATCACTTGAACCCAGGAGGTGGAGGTTGCAGTGATCTGTGACCATAACACTGCACTCCAGCCCAGATGGCAGAATGAGACCGCATCTTGAATAAAACAACAACAAAAGGTCAAAAAAATTGAGCATGGTGCTGTGTCTTTGAGCACCTTAGGCATTCTGATCGATTTTACTTACTTGTTTAGATTGCTCATGTCAGAGTGCCACCGGTTGTATAAATTGCCTCACAGCTTAGTTGCCTATGAGGAGTTTCGGTCCAAAAACCTCACTGGTTAGTAGTAAAAAGTTTTCAAAAATTTGTAATTCCAGACATTTCCCTATTTCCACCGTTTTGCAGACCTAGAGTCTCTGTGGAGTGAGTGAGCTTCCAGCACTGGGATCGACCTCTAGTGGTAAGTCTTTAAATTGCAAGTCCTGACCTTAGGGATTTGGCTTAATTTGCTAGAACCAGGGCAGCTGAGTTCAGGTTTGGTTACAATTAATAAAAAATGTTGACTTCCAAGAGATCTATTAATATCTCAGCTTTACTTATGAGAGGACTTAGCGATATGAAGTAGCTCACATGCCTAAGGTCATACAGCTAGCAAATGATGGAGGCAGGATTCAAATCCTGGTCCACAGGTTTATTTATCCAGAGCCTGTTCTCTTAACCACTACCCTTGAACCATCTGTTGTTATTTGATCCATCTCTTTAGGGAAAGTTGACCATCCCTTTTCTTCTTTATTTCTTCTTCCTTTTCTTTCTTTCTTTTTCTTTCTTTCTCTTTCTCTCTCTCTCTCTCCCCCTCCCTCCCATCCCTTCCTTTTTTTCCTTCCTTCCTTCCTTCCTTCCTTCCTTCCTTCCTTCCTCCCCGTTTTTTTTTGACAGGATCTCACTCTGCCACTGAGGCTAAAGTGCAGTGGCATGATCTTGGCTCACCACAACCTCCTCCTGGGTTCAAGCAATCCTTGAACCTCAGCCTGCTCAGTAGCTTGGACTACAGGCATGTGCCACCATACCTGGCTAATTTTGTGTCTTTGGTAGAGATGAGGTTTTCCCATCTTGGCTAGGCTGGTCCCGAACTCCTGAGCTCAAGCAATCTGCCTGTCAGCCTCCCAAAGTGCAGGAATAACAGATGTGGTATGCTGTGCCTGGCTTTGACCATCCCTTTTCTATCCTATCTAATATATCTACTGTAGCACATCTCATATATTAGAGACCAGTCTTTCCCACTAGTTCATGAATTCCCTGGAAGTAAGTATGAAATGAATGTTTAATGAATGGGCAGATATTATAATCCTAATCTGCAGGCTCTTATAGCTAGCTATTTACACAACATCTCCACTAGAACATCAAATAGATATCTCAAACATCCCACGTACAAACTATACTCCTGATGATGCTGAAGAGACGTATTCCATTTATCTTTCCGTCTTAATCAATGGCATCCACCTTTTTCCATTTACTTGGCCCTAACTGTAGAATTCTCTTTAACTCATCTTTCACCCCCCAAATCTCACATTTACTAGCAAATCTTGTTAATTCTACTTTAATTATATGATTTGAACTCTACCTCTTCTCATCATTTCCACTGTTCTGACCCTCATCCAGACTGTGCTTGCCTTTCACTTGGATTACTGCATTAGCCTGCCAAGTGGTGTCTAAGTGGTCTCTTCTTGAACTGCCAAGAATTCCTCTTTGTCTTCCCACCCACACTCTATTCTCAGCTATCAGAATATTTATAGTTGTTGTGAGTTGGGATGTGAGTTCCTTCAACCATACCTTCTAGTGGTTCTCTGTCTTATTCAGAATCAAAGACACAATCATTCCAATGGCTTCTAAAAGCCCATGTGATCTGGCTCCTCATTGCCCCTCTAAGAGCATCTCCTATGCCTCTCCCCTCTCTCCTTGGATTCTAGGCTCACCAAACACACTTCTGTCTCAGGGACTTTATACTAACTATTCACTCTCTGGAATCCTCTTCCATGAATATCTTCATAAATTGCTCCCCCAACTTTTTCACGTCTTTGTTTAAATGTTACATTCCCAGTGAAGCCTTCCTGGATTATCCCCTCACCCATCCGTGGAACTACCTTTCCACTTTCCTTAATTAATTTTTCTTCTTGGCAGTTTTTTTTTCCTTTTAATATGTGATATAATTTAAGTAATGCTTTATTTTGTTGACTGTCTTTCCTCACCATACAACAAGCTCTAAGAGTGCAGGGATATTTGTCTCTTTTGTTTACTGCTACTTCCCTAACAACTCCAACAGTAGGCATTTATTACATATTTTCTGAATGCATGAAAGAAAGATGAAGAAACTCATCCTGAAGTATAGGAACTGTCTGTTCTCAGTGATTGCATTAGGTGTGCTGTATACATTTCCCCTCTCTTAACAGCCTATGATTCCCTGACTCTAGCACCTTCTAGTTGATATGCACTCTATTAAACTACAGGCAGATTTTTGTTTAAAAAATTTATCACAGTAAGTATTTATACAGAGCAATAAGTATTTGTAACTTTTTGTTGGTCAGTTTAGCAACAAAGCTTTCTACACTTAGCAATTACATGCATTCACTTTCCCTGTTCACGTAACAGTCTTCTCATAATGAGAAGTAGTATTTTTATTTAGATTGAACTTTCGCTCTATTCTTTATGGTTGTTCTGATCGCAAAAAGAGTGATTACTCTTCCACCGTGTCCTCTCAAAAAATCAAAAAGTTGACTAGTTGAAACTCCCAACCCACTCTTCAAAAACAAGAAACAAAAACAAAAACCCACCAGGAGATAAACATGAATATCTAAGGGGCTGTGAGGGTGTTTTCAGTTCACTGTATTAATCAGCTTAACACAACCCAGCCTAACAAAATAAATTAGAGCTTAAGTCAAAGCCACAAGGGGTTAAAGTGGTCGTAGGAGGTTTGAGCAGGGCCATTGAGCCAGAGGTTGTGTCTGGTCTGTCTCAAGCTTGCTGCACAGTTAAACCCAACCATTCCACCTTCTCTAATTATGCTTTAGTTGAACCCTCAAATCCTCTCAGAAGTCCTCCCTAGTTATTGTTAACCAACCCCTTTCTGAATTCCTAAGTCCAACTCTTTTCTTCTCTTTCTGAGCCCATTTCTTTATTTCACATCCCTCATTTCCAGATGGTGAACACAGCATTTACCACCAGAGGAAAGAGAAACCACCAGTCACAGATTGCTTTAATTTCCTTTCCTTCTCCCTTCTATGAGCTGAACACATTTTGTGTTCACCTGAATGAACATCTTTTTCTTTTGTCTCAGAATGAAATATTTTTCAATGCTAATCCCTTCACCTGTACTTTTGATTTTATCCTCTTAAAGGTTTCCTTCCTCAATTATCTCCTCTGGCTTTTTTAATGTTTCAGTCTCCCCTTATGCCTTTTCCTTATATGATGTGACAATATGTACACGTCCTAGCACAGTGTCTGGAAAAGAGCAGGTGCTCAATACATTAGTTTGACTCCCCTAAAGCTTCAAGTGCCTCTTAGCCTGAGGAAAACCCTCCATTCTCAACACGACACCTCCCCACACCGCCACTCTTTTTTCTTCCCAAGCTGCTCCTTTCTTTTTTGAGACAGTCTCGCTCTGTCACCCAGACTGGAGTGCAATGGCATGATCTCAGCTCACTGCAACCTCTGCCTATCGGGTTCAAGTGATTCTCCTGCCTCAGCCTCCCCAGTAAGTGGGATTACAGGTGCCTGCCACCATGTCCAGCTAATTTTTGTATTTTTATAGAGACAAGGTTACACCATCCTGGCCAGGCTGGTCTCGAACTCCTGACTTCAGGTAATTCACCCACCTTGGCCTTCCAATATGCTGGAATTACAGCTGTGAGCCACCACGCCTGGCCCTTCCCATGCTTCTTACAAAAGCATTTTTTATTCCCAATTTCTCTACTGTTACTCGCTCATCTTTGTCTCACATTATATAATTGATTGAATTATTATTATTATTATTAATTTAATTATTTATTTATTTTGAGACGGAGTTTCGCTCTTGTTACCCAGGCTGGAGTGCAATGGCGCGATCTCGGCTCACCGCAACCTCCGCCTCCTGGGTTCCGGCAATTCTCCTGCCCCAGCCTCCTGAGTAGCTGGGATTACAGGCACGCGCCACCATGCCCAGCTAATTTTTTTTTTTTTTTTTTTTTTTGTATTTTTAGTAGAGACGGGGTTTCACCATGTTGACCAGGATGGTCTCGATCTCTCAACCTCGTGATCCACCCGCCTCGGCCTCCCAAAGTGCTGGGATTACAGGCTTGAGCCACCGCGCCCAGCAGCAATTTTCAATCTGTTCACCTTCCTTCTTTAAAATGTTCCCTTCCACACCCATTCACTGAACTGTCGCCTGTACTGGAGATTGCTCCCAAATCTGTATCTCCTTTCCAGATTTTTTTCTCACGACAAAGCTACTTCTACTTACTGGAGATTATGGCATTGCTGTACACTCTGTATAACCAAAACTGAGCTCAATGTTTTTCTCATGTGCATTTTTCCTTTTCCTGTGTTTCCGAATTGAATAATAATGTCGCTTTCACCCAGATCCCCACAGCCCTCCGTGCATGTTGTGTTTTATTCATCTTTCCTTCCTCCTCTTCATCTCCCAGCTTCCGGTCCATTCAAGCCCATTATAGCGCCCAATACACAGAAGATGCTCAAAAGCTATATGTTGAATGAGTGCATTCCTTTCAGAGGAATACATCTATAAGCAATCAAGGGTGCTCTTGATTTTTCTATGAAGTTACATAGGGCATTGTAATCACCCAGTTGATCATTGCTAGGAAAGGGTTTGATCCTATTCTCTACTATCAGCTTGCAGGAGAAAGGAGAAACAAACATGCTTTATGTTTCTTATATAGATATGAGGACTAATCTTAGAAGACTTTTATACAATGAACATTTTCTGAGTCAATGTGAATGTAAAGTACTGAAAGAATGAACCGTGATTGGGGACTGGTAGAGTGAATTTTTGGCTCCCATTCTTTAACCCTCCTAATACTCAAACCCTTTGCCATATCATTCTTCAGTCCCTCCTACTAAAAGTATGGTGAAAATTCTCACTCTTTGACTCTGGGCTCTGCCATGTGATGTGCTTTCACTAATGGATGTTAGCCAGGCTGGAGGCATGAGGCTTGATAGGCACTTCGTGGTTGGGCTTGCTTTCTTGTACCTTTCAATCACCATGAGAGTCACATACCTGGCTCACCTCACTGAGCCTAGGAGGAAAATGGACGATGTGTATTGCACAGCTACCCCAGCTGACTCACAGACTACCAGGGAGAAGCAAAGCCACCCAGTCCAACCCAGCCGAGATCAGTTTCTGAAACGCTAGCCAATCTGCAAAATGCATATGCCCAATAAATGCCTATCATTGTAAACCACCAAAATTTTGTGTTACTGTGTAGCAGGACTTGAAGGACACAAATACCAACACGTTTCTTTTGCTCCCTTTCTTCTTCCTACTCTTGGCATTTTGCATCTCTTCTCCTCAGTTCTCTTCTGAGCAGTCTGCTATTGTGAAAATAATTGGCTTTAGGGTCAGAAACTTGTGACTTTGAACTCATTCCGTGAATGATTAGGAGGCTTGAATAAGTTACTTTTCTCCTTTGAGCCACTGTTTCTTAACCTGTGAAGTAAGAAAAATACACCTGTGATGACTCAATAAGTTACTTTAAGCAATCAGCACGCAATAATCAGGCTGCGCTCCAAAACTGAGCGTAACTGAGTGCTTCTTGTTCGTTCTGCACTCTCCCCACACAAAATTCCATTCCCTTCCCCCAGGTTTGTTCTTCCCAGGCTCAGGCAGTTTTACCACAGTGCATTCTCTCTGCCTCCAGCACTGTGGTAAAGATGGTGTTTCTTACTCCTTTCATGGCTCTTGGCTACATCCATTCTCCAGGGACAATTCATTTTAAGGAATGCTTTATATGTCCGGCCTTCTTATGTGTATTCTTTGAGGTATGTCTCGTATGTGTGTGTGTCTACACAGTCATGCATCACTTAACAATGGGGATATGTTTTGAGAAGTGTGTCATTAGATGATTTTGTCATTGTGCAATCATAGAGTGTACATACACGAACACAGACGCATAGCTTACTTCCCACCTAGGCTATACGGTCATAGCCTATTGCTCCTAGGCTGCAAACCTGTATAGAATTTTACTGTACTGAGGACGGCAGGTGACTGTAACACAATGGTAAGTATTTGCGTATCTAAACATACCTAAACATAGAAAAGGTACAGTAAAAATACAGTGTGCAAGATAAAACACGATACACCTGTATAGGGCACTCAGTGTAAATGGAGCTTGCAGGACTGGAAGTTGCTCCAGGTGAGTCGGTGAGTGAGAGTGAATGAACGTGAAGGTCTAGAACATTACTGTACACTACTAAAGACTTTATCAACACTGTATACTTAGGCTACACAAAATTTTTACAAATATTTTTCTTTCTTCAATAATAAATTAACCTAAGCATACTGTAACTTTTTTGCTTTATAAACTTTTAGCTTTTTTAACTTTTTGACCCTTTTGTAATAACACTTAGCTTAAAACACAAACACACGATATAGTTGTACCAAAATATTTTCTTTTTATCCTTATTATTTAAACTTTTCTATTTTTTAATTTCTTATTTTATTATTTTGCTTTTTAAACTTCTTTGTTTTAAACCAAGACACAAACACACATTGGCCTAGGCCATGTCAGGGTTAGTACCACCAGTATCACTGTCTTCCACCTCCACATCTTGTCCCACTGGAAGATCTTTCAGGGGCAATAATGCCCAAGGAGCTGTCATCCCCTATAATAACAATGCCTTCAGCCGGGCATGGTGGCTTATGCCTTTAATCCCAGCACTTTGGGAAGCCGAGGCAGGGAGATCATGAGGTCAGGAGTTCGAGATCAGTCTGGCTAACATAGTGAAACCTCATCTCTACTAAAAATACAACAACAACCAAAAATTAGCCAGGTGTGGTGGTGTGCGCCTGTAATCCCAGCTACTTGGGAGGCTGAGGCAGGAGAATTGCATGAACTTGGGAGGTGGAGGTTCCAGTGAGCTGAGATCGCATCATTGCACTCCAGCCTGGGAGACAGTGTGAGATTCTATCTCCAAATAAAATAAAATAAAATAAAATAAAATAAAATAAAATAAATAATAATAGCAATGCCTTCTTCTGGAATCCTGCCTGAAGGATCTTCCTGAGGCTGTCTTGTAGTTAACTTTTTTATTTTTTAAATAGGTAGGAGTACACTCTAAAATAATAATTAAAATATAGTAAATATATAAACCAATAAGTCATTTCTTATCAAGTATTAAATACTGTACATAATTATATGTGCTAGAATTTTACAGGACTGGCAGCACAGGTTTCCAGCAGCATCATTGTGAACATGAGTAATGTATTGCTGTGACATCAGTAGGCTGTAGGAATTTTTCAGCTCCATACTGCTGTTGTATATGTGGTTTGTCATTGATGAAACTGTTGTGTGCTACATGACTGAGTGTGAGTGCATATATAATGTTAATGTGGTCTTTAATTGAAGTATTTTATCTATTTACATTTAATATTATTTATATATTTGAGTTGTAGTTACCATTTGACTATTTGGTATCTACTTGATCCACCTGTTTTATATTCCTTTTTCTCTTTTTTTAGCTTCATTTGCATTATTTTTTTACTACATCATTTACCCTCTACTAACTTGTCAGTTATACATTTGCTTATTATTCTTTTAGTGGTTACTCTACAAATCGCAACATACATTTTTAATTATTACTGTCTAGAACACAAAATACTCCTTTTCTGCTTTTTCAATAAGGCTAGAACCTTCAAATGTTTTAACTCCATCCACTCTCTTCATCTTATGTGTTATTGCTGACATGTATTTTCATAAGACATTATATTTATACAATCAATATTGATTTATATTTATCAACATATTTACTCTTTCCATAGCTTATTACTTAGTGTATTTCTATATTTTCATTTCATAATCAATATTGCCAGAGGTTTTTGTAGTCTTTTCAAAGAACTAACTTACTTTGTTAAATATATTATATATATTTTATTATTACTTTCCTCAGTTATCTTCTTTCCATATTCTTTTAATTTATTGTATAAATATTTATTCTATTTTTTATCTGCTTGATCTATCAATAACTAGGAGAGGTATATTTAAATTTCTCACTAAAATGATAAATTTATCATTTTTTTTCCTGTAATTCTACTGATTTTTATTATATAGCCAGAAGCACATAGAAATTTAGACGTTATATATTCCTGGTGGATCAAACTTTTAATTATGTAGAGGTCTTCTCATAATGCTTTGGCTTAAAACATTTTTTATTCAATATTAGAATAACTCATTTAGCTTTCTTTGAACAGTATTTTCCTGGTATATCCTCACTTTAAAAATTTTTTCACTATTCTTACATTTTTGTATGTCTGTTGTATACATCCTATTGTTATAATTTACGGGTTTTTTTGCCCACTCTGACAATCTGTATCTTAAATGATAGTCACTATTTAGTCTATTTTATTCATATATTTGACTTTTTGTCATCTTAGTAGTTCTATTTTTTCATCTTTTTATGCTTTTTCCCCCTTTCTTTAGACAATCTTAGTCCCACTTTTGAAAAAATTATTAATTCCTATTTTCCCTCCACTATTTAGAAAATTACTCTCTCCATTCTTAAGATGAGTATCTTTGGTACTACAGGGCACACTTAATTTAACAATGTTGAGGTTAACCAGTATCTTACAGCTTTTGTCCTGAACAGTTCATTAATGTTAAAACACTTAAATTCAGATCACCCTATCCCAACTTCATCCTATTTCTATTCTCTATTTTAGTAATTTATTAAAACTGTAGTTGTATTAACTATAGTTGTATTTTAGTGGAGAGCCTTTCAGAATATCATGCTGGGGTTACTGAAAGAGGCAGGGATCATCTCCCTTTATTTGCTGACCCAGTTTTCTGCTTTTGAGCTGGTTTCTTGACTTAGGGTGTGCTCCTCATTGTTTGGATGGATTATTCAACGGCCCCATAGCTCTTTTGCCTTGGAACTGCTTCTCTGTAGACCTGTTGCTGAGATTTAGCAAATGAATACAAGCACCAAGCAATTGCTGTAGGTCTCTTCCTGAAATCTTCTCTAATCCTCAGTAGTCCCTTGGACTTGTCTAGGAGATAAGATGTACAGCTAATGAAGAAAACACAAACGGAAGAGCAGAGAGAAGTCCTCTTACGGGAAACCCTGAGAATCTGCAGTTTTGATTATATTCCTGTGCAAATGGCCGTTTTGCAGCATTGTTATATTCTGCAGAGAACATTACTAAGATTTATTTTCTATTTAAATGGAGATTTGGCTATTTTCGTTCATGGTATTTGAATCTTCTTGCTTCAACTACCTGCTACTACAGCTTCTGGAAGTCTTTACCTAACCCTACAATTTTATTCTTTAGCTCTCAACCTCTTCTGAGGAGCCCTTATCTTTATGGATTACCAAATAAACTAGTTTGTGCGGATTGATTCCTGTTTTAGAATTTGAATTGCATTCCTCCTTCTGCCTGAAACCTCAGTGTAAACACGTGCATGTGTGCATACTCACACACACTAAAGACAAGAGGAATTGCACATTCAGAAATATCTTTACTTTTGCTGGTCTGACAACCACTTGGTTTCTTTTTGTTATTAAAGATAACAAAGGTGGTTTCTAAAGAAATCTGGACTTCCCCAAGGATAAATTAAGTTATTCCACTTCCAAGGAGATGTGCTCACATTTGAAACATTTTATCTGCTGTTTTGCCATAATAAAGGTTAGTGATCACATGGGTTGTGCATCTACTTTTCGGCTCTTTTAGTCTTTCCCTCTCTCATAAACTAGAATAGTGGGTCAGTGAGGCAGCATCACTAGAAATATAAGGAGATGGAAATAATTGTAGGTATATTCCTCTCAGCTTTTGTGGCTGGAATATTTAGGTCACCCAAGGGAGATGCTAGAGGTAAAACAAACTATTTTTAAAATACTGGTGTGGAAGGGTACCAAATTATTAACCTGCCCAGCATGCGATCAGTTACCATTTCTCAGTTCAGCTTTCATTCTAGAAAACTATTATGGGGCCTAGTTAACTCTCATTTGGATTGCTGTCATTCCAGCCAGTCTGAGGAATCAAAAAAAAAATTTAAGTCATTCATTTATTAAATATGATCTCATTTTTCCCACATGGCAGGGTGGTCCAGAGGCTGCAGCCTTGACTGAAGGGGACCAGAACAACGTGTCTCTGCCATCTGGTGGGACTCCCTGGGTATTTTCTCCTCTACTACACTACTGCTCAGCAGAAACAATGTGTCTTCTATAGATCCATTACTTCATTTGTGCTTTGCAGGGGGTAACAAGTTTCTTGGTGGGTTTTGCTTTTAGTACCTTGATGTCAATCTGATTTATGAAATTCTTCATGGAGTTCATCTGAGGTTATGAGATTCTGCTCTGGAATAGGAGCCCTAACTCCCAGGTAATGAGTATATTTTGACATTATCTCTTGGGCATTTATTTCTCTTGGGAGTTTGTGGAGACGAGGTTATTCCTTGGTTATTTCTAAATTATCTGGTCAAATACCCTTATATTATCATTTTTAATTTCATACTTCATTAGCACATCATTTCCAACAACCTGGCAATTCTGTTAACTAAGTAGATTACTTATTAATTTCCTCCAAATAATATCTTAAGAATCTGGCCATTTTCTCCCTCATAACCTTATTGAGTAGGTATTCAAGGATGCCAGAATTCTGCTGCTCACAAGATACTAGAGGGGACCCCTCCAAATACACATCCTGTGCTCTAGCCTCCCTGCCCACATTCAGCTGCCGTTTCTTCCCTGCTGCTGCGAACTGTGGTTCTGTTTGTTCAGATTTGGGAAACATGTCCCTCCAAGAACCTCAGAAAATTCTGTAATTTACAAAAGGGACGAGATTTAGTGTCAGCATATGAAACTCCTGCAAGATCAGCAATAAGACTCTGATGTTCCAACAAACTGGCCCAGCCTCTCAAGCTTTCCCTCATGTAGAACACTAACAGATTTTCATTTATTGGACTAATGCAGATAAATAAGAGAATTAAAAAATCAGTTTGTTCTGTCACCGCCAGTATTTTGTCAACCTGCATGAGCTAGGAGAAATTATCTTTTATGGCTGTGACATTTCACCCAGGACAAACTGCGCTTCGGCTTAGATATATGGTTGAGAAATGCCTGCATATTAGGACAGAATCTTCTGCAAACTCCAGACTTGGATCTTACCTCAGAGTGCATATATTTCATCTGACTCTAATCGTACCAAGCCTTCCCTTCCTTATGGAAAAATACTCTGTACTCCCAGATTTATCCGCATATGAATCACCCTCAGAAATATCAGGACACTGAAGCCCTGGAAAAGGAATAGGTAAGATGGGAAGTCCCAAAAACCAGGGAACTTGGCTGCAAGTGTTACCTTTATTTATTTCATCTGTGTATATTCCAGGACAATGGTTGACTGGTATTAATACCAAACCAACAGAATATCATTGACCAAAATGAGAATTTCCCTGTTGGGCCGTCAGAGTTGGAGTCTTATTAACTCTCCCCTATTCCTCTGGCCCATAACGGATTGAGATAGAGTAGAAGAAACCAGGCACAGAAGACTCTCCCACTCATGCTTTATCCCCATACCCTGTGCTCCGTTTATGGAAGATGTCTCCCCAGTCCTTGCCACTCCCACAATCAGAGCAGGTGAGGTTCATAATTATTCAGCCTCATCTCCATGGAACCTTTAGGCAACACAGATCCTTGGGCCATCATGAGATGCTGCTTTTTAGTTTTTAGTTACATGAACATAAGAAAAAGCAAACACCACAAATACGTGAAAGCTATTTACTCCTGGTGAATTCCTTGGGGTCCCAGGTTCTGGGGTTCAACACTTCCCATGATGTCAGAGTACTCAGGCAGGGATGATGGGGACAGGGTGTCAGGAGAATAGTCTTGATGGTCTTGCCAGCAACAGCTTTTTCTTATTTTCTGTCATTTGGTCTTAGTTGTTCTCCAGTTGTCTTCATGTAAATGAAGTGACCCACGGCTATCATGATTCTGTAATTGTTATAGTGCCTTTGTAAGCTGACACTGTTCCCAAATCCCCTGACTCACAGCACCCCTGTGAAGGGGGCGTGGAGGGGTGGGTGGGCTTGTGCATATGAGGGAATGTGAATGATTTCATTCTGACTGAATTGTGCTTTACTCGGTAAGCAGTCAAACACTACCGTATCACTTGTAGTAGAAGTGCTAGGGACAAAACCAAGAGACTGGCTGAATAATGGGAAGGTTAAATGCATGAGTATTTTAATAGGAAAAAATATTAAAGACAAAACCAAAACCCATATGGAAAGAGGCTTCCGACTAGGCCCTCCTTTCTAGCAGTGTTTGGCACCTGGTAACAATTTGACATTGGGGGAGGGAGCAGCTTGACAAGGTCCACCTGAAGCAGCCTTGAGATTTTTTTTTTTTTTTCCCACCTGCTTCCATTTCTCCTCAGCATCAAAGGAAAGTGCATGGTAAGAAGTGAATCAGACAGCAAGGGGTTTGTACAGTTATCCTGTGAATGTGTGGCAAAGCCATCAGGACGCAAACCTCCTGTCTTGAGTTCAGAGCCGTGTGCTTTAAGACTTGAGCCCTCTAAAGACAGAATCCTTAAGGCTGGTCCCTTCCCAAACCTAAGGGGCTGTCCTTGGCCACTTTCAACTCGAGGCTGTTAAGCAGTCTTTAGGATATGTAACAGCCTATTTTTTGGACAATACAGTAACCACAACCTCTTAAGTCTTTTAATTCTCCTACTTTGTAACCATGAGATAGAGGCAGCCACACTCTGGTGAAGGAGAAGCCTCAATTCAAGTTGTACTTTGGATGAAACATCTCAAGGCGCAGAAGGAGGCTGAGACGTTCTGCCCAGGCTTGTATTTAGTTGCCAGAAGAGGTGATGTCGGATCTGGGCAGGTCAGGGAGACTCCCTAGAAAAGGTCTTCCCAGGCTGACAACAACCTCCCTTAGGTGAGGGCTGAGAGCAGGTCTCCTCACATGGGGCCCTAGCTAGGAGGTCTTTTCTGAGTGGGTCCTCTGATGCCTAATTAAGTGATACCCTCTGCTGAAGCTTTTTCCACAGGTAGGGCACGTGAACGGTTTCTCCCCAGTGTGTGTTCTCTGATGCCTGACCAGGTGGTCCCTGCGACTGAAGCTCTTCCCACATTCGTTGCACCGGCAGGGCCTCACGGAGGCGTGTCCCCGCAGGTGCTTGGCGAACGCCGCGCTGTGGCTGAAGCAGCGCCCGCACTCGCTGCAGAGGTAGAGCTCCTCTGCCGCGTGCGTCTTCCGGTGCGCCAGGTACCGCCTGTGCTCGCTGAAGTCCTCGCCACACTCTCCACACAGGTAGGGTTTGCCTCCCAGGTGGATCCTTTGGTGTGTCGTTAGCACAGACTTCTGGCTGAAGCTTTTGCCACAAATAGTACAAAAGAAGGGCTTTTCTCCTGTATGTGTCCTCTGATGCCTGACAAGGTCTGAGGTCCAGCGGAAGTGTTTTCCACAATCATCACATCTGTAGGGCTTCTCCACAGATGGAGTTCTCTCGGCCTGGGTCAAAGGGGAGGTCGCTTCCAAAGCCTTCCGGTTGAGGGGATATTTATAAGGAGCGTTCATCTTATGAACCTTTTGGTGCCTGGCAAGATGCGAGCTTCGCGTGTAACTTTTTCCACACTCCATACATTTATAGGGTTTCTCTCCCGTGTGAGTTCTCAGGTGTCTAACAAGGTGGGAGTTACAAGTGAAGCTCTTTCCACACACAGAACAGTCATGGTGTCTCCCTAATAGCGGGTGGACGGGCGTAGTTTCCCGAAGGTTCGCAAAACTATTCACTTGAGAAATGTTTGTACCAAATCTTCTTTCATGAAGTCTACCCGGACTCTCCTCAAAGACTATTTCCCAATCCGGAGTCTGGTGAATTTCTGGTTCTCCCAAAATAGGCCTGTGTATATCCTCCAAACTCAGATCTTCCTGCTCCACACGCTCTTCCTCATCTTTATTCCTATCTCCTGCAGAAAGGGCAAGAGGAAAATAGGGGTCACTGCAGTGGCAACAATGCCTTCTACACAATGGGGAGATTTTTAGAAAGGGTTTTGAGACGGCAAGACTAAATGGAATCCCTGTCCTGTCCAAGCACTTTCCCATATGTCATGCTATCAACAAACCTTGGTATGCACAAATACCATCTTCATTTTATAAATGCAGAGATTGAGAATCGAGGGTTTAAGGGAATTATACAGGAAATGGGATGGCTGCAATTCCACAAGTTAAAAATTTTCTTTCACCCTTTTGTATTACATTGCTATCAGACAAATGATGGGAGGAGAAAAGAGGAGGGAAATGACAGAAGAACTGGCTGTCAGAGGGACAAAGCAGTACTGGCTGACATGTTAGAAGAACTGATGAGAGGCGGGCCCTACAGAGAGAGAGAAGCACTGCCTAGAGGAACTGCCGGCTCAGGGTGGGTAAGACCCTTTTTGTCATTCCTCACCTGTGTAGGTAAAACTCAGGATTTCTGGCTCTTGAGTCTCTTGAGGCTCTTGGATATCTGGGACCCAAGGCTCTTCCTCTCTAACCTGGGAGATCTCATCAGGTCTGGGGATTGGAAATGCTGCTCAAGAGAGGGAAAATAGGATATCACGATTGGCTCAACAATTCCCTGTGTTAAGAGCGGACCTTTTCTACTTGGTACGCTGTGGAGCAAATACATAGCTAGGTCAGGTGATGAAATCTGTCATCTCTTTAGCTTGTGTACCTTTAACCAAGTACTGCGTATCTCTTGCCTTTCTTGTGGTTTTCACCTGCAATTCAATAATTACATCCCTGTAACCTTATCCTCTCTTCCCATATTCAGGAAAGCAGATTATCTCCGACTCTTGTTTTGAAACTCACGTGCTTACTTCAAATATTTCTGTACTAAAGCTATACTATTACAAGTTTGTTTTCCTATTAGAGGTTTCCATTTCAAACCATTTTCTCTTTCTTTTACTTGAAGGACACCATATTTTTCACCTAATCCCTCGATTTTATTGGTGGGGATGGTATAACCGAAGTTCACTGCATACGGTCTAAGGTCTAAGATACCCCAAAATTTCCAGTAGGAAAAAGATCTCTGTGCTTAGAACACTCTAGAATACTTGAAATTCCTTACACAGAGAGACTACAATTCCACAGTCTTCTTCCAAGACATATTCTCCATAGAATTCTTTCTGTGTTGGATCCAGATCACTCCACTGGTCCTGGGAAAAGCATACAGCCACATCCTTGAACGTTACCAGTCCCTGAAACCACATAAGGATTTCATCAAAACGTGACGCTACAGGTAGCCTTGTATTCTGTCCCTGTTGAAAGTCACACAGCAGGTAGACTTCATCTAGATGAAGGAAGCTTGAGAGGGGTGCTGCTTAAACTTATTCTCAGGGGAGCTGCTGAACTCATTCCCCTAGCATCCTGCACTGGCCCTGCCCCCACCAACTCCACCACTTTCCCTGAGGAGCAGCTTATGTTCTTCTTCTTTAAGGTATTGTTTAAAACTTAAGAAAGGTCTTAAAAATCATCATTCAGCTCCCTACTTGACACTTGAATGCTACCTACATTTCTGCAAAATTTATCTTTTTTTTTGAGACGGAGTTTCGCTCTTGTTACCCAGGCTGGAGTGCAATGGCGCGATCTCGGCTCACCACAACCTCTGCCTCCTGGGTTCAGGCAATTCTCCTGCCTCAGCCGCCTGAGTAGCTGGGATTACAGGCACGCGCCACCATGCCCAGCTAATTTTTTGTATTTTTTTTAGTAGAGACGGGGTTTCACCATATTGACCAGGATGGTCTCGATCTCTTGACCTCGTGATCCACCTGCCTCGGCCTCCCAAAGTGCTGGGATTACAGGCTTGAGCCACTACGCCCGGCCAAATTTATCTTTTCTAGTAAACTTTACCTAACCGACTCTAATCACTTTCAATGGTTTCTACACTCTATAGCAAAAACTCTTTTCCTCAGTTAGATTACAATCTAAAACCATACATGAATTCTATTCCTTTTTTCTCCAGCCAGATGGCTTGGCTTCAGGACTTTGACCATGATGACTACTTCATAAATGTCTCAGCAGTCCAGTCTGTCATTCTTACAAATGACTATCAAATTTGTTCCTTTAAAAAAAAAAAACAAACAAAAAAACTAAACTAAAAACCCCTCATTTGACAACTTCCAAGTTGTACTGGAGTGTTACAAAATAATCCCAGTTTGTTAGTTCTTCTAGTCAATGGCAAATAAATAGGCTTTGGCACCTGTGGCTCCAGTGGAGAATATTATAATTTATCTCATTGTCTTCTCCCTTCTCTCCCCCTCTTCTAGACACCTGGAGAACCGTGAGCTTAAAACTGGCAAGAGTATAAATGTGCATCCTGCCTGACCTGTTCAGTATGGCTAATGCCCAGTGGTTCTTCAAACTAATTCTCTTTGGTACAGAGATAACTAGGGCACACCTGTGATAGAGCAGTAAGAAGAGCAACCATCTCCGAGTCTCCAGAGCTCCTCTCTGCAGGAAGGTCTGGGTCCTGAGGCACTGGAACCTCTAAGAAGAAAAGAAGGCAAAGATCAGCAATATGCAGCATGCCCCAATAATGGGCAAAAATCTGGACATCCCCCACCATCTTTGGCACAAAGGTGGCCCTATCCTTCCTATAATGTGAACCAAGAAACTGGCCTAAGGGTAGCTCCCATATTCCAATCCCACCACCTATAAGACCATCAGAATGCCAAGATAACAAGCAAGAATGTTGATATCTAAGCTTGGCCCTATTTACGGGGGGCTCTAGTTGGTACTGTCTCCTCTTGACATCCTGGATTCTCCATGCAGTCTACCCAGGTTCCTTGCGATAGGAGAAATGTTCCCCTCCTCGCCTGCCTTCTGCCACAGTCCCCCCTTTCTGGTGAGGCTTCCCACCGCTCTCCTGCAGGGGCTGGAGCTCCTCTTCCTGGTGTGGACGCTGCTCTGCCGGTGCCCCCAGATCTGGGCTCTGTGTGGTTTCCTCAGGGGACTGCTGGGGGTTCGAGCTTTGCGCGGGATCCTGCAGCTCACTAGGTGACTCAGGCTCTGCTCCTAGATGCACTGTCTCCTCTGACAGGACTTCCTGGCCATGAACATGGACAGTCACCTGGGAATAATTCCAACTTCCAGTCACCATAGAGTCAGGAGGAAGTTCTTGGCTGTCATGGGGGCTTATTTTGGGAGATGCCTAGAGAAAACACACCCAGAGGGACCCAGACAAGGAGGGGAAACTCCAGTTCCACTGGAGCAGGCAGGAGGAGCTGAAGGTTATCTTCCCCAGGACAAGGTAGGGAGCGTGCAGGCCTGAGCTGCTCTCTCACCTTCCCTAGCCTTGGCCCCCGTAACCCAAGGCTCCTTCCCATCTCTACCTGTCCCAACTGCAGCTCTCCTTGACTGTTTCCCTAGCTGACCAGCCAGGAAGGGGGAATCTGTGACTGGGAGTCTACGAGAACCTCTGAGGAAGTCACAAAATTCTCCTCTCCAGGAACCCAAGGCTCAACACTCCAAGAAGGGAAACCCAAAGCCATGACCCTTTGGTGGCTGACACCCCTCAGATGGTCCCTGCATAGGTGTTCCAAAATCCAGAAAGTCACACTCATACACACACATCCCCTTAATCCATGGGGCTCATGGATCTATGAGCAAGCCAAGGGCAGAGCCCATTAATTTATGGGGATCCTATAAGCCCTCCCCCCAAATCCAGCCTTCCAGCAAATTGTCCCCCTCCACATCACACAGATCAGGACTCCCCCTCCTCACCCACCGCCTTGGTCTCCTGGGTTGTTTCTGCAAACCCTCCACCAGCGTCACTGCCTCCTCGCCACTTTCTGGCCGTTGGCCCCGCACCCAGCTCTGTAGTTCTCCAGGCAGGACGGTAAGAAACTGTTCCAGCACAAGCAGCTCTAGGATCTGCTCCTTTGTCCGCCTCTCTGGTCTCAGCCACTGGTGACAAAGTTCTCGGAGTCTGATGAGAGCTTCTCTAGGGCTTGCTGCTTCCTGGTAACGGAAGCGTCGGAAGTTCTGGTGGGAGGTCTCCAGCACTGGGTCATCCCTCTGTAAGACAGACTCTGGCCTACAGGTGAAATCATCTTCCAGTTTCACCATCAGAATTCCCTCTTCTTCCCAAAGATCCTGGTCCTCTGGTTCCACGGCTGTAGTCATTTCTTGGCTTTGGGGTGGTCTCACACCATCTAGAGCAGCTCACACTGTCATTAACCCCCAGCCTCAGCCTGGACACAGCAATATTTCCTCCCAAGGGCCCTGGGTAGAGAAGTAAAGACAAACAATAGTATAAGCATGAAACTGTACAGAAGGACAACAGTCTGAGTTCAATCATCTTCCTCTACACAAACTTCTTCAAATGCTTAAATCGTCTTTTCCCCAGCGTCCATGCCATAAATCAACAGATCCAGTTGGGAGAGGATAATCAACTGAAGGTATGGTCCTCTACCCCACTTCCTAGGCAAGGTTCATACTCCACAAGAAAATACTGTATCTCCACTTTGTGAATATTGCCAATTCCACCTCTAAAGGCTCCAATCTGTTCCCTCCTCTTCCTTCCTACAGACCGCTTTCGTTTGAGCCTTCATCATCTCCTGCCTGGACTACTACTGTAACTTCCCAAGATCCCTGCAGTACTCAGCTATGAGTAAAGTGCATCAGAATTACTTGTGGAGGTTTTGCAAAACACAGTATCACACAAAGTTTTTCAGACACTCTGATTCTCAGTCAATCCAGGTAACTGTATGTTTAGAAATGTTACATGCAGTTCTAATGTGTATCATGGTTGAGAAATACCAACCATGAGGGAGGTGTGTAAGGTTATGAGCGAAAGTCCTGGAGTTAAACTGCCTGCCTTTGAATCCTGCTCTATCGTTTACTAGGTATTTCCACAGTGGAACCATAGACAAGTTCTCATTCTCCTTATGCCGGTTTCTCTGTCTACAAGAGGGAGATAATAATGGTTTTCATCTAATAGGCTTATTGTAAGGATTAAACGTATTACTCTCTGTGAAGTGCTTAGAAGAGTGATGGCTATTATAATATGGCATCGGCTATTCTTACAGTTTCAACCATATTACTCAATATTTAAAAACAAAACCTTTTTAATGTAAGATCAGTTCCAAATCCTGGGAATGACATGAAGCTCGTTCCAAACAGCCTCCAGTCTATTTCTCAAGCTTCAGATCCTATCATTTCCCTATATTGCCTAGTTATAAAAAATGCATTGCTGATCTCTCTACAACAGGGTGTCTTTTCGGCCTCCATATCTTTCTGAAGGATTTCCTTCTGCATAGACTACTCTCCACCCTTCACCCCTCCCCTTTCCATGCTACGGAGTGTGTTCTATTTCTTTTTAATGGGTCTTATCATTTTTATTCCCACGATTTACAGCTTAGGTTCCTCTCGCTTCTCATCTGGATGACTGCAACCGCCTCCAAATGCGAGCTACCTGCCTCCAGATTTGTCGCCTTCACATTCCCACTCAGTATCACCAGAACGAGCTCTCTTGGCACATGTGCTCATGTCCTTTTCCTATCTCAGATCCTTCCATCACTCCCTGCTATCTTGTTAAGTGAAATACAAACTTCAACATATTATACACTAGGTTGACATTCATCTTGTTATACTCTTTGCCCTCCTCTCCAATCCTTTCAGACACATACAACACACACACACACGTACATGGAAAGGAAACAAGAGTCCCATGTTCTTTAGCTTTTAAACATGATGTTTCTTCTCATTCTTTATCCTTGGTTAGGTTAAACTTTACTTTAAAATTTTTCAAGACATAAGCTAACACTTTATGTCTTGAGATGTTTTCTTTGATCCCATTTCCCCTACTCTTAGACACGGTTAGAAATCACCTAAGTCCTCCCATAGCGACCTGGGCACCTTTCTATCATAGTATTGGTCATATTACATAGCCATCGCTTATCTTTCCTGTGAAACTCTTTGAAGTCAGGGACTCTTTTCCATCAATCTCTCCAATACCTATTATAAAGTACACAATAAATGCATTTAAAATGAATAAAACTCGACTCCGAAGTGTCTTCCTATTGTTAACAGGAAGAACCACTGTTTCCTCCATTATGCTTTTACTTTTTTACTATTCACCATATCCTGTTAATTCCACCCTCTAAAAAAACGCCTTTCAAATCCCTCCATCTCTTCAACTCTATTGCCATTCCCCCGGTTGAGCCATTATGACCCACTAGAAGGTATTAATAGCAACTTAAAAAAATTTACAACATCCTCGGCTCCTAAGCAGCACTGGCATGTAACAGGCACTGATACACTGGAGAGATGACTTAGTTCAACTTCCATGACTGGTTTTCTTGGTCCTGTCCTCGTTCCAGACCAGTGTCCACAAGCAGCTAAAGGGCTCCTTCATTTCTCAACCCTTTTGTGCTGTACTACAGCTGCCTCACATCCATTTTCGAGGTTATCGATCTACTCTTTAACAGCTGTGTCTCATCTGTTGTTGCCCGTCAAATGAGTTTACAGTCAATGACCATATTATCTTTATTCTTTCTCAAAACCCTCTTAATTCATGCTCTTATGACATTGTTTTCATTATCCTCAGTCACTTGCAACATGCTTTCATAGTCTATTTTGGATAGTTCCCTGATTCCTAGATCTTCCTGTGTGATTTCTCCTCTGCTATCTCTACTTCATGGTGGTTTGTTTTCTGAAGTGGCTTGTATTTTTTTGTTTAATCTTTTTACTTTGAGAGTCCTCAGAACCCTGGTAAATGTGAGTCCCTTGAGTGTAATTTCATTTGTTTCTTCCTAAATGCTAATGGTTTCAATGATCTTGGATCAGTTTGTTTATTCTTAAGACTGTCTCTCTGTTGCCCAGGCTGAAGTGCAGTAGTGCAATCATAGCTTGCTACAGCCTGGAACTCCTGGCCTCTCAAGTAATTTTCCAACTTTGGCTTCCCAGAGCACTGTTATCACAGCCTGAGCCACCGTGCCTAGCCAAATCAGTTTTTATGTTAATTTCTCAGGGTGTTCCTGAATAATGTTTTTAGCGTATTATTTGGACCGATGCCTTCAAGTAATGTTTGGCCTACCCAAGGCTCTGGAGAACCTACTTCCTTGTACTTTTCCTGCGTCAGGAGGAAGATTTCCAAAGGTCCAGGTTTGCAGGCTGCTCAATTCCATAACTTTCACACTGCATCAGCTCCCCAACAAGTCCTATCTCCTTGTTGGAGTACCAGTATTAAAAGCTCAAACCCCAGAAACTTTATTTTGGTTTGGAATCTCACTGGGCCATGGTAAAGTCAGCTTACACTTATTCTTCTAGCATTTCTTTCTTTTCCCTTCTGGAACCTATATGCTTTCCTTTAGTTTTTAAGAACAAGAGACAAGGAGAGACGGTATGGGCAGATGGGCAGACAAGCACAGGATTTAATAATGAGCAGGCGGCCCATCCACATTAGCTCCACATGTGACACTCCACGTAGGTGAGTGGTGAACTTCCTAACATACAAAATCTGCCTAAGGCTTCCCAGTAACCTTAGGATAACATTTAAACTTCTTTAAATTTGATACACAAAGCCTTTCAAAACCTGGTCCCCACCACCTTTCCTTCCATGACTGCCAATCCCATTGAAAGCCACTGCTCGAATTACTGTCTTTCTTTTCTATACCCCTCCTGGGCTTTCCGGACACTGTTCACCCTGTCTGAGGTACCCTTTTCCACCCTCTTCACGCGGTTAACTCTACTCATCTTTCAGATCTTAGTTTTTCCAAGATGCCTTCTCTGGGCCTCCCAGATGATGCTTCCATAGGAACTTGTATCTCCCCCACAACAGCACACATATATGTTTATTTTTTGTGTCATAAAAATTGTTCATCTTCTGTTGAACTCACTGGACTGTAAAGATCTGAGGGCAGGGACATGCTGCATCCAGCTCGATGCCTGGCACACCACAGGCATTCATTTTCATTTCATATTTGAAGAATACAGAAAACGCTTAGTAAGGTTTTAAAAGTCTGTTTCCAGAAGGATAGCTACCATGTTATATTAACCCATATTCATCCATTTGTCTAGCAAACTGTGCGCTGGATAAAGGCATAGATAGGAAAATAACATTTATTGTTTGGATTGTCACAAATTCTCTTAGTGGTTCCCGAGGTGATGGAACCATAACTCATCACAAGAATCTTCAGGTTGCACTGGGAATAATCCAAATGCAAGTCACACGACACTGGGCATTTGAAAAAAAAAATCATTTTCCATTGAGGATGTAAATCAATTTTAATAAGCACAAAATCAGACATCAAATAATTAAATACAACTACAATACTGATTATTTATCCAACAAAACTTTCCAACCTCCCGCCCCAACTCCTACCCCTGGAAGACAGAATTAATATATAACGTCTTTTGGCTTAATAAAAGGTCTTATTATCTTAAAAGTTTGAGAACCGACATCCAGTGAAGTAGACTTGGAATCCTCATTGTTTTCACGCAGCACTAGGTACAAGAGATTCCACAGTATGGATCCTACAACATATACATTGACAAAAGAGTTCCTGCTTTCAGAGGGCTTTGCTCTCCAAAGAAAAAAGAACATGTAACAGTGCCACACAAAACCTGCCATTTAAAAATGCCCTTCAGAAGTCACAAGCTGAGATTTCTGTTGCTTGTTTTGCATTTACTTTGGCAGCCTAGAAAGATGAAGGAAAACAGATCAGTAATCGAGGGAATGAAGGAAGGAGTCTTGGTGGGTAAAAGACGAGAAATGAACAGGAGGTACAGCAGTGCTGTGCACAGCACCAAACTGGGTATCCAAAGATGTACAACCCAGCCCCAGATCCCCAAGAAACTGGAGCTTCCTTGAGGGTTTCACGAAGTGACATATACAAGAGACCTTGTAAAAGGTAAAGCCCTCTGCAGATAACCACTCTCCTAACTCAGCGATTATCTGAGATGTGAGCGCTTTATGAACTGTGTTGTGCAACTGTCAAGTATAAATATTAGAGGCAGAAAACAGATATTGTGTTTTTATTCTGTAATTAATGGGATGTACTATGCCACAAGTATACCTTGCAATTTGTTGTCTTTGCTGCTCTAATATCTTTTTTCAATGTCTGTCCCTGGAAGAGTTCCAGAGTAGGATAAAAACTAGAGAGAGAATACAACAGAGAGAATATGAAACCAGGCCAGGATTAAGTAAGAGACTTGGTTCCAGAAGACACTAAAACAGTATCTGCAAAGATGCAACCTAGTGTCTTCAGTGTGTGTTCCTACAATATCTATGACTGGAGAGAAGATATGAAGGTAAGACCTTTGTGCAATCCTCAGAGCCCAGCTGTCTCTGCCCCTTATCTGAAGGTGTCACATGGCAGTGAAGACCCAAGCTCAATTCTCTTGAGAAGAACAGAAAACCACAGGCAATGAAAGAATATCTGGTTCTCTGCCTTAAAATGCTACTAGCTGGGGTGATCTTTCTGGACCCTAAATGGCAGTCTGTAGTCATACTGTCAACCTAAAGGAGAGACAGTAATCTGCCTATTTACTGGCAAATAATCTTCAGAAGAAAATAGTGCTCAGAACTGAAAATATTACATTTAGTAGATATTTATATCCCTTTCAGTCCCCATTCTTACTTTCTACCTTAATGCAGGCCTATAATTTGGGAATTTTAATATGACTGCTTGCTGGGGCTAACCAGGGCCTGTCAACAGCTCCTCTCAGTGTTCTAGAATAGAAATCCACTAATAAAATCTATTAACTGCTCTTTTCTAATGCTGCTGCTATTCTATAAAATGAAAGATTAGCCCAGTACAATCCTTCTAATGGAGATATTCTTTTATGCTTAATTGTCCTATATGCAAGCTTTTATCTAGGCTTTCCATATAAGGTTAGGGGCCTTGGAATGCTGGATCTGAATTCTTGACCTTGCTTATTAGCCAGTAACACAACCTCCCTAAGCCTGTCTTATCCTCAAAAATGTGGCTATTACTACCTATCTCATGTGGTTGTTTTAAGGAGTAAATGAAATAACCTACAGAAATCCTTCAGCATAGAGTCTGGCATAGGGTAGGTGCTCAATATATTTCATTCGTTTTTCCTTCAAGCTATTTGAAATCCTTTTGGGAAGAAGATAAGATTTAAATGATAAGCAAACGGTCCTTTATATCATCCTAATTAAAAAAAAAATAGACCGCATAGGGAAAATCCTGGTCTGTTTATTATCATATCAAAGAAACCATGGTAAATCAAAAAACAATTCTTGTCTTGGAGGCACTTATGAAGTAGGATTAAATGAAAGTGTTGGAATACAGATGAGACAGAACCTTAGACATAGGTTCTCCCACTGAAGACTGAATCAGCAATGCTTCTAATTGCCAATGTATCAAAGTTCTCTGTACTCCCTGTAATTGGCAGGAGACAATTTGAGGCAAACTCAGTGTACCAAGAAGTCCTATGAAAACTTAACCTAGATGACACAATGAATGAAAGGGAATGCATTCCCTGGCTTTTGGCCTTCTAACACATGAACAGTATGCTTCAAACCATGTTTAAAACTGTTTCTGTAAAATATTTTTGCCACCTAAGTTTTTCTCTTCATAAAAGTAATATTTGAGTAGCAAGGAGAGAAATGGCTCAAAACTTGTTACAATAGGTTTCAAAGACAGAGAATAAGGTATAGAGAAAGGGAAGACAGGAGGAAAGAAACAGAGGTCAAAGTAGGAGGTAGTACAGGGAAGTCAGTGAAAGCTAAGACACAAGTATCTTCCGCCTTGAAATGCTGTAGACCAGGCGTCCCCAAACTTTTTGCACAGGGGGCCAGTTCACTGTCCCTCAGACCATTGGAGGGCTGCCACATACTGTGCTCCTCTCGTTGACCACCAATGAAGGAGGTGCCCCTTCCTGAAGTGCAGTGGGGGGCCGGATAAATGGCCTCGGGGGCTGCATGCGGCCCGCGGGCTGTAGTTTGGGGACGCCTGCTGTAGACTTTATGGTTAGCCTCAAGATACTCGGTAGGAATAAACGTCATTGAGAGTAAATGTAAACACAAAAATTAAAAATAAAAATAATAATTCACTTTCTTCTTAACTAAAATGTTTTTGGTGGTTTTATATATGCAGGGCTAAGAGGCAATGCCAGATAGTAGATAGCTGCCTTCGGGGGAGGGTGACCTGTGTTCTGTCCCCTGCCCTACATTATAAAGATGTGTCATCTTGGACAAGTCACAGCAGCAGCTCATGTTGAATCTTGGGATGATTCTTTATCTAAAGGTAGAGAACTGGACCAGCTTTTTGATGGTGATGAGGGGCTTTGAGAGGAACAAGGACATATAGCATCTCTGTTAGATTTGGGCCATAATGTATCAGCCTAGGATATTGAGAGAGATTTACTCAAAAGTTGAGGAGGGCTAGGAGCCAAATACAAATTTTTAAGTTTTGAGACAGGGTTTTACTTTGTTGCCAGACTGGAGTGCAGTGGCAAGATCACAACTCACTGCCATCTCTGACTCCCAGATTCAGGCCATCCTCCCACCCCAGCTTCCCAAGTAACTGGGACTACAGCACATGCCACCACACCCAGCTAATTTCTAAATTTTTTGTAGAGATGGGGTTCTGCCATGTTGCCCAGGCCGGTCTCAAATACCTGGGGCTCAAGTGATTGGCCTGCTTTGGTCTTCCAAAATGTTAGAATTACAGGTAAGGGCCACTGCGCCCGGCCTCAAATACAGATTTTTAAGAGGCCATATTTATATACCTGACCATCATGGTCATGTAGGTTAGCCTCCATACAAAGCTAGGCTTTTTAAGCCTCAGGAAAATTACCCCAAAGCAGTTACTGGCCTAAATAAAGCAGGTCAATGTATAAACCTCAGTTTAAAACAGAACATCACAAACTAACCTGAAGCAAGAAAGGGAGGGGGACATCAAACCTGACACCCATCCTGATGAGAGCAACAGTTCTCTTTTGGCAGCCAAACTAATGTATGCAATTCCTACAATGAACGTGGTCAATGCCAATCAGACAGTCAGAGGAACCCTCATTTAATGGGAAATAACCCAATAGCATATACAATAGAGCAGACCTGAGGTTTTGCTATAGATAATTCATAACAGCAGTAAATTCAAAAGTCATTTACTTTGTTTTTAGCTTTGTAATTAACACACCCTGTGCGGATACCCCCTGTTCTATGTCTGGATGACTTCCTTCTGGCTTTGCTCAAGGCTCCCTTGCATTTGAGACTATAAAGGGGGATCCCCGCCTGCTGAACCAGAGGAATCTGAGGAGTATCAGGTTTCTGCTGAAGACCAAATCATGACCCAAAGAAGTAATCCCAGAAGTCATTCTTGCCGTGGGCATGGCTTAGTGTCCGTCTCCCCACTGTGAGCCCTGCCCTCAAGAGCAAGGGTCTCCTTATTCATTTGTATATTCCCTGTGCCTACCACTTTGTCAAGCCCTTAGTAGAAAACGTGCCCAATAAATGCATGTTGAGTTTAATTAAGCTTTCTATTTTTCTCCTTCCCCAACTTGTATATATTCCAGAAACACTAAAAATTCAGAAATTGGCAGGTATCAGGGCTCCTGGGTAATTAACCATTCACAGGGATAGCTGCAGCAATTTGGCATTAGCATTCATTCCAATCTCTTGGGGTAATCAGGTGGCATAAGCATATCCTGCTTTACTGTATAGCATATGGTCAGGGCAGAAAAAGTTCAAGAGGGGAGAAAGACAAGGAATGGAGATCAATCCACAAGTATCTACTGAGCATCAGTTGTGTCCCACACTATTCAAGGTGCTGGGCAGAGAAAGACAAAAAAAGCAGAAGCTCTGACCTTAAGGAACTTAACAGATAGTTAACAGCAGGATTTTAGCAATACTAGGAATTCACAGCAAAAGCCCAGAATACAGGTGTAATATATATGATCAAAAAGTGACGTCCCTATCAAGAGAATTAAGAAAACCAAGGGGAAGAACTCATCAATATTTCATCTCAAATTTAGCATATAGTATTCAGTTTTTTAAGCACATGTTCTTAATTTTACGAACAAAATGTTCAGACCTAGGTGATTAAATTATCCACAAAAGATCAGATTACTAGTTTCCAACACAGAAGTGCTCAAACAGGGGTCTTCTGAACCTCTACCTACTGCAATGTGTATATTACATTTGGCCAAAAGGTAGTTGTTCTCAAAAGGTAGTTGTAAAGAACCCAGATCTGCAGCATCAGTACCTGAGCCTTGTTAGAAGTACACATTCTCAAGCCCCAGCACAGACTGATTACCAGAAACTCTAGGGGTGGGCCTCAGCAACGTGTGTTTAACAAGTCCTTCAGGTGCTTATAGTAAGTTTGAGAACCATCACCTGAAGCAAACGCAGTAAATCTGAAGTTCATGCAGAAAGCCACTGTTGGTTACATTGAAGGGTTTGCTGGTGAGAGAACAGCAAAAGCAAGGGGTCTAGAACGGTTTCACGTTTTAAATCTGTGCCTAATTAACTGGGGAAAAAAATGTAAATCTGTAACTTACCTCATCTGTACAATTTGTAATGGCTGAGTCCCTCACATTGTAGTAAACCTTGTTGTACCCTTGGAATGACTATCTACTGCCATATAGTATATACAGAGTACAAAAAGTGTATAGCTGGAGGAGAAAGGGTGAAAGATTATGAATCCCAGGTGTTTGGTCCTAGGAGGAAAAATTCCTGTCCTCTCTCCAACCCTGCCCACCCTCTTATGCTAGACAGTAAGAGCAGAAAGTTCTCCAAGAC
The DNA here is from genome assembly GCF_048565385.1 of Saimiri boliviensis. NCBI lineage: Eukaryota > Metazoa > Chordata > Mammalia > Primates > Cebidae > Saimiri > Saimiri boliviensis. Next base: position 59,319,401 of record NC_133454.1, read on the forward strand.
TGCTCCGCATTGACACGCTTCCCACCACCAACAAGCCTCTCAGGGCTATCCCACAACCTTTCTTAAGTAGCTTCCTGGATCAAGCCCCACGGGGCAGCTTGGAAGAGAAGCTGGGAGGGATGAGAGGCTCCACTAGCATTCCTTGTGGCTTCTGAGTGTAGCTGCCCTGGGTGTCACCTGCAGAGCGTGGATAGAGAAGAAACAACAGTTCTAAGCCCAGACTCTAAGGGAGAGCCTGGAATATGGCGCTGCTCCCCAGGATCAAGGTGGTTCAAGAAAGGCTGGGTCTAAGAGTCTCCCTCTGGGGAGGTCAGTACAGATTCCAAGGTAGACAAGATTATCAAAGCGCCTAGGGGATGAGAACATTCACTGCTCAGAAAAACAAAAATTAAACTGACACCTTTCTGAAAGAACACAGCTTATCCATGGCACACAAACTAACAAACTTTTAATCAAGACAGACAAGAAGTTGGTATACTCCTGCTAAAAGTAATGCTGGTGCTGGGAAGAGGTGCCAAAACTGGCTGTTAGGAGTGGGAGGAGAGGAAAGTTTTAAGTGGAGACAGCAGCTACTGGCTTGAGGCGAAGCTCAAGGGTCTGTCACAGTGGCAGCCGAAAAGCCACTGGCCAGATGGACGCCAAGGACTACTATCATCACAGGTGATAAGATCACGGGTGAGTGTATCTGTGTGCGGGGTGGGGAATGAGGGAAGCTTGGGGGTGTAAGGAGATAGGGCTCGCCGGGGCAAGGAACCCGCGGAGATGATCTTAGGCAATCTGAGAGTCGTCGGGGTGAGAAAAGGCTGAGGAAAATAAAGGGGCCTAGACCACTCCTCCCTCTGTTCCAGGGGGACAGTGGCGCGGAAGCCATAGGAGGTATGAGGTACGGACTAACTACATTTCTGCAGGCCCCAGGAGGGGGCGGAGGGCGGTGGCTGGAAAGGGAAGGAAGCCAGGAGCACCATCCGCGTCCCCGGAGACATTGGCTCCCGCCACCAGGAAACACTGAGGCCATAACGTCTCGGCCCCCTCAGTACACCGCCGCCGCCCCTTCCCCAGGACACGGTGATTTCCCCAGGCTCTGGGGGGCGGGGTCTCCGGTCCCTCCCTCTCCTCCCCGTCCTGCCCTGCCCGGCTCTGCCCCATCTGGTCCGGCCTGGTCCAGCCCTGCCCGGTCCAGGCCCCTCAGCACTCACGGCTCCGACAGCTCCGGCGGCTCCTCCCCTGCCCCGGCTTCTCTCCCACCCACTCCTGATCGAAACAGCCCCGCCGGATCCGAGCGGCGCGGGGCCTAGCGGGTCGGAACACGTGGGGCCTTTGTGCCCGGAACCGGAAGCGAACGCTAGCCCCGCCTTCTCGCCGCGCTGGAGCCTTTCTAGGCTGTGGGAGGTTTGGTCCTCTCTCTTCGCTCTCCGCGGACTGCGGTTTGGGTGTTCGGTGCTCGCCAAGGGCCAAGTACAAAGAAGCTTTGGACTCCACGGCTTCCCTCCGCGATCCCCAACACTACTTGCAGCGAATAAGTTAATATCTTGGGCTTTTCATTTATATGCATACCTTCTGCAAGGTTTTTCTTTTTGTTTTCTGTTTTTAGCCTTTCGTGTGATTGTTTTGGATACATCGACGTGTTTTTCTTGATATTTTATTTTCTTTGCATTGTCTGCTGCAGCATGGTAGAAAAGGGCAGCGTTAGGGTTGAATACTGGCTCTTACATCCACCATCAGCATCAGGGCCTCAGCCCAGTATCTCCCATCTCTGGACCCTAGCGGGCATCATATTGTGACATGGTAATTGCCCCATAAACTGCATACCTCGACCATATCTCGGCTTTGCGTTGAAACTGCTCTCTGTAACCCTAATGTGACAGGCAAGCAGTCGAAACCCACACAATCTTGGCCCCTGTGACTTGTAATAAGTAACTGAGGTCTGTAATTTCCACCCTACTCAGGCAATGTGTAAACTAACGCTTATCTTGACTTCTGTGAACTACTTAAGTAGCAATCAGAGTGTCAAAGTCCCCTGGCCCTCTGAATGTCCGGAGCCCCTCACCCTAACCCCCACCCCGCCCAGGAGGTGGTTTACGGAATGCCCAAAGTCCACTGGCCCTCGGAATGTCCAAAGCCCCTTGCCCTCACCCCCACCAGGCAGGTGGTTAACAGGCATAAAAGGGCTTGACACCCTTCTTTTGGGGCCTCGGGTTAGAGAGACGGGAGTCCTCCTAAAGACCCTGTAATTTGGCCTAGTCTTTGTCTCAGTGGTGATTTTGCCCTCGCTTGGTTACAACAATATAAAATGGGCATAATAATACTTTTACTGTGAGGACTAAATGAGACATTGCTCATGAACTGATTGGAACATCAGAAGCTCAGAAAGAGAATAGTTATGGTATCACTATTCTTTCTTTTCCTTTGAGGGTTGCTTCGTATTTCTTTACTTTCAAGCTGTCTTCCCTGATCTCATTTGTTCATTTTTGTCTGTTCGGTGACCTTTCTGCTCATACCTGACATTTTCCTTTGCCCTCTGTCCCTTTTACCCTGTAAGTCACCACTCTCCACGTGCCATACGTCACTTCATTTTCATGGGACACATGCTGGGTTTGAACCAAAGGTATTAGTTACTTTTGATGAAGGGAGAGTGTATTAGAGAAACAGACCTAATAGATGTGAACCCAGAAGGTGGGACAAACCAAGCGAGGAGGGGTCTTCCAGGTCATGGGTAGATAAGAGACACATGGTTGCATTCTTTTGAGTTTCTGATTGGTCTCTCCCAAAGGAGGCAATCAGATATGCATTTATTTCAGTGAGCAGAGGGGTGACTTTGAATAAAATGGGAGGCAGGTTTGCCCTAAGCAGTTCCCAGCTTGAATTTTCCCTTTAGTTTAGTGATTTTTGGGAGCCCAAGATGTTTTCCTTTCACATAGGGTATATATAAACATATAAAAGGAGATTTATCATAAGGAATTGGCTCACATGATTACGGACGTTTAGAAGTCCCACCATCCGCTCTTTGTAAGCTGGAGAGCCAAGAAGGTTGGTGGTATAATTCAGTCTGAAGCTGAAGGCCTGAGAACTGGAAAGGGACTGAGGTGCTGATAGCTGCAGGCCAGAGAGCAGGAGGAGATGATGTCCCAGCTCAAGAAGAGAGAGGTGAATTTACTCTTCCTCTGCCTTTTAATTCTATTTGGGCCCTCAGTGGATTGAATGGTGCCTAGGCATGTTAGTGAGAGTGATTTTCTTTACCCAGACTACTAATTCAAATGCTAATCTCTTTCTCTCTCTCTCTTTTTTTTTTTAGATGGAGTCTCCATCTGTCGCCCAGGCTGGAGTGCAGTGGCGCGATCTTGGCTCACTGCAACCTCTGTCTCCCAGGTTCAAGTAATTCTTCTGCCTCAGCCCCTCTAGTAGCAGGTATTACAGGCACGCACCATCACACCCAGCTTTTTTTTTTTTTTGATATTTTTAGTAGAGATGGGGTTTCACCATATTTACCAGAAATACCCTCATAGACACACCTATTAATAATGTTTTACCTGTTATCTGGGCAACCCTTATGTAGTCAAGTTGACACATAAAATTACCCATTACAAAGAGGAATGTACATTTCATGAAAGCTTACTGTGTACCAAATGTTTTTCACAGGAAATCTCATTGAATATTTAAAAATACTAGTATTAAGTGTATAAATAATACATGACAAAGTTCTTCTAAACATTTAAAGCATTACAGCGTTAAGGAAAAAAATTATTCAGTGATACTTGTTAAAGCATGGTAAGGGAGACCTTATTCAGGACCATCACGAAAGGTAAAGAGACCACTGCAATGAAGTCTTACTGTAGGGACAAGAGATTGGGCTCAACTTCAAATAAAAGTGGGCAAGTGAGAATGTATAGTCAAGGAGCTTTGATGAGAGTTTGGGACCTTGATGGATTGAAAATTACTAATGGGAAACTCAGGAGTAAGGGAGATTCTGGCTAAGTCAACCTAATAGGATTCTTGCGGAAGACAGAGGCCAGGGTGACCAGACATCATCTGTGGGATGGTGGAGGCTGAGGAACCTGATCCGGTATTAAGGATGGTCAGATAGCGAGGATGGGGGAGTTTCTGTTAAAGGACTTGGCAGAGTTCTTTGCTAACAGTAGATCTTACAAGGAGGTACACCGATAGGTCTAGGAGAAGTTTCGGAGCCTGACAAGTTTGGAGAAGAAAAGAGATTTTGTCAATGGATAAAGCTAAAGACATTTTTACCAACCCTGGCTTCCTCTTCTCTCTCCAGAAGTTAGCTATTCTTATGACCCTAGTGCGTTTATCTTCCAGATCTTTTTCTTTATTTTCATGTACTATGTACATCTGTATCCACAAAAAGTAAATACTATTATTTTGTGTATACAGGTGTGTATGCCTGTGTGTTCATGTTGAATTCTTCAATTTGTTTTCTCTTAGCAGTGGGCATTGGAGATCTGTTGATGTGGTAAATAAAAATCTCCCTTATTCCTTCTACTTTCTATGTAACATTCTATAGTCTGAATGGCCATTTGCCTATTGAAAACATACGTCATTTATAATCGTTGGGATTACAAACAATGCTATAACGATCACCCTCTTTGTGCATACATGCAATGATATTCTGAGATGGATACTGAGAAGGAGTATTGCTGGGTCGTAGGTTGCACACATTTAATGAATACTGCCAAGTTTTCCTCCCAGATGAATGCACCTGTTTACACTCTTAACAGCAGCATATGAGATCTTTTTCCCCATATCCATGCCTTTACATCATGTTGACGAAATTGTAAATCTCCGCCAGTTTAATGGGCAAAAATAATGTCTAATTGTTTTACTTTGCCTTTCCATCATTAATGGTGAGACTGAACTTTCTTCCATACATTTGCTGGTAACTTGTAGTTTTCCTATGAGTTTTAGTCTTCTATTGGACTTTTTGTCTTTTAAAATTGTTAGATGTTCTTTATGTATTCTAGATCCTAATCATTTGACATGTGTCTTGTAAGAGACATGTTAATTTTATGTGTCAACATGACTAAGTTCATGAAAGCCTACTGTGTACAAGATGTTTTTCTCTATACATCTCCTTGAATATTTTAAAATATTAATATTAAATAAATATTTTCCTTAACTTTACAGATGATTGTTTAACTTTGTAGTATTAAAGTTTCAGATCTGATATACTCTTTTCCCCAGTGGCTTCAAATTAGGTGTTTTATTAAAGAATATCTTTTTTGAACCAAAGTCATAAAGGCTCCTCCTGTATTTTCTTCTACTACTTTTTGCTTCTCCTTTTTATGATTAAATTTGGAATTTGTTTTTGTGAATGATACAAATTGGGGATTCTAATCTGATATCATCAGTGGTAATCAGTTTTTACTTTGAAAACATGGAGTACGAGATAGTCACATAATAGAGAATATATTTGCATACAAAGGATACAATCCGCATGTGATGCGATCTGAATTCCGTCAGTGTAGTTATCTGGTCCTTCAATTGTCAATGATTGTTTGAGTGACTGCTGTTGTAAGACACCGTGGTAGGTATGTGGAACAGGGCAGAGAATAAGAAAGATGTAATATCTGTTCTTGTGGATCTAACTTTCAAGTGGTATGTGTGTGTATGATATGAAGGAGCTGGGGAAGAAGAAAACAGTTTAAATAACTTATACAATGCACCAACTGTGATTATTTAATAATGATTAATTAAATTAGTTACAATGGTTGTAAGTTCTCCAAAGGAGAAACACAGAGTGCTATGAGAACTTGTAACCTGAGGTCCTAATCCTGGTGGTGGTGCTGTTAGAGATGTAGCTAGGGAACACTTTCTTGGGTAGTGACCTTTGAACCGAGTCAGTGGAATGACTAGGCAGGCTGAGGCTGGGGGTGAGGTTGGGAGATGGGGCATAAATCAAAAAGTGTCTGAGGCAGATCCCAATTGATTTAGAGGTTTATTTTGCCAGGGTTGAAGACACCTCGTGGAAAAGTAGACACAAGTTACAGTAGGATGTGTGGCCTTTTCCAAAGAGGGTTTTGAGGACTTTAATATTTAAAGGAGAAAGAGCAAGCAGGAGAGGAAGGAGGAATGAAAACAAAGGAGAGGGGAGGCAGCTAGCGAGAGGTCACATTCTTGTGAAGCTCTGCCCAGCTCAGGAATCCAGATTTTACAGGTGAAAGGAAACTAGTGGGGGACAAAGTCAGTTATGCATAGATCTGCGTTTTCCGTAAGATGAAGTGAATGTGAAGTAAAGTAAACGTGTCTAGAAACAAAAGGAATTTCAGAAACAAAGGTGTTTAGAAACAAAAAGTGTGTGTTTAGAAACAAAACAGAAGGAAGGCAGTTTTTCGTGATTTAGTTCCCCAAGCTTAGCTTTTCTCTTTGGCAGAGTGAGTTTGGGGGTCCCAAGATTTTGTTTTCCTCTTACTGAGGTTTTGGGGGTCCCAAGATTTTGTTTTCCTCTTACTGAGGTGAGTGAAAAACAATACTTCAAGTAATGGAAAATAGCGTATACCAGAGTGCTGAGATAGGAAGGAGCCTGGTGTACTGGAGACACTAAGAGGAGACTGGTGTGGCTGCTGTCTGAGAGCAATAGAGGAATTTGTGAGGCCTGATAATTGTGGACAGAGATCAGACCTGATAGTCTAATAGTCTTATAGGCCAAATTAACTGCTAAAATTAATGGGAAGCTGGTCAGGTATGGTGGCTCACACCTATAATCCCAGCACTTTGGGAGGTCGAGCCGGTGGAACACTTGAGCTTAGGCGTTTGAGATTAGCCTGGGAAACATGGTAAAACCCCATTTCTACACACACACACACACACACACACACACACACACACACACACTCAGCTAGGTGTGGTGGCATGTGTCTGTGGTCCCAGCTACTCGGGAGGCTGAGGTGGGAGGATCACTTGAGCCCAGGAGATGGAGGTTGCAGTGAGCTGAGATTGTGCCACTGCACTCCAACCTGGGCAACACAGTGAGACTCTGTCTCCAAATAAATAAATTAATTAAAATAAAATAAAATAAGTGGGGTGCCATTGGAGATTTTTTATTACTTTTTAATTTTTATTAGGATTTTTAAGTATTTGTATTAATTAAACAACATGATTAGATATGACTTTTATAAGGTCTTTTCTGGTCACCAAAGAGAATGGAGGGGACCGTGAGTGGATGAGGAGAGATAACTTAGGAGGCTGTTACTGTAGATCAGGTACTTAGACTAAAGCAATAATAGTAGATATGGAGGGCATTGGGTTATTTCTTTAAGACTGTCTGATGTATTCCACAGAAAACTGTAGTTAAGAAAAAAAATTAAAAATTTAAAAAAGACTATAGAGCAAAGAACTAATTGTTAGAAAAATGATTATTGTTAGAAAAATAGGATAGAGAAAGGTTATTTTCCAAAAGTTGAAGAAATGGCAGGGGTAATTAGTGATAGTGAAGTGAGCTCAGCTGAAAGTGTGTGCATAGGAGTTCCACTCTTTTAGTTGTTGAATCCAAGTCTGGCTGAATACCAGGTATAGAAAGTGAATGGTTCTGGAAGAGCTATCTGTACATGCATTTTTATAATTAGAGTCATTTAGACTTGCAAGAAGAATTCGTAATTCAAAGTGACCTGATGGTGAGCCACTTGGTCAGGCACTAGATTAGATACCTTGATAAATATATAATTATCTGCATTCAAATGTGTCTATATTTTACTTTATATTTTTTCATATATGATTTTTACACTCTGATCCCCAAGTTAGTTGGTCATTTGTGAATATCATGGAATGATAAGATCCTGATAAAAACAGAGATGGGCCGGGTGCAGTGGCTCAAGCCTGTAATCCCAGCACTTTGGGAGGCCGAGGCGGGTGGATCACGAGGTCAAGAGATCGAGACCATCCTGGTCAACATGGTGAAACCCCGTCTCTACTAAAAATACAAAAAATTAGCTGGGCATGGTGGTTCGTGCCTGTAATCCCAGCTACTCAGGAGGCTGAGGCAGGAGAATTGCCTGAACCCAGGAGGCGGAGGTTGCGGTGAGCCGAGATCACGCCATTGCACTCCAGCCTGGGTAACAAGAGCGAAACTCCGTCTCAAAACACACACACACACACACACACACACACACACACACACACACACAAACAGATGACTAGAGATATTCCTTAAGGAAGACAGTAGAAAATCTAGTCTGAGACACATTAAGAAAAATGGTCTGTAGCTGGATAAACCTGGAAAAGACCATATGCTCCATCCTTCTCTGGGAAATGTATAATGCATGTGAAGATCCCTAAAAATGAAAAAGCAAAGCTGAATTTATTACTTGACATATAAGGGAAAGTTATATCATTCAATGTGATGTGAGCGAGTCTTTCTTAGCTAAAAGAGGAAAGATGAAATCTAGGTTAAGAACAGGAAGTTTTGCCTCAGTAAGGCAGGACCTTGAAGACTATCATTGATTGGTTAAGGAGAGGATTGTAAAGGATTATTTTGGAATGGCAATTGCTCTGGTTTTTAATAATTATGGGACAGGTCTTTTTTGTTTCCTTCCAACTTTTATTTTAGGTGCAGAGAGTACATGTGCAGGTTTGTTATATGGGTAAATTGCATGTCACTAAGGTTTGATGTACAAATGATTCCATCACCCAGGTAGTGAGCACAGTACCCAATAGGTAGTTTTTTGATCCTTACCTCCTTCCACACTCAAGTAGACCCCAATGTATATTGTCTCCTTTTTTTTGTGTCCATGTGTACTTAATGTTTAGCTACCATTTTTAAGTGAGAACATGCGGTATCTTGTTTTCTGTTCCTGCATTAATTTGCTTATAATAATGGCTTCTAGCTCTGTCTACTTTGCTTCAGAAAACACGATGTCATTCTTTTTTGTGGCTGCATAGTATTCTGTGGTATATATGTACCAAATTTTATTTATCCAGTCCACCGTTGAGGGGTATTTCAGTTGATTCCATGTCTTTGCTATTGTGGAACAGTGCTACAGTGAACATATGTATGCATGCATATCTGTTTATGATAAAATGATCTATATTCCTTTGAGTGTATACCCAGTAATGGGATTGCTGGGTCAAACAGCAATTCTGTTTTATATTCAAGAAATCTCCAAACTGCTTTCCGCAGTAGCTGAACTAATTTACATTCCCACCAGCAGTGTATATGCATTCCTTTTTCTCTACAACCTTGCCAACATCTGTTATTTCTCTTTTACTTCTTAATAATAGCCATTCTGACTGGCGTGAGATGGTATCCTATTGTGGTTTTGATTTGTATTTCTCTAATGATTAGTGATGTTGGGCATTATTTTTTTTATATTTGTTGGCCACATGTATGCCTTCTTTGGAGAAGTGTCTGTTCATGTTCTTTGCCCATTTTTTAATGGGGTTGTTTTTTGCTTTTTGAGTTGTTTAAGTTCCTTATAGATTCTGGATATTAGACTTTTTTCAGATGCATAATTTGCCAACATTTTCTCCCATTCCATAGAATATCTGTTTACTCTGTTGATAGTTTATTTTGCTGTGCAGAAGCTCCTTAGTTTAATTAGGTCCCACTTGTAATTTCTTTTTGTTGCAATTGCTTTTGGAGTATTCATCATGAAATCTTTTCCTGGTCCTATGTCCAGAGTGGTGTTTCCTATGTTTTCTTCTAGGTTTTTTTTTTTTTTTTTTTTTTTTTAAAGGCAGGGTTTCACCATGTTGGTCAGGCTGGTCTTGAACTCCTGACCTCAGGTGATCCGTCCGCCTTGGCCTCCAAAGTGCTTGGATTACAGGCATGAGCCACCATGCCCAGACTCTTCTAGGGTTTTTATAGTTATAGGTTTTATATTTAAGTCTTTAATCCATCTTGAGTTGATTTTTTATATAGTAAAAGGAAGGGATCCAGTTTCAATCTTCTGCATATGGCTAGCCAATTATCTCAGCATCATTTATTGAATAGGAAGTCCTTTCACCATTGCTTGTTTTTGTCAACTTTGTCGAAGATCAAATGGTTGTTAAGTGTGTGGCTTTATTTCTGGGTTTTCTAACCTGCTCCGTTGGTCTCTGTGTCTGTTTTTGGATGGGTACAAGTCTTAATGAATTCCAAGATGGGATGAATAAAGCTATGTTGGGTTCAAGGTCATATAGCAGGTACTTTCATACTGATATGCTTGAGATTTGGAAAACTTTTTCTCTAACTTGTGTTAAGGATTCTTAGAAGTTCAGTAGTGAAAAAACCTACTTAATCTTTTCTAGCTCTGCATTCCTCCCACCCAGTTTGAATTCTAAGTCCTGTTCATAATTAATATCCTGTGGCATCATGAAAACACTCCTTTACTTAAGTGTGTGCATTTTCAAAAACAATCTCAAAAGTTTATTGTTAAAGATTTGTTTTAGGTCTTTCCAGGTGCTCAACTTTGTCATTAAAGTTATTGATACTAGAAAAATAATATCTAGGGATCTGGATAGGTTGCTCGTGATATTGTTTGAATGAATCTTTGTGTAATTCCTTTCTCTTTTCATAACAAAGTAGAATAGGAAAGATATTTTGGTGTTAGAGACCTGAGAAACAATAGGGTACAATGTGAGGTCTCAATTTCTGTCTTGTCTCTGTGGCCGGGCTCCTTTTCTTTAAAACAGCACTTCACCTTCTCTGGACACTGGAGAGCGACCACAATCTCCTTAGTGTCTTTGCCTGCCATATAGGTGAAGGAAAGTCAGGTCGTAGGCATGGTTCCCTGGAAATCTACTTAAAATTCACATCATTCTTGATGCTCAGGAGGCTTCACTGTGGGATAAACTTCTCTAACTCTAGCATTTCCAACTCCTAGAAGTAATATCCCTGCAGACTACAGTACTGTAATACACACACACACGTTTTTGTCCCAGTAGAATCAGTACCAGGAACTTAGCTTGGTGCAGGATATCAACATATCAGTAAGACATAAAAATGCATGAATAAATCTTGTATATTTTAAATTTCATAAATTGAAGCCTGATGGTATTCTTATTCCTGTTCTTCCTCCCTGTCCCCCTTTTTTTGGATCTGCCAAAGTGTTTGTATCCTACCCTCTGTCTGCCATTAGACATGAAACCCTTAAGGTAATAGGCTAGGCTCGGGGAAACTAACATTTATGAGATTTGAAGGCAAATTTTTTAGAACTTTGTAAAACCGTATTATAACTCAGAAGTTCTAACTTCTCTAGATTTAGGTTACCTTGAGTACTTGCCCAAGTCCATGCAAATGTGAAGTGCTTCCTATAATTTCTGCATATTCTATAGTCATCTCTGTGAGCTTCTCTGTGGGCTGTTTCCATTCCAAACTACATAATCCCAGACATGAAACTTCATTCCTCCTTGACTCACACACAACACACACATACATGAATGATGTGATATGCATGTTCTGTTCATACATGCATTTGGTAATACAGGAGACTTTACTGAAGGTTTGAGGGGGAGACAGATTAACATTGTAGAAATGTGACTTCAAACTGAGCATTAGGCATCCCCATTCTTAAACTGCCCTTTAGGCACCCTAACTCTGGGGAATTTCCACTGACTTCTTCCCAGACTTCTCTGTTTCATTTTTTGGTTCATTTTTCTTCCTTTCTCTGTCATTTTCTTTTTTTGAGAAATATTAAATATTACCATTTTTTTAATCATTCAAGTCACTCTAAACCATTCTTTGAGGATAGAGCTTATGATACTATTGATGTACTTAGATTTTTTTCTCTTCCTTTACTTCCAAATGATCTATTTCTCCTGCACAGCTCTAAGACAGTTCCCTCTCTAAGAGAAAATCAGGTACAGCAGTTGAGATAATATTTTCACCTCATTACATTTTGTTTTGAATTTTCGATTTAATATTAAAAGGAATGTGCAGTGTTGATGGAAGGAGTCCAACTCTGTAAAATATTGGAAGAGAATTATTCTGAGCCAAATATGAGTGACCATGGCCTGTTACACAGCCCTCAGGAGATCCTGAGAACATGTGCCCAAGGTGGGCACAGCTTGAGACATGAGACATCAATCAGATACTTTTAAGATATACATTGGTTGTGTCCAGAAAGGCAGGACAACTTCAAGTGGGGAGCAGGGGGCTTCCAGGTTATAGGTAGATTTAAAATTTTTCTCACTGGCAATTGGTTGAAAGAGTTATTATCAACAGAAAGGAATGTCTGGGTTATGATAAAGGGTTGTGGAGACCAAGTTTTTATCATGTAAATGAAGCTTCCAGGTAGTAAGTTTCAGAGAGAATCCATTGTACATTTGTAAATATTTATCAGACTTAAGATCTGTGTTGATGTTAAGTGCTGGTCGGCTTTTCCTGAATTCCAAAAGGGAGGAGAGCATATGAGGCATGTCTGACCCCTGCCTCCTGTGATGACCTGAACCAGTTTTCCAGGTTAACTTTGGAGTGCCCTGGCCAAGAGGAGGTGTCCATTCAGATGGTTGAAGGGCCCTTAGAATTTTATTTTTGGTTTACAGAAGTCATCTTTTTTGTTTTAAGTCATAGTTTTAATGGTCTTTTAATGCTAGTTTTTCTTTGCTGTTGGAAAGGGACATGTATAATACTCATTATTACAAACTGTGAATCACCTGCATCATCATTCCCTAAAAAGGTATCTTGCCTGAAAACAAGGTCAGATCTGTAGGTTTGTATCCTACTTTGAGGGACTTTGCACACTAACCTTGAACCCGGCCCTATTGTCCCACACAACTGATATTTATGGACTTTTAAATAAATACAGAAATTGGCACTCTGTCTTAAAACCTGAAACTTACACGTTTGTCTTAACTGAATTCCTTCCTCAGAAAACGGACCCTCAGGCAAGAGACTGAAACCCACTAGATCACCAATCCAGACAACAAGATGCCAGTCCCTCATTCATCATGATGGCTTCCTTACCCCTCCCTAATTCCTGTTTCTTTACCTTACCAACTCTTCTTACTTACCCCTTCCAAAATTGCTATTCTCCCTCCCTCCCACTATATCAAAACTTCCCAATTTTAGTCGGCTGGGGAGATGGATTTGAGATTCGACCTCCCATTTTTCTCGGCTGCAGCATTCAGTTAAAGGCTTCTTTTCTGGCAGTGCTCAGTGACTCAGTAATTGACGTTCTGTGCAGCAAGCAGCAGAACGTCAATAACTGACTGAACCCCTGTGGTTTCAATGACAACCATACATGTGAGCCCTGAACTTCATATAATCTTAGGGCTACATTTTCCAGTAGGAAAGCATTTCTAGATATATTGACTCTGAGACTTTTCCTGGCTTCCTAGGTACATGGTCTACTTATATTGAAGCCCAGAAACTACTGTGATCCATGAAGTGTAAATGGAAACTTTTTACAAGATGTTCTCAAGTTTTGGTATTGTCTGGGGATGAACATTGTTAAGTTTATCTAAAAATGTGTATTATGTCAAGATGGAAGTCCCCTTATTGAGATATTATCAAACAAAAAGCTGATTTATTTCAAACATTTTGGAAAGACCATTAATTATTAAAAGTCTGTAGCATGCTTCTTTTATGATGAAGATAATAGGAGCTAAGAAAATGAGATGTGGAATGTTTTGTGCTTTTGACAAGAAGATGAGGCAAAGAGGGTGGTTATAAAAAAAAGATGGTGATCCTAAACAAAGAGGGAGACGGGATTCCTTATATATTTTTAAGGTTGTTGACATTTGTCTCTGACTTTAGTGGTTTCTACTTTCAGTTTACAGTTGACAAGTCCAGAGTTTTACTTCATGCATCTGAGGATATCCTGGGATTTCCTTGTTGAATAATTAGGTTGTTTCTCCTCAAGAAAACTCCTAGTACATTTACATGTAACAAATTCTCACACGGGATCCTAACTATCATGTCTGCTTTTGCATCTTTATATTACTATAGCATTGATTTAGAATTTCTGAGATTTGGGAGGAGCCTGTTATACCAAACTTTTCACAGTCCTCTCTGACTTTTGATTGTTTTTATCTGCCTTAAGCTCATTTTAATGTGTTGCATGTTTTACTCTGCATGATCGGTCTTTGGGCAAGTTATTGCCTTTCTTAAGGCTCCCTTCACCTCCTTGTTTCTAATGGTATAAATAAAGGGATTCAGGAGGGGGGTGAGGATGGTATTTAGCACAGACACCACCTTATTAATCTTAAAGGATGAGTGTGCTGTGGGTCTTAGGTACATGAACAGAACAGCCCCATAGAGCAGGGAGACAACTGTCAGGTGAGAGGCACAGGTAGAGAAAGTCTTTTGGCGGCCAGTGGCTGAAGGAATCTGTAGGATTGTGGACAGGATGTAGATATAAGAAATCATATTAAAGAGGAGTGACCCTGGGATCACAAGGATGGTTGCCAGGACACCCAGGAGTTCTAAAATGCTGGTGTCTACGCAGGCTGCTTTCAAAATGGGCCCAACATCGCAGTAGAAATGATTGATAACATTATTACCGCAGAACGGCAACTGGATGAGCAGCATTGTCTGACAAAAGACAATGGTGAAGCCCACCACCCAGGAGCTCAGGGCCAGTTGCAGGCAGAGTTTGCTGGTCATGATGGTGGGGTAGTGAAGGGGCTTGCAGATGGCCAGGTAGCGGTCGAAAGACATGATAGTGAGGATCAAGAACTCGCTGGTGCCCAGGAAGAAGTGGAAGAAGGCCTGCAGCAGGCAGCAGGAAATGCAGATGACTGTTCTTGCTACTACAAAGGTTTCTAGCAGTTTGGGGATGACTGTGGTGGTGTACCAGATCTCTAGGAAAGACAGGTTACAAAGGAAGAAGTACATTGGAATTTGTAGCCTGGGCTCAGCCCACACAATGGCAATAATAAGTCCATTGCCTGCAAGGGTTAATATGTAGATGAGAAAGATTGCTATAAAGAGAGGTGTTTGTAGGCCTTGGATAACGGGAAAGCCTAGGAGGATGAATTCTGTAATTACCGTGCCATTTCTCATGTCCCTTGATACCCTAGAAAGACAAGCAAGAAGGTAGCTCCTTAGAATCTTAGAGTACAGTTGATTATAGTTGAGACAAAAAATAAGGAGGATTCTGACTATGTCAGGTCCTTCCTCATCCACATACAAATACACACTGGCCAACCCTTCTTGACTGATGACTTGGCTGGTTCTTTTGCCAGCAAAACCAGCTTCTAATGGATTTTGAATGTATTAAATACACTTAATGAATGCAAAGTATTTTTTTTCACCCTTATACAACTATGAGAATAATAATGTTAAATGTGGTTGCTTGTAATCAATAATTCATATGATTCCTTTAAATTTATAGTGTGTATAATAACATACATACACAAACATAGCTGTGAGTTCATAAGAATTTAACCCCTACTCCCAAAATCTAAAAATGAGTTCCTGATTATATTATAGATATATTTAAGGAAGCCATTATTGTGTGTGGGTGTTGGTGTGTGTATTAAAATAACCCCAAATCATTGCTATTATATTAGTGATGAGATACAAGTTAGATAATAGAACAGGTGTTTTTCTAAAGAATCCACTTCCACATTCTAGTTCAGAGTCTTGTTAAAGGAATCAAAACATTTAAAACTAAATGAATAAAACTGTTTAGGAAGTAGAGAAATATATTCAACTCAAATTCAAAATTTCAGAACGAGCTGAGTCAAAGCCTGTTATATGGAAGCACCTAACATATGTATATTGGATAAAGATCTGCAGACACTAACCTACAAAAGTGAAAAGGTTAGCAAATGCTAAGGATAACAAAATGGAAATTCTGAGAAGTACATTTTTGTCAAAACCTTTTTTGTGACTAAATGTCTTTTTATACCAAGTAAAGTATTTCTATTTGTATATGCAAATTCATAGGCTGAGAACATCCTTTCTGTTCTATTAAAATTCAGTAGAAAATAGTAAAACTACTTCCTTTCTTCCTGAGGCTATTCTTCCATATGCGTTTCCTTTGAAATGGGTAAGATAAATTACTGTGAAATGAATTTCGCAATTTTCAAAGTACATAAGAAACTTACCATGGAAGAGGCAACTTACAGTTCATTGAGAGTTTGTTTCATTCTTCTCTCATGTGAGATAACTGTAATCCTCTGAGGGCTTGTTTAGGGAAGAAAAACACTTCCATTTTCTCCTACCTCTTTTCTAGACCAAGAAAAGATTATTCAACACCTGCCTGTGTTCTTCACATGTACCCCAAAACCTAAAATGCAATTAAAAAAAAAAGAAAGAAAAGATTATTCTTTGTCTGTAATGTCACAAGCTGTAGTGCCTTTCCACAAAACGATGAGAGACAGAGAAGTATTTGAATTATGCACAATATAACCGGCCATGAACCTAGTCTCTTTATATAGGATAGGAATGGAATTATCTTCATCCCCCATGCAGAGAAGAGTGGCAGTCTCTCTAGCTCAATATAACATTTCCAAGGACTATACATTCTACCATTTGAAGAATCAGACCTATGAATTTCACAAGCAATTATTGAGAACTTACTATGCTTCAAGTCCTGCTAGGCAATTAATGAGCTTATCATTTGGATAGATAGATAGAGACCATATGTAGTATAATAATTGCAACATGACTTAGTAAGGGAAAGCGTAGAGTTGTACATGGATTGGTTTAGAAACACTTAGCAGGGACTCTTCGTACATCTTTAGCAGGGGTTAAAGGAGTTTTTCTAAAGAAGAGGCCTAAGCTGAGTCCTAGAGTTCAATAGGAAAAGAAAATGGGGTAGGGAGAGAAGGGGATAGCATTCCAGGCAAAGATTCAATTTTCATGAAATAGAACCAGAGCAGAGAATTTCACTTGAGCTGGAGCTGGGAGTCAGGCTTATCCTGCAACCTATGATAAATTAACAGTTAGGGCAGTTTACATGACAGATTCATGAAGCTTTGGGAGGAGAGGATCTTGAGTCAGGGTGTTTGCAAATTTGTGTGTGTGTGTGTGTGTGTGTGTGTGAAGTATGGTGTCAGCCATTCTCTGTAACACATGTACACGTGGATCTAAGCTTTATGGAGGAAGGGGCTGCGGGTGGTACCTGAATCACCTCTTTTGAGATTCTGGCCACAGATAGCACTGCTGTGATATCCAGGTGGCCAGGTAGGGTACATGCAGGGGAGAGACATACTCCCTCTGCTTTTTTCAGGATCATGGCTTGGTTTGGCAGCGTGAGGTCCCAGGAATAGCAGCAGTAGTGGCAGTAGAAATGATACCAGCAGAAGTGGCAGTGCCTGGCGAGGGGGGTGATCCCCAGCAGAAGGAATGCTGAGCAAGTAGAAGTGGCAAGAACGAGGAATCAGGCAGTAGCTGTCCTGACAGCTGCATGGACTGAGTTTTGAGCACATGTGAAGTTTTGAGAGATGTATGTCTCGAGTTAGCAGATAAAAACAATACTCAAACACAGGAAAGCAACCGTAGGAAACTAAAGTTACAGAGCTAAGATACTGGATTAAATACTGCAGTCTATATCCCTGTTACAATTCAGTCCTATGCTCTAGACTTTTTCTTTTCCTTTAGGAAAATCACAATGTATAGGGTCAAACAGATTCTTCCATATCCACTGGTGTCCAAGTCACTGGGTCCTGTTGACTTTACTTCTTATCCACTTTCTAGTGTGTGTCTTTCTTTCCATCTCTCCTAGGCACTGGTAAATCATCCTGTCATCTCCCAGCAGGATTTGAACACAGCCTCCTAACAAGACTCCCTGTCTTCTGACTTGCTATGTTCTTTGCTACCCATGGTTCCAACTGTGGCAAGGGGAACCATTCTAATTCTGACTATGCCACTCCTCAGAACCTTGAGGTTAACATCCCAGACTCCTCAGCATGACATTTAAGACCACTGATGAGCTGGTCTTACCTACCTTCCCAGCAGGATCTTCTGCCATTTTGCTGTCTTCCTTCTTCTATGCTCCACACTTAGTGAATTACTCAAGTTTAGAGGTTAAGAAACTATGGCCCTATTTTTATAAAGTTTCACTAAAACATAGCTGCACTCATCTGTTTACATATTGCCTGTGGCTGCTTTTGTGCTATAATGGTGAAGTTTAGTAACTGTGACAGAGAACATGTAACCCCCAAAGCTTAAAATGTTTACTATCTGGCCCTTTACAGAAGCAGCTGGCTGACACCTGCTCTAGTTCCCCAATTATGCCATCCTCTTTCTTGCCTCCCGGTCATTGCACATGCTGTTCTCTTCACCAGAAATACCCTTCCCAACTTTCTCCGTTATTTGGCTAAGTCTTGCCTGACTTTTAGATTTCGCTTTAGGAGCCACGTCCACGGGAAGCCTTCCTTAACTTTATTTCTCTAGTACAGTTAAGGTGCTGCTCCTACACACTTTCCTAATGCCCTGAGCATATCTATACCTGAAAACTTTGCAGAATTGTGATTATTGTTTGCTTGGCTTCTGCTGTAGACTCTACGCCCCTTGCAGGCAGCAATAGTATCTGCAGGGCTGAAGCATAGGGCTCGACACAAAATAAGCTCTCAAATATAGTTTCTAAATGATTATATAAAGGGATAGCTTGTTGACACTCTGTCCCCAGTTACCTAGAAGTTTATGGAAACTGATACACACACATGTTTATACATGTTACTGTTTCCTGTATTTCAAATGCTCAAATCATATCATAATAAGGACTCTTTGCTGAATAATTTGTCTCCAAGTTTGCTGCTGCTTCCAACTTTTTCTGATGTGAGTTTTGCTGCATGAAAACCTTTTTGCTCCATCTTTCCCTAATCATGAATATACTGGTGTTTTGTTTTGTTTTTACTGTGTTCTGGTTCTATTCCCAGCGTCTTCAGGCTGCCTGAGTACAGATAACTTTCTTAACTCATTTCATGCTCAATGGTTTGAGACTGTATTGAGTCATTTTTTTTTTCTGAGTTGTGTTGTGCAATAAAGAATCCCACATTTTCTAAAACTTTTTGTAGTCTTAGAAGAAGACAAAAAGAAGAAAAGTATTAAAATATGCTCTTCTCTGGATAAGAGCAAAATGTTCCAAGGTTTGTTTGTTTATTTATTTGTTTGTTTTTAAATTGTTGATGAAGACCAATTTCAATTTTCAAGACTTTGATCATGGAATAAATTTGAATATGCCCAATGGTGTAGAACCCTAAAACAAAAACATTAAGTACATATAGAATAAGCTCCACAAGGAGAAATAAACCAGGATTTACCACTCAGGGGACTTGTGCTAAGCTGAAACTTGAATAAACAACCAATTTGAAATTATCTCAAGGACTGATGGTTCTGGGTAAAATGCGGTGAATAAAGACTGCTTTCCATTGAGGAAGGTCCAAGTCCAGGTCATTGAGATGACTTTTCTAAATGATACCAAAATTGACTTATTAGGATTTACTTAAAGACTTCAGAGGATCACGTCTAGCTGCATTAGTTCACTCTAGAGAAAAGCAAAAGTTTTTTTCAAAACAGTACTCTTTCTCTGTGACAAAGCAATACTTACTTACAGCACTACCGATTCCCAGGAAAACACTTCCAGCCCCGAGGTGTGTCCTTGTTCACAGTAGACTGACAAAAGAGGAGAATCGGGTTATAAAAGCAGTATAATTGGAATGAAAAATTTTTCTTCTTTTTTTTTTCTGCACAGGGAAAATGAATATCTTCTTCTAGACTTTAATGCAAGTGTCCTTTGAATTACTGAATTCTAGTCATAAAGCTTTCATGATATGGTAAGGTTTCTTCAACATTTAGGAGAATTGTATTGAGAGTGATCAATTCATCTGTTCATGCTAGGTCGGGATACCTTCTCTGAAAATAACAGTTTGTTAGTGGGGCACTTTCATAGGTTCCTCTGAGACATCAGTCTCCATGGATTTGCTCCAGAGAGCCCCAGGAGACAGGGAAGTTCTCACTAAAAGTTTATTCATAAGTCAAGTTGAGGAATTTGTAGTTTTCTAAATTCTAATTGGTACCAATCATTTCTGCACTACGAGGTAATTTATCAAAGCCTGAGAATCTTTTAATTTTATAAGTTTTTAGATCTTGGATTTTCCTGTTCTCCAAGAATGAAAATTATTGACGTCATACTAAATAAATGGGGTTCTTTAATGAACTGAATTGAATTAAAGGTAGTCAATTTGGTCAATAATATAAAAATGGCCATATATTCAGAAATTTGAGTGTGAACAGAATAGAAGTTGCATTCACTTTTCTTGTGAACTATCTTATGGGGATAAATGAAAAGATAGGGGCTTAAAGCATTGAGGGTCATATAGAGAGTTCATGGATATTGCATGTATAACTAATTATTGGAGAAAGCTCTCTTTGTAACTTAAAATCAACTCTAATGAGGATAATTTAAGTAGAAATAAAATACACTACTTTTTATGTATACAGTTTGATGAGTTTTGACAGATGTATGCACACATGTAATCACCACTTCAATTAAGATACAGAATTTTCTTAGCACTCTGAAAAAGTTCTTTTGTGCTCATTTGCAGTTCTCAGTACTCTCTCTCTCTCACCCCAACAACCACTGTCTGATTTCTATGTCTGTAGATTAGTGTCACTTTTTCTATGATTTTTATATAAATGGAATCATATGGTATGTGTACTCTTTTGTATCAGGGTGCTTTCACTTAGCAAAATGTTTTTGAGATTCATCCACGTTAAGTGTAAAAAGCTGATTCCTTTAAAGTGCTGAGTTTCAGGTTGCCATGGCTATAATTCCAGTTCTTTGTGAGGCCTAGGGGGTTGGATTGCTTGAGCCCAGGAGTTCAAGACCAGCCTGGGCAACCTGGTAAAACCCAGTCTTTACAAAAAATGAAAAAATTAGCCGGGCACGGTGGCATGCACCTGTAGTCTCAACTACTTGAGAGGCCAAAGTGGGAGGATTGCTTGAGCCCAGGAGGCTGTAGCTACAGTGAGCCATGATTATGTCAGTGCTTTCTAGCGTAGAAAACAGAGTGAGACCCTGTCTCAAAAAAAAAATAGTGCTGAGTTTCCATTGTGTGAATATACATACCTTGTTTATTCACATACTAGTCAATGAGCATTTGAATTGTTTTAGTTTTTACGATTATACATAAAGTTGTGATGAACACTTATGTAGGAATATTTTTGTGTGTGTCTATTTTTATTTACTTTAAGAAATGACTAAAAGTGAGATTCCTGAGTCATAAGGTCTGTGTATGTTCCACTTTCTGAGAAACAGCCCAACTGTTTTCCAGTGAGGTTGCACTATTTCACAGGCCCATCAACTATATGAGGGTTCTAGTTGTTCCACATTTTCACCAACATTTGCTGTTGTCAGTTAAAAAAAATTAGATATGATAGTAGGGGTTGGATTTTCTCATTTTTAATATAGTTTACATTTCCCTGATGACCAGTGATGTTGAACACATTTTCATAGGCTTATTAACAGTTCTTGTATTATTTTTGTGAAGTTAGTTTAAATATTTTGCCCATTTAAAAATAGACTATTTTTGTTTTATATTATTGAATCATACAGTTTCTTTATTCTAAGGCAGAGCTTGCACCTGTAATCCTAGCATTTTGGGAGGTTTAGGTGGGAGGATTGCTTGAGGTCAGGAGTTCAAGACCATCCTGAGCAACATAGTGAGACTCCGTCTCTACAAAAAATTAAAAAGTGATTGGGCACGGTAGTGCATCCCTGGCATCCCAGCTACTTGGGAGGCTGTGGCAGGAGGATTGCTAGAACCCAGGAGTTTGGCTGCAGTGACCCACAGTTGTACTACTGCATGTCAGCCTGTGCAACAGAGCAAGGCTGTCTCTCTAAAAAAAGTTCTTTATTCTAGATACAAGTCCTTTGTCAGATAAAATAATTGAGATTATTTTCTCCCAGTCAGTACTTACTATTAATTTTCTTTGTAATATTTTTTGATGTACAGAGGTTTTAAATTTTTAGATCTATCTCTTTTTTTTTGTTTTTGTGGTTTATGTTTTTTGTGCTCCATGTAAGAAATCTTTGCATACTCCAAACTTGCCAAGAGTTTCTTCTGTTTTCTTTTAAATATTTAAGTCTATAATCCATTTTGAGTAGATTTTTATATGATATGAAGTAGTGATTTAAGTTCATGTTTTCCATTGAATATCTAATTGTTGCAATGCCATTTATTAAAAGGTTATCTTTTTCTTGTATTGACTTTATGCCTCTATAAAATATAAATTGATTATATGAATCTGAGTATATTTCCAGACACTTTTCCATTGATCATTTATTCTTGTTCTGATACCACAATGTCTTGGTAAGTCTTGAAATTAATAGTATAAATTCTCTAACTTGTTCTTTCCCAGGATTCTACTGGTCATTTTTGTTCCTATGCATTTCCACATAAATTGAAAATGGCTTGTTATTTTCTACAAAGAAACCTACTGAAATTTGGAATGGGACTTTTATTGAATCAATCATGGAGACATGGCAATATTAATTCCTTTAATTTTTCCCAATAATTCTTTATTGTTTCCTAGTTCTGAGTATTTTGTTAACTATTGTATTAGTCTGTTTTCACACTGCTATATTTAATTCCCCAATTTTTAAGATTGGATAATGTATAAACAAAAAAGGTTTAATTGAATCAAAGTTCCACATGGCTGGAGGGGCCTCAGGAAACTTACAACCATGGTGGAAGGCAAAAAGGAAGCTAGCAACTTCTTCACAAGGTGGCAGGAGAGAAGGAGCACAGGAGGACCTGCCAAACACTTATAAAATCATCAGATCTCATGAGAAGTCCCGCACTGTCATGAGAACAGCATTTGGGCAACCACCCCCATGTCTAATCGTCTCCCAGCAGGTCCCTTGACATGTGGGGTTATGGGGATTACAGTTTGAGATGAGATTTGGGTGGGGACAGAGAGCCAAACCATATCAATTATCTTTCAGTATTTTCTATTTTTTATGCTAATGTAAATCACGTTTTCAAAAATTGAATTCCCCAATTCTTTGTTGCTAATACACATGTTAATATATAGTGCTAGCAGAAACACAGTAATTTTCGTAAGACTTTTATTCTGCTACATTGTTAAACTTACTCATAGGATTTACTGTGTATACAGTCATGTCAGTGAATAAAGACACAATGTTGAATAGAAGTAGTGAGTGCAGAAATGCTTGCCTTGTTTCCAATATTGAGGAAACAAGTAAAATATTTATTAAACATGTTAGCTGTAAAATGTTTGTAGGCACTCTTTATCTGGTTGAGAAACCATCTTTCTGTTGAATTGAGAAGTGTTTCTTCCCAGACCCCTCTTTTTTACTTTCTAAAGGAATTTGTGTGAGAATTATATTATTCCTTCCTTAAATATTTGGAACAAATTAATCAGAGTGAAACAACTTAAGGGTCTGGAATGTCCTTTGTAGGAGAATTTCAAATTGAGAATTCAATTTTTAATAGAGAAAGTGCTCTGAAGATTTTATATTACTCCCTGGATCTGTTTTCATAATTTTTTGCTTTTCAGATAACTTGTTCATTTTATCTAAATTGTAAAATTCATTGGCATTAGATTGTTAATATTCCTCTTACTGTCCTATTAATATCTATACTGATATCCCACTTTTCATTCTTTCTATTGTTAATTTTTCATTTCTTTTTTTATCCTGATGAGCCTAGCTAGTTTTTTAAATCAATTTTATTGATTTTTTCGAAGACCTTACATTAATTTTATTAATTTTCACTCTTAATTGTTCATTTGCTATTTCACTTACTTCTGTTATCTCTCTCTTTTTTTTTTTTTGAGACGGAGTTTCGCTCTTGTTACCCAGGCTGGAGTGCAATGGCGCGATCTCGGCTCACCGCAACCTCCGCCTCCTGGGTTCAAGCAATTCTCCTGCCTCAGCCTCCTGAGTAGCTGGGATTACAGGCACGCACCACCATGCCCAGCTAATTTTTAGTATTTTTAGTAGAGACGGGGTTTCACCATGTTGACCAGGATGGTCTCGATCTCTCGACCTCGTGATCCACCCGCCTTGGCCTCCCAAAGTGCTGGGATTACAGGCTTGAGCCACCGCGCCCGGCCCTGTTATCTCTCTTACTGCATTCTTTCTCTCTGCCTTGGATTTTAAGAAATTGTCCTTTTATCCTAACAAAATATGCCTCTTTGCCTATATAATATTCGTTCTCTAGTATTCCACCTGGTCAGATATTAATATTGTGTAGCTAATCCAGATTTATTATGTTTAGTATTTGTGGAGTATATCTTCTTTTACTTTTAACCTGTCTTCTATGTCTTTATATTTAAAGTGTGTTTCTGGTAGACAGCTTATAGATAAGTTTGCTTTGTAGCAAATTTGACAATTTCTGTCTTTTAATTGATGTGTTTATTCCATTTACATTTAATGTAATCATTTATATGGTTGATTTAAAATCTGCTATTTTGTCTTCTATTTCTGCCATGTTTTTTCCTCTGTTTTTCTCTTTCTTATGTATTAATATTGACAGTACATCATGCATTAATAATGATTAATAATTATCTTATGTATTAATAAATATCTTCAGTATTCTATCTACTTTATATTTCTTTGTTTTTTTATTGGTTTCTTTAATGTTTAACTTATTGCAGTTTATCTTCATATAATATTACTTCACGTATAATGTTAGAATCTTACAAAATGCTTCCATTTTCTCTTATTATCTGTGTTGTAATTGTCCTATATTTTATCCTATCTTTGCTTCATACTCCACAATACATTGTATTATTTTTGTTTTAAATCATAGTATTGTTTAAAAGTTTGAAAATAAGAAAAAAGTTTGAAAATTTAATTTCTGACACTGTAAAATTCCTAGAAAAAAACATAGAGGAAAGCTTTTTGACATTGGCTTTGGCAATAATCTCTTGGATATGACACTAAAGTCATAGGCAACAAAAGCAAAAGTAGACAAGTGGGATTATATCAACTAAAATCCTTCTGCACAACAAAGGAAACAATCAAGAAAATGAAAAGGCAACCTATGGAATAGAAGAAAATATTTGCAAACCAAATACCTGTTAAAGAGTGTATTAGTCCATTTTTGAATTGCTATAAAGGAATTCCTAAGGCTGGATAGTTTATTAAAAAGAAGTTTATTTGGCTCACAGTTCTGAAGAATGTGGGAAGCCAGGTACCAGCATCTGCTTCTGGTGAGGACCTCAAGAAGTTTTTACACATGGCAGAAGGCAAAGGGGAGCTGGTGTGTCACAAAGTGAGAGAGGAAGCAAGAGAGGAAGAGGTGCTATGCTCTTTTAAATAGCCAGCTCTTACCTGAGCTAATAGATTGAGAACTCACTAATTACTGGCAAGACAGCACTAAGCCATTCATGAGGAATCTGCCCCTATGACCCAAACACCTTTCACCAGGATCCATCTCCATCATTTTAACATTATATTTGGAGGGAACAAACTTTCAAACTATATCATTCTTCCCCAGGGCTCCTAAATCTTATGTTCTTGCCACTTTGAAAAATACAGTCAGTCCTTCTCAATAGTTCCCCCAAAGTCTTAACTTGTTTCAGCATCAACCCCAAAGTCTAAAGTCTTCTCTGACACTGAAACCAAGTTCCTTCTACCTATGAGACTGTAAAATAAAATAAATTTAAAAAACCAACTTATTTACTTCCAAGATACAACACTGATAGAGGCATTGGGTAAATGTTCACATTCCAAAAGAGATAAATCAGCCAAAAGAAAGGAGCAACAGGCCCCATGCAAGTTTGAAGCCCAGAAGTGCAGACATTAAATCTTAAAATTTCAAAATAACCATTGACTTCATGTCCTGCATCCCGGGCACATTGATGTGAAAGATAGGCTCCCAAGGCCTTGGGTAGTTCCACCCCTGTGGCTTTGCAGGGTGCAGCTCCATGGCTGCTTTCACAGGTAGGAGTTTGGTGCCTGTGGTTTTTCTCTGCTGAGAGTGCATCTGCTGGTGACTCTACAGTTCTGGGGTTTTGAGGATAGTGCCCTATTCTCAAAGTTCCATTTGGCAGTGCCCCAGTCAGGACTCTGTATAGGGCCTACATCTCCAAATTTCCCCTCAGTACTACCCTAGTAGAGGCTCTCTGCATGGATTCTACCCTAGAGGCAGGCTTCTATTTGGGCACCCAGGTTTTCCCATACATCCTCTATCTGAGTGGAAGCTCTTAAGCCTTCTTCACTCTTGCATTGTGCACACCTGCAGGCTTAACATCATGTGGAAGCCAACAAGGCTTACAGCTTGCACTCTCCGGAGTGGCAGACCAAATTGTACCTTGGGCCCTTTGAGCTCTGCCTGGAGCCAGAGTGGCCCAAATGTGGGAGCAGCATCCTGAGCCTGCCCCACAAAACCAGTATGTCCTTGTGGGCTTCTGGGCCTGTGATGGAAGAAACTGCCTTGAAGATTTCTGAAATTCCTTGAAGGTTTTTCCCATGTTCTTGGTTTTTAGCACTTTGCACCATTTTAGTCATAAAATCTCTTTAGCAAGTGGTTGCTCCATAGCCTGCATGTGTTTCTGTCTTGAAAATGCTTTTTCCTTCTCTACCACATAACAAGGCTACAGATTTTCCAACTTCTTCCTCTGCTTCAATCTTAAGTTCCAACTTTAAGTTATTCCTTTCTTTGCTTCCGCATCTGACTGTAGTATGTTAGAAGCAGCCACATCACATTTTAAGTATGTTGCTGCTTAAAAATTTCTCCATCAGAACTTGAGTCATTCTTAAGTTCAGCCTTCCGCAAATCCCTAGGACATGAACAAAATGCTACCAAGTCCTTTGCTAGGGTATAACAAGGGTGACTTTTATTCCAGTTTCCAATAAATTCTTTTTATTTCAGTTTGAGACATCATCAGCCTGGCCTTCACTGTTCATATTTCTGTCAGCATTTTGGTCATAGCCTCTTAACAAGTCTCTCAGAAATCCTGATTTTTCCCTCATCTTCCAGTCTTCTTCAGAAAGCTCCAATCTCCTTCAACTTCTGCCTGTTATGCAGTTCCAAAGCAGCTTCCCCACTTTTAGGTATCTTCATAGCAACCCCCACTCCTGGTACCAATTTTCTGTATTAGTCTGTTTTACATTATTCTAAAAAAATATCTGAGACTGAGTAATTCATAAAGAAAAGAGGTTTATTTGGCTCACAGTTCTGAAGACTGTGCAGGAAGCATGGTACCAACATCTGCTTCATGCTTCATCTGTCACATGGTAAGAGGCAAAGTAAGAGAGAGGAAGGGGTGCCATACTCTTTTAAACAACTAGCTCTCATTGAACTGATAGAGTCAGAACTCACCCATTACCATGAGAAGAGCACCAAGCCATTTATAAGGTACCCTTTCCATGACCAAAACACCTCCCACCAGGCCCCAATTCCAACATTGGGGAACACATTTAAACATGAGATTTGGACAGGACAAACAATATCAAAACAAAATAAAACCCACAAGTAATCTAATTATAAACTGGACAAAGGACTTGAGTAAACATTTCTTCAAAGAAGACATATAAATTAACAACAGATATACGAAAAGGTGCTTAATATTACAAACCATCAGGAAAATGCAAACCAAAATTATGATGAGCTATCACTTCATATCTTTTAGGATGACTACTATGCCAACAAATGTTGGCAAGAATGTGGAGAAGAATAAACCCTTGTGTACCATTGAGGATAATGTAAATTGGTATATCCACTGTAGAAAACAATATGGATGTTCCTTAACAAGTTAAGACAACAGTGACCTCATGATCTAGCAATTCCACTTCTGGCTATATCTCCAAATGAATTGCAATCAGTATTTCAAAAATATGTCTGCATCCTATGTTTATTTCAGCATTATTCATAATAGCCAAGACATAGAAGCAACCTAAATGTCCATCAATGGATGAATGGATAAAGAAAATATATACAACAGAATGTTATTCAGCCTTAATGAAGAAGGAAATCCTGCCATTTGTGATAGCATAGCTGAACCTGGAGGACATAATGCTAAGTGAAATAAACCATATACGAGAACAAATACTACATGATACCACTTATATAATTAATCTAAAATTGTCAAACTCATAGAAGCCGAAAGTGGAATAGTGTTTTCAGGGACTGAAAGGGAGAGGAGAACAGGGAAGTATTAGTTAAAATGTATAGAATTTCAGTTATACAAGATGAATAAAAAGTCCTAGAAATGGACTCTATATTATAGTGCCTATAGTTAAGAATGCTATATTAATACTTACCTGGTAGGGGCAATACCATGATCATGAAGGTCGTTTTCCCAGGGTGAGGCTTATCCATTGTACTCTGGAGGTACAGACCCCTGTGATTTCCCCAAATGTGGGAAACTTGACTGTATAATTTGTGGTAATGGGGGCTGTGTTCGTGCTTTCCCCTGAAGAAAAAAAAAAAAAGAATACTGTATTCTATACTTAATAATTTGCTAAGAGGGCAGATCTTATGTTAAGTGTTCCTATAATAAACAAACAAAATGCTAATAATTAATGGAGAGGGTTGGAGGAAACTTTCCAAGATGATGGATAGGCCTATGGCATGGATTGTGGTGATAATTTCATTGGTGAATCTTTATCTTCAAACTCATGTACATGTTTGCAAATCTCAATGAACACCAAACAATATAAACAAAAGCAAACTATACCTACACATATCATAATTAAATTACTAAAAATCAATGGTAAAGGGGGCTTTTCTT
This sequence comes from Saimiri boliviensis, assembly GCF_048565385.1. NCBI lineage: Eukaryota > Metazoa > Chordata > Mammalia > Primates > Cebidae > Saimiri > Saimiri boliviensis. Next base: position 59,347,986 of record NC_133454.1, read on the forward strand.
CCCTGCAGGCCTACCTTGTGGTTTTCAACTGCAAGAAAGCAATCTAGCTGTTCAAACATGAATCTGGGCAGGAGTAGGGGGCAGGGGCCTCTGTGAAGTCTTTGAATCAAGACTGATGAATCAATACATTAATATGAATACATTTATATATATATATATATATATATATATATATATAGTTTTTGTATGTCGATCATACATCAATAAAGTGGTTAAAAAGGAAGTTTTATATTTACATTCATACTTACCGTGTCCTGTGGCCTTTTGTGTATGTGTATGTAGATCTGGATTTTAATTATTTTTTTAGCCTCAAGAAATTAGCAGTGAAGGTGTGATGACAAAAATTTTTCTAATTTTCATTTGAAAATCTGTTTATATAATATTTATTTTTGAAGAATGTTTTTATAGGATATAGAATTCTAAGTTGATATTCTCTCTTTTGCCATTCATTCCCTAGCAGTTTAAAGATACTGTTCCATTGCCTTCTGGTTTGTGTGGTTTCTAATGAGACACCAGCAATATTATATATATGTGTGTGTGTGAGTGTGTGTGTGTGTGTGTGTATGTGTGTGTGTATATATATATTGTTGTAATGTAAGTGGTTGTGTTAATTTTACTTTAGATTTTTTATCATTGATTTTTCACTAATTTAATTGTGACATGTGTAGGTATAGTTTTCTTTGTTTATATTGCTTGATGTTTATTGAGATTTATGAACATGTAAATTTTCTTTGAAATGTGTGTAAATCTTTCTAGAAGTGAAATAAGTTTTTTTTTTTTTTTTGCCAGCTTTATGATCCAGAAATGTCTTTCTCAAGGACTTAGGAATCATCTCTTTGAAATGTAAACATCAAGAAAGATAGTTCCCTTATCTCCCAGTTTCTATGGGAAGGTAGAAGCCTAATTTCAGAAGTACCTTCCTTCAAGTTACAGAACTACCCCCGTCATAGAAAAAAAAAATCTTAGGCAATATTTATCTTAGCTGTTTAAATTCCTTGTCTAATAATTCTATCATCTCTGTTATTTCTGAGTATATTGTTATTGACTAATTTTTTTCTTCATTTTGGGTCAAATTTCCTTTTTATTTTTGTCTAGTAATTTTAAATTGGATTCTGGGCACTATATATGTTATCAAAGCTGAGGAATTACAAATCTGTAATCCCAATGCTTTGGGAGGCCAAGGTGGGAGAATTGTTCAAGGCCAGGAGTTTGAGACCATCCTGTGCAACACAGTGAGAAAACATTTCTACAAAAAAAGAAAAAAATTAACTAGGCATGGTGGTACATGCCTGTCATCCCAGCTACTTGGGAGGCTGAGATAGGAGGACTATTTTTGCCTAGGAGTTCTAACCCACATCAAGCTATGATTGCACCATTGCATTCTAGCCTGGGTGACTGAGTGAGACTCTATCTCTAAAAAAATAGTTATATAAAATAAATATTGTTGAATGTTTGTTTTCTTCTTTTAAAGAGTGTTATAGTTTGTACTGCTAGTTTGGCAATTTATTTATAGATTTATTTGATTATTTCAAGACTTGTTTTTAAGCTTTGTTAAGGCATATAAAATAAGACTTTATTTTAGGGTTAATTTCTCCTCACCACTAAGGCCATGAAACTTCTAAGGCACTGAATATTCAGTGAAGTCCTTCCACCATGATTGGTTGAATCTCAAATGTCTAACCCTCATCAAGTTCTGTAGTTGTTCATCTTTTACCACTTCAGTAGTTTTTCTTTATATTTATATTTATTCTTTGCTCGGGTTTGTGAAGTTTCAAGTATTTATTCATGTTCAGTCTATTACTTTTACAGATAAACTAGAAGTCATTCCTATGAAGTTTTCTGGAGCTCTTTCTTTACACAGATTCCCCCTTGTTGGTAGTCTGCCCTGCAGATTTCAGCTGCTTCAGCTTCCTTGAATTCTCAACCTGTCTCTTCTACTTAGTGAGAATGCTGTGCCTGCTTGGGTTTGCTGTCTTTCCAAACTAGTGTCTAATAGACACTTCCAGGTAGACAGGTTGGGTTATCTTCAGGCTGTCAACAGATTAGATGATGCTCACCTGAATTAGTAAGGGTGATCTTTACTCAGCAGTGTTTATAGCTTGTTTTTCCTTTGCAAATTGTATTTTGTTGTAATTTCCCTCCTTTATTTATTGGAAAATTCCATTAAATTAATATTGGAATTTATTTTATTCCAATATTGATTATGTACAAAAATAAATATGTATTTAAAATATGTATTAAAAAATATATATAAATAAAAATAAATTTTAATATTGATTAGATACAAAATAAATATTAGGTACAAAATTAAATTGGAATAAAAATAAATTCCAATATTGATTAGGTACAAAAATAAATATGTATTTAAAATACCAGAGAAAGTATCAGAAAAATAATTCATGTTAGATTTTCTCAGAGTGGGAAGCCATTGGTAAGCAAAAATAGGCTCTCCCTGACACTTCAAATGTGAGGTGCCATCTTTATAACTCAGGTGCTTCATACTGGCTGGTAAATTTTCTGAATTCTGAAAAAACTTATTAGGTACAGAAAAGAGAAATTATGTATAAAATCAGAACTGAGTTGGGAAATTTCCCAGTATCCTTTGAAAAGTCGGGGTCAGATGATCACTACATTTACAGATTTGGAGCATTAGTCCAATGTGTTAATTTTCTGCAGTGCAATATTTCAGCTGAGATTACAAATTCGAGTATAAAATTTGTGTTTGACCCAAATCAGGAGGTAGTATGATTTTCTCAAATAATGATGATAATGATAATAATAAAGGTAATAGTCAACACAAATATTTGCATGGTGGTTACTGTATGCCAGATACTATTCTAAGTACCTTTACAAATATTGTCTTCATAATTTTTTATGACTTCACTATGAAGTTGTTACTACTGTTAAATAATTTTATAGATGAGAAAACTGAGATACAGAATAGTAAATTAACTTGAACAAGGTCATACAACTAATAAATGACATATTTAAACCCAGAAAGCAGAGTTCGGGTTTAAGAAAATAGCATTTATAGAATAGAAGGAAATACAAAAGAAACCACAAAGTGGTACTATGACATCAAAGGAAATATCAGGCCCAAATGTATTCCTGGCTTTTGCATGCTGTATTAGTTCATTCTCATACTACTATAAAGAAATACCTGAGACTGGGGCTCGGTGCGGGGAAGGGCGTCTGCCATTGCTCAGGCAGATCTAACCTTACCTGTGTAAACAAAAGCCAGAGGAAGTTTACACAGCAGCAGGACTGAGCCCGTGGGAGCCCAGCAGCACCTCTTCAGGCAGACTGTTACTAGACTCCCTCCTTGCAGGGCAGGGCATCTCCAAAAAAAAAAAAAAAAAAAAGGGCAGCAGCACATCAGGGACTTATAAATAAAACCCCACCTTCCCAGGACAGAGCACCTGGGAAATGGGGCAACTGTGAGTTCTGCTGCAGTAGATTTAAACGTCCCTGCCCAGCAGCCCTAAAGGGATCAGTGGAACTCCCAGCACAGCACTTGAGCTCCAATAAGGGACAGACTGCCTCCTCAAGTGGCTCCCTGATTAATAAAAAAGAAAAGAAAGAAGAATCGAATAGATGAAATAAAAAGTGATAAAGGGGATATCACCACTGATTCCACAGAAATACAAACTACCATTACAGTTACTACAAACACTTCTATGCACATAAACCAGTAAATCTAGAAGAAATGGATAAATTCCTGGACACTTACACCCTCCCAAGACTAAACCAGGAAGAACTTGAATTCCTGAATAGGCCAATAACAAGGTGGGAAGTTGAGGCAGCAATTAATAGCCTACCAACCAAAAAAAGTCCAGGTCCAGATGGGTTCAGAGGTGAATTCTACCAGACATACAAAGAGGAGCTGGTACCATTCCTTCTGAAATGATTCCAAACAATACAAAAATAGGGAATACTCCCTAACTCATTTTATGAAACCAACATCATCCTGATACCAAAACCTGGCAGAGACACAACTAAAAGAGAAAACTTCAGGCCAATATCCAGGATGAACATCAATGCAAAAGTCTTCAATAAAATACTGGCAAATGGAATGCAACAGCACATCAAAAAGCTTATCCATCACAATCAAGTAGGCTTCATCCTGGGGATGCAAGGCTGGTTCAACATATGCAAATCTATAAACATAATCCATCACATAAACAGAACCAAAGACCAAAACCACATGATCCTCTCAATAGATGCAGAGAAGGCCTTCAACAAAATTCAACAGCCCTTTATGCTAAGCATTCTCAATAAACGAGGTATCAATGGAACATATCTCAAAATAATTAAAGCTATTTACAACAAACCCACGGCCAATATCTTACTGAATGGGCAAAATCTGGAAGAATTCCCTTTGAAAACTGGCACTAGACATGGGTGCCCTCTCTCACCACTCCTATTTGACATAGTATTGGAAGTTCTAGCTAGAGTGATTAGTCAAGAAAAAGAAAAAAAGGATATACAATTAGGAAAAGAGGAAGTCAAACTGTCTCTATTTGCAGACAATGTGATTGTATATCTAGAAGACCCCATCTTCTCAGCCCAAAATCTCCTTAAGATGGTAAGCAACTTCAGCAAAGTCTCAGGATACAAAATCAATGTGCGAAAATCACAAGCATTCCTATACACCAATAACAGACAAACAGAGAGCCAAATCATGAGTGAACTCCCATTCACAATTGCTACAAAGAGAATAAAATAACTAGGAATACAAATAACAAGGATGTGAAAGACCTCTTCAAGAAGAACTATAAACCATTGCTCAAGGAAATAAGAGAGGACCCAAACAGATGAAGAAACACTCCATGCTTAGGGGTAGGAAGAATCTAGAAACCATCATTCTCAGCAAACTGACACAAGAACAGAAAACCAAACACTGCATGTTCTCACTCATAGGTGGATGTTGAACAAAGAGAACACATGGAGACAGGGAGGGGAACATCACACACTGCGATCTGTTGAGGGGTGGGGGGCTAGGAGAGGGAGAGTGGGGGGTGGGGAGGTTGGGTAGGGATAACTGTGAGAAATGCCTGATGTAGGTGATGGAGGAATGGATGCAGCAAACCACTGTGCCATGTGTGTACCTATAAAACAATCCTGCAAGATCTGCACATGTACTCCAGAACTTAAAGTAGAATTTTAAAAAAAGGAAAAAAAGAGAAATACCTGAGACTGAGTAATTTATAAAGAAAAGAGGTTTAACCGACTCACAGTTCCACATGGCTGGGGAGGCCTCAGGAAACTTACAGTCTTGGCAGAAGCTGAAGGAGAAGCAGGCAACTTCCTCACAAGGCAGCAGGAAGGACAGAGCACATAGGGGAAAGTGTCGGTTTAAACCATCAGATTTCATGAGAACTCCCTCACTATCATGAGAACAGCATGGGGGAAACTGCCCCCATGATCCAATCACCTCCCACCAGGTCCCTCACTCCACATGTGGGGATTATAATTTGAAATGAGATTTAGGTGGGAACACAGAGCCAAAACACAACACATGCCTCTTTGAATAGATCGATAATCCTTTTCAGACATCTTTCACCATCTCATTCCCATGACTGAAACTGCCCTGCAGAGAAGATACACAGCCCCTAAAATCAAGTGGTTCAATTTCTAGCCTCAGTCAACTCTAAACATTATTTTCTTGCTTGGATCCTGAGGTCCAGTTTTGTTTCATCACTTGCCAACCTTTCACCAACCAAAATTTATAGATGTAGTATCCTAGATCCCTTCCCAGAGTTGGAGTTTGGTCTAACACCACCCTTACAGCAGGAATCTTTCCTACTGGTTGATTGTCTGCTGGATGGTGATTGCTGATTGCCATAGCCATAGTCCTGCATGTCACTTGCCTTGGATTCTTAATTATGGCCTTTGCTCATCTGTTGGAGTTCTCTGAAGTTTCATTTTGTTCCCTCTTTCAAAATTCTTTCAAAAGATATTGTCTTAGTTTGGGCTGCTATAACAGAATACCATGAACTGGGTAGTTTATAAACCACATAATACATTGTTCATAGTTCTGCAATCTGGAAATTCCAAGATCAAGGAATTGGCAGATGCGGTATCTGGTGAGGGCTGGCTTCCTGGTTCACAGATCACTGTCATTTCATTGTGTCCCTACATGGTGGAAGGGGCTAGTCTCTTTTTTTAAAAAATACTATTTTTTTATTGACAATAATTAGACATATTCATTGGGTACATATTGATGTTCCAATACATGTAATGAATAGTGATGAGATCAGAGTAATTAGCACATCCAGCATTTCAAGCATTTATCATTTCTTTGTGTTGGGAACATTCAATATCTTCCTTCTAGCTATTTGAAACTATATAATATATTATTGTCAACTATATTCTGAAATCTCTTATAAGGGCACTAATTGGAATCTTGAGGATGGAGCCCTTATGACTTAATCACCTCCCAAAAGCTCCACCTGTTTAATACCATCATCTTGGAGGTTAAGATCTCAACATGAATTTTGACTGAACATAGGTATTTATTCCATTGCAGCTATGTTTATTGCCAGCTTCAAGTTTCTCGTAGCCTACTTATTCTCCTGTAAATAACCACAAGCCACCTCTATATCCTGGGGCTTGGCAGAGAATGTAAATAAGGTAAATATGAGCAATCAAACGTGTAGTAAAATAGCGAAGTCACAATAGTCCACACAAGCCAAAAGAAATGTTCCCACATTTGTACAGTGCTTCTGATTATTCATTTATCAAGTTACATAACTCTGGTTAATTTCACTACTTTTTGAGGTAAACAAGGTCCTAAGTGAAGAGTTTTGGAAGATACAAATTATAGGGTTCAAGGGCAAACTTCCTCTTTGCCCTTTACTGAAAGTCACTGTTAAGAGGCAAATAAATGGAAGAAAAGGCATACCCATTTGTTAACATGTACACAAGAGCTTTCAGAATTTATTATTTATTGTGATAGGGTCTCGTTCTGTCACCCATGCTGAACTGCAGTGACATAATCACAGCTGATTGTAGACTTGATCTCCTGGGCTCAAGCTGTCCTCCTTCTTCAGCATCCCAAATTGCTAAAATTATAGGCAGAAGCCACCACACCAGCCAAAATCACCCATTTTTATGCTTGGGTTCAACATAGTATGCACGGCTGTGTAAAAATGATTGAACAAAAAAGGTCTGATCTAATGCTAATAGACTGAGTGGAGAAACCCAGCAAGGCCTGTCCATCTAGATTCTTCTTGGTCTCTCTGAGCAACATTTCTTCCTTTTGGGATGGGGCAGGATACTCTCTGGAATGGTGTCTTATGACCTATTGTCAAACAAATCAGCTTGGATGGTATTTTTTTTTTTTTTTGAGACACAATCTCACTCCATCACCTGGGCTGGAGTGCATTGGCATGACCGCGGGTCACCGCAACCTCTGCCTCCCAGGTTAAGTGATTCTTGTGCTTCAGCCTCCCAAGTAGCTGGGATTACAGACATGTGTCATCATGGCCAGCAAATTTTTTTTTTTTTTTTTTTTTTTTTTTCTTCAGTAGAGACGGGATTCCACCATATTGGCCAGGCTCCTGGCCAATTGATCAAACTCCTGGCCTCAAGTGATCCACCCGCCTCGGCCTGTCAAAGTGTTGAGATTACAGGTGTGAGCCACTGCGCCTGGCCCAGATAATTTTTTTATGGCCAGTTTTTACACAGAGAGGTGAAGAGAAAATTGGAATAATATTTTTAGGTTTTATATTTGGCTTTAGAGAGAAGTGGTTCTAGTTTCTATGACCTGTCTTAGGGAAGAGCAATTCTAGTTTCTGTGACTGGCCTTGAAAAAGAATGGGACTGCATGACAGGAGGTTCGGAGAAAACAGTTTTGCTTCTGAGGTCTTCGTTTTGGTTTATTATCTCTCCTCCTTTCCCCTCCCCTTCCTCTTCCTCTCCCTTCCCCTCCCATTCCCTCCCCTCCCTTCCCCTCCCCATCCCTTCCGTTTTTTCTTCTTTCTTTTATAGATGAAGTCTCACTATGTTTCTCAGGCCAGTCTTGAACTCCTGAGCCCAAATGATCCTCCTACCATGGCCTCCCAAAGTGTTAGGATTACAGATGTGAGCCACCATGTCCAGCCTGGAATATTATTTTCTGAATCCCAACAAAATCTACTCTAATTCTATAATATGTAAATGTTAGGCACAGTAATCTCTTCATTTTTTTTGTACTGAATCATCACTTTCTATGGTTTTGAGTTTGCTTGTGCTATAAGATAAGACCAAGTAGAGTAGTCTTGGTCATCTCAGTGTAAATGGTAGGATTCTGAATCCAAGACTATCATGGCCAAGGGCACCATTATTTCTTATTACAAAATGATACCCAAGTGATGTCTTACATGAAATCAGATGATGAAATGTTATATGTGGTAGGAATTTAGCAATAGCAAGGTAATCACTTGTATTCATCTGTTTCCATGCTGCTGATAAAGACATACCAAGACTAGGCAATTTACAAAAGAAAGAGGTTTAACTGGACTTACAGTTCCACATGGCTGGGGAAGCCTCACAAGCATGGCAGAGTTCAAGGAGTATGTCACATCTTACAAAGATGGCAACAAGCAAGAAAGCTTGTGCAGGAAAAATCCCCCTTATAATAATCATCAGATCTCATGAGACTTACTATCATGAGAACAGCTCAGGAAAGACCTGCCCCCATGCTTCAATTACCTCCCACCGGGTCCCACCCACAACACATGGGAATTCAAGATGAGATTTGGGTGGGGACACAGCCAAACCATATCATCACTTGTCCAAAATTATCCCACTTCCACCTGTGTTACGTACTTGAAAATGCACCATTCTAAAGTAGTTATGTTTGGCTTTGGATTATTCTGAGTCTTCTATAGTTCATCTTTGAAATGCAAATATACAAGTGGGTAGGGAAACACTTAAAGTTGTTCTGAGCAAATATATTAATGAGGATATTATCTATTAGCTAAGAAGAATAGGCAAATGGAACTGATGACAATGGAGAGAGAACCAGGAACATAAAAAATACCCAAAAGTGATAGGAACATAAACTTTAAATCCTTTTTGAAAATGGGGAGCTATTTTTCAGGAACTACTCCCAGATACACAATTTTTAATGCAGTATTTTATTAGATATGTAAGTAAAGTGGGATTTGGTTCTTGCTTCCTAAAGATTCAAGATGCAAGCAAGTGTAAGGAAGTTCAAACTTTTCCTCTGAAATTTTGATAATTTGAGTCTGTGAAACAAATAGGCAGATCAACAAGAGAAAAAGCAGGTATGCACTGGAGCCGCACCAAACATGAGACTCAAAAAAGGGCTAGATGTCAGAAGTTTTTATACCATAGAGAAAGGAATAGAAGTTTGGAGCTCCTGTGAGGAGGTGGTAACAAGCTACACAAGGGCCAGGGGAGGAAATGCATGGTGAGCAAAGGCTATCTTGTTATGCAGATGAAGCCTCATGGGTAACTGCTCTCAGAAAGATTAGCTAGTAGCCTGTAGTGAAAGTTTCTCTGTCAGACTTTAAAAAATATCAGATCTCAGTCTCCTTTTCTTATGAGCTAATCTTTTCTATGAGCTAATTTTTTATGAGCTAAGATTTTCTAGATCAGGATAAGGCAGGTAAGGAGTCTCGGAGAAAACTTGTTTGCATCTGTTGTTTTCTTCACTGATACAGTTTTTTCCTACAGATGCAAATCTTCCCCACGAAAGGAGAGCTTTTTGGAGCTCTTTGAATGTCTGCAGCTTCTCTGAATAAGCCAAAGAAGCATATTTTGGGTGGCATATTTTGGTTTTCCACACAGGTAAACTTCTTTCCTTTTCTTAGCCTCAGGAGCAATGCTTAAACATTATCAATATAAAATTTCTTAAACATATAAAATTTATTTTTACTTCATTGTTTAGATATGGGTATATGATATACACCTTGCTTGAAATATTTTTCCTCTTTATCAAGCCATGGTTCACTCCTACCTGCAGAGTCTACTCCATATTCATTTTCTTCACAGACATTTTCCAGCTAAACTATTTGCATATTAGTCTTCATGACTGAATACATAGATACAAAGATCTTTTAAGCCAAGTCTTCCATGTGGTTGCAATCCTGGACCAACAGAGGGCTGTGGTAATGGCCTCTAAAAGCAACCATTCTTTGGTTCAGTAAAAATTGGCTCCATAGGAACTTAAGCCCCTTTCACAATCCTACCAGGGGATTTTCAGGAAAATAAACATCTGAACCTACCATCCCTCCCAGGCCTCAAGGTATTACCAAAGAGCCTAATTCCACAGGACACACAAAGTTCGTTCAGGCTAAGCATTCAGAGTTGTCTTAAAAAATAATAAAATTAAATTAATAAAATAAAAAATAAAATAGACAAGACCATCTGGGGATGTGTAGGGGTGAAAATGTGCTTGAGTGTAAGGAAAAAAATCTTACTGTAGCAATGACAAACTTCTCTGTTCCTCCCTCACACCCAGTTTTTCTTATGCCCTTCCCAGTGGGGCAGACTTTTACATTATTCCACAGGATACTTAATTACATTTCTAGTTTTCTTTTTTTCTTGAGAGGGAGTCTTGCTCTGTCACCCAGGCTGTAGTGCAGTAGTGCAATCTTGGCTCACTGCAACCTCTGCCTCCCAGGTTCAAGCAATTCTCCTACCTCAGCCTCTCAAGTAGCTGGGATTACATGCATGTGCCAACATGCCAGGCTAATTTTGGTATTTTTAGTAGAGATAGGTTTCACCATGTTGGCCTGGCTGGTCTCGAACTTCTCACTTCAGTTGATCCTCCCACCTTGGCCTCCCAAATGGCTAGGATTACAGATGTGAATCACCATGCCTGGCCAAAATTTCTAATTTCAAACAAGCAAATTAGAGAGTAAAATGATTTATATGGAAGAAGGATTTTCTTTCAGCCTTATATTTTCAACCATGTTTTACAAAGAAAAGGAAATTAGGATGATCTGAGAAATCTATCTTTACTCAAAGTTGGCGTTGTTACAACTTTATGGGGAAAACCTGACTTCTACACGTGTTCTGACTCATTTAATCCTTTTTGATTTTATGCTTTTTTTAGAGCTGCAGGATTGACACTGCTACCTTCTCTTGCTAAATTATGGGCGAATGTGCACATTGCCTTTCATGGTCAAAATCAAACACAAAATAACAGTAGCAGCAGCAAAAACAAGAACAACACTACCATCTCCTTGCACCTTGAGATAAATAAACACTTCCCCACTCAGACAAACAAGGTTGTTTCATTTAGTTCTAGTCTTTAAGATAAATGAAACTTGAGCAATTCCTACAAATTACTGACTTCCTAACAAAAACAATTTTGTTTCTGACCTTTGTAATGCTGATGTGTAGAGATATATGATGACTTCTGTAGGTATAACAATTCTTTTAGAAAATTGCTCATTTTTCACTATAAACATATTAACTATAAATTGTACAACTACAGTCAATTCTTTTCCTTTAAATGCCTGTTTGCTTGTTTTTAAAAAATTTTATCTGGTGAGCCAATTATGTAAAGGTCTAGACTCTCTAGTGAAATTTGCTAGAAAACATTTTATTTTCTAAAAGCTCTTGCTTTTCAGACTTTAAAAAATAATAAAAAAAATACAGGGTAAAAACTGTTCTCAGTAATCACAAAAGTCATCCATTGTTTCATCCCTTCTCCCTTTATTGTGCACCTGTTATATGTTATACAATGTGTTTGGGCAGATACAAAAAATAAGAAGACTAATTTAGTAATTTAATTGAGTAGGGAGGAACAAATACAAATAAATAATCACAATAAAACACAAATGTGGGATACATTCAAATGCAAATTGGGATGAGGTAACAAGAAAATAAATAACAATGCAAGGTAGAAGTAAATCTAAAGTTATTCAAGTCTAACCTCCTCATTAAACAGATGAAGAGACTACTGAGTGTTGTACAGTGATTTAGGGTCTGAGCCTGGATGGAATCTGGCTTCCTGTAGCCTTCCAGAGCTCTCTCTAAAATATGTCTCTCTTACCTATTGTTGCAGTGCCCCTCCACAGGGCTCTACTTATAGGATACAAAGTCATGATTGGCCATCCAATTCAGTGGCATACTTACAGTGATTGACTTTCCAATGAAGTTGGACATAAAAGGAATCACTCAGTGAAAAATTAAAATCAGTTGCTTCTGGGTGAAAGAGGTTAAGTCCTTTTATATAGCTTTCAATTTTGCAATTATTTCTATGATAACCTTGCATTAATTTTATATTTGCAAAAAAAGTTGAAAGAAAGAAAAAAGCCTTATTTTGAAAACTGGAGAAAATATTAAGAAAGAGTATAGAAACGGCAAGAAGGAAAGAGTGTCTGGTTTGGGGGAAGCAGATAGGAGTGAAAATTGGTGGGAGAGGATGTTCTGGGTGGATTTGTGTTCTGGCAGTAGAGCAGTCACATCCTGAGAACTTGGCAGGAAGAAACTTCAACCCTAGAAACTCTTGGGAAAGCCCTCCAACAGCTGTGGGTAGCTTTAGCCTAGCTAATCCCAGCCTATCCTGCAGCTGCAGACTTTGAGGTTCCTGGGGCTCATTTTTGTTTTTGCAAATCTAGATCTTAAAGCAGCTTCAGATCTTGCCTTAAAAGACCGTACAAGACCTGATTGGGTAGAATTTCCCAGGAAAAGAACTTGAATAGGCTGGATGTGGTGGCTTATGCCTGTAATCCCAGCAGTTTGGGAGGATGAGGCGGGTGGATCAGAAGGTCAGGAGATGAGACCATCCCAGCAAACATGGTGAAACCCAATCTCTACTAAAAATACAAAAATTAGCTGGGTGTGGTGGCCCATGCCTGTAATCCCAACTACTCAGGAGGCTGAGGCAGGAGAACCACTTGAACCCAGGAGATGGAGGTTGCTGTGAGCTAAGATAGTGCCACTGCACTCCAGCTTGAGCAAAAGGGTGAGACTCCATTACAAAAATAAATAATAAAGAAGTTCACAGAAAATAATGCAGACATATTTACCACCAAACTTAAGTTATTAGTATTTTACTATTTTGCTTTATATTTTTATTCTCTTAAAAATAAAAAAACGTAAATTGATCTAAATCCCTGCACTTTCTTTTCCTGCTTGCCTTGCTAGAAGAATAACTTATCAAAAATTAAAAGGTATCCATTCCATGTATTGTAAAGTTAGTCGACAGAAAGGAGAAAAGACCCAAAGTCAGGCAAGCGTGTTTTATTAATCTGCTGAGCTGCCCCGTAACAGTCAGAGGAGGCAGTCCCAAAATGAGGGGTTGATGTGGGGTGAGAGGGGCATAAGGGAGTTTAAAGACTGAGATAATCTATCAGTTTATAACAGGCACAGAGATAGTTTGTTAACTTGTGACAGACTTACAATACATCATCCTGTGACTTCTGTGGCTGCAGTTTTTTTAAACAAAAAAACCCAGGGTTTTACAGGTATGTGTCAAATGGGAATTTACAAGTACGGATAGCAAACATTTGTTTTCCTTGTCCTCCCCCAAGCTACCCAGTTGGTTGTAATCAGGCTTTCCTTAATTGTAGCTCGTCTGGCAGCCTTGATATGGCACCTAAGTAGGAGTTTAGAAATGCAGCTGCAGAGCAATCAGAGTGGGGGAACGGGTCAGCTTGGGCAAAGGGGGTTTTCTGAGGCAGCTTGCCTCTAACATGTATGATTTTATATTTTTGTAGATACGGATGTTTCCATGAAGAATAGAAAGCATTGTTTTATGTTGTAGACCAAAAATAAAACTCTAAGGTCCCTCAGCCATCTAAATGGACCCCTCCTCTCTGCTAAAGGCATTCCAAAGTTGGTTTGGACCATGACAGGAAGGGGGTTGGACATGCCTCATTATACCATGCCTCCATCCACCTCCCTATCCAGGAACCTAGAGTTCTTTGTCTAACTTTCCTTCACAGGCAGGCTAGGTAAAATTTCAGGTGTGCTCCTTTTTTAAAAAAGACTGCCAAAAGCTCTGGAAGGAGGAGCTCTGTTGTGGGCCCAAGCAACCAATCTGGGATCAGAGTCAAAGATCAATCACTCCAAAGGAAGTTTGAAAAATACTCCTCTCATTGGACAAAAATGTGAATGGGGCAGGCATAACTTTAAAGTTGAAACTCTACTGCCCCTTACCTGTGCAGCCTCCTTCTCCAGATCCCTCCCATGGCAACATGGGAGCTGTCTCTCCCTCTCTCCCTGTATGGATTTCCCTCTCTGGGATCCCCTCTCACAACAGCATAGGAGCTCTCTCTACTTCTCTCTCTCTCTCTCTCTCTCCCTGCCTAATAAATCGCTCTCTGCAAAACTCTTTGGGTCCGTGATATTTATGCAAATGGTAATCCCACCATTTGGTGCTGGGAAGTTCTTGCCTTTGAAACCATACCCCTTGTGGACCCGGGAAGAGAAGTTAACATAGTCCCTCAGGTTCACTCAATTCCTGCTGATCAGATCAATTCTTTTTAAATTTTTAGTTTTGCAACTCACATTATAATGAAAGTTATTGTACTTATTTTCTTGTCCATGTGTGCAGAGTGTTTCTATAGGTAAAACTTGCTTGGTCTTGGGTTTTAACTTTTTCCTGATTACTACTTTTACATCTTTTCATAATTTTTTTTGTCTTTATTTTGTTCTATAAAATTAGCATATTTTCTATTAGAGTATTTGACCATTAAAAAAATTATTTTTTAGCAGCCAGGCAAGGTGGCTCATGCCTGTAATCCCAGAACTTTGGGAGATTGAGGCAGGCAGATCGTTTGAGGATAGGAGTTCAAGGCCAGCCTGGCCAGCATGGTAAAATCCCCCATCTCAACTAAAAATACAAAAATTAGCTGGGCCTGGTGGTGTACACCTTTGGTTCCAGCTACTCAGGAGGCTCAGGCACGAGAATCACTTGAGCTTGGGAGGCGGAGTTTGCAGTGAGGCAAGATCTAACCATTGCACTTCAGCCTGGGCAACAGAGCAAGACTCTATCCCCCTCCCCAACAAAGAGAAAAGATTTCAACATAATGTGCATATAGATTCTTTGTTGTTTATTTGTGTTGGAAATATCATCTCTAGTCTTTTTTCTTTTTTCTCCTACCTCCATTTGCTTAATTGGGTTGTCTATAAAACAGGAGTTTTAATTTTAAAGTTGTTAAATGTATCTATCTTGGTCTACTGCTTCTGGCAATATTGCAGTCTTGAAATGTTCAGTTACTTGCTACACAGCCTCTAATCAGCTTTTTGCTGGGTAAAATACAGTATTAAAACAAAAGCCCACTCTTCAAATTGTGTACTTGGACTTGGCAGAACTTAACGTAGGGGAACTTTCTGAGGAATGCAGAGGAAAAGATACAGAAAAACATGAACGAGTAGATAAAAGACATAAAAGGTAGAAATGAGAGTCAGCTAAGTTTCTTTTAAAGAGCTAAATTGTAAATAATTTAGGCTTTGTGGGTCATATGGTTTCCGTCACAGTTACTTAATTCTACTGATATAGCTTAAAAGCCGTCAGAGACAATTTCTAAATGGGTGTGACTCTGTTCCAATAAAAAGTGTTTACAAAACCAGGTGGCTCCCAGTGGGCTGTGGTTTGCTTGCTTAACTTGTGGACTAGAGTGTTCTAACAACTATTTAATTGCAGATATGAAATGAGAGAACCAAGAGAGTTGGGAGAAAAGCAACATTTAAAAAAAATAACTGAAACATGAAAGATATCTGTTGGAGCTCAGAGAATGATACCCCAAAGTATAATGCTTTGGCATGATAAGAACTTTGAACTAGAGATGGGAAGGCCTTAGATGCAGCTTCAAAAGCAAAGTCTCTTTCTGACCTTCCCCTACCCTTCTATCTTTCACCTTTTTTTCTACCCTGATGGGGAGACAGGATCATATAAATCAGAATTCCTCTTCCTGAAGGCACGTTATAGAAACTAGGGCCTCTTTCCCTCAAAGAAAGTCATAAAACCTAGAAAGTTCACTCTCTCTCCTTTCAATATTGAAGACCCTTATTCCAAAGCGATTCTGTCTAATACCCAGGAGGAAGGAATGCTACTAAGAGAGGCCAAAAAGACTCTGAACAGACAGGCTTTGCTGGATTTTCACCCTCAGTCTATTACTATTCAATTATACCATTTTGTCCAACCACATTTCCGCATGGCTCTCTATTCTCTATGAAACCTAAGCATAAAAATAGACAGCTTTCCCTGAATCTTTGGATCTTTATTTCTGAAGGTATCCGCATGATATAAAACTTTGATTGAATAAATTTATTATGCTGTCCTCTTGTAACTTGTCTTTTCTTATAGGAGTGTCAGCTGTGACCCTTTCGATGGATGATGAAAGTATAAATCACATTGGTTCTACTCCTACGCATTAATTTTCAGATTCAGGAATTTTAATAAATTCTAAGTAAGGTAAATAAAATACAATTAACACATAGAAACATTAGAGTAAAGTTGCAGAACTCCAAAGACAACATAATGTAATATGAGCCAGAGCCAACATTATCATCCATGAAGGAACAAAAAGTAGATTGCTGACTATTCCACAGCACAATAAAAGCCAGAATGGGAGAGAAAATTACTGCTATCTTAGAATTTTATACCAATTAAACTCTTCTAAAAAACAGACATTTTCAAATAAAAATTGAGAGCATCTGCTATAAGGAGACTCTTACTAAAGAAAATTCTAAAAACAAACAACAACAATCTAAGTTGAGGGTTTAAAAAAGTCCAAAGCACCTGGATGTCAACAATAGGTGAGTCAGTAGAGATAGTAGAGATAAAACATCCTTCTATCTCTGTATTGTTAAGATGAAGGAGAGGGAATATTGGTTAATTTAGATATTCTAAATTGCACATGTTAAACTTTCAGATTCCAGCACTCTGGGAGGTCAAGGCAGGTGGATCACCTGAGGTTAGGAGTTTGAGACCAGCCTGGTCAACATGGTGAAACCCTATCTCTACGGAAAATACAAAAATTAGTCAGCCATGGTGGTGTGCACCCGTATTCCCAGCTACTTGGGAGGCCAAGGCAAGAGAATTGCTGGAACCTGGGAAGCGGACGCTGTAGTGAGCCAAGATCTCGTTACTGCACTCCAGCTTGGGTGACAGAGCAAGACTCCATCTCAAAAAAAATAAAAATAAAAATAAAAATAAATAAATAAAAAACAAGGGTAACAACTTTCAGATCACTAGATGGGGAAAATGAAAAACAAAACAAAACAAAACCTTAATTTAGAAGAAAGCAAAGAGGAAAAATAAAAAGGAAAAGGAAGCACTGAAATAGTGGGAAAAATAGAAAACAAAAGACATAAATGGAAATAGATCTAACTATGAAAATAATAAAGTAAATTGATTAAATTATTCACTTAAGAGATATAGAATACTAGACTAGCTTTGAAAAAACAAGCATGCTATATGCCATTTTCAAAACAAAAGCATTGAAAGTGTCCCCCAGGCAAATACAAAACAAAGGAAAGCAAGTGTAGCTTTATTCATATGAACTAAAATTAGATTTAAGGCAAAGTGTATCATAGTAGACAGAGAATATCACTAAATAATGAATAACATTCAGTTCACAAGAGATATATTCGACAAGATTGAAACTTTCATCCACCAAGTGAAGCAGCTCCAAACTGTATAAATAAAACTGGAGTGTGTAAGGAGATATTGACAGACAGGTCATTGTGGTGGGAGGTTTTAACATACTTCTCACTAACTTACGGATCAAGAAGACAAAAATTATATTGGTACAGAACACTGGAATAACAACATGCTTAATCTAATGGACATGTATAAAACCCTTCACCACTAAATTAGAGGGTTTGCGCTTTTGCTTCCACAGACTTTCACTATTATTTATTTTATACCTTTTTAGATGGGTACAAATATGTAGATGCAAATATTCACAGTTTTTTATGTTCTTAGTTCAGCAAATCTTTGAGTGGTGTTTCCACTTACTTTTTATCAGTTGTTTCTTGATTCTGAAGAATTATATACAGAAACAGAATCATTTATTGAATTGAAGAGACAGTCACAGTTTTTTAACACATTTTAACATTTTACTAGTAATTGTAATGCACAAATTATGTGGCGTGGAAGTAGGCATTCAGCATCCCACTTTGTCTGTAAGAGGAAAATTTCTGCTTTCTACCGTCACATAAACTGAAACCTGGCAAGGGGAATGGGTATAGTAGGATGTAACATATGCATTTTATGTGCTGACTTATAAGAAAATTTTACCTGGCTTAATTTTTAAAGCTTTTTCTTAGGCTGAAGTCAAATCATACATTTAAGAAACCTGTATTATTAATTAATATTCTCTACATTCAAAGGATTTGAGAAAAATCAAGATGATTCATGGAGCATTATCTCTTTGTATGCACTATATTGGGAGGGCTGAAAAGAGGATACCCACATGTAAATGGAAGATGTAAACCTCTCTCTGCATTGTTTACCTCTTTGTTCTTTCTTTCTTTCTTTCTTTTTTTTTTTTTGAGATGGAGTTTTGCTCTTGTTACCCAGGCGCTGAAGTGCAATGGGCAAGCTCAGCTCACCGCAACCTCCGCCTCCTGGGTTCAGGCAATTCTTCTGCCTCAGCCTCCTGAGTAGCTGGTATTACAGGCACAAGTCACCATGCCCAGCTAATTTTTTGTGTTTTTAGTAGAGATGGGGTTTCACCATGTTGACCAGGATGGTCTATGTCTTGCCTTTACGTGTGATTAGCACAGGTTATATTTTCCAAATGCCTTTCCCAAGTTCAATGTCACATGATCAGACTTTAAGGAAGCAGATAGATCCTCAAACAGGTCACTTTTTCTTAAAAACAGTAGATTGCAGTCTACCTGAGTCAGTATAATAAGAAAATCTCTGCAAAAAAAGTCTCCTTATGAAAAGTATCTTGAAGTAACTTGGTTTTAGTCAATCAGGTTTCTTTTGTTCTATTGTTGTTTCTTTGTTCCTATCTTACATTGCCCAGTGGGAGCTATCATTGTATTTTGTAGAATGGAAGCTGTCACAGTTTATCAATCACAAATGATAGCCAACTAGATCTACAACTAAATTTGTTGTAATTTTGTCTTTTTACACTACATAAAGGGAGACTTTAGGGAGACTTCTGACACTACATGAAAGAACACTTCATATCACATAAAGGGAAACCTCAGATAGATTCAGGTTCTCAATGTGAAAAAAAAAACTGTGAGGCTAGTAGAAGAAAATATGAGAGAATAGCTTTGTAATCTGGGTGGGGTACTTTCATTATGATGTTAATGTTTAAAAGCTTAAATCATAAGGCAAATAATTGATAAATTTTAATTATCTAAAAATTAAGGGTTTCTGATTTTCTTTTTTCTTTTCTTTTTTTTTTTTTTTGACGGAGTTTCGCTCTTGTTACCCAGCCTGGAGTGCAATGGCGCGATCTCGGCTCACCACAACCTCCGCCTCCTGGATTCAGGCAATTCTCCTGCCTCAGCCTCCTGAGTAGCTGGGATTACAGGCACGCGCCACCATGCCCAGCTAATTTTTTGTATTTTTAGTAGAGACGGGGTTTCACCATGTTGACCAGGACGGTCTCGATCTCTTGACCTCGTGATCCACCTGCCTCGGCCTCCCAAAGTGCTAGGATTACAGGCTTGAGCCACCACACCCAGCCTTGTTTTTTTTTTTTTTTGATTTTCTTTAAACAATGTACTTTATTGACAAGTTTAACATACAATTGACCAATTCAGAGAAGATATTTACAATTTTTACAAACAACAAAGGATTAATATCCAGATTATTTATAAAACTCTACATATCAGCAAGAATAAGACAGAGATCCCAATAGACAAATATGCAAAAAATAGTAATTTATAGGAAACCTAAAGAACAATGTGCATCTAACTATAACTTCAAAGTAACCAGTAATCAGAGAAATGCAAAGTAAAATAAATAACAACAAAAAGGAAAATGGCAGAGAACAGATACTGGGAACCCAGAGAAAACGCCCTCTTTGTCCTCTGAAGTTTCGTTGAAAATCACAGACAGGAGGTAGATTAATTGGAGAAAAGACATATAAATTCATTAATGTGTACATGGAAGTGTGAACCCCAAAAATTTGAGACAGGTTTCAGTTAATTTAAAAAGTTTATTTTGCCAAGATTGAGGATGTGCACCTATGATGTAGCCTCAGGAGGTCCTGATGACATGTCCCTAAGGTGGTTAGAGCACAGTTTGGTTTTACACGTTTTAGGGAGACATGAGATATCAATCAACATATGTAAGATGAAAATTGGTTTTGTTTGGAAAGGTGGCACAACTTGAATTGGGGAGGGAGCTTCCAAGTCATAGGTAGATAAGGGACAAATGGTTGCGTTCTTTTGAGTTTCTGATTAGCCCTTCTAAAGGAGGCTATCAGATATGCCTTTATCTCAGTGAGCAGAGGGGTGACTTTGAATAGAATGGGAGGCAGGTTTGCCCTAAGCTGTTCCCAGTTTAACATTTATTTTTAGGTTAGTGATTTGGGGGGCCCAAGATACTTTTCTTTAACATTTTCCCTTTTTTATTAGTTAATATCTTTTAGAGAAAGCATTTTAGAAGAAAATGAGTCTCTGGTCTCAGATGTTGTCTGATCTTTCATGTAGGATGGTTTAATCCTAGATGGGTAGGTCCTGAGTTATCAGGAAAGCTCATTTTTAGCAGATTGAGAGGTCTCACATCCTATGAAGAGAAAATAGAGGGGAGGAAGTGTTACAGAATGTCCAGGAGACTGGAGAGACCAATGGGTGAAACAGGAGGATTTTATTAATGTGGTCACCAGCTCAGTGGATTAGTATCCCAAGGTTGAGCACCCAAGAAAGAAAATGGAGTACTTTTTATACATCAGGGTAACATAGCAGCTAACAGATTTACAGAAGCCAGAAGAAAGAACAGTTAATTAATTCATAACATGTCTTGTGATGTATGTTACATTTGAAAAATAGCATTTTAAGGAACATATTGTACATTTTTTTGATGTTATCTTGCCCTGTGACCTTGCAGCTGGTAAGCGAGAAAGAAAGGAGTCTTGAGATGCCTGGGAACTTTGCTGAGAAAGTGAGGAGAATAGATATAATAGGTTTTACAGGGAGTTAGTTAATTTTAAGCAGAGCTGGGGGTTAGGTTTTATATTAAACAGCACACAACACAGAAAAATGTGCTTTATTATATAGCAACCATAAATTATAAGGTTTTGTTTTTACTATTATTGCTATTATTTACTTCCCTTCTTCAGAAGGGAGAAAAGTAACAACAAAAAAAGAACAATCCTGGAAAATTGATATAGGCCACGTTACTTTGAATTCTATACATCAAAAGGCGAGTATGAAAGTGGTTTATTTATATAAATACATTGCTGTTCTTCTGAAGTTTAAGTTGTTTAGCTTCAGTTTGCAGGGCATTACAATAGCTCAGCTTAGTTTTTAGTGACTCCAAATTAGAAAAAAATGGGAAAAAATGAAACAAAATGAAAACATTATTTTGCAGGCTTGTAGCCAAGAAAAATTAGAATTAGGTTCAAAGTGTAGAAAATAATAAAAATAGAAAAACACTAGGCAATAATATAATAGAACAACAGATATACTATAGTTTTTGAAACATATTTTTGTCTCTCCAGTTTCCCATTTTTAGTAGAGACAAATCATGGTAGGACTTATTTGCTTTATTATACTTAGCCTGATTATTTGTATACAAGGCAGCAAGAATAATATTTTTTTACATAGTCCCTTAAATTAGCTTTGATGTAACTTTGTTGCATAGAAGGAATCTCAGATAAGACTTTTTTAAAGTTGAGCCCAACTACGATTTTAAAGATCAACTATTGATTTTTTAAAGCTGAGCCCAGCTATGGATACCATCAAATACCTATAAATTGGGTGAATTCCTCTCCTTTTGAGATTCCAAGATAAACTTGGGGCTCCTGGGCCTGTCAGAGAGTGACGTTCTTTACTTATCACAAGTCAGAAACCCTGCGCAGTGACTGTGTAGACCAGGCGTCCCCAAACCATGGCCTGCAGGCTGCATGCAGCCCCCTGAGGCCATTTATCCGGCCTGCTTACCGCACTTCAGGAAGGGGCACCTCTTTCATTGGTGGTCAGTGAGAGGAGCACAGTATGTGGCGGCCCTCCAATGGTCTGAGGGACAGTGAACTGGCCCCCTATGTAAAAAGTGTGGGGATGCCTGGTGTAGACAAAGGTATAAGGCTAGTTTTTCCAAGCGGCTTTTATTGGCTCCATAAGTCAAGTTTGATTCCTTAAAGGAACAGACACCATTCTAGTCAGAGCCTTAGTAAAATAACCAGTTTTTCCAATTATGTCCAGTTACAAAGGAAAACAGATTCTATTGCACTTATGCTATAACTATATTATCTTAAGAATACTCACAAATAGTTTGCAAATTCTGTAGTAATCAGGTAGAGAGATACACTTAAATTTTGTTCAGAGGACTACACTTAATTGTTAAAAGCTGTAAATAGCTTAAAAGTTTTCTTGACTCTGAAAAACAAAAAAGGAACAGCCACATTTTAAGCAAAATGTTAAAAAGGTTACTTAAGACTTCTATTAGTTTAGTTCACGCAGTTAATTCCTGGTTTGCTGGATATTCTTGAACATTTCAGCTCTTCATCAGTCCTCAAAGTTTTTCCTCTATTCTGATGTCACAATCTCCAAAGTTATCAGAAACCTAGGTTCAAGAGCGTCTGTTAAGAGTTTTATAGATGATTATAAAAACCACTAAGAGGACCAGAACAAGACAACAATTGTTTGTGGATGACAAAAAGTTTTAGGGCAGGAATAGTTAAAGACACAAATGAAAAGGAAACTTGTTACCTTTGTGGCACACAATAATTTAATATAATGATTATAATTATTACTGATAATATACATTAAGTCATATTAGAATTATAGTAGTTTCCCATAATTTTGGAACACATACCAATAACATATTTATGCAAATACAGCCCAAAGAAAAGCAGATACCATTTCATATTTGACAATGCATCCTGTATAATTTTTATACCAAAAATAAGCCAAATATGTCATTTTTAGACTTTAGGAAACCTATGAATAATATCTTAAAGGATCAATTAATTCAGAAAAAGACATAATTATAATTTGATTTTGGAAAATTTGTCAAATATCAAAGATTTACAACACTTGATATCACAAAATAGGATTACACGTCATTGCAAAATAAGTCATTCATTTAACCAAATTGATGACTCAAGGATTTTTCTTTAAAGGCAAAAACCTTCATTTTTTTGAGAGAGGAAGTTTAATTTTCTAAACAATAAGCTCCAATAAGAACAGCATGAAGCCAATTAAATTTGTTTCTCAAAACATTGTAAACAATCTATAAAATTCTAATATTGATCATGATATAATTTCCATAAGCCTTTTATAACCTTTATTAAGGAGTTGCTTAATGCTTTAAGAAAACTTTGTTAATCTGAGACAGAGGACCACATGCTGGTCTTGCATTAGTGTGCCTTTGACATTAATGGTTAATTTATAGAGAAACTAATCTTATTTTATCTCTTAAAATTGGTCCTTACACTCTCATATGCCCACCTCTTTGGTATAGTCCCTGAGCTGTGAGGAGTTGAATAGATTTAATTTATCGCTCTGTGTCTCAGGAATGTAGTTTATTTTAATTAGCATCGTCTATGGGGCCTGAAGATGAGGATTTAATTGCTGTCAGTGTTTAAGATTTAGTGAGACTTGGTGTCCTTTTTAGACCCAGGATTCAAAGCCCTGTAACCTAATGTTATGAGTACTTTAAGAGCACATACAGAAAGAAACATGGATGTAATAACCTTAATTAAAAAACATTTAATCTCAGTTTTTTTTCTCTAAGCAAACCAAAACTTAATAATAATGGCATGAGAATTATTTCCATAAAATGTAAAATCTGTTAGGCCAGTTACCAAAAGGCAGAAGATAAGACTTTCTGCAGTGTACAAAGTATTATATTGAAAGAAATTATTTCCTGTCAACCTTTAAGAAAATATCGTTAGCATCAGACCACAAAAAACCGAACTTCGGGGAAAAAATTTATATAAGTTGATGATGAGTTGAAAGAGAGTGTTATTATTTCACGCCTTTTAAAATGGGAGAGAAAACCAAAAACAAGATGCAATAGAAGTTGAACTTTGGGTTTGAAAATAATTTAAAATCTCATAATTTATTAAATCAGTCCCTTTAGAAAATTTTATTGTTCTAATTAATTACAGAGTTTATAAGTGTGTTTTTTACCTCAAACCCAATCTCTAGAAAAACAATTAAAATTTCCCTTTAATTATAGGCAACTTGATAGTATAAAAATTTTTTTTAAAATAAATCATTTTATTGTGACTTAAACAGCCAATTTATGATATGCTTGGACTTTCTGGTTTGTCCTGAATATCCCTCTTTCTAAACAACCAGTCATTTTATTCTGGGTCTAAATTTAACATATACAATTTTTTTCTTATATACAATTATTTATCTTTAAGCTTTCTTAGCAAAAAATACCTCTTTATTTCTATAACTTTTTTTTACATATCTTTTATTTTCTGGTTCCTTTTACTTTATTTTATATATAATCTTTAAATAAGTGTTGAATTAGGCAAAAATTGTTCACCATTTTAAAAAGGACATACTCATTATTTTAGTTGTTTACATAGATTATTTTTGGAAACTATGATAGTCACTATTTAAAGTTATGGAGCCATTGTTGCAAAATTATTAGTGAAACAGTGAGAAAAAATCCGACTTAACTGACTCCATCTTTCTTTTAACCTCCAAACTGTCCTTGTTCATTTTTGGGTATAGGCCGAACTAACTTTGGGAAGAACAGTTTACAGTTTAGCTTTGAAACAAAGATGATAACAGTCCTTTCCCAAAACAACCTCCTTACTACCTGTGGACTAGACTGCCTAAAGTCACAAGATTAGACGTTATGGTAATCTTACTAAATTCATGATGTAGTTATTTTCAGTAAACCAATATTAATGTCTTATTTATTATAAATTACACAAGCAAAGATCATTCCATTTTGGGCTCAGTTTAGTTTTGTAACCCCATGCCAAATTTTGGCACCTTGTGATATTTGGTAGGGATAAGTATGAAATTGCTTGATTAATAAATGCAAGCAAAGATGTATGCTGGCAATTCTTAAGCCAAGTATAAAAGTACTGGAGGACATTGCAGGGAGATTGATCAGTGGGGTAGTTAAAGAACATCAAGCCGTTCCTGAGTTTGCAAATGTTTTTCTCTGTGATTAGGCCACCTGAGCTTGCTAATTGTCTCCCATTAAAGTCAGATTCCCACTCTTCCAGAGACTGAGAGATAAGGCACTGTCTTCCTTGATTATATTTCAGATAGCTCCTCCGTTGTAAAATGGGCAAGAAAGTAAGATTAACATCTTACAGGAGGTAGAGAAAGTCTCAGGATACAAAATCAACGTGCAAAAATCACAAGCATTCCTATACACCAGTAATAGACTTCAAGAGAGCCAAATCAAGAACGAACTGCCATTCACAATTGCTACAAAGAGAATAAAATACCTAGGAATACAACTAACAAGGAACGTAAAGGATCTCTTCAAGGAGAACTACAAGCCATTGCTCAACGAAATAAGAGAGGACACAAACAGATGGAGAACCATTCCATGTTCATGGTTAGGAAGAATCAACATCGTGAAAATGGCCATACTGCCCAAAGTAATTTACAGATTCAACGCTATTCCCATCAAGCTACCAATGACCTTCTTCACAGAACTGGAAAAAAAACACCTTAAACTTCATATGGAACCAAAAGAGAGCCCGCATAGCCAAGTCAATTCTAAGCAGAAAGAACAAAGCAGGAGGCATCACACTACCGGACTTCAAACTATACTATAAGGCTACAGTAATCAAAACAGCATGGTACTGGTACCAAAACAGAAATATAGACCAATGGAACAGAACAGAGGCCTCAGAGGAAATACAACATTCCCACAACCATCTGATCTTCGACAAACCTGACAAAAACAAGCAATGGAGAAAGGACTCCCTGTTTAATAAATGGTGTTGGGAAAACTGGCTAGCCATGTGCAGAAAGCAGAAACAGGACCCCTTCCTGACACCTTACACCAAAATTAACTCCAGATGGATTAAAGACTTAAACATCAGACCTAACACCATAAAAACCCTAGAAGAAAATCTAGGCAAAACCATTCAGGACATAGGTGTAGGCAAGGACTTCATGACCAAAACACCAAAAGCAATGGCAACAAAAGCCAAAATAGACAAATGGGACCTAATCAAACTCCACAGCTTCTGCACGGCAAAAGAAATAGTCAGTAGAGTGAACCCGCAACCAACAGAATGGGAAAAAATTTTTGCAGTCTACCCATCTGACAAGGGGCCGATATCCAGAATTTGCAAAGAACTAAAGCAGATCTACAAGAAAAAAACAAACAAGCCCATTCAAAAATGGGCGAAGGATATGAACAGATACTTTACAAAAGAAGACATACAGGAGGCCAACAAACATATGAAAAAATGTTCATCATCACTGGTCATTAGAGAAATGCAAATCAAAACCACATTGAGATACCATCTCACACCAGTTAGAATGGCGATCATTAAAAAACCTGGAAACAACAGATGCTGGAGAGGATGTGGAGAAATAGGAACACTTTTACACTGTTGGTGGGAATGTAAATTAATTCAACCATTGTGGAAGACAGTGTGGCGATTCCTCAATGACCTAAAAATAGAAATCCCATTTGACCCAGCAATCCCATTACTGGGTATATATCCAAAGGATTATAAATCATTCTACTACAAGGACACATGCACACGAATGTTCATTGCAGCACTGTTTACAATAGCAAAGACCTGGAACCAACCCAAATGCCCAACGATGATAGACTGGACAGGGAAAATGTGGTACATATACACCATGGAATATTATGCAGCCATCAAAAACGATGAGTTCACGTCCTTTGTAGGGACATGGATGAACCTGGAAACCATCATTCTCAGCAAACGGACACAAGAGCAAAAAATCAAACACCGTATATTCTCACTCATAGGCAGGTGTTGAACAATGAGAACACATGGACACAGGGAGGGGAGCACTACACACTGGGGTCCGTTGGGGGGAAATGGGGGAGGGACGGGGGGGTGGGGAGGTGGGAAGAGATAGCATGGGGAGAAATGACAGATACAGGTGAGGGGACGGAAGGCAGCAAACCACACTGCCATGTGTGTACCTATGCAACAATCTTGCATGTTCTTCACATGTACCCCCAAACCTAAAATGCAATTAAAAAAAAAGTACCATTATAAGTTTTCTAAAGTAAATAATCTAAATAAAGAGGTGTCAAGGATGTAGAGTTAGGAAGAAGCCTGTCTAAAATTCAGTCAAGATGAGGGGAATGTTAAAGCTGTCTTAGAATGTTAGATGTCAACATCTAACAACAAAACACATTAGATACAATTCAATTAACTATTGTCTGTCTGGAGAGAAAAGAAAAGGTGGTGATGCTACCAACGGAGGTTCAGGTAACCTGGGTGGAAGTCCAGGAAGAATTGGACAAAATGCACAAACAAAGCAATAAAAGAATGAAACAATAAAAACACAGATTTATTGAAAAGAAAATACACTCCACAGACTGGGAGTGAGCTTGAGCAAGCAGCTGAAAAGGGATGGTTACAGATTTTCTGGGTTTTAAACACCCTCTAGTGGTTTTCTATTGGTTATTTGGTTTATACCCTACTTAATGAAGTAGTGGGGCACAATCAGTCTGATTGATCACAGGAGAGGACCAATCAGAGGCTGAAGTGAAATTAAAAAGTTATAACCTTTGCAAATGAAGACTGGGCCTACAACCAGGTTGTGGGAGGGGAGCAATCAGAGGTTCTTTCCAGTTTTCCTCTGCCAGAGTGGAAAGGGGGGTGGTGGGGGTTGCAAAGCCAGAAATCCTCTGATCCTTTCGTTACTTGGGTGGAGAAGTGGGCTTTTCCTTTTGATCCAGTTCTAGGAAGTCCGTGTGAATCCGTCTTAGGCTCCCTGACTCTAGACCCTATTCTCCTACTTCAGAGGGGAATAGAGATAAAAATGAAATAAAGTAGGTTGGCCTGAGATGCATGATTAACTAAACTCTCTCCTCCTGGGGAGGGGGGTGGGTGGGGAGAGAAAAGAGGAAAACAAAGAGAAAGAAACCAAGAATTATCCATGATAAATTCATTTTCCAATTCCTTGATCATTAGTGTTGTGGGTGAGCAACAGCTATCTGGGCTGGTTGGCACAGGGATAAAAAAATTTACCAAGACAGTTGTAGGTAAAGAAAGGGAGCTTTATTAAAGAAAGCATGAAAATATATTTTGAGGGAGCAATGGGCAGAATCAGCAAAAGAGGATCTGACTTCAAGGAAACAAAGGCTTGCTGGAGATTTTATATGATGGTTTTTGGCTGCAGAGTGCCTCGTGCAGTACCGATAATGCCAAGGTTGCAGGGAGTTAACTTGCACATGTCTGGTGATAGCTGGGCACAGGAAGATTGTGAGTTATTTGTGAGTTATTTTTAGTTTCTTTAGGGAACAAAACATCTCTTGCCTGTAACTTCCTTGGCTATTGTCTTAAGTAGAGCCATGTGTCCTGGACCATGAAGAAAGGCAGACTTAGAGCTTATCTATGTTCTCTTTTTGCTTTTCCTTGTTTTACCAGCTTAACTTCTTTTCCCTAATTAGGACTCCACAATTAGCAGCAACTCACTTTACAAGTGAAAAGTGTTATCGAAGCGAACTGGGGTCCACCACCTGGAACAGCAAAGCCAAACACTGACATGGGGATAGCAGCGAGAGGAAGTGAGGCATTTATTGCAGGGCACCAAGCAAGAACATTCAGGCAGCTCGTGCTTCAGTCTTGCACTCCCCGATGGCTGAGAGGTAAGTGGTCTTAAAGGCGAGGAGGCAGAGGTTACAGGCAAAGTCATAAAATAATACTTGCAAAATATACATTGGTTTGGCCTAAAAAAGCAGGACATCTTGAAGCAGAAGGGGGGTATAGGTAGATTTAAAAATTTTCTACTTAGCGACTGGTTAAGGAGGCAAAGCTTTGTCTAAAAATTTGGGAAAACAATGCTCTGGCTCATGAGTGTGACTTCCTCCAGGTCCCTCAGGAAGAAATTTAGAACAAAGAACAGCAGTCTGCCCTCAATTCCCCTTTACCTGAGGTCTCTGTGCCAGCAGATCATTTGGTGGGAATCTGGGTTTCTGAAAAACAAGTCAGGGACATATGTTAAAATGTTCGTTTTAGTTTTTTTAGGGAATAAAACATCTGCCTATAACTTCCCTGGCTATTGTTTTAAGTTATTATTACCTTCTTGCTTATCTAGTTGCTCATTTACCTCTCAAGGCTAGCTGCGTGCCTGCCTGGAATTTCCCTTTATTTCCATGTTTGGGGTAGCCTGCAGCCCTCTAAGAGGGGTCCCCGTTCTGTCTCACCTGGAGCTGCTGCTCTTTGCTGACTCAAACGTTCTTACCAATGCTCATATCTTTTGATATTTTTTTATGGTTCTAGTTCTTTATAGTTTATGGTTTTTGCTGGGCCCCTGCCAAATTTCCTTGCCTAATTTCTGTGCTATTCACTTGCTTGGCTCACCCCATCATTTCAAAGGGTGATGAGACACCTAGCTGTTTAGGTGTTTATTCCTAAACAATCCTGTTTAGGAATATGGATTCAAACCTGCAAGATCTAGTGTGTCACTATACAAAATGTAATACATAAAAAAATAGTACTGAATCTATTCAGTACAGAAAACTATTGGAAATGCAAAATATTGGGTCCCATTCAAGAGCTGGTGAATTAGAATTTGCATTACTTTTTTTTTTTTTTTTTTTTGAGGCTGGGTGTCACCCTGTAGTCCAGGGTGGAAAGCAGTGGCACGATCATGGGTCACTACAGCCTCAATCTCTTGGGCTCAAGTGATCTCACCTCAGCCTCCCAAGTAGCTGCGATTACAGGCATAAGCCACCACACCTGACTAATTTTTGTTTTTTAAATTTTTTGTAGAGACATGGTCCCACTTTGTTGCCCAGGCAAGAGAATCTGCATTTTAAATGAACTCTCTAGGTAATTTATTTGCCTATTAAAATTCAAGAAGCATTGTCCTAGTATTAGATGAAGCCCTGATGTCATCGACAACAGTCACTTTATTTTATAATTGAGGCAAATGAGGAAAATATTAATTTTTTTTACTTCCATGAAGCTACTGTTCTAATATGTGGGTAGACCATGATTAGAACCCAGACTACCTGATTCCCATTCAAAGGCTTGTTCTAAATCACCGTGCAGCTTGTCCTTTCTAGGTTTCCCAGGATTAATCTCTGGTCAGATTTTTACTTATCTAATTTGTATCAGTTTGGCAGCAGCCTCAGCTGTTTCTGTCAGCTGCTCTTACTGTCAATCCCCGTGATGGTCCATATATAGGAAACAGCTGTAGGCTCCTCCTGCCAGAACCCTCTCTGGCACTGTGTAGTTGCAGTATGTTCTCATGCGTGAAGAATAGCATGAACAGTTATACTCTCTGTCAATACATCATGTGACTCAGGTGCCAGTGGCAAATTTGTATCACCTGTGCCTTAATAATCATGGACATGAGAATACTTTTTATAAGTTTAAGAGAATTGTATCATGCATAACCTCCTGTCCATGTCTCATATAGGATAATTTCGTTTTTCAATTTATTAAAAATTATTCTTCATTAAATGAAATTTTAGTCCTTTTGTTCTGTGAAACTGACTGTCATCTACAATCAGGACCCTTCTAGGTTGGAGGTTGAAAATAAATTGGTATGTGAGTTACTGAATTTTGCAAATGCTAACCATATTACACTCTAAAGTATTGAATATTGCATTCCTATTAACCAGGGACAGTTCATAAACAATAGAAAGCATAATTGCTTATGTTTGCTGAATACACTACTCTCAAAAGTTTAAGGTTTGTCTCTAAGGTAGAAATTAACAGAAAGAGAGACAGCTGAGACCCATGATACTAAATTCTCAACATTGTGACCAGCTGTCTGCAGCAGCTGTAGCTGCTTTCATGAGTCCCTTGAGGACCAGAACAAGAAAAGCATGCTCTTTGTTACTGGCCTTGGAGGCCAACCTCAATGTGTGCTCTTGTTGGGCTGAGTTGAATGATGCCAAACATGCCAAGACTTCAATTGGCTGTTAGAAAATGTAGATCCATGACTGAAAGTAGCTTAGGTTCACACCCTTGTATTGACTTCCCCAGTGGCATAGAGAAGCATGGAAGGAATCCAAAGAGAGCACGTCAGGGACAGGAGTATTCGTTCCTAAAATCCAGAGCCACAGGCCTACAAGGACTTCGTGCCTCTCCTCACTGTATCATTAATGTCTTAATGTGGAAATTATAACAGGGAAAGGGCATCTGTCTTCAGTGGTAGAAGAACCCAGACCTGTCTTATGGCATAAGCCATATATGTGCAAAAAAGAGAATCCAAAGATTCGTACACTAAACAGTTTTAACTGGTTCAGTTATATCCAAAGCATCAAAACACCTTAACCCTAATATATTTTGAATTTGAAATGTATCATAGACTGCAATATGAATGGTGACCCGCACCACACCTTTCTCCATAGTTGTGCAACACAGTGAACTTGCTAATTGCTTCTCATCTGATTGGAAAAGGAGATGAATTGGATGGGTGGTGTGTGGTGTGTGTGTTTGTGTGTGTTTTGCACTCCCTCTTGTAGTTGTTACTAATGAAACTTAAATTTAGTCCTGAGAGGAACAAGAATTTCCTTAATGGTATTTAACTATGAAAACACACAAGTAACTAGATGTTTAAAAGGCAGAGCCTGAAATTTTCTAGCAGTAAGGTAGGAATTTCTAGTGGTAAAGTAGAAATCCTGGTAAATTCCAGATTAAGAGAATAGATTTTCAGTTTGCCATTGAAATGGATGCATCACTGTATTATTAAACACTTTTTCTCTGTTTCCCCCACCCCCGTGTTTGATATTGAAAAACCAGGTGTTAAATACCTAGAGAATTTTTCTAACATATGTTCATCACTTTCAAACTTGTAAGGCATTCTTGAATACTCCGTTTCCGTGAATTTTAATGTAATCTTACTCTTCTTTGTCTCTGTATTTTGTAGGGCAGTACCAACCTTGTACAACACTGTTTCAGATGTTTTTAAAATTTTACTCAAAGAACAGTTGCATGAGCTGGAAGGGATGTAAGAGTTCTTAAGGGGCCTGGCACGGTGGCTCACGCCTATAATCCCAGCACTTTGGGAGGCCGAGATGAGTGGATCACGAGGTCAAGAGATCGAGACCCTTCTGGTCAACATGGTGAAACCCCATCTCTACTAAAAATACAAAAATTAGCTGGGCATGGTGGCACATGCCTGTAATCCCAGCTACTCGGGAGGCTGAGGCAGGAGAATTGCCTGAACCCAGGTGAGGGAGGTTGTGGTGAGCCGAGATTGTGCCATTGCACTCCAGCCTGGGTAACAAGAGCGAAACTCCGTCTCAAAAAAAAAAAAAAAAAAAGTTCTTAAGGGCAGCCAATTCATCACAGATATTCAAATATACTCTACTGAATTACCTAATGCTACCTGACTTCTGCCTTTCTTATGTGTATTAGGGATCCCAGATAGAGGGTAAAAATATGTGACACACTGGTAGACAAAGGAATCTAAACTTATTTTATGTGAGAATTTGGGCTGAAAACGATGAGCACCTGTGGAAAGCATCAAGGTGGGTGGGGAGGATCATCTGGTATCTGTTTCAGATATTGACTATCTAACCAAGACAGGGATTCATTTCTAAAATTATAAGTAAGTGTATGAAGAAAATGAAAGACTCACTGAAAAATAGTGTTTAAGCCACCTTATATATGTGCCTAAGTAGATAAGTAGGGATAATGGAGATTCTCCTAATTTCTGCTTTGAATACAGCTTAGTGTCTCCGTCTATAGCAGGAATAACCACAGATATAGTGGCATACCTACCATCTCAGTCATTTGCTGTTTTGGGATAAATGAAAGACAGCTCCTTTGTCACTGACATCAGTTTCTTATAGGGGGAATAGACTTCAGTAATAGTGAGGACGCTCTGCCCTCAGGTGGCTTCAAAGAGTATAAATCAATGAAGGGTAGCCAGAGCCAGATAATATTGAGAGTTCATAAGTACATGAGAAACATTTCTTGGGGATTCCAAGAAACACTTCGTAGTAATTGCACAGAAGAGCAAGAGCCTATGGTATGTACCTAAGTGAGGTGGACAAGGGCCAGTGACATTTGAAATCTTATTTTGGCCTTCTTCCCAGATTGGTGTGGCCAAGAAGAACTTCGGTCATATCCCCTACCTGTTATCCTGCCTGCAAGGCAAAGAATAGAAGAATGAATGAAAAGTGTCTTTTATGGGCACTTTAAAAATAGATCATGTGCATTGTATTGAGGCAAATAACATTTCCTACAAAGCTCTTCATCTAATAACTTAAGGATATGGAATTACCATGGCCAACTCTGTAAGCATAATGGATACTAGCAAAAAATGAAATACTACCAGAAAGACATCTAAAGTTATAAAAGTGTATAGGGCAAATAAAATGGTTATGATGATGATAGTAATGATTATATCTACCATTTGAGAGTATTTATATAAGAAATGCTTTAAATCACTTATTAATAATTTTGATAATTGTTAAATCACTTTATAGTCTAAATTCTTGGGCACATAGCTATTTAAATATTCTTTTCCTATGAATTCCCATTATTTCCAGATTCGCTTCTTTTGATGATTTTTCCTTCTTGTTATGTATTATAATATCCTGCTTCTTTGTATGCTTAGAAATTTTTGTTTGGATGCTGGATATTGTGATATTATGAAGTTATAGATTCAGTTTTATGCTTCCAAGTTGTGTTAAACTTTGTTCTCCCAGGCAATTCCTTGTGGACTACTTTGATCTTTTCAGTCCTGTTTTGAAAGTCTTCTAAGAAAAAGCTAGATCTGTCTTTGTACTAGAGATAATTTGTCTCCCTTACTCTACATAATACTCAAAATATTAAAAGGTCTTTTTATTTTGGCTGAAAGGAACACAAACTATTTCCATCCCTATGTGAAACCAGGAATTATTTGGCCTATTGATTTCTTGTGGATCCTTCCACATGTTTAGGTAATTTCTTTTCATGACTGCCTAGCTTTATATTCGGCCAAAGTCTTCAGGGAGTCCTTCTGCTTATCTCCAGAGTTCTCTTTCTATGCAACTCTTTCATTTCTGGTCATCTTCGCTACAAATTCAAGTTGCCCTGGCCTCCCCAGAGTGATCTCTATTTTCTTAATTCAGAGAAACACCCAGACTCTGTTTGAATACTCCCCCTAGGCTGCAGGCTGGAGACTGCATCTCAGTTGCATACTGGGGCAGTTTTAAGGCTCACCTTGTTTAGTTTTCCTTCTCTCAATATTCACAATCTTGTATTGCTTATTAGACAATGTGTGAAATGGTTTGCTGTATGTATTTTTGTTATTTTCTAGTTGCCTAAGTCAAAAGACAAAAATCAAATAGCATTTACTCTACCATGGCCAATATCAGAAGAATTAACTAATTTATTTTTATAATTTATCATTCATAAAATTTTCTTGTATTTTCTTTTCTCTCAAACTAAAGTGTGAATAATTTAGGAGTAGAGATAATGTCTTGCTTATCTTTGTATCATCAGCATCTTCCATTGAATTTTACACAGGGCCTTAAAAAGATAAATAATATTCATTCAGCATTTCTATATTACACAACTGATATAAGTGCTTTTAGGTTTATCCTACTTTAGCCCCACACCATAGAAATTATCATTTTGTAGATAAGTAAGCAACTGAGATACAGAAAGGTTGGATAACCAGGATCATAATTCAGCACATCTTCTATGAATAAATGCCTGACTGACTAATGAGTTCTGAGGAAAATGACCATAATACAATGGTAATTAAACCATACAGTTAAACTTTTTTTTTTTTTTTCTGAGCCAGAAAGAGTCAGAGAGATTTAAATCACAAATGATTTAGGTGACATAGAAAAGAACCAACAAACACAAATCTGGCCTTTAATACAACTGTTGGGAACTCAATGTCGAGCAAGCCTTTATTTTATTGCCAAATGCCCAAGCTCATTAAATAAATAAATAAATAAATAAACAAGGTACTTTGGCAGCTCTCTCAAGTGCTTCAGCAAAATATTTCTCTATAGATAGGAAGGAACTCAGTTTTTAGAAGTAATCCACTCATTTGATAACAGTAAATGAACAGATATAAATTAGTGCCTATGATAGGAATAATGATAATTATAATTATTATAATCATATTAATAATACTATATGCCAGAGGTACCTAACTCCTAACCCCTAGGTCATGGACTGGTACTGGTTAGGTCCGTGGCCTGTTAGGAACTCAGCCACACAGTTCCTAACAGGCCATAGAGGTGAGCGGTGGGTGAGTGGGTGAAGCTTCATCTGTATTTACAGCCACTTCCCATCAGTATTACTACCTGAGTTCTGTCTCCTGTTAGATCATTAGTGGCATTAGATTCTTAGGAGCACAAACCTTACTGTGAACTGTACCTGTGAAGCATCTAGTCTGCATGCTCCTTATGAGAATCTAATGCCTGATGATCCATCACCATCTCCTTTCACTCTCAGATGGGACCCCCTACCTGCAGAAAAACAAGCTCAGAGCTCCCACTCATTCTACATTATAGTGAATTGTATATTTATTTCATTGTATATTACAATGTAATTATAATAGAAATAAAGTACACAATAAAAGTAATGTGCTTGAATTATTCCAGCATCAACCCTCTGCCTCCACCTGGCTGTGGAAAAATTGTCTTCTGTGAAACTGGTCCCTGGTACCAAAAAGATTGGGGACCACTGCTGTATGCTATATAATCTTTAAAAATCATATATCAAGTATATTTTATGACATATTCTTTTTCTTAGCAACATTTAATCAAGGCTCTTCCTGAGGCCTAGCAATGATAAAGATTTCATGGTAACCAGAGGCTTGCCTGGTTCTCCCTAAGCACTGGTTCTCAAACTTTTGTATTCTTCATGGTCTTCTGCAAGGCTTATTAGAACACATATTGCTGACCTTCACCTCCAGTTTCAGAGGTATAGTGGGTCTGGTATGGTACTTGAGAAATTCTGTTTCTAACACATTCCTAGATGATGTTAAAGCTGCTGGCCTAGGAACTGGATTTTGAGAATCACTGTACTAATCAATGAAGTATTGATTTGTCTCAGTATTAGTCCATTTATATACTGCTGTAAAGACTTATATGAGACTGGGTAATTTATAAGGGAAAGAGGTTTAATTGACTCACAGTTCTGCATGTCTGTGGAGGCCTCAGGAAACTTACAATCATGGTGGAAGGCGAAGAGGCAAGTACCTTCTTCACAAGGCAGGAAAGAGAGTGTGAAGGAGGAACTGTTAAATACTTATAAAACCATCAGATCTTGTGAGAGCTAACTCACTAACACAAGAACAGCATGGGGGAACTGCCCCATGATCCATTCACCCCCCCCTCCCTTGATATGTGGGGATTATGGGTCCCTCCCTCAATATGTGGGGACTATAAGTCAAGGTGTGATGTGGGAGGCGACACAGAGTCAAACCGTATCAGTCTCCTGTTTCAGATGTTTCCTGCTTAAAAAAGACATAAAGGCTTTAACTTCAAACTCATTATGAAACCAATTCATTGAAAAAAATGACACTATAGGTAAAAATCACTTATGGTTTAACTTCAGAATTTTTTTTTACATATAGTCAGTTAGTATTTATTGATTATATGTGGCTGTGCTTGATGACCAATTCCATATCACTATGAGCTTAGTAAAATCTTCTAGTTTGTTTTGGCTTTTAGTTCTAGTGCAGTGTACCAATGAACTTGGTTTCCCATCTTGGTGCTCATGTGGTCCTTGGGATCTGGCAGCAGATGCTCTCAGATAATTTCTCCTCTTAATGGCTGGTTGTTATAACACAAGGGCCTGCTTCCTTTATTCTTTCCACAGCACAGGGTCTTTGTCCTACTTTGTCCTGCTTTTCTCCCAGATAGTCCCATAGCTCATATATTCATCTCCTTCAAATCTTTATTCACAGATCAACTTCCTAGAGAAAGCTTTTTTAACCACCTCATTAACACTTGAAACGGATCCCCCAAACTCCCTGTTCCCCTTCCCTGCTTTAATTTTTCTTCATAACTTTTGTCACCTGGCAACTTTTCATATATTTTTTCTCTATTATATTTTACTTATGATATGTCTCCCTCTATAAACTGATCGAAAAGCAGGCATTTTGTCTGTTCTATTGATTGGCATACAGTAATATTTGGTAAATGGAAGAATGAATTCTTTTTGACCTGTGAACATTAATGCATTATATTGCTCGATGATGAACTTAATTATTTTGCTCTACTTTGCAAAGTTAAATTTTCCTTTGGTCGTTTTCTACCTGAAGCCAGGTGCCAAGCTTCTAGGTCTTCTTAAGATTCACCTTGGGCCACCTATCAAAAAAGACTGTGAAAATTTGCACTTTATTTTTATCTGGCATGGTTCCAGTTGTGCATGTATTTATTTTTATTTACCAGTAAGTAACATAAACTTCTGCCAGCAGCTCTACTTCTGCTAATGGCCTTGATGTCATCCCCTTTGACCATCCCAGGAAACCTGTCACACTGATCACTTCTTGTTCTCTGGTTGCCTCAACCTATCCCTGCTGCTGTACTTCATTCAGCAGCAGGGATATATTTGCAACCAAGTTGTGTTTAAAAAAGCAAACACATCTTCCACTGTAAAATAATGTTTCCTTCATTCAGACAGGTTGAGTATCTCTTATCTAAAATGCTGGGACCAGAAGTGTTTTGGATTTGGATTTATTCAGATTTTAGAATATTTGCATTATAGTTACCATTTGAGCATACCTAATCCAAAACTAAAGAATCTGAAATGCTCCAGTGAATGTGTTTCCTTTAACATCATGTCAGCACTCAAAAGTTTCAGATTTTGGAAGATTTCTGATTGTAAATTTTTGGATTAGGGATACTCAACCTGTATTGCTATATTGCTTATATTCTCAATCAGCCTTCTTGAAAGTGTGGTCTATATTTATATTCTCCATTTATTTATATCTACACACTATTCTACCTACTGTATTTTGAATTGTACCCCCAAAATTCTATTAAATTTTTTAGTAAACTAATTCAGGATTTGTTGTGACTAAATGCAACAGATACTTTTCATTCTTTATCATGCTACTTGAAATGTTCACCTTTTGTCTTTCATACTATCTTTCATGGTATACTTTCCTGGTTTTTCTTCTCTTTGGTCATCCATCCTTAAACTAATTTATGGATTATCTCTTTTTGTATTCTTCCTTGTTGATCTCAGTCATGTTTATGGCTTTCATTATCATTGATATATTTGATGATTCCCTAAATTATATCTCTAGCTCAAGTCTTTCTCCTAAGCTTCAAATAATTCTCTGAACTGTCAACTTATAACTGGATATCCCTCAAAAACCTCCAGTTCAATAGATCCACCTTTAAAAAACCCCTCCTGTGTTTCTTTTCTTCCTCCTCCTCCTCTCCTTCTCCTTCTCTTTCTTCTTCTTCTTCAGATGGAGTCTTGCTATGTCACCAGGCTGGAATGCAGTGGTGTGATCTCGGCTCTCTGCAACCTCCACCTCCTGGGTTCAAGTGGTTCTCCTGCCTCAGCCTCCCATGTAGCTGGGATTACAGGCATATACCACGACACGGCACTAATTTTTATATTTTTAGTAGAGATGGGGTTTCACCATGTTGGTCAGACTGGTCTTGAACTCCTGATCTCAAGTGATGCACCCGACTTGGCCTCTCAAAGTGCTGGGATTAGAAGCCTGAGCCACCGTGCCCAGCCCTGTGTTCCTTTTCTCATCAAGTATCTTTCTCTTTCACTCAGTATAGCTAGAGGCTTGATACCATCCTCAGTCATACCTCTTTTTCTCTCACTTCTCACATCATCTTTACTTGATCTGCACAATAAAGGTTAAAGCAAAGTCTCTAGAAATATTCGAGTTCCTAATAAGAAAATAATTTTTAACTTTACATGCCTTATTACAAGTAGTGAGATTATATTATCTATTATTTTATTTTAAAATGACATTAAGGACTGGATAAGTTTTAGCATGGTAAAAATCTGTGGAAAGTAAGTGAAGTTGGCCAGGACTAGAACTGGAGACCTTTGAATCCCTGTTAGGTTTCTTTCATGGTATTATTATTATTATTTTTAAACGAGGTCTCACTCTGCCACCAGGCTGGAGGGCAATGGCTCAATCATAGCTCACTGCAGCCTCAACTTCCAGGGCTCAATCAATCCTCCCATCTTGGCCTTCCAAAGTGTTGGGATTACAGGTGTGAGCCATTGCACTCAGCACCCCTATCATGGAATATGCAAGAGACTTCATGGATTGGATTTTCCCCCAGACATGATAAAAGTTTTCTTTTAGTTTGGCATGATCATTGCTTATCCTGGGGCACTGTCTCAGGTTCTGGCACACCAAACACCACCATAGTCATGCAGAATGAATGTGTTGAAGATAAGAAATGTGTGCTGTCAGGGGAGGGCTGGGGGTTGGGGAGAGCATTAGGAAAAAGAACTAAGGCATGGTGGGCTTAGTATCTAGATGACGGATTGATAGATGCAGTAAACCACCATGGCACATGTTTACTCATGTAACAAACCTACATGTACTCTGGAACTTAACAAAATAAATTAAAAAAAAAAAACCTATATGACATATGTAGTATATAGTAGTGTCAAGTTTTCCTTAGTATCAAGGTCATGATTCTGTTCACTGTCTCTCTCAACACTTCCTTTACCTTCTCATTCCTCAAGCTGTAGATAAAAGGGTTCAGGAGAGGGGTCACCACTGTGATGAGAACAGCAGCAACCTTGTCATAATCCAGTGAGGAGTTCTGATTGGGTCTCACATACACAAAGATGTTGCTCCCATAGGCAATGGAGACAACAGTGATGTGAGAAGCGCAGGTAGAAAAAGCTTTCTGACGGCCCTGGGTGGAGGGGATACTCAGAATGGTGGAAAGTATGTACACATAGGACCCAGAGGTGAATCCCAGGGAGCTCAGGATGACAAGGGCAGAGAGGAGAAGGTTTATCTTCTCAATGAGGTGAGTGTTTATACAGGCCACCTGTAGAAGAGGGGCAATGTCACAGAAAAAATGATTAATTTCTTTCCTACAGTAAGGTAGCCGTGTCACCACCATGGTTGGAACCAACACAGACAGGAAGGCTCCCACCCAGCATCCCAGAACCAGCAGGAAACAGGTCCTGCTGTTCATGATGACGGTGTAGCGCAGTGGGTCACAGATGGCCACGTAACGGTCAAAGGACATCACCGCCAAGAGGATAAACTCCGCTGTCCCCAGAAAGAAGTAGAAATATGCCTGGGTCATACAACCAGCAAAAGATATGGTTTTCTTTTCTCCTAGGAGGCAGGCTAACAACTTTGGGGTAGTGACAGTGGTATATAAGATATCCAGAAAGGACAAATTACTGAGGAAAAAGTACATTGGAGTTTGCAGACGATGATCAATTCGTATCAGGGAGATGATGATGATGTTTCCTGTTGTTGTTAACGTGTAAATTAACACAAGAACCAAGAAGAGAGATATTCGAATGTCCAGGAGAGCTGGGAAGGCAATTAGTGTGAATTCAGTCACAGTGCTCCAGTTTCCCATGTTGACCACTACATGGTAGGCAGGGTTTCCCTGAGGAAACAAAAAAAGAAAAATCAGTTTAGGTAATTTTGTAGATATCTGTGAAAGATGTATTGTGGAGAGTGTCTTATGTTGGGAGATGAGTCCTGGCATGTAGGACTATCTGAAAGTTATTACTGTGCCACATTGGGACAGTCAAGATACTATTTAGGTACATTTTTTTTTTGTTTCTTTGTTTTTCTGTAAAATAATGTGATAAGGCTGGACAAAAAACTAAGGTTCCTTCTAGTTATAAAATTTCTTTTTTTCTTGGAACTTAACAAAATAAATAATAAAAAAAACTATATGATCTATGTAGTATATAGCAGTGTCAAGTTTTCCTTAGTATCAAGGTCATGATTTTGTTCACTGTCTCTCTCAACACTTCCTTTACCTTCTCATTCCTCAAGCTGAATGAGATGAAATTTCTAGTCTTTTCATTAGATGAAATTTCTAGTCTTTTTTTCTCTTTTGGCTTGATTTTCTCAGCTAAAAAATGTGCTAACATACTGATGTATACTTAATCAGAATGCTCTTCGATTATTCTGGTTTACAGTTCCTGAGTGGCAAATCCTTTAAAAACGTTATAGTCTTTTCAATAACAAACTTTCTTTCACTTTGATGATTGTTACGAGTCAGAGATAAAAGTTGATTTAGTTTTTTCTACATATGTAGATATTCAGAATCTCCCAATTCTTAAAGTCTTTCCCTAGCATGTATAGACCTATGAAAACAGCCCAGAGATGTTTAAAAGGAACAACAGTTCATGGTTCGTATTATTCATTTTATATAACACCTCAAAAAGAAATAATGGGTGTCTTGCCCTTAGATTGTTCCTTGTGTCTAAAACCTACCTCCTACAAGTTCTGTGAAGTATCTAATATATAGCATACATCTGGCTGATTATTTGAGAGCACCATATGTAGTGTGATAACATCAGAGAACTACAAATTATACACAGGAAAGCAAAACAGAGGTAATTCAGCTCACTTAATTTACTTTGTCAGCTGACATCCTAAAACTGTACTTCAAGATCATCTAGTTTGTTCTTTGTCCCACTATCTGAGAATTGATTCTTTTGCAAAGACCTCCCCATTTAAGGTTAAAACCTACGTATGCTTTAACTCTAACCTTGATGCTTTATTTACCTAGATATCACTTAGCACCTCCTTAGTAAATCCTTAATAGATAAGTTAGCATATCCTCTACTCTTTGCTACTGATCATGGCCACCTCTTTTTCTTTTCCCAACCTCCCCCTGAAACTTCCTCTAAGATAAAGTTTGCCCTCTTATTTTCTTTTTTCTTATTATTTCAGGAAAGACATTTTTAGTGCAAAGAATTCAAAAACGCAAGTTCAAAAAATTATTTTTAATTAAACTTAGAGATACAGTGACATTTTGGTTTATATAATTTTAGGCTATCGTAAAGTTCAAGTTTACGTACCTGCGTATCTAAAATAAATCATACTAGCAGACTATTTTGTAATCAGCTTTTTTATTTTCCTTTCTTTCTCTTTACTTTTTTCATTTTTTAAAAACATTTCATTATTTTTCCATGTAAATTCCTAGAAATCTTCACAGTCATTTTTGAGAATTATATAGTGTTTGATTCTATCAGTGGGAATGTGATATATTTAGCAAGTTGCTTAGTGCTGAAAATTTAGATGGTTTACACTTCTTGTTTGTATAAATAATGATCAAATAAATATTCTTCCAAATAATTTTTTTGTGTACTTGTCTTATTAATTTCTGAGATTTCTGAGAATCTTCTTTTCCAATAGGATGTTTGCTCTCACTGTTTGTTACTCAGTGCAAAAACCCAAGAAAGATTTGTTCTTATAATATTAGATTTTACTTTATTAGAGCAGTTGATAATGTAAAATCACTTGCAGATATCTTTCATGGGTTCTTAGTCTGAGGGAATAGTTCTATATCATAGCTGGGCTCGGATAGCTGATGCCTCAATAGCATAGAAATACTGTGCTTTTTTTAAAAAAATCTTATTTTATGCTCTAAACTTCAGTTTTCTCGTCTTAGAATGTGGGGCTACACATTTAAAAGGTCTGTTAAAGTTTCAGAGTCCTGCTATCTGTACTGTTTGACTCCCTGACTCACCTCAAAGAGTATAACTTCTTTTATTCTCCAGTAAATAAATTCCTAAACGATTTGCTAAGTTACTGCATAGAAGTGGCTAATCACAAATACATATACTAATATAATAGCATGGGAAATTAACTTTCTGTGCAAGGCATATTGTTATCTGTTTTTTGTGTGACTTGTATTATTTCCATGAGGTTGTTCAATAGGCAAATTATAGTTTACAGTTTTTTTTTTTTTTTTTTTTTTGGTAATAATAGATAAATATTTACTGAGTTTTTGGTAGTTGCCAGACATGGTTGAAAGCAGTTTACTCTTTTAATTTTCATTATAATTATATGAGATAAGCACTATCTTTATTCCTATTTTTAAATTTTACTTTAAGTATATTTTACATTTTAAGACTCAGGTATTAATTAGATTAATGTGAGATAGTTTAAAGAACTGGATTCCAATCCTAGTTTTTATCACTTACAGCTCTTTTTTCATCAAATTAAATTCTTTACCTCTAAGTCATAGCTTCTTTATCAGGGAAATAAAGATAATTATAATGTTCAAAATGACCTGTGATGAGGTTGAAATGAAATAATATATGTGACAATACCTAATAGATTTTTGCTAAAACATTGGTTAAGAAAGGAGATGAACAATTAACGCTAATTGTTTCTTATCTGAATTAATAATTTGCAAAAGAGGCCGGGTGCGGTGGCTCACTCCTGTAATCCCAGCACTTTCGGAGGCCGAGGCGGGTGGATCACGAGGTCAAGACATCGAGACCATCCTGGTCAACATGGTGAAACCCTGTCTCTACTAAAAATACAAAAAAAAAATTAGCTGGGCATGGTGGCGCGTGCCTGTAATCCCAGCTACTCAGGAGGCTGAGGCAGGAGAATTGCCTGAGCCCAGGAGGCGGAGGTTGCGGTGAGCCGAGATCGGGCCATTGCACTCCAGCCTGGGCAACAAGAGTGAAACTCCGTCTCAAAAAAAAAAAAAAAAAAAAAAGTTGCAAAAAGATTAATTTTTAATGCATACTGAACTTGAATCATTCCAGGTTGGCTTATGACTCCATTCATTA
Organism: Saimiri boliviensis; assembly: GCF_048565385.1. Lineage (NCBI taxonomy): Eukaryota > Metazoa > Chordata > Mammalia > Primates > Cebidae > Saimiri > Saimiri boliviensis. Next base: position 59,391,944 of record NC_133454.1, read on the forward strand.
AGAATATTGAAAGATCAGAGAGACTATATACAGGGAAGTAAATTTAACAAAAGTGATAGTGTATTAGTAGATAAAACATATGTGGAAAAAGTATATTTACATTGCATCGATTATATAATGTAAAATTTTCCTGTTTTATATGTGCAGACATAGGAAGAGGCTCAAACTTTATTATCTGTAAGTGTATGAATTCATAGCATTGTACTTTTGTACTTTTTATTTATTATTGTTTATTGCTAATTCTATTTCTAACTCAGAAATATCTATCAAAGATGAAATAACCCTTACTAGGTCATTGACCATCCAACCCCATAATGAATACTTCTGTTTAGCAGTCTCACTACATATGCATCCAGCCATTGCTTGGGTGACTTCGGTGATTAGTAAATTACTATCTTGCTTTAGCACTGACTGGATGAAAAACGCTTATCTTGAGTGGAAAACTCTGTTTTTTTTTTTTGTTTTTTTTTTTTAAACTTCCAAATACATCTTCATGTACTGATTTTGTAGATCAAATGTTAACCTTTTCACCGCGACAGCCCTTCAAACACTTTTAAGTTCTGGGTATCCTCCTTGTCCCACATCTCAGTGAATTCAGCACAACACAAATTCTAGAGTCCGCTTTTATGGATAAAGAAGGTAATACCTGTGGTAAGTGGCTTTAAAAACTTATAGAGTAGATCTTCCCCAACTTCCATTTATAGGAGGCTGAAGTGGGAGGATTGCTTGAGACCAGGAATTTGATATCAGCCTAGACAGCATAGCAAGATCCCATCTCTACAAATATTTTCAAAAAGCTAGCCAGGTACGGTGATGAGTATCTGTTGTCCTAGTTACTCTGGAACTGGAGGTGGCAGGATTGCTTGAGCCCAGCAGTTCCAGGTTGCAGTGAGCTAAGACCATGCCATTGCACTCCAGCTTGGGCAACAGAGTGAGACCTTGTCACTAAAATCAATTGATCCATCAATAAAAAACTATTAAGTCTCAATTCTCAGGTATTTTTCCCCATGCAGGAAGACTACATTTTGTCTCTTTGCTTAATTCTCTATTATTTTAGTTATTCAGTAACTGAGTTTTTTGAATATAGAAATTCATACAAGCAACTCATTTAGATGTGGCTAAGTGGACTCCTTAAGCATACTTACCAAGTGATAGCTCAGTGAAGACAACTCAATAAAGTTTTTGGTATTTCATTTTTACCTTCATGATTATTAGACTATCCTTCCATTGAAGCTTTTACTAAATAATCTTGAATGTTATAAATGTTTCACCAAATTAAAGGTGACTTGAATTATTTTTACATTTACTTTCCATTTCTCAATAAAGTTTCCTTTCTTCTGTCAGTTTCTCTTTTAAGTAAGCGGATGAATTATGTTTTTTCATGGGCTTATTTGCCTTAGAGATTTAGATGAAAACGGCTCCTGGGGATATGGGTCAAAAGAAGCTAATTATTATTGTTATAAAAGAATGTTGGTTCTGAACTTCCTAATCACAGAGTTTTAGACTGTCTGCAAATAGACCAGTTAGAGGTTCTTTGGGGATTTTTTTCAGACATTTTGCTTCTTCCATTTAAAGAGAAAATAACACCTTAAAAAGAATCTATAAGGAAGCTAAAAACGTGGAATACTTTTCATCCTTCTTAAATTATTGATATAATAGGAAATATTCTACAACAATAAATGTTCTAGAGTTTGAGATATCATGTACTACTTCTCTCTATGTTAGTGTAATTTTTAAAAAAAGTTCCACATGAAAATAGGGTCATAGTAAATTCCATAATATTTTTCCTCCCTGTCCTGTCCCTGTTAAAAAAAGATGAGCCATTGTGTAATGATCACATCATGCCATTATCAAAACACCTCATGCACCCCATAAATATATACACCTACTATGCATCCACAAAAATTAAAAAACTTTTAAAAGATGAGTCCTTGTACAGAACTCAGCCTAGTACAACTCTGTTCTTCCATGCCCTTGACTTACCTCTCACAGCTACAAGCTTTTCATAAACTTCTCTGTATTCTCTGATATATATTTTTTTGATGAAAAATCTTTCGAACACTTTTTACGTAAATAGAAAAACCCCTTTTTTATTATCTTAACAGTAATCCGACTTTCACTTGAGGATACTGGTTTCACTGAGTTAAACACACATTCTCATTTTCATGTACAAGAGCAATAGAGTTACATATTAACTGCTGCGGAGACATTATAACAATATAACAATATTGTTTTATATTTATATTATCTCAATTATATATTGTGTAATATGTTATATGATATACATTACATATTATATAAATATATAGTATGTTTATATTATTAATTTTATAATAATTTTCTTGCTTTTGTTATTTTGCTCTAAATTTCTACTTTCAATAAGAAGTTATTTCTCTGGTTTCTGATACAAGTCCTCTGAGGCTCATAGCATACAATCTTTTTTATTTTTATAGTATACAATCTTATAAATTTTCTTTGGTTCCACCATTTATTGCCTAAGTTTCAAGAAATAAGCAAGTAACTGCTGTAGAGCCTTCAAGTAAGACAATTGTGGAAGTGATTTTTTAAATTGACTCTTTCAGTGGTTCTGTGAACACCTTTAGTCAGCTGTTTTGATTTGCTTTTGTCAGCTGTTCACATGAACCACTGAAAGAGTCAACTTAAAAAACACTTTCACAATTGTCTTACTAAACTCAACAATTCAAGTTCAGGTTGATATTCAACCTAAAACTTGGATATCTTTAAAAAAATAATTTCAACTTCTATTTTAAATTTGGGAGCACATATACAGGTTTGTTACATGGGTGTGCTGCACAATGCTGAGGTTTGGGGTATGGATGATCCCATCACTTGGGTAATAGGCATAGTACCCAATAGGTAGTTTTTCAGCTCATACTCCCCTTCCTCATTTCTCCCCCAGTAGTCCCCAGTGTCTATTATTCCTATCATTATGTCCACGTGTACTCATTATTTAGCTCCCACTTATAAGTGAACAAGTGGCATTTGGTTTTCTGTTCCTGTGCCAATTCACTTAGGATAATGCCCTCCAGCTGCATCCATGTTGCTGCAAAGGATGTGATTTCATTTTTTTCTCATGGCTGTGTAGTATTCCATGGTGTATATGTACCACGTGTTCTTTTTTTTTTTTTTTTTTTGAGATGGAGTTTCACTCTTGTTACCCAGGCTGGAGTGCAGTGGCGTGATCTCGGCTCACCCCAACCTCTGCCTCCTGGGTTCAAGCATAATGTTATTGGATACATAATTTGCAAATATTTTCTCCCATTCTGTAGGATGCCTCATTACTCTGTTGATAGTTTGTTGTTTTTGTTGTTGTTGTTGTTGTTGTTGTTGTTGTTGTTTTTGCTATGCAGAAGCTCTTTAGTTTAATTAGGTCCCACTTGTCAATTTTTGTCTTGTTGCTATTTCTTTTGAGGACTTAATCTTCTTGGTCAAGGCTATTGTCGAGAAGGGCATTTCCTAGGTTTTCTTTAAGGATTTTTATAGTTTGAATTCTTACATTTAAATCTTTAAAATAAATTGAATATCTTGATCTTACTTCCAGTGATTATGTCCTCTTAAGTCATCTACTACATTATTATAAATTAGATCTTACCATTACATATAAGTAATCTCTGAAATCTCAAACTTGAGTATATCAAACTTTAACTGTATTCCTCCAATTAAACAACTGTTTCTATGTACTTCATTTCATTCAGATCTCCAGCTGATAAATTCCCTCGTTTTCTAGCAACTTTCTGCATTCATAGATAGATCAATATTTTAGAAAATTTTACATATATACATATCTGAAACAGTTTTTTTCTCTCAGTATTTTAAAGATGTTATTTCCTTATCTTCTGGTTTGCACTACTTCTCACAGAAAATCTGCTGTTAATCTATTTTTGTTCCTTAGTATGTAATGTGTCTGTTTCTTTTTTCCCAGCAGCTTTAAGATCTTCTCTTTATCAATGGTTTTAAGAAATGTGATTATCATGTGGCTTGATGTAGTTTTATCCATGTCTCTTTTGCTTAGGGGTTTGTTGATCTTCTTGAACCTTTGAGATTATAGTTTTTATAAAACTTGGAAACTTTTTGGTCACTATTTTTTTCAGATTTTTTCCATTATCATTTTACTTCAGTGACTCTAAGTGTGATTTGCTTGAAGTTATACCACATTTCATTGATATTCTGTTTGTTTGTTTTTATGTTTTCTCTTCTATGTAGTGTTTTATAGGTATGTCTTCAAGTCCATTACATTTTTCTTCTACAATGCCTGATCTGTCATTAATTTTATCCTGTATGCTTTCTTATCTCAGACATTGTACTTTTCATCTCTACTTAACAACAAATGGAATGCAGACAGAGTAATGATTTTAATGTCTTTGTCTGATAATTCTATCATCTCTGCCATTTCTGGATCAATTTCAGTCGATTGACTTTTGTGAGTTTGTTTTCCTGCTTCTTTGTATATCTGTTAATTTTTTGATTGGATGTGAGATGCCTTGTTGGGTTCAGGATATTTTTGTCCTCCTAAAAACATTCTTAAGCTTTGTTCTGGACTACAGTTCAGTTGCTTGGAGATAGTGTGGTTATTTTAAATCTTGTTTTGAGTCTTTGAATAAGTTAAAGTAGTCTTAGAAGACTGTCACATCACAAACACCTAATAAGAATGAGGAGAGAGAGAGAGATATAGAGAGATTTTTGTTGTGGAATGAGTACCTTCACAGTGGAAGCTGACAAAACCAAGAGCCTGTGGGGAATATACATCCCCCTAATGTCACTTGAAGTGACCTTGTACAATGACATTAAGGGGACCTACATTGTAATCCTTAAGATTTTAGGTGCTACTTTGACATTTTTAAGCTCCACAGGGCCTAACTGTGAGTTCCCCTGCTTTCACCAGATATGCCTCCACCCTGCAGCAGGAAAGGCTCCCTCTTTGGCCATTTTACTGGCCTCCCGAACCCCACTTAGTATTCAATCTAACAGGCTTCTGTCTCCTGCCAGCCCAGCAGCTGTTCATTCTGCCCCGAGGGCTACCACCATGTCACCATGTCACCTGCTTGGCCTGCAGTGTCCTCCTCTCTCAGCTGTGAATATATGTGACTAATAAGCTACTTTCAACTTTATCTGTCCAGTATTGAGTATGGTGTATTTGACCATCTCTAGAATTTTGGGGTAGAACAACCTCCCTCACCAATGGGGTAAAGAGGAGTGCAACATTTCAATTGTGTGTGTGTGTACTTGTATGGCATACCCAGAAGTAGTCTAAGTTGAAGAGCAGTTTAGAGGAATTCTGATGAGAAAATACATTAGAAATACTGAATTAGAATAGTGGTAAATTAGATAGGATGGCATCAAGTGACTGCCTATAAGTAATAATTGCCATTTAAATACTCTGTCTTCTCCATGCTTATCATTTTAGATATCCCAGCCACCAAAACCCAAACAAATCCCTCCTTCTTACCTATTTATGACAACCAGACAATTTATTTTTAGGGAACTCCATGTAATGGAGATAAAATGTGGGAGAGTTAGTCCGGGGTTCAGAGCAAACCTTCTTCATCCACTGGCAAGCCAAGGATGTTATTTTGTGATGAATACATTTAACTTTAACAAACATTTTCACTAGTCTTTTCCTAATCTTTCCTCTCTCAACTCCACAAATAATCTTGGTGTCTTATATAAAGTGTATTATAATCTGTTGTTCTCTATGTTATATTTATAGATACTCTATTCCAACATTGAATACATGTTTAATAACTGTTGATTGAATGGAAGGCTAGATACAATAGGGAAAATGTTCTGGCTTTCTTACTACCTAGATTTTAAAAATTCTACTTCACATGGGCTTCAGTTTTCTCATCTGTAAAATGAAATGTTTAAGTAAGATACTCTGGAAGTTCTCTTCTGCCTCAAATCTTTGATTTTATGTCTGTGTCTATGAAGGATATTCCCCAAAGTTACCTTTATTGTAATTTTTGCAACAAAGAGAAACAGTATTGTATAGTAATTAAGGGTATGGGTTTTGAAGTCAGATAGCTCTCAGTTTGACTCACCACCTGAGTGACTTTGGGACAGTTAACATCTTAGTTCCTCAGTTATCTCATTCATAAAATGGGGACAATATTAATACCATAGGATTATACTAAAGGGTGAAATAAGATGAAGCATGTGAGAACTTTAGCAGGTTTCCTGACACATGGTAACTGCTAAGTATCTAGTTACTAATGGCTGGGGCTAGAGATCATCAACTTCCTAACCATTAATACTTGAAAGACAGTCAATATTGAATTTATTCTTATAAATAGGAATGCTTTGCTTCTGAAACATTTGTCTAGGATAGACTGCTGATGGATTTGTACTTGGAGTTATAGTAGACCTTTATCTCTATAGATTTATGGAGAAATAAATTTCCGTCAAGAATTAAAGTTCTTAATTTGTGTTTATAGACCTCTCATACATATTAAAGGAGACTGTGCACTTGTACTTGCATGAAAAAGTTTGAATTTATGAATATTTGTGTTTTTTTTCCCAGAGGATAATTTCCCTCAGTGGGGCTTATGTAGCTTTATTTCTGATGCTGCTATTGTTTTAGTTATCTTGCACATAACTTGTGTTCTAACTCTTCATGTTTTGTTTCTTGAGATAGGGTCTTGCTTTGTCACCCAAGGTCGAGTGCAGTGGTGTCATTATGGCTCACTATAGCCTTGATCTCCCAGGCTCATGCAATCTTCCCATCTCAGCTTCCTGAGGAGCTGGGACTACAGGCATGCACCACCATGCCCAGCTAGTTTTAAAATATTTTTGTAGAGATCAGGCTTGGGGGTTCTCATTATGTTGCCTAGGCTGACCTCGAACTCCTGGGCTCAAGCAATACTTTCACCTTGGCCTCCTACGGTGGCCAAGTGCTGGGATTACAGACATGAGCTACAACAACTAGCAGTGTGCTAACTCTTAAAAAACCCAGACACTGCATTGTGAATACTTAAATTTTCTAGCCTCATTTCATCACATTGCCATGTATAGACTCAGGAAAACCAGAAAAGGGTGAATACAGAAATAGTTACCTTGGGAAAAAGGTAAAAAGAGCAAAAGTGAAATAGAATCCAGAAGATTAGAGTCTACAGAGGTAATTACACATAGTACTGCTATAAAAATTGTGAGTGGGCAGGAAATAATATGACTTCTGAGGAACTTTGCAGGTTATGTCATGCCATTTTATCTATCAATGTGCTGCCAGCTTTATTGTAACTTAATAAGTTTCAATATACAAAATAACTTAATTTTTTAGTTACATTAAGAATTTCAGGGAAGCCTGAAATTGTATGTGTTGCTTTGACATAGATAATTTTATTTATTTATCCACTTACTGTTTGTTTCTTCATTCATTCATTCATTCATTCACTGAATTCCTTTTCCATGCCAGATGTTTTAGGGACTATTTCTATGGTATCTTCTTCCTAAAGATATCTGACTTCTATGTCTCTTTAGTTTAAATACACAACTATACACAACTATCCTTATCCTTGAGTATGATTTTTCTTCTGACTTTGTGAGATGGACTACATAAGTAAGTAAGTAAGTAAGTAGGTAGGTAGGCAGGCAGGCAGGCAGGCAGGCAGGCAGGCAGGCAGGCAGGCAGGCAGGTAGATAGATAGATAGACAGACAGACAGACAGACAGACAGACAGACAAAGCTTCTATTCAGAAGGCTCATCAACCTCCTAAAACAATGTTTGAATAAACAGTCTCACAACTCTTTCTTTTATAGGCAAAGATCATGTCTGATTTAGGATACATCTTACCCTAGACCAGATTAGCAATTAGTCATGTGAAACAACAGTGACTCTTTTGAAAAATGTAAACATTTTACATAACATTTATTAGCATACATGCTAATAAATACATGATGATAAATCTGAAAATAAACATGGAGAAATACAATTAATCCTATTCCCCTTATCACAATTACCACTGCTAACATACTGGTTAAAGTCTCTTCTTTCTCTCCTCTGTCTACTACTATTTGGGAGAATTGACACTCAACTTGAAACTTCTTAAGGTGGTCATTATCTGCAGACTGATGCTTCTTTTGCCTACTTGCATATAATTTGGGTATTGCTATAGAATTCGGTTCCCATGATGGAGGAATACACTATGTAAATAGAGTGTGTTTTGATGGTCAAGTTCTTATTCTTCCTGGGCATCACTAGAAACTTGAAAGATATTGCCTTGATTCTTCAACAGCAGTCATCACAATTACTGTTTTAGCCAAAAGCCAGTGTCTCTGCTGCTTATCTCAAAGGTAGAGACAAACCACTGTTGTAGTCTGTTTTCTATTGCTATAAAAGAATAGCATAGACTGGACAATTTCTAATAGAAGTTTCTTTAGTTCATGGTTCTGAAGACTAGGAAGTCCAAGAGCATGGCATTGACATCTGGTAAGGGCTTTTCTGCTGTCTCATGACATGAAGGGAGCCATCACATAGTAAGAGGGCAAGAGTGTGTCAGGTCAAGTCTTTCCTCTTCTTCTTATAAAGCCACCAGTCTCATCATGGGGACCCAATACTAGTGACTTTATCTAATCCTAATAACCTCCCAAAGGCCCCATTTCCAAATCAACTGAATTTGCTGAATTTGGGGATTAAATTTATAACATACGAAATCTGTGGGACACATTTAAGTTACCCAAAGGCTGGAATGTCTATTCTCAGTTTCTACCCTGAAAACAAACTCTTAACCCTCTCATGTACCTTATGCTTTAAAACTGTGTACTGAGTATTTTTAGAAGTATTTTTACTTCAACTTTAAGTTGGTCTTTCCTCTAGTCTCATTTTTCTCCCACTCTCAACCTATGTTTTCTTTCTGTGTTTGAAAATTAATTTTTATTTTTTAAACTAATACAGACACATAGTTAAAAGTGAATAAATGCCAACATTTTTGTACAGAAAAAAAATGTTTGTTTCTTCCCTCTACTTTTCAGACCTTTTTTCCATTGGAAATTACATATTTTTAAAATTCAAGTTCGATGACACATGTGCAGGATGTGCAGGTTTGTTGGAAATTATTTTAAACATGTTGGTTGTTTCTTTTAGTGCTAGCTTCATATTTCCAAATAAATGCTTATGCTGTTTTTTCTTGTCAGATTTACACATTATCTATTATTGTGCTAAAAGAGGACTTTAAAGTTATTTGCTCACTTTCTTTCTCCTGCATCTGCTGTGCAGAAATATCACAATTTTTGATGGAATAAAAATTGAGTTTTTATAATATTATGTTATGCCAACATTGTTCACTGTTGATCCAGGAAGGGTATTATATTCTTTTTTTTGAAAGATAACATTTTGTTAAAGTTATCTCTTAATTTTTCCATTCACACTGTTTGCTATGTACTATTTCCTTATTTAAGCCCTCAAATTCTCCAAAAACTTTTGGCCAATAATCTATTAATTTTATCCCCCTTGTCCCTCCATTAGACTATCTTCCTCCTATAATCTAGACTGATTGATTTGTTCTAGTGTGATCTGACCGATGTATAGTTCATTTCACATTTCACTATTTCTGCATTTATTAAAATATTCTTATTGTATCTTTAAATAGTAATTTGGCTGTTATAGAATTCTAAATTGAAATACATTTCCTGTAGAATTTTTCAGCAACATTTTTACTTTATTAGCATATAATGTTCCTGTTATTATAATGGCATTTTAATTCGCAGTTCTTTATGTGTGATGTTTTCTCTTTAGAAATGTTATCATCTTTTTGCATCTGTTTTGAAATTCCAAGATGCTGTGCTTTTGTGGCATCTTTTTCATTCACAGTGCTGAACAGTCAGTACATCCCTTAACTCATATTTTTATTCAGGAGACTTTTATTAGGCTATTTGTTTAATTTTCTTCACTCCACTTTCTTATTTTTCTTATATTTCTTTTTCTGGAAATTTTATTATTTGGATGTCTCTCTTGTATTAAGGTGAATACCTTTGCATCTCTCTCACCTGTTCTCTATCTCTGTCTTTCCCATTTACTGAGAAATTTCCATAAATTTATAATTCAACTCCCCTGTTTTATTTATAACTTTTTGTTGTTATATATTTAATTACAGTGTTTTATAGTTCTCAGATCTCTCCCTTTCCATTTCAACCAATTCTTGTTTTTTGTTACTTTGGATAAAATATTTTATCTCGGCCAGGCACGGTGGCTTATGCCTGTAATCCTAACACTTTGGGAGGCTGAGCTAGGCGGATTACCTGAGGTCAGGAGTTTGAGACCAGCCTGCCCAACATGGTGAAACCCCATCTCTACTAAAAATAAAAAATTAGCCAGGTGTGGTGGTAGATGCCTATAGTCCCAGGTACTCGGGAGGCTGAGGCAGGAGAATCACTTGAACTCAGGAGGCAGAGGTTGCAGTGAACAGAGATTGTGCCACTGTACTCCAGCCTGGGTGACAGAGCAAGACTCTATCTCAAAAAAAAAAAAAAAAAAAAATCTCTCCAGAGAGGGGGAGGAATATTAATTGTGCGTTATTTTGAAATTCCCCCTTTTCTACTTTGTCTCTTTTCCTCCAGATTAATCTTTTGTATGCTTGTTTTGGATTTAAATTTTCCACTGTAAGCTTACCACAAATATCTTGTTAATTGTTGTTCTCTATTTGTGTTAAGAGCAAGATACTAAAATACTGTCTGGAAATTGTATGAGTAATTGAAACTTACTGATGAGAGAGCTTTCTGTGCAGAGTAGTAAGGTGGTAAACCTACTTTTTCAAAATAAGTGTTTTTAGTTGTAACCATCTGAAAGCTTTGCAGTGGGAGGCATTTAATTTCTCTATAGAAGAATTATCTCAAATTCGACTTGGTAAGCATATGTTTGGTCACTGGAATTCTGGGACCATGGTTTCAGGAGACAGAGTCTTGGGTATCCTAATAAAAATAAGGAATAATTAATTGAATCCCCCTTGTTTTCAGCCCCATTCGTCACTTGGTATCTGGTGATTTTGAATTATATCATTTTATTGGTCAATATCTTCAGTTTAATGGAGACTGGAAATGTGGGGGTGGATAAGTTCCTGGCTACCTAGCATAACAGAGGAGATGTAAGTTTTTAAATGAACCTTTCTTTTTAGCTTTACACTACCATTCCCTATTATATCTGATGTCCTCGTGTTTGGAGCTGTTCCTCTTCACTTTTTCTAGAGATTAAATTTCTAGTCTCTTGCTATGGGGTCTAGAGTCAGAGGAGAAGAGAAAGGTAGTTCTCATATTTATATGTGAGTGGGATAGGGACCAGGAATGCCAATTACTCTGTTATTACTTTCAACTGATTCTTTCATTTTTAGTCATTCATTTTAATTCCTCTTCCCTCCTTTCCAAACCACATCAATGATGTTTGTTATATACCGACTCTTTGGGAGTTCAAGGAAGGTACATTGACTTTCTTTTCACAGGGATTTCCCTCTGTAGACACTAAAGCTTATTCAACTCTGCAACATCAAAAAATCTATCCTCTATCCTTTAAACTCCTCATAACTTGACAGAGGTCATTCCGTCATCCTCTGGCCTCCATTATTTCAGAGAAGTCAGCCACAATTTTTGTTGTTTCTCTGTCTACTTTTAATATGTTCTCATTATCTTTGGGTTTCAGCAATTTGACCATGATAAAACTAGTCATGATTTTTCTTTCCTTGTTTATCCTAATCGAGTTTCTGGACTTTTGGGTTGATATATTTTATTAAATTTGAAAAATTATTGCCTATTATTTCTTCCAGTAGTCCTCTGCCCTATTCTTTCTCATCGTCTGGAACTCCCGTTACCTGTGTATTAGACAATTTGATATTGTCTCACAGATCTTAGACATATTTAGAAATTATTTTTCTTTATGCTTCAGTTTGAATAATTTTTACTTTGTCTTTACGTTTATTCATTCTTTTGATAAAGCTATTTAATTTTCAATACTGTGTATTTTGTTTCTAGTATTTTGTTAGATTTAATATTGTGTGTCTTTGAGAAAATTTTACCTTTTTTAGATACAAATGATAAATTATATTTATATAATAAATAAGTATCAACAGTCAATGAGATAGGGGCTAGAACAGAAAGCTTAAGCACTGCCATCTTATAGAAAAGCCACCTGGGCCCTGAGCAGAGCTGTAGTTCTCAGAATTGTTATTGTATTGCAATTCTCAGAAGTGTTATTTTCTAAGGTTAAAAATTTCCACTGCTGCCCCCCTTCCCTTGCAACAAACCGCTGACTTTAGCTTCTGTACAAACAGCTTGCCTTGCACAATCCCTGAGCCCCCCAAAACAAGGATGTGGTTTTGCAGCTTAAATACCTTGCTCCCTCTGAGCTCAGGGCCATGGGTTGGAGAGATGTGAGTCCTCCGTGGCTGCCGGCCATAAAGACCCTGCAATTTGGCACACTTTTGTCTTGGTGTTGATTTTCTTTACTTGCTCTGGTACAATAGTCAACACAAGTACAAAACCAGCCACTGGCCTCTGGGACTGAGAAACAGCTGGGTGACTTCCTTCACCACAGTGCCCATCAGGAGGAAGAATGATAGCGCAGGTGTAACACGCATGGCAGTGGCTGGTGGCTTCATGATCAGTGCAGTGGGCAACAGGGACATGCACTTGGGATGGCCTGTGCCAGAAGATGGGGTGGAGAGCTGTCTTCTTGGGTCCTGGTGGCCCAGTGGCTGTCTTGTTGGGGCCTCAAAGCTACATCATGAAGGGCTCTTCTGTGGCAAAAGAATCACTGATCCCAAGTAGTTGAGTCTGATCTACTGACCTGTAAGGCTGGCCGAGGTCCTGGACCATCTGAAGGAAAGCACCTTTCTGGGCAAGCATCCTGCCTCTCATCTCACTGCACCTCCTCACCCTTACCCTGGCAGGCAGGGCCAGCTACCACCCTTCCCAAATGGTAGTGGGAGCCTAAGGCTCAGCTCCAGGCCTGTGGTTCTGGCAGAGGATGGCTGGTCAGGAACTCTAGACATGGCTTCTGGGGCTGGAGAGGGCGGCCTCAGGAACAGCACGGGTGGGTGCAGTCCTCATTCAGAGCCTGCATATCCTGGCAGCCCAGAGACCATTTAAGATCTCTCCTGTGCCAGTGCAAAGGGTTAGATCTTCTGGAACCAGAGAGGGGCTGACAGGTGGTCAGCTGCCATTAGAGTTGGAAGTGAGAAGTCCCCATGGTGGAAAGCAAGCCAGAAATATCCACCAGGAAAGCTGCCCAGAAACAGGATTGAGGGAATGTCTCCTTCCTGGGTAAAAGCAAGCCCTTTCTGGTCTTTAATGCATGATGTAATATTTTTACAGTGATGGGTGAGGTGAGGACAGCAGGAGTTTGGGAGAGGGAGGTAATGTTAATGCATGTTTGTTAAAAATCTGTCCCAGGTGAATGACTTTTCTAATAGTCTTTTTTTGGCTGATATTTTATAACATGGTTCTTATTTAGCTGTCTAGTTTTGATAGAATTTACCAGGTCTGGCTGAATGAAGATACTGGAATGTGTCATTTTAGTGGTTTAAATCCTCTTATTTATGGCTTTAACGCTAAGAAAATTTTAAAAGGAAGAGATGTTTGTATGACAAAAAAAAATGCCTTATGGAAAAACTAAAGCAAATTCTTTATAGGAAAAAATATGGGCATTTGATTAAACATAGATAATGTTTATTTAAAAAAATCTACAACAGCAACAAAAAATCTTAGCCTCCAGTTCCCTTTTCTTTCTTTAACTCCTGTTTTTGGTAAATTACTAAACCGACTGACTTTCAGCCTTTTTAGCTAGATCCTGAGAGAGAGGCGATTTTTCTTACTGATATACCAACATTCTGAAAGTTAAAGAAAAAAATCTAATGTATGAATGTGACTCACCAATATTTATCAACTAATTCCTTTTTTTTAATTAAATGCATGCAGGGATTAACAAGGACTTTTGTTTACAATGGAAATCTGAAATGGGAGAAACATCTTTAACCTGTGTGTCTGTGATCTCCTCTATCTTAATCCATGCTCAGGCTAAAGATGCGGATAATGTGGAAATGGCAGTTGTCCCAAGGGCATGGGGGGTGCTTCTGTGCCCACAGGTCGGTCCCTGGGCAACAGTCCCTAGGTTAAGATGGGGGTGGGAGGGATAAGGAACCAGGGTTGGCCCTGATCTACCTACGTGCTAACTCCAGACATTGTTGTTTTTAGTATCTTGAGATGGAGCCTTCCTGTGTTGCCCAGCCTGGAGTGCAGTGGTGCAATCTCGGTTCGCTGCAAATTCCACCTGCTGGGTTCAAGCGATTCTCCTGCCTCAGCCTACCGAGTAGCTGGGATTACAGGTGCGCCATCACACCCAGCTAATTTTCGTATTTTCGGTAGAGACAGGGTTTCACCATATTGGTTAGGCTGCTCTCAAACTCCTGACCACTTGATCTGCCCGCCTCAGCCTCCCAAAGAGCTGGGATTATGGGTGTGAGCCACCGTACCTAGCTCCAGACATTATTTTTAAGTTGCAAACCTAAAAATAATTATCTTGTATTTTAGAGATGAATTTTACCTCTTCTTAGAAACGTTTTCCATCTTCTTCATTAAGTCATTCAGAGTTAGTTTAAAGCTCTTGCCTACAGATTCTAACATCTGGGTTATCTGTGGCTATGCACCTATTGGCTGATTTTCTCTTAATTCAGCGTTATTTTCTCTTTATTTGAATGTCTCATACTTTTAAATTTTATGTTTAACCTTTTTTTTTTTTTTTCTTTGAGATAGGGTCTTTCTCTGTTGCCCAGGCTGGAGTACAGTGGCATGATCTTGGCTCTCTGTAGCCTCAACCTCTAGGGCTCAAATGATCCTTTCACCTCAGCCTCTCTAGTAGCTGGAGCTATAGGTGTGCACCACCATGCCCAGCTAATTATTTTATTTTTGTAGAGGCAAGGTTTCTCTATGTTGCCCAGGTAGGTCTCAGAGTCCGGGGCTCAAGCAGTCCATCTGCCTCAGTTTCCAGAGTGCTTGGATTACAGGTGTGAGCCACTGTTCCTGGCCATTATGTTTAACATTATATGTAAAAGATCAAAGTAGATAATATTTATCCAGAAAAGAGCATTATTTTTTCCCTCTGTCAGGCCACCAAAACTAAGAAATAGTTTTGCTAATTTTTTTTGTGTGTGATTTTTCTCTATTGATTTTTCTATTGATATTGACCTTCTAAAGGAAGGTCTTAAGATAAGGATGTCAATAGGAAAGATGAGAATCTTTCCTATTTCCTTCTATTAGGATTCATTTGTTCTTCTTTTACTACACTCTTAAGGTGAAAGTCATTGATATGAGACTTATATAAACTTTCAATGATACACTTTTCTTTTTTAACTTTCCATTAGCTGTGTCTAACTAATTTCATTGTATTTACTATGCTGTGTTTTAATTTTCACTAAATTTAAAATATTTTCTAATTTCCCAATTGACTTCCTCTTGGACCAATGGATTAAAGAGTTTGTTTATTTCTAATTTCCTAATATTTTAAAATGCCACATAGATCTTCTAATTAATTAATTTAATTCTGAATTCTGTTTTGGTCAGCAAATATCCTTTGCATAATTTCAACTCTTTTAAATTTGTGTAGGCTTGATTTATGGTGTAGTATATGGTCTGTTCTGGTGAATCTTCCCTGTACCACTGAACCCAGTATGACTTCTGTTTTGTTGGGTGGAGTGTTGTACAAATATTTTTAATTATTGTAATTGAATTGGCAATGGAATTCTTCAGTTCTCTATATTCTTACTGATTTATTTTTGCTTCTTTGTCTACTTGTTATTGATGAAGTGGGAAAGTTTCTAATAATAATTGTACATTTAACTATCCTTGCCTTATTCATTTTGATGCTCTTTTGTTAGGCATGTACACATTGTTTTGTATTAGTAGTGAGTTATTGACTCCTTTGTCATAACGTTCATTTTTATCTCTTATGATATTCCTTGTTTTGAAATATACTTTGTGATATTAATAGTACCACTCCATCTTTCTGTTGACTAATCTTTGTATGGTATGTATTTTCCATCTACCATTTTTATTGTGATAAAATACGCATAACATACACATAACAAAATATGCTGTTAATGATCTAGCTAAGTTTTTATATGTAAGGAGGATTTATTGTAGGCAGCATTAAGCCAGATTTTGCTGTATTAAAATGTTTTAATCCAGTCTTATAATTTCTGTCTTTTAATTGTGTTAAGGCTATTAATTTTTAAAGTAATTATTTACTTGGCTTTATTTGAATGCACTCTCTAATTAGCTGTTTTCTATTTATTTTATGTATTTATTATTTCTTTTTCCATGTTTTTCTGCCTTCCTTTGCATTGACTGGGGTTTGTTTGTTTGTTTGTTTGTTTCTGAACATAATTGTATTTTCTAACCAGTTATGGTGGCTCTGTCTTCCTCTCATGCTTTGCCACAACTGAGCTGACCCACAGTTTCTGTTTCTCCACAGACCTGTCTGTTATTGGATTTCTGGCTGTTTCCTGTGACTGCAGGTCATTGCTGAGCTGGCTGATTTCCCTGTGACCTCAGATCACTGCTGGGTTCCAGAAAGTTGTAATTTTGTAGTTTAGCTTTTTCTCATCCTTATCTCAAAGAAAGCTTTGCAGCTTTCTACATCTTAGAGGGAAGTAAATATCCCATAATATTTAAAAAAGCTTCCCTAAATCTGTTGTTAATAGAAAAAACAAACTCTAAATGTTATAAAGAGGCTTATTCTGAGTCAATATGAGTGACCGGGGCCTGGGAAATCACAGTCTGAAAAGATCCCGAGAAAGGCTGTAGGGTTACAGCTTGGTTTTGGAGTTACAGGCCAAGACATAAATCAATACTTGGAAGGTTTCTACCTGAAAAGGTGGAATATGTGGAAGCAGGGGTGAAGGTGTTGGGATGGGGCTGGGGAGATTTACAGGTTATAAGTATATTCAGAGATTCTTTAATTTTTGCAGTTGGTTAAAAAAGTAAGGCTGTTTCTAAAACTTGAACTCAGCAGAAAGGAAGGTCTTAAGATAAGGATGTCATGCAGCAAGATTAATGGCCTGCAGGTGTGACTTAATCCTTGCCTTGCGTGGCTGTAGGTCTTGTGTAAGAGTTGACATTTTATTGCTGCAGAGTCTGTTTTGTCAGTCTTAAGAGCTCCATGTTAACATTAATGCTGATCATTTATTGCACCTAAACTCCAAAAGGGTGGAAGTATAATGAGGTGTGCCCAAACTTCCTTCCTGTCATGGCCAAAAGTTCAGTTTTTAAGATTTTTCTGGGGCCTCCTTGGACAAGAGGGAATCCATTCAGTGGGTTGGGGGCTTAGAATTTTTCATTTTTAGTTTACACTGCATGATAATAGTCTCTACTGCATATTGAGATCTGAACATTTACTTGAAATTTAATCTACTTTTCCAACCCTACCTTATCCTTTTTTTCTTTCCCAAAAAGAAATTTTAAATGCTTAAGACACATGAAAAAGTATAAAAAATAATACAATAAACCCCCACAACCCTTACCAACTACAGGGTTAAGGTTTCTAAAATAAAATGCAGAATTTTATCCTGCTGCTAGCTGAATTATAATGCAGGTTGAACTCCCAGCCTCACAGAGTGTCTACATTAAATGTGAGGGCATTGACTGGGAAAGAATGGCACCTGGCACATTGTGATAAGGAAGTGTTGGAACACCCTGATGAAGCTAGGGACATTAAGTTCTTAAATTATGATGAGCCTTCTTTGTGAATGGGAGTCTCCCCATATCCAGCAGAAGTAATCACTCCATGCCCAATATATTGCCCTTATTGCCTGAAGAAACTGTAATGGCTTCCCCTGAGACATTTCTTATGTATGAAAATGTAGGTTCTCACCCTCACTACCCTGTTTTGCTTGTAGACCTATAACTAGACTCAATTATCAGCAGGACCCTAAAGGCAAGATACAAAGCATAACCCATGAGGAGGTACACTGCATTGCAAAATAGCTACTCATGTTTTCTAATTTACATAGACAGAAATTTGGGAAACATGGAAATGGATACTAAGGTTGTGGTGGAAGAAACAAAGTTGAGTTAGGCAAATTTTATGATATAGTTTTGCTAAGCAGGGATTTTGCATTTAATGTTGCAGCTCAGGGAATTGGAAAGGGTACTGATAGTTTGATTGGAGACTGGAATGTTAGAGTGGATCTGTCATTTGAGACCTACTCATCAACATTGAGAGGGTCCAGAAGATGTATTTCAACAATACTTAGAAAACTAAATTTGTGGGAGAAGTCTTGGCACCCTTGAGCTCTGTGATCACTCTTCTCTATATGCCAAAATTTGCAGAGGGAACTGCAGCCACTGTATTGGAAAACCTAAATGCATTGACAGCAATTGGATCCCAGGGTGTCAGGGGTCAATGCCAGCATTTAGCCACCAAAGGCAAGGTGGGCATAATTACCGTGATGGACAACAGAGTCAGAGCAGCAACCAGAGTTACATGGTGTTGGCTAGTTGTTTATGGTTTCCTAGAAATAAATTACATAGGAAGCCTACTATTAATAAATTCTTACTTGGCCTATATATATAATCAGGAGAGTTTTAGGTTAAGTGAACAAAAGTATAACCTGAATCATAAAAACAGAGAGTCATGGCCTCTCAGTCCATTCCCAGACTTGAGCCAGTTTACCGACCCAGACTCCTTTGAATAAAGGGAAGGCCAGGTTTCCTTGAGAAAGGATCTTGATATACTCCCAGAAGTTTATGCTGCTATTCCTTTTCCCATTCTTCCCCAGTGGGACCTACAGCCTTTTACCAGGGTAACTATGCAATTGGGAAGACAATAATTAGACCTTTTGGATATGACTGGACACTGGCTCTGAGCAGATGCTAATTCTAGGAGACCTAAAATATCACTATGGTCTACCAGTCAGAGTAGGGGCCTACGAAGGTTTGGTGATCAATGGAATTTTATCTGAGGTTCATCTCACTGTAGGACCAGTGGATCTCTGAATTCCTCCTGTGGTTACTTCCCCAGTTTTAGAATGTATAATTGAAATATACAACATTGCTAGATGATGGAAATTTTTCAGCTCCATGTATGTGACTATATATAGAGTCATGTGTCACATAACAAAATTTTGGTTAATGATAGACTACATGGAGCTGAAAAATTTCCATCACCTAGCAATGTTGTCAACTTTCCAGTAGGACAAGATGGGGAGATGGAAGATAATGATATTGATTATTCTGACCTTTTGTAGGTCTAGGCTAATGCATGTGCTCTTGTCTTAGTTAATCAAAGAAGCTCAAAAAGGGGAAAAAAAACCCATAAAATAAATAATAAAAAATTAAAAATAGAAAAAAGCTTATAAAATAAGTATATAAAGAAAAATATTTTTGTATAGCTGAACAATGTGTTGTGTTTTAAGCTTAATATTATTATTACAAAAGAATAAAAAAGTTAAAAAAAATTCTATGAAGTAAAAAATTCACAATAAGCTAAGGTTAATTTATTATGAAAAAAAGAAAAACATTTAAAAATACATTTAGTGTAGCCTAAGTGTTCAGTGTTGATAAAGTCTACAGTAGTGTACGGTAATGTCCCAGGCCTTCACATTCACTCTCCGCTCACTCACTCACTCACCCAAAGTAACTTCTAGTCCTGCAAGCTCCATTCATGGTAATTGCCCTATGCAGGTGTACCATTAAAAAAAATTATAATATATTTTTACTCTACCTTTTCTGTGCTTAAATATGTTTAGATATACAAATACTATTTAGATGCACAAAACCATACACAATTACCATTGTGTTATAATTGCCTACAGTATTCACTATAGTAAAATCCTGTACAGGTTTGTAGCCTAGAATCAATAGATTACACCATATAGCTTAGATGTAGAGCAGGCTGTACCATCTGGGTTTGTGTAAGGGCACTCCATGATGTTCACAGAATGGCAAAATCAGGTAACAATGCATTTCTCAGAATGTACCCCTGTCATTAAACTCAGGAATGGAAAAGCAAACATTGTATGTACTCACTCATAAGTGGGAGCTAAGCTATGAGGACACAAAGGCATAAGAACAATGCAATGGACTTTGAAGATACAGGAAAAGTGTTGGAGGAGGGTAAATGATTAAAACAAAATCGCATTGGGTATAGAGTACACTGCTTGGGTGATGGGTTCACTAAAATCTCAGAAACTGCCACCAAAAAACTTATTCATATAACCAAACACCACCTGTTTCCAAAAAACCTGTTAAAATAAAAAAAAATAAGTTAATATACAGAATTCAAATATTCAATAGCAAAAAACCAAATAACCCAATTAAAAATGGGCAAAGGACCTGAATAGAAATCTTCCCAAAGAAGAGATACAAACCACTAATAGGTGTTTGAAAAGGTTTTCAACATCACTAATCATCAGAGAAATGTGACTCCAAACCATAATGGGGTTATCTCATACCTGTTAGAATGGTGATTATCAAAAAGAGAAGGGATAAGAGGTGTTGATGAGTACGGATGGAAAACAGAAACCTTGCAGCCTGTTGGTAGAAATATTAATTGATATAACCCTTATGGAAAATAATATGGAGATTTATCAAAAAATTAGAATTACCATATAATCTGGCAAGCTTATTTCTGGGTATATGTCCAAAGACTTGAAATTAGTATCTCAAAGAAATAGATGTACTTTTATGTTTATTTTATCATTATTCACAATAGTCAGGTATGGAAACAAACTAAGTATCCATCAGTGGATAAATGGATAAAAGAACATGGTGTGTAAATACAATGGAATACTTTTCAGCCTTAAAAATGGAAGAAAAAAAAAAAAAAAACCCTGATTTTGCAAGAGCGTAAATGAAATTGTGGGAGGTGGGAGAGCATTAAGCTAAGTGGAATAAACCACCATAGAAAAGGCAAATATTGAATGATCGGTCTTATATATGGAATCTAAAAAAGTCAAACTCACAAAAGCAGAGAGTAGAATGGTAGTTGCCAGGGGCCAGTGGTTGGCATGAGGAAGAGCTGTTGGTTAAAGTGTACAAAGTCCCCAGACCAGTTTACCTATGTCCATACAAACTGACTCTGTTCTCCTGTTGGGTTTTGTGCTAAGATATTCTGGCTCTCTCATCACTCAGATTCATAACCCTCCTTTTTACCATAAACCATTTTTATCAGCACTATATCTGCAGAGATTATGAATTCCTTTTTATTTTTTTTGAGACAGGGTCTTATTATGTTTCCTAAGCTGGACTGCAGTGGCACAATAATGGCTCACTGCAGTCTTGAATTCCTGGGCTCAAGCATCCTCCTACCTCAGCCTCTGGAGCAGCTAGGACTACAGGTGTATGCCACCATGCCCAGTTAACTTTTTAAATTTTTTTTCTTTTTTTTGAGACGAAGTATTGCTCTGTTGCCTAGGCTGGAGTGCAGTGGCACAATCTTGGCTAACTGCAAAATTGGCCTCCCAGATTCAAGCCTTTCATCTGCCTCAGCCTCCTGAGTACAAGTAGCTGGGACTACAGGTGTGTGCCACCATGCCAGGTTAGTTTTTGTATTTTTAGTAGAGACAAAGTTTCACCATATTGGCCAGGCTGGTCTTGAACTTCTGACCTCAGGATCCACCCATCTCGGCCTCCCAAAGTGCTGGGATTACAGGTGTGAGCCATCGCACCTGGCCACTTTTTTGATTTTCCTTGTAGAGACAGAGTTTCCTTATGTTGCCCAGGATAATCTTGAACTCCTGGGTTCAAGTGATCCTCCCATCTTGGCCTCCCAAAGTGCTGAAATTACAAGTATGAACCACCCTGCAAAAATATCGGTTTTAAAAATCATATTAAAGCTTTTATAAATTGAGTGAATCTCTTGTGGTCCTTTTACAGTTTGAAGAGTTGGTGGAACATTGAGACCACTAAGCTTTTATAATGATTCATTAAAATTTTAGTAGACCATGAAATACTATGAAGCCATAAAAAGGAATGAGATCATGTCTTTTGTAAGGACATGGATGAAGCCGGAAGTCATCATCTTCAGCAAACTAACACAGAAACAGAAAACCAAACTCCACATGTTCTCACTCATAAATGGGAGTTGAACGTTGAGAACACATGGACACAGAGAGGGAGCAACACACACCAGGGCCTGTTGTGGGGTTTGGGAGGTGAGGGGAGGGATCTTCAAGGATGGGTCAATAGATGCAGCAAACCACCATGGCGCATGTATACCAATGAAACAAACCTGCAAACTCTGCACATGTATTCCCTTCTTTTTATTTTTAGAAGAAATAAAGAAAAAAATTTAGTAGATATTCTTAGTTATAACATATATATATATATATTTGAGATGGAGTCTTTCTCTGTTGCTAGGCTGCAGTGCAGTGGCATCATCTCGGCTCGCTGTAACCTCCACCTCCCGGGTTCAAGCAATTCTCCCACCTCAGCCTCCTGAGTAACTGCGAGTATGGGCATGCACCACCACGCCCAGTTAATTTGTGTATTTTTAGTAGAGGTGGGTTTTCACCATGTTGGCCAGGATGGTCTCGATCTCTTGACCTCATGATCCACCCACCTTGGCCTCCTAAAGTGCTGGGATTACAGGCGTGAGCCACTGCACCCAGCCTGTTAATGTCATTTTTAATTAGTCAGGCTTTAAACAGTTCTTCCTTGATGATTGTATAATTCGAGCCTTTTTTATTTGTGAGGCTGATTTCAAAGGTGCAACTCTTTCAGGCTGCTTACTGGAAACTGAGTCCTATATTACTTTTGGAGTTTTTAAAAATGTATCAACCCTTTATAAGTTTGCCGTATATTTTCTTTTTTAAAAAAATTATATTTTACTTTAAGCTCTGGGATATATTTGTTACATAGGTGCTATGGTGATTTGCTGCACCTATCAACCCATCATCTAGGTCCTAAGCCCGGCATGCATTGGATATTTGTCCTAACACTCTCCCTCCCCTTGCCCCCCACCCTGCTGACAGGCCGTGGTGCATGCTGTTCACCTCTCTGCATCCATGTATTCTTATTTTGCAACTCCCACTTATGAGTGAGAACATGTGATGTTTAGTTTTCTGTTCCTGTGTTAGTTTACTGAGAATGATGGTTCCCAGCTTCATTCATGTCCCTGCAAAGGACATGATCTCATTCCTTTTTATGGCTGCATAGTATTCCATGGTGTATATGTGCCACATTTTCTTTTTCTGATGGACATTTGGCTTGGTTCCAAGTCTTTGCTATTGTAAATAGTGCTGCAGTAAACATATGTGTGCATGTGTCTTTATGGTAGAATGACTTATAATCCTTTGGGTATATACCCATTAATGGGATTGCTGGATCAAATGGTGATTTCCAGTTCTAGATCCTTAAAGAATCGCCACACTTTTCTGCAATGGTTGAACTAATTTATACTCCCACTAACAGTGTAAAAGTGTGTCTATTTCTCCATAGCCTTGCCAGTGAAACAAATTTCCAGGTTGAATCCATAGTATAGCCTTCAAGAAAATAAATTCTGTCAACAACCCAAAGGTGTAGGAAATGGATTATCTGCTAGAGCTTCCAGGAAAGAATGCAGCCTGCTGACATTTTAGCTTGGTAAGACCTGTGTTGGGCTTCTGACTGGCAGAGCTCTGAGATAATAAATTTGAGTTGTCTTAAGCTGCCAAATTAGTGGAAATTTGTTATGGCAGCAATAGTAACCTCATATGGTAACTTTTGATACCATGTCTTAATTATGGTCTGATTATGAGCACAGAGCAGAAAATTACAGGACTGCTTCATTCTTGGTGACTTCTGTCTACCTACTTTTAGTCTTTAAACATTTGTCCACTTCATTATCTTATGATGGACTATGCTCTCTTATAATACTCTGAATTCATTCCTAAGATAGCACTTTCTTTACCTCCTCTTCACTGATTCCATGCCAATTCTTAAGGTTCCTATCTTTGTCCACTCAGCTAGAAAATCTATAACAAGACTAGCCATGATTATTTTTGATCTTAGAGATGACTATTGTCTTCTTCCTCTTCCTACACTCTTTTTAGAGTGCTTACTCCCACAGCACCTACTTAGTGGCTGTGTAGACACAGGGTGATTTGACACATTGCTGACTCACTCTTCTTGCAAATAAGTGAATCAGAAGCGGAAATCTCACTCTAATTGGATCAATCATATCCTCCTCCCAGAAATTTGGATTTCAAACTCAGATCATTTTAAACATGCATCCACTTAAATTTACCACATATCAGTATATTCAAATACATTCAATATCTGTACTCCTATATACTGAATATATATCTATAATTGAATGTATACATATATTTGTGAATGACAAAAGCAGCTGTCTTGCATGTGCACAGAAAAGTAGAAAAAAACACTGCAGAGAGGGAAAAACAGATCAGGTGTATATTAGTTTCTTATGGCTGCTGTAACAAATTACCACAAACTTAGTGGCTTCAAAACAACACTAATGTATTATTTTACAGTTCTGAAGGCAAGAAATCCAGAAACAGTTTCACTGGGCTGCAACCCAGTGTTGGCAGAGCCACACGAGGTTGTGGGAGAAAATCAGTTTCATTGCCTTTCCAGCTTTCAGAGGTTCATTTCTTGATTCATGACCCTCTGTCTCCAAAGCCAGTAGAGCAGCATCACTAAATCCCTCTCTACTTCCATCATCACGTGGCCTTCTTTTTTTTTTTTGTTTGTTTTTTTGGTAGTAAAATCTCCTTTTGCCTAACTCTTATGATGACACTTGGGATACCTGTAGGGCCCACCTGGGTAATCCAGGATATTCCCCTATCTCAAGATCTTTAACTTGATTGCACTTATAAAAATCTCTTTGTCACATAAAATAACATTCACGGTTTCCAGAGGTCAAAACCTGGATATCTTTAGGGGCCATTACTCAGCATACCACAAAGTATATGGAGAAAAATAATACAGAGAACTACAACTCCAAAGAGACCTAAAGAGAAATCAGAGACTTAGAGATAAGGGAATGCTTACCTTGAATCCTTACATTCTTTTTGTTGCTTAGCAGGTCTTGATGTTTCTTATCATCTGGGTTTCCGTATGGTACTTTTGATTATTATGATAAGTACACATTTTACTTAAGCAAGCTTCATTAGTTTTCTGATTTTTTTTTTTTTCCTCAACCAAGTGAATGCTAAGATACTCTCCTCTGTATGATGGCTGTATTGGCCAGTTGCTATAGATGATCAGTCTAGACTCATGGTCAGTTACAGCCTCTGAATAAGTAATTTTCCTTTCAAATCAATTGCCTCTCAGTCCATTCTAATTATATCCCACTCCTGGTCTGCCTTGATCTGCAGGTCTGTGTAACTGTTGCCTTCTGGCTTCAGAAAAAGAAGGTAGCTTCCAGGCTAATTTGGCTTCCCTTCTTAAGTTTCCCTTCCACATTTTATGATATAGCAGAATGCTAAAGGAGTCTGAGGTTCACATATTCTAAATTTCTTCCACTCACCAATGGTGTAGTTTGGGGCAGGATGCTTAACCTTTGTAAACCTCAGTTTTCTCATGTGTAAAATGGAGATAATGATATCAGCTTTCTAAGGTTATTAGAAGGAATAGGTGAAATACATGCATATATATTTAAGCACACTGTACAAACCCTATATTATGTTATTACTTTCCCTTGTTATTGTTATTATTATAATATTTAACTGACAAGGTTGAATTCTTGCAACATCTGAAAAGACTCAGCAGAAGTGTTGGTTTTTAATTATATGTGGTTCAGTTTCTTAGACTATCTTGCTAAGCCTACAACAACAAAAAGAAAAAGCACAACATCCCCATTTTACAGATGAAAAACAAATAGATAGGCTGTCACTTGATTAAAAAAAGTGATAAAGCTAGGCTTAAAATTTAGGTTTTTTTATTTTAGTTTAGAATTTTTTATTAATCCATGATATTGTGACTGTGCAGTTGTTCAATAATAGAGTTCATGCATGTTATTTTCTCTATGGCTGAATTGTCTCTTCTAAACTGTGACTACAATTCTTTGCCTCTGATGTGGCACTGAGTCTATTCACACCTTTCCATATACCTTCAATTTTCTGGTGTCTAAACCTGTCTTTTTCCACACTGAGCTACGGTTGAAAATAACTATTCTGAGCAGAAAAACTTCGTTAAAGTTTTAAGTTCTCCTGTGCTATGAGGACATAATTTTGCTGATTGCTTCTTTCAAGACTTCCTTTACCTTTTCATTTCTGAGACTATAAATGAAAGGATTCAGAAGAGGGGTCACCATTGTGGTGAGGATAGCTGTCACCTTGTCAAAATCCAATGAGTGACTGGTTGGGCCTCACATACATGAAGATGTTGCTCCCATAGGCAATGGAAATGACGGTGATGTGGGAAGTGCAGGTGGAAAAGGCCTGCCGACGTCCTTGGGCTCAGGGGATACCCAGGATGGTAGAGATGATGTAGATGTAGGACATGGTGGTGAGCACCAATGAGGTAAGGCGGACGAGGGAAGATAAGAAGAAGTTTATCATCTCGATGAAACGAGTGTCTCTACAGGATATGTGTAGCAGAGGGGCAATGTCACAGAAGAAGTGATTAATTTCCTTGTAACAAAAAGGCAATCTGGATACCACAATGGTTGGGGACAACACAGACAGGAAGGCTCCAACCCAGCAACCCAGAACTAGTAGGAGGCAGGCCCTGCTGTTCATGATGGTGTAGCGCAGGGGGTCACAGATGGCCACGTAGCGGTCAAAGGACATCACCGCCAGGAGGATAAACTCCACTGTCCCCAAGAAAAATAGAAGTTTGGGTGATGGCGGCCAGCAAAAGATACGGTCTTCTTGTCCTGTAGGAGACAGGCTAATAGCTTTGGGGTAACTGAGGTGGTGTAAAAAATGTCCAAAAGTGACAAATTACTGAGGAAGAAGTACGTTGGGGTTTGGAGGCGATGATGCACCCATATTAGGGAAATGATAGCAATGTTTCCTGTTAGAGTAAGCATGTAAGTAAACAAGAGGACCACAAAAAGGGAAATTTGAAGCTTCTGAAGAACAGGAAAGGCCGTCAGGGTAAACTCAGTCACTGTGGTCTGATTTTGCATGTCCATTGCAGGCAATGAGCTGCACATCTCTGAACAAAAGAAGAAAAGAAAAAATACAAAGATGAAACTCAGCTCAAGGAAGTTTTCAACTCCGAATATCTGTGGTAAGAGTGAAGTATAAAAGGCTTTGTGTGAGAAGTCAAGAGTTATTCATTCACAATCTGCTTTGACTTAATTAAATGTGGTCCCTTGGGTAAAGGACATTATTACTTCTAACTTCAGTATTCTCATATTTAAAAGTTTTGATTGAATGAAATTATCCTTATTGTCCCTATAATTTCGGTCTTTAAGATTTTAGTTTCTTTTACACAATATTCCTTCCTTTCTCTTTTTTGCTCTTCCTGACCAAGGAAAATTCTGTTGCTAAAAAAAGAGGGATACTTAACTGAGAATCTAGTCAATTAATTGAAAAATTGAGAAAAAGAAGGTTAATAAAACTTGAGTTAGGCTGGGCGCAGTAGCTCATGCCTGTAATCCCAGCACTTCGGGAGGCCAATGCGAGTGGATCACCTGAGGTTGGGAGTTGCAGACCAGCCTGACCAACATGGATAAACCCCGTCTCTACTAAAAATACTAAAATTAGCTGGGTGTGGTGGTGTGCGCCTGTAATCCCAGCTACATGGGAGGCTGAGGCAAAAGAATCACTTGAGCCCAGGAGACGGAGGTTGCAGTGAACTGAGATTGCGCCACTGCACTCCAACCTGGTGACAGAGCAAGACTCTGTCTAAAAGAAAAATAAAATTAGTTACTTTTCTCAAAGTTGTTTCAACTTTGAAGGCATCTTCTAAATCAATGAACAGAAACTGTTAAAACTGGCCAAGACAGTCCAATTAAAGGGAATCTATATTTACCTCTACTCACTTTTGTTATTGTTACCATGTTTTGAATATCAGTGTAAGATACAATTAGACACAAGTTATTTGATCAATCAGTCTTTCCCTAAATCTACTTAGTTTTTCTTTGTTTTTACTTTATATAATATAAATGTTTTGATGTCTACACTGTTATGGAACAAGTACATCCATGATATATAATTCATCATTTTTGTAACCTATTTTAAATATTTTGAAAAAAGTCTTACGGGACAATGATTAATTTGTTGTATTGTTGTTGTTCTTTGCCATGTTACATTTATAGGCAGCATCCAAAAAAATAGTCAAAGTTTCCGCTTGCTTTCTCCAACTGATTCTTACAGATTTTTCCAAAGAAGTCTTTTATACTCAACATTTTTTCCCAGTCATTTGAAGAGTAGGTTATGAACAATAGTGCAAAAAACTAGATGCCAAAACATGTATTCGATCTATCAAAAAGATGTATGTGAAACACTCATCCTTAATCTCTGAATACTGCCCAAGTTCACTGAAGATCTATTTCGGTCTGTGTAATTCAGTTGAAGTACTGTCTTGTGGTGTATTATTTTGTGGCTAGTCCTAGTTTCAAGTTAAAACAACCAATTTATATCCTTAAACTAGGTAAAGTTTTTAATGTGGTATGTATAGAACTCCTTTTTCAGGGAGGTCATTTCCTCAGACTCTCTACTTGGGAAAAGTGACTGCCAGAAGCTGGCAGTTATTATTATTATTATTTTTTCCATTTATCCATTCTTTCAGTTAACAGGTTTTTTTTGTTGTTGTTGTTAAGTTTTGTTTTGTTTTTAGCATATGTTATGCATCCTGCAAATTTTCAGGTTCTGGAGTTATATCAGAGGAACAAAAAATACAAAGCAAAAACAAGGCAAGAATGTTAACAGCAAAAAATTTCCCCTATCAAGCTTACCATATAGTTAAGGGAGACAGAAAATTACATAAGTAAAATAAATGCTGTGATCTTGATTGTGGTAAATCTCAGAGCTGAGACTTTTTTCGTAAACATATTTCCATTTGCAAATTCGGCTGTTACTTTTTCTGGTTCTTGTAGTTCGTTTTTGTTCACTACTCATTTTTCTCATGAATCAAGGTATCATTATTATTTTAATAATTGTCTTCATCTTCTCTGTTGTATATAAGAAAATTCTGTTTTTTTACAATTTTTTTTAAACATTTCTAGGTTATTGGTGAGTAAACTTTACAAATGCATAGTGGTTTTTGACCATCTAAGAGTAATTTTCTTTTTTTTACATTGTACTTTAGGTTTTGGGGTACATGTGCAGATCATGCAGGATCGTTGCATAGGCACATATATGGCAAGGTGGTTTGCTGCCTCCATTCCCCCCGTCACCTATATCTGGCATTTCTCCCCAGGTTATCCCTCCCCAACCTCCCCACCCCTCGATGTCCCTCCCTTAGCTCCCCTAAGAGAGTCCAGTGTGTGATGCTTTCCTCCCTGTGTCCATGTGTTCACTTTGTTCAACACCCACCTATGAGTGAGAATACGTGGTATTTGGTTTTCTGTTCTTGTGTCAGTTTGCTGAGAATGATGGTTTCCAGATTCATCCATGTCCCTACAAATAACATGAACTCATCCTTTTTTATGGCTGCATAATATTTTTCAAATGTGAGTGGAATGGAATAACTAAGTAGCAGAGCTCTTTTTACTTCTTTAACATCCTTGGTCCCAGTTTCTAACTCCATGAGTATTGGTCTTCTCCATATTCCTTCCCAGTCTAAATATTTATTTGTTTTTCATGAGGTCAGGCACCATGTCTATTTAATATCTCATTCTTTGAGCACAGAAGGTGCTCACTGACTTACTAAATAAATAAATCAGAATTGGGGAAGCTTCTCCCTTAAGTATGGAGTTGCAGCTGTCCCAAGGGTAAGCAATGGTAAGCTCTGTAACCTGTATTTTTATATATCAATACAGACTTTTATCATAACTTGTACTTTGTTGGTGTGTTTTTCTTTGTCTAGTTATCAGGATCTGAGTAGTTTTGGAAAACTGATTCCTGCAATCTTAATGCTGGGCTTGGGAAGGAACTCAAACACCACAGTGCCTAATCAAGATCTTTCATAGTTTAGAGGTGGGAGACAAAAAGGGAAAAGTGTATGATAAAAGGAGAAGTTCACAATAGTGAGGTGCATTATTCCACTTCTTCTAGTAATTCTTCAAATTGTTACAAGGTGGGGTGGGCTGTTTAATTATATTTTAAGTTATTAAAGAATCCAAAGAGTAATATCTATCGAAATAGGCTCTTGGTACCAGTAGAAACTCTTTTTATTGTAAATATTCTAGTGTTCTCTCCTCTCTCTACAGCTCTTTTGCCCAGAAAATAAACTTCCACACTATTAACTACTGCGCAAAGTGCATAACTATACCTGGTTAGACAAGTAATAATGTTGTTGAGGTATAATACAAAAATAGAATAAAACACACTATGCAGACAAGGAGAAACACTTTAGAATTCTCCTGCATTTCCCCCTTTCTCCCTTCATCACTGATATCACTGAAGATTGACAGATATCTTAAGGCAGAATAATGAAGATTTTCATACAGCTGCCTACTGTCCCAGTGTTCCTTTCATTTGTCTAGTTAATTTCTTTATAACATCCTTAATGTCTTACATTTTGTTTTTCTTGCTAGGTAGTCTTTTAGGACCCTGACAGGAGCTTGATTCCCCTCTGGTATTTTAAAAATTGAACAACTCAGGCTTTTCAAAAGTGTTATACCATTTTTAAACAATCAAAACCTGCAGTTGTTGAAAACAAATGGAGTTGCTATTTGTTATGATCGTCATAAAAAATGTATCACTAAGGGAAAAAAATTATATTTTGAGCTTTCTATTTTGTTGTGCTTTGGGTCAAATACAGGGCTCTGAGATGTAGCATCGCTCTCCTTTGTGGAGTCTCTTAACCTCTGAAAGGAACCTGGCCTTTTTAAGGTTATCTCAGGGCACTCAGGACCTCATCATATCGAGGAAGGAAGGCTCTGGGCTCTCTGCACTGTAACGACCCGTGTGCAACAACTTAGGCTTTTATTTTTGGGGGCATTTTTTTCCCTCATTAACATTGCTGTGGATCCTTAGAAATTGCATAAAATTGCACATGTAAAGATTTAAGAATTAGTCAGGAAAATATGGCATAATAGGAAAAAGTATAGAAGGTTTTAGAATCAATGATGTGCTATATATTTTTTGTTCAGTCACCTGTAGCTTTATAATCTTTTAATTGGACTCTTAAGCCTCCTGAGGTTTATCTTCCTCATCTCTAAAATGATGACAATAGTAATGCTAGATTCAAGGTCCTAAGACAGTGCCTACCACAGTGATTTGTATCTAGTAGATACTCACTAAATATTTGTTAAGAAAATAGGATTGGGAAAGGGTGAACAGAAATGAAATAAGATGTGATGCAGGTGGGGGCTTAGAGATAACTCAAGTTCTTTACTATCAGTAAAATGTAAAAAGTTTGTTACTGAAGTATATTAACATATTTACATACTTATGATAAAGATATGACATTTGACATCCTCCCTC
Organism: Saimiri boliviensis; assembly: GCF_048565385.1. Classification (NCBI taxonomy): domain Eukaryota; kingdom Metazoa; phylum Chordata; class Mammalia; order Primates; family Cebidae; genus Saimiri; species Saimiri boliviensis. Next base: position 59,423,422 of record NC_133454.1, read on the forward strand.
ATAAAGTATTTGAAATAATGGTAATTACATTTTAATTTATAAAACCACCCATAAACAAGTTTAAGTGACACTCAGACTGTTTAACATATAAATACAGATAATTACATGACACAGTATACTTATGTTACACAGCTTTTAAAACAATTGGTAATTTCTTCATTCATGTATGTTAAGAAACGTGAATGTCAAGTTTTTTTTCCTACTCCATACCATTCATTATTCTCTAAATGCTTTCACTGCTCCAATTTTGAATTCTCTGTAAACCTACCTGTGTCTTAGCTGAGACTTTTCCCTATACCACACTTAATCCCCTTTGCAGAACCATACCGAGTGGTTATTCAATTTTGGCTTGAATACTTTTTACAACCTCTAATTCCTTTTCCCAGTTTTTTTTCTTAGTCCCATTGAGGAAGTCTAAGTCTTGATTTATACTAACTCCAAGTGTTATATTACTATTTAATCATTTTATCCTACATATCTAGTATATCTCAAACTTGGACTATTCCTCTGACTTTCAAGGACTACATTTTTGCCAAAAGGATTTCGGTTTGGTAATGAATCAAGACATTAGACACAATTGAATTAAGCATAGGTCCTTGACTTCTATTTTAGGTCACTGGTAAAATGAAAGCTTCTCAACTCTCAGATATTTTTTCCCAGTGGTAGGAATGTGATAGCCTGTCTATTCAGTCAGTTTCTGTTTCTTCAGTGGCTCCATCTAGAAAACTGAAATTTTTCAAGCCCATAGAATGTCAGGTTAGAAGAAAACTTAAAGGGCATATGAGCCAACTTTGTCCTTAAAAGTTCTACAATATCTTCAACAAGTTGTTGTCCAGTGACATTAAACTCACTACTCTTAAATCATCTTATTTTAGTTTAACATTCTTGTTAGAAAATATTATATTTGTATTCAGTAAAGTAATCTCTTTACCTTCAGCATTTTGTTTAGGTATTCCCGTTTATTCATCAGGCATATTGTGACTTTATTTTAGATACATCTATCTTACTTGCTCTACCCAGAAAATAATATGACCTTCCCTGTATTACGGTGATTACAATTGTGATCTTTAATGATTTTTTTGTTTACCTTTAGTGATCTGGATTAGAATGTCTCTTGGGACTATTGCATAAAAAGTTTATTATTACTGTAATCAAAGAATGTTAGAATTGAGGTAACTCATCATAGCTAAAAAGTTAAGGTTTCCTGGAAAACTCCCTTGGGTGTTTTCAGGAAAAACTTAAGAGAGCTGCTTTACCTCAGGGAAATAGAAACTTGGAAAACTTTAAAAAAAAATCTGAAATGTTCACAATATCTTAAAATAGACTTCCAGCTGCTCTTCAAAGTGAGATTATTTACATACATTTATATCTATGTACATATTTTAAAATCCATTTATTGAGATATTCTTTATACATAAGTAATTTAAAATGTATACTTTGTTAAATTTTGACAAATATACAGTCATGTAGCCACTGTCATCACCATAACAATGTTTTTAAAATATCTCCATTACCTTAAAACGTTTTCTTGTGCCCTTTTGTGGTAAATGCTTTTTTTTTCCCCACTCCAGCTCCTGAAAACCACTGGCTTGTTTCATACCACTGTAATTTTGAATTTTCTGAAATTTTACGTAAATGGAATCTTATATAGCATATAGTATTTTGTGCCTTGTTCCTTTCACTGAAGTTGATGGTTTGACATTAATCCAAATGATTCAGGCATCAGTAGTTTCTGCCTTTGTACTCTTGACGATTATCAATTACATAGATTGCATAGATGTACCACAGTTTGTTTATTCATCAGATAATAGGCACTTGCGTTGTTTCAAATTTTGGAATAGAGAAGCTATGTAAAACATAGAAACTATATTATGAATATAGCTTCTATGAACATTTGAGTTTCTGTTTTTGTGTGAATATTTGTTTTTATTTGTCTTGAATACGTTCTTAAGAGTGGACTTACTATGTTGTATGGTAAGTGTATGTTTAGCTTTATAATAAATTGTTAAAGTCTATTTCAAAATCGTTCTACCTTTTTTCTGCCTATCAACAGTGTATGAGAGTCCTGTAGTTTCTCATTGTTGCCAACATTGGTGTTTTAATCTCTTTAATTGTAGCCCAGCTAATTTCATTTTTAGCTTGCATTTCTCTAATGATTAACGGTGTTGTGGATCTTTTCATTTATTTTTTTCTGTTTGTATATAATAATTGTTGAAGTGTCTGTTCAAATATTTTGACCAACTTTAAAAAATATATCAGGTTGTTTGTCTTCTTAGTGAGCTGTAAAATTTTAAAATATATTTCAGTTAAAGTTATTTATTGGACTCATGTTTTGCAAATGTTTTCTCCCAATATATGGCTTTTACTTTTCTTCTCAGAAAAGTTTCTTAGATGTGATTCAACTGAAAAGCATTGCTATTTCATTATATTAATGATATAATGTTGATATCTCAATCTGAAGATCAAGATAAGATTGAATTTCAAATGCTAGTTAATCATATGACTAGTGAGTGCCTGATCAACCTGGTTGAAGTATAGAGCCCAGCAAAACAATACAGTTCTTAAAATTACCTGGGGTGTAATATAGTTTAGATTATTTTTTTAAAAGAACTTCCATTTTAGGTTAAGGGGTATATGTGCAGGTTTGTTATATAGATAAATTGCATGTCACAGAGGTTAAGTTTACAGATTATTTCATCACCCAGGTAATAAGCATGGTACTAGATAGGGAGTAGTTTTCCCCTCCCCTCCCTCCTCCCACTTTTCACCCTCAAGTAGGCCCTAGTATCTATTGTTCACTTCTTTGTGTCTATATGTACTTAGTGTTTAGCTTCCTCTTATAAGTGAGAACATGCAAATTTGGTTTTCTATCCCTGTGTTAGTGTGCTTAGGATAATTGCCTCAGCTCTATCTACATCGCTGCAAAAAACATGATCTTGTTCTTTGTTATGGCTGCATAGAATTCATGATGTACCACATTTTCTACATAGTGTCTACTATTGCTGGGCATTTAGGTTTATTCCATGTCTTTGCTATTGTGAATAGTGCTACAAGGAACATATAAGTTCATGTGTTTTTATGGAAGAGTGATTTGTACTCCTTTAGGTATGTAACTAATAATGAGATTTCTGGGTCAAATGGTATTTCTAAGTTTTTTTATTATACTTTAAATTCAGGGGTGCATGTACAGATTGTGCAGGATTGTTACATAGGTATACACATGCCATGGTGGTTTGCTGCATCCATCCCCCTGTCATCTACATGGTATTTCTATTTTAAGTTCTTTGAGAAATTGCCAAACTGCTTTCCACAGTGGCTGAAGCCCTTGATTTTAATTAGGTCCCATTTGTGAATTTTTGTTTATGTTACAATTGCTATTGATGTCTTCATCATGAAATCTTTGTCTGGTCCTATATGCAGAATGATATTTTCTAGGTTTTCTTCTGGGGTTTTCAGAGTTTTAGCTTTTACATTTAAGTCTTTAATGCAATAGAGTTGATTTTTGTATATGGTGTAAAGAAGGGGTCAGTTTCAATCTTCTGCATATGGCTAGTCAGTTATCCTAGCACCATTTATTGAATGGGGAGTCATTTCCTCATTGCTTATTTTTGTCAGGTTTGTTGAAGATCAGATGGTTGTGATACAGGAATTAAGAAGAAATTACTTAGGCAGATAGTAAGGGTATGGGAGTCCTCGGTAAGTCTTTTTTTTTTTTTTTTTTTTTTTAATGAGAAGCAGTCTCAAATCATTGTGTAACAAAGAGCTGCCTGTAAAGTCGAGCTGCAGACATAGACAAACAAGCTGGGAGCTTGCAAGTGTGAATGCTGCTAGGAACTAAGGACTAGACACGTTCAAGATGGAAGCTCCATCTTCCCTTCTCTGCCAGTTGTGTACAGTAAGGAGCAGACAAGATGGTGCCGATCAACTGGAAAGTCATTTGCATAATAAGAGTAGGGTGGGTGACCAGCCTTCCCTGCATGCTTTGTAAACCTCATATCTGATCACACCAATCTGTGAGCCCTATGTAAATCAGACACCACCTCCTCAAACCTGACTATAAAATCCAGTGCATTCACTGCTAGCAGGTACTTTCTGCTCAGAGACCCCTGTCTGTATAGGGAAAGTGGTTTCTCTTTCTCTTCTCTTCTATCTGTTAAACCTCTATTCCTAGACTCCTTGTGAGTGCCTCTGTCCTAAATTTTCTTGGCACAGGACTACAAACCCCAGGATATATACCCTAAACAATGTAGCTACTTCAGTTTTTGGTATGTATCTTTGGGTCTCATTTCTGGGTCTGTTCCATTGGTCTATGTGTTTGTTTTTGTACCTGTACCATGTAGTGTTGGCTACCATAGCCTTGTAGTGTAGTTGAACTTGGGTAATGTGATGTCTCTAGCTTTGTTCTTGCTTAGGATTGTCTTGGCTATTTGTGTTCTTTTAGGTTCCAAATGAATTTTAAAATGTTTTTTTTCAAATTCTGTAAAGAATATCATTGGTTGTTTGATAGGAATAGCATTGAATCTGTAAATTGCTTTGGGCAGTATGGGCATTTTAACAATATTGACTCCTCCTATCCATGAGCATGACTTCTCATTGTTCAGCACCGACTTATGAGTGAGAACATGCAGTGTTTAGTTTTCTGTTCTTGTGTCAGTTTGCTGAGAATGATGGTTTCTAGTTTCATCCACGTCCCTGCAAAGGACATGAACTCATCCTTTTTTATGGTTGCATAGTATTCCATGGTGTATATGTGCCACATTTTCGTTATCCAGTCTATCATTGATGGGCATTTCGGTTGGTTCCAAGTCTTTGCTATTCTAAACAATGCCAGTGCCACAGTGAACATATGTGTGCATATGTCTTTATAATAGAACAATTTATAATCCTTTGGGTATATACCCAGTAATGGGATTGCTGGGTCAAATGGTATTTCTATTTCTAGATCCTTGAGGAATTGCCACACTGTCTTCCACAAGAAATGCAGATCAAAACCACTCTGAGATACCATCTCACTAATCAGTTTTTAAAACTTGTCTCTGCCATATTGGCTAGGAGAATTAAATATTTTGCCTCTTATCATAGTCAAGATTATTTAAAAGGAAGCATTTTAAGCTAGTGAAAGCTCCATATTTTCTACTCTTTTATGTGATGACATGTTGTGACTTTTATATGAATGATCTCATTTAAGAGCACAAGTGTCATGTAAGATAAACAGCAGAAATTCCTGCCATCATTTTAGCGATGAGCAAGCAAAAAGCTTAGTGAGGTAATGTAACTAATCTAATTCCATGGACATTTAGTAGCTGAACAAATATTAGACATTAGCTTTTATAACTCAGGATCTGTAATTTTTCTGCCATTCTATGTTACTATGTGAAAAATATTTCAAAGACCATGGGGACATAGAATCTTTACTTTTTCCCCCCTGGCTTTCATATCAAGGTTATAATACTTCACTGTTAGTGGTGTGTGATGCTTATTCATCCTGCCTACATAATCTGAGGCTCAGCCACACTTCTGTGCCACTGTTCACATGAACAAGGCGCCATACAGAGGCAGCATAGCTTAGATGTCCTGAAGTTGCTTAGTGTCATGTCCCTTTGGAATGTGGTGACACAATTCTGCAAATTGACTCGCTCCATACTTTAGCTTTTAATTTTCAAGCTATAAATGTGGGGATTCAGAAAAGAAGTCACTACTATAGTGAGGACAGCGGTCACTTTGTCAAAATCCAGCTAATAGCTGTGGTTAGGCCTCACACACATGGAGATGGAGTTTCTGTATGCAATAAATATGATGGTGATGTGTGAAGCACAGGTAGAAAAGGTCTCCTGACATCATTGGGCTGAGGGGATACATGGGAAGAAATGATGTAGGTGTAGGAGGTGGTATTAAGCACTAGTGAGGTCAGATAAAGGGAAGCTTATCCTCTCAATGAAAGGAGTATCAATACAGGCCACCTACAGTAAAGGGGCTAATTTACCCACAGAAGATGGGACTAATTTTTTCAGTATAGTCTGGTAACCTGGACTCCACAATAGTCGGGCACAACACAGTGAGGAATGTTCCCACCCAGCATCCCAGAGCCAGCGGGAGGCAGGCCCTGCCAGTTGCAATGATGGTGCAGCACAGTGGGCTATTTTAGGATTTGAAAGGGAACATAAGGTGGATCACAAGGTCAGGAGTTCAAGACCAGCCTGGCCAATATGGTGAAACCCGATCTCTACTAAAAATACAAAAAGTAGCTGGGCATGGTGGTGTGTACCTGTAGTCCCGGCTACATGGGAGACTAAGGTGGGAGAATTGTTTGAACCTAGAAGGCGGAGGTTGCAATGAGCTGAGATTGCACCACTGTACTCCAGCCTGGGCAATAGAGTGAGACTCCATCTCAAAAAAAAAAAAAAAAAAAAAAAAAACTTAATTATTGACTTCCAATTTCTGGCCTAGCACATAAGAGGCTTGGAAGTCTGCACCCTATCCTAAGTGTAAATATGAAGCCGAACAAACTGGAAGATGAGTGACCTTTGTTGGATCCATTAGTAAAATGAGGTCACAGGGGAAATCATTGCCCCAAAATTTGGAGAGGCAGACAGGTGGATACTGAGAACTACTGCTTGCCAGAGCAGACATCATGAACAGAAACCTTCACAGGAACTAATGAATCATGAAACTAGATAAGACTAGAAGATAAGACAAGAGAAAATCTAGATGAATTTGGGTATGATGATGACTTTTTTGATAGAACATTGAAGACACAGTAAGAATTAATAAACTGGACTTTATTAAAATTAAAAACCAGTATGCTACAAAAGACATTGTCAAGAATGAAAATACAAACCATAGGCTGGGAGAAAATATTTACAAGGCATATCTGATAAAGGACTGTCATCCAAAATATACAAATAACATTTAAAGTCTCAACGGAAAAATGAAAAAAGCTGATCACAAGCAGGCAAAAGAATGGAACAGATACCTCCTATATACCAAGTAACCATAGGAAAAGATGCTTTTCACATTATATATCACTGGAGAATTGCAAAGGAAAACAGTGAGACACATTCACACCTATTAAAATGGTCAAAATTCAAAATGCTGACAACATGAAATGCTGGCAGGGATGTGGTGTGGCAGGAACTCTCTTGTATTGCTGGTAGAATGCAAAATGGTACAGCCACCTTGGAAGACAGTTTGAATGTTTCTTACAAAATTAAACACGTTCTTCTCATATAACCCGCAATAATGTTCCTCAGTGTTTACCCAAAAAAGGTGAAAGCTTATGTCTACGTGAAAACCTGCACATAGGTGTTTATAACAGCTTTATTCGTAACTGCCCAAACTTGGAAACAACCAAGATGTCCTTCAGTAAGTGAAATAGATAAACTGTGGTACATTCTTACAACGGAATATTATTTAGCACCACGAAATATGAACTACAAAAAGATATGAAGGAACCACGTTTTACTTATATAGATAGATTCAGGAATTCTAAAATAATTAGAAGATTTATTTCAGCAATTCATGAAAATAAATATAACATGATATCTACAATATAATATTTACTAACTTTCAAACATTTGAAAAGCTGGCCTATATAATTTTTATAGATGCATACATTTGTAGTAAAAATGCCAACATGAATGTAAAATCATCAGCAATGCATCCTGCATTTTATGATAGGAAACAAGGGAGGGAAATGAAACTAGAGAAGCTTTTAGAGGAACATCAGTTATATCTATAAATTTAATTGAAAAACTTCTCAAAGAAATAATGTTAAAATTTTATAAAGTTGGGTGATATGTACATAGATATTTAATAATTGTTTTATATTGTTTACGTATCTCTGAAATATTTCACAATAGCAATAAAAACTATTATATATCATTATAAATCTTTGTGATGTATAGACAATACAGCAAGTATTATTTATATGAAAATATTATATTAACAACAAATGTTGCAGAAGAAACTATTCATTCAGCAGGCCAGGATGTATTTAAAAAGCCATCTTCCAGATCTTTTTACAAACCCTGACCAAGAAGTCAAATAGAGGCAACATGGTTGGAGATATAGCACACACCCACAAAGTTTTTTTTCCATAAAGATGAGCATATACTGCAAGAAATAGGTGGCCAAATCACAGAGCCCAGGTTACCCGACGTGTTTGTTTGTTTACTGTTCCTTCCTTTGGATTCACAGTGTGTGCTCGGACACTGCTACGAGGCATTGCAGTGCGTTCTGGTAATGAAGTGCCTTTGATACAATTCTCAGATTCCTTACATTGTTTGTCAGATTTATGGATGTTCAGACAGGTACAGCAACCAGTAGACAACTGGTACTCCAGTAGAGAGAAGATTCCTAGGGAAAAGAGATTCCAGGGAATGGGATGAAGGAACAACAAAGAGTCACAGAAACAATTCCCTCCAATTTAGCTGAAGACCCTGACCCAAAGCCCAGTGGATCCCTTTTAACTACCCAAAGCAATCAGGGAGGTGAATGCTTTAGTGGAAGAAACTGGAAGTGTATGCACAATAGCTTAAATGCTGCTCAGCTTAAGAAAATTGAGGACTCTTTTTGAAAAAGAACATGCTCCTTTTTGGGGTAGGAAGTGCAATTACAAATGAAATTTTAAAGACTTCTTAGGAAAGGAGATATTTTGGTTTTGGTAGATGGCCATCTAGTATCAGATATTATTTCTCTTTGCCCTCAAACTGCCTTGACGCTACAGTATACTCCCAGGGTGACAGTTCATCTCCACAGTGGCTGAGCATTCTGTCTCAGACACCCAACTTGGTCATGACTTTGATGGTTATCTCTGCACTAAAGTGGGGAGGGTATGAACGGCAAAAGAAAAGGTGGAGACGAGGAGCTGCTCTCTGAGGCCAGGCACAGCAGACATCTCACATAGGCCTGACCTCCCACTCTCCTTGGAGAAACTGTCCTCAGAATGAATCCAGGTGAACTGCAGCCTTTTAAAATGTAAGGTTTGGCACTCACCCCTCTATTCCCACATCCCAACCTTTTACCCTTCCCTCTGTTGGGCATAGATTGGTTCTTAACACCCTTCAAGGGCCCTGGAGGCACTCACCACAGACAAAAAGAAAGAAAATGTTTAAGTAGGCAGTGTACATGATCCAGTTGATATTGTAACTAGAGAAGTGCACAGATTGACCTTGCATCAGCTTGTTGTGATATAACATGAGTGCCCAGAGGAGAAGGATACCTAATGTCCAGACAAAAGGAAAAAAAGTCCCTTTGAGGAACTTTGGCTCCTTGATGCAAGTCTTCATTCAATACACACTTGACTTCCCAACCTCCACCCTGTTTAACAGCACCTTGCCCAAAGACTGATCCTGATCCTGCTTTTGTGGTACATTTAACTCAGAAGCCACATATATATATATATATATATATATATATATATATATAGCTGTATCTCTCTATATATGGTTTTCAGGGACTGCAGCCTGAACCCACCCATCAAAGTACACCTGCAAACTTGTGTTACGGGATCCAGGAAGTTACCTGATAAGAAACTGAGGATGGTAGTGAAGAGGTGTATGTATTTGTTTTGAGGAATCAGATAGGTTAATTTCATACCCAGGATCAAGTTAAGGAGGAAGGAAAGGCCAAGGCTCGACATCATCATAATTCTGACCACTTTTAGGTCATCTGTTGGAAAGCAGAAGCTGTTTTGAGAGGACATATATTTCTTCCAGGCATTTCCACCTGGGGTCCAGAAATCTCTAGGTTAAAATAGGAATAGGGTGAAAGATTTGATTCAATAATAAGAAAGAAGTTGCAAAAGAACAAAGAGGCAGAGGAACCTTAAGCTGAATGAGAAAGACAACCAGAAACAGTTGTTCTCTATTCTGTTGTCTCTGTATGTGTCTTTCTCTTCTATTATTTTCTTCAAACTCATTTCTTGTTAAATACCCCAATTCACCCTATCATCATCTTCTACTGGCAATACAGACTATTTAATGCCAGTTACCTTTCTTTCTTACCCACATGTCTAGTTGTGCTGATCACCCTACTGCTACTGCTGAGACTTCTCAAATGTCCAGCAGTTAAGGCTGTGAGCACACAAACTTTTCTCCAGAATTCCTAAATGGTGAGATTTTGGAGTCTGCCTTGAGTGCATTGACTATGGAAGAGAGGACACTGCAACTTGAGAAGCTGCACCAGAAAATAATGGGCACACTGGTAAGATTAATGCAAGTTAAGGAAAGTTAAGGACACCCTTCCTTTCTACCCATCTATTTCTAGAGTACAGTTCTGACCTTCTGGCCAAATAGTACTGCAACACCTCATCCATGGACTGTGGTTCATCTTGGCTTTTTCGTCTTCTGGATTCAAGTCAACCCATTCTTCTATGGCGATTCCCATCACCAATAAGATTATGGCCCAGGAGGAGAAAAGTGTGTTCATACCCTGGATGCTTCTATGTGAAACTTCCACCATTGTGAGTGAAAACTTCTAGCTGGAACCACCACCAGTATTTTTGCAGGTTTCTTCCTTGATTTGGTTAGTTATAGGAAGGGTGATATCTGAACTTTCAGTGGTTGCTGAGGCATTGGTGGCAGCAGAATCTGAAACAGCCTATAAAACAGAGAAGATAGATAACTCCCACCCTTCACCACTTCTGTATCTGTCAGGGTCAGCCTGCTGTCAGGACTGCCAACTGCCATGGAATCATCTATTGGTTTGACCCTTGACCCTGGGGCCTAGTGGAGTGAAAGAACCAAGGGGTGCAGAAGTCCTAAGAGAGCTATCAGATATAGAGGTCTGACATCACATATAGAAACAGCTGTCAGATACGGGATCATTAGAGGCCTTGAATGAAATTAGATGTGCATGACTAAAGAGGTCCAATTTAGGAGTTAGAATCACACACTCCAGGATTAGTTAACATTTGGTAGGGGTCAGTGAAGAGGAAAAGGATTTCAAGATCATTGAGATAAATAGCTAGCTAGTATCACAAAACGGAATGACCATTCAAAATTTAGGACGTTTGAAGAAATGTGTGCTCCCATGGGGAGGTTTCCGTGATGTTTAGTTAGACAGTCATCCAGGAAATAAACCATCACCCTGAAACCAGACAACTGGCTGGATACACTGAGCCGTTATAGCCCAATTTCATTTATAAGACATGGGTAACCATTTCTTGTCAGAATTGCCTCTGTAACTTGGCACATAAAACATTTTTGGATTCCTTGAGTGGGCGAACATGGTATGCATCAGAGTCAAGAGCTAGAGGACTTCTGCTGCAGTCCAAAAACATGCCTTTTACACAGCTAAGATGAGCTTCATCTCCAAAGGCCTCACTCTGCCTGTTTTCTGACCTCAATGCAGGCCACTTTCCTTGGGTCAAAATAGACTTTTTTTTTTTTTTTTTTTACCTCAAACATGTCAAGCTGTCTTTCTTCTAATCTCTCTACACATCTTTGTGCATTGTTAATATTTATCTTTTTCATTTTTAAACACAATACTAAACAATATACTTAATATTACTAGGGAGGCTTTAGGGTTAAGAAAATGGACTAAGGATCCTGGTTTTAAATTGTGGCTCTATCACTCGGCAGCTGTGTGGTCTTAGAGACAATGTTTCCTATTACCTAGGAACTCTGTAAAGATTAAGTAAGTTTAGAGACATAAAGCACTTGAAGGAGTTCTTGGCACATAATATATGATTTGTCAGCAATTACCATAGTATTAATTTGGGTTTTCTGGGAAAAGACTCTGAGGCAGGAATTTGTACCTAGAGAGTTTTTTGTGAAGCACTTTTGGGAACCACACCTGTAATTGTTTAAGCCTCAGGCGTCCCCAAACTATGGCCTGCAGGCCGCATGCGGCCCCCTGAGGCCATTTATCCGGCTCCCCCGCCGCACTTCAGGAAGGGGCACCTCTTTCACTGGTGGTCAGTGAGAGGAGCACAGTATGTGGCGGCCCTCCAATGGTCTGAGGGACAGTGAACTGGCCCCCTGTGTAAAAAGTGTGGGGACGCCTGGTTTAAGGGAAGCAGGTTTGAGCAGAAGGTGAACTGAGATGTGGTTGCAACAGAAGCAGCCCTGGCTGACCCCACCAGGTGCTCTGGATCTGGGGTGGTCCTTCAGAGTCATCCTTTATAGAGGTGAGAATACTTAGCCTTTACATTGAGCATCTGGCTGCCCTTAAGGTGCTATTTCCCTTCTTTCTCAAGAGCTATTCCTAAACCTCCTAGAAACTGCAAGCCATAGTAGCTAACACTGCTGGTAGCTGTGGGGATGAACTCCCACCCTTTACCAACCCCATATCAGGATAGGCTTGTTGTTAGGGTTGCTTGCTGCCATGGAATTATTTTATTGATTTGACCCTTGACCTTGGGGCCTAGGGGAGTGGGAGGACCAAGAGTGTATATAGGCAACTCCTGTTATGCTCTTCCATGTTGTTAATTTTGTTTCTAGGCCATTGATTCTTAAGAGTAGAATTTCCTGTGCTGAAAGACTTTTGTCTCATTTTAATTTTGACTGGTAGTGGCGGTAAAGATTCAAAGATGTAGCCAAATTAGAGAAAGAGATAGAATGTGAGAGATAACTAAGATGCAGGTCAAAAAGGAAATCAAGTTCTTAGCTAGGGATAACTAGTCAAAGATACCCTTCCAGCTGCCATTCCACCTGCCATTCCAGTTAGTCAAAGGTGTCATTTAGTAAGATCTAAAATATGGAAGGAAGTGCAAACAGGATGAGGAAGAACTTGGTAAGCACTGGTTTGGTTAAGCTGAAGGTGCTAACAGGACATGCAATTGACAGAAAAAATAATTTAGTTTGTGAACTTGACAATAGATTACAGGGCTATCATCCTTGGATGAGATTGAGTGCATTCAGTGGGTAATAGACAAGGGGTTCTCAGACTTAGGATAACAATTGAAAACTAGATGTGCATGTCACCACACAGAAAATCACACAGAATGTCACAGAGATAGAAAAGAAAAGTCACTGAGTTTGGCAATTAGAATGTCATTGGTGATTTTGGCCATAACATTTTCAGTAGAATAATGAGAGAAGTAGAAGTAGGACAGGGTTTTTTTTTTCTTTTAACAGGTGACTAGAGCAAATAAATAATGATAAATTGAAAAATAAAAATAGAATTGTAGCTTCAAATGGAAATGTGCAATTTTGAAAAAAAGTCAGACAGTAGTATAATGAATTCCCATGTATTCCTCATCTAGTTTCAAAGCTCATCCTCTGAATTATTCTGAACCAAATCCTGATGTAATTAAATATTTGTTTGTGGTACTAGAAGATAAGGATTGTTTTTTCACCGTAGATTTACGTACTCTCTCTGTTTCTTCTAAGATACCATCTCATGCCAGTTAGAATGGTGATTATTAAAAAACCAGGAGACCACAGATGCTGGAGAGGATGTAGAGAAATAGGAACACCTTTACACTGTTGGTGGGAGTGTCAATTAGTTCAACCATTGTGGAAGACAGTGTGGCGATTCCTCAAGGATCTAGCAATAGAAATACCATTTGACCCAGCTATCCTATTGCTGGGTATATACCCAAAGGATTATAAAACATTATACTATAAAGACACATGCACACATATGTTCGTTGTGGCACTGTTTACAATAAGCCAAGACTTGGAACCAACCAAAATGCCCATCAATGATAGATTGGATAAACAAAATGTGGGACATAATACACCATGGAATACAATGCAGCCATAAAAAAGGATGAGTTCATATCCTTTGCAAGGACATGGATGAATCTGGAAACCATCATTCTCAACAAACTGACACAAGAATAAGAAGGCAAACACAACATGTTCTCACTCATAAGTGGGTGCTGAACAATGAGAACACATGGGCACAAGGAGGGGAACATCATACACCAGGACCTGTTGGGGAGTGGGAGGGTTAGGGAAGGGTTAGCAGGGGATTGAGGGATTGGGCAGGGATAACATTAGGAGAAATATCTAATGTAGATGATGGGAGAATGGGTGCAGCAAACAACCATGGCACATGTATATCTATGTAACAAACCTGCACGAACTGCGTATGTACCCCAGAACTTAAAGTATAATAATAAAAAATATGATTTATTAGTGGGTTTTAAGTTTTGTTGGTCTTTTTAAGGTCCATTTATTTAGGTATTTATCCATTTGAAAATATTTTCAAGATCGTATTTCATTATTCTGAGCTATTGTTTTAATTATTTTCCTTTTATCCCTAAAACTTCTTAAAATAGTTTTAAATTTTTTATAATGTATACAATTAAGACTATATATTTTTCTCTAGGCACTGAGTTTGATATATCTCATGCATTTCCTGTAAGTTTTTTTTTTTTTTTTTTTACTATTTTGCTTCTTCTTAGACAGTTTTTAATTTTAGTTTTGATTTCACCAGGGATTTGGGAATAGTCTAGGAGAATTTCTTAGTTACCAAGCAGCTATCAATTTTAGATCACAGTTCATTTTCTTTTTCCTTTGTTAAAAATAGACTACAATAAATATATACCTTGCTGAGCATGGTGGCTCACACCTATAATCTCAGGACTTTGGGAGGCCAAGGGGAGCAGATCATCTGAGGTCAGGAGTTTGAGACTAGCGTGGCCAACATGGTAAAGCCCCATCTCTACTAAAAATACAAAAATTATCTGGGTGTGGTGGGGGCATACCTGTAATCAGCTACTTGGGAGGCTGAGGCAAGAGAATTGCTTGAACCCGAGAGGCGCAGGTTGCAGTGAGCCAAGATCGTGCCATTGCCCTCAAGCCTGGGCAATAGAGCAAGATTCTGTCTCAAAAATAAAATAAAATAAAATATAAATATAAATATAAATAAATACCCAGAAAAATTTACTTTTTGAATTTGTCAAGGTTTTCTTTGTGCCCGAGCACATGATTAACTTTGGATATTCTATGAGCAAACAAAAAGGTAAAATTCTTATACCAATAATGAAATTTATGTATGATGACAGGTTATATAAATCATTTTATTGATTAGCTTAATTCTATGTTTTAATCTGCTAGAATATGTCTTATTTTGAAATAGCTGTGTTGACATATGTTTTTATGTCTATAGTTTGATTAGATCTTCTACTCCATTGCATTTTTGTATTGGTTATAATTTGTACATATAAAGCCTGTGGTTTTGATATGCTAATTTTATTTCTACTGATTTCCTACTGAATTCTTGTTATCTTATTGAAAATTATTATTATTATTATTATTATTATTATTATTATTTTGAGATGGAGTTTCGCTCTTGTTACCCAGGCTGGAGTGCAATGGTGCGATCTCGGCTCACTGCAACCTCCGCCTCCTGGGTTCAGGCAATTCTCCTGCCTCAGCCTTCCAAGTAGCTGGGATTACAGGCGCGCGCCACCATGCCCAGCTAATTTTTTTGTATTTTTAGTAGAGACGGGGTTTCACCATGTTGACCAGGATGGTCTCGATCTCTTGACCTCATGATCCACACCCCTCGGCCTCCCAAAGTGCTGGGATTATAGGCGTGAGCCACCACGCCCAGCCCTATTTTTTTTATATTCTCTTAGGTTTTCAAGTTATGATTTTGTATGTTCTTAACAGAGATATATTTTTACTCTTTATAATTTTTATGCCTCTAATTGTTTCTGCTTGGTTTTCTGATTTGTCAGAGACTTGTATTACAAGGTCAAACAGTAGTGACAATAGTAGGTTTCTTTGTCCTTGTCCTATTTTAATTGAAACAGTTTCTCCGTTCTATAATACATGCTTTATCTTTTAAAAAAGTAGGCATTGATTCCCATCTCATCAATTAAAAAAAAAACAGACTAGGTGTTGAATTTTGTTAAATGATTTTTTGAGATCTATTGAGAAGAACATGTAATTTCAACTTAGATCTATTAAGATGGCAAATTATATTAATGGATTTCCTGATATTCTGTAGTTCTTTTATTCTTGTAATAAACCTCACTTGGTTATACATATTATTTTTTAATGTACAGTGGGCTCTATTTATAGTACTCGTGTAGTGGTGGGTATAGTGAGGTAATTTTTTCGGGGTGGACAATCAATATCAGGTTTTAAATCAATGTTATATTTCTTTCAACATAGGAGTATGGAAGCATTCTTTCATTTCCAATGCTCAGTAACAGTTTGGAGCACTGGGCTTACTAGCTCTTGAAGTTGTGGTAGAACTCTTTTGCAAAATCCTCTGTGCCTACTCTTTCATGCATTGTAGCTCATTGGCAACTTTCCCCCATTTTTTTAAATGGACAATTATGTGTTTAAATTATAGGGATCGACCGGGCGCGGTAGCTCAAGCCTGTAATCCCAGCACTTTGGGAGGCTGAGGCGGGTGGATCACAAGGTCAAGAGATCGAGACCATCCTGGTCAACATGGTGAAACCCCATCTCTGCTAAAAATACAAAAAATTAACTGGTCATGGTGGTGCGTGCCTGTAATCGCAGCTACTCAGGAGGCCGAGACAGGAGAACTGCCTGAACCCAGGAGGCGGAGGTTGCGGTGAGCCGAGATCGCGCCATTGCAATCCAGGCTGGGTAACAAGAGTGAAACTCCGTCTCAAAAAAAAAAAAAAAAAAAAAAGAAAAATATATAGGGATCATTTTTTATTTAAAAATTTCAATTTTTTATCTTAGTTCTGTTAGTTCCTGATTTACATCTACATAATGCTTACCTACTTTTATTCTGAGTTAAAAAAAAATAAACTGTGTAATAGACTTTGGCAATGTGTTTTCTAAAATCATGTTCATTGGGGTATAATTTACAAATAATAAAGTTTGCCCTTTTAAAGTGTAAGATAGAGGAGATTTTGATAAATGTGTGCAATTATGTAACCACTATAATATTTAATACACAGAACATGTCTATCATCCTGAGACATTTCTTCATGATCTTTGATCGTCAGTCTCTTCTTCCACCCCTACCTTCTGGTAAACATTGACCTGATTTCTGTTTTTATAGGTTTGCTTTTTCTAGAATGTCATATAAATTGAAATCATGCAAAATATAGATATTTTGATCATCTACTTTGACTTAGCAAAATACGTACTTTCCAGATGCATTCACTTTGTTGAGTATATGGGTATTTCTTTTTCTTTTTCTTTTTCTTTTTTTTTTGAGACGGAGTTTCGCTCTTATTACCCAGGCTGGAGTGCAATGGCGCAATCTCGGCTCACCGCAACCTCCGCCTCCTGGGTTCAGGCAATTCTCCTGCCTCAGCCTCCTGAGTAGCTGGGATTACAGGCATGCGCCACCATGCCCAGCCAATTTTTTGTATTTTTAGTAGAGACGGGGTTCCACCATGTTGACCAGGATGGTCTCGATCTCTTGACCTCATGATCCACCCGCCTTGGCCTCCCAAAGTGCTGGGATTACAGGCTTGAGCCACCGCGCCCGGCCGGGTATTTCATTTTTTAAAAAATTACTGAATGGAATTTCATTGGATGAGTATGCCACAATTTGTTTATCATTCTCCTGCAAATGGAAATTTTGGCTTTTTCCAGTTTTTGGCTATCTTGAATCAAGGTGCTATAAATGTTAGGATATAGGTCTTTGTATGGGCATTTGTTTTCATTTTACCTGGGTAAATACCTAAAAATGAGATTGTATGATATGTGTACTTTTAGCTTTACAAGAAAGTGTTAAATTGTTTTCCAAAGTGGCTGTACTATTTGGTATTTCCTACAGCACTGTTTGATCTTTTCACTTGTTTCATATCCTTATCAGCACTCAGTATTTTTAGTCATTTCAATTTCAGCTATTCTCAGATTTGATATTTGATTTGTCATATCTCATTTTGGTTTTGATTTATATTTTCCTTATGACTAATGACATAGAGTATGTTTTCATGTGCAAATTTATCGTCTTACATACATTTTCAAGTAAAGTATGTATCAAAATGTTTTACTTAATTTTTGAAATATTCATTATCTTATTATTGTAACCTGGACCTTTTTTTTGTTCAAAGTATTCTTTTATGGCCGGGCGCAGTGGCTCAAGCCTGTAATCCCAGCACTTTCGGAGACCGAGGCGGGTGGATCACGAGGTCGAGAGATCGAGACCATCCTGGTCAACGTGGTGAAACCCTGTCTCTACTAAAAATACAAAAAATTAGCTGGGCATGGTGGTGCGTGCCTGTAGTCCTAGCTACTCAGGAGGCTGAGGCAGGAGAATTGCTTGAACCCAGGAGGCGGAGGTTGCGGTGAGCCGAGATCGTGCCATTGCACTCCAGCCTGGGTACGAGATCGTGCCATTGCACTCCAGCCTGGGTAACAAGAGCGACACTCTGTCTCAAAAAAAAAAAAAAAGTATTCTTTTATGTCTGAAATTATTTGTTTAATTAAAAAAATGATGTTGGTTTTGTGTAATGGTTTTTCTCTGCTTTATTGGCTATTGCTAACGTATATGCATGCATGTATGTGTACATTCTATCATTTGCTCAGAATTTTTTATTTTCATGTTCTGTTTTGAAAATTATGTTTTAGGGATGGTATATTTAGATTTTTTATGGATGGTGAATTTTTTTTTCTTTTTTAGCAAGTGGAGGCGAGCCAATGAAGGAGGTGGAAGAGAAGTTTGTGTGGCTTTTCAAATTCTCAGTTCAAGAGAGTTTTTTTTTTTTTTGTATTTTTTTTTCTATTTGATTTTTTTTTTTTCATTTATTTTGACTCTCTGACTCTTTGATTTAGCTACTTTCTTTTTTCCAACATATTCCAGACTCCACATGACTCATTAAACTTCCTAGGTCCTACCTTTTCTCTAGCAAAGCACCTTTTTGGAACTCTGGCCCAGTTAACTTTACAAGCAACTTTCTCTTGTTTTTCTGGTAGCCAGTACTCTGACATGTCAGAACTAAGACATCCTCTTAGTGTTGCCTATGCAGAAATGGCTCCTTACCTGCTGATAGGGAATGCTAGCTGCTGTCATCCGTGTTTTACAAAGAGGATTGGTTGTTGAGGAGGAAATGATAGCCTCAAGAGACAAAGTGCTATACCATTGGTGTACTAAGTTACAATAAGGTCAAAAAATGTTACAAAAGGCTATTGCCAAACTTTATTCAGTAATATATAAATGTATCCAGTCCATGATCCTACATCCATGGGATCTATATAACACACTCCAGACCTGATACTAGGTTTCCCAGGATTGGTGAAGAGAAAACTGAAGGCAAACATTTACAAAAAGAGTTTATAGTTTACTTTATCCAGCAATCACAGTCTTGGGTTCAGTGTTCTGCCTTATTTGATATACTTCTTCCTTTTGCCCATATTTAATCATTTTGATTTCTGCTCAGAGTGATCTAAGAACTCAAAACTGAGTAATACAGTTTTCTCTTGCTAGTGTGGCAATAAATATAGCCTTGTTGTAGCCTTATTTGATGTCCTTTTTTATTTTCTTCTGACAAGATCTCAGCAGAGTTCAGCTCTCACAGCAGTAGACTGATTAATAAGGAGATTCTTTCATGACTTCGAGAATTATTCATGCTTTTGTCCCTCTAGAGAGTTGTTAGTTGTATTTCTGCCACAGAGAGAGCAGATGGCTGGATAAGGAGTGGATGTGTGAAATACACATATTTGACGAGCAACTAGTATTCAGGATATATGAAGACTTGCTATAAATAAATATGAGAAAGGCTGCTCAAGAGAAAAATGGATAAAACACATGAACAAGACATGTCACAAAAAGAATATCCAACTATTTATTCAATAAACATATAAAAATGTTCATCCTTATATATCATAAAGAAATGGAAGATAGGGCAGAAATGCTGAGCAGGTTAGTGGGAAATGGACTCAAGATGAATTATGAAAGAAAGACTTGGCTGGGCATGGTGGCTCATGCCTGTAATCCCAGCACTTTGGAAGGTGGAGTTGAGTGGATCATGAAGTCAAGTGATTGAGACCATCCTGGCCAACATGGTGAAATACTATCTTTACTAAAAATACAAAAATTAGCTGGGCGTGGTGGTGGACGCCTGTAGTCCCAGGTACTTGGGAGGCTGAGGCAGGATAATTGCGTGAACCTGGGAGGTGGAGGTTGCAGTGAGCTGAGATGGGGCCACTGCACTCCAGCCCGGCAACAGAGTGAGACTCCATCTCAGGAAAAAAAAAAAAAAAAAAGAAAAGACTTGATTTATTACTACCTGTAGTAGTTAAGCAATTGTTATGTGTTCAGAGCAATTTTAAGAGCTTTGGACATATAATTTCCCCTAAGATGCATCTATAAACAGTTTTGGTGAATGAAACTATTTCTATGCCTGTCTTACGTTTGTCTTTTTCAGATAAAATTGAACTCAGATAAAATTCTTCTTTTTAAGAAATCTGCTTGGTTTCTCATTGTATCAGTGTAGAATTATTTCTTTGTGATAGGTAAATGTCCAGAGAAACACTGAAGAGAAACCTTTTTAATAGTATGTGTGGATCAATGCAAAGAGTACTATAAAGTTGTTTTAAAAAGGCTTACATTCTAGTTTCCATTCTGCCACTAACGGGCCATTTTTGTTAATAAAAAAGTAACTGTATTCTTTGAACTTTAACTTAAAATGAGATGGTTTTATTTGATTTTCTGACTCTCTCTAGCTGTAGCTTTGTATGCTATCATTATTTGAAGTCATATGGGACATGACATCTCTATGGAAAGGAGAACAATACAGTTGTGTCTTAATTCAGGATTTAGGGTTTGCATGGCTGAAATCAGGCCAAAGACTAGGCTAGTACCTTCTTTCTTGCTAAGACAAGATGATGTCTACGTGTTTTAATATTGGAGAAAGAAATCTAATCATTTATTCCGTCATGCTTATTCAGGTCATATTTTCAAATAGAGATAGACACTTTAGTAAATACACTACTTACCACTGAATGTCTTCTTTCCGTTCTTCTGTTTCGCACTGTGCATATTTTCCAAAATTATGTGTCACATGATTTAAAAATATTTTGTTTGTAAGTATATATTTTTCTGCACCATAAACTGAAGGTATTTTCCCCGCATAGTTGTATCCCTAGTGCCTGAAACAGCACCTGTCATACATAAAACAAGATTTACTGAGCAGATAAATTTTCACTGCTCTAACATTGACTAGACAGACTACTATCCATCTTTCTCAGGCCCCCCAAATGCAATAGATGGGTATACTTATGAGTTAATTGACGCAGTGTCTCAAACATCTGATGTATAGTGTTAGAAAAAATGGGAAGGAAAGCTTCATTGTTTACATTCTTCATCCTTACCCTGAGAAATATAATCTAGTGTTTAAATAGTCACTAGAGCAATTTATGTTCTAATTTGATGTATCCACTCCTTAGTTGTTAATATAAATCTTTTCTTTTAGTCATTTTGTCTTCCTTCCCATATGTCCACATATTTAGTATGATTTCCTACCATTATTTTGTTTTCTTGAGGGTCGAGATACTCTGGGCTTTCTTTCCCAGGCTATCCCTTCAGAGGAAATGTAGAAGAGAACTCAAAGGTGGTAAAATCATCTGTAACCACCTCCTTGCATTACAATGAAGCTTAATTACTTTCTATCTCTCTGAGTGAAGGAGCTAAAGACAGAGTTCCTAAAAAAGCAGTTTTTTAAAATTTATGATGAGTTAGCAATGAAATATCTTTATTGAAAAAGGTGAGGAGAGGTCAAAAATTGTGAGAAATTGAAAGGACTTAGAATTATTATTGAAAACAGAAAAAAGGAAGAATAGACAATAGCAACGTGCAAGAATGTTTACAAAAAAATCCACAAATTATACTATTCTACCACAGCAACTAATTTCCTTTGGCATATTATTTTCCAGGTTCTGTTTACAAGCATACATGTTCTATGTGGTTGCAATCAAAACATTCTTGTATGTAACTAGAAGTATGAAGAGTTAGAAACAGATTTTAAAATTAAAATTTTAATAAATGCATACACAGTTTATTGTGTCAATATACAAGAGTATGTTATAACAAAGCTGGGTGTAGTTGTATGCACCTGTAGTCCTAGTTACTTGGGAGAAGGAGGTGGGAGGGTGAGATAGGAAGATGACTTGATCCTGGGAAGATGACTTGAGCTTCTGGATATTAGAGTCCCTGTAGGTTGAGGCTTTAGTGTGCTATAATCACACCTGTGAATAGCCACTACACTCTAGCATGGGCAACCTAGTGAGATCTTGTTTCTTAAAAAAAAAGAAAAAATGTGTGTCATAATATTCTCCAGTAGTATTTAGGTGTTTTCCATATATCATACTGACACCCACCTTGAAAAATGGGATGGAGTTAGAGGAAGTAGATGCTTCACATAACCGATTCCCTCAACACTCCCTCCTTCAGAAGCTCCCCAACAAGCACTATTAATAGCAGCAAACATATATGAAACTCTTTTTATTTTAGAAAATACTTCTGTATATAGGTTTTAAGGTTAAGATTTCAAAAGCATAGGAAACAAAAACAAAAACAAAAATAGACAAACAGGGCTATATTAAACTGAAAAGCTTCTGCACAGCAATAGAAACAGTTAGAAGAGTGAAGAGATAATGTGTAAAGTGGGGAAAAATATCTGCAAATGATATGTATGTGTGTGTATATATACATATACATATGTATTTTTTTTTGAGAGAGAGTTTTTCTCTGTCACCCAGGCTGGAGTGCAGTGGTGCTATCTCAGCTCACTGCAACTTCCACCTTCTGGGTTCAAGCAATTCTTCTGCCTCCACTTCCCAAGTAGCTGTGACTACAGGTGTGTGCCACCACGGCAGGCTAATTTTTGTATTTTTGGTAGAAACAGGGTTTCACCTTTTTGACCAGGCTGGTCTCGAACTCCTGACCTCATGGTCCGCCCACCTCGGCCTCCCAAAGTGCTGGAATTACAGGTGTGAGCCACTGTGCCCAGCCCAAGAAGACATATTAATGGCCAACAAACAGGAAAAATGCTCAAGATTTATGAGAATCATCCAGGAAATACAAATCAAAACCACAATGAAATATCACCATATCCCAGTTAGAATGGCTATTAAAACAAAGATAATAAATAAAAAATTCTAGTGGGGATGCAGAGAAAAGGGAGCTCTTGTATAGTGTTGGTGGAAATGTAAATTAGTACAGCCATTGTGGACAATTGTATGGAGGTTCCTTGAAAAACTACAAACAGAATGACCATGTGATCCACCAATCCCACTATTGGGTGTATATCCACAGGAAAAGAGATAAGTATGTCAAAGAGGTATCTAAACTTTAATGTTTATTGTAGCACTATTCACAATCAAGATATAGGATCAATCTATGTATCTGTGTCCATCAACAGGTGGATAAATAGAGTAAATGTTTTATATATATATGTATGTACATGTATGTGTTTGTGTGTTCACAAACAGTACACACACACACACAGACACACACACACACAGAATACGATTCAGCCATAAAAGGAATAAAATCTTGTCATCCACAATAACTTGGATGTGTCTGGAGGATGTTATGTTATGCAAAGTAAGTCAGGCACAGAAAGATAAATACCACACATTTTCACTCATATGTTGGAGCTAAAAAATTATTTTTAGCTCACGAAAGTAGAGTAGAGTAGAATTATGGGTATCAGAGGCTGGGAAGAATAAGGGGAAGGGGAGGATGGAGAGAGGGGTATATGGATACAAAATTATAGCCGGATAGGAGGTATGATTCTAGTGTTCCACAGCATGCTAAGGTGAATTAGTGTATATTTTCAGAAAGCTAGAAAAGAGAACTGTGAATGTTCACAACCCAAAGAATGATAAATGTTTGAGGAAAGAGATACGCTAATTATCCTTATTTGAACATTATACATTGTATACACATATTGAAATATCACCTTTTGTACTCTATCTCTGTGTCTGTTTCTTAATTCCTTCAGCACCACCTGGGTTGGGGTCTCTACCACCAAGCTAATCTCAGCAGTACCCCATAAATGTGTACAATTTTTTCATGTCAACTAAAAATAAAAAGAAAAATAAGAAAACTTTGGTTCAGAGAGGTGAAATAACTTGTGAAAAGACCATATATTACTAGTTAAAAGCAGAAATGAATCTTAATAAGTCTGGAAAATGAGAAGCCTGTGTGTGCATTTATTTTCTCTCTCTGACTTTCTCTGTGTGTCTCCTCCATCCAGATATTTAGTTATCAGATTAGTAGGGTCCACAAGACAAACGTACAACATGAATCATAAATCATGTCAGCCTTGTGATAGATAATTGAGGAAAGTCTAGGGATGATTTTAAAAACTGGAATCCACTTGAGACTGTATACACATGTGCAAATGTTCTACCTGTAGTAATTTTCAAAAGTAGAAACTATAATATTGTAGCATGAACGATTACAGGATTCATTTGCAAATAATTGAACATAGTCCCAACTGGGGCAATTAAAACTTTTTATAAACAACACAAGCTCTGGAGACCATAATGAAAGATAGAATGATTACTAATCTAAATAAGCCAATGTCACTTAGCAGCCTGATTAGGTAGCTATGATCCAAACGGTAATTGCAAGGTCAGGAAAGTCTAATAATAAACTTCTGAACATCTATCTCTGAAGGCTGGGATTTCATGGACAAATCTTTTATTTGATTGTTCCTGGGACTGTCACCTGGATACTTATGTAAAGTCATGCACAGCATAATGACATTTTTGTCAATGATAGAGCATATCTATGACATTGGTTCCATGAGAATATAATACTGTATTTTTACCATATCTTTTCTGTGTTCTGATATGTTTAGGCACATAAATATTTGCCATTGTGTTACAATTGCCTGAAGTATTCGGTACAGTAACATGCTATACAGATTATATACAGATACAGTAACATGCTACAGCCTGGGTGTGTAGTACATTATTTCATCTAGTTTTGTGTAACTACATTCTATGATGTTCACACAGCCACAAAATTGCCTAGATACTGATTTCTCATAATTTATCCCATTATTAAGCAAAGCATGGGTATATTTTAAAGTGAAAGGATGTGTCTACCTGCTTGTCTGTTCTTTGGCTTGGAGTTGAGAGGCTGTATGCTGGCAGTCCTGACTCTCTGAGGCCCTGGTAGTCTGACTCATGGCCAAGAAATATAAAACATGTTTCCAAGGCAGTACTATATCCTGCTCTGGGTAGCTGAAACAGTCGTTACTGACATCTTTCTGAAAGGAAAGGCACAAATGGGTTAGTGTGAAACTTGGAGGAACATATGTAAGACTAGGAAATTTCCTACTTGTTGGGAAGAGAAACTTCCCACTCATATATGTTGGGTCTTAGTGAAGCTGATGCTTGTGTTCATGGGTGAACAATATCTGTACAGCATGTTTATGGTATATGTTCATATTTCCAGTCAGATAGTTTTTCATGCCACTTGAATTCCCTATTCTTTTCTTTATCAGGATAACTTCCCAAGGTGTAGGCATGAGTCATTAGGACAGGGTTCTTTGGTGTACAGAAGTGGACGATGGCATTTTGCTACACTATAGGATTTTGTGACTATGTAAATCTCTGGAATGCTTACTGAAATTGAAGATTCCTATTCCCAACCACAGATTTGCAGAATCAGAAATGTAGGGGCTGGGAAGAGGAGCCCCTTTTTGCCAGGTGGTCTGAGTGATTGTTTTTCACATACTAACATTTAAGAATCTTTTCCAGAAATAGCACAGATAGTTTGGCACCTAACAATGTTGGGGCATGTTGCAATATTTCATTTTTGGAGATGTTCCTTATCTTTTTAGGCTCTTTATGCACTTCTCAGTTTCTTTGAGGATGGAGCCCACGAGTTCAGGAATTCTAAATCTAGAGGTGTTGTTTTTTTTTTTTTTTTTTTTTTTTTTTTTTTTTTTTTTTTTTTTTCCTTCCAGGGATTCTCTTAAACAATCACTTGTTTATGTGTGCAAACTTTTGAGTTTTATGCATTATTTTTTGGAGACGTGAATGACAGAAAGGTTAGCAGATATTTCCCTAGCAAGGTGTATTAGCTTTGTTATTGGATGGAACTTTTGCCCCAAATCTGTGTTTGCTTTTCAAATTTCATAATATGTGCAAAGTCACCGAGAAGGACAATAAAACTCCTCTTTATCCATCTCCAAATATGAGTATCCAACTTCCTGTTTGCTTTTCTCTTGGGGCAGCAAGTCATGGACCCTTGTGTGAGGGACTCCCTAGATTTGCTTCTTGGGTCTGCCGTTTATTAGCTGTGCATCCTTGAGCAAATATAATGGTCACTCTGGGCTCTGGTAGTCTCACCTATAAAATGGAGCTAAATGTTTACCTCATTGAGTGGTTACTGCCACTAAATGGGATCATGTTTGCAAAATGCCTGGATCAGTACTTGACAAATATGAAGAACCAAGGATAAATTACACAGTTAAAATTTAAGGTAAATGAAATTTAAAATCTCACAGAGTGAGCCTAAGGGTAGATTAAAAACAACAAAGTACAGAAACAGTAAACTCAAGTGAAAAAAGTCATATAATATGAAAAGAGAAAAAATAGACTAAACAAAAATAATCAGAGCCTAGGAGACCTGTGGAACAAAACTTAGCATTTAATATTTTTGTCTTTAGTCACAGAAATCAAAGCTAAGGAGTGTAAAGCTGAGAACAATATTCAAAGACATGGTGGATGAAAATTTCTGAAATTCAATAAAGAACATAAACATTCAGATTTAGGAGTTGTGCAAACCCAAACAGAATAATCTTCAAAAATTTATGCTATGATCTATCATAGTGAATGTTTTAAAAACTATGAACAATAATAAAAAACCCCAAACTAATATATTCAATGTAGGTAAAGAGAAATGACAAATATTGAGATACAGTAATTCTTAATTTGAAATAATCATTGCAGAAGAAAATGGTTCACAACATTTTTCAAGTGCTGAAAGGATGGAACTGTTAATCTCAAATTCGTTATTCACTGACAAAATCTTCAGGAGTAAAAAGGAGAAATAAAGAGATTTCCAGATGAAGAAACCCAAAATAGTTTGATTCCAGCATACCTATACTTACAGAAGGGCTTAAAAAAAAAAGCATACCAGAGAGAAAGGAAATAATAACAGAAGGAGGCTTGGAACTTCAGAAAGAAAGAACAATGAAATGGGTAAAAATATGTAATAGAATATTCTCCTGTAAAAAGTTTTTTTTGACAGTTGAGGAAAATGTAGTAATATCATCTCATATGGCAATCAATATATGTAAAGGAAATACAATTTTCTAAAGGGAAAAAGGAAAATAAATAGAAGCAACTTCATTTAAAGTTGTAAAATGTCAGTACCAGTACACCTTATAAGTTATATATGTATATTTTAATAGCTAGGGCAAATAGTAAAAACTTAGAGATATATGCTTTAAATAATCATACATCAAAATTGAATTCTGAAAAATATTGAATAATTCACAGGAAAGCAAGAAAATTGAAAATAAAAATAAGAAACAGGAGAACAAGTAAAAAACAATACAATAATGGAGTAAGGCCCACAACATCACTAAATCAATAAATGATCTAAATAAATTATTAAATTAAAAGGCAGATATTATCAAAGTACATTATAATTTCTCAACTCTATGCTGTTTATTAAAAAATCACTTCAAATAAAATAAAATTAGATGGGTTGAAAGTAAAAGAATGGAAAATAACATATAAATATAATAACTTATAAGAGTTGTTTATATTTTCTTAGTACATGTCCTTATAAGATATACATTTTGAAAATATAGTCAGTTTGTGGCTTGACTTTTCATTTGCTTAATTGTATATTACAACTTAATATTATGGAGAGGAATAACCAAATCAGAAATTAGGCTCAATATTTAAACAGACATTCCATCAAAGAAGATATAAATCAGGTTAATAAGCATACAAAAAGATGCTGAACATAAATATTTATAAAGGATGTAAGAATTAAAACCAAAATGAGATTCTATAATTCTCTAAAATGACTGTAATTAAAAAGACAAACAATCCCATGTGTTGATGAGGATGTGGAAAAACTCAAACCCTCATAGACTGCTAGTGGGAAAATAAAATAGTATATAGCCTCTTTTGAAAATGGTTTGGCAGTTTAATAAAAATGAAAGATAAACTTTCCATTTAACATAGTTCTACTCACCACACCTTCATTTAACTTACTCTCCTCAGAAGCCCCAAATCATTAATCAGTGCTACCACCACTAATATCTGTATCCAGATATCTTTGTTGACTTATTGTGAGCCTGAACTACTTTTTGACAAGCGGTGGTGGGATAATTAAATAGGGATATGCAAAACAAAACAAAACAAACAAACAAACGAACAAAACCCTAACTTCAATAATAACCCACACCATATAAAAAGCTTAATTCAAAATAGACCACAGACCTGAATGTAAAACTGAAAGCTATAAAACTTCCAGAGAGAAACATAAGAAAATTGTACTGGGACTTTGGGATTAGCAAAGAGTAATTAAATATGGTATCAAGAGCACAATCTATAATAAAATATGGAGATATTCATATTCATAAGAATTAAGATTTTTCTGTTTTTTGAAAAACACTGAAGAGAATAAAAAGAAAAGACACATACTAGAAGAAAATATCTGTAAATAATATGTGAAATCTCAAAAGTTAATAAGGAAAAAAAATCCAATTTTAAAAAATGGGCAAAGACTTGAATAGTTGATTTATCAGGAAGCTTATATGGATGGCACATAGCACATGAAAAGTGCTCCATATTACTAATCATTAGGAAAATTAAAACCATAAAGAGATCCACTATATACCTTTTAAAATGTCTTAAATGAATGAATATGGTCATATTCGTGACTGAATGAGCATGGATGTGGAGAAACTGAAACTCTCATGCACTGCTGATAGGAATGCAAAGTTATAAAGACTTTGGAAAACAATTTGAGAGGTTTTTAAAAACCTAAACATACAAGTACCATATAACCCAACTACTCTACTCATATATGTTTACCCAGGAGACATGAATCCATATCACACAAAAACTTGTACATGAATGTTCACAGTAGCTTTGTTTGCAGTAGTAAAAACTGGAAACAATCCAAATGTTCATCAACAGGGAAATGGAAAAAAATTGTAGTGTATTTACATAATTATATATGAAATACATAAAAAAACTATTTAAATTATTTCAATCACGTATGTTTCACACTGTTGAAATTGTTCCATAGATACTGGATATGCTTTTCTGTTTCTCACTTTTTTCTTCTTGAATTTGAGTTTGGGAAATTTCTGGCCACGTGCCTTCAAGCTCACTGATTATTTCTTAAGCTCTTTTGAGTTCAAATAAGCACATTGAAATGATTCTATTTCTAACCACTTCATTGAGGTATGATTGATATACAAAAGCTGTACATATTTAATATATACAGTTCAATAAGTTTGGGTATGAGTATACATTCCTACGATGATTACTAAAATCAATGTCATAAACATATCCATCACCTCCACAAGTTTCTTCCACTTCATAAATTAACTAATTTTTGTGACATGAACACTTATAAGATCTATACCTTGTTAGCAAAATTTTAAGGACACAACACAGTATGGTTAACTCTAAGTGCTGTGATGTGCAGTAGATCTCTAACTGAAACTTTGTACACTCTGACAAATACCTCCCCATTCCCCCACTCTCCTATATTCCACGACAACTACCATTTTACTGTTACTATGAGGTCAACATATTTTTTAAAATTTTACGTATAAGTGAGATCATGCAGTATTTGTTCTTCTGTGTCTGGCTTATTTCACTTATCATAATGTCCTCCAGGTTAATCTATGTTGTCACAAATGGTAGGGATTTTCCCTTTTAAAAGCTGAATACTATTTTATTATATATATGTCACATTTTTTATATAGTCAATGATAGATGGACATTTATTTCCATGTCTTGGCTTTTGTTAATGGGACTGCAATGAACATGAGAGTGTAGATGTCTCTTTGAGATCCTGAATTCAATCTTTTGCGAATATATCCAGAAGTGAGAATGCTGGCTCATATGGTGTTCTATTTTTAATTTTTTTTTGAAGAATCTCCATACTGTTTTCCATATTGGCTGCACCTATTTACATTTCCAACAGCATACAAGGGTTCTCTTTTCTTCACATCCTCATCAACACTTGTTATCTTTTGTCTTTTTGAGAATAGAGATGTGAGGTGATATCTCCTTGTGGTTTTGATTTGCTTCACCCTGTTAGTGATTGCATTTAGCAAAATCTGACTATTTTTCTCTGGATTCAGAGTCTGGAGTTCACACCGTTCCACCATGGAACCATTCCAACTATTTTCTCTGTGCTTGCACTCAAGATAGAACATTTCTATGAGATGTGTGCAGTATTTCTCCACCAGCCAATTCTCTGAATCCAGCTAGATGTCCTATGGTTTTAACTCAATTCTGACAATGACAACCTGGATATAGCTTCAGCTCCCATGGAATAAGGGCTCAATCCCACAAGACTAACCCAATTTCAGATGCCAGTTGAAAGTCCAGGTTGTCGACTATGCTTCTAACTGACTGGCTGTAAATCAGAGGTGTATTCCTTCTTCATGTTCAATCATTTGCTAAAGTGGCTCACATAACTCAGGAAAAACCTTTAATGTTTTTATTTAAAAAATTAATAAGGTTTATTATAAAAGAATACAACTTAGTAACAGCTGGTTGGAAGAGATACATAGGGCAAGGTTCAGAAGGGTCTCCAGTATGGGAGATTCTGTCTCTGTGGAATTAGGGTACACCAACCTATTAGCATGTGGGTGTGCTCTTGTTTACCAACCCAGAAGCTCTTTGTGCTCCATCTTGTGATTTTTCATAGGCATACTTGATGAAATCACTGGCCATTGGTGAATGAACTCAACCTTCAGTCCCTCCCTACTCCACCCTGGAGATTCCATGTTGAGGTTGGGGGTAGGCTGAAAATTCTAACCATTTAATCACTTATTTGGTTCCCCTAGGAATTAGTCCCTATTTTGAGGCTATCCAGGATCCCCAATCATCAGTAATCTCGTTAGCATAGAACAAAAAAAATCACTTTGGACATTCCATGAGTTTTTTTTTTATTGCATTTTAGGTTTTGGGGTACATGTGAAGAACATGCAAGATTGTTGCATAGGTACACACATTCCATGAGTTTTAAGCCCTCCATGCTAATAATTGAGATGAAGAACAAATATATGTTTATTATAAATCACAATAGCATGTGATATGACATACTCTTTCATATACCTGTTGGCCATCTGATATTTCCTCTGGGTGAATGTTCATTCAGTTTCTTTAAACATTTTTAAATAGAGTTATTTTATTTTACTTTATTGCTATTGAGTTATAGGAATTCTGTATATATTTTCATATTAACCCATTATCAAATATATGGTTTGCAAATATTTGCTCTTATTCCGTAGGTTGCTTTTTTGTTTTGTTGATTGTTTCCTTTGCTACAGTGAAGCTTTTTAGTTTTATACAGTCTCATTTATCCATTTTTGCTTTTGTTACCTGAGGTTTTTGGATCATATCTAAGAAATCATTTAATAAGACAAATTTAAAGAAGATTTCCCCTTCTATTTTCTATTAGAAGTTTTTTTTTTTTTTTTTTTTCCTAACCCAGCCCCTCCTCTATTAGAAGTCCTATAGTTCAAGGTATTACTTTTAAAAATCCATTAGGAGCTAATTTTTGTGTATGGTATAAAATAAAGGTACAATTTTTTTCTTTCTTTCTCTTTCTTTTCTTTCTCTTTCATTCTTCTTTCTTTCCTTCTTTCCTTCTTTCTTTTTCATGTAGCTATCCAGTTTTCCCCAATACTATTTATTGAAGACTGTTCTTATCCAATTGCATATTTTTGCCAGTTTTACTGAAGATCAGTTGACCATACATGTATGAATGGGTTTATTTCTAGGCCTTCTATTCTGTTCCAGTGGTCCATTCTATTCCATTTTTCTGCCAGTGATATCATGTTTTGATTACTGTAACTTTGCAATATATTTTGATGTCAATTAGTGTGATGCCTCTAGCTTTGTTTCCTTACTCAAGATTGCTTTGGCCATTTGGGTACTTTTGTGGTTCCATATGAATTTTGGAATTGTTTTTCTATTCTTCAGAAAATGCTATTGGTATTTTAATAAAAATTGCATTGTATCTATAGATTAATTTGGAGAGTCTAAACATTTTAATAACATTTTCATTTAATCTGTAAACATGAAATCTCTTCAGATTCATTTATGTCAGCCTCAATTTCCTTTATCAGTATTTTCTAGTTTTCATTATACAAGTCTTTCATCTCTTTGGTTAAGTTTATTCTTAGGTATCTTACTCTTTTTGATGCTATTGTAAATGAGATGGTTTTCATAATTTTTCTCAGTTAATTGACAGTGTTTAAAAACATACAGCTGCTATCTGTATGTTGATTTTGTATCCTACAACTTTATCAAATTAGTTTATTATTTCTAACAATTTCTTTCATGTGGGTGTTTGTGTGGGTGGAGTATTTAGCATTTTCTATATATAAGATCATGCCATTCACAGATAAAATTTTAGGTTTTCTTTTCTTATTTGGATTCATTTTATTCCTTTTTCTTTCCTAAACCTCTGGCTTGGATTTTCAGTACTATATTAAAGAGGCAGAAAAAGTGAGCATCATTGTCTTGTTCTCAATGTTAGAGGCATAGCTTTTAGCTTTTCACAGTCAAATATGATGTTAGCTGTGGGTTTGTTGTAAATGGCCTTTATTGTGTTCAGGTTCATTCCTTCTGTACTTAATTTTGTTGAGAGTTTTTATCACGAAAGGATGTTTTATCAAATGCTTTTTCTGCATCATGTATTGAGATGATCTTATTAACTTCTCTTTTTTATTCTTTCATTGTTGGCATTATATTTATTGCTTTGGGTATGTTTAACTATCCTTGCATCTCAGGGATAAATTCCACTTGATCATGGTGTATGATCCTTTTAATGTGCTTTTAAATTCAGTTTGTTAGTATTTGTGAAGGATTTTTACATCTATGTTTCTTAGGAATATTGGACTGTAATTTTCTTGCAGTGTCCTTTCCTGCTTTTGTATTAGGGTAATGCTGGCTTTATAAAATAAGCTTAGAACTTTTCTCTTCTTGCCAGTTTTTTTGAAAAATTTGAGAAAGATTGGGATTGATTCCTCTTTAAATATCTGGTAGAATTCACCAGAGAAGCTATCAGGTCCCAGGTTTTCTTTAATGGGAGATTTATTACTGATTTAATTTGTGTACTCATTTTAAATTCAGATGTTTTATTTCTTCATGACTCATCTTTTTTGTTTTGTTTTGTTTTGTTTTGTTTTTACATCAGCATTTTACTCCTGTCACCAGGTTAGAGTGCAGTGGTGCAATCTTGGCTCACTGCAGCCTTGACTTCCCAGACTCAGGTGATCCTCCACCTTCGCCTTCCCGAATAGCTGGGACAACAGACGTGCACCACCATGCCTGGCTAATTTTTGTATTTTTAGTAGAGATGTGGTTTTCCCTTGTTGTTCATGCTGGTCTTGAACTCCTGGCCTCAAGCAATCTGCCCATCTTGGCTTCCCAAATTGCTGGGATTGCAGTCATGAGCCACTGTCTCTGGCCTATGATTCAATCTTGATAGGTTGTATGTTTCTAGAAATTTATCAATTTTTTTCTAGGTGATAATATCTAATTTGGTGGTGAATGCTTGTACATGGTAGCCTCTAATGAAACTTTGTATTTCTGCAGTATCAGTTGTATCTTCTCTTTCATTTATAATTTTACTTGAGTCTTTTTAAAAGAAAACCTTGCTAAAGTTTTAGAAATTTTATCTTCTCAAAAAAACAATTCTTAGCTTCACTGATCTTTTAAAATATATTTTAGTCTCTATTTCATCCATTTCTGCTCTGATCTTTATTATTATTCCTTCTGCTAACTGGTGTGGGTCTGAAGTCTGCATCTGTGGAGATGAGCCTGAAGCCTGGGACTGTATAGGCTGGCCTGATGCTGGGGTTTACTGGGCTGGTCCTGGTGCATCAGTACATGAACAAGTCTGGGGTGCTTGTCACTCTCCTTCCCCACAATGAGGATCTCTCATTCCTGTGTTGTCTGGGATTGGGGAAGGTTGACATGGATGATGTAAAGCTGTCCTTCAATGTAAAACTGTCCTTCCTACCCTCTTATTTCTGTGCTTCATTCAGGTGATGTCACGTGGATTCTTTAGTTCTTGTGAAGAAGGTATTTCACATGAATATTTGCTCAAATTGATGTTTTTGTATTAGGACAAGTACTGGAAACTCCTATTCTGCCATCTTCCTGATGTTTTCTTTGTGTTATTTCTTACAACTATCTGTAAATCCACATTTATCAAAAATAAATGCGTAATAATAAATAAATGCAAAATCAAGACTTTTACAGAAATAATAAAAAGAATTCATCATCAGCAGACTTCCAGTGTAAGAGGTATTATAGACATTAAAAAGTGTTCATGACATTAGAAAATAATACTACATTGTAACTTGTATGTACAAAAAGAAATAAAGGGTACTATAAATTATAACTAGATATGAAAACATAAAGCCATTTTCTCTTCTTTTAGTTACTTTCTAAATCTTTCTTTTTAAAAACATTTTATTTCAGGTTCAGGGGTACAAGTATAGCTTCATTATATAGGTAAATTGCATGTCATGGGAGTTCAGCATACAGATTATTTTGTCACCCAGATAGTGTGCATGTACTTGATAGGTAGTTTTTCATTTTTCTTTCTCTACCCACCCTCCACCTTCGAGTAGGCCCCAGTGTCTGTTATTTCCTTCTTGTGTCCATGTATACTAAATGTTTAGCTTCCACTTATAAGTGAGAACGTTTGGTACATATATGGTTTTTCACTCCTGTGTTAGTTTGCTTAGGATAATGGCCTCTATCTCCACCCATGTTGCTACAAAGGACATAATCTCATTCTTTTTTATGGCTGTGTAGTATTCCATGGTGTATAGGTACTACATTTTCTTTTATCCAGTCTACCATTGATGGACAT
The DNA here is from genome assembly GCF_048565385.1 of Saimiri boliviensis. Taxonomy (NCBI): domain Eukaryota; kingdom Metazoa; phylum Chordata; class Mammalia; order Primates; family Cebidae; genus Saimiri; species Saimiri boliviensis. The sequence continues at coordinate 59,458,387 of NC_133454.1, forward strand.
TTGGGTGAATTTCATACTAAAGCAGAATTCTTATTATTTAATGTCTTTTAAAAATAATGACTTATTCAGAGCAAAACCCACAATAGCAATGTATTGTAAAGTTTTTAAAAATTGTATAAGTAGAAGTATAGTGTATGACAACAATCTATTCATAATTTTGTATCAAACATTTAAGGAAAGAAATAATACCACTTACCAAAAATTGAGGAGTTTAGAATACTTACAATCTCAGTTAGTGAAGACAATAGTATTCTGGTACCAAAAATAGACAAAAACGTTGAAATAAATAAAATATGCAAGCCAATGTCTCTCATGAATATATATACAAAAATACTTAACAAACTTCTGGCATATCAAATTCAACAATATGTAAAAGGACAATACATGAAGACCAATTGGGGTTCATTCTAGGCATGCAAATTAGTTTAACATTGAAAATCAAACATCGTAACTCACTATATTAACAGACTTAAAGAAAAATTATAAGACCATCTCAGCAAATGGAGAAAAAGCATTGGACAATATCCAGATCCATTCCTAATAAAAACTCTCAACAACTTAGAAGTAAAAGGGGACTTCCTCAACCTGATGAAGGACATCTATGAAAATCCTACACCTAACCTAAGCAAATATCATGAAAACATAAATGCTTTCCCCTAGGATCAAGAACAAGGCATGTATGAAAGAAAGTTATTTGGGATATTGTTGTATTCACCTCTGGAAAGTGCAATGTGTCCCAATATTTTAGAATTTTGGTAAATTTTTGAATGTATGATTGTGTGTGTGTGTGTGTGTGTGTGTGTGTGTGTGTATGTGTAATAGACAATGATCTAAGTTCAAAGACCTCTAATTCAAAGATTGAAGAATGCTTATGTCAAAGAAAACCTCTCTTGATTAAAAATTGATAAAACTGGTTCTCAAACAGTTGACTCCAAAGCTTATCCAATTCTGCAAGATTTCTTGGCCAATGTTACCTTATCACAGCTGTGCTACAGTCTGTGCTCTCCTAGGTTTAGTGTTTTCAAACATTCATTCTAACTTACATGGCAGAATTGTTAGTAACAATGTAAGTGGGAGGTGGATATAAAGTTGACAAAATTCTCACAGAACATTTTCAAGTAAATGCTATTTCATTAAATTCTGGCACTGCCAATGATGGGGGACACAATTATACATTTCACAGATCCTCATTTTATTTAAACAATAGCTTGAAATCACAAATCATTTGTGTATTCGTTATTTGAATGCAATTCCTCCCGTGGAAGTCCTTCATTCTCTGAGTCCTTCATTTAGTCAGCTTGATTACATGTATCATAATTTTGTTTGTACAGTCTACCTTCCGGAGTACTGGTAAACTTCTGCCTCAGAAACTCTATGACATAGAATGAACAATATTAAGTTAGTGAGTCACTCTTACAGCATGTCCTTCCCTGCAAATTATCCTGTGCAAGTAATACTTTTGTTTCCTATCCATTTGATACATATTTATCATAAAGAAAATATCAGCATGTACTATTTTCATTATAGGAAAGCTAGCAAAATGATATTCTTACATAGTTCTCCTTTTGTGAAGATTTTTTTCATTTTAATTAATACTAGTTAATTTTTGAGTCCCTCTTCCCTTTAAATTTCAAGTAAATTTGTACTAGTATTATACCACATCTCCTAAATCTGAAAATCAGACCCAAAGATAGAAATATCTGAAAGAAGAAAACAATTTTAACGACTTTTCTTTCCCTAACTGGATATAAAACAAATATTCTTATACAGTGATTTTATTGTGAAGATTATGTATGTGTCCTGTTTTATTTTCAAATCCTGAATACTGGACTGAACAAATATTTTACCTGGTTCCTTTGCTTAGAGCACTTAAGAGACATAAAGGTTCTTTGCTCTTCAAGTTTTTATAAACTAGTTATGCAATGAAACATTTAATAACAATGTAAAGCAGGATATTAAGTGGTGCCATTGTGAAAGACTATTCTAAGCCAATGTGTTGGAGAATATTTGCTGCCAAAGTGTTAAGGTCAAAGTTGAGAAAAAGAGAGTAATTGGTATTGTACAGCCACAGTCTTCTTCGATAACTTATCCTTTCATTTCTAGAAGGCAGCCATTTAACAAGATTGAGGAATGATGTAAGACAAGATCATAGCTTGTTTCAACACCATCTCCCATTCTACATTTGACTCTCACACATTCCACCTTCACTTCAAGACTACTCTAATAGGAATGATGAATTTGCCTGAGCCACTTCCTAGAGATCCATCAATGCCTCTGAGATAATAGAACAAGGGAGAACAGCTCTGAATTCTGAATGAGTGCTGCATCTCCACTGCGTTTCTTTCTCTCTTTTTTTCTTTCCATAAATGCTAGGTTCAGTTTCTACATTTACAGAGGACTAGGAACTATTCAAAGGTCAAGGAATCCTTATCTGAAAAAGGACCTCTCTTTATTAAAGGCTTGGATTTTGAGACCTCTAATATGTTGAGTAAAAAGTCGGGGTGGGATTTGATTATCTCTGAAGTACTACTGTATAATTGAAATGCGTAGTCTTTAAAAACATATAAATTTAAGTTGAAATCCTGGCTTTAACTATTATGATTGGCATAGCCTTATAAAAGTTATTTTATCTTACTTAGTCTCAGTTCCCTTATCTGTAAATTGTAAATAACAATAAAATATTGCTACAAAATATATTTCTTACAAGGATTAACAGAGACCAAGCAACTAGTACAGTGCTTTGCACACACATATGTCAAAAATGATTATAGTTAGGGGAGGGATAGTAGGGGGTGGGGGGATTGGGGAGGGATAACATTAGGAGAAATAGCTAATGTAGATGGTGGGGGATGAATGCAGCAAACCACCATGGCATGTGTCAACCTATGTAATAATCCTGCACGATTTGCACATGTATCCTAGAACTTAATGTATAATAAAGCAATAAAAAATTTAAAAATTTTAAAATGTAAAAAAATGAATGATTATAGTTACTATTCCCATTCTAATAGTCTTATAAATTTTTCTCTTTGAAACAGTTCTAATCTAATTCTATAAAATGCCTCTTCATCTCCAGTATCTTCACCTAGGTTTAACAATGCTTTTATTATCTTATGTCTCTGAGGTTATAATTGTTAATTAACTGGCCAGTATACCAATTGTCCTTTTTTTCTTTTTCTTTCTAATTTATATCACAGTTTAGCATTTAAAGAAGTGGCTTCTCAGGATAAAGGTATTTCTCTAGATGACAAGAAGGAGGAAAGTAAACAGGTAGAACGCCTAGGGCATAATCTGAATTCTTTAGATTGGCCTTCGACGACATTTTCGTTTTATAGAATAGTTTAGGTGAATACAACACAACTCCCTCCTCCTGTATGATAAGCTGCTTTAACTAAAGCCTTGAGTTATCTTTTATAATTTTGAAGTCTAGAAATGCCCTTTCTTTTGTAGTTGGCCTATAAATTCAACAAAGCTATTAAAACCTTGCTAATCCTTCAGAAACAATTTGGACCTTAACTTGTATGATAAGCTCTCTTTGATTTCTGCAGCCAGCTTGGTACGAAACTGGAGCACCTATTTACATGACACTTAATATAATTATTTTATTTAGAACTCATAATATCCTTCAAAGCTATTATTTTAATTCTTACTCTTGAAAGTGGAGACTGAAACTCCAATTACGACGTTTGTACAAAATTCTATGACTAGGACTGGTTGGATCAGGATTAGAATACAGGTAGTCTCAGTTGACACCAAAACCTGTGTTATTTCCATCTCTCAGTGTGGCCTTAGTTATACACTACCACGAGTGGGTGAACAAAGATGATGGCACCGCCTAAGTCACCTTGGACAAGTCACTTTTCTTGTATGTTATCATTTTTCTCAAATGTGGTTTTTTCTCCAAAGCTGGGAAATATGTATATAAAGCTTCATTTTATTGTATTTTATATTTTTGTTTATAGTATTATTTAATATGTATTATGTATTTAATAAAGTTATTTCATAAAAAGAAAATAATCATTTGCTAATACAAATGAGGATATGAATAGCATTTCACATACTTCTGAGCCATAGAACTTAGATTTTGGCAAGACTAGACCTCATCTAATCCAGTCTTCTCATTTTCTAGATGAAGTGTTTGTGAGGGAGAGAGTGAGGGAGAACATTTGGCCAAAGTTGGGGGAAAGTTTGTGGCTGAGCTGCAACTCAGTTATTCTGATTTCCACCTGAACGATTTTCCCTACTCATTTTGAGTTGTGAATAGCTGCTTTCCTGGCAGGCAAATTTTGAGTTTTGATAGCGCAGACTATGGGGTTGGGCTGCCTGCTGCAGACTCTCGGAAGCTGCTGCACAAAAGCCTTTGCAGGGCATGCTTCATCTCCTTGTTCCGCAAAGTATAAACGAACGGGTTGAGCATCGGAGTTATGATAGTGTAGAAGACAGCAGGGGCCCCAGCTCCTGCCTCGCTGGAGCGAGGCTGCAGGTAGATACAGACAGGTGGCACATAGTACAGGAACACCACGGTGAGGTGGGCAGTGCACGTAGAGAAGGCCCGCTGCCGGCCCTGGGCTGTGCGGATGCGCAACACAGCTGCCACGATGAAGACGTAGGAAATACCGATGAGGATGAGGCAGCCTGCAGCCACGATGCCAATGCTGGCAATCATGACTAGCTCATTAATGGTGGTGTATGTACAGGCAAGCTTCAGGACAGGGGGGATGTCGCAGAAGAAGTAGGCAATGTGGCAAGGCCCGCAGTAGAGCAGGCGGAAGGTGAGGGAGGTGTGGATTGCAGCGTGTGTGGCACCTATGGCCCAGGTGATTCCAGCCAGTACTGCACACATCTTTCTGTTCATGGCCCCTGGGTAGTGCAGGGGTTGACAGATAGCCAGATAGCGGTCATAGGCCATGACTGTGTACAGGAAGCACTCAGTGCTAGCCAGAAAGTGGAAGCAGTAAAGCTGTACAACACAGCCCTCAAAGGAGATCACCTTCCCATCCAGAGTCAGCTGCCCTGCCATGACCTTGGGCACTGTCACCGTAGACAAACAGGCATCCAAAAAGGAGAGGTGCCCCAGGAAGTGGTACATGGGTGAACGGAGGTGAGAGTCAGAGCCCACAGTTAGGAGGATGAGGAGATTCCCAGCCACAGTGATGCTGTAGATGAGAAGGAAGAGGAGGAAGAAGAGGCTAGGATGTTCAGCTGTGTACATTAAACCCTCCAGGAAGAAATGGCTCACCACAGTCTGGTTGGGGTTCTCTGTTGCCATGGTCATCTTCTCACACACAGAGCAGCTAGTCATCCCCTTTGCAACAAAAGTGACATTAACAGAAAAAGTTGCTGTATCCCTTTCCTGAAATATCATTATCCATCAAGCCATACCACCGTGGTCTTACCCAGTAAGCAAGAGAAAGATATACAGGTTCAACCCACAGTTTTGTTCTCTCTAGTGCTTCTTTGCTGCTTGTTTCTTCATAATGAATCTTTCGGTATAAGATCTGTTTTGGTGAGGCACATAAAGGACTGTAAGAATTATTTGCAGAAATGCACTCCCTAAATAATGGCAATAAACATACGGATTATAAATCCTACATTCAATGAGTATTTTTTGCAAATATTCCAGAATTGTGATGCCTCTGCCCTCCTACTGTATGTACTCTGCCATGCTGTAGATGTGAAAAGGCAGGGTGTTATAGCTGTGTCATCAAGGAGATGCAACCTGTCTTTGAGTAGGGCTTGCCTAGAGTTTGTGTGCTATTACATCAGCCAGAAACACAGCAGCCCCACCCATTACTCACCCAGAGGAGTTCTTTGGAATTTCAGTCACCCACAATCCTCAAGTGTGTAACAATGAAGCCTTGGAGAGTAGACTGAATAATCATCAGGACAATTTGTTGGATACATTTTGTGTTCTTCCTGTAAAACTCTGTTTCAAAATTTTGGGAATTGTTTGCCTTTTTCTTTTTTGTTGAGCCTTTCCACTGGACTACAATGGAGATTTAAAGAGTTCTCTTTGATTCTTCCATCTTTCACTTCATAAACCTAATAGATGTTGCATTAGGTGAAAATTTTCTTTGAACTACTTTTTTTTTCCTGTTGTCTCTTTAATTTCCATGTATTTTACTTAAACCCACCTCTTCATATTTTACACCTAGGTTTTCACAATGGCATTTTATGTCCCATCTCTTACTTACTCCCTGATATACCAAATGATTCAGTATTCAACTATTTTGTGCCAGTCTTCTTCAAAAAAACAATTTGAATATGTATTTTTTACTGTTCCCCACTGCCTAAGATATAAAGTGTATCTCTGTCCTATATTCAGGGTCATCTGTAAGCTATTTCCATTATCATGAAAAAAATCTTTATCTCCTATAATCCCCTAAAGAAACTCCTGTTATCCAGGGATGCTATTTGCCTCATACTCTCCTCAATTTGCCATAATCTCTCTCTTATGTTGTCACAGGATTCTTAGGATGTCACTTTTCCAGAAAGAAACCTCTGTGTCTGGTGGTACCTCTGTTTGAGTTTTGATCATGCCCACTGGGCCCTTTCCACCCACTAGGCCTGGCAGGCTGCACTTGGCTTATGCTACTAGCCTGGATCCCAAACTTGTCAAGGGTAAAAGTGGTAAGAGGTATATGAGTGAGCAAACACACGGGTCCAGTCACTGCACACAGCCAGGCACACTGGCTGTTGTGGTGGTGCAGGCAGCTCCAGGTGCCAGCAGAAATATGGGCATGATGTGAGGTTGCAGCTGGACCAGGCATACTGCAAGTGGCTTCCACTGCATCCAGGGCACCAGCATCTGGATGAGGGGAATGTGGTGGCACCCAAAAACTCAGAGATGCCAGGAACTGCAGAGTCCCAAAGAAGATAGTACAGCCTGTCATAGCCCTGGCTTAGGGAGTCCTGAGGTCTGGGATCCCAGAAGCTCTTCTCTCTTTGTCATCACCCACAATGAAGCAAATGAGGGGGTGTGTTTTAGTCCATTTGTGTTACAGCCCTTTCAGTCCCACCACCCCACTCTGACCTATATCTTGTGAGCTGGCCTGGCCTCACAACTGCTTCCTGTCCTGTCGGATGGCTACCCAGCACTGGCAGAGGGTGGGAGGACTATATTTTTTACAGCAGCTCTGGCTTGCATAATCCTGAAGTCTGAGCCACCGGAACGATCACCACATTTTACTTTCATAGTCCAGGAGCATGTCACCACCCACAGCTTGGCAAGTGGGCCAGGAATATGTTACACCACTTTTAGCTCTTGCCATTTGCTGGATTCCAAGTTCTTTTCCTGCATCCAGGAAGAATGAGGGTATATGGACAACTGGAGGGTGAGCAAAGTGCAGAGTAGCTTTATTAAACAAAACAACAGCTCTCAGGATACCTGAAGTCAGTAGCTCCCTTCTGCAGGCAGGTGCCCCCGATGAGTACTGAGTTTGGCTGAGTCTGAGGCTTTTATGTGCTCAGAATGGAGGAAGTCCATGCTGATTGGCCCATGGGTAGCTATGGGTGGGCCTGGAGAAAGCACCATCTAATTGGCCAAAAGGCATCAGTGAAGTTCTCACTCTGGGTTGTGGACTTCACCCAGAACTGGCAGCCCAGATCCCAGGCTTCAGGCCATCCCTGGCATGAAGGTGGGGCTTCACTGGGGACCCATCCCTCCTACCAAGGAGCCTGTCTGCATCCTGCCATTCATGGTATACAGGCTGTCCAGGCCAAGGGATGCCTACAGGCCTGCACTAAGCCACTCTCAGCCCCTTGGCCTGTGCTCCTGTGCTCATTGGCACCCAAAGTCCAGAGGGAGACAAGGCAGCAGGGAGCTGGTGTGTCAGCATCGCTCTGAGTGCATGCACACACAGCTGAGATGCAATAGAACCTGGGCTTGGCCACAACTTTGCTCCATAATGGAGTGGGCACTGGGAGTTGAGAAAGGCCAGGGAGTGGGAGCAGGCACTTCCAAGCCTGTTGGGGAAGGGGGCTTCCCCAGTTGCAAGAGTACAGAGATGCCCATGTCCAAAACCATAGCAGGGTGGCTGCAGCTGTGCTTGGGAGGATGGGGCTCCTGCCCCACCAACTTGGCAGGGCCTGGGGCTCTTGTTGGGATAACCTGTTTCCAGCTCTTGTCAGTTTTGTGGAGTGCACAGCCCCAGCTGTGCCCCACCTTGCTGCAGCTGGCATCTTCTTGGCAGCTGCTCCAAATGAGCCACTGCCACCATCAATATAACCACAACACTCCATTTTCAAATATAAATGGAAGACATTCAATCTCTACCTCCCCAAATCTATTCTCTATGGTTAAGTTTGAACTTTAATTTCTCAAGGAGCCTTTATAAATATTTTCTCTTTCATTGATTTATTAATTTCTGAAGCTGAATCATATTTATGATAATTATTAATAAACACCTAGGCAGATATTAGCTTAAAAAGTTTTAGTGATTAATGTGCATATGTCACATCTTCCTAAAAGAAACAAAGGGAAAAATTCCTATACCTTCTCTAACATTTTGGGGACAGAACAGTAGAAATAGTAAGAAACCAAGTTTATTTGGATTCCTATAAACTTAGGTTCAGACCCTTTTCAACCACTTATTACCTGATATGAATCATGGTAATTGATTTCTGTTCTTTCATTTCTAAAGTTTAAAAAGGTGATATCATTATTGGTCCTCCATTTAATGTATCTATGATTTTACTTAGAATAGAGTAGGGCACACAGCATAGGACCTTAAATTTCTTCATATTCAATAATTTATTAAATGCAATGATATCTCCTATGCTATTCCTGACAAGAAGTTACGGAACTTCTACTTGAAAAGTTTAGTAAAGAAGTAATCTCTATTTTACAACAGTGCCCATTTCATTCTTGGATAGATCAACATATAATGTTATTTACATTAGCAGTATGTATGTATTCCTGATATTAAACTATGTTTAGAGTTGCCCTTTTCATACTCACTACAATGACTGTGATGAAAATGATAAGGATTAATAAGTGTTATTGGATGTGGAGAAACCAAGACTCCTATATATTGCTAGTGAAAATGTAAAATAGACACACCACTTTGGAAAACAATTTGGTAGCATCTTAAAAAGTTAAAAATGAATTTACCGTATGACCTAGCATTTCCACTCTTAGGATTCTATACAATAGAAACAAAAACATGTTCATACAAACATTTGCATATGAATATTTATAGCAGAATTATGCACAGTAGCCAAAGCCTAGAGAAAAACAGAATTGTTGTTCATCATCTGGTGAATGGATAAACAAAGTAAGTTTATCTGTACAGTGAAAATCATTCAGCAAGAAGAAACAAAATATTTTTTTTCTTTTTTTTTCTAGACAGTTCAGCAGGAAGGAACAAAATATTAATACAGTTTATAAAATGAATGGATCTCAAGAATATTATGTAAACAAAAGAAGCCAGGCTCAATTGAATTAAGATTTTATGAAATATTCTTAAAAGACAAATGAAAAATGAAAGTAGATTAGTGTATGTCCAGAACTGGGGATGAGAACAGGAAATGACTACAAATGGATATAAGGGATCTTTTCGAAGGGATGGAATGTTCTAAAATTGGATTGTGGTAATAGTTAGATAACTTTGTAAATGTGCTAGTTAGTATCCCATGTAATGAAGAGACTGTATATTTTGTAATCTTCCAGACACTATGATATAGTGAAACGATGTAAGAATATGTATGTATTTTTCTATATGGTGCAGTGAAATGATATCAGCAGAAAGGTCTGGACAGAGGTAGATCTCTTATTTAAATCTGGCCCTTATATGAGCTCAGTAGCTCGGTAAGCTCCCTTGAAATTTCTGAGCCTCAGTTTCCTCATTTGTAAATAATTTAAAAATAATCAAATTTAACATTTTAACAAGAAATACCTATATATAGTGTGTGTATATATAAAATAGTAACTGTTGAGTAATTTATCAATTAATTGGTAGCTTTTATTATTGCATATCTAATATTCTATGAGTTCCTGCCCTCTTTTGAAATTGTTCTAACATCTATCATTCTATTCTTCTACAGTCACTGTAGTTGATAACTTAAACTCTCACCTTTGGCTTATTTTAATATGACCAAATAGTTGGTCATATTGACACCGGTCACCATCCTTCTCTAAACTTTTCCCATACAGTGTTTTCACATTAACCGTTTTCATTCTCCAATTACAAGATGGAGATTCCACTGTCCATGGCTAATCTAAACTTTTCAAGATGGGTTAACATCCTCTTTGCTGTCTGAGGATAGCACTTTCTTTCCATGTAAATGATCGATTCTATTTTATTAGAGTTTTATCCTTCATTGGGTTATATTGTGTTTCCTGCAGGGCCTAGGAATTTTTAAAAAATAATTTAGATACTAAATAAAAATAGTTTAGCAAAGGCTAAACAAATGCTACCTACATCACAGTGATACAGAAAAAGAAACAGAGAGAAAAGTGTTAGGTTCTGAGCTCGCAGTCATTAGGATGAGAGATGCTCAGTCACAGAGACACTAGTTGTGGCTACTGGGGTTGGGTCATTTGTCCTCATTGCCTTATTCTCATTCATAGTAGCTGGTTAGTTGCTCTCCATTTCACTTAACTTAATTCATTCCTTTGATTTAACTTATATTTTCCTCTAAGAAGTCACTTCCAACTGCAATTTCACCATGGTACATATAAAAACATATAAGATTACTCCGAAAGGCTTTGAAAATCCTATGTTGTTACTATCGTCTGCTTTTTCTTTGAATCTCTCAGTAGAAGAATTACTAATTGTGTTAGGTGCCCAAGTTACAACCAGGTGGTGTTAGTACTAATGTCCTATTCAAATAAACACATGGTCTACAAAAGAGCCTGGAAAATCCAATTCCTATAGAAGTCTTATAAAAGTGAATTTCTTCCAACCTTTTTCTGTTCCTGCTTTTGTTGGATTCTTTAGTAGGTGGAGATGGTCAGGGCCTTTTTTCCAGGAGTCTTAAGAAATTTCATCCAATACCTGTGAACTTTTGCCTGGAGTCTGAATTTCATTACATCAGTAAGAGTACAGGAATCCCACCTGCCATACACCCAGAGCTAGTCTTGGAATCTGAGCTATACAAACTCTTTCAAAGCTTTAAATTGTGTGTTCGATTAATAATCAAGGCAATTTCTGTGGTTTGTAGTATTCTCTGGATTTCATCTCTAAATTTTTAGGACTCATCTTAGTAGACACACCCTTTCTATTCTCTTCAGTGAGTGAAGCTTGATATCAGAGTTCCATCTGAATTTTTCATTTTTAAAAAAATAATATGAATTGCTTTTTTCTTGAAATGTTGTCTTATCTGAATCTGCATTTAAATTTTTATAACCATTACCCTTAGTCTCTCATTTCATAATGAGATGAGACCCATAATAAGTCATTCTCATAATGAAATGAGAGACTAAGGGTAATGGTCATAAAAAACTCATTTCATAATGAGTCTCTGATTTCATTATGTCTGAGGGATTATAATCATAATCTCCTATAAGGGCTTCTCAAGTCTCAGCTCTCTCCTTTAATGAATCACTTCATCCTGCATAACATTGACTGATAAAATTTCAAAAGAGTTTATCTCACTGGTCCCCTCCCACAAATGTTAATAATCCCGATCTCACATACTGATTTACAGTGCAACACAAAATTCTCGATTTATAACTCAAAACTATCTAAAATGTGCTTGGTATCTATTTATTCTTATCCCCTACAACCTTTCTCTATTCAAGTACATTTCTGTGTTCAATAAGCATTCCTTTATTCAAGTAGATTTTCTCATCCTCTCCTAAATTTATCATTAATCTCCTCTTGTTCTCCTCATCCCACTCAATCCCACTTTGAAGAAATGAACTTCATATTTATCTGATAACATCTCTAAAGTTTCTTGGACTTTAAGGTACACATGAGTCAATGGGGACTCCTGTTAAACTGCAAATCCTAATTCAACAGTTCTGGAGTAGAAACTGAGATTATGTCTTTCTAACTAGTGCCCAGTGATTTCCATTACGTGGTTCCATAAATTGCACTTTGAGTAGCAAGAATCTAAGCTACTATTCGAGGGTAAGACCAAGTCTGTCCTCTCTGTGAGGTCTTTCTACCCTAAGAATGCTTTGGCTCCCCTGTAAACTCAGTGGCATTTATTGTGTATTTCGATATGTAGCCTGTTCAGAAACTATCTTAGCATACTTCTACACTTTCCATGTGTATGTGTTATAGTTCCCTAAGAAGAAGAATATTTTCCATAAATAACTGTGAAAGAGTAGAAAAAAATGACATGAACTATGTGGTTAGATGGACTTGGGTTTATTGTCCTGTCACTGTCACCTACTAGTTGAAGGATATTTGGCAAACTGCTCAATTCCTCTTCTTCTTTCACTAAATAAATCAATTCCACATCTTTAAAATGAAAATAATAATACATACAAAGTATCCTATTAATAGTTGCTGTTGACCCTGGATAGTGTGTGAAATAACATAAAATCTTAACTTTCTAAAAATCAGTTACAGAAACCATTGATTTTTACATGACCCTTTCAGTATGAGAATGTCACTGCTTCACAGAAAAGCCAATTCCTATATTGGGCTGTTAACATACATTTACTGTTCATACAATTTAAACCAAGATGACTAAACTTCCCTCAATTATTTTTAGCCTAATCCTTTAAGCCCAATGAAATAATCAAAATACCAAATAAATGCAAATAGAAATGATTTTTTGAACAAATTATGCTTACTGTATTTCACCACCTACCTGCGTGTATGTAGTATAAAAATGGTAGATGAGAAAAATCTGACTAGTGACTGTCAAACCTGACAAAAAAAAAAATGAGATTTTGCTATGACACCTCTTTTCTTATCTGTTTCTCAGGAATTGTTTTTCTCCATGCCCCTCAACTTACAATGAAGTTTATGTCCTGATAAACCCACCACAAGTTAAAAATTTCATAAGATGAAAATTCATTGAATACACGTAACTTGCCAAATATTATAGCTTAGTTTAGCTCACCCTAAATGTGCTCAGAACACTTCCATTAGCCTACAGTTGGGCCAAATCATCCAACAGAAAGCCTATTTAGTAATAAAGTTTTGAATATCTCATGAAATTCATTGAATACTGTACTGAATATGATAAACAATGATTTTATACAGTCATAAAGTCAAACCATCATAAGTTGGAGACCAGTCAGTAGAGTGAATCGGCAACCGACAGAATGGGAAAAAATTTTTGCAGTCTACCCATCTGACAAGGGGCTGATATCCAGAATTTACAAAGAACTAAAACAGTTCTACAAGAAAAAAACAAACAACCCCATTCAAAAGTGGGCGAAGGATATGAACAGACACTTCATAAAAGAAGACATACAGGAGGCCAACAAACATATGAAAAAATGCTCATCATCACTGGTCATTAGAGAAATGCAAATCAAAACCACATTGAGATACCATCTCACACCAGTTAGAATGGCGATCATTAAAAAATCTGGAGACAACAGATGCTGGAGAGGATGTGGACAAATAGGAACACTTTTACACTGTTGGTGGGAGTGTAAATTAGTTCAACCATTGTGGAAGACAGTGTGGCAATTCCTCAATGACCTAAAAATAGAAATCCCATTTGACCCAGCAATCCCATTACTGGGTATATATCCAAAGAATTATAAATCATTCTACTGTAAGGACACATGCACACGAATGTTCATTGCAGCACTGTTTACAATAGGAAAGATCTGGAACCAACCCAAATGTCCATCGATGATAGACTGGATAGGGAAAATGTGGTACATATACATCATGGAATGTTACGCAGCCATCAAAAATGATGAGTTTGTGTCCTTTGTAGGGACATGGATGAACCTGGAAACCATCATTCTCAGCAAACTGACACAAGAGCAGAAAATCAAACACCACATGTTCTCACTTATAGGTGGGTGTTGAACAATGAGAACACATGGACACAGGGAGAGGAACACTACACACTGGGGTCAGTTGGGGGGAAATGGGGAAGGGATGGGGGGGTGGGGAGGTGGGAAGAGAAATGACAGATACAGGTGAGGGGACGGAAGGCAGCAAACCACACTGCCATGTGTGTACCTATGCAACAATCTTGCATGTTCTTCACATGTACCTCAAAACCTAAAATGCAATTTAAAAAATAAATAAATAAAATAAGTTGGAGACCATTTGTATACTCATTTAAAAGAGCATTTATCATGAACTTTTTTAAACTCTGAGGGACTGGAACAATTATAGAACTTTTGAATATCAACATATAGAATAACTTAGAGATCATCTTGCTTAACTTCATTTTATCGATAAAGAAAATAAATCTGGAAAGATTAAGTAGATACTGATAAATTGAAATGTCTTCTAGGAATGTAGAAATAAGGATAGTTAGGGTTCTTGCTGAGTATTAAAATTTACGTATTTCTACATAAATGATCTGAGCAGATAAATGCAAACTTAGAATGGCTATCAGGTCATAACAGAAAAGAATGTACTCATAAAAAGTAAGACATTCTAGTGAGATGTATTCAAAAACACATAAACAAAAGCATAGGCGTATCTCATTCTTAGGCATATCTCATTCTAAGACAGAAAAGACTGAATATGATTGAATGATAAATATATTTAAAATGATTTCTATTTTTAATATTAGTTCAATTAATATGCCAGAAATGTTTCTGTTTATTTACTACTTGATAAAATATCTGGAAATCAATCTAAAAAGCAAATATGAGAAAATGGCCCCAAATAATCTGAACCTGATTAGAAAAGAATGAGAAAATAACCTTGCGAGGTGTTTAAAACTATATTAAAGCAGCAGTTATTTTTAAAGTTTGGTATTAACAAACATGTATTATACATATTAATAGTATTTGAACATGTATCAATGTACATATGTGAATTTTAAAATATATAGCCAAAGAATGAAAAGACATCAAAGAATACTTAATATTCAAACTCTAAACAGTAGTATGTTCTTACCTTCTATTTTCAAGAGTGGAGAAATATTCATACAGGCTAATACTACCTTTTCTTTTCTGCCTATTTGTTCATTTTTCATTCTCAATATTAGATAACCTCAAAACAAACTTGAAATCAAAATACCCTCTTAAGAGTAAAGTTGTATAAAAATACTACTCTGTGTAGCTCTTTCTAATGGAGAGCTCAAATTCTGGACTCACAGAGGTAAGTTCACATATTAGCTCTGCTGCTAATTGACTATGGATACAGAATAAAGTAAAATTTGCTGTTTGATATTTTTATGTGGTAGTTTTCTTCATATAAAACAGTAAGATGTATTTTATATTTCTCTATTAAGAGCAAAACACCCAATTAGTTTTTTTATGTGACCTTTTTCTGTCTGTGTGATGTGTTATTGGCCCTGATGAGAAAAACAAGTCCTCATGTTTGCCTTAATTTAACTTCTAAGTAGGCACTCTTCTGGGATCAGAGGACTGATTATCTAATTTCTGCCTCCCTTTCCCAGGGAGTGTTTATGTGCCCATTGCACTGCAGTTCTGTATGTTTGCCAAATATTTCTTGCAACTATCTTGGGCTGCCCTTCCTAAGATAGTTAATTAGGCTTCTGTGGAGTATTCTCCTAGGATTATATCTGGGGTTTATGTTGTTTTCATCAAAGGAAAAAAAATCACTGCAGTTTGAGTGACTAGACCTTACAAGACCTTCAAACTATAGATTATCTTACATTTTTCAATAAGCTGGCTTTATAAATTCCAGTCCCCATAATCTCTCTCTTTCTTTCACATACACTTTCTCTTCTTCTCTTGAATAATATTCTTTGTATACTGAATTATACCAGTCATTTCTTATTTATTTTAGGGTCATATGTTTTATCTCTTTGCTTCATATATAAATGCATTCTTTTCTCATAAGATTAAAACCCCATTTGGAATAGACAATAATGTTATGGTTTTGGCAATACACTGAAAAAAACTGTGTCACATTGAATTGGATTGCCTATTCATGTATATTTTGATGTTTAACCTTGCACCTCTGCTGTTCAAACAAGCAAACTCATTGACAATACACACTTTTTTTTTCTCAGAAAGCTTCTAGTGCACAGAAATCAGTTCTCCTTTATTATTCCAATGGTTTTACAATTATAATTGAGTTTAGGGGAATGTAAGGATCTTCTTGGACTGTATTTGTCCATATACTTTTGAAATATCAACAAAAGCATCTGTTGCATTCAGGGAGTCCTGAGAGTGAAGGACCCACATTTAGACACTGACAAGATTATTACAAGACATAAGTGACTAGGACATGCTTCAGGTCACTACTGACTCATCTTGTTGCAGCCAGGTACATGCTTCATCCCACCCTGCTCCACACTCATACTCAAAAGTTATGTAAGAAATGCAGGAGTGTGGTAGCATGTGCATTTATCTGCCATCTCAGATGCTACGTTTCTTCAACACCCGTGGAGGCATCAGGGATACCCAGTTTATGAGATACAGCCAGAAAGCTTATTCTTGGTACACCCACCTCAATTTTACAAAAGTGGAGCTCTGTGCAAGCTCAGAAGACGAGGCCTCTGCAGGTCATAATGCAGTGCATGTGTAATGGCTCCCTCACATTGAGATGAAATTGTTCCCTCAAGTTTAAGTCCGAGGTCATCTACCATTTTCATCAAGGTAAAAGGCAGAGAGAAGGGAGTTTGGACAAGCCACTTACTTGAACTTCAGTTTCCCCACAGTTACATGGAAAAATAATAATACCTACCTCACATAATTATTGTCAAGGTCAAATCAGATGGTTTGCAGGAAAGTTATTTAGAGGCTATAAAGAGATAGCAGGTCTCAATGCAGGAACTACAAGCAATAATAGATATATAGATGAATACCACAGAGAAGCAGAGTCTTAATGTAGACATTTTCTTTTATTTCTTTTTACTTTTTTTTTTTTTTGAGATGGAGTTTTGCTCTTGATGTCCAGGCTGCAGTGCAATGGTGCAATCTCGGCTCACCTCACAACCTCCACCTCCTGGGTTCAAGTGATCCTCCTACCTCAGCCTCTCAAATAGCTGGGATCACAGACATGTACCACCACATCCTGCTAATTTTATATTTTTAGTAGAGATGGGGTTTCTCCATGTTGATCAGACTGGTCTTGAACTCCTGACCTCAGGTGATTTGGACCTTTTATACAAAGTGCCACCCATGCTGAGTTGCCTTAATTGCTTTTCATTGGTACTGAAGAAAGACATATGGAAAATCATGTTTTGAGAACAGGTAACAAGGTGGCAATTTCCGGGTTCCTAGGAGTCCTCTATTCTCTGCATGAATTTTTCTGTTTTAAAATTTCCACTTATTTGGTGTCTTAACTAGGGTCCTGCATTATAATATCTCCTGCGTGTCTGTGATGGATGGAGTCAGTGAGGCTGCACTTCCTTGTGGCCCGCCAGTCGCTGTAATGCCACCTTCATCTCTTTGTTACGCAGTGTGTAGATGATGGGGTTAAGCAAGGGAGTGATGACAGTGTAAAAGACAGCTACCACCCCATCTGGGGGCTCCTGTGAGTCAGGCCGCAGGTAAATGAATGTGCAGGGCACATAGTAAACAATGACAACGGTGAGGTGGGCAGCACACGTGGAGAAGGCATTGCGGCGCCCATCTGCTGACCGGATTCGCAGGATGGCAGCCACAATGTAGCCATAGGAAGTGAGGATGAGCACGAAGCAGGTGAGGGCCAGGCAGCCAATGTCCACAAAGGTGATCAGCTTGTTGATGGTGGTATCAGCACAGGCTAGATGCAACATGGCAGGAATGTCACAAAAGAAGTAGTTGACCTGATTGGGGCCACAGAAGGGCAGCCGGAATACAAAACTTGTTTGGAAAAGTGAATGGATGGTCCCTCCCAGCCAGGTGCCTAAAGCCAGGGAGTTACAGACTCTGCGAGTCATGATGGTAGCATAGTTTAAGGGCTTACAAATGGCCAGGAAATGGTCATAAGCCATGAGTGTGTAAAGGAAGCACTCAGTACAGCCCAGGAAATGGAAAGAAAATAGTTGGATTACACATCCCCCAAAGGAGATACTCCTACTATCCAAGAGAAAACCAGCCAGCATCTTGGGGACAATAGCACAAGAAATGGTCATGTCCAAGAAGGAGAGGTGACACAGGAACCAGTACATGGGACGGTGGAGCCGGATGTCCACTAAGACAGTGAGGATGATGAGCCCATTTCCAGAGACAGTGAGGAGGTAGACAACAAGGAAGGCTAAGAAGAGTGGCACCCCCAGCTGTGGTGGGTGGTGCAGACCCACCAAAATGAAGTGAGACACGGAAGTCTGGTTTCCACTTTGCATTTCCTTGCAGTTCACATCTGCCAAAATAAGTAACAGATGGAGATGGTCAATATCCCTGTAAAATCTCTAGGTACAGCACATCAATTCTGTGTCACTCCCAAATAAGGACAGAAAAGAATATCTATCTATCTAATCTGTCTATCTATCTATCTATCTATCTATCTATCTATCTATCTATCTATCTCCCTATCTGTCTATCCCCTCTCTCTTTCATTCTTGCTACTGGTCTTTATCATTCTCTCTCCATACTCCCCCCACAACTCCTGATTCTGAGATTCTGGTTGGTGTCAGGGAGCAGTTGTTCTCTCCAAGCTTGAAGGTAACTGATGATGTGTACATAATTTAGGAGAGTGAAGGAAAGACCACACACAGAAGAAGTAAAATCATATAAGACCTAAATTAATTGATAAAGGAAGATATGTTTTATTATTTTCCTTCAGTTTGATCTCTGATCTGTACAGAGAGTTAGCTTGCATCTTACTTATTTTCTAGGAACATCAGAGTTGTGATTATATTTCCTGTCTAAGTGTGCCCAATAAAATATTTTTCAGGTTTTTTAAAAAATATACTATCTGACCTGCACACTAAACCTAATACATTTGGAATCTCTGAAGTTTTAGCTAAAAATATCTTTTTTTTAAAAAATCTATATAAAAATTCACGTGTTATTTAAAATCTTTCAGAATAGTAAAGCAGTACACAATCTTAGCCCCAAGGCACTGGGTTGCCTTTTATTCTCTCTACTTCTGGAAAGTACAGTCCATTTATCCATCCATCCATCTGTCCATCTTTCCATCCATCCATCTATGCACTCATCCATCTACCTGTACACCCATACAGTAGGCCACTATATATTGTATCTTATGAGTATGGTCTCTGAAGTCTAACTGGGTTCAAAAATCTAGTTCACTTATGCTAATGGATAATCACATTTTAAAATATGTTTTTACAGTTGTAAGTGGGGACAATAATAGTGTCTACTTCATAGGATAGTTGTAAGGATTAAATTAATTCACATAATTTACAGTAGCACTCAATCGACATTAGCTATCATTTTTGATCAAATATATGTTGTAATCTCATTTGTTGTACATGGGATGGTGGAGCTGGATGTCCACTAAGACAGTGAGGATGATAAGCCCATTTTCAGAGACAGTGAGGAGGTAGACAACAAGGAAGGCTAAGAAGAGTGGCACTCCACTCATCTTAGATTCTCAGAATCAGAAGTTGAGGGGGAGTAAGGAGAGAGACTGATAAAGACCAGTAGCAAGAATGAGAGAGAGAGGGGATGGATAGAGAGATAGACAGATAATAGATAGATGATAGATAGATAGATAGATAGATAGATAGATAGATAGACAGATAGATAGATAGATATCCTTTTATGTTGTAATCTCATATTGTTAGACAAATTCTATCTTTGCATTTGGCTCCGGTCAGAAGTGAACCTGTGGTTTCTAGTGAGTTGTTCAGTGCTCGATGACACACCCGCAAATTTGAAGCAGCATCATAAAGGGCTTCTTCTCCCAGGATTATTGGTAAATCAGAATCAGCCACAGTGGAAGAGAGAAATCAGGGAACTAACTGAGGCATGCCAGGGCTCTCCCGGACACTGAGAGGCAATGTGAGCTGTTCTTCTTAGCGTCACTTTCCTTCCATCAATATTTACTCTGATAGTCTGTTCACAAATCAGAGGCAAATATCCAAATGGTGTATCACCTTCAAGAAGGTTCAGGGATGATGTTGAATCCCTCAGAAGACTTCAGAGGATGGGGAAGGAGATAGGGCTTCCAACTGGGCTCCTGGTGGGTGAGGGATCTGCAGTGGCAGCTGCCCACTCTCTGGCTACTTCTTTCCCCTCTATGCTATGGATCGCTGCGCATCTGTCGTGAAACCCTCTCAATCTTTAGTGCCACAGAGACTATGCTTCTCAGTAAAAATAAGTTTGCTATCACCATGGCAGGTGTATACCTATGTAACAAAACTGCATGTTCTGCACATGTACCCCAGAACTTTAAAAAAGACCAAAAAAAGTAATAATAATATGAATAAGTTTGCTGAGGATTGAGCAATTTCCGGGGGCTTGGGGCTTTCTGTGCTAAACTTAAAAGAGTCCCTGGTAAACTGAAACAGTTTTTCCCCCTAAATAAGAGTTTAAACTGCATAGAAATGGAATAATCTCTCACAAGGTAGCTATAAAATCTATTTTGAAACAACTTCCGAGGTAATTCTTAGTGATTTCTTAGGCAATTCCTTTATTACCAACTTTTCATGGTACCACATTGCCCAAGGAGAAAGTGCAAAGTTACTGCTTGGCCGTGTTGACCTACTTCTCCAGCCTCCTCTCAGCACTCCATCCCGTAACTGTGCCTTAACCAAACATTTTCTGCTTCCTTACACAGTAGCCCTTTCATCTGGAATGGCTTTGCTCCTCTGATGTCTGAACAGTTTCCACTGACCTTTCAAAATCCCATTCAGATGTCAATTACTCAGTAAAGCATTTTCTCTCTTTTCTCCAAATGCTCACTCATTTTTTTTTTTTTTACAGCCTCCATGGTACTCCATTCACATTTCTGTGATAGGCTTACTATGAGCATGTCCCTGTGCATATGTCTAATTTCCCCGTTAGGCTGTGAGCTCCTACAGGGGCTTTGTGTCATCTTCCTTTTCATCCCGTATGTAGCATACCTTTCACAGAAAGATTCTCAGATAGTATTGAGCAAAGGCATTTCCCTCTGCCTGGATCAGTGTATTATTTAGACACTGAATAGAATAACATCAATTAGATCTTGTAATCTGGCTTTCAAAATCCTAAGAATTTCAGTACCATCACTACTTATGAGCAATATTATTTTGGACAAATCTCTTAAAATTTCTAGTCTCAGTTTCTCATCAAATGAAACCTAAGGTACAAATATATATATATATATATGCCATAGAATACTTAAAAAAAAAAAAAAAAAAGCGGAGAGAATGGTAGGTATGGATTTCCCACCAAAAGAAATACCAGTGTCTTTTGCATCTATATAAATTCTCATTTTAAGTTTTGTTCTTACACAAAGAAAATCAATATTTCTCCTAGTCCCAATTATCTCCTGTACTGTATGTTTTTTTCCTTTCCATCTGGCTACTTTGACATCTCAGTTTTCATTCACTTTTATAATTTATTTTCTCTACAGAGAAATAATACTATTTACCCCTGGAGAAAGAGAAAAATCCCCTGCTTTACCCATCAACAACTAAAACTACTTCAGTTATTTGGTATATACATTTTAGTTAGTACCACATTATAATATTAGCATGTGATATGTTCATCCATGTAAGGGGAAAGGAAGGAATTTTCACAAGAAGTCTTGGGGAAAAAAGGCCGCTAGTAGCCATATACTAGCTTCATTTGGCCATTTCAAACCCTGTATGAACTAAACTAAGCTTAAGGTAGACCCTAAAACTCCTGTGTCTCAGGAAACTCCAAGAGGGACATTTGCCTTTGGTAAGTGGAATACACTCACCCCTCCCAAGGTATTTGTAAAGAATAATGTCATTAAGAGAACCTAATGTGCTTTCTCTGTTCCCAGCATCTCTAACATGCATTTAATAAATATGTGTCTCAGAACGATTTCCATTACTATGCCTCTACTTCCTCTTTGGAGCCCTCTCTGCTGGAGACCACTAGCTGGCTGGGGATCTACTGTGAGGCCATTGTCTGCTGCTTGCCTCAACTTCTCTGTGCTCTTCACTGCTCTTATGGAGGCTCCTTTTTGAGCTCAGTCGCTTCCCTGGTCTTCACCTTCTTGCTTATGTCATTGCGTTCCATCTGTGTGCTTCTCTGGGCTCCCTCTTCCCATTGGTAGCCCATTTGAAACTGTTGGCAGTGGCATCCCTAGGCTCCAATCCCTAGAGTCGCACTTTCTGGCAGGCAGCTTTTTCCTTCCTCTAGTCCCTGTAGGACAGGAGACAGAGGGGCTGACATCACTTCTGCTTCACCCTTCAGGGGCATTAACTTACATGGAAATGAACTGCAGTGGGCTTTTTTAACAGCAATCAAGGAAATTCGCTTAGTGGTGTCCCTGTAGCATAGGATCCTGCTAAAAGCATGCACTTGATCAGGAATCAGGAGGCCCCTTCCATTTCTCTGGATTTTAGTTTTCTCACCTATAAATTAGAGATAATGATGCCTTACTCACGTACCCATAAAAGTATGGGGATACAATTTGAAATAATTTAAAAGCCACAGGTACTGAATAAATGCCATATGTTAATTGCTTTTAAATGTACCCTATGAATTTAACTCAGAACAGTTAAATTACTAGAACATTGCAATAGGACAGACAAAACTATTTTGGGCAGAACTGTTTAGATCATTTAGTAAGCAAATAGGAAACTAAGCTAGATGAAATATGAAAAATGTCGTAATTCTTCAAAAGTCAAACACACTTAGGTTGGTGCTAGAAGGACCTTTAGATAAATGACCCAGAGTACGTCTCCATTTTATACATGAAAACACTGAGTTCTAAAGAGAATAATGACTTTTTCAAAGATAAAACCTCTTACAACTTAGTTAGTGCATAAAATCCCATATGGGTCTATATAGATAAATTATACCACTTACCCAACTCTGAGAATAGAGGAGCTTGTAGTTCTGAATTAGTGCTAGGCAAAGTGTAGCTCAGTAAATATTTGCTAAAATACTTTTGATCTGGTGCTAAATATGTTTTAGTCGTTTACTTTGAGCCATTGCTGGTTTGCAATGTTTAATTAGTGTATTATGAAACACATCAGGGCACTCGCTCTGTTTTTTGAACAAGCCATTTCCACTTAAGGAATCATATAAGGTCAACATTAAGTATTTTAGTTTGTGTTACTACATATTCTTACTACAAGAATTACATATATATATATATATATATATATATATATATATATATATATGATGTTGAGTTTAAATTAGATTTAGGGTTCTGCTAATAGGGAAGTCTACATTTAGAAAGGAAGATGGAAGAGACTTAAGACTCCAAACACCTAATCCTCCCTTCTCACAGAGAGTTCTCCTGTTCTGTGATGTCTCTAATGGGAATAGTGTGTATATTTACATAGAAAAATACAAGGCAAAGGAATACATGATTGCAAACTGAAGCTTTGATTCCAAATTCCAATATGGATGCTTGACCTTGGGAAGTTAGGAGAGGTCTTTAATCTACATTAGGAAGCGTTAGTGGTGTTCTTTACCCTAGCCCTCCTTTCGTTTTCCATTTGATTTTCTATGTGGATAAGGACATGGAAAGGGTGGGCAGACTTCTTCCAAAAAGGAGCTGTCATCATCTACTTTTGAAGCAGAAGAGAAAAAAGATGGGAGAAAAGAAAATAAAAAAGAAATGCCTCAGTTTTATCCAAATGGGGACAGCTCCAGTTCCCTTGCTCTCTTAGTCCAAGCAGAAGGAGGAGCAGGTAAAGAGATCACCCTCGACTGAGATCAAATATATAATTAATCCGTTTGCTTAAAACTGTGAACTTGACAATTCCCATGAATGGGTCAATAAAATACCCTGCAACTGATAAAAAACATTTGCTAGTTCCTCTTTTGAGGCAATGTGGGGACCCAGTTGACCCACAATCAGTTGGACTTGAGCTAAAACTCCATTAATTACCTGGTCTCCATAAGCCCCTACTTTAATTGGAGGACCATAATGACCTTTTGGGTGCCCTGGAATGAACGTCAGCTCAGAGCCAGTGTCTAATAGTCTCCAAAATGCCTGATCATTTCTATTTCCCCAATGCACGGTTACCCTGATAAAAGACCAGAGGTCTCTTTGGGGAAGGATAGGAGAAAGATTTGCTGCATAAATTGTGGGTAGTGTATTGGGGTCCTTCCACAAGGGAACCTGGCCTCCCCTTCATTTAAGGGATTCTGGGTCTGTAAACTGGCTCAAGTTTGGAAATTGATGTGGGGCTGTGATCGTTTTTTTTTTTTTTTTTAGACAGAGTCTCACTCCATCACCAGGCGCCAGGCTGGAGTGCAGTGGTGCGACCTTGGCTCACTGCAACCTCCGTCTCCCGGGTTCAAGCAATTCTCCTGCCTCAGCCTCCCAAGTAGCTGGGACTACAGGCGTGCACCACCATGCCCAGCTAATTTTTGTATTTTTAGTAGAGACGACGTTTCACCGTGTTGGCCAGGATGGTCTCGATCTCTTGACCTCATGATCCGCCTGCCTCGGCCTCCCAAAGTGCTGGGATTATAGGCGTGAGCCACCACGATTCTTTGTTTTTATAATTCAAATTAATCTTTTGTCCATTCAACCTGGAAGTTTTCTGCTTTATCTGGCCACATTGGCAACTGATTAGAGGTGCCCACTCAGATTAAGGATGAGTCTGGCTTTTCCAGCCTGCTGACTCAAACGTTTATCTCCTTTGTCAACACCCTCACAGACACACCCAGGATCAATACTTTGCATCCTTCAATCCAATCAAGTTGACACACAGCACTAACCATAATACCAACTGTAAGTTTATTTCTGTCTTTTAACTTTAAATAGATGGAAACACACGGCAGTATTCTCTTCTAAAAATTGTGTCTTTGAAACTCACTGATTTCAGTTGCTGTAGCTGTAGTTTAACTTCTGCAGTATCTATTGTACAAAGAAAACACATCATTCTCCCTCTTCCAACTTTTTCTCTCTTCTTTCACCTTGTTCTTTTCCCAAACAACATTTGAGTGTTAACAGTTTTTTGCTAAGTATGTAATTCATTTTTTTCTGTCTTGATGATAGCTTCTGATAAATGAAAATGCTTAATTTTAATGTAATTGAAATCTATAAATTTTCCCTTTGCCTTTTACCTTTTTGTGTCTTTTAAAGAGAAATCCTTCCCTATATCTTATATTAATTTATTTAAAGCCAGCTTTTTATCACTTTCAATATATCAGGTTCTGTTTTGGGCCATGTTTTGCCTTAATATTTTTTGTGTGACGGTTTAATCTGTACTAATTTGTTCACTTACCAATTCAAAAAATATTGTGCTGGTTGGCTATATTGATAATATCATGTGAGTGGGACTGGGTGAGTGGGAAATAGAAGATATCCTAGATGCCTTGGAAATTCATGTGTACCACACTGTAGGAGAATATCCTATGGAAATAAGACATTGTTGCCTCAGTAAAATATAATTGCTTTGAGGTTAGTTTAGTTCAACTAAAAAATCTGGTCTTTTTGATAATTTTCAAGAAGGACAGCTTGTTCTGGGCTGAAAGTGCTTTTATTTCATTTTACTTCTAACATACCAGATAATAGGTTCAAAGGATCTAAATGAGGTACAGATATAGAAGAAAGGGCCTGGCTTCCCATGATCTTTTTATTTTTACAGGGAGTAACTCTCTCTCTCAGGTTTTATTTTCTTGACACACTATACAGCAAGAAATATCTAGTTTGTCATAGAAAACAAAATTACAAAATTGCTGATTTTTATGCCCCAGCTGTATTTCCTCTAAACGAAATTCTTGTACTAATACACAGACACTAACTTTGCTACTATACACTCTTCCTGACCCAGACAATGAATTTAGATAATCCCATGGCATGCTGCTGCGCATATCTGGAGGTAAAACTTAAATGTAAACAGTTGCAACCTAAATTCGCAAGATCAAAATGTGTTTGGGTTTTTCCAGGATAATGATTTGACTCACCCCATTGACAACACCAACATGCTGAATTTTCTGCTAAGAAAAAGGGCCGAAGAAGCTAGAAGTCATTAATATTAACTATTGCCTTATAATCATTTGCATACTAAGTATCGTACCTCTTGCATGTATTCTCTGTATTGCTTTGGCATGTATATATTTACATCCTTTAAATTTTCCTTCTCTATTTACTCTATTATTATATATAAGATGTGTTCATGAAACTTTACTGTTTTGTCCATTAGTCACATAATATTGAGTTAGAATTACTTACAAACTGGAGAAAGAATTGACATCACTGAGATTCCAGACTTGGTTCTGGGTGAAGTAAAGGGTGATATATTGCAATGACTCCCTCTGTGGAGGGAGTCGTATGAGGAATGAAGTTGCATTGTATAAGGTGTTCGCATGTTCTCACTCATAGGCGGGTGTTGAACAATGAGAACACATGGACACAGGGAGGGGAGCACTATACACTGGGGTCTGTTGGGGGGAAATAGAGGTGGGACAGTGGGGGGTGGGGAGTTGGGGAGAGATAGCATGGGGAGAAATGCCAGATATAGGTGAAGGGGAGGAAGGCAGCAAATCACACTGCCATGTGTGTACCTATGCAACAATCTTGCATGTTCTTCACATGTACCCCAGAACCTAAAGTGCAATAAAAAAATAAGGTGTTTGTGTGTGTGTGTGTGTGTGTGTGTGTGTCTTTGGGTGTGTAAATATGGGGGAAGAATATACAGGTATGGTATGCAGTACATGTGGCAGATTGCCATAGGTCTTTATAGAGGAATTTATTTATTTATATAGTTTAGCTAAATATCTTTTAAACTCTCTTCCTGTAAGTAGGACTCCCTTCTGCTATAGAAATCAAATTACCAGATACTTTTTTCATTCACTCCACCAAATATACATTGTGGGCATGGGATCTAGATTTGACCAATGAGACATATCAATCTAGACTTTGAATATGAATCACAGGAAAATAAAAGGTATATATACAAATAATTCAAATGATGCCAGAGACATCATTAGCAACACAGAATTTTCAAAGGTGGCAGTGACAGCAGGCCCACGGTGCTTTCAGGGCTTATGCCGGTGGGGATGGTGGGTGCTCTGTGCAGTGCATGACTCTGATTGAATTATATCATATATGCTGCATTGTAATTTTAGTCTATTTAAACTTTTTGGATTCTTTCTCATTACCATCCTCCCTCAAGTTCACATTAATAACCTGATTTATATTCTTCTGCCTTTTTTCTCCTTTTTCTCTTTTTTAAAAAATAAGGTGGTATAAGTGCAGACCTCTCACATGCATACATTGTGTAGTACTGAAGTCTGGGGTTCTAGTGGA
The DNA here is from genome assembly GCF_048565385.1 of Saimiri boliviensis. Taxonomy (NCBI): domain Eukaryota; kingdom Metazoa; phylum Chordata; class Mammalia; order Primates; family Cebidae; genus Saimiri; species Saimiri boliviensis. The sequence goes on from NC_133454.1 coordinate 59,485,752, forward strand.
CCCATCACATGAATAGTGAACACTACTCCAAATAGGTGATATTTCGATCCTCACTCCCTCCCACTCTCCCACCTTTTGGGGTCTCCAATGTCTATTATTCTACTCTGTATGTCCATGTGTATCCATTGTTAGCTACCACTTGTAAATGAGAACACATGACATTAATTCAATCTTTTTAAATGCCTACTTAATATTTCATTAAGTAGCAGTACTAGGATTTACTCAACATTGCTCTTGAGAAATATTCACTTGGTTTTCAATTGTTTTACAGGCATAAACCCTGTATCAACACAGTCAACTTGTTACATTATTTTGTATTTCACTGAGTAATAATGAATTTAAGTTTTTAAAAAATTTTTTCATTGCATTTTAGGTTTTGGGGTACATGTGAAGAACATGCAAGATTGTTGCATAGGTACACACATGGCGGTGTGATTTGCTGCCTTCCTCCCCTTCACCTATAACTGGCATTTCTCCCCATGCTATCTTTCCCCAACTCCCCACCCCCCATTCCTCCCCCATTTCCCCCCAACAAGGTCTTTTTGAATTTGCTCTGCTATGAATTGTTAATACATGTGCTGTGCCCAATTTTCCAATTTCGGGGTAGGTGTATATTACTTATCAATTTGTAGGAATAATTTATTTTGGACCTGAGTCCTTGGCCAAATATAGACATTGCAAATATCATTTTTAACTCTGAATCCTGTCTTTACTCTTTGAGTATTGTCTTACATTGAACAAAAATGATATATTTAAGAATAAAAAGCATCAATAACATTTTAAAAACAATATCATATGTAATAACATACAAAAAGTCAAAAATTAGAAGATGTTTGACTTCATTATTCATGAGGAAAATACCAATTTTAACACCACACTAACATACCACTACATACACACTAAAAGAGCTAAAATGAAAAAGTCGGTGATGGCCATATGCGGAACAACTGGCAATTTCAAGCACTGCTACTGAAATTATAAACTGGCACTGTAAAAACTGTGTGGCAGAATCTACTAAAACACATTGTATGCATTCTTTATGACTCAGTAATTCCACTCCTAGGTGTATGTGTATGTGATAGAAATGTGTATGTCTCTCTGTATGTGTACATGTTCAGTGCATTCAAAGAAAGGCATATAATATGAAATATATTTGCAAAGAAATTCTATAAGTATATGGCATCTATGTCCAAAAATATGTATTCTAGTTTAGAACAGCAGTATTTTTAGTAGGCAAAAATTGGAAACTATTTAAGGTGCCTACCAGTAGCTGAATAAAAACAAATGGGGGTATATTCACTTAATAAGATGCTTGCTATACAGCAATAATAATGTATGACTGACAGCTGTATGTAAAATAGTTTATGCACTTATTGTTGGCACCCATTTATTTATTATTGAGGTTTAATGTAAAAAATAAAATAAATATCTAGATCTGAGGTCAGTGGCTCCAACTGGGGACAGTTTTGCCCCATCAGAGTCATTTGGCAATGTCTGGAGATGTTGTAGAGTGTCACACATACTGGCATCTAGTTGCTAGAAGTCAGAGGTGTGGGTAAACATGCTCTAATGCACTGGACAGACCCTCACACCAAGGCTTATCTTGCCCAACATGTCAGTTGTGCTGAGGATTAGAACCCCTAATTGGGGTATAAATGTAAGTAAAGTTATGTAAAATTATGACACTAGAAAACACAATATTTTGAGAGGGATATAAAAATTGCTGAAGAAATCAATATGATGTGCACATGAAATGGAAGAGTCATATTTTACAGATATCAATTCTATTCAAATTAATCTGTAGATGTAATGGAATTCCAAATAAAATTCCAGAATTTGGTTTTGTAGATACAACATGTGGGTCCTAAGTTGTATATTAAAATGTAATCGATTCTCAAAATAGTCACAATAATTCAGAAGAAATAAAATAAAATTAGAAGATTCACAATACCTGATACCAAAAGCTACCATGAAGCTGGGAGTTTTCAGGTGTTTTTATGAGGCTTGACAAATAGAAAAATGGAACCGAATGCAAGGTAAGAAAATAGACTGATACATATTCATCTGACAAAGATAGTCTGTGATGCAATAGAGAAAGACCAGATTCTTCAGTAAATTAATTTAAGCTATTCAGGTGAAAAAAAAAAAAGATTATGCTTATCTCATAATGCACATACCAAAAAAATCAATTACAGGTAAATACAAAATGGAAATGTGGTAGTCTTTATGACATTTGTTTAAGTGAGGGTATTTTTTAAAGCAAACGAAAGGGGCCATCCATCAAAATAATAAATTGGAAAAATATATTTTAAAATAGAAATTTTGCAGCTCATTTTCTTTTATCATAACTAATAAATCTAGAGCTTAGTATGCAAATGGGAGGTTGGGGAGGGATAACATGGGGAGAAATGCCAGATATAGGTGACGGGGGCATGGAGGCAGCAAACCACATTGCCATGTATGTACCTATGCAACAATCCTGCATGTTCTGCACATGTACCCCAGAACCTAAAGTGCAATTAAAATATATATATATATTATATACACACACAAACACAACAACAAAAATAAACTGAAGCCAAAATTCTAAGAAAACAATATAATTAATTACAGATATAATCACATTATGTAGAAAATTAATATATTATTCTTTTGCAACTAAAGTAAAAATAATTTCAAATGAAGTGAAAGAAAAAATTTTAAAAAGCATTAAAATATTATATAAGTAAAAACTGATATAGGTGGGTATAAGGAAAATCTCTTAAAAACAAATTTCAGCTTTTTTGGGGAGGCTCAGGCAGGCGGATCAGAAGGTCAAGAGATTGAGACCATCCTGGCCAACATGGTGAAAACCTGTCTCTACTAAAAATACAAAATTAGCTGGCTGTGGTGGCACATGCCTGTAGTCCCAGCTACTTGGTAGGCTGAGGCAGGAGAATCACTTGAACCTGGGAGACAGAGGTTGTAGTGAGCCAAGATCGTGCCACTGCAGTCCAACGTGGAGACAGAGTGAGACTTTGTCGCAAAGAAAAAAAAGAAGATTCTGTTTTTAAACTACAATTGATAAAATGTTCTAGAACACTAAAAAAGTTTATAGAAAAATATTTATAAAGACAAATTTGAAAGCACATTTTATAACAAAATGATGAATTAATGTTCTTGTTTCCCAAAGGTTTAGACAAATCAGTAAGAAAAAGACTATTAACTCAAAAGAAAGAAATAATAAAGTTAATAAAATTATGAACAGCAAATTCACAAAAGGATATACATTTGTCATACACAGGTAATAAGGTTCCATATCATACTCATAAAATAATACATATTTACTCATGCATATAAAAGCAATGAAAATTATGACAGCAATAATATCTAATGGTTATTTATAAAATCAGGAAATAATTAGGTTAGGTATTTCTGTGGGAAAAAGCCACTCTGAAAGTCTAAACAACGAAAAATATTTGGGAATTTGGATCTTCTGGATCGTCATACAAAGATGGTGAATGAGAGAGTGATGCTGAGCTGGAGAGCGCCAACAAGTGAGGACCATTATGGATTGTGGAAATTTTTAAGTTGAGCACAAACAGTTGTGAGTGTCTCTCAATTATTGATGAGGGAAAAGGTAAGCCCTTCCTCTTAGGTGTAAGTATTAGTTACAGGAAGGCATGAGCTGTTCTCAGGAGAGATCAAATAAGAAACTCTAAGGGATTGTGTGCATGCTTATGAAGAACGTCTTATTGGTCTCTTCCTGTTGTTTTTGTGTTCATCAAGGAAATCTGAAAGCCCAAGAGAATTCCCAGCCTTTGAAACACAAATTTAGTTCCCTGAGCTTCAACTAGTTTGATCCTAGGAAGAGTAGAAATGGACTACTCTTTCTCAACACTGTGTATCTGTTCTTCGAATGATAATTTTCAAACTAGTGCCTGTATATAGGGTATAGAAAGTAAAATACTTGGAGAAAAAACTCTGATGAGTTTTATTATTGAAGTGAATCACATACTGGAAGGTGAATTCTTCAAGGGGCAGATTTAACTCATATTCTTCCTGCTTCTCTTCTTTTATCTTAAAGTTCCACATAGAACAATGTTACTTGGAAATTGTTAGAGTTCATCCTAATTTTGGTAATCTAGTCTCTCTTCATAGATAGATAGATAGATAGATAGATAGATAGATAGATAGATAGATAGATAAAGTAATTAAGGACCTACAAATAGGGTCTAAGTAGCTACAGCATAAATGAGCAAATCAAACATTGACTCCATTCATTGACACTCCTGTCTTAAGTCTCGGGCTGTCTTGAACTTCACATGATAAAAATTTTTGTATTTCATAAAATTGGAATATGAGGCTATCTTGGGGATTGGGTCCTCCTGGTGCAGTAGAAGCTTTAGAATTATACATTTTTTTGGAGTTCCAATATCTATATTGATGATTACAATAATCCTAGCCCTGTTATGTATTCTCATATTTGAAAAAAATCTAGGTTTAATGTAGCTTAAATCACATACCCTAAATATAGGACACATTGTATCTTGGCTCTGCTAACAATAGATACCCTTTTGTTTCTTTTGTATTGGTGAAAGAGTTTCATAGTGTTTTTTCATAAACTATTAATAAAAATTCTGAACTAAGATGATATATGGTATTCAGTTAAAAATATCATTTCTGCTTCAATTTTAATTGTATAGAATACCAACTTTTTTTTTTTTACATCAAGCCGACAGATGTCTTCCCTCCTGCTTTGGTTTCATTTTTCCTGTCTCAAGTGGTAGATATTAAATAAGAAACACAGATTTCATAGAATTGTCTTCTCTCATGAGCACATTTCCGAGGTTTATGAGCATGTAGAGTAAAGGAGAATGGTAGGGGCAAAATATGTTCTCTAACAAAATTAACATTAGAAAATATTTAGATATCTGGAATATAGAGGTATATGTATGATATCTAGTAGATTGTAGTTGGGAGAACACATATGAGTGTTATGTTTCTAGAGCCTTTTGTGGATGGTCAAGTGTAAGAGAAACAGGAGGGGAGTCATGTATGAAGTTTGGTGTTCTCTGGATCATTTGGAAGGTTGTGGGGAATCCCACTATGAGTTGTGCTAAGGTAAGATCCTTACCTGATCTAAGAGACTGAGAGATGCCTTTTTAAAAAGAAGCAGGAATGGGGGCACCAGTAGCAGTACAGGAGTCAATCTTTCCTTAAAATCTGGCTTTGAAATTGAGAAAACTCTAGAAATAACCAAGAATGTATGTATTTTCTTACTTTCCATGATCGAAAAGAGTAATTCTATAACACTGCTGCAAGGCACAGTGTTTCATGACTCACCGTTATTTATTGAGCAGTTGTCACCTGACAGATACAGTGTTAAGTACTTTACATGTTTTATCTTATTTAATACTTATAACTTCTGAGTCAGGTAGGTGAGGCTAGTAATACCAAGTAGTATGTGAGAAAACTAGAGATAAATTTGGTGTACTGTAAACTTATGAAATATTAGCTGCTACAAAGAAGTAAATTCTTAGAATTAATAAAATGTGACAGAGAGAATTCAAAATAACCTCACAGATCCCCTAAACCCATCTTCCTCATATATCCTCCTTATATAATCACCATCCCTTTAGTGTAGATGAGACTTGGGAAAATGATAGGATATCACTCCATTGATTCCATTATATTACATAACATTGGCAGAGCAAACTGGAGAGAGATTTTCTGGCTGGCATTGAAGAAATAAGCTGTCATGTTGTAGAAATCCAGGTAACTATGATCTTAGGATCTAGAATGGCTTCTATAAGCAAGCTGAGAGTGATATGCTCTGCAAACAACAAAGGAGAAAACTGGGACCTCAGTCCTAAAACTGCAAGGAACTGAATTGTGCCAAAAACCACAATAAGCTTCAAGGATGATCCCAAGCCTCAGGTGAGATTCTACCCTCTGGTAATACACTGAAACCTGTTGAGACCCTTAGCAGAGGATCTAACTGACCTGACCCCAGAGAGGGTGAAATAATAAATTAACATGTTTTGTGCCACTGTTTGTGGTACATTTACATGTACCCCATATATATATGGGCCTTCCCCATGCCCCAGTACTGGACAATCCCTCTTTGGAATCTTCTGGTGGTTTATGTGCTCACTGTGCTGGGGAACTTTGTAATCCTGCTGGTGATCAGGGTGGAGTCTTACCTCCACAACTCCATGTACTACTGTCCTACTTGCTCTCCAACCTGTCCTTCATTGACATGTGGTTCTCTACTGTCATGGTGCCCAAAATGCTGATGACCTAGATGTCCCTGGGTGTCAAGGCTATCTCCTTCCACAGCTGCATGACCCAACTCTATTTCTTCTACTTTCTGGGGAGCACTGAATGTTTCCTCTACACTGTCATGTCCTGTGATCGATATAAAGGAAACACTCAGCACTCCCCAGCTAATGAAAACGATCCCCAGGAAGTGAACTCCCCAGGACGTGAGCCAAACGCTAGTGGCCCACATACGTGCTCTCACTCATCATCCTGGCATTAATGAGTGGGTACCTAAGGATGAGTAGGAAGTAGATATGCTGGATTGTTCAGAATTAGTAATATAATTTAGTTATCCATGTGAAATGCATTACATGTATAGGTCTCAGCATTAAACATTATTTCAAACCACCTGCACATTATAATTCTTTCACAGATTATCAAAGACATTTTTAAAGTCACACTAGATTTTTATTTATGATGAACATGCTTGTAGCATCTACAGATGAATTTCTCATCAATAGATTTTTTTACTTTAAAAAATTTATATATTGTAGTTGGTTCTCAGGGATACACAGTGGAATCATTCATATATGTAAGCTGATATATGTTTTCATATTTTTTGTGTGGGCACAAAAATTTAAGAATTTACAATAATGGGGATATTACTTAAGAATAGCAAATATCAGAGGTCACTTTTCTGTTTGTGGTTATTTCTGTTTAAATATTGTTTTGATTGTTTTAGTATATCTATGTATTTGTACATGCATATACAAATCCAAATTTGTATGCAAAAGAAAGCATATAAAATATAATACATAGGTATGTGATGAAAATTAAACATACACACATATATACATATATATATTCTCTAAAACATTCATAGAAATGACATATTAAATAGACAGAGGTAGCAAACTATTCAAAATGACTGTAAAATAATGAATGAAATATAAATTGTTATATGTTCACACAATTGATTACTACAGTGCAATAATATATGATCTATAGCTACATGTAAGATTATATATGCATTTGTCTTTTATGTTCATTTATTTATGTTTGGTAAGATTCAATGTAAAAAAAAATTACATCAGTGAGGGCAATTTTGCTCTGCCATTTTTGCTTAGAAATGTCTGAATATTGTTGCAAGTCACAGGTGCTCGAATCCAGTGGCTAGAGGTCAGGGATGTGAGTAAACATCCCACAGAGCATAGCACAGACCCTCATCACAAGACTGATCTTGGCTAAAACATCCATTGTGCTGAGGATGAGAAACCTTGATCTGACATAATTTTAAGTAAAAATGGGTAAGATTACTACAATAGAAATAACAAGATATTTTCAAAAAAATATAAAAGTTGCTGAAGAAATTGGGCATTATATGCATATAGAATGGAAGAGTCATATCTTAAAGACAACAATTCTCTTCAAATTGATCTATAGATTTAATGTAATTCCAATAAAATTCCAGCATTTAATTTTGCAGATAGGAATATGTAGATCCCAAAGTGTATATTGAAATGAAATGGATCGGGAAAATGGTCAAGGTAGTCTTGCAGAAATAAAATATAGTTGAAAGATACACAACACTAGAAATCAAGCCTATTATGAAGCTTTAGGAATTCAGAAAGTGTAGTATTGGTAAAAGTATTTGTATGGAAATGAAGAGAGGATAAAGTAAATAGATTTGTATATATTCATATAACAAAGATGGCACTGCAGTGCAGTAAAGGAATAATGCCTTCTTCAATAAATTATTTTGAGTTACTGGGTTTCAGAATGAAAAAATAATCTTGATCCTATCTTACACTATCTATGTAAAAAATCAATTACAATGGATCGGAGACATAAATATAGTAGACTTTATGACATTCTGTTAGTAAATATATTTTGAAGAAAACAAATGAACAGAAGCTAACCATGAAAATGATACAATAAAGTTACTACCTTTTGAAATAGAAATTTTTCAGCTCATTTCCTTGGCATGTAATGTAATAAAGCCAGCATTTAATAAGCAAATTATAAGAGAGAAATCAAAACAATGAGAATTTAAACCAAATCCCTAAAAAACACCTTCTGTTAGTGAGGTAATTACAACTATAATCAAAATTCTATAGAAAATAAAAACATCCTGATGTTACATGTGAAGTAAAATTAATTTTCAATAAAATAGGGATATAATGAAGGAAAAAACCTTAAAGCAATAAGTATTATATAAGTGAAAAGTAATAAACCTGTGTGCAAGAAAGTCCTTTGAAAGCAAAATACCAACATCAGAAATATATTGGAATAGATTCATAAAATTTTGTAGAACATTAAAAAATCTGTACAAATAAAAATTAAATGACAGCAATTTGAAAGCAAATTTTACTTTATAATAAAACAACTAATTAATGTTTTCAATTTGTAAAACTTCAGACAAGTTCATAGAATAAAGTTCATATCTCAAAAGAAAGAAATCTATAAAGATCCTGAAAAGTTAATTTTTAAAAGGCGGTATATGCATGACATGTTGAACAGTGTTTACTCATACTTGTAAAAGCAATGAAAATTAAGACAGGAGTGCTATCTAATTATAACTTATACAGTTGGGAAATAATTATCTTAGGTTTATCTTTGGGGAAAAGCCACCCTGAAACTCTAAACAACAAAAAAAGTTTGGGAATTTGGATGTTTTGAACTAGCATATAAAGATGAATGAGAGTGTGATGCTGAGTTGCAGAGCACTGAGTGAGACATTAGGGATTCTGGAAAATTTTAAGTTGAGAGCAAGCAGTCCTGAGTGTCTCTCTATCACTGGTAAGGGAAAAGAGTAAGTCATTCCTCCTCCTTTCTTCTTAGATATGGGAAGATATGGGCTCTTCTCAAAAGGGTTCAAATAAGAAACACTAAGAAACCGCATGCATGCTTCTGAAGAAGTTTTCATTGGTCTCTTCCTATTGTTTTGTGCTCACCAAGGGAACATGAAAGCCCCAGAGCAATCCCATCCACCGAGACAGAGATCAAGTTAAATTCCTACCCATGTTCATTTTCATTCCCTGCAATGCAACTACTGTAGTGTGGTCCCTAAATACAAACGGACTGCTCTTTCTCAACACTGTGCACCTGTTCTTTGAGTTAACCTTGCAAACTAGTGCCTATACATAGTGGGCAGAAAATGAAAAATTGGGGAGAAAGTCAGATGAGTGTTACTACCAAAAAGAACCACATACTGCAAGGTGAGTCTTTAGAAATGTGGACTTCACTTATTTTCTCCAACTTCCCTTCTTTTCTTTAACTTTCATTCAGAGCTAAGATATTCAGGAATTAATAGAACTTGTCTAAAATGGATTTATCAAGGTAGATTGAGAGTAACTGAGGGTATACAAAATAGGGACCAAATATCCACACCAGGGATAGTCAAGGCAAACATTGTCTCTACTGTTTGAGACTCCTGCCTCAGGTGTCAGGCAACATTTGACTTCACCTGATAAAAATTTTTATATTTCATCAAATCTGATTATGCTGCATTCATGAGGATTGGGTCCTGCTGGTACAGCAGAAATTTAAGGGTTTTATTGGTTCCATTTTTAAGGTTCTGATACCCATATTGGTAATTAAAATAATGCTGTTTCTGCTTTTTTTTTTTACATATTTGGAAAACCTTGCTTTAATATATCGTCAGCTGCATAACATTTTACCTGAGTTCTATAAACTACGGATATCCTGGTTTCTTCCACTGACTGGTGAATCCATTTCATAGTCTTCTCCACAGATCATAATAAGCCTGGACTAAGAAAATATTTTGTGTTCAGTTAAAAACAGTATTTCAAACTGAATACCAATTGTACAAAATCTCAGCTTCTCTTGACTTCATGCCAACCTATATTTCTTCTTCTTGCATCAGTGCTGTTTTCCTGTCTTAGGTGTTAGGTGTTAAAAATAAACATAGACTTGACAGAATTGTATTTTATTATGAGAGCATTGCCTGGGCTTATGAATATGTGAAGGAGGGGAAAATGGTAGGGGTGGCAAAATATTATCTGTAACCAAGCCCATATTTGGAAACATTTAGACATCTAGGACAGAGTGATGTACAATAGAAAGCTAGCTAGTAGATTGTAGCTGGGAGATCACATACGAATGTCATGATCATAGAGCCTTCCAGGGGATGGCCTACTGTGAGACAAACAGGAGGCAGTCATGGTGCTCTCTGGAGCATTTGGAAGGTTGTGGGAATCCCACTGTAGACTTATGCTGACATTCCCATCTGCTCTGAGAGAAGCCCTTTAAAAGCAGGCAGTAGTGAGGACAACAGTAACAGTATTGGGCATGAAATAGTCCAGAAAGACATAACTCCTAGACTGAGAAGGACTCTCTGAAAACACTAAGAGCATATAGGCACTCTCTTTCGATCTAAGATCAAAAATGGCACATCCATAGTACTGATGCAAGGCACAATGTTGTAAAACTCACTATCATTTATTGAGCAGTTATTATCTGCCAGGCATAGTACTTAGTACTGTATATATACATTATATATATATGATCTTATTTAGTGCTTGTAATTTCTCAGCGAGGTATGTGATGTTAGTGATGTCAAATATAATAACATATGAGGAAACTAGTGGATGATTTATATGTGCTGGGTTTCATTCCTAGTAACAATTAGATTCTCGTTCCTTTAAGTTTTCCCATGAACTCTGCAATGAAAATAGAATATGGTAGGTAGAATTCCAAGGAGCCCCCAAAATTCCTGCCCATTGGTATATACTTCCTATATAATAACATCTCTTTGAGTGCACGTGGGACCTGTGACTATGATGTTACAAAACTATGATGTTACTATGATGTGGCTGTTATGTTACAAAACATTTTACTACACCCAACTAGAGAGAGATTATTTTCTGACTTTGAAGAAGTAAGCTGTCACGTCATTGAAGGCAAGGCAAAGAGGATTTTAGGACATAGGGTGACATCTGTAAGCTGAGATTGGTATGTCCTGCCAAAAACCAGCAAAAATATTGAAGACCTCTGTCTAAAAACTGCGAGGAATGAGATCCTACCAACACCTGCAATAGGCTAGAAAGAGGATTGTGAGCCTCCAATGAGATTAAAGCTTCTGGTGACATATTGATTGAAACCTGATGTGACCCTCAGCGGAGGATCCAGCTGAACCACAGAGAGGGTGAGATAAAAAGTTTGTATGTTTTATGCCACTAAGTTTGTGGTATTTTTATATTAATCAATGACAATCTAATACAGTGTGTTTCTCCTACGTTCTTCCGCATTTGTGTCTCTGTGTATGTGCAACTATGTGGATGTGTGTTAGAGAGGCTAACACATAGAGAGGCTAATTTCATCATCATTTCTATGAAGGAAGCTTTGTAACAAGCAAAGTACAGAATAACTCCAGAATTATCTACCTGGTTAATGCAGTTTCCACATAGAAAATCAATTCTCATTTCTCAATTATGTGCTAAATGCTGGATGATCTTTATATCCTCAGAAGGAGAGAGATCAAAGATGAGAAGAAATGTCCAACAGTAGCCTTGTGACAGCATTCATCCTCACGGGTCTTCCCCATTCTCCAGTGCTGGATGCCCCCCTCTTTGGAATCTTCCTGGTGGTTTATGCGCTCACTGTACTGGGGAACCTCCTCATCCTGCTGGTGATCAGGGTGGATTCTCACCTCCACACCCCCATGTACTACTTCCTCACCAACCTGTCCTTCATTGACATGTGGTTCTCTACTGTCACGGTGCCCAAAATGCTGATGACCTTGGTGTCCCCAAGTGGCAGGGCTATCTCCTTCCACAGCTGTGTGGCCCAGCTCTATTTCTTTCACTTCCTGGGGAGCACCGAGTGTTTCCTCTACACGGTCATGTCCTATGATCGCTACCTGGCCATCAGTTACCCGCTCAGGTACACCAGCATGATGAGTGGGAGCACGTGTGCCCTCCTGGCCACCGGCACTTGGCTCAGTGGCTCTCTGCACTCTGCTGTCCAGACCACATTGACTTTCCATTTACCATACTGTGGACCTAACCAGATCCAGCACTATTTGTGTGATGCACCGCCCATCCTGAAACTGGCCTGTGCAGACACCTCGGCCATCGAGATTGTCATTTTTGTGACTGTTGGAATAGTGGGCTCGGGCTGTTTCCTCCTGATAGTGCTGTCCTACGTGTCCATCATCTGTTCCATCCTGCGGATCCGCACTTCAGAAGGAAGACGTAGAGCCTTTCAGACCTGTGCCTCCCACTGTATCGTGGTCCTTTGCTTCTTTGGCCCTGGTCTTTTCATTTACCTGAGACCGGGCTCCAGGAAAGCTGTGGATGGAATTGTGGCCGTTTTCTACACTGTGCTGACGCCACTTCTCAACCCTGTTGTGTATACCCTGAGGAACAAGGAGGTGAACAAAGCCGTGTTGAAACTGAGAGACAAAGTAGCACATTCTCAGAGTGAATAAACACTAGAAAGTAGGTATAATAGTTTGTTTAAAAATAGTAATATAATGTATTAATGTGAAATTGATTATATGTATAGCTCTCAGTTTTGAGCGTATTTCCAAAACACCTGCACAGTTATAATTCTTCCACATGTTATCTAAGACAGTTTTAACATCACAGCCAGACTTATATTTATGATGAACATGATTGTATTCTGATTTATTGACTCATTTTTTATCAATAGGTTCATATTGTTTACAAATATTTTAATCAAATCTCAGGGATAGATGGTTGAGTCATTGGTGTTTATAACTTGATAAAAGCCTTTTGTGTTTTGTTTCATTTCTCGTGCATGCAAACTTAAGACTTTACCATCATGGAGACATTGTTCAAAAATATCGGAAATTATTATAGGTTATTTTTCTAATTGTGGTTGTAGATGTTCAAATTTCCTTTTGGTTTTAATGTATCTATATATTTGTATGTGTATACACAAATCCAAATGTGTATACACAAGAAAGTATATAGCATTTAGCATATTTAACATACAGGTTTTCATATATTTACATATATATGTATCTGTCTGTTTACATATATAAATATCCAAAAAAATTTTAGTGACTACTGATATTTAAAATATGATCAATGAATCAAATAGAAACTGTGTATTCACATAATACATTACTGTCCAGAAATGATAATGATATATAACTGTATGTTTAATGGTATATACACTTATCATTTGTGCCCATTTTTTAATGTTTGTTGAGATTTAATACAAAAAATTAAACCTCTTAAATACCTAGATCCCTTGGGGCAATTTTGTCTCCTGGTTCACTTGGCAATGTCTGGAAATATTGTTGCTTGTCTCAAGTGCTGGCATTTAGTAGCTAGAGGTCAGAGATGTTAAACATCCCACAGTGTACAGGAGGGACCCTCACAACAAAGGTTATCATCACCAAAATGTCGATAGCACTGAGGATGAGAAATCCGGAGCTGAATTAAATTTTAAGTAACATGTGTAAGACCACAAAAATAGAAATAAAATGTTTTCAGATGAATATATAATTTGCTGAGCAAATCTGATGGGGTTATTTGGTTTTTTTCCTGTAAATTTGATTAAGTTCTTTGTAGATTCTCGATGTTAGCCCTTTGTCTGTTGGTTGCCTGTTCACTCTGATGTCAGTTTCTTTTGCTGTGCAGAAGCTCTTTAGTTTAATTAGATCCCTTTGGCAATTTTGGCTTTTGTTGTCATACCTTTTGGTGTTTTAGTCATGAAGTCTTTGCTCATGCCTATGCTCTGAATAGTATTGCCTTGGTTTTCCTTAGAGTTTTTATTGTTTTAAGTCTTATGTTTAAGTCTTTAATCCATCTTGAGTTACTTTTTATGTAAGGTGCAAGGGAGGGATCCAGTTTCAGCTTTCTGCATATGGCTAGCCAGTTTTCCTAAAACCACTTATTAAGTACAGAATGCTTTCCCCATTGCTTGTTCTTGTCAGGGTTTTCAAAGATCAGATGGTTGTAGATGTGTGGTGTTATTTCTGAAGCCTCTGTTCTGTCACAGTGATCTATATATCTGTTTTGGTATCAGTATCATGCTGTTTTGGTTACTGCAGCTTTGTAGTATAGTTTGAAGTCAGGTAGCCTGATAGCTCCAGCTCTGTTTTTGTTTGTTTGTTAGTTTGAATTTTGTTTGTTTGTTTTGTTTTGTTTTGTTTTCTTAGGATTGTCTTGGCTATGTGTGCTCTTTTTGGTTCCATATGAAATTTAAAGTAGTTTTTTCCAATTCTGTGAAGAAAGTCAATGGTGGTTTGATGGGGATAGCACTGAATCTACAAGTTACTTTGAGCAGTATGGCCATTTTTATGATACTGATTCTTCCTGTCCATGAGCATGGAATGTTTTTCCATTTGTTTGTGTCCTCTCTTATTTCCTTGTGCAGTGGTTTGTAGTTCTCTTTGAAAAGGTCCTTCACATCCCTTGTAAGTTGTATTTCTAGGTATTTTATTCTCTTTGTTGCAATAGTGAATGGGAGTTCACTCATGATTTGGCTCTTCATTTGTCTGTTACTGGTGTATAGGGCATTTTTAAAGTCACAGCTAGATTTTTGTTTATTACAAACATGCTTGTAGCATCTATTGAGGTATTTCTCATCAACAGATATTTAAAATATATATATATATATATATATATATATATATATATATATATATAGTAGTTGAGTCCCAGAGATACACAGTGGAATCATTTGTATATGTAAGCTGATGACATACTTTCATATTTCTTTATGTGTGCACAAAAATTTAAGAATTTTAATTATGAGAGATACTGATTAAGGATAACAAATGTCAGTGGTCACTTTTCTGTTTGTGGCTATTTCTGTTTAAATACCTTTTTGGTTGTTTTAGTATATCTTTGTATTTGTACATGTATGTACAAATCCAAATGCATATGCAAAAGAAAGCACATAATATATAACATATAGATATGTTAATAAAAATTCAACACACACACACACACACACACACACACACATAGTCCCCTAAAACATTATTTGTAGAAATGTCATATTAAATAGGCAGAGAAAGCAAACTATTTAAAATGACTATCAAATAATGAATGAAATATAAATTGTTGTATATTCACACAATGGATTATAATACAGCAATAACATAGAATCTATAGCTACATGTATAATGATATTTGCATTTATCTTTTGTGCTTATTTATTTATGTTATTTATTTGTTAAGATTCAGTGTAAAACAATTAAATATATGTATCAGTGAGGGCAATCTTTCGCTGCCAGCTTTGCTTAGCAATGTTGGAAGATACTGCCACAGGTGCTCGAATCCAGTAGTTAAAGGTCAGGGATGTGGGTAATATCCCACAGAGCATAGCACAGACCCTCATCACAAGGCTTATCTTGCCCAAAATGTACATTGTACTGAGGATGAGAAACCTTGATCTGGCTTTAATTTTAAATAAAATTGGGTAAGACCACTACAATAGAAATAACAAGATATTTTCAAAAAAATATAAAAGTTGCTGAAGAAACTGGGCATTATTATATGCATATTGAATGGAAGATTCAAATTTTAAAGTTATCAATTATCTTCAAATTGATATATAGAGTCAATGTAATTCCAATAAGATTACAGCATTTGATTTTGCAGATATGAATATGTAGATCCTAAAGTATATGTTGAAATGAAATGGATCACAAAAATGATCAAGGTAGTTTTGAAGGAATGAAATATAGTTGAAAGATACACAACACCAGATTATCAAACCTATTATGAAGCTTTAGCAATCCAGAAAGTGTAGTATTTGTGTAAGTATTTGTATGGAAGTGAAGAGAGGATAACATAAATAGAGTTGTGTATATTCACGTAACAAAGGTGGCACTGCAGTAAAGCAATAATGCCTGCTTCAATAAATTATTTTGAGTTATTGCGTTTTCAGAATGAAAAAATAATCTTGATCCTATCTCATACTATCTACATAAAAAATCAATACAATGGATAGGAGACATAAATATAGTAGACTTTATGACATTCTATTAGTAAATACATTTCAAAGAAAACAAATGAACAGAAGAAGCTAACCATGAAAATGATACAGTAAAGTTATTACATTTTGAAATAGAAAATTTTCAGCTCATTTTCTTTGCACATAATATATTAAATCCAAAATTTAATAAGCAAATTATAAGAGAGAAATCAAAACAATGAGAATTTAAACCAAATCCCTAAAAAACACCTTCTGTTAATGAGGTAATTACAACTATAATCAAAATTCTATAGAAAATAAAAGCATCCTGATGTTACATATGAAGTAAAATTAATTTTCGATAAAATAGAGGAATAATGAAGAAAAAAACTTAAAGCATTAAGTATTATACAAGTGAAAAGTAATAAACCTGTGTGCAAGACAATCCTTTGAAAGCAAAATGCCAGCATCATAAATATATTGGAATAGATTCATAAAATTTCCTAGAACATTAAAAATATCTGTACAAATAAAATTATTTAAATGACAATAATTTGAAAGCACATTTTAACTTACAATAAAACAACTAATTAATGTTTTCAATTTGTAAAACTTTAGACAAGTTAATGGGATTAAGACTATTATCTTAAAGAAATCAATAAAGATCCTGAAACCTTAATTTTCAAAAGGAGCTATATGCATGAAATGTTGACAGTGTTTACTCATGCTTGTAAAAGCAATGAAAATTATGACAGCAGTACTATCTAGTTATTACTTATACAATTGGAAAATAATTAGGTAGGTTTATCTTTGGAGAAAAGCCACCATGAATCTCTAAACAACAAAAAAAGTTTGGGAATTTGGGAATTCTCAAAAAAGCTTGGAAATGTTTATAACCACCATATGAAGATAAATGAGAGAGTGACGCTGAGCTACAGAGCACCAGGTGAGGACTATTATGGTTTCTGGAAAATTTTAAGTTGAAAGCAAGCAGTCCTGAGTATTTGTCGATCACTGATGAGGGAAGAGTCATTCCTCCTCCTTTCCTCTTAGGTATAAATATTGATTCCAGGAAGATATGAGCTCTTCTCAAGAGGTTTCAAATAAGAAACACTAAGGAAATGTGTGCATGCTTCTGGAGAAGTTTACATTGGTCTCTTCCTGTTGTTTTGTGCTCATCAAGGGAATCTGAAAGCCCCAGAGCAATCCCATCCTCTGAGACAGAAATCAAGTTAGGTTCCTACCCATGTTCATTTTCATTCCCTGTACTTTAACTAGTTTGGTCCTTAAATAGAAATGGACCACTCTTTCTCAACATTGTGCACCTGTTCTTTGAATGAACCTTCCAAACTGTACATAGTGGGTAGAAAATGAAAATTTGGGGAGAAAGTCAGATGAGTGATACTACTGAAAAGAATCACACACTGCAAGGTGAGTCTTTAGAAATGTAGACTTCACTTATTTTCTCCAACTTCCCTTCTTTTCTTTATTTTAACTTTCATTCAGAGGTAAGATATTCAAGGATTATTAGAATTTGTTCTAAAATTGATTTATCAAGATAGATTGAAAGTAGTTGAGGGTATATAAAAAGGGACCAAATGTCTACACCAGGGATAGTCAAGGCAAACATTGTCTCTACCTATTGAGACTCCTAGGTTAGGTATCAGGCAACATAGGACTTCACCTTATAAAAATTTTCATATTTCATCAAATCTGATTATGTTACATACATGAGGATTGGGTCTTGCTGGCACAGTAGGAATTTCAGAGTTATATTGGTTCTATTTTTAAGGTTCTGATATCCATATTGGTGATTACAATAATGCTACTTCTGTTATTGATTTACGTATTTGAAAAACCTTGCTTTAATGTCGCTGCAGCTGCATTACCTGGTGGTAATATGTCAGGATATATTTTACCTGGGTTCTGTAAACTGCAGACATCCTGGTTTCTTCCATATTGGTGAATCAGTTTCATAGTCTTCTCCACAAAACACTTCATAACAAGCCTGCTAAGAAAATATTTTGTATTCAGTTAAAAACATCATTTTAACCTGAATACCAATTATACAGAATCTCAGCGTTTTGACAACAAACCAGCCTATATCCCTTCCTCTTGCATCGGTTCTGTTTTTCTGTCTTAGACTTGAAAGAATTGTCTTTTATTATGAGAGCGTTGCCTGGGGTTATGAATATGTGGAGGAGGGAAAGATGGTGGGGACAAAGTATTATCTACAAAGCCAATATTAGGAAACATTTAGACATCTATGACAGAGTAATGTACAGCAGAAAGCTAGCCCCTATCTAGTAGATTGCTGCTGGGAGAACACATATGAACATCATGATCTTAGAGCAGCCCAGGGGATGGCCTAGTATAAGAAAAACGGGAGGCAGTCATGTATGAAACTTGGTGCTCTCAAGATCATTTGGGAGATCGCGGGAATCCCACTATAGAGTTGTGCCGAGATTCTTACCTGCTCTGAGAGACCTAGAAGAAGCCCTTTAAAAGTAGGCAGTAGTGAAGACATCAATAACAGTATCAGGGATGAAAGAATCATAGCTCTTAAATTGAGGAAGGCTCTGAAAACACTAAGAGAGCTCTCTATCTAAGATCAAAAATGGCAAAACTGTAATACTGCTGCAAGGCACAGCATCATAAGACTCACTATCATTTATTGAGCAGTTATTACCTGCCAGATATAGTCCTTAGTGTATATATATGTATATATATATACATATATATATATAAAATCTTATTTAATGGTTATAATTTCTCAGTGAGGTATATGATGTTAGTGATGTCAAATGCAATAACAAATGGGGAAATTTTCATTTTCAAACATAGTGCACGTGTTATGTGTACTGTGTTTCACTCATAGTAACAATTAAATTCCTTTCAAGTTCTCCCATGAACACTGCAATGAAAATAGAATAAGGTAGGTAGAATTCCAAGGAGCCCCCAAATTTCTGCCCACTGGAATATATTTCCTATTTAATAACCTCCCTTTGAGTGCATGTGGGACATGTGACTATGATGGGATATTACCCCTGATTACAATTATGTTACAGAACCTTTTTCTGTAGCAAACTGGAGCGAGATTCTTTTCTGACTTTGAAGAAGAAAGCTTTCATATCATCGAAGGCAAGGTGAGGTAGATTTTAGCATATAGGATGGCCTCTGTAAGCTGAGATTGACATGTCCTGCCAAGAACCAGCAAAGAGAAAAAAAAAAAGTAAACTTCTGTCCAAAAACTGCAAGGAATAGGGTCCTGCCAACAGCTGCAATAGGCTTGTAAAAGAATTGTGAGCTTCCAATGAGATTGCATCTTTTGGTTACACATTGATTGAGACCTGATAAGACCGTCAGAAGAAGGTCCAGCTGACCTGACTTACAGAGAGGGTGAGATAAAAATTTTACATGTTTTATGCCATTAAGTTTCTGGTATTTTTCAATACATCAGTGGAAATTTAATATAGTGTGTTTCTCCTACTTTCTTCTGATTGTGTGTCTCTCTATGAGAGAGGCTGAAATCATTTTATCATTACCTGTATGGAGGAAGTTTTGTAACAAGTAAAGTGCAGAATAACTCCAGAGTTATCTACCTGGTTAAGGCAGTTTCAACATACAGAGTAGTATCAATTAACTGCTAAGTGCTGTGTGTTCTTCATATCTCCAAAGGGAGAGAGACCAAAGTTGAGAAGAAATGTCCAACGCCAGCCTTGTGACAGTGTTCGTTCTCATGGGCTTTCCCCATGCCCTAGCACTGGATGCCCCCCTCTTTGGAATCTTCCTGGTGGTTTATGTGCTCACTGTGCTGGGGAACCTCCTCATCCTGCTGGTGATCAGGGTGGATTCTCACCTCCACACCCCCATGTACTACTTCCTCACCAACCTGTCCTTCATTGACATGTGGTTCTCTACTGTCACGGTGCCCAAAATGCTGATGACCTTGGTGTCCCCAAGTGGTAGGGCTATCTCCTTCCACAGCTGTGTGGCCCAGCTCTATTTCTTTCACTTCCTGGGGAGCACCGAGTGTTTCCTCTACACGGTCATGTCCTATGATCGCTACCTGGCCATCAGTTACCCGCTCAGGTACACCAGCATGATGAGTGGGAGCACGTGTGCCCTCCTGGCCACCGGCACTTGGCTCAGTGGCTCTCTGCACTCTGCTGTCCAGACCACATTGACTTTCCATTTACCCTACTGTGGACCCAGCCAGATCCAGCATTACTTCTGTGACGCACCACCCATCCTGAAACTGGCCTGTGCAGACACCTCAGCCAACGAGATGGTCATCTTTGTGGACATTGGGGTAGTGGCCTCCGGCTGCTTTCTCCTGATAGTGCTGTCCTATGTGTCCATTGTCTGTTCAATCCTGCAGATCCGCACCTCAGAGGGGAGGCGCAGAGCCTTTCAGACCTGTGCCTCCCACTGTACCGTGGTCCTTTGCTTCTTTGTTCCCTGTGTTTTCATTTACCTGAGACCAGGCTCCAGGGACGCTGTGGATGGAATTGTGGCCGTTTTCTACACCATGCTGACTCCCCTTCTCAACCCTGTTGTGTACACCCTGAGAAACAAGGAGGTGAAGAAAGCTGTGTTGAAACTGAGAAACAAAGTAGCACATTCTCAGAGAGAATAAATACTAGGAAGTAGGTACACAAGTTTAAAAAAAAAAAAACTAATGTAATTTAGTTATTCATGTGAAATTGATTATATGCATAATTAATTCTCAGTGTTAAACACTATTCCAAAACACTGCACAGTTATAATTATTTCACAAATTTTCTATGACAGTTTTAAAATCACACCTAGACTTTTATTTATGAGAAACATGCTTATATTCTGATTTATTTATTTCGCAACAATAGGTTCATTTTTTTCAAAATAATTTTAGCTGAATCTCAGGGAAAGATGGTTGAGTCACTGGTGTTTATAACTTGATGAAAGGCTTTTGTGTTTTGTTTGATTTCTTGTGCACACAAACTTAAGAGTTTACTATCATGAAGACATTGTTCAAAAATAGCAACAAATATTTGAGATCATTTTTCTAATTGTGGCAGTAGCTGTTCAAATTTCTTTTTGGTTTTAATGTATCTGTATATTTGCATGTGTATATACAAATCTAAATGTGTATACAAAAGGAAGCATGTCACATTTAGCATATTTAATGTACAAGTTTTCATATATTTATGTATGTGTATGTATCTGTCTATTTACTTATATATATCTGAAAATGTTTTTAGAAACTTTTTTTATTGGGCAAAATGGCAAGCTATTAATATTTAAAATACTATCAATGAATCAAATAAAAATTATATATTCACAGAATTGATTACTATCAAGCAATGATAATGTATGATCTACAGCTATATATATAATAGTTTATACACTTATCACATGCACTCATTTTTTTATGTTTGTGAAGATTCAATATAAAAAATTAAGCCTCTTAAATATCTAGATCACTTGGAGCAATTTTGTCTCCTGGTTCACTTGGCAATGTCTGGAAATATTGTTGCTTGTCTCAGGTGCTAGCATCTAGTAGCTAGACGTCAGGGGTGTTAAACATCCCACAGTGTACAGGAGGAACCCTCACAACAAAGCGTATCATGGCCAAAATGTCAATAGTACTGAGGATGAGAAACCCAGAGCTGAATTTAACGTTAAGTAACATGTATAAGATCACAAAATAGAATTAAAATATTTTCAGATGGATATATAATTTGCTGGACAAATCTTGGATTATAAAGTGCACAGGGAGACACACATTTTTAAAATGCTGATTCTATTCAAATTGATCTATAAATTCAGTACGATTCCAAGTAAAATCCCCGTCATTTGATTTTGCAGCTGTAGATATGTGGATCCTAAAGTGTGTACTCAGTGAGTCCCAAAATGGTCAAATTATCTTGAAGAAATAAAACTTAACTGATAGATTGACAACACTAATTATCAAAACTTATTACAAAGCTATAGTAACTCAAAGAGTGTAGTATTTGTGTGAAGGTAGACAAATAGAAAAACGGAACTCAATACAGGGTAGATAAATAGATTGATCTTTATTTATATGACAAAGATGTCACTGCAGAGCAGGAAAGCAGAGATTGCCTTCTTCAAGAAATTATTTTAAGGTATCTGAGTATTCAGAATAAAAAAAAAATCAGTCGACCCTATGTCATATTATACACATAAAAATTCAATCACAGTAGATAGGAGATATGAATATGGTTGACTGTATGAAACTTGTTTAGGTAAGAGATTTTATAGAAGTGCAAAACCCTCTTGGAAAAAAATTAATTAAAAAATATTTTTAAAGAAAAGAAAGAGGAAGCTAACAAAAAAATGTTAAAGTTATTGTGTTTTGAAATATAAATTTTGCCACTCGTTTTCTTTTATGATAATACAATAAAACTAGAGGTTAATAAACAAAGTATAAGAGAGAATACAAAACTAATTGGAAACTTAAACCAAGTTTCTTTTTTTAAAATTTTATTTATTTTATATATATATTAATTATACTTTTTTTTCTGGGGTACATGTGCAGATCCTGCAGGATTGTTACATAGGTATACACATACCATGGTGGTTTGCTGCCTCCATACTCCTGTCACCTACATTAGGCATTTTTCCCAATGTTATCCCTCCACAATCTCCCCACCCGCTGCTATTCCTCCCCTAGCTCCCCAACCCCCAACAAAACCCACTGCGTGATGTTCCTCTCCCTGTGTCCATGTGTTCTCATTGTTCAACACTTGCCTGTGAGTAAGAATATGCAGTGTTTGGTTTTCTGTTCTTGTGTCAGTTTGCTGAGAATGATGGTTTCCAGATTCATCCATGTCCCTGCAAAGGACATGAACTCATTCTTTTTTATGGCTGCATAGTATTCCATGGTGTATATGTGCCATATTTTCTTTGTTCAGTCTATCATTGATGGGAATTTAGGTTGCTTCCAGGTCTTTGCTATTGTGAACAGTGCCACAATGAACATGCATGTGCATGTATCTTTATAATAGAATGATTTATAATCCTTTGGGTATATACCCAGTAATCTATTGCTAAATCTAATGCTAAAACTAAGCAAAAAACAAGCAACAACTAAAAATAAGCTGGAGGTACTGCATTCCCCAGCTTCAAACTATACTACATGGCTATAGCAACCAAAACAGTATGGTGCTAGTACAAAAGCAGACACACAGACCAATGGAACAGAAGAGAGACCCCAGAAATAAAGCCACATACCTACAATCATCAACAATGTCAACAAAAACAAGCAATGGGGAAAGGACTCCCTATTCAATAAATGGGGCTGGGATAGCTGACTAGCCACGTGCAAAATAATAAAACTAAACCCCTAATATTTACCATATACAAAATTAACTAAAAATTGACTAAAGATTTAAACATAAGACTGCAAACTATAGGAATCCTAGAAGAAAACTTAGGAAACAACATTCTGAACATTGGCTTTGGCAAAGAATTTCTGAGTAAGTCCTCAAAAGCAATAATAACAAAAACAAAAATTGACAATTAGTACCTAATTAAACAGCTTTTGCACAAAAAAAAAAAACAGTCAATAGAGTAAATAAACTACAGAATGGGAAAAAATATTTCCAAACTCGGCATCCAACAAAGGTCTAATATACAGAATCTTAAGGAACATAACAATTAAACAAGCAAAAAACAATAACCTCATTAAAAATTGTCAAAAGAAAGGAATAGACACTTCTCAAAAGAAGACATACAAGCAGCCAACAAACATATAAAAAAATGCTCCACATCACTAATCATAAAAGAAATGCAAATCAAAGCCACAGTGAGATACCATCTTACACCAGTCACAATGGATATTACTAAAAAGTAAAAAACAACAGATGGTAGTGAGACTGTGGAGAAATGGGAATACATTGTTGGTGAAAAATGTAAATTAGTTTCAGCTACTGAAGAAAGCAGTTTGAAGATTTCTCAAAGAATTTAGAACTACCATTCAACCCAGCATTCCCACTGCTGGGTATATATTTGAAAGAAAACAAATCTTTCTACCAAAGTGATACATGTAGTTCAATGTTTATTGCAGCATTATTCATAGGAGCAAAGACATGGAATCAACCTAGATGCCCATCAACATTGGACTGGATAAAGAAAATGTGGTATATATACACCATGGAATACTATGCAGCCATAAAAAGAAAAAAAATCTTGTTCTTGATAACAACAAAATGCAGCTGTAGGCCATTATGCTAAGTGAATTAACACAGAAACAAAAGCCAAGTAACACATATTCTCACTTATAAGTGGGAGCCAAACAATAGGTACAAATGGACATAAAGATGGCAACAATAGAAACTGGAGACTGCTTGGAGAAGAGAGAGGGGCAAGGGCTGAACAACTGTTGGGTACTATGCTCAGCACCTGGGTAAGGGGATCGGTCATACCCCTCACCTCAGCATCATGCAAATATACCTAGGGAACAAATTTGCTCATGCACCTCCTGAATTTAAAATAAAAGTTGAAGCAAAGAATATGGTTTAGAATCTTTTCCCAGTGAATGCATTTGGTTTTCTTTTTTCCAGTCTCTGGGATGCCCCTCAAATACTTAGTTTAGGCCGGGCACGGTGGCTCAAGCCTGTAATCCCAGCACTTTGGGAGGCCGAGGCGGGTGGATCATGAGGTCAAGAGATCGAGACCGTCCTGGTCAACATGGTGAAACTCCGTCTCTACTAAAAATACAAAAAATTAGCTGGGCATGGTGGCACATGCCTGTCATCCCAGCTACTCAGGAGGCTGAGGCAGGAGAATTGATTGAACCCAGGAGGCAGAGATTGCGGTGAGCCGAGATCGTGCCATTGCACTCCAGCCTGGGTAACAAGAGCGAAACTCCGTCTCCAAAAAAAAAAAAAAAAAAAAAAAAATCTTAGTTTAGATTCCTCCTTTTCTTATATTGCAATATGGATAAATAATTTGTGAGGTTTAGAAATAGTGCCTTAAATATAAAGAATAATAAAAATTTTGAGCTTTTGTGTCACTTATTACTTTAATGACCCTTGAGATTTTGCCAAGAACAGCAGTTCTGAGAAGCTGAAATGAGATGGTATTTCTAGGGGCTCATTATTGCTTGTATATTCTCTGTGTGTGTGTATGTGTGCATGTGTTGTGTTTTAATGAGTCATAGGGATAGTAATTATGACATGTATAAGTCATTTGAAGAAGTAATTCTGGGAATTACTTAGATGCAATATAAAATACTCATAATAAAGGCAGTTGAAAAAAGGAAGATCGAGCATTTCAGTTACTATAAATTGTTTCAGTACTAGGCTGATTTTCACCAATTCTATGATGTTTTTTATAGTGATACAGAAGGAAGAAATTGAAATGACAAGCTAAAGCTAGATAATCAAAGTTACATTTATTTTTTCTACAATTCACATGGTGAGCTGTTTAGCATGTGATACAATCCAAAATAATTACCTTTTGACCAGATGATGATAATAATCTTGATATCTTTCAAAGCGTTTCTATGTTTAAACTAATGATCTTTAAAAGCTTATATGCACTAGGAATAAACTTAGAATCTTAGCCTATGGTCCAAGAAATATAAATATCCATACAATAGGAAACTATTTGTCATTATAAAGAAACAAAATGTTGGTACATGCAACAACAGAGATACCTTTTAAAAACATTATGTTTACTGAGAGATGTCAGATCAAAATAAACACATATTTTATAATTCCACTTAAAAGAAATGTCCCCAAATGGCAAATATATAAAGAAGGAAAGTAGATTCATGGTGACCTAGTGTTAGGAATAGGAATGAGAATAATTATCATGGTCATGAGGCTTCTTTTTAGTGAGAGGGAAAATTCTAAAATTAGGCTTGGTGATAGCTGAAAACTCCATAAATATATATTCTTTGCAAATATGTATTTACTGAATTGTACATTTAAAATGGGTGAGCTTTTATGGTACATACATTAATCTTGATAAAGCTTTTAAAAGGCATATAAATTATCACTAGTTATAAAAATTAAAGATTTTATGTTGATCAGATTTAACACAAAACTAAAGAACAAGAAAATGGGTAGAAATGAATGACTCAACATGTGTACTTTTTAAATTAGTATTCAAAACGTTTATTCTATCTTGTTAGAATTGAGCATCAATTTTAAAGCAGTCAGACTGAAACTCAAATTCAAGCTCTATGATTGACCTTTGGAGTAAACTTTGGCAACTATTTTAACTATTTGAGCCCTATTTTTTTCTTTTTTTTCTTTTCTTTTTTTTATTGCATTTTAGGTTTTGGGGTACATGTAAAGAACATGCAAGATTGTTGCATAGGTACACACATGGCAGTGTGCTTTGCTGCCTTCCGTCCCCTCACCTGTATCTGTCATTTCTCCCCATGCTATCTCTTCCCACCTCCCCACCCCCCCCATCCCTTCCCCATTTCCCCACAATGGACCCCAGTGTGTAGTGTTCCCCTCCCTGTGTCCATGTGTTCTCATTGTTCAACACCCGCCTATGAGTGAGAATATACGGTGTTTGATTTTCTGCTCTTGTGTCAGTTTGCTGAGAATGATGGTTTCCAGGTTCATCCATGTCCCTACAAAGGACGTGAACTCATCGTTTTTGATGGCTGCGTAATATTCCATGGTGTATACGTACCACATTTTCCCTATCCAGTCTGTCATCGTTGGGCATTTGGGTTGGTTCCAGGTCTTTGCTATTGTAAACAGTGCTGCAATGAACATTCGTGTGCACATGTCCTTATAGTAGAATGATTTATAATCCTTTGGATATATACCCAGTAATGGGATTGCTGGGTCAAATGGGATTTCTATTTTTAGGTCCTTGAGGAATCGCCACACTGTCTTCCACAGTGGTTGAATTAATTTACATTCCCACCAACAGTGTAAAAGTGTTCCTGTTTCTCCACATCCTCTCCAGCATCTGTTGTTTCCAGATTTTTTAATGATCGCCATTCTAACTGGTGTGAGATGGTATCTCAAAGTGGTTTTGATTTGCATTTCTCTGATGACCAGTGATGATGAGCATTTTTTCATATGTTTGTTGGCCTCCTGTATGTCTTCTTTTGTAAAGTATCTGTTCATATCCTTCGCCCATTTTTGAATGGGCTTGTTTGTTTTTTTCTTGTAGATCTGCTTTAGTTCTTTGTAAATTCTGGATATCAGCCCCTTGTCAGATGGGTAGACTGCAAAAATTTTTTCCCATTCTGTGTGGTGGTATTTTTGTCTTTAAAAGAAAATAAAATTTAACTAATGGGACCAGTGTAAGAATAAAACAAAGGGGCCTTGAACTGTCTGGTTTCTAAAAAAGAAAAATTCTCAGTAAGTAGCATTTACTATTTTAAAACATGGAGATGGGCGTCTCTTCTGTATTTTCTCTGGCATAAATAAGCACAATTATTATTAAAATGCCAATAAACTTATATAACAGTATAGCTGTAATTTCTGTGCCTTCTATATTTTCTCAAAGGGATTTTAGTCATAACATTTTTAATAAGTCCATTTGCTTTTTTTTTTTTGTTAGCCAGTAAAAAATAACATGCTCACCCTTGTCCACTCTGATCCGTTCTCTGCACAGCAGTCAGCAGACTGATCTCTTAAAATATACCTCGAACCAAGTTACAGTAATTAAAGTATGCTAAAATTAATGTCCGTAGTGGTCTTAAAGGAAAATAAGGAGAAAATGAGCATGTTCTCACTCATAAGTGGGAATTGAACATCGAGAACACATGGACACAAAGAGGGGCCCAACACACACCAGGGCCTGTTTGGGGTGTGTGGGGTCAGGGGAGGGAACTTAGAGTATGGGCCAATAGGTGCAGCAAACCACCAGGGCACACATATACCTATGTAACAAACCTACATGTCCTGTACATGCATCCTGTTCTTTTATTTAAAAGAAAAAATTTAAAAAAAGAAAATGAATAAAATACAAATTCAATCCGTTGTGGAAATGATAATGGGGAATTATAAAACAAATTATAGAAAAACAGGTGCAGCTGTGTTTTGTTTTTCATATCAGATGGGACTGTTGCTTCTTTAAGTGGTTGCTTTCCTAATTTCCAGCTCTTTCTTCAAACCCAGATTCTCCAGGTAAAGGATCACTGGACAATCTCAAATATCTGAACTCAATGGATGGCCCTCTCCTAGAGGCAAAATAGCCCAGTAATTATTGTTAATTACAGAGCTTTAACCTGAACATAACTAAATGCCACTGTATAATTGCATTTTAAAAAGAATTAATGAGGTAGAGGCAGTGGGGAGAAAGAAGGAGGGAGGAGAGGAAAGCCTCCAGTCTAATTGCTCCCTTGCCTCCACAATTCTCTAGTGCCCACTAGGGAAGAGGGTCCCAAAGACACTGAAGACATTTATTCACTCTTGAGGGCATGATTGCTGCTGTTTCACTCAGGGGCCAGGGGCACTGGAATTTTCTGGCCTGAGTGGCTGAGTCTATAAAAGACGAAATGCGGCTTTTCTAGCTCCAGAGCCACAGATGATCTATAGCATCTAAAGGCAAAGGAAACAGGGCTGCATGGACCTGGGGCCTGGTTTTCAGCCCATCAGCCACATTTCCCTTCAGTCTGTGAGTGCCTATTTTTCTGGAATGCTCCCTTCTTGTCTTCTGATGAGTTATATGTAGTAGAGGATGGTGGAAAGAATGCGGGAACTGGCTCTACTTGAGCTTCGGCTAAATCTGACTTAGTTGACTCCATGGTATTTTCTCGAGCTATTTCCTGATTAATGAAGCTTACCCTTAGAAACTTTCAGGAAATGAATAAGATATAAATTCAGTCAACTGTGGAAGTGATAATGGGTAATTATAAAGCTAATTGTAGGAAAAAAATGATTATTGCATATTTGCAACCAGGTCGCAGATATAATTGCTGTTGGACACTAGACTCTGTTAAAATAAATGGCTGTTTTTAATATCAGTAATTATCTATTGCTTTTTCCTACCTAAATATAATCTTTACTATTTTTTAAATTTTTATTTAATTCATTTTTGGGACAGCATCATGCTCTGTCACCCAGGCCGGTGTGCAGTGGCATGATTTTGGCTCACTGCAACCTATGCCTTTTTGGCTTAAGGGATCTCCACACTTCAGCCTCCCAAGTAGCTGGGACTACAGGTATACACCAACACCCACCACACTCAGCTAGTTTCAGCTATTTTTTTTTTTTTTTTTTTTCGGTTTTTGGAGAGACAAGGTGTCACTGTATTGCCTAGGCTGACTTCAAATTCCTGGGCTCAAGTGATCCTTTCACCTTGGCCTCCCAAGGTGCTGGGATTACAGGTGTGAGCCATCATGCCCAGCATTCCATTCTGTTTTAAGCCCACTAGTCAGTTCTGTTTTCAGTTGGTCCAGCTAATGATGGAGAAGGCTGCCTCCTGGATCAGTCACGTGAATGAGTAATCTCAGAACTGCTCCAAGTCACTGTAGAGAAATGCTGTGGAATAAGGCACACATTAAATAATTTATTGAATGAACACTTTTTTTTTTTTTTTCTGAGTCGGAGTTTCGTATTGTTGCCCAGGCTGGAGTGCAATGGCGAGATCTCGGCTCACCGCAATCTTCAGCTCCCGGGTTCAAGCAATTCTCCTGCTTCAGACACCCGAGTAGCTGGAATTACAGGCGCCTGCCACCACACCCGGCTAATTTTGTATTTTTGGTAGAGACAGGGTTTCTCCATGTTGGTCAGGCTGGTCTCACTCCCGACCTCAGGCAATCTGCCCACCCTCAGCCTCCCAGAGTGTTGAGATTACAGACCGGAGTGCCCAGCCGAATGAATAAATTTTTTGACGAAGATGGGTAGAAGCTGAAATTATATAGGTACTTTACAGACATCAATGCATTAATGTTCACAAGAACCATAATATATTATTTTACTATTTATATGTATACAGAGAAGATTTAGAGTTTTTTTCAAAGTCATCTGAAGTCAGAGTGGGCAGCATGTGTAGCATTTAAACTCAGATACTTCCAGTTGTAAAGTTTATTCTCCACCTTCTTTTCCGTATGAATTCTAGTGTTGTCTCTCCATTTTACTTATGAGGAAACAGATGAAAAATAGATTAATAACTTACCCAAATGTCACTCATTAATTAGTGACAGAACTGAACTACTCCTGTTTAGAAGTTCTTTACTCCATATAGTTTTTATCAGCTTGCAGTAGGTTCTATGAAGACCGTTTTTGCAGGAAAATCCCACCTCCGTGAGGCCATACTTTGATGTTCCAGGACAAATTTAACGTGAAGATGAAGAATCACACTCCAGTAACTGAGTTCCTCCCGAGGAATCCCTCACACAAAGGGGCTGGCAAATGTGCTTTTTGTCTTATTTCTGTCCCTCTACCTCTTCACCTTGCTGGGAACCCACTCATTCTTCTGGCTCTCCTCACTTCCTCCAACCTTCACACTCCCGTGTACTTCTTCCTGGAAAACCTGTCTGTGTTTAACATATTTTTCCCTTCACCGAGTTCCCCTAAAATGATGCTCTACCTAATGGGGCAAAGCTGCACCATCCCTAACCAGGGTCGTGCCTCCCAGCTCTTCTTTCACCATTTCCTGGATTGCACCGATCGTTTCCCGTACTCTGGGATGGCCTATGACCTCTTTGCAGCCATCTGACACCCTTTGTGATACACAGTCATCATGAACTGGCTTATTTAAATGAGTATAACATTTTCAAGATTAATCTATGTTGTAGCATTTTTTATGCTAAATAATATTCCACTGTATGGATACACCACAATTTGTTTATCCATTCATCAGTTGATTAACATTCGAGTTATTTCACTATTAACACTTGCCTACATGTTTTGTTTGAACACCTGTTTTTACTTATTTTGGATATATACCTAGCGGTGGAATTGCTAGGTCATAGGGTAATTTTATCTTTGCTCTTTTGAGGAATCACTGAACTATTTTCCACAGAAGCCGCACCATTTTATATTCTAGCAAAGTAGAAGTGTTCCATTTTTATTACATCCTGGCCAACACTTTTTAAAAATTTTATCTAGCCATTCTAGTGGCTATAATATAGTATATCATTGTGGTTTTGATCTGAATTTTCCCAGTGATGAATGAAATTGAGCATCGTTTCACTTGTTTGTTGGCCATTTGTATGTCCTTGTCAGAAAATAAAATGTCTATTCAAGTTATTTGTCAATTTTCTGATTGGTTTGTTTGCCTTTGTGTTGTTGAATTGTAATAATTCTTTATATATTCTTAGATGCCAGATTCTTATCAAATATATAATTTGCAAATCTCTTCTCTCATGCTGTGACTGGTCTTTTTACCTTTTTGATAGTACCCTTTATGCATAAAAGCTTTCAGTTTCAGTGATGTCCAGTTTTTCTATGTTTTCTTTTGTTATTTGTGCTTTTAGTGTCATATCTAAGAAATAATTGCCAAATCTAAGGTCATGATACCATATTTTCTTTTAAGAATTTTACAGTTTAGTTCTTACATTTAGGTTTATGATTCATTTTGAGTTAGTTTTTATAAATGGTGTGAGTTAAGGGTTCCAATTCGTTCTCTTACCAGTGAATATCTAATTGTACCAGGACCATTTGCTGAAAGACTGTTCTTTCCCATTGAATGGTCTCAGCTCCATTGTTGAAAATCAGTTTACCATAGATATATGGTTTGATTTTGTTCTACAGTCTTAGTTCTTTTCCATTAATATATATGTTTAATATGCCAGTGTCACAGTCTTGATTACCATGGTTTTTAGTTAGTTTTAAAATTGGAAAGTGTAATTACTGCTACTTTCTACTTTTTTCTGCTTCTGTTTTGATGAGTTTTGCAATTCCATATGAACTTCAGAATCAGCTTATCAACTACAAAAAAGACAGCTGGGTTCTGATAGGGATTGTATTTAACCCATAGATTATTTGGGGAGAATTGTTATTTCAACAATGTTTAGTCTTCTAAATAGTTTTTAGGGTGCAAGTACTTTACATCCTTTTTAAATGTATTCCTAGGTATTTATTCCTTTGGTGCTACTATAAATGGAATTGTGTTCTTAATTTCCTTTTAAGATTTTTAATAGCCCATATATAGAAATTCAATCAATTGATTTTTGTGTATAGATCTTGTATCCTGTTTTGCTGAAATCCTTTATTAGTTCTAATTTTTTTTTCGTGGGTGGATGCCTTAGGATTTTCTGTATGCAGAATTATGTCATCTGCGAATATAGATAATTTTATGTCTTCTGTTTCTTTTCTCTAGGGATATCCTTATGTTTTTAAAAATTTTTTTGTGAACTTTAATCTATTCAGATTTTATTGTTTTCCTTGGGCTGTTCTTGTGGTTTCATTTCTAATGAAAACGTCCATTTTATGTACCTCAGTGACTTTCATACTTCAGTTACGTTAAATTGCCTTGGGTCTGTGAAGCGTTAGAGAACACAAATTAAAAGTATAGTCTTATCTGCGTCATTCTCCAGTGTTCATCACTCTTCAGCAGTAGTACAGCAAGTTTCTTCTTATTTTCTTCCTTTTTTATAATCGTAAGCAAAAACAGTTGCCGCATATAAAAACATGTAAGTATTCTGAAGCCGATAGTATTCAAAACTTCATAGTATTTATGCATGAAATAGAAAGTTTCTACCTTTCAGAATCACCTGGATCAGATAGTGCAGATATTTTAGCTTCTATTAATTTTAGTACTTCACAGATCATGCTATTTTCTCCTAGTCTTACCAAGACTCCAATATCACCAGTTTGCATCTGCATAAAGCCTTCATTTTATTTACTTTTACCACCGCTCTTATCCCGGTTAGTCTCAATCATCACCATGAATGCAAGACCTCCCCTAGCTCCTTCCACGTTCTGCACCTTCCACAGTCACATACTCAAACTGCTCTGTGCTGTTTCCACGATTCTCCCATGCTCTCTCTACCCGTTTCCCAGCTCTTCCTATTGTCTTCTGCAAAAACTCTTGGACAAGGGCCACGCTGTATGCACAACAAATTGTGTTTTATTTTATTTTCCTGGACACAAATAAAGAGGGTATTTTTGACTTTTTAATAGTTTCTTTGGAATCATGCTACAGGGTTCTGGCCAAAGGGATATAAACTGAAATGATACAAATCACTCTGGAGGACGTCTCACAAAATCAGCCAAGTGACCTTCTTGTCCTCTCTCCCCCTGACATGGGGACTCTGGAAGCCACTGAGGGAGTCTCTCATTCAATCTAAAACTTTTTATTACTGAAAAATAAATCTTTCTTGTGTTTATCCTCTGAAGCTTTGGGTTCACTTGTTATCATGGTATAGTCTATTCTGTACCTACTAGTATCACTCTCCCTGTATTCTGCTGTAAATAAAGACTCACACAACCTTCCTTTTTAGAAAGTTGCTTATACTTACTGTCTTACAGAATTTGTATTTGTTTCATTTTAAATTTCTATATGTAGCAAAAAACTAGGTATGCCATTACATATGCTTGTCAAGTTAATTGTTGATAATGCCTCTAAGTTTTTAAATAATCCAGAAATGCAGATGTTTATGTAAAGTTTACCACTTTAAAAATATTGAAATTAATTTAAAAAGTCAATCTGTTTTTCAAAACCCACCCATAGAGGGCCAGGTTTGAGCTTCTTTGATTCATTACTTCTAGTCTTCAAAACCTTCTCTCCTGATGAAGCCCAAGCAGCTCTTATCCTAGTCCCTTTATGTCGTCTATTCTTATAATCATGCATGGATATTCGCTGAAATATTTGGTAGAAAGGGTACATGCTTCCTGCAACCCAAGCCTACTACAACCTCAGGTGAGCTGAAAGTCTTCGGCGATGAGTGTGAATCTCCCGAGCCTCAAATCCCTCATGCATGTGCTTTACCTTCATTTGATTTCAGGTTCACCACCCAGGACCATCCCTTAGACCCTGCCTTCACCCTTACCTGTCCACTTCTGAAAATTCAAATATGTGTATCTCACTCTGAATATAACATTCATTTCTAAGTCTGTCATTTCATTTTCTCACTAGACTTCCTCTTCTACCGTATTAAAATCACATTCATTTTTTCACTGTTTTCTCCTGGATTTGCCTTCTTCTCTATTCAGCTTTGAATATGTAACAGTTTCTTTTCTTTTCTTTTCTTTTCTTTTCTTTTTTTTTTTTTTTTTTTTTTTTTTGAGACGGAGTTTCGCTCTTGTTACCCAGGCTGGAGTGCAATGGCGCGATCTCGGCTCACCGCAACCTCCGCCTCCTGAGTTCAAGCAATTCTCCTGCCTCAGCCTCCCAAGTAGCTGGGAATACACACGTGCGCCACCATGCCCAGCTAATTTTTGTATTTTTAGTAGAGACAGGGTTTCACCATGTTGACCAGAACGGTCTCGATCTCTTGACCTCGTGATCCACCTGCCTCGGCCTCCCAAAGTGCGGGGATTACAGGCGTGAGCCACCGTGCCCGGCCTATGTAACACCCTTTCTATTTATTAAGCATAGGTTTATGAGTGCCTAGGCCCATCCCTTCCATGTCCTCAGCCTTATATTTTTCTAGAGCATGCACCATGCTGGCTATTCACAAAACTTACCACAAAGGAAACTCTGACCTAAGACAATATGTTCAAAGCCCTCAAAGATCAGCCTCCTGTCTTTTTATCTGTTCTTGTGTGTGATCACTCCTTTCACACAAGGTCAAACTCCAGTCATTTCACAACACTAAAATACTAAAATAACTATTTTATGATTTGTGTTTCTATATCTTTCCATAAGTATCCTTCACTTCCTCTTCTAGCCTCTCATTAAGAGATAATGTTGGGGCACTCGTATGAGTTTTGGAGATGAGAGTCTGGCTGTTCGGACCTCATCACTCTCAGAGTCTCAGTTGTATTATCTGTGATAATGCACAGACTTCTTGTTGTTGTAAGAATTAAATGAGATAATTTACACAAAGTGTCTTACTATAAGTTCTGTGATAGGATCTCAGAAAAAGACAACTTTGTATTATTCCGTTCTTACCAGCATATTTTAGTTATCCTCTATTCTGGGAAAGTCTCTCTAATTCAGCCTAACTGCACTGGTTTCTTCTTGTTTCCTGTTACCGTGTTTAGAACATAATTATTGTTAAGCTTAAAACAGTGATTTGGAATTTGCTCATGTAACCCTCCCCAGCCGACATTCACATACACTGTGAACTCCTGTGGACAGAAATCTACATTATTAGCTCTGCATTTCAGGCATCTAGGTTGCCAAATACATTTTGAAATTAAGTGGACTTCATTGTGTCTGTACATAACCATCCACTTTGGTTTTGTCATTTCATGTTACATCTGTTAGGTTCAACAATCAGTGTCAATGTTATACTTAATGGATTGAATTGCTTAGTGAGCAAATTTACACAACACATACATTCACACAATTCATTCTTTTAACAGACCAAGGTCGTAGATCTTAGATCTTACTTGCAATTGTGGGATCTAACAAAACCCTGTTTAGCCACATTCTCCCAATTCTAGCGTTGTATTTCCAGGGCTAGAAGTCATAGGTTCCCAAAAACACGTTTGGTTCTGTCATCATTAACATCTGAGGCTATGTTGAGGAGCTCTTCCCTGTCCCTTGACCCTGGCTCAGATATCCTGAGTGGTGGTGGGGCTACCTGCTAAAAGAACTAGCTACGTGCCAGACTATCTAATTTGATTTGGGAGCAGAGAAGAAGGGAACCATCTGATATTTTGCAAGAAGAGAAAGAACATGTGGACCAAGAATCGTGGCATGGGAAATGAGCTATGGATCTCTAGCATAGAGGACAAAGAGATGAGTGGTTAGCATACAATAAGGGCAAAGACAAAGGACTTGAAGGAGGTGTAAGCAACCCATTCTAGGTGTCTAACTTTCTGATTCATTCTTTCCAATCTTACCTAAATATAAGGAAAACTTATGAAATGAAAGGTGGGCAGAAAGAGTGGAAAGCTGAGTGATAAATCAATTTTATTAAGCCATGGAAAAGGAACATTTCCACAGTGAGACAGGATCGCTTAACGTTGTGGTTCTGAGTAAGAGGAAAGGAGAAATGGATGAATGTACTAATAAAAATCTTACAGAAATGATATCAAGTATTTCAAGGCATAAAAACATTATGGAACAAGTTCATTCTATCTATTGTAACTTCCTATATGACACTTTCCTCAGATCCTGCTTCCCCGTTTAGTGAACTGATTTAAGTTTTATCCAAAGTAGATTATGTGTTGAAGTGGGAAAAGTTCCCTTAGCGCCCTTGACAAGTGTGCGATGGGGGTGTGGCTCCCTTCTTCAGTGCCTTGCTGCTCACACCTCCAGGAGAGCATGTCAGGGGCAGGTTGTAGGACTCCTACATCATGGCAGCCTCTAAGGCTGAATGTTTACAGCTGAAGCCCCAGTGGGTGTTTTAGCTGTCGGCTGGCAGCTTGTGTTAGCTCGATTAGACCCTCTACCTTATCACAAGGACAGAGGGATTTCTGTGTCCCGGGGTTCTTGCCTTGGTGTACCGGAAGAATCAGATCACATGTGGGCTTGGAGAATGAGTGCAAAGTTTTACTGAATGGTAGAAGTAGCTCTCAACAGATGGATGGGGAGCCAGAAGGGGAGCGGGGAGGTGGTTTTCCCACGGTGTCATGCCGCTCAGAGGCCTGACTCTCCTCTGACCGCCCCAGCCAAATTCCGCGTCGTTCCCCTGGTCCATATGGCCTGCTGGCAGAGCCCGGTGCCCGACAGTGTGCTCTTCAGCCGATCTGGTCCTCTCGGTGTCCAGCCGCTTGTGTGTTCTTCCGCTGATGGGTTTCCCTCCATGTCTAGCTGCTGGTGTCTGTGCCTGCTAGGGTCTCGGGGTTTTTATAGGCACAGGATGGGGGCGTAGTGGACCAGGGTGGTCTTGGGAAATGCAACATTTGGGCCTGAAGGCAGGAGGGCCTGTTCTCAACCTAGTTCCATGGGCATAGGTCCAGGGGTGGAGCCCACACCAGGGATCCGCACTCCTCTTCCTAGCATTTCCTTGCCCCACTCCTGTATCAGTACTATGCAAAAAATTGAATTTCGAAAGGTAAGGTTATCTAGTCCACGTTTCCTCCCAGTGAAGAACACACTCTGCTTGGTCCCCGATGTCTATTTAGCTGCCTTCTGTAAAGCAGAAATCTAAGACTACCAGCCTAGTTTGTGCCACAGTTACCATATTCACACACGCTACTTCATGTTTTGGAATAAAACTGAGCCCTAACAAATTTGTTTAATTATACAAAAATAAAGTTGTGACTTTTTTTGGAGGGGGGGTGGTTTGCTCTGTCCCGAGGGCTGGAGTGCAGACACAATCCTAGCTCACTGCAGCCTCAACCCCCTGGGCTCAATCGATCCTCCCACCTCAGCCTTCCAGTAGCTGAAACTGCAGGCATGTGACCGCATGCCCAGCTAAGTTTTATAGTTTATATAGAGATAACGTTTCACCGTGTTGCCCAGGCTGGTCTTAAACTCCTAGGCTCAAGTGATCCTCCTGCCTTGGCCTACCAAAGTGCTTGGATTACAGGTGTGAGTCACTGCACGTGGTCTAGTTTCATTTTTAAAAGTTTATTTGTTGACATATCTGTTTGCTGAAGGTTTTAGAATGCTCTTGTCAGAATGAAGTTTTAAGAAAAGACCATAATTATTTTTAGTGATTTTATTTTTGTAAGTTTTCACATTTTAGAGTATTAATTCTTGTTTCAAGAGGATTTCTGGTTGTAAGTAGAATACCTTTTTGTGACTCTATGTGTGTGTGTGAGAGAGAGAGAAAGAGAAAGAAAGAGAGAAAGAGAGAAAGAGAGAGAGAGAGAGAGAGAGAGAGAGAGAGAGAGAGACTGTTCTCATGCTGGAGATGTAGGAAAGTAATGGTAATCGTGTTCTATTAATAATGGCCTTAGATGAGGAGGTGGGAAAGACTAGAAATCTCTTTCCCACTTTTAGCATATTAAAAAGCATTTATTTGGGAATCATCAAAATACCGGGGTTCTAACAGTGGTTCCACTAATAATAGACTTTGAGGTCCTGAATAAATTATTTTGTCTTTACGGCTTTAGTTCTAACATTTGTAACATGAAGAGGTTGAACTAGATCATTTTAGAGGATTCTTCCGCATATAAAAATCGTGTGCCGTTATAGGAATTCTCACTTAAAGGGAGATGCTCATGGATTTTGGGGGGGGAAAGCATCCAGAGATCTTCTAATTTTATTTCGGTAGGGCAATAATTTCCATTTCCAGTAATATTCTTAATTTTGAAATCCCGCCCTTGAAACGGTCCGAATTAAAGTGAAATAGCTAACATAGGCCAGCAGATGGCACTATTGGGACACGGACAAATAGACCACTGCACTAACAAGTGGCTCGCAATAAAGACCCTGGCGCTGAATCAATAGGATAAAGAATGTTTGAAATGATTATTAGAACTGTGTGAGAAGAGTCTGTGATGCTTATGATTTCTGATGGCACCACTGTGTGCTAAACTCTTTCTAAAGAGCCAGTCAGATCAATTGCTACCATTTTTACAAGTTGGTGTCAGTAGATGCGTGGCTTTTCCTGTGTAAGCAGCCATTAGGTTCACAAGGTATTACAGGTAAGAATAGAGAAAGTCTAGATGGAAATACAGCTGGCGGAAGTCACAGGACCCTGCCTGTGTTTACAGACTGCACAAGAACCACCTGGTGCTAAGCATGTGACCAACACATCCGCTTCAGCACGTACCCTCATTATTTCTCTTCTGAGCTAGCAGAGAAGGGAATTTGACTTTTCTTTTTTCCATTCATAGAAAGGGGCTTGAATTCCTTTAGCAGGAAGTCCCCCAAATTAATTTTAGCCCAGGAAATTGTGCATTAATAACGTAATACAAGTTTTACTTTCAACAAAAGGAAACAGAATAAAGGGAATTTCCCAGCTATGGAATATTAGGATTATTCTGTGACATGAAGTTTGATAAAACTTACACTAAATCTGACAGAAAGATTTGTGATAGGGAAGGAAAGAGAGAAATGCTTGTCTTTTTGTCTTATTTAGTCCCATAGGAATCAACTGACTTGCTTCTACCTTTTTCACACCATTCTCTTTTCCTTTCCTTTTTTTTTTTTTTTTTTTTTTTTTTTTTTTTTTGAGATAGAGTCTTGCTCTGTCACCCAGGCTGGGGCGCAATGGCATGATCTCAGCTCACTGCAACCTCCACCTCCTGGATTCAAGAGATTCTCCTGCCTTAGCCTCCAAGTAGCTGGGACTACAGACGTGCACTACTACGCCCTGCTAATTTTTTTTTTTTTTTTTTGTATTTTTTTGTAGAGATGGGGTTTCACCATGTTGGCCAGGCTGATCTTGAGCTCCTGACTTCATGATCCACCTGCCTCAGCCTCCCAAAGTGCTGGGACTACAGGCATGAGCCACCGTGCCCAGCCTTCTTTTTTTTTCTTCTATTTTCCCGTAACTCATACATATTTTCATTTCATTTTACTTTTCCTAAAAGATCCCTAGCATATATCTTTACTAATCTCCAGATCTTAGTCTTAAAATGTTTTGCCTTTTTAAATTAACAATTACTAGTAAACAGGATCTAAGAAAAATGAAAGAGAAAAGATTTTCCCTTCCCATAAAACTACAGCAAGAAATAGCATTTAGAATTGTGAGACCCTTTTTGATAAAGTGATATAGGAAAACATTCACAAAACTATGGGCCTTGAGAAAATGTATGGTTTTGTACTTCTTTTTTAATATAATTTTAAAAAATTATCCCCATACAACTTCCTTAATCATGCAAACTTTTAGGACACTCACCTTAATTGGAAAATTTGTTCTATGTCCTCTAAAATGTAATCCTTCATCTCTAAAATATGTTTTGCTATCTGGTTGCTTTAGTTAATAATATGTTACCTTAGTTTCAGATTTTACACACAAATTTATATTTTTCTGAAAGTATAAATACTCCAAAGAATTCTTTGAGACAGAATTATTTTCCTTTTCTTGAAACTGCCTTTGCAAAGATTATAACAGTGAGAAAATTATGGCAGTGAAATCATCTGAGCTAATCAACCTGACGCAGGGCAGGAGAGCTCCGAAACTGGGGCTTAGGCCAGGAGGGTTCTTGGCTTTGTCCAGGAAAGAATTCAAGGGTTTGAACCATGGTGTTAGATAGCAACTGTTATGGAAGCAGCTGTGTGCAGCAGCAGCAGAGGGCACTGCTCCGTGAGAAGCAGAGCTACCCCATAGGCAGTGTACCCAGAATAGCTGCTCAGAGGCAGTTCTGTAGTCATATTTATACCCACTTTTAATTATATGCAAATTAAGGGGCAGATTATGCATATATTTCTAGAAAAAGAGCGGTAACTTCTGAGTCATCATGTTGTTTCCACAAAAAAAATAAAGCAGCAACTTCCAGGTATTGCCATGTCAATGGTAACCTGATACGGCACACTAGGGGGTGTTTCTTATGGAAAGATGCTTCAGATCTGTCCCTGTTTTAATTAGTCCTCAGTTTGGTCTGGTATCCTAGCTCTGCCTCCAGAGTTGAGTCCTGCCTCCTACCTAACACTCTCATCTTGCCTTTAGCCTTCAGAGTGCCCTGATTATTCCTGAGATTGGGCCAAGCTAACTTTGGAAGTTATTTAACCTGTGATTTATATGATAATAGCCCTTTTTCAAAACTCAACCACCTTTGTAAAGCTAATGAGAGACCACCAGGCTTGGAGAATGAGAGGAGACTGAATTCTGCTAAGCTGTACATATAAGCAAATACATGCCATTATTCCAGAGGTCACAAGATACGCAACTTTCCCAATTACTCCTACAGATAACATCACCGTTGTAGAAGCTAAGATTGGCCTGTTGAGATGTTTTCTCATGGTTTTTGCATATCTGGTGACCAATGGCCCCACCTAGACCCGCTGACCCTTGCTGACCAGTCCTGTGGCCCCAACAACAAGCAGATTCCTTGGGCTGCCAAATTATACTTGAAAAACTCTAGTCTCTGAATTTTGGGCAGACCGATTGAGTAATAATAAACTCCAGTCCCATATTATGAAGTTAATATGAATCTACCAGCCTGATGTAGGGTTTGGAAGTCTTTGTCCCTTTTACATTAACACATGCTATAATAATGTTTCCTGAGCCCCACACTGCCTTCTCCTTTTGCTCTTGGAAGAATATGAGTAACTGTGCAGGCAAAGATTCACTGACTTCCTCCCATGTCTTATTAAATGTGTACCCCTGCGGGAAAGGATATCTGTATTTCAGGGTGGCCTTCCAAATACCTCTATTTTATTTGCTTGGTTTTCAAATTTTAGCCTCCTTTCTTCTCTGCATTTTTGAACTCTTACTCCCAAACTTATGACCACTGGAATTTTTTTCACAAGTAATTAAAAAAAGCTTTTCCTTTCACAGTGATGCAAAAATAATCTGGGAAAAGACATGAATATAACCATATTTCTTTGCCATTATAAGGCAGGGAAATAGCTAATATTATACGCATATGAATGATCTATGCATATGAAATAGGTGTCTTAGTTGAGATGATAGTTCAAAGTGATTGTTCATTATTGTAAACTCTTAGGTAAAAATACTTCTGTTAATGGGTTAAGTATATGTTGACATATTCATAAAATGAATTTTTATAGTCATTCAAGTTCAGACAGCTATCTGCTACTGATATGAAAAACAACTTTAGGGAATTGGAAAATTAGAGTATAGTATTATAGCTGTAATATTATTTACTTGCATAAATATATGTGTGTAGCATATTCATGTGTCTGATGGAAAGAAGATCACTGAATTGTGAGTGGTTATTTCTGGATAGACAGATTTCAGTAGATAAAAAACATTATTTGTATTTTTCTTTATTGTATCTTTACAAATTCAACATTAGCACGTTTCAGTATAAAACATTAAGTTATTTTATCAGAAAATGGTCACAATCCAGACCCTAAGAGAGGGTTCTTAGATCTTGGGCAAGAAAGAATTCAGGGCAAATCCACAGAGTAAAGCAAATGCAAGTTTATTAGGAAAGTAAGGCATTCCCCAAAGCAAAAGGAAGAATGCACCCACTTTAGGTACAGTGCTTGTTTATATATAAGAAAAAGTAAAATATTATGGGGGAGGTCTATTGTTATGGAATCTTTAGGGTGTCGTTTTTCTGACCAGAAACATCTGTGGCCAGCGGCACCTTCGCCTGAAATTTGCTGGGGCCCACTGGGCTTATTCCGCCTACTCAGCCTGGCAGGCTGTGCTTGGCTCACACCACTGGCCTTGATCCCATGCCTGCCAAGGGCGAGTAAGGTGTGGAGCAGTGAGGCGGGTATGTGAGTGAGCCTGGAGTCTGGCCACTGCACACAGTCAGACATGCTGGCTATACAGTGGGGTGGGCAGCTCCAAGTGCCGGCATGGGTGCCAGCTCTCTGCGAGGTATGGCCAGACCAGGAGCACTGTAAGCAGCTTCTGCAGCTGGCACTGGGAAACAGGATGGTGCCTGGAAGCTTGGAGATTCCAGAAATGGCAGGGACCTAAAGAGGGAGTCTCGGCCCTGCTTCTGGGAGCTCCCAGGTCTGGGCTCCCCAAGGGCCAACAGCCCTTTTTTCCTTCTCTTCGCCTGCAATGTGAGCAAGCAAGAGGTATGTCTCAGTCCTGTTTGTGTTACAGCTCTTTTAGCTTTGGCATTCGGTGGGTCCCGAGTTCTTGTCCTGTGACTAGGAAAAGTGAGTTATGCAGACAAGTGGAGGGTGAGGAAGAGGAAGAAGAGCTTTATTGAGCTATAGAACAGCATAGACGGCACCCACGGAGGGTAGCTTTTTTCTGTACCCAGAGTGTCCTGACAAGTGTTCAGCTACTAGCACAGGGTAGTTCCTTTTTGCTACACAGGTCATCTCAACAGGTATTCAGCTCCTGGCAGAGAGGGTAGTTCCTGTCTGCTGCACAGGTCATCTCAACAAGTGTTGAGGGTAGATCCTCCCTGCTGCTGGTCCTCACATTGTCTGCAGCTCTAAGCAGAGAGGAAGCCCTAGAGTGGGTGGCTCCTCTCTGCAGGCAGGTCATCCCATTGTATCTGCAGCTCTCAGCAAAGAGCGTAGCTCCTCTCTGATGCTGGTCACCCCATCATTTCTCCATCCT
The DNA here is from genome assembly GCF_048565385.1 of Saimiri boliviensis. Lineage (NCBI taxonomy): Eukaryota > Metazoa > Chordata > Mammalia > Primates > Cebidae > Saimiri > Saimiri boliviensis. Next base: position 59,529,025 of record NC_133454.1, read on the forward strand.
CTGCTCTACTCTGCTCTGTTTGAACCCAGGGCTTTTGGAGACCTCAGAAAAGAGGAAGTGTGTGCAAATTGTTCTATGGGTGGCCATGGGCAGGCCTGGAAAAGGCATCACAAGACCCCACTCCACCAGCAGTCTGTCCCCCAGCCTTTAGGCCCTCCCTAGCCTGAAGGTGGGGCCTCACCAGGAACCTGCCTCCTTCCACCCAGGAGTCTATCCACCTCCTGCCACTGTCCATTGTGTCCAGGCTGCTAGCACCAAGGAGCACCTGCAGGCCAGCACCAAGCTGCCCTCAGCCTCCACCACTCAGCTTCCCCTGCACCCAGGCTTTGTGCTCGCAGATGCTCCAAGTCTGGAGGGGGCTGAGGCAGCAGGGGGCTGCTTTATCATCGTTGCCCGGGGCACACACACACCTGGCCACAATCAGTCAGGCTGTGACAGCTCCAGGGTTCAGCCCCAACCCTGCTTGAGGTTAGAGTGAGTGCCAGGAGTGGGGAGAGGCTAGGCAGTGGGAGCAGACAACCCTGAGCCTTTGTGGGAGAGCCTTCTGGGGCCTCCCAGAGTGCAGACTGCAGAGATGCCCAGGTGCTGTGCCTGGGAGGTTGGGGCTCCCTTGGCCTCCTGTAGCATGCAGGCAGCCCTGGCCACCCCTTCGCACAGCTTCGGGCAGGGGATCAGGATCCTTGCTAGGTCCCTCTCTGCCTGCCCCTCAGCGTCCGATTGTGCAGAAGGGTGGCTTGGCCCAGCCCCACTGTTGTGGCCCCCAGGGTGGTGGGCTTTGGCGGTAGGGGGTGCTCCTGCTTGTCCTTGTCCCTGGCTCCCACTGGCTCCGTGGAGGATGGGACTGCCCCAGGCCCAGCTCCACCTCCTCCCTGTGCCCTCCCAGCAGCTTGCCGCAGGTGCCTGGGTGTGGGACCGGGGTCCAGAGCATTGGAGGCTCGGTGCCTGGGAGCTGGTTCTGACTGCTGCAGCAGGATGGGGGTGACACAGTCAGCTGCCTTGGGGATGCAGGACATAGGAGACCCACCACCGCCACTGCCGCTCCTGCAGCGGCCCCTGCCGCCACCACCCACGCCTCCCTGCTGCAGCCGGCAGGATGACAGCGGCTGCTCCGGACAGCCCGCTGCTGCTATCACTACAAGGGATTATGACAAAGGATTATTAACCTTTGTGTAACTACTGTCTGCTGCAAGAGTCTCTACTACTATTTATAAAGTGAAACTTATTCTTAAACTAAGAACGCTTTTGTTCTTAAGGTATTGGGACACCAGGACATTTCCTGGGTCGGTTATTTTCTGGGTCTGTTATTTCCCGGTCTGTTTGGTAAACATTGTTAACCTGTTCCCTTTAACTGTAACTGTCCTGTGACTTAGAATGCCTAACCTCTGGGGAATGCCCCAGCTGCTTCCTCATTTTACCCAGCCTCTATTCAAGGTGGAGACTCTCTGGTTCCAACACCTCCAACAGTTTTGAAAAGATAAAAATAATCCTCTTGAATGACTCTTCTGATAATTCTCATCTAATGTGATTGGAATCTACTGAGCTTACTAGATGGAGCTGGATGAAAGTGATGGAAGCTCTATGAGCCCTCAAAATACTCTCAAAAATAAAAATTAGAGAACAAAAAGAAAGATTTCCAAGGAGTGATATAAAATAGGAATTGGAGGATGGAGAAACAGCAGCACACCTCGCTCTCGAATTTCATAAAACCAGGATATAACACCTGGAGAAAATGCTGAAAATTATCAATTTTTAATTATCTTTATTAAAAACATGTTCGTATGCTGCTCTGGGTGATTTTTAGAACTACATCTTCGGGTTCAGTAATTTATTTTTGTTAGTCTGATGTTCGGCTATCATGTTAAATTTTTTACTGTAATGTATTAATCTGATAAGATTTCTATGGGTGTCTTGTTATAACTTTTGCTTATCTTGTTTCAGCATTTTCTATTCTTGTTTCGAGATACTGTTTTTTCTTTTATTACCTCTTTAACACATATTTTAAATTCTTTTAGGTGCTGTAGTCAATCTTCTTTCTTTCTCTTTTTTTCTTTCTTTTTTTCTCTCTTTCTTTCTTTTTCTCTCTCTCTCTTTCTTCTTTTCTTCTTTTTCTGAGACAGAACCCCACTCTGTTGACAGGCTGCACAGTGGCACAATCACAGCTCACTGAAGCTTCAGCCTCCCTGGGATCAGGTGATTCTCTCACCTCAGTCTCCCCAGTAGCTGGGACTACAGGCATCTCCACCACACAGCTAATTTTTGTATTTTTTGTAGAGATGGGCTTCTGCCATGTTGTACAATCTGGTCTCAAACCTCTGGCTCAGGCAATCCACCTGCCTTGGCCTCCCAGAGTGTTTCTACCTCTTAAGCTATAAATTGTTCTGATTTTAGAGTTTGTTGTGTGTGTTTTAGGAGTGTTGGTTTCCATAAAGCTTCTGATAATAACTCCGGTACAGTTCTCATTTGTGAGTCCTTCCTGGATTATTCTGTAGCACTAACCCCTGGCCCTGGTGAGGTGTGGCACTGGCCTAACAGCCTGCTTGGCTGGTGGATTTCTGGCTCCACCCTTGCTGGAGCAGCTTTGATCTTCAGCCTCAGATGGGTGGTGTTGGTGCCCTGATTCAGGATCTTCTGGTTTTTTTTTTTTTTTTCTTCATAGTTTGAGAGTGGAATAAACCACACTCAATGTGTTTATTTCCTATTGCCTCACTCAATAGCAATAATCCACATGGAAGACTTCTGTGATCAAATGTTGTGGGTGGAGGGTTCCTCGCACACCAAGCAACCAATCAATTCTGCTGCAGAAACTAGTTGAGTGTCCTCCAATTCAATTCTGGCACTATCAGCTTAGAGGTATCATCAGATCCCACAGGTTGAGGGCTCAGTCCCCGAGAAAGACTGCCTTCCTAATGCCGCTGCTACTTAGGCTCCAGTCATAAGTCAGGGCCTCTGGAAACTCTGGCTTAGGGTTGGGGTTCCTGCAACCCCCTTTTTGGGCTTGATTATTTTGCTAATGGCTCATAGAATTCAGAAAAACACTTTTTATATTTACCAGTTTATTCTAAAAGATTCTACAAAGGATACAGATGAAGAGATCCGTAGGGTGAGATACGAGGGAAGGGATGAGGAGCTTCCCTGACCTTCCCAGATGTACCACCCTCCAGGAAACTCCACGTGCTTAGCTATCCAGAAGCTCTCTGAACCCTGTCTTCTGGAGCTTTTTATAGAGTCTTCATTGGATAGGCAGGATCGAAGCATGGGCAACCATGTAGAACTATGATTGGAAAACAAGGGTGTGATCTAACACTAACAGACTGAGTGGTGAAACCTAGCAAGGTCTGCCTGTTCAGATTCATTCTGGCCTCTCTGTGCAGCATTTCATCCTCTTGGGTACAGGGCAGGATTCTCTCTGGAATCATAGTTTTATGGCCCCAAATCAGAAAGGCAGGGGAAAATTAGAGTCCTGCTTGGGCTGGTGAAAAAAGGGCAGGAAAAGGTCAGAGAGATTCTGTTTTCTGAGGTCAAAGTACCCCTACGTTATAACAGAAGACAATAACTAGAGCTATGGGAGTTATGAGCCAGGAACCGTGAATGAAAACTTACATGTTTTTAATATGTAAGATATCACAGGCTGGGTGCGGTAACTCATGCTTATAGTCTCAGAACTTTGGGAGGCCAGGGCGGGTGGATTACCTGAGGTCAGGAGTTCAAGACCAGCCTGGCCAACATTGTGAAACCCTGTCTCTACCAAAAATACAAAAATTAATCAGGCATGGTGGTAAATGCCTGTAATCCCAGCTACTTGGGAGGCTCAGGCAGGAGAATCACTTGAACCTGGGAGGCAGAGGTCGCAGTTACCTCTGCACCACTGCACTACTGCACTCCAGCCTGGATGGCAGAGCAAGACTCCATCTCAAAAAAAAAAAAAAAAAAAAAAAAAAGACAGTAGAGAATGCTTTTTTTCTTGTTTTCAATTGTAGTTAGTAATTATTCCATTTTCCCTGTAATTTCTCTGTGTTTAGAGAAAGAGATCAAAGTTTTAGTACACACTTACTCTTTCTTCTAGAATCAGAAGCCACCTTTTTTTCATGGTGACTTCCTAAGGACTTTGATACCTTTGTTTTTCTAACACTCTGCAATGACCAGTGGTAAACCCTGGAATTAAAAGGAGGTGGCAGGTGTGACTCATTTGAACATAACTACCCTGTAAATTGTGTGTCTTTTTCACATTCTCTGCCCAAAGATAACAAAGCCTAGGTGAGAAAGAGTGAAAAATGGTAGTAGTTGGGGCTAAAAGTAGATAGCAGACTGATTCTAAAGGTCCTGTAAATAATTAAAACAGATGCACAACAAGCAATGTCAGGAACAAGTGGACACCAAATATTAATGAGCTGGAGGTCAGCATGGGTCTTCAAGAACAGAGCATAGGAAAACATAACAACTGTGTTCTATTATGCAGCTGTGAGATAATGTGATGTGTGTCTTAAAGAGATAAGAGCACACTGGCCTGCATCTCAAGTCAACATTTGATATTTGACAAGATATCTCACTTTCCATCTTAGTATCACTTATCTCTGAGGGCTTTTAGTGCCCTCATGCCACTTAAGATTAGGTACATTTTCATTTCTCACCATTTATCTGGTTATTTCATTCCTATATCGGTTTTGCTGGAATAATTCAGAGTTCTTGGAGATTTGCTACTGTTGACCCAATAACTATCGTTAATAGGATCATATATTTTACCCTTCCTAGGTAGATGCAATCTAGTTTCCACTGAGAAACTCTACCGAGAGTCTTCTGATTCGGTCCTAGGAAGAGAAAGAGAGAATTGATGTCATGGGAAATCTAATCCTGAAGTTCTTTCACCACGTCACTCTGTGTTTCTAAGGCCACAGTGGAACCTAAGCTTTAGCCTTCCCTCCCTGCTGTAGAGTCATCTTCTCCAGGGACATAACAGGAAAGGCTTTATCTAATGTCTCTTTTCACTTATCTCCCTGGAAGATGTCTCCTCAGTACTGTGTGTCCTTGCTGCTACTGAGCTCTGTCTGGCTCTCTGATCATTTCAACACGTGGCATCTCTAGAGAGGCTGTGGAGGAGAGAATATGGGTGAGCTGCCAACAGTGGAGCTATGAGGTCTTCACAGCCTGATAAACGAGCTCACAGGACACTGTCAATTCCATATGGAGCTTACATAGTTTAAGACATTGATGCAGATGAGAAACACATCTGGATAGCATGTGTACTTCTAGTGAGAATTCATAAAATAGCCCAGGCACAGCTTCCAGACCCCACCACTGCATGGACCATGCTTGTCTGTAAAAGGTGAATCAAATATGTGAGGATTCTTCAGCACAAGGAAACTGGAATTCCATATTAATCATATGGATCCTTCCTGGGCATGTGACCTGCTCTGTTTTGCTGCAGCCCATCACATTAATTACATCATATGGTAAGGAATCTCAATATCCAGGTTCTTCTGCTCTCAGTATCCTCAGAACATTTCACAGAACTTAGCAACCTTTAAAATAGGGTGCATTTATGATCAGTTGAGTAAGTTCTTCATCTAAGTAGTATGATCCATTTGGATCTGTAGGCGAATTTGACAGTCCAGCTGATAAGGCCTCTCCTTTCAGGGAAACAGACCACACTTCCCCCTCATGTTTTTTTTTATTCTTCACAATATCACTCATAGGTTGTGAATATATACCAGATGTTTTAATGGGTGCGATACAGACAATTCTATAAATTATGCATTGCAATATTGGTTTTTTCATGAACAAGAGAAATTCACCCAAAATGTTGAACCCTTTGCAGAGTTAGATATGCCCGGTTTTTAATCTTGCTTCATTCCCTTCATGCCCACATCTTTCTGAAAATTCTTCTTCGAATCCTTTTCTGTAACTAGTAATCAAATTTCTAGAAAGCCTAACCCCTACCCATGAGCATGAATTTCACCCTGACCTTCATCACGCCACCTCCAGCAGCATTGACTGCCCCAGTTTGTTTCAATATTCCTCTTTGCTTACCTTCATGTCTATGAGCTACCTGCTTAGCCTTACAAATCTCCCATGGGAAAACGTTAAATTTTAGAATCAGTAAAGCCTATGTTTATGGGAAGAAACATATACTTTAAACTCTGATAATTTGCAAGATTGCCTCTCTCGCAGTGGAATTAGTGTCTCACGTTATTAGAAAGCACTATCAATTTCTTTTCCACATTCACCCTTTCAATTATGCCTCCTTATTGTACATAAAAATCAGCAATAGGCTTAACAGTGAGTCATGCACCTTTTCAGTTGCCTCCTACTCAATGCTTTAGACATGTTGATTCAATCCTCAGGCCAACTTTTCCAGTAACAGAAGTCAGCATGCATTTTAAAAAAACAACAAAATAACAACACTTTATTTAAACATTCCTTGAATTTTGCTCTTATTAATAGAAAAAAAAAGCTAGATAGAAGATAATCTAAGATAATTCTGACCATAGGAACATAAAGAGATGCAATCTCATTATGATAATTGAGGTGAATTTTTCCCTATATAGTTTAGCATTATTCCAAAAAAGGAATCCTGCCTCATCCAGAAAATCTTTTAACTTTTTCTTCATGTACAAAAATTGAAAAATGTTTAATTTGTACTAAGCTGTCTTCTAAAATGTGTTTAAAATTCAGCGTTCTGACATAAGGGAGATTATGATTTTTAGTGGATATTTTGCAGTGATCTAGGCTCTCTTCCCAGGCTTCTTCCATGGAAATCAGAAGAGAACCAAAAATTGTTTATTTTGCAAGCAAATCCAATGATAAATAGCAATTGATTATCTGCTACTTACATAATAAGCTATATTTACTTTAAAAGCCTGGGTACTAGCAAATTTTCCTACTGGGATATAGGATTTAGGAATAAAGTTAAAGACATAGTACTCTTTAATCCACAGTTTTCTGAAAACTACTAAGAACAGAATATTTAAAATTCATTTAGAAGTTAATCATCTTCTCATTTATTTTCATGAATAAAGTTCGTTCTTTAAATACTTTATTTGAAGCTTGTTTCACACTTTCATTTCTCAGGCTAGAGATCAAGGAGTACAATGAGAGGGTCACACAATTTGGTTGCTGAATCACAGAATTGCAGAGGGTTCTCTGCCTGAGTTTCTGTCCATGGCCACAAAGAGTTGCAGTCTGGTCAGAAACGCAGGTTGAGAAAGCTCCATGCACACTCTCTGCAGAGATAATTTTTGGTATGTCAATTTCATTACAAATATAAGATATGGAAATAATGGAAGAGAGAGAGAGAGGAGAGAGAAAAATAGAGAGGGAGAGGAAAAAAAGAGAGAGAGAGCAGCATAGAACACCTACCCTCTGTGCTTAGGATCTGCTTGCATAGGTCACAGTTTGACTTCAGGAATGTGATGGGAATGGCAGCCATAACTTCTTTGGCACAGGCTTAGGGTAGCTGTCAAATAAAGCATCAGAAGATTGACAGGTAGCTAGCAGCCTCTCCAGGGCCCTATGGTGGGCAGCATATACAGCTTGTGCATAATGGCGCACATACCTTGCAGTGGCTAACCAATGACAATAAAAGGGTGGCACTGTGTCAGTGAGTACAGTAAGATCTCAGGGCAGGGTAGGCAAGGAAAGGAGAAAACATGGACAGCAGACCCCTGAACATGGATGGCCTATCTCTGCATTTAAGGTAAAGCAGTCATTGAAGACAAACTCATGGCAATCACAACGATATTTTTCAAGGAAAAAAAAACCACATGTATGGTGTGTGAAACCCCAAGGAACAAACAATGTTTCTGAATATAGCATTTCTCAAAATGATACAAAATTTAAAAGATATAATCAGGATAATACCATAGAATCTCCAACGCTCAGCTGGAACAGTAACAAACTCAGACATCACAGTGTGATTTTTCGTTTTAAAGAAGAATCTACAGAGGATATCAATGAAAGGAATGTTTTGCTTAATATAAAAATTCTTCTAAACAAATAGCCTTTACATACAACAAGCAGAAAAGCCATAGAAAACTGTTGTTAATTTATAATTTGGATTGGCAGGCATTCTTTTTTTGTAGTATCTGTCTCTAAATCGAGCTTTCTAATTTCAGATAATCCTCATTAGCACCTTCCCAGAGGAAACTCTTTGAATAGAGTCATTATTTTTCCCATATGTTTTCACCTTACAAATCTTCATAAAACCAGAAAATCGTGCTCTTCCATGTTCTCCCTCCCTTAGCTTCTGTCTCTCTCTCGGCACATGCTGACCTCTGTGCTGATCTGATTTCGTTAAAACTATAGACTCTTTTATGAGATGAAGAAAAATGCATAAGGACAAGACATGCGTTTTTCCTACCTCTAAACTCACCTCATCATATAGGAGCATCAACAAATTAGAAAGGTTATAATTTAAAAGATGAAATGTAACAAGTGTTAGCAAGGATGTAGAGAAAAGCCTTGCACACTGCATTACTGGTGGGAATGTAAATTCGCACAGCCATTATGGGAAAAATAGAATGACCATATGATCCAGCAATTCTGCCTCTGGGTATGTATCCACTGGAACTGAAATCAGTATGTCGAAGTGGTGTCTGCATGCTCGTGCATTGCAGCATCACTCACAGTAGCAAAGATATGGGAACAAACTAGTATCCATCAGTGTATAAGTGGATAAAGAAATGTGATATACGTACACAGTGGAATACTATTCCGCCTCAAAAAGGGGGGAAATACTGTCCTTTGCAACAACATGAGTGAACCTGAGGGACGTTATGCTAAGTAAAATAAGCCAAGCACAAAAGGACAAATAGTCCTAGATCTCACCTATAAATGGAATCTAAAAAAGTCAAACTCATGAAGTAGGGCTTAGAATAGTGGTTACTGGGGCTGGAGTGACAGAGCTGGGGATGGGGAGGATGGACAGAGAAAGGAGAGGTGCTGGTTAAAGGATATGTTTCAGTTAGGTAAGAGGGATAAACTTTCACAATGGATTGACATGATGACTATAGTTAATTATAACATATTTCAAATTCACTATAAGAGTAGATTTTAAATGTTTTTACCACTGAGAAATGGATAATTATGTCAAGTGATAAATATGTTAATTAGCTTGCTTTAATCTTTCCACAGTGTCTACCTATAGTGTAGTATCACATTGTACCCCATAAATAGGTGAGATTATTATTTGTCAATTAAAAATAAATAAATTTGAAAGGATTATAGAAAAGGTAAGAACAGTGTCTCAGGGAGAACACATAATGACCAGGAAGTGTCTTTATTAGGATCTACAAAAAAAGAAAAGTCACTCACAAAACATCTCATTCAGATTTTGACAGATATCCTAGCTTCTACTTAGTTTTGCTTTAAAGGAAACAAATCCCTCCAAGTATTTGAGCATTTAAATAAATTTGCTGTTCCTCTGGATATTTTTTTCTTCTATAGTCATAGTTGCTACTATGGAAAGATTAATTAAGTAGTTCTTATTTTAAACTTTCGTGATAATAAATTCTTAATTTTGGGATGAAACATGGTAATGATGTCTTTGTAAAATCAGTTTTAACTGGAGACCATGACTGCTGTTGTCAGAGCTATTTAGTTGGCCTGTGTTGTAGTATAATAGTTATAATCATTTTATGTAATTCTTTCTTGTCTTTCCAAGGCGAATTTCAAGGTGCTTTGCATCTCCGAAAGCACATAAATTAATTCCTTGAGCATCATAGTTCATCAATAAATGTTTGTTAATTGACATTGACTTACGAATGTATTTACTAGTAATATTTCATTTTGACTACTCATTATGTGAAGGCATTGCAGTAGATGCTTAAGACTTACAATTTCATTAAGGATCTCATAACCTAGCCAAGAAGGAGAGGGAATTAAATAAAATAATTAAAAATTACTGCTTTAGCTCTATGAGCCAGCATTATGATGTACTTAATAGATATTACCTAATCCTGCCAATATCCACATGAGGGGATGTGGGAAGTGTTATTATTCAGAACCAAAAGGGGGGAAACGGAGGCTCAGGAAGTTTACGTAATAGGCCCAATGCCACACAGCGAGTAAGAAATGTTTCTGGGAATTCAACTCAGGTCTGCACTCCCCACACTCTCTAAAGTATGAAGGAAGCCCATCAGTAACACACAAGCTAGAGAGACATGAAGGAGGAAACTTCTGCAGAATTGGGGTTATGGAAGAGACACCATTTGGAGAGGAGTCTAGATTGAAGAGTTTAGCAGAGGTTTATCAAACACGGACTCAGTTACAAACACGGACATTTGAACAGAAAGGCCTGCAGAAACTGGCAATAAAGATTCTTACCCGATATGCTATAATGTTTGTACTTCATCCTCTGGGCTGTGAAGAGTCGCCAGTGAGCAATGTAGTGAGATGGTGTTCTAAAAATGTATTGTAATATGAATCAGTGTGGACAGGCAGCTGGACATGGGCCAGTGTAGTAGCTAGAATTCCTTTTAAGAGGGCATCAGGGTGTGACCAAGGTGTGAAACAAAGTGGGAGCACTAACAGGGAGAGTATGATAATATAAAAAGATTTAAAAACTAGAGTACTGAAACTGAATGGATGATCAGCTGAGTGGGAGTGTGAAAAGGTGGAGGTGTGCTCTTAATTTCCGTCTTGGGCATCTCACCATGTTGTAAAGTCATTACTCTAAAGATGGAAGAAAGAAGGGGAGATGCTAGTTTGTCTCGGACAGTATCATATCTTGAGCCTCATTAGAGGCTCTGTTGATTGTTAGATTACCTTCTTTGTAGTGTGCTCAGCATGAAGATTAGCTTGTCATGCACTTTAGAAGGTATTTGTGATGCTTCATTCTACATATTTGGCTGAGGTTAGGAAGACATTTAAACAGTTATTGAATTCTATTTCTTAAATCCGTTCACTTACTTATAAGGGACTTGGACTGTAGAAAGCACCATAACGACCTGGGAATAGAATGATGTGGTAATGTACGCTGAGGAAGCCTAATCAGTCACCTTTCTGCCCGCTTCCTCATCTCTGTGTACTAAACATTGATGAACAGAAATAAAGATCCAAATGGATCAAAATACAATGTTAGTATCATTAATCATAAAACTGGATTAAGAATGCAAGGGGAAAATCCTGTCTCTCTTCTTCAAAAGCCTTGGAAAACAGCAGCATCTCAGTTTGCCGTCTCCACTGCTGGGGAGAAAGCATGATTCTGACTTCAGCCAGCTTGTTGCCGGGCAACCCAAAGAGAGCCACGGGAATCAGCCAGCAGGATGCCCTGCTTGGCTCCCTTCAGAACGCAGTGTGCATTGATTTAATATCAAGGATGCACTTCACTCTCAGCCAAAAATGCCTTCTCTAATCTATTTCTCATCACAAATTTTCTAGTCATAGTATCCAATATAGCCCCAAAAGAAGAAACTGTAAAACAAACATTCACAAGTGTTAAAACATGCCAAATAATATAATGCCAACAAAATTAAACTGCCCACAAATATAAATTCTGAATATGATTTTTAAAATTAAATTTTCAGAAAGAAATTAAAATACAAATATGAAATACCCTTTTGTTGTATATTAAAGTCCAGAGAATTACAAGTCCAACATTTCCCCCTCCACAATTTTATATTCATGTTATTCTAAGGCTCAGTGCCTTCTTTGAGGTCACGGGTCCTTCTGTGGCTAACCTCTGGGCTTTCGCTTCATGAAATGGGGTGAGGCTCCTTTAGTACTTCCAAGTTTGAATGCTCCAACTTGGAGGTTCTTTGTTAATTTCTACTTTCCCAAGTGGAAGCGTATGAATTTCACAATACCAGTCCAGTACCTAAAATAGGAAAAACAGTAAAATAATTCCTAGCCACATAGTAACATTTCAAGCAAAATAATATTCCCAGGACCCAGTACATGGTATAATTTCAACCAACTGCTACTGCAAAAATACTATGAGAGAACTTGTGGTTCTGGAAGTTAGGAGTATAAACAAAGATGATGTGGGACGAAGGAGAAGATCTTGATGTCATCCTGTCAGGGTACTAGTCAGTCTGTGCACTTTGCCTAGAACCCATGAACAGTGAGTCTGGATTGAGAATTCAACTGCCAGTAATATCTTACTGAGAAGGTCATATGGTATTAGCCTGCTGTATCATGAGAAATAATTCACCTATAGATACTTCTTTCTCTCTTTGGTAAAAAAATGTCAGGTATTCCTGTTTTTAGGAAATGTTTAGTCATTTACAATGGTAACATCATAGTCTCCAAGTTTTACTTAAGGCTCCCTTCTTCCTTTGATGTAAGTTTCTTAAAGGTAAGGCCCATGTTCATTTTATTCACCTCTGTACTCCAAGCTCCTAACTATTGTACAGAATATGTCAATATATACGTGCCGAATAATAACACACAATTCAGTATGTGCTTAACCTATTAATTTCCATTCCTTTTGAGCCTTGTGCTTCTGACACCAATTATAAATGAAGTACAGTTATTCTAACTCATCTTACAATCAGGGAGCCCCACATTTAAAACCCTGCAAGCAATGTTTATAGTTTTGCATTCTCTCCAGACAAAATCTCCTCCATCCTACAGAGGGGATTTTCTCTATGCTCAGTTGTATCACACCCTTCTCAGTGCCCAACCCTTACAAATGTCCAAAAACTGTTTAGGAGTCTGCCATTTAACTTACTGCCCACTTAAGTGAGTTTTAGACAAGGTTATTTCATATCATATGCTGAAGGTGATAGTTTACAGAAAACCATGAAAATTTATTAGGATTTTAATGGACAAAGATATCATGTTTTAAAAGTGCTCTACTCCTAGTCCACTTCACTTAGGCCTTTTAACTATTATAGAGTGCAAGACAATTATGTTTTGTAGAAAATGAATTTTTTTAAACAACTTTGGGTGATGTAAAAATGTAGATTGAAACGAAGTCCTGAGTGAAATGGATAATGGAATTCTTGATGTGATTTCCCAAGAACTCTGGGAAACTGATTCATTTTCTAATTCTGTAGCACCTAATTCAGAAACGTTTTCATAGAAAACACTGTAGAATGCTGAGTCTGAAAGCAGTGGTTTAGGACTTTGTCATGCTCTGAGTTTACTGTGGACTATATTCTATAATCACATTGTATACTTGCTGAGATTAATGAGGTATGTCTGCTACTGGCTGAGGTAGTTGGCAACACATACATACAGGAATGGTCGAGCCTTATATTCTAATGTACAGTATGAGGAGAGTGAATGATCTTTCCAGAGGTTCTAATATGAACATACTCATTCCTATATTCTCATGAACAGCCCTGTGTTCAATGGTGAGATTTAGGAACTTGCATTTCCTGTCTTGAAAAATGTTGCTGATCTCTCATTATAGAGACAAAACATTAAAAATTTTTAAAAATAAATTTAATACAAAATAAGTAATTTCCAGTTTTTCTGTTCTGATAAAGCATTCCTAGAAGTTTCATCAAATTGACTTTTAAAGGTTTAAACAATTTCAGACTTACAGAAAAGTTGAAAAAGTAATATGAAGTCCATGTTAATAAATTCCCAATGTTATAAGCACATTGTTTTGTTTTATCCCTTCTCTCATTCTCTCTCCCCCTCCCCCCAATATGTGTGTGTGTGTTATAATATTATATTATAATATTCTGATTGTGCCACTTCTCTTCTGTATCCTTAAAACAAGTAAATCCTGTTATTTGCTTGACTGCTGTTATTGCCTAGTATTTGGTATTTAATATTTGCAACTGGCTGGTACCAAGCAAGTGAAAGAGAACTTTTTTTAAATTTGTTGGCTAATTTACAAAGGCTTCCTAACCCCTATGCCACCCAGCCTTTCCATGTGCCATTTCTTCCTCTATCTATACTTCCATTTCTCCAACGATGTAAATGATTCTACAGTTATAAGACAGCCATATGGAATCACAGAATTAGTATTTCAGAGTTGGAGGGTAAATTAAAAGTCATCTAGTTTAGTGAAAGGATCTTTCTTTAATATTTTTTACATCTCCTCTCTCAAAAAGGGAAGTTCCTCCTCCGATGAGGGATAATGTCTTAGTATAGTCGTCTTATCCCATGATTCCAACTGACACAGCAACAAGATTGGTATCACACACTTTATTCAGCTAGTTACATAGACAGAGAGAGAAAGGTCTTCTTTATGGTAGAAAACTAATTACTTAATGTGGTAAGAATAATTAATTTGGAAAGTTATTATTTGGTAAGTATAATAATAATCAATTCAGAGAAGAATTGTCTATGGATGCTAAAACTAGCAGATAAAATTTGAGAAGTAATAGGATACGTACATAATTGCAAAGTTTCCATCCCTCCAGAAATCATTATTAATTAGGAGGGTAAAATAATAGCTTTATGATTGAGTAGTCTGACAGACACTACCTTAGCCAAATGGTCAAAATTAACCTCACTAGTAATGGAACAAATTCACAGCAAGCACCTCCTGATATAATATCCTAGGAATAACATAGCATTATTTTGGAGTTGGTTCTGTCAAAAACACATTACCTGAATCTAATCAGGAGAAAACATTAAAGAAACTCTGATGCATGTACTACAAAATACTTGTCTTAAAATATTCGAAAACTATAGTGTCCTGGAATACAAAGGACTCAGGAACTATTCTAGATTTATAAAATACAAAGACAAACAACACTAGGCAATATATAATCCTGAACATATTGTGCTATAAAGAACATTATTAGAATAATTGGGAAAATCTAAAAAATACATATAGATTAGTTGATAGTTGTGCACCAATATTCATTTATTGATTTTGATAACTATGTTATAGTTCTATAAGGAGCCATCTTTTGTTTTAGGAAACACATCCAGTGAGATATAGGGGAAAGGACCACATATTTGCAGCTCATTCAGAATATGATGTACACACACACACACACACACACACACACACACACACACACACACAAATATTGGGGAAAGGGGGAGAGAGAATGAGAGAGAGAAGGGATAAAACAAAACAATGTGCTTATAACATTGGGAATTTATTAACATGGACTTTGTATTACTTTTTCAACTTTTCTGTAAGTCTGAAATTGTTTAAATCTTTAAAAGTCAATTTGATGAAACTTCTAGGAATGCTTTATCAGAACAGAAAAACTAGAAATTACTTATTTTGTATTAAATTTTTTATTTTTTAAAATTTTTAATGTTTTATATTAGAAGAAATAAACATTCTGATTCAATAAAGATACCCTCGTGCCGGGCGCGGTAGCTCAAGCCTGTAATCCCAGCACTTTGGGAGGCCGAGGCGGGTGGATCACGAGGTCAGGAGATCGAGACCATCCTGGTCAACATGGTGAAACCCTGTCTCTACTAAAAATACAAAAAATTAGCTGGGCATGGTGGTGCGTGCCTGTAATCCCAGCTACTCAGGAGGCTGAGGCAGGAGAATTGCCTGAGCCCAGGAGGCGGAGGTTGCGGTGAGCCGAGATCGCGCCATTGCACTCCAGCCTGGGAAACAAGAGCGAAACTCCGTCTCAAAAAAAAAAAAAAAAAAAAAAAAAAAAAGATACCCTCGTACAACAAAATATTTATTTAGTATACTTATAGCTTTTAGGACTTGTGCAGATTCTTTAAATTTATGTTGCATCATGGTTACCCATAAATTTCTCACTTGGCATTGTAAGTTTGTGAAGCAAAATGAGAACTGAACTGCAAATCAGAAGACCTGGATTCTGTGGTTCTGCCATTAACTAAATAAATTTCTGAATGCAGATGCTTAGCCTGTAAACCTGACCTTTGGATAAAAAGCGAAGCAACTGGGAGAGAAGAGAAAGGCAGGACTAGCTGGAATTACATTTTAATACACATTAGAGGAAACTGTCAAGGGAAAATTCAAAGAGATTGTCTAAATCATTGTAACTTTACAATGATTATTATTTTTTAGTATCGCCATCTGGTTTTTTTTTTTTTTTTTTTAGTGACAAGTGGTGAAATGCTTAAAACAGAAGTGTGTGTGTGTGTGTGTGTGTGCGCGTGCGCACATGTGCGTGTTAAAAGACGGAAGAGTGGAGGTTGTGAAGCATATGGCTGTTTCAGCATTTGCCTGCCAAAAAGACAAGGCCAGTAAAGAAAACATAGATACTGAAGAAAGGAGTGACTGTTACGTTTCTTGGTTAACAGAACATTTAAAATTACAACAGCCTTGTTGTAATGGATAGTTACTACATGTTTTGATGTTTGTATTAGAAAGATAAAGGGAAATAAAGCCATTATTTACATTTTCTCTTGTAATATTTGACATGTTTAATACTCCAGTCCAATGATTACTTACCTGGAAGGAACTTCAGCGTTACAAAGATTTCTTGAAATTGAATTAGTGTCTGTTTTATTTCTAGCTAGAGTGACCACCTGATTGCTTGTAAGGTACACTTATGGTTATCTCACATTAGAGACTCTGATATAACACATCACAAATCACTGGTCACTGATGTGCTTTCACTGAAGCTCATTAAGTATCTTTTAATAGCTCACTGCACACTCAGTGTAATGGCTTATAGTTTGCACTTGGAGAACTAATGTTCAATCACCTGTGTTGATAGTAATTGAAGGTAAGAGAAGGAAGGTAATAATCATTCCATTATGGAGTATTATTTTGGCTCCAAATACTTTTCTTACTTACTTTTCTTCTTTCTTTTTCTTTCCCTTCCTTCCTTCCTTCCTTCCTTTTCTTTCTTTCCTTCTTTCTCTTTCTTTCTTTAGTTCCCTCCCTCCTTCCCTTCCTTCCCTCCCTCCCTCCCTCCTTCCCTTCCTTTCTTCCCTCTCTCCCTCCCTTTCTTTTCTTTTCCTTTCTCTCTTTCTCTCTCTTTCCTTCCATCCTCCCTTCTTTCTCTCTTCCTTTTCTTTCTTGCTCTCATTCCTTCCCTCCCTCCCTCCTTCCTTCCTTTCTTCTTTCTTTCTCTGTTTCCTTCCTTCCTCCCTTCTTTCTTTCTGCTTCCTTCCTTCTTTCCTCTTTTTCTTCCTTCTTTCTTTCCTTCTTTCTTTTTGTCTATCCTCTGCTTCTTTTCAAAAAGGACTTAATGTAGCTTACAAGAAAGGTCAGGCAAGTTGGAGGTAAAATATAAACAGAAACAGAAAACAAGATCAGGAAAAGAGAAACAAGAATACATTCATTATAAAATGTAACATTATTTTCATAAGCAAAATTTACCTATTTTTCCCCAGCATTAGGAAACAGAGAGATTAGAAGAAGCAAAATAAATTATATAGATTGTATTAAGAAAAAGAAAGAAATATACACTTTCTCAGGTGGACAAATTTGTTATTGTTACCTGAATTTAAATGAAAATTTTAACATGGGTTTTCTATGACAGACAGAGATACGCCTACATTCCTTTTTTAATTTTAATTTAATTTTTTGAGAAAATAAAGAACTCATAGCCTTCCAGGGATCTAATAATACAAGAAAAATATCTAGATTCCAAAGGAATCTGTATGCTAGAAAAAATCTTGAGATCACACAAGATTGAATATTAGATTGATTACCTTAAACAGTATTTAAGTTACTTTGAGCTTTAATATTGATTGGCAGAAAATTAAAGATTATAATCTTCAATAAAGTAGGATTTTCTGATTTTTTTTTCTTTCATTCTCCCCTTCCTTTAAATATATAAAAATACATTTTCGACTGGGACTGTGAGAAAGCAAATGTGTTCTCTTAACTCTTTCAAAGATTTGAAGAACTAGGAAATGTTTGGGGTGAAGGTGTGTGTTAGTGGTGCTAACAGAGAATCCTTACCTCATAAGAATTGAGCCCATGCAGGTTGCAGTGAGCTATGGTTGCACCATTGCAATCCAGTACAGAGCAAGACCCTGGAAAGATGGAAAGAAAGGAAAGAAGGAAGGAAGGAAGGAAGGAAGGAAAGAGAGAAATTGGTACAATGTCTGCTAAATTATTCTATTAATTATATTTAATTCTAGACCAGGCTTAGTGCCTCACACCTGTAATCCTAACAATTTGAGAGGCTGAGGCGGGCAGATCACTTGAGGCCAGCAGTTTGAAACCAGCTTCACCAACATGTGAAACCCGGGTCTACTAAAAATACAAAAATTAGCTGAGCATGATCCCAGCTACTCGGGAGGCTGAGGCAGGAGAATTGCTTGAACCCTGGAGGTGGAGGTTTCGGTGAGCTGAGATTGCACCCCTGCACTCCAGCCTGAAGTGCAGCAATTACACATTATTTCTTATTCCTATTTTAAACCCTCCAAAAGTCAAAAAATTATTTACTTCTAATGTATACGGAAATATACCAACAGACATATATTTTAAAACAGCAAGGTTAAGTAGTAGATTTATTCAGAGTACATTTCATTTCAACATGCCGTGAAAGCAGCAGATGAGAAATTTTCTTAGGAAATGGAGAATCAAACTTTAAAATGTAATCAAAATCTTAAATCCAGCAAAACTTTAAATTTTCTCATTTATTTCCCAGAGCAAAGCTTCTCTTGATAAATACTTTCCTCAGGGCTGATTTTACATCCTTATTCCTAAGGCTATAGATCAGTGGGTTCAACGTTGGGGTTACCAGATTATTCAATATCTGAATTATGGCACTAAGCAGAACACTGGGATTGGGTTGCAGATAGATAATGATGACTGGCCCGTAAGTACAAAGGATTGCAGTGAGGTGAGCACTGCAGGTGGAGAAGGCTCGTTGCCTGCCCTCTGCTGAGCGGATTTTTGATATGGAGATCCCAATGCAAGTATAGGAAACAAGGATGGGAAAAAAGCAAATGAGAGACAAAAGACCAACATTTGTAAAACCTACCCTCTGGGCTAAGGATGCGTCCTTACAGGCTAGAGGTAACACTGCAGGTATATCACAGAAGTAATAGCCCACCTTGTTAGAGCCGCAGTAAGGTAACTGGAAGGCGAGGGAGGTTAGGATCACGGCGTGGACACAGCCACTCATCCAGGTCCCTGTGGCCAAGATAAAGCACGCCCTGTGGTTCATGATGATCATATATCTTAAAGGAAGACATATGGCAACAAAGTGATCACAGGCCATCACCGTGTAGAAGAAACACTCGGTACAGCCTAGGAAATGGTAGAAGAAAAGCTGGGACATGCAGCCTCCATACGAGATAGCGTGGCTGTTCCCTGAAAGACAGAACAGCATCTTGGGGAAAGTTGTTCAAGAGAAACCCAGGTCAAAGATGGTGAGGTTTCCCAAGAAAAAATACATAGGAGTGTGGAGCCGAGTGGAGGAGATGATAGCTGTAAGGATGAGCACATTTCCCAAGAGGGTGCATGAATACAATGAAGAGAACAGGAATAAAAGGGCTGTCTCTAGGCCGTCTGTCTCAGGGATTCCCAGAAGGATGAATTCAGTCACCATTGTGTGATTTCTCATTCTTAGGGAAGAATCAACTCTTGGGTGTCTGCGAAAAGAAATATGTGGTTAAATTTAATATGCATGTAAATTAGCTGTGTTTAGATCAACGAAATGGAAAAGCAGCAAGAGATCTAGATAAAGAGGAATGCTTCCTGGTAGAATTGTCTTGATCTGCCTGCTTTGCTCTGTACTAGATATCATTCTGCAGTGGTTTCTTTTCTTGTTTGTATTTTTTTTTAGTTTTATAGATTTAAGAGGTACAAGCGCATTTTTTTGTTTCATGGATATATTGCCAAGTACTGAAGTCTGGGCTTATAGCATACCAATCAACCAAATGATGTGCAATGTACACAATAGGTAATTTTCCTTCCCTCACCACCCTCTCCCACCCGAATCGCCTTTTAGAGTCTCCAGTGTCTACGATTGCACTCCATACATCCACATGTGCCCATTGTTTAGCTCCCACATATAAGTGAGAACACTGCGGTTTCTAATTGCAGATGCCTCACATTTAATAATTTCACCAAGAAGCCTTCCAAGACTAGTCCCACAGCTGCCATTCTTCATATTTACCACTGCACAGCATAAATTATACCTGTTCTAAAGGGACAAAAGTAAATACTTAATGTCTTTATAACAAACAAGGTCTCATCCAAATTTCTTATCTTCATCTATGACAATTTGGTTACAGTAACTCTCCAAAAGTCATTCATAATTCTGTAAGACATGTACAAAATATGAAGTATTTTTCCCTCATTGTCTTCCTGGCCATGAGGGTCAACAGTGAGAAATTATTCAAAAGAAAGATTCTTAGATAGCTCTTAATGAGCAGAAAATTACAATAACAAGTCCCTTATCCTCTGCAGACACCTGAATTCAGTGCACATGTGTATCTGGTAGACTTCATTTCTGTCTCCAAAGTGTCTATAATTGTCTAACCAGACCCAAGTAAGCCACATCCTAATTCTGTGGCAGCAGATGGTACAGGGGTAGCAGTAGTAAAGACTCCTTTCCAAGTTTCATACCTTAAAAAAATCCAATATATTTTTCTACTTTAAAAAATTTTTTAACAGTGAGATCTATAAATTATGGATCAACTCATGTATTCTACTACCTAAAATCTCTCTCTCGCTCTCTCTCGCTCTCTCTCTCTCTCTCTCTCTCTCTCTCTTTCCTGGAGATTGCGAAGGGAGGAAAAGAGTGAAAGCCAAGATAAAAAGGGAAGGGCAAAATGTGTGCACTGACATGGCAAACAGAGAACATAACTGGCTGATGCTTGTGAGTGTTGTCTTCCTTTTCTTCCCCAGCAGAAGGAAGCAGTTTGTGACTAAATCCCCATCAGCCTAGAGTCTACAAGTAGGTAACTAGAATTTTTGTTTCAATCACTTTCAAATAGAATGCCACAAATCTAAATATGCTTCAGCTGCCTCACAGTAATTTCCTGTCTAACTTTAGGAACTGCAATCATTCCTCAATACAGGACATTTTAAATAACCCTGGTCTTCCCTGGGGTATTAATCCCTCAACTCACGGAACTTTTTCGCAAGGGAACAATTAACTACTTGGTATAATTAGGCCTTAGAAATGAATGAGAGAAGAGAAGAGATAGAATGAGAGAGCCGATTATTACCATTTCCTTTGTAAAATATACTTCCATGGAAGAATATTTTTAAACTTTCCTTTGACACATATATCACACATATTTATTGTGTATTTTATATTCATGCTTTTTATGTGTATGTGCTATTTTTTATAAATAAATTATACCTTATTTTCCTACATAGTATTGACGGAATTGACTATTGCAAGCAACAGTAACTGAGGTAGCTCAGATAAACTAATGGAAAACTAGGCCCAGGAAGGGTGGAAAGTAGGGCAGCTGGAGGGATCTTAGAATTTATGGAGCAGCCTCAGGGCACCGCCATCAGCTGGTTCCACCTCAGCTGCCTTTCCTTCTGTGTGCCTCAGCCCAGGATTTGAATCTGACTTCCTTGGCTGAGTCACATGCCTATCTCTGTGAGCAGGGTACAGGCTACAGGGGTATGGAGATGGGCAGTTCTCCAATGGGGAGTGGAAGGGGATATTGTCAGAAGAAAGATGGAAGAAATTGCTGGGAATTCAAGAGTGTTAAGCTATCACTTGAAGTATCTGTCTTATACTACCTGGCGTCTGTTAAAGCTTCCAAATTAAATGGCTTCAATACTCAATACATATTAGGGGTTGAGATGGAATATGAACTTCCTCATTGAATACATTCTTTCATTTGTTTATTTATATATACATGGATTTCATTTATCTTAACAAATGTTGAGTGCCAATCATCTGTCAGCATTAATTATTTGCCAGGAAAGAGGGAAAGGTTGGGGGTAGGCATGGTGGGTTCGACATTGTCTCTCTGCTCAGAAAAAACATATAATCTATCTGGAAGAAAAATAATATTTTACAGTTTTGTTTAAACCTCAAAACTCTGATGAAATCCTCTATTTATGTCACCCACCACCAGTATTCAAAGGGGAGAGATACTCACCAGAGAATTTGTATCTAGGATTCAGGACAGCTGGGAGGACAAAGCGCAGAGCCCCATCTGTTTCCAGAGGCAGCTCCTGCACATACTTCAGGGTGACTGCCGCCTTCGACCCAGGTTGGAGGTTACCCACATTGCAAGAGAAGACATCCCTGGAGCTGCTGTCCTCCTCCAATAAGAAGGCCTGGTGGCCTTGAGAGATGGCATTCTTATAGTTGGTGCGGGCCTGAGAAGAACAGGGCGAGGGGTGGGAGAGAAAGGGAACATACGAGGTGACATGGCTGATGAAGAGATGAGTAGTGCAGAGCGACTGTATGTAACTGGTCTTGTCTAATCACAGCCATACTTTGAATGCCTCTGATTGATTTTTCCCCAAAATGATTTTAGGAAAATGGCAGTTAGAAAAGAGTGAAAGAAAGAACTTTCAACATCAGCATGTTTTGTGAAGGTACATTTAGTAGAGATCATAGCGTATGCATTAAGGAAATAAGAAGGGAGGAGGTAATCTCTACTACCTTCATCTTGTCTTGTAATTCTGCTACAATTTTCGTCCCATCCACCAAGGCCTCAAAGCTGTAAACAGCAGAGTCTTCGTCCATGGGGAACACAAAGACGGCCTCCAGAGGAACTTCCTCCTGATTCTCATAGTTCAAAGTTGCAGACACGCCAGCCACAAACTCATAAATGGACACGCTCACAGAGATACTCTTCAGTGGTACTGGGGATAGACCAAAAAAACCTGTGGAGGTATGTCATTTTCCCCATATTACAGATAAGAGAACAAATAACTTGAGGAGAGTGAAATATCCACAACAAATACATCACAGAGACCAAAATCAAGCTGTGTTTTCTATATGGATCATGTATTCTTTACCCGACAGTTTCTCAACAGCAATATGACACTTTAAGTCCCAGACAGAATGGGTTGTTTTGAAATAAAGAAGATGAGGATCTTGATCACGTCTAATGTTTTAGCCAGGTAATTGCGCATAGATATTCTCAGTTAATTGTTATCACAAACGTTTGGCTTCAGGATCCTGTAAGGGACCCATGACAGGAAAACTTGGGCTTCCCTGATTAGAGGTTCTCTCATTAGAGCAGAAGTATGTGACTTACACTATCTCATCTTTCCTCTTGCTGTAGGGAGGGTGCAACTTGGGAACAAATGACTCAAACTGGAGATAAGATTTCAATGATACAGTGTCCATAAAGCTTTGATTAGCAACGCCCAGGACACAGTAAGCCCTTGGCACTTAAGCATTTACAGAAATATGCAGTTTTTAATATCATTGTTGATGTTGTTACTCTTGTTACTGTTGCAGCATTTTCTCTTTCCCTCTTTGCCTGTTCTCTGATTGCTCCTTTGCAAAGACCTAAATAAATAAATAAATAAAATAAATCAAACGTTCCAAAGTCGAAGACTTTTGATACAAAGCGAAAGTTCTATTATTTGTTTAATAATTTTCCGTTGATCCCTTAGCCTTGTGGTCGCTACTTTATAACCGGTCCCTAGAAGGGGGCGGGTCTCTCCGGAAATTGCGACCGCAGCTGTTTTCACTTCGCCGTGACTCAGAGCACTCAGGAACGCAGGAGCAGAAGGGGGGATCCAGCCGCCCGTGCAGAGCCTGGTTCCAACTCCTGCGCCGGAGGACTGAGAGGTGCACATTGTAACTTCCTTTCCCCAGTCCCCAAATCTATAGGGCCCCCTTGAACTGCACGCCCCATGGGTGAAGGATGAAATCCTGATGTGCAATCCCCAGGAAGGTTTCCTGAAAGTTTGGCAATTTAGGGGAATCTTCTGGAGGTTGAAGGGGGGATTTAGCCATCTCCTAATCTCGAGGCCCTTCTTCCTACTTTGCTTCTCTTTTACTTTACTTTTTCCCACTTTTCTTTTTTTGATATGGACAATCGATGTTTTCTCAACTTCGAGACAGTGTAAGCTGAAAAAAATGAGTCTGTTAAGCCTCCATCTACTCCAATCAACTGCAGCCCCTAAGCCCTTCTATATAGGAATGTCAGAGACCGACGCAGACCATTATGTAAATGCGTGGACATTGGAACTATAGGACTGAAATCTAGGAAATCTAGGAAAGGTTAAATAAATCTCTGATTTTATCCAAGCCCCACTGCTTACCCCAATCTCCTCCTCGTCCACTTCACCCCTGCAACAGGCCCCAGTGCTCCTTGCTCTCCCTCCTAGCTGCTAAGTGGCCCAGGCTGGGACTCTGCATTCCTGAAGCAGCTACCTGGCTTGGTGGGAAGGCCTGTGTTCTCCCAGTGCCTCAGATTCATGGCTTTCAGCTTGGTGGCCAGCCTCTAAATGAGTCTTGCAAGTTGCCTTTCTCAAGTGCCACCTGACAAGACAGACCTAATTCTGACCCAAACTAATTTTGTTTGTACTGGGAAGAGTAGGGGCAAGGGTGCGGAATAGCAGGTTTTCCTCAACGAGGGATTTTTTCCTGGGCTTAGGATCAGGAAGTGAAGGCTATTTCCTTGAAGGGAACGCCCTCTGCGTCTCTCTTTTCCACTCAAGCCGCTCTCGGTGAGTATTGCCCAGCCTGAGAGCTTCTCTTTCACCTGTTTTACTCCGATGTGAGTGTCCTGCTTTAGGCTCTCTGCTTAAAATGTTATTAGAAATTCTTCCCTCCTCCAGCCCAGCCTGTTCTACCAGAGAATTTGCCCGTCAGGAGTCTGCATAGAAACCCTTTTCTGAACGTCCTCTCCTCTCCCTACACCTGCCACTGTCCTCTCTGTTGCTGTCAAATTGTGAATCATTTTGCCACACTAAGTTTTCATCCAGTTTATCAAACTAAAAGCAGATATGGAATGAAAATCCTGATTTATTGGTGCTGTTTGGTGGGGGTGCAAATGTAGGCTATGTGCATATGCAGTATTTACGTATATTAGAATATCTTGGACAGATACAAATGTACTCGTATCTTTTCATTTTGAGTCCCAAAAGAAATGTCACACAGTAAATGACCTGTGGCAGGAGACCATCTTGGATCACACAGATTCTCACATGCAGCACATCTCTGAACAGCATGCTCCAAAGTGAATGGTGACAGAGGTTTATTGATTAACAGTCACAACAATAATAGGAACAATAGTGATGTCTATCATCATTGATTAAATGCCTCCTGCAAGTCATGTGCTACTCTAGGGACTTCACGTGTACTAATTCATATATGATGTGTGGGTATTATGGTTCTCATTTTAGGAAGAGAATACTGAGGCTCAGAGGTGTTAATGACACCTATTCCCTATGCCTAAGAAGTGGTGAATGAAGTACACTTTTGAGAAAGTGGAACTGGTATTTGAATCAGCCTCAAGGTGTTTCAGAGATTTCCTGTTTAGTAGATGCCAGTGAATCTTACAGCTTCTGCACCTGGGATTGCCATTTAAAAGTAACCTTATGATTGAAATCTTTGTCTCCTTTTTTTAAGTTCCATCTTCCTAAATCCAACATTAACCCTTTGAATGTATTCTTATGCCAGAGAAAAGCACATAAAATGCTGGTGTTTGAGCATGTAACTTCCAACGTGTCACTCTGTTTGTGATATGTCTTTTCTGCAGGAATCTTGCATCACCATGGTGCAATTCTGTGGCCTACTCACCCTCCAGCGGGAGCCAGGTGAGCCTAATTTGTGACTCTTACTTGACATTGAATCTTTGGCACCTAGCACAGGGCTTGACCTACAAGGAGCCATTCTGTTGAAGCTTGATGAACTTGAATTCTGGTCTATCCCCAGTACCACTGAAGAGTATCTCTGTGAGCGTGTCCATTTATGAGTTTGTGGCTGGTGTGTCTGCAACTTTGAACTATGAGAATCAGGAGGAAGTTCCTCTGGAGACCGTCTTTGTGTTCCCCATGGACGAAGACTCTGCTGTTTACAGCTTTGAGGCCTTGGTGGATGGGACGAAAATTGTAGCAGAATTACAAGACAAGATGAAGGTAGTAGAGATTACCTCCTCCCTTCTTATTTCCTTAATGCATACTCTATGATCTCTACTAAATGCACCTTCACAAAACATGCTGATGTTGAAAGTTCTTTCTTTCACTCTTTTCTAACTGCCATTTTCCTAAAATCATTTTGGGGAAAAATCAATCAGAGGCATTCAAAGTATGGCTGTGATTAGACAAGACCAGTTACATACAGTCGCTCTGCACTACTCATCTCTTCATCAGCCATGTCACCTCGTATGTTCCCTTTCTCTCCCACCCCTCGCCCTGTTCTTCTCAGGCCCGCACCAACTATAAGAATGCCGTCTCTCAAGGCCACCAGGCCTTCTTATTGGAGGAGGACAGCAGCTCCAGGGATGTCTTCTCTTGCAATGTGGGTAACCTCCAACCTGGGTCGAAGGCGGCAGTCACCCTGAAGTATGTGCAGGAGCTGCCTCTGGAAACAGATGGGGCTCTGCGCTTTGTCCTCCCAGCTGTCCTGAATCCTAGATACAAATTCTCTGGTGAGTATCTCTCCCCTTTGAATACTGGTGGTGGGTGACATACATAGGGAAATTTTCTTATGCTTGTGAGTGTGCTGAAAAGCTGAGTGTACAAGGAAAACAGAACTAAGGTCACTTTTTATAGGGTCACCTAAGGATAGCTGCCTTGATGTGAAGACGCCTATAGTCCCTGTGGAGGAGCTACCCTACACCCTCAGCATGGTCGCCACCATTGATTCCCAGTATGGCATCGAGAAGGTCCAATCCAACTGCCCCTTGAGTCCTACTGAGTACCTAGGAGAGAACAAGACTTCTGCTCAGGTGGTTAATGAGCAAATTCTGCTGTCGTCAGTACCTCTGTTGCTTGAGTCTTAACTTGGTCTCCACCGAGTTCTTCCCAAATGGTAACCCGGAGGGGGTCCAACATGCTCCTTCCATATCGTCATTTAATCTCCAGAGCCTTTTCTCTAGCCTCACCTCTGTTCCTGATCATGCTCTCTCATGGAGGAGGACTGCAGCCCTAACCTCAGCCCTAAAAAGCACGCAGTGATGATTCCATTGTGGCTTGTTTACCTGTCTCCAACTCAGGTTTCCCTGGCTGCTGGACACAAGTTTGATCGGGATGTGGAACTCCTGATTTACTACAGTGAGGTGCATATCCCTAGCGTGGTTTTGGAGATGGGGATGCCTAAGGTGAAGCCAGGTATTTTCTTTCTTCCTTTGTATTTATACCCTAAGGGGCAACTCCCTGTCTTAGAATTATTGTCATACTACTCTCTTTTCTTTTCCTCCCTCCAGTAGGGGGTAATACATGTGAAACACTGAAATAGCTTACACTACATCATGCAAGAATAGTTAGGTTTAATGACTGTATGTGATATGTCTTGTAGGCAAATTTAAGTAGATCGGTAGAAAATTGGGCAAAAACCAGGAACAGATAATTTACAAGAGAAAACATGGCCAGTTTATAAACAAGTGGCAGTGATCAGTCTTGACAGAAATTCATATAATCATGTGAGATTTTCACCTTTCAAGTTATCAAAGATTTTGAAATCTGACGCTTCGTGTTTTAAAAGGTGTGGTGAATTAACCTTTTGAGAATAAATTTGGCCATTTGTGTTAAATAAATGTTAACTTTGGTAATTTCAATATTAGAAATCTTGCCTAAGGAAATAAATCTAAATATAAGTAAAAATATGCAATGAGATCTCCCCTGCCATTTTAATAATATCAGGTATTAGTAAGCAATCAAAATATCTGTTAGGGGCCAAATTTGCTGTGATAGGTATACTTCATGAATTATTATACAGCTACTAAAATAATGTACATTGACAGATTGAAGTAATTGGAAAAACAACCTCCAAGGAATGTTAAGTAAAATAAAAGTAAGTTATAGTCAGATCAACACTATAAAATAATATGTATATTAGGAAAAACATTTTAAAACACAGGAAGCTTCTGCACAGCAAAAGAAATTATCGTTAGAGAGAACCAGCAACTAGCAGAATGGGAAAAAATTTTTGCAATCTACCCATCTGACAAAGGGCTAATATC
Organism: Saimiri boliviensis; assembly: GCF_048565385.1. Lineage (NCBI taxonomy): Eukaryota > Metazoa > Chordata > Mammalia > Primates > Cebidae > Saimiri > Saimiri boliviensis. Next base: position 59,556,907 of record NC_133454.1, read on the forward strand.
CAGAATCTACAAGGAACTTAAACAATTTGCAAGAAAAAAAAATCCGATCAAAAAGTGGGTGAAGGATATGAACAGACACTTTTCAAAAGAAGACATTTATGCAGCCAACAAACATGAAAAAATTCTCATCATCACTGGTCATTAGAGAAATGCAAATCAAAACCACGTTGAGAAAGCATCTCACACCAGTTAGAATGGTGATCATTAAAAAATCTGGAGCCAACAGATACTGGAGAGGATGTGGAAAAATAGGAACACTTTTACACTGTTGGTGGGAGTGCAAATTAGCTCAACCATTGTGGAAGACAGTGTGGTGATTCCTCAAGGACCTAGAAATAGAAATTCCATTTGACACAGCAATCCCATTACTGGGTATATACCCGAAGGTTTGTAAATCATTCTGTTATAAAGACACATGCACATGTATGTTCATTGTGGCACTGTTTACAATAGCAAAGACTTGAAACCAACCCAAATGCCCATCAGTGATAGACTGAATAAAGCAAATGTGGCACACACACACACACACACCATGGAATACTATGCAGCCATAAAAAAGGATGAGTTCATGCCCTTTGCAGGGACGTGGATGAAACTGGAAACCATCATTCTCAGCAAACTGACACAAGAACAGAGAACCAAACACCGCATGTTTTCACTCAGAGGTGGGTGTTGAACAATGAGAACACACAGACACAGGGAGGGAGACATCACAATACCATGGCCTGTTCAGGGGTGGGAGAGCTAGGGGAGGGATAGCAGGAGTCGGGGGGTTGGGGAGGGTTAACATTAGGAGAAATACCTAATGTACATGATGGGGCAATGGATGCAGCAAACCTCCATGGCGTGTGTATAGCTGTGTAACAATCCTGTAAGATCTGCACATGTACCCCAGAACTTAAAGTATATTTTAAAAAATGAAAAAAATAGGAAGAATGCTAGTAGTAATTGTGGTTAGATTGACTAGGTTTAGTTTTAATGTTTTTTAAATCTAATAATCTTTATTGATTGATCCATCACAGCTACATGCAGTCTCAACTGAAGTTTTTTTCTTTTTTTTTAAAGATAAAATATACATAACAGAATTGACCATTTTAACTAATTTTAAGTGTACAATTCTGTGGTCTTCAGGATATTCACCTTGTATAACCATCACCACCCTTCATCTCCAAAACTTTTTTGTTTTGCCCTATTTTCTTAATTTCTAAGTTTCGCTTCTTAATAACTTTATTGTCTTGTGAATCCCTTCTAGCAGAACTGCCCAAGTCTTGCTTCTCAGGTCAAATATTTAGTCAAGATGACTTGCTGTTCTCATCCATACAAGGAAGCAAATGACAACTTTAAGTGGCAGCTTGGCTCACTAAAACCATTTAGAGTTCTGCCAAATGAAACCTACCACTATATGACAAAAACACAGTATGTTATTTTTTATAAACTTAGAACAGATGTACTTACTACATTAAGAACATAATGTCTTTTTAAAATTAAATTTATGATTTAATTTAAAAATTGTATGAAAATAAAATTTAGAAATAATTTTGCAATATTGTTACTAAGAGTTTAATCTGAGTTGAGCCCTAAACTGAGTTCATTAAGTATATAATATCACTTAACCCTTACAATCAAGCTTGTTCAACTTGTGGTCTGTGGGCCATATGTGGCCGAGGACAGCTTTGAATGTAGGCCAACACAAATTTGTAAACTTTCTTAAAACATGAAATTATTTTGTGATTTTTCTTTTTTAGCTCATTGGCTATTGGTAGTATTAGTATATTTTATGTGTGGCCCAAGACAATTCTTCTTCTTCCAATATGGCCCAGGGAAGCCAAAAGATTGGACACCCCTGCTTAAAATAATCTTGACGTAGGTGTTGCTTACTACCTTGATTTTTCAGATGAGGACATGAGGCTAACAAGCAGAGGAGCTAAAATTTGAAATGCCGCATTTGAAAACAAAGAAGCCAAGACTCATGGAGGTGAAAATAATTTGAGCCAGGCTAAAGTTATAATAGATAATCCACATATAACATTTACAATTTATCTGGCATTGTTATAAACATGTTAACCCATATCATACTCATGCCACACTTTAAACATGTTAACCCATATCATACTCACGCTAAATACATTAACCCATATCATACTCATGCCAGCCTTTCTGGCTCCTCAGCATAGTGCCAGCTAAACCAGCTGTCTCTGAGAATGGAAAGGAACCTGCTCATCAAAAAAGCTTCTCCTTCATCATAGATCCAGACATCTGGATTGTATGATCGCTGTTTTTGAACTAGTGTCCTCTCATGTATTTGATGGGCAACACCTATCTTATTTAGAAGCCAGTTGGTTATTGGCATATCCTATGGGGAAGAAATTAAACTGAGCCAGATTCTATTGTCATACCAAATCTCAGGACTACTGAGAATATACATCTATGATCCTAGAACCACTTTGTAAAAATAGGAGAATGGAATTTAATTATATATCCTCCTATATTTTCTATAAACCTGGAGTTAACAGAAATGGCACCTCTATCTCAGTACTAGCATTTCAATTCCTGTATCAGTCCTCTCTTGCTCCTAAAAATAGTTATAGCTATGGCTTTGACAACGTGGCCAGATAGACTAGGCTCCTGTGGTACCCCCCCACCCCATTGTTTGGATGATGCTAATAGAATCCAACACGTATCCCAATGTTTTCCTTTCTTCTGAGGACTATCAGTGAGTTATTCATACCCAAAGCAGACAGATTTACCTTGGTGGTGGGTATAATACTTATACTCTCAACTCTTATAAATAGTCAACCTAAAAATTGTCCATGTGAGTATTTCTTTTTTCAAAGCTGTAATTAAAGACTTACGGCCCATGTGATAACATTTCCCATTTATTTGATTTGAAGGAAAGGTTTGATTCTGCAGATAAACTTCTCTGATTCTTTTGGCAAATGCTGGAACATTTTAACCTAATGTATTTCATTCATTTGCCTAGCTGCCAGGAAACTAGTAATCAGTGACAATATTTTAACTATTGCTTGTGTCTGCTAACTTCTACCCTCTTTCTTCTCTTTCATATCTGTTCTGCTTTTGTCTGTCTCATATATTTATAACTTACCTCAAACCCATTGCAAGCAGTTGTAGTATATGAATCATCACAGGGTTTTAGATTTGAGTTTTTCTTAGCTCTTGATTGTAATTACTACCATTGATTGTTGGGTTCTAGGATTCTTGTGTTCCTTTTTGTCTTAGAGTGGCTTTATCCTTTCTGATCAGGTCGTTTGATGGGAGATCCAACTGCAATGGTGAGTTTCTATCCAAATATCCCCGAAGATGAACCATCAAATACCTGTAGAGAGTTTGTCTTCCTCATGGACCGCTCCGGAAGTATGCAGAGCCCCATGAATAGCCAGGATAGATCTCAGCTGCGCATACAGGCAGCCAAGGTAAAGCTAGTTTTTTTCCTTTTCTGGGTCACATGCTCAAGTGAGAATAAATCTGAGAGTTAAATTCGGGTCTGTTTGGAGCCTGAGCCACAGCAGCATGACCACCCCAAGGCTGGCCTTGGAATGTAAGAAGGGACAGGTGGGTGATGGCTCACATCCTCAAGAATTGAATGGCAGGGCCCATGTGTTTTGAGGAGCCTCTCTCACTCTGTCTCTTCATACTCTCTTACCTTCAGGAAACACTGATTTTGCTGCTGAAGAGTTTGCCTATAGGCTGTTATTTCAACATCTATGGATTTGGCTCTTCCTATGAGGCATACTTCCCGTAAGTTACTGGAAAGACCATAGAGGGTACAAAATGAGACTTTAAAGAAAAAGACTAAATTGTTAAAGGGGTTACTGCAGAGCTGACTTTGGCATTGAGGATTTTGGATAAGACTCACTTTTGATGGGGGTTTCTCAATTCAGGGACTTTATACTGTGCAAGGTTAAGTAATCCTCATGTAACTGGATGTGTTTGTTTTTCTCAGGGAGAGTGTGAAGTACACTCAGCAAACCATGGAGGAGGCCCTGTGGAGAGTTAAGCTTATGCAGGCCGACCTAGGGGGCACTGAAATCTTGGCACCACTCCAGGACATTTACAAGAGACCCTCCATCCCAGGCCACCCCCTACAGGTAAGAAGTGGAACAGAGCTAACAGAAGAGACAGCAAGAGTGAAATCTCTAAGAATCTATGCCCCTGAGCTTCATGCAGTATATTGAAATATGATTTGTAATTCAGTTTTCTATTATATAATAACTAGAAAAAAAAGATGATGCATTTTTCTTCTTTCTTAACTCCATGCAATGGACAATGGAAGGTTTTTTGTGGAGTGCCATAATAACTTAGATGTAGCTAGGAGGGAAGGTGCTAAAAATTTCCAGGGTTGTGAGCAGATCATGTGAGAATGTGGTACTAATGATGGAAACGTTAGGGATCTCATGCCTCTTTAAGAGGCACCAGAGCCTCTGCAATGAAATAGGGGGATTTTTCAAGGACAAATTCTGGTATCTTAAAATGAACTTGACAAAGCCTGATGAACATTTTCTTTCTTTGTACAGCTTTTTATCTTTACAGATGGAGAAGTTACAGACACATTTAGTGTAATTAAAGAAGTTGGGATCAACAGACAGAAACACAGGTATGAAGAGAAAGTGATTTCTGGATGATTGGAGCTAAGTAGTGGCACATAGACTCTAGTGCTACGTGATGCCAGTGTTGACATTCCTTGAAGAAGACCATATGATTTCAGAATTTAGTTTTAGCAGGTGAAAATCTATTACTCCCTATAAAAATTAAAATTATTTTTAAAAATAACATCAACAACACAGCAAAAATCATTGTTTGTCATTCTTTCTAAACTACGATGGACCCAAGAATTGAATAGTAAGATGTTAATTTTTTTACTGTACACGTTGTTAGGAAAGTAAGACACACAGAAAACTACACAAATTGTAAACATACAACTGAATAAATTATCACAGCGAACACACGGTGTAATCGCCACATAGGTAAAAACTGGAATGGTAGCAGACCTCTCCATCTATACCATTTTCCATTATGTACGTCACTATACACTAAAGCTTTCCTGACTTAGTAACACCATGGGTTATTTGTGCATGTTTTGAGTGAAAAGAAATGAGTTATACAGTATGCTTTCATTTCTGTGTATATCATTACTTTTCTTTCAGCAGTATGTTGAGAGATTCATATATATTTTGTGTATAGCCATAGTTAATTTTTATTGGTGTATAGTATTCCATAAAATGACTATACCATAATTTATTGATTTTAGTGCTGATGGACTTTGATTTGGCTGTTAAAAATGATACTGCTGTGAACATTCTTGTATTCTGTACATGTATTTTTTGTATACACATGTATATGCATATATACATATTTATATACATAGATGTTTCTCTGAATGGGCAGAGTTGTGGAGTTTCTATGGAATATCAAACAGTTTTCCAAATGATTGTACTAATTAAATTCATTCTAGCGTTGTAGGAGTGTTCCAGTAACCTCATTTCCTCTCCAAAATAAGATATTATTTGTCTCTACATTTTAGTCAATTTTTTATGTGTTTAATGGCATCTTCTTACGGTTTTAATTTACATTTTCCTGATGACGAATGGAGTTTATCAACATTTTGTATTTATTGGCCAGTTGGATGCCCTCCTTTATGATGTGCTCTCAAGTCTTTTTCTGTTAATTATTTCTATTAGATTGATTTTCTTTTCTTACTGACCTTTAGTTCATTCTGTAGTCTGGATACAAGCTCTTTGTTGACTGTATGTTCTACATATACTGTATACTTACTTACTCTGTAGGTTGCTCTTAGCTTCAAAATGTATTTGAGTAATAGTTGTCGTAAATTTTAATGTAGCTTGGTATTTTTTAGTCTTCTCCTTTATGCTTTGTGTTTTCTGTGTCCTGTTTACAAGTCTTTCCCTACCAAGGTGATGAAGATTTTTTTGTTGTTCTTTTCTAGAAGTTTTATTGTTTCTTTTACATTTGAATTTACAATGCACCTGGAACTTATTTTTGTGCATTGTGTGGTGTAGGGGTTAGGTTTCATTTTTTTTGTAACGTGAATATCAAATTGACCCTATCCTATTTATGGAAAAGTTTGTCCTTTCCTCACTGATGTGCAGTGTCATCTCTGTCATCAATAAGCAACTATACATGTGTAGATTGTTTCTGGATCCTCTGTTCCATGACATTGGCCTGTACATCTAGACATGTGCTGAACGACCATATAAATTAGTACAGCTTTATGATAAATCTTGATTTCCAATAGTGTTAAATCCTTAATTTTTTTTCATTTAATAACGAAGACTATCTTGGTTATACTTACTTCTTAGTATTTGTATTTTAGAATTAGCTTGTCAGTTTTTACCAGAAGAGGAAACCTATTGGGATATTGGCTAGGATTTCATTGACTTCATTAGATCTATTTAGGCAGGACTTACTCTTTACTATATTGAGCATTCCAATCCTTTTATTTACTTTGATCTTTTCTGATTTCTTAAAATTCAACATTTTATTAAGATGACTTAGACCTATAGAGACATTCCAAAAGTAGATCAATGGGGCCAGGAGCCACGGCTCATGCCTATAATCCCAGCACTTTGGGAGGCCAAGGCAGGCAGATTGAGACCAGCCTGGCCAACATGGCAAAAACCCATCTCTACTGAAAATACAAAAATTAGCCAGATATGGTGGTCCACATCTATAATTCCAGCTACTCAAGAGGCTGAGGCAGGAGAATTGCTTGAACCCCAGAGGCAGAGGTTACAGTGAGCTAAGATCACACCACTGCACTGCAGCTTGGGCAACAGAGCAAGACTCTGTCTCAAAAACAAAAAGTAGACACCATATGCCCTTCACCAAGGTCTACCAGTTGTCAACCTTTTACCACATTTGTTTCAGATATGTTTTTTGTTGAAACGTTCAAGGGCAAGCCACAGATATCATAACCCTTCATATATAAACACTGAGGCACTCATCTTTTAAGAACAAGAACATTCTACTACATCACAATAAAACTATTAAATTCAAGAAATTTAAAGTTGAGATAGCACTGAAATCCAAATGCAGGTCATATTTGTCAATTTTTCTTTTGTTCTTTATAGTTTTCTACATGCTTTATAGTTTTTAATTTTTCTGTTTGTTCTGGGAACAAATCCAAAGACACATATTTTATTTGTTGTTACGTCTCTTTATTCTTCTTTACTCTGGAGTAACTTCTCAGCTTTTTATCCTCTTTCATGAAACTGACGTTTTGAAAGAGTACTAGCCAGTTGTATTTTTGAATCCTGATTTGTGTTTGTAAGACCGTTTAAATTTATGTTAAGGTTGGTATTAAACATTTTGGCAGAAATATTCCAAAGGGGTTTGGGGATGTCAAGTTTGACTGCTTAGTTAAAGGTAGTGTGTAACAGGTATGTTTGAAATTTTGTAAACATCTTGTTCTCAACAAATGTTTACTTGGTGGTTTAGCATTCACTGGTGGTTATTGCCCAAGTCAGTTATGACTTTCAGTGGTGACAGAATGATTTTCAAAATTCTGTCAGCTTTTCCACACCTGTTAGTTGGTATCCTACTGTTTAAAAAAAAAAAAAAAAGCTTTTTCTCTGCCTTTCCTCCCTTCCTTCCTTTTGTTTTATCAGTATGTAATCTTGGATTCTTTCATTATTTTTCAGTGTGTGTCACATAATTCTCATGATTCATTTAGATTCTTAAAATTTTCAAATTTGACCTGCGAGATCCCTTTTAAGGTGTCTCTGTGTTTTTCTCACATCTCTTTACTTTATGAATACTTTCTTTCTAATACACAATGTTGCGGACTCACCTGTACTTTCCCAGCCCTTCGAGAAGCCCTTGGAGAAATAGTTTTTAGTGAAAGCAATACATAAAAATCAATATTTGAGTGTTAGGTGCGCTCCTTACTATTGTGCTGTTATTTATCCTTGGCATTTTCAGCAGACAGAACTGGCAAATGTTAAAAAAAAAATTCTGAAATGTTTAGTTTCCCCACTACATAGGTAGTAGTGTAGCATTCTTCCTCTTTTCTCCAATTACATATTTATGTCTTCTTTTCTACAATGTGAGAAACCTAGCTTCCTGTGTAATCAGTAAACTTACTCATTTCTTCAGTCTATCAATAGGTAGTTTACCCTTATCCATGGGGTATACATTCCAAGACCCGTGTAGGTACGTGAAACCATGGATAGTACCAAACCCTTTCTATATGTACCATTCTTTCCTATACATATGTACCTGTGATAAAATTTAATTTATAAATTAGGCACAGAAAGATATTAGCAATAACTAACAATAAAATAGAACTATTAACTAAAATAAAGGTTACTTGAGCGCAAGTGCTGTGATAACCACATGTATCTATCTGGTACCCGAGACTGCTACTAAGTGACTGACAGGTGGGTAGTGTAGACAGCATGGAGATGCTGGATAAGAGAATTCACATTCAGAGTGGGACAGAGCAGGATGGCATGATATTTCATTATGAAACTCAGAATGGGATGTAATTTAAAATGTATGAATTGTCTATTTTTGAAATTTTTATTTAATATGTTTGGACTACAGGGAACCGAAACTGTAGAATGTGAAACTGCAGATAAGGGAAGCCTTCTGTACACACAGAATCTATCTGTAATATGTTATAATTATCTGTGTAGAGGGCTTCATGCATTTTTAATTAAATTGTTTCCTTAGGTGTTTGATGTTATTTTAAACAGTATTTAAAATTTTTTTTTTTTACTGGATGGTTTATTTCTACATAGAAAATAAACCATCTACATAGAAATTGAAATTCATAGAATTTCTATTGTAGAAATAAACCATCTACATAGAAAATGAAATTCATTAGTTTGTTTTACTTCGACTTGTTTTTAATGATGTTAATTTACATACTAATTAAATTCTATATTTGCAGATTATTTTAGAATCTATGAAGAAATCACATTTGTAAAAAATATACTTTATTTTTCTTATTCTAAAAATTTTTTTTTTTTTTTTTTTTTTTGAGACGGAGTTTCGCTCTTGTTACCCAGGCTGGAGTGCAATGGCGCGATCTCGGCTCACCGCAACCTCCGCCTCCTGGGTTCAGGCAATTGTCCTGCCTCAGCCTCCTGAGTAGCTGGGATTACAGGCACGCGCCACCATGCCCAGCTGATTTTTTGTATTTTTAGTAGAGACGGGGTTTCACTATGTTGACCAGGTTGGTCTCGATCTCTTGACCTTGTGATCCACCCGCCTCGGCCTCCCAAAGTGCTGGGATTACAGGCTTGAGCCACCGCGCCCGGCCTCTAAAAAAATTTATTTTTTTCTTATTAAAATTTTTTTCCCTTCTGGATTACCCTGGGGAGGATCTCTAATAGAAATCTAAATCAAAATGATCATATCCTTATTTTATTTTGGACTTCAAAAGGAACATTTCAACATTGCACCGTTAAGTATAGTGTTTGCTCTAAGTTTTTTTTAGTAGTTATCCTTTCTATTATTAAGAAAATTTCTTTTTATTCGTGTTGAGGTTCTTTTCTCTCTTTTCTTTCTTTTATTTTGAATAATGAATGATTGTTGAATTTCATCAAATGTATTTTATGCATCTACCTAGATGAATGTATGATTTTATCCTTTATTCTTTTAAAGTATGAATGCTAATAATTCTTAAATATTAGACCAACCTTGAATTTCTGAAATAAACCTAAAGTAGTTGTGATATATTAATCTCTTTCATATATTTTTTGATTCAGTTGGATAATACTTTTTTAGGGTTTTGAATCTATTTTCATCGGAAATGTTGACATATATTGTCTTATCTTGTCAGGTTTTGATATCAGTGTTATACCAGTATCATCAAATGAGCTGTGAGGATTGCCTTTTTTCCTTTGCTCCAAAAGATTTTCTTTTGTAAATGTTTATTAGAATTTCCCAGCAAAGCTCTCTTGGCCTGGATTTTTTTTTGGGAAGTTTTTGTTTTGACCTATTCATACTTTTATGTGTTCCTATTTTTTATAAAAGTTTGAATATTTTATTGAACTTCTTTGCCTTAAATTGTCTATGATATTGCCTAATAACATTATTAAGTTTTATAGGATATGTAGTATGTAGTGATATTACCTTTTTTCCCTTAATGTTGGTTATTTGTGCCATTTCTGTTAATATTTCTTTTCTTGCACTGGATATTTATCAATTTTAATAATAATTTCAAAACACCAGCGCCTTTGGGTTTATTGATACTTTCTATCATTTAAGTGTTCTCTATTTCATTGATGTCTGCTCCTATCTATCTTTGTTATTTTCTTTCTTTTACATTCCTTGAGTTTTGGGCCATCTTTTTTTAACATCTTGAGACAGATGCTTCATAGCTGATTTTTAGACTTTTCTAATGTGTGCATTCAGAGCTATAGATTTAAGCACCTCTGTAGCTGAATTTTAAATATGGATATGCCATTTGCCATTGTCATCTACTTAAGAATATTTTCCAGTTAGTCTGATTTCTTTTTTTAAGCTTGTATAATTCATAAGTACAGTGCCTAATTTCCCAATATTTGAGGATTTTTGTTAGTCATCAAATAAAAAATTGTAGAAATTAGGTTAACCTCTAGATGACATCTTCCATCTGAGAGGATTTATTCTTTGCTTCTGAATGGTGCTGGATAGACTGGGAACAGATCATCTTAATCCAGTCAGGATCTGATGAACTTCAGTCACGGTGCTGGCTGGTCTATTTCTGATTCACCTCTACCTCTGGGATGTAGTCCTTTAGGATTCTATTCTAAATTCTCAGGTGTTTACAAGAGCACCTTCCCTCTGGAAAGTGCAAATTGCTGTTGTGTTTCTCCTGCCTGTGTGCAACTGCGTGGCTTTTCAGCCATCCATTTTTGTATTTGGCACTTACTTCAAAGGGTAAAGAAACATCAGATGCCAGGCTCATTTCTCTTGGCTTCTCTATTCTCTCAGGTCCTGGCTCATAGATTTTTATCTTGGTAGACCTTTGATGTTTTCAAACAAATGATTGTAAATATTCTGTACAGCTTTCTTAGTTCTCTGCTGGCTTGAAACAATGTACAGTGGCATTGCTGTGAGCAGAGCTTTCCTAGGGTGTTATATTTTAAGCACTATATAAAATTTTGCTATCATTATAATAATATTAATTTTTATTATCATCCACATTTAGCACTGTCGTGAGGTTCCAGTTGGTCATCAGTACTTTTTGTTTGTTTGTTTGTTTGTTTAGAGACAGAGTCTCTCCCTGTGCTGCCTAGGCTGATCTTGATCTCCTGTTATTGGCCTCCCGAAGCCTGAGCCAGCATGTCCAGCCAATATTGTTTAGTTTTGATTTTATACAAAAGATAAAAACTATAACAGCACTTTTTAACATAGGCTGCAATTCAAAGATCATGTTGGAAATTGAAAGACTGTAATATCAAGATGCCGGCAGGCTGTAGCATTTAGGAAGTATCATTACAGCTAGGTACCCGCAGTTAGAAGTCTGGTCCTTAGTCTTACAAGTGCAGAGCGTTGACCCTCATGCTGATGCCACTAGACTTGGGGATGTTGACTCACACTAACCTGAGAGAGACTGACACATAAACCAAAATTTCAGGGTATTAATTTACAATGAAAACTTTCTCTGTCATGCCTTCCAAAAGTGCTCGTGTTAGTATTCCCAGTATGTTTTTTGTTTATACGTAATTCTATTTGGGAAATCACATCATGATTAAGAAGTTACTTGGTGCACATGGACAAAGGCAGGGCAAGAACTCTCCCGTTAGAAGAGCAGGAGGCACGCTTCCTTTTTCTAAGACTGGTCTTGCTAGGGCAGATAAGATGCCAGCACATCGTTAGGTAGGAACTGGTGTTAGTTTCTATCTTTCTCTTGGTTTACAAGAGGGATCTTGCAGTCAGGCAGACCAGTGCTTCAGTGACATTGCTACATGTAGTAGTTGCATGATCTTGGAAAGATTTCTTAAATTTTCTGGGCCTCAGTTTTGTATCTGCAATGTGAAACAGAAGTCTGCTTTTTAGGAGTCTTGCAACGATAAAACTGCATCATTGATTTAAGGCATTTTTATACCTCCTAAAATATAAAATATGCTCAGTAAATAGTGGCTATTACACATTTGTCAAGGAAGTAGACTATTTCCTTATGCATTTTTGGCCATAGTGTATTAATTTTATATTTTTACTCCTTAATGCCGGCCTCTAACCTCTGTCCTTTTACAATTGCAGGTGTTTCTCATTCGGTATTGGAGAAGGTGCCTCCACCAGCCTAATAAAAGGTATTGCCCGGGCATCAGGGGGCACCTCAGAATTTATCACAGGCAAAGACAGGATGCAGTCCAAGGTGAGGGACAGACTGGCTGTGTCTATCCGGAGGTGGCAATTCAGACCACAGTGAAATGGGGTGAGGGACACTGTGCAAGGGTAGGAGTAGCAACTTTCCTCCAGTATACCTGTTCCTCTATCCCCAAGGCCTTGGGCTGTGTCCTTAGTCAGGCTACTTTGGCCTCTTGTAATAGAGGCCCACTCTAGTATCTGGAAATATGACATCTGGTCCCAGTAGCTGCAAGCTCAGAGACAGGATGCTGAAAGGGATTGGGGCCTTTGCATTTAAGACCAGGCACAGAGAAACTAAGAGCTTTGACCATCATGACTGAGATTCTAGGTCCTCACTTTAGAATCTCTTTTGGTGCTACATGCATCCTCCATGCAAAAGATACAAAGAAAAGGAGAAGGAACAATTGTGATATGTCTAATGGATTGGAAGAGGTGGTAAATTGCTATTCCATTTCATCTGTCTGTACGAGTAGAAGACCCCTCTGGTGGTATCTCGAAGCTCCTCTTTCCAGGATGGTGCCACGTCTTACCAATCCCCTTCTCCAAGGGTCTTGTTTCTCAAACATTTTGTTCATTTACATTTTGTTACGAAATATTTCAGCTTTGGCTTCTTCATATGTAAAGCAAGATAAATAGTGCCCATCTCCTAGAATAATATTAAGGAGTAGGCTTGACATGTATTATATTGTACTGCGTCTGATACAGAATAAATGTTCAGTTAATTGTAGCTGCCATCGTCTGTATCATTTGTGTTTACACTGTTCTCTTCCCTCCATTAGGCTCTCAGGACTCTGAAGCGCTCTCTGCAGCCTGTGGTACAGAATGTTTCTCTGAGCTGGCATTTGCCTCCTCGTCTGTCTGCTGAAATGCTTTCCCCAGAACAGACTGTCATTTTTAGGGGTCAGAGATTAATCATCTATGCCCAACTGACTGGGAAGATGCCAGTGAGTTCCCGGTCTTGTTTGTTCCCCTAGTCAGAAAGATACCACACTGACCATTTCATTCACTAAAGCTGGTAGGTAGATTTCATCTCAGCCAGAGACAGCACTTGCCAAGTAGAGCCAGCCTATTTCCTTCCCATCATTTCAGGTCTCTGGTTTCCTAGGCTACCTGATTCTTCAGCCGGTATTTTAGTACGTTGTTTAGGGTAGCTGCCCCTGTTCTGATCCTTCTATGGATGATCTCTTTCTTCTGTCACTTCTACTCATCTCTAATTTGCAGGCAGCAGAGACAACAGGAGAAGTATGCCTCAAATACACACTCCAGGGCAAGGCTTTTGAGGATAAGGTGACATTTCCTCTACAACCCAAGCCTGATGCCAAGTGAGAATTCAGTTCTCCGTTACTATTTTCTTCCCTCCCTTTCCTCCCTCTCTTTCTCCCGCCGTCCCTCCTTCCTTCCCTCCCTCCTTTCTTCCTTCCGTCCTTTTTCTTTTCTTCCTTCTCCTTCCTTCCTTTTTTTTCTTCCTTCCTTCCTTCCTTCCTTCTTTCCTCTGCCGTCCTTAGGAATTAGATTCTTCTCTTAATTCTGGGCTCCATTGTAATTGTTTTTCTATAATCACTTTTTATTTATAAACCACCAAAGACTTACCTCTCCCCTTATCTGACTTTATCTTTCCTTTTCCATTCCTAACTTTTACGAACTGCAAGTAACTGGTATATGGATGTCTTTCCCTACATTTCAGTACTTTTTTACTTTTTCCTTTCAGCCTCACCATTCACCGCCTTGCTGCCAAGTCCTTGCTCCAGACCAAGGACATGGGCCTCAGAGAGACTCCCGCAAGTGATAAAAAAGATGCATTGAACCTTAGCCTTGAGTCTGGTGTCATAAGCTCTTTCACAGCTTTCATTGCTATCAACAAGGAGCTGAACAAGCCAGTTCAGGGGCCTCTGGCTCATAGGAATATCCCAAGGCCAATTGTGCTAGGTGCTTCTGCCCCATTGAAGTTGAGATGCAAAGCAGGTAAGGAGTTTTATTCCATTCAAATTCATACAGAATAAAAGGCCCTGACTGAGCACATTATTTAAAGGAAAAGGCTATGAATTATTCTTAAGTTGCTTTGTTTTCCCTATACCTCCACATCTAGGATTTCTGATCAGTGTTCAACTTTTCTGTCTTAGGGAACTAGAATACATTCTATTGTCAAGGAGATTTAAAATAATCTGAGAGAAAACAAACAAACAAGTATTAAAACATAGAAAGAGCATGTAAACACCGAGTGACCAAACTGCCTAATCTGAAGCTGATTTATCTTTTGTATTGAGTTATAATTCAAATATTGTACAATTCACCATTTAAAGTGTATAATCCAATGGGTTTTAGTATGTTCACAGAGTTGTGCAACCATTGATTGCCACAATCAACTTTAGAGCATTTTTATCACCCAAGAAATAAACTTCATAACGATTAACAAACATTTCCTATTTCTCTCCCTGACCCCACCTATCTTCTCCTCCACTTCCCTCCCACCAGCCCCAATAATCACTTACCTGCTTTCTAGCTCTATATATTTGCCTATCCTGTCTTTATGTATTTGTCTGTTCTGGACTTCTTTTCCTCTTTTTTTTTTTTGAGACAGGGTCCCGCTCTGTTGCCCAGGCTGGAGTGCAGTGGCACAATCATGGCTTACTTCAGCCTCAACCTCCCAGGCTAAAGTCATCCTCCCATCCTTAGTGGCTGGGACTATAGGCACATGCCATCATGCCCGGCTAATTTTTTGTATTTTTCATAGAGATGGGGTTTTGCCATTTTACCCAGGCTGTGGCTGGCTTATTTCACTTAACATAATGTTCTCCAAGTTCATCTGTGTTGTTGCAAATAACAGAAGTTTGTTCTTTTTTATGGCTGAATAATGTTACATTGTGTATCTATAGTACGGTTTCATTTGCTCATTCACCCACTGATGAATACCTAGGTTGATTCCAAGTCTTGGCTATTGTGAATAGCACTGATATCTCTTTGCTATACTGATTTCCTTTCTATTGGGTATATACCCAGCAGTGGGATTGTTGGATCATATGGTAGCTCTATTTTTTTTTTTTTATTTTTTTTTTTTTGAGACGGAGTTTCGCTCTTGTTACCCAGGCTGGAGTGCAATGGCGCGATCTCGGCTCACCGCAACCTCAGCCTCCTGGGTTCAGGCAATTCTCCTGTCTCAGCCTCCTGAGTAGCTGGGATTACAGGCACACACCACCATGCCCAGCTACTTTTTTGTATTTTTAGTAGAGACGGGGTTTCACCATGTTGACCAGGATGGTCTCCATCTCTCGACCTCGTGATCCACCCGCCTCGGTCTCCCAAAGTGCTGGGATTACAGGCTTGAGCCACCGCGCCCGGCCGGTAGCTCTATTTTTTAACATTTTAAGGAGCAACAGTTTTCCACAATGGCTATACAAATTTACATTCTCACCAACAATGTGCAAGCATTCCCTTTTCCTGATACCCTTGTCAGTACCTGTTATCTTTTGTCTTTTTGATGGTAGCCATTCTGACAGGTATGAGGTGATATCACATTGTGGTTTCGAGTTGCAATTTCCTAATGATTGGTAATTCTAAACATTTTTTCATATACCTGTTTGCCATTTGTATGTCTTCTTTTGAGAAATGTCTATTCAAGTCTTTTGTTCATTTTTAAACAAGGTTATTTGCTTTTTTTGGTATTGAGTTAAATTCCTTGTGTATTTTGCATCTATGAAACCCTTATCAGATGTCTGGTTTGCAAATATTTTCTCCCATTCCCTAGGTTATTTGTTCACCCTGTTGATTATTTTCTTTGCTATACACAAGAGGCAATCTCATTTGTCTATTTTTGCTTTTGTCGCCCATGCTTTTGAGTTCATATCCAAAAATCAGTGCCCAGACCTCTGTCATAGAGATTTTGCCTTATGTTTTCTTCTAGTTGTTTCATAGTTTCAGCTCTTACATTTAAGTCTTTAGTTCATTTGAGTTGGTTTTTTTATGTGATGCAAGATAATGATCTAATGTTATTCTTTTGTATGTGTATATCCCAGTTTTCCCAATACCATTTATTGAAGAGACTGTTTTTTACCCATTGTATTCTTAGCACCTTTGTCAAAAATTAGTTGGCTATAAATGTGTGGATTTATTTTTGGGCTCTCCATTCTGTTCCATTGGTCCATGTCTGTTTTTATGCAACTACCATGCTCTTTTGGTTACTATAGCTTGGTAGTATATTTTGAAGTCAGATGGTATGATGCCTCCAGCATTTTATTTTGATTTCTTTTTTTGTGTGTGTGTGTGTATTTTTTTTTCTCAAGGTTGCTTTGACTATTTGGTTTTTTTGTTTGTTTGTTTTATAATTCCATACAAATTTTAGATTTTTTTTTAAATCTGTGAAGAATGTCATTGGTATTTTCATAGAGATTGCATTGAATCTGTAAATTGCTTTCAGTATTATGACCATTTTAACAAGATTTATTCTTCTCATGAATGTGAGGTATCTTTACATTTATTTGTGTCTTCTTCAAATTATTTTATCAATATCTTATAATTTTCAGTTTAGAGATGTTTTGCCTCCTTGTTTAAATTTATTCCCAAGTGTTTTAATTATTTTGTAGCCATTGCAAATGAGATTGTTTTCTTGGTTTCCTTTTCAAAGAGCTTGCTATTTGTGTATAGAAACACTAATGACTTTTGTATGTTGGTTTTATATCCTTCAACTTTGCTGGATTTGTTTATTATATTTAACAAGTTTTTTTTGGGGGGGTAGTCTTGAGGGTTTTTTTCTATGTATATGATCATGTCATCTGCAAACAGGGGTAGTATTACTTCCTCTTTTCCAATCTGGATCCTTTTTATTTCTTTCTCTTGCCTAATTGCATGGGCTAGGACTTACAGTACTATATTGAATAGAAGTGGTGAAAGTGGACATCCTTGTCATTTCTGATTTTAGAGGAAATGCTTTCAGTTTTTCCCTGTTCAATAAGATATTAGCTGTGAATTTGCCATCATTGTCTTTATTATGTTGAGGTAAATTTCATCTATACCTAATTTATTAAGCGTTTTCATCATGAAGCGATGTTGAATTTATTTAATAGTTTTTCTGCATCTATTGAAATGATCATATGTTTTTGTCCTTTTTTCTGTTAGTGTGGTTCATGTTTGTCAATTTATGTTTACTGAACCAACTTTATATCTCTCGGATGAATCCCATTTGATAATGATGCATGATCACTTTAATGTACTGCTAAATGTGGTTTGCCTAGTGTTTTGTTGGGGATTGTGTATCTGCGTTAATCAAGGATATTGGCCTGTAATTTTATTTTTGTTGTATCTGGTTTTGGTATCAGGGTGATGCTAGGAAGCTTGTTTTTAAGATAATACTAGACAGCTTGATGGAAGCAAGCTGACGTATAGGAAACAAAATAGAGAATTCAAGAACTTAGTGATCCAGATGAGCTCAAAGATCAGGTGAAACAGAAATCTCTGAGTTAGAAAACTGGAAAAATCAGATATTACGTATTAAAACTAAGAATTTAAAATTTAAAATTTTTTATTTTTTGAGACAGGATCTCACTCTGCTGACCAGGTTTTAGTGCAGTGGTGTGATTATAGTTCACTGCAGCTTCGATCTCTTGGGCTAAAATGATTCTCCCACTTCAGCCTCCCAAGTAGGTAGGACTCCCGGCATGTACCACCATGCCTGGCTAATTTTTAATTTTAATTTTTTTTTTAAATAGAGTCTCACTGTGTTGCCCAGGCTGGTCTCAAAATTCTGGCTTTGCATGATCCCTCTGCCTGAGACTATAGGCACATGTCACCATACCCAGATAATTTTTTAAACTTTTTATAAAGATGAGGCCCTGCTACTTTGTCCAGGCTGATATCAAGCTCATAGGTTCAAATGATCCTTCCACCTCAGCCTCCCAAAGTATTAGGATTACAAGCATGAATCACTGCACCCAGCTTCAATTTATTTTCTATGAGTGAAACAATTCTGCATAATAACAAGATTAACATGGCTTGGGAGGAAGTGGCAGAAGTAGAATGAAGTGGAAGTCACTGGATTTGATGAAGTCAAAGAAGCTTTGCCTTAGGGTGTTGGATAGGTACAGGGGTCCTGAAATCTCTCAAGGAGATGGTAGGCCTTGCAATGGAGTGGAAGTCTATGGTCTAGTTTTCAGATATTTTAGTGAATGATTGGAAGTAACAAAAAGGTTGGAAGTAGACAGTAGTGAAGACATATGCAATGTCTTCATTTAGTGATCTGGATGCAGCATCAGGGACTGAAGAGGTTGTCAGCCCTACCTCCCTACTTGGAGTGTAGTACATGGAGCAGTAACAATTTGAGAGTGAAGTTTTTTGAGAGGATAAATTCAGTTTCAAGTTAAGACTTAGCTGGAAGAAGCCTCCTGTATTAAAACTAAAGATGCAGGAAAAATTGTCTAGCATATATCACGGGTTCCAGAGGACACAGTAGAAGGAGAGCTCAGAGGGTAAGGGTTTGTGCAGGAGGTGGGCATATGAGAGAAAAATGGCACAGTAAGTGTGGTTACTGAAGCCAATGTGGATGGGAGGATATGTATCTCAAATTGTCAGGGTCCTTTGCCCATCACAGAGAGCAGGGAGTGCCACCGTCTTAATGTTTGTGCGGATTTTTTTCAGCTGTTCCAATGGCTGCACGCTATAGTCGTCCTGCATTTCCGCCCATAATGGAAGCTATGTCTGTTGAGGACAACATGGCATACCATAAAGGTGATTACAGATTCTGTGGGTTGATGACTCACAAGGACCATCACAGTCCAGGTGAATACCTTTCTAGGAACTTTTTCTCAACAATGTTTGTTTGTCACACATATTGGACTAGGCAAGCCACGATCTCATAGTTACAGCTATGGCAAGAGAGGCATGCTTCCCTAAGAGACCCCGCTGTGAGTTGGAAAAGACTCATTCTTCCACCCAAAGAACCAACTTGGAAACTTACCATATGGGTGAGGCAGGCCTCCCTTCACCCCTCCTATCTATAGAGACTGACAAACTAACCTTCAGTGTTCTGCTGCCTGTGGCTTTCTCTACTCAGGAGGTCATCTGTTTGAAAGACACTGAGCAGAAGGTCAGATTTGTTCCACCCCTATGTTTCCCAGCATCAGCCCAGCTAGTTTCATTAGCATATCATATAGGACCCTGAAACCTGCTATCCCAGTAGAGTCTACGGTGACCCTTAGTTGAACAAACCCCCTTGATCATCTCAGCTCAAACAGCTTGCCTGTGGGCTGCCCCCATCACCCTGCAGAGCCCTGCTGCCACCCTCTGTGAGTCCCTGTTCCACAGATCATCCTTTCACAAGTGCGGTTTGAAGTCCAATCTTCTGGATGTTGTCTAATGACTTTCTTTCTATTGCATTCTTGCTATGGTCTGTCTCTGAATTTAGCAGCCCTAAATTCAGGTGTGTTGAGGGGCTCCATAATTTCTCATCCTCTCTCCTTCTTTCTCCCCAAAGCCTCTGTAGAGGATCATCTTGTGCAGCTGATTTATCACCAAAATGCAAATGGTTCCTGGGATCTGAATGAAGATCTAGCCAAGGTCCTAGATATGAGTTTGGAAGAAATAACATCTGCACACCCTGCCGAGGTAAGAGTCAAAGGAAAAAGGAGTGTGTTTGTGTGTTTGTGTGTGTATGTGTATGTGTGTATGTATGTTTTAGCACAATATTTCAATGTCTCTTCTTACCCAGCTTTATATATACATATATATATTTATATATATACATATATATATTTATTTATACATTAACTTTGAGTACTGAGGTGCACGTGTATGTTTTTGAAAGAGAGAGGTCATCATTGAGAATTGAGGTGATTCAGGACCCACCTCCACTAAATTAATTTGTAATAAATAAAGGTTGAAGGCTCTTCTGGTCATGTTAAAGCAGAAAGAGCAAGGGATTAATGGGGAAGCTAGTAGGAATCGATGATTTCTTGTTGGTGGATGACAAAGGGAAAGCAAAAATCCTCTTCCACTATTTCCTGATAATCATCTTGGTCATAACTAATATTTAGTGAGCAATTACTCTGTGCCAGGCACTGTGCTAAGCAGTTATTATTCATGAGCTTATTTATTTCTCATATTAATTTAATAAGGTAGATCCCATTTGTGTTGCTGTTTATAGATGAAGAAACCGAAGTTTAGGGAAATGTGTCTGAGGTTACCCAGGCCAGCAGTGGCAGAGCCAGATTCAGTTCGAAGACTATCTGTCCTGAGAACTCCCCAAAATAACCTCATTATTGCTCCTCTTCATACTGATGAAAGTGGTCCAGACATTGGCAAAATTTAATTGAAGTCAGGGTAGGTGAAGCATTGTTAATAAGAACCACCTAGTTGTTTTAGATGTATTTAAATATGCTGATGAGGATAAATTGCATCCCAGAATTTCAAGGTAACTTGCCAAATCTTCTAATACTTGTTTCGAAGTTGTTAGGCCTGAAACAGGTGCAAAAAGCCTGAAGGACAAATATTCTAAACTTTCAAAATGTGGAAGGAGATCAGATAAATTTCAGATATTCTGCAATTCCACTGTCCAATAATACAGTATCCACTAGTCACATGTGGCTATTGTGCCTTTGAAATGTGGCTAATACAAACGAGGAACTAAATTTTTAATTGAATGGAGGTGTGCTGTGGTGTGAAATACATAGTAATGGCAAAGACTTTATATAAAAAGGAGTAAAGCATTTCATCAATAATTATTTTTATACTGATTGCATGTTAAAATGATGACTTTTTAATATAGTGGGTTAAATAAAATATATTAGCAAAATAATTATACCTCTTTATTTTTAGTTTTTGAAATATGGCTACTAGAAAACTTAACATTACAAATGTGTCTAGCATTATATTTTTATTGGAAAATGCTATTCTAGAAAAAGTAATTAAGTAGAAAAAGTAATTAATAATTCATAAACACTTGGAAGAGGATATAAGGATCATTAGATTCACTGAGAACAAAACACGTCAGACTGACATTTCCTTCTTTGGCATGGCAACTAGGCCAGTGAATCAAGTGAACAAACAGACTTGGTGTATCTGAATTTCGGTAAGGAATTTGATTTTTTTTTTTTTTTTTTTTTGAGACAGAGTTTCTCTCTTGTTACCCAGGCTGGAGTGCAATGGCGCAATCTCGGCTCACTGCAACCTCCGCCTCCTGGGTTCAGGCAATTCTCCTGCCTCAGCCTCCTGAGTAGCTGGGATTACAGGCACGCACCACCATGCCCAGCTGATTTTTTCTATTTTTAGTAGAGACGGGGTTTCACCATGTTGACCGGGATGGTCTCGATCTCTTGACCTCGTGATCCACCCGCCTCGGCCTCCCAAAGTGCTGGGATTACAGGCGTGAGCCACCGCGCCCGGCCGATTTTTTTTTTTTTTTTTTAATGATGAACTCATGGACCAAGTACAAACTAGTTGAAAAACCGTGATGCTAAACAATAAATTAATTTCAAACTTGAAACAGATTTTTAGGCCCACCAGGCTCTGAATTCCCTGGAGGTCCACAGTTTCGATGAAGATTTAGATGAAGATAAAGACCCTTTCCTATTTGTAGATGACAAAACTCGGAAATAAACTACCAGTCAAAAGAATCAGGATCCCAAAAATCCTCTGTATAGTAAGTTGCAATTTTTCACAAACAGATAAAGAAAAACAGCGTAGTAGAAATAAAAGCTAAGTACCGTTTTGGGTACTTAATTCCCAACTCTACAGGGAGAGAAGAGAGCATTTGCATGTGAAGAACAGAGGTTTTAGATGACTACAGTATAAACCAGAATATTTAACTGAGTAATGGAGGACAACAGGATTATCTGAAATGCTACCCTATTCTTGGGCTGTGATTGTAGAATTTTATAAGTACATTTACCTCCAGGTAAGACATTTTTATAAGTATATTTACCTCCAGATAAGACCATTTAAGGAGACGTGTTTTAAAAATCATTGTCCTGTTTGTTTTTAGACTAGGAGAATAAGTTTGGGGATGCTTACTGCTTTAACATAAGCAGTCTTCGTAAGGAAGAAATGAAGAAACTGAGAATTTTAATCTTAAATAAGACTACTCAGAGAGGACATGTTAGCCGTTTCCAAGTTTTTAAGGTCATGATATAAAGTAGGAAATTCCCTTGATCTCCTAACTCTAAAAACTGAAGCTGAGAGCAGTGGGTGAAAACTTCATGGGAGAAAATTTGCTGCTGTATGGTTGAGATTTTCTGTGAAGAAATAAGAGCAATATAACTAGAATCAGAATATTTGGCCTTTAGTCCCACTTCTGTCATTTGCTAGAAGGCTAAGTTTGGGCAAATCATTTTATTAATACTTCTATATGAAATCTGTTTTTTTTTCTTAAAAATATGTTTACTGATATTTTCTCATGATTTTTTGTGGGATGCAAGGGTTGCAATTAAAAAATTCTTGAAGGTGGGAGGCTGAGATGGGTGGATCCTGAGGTCAAGAGATCGAGACCATCCTGGTCAACGTGGTGAAACCCCATCTCTACTACAAATACAAAAATTAGCTGGGCATTGTGGCGCACGCCTGTAGTCCCAGCTACTCAGGAGGCTGAGGCAGGAGAATTGCCTGAACCCAGGAGGCGGAGGTTTTAGTGAACCGAGATCGCACCATTGCACTCCAGCCTGGGTAACAAGAGCGAAACTCCTTCTCAAAAAAAAAAAAACTCATGAAGGTACTTTATAAAATACAAAGCAATTTTGCCTGTGTTTCTCTTACTGGAGCTGGGTAAGTCTTGTCAGGGGTTTTCAGAACTGTCCTGGTAGTTACACTGGATTTAAAACTTGGGATTTTCTATTTCAAGACCCAGTGGATTGCTGCCCTGAGGTTTAAGGCCTGGCATTATGCCTTGCAAGTAGTAGCTGGAGGTAAAGAGAGACCAGGTAACTCAATTTACTAGCATTTAGAAGGATGCTAAGTGAGGAGGGAGTGAAGCTTTTGCATCCCCTTGAGGAACATCCAGCTCCAACTGGAGCTCTCTGTCTACTGTGCAGCTTGTGGATTCCTCAGGATGGGCCACCATCCTGGCCGTGATCTGGCTACATGGCAACGGTAAGGACTTCAAGTGTGAATGGGAGCTTCTGGAAAGGAAGGCCATGGCCTGGATGCGTGTCCATGCAGGTAGGAGCACAATCCTAAGACCTGTCTCCTTCCCCTTCCCTGGCCTGGCAGAGGGTTGCCACAAGAGAGTCCCATTGTCACTTGCCCCCACCATCCTGCTTCAGACCTTTACTAATCTTCCTACTAGTTCTTTTCTTGGGAGGGCAAGGGTGAAATCTTAAATTGGGGACAAGGTAGGAGGGTGAGTAGGGAGGGAGAGGGACATGAATGGGGAGTTGAACTGTGAGAAGGAGAAGTGGCACTGATTTTCCTTAGTGTCTCAGTACCAAGCTAAGTAGAAGACTAGACTTGGATCGTGTTGTCCTGGCTGTTTGTTATCTCATGGCAGCTGAGTGTATATGGGGCCAGAGAAGATTCAAGGATAATCTGGGCAGTAAGAAGAGAAAAAGCAGGGATATTGAGGACAGATAAAAAGCACAACTCAGGGTAGATGATCTGAGAGGTTTGGAGGAGCCTCTCATTGAGATCCTTCATCCCTAATTCTTGTTTTTCCTCACCACAGGCTCCACCATGCCTTTGGTTGTGAAAGCTGCTATTACTTTCCTGAAGTCATCTGTGGATCCTGCTATCTTTACCTATTGAAGATACCATACAGAAAAAGAAGTGCCTTTAATTTTCTACTGTCATTTCCTTTACTCTTCTACGGTGATGATATGTTCTTGTGTTTTATGATTCTTTATTTTTTTGCCATAAAAGTAAAGGATGCTCACTCCACTTTGCATGCTCCAGGTTCACTTTGGATATGATCTTTCTTTTCCCAGCATGTCCCCTTAGGAAAGTGACAGTGATCCCAGAACCTGTTTCCTTTCTTGAAGGAGTTCAAAACATTCACAGGCTAGTAATGTTTCTTCCAGGGTTTCCAAGCTGACAGTATGAAAAGCAGGTGACATGAACTATAGACTAATGATTACAGCATTAGTTGATGTTAGGAAATGCCTAAATTTGAGAATTCTCTGCATTATCTTTGCCTGTTCACTTTCTATCTTATGTCTTTATTAGGACTGTACTGGTAAGTTTTGAAGTTTTCCATGTGTAGGATGAGTTAGAGGGAGGTTGAAAGCCAACATCTGAACCAATGTAATGTTAAGATCATAAAGAGAGAGACTCCAGGGGCATACTGTGAGAGTTGGCACTGTTGGGGACCTTCCTGATTCATTCTGCTTGGGCTTTGCTAGCCTGTACAACCTACATGCCTTTCCTTGCACTGCCTAAAAGACTCCAGTTGAGCTATACCTGTTGGAGACAGATGTTCCTTCTTAATAATGAAGCATCTTAGTAAGAGGTATATAATGCAATTCTTAGTCCTACCCTGAACCTGTGAGTCCTCTAAGTCAGGCTTTGATCTAGTGCACTAAAGGGAAGGGCGAGTTTAATGGGAGCTTTGCCTGGAACCTGAACCCGGAGTACTTCTGCATTAGGAAAAAAGGAGCTCCCTGTGATCACTCCTGATCCTTGTGTCTCATAGCTCTTATCCTAATGGAAATGATCCTATTGGATGTACTGTCCCTTAAAGTAACTTGTATCAATATTAAAATGACTATTTCTACCATTTCATGAGTAAATGCAGTGGTTCTTAAAATGGTCTTGTCTCCCTGCCCCACAAATCTTTTGGTACTAGCATTTTGGGAAGCCAAGCTAGGATAGTAAATTGACCAGAACGCAGTTGTGGAAATTTGACCTGAAGTTAGTGAAATAAAACTTTAAAGAGTGTAAAAAAACACAGCTTACTTAGAGGTGTAGTTTTTCATAGATTCATTTATTGAACTTACATTGGTTTTATTATCCCTTGTTTTCTGTCCCAGCTTTCCTGATGCCTCCGATGTTCCCGTGGGATCCTGCCCCTCCATCTTCTGTTGTAGGCTGACTTCTCTTACATGAAGCAAGTAAAGGACACCAGTGAGAAAACCACTGTTAGAATCCTGACCATACACTGTAGTAGTTATGTGATGATGGGCAAATGATTTCACCCTCAGGCACATAATATCCCCATCTGTAAAACTAAGAGATTAAACTAGAACTCTATTAAACACTTTCTAAATTGAATACTCAGAATTCCTAGAGGGACGTCATTGCCTTTTGACTCAGAAAGTGGGTGGACTAGGCCTGAGTTTCTTTTTTCTTTCTTTTTTTTTTTTTTTTTTTTTAGAGAGAAAAAAAGAATGAAAGAGAGAAAGAAAGAGGAAGAGAAAGAGGGAGAGAGAGCAGGAGTCTTACTTTATTGCCCAGGCTAGAATGCAGTCTAACTGAGTTTCTTAAGTTGTTGAGTTACCTGGTAATAGGAATACTTGGGGCATGTGTATAGCGGAGTCTGATCTCTCAGCCTTTCTTCCAAGTTAGTTTATGCTGAATGTGATCTGTGGAACAGGGTTGTAGCACCACCTGGAAGCCTGTTAGAAATGCAGAATTTTAGTCACACCAGGAACTATCTTATTTAACAAGGCTCCCAGGTAATGTGCACCCACACTGAAGCTTGAGAAGTAAAGACTTAATATTTTCATAAAATAGGCTTATATCAAAGTCTGCCATCTAGATAGCCCCTACCTACTTAATATCAGAAAATAGTTTCCTAAGGAGCATGAAACGTGTATAGTTAACCTCTGTGCACACAACGCTGTCACTTTACATTTATTATGCAGAGCATTTATTGTTTATCTCCCTTTTTCTCACCCTTCAGCTTCCAGACTGGGGCTTGAGGACTTAGTGCAGGGCCTTCTAAAACAAAAAACAAACACAAACCAAAAAAATATGTGTCAACCTGTCCTTTGTCTTCCTTAAAATAAGGCAGCTGCAGTTTTAAAGTGGCATGGTTTTATTTTTCCATTTGGACTTCTGCACAATGAAATGTTGTATCAACTGCAAATCCCTCAAATCTAAACAAGTGTCAGTCTTCATAATCAGCAAATGGCATTTTGGCACATTTATTGAAACCCCTTTTCAAGACTGGTGCTTTATGTTTTGGAAAAGTATAAAGAACCATCTGTAATTTCAGAAACTGGTGGTCCAGGCAAGGAGCCCAGGAGAGAAGCTGTTCTCATCTCCCGTTGGTTCCCTTTATCTAGCACTTGTTTCGCCACAGCAGCAGACTTGGCCACAGGAAAAGTGACAGATATCATTGCCTCAAGATTCTTTCACTTAAACAGCCCAAGAGCTCCCCTGGAGGGTTTTCTGTGCTCCATGGACTTGTTGATAAAATCTATCCCGTCTTCCCTGACTCTAACACAGTCCTACTCAGGGTCACTAAGCAGCTGCTCTTCCTCTCCCAACTCACAGCAGTTGCTTCCTTAAAAACAGTCCATCTGCTTTCCGGAGTATCTGATTGAAAGGAGCTACCAGGAGAAAACCAAGAAAGAAGCCCATGCAATTAACTAACTATGTATTTTATCAGATTTTTTGATATTCTCATATATTTTGATATTCTCCTCAGTGCATACGCATTTAAAATTATACATTCTTGGGAAATTGACTCTTTTATCATTATTTAATGCTCAACTTTATCCCTGACTTTTTCTGTAGTTGTTGTTCCGAAGTTGGCTTGTCTGAAATTAACGTAGCTACTCCAGCTTTCTGCTGATGGGTTTTGGCAAGGCATATCTTTCTCTATCCCTTAACTTTTAGCCTATGTAAGTCTTTTTATTTGAAGTGGGTTTCTTGTAGACGACATATGGTTGGGTCTTATTTGTTTGTTTTTGTTTGTTTTTAATCCACTCTGGCAATCACTGCCTTTAAATTATCTACCCATATCATTTATATTTAAAGTAATTATTGATAAAATTAGGTTACTATCTACCGTGTTTGCCAACTGTTTACTATTTATTGCATTTTGTCTTCGATTTTTTCCCTTTTATTTTTGCCTGTTCTCACTTTAATCAAGCATTTTATGTGATTTTATTTTAACTCCAGTCAATATATCTATCATATTTCTTAAGAAATTTTTAGTTGTGATTCTAGAGTTTGTAATCTACATTTATAACTAATTTAAGCCCACCTTCAAATAACACTATATCACTTTACATGTAGTGGATTTGCCTTATAACAGAATATTCCTAATTTCGTTTTCCCATCCACTATGGCATTGCTGCCATTCATTTCACGTATGTCTATATTTCGACTACCCACTTGTTACTATTATGACTTTAAACAGTTATCTGTTTAAAGAATAAGAAAATGAAAAGATGTACTTCACTTTTATTTATTCCTTCCCTGACATTTCCTTTGCTTACATAGATGTGAGCTTCTTACCTGTAACCATTTTTTTCTTCCTGAAGAATTTGTCTTAATACTTGTAGAATAGATCTGTGGGCAATGGATTCCCTTCGTTTTTGTTTTTGTCTGGGAAAATCCTCATTTCTTCTTCACTTTTGAAGCATAATTGTGCTGAACATATAGTTCCACATTTGTATGTGTGTGTATCTGTGTCTTTTAATACTTTAAATATTTTACTTCAATCTCTTTTAGCTTGAATAGTTTTTGACAAGAAATATGTAGTTTTTTTTTTTTCCTCTATAGGTTGTCTTCTCCCCTGCAGACTTCTTTCAAGATTTTCTCTTTGTCTTTGGTTTTCTGCAGTTTGAATGTAACATTTATAAATATAGGGCATTTTTGTATTTATCCTATTGCTGTTATTTGAAAATCCTGAATCTATAATTTTGTGCTTTTCATTAATTTTGGAAAATTTTGGGCTGTTATTACTTCAACTGTTTTTCTGCTTAGTTGTTTCTTGTATTTCAATTACACATGTTACAGTTTTTGAAATTATCCTGTAGGTTTTGAATGTTCTGCCCTGTTTTTCCTGTGGTTGTCTTTTATTTTGTTTTAGTTTTTACCTTTACATTTAAGTTTATGAAGTTTCTATTGGTCTACTTTCCATTCCAAAGATTCTTTATGTAGTCATGCAAATGTGTATTTTTTAAATTTTGTTTTTGTTTTTATCTTTACATTTAAGTTTAAGAAGTTTCTATTCATCTGTCTTCCATTCCAAAGATTCTCTTCCAGGTTTGTAAGTGTCAGCAGTGACTCTGAAGTCACCTGTCTCTCAGGATTTCAGGGTGACTACTTACCTGTGTTCTCAGTTTCCAGTGGGTACAAAAAATAGTTTTTTGTATTAGTCCATTCTTACATTGCTATAAAAAGGACACCTGAGAACTGGGTAATTTATAAATGAAAGGCTTAATTGGCTCACAGTTCTGCAGGCTATACCAGAAGCATAGCAGCTTTTGGGGAGGCCTCAGGAAACTTAGAATCATGGTGGAAGGCAAAGCAGTAGCAGATGTCTTCACATGGCTGAAGCAAGAAGAAGAGAAAGAGAAGGAAGGTGCTACACACTTTTAAGCAACCAGATCTCATGAGAACTCTATCACAAGAACAGCACCAAATGGGGAAATCCACCCCATCATCCAGTCACCTCCCACCAGGCCTCACCTCCCACGCTGAAGATTACAATTTGTCATGAGATTTGGGCAGGGACACAAATTCAAATCATATCAAGTTTGTTCAGCTTTTTCTTCTGGTAATGAGAGTGATGATTTCCAAGCTCTCCGCATTTTATAGTTGAAACTGGACTCTATGTATTCTGATCTACCAAATTGCCACACTTTAGTGACTCTTCATTTACAGAATTGTATTTTTTGGAACTTAAGAGGTAGAAAACATTTGTTTTTCCCCTGTTGTAGTCTATCCAAAGTTAAAAGTTTATGTTTGTTTGTTTTGCACATAAACCAGTTTTTATTACCAAGTGATATAACAAACAGACATCCTTAATGGTGAGATATGCAAATGAGATGAGTTGTGGGGAAGAACCCAATAATGCAGGGAGCGTTTATAAATAGACAGAGACTTAGGGAGGGATGAGGGTATAATGTTAGGCAGTTCCTAAATAACAACAAATATAGGCATAAAGCTGAAAGTGGAATTACATAGGAATATAGTCAGGCTTACATGAGATAATAAATATATACATTTTTAAAGCCTTTGTCAAATAGCAAGCTCTGTACAGAGTTTGGAATCCAAGTTTTTTTTAGTCTTTATTTCATCTTTTTTTTTAAACAGCTTAATGAAGTGTAATTTATGTACTGTAAAATCCCCTCATTCAATTTAATTCTTTTTTGAAATATTGTAATTAACAGTTTAGTATTCAGTAGATTTTTAGGATAAAGATGCTTAAGCTTACAAGCATGTTTTCTGCTTTACTGAGGTATGATAGACAAATAAAAATGATCACTTTGTGTCTTTTGATTGGAGAATTTATCCATTTACATTTAAGTTAACTATTGATAAGTGAGGACTTACTATTACCATTTTAATTGTTTTCTGTTTGTTTTGCAGTTGACTTGTTCTACTCTTGCTTTCTTCCTTTATTTGATTTTTTTTTTTTTTTGGTAGCAATTCACTTTGATTATTTTCTCTTTATGTTTTGAGACTTTGTGGTTATCTTAAGGCTTTCATAAAAATATCTTATAGTTCTAACCATCATTTTAAGTTAATAACAACTTTAATTGCATATAGAGACTCTATGATTGAAAGTTTTATTATTTTTTACTTTTAAAAATAAAAATGTGAAATAGCTACTTGTTTTGAATATTAAGAACAAGGATTCTTAATATTCAAATACTTTAATACATCATTAAAAAATTAGCTGAATTATCTGGTTTGGGGAGAATCTGTAATCATTAATAGATAAAACCATTAAAATGAATGTTACAGATACAATTAATCACAGCTATATATTTTCCATTTTGTACCAAATCTTTATACAACAATCATTTTATAATAATTTTTCAGGTGTAAATAAATATATGAATGCCACTACCACCCCTGGTCCAAGGTACATAGAGTTGCACACATTCAAAACAGCTCTATCAGTTACGATAAATTAAAAATTAGCACATCTGCTGTTGTGATTTCTTAATGTCCATGGCTAAATAGAAACACATTAAGCACAGAAGATATTGTAAAGTGAAGCTGTAGTTCAGGAGGATCAGATTTGTCTGAAGAATAGATAGAAATATTCTCTTATAACTATCTATTAGAATGCATGATCAAAAGACATTGTGTAACAGTTCAAGATACAGATTCTGAATTTTCGTTTGGTACTTTCTGAAGCTCTAAGAACTAGTAATTGGTTCCAAATGGCCTTAATATTGATTGAGACACAAAATACTTTTAGGCTCACATTTCCATTGAGAGATGGAAACTAGTGATTCATTTCAGACATTGAACTGCTCCATGTGATTCCAGGGACTGGTCCAGTATTGTTGCCTGTTATGGTTACCTGATTTACATCCCAACAGGTTACAGGCTTTGAAAGTCGGAGTGGGATCAGATAGAAGCATGAAAATTTATTTAGGAATTAGTGATGACCGAGGATTCCAAATCACTCAAGAATCTTTCCAAGGATTCAAGTCCCAGATATTGCTTTAATTCCCATCTGTTCCCAATAAAAATGTAGAAAAATTTTAGTTCTGTATTTATTAATTTAATTCCTCCACTAGGTGAATCACACCTCTTCCATAGAAACTATCAAATTTTTTAAATGCCAAGAAATTTTCTATCAGAAAAAATAAAATGAGAGGAAGGGAGGAAGAACAAAAGGAAGAAAAGGAAATAGCAGCTTCAGAAATGTGCCACGCAGTAAATAGCCATCTTTATACTCTTTTCCATTTTTGAGGTTACAACCTAATTCTTCTTTACTGGGTTATCACAGATAAAGGAATAAACATGATTGACAATTGACGGCAGACCCTTATCCTGCCAAGAAACAACAAAGCACCTGCCATTGGATCAAGAATGCCTAGACTTAAGCTTGCTATTTATAAACAGAAAGCTTTGCTGAAGGATTAGTTGAGGAATCTGTTGTTGCTAGAATATGTTAGTGACTTACCTGAATAACTGGAGTAGGAAAAAAAGGAATAAATTAAGCAGATTAAAACAAAGATGATACAAATTTCCCCACAAGTCATACCATGGCAAGTGACCTCTTCTGAGAAATATGTAGTTAATTTTCTAGTGAGACTTTTTCCCTAGGAAACAAAACATGAGCTAAATAAATTTCTCTCTCTCTCTCTCTCTCTCTCTCTCTCTCTCTCTCTCTCTCTCTGATGCTTTATCTCATCATTATTATTATTCTTTGAGATTGAGTCTCACTCTGTCATCCAGGCTGGAGTGCAGTGGCGTGATTCGGCTCCCTGCAACCTCCACCTTTCTAGTTTAAGCAATTTTCCCAACTCAGCCTCCGAGTAGCTGGCACTACAGGCATGTGCCACCATGCCCCACTAATTTTTGTATTTTTAGTAGAGATGGGGTTTTGCCACATTGGCCAGGCTGGTCTCAAACTCCTGGCCTCAAGTGACTCGCCCACTTCGGCCTCCCAAAGTGCTGGGATTATAGGAGTGAGCCACCACACCTGGCCTATCTTATTATATTTTCATGCCATTATCTTGTCAGGGAAACCATGCTGAAAATGGTAACAACTATAAGGTTATACAGAAGACTTACCTAAATATCCAAATGAATCTATTAATAATTTTTCTCTTATCCAGAGACAGCTGCTTTCTGTATGGAGTCATTTTTGGAAGCAGTGGTGATGTAGTGGAAAGAGAGCTAAACCTGGGAATGCCTGGGCTCGTCTACTGTCTAACTTTAGAAAGCCAAAATTGCTCTGAGGTTTAATGTACTTATTTGTAAAGCAGAGTTAAGGAAAACCACCTTACACAGCTCTTAAGAATTAATCAAAGCTACATAAAAATGTATTGGAAAAATAGAACAACTACAAATGTTAATTATTTGTGAGTATATGAAAATCAAAATTAGTAATAAACTTATTTGTCTTTATAACACAAAGGGAGAAGTCATATTATTCTGGATTTGAGAGATAGCTCTACCACTAACCAACTCTGTTACCTTAGTTATGTTGCTAAAATTCTTTGAGATTAATAAAAAATAGATAGACATAAATTTTTGGTAAACATTGAACGATGTTAAACACAGAGCCCTCATCACAATTCCAGTATGTAACAAATCCACAGAAAATGTTAGCTGTTACTGAAACTTGGATGAACTTACTAAGACACCCCAACAAGCTGCTTCCATCCTGAGACCCTGTCTGAGCAGTATCTGTACTTCCTCCAAAAGCTGCTTTTCCCCTCTTTTAAAAATGTCTCAGCAATAGCTTTGGTATCATAGTGGTTAATAGTTTTGTAACCTTTGTAACTACTTTTGTTGCTACTATGGACATTTTCATAACTGCTTTTGCTTTAGGGGTTAATTGAATTACCATCATTAATTTACAGCTCCACTTTTATTGTGTTAGGTCAGTATCATCGAAAATTTTTAGGGTGGAAATAAAATCAAATAATTTTATGCTAAGAAAAAGCTTTAAGTTTTTTTACTTTATGTTATTATTGAGAATATCCTTAATTGCTTACCTCAAAGATGGTTCTTTTTACCCCTTCTTGAATACCTCCAGTGATGAGATCATTACATCATAAGGTTGCTTATTTCATTGATGTAAATTTTCTAATAAACAATTTCTTTCTACATTGAAAATAAGTCTATCTTTCTATTACATTTGCCCATGATTCTTGAGTCTGTGTAAAACAGCTCATATCAAGTCTACCCACCAGCCTTGCAAGCGTTTGAAGACCACATTACGTCTCTATTTCTCTTCTTTTGGAGCAAGACTGAAATCACTGTAATTCAGTATAGCCTACTGCTTAAAAGAATTCGCTTTGAAATTAGAGTCTCAGCTCATTTACTTTCTAGTTGTGTAATCTCTAAATTATCTAATCTGTTTTTCAGTTTATTTGTCAACTAATACCATCTACTTCTTAAGGTTTCATTTGGAGATTAAATGTAACAATGAATTAAACAAATTAGCATGACAGTGTATGGTAAGTGCTTACAGTGGATTGTTAATTAAATAATAGCATTTTAGTTGATTATTTTTCTTTTGAGGTGGTTTATAGCTCCTTTATTTATACTGGTCATCTTCCCAGCAATGTGTCCAGCATGTGAGACTATTTTTCTGTAGACATAATATCCTGAAGATACATCATGATAGTAAATGCATAATGAATAATTACTGATTAGGCTTATGTCTAGAATAATGATGTTTATTAGAGATAGCCATATAGTCACATGCATGTATAGATAATGTCAAAAATGATGAGACAAATGATAACATGAGCTATCATGAGATCATGAGCTTATAATATTGAGCTGAATTGGAGCAGCTTTGAAGGTGTAAAAACACCCAAACACAGGGATAGCATTGAAAGTAATCTAATGTTAAAACTGGAGTCTTTCTACTATGTAAACAGCTTTGGAAGAACATATTTCCCACTTTAGAGCATCCCTTTCCAATGATATCATTACTGTTATCTCATGATTGGGTGAATATCATTGACAAACTAATTGCTCCCTCAGAGCTATCACTGAGTCCCAAGTAAGGCTTCAGGGGATCTGAAAAGAACTTCCAAGGAAGCAATCCAGAGAGAGTGAGTGTGTACAGGTCTTGATTGTACAAACCCTGTGAGATTTGATTCTTTATAAATAGGAGAATTAAGGCTCCTTTGGCTGGAGCACACTGTGCTCTGCTGAGAAAAATTAAATGTGAGATCTTGTTATAACACTTGGAAAACTTGACTATGTTCTCAGGTGGACTGTGTGAATATTCAACCTTCTACCCATGTCTCACTGTTAGCCTCTCCCCCTCACATACTAATGGAGAACTTACTGGTCTTTGGTGACTCCTTCCTGAAATGGAATTAAAAATCAAGTTATGGAATCGCAGGATATCATGGTGTATGATCATAGGCAAGAACCAGATTCTCTCCCTCGTGCCTTTGCTGACCAAGAAGATGAATGCTCACAGCAATTTGAGTTGCTCAGAGAGACGATTCAGGTGTGGCTAGAATTAGTAACAAGGGGCAGATTGTCAGAAGCATTTCTTCCCCAGAATGTCACTGTTTCTCTATTGTCTTTACTTTTGCCCAATTCTTGAGTAATATGTGGGTGACTCATTCTGGGTTAGTCTTTCTCTTTAGTGATGCTTTTCCATGACAGTTTCCACAGCTTATGATTGGAATCCCCATGATGAATGTGGCTCTGCAAATTGAAAGCTCCTGAATTAAAGCTGATACTAAGCTCTGGTGTTAAAGGGATAGAAAACACCTGTTGTATGATCTCTAAAACTATGTGAGATATTTAGCAAGGGGACTCTGAAGTCAAGACTGGAAATGGCTAGGAAGAAATAGGACATGAAGTCTTTTCCTACCTTAATATAAAGCAATGATGCGAATGCATCTGGAAAGAGTGTCACTGCTGAGCAATGGAGCAGGCTGTCTTAGAAAGAAAAGGCAAACAGAGGGCACATTTTCCTAATGACTGAGAGCACAGGAAATGACATGAAACCAATTTGTCACATACTAGCTTTTTAACCTTGAGCAACTTGCTTAATTTTTCTAAGCTTCACTTTCCTGTCTATAGATGAGAACAATAATAATAATAGTAATATCCTCTTATAGGTATATTTTTAAAATAATAAATTTTAAAATCCTGAGCCTGTCCTTGGAATGCAGTAAGTATTCATTAAACGGGGTGTGTGTGTGTGTATGTGTGTGTGTGTGTGTACTATCATTATTATTACTAAGTGAATAATGAGAGATCTCTGTATCTTTCAGGTGCTATACCTTGCTCCGGACTTATATAACCTACCTGGTTAGTACTGTTCTTTGCCTTTCTTTACATGAATCACTGTATTTTTTACTTTATTCCAGTAACAAGGAAATTGGATACTTTCCTTGCTGATACTGTTTCTCAATAGTTCAGTCATCTTAAGTCAACTTAGAAAAGACTGTAAGAACTATAGAACCACACCAACATCTCTTGATAGAGTTGGGGTTCTTCAACCTTTCAAGTCTAGAAAGATGGAATCTGAAGAGGATGTAATCTTAAATCTATTAAACAATGTTATTTAACACAATAAGTTTTTTTGCAAATAATTACAGAATAACAACATTGAAGTAAGGTACTTAAAGAACTAAGTTTAAAATATATAAAACAAAGGGAGCTAAGCTATGAGAACACAAAGGCATAAGAATAATACAATGGACTCTGGGGACTTGTGGGGAGGAATGAGAGGAGGGCAATGAGTAAAAGACTACAAATACAGTGCAGTGTATACTGCACAGGTCATGGGTGCACCAAAATCTCCCAAATCACCACTAAAGAACTTACTCATGCAACTAAATACCATCTGTACCCCAATAACTTATGAAAAAAGAAAACAATTTTTCACTGGGGTTCACAGTTTTGCAGACATTTTAGCAGATACTTGATACACTTGAATACTAGGATACTTGTGTTACAGATGTTGTTATAATGATTCATTTGGTAAATGATGAAACTAAGTCTGTTAAAGACATTGTGTAAGTTGTTTTAATGAGCATAGCTAATAAATGGAAAGGTCAGGATCCATATTAGGTTTTCTGGTCTCTAATATAATTCTTTTTCTGGTATGTGACAGAGGGCAATCAATAGTGGAAGTTTGTTATGTAAAGACATAACAAGAGTTCAAATAGTAAATATGCTAAAAAAGAATAAATCCACAGTACTTAGGTTTCTAACCTAAGTTGAAGTAGTTTAAATATGTCTCCAAACTTCTTATTCTGTAAAAGACAAACATCTGCCTTTACAAAGCATTCTTTCCATGAGTTGAATAGACTGACTCTAAAACAGCCATTTCTTTATTACCTGATTTTCTTTTTTTTACATAGATCTCACTCTTGCCCTTCATAAGAAGGCAAGTTGTTCCTTGTTAAAAACATAGCCAAAGCACTCATCAGCAAAAAGCTCGAGAACTTGACATTGGTATTTAGACTTTGGTGTGTGTTTTGGGTACCGTTTCAAGGTTGGATGTTTTCACAGCCATGAGGAATCTCTCAGTGGTGACTGAATTCATCCTGCTGGGCATCCCACACACGGAGGGTCTGGAGACTATGCTCTTGGTCCCGTTTTTGTCCTTCTACATCTTCACCCTTATGGGGAACCTGCTCATCCTGCTGGCTATTGTCTCCTCCGCTCAGCTTCACACACCCATGTACTTCTTCCTGTGCAAATTGTCCATATTTGACATATTTTTCCCTTCTGTGAGTTCCCCCAAGATGCTGTGCTACCTTTCAGGAAACAGCCGAGCCATCTCCTATGCAGGCTGCGCATCCCAGCTTTTCTTCTACCATTTCCTGGGCTGCACTGAGTGTTTCCTGTACACGGTGATGGCCTACGACCGCTTTGTTGCCATTTGTCACCCTCTACGCTACAGCATAACCATGAGCCCCAGAGCCTGCGTCATCCTAGCCATGGGGACCTCATTCTTCGGCTGCATTCAGGCCACCTTTCTAACCACTCTCACCTTTCAATTGCCTTACTGTGGCCCCAATAAGGTGGACTATTATTTCTGTGATATCCCAGTCATGCTGAAGCTGGCTTGTGCAGATACGTCAGCCCTGGAGATGGTGGGGTTCATCAGTGTGGGCCTCATGCCCCTCAGCTGTTTCCTTCTCATCCTCACCTCCTACAGCCGCATCGTCTGCTCCATCCTGCATATCCACTCTGCTGAGGGCCGACACCGTGCCTTCTCCACCTGCAGCGCCCACCTCGCTGCCATCCTGCTTTTTTACATGCCAGTGGTCCTTATTTACCTGAGACCAACCCCAAGCCCCTGGTTGGATGCAACTGTTCAGATTCTGAACAACTTGATCACCCCCATGCTGAACCCCTTAATCTACAGTCTCAGAAATAAGGAGGTGAAATCATCACTAAGGAAGGTCCTACATCAGCTGGGCTTTCTTCCTGAGCAGTTGCAGAGAGAAATGAGTAACTTCCACTTCAACTACAATTCATAGCTTGTAACCATTTTTATTTGGTTCTCACAAATATTTTTCAAATTGAGGATGCAGGTATTATTATTTCTATTTTACAATGTTGGGACTCAGATTCAAAGTAACTTGTCCAAGGACATGTAAGGAGTGAATGATGGCAGAATGAGGACTGTAGAGCTGGTTTTGTGACTCTGGGACCTGTACACTGTTGAGGAAATTACATAGAGAGGGGGAGAGAGAGAGAGATTGAGAGAAAGAAACTCTCCTCAGTAAGCAGAACGGCCTGGAGCTTCTGCCTCTCAATCTTTATTTCCTTCATTCTCCCACATCTCCTCCTCCCCTTCATTTCCCTC
Organism: Saimiri boliviensis; assembly: GCF_048565385.1. Classification (NCBI taxonomy): domain Eukaryota; kingdom Metazoa; phylum Chordata; class Mammalia; order Primates; family Cebidae; genus Saimiri; species Saimiri boliviensis. The sequence goes on from NC_133454.1 coordinate 59,594,606, forward strand.
CTGCCCTGACATGTCTTCATTTTGACTGCAGTGACTATATCTTCAGATGCCTGCATTGGACAAGTGCTCATTTTTATTTGTCTACAAGTTGTTAAAAAATGTTATTCAGTCAAAAAGGAATGAGGAATGCCTCCTACGAAGTGGATGAACTTGAAAGGCTAACGCTCAGTGAAAAAAAGCCAGACACAATAGGTCATATATTGTGTGATTCCATCCCTATTAAATATCCAGGGCAGGTAAATCCCTTAAAACAGGAGATTCATCTTTTTTTTTTTTTTTAGTTTGATTGTGGGGTGATGAAAACGTTTTGGAGCTAGGTAGAGGTGATGATTGTACAACTCTGTGAACATGTTATGGACAATGTGAATGTGAATGTACAAAATGCCACTGATTTCTTCACTTTAAAATAGTTCATTTTTGTTATGTATTTTTTAACCTCAATTTAAAAAATCATTCTCTCAAAAAAAAAAAAAAGAAAAGAAAAAAGTGGGTTTTTTTGTTGTCTCATCCATATTGATTTAAATAGCATCCTGTTACTTATATAAGAGAAAGGCTCCTGACTGGGATGTAAGGCAGCCTCTTATGGGTAAAACAGAGGTACCAATGTGCTGTATCACTTTCAAATCCTGGCCGCCGGGCTTAGCCATGGAAACAGGTCCCGGCTGTGAAGGTACAGCATGTGAATGAGATGTGACGGTAGGTAGGAGAATCCAAGCAGGGGCAGCTGTGCTGTGATTCCACATTAGACAGTCTGACTTTGTCACAATATAAAAACTGTCAAAAGAAAAGAAAAAAAAAAAAAGAAAGTCTGACTTTGGGTCATGCACGGTGGCTCATGCCTGTAATCCTAACACTTTGGGAGGTTGAGGAGAGCAGATCGCCTGAGGTCAGGAGTTCAAGACCAGCCTGGCCGACATGGTGAAACCCTATGTCTACTAAAATAAAAGAATCAGCTTGGTATGATGGCGGGTGCCTGTAATCCCAGCTACTCAAGAGGCTGAGACAGGAGAATCACTTGAACCTGGGAAACAGTGTTTGCAGTGAGCCGAAATTGTCCTACTGAACTCCAGCCTGGGTGGCTGAGCAACACTCCGTCTCAAAAAAAAAAAAGAAAAGAAAGTCTGACTTTGTCTTGCTCAGTACAATCAAGAGGCAATGCTGGGCCCAAGATGTTGCTATTTGGTGTCTTTGGCTTCTCCATTGACTAAAAGGGGTCAATTTTGGTCCCCCTTCTTATATTTCTTTATTTTTTGGCTGAAAATTGCTAAGAATGAGAAATATTCTGTTTCAATCCAGCGAGGTTATTGTTTTCATAACTACATTCACTGAGAATCATATCACAGTGGGGAAATATGTTGCTGTGAAGTTTGCGCTGAAAGGGCTGGAAAGAGGATGGTGGAAGGAGAGGACAGAAGCAGAGACCAGTGTTTTTTCCCCACCTGCACTTCTTAGAATCAGAGAGCAGTCAAGAAACGGCCAGAACAGACCAGCAACACTGTGCCAGTGCCTCCAGCCAGTGGGTGAGTCTGCCCAGCTCCTGGAAGGAAGACAGTCTTTTGCCTGGTCACTACTCAAGCTCCTAAAAACCTCTTTCAGTGCTGTTTCCTGTTGTTTTCCAGCAAACAAGAGCCTCAAAGGGAAGCTAGAAAAACATCTCAAATTATTTCAAATTTATTCCGAATCACAAACCCTTCTCAAGCCTCTTTGAGTACACAATGAAGATCTCTTCCCACGCATCAGTGTACTGGTCAAAGCTGCACAGTCAGTAAAAACAGATGAATTTGTAAAGATGGGACCTGATTCCTTTCCAGATTTTCACTCATTCAGATGTTGTTGGATGATTAACTCTGTGCAAGGCTGAGGAATGCAAAATGAAAAAGATATGACCCCAGCTGCATAGAAGTCAGAGTCTGCTGGAGAAAACAGACATACAACTAACTAAGACATACAGTACAGCAGAAAATCTGGAGTACCTTTTTCTCACTTGAAGAAAAGCCCTCACAGGAAAGGTGTTGAAGATCGAAAATGTTTTGTTGTTTGTTTTTTCCAGATTAAGAATGGCTGAGGAGGCCGGGCGTGGTGGCTCAAGCCTGTAATCCCAGCACTTTGGGAGGCCGAGGCGGGTGGATCATGAGGTCAAGAGATCGAGACCATCCTGGTCAACACGGTGAAACCCCGTCTCTACTAAAAATACAAAAAATTAGCTGGGCATGGTGGCACATGCCTGTAATCCCAGCTACTCAGGAGGCTGAGGCAGGAGAATTGCCTGAACCCAGGAGGCGGAGGTTGCGGTGAGCCGAGATGGCACCATTGCACTCCAGCCTGGGTAACAAGAGCAAAACTCCGTCTCAAAAATAAATAAATAAATAAATAAATAAATAAATAAATAAATAATAAAAGAATGGCTGAGGAGTCTTTTCCAAGGAGTAGCAACATACTTTTCAGTCTTTATATGTGGGGTGAGGGTGGTGAGAGATAATTATTTGGGTAGGTATCTCTTAACTATTTGCCATTTGTGACTAAATGCCTTTTCAGAAAAAATAAAATTTACTATGCATTCTGTTTGCAGGGTTCTTCTCCAACTCAGTTCTTTGTTCATTGGATTTAATGCCTTGAACAACAACAACAACAAAACTATATCCTTACCTCCTTAAACAAGTTGACCTCTCTCCTCGATCCAGCAGTTCTGAGACGCTGTTCTTAGGTCTCTGGGTGGTGTCTGAGTTCCCTTTCCACATAAGCATGAGCCTAGAAAGCCAGTCCCAGCCCAGAGGTGTGCAGGCCCATGTTGGGTATGAGGGTGAGATGAGGCTTTTCTGTATTCTATAATCTAAGAGGTAGTATAAGAAGAACTTGAGAAAAAGTGTCAAAGGAAAAACCTCAAACCAGGTAGACCATCCAGAAGAGTGTTTAATCCACAGGGGCAAAGCAAGACAAAAAATCAAGTGTCAAGACCAGTGAGGCGAGAGAAGAAGAACATTGAAGCAGAGGATCAGAGGATGTTTTGAGCAGAACAGGCTCCAGCACAGCCTTTCCTGAGACAATGGCTTGAAGCATGGCCTAAGAGAGACAACCAAGACCTGATGCCAAGTGAATTCTAGTTTCTTTAAAGGCTACTTTGTTCTCCATTACCATTTTTTTTTTTTTTTTGCATGACACTCCTGTATTCCCCAGTCACTGTTTGTTTTTGCTCCTTGCTAATTTTTTTTTTTTTTTTTTTTTACAAAACTGATGCCTATTCTGAATTTCACTTAGGTGTTTTGTTTTTCCTGCAGTCCCAAGAGTGCAAAACTATGATGAGGGCATCCCAAATGGAAACCTATGATGTGGACACCAAAAGTGAAGCTAAAGTGATGGCCACTGACGTGGCAGGGGATGACTGTGAAGAGGAGTTTTCAAAGGAGCATTCACAGGATTTGGGACCTGTTCTATTTATTCTCTGCTCTCTCTGGGTCCTTGCTGGTTTGTTCTAAATCAAATAGATTGAAATGAATGAATAGCCAGTCCAAAATAATGTTTTCAGTCACTCAATTTGCAGTTACTTTGGTCAAGTATACTGACTCCACCTTCGGAAAAATAATTAGTCAAACTAAGAGAATAGCATTATTACATTATATGTTGCACCAATTCACTTAGAATAAGAAGGGCAACAATACCTGTTATTGTTGGAGTGCTACATTGATGAGCCTACCACATATCATTCCTTTATTTTCTGTTTTGTTTAAAAATATTATTTTAGGATTATAAATCATTCTACTATAAGGACACATGCACATGAATGTTCATTGCAGCACTGTTTACAATAGCAAAGACCTGGAACCAACCCAAATGCCCATCAATGATAGACTGGATAGGGAAAATGTGGTACATATACACCATGGAATATTATGCAGCCATCAAAAACAATGAGCTCGTGTCCTTTGTAGGGACATGGATGAATCTGGAAACCATCATTCTCAGCAAACTGACACAAGAGCAGAAAATCAAACACTGCATGTTCTCACTCATAGGCGGGTGTTGAACAATGAGAACACATGGACACAGGGAGGGGAGCACTACACACTGGGGTCCGTTGGGGGGAAATGGGGGAGGGACGGGGGGTGGGGAGGTGGGAAGGGATAGCATGGGGAGAAATGACAGATACAGGTGAGGGGAAGGAAGGCAGCAAACCACACTGCCATGTGTGTACCTATGCAACAATCTTGCATGTACTTCACATGTACCCCAAAACCTAAAATGCAATAAAAAAATCTACTATTTTAATTATTGTTTCACTAATAACCTATAGTAATGATACCATCAAGAAGCCATTTTTTATTGTCCTGTTAGATGTCTGTTTTAAAAAATGTTTTTATTAAATATTAAACATTTAGAAACTAATATTCATGAAAAATATGTGAAATATAAGGATCTGAGATACAATGATACAATGAACATGTGGATCCCATTACCTAGTTTAAGGAAAAGAGTAATGCTAATGCCTTGGAAGTTCCCTGTAGACCTCAGCCTGATCACACACCTTTTTTTCACTAGAAGTTATCACTCTCCTGGGTTTTGTGTTTATTGCAGAGCTTTGAGCTTTTATTAATATAATTCTACTGAAATTGGCTGTTTTTCACTTAAATATTACATATGTATTTCAATTTCCTCCCTTTTATTTTTAGTTGACATATTATAACTGTACATATATGGGACACAGAGTGATATTTTAATATGTGTACATAGCGTATAATGATCAAATCAGGGAATTAGCATATCCATCACCTCAAACATTTATCATTTCTTTGTGTTGTGAATATTCAAAAGCCTCTCTGGTTTTTGAAAGTACATAGTAAATTATCATTAACTATATTTACCATATAGTACTATTAGTACTATAGAACACTAGAACTTCTTCCTCCCATCTACCTGTAACTTCGTATCTATCAACCAACCTTTTATCCTCCTCTTTCCCTTCCCCTTCCAAGCCCCTAATAACCACAATTTTTTTTTTTTTTGAGACAGAGTTTTTGCTCTTGTTACCCAGGCTGTAGTGCAATGGTGAGATCTCGGCTCACCGCAACCTCCACCTCCTGGGTTCAGGCAATTGTCCTGCCTCAGCCTCCTGAGTAGCTGGGATTACAGGCACGTGCCACCATGCTCAGCTAATTTTTTGTATTTTTAGTAGAGACGGGGTTTCACCATGTTGACCAGGATGGTCTCGATCTCTTGACCTAGTGATCCACCCGCCTCGGCCTCCCAAAGTGCTGGGATTACAGGCTTGAGCCACCGTGCCCGGCACCACAATTTTACTCTCTGCTTCTATGAACCTAATTATTTTAGCTCCCATATATGAGTGAGAATATATTTATCTTTCTGTGCCTGAGTTATTTCACTTAACATAATTATGTATTGCATATGTCTGAAATTAACTCATTATTGCCAAAGCATCATGTCTCCTTGTATGAATATATAAACATGTATTTGCTGCTGGTTTTATCCATAAGTAAATAAGTATAAATTTCCAAAATCAAAGAACTATTTTCTGTTTTCGTTTCTGTTTTGAGACAGGGTCTCACTCTGTGGCCCAGGCTGGAGTGTGGTGGTGCAGTCACAGCTTGCTGCAGCCTCTACCTCCTGTGCTCAAGTGATTCTCAGCCTGCTGTGTAGCTGGGACCTCCAGCATAGGCCACCACGCTTGGCCAATTTTTGTACTTTTTGTAGAGACAGAGTTTCGCCATGTTGGCGAGGCTAGTCTCAAATTCTTGGGCTCGAATTATCCTGTTAGCTTATCCTCCCAGAGTACTGGGATTATAGGTCTTAGATACCACATCCAGCCCAGAACTCCTTTATTTTAAATAAACACATTTTGGTGAGTTTTTCATACCTGTTAGCATGTATACATATGACACAAAGATACCTTCACCAAACTCTCTTCAAGATTTCCTTCTACTAGGGCATACAGAAACAGAACATTTTATTTAGTTTAGATTTGTCTAACAGCAGACATGGAGACTAAGGTTTGGGCCTAAGCAATTAATTTGGAAGATAATCCCAGAAAGCACTATCTCATAAGGGAATGAGAAAAAGACAGGAAAGAACAACCAACTACGTGTGTGCCTATGGTTTACCACTGTGGTGAACTGGGGCTAAATCCCACTGGGACTCTCTGAAATACAGCGTATAACAACTTCCAAGCTGTCCCACTGGGCTGCAAAGGAAACTGGGGTATTTTTACCATGCATTGGTTGGTGGATGTTTTTGAGAGTATTAATTAGATGTTCTGGCCCGCTTTCTAGATGTAAGTTGAAAGGAATTCTGTGGCAAGGGACTTCTTTAGGTAGAAGACATGGGGATCCTTTAGCACACAAAAAAACTCTCTGAAGGTGACTTCTGGAGTGGGCTGAGGAAATGTGGACAGAGGTCCTAAGATTCATTCATACCTTAAAGTAATATCTTTCCAGAATGCAAACCATGTAATACTACTCTGTTTCTTTTGGATTTTCAACAATTGTTTTTTGCTTACACGTTGAATTAAAATAATTCAGTACTGTATCTGCAGAATTAACGATCAAAACCAACCTATCTCTTTAGTCTCCTCAAAGCCATAAGTTCACCCAGTAACACCCCATCTCCCCACTTTCTGCCAGTCTTTAAATATATCACTTCATATTTTTATTCAAACATTAATTTGTTCTTTAAATAAATATCTATTTAATATGTATTACATTAAACACTGAAGTTACAAATATCTGTATGTCTTATTCTTATGAAGCTCATAGCTAAGGATGGGAGGCAGATATAGAAGTAATTAAAATAATACATGATAAATATTTACTGAAAGCGTATAAAATGTAGAAAAGCAAAATGAAGGCAGAAGTGATTAATTCTGTGTAGATTATAGAGAAGACCTAAAAACATTTAAAATAGATTCATTCACAATTCTATGACTTCATACATTTTAATGTTCTTTCTTGGTATGCTCTTCCCCGATTCCTCTGCTGGACAAACTTCAACTCATCCTTCAACACCCACGCTGGCATGTCATTTTCTTTAAAGTTTTCCCGTCTTAGACATAAATTCTTTTTTCTGTATTTCAGCTTTATACCATGGCATAAAACATTATCTCGCTATGTCAAAATAAGATTGGCAAAATGACTTTTAACAGTTAATTAGGAACAGAGAGGTAAAGAAAATAAGACAGATGACTCTTGCCTGATTGCTCAAGCCAGAACTTCCAATACTATGTTGAATAACAAAGTTGAGAGAGGACATCTTTGCCTTGTGCTTATTTCAAGGAGAATGCTTCTCGCTTTTGCCCGTTCAGAATGATTTTGGCTGTGGTTTGTCATAGAAGACTTTTATTTTGAGGTATGCTACTTCTACCATAAAGACATATGCTTGTGAATGTTCACTGCAGCACTATCCACGATAGAAAAGACAGGGCATCAACCTAAATGACCATCAAAGTGAGATTAGACAAAGAAAATGTGGTACATATGTATGATGTAATGTGATGAAGCCATAAAGAAAGCATGAGATCATGTCTTCTGTGGGAACATGGATGGAACTGGAAGCTATTATTCTTAGCAAATTAACACAAGAACAAAAAACCAAATATCACACATTGTCACTTACAAGTGGGAGCTAAATTTGATGAGAACTCATGGGCACAAAGAGGAGAACAGACACTGGGGCCTATTTGAGGATGGGGGCTGATCAGAGGAGGGAGAGCATCAGAAAAAGTAACCATCTGGTACTGGGCTTAGTACCGGGGTGGCAGACTAACCTGTAGTTAGTCTAACAACTAACAACAAGCCCCCATGAAAAGAGTACCTATATAACAAACCTGCACATGTACCCCGGAACCTAAAATAGATAAAATAAAATGGAAAAGTAAAGAAAGAAAATTAGAGTTCAACTTACAGGCTTTTTCTCTGGAAACAACTCTTCAGGAATACTAGTGGCAGTGTTTAAGAATGTGCAGGGCTTTGTGGTCAGACAGATCTGACTTTAAGTTTTCACAAAGTCACTGATCATTTGTGTGGCCTTAGACAGACTCTTTGAGTACAGTCTTACCAAATGTATTACAAGGAGAAGGAGGATAAAAATACTTAACTCATAGGGTTATTGTGAAGAAAAAATTATGGTATCCATGCAAAGAGCTTAGTGTAGAGCTTAGAGTGTAGTACAAAATTAATGTGTTAGCCAGCCAGGCTTCATAAAAGAAACAGAACCAATAGGAATACATACATAAGATGATAAGGAATTGGTTCACATGCCTATGGAAGCTGAAAAGTCCCAAGAGCTGCAGTTGGCAAGTGGAGGCCCGTTTGAAATGACTGTGTAAGTTCAGTCTGAATCCAAAGGCCTGAGCACCAGGAAAGACAATGGTTTAAGTTTTAGCCTGAGAGCAGAAGGAGTCCCATATTTGAGGTCAATCAGTTAAAGTGTAAAAGTTCTATCTTTCTTGGTGCTTTTATTCTACTCAGGCTTTTGCCTGATTGGATGAGGGTCACCCATGTCAGGGAGGGCAATCTGCTTTACTCAGTCTACTCGTTCAAATGTCAGTCTCATAAAAAACATCTTCACAAACACACCCGGAATAATGTTTGACCAAATATTTGGGCATTCAGTGTCCAGTCAAGTTGACACACAACGTTAATCACCAAAACCAGTATTGAATATTGTACATAATGAAGCTTTCAATTTAATTTCAAATACTCACTTTAAAAGTTATTTTAGCCGGGCGCGGTGGCTCAAGCCTGTAATCCCAGCACTTTGGGAGGCCGAGGCGGGTGGATCATGAGGTCAAGAGATTGAGACCATCCTGGTCAACAAGGTGAAACCCCGTCTCTACTAAAAATACAAAAAATTAGCTGGGCATGGTGGCACGTGCCTGTAATCCCAGCTACTCAGGAGACTGAGGCAGGAGAATTGCCTGAACCCAGAAGGTGGAGGTTGCGGTGAGCCGAGATCGCGCCATTGCACTCCAGCCTGGGTAATAAGAGTGAAACTCCGTCTCAAAAAAAAAAAAAAAGTTATTTTATACTTATGCAATGTGTTGAGTTGAAGTAAAATTAAATGAGGCTTTGTTTCCCGTTATAGTTCTCAGAATTACTTTTCATTCAAATGAAGTTACTGAAATGCTGGACCTTGAACATGTGACCCCACAAAAGTAATAGATATTGGAATTACACACAGTCTGTGTCAAACCATTGTATATTTGTCCTTTAGCTATGCTGACAAATTATAGCTAGATATAAACAAAGACTTAGTGAGAAAAAAAAGCAGAGAAAAGGACCCGGTTCTCAATTTGCCTCATATCCTCAGGCAACAAGAGCAATGACAATTGTTGCTTGTAAATACGGCAAGAAATTAAGAATTTGTCAAAGTAATTTAACACAATCAACAATACAAGATTAGAGGTTACATTGTATTGAATAGGACTTAGATTAGATGAGCAAACTGATAGGTTTATTAAAGTTGTAAGTGTAAATGGAACAAGATAAAGCTACCATCAGGAAGCCTTTGAGATACCAAAAACAAATGTAATGTTTTGTTGTGATTAGCTAACATTTATAGAGCATTTACCATGCTCTGAACACAATGCTTAGTGCTTTACAATCTTGTCTCACTGGGTCTCATGATAACCCTATGAGGTAAGTACTTACTCTTATTATCTGTATTTTATATTTTAGAAAAATGAGACAGAGTTTGGACAACTTGCTCAAAATAACATACATGTCCTGTAGCCTTCAGCCCTTATTTCCTCTCACTTTGAAACCCAGCTCTGCTCCAATGCTTCTCATGTACAATGTACGATGTGTACTATTGACCAAAGCAAGTGCTTTCCATAGTTACTCCTATGAACATCATTTGTTAAAACTCAGAAAATGGGCATTGTTTTTTCAGTTATGGAAAGCTCCTGGCAGAAAACACATTTACAGAAACTTTTTGTATCATTTACACCAAGCTATAAAATCTCTCAAAGGGAATCATTGAGAAGAATTTTTTTTTAGTTAATTAATCTCAAAGGTACTCAGTTCTATGAGATGCTTTTAATGTTCATTATGATTTTGACTATTTTGCCCTTTAATTATTGGTTTCCATTTGTGAGCTGTGTTATGAGGTAGAGATTAGTCAATGAAACAAGGCTTGCTATAGTGTTTATGTCTTGGATTCACCTTGTAATTGTACTTCCAAGGAAAACCTAATCGCGAGTGTACACATACATGTTAATACACAATCTGCTTTCCAGACACATGTGCGTGGATAATTTCATTCATATCAGTTTTTTTCAGTATTTCCAAAGTGAGGCTGATTTTTCCTAAATCACTGCATTAAAAAGCAAACAAGCAACCTTGCCCACCCCCACAGCCAAAAAAAATAACCCTCAAAAAACTAGCTTTTCTACATTCCCTCTCTTGTGGGAGTTAGCGGTAAAAATGCCACTTGTCAATTGCAATGCAGTTAAATAGCCTTGGTTGGAATTGACAAGAAAGAACAGAGAAAATATGGAGTTTTAAATGTCAAAGCTCTAAGTGGCTGCATATTCTGAGTGTGAACTTTTCTCACTTCAAAGAAGCATCAATAGAATCTGTCAATCATATTTCATTGCTGAGAACTGGCTTTGACCAGCACATGGTGAAAAGCTCAATTAAAACTCCACAATTTAAACTGAGCAGCATGGCCAGGGTAAGCAATTTGAGACTCAGTGTGAATTTCAAGAGGGACTATTAACCATGACAGTCCTCATGGATTAAATTAGTCAGGTACTTGCTAATTTTTTTCCTCAGTACTTGCTGTGAAGATTTAGTATACCAGTATACCACATGACAAACCACCTCCCCACTATTCTGAAACCCCAAAGTTAGAGGCACTTTATGTTCTTATTTTCATAACATTACATAGTATTTAATTACTCTAAATATTTACAAAGAAACACATACACTACATGCACAGACATATGCACACACAAATATAATTAATCAAAGTAAAAATTTTGATAACACACCAATAGAATGAAATCTGTTGCTTTTAATCCAATATTAGAAAAATCTTTTGGAGTCCACAATAGCCAGCCATCTCTATCAAAATAGACAGATACAGGCTTACGTTCTTATACATGGATGGAGGTGGATGGGACCTTAAATGTCATGTAAAGCTTTTTTTTTTTTTTTTTTTTTTTTAAAAGTATAATTAAACAACTGGACACAGAGACACTAAACAGCATACACAAAATAACATAGAAAGAGTGAGAACAAACTGAAGTTCTCTGCTATCCAAGGTTACTTTAAGAAACGGATTGAAATTGAATTCAGAATTTAAGTCTTCTATTGATCTTGTCTGATTTTGAATAAGGTTCTATAATTATCTTTATATTTGTCTTATCTACTGAATACATTGCAAATTCCCCAAGAATAGGCACTGTGTGCCCCATATGTCTTCTACCACTAATCCCATCTTTTTTTCTACTGCAGTGGTTCAGCACAAGAGCCTGAGCAGAGCTGAAAGTCTATTAACTATTTTTAATATTGAGCTGGATATCTCCTTGTAAATGATATCCTTATGTAGGCAGCCCTCAGGCCTCTGCCAGTTTTATTACTTATAGAGCTGGCCTTATCCACTTGGAAGCCAATGGTGAGAATTAATAAGAAGCATTTAGACTAGACTTCACAGCAAAAGCTTACCTACATACACAGTAATCATATCTTATTTTTATATATAATTATTAAACATAACTTTTGAGCTAAAAGGGACCTCAGAGATCACTAATATAAACACAGCTCTTTTAAATGAGAAAAAAAATTCTGCATAGCTAAATGAGTGAACAAAAACAAGTACACTAAACTGGGAGTTCTGCTTCTCATCAAGAGATCTAGGGGTTAAGTAGCTTTCCTCTTATTTTAACTAGCTTATATATATGTATATATATATATATGTATATATATGTATGTGTATATATATATATACATATATATATATTTGCAATTTTTAAAGTTTATTTGATGTATTTGACGATCAGCGATTAGTTCTCATCCACATTGACTGTCTGTAGATTTTTGAAAGTGGTAACAGGTACATAGGTAACCAAAGTATAGAGCTTATTTGGTGAATCTTCATCCTCATTACGTTTTCTGGACAACCGCACACAGATTTGGTATGGGACATTCCTTATTCCTTTGGCTGAGATAGCGCCATTGCAGACCACATAAAGAATATCATGCTAAAAATATGGTCTATAGTAGATGATAGAGTGAAAATCTATAAAGATGCTTTGATAGGCTTGAGTGATAGTTGAACACAAAATGATGAAACTATTTAATAGACAGTCATGAAAGATATGGATAAGAACCTGTTTTTCATAGAAACTTAAAAAAAAGAGACAGTTTTCCACAATGCATAGTAGAAATCAACATGAAAGCCTTCTTATAGTTTTACAAATAAAACAAGTTCAATCTCATATTATAGTGTTACCAATGTTTCTTTGAAATGTAATGGTAACACTTGTCACTGAATAGCTGTCCAGAGTGCTAAACAACCACAGGAAAAAAAGGGTTAATGCAGGAATTATCAGGGAGTAATTCAAAGCCAACTCGGCAAAAATATGTATAAGAAAATCCAAAGTAAAAAAATAAATAATTGAACTAAGTTATCTTTGAGGCATTTTCAGTTCAGAAAATACATTAATTTTCCCCATATCTGCATTTCCATAGCTTGTTTCTCTCCTTTTTCAATTACAGTACAATAAATTTGAAGTCCTTTGGTTCCAATCTGGGATCTGCCAAAAGCTATATATGGGAATTTGAACAAGTTATTTAGTTTCCATGAATCATGGCTTCTTCATCAACTGTGAAATAAAAATATCAACACCTATCTTACAAAATTCCATCAAGACTTAACTAGAAAATGGCTATGAAAATTCTATGTAAACTATAAATGTGCCTCATCTTTTTCCTCATGTTTTCTCTATTTCCGTTTCTTTCTTTTTTGTTTTTCTATGCCTTTCTTAGTTCTCAACACTTCTATTATCTGTCATTTGCTCTTCTCTACCTGATGATAATAAATGAAAATCTGTTCATACCAGTCAAGTTGCCAGCACCCAGTCTCACTCCCAGAGACCACACCTGTCCCTGGGGATATCTGCTCATCCTACAGTGACAATAAACACCATCCTTTCATTAATAGGATCTATGATTGCTGTTTCCTCGTGAATCTACTGGGAGCAAGCAGTAAAATTTGGTCCCTTGGAGCATCACCTTGTTGCCATTTTCCCTCTTTTCAGGGTAACATCTAACTTTTATGGAGATAAAGAATTACACTTTGGTTACAGAGTTCATCCTGTTAGGCATCCCCCACACAGAGGGGCAGAAAATTGTGTGCTTTGTCATGTTTGTGATCTTCTACCTCTGCATGCTGCTAGGAAATCTGCTCATCCTCTTAGCTGTGATGTCTGATTCCCACCTCAACATGCCTATGTATTTCTTTCTTTGTAATCTCTCTGCGTTGGACATTGGTTTCTCTTCTGTGAGCACTCCAAAGATGCTGGCCAACTTGCTGGTGAGAACCCAAGTCATCTCCCTGGGAGGTTGCATGTGCCAGGTCTTTTTTTTTTTTTTTTTTTTTTTAACCACTTCCTAGACAGTACTGAGTGCCTGCTCTACGTGGTAATGGCCTACAATCGTTTTGCTGCCATCTGTTACCCACTGCGCTACACCATCATCATGAGCCGCCAGGTGTGTGTCCTGCAACTGGTTTACTAGCTCCTTTCATGCGGCAATTCTCACTTCATTGACCTTCCAACTGCCATATTGTAATTCTAATGAGGTGGACTATTTCTTTGGTGACATCTTCCCTGTAGTCAGATTAGCATGTGATGACACCCTTATCATCGAGACAGTGAGCTTCGCCAACATTGGTCTTGTGTCCATGACCTGCTTCCTTCTCATCCTTGCCTCCTGCATCCTCATCGTCACTGCAGTCCTGAAGATACACTCTGCTGAAGAGAGACACAAGGCGGCCCCTACCTGTGTTTCCCACCTCTCCGGGGTCACACTGTTCTTTGGACCCTGTGCCCTCATCTGTACCCAGCCATTTTTGAGTGATGTTCTGGTAACCCCGGTACAGATCTTTGTCAATGTAGTCACCCCCATGCTGAACCCTACAATCTATACCCTGAGAAACAAAGATGTCAAGGGAGTTCTGAAAAAGATGACTGGGGGCCAGATTGTTTCAGAAGGAGGTCACTAGTCCACTTGTGGGTCAAGCTAATTTTTTTCCTCCTCATTTGTGTATTAAACTAATTTTTAAAAACATCCATCTGTGCCAGTTGTAAAGATCTTTCTGCCACAAAAACAGCTGGAAAACAATTCTCCCAGATACAAACCTGTGACGCCTTCTCCATCTCATGCACAAAGATCAGTAAATACGTTAGACATTGTGGGCCATATAATCTGTTGCAAATACTCATCTCTGCTGCAGTAGCATGAAAATAACCATAGAATATACATAAGCAAATGAATAAGGCCATGTTCTGATGAAATTTTATTTACAAAGCAGGTTGAGGGCGGCAGGATTTGCCTCACAGGCCATATATGGCTGACTCCTGTCATAAAGGCTAGTTGAATTTGATAACCTCTTTTCAAGGGCTGATGATAATGGCTTAAGAGTGAACTTTAATGTGGGCTGGGTCCCACCAGGGCACACGTTGAATTATCAGTCAGGGATAGGAGGTGAAGAGGTGGGTATTGAAGGGCATAGAGAGCATGCCCAAAGGAAAACTCTGTAGTACTCCAAGGACACAGTGAGACCTGCTCCTCACAGCAGCCCCAGCTGCCTGGGACCCATGGTTATGCCTGCAAATGTAATCACTCCTTGGGTCCTTATACAGAAGTGTCTTGTTTTTCTTAGGTATGAAAATAAATGCTCACCACTCTTGCTCATAAATATAAACCCTTTTCACCTCAGAAGTTACAGTACTCAGCATCACCCACCTCAGAAGTCACTCAGCTTCTCTCTCCTAGTATCAATCGTGCCAAGAGCATCCTGTTCACAAAATACCAAAGGGCCGGCACATGGTCCTTGGGATATTCTTTCGCCAGGATTACCAAACTCTGTCACAAGATATAATTATTTTCTCTGAGCTGGAAGGGTTCCTATTCAGAGTGAATCTTCTCCTGCTGTTTTTGTTTGGCTGCTCTGTGATTAAATACATAATGTGTGACATTACATATGTGTATATACATTCTCATGGCTCATGTGGTGGTGGGGCCAAGCCCTACGAGAGGGCTGAGAGCACAAAAGAATGATGTCAGAAGACATGGAGTGTTAGGCCCTCTTATCTTCACAGAGAAACAAGCTCTGTGGGTAGTGATAGTTCTCTAATAGGGATTGCACACTCAGCATCACCTACACTGGGAGACTGCCTAGTCCTTTGACTACCTGGACTAACTGGGCTATTAGGGTGTTACTGTCAACTAGAGTTGGCCTTGGTCTGACATGATAGGTAGATAAATGGATAGATGGATGGATAGATACGGAGATACAGAGATAGAGAAAAATAGATATGTAGACTTTTTTTCTAGCTGTATTGAGCTAACTTCTCTTCCACTTCCCCATGTCCCAACAAAACCCTTTGATTCCAGGCTCCCTGAGAACTAATCTACTGAGTCTGGAGACTCAGTAGATTGGATTTCTCCTTTTTGCCATTCCTAAATCTCTGAAATAATGTAAAACGTATACATTATTCTAAAGAAAAGAAGCCAAATGTTAGAGAACACACAGCTAAATCTTACTAACTACTGATTTGTACCTTTTCTAAAATTATTGTTATTCATCATGGGTGTTTTGGTAGAAATTTGCACCACTAGGACTCTTAAATCAACATTATTTTTTTCTGTATTGGCCTGTTTGTAAATTCCTTGCTTTTCCCTGTTGCAATTATCTGATAGAGGTTTAGAAAAGAATTACATGTCTGAAATCTTAAGATCTAGTCCAGGGAAATGACAGAAAGAATGACTGAAAGAGTGACTCAAGAAACATGGTCTGTTTGGAGGAAAAGTAGAGTGAGGAACATGGGCCAATACCGGTGGTCAGGCCAACTTCCCACATTTGCTAATCAGCCCTTTACAGGTTTTTATTGTTAGAGCCCTTTGTTTCTGTTACTTTCATCTCCAGAGGTGATGATACCATTGCCTTACATCTCTCCTCCAACGCACTTTCTTGGATGAGTTTAATGGTGGAAAAATCTAAATACCAGCGTCCAAATCTTCCTAACTCCACACTTTTATGTGAATACCATCTTATTTATCTTTGATATGTAATTATGAAAACTCAATACAGTTTCATTTTTCCCCACTAACATTCTGTCCTTGTCATCTTCCCTGCAGAAGGGACTGCTCTTTCCCTCTAGGCCACATACATATCCTAGGTAGTATTTGGGATGGCATCCAACAAGTCCTAGAATTATTGAACTGGAAGAGATCAATGTGTCTTATTAAAATGAGACTCAGAGCATCCAAGGGTAAACACGGAAAGGAAAATCTCTAATTAGGAAGTGTTTTTTCTTTTTTCAAAATGATCTCAAATTTGTTCCCATGTATCTCACTTTCCCCATGCATCTCCATCACATTTTGATGAAAGTTTCTCCCATTCCACAGGTACACACATAGGTTACTACCATCAGGTAGCAATCTGACTTGGTTTCGACAAATTGTTTTTTTCTCCAGTTTCCTTTAGCATATCTGTGAAGGGCTGGGATTTTAGAAAATGATGTTAACAAATAAATAATAAGGGAAACAAAAAGAAAATATAAATATAAAATCAGGCTGGCTTGTGAAGGCAGACATCATCCTCTCAGCACTGACTGCCTTCCCATGAAAGCGCCTTCCTAGGGAGAAGAAAAATGACACCAGTTGAAGATGTAAAATGTGCTAAGAAACTTTGGTCTGATAAGTATTCAGGAAGGTACTGGGAGTAAGATGAGCTATCACTTTCTTCTTTTCATCTAGAAGTGGCAACATGGGGTAGGAGGAATGAGTTCCCAAGCCTGAAGGGCAAATCGACTCCAACACAAAGAAACACAAAAGACAGGAAAAGAAATCATTCATTCATTCAATAGGTGTTTATTGAGCCCACCTATGTCCCAGGCTCAATCTAAATGTCATAATACGTGATGCATTGCCTTCATGTTTGAAATGGCACTTCAAAGGAGACATCAACAAACTAGAATAGTGACATGCAAAAATAATAATAATTAAAAAAAAAGAACATGATGTACGAGAGTGAGATGGTTGTGGGAAATTAGAATATTCAGGTAAAGAGATGGCAGATATGACTAATGATCTCAAATCTGTAAAGGAATGCTGGATGAAAAAGGACCCACATTCATTTGGCAGATTACAGGAGTAGAACAAGGAATGTTTTCTAGAAAACTCGAAATGGAATGATTGAATGGAAGGAAATGATTAACCAGGTAATCATCTGCCTTGAGTGTCATTCCTATTCGTGAAAGAGCAGGAACACGCTCTGAGTGCTACAGAGGATATTCTGAATTTTGCAGGGCAACATTTTCAAATCAGGGGTTAAAAAAATAATCCCAAGCTTTTTTATAGGTAGGGATAGCAATAGTGCACTTTTTTCCAATATGATTTTTTTTAACTTTTTTTTTTTTTCATTGCATTTTAGGTTTTGAGGTACATGTGAAGAACATGCAAGATTGTGGCATAGGACCTGGAACCAACCCAAATGCCCATTGATGATAGACTGGACAGGGAAAATGTGGCACATATACACCATGGAATATTACGCAGTCATCAAAAACACGATGAGTCTGTGTCCTTTGTAGGGACATGGATGAACCTGGAAACCATCATTCTCAGCAAACTGACACAAGAGCAGAAAATCAAACACCGCATGTTTTCACTCATAGGTGGGTGTTGAACAATGAGAACACATGGACACAGGGAGGGGAGCACTACAATATGAGTTTTGAAAACAAAAACACATTAAGAAAAATATTTTAATACCTTTTTATCTATATAAAATTTTTGAGAGTCTCTGTACATGTGGTCTGAGCGAACGTGTGCCGTTAAGGATATGGGAACACATGCTCAAGTTTCAGTCACTGATTTGGTGGAGATACGTAAAAACAACAACTGCTTATGTTAACGATTACTGTTTTAAATTGTTTGTCTTCTTAACCATTTATTTATCATTTTTACCCATTTTGGACTAATGATTAACTAGAGGAAATATGAGGAAAAATAATGTTGATCTTAAAACAAACAGGATAGACTGGCATTCATTAATTATACATGCTTGGCTCATGTTGTACTTAAGAAACTGTATTCATTTAATCATATTCTGATATTTCAAAAATGTTGTTAAAATATACAGTGACAATCTTACCCCAAATTTTATTTCATTTCTGAGGACAGAAACCATGTACCTGGTTATAGAAAATTGAGAAATGCTTACAAATAGAACCCTGAGTCTTTCACTTTCTAACACTATTTAAATTATTTTAACTATGAAGTGCTAAAATTTTAAATAATGTGTTTTGAAAACCAGTTTTGTTCATTTGCACACCCTAACATGTCCTAAAATTTTACTCTGTATTTTAATATATATTTGGTGAACAAACCAAACATGGCATAGTACAGCATTTTAAAAACTAAGTGTTCAATAAATTATGGTTTCCATAATAAATTTAAAATAAATTAAATGACACGTGTTTTTTATTGGCTGGGAATTAGTATGTATCTGTTTTATATGTTATTTTTATTATTATAGTATTTAAAATAAACTTAATAATATACTTTTTAGTTTATTTCAGCCAGTTTTAAAAATTATTTTCATGTAAAATATTTTTGGGGGTGTTTAGCTTCTTTTTTCCTTATACTTTAAGTTCTGGGGCACATGTGCAGAACCTGCAGGTTTGTTACATAGTTATACACATGCCATGGTGGTTTGCTGCATCCATCACCCCATAATTTACATTAAGTATTTCTCCTAATGCTATCCTAGCCTTAGCCCCACAAACCCCTACAGGCCCTGATGTGTGATGTTCCCCTACCTGTGTCCATGTGTTTTCATTGTTCACTCCCACTTCTGAGTGAGAACATGCGGTGTTTGGTTTTTTTGTTCTTGTGCCACTTTGCTGAGAATGACAGTTTCCAGCTTTATCGATGTCCCTGCAAAGGACATGAACTTATCCTTTTTTATGGCTGCATAGTATTCCATGGCATATATGTTGCCACATTTTCTTTATCCAGTCTACCACTGGCAGGCATTTGGGTTCATTCCAAGTTTTTGCTATTGTGAACGGTGCCACAATAAACATATTATAATAGAATGATTTATAATCCTTTGGGTATATATCCAGTAATGGGATTGCTGGGTCAAATGGTATTTCTATTTCTAAATCCTTGAGGAATCACCACACTATTTTCCACAATGGTTGAACTAATTTACCTTCCCACCAACAGCGTAAGAACATTCCTATTTCTCCACATCCTCTCCAGCATCTGTTATCTCCTGATTTTTTAATAATCGCCATTCTAACTGGTGTGAGATGGTATCTCATTGTGGTTTTGATTTGCATTTCTCTAATGACCAGTGATGATGAGCTTTTTTTCATATGTTTGTTGGCTGCATAAATGTCTCCTTTTGAGAAATGTCTGTTCATATCCTTCACCCACTTTTTGATGAAATTGTTTTTTTTTTCTTGTAAATTTGTTTAAGTTCTTTGTAGATTCTAGATATTAGCCCTTTGTCAGTTGGGTAGATTGCCAAAATTTTCTCCCATTCTGTAGGTTGTCTGTTCACTCTAATGATAGTTTCTTTTGCTGTGCAGAATCTCTTTAGTTTAATTAGATCTCATTTGCCTATTTTGGCTTTTGTTGCCATTGCTTTTCGTATTTTAGTCATGAAGCCATTGCCTATGCCTGTGTCTTAAATGGTGTTTTAAAAAACATTTTGCTAATTTTAACTATATTATAAAAATTTTAAAAGAATATTAATGAACACATGTACTTCTTACAGCCAGTACAGGAAATAGAATATAATCTGGTTGTTCTTTCTCTGTATTTCTGTTAGTCCTGCTCTCCCAGAAGTTAATAGCAATCTGAATTTCTGTTAAGGAAATTTCTTTCTTTTATTTTTTACCACCTATGTATGCATTCCCAAACAATATATTATTTAGTTTGTTTCTGGTTTTGAAATTTGTTTAGCTATGCTCAAACGCTATTTTTTTTCAAATTTGCTTTTGAGATTCATTTATTTTGATGCATATCGCTGTAATTTTACATCTTTATATATTTGTTTGGTCTGTGGGTGTCAGACATGTGGGTGATTTCTAATTATTATTATTATTATTATTATTATTATTATTATTTTGAGACGGAGTTTCACTCTTGTTACCCAGGCTGGAGTGCAATGGCGCGATCTTGGCTCACCGCAACCTCCGCCTCCTGGGTTCAGGCAATTCTCCTGCCTCAGCCTCCTGAGTAGCTGGGATTACAGGCACGCGCCACCATGCCCAGCTAATGTTTTGTATTTTTAGTAGAGACGGGGTTTCATCATGTTGACCAGGATGGTCTCGATCTCTTGACCTTGTGATCCACCCTCCTCGGCCTCCCAAAGTGCTGGGATTACAGGCTTGAGCCACCGCGCCCGGCCGATTTCTAATTATTTTTATAAACATTCTTCTGCACATCACTAGGGGATCACTTTAAGAGTTTCTTTAAAAAGATATATTTAGGAGTAGAATGCCAAAGAGCTTTCCAAAATGAAATGATTATGACAAATATATTCACACCTTCAGCAAATGACATTTCATAGCACATTCCACTCTTCAACACTTTATATTGACATCCTTCTTAATATCTGCCTATCTGATGGTATGTAAATGTATAGATTGCATTATAAAATTTTGGTCCCTGATTACTAGTAAAGTTAAACATCTTCTAATATGTTTAATGACAATTTAGATTTCCTCCCTTGGAAAATTTATGCTATTTTATTAGTTCAGTTTCTTTTGACTATTTGGATTTTTATAAAATTGATTCATAGTAGTTCTGTATGTATTCTGTATACTAATATTTTCTTGTTAAGGAGTCCAGCAAATATATTCTCCTAGTTTGCAGGTTCTTTTTATTAGCTTTAAGCCATTTTCTTGATAAAATCAATGGCTTCCTTTAATGTGACTTATCAAAACTCCCTTTTATAATTAAAAATTGTTGTGTCTTACTTAGAAATAACATATTACCTTTAATTTGTCTTTGATTTTTTATGTTTTTTTCAATTTTAAATCTTTAATTCACATAGAATTGATTCTTGCTCATGACTGAGATAAGCATTCAATTCCCTTCTACTTTTAAAAAAACATAAATAGCCAATTGTCCCAGGATCACTTATTTAACAGTTTATCATTTCCTCACTGTCCTACAGTGCCTCTCACATGGCCCCTGGTGACTCCCACTTTCTAAAATTCATTCTTTGTATAATCCCTTGCCCTGATTTAGTGACTTAGTTCTACTCAATAGAATGTGGTTCTAGTGAGTAGAGGTGATGAAGCATCATTTAGCAGATTAGATTATAAAAGGTAGTGCCTTCCATCTTGGGTGCACTGGCTCTATCCTACTGTCTCTTGGTTTGGTTGCCTGGGGAGGAGCCAGCTCCTATGTTGTGACACAGTTCTGTGGACAGGGCCAGGTCTGCCAGTAGCCATGTGAGTAAGCTTGGAAATAGATCCTTCCCCTGCCAACACTTCAGAGGAGACCACAGCCCCAACTGGCAGCTTGACTGTAACCTCATGAGAGACTCTGATCCAAATGAACTGAGTCAAGCTGTGCGTAGATTTCTGAGTCACAGAAAGTGTGAGGTAATAGCTGTCTCTAAGCCATAAAACTTTGGAGTAATTGGTTATGCAGTAACATACGTAAACATAGAATCTTAAACATACTTTCTATTTTTGAGTCAGTTTTCACAAATTGATAAGCATTTGTTAAATTATTTTGACATATCATTTGAACACCTTGGCAAATGTTGTAATATCTTTCATCTCTTTAATCCATGTGCTTCTGTCATCCTTTCCTTCCTCATGTTGTTTGTATGTGCCTTCTCTCTTTTTTTCAAGAATCATTTTTAAAGGCATACCTTTATTTTCTTAGTCTTTTCAAACAGCCAAATTTAGCATTGCTGATCTCTTTTCTTGTTGTGTCTTCTCTATTTTATTAATTTAGGTTTTTACATATTTTTCAGTTCTTTGACAACTCTGTAACTCTTGTGTTAAATGAAAGAGGAATAATTCCCAGATTACAAATGTCTGGAAATCTCAAAGGGCAAGGTTCTTGAATCCTTTCACAGAAGAGAAAGTCAAGATTAAGGAAATTTGTCTTGTTCATGGTTGTATAGGTTATTAATTAATGTTTGTTGAATAATACCTTGATATAATTCTGGAAAAATCATCAGGAGACCCATTCCTGGTTCAGGAAAGTCAGCTGTGACAATTGATAAGTGTTTGTTAGAGTCTAGGAACAGAAATTCTATTTCCATATCAAAATATTAGAAATCATAGTTTAAAAACTAGAAAAGAACTATATTAGTTCACTAGGGCTGCCATAACAAAACAGAATATAGTAGGTGACGGAAACAACAGGAATTTATTTTTCCTCACAGTTCTGCAGATTGTAAAATTCAAGATCAAGGTTCCAGAGGTTTTACGGCAGAGTTTAGTTTCTGGAGCTGAGAGACGGGGCTGTCTTTTTGCTGTGTTCTCACATGGGTAGAGGGAGAGAAAAAGACAACAGACGGAGAGAAAAACATAGTTGGAGAGAGAGAGACAGAGAGAGAGAGAGAGAGAGAGAGAGAGAGATCTGATGTTTCTTCTTTTACAAAGATACCAGTTCTACTGCATCGGGGCTTCACCTTTATGGTCTCATTTAACCTTAATCACCTTCTTAAAGGCCCGAGTTCCAATACACTTATATGGGGTGGGTATGTAAGAGTTTCAACATGAATTTTGAAGAAACACAATTCAGTTCATGGAAAGAACTATGAAGAACTTAAAATATTTAAAATTGGATATTTTCAAATGTCTGAGATACGTGGTTGTTATTTCTCATTCCAATAATATAGCCTGAAATTGAGTAACTGGTTTCTACATATGTCCTAGGATTGTGCTATACCAATCACCTTTATTCTCCCTTCCCTAGGCCAATCTTAGAGATAGAAAACAGAGATTTAGCTCCCTCTTGTTCCTATCCAGCACTGTCACAGGGGGAAACATCACCATACTCTGTTTCAACTAGACCATTTACTCACTTCTAATTACTCCCTTTGCTCAACAACCTCCTTGAATAGGACTTATTCAGGAATGGGGTCCCAAAGGCTCCAAGGGTATTTAAATTTCCATGTAGGAGAAAGCAATACAGCTATCAGTGTCTTGGAAGATATTTTTGCAGAAGACATAGGCACACGCTGCTGCATTTCACTTAGTTGGGGTTTATTTAGCTAAGAAGAAAGCTGTCCAGATCACAGGTATAGATTCCTAACCTCTAGTATCGTATCAAAGGAAAATTTGACTGATTAAAATGATCAGACTTCTTCTTTGTAAGTTACGTAAGTGCCATCTTTGCCTCTTTTCTTTCTTCTTTCTTTCTCTTTCCCTCCCTCCCTTGCTCCCTCCCTCCCTCTCTTTCTCTTTATTTATTTATTTATTTCTCTCTTTCCTTCTTTCTTTTTGGGAGACTGAGTCTCTTTTTGTTGCCCAGGCTGGAGTGAAGTGGTAGGATCTTGGCTCACTGCAACCTCCACCTCCTGGGTTCAAGCAATTCTCCTGCTTCCACCTCCAGAGTAGCTGAGATTACAGAGGCCCTCACTTCTTTTTTATGCTCCTCTTTTATGCTTTGTGTACCCAGTAGAGAGGAAAATTGGGAGTCCTCAGATCACCTGAGGTCAGGAGTTCAAGACCAGCCTGGCCATCATGGTGAAACCCCATCTTTTAAAAAATAATAAAAAAGAAAAAGAAAAACAAAGTGTTCTCAGAGTGCAGGATGAACAGAACGTGAAGCTACTGTCCACAAGAATAGCTTTAATTTGCTTGGTTTATCTTTGAGCCCATTGTGCTGACCCGTCAGCTTGCAAACCCCATTCTTATTATTTCACTTAATCATCAGGAATTTGGACTTGATTTTATATTATCAAAATAACAGAAACTCTAAATGAGACTGTACGTGGATACCTTCAGTTTGATTCTTTCTTCAATGTATGACAGCCAGGACATTTTTGGAAGCAGTGTAGATTATATGTAGTGCTTGTCTTGGGTCTGATTGCCTTTTGAAACACAGTACAGAGCTTCTTCTGGAGTGCAGGTGACATGGATGTAAACAGAGAAATTCTAAATATACAGGGAATGGGGCAGAAAATAAACAGGTATATGATCAAGCTGCTTTAGGAGATAGAAGAAATTACTATCTGATAGTACCACATAAATCCTTGCACAAGATGAGTGATATCCAATTCTTGCCAGGCAATGAGTAAGCTATCCTATTTCCTTCATCAAATGTTAAAATACTCTGCCAGGCACTGCTCTTTGCACTGAGAATATAATTGTAAACAAAAAAAATATTTAGTCTCTTAGATGTTATATTTGTGTGTTTGTGGGGAGGTAGCTGGAAACATGTTGGTTTTCCATTGCTTACTAAGGTGGAGGAGGAACATTTTAAGAGCCTGATGATGTCAGAAGGAAAAACATGGTTAATACCAGAGCAAGATTTGACAAGGCGAGGAATGCCATGATCCATCACAGATGGATCTATTCAAATGTGGGGGAAACACTGATGTTTAAAAAGAGAAAAAAAGAATGAAAATGCCTAGTTCTACCATGTACTGGCTGCCTTAATTTAAGAGAGTCACATACCCTTTCTACTGCTCAAATGTAATCTTTTCTATAGATCTACCACAAAGAGTTACTACGAGGATTAAATGAATGAAGATCATGTTGTATAAGTATTTTGAACTGCAAAGCAATGCTCAACCTTTATGATTCCCTTAAAAAGCATAGACATATAATCCCACGTTGTCATTAATAATGGCTCACAAATATGATGATTCTTGAACTGTGGTTTACATCTTCAGTGATTAAAAAAAAGAAAAAGTCCCCAAATGATCCTGATGTTTTATTTCCTTCTACCCTGGGAGGAGGAGCATATGTTTGGGTGGATCCTGCCCTCCCTCTAAAAATCTTTGCTCTAACATTGTAAGAATATTGTTTTAATGATGGGTGTCTGTATTTCAAATAAGTATAACAAAAATATTTGCTAAGAAAACTTAGTTGGTTATGGCAGTTACAGCCCAAGGACAATGCCTTATAACTTGAATCACAAGCAGTCTTTCCATAACTTACAAGCAAATCATAGTAACTTAATTGACAAATTTTATTTCCCCAGTATGTTCATTTGATTGACAGCAAGCCAAGGCATTCTTCCATGACCTCAGCCTCCTCTTCCTCCCCTAGAACTGGCTTCCATGGAGGTGAAGAACTGCTCTGTAGTGACAGAGTTCATCCTTTTGGGAATCCCACACACAGAGGGGCTGGAGATGATACTTTTTGTCTTGTTCTTGCCCTTCTATGCCTGCACTCTGCTGGCAAATGTGTCTATCCTTGTTGCTGTTATTTCTTCTGCTCGCCTTCACACACCTATGTATTTCTTCCTGGGAAACTTGTCTGTGTTTGATATGGGTTTCTCTTCAGTGACTTGTCCCAAAATGCTGCTCTACCTGATGGGACTGAGCCGACTCATCTCCTACAAACACTGTGTCTCCCAGCTCTTCTTTTTCCATTTCCTTGGGAGCATTGAGGGCTTCTTGTATACGGTGATGGCCTATGACCGCTTCACTGCTGTCTGTTATCCTCTGCAATACACAGTCATCATGAACCCCAGGATCTGTGTGGCCCTGGCTGTGGGTACGTGGCTGTTAGGGTGCATTCATTCCAGCATCTTGACTTCCCTCACCTTCACCTTGCCATACTGTGGTCCCAATGAAGTGGATCACTTCTTCTGTGATATTCCAGCCCTCTTGCCCTTGGCCTATGCTGACACGTCTTGGGCCCAGAGGGTGAGCTTCACCAACGTTGGCCTCGTATCTCTTGTCTGCTTTCTCCTAATTCTTTTATCTTATGCTAGAATCACGGCTTCTATCTTGAGTATTCGTACAACTGAAGGCCGTCGCCGAGCCTTCTCCACCTGCAGTGCTCACCTCATTGCCATCCTCTGTGTCTATGGGCCCATCATCACTGTCTACCTGCAGCCCACACCCAACCCCATGCTGGGAACCGTGGTACAAATTCTGATGAATCTGGTAGGACCCATGCTGAACCCTTTGATCTATACTTTGAGGAATAAGGAAGTAAAAACAGCCCTGAAAACAATATTGCAAAGGGCAGGTCAGATTCCCGTTAGTAAGAGCAGATAAATGGGTGCATGGCTCTGGAATTCCTTCTGCTTTGACATATGAAATTTCACTTTGGAATCTTCATGTGTGACAACAACGTTGAAGTTTTCAGCAGCTGTTCAATGATATGGACTACTATGCTATAATACAGTATCTTTTTGCATATTTATTTTATTGTATTATCTAAGTTCTGCCTCTTCACCTATCTTCAAAGTAATATAGTCTTGGTTATTATTACTTTGCCTTTCTTCTACAGAGAATCCCTGTCCCTGGAAGGAAGGTCTTTTCTATCATGCCATTTTTTTTTTTGCACCATTTTTCTCAATTTACTCCCCTCACACTATTTGTGAGAAAAACCTATGGAGAAAGGCAACAAAAAAGAAGAAAAGAGATTTTAAATAACTGATTAAGAGAATAATATAATTTTAAAAGTATAGAGACCAGGCACAGTGGCTCACACCTGTAATCCCAGCATTTTGGGAGGCTGAGGCGAGTGGATCACGGGGTCAAGAGATCGAGACCATCCTGTTCAACATGGTGAAAACCCATCTACTAAGAATACAAAAATTAGCTGGGCATGGTGGTGCGTGCCTGTAATCCCAGCTACTTGGGAGGCTGAGGCAGGAGAATTGCTTGAACCCAGGAGGCGGAGGTTGCAGTGAGCCGAGATCACACCATTGCACTCCAGCCTGGGTAACAAGAGCAAAACTCCATCTCAAAAATAAATAAATAAAATAAAAAATAAAAATATTAACAGACTAAGGACTAGAGTCAAGATGTAGTTTTTCTGTTTTGTTTTGTTCCTTCCCCAAACATCTGGAAAGGGAATTACTTAGAATTTGTCAGCAAGGATGTTCATCCCATGTCTGACCTCATGCCTGATTTCTTTGCCTGAAGGCTTTTAGGCAGATCAGATCAGCCCCACTGCCTAAGGAAAGTGAAAAGCATTGTGGCTAGTCTATCAAACTTGGTTCTGTTTCCATCTTGCTACCAGCTACTCGTGAGTCAAGTAGTGTGGTAACGATTTAGTAGTTATATCAGGTCAGGCAAATGGATTGGGCCAATGACTTTCCAAGCCTGATTCAAGGAGCCCTGAGCCTCCAGTGAATTTATCTGGAGGTTTCGGTATTAAATATAGTTAGTGAGAACTTTCTGTTTGCTTATCGTATGTATTAAGTTTCTTGGTAAGATTCCACTGGAAGAAGTTTGAAGCTTCTGGACTTTTTGATCTCTGTGGTACCTTGCAAGATTAAAAAGCATTATTGTTCTGCCCATAACTTTAAAGGTGTTTCTGCCTTTTCTTTGACACCTGAATCTCAGCCTTCCCTCTTGGACGTTCACTTGGGCTTGCTAGACTTGGTAAAGCTTCATGGATCATTCCATTACCTGCCAAACAATTGTACTCTTCCAAAAAGAATTGTAAAGAAAATATTTATACTTATAGTTGGCCTCAGGCAACCTCCTCATTTTTTGATGTGTATCAAAGTTATCTACTCTGGCTCAAAAACAGCTACACAGAAGCTTTGTGGAGCCATTGATTAGATCTGAAATCCCATAGAAGACAGAGATACTTAGCATTTTCCTGGATTTATCATATAAACTGCCTAGGGTATACATAATTTTATCTCTTTACACCTCTTATCAAAATACTAGGCACCGTGTTATTAAAATTCTAACTAGAAAGCTTCCTAAGCCACTGTGATGTACCAAAATAAATTCAGCTTCATAGTCTCCTTTTTATCCCTTTTTTAAAAACTCCTAAGCATGACACCCACATTGCAAAGTCTCCTTCCAGAATTCTCCATATCCTTGGAACTATCAAGTTTATAATTGTCTTAATAGTCTCTTCACTCACTTGTGCCTCAAATTTCTGTCTTGGATTCAGTAGTATAAACATTGTCATTTTTAGAGGCGTATTTGTCAGCTATTATCAGAAATTCTGTATAAAATTATCTCATTTATTCCTCAAAACAATCTTTGATATTTGTACTATTGTTCCCATTTTACCATGAGAAGCCCAGGATATAAAATTAAGGCTTTTACGCTTAAACAGTAAGAAACTGCTTCCAAAATGCTTAGAAATCTTTCCAACTAGGAAGAGATAAGAAACCAAAAGGGAGCACCTGCCTTCATCCATGCCAGCCCAAGAAGCATATTACATTCAAGATAAAGATATTTTCTCCCACTCTTACGAAGGAAACAGTAACCAAGGGAGTCAATGTGGGCTTAACTCCAGAATGTAGATGATGGAGGCCTCAAGTGGGTGAGGCATCTCACTGTGACAGAGGCCACATTGAGAAATGATTGGGCATACCAAGAGGGACGCAGCAACGGTGACTCAAAACAGAAGGGCCAAGGCCGGGCGCGGTGGCTCAAGCCTGTAATCCCAGCACTTTGGGAGGCCGAGGCGGGTGGATCACGAGATCAACAGATCGAGACCATCCTGGTCAACATGGTGAAACCCCGTCTCTACTAAAAGAAATTAGCTGGGCGTGGTGGCACGTGCCTGTAATCCCAGCTACTCAGGAGGCTGAGGCAGGAGAATTGCCTGAACCCAGGAGGCAGAGGTTGCGGTGAGCCGAGATCGCGCCATTGCACTCCAGCCTGGGTAACAAGAGCGAAACTCCGTCTCAAAAAAAAAAAAAAAAAAAAAAAAAGAAGGGCCACGCAGGAATAAGCAGTGCCACATCTTCATGTCTTCTTTCAGTAAAAACAGACAAGAGCCATAGATGAAGGCATTGGAATCTTTGTATCACTGAGGATTGCTGGAAGGAGGAGAGGTGACTGAGGATACAAAAATCGGCAAGAACTTGTAAGAAAGCCGTGTTCCCAAACACCCACCTTATGCCTTCTTCTGTCACCTGTGCTCCACCCCTCTAGTTAGGAAGTATCCTGACTAATATAGGGAGATGGCTGTTGATTTTCAGTTATTGATTTCTCACTCGATCTGGGCAATGATCCTTGATCCAGCAGCTCACAATCCTCCCTCTGATCCCCAGTATTGATATGCATTTAGCCTGTTGAATTCACCTTCTGAGGATTCATAGAAACCATCGCAGAAGCTCTATTATTGGCCAAGGGAAAATCTAACAAAAGATCTCAGAGCCCTTCCTTGCCCCCAAAATGGTTTCAAATGTAACTCAGCATTCCAGAGGAAAGGTAATAATGGTACTGCACTTTCCCTTTTCTCTGATATATATGTTTCTTATTAACATTGTAAGACAAAGTGAAAAATAAAGACAAAATATCACATCCAATTTTAAAGTAATGGGAATCCACTATTACAAAATCTCATTTCTGTAACAGATTTAACTAAATTTGATTTTTTTTTTTTTTTTTTTTTTTTTTTTTTTTTTTTTTTGAGACGGAGTTTCGCTCTTGTTACCCAGGCTGGAGTGCAATGGCGCGATCTCGGCTCACTGCAACCTCCGCCTCCTGGGCTCAGGCAATTCTCCTGCCTCAGCCTCCTGAGTAGCTGGGATTACAGGCATGTGCCACCATGCTCAGCTAATTTTTTTTTGTATTTTTAGTAGAGATGGGGTTTCACCATGTTGACCAGGATGGTCTTGATCTCTTGACCTCGTGATCCACCCGCCTCGGTCTCCCAAAGTGCTGGGATTACAGGCTTGAGCCACCGCACCCGGCAACTAAATCTGATTTTAATCACAACTTACAAAACTGTTTTGATTCCATTTACAAACATAGAATCCTTTGAGATTTTAGTTATTTTTGAAGTTTCTTAGTAGCGAATCATTAATTACTAGCTTGGTATTACCAGAGTTAAAACACCTATTTACCATATTTCTTCCAATATACTCTAAAGCTGTGCTTCCTATACAAACCTGTTTGGGATCATTCACAGTCACAGCAGAAATGCTCTTGTGTGTTCTCTGCCGTTCTAACTTGCTTAAGAGAGATTGTTAGGTAGCATTCTATGCTTTAATTTTTCTCTCCTCTGCCTTTCTTTTTTTTTTTTTTTTTTTGAGACAGAGTTTCGCTCTTGTTACCCAGGCTGGAGTGCAATGGCGCGATCTCGGCTCACCGCAACCTCAGCCTCCTGGGTTCAGGCAATTCTCCTGCCTCAGCCTCCTGAGTAGCTGGGATTACAGGCATGTGCCACCATGCCCAGCTAATGTTTTGTATTTTTTAGTAGAGACGGGGTTTCACCATGTTGACCAGGATGGTCTCGATCTCTTGACCTCGTGATCCACCCGCCTCGGCCTCCCAAAGTGCTGGGATTACAGGCTTGAGCCACCGCGCCTCTGCCTTTCTTAATTAGAAACGACGTTTTCCAGGTAGTGGACATTTTGTTCCTCTTTTCAGCTAAGCTGTGTGCTTTAGAAAATAAATAGTTTCACAGAGAAAAGCCAGGTCTAATACCTCCCAGGTTTTCTCCCATCTCCTCTGCTCCCAAAGAGTCTGAAAATTCTTAAAGTCAAAACAACTTTTATTTCAGGAATATTTACATGTTTAACCAAACAAATAATTTATTTATAAGATATGTTTATTCAATTTATTCAAGAATTTCTTCTCTGAACCCTCAGATTGGGAGGCCCTAGGAAACCTGAGGCATGACAGTCTATGATGGGAGAAACACAGCCCCCAACATTCCCTAGAGAGGATCCACACCCGGGAGCTCACTAACATTCCCACTATAGAGAGAATCACATGCACACAGCAAGTCAACCTGAGCATTTCCATGAAGGAGGCCACTCCATCATGGCAGTCAGAGCACTGGTTTCAAACCTATTTTTATGCCTGACATTCTGCCATGAAAGAACGAATTTCCTCTCAAATCTCACATTCTTTCTTTAAAAGTAAATTTTCTGGGAAGTAACAGAATGATAATATCTAGCTCGAGAAAGAGATTTATAATTGGTAGGAGAAGCAAGAAGGTAGAGAAGGAAGTACATAGAAACGTTTTTCTCTACATCAATTTGACCACAGGTCAGCACTGAGATCCTCAAGTCTCTTTCTCATAGACATCATGGAGAAGTAACTCAGAATTTATTAAATTCCTGTTTTGCAGCAGATACTATTATGCTAAATTGATAAAGATGAATAAGATTCCTATCCTGAAGGACTCCATCGTCTCTTTTTAGAATCATACATAATAGATGATCCATAATAAAACATGATAATAACAGCAGAACACACTTTCTTGGGGTTTACCATGCGCTAGGTATTATTCTCAATCACATTACTTTACCGAAATCAACTCATTCAGTCCTCACAATAATCATGTGAAGTATTAGTATTAGTTTTATCTCATTTTATACAGGAGAAAACTGAGACACAGAGAAGTTAAGAAATGTTTCCAGCCAGTGAGTCATAAAGCTCGGATGTTTTGCAGGCTGTGTCTAACAGAGCAGGAGCACCATCATCTTGGACAAACACCACCATTTTAAGTTCCAGCTCCGTTTCTAACCTCATGCATTTGGAGGAAATCACTTCTTTTCTAAAAACAAGCAGCCAGAAACAGCAGACAGTAAAACACAGATAAGACAGCTCAGGCACAGAAGAAGGAGGGAAAAGTGTTGAGTAATCACCAAACTTGACACTCATACAATGGGCCCCAGTAAAACAGTGGGCCCTAATAAGCACATTCCTTTCTCTTTTGATGTGCTAAGATAGGGAAGCTAAAAGCAGACTCTGGGGGTATGCCTGAGGCTGCAGGAATATGTAAAGGAACAGACACAAAAACTCTTCCTCCCAGATAAGCAAGACAAAGAGACATAGAAACATTCTGAGCCTGTGAAAAGTTATCCAGCCCTGAACCTTAAACACTCCTAGTTTGTAAGGGAGAGTGCTCCTGACCTAACTTGGCCAGAAGACCCTTTCAGGTTTATTCTCAGATTTATTTTGGAGACTAAACCTGTCTTTGACTGTTGAGCTGCTTTTAATGTTTCTTTCTTCCTTCTTCAACTCTTACAATTTCCGGTGATCTTTCTTTTAATAATTCCATTACAACATCAGCATCATAAATTCAGAGAAGCAATGAGAGCATAAAGAAGTGACTGATTATTTCTGCCTATGGCTGTTTGGGAAGGCTTTGCAGGAAAGGTGGGATGTGAGCCGGGCTATGACGAATGCATGGGGAAGAGAGTGAATAAAGATCAGACAGAAGGTGGGAAAGAGCAGAATCAGGAAGAAAGGGACATCCTGTGGAAGCATAGGTGTGTGCCAAGCACACTATTTCCAGGGAGAATTGTGTTGGTGTAATAGAAGATGATTGGAGATGGAAGTGAAAGACAGGAGAGAGAAAGTAGGGGGAGAGAAGGGGTTGGTAGAATGGAGCCTAATCATGGTTGGGTTTCTTATCATGAAGTGCCCTCTATGTAGAAAAGGCCATATATCCAGGTTTGCCAGGAGAGCTTATGTATGATTTTTAATAGTGCTCACACTCACAAAAGTGTTCTGATGTATAAAATAAATTATGTGGACACACAGAGAACTATGAAGCTAAGGAGAACTTGGCAATGAAGAGTCAATGAGAGTGTAGAGGCTGATTATGACTTAGCTCAGCCGAGAGTATTTGCAAGTCCAGCCAGTGCCAAGAATAGAGTGGGCAGAGCATTCCACCAGCAGAATAGAGAGGATTCTGCTCTCTTGTACTCCTGTGGGAAGTACCTACCACTTCACACCCACTGACCCCTTGCACCATCAGATGTAGGCTGTACCAGCTCAGCCACTTACCACGAACGACTCTCTTCCATTATCAGAGCTCATGCAGCAACCTCATGGCAGGACTAAGACTGGATCAGAACTCTAGTTTTTCTGCCCTACGTTCTGTGAATCATACCACTTAAATTTTTTCCAATGTGAGTGAATTATGTTATATTTTGTTACATACTATTTGCTATATTTGTAAGACAATACGTAACACTGACTCTTAATTTTCCAAACTTACATGAATCATGCTTAAGTCCCTGTACATACTAACCTACATATGTATTAGTGATAGTAAACACTGAAGGATAAGCCACAGGAAAATTGTGGCTTATCCTTTTTAAACACATTCTTTTAAAACATCTCTTTTAAAACACATTCCCAACTCATGATAATCCCCACCAAGGATCAGACAAAGAGATGCTCAGTTTTTTCGAGAGGAAAGTTTTATCATATCAACAAGATGTGGTTGACACTTATGCTCATAAGACACATGACCAGCAGGGTAGTGAAAATCTCACAGTCATCTGCTCACAGATCCAATGATCATTATCACAGAGCTTCTTTAAACTACCAAATCTCTCCTGTCAGTGGTCTGAATCCTCAGATCTACTGGTTTATTTCCCAGTCAACTCTGTTAAAATTGTTCTTTTCTAGCATCCTCCAAATAAATAAATATGAAGGCTAGATTCCATAACACCACCCAATGACAGCTGCTCTCCCCCTCTTACATCAGATCTGTTATGTAGTTTTGCTTACTTCTGTGGAAAGTTTGCTCTGGGATTTGATCTTTCCCCCAAAATGTCATCTAATGAAATTATTCACTTCATGATTTTTAGTTGTGGCCCAGACATTGTTCACTTCTCCTTGAGCTCTTGGGCATAGTCTCCGGATAAATCTTAGATTTTATGAAGAAAAATATCTGGATCTAAATCTGCTTGTTATGGGGACAATTATGAGAGTAATTCTACTTACCTCATAGAACTGTTGTAAAAGTTACATAAGAAAATATACCCTCAATCAACAAGTGGCTAAAGAAAATGTGATATATATAGTTACACATGCACACTGTGGAATACCACTCAGCCATAAAAAGAAATGAAATAATGGCATTCACAGTAACCTGGATGAACTGGAGACTATATTCTAAGTGAAGTGAGTCAGGAATAGAAAACCAAGCATCATAACTTCTCACCCACATGTGGGAGCTAAGCTATCAGGACGCAAAGGCATAAGAACAACACATTGGACTTTGGAAACTCAGGGGAAAGGTGAGGCGATGATGAGAGATAAAAGACTACATGACTACACACTGGGTACAGTGTACACTGCTCAGGTGATTGGTGCACCAAAATCTCAGAAATCACCACTAAAGAACTTATTCCTGTATGCTGCTGCACTCTAGCATGGGTGACAGAGCGAGACTCTGTCTCAAAAAATAAAAAATAAAAATAAAAATAAACTTACTCCTGTAACCAAACACCACCTGTTCTCCAAAAACCTGTTGAAATAATTTTTAAAAAAACTAAAATTTTTAAAAAGAAAGAACATAAATGCAAGCTTGTGAGATGTCTTATCATTTTTAAAAATATGGAAAAAGGCAATAAAACTATTCAAACAATTATGTAAATAAATTCTGTTTTGCATTTTGAAGAGAGAAAAACAAGGAAATACAGTTTCTCAAAGGAGAAAGTGTTTATACATAACTGACTCACCGAGGTTAAGCTTTCTTTTGAGTACAGCTCAAGAGCGAAAAGGGCTGACTAGTTAGTTTTTTTCTGGTCCTACCACCTTAAATAATTAATCCAGATTGAGAGTAGTCAACCATGTTCCTCAATAGGGCATTTCAATACTTTTTTTTTTTTTTTTTTTTTTTTTTTTTTTTGAGAAGGAGTTTCGCTCTTGTTACCCAGGCTGGAGTGCAATGGCGTGATCTCGGCTCACCGCAACCTCCGCCTCCTGGGTTCAGGCAATTCTCCTGCCTCAGCCTCCTGAGTAGCTGGGATAACAGGCACGCGCCACCATGCCCAGCTAATTTTTTTTTTTTTTTTTTTTTTTTTTTTGTATTTTAGTAGAGACGAGGTTTCACCATGTTGACCAAGATGGTCTCGATCTGTTGACCTCGTGATCCACCCGCCTCGGCCTCCCAAAGTGCTGGGATTACAGGCTTGAGCCACCACGTCCGGCTCAATACACTTTTTTTTTTTTTAATTTGAATCACAGTTATCTAGCTACAAATATTTGTAAAAAGAACTAACCCAATTGCTCATATTTTTCAATCATGCTTTCAGTTCTGCAATTTCACTTTGGTTTTGGTTTTTTTTTTTTTTTTAACTGCTGCAAGTTTTTCTATATAAAACATTGACAAATCATTTTGCTCTCTCGCTAAAAATTTCTTTGGTACATTTCTATTTCCTATAGATGTCAAGGCTGATAATGTTGAGTTTAGCGTTCAAATCTTCTTAACATCTGGTTCCAATATATGTCAATAGTTTTATTTCTATTTCTCTTTTATTCTTGACTTCTCTACCAGCCAATTCAAATCCCTTTGTAATTTTCCAAACCAACACTAACAACATAGCCTTATTCTCCAGTATAGTCCTAAATTAAACTGTTCTATTGCCGTGTTAGGCCATGTTTCTCGCATTGTGCTGGATAGTGGATCCTGAATTTGGGGCATTTCTCACATATTCCCTGCTTTTGGTGACACCGAGTCCTAGTTCTCCTGTGCCTTCTGCTTGGGATGTCTGCTTCATTGATCGCCACAGGACCAAATTATGCTCATTTTTCAGGATGCCATCCAAACATTGTTTTCCTGCCGAAGCTTTTCCTAATGCTTCAAGCTAAAAGAATTGTTTCTCCTCTGAAATCTCATTTTCTTTGGAAGTACATATTCTCTTGACAAATAGCACTCATCTGAGAAAAAACAGCAGGAGTGGAGTGAAATAGGATGATAGTGGTTTTTAACTAAACAGAATACAAAGATCTAGAAATTTATATGAAATACAAAGACCAGAATCAACCTTACAGTAATAGATCTGATGTTCAGTTTTAGCAAGTTGTAATGAGGGTTTGAAGTACACTCAAAAACTCTTATAAGCAGTTACGTTATGATGCCACGAAAACTCAAGACATTTATTGGTAACAGATCCATAGTGGTTGTGATGACGAAGGAGACCCAAGCATCTAAGATCACCTCCCCCTTGACTTCCACACTGCATTTCAATAGAAGAAAAGGCTGGCAGACTGGCACCTCCTAAATAACCTTCCTATAGACAGCAGGCATAGTATGGGGGATTCTCTCCAGAAGGAATTGTTTTTACTTAAACAAGACCAAACCCTCACCCAATTCTTCCTCCGTGGACCAAGACTCTTTCATATGTAATTTCTAAAACTGTAAACCCAAGACCCTCTCACATGTAATTTCTAAGGCTGTAAACCCAAGACCCGTTCATGTGTAGTATCTAGAGTTGTAAGCCTATATAAAGGCAGAGTGTCTCTTTGTTAGAAGAGCTTGGCTATTAGACAAACATGTCGCCTTGCTCCTGGCTGAAATAAATAACCTCTTCCTTTCTAGTTCGGTGTCCAAGAGGTCTGTTTCTCGCGGCCGTTCCTGCTTCAGTGACAAATGGGGAATAAAATGTCACCACTAAGACAATATATACTCACTATGTCTGAACTTTATGCCTCATTTTAGAGAACAGTAATCTTTGATCATTTTTCTTACAGTTCTAGTTATAGCTGTGTATTTAAATAAAAGGGAAGTAATAAACAGACAGGTACATTAGATTTTAGAATTGTATATTATAAATTTGTAATGAATCTGAGAATACGAATTTGCCAGTGCTTGTCATAAGACTGTTTTCTTGTTTTGACTCTTAGCAACCTAGCAGCTGGAAAATTTGGAATTTCCCTTTGACGCATATGCCAGTAATAGGATTTAATCCCCTTCCTCTTTGGAGTCTCATGTTCCTGTAATGTGAGAAAAGGGGTGGCTGAATTGGGCTCTGAGCCTCCCCTCTATCACAAAAGGGGAATGTAAAGCACATAACCTACCAAACTGAAAGCAAGTCACTGGGCACCGTCTCCATCCCAAGTCCTGAAGGCCGGAAGGGAGGTCTGATCAAGAATGAGGACCGTGCTTTTGTCCTCGCCTTGCCTTTTTGGCTGTGATCCAAAAAAAGACATGCAGGTTCTCCTAGGGTCTTCAGATCATCCCTGGTTCTTCTGCTCTTTTCGCTGGTATCTGTGCCTGCACTAATATGACAGTCGTGGTCCCTCTCTTCTGTTTAGTCTATATTAGCTTTACAGATAGGATTCTGGCAGCATGTTAGATATGTGATGCAGTCGAAGAAGTCAGTAAGTGGACAATAAATTGTGTCAGCCTGGACTCCACAGGATAATCTGTATTCTGCAAACTGTGCCCTATCGCCCCCTGATGGACATAGGATCATTTTCAGCTTCAGCATTGAACAACCAATTCTCCTTGGCTTTAGGGGTAATCATGATGTGTGCTTTTGGAAGGACAGGGATAGAGGAGGAGATTTATTTTATAAGTTCATTGGTAATTTGGAAGAAATGACCACCTCTGCATAGATATTTATGCACAGAGTAGATGTGATAATGTCTTTTATGTTTTTCTTTTATGAAAAATCTTTTATGTCTCCCCACTAACTTTGGAGTGAAATCTACTCTAATGTGATATATAATCATTTTTATAATGTCTGTATCTCAGTGCCCAGCCTCATGGTCTTGTCCATTTTCTCCATCAGGCCTTACACTCTAAACTCATCAAATTATTTGTCATTGTTCCAAAACTAACTATATCAAACTTTGGCCCATTTGGATAGGCTGTTTCCAATCTCTGGGATGCAATTCATTGTTTTAAAAAATCTGTCAAAATTCTCTGAATGCACAGAGCTATCTCCAGATTTAACGGTAGTGATTTCCCCTGAAACCTATATTCTTTGGTGGGTTCAGAAAAGTCATTACTTTCTAGCTTGTCCAGTTTTTTTTTTCTCATACAGCTAGGAATAACAACTTCTAGGTTTCTTATATGTAGCTACAACTATAAGTCAGCATGTAAGTTTTGATACCTGATGTTGGCTAGTTTAACATAGAAAACAAAGGAGGCATCACCTAAGACATAATTAATAATATTATTATACATTGATGTAGCATCTCTATAAAGATTACATGGGAACAGATTAAAAATGGCTAGTGTTGTGAACATAATAGGACCCTTGAAAGAAAAAGAAGTAGATTAATTTTAGAATGTTGATTTAACTATGCAGAATAAATTAAATGCATGCCTAGATTAATTTCCCTGGAAATACCCACTGAGTCCATATTAGTTAAAGTGCTTAAATGTATTATTGAAAACAATTAATATTTTCTGCATACTTACCATAATACAAATATGGATAATGTAGTATTCAATTGGCACAATAAATCCACAATGTAAGTGCTATTACTAGCACTATTTTGAAGATTAGGAAACTGGCTTTTACATGGGTTCAATTGCTTTCCCTGTGTCATGCAGGCAATAAAAAGTAGAGCAATAAATTGAGCTGCAATTCATGTGACTGCAGAGCTCATGTTCTTAACCAGCACTATATTTCCTCTCAGAACATAGAAAGATATTTCTGCACAAAATCCTATGATTGGCAAATTTGACCAGAGTCTTCTAAGGTATGAGATGGCCTCAAGGCATCAACATATATGTAAAATGTAAAGTGCTAGTCAGATGACACATGTCATATTGTGATAATTTCTGGGCAACTCCAGGGGAAATTGACATAGAGTTCACAAAAGTGGCCACAAGAAGGCTTGAGAAATATTTCATGAACTCATACATGAAAAGGCATGAATCAAGAAATATTTGATGGCAGAAGAAATTGTGGTGGTATAAAGTCGTAGAAGTTCCCCACACCTTTTCCACTTCTCTGTCAAGATGGATATAGCACAACTCTGGAGCTCACCTTCTAAGTTCAGGACTTACTTGTATGATCCTCTGAGAGTACGCAAATGCTTAAATGCTTGAGCCACAAATGACAGGATCTCATTGCACAATGAACTTATCCTACTTAGCAATGATCACTTTTATGATTTTATATTTGAAGACATTTTTTTACCATTTTATCCTCTTCCACTGAATGAGTATTATCCAGTGAAACTTTTGGCCATGATGGTAATGTTCTACGTATTGTGCATTTTTCAATACCGTGGACATTAGCAATATATTAAGACTTGCAATGTACCCAATGTGTCAGATAACATGCATTTTTAATTCGCTTTAATTTAGTAAAATTTGGAATGGCACAGGACTAGTGGCTACCATATTGGTAAGTATAGTCATCACATGTCCCAGTTTGCCAGGCATTATGCTGGTTTATGCCTGTTGCCTTTCTGTTTTTTATAGTTTCTTCACGCAAATTTCTGTGCTTTAGTATACTCATCTATAAGGTGAGGTAAATATTCAAGCATAAAGTGGAAGAGTACTTAAACATTATTTGATGAACAGTAAGCCCTATAAAACTGTTTACTATATATGCATTAAGTTCAATTGTAAGCAAATTAAAAAACATACAGTTCACATTTCTGAATGTAAGTCTTTATTTTTTTGAGATGGAGTCTTGCTCTGTCGCCCAGGCTGGAGTGCAGTGGTGCGATCGTGGCTCACTACAACCTCTGCCTCCTGGGTTCAAGTAATTCTCCTGCCTCAGCCTCCTGAGCATCTGTGACTACAGACGTGTGCCACCATGCCCAGCTAATTTTTGTATTTTTAGTAGAAATGGGGTTTCATCATATTGGCCAGGCTGGTCTCAAACTCCTGACCTCATGATCCACCTGCCTCAGTCTCCCAAAGTGCTGGGATTACAGGCATGAGCCACTGTGCCCAGCCCCTAAGTGTAAGTCTTAATGTATAACATTGTATATCCCATGTCTGTTGAGTAAAAAGCTTGAATTTTAAAAAAATATGTAATATTCTAAATATAATAATTTTATGAGCAAACTAAACTTATTACCTAGGTAAGTTTAGACCAATTGCTCAAGCTTTCTGCACTCTTTTCTTTTTAAATGGGCATAATAGATTGAGTCATATGAAACTGCTACCAGACTCAACCTAATATTATCTTCTAGCTTGATCTATTGTGAGAATTAAACATGTTAGCAAATGTAACAAGATAAGAATAATGTGCGACATTTAGTAATTGTTCAATAAGTCCTGGCTATTATCATTATACACACATGATGTCTGCACATAAAACAAAGTATCTTGGAAACTATAAAGAGCAACTTCCACTAATAATTATATGTCATTCTTTTTCCAAATCTTACATAAATGGAAAAGTCTTCAAATATTTCAAAAAATCATATTCAGATAGGCAGCTGTTTTCATGAGGACCTCCTAGAACCATACATACTAGGCTTTGATTTCTAGCTCTTTACATAATGGCTGCTACTATTTCAGCACTAAGAGAAAAAACTGTACACAAGGGAGCTAATGAGAGTGTCATACAAAGGATGAAAAAGGCAAACTCATCATGGAATAATAGCCTAACGGGTTAATTGCTCTTGTATCCAAATAGCTCATCCTTGGTGAGAGGAAATCTTGAGGGAGTTTAGATGTTTTTGATGGCACCTCTTATACATCAGAACCCTAGATAAAAATAAGGACACTTTGGCAAGTGCCTTGAGTAGCGTTTGGCAAATGCCTTGAGAAGCTGCAAGAGGAAATCACGGCTTTTGATTCATACTATCTATGTGAGCTACTCAGAAATTGAGATCTGCACTTTGAATTCTGACATCCTAAGTAAATGAGAGCACAGGAGTCTATTTTGAACTGCTATCATGGACATTATCAAGAGCTATAAAATTTCCCATAGAGAGTACTTGGTCTAAAGCTTACATGTAACCACAACCAAGGTTTCCAGGTAGAGAAAAGGTGAGTATCTGAATTCCATGTTTTAGAACCTGTCAATCTCAGAATGTTGATGGACATTCATGAAATCTAACCTCCTCACAACGCTATAGGAATTTTCTAAATCTACCTGAAAATGATTATTCGTCTTTTGCTGTAATACATCTGAAAACAGAAAATTATCTTTCTCTCTCTCTCTTTTTTTTTTCTTTGAGACAGCGTCTTGCTCTGTCACCCAGGCCAGAGTGCAGTGGTGCAATCTCAGCTCACTGCAACGTCCACATCCTGGGTTCAAGTGATTCTCCTGCTTCCGCCTCCGGAGTAGCTGAGATTACAGGCCCACACCACCACACCTGGCTAATTTTTGTATTTTTAGTAGAGACAGGGTTTCACCATGTTGGCCAGGCTAGTCTTGAACTCCTAACTTCATGATCTGCCTGCCTCGGCCTCCCAAAGGAAAATTATCTTTTTCATGATTCAACCTATACTACTTTTGCACATGTTCAATGGCTATAGAAATTTTGATGTTGAAATAAAAGGTATCTCAGACTGTAACTCTGCCTTCTGAGGTAACGTACAATAAGTCTAATCCTAATTTGTGTTACTAATCATATAGATACTAGGTGTAAATTATTTTTGATTAAATTTTCAATTTTCCTGCATAATTATAATTTATGAATCACCATCATAAATTACAGA
The DNA here is from genome assembly GCF_048565385.1 of Saimiri boliviensis. NCBI lineage: Eukaryota > Metazoa > Chordata > Mammalia > Primates > Cebidae > Saimiri > Saimiri boliviensis. The sequence goes on from NC_133454.1 coordinate 59,636,337, forward strand.
CCCCAGAATTTAGCATAATTTCCCCAGATGCAATTTATATTGTGTGGTCATCACTTCCCTCATTTTGAATATTATGTTCCTTTTAATTAATTCTTTGGGATTTATTGGCATCCTTGTTCCCCCCCCCCCCCCCAGATCCAGATCTTTTGAACATGAGGAACTGGTAGGCCAATGCTTCTCAATTTTGAAGTTTATGCACACCTAGCTTATTCCTTCTTATTCTTCCACTGAGGTTTCTCTTAAAAGTCTTCATTGGTCCCGACTCTGAACTAGAACCATATTCACTAGGTTCTTGTAGGACCTGTGCAATCATGATGTTTATTACCTTGTCTAGACTGCCTTCGAACCCCCTTCTAGATAGAAACATTCTGAAGAGCAGGGATTCTGTTATTCATCTCTTTATCCGGAAAGACCACAGCAAACATTTGCTTATTGTTGTTAAATTCTTCTTGTCAATATCAGTCCATATTAATAACCTGACAATATCTTCGTGGATCATTATTATCATATAAGTATTTGTTAATATTTTCTATATTAATATAATTTACTCATTTCGTAATAATTTATTGTATGGCATTATCCATGTTACTGATAGCATGCTTTTTGAAGGCAAGACTAAATATAAACTTTTATGAAATAACAACTGAAGATTTCTAAATTTATGATTAGTCTTTAGATGCTCCCTAACTTCACATAACTATGAGATCTTATTCTGTATTTTCACCTAGGGCACACAACTATATCATGTCCATAGACTATTTCAAGAGGTTAAGCAAATATTGTACTAAAATCAAGATAACTTAGGACTATACCATTCTTTTATTCTATTAATCTAGTAAAAACTCTAATGAAACAAAAATTCTGGGTGTACTTTAGCAATTTTCTTCTGGTTCCGAGTCATCACCGCCTTCTTTTATGGTAATTCAAAACAGTTCTCTTCCACTCCCCACTAATGAAAATTCTGCCATTTGCAACAACATGGATAAACCTGGAGGACATTATGCTAAGTGAAATAAACCAGTCACAGAAAAACGAATGTTGCATATCTCCATTTATATGAGGTATCTATAATAGTCAAACTCGTAACATCAGAGAATACGATAGTGGTTTCCAGGAGCTGAGATGTGGGAGAAACAGGGAGTTCGCTGCGTATAAATTTTCAGTTATGCTAGATGAATATGTACTAAAGATCTGCCGTACAACATCGTGTGTACAGTTGACAAAATGGACTTCCAAATTTGTTTGGAGGGTATGCTTCATTTTAAGTATTCTTACTAGAAAAACAAACAACATAAATGGACACAAAAAAAGATGAATATGTCAGTTACCTCGATTGTGGTGATGGCATCAAGGATGTTTACATATGTCCAAACTCATCAAATTATACACATTTAAATATGTGCTTGTATATCAATTCTACTTCCATAAAACAGTTTAAAACGGAAATATCCTTTGTTCCCCTTAAACTGTTTTGGTATTTTGCTTCATCTCTGAGATAGGCTAAGGCTATTGATGCAGCCAGGTTGTTTGGAAGTTCTTTACAAGGAACAATCGTGGGCATTCAAACACACAGGTGTCGTTAACAGGGCAGAGCAGGAAGCAGTAGGCATTAAACGCATGTGTCAGGGTCAGCCTTCAGTTGCAACTGTTCACATGCAATCAATCAGAGCCCCATATCTGCTGTAAAAGTTACAAAGATTGGACAAGAGGTCATGGAGCTTCTATGATGGGGTCTAATATTAAGTCGAATGGACTTGTGAGAGGCAAGGAACACAGGAAAAATAGTCAACTGGCCAATGCAAAGAGTCAGAAATGCAAAAGGTTATGGAAACTCAGCTCTCTTAACACAGGTAAAATTGAGAAATATATTAAAATCAATAACTGGGATTTTATGAAAGATAACTGGGAAACTATCATTTCTGGGCTTGCAAAATCAGCAATAGTTTGAATTGTTCAGGAGCTGACAATTTTGTACTGTAGATTTCCATAAACTTTTCTAATGAAGTATATAGAATTGACTTAGAGTTAGGGATGGTTGACCTCTGCAGGAGATGGCAAAGTGAGGAGTCAGAAGAAAGCACGTCAGGTAGCAAATTACTGGATACCTCACTTAAACCTACTGTATATTTTCTGACAATCTCCAACTATACTGTGATTTCAGTCCTGCTTAACTATATCTACTTTTTAAAACTTATTTTTTTCTCTGATAAGATACACAAGAAACTTTTTAAAGTGAGTATGTGTCTGCCCACGGTCCTCCATACAGTACCTTTGTATCACTGCTGGTTACTCAGGGCTCGGGGGCTCTTCAGTTAACAGGTGATGAATGCTGCCGGGATGGGGTCCCTTCCTTCAACGCAATGGGTTTCCTTCTGGCCCAGTGGGTGTCTAGAAATGTTGTCTGGGAGCTATGGCCTAGAACAGAGGCTTACCGACTCTGACTGGTGCCCTCTCTTGCTGTGGCTGAGCTGATATCCAAGAAGCAAGACAAAGTCCTCCCCACTCTTTCGTTTTCCTCAGATGGAAGGAAGGGGTCTCTTTTGGAGTCACTAGCTGTGCAACCTGCGGTTAGGGGAGGGATGATGCCAGCACTCCCTTGACTGCCCTCGCTGGTGTCTCAGTATGTCGTATGTCCTCCCAGGACCACTGTCTCGGGGCCTACTTTAGTACTAGGCGTTGCCTAAGAGTTGCAGTCCTTACAGCCTTCCGGTGTACCTGGAGACGCAGAGTGCTGTAGCCCTCCGTGGCAAGGTTTGCTGGCCCTCAAGTTCTGACTGCTGGGATCGGAGGTTCCCCACTGGCTAGGGCTGGTTTAAATGCTCGCTCTATGGGCAGACGTCAGCTGTTGGTCCACCTTTCCTTTCTGCTCTAACAGGACAAGCACTGAGTTCAATGCCTGATAATTGCTGTGTTCTCCTTCCCCCAGTGCCCAGAGATGCTCTCCTGGCCAGGCCGCAGCTGCTGGGGGCGGGGGAGGTGTGGTGTCCATGATTCAAGATTGTTTTTTCTCTCTTCAGTGCCTCTTTCAGGATATACAGTTAAAGCCCAGAACTGTAAGTGTTCACCTTATTTTTGGTTCTTATGGGGCAGTTTTTTTTGTGTGTGTGGATAGTTGTTAAATTGTTGTTCTTGTTGGGGAATGACGGTTGGCGCTTTCTATTCTTCCACCTTGCCCTTCTCTCCCCAGTTATCACTGTTCTATACATACATTTGAAACTATGATAGCCAAAAGTTACTTAAAAATTACAAGTAAGTCCTTACTCTAGGAGGACTTCACCATTATGAGTGAACTCTATTGCTGTAGACAAAAAGTGCTGACAAGAAAGTGGCAGAAAAACATTTTCTATTCCATTAAAAAATTTCAAAATGTAATTGCTATCACATTTTCACATGACTCTAATTTAAGGAATAAGCAAGTAGTAAGCATGTGAAAACTGCCAGTAACAAAAATAGAGATCATTTTACTATCATCATTAGTATTGCACTCAAAATATCTTGGTACTCTGAGGCAAAGTACTACAAAAAATGACAAAAAATATGAAATTTTGACTTTATATTTACCTGTCCTCCCATGACCTGCAGTGTAAGCACAGAAACCACAGCAGGCATTTTAGTGATAGGAAGGCACCATGCACTTAAAAGAAGTTTAGATGCAACTGGCAATTTGGGAAAGACAAAGGCTTTTTATTTTACTTATTTCATGTTGTGAACCCGGTTGAGTCCCTTTATTTATCCACCATTTACTGAACAATTTATGCATGTATAAGTAATAAGTACAAATATGGACTCTGGTCTAATTTGAACTGCTCAATAAATGCCAAGTATAATCTTTGTAATTTTTCTCCAGTGCTTATGTTCTTTGAATCTAGTCTGTGTTTGTACATGATTTGGTTTTAGGAAGATGGTATTTCCAGAAGACATCAGTATTAGCTCATGTATTTTTTTTTTTTTATTTCTCATGGGTAAGTCAAATGTTTCATCTGTACTACTGGAAAATCATCATTCGCAGCTATATTGAAAAGCCACGGTGTTACCATGAAAAACATTATTAAAGTCTCTGAATATTGTAACTTTTGCATCTATAAAATGGGATTCATATTCTTGTAACCCACAGTGCTGTGGGGGAAAGAAATCATTTAACATTTATGAAAGTGCCTGGACAGTTCTAAGCATGTGGTAAACACGAAATAAATAGAAATAGCACCTTGCTTTTCAATCTTATCTAAATAAGAATGATACCTTTGTTTGCTGATACTTCAATAATCTTTTATACTACCTTTCAGATCTCTTTCTTTTGAACATAGAACAGTCATCACAGTGTCCTATGCTCAGACCTTATTAGTTTTCTTCCAAACTCTTATCCTGAAGCTAGAGAGATATCCATATTTTTTCCTGCTTTGGTTTTCTTTGCCATTGAGGAAGTGCTGTTAAAAACTCTGGTTTGAAGGTGAGTGCAAATTACATCAAGACACAGTGCACACTGTTACTACAGTCTAAGCATCATGCAAGATCGCCATTCTACAGTCCAGGTCTTCCCACACGTCCAGAGGGCTACGGACCACATCAGGACAAACCGGTGTACTTAGCACATGCTGGGAACCCCGTCGGTGTTTCTGGAATGAATAAATTTGATATTTATTATTTCTTACTCTGAATTCTCCTCACTAGGAAACTCAAATCCTTCTTGGATGTGGAGTATAAATGGTTTATATTAACCATTCCCTTACTTTTTCGAGCCATGATTTCTATGTTTTTAAAGCAGTGCCAGTAGTCAAGGTACTCACTTAAGGGACATCTAGCCTAGAATAGCATGGAGATGTCACCGTTTGTATTTTACGTGAATTTTTTCTTTCACATTAATTGTTGTAAGTGATTTCACTGATACAGAAAAAGAGGTAAAGGTAGGAGGGAAGCCATGAGTAGCTAAAATAATAGATGAAAGGTGAGACAGACAGCCTTTATCTCCTTGATTATTTACTTATTACATGCCTAACTTTGGGCAAATATCCAACTGGTATTATACTCCATTACCTAATAGTAAAATAGGTACATTAGAATTTGCTCTACTGAAAGAGTCGAGAGGATTACAAACAAGGCATGAGAAGTTCTTAGAACATTCAGTCAAAGTTATCAGTACAGTTCTTTGGGTGTTCAGGAATTGAGCAGTACCAATATCCACTCTTATAGCATAGAATACAAACAGAGATAGTTCTGAGATGTATCTGTGTATCCCATATTTCAGGGATCCCAGGGTCTTCTACTGCTAACATAGATGAGGAACAGGCAGAGAATTCCAATTACCTGGTTGAAAAAAAGGTTGAAAAAAAACTTGAATTTCGTTTCACATTTCATTTTGTTAGTGGGATAATAAATACCTAACCCAAATTTTCTTTTTCTCTTTCTACATAAAATGTCCAGAGAAAATGGTAGAAGGAAATCATTCCACAGTGACTGAGTTTATCCTCGCTGGACTAACAGACAAACCAGAGCTCCAGCTGCCTCTTTTCCTCCTCTTCCTGGGAATCTATGGGGTCACAGTGGTGGCCAACCTGGGAATGATCACACTGATTGGGCTCAGTTCTCACCTGCACACTCCCATGTATTATTTCCTCAGCAGTCTTTCCTTCATTGATCTCTGCCATTCCTCTGTCATTACCCCAAAAATGCTGGTGAATTTTGTGTCAGAGAGGAACATTATCTCCTACGCAGCATGCATGACTCAGCTCTACTTCTTCCTTGTTCTTGCCATATCAGAATGTCACATGTTGGCTGCAATGGCTTATGACCGCTACGTTGCCATATGTAACCCACTGCTTTACAATGTTGCCATGTCTTATCAGGTCTGTTCCTGGATGGTAGTTGGGGTGTATTCCATGGGTTTGATTGGCGCCACAGCTCACACAGTCTGCATGCGAAGAGTGCTTTTCTGTAAGGCTGATGTAATCAACCATTACTTCTGTGATCTTTTCCCACTCCTGGGGCTCTCCTGCTCCAGCAATTCTATCAATGAAATAGTAGTTTTGTGCTTCAGTGCATTTAATATCCTTTTCCCCAGCCTCACCATCCTTAGCTCTTATATCTTCATAATTGCCAGCATCCTCCGTATTCGCTCCACGGAGGGCAGGTCTAAGGCCTTCAGCACCTGCAGCTCCCACATCTCAGCTGTTGCTGTCTTCTTTGGGTCTGCAGCATTCATGTACCTGCAGCCATCATCTGTCAGCTCCATGGACCAGGGGAAAGTGTCATCTGTGTTTTATACTACTGTTGTGCCCATGCTGAACCCCCTTATCTACAGCCTGAGGAATAAAGATGTCAAAGTTGCCTTAAATAAGTTTCTTGAAAAAAGATGTTTCTTGTAAAGGGGGGTGTTTTGCTTTAGCAAAAAATTTTAATTTCTGGAAAAGGCTGATAAGGAAACAATCTAGACACAGCAAGGTATGTCCACAAGTAATGAGATGGTTGCTAGTACTTGGTTATTTGGAAGAAAGATGCCAAAGGTAAGGCTGAATTTATAGAATCAGTAACATATGGACACCATTTATGGGATGCAACAGAGTTCATCCAACCAGAATAACATGTATCATTTCAAAACATTTTTTAAAAATTTCAAAAGTCTCCATGTGAGTGATTATACTTTATATGTATAGAATATGGCAGTTTTTTAAGGCAAGACTATGTTACTTTAGGGAATAGTTATATCTCATCAGTCCCTGTGATATTCTCAATACCTGTGTACCTGAGCTTTTCTACTAAGTGTATAGGGAAACACTTTTGGAAGTGTTATCTCTAAAATAAATAACTGCAACCATTTTGAATACAAAATTCAATCACTAATTCTTACTGTGTAGAAATATATTAGGGAATATGGAGGCATATGATGGGTAATAAAACAGTTTCTACCCATAAGGAGATAATACTTAATGGAAGAGATTGACAGTAATAAATGCTACTAAATACATTTTGTATATTTTGACATATATTTATGTAACATTTCTTGCACCACAGTTTTGGGGCTATGCTACCATTTCCATTTTCCTAATAATCTTGTACTAATTTTCCTTTATCCCAGAGATATAATGCATTTTTTCCTCCACATACACTATAGAATCCCAGAATTTAAAATGACATTCTTTTATTATTGCAATTGTAGGGGTTATTTATTCCCACAGAAAAGTTAAAACAGGAAAACCATTTTCTGAATAATGGCAAATACCCCTCTTACCCAAAATGTACTGTATACTCCGGCTGAAAACATTTTTTTTGAGGGGGAAAGGAGACTTTCAGCCTATAAATTTCTTCTTCTATCCTTCACCTAATTAAGCTTAAGATTTTGAGAGCAGCAACCAGAAACCTCGGAAGTCCTTCTGGGAGATAATTGTTCCCATAAGTGAGTCTCAGTAGTTCTTGGTAGAACAGTCAGTGTCTCAGCTCCCGTATTCTCTCTTGTCTGTGGTAGCAGCACATAGATAATTTTTCTTGTGTCTCCCTAGGATAGCTCCTCAGAGTCTCGGAATCAGATATTTCAGTTTGATTCTGAGCTACTGTTAGAGGACAGGTCATGGTTGTATTCTTTCTGATGCCTCTGAGCTTCAAGGCCTTCAAAAAAAGTTGCATTAAGGAGATCAGCGTGGACATCTCCAGGGCTCTTCACTGTTCACATCTATTATGCTGTGCCCAGAAGCGGAGCACAGGGACACTAATTTGTCTTTAATTCTGAATAAAAATCACCTGGTTAAATCACATTTTATAAATCTTCTGTTGAATTGGGCAGGCATAAAATAGCACTTGCATTGTCATCTGCTTGCCTCCAAGTATGTAGCGTGAACACTCCAATGTGATGTCATCTTCGTCTCACCATAAACCCGTCTTCTAATGAGACAGAGGTTATTCCACTCTTTGAATCATAGAGGAAACTTCCTTCCCGATTTTCTGTGTACTAATCAATCCTTATCTTTATACTTCATGTTTTTATCCTAAAAATATCTGTGTGTATATCTAGTAAATATATATGTGTATGCTTATGTGTAGCACAGATGTATGTGTGTGTATTGTATATCAACATGCATTTGTATTGCTTATATATATATTTTTAAGTGTATAGACTGGGCACAGTGGCTCATGCCTGTAATCCCAGCACTTGGAAGGCCAAAGCGGGTGGATCATGAGGTCAAGAGATCGAGACCATCCTGGCCAACATGGGGAAACCCTGTCTTTACTAAAAAATACAAAAATTAGCTGGGCATGGTGGCGCACGCCTGTAGTCCCAGCTACTCGGGAGGCTGAGGCAGGAGAATTGCTTGAACCCAGGAAGTGGAGATTGCAGTGAGCTGAGATCGCACTATGGCACTCCAGCCTGGGCAGCAGAGTGAGACCCTGTCTCAAAAGAAAAAAAAAAGTGTATGTATATGTCTTTTTATTTAATTACCCTAGGCATTAAACAACATCTGGTAATTTTTGTTCACATTGATAGGTGATAGGTAAAATGATAGTTTATGATTTTTCTGTTTCTAAGCATTTGTTTGTATATTAAAACTATTAAAATGCATTTGTAATGATAAAATATGTCTGAACCATTTCTAGTTAATCTGACAACTGGTGGAAAATATGGTATTCAAGTGTTGGGATAGATATCTGGTGGATTCCAAACTGGATATAAAACACTACCACAGAAAAGAAGGATGAAGCACTGTGATAAACTTGGATATTGTTCTGAGTTTAGTTTATCTTTTATTCTCTGACACAACCATGTATTCATTTTCAAAAGAAAACAATTTCTCATGTGCACTTACCACTTTCAGGAACTATGGGTATGTTACAGAAGTAGAGTTTAGGCAGAATTATTTTTATGTTCTCCATTAGTTATGGTTAGGCTTGACTGCATCACATCACACACATACATGTACACACACACACACACACCATGGATGTGTGTGTGTGTGTGTGTGTGTGTGTGTGTACATGTATGTGTGTGATGCTTTAAACCAGAAGATGATTCAGGAGTGGTACAGTGGCTCATCACAGATACAAGATTTTTATAAATTGTTGCCTTCCTGGTTACAGCATACAGTGTTCATCTTTGGTCTCAAATAGTTGCTCCAGATCCATCCTTCATCTCCACCACCCAGCCGTCACACAGAAATATATGGAAAGAGAAAGGAATGTTCCTTAAGTTGAAGAACACTGCCTGGAAGTGATACACCTCAACTCCACCTCGTTTCCCTTTGGTAAAGACTTAGTCACATGGACAAACCTTACTGCTGAGGAATTGAGAAGTGCTATGGTAATCTGTATGGCCTTGTGCCAAACTAAGGTTCAGGAAATTTATTGCTGAAGAAAAAAGGGAGAATGAATAACAGGTTTTTCCACACTTTCCGCTATTTGTATTAAGTCATAGGTGACTCTATTGTTCTCTCTAGAGTTTAATATTTGGATTTAGCATTCCATGTAAGAATAGCGTTAATTGTGATTAAAATAAAATGTGTAGTACATACATAAAATATACCAACATTTTAATAACGATTAAGGTCTTCTTGGAAGGTATATGTAATGCTGGGTAGAGAAGTTCCTATAAAATCTTGGCAATTCTGGGCGCATTCCTATTGCCTTCCCTTCATTCATGCTGCTTCCCCATCCTGAAACGGGTTCTTGACTTCATCCTGACTTTCCAAATTTAAGCACCTTTCACTGACAAAACAAGTGTTTCATTCATACGCATTTCTCACCACTCCAGGCTATAATTAGGTACATCTACAGCTCATCACGCAAACTATAACAACGGCTCATCACGCAAACTATAACAATGATATATTCTCTGGTATGGTTTACTGTTAATGAATGCTTGTATTATGTCTATAAAGACTATTAAACTCTTGAGGAAAATAATTGTGTCTTGCATCAAATCATGTCATATTTATTATTCTATGGTTTTCTAATTATTGACAAGCAACAGTTTTTCACAGCTTGTGATTGAATCTATTACTAAGATTTTATTCTTTTTACAGCAATTTGCAAAAGAACTTCAAAAAGTAGATTAAAGCTCCACATCTAACAATAATTTAATGCATTTCAAAGTTAACTTAATTAAGAAAATTTATGGCGATTGCTGTTTCAAAAATGATATTGTTACAGGATCTTTGGGGTATTGCTTTTCTGGCCAGAAACCTCTGTGGCCAGTAGCACCTTTGCTTGAGTTTTGCTCAGGCCTTCTAGGCTTTTTCTGCCTACTAAGCCAGGCAGGCTGTGCTAGGCTCACACTGCTGGCCTGGATCCCACACCTCCAAGGGAAACTGTGAGTCAGGTGTAAAGCGGCAAGGGGTGTTTGAGTTAGTGTGGGGTCTAGCCACCACACACAGTCAGATACACCAGCTGCTGATGCAGGATGGGCAGCTCCAGGCGCTGATACTCTCTGCAAGGCTGCAGCTGGACCAGGTGCATGGCAAGCAGCTTCCCCAGCTGACACCAGAGAATGTGGTGGCACTCAAAAGCTTGGAGACACCAGGAACTGCAGGGCCCCAAAGAAGGAGTCACAGTGCTATCTCGGGGAGCTCCCAGGTCTGGGATCCTCAAAGCGCAGCAGCTCTTCTTTCCTTCTGTTCACCCACAACATGGTAAGCAAAGGGCATGTTTCAGCCCTGTTTCTGTTATAGCTCTTTTAGCCTTGCCATTCAGTGGGTCCCAAGTTCTCATCCTGAGATCAGAAAGAATGAGGCATGCAGACAAGTGGAAGGTGAGCAAGACACAGAGGAGCTTTACTGCACAATAGAATAGCTCAGAAGAGCCCTGCAAAGGGCAACTCCTCTCCATGGCAGGGTGTCCCAATGAGTGTCAAGCTCTTAGCAGAGAGGGTAACTCCTCTCTGCTAGGCAGGTCATCCTGTCAAGTGGCCAGCTCTTATGAGAGAGGCTGTTCCTCTCTGCAGCTGGTAATCCTATCATCTCTTTGGTTCTCAGAAGACAGGAGACCCTGGGGTGGGCAGCTCCTCTCTGCAGCTGGTCATCCCATCATCTCCCTTTTGTCTCTCCATCCTCTCTTCTACTCCAGTTTGGCTGAGTCTGGGTTTTTTACAGGCTTCAGAGGGGAGAAAGCTTGTACTGATTAGTCCATGAGTGGCCCTGGGCAGGCCTAGAGAAAATCACCGTAAGTTCCCCCTCAGGCCTATGGGACTGGTGACCCCATCCGCAAGCTTCAGGTCCTCTCCAGCTTGGAGGTGGGGCTTCACTAGGACCCCTTACCTTCTGCCCAGGAGCCAGTCTGCCTCCTGCTGCTGGTCATGACACCCAGGCTGTTCATGTCAAGGGGCACCTGCAGGTCAATGCCAGGCTGTCCTCAGCACCCCTTGGCCTCCCTCTCATGCTGGTTGGTGTCCAAAATTTAGGGGACGCTGAGGTTTCAGGGGCAGGCATGTAGTGCTGTTCTGACCATGTGGACCCCCTGCTGGGCTGCAAAAATGCCTGGGCTTGGTCCTGACTGAGAGCTGGCACCAACAGCAGGGAGAAGCCAGGCAGAGGGAGCAGGCACTCTCAAGCCCATGGAGGGTCAGGAGGGCCTTCCTGGCCCCCAAGTCTGCAGAGATGCCTGGGCCTGCAGCCACAGCAGATGAGGCAGGATGGCTGCAGCTATACCCAGGGAGTTCCCACCCTGCCAGCTTGGAAGGGGCCAGACTCCTGTTTGTCCCTGGCCCTGGAGCATGCAGCCCCAGCCATGCCTCTTTGAAGCCTGGGTTGGGGGATCTAGGCCCTCACTGGGCCTGGGCTGTCATCCAGGGGAGGGATGACATCAAGGCAGTTCTTCCCATGGCCCTAGTGCTAAGGGGAAGCCCACGGCTTCACTTGGCCAGCTTGTGACCCTGACTCAGGGGTACCTCTAGGAGCCAATCTCAGTCCCTGGGACTGGAGGTCGGGAGTGTCAGTCTTGGTGGTCACCCAGATGTGGGGCAGACCCCTGGGACTTGGCCCTGAGGGCAGAGCCTCCTCTCAGGGCACAGAAACCTGGCATTGTCAGCAAGGTGGGCACGGTGGCCATACCACTGGCCAGGTACCTGAAGCAGATGCTACCTCTGGCCCATCCTCCGCACTTCATGTTCAAGCACAGAACCATGCGGGGCCCAGCTCTGCCTTGGGGCCGTCTCTGCCTGGCCTCCATGCAGGACCGCACTACTCCCGGACCAGGCAACTCAACCCCGCCCCTTCACAGTAGTTCCCACCGGGACAGACTCCTGAGACTGCCTCCTCCCTAACTCCTCCCCACAGCAGCAGCAACAGGCAAAATTGGTGACACAGGGTCAGGAGCTGCAGGATCTCTAGGCCTGGGGGCGGGTCTTACATGGTCACGTGAAGGTGGGGACAGCTCAGTTGGCTGCCTCTGAGATGTGGGGGACAGGGGTCCCACCACTATTACTGCTGTCCCCGCAGCTGCTCCTGCCACCACCTCTGACCTCCCCACTGCAGCTGGCACTACGGTAGCAGCGGTTCTGGATGGCTTGCTGCTGCAATCAATATAAATTTAATAAAGCATGAAATATAATTTTACTTCTAAAATAATTTAGTTTTATATAAGTATAAAAATAATTTCTATAACACACAGGTCTTTATTGTCCCTCAACATCACTCTTATTTTTTGAAGAAAAAAAATTATCTCTTGTTAGTAATCATGACTCCCTGTTAGGCTTACTAGGAACTCCTCAGGGTCTTTGGTAGTATCTATCATAGTTTAACTTGGGGGCTGAATGAAAGCATTTTCTTCTCCATTGGTCTGAAGAGAAGCAGCCCCCAAATTAAAACATTTCAAGCATTACTGTTTTATAAATGCATCATATCAAAATATTGTTAGTAGAGGTAAATGAAAATGAACACTTTCAAATTTTAGAAACATGTGTTGTTATTTCTGATTTCCTATTTTCCCTTCGTGGGGGAAGCACAAATCACTTTGGACAATTCCTTTAGTTTATGTTTTTTAAATTTGCTGAAATTTTAAAGTTTTCGTTGTCTCACTAAAGAGATGAAACTCACTAGAGCTCCAACGAAGTCTCTCACATCCTTGATTCCAATCCTTACTATAACAAGAACAGTGAATCAACATGTGGCAAAGGGGAAACACGTGAGAACCAATAGGGGGAAAGGGAAATTCTAATTGTTTCTTTTCCCAAGAGTTAACATTTGTGGGAACAAAATCTAGAGGGAGGTCATTACCACTGTTTGTTCCTAATCAGACTCTTACTCTTACCCAGCACATAAAATCCTCACATCAACCACCCTTTGCAGAGTTCCAGATGGCTTTAGGCATCAGCTTTGCCAGAGACCAGGATGAATGACTCAAAATAATTGCCAAGGTAACTTTTGGGCTATGATCGCCTCATATCATCAGATTCATTTTTTCCTCGAGACTAATGGAGAAGAAAAATGTACAACACTGAACTCTGGCAGAAAGGAAGGGTATGTCTGTATTTCAGTCTTTGACTTTAAAATCTTGGAGTGTCCTGTTCTAGCCTCTCTCGTAGTGCAAAGAGAGATGCACACAGCTATTCATCTGTCTCTGCCAGTCCTTACTCTCACATTCACACACCTTGTTCAACAGTGGTTCCCTTGTCATCTACTTGTTCTCTGCAGTATACATTTATGGCAAACACATCTGTGTTTACTTGTTTCAACTCAGGCAGTATGAGGGTTTTGTTCAGTTATTTTGAATCCATGTTAACTTATCTCTAAGCTTCTTTCAGCAATTTAATTGAACATGTATTTATTGAGTTGCTATATGCAAGGCATTGTGCCAACCACTATATTGAATTTATAGTCTAGTACAGAAGAAAAAAAAGTAAATAAATGATAACAGCACAGAATGAAATTAGTGTTACATGTAAACATAAGAAACATGTATGGACATGGAAAATGACTTTATAAGGTGGAGTTTGCACTATGAAAGCCCTTAACTAAACATCCTTAACTATTAAATAGGATGTCATAAGATAGAGGTGATAGAGAGAAGAGAAAAATTAAAGGAACACCATGTTCCTTTAAATGAGAGAATATCAAATGTTAAAACTGAGAGAGTACCAAATCGTCAAATCATGTAATAGCCAAATTATGTAATACTTGTTGGGACATAAAAGAAGAAAACTTTTATTTTGGTTGTTAGATGATAGCAATCTTTGAATGGCATAGATATTGATTTGAGCTTCCTATGAGGAAATAGAAAATATTGATGATTTAAAGAGGCTACTGTTTAGTAAAAAATAATTCTGAATCTCTGTGTTAACATGTGTATTCATGCAGGAAGGAGCAAACACAAGATATGATGAAGGAGGAAAAAAACCTTCAGCCGTCATTATCGGAATAAAAATTTGGGCAAATAGAAGGTATTTCAGAAAAGGCTCAATAGATTACAATTAAAACAACACTGATATTTATTAAGTTCTTACCAACAGACAAGAACTATGCATGATTTGATTTTTACATGAGAATCCTATTAACATTTCTATTTTTTAGAGGCTTGAAGATGGGAAGTAATTTTCCCAAGATCACACAGCATGTGTGGGGTTGAGATGATATTTTAACCCAGACCGCCTAATCTAATATTAGAGCCCATTAGAATTATAAAATCATGAAATATAGGAAGCAGAAGAGATATTAAAGATGATTGAATTCAAGCACCCATCTCATGCTGTGTCCTTGAATGATGTCTCCTGAATGATTATACAGGTTTCACTCTGACATTTCTGGCTTAAATTAAGGTGTGTCTGACTTTTAAAATGTTCTTTTTTGTTGTAAAACCAAATATTTCTTTCCATCATTTGAAGCACTTAGCTTTAATTTTTTCTCTCTTAGAGACATATGCAATGAGTCCCGTACATCTTAAATACAGCAATAGTTTGAACATCTGGATATAAATGCCATGTGCCACAGATATTTATACTGTGCTAGCTAAAAATCCTCAGTCATGTCAATAATTTTTCAAACAACAATATTTTAGATCATGTTTCTGATATTGTCCAGTTTTTCTATATTTCACATAAAATATTGAACCCCAAACTGAAAACACTAATCCAGCTGTTGCTTGAGTGTTACATAAGACCATAAATTTCTTTCATCTAGAATCTACAAATTTTCTTTGCAAAAGTAAAGATGTATTAGCCTTTTTTGAAAAACCACATCATGCTGTTGACTAATTTTGAATTTAGACTAAAATTGTGAATTGTAGTCTAAATTGCACTGTAGTCTATTTTGCTCTATTAATCCACATAGCCATTATCTTTAAATTTTATGGAGTGCAGAGGCAAAATATATGATTGTAAAAGTGACCAGTATAGAAGACATCTAGTGTTTGTCTTCCAAAAGCCTTCTCGGTTTTGGAGAATATGGGTACTTTTCTGATCTTCTCCAATTCAGCCTTGAAGTACACTTAATGTAGACCAATCATAATTTTCTGCCCCACCCCCACCTGCCACCCCGCCTTGGCCAGAATGGGATAATACGTGACATGAATTGACACCAATATATTACTCCCTTGTGATTATTTAAATTAGAACAAGAGATGCCAGTCCCTCACTGTTGGAAAAGTTCCTGAGATAGAAGGATGCAATCAGCCAAGCAGTTATATTCCTTCCTTGCAGAATAGCAGGTCTGGATGAAGAAAGTTGAGAAATAAAGAACTAAAGTTTCAGGCTGAATGATGCTGGTCATTACCCAGTTCTTCAGACATTTTTAGCTGAAATTCTTGTAAGAAAAGTGACTCAGACCAATATAACTAATTTTATAAACTCATCCCTTCTATTTTTTTTTTTTTTTTTTATAGATGTGAGGTCTTGCTTTGTCGCCAGGCTTGTCTCAAACTCATGGGCTCAATTGATCCTCCACTTTAGCCTCCCAAAGTGTTGGGATTATAGACATGAGCCACTGCACCTGGCCAGGACTTCTATATTGGTAAATTATAAAGAGCATTTGGTTCTCTTTCCTATTTTGAGTAAAATGAAATTCTGATCACTGTGCAATTTGATGTGCATGATGTATTTATATCCTAGAGAATATGGTAGGAAGTAAAAGAATCTTCTGAAATAACAGTAGCTTGCTTTCATATTGAGCTCAAAAATTTAAAAATTGGCATTTTCTCTTAAAAGGTTATGAACTAAATTTTAATATGCTTGATGTCTGCACTTCCTCCTCTGGTCTACCAGAATTATTGACTGTTACGCAGTAGCAAGAGAGGCTCAAGAGACCACTGCATCCTGTTTCTCCTCTGATAAGGTATAGAATATGTAATGATCTGCAAATAATTTCTCACACACACAAACACAGCTACTGGGAAGGCTGAGGTGGGAGCATAGATTTAACCAGGTTCAACCAGGTAGAGGCTGCAATGAGCCATGACAACACTACTGCCCTGCTCTAACCTGAACAACTGAGTGAGACCATGTATAAAAAAAAGAAAGAAAGAAAGAAAGAAAAGAAAATAAACTATAGGTAGCTTTTTCTGAGCTTGTATTCAGGAACTCTAATCTATCCCAACAAATTGGAAATGTTTTCCCAATGGTGTAACTTTTAAATGACACTTAGAATAAATAAAATTTCACCAGGCAATTGAGGGATAGGATTTAGTTACTGTTTAACCTGAAAGAAAGCATAAATAAAAATTCAGATAGCTAAGATAATATGGCACATTCCAGAAACTGAAAGGAACCAAATGTGAACTAGATCTGGAGAATAAAAAGAAGTAGTAAGTATATTCATTCTTTATCTTAAAAACAATGAAGAAGATTTTTTACTTCAGGGTCTCCAAAAGTAGATTTTCCTCTGTTTTATAGATGAGTGTATTATGTAATTTAGAAAACGTACCTCATTCTATTTCTAAGAACTGAGATTGTTAGAAACTTGCCCTTCTAGCTAATAAAATATGTAGGTTTCAATGTTCCAAACACCACACATGGAATAAGTTTTCTTCCTTTTTGATTTCCTTTAGATATAAGACAATGAACACTAATTATCCTATTACCTTTGAATATTTCCAAGGTATTCACAACTTCTGTGTCCCTTTCATTTTGTCTATGTACCTCCTTACAAAGGATATTCCTAACAAAAAAATTTAAATATAATGTAAGCATAGCACAGTGCTTCCCAGCTTCATTGTACACATAGAAAATGGTAATATTTCTGTGGCACAAGAACTTAGCACTGTATGTTCCATTCATGGCATTTCAGTTCCATAGAACTCAAGTCAGAAAGAAATGTTACAGTTATGGCTCTTGTAAGGATGATTGTCCATCATATTCTAGATATTCTAGATCTGAGCCAAAGCAATCAGGAAAGAGAAAGAAATAAAAGGCATCAAAATAGGAAATGAAGAAGTCGAAATACCTCTCTTTGCTGATACAATTCTATACCTAGAAAATCCTAAATAATCTGCTAAAAGCCTCCTAGAATGGATAAACAACTTCAGTAAATTACAGAATACAAAATCAATGTAAAAACTCAGTAGGATTTTTATACAATAACAATGTCCAGGTTGAGAGCGAATCAGGAGCAGAATCTCATTTACAATAGGCACAAAGAAAATGAAATACCTAGAAATAGAGCTAACCAAGGAGGTAAAAGATCTCTACAAAGAGAACCACAAGACACTGCTGAAAGAAATCAGAGATGCTACAAATAAATGGAAAAATATTTCATGCTCATGTATTGGAAAAATCAATATAATAAAAATGACCCTAATGTCCAAAACAATTTATATATTCAATACTATTCCTATCAAATTACCAATAATATTCTTCATAGAATTACAAGAAAATATTCTAAAATTCATATGGAACCAAAAAAGATCCGAAATAGCCAAAGAATTCTTAAGCAAAAAGTATAAAGCTAAAGGCATCACACTACCCCACTTCAAACTATGCTATAAAGCCACAGTAATCATAAGAACTTGGTACTGGTACAAAAACAAACACGTAGACAAGTGGAACAGAATAGAAAACTCAGAAATAATGCCACAAACCTACAACTATCTGATCTTCAACAATGCCAACAGAAACAAGCAATGGAAAAAGGACCACCCATTTAATAAATGGTGCTGGGATAACTGGCTCGCCAGATGCAGAAGATTAAAGCTGGACCTCTACCTGTCACTATATGCAAAAATCAACTCAAAATGGATCAGAGGTTTAAACGTAGGACCTCAAAGAATAAAAATCTAGGAAGACAACCTAGAAGACACTCGTCTCAACATCAGTCATGACAAAGAGTGCTTGGCTAAGTCCCCAAAGGCAATTGCAACAAAAACAAAAATAGACAAGTGGGGCACTCATCACCTCAAACAAAAAGCATGGGAGAAGATAATTTGCAAATTAAGTATCCAACAAAGGCTGAATATCCAGAATCTTTTTTAGGTAGCTTAAATAAATTGACAAGCAAAAAACAAATAACCCCATTAAAAATAGGCAAAGGACATTAACAAACACTTCCCAAAACATTTAAGCCACCAACAAACATGAAAAAATGTTCAGCATCGTGAATCATGCGAGAAGCACAAATGAAAACCACAATGATGTACTATCAATAGAGTCAGAAAACAACAGATGCTGGCAAGACTGTGGATAAAATGAAATATTTATACTCTTTTTGTGAGAATGCAAATTAGTTATTACTATTCAACCCAGCACTGGGTATATGCCCAAAGGAGTATAAATTGTACTACCATAAAGACACAAACACTCCCAATTTATTTATCCAGTCATCTACTGAAGAACATCTTGATTGCTTCCAAGTGTCAGCAATTATGGATGAGCCTCTATAAACATATATTATCAGGTTTTGGTGTGGACATAACTTTTCAGCTCCTTTTGGTAAATACCCAGGAGTGTTTTTACTGGATCATATGATGAATTTGTTTAGTTTTGTCAGCAGCTGCCAAACTGCCTTCCAAAGTGGCTGTACGTTTTTGCATTCCCACAAGCACTGAATGAGTGTTCATGTTGCCTCATATTCTCCCCAGCATTTGGTGTTGTCAGTGTTCTGGATTTTTGCCATTCTAGGAGATATATACAGTATTTCATTGTTGTTTTTATTTGCATTTCTCTGATGACATATGATGTGGAACATTTTTCAAATGCTTATTTGTTGTCTGTATATTTTCTTTGGTGGAGTATTGGCTAAGGTATTTGAGCCTTTTAAGATCAAGGTTTTTTTTTTTTTATATTATTGAGTTTTAAGACTTCTTTGTATATTTTGAATAATAATAGTCCTTTGTTATACGTGTCTTTTACCAATATTTGCTTTCGATCTTTGGCTTGTATTTTTATTCTCTTGACCGTGTATTTTTGCAGACCTGAAATTTTAGCGTTAAGGAAATGCAGATTAACAATTCTTTATTATGAATCATGAATTTCATGTTTTATCTAGAAAGCCATCACTAAATCCAAGGTTATCTAGATTTTTGTGTTTTTTATAGGTATTTTATAGTTTTGCATTTAATATATTTAGGTCTGGAATCCATTTTGGGTTAATTTTTGTGAAGACTATAAATTTTGTCTAGATTTTATTTTATTTTATTTTTATTTTTATTTTTTTTTGAGACAAAACCTCACTCTCTCACTGCAACCTCCACTTCCTAAGTTGAAGCGATTTTCGTGCCTCAGCCTCCTGAGTAGCTAGGATGAAGGTGCCCACAACCATGCCTGGCTAATTTTTTTATTTTTAGTAGAGATGGGGTTTCACCATGTTGGCCAGGCTGGTCTCGGACTCCTGACCTTAGTTGATCCACTGGCCTTGGCCTCCCAAAGTGCTACGATTAGAGGCGTGAGCCACCATGCCAGCCTTTTTTTTTTTTTTTTTTTTTGAGACGGAGTCTCTCGCTTTGTCGCCCGGGTTGAAGTGCAGTGGCAGGATCTCAGCTCACTGCAACGTCTGCCTCCCAGGTTCAAGCAGTTCTCTGGCCTCTGTCTCCTGAGTAGCTGGGACTACCCACATGTGCCATCAGCCCCACCAATTTTTTGTATTTTCGGTAGAAACGGGGTTTCACCATGTTAGCCAGGATGGTCTCGATCTCCTGAACTCATGATCTGCCTGCCTCGGCCTCCCAAAGTGCTGAAATTGCAGGCGTGAGCCACCGCGCCCAACCTAGATGTTATTTTTTTACATGTGACTATCCAATTTGTTTAAAAGGCTTTCTTTTTGCTATTTTATGTTGTCTTTGTTCATCTGTCAAAGATCAGAATCTTTGTGGATCTATTTCTGAACTCTATATTCTGTTGTGTTAATCTATATGCCTGTTATTTTTATGAATTACAAATTGTCTTGATGACTGTAACTTTAAAGTAAATCTTGAAGTTAGGTAGTGTCAGTCCTTCAACTTCATTCTGTTCCTTAATGTTGTGTTGGCTATTCTGAACAGAAGTTACAGAAGTTCAGTTTCATTTTTGCGTCCCCTTTAATTTGCAGAGAGTGGCTATGGACATCCAGTGGGTAGTACGCACACACACACGCACACACACACAGACACACACACACACAAAGATACATTTTCTGGAAGAACACGTACATAAAAATTAATCAATTGTTAAGTATTTATTAAGTACTGCCTTAAATGGTGATGCTAATTGTATATATCTACCAATTCCCAGAAACGTTTATGCAATTAAAGTACAGGTGTTGAAATGTTACCACAGGCAAAAACATAAGCATATAAGAGACAGGCACAAAAAGAAGCATGAATCCTTGAGGTCAGAATTGGAGTCCGTTCTCCAAGCAAGCACACTAGGAAGAGATGTAATATTTTCTATTTCACAGCATCTCACTATTATTATCTGATTTGGGGTGGCAAATGGGGTTAACTTTAATTGCTCCCTCATTGCCACCAGTGACTAAATCATGAGAAATGCCCAACGGTATCTGAAGAAAGTAATCCAGGGAGAATGAGTGTGTTCAAGTATTGATAGTATACCCCCTTGGGACCTCCTTACATAAACACCAAATTTCAGTTCCTGAGGCTGAGATACTACACTCTACTGGAAACCTGAGAAGGTGACTTCGATTTTATTTTACGATAGGGCAGAAAATTCCACATGGTCTATATGGACAGCATGAGTGTTCAGAGATATTACAGTTTCAGATTTTGTATTTAAATTTATGATTCATTTAAGCATATTTTTATATGAGGTGTTAGATATGGATCTGGGATCAATGGTTTTGGTTTTGGTTTTGTTTTGGTTTATTAAATGAACGGCCAATTGTTTCAGAATTATTTGATATTTGTTGAAAAGACCATTTTTCTCTATTTACTTGCCTTTACACAATTTTTCAAAAATCAGTTGACCAGCCGGGCGCGGTGGCTCAAGCCTGTAATCCCAGCACTTTGGGAGGCTGAGGCGGGTGGATCACGAGGTCAGGAGATCGAGACCATCCTGGTCAACACGGTGAAACCCCGTCTCTACTAAAAATACAAAAAATTAGCTGGGCATGGTGGCCCGTGCCTGTAATCCCAGCTACTCAGGAGGCTGAGGCAGGAGAATTGCCTGAACCCGGGAGGCGGAGGTTGCGGTGAGCCGAGATGGCACCATTGCACTCCAGCCTGGGTAACAAGAGCGAAACTCCGTCTCAAAAAAAAAAAAAAAAAAAAGAAAAGAAAAGAAAAGAAAAAATCAGTTGACCATATATGTGTGATTCTGTTCTCAGGTTCTCTGCTCTGTTCTATTGCTCTACAATTTTCTTCATCTATACCACATGGTCTTGATTTAACATATAATTATAGTAAGTTTTAAAATCTGGTATTATGAGCCCTCAAACTTCGTTGTTTTTCAAAAGTGTTTGTCTATTACACTTATTTTTCTTTACATATACACTGTAGATAATTTTCTTAACATCTAAAAAATTTCTGTTGGAATTCAGATTGAGATTGCATTTATGATACAGTTTAGGAAGAACTGATTTTTTAACAATATTGGTCTTCCAATCCATGAACACAGTTCATTCCTCCATTTATATATGCCTTCTTTGATTGCTTTCATTAACGTTTTGTTTTCAATATACTGATCTTGTGCATACTTTACCAGACTCAAAACTGTATTTTGGTGCTGTTATAAATGATACTATTCGTTTTACTTTTGATTTGCAATTTTTGGTTGTTAACATATGGAAATATAATATATGTTTGTATATTGACTTATCTACTGACTTTGCTAAATTCCCTTATTAGTTCTAGAAGCTTTTATTGTAGAATCTTTGGGATTTATTATGGAGATAAACATACTGCATGTAAAAAGAAAAAGTTTCATTTTTTATTTTATATTCTCTTTCCTTTTTTCTTTGTTGCACTAGTTAGAAGTCCCAGGATGATGTTAAATGTTTCTAATATTTTAAGCATCAATTCTATATTTCAGTTCTAAAAGTTTTCTCTGCTTCATTTTTTTATAGCTTATATTTGCTTGCTGAGAACGTCTATTCTTCCATTTATTTTAAATTTGTTTATTTATACCTTATAGACCACAGTCATAATAGATGCTTTAATATTTTTGATAATTCTAATATCTGGGTAATCTCAGGGTTGGTATCTGTTGATCATCTCTTCTGTTGAGAACTGATTACATTTTCTTGATTTTTATATATGCTAAATGATTTCAGATTTCATTCTGGACACTTTTCATGTTGTGCTATTCAGACTCTAGATACTATTAAAATTATCTGGAGCATACTGATTTTTGCTTGCTTCTTTGTTTGTCTTAACACATTGTCAATCCATAGCATCAGACAAATAGTTCCTCTCGCCTTCCATGGGCAATGTTTCCAATGTCAGTTCGATTTTCAAAGGCTTTAATATGCTGCCTTGTGTTTGTCCTTTAAACGTACCACTCAGAAGTTAATATAAGGTTTTGCCATTCACAGGTCAGTCTAAGACCTGGGCGGTGTTTAAAATTGTAGTTTAGTTTTCCAAGCCTTTGTGATAGTTTCTTGGGTCTGCTCCACATATGTACAGCTTAGGAGTGAGCTCTGGCTTTGTTTCTTTCCCCAGTTCTCTTACGTAAAAAAATATACACCAAACTCTCCTCTTGACCCCTTTATGCAAACACAGCACACACACACACACACACACACACACACACACACACACACACACACGCACTTCTCCATGTTGGCATCCTCTGTTCAGAAAGTGAATTTTGTCTCCAAGCTTTTGTTTCTCATGCTATTGATTCATAGTTTCAAAATTGAGGCTACTCTTGCAATACCGCTGCAATTAAAAATAGAGAGAGAGAGACAATGCAGGAATTCCCTCACATGCTTTGCCCAAAGAGGTCTCTTTTATCAGATTTCCTAGTGAAAAACATGGGTTATCGATTGGGGTTTCAGCATGCTGAGCAGTCCCCACACAGTTCTGTAACTTTGGTCACTCCCACCCCATTCAAAACCACAAGATTAGAGGAGAAATGTAGTAAAAACTCATATTTGTAAGGGTTTCTCCTCTAGGTTTTGTTTCCTCTTTCCCATCTGCCTCTGTCTGCTTGCTTTTCAGAGTTTTTATGCAAATAACTTTTGTGATTTTACCTGGAGTTTTAAGTGTATTCTGTAATAAAGAGGCTGTGGTGACCTTAATCCAAATTGGCCAAAACCAAAAGTTAAAGACTACAGTCAAGAATTTTTATCATCCTTATATTTTTATAAATCTGCCCTACATAAGAAGGCTGACTGTGGAATGTTAAAGCATGAAACCAGCACATCCATCAGACAGCTTCTTTGTTTAACGTCAGTATTTATGCTTTGCAGATGTGTGATCTTTTCTGAAGCTCAACCCTCTGGCAAAGATGAGGAATCTCTCGGTGGTGACTGAATTCATCCTGCTGGGCATCCCACACACGGAGGGTCTGGAGACTATGCTCTTGGTCCCGTTTTTGTCCTTCTACATCTTCACCCTTATGGGGAACCTGCTCATCCTGCTGGCTATTGTCTCCTCCACTCAGCTTCACACACCCATGTACTTCTTCCTGTGCGAGTTGTCCATATTTGACATATTTTTCCCTTCTGTGAGTTCCCCCAAGATGCTGTGCTACCTTTCAGGAAACAGCCGAGCCATCTCCTATGCAGGCTGCGCATCCCAGCTCTTCTTCTACCATTTCCTGGGCTGCACTGAGTGTTTCCTGTACACGGTGATGGCCTACGACCGCTTTGTTGCCATTTGTCACCCTCTACACTACAGCGTAACCATGAGCCCCAGAGCCTGCGTCATCCTAGCCATGGGGACCTCATTCTTCGGCTGCATTCAGGCCACCTTTCTAACCACTCTCACCTTTCAATTGCCTTACTGTGGCCCCAATAAGGTGGACTATTATTTCTGTGATATCCCAGTCATGCTGAAGCTGGCTTGTGCAGATACGTCAGCCCTGGAGATGGTGGGGTTCATCAGTGTGGGCCTCATGCCCCTCAGCTGTTTCCTTCTCATCCTCACCTCCTACAGCCGCATCGTCTGCTCCATCCTGCAGATCCGCTCTGCCAAGGGCCAATGCCGTGCCTTCTCTACCTGCAGCGCCCACCTCGCTGCCATCCTCCGCTCCTTTATGCCAGTGGTTCTCATCTACTGCAGCCCACCCCCAATCCCTGGCTTAATGCAACTGTTCAAATCCTGAATAACTTGGTCATGCCGATGCTGAATCCTTTGATCTATAGTCTGAGAAATAAGGAAGTTAAATATTCTCTGAGAAAGGTTCTGCAGTCAGTAGCTTTTCTTCCTGGGAGTTGATAGAGAAGGATCCGTAGCTTAACACTAATAACACCACAATACTTATAAAAGGTATTTTCTTTTGTGCATTAAGGAGCACAGATAATCATCACTGCCTTCTTTTTACAGGTGAAAAAGCAAACACTTGAAGACATAAAATGAATGACTCAAGGTAAAGTAACTAATAAATTTTCCTGCCTGGGGAAAATTATTTCTTCCTGCTTGGCAAGATATTCTGGACCTTCTCTTCAATTGTCTCTTCTATTTTCCTGCTCTTACATCCTCTCTTTCTCTCCTCTTTCTCCTTATTCTAGTGCTTTTTCATCTTCACTGGCATGTTTATCTAATTAACCCCTTAAATGTCAGTGCTGATTACATAAATCCTTCTTTGAAAGTCTAGAAGTTGCTGCAAAATGGAAGAGGTTCAACTCCATGGAGGTGGTATCCCACAACTTCTTAAGCATAAAGAAGTTGTATAAAATAAAAGAACTTCTGGATGCAATGTAAGGCAGGTCTCTTACGGATGAATCTGAGGCACTAGTGCACTCTGTCACCTATAAAGCCTGTTGGTCTTAGGCCTATAAACAGGCCTTGGCCTGGTGCTGAAGCAGTAGATGAAAGAGAATGTGGAGAGGGTAGATTAAAATGTCTGTGAGGGGTGACTGGTTCTGTCATTTTTTGGTATTAGAAAATTTAAGTTTGGCTGTGTAATCCCCAGCACAGACATGGGACATGGCAAAGTCCAGCCAAGCTGCTGTTTTATGATTTTGGTTACTCTGTTTACACAAAGACTTTGACTTTAGTTTTCTCCCACTTATATGTCTTTGTTCTTCTTCCTAGTGAGCTTAGCATAACAAATGTGCTATTACAATTCAGACCTCAATTTGATGGGAAGAAGAGCAGTGAGATTCCCTGAGAAGAGGGTGATGGGAAAGAAGGTGACCATGGGAAGAAAAGGAGGTGCTGAGAAGGGAAAGGCAGAGGCAAGTCTTCCTTCGTTTTGACTCTCTTGAGGATCTGAGGTCAGTCAAGGAATCTGCTAGATTGAATCAGACACAACATTTGTTTGGACCTCGTATGAGGGCGGTGAGCAGGTGCAGGCTTTTGTAGGGAACACATTGCTCACTTTTCTTAAGTTCCGTGCCTTTTCTTCTCCCCACCTGTGGTGCTCTTTCAATTCTTCAGCTGGACAAACTCATTCTCATCATTCAACATCCAATTCAAATACCATTTTCCATGCAAAATCTTTATCTCAAACAGAGTCAGAGTCCCCACTTTTCTATGTTTTGAATCAGACTTGACAATGTCATCACTCCATTGTGTCAGAATATGCTTTGGCAAAGCATTTTCCAAAAGCGAAAGTCAGGTTGGTTCATGGAGGGTGAGGACAAAAAAGGGCCAGATGGGGACTGACAATATGAAATTGACAGCTCATTTGTTGAGCAGATGTAGATCTGAATCCCAGATGATTTCTTGTTGTGGTTGGTGAAGCAGAATTTCCGTCTTTTCATATCCGTCAGTAAGCATCTCCAGAGTACTGAGAGCATATTCTTTTTTTAATCTTTAAATCAGATCATATGAATTTCATATGGAAATGTACACAACCTAGAAGAGTCAAAACAACTTTGAAGAATAAAATTAAAATTAGAGTACTCACATAATCTGATTGATTTATGATACTTTTTCAAAAATAGAAATGAAATGTACTTGTTTCTATATATATTTTTTAAGTTACGGGGTACATTCCTCTTCTAGGCTTTTGCACAAAACTTCGGTGATAGTCACAGTCATTGTCTTTTCCTCAAATGAGGGAACCTAATAGCCGTCGTATTTCGTCTTTGTTCAAAAAAATATTTATGGAGCTGTCATTAGGCAAAGTGCAAAACAGACAGGTAGGCAGGGAAATAGGGCACCAAAGAGCAAAATGTAGTAAGTGAACAGCACACACATTCAATAGATACTGAGGATATCAAGGCCCTCTGTCTAATCCTTCCTTCTCGTAGTTACTTAAAGTTTGGCCAAAAAGAAAATGAGTTGTCGAGGTGAGGAAATCTTCATTAACAGAACTTTAAGTCATCATTACTTACTAAGCACCATACTAAGCAGGGAGCTTAGTTAGTAGAAGAAGGAATTCATCTGTCTTGAGTTGTGAGCCTCATTTTCTTCCCTCGCAACATGTAAATAGTAATACCTTTCTTTCATTGCTGTTGTAAAGATTGAATGACGCAAAAGCAAAATACTCATCTGATTTAATGTAGGTACAATATCTTTTGTATTTTCAAGAACTTTTTTAGCTTATACCCTCACTTCATTCTGGTCTTTAATGCTCAAATGTTACAACCATGGAAAAGACTTCTATACTTCTGCTACTAAAATATCTCCCTTTCATCACACTTTTCTTATTTGTCTTGCTACATGTATATATTTTTAACTTTCATTTTAAGTTGAATTTTCTCTGCTTCATGTTTTACAGTTTATATTTGTCTACTGCGAACTGCTATTCTTCCGTTTACTTAAATGTTCCTTATGGAGCATAGTCATAATAAATGTTTTAGGTATTTTTCATAATTCTAATGTCTGGGTAATCTCAGGGTTGGTATTTGTTGATCATCTCTTCTGTTGAGAATTTGTTACATTTTCTAGATTTTGTGCATGCTAAATAATTTCAGATTTCATTCTGGACACTTTTCATGTTATGCTAGTTAGACTCTAGATCCTGTTAAGATTATCTGGAGAATATTGATTTTTGTTTGCTTCTTCGTTTGTTTGAACACACTGTCAATCCATAGCATCAGACAAGTAGTGTCTTCTTGCTTTCCTCTTGCCTTCCATGGGCAATGTTTCCAATGTCAGTTCAATTTTCAAAGGCTTTAATATGCTGGATTGTGTTTGTCCTTCAAATGTACTACTCAGAAGTTAGTATGAGATTTTGCCATTCACAGGTCAGTCTAAGCCCTAGGCGGTGTTTAAAATTGTAGTTTAGTTTTCCAAGCCTTTGCGATACTTCCTTGGGTCTGTTCCACATACGCATAGCTTAGGAGTGAGCTCTGGCTTTGTTTCTTTCCCCAGCTCTCTTATCTAAAGAAATATACACTAATATCTCCCTCCCTACCCCTTTATGCATACACACATACACACTGACTCATCCATTTATTATTATAAACTGGGGTTAATAATAGAAATGTAAAATTCATTTAACATTCAAAAGTCAATCAGTGTAATCCACCAATAAACAAGATAAAAACGAAAAACTTATATGCATTCTTAATAAAAACTCAGAAAATTCAGAATAGAGGAGCACTTTCTCAACCTGTAAAAATGCATCTACTAAGATTGATTGCTAACATTTCTGCTAAGTGGTGAAACACTGAATGTTTCCTCCGTCCGTTTTTGATCTTTCATCTCTCATTTCTAAATTCATCCTTTTTGCAGGCTCTGTAACAGTGAAGCTGAGCATTATAAAATAGTTTTTCTTTGCCCTCAGATGATGTGTTATGTGTTGTCAATACAGGGTGCTGAAGGGACACCTAAGGAGAAAAAAGTTTTGTCCTCCTGGTTAAGTCTTGTGTCTCCTGCCCAGATCCTATAGAGCATATTTTCTTTTTTCTCCAGTGTAGGGCCTCTCATGGTTTCTTTAGTGCTAAGCTTGTGTGGCTGGAAATTTATCCAGCAGTTGGCCACCACTGTTTTTTTTTTTTTTTTTTTTTTTTTTTTTTTTTTTCAGCACTAAACTGAGGCAGTGGTGGCATTGTGTTGCCAGAAGGCTTGGAAGAAAACTGCAACCCAACTGAAATCACTGTTCTTCATGCCCTCTCCCTATCAGAGCACATGCATGTACCCTGGGGGTGGTCCCACAGGGCAATTAATGTAGCAAGCTAGGTGCACAGTTTTGACCTGATGCAGTCAACCTGCTGCCTCAGCCCAGGATGGACAGTTTCATCATTTAGATCACTAAACCTTGCTAATTGTACAGCATTAGGTAGAGAGTTTGAAGACCAGTCTCTTACATTGTTATAACTCTGTTGGGGGAAGCAGCAAAGGAGAAAGGACTTACTGAGTGCATACATAAACCGGTTATGAGTAACATATAAACAAGGAGCAACAAACTGCGCAAGGCCGGAGGCCTCTGAGGAAGAAGGCCTCTCCACACCTCATGTTCCAGTGCAGGGTGGCCTCGACTCTTACCGTAAACATTGTGCTCAAGGATGTAAAACCCCTTCATGGCACTATGATGTGGCCAGACTTGTAGACTCCTTGTAAGGCCCGCGTTCCACCAGCTACACATAGATACAGACTAAAGATAACCTCATGTTCTTGTTTTGTGAAATTCCCAAATCGCCACTGTTATCAATCTTTAAAATGACACACCAGTTCCGGTTCACTGATTCGGTTCTGGCTCACTGATTCACTCCACCATCACCCTCTCCCCACCATCACCCCACCCCTACCCTGTAGATCAAAGTGATTGTCATCAATAAATAGTGTGAGAGACCAGAACTCGGGGCCTTCACTGTCTCCTCCAGTAATAAGTGATGCCGCCTGGTCCCACTCTTTGCACTCTTAATCTGTCTTTTTCTCATTCCTTTGTTGCCCCTGAACTCAGGGTACCCACAGGTGATGTGGGGGCTAGTTCCCTACAAATCCAAATTAAATGTACAAGTGCCTTAGAAATTATGTTTCATATAGAAAATATAAATTATCAATTACTACACAAGTAATATACATATTTAAGTATCGGTAATATACATTTATTATAAATATAAAAGATGTAAGCATAGAATAAAGACAAATAGTATACCCCTCAGAAATAATCATAATAATATATTCTTGTATGATTTTTACCAATATATGTGAAGTTGTATTCATTTACTTATATAACTACTAGATGACATTTAATTTGGTATAATCTTTCTGAAATGCAATATATAGCAAAAATTTGTAAAATACTCTTATTGACCCAGAAACTATTTTTCTAAGAACAAATTTTAAGAAAAAAGTATGAATAATGACTCAGCTATTAGAATGACTACATTTTGTATCATCAAAAAGGAAAACTAAAAGCAACCTAAATGTTTAATTAAAAGGAATGGAATAACACTCAATAAATATTAGCTATTCCTACTAACAGGATGCCTTAGAGCTGAATATAGTCATCAAGTTTATTTCGTCAATTCACCATTTTTAATTGAGGCCCAGAAAGAGGACATTATATGCCTAAATAGTCATTCCATGATAGTTACTTTTAAATATGTATCCAATGAACGTTTATTTTATCTTTTATGTTATTTTACCTAGTACAGCAACAAACATAAATTAAAATACTATTTAAATTATGATTAAAACAAAATGAAGGGAAGGACCAACATAGCTGATTTTTTCCACTTTGTTCCATTTTCCTACTTAATAGATTGTACTTATTTGGCTTAACACTCAGCCTTTC
Organism: Saimiri boliviensis; assembly: GCF_048565385.1. Classification (NCBI taxonomy): domain Eukaryota; kingdom Metazoa; phylum Chordata; class Mammalia; order Primates; family Cebidae; genus Saimiri; species Saimiri boliviensis. The sequence goes on from NC_133454.1 coordinate 59,666,461, forward strand.
TGCAGAGAAAGAATATGTCATGCAGACCGCATTATGCAAGTTCCAGTGACAAAGTCAATTCTCTTTTAAATTAATATATGACCTTCTGGTTTGGATATATCTGCCATGTAACCTGACTGAATTGGGGGACTGACAATACCTTCAAGTGTCCTGTGTTTGGTATAATTTTAAAACTGGCATTCTGCTTATGTGCATCAGCTTGTTGGCTTGGTTATTATGAAATCCATTCCCAAAATAATGACTTCCTCTGGACAGACAAAATTAGATTTGCAAGTTTGCAGGGCTGAGAGCAGCTTCTAGGCTAAAATTAATATACCAGGGTTGTGACTGTCATTCTGTGGGGCCTTTTGAACAGCCTGCCAGGCTTCTCCTGGGATGTACTTATCTATATTAAAGATTCCCTACGCAATTATATTGATAGAACTGTGGAAGACAGAGGCTTAGGCATTTTGTGCTGGAGCCAGATTTCCAATGCAAGTCCTTGAAGTCCTGATTCTATGCCTTTTAATAACCAATAAACATATCCATGTAAGATAATTCTTAAATTTTTCTGCTAAAGTAACTCAAATGGCAGACGAGTTAATATGCTAAAAGCATGAAATGAGGAAGAGAAGACAGGTTAAAATTGTGGCAATTTTTAAGTCCCTTCTTTATATTCAACCTTCTAGTACATACACAATTTTAATGTAAAAATTGCTGGGTTTACACCATCACATTTATTTTTTATTTTTATTTTTAGAGATCATGAATGACAGCAAAGCACAGTGCTCCAGTCAAATTTATTTATTTACTACTATTATTATTATTTAAATATATATTTTATTGTGTTTTAGGCTTTTGGGTAAGTATGAAGAACATGCAAGATTGTTGCATAGGTACATACATGGCAATGTGGTTTGCTGCCTTCCTCCCCATCACCTATATCTGGCATTTCTCCCCATGTTATCCCTCCCTATCTCCTCACCCTCTGCTGTCCCTCCCCTAGTTCCCACCCCCACAGATCCCAGTGTGTGATGTTCCCCTCCTTGTGTCCATGTGTTTTCATTGTTCAACACCTGCTTATGAGTGAGAACATGCGGTGTTTGATTTTCTGTTCTTGTGACAGTTTGCTGAGAATGATGCTTTCCAGGTTCATCCATGTCCTTGCAAAGGACACAAACTCATTGTTTTTTATGGTTACATAGTATTCCATGGTGTATATGTGCCACATTTTCCCTGTCCAGTCTATCATTGATGGGCATTTTGGTTGGTTTCAAGTCTTTGCTATTGTAAACAGTGCTGCAGTGAACATTCATGTTCATATGTCCTTGTAATAGAATGATTTATAATCCTTTGGATATATACCCAGTAATGGGATATCTGGGTCAAATGGAATTTCTATTTCTAGATTCTTGAGAAATCACCACATTGTCTTCCACAATGGTTGAACTAATTTACACTCCCACTAACAGTGTAAAAGTGTTCCTATTTCTCCACATCCTCTCCAGCATCTGTTGTCTCCAGATTTTTTAATGATCACCATTCTAAATGTCATGAGATGGTATCTCAATGTAGTTTTGATTTGCATTTCTCTACTGACAGTAATGATGAACATTTTTTCATATGTTTGTTTGCCTCATAAATGTCTTCCTTTGTAAAGTGTCTGTTCATATCCTTCACCCACTTTTGAATGGGCTTGTTTGTTTTTTTCTTGTAAATCTGTTTTAGATCTTTGTAGATTCTGGATATTAGCCCTTTGTCTGATGGGTAGATTGCAAACATCTTTTCCCATTCTGTTGGTTGCTGATTCACTCTAATGACTGTTTCTTTTGCTGTGCAGAAGATCTGGAGTTTGATTAGGTTCCATTTGTCTATTTTGGCTTTTGTTGCCAATGCTTTTGGTGTTTTAATCATGAAGTCCTTGCCTATGCCTATGTCCTGAGTAGTTTTGCCTAGATTTTCTTCTAGGGTTTTTAGAGAGCCAAATCAAGAATAAACTTCCACTTACAATTGCTACAAAGAGAATAAAATACCTAGGAATACAACTAACAAAGAACGTAAAGGACCTCTTCAAGGAGAACTACAAACCAATGCTCAATGAAATAAGAGAGGACACAAATAGATGGAGAAACATTCCATGCTCATGGTTAGGAAGAATCAATATCATGAAAATGGCCATACTGCCCAAAGTAATTTACAGATTCAATGCTATCCCTATCAAGCTACCAATGACCTTCTTCACAGAACTGGAAAAAAAACCACCTTAAACTTCATATGGAACCAAAAGAGATCCTGCATAGCCAAGTCAGTTCTAAGCTAAAAGAACCAAGCTAGAGGCATCCCACTACCAGACTTCAAACTATACTACAAGGCTACAGTAATCAAAACAGCATGGTACTAGTACCAAAACAGAGATATAGACCAATGGAACAGAACAGAGGACTTGAAGGCAATGCCACACATCTATGACCATCTGATCTTTGACAAACCTGACAAAAGCAATGTGGAAAGGATTCTCTGCTTAATCAATGGTGTTGGGAAAACTGGCTAGCCATGTGCAGAAAGTAGAAACTGGACCCCTTCCTGACACCTTACACTAAAATGAACTCCAGATGGATTACAGACTTAAACATAAGACTTAACACCATAATGACAACCACCTTTTGATTGTGAAGTGATAAGCCTGAGGTCTAAGACTAGCAGACTGAAGACAGTGGCATGAAAAGCCCTGATTATTGATGAGAATTCATAGTTGCTGAACCAATCTTAAGACACTCTTCCTCCAGATTTATTGTTACATGAGGAAAAAATACTTCCTAATTAAAATAGGTTTTTATTTGAACGTTCTATAACGTTCTAGAAACTTTCTAACTGATATCATCAACTGGAGGCTACATTCTTGAGATACTAAACAAAAAATTACTTTATTTTAAGAAATGAACACCTTGAAGGAGATGATTTTCTTTTCAATAAATATTAAAGAGTAAAACTAATTTAGCATGAGTAGAAGAGCTGTGAATACAATATTAGATATTAAATACCTAATATTTTAGATATTAATTTTAAATCTAATCTTTGGTTATTCTTTTTAGTGTTCCTTGCTTATTATACCATTGGGGTTATTTTTAAATGTTTATTTTAGGTTCTGGGCTGCATGTGAAGGTTTGTTATACAGATAAACTCATGTCATGAGGGTTTGTTATACATATTATTTCATCACCCATCTGCTAAGCCTAGTACACAATAGTTATTTTTTCTGCTCCTCTCCCTCCTCAAAATCATGCAATTACGTGCAAATTAAACAACATGCTCCTGAGTAACTTTTGGGTAAATAATGAAATTAAGGCAGAAACAACTGTGGTCTTAAAATGTAAACATTGTCCAACCTCTTCTATCTTTTTAATTGTGAGAGGACTAAGAGTTTTAAAAAAAATGCTAAGAATCCTAAAAATACTTAAACCAATTAGAATAGTACTTTCATGGCTTCTTATCAACTACATGCTTAGCATCTCAAATCTGAAAATTCAAACTTTTAAACACTTCAAAATCTAAAACTAAGTTTTTCTTTTTTCAATTAAAAAAAAATTTTTTCCTTAAGTTATACAGGTGGTTTTTGGCCACATGAGTAAGTTCTTTAGCAGCGATTTGTGAGATTTTGATTCACCCATCACCTGAGTAGTATACACTGCACCCTACTTATAATGTATTATCTCCCACCCCCTCCCAGTCATTCCCCCCCCAAGTCCCCAAAGTCCACTGTGACAGAGCAGGAGCATGGTCATCTTGGACACTGTCACTTTACGCTCCAGCTCTCTTTCTAGCCTCATGCATTTCAGGAAAATCACTTCTCTTCTAACTACAAGCAGCCAGAAAGAGCAGACGGTAAAACACAGGTAAGACAGCTCAGGCACAGAGAAAGGTAGCAGGAAAGTATTTTGGGTAACTGCCAAACTTCACCCTCATACAGTGAGCCCCAGTAAAACAGTGGGCCTTAAATAAGCACATTCCTTTACCTTCAGGTACAAATAAGATAGGCAAGCTAAAAGCAGACTCCAGGTGTATGCCTGTCACTGCAGAAAAATGTATGGGAACTGACATACAACTCTCCCTCCCAGATAAGCACAATAAAGAGAGACAGAAGCAGTTCAAGCCTGTGATAAACTCTCCCACCCTGAATTCTTTTCTTTTTGTTTGTTTTGTTTTATTGTACTTTAAGTTCTGGGGTACATGTGCAGATTGTGCAGGATTGTTACATGGGTATACAAATGCCATGGTGGTTTGCTGCATCCATCCCCCTGTCATCTACATTAGGTATTTCTCCTAATGTTATCCCTCCCCAATCTCCCTACCCTCTGCTATCCCTCCCCATTCCCCCACCCTCCAACAAGCCCTGGTGTGTGATGTTCCCCATCCTGTGTCCATGTGTTCTCATTGTTCAACACTCATTTATGAATGAGAATATGCAGTGTTTGCTTTTTTGTTCTTGTGTCAGTTTGCTGAGAATGATGGTTTCCAACTTCATCCATGTTCCTGCAAAGGATATGAATTCATCCTTTTTTATGGCTACATAGTATTCCACTGTGTATATGTGCCACATTTTCTTTATCCATTCTGTCACTGATGGGCATTTGGGTTGGTTCCAAGTCTTTGCTATTGTAAACAGTGCTCTTAGTCTGTAAGAGAGTATGGCTCTGACCTAACTCAGCCAGAAGCCCATCTCTGGTTTATTTTCCAACATAAACCTATCCTTGTTGACTGTTGAGCCATGCTTTATGTTTCTTTACTCTTTCTTTAATTCTTACACATTGTATCATTCTTACGCCTTTGTGCCCTCATAGCTCAACTCCCACATAACAGTGAGAACATCATTGTTTGGTTTTTCCATTCCTGAGTTAATGAACTTGGAATAATCTCCAATCTCATCCAGCAAATGTCATTAATTCATTCCATTTTTATGGCCGAGTAGTATTTCATTGCGTAAATACATCACAGTTTCTTTATCCACTAGTAGATTGATGGGCATTTGGGTAAGTTCTATGATTCTGCAATTGTGAATTGTGCTGCTATAAACATACATGTGCAAGTATCTTTTTTGTATAATGACTTTTTTTCCTTTGTATAATGACCTTTTTTCCCACTACTCAGTAGTGGGATTGCTGGATCAAATGGGTCGTTCTACTTTTAGTTCTTTAAGGAATCTACACATTGTTTTTCATAATGGTTATACTAATTTACATTCCCACCAGCAGTGTAGAAGTGTTCCCTGTTTACTGCATAAAACTTTCTCCAAGGTAGACCAAATAATAGGCTGTAAAACAAGCATTAATAAGTTTAAGAAAATTGAAATTATATCAAGCACTCTCTCAGATCACAGTGGAATAAAACTGGAGATCAACTCCAAAAAGAAGCTTCGAAACCATGCAAATACATAGAAATTAAATAACCTGCTCCTCAATGAGCATTGGATCAAAAATGAAATCAAGATGTAAATCAAAAAATACTTCAAACTGAATGACAATAATGACAAAACCTATCAAAACCTCTGGCATACAGCAAAGCGGTGCTAAGAGGAAAGTTTATTGCCCTAAATACCTACATCAAAAAGACTGAAGGAGCACAAACTGACATTCTGAGGTCACACCTCAAGGAACTAGAGAAACAAGAACAAATCAAACCGAAACCCAGCAGAAGAAAGGAAGTAACCAAGATCAGAGCAGAACTAAATAAAATTTAAACAAATGAAAAAATACAAAAGATAAATGAAACAAAAAGCTGGTTCTCTAAAACTTTTTGAGCATCAACACAGTGCTCAGAGGAAATGTTCATTGGAGCATTTGGATTTCAAGTTTTCAGACTTGGCATGCTCCACTCATAAATATGTAATACAAATATTCCAAAATCTGAAAGAAAAAAAATCCACATTTCTGGTCCCAAGCATTTTGGATAAGGGATATTTAACCTGTATAACCAGGACAGAATCATCATTCTCTCCTCTCATCATTGCTTCATTCACTTCAGTTTTCACTTCACCAAGAAAATTAGAGGCAGAGGCTTCAGCAACCTGGTGCTGGCTTCTAACACATGTTAGACGCATGTGGGATGGGAGCAAAGAACACTGTTTGTCATCCACAAAGAACCAGCATTTAGGAAATGGAAAGTTACTGCCTCATGTCAGAGAACAAAAGACCTACATCTAGAACAGGGAGAGTTCTGTCTATGGAGAGAAATAGTAGTAACTGACGTACTACTCTCCCTAAGGCCCCTAATGTCTATGAATCTTCTCTGATCTTCCACCAGTTTTACTTGAGTGTCAGAAATGCACAAAATGGGAAAGAAAGTAGTGTATCTAAGTCTTGGGTTACTATTTGGAATGAGGAGGACATTAGGCTAAGTGAAATAAACAAGACACAAAGAGAAAAACACTGCATGATCTCACCTATATGTAGGATCTAAAAGAGTCAAATTCGTAGTAGCAGAGAATAATGTATTTGTGGGTTTCCAGGGGCTGGAGGGAGGAAAAATTTTGCTAGATCTTAACATTCTCTATATATTTTGGAATATAATCTATGGCAAAATGCAGAGGGAATACTAGATCTTCAGGAAAAAACCCTAGAAACTTCAATTGTCATAGAAAGTAAGAATTTTCTTCTGTACCAAAATGACTATAGTGTGAAAAATTAAGCTATCACTCCCTGTGAATTAAGACATGTAGTTATGTGGCTGAAGTAGGTCCATATCACAGCATAAACATTTTCTCATTTGGAAATTAATGTTTCAGTGGTAACATAGGTAAATAGCACCCTCTGATGGGAACTGTTGACTTAGACACGATCTGTACTAATTAAAAGGAAAAAGATGTTCTAAACAATAATCCAAATACTTTTTTTTTATTGCATTTTAGGTTTTGGGGTACATGTGATGAACATGCAAGATTGTTGCATAGGTACACACATGGCAGTGTGCTTTGCTGCCTTCCGTCCCCTCACCTGTATCCGTCATTTCTCCCCATGCTATCTCTTCCCACCTCCCCACCCCCCGCCCCTCCCCCATTTCCCCCCAACGGATCCCAGTGTGTAGTGCTCCCCTCCCTGTGTCCATGTGTTCTCATTGTTCAACACCCCTTACAAGAAAATCTAGGCAAAACCATTCAGGACATAGGTGTAGGCAAGGACTTCATGACCAAAACGCCAAAAGCAATGGCAACAGAAGCCAAAATAGACAAATGGGACCTAATCAAACTCCACAGCTTCTGCACGGCAAAAGAAACAGTCAGTAGAGTGAATCGGCAACCAACAGAATGGGAAAAAATTTTTGCAGTCTACCCATCTGACAAGGGGCTGATATCCAGAATTTACAAAGAACTAAAGCAGATCTACAAGAAAAAAACAAACAAGCCCATTCAAAAATGGGCAAAGGATATGAACAGATACTTTACAAAAGAAGACATACGGGAGGCCAAATACTCTTAAGTAGGGTAGAGCTTTGATTTTTGACTCAAAACTCAATTAAGATTCTTGGAACATATGTCTAATTTTAACAACTGAAGAAAATATTATATATTGCAATCTGGTAGAAGAAAAGTTTGATAACTATTTCGTACTCTCCTTTCACTTCCCCTTCTGTCACTACGAAAAACATTTGAGCTCACGAGTTTTAGAAGTAAGGCAGCACTGAAGAGCTCTTTCACTTTCCTCCCCACCTTCTCTCTTCTTATTCTGGATGATAACAACTAATGAACATAGTCATCTGAAAACATTCTACGGCCACCTCTACCTTTATTTTTTATCTGTTAACCAATGGGAATGATAACCCTTAAAGAAGACATGCCATATTAGCCAGGCATGGTGGCACGTGCCTGTAATCTCAGCTACTCAGGAGGCTGAGGCAGGAGAATTGCTTCAACTCAGGGGGCAGAGGTTTCAGTGAGTCAAGATCGTGCCACTGCACTCCAGCCTGGGTGAGACTGCAAGACTCCATCTCAAAATACAAATAAATAAAAGAAATGTCAGTATAGTAAGAAACTCATACAAATAACAATTGAAAGAAACTAAAGAATTAGAGAATAGACACAAATTCACTGTACTTACTAGATTTTACTTGCATGCATGCACATACACACATAATTTATGGTCACTTTATTTTTGACAGGGATGCCTAGACAATTAAATAGAGAGAGAGCATAGCCTTTTCAACAAATGGTGCCGGAACAACTGGATGTACATATTCAAAATAATAAATTGGACACCTGCCTTACACTATAAAAATTAACTACAGGTATAATTATGCATCTAAATGTAAGAAGTAATATTATAAAACTATCAGAAGAAAACAATAGACATCATCAAGAGAGAAGAGACAATCCACAGAACAGAAGTGTTTCAAATCATATATCTGACAGGATCTAGTATTCTGAATACATTGATAATTGTAACAGCATAAAAATAGCAAAAGACAACCCAATTTTAAAATAAGGAGAGGATTTGATAAAACATTTCTTCAAAAAGATATTTAAAAAAAAACTCAGAAAAAGATGTTCAATATTATTGGTAATGAGGGAAATGTGAATCAAAACCATAATGAAATACTACACTAGCATGACTATAATTAAAAAAAAAAAGATAATACCAAGCATTGGTGAGATGAGGTTGTAAAGGAAGTTGTCGCTGTGGTGGGAACACCAAATAATGCAGCCATTTTGAAAAACAGTCTAGCAGTACCACAAAACATTAAAGATAGAATTACCATATAACCCAGTGTTTTCTCTCCAAAGTATGTGCCTAAAACCTATGTCCACATAAAATCCTGTATATGAATGTTCATTAGCACCATTACTCATAATAGCCAAGAACTAGAAAAATCCAAATACTCATTAACTGATGAATAGGTAAATAAAATGTGGCGTATTCATACAATTGAATATTATATGATGAAATAAAGGAATGAAGCACATTTATAAGTTACAACATGGATGAACCATGAAAATGTTATGCCAAGTGAGGAAAGCCAGTTGCAAAGAACACATATTATATTACACTATTTATATAAAATGTCCATAGCTGCAAATTCACAGACAAAACATCCCTAAAAAGTAGACTGGTAGTTGTCTAGGGTCGGGGGTAGAAAGATAGGAGGACAGTGGCTAAATGGTTTGGGGTTTCTTCTGGAGGTTACATGAATGCTCTAAAATTGACTGTGATTATGGTTGCACAGCTCTGGGAGTAAAGCAAAAACCATTGCATTGCACACTTCACATGTGTGAATTACATGGTATGTTAATTTTATATAAATAAAGCTGTTTCCAGAAAAAAATAGTAAACTTTTCATAAAAGAAAACAGGAAATAAAACATAAATCAGAAAATATTTTGAAGTGAATGAAAACATAAATACAATATATGAAAATACATGTAACATAGCTAAATATAGTGCTTACATGGCAATTTATGGCACCCAAGTGCCTGTTCTGGAAAAGAGGTTTCAAGTTAGACATAAACTCCTATCTCATAAAATGTCAAGAAAAAAATCATTTTAAATTCAAAATAAGCAGAAAACAAAAGAGTAAAGATAATGGTTTAAAAAGTAGGAAACAAAATAAGAATATATAAGTAAGTTCATTTAAATGCTGTGTTTTTTGTTGTTTGTTTGTTTGTTTGTCTTTTGTTTTTGTTTTTGTTTGTTTGTTTGTTTGTTTGTTTGTTTTTTGAGACGGAGTTTCGCTCTTGTTACCCAGGCTGGAGTGCAATGGCGCGATCTCGGCTCACCGCAACCTCCGCCTCCTGGGTTCAAGCAAAGGCAATTCTCCTGCCTCAGCCTCCTGAGGAGCTGGGATTACAGGCATGTGCCACCATGACCAGCTAATTTTTTGTATTTTTAGTAGAGACGGGGTTTCACCATGTTCACCAGGATGGTCTCGATCTCTCGACCTCGTGATCCACCCGCCTCGGCCTCCCAAAGTGCTGGGATTACAAGCTTGAGCCACCGCGCCCTGCCTAAATGCTGTGTTTTTTACATCAATGAAAGTGATAATTCCTCTTACTAGACAGTTTGGCCAAAAAAGGAAAAGATAAAAATTAGCAATATCAGATACATTAGAGAATGTGGCTATAAAGCCTACACACATTAAAAAAAAATAAGGGAATATTATGAACAAATTTACAGTTATTTAATTTGCAAAACAATGAAATGGAACAATTATTGATATAAATTGCCATCATTGGGCAAATGAACTTACATAATATGAAAGAGAAACTGTGTCCTCATTCTGATACCCTTAAGCTAAACACAATGATATATAATATACTACAAATGTATATAATAGGATTGTATACTGACTTTTATCCTCCTGTAGACACTGGAGAAAATCCCTCATCTCAGACTAGATGAGAATACTCTCTGTCCTGGTCTGCACTGGATTCTTCTGTGTCTTATACTACTTCTGCTGCTCCTCTTCTGTATAAGCCATTCTGCATTAACAAGCTGTTCTCATAACTTGGGTCTTTATTCTCCATCTCTGTTTATGGATTAATTAATTGTTCCCATTAAGTAGAGTTCTAATTAAAGTTTTGTAAAGTTATTGTATTATGATATATAGCATAAATATACATAGATGATATAAACTTGTATAAAATATTTACTTCAACCAATTTTTATAAAATGAGCAGCTTTTTAAGTGCTCAATTTTACTCAACAGAAAATTTGAAGTACACATTCTTGATAATATTAATACAACATTTTGCTATGTTTAATAATGCTTTCTTTTAATTTTTTAGTTATACTTCAAATTCTGGGATACGTATGCAGAACGTGCAGGTTTGTTACGTAGGGATACATGTGCCGTGGTGGCTTGCTACACCCATCACCGTGTCATCTATGTTAGGTATTTCTACTAATGCTATCCCTCCCCTAGCTCCCAGCTCTCCAACAGACCCCAGTAGGTGATGTTCCTTTCCCTGTGCCTATGTGTTCTCATTGTTCAACACCCATTTATGAGTGAGAACATGCAGTGTTTGGTTTTCTGTTCCTGTGTTAGTTTGCGGCTGAGAATGATGGTTTTCAGCTTCATCCATATTCCTGCAAAGAACATGAACTCATCCTTTTTATGGCTACATAGTATCCCATGGTGTATATGTGCCACATTTTCTTTATCCAGTATATCATTAATGGGCATTTGTGTTGGTTCCAAGTTCTTGTCATTGTGAATAGTGCTTCAGTAAACATATGTGTGCATGTGTCTTCATAGCAGAATGATTTACATCCTTTGGGTATATACCCAGAAATGGAATTGCACGATCAAATGGTATTTCTAGTTCTAAATCCTTGAGGAATCACCCTATTGTCTTCCACAGTGGTTGAGCTAATTTACATTCCCACCAACAGTGTAAAAGCATTCCTATTTCTCCACATCCTCTCCAGCATCTGTTGTTTCCTGACTTTTTAGTGATCACCATTCTAACTGGCGTGAGATGGTATCTCATTGTGGTTTTGATTTGCATTTCTCTAATGACCAGTGATGATGAGCTTTCTTTCACATTTCTTGGCCAAATAAAAATGTGCAGCATTTAACCACCATACAGATCTATAAATAAAAAATTGCCAGCACTCCAGAGCCCTCCATGTGCCCCCTTCTTGATTGTAGCTCTCTTCATTTTTACATTCCCCATCCTGACTGTGTGGCAGTCACTCTCTAGCTTTGCTTTATAACTTTATAACAAACTAGAGCATCTTTGACATCCGTATTCACCTCAGAAAAGGACAAAGAGAATGTGGAAAAGGCACACATTGGCTTCGAAATCATGTACATCATGTCTGGAACGCAGTCACATGGAAGAGCACACTGCAAGAAAGACTGGGAAATGTGTGTTTTGGAGGAAGAGTGAATAGCAGTAATCACTGCCACACTGTTACGTAATGATATAATTATCATTATATCAGTGTCTGTCAATTATTATCAATGTGAGATTAAATAAAATATTAAATGTAAAAATGTGCTCCTCACACTGGAACTTAGTAGGCACCAATAATAATCATGATTTATCTAGGCCACTCTTATTTTTTAATTTATCATATAGGCCAGAAGAAAATAACATATTCACATATTCTAAACTGAAGAAAAGAGCTATGAAATGTGAAATATGAAGGATACTTAAAAGATTTTTTCTTGAGCATTTTGCTTTTATTTGCTGTTTCAAGACATTTTTATTTACTAAAGCAGTATTCATAATTAACTGATTTTAAAAGTAGAAAAACTTGTATAATTAAAAAGAAAATAAAACCCTGACCAATTTAGAATTCAATACCCAAGTCCTAATCCCAGCTCTGCCACCTATATGTTATGATTTGGAACAAGCCACAAAAATCTCTGAACACCAAACCCATCATCCCTGAGACTGGATCTAGAATTGCCCCCCTCATTTACCTCCCACTTCTCCCTGAAGAGCACAGAGACTGACAGATGGGACAGTGCAAAGGAAACTGTGCACAAATCTCCTCCAAAGAGCAACTGTAACACCTGGATATTTTTCTATATTGATGTTTGCAGTGGGTTAATTCAACTCTATGGCAGAAAGTCTTTAAACAGGGCAAATGATTCCACCAGCCTCTCCTTTACTGAGGAAGATAAGGTTCTGCCCTCAAATGTAACACTCCATGACAATAAGGAATAATTTAATGTTTAAAAGTATTTCTTAGTAAGGCATGGTGGCTTATGCCTGTAATGTCAGCACTTTGAGAGACTGAGGCGAGCGGATCACAAGGTCAATGGTTCGAGACCAGCCTGGACAACAGGGTGAAACCTCCTCTTTACTAAAAATACAAAAATTAGCCAGGCGTGGTGGCACATGCTTGTGCCAGCTACTCAGGAGGCTTAGGCAGGAGAATCGCTTGAACCTGGGAGGCGGAGTTTGCAGTGAGCAGAGATCCCGCAACTGCACTCCAGCCTGGGTGACAGAGCAAGACGATGTATCATTAAAAAAAAAAAAAAAAAAAAAAAAAGTATTTCTTTTGCACAAAAAAGCCAAAGCCGTACAGATAAACTATACACTTGATCTGGTACAAAGCTTAATTAAGAGTGAGTGACATGTCCCAGCACCAGAGAGAAAAACCAATTGGGCCAGATTTATGGGATTTCTCAGGATTAGATTGGAACGTATTTTAAGTTTATCTTTTCTGAAAATAAAACTGATTTCATCTGTATTTTGAGGCTCTTCACATGAAGGATGAGCGACCCAGTTTAATCCACCTCTTTGGCCACTTCAAATAGTGATAAAACGCATAAAGTATGGGCACACCTCTAAAATGTCCACAGAGTACCAAATAGCACAGGTAATATTTACTTATTTAAATACACTGTCTTTTAACTAAGGAAAACAATTTTATCAAAAGGGACAGCAAATAAAAGAAATGATAAAAAGAAACCTCCAATCAACTTCAACTATTTTATAAGAATATAATTTGTTAAGGGTTAAATCAGGTACGTTGCAACTAAGTTCAGCAATGAGAAATGAGTGGACATTTCAAACCGTAAGTCAAAAATTTAGCAATGCCGAACATCAAAAGCAAACAACGAGCCAACAAACAAGTTAAGCTAAATTTTCTAATACCAAAATATTGAATGGAGATTAGAAAAATGGAAAAATAGTAAATATCATTATAGTTATCTTAGAAAATAGTTGTTCATATCAGATTGATGATTTTTGAGCAATCATATTTTTGTCTGATTTCCCAAAGGAAAGATAATCTACTCTCCCATTCCAGAAAAGGCTGACATGATTTGTTAACTTTGATAAGTCCAATCGTTTTCAAATTATCCTATCTCTCTCAGCTGCAGCTTGAAGTTTTCATTGCTTAAAATCCATATGGAAGGAACATACGAAAGCCAAGAAAAACAAGTGTGATTTGGTTTTTCCTAGGACTCCCAGGCCTCTGGGATTAATATCAAACAATTTCAGCTTTTACCCCACTCAGATAAATCCTGTAATCTCCACAATTCTCTAGAGCTTCCAAGGAGAGGAGAATTCTAAGTAAATGGTTTTATTTTCCATCATTTTACGTTCTAAATTCTGTCTTCCTAAGTAGAATTTCAAACATCACTCACTTTTTTTTTTTAATCAAGAAGTTGCTATTCCTTCTCCACCTGATTCCCCACAAATGTGGACACAGCTTTTCCAGTTTCATTCCTCAAATAATAATACCGCTTGTATATTATAGTTGTTATCAAAGCCTCACGCAGAGTACAAGATACAGTGCTCCACAGAATAGAACAGAAATTCAAATTACTCACAAAAATTAAAAATAAAATAATTAAACAACAACAGAAAATGAAAGTGGTTTCTATAATCTTATGGACCATTCTCTACAGAGGGACCTCATTTATCAGCTGTTTGTCTCTTTGGGTCTTTTTCACTCCCATGCCTGGATCTCTGAAATAAATGACCCTGATAACAGTTCAAACTCATTTTTTAAATTTGCTGAAAAACTCACGCCCCTGTTTGAATTCATGCTGGCTTTAAAAATGTCCTCTTTCACACAATAAGAACCAGCAAACTGTTTTCCTAAACAAACAAACATGACAGACTGGATAAAGCAAATGTGGCACATATGCACCCTGGAATACTATGCAACCATAAAAAATGATGAGTTCATGTTCTTTGCAGGGACATGGATGAAGCTGGAAACCATCATTCTCAGCAAACTGACACAAACAGAAAACCAGACACCGCTTGTTCTCACTCATAAGTGGGTGTTGAACAAAGAACATGTGGACACAGGGAGTGGAATCACACACCTCGGCCTGTTGTGGGATGGGCAGCTAGGGGAAGGAGAGCAGAGGGGTGGAAGGCTAGGGGAGGGATAGCTTTAGGAGAAATATCTAACGTAGATGCCGGGGTGATGGATGCAGCAAACCACCATGGTGTGTGTATACCTATGTAACAAACCTGCACATTCTGCACATGTACCCCAGAACTTAAAGTATAATTTTAAAAAGTTTAAATTTACACAAGAAAAAAATAAAGAAGCGATACCCATTCCCAACAATAAGAACCATCAAAATGTTTTTCTAAACATACATAAAAGAAGTGATACCCATCCTGTTAGAAATCCATGTATCATTCTGGAACAAAGCACAAACAACTTCCAAATTAGAAACATTTTCTTATATTCCATGTTAACTAAAATAAAAATAGTGAAACAGTAACAAAATATACTAAGAAGACTAGTGGACTCGAAATCAGAAGGCAAAGCGTTTAGTCTAGACTTTTTCATTAAGAAGTTGCGTGACTTTAAGTAAATCATTACCATGAAGAGCTTCACTTTCCCATTTATTTAATAAATGTCCTTCTTTTATGTGCTGGTTTGTGTGTAAAAAGAAATAAGAAAACTATTTGACAAGAAAAAGTTTAATCTATGCTCTTTAAAACTGTAAACTAGGTTATACTTACTAGTCCTTAGGAAACTTTCCATCTCTGGCTTTTAAAGGAGACATATGTTTGCCCAGAAGATGATGGAAAGATGGTAACAGAAACAGACTGTCTGATTCCCGCCTCCAATGACAAATGGTGGATAATAATTTCCATCTCTCTGACAACACAATGATTCAGAAAGTGTTAATTTGCTTGATCATTTGCAGGCAATTTGTCTTTTCCTAGAAGAAAGAGTAATGTTGAAAATGACAATATAAAAATATAAATTTCTTCTTTAATGCTTCCACTATACAAGAAAATATGTGAGGAGAAAAGAATTACACAAATGATGAGGAAAGCAGGAAGACATGCTCTATGGAAAGGGGAAATAAATTACTGAGAGAAGACTCCAATTTTCTTCACTGTAGTAAGAAAGAATTAGGATAAGAGGAGTACTACTAAAATATCATAAACAACAATAGAAGCTCCCTATCCTATATCTACATGTGCAGAAAGATACTGTTTCTAATCAAATTTTTTTCCTACTAGGGTGTTTTCTCAGAGAAAGTGGAACATTTATTCATCAAACTGTGGATTAAGGGGTTCATCAAAGGAGTTGTATTGGTGTAAAAGACAGAAGAAATCTTTCCCTCATCCATGGACCCAGCAAAAGATGGTTTGAAATATATAAATGCACATGATCCAAAGAACAAATAAAGAGCAATTGTGTGGGAACTACAGGTGTTCAAGGCTTTGGACCTGCCCTCCTTGGAGCTGATGTGGAGGATGATGGAGAGGCTGCAACCACAAGAGATAAATATGGTGGCAATGGGCACAATGAAAATGATCGCTGCTGCAATGGAGCCACCAGCTCATTGATGTAGGTGCCAGTACAGGACAGCTGAGCAGAGGGAGGACGTCACACAAATAGTGATCGATGGTGTTTTCATTGCAAAAGGTCAATCTCAGCATGCATCCTGTATGGGCCATGGCCCTAGAAAAAGCCAGCAAGTATGAACCAAGCATAAGGTGAGAGCACACTTTAGGGGACATGACAACATTATGCAAAAGTGGGTTACAGATGGTTACATGGTGATCATAGGCCATTGAGGTGTGCACATAGCATTCAGAAATGCAAAAAAAAAAAAAAGGAAAATAAAAGCTGAGATATGCACCCCATGTAGGAGATAATATTCTTCTTTGTTATGAGGTTCATTAGCATTTTGAGCATAAACACAGAAGAATAACAGAGATCTATGAAGGACAAGTTAAAGAGGAAAAAGTACATGGGGTATGAAAGTGTGAATCGAGCACAGTGACAGTTATCAAGCCCAAATTTCCCAACACAGTGACCATATACACTACTAAGAACAGGAAGAACAGGGTAAGTCGGAGATCTGGCTGTTCTGTTAACCCCCAAAATGATTTTAGTCATGAAAGAGCCATTTTCAGGAGCCATTCTTCTCTAAGGGTACCTGTGGACACAGGAAAAAAATCTTCCATTCAAGAGCAACACATCTCTCCCCACAATTTCTCCTCTTGTACAAGTAGATTATACGCTGGGATTATCTGAGACTAGCCTAATATGGACCCACATAATCTGCCTTTACTACTGTGACAACACTGAGTGACACTGACTTCCCCTTTTTCAAGTTGTAGTGAGTCAAATACAGCAGAGAATACCACCACTTTAGCCTAATAGCATGAAGGCCAATGCTATTACGTGCAAATATGACTGCTGGAAAAAACAAAAGATACGGGAGAAGACTGGACCAGGACACAATCATTCATCCTTCATTTCTTAGTTTCTTCATTCACTTGAGTCCTTTCATTACCAATAAAGTTAAAGGCAGAGGCTGTGGCAACCTTGTGCTGGCCTCTAATGTAGATTCAATGCAGGTAGGAGGAGGGAACAAATGACATTGTTTCTAATCCAAAAGTAAGAGACCAAAGTCTAGGAGAGGTTATGTTACTGCCCCACGTCACAGAATCAAAGCCCTACATCTAGAATGGAGAGAGTTCTGTCTATGGAGAGGGACCTTACTGATTAGACTCTGCAGTCACCAGTTTCACTGGTGCCTCTGAACATTATCTGCTCCCTTGTTGAACAGATTTTTCTACTGGGTTCACCTGAGTATCAGGACAGCATTGAAAGGGAATGTAAATACTGTATCTTAGCGTCCTGGATGTCCATCTCAAAACAAAGAGGACGTGAATGTACGTGGAATTCAGAAACACCCTCCTTAGGCCAGAAAACCTTGGTGTTTCCTTATCCTTATTTGCCACTGTGGCCCTGGAAGTGCAATTTCAACCTCTGAGATTTTAGTTTCTTTAATTCTAAGATACAGACCAGACTTAACCTTCATTATGTCCTTCTGAATTATACATTATTGTTTTCATTATAAATTTGATTTCTCTCAAGCAGCAGACAAAACAAAGTTTTTATTATTATCTTTTCTGTCACTTAGTAGGACATGAAAGATTTAATGTCCATTTAATGATATAATGTACCTTGTTATAAGCAGGGTTAACGCCTCCTCAACCACTTCCCCAGGGAATACGGGTTAGGTTTAAGCAAGATGTGGGCTTTGTCTTTATACCCTGGACTATGATTTCTCTTTTGTTTCTTAGACTCTGTATTTTATCAAGTTTTTCTTCTCCCAAGGCACTGTACATCCCCTAAAGCAGAGTGCAAATAAAGTCCCATCTCCCATAATCTTCACATCTGACAGGAATTCTATTTCATTGGTTCTTTCTTTTTTCCTCATCCTGAATGAAAATTCTTCACAGGATCTGCCTGCAGTCTTTATTTCTTTCTCTCTCTTTTTTTCTTTTTCTGAGACAGGGTTGTCACTGTATCACCAAGACTGAAATTCAGTGGCACCTTCACAGCTCACTGCAGCCTTGACCTCCCAGGCTCGAGTGATCCTCCCACCTTAGCTTCTCAAATAATTGGGGCTACAGGAAAGTGCCACTATGCCGGGCTAATTTTGCTTATTTTTTGTAGAGATGGGGGTGATCTCCCTATGTTGTTCAAGCTGGTCTTGAACTCCTGGCCTCAAGCAATACTACCACCTGGACCTCCCAAAGTGCTGGAATTATAGGCCTGAGTTGCCACACTCAGCCTTTGTTATTTCTTTATCAGAAATTGTTCTAGGTGGCTTAGTCTGATCGGGCTACTATGACAAAATATCATAGACTGGTTGTCTTAGGAAAAACAGAAATTTATTTCTCACAGTTCTGGAAGCTAAAGGCCAAGATCAAGCCCCAGTGTTCAGCATCTGGTGAGGCCCTGCTTCTAGGTAGACAGCTGCCTTCCTACTCTAACCGCACAAGGCAGAAGGGCAAAGGCTACCTGTGGACCTCTTTTTATAAGGATGCTAATTTCATTCAAGAGAGCTCTGTCTCCACTATCATCTACAAAAGATCTCACCTCCTAATACTGTTGCTTTGGGGGTGAGATATTTAATACATATAGAGGAGACATACATTCAAACTACAGCACAAAGGCAGCAGTAACTCACTTCAGTTGTCTCTCTTGGGATATCACTGAAAAAATTAATATCTTAATTCCCTTTTAAAATTTCTACATCTAAACACCTACATGAGTGTCCTACTGAGTCCTTAAATGTAATATTTCCCTAATGAGGTCATCAATTTATTCTCACCATAGTAGTTCAGAGTTTGGTCTATGCATTACAGGAAATGTGTGGGAATCCCATTCCCAGGCTGACTAACTTAGGCAACTTATTTAGCTTCCCTGTGCTTTTCGTTCACATTGGTAAAATATTTAAAAATAGCATTATTCATAGGGTTTTTATGATGATTAAAAAATATAAGTAAAATGGTTAGAACAGTGGTAAATAGGCAATAAATATCAGCTGTCATTATTTCTGTTCTCACAGCTTCTGGTACATCCCTTATAAAACTCCGTGTGTGTGTGTGTGTGTGTGTGTGTGTGTGTGTGTGTGTGTGTGTGTGTGAAGGCATTGCTCTTCTCCCAGGCAAGAGCTCAGTGACAGGATCACAGCTAACTGCAGCCTCAAACTCCTGGACTCAAGCAATCCACCTCAGCCTCCCAAGTAGCTAGAGTTACAGGTGCATGCCAACATAACTGGCTAATTTTTGTGTTTTTTTGTAGGGACCGAGTTTCAACAGGTTGACTAGGCTGGCCTGGAACTCCTGGGCTTAAGGGATCTGCCCGCCTAGGCCTCCCAAACTGCTGGGATTACAGATGAAGACATTTTTGCCGCCTTTAATTTCTGTGTTCCCTCTTTACACTGTAAGTTCTGTAAGGATAAATTTCATTTCTGTCTTCTTTAATATTTAATTCTTTGTTCCAGGTGCTAAGTATGGTTTTTAGTACACAGTGTGTACTAAGTAAATATTTGTTGAAATTACATCATTCTCTGGCCAAAGCCATTCAGAATATTTTCTACATCTTTTACATGCTAAACAACAGACCTCACGACCCCAACAACCCCCAGTCTTTTACCTCAATTCCTACACAATTTCTAGCACATTTTAGTTTGTAACTGAACTGTGCAACTGAATTATAATAGCTCCTAACAAAACACCATAGACTAGAGAATAATTCTAATCTTTTCTCATGTACTTACTCTATTCAGCCATATACATTGCTACTGGAGTAAACTCTGAAGGCACAGATCTCTCTGCCTAGCTGAAGAACTTCAAATGGTTCTCCGTTATCCACTGGGCAATCAAAACTATGTAATAAAAATACATTTTAAAATTATAATTTAACCTTGTTTAAAATTGAAGCGGAAATTGAGTCAGGGTCAGAGTTCATGAGAGGCCATGAAGAACTATTATGATTGGTTCAAGTGTTTTGGACACATTGAGTATTGTGCAAACTATGTCTTCCTAGGAAATATAAGAAATAAAATGTTAGAAATATTCACATTTTAGAGACCATAGCAATTTTTTAAAAAGGGGAAAAAAAAGATTTAAAAAGAAGATAACCAAACGAAACAAAGAATATTAGCAGGCAACCAAAGATTATACTTAAAATTTAAGTTTAAACCTATACAAACTTTCCTTCTCATCATAATAAATTACTGTTTCTCTTCTTAATGTTTACTGAAAAAGAGGCAGGAATCACCCAATGGTGTTCATCTGCTAAAATTACATATAATATATAAAATTACGTATTATATTTCAAATGTTTCATTATTACTAGATATGCAATAAAATTAGATATTATATATTATATATATAATTACATGTATACACATATATATTACATATACTATATAAGAAACATAATTAAATATATATGCAGTCATGCATCATGTAATGATGGGATATATTCTGAGAAATGCATCATTAGGCAGTCTTGTCATGCAAATATCATAGAGTGTACTTACACAAACCTAGATGAAACAGCCTACTACAAACCTAAGTTATATAGTATTGCCTACTGCTCGTAAGGTACAAATCTGGACATCATGTTACCATATTAAATACTGCAGGCAACTGTAACACAATGGCAAGTATTTATGTATCTAAATGTAGAAGAAGTGAAGTAAAAACATATTATATAAAAAACTAAGAATGGTATAACTGTATAGGGCAGCTACCATGAATAAAGTTTGCAGAAATGGAAATTGCTCTGGGTGAGTCAGTGAGTGAGGGGTGAGTGAATGTCTTCACCTAGGACATTACTGTACACTACTGTAAATTTTATAAGCACTGTTTGCTTGGTCCACACTAAATTTATAGAAACTTTTTTCTTTCTTCAATAATAAATTAACCTTAGTTTACTATAATTTTTTTACTTATAAACCTATCAAATTTTTTCACTTTTTGACTCTCTTAAAATATAACTTAGCTTATAACACAAAGACACTGTGCAGCTAAACAAAAATATTTTTTTCTTCCATATCCTTATTCTATTAGCTTTTTTACTTTAAATGTTTTTATTATCTTTACACTTTTTAAACTTTCTTGTTAAAATCTAAGACAGAAGCACACACACATTCGCCTAGGCCAGAGTCAGCATCATCAATATTACTGCCTTCCACCTCTATATCTTGACCCACTGGAAGGTCTTTAGAGGCAATAACAAAACATGGAGCCATCATTTCCTATGATAACAATGCTCTATTCTAGAATATCTCCTTTAAAAAACCCTGCGTGTTGCTTTTTTTTTTTTTTATCATACTTTAGGTTCTGGGGTACATGTACAGATCCTGCAGGATTGTTGCATAGGTACATACATGGCAAGGTGAGTTTACTTCACCTTTTATAATTAGAAGGAGTACCCTCTACAATAATGATAAACAGTACAGTATAGTAAATACATAAAGCAATAACATAATCACTTAAAATTGTATGCATTATACTGGCAGCACAGTAAGCTGTTTACCTCAGCATCATTACAAACTTGTGAGTAATGCATTGAGCCGTGACTTTCAATGGCTACAATGTCACTAGGTGATAGAAATTTTCCAATTCCGTTGTAATATTATGTGTATGTGGTCCTCTCTTTGATCAAATTGGCTTTATGCCATGAATAACTGTATATACAAGTATATCTCATTGTATTGTGCTTCACTTTATTTTGCTTTCCAGAGATTACATTTTTTTTTCTTTTTTTCTTTCTTTCTTTTTTTTTTTTTTGAGATGGAGTTTCACTCTTGTTACCCAGGCTAGAGTGCAATGGCGCGATCTCGGCTCACCGCAACCTCAGCCTCCTGGTTCAGGCAATTCTCCTGCCTCAGCAGCCTCCTGAGTAGCTGGGATTACAGGCACGCGCCACCATGCCCAGCTGATTTTTTTTTTTTTTTTTTTTTTTTTTTTTTTTTTTTTTTTAGTAGAGATGGGGTTTCACCATGTTGACCAGGATCTCTTAACCTCGTGATCCACCTGCCTTGGCCTCCCAAAGTGCTGGGATTACAGGCATGAGCCACCGTGCCCAGCCCAGATATTACATTTTTTACAAATTGAAGGTTTGTGGCAACCCTTTGTCCAGTAAGTCTATCAACATCATTTTTTCAACAGCACATGCTCATTTTATGTCTGTATCACATTTTGATAATTTATGCAGTATTTCAAGTTTTTCATTATTACTATATCTGCTATGGTGATCTGGGATCAGTAATCTTTGATGTTACTATTGTAATTGTTTCAGGGCACCAGAAACCACACCCATATAAGATGGAAACTTAGCTGGTAAGTGTCCGGTGTGTTCTGACTGCTCTACTGGCCAGCAGTACCCCACCTTTTTCCCTATCCTCAGGCCTCCCCATTGCCTAAGACACAGCAATATTGATATTAGGCCAGTTAATAGCCTGACAATGACCTCTAAGTGTTTAAGTGAAAGGAAAAGTCATGTCTTTCACTTATCAAAAGCTACAAACAATTTAGCTTAGTAAAGAAGATATGTCAAAAGCTGAGATAGGCCAAAAGGTAGGCCTCTTGCACCTGTTAGCCAGGATGAATCCAAAAGAAAAAATATTGCAGAAAATTAAAACTGCTACTCCAGTGAGCACACGAATGATAAAAAAATTAAATAGCCTTATATAGCCTTATTGCTCATATGGAGAAAATTTCTGTCATTTGGGTATAAGATATAACAAGCCACAACACTCCTTTAAGCAAAAGCTTTATCTAGAGCAAGGTCCAAACTCTCTTCAATTTTATAAAGTCTGAGAGAGGTGAGGAAGCTGCAGAAGACAAGTTGAAAACTAACAGAGGTTACTTCATAAAGTTTAAGGAAAGAAACCATCTTCATAACCTAAAATGCAAGGTGAAGTAGCGAGTACAGACACAGAAGCTGCAGCGAATTATCCAGAAGATCTAGCTAAGATTATGGATGAAGGTAACTATACTAAACAACAGATTTTCAATGATAAAAGAGCTTTCTATTAGAAGAAGAGGTCAGATATTGTAGCTCACGCCTGTAATCCCAGTACGTTGGGAAGCCAAGGTTGGCAGATCACCTAAGGCTGGGAGTTTGAGATTAGCTTGGCCAACAACATAAAACCCTGTCTCTACTAAAAATACAAAAATTAGCTAAGTGTGTTGGTGCACCATTGTAGTCCCAGCTATAAGGGTAGCTAAGACACGAGAATCACATGAACCCAGGAGAAAGAGGTTGCAGTGAGCTGAAATCACATTATTGCACTTCAGCCTGGGTGACAGAGTAAAACTCTGTCTCAAAAAAAAAAAAAAAAGAAGAAGAAGAAGAAGAAGATAGGTGCCATCTTGCCATCTAAGACTTTCAGAGCTGGAGTGGAGAAGTTAATGCCTGGCTTCAAAGCTTCAATGGACAGGTGATTTTATTATTAGGGGCTAAGTCAGCTGATGACTTTATGTTGAAACCAATACTCACTTATCATTCTGAAAATCCTAGGGCCATTAAGAGTTATGCTACATATACTCTGCCTGTCCTCTACAAATGGAACAACAAAACCTAAATGACAGATTTGTTTACAGCATGGTTTAGTGAATATTTTAAGTCAACTGTCGAGACCTACTGCTCAGAAAAAATATATATTTGTTTCAAAATATAACTGCTTATTGACAATGAACCTAATCACCCAAAAACTCTGATGGAGATGTACAAAAAGATTAATGTTACTTTCATGCCTGCTAATAAAACATCCATTCTGAAACCACTGGGTCGGGGAGTAATTTACACTTTCAAGTCTTCTCATTTAAGAAGTACATTTTATAGGGTTATACCTGCCAAAGATAGTAGTAATTCCTCTGATGGATCTAGGCAAAGGAAAACATTCCAGAAAGAAATTACCATTCTAGATGTCATTAAGAACATTTGCGATTCGTGGAAGGAAGTAGAAATATCAACATTAACAGGAGTTTGGGAGAAGTTGATTCCAGCCCCCATGGATGACTTCAGTGAAGGAAGTAACTACAGATATGTTAAAAACAGCAAAAGCACTAAAATTACGTAAGTGGAGCCTGAAGAGGTGACTAATTGCTAGGATCTAATAATAAAACTTTAACAGATGAGGAGTTGCTTCTTATGGATAAGCAAAGAAAGTGCTCTTTTTAAATAAATCTACTTCTGATGAAGATGCTGTGAATATTGTTGAAATGACAAGAAATGATTTAGAATATTACGTAAACTTAGTTGATAAAGCAGTGGATGGATTTGAGAGGACCAACTCCAATTTTGACAGAAGTTCTGCTAGGGGTAAAATTTTATCAAATAACATTACATGCTACAGAGAATTATTTCATGAAAGAAATAGTCAATTCATGAGCAAACTTTATTGTTATCTTATTTTAAAAATTGCCACAGCACTACATGCTATCTACAAGAAACTCACTTCACCTGCAAAGACAAACATAGTTGGAGAGGAAGACATAGAAAAAGATATTTCACACAAATGGAAAAAATAAGCATGCAGGGGTAGCTATACCAAAACCTCTGAGATACCATCAAAACAGTACTAAGAGGGAATTTTATTGCAATAAATGCCTACATCAATAAAGTAGAGTAAACTTTTTAAAATGATCTAAGTAAGCATCTCAAGGAACTAGAAAACCAAGGGAAAAAAGAACCTAAAATTAGTAGGAGAAAAGAAATAATATAAACCAGAGCAAAAGTAAACAAAATGGAGACTAAAAAACAATAAAAAAATCAAGTAAGTGAAAAGCTGATTTTTAAAAAGAGAAACAAAACTGACACACCATTATCTAGCCTAAGAAAAAAAGGGAAGACCCAAATAAATAAAATCAGAAATGATAAAAAAGTTATTACAACTGATACCACATAAATACAAAGGATGATTAGTCTATTATAAAAAAAACTATATGCAGAAAAACTAGAAAGCCTAAAAGAAATGGATAAATTTTTGAACCCATATAAGCTATTGAGATTGAACCAAGAAGAAATAGAAAACATGAACAGACCAATAACAAGCAATGAGATTGAATCAGTAATAAAGTCTGTCAACAAGGGAAAGCTCAGAACCAGATAACTTTACTGCTGAATTTTACCAAACACATAAATAAGAGAACAATGGTTCTCAAATTTTTTCAAAAAATTCAACATGGAGAAATTTTTCCTGACTCCTTCTGTGAATCCAGCATTACCTTGATACCAAAATTAGACAAGCACACACACACACACAGGCCAACACTGGTGATGAACACAGATGCAAAAATCCTCAACAAAATACTAGAAAAGTGAATCCAGCAATCCATCAAAAAGTTAACACATTATGATCAAGTGGGGTTTATCCCAGGAATGCATATTTTCTTCAATATAAGCAAATCATAAATGTAATACATCAACAGAATGAAGGACAAAAATAATAATTTTTTTCAAGATGCAGAAAAGGCATTTGATAAAAATCAACATTTCTTCATGAGAAACACTTTCAACAAATTAGATATAAAAGGAACATACATCACCATAATAAAGGACATATATTTAAAAACCACAGTTAACATCATACTAAATGGGAAATAGCTTGAAATGTTTCCTCTAGGAAATAGGACAAGACAGGATGCCCACTTTCAGCACTGCTATTCAACATAGTACAGGAAGAGCTAGCTAGAGCAATTAGCCAAAAGGTAAAAAAAAAAAAAAAAAAGGGCATCCAAATTGGAAAAGAGAAAATCTAATTGTCTCTTTTTGCAGATTACATAATCTTACATATAGAAAAACTTAGACACCACCAAAAAACTCTCAGAATTGATCAATGAATTCAGTAACATTTCAGGATACAAAATCAACATACAGAACTCAGTTGTGTTTCTATACACCAATAATAAACTAGATGAAAAAAATCAAGAAAGCAATGACATTTATAATATTTACAAATAAATAAGAAAATACTTAGAAATAAATTTAATCAAGGAGGTAAAATTTCTTTGTAATGAAAACTATAAAATGCTGATGGAAGATACTGAAGAGACCACAGAACAATGGACAGATATCCCATGTTCCCGGATTACAAGAATTAATATTGTTAAGATAGCCATATTACTAAAAGTGATATACAAATTCAATGCAAACCCTGTCAAAATACCAAACACTTTCTTCACAGAAATGGGAAAAGTAATTCTAAAATTCACTTGGAATCACAAAAGATCCTAAATAGCCAAAGGAATACTGATAATAACCAGCCAAAGGCATCATACTACTTGACTTTAAGATACACTAAGAAGTGATAGGAACCAAAACAGCATGATAGTGACAAAAAAACACATGTTCGATGGAACAGACTAGAGATCCTAGGAATAAATCCACATATTTACAGCCAACAGGTTTTTGGCAAAGATGCCAAGAATGTGCACGTTGGGGAAAGGACACCCTCTTCAATAAATAGTACTGGGAATACTGAATATCCATAGGCAAAAGAATGAATCTAGACCCCTATCTCCAATATATACAAAACTCAACTCAAAATGGATTAAAGTCTTATATGTAAAACCCCAAATTGTAACATTACTGGAAGAAAACTTATGGGAAACCCTGCAAGGCATTGGTCAAGCAAAAATTTTGTAGGTAAGACTTCTAAAGCACAAGTAATAAAACAAAAACAAGTAGAACTCTCTGACACTAAAAACTTCAGGTACAACAAAGAAAACAATGGTGAAGAGACAACCTATAGAATGGTAGAAACTATTTTCAAACTATTCATCCAACAGGGAACTCAAACAACTTGACAGCCAAAAAAAAAAAAAAAATCTGTTTTAAAATGAGCAAAGGATCTGAATAAACATTTCTCAAAAGAAGACATATAAATGGCCAAAAGGTAAAAAAAAAAAAAAAAAAAAAAGGCTCAAAATCAGTAATCCTCAGGGAAATGCAAATAAAAA
Source organism: Saimiri boliviensis (assembly GCF_048565385.1). Taxonomy (NCBI): domain Eukaryota; kingdom Metazoa; phylum Chordata; class Mammalia; order Primates; family Cebidae; genus Saimiri; species Saimiri boliviensis. The sequence goes on from NC_133454.1 coordinate 59,693,656, forward strand.
CCACTATAAGCTACCATCTCACCCCAGTTAAATTGGCTATTATCAAATATATATATATAACAAATCCCACAAGGAGCTCTTACACACTGTTGGTAGTAATGTACATTTGTAGGGCCATTATCAAAAACAGTATTGAGGTTTTTCAAAATACTAAAAGCAGAACTACCATAGAATCCAGGTCATGTAGTAGCAGTGAGAGTGCTGTCTTGGGAGGCTTAATATTCTATTCAGAATTTTACATCACAAATAGCACATTCCTCCAGACCTAAAAGATGGGAAACTTTCTTCTCCCCTCTTCTAACAGTGATTGTTTGACTTTTAGGTACAGTTATTATCACACAGTTAGTGACCCCTGAAATGCCTGCCAAAAGATATGTCACATTCACACACACATAGTCTTCATAGTTATATAATTTTAACATTATGACATACATGGTCATATAATACATAATAACTCTCAAATTTTTTAGGAGAAATCACTTTTTTTCTTTTTACACAGCACTACCTTCCCATTCAGCTCTCTCCAATTCATTGCCCTTATTTATTTCATGTTAATAACCTAGTACACACCCTCTCCTATGTTATTATGGGTTTATATAATTTCACAACTGCAATATGAGGTTCTAATACCTTAAAATCCATATGAAAATAACTAATCAAAACCACAAAACTATGAGTGATTTAGTTGCCTGAGGGTTCTTCCAAGCCTCAGGTTTAACCTTTCTTTGATATCAAATAGCTTATGCCTTCATCCTACTCAGAAAAATTCTATGATCACCATAATGTTTGTAAGGCCTTCCAATTTAGAGAAAAAGGAGTCATAGGTAGAAGCTTTAATGGCTCTACTTTCTAGGTTTCTCCTTCCTAACTTGAGATCCTATTACCACTCATTATTTTTCTGGTTGAAGTTTCCTTTCTTTCTCTTCCTGGTTCTCCACAAATGTGACCACAGACTTTTTACATTCACTCCTTGAAACACTATTTAGTGTATAGTCATTGTGGATTACAAATTTTAATAAAACTTTTTGTTAGTAAAAGATAGTTACAGTAATTTACAGAACAGATACAAATTAAGATTGAGAATTTAAATTGATTGAGAATTTCAGATGGTTTCTAAATCCTCATTGATAATTCCCACACAAAGACCTCTTGTATATTGGCTATGTGTCTCTTTGGATTCTTGCCTAAATGACACATTGCTAGGCTCCTGTCTCTCTTATACCTCTATTCTCTGAATTATAAACACCAGAAAATATTTCAGTATGCTTTTTGATTTTTGTAAAATACATCAGCTCCCTACTTGAGCCAATCAATTTGCAACTATCTCAGCTAAATAGATCTCTACTTTCACACAGCCCCCAAAACACAGATTCTTTCCCAGAACAAAAAACTAAAGCAACAACCATCCCGAGATTAACTTATATATCATCTAGAAGCAAAGTGCACTTAACTGTCCAAAAGAAATGTTTTCTCGTGTAGTATTTCATGTTTAATGAAGTAAGATAATAAAGTATACCAAAAAGAGTAGTAGACTTGAAACCAAGAGTCTATTAACTTATTCTAGGCTTTTTTAAATAAATAAATTGCATGACTTTAAGTGAATCATTAGCGTCTGTTAGTTTCAGCATCTCATAGATGCAATCAATGTGCATTAATGACCTGTGTAAGCTATTTGGGATATACGAGGGTAAACGTAAAATTAACGCCAAAAGAAACTTCATGTATAGTATTTAAAACTGCAAAGGTGTTGTTGAACTTTGCCTGTCTGGAAAACACTGGCATTTAAAGGACGCATGATGCTGCCCAGTGGAGGATGGAAGGACAAGAGTAGAGACAGGTTGTCAGATTCTTCATGCAACGGAACACTGTCATCCTATTTTCCTTTATGTGGTCATTTGAGAAACCAATCATCTTTTCAAAAAGAAAAAAGGAAATCCATAATGACAATGAAAAAAAAGAAAAACTTTTTAAACTTTATTATTAAGCAGGAAAAATGATGAAAAAAGGACAGATGTGCCAAGGGTAAGGGAAAAAAAATCTGCTATAAAAAATTGGAGACAAATTAGCAGGATGATATTCAATGAATCATCATCACAATAACAAATAGGAAAAAATATTTCCTTCTAAATTATTATAATAAAATATAGATAATCCCATCCTGTAACTACATGCACAGAGAAATACGTTTATGACAACATTTCTCCTACTCAGAGCTTTTCCCACAGCTAATTTAACACCTTTGCTTCATAAGCTGCAGATCAAGGAACTCATCATGGGAAGCATATTCATATAAAAAACAGAAAAGAATTTTCCCTCATCCATAGACCACGCAGAAGATGGATTGAGATACATAAATGCACTAAATACAAAGAACAGAGAAACAGCAATTGTGTGGGAACTACAAGTGCCAAAGGCTTTGGATCTCCTCTCGTTGGAACTGATGGGGAGGATGCTGGAAAGGATGCCACCATAGGTGATAAATAAGGTGACAGGGGGCACATTGATGTTGATGGCTGCCACAGTGAAAACCATCAGCTCAATGATGTAGGTGCTGGTGCAGGAGAGCTGGAACACAGGGAGGATGTCACAGAAGTTGTGACTGATGATGTTTGCGTTGCAGAAGGTCAGCCTCAGCATGCATCGGTGTGGGCCATGGCACCAGAAAAGGACAGGAAGTAGGAACCAAGCATAAGGCTGAAACACACTTTAGGGGACATGGCAATGTTATAAAGAAGTGGGTAACAGATGGTCACATAGCAATCACAGGCCATTGACGTCAGCATGCAACATTCAAAAATATCAAAAAAAAAAAAAAAAAACGGAAAAAGAAAAGCTACATCATGCAAACCATGTAGGAGAGAACATTCTTCTCTGAAATACAGTTCCTTAGCATTCTGAGTATAAACACAGAAGAATAGCAGAGGTCTGTGAAGAACAATTTGGAAAGGAAAAAGTACATCGGGGTGTGAAGATGTGAATTCCACGTAGAGTTACCAAGACAAAGTTTCTTATTACAGTGAAAACATACGCTACAAGAAACATGAAGAGCAGGGGGAGTTGGAGATCTGAGACCTGACTGGTCTGTTAACCCCGCCAGAATGAATTCAGCCACCAAAGAGTCATTTCCAGGAGCAATTCTACTCCAATGGAATCTTTGGACACAGGATAAAAGGGTTGCATAAGAAGACAACCCAGAACTTCCCAGGGTATTTTCTCCCACAACTTGGAATATGGCTGAGATGATCTGAAACTAGACTAATGAGAACCCACAGAATCTGCCTTTACCACTACTGTGTTACTGAGTGACACTGACTTACCCATGGTAGACTCTTACTAAGCCAAATATAGCACCAACTTAGCCTATGGAGTGAAGGCTGGTTCTGACATATGCAAACATAACTCTTAAGAAGAGATAGCATAAGGGAGAAGGATGAACCGGGACAGAATCATCCTTCCCTCATCTCAACATTTCTCCATTCACTTGAATCCTCCCTCACCATTAGAATTGGAAGCAGAGACCTTTGCAATCTGGTGCTCACCTCCAGTGCAGAGTGGACTCTGGTGTGGTGGGGACAAAGAATCTTGTTTCTAATACACAAATAAGGGACCCAAGTCTAGAAAAGGTTACATTACTACTTCAAGTCACAGGTGAAAAAAAAAAGCCATAAATCTAAAAGAGGGAGATTTTCATTCATGGAGAGGGAAATACTGACTGAAATACCACATCCACTCCTTTCTCTGAACATTCCCAGCTCCCACTTTGAATCGATTCTTACACCAGTTGCACCTGAATATCAAGACTGACAAGGTGTAAAATAAAGAGCAATATCGTACATCCCTGTAATTCCATTTCAAAGCAAGACAGTAATATAAATAGAATTCAGAAATATACCCTCTTATGCCAGACAATCTCAGTGTTTTCTATTGTTTACTTATCTTGTGGTACTAAAAGGGCAATTTCAGCATCTGAGGCTTTGGGTTTTTGCTTCTAAGAAGATGTAGCCCAAACTCTATTTCCAGTATGTTCTGAAATTTTTTCTGAACCACAGGTCATCTAATTTATAATTATTGCTTTGCATCCTCCCAAGCATCAGAAAAAATAAAGTCTTTATTGTTACCATATATGCCATTTGATAAGACACCAGAAGATTTAATATGAGCTTAATGATAATAATACATGTGGTTATAAACAGGGTAGAAGCTTGCTCAAGTCTCTTCCCCAGGAAACAGATTTTAGGAGTAACAGGAAAACATGGGAATTGTATTTACACCCTGGACCATAATCTGCCTTTGGTTCCTTAGAGACTCAATATTTTATTCAAGTTTTCTTTTCACTTGGAGGATTGTACATCAGGCCTGCAGAGCCAGAAATAAACTTTCATTTCTCAGTCAGCAAGATGGTGCAACAGGAAGCCCTAGATCCTCTTTCCCCCATGAACAAAGTAATTCCATAACAATTCATGGACAGATTCTATTTGTGACACTTCTCAACCTAGTTACAATGTTCCTATACCCTAGTCTAGCATAAAACCAGCCACATGGAATCTGGTAGGAACATTTGCCTTATCTTTGTGCCATAATCTCTATTTCTGGCAGAGCATCATGCAATTGGAATAAATGCTTCTCCTTGGGAAGGACATTGAGGTACACCATGCGTCCAATGCCCCACCTTTTCCACAGGTTATGCCGAGGACTTGCTTCTATGTAGCCTGTCTCCTAGCACTGACGTGGACATAAGACTTGGCATGCTCTGATTATTAAAGGCCAATGGGAACAGAGTAGGCAATGCAGACAAAATAGCTTAGTACAGAGATAGAAGAGAGAAAGAAAAAGAAAGAAAGAGAGAGAGAGAGAAATGAGAGAGAAAGAAAGAGAAAGAAAAGAGAGAAAGAGAGAAAGGAGAAAGGGAGAGAGAAAGGAAAAAAGAGAGAGAAAGAAGAGAGGAAGGGAGGGAGGGGAGGAGAAAGGGAGGTAAGAAGAGATAGAGGGAGGGAGCGAGGAAGGGAGGAAGGAAGAAAAGAAGGGAGGAAGGGAGGGAGGCAGAAAGGGGCCCTCCTAGCTTCTCCCTGGAGAGGGAAAGAGATACACTTCGCTCTTCCAGTGCCTTAATGCTCAATGTATCTGGGGACTATACAGAAGACTGGCTCCTGTCTAGACAATCTCACAGTGCTGGCAGGACACAGGTTGCAACATACTCCAGCTTCCAGGGTCCAATGAGAACAGAGTTTGTTATTTGAACTGATAATTAGTGCAGCCTCTTCCCAAGGTCCATCACAGACACTAGCAGTTAATGCAAACTCTCGCTCTCAGCATTTCCCTAAGGAGGGAAAGAGGTGTATCAGAAGTCCAGTGATCCAACTATTTGAGGGCTACCTGAGCAAATGGCTTCTTCCTCACTTGTTTCAGGGTGCTGACTGGACCTTGCACTCTCTGAGCAACTGGCAGCTACTGAGAACAAAGACATCTGGCGTATTCTACCAAACATTTAAAGAATTAATGCCAATTCTTCTCAAACTCTTTCAATGCATTGAAGACAAGGGAACACTTTCAAATTTAATTTATGAGACCAGCATTAACTTGATGCCCAAGACAGAAGAAAAATCACAAGAAAAGCCTTCTCTCTATTTTTCTTAGTTAATATAACTAAGGATTTCTCAGTTTTGTTTTGTTTTATTTTTTCACAAAACAAAATCTTATTTATGTTGATTTTTTATTGTTTCCATTCTCTATCTGATTTATTTATAGTCAAGTTTTTATTACTTTCTTCCTATTTCTAGTTTGCAGTTTACTACAACAACATATTGGGTTTTCTTCCTAGCTCCTTAAGGTATAAAGTTATTTGAGATAGTTTCAATTGTTTAACATAGGTGTTTATACCTTTAAGTTCCTTCTTAGCACTGCTTTTACTGCAACTTGTAAGTTTTGTTATGTTGTATTTTTGCTTGTGTGTTTTGATACATTTTTTAAATTTTCTTTCTGATTTCTTCTCTGACTCAATGTTTGTTCAAGAGTATGTTGTTTAGTTTCCAAGTAATCCTGAATTTTCCGATTTTCTTACTATTATTGATCTCTAGTTTTATTCCTTTGTGGTCGTAAAAGATATTTGAAATGATTTTAATTTTCTTAAATTTGTCCAGATTTATTTATGACCTGAAACGTGATGTATCCTGGAGAATTTTTTACTTGTGCTTGAGAAGAATGTGTATTCTGCTGCTGGGTGAAAAGTTTTGAATATGTTTGTATATATATTTGTTAGTTCCATTTGGTCTATTACATTGTTAAGTTATGCTGTGTTCTTATTAACTTTCAGCCTGAATGACCTACTTATTATAGAGAGTGAGAAATTGAAGTTTTTTGCTATTATCATATTCCTGTCTATTTTTCCATTCATATCTGTCATTGTGTGCCTTCTATACTTGGGTGTTTTGATGTTGGGTGCATACATGTTTATAGCCGTTACATCTTCTTGTTTAATAAACTCCTTTATCTTTATATAATGAATTTATTGACCCTGTGACACATTTTACTAAAGTCTATTTTGTCTGATATGCTCTCTTCTGATCATCACTGAATAAACAATTTTCCTCCACTGCTTTAGTTGAGATGTGTTCTTAAATCTAAAGTGAGTCTCTTGTAGATAGCATATAACTTGGTCTTTTTTTTTTTTAATTCACATAGCCACTATATATCTTTTGATTTAGAAGTTTAGTCCATTTACATATACATAAAGTAATATCTCACAGGTAAGGACTTATTCTTGTGATTTTAAAAATTGATTCTAACCAGTCTCAGCTGCTCTGATTACAAAGAAAACTTTTTATCACAAGTCTCCTGTTTCTTAAAGATAGGCAGAGCTAGGACAGGGTAGAAATTCTACTATAGCACATAAGCATTATACCATGGAATGAATCTGCCCTTTCTCTGTATTCGCTCTTCATTCTTGAGGAGTGCTGCAAGGTGGATGAATGTCTGTCTTCTATGACTCCTTCAAGCTCAATTTGTATGTTGCTATGGGGCCCATTCAAGAAGTGAAATTTTTCCCTTGCCTGTCAGTAGGTCTGGTTATTTCCTGGGTGTAAATCTAGTTGTTCCTATTTCTGTATGACTTCAATTCACTGAGATACAAAAGAGATCAGACAGTTTAAGAGACAGGGCCCAAAGATCAAGAGAAGCTGCTGGCAGCTGAAGGATCCAGGAAGAATAACAACTGGGTGAAATTAGGGAAGGCCTGTTTAACAATTTCCCATAGGCCCTGAGGGTTTGTATTCTTTTGGTTAAGTTGGTACAACCACTTGACCTGATAGTAAATGACTTTGATGTCTTTTTTTTTTTTTTTTTTTTTTTTTTTTGAGACAGAGTCTCACTCTGTCACCCAGGCTGGACTGCAGTGGCAAGATCTTGGCTTACTGCAACTTCCACCTCCCGAGTTCAAGCAATTCTCCTGTCTCAGCCTCCTAAGTAGCTGGGATGACAGGCACCCGCCACCACACCCAGCTAATTTTCATATTTTTAGTAGAGACAGGGTTTCACCATGTTGGTCAGGATGGTCTCAAACTCCTGACCTCAGAATCCACCTGCCTCAGCCTCCCAAAGTGCTGGTATTACAGGCGTGAGACACCAGGCCTGGCCCAATTTTTAATTAATCTTGAATTATTTGCCAAGGAACAATAGAGAGAGTTGGTGACTACACACACCAGACCTTGCTCTGCCAAGAGGTAATCAAGAGGCAGTTATCAAGTATAATAATGGCTTTGAGATGGGTGCCCTAGGGTGCACTCTCTTTGATGCCGTGTGTTTTCCAGAGGCGTAAACTCTAAACTCTGAAAGCAAAGATGAGACTACCTATAAGCAAGGCAAGTAGATCAAGTCCTGGCAGAAAGAACATGTAGGTCCAAGGTTACCTATCCGATCGAGGTTTCTTGACTGTCTGTTTGAACAGGAATCTTAGATCTGAGAGTGGTTCAGCTTGGTAAGTGGGACTTTCTTCCTTGGGTTCTGTGGCTGCTTTTATCTGAGTGTGGTGGTGTCAATCCTTGTAACTTTAAGATAGAGTTAGTTGTGAGAATCAACAGATATGGACCCATCCATTTTTGTTTTACATTACCTTGTAGTCTTCTTCTCTCTAGTTTTTTAAGTAAGCCTGATCCGCAGGTTGGAAAGGATTGGAGGTCAGGTAATTCTCAATTGGGGGTTAGGCAATTGGAGGTGAAGGCAATTCTCAGTTTCTATAGGTCCAAAGGGCTTTTATCATTTTTTTAAATTTGAGTGGCATATTTTTCCCCCATATTTCTGAGGACCTTCTGGTTACCTGACCAGGCCTGGACCCATCAACCATACATTAGCTCATAAAAGCTCAGTTTAATTTTTCCTTTTGCAGCTATTATTATGTCTAACAGGGCCATGGGGAGCAATGAGATCCGTGGGTTGTGGCTTTTCTGGCATAATTTGGCTAAAGTCCTTTTAACGGTTTTTCTGGTATCCTCTACCTGAAGACTGTTGTCTCCAGGTGGCATGCAGGTGCCTAGGCCCTGAGAAGTAAGCTTAGTAATGGAAAATATGAATACTTGTCCATTATTGCTTTGGATTAACTGAAGCAGCCTGAATCTGGGGACAATTTCCTTTCATAGCACCTTCGCTACCTCATGCACAGCCTCAGTGCAGGTGGCAAAGGCTTCTACTCATCCTGAAAAATGTACTTAAAGTTTCCTGAGGCTCTGGGCATAACTGCAAAATCAATTTGTCAATCTGCCCGAGGCATCTACCTTGATACTGAACCCTCTTTGAATGGTCCCCTTTGAGCGCCCCCTGCACAGTGGATATTAGGGTCATTAACACAGCAGGTGAGGCAAGTCTTAACTACTTATTTGATTAACTCCCTGAAGTTGAGGACATTCATGCTTTTGCAAAGCCAGTTCTTAAAGGCCTCCTGACCAAACTGGGTGTTAGAATGGGCCTTTTTAATGACCTGCAGTGCAACTGCTTTTGGGAAAAATGGTTGTCTATTAGTGTTCATTAGTCATTCCGGATGGTCAGGACTTTTGGCGTAACCCCATTTGGAAGCCGTTTTGAGAGTAAGTCGTGGTAAAAAAAAAAAAAAAAAAAAAAAAAAAAAAAGGAGCAAGACCCAGGAGGGGAGGCAAAAGTGGCATTTGAAAAGGTACCTGTTTGACATTGAAGTCCCCAAGCTGCCTGTTTTGACAGTTTATTTCCCTGAATTACCTCGGCATCCCCCTCTGGTGGCTGCGGCCAGGAACTACTGCCATCTAAGCTGCTTTCCTTACAGCCTCTAACAACCGTCAAACGACGCCGCCATTTTTGACCTGCTCGCACATGTTAACATGCCTCTTTCCTTCCAAATAGCCCTATGTTCATGCAAGATGGAATATGCATGCCTGGAATCAGCGTATCCATTGAGGGCCTTCTCTTCCCGCCACTCTAACGCCCAAGTTAGAGCAGCGAGCTCTGACTTCTGTGAAGAGCATGCTGAGTGGAGAGCACCGGCTTCTGCAAGCTCGGGGAGAGAGACCGTAGCATACCCTGCCCTCCTCTGTTCCTCCTGCCTATAGCTACTTCTATGGGTGAACCATTTTTAATAGGTTTCCCTTTTTTATTTATTTTTATTTTTTATTTATTTATAATAAATAAATTATATTTATTATATAATTTCGCCCTTGTTACCCAGGCTGGAGTGCAATGGCGCGATCTCGGCTCACCGCAACCTCCGCCTCCTGGGCTCAGGCAATTCTCCTGCCTCAGGCTCCTGAGTAGCTGGGACTACAGGCACGAGCCACCATGCCCAGCTAATTTTTTGTATTTTTAGTAGAGACGGGGTTTCACCATGTTGACCAGGATGGTCTCGATCTCTTGACCTCGTGGTCCACCCGCCTCGGCCTCCCAAAGTGCTGGGATTACAGGCGTGAGCCACCACACCCGGCTGGCTTACTTTTAAATTCAGGCCTACTGGAGTACACTTTCTCCAGCACCTCTAAGTAGTTGTGAGATAGGTGGCCATCTTTAGATGCAAGAGGCTGGCTGGGTTCAAACTGTTACATACCTTCACAGTTACATGGGGGGTGTTAAAAAGCATTACCTGTAGCTGGAGAGCCCTGCTTAGGGACAGTCACCCTACCCTGCTTTCTTTTATGAGCATCTGAGTATGGTGGGAAGTCCAGAAAATTAGGATTTTAACCATAATTTTGTCCAAAAGTAATCATTAAACGACAAAACAAAAATCAAACATCACTCAGTTTTTGAAGTGTAATGACAGATAACATCATGTAAACTTTATTCTTTGCTTCAAGCTATCAGGGGCTTGATATAGAGGCTTCCCAAAGCCCCTACATAATTCAAATCTGATAAGAGAATAATGGAATTTTTACACATGGATGAAGATGTTTTGATCCTGATATATTTGGAGACAGTACTCCACTCAAAATTTTGTATCAGATTGCACGTTTCCCCTAGGGCAGATGAGGTAGAAAAATTCTCTTCACTCTTCTTTCTCATAGTGCTTTTTGGTCTTTTAATTGACGTAGCTAACACAGGACTCATGTCTTATTTGAAATACTTCTCCAAAAATACATTACATGCTAACACACATGTCACCTACACACATGTAATTTTAACATTATGACATTTATAATCATACTATCTGTAATACTATATAATCTTTTAGAACAAACCGCTTTATTTTTCCCCATTTTTACTGTGATAAAATATAAACAAAATCTACCATTTTAAATATTTTAAGCATACAATTCAGTGGTATTAAATACACTTACAATGTGCTACCGTCATTATCATCTATCTCAAGGATTCTATTCCTCTTGTAAAACTGAAATTCTTTATCCATTAAACAATAACTCCACATTCTCTCCTTCTCCCAGCTCTTGACACTCATAATTCTACTTTCTATGTTATGATTTTGACTACTCCACCTCAAATGAGTGGAATCATACAACATTTGTCTTTTTGTGACTGACATTTCATGTAGCACAATATCCTCCAGGTTCAACCCTGTTGTAACATACGTCAGAATTTCCTTTCTTTGTAGGGCTGAATAATACTTTATTGTATGTATATACCACATTTTGATTATTTATTTATCAGTCAAAAGGCATCTGAGTTGTTTCCATGTTTTATGTATTGTAAATAATGCTGCTTTCTGTTTCTCAGACATAGTTTTTATTGACCTATCTTCACAAATTCTTTCTTCTGCCTTTTGATACCATTAGTAATTTTTAAATTTCATTTATTGTACTTTTAAACTTCAGATTTTTTGTTTCTTTTTAGTTTTCTCTTTATTTCTATTTCATTCATACATCATTTTATTGACTTTTGACTTTCTTTAATTTTCCTTACATTCTTCGAACATCTTTAAGACAGCTGTTGGAAAGACTTGTCTAGTAGATTGCTCATGAGATCTTTCTCAATGACGGTTTCTGTTTATTTATTCCATTTAATAGGCCTTATATTCCTGTTTCTTTGTATACTTTGTATTTTTTGTTGAAAAATGGACATATGAATCTAATAATGTAGTAAATCCTAAAGCCATATTCTTCCTCTTACCAGAGTTTGCTATTTTTTTCTTTTGTTTATTTTTTGTTTTTAGTTTTTTGAATTGTTGTAGGTTTCCTGTATCAAACATCAGTCAGAGGAGTAAACTAAATGTCCTCTCAGTTCTTTTCTAAGCCTACAACTTTTTCTGGCATGCACAATGACTTTCAGATTTCCCCTTTATAAACAGTTGCTTTTGCATGTCCTCGTTTTTGATATCTGGCTCATGAAAGGTGAAAAGAGAAAAATGAAAAAGGGAAAAGATCACTAATTTTTAAATCCCCTGGAAGTTACCTAAGCCAGTAAGGGAGGGGCTTGCAACAGGGTAAGAGGTGCAACAAAAATGGCCAAAGTCTTGTTTGCAAATCTATAGTTAGAGCAGCAATCAGAGCAGAGTGCGGTGTCCTTTTTCCCTCCTCTAGCTTTCTCAAGCTGTGTGCAAGCTGTTCCTGGAACATTAGCACGACTGGCTGCCAGGGGGCTGGATGGTGGAGTGCGTGTAGCTGCTACTGTGCTAAGAGATGAAATTGGCTGCAGCTTACTGTGCAATCCTTCAATAGACTCCGGAATTTCCCATTTTCAGTGGTACTATTATCTCACTTTTTATTTAATTATAAACCATACTGGATATTAATCTTGTGTCTATTACCTATATTTATTTATTTATTTATTTATCTTTTTAAAATTACACTTTAAATTCTTGGAGACATGTGCAGAACATGCAGGTTTGTTCCATAGGTATACACATGCCATGGTGGTTTACTGCACCCACCAACCCGTCATCGCTTTTAAGTGTTTCTCCTGATGCTATCCCTCCCCTAACCCCCAACCTCTGACAGGCCCCAGTGTGTGATGTTCCCCTCCCTGTGTCCATGTGTTCTCATTGTTCAGCTTCCACTTATGAGTGAGAACATGCAGTGTTTGGTTTTCTGTTCCTGTATCACCTACATTTTAAAAATTTACAATGATTGTATTATGAGTATATACATGCAAAGGCCAGTCTCCACTATTCTTAACTGAATCAACCTGCTTTCCACCTTCCAATTCAGGGTTATCCTACTCCAGGAGCAATGCTTCTCTAGGGAGGTGAAATAGAAAATGCTCTAACTCAATATTCTGGGACTCAACACAAAGTTACTGCTGAATAATCTCTGAACTCGAATTATAATTTGTGATACCCAGTTCTGATTCAGTCATTGTGTTTTGTAACAAGTCTAGCTTTCAAAGCATGGTATTTTTCCATAGGCCTAAATATTTCTGTATTTCTATATCCTTTTATTATTTTCATCACAAATCTGTCAAAAATAGTGCATGGATAAGTTTATTAAGAAAAATATTTATCAAGAATTCAGAAAACGTGAAGAAAATGAAATTACATAATAGGGAATAAGAATTCTACCGTTGTTAATATGCCATGAACTTAAACATAATGACATCTAACATACTACAAATCTGTACAAGGGATTGTACAATGACTTTCTTCTTCCCACAGACACGAGTGGAAATTCTTCATTGGGTTAGTAAAGGGACTAGTCTCTTCCCTGTTTGGGCCTGGATTACTCTGCTGTGTTTTGCTACTTCTACTGGTCTTCTTCTATGCGATCTGTTCTGTACTAAGGCTGTTCGTGTATATTGGGCATTAATTTCAGTGTTTGCTTATGGATTAGCTTAATTTTCAGTTTAAGTAGAGTGCTATCAAAGATTTGTAGCCTCAATTAATTGTTAAGTTTAGCATAAATACATGCATAAGGCATATAAAATATGCACATTTACCAATTACATAAAATGAACAGCTTATAACCACCATGCAGGTATACATATAGAACATTACCAGTATCTCAAGCCCCTCAACGTACTCCTACTTGATTTCACTACCAACCATCCTCCCACTCTTTCTCTATACTTGATTGCAGTCACTTCCTGACTTTCTTTATGGATTTGTCACCTAACTAGGGCCTTATCCTTTGCATCCGACCTAAAGAAGGACAAAAAGATCATGAAAAGGGCACATTCTTACCTGGAATGGTGTTCATGAGTCACATACTATAATGCACTGCAGGAAAAACTGGGAAGTGTGTGTTCTGAAAGTAGAATGAACAGCAGCAATTTCTGCCAGACTGGGCTAATCGTAATGGTGCCTAACAATTATCACTGAGATGAGATTAAATAAGATCTTGAACATAGGAACTTGCAGCTGACCCTGGGAGTTTGTAAGCAACTAAAACAATAATCATTACTTAGGCCACCCTTATGTATTTCTATTTATTGTATAGGCTGATATAAAACAAGAATAGAATCATACATTCTAAATTATCCAATAGAGCTGTATAATATAAAATGTAAAACATTTTTCTTATTTGAGTATTTTACTGTTATTTGTATTCCAATGCACTTTTTATTTAATGCAGTTATTGTTCATTTTTCACCAATTTTTAAAAGTAGAGAAATTTCATATAATTGAAAAATAAAACCTGTTAAATTTAGAGTCAAATACTCAAGTGTTAGTCTCAGCTCTACATCTTACAGGTTGTGGTTTGAAACAAGCCGTGAACGTCTCTGAGCACCAGCCCATCATATAAAATGAGATCTAAGATTTCCTCCCTTGTTTACCTTTCAGTTCTTCAATGGAGAGCATAGAGACTGGCAATGGGACAGTATGGAGGACACTGCACAACTCTCCTCCAAAGAGCAGCTGTGATACCTGCACATGTCTCTATACTGATGTTTGCAGTGAGTTAATTGAACTCTATGTCAAAGAGTCTTTAAACAGTGTAAGTGATTCCAACAGCATCCTCCTCACTGAGGAAGACATAGGCTCTGTCTCAGATGTAAAATCTCCTTATACAGATTTTAATGTTTCAAGGTGCATATTTTCTATAACATGGCCTTAAGTATAAACTACTTCATCTAGTACAGAGCTGAATTAACAGTGAAATGTTCTAAATTCTAGAGGGAGGACTGTGGTAGAGTTACGGAAAAATACCACGCAAGTCTGATCATCAACATGATGCCAAAATAATCCATTTTCAGGAATAATTTCTATTATATAAGACTACTTTAGAATCTACCTACATGTAGGATCTAACTCTATGTTGTTTTATGAAAATCTACCTTTATACCTTCCTCCTTAGAGTGCCTTACCTATGTTGGTGACATATAGCACATTGCAACAAGTTTCTAGACATTAGTGAGTACAAAATGCTTACTGTACATTTGTGCTTGTGTGCAGTGTAAGAAGTCTCTGTAAAGGGGAATGCAGGGTGAGTTTCAACTGACACAGCAACTTGAGAAAGTATAGGGATGTAGAACTCAAAACGCCCATTAATTTTTGTCAGTTCTTAACCACCGTAGTGCACCCAGTCACACTCATTCTAAACCTAATCCTGAGCATCAATAGCATCTTTCTACTCTCTGTATCCATGATTCAATTGTTGTGGTTTTCAGATCCCACAAATAAGTGAGAGCACGTGACATTTGTCTTTTTGTGCCTGGCTTATTTCACTTAACATAGTGACCTCCAGTTCCATCCATGTTGTTACAAATGACAGGATTTTAAAAGCAGTCATCTCTTGCCTGTTTTTCTAGAGGGAAACGAATGCAACATCCTATTCTAGAAAAGAAATTGTAACAGTTTAGTTCATTCATCAAACATTTCCTCCAAAATATCATTGCTCTTGTAACTGTAATATAAGGTTTTAGTACCATGTGAAAATAGCGAATGAAAGCACTCACCCACCAAAAAAATGAGTGATTTAGTTGTTTCCAATCCTCCAGCCCTTAGGTTTAACCTTTCTTTAATATCAGATAACTTAAGCCTTCCTGCATCAAACTGAGAAAAATTCTGTGATCACCAAAATATTTTTATGGCCTTCAAATTTAGAGAAAAGCATCATAGGTAGGAGCTTCAGTTTTCCTTTTACATTCTAAATTCCTTCTTCTTGTGTTTCAATCACCACTCACAATTTTCCTGAAGTTTCTATTCTATCTTCTCCTGGCTCCCTACAAATGTAGTCATGTGTTTTCACATTCACTCCCAAAACAGTATTAACATATGCTTATTGTGGATTATACCTTATCAAATTTTATGAAAGTGAAGGATAATTACAGTAGTCTACACAACAGATACAAATTCAGATTGAAATGTGGTTTCTAAATTCTCATTTACAGTCCTCTATAGAGGGACCTCCTATTTCTTGGCTGTGTGTCTCTTTGAATCCTGGCTTAATGACATGTTGTAGGGCTTCTGTCTCTTCCATGCCCCTATTCTCTGAATTATATGCATGTCAAAATATTTCAAGTTGTTTTTGCTTTAAATCTTGTATAAAAAGAAATCAAGTTTCTACATGAACCAATTATCTCTCACCTAACCCACCTCAACAGGCCTCCTCTTTTAAAGTAAAAAGAAAAATAAAGCTGTTTTCCATAACAAACAAAGAAAGCAACAGCCATCCTGAAAGAAATTTATATAAGTCTAGAAACAAAGCATACTCAATTATCTAAAAGAAATGTTTTCTCATTTAATATTCAATGCTTAGTGAATAAATATAATAAAATAAAGTAAGTAGAAAGTATATCAGAAAGAATAGTAGAATTAAAATCAGGAGACTATTAGTTTATTCTAGACTTTTTCATGAAGAGTCTGTATAATTTTAAGAAAATTATTAACCTTTCTGAGCTTCAACGTATTTTCCATTCAAAAAATTTATGTTGATCATGTGCCATGAGCTACCCTGGGTGTACAAAGGTGAGTGTAAAATGTATGCCAAAAGAAGTTTAAGGCATAGTATTTACAACTGCAAACTGGGTTGCGTTTGACAGGCCTTGGAGAACCTGTGTATCCTAGAAAAACTGGCAATTGAAGGATACATGATGCTGCCCAGTAGAGGATGAAGAAACAAGAGTGGGGACAGGTTGTGTGATTCATGTTTTCAATGACACATTACCAGTAGCCACCAGTGGCACATTGTCATCCTAGTTTTACTTCATTTGTTTGTTTGTAAAACTGTTCATCTTTTCCGGGAGAAAACAAGAAAGTCCATACTATTAATGAAAAAAATAAAAATAAAAATTTCCTTAACTTTACTATTAAGCAGGAAAAAATGATGAAAGAGGAGAAAAATGCACACATAATGGGGAGGAAGAAAACCTATTATTAAAAACATTGAAGGTAAATTGAGAGGATACTCAACTAACCATCACCATGATAAGAAGCAAAAGTAAAAAAATCCCTTCTTAAATTATTATAATAAAATACAGAGACTTCCTGCCCTGTAAGTAATACAGAGAGATACTACCTCAGATCAATATTTTCTCCTACTTATGGCTTTTCTGAGGGCAAAGTTAAAATCTTTGTTCCTTAATCTAGAGGGACGTGGGTGGGGCGGGGAGGTAAGGAGAGATAGCATGGGGAGAAATGACAGATAAAGGTGAGGGGGAGGAAGGCAGCAAATCACACTACCATGTGTGTACCTATGCAACAATCTTACATATTCTTCACATGTACCCCAAAACCTAAAATGCAATAAAAAAATTTTAAAAAAAAGATTAAGGGGTTCAGCATGGGAACAACATTGGTATAAAAGACAGAAGAGATTTTTCTCTTATCCATAGACCCAGCAGAAGATGGGTTGAGATACATAAATGCACCTGATCCAAAGAACAGAGAAACAGCAATTATGTGGGAACTACAAGTGCTGAAGTCTTTGGACCTGCCCTCCTTGGAGCTGATATGAAGAATACTGGAGAGGATGAAACCTTAAGAGATAAAGATGGTGACAGTGGGCACAATGATGTTGATGCCGACCACAATGAAAACCACCAGCTCATTGATGTAGGTGCTGGTGCAGGAATGCTGGAGCAGAGGGAGGATGTCACAGAAGTAGTGATTGATGGTGTTTGCCTCACAGAAGGTCAGTCTCAGCATGCATCCAGTGTGGGCCATGGCCCCAGAGAAGGCCGTCAGATAGGAACCAAGCATAAGACTGGAGCACACTGTAGGGGACATTGCAAGGTGATACAGAAGTGGGTTACAGATAGCCACACAGAGATCATAGGCCATTGAGGTCAGCACATAACATTCAGAAATGGCAATGAAACAGAAAAAGAAAAGCTGGATCATGCATCCCTTGTAGGAGATAATATTCTTCTGTGATATGAAGTTCATCAGCATTTTGGGTGTAAACACAGAAGAATAACAGAGGTCTAGGGAAGACAGGTTAAAGAGAAAAAAAGTACATGGGGGTGTGAAGGTGTGAATTCAGCCCAATTAGAGTTACCAAACCCAAATTTCCTATCAGAGTGATCATATACATTATTAGAAACAGTAGAAACAGGGAAATTTGGAGATCTGGCCGGTCTGTTAACCCCACCAAAATGAATTCAGTCACCAAAGAGCCATTTCCAGGATTCATTCTTCTCTAAGAGACTCTGTGGACACAAGCGAAAAGGGTTGCATTAGAGGACAACGCAGTTCCTCTCACAATATTTTCTCCCCCAACATAAGATATTACTGGGATTATTTGAAACTAGCCCAGCCTGGACCCACAGAATCTGACTTTACCACTGTCATGAAATTGAGTGGCACTGACTTCCTCTTGTCAGAGTCTTACTAAGATAAATATAGCAAAGAGCCAACCCTATACAAAGAGGACCAGTTGCTGCCGTATGCAAGCAAGACTGCTGGAAATACCAAGGGGGAAGAGAAAAGGGTGGATCCCAACAGAATTGTCCTTCCCTCATTTCATCATTTCTTAATTCACTTGATTTCTTCCCTCACCAATAAAATTAGAGGCAGGCACCTCAGCAACCTGGTATCAGTGTCTAATATGACTCAGGTCAGAGGGTGAACCAAGAACATTGTTTGTACTCCAAGAGAAAAGCAACAGAACCTAGAAATAGCTAAGGTACTGCCCCTAAGTCACAGAAAAAAGTTATGAATTGAAAAAAGGGAGAATCTGATTTATAGAAACTATCGACCAAACTTGTCATT
The DNA here is from genome assembly GCF_048565385.1 of Saimiri boliviensis. Lineage (NCBI taxonomy): Eukaryota > Metazoa > Chordata > Mammalia > Primates > Cebidae > Saimiri > Saimiri boliviensis. The sequence continues at coordinate 59,712,200 of NC_133454.1, forward strand.
CTCTGAGTCTCTTATGTCCCTGAACATTCTCAGCTCCCACCTTGAACAGATTCTTCCACCAGTTGCATTTGAGTATCAGGGTGGAAAATAAAGTAGAATGTCTTAGATTCCCTGGAATTCCACCACAAAGCAAGTAAGACATTAATATAAAGGGAATTGAGAAACTCACCCTTCTTGTGCCTGAAAAATTTTGCGTTTTCTTATTGTTTCCTTACCCTTGTGGTTCTGGAAGGGCAATTTCAAGCTCTAAGGTCTTGTTTTCTCTAAGATACAATCCAGACATTATTTCTAATAGGTTCTGAAAATGCTCCTGATATATACATCATAATTTATGATTTTAATTTTGGTTTCTCTCAAGCAGCAGGTAAAAAAATCTTCAATAAAGATGTGTGATAATAATATTATCACAGTTGTCACACCAGAAGATTTATTGTGAGTTTAATGATACAATGCACTTTGTTATAAGCAGGATAGAAGCTTGCTCAGTCTACTCCCCAAGGAACAGATTCTAAGAGTAATAGGGAAATAAGGGGATTGTATTTACACTCTGGACCATAATCTATCTTTAGTTCTTTAGGGACTCAGCATTTTGCTCACATTTTTCCTTTACTCTAGGGATTTTACATCCACCAAGGCAGAGCCAGAAATAAACTCTTATTTCTCAGTCAGCAAGATGGTGTAACAGGAAACTCAATTCTCCTTCCCCCATGAACAAAGTAATTCTGCACAATTCATGGGCAGATTCCATTTGCCAGACTTCTAAACCTAGTTATAATATTCCTACACCCCACTAAAGCATAAAACCAGTCATACTGATTTTGGTGGAACATTTGAATGCAAATGTTCTTTCTGCCATAATCCCCATTCCTGGCAGAGCACCATGCAACCAGGCAAAACCTTTTCCTTGGGAAGGGTATTGAGACACACCGTGCATCCAGTGCCCAGACTTTTCTGCAGGTTATCCAGAGGACTGGCTCTTATTTTGCCTGTGTCACAGCACTGACAGAACACAGGACATGGCCTGCTCTGACAACAGAGTTCAGTGAGAACAGAAGGAAATATAGACTAGCATACAGCATAGCCACCCCCTCAGCTCAGAACAGAAATAAGACTTGAAAAAGAAAACCCTCCCAACTTCTTCCTAGTGAGGAAAAGAGATGGACTGCTTTTCCAAAAGTCCCTCCTTTTCTGGGGCTATCCAGACGACAAGCTACTTTCCAGGAAATCTAAACAGATTTGGTGGTTTTGTCTAATAATCTCCACGGCCCCTCCCCAAGGATCAACACAGACACTAGCAGTTTAAAAACTCCAGCTCTCAGCATTTCCCTGAGAAAGAGGTGAATCTGAAGTCCAATAATCCAGCGTATCTGGGGGCTACCTGATCAACTGGCTTCTCCCTTGCTTCTTTCACAGCACTGGCCAGATCTGTCATACTCTGGACATCTGACAGCTACTGTGAACAAAGATAACTGGTTAATTCTACCAAACATTCAAAGAATTCATGCCAATCCTTCCCAAATTCTTCCAAAAAAAAAAAAAAAAAAAAAAAAGGAAAAGGAAGAAACACTCCCAAATTTAATTTATGAGGGCAGCATTACCCTCATACCAAAGGCAGACAAAAACATCACAAGAAGTCATCTCCCTTTTATTTTTTCTTGGTTAGTCTAACTTAGGGTTTCTCAATATTGTTTACTTTTTCTTTTCCAAAAAACAAATTTATTTTTGTCAATTAGTTATTGTTTTCCTATTATCTGTTTGACTTATTTTTAGTCAAATATTTATTATTTTCTTCCTTCTTCCAATTTCAGGTTTAACAATCTTATTTTGTTCTTTTTTTTCCCTGGTTCCTTGAGGTAAAAGACTAGATTGCTAATTTGATATCTTTTTAATTTTTTAATGTAGGGTTTTTTTTTCTATAAATTTCTCTCTAAATACTGCTTTTGCTGCATCCCATGAATTTTGGTGTTTTCGTTTTTGTGTCTCTAGGTATTTTTTAATTCCCTTTTGATATCCTCTTTGACTCAATGTTTAAGAGTATATAGTTTCATAATACATATTCCCAAATTTTCCCATTTTCTTACTGTAATTCATTCTTAGTTTGATTTCTTTGTGGTCATAAAAGATACGTGGGATGATTTTGATCTTCTTACATTTCTCCAGACTTATCTATGACCTAACATGTGATCTATCCTGCAGAGTAAAGTGATTGAATACCAGTCTTTGGGCTTAATAGAAATCTAGAAAACAGGATAAGGAGACCTAAATGTAAAGGGATTTGTTAAAATGCAGCACACAGCATGGACCTCAGATTTCATTTTTAATTCTTAGAGAAAAAAAGAAGTCAAATTTACATTTTGAAAGAATAAATCTCAATATCAGTCAGGCAAATTTGTGCCATATAATTTTGTTTGATTTTTTAAAGAAGTATTTATTAGATCTCTTTTTCCAAATAAGAACCCCGATTACACAGCTAGGTAGACAGAGAATCTTGACACTCATTATATATGACACTTTCTTCTTCTGGAAAGAATATCATTGTGAAACTTTTAATCACAATCACAATCCACAGACATTATGGACATGGACAAGGTGGTAACAATGTCAATCCTAGTACAACAAAATATAAGTTGATCACTGTATTGTCATTATTGGTAGGACTTGAAAAGGGTGGATAGAGTGGTAAGCCTATCCATCTGTCAACATCTGTAAGAACGGAACCTTGGTCCAATAAGGTATGCAGGTCAATTACGGATGTGAGGCTAGAAATCCAGAATAAGAACCACTCTTAAAATAACCCCAAAAAATTCTGGAGATTTTTACAACTTTACCTTGTCCACAATTTTTATCACCCCTTCTCTCTTTTAATGTAGTTATAAATAATAAAACTAATGAAACAGGAAAGAGCTCTATGTATTTGTTTCAGAAAAGCAAGAATTAAATGAACTTGTCAGACAGTATCCAACTCCCTGGCATACCTTCGATGAGGAAGACACATAAGAAAAAATAGTAGGTAGGGTTATCCTTAGACAGAAAAATACATTAGCTCAGCATCTCCACCTGGTATTGTTACTGACTAATATTGTGAAGTCCCAGGTTCTTGGTGCCATGAACAAAGAATTGGACATGACACACGTGCAAATAGCAAAGCAGCAAAGTGTTCATTAAGCATGACATGATTCACAATGGATCAGGCTGACCCACAAGTGGTATCAGCCCTGGTTCATTACATTTCACGGCCTTTTCTTTCTCACTCCCTTAACCTCACTTTTTCTTCTGTAAGTGAATTGCTCATCCTTGCTTTTCCCTCATTGTGCCTCAACCTCACTTTATTTCTTGTAAGCTAATTGCTCATCCTTGCTTAACCTTACTTTATCTCTTCTGACCAAATCACTCACCTTTACTTTCACTTCTCATGACAAAATTGCTACTGCAAGTCCTTCCAACTTATTTCTCTTATATTGCATGTTCCAACTCACTGCTTACTCCCTTATCTGCTTGCTCCTTACACCCTTATTTCATATGTTCTACTTCTGCTGTCTTGCATGTTTTGCTTCTCCTGCTGCTTAAGCTAACCTATGTCCAGTGGGTCCCCTTAACCCCTGACTTCCTTTGCTAGTCTCCTGCCTCACTATGTGAAATAAAGCTCAGGTTTGGGCCACCTTGGCACTGAGGACAACTCTTCTGTCCAAGAATAGACCCACACAGTTACATTGCATAGTGAGAGAAGAAAGGGAGAAATCTTGCCAACAAGATTTTAGAAAAAAAGATGCAGAGAAGGAAAAGAAGAACAAGATGAAGCAGATGAGGAGGAGCAGGAAGAGAGAGGAAGACTCAATAATTGGAGAAGGGGCTAAGGCAGCACCATTGGCTCTACTCACTTTGTAATTTTCTTTAGGATTTTCTTTAGAGCAAATTTGACATCCTTGTTCCTGAGGCTATAAATGAGGGGGGTTCAACATGGGTACCACATTTGTGTAAAACACTGAGAGAAACTTCCCCTGACCCATAGACCCATCAGATGATGACTTAACATGAGTGAGCTTCCCAAATCCATAGAATAGGCCAACAGTTATTATGTGGGAGCCACAGGTACTGATGGCTTTGGACCAACCCTTAGCTGAGAACATGTGAAGGATGTTGAAAAGAATCAAAGCATAAGAGAGTAAGATAATGATGCTTGATACTGTAACAACTGTGCCCACAGTAATAGACATCACCAGTTCATTGGCATAGGTGCTGCTGCAGGAGAGCTGAAGCAGTGGGAAGATGTCACACATGTAATGGTTGATGACATTGGAGTCACAAAAGATGAGCCTCATCGTACACCCTGTGTGGACCACGGCCCCAGCAAACCCCATTACATATGAACCAAACATCATCAGAGAACAGATTTGAGGGGACATGGTGACCGTGTACAGAAGGGGTTTGCAGATGGCCACATAGCGATCATAGGCCATGGCTGTCAGCACGCAGCACTCGGAGTTGACAAAACAGCCGAAGAAAAAGAGCTGACTCATGCATCCTGGAAAGGAGATGATGCTTCTCTCTGAAATAAAGCTCATCAGCATTTTGGGGGTAAAGACAAATGAATAACAGAGATCGATGAAAGACAGATTGAGACGGAAAAAATACATGGGAGTGTGAAGGTGTGAATTCAGGCAAATTAGATTAATTAAACTCAAGTTGCCCACCATGGTGATCATGTAGTTCACCAAAAACAGGAAAAAGAGGGGCAGCTGGAGCTCAGGTTGCTCTGTTAATCCCATAAAAATAAACTCGGTCACTGAAGAGTCATTTTCCACAGCCATTCACTCGTTGGGTGTGATGTGCAGGAACAGGGGTAAAAAGCATTAATAACGGACCCTCACTCTGTCTCCAGAGGGAGAGCTGAATCTACTGGTTTACAACCCCAGGGATGTCTGAAGACACATAGCAAGGCACCCAAGGCTTAATACTTTCTATGGTGATTCCTTAGAATTTCCTTTTCCTGCCTTTCTCCCCTGTCATGTAGTGTGTCTGACAGTGAGAATTCTGTAGACCTCCCAGGGTGCCTGTACGTAATTCCCTCCATTCTCCTCAAGCTTCTCTAAGCATTAGAGATGGGAAAAGCAATGAATAGATGGTGTTCCCCCAGAACCTTTGATTTACATAGTTTTGAGTTTGAAAGGAAATTACCAGGGCAAAAGTGATTCAATCTTACCTTTCTATCCTTGGAGGACTCACTGCTTCAGACCTTCAGGACCCTTCCTCCTCACAGTCCTGAAAGGGTCAAAGTTTCTGATAATGAAGGAGGCAATTGCCAACAGCACAGACCTCTGGCTTCAACATGCTAGAAGAGATATTCTAGGGATTATGGCATAATTTCTGTTTGAGAATTTCCCAGAAGCTTCTCTTCACTTGCATGCAGGAAAACAACCACTGTATAGAAGCCTCCTAAAGTCAGATGACTGGAATGAAAATCTGTTCCATGTCCCGTCATTCTGGGCAAGTTGGTGAGAAGCACAAAAATTTATTCTCTGCTTTGTGATTTCCTACCAACTTTAATGAGCCCCTTGAGGGTAAATATTACCAACCGTGTGTTTACAACCTGTCACAGATCCAACATTGGCTCCTTTGGGACTCAGTGTTCCACTCAGTTTATAATTTGACATCAGGAAGTCCTAATCCCCAATGCAGAAGGGTGAGTGCCTCACTTTGTCATCATCCCCTGGAGTCTGTGCAAAATTCTGCAGGGGAAATATCCGGGACAGAGTCAGTTGCCATTTCTGCTACCTTCCCAAAAGACCCTGGGATTGCGTTAGTAAATATTAGATCATAGCTTTAACACTATACATGCTTGTGGATTTTGCCTCAATAGAGATGTAGCAAAATGGTTGAGGAAATGGGAGTGGGCCCTCAAGTCAGGCTGAGTTTAAATCCAGACTTGTTAACTTCCTCTGAGACCTCAGACAAGTGATAGAACTTATTTGCCCCTTGTATATGTATTTGTATCTATATAACCTATGCAATCTATAAGCTAAGGTTAATTTAAAAACTATCTCATAACATTATTGTGGGAATTACATAAGTTCATTTACATAAAGTGTTAGAAATGTGCCTCGCACATCAAAAGAACCTGACAGGTGTTGGCACCCCGACCCCTGTTATTCATCCATATGTATATAAATCAGGGTATCTTGATCTTGGTACTTTTTACATTTGAGTAAGTTTTGGTTGTGGGGCTGTCCTGTGTAGCACAGGACAAACAGCATCCCTGATCGTACCCATTAGATGCCAGTGATACTCACCCTTCCATCACACAGACACACTAATCATTAAATCAGAATTTTCTCCATTGTTAGACATCCCCTGGGGAGCAACACTGCCTGTATTTGAGAATCACTGCTCCGTCTGTATAGCCTGGACTTCTGCCGTAACTGTTTTTTGGAAAGTTATACTTTATGTCTATTTATGTGTCTCAAGTTCAAAGTGCCCCAAATTGAATTCAGTGTTTTCTTAGAATTCGCAGGGCTGCTCCTTTGCAGGTCATCATTTTATAAATTATTTTTGTCACTATCTGTGCACACAATCAACAAAACTAAACTCAAGCTCCTTCTTCTCCCTTACTATCTCTTCCAGTCTCCGCATCCTGGAGAATCCATTCCTTTGAATGATCTGGACTTTCTCTCAATTCTACAGCTTTCACAGTCTCTCTCCATCTCCAATTTGGATTACTCTAAGAGTTTTCTAACTTAGACTCATTAAAGGTGAAAATTTGGACCTTTTCAAGTCTACCACACACACCTCCTCTTCCTGCTCCCCAATATCAATTCCTACCAATAGGGTTATAATCATAAATTTGGTTATAACAATGTTCCTGTATTACCTTGTTAAGCCTATTTTTAAAACACTATTCACAAAAAAATTATCAAATATATAATTGTTCTTATTTTTTCTTATAATTCTATATATTTTTTCCTTATTCCTTTATAGCTTCGTATACATGTAAATCTTTTCTCAGTACATGCAGTCATAGAGACGAATCAATTTCATAGTTGTTTCTTTTTGTTTGTTTGTTTTTGAGACAGAGTCTCACTCTGTCACCCAGGCTGGAGTGCTATGATGTGATCTCATCTCACTACAATCTTCACCTCCAAGGTCCAAGTGATCCTTCTGCCTTAGCCTCCCAAGTAGCTGGGATTACAGGTGTGCGCCACCACACCCGGCTAGTTTTTGTATTTTTAGTAGAGACAGGGTTTCACTATGTTGGCCAGGCTGGTCTTGAACTCCTGGCCTGAAGAGATCCACCCATTTTGGCCTCCCAAAGTGCTGGGATTGCAGGTGTGAGCCACCATGCCCAACCCAAAATTCCAGCTTTAATACTGATAAAGTTAACTGGAGGACATAGCTTAAATCAACAACCACACTGGGATAGACCAGCAGGTAAGGGAGTGCTATCCAGTTATTCACTATACTTCAAAGAGGTTGCAGCAAATTAAGCACATTGGCAGGTGTTTATTGATTTGCATGTCTTCCTTTAGGACAGGGGTTTCCAATTTTTTGGCTTCCATGGGTCACAGTGGAAGAAGAATTATCGTAGGCCACACATAAAATACACTAATACTAACACTTTTTAAAAGTCACACAAAAAATCTCATAATATTTAAGAAAGTTTACAAATTTCTGTTGGGTTGTATTCAAAGCCACCTTGAGCTGAATGGGGTCCATGGGCTGTGGATTGGACAAGCTTCTTTAGGTTACATCAGTCAAATCATTTGCCTGTTTATTAAATGTTCTTTTTTGATATATCTTTCAATCAATGAGTTGAGATATCTATCTTTTAATTAATGAGTTGAGCTGTGTATTATATATGTGGACACAATATCTTTATCTAATATTTAGTTAAAAATATTTTTCCAGCCTGTACTTTGCCTATGAATACTTTCCTGATAAATAGACAATCTCATTTTAATTAAGTTTCTTTGTTTTTTTCCTTTGGAGTTTAGTGCTTTATAGAATATCTATAAGAAATCTATGACTGTACCAACACAATTTCATATGTTTTCTCCTAGAAGACCCATAACTTAAGCTTTTTTGTAGACACTTTTGGTTCATTTTTAGAATAAGTTTCGTGTAGTATGAGGCAGAGGTCAAGCTTCAGTGTTTTCCCTATGGATAGGCAGTACGTCCAGCAACAATTGCTTCAAAGCCTTTTCTTTCCCTGTGGGATTACTCTGTTGCTTGGTCTGCAAACAATTGACCATATGAGTGAGGCTCTGTTTCTGAATCCTCTATTCTATCCCATGGACTTGTTCACCAGACTTTATAACAAAATGAATCTATGTTGATTATCACAGCCTTATACTAATTTGTAAAATCAGGTAATGTCAGTCTTCTTTGTCGTTTAGGGTCCCCTAAGAAGGAGATGTCAAGAAATGATTAGACTTCCAACACATTTTTTTATGTGTCTACTAAGGATGAAATTCAAGGAAGCAAGAGTCAGTGATGAAGGCCTCAGACCAGGATGAAAGTCACCTATGAAAGGAGAAAGAAATGGAAAGACCAGGTAGGAAAATCTCAGACTGTAGAGCAGTTCTAAAAAGTCTTGGTCAGGAGGATAGGGAGTCTCTAAGCAAAGATTACCTATCAGAAAAGACCCATGTTAGATGGAAATCGGCCAGCTCTCTTTATGTCCCACCCACCCTGCTGAGTCACAGGTTGAGGGCATCTCAGAGTAAGAATGGACTGTGCCTAAACACCATGCTGGATCCAAAGAAGTGCAGCTATGAATTTTCAATTAGCTGTGCACCCCACTGATGGGTCTCTTGATGGGAAGCTGAGTAGTCCTTCTCTAAGGCTACTACAGTCCACCTCCAAAAATATAAATTAAACTCTAAAGTTGTTCAGGTTTACAACTGTAATTTTTATACATTATTAATTATTACTTAAAATAATACATTTATTATTGTTATTAACAAGCAAGGTACTCCAATTCAGCCAGGCACAGTGGCTCACTCCTGTAATCCCAGCACTTTGGGAGGCCGAGACAGGAAGATTGAGGCCAGGAATTAAATTTTTTCTCCAAATTTAAAAATTAGGCAGGCATGATGGTGTGTGAATGTAGTCCCAGGTATACAGGCAGCTGAGGAAGGCCTCTACCTCCTGCTATACACAAAAGTTAATCTAAACATGGGCCAAAACCATACACACAGGAAAGCTTAAACTATAGGCTGAAGTAGAAGAATCACTTGAGCCCAGGAGTTGGAGGTGGCAGAAAGCTATGATTGAGTCACTAGACTCCTGCCTTGGTGATGGAGCGAGATCCTGACCCTAAATAATAAATAAATAAATAAATAAATAAATAAATAAATAAATAAATAAAAATAGTACAATTCAACAAGTATTTCTTGATTTTACAATATATTTGGCATTCTAAATATATAAATAGGAAAAGCATTAGAAAAAATCAAGAAATTATGAGAAATAACCTTTATATAAAATGTGTTTAATGTCTTATTGGTGAGAGAGAGTTTAAGCAGTCTCACAAAATATTTATAGAAATATCGTTTATTAACTTTAATATACATTTTTCCATGATAAACCATATTGAATAAGTAAATCATTGTGTAAATATTTTTACAAACTTAATGCAGTATTTACCTAAAAGGAGTAAAAAATGACATTTACAGTAGGAACTACATTATTTTTTTTCCAAAATTTTCAATGTTGTTTTACATAGTAATGAATGAAAGTTTTATAATATAAACTATGTTCCCCCTTACTGGAATCCTGAGGTGCACATGTATTATTTCTCTGGTCATCCTCTGTTAACGCTGCCTTTGGCAATATAGGTGGAGTTACACATATTCTCTGCTATTTCAAATGGACTGGAACGATAGAGGTTCTCAGAAACAACAGGCATATGGTACAAATTTTGTCAATCTCAAAGGAGACAAAAAAAGTCAGAATAAGAAAGAGAAAAACGGTGAGAAAATAGAACAAAAGGATAAGATCAAGAAGATCTGATTCTGCTTTAAGCCACCTATCATTTGTAATGCAGACATTTCATCAAATCCTGCTGCCTATATTGGTAACAAAGTTGATAAAATAAGAATGCTTCTGTTATACCTGGCACTTCTGTGTTTAGGTGAGAAAGCCGTGACTTCAACATGTTTACAATTCATGAAATTTACCATATTTGTCCAATTAAGGGTAGCCCAGGAGAGAGGAAGGGGATAAGATGATAATGAAAAATATCAGTGCATATACTCCTTTTATAAATGAGCCATGATCTATTTAGTAAAATTGTGAGAAGTGCCAGAGATACAAAAACAAACAAACAAAAAAGAGACAAGGTGATCTCATAAGGGAAATGAAGTGACAAGTTTACTAAATGACACATAACACCATCTGTAGAAGCAACAAAACTCTTTATGAAAAACTTAAAAATTTGAAGAACTTCAATTGTTCTACATTATTACTGCTTCTAATTAGAATATGTTTCTTTTCTTAATTTTAATTAGAGCTTTCCTTAATGCAACTTTGACATCTTTGTTCCTCAAACTGTAAATGAGGGGATTCAGCATGGGTACCACATTAGTGTAGAAAACAGAAAAAACTTTTCCCTGTTCCATAGATCCAGAATAATATTTAAGATATATGAATGCTGCTGACCCAAAAAAGAGAGAAAGTGCAATGACATGAGAGCTACAAGTACTGAAGGCTTTTGATCTTCCTTGAGAGGATTTGATATGAAGAATGCTAGTGACAATAAAAACATAAGAAATGAGGATGGTAAAACTGGGTACTGTGATATTAATACCCACAACAATGAGAACAACCACCTTGTTGACATAGGTGTTGGTGCAAGAAAGCTGGAGGAGGGTGAGTATGTCACACAAGTAATGGTTGATGATATTAGCACTGCAGAAGGTGAGTCTAAGCATGCACCCAGTGTGGGCCGTGGCTCCAGCCAATTCCATTATGTAAGCAGCAAAAGTTAGCATAGAATAGGCCTGATGGGACATGGTGACCTTATAAAGCAATGGACTACAGATGGCCACATAGCGATCATAGGCCATTGAGGTCAAGATGTCAGAGATGACAAAAAAGAGAAAGAAAAACAACTGAGTCTTGCATGTTCTTCACATGTACCCCCAAACCTAAAATGCAATAAAAAAGAAAAAAGAAAAAAGAAAAACAACTGAGTCATGCACCCAACATAGGAGATAATATTCTTTTTTGAAACAAAGTTCATTAGCATTTTGGGGGTCAAAACAGAGGAGCAACAGAGATCAATAAAGGAGAGATTGAAGAGGAAATAGTACATGGGGGTGTGGAGGTGAGAACTGAGACCAGTTAGAGTGATCAAGCCAAGGTTGCCTACCATGGTGACAATATAGATCATTAGAAACAGGAAAAAGAAGGGTTGTTGGAACTCCGGACGATCTGTTAATCCAACAAGAATAAATCAGTCACTAAGGAGTTGTTTCTAGCCAGCATTTTCTGTCTTCAAAAATCTGGGAGGACAAAAGGAAATACCATTAATAGAGAACACAGCTTTCTTCTTAAAAACCCTCATTCATGAGGAGGGCACTCAGGCTGTAGGAATTAGGTTAAGTTCTTCTTTGTTTCTTGGAGTCTGAATGTACTGCCACACCCTGTCCTCAACATTTCAACGACTGTCTTTCCTCTGAACAGGCTGAATGTGACAAAGAGTTGCTCCTGTCCTTACTAGAAAACAGAGGGGTGGAGTAGCTGAGGCACAGGCCTACCTACTGTTGAGCTTGGTCTGTGGGGATGAGTTTCATCTCCCTCACCTCCATCTGGCCCTGCACTTCCTAGTTTTTATTTATATTTCCATTATTCTACTAGACACTTCAGTTTCCCTGTGATGCCCACCAAGTAAGGGAGGATTTCTTCTTCTTCTTTTTTTTTTAATTGCATTTTAGGTTTTGGGGTACATGTGAAGAACATGCAAGATTGTTGCATAGGTACACACATGGCAGTGTGATTTGCTGCCTTGTAAGGGAGGATTTCTTTACAGCACAGACTATACTGATGTTCTGTTTCCTAGACAGGGGTCTCCTGTAGGGTTTCCAGGTACCTTACTATAAGCCCATGAAGTCACCAGTTGATAGCAGGAGACCTTAGGTAGTCGAAGCTTCATAATTCACCACATACAACTCACATAAGTGTTTCTACACATTCTCCTCTATCCCATCCTAGCCAGACAGAGGATGAAGAAAAAAATGTGAATGTGTTTTCACAGGTCTTTGTAGGAGGGCATGACAGAAACATAATTAATTTGGGTGCTAGTTATATTAGTGGTTAAGTTTGCAAAATTTTACCACACTGGTATTTTTATGACACTTAAACTCTTCTATATGTATAGCACATGTCAATATATTTTTAATAAAGAGACAAATCTCTCCCTTCCTGACATTGCTCTGTTCTGAATGTGTCACTTGGAACTGCTATCTCTATCTCATTAACAGGCTAAGAATAAGCCAAGAGAGAACAATGTGAGAAATACAGGCCACAGAGTCAGAGTGCCATACCACTGAGTTTCTTGCTATTGAATAGAATATTTTCCTCCATTTTTCAGCAACATCCAGGAAAGAAAAATAGAGACTTGAGTAACTCACCTCCCTTCCACTCAGAGAGCTCAGTGCTGACCCTTGATGTCTGTTTCACCTCCACTGCCCTGGAGGAAGAACTGGCAGTGAAAGTGTCTAAGTTGACGAGATATAGTCAAAGAGTCTTCTTCTCCCTTGACTGGCAAAAGCATTGAGTATAGCTCTCAGACTCTGAATGTTCTAGGAGTCATTCTGAGGTGTAGATCAAACTATTATTTCTAAATTTGACAGGAGGGTTTGAAGGAAACCAGACTTCATATCAGAGCCACCGTGTCATAAAGACATGGCATTTGCTCAAAACTTATAATTCTTTTGGATCTAATTAGAAATCCAGCAGTAAGTTTCTCTCAGGACCTCCCCTACCATGACAAACTCTTCAGGAAAGAAATTATATGCCTGTGTTTACAGTCCAACTTGTAGTAGATATAAACTTCTCATTAGGGACTGTACAGTCCACAGGGCATAGGAGAGACAGCCTCTGCTGTCATGTGTAAAGACGTAAATATAATGATTGTCAGAAGTTTTGCTAATTACAATTCTAGGTAGTATATTAGCGTTAACAAGAATGTATAATTTAGTAAAGTTTATTGTGATGCTCATTTTTAATATTGTGGGTCCTTGAAATAATCCATTTTTACCTTTGCATACTTTATACACATAAAAATGATATTTTAATTGAATTCAGATTTGGTAAATAACAATTTTGTTTAACATAGAATTATCTTCTATTTCATAAAATTTATTTACCTTGGGTTGCTCTAACTCGACATGTCTTTGCTTTTAACAGGTTAAAATCAAATCCGTAGAAAAATCAGTATGCAAGAATCACTTCAAGACAGTATGATTTCAGAATTTTCCTATACATAGGAATTTGTGCTCATGAGAAGGTATCCAATTTTTTCCCTTTTCATTTTAAAATTATTAGAATTACAAGAAGTGGCAAAAGTCATACATAGAATCCCTTGAATTCTTCACCCAGTTTCCTCCTATAGAGACATCTTCCACGATTATAGGACAATAGGAAAATCAGGAAATTGACATAGGTTCAGTAATGTTAACTAAACTATAGAACTTATTCAGCAGTTTAACATGCATGCATGTGTGTGTGTGTGTGTGTGTGTGTGTGTGTGTGTGTGTGTGTAAATCTATGCAATTCAATCCCAAGTACAATCCCATGTACATTTTTTTTCTTTCTTTCTTTTTACTCTGTTTTCCAGGCTGGAATGCAGTGGTACAATCACAGCTCACTGCAGCCTCAACTTCCCAGGCTCAATAAATCTTCCCACCTCAACCTACAGGCACATGCTACGACCCCTGGATAATTTTTGTATTTTTTGTAGAGACAGAATTTCATCTTGTTGCCTAGGCTGGTCTTGAATTCCTGGGATCAAGCAATCCACCTGCCTTGGCCTCCCAAACGGCTGGGACTACAGGAGTGAGTCACCACAACCAGCCAAAAATATCCCTCTTAAATGAGATGTATAAATTTTTATTTATTTTTATTCTTTATTGATAATTATTTTATATATTTATGGGATACAATATGGTGTTTTGATGTATTTATACATCATGGAACTATTAAATTAAGATCATTAACATACTGTCAACTCAAATACTGATTTTTTTGTAGTGCAAACACTTGAAATCTACTCCCGCTGCAATTTTGAAATATATATTGCATTATTATTAACTAGCGTCTCTAGACAGTGCAGTAGATTTCAAAAACTTACAGCTCCTTTCTAACTAAAACTTTACACCCTTTGTCCAACATCTCCTCATTCCCCACACCCCAGCCTCTGGTAACAACCATTTTATTTTATTTATTTTTATTATACTTGTTTATTTAAAAATTTTTGATACCAGGTCTCACTCTTTCACCTTGTTAGAGTACAGTGGCACAAGCTTGGCTTACTGAAGCCTTGACCTCCTGGAGCAATCTTCTCACCTCAGCCTCCTGACTAGCTGAGACTACAGGTGCATGCCGCCATACCCAGCTAATCTCTTTAGTTTTTGTAGAGACAGGGTCTCGTTGTTTTACAGGCTGGTCTAGAACTCCTGGGCTCAAACAATACTCCCATCTTGGCCTCCCAAAATGCTGGGATTACAGGTGTGAGCCATCACACCAGGCTATTTTTAAAATTTTTATGAGCTAATATTCCAAAAATATATGTTCATAATTATTAATGAAAATTTGTACCTTATTTTGGAATATAAATTCCTTATATCAGGTTTTGTGTTAGAAATGTCTATTTCCAATGCTTTATTAAGAATTTTTAATGAGTGTATCTCTAATTTCTTTTATAGTCACCATTTTAGTTCACAGTGTCCTATTATAAGAGAATACCTCAAGACTGGGTAACTTAAACAGAATTTTCTTGGCTAATGATTCTGGAGGTTGGGAAGTCCAAGAATGAGGTGCCAGCATCTTGCAAGAGCCTTCTTGCTGTGTTATTACATAGAGGAAAGGGAGAGAGTGAGAGAGAGAGAGAGAGAGAGAGAGAGAGAGAGAGAGAGAGCGAGCTAGAGCTGAACTCATCCTTTTGTAAGGAACCCCCTCTTGCTATATAGACATTAATCCATTAATCCATGAGGAGAGAACCCTCATGACCTAATCGCCTCTTACAGATCTCATTTCTTAATACTGCTACAGTGCCAATCAAATTTCAAGATGCCTTTGGGACGGGACAAACAATCAAAACACAGCAATTATCATCAACAAGAAATTGTATATAAAAAGTGATAAGCGTTTTCAATAATTTGTACCACCATTTAACACTTTGCTATTAAAATCAGATTTTAAAAATATAAGAGGTTTTTTTCTTTCATTGGCATATTTAATGTTGAATCAGTTTGGAATCAATTTCACTTTTTTTATTTCAAATACTAAAAAATAACAAAGAAGCCCTAATTTGCAGAAAGTACACATTGTTAGAGTAACCACATTGCAACAAGCTTAGATGCCATCAAAAGATGCATCAGCTGCTGCGAGAGAATATATGGACATAAGTATCTGATCTAGGATACTTGTACAGACATATCTGATCTAGGGATTCATTGCCTGGAGCAGTGGTCATAAGATTTCTGGCCTGATCTCCTATCACCACAGAAGGCAGCACCTAAGGCTGAGCTCTGTTCTTCTTGGACACCCAAAACATAAGCTCCACCAGCAGCTCCACAGGCCTCTTGTTCACAATGGTCTCTGTCCTTTCATCCATGTGACAGCTGTAACTGGTTTCCACATGGTGAAGTGCCTCTGTGGTTGGGCTGTGAAAGAGAACAGTGAGTACCTGACTTGGCCAACTGTTCTTGCAGCTGGGAAAAGCATACCATCAGATACTCTCCACTCTTGCCTTCCTGGGAGCATCCTTTCAGGCTCTGTAGACTCTGTGCCTTTCACATGTGTTCTTATAGGGCTTCTATATGAATAAAACTTTTTTCCAATTAAAATTGTATTTATAAAGCCAGTACAATGGAAGGATAACAAAGATGTATGACACTACCCATATTTTCAAGACATTCACCAATTTGCAGATACAATACTTCCAAATATCCACAAGTTGGTTTTAAAAATGCTTCATTTCTGAAATAGCTTTTATTTTAAATATCTAATTATATTAGTTTTTAAACCTACATTTGAATGTTTAATCATTTTGGTTTTATGTAAATTAAAGCTTTAATTTTAAAAATTGAACATTTTTGCCAGGATGAACAAAAGAGTAGAGAGAGGGCCTGTACAATAAGTCTATTGATTCACAGCAGAACCAGGCATTTGCTGACTTATCGTCCACCAGGGGGTGCTGGTGGCTCAGATATCATATTCAGATTCGTGTCACACCTTCGACTCATATTTTGCTTTTGTTAAATACCAAGGATGTAGTCATGGATGCTGTACGTCTTTGTCTTGTGTAAAATGTGAAGCTTTTTAAAGATGTGCTCTTGAGCAAAACAGATCAAACAATTTTAAGCAATTTCATCGTGCATCTTAATGGATGTAGGAGAGAAAATGATAGGGGCAGACATGAGGTCTTCAGATTTCTACATGGTAGAGTAAGGGTTTTAAACAATCCATCACAGTGAATTAAGTTTACCTAATAAATTTTTATAGATGATGCTTCATTCTTACAGGAATTTTTTTAGTCAGCTGTAAGTAAAGATCTTAACTGGTATAAATAACGTTCTAAAGTTATTCTCCTTTTTATTATTGTACTTTAGATTCTAGGGTGCATGTGCAGATCATGCAAGATCGTTGCATAGGTACATTCATGGCAAGGTGGTTTGCTGCCTCCATTGCCCATTACCTATACCTGACATTTCTCCCCACATTATCCCTCCACACCCTCCCTCCCACTGTCCCTCCTCTATCCCCACCCAACAGACCCCAGTTCATGATGCTTCCCTCTCTGTGTCCACGTGTGTGTGTCGGAATTTCTATTTCTCGATCCTCGAGGAATCACCACACTGTCTTCCACAATGATTGAACTAATTTACAAAGCTATTCTTACAAAGCAGTGCTTTCAACTTTTTCAAAAGATAGTAGTATCTTCTGACAAAGATAAAAATTGCACAGATAGGTAAGCTCATTCTCTAGAATCAGATATATCCTTCAAGGGGCATTTTTCCTTGAACCAATTGAGAAGGAGAAATGGACAGGGAAAGTTCTCTTATGAATAACTCACAAAAATGAAGATTTTGTAAAGATCCATTTTTTATGAATTTATGTTATAAATATTATTTTTTCTGTTTCTAAATATAAAAAGATATTATAATATGTAACAGACTTTTTAAAGTGCATGTGCAATTCTAGAGATTGTGTCTTGCTTCACTAAGGAGCTTTGTCCCAAATCTCCATAGCCTCACTATCTGTGGAAGTAAATGTTCCCCTGTAGCAGACCCAGTTTATCCCATTATAACATCAAACATTTCTAAGGGTATGTACATTTTTCTAGTTTTACAACAAAGACTAGTCCATCATTTCTCTGCTACAAGCATCTTGGTTGAGAAGATTATTCCTACAATGACCCCACTTTTAAGTTCTTTGAGAAAGATACAAAAGAAATATAGTTGAGTTGGCCATCCCACAAAGGAGATGATATTCCTCTCTGAGATAAAGCCCATCAGAATTTTTGTGGTACAGACAAGTAAATAGCAGACATCAATGAAGGATAGAGTGAAGAGGAAAAAGTGTGTGGAGGTATGAAGGTGAGAATTTAGAGACATAAGATTATGTTCAAATTCTTCCCACAGTGACCACATTAAGAACACAACACTGGGGCAGCTGGAGTTTGTTAATCTCCCAAGGATAAACTCAGTCACTGAAGTGCCATTCACTTCTCGATATCATCTGTAAGAACAGGGCAGACAGCCTCTTCATCCCCAGAGGGAAAGCTGGATCTCTGCTGGTTCGTCAGCTCAGGGTTGTTTAAAGACTTACAACAGTGCATCCGAGGAGCAAGACTTCCTAAGAGGGTCCCCAAGGCTTGAGAGTCTTCCTAAGAGGGTCCCCAAGGCCTGACAGTGAAGACTTACAGCAAGGCATCCGGGGAGCAAGACTTCCTAAGGGGATCACCAAGGCCTGATTGTTCTTCCCTCTTCTCTACCTTTCCTCTGTCAGTTTATAGGTCCCTAATCAGAAAAAAAACTGCTTGTAAATCTTCTACAGTTTCAGCACTTTCTCCCTTCAACCAGGGCTGTTTCTGGAATATTCCCCTAGGATCCTTGATTTATGGGTTTGGAAGGAAATTGGCAAGACAGAGATGATTTAGACAGTTGTCATCGTGTTTTTCCTAGAGACCCAACCAATGCTGGACCTTGAGGTCCCTTCTTTCCCATTGTCTTGAAGGAGGCAAATCTGATGATGCAGCAGGCAATAGCCGTCAGCACAGTCTTCAGTCTCTGACAAGCTAAAAGAGTTATCCGGAGAATTTTCCATGACTTCTATTTGAAAACTTGCCCAGAAGGTCCTCTTCACAAGCAAGCAGTAAAACAACTTTTGAAGCTGAAATGGCTTGAATGGGAATTTGTTTCATGCCCTACAGCTCTGAAGAAAGTAATTCAAAGCCCAGAGAATGATTTTCTCCATTGCAATTTCCTCTAAAGTTGGAGGAACTTCTTAAACGTGTATATTACTGAGCCTGTGTGTACATCCTGTGTCATAGACCTACCCTTGGATCTTTCCATACTCAACGTTCTTACTGTGTAATTTTATGTCAAGGAATCCAATCTCCAATGCAGAAGAGTGAATGCTCTCTTTGTCACTTCCTTCATTTTCCCCTGGAGTCTATGCCCAGCTCTACAAAAGGGAAGTCCAGGAATACAGTCACTTGCCATTTCTACGCCTTTCCTACCTCTGCTGCTGCCATACCTTGCCACCCAATAAAAGGTGCTGTCATTACCGCTGGCTCGTCTTGGAATTCTTTTCTGAGCAAAGACAAGAATTCTCCCAGGTTAAGCCCCAGTGTAGGGGCTGGCCTGCCCTGCATTACTTGGACTTTACAATTAAATTAACTTTTTTGTTTAAACTGATTTGGCTCAGGTTTTCTTAAATCTGAATTACTGAAAGTACTGAAAAGCAATCACTTAGAATGAAAAGGCTCCTAATACATTGCACTACCGTAGCTTGTAAAAATTTCTGTGGCAGCACTTACTTCCATTTTTATATACAGCACTGTAAGAGAAATAAATTTTACATTAAGAAAGATCTGTGTTTGAATCTCGGCTCTGCCATTAGTTTTTGCGACTTTGGCAAAAGCATTTAAGCTCAGCCTTGGTTTACTTCTGTGTAAAACAGAGATACTTCGGTAGAGATTTTAAAAGGTAAGTTAATACAAGAGCTTAGCACTGTGACTAAGGCCAGTTACTGATAAGTTGTGCAATTCTGCTTCTTTGGTGGCTTCTTCAATTAGACCAAAGGGCAGATCTGTATCTTATCTCTTTTTGTGTTCAGAGAATCTTGATACTTAAATCGTCTACAGATGTTTATTAGATGAAATGAATGAGTACAAGTTAAAATAATCAGATAACTTACTCCTGGAGTTTAGATTTCAAGTTTCCTTTATCTAAGCAAAGGCATATCAGCTCAGGAGAGGGGTGTTTTTGTCAAGATCTGTTTTTAATAGGACCACACAAAAATGATAAATAAGATGGAATTCTTGTCCCGTTTTATTAGTTTCATTTCTTATGCCCTGATCTTCTTCAGTATCTTCCACATCTCATGAGCTGAAAGTCTTCAGCTCCTGTGGTTCCCACATAATAATTTTTGCTGTTGTCTGTGATTCTACGTTGTTTACACATCTCAGAACCTTTTCTGATGGTTCTGTGATCCAGGGGAAATTTTTTACTCTAGTTTTTTTAAATCTCTCGCTGTCATGAACATGTTCTCATATCAGTAGATACTTTTCGTGAGGAAAGCACTGTTGAGGATGCCACCCGTTCTCTCTTCCCTCTTTGACTTTTCACTGCTGTTTCTTCCTTGGATGCTGTTTCCCCTGAAGAGCTTTATTCCACATTCTGTTATCACCACCACCTCTGCCTAAATTTAGCTCTCTCTCTATATATATACACACACATATATATATATATATATATTTAATATCATATTCCATAAGAAAAATACAGCTTCTTAGAAATTGTGGGTTTTTTTTTAAATGATTTAGCCCTTAAGACCACAATGCAATGACATGGTTCAAAATTCAGAAGATTCAAAAAGGATAAGCAGTAGAAAGTCTCCTTTATACCCCGTCCCTCAGGCATCTAGTTGTCCTCCCTGGAGGTAACCAGTGCTACCAGTTACTATCAATGCTATCAGTGATGTTTTATTCATATACAGTCCTGGGTTGCTTAGAGACTAGGAATATGTTCTTAGAAATTTGCTGTTAGGTGATTTTCTGGTTATGCAAACATCACAGAGTGAACTTACACAAACCTAAGTGATACAGCCTACCACACACCTAGGCAACATGGTACAGCCTCTTACTCCTAGGCTACAAACCTCTATAGCATGTGACTGTACTTTGCGCTGTGGGCAATTATAACCCAGTGTAAGTATTGCTGTGTCTAAACATAGTTAATCATAGAAAAAGTACAGTAAAAATATGGTATAAAAGATTAAAAGTGGGCCAGGCGCGGTGGTTCACAGCTGTAATCCCAGCACTTTAGGAGCCCGAAGCAGGCGGATCTTGAGGTCAAGAGATGGAGATGATCCTGGCCAACATGGTGAAATCCCGTCTCTAGTAAAAACAGAAAAATTAGCCAGGCATGGTGGTGCGCGCTTTTAATCCCAGCTACTCAGGAGGTTGAGGCAGAAGAACCACTTTAACCCAGGAGGCAGAGCTTGCAGTGAGCTGAGATTGTGCCACTGTACTCCAGCCTGGTGACAGAGCAAGACTCTTTCTCAAAAAAAAAAAAAAAAAAATTAAAAATTGTACACTTGTATAGGGCACTTACCATGAATGGAGCTTGTGGGACTGGAAGTTGCTCCGGGTGAGTCAGTAAATTGAGTGGTGAGTGAACATGGAGGTCTAGTACATTACTGTACACTACTATAGACTTTATAAATACTGTACACTTAGGGTACACTAAATTTATCTTAAAATATTTTTCTTTCTTTAATAATAAATCAACCTTAAATTGCCATAACATTTTTACTTTATAAACGTTTTTGTTAGAAACTAAGACACAAACGCACGTGTTAGCCTAGGCTTACACGGGGTCAACATCATCAATATCACTGTCATTCACCTCCACATCTTGTTTCATTGAAAGGTTTCCAGGGACAATAACCTGTGGAGCTGTCATCTCCTATGGTAACAATGTCCTCTTCTGGAATCCCTCCTGAAGAAACTGCCCAAGGTTGTCTTGTAGTTAATTTTTTTTAATAAGTAGAAAAAATACACTCCAAAATAATGATAAAAGAGTAGATTATAGTATGCTTAATACACAAACCAGTAATAGTCATTTATTAGTAAGTATGATATACTGTACATAATAATATGTGCAATCCTCTTATATGACTGGCAACACAGTGGGCTTGTTTACACCAGGATCACTACAAATATATGATCAATGCATTGTGCTATGTCTTTACCTTTTGATGACTATGACATTGCTAGGGGATAGGAATTTTTCAGCTCTGTTTTAATCTTATGGGACTACCATCCTATGTGTGATCTGTCATCAGCCAAAACATCATTGTGCAGTGCATAATTGTATAATGAAATTCCATGCATTATCCCACAAATTGTACACAAATTGTAGTATACTGTACACAGTTTTTCAACTTGTTTTTTATTTCCTGTCTATGTCTTCTTGAGAAGCAACTGAAGACTTAGGACCCAGGAAGAGTATATTCAGAAGAATAGTAAAGAGGAGTCCCAGATATCTGTGTAGTCACTGTACAGACCAACCAGACTAGACTGGAACAGCAGTATAGGAGAGATTATTCCACTTAACAATACCTTTTGGAAATTATTTTATACATAAAGGTAGTCTTCATCTTTTATACATCTGCATAGCACTTTTTATACAGATATATGAGAATGTATTTGATCTGTCCCTTTTTGATGAATAAGTGAATTAATCTCAGTCCTTTGTTACTATTTTTTAATGTAATGAGTAAACCCATACATAAATTGTTAGGTATATGTATACAGTTTCTTGTCTGTCCAAATCCATACACCTATTCTTTTTCTTTTTTATGGTTTGACTCTGAGAACATACTTTTCTTTATGATGCTGGAGCTGCGTCTCTGGAGATTAGAATTCTACTTTGCCAGCCAGCTTAGTATTCGGTTCCATCAATACTCAATGCTTCTACCAGAAATAAAAAGCACCTTAGAAACATGAAAACAAATGAAATATCAGTTCGGGAGAAATGACCTGGATTCTTGATATGATTTAATCACATGCAATGAAAAATGGCAAGAGCAACACTCTCGAATGTTACAGTTGATATGTAAATAAGCTGTAAGTTATAACCAGAGTTAACAATGTCAGTCAAATGTGTGAGCTTGTGTCTTGGGGGAAATCCTCCTTTCAGTGTCATGTTGGAGGAATTCGACTCCCATTTTCTCACTGCAGAAACCATGTTGAAGAGAAGGTCCCTCCCCATACCACCCGGCAGCCAGAAAACAGGCACCTTGACCTAGGTCAGCCAGTTGCATGCTCCCACCTGAGAAATTAATCTACAGTGATAAAAACAAACGGAACCATTGGGAACCTTTTGCATGGCTTCAGCAGGACCCAAGGATAATGTCATATGTACGGAGCAGCAGTGTGGCATTTTGGCCAGACTGTTCTTCCTGAAATATGTCCTGATCTTGGCCTCTCAGGTTGTCTTGGTTCTTACAATTCTCCAACTATGGTTTTACAACTTAACTCCAAGTTACTTTGCATCCTCGGTATTCTTTCTGTCAACTCTTAGAGTTGCTTTCTGATACTTGTCAGAATAAACATGGATGCTCTGTCAGAATTGGGAAGATACCTTCACTGTTCAGGGCTGTATCTCCAATGCCAAATGCAAGGCCTAGGACAGTGTTGGGGCTCACTTCAACAATGCTTCTTACACGGATAAATGAAAAGAAAAAAAGGAATAAAATTGCCCACCATCCAGGAAGCTGCAGATAAGCATGAGAGGTGGGGAATGAGGGGACAAGAAGGTGGGATTCTGTGTCAGAAGCTCGTAACAGAGCCATGGAGAACATGTCTGTATTCTCATGTACTGTTCTCTAAGCCCGGGAGAGAGAGGGCAGCAGGCTGAGCTGACAGAAGTGCCAGTGAGCACTGAGCTTCTTTCTTCCCTCTCCCACTCCAGAGCGGTCTGCATCCTCTGACTTTGAGGGAAGGAGGAGGCTGCCTGAAGTCAGTGGATGTCTGGAAGACTAGAGCACTGCCGGTGAGGTTCCAGAGCACAATCAGATGTATTTGGAGACTCTCAGAAAGTCTTGAAAGGGGCACCAGAGGAGTTGGATTTCTGTATTAGTTAGCAGGAGCACAGGTAGATGAAAATTATCTATTTTAATGAATCATCTGTGGTTTTAATATCTTGAGATTAGAGTTTAAACACTCCTGCAAACAATAGTGCAAACACTTCTGTTCTTGGTGAAATAAATTTTAAAACATCTCTGTCAGATGATCATTTAGCTTTTGCCTGGATATTCCTAGTCATGATCACTTGAAGGAAGGCTCATTTACAATCTTTAGATTATAAATATCATAGATTGGACAAAGATTCCTTCCCTAGACTTTATTAACTGGGCATCAATCACTTGTAAAACCCACTAAATCCTTCAAAATGTTGCAAATCAGTAAAACAATAATTGCTTTTAATTTACAAAATTATTATATTCCTACAGGAGGTAAGGATAATAATTTAAAAGAGCATGACAATCTTCTCGCCACCAAGAAATTATTGTGATGAGACAAATTTTCTAATCACATTGTTATTAGAAGAGAAGTGCATACAGTATGTTGAAAACACCTATATCTGACTTATGAAAAGTTGTATATTTTCATTATAGTGCTTGTAAAATTGTAATGTGCTTAAAAAAATTTTTTAATGCCTGATTAGTATAAAAATGAAAACAACTGGGGAAAAAAATTGACACTGAACCAGGCAATTCACTTAAGTGGCCACTAGGTTGTGCTGGTGACTCAGTAACATTGCTTAAACAAAAGAAAACAAAAAAAGGATAATTTTGTTTGAGAATTTCATTTTTCACATCTTTGTCAGGCCCCTAACATGTATAGCCATGGGTTTTACATAACTCCTTCCATGAAAATTTAAACTCCTTGTTAAAACAAACTTTTTTAAAAAGCTGTCCTTTGGAGCAAAATTTAAACAGGTTGAATTTATTTAACTTGCAAAATCTGTTAAGCCCTTTCTATATTGCACAAAGGATAAGAATAGCTAAGATATGACAATTACAATATAAGTCATATGCACAAATACAAACAAGTAATTTCAATATGATAGATCACTGTGATGCCAGCTCTACGTATTTTTGTTGTTCTTTTGCTTACTGCTCTATTCCAACACCTAGAACGTATTAGGAGCCCAATAAATATTTGCTGTATGGTGAACAATTAGATGAATTCATGATTACACAATAGTTGTACAGTCTATGGTATAAATGTATTCCTATGAAACAGTGTTTATAACCATCGTAAAGTCATTTGATAAAAATACAAACTTTACAAATATCCAAGACTACATATCCCAAAGAAATAATAGCCTTACTTTCAATTTATTGGAAAAAGTGATGTTAAGAAGATAGTATCTATCTTTTCTGTATTCTTACCAGAACAATTTCTATTACTAGTTGTATTACAAAATTGTTTGTACTTATTTCAATATATAAAATAACATAATAATGTCTTTTATTTTAACTGCACACAATGTCTCTAAAAAGTGACAGATTCCCAGAATTAGATTGGCTTCATTGTCAGAGCTACTGTTGAAAACAAACCGTGATTAAATGTTTTTTTTGTAGCAAACCTTATTCATCCAACCCTGGGGACAAACGTTTTAAGAATACCTGCATGTGTCCACTTTGGCTTATAAATCAATACAGACTATATCTCACATATAGGGATTTTGAACACCATTTTTGTGATCGCTCTTTCATGTTGATTGCCAGTCATTTCTCCAAATTGTCATTCTCTACTTTTCTATTTCTCTGTTTCATACTATTGCTTTCTACTCCTTTCTGGAATGCAATGTGTCTTGGTGCAATAAAAAAAAGCACAGCGGTTGAAGCCAGATAAAGAAATGTTTAAAAATGGAATCTGCCACCTTCTGGGGACCTTCAGCTGATTCCTTAATTCTGAATAGCAATTTACTCCTCTGTAAAAGATGACAGCCAGCAGAATGCGCGTTATTTCTGCCTTCTAAGAAGCACGACAAGTGGGAGCTACAGGGAAAGGTATTTAATCCACTCCATGCAGTTTCAGGATTAAAAGATTATTAGTGCTAAGAAACTGTGTTTACAGTTAAGAAAACAATAGAACTTCATTCTGTAGATAGACCTTTGGTCCTTAGCTAAAGAGAGTATACTGTTTTTTTTTTTACTCTATCAACTATGGAGCCCAGAATATTTATCCAAAAATTGGAAATAGCTAGAAGATAAAAGAAGCTATAAATTTACATGAACAAGGCAGTAATGATGTTATGCTACACCTAATACAGCATGATTATATTAGCAATGTAATATAAAAAATAAAATGCTGTGAATTTTGCAGAGTACTTTGATGAACACCATAGATCCTTTGAAATAAAAAGGAAAAAGAGCCAACAAAGTTTTTAGTTCTAGCTTAGAAAAAGAAAAAAATAAAAGAGATACAAACTTCAAATTAGTTCTATCAAGTCCCATTTTATAAAGCAAATCCAATCAATAATGGGTGATAAATTTGAATAAGCATCTTTTTAGCTTGTATGGAAATGATCACTTGATTTTTATCCTCAGTTGTATTTGAAAATACGTTATATTAGTAGATTTCCTAATGTTGACTCATCCATGAATCTATGGAATAAATCTCACTTGGATATGATGAGTTACTCTTTTTTTCTGCTGCTGAATGTTTGCTAATATTTTATTTAGTACTTTGTATTGATATTCTAAGTAATGTTTGCCTGTAGTTTTCTTTTTGTGTATGAAATCTTTTCAAATTTTGGATCAATGTTGTGCTCACTTTGTAAAAATGACTTGGGAGGGAGTTTTCTCCTGTTTTAAGTTCTGAATTAGCTATTCTGTAATTATCCATTCTGTGGTAGACTTCTCCTGTGAAACCATCTGGGACAAGTAATTTTTGTGGTATAACTCTGACAACTTTTTTCATTTCTCCTATGGAACTGACTCTTTAGATTTTCTATCTGATTCAGAATTCATTTTCCTTAATTGTATTTGTCCAGAAAATAGTCCATTTCACTCAGGCCTTTTATTTCACTTGACTAATGTTCAAAAATGTAGTTGTTTTAATGTCCTCTATTTCTATGGTTTCCTCTCTTTTTAATTTTTTATTTGTTCTTTCTTCTTTTTCTCTGAATTAAGATAGATAGCAGCTGATATATATCGTTGATGTTGAAAGAACAAGCTGATGAATGTATTTATTATCTCTACTGTTATCGTTTTCTAATTCTGATTTTAACTTTCTTAATTCCTACTCTGTTTTCTTTTAATTTTACTATGTCTTTTTCTGATCCATTGAGTTGTTTAATTTATTTATCTCTATTGCTTGTTTAATATAATATTGAAAATATTTTTCTGTTTTAGTTGTATACTATCTCATACATTATAAAAGATTATATTTTCATAGCTTTGTTCTAGACATTCTGTAATTTTATATTTTTTATTTGACCTATGAGTAGTTTAAAAGAGAATGTTAAATATCAAAGCAATATTTTTGTTTTCTAATTATATAACTAAGCTTTAGTTTTATTGCATCATGATCAAAGAACATTGTTGGGACTATTTTTAATATATTAAATTTATTGAGGTTTGCTGTTGTGATCTAATATTTATCCTTTATGCGACTGTTTGTTTGACCTTTTGATTAAAAGGTATGTTTTTAATATCTAGAACACAGAACTACACACACAAAAAGAAATTTAAAAATTGGGTGTTTATATAGAAAAAACTAATTTATGTACATACATAAATTAGATTTTTCTCTCTATTGTCTTCTTGATGTTTTCTATATCTTTTTTTTTCTATAAACCTGTTTTATCAGAGACTAAAAGTGGTAGTTTAAAGTTCCCTTCCAATGTTTATTTCTCTTATAAGTCCTGATATTTTACTATTTGGTGAATATAGAGTCATAACCATTACATATTTATT
Organism: Saimiri boliviensis; assembly: GCF_048565385.1. NCBI lineage: Eukaryota > Metazoa > Chordata > Mammalia > Primates > Cebidae > Saimiri > Saimiri boliviensis. Next base: position 59,739,644 of record NC_133454.1, read on the forward strand.
GTAAATTGTATCCTATAACATTATAAAGTTTTGCATTTAACATTTTTTGGCTGAATTTCCATCCTGACTGAAACTCAGCCTGTTTGTTTGCTTGTTTGTTTATATTTACCTGGTATATCTTTAACCACCATTTTATTTTCAATCTTTCTGAATCACCTGGGTATAGATGGGTTTCTTGTATGCCACCTGGAATTGTATTCTGCTCTTTGATCCAGTCTGACTCTTGTTCTTTTGATAGAGAAGTTAGAACATTTACCTTTTTTAAATTGACAGACAAAATCCTGTGTATTAATCATGTACAGCATGATATTTTGAAGTATATTTACAAGGTTGAATGGTTAAATCTAGCTAGTTAACAAATACATTGCCTCACATGGGTGTCATTTAATATATAGTCCCCCCCCTTTATTCTCAGGGGATATATTCTAAGACTCCGGGGATACCTGAAATCACAGATAGTACCGAATCCTATTTACCATCAATTGCAACACCATTCTTTCTGCTCATGTCTTCCACATGTTTTTCTGTGAAATTGTGAGTCCCCTAGCCTAAATTTTCTTGTCAATTTTTTATGTTAGTTCACCATGAGCCTTCTGTCCATGACTCTTGTATTTTAGTCACAGTTCTTCAGACTGAAAGAATCAACTGGATATAGATAGCTTAGAGATATAAATATAGATTAGATATAGATATAGATAGATAGATGAGAGGGGATTTATTAGGGAAAATGGCTCAAATGATTATGGAGGCTGAGAATTTGTATGAGAGGCTGTCTGCAAGCTGGAGATTCTGAAATGCCAGCAGTGTAGACCAGCCTCAGCCTGAAAACCTCAGAACCAGGAAAGCCAATGGGCTAACTCTCAGTCTAAGCCCAAAGACCTGAGAATCCAGGAACAACTTGTGTTAGTCCTGGAGTCCCAAAGCCAAAGAACCTGGAGTTCTGATGTCCAAGGACTGGAGAACAGTTTCCTAGCTCCGAGAGAGAGAGGAAATTCTTTCCTCTGCGTTTTCTGTTCTATCTGGCCCCCAGCTGATTTGATGATGCCCGCTCACGTTGAGGGCAGGCTTTCCCAACTCGGTCCACTGACTCACATGCTAACCTCCTCTGGAAACACCCTCACACTCACCCACCTAGAAGTTCTCTAGGTGTTCCTTAATTCAGTCATGCTGACACCTAAAGTTACAAGCATAGCCCTGTGTGAGTTGTGCTTTGTGTCCGCTCAGACACTCTGTTCTTCATATGGTTTCCAGTAACCCACTACCAGAGCAAGAGGGGTCATTTCAAATCAGAAGAAAATGAGAACTTTACTTATTAGAAGTCCTTATGCTAAAAGTGCAGAAACAGCTCTAATGTGGGAGATTTGGCAATATTAATCACTCACTCCCCCTTTCCTGTGGGGTCTAATTAGTGAGAACAAGTGGAGCCAAAAGAGGATGAAAATATCACTGCATCTTTATTCATAGCCATGCTGAAGAGACAAATATGTCAGGACTCACACCTCCCTCTCAGAACCCGGACTCTAACTTAACCCAGCAGGAGACAGGAGTAGAGGTCTGGAATGAAATAGCACAGATCTGGCTTATCCTCACCATGAGCTTGCCTTACGTTAGTACAAATAGTTTGGTGATGAAGACACTGGGCACATTTCCATCAATGACCGACTTGTCAGTCTCTTCCAATCTTATCTGTCCAATTAATCACAGAGTGGACCAAATAAGATAGCAAAAATATGGATAGAGAGTATTTACTTCTGAATGGTTCCCTCCTGGCAAGTAGTATTCTATCCTTTGGTGGATACTGCTAGGTATCTACACAACAGCCATGTTAGCACCTTCGTCCTTAGCAACAAATTCTACTTTTTAAGGATGGTAATGTTATCAAGTGATATGCTAAGTTTCTCAGCCTCCTTTGCAGGTAGGGATGGCTAATAACTTGTCAGTAGCAGTCATACATTAAATAAGTAAAGTACCCATTTGCTTATGCTCACCCCTGTGTCTTCCCACTGCTTGAAATGTGGACAAAATCTTAAGTGCTCTAGTGTCCATGTGGAAATCATGATGCATTATTGAGAATGAAGTCACTAGGCAGACAGAAGAGAAAAGAGATAGAAAGAGAGAGAGAGAGAGAGAGAGAGAGAGAGAGAGAGAGAGAGACTGAGTGCTTGATGAGTCAGCACTGTCAAATCAGTCCTGGGCTGTCCACCTCTGGATGCCTTTTATGTTGGAGAACAATAAGCACTTATATGCTTCAGTCACTGCAGTCAGACTTTTGTTACCAGCAGCTGAAGCAGTTTGTAAATGATACATTTCTGTTATGGAAGTGTGAGAGGAGAGAGGATGCTATGTATGCATCTAAGCTGAGTGTTAACACTGAGTCAGCCATGGACATCCTCTCATCTGCCTCATGAGCACAGGAAACCACCTATTTTTCCTTCCAAAGATCCACCGGAAGTTGTCCTTGTGCTCTAAGCCTTCTTACTCCGAGGGTCACTTACCTGTCTTCTCCCACCTGGTTAGAATGTGAGAGACAACAGTTTACTCCTCCTGATACTCCGAAGCTATGTCATTGCTTAATCATTACATAATCCTATTTGAACATCAACGTTAATAATTCCTCCATGTTTCCAATTTACAACTGATTACAGATTCAGATTGTAGCTCAGGGTCCGAGTAATAGATTTGAAAGTCACCATAAAATGCGTGATTGTTGAAGGCACCTGAGTCAGAGAGATGCCTCAGGAAGAACCCAGAAGAGAAGGAGACCAAGAACTGAACCTGGAAAAGTCCCAACCTTAAGGATGCTTCCCAGAGGGAAAAAAAAAAAGTAGCCTTGCTAGAAATCAAAATGTCACGGCGTCATGAGATGATAGAATTGTGGTCTTGTGACAGAAGGACTCACCTTAGGACACATATGACGCTCAGTTTCAAATTACATCTCTGTTACTATAATACAACAGTCCTCAACTCTGCTTCTATTTGTTTAACACTGAGAACAAACAACTCCTTAACATCAACCCAAACAGTATGCCAGATGACCTACTCTTGGTTCGAGACAGAAGTGCAGGCCTTCTGAATTTATTTAATGTTATATTTTCTGTGAGAACAATAAATGCTCTTATTTGGCTGTTATAAGAGCCAAGAAAAGTCTCTCTGAGTTTTTGTCATGTCAGAACCTCAGTAACAACGGAACTTCTTTCCAAAAGATCCAAGCCAGTGTCTCATTAAGTCAAACATACTTTCACGGCTACTCACCCCAGTGCCAATATGCAGTGAATGCAGGGAAAGTTATTCTTGGACTTTAATGCATTTATTATGTAATTGTTCCTTTCCATTCATATCCTGTGCCCTGACTTATTTTCTTGTTCCTATTCATTTATACCAATGGAAACTGGTTTTTTTTCTTTATCCGTATCGAAGTAGATTTACTTTTGTCCTTCCTTATTCTTGATTCTTTTCTAATATCCCAAGACCCCCATGGACCTATACACAGATAGTCCACTGGATGGTGGGTTTCAGCAAGGCCCAGAGGACTGACCAGCAGTGGTTGAGTAAGGATTAAATCAATTCCAATAAATGAATTAATATATTTAAGGTACCTCAAACAGTGCACAAACACAGAGTGCAAGCTCAGTAACTGAGTAACTGTTATGTGTCATTATTATCAAAATCAAGGAATAATCCAGGTATCAGAGTTTTTCTCCTTCTCCAAGGATCTTCTTCCTCTAGCAGATTTGGAGAAGACAGAGTTCGTCTCACTCGCCCATCAGTCAGTCATGTGCTGCAGGTGCTTCTCTGCCTTGCTCATGCAAATCTGTGCAAGTTCTTCTCTGTTTTCTTCTTCCAGCCTGAGTCCCCAGAGCCTAAGAAGTTGGCCCAGTTACACAGGATCACTTACCCCTGATTACCATTCAAGGCCCAGAAGTTTTAAAACTTTGAAATAAAATATTTGGGTTTTGATTTATCCTTACACAGCAAATCATAGAAAGTTCTTGGGTGAGGGCATCTGTTGTATACACACATGTGTACAAAAGGGAGGGTTTATGATCTTCCTGGCCAAGCAACTTCCTGAAGAGCTGGAAGATTATGTTAGCATTGGCACCAAGGTATCTACCTTTGATTTTTGATAAGTCTGCTCACGTAACTAAAGAGAAAACACTCCTCAACCTTTATACCACCACCTCTCCCTTGTTCTAGCTAGAAGTGTTCTTGCTCAGAAAAACAGTTTTAGCCTATCAAGAAATGAATGGAAGGCATGGAGCCTTATCTTACTCATCTCCTGGGCCTAACACAGAGTTCAGTGAACAAAAGCACTTCATAAACACTAAGTTGCATGCAATGAGCCAATTTAAGTGTTGCAAAATGATATAATCCTCAAAGAGAGTAAAGAGATTTCCATTTTTTTTTTTTTTTTGAGACAGAGTCTTGCTCTGCTGCCAGGTGCCAGGCTGGAGTACAGTGGCACAATCTCAGCTCACTGCAACCTCCACCTCCTGGGTTCAAGCAGTCTCCTTCCTCAGCCTCCCATGTAGCTGGGACTACACGTGTGCGCCACCACACCCAGCTAATTTTTGTATTTTAGTAGAGATGAAGTTTCACCATGTTGGCCAGGATGGTCTCGATCTCTTGACCTCGTGATCCACCCGCCTCGGCCTCCCAAAGTGCTGGAATTACAGGCATGAGCCACCGCACGCGGCCAAAATTTCCAATTTTTAAAAGTGGAGAAGAGACCCTCTTGAGGAAAAGGATTAAAATTCCTCCATCTGTACATAGAAAGACACTTGAGTATCATGCTTAGCAAGAGTCAGCTTCCAGTGATACAAAGAGACCCATTAGAAGAGTGCTGTCTTCAAGGTTTTGCCCAGGGCAAGTTTAACATCCTTATTCCTCAAACTGTAGATCAAAGGGTTAAGCATGGGAACCACATTAGTGTAAAAGACTGAGGCAAATCTGCCATGGTTCATAGAGCCAGGAAAAGATGTTGTTAAGTAGGTGAATGCCCCTGACCCAAAAAACAAAGCAACAGCAATTATGTGGGAGCCACATGTGCCAAAGGCTTTGGATCTGCCCTCTGCAGAAGGAATATGGAGGATGTTGGACAGTATCAAAGCGTAAGAGATGATGATGCTTAAGCTGGACAGAATGATGGTTATTCCAACAATGAAAAATACCAGCTCGTTGACATGGGTGCTGGTGCAGGAGAGCTGAAGACAGGGAGAACTTCACACAGATAATGATCAATGACATTGGAACCACAGAAGGTCAGTCTCAGCATGCTTCCAGTGTGGGCCATGGCCCCAGCAAACCCTACCACATACGAACCAAACATCAGCAGAAAGCAGACCCTCGGGGACATGGTGACCACGTACAGCAGGGGATTGCAGATGGCCACATAGCGATCATAGGCCATCGACACCAACACACAGCACTCAGAATTGACAAAGAAACAAGAAAAATAGCTGAGTCATGCATCCCACATAACAGATAATACTTTTTCACACAAAGTCGTTCAGCATTTTGGGGACAAACACACAGGAATAACAGAGATCTATAAAGGACAAATTGAAGAGGAAAAAGTACATTGCGGTGTGAAGGCTAGAATTTATCCCAATTAAGGAGATCAAGCCCAAGTTGCCTACCACGGTGAACCCATAGATCCCTAAGAACAGAAGGAAAAGAGGGAGCTGGAGCTCTGGCTGCTCTGATAATCCCACGAGGATAAACTCAGTCACTGAGGAACTGCTTCTCAGAGTCATTCTCTTTTGGTGAGTTATCTGGGGAAACAGGGCAAAACATAGAGACATGACAAGCACAAGCATGGCTACGGGAAGAAGGCTCTAGCAGACAAGCCAGTGTGCAGATGCCCTCTCTCCTGTCCTCCCTCATCTACACACCTCCCCACCCTGAGGTATTGACCACGTGTCTGTGAGAGGATCTCAGCTCCGCTGAGCCAATCCTGAATTTAAGCAGTGTTTGTTAGCATGGGCAGCAAGAATTCTGTCTCTGCTTGAGAGGTGAGGGAGGAGCGAGACAGCACACCTGAACTGGCTGCTCATGGACTCTCAGAAAGACACCCTGAGAACCAAGAGTACAGCCTGGGACCACTGCCTCAGGTTCAGAGAGACAAGAGCTCTCAAGGTCCCCAGGGTGCCCTCCTATTCTCTGCCTCTGTCTCCCACCTAGATAATGGATTTCCATCTGGAGAGAAAGCCAAGAGTGTTCCCTACTGGCTCTGCACATCCTACTCGCCTCCTCAAAGACCCTCCATTCCATCTCATCTCAGGGTCAGTGTTGAGAGCACAGACAGGATCCATACTTCCCGGAGCCCTTGGTTGTGGGTTTCAAAGAGAAAGACGGGATTCAGACCCTCATCTTCCTTTTCCAGGGCCCCACTCAGTGCTAGACCTCATGCTGTCTCTTTTTCCATTAGCCAGAAGGAGAAAATAGTGATGCTTGTGCAGAAAGCACACAGCCTTGCATATTACCTCTTTGACTCCCTTGGGGTGCTGAGAATAAGCGCTTTTACAGACCCCAGGCTCCAAGGTGCTCAAGGAATATACCACGGGTTCTGTCTGTGGATTTTCTCATATGGTCTCGGCAACTTCAGGAAAGAAAACTAGGAATTCTCATTTTGACCAGAATCCCAGCTGTCATATTGCAGAGGAATTTAAGGTGCTTGATAATCAAGCAGCTTAAACAAGGGACCTGATTAGACAGTTTCCCCAGGGAATTTCTCCAAGATCTGTCTCTATAGGGAAGGAATTGCGCTGTCTTTGTTTACAGCCTGGGTTGTGGTGCTTACCTAGCATCTTGGGAGTGGGTGTTCCACTCAAACTTCCCTTCACTTCAGGGATTTCATGTTATTCAGTGCTGAGTTTTGGGACTCATTTTTTTTCCTTTCTTGTTAGCTCTCAGAACCTAAGCTTGAATTTAAGGGTGAATAGTCCCAACCTTAACCACCATCTCCAAATCTCACAGGGAGCTATGAGAGTGGGACCCCTCAAAAAAGGTCAGATCAGATCTACATAGAGCACCTCAGATAAAAGGCTTCTAGGACCATACGCTGCTCAAAACAGAAACCACACCACCTCCACCACAAACACCACCTACTCGCAACTCTAATAAGGGCCACAGACAGGCCTTTACTATATATGAAGAGTTTAAAATATCACACCACATAGGCAAGAAAGCACACACACACACACACACACACACACACTCACACACACACCCTACACAGGGTTACTCTCTAGGCATTCAGGCTTAAGGTATAATGGGAAATGAATGTGAGGGTTTAATCCTGCCATTATTCAGATGACAAAGCTGCTCTCCATATGATCTGCTAGATGAATATTTTAAGAAAAATTCAAAGACATGTGAGCATCTGCATTTGTAAGTTTCACTAAGGCTGCCTAAAATAATCCCAGTTCGCCTGGGACAGTCCTGACTTACATCATTATCCCTGTATAACTAATTATTAGTAGCATACCCTTTCATTCTCAGAGGTGTCTGGACTTGGACAACAAATTATATGATCGCTGGCTAAAAAGAGCAGAAGTAGCTTTTCAGATCCTTGGCCCCCAACATCTCCTAAATCCACTGACTTTCACCCGCTTTTGGACAGTCTCTGTCTTTCACCTTCCTTGCCCTCAAAGTCTCCCTTAACTGAGCCCACCCTTCTGGACAACCAAGGAGAACTAGTCTCCAAAAGCGAGAAAGGCGTTAACTGTAAGCTGCTTCTGATTTATATCTAGCCCAAAAATCTTAAAGCAAAGAAGCACAAGCCCTAGTTACCTGCCTAAAATCAGTGTACAGGGAAAAAAAATAAAAGTAAAGGAGTAGGAATTACTTAGATATAAGGAGCAAATATTAGTACATTGTTGCACATTACTATATGTAGGTATAATAAATTGATTGGGACTCGACAAACTTGGACATATACCTAAATTTTGACCCAGTGTTCCACCACTGGGAGTATACTGAATAAAAATAAGTATGCATGTTTACCTAGAGACCTGCCAAGAATGTGCATAGCAGCATTGTCCTTAATAGCTGCAAACTGAAAACACTCCATATGTCAGCCAACTGTAGACTGGATAATAAATGATAGGATGTCAATAAAATAAAATTCCATCTAGTCATAAAAGATAATGACATAGGTATATGTCACAAACCATTAGGGAGTGAAAGGAGCCAAGCACAGAAGAAGGCATACTTTATGATTTCATTTATGTACAGTTTAAAAACAGCGAAGCTAATCGATGGTGTTAGAAGTCACACAGCACTTCCTCTTGGCTGGGCAGGCAGGGGCTAGCAACTGGAAAGGGATTTGAAGGGTGGTTAGGGTTGCTGGCAATGTCTGCTTCTGACAGGGTGCTGGTTACACAGATGTATGCACTTAGCAAAAATTCATCGAGTTCTATCCTTATGTTACACTTAAACAAAAAGTTTATTTAAAATGTAAGTGGAGAACAAAAAATAAATCACCCTACCAAATTAGTTTAAGTCAAAAATTACTAAACAGTTTTGAGCTATAATTCCCCCATTTGTAAAATGGATATTTACTGCCCTGACAACTCAATATAGTAGAATGTGCCAGAAAAATAACACCATTTATATTTCTTTTCCATCTTATGTCACTTAAAATTAAAAAAAATTGTAATAGAAAAGGAGAAAATCAAAAGAAAAGAGAATTAATGCATATGGAGCTACTACAGAGTACCTGGCCTTATGCTGGATGTTTTCTCATGTAATATGTTGTTTATAACAACTATACAGCATGCATGTGTGTGACAGATTGTATTTCCCAAGCATGGTTATACCAATGCACGCACAGATACACAGTCACACACATATACCTTGCGTCCCACGTGCTCTTGATCTAACAGGACTGACACGCCTCCAATCAAAACATGAGGCCTATATGCCCTAACTTTGCCTCTAGGCAGGGATTTGGGATTTCTCCAATCAATAAAGTATGATGGAAGTGATGCTATGTGACTTTCAAGGTTAAGTCATAAAAGGGCAGAGCTTCCAACAGGCATGCCATATATACATACATGTATATACAGATAAATAGATAGATAGATACAGATATATGTATATATAGAGAGAGATAGAGAAATTGGAGTTCAATGATTGAGGGCAGGAAGCATAGATATATATACATATAGATATATATACACACACATATATATATGTGTGTATTTATATATACATATATGTGTGTATATATGCATATATTGGCATGTAGGTTGGGAGGCTAAGCCAGTCTCTCTTCTACATTTTATATATATACACACACACATAAAATCTCCTCCCCCACCTCACATTTATCTCTCTTTTGGCATCCCTTAACCTTCAGGAAAGTCTTGTTAAAACCCTCTAGCCTTGTCTCAAAATAAAATTGCATAATTCTATGCCATAGGAACTTAACTCTTATTTATGTCACTTACCCTATAGGAGAATTGGTCTCATTACACAGTACATTATTTCACCTAAAGTTGTGGTTCCCAAGCACCTATCAAAAATGTTGAGTGTGAATTTACTGTGCACTATAAGATAGCAAGTGTGTAGTCATTTGCCCAGCATTGAGGGGCCGGAGCCATTTAGAGCCTACATGCCAATGAGTGGACACTGGGAAAAACACTCAAGGGAAACAGCCGGGAGCTCACAAGGACAGGTCTGGATCACTTGGTCCAATTCTCCCACTTTACCCAGGGAGTCTCCTTTTGGTTCCATATTTGAATGTTGTTTATGAGGTTTGCTTTTATGAAGAAAACAAGCATTGCGTTTTAGTATACATAATTCCTTACCCACTGCATTCTCCCTTCCTGAAAGACTTGTTAGGTATGCAGCAATGGTCTAACAATGGAAGAGAGAATCTTCTGTTCATTAAAGTAGATGTCAATTTATTAATCATCCAACAAATATTTATTAAAGCTGGTTATTTCTAGCCATATTGCAAATGCTCTTGTATTAATCGGGGTTCTCTAGAGGGACAGAACTAATGGGATAGATACGTATATAGAGAGGAGTTTATTACATATTAATTCACATAATCACAAGGTCCCACAGTGTCTGCAGGTTGAGAAGCAAGGAAAGTCAGTCTGAGTTCCAAAACTGAAGAACTTGGAATCCAGTGATCAAGGGCAGGATGCATCCACTACGGGAGAAAGATGTAGGCTGGGAGGCTAAGCCAGTCTGTCTTCTACGTTTTTCTGCCTGTGTATATTCTAGCCTCAAGGACAGTTAATTAAATTGTGCCCACCCAGATTAAGGGTGGGTCTGCCTTTTCCAGCCCACTAACTCAAACGTTAATCTCCTTTGGCAATACCCTTACAGCCACACCAGGATCAATACTTTGTATCCTTCAATCTAATCAGATTGACACACAGCATTAACCATCACAGTTATATTCAGAAAGCGTTCTCCTGATAAAAACAAAACCAACAATTCTGGACAAAATATTAAAAGCATCTATTTGTTCACATTTGAGGTGCCAAAAACTAAGTAGAAATCTGTGAGAGCAAAAAAGAAGAAGTAAGAAAGTAAAATTTCAGAGGGATGCACAAATTCCAGAGCTAGAGTTTGCCTTTGGGGAACTAGAAGATTCCTGGGAGGTGGTGGGCAGAGTTGGGGTTTAATGAGTTAGCTATGCAGGAGATAAAAAAATAAAGCCTGGAACTTTAAGCAGGTTGGAAGTTTAGGACCATTATTGACTCATAATACTGACTCCTGGGGGAAAAAAACATTCTCAGTGGCTAACTTATAGGTAGAAAAAAAGCCTACAGAGGGAGCAGGCCAAGAAATGTGTCTGACTTGGCCTTGGCTCTATCTAGAAGGGCAGAAAAAATAGTCTCTGACAATTTTTAATCACCTCTGTGTTTCAGGTAAAAAATTTATATTGTAAATATAACAATAACAAAAAGTTCTTTCTGGAGAATACAACTTAAAATCCAGATATGAAATAATTTCCACAGATAAATATCCAAGGATCATGAGCTTATCATGAAAATTACTAAACAAACACAAAACAATCCACCATCAATGAGACTCATCAGGAATGATAAAACACAAGTTACATACCTAGCCAAACCTGCAAAATTACTAGCTTGTCAGGGACAGAAAACAAAATAAATGTATTTAATACATTTTTAAAAATTAAAAACACAAACTGAAAGTATGATGAAGCAACCATCAAAACTGAAAGAACCCTCCAAACTTTAAAAAATTAAATAACATTGTTAGAAATGAAAATATGATGATTAAAATTAGGACCTCTGTGAATATGTTAGACAGCTTATTAGACACAAGTCAAGAGAAAATAAGTAAACTGGAGGGTAGATCTGAAGAAATTGTCCAGAAAAGTCAACATCCATGTGGGAGAGACTATGAATTAGAATACAATCTATTATAAAGACACATGCACACGTATGTTCATTGCGGCCCTGTGTACAATAGCAAAGGCTTGGAACCAACCCAAATGCCCGTCAATGATAGACTGGACAAAGAAAATGTGGCACATATACACCATGGAATACTATGTAGCCATAAAAAATGAGTTTGTGTCCTTTGTAGGGACTTGGATGAATCTGGAAACCATCATTCTCAGCAAACTAACGCAAGAACAGAAAACCAGACACTGCATGTTCTCACTCACAGGTGAGTGTTGAACAGTGAGAACACATGGACTCAGGGAGAGGAGCATCACATACTGGGGGCAGGTTGGGGGGATAGGGGAGGAATAGCAGGGGATAGGGAGAGCGGGGAGGGATAACATGGGGAGAAATGCCGGATATAGATGAAGGGGGAATAGAGGCAGCAAATCACCTGGTTATGTATGCACCTGTGCAACAACCCTGCATGTACCCCAGAACCTAAAGTAAAAAAAAAAAAAATACAATTTAAGATATGTAGAAATAAGAAGTTCCAACATGTGTGTCTGTGTGTGTGTGTGTGTGCACACAAGCATTTGAAACAATTTAGGCCCTGTATTTTGCTCCAAAAACAAGGCAACCATCAAAAATCAAAACAGACACAACCTCTGAACTTTCAACGATATAATCTAAATGGAGAAAGCTAGAAGAAACTGATACTGACATATAATTAGAAATACAATAAATGTGCCAGAAAAAGGTTATAGAGTTCTATGAAACCATTTAAAGGGAGTCCTGCCATGTCTTCAAGGTCAGAGAAGGCCTCTCTAAAGAAGTGAAATTCAGTTTTAAAGCTAAATTTAAGTAGAGATTTAAAAATATATAGCTGTTTGTTTGTGACTGTCCAGCATTAAAATTCCTTCCAATGTGAGGACTCTGCCCCTATGTGAGCCTTGGCTGAAGCAAGGACTCAGCCTCTTTCTGTGAAAGTACCCCAGAGAACATCAGACCTGAGCTCAGTGAATCAGATGTTCCTAGGCAGGACTCTGAGTTTTGGACGAGTGACAGAAAAAAACAGGAACAATTTATATTTCATTTCTGAAAAATCAAAAACAAACAAAAATCTACCCATCAATGATAAATGTCAAGTACTAGTGGTGCCAGCAGGAACAATTAGTGCAGCCTAACCAGATAGTTGCATGATTATAATTTGGCTGAGATTCCACCTGTCTGGCTCCAAAAACTAGTTCCTTAGCTGGTTCTAAGATCCTATGAACTACCCCATTTATTGCTAAATAGCTCCCTTTTTGCTAAAGTTAACCATAATGAACTGCTGCTTGCAGCTGAGATCTCTTGCTACTAGAAGAAAGACTCGTGGTTAAGGGGCCTGTGGGTTGGGAATAGAGACAGGGAAAGCATAGAGGCTGCGGGGCAACTTTTTCATCTCTCCATGATCAGGACAGGCACACTCCCCACAATCATCTGCACAGAGGCGTGTAACAGACCCTCCTCAAAGTTTTGGTCTATTTTTAACGCTTTTCTCCTTCCAGGGATATGTTTGGATGTGGTATAGAAAATAAAATAAACAAGCATCCCAGTTTCCAAAGACTGCTATTCTTCATATTCTTACAACAAAGTTCTTAAAACCTTTGATTCTACAATGACTCCTTTTTTTCTAAAAAAAGCTAAATTATGCTTCTCAGTGGAATGAATATAAGCTTCTTTGCTGGCTAAAAGGAAACCCATTTAATGAATTATCCAGCCAGGTTTTTTTAGTGGAATGTGAGCCATATGTAAATAAAATAATACAAAATAAAAAGATTATGCTTAACATCTAAGGAAGATAATGGCTCAATAACTACTTTTATTAATGAGTAACAGCTAGTGTATGTTTACATTAGTCAATGTTATGATAGTGTTCTGCTTTTTCATATGCTCTATATTCACTTTATCGGCTTTGAGATCCCTTATAAAGTCAATAACTTGGAATAACATTTTGCGCATCTTGCAAAATTTGGAAAATACCTTTGCTCTTAAAAATTATAATAGGCTATTATAGAAAGTATATGTTTGATTTTATAACAGGTTATTTTATACTAAATCTTTATTCAGAACATCCTCAGTTATTATATTGTTACTATGGAAATTCACAATCTGCTTTATGACATAGTTTTAGAAATATATTGCTATTAGTCTTGAATAACAAGTAGAAGGTTACCAGCAGAGAAAGTCAAGAAAGCATTCTGAGCAAAATGAACCACAGAAGGAAATGGAAAAGGTTATAAAGGGGAAAAGCACTGCAAATGTTAGGAGTGCCAAGTGATACAGAGAATTCAACAGCTGTATATATGGCAAGGAGGGGTAGGCAATTGTGGAGTGGGTTAATGATGGTAAATGTAAAAAGAAAATAAAATGTCATAATAAAATAAAATAGAATGTTCCAAATTCATTACGCCAAAGGGAAAAGTGAAGCCCTGAAAGCTGACTCATGTTACCATGACTGTTTTTCTTCTCTGTTGCCTGACTGTTGCTTTCTGACCTTTGTGTTGAGATATACGGTAACTAAACTCCCTGTTCTTTATTCAAACTAGCCTAAATGACACTGGAGATAGAGACCCTTGTGACTGTTACCTCTTTACAACAACATGTAAAACAACTCCCTTACAGTAGAATCAGTAGTATTCAATCAAATCTTATATCTCTATGTTAGCCTTTGCATGGAAAGTGTAATCCTGTTCAGCACCTCCGTTTTTTCTGTATAAATGATCCTTATTTTGCACCACACCAGAAGCACAGATCACCATTCTTTGGTATAGCTCTGCTCCCTGAACCATGCCCTCACACTTTCCATTTTAATGAACTCTCCTTAAATTAGATTCTGATTCTTTTGATTATCTTAGGTTGACATAATTAATCATACTCTTTGTCCTCTGAGTCCAGAATCAATTGAAAAAAATAGAAACAGCAGTCACACAGAAAAAAAATATGCCAGCTTTATTGCTGATAAAGTTAATGGGAAAACCAGCTTGGATGTGCAATAGGACCTTGTAATTCTCTCAATGCACACAGCAGATTAAACTTGTGAATTTAGGTCTACACTGAGCTAGACAACAGTTGTCTTCACTACGAAGGAGAAGGGTGGCAAATGTAAGAGATTAGTGGGGGCCCTGAGAACATACCTATCCAACTAGAAAAAAAAAGGAAAGGGTCTGTATGAAGAAGCCTAGGCCACTCTAAACCACAAGTTCATTCTCCCAATTTCTCATCAGTCCTATAAACCACTCTTCTCCCTCAGCAGCGTCCTTATTTACCTGTTGGGACAGAAAGACCCGCATGCTCTAGGGAATGCAAGGGACAAAGCATAAAGGAGACCAGAATCACAGTTTGAGCCCAGATCAGTTGTTACCACAATTTGGACTTGACTGTGGTCAATGGTGAGCAAGATGGGAGAGGGCCAACATCACCAGGCTGGCCTTCTGACTTGCAGAAGTAAGACAGATGGGACTGGAGACAAGAAACCTGAACTAGAATGATGCAAGGGATATGCAGAATTTGACACCTAAGTATAAGAAGGGAAAGCTACTTTTAGAATTTAGAAAAGGAATTTAGGATCATTGGATGAAATGTCACTGTTACAAGGTTCTTTGCAAAGAAGGAAACTATGCTTTCTGTGAGTCAAACAGAAACATTTTGTCTTTCTACTGACCTGATAGCTATAAACACAACAATGTAAAAAGCGTAATTTTGGTATATACATTTAATCATACGTAAAGCTGTTTACAACATTTTACCCAGTGAAAATAAAATTGCAGGTTGGGTGTAGTGGCTAATGCCTGTAATCCCAACACTTTCAGAGATAAGGCAAGAGGATCACTTGAAGCCCAGAGTTTAAGACCAACCTTGGCAACATAAAGAGACCCCCCCATCTCTACACAAAATTTAAAAGTCAATTTAAAAAAAAAAAAAGAAAATTGCAAAAGGTAACTAAACGTGATAACTTCTTTGTGTGTGTGTGTGTGTGTGTGTGTGTGTGTAGATATGTATATCTATACACATATATATAGTTTTTGCAAACTGGTCTCTGCCATCACAACTACATGGACATACACAGAAAAACATCCACAAAATGTTAAAAGTGGTAATATTTAGGTGCCAGGATTGTGGAATTTTTTTAAAAGCTTTTGCTTATTGCTACGTATTCTTCATCTCACATAGTCCTGCAATAGTAAAACATGGCTTTTGCAAATATAAGAAAACTAATTTTTAAAAATTAAAAAATACTGCATAATTTCAGTATTTTAAGGTCCAAGGTTTTCTTCAAAGTGTATTTGTTTGCATCTTCTATATCTAGCAGGCATTATCAGCTGGCTGAAGTTGGAAATATAACCTCAATATACATTTTCTAATACATTATTGCACAATTCATATAACAGTAGATCAGTTAGTGTCACATATGTTTATTACTGATCTCTAATAATAATGACTGAGCTAATGCTCAGTGCATTTAATAAGGAAAAAACCTTTACCATCTTTATCTTAGGGTATTTTTTGGTAAATTGTTTCAACTGAGAGTGAATGTAGGGACTTGTTCAGCTCAAAGGCAGCAAGAATTTGGACTTTGTACAAGGTGAAAATATATATGCATCACACATGCCACTTCTTGCACACCCAGACTGAGCCTTCTGGAAGGCAGCTAGTGTTGAAAGTGTGGGCGACTCTAGAGTCCTGCAGTCTAAATTCAATTCTTTACTCCACCACTGACTAAGAATGCAATCTTAGGCAAGTACGTTAACTTTTTACAGCCTTGGTTTGCCCATTTATAAAACAGGGACAATTATCTCATGCATTTGTACAGGCGATTAAATGAGAACTTGTATCTAAATTTCCCAAGACAAAATAAAGTCTCAAAAATGTTATTATTAGGATTTGAAGAACCATGTCCTTTGAATATTAAATTCTTATCTATATGTCCCCATTCATTCTCAGATCATGGGAGTATGAAAATTTTTTTTAAAGGGAAGAAGCAGGAAAGGAAGATATTGCAAAATACTACAAGAATGAAAGAAGCAAATGGTACAAGTGGTCATGTCTTTAAGGAAGCCAGACGGAATGGCATTTACAACCAAATTGTGTGGGCAAAAGTCTCAGGGCTGTTTTTTCTTCCACCTCAGGCTGATTTCTTCTCACCTAGTCCCATCAGTTACTAACAGGAACTGGAAGAAGCTGTCATGTGAGCAGGTAAAAAGTGGCAAGAAAAGGGTCACAACTGGCACTTAGGGATCATTGGCTTTAGTCACAGAGTATTGTCCCATTCATGGAGAGCAAGTCCGTCATTTGCCCATAGACAGGTGTACTCAGAGGGACAAACGCAAATTTTACAAACGTGAATGTTCTTCCATTAAATATCTCACCGATATTTCATTATATAGAGCTCATCTCACCTACCACTCATCTCTTAATTGTAAACGCCATTAATCTCTAAACAGAACCAATGCTAGGTGGGGAACAGGCAGCATGAACCTGAAAAGTACTGTTTTGCCAGATACTGATAAAGTGCTCAAAACCTGATGGTACTATATTAAAAGGACACAGAAATCAGTGTGAAGAGTCTCCCGTTGGCCAAATCAGAGACAAATTGAGCATCAGCGTTAACAATGACAATAATGAATCATAACCAATTAGATAAAATTAGACTGCCTGAATCCATTATGACATAAATGAATGAATGAACTGATGAGAACAGCTCTTAACAGAATGCCAACTAACAAATAAAGAAGGACTAATGAAATTGGAAAATCTCCATTTTTCAGTCATTAGAGTAATAACTGATTCAGGCAATAACTGGTCATCAGTGGATGCTAAAACTAATGTGTGAATGTTTGAAAAGGAAGAAAATATTTGCATAGTCTCAAAATATCTCCCTATAATGTACTGTCAATTGCAAAAGGAAAGGTGGCAATCTTTGCCATTAAAATTACTGAGGAACCTAGTTACAAAAAAAAACTCTATTATCAAATGTCCCCAGAAGCAATTCTACGAAGACATAAAACATACTCATTTATGAGATTTTTTTTTAAAAAAAAGGAAGATTTGTTCTGAGAAAACAGTACTGTACCCTGCAAAGACGGCAAAGATGAATCAGGCTGTGGTCTTGGTGGTTTTTTCCCAAGTGTATTCATCTTTTCGAGGCGAGTGTTCAGGCAAGTACTCTAGGGAAAATGAGAGCTCCATGCGTGAATGATTCATTTTCTCATCATGCAAATTTTTTTCAGTGTGTTATCTCTGGAATATCAGTTTAAATGGAGTACAAAATGAGTGCTCAATTGTTGGTATTTTATAAAACCCTTCAAAGCCCTATGTTCAATTGAATAAAGATTTACAGTTTAAGTTACCTATTTTATATTATGCCATACATTTTACCACATAAAAGGGTGGAAATTTGAGGTTCACAAAACTAAGGGAGGATCTAGTTTCTACTACAGCCACCAGTGACATGAGCCTAAAGTTGGGGATCCTGAGTGAACAGGAAGAATATAATCAGGGGACCAGGGTGATGGACATATGTTCATCTATGTGGTAGAAGAAAGGAATATGTTGCCAAAAGGAGGAGAACAGGAAAGTCCCTCTAGTAAGGCAGCTTCTAAAACTGCTAGACACTCCATTCTTGCGTCCAAGAAATATTTGCTAAATTCCTACTCTATATGTGCCAGGCACTGTGCTAGATGTGAGGGTTATAGCAAAATAGACACTGGGGACCCTGCCTGTACAACATTCACAGTCTAGTTTGTGGTGGGAGTGGATGTGGAAGAGTAAACAAGTAACAGTCCCACACTGGGTCTAGCACTTACTAGGTTATGTGCCGTGTGGTGTGAAAGCACAGAGAAGTGGCACTGAAACCCAAGAGGAAGAAAGGAGGAAGATATTCCAGAAAGAGATCTCATATTTATACATTACTACAAAGATCAAGGCCCCAGGGCATCTGCCCTTCCTCTGATTAAACGGATCACCAGAAATATGGTAGAGTCAAGCAAAAGCCAGTTAAGAAATAAAGGGAGTTTATACGGAAGGAAAAGTAGAAGGAAAAAAACATTTTCAATGTTGCTCCTTGTTTTCTTTATCAACCCAGATACTACAAGCAGTTGATGAAATAAAGTTGAGCGGGGCAGATATAAAAAGGAGGAGACTAATATAAATACCACCACCACCAAAACTAAAAGTAACAAGTTCCTATGAGCAATGCCCTGACTAGGGCAGAATCTGACCAAGGGTAGATTTTCCAGATATGTGTATTCTGGTAATGAGAGGGCCCACTGAGATAATCTTTCAAGAAGGATTTTTGCAATAAATTCAGGAATCTTGGGCATTTCAGTCTCTGTCTAAGAATGTATCTAAAATATGGGGAAAACTCAAAGAGTTGCTGAATAAGTGTGTTAAACAAGCATTATTTATAATTTGGAAAAACTGAAATAATATACAGTAGTAGAAAATTGTTAATTATATGTAATACATCCATATGATGGAATTTTGTGCAATCATGAAAATTGAGTTGGAGGCAATAGATCAGAACAAATTCTTTCTGTGGGCTGTGTCTTACTTGGGGTGTACAATTTTGCAGCCAGAACTAAAGCTCCCTTGTTTTCACCTCATTACTTTCTCTCCTCCTCTTTATTCCAAACCACTGCACTTCATAAATATTTTTATGCTTTTCTCTTCATTTATTTATCTTAGTAACAAACCCTAATTCCTTCCTCTTCTATTTAATTTTCATAGTAGATATATTTCAAAGCAGGTTTTCATGACTTTGGAAACAAAAAAAAATTGTGTGTATGTATGTGCAGGCACACACAACTTGTACAATCAGTGACTATGTAAAAATATATAGCTAACAGGCAACTCTGATAAACCCTAGAAAAGTAGAGGACTGGAGAACAAGAAAACTGAAGTAAAAGGAGGCTTCCTTTCACCGATTATTCTTTGGTACTAATTTTAAATACTATAAACACTGTCTTAGTCTATTCAGCCCACTATAACAAAACCACAGACCAGGTAGCTTAAAAACAACAGGAATTTATTTCTCAAGGTTCCAGAGGCTGGGAAGTCCAAGATCAAGGCAACAGCAGATTCCATGTCTGGTGAGAGCCCACTTTCTGCCTCTTAGACAGAACCTTATTGTTTTCTTATTTCTTAGTAGAAGAGATAGGGGAGTCTCTCTCAGGCCTCTTTTATAAGGACACTAACCTCATTAATGAGAGCTCCACCCTCATGACCTAATCACTTCCCAAGGCCCCACCTCCTTTCAATATCCATCATTTCAAAATCTGAATTTGAGGGGACACATGTATTCAGCCTATAGCAAATGTATTATCTGGTCAATATACAAATAAACATATCTTGTAAATAGAATGTAGAAATAATCTGATAGAACATGATCGTTTGCATATAAGCAAGCATAGGCCTAGAAAACTGAAGCAGTTTTCCCAAGGTCACTTAATAAATTAGTGCAAGTGCTGATATTAGAAGGAAAAGGATCTGGCAGAGATAGAAAAAAATTTACCAAGAATCTGGCATTTAATTCTCTTAATACTTCTGAGAAAAATGCTTTTGAAGATGAAGAATTTGATGCTCAGAGACATCAGGGCATGCTTAAAGGTCACACAGTTGCAGAGGAGAAGCTCAAGTTCAAATCTAATTCTATCCTTCAACTCTCTGGGCTCTGCTCTTTTTGAGTCTTTCTGATGCTCTGCTCCTCCTAATCCAGAATTCAGTCAGCTAAATTCTGTGTTGTTTATCTAGTCCTTGCTGTCCAAGATACAATCCTCTCATTCTTTTAAATTCCCCCTTATTAATCTGTATCATCCCAAAGGGCAACACTATACATCCATCCAAACTTTACTTTTTCTAAATAGAAGAGAAGAGAATCTTCCTAAAGAGAGATTCATAAGTCAACACATTTTCACAGCATTTCATGTAATGTTATTTCACAGGGAAATCTACTATTTATATATTTTTTTTATTGTGCTTTATGTTCGGGTACATGTGCAGATCATGCAGGATTGTTGCATAGATACATACACGGCAAGGTTGTTTGCTGCCTTCATGCCCCCATCACCTATATCTGGTATTTCTCCCAGCATTATCCCTCCCCACCCTCCCCATCCCCACTGCCCCTCCCCGCCGCCCACCCCCCTGACTGACCGCAGTGTGTGATGCTCCCCTCCCTTTGTCCACATATTCCAGTTGTTCAACACCCACCTATAAGTGACAACATAGTGTTTGGTTTTCTGTTCTTGTGTCACTTTGCTGAGAATGATGGTTTCCAGATTCACCCATGTCCCTATGAAGGACAGGAACTCATAGTTTTTTGTGGTTGCATAGTATTCCATGGTGTATATATGCCACATTTTCTTTATCCAGTCTATCGATGATGGACATTTGGGTTGGTTCCAAGTCTTTGCTATTGTCATCAGTGCTGCAATGAACATACATGTGCATGTGTCTTTATAATAGAATAATAATATTTTTAACCTGAAAAGCAACTCTACCTTCCTTTATACAGTATCATTAGGCTGTGGACTTACAAACCTGAGCCACATCATTTCTTCCACCCTTTATTGGAAGATGCAGCACTCAGTGTTTCTGCAAAAATCATGATCCACACAAATACAGTAATGGAAAACACAATTGAGAAACTACTTGCATTGGTTTAAGCAAAAGTGGTTGGGAGAAACCACAAAAGGATGGACAAGCTCTCTTGTTTAGCAACAGCAGGGAGACATTTTCACTCCTTGGCATGAAGAGGTGAGGGAAGGAGTAGTTATTATAATCCAGTAAGAAATGGGGCATTCAGTTACTGCCACTGTAGCCCAGCTGGGAGGAAGTCAGGGAAATAAATATCGTAATATCACACTCTTCCTACCCTCTGATTTCCTCAGCTGTGTTCCTGTTAGCCTAACCCAGCTGAAACCAGAGGGCAAGGGGACGATTAGGAAATACCTCCCAGAATTCATAGTGAGGCTCCAAGGGGCAGAAAGTTGATCTGCAAAAGCATGAAAAGATACCCCACATGGTTTCTGTCTCATGCAGCATTATACCATTTGGTGGTCATTCCCTCCACTGACTGACGGTTGTGTGGGTCTAACCTGACTACTGACTTGTAACACATGGTTCTCTGTGGTTCTGAAATATTCTCCAGATCCTAACTGACCACCCCAGGCTGTGGACTTCTCCATCTTGATTTTATTTATTTATTTTTTTTTAGATGGAGTCTCACTCTGTTGCCCAGGCTGGAGTGCAGTGGCATAATGTCAGCTCACTGCAACCTCCACCTCCTGGGTTCAAGCGATTCTTCTCCCTCAGTTTCCTGAGTAGATGGGATTACAGGCATGAGCCACTCTACCTGGTCCCCACCTTGACTTTTGAAAACAGGGCAATGATTGCATGTGATTGTATGTGAAATAATTCCCAAATTCTGTTCTTCTTAACTCTGACCTTTTCTGTAAGTTCTTCCACCCAGCATCAGCAAAACCCTTCAAGCTCAAGTCCCTGAAGCTCCATCCCACTGTCGTAAGAGGTACTATGCATGCTGCTCCCTGGGTCCTAACACACTTCTCCTTCACTTTCTGCAAAATGCTTCAAGAATTTCCCTGGCCATTTGGCAAGGCCATCTCAACAAAAAATTCTATATACTTCCTACCTACTTGCAAAAATGCGACATTTAAAATTCGCCTTTGAAAAGTTGCATGTAATTTCTGAGGACAGAATCTGATTTTAACATCCTAGTCCAGCTCACATTTGAAGTGAAATCTTCCAGAGCCTGAGGGAGGAAAAAAGTGAGCTATAATGAAAGGCAGCCAGTACTGGAAACAAAGAGCTTGAATTTTAGTCACAGTTACACTGCTGAGGAGCTGAGTGACCTCAGGGAAGGTATATAAACCTGAGGCTATCCTCAGAAATACGGAGGAACTGAGTGAAATGAGCTTCAAGACTTATTATGTGAGCATTCGAAGCTCTTAAGAATATTTGTAAATTAAAGAACCCTCAGGGCTGGGCGCGGTGGCTCACGTCTATAATCCCAGCACCTTGGGAGGTCGAGGCGGGTGGCTAACGAGGTCAAGAGATCAAGACCATCCTGGTCAACATGGTGAAACCCTGTCTCTACTAAAAATACAAAAATTAGCTGGGCATGGTGACACATGCCTGCAGTCCCAGCTACTCGGGAGGCTGAGGCAGGAGAATTGCTTGAACCCAGGAGGCAGAGGTTGTGGTGAGCTGAGATTGTACCATTGCACTCCAGCCTGGGTAACAAGAGTGAAACTCCCGTCTCAAAAAAAAAAAAAAAAAAAAAAAAAAAAAAAAAAAAAAAAAAAAAAAACCTTCAAAATGGGGATGATGAATTTGTTTGAGGAAAAATTATAATTCTTCCAGGTAACCAATGGAGTCCAAATCACTACGAGAGAAACAATGTTTCTTTTCTGGGCATTGCCTTTTTCTCAGGAGAATGAATATTTGTTCAAGATTTTCTTTAGAGCAACTTTGACATCCTTATTCCTCAGGCTATAAATTAATGGGTTGAGCATGGGCACCACAGTGGTATAGAACAGGGAGGACACTTTGCCCTGGTTCATAGGTAAAATAGAAGAGGGCTTGAGATACGTGAATGCCCCCGACCCAAAGAACAGAGAAACTGCAATTATGTGGGAGCTGCAAGTGCTGAAGGCTTTGGACCTGCCCTTTGTGGAATGAATATGGAGGATGCTGGAGAGAATGAGAGCATAGGAAATGAAGATGGTGACTGTGGGCATGCCAATGTCAATGCCTACAACAACAAACACTACCAGCTGGTTCACACAGGTGCTGCTGCAAGCATGCTCGAGAAGGGGAAGGATGTCACACATGTAGTGGTTGACAACATTATTGGCACAGAAGGTCACACCCATCATGCATGCTGTGTGGGCCATGGCCCCAGCAAACCCCATCCCATAGACACCCAACAAAAGGAGCAAACACACCTGGGGAGACATGGTGACCCTGTACAGCAGTGGGTTACAGATGGCCACGTAGCGGTCATACGCCATTGCTGACAGGATGAAGGACTCAGAGACAACAAAGAAAAGAAAGAAGAAGAGCTGAGTCATACACCCAGCGTAGGAGATGCTGTTCTTCTTTGAGACAAAACTCATCAGTATTTTGGGAGTGATAACATTGGAATAGCAGAAATCTATGAAGGACAAGTTATAGAGGAAGAAGTACATAGAGGTGTGCAGGTGAGAGTTGAGCCCTATCAGGGTTATCAAGCCCAGATTCCCCACCACAGTGACCATGTAGAAACCTAGAAACAGGAAGAAGAGGGGGATCTGGAGTCCCGGCTGGTTGGTTAAGCCTGCGAGGATAAACTCTGTCATGGAGGAGGAGGAGTTCTCAGCAGCCATTCTCATCTAAGGCATTCTGTGGGGAGAAGGGGAAAAGTTATTTAGAAAGAGAGAGGAGAGACCACTGCTGCCCTCCCAGTCACCCTCCCTTCCTTCTTGAGAATAGGAGGCACACAGAGAGGTTTTGAACTTCAGCAGAGAGGGCTTTGCTGCAGCTCCCTCTGGAACATGCCCTACCTCCATGCCCAGGGCTGCTGGGAAGGACTCTGTCTTTACTTTGATCCCTTTGTTAGATCCTTCCAACTCCAATTTCTACTCAAGTTTACAGAAACTGAAGCCCGTCTCTAGGTAGCGTCGTCACAGAGGCTGGACCCAGCCCACCTGTGCCTGGAGAATCCACTTCATGGTCATCCTAGACAGAGCAGAAGGGTGGGGTGGTCTTTCCCAGAGCTTTAGTATCTGAGACTGGAGACTCAGGAAAAGTTCAGACTGCCCATCCAGATTCAGCCACTCATCCTCTTCAGCCCAGAGCTTCAGTGATGTACCTTTTGGTCCAGTTCTTATCTTCACTTGTTCAGACAGATTGGCTGCGGAGCTATCACAGATGAAAGACTAAGCATCATCCCGTTACTCCCTATCCCGGTGGCAGCACTGGAGCTTCGGCTGCCTCAGAACTCTTTCTGAGCTACAGAACACGGCATCTAGTGGAGGCTGCGCCCTCAGGCCTTTCTCTGTCTTGCAGAAGGGAGACAGCATCCTTACCATTACCAGTGACAGCTGATGACAGGAGACTGAGCAGTTTTACTCTGAGTTTGGAGATCTGGGGACCTGATTAGAAGTAGAACATTAGAAGTTCCCCTGGGATCACAGCTCTAGATATTAACTTTAAAAAATAACAAAGTTGTGCTTATAACCTTGACAATATTTGAATGGACTTTTAGAAACACGAAAATATTTGTTCAATTAACATCTACTTGGAAATATACAAAGCATTGTGCAAAAACAATAATTTACCATTTATTGAGCACTTAATGTATATATAGCCAACGCTTTTTTTGTCTTCACATTATACACTGACCTCAGCATGCCAAGATCCAATACCATTATTCATGTAATGCTTCATTTTAATTCTACCCCTAATTCTATGAGCTGGGTTTTATCACCCTCATTTTAGAGATGAAGTAACTCCCCAAATGTTAAACTACAAAGGCCATGTTAGAACTAGGTCCATCTTACTCCAGATTTAGTGTTCTTAACAACTGAGTTGAATACCTCCCTGTGGAAGATAATGATGTAGGCAAAGCACAGTTCTTGCCTTCAAGGCTCTGACTATGTCTTGAAAAAGATGCTGGAACACACATAACTAAGCAAAAGAATGTCATAAGATCCAGAAAAGGCCAGAACAAAATGCTATGCCAGTTTGGTGGAGAGCATTCAACCTATCACTTATATCTCAGTTCATTGCTGAGCTGCCCAATAGCCAGTCCAGAAGAGAGACCAATCTGTTTTTTCCTGGAATTCCAGGTTGACAGTAAAAATCAATCTCCATTGGTTAAGAAGTTTCTTTCCAAAACTGCTAACTTGTTGCGATTCCCCTGGATGGCCCCTGCCCTCCATCCTTGCCCTTTCCAGTCTTATTTTCCACTTTCTTCAAGTTCCCATCCCCTCATCGTGAGCCTGAAGGCCTCGTAGTTTGATTCTCCTTCTTCCCATGGGATATTTGCTTCCTGGTTTTGTTTGCTTTACTCTTTCCGTAACTCCCCTCTCTCATGACAAAAGTCATCCCTCCTGTGTCCCAGCCTCTCAGAGCCTTGCTTGAGCTCAGTGACAGCTAATTATCATTCTTGGAGCCCCATAAAGTTGAATCAATATTTAAAAATCATCTAACCCTGTGATTCACAAACCTACCTGTACAATTGAATAACTATATGCTTGTTAAAAGTACAAATTCTGCTGCCCCAAGCCTGACAGCATAAATTCGAATCTCCAGGGGTGGAGTTTTATAATTTGCATTTCTCACCCTATTGATCTGGATACTTACACAGATTTGGAATTCACTGACCTAATCCTCTACCCTGTGTTTTCTAGACAGAAAAATTGAAGTCCACCAGTCAGAGTTGGCTGGTGGTAGAGTCCCGAAAAAAACTCGGGTCTCCAATCTCTCCAATCACATTGTCTGGAAGAAGTTCACCCAGTCTTTAGTTTGGCTAGAATGCAGAGTACAGGAAGGGACATAGTTGGGTATCAGCCCTGGAATAGCCACCCAGGTTCCTACTGTAGAGAAACTTGAATGTCATGACGGGAATTATGTATGCAATGTGATTCCATGGAATATATTGAATAGGGAAGCAACATGGTCAGAGTTGTGCAGAAGGAGACCAATTAGTCTATTGGGCTATTGGGTGTTGATGGCTTGACGCCAGGATTCCACCAAGTGCCACATTTAAGTTGTAATTAAGACACAATGCCTTAGCTCAAAGCACCAACAATAAGATAAAGGATGAATTTTCAGAACAAGTAACATGTAAATGAAGCAAAAGTTCTTTCTAAGATTTTTAGCACATTACAAATCACATAAGGCTGGCCCTGCCTTTTAGCTGTGTTGTTCTTTGCCTACTATCCTGAATATTTTCACCAGGCTAGAGTTCAGGTCCCATCACCAAGCTCTCTGTGTTGTACATGTTTTATGCCTCATTTTCTATTACTCAGCCTACCCTTTGGGATTCTGCTGTTGCTATGGCAGTGCATTGCATCCAGCTATAGCACAATAACAATATTTCCTGACTACACTATGTATCCATCCCTCCTCTTCTGTCCTAGGACATTTCTGTCCTAGGATTCTCAGACAAAGTGGAATGTCTGAGAATCCATTCAGCCATTCTGGTGCATGTGCAGATCTGTAAGTGTGAAGGAATTAATACCCCTGGGAACCAGTGGGTAAATGTCTCCCTTTTCTGTATCTCCAGTGGTTCATGCTTCTTAGTACATCAAAAGATCTCAGAGGAACTAATTCTAAATTTCCCATTAAGGTAACATATAACAGAACCTTTTATTGGTTTTATATACTTCCCTGTTTTTCTTTCTCTTCCCTGGGATTACTTCTAAAAATAAGTTATCTGCACGCATGGCCTTGTCTCCAGCACAGCTTTTTGTGGAAATCCCAGCTAAGGTACTCCTAAAACAGTATTTGGAGCAGGTTTAAACAAAATGTTCCTTGCTCCACCTGGGAGGAAGCATCTTCACCCAATCTCTTTGATTCCAGGATAAGAAACTAAATATGAATCGCTAAATTCATCAAGGACTTGAATTACTCTGTGCCATGTTACAGACAATTTTTATGTCTTGAGCATGACCTATCAAAATGCCAGAAAGAGTAATCTCAAATAATTACTGGCTCACACCCTAAAAGGGATTAGCCACAACAAATCCTATGGTACTTTGTTCTTAGATCTCTTGCAGCTCTACTCACATGTATTACTGTCCTATCGCCCAGTGAACTGTAATAATGCTAGCAACGTTGTGGTTGTATTCACTTTTGGGTTAAATTAAATAATGAAAGCGGAAGAGCCAACCAGAGAGGTTGACAAATGAAAGAGCCTTGACAAATGCTGTAGAAAACAGACATAAAACAAATATAAAATGTATATATTTTAGGGATGGCACGAGGGAGGGAAAAATCTTGTTTAAAGCTGGACGAGCCTGAAAGAGACAAGAGAGGGTCTACCATAGGGCAGAGGAAGAGAGCTGACAAGAGTGAGAGGAGCTTTGGAACGATACACTTTTCAAACTTTAAGGTCCATCTCTCCGACATAACCCAATCCACAAACAACATCAGGCCCTCAAGTATTTTATCCTGTCCTACTTCCTGTCCTACCTATTTTTTAATATCCGTATTCTACCACAAAAACCAAATTCCAAAACCAGGTAAGGGTTTCTTTACAGCCTCCCGTTTTCTCTTCCTATACCCACCCATCTCAAGTCTCCTAGTCTCAGCAAAAGTTCCTCTTCTCCAACATTCACAATTCCAATGCTGAGTTTCCTTCAATTCTATGTCAAAACTAAGTTTTCGGAAAAAATCTCAGAAATTCATCAGCACACACTCTACCAAAACTTGTTGAGGACAATCCACATTCCTCACCCTCTTCCAGGCATTTTTTAAAACGAAGATAAAGTCTTTAGCCAAAAAAATAGATTTCTTGTTATGAAATTTCAAACAGCACTCAGTTAATGGAGGTACCTTTTAGTCAGAGTAAGGCAGCTGAAGTCGTCATGTGGTGGCTTCAGAGTTAGCACCCCATTGACAGCTGCCCGAACTCCATACCGCAAGCTAATTACCACTCATCTCTCAGTCCTGTGTGTGTAGGGTTGTGTGTGTGTGTGTGTGTGTGCGTGTGTGTGTGCGTGTGTGTGTGCATATGTGTGTGTGTGTGTGTGTGTTTTGTGCATAAGTCTTTGGTGACATTTGAACATACCTCAGAGCTTGCTCTTCTGCCACGTGTGGAATATATTTTAGTCACTGCTCAGAAACAAGAGGGCTCAAGTGTAACTTTTATATGTAGAAATTTTCCACGCCCTCAGTGATTATGAGGACCTGCAATCCTTGCTCTCATTCCCACTGTAGTCAACTCACAACTTAAGAAAACATGTCATTATTATAAGCATGAAATGAGCCCCACAGGAAAGGTACTCCTTAGGGCACAGAAAGCAAAGACACTGGCTTCATTAAAAGTTGACTTTTCTCTGGGAGCCTTAGAGGATTCTTGTTTGGATGATAGAACAACCAAGGAAAGTTCTTCTGGATTTATGACATTTTAAAGCCTGTTGCCATGGAAACTACGCTTCAAAATCCTCTCAACTGGGGCTTTACTAAAGTCTTGTTCCCTGAGAAGCAGATGAAGCCCAAGCAGGAAGCAGTGTAGGAAGAACTATTCTTAACTCTGTTCCTTTTGTTGCAGAACTGCCCTGTTTCCAAAACTTGAATTTCTGTATAGTGCTCCTTTGTTTTATTTATTTCTATCTTTCCCTATGTTTTTAAAATTACATTATAATTTGTGTGATTTCATATGTGATACATGAATATGAGTCAATACAATGTCTCTCACACACATGCATTAACCCTTAGACTTCTGGTGACACAAGGTTGGACCCAACTACAGCAACCATCACAAAACATACCAAGAAGGCCAAGTACAAGTTTCCTAAGAAGTTACTGATCCTGATCAAAGAAAAAAGGTGGCAACTGAAAGAACTTCATTTGAAATGACCTTCATTCACCCCTGAAAAAGCACTATCAGCAATAATCTGTTATTGCTGATAGTGCTTGCATTATACTTGATCTCACTTTACTTTTATTATTTTCAACTCATTGACATACAAACCTATGCATAAATTATATATGGATTTAATATAGAATTCTAAAGTTAGATGGGACCTTGGAGGTCTATGTTGGGAAATAATTGCTATGTATAAACACATATGTCCCAACCATTTTGCAGGAAGTTTTATGTACATTATGTCATTTGTAGAAAATAAGTAATATGCACAAAGTGAAAAGCTGACATTTTTTAAACATCACCCAATGATATTTTAGTATCATTAGTATTACAAATACTAATACTAGTACTAATATGTTATAGTTTGTGAGTGCTAACCATGTGCTAGGAACCAGGCTAAATGATTTACACATATTAATTCAATTAGTTTTCACAAAAGTTACATTAAATGGGTACTTTTATTATCCTACTCTGCACAAGAACATTTCCTTGAATCAAAGAAATCAAACCTGTTTTTTTGTTAGTTGTGACAGTCTTGTTTCTTTAGGCCTCAAGTAATTGTAGTGATAGAGGATTAATAGGATTTGCTAGATTAATGGTTATAAAGGAAGAATTGAGAGGGAAGACCAAGTGTCAAAGGTTACTAAAGTCTCAACCCCAGAACCCCAAAATAAGGAAGTAAAGAGAGAAATAAAGAGATAGAATTTAGACCTGACTTTCATGTCCTGAAAGTACATATAAGAGCAAATGGTCAGTAACAAGTCATCAATGTGAGATCAGAGCTGAGAAAAAGATATCAAGACACATATTGAGAAATCATGTAAATAAAAGTGATTGCAGAAACTACAAATCAAGGGTGAAGGATGGAACCATATAATTATCAATGATCAGTAAAAGGGAAGGAGAAAACTGTGAGTAAATTTGTCAAAGAAGGCAAATATGGTACCCTGAGCAGGCTTTGTAGAAAAATGACCTGGGATCTCATTACATCTCCCACTAGCCAAGTAAACTTATACTATTTGAACCTCAGTAACTCCATCTGAAATCAGATATATTAGCACCTAGCATATAAGATTGTGTGATGATCAACTATCAGTGTTTAATAAGTAGCTTAGAATTAACGAAGTGTTTTAGATTTACTGAAGTATTATTCCTACTCATCTTTTTTATCCACTTAGTCGAATTTATCCTGCTTTAGGAGTTATTTACCCCAGCCACAACTAAGGTATAATCTACTAAAGTCAAGATCCTATGTTCAGAGCTGGGAATGGTGGCTTATTCCTGTAATTTCAGCAACTCAAGAGGCTGAGACAGGAGGATCACTTGAGGCTAGGAGTTTGAGACCAGCCTGGGGAAAATTGAGAGACTTTGTGTCTTAAATGCAAGTAAATAAATAGCCAGATGTGATGCCACACACCTGTAGTTCCAACTGCTTTGAAGGCTAAGGCAGGAGGATCTCTTGATCCCAGGTGTTGAAGGCTGCAGTGAGCTATGATTATACCATCGCACTCCAACCAGGGTGACAAAGCAAGACCCTGGACACATATAACCTACAAAGATTGAACTAAAAGGAAATAGAAAACCTAAACAGACCAATGACAAGTTCCCCCAGGAATGCAAGAATGGTTTAATAGATATAAATCAATAAACATCATACATCATATCAATAGAATGGAAGGCAAAAATGTCTCAATAGATGTAGAAAAAGCAGTTGATAAAAATTTAACATTCCCGCATGATAAAAACTCTTAATAAATTGGGTATAGAAGGAAAGTACCTCAACATAATAGAGGCCATATATCCAAACCCACAGCTAACATCTTTCTGAACAGGGAAAATTTAAAAGCTTTTTCTCAAGAACTAGATTTGAAGCTTTTTCTCAAGGACTAGGCAATGATGCCCAATTCTCACCACTCTCATTCGACATTGTACTGGAAGTCCTAGCCAGTGCGATCATGCAAATAAATAAATAAATAAATAAAGGACATCCATATTGCAAAGAAATACGTGAGTTGTCCCTTTCCGTGGATGACATACCTTACATAGAGAAAAACCTAAAAACACTACTAAACAAAAAAACCTCTCAGGACCGATGAACAAATTCAGTAATGTTACAGGATAGAAAATAAATAAACAAAAATCATAGTGCTTTTATATATAAACAATGACCTGGCTGAAAAAGAAATCAAGAAAGCAATTTCACTTGCAATACTGGCAAAAAAAAATTAAAATACCCAAAGATAAATTTAACCAAAGAAATGAAAGACTTCTACAAGAAAAACTACAACCCTGATGAAAGAAATCAAGAGGATACAAACAAAAAGAAAGACATCCCATGCTCATGGATTAAAATAATTAATTTTACTAAAATGACAATATTACCCAAAGCAATCTACAGATTCAATACAATCCCTATCAAAATATCAATGGTGGCTGTGCATGATGGCTCATGCCTGTAACCCCAGCATTTTGGGAGGCTGAGGAGGGCAGATTACCTGAGGTCAGTAGTTCAAAACCAGCCTGGCAACATGGCAAAACCCTGTCTCTACTAAAAATACAAAAATTAGCTGGGTGCAGTGGTGGGCACCTGTAATCCTAGATACTCAGGAGGCTGAGGCAGGAGAATAACTTGAACCCTGGAGGCAGAGGCTGCAGTGAGCTGAGATCATGCCATTGCACTCCAGCCTGGGTGACAGCAAGACTCATCTCAAAAACAAACAAACAAACAAAAACAGAAACACAAACAAACAAACAAAAAACCCAATGACATTCCTCACAAAAACAGGAAAGAAAAATAAATTTTTATGAAATCATAAAAGACTCTGAATAGCTAAAGCTATCCTAAGCAAAAAGAACAAAGCTGGATATGACACTGCCAGACATCAAAGTATACTACTCTGTTATAGTAACTGGAACAGTATAGGACTGGCATAAAAATAGACACATCAACCACTGGAGCAGAATAGATAGTTCAGAAATTAATCCACCTATCAACAGCCAATTGATTTTTAACAAAGATGCCAAGAGTACTCATTGGAGAAATGACAGTCTGTTTAGTAAATGCTACTAGGAAAACTAGATATTCTTATGCAGAAAAATGAAACTAGACCCTTACCTCTCACTTTATAAAAAAAAAAAATCCAAAAAATCAACTCAAAATGAATCACAAACCTAAATGTAAGACCCAAACCATTAAACTACTATAAGAATCTGTAGGGGAACTGCTTCAGGACACTGATATGAGAAAAGATTATATGAATAGGTCCTCACATGCACAGGTAACAAAAACGCAAATAAACAAATGAGATTATTTCAAGTTACAAAGCTTCTGCACAGTGAAGGAAACAATCCACAGAGTGAAAAAATAACTTACAGAATGGAAGAAAATATTTGCAAACTACTTATATGATAGACAATTTATGATCAGAATATACAAGGAACTAAAACATCTTAATGGTAAGAAAACAAGCAATCCAATTAAAAAATGGGCAAATAATCTGAACAAATGATTTGTATGTCTCAAAAGAAGGCATACAAATAGCCAATAAATATAAGAAAAAATGCTCAACATTACAAACCATCAGAAAATGCAAGTCCAAACCACAATGAGATATCATCTCAACCCAGTTAGGATGGCTATTAACAAAAAGACAAAAAATAACAAATGCTGCCAGGGGTGCAGAGAAAAGAGAACTCTTACATACTGTTGGTGGGAATGTAAACTACTAAAACCACCAGGGACAGTATGGAAGTTCCTGGAAAAACTAAAAATAGAATCACCAGATGATCTAGCAATTCTACTACTGGGAATCTATCCAAAGGAAAGGAAATCATTATATGGAAGAGACATCTACACCCTCATGTTTACTGCAGCACTATTCACAATAGCCAAGATACGGAGTCAACCTAGGTGTCCAACAACAGACGAACTGATAAAGAAAATGTGGTATATATACACAGTGGAATACCATTCAGCCATAAAAAAGAATGAAATCATGTCATTCATAGCAACATGGATGGAACTGGATGGCATTATGCTAAGTGAAATAAACCAGGCACAGAAAGTTAAACGCCACATGTTCTCACTCATATGTGGAAGCTGAAAATAGTTGATCTCAAAGAAATAAAAAGTAGAACAGAGGACACTGAAGACTGGGAAGGGTAGGAGGAAGGGCGTGATAGGCAAGGATTTGTTAAATGATACAAGATTACAGCTAGCTAGAAAGAGTAAATTCTAGTATTCCATACCACTGTAAAATAACTATAGTTAACAATAATTATAATTTCAAATAGCTAAAAAGAGGATAGTAAATATTCCCAACAGAAAGAAATGATAAATGTTTGAGATGATGGATATGCTAATTACCCTCATCTGTGTATTAAAACATCACTATGTGCCCCATGAATATGAAAATTGTTATGTCAATTTAAAAAATTTAAATTAAAAAAGAAAAATATTGTATATTTAAATACTACTTAACTTACACTCCCATTATTGAACACAATGATAAATGCATATATTATTCATTAAAATTTACTAATTTCAATAGAAAGAAATATAAATATGGTTCAATAAAAGCCTAGATTTTTAAAATGACAAATTAAGGTATACATTTATTTTTTCAAATACTGAAGGAACTTGTTAGAGATTTTTTATAAATAGCTGTGGCTAAACTCATTTTCAAATGATTCATAAATAAGGTAGATTATACATAACTAGTTTTACCATAAGTAAATGATGTGTTCCCATTGGGTGTGACTCTGAGGATCAAGATATTTACAGATTAAAAGGAATTTCCTGATATTTCGAGGACTAAGAAAGGAAAGTTACTCAGTGACAGAAAGAGTTGCAAGGGCTTCTGAAGTTAGGAGCTGCCCAGAGCTCAGTTTCATCGTAGCCCACAGTTTGGAGCTCTTAAAATAGGAATCCATTTTTAAGTGACATTCATCTCAGAAATATATGTGCTATAAAAAGCAAATTATACTAGGATTCGCAATGTAAAATATATGATTTCAAGGTGTATTAAAGGCACATCATGTTCCAAAATTGTGCTAGAGAAGGAAAATGTAAAAAGATACGGTCTTATTTAAAGGCTATTTGATGGAGTGGGGATTATTCTTGGCATTCGTGGGAATGTCAATTGATTTTAAAAAGAGTAAGCCTTAAACATAAAGATTCACTAATCTGTAGAAAGCAACAGAGTTTCCTTGTTGGACAGAGATATTTCAGAAATCCTAATTACAGCATGGTGGAGACTGACTGCTATTTTCTGGCATCTCTACAGGTCAGGAAAGCCACAAAACCTCTCTGTAAAATATCGACATACTTTTTTTAAAGCTTTCTCTAGGGAACCTTTTTCTAAAGACTACTTGTAATCAAGAGGCAATGTGATATACTTAAAGAAGCCAGGCTTATGTGTCTAAAGATCTAGTTGTATAGCCTTGGAAAAGTCAAAATGTTTTTTAATCCGAGATTTCCTCTTCTGTAAACAGAAGTATCAAAAACTGACTTATCTACTTTATGATATTGTATGCATCACAGTTAATGGCTTCATTTCTGCCCATTATGAAATATTGAACTTCCTCAAATTTCCAACCTCATCTTCCTTTTTTTTTCTTTCTTTTTTCTTTTTTTCTTTTTTAAGATGGAGTCTCACTCTGTCACACAGGGTGGAGTGACTTGATGCTATCTCGCTCACTGCAGCCTCCATCTCCCAGGTTCAAGCAATTCTCCTGCCTCAGCCTCCGGCACGTGCAACCACGCTCAGCTGATTTTTTTGTATTTTTAGTAGAGATGGGGTTTTTTTCATCGTGTTAGCAGGATGGTCTCAAGCTCCTGATCTCATGATCTGCCTGCCTTGGCCTGCCAAAGCACTGGGATTACAGGCTTTAGCCACTGTGCCCAGCCTTCCAAACTCATCTTTCTTATCACTTCATCTCATATAATTTCCTGGAGTAATTCCATTTATTCCTATGGCTCAAATATCACCCACTGATATGTTAACTGTAAGTTAATTGCCTTAAGTATTCAATTGCTGAAAAAATTTACCAAAGACTCAAATCATGTATGATCACATAACAGCTTTATTAGGGGTAAAGTGTACAGTACAGTGATAGTAGGAGGAGGGTATATATTTAAAGGGATCCAGAGCTCTCTGGAGCAGGCTCATGTGCCATTTAATCACTGTGCTGTACAAGATGCACATGGTCACCAGATCTTGAACCACCACTAACATATGTGGGAAGCTTCTTGGTACCAAGAAGACCAAAGTCTGCTATTTTTATAATGAGTGATCTTGTAGACAGTCCACCTATGTGACCAATCTGAACCATGGAAACCTCCTAGGCTCTGCTGAAACCAGGTGAAATTATTATTATTGAATTATTATAATCCAGTGATTATTTCTAGACAATGTTAGTAAGCTAGTACTTCCTGCTCCAAAACAGCTCATGGACTCATGGCTATTGAACATAATTTATCTTTTTTTTTTTTTTTTTTTTGAGACGGAGTTTCGCTCTTTTTACCCAGGCTGGAGTGCAATGGCGCGATCTCGGCTCACCGCAACCTCCGCCTCCTGGGTTCAGGCAATTCTCCTGCCTCAGCCTCCTGAGTAGATGGGATTACAGGCACGCGCCACCACGATCAGCTGATTTTTTGTATTTTTAGTAGAGACGGGGTTTCACCATGTTGACCAGGATGGTCTCGATCTCTTGACCTCATGATCCACCCACCTCGGCCTCCCAAAGTGCTGGGATTACAGGCTTGAGGAACATAATTTGTCTTTAATAAATATATTTCTTCATAGCATTGGTCAATGTTCAACATCATACCCCAGGAAGCTCTGGAGATAAACATGCAGTCAATCCACACTGCATGAAATTAACTCATGCTAGACAATTGACAGCTGCCAGATGTACAAGTTTGGGTCTGACTTGGGTCCCATACCATTAACAGACTAACATCTCCACTTGAATATCTCACAGGAACCTGAAATTTGGCCATACAAAATAAATTTATCTTCTCCCTAAAATGTTCTTATCCTGTGTCCTCTACCTAATGAAGGCATAATTTTTTTAGCCCAAAATCTGAATGTCATCCTGCATTTTGTCACTTTCTCACTCTCTATAATCCAATCAGTCAACACATCCCGAGAGGATACTTTTTCAGATGCCAATTCAATTTGCCTGAGGACTAATTTATCAAAGTTATGTCTTTTGATTATTTACCATTAGTTGCCTTCTTATTTCTTATTAGGAAACTTTCCAAACATATACAAAAATTATAGTATAACAGGCAGTCATATATTCATCACCAAATGCCAACAGCTATATTCATTTTAACAACATTGTGTCATATATTTCTATTAGTACATATTTTTTGGATAAAGCATTTTAAAGAAAGTCCTATATACAATATTATTTCAAACAAAAGTAATTCAGCATATATTTCTAATACATATGCCTATTTTTCCTTTAACATAATCACAATGCCATTAAGTAAGCTGGTTTTTAATGAACTGGAGAAGAATGTGGGGTGGACAGAGGAATACGATGATTTTTTTATCATGTGGCTCAATGTTATTAATTTTTCAAATTTAAGAATGTATTTCACTCAAACATATTCCCTTAGAACATATCTTCAAACTTATTTTTGTTTAGGTTAAATTCAGTAAACATTTTTTTCATAAAGTGTTATTATTCAAATAATAAACTCACCTTTCTCCTTTCTGTTTAGTCTGTTTGTTTTTCTTTATCAAAGATTTTCTCAACTTTATCTTCCAACCCTTCTATTTGAGCTAAATTTTTATTTTCATTATACTATTTTTAGTTTTCAGTCACATTTTTCTTAACTTTTTCTGATTTTTTTCTATTTGTTTTTGTTTTGAAGATGCAATCAGATTACATTCAAAAAATGAAATGTAAAGGCAGACTTCAAAATATGCAAACACCTCAGAACAGCCAGTTTACTAACTTTTATCCATTCAGAATCACTATATCACATATAATCCTCCAGTTTAGAAGATGTTTTTTCCACCCACACCCTTCCTTGCCAGTCATATGTTAAAATCATAATATCTAATAAATAAAAATGATATCATTGGTAAACCAATCCAATTGCCCATTTGCCCAGGAATCTGACACTCTTAGTTTCTTGCTTTCTACTCGACAAGAGCACTCAGTTCATTTCTATCAAGAAATTTTTTAGAAGAAAGTTTCAGTTTGAATTTTTGTATGTCTTCTACTCATTCAATAGCAAAGGAGCAATGAAGATAAAGTTATCAGGAGAAGTCACAAAGACAGTGATAACGATTATATCTAAAGACCAAACTTAAACTTGCTTTTTTTGTTTTGGTCCAGTTCTCTCCAGGTAACCTTGCCATCTACCGATAATGTCTGTTGGTTGCATGTTTTCTGTGTGGAATGCATAAATTGACTCTAAAAGTTGAAACTATAAAAAAAAATGTATACACTTAGAAATAGAAATCAACAGTATAAAAATAGAGGGAAGGAAAAGTAATGAAACCGATTGAGATTATTCAGGAAAACCAAGTAGAATGAGAAGACCAAGGACAGACAGAAGCCTGGAGACCCCAGCATCAAAGAGCACAAGGAAGTGGGAGCCAGTGAGTAAGCGTGTTCCCCACTGAAACACCCAATCTGCAAAAGCTCCATATTTTGTTTCTAGGTCCACTAGTCCTAGTTCTCATCTGACATTAACATTATCTGGACTGCTCTGGTCACCAAAAAAAGAAAGTAACATTTTTCTCATTTCCTATGTTGTATGAAAAATAAACTGTATCCCTAGCTTAGTTATGCCAACACTTCAAGATACAAAATTAACAACCAAATTTAACACGATCTTCTTGTTCTTGATATGACCTCCCTATCTAATCAGAATTATAGATATTGATTATCAACTCAAAACTTGACTTACCAGCTTTGTTTTTTTTAAAACCTGTCATTCATTAGTTTGTTACCATATGTAAAGCAAAACTAGCTATTTGGCATCAATAATCAGAGAGCTACAGCTCTTTCTTTTTGATTTTTAAATTTAATTCTTAATATATATACCCACATATAGATGCATAACTTTGCATAAATGGGAATATATATGTGACTTTTTGCGAATATGTGCATGTGGTATGTGGTATAAGGCCTAAAACTGAGGCCAACATTATGTGATGCATTGGCATATGCGGGAAACTAAAGGAGCCTCAAGGTGGGGCGCAGTGGCTCATGCCTGTAATCCCAGCACTCTGGGAGGCCGAGGCGGGTGGATCACGAGGTCAAGAGATCGAGACCATCCTGATCAACATGGTGAAACCCCGTCTCTACTAAAAATACAAAAAATTAGCTGGGCATGGTGGTGCATGCCTGTAATCCCAGCTACTCAGGAGGCTGAGGCAGGAGAATTGCCTGAACCCAGGAGGCGGAGGTTGCAATGAGCCGAGATCGCGACATTGCACTCCAGCCTGGGTAACAAGAGCGAAACTCTGTCTCAAAAAAAAAAAAAAAGCCTCAAATGACCTCACTGCAAGTTCCCTTCCGACTCTGGTCCCACTGATAAAATGTATTAGCTGAGCAACCCTCCTTATCGTGGGAAACAGGCAGATACCTTGCTTATCCCTACCTGTCCTAGAGTTTCAGTTCCCTGATAGCTTGCAGAATTATTCAAAGAAACCAATTCTAACTTCTCGTAAAAACTAGTGCCACCCCACCCTCTTGACACTACAAAGCCTTTTCCCACAGCCCCTGGCTCCTCACTCTGTCTCTTAGTGCAGCCCCTGTGCAGCCCTGCATGGTGTAATATTCTCCTCCCCTGGGCTATGAGTATAAATGACTAATAAAGTTCTGTCCTTTGCTGAGTGTTGTGTGTTCAGCCATCCTGATAACTACAGGGCAGGAATCCTTCTCTCTCAAATGGAGTGAGTAGAAGATGATGAAAATACTACAGCCTTGGCTGGGCGTGGTGGCTCATGCCTGTAATCTCAACACTTTGGGAGGCCCAGGTGGGTTGATCACCTGAGGTTAGGAGGTAGAGACCAGCCTGACCAATATGGAGAATAAACCTCTCTACTAAAAATACAAAATTAGTTGGGCATGGTGGCACATGCTTGTAATCCCAGCTACTCGGGAGGCTGAGACAGGAGAATTGCTTGAACTCGGTAGGCAGAGGTTGTGGTGAGCTGAGATCATGCCATTGCACTCTAATCTGGGCAACAATAGTGAAACTCCGCCTCAAAAAAAGAAAAGAAAAGAAAAAAAAGAATACTACAGCTTTTTCAAAAAATCTTTTTAAGGACATCTTGCCCACAGCACAGATACTATAGATGGGTCTAAAACAAGCATGTTTTCGTATGATTTTCTTAATATCTGACTACTTTTAGCCAAGCTCCAGTGATGTTGATATCCTCATACCTTTCCTAAAGTGAGGCACAAGTATCAATAAAAAATGCTTTTTCCCCAGTTTGTGCTCCCAACTCTAGCTGTTATCTGACATCTCCCCACATTTTCTGGGCCCTCTACTATATTGGACCAGAAACTACAAATCCAAAAATAAAACCCAATGCCTGAATGACAACCCACATTTGAAAAGCATACTAAAATTTGAAAAATATTTCCATATTTATTATCTTAAACAATCCTTAAAACTACCTTAAATTTATGATTTCTCTTTATTTTACAAATAAGGAAATTGACTTGTTACTCTGTAAAAGTTAAAACTGAGATTCAAGGGCTAATCATTTAAACATAAATACCAGTTTCTATCAGACATGTCACACTACCACTACCTGAATTTGGGATTATGGAGCCATATCCTTTTTTTTTTGAGACACAGTCTCACTCTGTTGCCAGGCTTGAGTGCATTGACATGATCTCAGCTCACTGCAACCTCCACCTCCCAAGTGACTCTCCTGCCTCAGCCTACCAAGTAACTGAGACTACAAGCACACACCACCAAGCCCAGCTAATTTTTGTATTTTTAGTAGAAACGGGGTTTCACCATGTTGACCAGGATGGTCTCAATCTCTTGACCTCATGATCTGCCAGCCTCAACCTCTCAAAGTGCTGGGATTACAGGCATGAGCCACTGCACCTGGCCTAGAGCCATATAGATATATAGATAGATATAGATATAGATATAGATATAGATATAGATATAGATATAGATATAGATATTTTTGAGACAGTCTTGCTCTGTTGCCAGGCACCAGGCTGGAGTGCAGTGGTGAGATCTCAGCTCACTGCAACCTCCACCTCCCAGTTTCAAGCAATTCTCCTGCCTCAGCCTCCTGAGTAGCTGGGACCACAGGTGTGCGCCACCACACCCAGCTAATTTTTGTATATTTTAGTAGAAATGGGGTTTCACCATGGTCTCAATCTCTTGACCTCATGAACCGTCCGCCTCGGCCTCCCAAAGTGCTGGATTACGGGTGTGAGCCACCTTGCTGGGCCAGAGCCATATTTTTTTACATCCTGGCATGCATTTGGAGTTTGCCCAGATGAAACGAGAGAATAAGTTTCTGAAGTAAGTTACATCAGCAAATTCAACTAATTAAATAAGCTAGTTTTCACCTCTTATACTATTTGATAAAACTGTAGTCCAAAAGCTATCAATAGAGGCTGCACAGTAGAATCACCTGAATGGAACTCTTTATAAATCTTGATTCTCAGGCCATACTACAAACCTATTAAATCAGAAATTTTGAGGTGCACCTTGGCAGCAGTAAGGTTTAAAGTTCCTCAAGTGGTTCCAAAGAGCAACTAAGGTCATAGTCATTGTTATTGGTGGTTAAAGTTTCAAGTCTTGGCCTTTTTCCTCTCACATTCTTAATTTCTGAAATCAAGAAGACTCTGGTTGGTTCAACTGAAAGGAGAAGAAACAGGAATAAGCCTAGGACTGCTCAAGCAAGGGCAGATGCCCCTGCCTGGCTTCAACAGGCAAAAGCAGGTATGACCTTTCACAAGGTTCTTCATTTCCATTCCTACAAACATCCTACCTAGAGGAGAATGACTGCCAAAAGTCATCCTACAGTGACAGAGTTCATTCTCAGGGGATTAATGAAGCAGCCAGGCCTCCAGCTCTTTCACTCCCTCCTCTTCCTCGACAGCCACATGGTCACCATGGTGGGCAACCGGCCACGGTCACTCTGACTTGTCTAAAGTCTCAGCTTCACATCCCATGTACTACTTCCTCAGCAGTCTGTCACTCTTAGATCTCTGCTACTCCTCCATTACTAGCCCTAAGATGCTGGTGAACTTTGTGTCAAAGTAGAATCTTATCTCCTACGCAGGGTACATGTCACAGTTCTACTTTTTCCTGGATTTTGTCATTGCTGAGTGTTACATGCTGATGATGAAAGCCTGTGACCACTGCATTGCCATCTGCTGCCCTTTACTTTGAGATGTCATAATTTCTCATGCCACCTGCTCCCTGCTCGTGGCTGTGGTCTATACCATGGGACTCGTTGGCTCCACAATAGAGACTGGCCTGATGTGAAAACTGCCCTATTGTGAGCTCCTCACCAGTCACTACTTCTGTGACATCTTCCCTCTCATGAAGCTCTCCTGATCTAGCACCTATGATGTTGAGATGGCAGTCTTCTTTTTGGCTAGATTGAACCTCAGAATCATGAGCTTCATAGTTCTTGTTTCTCATACCTTTGTTTTCTCCAGCATCCTCCACATCAACACCACTGAGGGCAGGTCCAAAGTCTTCAGCAAGTGCAGCTTCCACCTTGCAGCTATGGTGGTGGTTCACAGATAGACTGCATTCATTTACTTAAAACCCTCCACAACCAGTTTCCTAGCCTAGGAGAATGTGACCTCTACGTTCCATACCACAGTGATCTTCATGCCGAATCCTCTAACCTACAGCCTGAGAAACAAGGAGTTAAAAGTTGCCATGAAGAAAACACTAAGGGGTAAGTTTTGTTGCAGATGTAATTATTTATCTTTAGTTGCTAATCAACCCAATGCGATGTCAATATAGGAAAGAAGCTCTCTGGAGATTTACAAAACCATGAGTGGCTTTCCTTTCAATTTTCTAGTAGTCATACTTCTAGCAATTTTCTCAGATGCATTCCAGCTGATCCTAAGAGTGCCCTCCAACATTCTTCTGCCTGTATCTCCATGTGAGAATCATTCTCATCTTAGAAACCATGTGAGCATACTGCTGTAATACAGCACTCATCTCCCACTGCTTCCTGTAAATTGAGGTAGAAGGAGACTTTCATGAGAAGTGCAGAAGATTTCTTCCCTTTCTGCATTCAGAAAGCATACTCCTGGGAGTCCAGAAGAAAATTACTTTTTCTGAGTTCTCTCTCTTCCCTGTTTCTGTCCAGATGTTCTTTAGATATACTGACCCCAGCCACCCACTCCAGCCCTTCACCTTAATTGGTCCTTCCTCTTCCTTCTTAGCTTCCCTTCCCTATTTCCTGATCTCCTATCATCAATTATCTCATTCCTGCTCAGTATCTTCTAGGTTGTCCCTTCAAAAAATTCCTTTAGTGATGTTAAATGAAATTTTATCCCCATATGGAAAAATATAAATAAGATCATTGATTCTTGAATATCAAGCTAGACCACTTGTTAAAATATCTGTTTGACTTTAATGTGAAACTCTTTAGTCAAATGTCTTCTGATAGTTAATCTGAAATATCACAGGACATTTGACTAACAATTTACAACTGATAAATAGCAAGACATTTTACAACTATTTATGGTAAGAGTTTTGCATAAATTGATGTCATTATAATTTGTATAGCTCAAAAGAAAAGTTAATTCTAAAAGGAGTGTTGTTGTATTGCTCTTTAGGACGTTAACCACTCACATATCTAACAAGCAATTTTTCAGCATGATTTTTCTAACTACGTGCATGTATGTGTTTGACTTTGTAGATGCATATACAAAATCTTATAAGTATGTCTCCATACCTTAAATGTTCTTAGAACTAGCTTCTTTGTCTTCCTGGTGGCTGCCTCATTAATAAATAAAATATAATTTTGACATGTGCTAGTAATAAATAAATATATAAGAGTTGAGCTTTTTAAAATTGATATTAGTAATATGAACAGTTAATATGTATGGGATACTTAATTCAAGTGAGATCATATACTGTTTATATGCCCTATCTCATTTAATTCTTAATAAAATAGATTCTGTCATTAACTAATTTTACAAATGAGGAGACTAAAATTTATGGAGATTGGTAATTTTTTAGCATTTACAGAAGTGATAGCCCCAGGAAGCAAATCCAAACTGTCTTACTCCAGTAACTAAATTCTTAGCCAATTGGTAATCCATTTTCTCTGAGCTTGTTGGTTTTGCCATAAACATGTACTTCAAATTTCAACAGCTCCTTAAAAGTAACTTCTTCAAATCTCTTTCTTCCACTGTCTGCCCACAACTTCCTCATTTTAGAAATAGTTTCTTCCATATGATCAGGGCAGGAATACACTTCACTACAAAATCTTGTGTCCTCCATAAATAACTGTCTTCCTGCTCCTGAGGCTGTATTTCTACATACTTCTGCCTACTCTATCATCCTGACCCACTAACCCTAAATAAAATCTACAGGTTGACACTGGTATGGCCCACATATAAAGCAAGGGTTGACCCTTGTACTATACTCTATATTTTTAAAACAATTCATGCCACATTTTAATCAATCTTCACAATCCTGGAAGAGTGTATTATTTTTCTATTTTACAGAAAAGGAAGCTGGGTCATATGTAACTTCTTTAACTCTAGTAGAGATCTTTTGCCTTTAAATTTTAAAGTTCATCATCTTTTCAATATTCTACCTGGCCACGTCTCTCTTAACTTTTCCAGAAGACTTATGGGTATAAAAGAAAATGCTAACAATGATATTGAAACATTTTGGAAAAAGATTGGAATCATGGAAATAAAGTTTGTACCAAATGCAAGGCAGTTTGGAGGAGTCAATCAGGGCCCAGAGCTAAACATCCCTGGGACAAAGAGTACTATAAAGGGAAGCAATCCTAGCTGAATCTTGTGTCTCCAATTTCACCTCCAAAAAATAAAATGAAGGCCTTCAATGCATTTTTAAAAATTCAAACCAAATTCCACACCCATTTCAGTTAAACGGGTGGCCTGGCCCCAAAGCACTCCCCTTCCCCACCACCTCCCACACCTCAGTAATGAGAGGGCAGCATAAAACCACAGGGCTCCACCAACTCAGGGCCAGCCCAAGGAGAGCACCCTGGCACCAGTCCCCAGTGAAGTCCAGCGTCTGCATCCTCCTCCAGTGACCCACTCAAGAGCAAACCTCCCTACCATTATCAGTGATCTGGCCCACAGCCTGGCAAGTTACAGTAGCCCCTGCCTACCCATGGCTTTGCTTTCGATTACCCATGGTCAGCCATGGTCAGAAAATAGGTGAGTCCAACACAAGATAATTTGAGACAAAGA
This sequence comes from Saimiri boliviensis, assembly GCF_048565385.1. Taxonomy (NCBI): domain Eukaryota; kingdom Metazoa; phylum Chordata; class Mammalia; order Primates; family Cebidae; genus Saimiri; species Saimiri boliviensis. Next base: position 59,784,095 of record NC_133454.1, read on the forward strand.
GACATTCATATAGCTTTTATTATAGCTATTGTTATCATCGTTCTATTTTATTATTAGTTGTTACTATTGTTAGTCTCTTACTGTGCCTAATTTACAAATTAAACTTTATTATACGTATGTATGCATGGAAAAAAAACTGTTCATGGTTTCAGGCATGAAGTTTGGGAAGGTATCCTCTGCTGATAAGGGAGGACTGCTGTATTTGGAGAATTGTCTCGTGCTCTTAGCACTGATCCTCCCAAGACTGGAATTGCAAACATTCTCTCCCCAGAGTCAGCTGCCTAAAGCTGTTGCATCCTCACTCTGCCTATCCTGGGTTTCCAAATTACTGGCTCTGCGCAACCCACACTCAGCAATATCATGTTCCTTACACGTGCAATTGCAGAGCACACACTCCCAGGTGGCCTAGTGCCTCACCACACAGGCACCACCTCCAGGGGCTGAGCCAGGAGGAGCCCCTGGATCTGACAGTCATGTTCATAGCAGCCGGCTTCCTCTTGTTGCTGATGCTCCGATGTCCCTAGTGAGTTGCTGCCATGGTCCACTTTTGAATTGTAACCCACAGTTTGAAAAATCTTTGTCTGAAACATGTATTTTGGATACCAAAAAAAAGAAGGGAACAAAAAAAAAAAAAAGCTGTGAGAAAGATAACTTGAATTGTGATCGTCTCCATAACATTCAATGAAAGACTTAGAAATAAGCTATTTTTATCTTCAGTTTTGTCTTTTATTACTTTGAAAAATAACGTTTTAAATCATATACGTCTTGGCATTTGAAGCACAATCATCTTTTCAGGGCCAAGAGCTTCAAAATAGTGAGGCACTATTCTCTCTGAGCGACTTTCTCTTCCTCACCTCCGAAGCTCTAATGGCACATGATTGGTGCCCAGCACTGCCTGGCACATAGTATGTGCTGGATAAATGTTGCTTGTTTCTTCTCTACTTTCCTTTCCATCTCTTTATAGACCCCATCCCAACCACTAATACATGTATAATTTGGAGCTCTCAACTTGGTCATTCACTACAAAATCCTTATTACAGAGAATGTGGTGGAGCACAGATAATTCTCAGAGCAGTGAAACTACTCTGTATGATACTATAATGGTGGATACAAGTCATCATACATTTGTCCAAACCCACAAAATGTACTACAGACAGTAAGTCCTGTTGCAAATTACAGATTCTGGGTGATGATGTGGCTGGTGCAGCTTCATCAATTGTGACAAACGTACCACTCTGCCAGGGAATGATGATAGTCGGGGAGGCTGTGCATGTGTTGAGGTAGGGGGTATGTGGGAATTCTCTGTACTTCCCTCTCAATTTAGCTGTGACCTAAAACTGCTCTGAAAAAACAAACTCTTAAAAAAGAGAGAGAAAAAAAAATGTGGAAACAGCAGCGAGCTGGGAGACCTGGCCCTCTTTTTCCTTGTGATGTGATTTGAGTGCTAAATTATCCATGGAGGGAGCCCCAACCTCATGTCACCTGTTTTTCCACCACAAAATGAGAATGCATCAGCTCCTGTAATTTTTCCTTGTGGGAAATGATGATGGGAAGCCAATGCCAAAGGCTTTCTTCCTGCTCCTGCTCCTTTCCTTCGAGACCACCCCAGCCTGCATCTACGCTCAAAATCCAGGCTGTAAATTCTCTCAAAGATGTCATCTATCTCAGGGTAGACATCAACATCAAAACCACCAGAGCCTGATGCCAAAATGCAGGTTAGCTGACGCCACCCACGGCTGCCCCGTCTGGTACAGTAGCTGTGTAGAAGGAGAAAAACTAACAGAGCAGAATCCAGAGTCAGTGCATTTGGCTGGCCTGGGGCAGATGGCAGAGGGCTGTTCCCATTCCTTCTATGGCTCAGCATGGCCCCTCCAGAAAACCTGGGCATAGGAGGTGGCAGACAGTGTCTGCCAGATGCAAAAGTTTCAAAAGAGATGAAGCGTGGTCCCCAGAAAATTCCTTATTGGTTGTGTCCCAGCTCTCATTCTCCATTCCTGCAAAGCACTGACTGAAAAGAGTGTTCTGTTCCAGAACTTCTATCAGGAGTTCTTTCCCAGTAACTTTAGTAACAGGCGGGCTGCCTTCATTGTCATCCCATGTAGGAACTTCCCAGGGACCACAAACATGATAAGACTGCCCAAGACAAGATAAGTTCCAGTCTGCCTCCTTAGATCAGTAGTCTTCTGTCTCAAGATTCTCCTGCCGTTGGATAAACAGCAACTGCACATAGCATCCTCTGCTTCATTTGTGTTTCTTTTCTTCGTGTTGGAATCTTTCTTCAGATGCTCAATGATCCCTAAATGTTTTCTCAAAACTAAAAATATTCTGAGTTTTCTCTAATTTCTCCTTCTGCGAAATGACTAGAGGCATTGATAGCCACTCAGTGGGCTTGGGCCATGCGTGGAAACTAGACGATGTCACTCATCGTGGTTCACGTGGGCTATTTTTTGGAGGAACAGCAATTTCAGTATCTCTAGGTCTTTCCCTTTAGGCTGGTAAGTCTCCCCAGAAAGGAGACCATGGTCTTTTAGTTTATGGGGTGGAGAGACAGAGGCCTTAATAATGATGCTAGCAATGTTAAGAGAGTTCAGTGATTAACTCCAAGAATTTCACATGATCCCTGTCTTTTCAGCTCAGTCCCCTTACCCTTAGCTGTGCCTTGTGTCCAGAGTCCAGGGCTCCTCTGGTTCAAATTCCCCACAGAGTAAATATTAAGACTTCTGCCAGGCTTATAACAGATTAAAAACTATAACTGACTAGTAAGTTGTGATTATAACAAGGGAAGATCCAGGCAATAATTAGTCCTCTTGTTCTCAGAGAAATTAAAATGATACAGCAATATCATTCAGTGCAAAAAATATAGGCTTTAAGGCCAGTCCAAGCTGCCGCGAGCTCTAACTCCCTCGTTTACTGTGAGGAACAATGAACCGTGCTAAGCAGTAGAATTTCTTTCTTTTTTTTTTTCTTTTTTTTTTTTTTTTTGAGATGGAGTCTTGTTCTGCCACTAGGCTGGAGTACAATGGCACCATCTCGGCTCACTGCAACCTCTGCCTCCCAGGTTCAAGCAATTATCTTTGCCTCAGCCTCCCTAGTAGCTGGGATTACAGGCAGCCTCTACCACACCTAGCTAATTTTTTGTATTTTTAGTAGAGATGGGGTTTCACTATGTTGGCCAGGCTGGTCTCGAACTCCTGACCTCAGGGGATCCACCTGCCTCAGCCTCCCAAAGTGCTGGGATTACAGGCGTGAGCCACCGCACCCAGCTTGGTAGTAGGATTTTTTATGCAAAGTCAAAGGCATTGGCAGTGTCAGTCTCCCAAGGGAGACACAGGCTCCAAAACAAACGCCAACACTGAGAAAAACAGCCCTACATAGATTGAGGAGGGAAGAGTCAGCCTCCCTCTGTACCCGGACTTTGAGGCAGACATATTCAAGTGAGACTTTAAATATCGATTCCATGTAATGGAAGCAGCCACCATAGAACCCAGCCTCAGCCACTTGGGTGCTTCCACTCAGAGCCATGTCTCTGAAGAAATGCAGAGTTCATAATGGAGAAGGCAGAGGCAACATGTTCCAACAACAGCTCTGGAGTGTGCTGAGATTTGGGGGTGGGGCTGCTGCCAGCAGTGCTCAGCTGCCTGTGGAGGTGGTGTTGGTTGTGCCCGTCAGCAGCCTCACAGTTTCTGCGGTGTGACTTGGCTGTGTTTCCAGCTGTCTGCCTTCTGAATCCTGCCTGTTCTCAAACCTGGTTCTTTCCAATAGCCCATTTCCTTCCAATAATCTCCCCTCTTGCTCAAGTTAACAAGTGTCAGATACAGTTGTTTCCACCTCAGAACCCTGACTGGTTATAGTGGAAGCTAGCCTGGCACAGGGCTGAGGAAGAGGTGGGAGGAGGTCAGCGTCCAGGCTGTGCAGCAGCTCTCTCATCATACCTACGTAAACCCCACACATCAGCACCTTAGTGACAGGGTGACAGATCCTCTTCTTGCTTCCCACACAAAAAAACAACTGTGCTCTATTTGGATGTATTTGAACCTTCCAGGTTGCTTTTGATAGTGTTTGAGGGAGAAAAAAAAAAATAGATAAAAAGATCAGATTCTGGAGACCACCATTCTTTATCTGCTTACACCTGAAATTATTTGTGGGATTCTTAAGCCCTTTATGACTGTAAGATATACATACATACATTCCTGCATGCTAGATTGTATGTAATGCAGGAATAAAATGTAGGAACAAAATAGGTAAAATGCAGAATTTCAAGTGTCCCAGTCAATGTGTATCCAGATCAAGATACAGAATATTTCCAACACATCAGAAGATTCCTTCATCTCCTTCCCAGTCAATATCATTTTCTATATTCTATCACGTACGATTACTTTTCTCTGTCCTTGAACTTTATACAAATGGAGTCATTTAATACATATCTTTTCATGCCTGATTCATTATGTCTGTGAGCGTCATCCGTGTTGGGTGCTGTAGTAGATCATTCTTCCTTATTGCTGCACCTACACTAAGTATAAACATGTAATTTATTTATTAATCTTCTATTGATAACAACGGGTATTTCTTAAAAGAGCAAGTATTTTCCCTTTTATAAGGGAAAAGAGCTAATGCATGCTTGGTTTAATACCTAGGTGATGGATTAATAGGTGCAGCAAACCACCATGGCACACATTTACCTATGTAACAAACCTGCACATCTAGCACATGTACCACAGAACTTCAAAATAAAATAAAAAGACTAAGTCAGACTTTGATGCTTTCATGATGGTAGAATAAACATAAACAGAGTTCATTTGCTACACAGATGTAATATATGGAATATATGTATCAACTGAACATTTTCTGGGCAGTTTTGTAAAATAATGGTCATCAGTTAATCCACCAAACTTGTTAATACTTATTAAATCTAATGACATAATTATTAATTTAGTGTTTAACTAACATGAATATAGCTGGCATTTAGATCTTAAATGATGTATGTTATAACAAAGATCTATTTTACATAGGCTATGTTTTACAGGTTAATGTCTGTTGAGGTGCGTTATGCAATCAATACAGGAAGTAGTTTATTGTCCATTTTATAAAATTGGGGATGTGATTTTAATTCTAAAATAATTATTGCTTATTGTATATGATGTATCTTTTTGCTTTTGTGACAGATCATTGATCATATTTTTATTTGATACTAAATTTTCTCTCAAACACCATGTGTCATTATAGCATTATGACTGTAGAAATAGAGTCAGGTTTATGTTATGCTGGGAACATACTGCTCTGAGTCCTGAATGATAAGGAGAAGCCAACAAGTAGAGGAGAGGACAGGCCATTCAGGCAGAGGAATGACCAGAGTCCCAAACCCTGCACACTTGAGGAAAAGCAAATGATATTAGGAGATGAATCACTGAGTATATAAAAAGGAGGATAGAATATTTTGGGGCGAGGAATGGTAACAGGGACAATCAGTCTCCATTCAGCACTCTGAGGGGAGAACTAATGGAGAAATAAGATACAGCAGTCAGACGAAGATCAAAAGATGAGCTTTTAATGTGGATAAAGTTGATTGGAAGGCAGAGCTTGGATCTGCAACCACAGTAGAATTCTCTAATGCCTTCTAAAGCCACAGAGTAATTTTACAAACCCAGCTACAATCACTTCCCTACAAATTGGGCGAGGGCACATCACATAATCAGTTTGGTCTCTCAGTCCCAGCAGTCAGACGCATAACAACCCCTTTAGAAAGAGTAAGGAAGGAAATGTGAGCAAGAAAGAATTATTTTCATTTTATGCTCCCCTAGAGCATGGAAAAATAGATTTTAAGTCAAAGAGAAATGGAATCATTCAAAACCATATAAACCAAAGATCAGCCTCTTCACAGGATTTATTTGCACAAAGTCATATTTCCACTTACGGACCAACATAGAAACATGTATCTCACATATGTGCATAGCCACAGGTAAAAACTTATTCCCAGCATTCCATAAATATAACTTAATCTCCTTGTATTTGAGTGTAAAATATTTAATTTTTTACAGCCCCAAAGAAGTAAATAGAAAGTTTAAAAGCATAGCTTCTCCTCAAAGTATTTTCCTGTAGTAGTCAGCGATATGCACAGCGATCTGGGAGCTCAGGATATTTGGGTATAATTATTTTAGATAACTAAACAAAATGCTTCTCAAATCAAAAGCACTTCGGAGACATCCTGCCCTATTTGAGATGTCTCTGCGAGCTGTATTAGGAGCCTGCTTGCGCCGTAGATAACTTTGAGAAAGAGAAACACTACTCAGAAGCAATTCACCAGCATTCCAACTTACAATGAGATTCCCGAATTCAGAGCATGGACAAGAAACTCTACTCCACTATTCTCTTTATGAGCAAGCAGAGAAGAGAGATGTGTAACTGTCAATCATAATCTTCATCTTTCCTTTGTGCCTCTGTCCTACAGCCTGGTAAAGTAGGTGAGTATACCCACACTGGCTTGGAAAATTCATCTTTCAGTTCGCCAGCTCAGTTCTCTGGTGCAGAATCTAAAGAACAGAATAAACCCATATGGTTTACGGTATTGTCAGTGGGATGTAGGAAAATCACAGGGTTAATGCAGGGCTAGTAAAGGAGGCACCATTATGACGTGTGGGCTGAAGTGGACAAGGAGAGAGCAGTGTGGGAGGGCCACTTGGCATGAATGCGACTCCTGGTGGATGACTGCAGTCCACAGTACTCCCACAGGAAGAGGCCCCAGAGGAATAAATATCCTGCCTTGCTCTTTTCTTTCCTTGCATTGTTCACTAAGACAAAGGGCAAGAAAGTCTGTTAATGCAGTTCAGATCGACCAGACTCCCAGAGGACAGTGCAGGATGGATACGTGCAGAGAATGCATTTGAAGGTTGAACAGAGGACAGTCAGCATAGTCGGAAACACAACCCTACAAATGAGGCCCAAATGGATAGGACAAGTAAAATGATAAAATGTAGGCCACTCAACTATCTCAGGCATATGGAACAGGAGGCCGGGAGCAGCAAAAAGACATCCAAGTCCTCTGGAGGGTGGGATCTGTTGAAAACTGCCAGTTTTCGTCAGTAATGGAACAGGGCCAGGGTAAGTGGGACAGAGTCAGTGGTTGCAGCTCTAAATGTCTGGGAAGAGCAAAGACGGAGGAAGCAAGGATATCACTAACAGCAAAACAGGCCTCTTTTCCATTATAAAGGAGAATAATTGATTCCAATGGGCAAAACCAAAACTTTACCCAACAAATATAAACTAAAAATATAGATAAGTACACCGAAAAAAGGAAAAGCTCAAGCAACAAATAACAATTCAAATGCAATGCAGTTTGGATTTGGGGAGGTGGGTTTCACTAACATCACAGCAACAACCTAAAAAAGACTGCCAGTTGGGAGCTGTACCATGTCCTTTCAGTGTTCCTCCTATGCCCCCTCACATTCCTTTATCAATTTTTTGTTTGTTTGTTTTTTGAAACAGGCTAATTTCTGACTGTGTACTTCCCATTTAGACCTGAGTCCCTTTAGGAAAAGATCCTTCTCATTCAGATAAAGAAGACAGAGGGGTAGATGTAGAATGAACTCACAAGAACAGAGAGCAACCACTGTGGAGAAAATGGGCCATTCACCTATATTTTGAAATGCTATCTGTTCTCTTTAAATGTGTTTAAATTCATGGATTTAGGAAATCAAACATGGCCTTGTAAATAAATAATTTTCTCAACCTCCTGGAATCTTCATTCTTTCCCTAAGTAATAGTTATTAAGCATCTACTGCCAGTCACTCTTCCAAGCAATGTTGAGGTAACCAAACCCTCAGTGAATTTATATTCTTCATCTATGTATCTATACTTTCACCAATACCACATTGTCTTAAATAATATAGCTTCATTGTAAGTCTTGGAATCAAGTGGTATCAGTCTTCTGACTTTATTATTCTTCAGAACTGTGTTGGCTGAAGTTTTGTCCCTTTTCATATAACTTTTTGAATCAGCTTGCTGATATAAATAAAATAACTTGCTGGGATTTTTATTGTGATTGCATTGAGTCTATAAATCAAGTTGGAAGGAACTTAAGTCTTAGTAAGGTTGAGTCTTTCTATTCATGATCATAAAATAGGTCTTTATTTGTATAGATCTTTCATTTGTTTCATCAGTGTTTCATAGTTTCCCTCATATAGATTTTGTACATATTTTGTGTTTTTAATTTCAAATGCCATTTATCCATTGCTGGTATATGTAAAAGCAATTAACTATTTATATATTTTTTATTTTTATAGTAACATTGTCTCCTGAAACTCGTTATAATTTTTTATCAGTTCCATGGGTTTTTGATGTTCATTCTTTGCGATTTTCAACCCAGACATTTATGTCAGCTGAAAACAAAGTTTTATTTCTTCCTTCCCAGTCTGTATACTGTTTACATCCTTTTCTTTATTATTATATTAGCTAGGACTTCCAATACCATATTAAATGGGAGTGGTGAGAAGCAGCATCCTGTCTTTGTTCTGATCTTCTGAAGAAAGCACCTAGTTTCTCACCAACAAATATGATGCTATCAGTAAGGTTTTTTTGTATACGTTCTTTATCAGATACAAAAGTTCCTCTTTATTTGTAGTTTTTTAGGAAGTTCTTTCATGAATGGGTTTGGGATTTTCTCAAGTGTTTTTTGTGTATCTATTGATAGGATCTTGTCTTTTTTTTTCTTTAAACTTCTCTAATCTTAATAAAGCATTTTATATTATTCTATCTTTTTCTCCTTTGTTAACAGATCAATTATATTTTTTAAAACAAATTTTAGTTGGTACACTAAAGTTTGCAGCATGAATTTACAACTAATATAAGTCTACTTTCAAATAACACAGTGTCATTTCCTGGGTAGTACAGGTGCTTTATAACAGAGTATTCCCAATCCCTCCCTTCCATCCCTCATAACATTGCTGTCATTTATGCCATCTATTCATAAGCTATGGTTACCCAATATGTTGGTGCTATTATGATTTTAGCAATCACTTCTCTGTTAGATTAATTAAGACTAAGAAAAACAAAGGAGTTTATTGAACTTTCACTTATTCCTCCTCTAATGACTTCCCTTTTTTATGTAAATTTTAGTTTCTGACCTATATCTTCTTTCTGAAGAACTCCTTTCTTGTATGGCAGGTCTACTGGCAACAAATTCTCTCAGCTTTTGTTTGTTCAAAGAGGTTTCTACCTAACTCTCCATTACTTTTGAAGGATAATTTCACCTAGATACAAAATTCTAGGTTGGTGAATTGTTGTTGCTGCTACTGTTGTTTTTCCAACACTTTAAATGTTACTCCACTCTCTTCTTGCTTGCATGGTTTCTGAATAAAAATCTAATGCATTTCTTATCCTTATTCTTTTATAGATAAGATCATATAAGCAACACAGGTATTTTTCCTCTGGCTTCTTTCAAGATTTTTTTTTATTGTCAGGCTTTCTGCTATATGAATATGGTATGGCTCGGTGTAAACATTTTCTCTCTTGTTACTGTTTAGTGAGGTTCTTAGATCTACAGTTTGGTATCATTCATTTTGGAAAATTCTCAGCCATTATTATTTTAAATATATCTTCTGGTTTTTTTCTTTTTTTCTCTCTTCTAGTATTTTTATTATGCATATGTCATGCTTTGTATAATTGTTCCACAATTCTTGCATATTCTCTTCCTTTTTGTTGTTGTTGTTCTAGTTTCTCTTGACATTTCTGTTTGGGAAATGTCTGTTAACATATCTTTAGGACCACTGATTCTTTCCCCTACCACACCCAGTCTACTTACGAATCCATCAAAGGCATTTTTCATTTCTCTTACAGTGGCTTTGGTGTTTTCAGTATTTCCTTTTGATTCTTTCTTAGAGTTTCCATCTCTCTGCTTACATTGCCCATCTGTTCTTGCTAGATGTCTGCTATTTTCATTAGAGCTGTGGGCATATTAATCACAGCTACTTTAAATTCCCAGTCTGATAATTCCAACATCCTCCCTTATATCTTAGTATGGTTGCTTGTTTTGTCTGTTTACTGTTTGCTGTAGCTGTAGGTGTCTAAAGCTTTAATTTTCTCTAATGCCATTTGGTCTTTCCCTGTTGTCTCAGGATTTCCCTAATAGAGTCCGAGCTGTGCTCTAAACTCCTGTTTTTATACAGGAGATTAACTGATGTGACAGTAAAGTGTGGGCGGGAGACAAAACGTTCTCTATTGCTATGATTAAGTCTCAGCCTTTTAGTTGGCCTATTACCTAGGGTTGTGAACTTCACAAGTGCTTCTCAGTGCTTTCTACTTCTTAGGTGAGGCAGAAAGACTAGAGGGAATGGGAGGGGACTGAAGCTGGGAATATCACTTCCCCAATATTGTGTAGACAATATTGTGTTTTCTGGGAGGTCAAGTGAGAACAAAAAGCTCTGAGTGTATTTCGAAATGGTTCCTTCTCCCCTCTCCCTGTCCGATATTGGGGGAAATAGTCTCTGATCTTCACCATGAAAACTTCGAGGGGCTCCTGAGGATAAAGCTCCCAACAGTGTGGGGACCCCCCAGCAAGACTGGGTTCCCAGGAGTTTTTACCTTTCAAACTGGTCCACACTCAGGCTCCACTAATTAATTCATCATCAACTACCTCTCAAGTACTCTGTGTTCATATAGACATACACACACATGCATACTAACTCCAGTAGCTTCTGCTCTGGATAAGCTGTTATTCTCTTCTCACTTCTTTCTCCAGTTTTCAGGGAGTCCGTTTGTTCTGTGACCTCAATTCTCTGATGGCTCTAAGAAGAGTAGTTGATTTTCAGTTTGTTTAGCTTTTTACTTGTGAGGATAAGAGTTATAACTTCTAAACTCTTTACCTCATTGAGCTCAAACCATCTCTTGTTTTTAAAAATAAATATATAAGTTAATACATAAATGTTTGTTGAATTGAAAATGTTTGCCATTCTGGCATCTTAAGCGCTCAATGTCTTGTCCTCCAGGACAGCAACAATCAAAGATACAGGTGATCAAATCATGGGGTGGAGATGGAAAATCAGAAGAAAGCAAAATGTTGCCAGAGCTGAAATTACCATGAGTTGGCTGCGTTTCCCCCTTTTTTCTCCTCTGTCCTCTTCTGTCCTGTTCATTCTCTAACCCATCCCTCTTCTGTGTTTGATTTCTCTTCTTGTTGCCTAATGATGTCCTCTGCTCCCTCCTCTTTAAATCATTTCCACTGGAAGATACGTCCCTAAATCCCCTTTTATTAAATTTCAAAACAAATAAGGGTCCCTAGATATAGAAATATGTAGGTAGATAGAAGATACAGAGATATGCTTGTGTATGCCTATTATATTTCTTTCAATAGTTGCATCTGGGAGGAAGAACGTAAGCATAGGTGAACTGATGTGAAAAGAAGTCTTGTTTCTACTGTATGCATGTTTGTACTGTTTAATTTTTCACCATTACATGTATTCTCAAGAAAAATATATCCCTTCTTAAATGGAAGCTGCTAATCACCCACCCATAATCCAATTACTGCCATCTGCAGAAGAAAACAAGTGCTACAGCAAACATCTTATTCGACAGTGAAAGCCTTAAGGCCTTTATCGTAAGGTCAGAAACAAGACAGGGATATCCGTTCTTATCTCTATTCATCATTGTGTTGGAATTCTTAGACAGGGCAATGAAAAAAATAAAATAAATAAAAGGTATAAAGATCATTAAGAATCAAACCTGTCTTTATTTGCAGATTCAAGAATATATACAGAAAAAAATGAAGTATAAATTCTTATTTTCTCTTTTGTCAAGTTTAGTAGCAATTAGAATTCATAAATGATAGGGACATAGATGAACCTGGAAACCATCATTCTCAGCAAACTGACACAGCACAGAAAACCAAACACCGCATGTTCTCACTCATAGGCGGGTATTGAACAATGAGAACATATGGACATAGGGAGGGGAGCGTCATACACTGGGGTCTCTTGGGGGGAAATAGGAGAGAGACAGTGGGGGGTGGGGAGTTGGGGAGGGATAGCATGGGGAGAAATGCCAGATATAGGTGATGGGGAGGAAGGCAGCAAACCACATTGCCATGTATGTACCTATGCAACAATCTTGCATGCTCTTCACATGTACCCCAAAACCTGAAATGCAATAAAATATATATTTTTTAAAAATACAAAGAAAATAAATAAATAAAAGAATTCATAAATGACATAACAAAGTTGCTAGATACAAATTCAATGTACAAAAAACAATTGTGTTACTACATACTACTAATAAACAATTGAAAAATAAATTTTAAAAAGTTATTGAAAATAAAGTAAAAGGTAGGAAAGGATGAAATTTCACTTCAAAACAAGACTAGCATGTCGGTTTTTCTCATTATTATTCACTATTATAATGTAGAATACAGCATTTTGGCTCCAAGTCAACTTCTCTCTAATTAGTTCCACTAAATTATTGTCACCTGATCTTCAAATACACACACACAAGTACAGCCAATACAATTTAGGGAGGAGAGAGTTCTTTTCAAAATGATGCTGATGCAATATAGTATCTTTATGAAAGATATAAAGCTACCTCATACATACATAACTGATTTAAAATTGATCTAACATTTAAATATTAAAGGAAAAACCATGAAGCTTTCAAAGTAAACCTGAGAATGACTTTGTGACTATGCAGTAGGAAAAATTAAACAGAACAAAGCACGAACAGTAAAAGAAGTGGATAAATGAACTTTCTTAAAATTTAAATGTCATTCTCAAAGGACATAACGGGTGGTCATGTGAATGGGCAAGCCAGAAACTGAGTAAAGATAAGTGCAATGTGTGTGTCTGAAAAAGCACTCATATCCAGAATATACTTTTTAAAAAACTAAAATCAGTCAGAAAAAGACTAAAAACACTATTTTTAAGTGGCCAAACAACTTGAACAGTTATCTCATGAATGGTGATGTCCAAATAGCTAATGAACATGTAAAAAGTGTCCAACAAGGCTGGGTGTGGCGACTCATACCTGTAAATCCAACACGTTGGGATGCCAAGATGAGAGGATCACTTGAGCCCAGCAATTTGAGAACAGCGTGGGCAACACAGTGAGACCTCATCTCTACAAAAAATAGAAAAATTGGCCAGGTGTGGTGGCATGTACCTGTAGTTCTAGCTGCTCAAGAGATTGAGACAGAAAGACAGCTTGAGCCCAGGAGTTCAAAGCTCCAGTGAGCCATGAGCACACCATTACACTCCAGCCTGACAACAGAGCAAGACCTTGTTTCTTTCAAAAAAAAAAAAAAAGAAAAAGAAAAAATGTCATGAGTTTGAGACCAGCCTGGCCAACATGGTGAAGCCCCATCTCTACTAAACATACAAAAATTAGCTGGGCATGGTGGCATGCACTTGTAATTCCAGCTACTCCAAAGACTGAGGAAGAAAAATTGCTTGAACCTGGGAGATGGAGGTTGCAGTGAGCAGAGATCGCGCCACTGCACTCCAGCCTGGGCAACAAAGCAAGACTCTGCTAAAAAAAAAAAAAAAAAAAAAAAAAAAAAAAAAAAAAAAAAAATCATTATTTATTAGGGAAATACTTAAAAGACTAAAGCAACATTGTACTACACACCCAACAGAGTAATTAAAATGAGAAATACTGAAAATAACAAGTGTTCATAAGGATGAAGAGTATCCTTTTCTGGAAATTGTTGATGGGAGTGCAAATCAGTTTAAATATTTTGGGAGACAATTTGATAGCATTTAGAAGCCTAAACATATGCCTATCTTGTGACCCACAAAATGTACATCTAGGTATATGCCCAAACAAAATAAGTGTATATTTCCAGCAAAATACAAGTTCAAGAATGTTTACAGCAGCTTTATCAATAATATACAGAAATTGAAAAGAAGGCAAACGTCCATAAAGAAGATAATTGATAAGTAAATTGCTCTACATTCATACAACGGAATATTAAAATAGCAGTAACCAAGAACAGTGAAATGGATGAATCCCACATGACTCTCTCTGTTAGGTGAAACATAAAAAAGTAAATGCCCTATTTAACGTGTATATGAAGCTGAAGCATGAGAAAAAAGAAACTGTGATGATAAAGTAAGAATAGTGGATATTTCCAGGAAGAGCATAGGGAGTAGTAATTACTGGGAAAGAGCAGCAGGAATACTCTTAAATGATAAAAATCTATATTTTCATTTGGGTGGAGGTATGTAATCATAGCCTTAAAGATGTGGAAAAAAAATCATTGAGCAGTTAATGTTTGTGCACTTCACTTCAAAAATTATGCTTCAATTTAAGAAGGGGGAGGGTGTTTTCATTGTACTGATTCTCCACCACTCCAATGCACCCTCAATCCATGTGTCTCAAATTTAATAATCATTCCTCTCCTTTAGCATCAAAACACAGTCCTCCCCTACACTTTCATTTCCTTAACTATATCCTGATTAAACTGAAACATTTTCAAAGGAAAAAAGCTAAACATTAATCCAAACGTTCCATTTTTCTAATAGAAGAGAACTTTCCTAAGTTTGTAAATTAAACTATTTTCCAGATAGTTCATATGCCATGACTTCTAAAAGAATTGTTACCATTAATAATGTGTTCAGACCAAAAACATTATTCTTCTGATACTTTATATAAAGTTGTCCTTACACTTATCCATTGCTGTGAATATATGACCTCTCCTGAGACCACCATCTCTTTCCTTTATGCCCTACTGTTATTAATAGAAGGTCACAGATATATGCAGTGTCTTTTTTTTATTGCATTTTAGGTTTTGGGGTACATGTGAAGAACATGCAAGATTGTTGCATAGGTACACACGTGGCAGTGTGATTTGCTGCCTTCCTCCCCTTCACCTATATCTGGCATTTCTCCCCATGCTCTCTCTCCCCAACTCCCCACCCCCTGCTATCCCTCTCCTATTTCCCCCCAACAGACCCCAGTGTGTAGTGCTCCCCTCCCTGTGTCCATGTGTTCTCATTGTTCAACACCCGCCTAGGAGTGAGAACATGCGGTGTTTGATTTTCTGTTCTTGTGTCAGTTTGCTGTGAATGATGGTTTCCAGGTTCATCCATGTCCCTACAAAGGATATGAACTCATCATTTTTGATGGCTGCATAATATTCCATGGTGTATATGTGCCACATTTTCCCTGTCCAGTCTATCATCAATGGGCATTTGGGTTGGTTCCAAATCTTTGCTGTTGTAAACGGTACTGCAATGAACATTAGTGTGCATGTGTCCTTATAGTAGAATGATTTATAATCCATTGGATATATATCCAGGAACGGAATTACTGGGACAAATGGAATTTCTATTTCTAGATCCTTGAGGAATCACCACACTGTCTTCCACAATGGCTGAACTAGTTTACACTCCTACCAACAGTGTAAAAGTGTTCCTATTTCTCCACATCCTCTCCAGCATCTGTTGTCTCCAGATTTTTTAATGATCGCCATTCTAACTGGCATGAGATGGTATCTCAATGTAGTTTTGATTTGCATTTTTCTAATGACCAGTGATGATGAGCATTTTTTCATATGTTTGTTGGCCTCATGTAAATTCTAACCATCAACAGAGATTATTACAAACAACTCTATGCTCATAAACGTAAACCTGGAAGAAATTGATAAATTCCTGGACACTTGCCTCCTCCCAAACCTAAAACAGGAAGAAGTCAAAACCCTGAATAGACCAATAATAAGGGCTGAAGTTGAGGCAGCAATTAAGAGCCTACTACCCAAAAAAAGCCCAGGTCCAGATGGGTTCACAGCTGAATTCTGCCAGACATACAAAGAGGAGCTGGTACCATTCCTTCTGAAACTATTCCAAATAATCCAAGAAGAGGGAATCCTTCCCAAATCATTTTATGAGAAGAACATCATCCTGATACCAAAACCTGGCAGAGACTCAACAAGAAAAGAAAACTTCAGGCCAATTTCCATGATGAACATAGATGCAAAAATCTTCAGTAAAATACTGGCAAGCCGATTGCAACAGCACATCAAAAAGCTTATCCACCATGATCAAGTAGGATTCATCCCGGGGATGCAAGGCTGGTTCAACATACGCAAGTCTATAAACGTAATTCACCACATAAACAGAACCAAAGACAAAAACCACATGATTATCTCAATTGATGAAGAGAAGGCCTTTGACAAAATATGCAGTGTCTTTAAATACAATAACAATTGCTTCTCCTGACAATTAGTTGGTTGCTGTGGTTCTAATAGCACTTACCCAGAGCTGTCTATTATTAATGTAGATTATTCAGACCCTTGAGGTGAGGCTCCAAATTCTACCTCCATTAATCTTCACATAAAGAATGAAGCCTGTATCTAGCACACTTAACTCCCTCAAACCTTTTTATCTCTGCCTTAGAAAGCCTTATATTATTAGCCTTGACTTTTAAGGCTCTATATCATCTCCATGGTCACCATCCTTGATTATATAAGGAACCTAACCTGCTTCTCACTAACACACCCAAAAATTCTTTAAAAATTTCTCTTAACTTTTTGTCAAGACCACATCAGCCATATTTTTCACTTCCAACACTCTTGCAAAAATGTTATTCCAAAAATTAACCCTTGAAAAGTTGCATGACATCTGCAAAAAAGAAAAGCACTTTAAAATGAAATCAGTCAGGGAAAAGATGAAACAAGGAAATGTAGATGAGTAAAAACATAGCAGAGTAGGTTAAAATTCAGGAGGCCGGACTCCGTTTCAGCTCTGGCACCAGGTACATGTGTGTACATTGGCAGCTTACAAAACATTTATGAGTGTGATGTATTGTATGAGGAGACTGAAGTAAATGATTTCATAAGCCTATTCAAGATTAAACTATGTATAATTGTGAAACTATTCTCATAAAATAACAATTGGATTCATTGGGTTGGATGAGCAGTGCAGGCAATAAGTGCGCTTAAGAATGAAAGTTAAAATTTTTCTCTAAGTATAAGAGAGAAAGCACTGGAGTTTGTTCCCTCACTGAAAAAAAAAGAAAAGAAAGAAACACCCTGATTAACAAAGGTTTAGATTCCCTTTCTCAATCATTTAAGAATTTTCTGCAAAAGGTTCTCCTCAGGGCAGCTTTGACATCTTTATTCCTCAGGCTGTAGATTAATGGGTTAAACATGGGCACCACTGCAGTATAAAAAATGGAAGACACTTTCCCCTGGTCCAGGGGTAGAATAGAAGGTGGTTTGAGGTACATAAAAGCTCCTGACCCAAAGAAAAGCGATACCACAATTATGTGGGAGCTGCAGGTACTGAAGGCTTTAGACCTGCCCTCTGTGGAGCTAATGTGGAGAATGCTGGAAAGAATAAAACCATAAGAGATAAAAATGGTGACAATTGGCACCCCAATGCCAATGGCCACAATAATAAAAACCAACAGCAAATTTATGTAAGAGCTGTTGCAGGAGAGCTCAAGGAGGGGAAGGACATCACACATGTAGTGATTGACAAGATTTTCTGAACAAAAGGTCATAAACATTATGTTTCCCATATGAGCCACAGCCCCCAAAACCCCCATCCCATAGACACCCAACAAAAGGAGCAAGCACACCTGGGGAGACATGGTGACCATGTACAGCAGTGGGTTACAGATGGCCACGTAGCGGTCATATGCCATCGCTGACAGGATGAAGGACTCAGAAAAGACAAAGAAACAGAAGAAGAAAAACTGAGTCATACACCCTGCATAGGAGATCATGTTCTTCTTTGAGACAAAACTCATCAGCATTTTAGGGGTAAGGGTGGTGGAATAACTAAAATCTATGACGGACAAGTTGAAGAGGAAAAAGTACATGGGAATATGCAGGTGAGAGTTGAGCCCTATCAGGGTTATCAAGCCCAGGTTCCCCACCACAGTGACGACGTAGAAACCTAGAAACAGGAAGAAGAGGGGGATCTGGAGTCCCGGCTGGTCCGTTAAGCCTGCGAGGATAAACTCTGTCACGGAGGAGGAGGAGTTCTCGGCAGGCATTCTCCTCTAGGACTGTCTGTGAGAGAAAAAGAAAGAGTCACTCAGAAAGAGAGAAAGGCTACACACTGGGGAGTTAGTGGAAATTAAGGGAATGGGAAGGAGAAGAAAAGAAACATTTACTGAGCACTAACTATGGGATAGACACTGTTCTAAATGCTGTGTGGCGTTATACTCATCCCCGTTCCACAAATAAGGACGAGGATGCCTAGCCGGGGCCACCTGCACAATCCCAGTGCCACAGAGTTGCAGCTCTGTGTTCTTGCTCTCCTCTAGTCTGAGCTTTTCCTGTCAGTGGGGGGAGGCAGTGATAAATACTTTATTTTCCACTCTATATTCTCAATGTCTACCTGATTTTTAGGTGTTTTTTTTTTTTCTTTTTTTAACAGAAATCAACAATTTAAAACTTTTACTTAAATGATATTCAATTACAAAGGAAAAAATCCACAGTGCTATAGAAAAAAAAATACCAATGGACACAGAAAATATTATCAACATGACTCATCATTAAATAAATGCAAATTAACAGTAGGAAAAATAATATATGTTAGTGTGAGCTTTACGGGAATATCCAAATTTCTCCTCTTATCTTCTGACAGTTGACACTGAGCCTTCAATGACAAGCCAGGGCTCTGACAGATGAGAGTGGTCTGAGCTTTCTTTTAACCACTCTATTGTAGCACCCAGTGGCTCAGACACGCACTCACCCCCTTCAACTTGGAGCCACTATGCTGCTCTCTACTGCCTATCACCCATCTCTTTCATGGAAATCCAATGGCCCTGCTGAAAAGAACATGACAACTTGGAGCCTAGGCCCATCTGCTTCTGCTACTCCGCTTTGAAAATCTTGGTTCTCTTTGGGAATCTTGGTTCTCTCGCAGAGCTGAAGAAAATGATCTCTAATTGTGACTTTGCCCAAAGGCTTCTGACCAGCTTCCAGGAATGAGACAGCAGTCTTTCCTAACACTGTGGATAACAGGTATCTGGAGGGTTTTATTCTGGAGTAGAGACCTCAGTGAGCTAGTTACAGAGGTTCCCTCAGAGCCATCGCCAGAGACCATCTTCCCTAAGGAAAAGGAAATGTTTGTTTACACTCTTGATCATGCTTTTAATGACCTGTTCTTTGATTCAGATTACAGCTTTTTAAGCACAATTAAGGACAAGGCACTATGGCAAAAACCAATTCTTGCTACCTTGTATTAAGCACTTACTGTATATCAAACACTGTATCCAACCCTGCACCTTCATACAGACACCAAGAATCCAACACCAATGTACAAATGATTTTACCTCATTTATTTCTCACAACAACCTCATAAGTTAGACACGTGAATCTCTGCTTTAAAAGTGGGAAGCACACACAGCTAACAGATTCCAGAATCTTAAGTCAAACCTTGGTTTGTCGAACTCCAATTTTCACGGTCTTACCCACTGGCTATACTACCTCCCTGTGAGTGGTGAGTGATAATGAATTCTCTGAAGCAGGATTTTTACTTACGAGGATCTCATGAGATTTTTTTTTTTTTTTGAAGCCATGAAAGTGCAGATTTATTGAAGCAAAAGTACACTGCACGGAGTGGGAGGAGGCTCGAGCAAGTGGCTCAAGAGCCATGATTACAGTGTTCTTTAGGGTTTTTATTAAGCTACAGAAATTTGGTAACACCCCTATGAAGGACTGGCCTGAGACCAGTCAGAGGCTGTAGTGGAAGCTTCTGTCTCCTTATCACAGGAGTGAGGATGGGGCCTGTATGCTGCCCAGTTTTGCCTAGAACTGGCTGCACCTGTTACTCTTTTGCTTATGCCTTAACCCTTGGTTACCCTAATTCCTTATTCTCCTGCCTCAACTCCATTATCTTTTCTACAGCTCCCATGTTTGCAGATTCTCCCACTGCAAATGCATTCTGCATTCTTTCACCATTGTCATTGATCTTCATCACCACTTTGATTATATCGCCCATTGACTTATTCTTTTTTTTAATTTTTATGGATGAGTTTTTTTTAATTGCATTTTAGGTTTGGGGGTACATGTGAAGAACACGCAAGATTGTTGCATAAGTACACACATGGCAGTGTGGTTTGCTGCCTTCCTTCCCCTCACCTGTATCTGTCATTTCTCCCCATGCTATCTCTTCCCACCTCCCCACCTCCTCGCCCCTCCCCCTCACACCAGTTAGAATGGCAATCATTAAAAAATCTGGAGACAACAGATGCTGGAGAGGATGTGGACAAATAGGAACACTTTTACACTTTGTGGAGTATAAATTAATTCAACCATTGTGGAAGACAGTGTGGCGATTCCTCAATGACCTAAAAATAGAAATCCCATTTGACCCAGCAATCCCATTACTGGGTATATATCCAAAGGATTATAAATCATTCTACTATAAGGACACATGCACATGAATGTTCATTGCAGCACTGTTTACAATAGCAAAGACCTGGAACCAACCCAAATGCCCATCGATGATAGACTGGATAGGGAAAATGTGGTATATATACACCATGGAATATTATGCAGCCATCAAAAACTATGAGTTTGTGTCCTTTGTAGGGACATGGATGAACCTGGAAACCATCATTCTCAGCAAACTGACACAAGAACAGAAAATCAAACACCACATGTTCTCACTCACAGGCGGGTGTTGAACAATGAGAACACATGGACACAGGGAGGGGAGCACTACACGCTGGGGTCTCATGAGATTCTTGATAGATAAAAACAAGCAGTGGTAAAGGATGGCTGCTGTAGTTTGGATACTTGGCCTTCCAAACCTCATGCTGAAATTTGATCCCTAATGATGGAAGTGAAACCTAAGAGGAAGTTTTTGAGACACGGGGGCAGTGCAATCCCAGTGGTAATGAATTAATCCTCACTCTATTAGTTCACATGAGAGCCTAGCACCTCTTTCCTCTCGCTTCCTTTGTCTTGCTATGTGATCTCCACATACAAGTTGCCCTTGACTTTCACCATGAGTGGAAGCTCCCTGAGGTCCTCACCAGAAGCAGATGCTGGCACCATGCTTCTTGAACAGCCTGCAGAACAGTGAGCCAAATAAAACTCTTTTCTTCATAAATAACCTAGTCTCGGGTATTCTTTCACAGCAACACATGTGGAATAAGACAAAGGTAGAAATTGTCAAAGCCAAGAAAGGTCAAATTAAGGAGTACTGGACTTCAGAGGAGAAGAGTCATCATTCCACTCACATCTAATATTTACCAAGGATTATATGAACTTTTCTAAAATCAAAAAATAGGGAAATCTTCCCTGTTTTTTCTGTATTACCTGTTCATGCAAATTAAACTTGATAATTAAAAACAAATACTAATGAAGTAACTAATATCAACTTGCGTCAAGATGTGAAGGCCAGGAAAGGGACCCCACAGCTAATAGGTCAGATAATGGGGACTTGAAGAAAGACATAAACAAAAATAATATTCCTTTGGCAAATGCATATTATCTGCTATGCCCCAGAAACTCTTCTAAGTTTGTAGTTGGGAAAGAAAAAGCAAATTCTTGCCCTCATGAAGTTTTCATTCAAGTGGGAGAAGACCAAAAAAAAGATATAAATGAAAGGAAAAAAAAAAAAAAACATGTAACATGAAAAGTGCTGTCCAAAAAAAAAGCAAGGGAGGGGGTAGAGAAGGAAGGGGTACAGATTTAATTTTAAATAGAGTAATCTGACATTTGAGCAATGACTCAGAAGAGATTTGAAAAGTGTTTGCTTGATATGATCAGTTACTCTTCTAAAACATTAGGCACTCATGGATTATCCAGCAGCCTTCCAAGGCATCACATTTTTGTCCTGCAATATCCTAAGCCAAATTACTCACTCTGAGGAAGAAAATTATGAAAATAGTAAAAAGATAAAAGGGCAAGAGACCTTGCTGAGAATTAAGATAATCACAAGTCACACAATGTTGGTTAATGACTGAGAGTGATATGAAGGCTAAAAAAGCTTTGGGTAGTAACTTGCATTTTATAGCCCTGGCTATAAAAATATGGACTTTTATATATTAAAGATGACAGATTTCATAGCCAAGAAATAAATCTCTATTTGGGGAAATTCAAGCTTCAGTTAGCAGACTGATTATATATGTTTTTAGTCAGAGTTAAAGGCTGCAGCCCTCTTGGAGAAGTTATGAAATCATAACACAAAGTCAGAAGTCTTCTTCCAGGTAAGTAAACTGCACACGGGCCAGAAGTGCACATATGTCAGTGAAGACCTGCTCACCTTCAGCTCAGTCTCAGCAATTATAGTGTCTCATTGGTCAGCGTACACTTGGAACTGTCTACATCCCAGAGTAATTCTAATGAATTCCAGTCCTCGTCCTCAATCCCGCCATATACACTTAGGAAATAGAGAAAAAGAATCCATTATCAAAAAATTGAAATAAGCCCCATAAGGTGGGCTTGTCTTGAGACCCAAAGGGCAAAGAGGACCTTAGGGGTTCATTTAACGTTTACTTTCCTCTAGAAGATTTAGAGGGTTCTTGTATTCCTGATGCAACACCAGGAAAGTTCTTCTGAGGTTTTTGTCATTTCAGAGATTGTTTCCATGGGAACTTCATTTCAAATGCATCAGCATTTTATTTCAAATGAACTAAGGTTTCTTCAAATCATTTTCACTGTTGATTTGCTCCAATACAAGCACAGAGAAGCATAGAAATAAATATTCTTGCTTAATTTACTTTTGATGCAGAACTGTCTGCTTTTCCAAAACTTGAATCTCTGTATAATGGATTCTTTATTCTATTTATTGCTAACATTAACATTATTAAAATATATATGAGACATGGATTATAACATACTCATGTGGTAAGCATATGTACAATATGCTTTGTATATATGGCACATGCATTAACCTTCAAGCGGTTTCTGGTAGACTGTCAAACAGCACATGGGTGATGGTGAAGGCAGTAACCTTCACTCCACACAAAAGAAATATAGGAATGAGCCACAATTTCAACAAAAAGCATAAGAAAGCCTGCCCAGAGAGAAAAGGTGGCAGCTGAAATGTCTGCATATGAAGTGATTTCAGTTAGGATCTAAGGATGGGCACAAAATTAGACTTCTCTACCAGAAGTCATATGGTTTGCAGGTATACTTAATGGTATATTGGTTTTCAATATGTGTATGTGGCATATAAAGGATACAAAAGAAATCTTTGACTTCCTAAAGAGATTTACAGTCTAATAGAGTAATCTCCCATTCTGTCTCTTTATCCTTCTTACCCACTCAATGTTCCAAAATTCCCAGTGACCAGTTCTCAATCATCTGTGCCTCTTCTTTCTTAAATGTTTGGGCATCTCATCTCATGACTTTGAAAACATGTTCAAATTTGCTCTTACTTTTCTGTTAATTCTCTGTCCTGTGTATATGGCCTCTCTAATAAAATGTTCCAGTGTCATGCGCAGTTATTACCCTGAAATTAGCAAATACAAAGATTAACATGTCACCTTTGTCCCCAAAAAAAGCATCTGCCTAACCTTTCCAGTTTTATTAGAAAGGTAGTAGAGGGTAGTGTTAATATGGTGTTACTAGTCCTGATTTGTTTGGGATGATCCACTTTTAGATCTATTATTCCAGAAAAATTATTAGTAACAATCCTTTTCACTATGAAATATATTCCGCTTAGATCATAAATTGCATGATCTCTGTATGAGTTCAGAACATAAACTTTAGGATCTAACCAACTTCTACAATTACTTGCTCTGCCACTTACTAGCTGTGTGACCTTGAAAATGCTTAACCTCTCCTGAGCTTCAAATTACTTATCTTAAAATGGGGATAATAATCATAAATGGTGCAGTGTCTAGTAATGTAAAATATGCAACACAGAAGGTACTAAAAAGTATTGGGTTGCTATGATTATATTCAAATCTGTGCCCATGGATGAAAGGAGTATTTTAAACTGTAGTGGTATACAGGATCAGCTAAAACAGAGAGATTAAGACAGGAAGATAGTTAAGGTGGTTTCACAAGCAGTAGAAACAGTAAAGCAAAAACAGAATCAAGTGAGGACATCATAAAGAAACATGATTTAATATCTCTATGGAGAAGGACAGAGAGGAAAAAAACAGAAATGAAATCTGACTAAAATTTTAGGAACACAGAACTCTGAGTAGGATGGCAGAAAATGAACAAATAAGGAATGAGGACTATACGAAGCTAGATTTCAGTTTACATGATGAAATGCTGTTTGAACCCTTTGAAAGTAATAATGTAGGATGGCAGAAAATGAACAAATAAAGAATGAGGACTATACGAAGCTAGATTTCAGTCTACATGATGAAATGCTGTTTGAACCCTTTGAAAGTAATAATAAGTTTTAAAAAACAGCAATGAAGGACCAGACCTTGGGAGAAAAGGAGTAAAAATGCAAATGGGGGAAACAGCTAAACATAAGTGAACCCAAAAGAGTGATGAATTGTTCCAAGAAGAAATATTTAAAGACAGAATAGTCAATGATTAAGAACTAAGCCCTTCCAAAAATATCCACAATTAGAAAACAGGAGAAGGAAATTGACCAATGGAAAAAGCCAAGTGGAACAACTGAGAGCAAGATTTGGAAACAAACAGACATGTAATCAAATTCAACACCGTAGCTGTGTGAATTTGGAAAAGTTATTTAACACCATGGAGACATAGTGTTTCTATCTGAAAACCAGATATAGAAATTCCATTTGACCCAACAATCCCATTACTAGGTATATAGCCAAAGGATTATAAATCATTCTACTATAAGGACACATGCACACGAATGTTCATTGCAGCACAGTTTACAATAGCAAAGACCTGGAACCAACCCAAACGCCCATCAATGAGAGACTGGACAGGGAAAATGTGGCACATATACGCCATAGAATATTATGCAGCTATCAAAAACGATGAGTTTGTGTCCTTTGCAGGGACATGGGTGAACCTGGAAACCATCATTCTCAGCAAACTGACACAAGAACAGAAAATCAAACACCGCATGTTCTCACTCCTAGGTGGGTGTTGAACAATGAGAACACATGGACACAGGGAGGGGAGCATCATACACTGGGGTCTGTCGGGGGGAAAATAGGGGAGGGACAGCAGGGGGTGGGGAGTTGGAGACAGATAGCATAGGGAGAAATGCCAGATATAGGTGATGGGGAGGAAGGCAGTAAATCACACTTCCATGTGTGTACCTATGCAACAATCTTGCATGTTCTTCACATGTATCCCAAAACCTAAAATGCAATTTAAAAAAAAAGAAAATCAGATATAGTAATAACACATTTGCAGATGTACATAGGTATAAAATTTGACTTTGCTGAATATTCATTTAGTGTTTCTTGAATTTATGGAATTCACAGAGGACAAAAAAAGAGAATTTCAAGAATGAGGATAACTAATATTTCTGTGCATTCAAAAGAAAAAAAGAACTGAAAATAAGTAACTTGTACCCTTGCACTCCAATTTTCTTTTTCCATATCATTATTTATCTATATTTTGACCTTAAATGTTGGGAAGAATTCATCATTGAAGCCATCTTGGCCTGAAATTTCCTTTGTAAAGCACTTTAAGAACAAATTTTATTTTTTAATCAGTTAAGAACTTTTCAGAGTTCCTAGTTCCTCTTTTGTAAATCTTAATAATTTGCATCTTTCAATGAATTTTCTAGTTCTTCTAAATTCTCAACTTTATTGGCATAAAGTTTTTATAATATTCCATATATATACTATATATATAGTATACATATATAGTATATATAAATGGTGCAGTGTCTAGTATGTGGAACATGCAACACAGAAGGTATTAAAAAGTATTAGGTTGCTATGATTATATTCAAATATATGCCCATGGATGAAAGAAGTATTTTAAACTGCAGTGGATACAGGATCAGCTAAAACAGAGAGAAACTTAAGACAGGAAGATTAGCTAAGGTGGTTTCACAAGGAGTAGAAATAGTAAAGCAAAAACAGAATCAAGTGATGATATCATGAAGAAACATGATTTAATATCTCTATGGTTTAGAGAAGGACAGAAAGGAAAAAGCACAAATAAAATCTGATGTATAGTATATATACTATATATATGGAATACTATATATATTCTCTCTCTTTCTCTCTCTCTCTCTCTCTATATATATATATATATGTATGTATATGTATGTATATATCTGTAGGATCTGTAGTGATTGACCCTTTTATTCTTGATATTATTAATTTTAGCTTTAGATCTTTTCCTTGATTGGCCTAACTAAAATTTTATTAATTAAAAATTAAAATTTTATTGACTTTTTACAAGAGTTACATTCTGTTTTCATTGATTTTTCACTATTGTTAATCTTCTATTTCATTAATTTACACTTCACCTTTATCATTTCTTTCCTTTTACTTACTTTGGGTTCAGTTTGCTATTCTATTTCTAGGTTTTTACAATGAGGATCATTGGTTATTGATTTTAAACTTTTTTTCTCTACTATGAAAATTTAAAACTATAAATCTATCTCCAAAACTGCTTTAGCTGAATCATACAAGGGCTTATGTTTTGTTTTTGTGTTTTTTTTTTCATTTTTATGCAGTTAGAAAATATTTTCTAATTTCCATCATGGTTTCTTTTTCAATAATTGGGTTATTTAGGAATGTGTAGTTCAATTTCCAAATATTTAGAGATTTTACAGAGATCTGTTCTTAGTTTCTAATTTAATTCTACAGTAGTCAGAGAACATATTCTGTGTGTTTTCAGTACTTCTAAATTTATTGAAACTTGTTTAATCTCCCAGCATATGGTCTGTCTTGGTGAATTTTCCATTGGTACTTGAAAAAAATCTGTATTCTATTGTTGTTGAGTGAGATGTTCTATAAATGTCATTTTGTTCCTGTAAGTTGACAGTGTTATTTAGGTCTTCTATGTCCATAATCCTTTTCTGCCTCCTTGCACTAAAAGAGGAATGTTAAAATCTTCAACTTGAATGATGAATTTTTCTATGTCTTTTTTTGGTTATGTCAATATTTGCTTTATGTATTTGAAGTTCCGTTATTAGTTGGGTACACATTTAAAATTGTTGTGTATGTTTGGTTACTTGATACTTGAATTATTATGAAATGTCTGTGATGATTTTTGTTAATAGTCCAAATTCTGAAGTCTACTGTGTCAGAAATTAATAGAGATATTCCAGATTTTGTACAATTTTATTATACAGTGTATCCTTTCCCAACCTGTTTTAAAAGAAAATATCTGTCTATATACATATAAAGTGTGGTTTATTTAAATTGCATATAGTTGAGTTTGGTTTTTTTTTAATCCAGTGTGGCTTTTTCTGTCTCGTAATTGGCATGTTTAGGCTATTTATATTCAATGTAATTATTGAGCTAAGCCTACACTCTTGCTATTTGTTTTCTACCCGTCCCATCTGGTCTGGTGTTTGTTACTTTTTTCTTCTCTTTTCTTGCCTTCTTTTGGTTTATTTGAGTACCTTTTCATATTCTTTTTTATCTCTTCTGTTGTCTTATTAATTACATCTCATTTTATTAGTGGTTTCTAGTAGCATTGACAATACACAACGTTGTCAAAATACCACCTCAGGAGGCTGAGCCTGGAGTTGCCCTGGATGGGATGGTCAGGTTTGTAGCTACAGGCTTCCCACTGTTGCTGATGTCTCTGGCATTTTCAAAAACTCTTCTTGAGTGAGCTGCTGCCATTGCCCACTTTTGAATTGCGTCTAACAGTTGAAAACTCCATCTGAAGCATTTACTCTGGAGACCAGCAAAGAAGAGGAAAAAAAAAATTGTGAGAAAGTTCAGTCTAACTTATTGTCACTTCCAGAATTTTTCAACTAGTATTTTAATACTTTATGCATGGTATAAAGAACCTCAGAATAGTATACTTCTATTGCTCCTTCTGTCCTTTATGTTATCATTGCTACATATTTTACTTCACCATGCTGCAAACTCTATAATATGTGGTTCTAATCTTTGCTATAAATAGTAAATTGTATACTAAGGAATTTTTTAATGAAATAAACATCAGTACATTATAATTCGGTTCTTTAAGGTGATCATGGAAGTGCACTTCTCAGATATACCCCTTCAGGACGTATGAATGACTCATCACCCCTGCTGCTGCACTCTAAAATCAATTACCACATTTGCATTGAGGTCATGCTTCCCAAAGGCTACACCCAGCCAATGACTAAAAGGAATGGAGATTATTAAAACAGGTCTATTTCTGCTAGAGGTGAGATTTCTCCCAAAAATTTGGTTTAAAAATTATATCAGTTTTTCCATCAGCCTGACCAGTTTCCTAGCTCTTTCAACTTCTTTTAGCTCCCTCTTTATTTTGTCTGACAGCTGTTAAATATCTAATCTTGTCTTGGTATCTGCTTTTCAGAGGACTTGGACCAATGCAAGTGATAACAAATGTGATCCAATCAAAAATACCATAATATAATAACTAGAGACTAACTCAGCTGATTGTCTTGCAGGTGAAGAGATTGCTATATTAGCTGGTAGGTTGGGCATAGATAGTGGCTGGCACACAGTGACTGCCCAAATTGCTAAAGATTTTATTAGGGACCACCTAATAATATATGTCCCGTGGATAGTAACATAGTTGAAGGTACATTGATTAAAACCATTGAAAATAATACCTTCAGAGGCAAAAGAATTGTTTGGTTAGTGCTAAGTTACCTGGCAGACAGATAATGAAAGACTATTAACCATTGGTCATTAATAAATAGTTAATAGCTAAGTGTTAGAGTTAGGGCACCTTTTGTTTTGTTTTTGTGTTGATGCCAGTTAATAAAATCATATGTACTTTTTTCTTCAACTTTTAAGTCCCAGGGTACCTGTGCAGGTTTGTTACATAGGTAAACTTGTGCCATGGTGGTTTGCTGCACAGATCAACCCATTACCCAGGAATTAAGCCCAGCACCAGTTTGATAACTTACAAAGAAGTCCTTATCTCCAGCCTGAGTAGTAAGCCAAAGTCAAGTACTGTAGTTGAAGTCACAAAGCTCCCAAAACTGTTTTCATTTTTCCCATTTTAAGGATAATAAAGTCTGAGCACATATGATTTGCCCATAGCAACATAACAAGAAATTAGCATAACTTACCTCCTATGGAAGTTTTTTACCTTCAAATTTCAAAGTTTATTTTTCTATTTAATACCTCTCTACTAGTGTATGCATTTTCCAACTATTCTGGAGGACTCTGGGAATCTCAAAAAGAATTGTAATAATGTGATTGAAACATTGTGGAAAATGATATGTGGCAAGGAGGAAATTTTAACACCAAATGCAGAGCAGTTTAGGGTAATGAACCAAGAATGAACGCTAAATCTATCACAGTGATAAAAGACTATTATGCTGATATAGCAATCCTAGCCAAGACTTGGATCTCTAATCCCACCCTAAACAACAAAATGAAAACCTTCAATGCATGTAAGCCAACTCAAACTAAATTCAATGCCAATTTAATGGGTGGTCTGGCCTCACAGGACTCCCTCTTGCCACTAAGACTCATTAGTAAGAGGGTACTGTAAAGCCACAGGACTCTACCCACTTCTGGAGAGCAGCCTGTCACCATCACCAGTTGAAGTCTCATCCACAATCAAGGGCAAGCCTCCCTATAATTACCAAGATACTGGCACATAACCTCATCAGTTATTTAGAGAATCATCTCCTTCTCTTAGTACTGGTCCTCCTAAAGATGGAAACTATAGGCACTGCTCAGAACCAGCTTCCTGAAGCTGTTGCATCCTCACTCTGCCTATCCTGCGATTTCATCCCAATGACTGCACGCTCCACACTCAGCAATATCATGTCACTTAAACATGCAATTGCAGAGCACATGCTCTCAGGTGCCCGACTGCCTCACCACACAGGCCCCACCTCAGGAGGCTGAGCCTGGAGTGGCACCTGGATGGGATGGTCAGGTTTGTGGCTACAGGCTACCCACTGTTGCTGATGTCTCTGCCACTTTCCCAAAATCTTCTTGAGTGAGCTGCTGCCTATGCCCACTTTTGAATTGCATCCACAATTTGACAACCCCATGTGAAGCGTTTATTTTGGAGACCAACAAAGAAGAGGCAAAAGAAAACTGTGAGAAAGTTCAGCCTAACTTATTGTCGCTTCCAGAATTAAAAAAAAAAAAAAAAACTGGAAACGAGCTTTTTTTTTTTTCCAGCATGTATGTTAGAAAGAGGTCTACACAACAGAAACAGAGCCATGTGGTAAAGTAACTGCCTCATAACATTCTCAGTTTCTTCTATATCTTTCTTTGTTATAATCTCTTTTCACTGCCTGGTGATCCTTGGCTCTTCTCTTCAAACTTAAAGTCTATTAAACTGATAGAACACAGTGCGCTTTGGCCAGACTGGTCAAAGAGAGGATTCCACTCATCAGTGCTTCATGTAGGCTGTATTATTAGAAAACTCCTGTCCTTCAGATCTAATTATTTTCTCCTGGGCTGAATTTAATTCAAATATATTTTACAATTAGATGGTACATTTCCTGTTGATTATTTTAACTATACTCTTTGCATTAATTTATTATTGATTGCCCTATTAAGAATTGTTCTATTGTGATATACATCCTTAACTTTTTAGTCATCACAGTTAATAATGTACCATTCCATGTGAAATATGGAAATCTTGCAATACTTGAGTCTATATCACCCATTTTTATTTTATACTTATATAATATTATACATCAACATACACTATAAATTCCACAATAACATGCAATTTTTATTTAAACAGTTATATCATTTCTATATAAGTTGAGAGAAAACCACAACATTTTAAGTATCCACGTTTTTTATCCATTTGCTTGCCAAAGGACATTTAGGTTACCTCCATCTTTTGGCTATTGCAAATAATGCTTCAATGAAGGTGGTTGCACTAACATCACTTCCAGATCTTGTTTTCAATTTTTTTGGCATATATCTGGAAGTGGAAACAAATAACATATTTTATTAACCAGATACCTTCCATTCCTGGTGTTCTTATTTTATTATATTTTTAGGATCCAAGTTTTTATGTGATTAATTTTTCTTCATCCTGAAAAACTTCCTTTATCATTTCTTATGTTTAAGTCTGCTGGCAATATATTATCTTATTTTTCTTTTATCTCAAAGTGTATTTATTTTGCTTTTGTTCACAAATATGCTTGCTAGATTTATGGGTTGACAGTGGCGTTTTGTTTTGTTTGTATATATGTTTTACCACTTTAAAGGTGCTGCTGTTCACGTTTCAGAATTTCATGGGTTCTGATGAGAAATCATTGTATTCTGTATGTAATATTTTTTATTGCTGATTTTTAAAATTTGTTCTTCATATTAGACTTAGTTTCATGATGATCTTTCACAGGGCTTCTTTAAATTAATTCAGCTTGGTGATTAATAACCCCTCCAAATTGCCTAAATTTCATAAAAAATAAAAAAATGTCTAGCTTTTATGAAATTTAGTAAATTTAGATGGATTATTTCTTCGGTTTTTTTGCACTGTTCTTTCTTTTCTCTTCTTTGGGTATTATGATTAAACATGTTTGACCATTTGATATAATCTAACACATATCTAAGGTATTGTTCATGATCCTCAGCATTTTCCTCTGTGTTTCATCTTACATGATTTCTATTGGTCAATCTTTTAGTTTGCTTACTTTTTATTCTGTCATGGCTATTAAGTACATCAATTCTGTTATTTCCTACATTGTATTTTTCCATTCTAGATCTTCCTTTTTTTAGTGTTTGTATTTATATGTTGAGATTCATCACTCCTCATCTGAGAGTTTTGTTTGGTAACCAAAAAGTTTTGTTTTACTTTATTGAAGGGATATGTAATAACTGCTTTTTAAATTATTATCTGTTAATTTCAACAACTGGTTCTTTTTGTGGTCCAATTAATTAATTTTTTTTCTTGAGAAAATTTTTTCATGTTCTTAGTTCTTTGTATGTCAGGTAACTTGCTATTGTATCCTGGACACTGTAAATGTTAAGTGGAGAGTCTGGGTTCTGTTTTGTTTTCTTTTGTTGTTTTCTCCAATGAGTTTGTTTTCCTTCCCTTATCAGGGAATTTTCTTGGCTGGGCTTAAACTGCAAATTTTTCTTTCTTGAGCATGTCTGACGCCAGTCCAGATATTTTGGCTTTACCTGAGCTGCTGAGTCTGTGCTGCACATTCATGGTTTAGGTCAAAGTTGTGAGTAAATCCAGTTTGGGGATCTCCTCTCTGTTTCATTTGTTTCCACAACTGCCCCAACTCTCTTCAATATTTAGGATTTCTTGACTTTGCTTTTCTGGTTTTCTGAGCTAGAGAGTCTGTGATTTTTTTCCACATGGGCACCGTATAGGCTGCACTTGGTGCCATGAAAAAAGCTACCAAGATGAGTGCTTCTTAGTATTGCTCCCCATCTCCCCTCCTCCAAGTGATTCTGCATTCCCTACCAGGATCAGTCTGCTTCTGTTCACTCTGCAGCACCTTCAGAGCTTCTTCCTTTTTTAAAATTATGCCTACATTTAATTTTTCACGTAGGGGTGTCATCTAGTAAAGTTTTGCTTGATCATACCCAGAATTTCTTTTTCTTTTCTTTTCTTCTTCTTTTTTTTTTTTTTTTTTTTTTTTGAGACAGAGCTTCACTCTGTTGCCCAGGATGGAGTGCAGTGGCATGATCTAGGCTCGCTGGAACCTCCACCTCCCAGGTTCAAGTGATTCTTCAGCCTCAGCGTCCCGAGTAGCTGGGACTACAGGCACGTGCCATCACGCCTGGCTAATTTCTGTATTTTTAGTAAGGACCAGCTTTCACCATATTGGTCAGGCTTGTCTTGAACTCCTGACCTTATGATCTGCCCACCTTAGCCTCCCAAAGTGCTGGGATTACAGGTATGAGCCACCATGCCAAGCCCCAGATTTTTTTTAGCCATTTATAATATACCTTCATTTCTTTACCCTACACTATTGATAGCATACCTAAAGGGCAAAAGTCTTCAGAGAGCAGCACAGTCTGCAGTCACTACTCAGATGAAGGTACAGAACATTTCCAACACTCGGAAGTTTTCTTTGTGCCTCTCTTTAGTCAACAGCAACACCACTCTCCCAAGAAGTTCCCATATTCTGCATTCTACCTTTATAGACTGACCTTGCCTATTCTTGAATTTGACATATTTTGTTTCCTAGTTTATTTTGTTCATTCTGTCTGTGAGATAGATGTGTCCATGTTGTTATATGCAGCAGTGTATTATACCATAGTATTAATATACAATGTTTCTCCATTTCATTTTATGACAATAATTATTTCTTTCTTTTTTTTTTTTTTTTCCAAGATGAAGTCTCACTCTGTTGCCCAGGCTGGAGTGCAGTGGTGTGATCTCAGCTCACTGCAACCTCTGCCTTTCAAGTTCAGGCAATTCTCATGCCTCAGCCTCCCGAGTAGCTGGGACTACAGGCACACACCACCACACCTGGCTAATTTTTTATATTTAGTAGAGATGAGGTTTCGCTATGTTGGCCAGACTGGTCTCAAACTCCCGACCTTAGGTGATATACCCGCCTCAGCTTCCCAAAGTGCTGGAATTACAGGTGTGAGCCACCGCACGGGCCTATTTGTTAAAGTAATGTCAAATGATGCAGTTCTGATGGTAATAGAAAACATTACACATGGTTTACATACTACATAGATAGACACTAAATATGTGTGTCACTTCAAAAGTTTCTGGGAAGGTTTATTAAATAACAAAGGTCATCAATGCATCTCTAAATTTATTTTAATGTTTGTTAAAGTTAATTACATAATTGTTAGTTAAACGTTTAACGTAGACTTACGTTTTCAGCAGTCAAAATCACGGTAGAGGTCTATTTTTCATGGACCATGTAACTCTGCTTTATTGCCTATTGAGTCTCTTCGAATAATCAATTCAGAAAGTAGCTCATGGCCTATTTTATACAATTAGAGACTTTGATAAAAAAATAATTACATATTTTCATATGTAGTGTATTTTTCCTTTGATAACATCTTTATTGTACTTTAAATGTACTCAGAAACCTTGTCTCATTATACATTACTATTACATTGTTTCTAAGGAAATATATTATCAGATTTATAACATATTAGGAATATATTGCTATGAGTCATAAATAATAAGCGGGTTAACACCAGAGGGTGAATGAGGGCATTGCAGGCATAGGAACTCAAAAAAAAAAAAGTAATGGAAATGGAAGCCCAGTAAAGCCCTGCATATTTGGGCAAAGGTGCGTGATATTATGGGCTACATTGCTGAGAGGAAGGAAGGGTAAGAAGGTGGTAGATGAGGTTGTTAAAGATGATGGCCATTCATTCATCCTACTCTTTGCACTCTCACTAGAAGACAAATGGAGAAATAAGACACAGGATAATCACAGAAGGAGAACAAAATTTCAGCTTTCTTTCTTTTTTTTGAGACTCAGTCCCACTCTATTGCCCAGGCTGGAGTGCAATGGCGCAATCTTGGCTCACTGCAAACTCCGCCTCTGGGGTTGAAGAAATTCTCCTCCCTCAGCCTCCCAAGTAGCTGGGATTGCAGGTGCTTGCCACCATGCCCACCTAATTTTTATATTTTTAGTAGAGACAGGGTTCTACCATATTGGCCAGCCTGGTCTCAAACTTCTGATCTCAGGCTATCTGCCTGCCTCAGCCTCCCACAGTGCTGGAATTACAGGCATCAGCCACTGCACCCAGCTCAAAATTTCAGTTTTAATACCAATAAAGTTAACTGGGGGATACAGCTTAAATCTTCAAGCATGCTGGGATTTTCTAATTCCTTCATTGCTTTTCCCACGTAAGTCTAATGAACCCAGGCACAAGGAGAAACAAACAATATCAGCACCCTCCCTACCAAAATGTATGGGGTACATAAAAGAGGGTACAAATGCTGGTCCAGTAAAAGGATTCCTCTCAGTCTTTACTCTGCTAGGTCATAAAAAATAGGTGCGTATGTAAAAGGAATTATCCGCTTTTGGCCAGCAAGAATTGGTCCATTTAGAAAGAAGGGATATCATTTGCCCAAACCAGATTTCCTCTTGTGAAAAACATGTAATTGCTTATCTCATGTAAGTACATAGTTGCATGTTAAATTATTGCTTCCAATGCCCCATAGATGCAGTTAAGAACGATTTCACTGCTGAAATATTTATTTTTTCAAATTATCTCAAAAAAGTAACTAGAAAATGTAGAGCGGGAAACATCTCAAAAGCTATTTCCCCTTCAGCCTAGACATTTTCCTATACCGGTTGGTGACCTGACCTACTTCTGGGGACCAAGATTATTCTATACAATCTGTGGATAAATAAACAGAATGTAAGCTGTTTTAGAAGCCTGCTTTCCCACACCATATGTAACTTCAAGAAGAAAAAGGGTAGATGTTGTTCTACAACAATTCACCAGCACTTCCCACTTACAATAACATTCTTGAATTCAGAGCAGTAACAGGGCACTCCATTCTGCCATTATTTGTGTGAGTAAGGAAGGACGGAGAGATGGCCGGAAGAGATTCTAGAAAACGAATCCCACTGGCCACCAGCCAGGGCCTCTGGTGCACAAGATGTTACAAGATTTGGTTAGGAAGAGAACAGAAACTAATTTCAAAGTATGTGTAGGATGTAGGAAAATCACGAGAGAGTGTTCAGCATCCCAGAACTAGTAAAGGAGGCATCATTTCAAAGTGCAGGCTGAAATGGTAAAGAGAGCTGTGTGGGAGAGGCACTTGGCATGAGTGTGACTCCTGGTGGATGGACGCAGTTCACAGCACTCCCATAAGGAGAGGCCAGAGGAATGAATACACTGCCATGCTCTCTTCTTGCCCTGCCTTTCTTTCTAAGACAAAGGGCAAGAGAGTCTGCTAATGCAGTCCATCTCCATCAGACTCCTAGGAGACGGAGCAGGTTGGGTAAGTGCAGAGAATGCGTTTAACAGGCAAACAGAGGATAACTAGCATACTCAGAAACACAGCTCTACAGTGAGGTTCAAATGGATAGAAAGAGTAAGATGATAAAATGTAGACCACTCAAATATCTTGGGTTTATTGGACAGAAGTGCTGGGAGCAGCAAGAAGTCATCCAAGACCTCCAAGAGGATAAGGTCTCTGGGAAACTGTCACGTTTTTGTTACAAATGAAATAGGGTCAGGATAAATGATGCAAAGTCAGTCGTTCCAGCTCTAAGTGTTTGGGAAGAGCAAAGGCATAGGAAGCCAGGATACCACTGACAGCAAAACAGACTTCTCTTCTAAGGGGGATTAGTTCACTCAAAATCAAAAAAATCAAAATTTTACTCCATAGGTAGAGCATCAGGATAAAGATAGATATGCTCTATTAGGAGTTTTGTTTATGCTCACGCATCAAGAGCAGAAAATGTATCCAGAATGAGGAAGGCTCAGGAAATAAATAAATGACCAATTCAGATGCAATTGTTCTCTTCTTAATGTCACATCAGTAACAAAGAAACACCTCTGCCAGTTCGTAGGTGTACCAGATACTTGTCAGTGCTCCACCTCCGTGTTCTCAGATCCTGTTCTCATTTTGATGCACACCAATTTCAAGTAAGCTTTCACAAACTCCCAACAGCCAGCAACTACTTTTGTTTGCCAGAGAGTTCTACTCCAGGTGCCAGAGCCCACGTCTCCTGCTCAGGAGAGCCTGGAAATGTTTCTGCCCTGACACATGTCAGTCATGGGTTCAGGGATGTTCCAGGTGACATACTGTGTGTGGCACATAGGTGAAAAGAAGTGTGCCACACACAGTATGTCCCCTGGAACATCCCTGAACCGATGACTGAGATGTGTCAGGGCAAAAATATTCCCAAAGCCTGGCCCCTGTCTAGGATAATTCTGAGGCACTTGTCTTCAAAGACTTCACGCAGGTTTGAGCCAAATCTGCCCATTATTAGAATTTGCTTACCATTGCACACTTTCTCAGTCTGCCTCAGACTCATTTGTGCATCCCTCCACTAGATTTGCCTGAAATGCCTCCCAAGAAATTACTTTAATATGAATCTTCATCTTAGGGTCTTCTGATAAACTCAATCCATAACTGAGAGGAATAAAACGAAAATTGCACTAAGAGGAAAGTAGATGAAAAAACTATTTGAGGAAAAATTTTAAACCATCACTTTTTAGAAGGAAAGTGTTTAGAATGCAGAACATATCATGAAAGACTTCAAAAGCAAAAGGTACCTTTTATATCAATATATCTTCAAATCACATGAGAAATCTCAGTTCTCATCTCAGGGGACTAGCTGCTGAGTTCAGCATGGCTGCCACTGGCTGTAGAAGATAATGGGGTAACCCAGCGGTTTTTAGAGTTTGGTTCCAAGAGCAACAGCAGAAGTATCACCTGGGAACTTCTTGGGAATAAAAGATCTTGATTGCTACTTTAAACCTACCAAAACAGAAATTGTGAACGGGGCCCAGAATCTGCATTTTTTAAGCCTTCAAGAGACCATTGGTGTAGGCCCTGGTCCCAGGAAGTGAACTAAGATACATGCATGTATGTAATCCAAAAAAAAAGAAAAGGTTTTTGAATTTGCCGCAGGAAAGAGAAAATGGAGAATGGTGGAAGGGATAGTATGTCAGAGATGAAGATGACCAGTCGTAATGCTATGACTATAAAATTAACAGCCTGTGAAGGCTGGTGCTGTAAGGAGAGCTCGATGAAAAGACGAGTGCCATGCATAATAGTTGATGAAGCTGTGGTCACAGAAAGACAGACTGACCATTGCCTCTGGGTGGGCCATGACACCATCAATACCTACTCTAGTGCAAGCCAAGCATGGGCAGAAAACAGACCTGAGGCACACAGATCTCACCATGACACCAGGCCAAAACTATTAGCGTGATCACTAATAGCAAAACAGCTAAAGATGACGACAGAATCTAGCACTTGAAATTAGTGGTGATGTACCTCTTAGATATAGAGTTCATTATTATTTTAATTAAAATGACAAAGAAGTAAGACATCTAAAAAAAAAAAAAATAAGCTGAAGACAAGCTCACCAGGATGTTGAGGCAAGAAGTTAGCTCAGTTTAAGTGGCCAAGCAGTAAGAATGAGGAGAAGTGTATAGGCTGGAATTGTCCATTTGTGAAGCAAACAAAAATAAAGTTGTCTCTGCTGAGAAATTTCCCACAGCCATTCACTTCTGGGGAGTCATCTCTGCAGGCAGGACAGAAGAACATCATTTTGGACCAAACAGATTCCATAACTCTGAAATGAGAATTTCCATTGCCTTAACAAGAGAATGACTAGCCTTAACACAGGGCTGATGAGTAACATAGGAACACCTGTCTCTTCCTGTGGCTTCCTGTGCCTTTCTGAGCCTTTCTCATGTGAGTGCACTCCCAGGTTTGAAATGCCCTGACACAACCAGCTCATCAGGCTGGGCTATACCAGAGTGTGCAACGGGAAACCCAGTACTCACAGAAAATATGGGGAAACAGTATCTCAGAGAGCCTCAGGAGCTGCCCAGTTTGCTCAGGAACCACATTTTGAATCAGAAATGAGAACTGGCAAGAGACCTAGAGACATCATGATCTCTGTCTTCATTGCATCAGTCACCCCCACACCAGAATCAAATTAAGCAAGGAGGCAATTTCCAAAATGCTTAGTTTTCAGGTCTTCATATCAGGAAGAACATAAAGAGACACGTTTCCACCATTTAACCACACTCACTACTCAGCTTAGGGTCAGCAGTGCAGTCTTTCAGACTTGTGCTCCCACTTCCTAGAAGAGAGGTGGCTTGGATGGCATTTGGGTGAGGAAGTCCTAAGTATATATTATTTTCTTTTTCTGTAATGGTAAGAAAATTAAAGCCTCCATTATCCTGGAATCAGTTCTGGTCTAAAAACCATGGTTTCAAATCAAATCTGTGCCAAATACTCCACTCCAATTGAAGAAAAAAACAAAACAAAACCATCCATCTGTGGCACTAGGGTCATAAGATGATATTTAAAAGGAGTTTTATTTTACATGTGTATAGATAAGAGATCTGACTGGAAACCCAAAGAAACTTACTTCAGATACCCTCTTAGGAAGAGTTTCTTTAATAAATAAGAAAATGTGTAGTTTTACAAATAGAGCACACTTTGACTTCTGCACAGGATTTTATTTCCCACGGCTAGGTGCAGTGCCTCACGCCTATAATCCCAGCACTTTGGGAGTCTGAGGATCTCTTGGGCCCAGGAGTTTGAGACTAGTCTAGGCAATATAGTGAAACCCCATCTCTACAGAAAAATTTGAAATATGCTTGGCATGGTGGCTTCCACCTGTAGTCCTAGCTACCTAGGAGGCTGAGGAAGGAGGATCACTTGAGTCCAGGAGGTTGAGATTGTAGTGAGCTCTGATCACACCACTGCACTTCAGCCTGGACAACAGAGCAAGATCCTATCTTTTAAAAAAAAAATAGAATTTGACTTCCCACAAGGACTTCTAATCTCCAGAGTAAAATTAGGAGCATTTCTTTCCAGAGACCTGGCTAGGGTGCAGGATTAACTCTAAGTGGGATTCCCAGACTGACTCCTGCAACAATGATAAACATTCAGGAACACAATTTGTGAGCCTGGTAGTTGGTTAGGCTCCTAACATGCTCAACATAGCAAAGCCCAGCATCATATTATCTTTTTCAGAAAAATTATCTGGAAACTTTCAAAGCTACCAAAAATTCTAGGTATTCAAGTAACAATGGAAGCTGCCCCAAAAGGGCTTGAAACTTGTTCATGAAGGAAAGAAAGAAGTAAATGTCATATTACCATTGGCTATACAGAAGCAGTGATGAG
The DNA here is from genome assembly GCF_048565385.1 of Saimiri boliviensis. Lineage (NCBI taxonomy): Eukaryota > Metazoa > Chordata > Mammalia > Primates > Cebidae > Saimiri > Saimiri boliviensis. Next base: position 59,823,834 of record NC_133454.1, read on the forward strand.
CTGTGTAGAGACAGCAGGGAAGAATCACACATAACCATGGTGACATTTTTCTAAAGATACTTCACTTTTAGAGGCAAGAATCAGTACATATTCTTTATTATTTTGGCTAAGGCAGAAGTTCACTATATGAATGATTCATATTTTTATTCAATAACTATTCCATAATTCCATAATTTCTACATTTGGAAAAGAATATAAAATTAAATTATACCCAGTTGCTATATAAAGTTGCCTTCAAAACATGGTGTTCATTGAAGGATGGTACAATTATTTTCTAGAATTTCCCTTCTTAAATAATACTACTTATTTTCCTCACACTTTTGAAATAAAATATAGTGTTGAAAAACTGGAGTGGACATAATACTTTCAAATTTAGGCCAGATAACCACTAATCCAGTCTCCATTTCTGCAATTTTGTCATCTCATGAATGTGACATAAATGGAGTCATATAGAATTTAATATTTGAAATTGGCTTTTTCCATGCAGTGTAATTCTTTTGTGATTTACCTAAGTTGTTGTGCGTATTAACAATTTATTCCGGTTTGGAGGAGGGAGGTATGGCTCTCAGAAGACAACAGACAACATGAGGGACCCTTATGATGATGAAACTGTTTGTATTTTGACTGCACCAGCGCATTACAGTTGTGATATTGCACCATAGTTTTGCAAGTTGTTACCATTGAGAGAAACTGAGTAAAAGGTATACGGAATCTCTGCAGTGTTTTTTACAACTACGTGTGAATCTTCAATTATATCAAAATTAAACATTTAATTTACATAAATTTAGGTCAGACAGACTGTCCTCTTCCACCTCATGACTTCATGCCCAAATGCCAGGAGAATAATCAAGGCACATAAACAGAAGCCAAACCTATGTCTCAGGATGCCCTGAAAACAGAACAAAAAGTCCTCAACAGCATAGAAAAATCATATTTTTAAATACAAGGATGTTATACCCTACACTAGGGTACAAAAGAAAACATGGGGAATAAACTGTATATGTAACAAACAAACAAAAATAGCCACGAGAATGTGACTATGAAGAGGAAAGAAGCACTGGTCATTTTTCTTAATTTGGGGAGGAAAAGGAGAAAGACAGGAGTATCAAACAAAACTTTTAAGGATAAATCAGGTTTGAATAAGTTTAGAGGTAAAAAACTCAGTGAAGATGAAGAGATTGAAGGTCTAAGAAACATGAGGAGATTTTGAGATAATAAAACCCAAAGAAGAAAACAATTTGATAGAATTCAACATTCATTTTTTAAAATTTAACTTTTAATTTAAGTTCAGGGGTACAAGTACAGGTTTGTTACCCAGGTAAACGTGTGTCATGGGGGTTTCTTGTACAGATTATTTCATCAGCCATGGATTAAGCGTAGTACCCATTAGTGATTTTTCTTGATACTTTCCTCCCACCATCCACCCTCCAACAGGAACCAGTGTGTGTTGTTTCCACGTATGTGTCTGTGTGTTCTCATCATTTCACTCCAACTTATAAGTGAGAATATGCAGTATTTGGTTTTCTGTTGCTGCATTAGTTTGCTAAAGATAATGGCCTCCACCTCCATCCACGTTCCTGCAGAGGGCATGATCTCATTCTTTTGTATGGCTGCACGGTATTTTATGGTGTATATGTGCCGTATTTTCTTTATCCAGCCTACCATTGATGAACATTTAGGTTGATTTCATGTCTTTGCTCTTGTGAATAGTGCGTCAATGAATATACAAGTGCATGTGTCTTTATAAAAGACTAATTTATATTCCTTTGGGTATATACCCAGTAATGGGATTGATAGGTAGAATGGTATTTCTGTTTTTAGGTCTTTGAGGAATTGCCACATTGTCCTTCACATTGGTTGAACTAATTTGCCCTCCTACCAACAGCATATAAGTGTTCGTTTTTCTTCACAACTTCACCAACATCTGTTGTTTTTTCACTTTTTAAGTAGCCATTCTGACTCATATGAGATAGTGTCTCATTATGGTTTTGATTTGCATTTCTCTAATGACCAGTGATATTGAGTTTCCTTTTTATATGATTGTTGGTTGCATGTATGTCTTCTTTTGAGAAGTGTTTGTTCATGTCCTTTGCCCACTTTTTAATGGGCTGTTTCTATTTTATGAATTTGTTTAATTTCTTATACATGCTGGCTACTAGACATTTGTCAGATGTTCAGTTTGCAACTCATTCTGTAGGTTGTCTGTTCACTCTTGATAGCTTCCTTTGCTGTTCAGAAGCTCTGTAGTTTAATCAGTTCCTGTTTGTCAATTTTTGCTTTGTCGCAATTGCTTTCAGTATCTTTGTCATGAGATCTTTGCCCATTCCTATGTCCAGAATGGTACTGCCTACGTTGCCTTCCAGGGTACTTATAGTTTTGGGTTTTACATTTAAGTCTTTAATCCAGATTGAGTTAATTTTTGTATATGGTATAAGAAAGGGGTCCAGTTTCAATCTTGTGCATATGGCTAGCCAATTATCCCAGCACCATTTATTGAATAGAGAATCTTTTCCCCAGTGCTTGTTTTTGTTAGGTTTGTTGAGGATCAGATAGTTGTTGGTGTGTGGCCTTATTTCTGGGTTCTCTATTCTGTTCCATTGGTCTGTATGTCTGTTGTTGGGCTTTTTTCACTGTTTAAGAATTTTTATTAAGGCAAGAATTTTATAATCTAAATTATGTTTCCTTGCTCAGTTTTCAATTCTGTTACTTAAAACAGAACTGGCATTTTGAGCTATTCCACAGTAAAGAATTATAAAATTAAAGAAAGGAATGCTTTAAATTCTTGTGCTTTGTTGAAAATTCTTTTTCCCAGAGTCTATAAAACATAATTTGTTTTTATATTTACTATTTTTGTGGGTGCTTTTGGATTTTAAATCAATAAGTAATCTAGGACTAGCATTATGTTTGCTAGACCTAGTATTTGCTCGGTACATAAGGTTCAAAGTTTTCTTTCCTTTTTTACTTTATATTTTACATTTTCCCCCATAATATTTAAGTTTTTCAATGTTTAGATATTTTCTTCAGTGAAGCACAAGTTTTTTCGTGGTCCCTGATCAATTTTAAACAGCTGGAACACCAGCGGCACTGTTAACGGCTTTCTGGGCAGCCTCTTTAGCTTGGTGGGCCTGTGGTACAGCTGTAGCTTCATCAATCTTAGAACAGAGTGACTCTGGAGACTTGAGCATATGAAGAAGTTCTGAATCATCAGTCTCCAACAACATGCCAGGGATTTTACCAGCAAGAGTAGAGTACATGGCTTGAATAAGAGGAAACAGCCATTCTCCCAATATTTCCTTTTGCTCTTGAGGAGGGGCAGATGCCAAAAAGGAAGCAGTTAAAGGGTCCTGACCTTGTACTGAACAGTAGGCTGTTGCATTGTAACTTGTGGCTGTGCATTAAGATGTTGCTGAGGATTGCAAACTCCTGCAGCATATTTATACTGTGGAATGGTGTGGAGAGCAGTAGTAGCTGCAGCAACTGCAGCTGCATGACATGGACCCATTGTCTGTGTTGATGTTTTAGCAATATGCTGTGTTGTATATGTATTTTTTTTATCAGTATTATGCTGTTTTGGTTACTGTAACCCTGTAGTATAGTTTGAAGTCAAGTAGCATGATACCTCCAGTTTTGTTCTTTTTGCTTAGAATTGCCTTGACTATTCAGGCTCTTTTTTTGTTTTACATGAATTTTAAACTACACTAGTTTCTTCTAGTTCTGTGAAGAATGTTAATGGTAGCTTAGTAAGAATAGGATTGAATCTATAAATTGCTTTGGGAAGTATGGCCATTTTAATAATATTGATTATTTCTATTCATGAGCATGGAATGTTTTTCCATTTGCTTGTGTATCTCTGATTTCTTTAAGCAGTGTTTTATAGTTCTTCTTGTAAAGATATTTTACCTCCTTGGTTACCTGTATTTCTAGGTACTCTGTGTGTATGTGTGTGTGTGTGTGTGTGTGTGTGTGTGTGTGTGTGAGAGAGAGAGAGAGAGAGAGAGAGATAGATAGAGAGAGAGAGAGAGAGAGAGAGAGATAGAGAGAGAGTTGTGAATGAGATTGCATTCCTGATTTGGCCATTGGCTTGACTGTTTCCTTTTTGTATGCCCTTAATTTCTTTCTCTTGCTTAATTGCCTCAGCTGGGACTCCAATGCCATGTTGAAAAGAAGTGGTGAAAGAAGGCATCCGTGTCTTATATAGGTTTTCAAGGGAAATGCTTCCAACTTGTGCCCATTCAGTATGATGTCAGCTGTGGTTTGTCACAGATGGATCTTATTATTACTAGGTTTGTTCCTTCAATACATAGTGTATGGAGAGTTTTTAACATGAAGTGGTGTTGAATTTTATCCAAAGCCTTTTCTCCATCTATTGAGATCATTGTGTGGTTTTTGTCTTCAGTTCTGTTTATGTGATGAGTTACATTTATTGATATGCATATGTTGAACCAAACTTGCATCTCAAGGATAAAGCCTAATTGATAATGGTGGATAAGCTTTCTGAAATGCTGCTGTATTTACCTGTAATTTGTTGGCGATTTTTGCATTGATGTTCAAGGATATTGGCCTGAAGTTTTCTTTTTCTATTGTGTCTCTGCTAGGTTTTGGTATCAGGATGATGCTGGCTTCATAGAATGAGTTAGGTAGAAGCCCCTCCTCTTCCACTTTTTGGAATAGTTTCAGCAGGAATGGTACCAGCTCTTGTTTGTACATCTGGTAGAATTCAGCTGTTAATCCATCTGTTCCTGGGCTTTCTAAAGTCTGTTTTGCCCGAAACTAGGATTGCAACCCCTGCTTTTTTCTGTTTTCCATTTGCTAGGTAGATTTTTCTCCATCTCTTCATTTTGAGCCTCATTGCACGTGAGATGGGTCTCTTATACACAGCATGCCAGTGGGTCTTGGTTCTTTATCCAGCTTGCCACTCTGTGTCGTCTTTTAATTGGGGCATTTAGCCCATGTACAGTTAAGGTTAATATTGGTATGTATGGATTTGATCTTGTCATCATGATGTTAGCTGATTAGTTTGCAAACTTGTTTTTGTAGTTGCTTTATAGTGTCACTGGTCTGTGCACTTCAGTGTGTGTTTTATAGTGGCTAGTAATGGTCTTTCCATATTTAGTGCCTCCTTCAGGAGCTCTTGTTAAGGTAGGTGTGGTGGTAACAAATTCCCTCAGCATCTGCTTGTCTCAAAAAGATCTTATTCCTCCTTCATTTAGGAAGCTTAATTTGGTCAGATAGGAAATTCTGGGTTGGAACTTCTTATCTTTAAGAATGTTGAATATTGGCCTCCAAAATCTTCTGGCTTGTTAGAGTTTCTGATTAGAGATCCACTGATAGTCTAATGGGCTTCCCTTTATAGGCGACATGACCTTTCTCTCTAGCTACCTTTAACATTTTCTTTTTCATTTTGATCTTAGAGATTCTGATGATTATGTATCTTGGGGATGATCTTCTTGTGAAGTATCTTACTGGGGCTCTCTGCGTTTCCTGAATTTGAATGTTGCCCTCTCTAGCTAGATTGGGGAAGTTCTCATGAATGATATCCTGTAATATGTTTTCCAAGTTTGTTCCATTCTCCTCATCTCTTTTGGGGACACCAATGAGTCATAGATTTTATCTCTTTACATAATCTCATACTTATCAGAGGTTTTAATCATTCTTTTTGCTCTATTCTTGTCTAACTGTCTTGTTTCAGAAAGCTGGGCTTCAAGTTCTGAGATTCTTTCCTCCACTTGGCCTATTTTGCTGTTAATACTTATTATTGATTGCATTGCGAAATTCTTGCACTGTGTTTTTCAGCTCTATCAGGTCAGTTATGTTCTTTTCTACACTGGTTATTTTGTCTGTGAGCTCCTGCATTGTTTTCTTATGATTTTTAGCTTCCTTGGTTTGGGTTTCAATATACTCCTGTAGCACAATGATCTTCATTCCTATACATATTCTGAATTCTATTTCTGTCATTTCAAGCATTCTCAGCCCAGTTCCAACCCTTTGCTGGAGAGGTGATGTGGTTGCTTGGAGGAAATAAAGTGCTCTGGTTCATTGTGTCATCAGGGTTCTTGTACTGATTCTTTTTCATCTTTGTGGGCTTATCTACCTTCAGTCTTTGAGGTTGCTGACCTTTGGATGGATTTTCTTTTTATCCTATTTGATGACCTTGAGGGTTTGATTGTGGTATAAGGTGGATTCAGCTGACTGGCTTTGTATCTGAGAGATTTTAGGGGTCAACATTCAGCTCCCAGCTCCTGGACTGTGTGCTTTAACTCTGGGGGACTTGTATTGGGCACCAACTTTGGTTTTTGACTCCTTAAGGTTAGTAATCCACTGCACTGATTGGGGATGAAGTGTTCCTGGACTGCTGGTCACTACACTCTAATGGGTAGTGTCAGCCAAAGCGTTTCATAGTGCAGTGACAGTATGATCTGTCCTTGTTCGTACATACCAGTAGCACAGGTAACCACAGCTGCAGCAGAGTGCTTGTGGGTGCCGCGATGTGTGCCTTCCTGCAGATGTTCATCATTGTGGCAGAGGCAACATAGCTGGGGGTGGGGGACTTTGCTGGCAACTGTGTGCACAGTCACACTGGAAGTGGTGTTGGTTCGGGGGTGTGGCAACTGTAGGCACAGGTCTGGGTGCCTCCTCTGTGCCCCACAAGCAGGAGTGATCACTCAGTGCAAGGGAGGATCCACTGTTAACACAATGGTGGGGCACTGGCAGGAGTAGGGCTGACTGGGTCTGCGCCTCCAAGGCTCTGTCTGCAATGGCAATCAGGGAATGGCAGGGCAGACTGCACTCCTGCACACTGGCAAGGCAAGGAAAGCAAAACCTTCCCACATAGGCACTACCAGCAAAGTAATGTGGGGAGTTGCCATGGGCCTGAAGGAAGCTACCATATGGGGAGGGAGGGAGCATGTGGGCTGCTGTGTGGCCATAGAGGCTGCCCTTTGGGAGTGCTCCACCACTCAGGCACAGCCTGCCAGCGCAGAAGCTATAAAGCCTGCCCCAGGTACCTGAGATTGCCCTGCAAGCAGGTGCAACCAGACTGAGGACCCAGGAGAGGCCAGCAGACCAAGGGTTGCTCAGGTCAAACCAGTCCTGTCTGATGGGCAAAACTGCCCTGCTCTCACCACAGGCCTCTGGAACCCCACCAGGAGGAGACCTCTCGGCCACCATGGACACTCTAGTTGGCAGGGAGGGCTACTTAGAGAAGTGATTGGGGGAGCAAGCCAGGTGATGAGCCCAGAGAGTTTGGTGTGGGAGTATCTGTAGCAGAGCATGGGCAGGAACCACCCATTCCCCTAGGCTCAACTTACTCCCATAGGAGATGTTAGCCCAAGGAGGACAGTCAGACCTACACTCCGCAGGGCAGTTTTGCTCATCAGACAGGACGGCTAAAAACTCTCAATAAACTACGTATCAAAGGAATGTATTTCAAAATAATAAATGCTATTTATGACAAATGTGCAGCCAATATCCTACTGAATGGGTAAAAACTGGAAGCATTCCCTTTGAAAGCCAGCACTAGACAAGGATGTCCTCTGTCACCACTCCTATTCAATATAGTATTGGAAGTTCTAGCCAGAGCAATTAGGCAAAAAATCATAATAATAATAATAAATAAAGGGTACTTAATTAGGAAAAGAAGAAGTCAAATTGTCCCTATTTGCAGATGACATGATTGTATATATTTAGAAGACCCTATTATGTCAACCCAAAATCTCCTTAAACTGATAAGCAACTTCAGCAAAGTCTCAGGATATAAAATCAATGTGCAGAAACCACAAGCATTTCTATACACCAATAACAGACTAACAGAGAGCCAAACCATGAGTGAACTCACCTTCACAATTGCTACAAAGAGAATAAAATACCTAGGAATACAGCTAACAAAGGATGTAAAGGACCTCTTCAAGGAGAACTACAAACCACTGCTCAAGGAAATAAGAGAGGACACAAACAAATGGAGAAACATTCCATGCTCATGGTTAGGAAGAATCAGTTTGGTGAAAATGGCCAAACTGCCCAAAGCAATTTATAGATTCAACGCTATCCCCATCAAGCTGCCAATTACCTTCTTCAAAGAACTGGAAAAAATCACCTTAAACTTCATATGGAACCAAAAGAGAGTCCACCTAGCCAAGACAATCCTAAGCAAAAAGAACAAAGCCTGAAGCCTCATGCTACCTGGTTTCAAACTATACTACAAAGCTACAGTAATCAAAACAGCATGGTACTGATACCAAAACAGAGATATAGATCAATGGAACAGAACAGAGGCCTTGGAGGCAATCCCACACATCTACAACAATCTGATCTTTGATAAATCTGACAAAAACAAGCAATGGGGAAAGGGTTCCCTGTTTAATAACTGGTGTTGGGAAAACTGGCAGGCAGTGTGCAGAAAGCAAAAGCTGGACCCCTTCCTGACACCTTACACTAAAATTAACTCTAGATGGATTAAAGACTTAAACATAAGACCTAACACCATAAAAACCCTAGAAGAAAACCTAGGCAAAACCATTCAGGACATAGGCATAGGCAAGGATTTCATGACTAAAAAACCAAAAGCATTGGCAACAAAAGCCAAAATAGGCAAATGGGATCTAATTAAACTCCAGAGCTTCTGTACAGCAAAAGAAACAATCATTACAGTGAACCAGCAACCAACAGAATGGGAAAAAATTTTTGCAATCTACCCATCTGACAAAAGGCTAATATCCAGATTCTACAAAGAACTAAAACAGATTTACAAGAAAAAAACAAACAAACCCATCCAAAAGTGGGAGAAGGATATCAACACTTTTCAAAAGAAGACAGGTATGAGACCAACAAATATATGAAAAAATGCTCATCATAACTGATTATTAGAGAAATGCAAATCAAAACCATATTGAGATACCACCTCATGCCAGTTAGAATGGAGATCATTAAAAAATCTGGAGACAACAGATGCTGGAGATGTGGAGAAAAAGGAGGACTTTTACACTGTTGGAGGGAGTGTAAACTAGTTCAACCATTGTGGAAGACAGTGTGGCACTTCCTCAAGGACCTAGAAATAGAAATTCCATTTGACCCAGCAATCCCATTACTGGGTATATACCCGAAGTGTTATAAATCATTCTATTATAAAGACACATGCACATGTATGTTCATAGTAGAACTGTTTACAATGGCAAAGACCTGCAACCAACCCAAATGCCCATTGATGATAGACTGGACAAGGAAAATGTGGCACATATACACCATGAATACTATGCAGCTATAAAAAACGATGAGTGTGTGTCCTTTGTAAGGACATGGATGAATCTGGAAACTATCATTCTCGGCAAACTGATACAAGAACAGAAAGTGAAACAGAACATGTTCTCACTCATAGGCGGGTGCTGAACAATGAGAACACATGGACACAGGGAGGGAAGCATCACACACTGGGGTCTGTTGGGGGTTGCCAAGGGAGGTACAGCAGTAGGGTGGGGGAAGTTGGGGAGGGATAACACAGGGAGAAATGCCAGATATAGGTGACTGGGGGAATGGAGGCAGCAGTCCACATTGCCATGTGTGTACCTATGCAACAATCCTGCATGATCTGCACATGTACCCCAGAACCTAAAGTACAATTTAAAAAAAATGTAAATTTCAGCCCAAAGCCAACAACTTAGTTTGAAAACACTAGTGTCAAAACCAGGATACTTACAGCCTTCACTGTAAGCAATTATTTAACATTGTATTAAAGTTATTCAAAGATATAGTTGTAAATGGGAAATAAATAAGAGGCCTAAGAATCAGAAAGGAAAAAGTATACCTATATCTATACAGAGAAAATTTATTATGTATTTGGAAACCCTGAGAGAATCTATGGAAAAATCTCTCCGAATAATAATAGTTACATTACAAAGTAGAATTAACAGAGTAATACATAGAATGTATATATGTAAGTAATAATCATATCTAATTAAAGATAAGACTCTCATTATAGTAGACAAAACAAAATTCCCAAGCACAATTATAATGAGAAATACACAAAATTATGAAACACTCTTAAAAGATACTAAAGTAGACCCCCAAGAAATGGAAAGACATATCACAGTTTATGACTGGAAGCCTCAAGATCCAAAGATTTTGATTCTCCTTAAATTTACTTCTAAATTTAAGATGCAATCTTAAATGCATCTGTGCAGCAAATATGCCATCAGGGTTTTTTCTGGAGCTAGACAGATTAATTATAAAGATTATGGTTAAACATGAATAGTCAGCAAATCCCTAAAAAAGAGGAACAATATGTGGGAGGTTACCCTCAAGTTATGAAAACATAATGAAGCTTCTACAGTTAAAGCAGTGTGGTATTGGCTTATGGCTAGATAGATAGACCAATGGAACAGAGTGGAAAAATACGGAAATAGTCCAGCTGCCCTTTGAAATTTAGTACAAGATAAAGACAGGAGCTCAAAAGTAGAAAAAAGAGGGATTGTTTAATAAATGACAGTAAAATAACTGGATAACCAGAAGAAAAAAGGTAAAGTTGAATCTATTCCTCACTTCACACACTGGTATCATTTTTAAACAGATGAAACATCTCAATGTAAAAGAATGAATTCATAAAAATATTATGAAAAAATGAATTTCTTCATAACCTAAGAAGTGACAAAACACTTCTAACTTTGATTTAAACACCTGAAACAATAAAAGATTAATACATTTAAGTTTAAAAAATTACATCATAAGAAATGTCGAAAATCAAATCACAAATTGGAAAAAAAAAAAGATGCATACAACTTACACCTCAGGCAAAAGACTATTTTTCCTAATACACTGTTCTCTTAAAACTTGAAAAAATCAAAATCCCAACAGCAAAGTGGGGAAAAGGTACAATAAAATAGACCATATAGGAATACCAATAGCCATTAAATACATGAAAACATCCCTAATCTTTCTCATAATAAGAGAAATGCAAAATTAACACAAAAACTGTTTCACACCTATCAGGTTGGAAAATTTGAAAATTCTGAGAAGATACTGGGTTGGAGAGACTATAGGAAAATAGGCACTGTCATTCACTGCTACAGGGAGTACAAATGCCTGTTCTCCCCAAAATAATCTGCAGATTCAAGACAATTCCATTAAAATCTCAGAAGTTTATTTTTGTTGGAATTTATAAGCTTATTCTAAAACCTAATATGGAAATCTAAAGGAACTAATATAGCCAAAACAACCCTTTAAAAGGTGAATGATGGTGAAGGACTTACACTCACTGATTTCAAGGATTATCCTAAAGCTACACTAATCAAAACTGTGTGGTATTTTCCTCAGGATAGACAAATGAAAGGAAGAGAAGAGAGAGAACAGAAACAGACCCTCACAAATAGGATCAACTGATTTTTAACTAAGATGAACAACCACTGGAAAGCTATGTGCAAAAAATATTATTTATTCTAGGTAATAATAATAATTAATAAATCACGCCTCATACTATGTACAATGATAAACTCAAAATGGGTTACAGATCCAAATGTAAAAACTTACAAAACTTCTGCAATAAAGTGCAGGAGAAAATATTTGTAGCATTTCTTAAACAAAAAGTTTTGGCTATAACAACAAATCTACAATCCATGAATTTAAAAAGTGATAAATTGGACTTCATTAAAATAAGAACTTCTGTTAATAGAATTAAAAGATAAGCTATGAACTATTTAAAAATTTAAAATCTGATAAATGGCTATTAGGCTTATTACCTTGATGACAAAATAATCTGCACACCAAACCCAGTGACACACAATTTACCCATGTAACAAACCTGTACATAAACCCTCTGAGCCTAAAATAAAAGTTTGAAATACATAAACATAGTTAGGGAAAAAGAAAAAAAGTTTGAAACAAAAACAAAATAAAATAAAATGATAAAAATCTGGAGACAACAGATACTGGAGAGGATGTGGAGAAACAGGAACGCTTTTACACTGTTGGTGGTAGTATAAATTAGTTCAACTATTGTGGAAGACAGTGTGGCAATTCCTTAAGGACCTAGAAATAGAAATTCCATTTGACCCAGAAATCCCATTATTGGGTATATATCCAAAGGATTATAAATCGTTCTATTATAAAGACATATGCACACGTATGTTTATTGTGGCACTGTTTGCAATAGCAAAGTCCTGGAACCAACCCAATTGCCCATCAATGATAGACTGGACAAGGAAAATGTGGCACATATACACCATGGAATATTATGCAGCCATGAAAAATGATGAGTTTATGTCCTTTGTAGGGACATGGATGAATCTGGAAACCATTATTCTCAGCAAACTGACGCAAGAACAGAAAATCAAACGCTGCATGTTCTCACTCACAGGCGGGTGTTGAACAATGAGAGCACATGGACACAGGGAGGGGAGCATCACACACTAGGGTCTGTTGGGGGACTAGGGGATGTACAGTGCAGGGTAGGGAGCTGGGGAGAGATAGCATGGGGAGAAATGCCAGATATAGGCGACAGGGGGATGAAGGCAGCAAACCACATTGCCATGTATGTAACTATGCAACAATCCTGCATGTTCTGCACATGTATCCCAGAACCTAAAATACAATAAAATATATACATTTAAAATAAAAATAAAATAAATAAATAAAACTTGATAAAGAATTTGAATCCTTTTTTGACTCAAACCTTTTTGAAAACAGTTCGGCAGTATTTATAAAAACTAAATCATATGCCTACCCTATTATCCAACAAACCCACATCTAGTTATATATCCAAAGAAATGTTTCCATAGTTCAACCAAAATGCGTGTTCAAAACTGTTCATAGAATCTTTATTAATAATAAGCAAAAACTTAAAACTAACTGTTCATTAACAGGATAAATAATTATATATTCACATAATGGAATACTACACAGTGATGAAATAATAATGTTAATCTCTTCATACATGCAACAATACATTTGAGTATCACAGCCTTTATGTTGAGGAAAGGAAACCAGAAACAGTCCAGTATATACTGATAGTGGCTAGCTCGGGGAGTGGGCATTGAGAGAGGGTAGTGTTCACTGGGAAGGAACAAGAGGAAACCTACTAAGGTGGTTGAAAGCATTTTACATCTTAATCTGGGTTGTGGTTACACAGGCACATATATACCTATGAAAAAGTTCAATGAGTTATACACTTAAAATTTGTACACTTTACTGTAAGTTAGCCTACAACATTTCGTGAAGGTAGTATCTATTTTATTTTATTACTGACATTGGACTGCACACCCACCACACCCACCCCACTCCCAAATTATAGGTCCCCTGTATTCAGTGGTCTTTAAATCCCATCTAAACTACAATACCCCCACTGTATGCTTATTCTTTTCATTTCACCAACATTGAACAGAATCAACATAGTGAAAACTGAACATTTCTCCAAACTTCCCTTATTTACCAGTAGAATAGGACTTCCATACAGATAAGTTCCTAAGTCAAAATATCCCCCTAACATTTCACCTATCATTGCTTCTCAAAGAAAGTTTACCACTCCTGATGGGTTTAGATTCTTTATACACAGCTATATTTCCCTTTACATAGTATTGTGGATTGATTAGCTTATCTAGAGAGCACCAACACTTCACCACATGTCCCATTATTAAAATATCATGGCTATCTGGAAGGCCTGAAAATTTAATATCAATTTCCTCTTCTAATAAGCAACTGCTTGGTGCCCACTGATACGTGTCCAAACTATTTTCTGGTCTGTCCCTTCCTCTAAACCAGTGTCATCCAGTAGAAATATAATGCAAACCATGTATGTAATTTAAAATTTTCTAGTATATATATTTAAAAAACTGAATCAAAATTATTTTAATGATATATTTTATTTAATATAATATATTCAAAATATTATTTCAACATATAATTAATATAAAAATTATCAATAGGCTGTTATATATTCTTTATAATTCTTCAAAGATCTAATGTGTATTTTGTACTTACATTACACACTTACAGTATGTTATCAACATGGATGACGACATTTCACAGGTTCAATAGCCATGCATGGCTAGTCACTACCATATTGGATAGTGTAGCTCCCAATCATATTGAGCTACATATTTCTCCTTAAGACCTCTAATGCCCAAGTTGACCCTTGCAATGAAACTCCAAATGCTGTCTCTGTTGTTCTTAAAATAACATATGACATCTCCACCCAACATCTTTACATCCCTTAAAATTTTATAGCTCTCCCTTGGAAGTTTTAAAGCACTAAACTTGTTCTAAACCCTAGGGCTCCACTCACCAAGTCAGTGGGCACCATGCTTACTTCTATATGAAACCTAACATACTTCCCACTTACACACCATAAAATTCATCAAACCCTGATCTTGTCATTTTGCCAAGACCACCTCAACAGAACGTTTCACCTCCTACATTCTTGCAAAAAGTGACACATTAAAATTATACTGTGAAAAATAGCATGAAATTACTGTGAATATATTTATAACTTAAATGTGTTAGGTCAACCAGCATGTGAAATAAAATCTTCCAAAAAGAGATGAGGCAATAAAGAATAGCATAAAGGAAAACAATGTGGCTTGGGATTCAAGCAGGGATTCCAGTCACAAGTCTGGCACCTGGTAATTTTATGTTCCTGGGCAAATATGCAAATATTTCTGGGTCTCCAACGTGTGGTGTATTACATAAGGGGCTAGATGAAATTATTCCTAAGCCCCATTCAACATTGACTATTCTGTAGGTGTAGAAACTTTTTCATAAAAGAAGGCAGAGACGGGGGTGAGGGTGGGGAAGAATAAATCCACTTGGAAAAGAGAGTTAACATTTTCTCTATGTATAGGATAGAAAGCACTGGAACCTTAGATTCATCACTGAAAAAAAAAATCATCATCACAAAAACACTCTGATAAAAAAAAAACTCTAGGATCTCTTTTCTCAGTTTCTAAATTTTTTTTCAAGAAAAGTTTATTCTGGAAAAGGTTCTCCTCAGGGCAAGTTTGACATCCTTATTCCTCAGGCTATAGATTAATGGGTTAAACATGGGCACCACAATAGTATAAAACAGGGAGGATACTTTCCCCTGGTCCAGGGGTAAAACGGAAGAGGGTTTGAGGTACATAAAAGCTCCTGACCCGAAGAAAAGAGAAACTGCAATTATGTGGGAGCTGCAGGTACTGAAGGCTTTAGACCTGCCCTCAGCAGAACTAATGTGGAGATTGCTGGAAAGAATAAAACCATAAGAGATAAAAATGGCAACAATGGGCACCCCAATGCCAATGGTCACAACAATAAAGATGACCAGAACATTTATGTAAGAGCCATTGCAGGAGAGCTCAAGAAGGGGAAGGATGTCACACATGTAGTGATTGACAAGGTTGCCTGCACAAAAGGTTAGAAACACTATATTTCCTGTATGAGCCACAGCCCCCAAAACCCCCATCCCATAGACACCCAACAAAAGGAGCAAACACACCTGGGGAGACATGGTGACCATGTACAGCAGTGGGTTACAGATGGCCACGTAGCGGTCATATGCCATCGCCGACAGGATGAAGGACTCAGAAAAGACAAAGAAACAGAAGAAGAAGAGCTGAGTCATACACCCTGTGAAGGAAATAATGTTCTTCCTTGAGACAAAACTCATCAGCATTTTGGGAATGATAGCAGTAGAGAAACTAAACTCTATGAGGGACAAGTTGAAGAGGAAAAAGTACACGGGAATATGCAGGTGAGAGTTGAGCCCTATCAGGGTTATCAAGCCCAGGTTCCCCACCACAGTGACGACGTAGAAACCTAGAAACAGGAAGAAGAGGGGGATCTGGAGTCCCGGCTGGTCCGCTAAGCCTGCGAGGATAAACTCTGTCACGGAGGACGAGGAGTTCTCGGCAGGCGTTCTCCTCTAGGAAGAGCTGTGAAGGAAAAAGAATCACTGAGAGAACAAAAAAGAGAAAATCCTACCCTTCTTTATTTTTTTATTTTTTATTTTTTTAGTTATACTTTAAGTTCTGGGGTACAAGTGCAGAACGTGCCGGTTTGTTACATAAGCATACATGTGCCATGACTGGGGCCTCCCCTTCTTAAGAATGACATCGGAGCAGAGAGATTATTGAACTTCAAGAAGATATTTTCTTATTCCCTCGTCTATCTTTTCACCTTCCGCAAGTGCCTTTAGCCATCCTAGGAACTGTCTGAGGGTGACTTTTGCCTACAGAGTGAGGGCTGGTGTGACGAAGGAGCAGAGTTGAGCTGGGACCACCCTCCAACCCTCGCTGTGGTCCTCCCCTGTGTACGTCATTCCCTCTACAGCCCTTGCTCAAGTGGGTAAAACCAGGGGCCCTTCTTTGGAGAGGTGGGAACCACTTGACCTTTCCAGACCTTCTAATTTGGGGTCTGTATTAGACAGAACAGTGAGATGACATTGTGTTGTCCACAGTCTTTACTGGCATGGTTGTGGAATTAGTGTAGAATAATAATAATGGAGTGATTATGTAAAGCTATTCATTAAAAGCTAAGAAAAAAGAAGAGAAACATTTACCAAATGTATCTGAATGCTGTGTGGCATTATGACCATCACCGTTCTACAAATGAGGATACCAAGCCTAAGCCACTTGCACAAAGTCCCAGTGCGACTGAGTTGCAGCAGCAGGGAAACTCGATTTTAACCACTCTGCTGTGGCACCCAGTGGCTCAGACAGGCACTCACCCTTCAGTTTGGAGCCACGGTGCTGCTCTCTACTGCCTCTCACCCATCTCTTTTGCAGAAATCCAAATGGCCCTGCTATAAAGAAAGTGACAACTTTGAGCCCAGATCCCCTCTGCTCTGCTTCTCCACTTTGAGGATCAAAACCTCCAATTTATCTTGGTTCCTTTGCTGAGATGAAGAACACGATCTCTGATTGTGGCTTTGCCCCAGGGCTTCTGCCCGGCTTCTAGAGATGAGACAGCATTCTTTCCTAACACTGTGAATAAAGGCATCTGGAGAGTTTTATTCTGGAGTAGAGACCTCAGAGTAGTTACAGAGGATCCCTCAGGGCCATTGCCAAAGACAACCTTCCCTAAGGAAAAGGAAATGTTTGTTTTCACCCTTGATAATGCTTCCTGGGGCTTTTAATGACCTAATCTTTCATTCAGGTTACACCGTTTTAAGCACAATTAAGGACAAGTCACTGTGGAAAAAAACAATTCTTGCTACCTTATATTGAGAACTGACTGTGTACCAAACACTGTATTTGACCCAGCACCTTCATACGGACAGCAACGATCCAACAACTAGGTCCAGATAATTTTGCCTCATTTATTTCTCACAATACCCTCATAAATTAGACATGTTAATCTCCACTTTAAAAGTGAGAAGCACACACAGCTGATAGATTCCAGAAGCTTGAGTCAAGCTCTTGTCCGCCCAACTCCAAATATCACAGGGGCAAGAGACCCTGCTGAGCACCCAATTTTGTCTCCATTCACCGGAGTTGGCTCCTCTAAACATTGTCAAAACCATTTTCAGGAGAGGATTTCATTAACACAGGGACTAATATAGTTTCCTGTGGCAACTAGCCTTTCACACGCCTAACCAGGGGATTTTGTGTATTAAGGATGATAGATTTCATAGCCAAGAAATAAATCTCTATTTGGGGAAATTTGAGCTTCAGTATGGCAACAGATTAGATGTTTTAAATCCTGCATCAATGGCAGAAATGATCTTGGAGAAGTTATAAAATCCTAATACAAAAGCAGAAGTCCATCTTCAGGCAAGTCCAAGTGAAATCACTGCACACAAGCCTGTGTGTGTTTATGAGGATGTGCACATGTCAGTGAAGACTTGCTCACCCTCAGCTCAGTCTTAGCAGTGAGGTTGCCTCATCTGTCACTATACACTTTGAATTGTCCACACCCCAAGTGACCTTAATGGATCCCAAACCCTGTCTCAGTCCCATTGGACAAAAGTTACAAATGGAGAAAAATAATTCGTTAAACAAAATATACATAAGTCCATAAAGCAAGCTTTCTTTCAGATCCAAGTGCAAAGAAGACATTGGAAGTTCTTTGGAAGCTCTATGGTAGATTTTGTCTGTTACTTCAGAGACAATTGCCATGGCAACTATATTTCCAAATGCATCTTAGGCAAGGCTTCTCTAAAGCTGTGTTACCTGATGACTCACTTCAATACAAGCAGCAAGCAAAAAAAAAAAAAAAAGCCTATCTGAAAAATGGTTTTCTTCTTGTATCTATTTCTTATTTAAATTATATATTATATATGTTACATTACAGAGCATGTGAACATTTACATATGACAAAATATCTTTGCATGTATGTCTCATGCATGTGTATTAGCTCTCGGACTTCTGGTAGACCAGCAAGTGGTGATAGTATGGTACAGGGTCAATCACTAAACTTACTGTTTTCCCAACCTCAGTGAGAAGCAGCACAAACCTGGTCAGAGAGAAGAGCCAGCACTTGAAATAGTCAATTCAATAGCATTCAAATAGCCTCAATTAACTCCTGAGCAAGAAGATAGAACTAAATTCATCTATCACCAGTCATATGGGTCTGCATTGTACTGTATTTATTTATTTATTTATTTATTTTTTATCCTATGACGGTTTTTAAAAGGCATGTTTAATTGAGAGATATGGTGTTTTGAAATACGTAGACATGCTCTCAAAGGCTTAATTCTAGGTAACTAACCAATGCTTAAACTCAATAGTAATTATTTTTGTGAGAGCACACATAACACTCTCTAAGCATTTTTTCAAAAATACATGTCATTGATAAACTATAGTACAATAGTTTAGCCATCTGTAATTACGTATTATTTTACAGACATCTCTCCAAATGCTCCTTTTTTCTAAATACCCAAGTATCTGGTAAGCAGATAAGCTACTGTCTGGCTTATTTTCACTTAGCATAATGTCCTCCAAATTTATTCATATTGTTTCAAGTGACAATATTTCCTCACTTCTAATGTTGAATTGTATTTCCTCTGTATACCACATTTTTAAAAAATGAAATATCCATTTATTGGCTGAAAATTTTAATTAATGAAAAGATATTTCTGTATTAAAGCATGTATTAATGAAATTCGGCTTTTTACATATTTTATTAATATTATTATTATTGTCCTTATTTTACAGAGAAAGAAACAGAGCCACAGAGAAAAATTACTTGGTCACAATAGTGGAGCCAGTTTTAAAACACAGGCAACTTTGACTCCAGAGGAAACACCCTTTATTACAGTAAGTACCCTTTTCAAACAAAATAATTGTCTTCGCCCATTCTTAGTAAAAATTTAAGAAAATTCAACCAATTGATACATTTTTGTTATGTGTGTGTGCATGCAAATGTACAAAATATGATACATAAAGGAGAAATACTTCCTGAACTATACAAACTCTAGAAATCGCCCTTTGATACTGACATGTACTGGGGAACAACACCCTTTCCTTCAGCTGTCCTTCTGAGAGAATGTATTCTCTTCAGGTTCACAAGGGGGCATGGTTTCAAAGGCAAGAAATTCCCAGTATCATGTCTCTGCCCACTTCTCCCATCAGGGAGCTTAGAGCTCTTTAACTTTCACGCACGGGGGAAGACATGGAAGCTGCTTTTCTTTCTCCTTTCTCTCTCTCTCTCTCTCTCTCTCTCTCTCTCTCTCTCTCTCTCTCTCTCTGCCTAAATAAATCACTTTCTGCAAAATTCTTTGGGATTCAATATTTACTTAAGAGCCCACTAAATCTGGCAAGGTCCTCTCCCCCATTCTTGGGTGAGTGAGGGACCAAGGGCCTGGAAGAACACAGCCCACCAGGGAGCAACCTGAGCCCATCATCTGCAATTTGGTCACCATTCTCCACCCCTCCAGCCGTTCAGAATATAGCATAATTTTTACCTTAACCTGTAGTCAGCAAATGCTATAATGGGATTAATCAAATATTTACTACAAATGCAAGCAGTATACTATGATTTAATTGCCTTTCTAATACAAATTTCTTAATTATTTCACTCTATATTAGTTTTCTTTGTGTCTGTTTCTCAGTTTTGCCTAGTACCACCAAATTACCTTACAGTTGCCTTCCAAATCGTTTGTTTATAAAACTATCTCTGGGAACTTCAGCTCAGCAGTCTAGAGCACATAGTCCTGACCAGATCCCTCTCTGGGGTCCCCTTACACACTTGTGGAAGCTGCTTTTCCTCTCCTGGATTCCATACTTGGGTCCCCTTCCACACTCCGTTTGTGGAAGCTGTCTTTCCTCTCTGGGATTTCCCCTCTGGGGTCCCCTTCCATACTCTTCATGGAAGCTTTTGCATCTCCTTTTTCTCTTTAAGTAAATCACTTCTCATTTCGGGGCTTCAGGGTGTCGCGGAGTCTTAGCTGCGAATCATGTGATGCCCGCAGCTCACAGAGCGACGGAGGCCGAGGCTGGGCCAGAGTCACCCGGGCCTCCCTGAGGGGGTGGAAGCAGGGCGGTGAGGCCCTAACCCAGCTGGGGCTGGAGCAAAAAAACTAATAAGTGTATTTAGCATGTATAGTAACATGCAAGGTCAGGGATACAAAAGGCATGCTTTGTGCCAGAAAGAAATGCATAGTCTGATAGAAACACCTGCCCAAATTGGCTCATCTTTCTACTTCTGTCCCTTCATATTTCACATTGCGAGGATTCAATTCTGTGCCTTCCACGCTTTTTCTGCTTCCTTAAATTCTCAGTGAGTTACTTTGTTTCATGGCTTCAACAAAGCCTCTTTATGGATGGTTGCCAAATTTGTGTCTTTAGTTCTCAATTTCCTGTTAAGCTCATTTCCTGTGTATCTCAGATTTATATTCGGATATTTCTAAGAGGCTGTTCTATGATCATCCCTGAACTTGAGTACAAAGGTGAGTATATGGCTCTTTACCCCAAAAGTAAAGTCCGCTCAACCATTCCGTTTATTTATTTGGCTGTAATCAATGATGAGAAAGTAGAATGTAAAACTTACAAAATTATTCTAAGTCCTGGCCTTTCTAGAACCATCCCAGTTTATGCCTATTATCTCAGAAAATGACTAGTATTGCCCCTCTCATTCTGAAATGTATCCTAGTTGAATAAGCATTCAGAGCATTAACTTTGGAATCTGGCAGAACTCCCCTCAAATCTCTGACACTTACAAAATGTGTGATCTTGGCAAGTTTGTTTAACCCTTCTATGAGTTTCTAGTGTTGTAATCTTAAAATGGGGAAAATAATGGTAATTCAAAGGATTGTTTTAATGAATAAATAATGCACCTTCTGGCACAAAGACACACAAAATAATTATCTATTTATTTATTTATCTATTTATCTATTTATTATCTAATTATTATTTCATAATTATCCATTTTAAGTGTATTACTTTTATTTAATTTTATTAAATAAAATTTACTTATTATTTATTAGAATAATAACAATTACTATCTCCTTGGATAAAAGTAATTGCAGAATGGGCTACAATAGGAAGAAACCAAAGGCAGGGAAATCAGTTCAGAGGCTTTACACAAGAATAGAAACAGAGAGGATGAACAGTGCCACATGTTTTGATATTACAATGAAATGCAAAACAGGCTTTGGCATCGCAATGCTTGGAGAGAGAAAAACAGAGACGAGGAGACATACATCAAGTTTGATTACGTTTTCAAGCCCAGGGAAACAGGAACAGAATGACGAGAATGGAGAAATAAGGAGGGAGACGGTAACTAGCTGAGTTTTAGACAAAAATATGAAATAGTAACAGGACCTCCAAATGACAAGGATCAGAAATAAGTAGAAAACTGAAAATCGGAACTTGGGTAAAGGGATGAGTTACAAATAGGGAAATCATCTGAACAGAAGTGGTCGCAGAAAAATGGGGAAATGGCCACAAGGAGAAGTATTTAAAGAAAAAATTAAAGATTGACTTTTTCAAAAATGCCAACAAGTAGATAATGGAAGAAGGAAACTAACCAAAGGAAATGTCAAAAAAATAAAAATAAAAAAGCAAACGTAGCAACTGAGAGCAAGAATTTGAGAAGAAAAATGTCTGGAATTAAACTCCAACTGTGTTGCTCATTTCCTGGGTGAACCTAAGTAAGTTACTTAACACAATTAAGACTCAGCGACCTTGTCTAAAAAAAACAGAGATAATAATATCAAATTTGCAGATGTTTGTGAGAATTAAATTATGCCCCAGTGAATATTCATTTAGTACATGTTAGTGGAATTTATAAAATGTCACAGAAGCCAAGGTGGAGAGAATTTCAAGAGTGAGAAGTAATGTTACCAAGAGTTTCATGGGAAGAAAAACTGAAAAATAAGCTTAAAGTGAGTCATTCTCTTGCCTTTCTATTCACTCATTTTTCCATATCACTCTTAGTGTGCTTAGTCTAATACAATTTTATACTATTCACTGATTATTTCATGACTATATTCCATAAGACCCAACTAGATTTTAAGTTCTATACTTTGGGGTACACTAACATAATCATTATTTATCAGATGACGAATACGTTATAGATGATCTTCCAAAAAATGCTGAATGTAGTGAACTTGCACATAGAGTACAATAAAAATCCATATTGCAAAACCATAATTTCGGGAATTTTTTAACTACCTGAAATAATTTGTCACAGGTTTTAATAAACAAACATTTTATTCTCATGAAAAAGAGTAATATGAGCTACACATAATTAAATTTACTGAAACTAAGTTAGAAGCTTTCACTATGGTAACGTTGATACTGACATTCATTGACATTGAAATGACAATGATGCCGGAAGATTTCTGTCAAAGTCAAAGTGTTTGTAGAAGACCCTTCCCCCTTTCTTCTAGGTGCTGGCAAAAGAAAGTAGCTAAATGGCAGAAATTGCTCCAAAGGCTTTAGCTAGAGAGCTGCCAAGAAACTTAAAGCTCCTCAAAACTGAATTCTCTTTCTTAAGGGACTTAAATTCTGGAAAAGTGTTAATTTATGCAAAGATACTGTAAAATCTATCATTTACAAGGAGTGTAAAGAGTACAAAAGAAATCAAGACTGTGCTAGAAAGTACAATATGGTGGGGTTAATCAGGACAGATCTATAAAAAACTTTCAAGCAATTTGCTGGAAATGAAATACGTGGTTTGATGAATAGAAGTAGGGAAATTATCCTAAGCATAATAGAGACATCTTAATTGACTAATAATAAAATTAAATTAAATGTCTTTTATGTGCAAAGAAACTAAGTGGTTTTATAAAGAAAGCAAGGTAACAACATTTTCTTGTTGGATAGACTCCTCTGTAATCCTAATTGCAGGATTGAAGAGACTGTCTACAATTTCTAAAGACTTCTGAGAAGGAAAGCCACACATTCTCTCAGTGATGCATTCCAATATTTTGCAAAGCTTTCTCTCAGGAACTTTATTCTGGTGACTAACAGAAATCAAGAGGCAATGTAACATCCTAGACAGATGCTAGGCTTAGGAATCTAAAGATCTGGCTCTGTTCATGCAGCCTTGGACAAGTCACTAAGTCATCCTTTCCTGGACATTCCTCCTCTATAAAAGAAAAATTAAAACCTGCCTTATAGATTGCTTGAGTCAAAGAGTTTGAGACCAGCCTGCCTGGACAACATAGTGAGAACTTGTCTATTTTATTTTATTTAAAAAGAGTTACTAGAACAACCAAGAAGCAGGAGAATGTGGACCATAACCAAAAGAAAAATTGGTTACTAAAAAGAGATTTTTAAATGATAGAAATGGTATTTGTGAAATAATGCTTTAAAACAACTGTTGGGCTGGACACAGTGTCTCATGCCTGTAATCTCAGCACTTTGGGAGGCCAAGGCAGTAGTTTGTGACCAGCCTGGGCAACTTGGTGAGACCCTGTCTCTACAAAGACTACAAAAATTAGCTGGACATGGTGGCATGCCCCGGTAGTCCCAGCTACTCTGGAGGCTGAGATAGAAGAATCGCTTGAGCCCAGGAGGCAGAGATTGCAGTGAGCCCAGATCGCACCACTGCACTCCAGCTTGGGGGTAACAGAATGTGATCCTCTCTCAAAAAAAAAATTTAAAACTGTTATAACTATGCCTAGGAAGTTAAAGGAAAACGTGAACAGAAAGAAGACACAAGGAAGAGTCAAATGGAGTATCTAGACCTGAAAACTACATCTGAAATAAAACTGACACAATTCCACTACCACCTCTTTCATTAACACAACAAACTCTTCCTCAAAAATCCCTGTAAGATAGACAGTTTGCTTTGACAGACAAGACCCCTACCTTACTAGGTAAAATTCAATTCAAATTTGAAGTTTTAAATTGATTTTTTGAGTTGTGCTCTCATGTTTTGACAACTGTGAGGTTCCACCAACGTTATTCTGAGGACCCTAACTTGAAAATAAATAAAGGTGTGCTCACCGGGAAAAAAAAAAAAATGCAGTTTGCAGCGAGAAGAACACAGAGGGTGAGTGATCTCTGCATTTCCAAACGAGTTTTTACTGCCTACAGACCAGGAGATTCCCGGGCTGAAAAGTGCCATGAGTTTCCAGCACAGCTGTTTGAGCTGGCACTGCAGGTATCCACACCAAAACTTGCACAAATCTGGGTGGCTGCTTCAACAAGCACCCAGAATGCCTGGGATACAAAGCTGCCCAGTACACTGAAAAAAAAAAAAGGGGAGCTGAAACAGGGAGCCAGGTGATCAGACTCAGCAGGCCTCACCCCCTACAAAGACCAGCAATCTGAAATGCTCTGAATTGAGAGTTTCACAGCAAACACAGCTGGACCCGGGACAGTCCATCTTGGTGGGGGGAAGGGTGTCAACTGTTTCCAAAGCAGTCCACCACTACCCAGGCAGTCTGCCATTACTAAGGCAGTCCACCATTACTGAGGCAATCCACCTTTACTGAGACAGCTCACCATTACTAAGGCAGTCTGCTATTACTGAGGCAGACCACCATTACCGAGGCAGTTCTAACAGGAAGTTCACACAGCAGCTTGGGAGAGCCCATAGCAGCTCAGTAATGCCTCTGTGGGCAGACCGTGGCTAGACTACCACCTTGCTGGGCAGGGTATCTTGAGAAAAGGCAGCAGCACATCAGGAACTTATAAATAAAGCCCCACATTCCTAGGACAGAGCACCTGGGGAAAAAGGTGCTTATGACTTCTGCTGCAGCAGGCTTAAACATACCTACCCAGAAGGTCTAAATAGAACAACAGAGCTCCCAGCTCAGCACTTGAGCTCCTAAAAGGGACTCTCCTCAAGCAGTTCTCTGACTCCTTTATATCCAAAGAGGCACTTGTAAAGGAGAGGTCAGGCTGACATCTGGTAGATAATCTTCTGGGATGAAGATAACAGAAGAAGAAATTGGCAGCAACCCATATTGTTCTGCAGTCCCCGTGTGTGATCCCCAGGCAAGCAGAGACTGGACTGGACCTCCAACAGTCCTAGAGCAGAGGGGCCTGACTGTTAAAAGGAAAACAAAAAACAGAAAGAAATAACTTCATTATCAGCAAAACAGACTTCCATTCAGAGACCCCATCCGAAAGTCACCAACTGCAAAGACCACAGGTAGATAAATCCACAAAGATGAGAAGTAATGAGCACAAAAAGGATGAAAACACCAAAAACCAGAATGCCTTTTGTCCTCCAAAGGATCACAACTCCTTACCAGCAAGGGAACAAAGCTGGATGGAGAATGAGTCTGATGAATTGACAGAAACAGGCTTCACAAGGTGGGTAATAACAAACTTCTCTGAGCTAAAAGAACATTTTCTAACCCAATACAAAGAAACTAAGAACTTTAAAAAAGGCTAGATGAAATGCTAAAGAGAATAACAGCTTAGAGAAGAATATAAATGAACTGCTGGAGCTGAAAAACACAAGAGAACTTCATGAAGCATACACAAGTTTCAATAGCCAAATCAACCAAGCAGAAAAAAGAATATCAGAGATTTAGATCAACTTAATGAAATAAAACAAGAAGGCAAGAATAGAGAGGAGTGAAAAGAAATGAACAAAGCCTCCAAGAAATATGGGATTATGTGAAAAGACCTAATCTACATTTGATAGGTGTATCTGAATTGACGGAGAGAATGAATCCAAGCTGGAAAACACTCTTCAGGATATTATCCAGGAGAACTTCCCCAACCTAGAAAGGCAAGCCACCATTCAAGTGCAGGAAATACAGAGAACATCAGAAAGATATTCCTCAAGAAGAGCAACCCCAAGGCACACAATCGTCAGATTCACCAGGGTTGAAATGAAGGAAAAAATGCTAAGGGCAGCCAGAGAGAAAGGTAGAGTTACCCACAAAGAAGAGCCCATCAGACTCACAGTGGATCTCTCAACAGAAACCCTACAAGCAAGAAGAGATTGAGGGCCAATATTCAATATCCTTAAAGAAAAGAACTTTCAACCTGGAATTTCATATCCAGCCAAACTAAGCTTCATAAGCAAAGGAAAAATAAAATCCTTTACAAACAAGTAATTGCTCAGAAATTACGTCACCACCAGAGAAAGAAGCACTAAACATAGAAAGGAACAACCAGTACCAGCCACTTCAAAAATGTACCAAATGATAAAGACCATCGACACAATGAAGAAACTGCATCAACTAACAGGCAAAACAACCAGCTAGCATCAAAATGGCAGGATCCAATTCACACATAACAATATTAACCTTAAATGTAAATGGGCTAAATGCCCCAATCAAAAAATAAAGACTGGCAAATTGGATAAAAACTTAAAACCCATCAGTGTGCTGTATCCAGAAAACCCATCTTACGTGCAAAGATACACATAGGCTCAAAATAAAGGGACAGAGGAAGATTTACCAAGCAAATGGGGAGCAAAATAAAGCAGGAGTGGCATTCCTAGTCTCTGCTAAAATGGACTTTAAACTAACAAATATCAACAGAGACAAAGAAGGGCATTACATAATGGTAAAAGGATCGATGCAACAAGAAGAGCTAATTATCCTAAATATATACTCACCCAATACAGCAGCACCCAGATACATAAAGCAAGTTCTTAATGATGTACAAAGAGACTTAGACTCCCACACAATAATAATGAGAGAGTTTAACAAGGCACTATCAATATTAGACAGATCAATGAGACAGAAAATTAATAAGGATATCCAGGACTTGAACTCAGATCTGGACCAAGAAAACCTGATAGATATCTATAGAACTCTGAATGCCAAATCCACAAAACATACATTCTTCACAGCACCACATCACACCTACTCTAAAACTGATCACATAATTGTAAGTAAATCACTCCTCAGCAAATGAAAAAGAATAGAAATCGTAACAAACAGTCTCTCAGACCACAGCACAATCAAATTAGAACTCAGGATTAAGAAACCAATTCAGGAGCACGCAACTTCCTGGAAACTGAACAACTGGCTCTTGAATGTTGACTGGATAAACAATGAAATGAAGGCAGAAATAAAGATGTTCTTTGAAACAACAAGAATGAATACACAACATACCAGAATCTCTGGGACACATTTAGAGCAGTGTCTAGAGGAAAATTTATTAGCAATAAATGCCCATATGAGAAGCAAGGAAAGATCTAAAATTGACACCCTATCATCAAAATTGAAAGAGCAAGAGGAGCAAGACCAAAAAAACTTAAAAGCTAGCAGAAGACAAGAAATAACTAAGATCAGAGGAGAACTGAAGGACATAGAGACACAAAAAACCATTCAAAAATCAATAAATCCAGGAGCTGGTTTTTTGAAAATATCAACAAAATAGGCAGTCCACTAGCCAAATTAATAAAAAAGAAAAGAGAGAATAATCAAATAGATGCAATAAAAAACAATAAAGGGAATATCACCACCAATTCCACAGAAATACAAACTACCATCAGAGATTACTACAAACAACTCTATGCACATAAACCAGTAAACCCAGAAGAAATGGATAAATTCCGGGACACTTGCACCCTCCCAAGCCTAAACCAGGAAGAAGTCAAAACCCTGAATAGACCAATAACAAGGTCTGAAGTCGAGGCAGCAATTAAGAGCCTACCAACCAAAAAAAGCCCAGGTCCAGATGGGTTCACAGCCAAATTCTACCAGTCATACGAAGAGGAGCTGGTACCACTCCTTCTGAAACTATTGAAAACAATCCAAAAAGAGGGAATCCTTCCCAAATCATTTCAGGAGACCAACAACATCCTGATACCAAAACCCGGCAGAGACTCAACAAGAAAAGAAAACTTCAGGCCAATATCCATGTTGAACATAGATGCAAAAATCTTCTATAAAATACTGGCAAACCGATTGCAACAGTACATCAAAAAGCTTAGCCATCATGATCAAGTAGGCTTCATCCCAGGGACGCAAGGCTGGTTCAACATGCACAAGTCTATAAACGTAATCCACCACATAAACAGAACCAAAGACAAAAAACACATGATTATCTCAATAGATGCAGAGAACGCCTTTGACAAAATTCAACAGCCTTTATGCTAAAAACTCTCAATAAACTAGGTATCAATGGAACATATCTCAAAATAATAAAACCTATTTATGACAAACCCACAGCCAATAAGATACTGAATGGGCAAAAACTGGAAGCATTCCCTTTTGAATCTGCCACTAGACAAGGATGCCCTCTCTCATCACTCCTATTCAAAATGGTATTGGAAGTTCTAGCCAGAGCAATCAGGCAAGAAAAAGAAATAAAGGGTGTTCAATTAGGAAAGAAGGAAGTCAAATTGTCTCTATTTGCAGATGACATGATTGGATATTTAGAAGACCCTATCATCTCAACCCAAAATCTCCTTAAACTGATAAGCAACTTCAGCAAAGTCTCAGGATATAAAGTCAATGTGAAGAAATCACAAGCATTCCTAAACACAAATAACAGACTAAAAGAGAACCAAATCAAGAGTGAACTCTCATTCACAATTGCTACAAAGAGAATAGAATATCTAGGAATACAACTAACAAAGGATGTAAAGGACCTCTACAAGGAGAACTATGAACCACTGCTCAAGGAAATCAGAGAGGACACAAATAGATGGAAAAACATTCCATGCTCATAGTTAGGAAGAATCAGTATCTTGAAAATGGCCATACTGCACAAAGTAATATACAGATTCAATACTATCTCCATCAAGCTACCTATGACCCTCTTCACAGAACTAGAAAAAAAAAAACACTTTAGACTTCATATGGAACCAAAAGGGAGCCTGCATAGCCTAAGCAAAAAGAACAAAAATGGAGACATCACACTACCTGACTTTAAACCATACTACAAGGCTACGGTAATCAAAACAGCTTGGTACTGGTATCAAAACAGAGATATAGACCAATGGAACAGAACAGGGGCCTCAGAAGCAACACCACACATCTACAACCATCTGATCTTTGACAAACCTGACAAAAATAAGCAACGGGGAAAGGATTCCCTGTTTAATAAATGGTGTTGGGAAAACTGCCTAGCCATGTGCAGAAAACAGAAACTGGACCTCTCCTTTACACCTTACACCGAAATTAACCAATATGGATTAAAGATTTAAGCATGAGACCTAACACCATAAAAATCCTAGAAGAAAACCTATGCAAAACCATTTAGGACATAGGCATAAGCAAGAACTTCATGACTAAAACACCAAAAGCATTGGCAACAAAAGCCAAAATAGACAAATAGGATCTAATTAAACTCCAGAGCTTCTGTACAGCAAAAGAAACAATCATTAGAGTGAACCAGCAACCAACAGAATGGGAAAGAATTATTGCAATCTACCCATCTGGCAAAGGGCTGATATCCAGAATCTACAAAGAACTAAAACAGATTTACAAGAAAAAAAAAAAACAAACAAACCCATTCAAAAGTGACTGAAGGACATGAACACACACTTCACAAAAGAAGACATGTATGAGGCCAATAAACATATAAAAAAATGCTCATCATCACTCGTCATTAGAGAAATGCAAATCAAAACCACACTGAGATACCATCTCGCACCAGTTAGAATGACAATCATTGGCCGGGCACAGTGGCTCAAGCCTGTAATCCCAGCACTTTGGGAGGTCAAGGTGGGTGGATCACGAGGTCAAGAGATCGAGACCATCCTGGCCAACATGGTGAAACCCTGTCTCTACTAAAAATACAAAAATTAGCTGGGCGTGGTGACTTGCACCTGTAGTCCCAGCTACTTGGGAGGCTGAAGCAGGAGAATTGCTTGAACCTGGGAGGCAGAGGTTGCAGGGAACCGAGATTGCGCCACTGCACTCCAGCCTGGCGCCTGGTGACAGAGTGAAACTCTGCCTAAAAAAAAAAAAAAAAAAAAAAAAAAAGAATGACCATCATTAAAAACTGGGGACAACAGATGCTAGAGAGGATGTGGAGATACAGGAACAGTTTTACACTGTTGATGAGAGTGTAAATTAGCTCAACCATTGTGAAAGACAGTGTGGTGATTCCTCAAGGACCTAGAAATAGAAATCCCATTTGACCCAGCAATCCCATTATTGGGTATATATCCAAAGGATTATCAATCTTTCTATTATAAAGACACTTGCACACGTATGTTCGTTGCAGCACTGTTTACAATAGCAAAGTTCTGGAACCAACCCAAATGCCCATCAATGATAAACTGGACAAGGAAAATGTGGCACATGTACACCATGGAATACTATGCAGCCATAAAAAACGATGAGTTTGTGTTCTTTGTAGGGACACGGATGAATCTGGAAAGCATCATTCTCAGCAAACTGACACAGGAACAGAAAATCAAACACCACATGTTCTCACTCATAGGCAGGTGTTGAACAATGAGAACACATGGATGCAGGAAGGGGAGCATCACATACTGGGGTCTGTTGCGGGGGATGGAGGGGGACAGTGTGGGTAGGGAGATTGGGGAGGGATAACATGGGAAGAAATGCCAGATATAGGTGACAGGGGGATGGAGGTAGCAAACCACCATGGCCTGTGTGTATCTATGCAACAATTCTGCATGATCTGCACTTGTATCCCAGAATCTAAAGTACAATTTAAAAATACATATATTCCAAAAAAACCTGCCTTATATATGCCACAATATTCTTGAATAGCTCAAACTAGAAGTTGTTAAATTCAATAAATACTTTTCAGTCTCTTTTTACTTGACACAGGGGACAGCTAAGTTCTTGGAATACTCATTTTTCTTCTCTCAAGACATATCATCCTTCTGTTCTTCTTCCAACTTCTGGATACATCTCAGTCTTCTTCAAGGGCAAAAGTTGGATATTCCTCAGGGTTCTAGCCTCAGTCTTCTTCTCTTGGTATTCTACTTAAGCACTCCAAAGTATTTTGTCCTCTCTCATGTCTCATATTACCCTCTGCTGATGACTTCCAGATCTGTATGTCTGTCCACAACTGAACACTCAACAGACACCTAAAATTCAACACACTAAAAAATTGATAACACAATCTTTCCTCAAAAACTTTCTCCTTCCTCTCTATTTCCCATTTTAATAAGCAGCACCATTTTCCTAGTTGCTTAATCACCTACATCAATCATAAAGTCAATTTGATTCTAACTTTTAAAAAAGTCAAGCCAGTTCCCTGAAAATCAGTTCACTGAAAGTTAATTTCCCAACAGGACAATTTATCAAAAACCACTTCAACAATGAGCAATTTGGAAAAGTTTGTTATCTCCATTTTAATAATTTATTTTTTTACAAGTACTATACATATGCATTAGAAAAATTATAAAATGCATAGTATTTTATAAATAGTATTTTATACATAGTATTTTACAATACAGCAGGAAATAAAAACTATTCATATTTCCTCCACCCATAAATAACCACTATTAAGATTTAGGTGGATTATGTTTGATGTTAGATTATATTGCATATACTATCTTGAAATATTTTTTTAAACTACATATCATTGGCATCTTCTTATATCAATAAATAAACCTAAACAACATTATTTTTAATAGCTTTATGATATCCCTCCAATGGGAGCACTATCATTTCATATGTCAATTCTTTGTTTGACATTTTATGATGTTCAATTTTAACTATGATAAACACAGCAGAGGTGAATATGCATTTTTGGAAACCTAACCATATATTTTCTGAGGATAAATTCCTAGAAGTCAAATTGCTAAATCTAAAAATTTGCTCTTTAATAATATTGCTGAAATGGTCTCACGAAAGACTTTGGCAATAACACTCCAACAAGCAATGTATGAGCATGTCTTTTTCTCCATGTCTCTTTTGATAATTTCCTAATATGCTGAACCATATTAGGAACAATGCCATCACATTGTTTTAATTCATACTTCTTTGATTATATATTAGGCTTTAGGAATTTATTTTTATATTTCTTGACCTTACCTATTTATACATAGTATATGAATTTTTTTTTTTTTTTTTTTTTTTTTTTTTTCTGAGATGGAGTTTCGCTCTTGTTACCCAGGCTGGAGTGCAATGGCGTGATCTCGGCTCACCACAACCTCCGCCTCCTGGGTTCAGGCAATTCTCCTGCCTCAGCCTCCTGAGTATCTGGGATTACAGGCATGCGCCACCATGCCCAGCTAATTTTTTGTATTTTTAGTAGAGACGGGGTTTCACCATGTTGACCAGGATGGTCTCGATCTCTTGACCTCATGATCCACCCGCCTCGGCCTCCCAAAGTGCTGGGATTACAGGCTTGAGCCACCACGCCCGGCCGAATATTTAAATCTACTTTATTGTGCAGCCATTATGGAAAACAGTTTGGAGATTCCTCAAAAAATTTTAATTAGAATTACCATATGATCTATCAATCCCATTACTGGGCAAGTATCCAAAGGAAATGAAATCAGTATATTGAAGACATATCTGCACTTCCCTATTTATTGGAACACTATTCACAATAGTCAAGATATGGAATCAAACTAAATGCCCATCTAATAAAGAATGGGTAGGCGGGGCGTGGTGGCTCACGCCTGTAATCCCAGCACTTTGGGAGGCCGAGGCAGGCGGATCATGAGGTCAAGAGATCGAGACCATCCTGGTCAACATGGTGAAACCCTGTCTCTACTAAAAAAAACACAAAAAATTAGCTGGGCATGGTGGCGCGTGCCTGTAATCCCAGCTACTCAGGAGGCTGAGGCAGGAGAATTGCCTGAACCCAGGAGGCGGAGGTTGTGGTGAGCCGAGATCGCGCCATTGCACTCCAGCCTGGGTAACAAGAGCGAAACTCCGTCTCAAAAAAAAAAAAAAAAAAAAAAAAAAAAAGAATGGGTAAAGAAAATATGATGTACATATACACACAATTTCATATATATTACATATACACACAATTTCATATATATATACATATATATATATATACACATAAAGCAGAATGAAATCTTATCATTTGCAGCAACATGGATGAAGCTGGAAGACATTATGTTAAGTGAAATAAGACAGGCAAAGAAAGACAAATACTGCATGTTCTCACTCAAATGTGGAAGCTAAAAATGTAAGGTGACTATAGCAAATAGCAGTGTAATGTATATATCAAGATAACTAGAAGAAAAGATTTAGGATGTTATTACCACAAAGAAATGATAAATGTTTAAAGTGATTAATATTGTGGGACCAGGTCCCGATATATCAACGTGGGTTCAATGTCTCTCAAAGTGATTGAGTGGTCTGTGAAAAAAAAGAAAGACAAGGAAACATTTTTCCTTAAAACTGGGCCCAGGGGAGACACTGCATAATGTTGCTCCGTGGATGTTTAACATTCCGCTGAAAAACCTCAGTTTTTTATTAGGCTCTTTCAATAGGGGAGGGTGAGTGAGGTTATACAAAGTTTCAGTGATAATTACACAAGAAACGTAAGCAAAAACTGTTGACCAAAGATCACAATACGGTATGGTAAAAGCAGAACCATGTAAAAGTTACTTTCTGTTAGCATAAAAAACCATACACCTCAGCAAGAACAGAGGTTAAACATAAACTTTTTACTATCAGCAAGAAACGCATTGGGCTCATGGCTGCAGAGGAAACAGGATCTGACACAGGACAACCAGTCTGACCACAAAACTGCAAGAGGAGGGGGGCCTCCATGCAGGCCTGGAGGAGCAGCGGGGGAAGAAAGACTTGTATCCTTATCTCAACCACAGAGGTTTCCCTCCAAGCAGACGCCCCTCAAGTGTCCGTTTATAGGCTCTCCGTAAGGGTCGCATTCCCTTTCCAGGGCCATAATCAATATGCCTTTCCTTTCCTGGGAAAGGAATCTGGGTAATGAGCCTCTCCATTACACATCCATATTATAGGCTCTCTGCAACGAGCAGCTTATTACGAGCTGTTACCTCTCTCCGACAGTCAGGCTATGTGGTTTGTTGTCTACACGTAGTTCCCGTTTTTACAAGAACAGCTCAGCAGGGCCAAAGTTACAAGCTAAATTTTGACTTATCACAATTTTCTTCATTTTCTCAAATATAAACCATATGGTAAGTAACAAGTATAACAAAGCAAATAACTCATTTTGGGGAAGCCAAATTCTAATAGAATTTACAGGTTGAAAATCAACAACAATTTCTTCTTGTTATTTCAGGTAGCTCGGGTTTTGCCAATTCTTCCAGAAGCTTGGGGTTGCTTAGTCACCGCTGAGGGGTCCACAGTGTTCCCAGCAGATTAATATGGTAATTACCCTGATTTGATCATTATAAAATGTATACATGAATTGAAACATCACACTGTACCCCACAATTATTATATATCAACTATAAGTTTTAAAATTAATTAATAAAAATAAATACTTTATTGACATATAACTGAAATAAAGTGAACTCAATTGGTGTATTTGATGTATAATTCAGTAATTTTTGACAAATATATATGTTCATGCAACCACCACTCAGTCAAGATATATATCATTTTCATTGTGATAAAAAGTTCCCTTGTATAATAAATGACCTTCAACCTTGGTCTGAGCCAACTATTGAGTGATTTCAGTCACTATGCATTATTTTTGCCTGTTAGCAAATTTTGTAAAAATATTATTCAGTATGTACACTTTTCTGTCAAGTTCCTTTCATTCAGCATAAACATTTTCGATTCATTCACTTTGTTGGGTGTATCAGTAGTTCATTACTTTTATTGCTGAATAGTAGTCATTCATATTAATAGACCACAGTTTGTTTACTCTTTTGCACATTGAGAGAAATTTGAATCGTTTCCAATTTGGGACTAATGTAAATAAAAGCTTCTCAAATATCTATATGCAAAGCATTTGGTGGTCAGATGCTTCCATGTCACTTGGATAAATATCTTAGCAGTGGAATTGCTAGGTCAGTTAGAATGTGTATTTTTAATTATGTAAAAATCATCAAAATGTTTTTCAAAGTGGTTGTGCCATTTTACACTCCTACAAGCAATAAATGAGAGTTTAAGGTGCTCACCAACACTTGGTATTGTTAGTATTTTTAATTTAGCCATTGTATTGGGTATGAAATGTTATCATAATTTTATTTACATTTCTCTCACCATTAGTGATACTAATCCTATTTTCATGTTCTTGTTGACCAAGTAAGCTATTTATATATTTTTTACTCGGCTATTATGTTTCCTTATTATTGCATCTAGATATAAGTCTTTTGTCAAATATAGTTTGAAAATACTTTCTCTCAGTCAGTGGACTGTTTTTCATTTTCTTAGTAGTATTTGCAAGGAACAGAGTTTTAAATTTTTATGAAGTCCCATTTATATTGTAGTTAGTGATGTTTTTTGTTCTGTCTAAAATTCTTTGCCTAGCCTGAGGTTATAAAGGCTTTTTTTTTTCCTTTAGAACCTGTATTATTTTTGTTTTCCTTTTTTAAAATTTATTTCTATTTTCAATTTTTGAAGGTGCATAGTAGGTGTATATATTTATGGGGTACATGAGATGGTTTCATATAGACATGCAATGTGAAATAAGCATGTCATAAAGAATGGAGTATCTATTCCCTTAAGCATTTATCTTTTGATTTACAAACAATCCAACTGCATTCTTTGAGTTATTTTAAAAATGTACGGTTAAGTTATTACTGACTATATTCACCCTGCATAGGTCTTATTCATCCTTCCTATGTATCTTTTGGTATCCATTAACCCTCTCCAACTCCCCCTTAGCCCCCATTACTTACCTTTCCAGCCTCTGGTAACCATCCTTCTACACTCTCTGTCCATGAATTCAACTGTTGTGATTTTTAGATCCCACAAATAAGTGAGATCATGTGACTGATGTTTGTCTTTCTGTGCCTGGCTTGTGTATTTGTATTTAACATAATGACATGGCTTGTATTTAACATAGTGACCTCCAGTTCCATCCATGTTGTTGCAAATGACAGGATCTCATTCTTTTTTTATAGCAAAATAGTACTCCTTTGTGGATATATACCACGTTTTCTTTATCCATTCATCTGTTGATAGACAATTAGATTGCTTCCAAATCTTGGCTACTATGAATGGTGCTGCAACAAGCATGCAATTGCAGATATCTTTCAATAATACTGATTGCCTTTCTTTTCAATGACTGATGGATCATATGGTAGCTTTATTTCTAATTTTTTTAGGAATCTCCAAGCTGTTCTCCATAGGGGTTGTACTAATTTACATTCCCATCAACATTGTGCAAGGGTTCCCTTTTCTCCACATCCTCACGAGCATTTGTTATTGCCTGTAATTTGGATATAAGCCATTTTAACTGGAGTGAGAAGATATCTGATTGTAGTATTGATTTGCCTTTCTCTGATGATTAATGATGTTGAGTACCTTTTCATATACCTGTGTGCTGTTGGCATGTCTTCTTTTGAGAAATGTCTATTCCAATCTTTTGCCCATTTTTGATCAGATTATTAGATTTTTTCTTATGGAGTTGTTTGATCTCCTTACATAGTCTGAATATTAACCCTTTGTTAGATGAGTAGTTTGCAAATATTTTTCCCACTTTGTGCATTGCCTAATTAAACTATGTTATACTTATGGTATGGTTCCATAAGTCAATGAGTTTCTATGTATTTTTTAGTCCTTTTACTATAACAAAATGTTCTTCATTTTGGATTATTTCTATTGTTATACTTTCAAGTTTGTGGATCTTTCTTTTTTTCAGTGTCTAATCTTCTATTAACCCTATTCAGTGTATGTTTTATTTCATATATTGTATTTTCACCTCTAGTAGTTCAACTTAGATCTTCATTATACTTTTCATTTTTCCCTGCATTGTGTTAATGTTCTCCTTTTCATCCTTGAGCATATTTTTGATAAATATAATAACTTTTTAAGGTATCTGTCTATTAATTTTATCATTGCTGTCATTTCTGGGTCTACTTCTATTGATTGCTCTTTCCTCTGGTTATGTTTATATTTTCCTGCTTCTTTTACTGGTTACATTTTATTGGATGCCAGAAATTGTGATTTTTACATTATTGAGAGGAAGATTTTGTTGTATTCTTTTGAAGACTATCAGATATTTTTCTGGTACATAGTTATTTACATATAAGTTTCACTATCCCGAGTCTTGTTTTAAAGCTTTGTTAGGAAGATTCAGAGCTGTTTCACTCTTTTAAACTCTCTGCTTAATGCTGTATGTATTATGAGATGTCTACACAGTGGCTTGAAGGAAATCAAACTATTTCAAGCTTTTTGTAAGTTTCTGAAAGTTTCTTGACCATTCATTTCATGTAGTCCTTCACTCTGAAGTTTTATCCCACACATATGCAGATCAAGTTTTATCCCACACATATGCAGATCAAGAAATAGATGTTCCTCTACAAATCTCTGATTTTCTATGTATAGTTCCCCCACTCTTGGGTACTCTGCCCTGCATCATCTAGCCACATACATCTTTCCAAATACTGACTTCTGATTTTTCAACTTAGACATCTCTAATCTCTTTCTTTTACCCACTCTATATTGTAGCATGAAAAATACCTATAGACAAGAAAGACGAAACAATCACAGGGCTCATGTTGTTTTCTTCTTTCCCTCCTTTCAGAAATCACTGTGATACCGTCTGCTGTCAAACACCATAAAAGTTTTGTTCCATTTATTTTGTCTATTTTCTCGTTGTTTATGGCCCAAAGACAATTTCAATAGGAGTTTATCTTTAATGGATTGCAGTGGAAATTCACTCACTAAATTTTAACTATGCTGAATAACTATGTTGTAAAATTATTCAAATTCAAAAAAATATTATTTTCACCCACATGGAAATTTTTTTTGTTCATCCATAAGATAAGTCATAAAATCTAAGGATCAAAATAGACTTAATGTTATTTCCTCTAATGACCCTTCTTATTTAGAATGTAGGAATCTTTAGCCAATGTTAGGCAATTGATCTTCAAGGAACATACATT
Organism: Saimiri boliviensis; assembly: GCF_048565385.1. Classification (NCBI taxonomy): domain Eukaryota; kingdom Metazoa; phylum Chordata; class Mammalia; order Primates; family Cebidae; genus Saimiri; species Saimiri boliviensis. The sequence goes on from NC_133454.1 coordinate 59,862,096, forward strand.
CACCACTGTATAATTACTCAACTACCTTTAGCAAATAACTTATGAGAAAAAATACTATCTGCTTTTATAAATTATGTTTTCTTATGTTTTTTCTCATTAGATAGAAAGGAGAAATTTAAAAAAATATATCATAAGATTCTTCAGTAACAGCAGGTGTTTCTTGTGATCAACTGTGAACTGCCATTTTTACTCAGTTGTACCAAGACCCCTTCTAAGGGATCTTCTGGGCATCTACACATGATTACCATCAACTGAATGTCTTCTCTGCATTGATGATGTTTGCTCTAAAAATAGACAAACTATAAATAGCATTTTGAAATCAATAGTATAGAAAATGTAAAGCATAAGAGATCTTGACGTTATTCTAAAGAATACATTTGCTGTGAGGAGAGAAAGTGGCTAAGGGTAGGTTGATCACTAAGAATCCAAGGACTTAAGAATATGCAGAGACGGGCACCATGGAAAATGCCCACTTCCCTCTCAAATCATTTTGTTCTTGGTTAGTGAGCTGCATTATAAGTTTTTTTCTAGTTCTACCTATTCCTAATCCTGATCCAATTTGAACTTTTTCTGAGTCCTCTGAACACAGTAGACAGCAAACAATCTCAGATCTTTCCTCAGATGTTTTGTTTTACTCAGAATAAATGGTATTCCAAGCCTAATTTACCCAATTCTTCAAACTACAAAGTTATTTTAGTTCAATATACACAAAACTGTCAAATAACAAAATCTTTACTTTCTTCTATGGCTGAACTTTTCTGCCTACGCAGAGACACTGAGCTCAGTGCCTAGAAAATGCCACAGATTAATTAAGACAGAATTCTGTTAGGTTGAAACCTGACATAATTATTTTTAAGGCTCCCTAGGTGATCACAATGTATAGCTAGAATTAAGGATAACTACCCTAGGACCACAGGTTCAATGAAAAATTTGAACAAATTCCAGATGCCTAATGAAAACTCATGCTTGTATAGCAACTAAATATCTGGAAAACATTTCCATGTATATTATTGATTTTTATTTTTAAAACAGTCTTGAGAATTGATATTGTAACTCTATTTTTTGGAAATGGCAGTTAACTTATTATCATTGGCTCATATTACTAGGATTTGAGATAAGATGAGGGCATTTTGGGAGTAATATTTTGGAACTGCATCGATGACAAGGAAGATACCATCTCCAGGGCAAAATACATCTTTAATTCCAAGAAACAAGACATACTAGTATTTGCCTCTAAGGTAATTAAGGAAGATAAGGGTAGTAAAACTCCAGGTGGAGCTTTTTCCCACCTTCATGATCTCCAAAACACTCCGAAATTGCCTGAATCCTGGAAAACATTAGAAGGAGTTAGGAGATAAACAGTAAGGAAAGAATTCAAGATAACTCACTCAGAGGCAGATGCTTTTACCTAGCCTAACCAGAAAGGCTCATATATAGCCTTCCTTAGACTCTTTTCTCCCATCCCTGCAGGCCTCCCACCCAGAGAAGGAGTAATTTTCTTGACTGCAGAAAATCACTCTACACTTTTGGAGGCCAAGGCAGACAGATCACTTGAGGCCAGGAGTTCAAGACCAGCCTGGACAACATGGTGAAACTCCGTCTCTACTAAAAATACAAAAATTAGCCAGGCATGTTGGCATGTGCCTATAATCCAGCTACTCAGAAAGCTGAAGTGGGAGAACTGCTTAAGCCCGGGAGGTGGAGGTTGCAGTGAGATCATGCCATTGCACTCCAGCAGTGGAGGTTGCAGTGAGCCAAGATCGTGCCACTGCACTCCAGGTTGCAGTGAGCCAAGACTGTGCCACTGTCATCCAGAGTCTGGGTGACAGAGTGAGACTCCATCTTGAAAAAAAATCACTCTACAGTGACAGAGTTCATTCTCAAGGGATTAACAAAGCAACAAGACTTCTAGCACCCTCTCTTTCTCCTCTTCCTCAGTATCTGCTTGGCCACCATGGTGGGGAATCTGGGCATGATCACCCTGATTTGGCTGAACTCTCAGCTTCACACCTCCATGTATGGCTTTTTCAGCAATCTGTCACTCATGGATCTCTGCCACTCTTCCATCATTACCCCTAAAATGCTAGTGAACTTTGTGTCAGAGAAAAACATCATCTATGCAGAGAGGGACATCAGGGAAAATGTCCCTTTTCCTCTCAAATCATGTTACTCTTGACTGGTGAGCTGCATTATATGCTTTCTTCTAGTTCCAAACCCATTTTATGAAGCCACTATTACCCTAATACTGAAGCCAGACAGAGACACTAGAAGGAAAAAAAAAAAAAAAGAACTATGGACCAATCTCTGATGAAAATAGATGTAAAAATCCTCAACAAAACACTAGCATATCACACTCAACAGTGCATTTAAAGGATCATATACCATTAGCAGGTGGGATTTATCCCAGAGATGCAAGAATGGTTCTGTATAAAGAAATCAATGAATATAACACATCATATTAAAAGAATGAAGGATTTTAAAAAATGCATCATTGGTCAGACATGGTGGCTCATGCCTGTAATCCCAGCACTTTGGGAGGCCAAGGCAGTCAGATAACTTGAGGTCAGAAGTTCGAGACCAACCTGGACAACATAGTAAAACCCATCTCTCCTAAGCATACAAAAATTAGCTGAGTGTGGTGGTGCAAATCTGTAATCCCAGCTACTAGGAAGGCTGAGGCAAGAGAATCGTTTAAACCCAGGAGGTCGAAGTTGGAGTGAGCTGAGGTCGCACCACTGTGCTCCAGCCTGGGTGACACTCTATCTCAAAAAAAAAAAAAAAAAAAAAAAAAAAAAAAAAAAAAAAAAAAAATCACACAGTCATCTCAATGGATCCAAAAAATCATTCAACAAAAAAATTCAACACCTTTTCATAATAAAAACACCCTATAAACTAAGTATAGAAGCAATGTATCTCAACATAATAAAATCATTTATGACAACCTGACAGGCAACATCATAATGGTAAAAAAATGGAAAGGTTTCTCTCTAAGGTCTGGTACAAAGCAAGAATCTCCACTCTCACGACTTCTATTCACCATAGTATTGGAAGTGTTAACTTGAGCATTTAGGCAACAAAAACAAATAAAAGTCATTCAAATCTGAAAGTACTAAAATTATCTTAGTTTGCAGATGACACGATTTTATAGTTAGAAAACCTAAAAACTCCACACTCACTCAAAATTGTTACAGCTAATAAACAAATTTAGTAAAGTTGTAGGATACAAAATCAACAAATAAAAGCATTAGCACTTCTATAAGCTAGCAGTAGCTTATCTAAAAAGGAAATTAAGAAAGCAATCCCGCTAACAATAGTATCAAAAATAACAAAGTACTTAGGAATAAAACTTAACTGAAAAAGTGAAAGACTTGCATACTGAAAACTAAAATACTGATAAATGAAATTTAAAAAGACACAAATAAATGGAAAGACATCCATGTTTATGGATTGGTAATTTTAATAGCGTTAAAGTGTCCATACTATTTAAAGTGAGCTACAGATTCAATGCAATCTCTACCAAAATCCCAGTGGGACTTTTTTATAGAAGTGGGAAAAAATCCTGAAATACATATGGAACCAGAAAAACAGAATCATGCTGAAGGCATTGCATATCTTGATTTCAAAATATACTACAAAGCTACAGTAATCAAAATAGTATGGTACTGGCATAAAACAGACATATAGACCAATGGAATAGAATAAAGATCCCAGAAATGAATCCGTGCATATACAGTCAACTGATTTTCAAGAATAATATCAAGAATACATGATAGGAAAGGATAATCTCTTCAACAAATGGTGTTAGGAAAACTGGATGTCAACATGCAAAAGAATGAAACTGGACCTCTATTTTACACCATACACAAAAGTCAACTCCAAAAGAATGAAAGACAAACATAAGTAAAACTGTACAACTTCTTGAGAAAAACATAAAGGAAAAGATTTTTAACACTGGTCTTGACTATTATTTCTTGGATATAATACCAAAAGCATAGGCAACAACAGCAAAAATACACAAGCGGGACTACATCAAACTAAAAAAATTCTGCACAACAAGGGAAACAATCAACAGAATGACAAGGTAATGCATGGAATATATTTTCAAACCATATATCGTATGAGAGGCTAATATTCAAAATGTGTAAGAAATTTCTACAATTCAAATAATCCAATTAAAAATGGCCAAAGGGCTTGAAGATATTTTTCCGAAGACATACAAATTGCCAGCAGGTATATGAGATGATACTCAACATCACTAATCATAAAGGAAATGTAAGTCAAAATTATAATGAGAAACCACTGCCTACCTATTAGGACAGTTATTATAATTAAAAAATAGCAACTGTTGGTGACAATGTGAAGATATTTGAACCCCTGTACACAGTTGATGGGAATGTAAAATGCTATAGCCACTATGAAAAACAGTGTGGAGATTCCTCAAAAAATAAAAAATAGAACTACATATAATCCAGCAGTCCCACTTCTGGGTATATCTAAAAATATTGAGATCAAGATTTTTTTTTTTTTTTTTTGAGGCTGAGTTTTGCTCTTGTTGCCCAGGCTGGAGTGCAATGGTGCAATCCTGGCTCACTGCAACCTCTGCCTCTTAAGTTACAGCAATTCTCCTGTCTCGGCCTCCTGAGTAGCTTAGATTACAGGTGTGTACCACCATGTGCAGCTAATCATTGTATTTTTAGTAGAGATAGGATTTCACCATGTTGGTCAGCCTGGTCTCGAACTCCTGACCTTAGGTGATCCACCCACCTTGGCCTCCCAAAGTGCTGGGATTATAGGCATGAGCCATGACACCAGGCCGAAATTAGGATCTTGAAGAGATGTCTGCATTCCATGTTCACTGCAGCATTATTCACAAGAGCAAAGATATGGAAACAACCAAATGTACATCAACAGATGAATAGATAAAGAAAATTTATCCAAGGAAATATTATTCAGTCTTAAAGAAGAAAGAAATCCCATCCTGTGCTACAGCATGGATGAACCTTGAGGATATTATGCTAAGTGAAATAAGACAGCTACAAAAAGACAAATACTGTATGATTCCATTTACATATTTAAAATGTTCAAATTTGCAGAAACAGAAAGTAGAATGGTAACCAGGGGCTGGGGGAGTGTGGGAAAGTGGGAGTTGTATAATGGATGTACAGTTTCAGATCTGCAAGATAAAAAGGTTCTGGAGCTCTGTCACATAACAATGTGAATATACTTAATGCTACCAAACTGTACCCTTAAAAATCGTTAAAATGGTGATTTTTCCATTGTGTTTATATTACAATTAAAAATTAAAAATAGATCTAATAAAGTATTAAATAAAATATGTTTTTACCTCTTGCTTTGACAAGCTACCTTTACAGCCCTGCAAGGCCAGATTCAAGTTAGAGTCCTGAGAATCTTCAAAGTTCCATGTCAGAAGGAGGCCAGCTTCCCTCCTCCACTTCCCACTGCCAGCTGAGCCTCACAACATTAGAGGAACACACATACACACACACAATTAGGAACATCTCCAGTCCGCATAGTCAGCTATCATCCACATCCCTTGCACTCAGCTTCTGCCTGATTAACCCACGGAGTAAACACACCAACCGTGTGGTCTGCTGTTGGAAGGATGGAGCCAGGAAAGAGACTTGTGCAGGCCATGGAAGGTGAGGAGTCTAGTCCCAAACTAGAATCTATGTGTGATCTTTCAGGCCTGACTATAGCAATTGCCAAGACACACAAGCAATTTCTTTGTGTGGCAGACCTCACAAGGAAAATCTGCCCTCCCCTCACCGGGCTTGGTGCACAGCCAATGCATTGCAGTCTCTGAGTGAGTTGCAGCCAAGGACTCTCACTCTCCCCTGACCCCTCCCACCCTGTCCCACAGCCTTAGGTATATCTGCATTCCTACCCTAGGTGCTTCCATTCAGAGACCTCCTCAATGGAGGGAGGGAAGGGAGACCTCTGCTGAGACACTGCTCAAATGTATCTGTCACAGGGGCCACTTGAAAACACTTTTCATTAGTACTCAGACTTCCACACAGAGAACTTCCCTGTCTCACTGACTCAGACCCTTTCCCCACTCCACCCTGTCTGGGCTGATCCACCTGACCCTTCCTAGTGCTGTGCTGTTCTGCGGAGGTAGAGGGCACCACCTTCTTTCTCTTTTTGCTTCTTGCTTACATTATAGCACTAAGTGAATAAAGCCTTCATGGTCACTTTCGGTTTGTCTCAATGTCTTAGAAATGGGAGCACAGGCTCCAGCTTAATGCTTTCCCTTTGGTCCTGCAGAGGATGTGGTCAGCAGATGGCCAGAGCAGAGCCTGGGAAAAGGGGCCCTCTCGGGAAGGCTAAGAAGGTCCACAGATAAACTTCCATCCACTAGTATTTGGCCTGTCACTGCAGCCTTGTGTTTATTTGGCTGCAGCTGCAGGTACTGTCTACTCAGAACCAGCTTCCTGAAGTTACCATGTTGTCGCCCTGCCTATCCTAGGATCCCATCTAGCCACCTCTGCACCCCAAGCTCAGCAGCACCATGTCATTCACTCACACAGGTATAGAGGACATGCTCTCAGATGCCCTTCTGCCTGACTAGTGATCCTGCCTCAAAAGACTAGGCCTGAATCCACCTCCTCCAACCACCCAACTCAATGAAGTGGTCACGTTTATAGCTATATCCCCCATCAGCACCACCAAATGTTCATTTGCAGCTGCAATCATTCCCTGTTGTTGAAGTCCCTGACATTTAGCCAAGAAGTATCTGGTGAATTGTCTCAGAGCAGCAAAGAATCTTGCCACCCTCTAGTACTTTTTCCATAGGTTTTGGAGTAAGACAGCTCCAATTATGACTCCCCCAGTGACTAGATTTCCTAATCTTGGGCTGGGTTGAGTTACCCAACAGTCAGATTAACTGTATGCTTAGGACACCAGCATAGTGAGTAGCTTTGAAAAGCATTTCTAAAATTTTACAATGAAAACAGTACAACAGGAAACTCTAAAGAGAAGCTACTTTTTTTTAAAAAAAAAGGCTAGTCAAGTGAAGCAGTGGGAGTGGAGAAGGAACAAAGAAATCTGTAACTGGTCATGATCAATTAGTTGTAAACACCACTGCACTCAGACCAGCCGAGAAACTACTTTAATTTCTGCAAATATGTGAGTTGAATTAAAACTTTTTTATTTTGAATTTCCAATGGGTGGCCTTTAAAGGTCTGAATCAGACCATGCTTTAGCAAGTCATGTATCCTCTCCAAGACCTCTTTACCCCCCACCTCCCGAGAGACTGATGCGTCACCTAAGTGACACAACACCTGGCACATCATAGGTAATGAGTAATCGTCACTTTCTTTCCCTTCTTTCTCCACTTCCCTTTGTTTCTCTTTACAAACTCAAGACACACAAACAAACAAACACACATATCTATTGTTTTAGGCTCCAACTCAGCAACTCCATCCACAACCCCTATTAATGTGGGCCATGTGAGAATTAGAATTTCTTATTTTCTCCCCTGGCTGTGCTGTAGGCTGAAGGCATTTCCCAGGAGCATTTCTTTCCCCAATCTCCCCACTGCCTCATCCTTCAGCCATAAGATGGAGACAAGGGTTGCTCTCACTCAAGACTCCTTTCCTCTCTGCAGCATCATGCCCCCACACTCCCATTTCAGAAATCTAGGCAGAAAGTCTTCTACAAATGACAGCTGCCCTAGGAAGGAGACTTTATTGTCCAATTATAGGCACTCTGGTGCAACAAAGACAGCCCATTGCTGGCTTGCCTGGGAGTCAAGAGGAATCTTTGAGAGGCAAGAGCTATAAACCCAGAAGCCTGAGTCAGAACATTTGGCTGAACTGGGGCAAACAGCAGGTGCTGTCCCCCTGCCACACTGTACTACCCAGCAGGTACCAACCAGAAAGCAGGAGCATGGCAGGGGGCAAGGGAAGAAAACTGGAAGAGTAGATAAACAGATAAAGAAGTAGCCTCTAGTGACTCCTAGATGGTGGCTCTCCAAGCTTCTTCTCCTCTGTGCTAGCTGGGGGCTGCCTCAAAGCCAAATTCCTGTCCCAGCATCTATTCTCACAACATCCGCTCCAAGCAGGCTGCCTACACAGCTCTTGTGTGTTCGCTTTGGCTACTGCAACCAGAATGAGCCTGGTTGATTAAAAACACGTCACTCTCTGGCTTCCCACATTACAGCAAACAGAGGCCACCTCACTGAGCAAAGTGAAAAAGCAACCACCACCTGACATTCATGAATGTGTAAAATTGATATTTCCTTAGTCTGGGTAAAACTGTCATAGGAAAGATGATTGTGCCCAGTGACACAAACTCTTAAGAGTCTATAAGTCAACTTCCAGCTCTACATTGTAATTGATTTTTGATTTCATTTTAGGAAACATGACTTTTTTCCCATTATTTCTTCTCCAATGACAGTTTCACCCAATACAAAGAAATAGCCTAAGAAAACATAAGAGAGAAGAATTATTTTGTGCTTATTAAAACAAAAAACAAATGTATTAATTTTCTTAATTGACATTCCTAGCCCCTTAGCAGTTTGGATGTTCAGAAAAAAAAAATCCTTCCTCTAAAACAGAGAAAAATGCTGAATGAAAATGTTAATAACAAACATACTAACCCACTAATTGGCTTAGCTGGTCTAAAAATAAGAGAGGTTTTAGGAGTAAGAAATAAAGACAGGAGCACAGCATCTAAAGGTATAGATAGATGAGGCTGGAACCAATGTTTCCCTTGGAAGTATCTCCCAGTCCTAGAAGGCCCTGCAGCCTGGGTTTTGACATATGAAGGGCAAGAGATAAAGCCTGGTGCTCAGGCAGGATGGTTGTGGAATTAGAGGCCACCTTACCTCAGCATGCCTCATAAACCCATACCAAAAGTAGGTAAATCCTGAGTGAATGAACCAGAAAAGACGTGCCCCCTCAGGGAGATGGTGAGGATACAGGCTGGTATTAACCTGGATGGAAAAGGAAAACAGAGAGAAAGGAGAAGCCCCTGCTCTAAGAATTCCTTACCACACTAGCACTCATATGTGCATAGATCTGGAATTTACACTACCTCTACATGACATGTAAAATCTCAAGCCAAACATCTATTAGAAAGAGGTCCTAGATGTCATTATTTGTAACTAATTAGAAGTAGGTTAAGTGCTCCAAAGGTAAGTTGAGGGTCTTATGAACTCATTAACTGGGTAAACTGAACTGTCTTTCTAAGGTAAGGGACAGCCTCTCTGAAGAAGCGAAATTCAGACACCTGAAGGATAAGGAAGTGCAGTCACTATCTGGTTTCTCATTGCTTCTCTGCCTTTCTGCTAAGACAGAGTGATATTTGGCTTCTCAGAGTCAGATCCCCGTTATCACTGGGGAATCTGCCCTTGCGTGATTCTTAGTTGAAATCTCTCCATTAGTATGACCAGACACTAGCTCTCAGACTCCTAGAATCTACAGCCCAACCACACCACTCCATCTCAGCCAGTCAGATGCTCTGCATAGGTCTTGGCTTCCAAAACAAATGTTATGAAGAAACCAGGGCCATACAGAGTTCACAAAAGCAAAGACAAAGACAATGTCTTATAGCAATGACCTGTGGTGGTGTATGTGATATTCCATTGCCAGTGTAACATAATTGGACTAGCCCAAGACTGTATGATTCTAGCTATTGGTAGAAAGGTTAAATATGGCCTACACTACAAGGAAACTGTTAAGAGGACAAATACTTTTGGGAAAGCATTCAAAAAGAGTCCTAGTAACTGTCATTGCTCAAAATCAAGAGAAAAATGACAGAGGTTTCATTGCAGCAAATTAGATAGTCTTGTTCCTCAAGATGTTGAACAGGCAGTTTGTCACTGGCCCCATCTTGGTGAAGGAGACTGTGTAATTTACACCAACCCATCAACTCCTGCAGATATGAGATAAATAAATGCCCCTAATCCGAAGAAAGAACTAAACAGATTTATGGAATCTGGCTTCAGATTTGGACCACTTCGTTAATGAAGTATGATAAAGATAAAAAGAACAAAAACAAAATATGAAAATTGTAACATTGCATAGTACAATGCTGAGTCTTATGAATACAAATCCACCTGCTTCAGACTAAGGTACTGATTCAGGCAGCCTGCAGTGGGCCTATGTTACACAAGTTAAGGTTTATGCAACTGTGATCACAAAAGAGGAGTTGGTCCATGTCCCCTGATGGACCACAGCATCAGCAAATCCTATAACTTATGAACCACCTGCAGCAATGAAACTTATAAAACAGACATGCAGGGTCATGGCCTCACAGCAATCCAAGGTCAGTTGGATAAATGTGGAGTAATCACTAATGACAATGAAGCCAAAGAAAAAGGCTGAGTGTTCGATGTCACATTGGTGATGATGTTCTTTTCTGTCACAAAGCTTATCATCATTTGGGGATAAATGACAGAGGAATAGAAGAAACCTATGAAGGAAAAGCTAAAGATGAAAGTACATGGAGGTGTGGCAGTGGGAATTCATCCCAGTTAGGGTGACCAAAACACAGAGGAGAGAGAGAGTTGAAGTTCTGGTTCACCTGTTCACACTGAGACATTAGCAAAAATATATCTGAGAAAAGAATGATTAAACAACACATTTCTTTTTTTTTTAAATTGCATTTTAGCTTTTGGGGTACATGTGAAGAACGTGCAAGATTGTTGCATAGGTACACACATAGCAGTATGATTTGCTGCCTTCCTGCCCTTCACCTATATCTGGCATTTCTCCCCATGCTATCTCTCCCCAACTCCCTACCCCCCACTGTCCCTCCCCTATTTCCCCCCAACAGACCCCAGTGTGTAATGCTCCCCTCCCTGTGTCCATGTGTTCCCATTGTTCAACACCCGCCTATGAGTGAGAATATGTGGTGGTTGATTTTTTGCTCTTGTGTCCGTTTGCTGAGAATGATGGTTTCCAGGTTCATCCATGTCCCTACAAAGGACAGGAACTCATTGTTTTTGATGGCTGCGTAACATTCCATGATGTATATGTACCACATTTTCCCTATCCAGTCTATCATCGTTGGGCATTTGGGTTGGTTCCAGGTCTTTGCTATTGTAAACAGTGCTGCAATGAACATTCATGTGCATGTGTCCTTACAGTAGAACGATTTATAATCCTTTGGATATATACCCAATAATGGGATTGCTGGGTCAAATGGAATTTCTATTTCTAGGTCCTTGAGGAATCGCCACACTGTCTTCCACAATGGTTGAACTAATTTACACTCCCACCATCACTGTAAAGTGTTCCTATTTGTCCACATCCTCTCCAGCATCTGCTGTCTCCAGATTTTTTAATGATCGCCATTCTAACTGGCATGAGATGGTATCTCAATGTAGTTTTGATTTGCATTTCTCTAATGACCAGTGATGAAGAGCATTTTTTCATATGTTTATTGGCCTCATGTATGTCTTCTTTTGTAAAGTGTCTGTTCAGATCCTTTGCCCACCTTTGAATGGGCTTGTTTTAAACAACACATTTCTAAACAACACATGGGTCAAGGTAGAAGAAATCACAGGGGAAATTGGAAAATATTTTGAATAGAAAAATAAAAAAGACACAACAGGAATGTCTCCTGAAAAAATAATCAGAAATCTAGATAAAAATTTTAACACATTCTCTCAGTAGGAGATTGCTTAGTTTTTCAAAAAGTTTTAACACGAAAGTTATAGTTATAATATTATTTCTAGCAATTACATGTTGGGGATACTGACACAGCATCAATGTTTAGGAAAAAGCTGAAATCAAACATGACAATGCTACATGATTAAATCCATGGAAAATTATAATTCACAAAAACTGTTGATGAGGAGTAAAGATCACATTACAATAATAAGTTAAAGAACATTTTGTAACACAGTACACAGAGGATGATCCCACTGGAAGACATTTTCATATTCCAGATGATATTCACCTTCCCTGTTCTCTGAATGGTGGAGTAGACCAGTTAGCTATTGTTATATAACAACCAAACACAATCTCATTGGCATATAACAAGGAACGTTTGTTTCTCACCTGTCTGCAAATGGATTGTGGTGGCTCATTTTGTCTGGGCTCAGCTGGGCTTCTCTGCTTGCTCTGCACAGTGAACACTGCTCCTACCGTGTTCATGCTGAGAATTAGTTGGGAGCGACAGCAGTTACCCAGGAGGGACTCTTCTCAAGGCAATGGCAGAAGCACAAGAGGGCAAATGCCATGTAAGGATATTCCAAGCTCCTGCTAACATCACATCTGTTAATATCCTATTAACCAAAATGGGTCACCTGGCCAAGCCAACAGTCCTGGGCAAGGAAATATACCCTACCTTTATAAGACCATGGCAAGGGAATGGATATAAATACTATTGCATGAATGATGAATTTTGAACAATAATGCAAACTACCACAGTGAGGTATAGGCTATCATTTTCTTCATACATATTTCACATTCCAAGTTTTCAACAATAATATACGAGTTACTCCAAGAATCAGAAAAAAAAAAACCATGAGCCTCATGAGTTAAAATAGATGAACACATATAGAACTTCTTGCTGAATTAAAAATACTGTCACAGCCTCTGACCCCACCACAACATCAGCCAACTAGTGATGGGGGTGGTGCAACCAAGAGGTGAGGACAGAAGATCAGGGAAGCAAAATGTTACCCTATGGCAGTGGGGTTGGGTCCCGCAGTGATGCATCCAGGGCCAAGGGGGCCTCTATTCTTTTTCTCCTTCTTTGGCCACATCCCTTCCCGAACCTCTTCTGTGATTGGCTCCTCTTCTTTTTACCCCTGCATTGGTCTCTTATTCCATCCTCTTCTAAGCTGTTTCTATTGGAAAATTCATTTTTATACAACTTTAAAACAAGATAGGTGGATGAATAGATAGGCAGATAGATAGATGGGATAGATAGGTAGAGAGATATATTCAAATAGGAGAAGATTCATAAGAAATCAGCAACAACTATTGTTTCTCGGAAGGAGATTTTAGAAATGGAATGACAAGATAGGAGGAAGACATATTCTCACTGTATAATCCCCCATTTATATTGTTTAATGTTGTACCATATGCAAGTATTGCTTAGTCAAAATATATCACTTTTTAAATGATAGAGCTCATTTTTCTCATGACTAAGCAGAGTTCCAGAAAAATGATGTGATTTGCCTCAGTTCATGGAAAAACTCAAGGAAGTGCTGATAATTACTTAAAATAATGATTGCAGGGTGATAACTAAAATGTAGTAAGTGCCTTGCATTTAATTCTTCAAAGACCTCATGAAGTCAGAATCATTGTCTCACTTTTAAAAATAAAAAAATAATATTTAGAGACATCAAGTAACTTGCCCAAAGTCACACAATTACTAAGCAACTGAGCCGGGATACAAAACCAACTTCATCATGTGCCTCACGAATCGCTGTTTTCATCTGCTCCCTACCTCAAATAGCCTATTCACCTCACCCACCAGACGCCCGCCCACAAGTCTCCTGAACTCACTTCTCTTTCCTATTCCATGCTGACTAAAGAAAAATATTCCCCACCTCACACACATGCACGCGCACACACACACAGACACACACGCACACACACAGACACACACACACACACACACACAGTCTTATGACTTCAAGCCCTTTGTGTTAATACCAAAGAACAAAACTACATCCTCATCTAAACTTCCCTTTTTCTCAAAGAAGAGAATGTTCCCAAGCAAAGGCTCATAAATCAAAGTGGCTCCCCAGCACTTAACATATTAATGCTAATCCAAAGAACCTTCCTTTGCTACTTATAAATTATTTAGATCAATGTGATCAAATAGATCTGATGTGATATGTAACTATCATTATATGTTGTAGATTTATAACCGTCTTGGATGAATTATCTTTTACCACATATGCTTATATGAGTGCTAAAATTCAATGGAAATTGCCTCTTCTAGTGATCAGCTGCATAGTGCTGTTTTAATAGCTAACTAGATTTCCAACATTATTTACTGCGCCTCTAAAACTTTCAAACCCTTAGTTGATTATCCTAAACCATAGATTTCTCCATTATAGCTCAAACACCCAAACTAACCCTTGAAAAATCTCTACATTCTGATTCTTTTAGTCTTCAAATGAATGTATGATTTTCTACTTAGCATCTTGATAACGCTTAATCCTATGGAAGTCCTAATTCCCTAGACTGAGTTCCTAGGGTTTCACACAACCTCAATCTTAACATCACTCACATACTACAATCTTAACACATTCTCTTCTTATTTAGCCAAGACCAATTTAAGAAAATGTTTCATCTTCTATCCACTTAAAAAATGAAATATTTAAAAATTATTTACTGAAGTTACATTAAATTACTAGGAACAGAATTAGTTTTAATGTGTTAAGTTTTCATACTTCTAAAAGGAAATCTACAAGGGCAGCAATGAGGCGTGAAAAAAAGCCATAAAGAAAAACAAAGCAGATTGGAATACAAGGACCTGGACTCCAGTCCCAGTTGTGGCACCAAGTGGTTGTGTGTCCTTGAGCAACTTACGTATTTCTGAGTCTCCAACACTTATTAATTGAGGAGGCTAGACTAAATAATGTATAAGGCCAATTTACAATTAAGTGATCTATGATTATAGAAAAATTTGCATAAAATGAAGAAATCTTGGAATAGCTGAGGTAGAGCAGAGATGGGGAGAATATGCCTGCACTAAACACTCATCCAAATGTAAAAACTTTAAATTTTCTTTCTGTACAAGACAGGAAAAATAATGGAACTTGGATCTCATTGAAAACACACACTAATAAGGAAAGCATTATATCTCCTTCCTCAAATACTACTCCTTTCTTAAGAAAATATTTTTTTGCCCAAAATTCTTCTCAGGGCAACTTTGACATCCTTGTTCCTCAAGCTATAGATTAGTGGATTTAACATGGGGACTATGATGGTATAGAAAAGAGAGGACACTTTCCCTTGCTCAAGGGGCAGGATGGAAGGAGGTTTGAGATACATGAAAGCCCCAGAACCAAAGAAAAAAGAAACTACAATTATGTGGGAACTGCAAGTACTAAAGGCTTTGGACCTGCCCTCTGTAGAACTGATGTGAAGAATGCTGGAGAGGATGAGAGCATAAGAAATAAAGATGGTGACAATGGGCATTCCAATGTCAACAGCCACAACAATAAAGACCACCAACTCATTCACGTAAGAGCTGTTGCAGGAGAGCTCAAGGAGAGGAAGGATGTCACACATGAAATGATTGACAAGGTTGTCAGCACAGAAGGTCAGGTTCATTATGCTTCCTGTGTGGGCCATGGCCCCAGCAAACCCCATCCCATAGGCACCCAACAAAAGGAGAAAACACACCTGGGGAGACATAGTGATTGTGTACAACAGTGGGTTACAGATGGCCACATAGCGGTCATATGCCATTGCTGACAGGATGAAAGATTCAGAGACGACAAAGAAGCAGAAGAAAAAGAGCTGAGTCATACACCCTGTAAAGGAAATTGTGTTCTTCCTTGAGACAAAACTCATCAGCATTTTGGGAGTGATGGTAGTGGAGTAACAGAAATCTATTAAAGAGAGATTAAAGAGGAAGAAGTACATGGGAGTGTGCACATGAGCGTTCAGCCCAATCAGAGCTATTAAGCCCAGGTTTCCCACCATGGTGGCCATGTAGAAACCCAGAAACAGGAAGAAGAGGGGGATCTGGAGTCCAGGATGGTAGGTTAAGCCTTCAAGGATAAACTCTGTCACAGAAGAGTTTTTGGCTACCATTCTCCTTGGTCTGGCAGAAGAAGTCTGAGGGGACAAGAGAAGAGGACCACTTAGAAAGAGACATCACCACCACATTCCTGGTCTCTTTCTCCCATACTTGGAGAGGGAATTCTAGGAGAGAGATTTGAACTTTGGTAGGAGGTTTTTACCACTCACTATGTTTCAATCTTCAGAGTCCAAGTAATTATAACTTCCAAAGTGTAATATGAAACTAAACTTTAACTGCAGAATAAGAGTTACCAATACGAGGTACCCCAGAAGGGGTACCAAAAATAAGCTGAATGTCTTTTAGATCCTTAAGTCAGTCCCTTTTCTATATCTTTCCCTCCCCTATCTCTGCTTCACTTGGTAAAACCTGGACCTCTTCCCTGAAGGGAGTCCTGAAATGCAGAAGCCACAGTGGCTGTGCTCAGAGCTTTCACCTCTGGGTCCATGCTGTCAGATCAAGAAAGTGAGGTCGTACTTTTCCAAGATCTCTTAGCTCAAGTGGCTATACATTGAATAATTTTTTAAAGCTGACACTTATGGCCAGGTGCATTGGCTTATGCCTGTAATCCCAGCACTTTGGGAGGCCGAGGCAGGTGGATCACTTGAGCCAAGGAATTCAACACCAGCTTGAGCAACATGGCAAAACCCCGTCTCTACCAGAAACACAAAAATTAGCCTGGCAGGTGGCAGGCGCCTGTAATTCCAGCTACTCGGGAGGCTGAGGCAGGAGAATCCAGCCTGGGTGGCAGAGCAATACCCTGTCTCAAAAAGAGAAAAAAACAAAAGCTAACACTTATTGAGTAGTTGCTACAAGAGGCTCTGTTCGAAGAGCCATGTAGCAATATTATTATCTTTATTTCACAGATAAAGCAAGTAAGATGACATAACTAGCCAAAAGCCTTCAAACCACTGAGTTGCAGTCAGAAGGTGAATTTCGGCAGTATGGCTCAAAAGGTTTGCACTTGAAATCACCATGTTACGTAAATGACCAGCATCAGGGCAAGCACTCACCTTCCTTCCCTTTAGAGCCGTAAATGCTATACCTTATTGCCTCTTGTTCACATTCTGAGGAGGAAGATGACCCTAGTGAAGAGAGGATGACAGCTTTGAGCTCAGAGCCCTCTCTCTCTTCCCAGTACAGGTCAAAGGATCAGAACCTCCAATATATTTCATAACACTTCCTGCACTGAAGAACATGACTTCCAATTGTTTATTTGCCCAAAGGCCTCTCCAGCTTCTAAAAAGGAGACACAGCCTTTTCCTGACCAGTGAATAACAAAAGACTAAAGAGTTTTATTCTGGATTACTGACTTCAGTGAACTGATTATGAAGATAGAGACTCCCTCAAGACCACTTCCTCAGGGATTACTTTCCCTAAGGAAGAAGAAATGTTTGTTTACCTCTTGGAATTGCTTGATGGCTTTCAATTAACATGTATCCAGTACTATTAAGGGAAAATCATTGTGAGAAAAATTATTATCATTACCATTTCTTGAATACCCAATAATGTACCTAACATGGTACCCTTATTCCTGGCTGCCAAGATCCAAAGCACATATATACAAACTTATCTTTATTTATTTCTCACAATACCCATTTTACAGGTAAGTTACTCACAGAGGCAAGATGTTTCAGATTCCACAAATATGCTTAGTTCTGTTTGACTCCAAGCCCCTTATGTGGCTGTTAGACTGAACTACCTCCCAAGGACAGCTACTGAAATCCATAACACAGAACCCTTGCCTTCTTGGATCTGACAGTCTCTTGGAAAATAGCAAGTAAATCTTCAATAAATTTAATTTTTAAAAGGAAGCAATTGGAGCCTGGAAAGTTTAGCACAAAGGGCTATTGTAATTTAGAATAGGATATTCAAAAATTTACTCATATTCCATTCATCTCAGGAATTAATTGCACTATTCCCAGCTCAGATAAGAAAAGACTCCTCCTGTTCCCCTCCCCTGTCCTCTTGCGGAGTGTATGTTTAATGGTAATAAGAATCCCTATCAGGTAACTGCTCTCAGTATCTGCCAAGACCAGCCTTTCTCTAAATTAATAACTAGTCAAAATTCCCGTTGGCTGTCCCTGCCTTCCGCCCACTTTTCTTTGAGCATTTCTCCCAACTGACTTTCCATCTGTTCGGTGCCCTCAAACTGAATCCTAGTATATCAGATTCCCATTGCAGGAACACATCCACATTTGTTCTTCCTCTTTGGTTTGCATTTGTCTTTTACTCCACACCTTCAACCTCTGCCTGGACTCAAATTGTCTATCCTGTGCAGAAATCGAAAACATTCCTATACATTAATAACAGACAAACAGAGAGCCAAATCAAGAGCAAATTCCCATTCACAATTGCTACCAAGAGAAAAAAATACCTAGGAATACAACTAACAAAGGATGTAAAGGACCTCTACAAGGAGAACCACAAACCACTGCTCAAGGAAATGAGAGAGGATACAAACAGATGAAAAAACATTCTACACTCATGGTTAAGAAGAATCAATATTGTGAAATTGGTCATACTGCCTAAAGTAATTTATAGATTCAACACTATCCCCATCAAGCTACCATTGACCTTCTTCACAGAATTGGGGAACAAAAAACTTTAAACTTCCTGTGGAACCAAAAGAGAGCCCACATAGCCAAGTCAATACTAAGCAAAAAGAACAAAGATGGAGGCATCATGCTACCTGACTTCAAACTATACTACAAGGCAACAGTAATCAAAACAGCATGGTACTGGCACCAAAACAGAGATATAGACCAATGGAACAGAACAGAGACCTCAGAAGCAATGCCACACATCTACAACCATCTGATCTTTGACAAACCTGACAAAAATAAGCAATGGGGAACAGATTCCCTGTTTAATAAGTGGTGTTGGGAAAACTGCCTAGCCATGTGCAGAAAGCAGAAACCAGACCCCTTCCTGACACCTTACACTAAAATTAACTCCAGATGGATTAAAGACTTAAACATAAGACCTAAAATCCCTAGAAGATCACCTAGGCAAAACCATTCAGGACATAGGCATAAGCAAGGACTTCATGATTAAAACACCAAAAGCAATGGCAACAAAGGCAAAATAGACAAATGGGATCTAATTAAACTCCAGAGCTTCTGTACAGCAAAAGAAACAATCCTTAGAGTGAACCAGCAACCAACAGAATGGGAAAAAATTTTGCACTCTACCCATCTGACAAAGAGCTAATATCCAGAATCTACAAAGAACTAAAGCAGATTTACAAGAAAAAAAAAACAAACAAACCCATTCAAAAGTGGGCAAAGGATATGAACAGACACTTTTCAAAAGAAGACATATATGAGGCCAACAAACATATGAAAAAATGCTCATCATCACTGGTCATTAGAAAAATGCAAATCAAAACCATATTGAGATACCATCTCACATCAGTTAGAATGGTGATCATTAAAAAATCTGGAGACAATAGATGCTGGAAAGGATGTGGAGAAATAGGAACACTTTTACACTGTTGGTGGGAGTGTGAATTAGTTCAATCTTTGTGGAAGACAGTGTGGCAATTCCTTAAGGATCTAGACATAGAAATTCCATTTGACCCAGCAATCCCATCACTGGGTATATGCTCAAAGGATTATAAATCATTCTGTTACAAAGACATATGCATGCATATGTTCATTGAGGCACTGTTCACAATAGCAAAGACTTGGAACCAACCCAAATGTCCATGAAGGATAAACTGGATAAAGAAAATGTGGTACATATACACCATGGAATACTATGCAGCCATAAAAAAGAATGAGTTCATGTCCTTTGCAGGGACATGGATGAATCTGGAAACCATCATTCTCAGCAAACTGATGCAAGAATGGAAAATCAAACACCACATGTTCTCACTTATAAGTGGGTGTTGAACAATGAGAACACATGGGCACAGGGAGGGGAACATCAAACACTGGGATATGTTAGGGGATGGGGGACCAGGGGAGGGACAGCAGGGTTGGGGAGGTTGGGGAGGAATAACACTGAGAGAAATGTCTGATGTAGGTGACAGGCGGATGGAGACAGCAAACCACCATGGCATATGTCTACCTATGCAACAATCCTGCAAGATCTGCACATGTACCCCAGAACTTAAAGTACAATTTTTTAAAAAATTGTCTATCCTATGTCTCAGTCTCTAAGATAGTTACTTATTTTCTTTTGTGTTAAACCCACAAACTCATAAAATTTTAGACCTGAAAAGACTTGAGAGAACATCCCATTCAGTGTTTCCCAAACTTAGCTTGTTATCACAATTACCTAGAATATTCATTAAAAAGAAATGCTAGGCTCCAACGATACCTTTGGAATCAGAATCTCCACAGGTATGGATATGGTGGCTGTGCTGTGTTTTTAAATCTTCCCAAGCATTTCCAATGCCAGGAACTAATAGATCATAGAACTATTATTTGCCTTCGTCTTACAGACAAAGACTACTAAAAAGTTCAAATAAGTAAAGCCATTAGTCCAAGATCACAGATCTCTTCTAAGTCTCCACATTTCCAATCTCTCCTCATTCATGAACACACCTGACCTTAATTTTGGCTGTAGTGTAAAACAGAAATAATGGAAACGTAAGTTATCAGACTTGTTACTTCAGTTGTGATGGTATAGTTATTATTGCACTTACTTCTCTGACCACACACACACACAAAACAACAACAACAACAACAAAAAACTGGAAAAGGTATATAAAGCAACTACTTGCAATATTTGGAAAGTAGATAACATAGAAATGAAATTCTTGAGAAAAGGCAAGAAGATGGGGTAATTAATACATTCACTCCAACTTTCTTTAGGGCCAGTTTCCAAACCATGCATAGTAATGGAGCCCAGACAAATGGCAGCAGCTTCTACTAGTGAAATGAAGAAAGTTCCGAGCTTAAGGAGACTAAAACAGCTGAAATTTGTGGGGCAAGAAATGGAGAAGAAGCTAAAATAAAATAAAAGGACCCTCAGGTACCTATACAAAGGCCTCCCTTAAGTTCTTGGCTGAATCCTAAATTTTTTATGTATAGATAGGCCAAGATTCTACCAGCTTAGGAGACAACAGCTTCTGGGGGGCTAAAAACAGAACAGAGATCACAGAGGATGCACAGTGCCTGATAAACGTTAGAATTCTGACATACTGAAAATGGAGAGACCTTGGTCAGCAAGCCAGGCATTAGGATGAGACCCCTGAAAAGTCATACACTAATAGTAAAGACTATGCCCTTGTGCTAAGGGCAAAACTGAATCATAACAAAGGCTAAACTCAGGTCTTAACAGGATCAAAGTGATTTGACAGTAAATTAACTACATCCCAGAACAAAATATAACACTCTGTAGCAAAGACCAATGTAATCCACTGTCTCTAAAACATATCCACAGTGTTTAATATCACAAAGTCAAAAATTACTAGAAACACAAAGAAGCAAGAAAATATGACCCAAAATCAAGATGGAAAAATATATTAGAAGCAGATCCACAACTGACCTATATGTTGAAATTGGCAGACAAAGACTTTAAAATAGAAGTTATTTTAGGACAGAATTGGCTAATATATGGTAAATTCCAACAAAGCAATAGAAATGATGAAGATAACCAAATGAAAATTTCAAAACTAAAAAATCTTGGAAATAAAAATTCACCAGATTAGCTTAATAGCATATCAGGCACAGTCAAAGAAAAGATAAGTATAAGCAAAGACAAATCAACAAAAATTATTCATACTAAAGTATGGACAGGGAAAAAATAATTTTGAAAAAGAACATGGCAACTAAAACCTTTAAGGCAGTGCTAAATAGTCCAATATATGTATAATTAGAGTTCCAAAATGTGAATAAAGTGATAATTTAGTAGAAATAATTTTTAAGAGATAATAGCTAAAATTTTTCCAAATTTTTCCAACTGTTGAAAACCAATAACACATTTTTTAAAAAGCAGCTTAAAAGCAATCTGAGATATAAAGATATACTGCATTCAAAGAAGCAAAAATAAGAATAATAACTGACTTAAAATAAAAGAAATAGAAATCAGAAGACACTGTAATGACCCTTTAAATATTGAAAGGAAAAAAAATTGTCAACCTAGTATTGACAAAAACATCTTGGCTAAAATAGCCTTTAAAGGAAGTTTTAGACAAAAGGCAAAAGAATATGTCACCAACAAGCCTACACCCCAAAAAAGCTGAGAAGGGGAGAGGGAAATGGTTCCAGATGAAAGCTTAGATCTCTAGGAAGAAATGTAGAATACTAAAAATAGTAAATATGTGGGTAAATATAACAGCCTATTTTAAATTTTTCTTTAAATTTAAATTAAATTACTTTAACCATTTAAAGCAATTACTTTAACCATTTAAAGCAATAGAAAACAATTGATGGTAGATTTACAATGTGTAGAAGTAAAATATATGAAATGCCAATAACACAATAAAACATAACACAGTAATACAAATAATGCAATAAAAATAACATAGAGAGCTATAGTTAAAATTCTAGCAGAAAATATAAAATGAAATATTTTTTAAAATGTAAATAACCTAAGAAGAACAAATTTAAATTACTCATTTTAAAAATCAATTAACATTATCCACCACATTAATAGAATAAAACAGTAAAATTATATAATCATCTCAATAGATGCAGAAAGAATATTTGATAAAAGACAATACTTATTCATGATAAGAATGCTCAACAACATAAGAATAGGAAGGAGTATTCCGAATCTGATAAAAGATGTCCACGAATAACTTACAGCTAAAAACCTACATCATACTCAATAGTGAAATACTGATTGTTTTTATTCAAGGTCAATAATAAGTCTAAAATGTTCACTTTCATAAGGTTTATCCAACATTGTTTGGGAAGTTCTAGCCCACTTAATAGGGGAAATTTTTGAGCCTCTTAACAATCTCAAAAAGAACAAGTTGGGCACCATGGCTCACACTTGTAATGCAAGCACTTTTAAAGGACGAAGTGGGTGGATCACATGAACCCAGGAGTTGGAGACCAACCTGGGCAACGGCCACAAAGGAGGCTAAGGTGGGAAACCCATCTGAGCCCAGGGAGGGAAAGGCTGCAGTGAAACATGATCACACCACTGCACTCCTGCACCCCAGTCAAGGTGACAGACTGAGACCCTGTCTCAAAAGAAAAAGGACACCAAAATATCAAGCACATAATAAAAAATTTTTCTTGACCGCCTCTCCCTCCACCACCTTGCTGAACACTGCTTCTGACCGACTTTCCAGCTGCTCAGTGCTCTCAAACTAAATCCTCCACCATAAGATTGCCAGTGTCAGTTTGTTCTCCATGATTTGTTTGCATAAAGAGGACTAAAAAATGGGAATGGAAGATATAAAACCATTTTAATTCATACATGACTTAGGTATACATCAAAATCAAAGGAAGCCTATAAACAGACTATTGGAACTTAAAAGTGAATTTAATAGTCATAGAACGCAAGTTTATTGCATAAAAATTAACTGCATTTCTACAAACTAGCAAAAAAAATTACAAAATGAAATTTTACAATACCATTGACACTAGCAACAAAAATTGAAACACTTAAGAATTTATTTAACAAAAATTTTGTATACCTCTATATTGAAAACTATAAGATATAACTGAATAATATTTAGAAAAAAATATATATATGGAAAGATATATTCATGGATTGGAAAACTAAATATTGTTATTACATCTACCTAAATTAATCAATGGATTCAATTCAATAGTGGTTCAAATACCAACAGATATGTTGACAGAAATTGACAAAATAATTCTAAAAGTTATATAAAAATGCAAAGAACCTAGAATGGCCAAGAAACTTTGAAAAAGAAGAAAGTTGGAGAACTTAACACTACTTGACTCTAAGAATTATATAAAATTGCAGAAATTAAAACAGTTTAGTAGAGAAGTAAAGACTGGCAAATAGATTAATAGAGCAGAACACAGTCCCCACAAACAGACCCACTTATAGGGTCAATTGATTTTTAAAAAAAAAAAAAACACTCTTATATCACTAGTAGAAATGTAAAATGGTAGAACCATGTGTAAAAGTTGCAGTATGTAATAAAACAAAACAAATACCCTGGACCCAGCAATTTCACTTCTTTGTATATACCCAAAAAAGTAATGCATATTTACACAAAAAAACTTAAACAAAAATATTTATAGCCACTTTATTTTTAACAGCCAAAAAGTAGACATGACCCAAATATGCATCAACAGAAGAATACATAAACAAGCCATGGTATAATCACTAAATGGAATACAACTCAACAATAAAAAGGAGCAGACTATTGATATATGCAGCAACCTGAGAGAAATCTTGAAAAAAAAAATAATAGATTTCTCTGGAAAAGTACACTAGGAACACACTGAAGATAACCTACAATGCTATAATTAACAGCGATTTACTAGCCAGTGGGTAACCTCCAATAGTCACTAAGTAAGAGAGTGACATTCATTAATTCATTCAACAAAATTTCAGAAACTATATCTCAGACACTGTTCTAGGGGCTGCAGTTTAACCAAAACAAGTCTCTGCCCTTATTGAGCTTGTATTCTAGCAGAAGGAAGGCAGACAATAAATAAGTAACTTATGTAATATATTAGATGATGAGAGCAATAAAAAAAAAAAAAAAAGGAAAGAGAATACAAAGGGCAAGGGTTGTAAGTTGTACATTTAAATAGGATGGTAGAGTTAGGCCTCTTTGAGAGAATGACATTTAAGCCATCTTGAAAGACTGTGATCAGAGTTGTGCTGGTCAGTCGTAGTTACTCTAGTGACTACTGGGTGAATGTTGTTTAGTGTATCTCAGTGCATCATTGTTCCATGCTTCAGACAATAGCTCTACCCATAGCACTGGCTTAAATGAACAAATACTGGACATTATAACAAGTTAGAGAAGCAAAAGACCTCTCTGAGCATTTTACAAAATCATAAGTTATGCAATGAAGATCACTACCTGTACACATTTCTGATCTTTAAACAACCAGCACTAGCTGCTCTAAATTCCCTTCATTTCCCCATTCGCCCTCAAGAGGGGATCTGCTGAAATCATTTCTATGGGGACAGAGTGAGCTGCTGAGTAGCCACCTACACTCCAAATCCTTTCACAGGGCCATTTACAATGCTTTTAGCCCAGAAGGAAAGAAACTTATATTTGGAAAAACTCAAACCTCATTGAGAAAATAGGGAAGCTATGTTTTTAATCAGGGTACTCTTAAGAAGTTTATGAAATCATACCATAAACGTATGACTTTTTGTCAAGTCCATCTTCAATCACAGTGTCAGTCACTTCACATTTATATTTGGGCACACATCAGCATCTGTTTGCTTATCCACCCTCTGGGAGACATTTTCACCCTGTATTCCACAATAATGGTGCCTCATCTGTAGATTTACACTTAGAAATGTGCTGTGTCCTACAGTGTCTCTAATGAGTGCCAATGTCTGATCATAATCCCACTACACGTAAGTTACAAATGGAGAAAAACAATTAACTATCATAAACTCTCTTGGGTACCCAAAAACAGAGAAAACCTCAGGGGTTCATTAAAAGCTGGCTTTCTGCTAAGAGCCTTAGAAGTTTCTTGTCTGGGCTGGGCATGGTGGCTCACTCCTGTAATCCCAGCACTTTGGGAGGCAGAAGCAGGCAGATCGTGAGGTCAGGAGATGGAGACCATCCTCGCCAACATGGTGAAACCCCGTCTCTACTAAAAATACAAAAACGAGCTGGATGTTGTGGTGTGTGCCTGTAATCCCAGCTACTCAGGAGGCTGAGACAGGAGAATTGCTTGAACCCAGGAGGCGGAGATTGCAGTGAGCCGAGATAGTGCCACTACACTCCAGCCTGGTGCCGTTTCAAAAAAAAAAAAAAAAAGCTTCTTGTCTAGATGATACGACACCAAGAAAAGTTCCTGTGGGTTGATGTCATTTCAGAGACCATTGCCGTGAAAACTTATTTCAAATGCATTTCAACCATGGCTTTTCCAAAGTCAGATTCACTGATGACTTGCTTCAGCACAAGCAGGAAACAGCATAGAATGAAATACTTTTGACTGTGTTCATTTTGGTACTGCTGGTTCTTCCTCCTGCCTTATAGTTCACCTTTTTCAGGGTCCTATGCACTTCCTTTTTTTCTGTAGGGTTTGGTAAGCTCATCTATTCAACAAGCTCCTCTATATGGAGGCTCCCAAATTTGTAACTTTAGCTTTCATATTTCTTTTTTTATATATACTTTAAGTTCTGGGATACATGTGCAGAACACACCAGCTTGTTACAGAGGTATACATGTGCCATGGTGATTTGATGCACCCATCAACCCATCATCTAATTTTAAGCCCTGCGTGCATTAGTTATTTATACTAACATTCTCCCTCCCCTTGTCCTCCCCCCTCTGACAGGCCATGGTGTGTGATGTTCCCCTCCCTGTGCCCATGTATTCTCACTGTTCAACTCCCACTTATGAGTGAGAACATGTGGTGTTTGGTTTTCTGTTCCTGTGTTACTTTGCTAAGAATGATGGTTTCCAGCAAAGGACATGGACTCATTCTTTTTTATAGCTGCATAGTATTCCATGATGTATATGTGCCACAGATATATAGACTAATGGAACATAATAGAGGTCTCAGAAATAACACCACACATCTGTGACCATCTGATCTGCATCAAACCTGACAAAAACAAGCTATGGGGAAAGAATTCCCTATTTAATAGCTTTCATATTTCTATTAAGCCCAAAGACTGGTATTCAATCACTTTACTAGACATTTCCAATAGGCTGTCTAGTGGTCATTACAAATACTAACTTGAAAGCTGAGCTCCTGTTCTCTTCTACAAAAGCATTGTTTAAGTGGGTACTACACTGTAATTCCTTTCCATTGTAGTATCAGGAAGGTGACCACATGTCAATTTGCCTAGAATACTCCCAATTTTTGCCTGTTGTTTCAGCAAAACTATTAATAGCCCCTTCTTTCTGTCTCAGATATATTCTAATGAATGTTAAATTATGGCCTCCCTAGTATTCAGAACAGAACTTTAGAATTAGATGAACCTCAACACAAATCCTGGCTCTACCTCTTATTAGATATGTGACCTTAGGAAGTGTCTAACCTCTCTCTGAACTGCAAGTCCCTAATCTTAAAATAAATACAATAACCAACCTCAAATGATTATTGTAATGAATAAGTGGTGCTAATTACAGCACTTAGAAGACATAAAACAAAGTAGTTTAAATAATATTGGTATTCAGAATTATTTATCTTAATCGTGATGTCTTATATAGCTAGTAGTGTAAGAATAGGCTGAAACAGAGACAGCAGCAGGCAGGGAGATCAGCTAGAAGACTTTCCACAAGCAGTAAATCCAAAAAGAGATGAACAGTATAGGAGACGTGGTAATTGGATAATTAACATGATTTGATGTTTCAACGGTACAGGAGAGAATGATGGAAAGAGGCACAAATCAAAATTGACTAAGATTTTAAGCCCAGGGAGTCAGGAATAGAATGACATAAATGAAGAATCAAAGGGTAATGAACTCAATTTTAGAAAAGACCGTAGAGCACTGGCAGAACCTTTAAAAGGCAAAGATCAGAAAGAAGTCAGCAATAAAAGATCACAACTTGGGAGAAAATAGGTAGATATGAAAGGTGGAGAATTATAAGAATGGAGATGATCACAAAAAGCAGAGGAATGGTGAATTGCTCCAAACAAGTGTGTTTAAAGAGAAAATAATTGCAATCTAAAAACTGAAACTTTCCTCAAAAATGCCCACAAATGGAAAAAAGGGGTTGACCAATCAAAGTATTTAAAAGTCATTTGTAGCATCTAAGAACAGGCTTTGGAGTCAAACAGCCCTGGAATTAAATCCCTACTCTAATTAACTGTGTGAACTTGCACAAGTTGCTTAACACTGTGTAAACTCGGTGTTCCCATCTGAAAAACAGGAATCACAATAAGAAACTTAAAGGTATTTGTGAGAATATATGCGGCCTTAGTCAATATTCAACTTAGAAAATAATTGTGCAATAAATGAGAATTTCACTGATGTCAAAAGAGAAGTACATTTCAAGGGTGAGGAATAACTATATTTCTGAGCAGTCAAGAGGAAGAACTGAAAGTGACTTTGAATCAGATCATTCTCTTGCCCTCCTGTTCACTCACTATTACATTAATCTCTATATGTGCTTAGTCTAAAGAAGCCTTCCACTATTAATCGATTATTTCAAGCCACAACTCTATTCTAGATAAAAATCTCCTTTCAGGAAAAATCTATATTCTATAACTTTTGTGTACACTAACACACTCAGTATCTGATACAGTGACAAACACATTATAGGTGCTCCTTTAAAATCTTATTGAATATAATGGACTTTCATATAAATACACTTCATTGAAAATCTATATTGCAAACCCATAAATTCAGGGATGGTCTTTCATTTTCTGAAATAATACACCAGGAGTTCCCGTAGTCATTTGGTGACCCTCCTTAACTACCCTGCTCCACGCCAAAATGAAAAGAAAGAGAACTAGTTTAAAAAATTAACTCAAGGTCTTTAATATGCTAGTATTGGTGTTTCATTGACAATTATGCCAGATAATGTATGCCTACTGAGTGAGACTTCCAAAGTCAAAGTATTTGTAAAAGAAACTACACAGAAACTTACCACAGAGGCAGTAGAAATAATTTGGTTTACAGAGCTGTCCCAGGACACATGTTTGTTACAAGTAGGTACCACAAAGCTACCCAAAATAAAATTCTTAAATGTTACATTTCCGGACGCAGTAGCTCATGCCTGTAATCCCCACACTTTGGGAGGCCAAGGCGGGCAGATCACCTGAGGTCAGGAGTTCAAGACCAACCTGGCCAACATGGTGAAACCCCGTCTCTACTAAAAATACAAAAATTAGCTGAGTGTGATAGTGGGTGCCTGTAGTCACAGCTACTAGGGAGGCTGAGTCAGGAGAATCACTTGAAGTCTCAGTGGTACAGGAGAGAATGATAGAAAGAGGCACAAATCAAAATTGACTAGGATTTTAAGCCCAGGGAGTCAGGAATAGAATAGAATGAGAGTTTAAGCCTAAGGAGTCAGGAGACAGAGGATGCAGTAAGCCATCTTTTTTGACTCTCCCTCAAAAAAAAATTACATTTCAGGAACATATGTGTTATTTCATAAAGCAAAATCTGCCGGTGCAATACTATAAAATCTAAAATTTCCCAAGAACAGAAAACAAATCAAGATATGCAATGGATTAAAGTAAAGAAGGGATTAAGCAGGAAAAATCTGAGATGATCTACAAGCGCAAGGTATGTGGTTTAATATGTAAAAGATGGGAGGTGATTCCAAGTGTAATGGAGACATCTTCATGGACAAGAAAATTTTTTAAAAAACAGATGTCTTAGATAAGCAGAAAACAAGGATTGAAGAGAATTTCCCCGGCTTACAAACACCTTTACTGGGAAAGAAAGTCACAGATTTTCTTGGTAAGGTGTTCCAGAATTTCACAAAGTCTGCTCGGGAACTTTACTCTGATAACTAGCTTAAATCAAGAAAAAATATGCTATTGTGGAAGGAGTCGAGTCTAAGATTTGGCTCTTATTGTATTGCCTTGAACAAGACATTAAATTCTCTTTGCCTGGTATTTCCCCCTCTGTAGAATAGCAATAATTAAACCTGACTTATCTATTATTTATGTCATGATGTCATTGAATAAATCAAATAGGATGTCTTTAAACTCAGTGAAAACTTTTCAGTACTGTTATACTTGATGCTGTTGATAGCTAACTTCTTCATGAACTATTCATATTCCTTTCCTTTCAAGACACATGAACTTTCTGATTTTCCTCCAACTTCTGGATACTTCCTTTCACTCTCATTCTCCTTCAAGTCTTCTTCATCTGCCTGTAAGTTTTGATGACCCACAGATCCTTAACTTTCTTCCTCTCATCCTACTTAACTTTCTCTGAAAGATATCCATACCCATGTCTTAAATACCTTAGTCTGTTGAAAATCAAATCTATATTTCTAGGCTAGATTTTTTTTACCTGAAATACCAAAAACTTACTAGACATCTCCACTTGAATGTCCCCCGGACACTTAAAACCAAACACATTGAAAACTTATTTTGTTATCTTCCCTGTGTTTATCAGTTCTCTTGCTGCTATGATAAAATACCTGAGATGGGGTAATTTATAAAGAAAAGAGGTTTAATTGACTCACAGTTTTGCATGGCTGGGGAAGCCTCAGGAAATTTACAATCATGGTAGAAGGCACCTCTTCACTGAGTGGCAGGAGACAGAATGAGTGCCAGCAGGGGAAATGCAGCTCACTCACTGTCAATAGAACAGAAAAGGGGGAACCATCCCCATTATTTAATTACCTCCCCCCAGGCCCCTCCAACAACATGTGGGGATTATGGGATTACAATTCAAGATGAGATTTGGGTGAGGACACATATCATTCTTTCTAAAATTTCTCTTTTTCCCATGTTACCCTATGTCAAAAGATGGCACCATTTTTCTAGTTTCTCAATCCCCTTCATCAATATCCAAAATATGTTCATTTCATCTGTTTTAAATATTCTTTTAATTTGTTTATTTATTGATTCTTAGAAGATCTTGCTGTGTCACCCAGGTTTGAGTACAATGTTGCAATTATAGCTCACTGTGGCCTCAATTTCCTGGACTCAAATAAACCTTCCCTGAGTACCTAGGACTACAGACACGTACCACCATACTCAGCTAAATTTTAAAATTATTTGTAGAGATAGAGTCTCACTGCATTGTCCAGGCTGGTCTCAAAATTCCTGTATTCAAGTGATTCTAGTGTCTCAGCCTCTCAAAGCACTAGGGATTACAGGAATCAACCACTTGATTTTATCATTTTTGTTTTTTTTATAGAGACAGTGTCTTGCCGTATTGCCCAGGCTGGTCTCAAACTCTCGGGCTTAAGCAGCCATCATGTCTCAGCCTCTCAAAATTCTGGGATTAGAGGGATAAGCCACCACTGTTGGCCTGATTTTCTCTCTCTGTCTCTCTCTTTCTCTCTCTCTCTCTCTCTCTTTTTTTTTTTTTTTTTTTTTTTTTTTTTGAGACAGAGTTTTGCTCAAAACTCTGGGCCATTGCACAGAGTGGAATGCAATGGCCCAGTCTTGGCTCATTGCAACCTCCACCTCCCGGGTTCAAGTGATTCTCCTGCCTCAGCCTCCCAAGTAACTGGGATTACAGACACCCGGCCTGGCTAATTTTTGTATTTTTAGTAGAGACAGGGTTTCACCATGTTGACCAGGCTGATCTCAAACTCCTGATCTCAGGTGATCTACCCACCTCAGCCTCCCAAAGTGATCTGATAACAGGCATGAGCTGATTTTATCTTTTAACAATATATGCTGGTGGCCTAAAAATCAAATCACTGAAAGATAATTAACCAAAAAATCAATTTACTGAAAGCCAATTCACTGAATATTCAATTTGTAGAATTACCAGTTTACTAAATTTATTTTTACTTTCAAGTTTTTTTGTAAGAAGTATGTGCTTATTTCATAAAATTGCAAAAATAAGTAAACATAAAACAGAAAATTCAAATAACTTATATAGGAGGCAGAGAGAAGAAAAGACCATGAAGAACAAAAGCAAAATATACACACAAGAAAATATACCTGCAATATAGTAAGCACTCAGAAAATGCTAGGTACTCATATTCTTTTTTTTTTTTTTTTTTTTGGAGACGGAGTTTCGCTTTTGTTACCCAGGCTGGAGTGCAATGGCGCGATCTCGGCTCACCGCAACCTCCGCCTCCTGGGTTCAAGCAATTCTCCTGCCTCAGCCTCCTGAGTAGCTGGGATTACAGGCACGCGCCACCACGCCCAGCTAATTTTTTGTATTTTTTTAGTAGAGACGGGGTTTCACCATGTTGACTAGGATGGTCTCGATCTCTCGACCTCGTGATCCACCCGCCTTGGCCTCCCAAAGTGCTGGGATTACAGGCTTGAGCCACCACGCCCGGCCGGTACTCATATTCTTAATACTTCATGTTTAAGAATATTAGCAACATATCAAAATACAAAGAACTATATCAATATTTCAAATGTTCTTAAGAAATATATCCTCTTCGATATATTTAAAAATATATTCTTCTCATAGACAAACCTTACAAATATATCCTACATATATATATATATATTCCTCAAATAACTAGCTTCTTTATCAATATATATATATATATATATATTCCTCAAATAACTAGCTTCTTTATCACCTCCTCCTCTTCTCCTTCTCCTTTTTCACCTTCTTCTTTCTTTTTCTTCTCCTTCTTCTTCTTCTTCTTCCTTCTCCTCCTTCCCCTCCTCCTCCTTCTCCTCCTCCTCCTCTTCCTTTTCCTTCTTGTTCACCTCCTTCTTTATACAAATAGTAATAAAATGTGGAATGTTTTAGAGGATTTTGAGGAGACGTGTCATTATCTGTTCGTCCCCCTGGATACTCCCGTTTAAAAGCTAGCACAACTAGATAGCAAAGTCCAATCCATGAATGACATCTATTTTTTTAAAAATAGGCCTCAACCACAAGCAGATGATTACAAACCATCAAGAACTAAAATCCTCCACAGTAGCAGCATCTGTGCAGGAAGAAACAGAAAGATGCAGCAGAACATCTAGTAAACCTGGAAAACCCTAAAGGATTGAAGGTATTCCATGTAGATCTCAGTAGGCCAATTTGAGAATAATACCTAAAACTGAAAAGGGTTGTGTATGTTAATTAGGGGGTGAATTTAAATGGGACCATGGTAAGATCTGAAGAGGGAGGTGTAGCAGTTTGGGCACCATAAACTCTCAGAACAAACCAACCAAAACTCTCTACAGGAATAAACTGGAAGGAATAAAACCCAAACTAAGCAGAACAGGAACATTATAGACAAAAGAAAAAAACGATCCAGAAAAAAAAAAAAAAAAAGCAGAAAAGGAACAGAACCAACAGATCTCAGGTGATAAGGCATCATATTTTTGACATTTCACAGAAACAACAAAGAAGGTGTGAAACTAGGAAAAAAACTAATTTGATATAAAAATGAATAGAAAACAATCAAGGTAAAATCCCATATAAAACTGTTACAAGAAAAAAATGTTTTTCTACAGAAAATATAGAGTAAGCCACAAAGACATGCCCACAAACAAATAATAAAACTCAGAATTAGTAAAATATTATAAATTAAGCAATAGGACACAGGAAATTGTTAGAAATAAAAGACAGTTTCAGAAATTGAGACTGGATGAGGAGTAACAGTAATGAAATAAGCACAACAGATACTGCCTTATGTGAAATCAAAGGTGAAAATAAAGGGGGGAAAATTAAATGAAAATGATTCGGCGGAAAGTAACAAGTGTAGACACTAGATAATGATCCAGCTGGCACCTAGTATAGAGTAGGAGCCTCAACAGAGAATTCTAAAGCAATAGAACAAGTAATAAAAACTATAATTCAAGAAACTTTCTGGCATAAAACAATAGATTTAAAGTAACATGTTAAAAGAAATGTCGCAACTAAGAAAATTGTCTCAGAATAAACATTAAAATATATCCTAGTAAGAGTATTAGATTTCAAAAAAAAAAGAGACACTTTGATAACTATGTAGTCCTACATTTCCTAGTTCTGTTTGAAAAGAGCTAGAAACAATGGCTAAGCCAAGAGCAATGAGCCTCTCTAGCACCTACTTTGTGTTCTTGATTTCAAGAACTAGGAAATGTAGGACTACATAGTTATGAAAGTGTTTCTTTTTTTTTGAAATCTAATAATCTTACTAGGATATATTTTAATGGTTGGGGGGAAGTGCGGGAGGGACGGGGGGTGGGGAGGTGGGGAGAGATAGCATGGAGAGAAATGACAGATATAGCTGAGGGGAAGGAAGGCAGCAAATCACACTGCCATGTGTGTACCTATGCAACAATCTTGCATGTTCTTCATATGTACCCCAAAACTTAAAATGCAGTAAAAAAGAAAAAAAAAAGAAATATCATTTCCCTGCTAAAAGAAATCAAGTTTCTTGAAGAAATGGTTGATTCCAGGTCTGAGGAATTAAATGTATGAAATGAGTTCCTAACACCTTGCCCTATCAGATAGCACAGAAGGTATAATATTAGAAACTACTAGCACAGTGTCGAAGACTCCAGAGACAAACTGAAGAGGATTCTACAGGCCAAAGGTAGAAAATTTTGATCAACAAAAATAACTGCATTAAATTAGCTTTGTTGTCCGGTGCAGTTATCTTACACATAAAATATGTTTACAGTGGTGAGATTATAATAAAGAAAAATAACTGGTCACCTTTGGAGTATAACAGGAAATCAAATTATTGTTTCGAAACTTAGAAAATTCAGGTGATGTGTTTTTATGTTGACTGTGGTATTAGACACACAAGCCTATGTGTTTGATAAAATTTCATAGAACTAAATACATGCACAGATGAGTATAAGTAAAACTGGGGAAATCTGAATAGGATCCATGAATTATATCAATGTCAATAATCCTAGGTATGATACTATACAATCATTTCTCAAGATGTTACCACCGTGGGAAATGGCATAAAGTATACAGCAAGGAATCTTTCTTCATTCTTTCTTTTTTTTTTTTTTTGAAACTGAGTCATGCTCTGTCGCCAGGCTGAAGTGCAGTGGCACAATCTCAGCTCACTACAACCTCCACCTCCCGTGTTCAAGCAATTCTCCTGCCTCACCCTCCCGTGTAGCTGGGATTACAGGTGCCCAACCACCACACCCTACTAATTTATATATATATATATATTTATATATATATATATATTAGTAGAGATGGGTTTCACCATATTGGCCAGGCTGCTCTCAAACTCCTGACCTCAGGTCATCCATCTGCCTTGGCCTCCTGAAGCACTAGGATTACAGGTGTTTGAGCCACGGTGCCAGGCCTCTTCATTATTTCTTACAATTACATATGAAACTACAATTAACTCAAAATAAGAAGCTTAATTTAAAAATCTTCATTAGTAATATATTCATGAATAACATAATACTGAATATGTTCTTGAATAGGAAATTTCCTTATGAACACACTTCTCTTTTGAATGAGCCTATATGAATGAGTTGTTTTAGTCTACCTTCATGTGCTCCTCGACCTTCTGAATTCTCTGCTGTCAGTTTACTGGTGCAGTAGCAAAAGGCCAACTTCAGCATTCTCTTATAAATGTAAGGAAGGTAACATTCCTTTGCTAAAACTATACTGCTTGTTTTAAAAAAAAATGAATTCATTTTTAAAACGCTTCATAATAAACATTTTAAAGCTGGTCAATTGCACATAATCATGAATAGTAAGTAACAATGATAATGGTAGTCACTGATGATGGTGTTGATGGTAATGAGTGAGATGGGTGTGGTGATGATGGGCATAATGATCCCAATCATGACAATTGTGACGACAACAGTAATGGGGTTGTTGATTGTAAAATTACCTAAGCTGACATTAGACTGTAAGTTTCCCTAGCTGCAAGATCACTCTACCAATAAAAGGAAAATTAACACACCTGGGAGACAAAGCATGCTTCACAGAGCCAGTGTAAAGCAAGGCTCTAATTGCTCCATTAGTGAGGACCCCAGTCTCTCAAGTGATTACAGCCCAGGAGATACTGTGCCCATATATACGTAAACACAATCCCAAGCCCCCAACCTTAGTGACCCGTTTTTTATGACTTCGAGTATATGGTTCCTGAATTTTCTGATTGCTGAAACCAAGGCAGCCCCTAAAGATTCTAACAGACTGTGCTCCGTTTTTCCTTATCACAGGTATTTAATTACAAACTTTAAGCAGTTGGATGAGAAAAATATTTCTTTAATGAACTCTTGTTTATAATGCAGACTATTTACAACCATGTATTTACCTTCACCTCTATGTGCTTTTTTAATGTGTGTGCTGTGTTCTCACTGGCAATAATCCTAAGGCTCTGATGGCTTGGTGAAAATAGAGGTAATAATTGCAATAACTAATATAAAATATATGGTCTGGCCAGGCATGGTGGCTCACACCTGTAGTCCCAGAACTTTGGGGAACCAAGAAAGGAAGACTGCTTGAGGCCAGGAGTTGGAGATCAGCATGGGAAACACAGAGAGATCCCATCTGTACCCTAAAGTTTAAAAAGTAGCCCACCATGGTAGCATGCACCTGTAGTCCCAGCTACCCAGTTGGCTGAGGTGAGAGGCTTGCTTGAGCTCAGGAGTTCAAGGTTACAGTGAGCTATGATCGCACCACTGCATTCAAGCCTGAGCAATAGAGTAAGATTCTGTTTTTAAAAAAGAAGAAAAACAGAAAAATGAAAGAAATATGTAGTTTATATCTGCCTCTTTCATGTTATTAGAAGACTATGAGAGTGAAAAGTTAAATAAATGCTGTCTAGCATTCTCCTACATGATGGTGTATGGTGTTCCCACCTGCTGTGCACTCAGTGAATGATGTTCACTCCATACTGCTTTGTAAAGCACATGATCTACAGTGATAGTTATTCAAGTTGGGTGTTCCTTAGCATTGTGAGAGGCAGAAATTGGGTAAAAAAGAAATGTAAATTGTTTTACATCTACTATTGTTATTTAGAAAAAAATTCTTCCTTGTAAGAAGTGAAAATAATACATTTCTATCTCCATTGTAATAAATGGAAATAATTCCTTATGTGCAATGCTTGGGACTAGAAGTGTCTTGAATTTCAATTTTTTTCATGTATCTTCAGGATGAGATCCAAGTCTAAACATGAAATTTATATATGCTTCATATACATCTTATACACACAGGCTGAAGGTAATTTTATATAATTTTTTTTTTTTTTTTTTTTTTGAGATGGAGTCTCGCTCTGTCACCAGGCTGGAGGGCAGTGGCACGATCTCGGCTCACTGCAACCTCCTCCTCCTGGGTTCAAGCGATTCTTCCACCTCAGCCTCCCGAGTAGCTGGGACCACAGGCGCATGCCACCACAGCCGGCTAATTTTTGTTTTTTGATTTTTTTTTTTTTTTTTTTTTTTTTTTTTTTTTTTTTTTTTTCGTAGAGACAGGGTTTCACCATGTTGGCCAGGGTGGTCTCAATCTCTTGACCTCAGGATCCACCTACCTCGGCCTCCCAAAGCTCTGGGATTACAGGTGTGAGCCACCACACCCGGCCATTGTATATAATATTTTTAATAATTTTTTTTGCATGGAACAGTTTTGACTATCTTTTGACTGAGACTAGTCACATGAGAGGAGGTATGGAATTTTCCACTTGTGGTTCATGTTGGTGTTCAACAACTTTCAGATTTGGGGCTTTGAATTATCAGATTAGGAATGCTCAACTTGAATTTAAAAAATCTTAGCTATTGCTCATACTAGCTATTGCAAAGTTAGATGCTTCATTACCAATAATTTGACATATAAAGTTTACAATGCAATGCAGACGTTGTCTTCACACCATCCTAATGATTTTAAAGGCTCTTACATCTAAGAAAAAGGAATATAGTTAGTGCCAGTTATTATTATTATAGGAATCAAATGAGACAATGCATTTGTGAATGCTATGCTAAAAAAGCAGATTATAAATGTTTTTGTAAATATATGTATGTATTTATATACATGTAAATACATATATGGCATAGGAAAAGTCTAGAAGGATATTCACTACCATCGTTTGGTTCCAAGTAGTGGAAAATGGCTGTTTTAAATTTTTGCTTATTTACATTTCTAATTCACTACAATGCATATATATGGTCTTTATAATTTTTTAAATTCACCCCAAATTAGCATTAGATCTTTCCTTTACCTTCAAAAATTATATAAATTAAATGTTATTAAATACTAATAAAGTGCTGCACAAAGATAAGCTAAAACAAAACAATTTAGTTTAGTGGAGACAAAACACACTCGTGGTCAGAAGTCCTGGTTTTTAGGCCCTTTTCTGCCTCTTACTAGCTTGGTTACCTTGGGTAAATTATTTAACTTTTAGAGCTTCAATTTCCTAAGCAATGAAACAAAATACAGCATTCTTCTTTTTCCTATGTTATGCATGTACTAAGATATCAAGCATAAACCTGTTTCAATCACACATTGCTTAGAACTGTAAGTGTGCAGATTTCCAAGGCTACACATGTAAGGCAAAAGAGGAAACTCATGATCGGGATGGAGCAGGGTAAGTTCCAGTTCCAAGTTACCAATAATTATTAAACCTTGGGCAAATCACTTACTGTCCGGCATCTCAGTTTTCTCAATATAAAATTGAAAATTAAAATCCTTCCCCAAACATATTTCTCTTCATTTCCCAAAATTTTAGAAGTTAACAAGATTGACCTTTGAAACAAATGTGTAAGCTGTAAAGCATTATGCAAAAGTTAGTAATTACATAAGGAAGCAATTAAAATAGGGGGAATTTAAGTTTTATAACTTAAGAAATACATCCCACAGATGCGACTGTCTATACATAATGTATCCGGCAATGATTATTCATGCTTCCTAGAGATATGTCTGTAATTTGAATACTTTGCCATCAGGGATATAATAGGACCATGGTTTGATACAATGATCTGAAAATAACAATAATGATAATAATAATTAGCTATTAAGCATTCACTGTGGAACATTCAGCAGGCTAGTGTTCAGGGTTCACCACAGATCAATTGAATCAGAACTTTTATGGGTAGAACCCAGGAATCAATACTTTATAAATGCTCCATGTGATTATAATATACAGCCAATGCTGAGAGTCACTGCCTTAGGATCTCAAGTCAAGTGAGAAATTAAGAATAAATTCCAGACTCTTAATGACAATTCACATTTTTATAGGAACTGAGTATTTGAAAAAAAGATTTCTAAGTATGCATTATCCCATGTTATTTTTACAATCACCTTTGGAATCGATATTAATTTCTTCATCTTTCAGACATAGAAATTGATGTGTCCATCAATGACACAGCTTGTAACTACCATATCACCCCGACACTGCATAAATTTCAGATAGGTACTTGCATGTTCACATCCAGTGAATATTTAGGAATTATACACCTGACAAGGAAAGTTTATTTCTAAAGCAAAATCCATCTCCAACCACAAAATATGAAATATGCTACTTATTATCTACAGTGTAGAGATTCTCAAACTTTACTATGCAATACCATCACCAGAGAGATTAATACACGGATTGCTGGGCCCCATGTCCAGAGTTCCTGACTAAGTACATGTGAGCTGAGGCCTGAGAATCTGCATCTCTAAAAATCTCCAGGTAATGTCAGTGCTGCTGGTCCAGGGACTACCTTTTGAGAAACACTGCCCCAAGATATTTTAGAAGCATGTCAAACATCCAGACCTTGGCCTGCTTTCCTCTCATCTTCATGATCTATGAAACAGGCTGGTCATCCTGCAAAAAAGACCCTCAAATAGCAGGAGGAGGGGAGGAGGGGAGGAGGGCAGGGAGGATGTAACAGCAGAGAACCCAGGATATTTAACTAGCACCAAAGGCTCAAGACTAACTTCCCCAAGCAATCCAAGACTAGCCTTTTAATGGGGCTCTTGTCTCCCACGTATCTCGGCAGGCTTCCCACCCAGAGGAGGATGGCGCAGAAAATCACTCTACAGTGACAGAGTTCATTCTCAGGGGACTAACAAAGAGACAAGACCTCCAGCTCCCCCTGTTTCTCCTCTTCCTCGGGATCTACTTGGTCACCATGGTGGGGAACCTGGGCATGATCACTCTGATTTGGCTGAACTCTCAGCTTCACACCCCCATGTACTACTTTCTCAGCAATCTGTCACTTGTGGATCTCTGCTACTCCTCCGTCATTACCCCTAAAATGCTGGTGAACTTTGTGTCAGAAAAGAACATCATCTCCTACGCAGGGTGCATGTCACAGCTCTACTTCTTCCTTGTTTTTGTCATTGCTGAGTGTTACATGCTGACAGTGATGGCCTACGACCGTTATGTTGCCATCTGCCACCCTTTGTTTTACAACATCATTATGTCTCCTCACACCTGCTCCCTGCTGGTGGCTGTGGTCTACGCCATAGGACTCATTGACTCTACAATAGAAACTGGCCTCATGTTAAAACTGCCCTATTGTGAGCTCCTCATTAGTCACTACTTCTGTGACATCCTCCATCTCATGAAGTTGTCCTGCTCTAGCACCTATGATATTGAAATAACAGTCTTCTTTTTGGCTGGATTCAACATCATAGTCACGAGCTTAACAGTTCTTGTTTCTTACATCTTCATTCTCTCCAGCATCCTCTGCATCAGCAACACAGAAGGTAGATCCAAAGCCTTCAGCACCTGCAGCTCCCACCTTGCAGCTGTGGGAATGTTCTATGGATCAACTGCATTCATGTATTTAAAACCCTCCACAATCAGTTCCTTCGCCCAGGAGAATGTTGCCTCTGTGTTCTACACCACAGTAATCCCCCTGTTGAATCCCCTAATCTACAGCCTGAGGAACAAGGAAGTAAAGGCTGCCATACAGAAAACACTGAGGCGTAAACTGTTTTGATGCAAATGTTATTGGTCCTTTTCAATTTGGTAGTAATTGTTATAAATACCAGAGGGACAGCTTCTGAATGCTAGCCAGCTGTGGATGGAAAATAATCGCTTCTCCACATGGCTGGGTGAAGGCCCTTTTACCTTCTTTCCTCTTCCTTCCCTCCCTCTCTTGTCCCTTCTGTTTGAAAACAGCCAACTTTAAGATCAGGTTTTCTTTCACTTGGGATCCATCCCTCTATCCCCAGCCCTTTAATAAATGTTTCCTACCTTAACTGTAATTTAACTTAAATGCTAAACTTTCAACATTGAGTTTTAGAGTCATTCATAGTCTTACTACCTTCTATATGGAAAATATTATTCAGCCCAGGTTTTTCTTTTAGTATTTGGAAGTAAATGAGGCAAAGAGAGATGAATTTGAATGTCACCAGGACGTGAAAAAACAAACAACTATGAGCCTCTCTCCTGAGGAAAAACATACAAAGTTTCACTTATTACACTCTTTGAAGAATGTATGAAGAAGTGTTGGATGAACATGTTAGGATGGGGATGAACCTAGCTGAAGGCATCCTGGTTCTCTTCCTCTTGATACGGCCCCAGGCCTTGGGTCCCATAGTCTTCCTTCCTTCCCCAAGACTCATGAAACCGAGGTAGAGTAAAGATCAGCTTTATTATTGGCATGAAGGCAGGGAGGTGGTGATAGTGCCAGGCCCTTCTGCAGGCAAGGAGGCAGAGGGCTTCTCAGCCAGCACCAATCCTCCAAGTTGGCCCTCCCAGTAAGGTCCAGGGTTCCAGGTGCCTCTGGCTTAAAGCAGAAGCAGACTTCCTTTGCTCTCTTTCACTCCTCTCTACTTACTTCTGCCCAAGAATTTCCTGATCTCTTTATGTAATTTTCTTAGTAACATTAATAATGATAATAGCAGCTAATATTTTTTGGATGCATGTTTTTGGATGCTTACTCTGATCTATGCAACTCTTCTATGTGCTTTCTATTTTATTTCAATTATACTGCACAACAAGCAGGTACTATTCTATCCTCATTTCACAGAGATGGAAACTTGGAGCAGGAGTAACAACACTGGGATTCAAACCCCAGTCCTGGTGACTCCAGAGCCCAGACTCTGGGCACTCACACATTACTTCCTTCACTTTAGGCTAACAGTCCCTTTAAACAGCCTATTAAGCCTCCCATAACTATGCGCATCCCATTTCAAATGCCTTCTGAAAATAATTTCTCAAATCTCTTCCTTTTATCATCTGCCCAAACCTCTTTCCCTTTATGGGCAACATCTATAATAGAATGAGAAAGGATGCCTAACCAGCACGTATAATAATAAACCCTAGAAAACCAGCAAGAAAAAGACATCAACATTAGCAGGAAAAACAAAAATGAGCAAGGTATATAGAACAATTTACAAAAGAGAAAACCTGAAGTACCACAGAGCATGTAAAGAGACGCTCAAACAGATTACTAAACATAGAAGTGCAAATTTAAACAGTGATATATCTTTTTACATTTATAAGATTAGCAAAACTTTTAAAAGCTGGATGGTGCTAAGTGTTAGTAAGGAGGTAGGGATTTAGGAACCCCCATGTACTACAGCTATTCTGGAAAACAGTAAGACATTACTTAGAAAAATAAGTATATGTATCCACAGGGCATAGCAAATCTGGTCCAGGGTATATACGGCCCAAAATCATTCTCTTTCAGGCCTTTAAGATGGTATATAGAAAGGCATTCATTATACTATTATTTCTGGTGATGGGAACCTAGAGAAAAAATAGGTGTCCACCATTGGGAAAGTAAGTGGATAAATTTTATCCACTTACTTACAATTTCTAGACTTTTCAATGGTTAGAAGCAAAGGATTAGCTGTGAACAATATAATTTAGAAGTACAGTGCTGTGTGAGAAAAGTAAGAAAGATATATTATTTATGTATATTAAAATTGCACATGCACACACCCGCCAAAAAGCACATTTAGGAAAACAAACAAATAAACAAACGAAAAACCCATAACATAAAATACTCATTAGGTAGGTTAGAACGGCTGTTGAGAGAGATAAGATGCACAAACAAAGATGAAACAGAAAACAAAGAAAGACCACATTCTGGCCATAAAACACACCTTAACTAATTCAAATGAATAGAAATCATACAATGTCTGTGGCTCATGCCTGTAGTCCTAGCTACTTGGAAGGCTGAAGCAGGAGAATAGCTTGAACCCAGGAGGTGGAGGTTGCAGTGAACCGAGATCATGCCACTGCACTCCAGCCTGGCAACAGAGCAAGACTCTGTCTCCAAAAAAGAAAAGAAAAGAAAAGAAATCATACAATGTCTGCTGTCTGCTCTCAGACCACAATGAAATTAAACTAGAAATCATAACAGAAAGACAGCTGAAAAACCATAAC
Organism: Saimiri boliviensis; assembly: GCF_048565385.1. Lineage (NCBI taxonomy): Eukaryota > Metazoa > Chordata > Mammalia > Primates > Cebidae > Saimiri > Saimiri boliviensis. Next base: position 59,904,760 of record NC_133454.1, read on the forward strand.
CTATTTTGAAATTAAACAACACATTTCTACATAACACATGGGTCAAAGAAGAAAATCTTAAGAGAAATTTTTAAATATTTTTAATAAAATGAAAATGAAAACGCAACTAATCAAAACTCGTGGGATGCAGCAAAAGCAGAGCTTAGAGGGAAGTTTACACCATTGAATGCATTAGCAAAGAAAAAGATCTAAAATCAATCACTTAGACTTCCACCTTAGGATACTAGGTTGGAAGAATGGCAAATTAAATCCAAAGTAAGCAGAAGAAAAGAAAAAAAAATAGAGAAAAATTAATAATATTTAAAACAAAATCAACAGAGAAAAATCAATGAAACCAAAAGCTGGTTCTTTGAAAAGATCAATAAAATTGATAAGCCTCTAACCAGGCTAACTGGAAGAAAAAAGAGAGCGGACACAAATTACTAATGTCAGAAATGAAAGAGTGGGTATCACTCTGAACATTAAAAGAATAAAGAATTACTATGAACAACTCTGTGCCTACAGACTTAATAACCTAGATGAAATGGACCAACTCCTTAAAAGATACAATCTGTCAAAACTCACACAAGAAGAAATGGACAAACTGAAAAGGCCTATATCTATTAAAGAAACTGACTCAATCATTAATAACCTTTGAAAACAGAAAACACCAGGTTCAAACGGGTTCACTGGTGAATGCAACCAAACATTTTAAGAAAGATATTATACCAATTCTCTACAATCTCTTTCAAAAGATTGAAGCAGAGGGAATACTCCCTAAATCATTCTGTGAGGCCAGCATCACCCTAATACCAAAATCAGGCAAAAATATTTTAAGAAAAAGAAGCTACAGATCAGTATCTATCATGAACAGAGACAATAAACTCAACAAAATATCAACAAATTGAATTCAACAATGTATTCAATAACTATACACCATAACCAACTGTAAATCCCAAGTATGTGAGGCTGGTTCAACATTTGAAAATCAGTTAATGTAATACAAATCCACATCAACAGCTAAAGAAGAAAAAATACATGGTGATATCAATAGATATAGAAAAAAACATTTGGCAAAATACCTCACTCACTTATAATTTTTTTAAACTCTTAGTAAACTGGAATACAGGGGAATTTCCTCAACTTGATAAAGAATTGTTTTTAAACCTACAGCTTGCATCATACTTAATAATGACAAAATTTAAGCTTTCCCACTAAGATCAGGAGCAAAGCAAGGATGTTCCTTCTCACTGCTGTTTTCCAACATTGTACTGGAAGTCCTACCAAGGCAGTAATACAAGAAAAGGAAATAAAATATATACATATTGGGACAGAAGAAATAAAACTGTCTTTGTTCACAGATGACATGATTGTCTATTTAGAAAACTAAAAATAATTAACAAAAAGAAAAAGCATTTTTTTCTGGAACTAATAAGCATTTTCAATTACAAGGTTGCAGCATACAAGATTAACATACAAAAGTCAATTGCTTTCTTATGTGCCTGCAAAGAACAGTGGAATTTGAAATTTAAAACACAATGCCATTTATGTGAGAACTCAAAAAAATTAAATACTTAAGTGTGCATCTAAAAATTATGTGCATGATCTAAACAAGGAAAACTACAAAACTCAGATGAAAGAAATCAAATACTAAATAAATGGAGAGATATTCCATATTCTTGGAAAGGAAGACTCAATAATTCATAACTGCCAACACTTGGAAGCAACTAAGATGTCCTTCAGTAGGTGAATAATAAATTAACTGTGATATGTACAGACAATGAAATATTCAGTGCTAAAAAAGAATGAGCCATCAGGCTATGAGAAAGCATGGAGGAACTTAATTGCATATTACTAACTGAAAGAAGTCAAACTGAAATGGCTACATACTGTATGATTCCAAGTGTCTAACATTCTGGAAAGGGCAAAACTATGGAAACAGTAAAAAGAGCAGTGGTTGCCAAGGTTTAGGGTGGTAGGGAGTGATGAATGGGTGGACCACAGAGTATTTTTAGGGCAGTGAAAATACTCTGTATGACACTATAATGATGTATACATGTCATTATACGTTGATCTAAACCCAAAGAAGGTACAATATCAAGAGGGAACACTAATGTAAACTTTAGCCTTTAGGTGATAATTATGTGTCAATGTAGGCTCATCAATTGCAGCAAATGTACCACTCTAGAAGTGGGTGTCGATATTGGGGAAGGTTATGTATGTGTGGAGGTAAGGGAAATATAGAAAAATCTCTGTACCTTCTGCTCAATTTTTCTGTAAACCTAAAGCTATCTTAAAAAATAAATTCTATTTTTTTAAAAAAGAAGAAACAGATATAAAAATTATTTTTCCTAGACCCACCACCCTCAGGTACATACTAGTGAACACATCCAGGAAGCTCTAGATCAGAGCTAGCCACTGAACCACTGAATAGGGTGACAGGCAAGTCCTTAATATGTGTGAGATCTTGGCAAAGACTATCTACATGTTTAAAAGCTGTAAAGTAAGCTAGCAAAGTGTTAAATGTTTTCCTTCCTTCTACCTGGATAGATATACCTTCATAACAAGCTAGATAGCCAGGTTCAAATTTAGAAATCTCGGAATTCTAAGAGTTCCATGCCATAATGTGGCACTAGGAAAAGGCTCTCCCTGCTATTCTCTTCACAGACATAGCTTTCTCCCTCCACTTCCCACTCCACATTGTGTTCCATTCCACAAGAGACCTCACGTGTACACATAGATGGACAACCTGGTATTCAAACTCTTGGTCCATACACCGACACAAAGCAACCCCTGACTGTCCCTTTTGTCTAAGGTTGAACAGCCAGTAGTGGTCTGCCTTGAGGACATGGTCCTGGGGAAGAGCCTTATAAGCAGGTACAGGGTATTTAGGGAAGGAATTCTGGTATCTCCAACACTACAAAGGGATGCCTAGGCTCTAACTGGGCACAACCTCTTGGATCCATTCACCCCATAAGGAAGGGTGCAGCCAGGGGAGGACTGAAGACACAGCCACTTCTCCCAAAATCTAAGGAAAGTATTATTAAAGTGACCTTTGAGAAATGCCAGATATAGGTGATGGGGAGGAAGGCAGCAAACCACACTGCCATGTGTGTACCTATGCAACAATCTTGCATGTTCTTCACGTGTACCCCAAAACCTAAAATGCAATTAAATAAATAAATAAATAAAGTGACCTTTGTCCATGTGTTTGCCCATAGCCGCTTCTCTTCTCCCTAGACTGGCAAATCCCACAGTTGAAATAAGACATATTGTTTGTTCCTCATATTACAGTTTACAAAGCATCTTAATACTCAGTACTAATCAATGTTTACAATCTGATGAGATCATCAATCTACTACTTTACAAATAAGAAAAATGAGGCTAAGTGACTTCTGCAAAGTGTGAACTAAATAAAGACCACCAAATAAGAATAAGTAAAGGCTATTGACTCATAGCGTGCAAGAGCAAGGAAGTCTACCACCATCACTGGGCTTGGTAGAGATTCACAGGCAGGAAGGAGAGTTGGAAAGCTTTATAGCAAAAAAGAGGGGAGGCTTCAGATATGCTCTCATTGGAGGTTGTTGCCACTGGGAAGCTGGAGGGAGGCTAAATAGAAGCAGACCACCTATGTGATTGGTTTAAAAAGCATGCTTGGCTTTCTCTGATTGCTCTCAAGTTGGAAGCAAGGGCAAAAATCAGAGAAGCTGCCAGTCATTGACCAAGTCCTGACCATTATGGGCCAATTGCTGCAGAGGTTGTATTTGGCTTCCGAGGCTGGTTTTTGCAGGGGGTGTGGGTAAGAGTTATATACTTATATATGGTCTGGCCATTGTCTGGTTGTGTACTCAGTCTCTCCAAAGTGACATAATTTTTCATATAACAGTTTTTCACTGGTACTACTGGTACTATCATCTCCCTGGACTTTTGGTCATAGCTTTCAAAGTTTTTCCACTTCTGTGCCCTGCCAGGCATCCAAAGGTTTTCAGAAGGACCCAACGTATTTGAAACAGATAACAAAAAGTCCACAGCAAGCACACAGGGAGAACAATCTTTACCTTCAAATGCACAGCAGTTTTGGAATAGGAACCACAGTTCAGAACCAAAGCCTTCATTGAGAAAAAGAATAAAATGTAGAAGAAGCAATCCAAGGCAGTGATGGGGTCTCTGTTCTCATTCCCAAACCACAAAATAAGAGCCTTCAATACACTTAAGCAAATGCCATTCATATTTCACACCAATTACACAGAGTCCATATAATCAGACTATATCCTTCCCTTTCCCTGTCACTCTGCTGAAAAGTTCTCATTTGCAAGGGTTTAGAACAAAGTAAGGTAGCTCCACTGACTTCAGGTCATCTTGGGGTAAGCTGTCTGGCACGAGTCCCAGCGGAAGTTAGACTCTCTTCCAGCAAAGACCTGCTCAAGGACAAGCCTCCCTTTAATTACCAGGGGCCTGGCCAGTTATTTAGAGAACATCTCCTGCTCCTAGCATGGATAATTTCTCAGAGTCAGCTTCCTGAAGCTGTCATATCCTTTTTCTGTCTGTCCTGGGATCCCTTCAGGTTGTCTCTGACCCCCCATGCTCATTAGTATCTTGTTGCTTGTGCACATGGCTGCAGAACCTATGCCTTCAGAAGCCCTGCTGCCAACTTAACAGGCAAGTTCATAACTGTGGGCTTCCTCCTGCTGCTGATGTCCTCGGCCCGGGAGTCTTCTAGTGTGTTTCTGGCACTACCCAGTGTAGCAGGGGGAGCCTACACTATATCATTGCATGGGTGCTGGAGTAAGACAGCTGTGAGTATGATTCATATGCTAAGCAAGTTTCATTATTTTGGCTGGGTTGGATATAATGAAATAAGCAGGCAAAGCATGTGCTTATGCACCAGAAAATCAGGGCACCAAGAAGGTTTTGGTAAACATTTTCACAATTTTTCAATTAAAGAAACTAAAAACAAACAACTTTAGTTTCAGAATGTATGTATTTATTGTTTCATTTCCAATATTAATTTTTATTTTGAATTTATATGGATCAGGGAGATTGAACACTATAATGTTTTTTAAGGGCCTAGGACCCCAATGTAATCAAGACAATTGATCAATTAGTGGACAGATCAGTGATTCTTAAACTTTAGTCTGCATCAAAATGACCTAGGACACCTGTGAAGACAAAGGGCTGAGCTGCACCTCACAGCTTCTCATTTACTAGGTGTGAGGCAAGGATTGAGAACCTGCATTTCTAATAAGTTCCCAGGTAACATTGACACTGCTAGCCTGAGGACCACACTTTGAGAAGTACTGCTTTACAGTGTCTAGAGGGAAATTTATAGCACTAAATACTCACCAGAGAAGCAAGGAAGGATATAAAATCAACAGCTTAATGTCAAAATTAAAAGAACTAGAGGAGCAAGATCAAACAAATTCAAAAGGTAGCAGAAAGCAAGAAATAACTAAGATCAAAGAAGGAGGTAGAGGCACAAAAAATCCCTTCAAAAAATTCAATATACCCAGGAGCTGGTGTTTTGAAAGATCAAAATAGACAGACCACTAGCCAGACTAATAAAAAAGAAAAGAGAGAAGATTCAAATAGATGCAATAAAAATGATAAAGGGGATATCACCACCTATCCCACAGTAATACAAACTACCATCAGAGATTACTACAAACACCTCTATGCAAATAAACCAGTAAATCTAAAAGAAATGAATAAATTCCTGGATACCTACACCCTCCCAAGACTAAACCAGGAAGAAGCTGAATTCCTGAATAGACCAATAACAAGGTATGAAGTTGAGGCAGCAATTAATAGCCTACGAACTAAAAAAGTTCTAGACCAGACAGGTTCACAGCCAAATTCTACCAGACATACAAAGAGGAGCTGTTACCATTCCTTCTGAAACTATTTCAAACAATACAAAAAGAGGGAATAATCCCTAATTCATTTTATGAGACCAACAGCATCCCGATACCAAAACCTGGCAGAGACACAACTAAAAAAGAAAATTTCAGGCCAATACCCCTGATGAACATTGTCGCAAAAATCTTCAATAAAATACTGGCAAACCAAATCCAACAGCACATCAAAAAGCTTATCCATCAGGATTAAGTCAGGTTCATGCCAGTGATGCAAGGCTGGTTCAATATCTGCAAATCTATAAATGTAATCCAGCACATAAACAGAACCAAAGACAAAAACCACATGATTATCTCAATAGATGCAGAGAAGGCCTTTGACAAAATTCAACAGCCCTTTATGCTAAAAACTCTCAATAAACTAGGTATCAATGGATCATATCTCAAAATAATAAGAGTGATTTGTGACAAACCCACAGCCAATATCATACTGAATGAGCAAAAACTGGAAGCATTCTCTTTGAAAACTGACACAAGACAAGGGTACCTTCTCTCACCACTCCTGTTCAACATAATATTGGAAGTTCTGGTTAGGGCCATCCGGCAAGAGAAAGAAATAAAGGGTATTCTACTAGGAAAAGAGAACATCAAATTGTCCCTGTTTGCAGATGACATGATTTTAGATTTAAAAGACCTCATTGTCTCAGCCCAAAATCTCCTTAGGATGATAAACAACTTCAGCAGAGTCTCAGTATACAAAATCAATGTGCAAAAATCACAAGCATTCCTATACACCAATAAGAGACAGAGAGCCAAATCATGAGTGAACTCTCATTCACAATTGCTAGAAAGAGAATAAAATACCTAGGAATACAACTAACAAAGGATGTGAAGGCCCTCTTCAAGAAGAACTACAAACCACTGCTCAAGCAAATAAGAGAAGACACAAACAGAAAAACATTCTATACTCATAGTTAGGAAGAATCAATATCATGAAAATGGCCATACTGTCCAAAGTAATTTATAGATTCAAAGCTATCCCCATCAAGCCACCATTGACTTTCTTCATAGAATTGGAAAAAACTACTTTAAACTTTATATGAAACCAAAAAAGAGCCCACATAGCCAAGACAATCCTAAGCAAAAAAAAAAAAAACAAGCTGGAGGCATTACGCTACCTGACTTCAAACTATATTAAAGGCTACTGTAATCAAAACAGCATGGTACTGGTACCAAAACAGAGATACACACCACCAATAGAATAGAACAGAGGCCTCAGAAAGAATGCCACACCACTACAACCATCTGATCTTTGACAAACCTGACAAAACAAGCAATGGGGAAAATATTCTCTATTTAATAAATCATGTTGGAAAAACTGACTAGTCATATGCAGAAAGCTGAAGCTGGATCCCTTCCTTACACCTTATACAAAAATTAACTCTAGATGGATTAAAGATTTAAACATGAAGCCTAACACCATAAAAACTTTAGAAGAAAACCTAGGCAATACCATTCAGGACAAAGGCATGGGCAAGGACTTCATGACTAAAATACTAAAAGCAATGGCAACAGAAGCCAAAATAGACAAATGGGATATAATTAAACTTAAGAGCTTCTGCACAGCAAAAGAAACTATCAGTAGAGTGAACCAGCAACCAACAGAATGGGAAAAAAAAATCAAAAAGTGGGCAAAGGATATGAACAGACACTTTTCAAAAGAAGACTTTTATGCAGCTAACAAACATATGAAAAAACGCTCATCATCACTGGTCATTAGAGAAATGTAAATCAAAACCACATTGAGATACCATCTCACACCAGTTAGAATGGCAATCATTAAAAAAATCAGAAGACAACAGATGCTGGAGAGGATGTAGAGAAATAGGAATGCTTTTCACAGTTGGTGAGAGTGTAAATTAGGTCAACCATTGTGGAAGACAGTGTGGCGATTCCTCAAGGATCTAGAAATAGAAATACCATTTGACCCAGCAATTCCATTACTGGGTATATGCTCAAAGGATTATAAATCATTCTGTTACCAAGACATATGCATGCGTATGTTCATTGAGGCACTGTTCACAATAGCAAAGACTTGGAACCAACTCAAATGTCCATCAAAGATAGACTGGATAAAGAAAATGTGGCACATATACACCATGGAACACTACACAGCCATAAAAAAAGATGAGTTCACGTCCTTTGCAGGGACATGGATTAAACTGGAAACCATCATTCTCAGCAAACTGATACAAGAACAGAAAACCAAATACCACATGTTCTCACTCATAAGTGGGTGTTGAACAATGAGAACACATGTACGCACAGGGAGGGGAACTTCACACACTGGGACCTGGGGGTGGGAGGCTAGGGGAGGAATAGCAGTGGGTGGGGCATTGGGGAGGGGTAGCATTAGGAGAAATATCTAATGTAGATGACAGTGCAATGGATGCAGCAAACCACCACCATGGGACGTGTATACCTATGTAACAAACCTGCACAATCTGCATATGTACCCCAGAACTTAAAGTATAATAAATAAATTTTTAAAAATAAAAACAATAATAATAAAGAGAAATAACTACTGCTTTAGAGGAAGGATGTCTATGTGAGTCCCTTCATCAGTAGCTGTAACTTTTTTAGTCTTGTCAGTTTCAACAGGAAACCCTCCAGCCTCCTAATGAGACTGGCTGCCAACATTATAAGAACCCAGCCATGGAAAGAACAGGGTGTCATGACTTAATGCACAGACTTGCACATAATCCCCATGTTTTTACTGAAAACTTTCCAAACTGTTCTTCTTATCTTAAGTACATAAGATGTAGATAGTGCAGTTGACCCTTGAACACTGCAGGAGGGGTTGAGATGCCAACCCCCTACACAGCCAAAAATCTGCTTGTAGCTTTGACTTCCCAAAAACTTAACCAGTAATAGCCTACTGTTGACCAAAAGCCTTACCAATAACATAACAATCAATTAACATATTTTATATATGTATTATGCCCTGTATTCTTACAGTAAATAAGACAGAGAAATACAGATACCACAAAAAAAAACACACACAAAGAAGAGAAAATATATTTACTATCCATTACATTAAAGTAAATTATCATAAAGGTCTTCACCCTAATTGTCTTCACATGACTAGTCTGAGGAGGAGGAAGAAGAGGAAGGTTTGATCTTGTCATCTCATGGGTGGCAGAGGAGGAAGAGGTGGAGAAGCTGGAAGAGGAGGCAAGAGAGATAGGCACATTCGATCTAACTTTTATTGAAATAAATTCATATATAAATGGATCCGTGCAGTTCAAGCCCATGTTGTTTAAGGAACAAGTGTATTTCCATTTTAAAAATAAGTAAACTGAGGTTAACAAATGGGAAATAATTATACAAGCTCTGTGGTTAGTAAGAAGCAGAGCAGACATTTGAGCAGACATCTGGTAGACCTTAAAAGAGCATGCTCTCTTTTTAAGGTGCCAGGGTGCAATATAAGGATGTCCTTATATTATGCTTAAGATTGGAATTCATGTACAAATCCACATGGGCTCAAGGTGAGGTGCAAATCCTGCAGGCGCATCATTCTGTGCAAGCCATATGAGCTTTGCATCAAGATGACTTAAATCCACTCTGACGCTCACTGACTGCAAAAACAAATAGGAGCCCCACTGGGTGCTTCTGCTGAATAAGGCATTGCTAGTGTCATCTCAAAAAAAAAAAAAAAAGTGGATCCTCAAACAGGAAACTAATCTGTAAGAAGAGAGGCCTGGATGGGAAAAGGAGAGGAGCTGGTTTCGTTCCTCAGCATGGACTTGGAAAGGTGGACAAGTTCAAATGCAATCTCAGACAGTGAGGCAAATGACAGCCTCTGCAGCAGGAGCAGGGTATGGAAACCTCTATGGGACCCCACAAGCTAACAATGATTAAACAGTATCTCATAAGACATATTGTCTAGACACAATCCACCTTTATTTCCCTTTTATCATCACCTAGCCTTAGGACAGTCAAGTTGGACCCTCTGAATCTTGTCTCAAGATGCACCAAAGAACAGCAAGGTTCTGGTTATTTGCCCACTGTTAAGGGGAAGCCGAAGCCCTCTGAGACCTGCACACTTGGGGGCACACAACAGAGAGAAGACACAGGAAGGGACAGGGATATTCCCCAAAACAGAGCCTGGGAGGCTTGGTCCAACCATCCCTCCCTGCCCAGAATCAACCTCAGTTCCAAATTTGAATGTTTCTGTTTTATTTTAGAAAAAAAAAATGGCTTTTTCCCTTTTTATTCCTCTCCTACAGAAGATTCACCATGTACACAGTAATGAATAAGAGTGGCATGAAAGAAGATGGAATATCTGTTTATTAAGACAATTTTAAAGCATTCATTTTTTCATTGATAAATAATTTGTTTAGAAAATAGTCACATAAATAGAAAAATATTTACATAAATAGCGCTTTCTGGCTACATGATCAAAGGAAAAACACCTTTCTCACTGGAGCACATACAAAAGTAGTACATAAGTCATATTAAAGCAACTTTTTATTGAATGGGATGGTCTGTGAGAAGGTAAAGGAAGTTGACATGAAGGCAAAAAAAAAAAAAAAAAAAAAAGATAAAGCAGGGATCTGGCCATGTAAATGAAGGCTGGAGTCAGTGTTCACCTAAGGATGTCTGCCAGTCCTTGGAGGCTGCAGCCTGGGCTTTCACACATGAAGGGCAAGAGATGAGGCCTGGAGCCCACACAGGACAGAAGAGGTATTAGAGGCCATGTCAGCTCCCCACCACCCTCCTAAACTCATGCTGAAAGAAGGTGAAACCTGAGCGAATGTACTGGAAAAGAATTGCCCCCTCAGAGAGACAGTGAGGATACAGGCTGGTCTCAGCCTTGGCTCTGGATGGAGTAGGGGGGACAAAATGGAAAACCCTCTCTCCTGAAAATCCTTCACCACAGTCTGCACTCAAATGTGGATGGAAGTCTCTCTATGACTTATAGAACCCCACACCAAAAATATAAAGAACGTCCTAGACGTTATCACTCACAACGAATTAGAAGTGTGGTGAGTGCTCCAAAGGAAAGCATAGGGTTATACAAACGCATTTAACTGGGGGAAACTGAACTGAGTCTCCAAAGTCAAGAATAGGCTCTCTGAGGAAGTGAAATTCAGACTCCTGAAGGATAAGGGAGTGCAGTCGGTATTTGGCTTCTCAGCATCAGAACCCACTTTTCTGTTAGGAGAATCTGCCTTTGTTCAAGTCTTTATTGAAATCTTCTCAGTTGGCAGCTATTAAGGCCAGAGCCATGTCTGAATATGCCCTCTGTTGAACGTAACAGGAACATTCAACCTCAGCCAACTAGATGCTCCCACTCAGGACTTGACTTCTGGAGCAAGTGGTGCAAAGAAACAAAGATAATTTCAGCTTGCTATGGTTTCTTTGTCCCTGCCAACACTCATATTGAAATTTGATCCCCACTATGGTGGTGTTGGACTGTGGGCTGGGAGGTGTTTGGGTCGTGGGAGTGGATTCCTCATGAGTGACTCGGTGTCCTTGCTTTGGTGAGACTGGATTAGTTCTCATAGGAATGAATTTGTTCCCCCCGAGAATGGGTTGTTATAAAGCAGGACGGCCCTTGGGGTTTGCCTCTTTACTTTTGTCTTTGAACTTCTCTGCCATGTTATGACCTCGCATGAAAAGCCCTCACCGGAATCCAAGCAGATGCCAGTGCCTTGCATTTCATACTGCTTAGCCTGCAGAACTGGGAGCTAAGTAAACCTCTTTTTTGTGTAAGTGATCTAGCTGCATGTGTGATTATCCCTTTGTGTTATAGCAACACAAAATGGACTAAGATACAGGTCTATAATGGAAAACACAAAGATGGCAAGCACTAGCAACCAGCTGTGTTGTATGATGCTATCAGGCGGCCAGAGGCCAGGGCTACTTAAACCAATGCAGGCCTCACTTACGAGCTCAGCTGGCATTCTGGCCACCTGGCTCCCCTGGATCCTAATTATTCCCAAATCTCTAATCAGCTAGTTGTCCTATATCTTTTCAATGCACTCCTTTCCTGCTGGAGTTCACCAGAGTCAGATTCTACTTTTTCACAGCTAAGAGCCATTGCTGGTTATAACAGGAGCTGGCCAGATGGCGCATCTGAGGGAAATGACAGGGAGTGAGAAGAGTGCCCGGCAGCACAGCAGCCTCTCAGGCACCTGTGACTGGCCATGAACCACCCCCTTCTCCTGGTAAAGTGGAAACAGCTTTTTCCTTCCTTTTCCACATCATACTCATGCTGCATTTATTCTTGTTTTTCTCTTCCGGACTCTTTTTGTTGGTGTAGTAAGGCAAAACAAAACAACAACCACAAAATGTAAGAACAGACCAGATCCAGAGACCGACATCCTTGGTAAAGAGTGTGGGGATGTCTGTAGTCAATTTGTCTTATGAGAACTGTATTTTAAGAGACTAACCCAAATACTAATGCTCTAATGTCAGCAAAACAACTATAAATACACATGCTTGCAATATAGATATCTATATTTGTATCAGCTCAAGATTTACTGAGAAGATTCTTAAAATAATTTAGTTTATTCCCAAAATTATTACCAAAATCTAACAAAGTGAATGACATAATTACTATTTAAGTGTTACCCATGTGGCATAGTTAGCATTTCTATTTTAAACGTTCACTGTTATAGCAGAGACCTCTCTTTATGTGACACACAGGCACACACAGACATACCACATACCTTGCCTGTTAAAATTCCTTATGTAATCAATACAAGAATAGCTCATTGTTCATTTTACAAGATTTATTTTATGGTACTTTGTTTTTAAATCATTATAGCTTTGCTTTAATGACAGGAAACTGGCCATATCTTTATTTATTTTGTATTCAATCTTTATTCAGAAACCACATCCAATTTTTTTAACACTGTAACTATAGAAATACATGGTCAGATTTATGATACACGAAAAACTCATTGCTATGAATCCTGAATGATGAACAGAAAATGACCATAAAAGAATGGGAGAGGGTTTTGTAGGCAGAGAAGACAACATGAAAAAAAAAAAGATATGGAGGCACAAAAAACCCACATATATTTAGGGAAGGCTAGGTGATATGGCTAAATCACTGCATGCATGGAAGGGTGAAATAGGAGAGCTCTGGGGAACAGTGGCGCAACTGTTAACTTATGTGTCACTTTGACTGTATCATGTTAGATGGAAGAACGGCTGTGTTACTACCTTTATGAGGACATTAAGTGCCAGAAAATGTGCGTGGATGTCAAGTAAACAAGGGCTGAACTGTGGTGGTTAACTTTATGTATCAGCTCAGCCGGGTTATGGAATCCGCTTGTTTGAGCAAACATTAGTCTAGATGTTGCTGTGGATATGAATTCTATCTGTGATTAACATTATGGTCAGTTGATTTTAAGTAAAGCAGATTATAGCAGACTATCATATAGCAGGCTTCATCCAATCCATTGGAGACCTAAGGGCAAAGGAGTTTCCAGAGAAGGAATTCTGCCTCAAGACTGTAACATAGAAACCCACCAGAGTTTCTAGCCTGCTGGCCTGCCCTGTGAATTTAAGATTCAAAACTACAATATCAATTCTTACCTGAACTTCCAGGCTGTCCCTGCCCTACAAATTTTGTATTTTCCAGTCCCCAAAATCATGTGAGCCAATTCCATAAAACACAGCTCCCTGAAGATATATCATCTATCTATACAGTACATCTGTATAGCTATATAGATACAAATATCTATAGATAGATATAGACAGAGTTCTGTTTCTCCAGAGAACCTGGACTGATAAAAGAGGTTACAGGTGATTATTAATCATCCTCCCCTCCACACTCCGAGAATTGAGAAAGAAGCCATATAAGCCAGATAGAAAAGATGAAGATCAGCTTAAACACTGATGACGTTCAAGAAGGGCATAGCTTAGAGCTACAGCCACAACAGGACTCCCTAATTCTCTCTCTGCTTCCCTAGATTAATTTTACAAACCTGGACATGCAGAGATGACAACTGCTGCTCTTCTTTATGAGAAGAGAGCGCTTAGAAGAGGAAGAAAGAGACTCCTGAGGTCAGGGCGATCCCAATAAGAGACTGCTCAGTGGATTCAGCCACCCTTAACCAGTACTGTTTCCCAGCTTCAAGAGTCAGGAGTCATTGTTCCTTCTGGGGGATGAGCCTAGTGGGAAAAAGGACAAGAGAAAGGGCTCCTCCCACTCTTTACCTTCCTGAGGCACTGAAGGGTCAGGTATCCCGTTACACAGGCTGGTCTGCTTTGGGTTCAGTCACTGAAGGGGCAATCATTTCCCCAATGACAGCAAGTCTCCTTCTTGTGACATGTAAAATGCCTGCAAAGTTCTGCCATAGTTCAGGACTGTGCTATGTTACTTCTGGGATGTATTAATTTTCTTAATACTCCCAAAAGTAATTAAGAAACTTTAAGACACAGCTTCTTACAAAGACTTTTTTTCCACTTTAGCCTAGCTGTTTCTCTCTGCTAAGTCAGAGTGTGGATCTGCTTCTGGGAGCCCTAATGCAATTATGGCGGGGGAGGGGGGTGGTAAATATACGAGGTGTGTCTGAAGTCAAGAGCAACCAGAGGCTTCTCAACCTAACAGCTTTGAGTTTTCTTTTACATATTTCAGAGGCCTCGGTAAAAATCCAGAGAAGGCTCCCTCAGTTGCTTCCTAGAGTTATTACAGAAAACAAGAAATTATGTCCTTTGAGTTTACACAGGTAGCAAGTTTAACAGCCTTCATGTTCGATTTTGCTTCAGCAATGAAAGCAAGGAAAGGAGGTAGCTACTCGGTCTCCCTCCCACATTTGGTTCTGGGGCCCAGGGTTGATGTTAAGTGGAAATTCTTAGGCTAGCTCTCCACAAAAATGGCCAAAATTCAGTAACGCAATTTGTGGAGCTGACAATTGGGTAGGGTTTTTATATTCTATACATGATAAAGCCTTTTTCATATCACCATCTTCAATTAAATTATATAAAATTATCCAACGCTACTAAGATCTCTGTTTTCTTCAGTAATGACAGGTAGTGCCCTTGAGAGAGCTTAAAATCAGTTTATATGGAGTAGAGAGGAAAAACTGCTCATTTTTCTATTGGTTCTGGGGATAATATTGTGCCCTTGAAGTCAGCAGGGAAGAGTCACACCATAAGCATGTGATGTTTTTCTTCTTTTTAGAGGTTCAAATTGGGCATACACTCGCTGTTATTTTCAGAAAAGCAGAAGCCCTCTAC
The DNA here is from genome assembly GCF_048565385.1 of Saimiri boliviensis. Lineage (NCBI taxonomy): Eukaryota > Metazoa > Chordata > Mammalia > Primates > Cebidae > Saimiri > Saimiri boliviensis. The sequence goes on from NC_133454.1 coordinate 59,919,849, forward strand.
ACGAATGCATCATCCTTTTAGTCAAAAAGCATTTAATGCTCTTGTACTTTCAGCAATTCTAAGTAAAATAGAAAATAAAGAATAATGCCCAGTTATTTTTTGTTTTCTTTAGAATAAATTTATTGAATAATGCCTTAGTGCTTGCTAGAATTTACTTCTTAAATATATACATCATATATAAATATATTTGTATACTACGTATATATGTGTAGATATATTCCCCTTATTAAGTAAAAAAAGTCTTTGTAAGAAGCTGTGTCTTAATTACTTTTGGGAATATTTAAATATGTATCTCTCTCTCAAAAGTAACAAATATATTATATATATATATACACACACATATATATATATGGTTTTTTATGGGAAGAAAAAAAAAAATATATATATATATATATATATTTTTTTTTTTCTTCCCATAAAAAGAGAAGATGTTATTTAAAAATCAGCACAGGCCTAAATGCATTTAACGTCAGTTCAGACAGGATGACTTTTTCTGCTGCTGCCACCTGGTGGCAGCATGCCTAAAACTCAAGCAGAGTAACATTCTCTGTAGCTCTCTGGCCCAGGGAAAACCTGACAATTATGCAAGTTCTAAACCGTAGGAAACCTAGATTTGACATCCAAGTACATCTTTACAGGGAAGTTGCGCTGCATATGAAGAGAGAAAAAATGGTATAACAGTGAAAATTTAGCACCAGCACTTGAATGTTGACAGGAAGAGAAATATACAAAACATTTAAAAATTTTTTACAATAGCATAAGAGAGAGAGATAGGCCAGGTATAGTGGCTCACATCTGGAATTCCAGTACTTTGGGAGGCCAAGGCAGGAAAATTGCTTGAGCCCAGGAGTTCAAGACCAGGCTGGACAACATAGTGCCAGAGACCCCATCTCTACAAAATATAAAAATAAAATTGAAAAAGGAAAAAGAGTGTGAGAGATAATTGAGGGGGAAAATTGGGGGATAATAAAGGTATATTCATGTTTTTGTTGAAGAAAAAAGTTCTTATTAATTTTTTAATTTCTTTTTTAAAAAATTAAAAAGAACTTTTTTAATTTCTTAAAAAATTAGTAAAAAGACAACATTCACGGTACAAGAAAAAAAATGAAAATGTGAGGATTTGACCTAAAATTCATATGGAACCAAAAAGAGCCTGCATAACCAAAGCAAGGCTAAGCAAAAAGAACAAATTTGGAGCCATCACATTAGCTGACTTCAAACTATACTTTAAGGCCATAGTCACCAAACCAGTATGGTACTGGTATAAAAAGAGGCACATAGACCAATGGAACAGAACAGAGAACCCAGAAATAAAGCCAAATATTTACAGCCAACTGATCTTCAACGAAGCAAACAAAAACATAAAGTGGGGAAGGACACCCTATTCAACAAATGGTGCTGGGATAATTGGCAAGCCACATGTAGGAGGATGAAACTGGATCCTCATCTAAGATGGATCAAGGACTTAAATCTAAGACCTAAAACTATTTGAAACTATGAAAATTCTAGAAGATAACATTGGAAAAACCTTTCTATACATTGACTTAGGCAAAGACTTCATGACCAAGAACCCAAAAGCACATGCAACAAAAACAAAGATAAGATAAATAGGTGGGACTTAATTAAACTAAAAAGCTTCTGCACAGCAAAAGGAACAATCAGCAGAGTAAACAGACCACTCACAGAGTGGGAGAAAATCCTCACAATAAAGACAAATATCCAGAATCTACAAGGAACTCAAATTAGCAAGAAAAAAACAAACAAGCCTATCAAAAAGTGGGCTAAGGACATGAATAGACAATTCTCAAAAGAAAATACACAAATGGCCCACAAACGTGAAAAAATGTTCAACACTACTAATGATCAGGGAAATGCAAAGCAAAACCACAATGTGATAACACCTTACTCCCGAAAGAATGGTCATAATAAAAAAAAAAATTTTTTTAAGATGTTGGTATGAATGCAGTGAAAAGGGAACACTTCTGTAGTGCTGATGGGAATGTAAACTAGTAAACCATTATGGAAAATAATGCAGAGATTCCTTAAAGCAATAAAGAACTACCATTTGATCCAGCAATCCCACTATTGGGTATCTACAGAGGAAAATAAGTCATATGTAAAAAGATACTTGCACATGCATGGTTAAAGGAGCACCATCTGCAATTGCAAAAATATGGAACTATCCCAAATGTCCATCAATCAATGTGTAGATAAACAAATTGTGACATATATATATATATATATATATATATATATATATATGCGCCATGGAATATGACTCAGCCATAAAGGGAAATGAAATAATGACATTTGCAACAGCCTGGATGCAATTGGAGACCATTACTTGAAGTGAAATAACTCAGGAATGGAAAACCAAACATCACATGTTCTCACTAATAAGTGGGAGTTAAGCCATTAGGATGCAAAGACCTTCGGGACTAGAGGGAAAGGGAAAGAGGAGGGTGGGATAAGAGACTACAAATTGGGTTCAGTGTGTACTGCTTGAGTGATGGGTGCCCCAAAACCTCACAAATCATTATTAAAGAACTTACTCATATAACTGAATACCACTTTTCCCCAAAAACCAACGGAAATAAAAAGTGGTTTTTTTTGTTTGTTTGTTTGTTTTAAAGAAGCCGGGCGGGGTGGCTCAAGCCTGTAATCCCAGCACTTTGGGAGGCCGAGGAGGGTGGATCATGAGGTCAAGAGATCGAGACCAACCTGGTCAACATGGTGAAACCCCGTCTCTACTAAAAATACAAAAAAAAAAAAAATTAGCTGGGCATGGTGGTGCGTGCCTGTAATCCCAGCTACTCAGGAGGCTGAGGCAGGAGAATTGCCTGAACCCAGGAGGCGGAGGTTGCGGTGAGCCGAGATCGCGCCATTGCACTCCAGCCTGGGTAACAAGAGCGAAACTCCGTCTCAAAAAAAAAAAAAAAGAAAGAAAGAAAGAAATTTAAGGATTTGAAATACTTAGGATGGGAGGGGGTGGGACTAAGAGCACATGAAAGGGCATTTGGCCAATACCTTCAGTAGTTCATTCATTATTTTTAAATATTCAGTTAAATAGAAATTAATAGACATACTCTAAAGATAAATAGGAAAACATTCTTATGGTAAAAATATTAGATACACTTTCATTAAAACCTGAACTAGACCAATATGAATACTCTCTTCTATTACTTAATATTGTAAATATAGGGAACCAATGCAATTAGACAAGAGAAAAAAATTAAAGGCAAAAGAATCAGAAAGGAAGAGGGAAAACTATCTGTATAAGCAGATTCTATTATTATTGATTTGGAAATTACAAAGAATCCATGAAAAATACTAAAAACAATACCAGTTAAATTGCAGGAATAAAATTAGAAATCACTGTACCTCATATACAAAAAATAACCTGGTAGAACATTTCACAATAGATCTCATTACAATAGAAAATAAAATTTCTAAGCAAAAAATTTAACAAAAAATGTACAAAACCTGTATGACTAAAAGTATACGCACATCTAAAGGACACACAAACAACAGTATAGCATGGTCTCCCATTGTCAGACTCAACACCAAAATGTATCAGTTAGTTTTAAGTTTGTTTGTAAATGTAACATGATCTCCATAAATACAGCAGGAGGGTTTTGTTTTGTTTTTGTTTGTTCGTTTGTTTGTTTTTTGGTCTGAAGGAAAACAACTGATAATTAAGTTTGTCTGAAGGAATAAACAGGCAAGAATACCATGGAAAATCATGGGGGCATGAGGGGTCATGACTGGTAGATGCTAACTCTGACAGACATGAAAACAATATAAAGCTTCTATGATTAAAACAAAATATTAGCACATGAATAGGATGGTAACCCACTGGAACAGAATATAAAACAAACAGAAATTAAGTTTAATATTTGACCAAGGTAGCGACTAGAATCAATAGGGAAAGGATAGGTTATCATTTTTTTAATGGTGAGGGTATAACTGGATAGCTGTATGAAAAATAATAAAATTAGATCTATTTATCACACCATAAACAGCATAAATTGCAAATACATCCAAATGTAAAAATTAAATTCATACAGTTCTGGAAAGGAAAATGAAACATAGATGAAGTTATTTATAACCTGAAAGTAGAGAATACTTGGCAGACAATTATTCAAAACCTGAGCCTATAAATAAAATTTTAATAAATGTGACTACATTCTAGAAAACACTTTTTGCCTGGAAAAAAAATTGTAAGAAAAGTCAAAAGAAAAAAATGAAAAAAATATATATGGAATTTATATCTCTGACAAAGAGCTAATATATTTAATACAATCAGCTTCTAGTATTTGAAAATAAAAACACCTGCAACCCAAAAATGAGCAAAAGACATATAGGAGATTTCAGAGAAAATAGATATATTAATGGCTCTTGAATCTATAAAAATATATTCAACCTTTCTCATACAAGAAATGCAGGTTAAAATTATAGGAAAGATACTTCAAGGAAAAGGAGGGTTGAGACTTTCTTTTCTAATCATTATGGAGTAACAGAGTCCAGACTTGTCCCCTACCCGAAATCATTAGAAAACCAGAAAAGAAAATATGCAGAACAAATGTCTTCAGACATTGACAAAAGGTAGCAGAAGATTGTTATTCCAGGGGAAGGAAAGGGAAAACAAATGAGAATTTCTGCTTAGGAATGCAGAGACTGGGAAGCAAAAAGGGCTTGGTAGTCTCACTGAACTGAAGATAAAGATGTGTTTAGGGAGATCAGAGTAGCAAGAATCTGTGGAGCAGAAAATGAGAAGAGGGAGCAATACAGAAAAGAACCCCACATATCTGCGTAGAGGTCTACTTGAGACTTTGGCTTGATACCTAAGTTAAGCTTAAAAATAAACTTCAAAAATATCAGATTGCCCCTCAAGATGCTTAAAAGTCTTCCCAAAGAATTTCCAACACACTTTAAAGGAATATAACAAAACTCAACACTCAACAACATAAAATCTATTATGTCCATGTCTGATTGAACATTACTGTATATGGAAGAAACATAAAAATGTGACCTGTAACCAGAAGAAATTTCTCAACATAACATCCCAGAAATGACAGAGATGATGGAACGGGCAAATTAGAGCTTTATAACTAGCTATTATATGTTCAATGTGATCAATAATTTTTAAAAAGTAAACATGATGCTGAGAGAAACAGAAGATACCAAAAAATAACCAAATGGAACATCTAGAGATTAAAACATATATAATATATGTAAAGAAAAATAATGACTTGGTTTTATTAACATCAGATGCTGCAGAAGAAAATATCAATGCACTTGAATATACAGTGATAGAAATTATCCAAATTGAAACACAGAGAGAAAAAAAGGCTGACACAAAAATTGAACAGAGCCTCAGTGACCTATGGAACAGCATCAATATCAAGCAGTTTAACATAGTTGTAATTGGAGTTCCTGTAGGAGAAAAGGGGAAAGAAAAAATATATAAATAAGTAGTGGCTGAAATTTCTCAAGTTAGCTGAAAACTATATGCCCACAGATCCAAGAAAGTCAATGAATCTGTGAGCAAAATAAGCACAAATAAAACCATGCAAAGGTGCATCATTATTAAATTTCTGAATATCAATTAGAAAGAATTTTAAAAGCAACCTGGGAAATGAGATGGAGGAGGAGAGCACATTATATACCAAGGGAAAAAAAGGTAAGAATTATTGCAGCTTTGTCACCAGAAGTGATGCAGACAAGAAGATAATGAAAAATCTTTTTTAATATTATTTTTTATTTTTATAGATACATAATAGTTGTACATATTTATGGAGTACATGTGATATTTTGATACAAGCATACAATGTGAAATGATCAAGGTAACTGGAGTACCTACCATCTCAAACATTTAATGTTTCTTTGTGTTTGGGACATTCAATTCCACTCTTCTAGTTATTTTGAAATATGCGTTAAGTTATTACAAATTATAGTCTCCCTATGGTGCTACCAAACACTAGATCTTATTCCTTCCATCTAATTGTGATTTTCTACCTATTAAGCAACCCCTCTTTATCCCCAACTCCCCTTTCTAGACTCTGATAACCATCAATTTATTCTTTATTTCCATGAGATTAAATTTTTTTAGCTCCCGCATATGAGTGAGAACATGTGCTATTTATCTTCTTGTACCTGGTTTATTTCACATAACATAATGTCCTCCGGTTCCATCCATGTTGTTGTAAATGACAGGATTTCATTCTTTTGAAACTTTTTAAGGGCAAAAAGAAAAAAATTGTCAATCTATAATTGTACATTCAGTGGAATATCTTTCAAAATTAAAGGGGAAATAAAGACTTCTTAATATAAGTGAAAGTAAAACCATGCCCCAAAGAGTTAAAGACGCCTCTAACAGAAATTCTAGAGTTTAGCAGACAGCAGTTAAGAAAAGAAAAAACTTGCTGAAACACTTAAACTCCCTCTGCTGAAAACACTGAAAACCTTCTTTTATCTACCTCTGGGATGAAAAAACTGGCTGAAATTGATTGCAACCAATATGGCCGACTGGAGTTTGTGCAGAATGAGTTTGCTGACATCACAACCTGGATTTCTACCACGTTTCATACTAACGCCTCACAAATTTGCACATGTGATCCATGAGATAACAAGAAGAAACAATCCCACATACCCAAGGGCTTTCCAGACCTCCCCTTTACTTCCACCCATCACCTACTAATCACAAAATCCACCCCCTGTACCTTTTCTAATAAAAATGCTACCTTTAAGTCAGCGTGGGGAGACAGATTTGAGCTTGACACGCCTGTTTCCTTGTGAGTCAACTTGCAATATAAAACTTTTCTTTTCTCAAAAATCTGGTGTCATAGTATTGGCTTCTAGCATATTGGGCAACGAGCTCCTTTTGCTCAGTAACAACTGCACTGCAAGAGATGTTACGAGAAGCCATCTAGGCAAAAGAAAACAGATACTAGTTGGAGGCAGTACTAGTTGGAAGCAGGGAGAGTTTCTGAAATCGCAAAAAGTAACCTTAGAGATATGAACTAAATGTAAACTCAAAGAGTACTTGAATTCATAAGTGTATGGGTAAATATAAAAAATATTTTTCCCAATTTTTAATATCCTTAAAAATAAATCAAGGAAAAATGATAGAGCAGGGATATAGGTTGCAGTTTTCAATCAAGTAGTGAGGTGAGGCCTCATTGTGAAGGTGATATTTGTTCAAAGACTTGAACAAGATGATCAGAGTGTTTCACAATAATATTAGCTACCCTAATGTACTATTGAGTAATCATGGCTAAATGAAACATCTGTCTCAGGTAATAAATTTTATCAGACATCTTAGTAACTATGTCTAAATCCAAACCACCGACTCTAAAGAGAAAAAAATTTGGACATACTGAGAGTTTAGATTGGCAAAATATCTGAGCATTTCAAGAAATCACAAGTAATATAATGAAGGTAACTGTGAACGCCCAATTCTCCTTGGGTACTTCCATCCAAGCTTCAGAAAGGGATCCCACAACACTTGGTCTTTCATGGACTAATAAACTTGGTATACGACCACCTGTAGTCCACATTTCTTATTTTTTTGTATTAGGAATGTATAGTATATTAATATTATATTTTTATTTTAAATAATTCACATTTTAATGAGGACAGGCATTTTACCCAAAGCAATAAATTTCTATTTGGAGAAATTGAAATCTCAGTTAGCAGATGCGTTATAGATGTTTCCGGTCAGAGTTAAGGGATAGAGCCCTCATGGAGAAGTTATAAAATAATAACACAAAGGCCAAAGCCCATGTTCTTCCTAGCAAGGCCTAATTATGGTTATGAGTATATGCACAAAATTATGATTGCTTATCTTCCTCTGCGGCCCATATTCAACCAAGGCTCGGCAGTAACAATGCCTCATGTGTCAATTTTCAATAAGAATGTTGCCACATCCTTCAGTGTTATTAATAAATCCCATTCCTTGTTCTCAATCCCACTACACGCAATTTATAGCTAGAGAAAACAATTCATTATGAACATCAAATAAGCCCCATAAGGCAGAATCTCCTTGAGACTCAAAAGCAAGTAAGACCTCAGGGATTCATTAAGAGTTGACTTTTCTCTAAGAACCTTTGAGGATTCTTGTCTGGATAATGCAACGCTAGTGCAAGTTCCTCTGAGTTGATGTCACTTCAGAGACTGTTGCCATGGAGGCTTCATTTCAAATGCGTCTCAAATATTAGTGTATTGCCTTTTTATTTATTTTTATTTGTGATTTTGTTGAGATAAAATTCACCATTTTAAGCCTTTTAAAGTATACGTACAGTGGCGTTTAGTACATTCACAATGCTCTGCAACTATCAACACATTTTCATACCAGAATATTTTATAACCCCCAAATAGAAACCTCATACCTAGCAAACACCCCTATTCCTTCCTACTTCCAGCCCCTGGAAACCACTAATTGGCTTTCCATCTGTACTGATGTGGCTATTCAAGACATTTCATATAAATAAATTTATACTATATGCATCCTTTTGTGTCTGGCTTCTTTCACTTAGCATAACGTTTCCAAGATACACCCACGTTGTAGCATATATCAGTATGTCACCCCATTGGTATGACTGAGTAATATTATATTCTATGTATATACATTTTATTTATCTTTTCATCAGTTTACGGTCATTTGGATTATTTCCACTTTTTGGCAATTATAAATAATACTACCTGAGGGTCAGCCAAAGGTGAGATCTTAGAGCTAACGCCTTCTCAGATCTTTTCTGAGTAGTGTTCAGCCCTCATCATGCATGTGACCTTCTAGGTTCCCAGGAATACCTGGGGGCTTTTCAGAGTTTATATTTCCTAAAGCGTCTCACTCTCAGTCTACTATGCCAGGCTTTTGGTTGGTCTATTTTTTGTCCCAGTTGTTATCTCTTGCTTTTGACTGTGTCTATTACATTTGCCTTTGAATACTTAGAAGAAGCCCCACTTCTGTACTCCCATTTGGCACCCTACAAAGCCACCTTAGCCCTGGGAGAGTCCCAGGTTAGGCAGGATACAGGCAAATCCCTTGAGCTGATCTTTCAAAGAGCCACCGGGGAAGCCAAGACAAACATCAGTTTGTTTGTTTTTTTTTAATCATCCATGGATGGATGAGTGGATAAAGAAGCTGTAATACACACACACACAGACACACACACACACATACACACACACACACACACAAATGAGTATTATTTAGCTTTAAAAAAGGAGATTCTGCCCTTTGAGGAAACATGAATGAACACAAATCTGGAGGATGTTATGCTAAGTGAAATAAGCTAGATGCAGAAGGAAAAATATTGCACACAATCTCTCTTATATGTAGAATCTAAAAAAAATGTCAAACATATAGAAGCAAAAAAGAACAGTAGTTACCAGCAGCAGGTGGGGAACAGTAGAAAAATTTGTGTCAAAAGGTACAAAGTTACAGTTATGTACATGAATAATCTAGAGATCTAATAAATCTAGTTCTGTGTAGCATGAGAACTACAGTTAATAATATTGTATACTGGAAAATTTTCCAAAAAAGGATTTTTGGTGCTCTTACCACACACCCACCCACACAAAGGTAACTTTGTGAGATCATGGATATGTTAAATTAGTTATGATAGTAATTATTTCAGTATGATATGTATGTCAAAAATCATGTTGCGTGTAGAAACCGTAAGTTTCTACAATTTTTTTTTAAATCTCAAGTTTTTGAGAATATGGTCTGTTATACTACCTCAGGTACAAGGTACTTGTGCCAGGAATATGGACTCCTGTCTTCAAGACTGTTGCCAACTGGGTAAGAGCTGGAGAAGTCCTCAGGATAAGTTAAAATGCCACCAAGCTCTTTTATGAACTTCAGCTTTTTTTCCTTAAGTGTTCCCTTGGTTGATGCAAGTTTTCATAATTCTAAGCAAGTTGATTCTGAAAGTTTTTAGCAGTTTATTTGTTGCTTTTGTGGGTGCAAAAAAGAGTTTTGGATTTCCCTACTATGCCATTTTTGCTGACATCACTCTAAAATCAACCCCCTTGGTATCCCACTTGGATGACAAATTATATAGTACTACTAAGTATTCAGACAATAAACTGGAATCAGACTGATCTCAGTAAAAATGCTGGCTCTGCTGCATCCTAGCTGAACGCAGTGATAAATTTGTTTAACTTCTCTCTGGACTTCAACTCCCTTAACTTAAAATGAAGATAATAATGCCTAAACTCAGAAAATTAAAGTGATAAATTAATGTTGCTATTTCTGGCACCAGTATGATATAATGTGCTTTCTCTGTCTTCGCTACTGCAACATAAAGCTTAAAGACCTTTTCCCATACCTAAGAAGGAACATAGGATAGGTATCGTTATTGGGTGTGGGAGTAGGGAGGATAAGTGAAATAAAATAAAACTATGTGTTTTATTTATTTTCTTTTCTTTCCTTTTCCTTTTTTTTTTTTTTTACACAAGGTCTCAATCTGCCACCCACACTGGAGTGGTATAGTGGTGCGATCTTGGCTCACTGTAGCCTCAATCTCCCAGATTCAAGGGATTCTCCCACCTCAGGCCCTAGAAAATGCAAAAAAAAAAAAAAAAGGAAGAAGAAAGAAAGAAAGAAAGAACGAAAGAAAAAGAAAGAAAGAAAGAAAGACAGACAGACAGACAGACAGACAGGATTCTTCTTTTTCCCTATGCTAGACAATCAAGAGTAACAAGAGTAGAAGCACTTGTCTTTCAGGTCACCAGGTGGGCCCTCTTACAAGTGTACTAAAAAGAAGAAAATAATAATAATATTTTTAAAAGACTAAAAGCTCGTACAATCACCATGCCTCAGAGACACAGGTGCACAGATATGAGGCTGCAAACTAGAGGATTAGTTCTCAAATGTTAATATGCATTAGAGGTGCCTAGAAAAGTTGTTAAAACTCAGACTTCTTGGCCCCATCTGCAGAGTTTTTGATTCAGTAGGTCTGTGGGTGGAGCCCAAGAATGTATGTGACAGTTTCCCAGGCAGTGCTGATGATGCTAGTCTGATGACCACAGGCTGAGAACCACTGAACTAGAGGCTAGGCAACACAACAAGCTCAGGCTCTTCAGGCTCAAGTTCCAAGTCATCTCCATTACCTCTGTGACCGTGGGCAAATCTCTTATTCTGCAATTCAACTTCTTCACCAACAAAAAGCATAATTCTAGCTAATAAATATCACCTGTCCCCAAGAGACATATGAGAATTAAATGATTTAAATGTGTGAAAGGAATGCCCAAACTCTACTGAATTATGAAGTATCATTAATTATATAAGTTAAGCAACTATCATAGCTAGAATTTACATTATTTCCATATTAGGAACCGAACAGTGAGGATCCATGCTTCTGGAATACATGTCTGAAATGTGAACACTTTGTTACTAGGAAGATAATAGTGTCTTGGTTAGACACATGATGCGAACACGTGAGTAATAATGATAATCACAGTAGTTAAAATATATTGAATGTTTCCTATTTACTAGGCACTGCACTAATTTAAACCTCACAATCCTATGAGGAAGCCACTTGTAATAATATAAAATTTGTAGCTTAAGAAAGCTTAGGCTTCAAATGGTCAAGTACATTTCTGAGGCTCACACAGAAAAGATCAGAAGCAAGATTTCTAAATAGTATGCTTACAGTAGCATTTGCTGATTCATTTAATTTAGACATGATTGATTTATGGTCCAGAATAGTAGCTAACTCATAATAATTATTCAATTATTTATTGTATGTAATGTTATTTTATTTTATTTTATTTTATTAAGATGGAGTCTCACTCTGTCACCCAGACTGGAGTGCAGTTGTGCAATCTTGGCTCACTGCAACCTTCACCTCCCAGGTTCCAGCAATCCTCCTGCCTCAGCCTCCCAAGTAACTGGGATTATAGGCTTCTGCCACCATGCCCAGCTAATTTTGCATTTTTAGTAGACATGAGGCTTCACCACGTTGCCCAGACTGGTCTTGAACTCCTGACCTCAAGTGATCTACTGGCCTCAGCCTCTCAAGGTGCTGGGATTACAGGCATGAGCCACCGCACCTGGCCTTCAATAATTTTTTGCTAAAAGAATTGCTACCAATTAGATGTGATTGGAATTTAGTCCTCTTATGTCCCCCATCCCTAAACTTTCTTTCCTATCTTCCCAATATAGATAAATCACAATGTTCATTTATCAACACTAAATGTCTACTGTACGTGGAGATTATTTTTTACTTGTTCTGTTTTCTTTTTCCCAGAGTAAATATTGTCCTCATAGCTTTCTATGTGCTGCTTCTTAATATTTCCACACACTCCATTATAACTGTCAAGTACCCATCAATATTATTTCCCAAAAGCACAAACACATGTGGCAATATGTCAATTTCATTTTCTCCTGGAGGACTCCCTTTTCCTATGCCCACCTGGATTGCTCTCCAGGCTCGAAGCATAGCTGTCATCCTGCAACTCCCTTTTGCTGCACTCTTGGGTTGGATCTTCTCTTTTCTGGATTCCATGCCTTGGTTTAGAATCAGACCTTTGTTTTGCTAGAACACTTTATTCAAAAGCTCCCTTAAAGAAAAAAAAGGAGGAGGAGGAGGAGAATGCAGAGAAGGAAGGTGGGAGATAATTTTTTGAGTTCTTATTTTTGAACATATGTTTAGTTCTAACCCTTATACTTAAAAACATTAAGAATAATTTTTGCCATGGAATATTGAAAGGATTCCTCTGTTGTCTTTTATTATAGTAATCACGATTGCCATTCAGATTTTGAATTCCATTCTCATTTCTCTTATGTGCAGAACTGTCAAATCTAACAAATAAAAATACATAATGCGCAGTTAAATTTGGCTTTCAGGTAACAAAATATTATTAGTATAAATATGTCCCAGGCAATATTTGGGATATACCAAAAATTTATTCGTGTTTATTTAAAAAACAAATTTAATTGGATACCCTGTATTTGATCTGGAAGCTCTATTTGTATGTCATATTTTTCTCTCTCCCTGGAAGCTTTCAATATATTCTCTTCTCCAGAGTGTTCTAAAATTTCTCAATGATGTATGATCTCTTTTTCTTACTTATTGAATGCTTATGAATACAGTACATTCAGTGAGTTCTTAATCTAGGGGGGAAAACTTTCAGTCCTAGGAAATTTTCTTAATTATTATTTTCTTCCCGTTCACTATTTCTGTTTCTTTTTCTTTCTGGAATCCATGTTATTGACAGATTGAACCTCCCCTCCCAGGTTCCATTGTTTAAAATTTTTGTTCATTTCCCTAGGAGACTTTTATCAGCTTCAGTTTGCAGGCTTTCTATTGGAATTAGAACTTTGCCTGTCATATTTTTATTTTCAAAAAAAAAGTCTCTTTATATAGACTGTTTATTTTTCATATCATTATGTTCCTATTATGTGCTCATAACAAAGGACACTTTTCAACAATAAATATTAAATAAAGATTCCCAGAAATACTAATACCTTGTAACTAGGTTACTTCACTCACTATCTTTAACTACTCTGAATTGTTGTATTATATAATCCTTCAGACTTGAGAGAAAATAGCTTTTTCACCTGCATTGAACTTTTCTTTTCTCATCCATATCTTAAAATCACAAAATCAGAGGATTGGCGAGATATAGAGTCATTTTGTCCAATCACCCAACCACCTATCTTGTCTAGGATTCTTTATGAGTTATCTGAATTGGGGTAACAATTACACAAATTTAGGAGCTTGAAACAACAGACGTTCATTACCTCACAGCTCCTATGGGTCAGGAATCCCAGCCCAGCTTAGCTGGGTCTTCTGTTTAGGGTTTCACCAGGCTGCAGTCAAGGGATTGCCAAGGCTGGGTTCTCATCTAGAGGCTTGACTAGGGAAAGATCTGCTTCCAAGCCCACTCATGTTGGCAGCATTCTGTTTCTTGTGGCTGTAACAATCACAGAAGCTTGCTTCTTCAAAGCCAGCAACAGAGACAGACTCCAGAAAAATGGGAACTAACTCTTACACAATCATACACACAGAATCACATCCATACCATCGCCTTTGCATTCTACTGTCATGAACCTCAAGTCACAAGCCCACCCACACTCAGGATGAGCAGATGACACTAAGGTATGACTACCAGAAGGCAGGGATCACGGGGACTACCTTAAAATCTCAACCTTGGCACTATTACCATTTGAAAGCCAAGAATTCTTTGTTTTGAAGGGCTGTCTTGTGCATTGTAAGATACTTAGCAGCATGTCTGGCCCCTAGATGCCAGTAGTATGCTGCAACCCCAGGTAAAAAATGTCTCCAGACACTGCCAAGAGTTCCTTTGGGGCAAAATCACCCCCTTTTGAGAATCACTTCTCTGTAAGAATAATCCAATCACAGAAAACAAATTTCTCAAAAGAAAGGTCCTATTTGCTCTTACAAGTTATGCATTTCCTCTGTAGCTTTTTTTCTGAATAGCAAAAATAAATAAAAATATAAACATGTGTATGTGTTTGTATGTATGTGTCAGAAGAGGGTGTAAAATCCAGTGATACAGTGATAGCAATTGCTTTTTTAAAAACTGAGACATAATTCACATACTGTGAAACTCATCGTTTTAACACGTACAATTCAGTACTTTTTAGTATATTCATAAGGTTTTGTGACTTTTACCACCATCTAACTCAGAATGCTTTCACCGTCCCAAAAAGAAACCCTGCACACATTAGCAATCACTCCCACTTCCTCTCTTCCCCCAGCTTCTGACAAACTAATCTATTTTCTATCTCTATAGATTTTCCTATTTGGATCAGTTCATGTAAGTGGAATCATAGATAGGTAGGTAGATAGATAGATATGGATATAAATACACAGCCTTTTGCAACTGGCTTCTTTCACTTAACGTAATGTTTTCTGTGTTGTAATATGTATCAGTACTTCATTACTTTTTATGGTTGAATAACATTCCTTTGCATGGAAATATCACATTTTGTTGAACCATTCATCAGTTAATGGACATTTGGGCTGTTTGCACTCTGCGGCTGTTATGAATAATGCTACCAGGAATATTTATGTTCTTGTGTAAGCTTATATTTTAATACCCTTGGGTATATACTTAGAAATGGACTCACTGGGTCACATGTTTAACTTGTTGAGTGACAGCCAAAATTTTCCACAGTAGCTGTACTATTGTATAATGCTTTCCAATTTCTCCATGTTCTCAGCAACAATTGTCCACCTTTTTATTACAGTTATCCTACTGATGTAAAGTGACATCTCATTGTAGATTTAATTTGTGCTCCTTGATGGCTAATGATGTTGAGCACATTTCCATGTGCTTGTTAGCCATTTATATATTTACTTTGGAGAAATATTTGGTCAAGCCCTTTCCCCATTTAATTAAATTGTCTTTTATTGTTGAATTTTAAGAATTATTTCTATATTCTGGATCCTAGACTCTTATCAGATATATAACTTCCAAATACATTCTCCCATTTTGTAGATTGCTTTTTCACTTTCTTGATAGTGTCCTTTGAAAGCACAAAAAAGAACTCAATTTTGATAAAGTATAATTTATCTATTTTGAGCTTTGTTGCTCCTGCTTTGCGTGTTGTATCTAAGAATCCACTGCCAAATTCCAAGGTCAGAAAAACTTATTCCTGTGTTTTCTTCTAAGAGTTGCATAGTTTTAAAAGCAATTGCTTTTTAAAGACCAAACTTTAACCTGCATTTTTGTCTTAAATATCCCAAGATTCCTCTAGCAATCCTCTTGGCCAGCAATATACAATTATCATCAGCTACAAGCCTTTATGCCCTAACCATGGATTGATCCTAAAAATGGAAAACCAATAAACAGTGATTTGGGAATCAAAGCTAAAAACTAGAAAAATGGTGAAGCAATGAGAGCAGTTGAGATTTTGCAGGGGTAAAATATGAAATGGGAAGTAGTCAAGGACATGAAAACTTTTTGGGACTTCAATGTAAAGGGCACACAGAGGAAGATAATCCAGTTCAAATTATTTTGCTTTTGATGTGTGAGCATGTTATATTCTATTTCTAGTTCCACCTACTTCTAACCTTGACCTAACCTGAATTTTCCTGAGCTCCTCTGAGCATAGAAGGCAATAGACCTCACCTATTTTTCTTAGTTCCTTTATTTTACTCAGGATAAACTACATTCTAAGTCTAGTTTGTCCAACTAAACAACAAAATTCTCAGTTGATATTAATTAGTCCTTCTGTGGCAGAACACAACCTCCTGTCTAGAGTCATAGATGCTGGCTTTTCCACAACCACATGGCTTAAGACCAACTACAAGTTTATTGGATTCAATTTCACATGCGAAGCAAACCTACTTACTGGAATAAATATACAAAGTGGCATATCCTATTTCTTTTCATATTTCCTTTCATTTTCAATACATATCCCCACAAACATATATATAATTTTTCACAAATACATAATTGTGATAGCCTGTATGCTTTTGTGGGTATGTACGATTCTTTGTTCTTTTCTTTCTTCTTTGGTAACATTGTGCCAATACCACAGACATGGCACATGCAGACACCTATAGCAATGTTTCTTCATGGTCTTCTAACTTTCACATCTGTGTGCATTAAAATTCAATTCATTGAGCTCCATTAATACTGATATGCATGGCCTGTCATGGTGCAGATTGTACTTCTTTTTGAAATGATTTCTCAGGAATCACACCATATGACATTTTCACGCCATTAACTTCCCTCTAATTTCACTGCTAACTGACCTCCCCAAAGTGAAGAGACACCCACTATGTTAGATCATAGAGCTTCAAGTCCAGGGGAAAACTAAGGATGATTTACAAATGCCTGAAAGCAACTTATGTTTCTATAGTAACTGAGCATTTGAAAAATATTTTCATACACATCGTCCCCCTTTATGCTTACAACGTGCGTTGGGAGTTGACATTGTTACTCTTCATTCCACAGATGAGGAAATGACTTGTCACTCAGTAAGTAGTTTAACCACACTACACTGTACTCTCTAGATTTGGAATAATGTCAGTTTTATATTGTCAAAATCTAGTGAATATTTTGGGATTGCCTATACAAAAAGGGAGATTGCATTGCAGAAGCAAAGTAAGCGTCCAAACCCAAGAAGTAAAACATAAAAATTTTTATCTTTAAATATGTGAAAAATGTATAGGCAGTGAAAACACCAGGTCTAACCCATTTATTCTAACCAATTTAATCTCTGAAACATTCTGTGGCTGGTCTGACTCGTAGAGAACATTAGCAGTAATGGCATGAGTGAAATGCAGGAAACAGCTCAGCCGGTGGAGATTCTCATTCCTAGCTCCATCAGGAGAATGGCGGCAGGAAATCACTCTACAGTGACAGAGTTAATTCTCAGGAAAAAGCCAGCGAGGGCTCCAGCTCCCCTTGTCCTAGGGCTCTGTTTTAGCTCCATAATGGAGGCCTTCATCTTGATCACTCTAGTTTTCCTTAACTCTCAGCTTCACCCTCCCATGCACAACTTCATCAGAAATTTATCATTGTGGATCACTGCAATTGCTCTACTAGTACCCTTAAAATACTGATAAAGTTTGTGTTTCAGAAGACCATCATCTCCTATGAGGACAGCATGTCACAGCTTTGTAATACTTCTTGCTTACATTGTCATGGCCAAAGGTAACATGTGGCCCAGCAACTACAGTCATCACATTTCATCAAGTCAGCTCACTGTTGGTAGTTGTAGTATTTATATGGAGTTGACTAGTACAACAACAGACATTGTGCCTTGTATTAAAACAGTAGTAGTGTGAGTTATTGTCAGTCATACTTCTCTCATGCGTTAGCATGTATATTGATAGGATAATTTTTTACTTGATTCAACATTGTAGTCACTAGATTAACAGTTTTTGTTTTTAATCCATTTCTCTCCAGCATTCTTCACATCAGCTTTATAAAGAGCAAATTCTGG
The DNA here is from genome assembly GCF_048565385.1 of Saimiri boliviensis. NCBI lineage: Eukaryota > Metazoa > Chordata > Mammalia > Primates > Cebidae > Saimiri > Saimiri boliviensis. Next base: position 59,937,784 of record NC_133454.1, read on the forward strand.
GATTTTTCCATGGGTCTGATGCATTCATGTTGTTGCCTTGTCCTCTCTTGGGTTGCTTGCTCCAGAGAAAGGCGGGTGCCATGTAGTGAGAACATTCAATCAGCTCTATGGAAAGGGCCATATTGTGAGGCACTGAGGCCTCCTGCCACACTGAGGTCTTCTGCCAAAAGCCACATGAGACAGCCATCCAGGATATGAATCTTCCAACCCCAACCGAGACATAAGATGACCAAAGCCAATCTCTTGACTGTAACCTTTGAGCGACTCTGAGCCACAGCAACCCAGCTAAGATGCTACCAAAGCAACCTAACTAAGATGCTACCAAATGCCTGACCTGCAGAACATGGGAAATAATAAATGCTTGTTGCTTTAAGATGTTAATTTTTAAGGTAATTTATTACTCAGAAATAATGCACATATGAAAAGCTCAAAGTCATTAGTAATCAGGAGAAAAGCCAATTAAAGTAATAAGATATCATTTTACACCAGTAGCCCTAGAGTACCTAGAAATTCTAGTCCTGGACATGTATCTCAACTGAATTTTCTTTTAGGACCATAAGGGGAAATGTATGTTATTTGTGGAAGCAAAATGAGTCTCCAGCAACAGGCAAGTGTATAGGTGAAGTGTTTTGCAGCAGTAGAAACAGATTCACTGTGGACATAACAATATGGATTGACTTTAGAGGCACAGTGCCGAGTGTTTTTAAAAATAAGAAACAGAATGAAATATAATATGGAATATTACTTACATATATTAAAATTATAAAGCACAGACTTTCAGGAAAGGTGCAATATGTTATGGCAGGTGAATGTTCCTACAGCAACAAATAGAAAAAGCTATATCAATAATAAAAAGTATGTTTTATGGGTATCTGGAAGCTATCAAATAAATGAGAATGAGATGAATTGAAATTCTAGAGGAGACAGAACCATTTTGCAGTAAGATAACAAGTTTTTTCTGTTTCTAGGAGACTTGGTCCAAGCAAAGGGCCTCAGCGGAGAAAAAAAAATGAAACTTCAAAGCTTTTAATAATTGTTACCAGATGGAGTGACAATTAGAAACTTGAGAGACTTCACACACATGGCCAGTTTTCCCCAGAGGACATGGACTGTACACTGAAGTCATGTGGACTAAGACTAGAATAGAAGTTTCTAAAATACAAAGTGCAAACTCCTACACTCTGTGATGCTTAATAAACAAAGACCCTTCAGAAGGATGGGGTCTGCACTGAACTCACTGATCCAAACTCACTGAACCAGTGTCTTCTTAAAAACATTTGCCAGATTTTGAAGTAGTAGGAGTCTAATAGAATATAGGTAATAGAATCTATATAGATACTAGAATCTATATAATCTAATAGAATATAGATAATAGAATCTCTCAATCTTGCATAGCTTAAGAGAAAAGACCCAACAGGTTCTCAATCAAAAACCTGGAAAGGTTAAGCTTAGGAATGGGGAAAACTAAATGTAGACAGAGCCTGACTAAAATTCCAACACAGGTCTAACCATGCTCAGTTCCTAGTAGAATTGTAATCAGCTTCTCATCCTATTTACCTAATAGAAGGGCGAGCCATCTTTGGTGAATGATAACATCATCTAGAACGTCTATGGTTCTTACGGTTTTGTATACACAATCTTCAGCATACAAGGTGAAACTACTAGATCTACAATGAGATAAGACCATATGACCAATAAAAAAGATTAAAAAGTAGACAGTAAAACCAGATCCATAGACTTAGATTCTAAAGTTAGGAATAAGAATTTTTAAATAAGTCTGATTAGCAAGATCAAGAAAATATAAGATGGGTGAATTAGATGAAAGCTGTGGATATTTCTGCCAGAAAACTAGGATCTTTAAAAAATAATCAAGCAGAATTTTCCGGAGTGATGATAATATTCTAATTGTAATGGGGCGTGGATTACACAGGCGTATTCATTTGTCAGACCCCCTGTATGCACACCTCAACTTTGTTCGTTTAATTGTATGTAAATTTTACCTCTAAAAAAACTGTAAATAGGCCAGGCACAGTGGCTTACACCTGTAATCCCAACACTTTGGGAGGCCAAAGCCGGCAGATCATGAGGTCAGGAGTTTGAGACCAGCCTGGCCAACATAGTGAAACCCCCGTCTCTACTAAAAATACAAAAAATTAGCTGAGTGTGGTGGCAGGCACCTGTAATCCCAGCTACTTGGGAGGCTGAGGCAGTAGAATTGCTTGACCCAGGAGGCAGAGGTCTTAGCGAGCTAATACCACATTACTGCACTCCAGCACGAGCTGCAGGGAAAGATTCCATCTTTAAAAAAAAAAAAAAAAAAAGGCCAGACACAGTGGCTCACACCTGTAATCCCAGCATTTTGGGAAGCCAAGGCAAGTGAATTACCTGAGGTTAGGAATTCAAGACCACCCTGACCAACATGGTGAAACCCGTCTCTACTAAAATACAAAAATTAGCTGGGTGTGGTGGTGCATGCCTATAGTCCCAGCTACTCGGGAGGCTGAGGCAGAAGAATGGCTTGAACCCAGGAAGTGGAAGTTGCAGTGAGCCGAGATTGTGCCATTGCACTCCAGCCTGGGCAACAAGAGTGAAATTCCATCTCAAAAAAAGAAAAAATAATAAAAACTAAATTAACATTGAGGTATAGTTGATGTGCATGCTGAAATGTTTAGGGAAGAGAATATCAATGTCTGCAAGTTACTTTGAAATGCATCCAAAAAAAGATGAGTTAATGGATGCACAGAGGGCTGGATAGATGAATAACAGATCAAACCATGTGAAGTGCTAATGATAGAATTAAGGATTGCATGCATTCACTATAAAATTATTTCAACTTTGCTATATATTTAAAATTACATAACACAATTTGATATAATAAGAGGATATGATTAATAGCACGCCAACAAATTTGACAGTTTGAACGGAAAATGGACAATATTCTCAAATTTTTAACTTACTAATGTAATAGTTTAAAATAGTTTGCAAATTCTTCGACACTCCTTCAAACTGTGTAGCCTAACTCCCTTCCCTGTGCATATGGGGACTTAATGACTTCCTCCTAGTGAATAGCAAAAAGCAGAAACAGCAGTTGCAACTTCAGAGATTAGGTCATGCAAGGGACTGTCGCTTCCTGCTTGCTTTCTGAATTGGATCATCTGCTCTGGGAAAACCAGCACCCATGTCACCCTAAGGAGAAGCCTATGCAGTAAGGAACTGAGGCCTACCGCCAACACTCGACAAGAAACGGAGACTCGCAGCCAGTAACTGCTTAGTGAGTATGGAAGTGGATCCTGCAGCTAGTCAAGCCCTTAGATGTCTGCAACCCCGATCAACACCTTCACTAGACCCTGAGCCACAGCAACCTAGTTAAGCCCCTCCCAAATTCTGATCTATAGTATATTTGAGATAATAAATTTTTTTTTGTTTTAAGGCATACATTTGGGGGTAATTTTTTATGCAACAAGAGAAAACTAGTGCATTTAAGCTATAATAAAGAGAAACTAGAAAATCTGATTAGTCAGGCTGGGCATGATGGCTAATGCCCGTAATCCCAGCACTTTGGGAGGCTGAGATGGGTGGATCACCTGAGGTTGGGAGTTCAAGACCAGCCTGGCCAACATGGTGAAACCCTGTTTCTACTAAAAATACAATTAATTAGCTAGGCATGGTGGTGCATATTCGTAATCCCAGCTACTCAGGAAGCTGAGGTAGGAGAATCACTTGAACTTGGGAGGCAGAGGTTACAGTGAGCCAAGATTATGTCACTGCACTCCAGCCTGGGCAACTGAGTGAGACTCCATAACCAAAAAGGAAAAAAAAAAAAAAAACACAAAAAAAAAGAAAAAAGAGGAAATATGAAACTATTGAAAATATGAAAATATTGACTAAGGAAATTTAATCCATTACTAAAATTCCACACTAAGAAAATCCCAAGACTAGATGGTTTTACCTGTAAATTCTTTCAAATATTTAGTGAAAAATAATACCAATATTGCACAAACTTTTACAAGAGAAGGCAAATCAAGAAGAAATACTTCCTAACTCTGTTGGCCATGCATAACCTGCCAATGACCTTATAAAAAAGGAAAATTAAATCAAATTACCTCTCCTTTTTAAATAGAAATGTAAAAATCCTTAACAAAATATTAGCAAACTGAAACCAACAAAAAATTTGAAAGGTAATATATCTGAACCAAGTGAGATTTATTTCACAGATGCAAGAGTAATTTAACGTTCAAAAATTGATCAATATATTTCATCACAATAACACATATAAAGATGAAAATTATATGAGCATCTCAAAGTATACAGAAAATATATTTTAAAAATTAAATATTTATTCATATCCAGCACACTTAGCAAGCTAGGATTAAAGGAGAACTTCTTTAATGTGAAAAAGAATGCCTACCAATCAAGAAAAGAAAAGAAAAAACTACCATGAACATCCTGCTCGATAATAACACTGAAAACTTTCCCCCTGAGAGAAGGAACAAGACAGGGAAACCCATTATCACTACTTATATTCAATAGTATACTGGATGGCCTAACCAGTGTAATAGGGCAAGAAAAAATAATAATAAAAGCCATAAAGATAAAACAAATGAAACTGTGATTTTTCATAAACGATATGGTTGTATAGATTTTTAAAATCTGTGAATCTACAAATTATTAGAATCAATAAATGAATTTAATAAGATTGATGTATACAAGATCAATGTACAAAAAGCAGTTGTATTTTCATATATAAGCAACAATTTTTTAAAAAATATGATTAACAATAGCATCAAGAAATATGAAATACCTAGGAATAAATCCAACAATAGATGTGTAAGACATCCACACTTAAAACCAAAAGTTACTATAGAAAGAAATAAGTCTTAAACAAATGGAGGGACATGCCATGTTTGTAGATTTGAAAACGAAATGCTGTAAAGATGGCAATTTTTTCCAAATTAAGCTGTAAATTTAAAGTCACAAGCAAAAATTGTAGCAGGGTTTTTCCTGCTGAAATTTACAAACTGATTGTAAAATTCATATAGATCAAAAATAGCAACAATAAAAAATAGCCAGAGAAATTCTGAAGAACAATACAGCTGGAAGACTTACACTACAGGTACCAAGACCTATTATAAAGCTATACTAGTTAAGATAGTGTAGTGTTGGCCAAAAAAAAATAGATAAATTATCAGCTTAAACAGAGTCATCTGATTTATGACCATGGCAACACTGCACTGCAATGAGAAATGAATGATCTAACAATAAATTGTGCTGAGTCAGCTGGATAGCCATATGGAAAATAGTATTTCTTGACCCCATCTCATATCATATATTAAAAAAATAATAATAAATGAACTGCAGACCCAAGTGAGAAAGATAAAACAAAATATATATATATATTGGAGAACACATAGGAGAAATTTGTCATGGCATTGTAATTAATAACCAATGGTTTCTTAAACAGAATACACATAGCACATTGACTATATTAAAATTAGAATTTCTGGTCATCAAAAGACACCATTAAGAGAATGAAAAGGCAACTAGTGGAGTGAGAGAAGATATAAATAAAACATATTGCTGGCAATGGTCTCAGATCCAGAATATTTGAAAGGGTACTACAAATCAGTAAGCAAAAGGTAGACAACCCAACAGAAAAACAGGCAAAAGACTCATATGCTCACAAAAGAAGATATCCAAATGGCCAAAGTAGCCAACTTCATTAGTCAACAGAGATATTCAAGTTAAAACCACAATGCATTACTACCACACACCTTCCAAAATGGCTTTTAAAAGTTTCTAATTCCAGAGCCAGGTGTAGTGGCTCACACCTGTAATCCCAGCACTTTGGGAGGCCAAGGCGGGCAGATCATGAGGTCAGGAGATCAAGACCATCCTGGCCAACATGGTGAAACCCCATCTCTACTAAAATACAAAAAACAAAAAAAAATTAGCTGGGCATGGTGGTGTGTGCCTCTAGTCCCAGCGACTCGAGAGGCTGAGACGGGAATCCCTTGAACCCAGGAGGCAAAGATTCCAGTGAGCTCAGATCGAGCCACTCCAGCGTGGCGACAGAGTGAGCCTCCAACTCAAAAAAAAAAAAAAAATGTAATTCCAAAAGTGTAATGGCAAGGATGTGGAGCAACTAGGATTTCCATAAGCTGTTGGTGAAAGTGTAAAACTCTTGAAACACAACAGAGATAAACATATGCATACCATTATGACCTAGCAATACCCCCCTCAGTATGTACTCACCTAAATGCATACATCTGTTCACCAGGAGACACATATTAGAATGTTCACAGCAACAGTATCTTATAACATCCAGACCTGAAAACACAAATATGTGTCAGCTTATAAATGGATAAACAAATTGTTATATATCTACACAGAGGAAATTAATTTCTCATACATACAACAACATGGGTGAATCTCAAAAATACGTTGAGCAGAGAATCCAGACACAAAAACACATGCATATGGGGGCCGGGCATGGTGGCTCAAGCCTGTAATCCCAGAACTTTGGGAGGCCGAGGCGGGTGGATCACGAGGTCAAGCGATCGAGACCATCCTGGTCAACATGGTGAAACCCCGTCTCTACTAAAAATACAAAAAATTAGCTGGGCATGGTGGTGCGTGCCTGTAATCCCAGCTACTCAGGAGGTTGAGGCAGGAAAATTGCCTGAACCCAGGAGGCGGAGGTTGCGGTGAGCCAAGATCGCGCCATTGCACTCCAGCCTGGGTAACAAGAGCAAAACTCCGTCTCAAAAAAAAAAACAAAACACACGCATATGATTCCATTTACATGAAGTACAAAAATAGGCAGTAAAATGGAAGATTCTCATAAATACAATGTGGACCAAAAGAAGCCAGACACAAAAGAGTACGTATATACAGATGATTCCATTTTCATAATGTATAAAAAGGCAAAACTAATCTATTCGAAATTTATATAATGATTACCATTTGGAAAAGCTAGAAGAAAGAAGCATAGAGCTGGTTTCCAGGGTGTTCGTAACGTTCTGTTTATTGATCAGATGAATATTTATTAAACTGTATCCCCATGGTATGTGAATGTTTCTCTAGTTTTTGTTTTTTAAATTTTTTATTTAAATCGCCTTTGGGGTATAAATAGTTTTTGGTTACGTGGATAAAGTGTACAGTGGAGAAGTCTGAGATTTCAGTTACTCACATAGTGTACACTATACACAATATTAAGGTGTGTATATTATTCCTCAATAAAAATGTATTTTTAAAAAGCAAAAGGATATACATACATACAAACCAACAGTAAACATTTGGCAAAAACATACCTAATTAAAAGATACAGAGATTAGGTGTGGGGGAGGGTAATGGGGAATAGAAATAAAGGATCCCTCTGCTGCCCCATGCCTGATACACTCCAGTTTGCACACACAGGGCAGCTCGGAATCCAAGTTGGCCTCTAGCCTGTGGGATGGGGAGAGAGGTAAGCCCAACCCAGATGTCTGTGGCCTAGGAAAAAAAAAAGTTCAAATAGTGGTCCAAACACCAGATATCTAAAATATTAAAAGTTATAAAGCCAGTTAACAAACTGTTGAATAAAATGTTATCCTTGCTCCCTTTGACATACATAAACACACACACCCAGCTTCATAATGATCAGGAATGCCAGGTTCGAATTTAGAATCCTCAGACTCTCCCAGGCCCCTGGCTCAATCTTCTCTTCCCAACCCAGCTAACGCCCACATTGCAAAAAACCTCACAATTGCACATGTGGACACCCCAAGTCTTATAAATTGCATCCAAACCCCAACAACCAGCCATTCCCTGGACCTAGAAGGGCATACCAGCAGCACAATCTTTCCTTGGGAGGTTACTCCTGAAAAAAAGGCCCACACAGTTCTAGGAAGCAAGCTGGGGCCATTTGGACAGAGCCTTACAGAGTTGTTTCTAGCTGGGTACACAGACTCTGAATAGTCATATTCCCCTGGCCCCACATCCTCTTTGCCTCAAGAGAGAACACAACCAAAGAGGATAAGGTTAAGAGCCTCTGTTGCCAAGTTTAAGGGCAGCGCTAAAGACAAGAGTGCCTTATTCTCTACTCACCCGACCACACCAAATCAAAGTAAGAGCCGACCCTTGTGCTACACTTTACAGTCTACAAAGCGCCTTCACAAACAATACTCTTAATCAATCCCCACAATCTTGTAAGTTTACTACATACCACTATTTGAGAGATGGTGAAACTGAGCTAAAAGTGATTTGCCTGAAGTCATGCAGTTAAAACCTGAGTACTCCTGGGTCGCCAGTGAGAGTTTTCCCTCCAAATTTCAAAGGCTTTGCTCTTTCCACAACTCAACACTGCCTTGCATCCTCCAGCTTTCTAAAAAATTGATGGGCTGAAAAGTAGAACTGGAAAATGTAAATACGCAGTTGAAACATTTTGGAAAAAAGACCGGAGTCAGGGAAGGAAACCTAACACCAAATACAGAGCAGTTTCTGGGAAAGAGTCTGAGCCCGGAGCAAAAATCATCACTGGGACAAAGACTACTATGTAGGGTAGCAATCCCAGCTGGGTTGTGGGGGCTCCATTCCCACCCCAAACCACAAAACGAGTGCCTTCAACACATCTAAGCAATCCTGACTCAAATTCCACACCAATTACACGGGGGACCTGGCTCCACAGCCCTCCTTCTCTCCACCACCCCGCTGAAAATACTTTATTAATGACAAGGCGGCATAAAGCCACAGAACTCCATCTGCTCTAGGACGATCCAGACAGCAGCCTGGCACCAGCCCCAGGTGAGGCCTGACCCTCCTCCAGCAAGGACCCGCTAAGGCTATACCTCCCTCTAATTAGCATGGCCTGGCTCAGGGCCTGGGTAGTTATTTAGGGAACCATCGCCTGCTCCCAGCATAGATATCCATAAGGCTGGGGCGGCAGGCACTTTCTGCTCAAAGCCAGCTGCCGGAAGCTGCCATCTCCTCATTCCACCATCCCAGGTCCCCTCCTGCCACCTCTGCACCCCCCAGCTCAGCAGCATCATGTCACTTGCACACACAGCTGCAGAGTACATGCTCTCAGATGCCCTGCTGCCTGACCGCAGAGGCCCCCGCCTCAAAGGACTGCGCCTGGAACTGCCCCTGGACCGGATAGTCAAGTTCGTAGCTGTCGGCTCCCCCTTGTTGCTGATGTCCCTGGCATTCGCCCAGGAGTTCTCCTCCGGTAAGTCGTTTCCAAGACCCAGTACACAAGAGAGACACCTCTTCACGTCACTCTCTGCATGAGCTCTGAAGTGAGATGGTGTGCACAGTGACTGGATTCCATGATTTCGGGCTGGGCTGGCTTACCCAAAAGGCAGATGACACATGAGCTCAGGGCACCAGCAAAGAAGACACACCAAAAAGTTTGAAAGTCATCTCCAAAATATTACAGTAAAAAAAAAATTAGTTGCAATTTTAGTATTCATATATGTTACTTCATTTCAAGTAATTAAACATTTATTTTGGTTTTCAGTATGGATTAAAGAAGTTGATGCCCTTGGCAATGTTTTTAAGACCTTAGACCTCTTCATCTTATCTGGGCTGTCGCCGAGTCTCTTATTTGCTCTGGGCTCTCTTCCCGCCCCTAGCCCCTCAGCTCCAAAGTTACTCATTTGAGAACGTGTGTTAAGTGCCTGAGACCCAGACACATCGGAGATGCTGGATGAACCCACTGCTTCCTGTCTACAAACCCCAGCCGCACACACAGACAAGAACATACACATACATCTAGGGTCTCAGGTGCTGGATTCACTCAGTAAATCCACTGCCTTTTTTAAAGAGAATGTGGACTTCCTGAGAACTGAGACTTCTGACTTTCCTTTCTGGCAATGCTTACTACAGTTTCCAAAAAGATATGCCAGCCTCCCACTACCTCTTCATTCATCCACACCAGGGGAGAAGAAATGGCTCCCACTTCTGCCTCTTTCTGGAGAATGATGTGAAAACAAAAGGCAGGAACTCTCCTCCGAGCCCACTTTCCTTCCGGCATAATTTGCCCACTCTTTTTCTTCATTTAGGCTCAGAAGCCCAGGCAATCAATCCTCAACATTTTAGAGCCTAAAGCATGTCAGTTATTTAAGGAAAGAGACATCACTATCAAACTGCAAGCCTTCTGGTACCAGACTACAGGAGCACAAGGAGCCCAGGGGGTGCACTGAGAGCAAAGAACTGCCAGACCCAAAAGGATGAGTCAGCACTGGCAGGCCCAGGCCATATAGTGAGATGTGTCCAGGAGTGCCCTGTCCTACGGTGACATGGCAGTGCTCAACCCAGAAAACTAAGGTGTGGGAAGAAAACAGTCCCTGCCAGAAGCAGAAACTGGGGAAGAGTTACATGATTGCCCCTGAGTCCCCACTCCTCCATTCCCAGCGGCCTCAAAGTTGCATTCCTGTTGCAGGGTCTCCGATCAGCTGCTTCTCTCCCAGTAACTTCAGCGTCCGGCAGGCGGCCTACGTGGACAGCTCCTGTTGGGACTCGCTGGTTCACCATGAGCAGGACGGGCCTGGCCAGAACAAGATGAAATCTCTCTGGCCCCACAAGGTAAAGCAAACCCTCTGTAAGGTCGGCTTCACAGCTGAGTGGAGTAGGGCAGAACCGCTTCATTCTACTCCTTCTTGCCTCTATCTCCTCCATCCCCAACCCATTTATTTTCATCACTTACTTTCACATTTCAGGCATTCTCTGAATCTGGTGATCTTTGGTTGCCGACTTTTATCTAATTGGAAGCTTTGTGTCTAAGGGTGAGGCATATAAACGGGCAGACTTCGGTTTAAGGTGATCCCTTTGGTCTATTTCATTAGTATCTGAAATATTGACTCTGTAGTCCTCTCTCCTGGGCTTGTCAGTTTCCTCCTAGAAGAGTCATTCAATCCTTAATTGGTGGGAAGGGGCAGGGTGCAATTGAAATTAAGCCCGGCTGCTTAATTCCTCTGGGAACTTGGCTGTGGGTCTCACCATTCAAAGTTCACTCAGCTGCTCACCCTGCCCTCAGCATGGTTTCCCTGCCTCAATGGACCCAACAGCAGAGTTTAATCTGGTTTAATCTCTCCAGTGAGTAAACATCAAGCCTCTGTGAGGGGAGGGAAAGAGCAGCTGCTTGTCTGCCTCACATTACAGAAAAGATACGCAGGCTATTTCTTACACAAATTTTTCCAAACAGTTCCCTGTTTTGAGCCCCTCCTGCACGCTTGTTTTCAGAAGTACCTGGTGTGTCCAATTCCTGGTTCTGTGGCGAAAACAGCTGCCTGTCCCTGCTGCTCTCCCCATCCTCCCCATGGCTGGTGTCTTCTATCCTGCAACTTTCCAGTTTTCAATATTGGGTTCCTTTGTCTCTTCTCCTGTTCTCTTTGTTCTTATAAAAATATGTCTTCTTTTATGCCTCATTGACATCCTAGTGGGGTTTTAGGAGGCAGCAGTGGTAACATGTGTTTGATTCATGATGTTTAGTCAGAAGACACTTGTAGCATTTTCTAGGCGTGACAGTTTACGGGGGCTCAAATTGCCACAGTTCTAGGACTGAGACAGAACCAGATACTTAATGGAAAGAATTCATGAGATTTCTGTCACTAGAAGTTCAGGAAGGATCTAGATAGTTAAAAAAAAAAAAATTTAAGTTCTATGGTAGAGGAATTGACATACCAGAAAAGGGTCAAATTGCCTGATAATCAAGATCACCAGAAGCTCTTTTTTTTTTTTTTTTTTTTTTGAGACAGAGTTGGTTCCCTCTTGCTGCCCAGGCTGGAGGTCAGTGGCACAGTCTTGGCTCACTGCAACCTGTACCTCTAGGGTTCAAGCAATTCTCCTGTCTCAGCCTCCCGAGTAGCTGGGATTACAGGCGCATGCCACCATGGCTGGCTAATTTTTGTATTTTTAGTAGAGATAGGGTTTTACTATGTTGACCAGACTGGACTTGAACTCCTTACCTCAGGTGATCTACTTGCCTCAGCATTGCAAAGTGCTGGGATTACAGGCGTGAGCCACTGTGCCCCGCCACCAGGAAGCTCTTTAAACCCAAATTCTCAGGCCCCACTTCAGCCTAGTACAACAGAATCCCTAAGTGTGAAGGGTTTATTTTCAAGAAATGTCCTTTATTAGGAGCAAAAATGTCCTAATTTTCTCTAGAGCCTGGTGTGCCTTTCTTAACATGTCTTTCTCATTTAATTCAGAAAACACACACACACATCTTTCTTTTCTACCCAGATGCAATCAATTATGTATCTCCCTTTTTCTTCAAACTCTCTTCTGAAAAACATCCCTGGTTCAGGAGAAGCTATAAGTGAGGTAGTCATTGAGGGAACACGCTCCAAAATCAGACAGCGTATAGTTCCAAATCCTGGCTCTCCTACCTACTTGATGTACAACTCTGCACGGGTTACTTAATCTTTCTATGCTTTGGTTTCTTTATCTGTAAAACAGAGATGCCAACTATATCTACCTGATGACATCCTTGTGAAAATCAAATAAAATAATCCAGTTTAGCACCTAGCAAAAATGTAGCTTTAAAAAATCTTTGCAGGCTGGATGTGGTAGCTCACGCCTGTAATCCAGCACTTTAGGAGGCCAAGGCAGGTGGATTACTTGAGAAATGAAGACCAGCCTGGCCAACATGGTGAAACCCAGTCTCTACTAAAAACACAAAAATTAGCCAGGTGTGGTAGCAAGTGCCTGTAATCCCAGCCACTCAGGAGGCTGAGGCAGGAGAATTGCTTGAACCCAAGAGGTGGAGGTTGCAGTGAGCCAAAATCATGCCACTGCACTCCAGCCTGGCTGACAGAAATGAGACTCCATCTCAAAAAAAAAAAAAAGAAAAAGAAAAAAAAATCTTTTTTTTTTTTTTTTTTTTTTACTGTAGCCAACATAGTTGGCCAGCCCTGCTAGCTGTGGTAAGTATGAGGAGGAAACGTAAGGAAAAGTCCCTATGTGAATTTGCTAGGGCTGCCGAGACAAAGCACCACCAGCTGGATGGCTTCAACAAGGAAAATTATCATCTCATGGTTCTGGAGACCGAAGTCCAAGATCAAAGTGTCATCAGTATTGGCTCCTCTGAGGGCTGTGAGGGAAAGGTCTGCCAGGTCCCACTCCTCGGCTTGTAGATGCAGTGCCCTGGGAAGTCTCCCTGCGTGCCTGTCTGCTTCTTTACTGGCGTTTTTTTTTTTTAAAGCATATCTGTCATAATGAATTAGGGGCCCGCCCTATTCCAGTATGACCTCATTTAAAATTAACTAATTGTATCCACAACAAACCCATTTCCAAATAAGGTTTCTTTCTGATGTACTAAGAATTAGGACTTCAGTGTATGAATGGAGGGAGGTGGCCATGGACACCATTCAACCCATATCAGTCCCTTATTGCAGGTAGATAATGATACAGTCATTGAGGAGACAATTCCTAAAAGTATGCTTATAGATTTACATACCTGAAAGAGCCCCCAAAGAGTCCCAAGACAGTGTCTGATGGTGTAGTTTGGCTTTACCAAGAATCCAAAAATCGGAAAAGACCACTGTGCATCAGACAAGTCCAGGAAGGGGACAGGGAAGAAATGGGATTTTCTCTCCCTTAAGACAACATGGCCTCTGCTGGCCAGGATCCCTAGCTAGCTAGCTGCCCAGACTACTTTGAGGGAGGTAGGGAGATAGCTCTCTCTCTCCCTCTCTCTCTCTCTCTCTATGTATCTCCTCATTCACCTTCTTCTTCCCCTTCTCTTTTCTCTTCCCCTTTCCCTCCCCTCCTCTCTCTCTCTTCTTCCTGGCACCCCACACAGACCCTGGATCAGAAAAGTGAACCAGGGGAGCATGAAGTTGCACATCCCTTCTCAAGCAGCCCTCCCTATACTCAGCCAGGTCAGTGGGTAGCCTCGGGGCCTTGGCCTGGGCAAACCCATTCCCCACACAGCTTTCCTCTGCTGAGGCGGGAACTGAGGAAAGGAGAGCCCTTCACTCAATGCTGTCACTCGGGGGGTCTCAGCAGCCCCAGCCTTTCAGCTGTTCTCACCCTGCAGGCCCTCCCCTACTCCCTGCTGGCCCTGGCCTTGCTCATGTACCTGCCAGTGCTGCTGTGGCAGTATGCAGCTGTGCCAGCCCTCAGCTCCGATCTGCTGTTCATCATCAGCGAACTGGACAAATCCTATAATCGCTCTATCCGCCTGGTGCAGCACATGCTGAAGATCCGGCAGAAGAGCTCCGATCCCTATGTGTTCTGGGATGAGCTGGAGAAGTGAGTTGTCTCTTCCGTCTTTTTCTGAAAAATTCACTCAAGCATTAAAATGGTATCTTTGCATTGTCATCTTTAAATGATCTTCCATGCCATCCTTCTTAAGAAAGCTAAGTGCTTAACACATCATCTCATTAACTTTCTAGTGTTTCTGTAAAGGAAAGGACTCTCTCTAGTGTACAGGTGACCACACTGAGCCCACAAAGGAATTCATCTCTCTGGAATTCCACTTTCATACACTACCCCCTTCAGAAACCTTAAATAGCTCCCTTCATGCCCACCAAAAATACCCAAACTTTCCCAAATATATGTTCAAGACCCTCAGCACACTGTCACCAACTACCTTTTCAAAATTCTAACTATCAGGTGACAAAAACTTTCCACTGTGCCTAGGCAGCCTCCTCCTTTTCCCCTGAACAAACCATTTATCTATTTAATCATTCCTCCACCTGCATACAGGCACTATCCAAGGTGCTTCTGATACATTTGTGTGTATGTGTTGGGGGTGAGGGCAGGAGAGACAAAGCTGTACCTACTCATGTGGGGCTTACATTCTATTAAGGAAAACCAGACAAATAAACAGAATGCAGGAGTGAAATATATGTTCTGAGATAATAAGTGGAATGAAGAAAAGAAAAAGTAAAGTAGGGGCAGGAGGAAGCTGGAGGGATAGAGAGTGCCGTAGTTTTATACAGAGTGGCCAGGCTAGACCGCGCAAGGGGACAGTTGCGTTAACATTTGAATCATGTTGTCCCATATTTATGCACATACTCTATCCTCTGAAAAAT
Source organism: Saimiri boliviensis (assembly GCF_048565385.1). NCBI lineage: Eukaryota > Metazoa > Chordata > Mammalia > Primates > Cebidae > Saimiri > Saimiri boliviensis. The sequence continues at coordinate 59,952,804 of NC_133454.1, forward strand.
ATTCATATCTATCTTTTGAAGCCCAGATTTCAGTCAATATTTTCCATAAGGGTTTCTGAACACTGAAGGCCACAATGCTACCTTGGTCTCCTAAATTTTGCAGCTACTATGGTTTTTGTCCATGATTTTAGCAACAAACCAAGTGTCATTTTTATTCCATATTTGCATGTCTTATCTGCCCCTTCCCCACAAGCCAGGCTCTAAGGTTTTTCAAAGCACAGACTGGCTTACATGTACCTGAACACCATAGCTCTCAATAAACATTTGTGAGCCAAATTATTTATGTAAAATGAATGAATTGGCCCAAAAATCATACACATAGTACACAAGCCAAGAACCAGAATGAACTTTTTTTTTTTTTTTTTTTTTTTGGAGACAAGGGCTCGCTCTGTTGCCTAGGCTGGAATGCAGTGGCACGTTGGCTCATTACAGCCTCAGTCTCCGGGGCACAAGCAATCCTCCCTCCTCAGCCTCCCAAGTAGCTGGGACAATAGGTGTGTACTACTACATCCAGCTAATTTTTGTATTTTTTCATGGAGATGGGGTCTCACTATGTTTCCCAGGGTGTTCTCAAACTCCTGGGTTTAAGGGACCCTTCTACCTTGGCCTCCCAAAGTGCTGGGATTATAGGCATGAGCCACCGTGCCTGGTCCAGAATACACTTAGCTAGACTCCCAGTCCGGTGCTAATTTCATAAGCGTATTCTAAAGCTCCTACTTCAGCTTAGAGATTCCGTCTGCCTTGCTAGGCAAAAATCCAGTGTAACAAATCATTACTCACTGATCATTCACTGGGTTTATCACATTGCAGTTAGAACTTGGAGAATCAGGATATACTCACATGCCTCCGTTTTGGGGAAAAGTATGGTTATGCTCCGGGAAGGCAGATTTTCATGGGAGCCAAGAATGCCATGTTGAAAACACAGATCTGTTGCTTTGTCACATGGCTCTCTTGGAGTATGGTTCTAAATGGTCACTACTAACCTTGCCTCCTTTCTTCCACTGCCCAGGGCTCGGAAAGAACGATACTTTGAATTCCCTTTGCTAGAGCGGTACCTGGCATGTAAGCAGCGTTCACATTCACTAGTGGCTACCTACCTTCTGAGGAACTCCCTATTTCTCCTCTTCACTGCTGCCACTTACCTATACCTTGGTCATTTCCATCTGGATATCTTCTTCCAGGAAGAATTCAGCTGCTCCATCAAGACAGGGCTGCTAAGTGATGAGACCCATGCCCCCAATTTAATCACGTGCAGGCTGACATTGCTGTCCGTTTTCCAGATTGTTAGCCTCTCCAGCATAGCAATCTACACCATATTGGTTCCAGTGATAATATACAACCTCACACGCCTATGCCGGTGGGACAAACGACTCTTATCTGTCTATGAGATGCTCCCAGCTTTTGATCTCCTCAGCAGAAAGATGCTAGGATGTCCCATCAATGACCTCAATGTGATCCTTCTTTTCCTCCGAGCTAACATCTCTGAGCTCATCTCTTTTAGCTGGCTGAGTGTCTTATGTGTGTTAAAGGAAACAACCACTCAGAAGCACAATATTGACACAGTTGTTGATTTTATGACTTTATTGGCTGGCTTAGAACCCTCAAAACCCAAACACCTCACCCACCCGGCATGTGATGAACACTCATAGTTAAAAAGCCAGAAATTTTTAAGCAAGAAATTTTGTGGAAATTCTCTCTCCTTGGAGCAAGAAATTTTGTGGAAATTCTCTCTCCTTCTTCATAATACATGCATACTAATACACACACACACACACACACACACACACACAATGCACTTTAGAATTGCTAAGTTTGGATCTAACTGAATATCTTTTATCATGTTATCCTAAAAGTAAGAAGACATAATCAAGACACGGAAATAAATGTGAAAGCTGGAGCCGAAGAGTCAAAGAGATAAAAAAAATTAAATCTAGAACATTCTATGACAATAGTATAAATAAAAAGAAATAAAGTCTAGACATGCTGCAAGGAAAGAAGATTCTAAAGGCCATTTATGGAGGCAATTCCATAATCCTGCTACGATGTACATTCCGCTTATCCCAGAGAGCAAGTGAGGCAAGCTGTCAAGACATTAATAAAGATGTAAACCCCTGGAAACCCTCTGGTGTGGCCTGAAATCCTAGAAATTTACCCAGCTTACTCCATGGAAGTTATCAACCTTGCCCAAGTCCTCTGTAGCCTCCAAAGTGCACTGGGAGATGATGGCTTCAATTTGTAATCTGCTCTTGGGATGTTAGGACATAGTAGAAAAAGGCCAGGGCCATGTCTCAGCCATGAGTGGAACCTTCAGATATCCATACACTTTCACCATCTAAACCAGGAACTCATTTCACCAGGGGCTGTGATTATGGGCTATGGACTCCTTCACAGCTGTTAATGGGGCCAGGGATGCTTTTAATACTCCAGAGGATGCTATGCCTTCCCTTATAGCCAATCACTGCATAGCAAGCACTTAGAAATGGGTAGACAGTAAAGTGCTATTGAACTTCTTTCCTGATTTATCACCCCATTTTAGCTTCTAACTCCTATTCCTAAACCTGTAGTTAATGGAACTTTGATCTGACTTCAAAGATGACACTCAGACACAATTATCATGCTGTCTGCCATTTTATATTTCTTTTTAGGGCTGCATATTATGTATTTCATTAGAGAATTTTTGCATAGGCCATTTACACCCTTCTTCATAAAGTTAAGTAGAAAAGTTAAAGTTACGTTGCTTCTGACAAATTCAGGTAAGTTTACCTAAAACAAGCAAAGACATTTATCAATGGTTTCCTATTGTCACTGGGTTCAAGTCCAACTCTTCAGTTGGTACACAAGACTTTCCATGACCCAAACCCTACTTACTGCTTCAGTCTCCCCTCTTGCTTCTCTCTACACACATCTTCCACACTGATCAACTACTTGCACTTCCCATGCTTCTCACAATGCTGAGCCTTTGAATATGCTGTCTCTACCACCCAGCATGCCCTCCTTTGTTCTTCACTGGGCCAGCCAACTATTACCATTCCTTCAGAGTCTGCCCAGATATATCTCCTTTAAGAAACCTTTCCTATCTCCTCCGTCCTTCCCTGACTGGGTGCTGCCAAATCAAATAAAACCTATGAAATAAACTTATTATACCATATTAACATAGCCAATTTACTTCTCTGTCTTTCCCTCTTAAACTAAGGTTCTTAAAGGTGGGTGGATCACAAGGTCAAGAGATCGAGACCATCCTGGCCAACATAGTGAAACCCCGTCTCTACTAAAAAAAAACAAAACATTAGCTGGGCATGGTGGCATGTGCCTGTAATCCCAGCTACTCAGGAGGCTGAGGCAGGAAAATTGCCTGAACCCAGGAGGTGGAGGTTGCGGTGAGCTGAGATCACACCATTGCACTCCAGCCTGGGTAACAAGAGCAAAACTCCGTCTCAAAAAAAAAAATAAAATAAAATAAGTTGGTATCATAATTGGCACTAAGTAAATATTCTTCTACACATACAAGGAATGAGTTGCTCAGTGGCATCACCTTTTTGGAGCACAGGGATCCAGCCTCTAAACAGTCCTACATGGAAAAAGCTTTATACGCAAAGATGTGTTTTTAATGGAATTGACCAAAAAGCCAAAGAACATGGAAGTAATTATGCAAAATATAATACAGCCATAACTGGAATATTAACCAGCTACTTTAAATTATGCTTAAAAAGAAGCTATAGTAACACTTGTAAAATTGAAATGACATAATGGTCAATGAACAAAAAGGAAACTTTATTTTCAGTATTCTCTAATCTATATAAAAATGTATATAATATTAGACACATACTAAAATGTTAAAAGTAGTTCATTTCAAATGGTAATATTATGGATTTTTTAAACCTTTCTTGTACTATATTTTCTAAATTTCTAAAGTTCGAATGAAACGCTTTGTAAGTGTTAGGAAATCCTTCCAATGAAGAAGAAACAAAAAATATTTTCATACAAATTCCACTGAAGTCCATTGGCCAGAACAGCCTGCAAACTAGGACAAAGGATAGCACTTTTCTTCCCACTAGATGTGATACACGTATATGAACATAAATAATACAAATAAAGTCAGACCCCAAAGCCTGCAAGGACAAAATACAGCATGACAGCAAATAAATCATGCAATTAACAAACAAGAATTTTTTTTTAAAGGAAAAGAAAGAAAAGTCTCTTCCTATTACTGGGATGATTTTCAGGTTCCAAGGTAAAGCACCAGTCTATGTTATCAAAGGCCTTAATGTGGGTATTTTATGAGCTAAAAATAATCCTGGTATTTTCCAAAACTGAATAGAGATGGCTGCCTTAAGTATGTTTGCGAAACACTGGCACCTTGAAGAACTGCTTTATTAAAAACTCACTCAGGTCCAACAAGAGCAGTTTACAATAGGGATGATCATATAAAGAATTGCATAAGCTTTCCTCTGTATTAAACCGATTTTGCCAAGACCCTGTCACTGCTTTTACTATTTTCAGAAATTAAGTACCTGGGTCATCACTTCTAAACCTGTTTTTTATTCTGACTATACGTATTATAGTGTTAGATTTTTCTCCAGTAGTGAACTTATTAACTATGTAACATATTTCCTGAATTTCTACACTTCTAAAAGTCTACACTTTGAGCTGGTTACGGTGGCTCACCCTGTAATACAAGGCAGGTAGATTATGTGAGGTCAGGAGTTGGAGACCAGCCTGGCCAACATGGTAAAACCACATTTCTCCTAAAGATACAAAAAGTAGCGAGGCATGGAAGCGGGCGTCTGTAACCCCAGCTACTCGGGAGACTGAGGCAGGAGAATCGCTTGAATCCACGAGGCAGAGGCTGAAGTGAGCCGAGATCGCGCCATTGCACTCCAGCCTGGGTGGCAGAGCCAGACTGTCTGAAAAAAAAAAAAAAAAAAAAAAAAAAAACCAAGAAGTCTACATTTTGAAAATGTAAGTCATTATGTATCAACAGAGTACTTTACAATGTAGAAATCCCATTCACCTCCACTATTACAAACTTCAGAATCCAAAGACTATATCCAGTTTAGAGAGAAAAAACGTTACTAAACTAGGTATTGCCATCGCTGGAAGAAGATGCAAGCCTTCTGCCGTCTGGCCTGGGTCATTTACCAATATCGCACCATAAAGATTTGTCTGTCCTCCTTAATTTTAAATAGACCTTGGTTATAAAGTTAGAACCACATAAATGTACATATTATGTACAGAAATACACTTCTAGCTTCAGTAGGCAAACATTTACTGAGTGCCTACTTAGTGCTAGCATTAAAACTGCATATTAAATCTTTCATCTTCCCTACTAGAAAGAGCCAGGGCCTTTCTTCCTATTCACTACCGTGTTCCCAGCTCCTAGGAAGATCATAGCATTAGAAGGCCCTGCAAACACATTTCTGTGAGCTGCATAAAGGAGGGAGGCAGGGAAGGAAGCAGCGTCCCAGCACTTGCGTTCCCTTTGTTCTATAGTCTGGGAAAGCCTGTCTGCACGACGCACGAAAAACGTGTTGAAATGCGGTGGCACTGCGGGGGTGCGTGAAGGAAAGCTCGCGTCGGTAAGCTTTTTGTTTGTCCGCGAGTTAGTTCAACAGTAGTATCCTTCAGCTAAGCACAAAGACGCCCTATGCCCGGATTCCGATTCCGGCCATGCGCCATCCCTCCTCTCCGCATCCCGCACTCGCCCCCAGCCCTCTCTTTCTTCCGAGTTGGCCAGGGATTGCACCGCCCAGACCACCTACTCTCCCTGCCCCGGAAGTTACACGCCGCCGGCACCGTGACGTAACTTCCGGGAACGGCTTACTTCCGAGACAGACACGGAAGTGCTGAGAGGATCCGGGAGCCGGGTAGGTTGCTAGGGTCTCTGGCTCTGCGGTCAGCCCTGGGAACATCTCGGAGAGCTGGATTCCTAGAGACCCGATTTCAGTAGCTCCGAACAAACGAAGCCAGCGCTCCTGCCTGCTCCCTGACCTAGGATCCGATGCCGGCCGCGTCCTGGGGCCCCCGTAGCGGGGCTGGACCATGAGCCTGCTGGACGGCCTCGCCTCTTCGCCGCGGGCCCAGCTGCAGTCCAGCAAGGCCAGGATGAAAAAGCTTCCGAAGAAGAGCCAGAACGAGAAGTACCGGCTGAAATACCTGCGGCTGCGCAAAGCGGCCAAGGCCACGGTGTTTGTGAGTCTGACCCGCGTCCAGCCGGTCTCCGCCTGGAGACCCCCTCACGAAGTCTTTCTCCAAGCGTTCCCCCTCTTCCCAGGGTGACAGTATTAATATAGTGTTGGCTTTTCTGTATACATTACTACTTGTTAGCCTTGTGTCCTTCGACAAATTACGTAATTTCTCTGTGTCCTAATCTGTAAATGAGGTAATAACTACCTTGCAGAATATTGAAGATTAAATGAGCACAGAAAAGTGCTTGGTGCCTAGAAGATATGCCAATAAATTTTAGTCATCGTCATTACTGCAAAACTCTAGGAAATGTGTTTGATTCTCGAGATATACAGCCCTTAGAATTAGGCATTATTTTTAAAATGAGAACACTGAAGCCCAAAGAGATGATTTGCCCAAGGGTAGTGTGTCAGAGCCCTGACTCCGACTTAGATGCCGTGATTCTATTTTAATAATTTCCATTACACAACCTATTTTCTGAGCACCTCACTTGCCCATAACTGACCCCTTGCCCAAACACATACATGAAACTTTCAATAATTTCCCCCCCTCTAAGCTTTGAGTGTTCCAAGTGTTTCTTCCTTTTATTGTAGAAGCACTGGTTTTATTGAATGAGTAAACTTAATATATCTTGCCAGCCATAACTTTATATTAGAATATTTTGGCTTGCCTCAGTGCTTGGAAATAGAGGTGGAGTCCTCAAATGTCCTCCCACATCCAAGTCAACAGTTTATCTCTTCTCTTTACCAAAAGCTCAAACGTCTCTCAGCATTTTTGGAAGCATCAGGAAAGGTTCAGAAATTAGAACATATGTTCCAAAAACACTTATTCAGCACTTGCTATGTGCATTGCTTGCTATTTGCACTGGAGAGGAACAAGAAAAGTAGAACTAAGAGGACTTGGCTTCTGATTGACTGTTCCCTTTCTTTTATCCCCTATACGTCAAAGGTAGCTAAAGCTTGGAATTTATGTTATTTCCAGGATGTTGGTTCCATCAAATACATGAAGAAGATTATGTGAAAAAAAGGGATGTTGTTTTGAACCTTGGGAGTTTGAGGTTCCACCTATGGAGCATTCAGATTCAGCATTCCCTTCAGGATTGGTGCTTGGGAGATAGATTGAGTCATCAGTTAAAAAAAGAAAAAAGAAAAAAAGATACTTGAATCCATATAAGTATTTCTCTATTTGGGTTAGATAGACTTTCTAAGTTTCTCAGGAGTTGAGGCACTTGGAAATAGTCTTCATTTTTATAGTATTGAATTTAAACATCTATGGATTTAAGCAGTATGCCTTTTTGTCTACCAAACGCTATACTAATTAGGGTGACCATTAATCTTGGCTTGCCCATGACAGCCTTGGTTTACCATATTGTTCTGGCATAAGCATTAATAGCACCCCCTTTTCACTCAGAGGTGTCCCAGATTGGATAATAAATTAAATAGTTACCCTGCCCATAGTAGAACCTGACTACCTTTATCTGTGGATCTATTTATAGCTTGTCACAAGTTAGAATAGCTCTTCCTTCTCACTCAGCAATACAAGGTTTTTTATTTGAAATATAGATTCTCTTCCCAGCATATTAATATGATTGTTTATTCATTTTATATGATTGTATTCAAAATTTTACTTAAAGGAAAATGCTGCTATTTGTGATGAAATTGCTCGTCTTGAGGAAAAATTTCTTAAAGCAAAAGAAGAAAGAAGGTGAGCTGGCTTCATTTTGTGTTCAGCATCACATTTTTGGAGCTTGATAATGATGTTACTGCTCTGGAGATTTTTCTTCCCACTGGGATTTATATGCACCGCATAGCCCCTTGGCCACTTGATCAAATACAGAGAAACTTACAACGTGTGGCATTGGCTCCTGCACACCCAAGTTATGTTGGGCCATGGTGATGCGACAGCTCCTCTACTCATCTTTCTGAAAAAGCCATCTTGCCACAACTAGTAAATAATCTTATTTAAACCCCCCAATTATAAAATCTAAATGATAAAAGCAACTGCCTCTCATTCTACAAATAGTTATTCTGTACATACTATTCTGTGCAAAGCAAAATGGGTATGTATACATCTGTAAATCATGTGCCTTTTTAGGCTTCTAACACCGTCCAACATCAAGGTAGAGAAACCATCCAGATGCAAGAAATAAGCTACAGTTCTTATTCTATCTGTGGCTTCTTGAAGTATTCATTATCCTCTAGGGCTTTATGGTTGATTCACAGGGTCCAATTAAGAACCTTATTTTTATGAGTGTAGTAATCTTATATACAATACTGGCTTTTCCCAGTACCTGAGTAAAATACTGAATTTAGATGATACAGAAGTTCATTCCTCTGCTCCTTTTCCTTTCTGACCTCAGGTACTTGCTAAAGAAGCTCCTCCAGCTTCAGGCTCTAACTGAAGGGGAAGTGCAGACTGCAGCTCCCTCCCACAGCTCCAGTTTGCCCCTGACTTACAGTGTGGCCAGCTCTGTGGGAACTATACAGGGAGCTGGGCCTATTTCCGGGCCCAGCACTGGGGCTGAGGAACCATTTGGGAAGAAATCCAAGAAGGAGAAAAAGGAAAAAGGCAAAGAGAACAACAAACTGGAAGGTACTTTGGGGAGATGATACCAGTTGCCCCAGTGACTCACCTACTAATGACAGACCTGGTACTAACTGACAGACACATACGGATACAGATATACTTAAGAGTCTCATCCAGTTAAGGAACCCTAATAGCCCTTAAAAAACAAATGTATTAGAGCCACTTTGGGTGGAGAAATTCTGGCTAGACTTCCTTAAATGCAAAGGGAGCAGATGGACTTCCTCCTTTCCCCAGCTCTCTGGGTTGCATTCCATTTAGTCTTTCCTGGAGGCAGGGAAATGGGCTAGGTGGCCTTTTGAGCACACTGCTGGTTTGGGAAATTTCTGATCTTACAAATAAAATAAGAGGCCTTAAAATGTATAAGGCTTTTAGCTCCTAAACACTAATATGGGCAGGTTAGAAAGCTACTCAGCGCTTTGGGGGAATGCCCCACATGCCCATTCCCTAAGTATGTAAAATCAGGATTGGCTTATTGCCCTTACTATTCACATGCAAATTTTTCCCTTCCCTTCAACATTGGGATGGGCCTAAAGTGGGTGACCCCAGATTTGCGTTTCAGTTCTGAAGAAAACATGCAAGAAAAAGAAAATGGAGGGAGGTGCTCGCAAGCTGGTTCAGCCCATTGCCCTGGATCCCTCAGGACGGCCTGTGTTCCCCATCGGACTAGGGGGTCTAACAGTATATAGCCTGGGGGAGGTGAGTGAGACCAGCGATATATAGAGAGGAGAATCAGAGAAATGTGGGAATGGGGTTGAGCCTTCCCTCCCTGTTCCCATTAGCAGCAGCCCCTTGCTGATTTATACCAACCCCAGAATATCTCCAGTCCTTGCAAAACCAGGTCAGTGTTGTCTGCTACATAGCCTACTCTCTGTCTCTGTGATTTGTCACTCTTTGCAGCCCCAAAGTGGTTCTAAAGGCTACCACAGAAACTGGACTTCTAAATTCTTCAGTGACCTCAATCCTAGGTTGGGGGAATGTTTTTTATAGATCATCACCGACCGACCTGGCTTTCATGATGAGAGTGCCATCTACCCCGTGGGCTACTGCAGTACTCGAATATATGCCAGCATGAAGTGCCCAGACCAGAAGTGTCTATATACCTGTCAGATAAAGGATGGTGGTGTGCAGCCTCAGGTACCCCCTCTAATAACCACTGTTTGTCTTTAGAACCTTCTTTGTGCTAGGCACTTAATATGTGTTACCTGTTCTTATACCTTACAAGGTAGATACATATAATCACCATTTAGGTAATCCCAAGATGCAGAAAAGTGAGTGGCCCTAAGTCACACCTCTGCTAATAAGTGGTTGAGCCTGGATGTGAGTCTGTTATCTGTCTTAATTCTCAAACCGAGGGTCTTTTCTCTTGAACCATGCTACTTCAACTGCTGACTTTGTGACTAGGTAAGCCTTGATCAAGCCTACTTATGTGAAGTACAGGCCAAAATACAGGGAAGGTATGGTTTGATACACTGCCATTTCAAGTTGGACCAAAATGGAGTTGGCAAAGAAACTGCGTATTAGTTTCTGGCCATACATACTCTTAAAGACCTGAGAGTCTTAAATCCTAGTCTTACTAAGTACTTTTTTCATCATTCTCAGTGCTAAGATTTGAGACAGTTCATTTTCCCCAACCATCATCCATTTTCAGAGTTCTAAACTTCACTGAGGAAGTTACAGATCACTAGAGAGTAAGGTGGAAGGAAGTAGAGGCAAGGCAAGGAATCATTCAGCAGAAGCTGGGAGAACCCTGAGACTGCTTGACTCTTGTAGATAATACTGCATCACGCGTATCAGAGCACTGTTAGGCATAGTTGAAAGCTCATATGGCCTTAATTATGCAACAGTGTCTTTAGAAAGACTCATTATTTTAATGGTATACCATATTTATAATAGATCTATAAATGCAATGCAAATTTAATGAAAATCCTAATCAAAATTGATGAGTCAATTCTTAATTTCCAATGAAAAACAAAATGCTAAAACATTTTTGAAAAAGAAGAATCTGTTGTGTTTTTAGTTTTTTAGCTCATTAACCTAACTGGACATTATTTTTAGGTTTGTGAGCTAGGAATCTAGCTTGAAATTTTGTTCCAACTAACGTCAGGCGGCTGAATGTGTGTGTGTGTGTGTGTGTGTGTGTGTGTGTGTGTGTATGTGTATGTATATATATATATGTGTGTGTATATATACATATATATATATGTATGTGTGTAAATATATGTAATGCTTGTATCTGTTTACAGATGATTCCATTTTATTGATATATTTGTCTATAAGTGGCAATATGACTTTTTATTACTTTAGCTTTGTTGAATATTTTATTCTACAAATATGTTAAAGGAAAATGTAAAAGAATTTCTTATACTCTTAGGGTGAGATGAAAGGCTTTCTTTAGCAAGACATGAAATTTAGAAGCCATAATGGAAAATAATAACATACTTAACTATTAAAAATATAAACACTTTTGAATGGCAAAAGGCACCATGATCAGAGTTAAAACACAAGCAATAAACAGGAAGAAAACATATGTCAAAGGATTACTACTAGATAAAGTGCTCCCGTAGAGTAAGAAAAAGCAATATTTAAAAAACAAAACAACAACAACAAAAAAACCCACAGGGCATTTCACAGAAGTAGTACAGATGGTAAAGAGTGGGCCTGCCTCATCAGTAAGTGAGAAAATGCAAATAAAACAAAAATGATAATCTTATTTGATCTTCTTTTGCTCATAGGCACCGATCAGAGGGATTAATAATATCCAGTGCTGGCTGGGGTGGAGGAAAACAAGTACATGTTAGTAGGAGTGAAAATTGGTAGTCTTTTGGGAGGGCAGGTTGGCAGTATCAACAAGTTTAATATGTATATCATTTGACCCAGAATATGTCTAGATAGTCTGGTACCTAGACTGCACTAGGTACACATTTGCACCTAGAGAAATGTGCAAATGTGAACAAAGTAACGTAACAGTGTGCATTGTAGCAGTATTTGCAATAGCAGGAAATCAGAAATAGCCTAAATACCCATCAACCAGAAAATGGTTAAGTAAAATATATCCATCCTTGTATGTATAGCAATTGAAAGAATAAGGTAGATTTACACATTAGTACTAACAAGGAATTACCTTTAAGACTAAAGTGTAACATTTCTACCCTTAATGCTCCTTACCCAAGTAGGGTAAAAATTTCAATACAAAACAGTAATAGGAATGGACATGATGGATACTAAATAGTAGAGCAGTCCTGGACTACTTGAAATTAATTGCTTGCAGTGTTTTCATTAATTAGCTGAGAAATATAAAACATTAGAATCTTAACCTGGCAAGATACTCCATTGGTTGAAATAAGAAAACCACCATTGACTAAACCTACTCACAGGAGAATTTATTACTTATACAATTGACAGATCTCTAAAATTTGACACAGTAAATTTAATCCAGTGAAATAGTAACCACAGAAGAAAACTAACTAATAGAATCTATACTTAGTAAAATTTGCTTAATTTTTTTAGAAATCAGTAATGTTCAATATTCTAAAAAATTATACAGAAAATAAATTAATATCGTTCAGGATAATTTGAATGAAGTAAACTTTGAAGAATTAGAAACTGTTTAACTGAACTTTATAACTAGTCAAGGAATTTAATTGGCTAGGTAGAACTTGTTACAGAAATATTTTCCTGGCAAAAATATCATTGAACTTTATAGAAAACTGGCCACATAAACACATTCAAGATCTTTTAACACTCAAAGCAAATACAATGAAATGGCAGTTTGCAGTCAGCCTGTTTTTCTAGATCTCATAAAACTGACAAGATTACATGGAGAGTAATCTCATTTGTTTTTAAAATATCATTTGTATTTGTACTTAAGGATATAAGTGGATTGGAAAGGTATGTAACAAATTAAATGCTCACCTTTGGAAAGCTGTCAACCAGGAAGGGTAGAACTGAAACAGTCAAAGGACTTTCTCTATGGACTTGGATTTTTTTCAATTTTTAGCAGCCCTATAGGAAAGTATTTGTGTCCCTTTTGAGGATCCTATACATCAGCTTCAAGCTCCAGAGTAAAGAAATATGTACAGGAGTAGTATGCTGCTCTCTCCTTCCTTCTTGAGGATTGATCTCATTGTTCGTTTATCTTTCTCAGTTTGAAATTGTTCCCGAAGATGACCCCCAGAATCCCATCGTCGGCTCTTCTGCAGATGCTTGCCATGCAGAATTGCTCAAGACTTTAAGTGCTACTATGTAAGTTGACCAAAAGCTTGAAAACAGGCTAAAAGATCACTGCTGGTACAGTGAAACCCTTACTCTTGCTTTTAATGAGTGGAGATCCCTTATTTTATAGAAACTTATCCTGGATTCTCCTGACATCGTACTAACTAGAGCCTTCTCCTATGTGTTCATACCACTATTCTGTTCTTAAACCCATCTTCATCTCCCTCTAAGCTCTCAAACTAAAATTATGCCTCTCCTGTTTAGGGGGAAACTGATGCCTAACCTGCTTCCAGCTGGAGCTGACTTTTTTGGGTTTTCTCATCCAGCCATCCACAACCTGATCCAGAGTTGCCCAGGAGCTCGAAAATGCATGAAGTAAGTGTGGTCAAATTCATTCCCTTGAGAAAAGCTCCGTGATCAGCCAGGCAGGGACTGACAGTTACTACTTTGTTCACTGAGCTTCTTTGTCCAGAGCCTGCTTGCTTCTTGACCAGTATGGCTCAGTATTGGCCCTCTTAGCCCTCTGGTCAGGTGAGCAAGAGCCAGGACACCCCACTGTTTCTCTTGTTTATTACTATTTTCTGTGTATACCATGACAGCAAAAGAGGTGGGAAATCTAGCAGAATAATTTGTCACTACAGAGGCCTGCTTTTAGATTTTTGTTAGCTAATAATGTTTTAGATATATATGGGAGGAATATAAAGAAAAAATACCTGATCCCTTTGGAGGTAGGAATGGGTATTTATGGCTAGCAGATAACTCCCAAGAGTGATTTCCTTTGACTCCACAGTTACCAGTGGGTGAAATTTGATGTGTGCAAACCTGGAGATGGGCAGCTACCCGAGGGGCTGCCAGAGAATGATGCAGCTATGAGCTTTGAAGCCTTTCAGAGACACACCTTTAATGAAGATCAGAATGATCCCCTTCTGCCAGGTATCTTTAACTTTACCCCTCTTGTTTGAGAATTGACTGTGTTTAGGCTACCTTCCCATCTTCACACATAGCTGAGTTACCCTAAATATCTAGGCATTGAGTGATAAAAGCTTTCACTGAATCAGCCTTGCAGAGTGCTGAGTCAGATGGGAACCTGTGGCCTGCATAGCTTCCTAGGTTACTCACAGATGTCACAGGGAGCACCTGCGATCATATTAAGGCAGGGTGCCCCAGAAACTAAGGTTATCTCATTCTGTAACCTAAGCAAGACCAGAGCAGAACAGGGGAAGGTTTACTGTTCAGGGAATAACATTCAAGTAAAGTCAGAGCCTTGGCCCTGCCTGTGTTCCATGAATTCCTCCCACAAATGAGTGATCAGGGGTTCAGGCTTTGGGGTCATATAGGGAAAACTCTGGGTTAAAAAATGGAATTGAAATCCTCACTCTTTGCCTACTATATTATATAATCCACTTAATGTGTTTCAGTTTTCATTGTTAGAGTATCTTTCCTATCCTAACAAAGGCAAAATTGAGCTGACAGATGCAAGGGTGTTGAGGAATTGATAGAAAGGACATGTATATGTCTGACCAAAACAGTCTCCTCAGACTCCCAAGCAGCAGTGAAACTTAAGGAATTGTTTTATCCAGGATCCTTGGACCTCCCGGAGCTTCAGCCTGCAGCCTTTGTGTCTTCTTACCGGCCTGTGTTCCTGACACATGAACCCTTGGTAGATACTCACCTGCAGCACTTGAAGTCTCCATCACAGTGTAACCCAATTCAGTCTTCAGACTGAACAGAAAGGGATCAGATGCCACATCATTTTCATCATGATTAATTTAAGATTTCAGATATATGGAAGAAAGCAGCAATTCAGAAGCAAAGAAGATATTAACATATTTCATCATGGATCCTGTGGTAATAGTTCTCCCTGAGAAAAACTTCAGCTGCTTTATTTTTAGTAATAAATTTCTCTTGTCAATTCTGTTTATTTTCATCTTGTTGTAATCAGGATATAATCTTTTTTGCTTAGCTCTGCCTGAGGTAAACTTCAACCCCTTATAAACAAGAGTAATAGAGCTGCTATCTTAGTCTATTCAGACTGCTACAACAAATACCACAGACTGGGTGGTTTATAAATAACATGAATTTATTTCTCACAGTTCTGGATGCTGGGAAGTCCAAGGTCAAGGTGCCAGCAAATTCAGTGTCTGGTGAGAGCCCACTTCCTAGTTCTTAGACTAGTTCTTAGTCTTAGAACTTCCTAGCTCTTAGGAAGTGTCCTCACATGCCAGAAGGGGAAGGTAGCTCTCCGGGGTCACTTTTTTTTTGAGACAGGGTCTTGCTCTGTCTCCCAGGCTGGAGTGCAATGGCGTGATCTTGGCTTACTGCAACCTCTACCTCCCAGGTTCAAGCAATTCTCCTGCCTCAGCTTCCCAAGTAGCTGGGATTACAGGCATGTGCCACCACACCTGGCTAATTTTTTTGTATTTTTAGTAGAGACGGGGATTCACCATGTTGGCCAGGCTGGTCTTGATCTGACCTTGTGATCTGCCCACCTTGGCCTCCCAAAGTGCTGGGATTACAGGCGCCACCGCGCCCAGCCACAGGGTCCCTTTCATAAGAGAACTAAGCCCATTCATGAGATATCTGCCCTTCCAAAGGCCCCACCTCCCAATACCATCACACTAGGGGTTAGAATTTAACTTATGAATTGTGGGGAGATAAGAGCACTAAGTCTGTAGCAGCAGCTGACTAATGAGGGAGATGGGGAGATTCTGATAAACGTCTACTCTTGATTCTGATCCTAATTCAAGGAATATCAAGTCTCAGCCTCTGTAACCCAGGCTGCTGCTTTATTTTCATGTATCATCAAAGTCAAATCTGCTTTAACTCAAGATGGAAAGTCTAGTCCAAGGTACACTGATCATCTTTTTCTTCACATTTTGCACATCCTTCAAGGGGAGCTTTAAGCCTTTGTTTCACACCTCAGAGAATGCTTTTTAGCTCAATACATTGAAACCATATAATAACACAAATTCACATATAACATAATTAGGGGTTGGTCCCATCCTCTCTAACAGACTTAGTCCTGTCTTTTCATTAGCCATGTAATAATATAATTCCATGTTCCATGCAGCTGGATTTTTGGACCCTGTTAATAGTATCAAGGTAGAGGTTCCCTGTGTCACCTAACAACGCATCACTACTTGTGGGATGCCTTAGCTACTCATCACCAGGTTACCAAGGGCTATCTGGAAAGGGAGGAACAAAAGGACCCAGAGGTAGAAGAATAGGGAAGGAGGGGTGAGAACTGAATGGTTAATACACTACTGTTTATAATTGCCAATAGAGGAAAACACAAATGGGACTGGTATTTTATAGTAATAAATCTGACCAGCGGAGGGAGGGATCAGACAGCAGCATTTAGAGCACACCACACTGGCCACTGTAAACTCAGAAGCTAAATTAACTGGTATTTTATGATTTTGAGTATAGTCTTTTTATAAGTTGTATACATTTTACAATGTAAAAGAAACAATCTAATGAATTTTGTATAATCGCAAATCGGGTGGGAAGGGGATTGCTTAAAATATTAATGTAGTGTTTTTCTTTTTTTTCTCTGCATAAATTGAGAATACTGGCACTTACACAGAAGTGATAGATGCTTTTTTCATATAACAAATATTTTCCCACTATTACGGCCTGAGTAATACCCATACTAAAAGAGCCTCATTTTAGAAAGACATTCAGATTTTTTGGAACGTATCACATAAAGAAACGTTGAAACTTTTTTTTCAACTACAGTGCATATACAACTATAATGTATATGTATGCCACATATACCTGTATGGATATATGTGTAGAATGTTTTTACTATAGATTGATTTGAGAAACCTGAAAAACACTACCATAATATACTTAAACTACCTTTTCATCTATCAGATTATTTCATCTTATTTATTTATTTATTTATTTATTTATTTATTTATTTATTTATTTTGAGACAGTCTCATTCTGTCACCAGGCGGGAGTGCAGTGGTGCTATCTCGGCTCACTGCAAACTCTGACTCCCTGGTTCAAGCTATTCTCTGCCTCAGCCTCTCAAGTAACTGGGATTACAGGCACATACTACCATGCCCAGCTAATTTTTGTATTTTTAGTAGAGATGGGGTTTTACCATGTTGGCCAGGATGGTCTTGATCTCCTGACCTCATGATCCAGCCACCTTGGCCTCCCAAAGTGCTGGGAATACAGGCATGAGCCACCGTGCCCAGCCAATGATTTTTTTTAATTTGGCAACATCCAGTGTCGATGGTGAAGGAAAAAAGGACTATCTTGGTGAGAATGTAAATTGTTTAATCCTTTGGGAGTGTCAAACTGTAGATATCAAAATTTTAAATACATATTTATTCCACTCAACATTAAGGACCCTAAGAAATAATTGGACAAGTGTGGTATGATGTTTGCATGTGATATTCATTATAGTATTATTTTAATAGTAGAAATTGTTAAAAATCTATATGTCCATTAATAGGAAATTGGTTAAAGTATGAGACTTCCCCAAATTGAAACACTCTAAATCTATATTGTTTACATAAGAAAATTATTTTGGTAAAGTAAGTCAAAAACACATATTACAAAGTAATATGTAGTATATAAAATTATATAACTCGAATGGTTCAGCAAAATAGTGTTTCTCTGAATGATGAATTTGGGGGTGATTTTTACTTGCTTATACTTTAATGTCCAAATTTTCTACAGTGATTATAAATTCCATTTTAAAACTAAAAAGTTCTTATATTTGGGGAAATACAGTTATTTCCCACATAATGTTTTAAATTATTCAGCCACTAAAAATAAATGTACATGACTTCATTAACATATTCAATACCTAAACCAAGTTTTTCACAGTATGTATTCTAAGTTCCTGGAGGTGAAAGAAACCTGGAGTTCTTGGCTACCCCTAGCTGCCTCTGAATTAGAACAGCCCATGGGGGTATGTGTATTGGGGGTGGAGGAGTGGACAGGCATATCGACGTTTTCATAGGCATCAATCTGTTTGTTATGAGGTTCATGGTTTATATGGGACTAGATGCATGAGAGGTCAAAGGATGGGCAATAGGAGTTTTAATTGAATGAATTGAATGCTAGGAAGTCCTCAGGGGAGCTAAAGTTCCTTGTAGAGTATAGATTTTTTGTTTCTTAACTAAATAAAATCTTGGCACTGACAAAAGCTATGCCTGCTGTTTGGAGCTATACCAGAACCCCTTGGAAATCTACGAAGGGGTAGAACTAAAGCAAAAACCATCACTCACTCTACAAAATGATTATAAATTTCCTTTTCAAACAGTAAAAAGTTCCTAAATTGGGGGAAATTTAGTGAATTCCTACATGAAGTTTTAAATTATTCAGCCACTAAAAATAAATTTACATATGACTTCATTAATACATTCACTACTTAAACCATATTTTTTACACTGTGTAAAATACATTATATATGTAGAGTGAATGATACTTTTTGCTTTAGTTCTCATTTTTCACATTAAGGGGAGGAAAGCTACCCACAGATAGCATTCTTATTTCTTTTCACATGCTTCAAGGACAATTTGCAAGTTTTGACTGGACGTAAATATTTACACATCACTAGTGATTATTCTTTTATTTCTAACTTCTAATAGGTAATATAATTTTCAAGTACCGTTAGCTGTTTTTAATCCATCAATAAACTGCATTAAGATTCTTAATAAACACAAAAGGCCTCTTTCACATTTGTATCATCTGCATTATTTCTCTACATGCTTGTTATGTGGCTTTACTTTCAGCCTCACTCTTTTCTCCCAAATGGATTATCCTTAAACCTTTTACCTTTAAAGAGTCTGAGATTTATATTTAACTTGAATGACACATTTGCCTCTGTTGCCCCTGTGTTCATGTTTTCATAAACCAGAGTTTCTCGGCTCTCCTGTTTATGGCAGCCCAAGTGCCTTCCCTGGGTTACTACCACCTGGCCCTTGCTTTTCGTTCCTTAGGGCAGTCCCTTAGCACCTCCCAAAGTGCCTGCATGTTTTTCTTATTTCTTAAACATTCATATTATCATTATTTAGATTGAAGGAAGAGAACTGGTTTTGGCTTGAAGAGAATACAAATAGATCTGTCTTAAATTATCTGAAAGACCCCAATAGTAATAAAGTTTCACAGGAGAAAGACTTCAGTTCCACACTGCTTAGTTCCACACAACTAATCCACTCCAGCAGCCCAGACTGGAGCAGAAAAGGAAAAACTTGGAAAGTTTTGAATGGAAAGTTCATACAGAGACTCAGTAACCACCTGTCAGAAATTTTGTAAAGAACATGTGAACACTAGCTGGCCTATGCGGCCTTTAAAATCTCTTCCAATCCTAAGATCCCACAACCCTGGATAAAAGGGGGCAAAAGAATTAGACATTTCACTCCTATTAATATGAGGGAAGTGAATGACACTGAGGTCCAATTTGTCTGTAGTTCAGAATTTGTCCAATACAGACCTTTGACTAAGGGACAAAAAGCAAGAATTTCAAGTTACCTACCAGCTTGGGCTCATCAGAATATAGAAACAGCCATGTGCTAGCTGGAAGCCATTCAATGAGGCTTTCTATTAATTTCCTTTAAAAGCATCGGTTATTATTGAAACTCCTAAATGCTAAAATCTAAAGAGCCCATCCTTATAGCTAAGTTCTGATCATATTGAAACGGTCATTTGGCAACATTGCTCTGAGGACTGGGAACCTAGTCTGTAATGAAAGCAATGAAGGGAGGGGCTGGCAGGGCATTGCTGGGGTGATACAGGGGACACTGCTTATATTCACAAGGCCATGTGGTCCAGGCATAGCGGAGAGCAACCACAATGCCATGACAAGAATTGATTGTCAGGGTCAGGCTCTGGGTGGAGAAGGTGTTCATGGAAGCTGGAAGCCACTTGCATTGATGGTCACTGCAGCAGGAGATCTAACAAGAGAGCCATAAAATAGGAATGATTAGAAGGGTGATCTAAGGAATGCTCAGAAGGGTGTTTGAAGAAACCAGGCGCTGCTCTTTCAGACAATAGATGGGAGGAAGGAGCCATTGTTCACCAAGGACCTATTCCTACAGTAACCAGAACAAACCTGAGCCCACTTTGGATCTAGTCAGCAGTCACAGGTTGATAATAGATTTCCATGTGGTTAAATAAATAATAAATAAAACATTTGCTGAGGGAGACAAGGAAGCATGATCACATGAGGCTTTTAGGGAAGGGCTCCCCTGAACATTCTTTGGGTGATCCCTCCTGCTAAACAGCAAGGCAGGTGGGAATTTAAGTGAACAGCGTGTCTCAGCTGCTGCTGTTTCTGGTACTCCCAAGGAGCTGCAGGATGAAGAAGGGGCACAAAGGAACTCTAGATACAAAGCCTTTCTCAAGCCAGAAGGCAATCTGGAAGAGGGAATACAAATTATCTAGAACCCAAAGGTTAAATTCTGTCCTGGACCAGATGATAGGCAGACCACCAGCAACTGACTTAAAGAGGAGAGCTCAGAATGCAGACTTCTCTAAATTCACCTAGAACCCAGTGTGGAAAGAAGCTAAGTGGGATAAATGCCAACCAAGCATCGGAGGCAGGTGGATACTGTAGTTAGAATTCCAGAAACAGCAGCCCTAAACTCCTGGGTAGTTAAAGTTTGCCTTTAATATTCTTTTCTCTCCTCCAGTGCATTCTTTTCACACACCCCTTTCCAGCCTAAGACCTCATGATTCCCAAAGTCGCTCATTTAAATGTTCCATGTAGGAATGCCTCCACCCCCCACCCTCAACTATAGAAGACTCCTGAATAACCCCCTTCATCAGTGGCCCCAGTTCCACAGCAGAATGACCCCTGCTCGGTATTAAAAGGAGTCTCATTATATTAAATCACACGAAGTTACAAATCACTAAGAATAAGCCTCTCAAAGGAGAACCTAAACTCAGAGAATGTCAGAATTTAGGATAGTGTAACAAAAAAATACACCTGAGGATGAGGTAAATATTCTGGAGCAAGGATCTTTCAATAGCTAACCTACAAATAAAGCTGTGGGTCCAGCCCTGAGCAACGATAGTTGCTCTGGGAGAAAAAATTTGAAAGGAAATTTCAAATTTTTAAAGTCTATTTTAATATGGACTTGTCTTCCCTTCCTTGATTGTTCTATCAAAACTGCCTCTAATCTAATTAATTAACAGCTGTTTATGTGTGGCTCTGAGATGAGGTCAGCACCCAACCAACCAAGACCCACCACATCATAATGTTATAATGAAAGAGATGGCCTCAGCATGGAGGAAATCCTGACTCCACCACAAGATGAACCTCTGTTTTTTCTGTTGTTCTCACCTCAAATATCTTGTTGTCCCTTTTCTGCACCTGGATTTCCTGGTAATATGTGACGTTGAGCAGCCCTTTGTGAGCCAAGAGTTCTGTCTTCTCAGGCAGTGGTCCTTGAAAGTTCAAATTCTTCTCACCATAAGCCAGAGCACGGGCTCCCAGGTGCAGCCGATAGGCCACAGTCTGTTTATCTCGAGGGTGGATGCTACAGGATAAGGAAAAAGTAGAGAACTTAGAGTTTAAGCCCAACAATAACCACATTATTTTTTTAAAGGGGGATTATACAAAGCACCCTTTATGAAAGTAAGAATGAAGTTGACTGACCTCCCTGATCAGTGGCTAGTCAGCTTAAGAGAAATGGTGAATGGTAACCATAGATGGGGCTCTGGGTCTTCTATGGGTTGGAAACCTTGAAACAATAGATGGCTTGGAAGGAAGGAATAAAAGGAGGGATGGGAGGAGGGAAGGAGACATGGAGGAAGGAAAGATACTGGAGCTAACCTAGGAGAGCTAACTCATAAGACTGTTCCTAACCACTAAAAGGTTTCTTCTGAATCGACTGTTCATTATTTGGTCCCCTGGAGCTTTTATTCATTTATTCAATAAATCGGTCAAGTTCCTCCTACAATCCAGACGTCGCATGTTGGACTCCTCTCACATCCTACAGTTAGTGTGTGGTATTCACTGGGGCTGATGACAGATATTCCAGTATTCCTCCTCTGAGGCTGGAGGAATGCTGGAATCCCATTTCTTCAGTAACTTGGTCACTGAAGTTAACCGCGGCCCTGTGACTTGGATTGGCCAGTGCAATGTGAGCAGAAATGACTTGCGTGGAAGCACTGAATTGCCAGGATGAGACTTTAAGATGACTGTGGAAGCACAGGTCAACTTGCGGCCTCAATTGCTCTGGGTCTGTGAATGATTACAATGAGCAAAGTTTCTGTTGACCTTCTTTTAACATAGAGTGTGAGCAAGAAATAAATTTTTGTTGCATCAAAGAACTGAGATGTTGAGGGTGTTTGTTGTTGTTAATGCAGCACACCCCAGCAGACGTGATGCTAAGTGCCAATCCTCAGTCTAATTTGCCCCTCACAGGTGAACATCAGAGTGAAAGGCTACAATGAACATACACTGTTCATGCAAAGCCCAAGAAGCGAACATACCTGCCAAAAGGCGAGTCTCTATCACAGAGATCCATAGCTACGGCCATGAAAGTATTGGGCATCTTTGGGTTGGGGACGTAGCCGAAGTCTGCTGTTTGATGCCAACGGATCTGGGGAAAACCATCTGAGCGTATCTTAGACAAATATGAAGATAACTAGAAAGCAGAGACATTGTTAATTTTATTGCATCTGATTCCCACACTGAAGTTTTTTCACTGGTGGACTCTGCTTCAGCTTCTCTCATAGCGTTCAAATGCTCATTCAACAAGTATTTACTGAGCTTCTTATGGCTGTGGCAGTGTCTTTCCAAAGACAGCTGCAGCAGTCCCTCTAATCCTATGTGCCCTCTTGGAATGCAACTCTGCCACACGTCTCATCAAGCAGCGGGGTCTGTTTCTCTTCTCTTTGAATTTGGGATTTGCTCCGACCCACAGAATACAGGATAAATGATGCTATACAGCTACTGAGTCTTGGCCTTATGAGGCCTTGCCTTCTGATTTCATTCTCTTTAAACCCTGAGCTGGTCATGCTGCCCAGCTACTGCTGGGAGATTATGCAGAGAGAGGATCCTTGGAAATTGAAAGATCATAGAAAGAGAGGCTCTAGTGTTCCAGGAATCCCAGATAAGAGACCAGTCATGTGGATTTCTAGATCCTCCAGTTCAAATTGTAGCCACATAAGCAAGCCCAGCTGGCATCACATAAGGCAGAGATGAGCTATCCCAGGTGAGCTCTACATGACCAACCCAAGGAATCGTGAGCAAAAACTATGGCTGATGGTTTAAGCCACTAAGTTTTGGGGTAGCTTGTTATAAAGCAATAGATAACTGATACATCTGTATACAACACGCTAGGCACTGTGGGGAAGCAGAGAAGAATTTGCCCTTGAGCATGTGGCAAATTGCATCGAAGACCCCAATTCTTCACTCCTTCCTATATCCACACCCTCTTGCCATGTGGCTTTGCAGTTCCTCATGCTATCAAGACAAGTATGTTTCCCAACCCCTTGATTCTAAGCTCAGCCATGTGGTTTGCTTTGACCAATAGACGGAAGCAGAAATGATATGTCACTTCCTAGCCTAGGCCTCAAGACACCCCACATGGCTTCACTTGCTCATTTGCACTGCTGCTATCACCACAAGAAGGACGAAGCTAGCCTGGGCTAGCCTGATACTCCCTGGAGAAGGACAAGAGATATGGAATAGAGCTGCTGCATCTAATCCACTCCAGCAGCCCAGACTGGAGCAGAGCTTCCCCACTGACCCACAGAGGTCTGAAAGAACCCAAAGATCTGCAGCTTAGCCAAATTCCCCAAACCCCAGCTCCCTAGACAAGAGCTACCTATATAAGAAAGGCTATTTTAGGCCAGGGGGTTTTGAGGTAGTTTGTTACGTAGCAATAGCTAACTGGTACAAGTACTTTACAACTTTATTGCAAACAGACCTACACATAAGAAATAAACATAAGGGTTTAATGGGTTTATAGTTCATAAACCTATAAAATAGTATGGATTAAATGCTAAATCAGTGGCACAGATGGCAAGTACTAAACATTTAGAACAGGCAAATATTATTATAGGAAAACATGGCCTTAGAATTCATAAAAAAAATTAAATGGGCACCAAAAATATGAGAAATCACTACCGTCAGTACTGCACACACTTCACATGTCAGACCCATGTAAGATACAAAGGTGGGGAAGAGAATGGTCGTTCTGAGAGAAGGGCAATCCAGCTGGACTGGCAATCCAGCTGGATTTGTGGAGGAAAGGCAAACTTGGAAAGACAGCAAGGTAAGTGTTTGTATAGTTGATACTTTTTTATTAAGCAATAGAGAACTGTAGAGGTGATAGCTGCACGACATTGTGAATATGCTAAAATGCTACTGCACTCAACTGAACTGAGCACTTTTAAGTGGTCAATTGTACGTTACATGAATTTCATCTCAATGAAGTAATTAACAGATCCACTGAAATTATTGACATGATCAAAGGACCATCTCAAAAGATTGTTCTAACAATCATACAAATGGCTGTGGCAAAAAAAAAAATTAATAAAGGACTTAACACACAGAGACTGATTAGTTAAGTAGCTATTATAATATTCTAGACACAAAACAACAAGGGTCTAATCTACAAAGATAGTAGTGGAATGAGATGATGAGACTTAAGACAAACCGACAGAACCGAGCAACCAGCTGGATATGAGACCAGAAGAGCAAGGCTAAAATCTATCACTCGGAAGCCACGGCGTCTGAATTAACTGTATGGCGTCTCAGGCACCAGAATATTTGGGGAATAATATTGTTCCAGAAAGGACCTGTGAAGGATCCACAGCTCATATAGTATCAGTCAGCTCATTTATTTATTCATGCTTTTAACAAATATTTACTGAACACCGACTCTGTGTCATGCACTAATGTTGGCCTAGGAGAGAGTGAACAAAACACAAGAATCCCTTCCCATTCTTATTCTAGTAAGAGAATAACTCTAGGGAGAGATAGCCAATAACAAAATAGATCTGTAAACTACATATCCTATGAGAAAGTGATAAGTGTGCTGGAGGAAAATATAATGGGGGAAGAGGAATGAGTGTCAGAGTTGAATAAAGACTAGGAGATGTACGAAGAAGCTATGAGGATATCTGGGTATGTGAGGCAGATGACCCACAGTGACCCACATTCTTATACAATACTCTCCTCTTTGTGGTGGTTGGGGGACTCATATTCGTTTCTAACCAGTTGGCTATGGCAAAGGTAATGGGATATCATCCTGTAATTATGCTGTATATGGCAAAAGTGAAGGGCTTTTGCACATGTTACAAGTAAAGTCCTCAGTCAGCTGACTTCACATTCATCAAAAGGGATAGTACCATGGTGAGCCTGACCTAGTCAGGTGAGTCCTTTCAAAGATGATCTAGAAGCCAGACCCTCTCCCTTGCTGGCCTTCAAGAAGTAAGCTGCCATGAGTTCTACAGCTTCAAGGAAGTGAATTCTGCCAGCAACCACATGAGCTTGGAGAAGAACTCCAAGCCTCAGATGAGACCCCAGCTCTGTCTGACACCTTCACTTCCACACTGAGCAGAAGGCTCAGACATCTCACCCATAGAAACTGAGATAATAAATGTGTGTTGTATTGTTTTAAGTTGCTAACTATGCATTCATTTCTTACTCAGCAATAGAAAACTAAAACAGCAGAAAAAGAACTTCCCAGGCAGAATGGAAAAGAAAATAGCAGGCCCCAGGAGGGGAGTATGCCTAGCGTGCTTAAAGAAAAGTAAGGCAGCCAGTGTGGCTGGAGCAGCGTATGCAAGGCAGAGAGAATCAGGAGGTGAGGTCGGCAGGTAAGGCAGGCAGGGGGTACATCATGTATGGCCTTGTTGACCTCAGCACATGAGGACCCACTGGAGCCTTCCGATGTGACTTACACTTCAAAGGATCACTTTGATATACTGAGAATATCCTAAAGTGGGAGAATATAAGGTAGAAGCAGGATGAAGACCAGTTAGGAGGCAATAATTCAAGGGAGAGATGATGGTGGCATAGACTAGCGTAGGAGGAGTAAAGGTAGTGAGAAGTGGTCAGATTCTGAATGCAGAGTGAGTTAACAGGATTTGTTTTCATATAAACGGAAAGTTGATATACTCCTACTCCTGCAAAACACAGAGGCTCCCAGAAAAAATTCTTTACTATTACTATGATACATGCAGTCCAGCTATTTCTTCCTTCCTTCCTTTTCTGATGTTTACATCACCCTGTCCTTTGATTTAGATAGCATTTTATTCTTAGCCCCAGTTCCAGCCAATGAGAGGCATCAACCTGTTATCTCTCTTTTACAAGCGATGATCTTACTGTAAGTCAAACCACAAACTGGGAAGCAGTCTGGGCCAACAACAACAGCTTTTTGACTCCATTTCAGAATGTCTGACCCCATCAGAGTACTGCATTTTACACAGACTGTTCCACCAGCCTATTACTCACACAGCCCAGAAAATACCTGACATCATCCCTACAAATGTGGCCAAATGCAACTTTGAATCGAGGATATTTTCTGCTCTCCGAGTTGCTCCAGAAAGATGAGAAAATCATCAGGAGAACACAGAGAGGCTGCAATAGTAACAGAAAGAAGCCTTGGATACGATATGGAACTAATAGGACATTTCCAATTATCTTATTAAAATTCTCTTAGGCAAATCAGCTTTAACATAGGAAATGCAAAAAGATGCTTCTGGATCTTTACAGTGGAATCTCATGAAGACTAGAAGACGGAAATAAAAAGATCTAGTAAGCCACCCTACTTCTTCCACACAACACCCAGAAGACAAAATAGAACCATGTGCACCAGCCAGGGTCATAATGAAGATCACAGCAACAAAGCCACGGAAAAGAACCTGTGGTAAAAACCAGCCTGAAGCTCAACAGGGAGCAAGCTATAATAACAGCCTCTCAAGCCAAAGGAATTTTCTCAAAATGGCAGTTTGCTGAGAATTCTTGCAGCAATTCACTCTATTTCATTAACTGCACTGCTATATACTCGCCACATGGAGGCATCGGCGTACTCCACACCCAAATGAAATTCCTGTTTTCCTAATCTGAGGTACAGTGGGGCACTAATCCCTCTCTCACAGTGGCTGGTAGAAATACTGCAGCTAATAAAGGCATAGACCAGCCAAAGAATATAAAGCTGGCCACACTCGGAGGATTTCACAAATAACATGCTGCAGTTTGTGGTCTGTTCAACCGTTCCTCCAAATCCCTTTTTAAAAAGCACACTCCTTGGGACTCCAGCCCCTAGCCTCCTGCTCTTTCTCTCCCAGGCTCCAGGTGGCCTCTCTAATAATAACTCAGATACACGTGTCTAGCCCTGGTCTCTCCACGGAGCTCATGTCCTCCATCTCCAGCTGTACTCTAGTCACTGTGACCATCATTTCAAACTCAGCACTTCTATGAAGCCAGTTCCTCTTTCCTTGCAGACCAACTATCCCTCCAGATTTTCTGATTTCTCTCATCAATAATATTCAACACTAACATTATCTGGCATGTTCTGGGCTTTACATGAATTAACTCATTCAATATTTAAAATAACAAAGAGGTCCAATATCGTGTTCAAAATCACACAGCTCAAGAAGTGTCAGAGCTAGCATTTGAATGCAGTTAGTCTAGCTCCGACTCAGTCTGAACCATTATGTTGTCATGTTGGGTATTTCCCTTTGGAGGGATATGGTTGTATTTCCAGGCTTCCACAAGTAACCAGAATGTTTGCGCTGGTGATAAGAAAGTTAAAGCCTGGAGCTTAAGGGACTTCCACTAAACTGTAAGGGGTAAGTACAAGGACCAGGTCTCTCTGTTGCTATATTTCTAGCACCTCACAAGATTCACAGCATATAATAAGCATTCAACACATACTTTTGATTTGAGTTGACTAAAGTCATACTCAAATCACCATGTGCACAGGCCAAGAGAGAAAAAAAGTACTTCCAGAGCCCACGTGTAGTTTCCACCAACAGTGATGCAGAACTGGTGACAGGAGCTGTTACTTTGAAAATAATGAGAAGAATCGTCTTATTTCAAAGTCAAAACAAATGCAGGAAAGAAGAAAATAATCATAAGGACATTTTAGGTAAAAAGAAGGTCTATACAAATTTTTTTTTTAAAGGTATAGTAAAATAGGACAAGGCAGAGGAGATGGGAGGATGGTAAGAAGAAGGCATCTGTCGGGCACGCGGAGGCAGGTCTCTGCAACTATGTATGTCCTATTTACACAGTAAATCCTCTCTCGTCATGTTGTAAGATAGGCATTGTTTTTAGATCACCTTACTTGTTAGATTTCCTATGTTCTAGAAAAACCAGAACTACCACCCTGCTAAAAAGTGTAGGCCATGTGAACAGATGGAGGCTAGGCAATTATGAACTTGGTCAAATGTTTATTCTTTTTATGCAAGGCTGAAAGCGGAATCTTTCTGACTAGTTATCTCTAATTAAATGTATGGTTTCAGATGGACACAGGGAGGAGAACATCACACAGCAGGGCCTGTCGGAGGGTGGGGGGCTAGGGGAGGGATAGCAGGGGGTTGGGGGATAGGGCAGGGATAGCATTAGGAGAAATACCTAATGTAGATGATGAGGTGATGGATGCAGCAAACCACCATGGCATGTGTAATACCTATGTAACAAACCTGCATGCTCTGCACATGTACCCCGAAGTATAATAATAATAATAGTAAATAAAATGAAATAAATGTATGGTTTCTCTTGCTATCTTCTTTCATTCACGTGTTAAGCTGCTATTTAATGAGTGCCAACCAGCTACATACGTACCAGGGATCTAAGTGTGACCCGGGAAAATATAGTCACATAGGAAACCTCATGCAAATAAAAAGGGGAAGCAGAGAGAAAGGAAGCATCTAATCCAGACTCTGGATAGTCACAGAAGGCTTCCTAAATAATACGTAGGCTGAAACTTAAAGATGATTAGAGTTAACTAGGAAAGTATGTGCAATGGCCTGGGAGTGAGAAAGCATGGTGCATTCCGGGGAGTGGACACCAAGTTGGGAAGGGGGTGGGAAAGTGGACATTCTTACAGACACTTGCTAAGAGTATAAGTTTATACAAATTCAGGAATTTCTACAGAGAAATCTGGGGACATGTTCAAAGCCTTATAAAGGTGTACCTTTTGACCTAGCAATTTCATTTCTGGGAATTTACCTTAGGGAAATAATCAAGCATATATGCAATGATTTAGCAACAAGGAAAATAAACATGGCAAAGCTTATTAAAGCAAACTTTTAAAACAACATAAATGCCCATCTATAGAGACCTAGTCAAATAAACTACAATATAACCATATTTCAGACTCTGCAATCATTACAAACTGCATTGAAAATTAATATTTATCGACAAGAAAAAAATGTTTACTACTTATCTCTAATTGAGATACTACTTTAAGAGAAAATGCAAGATATAGTAAAGATCTATTTCAAAAATGAATGAGCTTATTTCTGGGTTGTAAAATTATCAATGCTTTTAGCTTCTTTTTTGCTTATCTTTTTAATATTTCCTCAATGAAACTGTAATGCTTTTTTAATAATATTAGTTACTTATCAACATTTTTTCAAGATTTAATTCTCCTATCAGTGAACTAAGATGAAGTAAGTCTTACATTCAGTTCCTGATCAGTATGTTATGAGGACAAAAAAAAAACAGAATATGAACTCAGGAAAAACATCTAAATAGCACATCCTCATACCAACGCCCATAAACCTCTTCCTCTCCGCACAGGAACACGTACTGATATGGTCAGAGAAACCTTTGCCCACATCGTACCTGGACAAATCCAAATGGAAAAAGCTGCTCCGTCTGCCCCTGGGAACCATGGTGAAAGGTCTGGCGCCAGTCTTCAATGAGTGCAGGGAATGTGCAGTTGTACAGATCCGTGTTATAATTCATATTGGATTCCCCTAAAAACAGTCCAAATTGTAAGTGGAGTTTGGAGTGGACTGCAAATGGCCACACATTACTCTCCTCCCTCTATCCATGCCCTGAATTAGTGGTTCTTCCCACGGTCTCACTAGACTGGCCTTGTGACTTGTTCTGACCAATGGGGCATCGGCAAATGTGGTACAAGCAGAGGCTTGAAAAGCACTTCAGGTTTGGACTCTGCCCTCTCCTGATGACCCTGGAACCCTGAGACTATTATATAAATAATAAATGAGTCTACACTGGCTTGCTGAAGGATAAGAGGCCACCTCAGAACCATGTTACAACAGTCCCCAGATAACACATGGGAGGGAGAGGCCATCCTAGGTCATCCAGCCACCAGACAACCTGCCAGGTGGCCAAAGACACAAAAGAGGTCCCAGCAGGAATTAGCTGAAGCAGCCCAGACAGGAAAACTACCCTGCTAACCCACAGAACAGTGAGCTGAATAAAATTATAAAGTTATTGTTGCTTTAAGCCACTAAGTTCTAGGGTGCTGTTATACAGCAAACACTATTTGATACAATGGAGAAAGAGTACAATGAACACTTACCCTGGTACCATACCACCCCTTTCAGAGTCATTTTGCAGAGTGGATAGATCATGGCATTCCAGAGAACAGAGTGCTTCCTGGGACCAGTTACCATATCAGATGGAACTGATCTGAAATCATACCATGCACAAGTGTTACCAGAGAGCCAGTAATTGATCACAGAAGGGTCCCTAATTGGGCATCTATCCACTTTCACTTGTGGCAAACTTCTGACAAAAGCGACACAGAATTAAAATTGAATTGAGGCTGGGCATGGTGACTCATGCCTGTAACCCCAGCACTTTGGGAGGCTGAGGCAGTGGGTGGATCATGAGGTCAGGAGTTCAAGACCAGCCTGACCAATATAGTGAAACCCTGTCTCTATTAAAAACACAAAAAATTTAGCCAGGTGTGGTGGTGCACACCTGTAATCCAACCTACTCAGGAAGCTGAGGCAGGAGAATCTCTTGAACCAGGGAGGTGGAGGTTGCAGTGAGCCGAGATCATGCCACTGCACTCCGGCCTGGGGAAAAGAGTGAATCTCAGTCTCAAAAAAAAAAAAAAAAAAAAAAAAATTGAACTGAAACTCTTTCACTTGAAAACATATGAATAGTCTCTGAATTTTACCTCCAGGTTATTCCCAAAATAAGTGTATCCGTCAGCTTTTCCTGAGTCCAGAGTGGGTCATCCCAGTTTCCAGATAAGGTGATTAAAGTCACAGGGAAGGAGTGCTTTAATGTTGAGTATCTCACATGGGCAATACATTTATTTAACTTTTATTAAATAAACCTTTATTTAATGGACAGACATTTAGGTTGTTTTAAACTTTTTGCTTTTATAAGCAATGCCAGGATTATCTTCCTCACAGCTAAGTCACTGCATACATGCTAAACTATATCCATAAGATAAATTCCCAGAAATGAAACTGCTGTGTCAAAGGGCATCTTTTTTAAGGCTCTGAACACGTTCTCAAATTTCTCTGTAGATTACTTATATGAATGTATCCTGTAGCTGCTGCGTGTGAGAAGCCCACTTCCCCACACCCTCAGTGTTATCCCTTCCATCCCGAGAGATCTGGTCTAACGCTCCCTCCTACTCTTCTGCAGGCCATTCTTCCTGTTCCAAAGTTGAACATCTTCACTCCCCCACAGGCAAGTTTGTACCCAAACTATAGCAAGAGCTCAAGCCCATCCTCTTCCCACAGGTCTTCCCAGTGTGAATGAGACATGGTCCGTGAAAGCAGGTCACATACTGCTCATCTCTACATTGATGTTAGTATCGGGATTTATATTAACTAGCCCTTTCTCTCCCACGTATTCTTCCTGATCCAGCCTTTCCTAAGTGGGCGTTCATAGTCGGTATGCTGATACATTTCTCTGAGTACGTGTTTATAGCATTTGTTCTTCCTGTTGGCCTGTTTATTTTTCTAGGCAATACAGCACAATGCTGAGGTGCACAGACATTGAAGCCAGACTTGCCACTTACTAGTCATGCCCATGAACAAGTTACTCAATCTCTCTGAAACTTAGTGTCTTCATCCACAGTCTTTAATAGTATCTATACTTCAAAATATCAATATATAATATATTCATTATATTAATGCTTAATATAGATAAAGTGCTTAGCACAGTGTCTGCCACATAAAAAGCTTTCAATAACTACTAGCTATTACTATTATTAGGGAAAAAGATAAATTTTTTTACATGTTCTCAAATGATTGTGGTGGCGTGACAGGAAAACAATGCTTTCCCTGTGCTTGAATAAATCGCATACATTCAACACATACTGGGACATTCAACATATACTTAACTCCCCACAGAGAAACATGAACCTCTCTCTTACATAATTCCCTGGTAGGCTCTTTCTCAGACTGGAGAATGCTGTCTTACCCTTGTTTAGGGACTCCACAGGCTTTCAGTGACCGTCCAGATGACCAGGCTTCAATGGATGTCCCGCCCCAGCTAGAGGAGATCAGCCCGATGGGATACTGCAGAGTGTCATACAGGTAACGCCCAAAGAGCCAGCACACTGCTGACATATATGTGAAATTTCCATGGCCTAAGTTTTCTGTTCAGAGAAACGGTTAAAAAAAAAAAAAAAAAAAAGAGTCAGCGTGGTGGGCACATGCCTGTAATCCAAGCTAGTCAGGAGGTTGAGGCGGGAGAATCGCTTCAACTCAGGAAGTGGAGGTTGCAGTGAGCTGAGATTGTGCCACTGCACTCTGGCCTGGAGAAAAGAGCAAGACTCCATCTCAAAAAAAAAAAAAAAGGTGGATGGATATAAACTGCAGCTGCTAGGTGGGTCTAGGTGAGAAGGGTGAGCCGAGGTCATTCTTCTGTTCTTTTCTAAGACTTTTAAAAGTAGGATAAGATTGAGAGGCACAGAGAAGATACAGCATCAAGACCAATATGCCGGTCTGGACACTATCATCTCTTCCAAACCTTTCCTAAGGAGAATCTTTTCCAAGGGAGAAAACCGTAATCTTAGTGACAGTTCCCTTTTATCTGTCTTCATGTTTTTTCAGTTGCTCAAAATGCTTGTTCTCATAACAAGGAAAGAGCGCTCTCTGCCTGGGAGAGAGGCAGATATGATAGCGATTTTGCTCTCAGCCTGAGTATAAATAATTCAGTTACATAACACGGAAGTTAAAGCTCTCTGGCTAGGCAATAGGCTTCCCCATGCTTCCCATCACTTACAGATTCTGCAGACTCTTGGATAATAAATTATCTCCCTCAAATAGGTGAGAGGTGGGAAGGCCATCACGTCCCCATGCTACTCACTCTCTTCTATGTCTCCCCTCTTACTCAGCCACTCATTCCCACTTAGCTCTGTGGCAGGGAAAAAGCAAGCAGGGGGCAACTTAAGAAGAAATGTGTATTTTTTTTTCTCAGTGGCTTTATACCCAATTTTATAGCTATGGTAAAGAGGGTGGGCAGGGTGGCTCACACCTGTAATCCCAGCACTTTGGGAGGATGAGGCGGGTAGATCATCAGGAGTCAGGAGTTCGAGACCAGCCTGGCCAACATGATGAAACACCGTCTCTACTAAAAATACAAAAATTAGCTAGGCGTGGTGGTAGGCACCTGTAATCCCAGCTGGAGAGTTGCTTGAACCCAGGAGGTGGAAGTTTCAGTGAGCCAAGATGGTGCCACTGTACTCCAGCCTGGGCAAGAAAAGTAAAACTCGGTCTCAATAAATAAATAAATAAATAATAAAACCAAAATCAAAAAACAAAAATAAATAGCTATGGTAAAGAAAACATGAACAGATGATAAGTAATGGAAAATTTGGCCCAAAAGGAAAGGCAAAAGAAGCCAAAACTAGTGTTTAAATTCTCAGCACAGTCTAACTCATTCGTCCAGTTACACTGCCCAGTAACCAACAGAGGCAAGAGTGAGTAATTTCATGTGAGAGGAAAGCTGGTGAAGAGGGGAACATGCATATATACACAAGGACGGGATCAGTTCAGCCCAAGGTTTACTAATAAAGACGGACTATGGCTAAGTCACTGGCACTCCAACACTTGATAGAATAAGACAAGTATTTAGCTGAATAAAATATATGGCAAAAGATGGTAAGTGCCTCAAGAGGTACAACAAGTATTAAAAAGTTTTAACTCCAAGAAAGAATATCAAATGAGAGGCAGATCCTAAAAGGTCTGCTAAAGACTGACCTCCCCACCCCACACTGTGCTTCCACAATTGTCTGAGCATTGCTCCATTACTAGACTTTGCAATAACCCTCTGCTTAGTGTTTCCCTTAGCCCACTGTTAGCAGGGACTTCACCTGATTCACATCTGCATCCCCAGTGTCCAGGACACAATGGAGAGTCACTGTTTGCTGACTGGTGGAGGGTGGCTGTGCCTATCTGGTATAAAGGTGGTTTCACTGGCAGTAGATAGAGGGGAGTGGTAAACAGGATGGAAGAGAAGAGCTGGGGAAGTCTTAAACCACCAACAGGAGTTTAATAAACAGAGCTGGCACTTTAGGCTGAAGAAAAAATATATAAAAAGGCACACAGAATAGGAAATATTCTAAAAGTATTTGGCTGGAGCAGACATTACAAAAGAGAACAGTGGAAGATAAGACTGGAGGGGAGGTTGGAGCCACATCTTGGAGTTAAGAAAATGGAAAGCCACTTGGAAATGCTTGAGAACGAGAATGTGGAGGGTAGGCGAAATAACAGACCCAAAAGACATCCGCACACTCATCCCTGCAACCTATGGATGTGTTATCTCAGTGGCTAAAGACACTGTGTAGATGTGATAAAGGTTAAAAACCTGAGAGGTGGAGAGTGGCCTGGATTATCCAGGTGGATCCAATCTAATTACAAGAGCCCTTAAAATCAGAAAACCTTTCCCAGCAGCAGTGATGTGATGATAGAAGAGGTGGGAGGCCTGGCACAGTGGCTCATACCTGTAATCCCAGCACTTTGGGAGTCTTAGGCAGGCAGATCACTTGAGGCCAGGAGTTCGAGACCATCCTGGCCAACATGGTGAAACCCTGTCTCTACTAAAAATACAAATATTAGCTGGGTGCAATGGCACGCACCTATAATCCCAGCTACTTGGGAGGCTGAGGCAGAAGAATCACTTGAACCCAGGAGGTGGAGGTTGCAGTGAACCAAGATCATGCCACTGCACTCTAGCCTGGGGTGACAGAGTGAGATCCCGTCTCAAAAAAAAAAAGGAAGAAGAGGCAGGAGAGAATCTCAGTGTGGGAGAGATGGATCCTCTGTGCCCTTCCTAGGTATCTGCCTTGCCTCGCCTCTTTCAAGCTGCTACTGAAATGTTGCCTTTCTCAGTTGAGGCTTCCCTGGCTACTCTAACTTGCAAACCACTCTCCCATCCCAGCATCAACATTCCCTATTGCCCCCCTTCCCTGATATATTTGATTTATTTATTTTTGTTTCATTAGTACATATCACCCATTAACCTATCCTGTGATATCCATATTTATTCATTCCATTTCTGATTTCACAAAGTGAAAACAAATTCAGATAGCAAGGCATAATGCATTATCCAAATTTGATTAAGTCCTGAGTTTTGGATACCATGCAGTAAGAATTCATAGAGCAAAGGATTCGTCCAAAAATTTACCTGAATCCATTCAGTTCCTGAGCTCTTTTATAGGGAGAGTTTAGATAGTGTGAGACTGGATAGCATCAGATACATTGCCATAATTTACTAATTTTATGATTCACTTTCAGTATTTTCCTCACACTAGACTGTAAGCTCCATGAGGTCAGGCATTCTTGCCTGTTTTATTCACTACTATATCCCGCACACTTGGAATAGTGCTGAGCACACAACAGGCACTCAAATATTTGTTAGGTGAATTAATACTTTAAAATGTTGGAACATCTAAGCACCAAGGAAAGCATGCATAGGAAAAAAAGAAAAAGTCCAGGGAGAAACAGCGACCACATCTGAAAGAAGGGAATGAAGAAGCAAAGAAAAAGGGACAGAGAAGCCAGAGGAGGAGAACTAGGAAAGGAAAGCACCAGGCAAGCAAGGAGGAACATGTGGTTTCTAAAAGGGGTGGTCCACAGTGCCAAATGCAGCAGAGGTCTCTAGGTTTATCATTAGAAGAACAGTAGGGTCTACGGCCATATCACCCTGAACCCACCCAATCTTGTCTGATCTTGGAAGCTATGCAGGGCCAGGCCTGGTTAGTACTTGGATGGGAGACTGCCTGGGAATACCGGGTGCTGTAGGCTTTTTAAAAATAAAAATAGAAAAAGAAGAACAGGGGAAAAAAAAAAAAGAAGAAGAACAGAAAAAAAAAAAAAAAAAAAAAAGAGGAACTTCCAGGTGAACAAATTGTTGAGGTGGAAGCAGAAGCCAGGTAACAAAGGGCTGAAGAGTGAACACAAGGAAAGGCAGTGAAAAGCATGAAAACAGGAGATGTTCTAGAAAGGTTTAATAAAGCAAAAGAGAAAGATGAAGCATCTGAGAAGGGTGTTTGTGATGTTTACTATTGTTTTGTTTCATGCGAATAAAAGAAAGGCTAAGCTCAGAGAGCAGGGACTGTGTGTCTGTTTGGTCACTGCTTTGTCCCTGGGGCCTGGCACAGATTCTGACACTGAGCAGTCACGAAATGCTGAATGGACTGAGGGGGAAAACCACACCGCCTACGGGATTAAAGAAGGCTCTGAAGAAAGCAGAACCCAAATCAGAGTTAGCCCTGAAAAGAGACCAGTCAGTTGTCTAGAGACAAAGAAACAAGGGAAGAAAGAGAAGAGAATTTGGAGTGAAGGCACTGGTGAGAGATGCTGGCAGAGACCATGCCGAGGGGCCTCGATATTTTCACTGCAGGTGTTGATGGAAGAGTCATTTCCCACAGCAAGAGGGAAGATTTGTTGGTAGTCTTGGGAAGAAATCTGAAATAATCACCATCAGGAAGGATGAAGAATCATTAAGGAAGGAATAAAACACATCAGTAATAATAAACACAGATAAGAACCAAATTCAGTCTTATAAATTCCACTTAGGACACTAATCCATTATATAAGAGGCAGCGCGTTCAAGCCGTCACATACCTTCAGTGGGCTTAGACCACTGCAAGTCAACGGCAACGAGGTCCTCCAGCTCCTGCTCTGCTTGAATGGGGGAGACGGAGAAGATGCGGACAGACTGGTAGGCAGCCGTGTTCGACAACTCCCTTGTAGCATTTAATACCTGGAAAAGAAATTGAAACATCATTTAACCTAGTGGGTGGCAAACTAGCCTGACATCTCTTAGTAAACATCAATCCTCTGAGCTCCTGAGCCTTCAATACACTGAGATCAAATTCATAGCCAAAACCAATGGGTGGACTGAATCACCTTGATCCACTTTTACCAAAAGAGACCATAATGAATCATGTACCCAAAAAGGATAGGAATATAATGAAATCTGTGATCTTAAGGAGCAGGTCTATGTTAGACATGAGGAGCTGTGAAGTAGCTTAGGCTAAAAAGAATATTGCCCCGCACTCAGCACACTCTGATACCTTGAAGCTATTTCTACTCTGAAAAAGTATTTCATAACACAAAACCATGCCAATTAACTTCTTTTTAAAATAGGATGCTCTGTGGAACCAAAAAGGCCATGGGAAGGTAGATTTGTCTAATCCATATCACACAAGAGAAGCGTGCTCAGCACCTAAGAAATGACTGTTAAACTACTGAAACATACTGAAGTAAGTCTCAGTTATCCTTCAGATCTACAGGGTGTTGGTTCCAAGACCCCACCCCCACCACCCACACCCACCAAAACTCAGCATGCCAAAATCTGAGGATTCATGTCCCTTATGTAAAATGGCATATTTGTTTATAGCCTATAAACATCCTCCTATACTTTCAGTCATCTCTAGATTACTTACACCTAATGTAATGTAAATGCTATTTAATTGTTATACGTTGAGCGACCCTAATCTGAAAATCCAAAATCCAAAATGCCCCAAAATCCAAAATTTTTTGTGTGCCAACATGATGTCAACAAGTGGAAAATTCCACACATAAATACTTAACACAAATTTTGTTTCATGCACAAAGTTATTTTTAAATATGGTACAAAATTACCTTCAGGCTAAGTGCATAAGGTATATAGGAAACATAAATGAATTTCATGTTTAGACTCGGGTCCTGTCCTTAAGGTATCTCATTATTTCTATGCAAATATTGCAAAATCCAAAAAAATCCAAAATCTGAAACACTTCTCATCTCAAGTAACTTCAGATAAGGGATACTCGACCTGTATGTATTGTTTTTTCAATGTGTAGTATTTATTGTTGTATCGTCACTTTTAATTTTTATTCTTCAAATATTTTCCATCTGAAAATATTGAGGTCGGGTCTGCACATGTGGCACTGGTGGATACTTGAGGCTGACGGTACCCTCATCTTGGTCTTGGTAAATCACCAAAGAAGAGCAAGGGAGGCATGGAGACTGGAAAGATGGTGTTCAGGGTAACAGCTCGGAACAGTCCCAAGGAATTAAACAAAGAAAAGGGTCCATCCAGAGACAAATCATGTTTTCCCAAATCACTTTATTACACCTCATCAATTGTCAGGAGTATGAAAGGAGTGACTGAGAGTTTTTCTGGACGAGAATGTGGGTGCTACACCTAGTACCTTCTTTGTTAGTGCAGTGAAGCATCCTTCCTCTATGAGCTTATGCATAAGTGCTATTTCCTTTCATCCTGACATTTTAGTTATTTTATTCTAAAACAAATATATCAGAAATATTTTATTCTGCTTTTTAATTTGTGTGTTTCCTCTTGAGTCCTTTCTATCCCCCTGGACTGGCCCAGCTTCTCCCAAGACAAAGGACTAACAGGAGCTTCAGGAAGCCCAGTTACCACTTGCCTCAGGGAACAGGCGCTCCATCTGAGTCGGGGCCGCCACAGCGGCCAGAGGCACAGGAGGCCGGATACGTGTCATTGGCTGCTGGTCACAGAGTGTGCAGCTGGCTCGCTTTCTGCCCCCACCCACCACAGAGAACACAGCTGGCCCTCCAGCCACAGCGTAAGAGAAACTCTCAAGCAGCCAGGTGCCCCCATGGTGCATTTCACTGAAAGATGCTGCCCCTTGAATCGCTTTGGACTTGCCAAGGAGCCTGCAGCACCCAGTAAGATGACCAGATGGAAATGAGATGGCTCTTTTGGTCACAGTGGGAGCCACCACCTGAAATGCTCCCTTGGAAATGGCAGCTCTAGCGTGTCAGGGCTACTGGTCTTCCCATTTTCCAGACAGATTACACACGGTCTCAGGAAAATTCTGCAGGAAATCTATACCTGGCAGGTTTAATGTAAAGTAAACACGAAGGAGTAAGAACAGGCTAATGCACTCACAGTGTATCTGGCAGGGAAATTATTTTTCAGCAGCAAGTACCTGTAAAAAGCCTCCTCCTTTGGAATTCAGTTCTGCACTAAGCACTCGGGATTGTATGTTGCTTCCATGGAAACAGTGGATGAAACTGCTTTCATTCTCTCCACCCACACTAGCTTCCGCACTGACTGGGAACTCAAGTGCCTCATCGCAGTGAGACGCCAGCTTGGGAGGCAGTATGGGAGAACATGCTACGTGTCTTTTAGACCCGTTGCTAACACTGTAGAGTGCTGTGAGGCCAATAGAGTCAGAGCGGTTGGCATTCTCCTATATTGATACCAGCACACAGAACTGGATCCAAAACATTAGCTGGAAAACTTCCATTTTCAGACACATTTGCGTGTAATTTCAAGCCAAAACTTGAAAGCCACAGAGAGTGTCAGCAAAAATGGGGGTGGGGACCATTCCTTCTGTACCTGACAACGTCATGACAATTACTTCAGAAATTGGTATCCTTTCCCAATAACTAGGCCTTTTTGATGAAAGCATTTCCTCAGGGATATGGGCAGCAAAGTTAGGAATAAAGAGATTGCAGGAAGATTTTCATTTAAATGACACTTCGTTTCCCTGCTGATGAAAGGGGAAGCCTTACTCCATCTGCTGAGATCAGATTTCATCTCATCAAACACCTCAGTGTAATTATTTTTCTACCAAGTATTTAAATGAGGATGTAAATGAATACCAAGGTATTTGAAGTCATTAACGCCTCAGAGGCTGGGAGAGAGAACCTCTGCCTCTCTAGGGACTGGACCGTTCACCATCAAAGCAGCTGCTCACTGGTGTTCGTTTTGTAACCTTTATACCAAATTCTTGAATTAATGAAGACACGTCAAGAATCTATTTCCTCAGAGGATCTTAGCATGGGGTCTGCCTGTGGAAGCAAAGCATGTGTGTGAGTCTGTGTGTGCATACACACACAGTGAAGGACAGAAAATTTTCTTAAAAGAATTTGGAAATTCTGTATGTTATTTTACCTTCTACTATGGCACACTTCTAAAATTGAGGAGATAACTATAAAAAAAAAAAAGCCACCCTCCTAAGTCCTGTGAATCTTCTGTTGGAATGTGGTACCAGCCCTTCTCTTCTGGATCTTAATTTCTCTATTTGTAAAGAAGGAAGGTGGGGAGTCCTGAGATATTGGAAAATGGGTTTCCTGATGGATATTGGCCATCTTTTTCTGAGCATAACTAGAAATATCCAAGTCTTAAGACCTACCCTGACTTAGGAGGCGACAGATGAACATTTAGACTTCTCTCCATTTATAAACATCTCACTCAGCGTTATAAATAACACTCAATTTTAAAATTCCACTTTACCCTAACAACAAGATGGGCACGCAATCTGCCATTCCCTTGATTTGAATGTGAAGAGTGGTAGGTTATAGTGGAAATCTTACCTCCTCAGAAAAGTCACATGGAAGGAGGGAAGGAAAAAGATATGTGTGTGTGTGTGTGTGTGTGAGAGAGAGAGAGAGAGAGAGAGAGAGAGAGAGACAGAGAGAGAGACAGAGAGAGAGAGAGAGAGAGAGGTGTGTGTTGGGGTTTGTAGGAGGAAAGGAGCAAAAGGAATAAAGGGGAAGCCATGTAGAACATCATTTTAGTCAAAATATAAGGTTGCATAGGCTGTTAAGAGACTAGAACACTTGGCTTTTGGTACTGTCAGCACCTAAAATGTTATCTTGCAAACTAAGCATATGATTTAAACAAAAATAAAAATTAACACTTGGATGTTTCAGATGGAATTTTTTTCCTATTCCCCTATATCTCAGAGCTTGGAGCCCTAGCTTTATACAGAAGATGCTTAGGGGTAAATTCTAGGCAGGAAAAATATGTTTACTCTTAACAATCAAAATCTGATTTAACTTGACAGAAAACGGGATGGGATCCCCTGGCATAGACTGCTGTTGAGAAAATGACTATGTAGATACAAACATATCTGGTCCACGCCTTTCTGTGCAAACAGGGAACTGCAATTATAGCATTAAGAAAAGTACTGTTTCCCTTAATGAGTTAACAGCAATTCTGCTCTATACAAAACCATCTTTTCTATCAAGAAATAAAATTTCAATTTTGCCTCCACTCTCTTATGCTAAAAGATAGTCCAGTCAAAGTTCAGTGTAATAAACATTTCAATTCAAAAAGCCCAGCTTGTTCAACATGGCAAGACCCTATCTCTATAAAAAATAAAAAATTAGCTGAGCATGGTGGCTCACACCTATAATCCCAGCTACTCAGGAGGCTATGACAAAAGGATCCCTTGAGCCCAGGAGTTCTAGGCTGCAGTGAGCTATGATCACACCACTGCACTCCAGCCTGGGTAACAGAGAAGGACCTTATCTCTTTAAAAAAAAAAAAAAGTAGGGGGGCTTCCGTATATATAAATAAGACAGAAAGTAAGCATAAATAAAATGTTGATAAAGAAGACTTCGATGTAAGAATTTAAATTCTAAATCAGAAAACTAATGATGAAATGAAGTAGATATGTTCAGAGTAAGATCATTTTAGTATCATT
The DNA here is from genome assembly GCF_048565385.1 of Saimiri boliviensis. Lineage (NCBI taxonomy): Eukaryota > Metazoa > Chordata > Mammalia > Primates > Cebidae > Saimiri > Saimiri boliviensis. Next base: position 59,994,632 of record NC_133454.1, read on the forward strand.
ATTTAGCAGTAGGCTACAGAAAAAAACCTAAGAAATAGAAGCAAAACAACAAATCATAGAGTACATGAATGTATGGAATTTCATAAATTTTTCAAAAAGAGATGAATTGAAATCATGGTCCAGTTGTACAGCGGTTTACATCTCAAATTTAATATTTCTCAAAGGAATGATTAAAAGGCAAGAAAATAGGCCCAGCATGGTAGCTCACACCTGTAATCCCAAGCACTTTGGGAGGCCGAGGCAGGTGGATCACCTGAGGTCAAGAGTTCGAGACCAGCCTGACCAACACAGCGAAACCCCATCTCTACTAAAAACACAAAAATTAGCCAGGTATGGTGGCACATGTTTGTAATCCCAGCTACTCGGGAGGCTGAGGCAGGAGAATCACTTGAACCCAGGAGGCGGAGGTTGCAGTGAGCTGAGACTGTGCCATTGAACTCCAGCCTGGGAAACAAGAGAGAAACTCCATCTCCAAAAAAAAAAAAAAAAAAAAAAAAAAAAAGTGGTGGGGGCAAGAAAATAAAAATCAACTTGAGAAGAAACTCTCAGTTTTTAAAAAAGTGCTAGAGAAAACAATACTCCTTCTAGGTTCCTAACCTTCTAAGTTCTTAACCTATGTAGAATATATTAGTACCAGTCAATAACTACCAATTTAATCAATAACTTATCTCTTAAGATTGTTAAGTCAAATTAATGAATTCATTCAAAGCACTTAGAATAGACCTCGGCTCATGGTATTCAGTAAATAGAAACAGCTCTGCTTCTCCTCGTTGCCCCTTTATTCCTCCTCCTTTTCCTTCATCACCAACACTGTACTATTGCTGAGACTCTGCAAATTACCTGTAAAACAGTCATCTGCATGTTACTCTGCCCACTACAGAGCCAGACATCTCCAAACAGGACATCATGAACTCTCATGGTGAAGTTTATTCTCTCCAAAGTCTGTTGTGCCATCACTTCAAAAGGTCCTCCAGGCTTCATAGGATCCAGTACCACCATCCAGATATTAGAGGGAGCTGAAGTAGTAACAGGACTCCAAGGAATTAATCAATTAATTAAAATGAAATTAAAGCCCAATTATACTCTTTTGTGGCTATTCCCAGCCTCTGTAATAAACTGAATTCAAAGCTATGAAGATTGGTCAAATTTCAGACAAGAGGATAAAACTAACAAGAGCAGCAACATTTTTACCCTTAATCTGTGCCAATCCCTCTTTACTTTTAACTGAAGCATTTACAAAAAAAGTAAGTTACCCAGTTATAATCCTAAATGAGGATAGACAAAAATATGCACAGATTAAAATTCAAGATTTAATAGAAAACAGAAAAAAGAAATTTTATTATACTATCCAGCTGTCAAAATTAACATAATTTTATCTTTCAGATTAGTATAATGTCCCAAACTAACTTACAATTACTCAATCAAATGTGACCACAGCGTAGAGGAAATCACTGATAATCTAGAACTTCCCCTGGCTTAACAGTATCAGCCTTGTCTTCACTCCCCACCTCCTCCTGCGTTGCTAACAAGGATTAACACTACCAGTGGTCCGGGTTCTCCTAACAGCAAACTGTTGAGTGGAGAAACTGACACATCAAAAAGTAGTGGGAGGCATATAATTTAATCTCTCTGTGAAAAAGACATTCCAATATGCCCAATTAATTATTTTTACAGAGTTGTCTACAAGACTAAGTCTTTGGGACTCAATTAGGGAGATGAAAAGCTATCCAAGACCCAATTTCATAAATTCAAAGCATATTCCCTAGAACCACCCCTACCACCCTGCTCCCTCTCATCACTCACCAGACCACCTCTGCCATCAACAAACTTAGAAGCTTCAGGAAAATATCTTCAAAATGGCAAAAATTATGCCAAGGATAACCAAGCAACATGAACAACATTGATGAAACAAGAGTGTGAAAATAGGGGGAAAAAATGAGATATTAACATTTTAAAATAAATATTCTTGGCATTTTGCCAAAGAAGATGAACTGATTTATAATTTGTACCCATCAGATCAATCTAAATTCAAAGGGAAAGAATGATAAGAACTGGAAATGAAGCATCCTAAAATTATTACATCCAATATGAGAAACAATAATTCTAAATATACCATCCAAGTGCCTCCTATGTGCTAGACACTGCAAAGTTCTTTCCAATCAGCAAGAGCTAAGCAGAAGCATGTGATGTCCCGATGCACAACAGGTGACTAGCAAAAACTCAATTCATAAAATGTTGCTCAGAGTTCTGGGGAAAATGTCCAAAAGCCCCGAGTCATCAGGGAAAGGGTGCATGTTTGCTCCTCTTAAAAGCATAAGCAATTAAGCTTGCTACTCCCATGCCTAAGAGGTTAATTAAACCCTGGACCAAATGTTCGGTATTGTTTTTATACCATCAATAGCTACAAGTCAACATATTAAATGTATAATTCACCTAAACCAGAAAAATCACTGTTTTGGAAACAGTGGGCAGCTAGGACAGATTGTGTCGCACAGGTGTGATGTGTTCCATATGGCTCACACTTCTGAGCAGGCAGACACTCCAATCTGTCCCAACTCCAGGCTTGCCAAGGTCTTTCCAGGCTTCCTGCACTGACACATCTTACTGGCGCTCTGTCCTTTTGCCACCAACGTTACTCACTTATGATGGTGAGGACCCCCAGAAAACCAAGGACTATTTCTTAGCCTTCTATGGCTATACTATTTATTCCTATTCACTGCTATTAATTAGGTATTTACCCTTAGCCTCAATCCAGCAACATAGCTAGTGAAGAAAACTACCTTCACCAGAGGTTCTGAAAATTTTTGCTACCCAGTAATAAAAAGACAATGCCCAAACTATTTGGGCAAAACATGGCAATACCATCCTACTAAAGTCATAGGATGCACTCCCTCTAGGGCCTAAGGAGTGAAAAAACTAGGCATCAAGACCTGAGCCTTATTCCCAAGATTGCCCTCCCAGAGAAACCTCCTTCCAACTTCCTCAAAGACCTTGGAAAACTTCCTTCTGTGCTAGTCCTCAAGATGTTACTTTCAAGCTTTTTTTTCCTTTCCTACTTGATAAAAGAAAAGTAACTTCTGGCCAGGCGTTGTGGCTCATGCCTGTAATCCCAGCACTTTGGGAGGCCAAGCTGGGTGTATCACCTGAGGTCAAGAGTTTGAGACTAGCCTGGACAACATGGTGAAACCCCATCTCTATTAAAAATACAAAAATTAGCTGGGCATGGTGGTGGGCACCTGTAATCCCATCTACTTGGGAGGCTGAGGCAGGAGAATCACTTGAACCCAGAAGGCAGAGGTTGCAGTGAGCTGAGATCACACCATTACAGTCCAGCCTGGGCAACAAGAGCAAAACTCCATCTCAAAAAAAAAAAAGAAAGAAAGAAAGAAAGAAAAAAAAGAAAAGAAAAAGTAAACTCTGACAATAACAAGTGTTAAGAACAGTTAACTTCCAGACAAAGCAGGGCAAACTTGATGCACTCCAGAGAGGTTACTAATGGTTAAACCAATTCAGAGACAGTTCATTTAAAACAATAAGGATTTACTCCTATGTAGGTACATACAAAGAACGGCAGCACCTGTGAAGACTGTTTCTTAGACCAAAAGCAAGGGTGAGATTAAAAAGGGAAAACCCACCATGTTTCTTATCAGTTTAGGACTGGTTGGTTGAAATGGAGCTCACCACAGGCAAATGAAGTCCACTTAAGAGGTATTAGAAACGGTACTGACCCATGAAGTCCATAAGCTTGAGTCCAAATAATAAGCGACCAACTAACCACAAAGAGTTTGCCATCCAGCTGGCCTTCTGCTGATCCAGATCAGCTTTCTGAACAAGTGGCTCAGCATCCTTCTTCTGGGCCCTAATCACTTGCTATCAGCTATTCCAGGCCAGGCCCAGGTTTCCGTAAATTTTCATTTTCAGTGCATTCAAGTCTCTGCTACCTTGCATTTTTTCTTGTACCACCTAGGAAGATTAATTTCCTTTTTTCATTATACAGCTACTTAGAGTGCTTAGTGTGCCAGGCACTCCATCAAGTAAACAGTAGGAAGTAAACCCCATCCCTGGGTTACACTGAAAAGACAGCCATGCAAATTGACTAGGGCTTTATGTTTTCATATCTAAAGGGTAGCAGTTCTGGTAGCCTATTTCTTTCTTTCTTTTTTTTTTTTTTGAGACAGAGTCTTGCTCTGTTTCCCAGGCTGGAGTGCAGTGGCATGATCTCAACTCACTGCAACCTCCACCTGCCAAGTTCAAGCAATTCTATCTCAGCCTCCCAAGTAGCTGGGATTACAGGTGCACACCACCATGTCCAACAAATTTTTGCATTTTTAGTAGAGACAGGGTTTCACTGTGTTGACCAAGCTGGTTGCAAACTCCTGAGCTCAGTCAATCTGCCAGCCTTGGCCACCCAAAGTGCTGGGACTACAGGTGTGAACCATGTGCCTGGCCTCTGGCGGCCTATTTCTTATTGTTGCTCTTCTTCTCATATTCCAGCCAAAGGCAGTGAAGAACTCTCTGCCTCCACCTTCTCTCCACCTCCCAGTTAACTCCCACCTCCAAATGGGAAGAACAAGCAAACAAAAGAAACAACGAAAATAATTTGTCTAGAGACACAGTCAAAAAGTGCTATCTTGCTTTTTCTTTTCACCATTCATATCAGATGTTAATTATTTTGTTCTATTATTATGCCAAAATCTCAGATGCTAAGAAGAGAAAAAGGAAAATTATCCATGACCTTTCCCTTCCTGAGAAGAATAACCTAGAAACGGAAAAAGCAGACCTATTCACTCCCCACCTCCAACAAAACCACCCAACAGAACTCTAGTTCCTCACTAGCTGCAAAGTGGCTCAGTGTTTTGTAGAACTGACTTGGAAGTCAAGAAGGCCTTACTGCCTACACTGCTCCTACCAATCTACATTTATTCTGCTGTAACCTGAAGTTCATCTCCACCACAAAATATGAATGCAAAGGGAAAAGGTTTAAATGCTTTTGTATCAATAAAACTGCTCATACAAGTTGCTTACACTACAGCCTGTGGTAGCAGACACATCCTAAGGTGACACCCCAAAGTCACACAGTTGTGTGGCTGGCAGAATCTGTGACTGGCTTCTAATCAACAGAAAATGGCAAAGGGAATGAGATGTCACTCTTGTGATTAGATACTGTTCTATGAAAAAGGCGAAGGGATTTTGCAGATGTGATTGAAGTCCCTAATCATTTGACTTTAATAAAAATCGAGATTTTCCTGAGTTGGCATACATCATCGGGTGAGCTCGTTCAAAGAGGATCTAGAGGTCAGAGATCTGAAACAGCAGAGATGCTGCCATGAACTCGACACCTAACTGAATTCTGCCAGCAACACAAGGGAGCTTGGAAGCAGGTAACTCGCTACTCACTCCCCCAGATGGGAACACAGCCTGGCCTACACCTTGATTTCAACCTTGTGAGACCCTGAATAGAGAATCCGGCTAAACCATGACCAGACTTCAGACCTGCAGAAATTGTAAGAGTGCAAAAGCGTGTTGTTTCAAGCACCTAAGTTTGTGGCAATTTATTACGTAGCATAGAAAACTAGTATGCAAATTAGCCAGGCATGGTGGCAGGTGCCTGTAACCCCAGCTACTCAGGAGGCTGAGGCACAAGGATCACTTGAACCTGGGAGGTGGAGGTTGCAGTGAGCCGAGATCACACCTCTGCACTCCAGCCTGGGTGACAGAGCAAGACTTTATCCTTAAAAAAAAAAAAAAAAAAAAAAAAAAGGAAAAGAAAAAATATTGGTATGCATGACAACCAGGGGCAGGGAGAGCTTTAGGCTTTTGCGTTATTTTAAGTTAGAGAAAAGATATCTATTTACCTCAATCATGATGATAAATATAGACAGACACACTGTCATTTTATCACCTATGTCAAAGTGAGAGGATATGCCCTATTTTCCCTGATTGGATTCCTTGTGTCTGAAAGAATCATCTTGCATCATTTGACAAATGTGAACCAACCCAGCACCTGACCGTGGCCCCAATCGTCCCCCAAGCGTTAATTTTCCCAATGTCTAAGTGTCAGTCTGCTAGACAAAAGCCTTTATACTGTTATATCTTACTTTGTTCTAGGTACCTGGGGGACTATGGGTAATAAGTTAAATATTACCAGAGGTAGAAAAAGCAGCAAATTGAGGTAATGTGGCTGAAAATCTCAGAGTCCTCATTAAAATCTAAACCAAAAATGCACCCTCCAGTATTCTCTGTGGTATCTCTTTTGAGAGATATTTTCTGCCTATGAAATTTCTTACATGTCTACTTCCTTTATTCCAATTAACACTTCATCTGTTTTGCTTCATGGGCAGAACAAAGTAGGATACCCATTGAAGCAATTTTACAGATCTCTCTAAACTCAAATACCTTGCCCTCTTCTACCAAGTAAATGAGGAAAGTCTAGTAAATAGGTCCCCCCGACCACCACCACCAATAACATCAACCCCTTTTCTTGTGAAATCATCATCAGTATCCATGAATCACTCAATTATGTTAAGTTGCTGCTGGTTATTTTAACTACAAATAATACATCCCTTTGCAGTGAAGTTGCTGGAGCATTACCTGAGCCTAAATTACTAAATGTGAAAGGATGGAATCGGGGAGTGAATTCTTGAAAGATGGGCACATTTGAAAGATAGGTATTCTTCTTTCTACTTTCCTAGGGTTTCTGGTTCAGTGTTTTAGGCATAGCAAGCCCTCACTCGGTGCTTATCAAATTGAACTCAAGACAAATGACCAGTTTCACAATCACTGTAAAGGAAAAGGGAGGCTCCTCTCCTACTTATTACCTTTCATTCCACCTAGCCTCCTGCTTCATCTCTGCCCACCTCAAATATTAGGTCTGAAACAGGCATGAAGGGAGAAAAACTCAAAAAATAACGTACAAGGACTTTTAAAACTGAAACCCTATGTAATACTGTGTGTTTTCTGTATGTATCTCTATAACACTATGTTGTCTCTGTTGCCTAAATATTTATTGGTAACTTAATTGTTAGTAACATGTAAATCCCATTTCTTATTTTTAAATCACAGCAGTTCTTTGGATTTCTAAGTCAGCATCATTTACTGAGAGTGCCATTATTTGTACACAATGCTCCATTTCCAAGGTGGCCCAGCGCAAACAGAAAGCACTGAGAGTCCCTTGAATCCTTCACTTTCAGGATATCCTGCAAGTCACCAACAGCATTTAGTTCAACAGAGAAGCACATCTCAATCGGCTGAAGCTTCACTTTCAGGTCTCTTAGTTTACCCAACAACATTCTTATCTTAAAAAGTCTTAAAACCCAAGAATGAGAAGCACTTACCTTACATCTATGCCTGGCACATAGTATTTTTAAATGCTTGCTGAATGGAAATGAATTTTGAACAGATTGCATCAGGGTATGGATCACTCTGGATTGAATCATCAGTTCTATATACTGATAAAACTAACCAGGCAATCCTTGCTTTCGGGGGCCAGTACAATTCCCACAGGCAGCCCTGTCACATATATATGCTAGCCATTGCTCAAACCACCAATGTGTACCTGAACTCCACCTCCACCTCTGAGCAGCCTCCTCATCTGTCTCATTCTCACCTCCAGTGCACACAGTAGTAGAGCTCTCTGCAACAACCAGCCCTGAGCATGCCTTCCTGCATCCCGTAACGTCTAGCTTCACCTCCTCCACACTGTCTTCTACATCTTCATCTCTTCTAGACAAAGAATACTCCTTTGTAAGATCTCCCTGCTCATGAAAACTGCTAATTCTCACCTTCCTGAACATCCTCACACCACTCTATGAGGTCAAGCCCTCATCATCTCCTGCTTGGATATCATAGCAGCCTGCCCACAGGGCCCACCACCTCTATCTTACTGATCTCCAATCCATCTTCCACAGGTTGCCAGAGTAAGCTTTCTAAAATATCTGATCCTATTATTTTGCTGTTTAAAAATCAGTCAGTTTAGAATAAAACATACGCTCCTTAACAATGACAAACGAGCCTTTCCAACCTATCTCCTCTCATCTGCCCAGCCACACACCCACAGTGTTCCAGACCAACCAACCTGCCTGGCATCTCTCTCATGACCCAGGCATAGTCAGGCCTCCACACCTTTGCCAGGCTATTCTCACTAGCCGGTGTGCCCTGCTCACCTCTTGAGATGAGCCTCAGACTACTCTCTATGAAGTACTCCCATCGCACCTTGTTCTTCCTCACTATGGCACTTACCACACTTAACTGTAACTGCTTATTGTCTTCCCTTCTAACCTGCACACCTCATTAAGGGAGAGGCCATATCTGTTTTACTCATCACTGTATCACCAGTACCTAGTACGGTATGGAGCACATAGTAGGCTCTCAATAGATATTTGAATGACTGACTAATAATAGTATCGGTAACAATCATGACTGCTATAAACCTACTCTGCACTTGTGTGCCAGGCACTGTTACAAGTACTTTATACCTGTTAGTTCACTTCATTCTCACAGCAATCCTGTAGGTATTGTGAGGACCTCCACTTTGCATATAAACTGTGACATGGAGACGTTACATTAGACATCCAAGATGACACAGCCATATAAATGACAGAATCAGGACCTGAATATAGTCACTTCCATCGCCTAGGCTCTTACCCTTTCCTCCACACTGTCTCTTCTTTATATACAATTCAGCTCAAATATCACCTTCTGTGGAAACCTTCCCTTACCACCCAGTCTGAGTTCAATGTTTCTCCTCTGTACCCCAGGACATCCCACATGTACCTTCATCTCAGCATTCATCATACTGTCCTATATAACTTGGTATCTATATCCATTACTCAATAAGTTTCTTGAGAACAGGAACTTTGAATACATCTTATTTTTCTTTGTAACCTCCGTGCCCAGCACATGGCAAATATTCAAATAACTTTTACGGATGAACGGACAGACGGATGTACAGACAGAGGGATGGATAACATGAGCTGGAGTATTAGCATTCATTTTCAAATAATCCAGCAGGTGGCAGAAGAAGGCAACAGCTGAAGAGAAATGGGCTGCCTTACCTTTCACACTGGTCACTTTCTTCATGATGGTTTCCTGACCTTGGCACAGGGTCACGGTCACTGTGGCTCCAGGAGTACCGAAGCCCCATATCACTGCCCCAGCAGGCTCCTTCTGCAGTACCACGTTATTACTGATGTATGAAGCAAAGCGAAAACCAGTACCTAAAAAATTTAGCAAACACTGAGGGGAGCATCATCTGATTCAGCACCAACTAGATCGAGTGAAACAGCAAAGAACATACGGTCTTTATGCAAGAGAATTTTAACATGCTAAGTCCTTTTGATCGTCTAAAACTAGATCTTCTTCCTCCTAATTAGGCAAGCAACATAACAAGAACACTTTCCAGCAGTATGCATCACAGTACACAATGACCACTAAGGAAAACTCTCAGAGCTCAAGGCAACCAACGTCAGTCTTCTTTCCCTTTCAGAGCTCTTGATCTTTCTTTGCTCTCAGGCTTGGCCCTAACGTTGAGCTCTCTCCCGCTAAACCACTAAAATGCTTCTTTCATGCACCCTACAGATGATGTTTATGAAAAAAATAAACTACTGCCTTTCCCTATTTTCCATTACCACACCCACTCCTAATGGCTGGGAGTAAAGCAACATGCCCCTCTCCAAACAGCCTTCCCTAATCTTTGCCCCCTTCTCTATCTCCCCTTTTCCATGCCACTAATGCCAATTTCCTTCAAATAATGTCCCTTATCACGGTTTTCTGACAACCCACTGTACTGCACCGAAAATTCTCAATAAGCCTTTATAAATATTCATGATAAGTCAGCTTCCTTCTCAGGTAAATTCAGATAAATCGAGACATAAAAATAAGGTCAGTGAGAGACAGAAGGTCAATGTGTCTGAACAAAGGTCTTTTGTCACAATTTTACCCATTCCGCAACCTAAATTATACAAAAAGGACAAGAGAAAGCACACTAGAAACTGGATTCTATTCTAGAGAGTCACTAACAAGTCTGAATAAGAACTTACTTTAACGAGATCATTCCTATTTTTAACATCCAGCCTATATAGAAGTATTTTATTAATAACAAACACCCATCCAAATTATCTCAGTGCATTCCTCATCAAAACTTAACAAGGAAAAAAACAAGTTACATCCCAATTTGTCTAAACAGACCCCAAAATACCTAAAAGAAAATTAATTAATTAAATTAAGATTTTTTAAGCATTTTAAAAAAATGATAGGCAGAAAAGAGAATCAGAATTCACAAGGCTGCCATTTTCCTCACTGGAAGCTACAAATGATGAGGGCCCCTTCGGCTATACTTAACAGGGCAGCACAGCTAATGCAGTCGCCTACACAGCTCTGTGGCCTATTTCTCCTGCTCTTGGAATAACAGCCCAGTCCCTAAAAATTCTCAGCTCTCTCTCATGAGTTAGTATGATCATGAAACCTACATGACAATGAAAGATCACCCAGAAGGCCTACTGGGCTGGAGTTGCACAGTTACCATGAGCAAAATGCTCTAAGAAAAGAATACAACGCCCCAGAATTGCATAAGCAGGTTGGCAGCCTGCTGGGGGGAAGGGGGAGGCACATGTGTGGGAGGGCCTTGTCTTGGGTAGGTGCTTCATATGGAACCAAAAAAAGGAAAACCACAGACATAAATAAGAGCTGAGCAGAGTGAGGGTGGGGGTAGGGGAATGGAGTGAAGAAAACCGGTTGCAGCTTGCATATTTGCATGCAGTCAGTAGCACATAGGCTAGGGGAAATACCTTTCCAAGTCAGTCCGTTTTCACCAACATACACTTAGTGAACATCTTTGTGGATGATGTGGGGGCTAAAGAGTTTTAGAGGTAGAAAGGATCTTCATAGTTGTGGTATAAACATGTTATTTACTGATCAAGTAGTAGTATCATATTACTCATCAAGAAACTGAGACCAAAGCAGATTTTTTAAAATAGCTTGCATGTTCATCAGTTAATTTAACAAATATTTATTGATGCCTACTATTTTAAGCACTGGGGATATAACAATGAAAAAATAATAATAGTAACAGACAAAAATCCTTGCCCACAGGGAGCTTCCATTCTACTGGAGACTTTACCTGTGGCAGGCATGGTACTAAACTCACCACAAACATTAATGTTCTTTGGTCTCAAATCACATAGCTTATGACAAAGTTAGAAAACAAGTCACTTGATTTCAAACTTGAAATTCCCACTTTACCAAAATTAGATATTCGTGGCAAATCAAAGAAAAGTCATATTTCTTGTCCCTGAAAAGCTTAAATGTTAAGCTCATTAGAGTAGACAGTGGAATATCAAGGAACTGAGCAATGGACAAAAAACAGAGAGAGAGAGAGAATGAGAAAGAGAGCAAGGCTGATCATTCTTTGTGTCAAACACAAGACACATACATTTAACATTTGATTTTGTTTGTTTGTTTGAGACAGTCTTGCTCTGTTGCCCAGACTGGAATGCAGTGGCCCAATCTCAGGTCACCGCAACTTCCACCTCCTGGGTTCAAGTGATTCTCCTGCCTCAGCCTCCTGAGTAGCTGGGATTATAGGCACCCACCACCACACCTGGCTAATTTTTTTTTTTTTTTTTTTTTAGTAGAGACAAAGTTTCGCCATGTTGGCCAGGCTGGTCTTGAACGCCTGACCTCAAGTGATCTGCCCACCTCAGCCTCCCAAAGTGCTGGGATTACAGGCACGAGCCAACATTTGGATTTTTCAGGTCTTCAGTTTTTTCCTTCATTTAGGGCTGGAGTAGAAAAACAGGAATTAGTATTTTGGAGAAGAGCCCATCATTAAAAGTGGAATAACACAATTAGGACAGTAGTTACCTCTGGTGAGGAACTGTGGATGCACTGGCAAGGGGCACAATGGCAGGCTGAATAGACTGACAATGTTCTAGTTCTTAAGTTGGGTGCTGCTCTCATGGGTGTTTATTTTATTGTGTCATTGTTACATATAAGTTCATGCACCTCAAGTATTACATGGTAAATAAACATGGGCACAGGAGGAATGCCTTAAAGGAAAGATGTCAGGATATGCAACAAGGTAGAGTACTAATGAATGAAAAATGTAATTAATGAAGGTGATACAACAGTAAGACCCAAAGGAGGAGATAAAATACTGACACTAAAATAAATAGCTTTTAACTAAAAACCTCCCCACCTCATTTGATGGATCTCAAAGGTCACTGAGAGGAGGTAAGAGTCAGCAAATGGGATACAGAGTGCCAGCAGTTTGCACTTTTGTTAAACTCTGAACAATCTTTTATGGGCTGCAGTTTGTCAGAATCTAGGTATTTTTCTGGCTCTCAGGTAGAGCAGCAGACATTTTTCTGCAAGCTGTTCTCCTGCCCCAATTTTCATTTCTTAATATCTCCAGGGTCCACTCTTTGAGTGTTTTGAAAAAGAAAGGAAGAAAACCAACATTATCACTTTAGTTTGCATTAGCAGATAGATTCCATCTTCTGCTTCCTCCATACTGTGACCCAGTGTCCAGCCTAGGGTATTCCAATGGCAAGATCTAACCTGCACAATGGCCAAATCGAGCCACCCTCCTCCTCTATGCCACTCATATTATCCCACCACCAATATCTGTAAGTTGCATCAGAAATCAAAACTGAGCCTTAAATAGTCTGAGCTAGTGAGGAGGTTGTGCTTCTCAGCCCTAATAACCACTTAAACTAGTAAAATTTAATTCCCCCACGGAACCCCGCCTGAAGCAAACTCTCCCCAAGGGCACCACTGAGTGGGCAGCGCTGAAATGTTTTGGATGATTCAGTCACCTGTTTCCAAATATTATCTAACTAGCTTCGCCCCCTTCCCTGAGCTCCTCTGCAGTTACTCCAGGACCCCGAAGGTCTCTTTCTGGGCACATTTGGGCCTCCCACAGCACTTTCTCCTTGCTCACAGGCCGTATGTTAGGGATGGTGAGTGGGAGTGGAGAAAGCGGAGAGGCCGGGGTCCAACCCAGCGGATCCCTGCAGACCAGGCCTAGGTCGGAAATGAGAGTCCCTAGCCAAGCTAGGTTCCTTCGTCTACCTTTGAGAAAGGGGCTCTGCTCCGTGTCCCGGAAGGGACGCGGAGTCTCGGAGCCCGCACAGGCTGAGGGGCAGGGGTCCGGCCGAGCCGGGCCGCCTCACCTGCACTTTTGTCGGCCCACAGGATTGACTGCAGCACCAGCCCGACTACAAGCCCCGGCGTGACCATACTTGCGAGGATCTGCCCGCCGCCAGGGTCTGGGAAGGCGTACTCCTGGCTGGGGCGGGGGCGGGGGCGGGGGCGGGGCCTGGGAAGGGCGGGGCCTGGGCGGAGGCGAGGCCGGCTCCACCCTCTTTAGGCCCTGCAGTCCTCCGACCCTCCAGCGACCGCAGGGCGGGGCCGTGCTCGCCCCTTCCCGGCCGCCGTAGTTTTTGTGTTTGTGTTTTTTTAAGGAAAAACGGTTACCTAGCAACGAGAAAAACAACCGGAACTAGCGGCACCAGCTTGGAGAGAAAGGTGAGGCCGCTTCCCTACTTCCTCTCCGACACCAAAACTTCGCCTTTTCCCTTGGTCTCTCGTAGTCGCTCGGCATCCCAGACACAGCCTAGAGGCAGCCCATTCTGCGCGAGTCTGAAATCCCGGGTCCTCAACGTCTTGCCCTCGACTAGACGGGTCTGCCCCCTCCGCCCTCCCTCCTCTGCCCACATTGGTTCACAGTCTCGCCAGCCCTTTTCACCGCCCTAGAATGATTCAATACCCCCATCTCCTGCTATCTCAGAAAAAGCAAAAGAGAGGAGCCCGGCGTTGTCGCGCGCGTTTGTAATCCCAGTTGCTCGGGAGGCTGAGGCGGGAACACCGCTGGAGCCCAGGAGTTCGAGGCCAGAGACGCTGTCTCAAAGAAAAAAAAAAAAACGATGAAACGAGAACCCTCCATAGACTGAGCCTCATTAAACCGTCCAGTTCCCCTAACCTGGACCCCTACCATGGCCTCTGTCCCTATTCTTCACATTAACAGGCCGAGTCCCTGAGGATTCTTTTCATACTCAGTAGCTCAACCCTCTACTTAGCAGCTACCCTTAATCTAGCCCTTGTATTCCAAGACAGGAAGAGATAGTCTGGTCAAGAAGAAACTGGAAAGTATAAGAATCCCAAAACTTTAGAGGCTGGGATTTCAAAATAATGACACATCCCCATCCCATCCCGTCCTCCCTCACACCTAGGCACACACAACCCCATTCCACAGCACAAAGGTGTTCAAAGCATTATGGGGTCATGCTTCAGAAGTGGCAGCAAAGGGAAAGATTGTGCAACTTCTTCATTCAACAAATTGATTTCTAGAACCAGGACTAATTTCTACTCTTTAATTAAAATATATATATACACTTCAAAGAGGGTATTCTCAGAAATTGATAATGAATTCAATTTAACTTTTTAACAATCATTCTAACTTCCTGTGTGATAGTAAAAATTTACCCCTATCTTTTGAGATTACCAAAACAGTAAAGAGAGAAAAAGTCATATTGAAATTGTGATTTTTTTGTAGTGTTTAAAAAAACGATTTGCCCTAGTGAATGGGCCTGTGTTTGTATTATTCTAATTCATAATGCAGAATTCAGAACTCTTTGGAAGAAATGAATGGACTTGGATTGTGTTGGGGAAAAAAAGAATTCAAGTCCAAAAAATGTGGGTCTCAGAAATAATTCGTTGGCATAGCTGTGGTTATATAAGTAAAATCAGACAAATTTAAAGGCAATACTCTTTAATGAATCTTTAGGTTCCATAGGCAGTTCTTACCAAGAAGATGTCGATTCCATTCTCCAACACCCACTATCGAATTCCGCAAGGATTTGGGAATCTTCTTGAAGGGCTGACACGCGAGATTCTGAGAGAACAACCGGACAATATACCAGCTTTTGCAGCAGCATATTTTGAGAGCCTTCTAGAGAAAAGAGAGAGTAAGCTTTCTAAAAGTAGTCACTTTTTAAAATAGGAGACTAAGCCTTTGTTTATGGTAAAACTAGCTTAAGACCATCTCCATTCTGCAGAAAGCGTTTATGAGGCAAGGAGTTTCAGATAACAGTTCTTGCTCTTTGAAACAGTATGTACCTCTGTGATGTGTTCCCTTAAATTAGTTTCACATTATGGAAGATTACCAGTTCATTATTCAGACCTTCATTGTATTTCTCACAGACATACAGTGTGGAAGGTAACTTCAAAAGAGCATACATTTCTCTGGCGAAATCTGGGGGGGCGGGGGGGGACACAAGATCATCAGTCTACCCTCACCACATTCCAGCACACTGTTCCCGTGTCTCCCTGGCAGTTGACTATTATTCCTGAGATGGTTGTCTGTGGTTTCCTTTCCATTTTGATTCCTTTAATTTGAAAGTATTATAAGTGCTGCAAAAAGAATTCTGCAGTCCTTAAATAAACTGATATTCACTGGGGTATATGAAACTGTTCTGCAGCAAAGGCACAGACAAACTGCTTTGAAAGCTGGACTACCAGCCTGGAAAGGTAATTTCTATTCTTTATGCTAAGTCCCATCCTGCACAGATGCCAAGATCCCCACTAACAATAACTCTTTGGTTGAAAGCCAAAGCAAAGTCCCTTCACTCCCATAAATAAAATTTCTAAATCCCTAACCATGAAGGTTTATGACTGTCAGGACTTGACCAGTTTTGTTCTAAAAACCTATCCTTAGCCAGGCATGGTGGTGCACACCTTTAGTACCAGCTACTCAGGGGCTGAAGCAGGAGGATCACTTGAGCCCAGGGGTGCAGAACAGTAGTAAGCTATGATTACACCTGCGAATAGCCACTGCACTCCATCCTGGGCAACAAAGTGAATCCCTTTCCCCACTCCCACGACCCCCGCCCCAACCCCCGGAGAGCCATTCTTGATTAGAACATCCATTTTGTGTAAACTCTTGTCATCGTTACTTTTTATTACAGTATTCCAATGGAGTGGTAAAGGTGACTAGAAATAGGCACAAGCAAACAAACATTCTATTGTAATCATTTTATAGTGGAAGAAAACCTAGCACACGGGTAGAATTAAAGCAACTCCCATACACACTTCATAGCTCCACCCGCTTGCTTTTTTTGCCCTGCCCTGGAAGAGCTCAGAATCTCTGCCAATTTCCTGAATGTTGCTGGTCTTTTCCATATCCGGTCAGTGTGAATATTTGTTGCACAATCTGACACTTTAAATATTTTCCACTGAAAACATTTGATAAACTATATATAGAAAAGGAATGTTATTAAGAGAAATTGTGTGGCAATAGATTCTGGGGCCTATTGAGGGTAGAGGTAGGAGGCGGGTGAAGATTGAAAAACTACCTGTCAATCATTATGCTGATTACCATGGTGACAAAAATTGTCTCCACACCAAAGCCCCTCGACATAGAGTTTACCCGTGTAACAAATCTGCATGTGCATCCCTTGAACTAAAATAAAAGTTGGAAGGGGGAAAAAAAATAAAATTCTTTGGAAAAAGAGGTGAATTTTAATGAACATTAGTTTTATTACAAGATTAACTACAAATTCATGCAGTAAAAAGTCTTTAGTCATTTATTTAATTTTAGAACTCAGAAACATCCCATCATAAAAACATTTGCATCATTATTATCAGATCACAGTAATTAAAGCAAATGATTCAGATTAATGGTCTCAGGACATTAGCTCTCTAATAAACAATGGGTAAAACCATTTGAAAAAATTGTACCACACCCAATTACACCCATGTCAACCAAGGGCAAATTATCTATATGATATAAGTTTCAGAATTCAGTCTCTTCAGAAATGAAAAAAAAAAAATCGTTATAGACCACTAGCTCAGTCTCCCACACAGTGCAAGAATTCTCTTGCCAGCATTCATCATAGGTGGTTACTAGTCTTCATTTTTATTTTTGTGACAGGAAACATGTTAGTATATGATTTAAGTGGTATTTCAGGTCACTAGAAAAAAAGATGGACTTATTAAATTATTTTGAGATAAAAAAGGAAAAAGATAAAATTGGATCAATTTCTTATATTATACACAAGGACAAATTCCAAATTAGTCGAGTATATAAATATTTTTTAAAAGAAACTGTACGGATAAATATGGATGAATCTCTCTATAAGAGAAGAAAAAGTTTTGCTAGCTAAATTGCTTTAGTTGCTTCAAAAATTCGGAAGCAATTAGGGAAAATATTGTTATAATTTGACAACATAGAAGCAAACTTTTACATGAGAAAAAGCACTGTGAGGAAAACAAAACTGCAAAAGACAAACAGAAAAAATATTTGCAGTTTATATCCCAGTGGGTTAATATCCCTAATAAATAGTTTGAAAGAAAAACAAAACAGTGTGTTATAGGCTTATAGAGCCCAATAGGAAAAGTTGGCAAGAGATATGAGCAAACAATTCACACAAAAATGAATGCAAATGGCACTTACAAAAATATATTCAAACCAATTCATAATTCATAATAATAGAAGTCCAAATCAAAACTGCACTGAGCTACCAATAGCAATCCCTCCATTATATTGGCAAAAACTCAACATACTCTCTAGGCAATGCTGTGGGATAATAAGCATTTATATACATTGCCGTTGGATAAGCAAAATGCCATAATTTCAAGGAGGGAAACTTAGCAATACCTACCAAAATTATGTATGTATTTAACCTTTGACCCAGAAGTTCCACTTCTACATTTTTCAGTGCATTATTCTTTGTAGAAACAACCCAGATATCCATAATAAGAGATTAAGTGAACAAACTATAGTACATCTGCACAACTGAATAATATATATTACTGTTTTCAAAAATAAGAAAGATCGCTTGATGATACTATAGGTGATACTATGAAGTAACTTTCAGGATATATTCAGTGAAAACAGCAAGATGAGAAAAAGTGTGCTTAATGTGCTACTATTTTTTTTTTAATAGAGACGGGGATCTCACTATATTATCCAGACTGTTCTCAAATTCCTGGCGTGCAGTTGTACAATTGTGGCTCCACTGCAAACTCCCAGGCTCAAGCAGTCCTCCCACCTCAGCCTCCCAAGTAGCTGCAACTATAGGCATACACAACCACACTGGGCTAATTTTTGTTTTGTTTTGTTTGTAGAGATAGGGTTTCACCATGTTGCCCAGGCTGGTCTCGAACTCCTGAACTCAAGCAATCAGCCAGCCTTGGCCTCCTAAAGTGCTGGGATTACAGGAGTGAGCCACCACACCTGGCTTCAATTATATTTTTAAATGGATAAGTAAGTCTTTAAAAACTTAACATTTACCTTTAGGAGAAAATGAGCACGGTAGAGGGAACATGATATAAAATATCTTTAATTTGGAGTCATAAAAGTTTAGCATAGTTATAATTTTAAATCTAAAAATTGTTAAGCAATTTCTAAACTGTAAAAGCAAAGTGAAACATGAGCCTAACTAGTATTGACTGACATACACACACCAAAAGGAATTATTTCAAGTGATATTAAAATGCAGTAATTTGACTGTGCATGCCTAGTGCCTTTATTCTAAAAGCAAAATGAAATTATATATTGTAGAACAAAGCAAGTTAGCAACTAAACTAGTGTTATTAGGAATAAGATTTTTAGTACAGGAAAAATGACATTCAAGTAAGAAAATGAAAGAGGTTAATAAAATCCTGGAATCCTAAATTTGAGTTGAAAAATATCAGTGTGACCTCATGTTTTCTCTCTTTGAAAAATGAAAGAAATATTTTCTGGCTTTGTACTTAAAGGCCTCAAAACAATGACCAACCCAGTACCAGTGAGCACCTAGCTTCTAGGCTGTCATCTCTAAATACCATTCCCAGGAATGAAAGCTTCTTGGAGAACAAACTAATTTCATGAACTTGGCAAGAAATATACAAGATTAGGCTGAACATCTTGCCATACCAGAAAAGAAGGATGCTATCAAAGATTACTAGAGGTGTTTCCAAGGGACTCAGGAACATTTGAGCACCTGAGTAAGCTACCACTGGACAAATGTTTAACAAATAGAGCATCAATAATAAGAATAATATGTGCATTGGATTGAAATGCATCCATTTTCTTAAACATTTGTGAATTTGTGGTTGTTAAAAAAAAAAAAAAACATTCATTTGTCATCTTGAAAGGATTCTAGGAATTCGACAGATTATTCTGAAAACTGGTAAATAAAAGGAAAGAACTAAACCTTTAACCTTTCTTTCCTGTAAGAACTGTTCTTCAGAGTAACCAAACAGTTGATGAGGAAAAGTTCTCCTTAATGAGTACTCCAGAAAATAAATAAGTATTGATCAAATTAGAGCATTACCATTTCACAACCCCTAAAAAAATGATCTAAGCAAGGATCATCATGGGGCCCATGAAAATTATAAAAGAGTAACTACGTATTATAAATTTTATGACAGAATTACACAGCACTACCAATCAAGTATACTGGCTGAAAAAAATCAAACCATCAAACCCAAATCAGATCAAACCTATACATCTACCTACCAGTCTACAGGAAATTGAAAGGCAGAAGAATTTTTTAAAGGCCACCGTGGGGATAGTCAGAAACATCTGAACTATGAAAAACTCCAAAGGGAAAATCACCTAATTTCATCAACAAATAAATTGCAAGGAAAGAATCGGACAGAGGGATCTTTAAAAGAAATTTAAAAGACGTAACAAAGGGCTGTGCATCCCCATTTTGCGGATCCTGATTTGAACCAACAAATAAGACAATGGAAGAAATTTGGATAGTTGACTAACTAATTGATAATATTGAGGAATTATTAATATTATTAGTATTTTGAAGTATGATAATGGTGTGGTTATATTTTAAAAGTATATATTGAGATACATTCTGAAATAAGTAATTGCAGATAAAATAACAGGATGCAAGGGGTTGGTTTAGAAATAATCAGAAGAAAGGGTTATAGATGAAACAAAGTAAATCATGGGTTGATCATTGAATCTAGACAATATGCACATGGGAGCTTATTATCCTATATACTTTCTAAGTTTGAAATTTTTCATACTATAAAGTTAAAGAAAAAAATTGTTTAAAAATAAATACCTGTCTTTGTCTATGTCAACTGTCTACATATTATTTTTTAAAGTTTCTTTCATCCTTCACTTTTCCAAACTTTCTGACAAGTTAGCATTTAGTTTTATACATTTTTCTGTGTTTACTAATGCATGTTCTAAGTGTCAACATTTATATTTAAGTACTGGCATTTTTTCTTTCTCCCATTTTATTATAAATTCTATTAAGGCAGAAATTATGTTTTTAGTGCTTTTCTAAATATCCCCAAAGGCTCATCCAATGTTCAATTGGTAATTGTATATTTAATAATCACTAGTAATGTCTGCAGTGCTAGGCTATGTACAATGTCAACATTTGGGCTGTCAGTAAAGAACCTGTAATTTGAAATAAGAAACTTATATTTGTGTTACTATTCTACTATTTACCTTAATGCATTCAAATAAATCTGAAGTTATTATATTTTTATTATTTAGAAACCAACTTTGATCCAGCAGAATGGGGGAGTAAGGTAGACGACCGCTTCTATAACAATCATGCATTTGAGGTATGGTCTTTTGAAGCTATTGGATTTGGCTATTTCTTACCTCTGTCAACAGCTAGCAATTATTAGGCTATCCCCAGAATTGTGAGAATTATGTGAGGAGACATCACAAATAACTTATTAAATCTTTTTAAGTGGTCTGGGATTTTTTATGAGAATTTTTTTCTAAAGTATCTGAGTCATGTACAGATATTTCACTTAAGTTTAACAATGATCAACAGGAAGAAAGTGCTTGAAAGTTATGAATAATTATTTCATTATTTATTCTTCAAATGTTTTCAGCATCACAGTGCTTAACAGAAGCAGGTACTTAACAAATAATTACTGAATTAATAGGTGAACAGTCTATTTCATCGTCTATATTATGAATAGTCTATATTAATAGTCTATATCATAGACTAAAACACTGTTAGTCCAATTATTTCATTATCAGTGATATATTACAAAAGACTAATTATAATTAAAGATAGTAATGGTATAGTTTTCTCTATAAAGCTAGTTTTTTCAGAGTCTGAGCCTATATTTCTCTTTAGCAGCTTTACAAAGACAGCTTTCTCAACCAAGTTTCCTCAAAAAAAGATTAAGCCCTAAATCAAAGGCACTAATTGCATATAAGGAATCAGTGTCCTGCTTTGTATCTAGAATGGTTCTGGTTGTGTACCATCTTTGGGAAAATTGAGAAAAGAGGCCCTCAAAACATTCTCTGTGTTCTGTGACTTAGATAATGAATCCTGGTTGAAAAGGCTGTGTGGTATCAGCAATATTGGCATCAACTGGAAACTTGATAGAAATTCAGAGTCTCACAGGAAACACAAAAAACAAGGAAATATGACACCCCAGAATGAACACAACAATTCTTCAGCAATAGATCATAACCAAAATGAAATTCTTGAGGTCTCAGGTGAGGAATTTAAAATATTGGTTTTTAAATATGGTCAGTGAAGTGCAAGAGAAATCTGAAAACCAATGCAAAGAACTCAGTGAAACAATTGAGGATATAAATGAAAAATTATTCAAGGAGATAGATTTTTATTTTTAAAGAACTCTAACTTAAATTCTGAAATTGAAGAATTTATTGAAGGAAATGCAAAATATATTCAAAGGTTTAACAATAGACTAGACTAAGTAGAACAAAAAAATTTTAGAACTTGAATACAGGTCTGAAACAGTCCAGTTAGACAAAAATAAAAAAGAATAAACAAAGCCTTTAAGACATTTGGGATAACATAAAGCAACTGAATATTTGAATTATTGGTATCCCCAAGGACATAAAGATCAGAAGGTTTAGAAAACCTATTTAATGCAACAATAGATGAAAACTTTGCAAGTCTAGCAAGAGATTTAAACATCCAGATATAAAAGGCACAGTGATTCCCCAAACAAATACAATGCAAACAACAACAACAACAACAACAACAAAAACAAAAAAAAAAGGTTTCACTACAGCACTATCCAAAGTCAAAGAGTGAATTCTAAAAACAGCAAGAGAAAAACATCAACTTTGAGGGAAAACCCATCAGACTGGTAATTGTATTTCTCAGCAGAAACCTGACAGGCCAGGAAGAATGGGATGATGATTCAAAGTGCTGGAAGAAAACACTATCAGCCAAGAATTCTATATCCAGCAAAATTAACCTTCAAAATTAAGGTTAAATAGTCTTTCCCAAACAAGCAAACTAGCCTTGTCCTGCAAGAAATGTTCAAACAAATCCTCAACTTGGAAGCCAAAAGATGGCATTTAGCATCATGAAAACACATGAAAGTATAAAACTCACTGTTAAAGCAATCACACAAAGGAGGAAGAGAAATGAACCAAATGGCACCACAACAGAATTCCACCAATCCACAATGACAAATAGTAAGAGAAAAAGAAACAGATAATATATAAAATAACCAGAAAACAATTAACAATATGACAAAAGGAACAAAACGTCACATATCAATAATAACTTTAAACATATATGGATGAAATGTTCAACATAAAAGCTATAGATGGGCTGAATGGATTTCTTTAAAAAAAAACAACAACAAAAAAAAAAACATGATCCAACTATATGCTCCTAATAAGAAACTTACCTTAACCTGTAAAAACATATAGACTGGGCCGGGCGCGGTGGCTCAAGCCTGTAATCCCAGCACTTTGGGAGGCCGAGGCGGGTGGATCACAAGGTCGAGAGATCGAGACCAACCTGGTCAACATGGTGAAACCCCGTCTCTACCAAAAATACAAAAAATTAGCTGGGCATGGTGGCGCGTGCCTATAATCCCAGCTACTCAGGAGGCTGAGGCAGGAGAATTGCCTGAACCCAGGAGGCGGAGGTTGCGGTGAGCCAAGATCGCGCCATTGCACTCCAGCCTGGGTAACAAGAGCGAAACTCCGTCTCAAAAAAAAAAAAAAAAAAAAAAAAAAAAAAAAACATATAGACTGCAAGTAAAGAGGTGGAAAAAGATATTCCAGGCCAACAGAAACCAAAAGCAAGCAGAAGTAGCTATAGTGATATTCAGTAAAACAGTTTAAGTCAAAAACAGTAAAAAACAACAACAAACAAGTTCACTTTATAATGAAAAAGGGATCAGTTCAGCAAGAGACTGTAACAATTGTAAATATGTACACACTCAGCACTGGAGCAACCAGTTCATTTTAAAAAATTAATATGTGTAAAGACAGAGGTAGATTGCAATACAATAATAGTGGGAGACTTCAACACCCCACTCATAACATTAGACAGATTATCTAGACAGAAAATCAACAAAGTAACTGATATAGTTTGGCTGTGTGCCTACCCAGATCTCATCTTGAATTGTAGTTCTCATAATCCCCGCATGTTGTGGGAGGGATGCAGTGGGAGGTAATTTAATTGTGGGGGTGATGGTTTTATAAGGGGCTTTTCCTTCTTTGCTCATCTCTCATTCTCTCTCCTGCCACTCTGTAAAGAGATGCCCTCCACCATGATCGTAAGTTTGCTGAGGCTTCCTCAGCCATGCAGAAGTATGAATCAATTAAACCTCTTTTCTTTATAAATTACCCAGTCTCGGGATTTCTTCATAACAGTGTAAGAACAGGCTAATACAGTATTTTTTTTTTTTTTGAGGCAGAGTCTCGTTCTCTCACCCAGGCTGGAGTGCAGTGGCATAATCTCAGCTCACTGCATCTTCCACCTCCCAGGTTCAAGCGATTCTCCTGCCTCAGCCTCCCAAGTAGCAGGAATTATAGGTACATACCACCACACCCAGCTGATTTTTATATTTTGTATTTTCACCACGTTGGCCAGGCTGGACTCAAACTCCTGACCTCAAGTGATCCATCCACCTCTCCTTCCCAAATTACTGGGATTACAGGTATGAGCCAATGTGGCCTAGCTAATACAGAAAATTGGTACTGCAGAGAGTGAGGCACTACTGTAAAGATACCCAAAAATATGGAAGCAACTTTGGAACTGTGTAACAGGCAGGAGTTGGAACCATTTGGAGGATTCAGAAGGCAAGAAGATGTTGGAAAGTTTGGAACTTCCTAGAGACTTGTTGAATGGGTTTGACCAAAATACTGATAGTGATATGGACAATGAAGTCCAGGCTGAGGTGGTCTAAGATGGAGATGAGGAACTTGTTGAGAACTGGAGTAAAGGTCACTCTTACTATGCAAAGAGACTGGCAGCATGTTGCCCCTTCCCTAAAAATCTGTGGAACTTTGAACTTGAGAGAGATTATTTATGGTATCTGGTGGAAATTTCTAAGCAGCAGAGCATTCAAGAGGAAGCAGAATATAAAAGTTCAGACATTTTGCAGCCTGATGACACAATAGAAAAGAAAACTCCATTTTCTGGTGAGAAATTCAAGCTGGCTGCAGAAATTTGCATAAGTAATGAGGAGCCAAATGTTAATCACCAAAACAATGGCAAAATGTCTCCAGGGTATGTGAGAGACCTTCACAGGAACCTCCCATCACAAGCCTGGAGGCCTGGGAGAGAAAAAATGGTTTCCTGGACCAGACCCAGGGCTGTCTTGCTCTCTGCAGCCTTGGGACATGGTATCCTGTGTCCCAGCTGCTTCAGCTCCAGCCGTGGTTAAACGGGGCCAATGTACAGTTCAGGTCATTGCTTAAGAGGGTGCAAGCCCCAAACATTGGCAGGTTATATGTGGTGTTGAGCCTGTGGGTCCACAGAAGCCAAGAATTGAGGTTTGGGAACCTGCACCTAGATTTCAGAGGATGTATGGAAACACCTGTATGTCCAGGCAGAAGTTTGCTACAAGTGTAGAGCCCCCAGGGAGAACCCCTGCTAGAGCAGTGTAGAAGGGAAATGTGAGGTCGGAGCAGCCACACAAGAGTCCCCACTGGGGCACTGCCTGGTGGAGCTGTGAGAAGAGGGTGACTAGCCACCAGACCTCACAATGGTGGACCCACCAATAGTTTGCACTGTGCACATGGAAAAGCTGCAGACATTCAATGCCAGCCTATGAAAGCAGCCAGGAGGGGAACTATACCCTGCAAAGTCACAGGGGTGGAGCTGACAAGGTCATGGGAGCCCACCTCTTGCATCAGCACACCGTGGATATGAGACATGGAGTCTAAGGAGATCATTTTTAAACTTTAAGGTTTAATGACGGCTCTCTTGGATTTCAGACTTGCATAGGGTCTGTACCACCTTTGTTTTGGCCAATTTCTCTCATTTGGACCAGGTATATTTACCCAATGCCTGTACCCACATTGTATCTAGGAAGTAACTAGCTTGCTTTTGATTTTACAGGCTTATAAGCAGAAGGAACTTGCTTTGTCTCAGATAAGACTTTGAACTTGGGACTTTTGGGTTAATGCTGGAATCAGTTAAGACTTTGGGGGACTGTTGGAAAGGCATGATTGTGTTTGAAATGTGAGATCATGAGATTTTGGAGGGGCTGGGGCCAAATGATATGCTTTGGCTGTGTCCTCACCCAAATCTCATCTTGAATTGTTGTTCTCCTAATTCCCACATATCATGGGAGGGACCACATGGAGGTAATTGAATCATGGGTGTGATGGTTTTATAAGGGGCTTTTCCCCCTTTTGCCTGCTCTCATTCTCTCTCCTACCATCCTGTGAAGAGGTGCTTTCCACCATGATTGTAAGTTTCCTGACGCCTCCCCAGCCATGCAGAGCTGTGAGTTATTTAAATTTCTTTTCTTTGTAAATTACCCAGTCTCAGGTATTTTTTCATAGCAGTTTGAGAACGGACTAATGCCATAACATTGAACTTAAATTTGACTTTAAACAAACGGACCTAACAGCATTTACAGAACATTCTATTCAGCAACTGCAGAATATATATTCTTTTCATCAGCACATGGAACATTCTCAAAAATAAACCAAATTATGTTAGGGCACAAAACAAGTCTCAACAAATTTTTAAAAGTCAGTTTAAAGTATCTTGTCAGACCACAGTGGAATAAAACTAAAAATCAATACTGAGAGAGATTTTGGAAATAGTACAAATACATGGAAATTAACATATTTCTGAATGTCTACTGGATCAAGACAAATTTTTTAAAAGTTTGAAATAAATTTAAAGTTTGAAGAAAGTTTTTTAAAAGTTTGAAACAAATTAAAACTGGAAACAACATACCTATGGTATACAGAAAAACTAGTGCTAAAAGAAGTTGATAGCAATTAATGCCTACATCAAAAATGTAGAAAGATTACAAATTAACAATTGAAAGATGAACCTCAAGCAACTTGAAAAGCAAGAACAAACCAAACAGTGGCAGAAAAAAAGAGAGAACAAAGATCAGAACAAAACTAAATGGAGACTAAAATAACAATACAAAAGATTAACAAAACAAAAAAATTGGTTCTTTGAAAAGATAAATAAAATTGATAAATGGCTAGCTAGACTAACCAAGAAGAGAGAAGACCCAAATAAACAAAATTAGAAATGAAAAAGAAGATATTACAACTGATGGTATAGAAACATAAACAGTCATCAGAGACTATGATGAACAATTATACACTCACAAACTAGAAGACATAGAAGAAATAGATAAATTCCTGGAAACATACAACCTACCAAGATTGAATCAGGAAGAAATAGAAAACTTAAACAGACCAATAACAAGTAGTAAGATTGATTCAGTAATAAAAATCTGCCCCCACCATCACCACCAAAATAAAAGGCCAGGCTTAATGGATTCACAGCCAAATTCTACCCAGTTCTGCATACAAAGAAGAACTAATACCACACATCCTGAAACTATTCCAAAAAATTGAGAAGAATGGATTCTCCCTAAACTCATTCTATGAGGCCAATATCACCCTGATACCAAAACCAGACAAGAACCCAACAAAAACAGAAAACTGCAGACCAATATTCCTGATGAATAGATGCAAAAATCTTCAACAGAATACTAGCAAACAGAATCCAACAGCACATCAAAAAGGTAACACACTGTGATAAAATCAGTTTTAAACCAGGAATACAAGGATGGTTCAACATCTCTAAATCAATAAATGTGATACATCAACAAAATGAAAGACAAAAACCATATGCAGAAAAAGCATTTGATAAAATTCAACATCACTTCATGATAAAAAATCTCAACAAGGTAGGCATAGAAGGAACATACTTCAAAAATAAATGCCATATACAAAAATTCCACAGCTAATACTATACCTAATAGGAAAAAATTAAGAGCAGTTCACCAAAGAACAGGAAAAAGACAAGGATTTTCACCACTCCTATTCAACATAGTACTGGAAGTCCTAGCCAGAACAATGAGGCAAGGGAAAGAAATAAAAAGCATCCATATTGCTGATATAGATAGATATAGATATATTATATTATATATAGATGAATATATATTCAGAAATGAGGTCTCATTCTGTCATCCAGGCTGGAGTGCCATGGTGTGATTATAGTTCATTGTAGCCTTGGCCTCTTGGAATCAAGGGATCCTCCCATCTTAGCCTCCCAAGTTGCTAGGACTACAAACGTGTGCCACCACACTGAATAATGTTTTTGTCTTTTGTAAAGATGGGGTTTTGCCATGTTGTCCAGACAGGTCTCCAGCTACTGGCCTCAAGTGATCATCCTGCCTTGGCCTCCTAAAGTGCTGGGATTTCAGGCATGAACCACCGTGCCTGACTCCCAATATAATCTTATATCTAGAAAAATCTAAAGACTCCACTAGAAAACTCTTAGATTTGTTAAATGAATTCATTAAAGTTGCAGGATACAAAATCAATGCACAAAAGTCAGTAGTATTTCTATTCACTAATAACAAGGTGACTGAGAAAGGAATCAAGAAGACAATCCCATTTATAATAGCTTTAAAAAACAAGGAGTAAATGCAAGCAAGGTGGTGAAAAATCTGTACAAGAAAAATGATAAAATACTGATGAAAGCAATTGAAGATGATACAAACAAGTGGAAAAACATCCCAGGCTCATGGACCAGAAGAATTAATATCTTTAAAATGACCATACTTTTTCTCAAAACAATCTACAGAGTCAATGCTATCCCTATCAGAATACCAGCTCACTTTTCACAGAATTGGGAAAAACAATCCTAAAATTCATATGGAACCAAAAAAATGTCCAAATAGCCAAAGCAATCCTGAGCACGAAAAACAAAGCTGGAGATGTCACATTATTAAATGATATTCAAATGATATTATAGGTTGGTGCAAAAGTAATTGCGGTTTTTGCTATTTCAGTAGAAAAATACTGCAATTACTTTTGCACCAAATGAATACAAGGCTATAGTAACCAAAACAGCATAGAACTGCTATTAAAAACAGACACAAATCAATGGAATAGAGAAGAGTCAGAAATAAACCCATATACATATAACCAACTGATCTTTAGCAAAGCTGATAAGAACATACATTGTGGAAAGGACATCCTCTTCAATAAATAGTGCTGGCAAAATTGGACACGCATATATAGAAAACTGAAACTGGATCCCTATCTCCCATCATATACAAAAATCAACTCATCATCAATTAAAGATTTAAACATAAGACCTAAAAGTATAAAAATGCTAGAAGAAAACCTAGGGGAAACTTTTCTGGATATTGGCCTAGGCAAAGAACATATGACTATGACAACAAAAGCACAGGCAACGAAACCAAAAATAGACAAATAGGACTTAATTAAGCTAAAAAGCTTCTATACAGTGAAAGAAATAATCAACAGAGTGAAAAGACAAGTTGTTAAATGGGAGAAAATATTTGCAAACTATTCATCCACCAGGGGACTAATACCCAAAATACACAAGGGAGTCAAACAATTCAACAACAACAACAAATAAATAATCTCATTAAAAATGGGCAAAGGGCAGGGCATGGTGGCTCATGCATGTAATCCCAGCACTTTGAGAGGCAAAGCAGGAAGATTGTTTGAGCCCAGGAGTTTGACATTAGCATGGGCAACATGGTGAAACCCATCTCTACAAAAAATTGGCCATACATGGTGGTGTGCACCTGTAGTCCCCAGCTACTTGGGAGGCTAAGGTGAAAGGAACACTTGAGCCCACAAGTCAAGGCTGTAGTGAGCCATAATCATGCCATTACACTCCAGCCTGGGCAACAGAGTGAGACCCTGTCTCAAAAAAAAAAAAAAGAAAAGGAAAAAGTAAAAAGAACTTGGAGGCTGGGCGTGGTGGCTCAAGCCTGTAATCCCAGCACTTTGGGAGGCCGAGGTGGGTGGATCACAAGGTCAAGAGATCGAGACCATCCTGGTCAACATGGTGAAACCCCGTCTCTACTAAAAATACAAAAAATTAGCTGGGCATGGTGGCACGTGCCTGTAATCCCAGCTACTCAGGAGGCTGAGGCAGGAGAATTGCCTGAACCCAGGAGGCGGAGGTTGCGGTGAGCCGAGATCGCGCCATTGCACTCCAGCCTGGGTAACAAGAGCGAAACCCCGTCTCAAAAAAAAAAAAAAAAAAAAAGAACTTGGAAAAAGACATGAATAGAGATATTTTAGAAGAAGACATGCAAGTCCAACAGGTATATTTTTAAATGCTCAATATCACTAATCATCAGAGAAGTTCAAATCAAAACTACAATAAGTATCATCTTACCCCACTCAGAATGGCTATTTTGAAAAAGACAAAAAATAATAATAACATATTGGCAAGGATATAGAGAAAGGAGAACTCTTATACACTGTCGGCAGGAACGTAAATTAGTACAGCCTTTAAGGAAAACAGTATGGAGATTTCACAAATAACTAAAAATAGAACTACTACTCAGTCCAACATTCTCACTATTAGGTATCTACCCAAAGGAAAATAAATTAATACATCAAAAGACACCTTCATTTTTATGTTGTTTGCAGCACCATTCACAACAGCGAAATTATGGAATCAACCTACATATCAGTCCAATGGATGAATGAATAAAGAAAATATGGATATATACACAATGAAGTATAATTCAGCCATAATAAAGAAAGAAGTTATGTCTTTTTCAGCAACATGGATAAGACAGGATGCCATTATCTTAAGTAAAACAAGCCAGGCACAGAAAGACATGTAGTAGATATTTACACTCATAAGTGGGTGCTAAAAAAAAAATGTGTTCAAATGGACATAGAGAATGAAATAATAGATAATGGAGACTCAAAAAAGTGAGGAGAGGTGGGAGGGGGCAGAATAATGAGAAATTGGTTAATGGGTAAAATGTACATTATTTGGATAATGGACATCTTAAAAACCCTGACTTGATCACCAATCCATGCCTATAACAAATTTGTACATGTACTCTATAAATTTGTACAAATATTTAAAAAAAGAAGAAATTCAAAGTATTGTCTTCCCCAGGTCTACAAATCAGAAGTTACATTTTTAAAAGATCACCGGAATAATTCATAGGTACATTAAAATTTAAGAACACTGCTCTAGACAACTGAGTTAATACTGTTAGCCACAAAGCACCAGCAGATATTAGAATTGAAAAGAATTAACAAAGTTCAGGTTTTGGTGGTGTTCTCCAGTAGATTTGAGGGATTTCCTAAAGAAGTAGCTGTCATTTATTACATGAGTTTGAAAGTGAAGTTCCATCCATTTGTGCCTGCAGATATGGGTGTGTTCTGCTTATTTCTATTTCACTAGATTCTCTGTGTTCATGTTTTATTTGTATTCATGTTTTATCGAAATAAAGTAATAATGTTGAAAATTTTAAATCCTTATGTCACATAGCAATTCTGGGGTATTTCTTTTTTTTAATGCTAAAGGTTTCATTTGAGTAGATTACATCTTCTTACATTTTAGTTTCATAGGTTAAATAAGCTCTTTCAGTAGTTGTGAATTAGCAATGCCTTTAGTTTGGGGAGGAAGACTTAAATAACCATGTCAAAATAGGCAGAGGTGGATTCTCCTTTTATGTTTAAATCATAAAGCAAAACTCCACAGCAAAACTTGCTTCTTTTACTAGTTTTAATTCATAAACCTCACTCAAAAGTCAACTTGACGTCACACTATAGAACACAGTGCCATTTATTTTATTCCTATTTTAGAAACTGTTCGAATCTCTCTTTTATACTTTGTTCAGGATTCATTATAGCATCTTATCAACTTTTAGTATAGGACAGTGGTTTACTTTTAACATAAAACAGTGGTATACACATTCCAAAAGCAACAGATCAATTGCTTTGCTGATTATTTGGCCTTTAATATTTGTTTACACATATTCCCTTAAGAGCTTTAATTATTTATTCTTGTTTTTAATGTATTTTTCTTATTAAAGATAAATATGTAGTGTTTAATTCCCTCTATTTCTCAGTAATTTAAAGTAATATTTAATTACTTCTAACCATTTTTATATAAGACTTTGCTATTTTGGAAACATTGCTAATTTGGCTCTCTCCTATCTGTCCAGAAGCAAGAACCATCTGAGAAATGTGATCCTAAAGAAGAAAAGTCTCAGGTATCTGGGAAGGAGGAAGAAACACCAGTCACCATCTTAGTATGTAATATTTTTCATGTACTATTGAAGAATGATATTTTCATATACAAAGAATGATATTGCCCAATTTAAAATTGAACTCCAATGAATGTCTGTTATCTTTATTGTCAAAATTATGATTTTACCTTCCAGATAATTAACATCAAGATAAACTCCAGATAAAGATTAACATCAAGATAATATCCAGATAAAATAACTGGTAGATCATTTTCAGCCATGCCTCTTATGATCAAAAACTCATTTTTCCCTTAAAAATAAAATCTTATTTTTCAAGATTGTTAATGGATGGAAAATCTCCCTATGGGGAAGGGCAGACAGAACTCACAGCCCCAGCTGTGATCTTTCAGATTCATCTTCCACTTTGGGAATTTCTCACTAATTGATGCTGTCACCACTATACAATAGCAAACATTCAGAGATAACAAAAGAAAAGTCACAGGGGATTACATACAGCCAAAATAATGACTTTACAACAATATGGCTTATTCATCTTCCATGCATAACCCTCTACAAAATGCCTCTGTGCCTGACGTACTACATCCAAGCAGTCAAGACATAGAGAAGTCCACCTTCAAAGATACCTATATTCAGTGGTGTGCTAGAGCCAGCTCCCAAGAGACAAGAGACATTTCTACCCAGGCTCGTGTTCAATAATGTCACTTTAATAACTTGAATCATCTGCAATGAGAATTTTAAGACCATGGCAAACACTGCAAATCTGGGCTTTGTTTTTTTCTGGAGAGCCAGTTGTTAAAACACTTATCAGTACATGAATGTTTCTATTCTTCATAGTCCAGACTCTTGTGGACTAGGCCTCATAAGAAAGAAGAACTCACTCTCTACAATGTCAAAGTTCAAACTTCTGAGTTCCTTTTTATGTCTCAGGTCCTAGGTAGTTGCCCAGTAACTGGCACCCAGAATGGATATCCCCTCAAGGAATACCCTACTTCCTACCTAGTAATGCGTGACTTTTCCCTATGAGATGTACAGGTTATTCCAGAATTATATCAATACAACCCAATAAGCCTAACATTAAGATGTAACAGAAAGTTAAAGAAGAAGGGAATTTTATTTTCTTAACATCTTTCATAGGTGCTCTTACACAGGTTTTCATGAGTTTGAATAGGGATCTCATTGATTTCCAACTTGAGTATTTTCATTTGCCTGTATTAGGATGTCATCTCAAAGAATTTAGTACCATTCTGTTTGCATTTAAAGTTTGAGCCAGATTTGTCTCATTGTTTATAATGGGGGGCTGGGAGCTTGAGCAACCCAATAGCCCATTAATATGAGATTGAGTAAATATTAAATAAAAGTATATCAGTATAATATAATACAATGATGTCATAAAAAAGAAGAAGGGGCAGAGTTATACACTGACTAGTAACACAGAAAAAGAGAACCAAGATATATTGTTACATGGAAAAAGTAGCTGCAGAACTCTGTGATTAGCATGATCTCATTTTTAAAATAAAAAGGCATGTATATACCCATATGAATATATTTGCATATACAGAAATTTTGGAAGGATATAGATACTCAACTCATAATAATGGGTATCTCCCAGGAGCAGGATTTGAATAGGGGGAGAAAGCTTTCACTGCCAATGACATTTGAGTTTTTAAAGTGTATACATATCATTTCTATCATATTTAAAGATATATTGAAAGCTATATATTCAGTTGTACACTAATGATTCATGCATTTTACTATCTGTAAATTTATACCTAAAAATTTATACCCATTTTTTTAAAAAAGATGATAATGTGCCAAAGTTCAACAAACCATGTTAAAACTGACTTTACTGGACTAAACGGATTTCTCTTTGGCACTTCACTTTAAATGTATGACTTTGATTAGCTAATCATTTAGAAATTGAGAAGTTATTCTAATTTATTGTATGTAGTTATGATTATTTTTAGACATAACATTTATTATTATTCTTAACATTTTTACCATGCCTCAAGGATTCTTTTTTTGTTCCCTCCAACCCCTCAAAATAGTACCTATTTAAGGAAACTGAAATAGGCACTGTTCTGGGGGAAGGAAAGTTGGCAATGATCTTTTGTTGCTGAGACATATTAAAGAGTGACAAAACAAAATGCCTGCTATTTTGGCATTTGCCATTCGGTGCATATACAATGTGACAATATATGAAACTCCCTCAGGAAGCAACAGATCTCAGATAGTTGCCTCCCTAAATTGATTAAATTTTATGCATTTATTTTTATGGCATCAAAAATACGCCATGTTTAAAGAGTCTGTTACATTTTCTCCTTTCAATGAAGGACTCTTCTGAGGAAGATAAAGAAAAAGAAGAGGTTGCTGCTGTCAAAATCCAAGCTGCCTTCCGGGGACACGTAGCCAGAGAGGAGGTAAAGAAAATGAAAACAGATAGTCTTCAAAATGAGGAAAATGAGGAAAATGAGGAAAAAGAGGAAAACAAGTGAGGACACTGTTTTTACCTCCAGGAAACATGAAAAATAATTCAACTCCATTAATCTTCTTGTTATTGTCATTTTTTCCTGAGTAAGGAAGATTAGATGTTGTGAAATAACATTTGTTGCTATTGTGAAAATCTGTCATGAGCATTTGTTGCATAAGCATACCATTGAAACATGCCACTTGAAGACTTCTCTGAGATCATGAGTTTGTTTACACTTGTCTCAAGTCTATCTATAGAGACCCTTGGATTTAGAGTTATAGAACTGAAGTATCTGAGATTACAGAGATCTCAGAGGTTCTGTGGTCTAACCATTATCAAATAAATAAATCCTCGCTATCACATCCCCTAAAGATGTTCTTTAGCTCCTGTTTCACTCCTAGTGATAAAGAATTTCACTGCTTTTTAAGGATAGTCCATTTAAATTTAGAATTTTTAGAAAGATAAGCTGGGTCAAAACTCTGCCTCTTTCAGCCTGGCCAACATGGTGAAACTTCATCTCTGCTAAAAATACAAAAATTAGCCAGATGTGTTGACATGCGCCTGTAATCCCAGCTACTCAGGAGGCTGAGGCAGAAGAATTGCTTGAACCCAGGAGGCGGAGATTGCAGTGAGCTGAGATTGTGCCACTGTACTCCAGCCTGGGCGATAGAGCAAGACTCTGTCTCAAAAAAAAAAAAAAAAAAAAAAAAAAAAAAAAAAAAATCTGCCCCCCTTTTAAATTTAACCCACTTGTTTTCATTTATCATACATGCATTCGATTATTTATTGAAAATGTATTGAGCACTATTTATGTGCTGGGAATTAGTAGTGAATACTGTTCTTACACTCATGCAACTTACACAATTTTTTATTGTTTTGC
The DNA here is from genome assembly GCF_048565385.1 of Saimiri boliviensis. Classification (NCBI taxonomy): domain Eukaryota; kingdom Metazoa; phylum Chordata; class Mammalia; order Primates; family Cebidae; genus Saimiri; species Saimiri boliviensis. The sequence goes on from NC_133454.1 coordinate 60,029,449, forward strand.
TCTCCAGAACATCACATTGGAAAAAGCAAAAGCTATCATATCATGCTGTCTTCTTCAGTTAAAACTTTCCAAGTTTTTTTTAATATACAATGGTATATTTAAAAAATATACAAATGGTAATGCCTATTTTACAAACTCAGAGGCTTTATATCTTATTTGAATGGTTCACTGAACCATTCAAATCCCCAGCGCCTTATTTTTAGAAAGTTCAGTCTCTCCTTTTTGAGACCCCTCCACCTTTGATTGTCCAGGAAACTGAGGGTTCATGTCTCAGACCAAAGCGTGCAGTTCTCTTCCCAATACGAAAGGTAGAAAGTACAGTCTTACCATTTAGTTAATGTTGTTGCCTTCTACCATAATGTTGTAACATAGTCCAGCAGACTGAGGTGATTCTCTGGCTGGTTCCAATTCCTGCCTGCACCATAGTAGATGGTCCATGATTTAGTTCCAGGATTACATCTCTCTTCATTCATAGTTCCACAGCCATTGTTCCCAAAGCTCAAAAACAAGGCGGGATGGCCCAGTCCTGAGGAGTTTCTAAAACCAGGTATATGTTATGTCATAACAAATACTCTTCTACAAACACTTTGATCCTTTTCATAGGCTTAGACATACTCTTTCTCCAAAGCAGTTTTATTTCAGATGCCTCACTGCCCATTCCTGGCACTGAGCCTTTATCAGGCACTGCAACAGAGGTTCACCCAAGTGATCTCCACTCAAACACAGTTGATTCACACCAACCCTTTTAAGGTTATGGCATTCATTCTCTAATGTCCACTCATACAGGTGGCCTTTCTCCTTCTAAAGTCTTGCTGCCACTATAGAGAATTTCATGCTAGCTAAATACAAGTCTGTAATATCCCACTTCCTCCCCTCCTTAAACCCTCTCCTCCTGGCTTAGAGAGGAAAAGAAATCAATCCTCCAGGATTCCAGCTGCTCATCCCTCCCATTCCACTGAAAGCGCCAGCTTCCAACACCTTCCCCTCCCGAACAAAGCCATCCTGCTTAGAGGATTATCAAGGGGGACCCAGAATTTATGCAAAGATTTAGATTCCCTGACCTGGAGAGGAGACCAGAGAGAAAAAGAGATTTTTTTTCCATAGTGAATATATAGCAGGAAAAAAAAAAAAAGAAATGAGTTAGCTTTTTCAGTAATTCTCTTGTTATACACATAAGGTAACTAACCCTCTGCATTCCGTACACATACACACACACACACACATACATCTAGTGGTGGTGATATTTGTAGTGAAGGAGAAAAAGGAAAATTTGAGCAATGGATGTGATATTATGACAACAACACATATGAATCACACTTTATTAGAACTTACCTGGTTTTCCTCTTATCTCTCTGGCTGTTCCTTCTCAATTTCCTTTCCTGGTAACTCTTCAACTCCCCAACCACTAAATACTAAGTGCCCTTAGGCTCAGTCTTTTGACCCCATTTCTATACTCACTTGATTTCCTGCAGTCTCATAGCTTTAAAATCCTTGTTCTTAATGATTACTCCCAGACCTTTCTCTCCTCTGCCTGAGAACTTCCATATCTATATTCAACTGCCTATATAACATCCCCATTTGGATGTCTATAGGCATCTGAAAAGTAACATAGGAAAAATGACTCCTGGTGTTGTCCCCAAATCTGAAACTTCCCCACACCCAAGTTTTTCCATTCAAAAATGGCTGCTCCATTCTTCCATTTCCTTGGGCCAAAAACCTTGAATTCAACTTTAATGCTTCACTTTCTTTCACACCCCGTATACAATCTATCAGCAAAACCTGTGGGCTCTACCTAGAAAATAAATTCAAAATCTGCCTACTTCTCACCACTTCCATTGTTAGCACCTTGGTCCTAGTTCCTATGATGTCCTTGTGACTTATTGCGATAACCTATACTGGTCAGTGATTGTCTCACTACTGCTGCACAACTCATTCCAAAGTCAGTGCTTTAAGATGGTTATCTTTTCTCCTGGGTCTGTGGGTCAGTGGTAATGTAGCTGAGCTAGGCTGGACTACAACCTCAAGACTCACTTTGGGTTTGTGGGCTGACAAGAGGAAGGTCTGCTTCAGGCTGTGGGCCCATGGGTCAACTGCAGCACAGCACCTCTGATTCACGTGTCCTATTCTGAGCGCATGCTGAAAGATGTTATCCAGGACAAGCTCTTCTCATGCTGGTCACAGAAGACAAACAGGAAAACCCAGCATTCAAGAGTACTTCAAGCTTTTGCTAATAATATCACTTCCACTGACATCCCATATTTAAAAAAAAAAAAAGTCATCGAATGAAGCCCAAAGAGGATGAAGAAATACACTATGACATCCCATATTTAAAAAAAAAAAAAAGTCATCAAATGAAGCCCAAAGAGGATGAAGAAATACGTGTATGCATACTAATACTACAGAGTAGTGAAGAATTGGGACCAGTAATTTAATCTGCTTTCTTGATTATAATTATAGCTTTCCCACATGCAAACTAGACCTACTTCTATTCCAAAACCCCTGAAAGTTCCATCACATCTTTGAAGTCCAGGATCTCATCATCTACATCAGGTCCACACATAGCTCTTCTTGACATAGAGACCTATGAATTAAAAGAGCAAGTATCTCTTTCTCACATACCAAACATACAACAAATGATGGATTAGCAATGATAATAACCACAATAAAATACCCTTATTCACAAAGGAGAAAAATGGAGGCAGATCATAGCCACTGGTCCATAACAATTAGGAAATCTCACTGGACAATGGTTGTCAGGTTCCTCTATTGGAGGGAATTACATTTCATGATTAGGCACTGGTTCTGCTCCCTAAGAATGATTTTCCAGTCTATCCTCCATAGTTCTTGTTTCTACACTCTAGGGAATCATTCTTTTACCCTCATCTTCCTTAGTCACTTGCAAAGGACATTAGAGAATATGCCCTTTTTGGTGGATAAATGGGTTCTTCAACCTGCTTTTTGCCTATAGAAAATTTGAGCCCAATAATCTGTTTATATCCTCTAGAGTATCAATCTCTTGTAGCTGGTACTGGTACTTTTGCCAATAAAGTTGTTTTTTAAACTTCATGGATTTCCTTAAATTTGACTGTAGTCAACTCCATGTGCCAAAAGATGTGGTGCACTCACAATTTCTTTCAAGACATACCTCCCTTTGTCTCTCTCTCTCTCTCTCTCTCTCTCTCTCTCTCTCTCTCTGTGTGTGTGTGTGTGTGTGTGTGTGTGTGTGTGTGTGTGTGTCTCCCTCCAATACTATTAAGAATGAAAAATTGGAACCAATATTTCAATATATAAAGACTTCTATCATAACTGCTGAGCATTCACTATCCATTCTTCTCCCAGCTTCCACCTTATATTACTCAGGGTCTCCAGAGAAACAGAGCCAATAGGATATATATAGATATATGACTAGGAATTTATTATGGGAATTGGCTCGTGCACTTATGGAAGCTCAGAAGGCCAACAATATGCTATGTGCATGCAGAGAACCAGAGAAACCAGTGGTGTGATTCCATCTGAATCTGAAGGCCTGAGAACTGTGGAAGCCAATGGCGTAGCTCTCAGTCCAAGGCAAAAGCCCTGATAACCAGGGAGGGGCTGCTGGTGTGAGTCTTGAAGTCTCAAGGCCCAAGAACCAGCACCTCTGGTGTCCATGGGCAGAGAAACATGGATGTCCTACCTCCAAAAGAGAATTTGCCCTTCTGCTGCCTTTTAGTAGGTACTGGTACTTTTGCCAATAAAGTTCTTTTTTAAACTTTGTGGACATCCTATGAATTTGACTATAGTCAACTCCATATGCCAAAAGGTGTGGTGCACCCTTCCCAAGGGAAGTTACCCTTCCTCTGCCTTTTTGTTCTACCCAGGTCCTCAATGTCAGTGTGCCCACATTGATGAGGGCAGACCTTCTTAGTCTACCAATTCAAATGCTAATCTCTTCCAGAAACATTTTATCAGCTATCTGAGCATCCCTTATTCAGTCGTCACAAAAAATGAACCTTCACATGCCTTTTCCCCTTTTCAATACATCAGCCAGAGTATCCTATTATTATTTAAGTCACATCATGTCACTCCTCTGCTTAAAACCCTCAATGGCTCCTCATTTCACTCAGAGTAAAAGTCTTCCTTATGGTCTACAAAGCCCTCTGCAGATCTTTCTTCCTGTTACCTCTGACCTCCATATTGCTTGTTCACTTGGCTCCAGCCACTCTGGCCTCAAAGCTCTTCATCAGATATTCCAGGCATGCTCCTGCCTCAGGGATTTTGCATATGTTGTTCCCTCTGCCTGGAATGCTTTTCCCCAAGCATTGCCCCATTCCTTCACGTCTTTAGTCAATGAGCAAGTCAGTGAGACCTTCCATGAACCACTCCCCCTATCTAAAACAGCTTTTTTTAAAAGCACTCCTCTTTCTCCTTTTTATTTATCTCCTTAGTTCTGGACACCATCTAATATATCTTGTTCACAGCCTGCTTCCCTCAGTAAAATCTATGCCATGAAGATAGAGATTTGTTATTCTGTTCACCGCCTAGTGCCTTTTTTACATGCAGTGGGAAGGAGTGAATCACTTCTAGTGGCTCATACAGAAGTTGAAGGAGCCCTAGCAAATCTCCTTCCATCTAATTAGCTTTGATTGGGTAATACATCTCTCCTTGAATCAATTATTGAGGCCAAGGGAAAAGAATGTGCTCATAAGTTTATGCATGTGACTAACAGAACCTGTCCCTGAAGTAGGTCAGTTCTGCCCAAAAATATTTGGCTGAAAGTAGAGGAAATTTGAAGTCTCCTATAGGAAATAGAGAAATAGAGGAATGTTGTCAACCAACAAATATCCACCACAATGCTTTGATCACCACATGGCTTCTCACTACACTGCACTTGTGAATTATTCATCAAAACCAAAGATGAGAGAAGTATCAAGACTAAGAGGAAGAAAAATGAAACAGCATGTGAGGGGTTAACAAGACATGGGAATGTAGAAATTTGGGTAGCCTGCCACATAAATTGCAATGCTAATGGTGCTTCCTGGAACTATGCAATGCAAAAAGGAGCAAAAGAAAGAGCTTTGGGTGCACCCTTCAATAGCTCAACTGGTAGAGCAGAGGACTATATACTATATAGAAAGAATTTTGGGTCTAGGATAATATGAAAAATCATGAGAGAAAGAGAGGGAGAACTTGAACTGTTTTAGAAATATATGCAAAATTTTTCTCTGTGGGAAGCTAAGTGTGAGAGTTTGTCAACATGAATTTTTCATAAAACATTCTTATGAACACTGTACCTATGGAGAAGGAGTCTTCTGTCGAGATAATCAAGCAGTTCTTTTTAATAGACACAAACCCAGCATAATTTGGAGGGAGTTTTTCTCTGTTCCATGGTGACATGAAGCTCAGTCAAACAATGTCTCTGTGATCCGAGATGAACCCAGGATAAGGTCTCGAATTGTCGCTGTCATTCTATCTAAGCTATTACATCATTCACTTTCTTTGTTCTAAAGCAAACTAAACAGTAATTTCCCCAATTCCTCAATAAAATTAACTCAACAGTTTCTATACCTCAAAACAACTTGAGCTTTCCCTTTTTATATACTTCCGACTTTTATTACAGATTAAGGAGTACATATGCAGGTTTGTTACATGGGTATATTGCGTGACACTGAGGTTTGATCCTGTCACCCAAGTAGTGAGCATAGTACCCAATAGTTGATTTTTCAGCTCACTCTCCACTCTTTTCCTCCTGATCTAGTAGCCCCCAGTGTCTATTGTTCCCCATTTTTATTTCTATGTGTATTCAGTGGTTAGCTCTTACTTATAAGTGAAAACATGCAATATTTGGTTTTCTGTTCTTAAGTTAATTTGCTTAGGAAAATGGCCTCCAGCTTCATCCATTTTGCTACAAAGGACATTATTGCATTCCTTTTTGTGGCTATGTAGTATTCCATGGTATATATGTACCACATTTTCTTTATCTAACCCACTGTTGAAGGACACCTAGGTTGATTCATGTCTTTGCTATTGGGAACAGCACTGCAATGGATATATGAGTGCATGTCTTTTTGATAGAATGAATAATTTTCCTTTTGGTATGTATCCAGTAGTGGAATTGCTGGGTGAATGGTAGTTCTGTTTTAAGTTCTTTGAGAAATCTCCAGTGCTTTCCACAGTGATGAACTAGTTTGCATTCCTACCAAGAGTGTATAAGCATTTTCTTTTCTTCTCAGCCTCACCAGCATCTGTTCTTTTTTTACTTTTTAATCATTGCTATTCTAGCTGGTGAGAGATCTGTCTCACTGTGGTTTTGATTTGCATTTTTCTGATGATTAGTGTTGTTGAAAATCTTTTTCATATGTTTATTGGCTGCTTGTACATCATCTTTTGAGAAGTGTCTGTTCATATCCTTTGCCCATTTTTAAGTGGCTTATTTTTGCTTGATTTGTTTTTGGTTTGTTTGTTTGGGGTCTTCTTTTTCTTCTTCTTCTTCTTCTTTTTTTTGAGACAGCGTCTTAGTCTGTTGCCCCAGTTAGAGTACAATGGCACTATCACAGCTCACTGCAGCCATACTCCCACCTCAGCCTCCCAAGTACCTGGGACCACAGGCTCATGCCACCACATCTGGCTAATTTTTTTTATTTTTATTTTTGTAGAGACAGGATCTTCCTATGTTGCCTAGGCTGGTCTCAAACTACTGGGCTCAAGCAATCCTCCTGCCTCAGCCTTCCAAAGTGCGGGGACTACAGCCATGAGCCACTGCACCTGGCCTCATCTCTGATTTCTTTCACCAATGTTTTGTAGTTCTAGAGACCTCTGACCTCCTTAGTTAGATGAATTCGTAGGTATTCCACTTGAGCTTTCTAACATTTGAATATATTTCAGCAGATAACATATTATCTTCAAATTTGGATTTTCCCCTGTAAAATTATTCCAATGTTCTTGTTTTATTGGGTGGGCAGCAGGGGGATGGGGTTGAGAATCCAGAAACCAGGTACTAATTTCCTACCTGTAGATTTCTTTGCTTGAGGATATTTCTAGAGTGCATTATAAACAGGACTAGGACTCTACTTTTATTCCTATTTTCTTTTTCTTGTTATCTGTAATGAACATATAATCCATTTTGTATCAATTTATGATGTTGATAAACTCATTTTTCCAATCTGAAGTGCTTTTTACAAATATAGCTACTCGAATTGACAATTATTTATGCCTGTGATGCTCTCAGAAGAGAGTGTACATGCAGAATACAATACTTCAGAATGTGAAATTATCTTCATGAATGAAATATGCTTCAAAGTAAGCAGCCTCTGTTGTGTAGAGCCAACAAATTAAAGCCTGCTGGGGAGTAATGTTATTATAACTAAAATCTCAGGAGCCACCACACTCATCACCGCACACTTTGACAAAAGACTATCAACACTGCAAGACCATCAGATCACCACAGAAACTGTATGAACTACTACCTTAAGGGGGTGAGATATAATGGTGAAGGTATGAGAATCTGCCACTCTTCTACCCCTGAAGACACACCTTATCTCAGAAAGCTTCTGAACAAAAAGTATGGCATCTTATACAAAAATAACTAAGATGGATTAAATACTTAAATGTAAAACCCAAAACTATAAAAACCCTAGAAGAAAACCTGGGCAATATTATTCAGGACACAGGCATGGGCAAAGACTTCATGAAGAAAAATGTAGTATCTTGGCCGGGCGCGGTGGCTCAAGCCTGTAATCCCAGCACTTTGGGAGGCCGAGGCGGGTGGATCACGAGGTCGAGAGATCAAGACCATCCTGATCAACATGGTGAAACCCCATCTCTACTAAAAATACAAAAAATCAGTTGGGCATGGTGGCGCGTACCTGTAATCTCAGCTACTCAGGAGGCTGAGGCAGGAGAATTGCCTGAACCCAGGAGGCGAAGGTTGCGGTGAGCCGAATTCGCGCCACTGCACTCCAGCCTGGGTAACAAGAGTGAAACTCTGTCTCAAAAAAAAAAAAAAAAAAGTAGTATCTTACACCACTGAAACTATATTACTAAGAAGTAGGGTCCAGTTTAATAAACCAAGTACTAAACCCAATTTTGGAAGCTATCAGAAAAACTTGTTTTTTAATTCCTTGAAATGACAGAACATATGCTCATCTGGACCCTTAATAAGCAGTTGGTAGGAAAGTATGATTACTACAGTACAGTTGTCCCAATAATGAGATTAGAGTCACTTGCCTTTAGATTGCTTGGGTAATGTAGTCAATGCTGTAATGTGCTACCCAGAACTGCTCCTCTCCTCCCCACTCTTTCAAGACTTAAAGCTGCCTCTTTTCTAAGAATTGCCCTCAGCATTAAAGTTGTGCCTTCCCTGGGGGCAGCCCCCATTAAATGCCTAGTCAGTGATCTGATACCAGGGCTGATCCCTCACCTCAAATTTAGACACTTTTGCAGCGCCATCCCAGCTGTCACCCAAGGGACTGACTAAACCTTTATCACAACCTTATTGCAGTTTAACCTCATCTATCCAGTCTTGCATCTCTGTCATCCAGGTGTTGTTTCTGAATGTACTCTTTTTTTTTTTTCTTGGAAGAAAATCACTTTATTCTAATTAACTCACAAAGAATAAAATCATAACAGCTAGTTTAAGGAGGCCACACAAACATCTGACCAGCTCCAAATTCTACAGAGTAGCAACACCCACTTCCATTTCAATTCTGAAGCAAGGAAGCTAGGAATGGCAGGAGAGGTTTAACTGATGGCTACACTTTACACCTTCACTATTAATTAAATTTTTATATTAGGTTGGTTATGAGAGCTGGTTTTCCGTTTCTCTAGTTTGAACTTCTTGATTAGGCCAATCCGTTTGCAAGTCGGCACTGTTTCAGCACCTCACTGAAACCCTCACAGAGCTTGAGGTCACCCTGGTTCTGGGCACACTCCAAGAACTGTTTGATCTCATAGAAGCAAGGCTGCTGCTGCTGTGCCGGCTGGCTTCCCTGAGGCTCCTGATAAGTGATGTCAGGCCTCGCAGGCTCAGGACCACTTCCTCCACTGAAGCCCCCAGTAATGGCGTGGCCCAGTGTGTGCCCCACAGCAGAGCCCACAGCCACGCCAGCTGCAGTGGTTGCCATCTGGGACAGCAGACCTGGCTGTCGGGGCGCAGCAGCAGGAGAGCCAACTGCAGAGGGGGGTGCCGCTGCTGGTGGCTGAGCGGGTGGTGCTGGCCTGGGCGCAGCTCTCATCTGAGGGGCCCGGCTGGCCGGAGGGGCCATGCGGGAGGTACGGCTTCGGCTTCCACGCGGCATCCTAGCGACGGGGCTGCCCGGCCTTTAGACCCTGAATGTACTCTTTAGCAAACCACCTATACTCAAAGTCTGTCTCCAAAACTATGCCCCAGAAACCTGACCTATGACTAATTAAGTTGCAAATCTCTGGCATACTTGTGCATTTTAAAACCCTTTGCAGCTTTGCAGAAGCCACCACCTGGAGCCTTGTAGTATCAGCCGTGGTCAACCCCACCGTGTTCTTCAACATTGCTGTCGACGGCAAGCCCTTGGGCCACGTCTCCTTCAAGTTCTTTGCAGACAAGTTTCCAAAGACAACAGAAAACTTTCGTGCTCTGAGCACTGGAGAGAAAAGATTTGGTTATAAGAGTTCCTGCTTTCACAGAATTATCCCAGGGTTTATATGTCAGGTGGTGACTTCACACGCCATAATGGCACTGGTGGCAAGTCCATCCACGAGGAGAAATTTGATGATGAGAACTTCATCCTAAAGCATACGGGTCCTGGCATCTTGCCCATGGCAAATGCTGGACCCAACACAAACGGTTCCCAGTTTTTCATCTGCACTGCCGAGACTGAGTGGTTGGTTGGCAAGGTGAAAGAGGCATGAGTATTGCGGAGGCCACGGAGTGCTGTAGGTCCAGGAATGGCAAGACCAGCAAGAAGGTAACCACTGCTGACTGTGGACAACTCTAGTAAGTTTGACTTGTGTTTTATCTTAACCACCAGACCATTCCTTCTGTAGCTCAGGAGAGCTCCCCTCCACCCCACTTGCTCACAGTGTCCTAGAATCTGTGCTCTCGCTGCAGTTCCCTTTGGGTTCCATGTTTTCCTTGTTCCCTTCCATGCCTAGCTGGATTGCAGAGTTAAGTTTATGATTATGAAATAAAGGCTAAATAATAACAACAACAACAAAAAACGCTTTGCTTCCTCTAATGTGACCTGTATAAAAATTCAATGATGGGCATATCTGCCTGTCAGGGGCTAATCTATAACAGAAAAAAATACACATTTCTTCTCTAAATGAGTTACAGTTACCAAAACCCCAACTAGTAATGCCATGGCTCAGTTGTGTTCCTCTCAAAATTCATATGTTGAAGTCCTATAACCCCTAATGTGATGGTATTTGGAGGTGGACTATGAGAGATAATTAGGGTTAGATGAGGTTTAATCCAGGGTGGGGTCCCTTATAAGGGTGTGCCTTTATAAGAAGAGACACCAGACAGCTTACCTCCCACCCAGCCTCCACTCACACAGGCACCAAGGAGAAAGGTCATGCGAGGACACATCGAGAAGGTGGCCATCTGCAAGCCAGGACGTCAGCCCTCACCAGAACTCAACCATACTGGCACCGTGATCTCAGACTTTCAGCCCCCAGAACTGGGAAAAAATAAATTTCTGTTGTTAAGTCACCCAGCTTATGGCATTTGTTATGGCATCCTAAAAAGACCAAGATAAGTAACAACTGAGCACCTGATATGCACAAAACTTAATACCGTGTCAGTGTTCACCATCTTTTCTGAACCACTGACATAGTAATTCCTTTCTAATTTTGCTATATTGCACATACCGGAGTGACAAAGGGAAGAGAAAATTGGAACGGACAAGCCGATAGTGAGGGTTCAGGATTAATTATTGGATATTAAAATAGGAGAAGGGTGGCAGTGATCAGTTAGCTGCCACGTTGAGCCTCATATCAGAATTTTCTGGGGGCAACCATTTCTTGATTATGTAGCGTCACTTCCACTTCCACCTTCTCCCTTTCTACTAGTACCTAACTTTTCTTTTTGGTTTCTAGAACATTCATCAACCCAGAACAAATGTTGAACCAAAACTGGAGATAAATCTAGATTAGCTTAAGCCAGTCAGCACCTTCCATCACTCAGCAGCCTGTCATTATTTCTGAATCCATAATTTAGGACCATTTAATTAGGATAGTATTTCACAACCAGGGGTGATTTCACCACCACGACCACCCCTCCCCACCAGGAGACAATTGGCAATGTCTGGAGACATTTTTGGTTATCATCATGACTCCAAGTGGAGAAGGGGAGTGTTGCTGGCATCTAATGGGCAGACACCAGGGATGACGCCCAACATCCTATAATCCTCAGGACATATCCTCCCACAACACAGTATTATCTAGCCCAAATGCCTCAAATATGTTTGAGACCAGCCTGGAAAACATGGTGAAGCCCCATCTTTACCAAAAATATCAAAAATTAGCCGGGTATGGTACCACGTGCCTGTGGTTCCAGGCTACATAAGAGGCCGAGTTGGGAGGATTACCTGAGCCTGGGAAGTAAGCAGAAATTGCGCCACTGCACTCCAGCCTGGGTGACAGAGTGAGATTCTGTCTCCAAAAAAAAATTAAGACTGTAGAGGATGAAAAAAGTATAATCGTGGTCCTTTCCTCAAGGAAAAATAGACATTCACCAAGGAGATAAGACATACATCCACATAAAAGTTTTACCACAAAAAGCACAAACCATAAAAGAAACATCTGATAAATATGATCATATTAAAATTTAAAACTTTCATATATCAAAAAAACACCATAAGCAAAGTGAAAAACACAGCACAGAATGCGAGGAGATATTTGCAATTCAAAATGCATAAAATTAACAAATGATTAGTATCCAGAATATAAACTCCTACTCAGTATAAAAGCTTTGCTTAGGAATGGTAAACACTAAATTCATGGTAGTGATTATCATAGGGGAGGAACAGTAGGAGAATAGGATTGAAGAAGGCCCAAAGGACAGCAAATATACATATGTTTTATTTCTTTAAAAGAAGACAATGTTAAGATTTTATGAAGCTGGATGGTGGGAATATGAATGTCTCTTAAATTATCTTCTATTCTTATCTATATGTTTCAAATATATTTCACCAAAAAAATTTTTTAAGAATTCCTGCAAATCAGCAAGAAATTTTTTTTTTTTTGAGACAGAGTTTCGCTCTTGTTACCCAGACTGGAGTGCAATGGTGTGATCTCAGCTCACCACAACCTCTGCCTCCTGGGTTCAGGCAATTCTCCTGCCTCAGCCTCCTGAGTAGCTGGGATTACAGGCACGTGCCACCATGCCCAGCTAATTTTTTGTATTTTTAGTAAAGACGGGGTTTCACCATGTTGACCAGGATGGTCTCGATCTCTTGACCTCGTGATCCACCCGCCTCGGCCTCCCAAAGTGCTGGGATTACAGGCTTGAGCCACCGCGCCATGCCCAAAATTTTTTAAATTAAACAAAAAATATGAGCAGCCAGGAGAAGTGTCTCACATCTGTAATCCCAACTCTTTTAGGAGGCTGAGGCAAAAGATCACAAGATCAGGAATTCAACACCAGCCTGGGCAACATAGCAAGGACTCATCTCTACTAAAAATAAAAAGTAAAAACAAATAGCCTGGCATGGTAGCACATACCTGTAGTCCCAGCTACTTGAAAGGCTGAGGTGGGAGTATTACTTGAGCCCAGGAGGCCAAGGCTTCAGTAAGCCATAATGGAACCACTACACTCCGGCCTGGGCAACAGAGCCATACCCTGTCTCAAAACAAAAAAACAAACCAAAAAAAAAACACATGAGCAGAAGAGAAACTCAAGTCCAATAAACATATGGCAAAATGATCCTCAGCCTCCTCCACAAGGGAAATGCAAATTAAGCAATAGTGAGATGTAATTTCCCATTCATAGATTGGCAAAATGCAAAAGCCTGACAATACTAAGTGGATGACGTGGAAGGACTGAAACTCACTTATTCTGCTCTTACAAATGTAAATTGGCACAATAGCTAATCAACACAATGATAAGTACACTTGGAGTTTAAGAGGGTCAATATATAATACCCCTCTTCCCAACTCAAATTCCGAACCAACTGAGGGAAACTAAGGAGGAAAGCAGGAATAAAAAGGGTAGTGTTAAGGCCAGGCCCAGTGGCTCACACCTGTATTCCCAGCACTTTGGGAGGCTGAGGTGGGAGGATGGCTTGAGGCTAGAAGTTTGAGACCAGCCCGGGCATCAGAGCAAGACCCCATCTCTATAGAAAAAAAAAAAAAAAACCAAGGTAGTGTTTAGAAACAGAATATCAGATGGGACTATGACTGAGTTTGACCAGTAGTTAATATATAGCCCAGAATAGATCAGGAGACTCTCCCCCATATGAATACCATTGCTGCCTGGACTTTGTGTCTCCTCATATTGGGGAAAGTGAAAATGCCTTTGTTTGTATGAAGGTGGAAACAGCCAATTTTGTGGTTGTATGGAAACTTAAGTGTGTTTAGCTGGGTGCATATGAATTGCAAGTAGCCAAAGAAGACCATACCAATTACTAAGCCGTGGCTGCTCAGCTTCCAGTCCCACTTTGAGTTACTTTGTGATGCTGGAGTTAAGCTTTGCAAATCACATTTCTCCCCAGCCAGGTGGATCCCTCTTAGGCTTGGACAATAGGGGTCCTTAGAGGAGACTTCAAGGCTGGAAGTGGAGAGTGGCACAATCTTCCCATGCCTGTCAATATCACGTTGCTTCTTCCTCACTCCCCAGCAGCAATTCAGTCCAGGCACAGTGAAATCCAGTGTCCCAGCACTCGCATTCGGCCTCATCATGCTCTCCCAGAGACACTAGCCCCAGCCCATCAGGGTCCTCCTCAGAGAACTGTTTCAGCTCTGTGAGGCTCTTTCTCCAGGTTTCTGAGTTTTAGTAATTCCAGCTTCTGGCCTAGGGGTGATAGCTCCTTCTTGAAGTTTCTATCTTCATAATATCTGTGTCTTCTCTTTGAGCTTTCTCAGTCAGTATGTTAACAATTCTTTATACCTGACTAACAGTTCTTTATATCAAATTCTGTTAAAATAAGTATAGTGGTTTCTGTCTCCTGATTAGACCATGACTTATTTGGATGGTCTGACTTTTTTTACTTAGAAAGGTGGATTGGAGGCTTCTAGATTAACATGGATGACTAAAAACATACAGCTAATTCTGCATTTTCCAAAAACTCCATTAAAACAATAGCAAATGATTTTAACTAACACATGGGTAGGGCAACAAGAAATGAGTCAATATCAACACATTTTGAAAGCTGGAAACCAAATTCATCCAGCAGGACTGTGAGAGCCAAATCCCAAACCCACAGTGAGGAAGGCTGAGAATCAGCACAATTTGCATCACAAAATTCAAAAATAGCAGAGGATTAGCAAGTACCAGGTACCTCCAGAACTAGAAGTAAAAGTAGGATCCCAGTACTTTGGGAAGCCGAGGTGAGTGGATCACTTGAGATCAGGAGTTCCAGACCAACCTGGCCAACATGGAGAAACCCTGTCTCTACTAAAAATACAAAAAAAAAAAAAAAAAAAAAAGGTGTGTGTGGTGGTGCGTGCCTTTAATCCAAGCTATTTGGGAGACTGAGGCAGGAGAATCACTTGAACCCAGGAGATGGAGGTTGCAGTGAGTAGAGATTGTGCCATTGCACTCCAGCCTGGGCAACAGAGCAAGATAGCCATCTATAAAAAAAAAAAAAAAAAAGAAGTAAAAGTTGAGAGAGCTAAATATCAAAAACGATGATTAAAAGCCATTTGAAAAGTATTCGATCCTTAGATTCCATGCCACTGGGAGCCTGCCCCTCCTTCATACTGGCAGAAATTTGGAGGTGTAGAGTTCAGAGGAAATAGAATGGTCTCTAGACTGGGAGGTACCAGGCCCTTTTGAGAATGGAAATACCATGCCCAAGGAAGAGGATTCAGTGAGCATGGGTGTACTGAATCATAAGTACAGAGACTTCCAATTGTCTTTCCCATACACTTCCCAGAGCACTGGTAGAAAGATCTTAACCTTCCAGATGTGAGATTGGAGGGTCCTTCTCTGAAAACATCTGGCCTAAAGATTACTGACATTAGGAGTTCTCAATAAATGTCCGATCAAATAACTTTGAAACTCCAAGTTGAGACTACACATATCACATGTTCAAGACCATGATCCAATCAACTTTCTGGTTCCCCACTCTTGAATACAATCACTCTGGATTGGCCAAGAATTGTGAGGTATTTGGGAAAACAAATACTTTTTTAAAAAAAAATAAATTAACTTTGATATTATTAATATCAGAGGAAGGAGAGATATTACATTCAATTTTTTAAAAGAAACATTCAGAAATGAATAAAAAGAGCTTTTAGAAATGTAAAGTTTATTAGTAGAATTTTAAAACCCAAATAGAATTTGTCAGTTCCTCAAAAAGTCAGACATGGAATTACCATATGACCCAGCTATTCCACTTCTAGGTATAGCCCAAGAGAATTGAGAACATGCTTACACTAAAACTAGTGAACATGTGTTCATGGTAGCATTATTCACAATAGCCAAAAAGTAGATACAACTTGAACATTCATCAACTGATGAATAGATAAACAAAATGTAGCATATCTATACAACGAAATATTATTCAACCATAAAAAATGGCATATGTATTATTACATGCTAGAACATGGATGAACCTCAAAACACTATGTTAAGAAAGAAGCCAGACACAAAAGGCCACACATTTTATGATTATATTTGTATAAAATGTCCAGAATAGGTAAATACAGAAATAGGAAATAAAGGCCAGGCACAGCAGCTCATGCCTGTAATCCCAGCAATTTGGGAGGCCAAGGTGGGTGGATCACCTGAGGTTGGGAGTTCAAGACTAGTCTAACCAACCTGAAGAAACACTGTCTCTACTAAAAATACAAAATTATCTGGGCATGGTGGCATCTGCCTGTAATCCCAGCTACTCGGGAGGCTGGGACAGAAGAAATGCTTGAACTCGGTGGGCAGAGGTGTGGTGAGCCCAGGTTGCACCATTGCACTCCAGCCTGGGAAACAAGAGCAAACCTCTGTCTCAAAAAAAAAAAAAAAAAAAAAAAAAAATTAGTGATTTTCAGTTTTTCAGTGCTGGAAGTAGAAGGGAATTGGGACTAACTGCCGATAGGGTACAGGGTGATAGAAGTATTTTGGGGATGATGTAATTTGTGCAATTATGCAAGTAGTAATTATAATAAAAATACAATGTAATTATAATAGAAACCACTGAAGCATACACTTTCAAATGGTGAGTTTTATGTTATGTGAAGCATATTTCAATTTTAAAATGCTTTTAAAGTAAAACTCAGCCAGGTACGGTGGCTCATGCCTATAATCCCAGCATTTTTAGGAGGCCAAGGCAAGCAGATCAACTTGAGGTTTGGAGTTCGAGACCAGCCTGGCAAATATGGTGAAATCCTGTCTCTACCAAAAGATACGAAAATCAGCCAGGTGCGTTGGTACATGCCTGTAGTCCCAGCGACTTTGGTGGCTGAGGCAGGAAAATGGCTTGAACCCAGGAGGCAGAGGTTGCAGTGAGCCGAGATCACACCACTGCCCTCCAACCTGGGTGACAGACCTAGACTCTGTCTCAAAAAAAAAAAAAAAAAAATAGCTATCAAAAATAATACTCGATAGAAGGATTGAAGAAAAAAAGTTAAGGAAATGTCTCAGAAAGAAGAATAAAAAGACAGAGAGAATAGATGAGAGAAAAATAGAAATTTGGGGAAAGAGAGCAGTGAAACAAAATAGAGTGACTTATGGATGAAAATTCAAGAAACATTTCCAGAAAAAGAGCATAGTTTCCAGATGGAAAGAAACTTATAATTGTCTAGAACAATGAATAAAAGCAAATCCAGTGCAAGGCACATGGTAAAAATTTGTGAAAAATTGACTGGGGCAAAAACAAGCTTCTACTAGTTTCCAGATAGAGACAGACAGAGAAAGACAAAACAGTTCACACACGAAGAGTGAGAACTCCAAAGAATTTCAAACATCTCAGTAGAGTCCACTGGAAATTCCTTCAAACTTTTTTAAAAAAATAAAACTATTGAGATATAATTCATATGTCATACAATGCACCAATTTAAAGTGTACAATCTGGCCAGGCACAGTGGCTCCTGGCTGTAATCCCAGCACTTTGGGAGGCCAGGGTAGATCACCTGAGATTAGGAGTTCAAGACCACCCTGGCCAACATGGTGAAACTCCATCTCTACTGAAAATACAAAAAATAGCTGGGCATGGTGGTGGGTGCCTGTAGTCTCAGCTACTCATTAGGCTGAGGTGGGAGCATTGCTTGAATCCAGGAGGCAGAGGTTTTAGTGAGCCAAGATCGCACCATTGCATTCCAGCCTAGGTGACAAGAGCAAAATTCTGTCTCAAAAAATAAATAAAATAAAATCAATTGTACAGTCAAATGGTTTTTAGTATGTTCACAGTTGTGCAGCCATCACCAAAATCAATTTTAGAACATTTTTAATACCCCAAAAAAGCTCCATAATTATTAGTAGTCACTCCCTGTTTCTATCTGACCCCATCCTCTCCCTGCATCCCTCAGGCCCAGGCAATCACTTGTGAACTTTCTATCTCTCTATATTTGCCTATTCTGGACATTTTTAAATTGACAAATAAAATTGTATGCATTCATCATGTACCATATGATGTTCTGAAGTATATATCCATTTCTGAACAGTTAAATCAAATGCATTGCCTCACATGGTTATTGTTTTTGTGATAAGAACACTCAGTTTCACTCCCTTTGCATTTTTCTTTTCTTTTATTATTATTTTATATTTAAGATGGAGTCTTTCTCTGTAACCCAGGGTGGAGTACAGTGGTGTGATCTTGGCTCAGTGCAACCTCTGCCTCCCAGGCTTAAGTGATTTTTCCACATCAGCTTCCCAAGTAGCTGGGATTACAGGTGCACACCACCATGCCTGGCTAGTTTTTTTATTTTAGTAGGGATGGGTTTTTGCCATGTTGCCTAGGCTGTTTTTGAACTCCCAGATTTAAGTGATCCACCTGCCTCGGCCTCCCAAAGTGCTAGGATTACAGTCATGAGCCACTGTGCCAGGCCACATTTTTCAAGCACACAATATATCATCATTAACTATAGTCATTGTGCTATACAATAGATCTCTTGAACCTATTTATCCTACCTGTAATTATGCAGTTATGCATCTCTTAATGATGGTGATACATACTGAGAACTCTGCCTTTAGACCATTTTAACATTGTGCAAACATCCGAGTGTACTTGCACAAACCTTACATGATACAGCCCACTACACACCTAGGCTATATGATAGTCTATTGCTCCTATTACAAACCTGTACAGCATGTTATTGTACTGAATACTATAGGCAATTGTGACACAATGGCTAGTATTTGTGTATCTAAACATACCTAAACATAGAAAAGGTACAGTAAAAATACAATATAAAAGATTAATAATGATACATCTGTATAGGGCACTCACCATAAATGGAGCTTGCAGGACTGGAAGTTGCTCTGGGTGAGTCAGTGAGTTGAGTGGTGCATGAATGTGAAGGCCTAGGACATTACCATACACTATCGTAGACGTTATCATCACTGTAAACACTGTACACTTAGGCTACACTAAACTTGTAAAAATAATAATAATAAGTGTGCTACAAGGTCAGGATGGCTACAACATCTCTAGATTACAGGAATTTCTTCAACGAACTAACTCCCTCATAATCTCACGAGACCACCATTGTATCTGTGGTCTGCCATTGACCAAAATGTAGTTATGTGACACATGACTGTACATCCTTTGACCAACACCTCCCTATCCCCCCATCAACTACTCAAGCCTCTGGTAATCACCATTCTACTTTCTACTTCTATAAAGTTAACTGTTTTCGATTCCATATATGAGTGAAATCATTCCGTATTCATCTTTCTGTACCTGGCTTATTTCACTTAACATAATGTCCTCCAGGTTCATTCATGTTCGTATGAATGACAGGATTCCATTCTTTTTCACGGTCAAGCAGTGTTCCATTATGTATATGTACCACATTTTCTTTATCTATTCATCTGTTGACAGACACTTAGGTTGATTCCATATCTTGGTTATTTTGAGTAATGCTATAATAAATGTGGGAGTGCAGATAGCTCTTCAACGTACTGATTTTATTTCCTTTGGATACATACACAGTAGTGGGATTGTCTTCAAACTTCCCAAGGAAATTATTTCAAACCTAGAATTCTGTATGTCACCAAACTGTCCTACAAGTATGAGGTAAAACAAAGGTATTTTCAGACATGCAGTGGCTGAGATATTTTCTATTTTCCCTTCTAGACCTATTCTTCACTGTGTTTATGCACTAGGAGGATTTTTAAAATAACCTTCATCAGTGAGCTCCCCGGCCTTCTAGGTTGGACAATGGCAGGCACCGGAAGGAGATCATAGGGTAGAAGGAGAGCGAGGTGATGATATTCATTCGCCATGCCTGCCTCCCTCCTTGGTTCCCATGGATTGCCTGTATTCCTCAACCAAAGCCCACAGCTCTTATCAAACAGTCCTCTCCTCTAGCTAACTGCTTCCTCCCCTTGATCCTTTGCCTTACCATCAACATCTCTGAGGTTCTGTCCCATCTCTTGTTGGTTTTTATTTACTCCAGAGCATCAGTTACCTATTGCAACATTAATGCTGCGTAACTGCTACCGCAAAATCCAGTGTCTTTTAAAATACTATTTTTTTCCTCATACATCTGCAGGTCAGCTAGATGACTTAGGCTGGGCTCAGTTGAGCATTTTACTTCATGCTTTGCTAGCTAGAGCAGCTATGCTTCCCACTGTAGATCTATGGGGTGGTTGGAGCAACTCTGTTCTCCATGTATCTCATCTTCTTTAGCAAACATGTTTCTTATGGTGGTGGCAGAGGCACATAAGAACAAACAAGAATATGTGATACCTATGAAGGCCTAAGCTTGGAACTGGCATGCTGTCATTCCCACCCGCATGTCATTGACTAAAACAAATCACAGGGCCAAGCCCAAAGACACAAGGCAGGGAAGCACGGTCTGCCCATCAAGAAGGTATGAAAGGATACAGATACAGATAGGGATGAAGAATTGAAGTCAATTATTTAATCTGCCACCCTCCCTTCTTTTTTATGAATATTCCCTTTATTTAACCCACATCAATTATCCCTGTTTGAGTGTACCTTAGCACCTAGAGCTTAGCCACATTTGCGTGTAGCTTAGTTGATGCCTCATGTTGCCTTCTGGGGTCCAGAGAAATGTAAGAATAGATACCAGGAAGGGTCCGAGAAAACAGAACCCCGCAATAGGATTCTAATAGTCTATTGCTTTTGTATTTGAGAAGCACAAAACTAACCTCCTTACCAGGAGAACAGTGGATACTGGTAATCCACGGCTTTCAGTGGCATAACAGTGACTAGACTCACTCTGTTGGTAGCAAGGAATAAATTCAAGGAGGATGGCAATAGAACTAAAGTGACTGTGGTAGCTAGTCACCATGGTGACAATAGTGATTATAAAGACGGTAGAGTTAACTGACTGTCTCTGATGGCTCTAAACAGTAAACAGGGAAAAAAAGATATTGAAAGCTCTGGCTATCCAACTGAAAACATGATGGGAAATCAGAAAGTCTCTAAGATAGCTCTGATGGAGTCCTTCTCCTGTAGTCAATGGACTGATATGGAAGATGACCACATCTAGAAAATGACGTTGATAGTTGCAGAGATGCAAAACCAAATAAATACTCAAATCCTCCAGTTTCAGTTTCTTACAATAAGCAAAGCGTACTAGCGGGAAAGAGATGGAACCCTGAGAGATGCAATATAGACCTTTGTGCAGACATGGATGAGACTAAGAATCTGAATGCTAAAATCCCCCTAAACCTCTCCGAGGAAATGTATACCCTACAACCCCAATTCCATTGAATAAAATCCTTTCAACGACTATTTCTCAGGCAGTTCCCTTACACACACACACACAAAAGTGACTTTCCTCAAGATCCACTGCTACTATCCCTCATTGCTTCTAGATCCACAGGGAAAGTAAAATGCCGGGATGGTCCGGATTGCAAAGTACAGAGGTTAGGCCTAGAGGAGATAGACGTCATGCCAAAAGAGTTGCAGAACTTCGGGACAACTCATGGCAGCAGCAGCTTGGGCTCGGTGCGGTGGTGACTGAGCTAGGAGCCTGGGGGCGGGTGTGCACCGAGCCCCGGCCCCCGCGCGCCTCCCAGGCTCCGCACCCCTGATGCTGCGTGGGTGCTTAGCGTGCTCCGGCCTGGTCGATGGTGAAGTATTTCCTGGGCCAGAGTGTGCTCCGGAGTTCTGGGACCAAGTGTTCGCCGCCTTCTGGCAGCGGTTCCCGAATCCCTAAGGCAAACATGTCTTGACGGAAGACACAGTACACCAGGAGGTGACCCCTGACCAGAAACTGCTGTCCCGGCGACTCCTGACCAAGACCAACAGGATGCCCCGCTGGGCCGAGCGACTGTTTCCTGCCAATGTTGCTCACTCGAGGTACATCCTGGAGGACTCTACTGTCGACCCAAAGAATGAGACCATGACCACCTTCACCTGGAACATCAACCACACCTGGCTGATGGTGGTGGACGAATGACGTGTTTACTGTGTGAACGCTGACAACAGTGGCTGGACCGAAATCCGCCGTGAAGCCTGGGTCTCTTCTAGCTTATCTGGTGTCTCCAGAGCTGTCCAGGAATTTGGTCTTGCCCGGTTCAAAAGCAACCTGACCAAGACTATGAAAGGTTTTGAATATATCTTGGCGAAGCTGCAAGGCGAGGCCCCTTCCAAAACACTTGTTGAGACAGCCAAGGAAGCCAAGGAGAAGGCAAAGGAGACGACACTGGCAGCTGCAGGAATGCCAAGGACCTCACCAGCAAGGCGGCCACCAAGCAGCAGCAGCAGCAGTTTGTGTAGCCAGCCCACCACCACCACCGCAGCACCCCAGACAGCTTGGCTCAGCCCCTCTGCCCTCCCTCCATTGTACTTTATCGTTAAGAATCAACTTCCAGCCCCCGCCCCCTCAAAAGTTGCAGAACTTCATTAACTTTTATCAGCAGGAGTATGGGGAACATTTATTTAAGTGGATTGTAAGGTTGTTAGGCCAAGAAGAATGTAACTTAAGACTTGATTAAGCTGAATTTATTGAAATGGGTGCACAACTGGGAATCAGTATTTAATGTCATGGTTTGAGCGCTTGGGAAGTGGCGTTTATAGTCGGCTAGATTGGTCAATCTCAACAGCAAGCCACAGTCGGTAAAGCTGAAATGCCAGAACTTCTTGGCATACTATAGACAGAGGAAGAAGTGTAAATGTGAACAGGCATGAGAAAGCTAAAATGGATCTATTATATGCAACTTGATTAACCCCTCCCTAGCCATATCCCCCCAGGAGGTCCTGGAGGCTACTCCTTTCAGTAAGGCAGTAAGAAATAAATTAAACTGACTAATTCTAAAACCTGAAACGCAGCCTTGCTTCACTAATCAGAATGTGCTTATGGATGTCAGGTAAAAGAAAGAGTTTTGGTCTAAGTCGAGTGGGATCATGAATTCATTTTGTGGTTCCCAGTCTCAGGAGGTATATTTGAAATAGATATATTTAGTAAAAGACCCTCATATTTGAGCTGCAGTGAGCCAAGATCACACCAGTGCACTCCAGCCTGGGCCACAGTGAGACTGTCTCAAAGAAAAAAAAAAAAAGACATTAAAAAACCCAAAAAACAGCCGGGCACAGTGGCTCAAGCCTGTAATCCCAGCACTTTGGGAGGCTGAGGCGGGTGGATCACGAGGTCAAGAGATCGAGACCATCCTGGTCAACATGGTGAAACCCCGTCTCTACTAAAAATACAAAAAATTAGCTGGGCATGGTGGCACATGCCTGTAATCCCAGCTACTCAGGAGGCTGAGGCAGGAGAATTGCTGGAACCCAGGAGGCGGAGGTTGCGGTGAGCCGAGATCACGCCATTGCACTCCAGCCTGGGTAACAAGAGCGAAACTCCGTCTCAAAAAAAAAAAAAAACCCAAAAAACTGCCAAGATCCTCATATCTGTTTCCTAACTCACGGAGTGAGGTCTGTGGCCATAAGGGAGCACCAAGTAGCAAGTATAAGACCCTAGAACTGCCCTACCCCAACCCATTCCCCCATGCCAAGCTCGTAACCCAAAGTAAGCCTGCCACCCCAGAGGAACCACAGAGTTAGTGCCACCCTTCAAAGATATGACAGAGGCAGAGGTGGGATTCTAACCTCATCTCCACTTAGCTTCCTTCCTGGCTCTTACAAAAGGCAGATGGTTTTGGAGAATGACTATGGATTATTACAGACTTAATCGGCGGTGCCACAATGCAGCCCTTAGAAGCTGGTATGTAGATATTAGCCTAACAAATTCCTCCTCCCATCCCATTCCTACCACCAAAGGAAATCAGAAGCACTCTCTTACCTGGGGCTATGGTAGTGCCCCTGCTCTTTGTCCTCGTATAGTCTGGAGAACCTTGGTGATCTTAATATTTTATAGAAGATCACACTTGTCCATTACATTGGTAACATGATAGAATGTTCAAAGCCTTGCCACATCAGTGAAGTTCATGAGGGTCTACAGGTCTAGTTCATATCAAGATATACTTTTGAAAGTAAAAAACAGCCGGGGGCCATGGCTCATCCCTGTAATCCCAGCACTTTGGGAGGCCAAGGTGGGCAGATCACTTGAGGTCTGGAGTTCGAGACCAGCCTGACCAACACAGTGAAACCCCCTCTCTACTAAAAATGCAAAAATTAGCCAGGAATGATGACAGGTACCTGTAATCCCAGGTACTCCCGAGGCTGAAGCAGGAGAATTGCTTGAACCTGGGAGGTGGAGGTTGCAGTGAGCTGACATTGCACCACTGCACTCCAGCCTGAGTGACAGAGCGAGACTCTGTCTCAAAAAAAAAAAAAAAAATTAAAGTTAAAAAATAACGGGTTGCATATACCCCCCCCCCAAAAAAAAAGGCATACTGCTTGGGCAGCCTCTTTGGATTCTAGAATCAACAGATACCAGCTATGAATATATTCCTTCTACCTATTTATCAGGAAACTCATAATAAGGTAATAAGACTGTCTGTTTTGAGTGGGATCCAAAACAAAAAACGGCTTTGCAACAGGTCCCGACAAGGTATCCTTTCGCTTTGAGTCACACAGGATAGCACTGACCAACTGGTTAGTGAACGCAGCAGTAGTGCATTCCCTAGAAGGATTATCTTGCATAGCTATGTTCAGGGAAAGCTTCTCTGGAATAGTAAAGGTGTGGGGTCACATGCTGGAAAGGAAGGGCGAGTCGGGTCCAGCCAGGGAAAACAGCTAATCAGCTGGCGTATTGCCATGCAGCCCTTGTTTCAAAAACCCCAAACGCAGGAAGTATTCCTAAATGAGAGAGTTCATAGGAAGCTCAGAGTTTCCCACCAGGATTAGGACCCACTTCTACTCAAATTCTCCTCTGTGGAACCATCAGGAAGGAATGGAAACAGAGGTGAAGTCCATCCACCACACCACTTCTGCCATTGCCTGCGTCTCTCCGAGAGGGAGATCCGAAGTGAGCGTCTGCCGGTCACAGTCCTGTGATGACTGAGGAGCCTGGGCGAAGAGCATAGCAAATAGTTGGCAAAGTTAGCAGCCTTCGGAGCGGGAATGGAGAAGGGAGTGATCCAGAGATCAACGTGCAGGCAGGCCCCTGCAGCCGGAGCAGGACTTTTGCTCCTATTCCTCAGTGAAAGGGAAAAGGCTGCTATCCCTTGGGCCTTCCAGCACCTCCCACCGGAGTGGCTGAGCTTGAGGCGATGGGAACCCAGGATGGGGACGGCGAGGGTTGGAGTGGCCGCAGCAGCGAGTTCGAAGTCGGGCTGCGGCGAGGGAGGGTCTCAGCTGCGCCCACAAGTGTGCGGTGCCCTTTATGTGGGGAGCTGCTCTGGGACGGAGATGAAGCAGGGGGAGTTTAAGGCAGCTTAACGAGTTATTACTTCCTAACCACACAGTTGTCAGCGGCGGCACTGTCTTTGTGGCTTAGCTCCTGGCAGCGCCTCCTCCCCACGCTGCGCTCCGGGCTGGCGGCTGTGGTTCCCAACAGCTCTCCCGCCCGCCCCTCCGCAAGGGCGCCCCAGCGCCTAGCCCAGGGCAGGCCTCCACCTTCGTCTCCCCTTCTCTTCCCTGTCCCAGGGAGCCTGTAGCCAGGGAGCGAGCAGGCGAGATGCTAAGTACTGGTTGTATTAATGAAAATGGAAAACACACATCTTTTCCATCTGGCAGCACAGAAGGATAGGCTGTTGGGAATGCGATTACGCCCTAGAGGAGACAGTAAAATATTTGTCAGGTTTAGCAATAAAATTAATATCCCCAATTACTAGCATCTCACTAAAGAGATGAATACAAACTGCTTTTCCTAGTTGCAAGAGGAAGAACCTGTGGCATAAATCCCAAAGCCCAGAATCTCTGCCACTGAGACTGACATCTTCCAGGCATGGAAGGGGAGGTTCCGATTGTCAGTGCCCTGCACCCTAACCTTGCACAGTAGGGTTGTGTAGCGGCGGGTGTCCATCTGGAGTCTGTGCATCCAGGACTCTTGAGAGTCTGGTCGATCCCAGACCCACATAACAAGATGGCCAAGGGCCCCACACACCTTGGCGCACTGGTTGCTTTCCCCAGTCCATTTGCACAGGCTTCCAGGTCTCCTGCAGCCAGTGGTAGTAGCCTACTTATGGTCAGATATTGCCACAATTTCCTACATCATTTTCCTTCATGAAATTTGTATATAGCAAAAGCTGACTTTGCTTTAGGCAGAGCATATGCTTCCTATTTATTGGAATAAGTTTTCTAGTTCCTTAGCATTCTGTTCACTGATATTCCGTATGTTAAAAATATCTCTGCTTTTTCCCCTGATACTCAGTAGTAGGCAGCCACAGTTTTCCTCTATAGTTTTTCTGGGTAGAAACCAGAGCATGCTCTCCACAGCCTGGGGGAGTATTCTATACCTTTGCAGAGGATGACCTGATTTCCCACCCATAAAGAGAAATACGATTTTCTTACTCTCCACCAGTTTCACGGATAATGCTATCAGGCAGCCTGATTCCAGGGAGGACCCTTATTTTAGAAAGGAAAAAGCTAAGATCTAACACGTTGTCTCTCACTAAGGGAGTCTGGAATTCTTATTCCTCTTGCAGGTCTATAATGTGCTCTATGTAGGAAGCAAAAAGAAGAGGATCTGAATCCTTTGGTGAGTCTGGGACTCTAGGAGATTACAAATAAGCTCTGCAGGAGCACTCTTCCCAGGAGGAGGGGGGTCTTTGGCCGCCTGGGGACCTCGAATGCTGAGCCCACAGTTCTGATGCCTCTGCGATTTCCCAGAGGTCCACTGTGGAGGCCATCGTCCCTGCTGAGCCCCCCAGAGACACAGGGAGCTTCGATCTCAGCAATGGGACATTGATTTTTACAACTCCAGCAACAGGAGAACAGTGAGTAAGCCAACACTACCCACATTTGAGAAACAGAATTTGGAGTTAAAATGCAGAATCAATATTCAAATTCATAGCTCTGTGTGTGCATGTGTGAACATGTGTGTGTGTGTCTGTGTGTATGTGTTTCTGTGTGTGAGTGTGTGTGTGTGTGTGTGAGAGAGAGAGAGAGAGAGAGAGAGAGAAGGAAGGAGAGAGATGACAGGGGAAAGGAAAGGGGATTTTATGACTAAAAGGGAAGAACAAATAATTCCTTGGAGGGAGGAGATCTCAGTTGAATATGCCCTTCGTCTGTGCTGCTGGAAGACTGGAATAGAGGATGGAGTGTCCAAGGCCAAGGGTGATGACGATACACTTTACTGGCTCCATCAACCCAGAGGTTTCCTGGGAAGAACCCACCCCAATCCCACCTCCTCAAAACCCATGTATAGGGATTTGTGCAATCTTCTGTTTGACCAGGGTGTGGTCCAGGGGCTGGGCTGTAATAGATCATGGCTTGGTAGAGTCACTAGCATAGCAGGTACCACCCTGGGCCTCCAGATCTGTCTTCTTAGGCCTGCAGGCTCTATAAGTAGATTGAACTTACATTTCAAATATTATGAACCTCATTGTGTTTCAAATATTCTTTTGTAAGCTGGTTGTCTATAATTTAGAATGTTTTCTCATATATGCAACACTCAACAAATGTTTATGGATTGTCTATCAGGTGCTGGGGATATAATGGTGAAAAACAGAGGTCATATTCCCAGGTCCACCCATAAAAACCTGTTTAGTCAATAATAAAGGCAAACTAATCTTTGTGTGTGGAGCATTGCATTCTCCACCTTGGGAGCTCCACCTTGGGATACCTGGAAAATAGCATCCCCTGCCTTGGCAATAGCAGTTGAAACTCCCACCTGGTCCCTGAGCAACTGCAACCACAAGTAAGAAGTGTAGAAACCAATATTTGTTGAGCGCCTACTGTATGTCTGTCTGTGCTAGCATTTTACGTCCATCTATGAGATAGACATCATTACTCCTGTTTTACAGCTAAAGAATCCAGTACTCAGAAGCTAAGCAAGTTTCCTAAGGTCACACAGTTACTAAGCTAGAATTTGAGTCAAGGCTGCAGATACCAAAGCCCATGTTCTTTCTTCTAGTCATCAACTGCCTCATTTTGGGCTTTGG
The DNA here is from genome assembly GCF_048565385.1 of Saimiri boliviensis. Taxonomy (NCBI): domain Eukaryota; kingdom Metazoa; phylum Chordata; class Mammalia; order Primates; family Cebidae; genus Saimiri; species Saimiri boliviensis. Next base: position 60,057,200 of record NC_133454.1, read on the forward strand.
CCAGGAAGGCTGGGGCAGCATGGGAACGCACTGAGGGCACTCTTAGAGTGCTCTGGCCATGGGGCGCCATGCAGCCATGGGGAAGTGGAGCATGCAGATGTACATATGGGTCATTTCCAGGCTCATGATTCTGAAATCAAGCTCTGAGGGCACCAGTTTCCCTGACGTGACTTGTTGCTATTATTCACCTCACTAGCTACTATGGAATCCTTAGGAGTAACCAGGCATTCAAGCCACCAAGACTCAGCTGGAACTAAGAACCCTCTTCTTCCACTGTGTTTTCTAAGGGGAGATACTGTAGGAGTCTTGCAGGAGGAAGCCAGAGTGTGAGTAATAAAAGAGTTGCTTATGTAATAGGAAACCACACTGTCTAGGGCACACAGACTTCTCTGGATCCAAGGAGCCAGAATTCCAGGGTTCTCATTCAAGTTTACCCACACTTGGATCCGTCTTTTTGAGCAAGTCACCTCACTTTCTCCAGTTTCCTGCTGTGCAACCTTGACACAGAGATGTTTTATTTTTACCCTTTCCCACGATGAGACCCCCAAAGAATGGCTGTGCATAGTGGCCACTGGAGCTGCGTGGCACTCTGAGCAACATCCTTTGGTTTCTACCCCCAGCCAACACCCATCTCAGCTCCAGGTGCTCACTTTTCTCATTCCCCAGTGGGGATGTGGCCCCCTTTTATGCCTCAAATGTCTTCAGCCTTCTCTGATGTGTCTAAGATGACTTCTCCCTGCTACTCCTCAGGGCCCAGTGACTGTCTAGCTTGTAACTGTCTAGCTGTGAACACAGGAGAGACATTGGCAGCTTCTACTTAAAATGAAATGTCTCAGCCTGAATGCCTGTTTTCCAGTTCCACCCCTGCCACTAATGAGGTCTGTGTTCTGAGAACGTCACTTACCTCTCTGGACCAGTTTCTTCCTTTGTAACAAAAGGGGATTGAACCAGACGTCTCTAGGAATCTTGCAGTTTCCTGATTTTGAACCCTTTACCTAGGAATCTAAGCCACCTTGTACATCTTTTCATTTCATCACCTTAAAAATGACAAGGCTCCACAGGTTTATTAAAATGGACACGTGGAAACATGTACACAAATCCAGGCCCTTCCCAACCACGTACCTAGTTAGACCCCTAGTGTCAGTTCTCTGAGAGGCAGCGTTCAGCCACTGCAGTCAGGAGCTGTCTTCACTAGGACTCTGCTCTCTCCCCGACCCTTGCACCTTCTCCCTGGCACACAGTCCTCTGCCCTAGTCCAGCCCCGGGAGAGTTTCTTCTGCACAGCAGGTGGCTGCCCACCAGCCAGTTCCTCTGGAAAGTTGGAGGGGCCAAGCTGTATGAGAAGACATTTTCCTTACCCCAGCCACCCGCATCCCAGCCTCAGGACAGTTTTGCTCTGCTCCACACGCCCTGCGTGGGTTGGCTCCTGTTGCTAGGAGAACCTGACCATTTGCATTTCCTGCTGTTTTTATTTTAGATTAGCAGCCGCACTGCTGCAGGAACACAGGGTATTTTAAGAAAGGCAAAAAAGGAAAGGGTGAGGGGAGAACATAGGATGGGCCCTCCTTCTCATAGGCCCCCAAAACACTCAGACCAAGGTGACAACCATCCCAGACCCTGTCCCCCCCCCCCCACAGGACTCTAGGCTCCTGACCCCTGAACAGCACAATCTTTCAGTCCTGACGCTTTCACAAACACCTTCAATCCACACAGGAACAAATGGCCCAGTCTTCTTACACAAAACACGGACAAAGGTCAAGTCTTGAAATCAACCTCACACACACAGCACCAGCTTCCCCATGTTTAAAGAAATAAACAAACAGAAATACTTCCAGATTCCCATGTGCATTCTCCAACCCCAAAACACCTGATCTCCAGAGATGACTCCTGCTTTTTTCTTTGTCCTTGCCATTTCTCTACCCCAGAGATAAAGATGTGACTTTTCCTTCAAAGCCTTAGCACAAATCAGCGTTGCCTTTCCAGAGCCCCCTCAGCTCTACTAATCTCTCCCCACCCTCTTCTAAAGATCCCTGCTCCTTATCACCATTACCTTTTTATCAGATCTGTAATCTACTCTTCTGTCTCCCCCAGTAGACTGTGAACTTCTAGAAGCCAGTGTCCTTATCATTTCTTTTCTTTCTTTCTTTCTTTTCTTTTTTAAAAAACCAGGTCTCACTCTGTTGCCCAGGTGGGAATGTTGTGCTGTGATCATAGCTTACTGTAGTCTTGACCTTCTGGGCTCAAGTGATCCTCCTGCCTCAGCCTCCTGAGTGGCTGAGACTACAGGAATGTACCATGATGCCTATCAAATTTTTTATTGTTCGTGTAGAAATGGAGTATCATTATGTTGCCCAGGCTTGTCTCAAACTCCTGCACTCAAGAGATCCTCCCACCTCAGTCTCCCAAAGTGCTGGGGTATAAGTATGAGCCAATGTGCCCGACTGTCTTTGTCATTGTTAATGTTAACCTCCTTTTATGTCCAGTGCATTTTGCTCGCAGCAGATGTTCACTGACACTCTGTAAAGTCTGTTCATCTCCATCAAACGCTTCAAGAGTCATATACCATAGACGGCCCAAAACATTCTCTACCACGAAGGAGCTCTTAGCCCTGTGAAGGAAGGCAATGTGACAGGTGTGGTTGTGAAGATCCCAGAAAAGATACAGAGGATTACAGAGTCACAAGAAGGTTCCTGGGGCAGGGATGGGGGATAGAGAGAATGGTGGAGAAAATCAGGAACAGCTTCATGGACCTGACTCTCGGGAGGGTTTCAGAGTCCATCAATGGGTGACCACTCCAATCAGATGGAACAGCTTGTGCAAAGGCTCAAAGATCTAAAAGAAATGAATTGAAGTGAATATACCACCCAGGTCCTAAACAAGCGGAATCTCAGACTGGCCCAGCTCACCCCTCCCACACCCATACCCCAGACCCTTCCTCACTGCATCTTCCCTTAAGAAGTGAGAATGTCTTCCCTCTCCTTGGCCACCTGTTTCTGGCTGTGGGGAGCAAAGTATCACCAGGAAGAAGATGATTATCAGAGACCAAAGAAAGCCGTTCCCACACATAGTCTGCAAAGCCTCCTACAAGGCCATGGTCCTCAATGAAACAAGCATCTCCTTTTTTAGCCTTCTAATAACCAATCCCTGGTCAGAGGTTAACCCTGCCAACCTCACTCAGGAGGACCAGCTTCTGAGGACCAATTGTGAGCTTTGCAATCCACACCAAAGTAGACGTTTCCATGTTAGGCTTTTTCCTCCAGTCAGCTTTGTCTGAGCAGGGAGCACAGAGACCCTTGAGAGATGGTAGCATCTCCTCCCCCAAAGCCAAGGATCTTGACCTTTTGTGAGACAGACTGCAGCAGAAATTCCTAGTTATCTACCATTCTCTCCTTCTTTCCTAAGAACACAAACACTGGTATTGTATGGAGAGGCTCCATGTCAGCTAAATTGTCGTATTTTCCCAGCCTCTCTTGCAGGTAGACGCAGACGGTAAGATGGAAATGGATTTCTAGGAAAGTTCATTCACAGAGGGACAGAAAACTGGAGTGGAACTTTTTGATCTTTCCCACCCACCCACTTTTTCCTGCTTCCTGCCTAGAATCTAGGTGTTCAGCCGAGGCTCCAGCAGCTATCTCAAACCATAAGCTGACCTCAAAGATGGTACCACAGGCTGAGGATGACACTGTGCATCACATACCAGCCCTACTGAAAACTCTGTCTCCAAAAAAACTGGTGATGTGCACAGAAACAGTTTTGCAAACAACTTCCCGGGTTTGATGAGCCCTGAAACCAGTGCACAGATCCAAGATTATGAACTCTCAGTCTTAGGCCAGGCTCCGTGGCTTACCCCTGTAATCCCAGCACTTTGGGAGGCCAAGGCGGGTAGATCACAAGGGCAGGAGTTTGAGACCAGCCTGGCCAATATGGTGAAACCCCATCTTTACTAAAAATACAATAGCCAGGTATGGTGACGGGCGCCTGTAATTCCAGCTACTTGGACGGTGGAGGCAGGAGAATCACCTGAACCCTGGGGGGTGAGGTTGCAGTGAGCTGAGATCATGCGCAATTGCACTCCAGCCTGGATGACAGAGTTAGACTCCGTCTCAAAAAAAAAAAAAAAAAAAAGAAAAGAACTCAGTCTTTGGGAAGTGGGGAGACCCAGCTCTACCTCAACTTCTTAGATAACTTGTTAAAGTGGAAAGAGCCTAGGATTGTGCTGTGATGCGTGCTCTGTGACTGGATGCGTCCTGTCTTCCCTCTGGAATCCCAGCACAAACACCTTCCTTGCCTCATCAGTCTTAATAGTTCTGATGCAGGGCTGCTGCCGCCACCACCCATCTCTCCCTGCTGCCTCTCCCCTCTCCCCAGCTATTCTCCCTGGGCTGCCAATCCCACTCCAAAGTCACTTTCTACAGCAGAGGAAATTAGCATTTGTGTTGGGACAGAAAGTGACACTGCTCAGCTCTCACTGTCATTCTGCTCTTAATTAATATTTAACCTCAGAGAGATTGTGTAGCAGACGGAAGTGGCTGATGGGAGAACAAAGCCCCGGCTGGCTCTCCTTTTCAACACACCTCCCCTACTTGTAGCTCCTCCTCCTGCACCTTCAGGCCCTGAAGGACCCAGAGGCCCAGGGGGAATGGGCAGGAGTGGAAGGGGACACCCCTGGGGACCCTTGACTGTACTGTGGATTTTCTCCCTTGGACCTCTTGTCTAGAAAGCCCTTCTGCAACAAAATGAGAGCAGCCAGTGCCCAGAACCTGATTCCCAGTGCCCGGAGCCAGACCCAGGCCTGGACTGCTGGGAAGGATGAAGAGACAGGCGAGGGGGGAAGAAAAGCAATGCAAATGTGCCCCTCAACAGATTATATTTAATGATTTAATGCACTATTTTTAGTTGCCTTCAATCCCTCGGGGCTGTCAGGGCGGTTGCAGCCCCACTCCCCCGGGAGAGGAAATGACAGGCATTATTACCCAGCCCAGGAACACTGGTGCAGTGCGTGGTGGGTGGGGGAGGTGCTGCCTTGCCAGCTCCAAAATTTGGGAACTTAACTTCCAACGGGAAATCGAGGACACAGAGAAAGATGCAGCCTCAGGACCTCCTCCTCCCTTCCCAGCCAGTCAGCCAGATCACCCCACATGCACGTCCACTGGGCTCAGACCAGGCGTGTGGGAGTCTCCTCAGTCCCCAAGTTGTCTCAAAAACTAGGTTATACAACATCCTTCACTGCCAAGTTCTTCCTTCTCTCTAATCTTAGCCCTGCCTTCGGTCTAAGCCCATTTCCCCTTGCTCTGCAAGCAGAGGCAAAGGAGGACAGCTGGCCATCATCCCCCAGCGAGAGAGCCCTTCTTTGTCTTGGAAATGATTCAGTTTCCTCTCGGTCTTCTCATCTTCAACCTGAGTCATTCCCGTTCCTTGAACCTTTCCATACATCATGTTTTTTTAGCTCATCTTGTCACTCCTCTAACCTTGCTCTGAATATATCCCCAACTCCTGCTTGCAATCCCAAACAGAAACTGGACTTTGGCCGGGGAAGCACCTGTGCATCAGTTTGAATGGAAGAACTTATTATGTATCATCTGGAAGAGGTTTTCTAATTGCCTTGATTGTCTTGCCTCTCCGTAAGACCAAATACTTCTGACAGACTGCTCTGAACTTCCCTCACCCTCACCCAGCCAAGTGAAGGCTGATAAGAAGTGGCACTTCACTTCCCATGGTGTTTAGGTTTAAATGAGATGCATATGTAAAATGTGTTGACCAAGTGCCTATAATTTACTTTGCAAATTATGCAATGGCATCTAAGTGGTAGTTTTTTTTTATTACTCTGGTGCATACCAGATCTTTGGAGAATGCTTGTTTTCTTAACCATAGCCTTGTAAATCATATAAACTGTAGCATTATACTATATTCATTCATTCATTCATTAAATATTTATTGAGCTCCTACCGTGTGTCAGACACTATGCTAGATGCTGGGATATCAAAATGAAAGGCCAGGCAGGGCACAGTGGCTCATGCCTGTAATCTCAGCACTGTGGGAGGCTGAGGCGGGTGGATCAACTGAGGTCAGGACTTCGAGACCAGCCTGGCCATCATAGCAAAACCCTGTCTCTACTAAAAATACTAAAAGTTAGCCAGGTGGGGTGGCAAGTGCTTGTAGTCCCAACTATTCGGGAGGCTGAGGCAGGAGAATTGCTTAAACTGGGAGGTGGATGTTGTAATGAGCTGAGATCGCGCCATTGCACTCCAGACTGTGGAACGAGCAAGACTTCACCTCAAAAAAAAAAAAAAAAAAAAAAAAGAAAGAAAGAAAGAAAGAGAGACCAAATCCTGGTTCTACAGGCAGTCACAGCCTAGTGAGAAAGGTAAGACAGAAACACCGACAAGGCAGTGTCAGTAAAGCACACACTTGACAAGAGGGCAAATAGGGAAACGGGGAGCTGACCACAGCTCTTTACTCTGCAATGATTCCGCCTTGCTAGGCATCAACACAGCCATTTTTTTGACTGCCAAGGTCCCTTCCTAGGGCTAGCTCACCCCTGCCCCGGTCCATGTGGTCCAGGAGTGTTTGTCAGTAACGGGAGCAAACACCCAAGAAAGGTTGCTTAGAGCCTTTCACGAAATTTTATATACAGACACATAGAGAGAGATGGTTTCTTTTTCTCTTGAGGGTTTGGGGATAATAACCTGCTTTTCTCCACCATCATAGAAGGCCAATCTGAGGGTGAATCTAATACAGAAAGACCCTGAGGGAGGCACTGCTGAGAAATGGAAAGACAGACAGAAACCTGATGCCATTGTTCTAAGCCCCGGCTCCAGCCACGTCAGCCCAGTTAAGTGGCTTCATAACATCCCCAATTTTGTTTGAGCTAGTTATTCCAGAAGGAAGCTGAAGCCTGGGAGAGCCCTCAATGCCAAAATGACCTTTCCCAGAGGGGAGCAGAGAGGGAGAAAGTTGCTTAATATGCAAATTTAGTCTTCTGTCTTAATGGCTTCACACAGATTAAAGACAAATTCATCCAGGCAGGAGAGGTGGCCAAATAGCGGGGGACAGCTTTAGAGTCAAACAGACTTGAATAGAAGCCCAGCTTTATTGTCTACCAGCTGTATGGCCTTGTTCAAGTTACGTTTCTGTTCCCCATATATATACATTTTTTAACGTATAAAACATGGGGAATGGTATTTGCTTCACCAATGGTATTTGCTTGGATTATTGTGGGTGTGACACAACATAAGGTACTGAGATGCGCGTGCGTTCTTTAGTCATCCAGTCCAAAACACCCTTTTCTTTTGTGGAACTGCTCTTCCCCCACTCTTACCAAATGGTTCTGCAGGGCCCTGCCAGTCATAGAATCCAGCCGGCCCCACAGTTGTGCCACAGGCTGGGTCAATTATAATACTTCCCTGACCTAGCCACAAGGGTTGGTGCTGGGATGGGCATAAGGCTCAAATCTGGTTTATCAGCGATCTCCTCTGGGAATTTTACAATTATTATTAATGAGGTTGGAATCGAAGAATTCTATTTCTTCCTTGGTCTCAAGGCTATACTGGTGTAAGTTCAGAGCTGCCTGCAGCCACCGCTCCAGCATTGTGGAAATGTCAGCATTATGCAGAAGGAAGCAGAAACAAGAGCCACAAAGGGAGGAAGAGAGTCTGAATAAGATTTTACATTCCTGGAACTCCACCTCTGCCCTTTCAGTGAATCAGTGTTTATGTTAATGTAAATTGAGTTTCTATCCTTTTCTGCCCAAAGAGTCTTGATCAATACAGTATGTAATGCACTTAGTATAAAGCAGATGGCACATAATAAATGCTCATAACAAAGATTTGGCACAGAAAGGCTCCCCGGAAAGTGGTTTAAGACCTTCCAGACTTATAGAATCTTTGCTTTAACTTGAAATAAATTCTTTCTATTTTTTATTTTTCTATTTTTAGAGGCAGAGTCTCACCCTGTTGCCCAGGATAGAGTGCAATGGTGCAATCCTAGCTCACTGCAGCCTTGAACTTTTGGACTCAAGCCATCCTCCTGCCTCAGCTTTCTGAGTAGCTGGGATTACAGGCATGGGCCTCCATGCCCACCTAACTTTTTAATTTTTTGTAAAGACAGAGTCTCACTATGTTGCCCAGGCTAATCTGGAACTCCCGGGCTGAAGCAATTCTCCTGCCTTGCCCTCCTAAAGTGCTGGGAATACAGGTGTGAGCCACAGTGCCCAGCCTAAGATACATTTCTAAGCCCTTTTATATGTGTGTATATACATTGATTTACAATAATAAAAGTGTATAATAAAAAGAAGTGCCCCAACAGTGTCCCAGAGGTTTCTGCCTTGTCAATATAAACCATTTCCATATAATAATTAAAAGTAAGCAATACTCATTTTAATGGAGGCAAGAACTATTAGGGAGTCCTTGTCCTAAGAGTATCTAATTAACCTTTCAGAATATCAGAATAACTAGATTAGCAACTTTTATGGACTACCAAGTGCTGTCTGCAGGAATGGCAGAGGACAGGAGCCGCTCCCAGAAGGAGCTCCAAAGGCTGCACAAATGAGGGACTCTAGATGAACATTCACTCTGCCTTTAATTGATCTCCCAGTGCTAACCTTGGAGGATTTTATTTTTATTCAGAGAAATTAGGTGTTTCCTCATTGGGTTGTCTGACACGGTTGATCCTAATTCCCTTGACTAAGTTCATAGGTTAATGACTTCTGTCTACCAGGCCAAACCAGTGGCCAGTTGGGTGGAATGAGGACAGGCCAGCCACTACCATTCATAAGGGAGTAAGGGCCTACCACCTATCACTTTTTTAAAACCAATATACATTGGCCATTTGGCTAAGAGATAAAATGCCTAAACCCATCCAGTCCTCATCTATCTCTGGTCCTCATCTTTGTCTTAAAGAAATTTTCCTTAGTTATTAGTAATTCCAATTATAGCAAGCCCATACTCCAGACAGAAGACAATTGGGAGAGGTTCACATGATAGAAACAGGGAGAGAGACCAGGGCACAAAGGCTTGAGTGTGACTACAGGAACTACAGTCACTTGGAATCCTACAATGGTTCTTTCAGTTAAGCAAAGCTAAGCTAGGACAACCAATTAGAAAATCAAGGTTGCACAAGATTGCATTAATTTATGTCTGAATTACAAGGTGTCCCAACTTAGACATTTCAGGCCTGTTATCAAAGAAGCCGTGGAACAACTTGCACATGCTGTCCCCATCTTGTCAAAAGATAGGTGCATTGATCTGATGCGTTTGAACATCTCTCGTATTATTGTGGCACATTAGAGATTCATTCACATAAATCTGGGTTTGTTTTTGTTTTTGTTTTTGTTTTTTTGAGATAGTCTCCCTCTGTCACCCAGGCTGGAGTGCAGCGGCATGATCTTGGCCCACTGCAACCTTTGCATCCTGGGTTCAAGCAATTCTTCTGCCTCAGCCTCCTGAGTAGCTGGGATTACTGGCACCTGCCACCACACCTGGCTAATTTTTCTATTTTTAGTAGAGACAGGGTTGTACCATGTTGACCAGGCTGGTCTTGAACTTCTGACCTCAAGTGATTTGCCTGCCTCAGCCTCCGAAGTGCTGGGATTACAGGCATAAGCCACCAAGCCCAGCCTCATTCATATAAATCTTATAGAAAGACTGAATTATGTGGCTTAAGTCTGTAGGATTATGAGGGTTTTTACCTCATGATTTTATCATGTTGATATTTTGCTTCATGGTCATCAGACAGCTGATGCAGCTCTAGACTTCACTCTGTGTTGAAGGAATAAGAAAATAGGGACTGGTCGTGCCATCTGCCTTCTCCAATCTGGGATGTAAGAGCTTTTTCAGATTTCTCAGCAGAAATTTGCTTGTGTCTCATTGGCTATATCTGCATCTTGTGACTAGCCCTAAACAGGCGTAGACTATGACCCATCGTCATGTATGGATCCACAACAACCCCAACAAAATTGCAGTTGCGTTATCAAGCAAGAAGAGGGAATGCATGGATATTGACTAGGTAAGCAACAGCATCTGCCATGATGGTTTCATTAAGGTCTATACAACCCCACTTATTATCCCAAGTGCAGACCTACCTGTTGTCATGATCTGACATGTGTTTAGCAAATAGTAAAGTAGTGTGGCTCCACCATCCTGTTCCAGTGGGACAGGAAGTGTTTTCTCTTCAGGCTAGGTGCAGTGGCTCACGCCTATAATCCCAGCACTTTGAGAGGCTGAGGCAGGTGGATCACTTGAGGTCAGGAGTTCAAGACCAGCCTGGCCAACATGGCAAAACCCCGTCTCTACTAAAAATACAAAAATTAGCCAGGAGTGGTGGCACATGACTGTTGTCCCAGCTACTTGGGAGGCTGAGTCCAGAGAATCGCTTGAACCCGGGAGGCAGAGGTTGCAGTGAGCTGAGATCTCAATACTGCACTCCAACTCGAGTGACAGAGTGAGACTCCAGATCAAAAAAACAAACAAACAACAACAAAACAAACAAACAAACAAACAAATAAGAAAGTGTTGTCTCTCCTTTAAGGATCAAGCTATATATTTTTCCTCTTTGGAAGAATACCTACTAGATAGGATTGTGCCCAATACGAATCTTTGACTCTCTCTACTAGGTAAATATGAACACTGAACATCTGTGGAAGAGTTACCTTAAGATCCCAGGGTCAAAAGAAAGTATGATTTTCACTTCACTTCCTTCTCTCTAAACATGCCTTTTCTCTAAGCAGAGAGAACATTTCTACTAACAACCCAATCCCAAAACAGCTCATGTTCCAGCTTTCCCCTCACTCACCCCACTCCAACACACAATCCCATGAAGGCAAAGCAAAAATAACACAAATACAGCAACCCAAATTACTATGGGTACATACCTCATTAAACTTAAATGTCCCACCCAAACTGCAGAATAACAAAAGCTTGTAGTTAATAATCCTTTGCCTTTCAGTGCTTCAGTCTGACCAAAAAGAAAAAAATAAGTCAAAACAAACATCACTTCCCAAGATTAGAGCCGGGGCTTATCTGGGTAAGAGAACTCTCATTTTTACGTAAAGAAAGACATTTGTTCATATAACCAATTCCAAGTGTCATGTGTCATGATCCAAGTCCAAGGGTATGTGAAGCATCTTTCACTTTGGGTGATACCCTTGAAGAAGCTTTGGCTTGCATGTGACCTGCCACGCAGCCTTTGCAATGGCTGATTCTAATATCTGCTCATCTGTATCTTGGCCATAGTGGCTGACAGTCCACTGGAACAATCCTGTCAATGTTTTCTTTCTTCTGAAGTCCTAAACTTCAGAACATGCCAACACTTACTATGAGAGGCTCATATGAAAACTCAGTAGGAGATGATTATTGGTAACACCATCTTCACCCAGGTGGCTGACTTGGATTGGTTTAGAGAAGATGATAGCTATTGTCCCTTAATTCTTCATAAGCAGCAGTGAAAAGGTGGTCTTCATCTACCCAACAGGCTGCCGCTTTGACCTGGTAGGCAGAAGTCATTAGCCTATGAGCTTATTTAAGCAACTGGGATATATCAGAGCACCCAGTGAAAGAAATGTCTCATCTTTTAAAATAAAGATAAAACCCTCCAAGATTAGCACTGGAAAGAAATCTCCACATGCAACAGGACACCAAGATCACGAAGCCTGAGAGTCGTATCCTCTTGTGATGTCTCCCTAAGGACTGCCGCCACCAAGCTGGCTGCCCCACCATGGCCTCTCTGGCCCCAGGCCTAGTATATAACTCTTCTTCCAATGTCCCCTCACACAGCAGCTAAGACAAAGTAGAATTGCTTAACCAAGTTAAAGAAAGGAAAGAATAAAATGGATCTAGACAGAGAGTGACGTTAAACTAGATACATTGGAACAGATGTGGCTCCTTGCTGGCTTTCAGGTCCTGTCTTGTTCTATCTGCCAACTGCTCCCCAAAAGAGGCCACCTCAGTATCAACTTCCTCTCTGTCTCGGCTCCTCAAAATGGAAGCCCTAAGACCAAATCTCAGAGAGATGAAGAGTTGCCTCCCTATTGAAGGCCTAACTTCTGAGTTCTTGCTGAAAACATGCCTGGACCTCTGACAGAATCATGGCCTGCTGCAAATAAGATCATGCCTGAGCACAGCAATATGCACTTTTCTTTACTGCTTGCTTCCTCTGACATATATTCATTCATTCTTATTCATTCAATTATTCAAAAAATATTTATTGACTATCCACTATGTTCTGGATATTGTGCTAAGGCTACAGTGGTAAAGAAAACATCTCTAATCTCTTTTCTTATTTTTTTCTTTACATTTTGTATTTTTCTTTTTCTTTTTTCTTTCTTTCTTTCTTTTTTTTTTTTTTTTGAGACAGAGTCTTGCTCTATCAGGCTGGAGTGCAGTGGCACAATCACAGCTCACTGCAGCCTTGACTTCCCAGGCTCAGGGGATCCCCCACCTTAGCCACCCAAGTAGCTGGGACTACAGGTGTATACCATGCATAGCTAATTTTTGTATTTTTTGTAGAAATGGGGTTTCATCATGTTGCCCAGGCTGGTCTCAAACTCCTGGGCTCAATCGATCTGCCTGCCTCGGCCTCCCAAAGTGCTGGGATTTTGAGGTGTGAGCTACCATGCTCAGCCTTGATTTTATATTTTTCAGCTTTATTGAGGCATAATTGACAAATAAAAATTGTACAGTGGGATGATTTAATATATGTATACAGGCCGGGCGTGGTGGCTCAAACCTGTAATCCCAGCACTTCGGGAGGCTGAGGCGGGTGGATCACGAGGTCAAGGGATCGAGACCATCCTGGTCAACATGGTGAAACCCCGTCTCTACTAAAAATACAAAAAAATCAGCTGGGCATGGTGGTGCATGCCTGTAATCCCAGCTACTCAGGAGGCTGAGGCCGGAGAATTGCCTGAACCCAGGAGGCGGAGGTTGCGGTGAGCCGAGATCGCGCCATTGCACTCCAGCCTAGGTAACAAGAGCGAAACTCCATCTCAAAAAAAAAATATATATATATATAAATATATATATATATACATGTATACATTGTGAAATAATTACCACATCAAATTAGTTAACACATCCATCACTACACATAGGTGCCATTTTTGGTGTGCATGTATGTGGTGAGCACGCTTAAGATCTACTCTCCTAGCAAATTTTAAGTAAACAAGATACTAGGTTTTTTGGGTTCTTTTGAGACAGAGTCTCACTCTATTGCCAGACTGGAGTGCAGTGGTATGATTTTGGCTCACTGCAATCTCCGCCTCCCGGGTTCAAGCAATTCTCCTGCCTCAGCCTCCTGAGTAGCTGTGACTACAGGTGCTGGCCACCATGCCTGGCTAATTTTTGTATTTTTAGTAGCGATGGGGTTTCATCATGTTGGCCAGGATGGTCTTGATCTCTTGACCTCATGATCTGCCCACCGCAGTCTCCCAAAGTGCTCAGATTACAGGCGTGAACCACCACGTCTGGCCCTACAATATAGCATAATTTTTTTTTTTCCTTTTTTTGAGACGGAGTTTCGCTCTTGTTACCCAGGCTGGAGTGCAATGGCACGATCTCGGCTCACCACAACCTCCGCCTCCTGGGTTCAGGCAATTCTCCTGCCTCAGCCTCCTGAGTAGCTGGGATTACAGGCACGTGCCACCACGCCCAGCTAATTTTTTGTATTTTTAGTAGAGACGGGGTTTCACCATGTTGACCAGGATGGTCTCGATCTCTTGACCTTGTGATCCACCCACCTCAGCCTCCCAAAGTGCTGGGATTACAGGCTTGAGCCACCGCGCCCAGCCTACAATATAGCATTATTAACTGCAGCTGCCATATTGTACCTTGGATCCTCAGAATCTAATCTGTGTCCCCACAGAACTTACAGACTAATGAACATATGCTTTAAAAATAAGTATTAAAAGGTCCTCATATTTCAGAGAGATATACTTAGATATTTATGAATGAAATGATAATGGGGGAATCAGAAGGAATATGAATTAAATAAGTTTAATGATAAATTGAGAATTATTGAATGTGGATGATGGGTACAGTGGAGTTCATTACTTTATTTACTTCTGCATATGTTTAAGTTTTTCTAAAATAAAAAAGTTTCTTTAAGTGTTAATACGAGGCAATAAATACTACATGCCAAATTAATGACACAGCCATAGCCAGTGGCTCCAGATTAGAACGATCAGTCCAAGAGTCCAGAGAGCATCAGCATGAAAAAGTGTGATCCTGGGATGCTGACCACATACAGGCAAGCAAGAGCCACTCATTCTGGATGATTTTAAGGGGGTCTCTATCTTCTGGATAAGAGTTCCCCTCTCCTTCTGCCTTGAAGTAGACAGTGATAGGGAGAACAGCCTGAACCTCACTTGGTTCAGCAGGCATGCATTGCTGGTTAAACCAGGAACTTCTTGTCTCTGACTATCCAGCAGAACCACAAAAAGAGCCAACATCCTTAAATGAACTAAGAAATATGGTAAAAACTACATCTCATGTAAATCTTTTTGCAGAAATCAATTAAAACAGGTCTCTGTCTGGACTAACACTGCAATGCTTATTATTAGGTTTGTTCTGGAGTTTGTTATTCAAATGGTTGGTGCCTTGTTATTAAAAAATTGTGTTGTTCTAATGTTTATGGGTGGGATGTGCAGGCGCGGCAGGGACAGGCGGTGTTTAGCCATCAGCAGCTTTCACACATTAGGAGAGGTGGGGAAGCAAGCTGAGGAAAGGGAAGTGGAAAGGTAAGAACAAGTAGGTGTTTGGAGCAAAATAGGAATAGTGAGCTACTATGTCCAGGACTTTGAACTACATCTGAGACCTAGAAAAATGGGATGGAGGCAGAGGAGGCAGACATCTGGCACATCTATAGGAGCAAGGGCCTGGTGTGCATTAGAGCCCTGAGGAACAGCAGGGCTATGATACTGTACATGAATTCAGAGCACTGAGATTTGGACATAAAACCCTGAGTAAGAGGAAGGAGAGTGGGATTGCTGACTCAGGGCCCTTCTGGACTGGGGTGGCATGCACTCACATTGACACTAAGTGTGGTACGTGGCTCACATTTGCTCCTGCCTCAAATGCTCTTCTGCCCACTCCCCGCCCTCTTCACTCATCTAAGTCCTATTCTTCCGTAAGCCAAAAATAAATTCTAAGGCTTCCAACAGCCATCTGAACAAACCCCTCCTCTCAACAAAGGGCATTCTAAAGTTAACCTGGAAAACGAGTTCAAGCCATGATGGGAAGGCAGTGGGTCTGACATGCTTCATCATACCCTCCTTCCTTTTGGAATTCAGGAAAACCCAACCAACATTAAGACCAACACAGACCTTAAGTCTGGTAAGAAACATTTATAGTCCATTATCTCTGCAGCCTGCTACCCTGAGGCTTTGTCTGCATGATAAAACTCTGCTTATCATCGTAGCCCAGACATTTCCTTTCTATTGATTCCAGGTCTTTAGATAATAACCCTTTCAACTGATTGCCAATCAGAACATTTTTAAATCTACCTATAACTTGGAAGCCACCACCCTCCACCACAGCTTCAAGTGGTCCCACCTTTCCAGATCAAACCAATGTACATCTTACAGGTACTGACTGATGTATTATTATCTCCCTAAAAAAGATAAAAACAAGATATACCCCTTGTACAAGCTTGTAAAGCAAGCTTGTATCCAACTACCTTGGACACATGTCATTCCGGACCTCTCGAGGCTGTGTTAACAGATGCATCATTAACCTTGACAAAATGAACTTTCGAAGTTGATTGAGACCTGTCTCAGATACTTTTGAATTCACACTTGCTTCAAACCATCCTCCATGGAGCCTTCCTTGACCATCTGAATTCTCAGTCATTTCTCCCACACCTCAACTCTCATAACATTTACTGTCTGCTTCATTCCTTTGGCATCTATCATTTATTGCTTTATTTTATACATGCAGATGCCCACATATATGTACTTTTTCCATCAGATTACAACATTCAAGAGAAAGGAGATTATGTCTGATTTGCTTAACATATGCTATGCTAGGAGCACTGAAGAGAAGAAATGCAGAATTCAAGGTCAGAACTCCTGGGTTTTCATTCTATTTTTGCATTTAATCAGAGAGCTAATGCTGGACAAATAGCAAGTCATTCTCCCAGCCTCAGTTTCCTCCTCAGAAAACTCTTTCCAAAAGAGGTTAAAAATAGGCCAGGCGCGGTGGCTCAAGCCTGTAATCCCAGTACTTTGGGAGGCTGAGGCGGGTGGATCACGAGGTCAAGAGATCGAGACCATCCTGGTCAACATGGTGAAACCCCGTCTCTACTAACAAAAATACAAAAAATTAGCTGGGCATGGCAGCGCGTGCCTGTAGTCCCAGCTACTCAGGAGGCTGAGGCAGGAGAATTGCCTGAGCCCAGGAGGCGGAGGTTGCGGTGAGCTGAGATTGCACCATTGCACTCCAGCCTGGGTAATAAGAGCGAAACTCAGTCTCAAAAAAAAAAAAAAAGAGGTTAGAAATAACACTACCTCCTAGGCTGGATGTGGTGGCTCACGCCTGTAATCCCAACACTTTGAGAGGCTGAGGCAGGCAGATCACTTGAGACCAAGAGTTCAAGACCAACCTGGCAAACATGACAAAACCCCGTCTCTACTAAAAATACAAAAAAATTAGCCAGGCATGGTGGTGAGCACCTATAATCCCAGCTACTCAGGAGGCTGAGGCAGGAGAATTGCTTGAACCTGGGAGGTAGAGGTTGCTTGAAATCGTGCCACTGCACTCTAACCTGGGTGACAGAGTCTGATTCTGTCTTCAAAAAAAAAAAAAAAAAATACTAATACCTCCTCACACAGTTCTTGAGAGTACCACTTTAAATAATGGATGTGGCAGCACTTTGTAAAGCATTATTCAGATTTAGCCTAGAACTCACTCAAGATTGTTGGTTCTTTCCCCATTTAGCAAATATATTAAATCAAGCCTTTCGTATTGCCTCCCTAGCAGCACCCTGAACGCAGCAGAAGTTCAAGAACTATTTACTCCTCTTGACAATGCTGCTGGCAATCCTGATGCTGACAATGACCGACGCTGGGGGAAATGACTTGATGGCCCAGCGAACCCGATTTCTACCTTTGAATGCACCCCTTAAGCCAAGTGCTTTCTCCCCCTCCCCTTTCTGACATGTGGGGTGAGGGTGGGAAGAGGCCTCCAGCCTGGCAGAGGCCCCTTTAAAAATGTACCCAGGCTCCTCCTCTGCCAACCAGGTTGCTAAAAATACCACAACAGCAAAAGCTGAAATATTTGCAGAGAAAACTGAATTTCCTGCTACCTCCACCCCCTCCACTCAAATGGGTAAAATCCTGACCTAAGAAGCCCCCAGATCACTTCCACCAAAGGCACAGGCCTCTTCCTTCCCAGCCCCCTTCTGATTATAAGTCCTTCCCTGGGCTTGAGCCGGGATGCGATGTTCAGAAAGTGCCCACTCTGAGGAGGGGAAGCCACAAGTTACTGGCAAATAAATTGTCATATGCCTTGGCTTTTCTCCCTGCTTACTAGGACCAACCCTCTCCAAATCCCCTTCCATCTGTCCCAAGAAGGATGTGTATTGGACCACAGAAGCTTCCCACTAATCCACCTTTTATCCTCTCTTTTGTCTACCCCTCTCCTCTTCTGCTGCCTTGGCTTCTATTCCTCACCCCTCTCACCTCCATGCTTCCTGCTGGTTCCATCCCACGGCACCCACCAACAGGCCCCAGCTGTCTCTCTAACCCGGCCCTTCCCTTCCAGAGCTCATCTCCTTCCCAGGCCAGCAGTCCTCCTTCAGGAGCTATGGGGACTAGAGACTGTAGATGAGAAGTTTTGAAATTTGAAAAGCCAAGAACAGCTATGAGTTCAAGCTCAGCTGGACAGTAGGTAATACTCCAAAAGTTGACCAGTGGCACCCAGGCCCCAGGCCAGGCAGGCTGCTGTGGGGAGGAGTGGGGAGTGACTTGGCATCATTCTGCCAAAGACCAGAGGCCTGTAGAGGCAGACTCAGCCATCCTTTACTGCATCCGTCCTTTCTCCTAGCTCATCTGAGTATCACAAGCTGAATCCACCAGTCTACCTTGCTGACAAACCCCAGCCACCTAGAGGCCCAGAAGAGGGACATTTTACCAGGGCTAGTGGGTGCCCTGGCCCCACAATGGTTAAGGGGCCCACGCTGAGCATGTCCTTGGATGTCAGTGGGTGACAACCTGTGTGGGGTGTGTGTCTCTGGGTGTGTGGGCAGTGTGTATGTCTGCATCTTTGGGTCTGTGTGTGTGTGTGTGTGTGTGTGTGTGTGTGATTTCTATGAGGCTGTATGTGTTTCTGCTCCTGCCGCTGGTATTTGAGTGTGTGAGTGTCTGCCTTCTCATCTCAGGCTCTGCCTTCCTCTCTGTCTTTTCCTCACCTCAGAGCCTGCCCATCCCCCAGGGCCAGCACTGTGGCCAGTTCTGCGTAGGCGCCTTGAGTGGGCTGTTGCTGAAATGGTTGCTTTGCGGATGGAACTGACAGTTGCTGTGTCTGTCCCCCATGGGCCCTCCAGTGTTCAGAGACACCCTCACCCTACACAAAGGTGTCCTGCAGGAAGAGAGAGGGGCTGTGTTGCCGGCGTGGGAGTTGGTGGGGGGTGTTGTAAAGATACCCCCCCCACCTTCAGTTCTGACCAGCAGGAAGAAGGGCCCAGAGGCAGCGCAGTCTGCAGAGGGATGTTGCCTAGCAACTTGGGAGACTTTACTGCAAACTCACCAAATCCCGAATTCCTCAGCTCTAATTTGGGAAGAGAAAAGCACAGAGTCTAGGCCTGGAATCCTCTCTGTCCCCCAATTTCCCCCTTTTCTCTCCTATCTGGATTCTGGAGTTGAAGTCCAGCAGGAATTGGCAAAACTGAAGGCCACAGATGTGCCCGTCATTTAGGCAAGGGCCTGAGTTCCCAGGACATCTGGCCATTTGGTGGAGGTGGGGGGATGGAGGATGTGCCAGAGACAGATTGGGGAACAGATTTTTCATTACAAAAGTGGGTGGGCCCCAAACATGCTGGGAGAGACACCCCTACATCCCAAGCCCTGGAATTCCAGCTAGCATCCAGCTCAGCCTGGGACCCCAAGCTGCCCATCCTGAATGGACACAGGCATTTCCCTCCCACTCATTTTCCCTTGGCAAGCAGAGCCTCTGGCCCAAACATCCAGGTGGGAAGGAAGCATGTAACCGTCATGGGGTCACTGGGCATGGCCAGGGGCTGGGGATGCACTGCAGAGCTGTCTCAGGGTCTGTTGTCCCACCGAGAGCCACAGGGCATTTCCCTCCTTTGCTCCGAGCAGCAGCCATCCTCTCCTCCTTCCCTTCTCTGGGACCTTAGCTGAGAAAGACTTCCTAATTTTCTCAGAGAAGGCCTACCCTACCCACATAACAAGCCACACTGCCAGCTCTTGTACCCTGCCGAGTTGGGGGAGGCTGACGACCACAACAGTGGCAGGCTGTCCCTCCCAGATGCTCTTTCCATAGCTCCCCTTCCCAGCCTCTCACGAAGCCCACATCCTGCCTCATCATGGACCCAAGAGCCAATTATTTCGAATTCCCTATACTTGGGTTTAGGATATTTTTCGTCTTCTCAGGAACAGGGGAGAGGACGGCCAGCTTTTGTCTTATCCTGAGGTCAAGAGGTTAGGCAGAGTCTGCTACGAAGGAGAGGAGGATACTTCTTCCAAGTCAGTGCCCATATACAAATAGACACAATATAGGTGTTGTGCATATATGATTTTGTTTGTTTGCTGCAGGGCATGTGGACAGATCGATAATAGATATGTAATGCCGCCAGCTTGAGCTGGGTGACTGTCCGTGTGCTTGCGTGAGCGCCGAGCGCCCGCAGCAGGGTGTCCGCATTTACCTGCAACTGAAGGTCTGCGTAGTTATTTTTGCAGGTTGTGTCTGCAGTGTCTGTAAGCTGGAAGAAGTCCTGGGAAATCATATGTGGACATGTGGGGCTTGTGGGCTTTTGTGTGGACGCATGCCCATCGCCAGGTTGCACCAACAGGTTTCTCCTTCTGTAGCAGGAGTGATGATGAGACCTTTTTACCGCACATCTTAGGGAGCCTTTCTTTGCGGACTGAGGGGGAGTGAAGTTAGAGGGAGCCATATTTGGGACTCCTGCTAGGTTGTGGAAGTGTGGAGGGGTGCGTGGTTTTCTATGAGCGGGAGGGGCTGCTGTGCCCAGATGTGGGTGTGTTTGTGCCTAGGGTGTCGGGGGCCTCCTTCTGCCTACTCCGGCGTACATCTGCCTGGCAGTCTGCCGCCTAGCAAGCCAGGGGACTGAGCCAGGGAGGACGGAGCCTGTAGGTGGCCGGGATACAAGCGTGTGGGCGAAGGGGCTGGGGCGGGAGGCGGAGCGCGGCGGAGGGAGTCGCGAGAGGGCGTGGTCCTCCCTCCATTTCTCCCCGCCCACCCTGCCGGAGGCTGCTCCTGATTGGCTTCCCGGCCGTGGGGCTCAGGTTACATTCGCGAGCGGAGCCGAGCGCGGGAGACCGGACCCGAGAGCAGAGCTGCTGGTTCGGCGCGGGTCGGCGGGCGGCCAGCTGCCCCAGAGCCCCCACCCGGCACCACACAGACCCCCAGGCCCCCGCCCTCCGCCAGCCTCCTTCCCAGCCGAGGACCCCTGCCACCGGCATGGACTGCTGCACCGTAAGTTAGAGGGCCCGGGGGAGGGGCACTTGGCGGGGTCTGCTGCGAGAGGCGCAGGAGAACGCCCTGGAGGGCGAGTGAGGGTTGGAAGTGGATGCGGAAGACCTAGGAGCAGAAAGAAAAGGGGTCCCTGCGGAGACGTGGGTGGTGGATGGTGGAAGGCGCCAGCCCGGCTTGGAAGCCCTAGGACAAATGCTCCTCAACTTGCGGGGGCGTCTGAGCGCCCATCCGCCAGGCAGCCTCGGCTGGACCGGGAGCTCGGCAGGGCTCAGCAACGGGGAGCTAACTGCAGGTTAGACGAGCGGAGGCACTTCCTCCCCGGGGAGACGCTGGAAACCGTCGCCTAGAGACACTGCGGCCAATCGTTTCTCCCGCCTTTCGGCCCCCACTCCGTTCCCCATCCCACTGCCGCCGCCGTCGGTGGACGGACAGGCTGATCCTCATGACCCGCCAACGATCGCCGAAGCGCCCTGTACAGCGCAGGCTGGTGTAATCGATCCCTATTGGTTAGCTCGGTTGTGATGCTGGCTGCAAAGAGCCTAGTCAGGGTGGTTCTGGGGAGGGGTTGTCCCGGCCCCCAAGGCCTTCTCCCTCGGAGAGGGCTAAGTGACCGCGAGAGAGCCCTGCTGGCGAGGGAAGGAAGTGTCTGCAATTTGTCAGCGCCCACGCGGAAACCTGGGTACTGTAAGTGCCCAGCGCCCGAGGGGGTTACGGTTAAGGTGACTCGGTATGAAAGCGCCTGGCACAGGACCTGGCCCCTGACTCACCGGAAGACTACAGCGATCATATGTTTATGAAATTTATTTGTTTGCTTATTTTTTGCCCCTACACTTGGGTAAAGACTATTCCAAAGTCCTTGTATTTTCAGTCATTCAGTCAACCAGCAAATGATAGAAGAGGTTACTGACTTTGCCACCCCATGGCATAGAAAAGAAAAAAAAAAAAAAAAGTGAGCTTTCAAAGGAAAGGATAGCCCAGGTCTGTAATAGGTGAGACTTTCCCATGTCTGGGTACCAAGAGGCAGAGAAAACTTAGGGGCAAGTGGTGGTCGTTGCGATTTTAACTCTTATTAGTGTCAATAATAGTTGCCAGTTTGTGAATGCCTACCCTATATTTAATCATCACGACAACCCTGCAAGGTAGGCATTATTTCACCCATGTGCCAACTGAGGTTTAAAAAGTTAAATGGTTTTTCCAAGGAAGCATGACTCCTAAGTGTGGAGGTAGGAGTCAAACGTAGCCCTGTCTTCTTCAAAGAGCTGTGCTTTAACCTCTCCTCTAAATATATAAAAGCAATCTGCTCATAATAGAAAACGTAAAAACTAGAGAAGAGTATGAAAAAGAAAACATGTCAGTCACCTACAGTCCCACCCCCTGGAGAACACCCTGATAACATATCTCCTTCCAGCCTTTTCCCTCTGATTGTTATTCTACAGGAAGCAGTGTTGTGGTTATGAAGGGAGAAATGGGCTCCTCATGGAGGTTTCTGGGCTCCACTGAGGAAGAGCCCCTCCTCCCAGCAGTGTTGTTTAGAGGAGGTAAATGGATGGTGGGTTCTGGGAAAGGAGTTGGGGGGAGGGGAGAGGTAAGGATGAGAGGGGAGTATTGCTGGGGAAGGGGAAGTGGGAGACATGGTCAAAGAAGTGAGTAAACAATCCAAGAGGCGAGGGAAGGAATGGAATTGGTCTCCTCGTCTGCAGTAGTCTCTGCCTGGAGCTGTTGCCCTTGAGTGTCATACTGAGATTGGAAGACACGGTTGGAGTGAGTGTCCCTTAAAAAAGGAGAGGTTACCCACCCAAAAGGTGAAGAAGAAGCAGATACACAATTAACCCCGAGGCCCAGGGCCTGGGGCATGTCCTTCAGTGCACCATGTACACAGGAGCCTTCCCAAGGTTGGCAGGGCCAAAGGGCTGAGCAAGAGAGAGCACCATTATCAGACTGTGGGGGGGGGGATGGGGGGGCAGGAAGAAGAAGGGGTGATGGGTGGAGGGGTGGGGAAGGGCAGAGCTGGGGTGGGCATTTTCCTCCCCTTTCTGTGGAGGGCTGGACTTGGTGCTGGGAGGGAGCTAGGATGCTAGGAACAACAGCATACCTCTTGGCGGGGCTAGAGGCAGGTCCCTCTTCATCTTGGATTCTGCAGCTCTCCTCACTGACCACCTCACCTGGTGTTTGGGAAGAATCTAGTCCTGCCTTATTCCTGTTTCTCCTTGCTACAGAGGCTCAAATAGAAATGAGGAAGAAGAAAACAGATCTGCCGATTTTTTAAGAGACCGAGAAATGGTTTTTTATTCCTTTTGATTCAAATGTTGCAGTTGCTGATTTACATAGCCATATATATATATATGCATTTTCCTGCATTCACTGCATATGAAAAGGCAAATAATTATTTTTTTTTGGATCCTACTTACTTTTGCTTAGTCCAGTTGGCTTGGCCCTGCTGAATTCATAGAAATAATTACCTGCCCTGAGGCAGTGGCTAGCAGCAGAGGCTACTGAATCTGATCACTTCACTATTTGTCAACTGAGTGACCTTAGGTAAGTTACAAAATGTCTCAGAGGCTGTTTCCTGACTTCCAAAATGGGTATTAAATGAGGTAATATGTGCAAAGTGCTTAGCACAGGGCTTGACACATAACAAGGAGCAAGCAGGGGTAATCCTTAAAGCTATTAGGATTTGGGAGCTGAAGGAGACTTTATTCAATTAGGTTAAGTTCTAGCTGTGGCTGAAGAAAATGAGACTCTCAGAGGTGAAGTGATGTGCCCAGTTGGAACTAGAAGCCTCAGCTCCTGCTTTGCTGACCTGGGCACCTTCCACCTCTCCCTCCCCTCCCAGAAGTCCCTAGTTCCTATGGAACTCTCAGGCACACACTAGCAACCTTGGCTTTGGAAGGCACCAGCTAGGCCCCCATGACCAGTGAGCCCCCTTCCCAGATCCTTTTAATCTTCCAGTTCCACCTGTGGCCACACTGGCCACCTGGCAGCTGTGTCCTGAAAATTCAGCTGGTGGGAGAGGGAGCTAGCTGATTCTGGGGAGGAGCATGGAATGTCGGGGGTGGCTTTGCCTGTTATTCCAGCTTTCCATTCTGGATCCAGCTGGGGCGGGCGGTGACAGCAGGTCGGGTCTAGCGTGGTTGGAAGCAGATATCCCTTCCTCCACTCAACCTTCCCACTCCTTCACAGCAGCAGGGCCAAGGAGGAGAGGGAGGTCAGGAATGGTTTTTTATGATTGTCACCCTCTTTTGAGAAGAAGCCTCACTATTCCCTGAGGATATCCCAAGAAAGACTTGAACTCTAGGAGTAAAAAATCCCAAAGGAGTAATTTCTGATTTTAGGTGAGGAATAAGATGTCAGGGAGCACTCTAGACCTGTGTTGGGCTCCTCCACAACCATACCTGCCTCTTTGTAACTCTTTTTCTGGGGGGGGGGGGGGGATCTTCTACCAAAATGTAACTCCTTTTAACTGTTTTTAAATTGACTGTGGGTATCTTGAGCACAAACTGAAGAATATGAAGCCCAGGAAATGAAGGTAACCTTGGGAAACATGGTGAGGGGAGCCATTTATAAGCCTGGCCTTTGGTGTCTGGAATTTAAGTTTATGCTCCTGGGGGAGAATCTGGTTAGGACAGTGATCGCTGAAGCCTCACTCATATCCTGTCTACTTCTGTGAGCTGGATGGGTGATGGCAGGGAGAATGGATGTACAGAACTGAACTATCATTATGTGAAACCTTGGTCATCTGGTGTCCTAGAAGAAAAATATAATGAAAGCACTGGACGTCTTCATGAAAAAAAAAAAAATCAAGGCAAATTCTTAGAAGCCAGAGGGCCAGATCAAAAGAGAAATGTCCTTCTAACTTCAAGGTAGTCATCCCCATCCTGACTCACGCTAATACTGTAAGTAATGGTAAGCAGCAAAGGTGCTCAGAGGCTGAATTCCTCTCCATTCCATAGCCTTTCCCCTGCATTCTATACCATCAATTCCCTCACCCCTTCTACTTTCAGCTAGGGTAGGCTGTCAGAGACACAGAAATCTAGTTTGGGGCATAGAGGTGGGCCTGATTATTGTTAGATTGAACTATATGAAACTGTTACTATATGACTGCTTTTGGTCTGCAAAACAACAATTTCACATTAACTTCATGTTATTTTTAAGGCAATCATAAGAGCTACTATTTATTGAGCAGCTAGGTTGTACAAGAGACTTTATGCATATCATGCTGTTTATTCTTCCCCACAACCCATACAGGTGGATAGTATTATCCTGGTATTTTAGAGGAAGGAGGTGAGATAAGAAAAGATTAGATAACTTGCCCAAGGCTACACCCTATAGCAAATGGTAGAGCCTTGGTTGGTTGACTGGGCTGCATTTGCTTATCCTACAAAGTAGGAGTAAAATATATTCTGGACTCTGAAATACAAAGGTCTGAATCTTGGGTCTACTGGTAACTGTATGACCTAGGTAGGTTTTTGAACAGTCTAATCATTAGGTTTATTAAGGGTAACAATAAAAAGGTGCATCACTGCTTTATTTGGGGGGACTAAATAAAATAATGCCTGTTATTGCACCTGGAACAAGGTAAGTGCTTGAATGGTAACTATCACTGTAATTCCTTTCTTCCTCATAACTACACCCTGGAAAGGGCTTCTTACTCCTGCTGGCCTTTTCATTTTCTTTTTTTCTTTTCTTTTCTCTTTTCTTTCTCTCTCCTTCCTTCCTTCCTTCCTTCCTTCCTTCCCTTTTCTTTTTTCTTTATTTTCTTGGAGCGAAGGCTTTTCTCTGTCACTTCTTCCAAATCATCTCCTATCTTCTGTGTTTGAGCTCATCCTTGGACAGTGGAAGACGAAAAGTCAATGGGAAAACAATTTCTGGGGCTCTAGCCTTAGGTTGGGGGAGGCTGGCTCACTGACTAGTATCCCCACCCTCGCCCTAATTCCAGCTGTGAGCTTCTTGCAGTTCTGCTGGGGAGAGAGGGCTGGGAGACTGAGGCTTCACCCTCTCCACGGAAGACCCTGGACTCAGACTGGGTCCTTCTGAGCTGGAGGTACCCTCTGAGAGCGAGGGGCAGGTGGCCACTCAAGGAGTGCCTGCTGCTGTTTTCCTTGCTCCTCCTTTCCACCCTCCAAGCAGCTCTGCAGACCCCTAACTGGATGCTGGTGATGGACCTGGCTCTCCTACACCCAATCCTACCTGCACTTTTCTTTCCTGAATTGAGACACGTCTGTCCACCTGGCCCTGAACCTTCCTCTTCACCTGTCACTGCCCCCACCCCAGTGCGTGTCCGTGCCACAGCCCTGCTCCGGGCGCGGCACCCCTGTCTGCACCTCTCATCCCCGCGTCGCCATAGTCTCAATCTCTCAGGCCTCTCTATTCCTACCCCACTCCCGCGGAGTCAAGACCCAGTGACCCCACAAGAACCCTCCTGCTCCGCCCCCAGGAGAACGCCTGCTCCAAGCCAGACGACGACATTCTAGACATCCCGCTGGACGATCCCGGCGCCAACGCGGCGGCCGCCAAAATCCAGGCGAGTTTTCGGGGCCACATGGCTCGGAAGAAGATAAAGAGCGGAGAGCGCGGCCGGAAGGGCCCGGGCCCCGGGGGGCCCGGCGGAGCTGGGGTCGCCCGGGGAGGCGCGGGCGGCGGCCCCAGCGGAGACTAGACCAGGTGAGGCGGCTCGCGGCGAGCTCACAGCCGCAGCCCTCCCCAGAAGAAGCAGGGGGAGAATAAGGGCCGGCTAGGGGGTGCAGGGGGGCATGGAGGGAACTAAAGATTGAAGGATAGAAACACGAGTCGGGAGGCGGGTGGGTGAGAAGAGGCTGAGGGTTGAGTGGATTCCAGGAGCTCACCTGTTTCTCCCTCTGCATCCTTTCTGCCCTGCCCTGGACGGAAGAACTGAGCATTTTCAAAGGTAATGAACACGGCCCCGAGGCGACGGGGTAGGAGAAAAGGATTGAATCCCCATGGCTTCCCTCTGCTCACCCTCACCCCTCCCAGCCAGGGAAGATGTACCCCGCGCCTTTGCGTTTTCTGATACATTCACACTTCCAAGGCTGCGATAGGGACACATCGAGACGCCCAAGGCTGCAACAGGGACACACGTGGACCAAGACATGCTCAGTCACCCCATTTGGCTGCACAAGCCCGGCCAAGGGGCAGAAAACACATCATGGCGCGCACACAAACCTGCCGCGGGGCTCATTTCAGCGCCATGACTCGGGCTGGGGGTTCTGGGTGACTGGGGCCCCTTGGCATTCCTCGCCCAAGGAATCTTGGTACAGAAAGGGGGAAGGGAGTGGGGAGAGGAAGTAGCAAGAGAGGATGGGTTCTCAGACCTTCTCTCTCCTCAGTTCCCGAGGAGAGATGGATGCCGCGTCCCCTTCGCTGCGACGAGACTTCCCTGCCGTGTTTGTGACCCTCTCCTGCCCAGCAACCTGCCAGCTACAGGAGCCCCCTGCGTCCCAGAGACTCCCTCTCCCAGGCAGGCTCCGTCGCGGAGTCGCTGAATCCGTGCCCTTTTAGTTAGTTCTACAGTCTAGTATGGTCCCCATTTGCCCTTCCACCCCACCCCACCGTTAACCCTGCGCTCCCAAATCCTTCTTTTGCTTCTCGCCCACCTCTCCCCGCACCCAGCATGCAGCTCTGCCTCCGCAGCCTCAGTGCGCTTTCCTGCGCGCACTGCGGAGGGCGCCCTAAGCGTCACCCAAGTACACGTACTTAAAGAAAAAACAAGTCCTTTCGTTCTGTGCGCAGCTAAAAGGGGCGCCCTACATCTCCGTGCCCCAAGCCTAGCCCCAGGACTTTGGATCTGGGGCGAGATGAAGAGAAGAGGGTTTTTATGGTGTCGACGCCCCTTACTCTGATCGGAAGAGAAGTCCCTATCCCACACCTGCCTGTCACGTCCTCTCCCCTTTCCCCAGCGCACTGTGGAGGGCAGCCTCTCCAGCTCTCTTGTTTATGCGAACGCCGAGCGCCTGGGAGGCTTGGTAGGAGGAGTCTTCCGCGGCCCCGCCACTCCCCTGTCGGCCCCGTCCCCGCTCCCCGCTGGGCTCCTGGGGCAGTGGCCGAAAGGTTTTTTATCTCCGTGTGTGCATGTGACTGTGCTGGGTTGGAATGTGAACAATAAAGAGGAATGTCCAAGTGTTCAGAGGGTGCCAGGGGGAGGGAGTCTGCGTGCACAAGGCTTCGGCTTGGAGATTGAACAAGTCTCCTTTGGCCAAACCAAAAATCAGGGCTGGTGGGGTGAGGTGGACAGGCACCTAGGTTGAAACCTACCCCTTTTACCCAATCAAACTTCCTGCCTACCTACAGCATCATTTCTCGGACTTCAAGCCCATTCCTTCCCTTTCTGTTAATACTCTTTGAGCCGCCTAGAGGAATTCACTATACCAGCAGAAAGAAGAAGGAGACAGTATGGTACCCGCAGACTTTAATTACTGATATTTCCCCTCACTGCCCTCAGGGATGAGAAGTCACACAACCATAGGGAGCTTGGACTTGGTGGTCGTCACCGTGCTGGCAGATGAGGGTCTTTCCAGGAGCCCCTTGCTAGAATCAGCCCTCGAAGTGTGCTCAGAGATCCCAGGAGCGACCGCGTCCTCCCTGATGGGTATAGGCAAGTTCTTAGTGAAGGGTCGAAGTCTCCTGCAGAAGAGGGCTGTCCTCTAACCTGGATGACTCTCACTGTACATGAGAATCATCTGTGGAACTTTGGTTAAAATGAAGTTTCTGGACCGGGCGCGGTGGCTCAAGCCTGTAATCCCAGCACTTTGGGAGGCCGAGGCGGGTGGATCACGAGGTCAAGAGATCGAGCCCATCCTGGTCAACATGGTGAAACCCCGTCTCTACTAAAAATACAAAAAATTAGCTGAGTATGGTGGCACGTGCCTGTAATCCCAGCTACTCAGGAGGCTGAGGCAGGAGAATTGCCTGAACCCAGGAGGCGGAGGTTGCGGTGAGCCGAGATCGTGCCATTGCACTCCAGCCTGGGCAACAAGAGTGAAACTCCGTCTCAAAAAAAAAAAAAAAAAAAAAAACATCATTCCCCAACACACAACTCTAGGAAGGCTAGGAAGTGGCCTGAATCTGAATGTGCAACTAGTTCCCCATGATTTCTGTCCAGGTAATCTGAGGACTCCACTTGGAGAAATATTGCTCTGATCCCTTTCCTAGACCCTGACTGGCAGCTAAAATAAATGACACAGGCAGCTTCCCCTCCCCTTTCCTGATTTCTTCCACGGAAGAACTGAACTCAGCTGACTGCTAAGGACAAATCCAGCTTCTGGCATCTACAAGCCACTACTACTCCCAGGTGGTTAAAATATATGAAAATGCCTTTAGAACAGAAAAGTAAACTTTATAAGTAGGAGGGACTGGGCAGTCCTGCAAACTGAACTTCCCTGCCACGGCTTGTGGACCAGCCACTCCACCCTGTACCGCTTGCCTTCGCCCTCAAATACACAGGTTATACTGTTGCCACCAGAAAATCCCAGAGCCAAACAACACTTACCCATAAACACATTTAATGATGGGAGAGTTTGAGGGCTGCAGGCACCCACTTTTAACCCAAGCCCTTTCCTCCCTCCTTGCACCACCACCCCCCAGCCCTCCTGCTCACCGTAGGTCACTGCCCCCATATGTCTCCTTGGGATTCTTCCCCCTCTCTTTCTGGAACTTGATCAGGCAGAACACAGTAACTGACAGCAACAGCACGCCCAGGAGCACCCCAATTAGAGCCCCAGCCACTCGGCCTTGTGAAGGTTCTAAGGAGACATAAGACCCACAGAGTTGCAGACATTCCTTGGCCCACCAGCAGACAGCTTCATGCAGCCTTCCCAATACAAGCCTGCTGGCCCGGCCTCCACCCAGCATCCCTACCAGTCACAGAGAGGGTCAGCTCACAGGATGCACTGCCCATCTGGTTGGTGGCCACACAGCGGTAGGTGCCCGAGGAGGTCAGGGAGAGGTTGGTGAGAATGAGCTGGCCAGACACCTCATCTAGAGGATAAAGAGGGAGTGTTCCACCATTCGTTGAACTCTGAGCACCTCTATGAGGATAGCACATTTCATTTCATCCTTATAACAATCCTGTCGGGGAGGAACTAATTTTTTTTTTTTTTTTTATTGGTAGGGAAACTGGTTCAGAAAAAGGAAGTAATGTGTCTGAAGTGATCCAGAGAGGAATTTCAAAGCTGCGGCAACTTACCTGTTCTTTCCACCCTACATAGCTGCCTTTTGGGGAGGAGGAGGGCTGCACACTCATGAAGGATTCAGACACTGGCAATGGAGTCGGGGTGGGGTGCTGACTGGCTGATGTCAGGCTCCTGGTTTGGTGTAAAAGGCTTGATTGCTAGCAACTGCATCCTGTAGGGTGGCTCTAAGCTGACACAAATGCTTTTCTAAACTGCTTGCCTTAGAAGGCAGAGCACACACCAGGAGGTGATCTGGGGGTGGGGATCATTCATTTCTGGTTTGATAAAGAGGTTTTCTGGGGTTGGAGAGAGAATAACTAGATCCAGGAAGAGGAAGCTGAGAAACTACGGCTCCTATGTATATGGTTCCTCCAAAGAAACTGGTTAAAAGATTCAAGCCAATCCATGCTATTCTGCCTCAGTTTCCTCTCTAGGAAGTCTGCAAATGATCCATGACCCTTAGGAAACCTAAAATAAATCTCCCCAAAGCAGATGAGTGGGCATGATCAGAATGCTCCCTGCCTTCTACTCTCTTCCAGGATATCAGGAGTATATTTAGCTTGATAAATTCTCCCAGATCCCCCGGGCCACAGACTGTGCAGGAAGACAGGCAGGAGGGAACAAGACAGGAAGCCAAGGAAGAGGAGGCAGGGAAAGGTATAGTGGTTTGTCTCATACCCCTCATCATGGAACTGGTAATATGGCTGTGTGGGATTTAGAGACCACATCTGTCCAGGTGTCCAGTCCCGTCTTCCTGATGCCCTTGGCCCTTACCTTGAACCATGCTGCCTGGAGACGGTGTAGGAGAAGATCCAAGATGCACCCAGTTGTATACTGGCCTGGGAGCCCCCTCGGAAGAGCTGCATCTCAGGGCAATAGAGCCTCCCACAGAAGTTTGCCCATTCTGACTGCAGGAGGGATTACTGGGGGGAACTGCAAAAACCATAGAAAGTTCCTCAGAAATCCTCCGAACCCACTCCCAGATCCATTAAGTGCTACATTCTCTACTTCAATACCCCTGTCAAACAGTGGTCATCGTGTCCACACCCCCGCATCCCCAGGAACTGAGGGATTTCCACTACTGGAAATTCTGATCGTTAGAGAAAATTCTTCCTCATGTTGAGCCAAAATGTGTGTAACATAATATCCACCCATTGGTTTCAGTTACTGCCCTCTGGGCCCACAAAGAAATTAAAATCTCTCCTCCACATGACAGCCCTTCGGGGGTTGAATCCCACAGCCGTATATACACCACGTCCTAGGTGTTCTCTTTTCCTTCTAAACACTGCCAGCCTCTTTGACAGTTTTTCTGGTTGCTCATCTCTGTGCAGCCTCTAGTTTGGGGTGAGACAGAAGCCCTGAGCATGAGGTTGGTGCCCAGTAATAGAAGCCCTTGTTCCTTTGACCGCCACTCCCCTTCTCTGCCACTGACCTTGGGAGGGACAGAATCCAGCTACCAATTAGAAGTTACCCCATGATGGAGCTGCTGGGGACAGACTCAGATCCCCATGTATGGGAAAGGCTTTCTCTCACACACTCTGTTATCAGGCCCTGATGGAGGAGATGCCCTCGGTGGAGGGTGGAATTGGAGTATGACCATCTGGATTAGAAGACTTGGAAAGGGAGTATTTTCCCTTGGGGCCCCCAGTGCAGTTGTGTACTTGGGCTAAAAGTCAGAAATGGGAGATTTAGCAGGACGAGTGCAAACTCTCAGAGTGTGTGAAAGAGTAGGTGGCTGGTGGACCCCCAGCCTGCCTTACCCAGCACAGTAAGGTTGATTAGCCCCAACCCATTGGTGTAGAAATCTGGTGGGTTGTTGACTTGGCAGAGGTAGGTTCCGGTATCTGAGGGGTGGATGTCAGTCAGTTTCAGCGTGGCCACCCCCCTTGTGGGGGGGTTCTGAAGCAGGCTGACCCTTTTTGACTTAGAACCAGTTGGATATAGATGGCCATTGGTGAAGTACAGGATCTAGAGAGAGGCAGAAGACACACACATGTGCCTTTTTCTGCCTGATCAACTCTACAGTCCTTCATCCTCAAATTAGGTATAAGGCCCCTGACTTATATCAGCCAGGGAGGCTGACACCCTATAGCTGGAACCTCAAAGGCCTCTCTCCCCAAACCACCCCTTTTCAGGTGCTAAATGAACCAGATTCATTGTGCACTCTCTCTCCCTCTCCCTTCTCTCTCTTCCTCCCTCTTCCTTCTCTCCCTCCTTCTCTCCCTCTCCCTTCTCTCTCTCTCCCTCTTTCTTCTCTCCCTCCTTCCCTCTCCTTTCTCTCTCCCTCCTCTCTCTTCCTCCCTTTTCCTTCTCTCCCTCCTTCTCTCCCTCTCCCTTCTCTCTCTTCCTTCTCCCTCTCTCCCTTTCCCTTCTCTCTCCCTCCCTCTCCCTTCTCTCCCTCCCTCTTCCTTCTCTTTCCCTCCCTCTCTCCCTCTTCTTTCTCCCTCCCTCCCTCCCTCCCTCTCCCTCTCCTTTCTCTCCTTTCTCTGTGTCTCTCTCTTTCTCTCAAACAGCCAAAAGAGGCACGTATTATCTTGGTATCAGTCACAATACCTTAGTGTCAATGGATATATGAACTGAAACTTTGACTGCACTAAGGCAGGGGAGGTGGAAATAGGGGCTGTGGGAGAGGAAGGGAAGATACAGGGTGACGCAGACTGCAGCCCTGAGAAGATCTAGGCAGAGCCCACTTACCTTTTCATCCAAGCACACTGATCCCCAAATGCCCCTCCCGACCCCGTGCCCTCATCCTGGGTTCCTGTCTCTCCAAGCCAACCCAGCTTCATGCAGTTGCTCTCAGCTCACTGGATGGGACTCGGAGACGGGTTTTCCAGGCTGCACAAAGCTCCACTCCAGGGCGAAGCTGTCTCCCACCGACGTGCTGTAGGTGCAGGTCAGCTCGGCTGTCTTCCCCACCGGCGTGCTCAGCGGCTCAGTGGGTACCTTCACCTCCACTGCCAGCCCTGTGGCCCGGAACCAAAGGGAGGTGGGAACCCAAATTCCAGCGATCTGGAGGGTTGGGCCCACTCCGGTCATCTACATTGAAAGCTGAGGGCTCCCTCCCCAGGGCACAACACCCTCTCCTCAATCCAACCCCTCCCTTCCCAAAACCTGAGGTTTCCAGGACGGGCCTGGTCTTTGTGGGTAAAAGGGCCAAGACCGGCCCAGGTAAGAGGGTGTGTGTGTTTAGCAGAGAGAGAAAAATACTACCCCTGCGGTGGGTGGTTCAGGCCTGTACCACGGAGAGGCTGAACTCCGCCAGCTTGGGGGCCTCTCTCCTCTGCCCTCTTGGCCTTCAACACCTGCTCCCAGCCTCACCCCAGGCACCTTAGGACCCGTGAGGCCCACGGCAGCCTTAGCTGGCCTGGCAGGGACAGAGTGGGTCCCTAGGAGACGGGAAGCCGGGCCTGCGCCCCCCAGCTCTTGCTGTGATCCCACCGGGCCCCTCCTCACCACTCAGGCACAGATAGCCTAGCAGGGCCCCGCAGAGAAAGGGCCCCGGGAGCCCGGTCATGGCCGCGTCCAGCCGTCCTGCTCCTGCCAGGCGGGCGGTCGAGGTCAGTCTGGGTGTCGGGGAGGGAAGGGAGCACCCAAGGGTAGCCGCCTGGACTGGGCAGGAGTGAGACTGGTATCTCAGAGCAAACAGGGGAGAGGCCGGCACCACAGGTTAAAAAAAAAAAATGCTCCTCCCTCCTCCCCTCCAGCCCCAATTCTGCAATCCCTCCATCCCTGTGCCCTCCTTCCTTCCTCTTCTCCCCAAGGTCTGAAGGTGTCAGGCCTTGGGAAAAGGGTTGGGCCTGGGGTGGGCCTTCTGCAGAGACAGGCTTGGCACTGGAGCTCTGGAAGGAAAGCTGACTTTGGAAGACGGAGTTGTCCTGATACCCCAGAGCCGGCAAGTGGCGTCCCCACCTGGGACCTCACTGACTGTGAGCCGCAGGCCACAGACCCTTTCTGTCCACGCCACTTTTCATTTCACCACTGGGGGTGGTAGGAGTCTCGGTAGAAATGAGCATCTCTCCATTCCCAGAGCCACTCCATTTTAGGGGCAGAGAAACTGAAACCTAAAGGAGACCCCACCCTTGGTAGGAAACAACATGGCAAAATTTGGACACGGACCTGCACCCCATACTATGCCCAGCTCACCCTCAGTAACTAGGGGGATCTCTTCCAGATGGGCAAGAAGGTATCTTTGTTAAGGATGCTGTGGTGTGGGAGAGGAGCCCAAGTGAGCTTCCTCTGCCCTGTCCCTGAAGAGGAAGCAGGTAAGGCACATGTGCCCCTCAAGCTCCCGCTCCAAAGCGTACTAACTCCATCCCCCTGCTGCTTAGAGTAGCTTAGGGTCTCCTCCCCTTCTCCATGGGACAAACAGGGACCCTTCTAAACACCAGATGAGCTGCTCTGATCCTGCGGGGAGAAGCCCTCCTGGGTACACGGCTTGGGAAAGGGGTCTGCTTTGCATTATCCGGAAGCTCAACTTCTAGAATTCTTAGTTTGAAAAGGCAACTCGATTCTCATCCCATACAAACACAATGCATCTTTATTGAAATTTGCAAATGAAAACGCACACATTTCATGTTAGTTTTAAAAATACATTCCCTAGCCTCTGTTCCGGTAAAACCTAGTCAAGCCAGCTGGACAGGTTATATCAACGCAGGGAGCTGGAGTGGGAGCAAAGGGTGGTGTTAGATAGGGGTGGGGTACAGATCAAGGAGGCCTGGGAGACTCGGTGACTGGCAGTCTCTGCCAGGGCCCTTGGTGAGTAGCTGATTTCAGCATCTGGCTTCACAGGGAGAAGTGGTGGGGGGGGGGGCAGTGGAGGCTCCTCCCAAGTCCAGATCCACTTCTTCTCCCTCTTCTGCAATCTCCTAGACACTTGGGTCTTACTGAGACGGTTTTCCCACAGTAAAGAGAGGTAGGGATAGAGGACTAAGGGTCTGGAGTGTGAGTACTCTTCCATGACTCAGGCCTCTGTGCTAGAGGTGACCCCTATAGGAAGGAGAGACCCCAAATCCTTTAGCCAATGACTGGCTGGGTCATCACACCAGAGACCCAGCTTGACTCTGGGCGGGCACCATCACCGGCACAGCACCCATGCGGCCCAGGGCAGAGGAAGAAACCCCACCAGGGATGGGGGATACTGCTTGAGGGTGGCCCCCATCTGTCATGGGCAGTTTTGGTGAGGGCAGGACCCTGCTGGAGAGACTGGGCGTGGGGGTCAATGCACCAGGCCTGGGAGGGCCGTGAGGTGGCCGGAGGGCTCGTGCGGAGGTGACAGAGGAAAGGGTCCCGTTCCTGGAGATTGTGTCTGAGCTCTTGGCCCAGGGCAGGGTCCGGGGAGCAATGGCATCCTCCCTAGTCATCAAAGAAGTAACAAGAGGTCAGAAGTGAGACGGGGAAGGAGAGAGTTTCTACTGGCTTGGTCTTATATTCTATCTCTCCCTGCACACTTCAGTACTCCTTTTCCTCTCCCTTAAAACCTGCCC
The DNA here is from genome assembly GCF_048565385.1 of Saimiri boliviensis. Classification (NCBI taxonomy): domain Eukaryota; kingdom Metazoa; phylum Chordata; class Mammalia; order Primates; family Cebidae; genus Saimiri; species Saimiri boliviensis. Next base: position 60,092,531 of record NC_133454.1, read on the forward strand.
ACAGGAATGATGTTTCAGCCACTGCCCCCTCCTTCCAATAGATGAGAGCTGCCTGAATTCTCAGACTCTGTGAGGAGATCTGGGAGAGCCCCCATTGCAGCAGAGAACAGGAACACTTACTTGATATCATTGGCTGGCTCCTCCAGGGCCTTGCCCCGTCGATGGTACAAGAGGACCAGCCCAGCCAGCAACCCCAGTCCAACCACAGTACCCACAAAAGCTCCAGAAACCACCGCAGCTCCAGGCCCTGGAAAAGGCATCGTGTCAGAGGGGGACACCCAGCTGAGGGGTTCCCACATCTCTCCAATCCCACTCCCCTGACCCCACCTGCCACCATATGCATTCTCTCTTTTTCCCTGTCAAGGAGAGGGGTGGCTGTCAAGCAGGAAATGGCCAGTCACAGAACAAATATTTGTACAACCATTTGACCAGGGCAAGCTCCAGGCCCTGTTGCAATGAGAGGCCTCAGCAGACAGGCTTCTTCCCATCTTGCAACCTCTCTCCCACCGTCGACCACTCTTCTTAACCACACTTACCCCTCACTGACCTGTGCTCACTTCCAGGGTCACATTGCACTGGGCAGTGCCCACCTCATTGTGGGCCTTGCAGACATAGACTCCAGACATGGAAGAGGAAAGGTTGGTGAGGCTTAAAGACCCACGGATGGTATCTGTGGACACAATTTATCCATCAGTCCAGGGACCCTCTTTCCCATTAAAAAAAAAAAAAAATCTTGTCCCTTCTCTGGAATGTCCCCTTTGACCCTCTGGGAGTCATAGCTTATCTATTCCCTGAAGTGGGGGAAAGGTGTGACAGCTGGGATCGGTTCCCAGCTGCAGACTGGCTAGCGCAATACCCTCTCCATTCACTCCTCATTCACTGCCCTCAGTGGAAATCTGACAGGAGGCTACAGAGAAAGTGATGCTCAGAAAAGCCAAAACACCATTTTAACTTTTATTTTGCCAAGACAGTGTGATGAGAGAGAAAGAACACTAGAGTAGGAACAGGCTCGTGTGGGTTCCAGAACAGGCCACGGGACTGATTTTAAGCAAGTTACTTGATATCTGAGGGTCTCAGTTTCTTCGTCTGTTAAACTGGACAAGATGACCTCCTTGATGGTGTTGAAAGGACTACATAGACTAATCATTATGACAGCTAACGTTTATTGGCTGCTTACTCTGCACCAAAGACTGCTCTAGATTCTTTACGTGTACAAACTTAACACAATTTCCCAACAAACTTGTGAGGTAATAAAGATTCTTTTAAAAAAGTAAAAGCTCCTATTATAAAAATGGTCATGTGAAAAGTAGAAAGAGAGGCAAAATGAAAATCCATATTCCCATAACCTAAATCCAACATTTGCTTTTGGCCATGTTTATTTTCTTTCTTTTACTTAGACATTTTATTTTATTTTATTTTTATTTTTTTATTTTTATTTTTATTTTTTTGAGACGGAGTTTCGCTCTTGTTGCCCAGGCTGGAGTGCAATGGTGCGATCTTGGCTCACCGCAACCTCCGCCTTCTGGGTTCAGGCAATTCTCCTGCCTCAGCCTCCTGAGTAGCTGGGATTACAGGCACACGCCACCATGCCCAGCTAATTTTTTTGTATTTTTAGTAGAGACGGGGTTTCACCATGTTGACCAGGATGGTCTCGATCTCTTGACCTCGTGATCCACCCGCCTCGGCCTCCCAAAGTGCTGGGATTACAGGCTTGAGCCACCGCGCCTGGCCCTAAAATCTTTTTTATAACTGGTGTGTTCAAGTCACACTAATGAGTTCAAGCTGGTGTGTATAAACTCCACATTTTACAAATTCAGGAATGAAGTCACCAAGTCACACAAAGCTAGTCACTAGAAGAGCTAGAATTTGAACACAGACACTCCAGTTGTAGAGCCTCTTTCTTGATAGTACACACAATTAATGTACCTAACACAATACCTGCCCTAGCAGGGCATCTTCTCTGCCCCCCATTCCTCCACATCTCCCTCCTCCTTCTCCTCCTCCTTCCCAATACTTGTCAGCATTGGCCCCCCTTTTCACCCCAGTCCCTGTGGTACCTCTCATCTTTCCCCTTCCCCAGCCTGTCTTGGCTGTTTCCAGAAGTGTCCTCACCTAACGCTGGTGCAAAGAAAGTCTGGAAGGATGGGAGCTGCCGATCCCACTGGTAATGGGCAGTGGGCTTACTCCTCGGGGACTGGCAGCTCAGGGTCATGTTGGCCCCCACACGAGGCACACCCAGGAGGCGGCAGGATGGAGGAGCTGGAGGAACTGGGGAAGGGGAGGCTGATTAAAACCACACCAGAAGACCCATCAATCCTCTCCCTCTGCCCCATACCCTTCTGTTGCTCCATTTGTCCTTCCCCCAACTCTTGCCCTCAGCCATTTAGGAGAGAGACCTGCCAGACCTCCCGGTGAGGGTGGGGAGGGGTATGAAAGTCTGTGTTTCTCACTCACCCATTACATTGAGTTCTAACGTTTTGATGCTGTGGCCCCTACTGGTGCCTTCTTTGTCTTGCACATTCACAGAACAGCTGTAGGGGCCAGAGTCTTTCTCCTGGAGACCCTCCAGCCGCAGGGACACATTCCGGGAGGGCATAGGGTAGACCAGGGATACTCCACGTTTGCTTGTTGTGGCCCCATTGATGTAGGCCAACACCTGGTGTGGGGCATAACACATGCTCGTTATTACATCATGTATATACTGCACCGCAGGCTCAGCCAATCTCCCTGCCCCAACTGGCATTCTCCAAATGCCCCTCATGTGCACCCATTCTTCTAACCTGAACCATCTCCCCATTCACCTTTTGTCCCTAGCCTCCTCTCACTGCTCCTGGGTCCTCTTCAACAGAACCATTCTTGGTTCCTGTGCATTGTCTCATCTCCCAGTTGCAGTGTTTAGAAAGGTGACGTGACAGTGGGAGTAGGGACAATGTAGGTAGGAGGTATGTATGCAAGCAACTCAGATTGCTGGGATAGATCCCGGTTTGTAAGACCTGAAACTTACACAATAGGGGAGGAATCTTCCAGGAAAAAATATTACAAATTTTTTTTTTTTAAGTGTCAAATGAGGCTGGGCATGTTAGAGCACGCCTGTGAGCACTTCAGGAGGCCAAGGCGGGTGGATTGCTTGAGTCCAGGAAGTTCGAGACCAGCCTGGGCAACATGGTGAAACACAGTCTCTACAAAAAATACAAAAATTAGGCTGGCATGGTGGTGTATGCTTGCAGTCCCAGCTACTGAGGGGACTGAGGTGGAAGGATTACTTGAGTGGGGGAGGTAGAGGCGGCAGTGAGCCAAGATTGCACCATTACACTTCAGCCTGCGCAACAGAATGAGACCCCATTTCAAAAAAAAACCCAAATGACTTCCTTGAACAGTTTTCAGGGGCTCCTAAACATTGTTTCATTCTCTTCTGGGTAAATCTGTATTTGGATGTAAGCCTGGTGTCAAGACAGATGGGTGGGAGATTGTGGGAGGAGATGGCCCCTTGGCTCTCAAGGTGGTATAAAGGGGCAAGGTGACAGATAAGGATTATATGGGAAGAGAATTGGCCTGTGACTCGACAGTATTCAAAGCAGAGAATGTGAAAACAGAAATATGCTTTTTTTTTGACAGTCTCACTCTGTCACCCAGGTTGACAGTGGCTCAATTTTGGCTCGCTGCAACCTCTGCCTTGTGGGTTCAAGTGATTCTGCTTCCTCAGCCTCCCAAGTAGCTGGGATTACAGGTGCACACCACCACACCCAGCTAATTTTTGTATTTTTAGTAGAGATGGGTTTTTACCATGTTGGCCAGGCTGGTCTCCAACTCTTGGCCTCAAGTGATCTGCCTTTCTCAGGCTCCCAAAGTGCTGAGTTTAAAAGTGTGAGCCACCACGTCCGGCCAGAAATATGCTAACTTTTACAAGTCGCGTATGTTACTTCCCCTAAGTTTTTCTCAGCCCTCAACTTCCATTCTTCCTCTCCTCCTTTTTCCTCCATAACCAAGTAAAATGCCTCTTCATTTTTACGGTGTTTTGTGTCCTAGAATTTTAGGGAAAGTTGGGCAAAAGATAACTGGGAAGTTCCCAATATCAGAACAAAAACTGAACTGGTGAGGGTGCTCTTCCCTGAGACTCCTTCCCCGGCCCCCATTACCCGGCCCCCATTCCCCCGACACTCCTCCCACCGCTATCAGCTCTTTCCTTACAATCCCGCTGGGCGCAACAGGCCTCTTGCTGAGAGACGTTCCTCCCTCACCTGTTCCTCATTCTCTTCTTTCAGTTGGAAGAACCACATCACAAAGGGCATCTCCCTCAGCTGGGCTGAAGACACCTCCCCTTGCAAGGTGTACCACGCTGGAAGCACCACTTCCCCTCCCTCCACCGCCTGCAACTTGGTGGTGGGCACGTGCAGCTGCAGCTGGGCGCGCGAGGAGGGCGCTGGAGACAAGAGCGAGGTGTGAGCGCCCCGGACGGGCTCCCAGCTCCGCCCGCGGACCCTGCCCAACGTGGCTCCACGTGAGAATGAGGAAAGTTGCGCAAACAGGAAGGAGGAACCTTGCGGGGTCCGGCCCTGGGAGGCCTCAAGGGGTGCCCAGGGACCATTGGCTCAGTGTCCTGCCTCATTTCATCACAGCTTCCTCTCTCCACCGTCAGCCTCTACGGTTGTAGCGGGGATGGGGACACATTTCTACGCATTTGCATTTGTTCGTATCCAGAGGCGCGGGACAGATTTCCAGTCAGGAGGGGAAGATGTTAGGAGAAAGGGAGGACCGACCGCTTCTGTTGTATGCTCCACATAGCCCACTTGCTTCCCCAGTTTTCCTGAGCGAGAGCCAAGGGAGAGTAGCGATGCTGCTCAGGACCACCAGGGTCCCTCACTACCTACTTCTGGATGAGCAAAGGGGGTTGGGAGGCCGCCTGGTTACCGATTAACCCTGCGGCTCCTTCTGAACTTGCGGGAGCTGGAGAGGGCAGAGCGGCCCAGCTCCCAAGCCTGACCCAGTGAATGTGGTGCTCCCTGCCCTCCTGCGCAATCCCAGCGGCGGGGAAAACAGAGGGTTGAAACCCAGAAAGCACCTGGGAGCCCTTCTGGAGTCCCGGCAATCTAGGCAGAGGCCTCTCGGGTGGCAGGGAATTACAGGCAGCGCGAACGGCGATCCGGACAAGTACAGAGCCTCCCCTGAGTGTGTCTGGCGTTCAGGGGGTCGACCCGGGTATAGGTTTCAAGGAGGGGGCTATCTTTGCATCACAGTGTCCGGAAATACTCATCCTTTGCCCTTCGGAGAAGCAACAGATCAGCCAACTGCTAAGCCCCTTGGGGTATAACCTCGGGCTTGCACACGGCCTGAGGATGCTGGCCGCCCTAGTCCCGGGCCCTACTCCCCGCAGGCCTCGGCGCTCTGCCTCGGGGCTGAAGACGCCACCTCCGCGTGGCGAGCAGGCGTTGGCCGTGGGAAGAGGCCGCAGCCAGGCCCGGCTCTCCGCCCTCGTGCTCGCAGAGCCAGGCTGAAGGCCTCTAAGGGCTGGGAGTTGATCCGGCCAGGATGCACGCCACCCCCACCGCTTCCCGGCTGCGCTGTACAGAACCCCCACCTCTGTTCCTTGGCCTTCGTAGCATCCCTCTTCCCATTTCCTGGAGGATCCCTGTGGTCTGGGCAGGAAATTTGCACCCAGTGATAAGGCAGAAGACAATGAAGTGGGGTGGGGGCCGCTAGACCAGAGGCTCTACGGGAGAAAACAATCCCCGCCTCAAGGAACTGGACGCCCCCTGGGGGCCCTGCCCACTGGCCATTCTGCCGAGGCCCGGCCCGCCTGGGGCCTTGCCTGCGGGTGGTGCGGGCTCTCCCTCAGCCTTCCTGCCACACACACCGCACCGACAGAGCGGGCAGAAATGGTTTCCGCCAGGAAACTGCCTGGGCCTGGGAGGGGAGCGCGCTTCCTTCACCTTGGGGACCACCAGCGTCCTCCCCAGGTCCCACATTTAAAATTCCACTTTACAGAAGGTAGAGGAGGGTTGAAAGAGATTGTAATGGACACACTAGGGTCTGAGCATGGGCTCCCTGCTCTTCGCCCTCTCAGAAACCAGGAACAGAAGGGGGCCTGAGGCTTTTCTGCCCTCTGTCCCGGGTGTCTGCTGTCTCGAAAGCCCCCCAACTGGTCTGTTTTTTTTTTTTTTTTTTTTTTGGTCCCAGAGTCCAAGGAGCCAGTGGGTGAGAAAAGGAGGCTGGTTGGGTCTGAGCGAAGGACACAGGGACAGCTCAAGAAAGGGACCCTTCCGGCCCACAGCCCTCTCGGAGACCAGAGTGAGGGAACCGGCAGGGGCTGCAGGAGAGCGAAATGGGCCCGCTCCCCAGGGCTACTATTTTTAGTCTCCCTCTTTCTCTGAGAAACTCCCCCCGCGGGCTTCTCACGCCCCAGGGGCAGCAGCGCTGAGCCTCCGAGGAGCAAGCTGAGCCGGAGAACCTCCCCAAGAGCCCAGATGAGTGGAGCCGGGCGCCTGCCCGTTGCCCCGAGGTCACCAGTGCCATTAACCCTCGAGTGGCTGGCGGGAGCTGGGCAACCCCTGGGGGGGTGGGGGACAATAGAACTTTTGAGTCCAGGTCTTCAGTATGACAAATTGAGGCTCAAAGCTGGGGTAGGACAAAGGGTTGCAGATGAGCAGTAGGTGAAGCCTACGATAGCAGGCAGCCAACTTGAACTGTCCTCCCTTGCTTCAGAGATTTTCCCCCAGCCCCTATCCCCCCTTCCACAAGGAAGGGGGATAGAGTTGGGCTGGAATGCAGAAGGAACAGAGAAGTTGAAGTTGGGGAAGCGGGAATGAGAAGTTTGAGGGATCCCGGGGCAGGCATCCCTGGCTTTGGTGTGGCCTGGGAGACTGCTCCTGAAACTCACTTTGTCCAAGAACTGTAATATTGCATGCCCCAACACCTGTGGGACACAAAACAGGCTAAAGGGGACACTGGCGATCTCCATCTCAGTCCCCATCATTGCGGCTGAATTTCACTCTACATCTTTCCAGGCCTCACTTGTCCGACATCCTCCAACCCGAGCAATGAGTTAAATATGGCCAAACCCACCCTTCACCACCATTCAAGATCCTTGAAGGGGGATAGCAAGAAAACCTGATGGAAAGCAAGTGAAACCACTCAAAAGGGCCTAGTCCTGCCGGTCCTTCTCTCCCAGATGGAATTCTGAGCCACCCCAACTCCAGCTGAAGCCAGAGTCCGTGGAGGCCTCCAACACTTCCCAAGCACTTTCACCAAGGAGGTTCCCTTCCTCTCTGACCCTCGGACACCCTCCTCCCAGTTTCCCCTTGTCCCTTTGGCTCTGAGAACCAATAGGGGTGGTGAACCTGGAGAGAGGGTGTCACAGTTCTGTTTCTCTGTGCATTTGAACCCTTCCGCCATTTCCTGTGTCCCAATGGCCTCACGGTCGTCCTTTGGGGGCACCTCCCTTATTCCCAAGGCAGGAAGCAGGAGAGGGCAAGAGAGAGGATCTGTGCTGGGGAATTGACCCGAAGTGCATGTGTCAAGCCTGGGGACCAGGGGAATTCCCCGGGGGATCTTCCTCATCAGCTTGTGTGTGGGGTCGGAGATGAGAGGGGGCTAGAGTTAAGTCCTTAAGCTCTTTAGCCAGTGTCTCATCTAGCGGCTCAGCTCATCCGGCTCTGCTGGGTGGGGGTGGGGAGTGGACAGGGAGAAGAATGGTTCCAATAACTCACCCCAGAGGTATCCAGGTCTTCCGCGAGATGCCCCTAGCTTCTCCCCCTCCCCAATCCCTCTCATACCCAAACTGGGAGCCTTCCCCGCCAAAGCGCGGACCCGTCAGTGATGCCCTGGGGTGGGGTTGGGAGGTCAGGGGAAGAGGGCGAGTCGTGGAACCTAGTTCCGCAGCAGTGCCCAAAGTTCTCCCTCAGGGTCGAATTCACCCCATCCTGCATCCCAAGTCCCCTCCAGGTCCGGGTTTCACTCACCGAGGATACTCAGCCCCAAGAACAAAAACAGCAGCAAGTTGATCACCGGGGACCTGGGCAGGGAAATCATGGCCCTCCCTGGCCCAGACAGAGTCAGAGGCGACAGCTGCGGGACACAGGGACCCGCAGGTGCCGAGGCTGCGCGATGGCGGGAGCGGAGCGTGCGCGGGAACCGAGCCGCTGACACCCAGAGCGGCTCCAGCCCAAGTCTGCGTGCTTGTGTGCCGGTGGCGGGGTGGGGACCCAAGGGCGACAGAGGGGCGGGGCATTCGAGGGGGTGGAGAGGTCGCCGTCCTCACGGGCGGAGCGTGCGGGGTCCGCCGCTGGGGGGCGCCCCCAGCAAGCGGACAGTGGGATTTCCACCCCCCCAACCCGCCCCGGCCTCTCCCAGGTCAGGACGCAGGGAGGGGTGGGGTAAGTCGTGATAACCCGAGAGCCAGCCAGGGTGTGGCGGGAGGGGGGAAGAGTAGAGTAGGCTCCAGAACTATCCTGCACTGTACCCTCCCCTTCCTCCGGGGTAGGATAGGGTGACCAGGAAGGGTGGGAAATTTGGGGACTATCCGAAGTCGGAACCACCAGTAATCCTTGACTTGTAAGAGCTCCAGGGCTCTGCCTCCAACAACTGGCTCCAAGCTTGGGGATGCCGGGTCCCCGGCCCAACCAGGGGGCCTTCCTGGGAGGAAGAGGGAGAGCAGCATTTTACAGTGGCAGGGAGAGGTTGCAGCGACAGCTGCCCGCGGGCTCTGTGGGAGGCGGGGGCTGCGAGGCCACCGGAGCGTGGCAGCAAGAGTGACGGCAGAAGCCCTGCGGGAGCTCAGGGCACCCCGGGACGCGCCAGCGCTGGCCAGCGGCACAGGGAATCTTCACCCGAGGGCAGGAAAAAGGAAGGCTCAGTGAGTTCCGCAGACCCCGACAATCCAGCATGGAGAATTACCCTGGTCTGTGCCTCATACTCCGAGCAGGGAAGGTTGGCACAAGATAGCCCCAGGAGCCAAGCGGGAAACTGAGGCAACGCGCGTGCAGCTCCCATTTTAGCCCCTGAAATGAGCGGCGTTCTGGCCTGAAGCTGACTGGGGAGGAGGGGCAGCTGCGGGAAGGTAGGCAGGACAGTCCCTCCGTATCTTCTTCATTCCCCGAATCTTCAGTGCCTCCCATTCCCGCAGTGAAAGGCTCAGGCACGCTCTGATCCTTTAATTCCCGAGACTAGCTCATGTTCGCTGTGATTTGAATTTAACGCCCCCCTCCCTGTGCCATTCCGTCAAAAGGCACCTTTGCGCCCTCTGGCGGTCGCTGCTCCCTTACAGCAAGGCACGCACCTGTTCTTGATTCTCTGTCCAACAGCGCGCGCGCGCACACACGCACACACACACACACACACACACACACACACACACACAATGCTTGAAACATCCCAGCACACCTGTTCTTGCTTCTCTGTCCAACAGCGCACGCACGCACACACAGACACACACACGTTTGAAACATCCCAGCACACCTGTTCTTGCTTCTCTGTCCAAAAGCGCGCACGCGCGCGCGCACACACACGTTTGAAACATCCCAGCACAGCTCAACCACCCAGCAAAGGTCACTGAGGGCAGAAAGCGTAACAACGAATTCCTGGCGCTGCCTGCTCTGCGGGCAGAGCTGACTGAGAAGAAAAGCAGCCAGGCCTGCGGGATTCCATTTACTGCACATAGTTGTGCTGTTTTAACAGTGTAGTCCCTGGGCAAACACTGTACACAATATCTTTTTCTATGCAGTGCCTCATACGCACTCTCAGCTGCTTCTTCCTAGTGTGACCTGCCTGGCTCCTCTTCAAATACCTGCCATGCAGTGGGTTGGAGAAATGCCGATGCGAACATGAAATTGCTCATGCAAACCCTGGAATCTAGTATTTGGCAGCTCAGTGGCAGCAAAGACAACAGGAAGAGATACCTGCCAGTCTCACATTCTTGTGCAGGGAACTACAAACTTGGACTTGCCAAGCAGATTGTGTGGTGGGGTTGGGGGTTGTTGGTTTGGTTTTCCTATTCCATCACACTCAAATTTTTCTTGGCTTTAGTCTGAACTGCGAACCATCTCTTGTAAACACCCCTCCTCTGTTTCCAGACAAGTCACCCCGAGAAACTCCTTCCAAGAGAGGAAGTAAAGTCTTTTGGTTCTAACCCAGAAACACCAAGTATCTATCACACAGGCTTTGTTCATCCTGATCAGGTGCTACATAAGGTGTAGCCTCAACAGTCATTCCCTGTAGCTAACTTTTCCTTCAGAATTCAGATCCCAAATTACTTGTGACATGGGAAGTAAAGCAGCAACCAATAATTTATAGGCAGTGAATGTCTCCATGTGACACAGGGGCAGTCTCTTCAGGATTCTTTGACCCTAAATAAGTTTCCTTACTGTCACCTATTTCAACTATTTCTTTCTTCTGACCTTGAGGCAGTCAAGTAGAAGTTGGCATAACAGCTCCATTACTTTCTGAAAATTTTCACCAAGATGCATCTGAAGGTGGATTCCTCTTCATCCTGGTGTAAATCATGAATGCCAGCACAGATGATCTGCGTGCCACCTGGGAACTGCTTACATAAACATCTGTGCAGAGCTAAGTTCATAGTTTCATGTTAGAAACTTGCAGGCCACTAGTGCTTCTTCGAATCACACCTCATCTTAGATTTCCAAAGTATTTCCTAATATCTATTTTTACATTTGAATATACTTTCTCTGTCCCCCTTGAATCAGTTATAAGGCTTCATTAAGGTCTAAATAGTCCATTTCTTATTTTTTGGCAATGCTCATAGTTATCTGACCTCCTGCTATCTTTTCTAGACTGTTCTGGACAAAGAGACTGGAGATACAGTATCAGCAAGCTACTTTCTTGGTAAACCTTCATTTCCCAATGCTCATCTTTGTCCTCTCCCAGCCAACCATCCCAAGCCAAATGGTAAAAACATCTATTGGATCCAGCCTTTGCTATCTTCTCGACGCCACTCACAGTGGGTCTAGCAATGTCCCATTCTCACTAATGTTCAGTATGTCTAAAACATTCTTATGAAATGTTACCCAATGTTCTGCCCCAGCTAAGCAACTAACAACAATGGGAAGATTCAGAAAAGAAAAAATGCATTAAAGCATGTTAGTTTTGGGACTGGTCAACAGCAAAGTTTTAGAGATGCCATGAGGTATTCCTGCTAATAATACTCTTTCCTACAGCATTTAGCACTGAGTACTATGAGATTATTGCTACAAATGGCAAAGAGTGCCTCAGTCTTTAGGATCAGAATTCTAAGTTCCAAAGAAGAGCAAACTCAAGGAGGATTTCCTCAGGCCTCTGCCTATAGATGCTGCCCAGGGAGAACAGCTACGCTCAACACACTCTCAAGATATTTATATTCTCCTTGAACTAGTACTCATTTTTGGCAGCTCTCATCAGAAAACAACCAATTCCATAACCCCAGACTCAAATAACAGAAATAAAAGCCATTTCATTGATTATAAGCTCTCTAGTTACTACAAAAATAAAGAAGTGTTAACCAACACACATCAGAATGAGAAAAATCATTGATTTGAGAACATTCAGGTTGCAGGAAAAGAACATTTTTTTGTTAATACGTAAGTATATCTTCAGTAGCATAGAAAAAACGGAAAAATCAGAGTTCTTACCTGGATTTGCAGCTCACTTAAAGTAGAGCACTTGAGAGATGCTGGGAAATCATTAAAGATAAATAACCAATCTAACGAGTTCCTGCCATGAGATCAAAGAGATCCTTGACTATGCTATTAGTAAGTGATTCTGAGCCATGAGTACTAACCTGTAAGGAGTAGTGGTTGGTCCATTAGAAATCTCTGAAAGATCTAAACATGACAGTTGCCTTCCTAATGGACTCATACCTGTCAATTCCTTCTCCTAAAAAAATACTTTTGAGCTGGCACCAGTGGCTCACATCTGTAATCCCAGCACTTTGGGTGGGAGGATTGCTTAAGGACAAGAGTTTGAGACCAGCTGAAACACAGGGGGAAACATAGTATGATTTATCACAGCATGATAAAATAAAATTTATTTATGGTTTTGGTAGAGATAAAACATATCAAACACGGGGGAAACAAAACATGAGATATGTTTTGTCTCTATCAAAAACATAAATAAATTAAACAAATATTGCTGGTGTGATGGCACTCGAGCCTATAGTCTCAGCTACTAAGGAGGCTTTGAGGCAGGAGGATCACTTGAGCCCAAGGAATTTGAGACTGCACTGAGCTATGATTGCACTGCTACACTCCAGACTGGGTGACAGAGCAAGAACCTGCCTCAAAAAAAGGATGTTTCTATTGGATCCTTCTATCCTTTTGAGAGACAGTAAGATTCCATCAATTTTCTAGTTGTACTCCTTGAGAGCTGCCCCTGAGTACTAAGTGTAAAAGATGAGGAATGACTCTTTTACAAATTCATGTACTTACGGTCAAAAGGATTATCCTAGTCACTTTTAAAAGAACTGCAAAACGAGATGTCCAGTGACCTTGGGTACTCTGACAACAAATGAAGACATTGGTCAGCAAGGTATAGAGAGTGAAAGGATGTGAAGATACCCTGCTCTGTTTGTTCTCTTCATTCTTAGCAGTAAAGTCAGAGCACAGCCCCCACTGCCAGTGCGGCCACACTCTGCTACAAAAAGCTCAACTAGTACGCCAAGAGGCCAGGAATTACTTTAATTTTTTTTTTTTTTAAAAAGGTTTAAATGGCAACACAACTGTAAAGTTGGTACATCACAGAAACAAAGGTCTTTGCAGGCAACACTGATTGGAAATAGCAAAACACTTGGTTGGTGAAAAAAATGAAACTCTAAACTATATACAATAGTAGCTAAGGGTGATATTGAAAAACAGTCTTTTTAACTGTGAATCAAGATTTAACTTGCCATTATCTATTGCTTATTTATTCAGGGTTGTAAATATTACTTATATAGAGACATAGAGATGTGTAAAAATGAAACATTGTGAAAAAAATACAATTTTTCAATTTCATATGAAACTCAAAGTATAAGCTTTGTCCAATATGGAATGTACCTACATTGGTTTGTATTAGGGCTCTAAAACCATTTAAAAATTTTTCTGTTTTTAAAAAAGAAACAGCTGACCCACCATGCAAGTTCGCTATATATCTTGCTTACTCAAAATGAGCATTTGCAGGTGAGGTCTGTTTTTTTTCTGGCCAAAGTCTACTATGATTCCTTAGAAGTTGTACTGGCCCAATCGAGGAAAGAGTTTCCATGAAGACTCTGATGGCAGCATCTGGATGAGGGGTGGTCTGGGTAATGGGAAGTCAGTAGAGAAGGAGCTAAGAGCCCAAATCCTTATGAAGGATGACATTCAGTTGTTAAATTTTAAGGGGTATCCAATGGCTTTTTCCAGGCACTCAACTAAAGAGCCAGCGGAAAGAAAATCCCTCTCTACTTCTACAAATTTGATATAGATAGATTTGGGGGAAACTCCGGGATCCACAATACAGTTCTGAGACAAAAACCCGTTAATACCAACCCAATCTTTGCTGAAGGTTTTGGTATTTGCTTGGAAATGTAAAAATAAGCACTGCTGCAGAGTTCTGACCTCAGCAATCCCGAGGTAGCAATAGATAATTCGGGTGGGTTCTATTTCCACCTGTAATGAGGCTTGTGGTGAAAGGGTTTCCAGGTCAACCCGGCCCTCTTTTCCTGGGTCCAGGGAACGTTGCTCCATGTGGGGTGAGAGGGGCCTCTCAATACATTCTTCATAGCCAATGGCATAAAGGCCTGGGCTTTTAGGAATACCTCCAGGCAATAAATATTGAACAACATTCCCACCGGTTGGTTTGGAGTGGGCAATGGGTATCCAGTCAATTTCCATGTGCAACTCCAAGCACCTAGCTTCACTAATAGTGATCTCTAAAAATTTGTAGTAAACATTTTTCCAGTTCATCTTCTGTACTCGGGTCATAATGATCCGTCCTTCAGGCTTCTCAGAGTTGAAGTACTCCCGAAGTCGCTTGCCAAGGGGCACCTGGGAGCTGATCTCAGCATAATGGTAACGGATATCCTCTTTCCAACGGGTGTTATAACCAATTCCAAAAATGGCCAGTTTATTAGAAAGATGGAGCCTTGAAAAGTCTGTCCAGCTCTGAAAAAGTTCCCATTTCAACTGTACTGATTCCAAAATCTGTACAATATTCTGCATGATGTCTCTCTTCCTGGAAAGAGAAATAAAAGTCAAATTCCCCAAGTGTCTAGAACAACAGTGTCCAATAGAACTTTCTGTGAAGGAAACATTCTGTATCTGCTGTCCAATACGGTGGTCACTAGAACTTAAAATGGGGCTAATGTGAGGTATTAAATTTTTAATTAGATTTAGTTTCAAATTATATTTAAATAGCCACATGTGACTAGTGGCTACTGTACTAGGCAGTGTAAGTCTAGATAATCATCGTATTAAAATGAGAGAAACACACCCTTAGCAAGTTTCTAAGAATTAATGATAAACTCCTTTCCATGACTTCTATAGCCTCACCGTATCATGTTTAATCAGTATCAATACCTCAGATGCTAGGATTTCAGAAATCTATGGATCATAACATTTTTAAACGGCTATTATGTTTACCATGGCTTTCAGACCTAACTACCTACCAAAATAAGGTAAAAAATGCTATATTTAGAAAAGTATCTGGTGTCACTTAAAATAATTAACAGCTTAATTTCTAACCTGGAAATTCAGAAAGTCCAATGTTTTTGGCCCATACACGTGTGCTGTGGGAAAATATGCAACTGATTATGACTAATGATCTTTTTTAAATGACATTTTGTATTTGTCTGAAATTAATTACTACTCCCCAAATTAAAAGAAGTCAGGTTAGCATAGAATTAAGATCTGGGAATTCAGATGGAAAAGCCTCACATTAGGCTTAGATTTCAAGAGAGAAACATTCAAGATAGTGAATTGAGACTGTTCTAGGAAACCCTTTATAAAGGGAAGCAAAAATATAGGAATTATTTCAATTTTGACTCATATAGCTAACAGAATAAGACAAAAAACATTAGAAAATTTTTTTATTTCACAGGCTGCTTAAATCATGTAATCTGTATATACATGAAACTATATAAAGTTTGTTTCTCCAGTATAGCAAAACTTTGATACTGGAAGATTGGTTTGTTAAATATTAACTTGATTAAACTACTATACTCCACACCAACTACAGGTTTAACCTACAAAAACACTCAACTACCACACTTAGATAAATCACACACAGGCAAGAAAGGAGGGTGTACATGCTGATTTGCTAACAGCTTCTTGAAAGGAGGCTTTGGAAGCAGCAGGATCCTTGAGACTTTCCTGTTACATTCTCATGCCTTCTAGGGGAGGAGCTTTGGGAACATTCTGGGGAGGCTTCACATAGCCATTCTGAAGTCTGTCCTCTTGCTCTCCTTGACTTTCTTTGCAAGATGGCAAAAAAATGAGTATTTTGTTACCAGCTGCTTCTTGGAGCTAAGACTAAGACTGCCCTGAATTTGCCCTCTATCCTTTGGTTTGCCTTTAAAGCTTTCAAGTATCAGAGTGGCTATCTATATGAAATCACTGCATTCTCGGGGAATTATTCCTCTTCTCAGAGGACACAAAAGCACTTGGTCAGTTTTATGATGTCTAATTGTGGTGCTTATGAGGCTAAGACACAGACCATATTTCTGCATAGGTGGATGCTTAAAAGGAAAATGATCTTTCATAGCTACCATCTTTCCCTACTCTTCTTCGAAATGTTTTATTGATCTTACAGAGGGCTATGCTAAGAGTTGGGATGAAGGGCAGAGATTTTTGTCTATTCTGTTCAATGAAGTGACCCAATACCTGATATATAGTAGGCACCTGAGAAACGTGTGTTGAATAAATGAGCAGCCTAGGGGATTAGCGAGGTTCAGCTAATCCTACCTGTACCTACCTATAGAGAAAAGGAAATCCTATGCCCAAATCACATTATTTTACTCAGCATTGTCATGGCACTAAATCATTAATGCTGTAGTCAGAGCATGCAAAGAACTGTCTTAAAGAAAATATTGCACTGGAAAATAAATGGCCTACCCAGGCCCTGTTCAGAATCCCTCACCCTGAGAGCTGAAACCTGAAGGAGAGGCAGCATTAGCTGGAGATTTCTGCAGAACCTGTCTCTTTCCTGCCCAGCTGACCTGAGCCTGAAACTGATTTGAGCTCAAGACTCATATCAGTGTTTCAAAGCTATGGAGCACGATGAGGACTAGACCAAGTTATTTAAACAATTCCTGAGAACTGTCTGTTACATTTCCTGGTTTTTGAAGTTCCAATCACCAGAAAAATTTAAGTGGTTTGAGGTTGCTGACACCAAATCCATGAAATCTGAGTTCATTCCTAGTTATATCAACTGGGCCTTCCTTAAAGGTCCTGTCCTGAATGTTTATAAGGAAGAGATAAGAACATTTTAGTGAAAAACCCAGTGACTTTTTTTTTTTTTTTTTTTTTTTTGCATAATAAGGGTTTGAAGGTACAGATTTGTAATTTTTTTTTTTTTTTTTTTGATAGGATCTTGCTGTCATCCAGGCTGGAATGCATGGTTCACTGCACCCTTGACCTCCTGGACTCAAGTAATCCTCCCGCCTCAGCCTTCTGAGGTAGCTGGGACTACATTGTGCCTGTAGTATACTGCACATACTATACCCAGCTACTTTAAAACTTTGTAAGATGGTGGTCTAGCTATGTCTAGCCCAAGCTGGTTTTGAATTCCTGGGCTCAAGCAATCCTCCTCTCTTGGCCTCTCAGGGTGCTGGGATTACAGGCATGAGCCACTGGTGGTGCTTGGTCTTGTAATAATTCACTTTTTTTTTTTTTTTTTTGAGACAGAGTCTCACTCTGTTATCCAGGCTGGAGTGCACTGGCACGATCTCAGCTCACTGAAACCTCTGCCTCCTGGATTCAATCAATTCTTGTGCCTTGGCCTCCCGAGTAGCTAGGATTACAGGTGTGTGTCATCGCATCCAGCTAATTTTTGTATTTTGTTTTGTTTTGTTTTTTGACACAGAGTCTTGCTCTTGTTGCCCAGGCTGGAGTACAATGGCATGATCACAGCTCACTGCAACCTCCACCTCCTGGGTTCAAGCAATTATCCTGACTCAGCCTCCCGAGTAGCTGAGATTACAAGTGCTCGCCACCATGCCTAGCTAATTTTTATATTTTTTTGGTAGAGTCTGGGTTTCGTCATGTTGGCCAGGCTGGTCTTATTTACTCCTGACCTCATGATCTACCCACCTCGGCCTCCCAAAGTGCTGGGATTAAAGGCGTGAGCCATCGTGCCTGGCTATAATAACTCATTTTTTACAACAATAATCAGTTTCGCTTCCTTTGTACACTTTGATGTCACACTCTTAAAAGATAACTATTTCCCAATAAGAAATGGCCTTAAACTTACTGATGTGGGTCATTAGCTTCCTTTTTGAGGAATGCAATAATGGGCACAATTTGGGGGAACAACTCCTCATCCCTGAACTCTTACCCTCTCCCCAGACATGGAATCAGATGACAGTGGGAGACTCTGAAAAAGAAACAAGCATTTGCAAAGGGGAAGTGGTGGTGGTGGCTTGCTGAATAAAAACAACTAATGTGGCCAGGCGTGGTGGCTCACGCCTGTAATCCCAACACTTTGGGAGGCTGAGGCAGGCAGATTACTTGAGGTCAGGAGTTTGAGATCAACCTGGCCAACATGGGAAAACCCCATCTCCACTAAAAATATGAAAATTAGCCAGGCACAGTGATATGCCTGTTGTTCCACCTACTTAGGCTGGAATTACAGGAGCTTGCAGTGAGCCAAGATTGCACCACTATGTTCCAACCTGCATGATGGAGTAAGACTCTATCTCAAAAACAAACAAACAAAAAACAACTAATGCTTTCTTGTTGTGCTGCCTGCTACCGATCACAGCCCTTTTCGCCTCTTCTCTGCCATCTCTCAGACATCAAGATCATATATGTGGGATGAAGCACCCAAGAATAAGTGGGTGCTATCCATGCTCCAAGGTTAACAGGTGAAAAAAATGAATGGTGTTTCTTACTTTCTCCACAAATTTATCTGCCAATATATTCTCCTCAGTAATTACATTTAATCAGGGACTCACTTAAAGCTGTTAAAAAGAACCACAAATACAATGTCACTGGTAATTCCAGGAACAAGGATATCCTTGCACAAAAGATAATGCTAAACTTGGAGAAGATCAAGCTTCGTGGACCACTGTCCCTGGACCTTCTCAATCTTTCCTCTAACAATTGCTTTCTTCTCTAAATGTTTAATAGGCCATCTAAGAGCTTTCTTTTTGATTCCCAAAATGTAATACTTCAGGTGTCCCTCTGGTCTGCCTGATCATTTCACCTAACCCCCGATAAACTCAGGTTCCTGTGACTCATCTTTGTGCCTTAATTAAACATCCAAATGTCCACATCCACACACAAGCAAATACCAAAAACATGCCTATTTTCATGTAACACATTTATTTCTTCTTCTATACAAAATTCTCAACATGTTACATAACCACTGGAAGAGTTAAGCTAAGATGTAAAAGAATGTATAGACGTCACAGTTCTCGAAATTACCAGTGATGCTATGCTTGTGATGCTTTTTCCTTTAAGTTAAGTCCCTGATTAAATCTAAAGAATGAATAGACATGCCTCCTTGGTGAATGGCTGGAACTTCCAAAACATGTCTAAGTATTTTCTGATCCTCCCAATGGTCACTGAACAGGCAGACACACTTCTGGAAAGCTGAAGCATCTACTTACTGTGCTTCTTCAGAAGACTCTTGCTTTATTTTTAATGTTCTCTTTGTGATAGGTATTTCATCTGAAAAGCAAAGATTTTGAAACAAGTTATATTTTCCTAAGAAATGGCATGCATGTATGTAGATAAGCAGCTATGTTTACTGATTATTCCATACTTTCCAAGACCAGGCTTTTACTCTAGTGTCAAACACTGTCCAATATCAGATGTATAAATATAACTCTTATATAATGAGATGCATACATTTATATGCAAGATCAGAAACCAGCTCTACAAGTATGAAATTCTTCAAGGTCACCAGTGGATTTCTAGCTAGGAGCTTAAAGCTTAATTTCACTGCAGACATGATTTTAAAAGGACAAGAATAAAAATAATTCTGTTCTATTTAGATTTTCTGTGTAGGTTTTACAAAGCAATTATTCCCCCAGTATCAGGATCAACGTATTCTACACACTGCTTTTTTCCCAAAGGTTTGAGTGACTTAACTCTCTACAGCAAAACCAGTGTTACGGAATGCCAAAGTAATTTAGACCTTATTTCTCCTTTGAAATTAATCAGTAGTGATTGCTTACCATCTACCCCTTTTATTCTTCTAATCTTTAAGTCCATCTTTTATACGTCATTAGTCTTAGTTTTACAACCTCTTTCTTCTTTCACTATCTTCCAGTATTTGAGAACTATTTTTAAAACAACATTGCTAAAAAACATATTAGCATTTAGTCCTTTTTCTTTTGAATTAACATATTTCTATCATCAAGAATTTGGTAAAAAACAGAGCCCATGAACTTTTATCTAAAGGTCAGCGAGCATATTTATAATGCCAATCCTACTTATACTTCCTTGGGGGCTACCTGAGTACCAAGAGCTGGAAGCAAGAACATTTCCTTCCAAGCAAGCACTCATTACACAACCTGCTGTTAATGTACAACGGCCAATTGATCAGTATCTCCAAATTATGAAATCAATATGAAAATCAAAATTGGAGCATGTAATGCAAAAAGAAACAGAAAAAACCCACAATGATATGTACACTCTTTTTTTTTTTTTTTTTTAAAGATGGGGTTTCACCATGATGGCCAGGCTGGTCTTGAACTCCTGACCGCAGGTGATCCACCCACCTTGGCCTCCCAAAGTGCTGGGATTACAGGCGTGAGCCACCGCGCCCGGCCTGACATGTACACTCTTAATTAGGCCCTACAAGTTTAGATTTGATGGTCAGGAATTTTATTTCCATTTTTAATATCTATGACTGTATAAATCCCTCCAGTTAATACCTATGACTGTATAAATCACTCCAGTTACTGTTGGGATGGGGTCCCTTAAGAAGTGTGAAGGAATATGATCACACAGTTCAAATATCAGCTCTTTTCAAGATAAATGGAAGCTTCCCCTCATTTTTTGTTCAGACTCAAGTCTGGGAGAAGATC
The DNA here is from genome assembly GCF_048565385.1 of Saimiri boliviensis. NCBI lineage: Eukaryota > Metazoa > Chordata > Mammalia > Primates > Cebidae > Saimiri > Saimiri boliviensis. The sequence goes on from NC_133454.1 coordinate 60,112,722, forward strand.
TTTTCCAAATGATAAACAGAAAAGAAAAATGCCATTTGGGATAAAGGAAGGAATTCCTAAGATAGCTACATCTACAGCAGTTGGGCCAAGAGTCATTATCTTAGCAGTCATCTTAGAACTAGAGGGTACAGAATATTTTGCATAGGATGCTATCTGTCACTGAGTGTCCTTGTATAGGTAAGAATTAGAAATTCTTCTGTGTTTTTGGGAATCTTGTTGGTAATCAACTTGTCAAATGAACAACATCAAGCACTAGTTGGCAGTTTAAGGCTAAATCAAGGATCCCCATATTGCCCCAAATAGACTGGGGCATGGAAATGCATAAAAGACATACAAGGCAGAGATGTCCTTTATGCCCTGTGCTAACCACTATAGGAACAGTACCAAAAATATTTACAAATAAGTACTAGTACACATACATAAAGGTACATAAATACACACAAACAGAAGTATCATGCATGTTGGCTTTCTTACCCAATTCCTGATCTGTTGGATAGCCATGGAGATCCTGACTGTGGTTTCCCCAGTCCTCCTGTGAATAGTCCTCCATAGTGCTGCCATCTGACTCCAGCTCCTGGTACAAGCCACTACTGTTAATAAGTACAGGCTGGCAGGGCTGAGCATCCCATCCTCCCTGACCAAACACCTGTTCCAACTGTTCAAATGTGTAACTGCTCTTTCTTTTCCCAACACCATGTTCTTTCACCCGACTGTAACACCTGCGAAGGGTCTAAGACACAAAGTCTTTTGTTATTCCTTTAAAGCTGTACTTCCTCTTCCAGGTACGGACCACAGATATTAATTACTATTAGACAGACACAGACAGACAAACATAGACACATTGTTACAGGAATGCTAGATTTCAAATTCATTATTATATTAGAAAAAAAACACTAATTTAGCATTTACTCAAACATGTTATAATTAAAACAATTATTTTGCAATTAATTATCCATTAAACAACAAGAAACAATACAACATTATTGCATGTACCCCATACACATATTTTTAAACCCCCACCCCCATTTAAAAAGAATAAGGGGGGGGGAACAAGAAATACCAGCCAGCCAATAGGATGCACACCTGCCACAGAAGAGAGAGAATTGCTGTTGTGCCCAGAATTTGGAAAAAGTGAGGGAAGGGAGGACAGAAAGAAGAATTTCCCAAAGCAAAGAATACCTGCCTTACTCTTGATTAAGAGGGAATGAATACAGGGTAAAAATAATTGCCTAAACAAACTGGCTAGTGAAACATATTACTTACATAGTCTGCATTCCTTACTAACTCAGTCTTTGTGGAAGCTGCTAAAATTCAAAACAGAGGTCAAATCAATAATGCTACAAATTCCAGGTCTCAAACATCAAGGATCAAGAAACAGTACACTAATACCTACACTTAAAACTAGACAATCAACTAGTCTATTCTACCAACTCAAGCTGCCAGCTAAACAAGCCAACAAATGAAGCCAATGATTTCTTTTTGGGGGAAGGACAGGGCAGAGGGGTGTCATTTCACTTCTTTTTCTGCCATGTAGCACACAGCAAATAAATATCATTAGGCAAGTCCACAGATAAAACCTAAATAATTTTATTATCTTGTACAACCCTTCCATCTTTTCCCACGGTCTTTATTTCTAACAAATATTTCTGATTGTTAACCCAGTTTCCTGAGTTTAATGGTACATCTTAAGCTATCTTACGTGGCATTTCGAAAGATAATCAAAGCCTTCGTCCCAGCTTCCCAATTTAGTTTAGTTGCATCCAGTCTCTATCCCACCTCTGTCTCCCTTTGTTCCTTCTAATCTCCCTTCTACTTTTACTGAGAATGTTCGTGAAATAAAATCCCTTTTCCCGGGTGGTTACCAAATACTTTCTAACTCAACTGTGCAAAAGTAGTTCACTTTAGACTTAACTTATAGGCACTGCCAGACTATAAATTTCTCCTAAATGTGAGATTGCTCTCCATAAGCCAATATGTTAACTATTCTCACCAAACTAAAACAACTCTTAATAATCTTTATAATGCCTCCATGGACGTTCAGTATCTTTATTTTTTTTTAATTTTGAGACGGAGTTTCGCTCTTGTTGCCCAAATTGGAGTGCAATAGCGCGACCTTGGCTCACCACAACCTCCGCCTCCCGGGTTCAAACGATTCTCCTGCCTCAGCCTCCTGAGTAGCTGGGATTACAGGCATGTGCCACCATGCCCGGCTAATTTTGTATTTTTAGTAGAGACGGGGTTTCTCCACGTTGGTCAGGCTGGTCTCCTGAACTCGAGTGATCCACCCGCCTCGGCCTCCCAAAGTGCTGGGATTACAGGCGTGAGCCACTGCACCCGGCCAGGAAGTTCAGTATCTTTAAATCACAGTTGACAATCTACAAGACACTATTTCAGATAATTTAAAAATCTGTCCCCGAAGCCAGAAATCTAGATGGGTAAAAGGATAATAAAAGCATGACATGTGTGATGATCTTCCTCACACAAAAACAGAGCAATAATTAAAGAGTCTCCAACCCTAAAGCCAGCCAGCCTAGCCCCTGGACAAGCACCTGTCTCATTCTTCCTTTCTTGAGATGGCTTCTGGAGCCTCAAATGATACCTTAGAGAACTGAGGTTTCTAACAATACACTCTTTTTAAAAGTGTTTCTTCTTTCTCTTTGTAAGAGATAGTCACAATTACATAAGATAAAACTTCCTAGAACAAACCAGAAATATGAACTTGGGAGACGTGTCGTGGGCAAACCTTCCAGTGGAAGGAGACAAATGTCTGCAGCAGAGCTCATTTGACTTTCTACACACTCCCCCTTTCCCAGTGCCCTCTGCCCTCCTTGCAGGGATTGGAATTTGAATTGCAAACATCCCTTGCCAATTTATTTTTATCTCACAATGTCTACTTTCTGCCTCCAAGAACACCCCAACCACTCTTTTCAACTCCTCCAAGGACCGTAAATGGAGAGTCCCAAACCATGTCCCTTTCACCCTTCCAAGGCCATAAATGGAGAAGGAAACCATGCCACTGCTCACTACTTACTGACTGCCCAGAGAAAAGCATTCAGCACACACAAGAGCCCAGCTGGCTCTGTTCTGAGGGTTATTTCAGAAGTCAGGGAATAAAACTAACATTTCTTTGAAGAAAGGTACCATACTTATCAGGAAGTAAAACAAGCATAAGCAAAGGCACCAATCTCTGGCAACAGACAAGGCCGGAAACCACAGAAAAGACTCTTACTCTCGTTGGAACCACCAAATTGCGCTTAATACTTCACTTGGCTTATGTAATTGTGATAGGAAACTAGCAATATCTAATGGTTACACATCTGAAAGAAAAGTGATACATTTACGATTTATCAAAGACACTAACAGATATTGCCACCTCTTACTTTGTAGTGTACTTTTGTAATACACTTGAATAGTGCAATATGCTAGCATGTAAAATATCTATCAGGGCTCAAAGGAAAGATATTAGGTAGCTTCTAAATCCATGATAGGAATTTGATGTATTGAAATCATGTTAAAAAAGATTTCCCAACTAATTTTAACTCTCTCAAGATATAAATGCACTTAAGAGGTACTTTCTGGGTTCAGTGAAGACCACAGATCCAAGGAAACGCTGTTTAAATAGAACACATCAATTAAGAAAAAAAGAATAAGAACTTAAACTTCTTCTTGACTGCTATTGTAACAAGCAATGGGATTTAGTTAAACTTGAGGGAGTTTAGAGATGAATAAAAAGGACATGGAGAACTTCCAATTATCACTCATAATAAAGCAAAATAGGTTACATTTTCCACACTCTAAATTAGCCAAAGCATGTAATTAAGACTGTGTGTGTCAACAGTCCTAAATAAACCGACTTAAAAACCTACTCTAGAGCTGAGATTACAATAATGCTCAGAAAAACGAAGCCTCAATTCCCATTTCAGACAGCTCTCAAATCCAACAAGAACTTCGATGTGGCTTTCTTGGAGAACCATGTCTTATTCAACACAAAAATCTCGCTTCCTTTCCTTTTTCCTTTACCTTAGTTGTCCTAGAAATCTGTAATAAATTAAGCTTAATAGTTTCTAAAAATTAAGGTCTGGGGTGGGGGCAGAAATTTGCTCAAAAGTATTAAAATCGATTCCATTTACAATTAAATATTATAATCTTCCTTACTATTGGAAAGCTCCCCAGTAAACTGACATGATGCTTTTGTCTCCTCCCTGGAGGAGGAGTTGTGAGAGAATACTGTATCCTGATTGAAGCTGTAGGGATAGAGGTCAGGAATCAAGAAACCCTGGATTGAAGAACTAAAGCATAGGTAACAACTTGATTGGTGGTCAACCCAGAGGAGTTCATGGGTATTTGGAAGAAATGGCAAGGGAATGCTTATTAAATCCACCATGACAAGCACTTAATGACTACAAAGACAAAAGAACCAGAGAAAAGACTTGAAAGATGTCCCATTACCAAAGCAGGAAGAAAAATAAGATGGCTGACAAGTGACAATTTATAGGACAGAGTGAAAGTTTTGCCAAAGTTTAAGATTACAGTAAAAGGAAATGAGAGAATAAAAAGATGACATTCATTGTGGATGAATGTATGGGGAGTCTATGGGGGAGGGGGAAGGTAAACAAAGGCAGGAGTTTTAGATTGGCAGGATTGGGGGTTTAACGGCAGCAATGCAGAGAAAGACCCAGGGTTACAGTACACGTAACATTAAATACAGTGCACAATGCAGCTATCTTGCCAAAGTAAGTAAATCCAGTATTGGGTTGTATAGGCAGAGGAATCACATGTAAGCTATGAAGGTGGCTCTTCCTCTCTATTCAGCACCGGTGAGGCCACAGCTGGAGCACAGCATTCAGTTCTGGGCATCGAACCAGCTACAAGAGAGGGAAATTGTAGAGTTCAGAAAAGGGCAAATAAAATAATGAAAGGCTTGGAAAATAAGATCTATAAGCAGGGACAGTGGTTTTATCAAAGCCCTTCCTGACATTATCTAAGCTACTTTTGGGGTGAGATTAAGGTTTATTTTGCTTCAGTGTCCTCCGATCCTTGGACTCTCAGGAAATGGGAAGAACTAAATTCTTCCGTGGTAGGGCAAAGCAGAAAACTAAATAAATCATAAAGGCATATGCCAGCCAATTCCAGTACTGGCTTAATAATTTTCTCAAAGTTTGCCCCATTTCATACAATCATAAAATAATCACCAGGACAAAAACCACTGTTCTAGCTAACTGACCACACATGGAACAGAGCATTATAATGAGGAGGAACAGAAATAAGGCATAACAGCTACATAAATGTGTTGTTTAGAAAACAATGGCTTGATCAGTCTAAGATGTCAGATGAAAAATAAAGTCAATCTGCAGGGAGGACAGCTTAGTTATAATAGCAGGAAACAATGTTACAAGAAAAAACAGGCAGTGGAACAGATTTTCAAATGTAGTTGGTCAAGCTGGCCACACCTTAATCCACTGCCAAGTACACATGATAAATTTAAGATTCCTTTTACTCAAATGATTAAAGAACACACTTATTCACAAACAAGGCCTTAAAAATCACATATTATGCTTCACAAGAGATGAGGAAATTATACTGGGAGTAATTTCCAGTGACTGATTTTCGTATAAAATTGTTTAAAATGATACCTCAGACTAAAGGAGATGTGTATTGTGAAGCAACAAAGGTCTTTGCAAAAACAGATCTTTCTTATTCCTTTAAAGTTACTGCCATTGTAACTGTTAAAAACAGTGGCTCTTAGTTAATTGAGGCAACAAAACAACACCATTTAATATCTTTAGGAAAAACTTTAATTTCTTTAGCTATTATTTTGTTACTGTGAGCATGAAAGTAAGAAAGAAAATATCTTACATAGCATACATAAATCAATAAGAATTTCTGCACACAGTAAGAAAGAGGTTAAGAATCTAGTATAAATTTCTAAATACATCTTTTGACACGGAGCTGTAACTAATGATTAGGAAATTACCTAAGGCAAAATCCATGTGGGGCTAGCAGAACTTTTGCTACCTTTTTTCTTAGGTTTTCTGTTCATTGATAATCTGACAAATTGACTTGCCAATCCCCTAAATCCTTTAAAACCAACCAAACAAAAACATCCCAACAAAGTAAAACCAAGAAAGAAAAATGTAGCAAACTTGTTTCACACTTAATGCTACAGAGCAAGTTTTGGCACGTACAGAGCAAGTTTTGGCACGTACAAAGCGTTTTTATTAAGTCTTTTGCTTTTCCTTTGCAGGGCAGATGTTCTTAACCTTTCTGAGTTATGGATCCACTCCTCAGAAAAAATGCACACATCGACAACCTGTTCCATACAATTTCAAGGGAGTATATGGACTCATTAAAGATCCCACACAAGAACCTCTTGTTAAAAAATTCTGCTTTACATTATATAGTTCTTTTCTTCATGAAACAGAACGTATATTAGTATGAAACGCTAAAATAAGGTAAACTTGTATCTTAAGTTTTCCAGGAGATTCTAAAGATTATAACTACTTTAAGTACAATTACCACTTCACTCACTATCCTGTTCATTTAGATAAAGCAACATTAGTATTTCCTTTAAGAGGTAAATTAGCCGAATTCCCATTTCTTGAAAGAAATAATTTTTATCAGTAAAAGCATACAAGGGCCGAGTGCAGTGACTCACACCTGTAATCCCAGCACTTTCGGAGGCCGAGGTGGGAGGATCACCTGAGGTCAGGAGCTTGAGATCAGCCTGGCCAACACGGTAAAACCCCATCTTCACTAAAAAGACAAAAATCAGCCAGGTGTGGTAGCAGGCACCTATAATCCCAGCTATTCGGGAGGCTAAGGCAGGAGAATCATTTGAACCTGGGAGGTAGAGGTTGCAATGAGCCAAGATCGTGCTACTGCACTCCAGCTTAGACAATAAGAGCAAAACACTCTCTCTCTCAAAAAAAAAAAAAAAAAAAAGTAAAAGCATGTAAGGATATTACTTTACTCTTCCCAAAAATACAGCACTTCTTGGCCAGGGGTGGTGGCTCATATCTGTAATCCCAGCACTTTGGGAGACTGAGGTAGGCGGATCATGAGGTCAGGAGTTTGAGACCAGCCTGGCCAACATGGTGAAACCCCATCTCTACTAAAAACACAAAAATTAGCTGGGCATGGTGGTATATGCCTGCAGTACCAGCTACTCGGAAAGGCTGAGGTAGGAGAATCGCTTCAACCTGGATGGTGGAGGTTGCAGTGAGCTAAGACCTTACCACTGCACTCCAGCCTGAGCAACAGAGTAAGATTCCATTCTAAAAAAAAAAAGAAGAAATAAAAAATATAGCACTTCCTTCTACCTGCTAGGCAAGAAATCTTTTTCTGAAGTGATAATTAAGCAATATTAAATATTTCATTAGTTATGCTGATTATCTGTTCCAACTGCATCACACAGTACTTGTTCATTCATTATCTGATTGACTTATCGACACAGATGCCAGAAAAATTATGTCAAGTAACAACCTAAAACAGAAAATCACACATCCAGAAACAAGTACAGAAAAGTAAGTCTTGATATGCTCTTAAGCTTTCATATCTTCCAGCTTTAACACTGCCTAATGACCAAAGGGTCTCACAGGAATAGGCAATGCCTATAATAATTCAATCCTTAACCCAAAGGGATCACGGTTTAATCTATGACTCTATTAAAACTGTTTCTATTGTGATCATTAATGTTTTCTTCTTTTTTGAGACAGTGTCACTCTGTTGCCTAGGCTGGAGTGCAGTGGTACAATCTCAGCTCACTGCAACCTCCGCCTCCCAGGTTCCAGTGACTCTCCTGCCTCAGCCTCCAGAGTAGCTAGGACTACAGGCACCCACTACCATGCCTGGCTAATTTTTGTCTTTTTAGTAGAGAAGGGGTTTCACTATGTTGGCCAGGCTGGTCTCAAACTCCTGACCTCAGGTGATCCTCCTACCTCGGCCTCCCAAAGTGCTGGGATTACAGGCATGAGCTACCATGCCTGGCCAATGTCTTCTTAATAACTAAGAACAGTCATTGAAATTTGTCCTTAACTCATTTGACTTCCCTGTAGCATTTGATACTCTTTACCACCTATTCATATCACTATCTTGGCAAATGTCTCTTTATAACATTTTTTTTTTTTTTGAGACAGAATCTCACTCTGTCACCAGGCTGGATTGCAGTGGCTCGATCTTGGCTCACTGCAACCTTCACCTCAAGCAATTCTCCTGCCTCAGCACCCCAAGTAGCTGGAACTAAAGGTGCACACCACCATGCCCAGTTAATTTTTGTATTTCTAGTAGAGACAGGGTTTTACCACATTGGCCAGGATGGTCTCAATCTCTTGACCTCGTGATCCGCCCGCCTCAGCCTCCCAAAGTACTGGGATTACAGGCATGAGCCACCGTACCTGGCCTATAACACTTTTTATAATATACTGATCCACTAAGGGTAGGTGGAACTGCCTAAGGTTCTAATTACAAACCAGTCTCCAACTTCTAAAATGTTATGGAGCCAGGATCAGTGGCTCATGCCTATAATTCTAGCACTCCGGGAGGCCAAGGCTAGAGGACCCTTCAAGGCCAGGAGTTCAAGACTAGCCTGTTCAATATAGAATACTGTAAGACCTTTTCTCTACTTAAAAAAAAAAAAAAAGTCTGGGTATGGTAGCGTGCACCTGCAGTCCAGCTACTGGGGAGGCTGAGGCAGGAATGTCCCTTGAGCTCAGCAGGTAGAGGTTGCATTAAGCCATGACCACACCACTGCATTCCAGCCTGGGCAACAGAGTGAGACTCCTGTCTCTAAAAAAATAAAAATAAAAAGCATACAAGTTCTGAATGGAAAAGAACCTTAGAGATCATCTAGTTCACCTTCCTCACTTAACAAATGAGGAACTAAGGCCCAAAGATAAATAAGTATTCCTTTAAGAGGAGTTTGGCATATGAAAATTATCAAATGCCACTTAAGAAACTTTAATGTTTCCTAAGAAAGTTATTTCAGCAGATTGTAAGCTCCATGAGGTAGGGATTTTATCTACGCTGGTTATTTCTATTCCCCAAGTCCAGAACAGTGCCTACCACACGAGGCTTATTCAAAAAATATGTTCATTCAGTACCTAAATTAAGCTAATTTTAAAGTAGTAAATCACTAGCAAGAGGATAAAATTTTTCTTAGCAAAGAACATCAGAAAATTGATTGTTTAACTAAAACAAATTGGAAAAAAAAATCAATGAATCTTGGTAGGCAGGGCTCCTGTAACTTTCTGAAAATAGCTGGGCAAGGTTATTTTAAAATATCTATCATTCTTGTTGTTACAGCTTTCTTTGGGCAGGCAGGCCACATGCCAACAAGAGCTCTGCAGCCCTGTCCAAATATTATTTCTTATGCTTTACAAAGTAAACAAGTGAATGAAATATTCAAGAATATAAGGTAGTTCTACCAAAGACAGGAAGGCAGAAAGACTCAACTGTTTCCTGATTTTAATAGGGTCAAACAGAATGACCACCAAAAACAAAGAGATCTTACCTCTCTGGAGCCTCAGTCTCTGTGGGGAACTGTCCAGGATTGAATCCTATCAGCTTGCACTTCATTATGAATCTGGCTATTAAAGACTCACTCACTTTGTGTTTATAACTGGTCAGTGCTGTCTCCATGAGAGAAGATTCTTGCACAGAATATATATTAATAATTCAAGGCCAGGTGTGGTGGCTCAAGCCTATAATCCCAGCACTTTGGGAGGCTAAGGCAGGCAGATCGCCTGAGGCCAGGAGTTCCTGACTAGCCTGGCCAACATGGAGAAACTCTGTCTCTACTAAAAATACAGATATTAGCCAAGCACGGTGATGCACACCTGTAGTCCCAGCTACTCGGGAGGCTGGGGCATGAGAATTGCTTGAACTCAGGAGGCAGGGAATACACTGAGGTGAGACTGCGCCACTGCACTCTAGCCTGGGTGACAGAGTGAGACTCTGTCTCAAAAAGTAAAAATAAAGATTAAAAAATAAAAGTAAAAACAAATTTTTTAAAAAACAACATAAAATTCAGGAAATTTTGATTGTCAGTGAATATCAGGTTGTAAGTTTTCTAGGTTCTTTCACGCTAGCAGCTGAGGGTTGTGCCCATTCAGATTACTAAGAAAAAAACCCCTCAATGAGGACAATACTAATTGTTAAAAACAAACATTCTTCCATGGCTCAAGGAACTAAATTCATGTAACCATAAAGCTTCTGATCCTATGCTATGTGTGCTTCTCATGGACACTCATACAATTATCTCAGACGAGCAGTAATACTTAATGATTAAGTCACACCTAGCATGCATGTTCATTTATAGGGCTTCTTTACGGTACAAGAATCCTTCATAACATGGAATTCTTAAGTGCTTTTCTATTTAGAACAATACAGGTCAAAAAATTAGGGTATACTGAACTATTTCAGTATATAAGCAGCAATAGGTAGCTAGTCACCAAAGATAGCAGATAACACTATGTGTCTAGAACTTTCTCACCTGAAAGGGAAAAAAAAAAAAATCAGTTGTTGGCAAAGAACTGACTAACATTAGAGGTTATTTTCCTTTGACCTCCTATACCACCTTGGAAGTTACTTTGTCAGCAGCTCTTTGAATCTTTTTCTCAGTACTTCACACCTTAGGGCACTACCTCAAAGAGGTATTCAGATACACTAAAAATGATACTAACCTTTATTTGTATGTGGTATCTAAAACACATTCAAGAAAATTATCTAAAATATAACTGGCAGGACAGGGGGGAACCAGTCTTCTTTAATGGACTCCCAAATACTTTCCACTATGAATTATTCCATGGACAACCATGTCTAAAAATTAAGAACACCCCACCATCTCAAAAATCCGCACACAGCTTTACCATTACAACATTGTATTGCTTCCCAAATACGAAGGTGTTTCCATTCATGAGACCAATGTTTAAAAGGGAGACTGTGCAGAGCAGGCTTCCCCTGAAGCAGTAGGCACTTTATTCCTTTCATCTGTTGACCATGTGATTCTCTCAGTTCTGCAGTTATTCTCTTACTAAAAACTACCATCTATAGTGCAAAGATAACCTATAATAGAGATGTTGCCATTAGAAAATTTTACACATTTGGTTAAGAGAAAAAGAATCCTGGCATGCAGATAAAATCATAACAAAAAAATTAAGGTCATCTGAAATCTTCCACCAAGACATCTGGTTACAAACATTAAATCCAGATTCATTTACTTGTGAAAATGTAAACATTCAAAAAGTATGTATTTTTCACATTTACACAGCGTAAACTACAGGTCATCAACGCATGAAAAGAACACATCTTCATATTCTGACATACATTCTAAGAAAAACCTGAAAATAAGCATGTTTTATTACCAGTAACTGTCCTAGGTGACCTGAACTTATTTAGGAAGTTCTTAGAAAGAAATTCAGGCAATCATAACTATTTTTATAGCTAATTTGGTAGACTGTTTATATTCTATTCTTAGCCTTATGAAGATTGCTAAGAGAAACAGCCACATGAAAAAATATCTCTGTACCTTCTACAAAAACCAAACATTTTCCTTACATTGTTCAATGTGCCATATAATGAAGGTACATCATAGCTACCATTTCCTGAGTGCTGACTGTGTGCTGAGATTTGGGTTAAGCAATTTACATTAACATTTCTACTTAACAATAATGTTAAAAGAGTGTCCCAGGAAACAGAGTCTGAGAAGACTGTGCAGGTATGCTGGGGAAGGCTCCTGGAAACCACACATGTGACAGACTGAGAACCAGGGCTGGGCATAGAAACAAGTTAAAGTAAGACATACTTGGAACAGCAGCCTCTGCTAATCCTAAAATGAGGTATGGGACTCAGGTTATCCTTCAGAATTATACCAAAATGAGGCAAGGAGGCTGGACCTTTGTATTTCAGCACTGACCAGTCATTGGATTCAGGCTGCCACCAGAAAGTAGGGAGCCTCACCTCGACTGATACAATTCCCTTGGGCAGAATCAAATTCTGAGGAAATCAACCAGAAGCCATCAGCAGTCTACAGGCAGCTTGGGGGCACGAGCATCTCATTCCCGGGACAGGAATCTGGGTAGTTCATCACCTATATATGAAGAGATATACGGTGCACCCCTCTTTTACAGACAAGAAAATTATTAAGACAGAGAATGATTACAAGCTTATCCAAAGTCACTGTCAGTGTCTTTAACGTAAGTTCATCTTTGGTTTCAAAACTAAGACTTAGTATATTTCTCTTCAAGACACTGAAAATTATGGCAAGTCGCTGTAGTTTTTTTTTTTTTTTTTGCCACAGTTGCCAAGAAGCTCATAGCTCATTTTAATATTTAGTTTAAGTAAACATATTTACCTAGATTACTGCTATTTGCCTGCATCCTGATTTATTTTCTTTTTTTTTAAACATAGGATCTATGTTGCCCAGGCTGGAGTGTAGTGACTATTCACAGGGACAATTATTATGCACAACAGCCTTGAACTCAGGGGCTCAAGCAATCCCCCTGCCTCAGCCTCCTGAGTAGCTGGGACTACAGGAGTGTACCACCACACCAAGCTGGCATTCTCTGTTTTATTTCCTGATTCTACTTTTAGCTTTCTCGATATGCCCATGTGTTTTGTTTGGTATATCATATATTAAAAAACAGTCCATCTCATTCCCATCATCCATCTCTAAGATGTACCCGAACCATTTACACATTAGGTGAACAATGGCAGGCATAAGGGTAGTGGACATTCCATAGTCTCCTCTGATAAGCCACATCCTTACCTGCTTTTACTGTCAAAAAGTAATTCTACATTGTAAATGTTTCTCCTCCTATAATTCAACCTTACTTCTTTATGGAGGAGTTGGTCATTCAATAAATTCAATAAATACCATCATTCATTTGAAGTCTTGAATGAATGACTCAATGAATCTTCTACAATTAAGTCTTCACTTACTATGTTTCAATACTTATTATAAATTCTTCCTTAGGACTTCCAAATCTCCTTGTGGTTTCATCTTAAGAAACCATCAATTATCTGCAAGAATTTAAAAAATTTTTGTTTTCATTTCAATGACAAGAAATATCAGCATAATGCTGACCATCTGATTGTTACTATAAGATTCTGGTATTGCATTTATGACTGTTGATAATCACATTATTGCCAAAAACATGACTTCAATTTTCAAAATTTAATAAAGATGAGCTGATTCAGAAGGAGGTGATATAAGCAAGTGGTTAAGAAGAACATGGGTTCCAGAGAAAGACTGCTTAGTTTAGTGCCACCCACTTGGAAGTTTTGTGATAAATTAATCTCTCTGTGCCTTAATTTCTTCATCTATATGGTGGGGCTGGTAACAGTATCTCCATCATAGATTTGCTTTTGTATGATTTTTTCAAAATTTAATATGTAAGCATTAAATTAAAAAAAAAACAGCATTTACAACTGTCTAATTGCTTGCACTCAGTAATGTTTATTATAACTGTTACAAAAATGATACAGTCACACCATATGAGGACCAAAAGCCTTATGAATTAAGGTTAGTTCAAGTAAAGTAGGGCAAGGAAGTATGGTATCACGAGGCGCAACATGGATAGGAATAATATGTAGGAGTAACATACTCATAAGAACCTTACCCTAGCAATTAGTGTCAGACTCATGTTGAGAAAAGCAAGCTTCAGCTAAACCACATCATCTAAAGCATCATTAAAGGAATGCCAACTTTTCTTTTTTTTCTTCTGTTGCACAGGCTGAAGTGCAGTGGCGTGCTCTCTGCTCACTGCAACCTCCACCTCCTGGGTTCAAGTGATTATTCTGCCTCAGCCCCTTGAGTAGCTGGGACTACAGGTACACACCACCAGGCCTGGCTAATTTTTGTATTTTTAGTAGAGACAGGGTCTCACCATATAAGACAGGCTGATCTCAAAGACTTTTTTGATTTTTCATTTTATTCAAAGTATTTCAAACAACTGCTTGTGCTTAATAACATGTCAACTCTATATGTAAAAGGAGTTTATATCTAGGAGTACCTATGTAAATAAACATCTTTTTGCCCATACATTAAGAGTTTCAGAAACACCTGGCTATACTCTCATAGCTTCTTTTACTTTTTTGCTCAGTTCTTTTATAGATAAAAGCCAATTCGTGCCAGGGGCAGTGGCTCCCAGCACTTTCAGAGGCCAAGGTGGGCAGACTGTCTGAGACCACAAGTTAGAGACCAGCCTGGGCAACATGGCAAAACCCCACCTCTACAAAAATACAACAATTAGCTGGGCTTGGTGTCGCATGCCTATAGGCCCAGCTACTGGAAGACTTAGGTGCAAGTATCACCTGAGCCTAGGGAGGTTGAGGCTGCAGTGAGCCATGATCACGCCACTGCACACCAGCCTGGGCAACAGAGCAAGACCCCAATTCAGAAAAAAAAAAAAAGGTAATTAATTAATCTTCTTTAAAGATTTATAGTCTTGGCAAAAATGTGGGGACTAACACACTCTCATATAAACCGATGGGGAAAAAGGAATCCTAATTACTCACACAGAGTGAGGATTAGACCTCACTCACTGGGCAACCTCTTTACAAGAAGCAGAAGGCAGGTAAAACTTAGCATGAATAGAAATAATAAATGTGAATAACCCATATATATTCTTGGAGTTCGACAAAAGAAAAGGCATGGAGATCATTCATTCCTTTTTTGGTGCACAGAAATTTACTGGAATTAAAATCAGACTTATCACTACCATTTCTTGAAAAATATCAAAAGGCTTCATGGATATATGGTTACACTGCAGTGAGGAAGTTAAAATTTTTCCTCTTAATTTTACAGTTTGCTTACATTACTTATATAAGGAAAATGTAATTATTTTATACTGTTCTAAAATTGGACAAACTCTGATTGCTCAAGGCCCAACTATTAACCATGTTTCCTAATCCGTACAACAGAGAAGGGGTATCTCCTGGTTTTGCTTAAGACTGACTCTTTAGGGCTCCATGAAATGCCTTGCACAAGAGCACATGCTCATGAACTGATGGCTGAATGAATAAGAATATAGCACTTTGCTGCTTGGTGGTACAAACCTCAATGACAACTGGATATATATAAGACAAAGGAATTATATAAAATCATGTAAATCATTCTTAATAAAACAATGGCAAATGAATTTCTATTTCATAAGCATAATGAAAAGTATACAGCTCAACTTCAAGGATTTATCAAGGAATATAATATCTGAGTATCTTTTTCCCTAATTGTGTTAATTGCTTAACACATGTTTTAAATATCACAGTTTTCTAACAGAATGTAAACTCTTTGAAGGCAGGGTGTTTTTTTGTCAGTTTTGTTCACTGAGGTATTCCCAGAGCCTAAATCAATGCCCAACATGTAAAAGGGGCGAGGTAAGTTTTTGCTGAATGAATGAATGGAATATTCCTTAAGATGGGGTATAGGTAGTGGAGATACCAAATATTAGGTTGAAGTACTTTTTGACCTATCCTATTCTCTCTAAATTATAAACCAGCTATTTCCCTTTAAAGTATTTGCAAATTAAAAAAAATAATAAAAGCAGTTTTGGGTAGATATGAACTTTTATTCTGGTTTTATTAATATCAATTACAAACATAATTGGTTTATTTGAATAAAGTAATCTGAAGATAGTAGAGAGACAGTAACCTTACATAGGCTGAGAAAATGCAACTATAAAGCATATCTAAGTAAACAACTTCCACTACTGTATTTATATTGAAGTAATGTTTGATAGCCCAAAATATATAATTTATGAATACAGCCAAGAACACACATATAAAATAAAATGATGGCTGCTGTTTCTAAAATACCTAAGAATAAACACAGGTTTGTATTTTACTAACTAGTAACAACACATCCTACTAAGTGAAAAGGTAACACTCACTTGATTAGTGCCAAGGAAAAAAAAAATATTTACCGTTGGCTTTTAAGGACTTTTCTCAACTAAATATAGTTGAGAATGATACAGATTTAAATACATTCCTTTTTTCATAGCAGACATCCTTCAATTATTTAGAACAACTGGAAGGGAGATGGAACTCCAGATAATTTATAACATATGCATAGGAGGCACAGATCCACTAAGCATTAATTTTCAACACTGAACGAAGCTTCTGCAATGGTAAATATTAATAGCATGCAGAACACAGTGGAGGAACCCCACAACAGAAATAGAATTAAATAACATCTAATCATAACTGCAATCCTAACAGTTAATTGTTTTAAAAAGTTCTTTAGAGTACTGGTCTGTTGCTTTTGAAACTCAGTTTTTCCTCCTCTCTTTTTTTTTTTTTAACATTACAAAGATATAATTTTCCATAGAAAAAAACTGCTGTACTACCTTAACGTAGGAGCACACATCAGGTATCTATCTACATGGCACTTAACACTTGGAATATTAGATCTGAATTTTAGTTCTTACTCTCTGATAATATTATGAAAAAGAGGTGGAGGGAAGCAGGATAATCACCTTTGAAGACCGGGAGGCAGAACTGAAGAGTCTGTAGAGAGTATATGCTAGAGTTAAGACAGACAGGACTGTCCTCATTTGGTGTTTTAATTGGCTTTCCTTGGGTTCTTAGAAATCAAGCCTAAAAACTTAAGCTATGAAATACTATTATGGTCTTCAATGACTGCAGCCAAGAATCCTCTGTGTGAGTTGGTAGGGAAGTAGACAGTGAGTTGTCTCACAGGTTAGTATCTAACAAATCCTGGAAATTAAAATTTCCATATTCTTTGAACAGCCTCTTGGTTTTGATGTACATGAAATTTATTCCTGTGTCTTTATCTTCATTACCACTGCTTTACTGCACCTTCCATCTAGCTTGCTGCAAGAAGCTTCTAAATGATCTTTGTGCTTCCAGACTTACCCTTTCTATTCTCCACATTACAGGCACTGACTGTTCTAAAATTTAAGACTAACCATGGAACTGCCTGACAAAATCCTTTGATGATTAGAATAAAGTCCAAACTCCTTAGCACATCACCTGACCTCTTATTTATGTCTCCAGCCTCATTTCTTACTACTTCCCACCCCATCTTCACCCTTCATCTCAAACCCTAAGCTCAAGCTATCTAAAAGTACATAATGTAACACATTTCACCGTAATATCTGGGACAAGAGCTGTTGCAAATAAACGATGTTTCTGGAGTTTTGATATCTTAAGTCTAATAGAAAACAATGAATGAAAAAAATCTCAATCTCACTGTATTATCCTCTAGTCCTCTTTTATCTAACTGTAGTTTATGGCCCATTAGTGGGTTCTACAATTAATTTTAGCAAGTTGTGACCACCTTTTTAAACACCAGAAGTGGGAGCTAAAGAGATAATGTGTAAGGAACAAAGACATGAAATGTTCTGGTGAAGAGGACCCAGGGCACTGAGAGGAGGCTAGGGACAAAAGGTGAATGGGGAGATGGTTCAGGTTAGAAGAATGGGTGCACATGAGGGGCATTTGGAGAATGCCAGTTGGGGCAGGGAGATTGGCTGAGCCTGCGGTACAGTATATACATGATGTAATAACGAGGATGTGTTATGCCCCACACCAGGTGTTGGCCTACATCAATGGGGTCAGAACAAGCAAACGTGGAGTATCCCTGGTCTACTCTATGCCCTCCCGGAATGTGTCCCTGTGGCTGCAGGGTCTTCAGGAGAAAGACTCTGGCCCCTACAGCTGTTCTGTGAATGTGCAAGACAAAGAAGGCACCAGTAGGGGCCACAGCATCAAAACGTTAGAACTCAATGTAATGGGTGAGTGAGAAGCACAGACTTTCGTACCCCTCCCCACCCTCACCGGGAGGTCTGGCAGGTCTCTCTCCTAAATGGCTGAGGGCAAGAGTTGGGGAGGGATAAATGAAGTGACAGAAGGGTGCAGGGCAGAGGGAGAGGATCTATGGGTCTCCTGGTGTGGTTTCAATCAGCCTCCCCTTCCCCAGTTCCTCCAGCTCCTCCATCCTGTTGTCTCCTGGGTGTGCCCCGTATGGGGACCAACATGACCCTGAGCTGCCAGTCCCCAAGGAGTAAGCCTACTGCCAAATACCACTGGGGATTGGCAGCTCCCATCCTTCCAGACTTTCTTTGCATCAGCGCCTGGTGAGGGCATTTCTGGCGACAGCCAAGACTATGGCTTGGGAAGAAGAAAGCTGAGAGGTACCACAGGGACTGGGGTAAAAAGGGAAGCCAATGATGTCAAGCACTGGGAAGGAGGAGGAGAATGTGGGGGAATGGGGGGGGGGCAGAGAAAGATGCCCTGCCAGGGCAGGTATTGTGTTAGGTGCATTCACATGTGTAGTGTATACTGTTATGAAAGAGGCTCTACAGTTGGAGTGTCTGCCTTCAACTAGAACAGAACATATTAGAGTATATTACATGTAGTTAAGTACAGTGTCATTACATGGATTAACATTTACAAAACACTTTGAATAATGCATGGCACATAGCAAATGTTGGTTATAATCATTGTTTTGTGAAATTTGTTTCAGTTATACGTATATGTTGTGTGACTACTAGGTCTAGGGTAAAATGTATTTCTGCTTCTTGTGAGTTGTGGCCAAAAATGATGTACTGCTTTGGTTTTCCTTTCCAGTATACAAATTAAGAAATGAGATATGTAATGGATATTTGCATAACTGCAATTCAACGCCATGAAAAAGTTGTTACTCACCACAACATATAAGTGACCTACAATTGGTATGTCCACTATAATGTCATCCCTAAACTACTGGCTCCACCCTTTTACGTGGTTATGACACCATCTAGACATTATTTACAGCTCTTACATCACTGTTTCACACACGTCATGTACTACTGGCAAATTATTCTTCAATTAAAAAGCATGACTTTTTAAAGATTTTTGAAACTATGTCACTGTTTGGATGCTTCCAGTTTTGCATTCTTGGGTAAATATCTCTCACCGTATTTGCAGTTTGCACTATTTCTAGGTTATGCTGCCTCTGAGCTTTTTACACCAAGTACTCATCTACCTTGGAGTCCACCTTCACCTTCAGGATCCACCTTTCAAAAGCCTCAGATGTGTGTGCTCCTGTAGCACCAAGAGCATAACATTAATGCGACACACAAGATCTTGTTCACAATATTGTAATCGGGTCTTTAGCAATCTGACTCCTTTATTAGAAGGTGGACATCTTGAAGGTAATGTTATACTGCCATATTTCTCAGACGTACTTCAGTAGGCACTCAAATATTTGTTGATGAATAACGAAAAAAATCAAGACCTTATTTCAGACCTTAGTATTTAAAGAAATCTTGTGATGAATCTGTCAGTTGAGTCTGATGACAGGGAATGAGCAAAGTATCTAAATCCCTCCCAGATGCCTGAACTTTAGCCAAGAGTTAAGTTCCACACTTTTCCCCTGTAACCTTTCCCTGTTTCCCTCTGGCTTTCTAATGGCAATGGAATTCAAGAGCCCAGCACCACTGCAACAGCCAAGACAGACATCAAAAAGATGCTGAGTTCTAAAGCAGCAGTCTTTAACTAGGGTAACTTCTTTTAACAATTGATGGAGGGAACTTGAAACCTTAGGAATTCCTGTCATTCCCCCTCTTCTGTATGTTGTTTAAGGTATCAATCCTGGCCCCTGAATTTAGAATAACCAAAGCAATAAAGGCTAGTGATATTGTTTCTTTTAAATGTAACCTGAATATTTACTAAACACCAAAATTTTCAAGAGACATTTAATAAAACCCACAAATAACAATTTTATGTGTATTTTTCAGATTAAGTTTGTTATTCAGTACATTTTATCACCAATTCTCATCATATTCATCTCATACTAGACTTAACCTTTTCTACATCCTGTTAACTTTCTATAAATTTCCAAACACATGATGAAAAATTTTAATGTAAGCTTAAAAATCTTTGAGAGGATACATGTTTTTCAAACTCTTTTGAGAGTACACAAGCAAAAAGTTTGAACACCCATTATTCAAAAGCTGTTTGGGCCAACAAAACAGTCACTAGCCACAGGTGGCTATTTAAATGTAAATTAGGTAAAATTAAAAATTCAATTTTGCAGTCACGCTAGCCACATTAAGTCCTCAAAAGCCAATGACAGAAAGGTCAAGAAGGAACTTTGAGCTCCCCCTAGAGGTTTGAGTAGGAGGCCATGAGAATCTTTTTGCAAAGATGAATTTCATACTGTGAATAACAACTTTTTACCTTGATACTGTTCAATATGGTAGCCACTAGCCACATATGGGTATTTATAACTTAAAACTAAATTAGTTAAATATAATTTAAAATTATGTTTCTCAAGCACAATGCCACACATTTAAAGGGCTGAACAGCCACATGGGACCAGTGGCTATCACACTGAACTGAGGTAGAGAGAGAACATTTCCATCATCGCAAAATTTTATGGGACAGTACTGTTTGCACTACAAGCTTTCTAAATTATTTTTTCCTTTTACATATCCTCTTAATGAAGTAGCCTGAATATTTAACTCCACCCTTCAGTGTATTTCCAACAATTCCAGAAAATAAACCCAGAAACCTACTCATTCACAGTTTTAACATGTGTTTGTTAGCTCCTTTCCTTCTAAAACTGAAAACCTAAATGTAAGTGTATGATTGGTAGTAAAAGACGGTCTATTCTTTGAAGCCTCTGTCAAATTCACAAACCAACAAGCAAACTGGAAGGCACAAGATTTCAGGTAGCATTGGGACAATAACAACAGAGATTAAATATATAAAAAATAACAAAAACAAATCTAAATCTTTCTTATGAACTGTGTGAGTGGCTTATCTTATTTCTTAGAAATCTTTCAATGAGAAGGTAGAAGAAACGTCTTATCTGCAAATACCAAAGGGAAGTCCTCAGAGATGGGCAGAGTCTGTTAAAATGCTTATCAGGGACAATGGCATCTTTTTGCTCCAAGTTAGTTATCTTTGCCCTGCTGGTTCTTACAAACAAACAATTGCAATTGCTAAAATGAAAGACCAAATACACTATACGGTGACTTTCCTGTTAAAGTACAAAATTTGTTCCAAAGATAATGACAATTATTGATGAATAAATCTAAGCAATGTCCCTAGAAAATTAATCATTTTGTTTGCTGGGCAGAGGACTCTTTAATTTTTATGTACTTATTTATTTAGGGACAGGGTCTCACTCTGTCACCCAGCCTGAAGTTCAGTGGCACAATCACGGCTCACTGCAACCTCCACCTCCCAGGTTCAAGTAATCCTTCCACTTCAACTTCCTGAGGAACTGTAACTACAGGTGAGTGCTACCACACCTGGCTAATTTTTTGTATTTTTGGTAGACAGGGTTTCACCATGTTGTCCAAGCTGGTCTCCAACTCCTGAGCTCAGGCCATCTGCCTGCCTCAGCCTCCAAAGCATTGGGATTACAGGCATGAGCCACCATGCCTAGCCTCTTTTACCATTTTTAAATTGTCTGATGAGCGACCAGCACTAATTCAAAAAAGGCAAATCTTTTAGGTCACATACAATCACCTTGCATTTCATCTTGAGGCAGAGCTAGAAGTACACATCTGTTTCAAAGACATAAAGCCAACTCTCAAAAGGCAAATTTTTGGAGAACACCCAAAAATATGGGACTTGAGAATGAGTTTTGCAGTGCATCAGATTAACTGACTCAAGTGTGAATGCAGCATCTGGCTCAGAGGGAATGCTTTCATGAATTCCAAGTCTAGATAGGTCTTTCAACTACTACAGTATGGACGGTGATGAGATTGTTCCCTCCTTTGAAGTCATCACACTTATAGTCTGCTTTAGGCAAATAACACTTAATCAAGTACTATCTTCCATTCCATCCCTCGTGTTGTCTTGTCTAGTTTTTTAACTTATTGATGTATGTATACAAGCCTCAGGTGGATTTTAGGCTCTTGGACTACAGGAATTGTATACAACACTTCTTTTATTTCTTTTTTTTTTTTAAAGCTACATTTCTTTTATTCATCCTAACATCTAATACCTAGCAGACAGCCCTCCACATAGTAAGCACTCAAGTATTTAGTGACTGGAGATATGAAGGCCTATAGAAAAAGAGAAAATCATGCAATCACTAGACAAAAGACTACCTAAATTTGTGTATCTAACTCCACAATTGGTCTGGAATTGTTAGCAGAGAAATATCCTTCTGGCAAACAAACAAAAAGGCAACACAAATTTAGGATAAACAATCTATGTAGCAAGGTAGTGTCAAACACATCCATTTTACCCAAACCATAGAACAAATACCATACCAGTAACATGACAGACACCAAAATGAAACTTTGCAGCAAAAAACAAATGTTTATATCTGACTGTAAATTATAATCTTGTGTGCTTAGAAACATGTTCATTTAGACAGTATTAAAAAGTAGGATGTTAGTCCTAAAATCCAAGAGTTAAATTTTTAATTCAATTTCAATATTTATAATTTTAACACTTTCAGTGTATAGCTAAGAGGACCAAGGTACAGCCCAGAGAAGGTAAGTGACATGCTTTAAGATTATTCAGGATGGTGGTCAGAAAAGGTGCTGTAAGACTCAATTTTCTGATCCTTTATACAATGTGAGGAAAGCTGCCAATCAGAAATTATCTACTGGTCGGGTACGGTGGTTCACGCCTGTAATCCCAGCACTTTGGGAGGCTGAGGTGGGTGGATCATGAGGTCAAGAGATAAGAGACCATCCTGGTCAACATGGTGAAACCCCATCTCTACTAAAAATACAAAAAATTAGCTGGGCATGGTGGCACATGCCTGTAATCCCAGCTATTCAGGAGGCTGAGGCAGGAGAATTGCCTGAACCCGGGAGGTGGAGGTTGCGGTGAGCCGAGATCGCGCCATTGCACTCCAGCCGGGGTAACAAGAGCGAAACTCCATCTCAAAAAAAAAAAAAAAAGAAATTATCTGACTAAAGGAAGGTTTGCATGGAAGAATTAAAGTTACTATATATCTCTTCCTTTTAAAGTTAGAAGAAATTTATTGGGTTTTCACAGTAGAATTTTTTTTTTTTTTTTTTTTTTTTTTTTTTTAGGAGATCAGATCTCACAATGTTGCCCAAGCTGGAGTACAGTGGCTATTTACAGGTGCTATGATCAAGGCACACTGCAGCCTCGAATTCATGAGCTCAGGCAATCCTCCCACCTCACTCTCTAAATTAGCTGGGATAACAGGAAAGTGTTACCATACCTGGCTCATAATTGAATTTTGACAGGAACTTCAAATACATTAGACTAGAAATGTAATTGATTCACACATATTCCTTTTCTGCGAGCCTCTGACATTGAGTTCACTTCTACCTTAGTCTGCACAAGAAGTTTCTCCTTTTCCTTTTTCCACATCTTACTACTTGCTTCTATTTTGTAATCTAAAGTTTCTTTTTGTAGTTCTCATCAACACAATAAAGTGAAAGAGATTTTTGAAGTCTTGTTTTAAATTTGCATTTCTAAAACTGGGATCTAATGACTTGTTTTCACAGATTTGAGATTTTCTCAGGTTTTAAGACACTGGTTTTATTTTCCTAAGCATACTCTGAGTTACTTGAACATCCACCTCATAATCATGCAGGAATATGATTTCAGTGACCACATTTGATTCTGTGCTGAAGATTACATTCACACATTCACACTACACTAAGTCTCCTTAAATGCAGTATTCTTCAGACTGGGTTCCAAAGTCTGATTTGGCACTAAAGTTTGAATAATACTGATGCAGATTTTTATATTTTCCCAAGTTCTCTTTTTAGACTTTACTTGGTGAAAGGTTGGATGTGGTGGTTCTCACCTATAATCCCAGCACTTTGGGAGGCCAAGGCAGGAGGATCACTTAAGCCCAGAAGTTTGAGACCAGCTTAGGCAACACAGGGAGAACCTGTTTCTAAAAAAAGGAAAAATAAAAAATTTAACAATTGGCTGGGTGTGGTAGTGAATGCCTGCAGTCCTAGCTACTAAGGAGGATGAGGCGGGAGGATCACTCAGGTCCAGGAATTCGAGGTTCCAGTGAGCTACGATCACACTACTGCAGTTCGGCTTGGGCAACACAGCAAAATCCTGTCTCCATTAAAAATAAACATAAAACGAACAAATAAATGTGTGTCTACTATATGCGAATACAGCAGTGAATAAAAGAGACCAGAACCTGTCCTGAGAAAGCTTATCATTCTGGCAGGAAAACTCAACATTACTAATGAAAACGTCTGGGTTCCTTGACTAAAATCACAAAGAGTAGAGCATTTTAAAACACACATCAGTTATCTGCCCTCCTTGTTAACAGCTACTACGTATCTGAGAGCCCATACTTATCTTCATATTCTCAAAATATCCTAAGAGTCTGAGGTCAACTTTGTTTTACCTGTCTGGAGACAGGTAAATCGATCCTCTTTTAAAAATTATTCAAAGAAATTAAATCTCCTTTCTTTGCTTTAAGTTATCCTTCTCATAACTGGACAATGAAGCAACCCAAGTAGATACTCTCTGGTTGCAAAATAATTTTATAGAGAGATTTATATTCAGTGAGGTTTTGACAACACATTTTTTCTGTGTGTCTGGGAAGTTTCTCTGGACAGAAATCAATCAAGCTAAAACTGTTAAAAAAAGCCTGAAGTGCACTTCTAAACTCAAGAAAAGGTCATGGATAGATGCTAACCAAGACAGTGCAAAAACTCCCAAAAATTTAACCTTGGCTGGGCATGGGCTCACACCTGTAATCCTAGTGCTTTGGGAGACTGCGGCAGGACAGCTTGAGATAGCTGGGAGTTAAAACCAGCCTGAGCAACATAGAAGGCCCTGTCTCTATAAACATTCTTTTTAAATGAGCCAGGTGTGGTAGGGCATGCTTGTAGTCCTAGTCCTAGCTACTGGGGAAGATTGTTTGAGCCCAGGAGCACTTCAGGTTGGGCAAGAGAGGGAGATCCAGTCTCTAAATATAGATAAATAAAAATGAAAATGTAACCTTAATAACTTTGAATAGGACAACAGATGAGATTCAGAAAAGAGTAGCTTTGTCCTACTTGCTACGGCTTTAATGTCCTTGTTTAAAAAAAGAGAGAGAGCTTAAGAAGTCCCAAAGACACATGTTATCAAATAAACGCAGAATTTAAATTTGTAATGGAGTAATTAAAGAATGGCAAAATCCTTGAACAAGAGTATCTGCATAGTTTTCAAGTATCTTAGTTTCTGGGCCAAGTTTTCTAAGCAGCATCACCAAAGGAATATTATGGAGTCAAGACCTGGAGAACTTTGGTGCAATTTCTCTCCTTTAGCTTACTCTAATTCATGATTTCTCCTATTGGGCTTTATTATTGTTTATCGTTCTTTAGTATGATTATTCTTACTTATGATTGTTATTAGTGGTTTTTACCAACCCCTCCAGAGTTTCCCAGAAAAAGTGCCAGCTGTATCAGAAAAGAAGTGTACAGATAATAGGACTAAGCAGTATGAGTAGTTCAGTGAAAACTGGGAGAATCCCACCACAATCTTTTTAGCAGCCACTATGATGAGGAAACAAACTTAACTAAAATACAACTCCTTATCTGACAATAATACAAATATGAACGCCTAAAGTCAGTAGTAGTAGCAAAGTCGTAACCTGGCTGTGTTAAGATTTCTAGCCCAAATTAAGCCTCTGCATTAAAACATGCAGGTACACAAGGACGGCCAGATGCACACTGAGAGCTCTACTTGTCACCACATCTGACACAGTAACTGAAGCAGGGAAAAACTGACTTTCCTGAAGGAGCTTCTTCCTCAGAAACAGCAGGGCCTCAAGCCTATCTAACTCTGGAGGCATCGACAATCCAAATTCTAGACCAACTCTTGGCCAAGCTAACTTTCATGGTGTCCACTAACTCCACGATAACAATACACAATCTGGCTACAATCAAGCCTTTCCAATTCTCCAAAGCATCTCTAGTCTTACTCGTCCTTCGTAGGTCAAGATAGAAGCAAAGCGACTGACACAAAGGCCAGTCGTCCCAAGGAGCTTTTTGCATGGCTCCGCTACGGCCACTTATGAAATATTCCTAAACTGGGGGCTCAATGCCCCCGCGCTTCTGCCCTTCCTCAATCCCGCCCCGGCCGGTAAGCCTCTGCCTGGGAGCCCCTCCGCTTGGAACAAAGCGAGGGGCCCCGGCGGTGGGGGCAAGAGGCGCCAGACGCACGGGGGCTGCCGCACCGCGCACAATGAGAAACTATCAACTTCAGAGCGCAGGAACATCCTCAATTGGCAAGAAAGAGGGGCGGCGGCAGGCACGCCCAACTTCAAACTCAGGAAACCTACGGGCTGGCGGCCGTCTGGGAAAAAGCCCCCTTCCCAGGGAGAGAAGAAAAAGGCAGAGGAGATGCGAATCGCCCACCGGGCCCCGGAGGGGAGCCCTGCCCTCAGACCGGCCCCCGCCCCCGAGGCCCGCTTCCCCGCCTTCTCTCTGCCTCTGGTTCGCTGCCCCAGGCCGGGCGGCCGGTTACCTTGATGCGCTCCCGGCACTGGGACGGGGTCCGCTCGTAGCCCAGCTCGGCCAGGGCCCGGGACACGCGCTCGTACATGGCTGGCCCGGGGGCCTTGCTGCCGAACACCGTGCCGGCTCCCTCCAGCTGCTGGTACCGCGCCTCCACCAGCCGCTCGTTGCCCCACACTGCGATGAGCGCGTTCGTCTCGGCTGGCGTCCACGACATGCCCCGGCAGGCGGCGGCGGCGGCTGCCGCAGCCCCGCCACCGCCGCCACCAGGGGAGAAGGAGACCGAGGACGAGGCGGCGCTGCGGCCCCCCAGCCCCAGCCCAAGACCCCCGGACGCCGCTGCCCCCGAGCCCGCCGCACTGCCCGGCCCGAGCGGGGAGGCACCCCGAGGCGTGGAAGGGTCGGACAGCGATGGATTTCCGTCGCTCAGGCCACCAGGAGAAGCCGGGGAGAGCACCTCCATCTTCGGGATTTTTAGCGGCGAGTTGGCGGGCAGCTCCGAGCCACAGGGCGCAGCCATCTTCCAAGCCGCCGCCGCTGCACCGCCCGGAAGTGACGCGCCCGCGCATCCGGCCACCGCGGTCTCCGGGGCTGCCCTCGGGCCTGGCTCGCCTGAGGGCGGACGGCTTCGGGTCTCTGCAGCTGAGGATGTGGCTGCCGGGTGGAGGTCATCCGATCCCCTGGGCCTTTCTCCGCGAGCCCTCCCACGCCGCCCGCTCCTCTCCCGGGGCGAGGGGCGGGAACGAGGCGCGCCGAAGCCCCGAGCTGAGGAGAAGGGTGGGGGCATGAGGGCGCTGGAGTGAGGAACAGATTGGAGCCTTCCCACTTCCTCTCCAATCTCAGCCCCCGGGAGGAGGGGTGAGGCCCGCGAGGGGGCCCGGAGTTAAGGAGGAATTGACCATTTATTTCTCTCTCCTGTCTCCCCCGCCTCTGCCCGTCTTCCCTCAAAGCCGGCCTCTAGGTGCAGAGGCTGACGTCCAGGGTGGAGACCAGGGAAGCCTCCGGGGGGTGTATCCGGGAAGCCACCGAGGCTGGAGGGATCGCGGTTCTGGGGGCGGGGGGGGGGGCTTTAAAAAGCAAATATGGACGAGGATAGAGTTCCTACGCTATAGCTTTTCAAGAAACCCAGTCTCATTAATTGAAGAACAGCAGCTATTTAATTCCAGTTATCAACTGTTGTTTTCCAGTTAGTCTGGGTAGGTGTGACCGTTTGTAGAATAGTCTTCATTGCGTTGGTCCAGTTGTACCAATTGAACATGTAAAAAAACTCCTGAGCCCAGCAGAAAAGTTAACTTCACAATACCGTTCTCCATTCTCCCTGCTTTGGAAGTTGCATCGTGTTCCCGGTTTTTCATACTCCAAGAACACTATCAATTATGACAGCTCTGTGCTCTGTGTGAATTAGTGTTATTAGCCACTCCTGAACGTTCCTTAAAGTGCTGGAACTTAGCAGTAGCACGCCACATCCAGTACACAGCTGTGCGGTATTTCCCTGTTCTCCAAAGCTGAAAATCTTAACTGTATATCTTGGATCATTAACTTAAAAAACTCAGCGGATTTTTTTTTTTTTTTCAAAACAGGCTTATAACTGAGGATGCTGACCAATGAGTTCAAATACACTATGCGATATTTTTAAAAATAACAAATGTGTGTTAGTTTTTTTAAGCTGAGGTCAGCTACGTTTGGGGCGGGGGACATGTGCTTTTTAAAATTACTGTTTCAATTGATTTTTTAGGGGGGAACAGGTGGCATTTGGTTACATAAATAAGGTTTCTAGTGGTTATTTCTGAGATTTTGGTGCAACCATCACCCGAACAGTGTACACTGTACCCAACGTGTAGTCTTTTATCCCTTCACTATCCCCCCGCCCAGCTTTTCCCCCTGAGCCTGCGAGTCCCTAAAGTCCAATGTATTATTCTTATTGAGATCAGCTAAATTTTTAACTCTGAGACTCACTGGAGAGAATGACTGTGGTTGTCTTTGGTTGATACTGCAAAGCCAAAGGATTAAGCAATTGGGATAAAGTAGAGGAGGAGATAATTGTCTTTGTATGTCATGTGAAAATGCCACCATAGTTTATAAGCTAAAAGTAAGAAGCCTAAGGAAGTTCCCGAATTTATGATATCCTCTTCCCTTTTTTGTTGATATTCACTCGGGGTGGCTGGCAAAATATTAAAGATATATTGGGGAAAGTTATAAATTAGTCTCAAACCTTTTGGAATGCCAAAAGATTTTACTGGGGCAGGCCGAAGGCCCATTAAGTTAGGATGTAAGAAGCTTTTCCTAGTTTAAGTCTGTTTACCCTGCATCCCGTTGTCTCTGTTTACTCATGTAAACTTTGTGCTGGATGGCCCTGTTGGGGAGATCAAAAGGGAATTACCTGTTAATAGTGTTTACTCTGGGCCTGGAACCTAAAGCTTTTATCATTCGTAAAACCACTCTTTTAACCACGTTAATTATCCACAAGCATTGACTTAGAACCTCTGTTATGAATAAATGTGTGGATGGACAGAGGGTCTTGGTCGATTGGTTGCATTTCACCCTCAGAAAGGAGCCAATGGCCATCCCTAGCCCACTTGTATCACTGTAATGATGTGAGTGAATTCATTCATTCCTTAAGTCAGAGTCTGCAGGCCATACTTCTGCAGACGATGACCAACGTCTCACTTTTTTCCAAAAAAAGCTGCAGTCTAGCACCTCAGTTAAAAATATGGACTCCAAAGTCAGACTGCCTGGCTTCAAATTCCATTTCTGTGACCTCAGTAAAGTTACTTAACCAAGCTCTCAGTGCCTTGTTTTCTTCATCTGTAAAGTGAGGATGACATCACGGCATTGTTGAGAGAACTGATTTAATATAGGTAAAGTCTTTAAAATGACGCCTGGTTCACAGTAAACATTGTATGAGGACTCTAGTAGAATCTCAAACATCTGTTAAAGCAAAATTAACTCTTATTCAGCCCAGCGATAAATTTTTTAATGTCATAAGGTATTTAGTGTGTATGAAAGGGAGAGTTGTGCCTAAATGATACACTAAATCAGAGATGCCAAAGATTTGTGTGTGTGTGCGCCTGTGTGTGCGTGCCTCTGTGTGTGTGTGTGTGTGTGTGTGTGTGTGTGAGAGAGAGAGAGAGAGAGAGAGAGAGAGAGAGAGAGAGAGAGACAGGAAGACAGGGTCTCACTCTGTCACCCAGGCTGGAGTGCAGTAGTGTGATCTCAGCTCACTGCAACCTCTGCTCCCAGGCTCAAGTGATTCTCCCACCTCAGTCTTTCAATTAGCTGTGACCACAGGTATGTGCCACCTCACCCGGCTAATTGATGTATTTTTTGTAGAGATGAAGTTTTACCATGTTGCCTAGACTGATCTCAAAATCCTGGGCTCAAGTGATCCTCCCACTTCAGCCTTTCAAAGAGCTGGGATTACAGGCATGAGCCACTGCACCCAGCCTTCTAAAGAGTTTTAAAATTACTTCTTTAACCTCTCATTGTCCCAGAAGCCTGAAAAACAACAACAACAACAACAACAACAAAAACCCTCCTCCTATTATCGTGGGATCCTTGGGATGTCACTTTGCCAGCCAGAAACCTCCTTGGCTGGTGGTGCCTTTGTCCAAGTTTTGCTCAGACCCACTAGGCTCCTTCCACCCACTTTCAGCCTGGCAGGCTGCACTCAAGTCATGCTACCAGCCCAGATCCCATGCCTGCCAGGGGTGAACCAGGTGCAGAATGGCAAGGGGTGCATGAGTGAGAGAGCGTTTGGTCTGGCCACTACACACAGCCAGGCACATCAGCTATGGAAGGGTGGGCAGCTCCAGGTGCCAGTGTGGGCACTGACTTCCTATGAGGCTGCGGCTGGACCGGGTGTACTGCACATGGCTTCTACTGCTGGCACCAGGGAATGTGGTGGCTCCCAGAAGCTTGGAGACACCAGGAACTGCAGAGCCCCGAAGAGGGTATCACAGCCCTGGCTCAGGGAGCTCCTAGATCGGGGCCCCTCGAAGGGCCACAGCTCTTCTCTCCTCTCTTCTCATCATGCACAACGCAGAGAGTGAGATGCATGTTTCAGTCCTATTTGTGTTACAGCTCTTTCAGTCCCACCATTCAGCAGGTCCCAAGTTCTTGTTCTTCATCCAGGAAGAATGAGGTATGCAGACAACCAGACAACTGGAGGATGAGAAAGGGAAAGAGGTGCTTTATTGAGTGACAGTACAGCTCTCAGGAGACCCAAAGTGGATAGCTCCTTTCTGTAGGCAGGTTGTCCCAATGAGTGCAGCTGTCAGCAGAGAGAATTGGAGAGGGTAGCTCCTATCTGCAGGCAAGTCATCCCGTTACCTGCCTGAGTCTAGCTGAGTCGGGGTTTTTATGGGCTTCAGAGGGGATAAAGTGCCGGCTGATTGTTCCAGGGGTTGCTACAGGGTGGCCCCAAAAAAGCATTGTAACTTCTCACTCAGGTCCACAAAACTGGCAGCCCAACCCCAGGCTACAGGTTGTCCCTGGCTTGAAGGTGGGGACTTCATCAGGACCTACCGCTTTCTGCCCAGGAGACTACCTCCTGCCGCCGTCAACCTGCTGTCCACAGCACCCATGGCAGCCAGGTTGTTTGTGCTGAGGGGTACCTGCACACTGAGATGCCCTCAGCCTCCCTCCCATGCTTGTTGGTGTCCAAAGTCCAGAGGGGGCTGAGGCAATAGGGGCCTGGTGTATCAGTGCTGCCCTGAGCGCGAGCACACCTGGGCAGGTTGCAACAGCACCGAGGCTCACCTCAACTTGGCTCCGAAATTGGATTGGCCTGGGGAGTGGGAAGAGGCCAGACAGTGGGAGCAGGCATTTCTTAGCCTGCAAGGTACCTGAGGTACCAGTGTACTTGCAGGTACCTGAGAGTACAGGGATGCCCCGGTCTGCAGCCATGGCTGGGTGGCTGCGTGTGCCTGGGAGGGTGGTGCTCCTGCCCTGCCATCTCAGAAGGGGGCACCACAGGAGGCTGAGGCAGGAGAATTGCCTGAAACCAGGAGGCGGAGGTTGCGGTGAGCCGAGATCGCGCCATTGCACTCCAGCCTGGGTAACAAGAGCGAAACTCTGTCTCAAAAAAAAAAAAAAAAAAAAAAAAAAAAAGAAGGGGGCACCTGTTCCTGGCTCCTGCTGGCTCTATAGAGCACACAGCCTGGCTGCAGCTGGTGTCTTTGCAGTAGCCACCCCAGACAGGGCATTGCTGCTATCACTATTGCCTAATTTTGGATGATTCTCAAATCAACCCTGAATCATTCAGGAAGACTTCCTAAATAACATGGCGTGATTAAGAAGTCACCCTTCCCACAAACTTCTGTTTCTAGTTATTTCTGTATTACACCTTCTCCACCTCATTCCCATACCCATCAGTCTACATAATGATAAAAAGTTGTAACAAAAATGAAATTTCCAGCAACATCCTAAAGTTAAAACTATGCCAGTACCATAAAAGCTATTAATACATATTGCATACTATATAGGCACCGCTAAATAGGCAGCCAGGATCACATATTTGTCATACTGGCTTACCATGACTAATCCTGGATTTTGGTGGATGTGTGTGTGGTGCGAGGTGCCTGTTCAAGACTTCATAGTCCAGTCAATTTATGAAATGCCTACTGGGTTTGAAGTAGTGTGGTATGCCTTTAATTGTAGATCTAAATGATATAAGTAAATAAAAATCTGTTTAAGAAGTAATGTATGAAATGTCTCAAAAATAATATGTGCAAAAGAGAATAAGACAATACATATTAATCTGTCTGTAAACTGTCAGCTGCTCCCTTTAGTTGTATCATCCTTCATTCTCTTCCTCCACAGTCTGTGTCAAGTGTTAGTTTATCCAGCTTTCTGTGTCTTCCCTGAGGTGACTGGTCAGAAGTCCTCTATCTAATACCTACTCACACAACCTGGCACCTTGCATTCCTGTTTTCAGTTTAAAAGCTTTGTTAATTCTGTTGCATGCTCTAGCCCTTATGTTTTATGAGTCAGTGTGTTTGTTTTGTTATCTTATTTCCTTCACATTCCACATCAAGTCCTATTACCTCTGTCTCTGAAATATTTCCTAAATCTGACCACTTCTCAACCCTAGTCCAAGCCTGCACCCTGTCTTTATTCAATAACTGGACTTCCTGCTTATACATTTGCCTGCCTACACAGTAGCCAATGTGAACTTGGTTTTTAAAAACTTTTTTCCTGTGAAGTATGCATATAGAGGAGTACATAAAACATATGTATAATTATATGCATTATTATAAAGCAGATACCACAGAAGCACCATCCAGATCAAGAAATAGATTTCCAAAACTCTAGAGATCTTGCCCCACTCACCTCTTACCAATATTACCCCCGTTTCCCTTGTAAAGATAACCACACTCCTGATTTTCTTTATAGTTTTATTATTTTATTATGCATTGCTAAACATTAAAGTTTTCCCTAGTTTTGAACTTTTTATAAATGAAATTATGTAATACGTATTGTGTCTGATTAATTGAATATT
The DNA here is from genome assembly GCF_048565385.1 of Saimiri boliviensis. Classification (NCBI taxonomy): domain Eukaryota; kingdom Metazoa; phylum Chordata; class Mammalia; order Primates; family Cebidae; genus Saimiri; species Saimiri boliviensis. The sequence goes on from NC_133454.1 coordinate 60,145,644, forward strand.
ATTTTTAAAAATTAAGGTTCTGGCCGGGCACGGTGGCTCACTCCTGTAATCCCAGCACTTTGGGAGGCCAAGACAGGCAGATTACCTGAGGTCAGGAGTTCGATACAGCTTGGCCAACATGGTGAAACCACGTCTCTACTAAGAACACAAAAATTAGCCGAGTGTGGTGGCAGGGACCTGTAATCCCAGCTATTCAGGAGGCTGAGGCAGGAGAATTCCTTGAACCTGGGTGGTGGAGGTTGCAGTGAGCCGAGAATGTGCCATTGCACCCCAGTCTGGGTGACAAGAGCAAAATTCCGTCTCAAAAGAAAAAAATTAAGGTTCATATATGCTGTATGAGGCTGTAGTTAATTCTTTTTTTTCTGTAAAATGCTCTTTTGTGGATATGCTACCTTTTTTTCTGAGACAGTATCTCATTCTGTCACCCAAGCTGGAGTGTAGTGGCACAATCACGACTCACTGCAGCATCAACCTCCTTGGCCTCAAGTGATCTTCCCAGCTCAGCCTCCCAAGTAGCTGGGACCACAGGTATGCACCACCACACCTGCCTAATTTTTAAAATTTTTGTAGAGGCAGGATTTTACTATGTTGCCTAGGCTGGTCTTGAACTCTTGGGCTCAAGCAATCATCCTCACACCTCCACTTCCCAAAGTACCGGGATTACAGGTGTGAGCCACTGTGTCCAGCCCAATATCTCACATTTTATTTATCCATTCTACTGTAGAATTTTTTAGTTGTCTCAAAAATTCGTATTTTTGGGGATATTATGAATAATGCTGCTATTTGAACATTCTTATACACATCTCCCAGGTCATGTGTCCAGGTATTTCTATAGCTCCCTCCCTTTCTCCCCCCTTCTCTCCTTTCATCCCTCCCTCCCTTCCTTCCTTCTTTCCTTCCTTCCATGTGAATACAAAATTATTTCAACTCCATTTATTGAAAAGACTATCCTTTCCTTCCCTTTTTTGTAATGTCATCTTTGACATAAACCACATGTCTGTATATGCATGGGTCTGTTTCTGAGCTCTTTCTTCTATTACATTGTTCTGTTTTTCTATCCATTTTTCTATTTGTGTTGCTTGTGATAATATCACACTGCCTTAATTACTGTAAGTTTATAGTAAGTCTTTTGTCGAGTACAGAAGTCCCTCCTCATTCTCTTGCTTTTCTTCCTCCTCCTCCAAGAGTAGCTTGCATTTTTAACACTTTGCATTCTCATATACATTTTAGAATTGGTTTGTGGCGTTCTACAGGAAAAAGTGTGGTTATATTAAATGGTATTGTATTGAATATATTGGGCAAACTGAGAACTGACATCTGTACAGTAATCACCCTTAGAGTCCTTGGCAATGGAATAAACCTTTATTTAATCTTTAGTCTCTCAATAAAATTATATCATTTACTTCATAAAGGTCTTACACATTTTTGTTCAATTTATTCCTAAGTAGTTGATTCTTAAGTATGTTTTTATCAGTGGTATCACTTTTAAATTTTCTTTTATTTTTCTTTCTTTCTTTCTTTTTTTTTTTTTTTTTTTTTGACACAGAGTCTCACTCTGTCACCAGGTTGGAGTGCAGTGGCGTGATTTCAGCTCACTGCAATCTCCACCGCCCAGGTTCAAGTGGTTCTTCTGCCTCAACCTCCCAAGTAGCCGGGACTACAAGCAGGCACCACCATGCCCACCTAATTAATTTTTGTATTTTTAGTAGAGATGGGGTTTCACCATGTTGTCCAGAATGGTCTCGATTTCTTGACCTCATGATCCACTCACCTCAGCCTCCCAAACTGCTAGGATTACAGGCATGAGACTGTATTTTTTTTCTTTTGAATCAGGGTTTTGCCCGGTCACCCAGGCTGTAGTGCAGCGGTGTGAACATGGCTCACTGCAGCCTCAACCCTCGGGGCTCAAACAAACCTCCTGCCTGAACCTCCCAAGTAGCTGGATCTGCAGGCATGCACCAACACATCTGTCTAATTTCCAATTGTTTTTGCTGGTATATAAAAATACTAAATGATTCTCTCATTTTCTATCTACTGATCTTGGTGGAGCAGTTGATTAAAATTGAAAATCATTGCACATCATTCTCTTTTTAAAATCTGAGCCTAGTGAGACCCTGTCTCTACAAAAAGTTTTTTTTTTTTTTTTTAATTAGCTGGGCGTGGTGGTGCACATCTGTAGTTGCAGCTACTCGGGAGGCTGAGGTGGGAGGATTCCTTGAGCCTTGGAGATTGAAGCTACTGTGTGCCATAATTGAACCACTACACTCCAGCTTGGGTGACAGAGCAAGACCTTGTTAAAAACAACAACCACCACCACCCACGAATGGCTTTCCCTTGGAATGATATAATGAAAACTCTGCCATGACTGTGGTGGTTTTAAAACATGTCTGCACACCGTTTGACATTCTTCCAGGATGTCTATGCTTCCTCCCCTTGAATGTGGTTGCCTCTTGGTGACTACCTTGGTAAACCAAATGCAACAGAAGTGGCACTGTGACTTTCAAGGCTAGATTTGAAAATATCCTGCAGCTGCTGGCAGTTTCTCTTGAGATACTTGCTCAGAGATATTTCATCCACCATGTAAGAAGTTAGGCTATCCTAAGTGCACATGGAGAGACCACAAAGAGAACAAGAGAGATAGCCAATGAGCTAGAAATGTGTCCGCCTCCAACTGTCTTTCTGCTGACTCCATGCTCCAGACTTGTGAATGAAGAAGTGTTGAGATGATCCCAGCCCCAGCCACCATCTGATGACAATGACAGGAGAGATCCTAAGAAAGCACTGCCTAGCTGGCCCCAGATTCATAAGCAAAATGAATCATTGTTGTATGTTCTAACCCACTAAACTCTTGGGTATTTGTATGTAGCAATAGATATCTGGAACAACAATCTGCAAGGCCCTTTTAACCCTGAGCTTAGCCTGCTGTGCAAACTTTACCACCTGAGATATGCTCCAGGAACACTGACCTCATCTGTCCCATCAAACAAGTCAAGTTTATTTCTGTTTTGGAGCCTTTGGGGTTGTCACATCTCCTTATCATAGAACACTCTTAGCTCTTCCAGTGACAATTTCCTTCTTATAATTCATCTCAAATGTCACCTCCCCAGAAAGGCCTGTTACCATTTTGTCAACAGCACTTATTTTCAGAAAACATTTGTTTATGTATATTAATTTTCTCATGTATTTATTGTCTGCATTTTCTTTCTAGAATGTAAGCTGTTTGAAGCTGAGGACTTTGTCTGTTTTGTTCATTTCCAATAGATCCAGCACTTAGAAGAATGCCAGGCAGGCTTTCCCCACCATCCAAGATGGAATAACAGGGAAAAGACATACTCTTCTATTTTCAATAATTGGAAACCCAGACAAAATACATGAAACGCTGGTTTTCAAGACATAGGATATCAGACACTCAAGGACAGTAAACACAGGGATGGTGAACAAACAAGGTGAGTACGTCGACTGCCCAACATTACGGCTAGAAATAGTTTCCAAACCATGGCAGAGAAGGGGGGATCCTCAGCGGTTCTGTGGTCTCCTGAGTTGAGGAGACAAAGTTGAAATTCTGGAGTGGCCGGGGCAGCTAGAGTTCATAGAGCAGAGTACCAGAGAGAAAACAGATGCACAGAGAGAACCTCAGACATCTGCAAAAGGTCTCCCTCAGCTCTTCAGTTGTGCATGTATCAGTACATGCATGTGACAAAGCATCCCAAGGCCAAGGCCAGGGGAAGAATCACCTGAAAATATGAAGAGAATATTTGGAGCACATACAAACCAGGAATAATTTCTGTTCTCAGCAGCCAAACTGGAAGACCCCATAGATAAGGGGCATTATGTAGAGCAGGGATCCCCAACCTCCAGGGCCACTGCCCAGTACTGTCCATGGCCTGTTAGGAACTGGGTCACACAGCAGGAGGTGAGCGGCAGGCTAGCCAGCCATCTGTATTTATAGCCTCTCCCCATCACTCGAATTACCACCTGAGCTTTGCCTCCTGTCAGATCAGCAGCAGCATTAGATTCTCATAGGAGCACCAACCCTATTGTGAACTGTGCATGGAAGGCATCTAGGTTGCTTGCTCTTTATGAGAATCTAATGCCTGATGATCTGCGGTGAAGCTGAGGCAGTGTTGCTAGGAGGTAGGTAGTTTGTTGCTGGGGAGTGGCTGCAAATATACATTAACATTAGCAGAGAGGGTTGACTGCACAGAGACCATAATAAAACAGTTGCCTGCAGACTCACATCAAAACTCTATCAGTGAGTGGCAAGTGACAATTAAGCGGCCTCTGGCAGCAGACTTTATAGTGGCAAGTGAGTCAATGTATTTCAATTGCACAGCTGTATCTGGTAGCAGGTTTTAAGTCAGAATCTGACACTTAATTTAGTCTGTGCGTAGCCTGCCCATTATTTTATTTACCACTTCTGTCTGTGACTCTTTCCTGCACTGCACACTTGTCTGTCACAGTTTTGGTAAGCCCACAAGCTAACCCTAGGTAAATGAGTAAAAAGCCAACATCACTGCAGAGCTTCTTAGAAAAGCAAGACAGACCCAATGACAAAGAGCAGAAAGTTCTAAGACTGCCAACAAAAAGAAAGCTGCGCTTAAAAGAAAATACCAAGCTGGGCGTAGTGGCTTATGCCTGTAATCCCAGCACTTTGGGAGGCTGAAGCGGGTGGATCACTTGAGGCCATGAGTTCAACATCAGCCTGGCCAACATGGGGAAACCCATGTTTCTAAAAACAATGAGCCGGGCATGGTGGTGCATGCCTGTAATCCCAGCTACGTAGGAGGCTGAGGCAGGAGAATCACTTGAACCCAGGAGGTGGGGCTTGCAGTGAGCCGAGATCATGCCACTGCACTCCAGTCTGGACAACAGAGTGAGACTCTGTCTCAAAAAAAAAAAAAAGAAAGAAAGAAAGAAAGAAAAGAAAACAAAATGCCAAAAGTACTATTTAAATTGTTGGGTTAATTGCAACAGGTGATTCACATTCTCCAAGGCCACTTTGTATAACATGTGATGACCAGCTATTCAAGGAAGCCATGAAAACTTCAAAACTGCTTCACCACCTGGAGACCAAGCACCCTGCATTAAAAGACAAGTCTTTGGAGTTTTTCAAAAGAAGAAACATGGACACGGAGAATAGAAGCAATTATTGAAGGCATCCACTTCATTAAATGTGTCTGTACTGAGAGCATTGTTCTTAGTGGCTAACACGTCACTAAAGCTAAAAGCCCTTTAGTATTGGTGAAGACTTGATCCTGCCTGCTGCTAAGGACACTTATTGTGAACTTTTAGGAGAGGCGGCAGTTCAAAAGGTGGCACATGTTCCTCCTTCAATTAACACCATAACTAGACAAATTAATAAAATAGCTTAGGATATTGAGGCACAATTGTTAGGATTAATAAGTTGCCATGCTACGCAATCTTTAAAAGGGTTTTGCCCCAAAAATAGACTTGTACCTAAATGGTCAATGATTTTCAACAGTGGTGCAAAGGCGATTCAGTGCAGAAAAAATAACCTTTGCAACAAATGGTGCAGGAACAATTGAATATCCATAAAATGAACTCGGATCCACCCTTGGCACCATACACAAAAATTGACTCAAAATATGTATAAGTCCTAGACCTCAATGTCAAACCTAAAACTCTAAAATTTATCAGAAAAAAATGGGATAAAATCTTTGTAGTCTTGGATTAGGCGAAGATATTTTCTTGTATGTGGGGTGGGGGGTAAAGAAACCTTTCATGAGGGTTCAAGATGTAAGAGGAAGACCTTGTAGAGAGCCAGTGCCCAGGCCCAGCCTCCTCATGTGTACATGGCTCTGTAAAGGTTCGCCAGTGGGTGCTGCTGTTTTGAGTCTTATCTCCTCTGTGCTTCTCACAAGTGTCATTATCAGTGCGCAGCTCCTGGCAGCACAAGGGACAGGGATTTGTCTTGCTTAGCCAGGGCAGAATGCAGTTGGAATGGAAAAGGTAGTGGCAAGGCATTCCAATAACAGTCTCCTTCTCCTCAAACACATGGGACACTGTGTGTCTCTCAGCCTGAGAGCTCCTGATGATTGTCCTGGGGAGGTTCCCAACCACTGTCTTGGCAGCTGGTGGAGGCCGATGGTGATTCCGATCTACTACCAAGTCTTCAAAGTCCATCCTATAGAAAAGTGATTTTGTGAGCTCCGGCAGCATGTTGGTTAGGGTCTCCTGCTTGGGGTTCAACAGCTTGCAGTCATGTTCCTTGAAATCCGATGCCATGGCTGCTCAGCTCTCTGACATAGCTCTTGGACTGGCAGACATCTCCATAGATATATCTATTATCTGATGAAGATATTAGATCTGAAACCAAAAGCACGATCCATAGAAGAAAAAAATGGATACATTGCACTTCATTGAAATTAATGTTTTCTCCTTGAAAAACAATGTTAAGAGAGTAAAAAGACAAGCCACAAACTCAGGAAAAAAAACCCTGTAAATTACATATCTGATAAAGTACTTGTACCCAAAATATGCACAGGAATATCAAAACTCAATAAGAAAATCCAATTTAAGAAATTATTTTAATATATATTTTACAAAAGATTTCATGAGCTTATTTACAGATAGCAAATAAGCCCATGAAAAGATATTGAATATTATTAATCATTGGGAAATTCAAATTAAAACAAAATGAGATGCCACTACACACCTATTAGAATGTCTAATTTTAGAAGACTAACCATACAAATTGATGAGGATTTGAAGCAACTGGAACTCTCACACCCTGCCAGTACATAAATGCAAAACTACTTTGGAACACAGTTTGTCAGTTTTTAAAAAGTTAAATATACATCTGCCTTATGCCCCAGTCATATAATTTTTAGACATATCTCAAGGGAAATAAAGGCATATATTCATTCAAAGATATACATGCATATTCATTGCAGCTTTATTTGTAATAGCCAAAAACCGGAAACAGCCTAAATGTCCAGCAACAAAAGAATGGACAAAAAAAAATGTTTACTACATAGCAGTTAAAAGCAATGAATCACTGACACACACAGCTGCATTAAAAAAGAAGAGGAAATGAATTACTGATACGTGTAACAAAGATTACTCTCAGAATAATTAGGCTAAGTCAAAGAAGTCAGACCCTGCTTCCTAAAGGAGTATATACTTCATGGTTCAATCTGTATAAAATTCTGTAAAATGCAGGTTAATATACCATAACAAAAAGTGATTGCCTGGAAATGGCGAGAGGACAGAGGAGTCAGAATCAGCCAGGAGAGATTACAAAGATGTACAAGGATGGCCGGGCGCGGTGGCTCAAGCCTGTAATCCCAGCACTTTGGGAGGCCGAGGCAGGTGGATCATGAGGTCGAGAGATCAAGACCATCCTGGTCAACATGGTGAAACCCCGTCTCTACTAAAGATACAAAAAAAAATTAGCTGGGCATGGTGGCGCGTACCTGTGATCCCAGCTACTCAGGAGGCTGAGGCAGGAGAATTGCTTGAACCCAGGAGGCAGAGGTTGCGGTGAGCCGAGATCGCGCCATTGCACTCCAGCCTGGGTAACAAGAGCGAAACTCCTTCTCAAAAAAAAAAAAAAAAAAAAAAAGCCGGGTGTGGTGGCACTCAGCTACTTGGGAGACTGAGGCAGGAGAATCACTTGAACCTGGGAAGGCGGAGGTTGCAGTGAGCTGAGATCACAACATTGTACTCCAGCCTGGCCAACAAGAGCAAAACTCCATGTCAAAAAAAAAAAAAAAAAAAAAAGAAAAAAAAAGAAAAAAGAAAAGAAGAAAGGTTATCATCTATTACCTATCCATCAAATTAATGTCATTTAAGTGAGACTAAAGATAATATATTTTTTCTAACAAAATGTTTAACTTCATTAGCAATTTAAAAATACAAATTAAAATAATGAAATACTGTTTTTAATCTTTCAATATGGAAATAATTTTAAATGATAGAATAAGCATGTTGTTTCATATTTGGAAAAACAAAAGAAGCTATTTCCATTTCTAAAGCATGTTATGGTCAGGCACGCTGACTGACACCTGTAATCCCAGCACTTTGGGAGGCCAAATCACTTGAGGCCAGGAGTTCAAAACGAGCCTGGCCAACATGGTGAAACCCCACCTCTACTAAAAATACAAAGAAATTAGCCAGGCATGGTGACATGCACCTGTAATCCCAGCTACTTGGGAGGCTGAGACACGAGAATCACTTGAACCCAAGGGGGCAGAAGTTGCCGTGAGCCGTGATTGTGCCACTGCCCTCCAGTCTGGGCAATGGAGCAAGACTCTGTCTCAATACATAAACAAAGAAACCATATTATCATACCTACTTGACAAAAGATTGGGAAGATAGGTGCTCTCTCTTACTCTGCTAATTAGATGTAAACTGGGAGAAATTTTCTGTTGGACAATTTTAATAAATATCAAAAGCATTAACAACTTAAGAACCCCTTGATTCAACTGTCCCACTTCTAGAAATGCATGCTAAAAAAAACAAGGTTGCACACAAGGGTTTAGTTACAAGATTGTTCATCACTATATTGTTTATAATACCAAAAATTAGAATTGACCTACAAAGCCAGCAGTGAGACTGGTTAATAAACACTGCTATATTCATTCCATGAAATATTATTTTGACATAAAAAATGGTATAGTAAATGAACTAACTTAGTTCAAAATAATAGGTTTGTGTGAGCCAGTTGCATGCACCTATAGTCTCAGTTATTTGGGAGGCCAGCCTGAGCAACATAGTGAGACCGTGTTTCTAAATAATAATAATAATTGGCTTGTTAAAAGAATGAAAAGACAAGCCACAGATTGGAAGAAAACATACGAAAAATACGAATCTGATAAAGGATATGCCTCTAAAATATACAATGAGTTCTTAAAACTCAACAATAAGAATTACAAACAATTGAATTTCTTAATATAAGCAAAAGGTCTGTACAAAGATGATAAACAGATGCAAAATATGAACATGGAAAGATGTCATTAGGGAATAGTGTACTGAAAGAACAGTGAATTACTGCTACGTGCCTATTAGAAAATAGTAAAATGCAAAACGCTGACAACAGCCAACGCTGGCGAGGATGTGGAGCAACAGGAACTCTCATTCATTGCTGGTAGACGTGCAAAATGTGCAGTCACAAAGCTAAACATGGTCTTACCATGTGATCCAGCAACCGTGCTTATGTCCACACAAAAACCTGTACATGAATTTTCAACAATTTTATTCATAGTTAACAAAACCAGAAAGGAAGGAGGATGCCCCTAAATAGGAGAGCGGATAAACAAATGGTGGCATATCCACACAATGGAATAGCATTTGATAAAAAGAAATGAGCTAACAAGCCATGAAAAAACATGAAGGAAATTTAAATACATATTCCTAAGTGACAGAAGCCGGCCTGAAAGGCTATGTTTCCTACTATGAGATATTCTCGAAGAGGTAAAACTATAAAGAGTAAAAAGATCAGTGGCCACCATGGGGGAGGAGGAGAGGGATTAATGCATGGAGCACAGGGGACTTTTAGGGCAGTAAAACTCTTTTGTATGATATTGTAATGGTGGATATGTAACATTATACATTTGTTAAACCCCACAAAACTATACAACCCACAAAGTGAGCCCTAATGTAAATGATGGACCTTAGTTAATACCGATATATCAATATTGGTTCGTCATTTGTAACAAAGGTACTATACACTAAAGCAAGATGTTAATAATTGGGTAATCTGCGTGGGGTGCAGAGGGTTGGGGACGGGACTCTCAGTACTGCTGCTCAATTTTTCTATAAATTCAAAACTGCTCTAAGAAGTAAAGCCTATTAAAAAAATTTTTTTTTAAAATCAGGCTTACACACATTCTTTAATTTGAAAAAGGGCTGAAATAAATATGCACCTGGTTTTAGGACTGGCTAGACTGAATGCCGGTTTTCTTTTTTGTTGTTGTTTATCTTTGCTTTCTTACAAAGAAAGAAGGGATGGTCCTGTGATTTTTAAGAAAGGAAAATCAGTTGTTTAAAAAAGAAGTGTTGGAAGAAATCATGCAGTAACGTTCCCTCCCTTCCGTGGCTGCAGCCCACCCTGGGCCACCGTAACACTGAAGATAGCCTGTGTCTCATTTGTTGCCTGGTGGGGACATAATGCGTACCTCATAGGAAAGAATGAGGCATAAATAAGGTAATTCTTTAAGGGTACTGTGCATAGAGCCTGGTGCTACTAAACACAATAAAAGATCACTGATGCTATTTCCTCTCATCCCCATGGAAGGTCTCCCATCCCCATACCCACCCCTATCCAACACTGACAGCCTTGTCACACGATCTGACTTGGGATCACCAGTACTAATCTCATCGTGCCCTTTTACTTGTTTAAGGGACTTACCATGAGAAGCCCAGGAATCTGAGGACATTCTAAATGTTCTGAAATTTAGTGCCCAAGAAACTCTATAAAATTCTCTTTTCTAATTATGTTACTCACCCCTTCCAAACTGCTTTGGTATTCAGGGTGGATGACCAAAAAAAAAAAAAAAAAAAAAAAAAAAATCCCTATGTCCTCAATCTATCAGACACTTTCTGGCTCTTACTCAAACTTGGCTCTCTAATCCCCCTCAGCCCTCATAAGTGAGGGCTGTTACTTCTCAGCTCACTGTTCCTTCCTCTCTTTCTAGTATCCATCTGGCAAAACCACAATCCTGTTTACATCCAGCTGTCTGCCTATGCCATGCCTGCACCATACAACTGCTCATGGCTAGGAAAAAACCCCAAAACCATGTCTATTGGTCTTCCTTTCAATTAGAAGTGACCACAGATTTCAAGTGAGCTCTTAAGGTGGCTCAGCAACCATTTCGTTTCTCTTACTGATTCCCTCACTCTTATAGAACTATGTTATGCCTCTGGCCACCTCAAACTTTCAAAATCTCTTTCCCCAGTCTTCACTCTTAGCCCATTGTCTTTCTTCCTATTTCACTGAAAAAGAAATGGAAAGGATTAGAATCAAAGCTACTAACACATTTACTTGCCTGCATGGTGTACCTTCAGTTAATACTAGTTAGTAGTCTCTACTTTTAGTTAAGATCAATTCCTCTGCTTAACCACTAAATAACTATCACCTCTACCTACAGAAAATTTTCTCTTCCAAGTCCTTCAGCAGCAATTGTTTTCCCCTTGTATTGGATCATTCTTATCAGTATATCATGCTTTCATTATTTTTATCTCATTAAAAAAAATTCAAAACCTACCCTCTTCCTCCAGCTACTGTCCAATTTCTCTCCCTTTAAAAAAAGATATAGCACAGCTGGATGCGGTAGCTCCTGCCTGAAATCCCAGCACTTTGGGAGGCTGAGGCTGAGGCTGGTGGGTCATCTGAGGTCAGGAGTTGGAGACCAGCCTGGCCAGCATGGTGAAACCCTGTCTCTACTAAAAATACAAAAATGAGCTGGGCATGGTGGCCCTCACCTGTAATCCCAGCTACTTGGGAGGCTACCGCACAAGAATTGCTTGAACCCAGGAAGCAGAGGTTGCAGTGAGCCAAGATCGTGCCACTGCACTCCAGCCTGGCCAACAGAGAGAGACTCCATCTAAATAAAAATAAAAAAGATATAGCTACTTTATTGAGATATAATTCATATACCATATAATTTGCCAGTTTGAAGTGTACATTTTGATGATCTTTAATTCCTTCACAGTTATCCAACCATCACCACAATCAACTTAGAACATTTTCATCATCACCCAAAGAAATGCCATACCCATTAGCAGTCACACCCCATTTCCTCCCAACCACCCCAGCCTTAAGCAACAACTAACATATTTACTCTCCCTATAGATTTGCCAGTCCTGGACATTAATATGAATGGAATCATATAATATGTTGGTTACTGTGACTGGCTTCTTCTGTTCAGCATAACATTTTCAAGGGTCATCCGTATTGTAGTATAAATTAGTAATTCATCCTTTTTTATTGCCAATGAATACTCCATTGAATGGATAAACAACATTTTATCATCAGTTGATGGCCACTTGGGCTGTTTCTTCTTTTTGGCTGTTATTATGAATAATGTTGTTACGAATATTCATGTAGTAAAAAAATTTTTTGAGACGGGGTCTCACTCTGTTGCCAATGCTGGAGTTCAGTGGCATGATCACAGCTCACTGCAACTTCCAACTCCTAGACTCGAGCTATCCTTCTACCTCAGTCTCCTGAGTAGCCAAGACTACAAGCACACGCCACCACACCTGGCTAATTTTTAAATTTTTTAATAGAAATGCGGTCTCATTATATTGCCCAGGCTGGTCTCAAATTCCTGGCCTCAGGAGAGTCTCCCTCCGCAGCCTCCCTGAGTTGCTGGACTTACAGGTGTGAGCCACCATGCCTGGCTGTCTTTCACTTTCTTGATAACATCACTTGAAACATAACAGTTTTAAATTTTGATGATGTTCAATTCACCAAATTATTTAATTTGTCATTTGTGCTTTTGCTGTCAAATCTTAGAAGTCTATGACTAACCCTAAGTTACAAAGACTAAATTTTCTTTGAAGACTTAGAATTTTAGCTCTTACATTTAGGTTTATAATTCATTTTGGGTTAATATTTGTGAATGGTATAAGGGAGAGATCCAACCTTTTTTTTTTTAATTTTTATTTTTCTTTTGCATTTGGGTATACAATTGATCCATCACTGCTCATGAAAAAGATGATTCTTACTCAATTGAGTTGATCCCCGTCAAATATCAATTGATTGCAAATGTGAGGACTTCTAGATGTTCATCTGGTCCATCAGTATATGTCTAGCCCTCTGCCAGTACTACACTATCTTCATTATTGTAACTTTATAGTAAGTTTTGAGATTATGAAGAATGAGTTATCCAACTTTGCTCTTTTTCAAGACTATTTTGGCTATTCTGAATCCCTTGCATTTCTGTAGAAATGTTAGCATCAGCTTATCAATTTGTGCAAAAAAAAAAAAAAAAAAAAGCCAGCTAGGATTTTGACGGGATCACACTGAATCTGTAGATCAGTTTGTAGATGGGGTGTACTGACATCTGCTATGGTTTGAATATGTGTGTTTTCCCAAAATTCATATGCTAGAACCCAGGATCCAATGTGATTATATCAAGAGGTGGATGGCCAGGCACCGTGGCTCACACCTGTAATCCCAGCACTTTGGGAGGCAGAGGCAGGTGGATCATCTGAGGTCAGGAGTTTGAGACCAGCCAGGCCAACATGGTGAAACCCCAACTCTACGAATAATACAAAAAAATTAGCCAGGCGTGGTGGTGGGTGCCTGTAGTCCCAGCTACTCAGGAGGCTGAGGCAGGAGAATCACTTGAACTCGGGAGGTGGAGGTTGCAGTGAGCCAAGATTGTGCCATTGCACTCCAGCCTGAGTGACAAGAGTGAAAATTCGTCTAAAAAAAAAAAAAAAAAAAGGCTAGGGGCAGTGGCTCACACCTGTAATCCTAGCACTTTGTGAAGCTGAGGCAGGTGGATTGCCTGAGCTCAGGAGTTTGAAACCAGCCTGGGCAACATGGTGAAACCCTCATCTCTACTAAAATACAAAAAAAATTAGTCGAGCATGGCAGTGTGGGTCTATAGTCCCAGCTACTCACGAGGCTAAGGCAGGAGAATTGCTTGAAATCGGGAGGTGGAGGTTGCAGTGAGCTGGGCCACTGCACTCCAGCCTGGGTGACAGAACGAGATTCCCTCTCTAAAAAAATAAACACACAAAAAAAGAGGTGGATGTGGAGTTCTGATAAGCAACATTGAGGAAGGGGCGCCAGATTGGAGAGAACAATTGTTCTGAGAAATGGCTAACCACAAACGACCCACTAGTGCAACATTCTGTTCACAAATACCTTGCTCCTTACATAACCCTAGCAGCACGGCCTTATCTGCACACCTTAGCCACAAGCAGTCCGCTCCAGCATGACCCTATAAAACTTCCCTCCAGACTCCGCTCTTGGCAGACAGCCCCTTCTCTGCTGTGCTGCCCATTGCACTCTTGCAATGTATCTTCACGGTCTCCCTAATAAACCCGCCTTCCCTTACTCACAACTGTCTTGGTAAATTCTTTTATCGCCCTGGATGCCAGCTCCCACCAGTCACAACCCATGATATTTTGGTGCCTCACATGGGGAACTCTCCCCTTCTCCTCCCTTCAACTGCAGCCTCTTGGCAAAGTGTCTGAGCCTGGAGACAACTGACAGTCCCTCCCTGGCAGAGCAGAAGGTCCTGGTGGAAAGACTTCTGACTGCTGCCGAGTTGGATGAGAGTTTAGAGGGTTTTTTTTGTTTGGTTGGTTGGTTTTTTTTTTTCAGTCTTTTAGCTGACGATCTCTAATATCCCTCTGGCAAGTGACGGCAACTGGCCAGGGCCACTCCCTAGTGTAGCCTGACATCAAGGGGGTGAACAGGTTTGGTTGCCTTGCCTGAAAGAGAGGAAGGCTCTCTCTTATCCTTTCTGGTCAAAAGTCCCCTATGCGGGACATAATTGATGGCGGCAGCTTGACCAGGGAGAATCCACACATGTTTTGGGGAACTCGAACCCATTCTTTCTCATGCTAAATTATTCCATGAGGACAGCCACCAGCCAGCTCTGGGTGTGTTAAGCCAGGTGATCCCAAACAGCACAGGATGGTGAGTCTTCCTTCAATCTTTCCCCTCGTTCCTGGATTGAGCACTCAGCGTAATTTGTACCTGCACTGACCTGGGCTTGCTCACATAAGGCCCCAGTTCCAGGAGACCCTTTCCAGTAGGTGAGCTGCCCCTTTGGAAAGCACATCTCAGAGTCCTTCAGTGAACATCAGGGGAGCCCTTTTCCCTCAGTGGGATGCCCTCCAAAAAACTGGTTCATGTCCCCAGCAGACATTCTTTCCTGGACTCACCATGGGACAAAGCTCCTCCATTCCTTCAGACTCACCCCGGGCTGCATTTTAAAGCACTGGGATAAATTTGAACCTCAGACTCTCAAAAAGAAACATCTAATTTTCTCATGTAATACAGAATGGCCACTTAATAAATTTCCCAACCAGGAGGCCTGGGGTGGGACTCTTGTCTCCAATACTATTTTACAGCTTGACCTCTTCTGACGTAATTTCTCTAAATGATCTGAAATTCTCTATGTCCAGATTTTCCTGTCTCTCGGGATTCCAGTCCCTCCCAATCCTGTCAGATGTGCTCGGCCAAATTCTCTGGACCCACTGACTCTCCTGATGTTCTAAACCACGTTTCCTTTACTTTCTTCCATTCTCTCCAACCAGCTGGACTGATTGAGGCCACACATTCTTCCCCTGACAAACCGCTTTTATTTATTTTGAGACGGAGTCTCACTCTGTTGCCAGGCTGGAGTGCAGTGTGATCTCAGCTCTGCAACCTTTGCCTCCCAGATACAAGTGATTCTCCTGCCTCAGCCTCCTGAGTAGCTGGGACTACAGGTGCGTACCACCATGTCCAGCTAATTTTTTATATTTTTAGTAGAGACGGGGCTTTCACCATGTTAGCCAGGATGGTCTCAATCTTCTGACCTTGTGATCAGCCTTCCTCGGCCTCCCGACATGCTGGAATTACAGGTGGGAGCCACAGCGGGAGCCACAGCACCCGGGCTCTGACAAACCACTTTTATGTTCAATTATACATACTCCATCTGCTCCTTCTCTCTTACCCTCCCTAAATATCTCAACTTGGGGTGTCCTTTTTCAGTGCCTCCTCCTTACGAGGAGCCATTCTCCTTCTTTTCAGCACTTGCATCTCAACTTACTTGTCAAATGTGTCTTCTAGAATTCAGCAGCTTCGCCTTCAAATGCCGCAGTCTATCAGTCTCTCCCCAAAAGTGACTGCTACCTTCTCTGCTGTGCTACCTGCTGCACTCTTGTAATGTATCTTCACACTTTCTCTAAAAAATCTATCTTCCTTTACCCACAATTTTCTTGGCAAATTCTTTTTATCACCTGTGACGCCAGCCCCAGCCACTCTCAACTAGCAACACTGGAGCCTTTAGGAAGTCATTAAGTCATGAGATCAGTGGGATTAGCACCCTTATAAAAGGGCTGGAGGGAACTAGCTAGATTCCTTTGCCCTTTCACCTTTGCCATTTGAGGACACAGCATTCAGTCCCTCTGTAACGTGAGGATGCAGCAACAAGGCACCGTCTTGGAAGGAAAGAGCAGCCCTCATGAGACACCGAACTTGCTGGTGTCTTGATCTTGAATTTCTCGGCCTCTAGAACTGTAAGAAATACATTTATATTCTAATTACCCAGTCTGTGGCATTTTGTTATAGCAGCACAAACACACTAAGATATCGTCTTAACAATATTAAGTCTTCCTATCAGTGAACATAAAATATCTTTTGATATATACAGGTCTTAATTTGTTTTAATAATTTTTGTGGTTTTTGGAGTGTAAATCTTGAACTTCCTTTGTCAAATGTATTTCTAAGTACTTGATTCTTTTTGATGTTACTGTAAATGGAATTGTTTTCTTAATTTTATTTTCAGACTGTTCATTGCTAGACTATGGAAATACTATTAATGTGTATAATTGATCTTGTAGCCTGTGACCTTGTTGAACTTATTAATGCTAATATTTTTAGGGAATTCCTTATGATTTTCTATATACAAGATCATGGCATCTAAGAAATAGAGATAGTTGGCTGGGCGTGGTGGCTAACACCTGTAATCCCAGCACTTTTCGCGGCCAAGGCGGGTGGATCACCTGAGGTTGGGAATTCAAGACCAGCCTGACCAACAGGGAGAAACCCCATCTTTACTAAAAGTATAAAATTAGCTGGGTATGGTGGCACATGCTTGTAATCCCAGCTACTCCAGAGGCTGATGCAGGAGAATTGCTTGAACCCAGGAGGCAGAGTTTGTAGTGAGCCAAGATTGCACCATTGCACTCCAGCCTGGGCAGCAAAAGCAAAACTCCATCTCAAAAAAAAAAAAAAAAAAAAAAAAAGAAGAAAAAGAAAAAGAAATAGAGATAGTTTTTCTCTTTCTTTCTAATCTGGATATTCTTTACGTCATTGCATTGCTTAAATTCCCTGGCTAGATCCCACAGTACAATGTTAAACAGAAGCAGCAAGAGCAGATATCCTTGTCTTATTTCTGATCTTAGGGAGAAAGCATTCAGTATTTTGCCATCAAGAATGATGTCAGCTGTGGATTTTTTTTTAGATGTCCTTTATCAGGCTTAGGAATTTCCCCACTATGCCTAGTTTGTTGAGTATTTTTATTGTTAAGGGATGTTGGGTGTTGGTTTTTAAAATGCTTTTTCAGCCACTGTTGAGATGATCATGTGATTTTTTTTTTTGTCCTCTATTCTATTAATACTGTGTAGCGGATGGATTACATTAAATGACTTTCATATGTTAAACTGACCTTGCATGTTTGGGATAAATCCCACTTGGTCATGGCATATAATCCCTTTCATATGATGCTGGATTCAGTTTGCTAGCATTTTGTTGGGGATTTTTACATATTTATTTGCATCCAACTGTTAGGTTACACTAATTGTCAACAAATTGCTTTATTGTTGTATGCTATAACCTGGGGTGCAGATTGCTCCATAGTCTGATCCACTGAAATGTGGGCCCCTTTGCAAGGATAGCTTTTTTGAAAGACTGTCTTTGAGGTTTGTCCTGGCCCCAGGAAGCCTGTTTTTGGCTGTCTCTTCCCCTGGTTCTCTCCTGTACCCTAGCTAGCCTACAGTTTAGCTTATTCTCACACAGCTACCAGCCTTCTTTTAATTGCTTACCACCAGCATCTTCACTGTTTTCAAAAAGTGCCCCTAAGCTTGAGCTCCCCACACTTGGTTCCAAATAAAGTCAGTTCCCTTGGGGAAAGCATAGACACTCTTTGCTCTTACGGTCTGCTTCTCTCATGTGCAAAATCTCTGTACTACTGCTTCCAGGTTGGTGCAGAGACAGTGGACTGCCTGTTTCAGAGTGACCTGCCTCTGCAGGGCACATCATGGAGGTGGTCAGCCTCTTGGCTTTCTGGCTTGCCTCTCCTCATGTGGAACCTCTACCCTATGAGTGAACTAGGGTTAGGGTGATTGGGGCCCCGGTATTATTGTAACCACCCAAGGGGTTCTTCCTGCCTGCATCATAAAGAAAGATGGCGGCATTGCAGTAAAGAAAGGGCTTAGTAGACACAAGGCCAGTCATACCACCTGGGAGAAGGAGTTTGTGCTCAAGTCATTTCATCCAAAACTGATAGATTAGGGGTTTTTTAGAAGCCGTTTAGGGGAAAGGGGCAGGGGTGGCTAGACTTGTTGCTGATTGATTGGGCTGCAGATGAAATCAAGCGGGTTGAAGCTATCCTCCTGTGGGCTGCATTGCTTCTCAGTAGGGCCACAGGAATGGGGTTGGTGGGTCCAGGTAGAACCATGGGTGTTAGACGTGTGAAACACCTGAAAAGATATCTCAAAAGGCCAATCTACAATAGTGGTGTTATCTTGCAGGCACAATTGCGGAAGTGGCATTATCTCATAACCTCTGAAGTAATGGCTGACAATTGCTTTTGTCTGGGCCTCAGCAGGATTTAGGCTCCCCTCCTCCCCAGCCTGCTGGCTTCCCAAGAGCTTTACAAAAGTGGGTTGAGTTTTGGGCAAGGCCTGTTATCATCTAAACAATACCTAAATGTCTTCCAAAGTTAGCTCAGCCCAATAGCCCAGGAATAGTTAAGGGAAAGTCAAGATCCAGGGTGGACCAGCTCAGATCTCTTTCACTCTCATAATTTTCTCATTGACACAATTTTTGCAAAGGCGAGTTCATTCTTGGCTTGCCACTCCTGGATAGAGCCTCTGACCTAAAATGGGATCTGGGTGAAGAAAGAGAGCCTCTAACCTCTTGGCAGCACCTCCCTGGAATTTAGCCTCTGAAACAGTTTGTGGTTATGAGAAATGCTGGTGGTGTGCCCCCAACAAGGAGATGGCACAGCGCTTGGCTGGCAGCCCTGTCTTCATGGCCACAGCTACCCAAAGTGGAGCATCTGTGCTGCTGAGCTGGGGGAAGTGGGCAAGAGAGGGAGCAGACTGCAGCTTGAGTGCCACGGACTCTCCCGGTTCTTACTGAGATTCTGTAGAGTTTCTTGAATAAATGTTTCTTCAATTACTGCATGCCCTTAGGACAATTTCCAGGGACTTTAAAAGGTTGTTGTTTTTCAAAATAATTTTACCAGTTGCAGTTGTTTTGTTGGGAAGAGAGTTTTTGGAGCTCTTCACTTTGAGACAGCCAAGTATAAAGGGATCACCAGAAAACCTCCAACTAACTTGTGCACTGGGAGGCGTTCACACTGGGGTGGAGCCTCGGAAGGGGAAGTTCCTACCATTTGTAGGTGGTGGAGCCTGGCCTCTCCTGTTCTGGGCGGAACCTGGGATTCAATTTGTGAGGTGGGAAGACTACTAGCAGGATGCTTGCTCTGCTGATTCTCTGATTCCCTGTTTCCCGGGCAGGGTGGCAGGAGTAGGGGAGATGTTGGGTGTGGGAGCTTTCGGGGAGATTTAAAATTTTCTGGTTGACAATTGGTTGAATTATCTAAAGACCTGGAAGTGACTGGGTTGTGATGAGAAGTTGTGGAGACCAAAGTTTCATCATGCAGATAAAGCCTCCAGGTAGCAGGCTTCAGAGACAGTAGATTATAAACGCTTTTTATCAGACTCAAAGGTCTGTGTTGATATTAATGTCGAAGAGTTATAATGAGGCAGGCCTGATCCCCACTTTCCATCATGTCCTGAACCAGTCTCTCGGGTTAAATTTTAAGAACACCCTGGCCGAGGGGAAGATCCATTCAGTTGGTTGAGAGGCCTTAGAATTTTATTTCTGGTTTACGCTTACTTCCTTGTGATCTTGTAAATGAGCAGCTTGGCTTCAAATTGCATTTTAAAACTTTGTTTTCTCTCCTCCTTTCTCCCCAATCTGAAGATACAGCTTTGAGACAAACCGCATGTGTGTTTCCTTTCATCTCGAAATACAGCCTTGGAATGTGCTGATTCTCCACTCCTTTCGCTTTCCCACTTTATGATCCCATGCCTTATGCACACTTATTTACCCAAATGCTTGTTAAACACTTACCATACTCTATCCGGCCATGTATTTCCTTAGAAGCTTCAGGGGCGGGATCCTGATATTGCAGTAGATAGTCAGACAGACAGGAGCAGGGCAGGAGAGACTCCCC
Organism: Saimiri boliviensis; assembly: GCF_048565385.1. NCBI lineage: Eukaryota > Metazoa > Chordata > Mammalia > Primates > Cebidae > Saimiri > Saimiri boliviensis. The sequence continues at coordinate 60,165,806 of NC_133454.1, forward strand.
CACCCCACAACAGGAATGTCAGGCGACCATCAGGTGATGGTCAGGTGATTGTCACACTGTCTGTCTCACTGTTACACTGCCTGGAGCCAGGAAAAGGCAGTCTCAATAGACAGAAAAAGCTGAAATATTGCCATTCCAGGTCCGCTTCCTGACAAGCTGATCGGCTTCCTGATAAGATCTCAGGAGTCGGGCAAGTGGGCTCAAGCCTGCTCACTAAGAGGCAAAATGGCAGAGTTTAACTGGCATATGACCTTGTTATAGGAACTCTCAACTGGTAAGAGAATAATGCCTCAAGTGAGCATGTGCACAACTTCAGTAAACACACTGTGCGTGCTGCCTCTCCCAGCCGCTGGCTGGCCACCACTCATGTGGAATGCCAGTGTATAAAACCCCAAGTGAAAGGTCAAACCATGCACTCGATCTCTCCGGTTGCCCATTTGGCACTCTTCTGAGTGTATTTTACTTCTTTTCGTTTCTACTCTAATACTTTTTTTTTTTTTTGAGACAGAGTCTTGCTCTTTTGCCCTGCACCAGGCTGGAGTGCAATAGCCTGATCTCGGCTCACTGCAACTTCCACCTCCTGGTTTCCAGCAATTCTCCTGACTCAGCCTCCCAAGTAGCTGGGACTACAGGTGCCCGCCACCACTCCCAGCTAATTTTTGTATTTTAATGGAGACTGGGTTTTACTATGTTGGCCAGGATGGCCTCAATCTCTTGACCTTGTGATCCTCCCACCTCGGCCTCCCAAAGTGATGAGATTACAGGCATGATCCACCGTGCCTGGCCTACTCTAATACTTTTAAATAAGCTTTTTCTCCTGATCTAAAACTTGCCTTGGTCTCTCACTCTGCCTTATGCCTCTTGGTTGAATTCTTTCTTCTGAGGAGGCAAAAATTGAGGTTGCTGCAGACCTGTAGATTTGCCACCACTAATGCTGGTATCTATTAGTTAGGGTTCTCTAAAGGGGCAGAATTAATAGGATGTATGTCTATATGAAGGGGAGTTTATTAGGAGAATTGACTCACATGATCACAAGGTGAAGTCCCACAATAGGCCGTCTGCAAGCTGAGGAGCAAGGAAGCCAGTCCGAGTCCCCAAACCTCAAAATAAGGACGCAGACAATGCAGCCTTTGGTATGGAAACGAAGGCCTGAGACCCTGGCAAATCACTGGTATAAGTAAGTCCAAGAGTCCGAAAGCCAAAGAACTTGGAGCATCTGACACAGGAGAAAGATGAAGGCTGGAAGACTCGGTAAGTCTCTGTCATTCCACATTCTTCTGCCCGCTTTATTCTAGCCATGCTGGCAGCTGATTAGATGGTGCCCACCCAGATTGAAGGTGGGTCTGACTCTCTCAGGCCATCGACTCAAATGTTAATCTTCGGCAGCACCCTCACCGACACCCCCAGGAACAATACTTTGTTTGCATCCTTCAATCCAATCAAGTTGGCACTCAATATGAACCATCCCAAGTCCACCCCTTGTCAACTTCAACCCATACTCATCTCCTGAAATTATACATAATCTTCAGATAAATGCAATAATAAGGTCATGATTATGCCTAACAAAATACAGCTATCTGTCATACAACCAGAAGTACGCTCATCTTTAACCTAAATGCTATCACATCAAGTTAACAACACTTACATGTTGACATGAAGTCCGTAAATCTATGTCACATGATAAAGGAAAAAGAAAGGAAATAAAATGAAGGTATTTTCTTAGTACAAGTGTATACATGCATAAACGTTCTTAAAATAAAGAGGAAATACTCATGACAGTTACAGTCCTAGGTTCTGCAACTGATCACATGGTCATAGCTGGTACTGATGATACCTTCTTCTACTTCCCATTCTGTATTAACTTTGCCTTCAGCAAGCACCTCAGCTGGTCATAGTTTTTTACCTGGTTGAGTGACCTAAACCTTCACTCCTGGAGGATCTGGGCCATTTGTAGCCCTGCTTGGATTGCATTGCTGTAGTTTCCCATTGACCTTAATCACAGAGCATGGTAATACTAACAGGTAATACTAACATGGTAACACTAACAGGTAATACTAACATGGTAACGCTAACAAACAGGTGCCCTAAGGGATCGCCTATGTTTCATGCATATTCTTCCTTACCTCCATTGTAGAGTAGTAGACTGATTTCATCTTGATAGTCTAGGTCAACCACCCCAGCCAACACCGTAACTTCCTTCTTAGTTTATTGACTTAGAGGTAAGAGAAGCCCAAACTGGCCAGGTGGCAATTTTAACTTCCAGTTTAATGGAATTGTTGTTGTGTCTCCTGGTGGCAGCGTTCCTTCATCTGGAACTAAGACCTCTAGGCCAGCAGATTGTAATGTCACAGGAACAGGAAGGAAATATTTTGCTAGGGTCGCTAGGGGAGATGGTGAGTGGTGCCCCTTCTACTTCCACCCCTTAATTCCTGGACCCACGAATCCTGGCTATGGGGAAACAGTACCATATAGTGGACTCTGATTCGAAGCATATACAGCCTTCTGGAGAACTTTGCCCCAGTCCTGCAAGGTAGTGTCACCTCATTGGCATTGTAATTATGACTTCAAAAGGCCATTCCACCATTCTGTCAATCCAGCTGCTTCGGGATGATGGGGAAAGTGGTAAGACCAGTGAATTCCATGAACATGAGCCCACTGCCACGCTCCTCTAGTTGTAAGGTGAGTGCCTTGGTCAGAAGTAATACCATGACAGTGCATAAGGCATTCCGTGAGTCCACAGATGGTTATCTTAGTAGAAGCATTGTGTGCAGGATAGGAAAACCCATATCCAGAGTGTCTGTTCCAGTGAGAACAAACCTCCGCCCTTTCCATGTTGAAAGAGTTCAGTATAATCAACCTGCCACCAAGTAGCTGGCTGATCACCCCAGGGAACGGTTCCACATCGAGGGCACAAGTCTCCCAGTTCTTGATACTCATCCACATGCTGCTAATTGCTTCCAAATTTATATCTCCAGGCCAAGCCTCCCTTCCAAACTGCACACTTATATAATGTGCCACCTCCTGGACATTTCCACATTGCCTAACAGGCTTCTCAAACTACATGCACAAAACAGCTCCCGGTCTTCCTCTCCAAACCTGCTCCTCCCAGCCCTCCTCATCATTCCAGCTGCTCAGGCTAAAAACCATGGAATTGTCATTGACTCTTTCTTACTCTACGTCCAGTGTATCAGCAAATTCTGTTGGCTCTACCTTCAAAACTTATTCTAAATTGGATTTCTTACAGCATCTACTGTGCTGTTTCAACTCACCATTATCTTTTTTTTTTTTTTTTTTTTTTTGAGATGGTGTCTTGCTCTGTCACCCAGGCTGGACTGCAGTGGCCCGATCTCAGCTCACTACAACCTCTGCCTCCTGGGTTCAAGTGATTCTTGTGCCTTAGCCACTGAGTAGCTGGGATTACAGGCACGCACCATCATACCCAGCCAATTTCTGTATTTTTAGTAGAGATGGGGTTTCACCATGTTGGCTGGGCTGGTCTCGAACTCCTAACCTCAGGTGATCCACCTGCCTTGGCCTTCCAAAGTTCCAGGATAACAGGCATGAGCCACCACATCTGGTTACCATTATCTCTTGATTAGATTATTTTGAGAGCCAACTGAGCGGTCTTTCTGCTTCTACCCCTGCCCTCTTCTTCAGTTGACTCTGATCCAAACAATCAGAATAACCCAGTTGCCTCTCTTACCTCATCTCCTATTGCTGCCTCCCTTGCTCCAGCCACCCTGGGCTGCTTGTTGATTCTTGAGTAAATAAAGCACGTCTGCCTCAGGACTCTGGCACATGCTGTTCCCTCTGCCTGGAATGCCCTTCCCCCGAATATCCACATGGTTCACTTCTAAATCAGGACCTCTGTCCAATATACCTTCCCCTCTGGCCTGAAATTCTGCAATTAGAGAATCATTCCCAAGTATTTTACAAAAATTTCTTTTTCGAAATCAACTATACCTGAAAGGGAGAACACACTAAGTCTTTATCAGACATTAATAGCCTAGCATTAAGAGTTTACTACACTGGAGCTGGCACGGTGGCTCACACCTGTAATCCTAGCACTTTGGGAGGCCGAGGTGCATGGATCACCTGAGGTCAGGAATTCGAGACCAGACTGGGCAATATGGTGAAACCCCGTCTCTACTCAAAATACAAAAATTAGCCAGGCATGGCAGCGGGCACCTGTAATTCCAGCTTCTAGGGAGGCTGAGGCAGAATAATTGCTTGAACCCAAGAGGCAGAGGTTGCAGTGAGTCGAGATCATGCCACTGCACTCCAGCCTGGGTGACAGAGCAAGACTCCATCTCAAAAAAGAAAAAAAAAGAGTGTACTATATTGTTTTTTCATGCAGATAACTAGCTGAGAGCAGGGCGAAAATGGTAACCTAGTAAATGTTGAATGATGCTCTCCCCAACAAAGGCTAGGAGTGCCCAGAGGACCTGGGCACAATTAACAAAATGCACAGGGCGCAAGGGAGGCAACTGGGTGATTTGAAAGCTCAGAAAAGGAAGGTGGAAAGGACATGAAACACACTGTTCATTCCAAGACTTTGCACACGCTCACATTAGCATAGGGAAAATGAAGGGGAGCTTCCATGGGGGGTGTGTATGCCCTGGTTCTTTAAGGAAAAAGATACAACTCAGAAATGATCAAAACATATCAATGTACAGTATGGGATTGGCCATACAAGTTGTGAAGGGCTGGTGTCTGCTGTTTTATGCTACTATGTAAGAAAACTACGTTTTATTTTTTATTTTTATTTTTTGAGGCAGAGTCTCACTCTGTCGCCCAGGCTGGAGTACAGTGGTGCGATCTCGGTTCACTGCAACCTCTGCCTCCCAGGTTCAAGCGATTCTTGGCCTCAGCCTCTGGAGGATTATAGCCGAGACAATGGGTACACCACCACGCCAGGCTAATTTTTGTAGAAAAATACATTTTAAATTAAGATTTAAAAACCAAAACAAAGAAAAATGACTGGTGTTTGTGTAGTGAAGAATTACCACTAAGCAAAGAAAAGTCTTACCTTTGTTTCCACTTTTGGAAGTTTTCCTTGAATGCTTTGAAATTTCCTGAGTTACAGGAGTGAAATCAGCCTGACCTTCAGGGAAGGAGGGTGGTAGGAAATTGCGTTCAGCCAATTCCAGTCAACCTCAATTATACCCATGTAATAATTGAGTTATTATCCACTGAAGCCTCAATATAGAGTCTGGACATCAAATGAGGATGAGCTTCATGGGTTGGCACACATTCCTGAGGACGCTCTTCGTTCTGGATTCTGCCATATCTGCCTCCTTCTTTGGTTGGTTCTAATTTGCATCCTGTCATTATAATAGAACTATAATTGTCATCCCAAGTTCTGTCGGTCATTCTAGAAAATTCTTGACCCTGAGAGTGGTCATGGGAACCTTCTGATTTGTAGCCAACTGGTCTGAAGTGAGTAAATTTTGCATACAATGAGTGAAATTGGGCATATTTTATTTAATTAAGAGCAACTATATTCTCCTCATACAGATGGCCTTTTCCAGGGGAAGACAGAATTTGTTGACCTCAGCAAGATAAAAATTAGTTATCTAAGGAAACTTTTAGTCCTGAGTCTTGAGAGAGCCTGTCCCAGAATTGGTATCCAGATATCCCACTCCTAACATATGCTAGTTCTTGAGCGCATGGAAAGATAACAAGCCAATAAAATAAAGAGAAAACAGCAAACTTATGAATGGTCAGTTTTGAGAAAAAAATATGTAATTGGCTCTTAATTGAACAAAAGATGTCCAATCTCACTCATAACATGAGAAAGACAAGTTAAAACTACAGGGAGATGCCATTTTTACCTGTCATACTGGCAGAGGAAAAACTCTCTATTCTGGATAACACACCATGTTGTGAGATCTGGGGAAACCTGATCTGGCACCCTCATACCTTGGGAGTAAAATTCAAAACTGGTGCAGCCTCTGTGAAGGGTGACTTGGCAATACTTCGAAAAATGGCAAATATATATTTGCATTTGAATCAGCAAGTTCGCTTTTAGGAATTTATTCTATAGATCTATTCATGTTTTAGTGAAAAGTTGTCTGATGTAAATTGAAAAACATTGTCACATTATTTTACAACTCTTTTCATAAAGAGTTGGGTCAATTTCCCCACTCCTTGAATCTGGAGAGGCTCTGTGGCTTGCTGTGACCAACAAAGTGTGGCAGAAGTGAAGTTGTTCCAGAGCCTAACCTCAAGAGGCTTGTAGCTTCCGCCCTCCTTCTCTTGGAAGTCTGCCCTAGGACCAGTTGGTGGTTAGAGGCTGGAAAAGCACCAAGCAAGCTGTGAGCAGAGGCTGGAGAAATGGCGAACCAACAGCTGCTGGAGCTGGAGAGGCAGTGAGAAAATAGTTACGGCAGGCTGAAGAAAGGGCAACTTGTGTTATGTCGTCGTTGGAATAATTGGCAAAATGTTGCCTGGGGAAACTTGAAAGATTAAAAAAAGTACCTAATAACGTTTTAAAAACATGATTAAGGAGATCTCCAGGCAGAATGTGGAAAGTGCCATTTGGCTTCTCTGCGTATAATAACATATCGGAAAAGAGAGATGAGCGAAGGAAGAAACCATTCAGCTTATAGGCAGAGTTTAGGGCATTTACAGGAGCCCAGGGATTTGCTAGTTTGGAAAACATAACTGTCTCTTATCCTCAGTTTTCCCAGCTGGTAAAAATTTCTCTAAGTTGGCCAGCTGTGGTGGCAGTGCTTTGGGAGGCTGAGGCAGAAAGGTTGCCTGAGGCCAGGAGCTTGAGACCAGACTGGGCAACATAGGGAGACCCCATTTCAAAAAAAAAAAAAAAATTAGTGGTGGTGTGTGCCTGTAGTCCCAACTATTCGGGAGGCTGAGGCAGGAGGATTGCATGAGCCCAGGAGTTTGAGGCTACAGTGAGCCATGGCTGAGCCACTGTACTCCAGCCTGGGCAACAGAGCAAGACCTTGACTTCCTGAAAGTTAAAGGAGTCTGAAGCCAAAAATCCCATCAAGGTGTGGTTGTAAGAACCCCTGTGAAAACCTCTGAATGATTTAAGGCAATGTCTGAAGGAAACTCGCAGCCACAGCTTCCGAGAATCTGAGAGGCATTTTCCCACAGCAGCCTCAAAACACTGCCTGAAAGACTTTGATTGGCTTGATATTTACCCCAGAACTCCATGAAGTTTCCCCCTTTTGATGGTATTATGTCAATTGTATCACTAGAGGTGAGAAAATAAACCCTAAAATGGCTGGAGGGTCTACCATATCAGTGAAGTTTTTAGGGGTTCAGTTTTCTGGGCCAAGACAACTGCTCGTGGGGTGAGGACAAGTTCTTGTACCTTGCTCTCCTATCACTTAATGGTGTGGTACTGCTAGGTCTCTTTGGATTTTGCAGATAGCAACGCACCTCTGTGAATACTGCTTCCACCCATGTATTGGGTGACTCAGAGGGCTCCGGGTTTTGAGGGAGGCCCAGAGCAAGCCTACGCTCTGCAGCAGGTTCTAGCTGCAGTTTAAACGACCTTACTGCTTGGGCCATGTGCCTGGTAATTGCATGGTGCTAGAGGGGCTTGTTGCAGGTGTATATGCCATGCAGAGTCTCTTGCAAGCTCTGTCAGGAGAGCTGCAGCATTGGCCTCTAGGGTTCTGTGGTAAGGCCATGCCTGAGACAGTTAATATTCCCCGAGAGAGAGTTGGTGGATAAATATCTTAACTTCCTTGCCCCTCAGGTGGGATAACTGAGGCGCACCCTAAACCGTCTCTCCCAGAGTTTCCGGAAGGAATTAAGCCCCAGCTATCCACAATTTATCCTCTACTGGCTTCTTTCCCTTTTCACACCTTTATTTTCCTATTGGTGATCTTCCTCAGATAAATTCCTTGCACTCAAATGCTCGTCTCAGTGTTCGTTTCCGAAAGAATCCAACTCAACTGATCAACAATTAGAGAAAGCAAAGGATATTGGTCATCTTTTCATCCTGCTCAAAACACAGCTTTTTCCCAGGAGAGGAAGTCCTAAGATGTAGTATCCTTGTTTTGGAAGTTCAGTGAGATTTCTCCTTCCTTCCTTCCTTCCTTCCTTCCTTCCTTCCTTTTTCCCTTCCTTCTTTCCTTCTTTGCTTCTTTCCTTCCTTCCTTCCTCCTTCCTTTCTCTTTCTTTTCTTTTTCTTTCCTTCTTTCTCTTTTCCTTTTTTCTTTTCTGCCTCCCTTCCTTTCTTTTCTTTCTTCTTTTCCTTCCTTCCTTTCTTCCCTTCCTCTCCACTCCCCCTTCTCTCTTTCTTACCCTCTTTCTTTCTTTTGATGGGTCTTGCTCTGTCAGAAGGCTGAAGTGTAGTGGGTGCACTTCATGGCTCATTGCAGCCTGGAACTTCTGGGCTCAAGCGATCCTCCTGCCTCAGCCTCCTGAGTAGCTGGGTCTACTGCCATGCACCGCCATGCCTGGCTAATTACACAAAAAAAATTTTTTTAGAGAGACTGGGTCTCTCCCTCTGTGTTGCTCAGTCTGGTCTCAAGCTCCTGGCCTCAAATAATCCTCCTGTTTCAATCCCAAAGTGTTGGGATTATAGGTGCTAGCCACGGGGCTTAGCTATGATGAGCTTTCTGTTGTATTTGCACATGCATACTAAAGAGACAAGAAAAACCCCAAAAAACTGAATTTTGTTTTTTTGTATTCTCTACTGTCCCCCCGCCACCACACACACACAGCCATTCAACATTTCTGATACCAGATATGGTGGGGTTTTCCCAACACACCAGCCAAGACTCCAGCAGATACTAGCTGTGCATCCTCCGGTCCAATTCCAACCCCTTCCACCCAGAGACAGGCTCAGATCCCACCGTTGTGGGCTCAGTCCCACAAGGCTGCCCCACTTCAAATGCCAGTCACAAGCACAGGCTGTAACCTGTGCTTCGGACCAAGCAGCTATAAATTGAGGTTTTCAGGTCCCTCACCTTGGGTTTGATTAATTTGCTAGAGTGACTCGCAGACCTCAGGGAAACACTTTACTCTCACTTCCTCATTTATTAAAAGGATGTTACAAAGAACACAGATGAAGAGCCAGCTGGAAGAGATGCTCAGGGAGGCAAGTGGACGGGGCGCGGTGCTCCCACGCCCACTCTGGGGCACCGCCCTCCAGGCGCCTCCATGCGTTCAGCTATCAGGAAGCTCCCCAAACTCTGTCTTTTTGGGTTTTCATGGAAGCTTCATTATGTAGGCATGAATGATTACACCATTGACCACTGTTGGCCCAACCTACACTTCAAATCCTTTCCTTTCTCCCTATTTTGGAGGGTGGGGCTGAAAGTCTCAGCCCTCTAATCATGCATTGGCCACCAGCCAGCTCATTAGCATGCAAAAGACTCCTGTCGCTTTAGAGATTCCAAGGATTTGGGGAGCTATATGTCAAGAAACAGCAGAAGACCAAAAATATATTTCACAATATCACACACGCATACTCTATTGATCACAGGTAAAGGTTTGCCCAAAGCAACAGAAGTGAAGCAGGCTTCTATTATCACAGAGGTTTGGGTCCAGTGGAAACTAATAACTTCTATTCTCTGATGCTTTGTTGCAGGGCAGACGTTAAGCATTTCATGGGGATTTTCTTTTTTCTTTTCTTTTTCTTTTTTTTTTTTTTGAGGCAGGATCTCACTCTATCGCCCAAGCTGGAATGTAGTGGCACTACAATCAAAGCCTCGATCTATCTCCAGTGTTCAAGTGATCCTCCCACCTCAGCCTCCCAAATAGCTGGGACTACAGGCATGTATTACCATGACCAGCATATTGGTATTTTGTATTTTTTTGTAGAGACAGGTTTTCACTATGTAGCTCAGGTTAGTCTTGACCTCCTGACCTCAGTCTCTCAAGTAGCTAGGAATATAGGTACATGCCATCACATGCAGCGTATTTTTGTATTTTTTGTAGCGACCAGGTATTGCCATGTTGCTCAGGCTGGTCTTGAACTCCTGAGCTCAAGGGATCCATAGGTCTTGGCCTCCCGAAGTTCGAGGACTAAGGTGCAGCTGCCACACCCAGCCTTTCCATAAGTATTATCTTATTTAAGCTTCACTTTACAAGTGAGAAGGGTAGCCTTGGCTCAGAGCAGTTAAGTGACTTGTGACAATTCACATAATTGCTAAGTAATGGATCTGGGCTTTGGCCCCAGGACTATCTGACCTTGGGTTTAAACTTGTACTGCTGTATTTTTCTTAAGTTAGTCAGAGTTCTATCATTTGACAGAAAGTGTTTCCTTCTTTTAAGGCAGAATAAGACACTCTGTCCAACTCTGCCCTTTCTTTCTCCTCCTGCCCTTAGAAGACAGGGAATACAGTAGAGGGTTTGGGATTGGGATAGTGGTTGCAGAGAAGATCTGGAACTAAAAATATGGACCCGGGTAGAAATGGTGGTGATTCTACTAAACTTGGGAACAATGAATAAGACCCCATAACATGCAAGATTTGCCAGAAATTGTGTGCATTTTCTATACCAGTGCCTTAAGTAGGTAATAAAAATTCCTTGTTAAACAAATGATCTAGAGAAGACAGAACAATTGTATATATACATATGTGTTCTAATAAAGGTTGTTAAAGTATTAAAGTTAGCAGTGGGAGAAAACAATAAACAAACATGAAATCTCCCTATGTTTATAAACTAATTTCAAATACCGCATGTTGGTTGGATGAGTCTGTTTTTGTCTTGAATAAAAAAGAAGTGATTTTTTTTCAGCCTGATTTCCTGGTATGAAAGGCAAGAAGGAATGACATTCTGTAACTGTTATAGAGGTGAAAACAGTTTTGTTTATCGGTGGTCATTAACGGCCTATAACCAGGGCACAACCTTCTTGGTAAACATTTACCAAGCATGAGTAGAATATGATTCACTAACTTTTAAAACTCTTCTTCTCTTATATGCATATTATTACCATGATGTCCTCAGCTTTGAAGTCCATATATACAGGCACAGGTACGAGTAAATTCCAACGTCTCATTTGTAGTGGTTTACATAAGGGCTTGCTAGTGCAAATGGGGTGGTTAGCTTTGCATCTCAAATTAGTTCCTGTCAACCTAGCAACTAAAGAAAATTCCTTTGTGAAAAGTTTCCAAGCATGACCCAGTAATTGTTTTAATGGATTTTCAATGAAGGGTGAAGTACTATGCTACGTAGCCTGTAGGCATTCCATAAATATATTTTGACTGACTCTGTTAACAAACTACATAGAAAAAACCGAATGCATACTATTAAATCCTCTGATACTGTTTCTCATGGGCTCTGTTAGCGTATTTACAAGCATTTAAAGTGTATACAGGAGCTGTTGCAGTGAAAGTTGAATTGTCCAGTGTAGAGAAGCACTCTGGGCTGGAGGGTTTTACTTAGTCTAAGATTTTCAGTGTGCACCTGAGATTCGCCCTCTCCAAAATGAGGATGAGGCCTAAAGCTGATCAGCTGAAAGAAGTACTAACTAAGCCCTGCAGGCTGAAATGGTAATGTCCCACCTAAGCTAGAGCACCTGGTGTTGGTATAGTCAATTTTCTGTCATCTATGTAATGCTTAGATCTGCTCTGGCCTTGACATTGTGGAGAAAGTTACTACACTCTCAGTATCCGCTATAACAGAGACTTGAGAAAGGTGGGTAGAACAGAAATCTTCACTGTCCTTTTCCCAAAGCATTCATTGACCCCTCCTGTAAGAGATTTGTATTCTTTTTTTTTTTTTTTTTTTTGAGACAGAGTCTCACTAGGCTGCCCAGGCTGGAGTGCAGTGGCACAGTCTTGGCTCACTGCAATCTCAGCCTTCCAGGTTCAAGGTTCCCAGGTTCCCAGGCATATTCTCGTGCCTCAGCCTCTTGAGCAGCTGGGACTACAGGCACACACCATCACACTCAGCTCATTTATATATTTTTAGTAGAGATGGGGTACCGCCATTTGGCCAGGCTGGTCTTGAACTCTTGATCTCAGGTCATCCACCTACCTTGGCCTCCCAAAGTGCTGGGATTACAGGCATGAGCCATCATGCCCGTCCTACATTCCTGCTGTGTGTATGTAACCCTTGCTATAGTTATTATATAATTTAGGTTGAATTTAATTCATACATTGACTATGATCTGAGGGTCAAGCTCATTTGGGATAAAGGAGAGATCGACCACATATCCGTAGACTACAAATAAGAATTTAGTAAGAAGACTCTGCGTAGATTCCAGAATTAGAATAAAGCTTTCATTTTTAGTTTGAGGAAATTTCAACATGGGTGACAGAACAAAGAACTCCAGTGGTAGGAATTAAGAGGGCACCTGCCAGACGGGCTGGAAGCGAAGGAAGTCATGTGCCTATAAAGCTGTTTAGGGCTGCCATGTGTTTATGCTGTGGCAGAAACCTCTGGCTAGAAGTTAGATTCTTTGCAGTTTTCTTAGGTAACCCATTTCGTTACATCTACATCTTTTTTCTCTTTCCAGAGGAAAAAAAAAATTCAGCAAGCCCTTCTTCATGGATGATGAAGCTCAAGGTATTACTCAAGCACACTGGCAGCAGTTACAAAGATATTTTCAAGCTTTGTTCTCCCTACCCCAATTTCTGAGTTATCTAAGTAGAGAAACAGCTCTTTTTGCCCTGGCTCAGATGTGAAAAAAGTAGAATTCAGGCCAGGCTTCAATTCTAAGAATGATTCTCATTAATGAGGTTAGGTCTGCCACCTGGTGGTGAAAAATAAAATGCCACCTGCTTTTCTCATTTCATCTGTCCATAAACCACACTTAAAAAAAAAATTCCACTTTGCAAACACATCCTTGACCTCTGACTTGGGTCTTGCTTGCCACCAGCTAAAATCTTCCAACCGATTTTGACACCAACACGTTGGGGAGAATTTTTAAGCAACCATCTGGAACTCAATCCCTTAAATCACATTTGAAGTGTTTTAGAACACCAGTAGGTGGTTCTACAACACTTCAAATGTGACTTAAGGGAGATGTTAGGATAACAAGTTTCTCCTAAAGAGGAAAGAAAGCGCTAACTCATTCATTAGTACACCAACTATTGTGTAATAAAAATCTATGCTCATCAATTTGTAAACTGAAATGCGTAAGACAACGCCCCTGCTCCATCAGTGACAAAGAGATGGGAGTGGATAACCAAGTTAGGCTTAGAAAATATGAGTAATTCTTGCTTCCTGTTCAAAGGCTGAGGAGAGTACAGAATCATCTGAGTCCATTAGGGGGAGTGCCACGTCTCCAGAAACACACACACACACACACACACACACACACACACACTGCACCCCGAATTCTGGAATATGCCCACAATTATCTGGGGATTTGGCCTATGGAAGATACCCCAGTACCCTGGATAGCTTCAGCTTCCAGTAACCTTCTCCAGCACTGAAGACTTCATCTCCTTCCTTTTTTCACCTGCCCCTGTTTTCCTTTCCTTGCAGGCTGGTAATCTCAAAGTGTGACTCCCAGTATCACCACTGTCACCACCTGGGAAACTTTCAGAAATACAAAAATCTCTGTCTCTATCCCAGACCAAAGGAATCAGAAACTGTAGGCTGGGGTTAATAAGGCCTCCAGGTGATTTTCATGCACGCTGTGAACCTCTAGTCCAGGGTGTCTAATCTTTTGGCTTCCCTGCCACACTGGAAGAATTGTCTTGGGCCACACATAAAATACACCAACACTAGCTGATGAGCTAAAAAAATTTGTTTTGCAGCCAGCCGTGGTGGCTCATGCCTGTAATCCCAGCACTTTGGGAAGCTGAGTCGGGCAGATCACTTGAGGTCAGGAGTTTGAGACCAGCCTGGCCGATGTGGTGAAACCCCCAACTCTACCAAAAATACAAAAATTAGCCAGGTGTGGTGGTATGCACCTGTAGTCCCAGCTACTCGGGAGGCTGAAGCAGGAGAATCACTTGAACTCGGGAGGTGGAGGTTGCAGTGAACTGAGATCAAGTGCCACTGCACTCCAGCCTGGGTGACAGAATGAAACTCTGTCTCAAATTTTTTTTTTTTTTTTTTTTGCAAAAACAACTCATAATGTTTTAAGAAATTTATATATTTGCGTTGGGCTGCATTCAAAGGTGTTCTGAGCTGCATCCGGCCCCTGGGCCACGGGTTGCACAAGCTTGCCCTAGTCTTAGGATGACCCCGTGGGCACAGATCAGGGAGACTTGCAGGAGCGGGAGCTAAGGGGAGAGGCAATGGATCCTAGAAGACAATCTAGTTACCCACCCGAGCCTTTAACAGAGTGTTAGAGGGAGCAGAGAACAGCTGCAATGGGAGGACAATCATTGTAGAGGATTTTGCCAACTGAACTTGGCACCAGCCTTGTGGACACTGACCCCCAAATCACCCTTGGTCACAAGATCTTCAGACGGAAGACTCAGTCTTCAATTAAAGCAACTCTAGGGAAGGATCCCCCAGAGCAAGTAAGATAAATAGGGCTGTGCCCACCCCACCTGGGCACAGCTCCAACTCTCTCTACTCCCTTCCAGGTCAGTGGAAAGCATCCCTGAGACACATATATTTGTGGATGGGATACCTGGACCGCAAATGAACACTCTGCACCCTGCTCCCTCCTCTGCTGGAGGAAATGCTACTGTCTAAAGGAAAATACTATTTGAATGTGCAGAATTACAGTACACACAATACTTACAGTATGGCAAGTATTAGTCCTTGGTATTTTTTCTGCCACCTTTTCCCATCTCCCCTATCCTGCCTGCCTGTGCCTTTTAACCTTTCTAGCACAAAACAGACACCTCATAAATAGGGCAGAATGAACAGCTGAAGCCTGCTTCTACTATCTTCCGTATTTTTCTCTGGCTGCTGTCAAAAAGCACCAGCTCAGAGCCAGGGTGGTTGACTTTGTCACAGTCTCTGCTGAAAAAATGACTCTTTTGGGGGGAAAGTCATAAGCGAATGCAGGCAGGTCCCTGCCCGCTATTCCTTCTCCCAGCATGGGGGCACACAATGGGCGGCTGGCAGAGTTGGGGGAGTGAGGAGCACGGGCTCCCTGTGTCCAAAGTCCCGGGTCACCTCGGCCTGGAATCCATCTAACTCAGCTGCAAACCAGAAGACGCGACCCGGGCGGGGCACAGAGCCCTCCCCTACCTCCCCAGGCTGGGAGGCTGTCAGGCCGCATCTGCTCCAAATTTATGGCTCCTCCTCGGGCCGCCGCCGGCCTCTCCACGGCCTCTTTACCAAGTGCAGCCCCAGCTGAGACCCCTCCCGCGGGGAGGGAGGCAACACGAAGCGCGGCCGGGGCTGGGGGCGGGGAGCAGGTGTGAAGCGGGGTGGCAGCGGCGCGCGGTCACCCTCCACCGCGCCGCGGAGACCCGGCGTCACCCCCACGCGCACACAATGGCGCAGGGGCCAGGCCGAGGGCGGCCCATTAGCGGCTGATGGAGGAGGCGGGAGCCGGGCGGGCTGCCTAATCCCCGCACGCGGACACCTGGGTCGGAGCGCGGGCGGGTGGAGGGCGGGCCTGCACGCAGGACCCTGGGCCGGGCGGCGGCCGAGACTCACGCTCTTCAGAGCCCCGTGCCAGCGTCAGTCTCACTGGCGGGAGCGGGTCCAGCGAACAATAAGAGGCCCCGGGGTTGGCGAGGGATGGACGCGCCCTCGGAGCGCGCAGGCTGCGGGCGCCCCCGGCAGCGCCCCCGCCCCCTCCCCGCCTGCCCCGCGGCAGCTGATTGTCTATTGTGCGTCCCCTCCGCGGCCGCCCTCGAGATCACTGTGAGCTGGCCCCTTGGTTTCTAAATGAGCAGCCAGCGCCGCAGACACGTGCCAGGGGAAGGGTTGCTCACCGCGTGGGGCGGGGGACCTGGAGGATGCAATAAGACAAGAGACCGCAAGGAAATAGCTCCGTGCCCGGCTGCAGCGCTGGCCTTCTCACATGCCTCCGGAGAAGGGGACTTTCACTCGCTGGCCTCCTCGGCCCCAATCGCTCTGTCTCCCCCAGATTGGCCACCCTCTTTTCTAACCCGACCTGCTGCAGGGGAGATTTCAGCCTTTTATTAATATTTTTTCCTGGGTGGTAGATGCCTTTGCCTTGCCCGGGTTCGGAAATGCTCAGGTAAAAAGTGGGTCTGGCCGGATGCAGTGTGTATCTTTAATGTGCCTGACAGCTCCAGACGCCCTGCTCCAAGCACCCCAATGCTAAGCACCCCAATCCTCCTCCGGTGTCTTCCGTCCCAGGGAACTCTGGCTGATCGTAGTGGCTTTGTTTAACGTTCTTCTCTGCCACACTATCGAGTTCCCTGTGGGATGGACACCTCTGGGAAAGGACCTGAAAAGGGACCAGAAAGAGGATTGGAAAATCCAAGTCTAGTAATATGGGATCCCACCACTGATGATTTGGACTCTCTGGCAATTTACAGTTGGATGGAAGCTGAAGTGTGATCACATTTAGAGGCTACGGTCTGGCAGCCTGTGGACTAAATCCAGGCCACCAATACATTTTGGTTCATAGTGTTTTTTAAACTTTCTACCACGAATAAGAGCATATTGTTGATCACAAACATATATAAATTTGTAAGAATGATATAATGAACCCCCACAGTCCCACTGCCCAGTTTCAGCACTTAATCTATTCAAAGGCAAACTTCCTTCATCTGTTCTCCCACTCCTCTTCAGAATTTGAAGCGCATCTCAGAAATCCGATTATTTCTTCTGTAAGTACTAAAAGGTGGTCCTAAGAGATAAGGATTCTTTTAAATAGCATAATAATAATACCACACTCACACCTAAAATAATTCCTTGTCCTCAAATATATAGTCAATGTTCAAACCTCCTTAATTGTCTTATTTTTCTTTATTGTTGTTCAAATTGGGATCCACAGGATTCTACAGGGTGCATTCTCTCTTTTAATCTGATAATCCCCCAATCTCTTTTTTCCTTGAAATTTATTTGTCAAATAAACCAGAGCATTTGTTCTGTAGAATTTTCCACAGTCTGGATTTTGTTAAATGTATCCCCATGGTGCCATTTAACATGTTCTTCTACCTCTATATTTCCTGTAAATTGGTCGTTAGATATAGAGGCTTAATCAATTAATGCTTGATTTTTTTCAAGGAGACTTCATAGACACTAGTTTAATTTGATCAGAAGTAATGTCTGCTTGTCAGTAACAACCATTGTCTGGATCCATTATTTCATTAAGAATTGCCAAGTTGTGACATTCTAGTTCTATGATTCACTCTTCATTTATGAGCTGGAATACTTCTATAAAGAGAATCTCTCATCAATGGTTTGTTTATGCAGAGGTACACTTCAAATAGGAAAGGCAAGATAAATACTTGATTCTTTCCCTTATTATTTATCAAAATAATGAGGTAATTTCTCAGATTCCCCTAATGGTGACCAATTACTTTTTAAAGCACTTATGAACTAACGGATTTAAATATATCTCATTCATTTTAAACCAAGTATATTTTGATTGGGCATTTTAAAATTAGGAGATTTCACATTAAAAACATTGACCTCTGACTTCTATTGTAGAATATCTGGCAACCTTGAGCCGTTTTCCAGCAAGACTAGAGCAGAGTTTGGCTGAGGGGCACTGCCTCTTTCAGTAGGCATTCATTCTTGCCTTGGCATGCTTAGAGTGTCTTAGACCCTGGACCCATTGCCCTGCAGGAGTAAGTCTGTAAACCAGATCCAATCCAAGTCTTTCACCTTATAGATGAGCTTGCTGATGAAGTAGCTTGCCTACCTCAGACTGGAAGACAAATCTTCTGGCTGCCTACCAAGATGAGAGTAAAGCATACAGGGAAAACCAGCTCGTCTCTGCCTCACCTGCAAGTTGAGCTAAGCCAGAGACCTGGGACCCCTTCAAGGTAACCTTCCTCACCATTTCCAAACATACTTTGCAGAGGAAACTTGGGAATATTCCAAACTCCACTCTCTCTTTTGCCTCCCACATCCAGTCAGTCACCTAACCTGCTAATTAGCCTCCCTTCCTCCATTCCTGCCCCCTCTAACTCATCTTCCTTGCTTGCAATGAGGTTTTCCAAAACATATGTCTAATCTTGTCACTCTCTAGCTTTAAAATCCATCACTAACTGCTCATTCCCTTTCAGTTACATCTAAGTCAACATTAGCACAGCATACAAAGCTCCTCTTGCCCTGGACCCTACCATGGCTAGCTCCTTACCTCATGCTGTCCCTTGTCACAACCCTGTCCTCCAGCCAGACTGAATACGCACAGGGCTCTGTGCATACAGTTCTGTCTATATTATGTCCTCTCTGTGTTTGCTGTTTACTGCTTTAAACATCCACTGCTTCACCGGCTGGCTCCCACTTCCAGCTTAAGTCACACTCGAAGCTTTGATCTTAGGAAAACCCTTTTTGGCAAGCCTTGGCTGCTTTCATGTCCGACTCTGCACTTCCACAGCCTTCTGTGCTTCCTATAAGATGAGCAACTTGCTCATCTTAGACTCATGGGATGTGTTGTTCTTTGTTTGGTTTGTTTTTTTGCTTGTTTCCCTCCTGGTGGGTGTGGGAGCTTCCTGAGGCGCGACAGAGGCTATGTCTGTATGTCCAACACCTAGACCACATTCCCAGTCATGTTCCCCATACACACAGTACGTGCATGCCAGTACGGATTTGGTTAGGCAATGAAATGAAACAAAAGAGATGAAGGTTTGTGGACTGTTTTGGAGAGAAAGAGGATGCCCGTTTCCTTGCAAGGAGTTGATGCAAATGACCGCTTGGCAGTAGGCTCGCTGGGCACATGCCCGCGAGACTTTAGGGCTGCCTGGGGCTGAGGTAGCATCCTGGGAGGCAAGCTGGGTCTGCAGCCCTGGCTGGGTCACGACCCGAGCTCTGCCAGGCTCGGCCATCCGCGGACCTGCGCATGCTTGTGTGCCTGTGTGTGTGTGTGTGTGTGTGTGTGGGTGGGTGGGTCGGTGGGTGGGTAGGTTGGTGGGTGCGCGCGCGCGCGCGCACCCACAGAGCCTGGCCAACCCCGCCTTCTCCCGCTGGGAGGATAATTAAAGCGCCAAACTGCAGAGCGGGCGGGCAGCGTTCCCAGAGGCTCATTTCATCGGGGCTGATTAATGAGACCGGGGAGTTAATGAGGAGAAAGCTAAACGCAGGGAGCTGAGCCGCGGAAGGCCTCTCTGAGGCCCTGGAGGGGGCCCTCCGAAGGCATCTCCCGCCCTCTCTTTCTAGTAGTGGCTTAGCGCAAGCCACATGGTGCCCGTGGCTCCACTAGGCGCCCTTGGTCCGGGGGCGAGGGAAGAGGGGTCGCCCCAAGTCACGCAGGCCGCAGTGAAGTCGGTCTCCTCCGCGTGTGCCTAATCCGGTTAAACAGCAAAAGAGCCTGCCTTGCCATGTAAAACACAACAAAGGACCTCAGGAGACCGCCCCCTTCTTTTTCTCCTCTGGGAACTTTGGGCATGGGTTCCAGACCACCTGCAGATTGCATTCCAGACCCGAATTAAGGCTCAGCTCTGCTGTGCTCACCGAGTAACCTTAGACAAGTTACTTAGTCCTTTGAGCCTCAGTTTCTGCGTCTGTAACATGGGATCATACTCTTTACGCGCCCTAAAAATGGCTTTAAGTGAGTGCCAGACACCAAGCATTTGGCGTGTATGGTGTCATTTATTCTTCCGAACAACTCTAGGAATAGGTTTCATTACTATCATCTTTACTTCAGAGATAAGGACATGGAGGCAGGGAGCTGGGACTTAACTTGCCTGAGGTCACATTGCTGCTTGCCAGGAATGACCCAGCTAATAAGCAGTGGAGCTGGGAAGTGAACACACACAGGCTGACCCCAGAACCTGTGTCCTGTCCTTAGCATAACGCTGTGGGAGTGCAGAGGCACAATCTCCGCTCACTGCAACTTCGGCTTCCAGAGTTAAAGTGATTCTCCCACCTCAGCCTCTGAGTAGCTGGGACTACAGGTGTGAGCCACCACACCCAGCTAATTTTTGTATTTTCAGTAGAGACTGGGTTTCACCATGTTGGTCAGTCTGGTCTTGAACTCCTGACCTTAGGTGATTGGCCTGCCTTGGCCTCCCAAAGTGCTGGGATTACAGGCGTGAGCCACATGCCCAGCCCAGAGAGGGACTTCGTACACTGTAAAGTGCTAATATTAAGCACTGTGGCTTGTGCGTGTAATTCCAGCTACTCAGGAGGCTGAAGCAGGATGATCACTTGAGGCAGGGAGTTCAAGATTCTTGTGATTCACATTCATTCCTAGTTTTATTTTTATTTATTTATTTATTTATTTATTTATTTATTTGGGGGATGGAGTCTTGCTCTGTTACCCAGGCTGGAGTGCAATGGCGCAGTTTTGGCTCACTGCAACCTCCTCCTCCCGGGTTCAAGCGATTCTCCTGCTTCAGCCTCTCAAGTATCATTCCCAGTTTTGAAAGCAGTGAGGGATGGAGTCACTGAACACAGAGAGAGAGCGGGCAGGGTGATGGCTTTTCCAGCAATCCATATCCTTGTGTCCTAACTGCAGCAGCAGAGCAGAGCGACAGTGACCTCTGCCTGACCTGACCCCCATGCTCTCAATGCACACCCCCAATGCACACTTCCGCAGTCAGAACATGGACACACCAAGTGGTCTCCATCTCCCCACAAGTGGCAGAGAAGTAGTAGCTTGAATTTTTTTTTTTTTTTTTTTTTTTTTGAGACGGAGTTTCGCTCTTGTTACCCAGGCTGGAGTGCAATGGCGCGATCTCGGCTCAACGCAACCTCCGCCTCCTGGGTTCAGGCAATTCTCCTGGCTCAGCCTCCTAAGTAGCTGGGATTACAGGCACGTGCCACCATGCCCAGCTAATTTTTTGTATTTTTAGTAGAGACGGGGTTTCACCATGTTGGCCAGGATGGTCTCGATCTCTCGACCTCGTGATCCACCCGCCTCGGCCTCCCAAAGTGCTGGGATTACAGGCTTGAGCCACCGCGCCTGGCCCCAACTTGAATTTTAAGAGAGAGAGAGAGCATGGTTCAAAGGGATGAGGGTGAGTTTGGACTTAGATGAACCATGTTGCTGTATGAATCTGTCATCCACCAGCCGTGAGAGCCTGGGTGAGTTGCTTATCCACTCTGAGCCTCATCCTGCCAGTTGGGAATGATAGCTGCTCTCCCTCTGTTGCAGGACTGCCTTGAAATGGCAAACATGAAGTTCTGGATGTGAAAGGACATTGTCACTTTTTGTCCTTGATTGTAAAGAGAGTGCAGGTCACTCCCCTGGGGCATGCCAGGAGTTTCTAGCAATGGACAAAAGGGCAAAGAGCCCGAGTTCTCCAGTGAATACTTCCCCTCCCCTAGTAATCTGATTTTGGGGATCTACAACTCCGTATTGATCTCCAGTCAAGAATGATTTGAGACCAGAAGCCAATCAGCTCCAACCAAGTCTTGATGAGTTTGAAATGAGCCAATTTCCTCTGGATGAGTTTCTTCTGCTGAATCAGGGAAATTCAGGCTGCCCAGGCCAACTGAAAACAAATCAGTTTACCTTCTTGGAAGTCAGACACTTCCACCCTCCCACCAATCTGACTCTAAAGCCCCCAGCCCTCAGTAAAGCTTCGAATCATCCCCTCCTCCACTGTGGGGGCCATCAGTACTGGCAAAAGGGGGAGCATTAATAATTTTCTCCAAAGGAGCTTGTGTCTAGAGAAACCAATATTTAACATCCCCATTTACATTGAAAGCGTGATTCTGATTATGAGATGGTAATGAGGGGATTAGGAAGAAGAGAGGGCCCCCCTGCCTGCCGCCCCCTCCTGTTCTTCCCTCCATCACCCTGCACCACACAGGAGGACGTGGAGGAGGACATGTGGGGGAGGGGTTTGGGCATTCCCACTGGGAGAGCATCAGAGATGCCAGAGCAGGGCAGGGGTCCTTCAAGACCCCAAGTGAGAGCCCCGATTCACGTTTGGAATCAATTAGCCTCAGGAGGGGTGATGGTAAGATGCAAGAGGCCTGACTCTGGTCCTTCCCGTGCCTCTCCCCCAGACTGAGCCCCTCTGCTCCCAGATTGCGCTCGGTATTCCCAGCATGTGTGTTTCTTACATCATTCTTTGTTACTGGGGTGGACAGCTGAAGTCAAAAAGTATGTTGGGAGAACTTTTGCTTGGCTCCTGGCTTCTCTGGCTGAACCTCAAATCCTGCCCCTCTCCCCTAAATTCCTTATCTCTCTGGAATGGCATGCTGTACTCCCAGCCCCTAACCCTGCCTTTTAACCAGGCAGCAGTTCATCTCTGGCTTTCCCTATGGGGCAAGGGATGGGGGATGGAGAGAACCCAAGGGGGTCACCATTCTGAGGCCCCGTTTGTTGGTGGACAATTGCGCTCAGACGGGATAATTCAGTGTGTGATTGTGGTCACGCCCCCCCTTTTGTGCCCCTTTCAGAGCCAATCTCCCAGGCCCAGATGGGTTAATCCATAATGCAGAGGAGCAAGTAACTGGCTGTCAGCCCAGCCCCCAGAACCCCCTCCCTATTAGTGCCACTGTCCTAATGAAGCCCAGCTTGGCGAGCCCGCTTCTCAATGAGGCGCCGGCCCCAACTCAGCCCGGCACACATGTGTCTCCGCTGCTCTGCCTGAAGCCTGGCTCCCTTTAGGGACCCAGAGCCCAGCCTCCCCGGGGTGACCCAGCTGCCAGGGTTGTGGAGGCCCGGGGGGAGGCTGTGATGGATGGGACGGAGATAGTTAATAGAGCCCAAAACACATGGGCCCTGTCTCTACCCTCCACACACAGACACTTTCACAGCTTCCTCTGACAGCATCCCTGCCCTTTCTGAAATAGCCCCATGGAATAGTCCCTACTCCCATCCCAATGTAAGTTGTGCTGAATAGGATTTAAATGGGGATGATGAAGCTGCTTTTCGGGATACTGGCTCAAGTCCTTGCTACACAGCCGACCCCCAAATTCTGCCAACCTCTGTCCTCTTGTAGATTTAGAGCAGAAATGGCTCAAGGCAAGTTAAACAATGAGCTCAACCTTCAGCCTTTAGTGTCTCAACCAATATGTGACTCTTATACCAAGAGATGTTCTTTTTCTTACGTCTTGGACTTTCACCTCTGTCTCTTGATCCTCTCTCTCTCTCTTTCCATCACTTTTTTTTTTTTCAGAGTCTTGCTGTGTCACCTAGGCTGCAGGGCAGTGATGCAAATCTCTGCTGACTGCAACCTCTGTCTCCTGGGTTCAAGTGATTGTCCTGCCTCAGCCTCCCCAGTAGTTGGGACTACAGGTGCATGCCATTATGTATGGTTAATTTTTGTATTTTTTGGTAGAAACAGCATTTCACCATGTTGCCCAGACTGGTCTCAAACTCCTGACCTCAGGATGATCCACTTCTCTTGACATCTCAAAGTGCTGGGACTACAGGTGCAGCCACTGCACCTGGCCTCTCTTCCCATTCAAGTCTGAACCAATTCTTTAGGGGCAGGACTAGCCCACCAGATGAGGCAGGTGTCTGTAGAGAAGACCTGCTGTTTGTGGGAGCTGCCTTACCTTGTCCTAGGTACCCCCTAGGAAGGATTCAAGCCAAATCTGGATGATATCAGAACCTTCCAGAGGCAGAGTCTGAGCTCCCTGCCTCTGGAAGGATTCAAGCCAAACCTGGATGACATCTGTTTAAAATATCATAGAAGAGAGGTTCAGGGAGGATGTTTGCAAAGAAAGCTGCTCTTCTCTGATTCCCTGTACTTCCTTCATATTCCCACCTCTCTGTTCTCTCTTTTGCCCTAATACAAACAACTGGCCTTGCTGGCTCTAATGCTAAACCAATTGGGGAAAAGAGACTCTGTCTGTTGCCGGCCTTGGGCTGCTCTAGGGTACCTGCAGAGACAGGAGCTTGGGCTGCTAAGGGGAGCCAGCCATAATATGCCTGCCCACTGTCCCCTACTTCACCTTTTCTAAATGATATTGTCTATTGTTCCATTATTAATTAGGATGACAATATTCAAAACTGGAGGAAAGGTGGAAAGTTGTATATATCCTCTCTCACCTAATTTAACCATTGCTTGTATTTTGTTTTATTTTTCATTTCATCTTTTTCATATGCACATTGGAAATCGTTCAACATAATTGAAATATTTACTGAATATCTTTTATGTGCCCAGGCACAGTGATATAATTTTTCTACATGGATTATGACTCTAGATCCATTTCTATTTCCTTTTCCTCTTCTAATGCCAGAGTAATTGCCCTGGAATAGGTAAACTTTCTCATCATGGAATATGTGGAAATTTTCACATTTAGAGATACAGGACCCTGAGCTAATGGAGGTTAGAATCTATAAGGGGCTCCAAAGTCACAGTGAGGAATCTTTTCATGATTAAGACCATGAAGAGGAAAATAAAGCCGCCATCCTGATAAGAGCAGGGCTCAGGGGATGAAGGCAAGTGACTCTGAGAAAGTCTAGCCCCATTTCTGATTAGAGGTGCTGAAATACTGTTCAGAGGTTGCGTCTAGGAGATTCTGAATATTTATGAGCTATGCAATCAGGACTTAGGAGGTAAGGCTTAAAAAATAAACAGGCAGCGGGATGGGGGTAGGGGAGAGAGACATGGAAGAGAAGCCACAAGAAATGGAGAGAGACACACAAAAGGAAGGAAGGGGAGAAGGAGTATTTCCCATGACTTGTCAGAACGGTGACTTCTCTTATGTCCTTAAAACCTAGATGTATCTCATTGTGTAGATGGGGAGTGAGTTTACAGGGAGGCTGGACGTTCCCAGGGCAGACTCTGCTTCTCTGTGGGAATCCAGAGAGATCTTGGAGTCTTTACTGCAAGGAATTGACCTCTAGAAGTCAGTGGGAAGGAGCTCCTTACGGTGCAAGAAACCAAAGATCAATGTGAGGCAGTGGAAGGAGGGACTTTAGGGGCGAGGGATCCCTGCAGATAGCCAAGAAAGGTCCAATATTCAATGAATACAAACACATCTAGGAATGCACACACAAGCACACAGAGACAAGACAATAAAGACTCAGTGATGTCAGGTGGAAAGCCTTTCATACATGCATGTAACACAAAAGCATTTCCCTCTGAATGGGAATCATTAGAGGCATGGGAATATTTGTCTTTAATTGAAAAGTGGGACATCCTCTGTAGGATGTAGGGGATTTGAAGATCTTAATTCCTTTGTGAATTTGATCCTCACCTGCAGAGACAGAGAGAGAGAGAGAAATGGAGGGAGCGATGTGAGAGAGAAAAGGAGAGAGAGGAGAGAGCTAAAGAACAGAGTGCATTTTTTACTTCCTTGAGACTGAAAAAGTGTCAGGAGTTAAAGAAATGGCAAATACAGCAATCTCTATCAAAATACTAATGACACACCTCATAGAAATAAAAAAAAATTCTAAAACTTTTAGAGACCCACAAAAGATTCTGAAGAGCCAAAACAATCCTGAGCAAAAAGAACAAGGTTGGGTGTAGTGGCTCATGTCTGTAATCTCAGTGCTTTTGAAGTCCAAAGCTGGAGGATCAGTGGAAGCCAGAAATTTGAGACTGACCTCAGCCTCAGCAACATAGTGAGACCCCTCTCTACAAAAAAGAAAAAAAAAAAAAGCAGGCATGGTGGCACAAGCCTGTAATCCTAGCCATCTGAGAGGCTGAGGTGGGAGAATCCCTTGAGCCCAGGCGCTTGAGGCTGTGAGCCATAATTGTGACACCGCACTCTAGCCTGGATGACAGGGACCCAGACTAAAAACAACAACAAAGCTGGAGGCATCATGCTACCATACTGGACTTCAGAGTTTACTACAGAGCATGGTAACTAAAACGGTAGGATACTGGCATTAAAAAAGACACATAGACCAAAGAAACAGCAAAGAAAACCCAGATATAAATCCATGCGTTAATAAACATCTCATCTTCTACAAAGGTGCAAAGAACATACAATGGGAAAAGGAAAGTTCTTTCAGTAAATTGTGCTAAGAAGACCAGATATCTATATGCAGAAGAAGAAAACTAGGCCCCTAGCTCTTACTGTACACAAAAATCAAATCCAAATTGATTAAAGACCTAAAACTATGAAACTACCAGAAGCAAACTTTGGGGGAATGCTCTAGGATATTGGTCTCAGCAAAGACTTTTTGTGTAAGACATCAAAAACATGGTCAATCAAAGCAAAAATTGACAACTAGGATTGCATCAAGCTAAAATGTTTCTGCACAGCAAAGGAAACAATCAACAAAGTGAAAAGACAGCCCACAGAATTGGAGAAAGTATTTGCAAACTAGCCATCTGACAAGAGATTACTAACCAGAATATATAAGGAATTCAAATATCTCAATAGAAAAAGAAAACCAAATAATCTGATTTTCAAATGAGCAAAAGGTCTGAATAGACAATTCTCAAAAGAAGACATGCAAATGCCCAATGGGTATATGAAAAAAAGTGCAACCTCACTAATCATTAGAGAAATGCACACCAAAACCACAATTCATTATCATCTTATCCCAGTTAAAATGGCTTGTATAAAAAAGACAAGCAATAACATACTGGTGAGAATGTGGAGAAAGGGAAACTCTCATACACTGTTGGTGGGAATGTACATGAGTACAGCTACTGTGGAGAACAGTATAAAATTTCCTCACAAAGCGAAAAATCACACTACTTTATGATCCAGCAATTCCACTGCTGGGTATTATATATGTGTGTGTGTGTGTGTGTGTGTGTGTGTACATAATACATACATATATATACACACATGTATGTATATTTATATTTATATTTATATTTATATTTATATAAATATAAATAAAGGAAAACAATATACAAAGAGATGTCTGCACTCCCATGTTTATTGCAGCACTATTCACAATAGCCAAAATATGGACCCAACCTAAGTACCCATCAGTGGATGAATGAATGAAGGAAATGTGGTACATATACACAATGGGATATTATTCAGCCATAAAAAAGAATAAAACCCTGTCATTTGCAACAACATGTGGGAAACTTGAGGCCATTATAGTAAGTGAAATAAGCCAAGTACAGAACGACAAATATCACATGTTCTCCTCATTTGTGGGAGCTAAAAAAAGTTGACCTCATGAAGATCCACAGAGGAATGGTGGTTACCAGGGGCTGGGAAGGGGGCAGGAAGTGAAGGAAAGGGGAAAAAAAGAATATAAATATATTTGTGACCACTGAACTGTACACTTAAAAATGGTATAGGTGGTAAATTATGTGTATTTTACCTCCATTAAAAAGAGAATCTTCTGCCACACAAAAAGACAGAGAGTTTGAAATTAAAACTGAAATTAAAGAAAAAAAGGGGAGCAAAAGAGCAAACACAAAGAGTACCAGGTTTAATATGGATAGGGGCAAGGGACGAAGGGATTTAGGAACTAAAAACAGAATGACAGAAAAATAGCCAGAGGTCTTAGTGGATTACATTCAGTAATATAATGGTAGGAGTCATTCTGTTACAAGAAACATACATAAAAGTAGAATGTGTGTGGGAGCGGGAGCAGGAGGAGTCTTCCTTCTGCTATTCTTGCTATACAGATGAAGGTCTTTCACAGAGATGTGGTGTACAGTATTGAGTAAGCATACAAGTGTACAGTCAGCCTGAGTTTAAATCCTGGATGTTCTATGTCACAGCCAAGTAACTTTGGGCAAGTTATTTAACCACTCTGTGCCTGGGTCTCCCCATCTATAAAATGCGGATTCTTTTTTTTTTTCGAGACAGACTCTCACTCTGCCTCCCATGCTGGAGTCCAGTGCCCTGATCTTGGCTCACTGCAACCTCCACCTTCCAGGTTCATGCAATTCTTCTGCTTCAGCCTCCAAAGTAGCTGAGATTACAGCTACTTCTATTTTTAGTAGAGATGGGGTTCCACCACGTTGGCCAGGCTGGTCTCGAACTCCTAACTTCAAATGATCTACCCATCTTGGCCTCCCAAAGTGCTGGGATTACACAGGTGAGCCACTGTTCCTGGCCAAAATGTGGATAATAATTAGACCTAGTCTTAGAGTTATTTGGAAAATTAAATGAGTGTTAAATAAAATGTATAGGAAGTCATTGGTTTGGACTGAGCTCCTGCACTAGACCCAACAGACCAAACCAAAAATGCCATTACTCAGGCTCAAGTTCCCCACCACCAGCCAAAACTAAGGTCTTCATCTGAGTTTCCAAGAAATCAGTGGCGGGAGAGAGACAGGTACTAGCCAAATCCTCAACTGATCAATTTTAGCAGATGTAATAAGGAAGTCCCCTCTGCTTTCACCTTTACAAGAAAAGTTATGTTGAAAAGATCAATCTACTTTTTTATTTTCTGTTTATTTGATCTTCTGTTTCTGCTTCCCTCCACCCTTTTCTGTTTGTAAAACCAACCTCCTCTGCTTGGATAATCAGAAGACTCATTCTATTTTATAGGATGAGGTGTTATCCAATTCTAGAACCTCAAATAAAAGCCAGTTAAGATCTTTAAACTATATTTTTTGGTAATTTTGTCTTCTGACATGAACAAATACATGTAAAGCACTTAGAACAGCCCTCACAATAGCAAATTCACAATTATGTCATATATAAAAATTCATGACTTTGTTAATGTTAAATGAACACCTACTGTAAACCATACATTGTGTTAAGCTCCAGGGATAAAAGACAAATAAGGTACAGTTCCTGCTCTCTATGGGGAACTTGAAGCTTATGGGGAAAATATACATGTAAGCAAACAATTAAAACCTTGTTTATTAAGTTATACAGGAGGGAAATACACCAAGTGGTCTTGGAGGACCATACAGTCTGAGAAAGTCGGAAAGAGTCTCCAGTTAGTTAACTGAAGCTGGATTGCTAGAATAAAAGGAATTCAGCAGGTGGGGAATGGAGAGGAGAGGGCATTTCAGGAAGAGGGAGTAACAAGAGACGAGGCATAGAAGTACAAAGTCAAGGAGGGCAGTCAAGAAAAAACGGTGGTTTGGTGCTGGAATATAGATGCCCAAAGAGGGGTCGGTTGTGGTGGCTCACGCTTGTAATCCCAGCACTTTGGAATGCTGAGGCTGGCGGATCACCTGAGGTCAGGAGTTTGAGACCAGCCTGGCCAACATGGTGAAAACCCATCTCTACTAAAAATACAAAAATCTGCTGGGCATGGTGGCGCAGTCCCAGCTGCTTGCGAGTTTGAGGCAGGAAAATCACTTGAATAAGGGAGGCAGTGGTTGCAGTGAGCCGAGATCGAGCCACAGCACTCCAGCTTGGGTCAAAGAGTGAGACTCTGTCTTAAAAAAAAAATGGCCAAAAGGGCTAGAGTTGGGGTTGGGAGTAGTGGAGAAGGTCTTGGAAAGGCAGTCAGCACACAGACTGTGGTGATAACTTGTGTGTCACCTGCGTGGGGGGCTATCCTGTAGGAAGTAGGAAGCCCTTATAATTTTTAAGTAGGTGAGTGACATAGTGACATGATGAAACCTGAACATTAGAGGCAAGCATGTATCCCAGTGTCTGGCACTTAGTAGGTGCTTACTACATGGGAGTTGAGCAAATATATAGCAACTGCTTGCAGCATCAGTGTAGAGGGTGAATTCTCAGCTGAAAGCAGGGAGTTAGGAGGCTTTGGTGAGAACCTGAGGTAAGACAGTCACATAGAGATGGGCAGGAGGTACAGGGCTGATGAACTCCTTCTCAGAAACTCTGGAGTGGCATGTTCAGTTTGGGGTTCAGGGTTTAAGAGGGTTATGGAGAAGCTAGAAAGAGTCTGAAAGAAAAGATCCTATTTGCAATTGTAGCACAAAAATAATATTTATTATTACCTGAATAAACACAACAAGAAGTGCTCTAGATCTGAACTACGATGATTTAAAAAAAATTAAAGACCTGTAATCCCAGCACTTTGGGAGGCCGAGGCGGGTGGATCACGAGGTCAAGAGATCAAGACCATCCTGGTCAGCAAGGTGAAACCTCGTCTCTACTAAAAATACAAAAAGTTAGCTGGGCATGGTGGTGCGTGCCTGTAATCCCAGCTACTCAGGAGGCTGAGACAGGAGAATTGCCTGAACCCAGGAGGCGGAGGTTGTGGTGAGCCGAGATCGCGCCATTGCACTCCAGCCTGGGTAACAAGAGCGAAACTCCGCCTCAAAGAAAAAAAAAAAAATTAAAGAATATAAGAAGGTAGCTGTTTTATCTTTCATAACTGTACTATCAGACTTAGTGGGATTGGCATTCTTCTTGCTCTCCATTGTTAAATCTGAATTATTCTCCTTTTACCCTCCCTAAAAACTTCCCATCTTTGAGTATAATGCCATAAGACAATACTATCCACTGTCTCAGTGCTACTGACTACCTCCTCCTGGGGTCGTTGCACCTTATTCCCTGCAGAGTGTAGCTCCCAGCTCACTGTTGCTCTCACCAACTCTTCCCTTGCTATAATTCTTGATGGTCTCAAAACATACTAAGACAATTCACCTAATATACTTGCTTCTTAGTTTTGTGACCTCTCTTCCCACAGTCTTGTTGTCTACTCTACCTTAGCCATTCATTCCTGTGGTAATACCCTAGTAAATTGTTGTCACCAGTAACTGAGCTTCTACATGATGTCAGTTTCAAGCATTCTCATTTCTAGTCACTATCTCATGTGTTTTCCAGTTCACTTCTTCTGGTATTCCAATTCCAGCAAATCATAGGCCACACCAAAACAATCTACTGATCTCAATTTTTTTTTCCATTGATTTAATTTTCTCTTACTGCCGCACCTTCAATTTATTGACTCCTGGCTCCGCCTCCCTCCTTACTCAGTTTAGATTCCCATGGTCAATCATCAGAATCAGTTTCTTGCTTACATCCTCAATTTCCTTGCTTGTCTTTCACGTCTTTGAGCTTGTCTGGCTAACCCACAACCTTGGACAAATCCATCTTTCCACCTAATTCTTCACTTGCACCCAAGCAACTGAATGTACCTGCAGAAAAATGTGAAACATGCAGATTGGTCTCACTTTTAATTTATGATCACTAACCCGAAGCAGACCTCTAATTCTGCTTAGGAATATATATATTTAGAGACAGGATCTCACTCCATCACCCAGGGTGGAGTGCAGTGGTGCAGTCACAGCTCACTGCACCCTCAAATTCCTGGACTCAAATGACCCTTTTGGCTTCAGCCTCCTGAGTATCTAGGACTACAGGCACATGCCACCATGCCTAATGTTTTAATTTTTTGTAGAGATGGGGTCTCATTATGTTGCCCAGGCTGGTCTCAAACTCTTGGCCTCAAGTAATCCTCCCACTTTGACCTCCCAAAGTCCTGGGATTATATAGGTGTAATCCACCATCCCCAGCCAATTTTACTGTATTTCTATAGCTGTAAACTGTCCTGCTTTCCTTCCTGACTCTGTCAGATATTTTCCTCTGCTCAAAATGTCATCACCTCTTCACCTATTCTTACTCCTATCTGGTAATTTTGTTTCCCATTTCATGGAGAATAGAGATGCAATCAGGAGAGAACTCACATTGGCTCCTAGCACTACATCTTACCACCTTTTTATGTCTGTGCCCACACACCCTGTCCTTTGTCCCATTACTGTGGATGAGCTGTCTGTGTCCTGGCTAAGTGACTCCGTTCACTCTCCTACTCAGGAATATTGTTCCAGCAACTCTCCCCTCTCTTCTCTATCATAAGTTTTCCCTCTCAATGACCTAATTTTAGTAAGCACATAAACATGAGGTCGTTTCTCTCATTTTGTTAAAGTTCCTGATCTCATTTCTTTAACTGTCTCCTTATAAATCTCCTTCCCATTTCACCAAAACTCTAACTCCTGTGCTTCCATTTACCATAAATCCACTCCAGTCAGATTTAGATTTCATCATTCTACCAAACGTGCTTCCAACAAGGTCAACAGGGACATCCATGTTACTAAATTCGATGATCAATCGGTCTTCATCCTAGCTGCCTCAGTCCACTTGGGCTGCCGACACAAAAATGCCGTTGATTGGTTGGCCAAAACAACAAATATATATTTCACACAGTTATGGAGCCTGGGAAGTCAGGATCAAGGTGCCAGCAGATTCAGTGGTGAAGGCCTGCTTCCTGGTTCATAGACGCTGTCTTCTCCAAGTGCCCTCACATGGTAGAAGAGGTGAGAGAGCTCTCTGGGGCCTCTTTTATAAGAGCACTCATCCCATTTATGAGGGCTCCATCCCCATGACCTAATCACCCCCAAAGGCCTCATCTCCAAATACCATCACTTTAGGGGTTAGGATTTCAACATCTGAATTTTGAGGGGACACTGCCATAACACCAGTTGGTCTTGCTCCACTTTCCCATTGCTCACTGCCTCCTCCTTCACTTTCTTTCTCCTTTCTTCACTGAGTTTCCAGGATACCACACTCTCCCAGATTTTATTTCACTTCTCTGGGCCCTTAGTCTTCTTTATTCTTCCTCCTAAACTCCCCAAATTCATAATATTTGGTTACCCAAAGGCCCAGTCCTTCAACCTGTCAATTTTTAAAATTTCCTTTGATGGTCTTACCTAGTTCTATGGTTTTATATGCCATTGATATG
This sequence comes from Saimiri boliviensis, assembly GCF_048565385.1. Lineage (NCBI taxonomy): Eukaryota > Metazoa > Chordata > Mammalia > Primates > Cebidae > Saimiri > Saimiri boliviensis. The sequence goes on from NC_133454.1 coordinate 60,198,246, forward strand.
ATGAGGATGCTCCAATTTATATACCTGTAGCCAAGACTCTGCCCTGGAACTTCAGACATCTCTAACTTAACATGCCCTCAACCAAGTTCCTAATATTATCCACTGAATCTACAATGCCTTTAGGTTTCTCCATCTCAATAAAATTTTGTCAGTTCTATTTTCAAAATACATCCAGAATCCAGGTACTTCTCATTTCTACTGGTGCCACCCTGATCTGAAACACGACCATCACTTACGTGTGTATTACAAAAGCTTGCCAAAGCTTCCCAGCTGCTTCCCCGGCTTCCTCCCTTCAGATTTCTCTTCAGTCTATTCTTAGCATAGCAGCCAGAGAAATTCTATTAAAATAAGTGAGGTTATGTCACTCTTCCACTCAAATCTCTCTCCACGGAATCCCATTTCACTCAAAATAAGCTGGAGTTCTTATTATGTCATACAAGGTCCTATGTAATTCCCCCAGTCTTGATGTCTCTTTCTCTCTCTTACTCACCCTACTCTACCTCTTTTTTTTCCCTCCAACCCACTTGCTATGCTCCCGTCTCAGGGCCTTGCATTAGCTGTTTCATCTATCTGAAATAACGCTTCCTTAAGGTAGTCACATGGCTAATTCTCTCACTTCCTTAAAGGCTTTACTCAAGTGTCATTTTTTTCAATGAGACTGGTTCTGGGAACCCCATTTAAATGTTAGTTTCTCACGCCACTACCAAATAATTCTCATCACTATTTAATTTCTTGTATATTTGAGTGCTTGGTACAGAGTAATGTTCAATAAATAACTTGTTCTTGAAAAGAAAGAATCAATATTATAAACATGTCAAATTTCTTAATCTACAAATTCAATGTAATTCAATAAAAACATCAAAAATAGGCTAAGCATGGTGGCTCATGCCTGTAATTCCGGAACTTTGGGATGCCGAGGCGGGCAAATCACCTGAAATTGGGAGTTTGAGACCAGCCTGAACAACATCGTGAAGCTCGGTCTCTATTAAAAATACAAAAATTAGCCAGCCCTGGTGGCAGGCACCTATAATCCCAGGTACTTGGGAGGCTGAGGCAGGAGAATTGCTTGAGCCCAGGAGGTGGAGATTGCAGTGAGCCGAGATTGGGCCACTGTACTCCAGCCTGGGCAACAAAGTGAGACTCTGTCTCAAAATACACACACACACACACACACACACACACACACACACACACAATTTTTTTCCTAAAGCTTTGTTTATTACTATTATTATTTTTAAAATTTTACCTTGCAGTTCTAGCTCAAAGGACCTAAAGCTTAACAGAAAAGCAATTAAGGACATCTGAAAGAAAATGAGAATAACTGAAGAACATCTAAACATTAAGAGTGATGAAGGGTAAAAAATGATGAGTTCGTGTCTTTTGTAGGAACTTGGATGAATCTGGAAACCATGATTCTCAGCAAACTGACACAAGAACAGAAAACCAAACACTGCATGTTCTCACTCATAGGCAGGTGTTGAACAATGAGAACACATGGACTCAGGGAGAGGAGCATCACACACTGGGGGCAGTTAGAGGGGGCTTGGGGAGGGACAGCAGGCGGTGGGAAGGGTGGGGAGGGATAACATGGGGAGAAATGCTGAATATAGTATGCACCTATGCAACAACCCTGCGTGATCTGCACATGTACCCCAGAACCTAAAGCCTAAAGTAAAATAAAATTTAAAAAATAAAAGAGTCATGAAGGGAAACTGTCAGATAGTAAACTGTGTTAAGAGCTATAATAATTGAACAGTTAAGTATGTCATGGGAAATAACATGCAGATCAACTAACAGAACAGAGATTCCTATTCATATTTAGAAATATCACTAGGAATTCAACATATAAGAGAAGTGGTTCTGCAGATCCGTGAAGGAATCGGGGACAGCTGCTTATTTAAGAAACAGCAATATTTTTACCTTACTCTTCATACCAAAATAAATTCTAAATGCATCCAAGAGCTGTATGTGAAATATAAAACCTTAGAATTATTAGAAGAAAGTAAAGATTCTATTTTTACAATCTTAGCATGAGGAAAGTCTAAGCATGACACAAACTGAAAAGCTACATTGAAATACATTAATACACTTGACTGTTTTTAAATATCTGGTAAAATATTTTCAAGTCAAAAATGGTATGATAAACTGAGGGGAATTTTCAACATATAGCCATGAGACAAATAATAAATTTTCCCCAGTGACACAAGAGGGAAATCACGGAAAAAAATGTGTAAGTGGGCCGGGCGCGGTGGCTCAAGCCTGTAATCCCAGCACTTTGGGAGGCCGAGGCGGGTGGATCACGAGATCAAGAGGTTGAGACCATCCTGGTCAACGTGGTGAAACCCCGTCTCTACTAAAAGTGCAAAAAATTAGCTGGGCATGGTGGCGCGTGCCTGTAATCCCAGCTACTCCAGAGGTTGAGGCAGGAGAATTGCCTGAACCCGGGGGGCGGAGGTTGCGGTGAGCCGAGATCACGCCATTGCACTCCAGCCTGGGTAACAAGAGCGAAACTCCATCTCAAAAAAAAAAAAAAGTGTAAGTGGCCATTAAACATATGAAAATGTGCTTAAGTTCATTCAGAATTAACTATATATAGTTTATTAACTATATATAGTTAACTATATATAGATGTTACAGTAGTTACATACATATTTTATTTATTTAATTGTAAAAAAATATAAAAAATTGACCAGGCTTGGTGACTCACGCTCGTAATCCCAGCACTTTGGGAGGCTGAGGTGGGCAGATCATGAGGTCAGGAGATCAAGAACGTTCTGGCTAACACAGTGAAACCCTGTTTCTACTAAAAATACAAAAAATTAGCCGGGCATGGTGGCATGCAGCTGTAGTCCCAGTTACTCTAGAGACTGAGGCAGGAGAATCACTTGAATCCAGGAGATGGAAGTTGCAGTGAGCCCAGATTGCACTACTGCACTCCAGCCTGGGCAACAGAGTAAGTCTCAGACTCATATATTAAATTAAATTAAATTAAAAAATAAAATAGATTATAATATTTGGTCATGGTGAGCAGACAGGAGCTCTCATACACTGTTATGGGACTGTCAATTGTGGTACCACTTGGAGGGCGATTTGATGATATATATGAAAAATGTAAATGGGGCCAGGCAGGGTGGCTCCCAGCACTTTGGGGGGCCAAGGCAGGCGGATCACTTGAGGTCAGGAGATTGAGACCAGCCAGGCCAACACGGTGAAACCCTGTCTCTACTAAAAATAGAAAAATTAGCCAGGCATGGTAGTGTGCACCTGTAATCTCAGTTGCTCGGAAGGCTGAGGCAGGAGAATCACCTGAACCTGGAAGGTGGAGACTGCAGTGAGCCGAGATGGAGCCACTGCACTCCAGCCTGGGCAACAGAGTGAGACTGCGTCTCAAAAAAAACAACAAAAAAAAAACCCAAAAAACCTCCACATATTTCCTGCTATATAACTTTAGGCAGTTTACTTAACACTTGCTATCCTTTCTTAGGCATACTTTTGTTATTTGAAAACTGGAAGTAATCATATCTACTTCACAAGGTTCCTAGGAGCATTACGTGAGATTATGCCTACAAAGTGCTCAGATTTTTCTCATTCCTGGTAGCCTGCACATCCAGAACTACGTCTAGCATACAGTAGGTACCTGGTGAATATCTGTTGAATGAATGAACTTACAGAACCACTCAATAAACATTAGCTGCTGTTAACTATTATTCGCCTCTATAATTTCACTTTTTAAAATTTATTCTACAGCTATAGATGTGTGTAAAGATATAGGTGTAGGATGTTTATTAGTAGCATTGTTTGTAAAACAAAAAGCCAGAAACAACCTAAACCCCCATAAATAGAGGACTGATTACAAATGTATGATAAACCTATGTGATGGAATATTAGGCAGCCAGTAAAGTAAAAAAAGATGGAGATACATGAACTGATAAAAGAGATGCCCTAAAAATATCAATGGGTTAAAAAAGGCAAATTGCAGAACAGTACAGTCTGAGACAAAGGTCTCACTGTTTTGCCCAGGCTGGTCTTGAACTCCTAGGCTTAAGTGATTCTCCTGCCTCAGCCTCTCAAGTAGCTGGAACTACAAGCCTGTGCCACTATGCCTGGCTTATTTGTGTTTTAAAAGAATAGAGAGGAGGGGCACAGTGGCTTGCACCTTTAATCCCAGAACTTTGGGAGTCCAAGGCAGGTGGATTACCTATGCGAAGGAGTTCAAGACCAGCCTGGGCAACATGGCAAAACCCCATCTCGACCAAAAAACAACAAAAAATTAGCCAGCTGTGGTGGTGCATGCCTATGGTCCCAGCTACTCGGGAGGCTGAGGTGGGAAGATCAGTTGAGCCTGGAAAGTGGAGATTGCAGTGAGCAGAGATCGTGCCACTGCACTATAGCCTAGGTGACAGCGTAAGACTGTGTCTCAAAAAATATGTAATTAAATAAAATGAAAGGAATAGAAATATATATGCTTATATACACTTTTTTAAAAAATCTGAGACCAGGCACAGTGGCTCATGCCTATAATCTCAGCACTTTGGGAGGCTGAGGCAGGTGGATTGTCTGAGGATAGGAGTTTGAGACCAGCCTGACCAACATAGTGAAACCCTGTCTCTACTAAAAATACAAAAAATTAGTGGTGGTAGATCCCTGTAATCCCAGCTACTCGGGAGGCTGAGGCAGGAGAATCACTTGAACCCAGGAGGGGGAGGTTGCGGTGAGCCAAAATTGTACCATTGCACTGCAGCCTGGGCAACCAGAGCAAGACTTCATCTAAAAAAGAAAACATTTGAAAGGATATGCAAGAAACCGTTGGTAGCTCCGAGGCAACTGAATCCATAGGATAAAGAAGGACTTGATGACGGAGTGAGGACTTAGACTTTTCATCTTTTTCTTTTTCCTCCCGCCCTACTCTAGACTGTTCATCTATAATTTCTTTTTTTATCTTATAATTTCTTATACTGCTTGAATATGTTTGCCTGAGCATGCATTATGACTATTATTACAAGAATATTTTAAAACCTCAAATAATAGGGCCCTGGGAGAGTATCTGGAATATGGAGAGAGCAGGGAAGGAAGGAAATACAGAAAGTAAGGTATACTAAGTTAAATGTGTTGCCCCCTTTAAAAAAATTCCTACCCAGCCAAAACTTCAAAATGTGACCTTATTTGAAAACGAGGTGTTTTGCGGATGTAATTAGTTAGGGTGAGGTCATGCTGAATTAAAATGGACCTTAATCCAGTGACTGGGGACCTTATAAGAAGAACTACGGAACACTGAGACACACACCCAGGGAAGAAGGCCGTGACAAGACAGAAGCAGTGATGGAGTGATGAAACTGCAAGACGAGGAGGGCCAAGCGCTGCTGGGAATCAGCAGACAGTGGAGGAGGCAAGAACGGATCCTCCCTTGGAGCTTTCAGGGAAAGCATGAAGCTGACACCTTGGTTTCAGGCTTTTAGCCTGTGAGAGGATACGTTTCTGTTGTTTTAGGCCACCTAGTTTTTGGTACTTTCTCACAGCAGCTGTCATGCAAAAGGAGAGACAGAGAAGGCCAGTGGGCTCTGCAGGGGCAGTTGTGAGGACTAACTATGTAATCAGGTATAGTCACCAAACATATATTTACGGAAGCTTGCTCTGTATCTTTTTATAAAGAGAACCAAGAAAGCTCTTGTTCTCCCTGGCGTTTGTTGTATCTGTATTGGGATGTGGACGTTTCTGCCCAGTTGCCTCCAGATTTCCAGACTTGGTAGAATGTGTTGCAAAGTGTCTCCCCGCAGCCTCCTCCTCCGGAACCCTGTGGGGAAAGGCGTACTCTCACGCAGGGGCCTTGGCTTATTATCTCAGCAGCTACAGGGGTTGGGCCAACACACTCCCGCTCCTGCTCCTGCCGGGGGCAGGCTCCTGCTGTCTGCTTTCCAGCTGGGTGCCTGCTCTTTGCTCTCTGATTCCCCCTCCTGTTTGGTTCTCTGGCCCCTGCTGGCTAGGTCACTGCCCCCTGGCATCATCACTCTGAAGCCAGCAGCCCTGCTGGGCCATTCGCAGGGATACCCTAGAGGGGGTAAGGGGCAGATGTTATTTCCTTGTCCCCCTCCCAGCACAAACACACACACACACACACACACACACACACACACACACATTCACACTCAGTATGTAGTAATGCCCTGGGAAGGGGTCCAGGCAGAGAGTGATGGGAGGCTACAGGCTCTGGGGATATGCAAATGGACTGGACAGTGTGTGTGCGCACTGGGGAGAGGCAGTGGTAGCAATGGGGGGGTTGTCCTTGGACTGCCTTCTTGGGCAATTACATGCCAGCAGCTCCATCCACTACCAGCTGGCGTGCAGGCTTTAGACCACCAAGAAGCCTCCCCATACGGCCCCAGCTTGGCCACTGAAAATTCCCAGCCACATTCTCTGGCCGATATGCTGGCACTAGGCCAAGGAAGTTAGCCTGGGGTAGCTATTCTTTCCCCTAGCATGTGTATGCACGTGCTCGAGCACATACACACACACACATATACACACATCCCAGCGGGGGCGTGGAATGGAGAGTTCCTTTAGAGCCTTATGATGCCCAAAACACCACTCCTGTTTAGGGTTTCTGCCTTACTCATAATCACTTGTCCTTCCCATTTCCTGTGTTCCTCTGCAAATCCACTAACCCAAAATATCAGCCTGGGGAAGAAATACTCATCTTCCATATTACCTCATCAGCTCCTGGCCCAGGGCTCTCTACCTGTGAACCCACATATAGACACACATGGGTGCGTGCATGCACACACACACATACAAACACACACACACACTTCTTCCCATCAGACGCTACAACCTTATCAGAACAAACTTAGCCCCTAACTCTACAAATTCAACTCACCTTAACTTCCCTGCTTCCTGCTATTCTCTTTTCTTTCTGCCAACCCTCCTTCGAAACCTGGGTTTTTTTTTTTTTTTTTTTTTTTAACCTCCCTAAAGTCTGGACTGTGTGTATTATTGGTAAAACTCTGGGAAAGAAGTAGTTTCCTGAGGTGGTAGAAGGGAGGGGCTCTAAACTCAGCTTTGACTCTTTCTCCAGCTTAAGGTGGAATTTTTGAAGTCACTGGACTGGACCCCGGCTGAGGCTCTGCCAATCGCAGGCTACCTGTTCAGTGTTTTAGGTGGTGTACGGGCGCTTGCAGGGCGCTTGCAGTAAGGAAATGGACGTAGGAAATGAGTTGCTTACCCACTCCAGCGAAAGGACAAAGAGTTGTCTTGGTAATTTTCAGAGAGTAGAGCAGGCAATGAGGAGACTAGTAGGAGGCAAACTCCTTCCAGAATTGCTTATGGTGTAGCCAGGAGAGAAGCTGGATGTGGACAGGGACAGGGACAGCTTCTAGGCTGCCTGTCTGACCCTCAGTAAAGAAGGGAAGGTGGGGAGAGGGTAGCTGAACAGCTGGGAGGTGCGACTTCTGCTGGGTCTTCTCTGCCTACTCTCTGCTCCTCTCTGTCCAGACCCGGGCCCTAGGGACACCGGAGAGTGGGGAGGAAAAGGAAGGGAGCTTAGGCTGTGGTTGGGAGGTATTTATTCTCTGACACTCCCAGTTGGGAGAACTCAGCCCTCTTGGCTTAGGTCTGAGTTTGATTTTTAAAAAAGAATATCATCAAGATACAGAGAAGTACAAAGAAGGAAAGAGCAGAAAAGAGGAGAGCAGGAAAGAGAGAAACAAGAAAAGGAGAGAGAAAATTAGAGAGAACCCAGATAGGGTGAGGTGTAGGAGAGACAGCAGATTCCTGGAAAGGAGAGTGGCTCCCTTATTTGTCCAGCCTCCAAACCCACATGGCAGGGATTGTGAAGCAGCCTTGCCCACGGGCTGAGCTGCGCCTCCGCTCAGGGAACCCTGAGCAAATATGCCCTGATCCCCACATAAAGGACCAATTAACTGCGCCGTCTCCGGGAACAAATCCGCTAACAGGGTGACAAGCCCCTAGACGCTGGCGGGCCCTGTGTTTGCTGAGAGGCCAGTCGGGAGCAAATCAGGGGATTAGGACCGGGCAGGAGCCGGATGGTGGGAGGGTTTCTGGGCCCCTCCGCCCCAGAGCAGGGCCTGGTGCCAGGACTCAGGGTTTCAATTCCGGTTCAGCTTCTGGTGTGATGGAACCCAGGTGACCTCGGTCAGCAGCGGGTGGAGCAAAGGCCCCCGCCCCAGCTTCGAATCTCACGGGTCAGAGTAGATCAAGTACTTTAATTCCTCCTTAACAGATGAGAAACCTGAGATCCAAAGCGGCGACATCTTGTACTTGGCAAATATAGGATTAGAACCCACTTCTGTGTTGGTCATTCCTGAAAGATTTCGAGTGGGAAATATATGCCTTAGCTTCTCTCTTACCTGAATACCACCCAACTCTGGAGCGAAGAAGGGAGGGCCTCAAATCACTTAGTATCTTCTTGCTTTTGAAAGGACGTGACTCTAGCCTGTCTCCTACCCACCCCAGTCCTCAGCCCCAGGATCTGCTCGGATTTGTGTGTTCCGTGGGGGCTCCAGGGCCCTAGTCAGGCACCTGCAGATGAGGTGCTGAAGACGACAGCTCCCAGCGCGCTGCCCCGCGCTGGGCCATCCGCCCTTCCTCCACCTCCCACCTACCCCTCCCCCACACCTAGTGTTTTCAGCCTTTCTATATCCCGCCCAGAGCTGCTGGGGTTGGAAGGCACCTAAACACCCATAGCTGGAGGCTCACAGCCAGGTGCCTGGACTGAGGAAGGAGGCTTGGAACAACCCCCCCCCCCCACCTTGACAACGTCTCCCGTTCCCTTGAGCAAGCTATGCCTGAAATACTCCGATTCTTGATTCTGCTTACTCCCAAGTCTGCCACTGTATAGCACCCACCCCTCCGATCTCAACCCCACTGGGGTCAGAAGCAATCACCCCAAGTGGGTTGTCTCATCCCAGAGCCTGAAGGCTGAGCCAGAACTCGGGCACTCACTCTCCAATCAGCAGGGCCTTACCTCAGATTAGGAACGCCCGGGCCTCTCTCTTTCCCTGACACCCCAAAGCCAGCTCTTGTATAAGAAAGTGTGTTTGCCAGGGTGGGGACGTGGGGGGGGGTCTTCAAGTAGAAAGAACTCCAGCAAAGTCAGAAGCAGACGCGGACTGGAAGTGGGAGGTGGGAGTGGGGACGCATGGCTTTCTTCTCGCCCCCCAGTAAGGACGACTGTTCGCAGATTTGAACAGCTTTGCAAGAATTTTGTATCAATTCCACATGCTTTTGCAAAAATAATATTATTCTCTTATTCTCTTTGTTTTTGTCCTAGAATCCTTGGTTCCACTTCAGTCTCCTAGGAAACGTAAAACATTTGATAAAAAATGTCAAAGCAGAGTAGTGTAAAAGTATTCAACCCAGTGAGAGTTGCCTGGCTTTCCCTGAGCTTTCAGCCCGCTACGCGAACTCCTAGATTAGGGCGTTTGGAGCAGGACTCCCTGGTCAGGGCGCGCCGCTCCATCCCGTGGCCTCCCGGCTTCAGACCAGAGGACAGAGGGCAGAGAGGTGGACCCGTCATGGAATTCTCTTCCTACTCCCAACTCTTGCTGCAAACCACCCCAGTCTCCTGCGCTTCCGTCGCAAACCCCGATACTTGGGAGGGAATGGAAGGCAGAGCTTTGGCAACAAGGAGCATTGCTTGCGCTTTGCCTCAGTTTCCATAAGGTTCGGGAAAAGAGAGGACAGATTTCTAAAGTCCTAAAGTTGGTGCGACAGAGCCTCATCCCTCATCTTGGGTGCTTCGAGAAAGAAGGGAAAACCTCTCGCCGCCTCCAGAACTGAACGCGGGGCTCGGGGTGCGGGGCGGGGACTCCAACTCGCGCGCTACTCTACTCCGGTCTCCTGCCGGGATAGTGACGGTAGGGGTGGAAATGGGAGGGCAGAGGGAGGCGGATTAATCCCTTAATTACGCCGTGATCGGCGTGGCACCTGCTTTCCGCCTGCCCAGCTCCCAGGAGACTCCAGCACTGGGGGGTGGAGAGAAGGACGAGGGAAGGAGGAGGGCACGAGGAGGCACCGATCGTACCCAGGCGTGCCGGCAGGAGAGCGGCACCGTGGCTGCGGCAGCGCGCAGAGGCTGTGGAGGGGCTTACGGCTCCCAGCCCACGGGTCTCAGACCCAGGGGCTGGGCCCCGAGCCCCCCGCCCCGATCCCGGCTGAGTCGAGCCATGTTGCGCTACTTGCTGAAAACGCTGCTGCAGATGAACTTGTTCGCGGACTCTCTGGCCGGGGACATCTCCAACTCCAGCGAGCTGCTCTTGGGCTTCAACTCCTCTGTGGCGGCGCTCAACCACACCCTGCTGCCCCCCGGGGATCCTCTCAACGGTGAGACCCTGCCTCTGGGGGATAAGGGATCCTGGGATGGGGGTGAGGTGAGAGGGCCGCGTGGAAGGGAGGGAGAAGCGCTCCTGTCCCGAGGCACAGGATTGAGCTGCGCCTCCCAGAGCCTCCCTGGGTCGTGGGGGCTAAGGGATAATTTGGAGCTTCCAGCACCTGAGTGAGGGTACCCGCGGGAGGTCCAGGGCTTGGGAGAAGAGGGCTACCGAGTCTTTTTACACCGCCCCACCCCCCACCCCCAAAAAAACTCCCGCCCGCCCAAGGTGAGAAGAACCGTGGCTGGTGATGGGCAGGAAGTCCGATCGAAGACAGGCCGGGGCCCAGCGCAGGGAGGGCAGAGGTGCGGGCATGGTCGCCCGCCCGCCTCGGCCAAGCGGGGTCACTCGGTGGCCCACCCAGGCAGCAGGTCGTCGGAACCTGAAGTTTCCCAAGAACTCACTTAGGACCAGAAAAAGCCAAAATGCTGAATGTGTTTGCTACGGAGGGGACAGGAGCGACGATCATTTTAAGAAAACTTAGAAGTTTGTCTTTCAGCGGCAGGACTCTCAGCCGGCCCACCCTGGCAGAGCTGCGGCGGGCGGGCGGAGCTGGCGGCGAGGTCGTTACCGCTAATTAGGGTGATTAATAAATGACGGGGACAGCGCGCTCTCCCCTAGCGCAGCCGGGAAGCTGCGGGAGTCCGCAGCCCGGAGCCTGCGGAGAGGCCGGAGCGCGCCCCCTGCAGGCCGCGTCGGGAACCTTCGCTTTCCCGTACGCCTTCGCCTGCGGTCCCTTCCAGGTGCACGCGGTCCCCATCCCTCCGCCTCGACCCACTCGAGATTAGTGACGAGCACTGTGCTGGGGACTCGAAGGCGGAGAGAAAGAAGCCCAGAGCAATTTGTTTGTGTTTATGTGTGGGACACATCAGGTGCTGAGGGAGGAGCCCCAGAGCCTCATTAGCATGGCCGTCAGCTATTCATTAGGCTGCAGTCTAAGCATCTCCTGAGACCGGGAATGGCGGGGGGAAATTCCAGGGAAAGGGCGCCTGCAGCTGTGTCTACAGGAATTAGGGGGAAAGGGCCGGCCAGAAGGGTGTGGTCCGTATGGAAGGAGTGGGGAGAAAGACGATGGGAGATGAGCCCGATTCGCCAACCTCTTGACCCTTCTAGATTCCCAGGAGGTTAAGCACAGACCCCTTTTCGCTGGCACACAGCAGAGTCCCGTTTCTGCTCACCTAGCGCGTTTACAGAGTGTTTTCACCACACGTTGTCTCACCTAAGCTCGAAAACTAAGTGGGGTATGTAAGGAAGGTGTTGGCAGACAAATTTTGCCGCTGAGAAAGCGCATTTATAGAGTGAATGGTGCCCTAACGGTCACAAAAGCATCATGAAGCAAAACGTAGCGATAACAGATCAAAGTTTACTTCCATTCCGCCTGAGGGCTATAGCAAGGGAAAACAAGAATATTGGGGCCTGGTAGAATCCGTTTCAGGTAGCGACTGTAGGAGCCAAGATCAGGTGCATATGCTGGGGAACACAAGCCCTTAATGGCCGAGTAGTGACATTTATCCCCCACGTGCTTTACATACATTGGTCTTATAGCAACCCTATCGTTACTCCCACATCACAAATAAAGAAACGAAGACACAGAGAAGTTAAGTAATGTGCCCAGGTTCTCACAGCTACGAAGGGTCAAAGTCAGAGATTCCAGACCTGGCTAATTCAACACCAACACCTGAGCTCTCAGTCACTCCAGTGTTGCTCACCACGGGGTGTTCCAAAATTGGGAGTGGGATGAGATGGAGGAGAAGAGACTGGTGAAAAGCAGAGATTTCCATTTAGAAGGGAGGATATGGAGAAAATCACTCTCCCAAGTGGGACAGAAATCGATCTTCTTGACTCCAGGCAATTAAAATAAAATCCGCAGGACAGCGCCAGCACAGGCCAGCCGGTCCAGCTTTGTCTACAACGGATCTTCATAGAGGAGGGGCTGGAAATGAAACCCAACCTCACACCTGGGCTGGAAGTGGGAGGTTCCTGAAGATTTTGGAACAGGGTAGGAGGGGCGGGGATAGGGCTAAGGGACAGGGGCCAGAACAGAAGCTTGAAGTGGTCCCTGGTTATTTGACACCAGATTATTCAAGGCTGCAGTGGCACCTACTGGCCGCCACGGGTTACAAATCCACTTTTGTTGGCTGGAGCGGGGCGGAGGCGCTGAGAGGCTCTGGGATCCAAAACAGTGCTGCAGAAGGTGAAACAGGCCGCAATTTGCAGGCCAAGCGACAGGCGAGACAGAATATGTGGATGAACTGATCCGAGTGAACAGGGAAAGTAGAAGAACATCAATCAGAATAACCCATTGGAAACTAAGCGCCTGCCAGGAAAAGGAGCTTTACTAACATTTCTACTGCTATTTGCGTTCAGTTCCTGTGACTTCACAGGACCCCTGAAATGAAGCATGATTATCCGTGATGTCACTAAGAAGGACTTTGTGCCGACTCATAGAATCCAGGTTGACAACCCCTTCTAGTCCCGGCCCTATCACTCACATCTTCCTTTTCATAAGGGATCCCAGGCAGATCCACATTCCGTCCGAATTTTACTGGGCCGGGACCTTGCAGAGGTCGAGAACCAGTTGTTGGCTCCAGTGCACGGTTGATGGTCCTTTACTGAGCACAGACATCTGTGAACCAGTGCAGGTGGGAAAGGGCAGGAGGCTGGGGAGCGGTCTACTCGCCAAGCGGTGGTTCAGCCACTTCCGCTTAAACTTGGCAGGAGAGGAGGTGCAGGTCTTTAGGTAATCCAGAAAGCCAGCCTAGAAGTTTGTGTCCTGATTCCTCTACTAACTCGCCTGTCTGTAGGCATCTTCTTTTGAGACCAAGAACGTGGGACGTCTGCCAATAAGGAGATATTGGAGCCTGCAGAGGGAGAGGGTAGGCAGGTGAGGACTGAGCTCCAGCAGAGAAGCATAGGAGATGGGACGACCAGAGGATTCTCTTTCCCTCTGGAGCCTCAATCTTTCCCCAGTTTCCCGGTCTGAACGCTCTGCACCACCCCCTGCCCCCAGGGTCAAGGGTGGAACCGGAGGACGCTATGCCCCGCATTGTGGAGCAGCCGCCAGATCTGCTGGTCTCTCGAGGCGAGCCCGCCACGTTACCATGCCGCGCGGAGGGCCGGCCCCGACCCAACATTGAGTGGTACAAGAACGGAGCGCGTGTGGCCACTGTGCACGAGGACCCGCGCGCGCACCGCCTGCTGCTGCCCAGCGGCGCCCTCTTCTTCCCGCGCATCGTGCACGGGCGCCGCGCGCGGCCGGACGAAGGCATCTACACTTGTGTGGCTCGCAACTACCTGGGGGCAGCAGCGAGCAGAAACGCCTCGCTGGAAGTGGCAGGTGAGAGTCAGTTGATGGTCAGCTGGTTGCTTCCAGAGCCCGGGAAAGGTGGAAGGGCACCGGGCAATCAGAACCAGAACCAGAACCAGCCCCAGGGACCTCAGCCCACTCAGCATCCTCCTTTGAGATCGCGACCTTTGCTCTCTAATGCCCACACCATGGCCAGAGAAGGAACTGGATCTGACTCCAGGCTGGTATTTTCCCGTCTGGGAACGAATTCCGGTCTGCGGTGGTCAACCCCTTCCCAAGAGAACACTGTCCTGTGTCCTCAGCCAGTTATGTCACTCTACACCCTGCTTATCCCCCCGCCCCCCAGTCCTCCGAGATGATTTCCGGCAGTCTCCTGGGAACGTGGTGGTGGCAGTGGGGGAGCCAGCAGTACTGGAATGCGTGCCTCCTCGCGGCCACCCGGAGCCTTCCGTGTCCTGGAGGAAGGACGGTGCAAGACTCAAGGAAGAGGAGGGAAGGATCACGGTGAGGGGCAGGATTATGGCTCTGGACCCCACGAGGGGAGGGACCATAAGGTAGGGGGTCTGGGAGCAGGCTCAAAGGCTCAGGAAGGCCTGGATCTAAGGGTCTTGGAGGTGACAAGGCTGGAGATTGAGATCAGGGCATTAGCTGACCAGAGATTAAGAGTCAGCTATACAGTAAGGGATAAGGAACATGGAATTGATATTAAAAGGGGGGGGGAGTGGGGCATGATGCTCCAGGAGCTCCCCATCTGATATGTGGGTCAACGTCCTTGGTCTTTATTAGCTTGGTGTGAGGATCAAATAAACTTTATACATATGCATATACACACATATACACCATAGATACTTATATATATATGTATGCCGTGATAGCTGAAAAGGACCAAAGTTGCCATTATTACTCTGCAGATCCGTGGAGGGAAGCTGATGATGTCACATACACTCAAGAGCGATGCAGGGATGTATGTGTGCGTGGCCTCCAACATGGCGGGAGAAAGGGAGAGTGTACCAGCTAAAGTCGTGGTACTGGGTAGGCACAGGGAATTTTGAAGTTATGGGAGCAGGTGGCCTGGAGAGTAAGCAGCTGTGCAGACACCCTGACTGTTCATTCACTACCATTCCATAGAGCGTCCCTCATTCCTGCGCAGACCAGTGAATCAGGTGGTCCTGGCTGATGTGCCTGTGAATTTCCTATGTGAGGTGAAGGGGGATCCCCCACCTCGTCTAAGCTGGCGCAAGGAGGATGGGGAACTACCCACAGGCAGGTGAGAGGCCTCCTTCTGCCTGTAGGATAACCCAACCTGATCAAGAGACTATTCTGCCCTAGAAAACTGGAAAGCAGGCACATTCTCACTTGAGAGCACAGAGAAGTCTGTTCCCTAGAGCCTGTGGCCCCAGTCCTATCCAGTTCCCCACATCCACTGATGGGTCCATGGGTGACCAGCTTCTGCCCCTGCTGGGTCCTGCCTCTCTTTATGTACCCTGACCCTGGTGACTTTCCTGGGGGAGAGAGAAGGGGTCTGTAGCTGTAGCCAACCCAGCCTGGGGTGGGGAGTGGAGCAGGTATGAGATCCGGAGTGACCACAGCCTTTGGATTGGGCATGTGAGTGCCGAAGATGAGGGAACGTACACCTGTGTGGCGGAGAACAGTGTGGGCCGCGCTGAAGCATCTGGCTCCCTCAGTGTTCATGGTGAGGGCTATACTGAGGGCTGCCTGCAGCAGGGATGGTAGGAGGGAAGAAGGAAGATGGCTGGCAGGAGACTGGGGGAGAAAGGGCAGAGCAGGACATGTCAGTGGGATACCTGAGGCTTCTGCAAGGAGTGGGAGGAGAACGCTAAACAGGCTGAGCAGGAAGAGATAGATATCTTAGCTCAAGGTACACTTAAGCTAAGCTGGAGCTTCTCTCTCCTGCTCCCTTCCTAGTTCCTCTGACTCTCTGTTCCTTTATCTCACTTTCCCTTCCCAGTCCCACCCCAGTTGGTGACCCAGCCCCAGGACCAGATGGCAGCTCCTGGAGACAGCGTGGCTTTCCAGTGCGAGACCAAAGGAAACCCCCCACCTGCCATCTTCTGGCAGAAGGAGGGGAGTCAGGTGGGTGGTCATCTTCAAGGAGCTTCCCATCAGCCTTCCTCTGCGGCTCAACCTCCCTTCCTCTGCATTCTGCAAACTTCTCTCTGGGGCTTCTGTTTTATCTTTGGGAGACCCCAGAAACCCTTGCAGATTATTTGAGAGGATTAAATAAGATAATGAATATAAAAGGCCTGGAACACACTGGGACACTTTTTAATAAATGATAATAATACATTTAGGTGGTAGAGAACAGTCCTGGATGGTAAGTTTCTTAGAGAATCTGTTTTGGGCAAGCCTATCATGAAGATGTAGCAAACTCAATTTATTTCACCTCCCTTAGACCCCTTGGGCTTTGGCTTTGGACATACACTGCTCTGGACACAGTATTGAACCAAAGCTGCTCAGGCTAGAAAATTACTTGCTCTTCTATTTATGATAGCCGCAAGGGACTTTCACAAGGGAGCGCTCACAGTCATCCCTTTTGAACCTTGCAAACAAATCTCAGAATCCAGAAGTGGAATGAACATTAACTGAAGTTGCAACATAAATAACTCTCTCTAAAGGAAGGGTGAGAATTTTGCTACTGGAGACAGGATCAGTAAAATAAAATAAGTATTATTAGCTCCACTCTGCTGGAAAACCTGGCAACCTGCTACCTCATTCCAAATCCACAGCCACAATTTTTTTTAACATCTTTTCTAGCACCTGGAACTGTTGCATTCTAATTAGATTCTCACATGAATAAAAGCAGTGATGGTTAGTAGGAGGTGGAACAAGTATTAGTCAGGGTCTCAGCATGGTGCCATTTATCCTGAGACCCAAACCTGCTTCCCTACCTAATCTAATGAAAGCTGTTAAAGCCAGGAAGAAGATGAATGTGTTTACCACAAAGTGTTAAAAGACTTTCATATGATTACTTCATGTGATCTTTATAACTATCCTCTAAGAGTCAAATTTGAGGAAATTTGGGCTCAGACAGGTTAAATAGCTTGTTCAGGGTTTCCCAACTAGGAAGTCACAGAGTTGGGAAATAGACTCTGAAACTGTCTAATAACATTCCCTGATTGTGAATAAACTTAACTACTTTGCCTAAGTTCACATCATTGCTGGAGACAGAGATGAACCAGAATCTTAGAAATTCTCTGGATTTTGAGATGGACAGGAACGAGAACCTCCCCCTGGCCAGCTGCCTGCTCATTCCCTACCCTGGTTCCTTGCTCTGTCCCCAGGTCCTGCTTTTCCCCAGTCAATCACTTCAGCCGACGGGGCGCTTCTCAGTCTCTCCAAGAGGCCAACTCAACATCACTGCGGTGCAGCGTGGGGATGCGGGGTACTACGTGTGCCAGGCTGTCAGTGTGGCTGGCAGCATCCTGGCCAAGGCCCTGCTGGAGGTAAAAGGAGGTACGTGCCCACGGAGATAGATCTGGATCCATGGCTCGGAAGGAAATAATGGCCTAAAGTGATGTGCTTCTCTTGGAGTCTAAATACGATGTCTGCGAGAGGAGGGATGTGTTCTTGAGACATGTCCTTGAAGTTTGGAAACCAGCCGCAGAAACCACTAATAGATGGCTGGTCCTGGGCAGAAACTTCACATGATTCTCAAAGCCCCCTCTGATCACCGGAAGTTTCAGGGGGTGGGGGAGGGAGGGCGAAGGAGCAGAGAATAAGGACAAGTGGCTGGCTGCCTGACCTCCCCTGAGGTGCACAAGTTCTTCCTTTCTCAGCCTCCTTGGATGGGTTGCCTCCTGTCATCCTCCAGGGACCAGCCAATCAGACGCTGGTGCTTGGCTCCTCTGTGTGGCTGCCATGCAGAGTGACTGGTAACCCTCAACCTAGTGTCCAGTGGAAGAAGGATGGGCAGTGGTTGCAGGGGGATGACCTCCACTTAAAGCCAATGGCCAACGGTACCCTGTACATCGCCAACGTGCAGGTGAGTGTCACCCTTGGGGCCCTAGTAACTGAGAATGGCTGCTTTCTCCACGTTCCCTACACAAGTAAGTACCCACTGGGCCTGTAACCCCATCTTTGCCCCTCTGTCATCTCAGAGCTCCTACTGTCCAATGTCTTCCCATCCTTCTGCTACCCGCCTCCACCCCCTCGCTGGACCTTACTCCACTCCCAGTTTGCCAGTGCTCTGCCCTCTCTTACAGGAGATGGACATGGGCTTCTACAGCTGTGTGGCCAGGAGTTCCCTAGGGGAAGCCACATGGAGTGGTGGGCTTAAGATTCGGGGTGAGCTTTTTCTTTGTTCTTTTGTTTTGATAACACCTTCCTCCAAACCTGCTTTGAAAAGTAGTCAATACCTCCTCAAACTCCGGGATTAACTTTTTATCTCAAAATGCCATGGTCATGGTGGTAAGGATGAGGAGGACAGTAGTGGTGCCCACAGGAGGCAGATGTGAGTAGGGGTTGGTATGCTATCGCCCACTCTGACCATCACCACTGCTCAGAGCTCCACATCTCCCCTGGGAAGGAGACAGGTTACACTAGGATCATCCTTTCCCTATCCTTCTACTTAAAGATTATCTCCCACTGCAGAAGATTGGGGAGTATCACCAGACCCCTCTACAGAACCCAGTGCCCCTCCGGGGCCTCCCTCTCAGCCAGTGGTCACTGAGATCACCAAGAACAGCATTACCCTGACCTGGAAGCACAACCCACAGACTGGGGCTGCAGTCACGTCCTATGTGATAGAGGCCTTCAGGTATGGAGAAAGTTTTGAATGTCAACCTGGAGAGTTAAAAGGAGGGGATCCTATGCCCTGAGAGTCTTTGCTATAGTGAGGTGGGGTTCTCCAATACCCTCTCCCAAGGCAAAGACATAATGGTGGTCCACAGAGAGCAGATGACATGGAGTAGACAGGTTGGGAGTTCCTGGCTTAGACAACCCTGTCATCTCCTTCCTGTTGTAGCCAAGCAGCTGGCAACACGTGGCATACTGTGGCAGATAGCGTGCAGCTGGAGACACACACAGTCAGTGGTCTGCAGCCCAATACCATCTACCTGTTTCTGGTTCGAGCAGTGGGATCCTGGGGCCTCAGTGAGCCCAGCCCCGTCTCTGAGCCTGTCCGTACACAGGGTAAGGTCAGAGTCCCTGGGCTCACGGGCATGAAACGTACATCACAGAGCATCCCTCCCCCCAAAACCATGATACCACGGCTGTTCATAAAGTTCTTTCCTGCTATGCCAGGTCTATACTGGTGCCCTGGCCTGGAATAGGAGAACATGTTTGCCTTTCTCATAGAAGAGACAAGGGAGGAAGAAGGCAGGGAAAGGGGAGGAGGGAAGAAGGAAAGAGAGAGAGGTATTCATTCATTTTAGCAGCTTCTGACTTCTGAGCCTGTTAGAGATGAGGGGCTGGGCCTTTAAAGGATGCATGTGTAGTTATGCTAGCTGGACACTGGGCCCATGTCTGGAAGCTATTTCCCTGGCCAGCCCCCTCCTGACTGTGGGTGTGCTCTGGAGTACTAAGTGGAGCAGGGGAGGTAGGACATGAGCACACTCTCAGTCCCATCTCCCTAGCCCTGGCAGCCTCTGCTGAGTGGGTTCTTTGGCCAACAGACAGCAGCCCCTCTAGGCCAGTGGAGGACCCATGGAGAGGCCAGCAGGGACTGGCTGAAGTGGCTGTGCGCATGCAGGAGCCAATCGTCCTGGGACCCCGAACCCTGCAGGTGTCCTGGACTGTGAGTGTGTATGGGGAAGAGCTTCAGGGTGGGGATGATAATGAGGTACATGAGGGCCTCCAAGAGTGAGTATGGGAGAGTGGCAGGTGACTGGCTGCGGAATGGCATGAGAGGACGAGGGGCTGGTCCTGGAGAGCGTGTGTGGCCCCAGCCTCCCCTTCTGGTGTGCCTTGCCCTGTCTCCCACAGGTGGATGGCCCAGTCCAGCTGGTGCAAGGTTTCCGGGTGTATTGGAGGGTAGTGGGCCCTGACGGAGGAAGCTGGACAATGCTGGACCTACAGTCCCCCAGCCAACAAAGTACTGTGCTAAGAGGGCTTCCTCCAGGGGCCCAAATCCAGATCAAGGTGCAAGCCCAAGGCCAGGAGGGGTTGGGGGCTGAAAGCCTCTCTGTGACCAGGAGCATTCCTGAGGAAGGTAAGGAGGGCCACCAAACAGATGGATGGACAAGAGGGAAGAAGGGGTGGGGGTGGAGATGGAGGGGCGATGAAAATTTGCAGGAGAGCAGGGCAAGTGGGTGGGAAGGAGAAATGCCTCTCAGTTCCCTAAGATGTTAGAACAGGGAGGGGAATGTTGAGACAGGAGGGGCAGCTTGCAATGACTATTTGTGTCCTTCTCACCATGCTCCACCCTGGCCCAGCCCCCAGTGGCCCCCCCCAGGGAGTGGCGGTGGCCTTGGGGGGTGATGGCAACAGCAGTATCACTGTGTCCTGGGAACCTCCACTCCCCTCCCAGCAAAATGGGGTCATCACGGAATACCAGGTACAGGGATTGCGAAGGGACTGGATGGGAGGGCCAGCCAAGAGGGAGAGGGAGGACCTAGTGGCTAGAATTAGGGTAGAGGAAATCCTTTATAGGTCCGGCTTTAGGGCTGGGGGTGAGTTTAGGGGAGTGGAGAGAAGTTTCTGAGTATTGCTTCCAGGTCGAATTACATCTGTCTAAGGCTCCTCTACCATTGGAGCCTTAAGTTTCCCGTGAGGCTAAGAATCTCACTTCTGACTCTAAATCCGGGACTCGGCCTCCCCAGATCTGGTGCCTGGGCAATGAGAGCCGCTTCCACCTCAATCGGTCTGCAGCAGGCTGGGCACGCTCCGCGATGCTCCGAGGACTGGTGCCCGGTCTCCTCTATCGAACCCTAGTAGCGGCGGCCACCAGCGCTGGCGTGGGCGTGGCCAGTGCCCCGGTGCTGGTGCAGCTGCGTGAGTCCGCTCGAAACCGCACCACTGGGGATCTTGGCGGGGGCGGGGCAAGACCCCTATTGGGGTAGCTGTGCCTGCGGGGTCGGGAATGACCCTTTCCCAGTTCCAGGGTTTCGCACCCCTCCTCCCCTCATCTCTCTAACCCCCACAGCGTTTCCCCCGGACCTGGAGCCCGAGCTGGAGGTGGGCGCGGGGCTGGCGGAGCGGCTGGCGAGGGTGCTGCGGGAGCCCGCCTTCGTCGCGGGCAGTGGTGCCGCCTGCGGGGCGCTGCTGCTCGGGCTCTGCGCCGCCCTCTACCGGCGCAGGAAACAGCGCAAAGAGCTCAGCCACTACGCGGGTGAGCGCCCGGCCTCGGAGCGGACGGAGCCTGGGCGGAGCCAGGCGGCCGTGGGGAGGGGCAGGGGCTGTGCCGCCGGCGAGTGAGGACCGGGTGGGGAGGAAGGGGTGGCATCTGAAGTTCAGTTTCTCGGGTAGGGGCGGGATACGCGGGACGGCGCGAGGAGCTGCCAAGATTGGGGAGAGGGGCGGGCCAAGACGGGGCGGGATCTGGATCTGGGGAGACGGGTGACGTTGGCCTCTAAGACGCGGCGAGGAGGCCCGGCGATTTCGGGGCAAGTTCCAGGACCGAAAGCCCACTCCCTGGGCGGGGGCGGGGCCTGGCGAGAGGGGGTGTGGCCAGGATCCCAGGCAGTAAATTGTGAGGCAGGGTCTGGATGGAAAGGCGGGGCCCGCTGACAGGAGGCGACCTGAGTTTTGCTACTCCCTAGTAAGGGACGTCTCTGGAGAGATTCTGAGGTGTCTGAGGTCAGTGGTTTTCAATCCTGGTTGGCTGTACATAGGAATCACCTGGGGAGCTTGAGAAAAATGTCTATACCTGAATCCCATCCCCCAGAAATTCTGATGAAATCGGTCCAGGGTGCAGCCTGAGTGGTGGAACTGGGACCGGGGCCGAGGAGTGGACAAGTATAGGGGTATTTCTGACCCTTCTCATTTCCCCTCTTTTTTCTCCCACGGGTTCCTTTCTGGAAGCCTCTTTTGCCTACACACCGGCAGGTAAGCCATCTCTGCCCTAGTGAGGTTCAGATCCCCCCCAGGACAGGCCCTTCTATCACTCATTCTCCTCCTCATCTTCTTCAGTGTCCTTCCCGCACTCGGAGGGCCTCTCTGGAGCCAGTTCCAGGTAATTCTCTTAGCCCATCCCCCCAGGATGACCTCCACCAACAGGCCTTCTTCCGCCCCGCTACCGCCCCAGGTGGGGGGAGCATGGCCACCTCCCACCCCAACACCACCGCCACTGTCCTGCGGCTCCCGAATATCGCCACCTCCCTTCCTTTGATGGCCACTTCAGGCTCTCCGTCCACAACTCCCACCTGCTCTCCCTCAGACCACCCATGGGCCTCGGCCCCGCCCCCTACCCATGGCTGGCAGATTCGTGGCCCCACCCGTCTCGAAGCCCCTCGGCCCAGGAACCCAGAGGAAGCTGCTGCCCCAGCAATCCTGACCCGGAAGACAGATATTACAATGGTGAGGAGTTCTCATTCCCTCACCTGGCTTCAGTGCGCCTCTCCCTATCTACTGGGGCAAACTGAAGGGTGCCCAGGAGCCTGGTCTCTCTGAGGTTGGTCAATCTCTGGGATTGTGAGCTGGGGGAGCCTCTCTGACCTGCCTCCACCCTGGTTTAGGATGTAAGGCTTGTGTTGGGGAAGAAGTTGATCTCGTGGGATCTTATTTGGCCCTCCATTGTTGTCCTCTGTTTTTCTGTCTCTGGCCCCGGGCCTCGCTTCTTTCTCCTCTGCAGAAGCAGGAATCTCCCTGTATCTGGCTCAGACCGCCCGGGGCACGGCCGCCCCTGGAGAGGGTCCTGTCTACAGCACCATTGACCCAGCAGGGGAGGAGCTGCAGACCTTCCATGGGGGCTTCCCTCAACATCCCTCCGGGGATCTGGGCCCCTGGAGCCAATACGCTCCTCCAGAGTGGAGCCAGGGGGACAGTGGTATGAGTCCAACTCCTGAAACCCCGTTTAGCCCTGACCAGGGTAGGGTATCCCCAAAGAGGATCCTCCTCTCTGACCCACTGGCACCTAGCCCAGCACTTCTGACCCATCTCTTCTCTGGCTCTTTCCTGCCTGTTCTCTGGGTGTCCCCATCCTATTCTCTTCAGGAGCCAGGGGAGGCAAAGTGAAGCTTCTGGGGAAACCTGTGCAGATGCCCTCTCTGAACTGGCCAGAAGCCCTGCCCCCACCTCCCCCTTCCTGTGAACTGAGCTGCCTAGAGGGACCTGAGGAGGAGCTGGAGGGCAGGTAGGATGCTCCCTGCTTCGAGGCCCACACACCTACGGCCAGACCAGGGGCTCCTGGAGGGTGCAGAGACACAGGCAGAGGGAGGAAGGGGACAGCAGGAAGGCCAAAGGGAAGGTGTGGAAGCAACTCAGCCCTTCCCTTTTCTCCTGCCTCTTTGCCCCCAGCTCAGAGCAAGAGGAGTGGTGCCCGCCGACATCTGAGAGAAGCCACCTGACAGAGCCCAGCTCTAGTGGAGGGTGCCTGGTCACTCCATCCCGAAGGGAAACTCCCTCTCCCACACCCTCCTATGGACAGCAGTCCACAGCCACTCTTACCCCCTCGCCTCCTGACCCTCCCCAGCCCCCCACTGACATGCCCCATCTCCATCAGATGCCCAGGTAGGGAGGTATATAGGACCTCACTCATTGCAAGCAAGCCCTCTATACATATCTACTCAGCGGATGACTGAATGGGTGGATGGATGGATGGGTGGATGGGTGGATGGGTGGATGGATAGATGGACCGACGGATGGATGGACCTGGGGTACAGAGGTCTCAGGGCTGTGTCAGGTGGAAGTGTAATTTCCAGGGGGCAGGAATATGGAGGCTGGCAAGATCTCTCATGCCCATCAAACTGCCCCTCGCTGGAGTGGTCTGCAAGCTTCCCGAGACACTTCAGATATGGCTCTCCTCATGCTTCTCTAGCTTGGGAAGACTTATGCGCAGATGGGTTGTGTCTTGTTTATCTGTTAGGCTGAGTGTCTAGTGCAGTGCCTGGCACATAATCAGCACTTGGTTTTTGTAGAAGGAACAGTTGCTGAGGCCTCATGTCATTGCAGGAGGGTGCCCCTTGGGCCAACTTCCCCTCTCAGTGTATCCCAGCCCATGCTGGGGAACCATGAAGGGAGGCCTGCTGGCTCAGGTGCTGGCCCTGCAGCCTCGTCGCACCTCAGCCCCAGCCCTGCCCCTAGCACAGCCAGCAGTGCCCCAGGTGAGTCTGTACAACCTCCTTTTTACCCCCCTGCCCCCAGTGCTTGCTTTCCCTTCACCCTTAGACCCCTTTCCTGATCTTTGCCCTTACCCATTCCTCTTCTTGTCTCCTAACTCTACAGGCAGAACCTGGCAGGGGCATGGGGAGATGACTCCCCCACTTCAAGGACCCCGTACTCGAATCCGGAAGAAACCCAAGGCTCTTCCCTACAGGAGGGAGAACAGTCCTGGGGGTGAGGGGACATGCGCCCGGGAGATGGTGACAGTAGTGGTGGGGGGACAGGCAGGAAACCAAGAGTACACTCTGGGGGCTGGAGGAGGGAGCAGGTAAACCCCAATCGTGGGCTGTTCATTGGTAGCCTCCTGGTGCCAGGGAATGCAGGTGAGAGAAAGATTAGTGACAGGAGCAGCAGGAGACTCTGCTGAAAACAGCTCCCTCCCCAGACTTGCCCCCACCACCCTTGCCGCCGCCAGAGGAAGAATCAAGCTGGGCCCTAGGGCTGAGGGCAGCAGGCAGCATGTCCTCCCTGGAGCGGGAGCGCAGTGGGGAGAGGAGAGTGGTGCCAGCAGTGCCCCTGGCGGCCCAGCGGGGGCCCCGCCCAGATGGTAAGCAGGGCCAGGGCAGGCAGAGGGGCTGCTGCCACAGGAGATGGTAAGTCTTGGGACCCAGGGCTGATAGTAGGGCAGACAGCTCAGCCTTCCCTTTAGTTACATTCATGCATTTGATCCACATCAAACTCTCCTGTCTCTATAGTTCTCTCTGAGCACAATCCCCTGAGGTCCCAAATTGTGTCCATTCCCAGGACGGAAGCCCAGATGAGAGGAGTGGGGTCTAGGTGCGCTGTCCCTACTCCCCACAAGTCTCCCTCTGCTTGGAAGCACCCTCACAGTTTTCTGAGCACCTGTTATGTCAAGGCCATGTGCTGGACACTCTGCTGCCCCTCAGCCCCAGGCTGGCTAAGCCCGGTGCCTGCCCTTCGTCTTCTTCCAGCTCTGGGCTTGTGGTCAGGGCAGTAGGGTGGATGACAGGGAAGTTCTACTCCCTGCCTGCACCTGGCTGCCTTCCCTCTTGTGCTGCAGAAGAGGCCTGGCTCCTATACAGCAGACCAAACTTCCTGTCCCGAAGCCAGGGCACCAGCACCTGTTCCACTGCCGGCAGCAACTCTTCCAGGGGCTCCAGCAGCTCTAGGGGCTCCCGGGGCCCTGGCCGGAGCCAGAGTCGGAGCCGGAGCCAGAGCCAAAGGCCTGGACAGAAACGCAGAGAGGTAGGGGCTACAGATTGCAGAAGAATGAGATTAGTGGCCAGGTGCAGTGGCTCATGCCTGTAATCCCAGCACTTTGGGAGGTGGAGGCAGGTGGATCACGAGGTCAGAAGATTGAGACCATCTTGGCTAACACGGTGAAACCTCGTCTCTACTAAAACACAAAAAATTAGCCGGGTATGGTGCATGCCTGCAGTCCCAGCTACTTGGGAGGCTGAGGCAAGGGACTCCCTTGAATCTGGGAGACGGAGGTTGCAGGGACCTGAGATCTTGCCACTGCACTCCAGCCTGGTGACAGAGTGAGACACTGCCTCAAAAAAAAAAAAAAAGAAAAAAAAAAAAGAAAAAAAAAAAAGAAAAAAAAAGAAATGAGGGCAGAGGACTAGGGAAGGGTGGACCAAGCAAGGGGTGATGGAAAATAGGAAGGTAGGAAAGACTTGTGGAGGAGTGTCAAAAAGAGGGGATCGAGAGAGTGAGGGGGAGGGAGGAACCCTGTAGAAGTGACAAGGGGGCTGGGCGTTGCGGCTCACACCTGTAATCCCAGCACTTTGGGAGACCGAGGCAGGCAGATCCCTTGAGCTCAGGAGTTCAAGACTAGCCTGGGCGACATGCTGAAATCCCATTTCTACACAAAATACAAAATTAGCTGATGGTGGCATGCTCCTGTAGTCCCAGCTACTCAGAGGCTTGAGATGAGAGGATCAGGTGAGCCTGGGAGGTCAAGGCTACAGTGAGCCATGATCACACCACTGCTTTCCAGCCTGGGCTACAGAATGAGACCCAGTCTCAAACAACAAACAAACAACAAAAGAAATGAGGGCTGAGGACAAGATGACACATAATAGAGGAGCCTGGGCTCTCCTCCGTAGGAGAACTGGGTTAGGAGAATGCCTGAGCCCCTCCTGGACTTTTTTGCCCTGGGCCAGGAAATGGCATCTCTCTCTCTCTGTCCCTAGGAACCAAGATGACCCTTGCTGGGGCATTGAGAATGTCAGGAGTGCCACGGGGAAGGGAAATAGGCACGTCTCTTCCCTCCCAGCAGTGATGAGTGGGGTTTCTGAAGCCCACTGTTATCCATTATTTCAATTGGCTGAGAAGGCCAAAAGAAAACAATAAAAAGAGTCTGATCAGAGCCCGGGGCCCTGTTTGTCTGGTTCTGTGCAGAAGGTTGGGAAGAAGGGGACTGCAGGGGCCTGTATATGAACACACACTGGTAGCTTCTGCTTCCCTTTCCACTCTGTCAAAAGCACTAAGTTAGGCCAGGCACAATGGCTCACACCTGTAATCCCAGCACTTTAGGAGGCTGAAGCAGGAGGATCACTTGAGCCCAGGAGTTTGAGGCCAGCCTGGGCAATCTAGCAAGACTTTGTGTCCACACACATGCAATAAATAAATAAATAAGCCAGGTACAGTTGTGTGCACCTGTGATCCTAGCTACTTGGGAAGCTGACGCAGTAGGATTGTCTGAACCCAGGTATTGGAGGTTACAGTGAGCTATTGTGCCACCGTACTCCATCCTGGGTGACAGACTGAGACTCTATCGCAAACAAACAAACAAACGCTAGGTGGTGACTGACCTGTCCTGCTTCCTAAAGGAGTAAGAAGCCCACTGTCCCGGAGTTAAACAACCGTAGAGACTTTCCAGTTGCCCAGTAATAAGACACATGTTCCACTTTTGGAAGATCGACCAGGCCCTTCTTTAGTGCCCACCTCTGGGGTTTGTCTACTTTCCCACAAGGAAATACACCTCTCACAAACAATTATCTGGAAAAACTCAAAGAAAGAGGAGTTTATGGGAGAAACCCCAGGCAAGAAGGAAGAACATGCTTCTTCAAACCCTCTGACTCCATCACAGAGGGTAGGTGCAGATGGGCACCTCTTGGTAGGCCCAGATGAGACGGGGTTGATGGGTGCAGAACTGTTAAGACTGCTTTGGTGTTGAATGCTGCGGTCCTTGTCACCTGCTGCCCCGCATCCCGAGTACTCACTGGTGACCTGAGGTTTTGTTCCTTCTTGCTTGCTCTACCCTCAACTCAGTGACTTCTCTGGACTCTCTGGGCTTGGTGGCTGCCCTCCAGGTCCAGACCCTGACCTCATCTGCCCCTTTGACATATGTGTGTACAAATCTCTCTTTTCCCTTCAGTCTGGCAAACAGGGTTGGAATGTTTTCAAAAGGAATTTTACCAGGAAGCTAAAAAAAAAAAAGAAAAGAAAAAATACAGAGAAACGGATGTATATGTGGAGTACTGATTCTTCCTCCTGAGATCACAAAAATCCAGCCCAGACTGGCCTGATTAACGTGGCTCAGGAAGCCCCCAGTCCCCATGGTCCCGCCTTTCTCAGCCTCTCAACTCCCAGTGACCTCCAAGGAGAGCTGCTGGGTTTGAGGGAGTAGTACCCCCTTTCCGGCCCTGCTTCTTGAGGCCCTGTCATGCTTCTTAGCATCCCCTCCACCAAATTGTGGATTCCACCCCCAACCTTTCCCACCAAGGGAGGAAGACACAGCCCTCCTGCCCTCCAGCACCTTCTGTGGCTCGAGCCCTGGAAGTCCCGCTTCAAGGTTCACCTCTCTGTTCTGTTCTTTCTTTGAAGGGTGTTCCCAAGCCAACCATGACAGGTGGTTCTACCTTTTGTGGAATTTAGCCACTGTGCCTATTTTAAGAAACCATTTGGGACTGCTGAAAGCAGGTGTCTCCTATCGGTGGACCCGAGGGGCTAATTTGATCAGGTCTGCCTGCCCTGCTTGCTTTTGGTTGCTGGCTTTTTGTTTTTCCCCTTTTCTATGAAGCACAAGGCTTCGGTAGCTGAAGGCCTCGCTGCTGAGCGTGGAAACAACCTTCACTTTCTACTTGATAGATAACACTCATAGGTCACTATGGGAATGGCCACTTCAGTCATTTTACAGGAACTTGGGCCAGCTCTTGTCCAGCTTAAACTGGTGGAGACCACCAACCTTGCAGCTAGGCCTCTGCAACTGCTCCAGGGGTGGCCTTTAGACATCAGAGGGCCAAAAACTCACCTTCAGGTTATAACAACCATTTTCTACACATACGTCCTCATGAAATGCCACGAACCCCAACTACGCTTGGGCAGAATGAACCTATTACTTAATTTTCCCCACTTCCAATCACCCTTCCCCATGCCTTAGACAATCCCACTTCCCTCAGCCATAAATGCCCCTAAAGCTTATCTTGGGGAGGCAGATTTGAGAGCTGTTCCGCCACCTCCTCACTCCGCAGCTTGCACATAAATTTTTTCTCTTTTGCAAAACTGTGTCACTGCGATTGATTTACTGTGTGCAGGCCGACGGGCCCTGGACCTGGTGGTAATAAAAGTTTCCAGGACCAGCAGACCTTGAAACTCCCCCACCCCTGCCCTTTCTATATTCTGCCTAAAATTTGATGGGTGAACACCATTCTCCCTTTAACTTCAGAACAGAAATGGGTGACACTCTCTGAGTGTCAGTGAATGCCTGATCCCTGCCTAACTCCGGGAACTCTTGCCATCTCTCCAGGTGCCCCCCTAAAAATGGTGCTCCGGGGAATGATCTCACAGAACTCAAGTCTACCATTTTATGGTATGAAATTTCTTAAGCTCATAGTGACAGCAGTTCGAGGACAGTGCTTTCATCCCATGGTTTCACACCTCCCTTCCTTCAGCATTCTCCCTAGGCACAGCCTTGAACCCTTTGCTTGGCATGAGGTATGGCCTCAGTGCCTTAGTGGCATTCATCCTTAATTTATTTCCATGGTGAGATTGGGAGATAGTTGAGCTCTTCTCTAAGAGGGGGCTCCAAGAAGCTCCTTCCTCCACAGCCCTCTCCCAGCAGCCACTGGTGTCCTTCACGAAGGCCTCTGTGGCTCCTCCACTTCCTGTGATCCAAGTGGGTGGGGAGAGCAGGAGACAGGGCTGCTTCTCAGGCCGAAATGGCCTGGTCGTGGGAGTGGGTGGCACAGAGGAGAAAGCAGTGGCTAGGAATCAGTGGAGATGATGTTTTGCCCTCTGGGGCTCCAGGTCTACCGTCCTCTAATTTTGTTTTCATTTGTTTTCACAATCCTGGAGGGAGAACTCTCTGGAGGCTGGAGAAGGTGGACCCCAACTGCAGAGAAGCACAGGCCAAGACCCTCACACCATGGCCCAGGTCTTGTGGGCAGATGGGAGAGGTGGTTCTGATTCCCTTCTTGGCAGTCTCAGGGACACATTTCAGGAGGAATCTACAGGAGAAGCTGAAGGACAGTGGAGTTATCTCCCCTGTTCCTTCTCTCCCTTCCCCGATGCCAGGCTTCCTCCTGGCTCTTCCTCCCAGGAGCCCTCTGGTCAAGATGGTCATGTTAGCCAGGACGATAGATACTCACCACCAGCCTTGGGCACAGGACAGTGGAGCTGACTTCTCTGGGAAGAGATCCGAGAGTCAGGGGGCCAGGGAGGCATCCCCCTTCCCAGACTCTGGGTGTGGTTGACATCCGTGTCTTCCAACCAATCTGGCCTCCACTCCCACAGAGGCAGGGAGAGGTTGGGGGTCAGGAAGATGTCATCCCTTGGGGAGGGAGGTGATGAAGCATCTGTCAGGGAGGGTAGAGGTGTCTGTGGGAGGTTGACCAGTTTAGGACAGAAAACTTAGGACCAGCTCAGGGCATGTACTCAGCCCTAAACATAAGCTAACCCCAATTCAGCCCATCAGTCTCAGAGGCCACATCCCCAGGGGCTGGATCCATTGGTTTCTTTAGGGAGAAGTGCTTGCACTGTTTCCTACCAGGGAAGCTCTGGCCTTCTCTCTGCACTCTCCCTTCACATACCCATTCTCTGGGCATTCTTTTTCTGCCATCCTGAGCCCTTTTGTCCTGGATAATCCTTGCCTTCCCATTTGCCACAAGCCTGGTTGTTTTTCTTGGGGGCAAAGGGTAGAGTTAGGGTTAGTAAAATGGGGATGGAGAAATCTGACCGGGCATGTGGGGAAGGGACACCTAAGGAGCCAGGGCCCTGCACAACCTTCTGCTGACATGGAGATAAAGGTCCCACTCTGCTGGGAATGTCAGAGGTGAGCCCTGTGGCTCCTCAGCCCCAGCCATGGATAGCACAAGAAGAAGGGATTGGAAGAGACTGGAGCAACCTTTCCTGGACAAGTCAGGGTAAGAGGGGAGTCCCGGAGTCAGGGAAATGGACCTGCAGTTGGCAGCCTTTAGAATTAGACAATTTGGGCTGGGCGCAGTGGCTCACCTGTAATCCCAGTACTCCGGGAGGCCAAGGTGGGCGGATCACTTGAGGTCAGGAGTTTGAAACCAGCCTGGCCAACATGGTGAAACCCTGTCTCTAATAAAAATACAAAAAAATTAGCTGGGCATGGGGGTGGGTGCCTGTAATTGCAGCTACTAGGGAGGCTGAGGCAGGAGAGTCTCTTGAATCCAGGAGGCAGAAGTTGCAGTGAGCTGAGATCACGCCACTGCACTCCAGCCTGGGTGACAGGGCAAGACTCCATCTCAAAAAAAAAAAAAAAATTGGACAACTTGTTCTGTGGGTGACCTTCGACAAACTAATAAAACTATCTGACTTACAGTTTCCTCATTAGGGTAAGAGGGATAAAGAATATTCTACATAGACTTTTAATATTAAATGTATGTAAAACACTTATCATAGTACCCGAGATATAGTAATCATTCAATAAAATGAGTTGTTTTAACAACGATGTCATGATGATGGCTGTTAGAAAGGCAAGGTGCATGAGTGAGGAGTAAGATGGAGTGACCTCACATACCTGTGAAGACGCAGTCTGCCTCCCTGGGCTCTAGACCAAAACCAAAGCTATCCATGGCCACTGCCAGGGCCCGGGCAAAGTGAGCATCAGCGAGGAAGGAGCCATCAGAGGAGCTGACCAGGCTGGCTCTGGCACTGGCGGCATTGTCCTCAGAGGCTGAGCCCCAACCGTTGGCTAAGGAACCCTCGCTGGGGGTGGGGGTAAGGCAGGGCCGAGGTGGGCACAGCAAGACTCCCCCCTCGGGCCCCACCCCTCCTCCCGTCCTGCCCATGTCCGCAAGCTCTGAGGCTGTTGGGACGCTGATGTATCCATAGGTGGTGGGGGGTGAAGGAGCCCTTGGCATGGGAGAGACGCTGTTCCTAGGGAGAGGCAAAAAAGGAGACAGCAATGGTTAGGGTTGGGTGGGAATCGCAGTAGCAGAAACACCTGGATCGAGGAAGGGCGGAACGAGTCGAGAGGTGCATGTTCCCGTAGTTTCTCTGTAGTTCTTTGGTGATCTCTCAAGCTACTCACCTGGGAGTCTCCTCACCCTCACTGAGTTCCAAGCACAGAGCCACCTCCTCAGGGGTCAGCACACTGTCTTGATCTTCCCCCAGGGATGACAGTGAAGAGCTGGACAGGCGACTGGAAGCTGGGCTGGGACCAGAGAGTGAAGAGGCCCGGGGGCTAGGGGGACTGCAGGGCCTAAGGATGGGGGTGGGGGCTGCTGGCAGCAGGACCCAGGAGAGAGCCTGGGGTGCCACTGGAGGCCTGATTGGAGTGAGAGAGTGACGCAGGGTGGTTGGTACAGCTCTTCAAGTCTTTGTTCCCCCTTCCCCAGCCCGGTCAATCCCAGCACACACTCCCCACACCCCTGCTCTCCCAGCCCTGCTTCCCGACCTCATGCCCTCTTACTGGGTCTGTTGACTCTGAGTAGGGGGAGTTTTGTGAGGAAAGAGGGGTGCTGCAGGGAGAGGACGAGTAACCAGCTCATTTGAGGAGCTGAGGAGTTTTGGTCCCAAGGCTCGCCAGGCAACCAGAGCTTGGGGCACAGCTCCTGGAGAACAGAACCCTGGGCGTGAGAACAGTGGCATCCCCATCTGCTCTGAAGCCCAGCTTGCTGGCCTGCCCACCAGCCCCCTTAGCTACCTGTCCCCTACCCCATCCACCCTCATCATCCTTTTCAGGGAAAGGAGGATGAGCCTGCGGGAGGGGCCTGGGCTGGTAAACCCATGTACCCCTACACTCTCACTTCCTCACCCCTTCACTTCCTTTTAAGGACCCCTCTCTCACCTGGGCTTTGAGAAAGGTTTTTGGAGCCTCTAGTTCCCAGGTCACAGGCCCGGAGCTCCAAGGGGTGGCTGGCCCGGAGCAGTGGGGAACTGTTGACATGCTGCAGCTCTGCAAAGAAAGGGTTGGTGGTTGCAGGACCCAGGGTGGACCTTTCCGACCCCAGCTGCTGTCTCCATCTTCAGCCTTATTCAACTGAGGCTGCAGGACCCTGTACCCAGAGAAGAGAGGGAAACACTTCCTTGAATCCCCTCTACACCCCCATCTTCATCCAGCAGCTGTGATAGGATAGAAGGAGCACTAGGCTTGGAGTCAAAAGACCTGCACAGCTCAGCTGTGTGACCTCAGGGAAGTCCATTCACCTTTCTGAGTCTCAGTTTCATGTATAAACAACCACTTCGAATGATGGTTTTGACAATTAAGTGAAAACAGATTGCAAAAATCCTTGGCCCTTGGCAGATGCTTTAAAAAACAACTTTCTTTGCCTTGACTGTATTCATTCCAGTCTTCCTGATCTCTATACTCTCACATTGCTACTCTCATGAATTTTGGCTCAGTAAGAAAAATACTCCTTCTTTTCTTGCAGAGAATCTATTAATTTCCATTTTTCACATTGCAAATATCTCACATGGTTCTGGATAGCCCTGCCCTGGGAAACTTGACTGTCTCTCATTTGAAAGATGGGGTGGACCATCAGGTTGAGCTGAGTGAGTAAGATAAAAACAGAGATCGACACACTATGTTGGCTGTGACAGGAGACAGTCAGCTGTTGGGAAGACGAACTTCAGAGTGGGAGAAGGTATTGATCTATCCCAGGGAGGCAATGCCCTGACCATAGCTATTCTATACTGTTTGTTGAGTGAATGAGCGAATGCATGGGTGATGTCAGAGATATGGATGTAAACACAAGGTGAGAAGAGCCATCTACAAGACAGAAGCTGTCATCTGGCCCACATGGGCAGTGGAGAGACGGGGCTCTGGGTGAACTTGACAACGGAGACGCTGAGGAAACTAAAGAGACAGCCCCAGCCATGTGCAGTGACCTGTTAGCAAGCTTCTTGGTCAGGCCAGAACCCAAAAGTTATCTAAGTTTAAGCCAGAGAAGAATAGGGTAATAGAGGAAAGATATTTTTCCAGGGCCAGGAACCAGAAGCACATCAGACAAAGGAGAAAAGAAACGGCCTTCAGATTAGTGTCCCGTGATCAGAAGCCCAGCTAGGAAAAGGTTTCCCTTCTTGGTGGACCAGGGACCAGGCAGGACCCTCAGGGTAGATCTATCTAGTCAGTCTCATATCAGAGATCTGGGGGCCACTACCGGCAGCTTCAGAGCAGGGAAGTGAGCCAGGCCTTGGCATTGACCAAGACCCCATTTATGTACTAGTGGTCAGACCTTCTGATCCTTTGGAATGAAAACTCACCAATGACTAGACTTCCTCCATCAAAGTTTCCTTTGGTACTTTGGCT
Source organism: Saimiri boliviensis (assembly GCF_048565385.1). NCBI lineage: Eukaryota > Metazoa > Chordata > Mammalia > Primates > Cebidae > Saimiri > Saimiri boliviensis. The sequence continues at coordinate 60,231,901 of NC_133454.1, forward strand.
GTTTGGTTTTTTACTGATTTCCCACAGCTTTCATATGACCCAGGTAGTCCTGGGAGCCAACTTCAGGGTTGGTGCTCCAACTCTGCTATCATCAACTTTGTCCTGTCTAGTGCCTGGCTTCTTGACTAAGCTCAGAAACGTGAGCACAAGTTGGTTGGCTGGGTTCGAGTGGAAAGGGAAGGAAAAAAGCCAGGCCTGGAAAAGGTCGCTTTTATCCCAGCCTGTTTCACCTCCTCTAAGGGACCCTGGTAACAAAAGCCCTCCTCTTACATTGCTTGGAGCTACTTGAACTTTAGTTTCAATTCTATTTGAATAAACTATACAAGAAAATTGTTATCAAGGTGAAAGGTTGAAACTCACTGATCAAGTTGCAATAAATATTTGTTTGAATAAAATCACGAATGAATGAGAATATTCAGTGCACGTGTCTGGCAAGGCAAGCGGAACTAAGAACCCGATACGATGGATGAGAAGAGGAGACTGCAACTGTGAGATAGCAGCACTGGAGAAGAAACCCTAACTAAAGTCAAATAAGAAAAAGGAACAAGCAGGTCAAGGGGAGTGGTGGGCACTGGGAGAACCTGCCAGTTTTAGAAGAGGAAGAAACAGCAGTAGAATCAACTCCATGGCTCTGAAGAGGATCACAGCATGATCTTGCTGCTGCTAAGGTCCTGGGAGGTACAGGTGGAATATTTAGTGTCCACCAGCCAAGGAGTCACTGCAGCCGACCTTCCCTGGGGCAGTGGTGAGATGGGGCTAGAGTGATAAGAAACGAGGAGTGAAGTAAGGACCTAAATCACAGGCTAGGAAGCCTCCTCTCAATTGGACCCCCCCTTAAGAACTGGCTGTAGAAAACCACTCACCTCTTTACAGTATTATTGTTCTAAGAGGGGCTATCCATTCCATTAGATTCAGTGTAGTTCTCCATGGGAAGGCTGTTTTTCAAATGAGACTATTCAACCTCTTTTAAGCTGGTGTTTCATTACCACTGAGGATTTATAATGCAGTCACTCTGAGGCAAAGCTGGCAAGGATGCCAGCTTTGCTGATACTTAGAGTCATAAAATTCTGGATATTGAACAAGCTCTTAATGATCTTAATCCATCTTTGTCTTAATAAAAGTTGGATTACATCCATTTAAAAAAAAGACTTGGCTATAGAACATTTGTTAGGTCTTACTAATCAGTAGAGAAGACTCATGAAGACAGCAGGTAGAGTGCAGGCCAATGTTCTGCAGCCCAGAAACAGGAAAAATACTCAAAGAGAGAATAGGATTTCCTGAGGGAGCGCCAAAGAGACTCAGAATCACCTTCAGAGGCAGATTATCCTGCCTTCAGATTTGAGCCCTGAAGCTAAATACTTGCGGAATTTTGAACCAGCAACTCAGTCATTCTGACCCTCTTTCTGTCTGTAAAATTAGAGAAATAATAGCTAGCTAACTTGTTGTGAGGATTAAATGAAATAACAAATGTAAGTAAAGCACCTAGCATATAGTAATTGATCAATAAATGGAGGCTATAATTATTTTTCCCTGGAAAGTCAAAGAAGGCAGCTGGGAGTCAGGAGAGAAATCTGACCAGAAAGGAAATACCCCTTCCTCTCTGAGAAGTGAGTTGGGGGGTCGATGGCCAGGCACACCTGTACATAATACACCAGGAGATGAGCTCGTAGGAGCCTGAGGCTTCATGCCAGCATTGGTCACATTCCTCCAGGCTCTGGCATGACTTGTATGCCAGTCCGCACTTTTGTTAGGCCCTGAGCCCTTGGAAGGCAAGGGCTGCGTCTGGTGTCTCTTGTGTTCCCTGTGTCTGGCATGCAGTGGTGCTTATTAAATGTTTGCTGAGTTGAATTGACGGCAGAAACAGGGCTCACTGCTGGTGTACCCAAACTGAAACAAGAGCACAGTGCAAAGAGAAGCTGAGGCGATCGCACTCCTAGCTGAGTGCTCTGGTAGTAGGAGAAAGAAGCCTTGTGTCCACCGGGAGAGGAGAATGGAAGGAGGGTGTGGGGGTTGCACCCCACTCCAGGCTTTGAGGCCTCATTCTCATCACATCCCACTCCTGGGCCTGTGTACCACCAGCTCAGGCTATGTCTGTCCTCCCCATCCTTACCCTGCTTCTTTTTGGCCTTCCAAGCCTCTGCAGGGGCCAGAGACAAGCGTGGAGAAGAGAGTCCCCTATGGCTGCATAGGCTGTCTGAGCTGGAGCAGGGGCTGGAGAGCCGGGCCAGCTGGGGCGGGAGGCGCCTGACAGCTGGGACCCGGGGGCTTGGCCTGGCTGGGGGAGTGGAGGGCAGCTCAGCGATGAGGGAGCCATAAAAAGTGCTGGTGTCTGGAAGCAGGGGCACGCCAGGGCTTCGGGAGTCCCAAGAGAGCACTGTGATAAAAATGACAGGAGGAATTATGGTCAGCATGTTCCGCTTTCCATCTCTGCGATCCCTGCTCCCAGCTATGCCCTTGCCCCCACTGGGCATGCTCACAGGAGCGACGACAGTCTAGCGGGTCCCGGGGGTCCGCCCCCAGCCGACTGCTAAGGCTGCTGCTGCTGCTGAGGTCCCGAGAGCCAGAGGTGGAACGCCAAGTGTCTGCCAACCACTGGGAGTCACTGTGATCCATCCTGGGGCAGTGGAGGGAGGGGTGAGGCCGGGAGAAACAGAGAGAAGTGAGAACCTGATTGGCCAAGACCTCCTGTTCAGAGGGCAGCAGAAGAGAGGGAGGAGATGGTGGTATCGACTTCATCCCTACTACTGCTTTACAGCCCTTCACAGACTCCTTAAGATCTCTGACCTGGTCTCCCAAACTCAGCACCCCTTTCTATTCCTGGATGAGGGGAAATGCGAGTCACCCGGAGCTGGGAGGTTGTAATGAGAGACAGCTATGTATGCTGAGATGAAAAGAAGGCCTGAAGACAAATCTGGTTTGACAATCCTTACCTGTCACAGCTTAGTTTGGGTAAGTGCATCTACTGGTCTCTCTAAGCCCCAGTTTTCTCGTCTGTAGAATAGTAACAATAGGGCCTTCCACACTCAAGGCTGATGCTCCGAGTTTGAAGGAAAAAATGTGAGATCACTCAGCTGGCAGAGTAGGAGCTTGCTCCATGAATGTTGGCCTCTGGCTGCCTAAGTGATCCTTCAAGGACGGGGATCTAAGCAAGGAACTTCTACGCATAGGACCTTCGACGGCCCCTCATTTGCCATGATAGAGCCCAGGTGCCTAGCATGGCTAACAGAACCCTCCTTGGTCTGGATTCTAGCTCCCTAGCTATATCCTTTGCTCTGACTCATCTCACACCTTGTACCCGAGCCAGAACAAATGGTTTGTCTTTCCCTATGGACATAGCAGGCTATTACTTGCTGCTTCATTGCTCTTCCATCTACCCCCTTCTTACTGTCAGGGTAATGTGGAATCCTCTTTCTCCTATGTTTTTCCACATTGACCCCCTCCATGCATCTTGTACCTGCTTCTGCGTGGCCAGTGCGGGATTGCATGTATATGCTCTCATGCCTGTCTCTGTCTACACCGAGAGATCCAGGATGGAGGAGGCTATTCCAAAGGAATGAATTAACCGAAGATCAGAATGGTATCTCTCTCAAGGACAGAGTAGGAGGTGTCAGGGAAGCCAGAGAAAACTTAGGGCAGAGCAGACAAAGCCAGGCAATTGCTGGAACAAAGAAGTCAGTTTGTTCAGAAAAGCTCAGAACACACAGCCGGCTTGGACCCCTGCTCTGGGCTGAGAACCTGACAGTGAAATGACAGCTCTAGGCCTGGATGTGCTGGCACATAGTAGGTGCTCAATAACTCCTGTTGATAGATGCAGACCTGGAGTGGAAGCCTCCTGGAGGAGATCTAACGAGATAAAGAGCCAAGAAGACAGGCAGAGAGATGAAATGGTTACTTAGTGCAAAACTCAGACAACGGGAGCAAGAAGGATGTGTTCCTTATCAGCATGATGTCCCCAAACTGCAGACTTGTTCTGGCAGCCAAATATACTAGAAGCAGAAGGGTCTATGGGCAGATTCTGTTTTTGACAACAACGAGGAAGCATCTGTAAAGTAGGCACTGAACACGCTCTGCGGGAGCTGCGGGTGGATTACGAGGCAGGCACACCGGCGCAGTGAGAGAGCTGCTGAGCACACAGGCGCTACTTGGTCGACCGTGGGTGCACAGAGAACATGAGACATTTGAGCTGGTCGTCTCGGGCTGGTTTTTCTCCACCTGGCAGAGTGACGCAACAGGAGAGGTGGGTGACAAGAGCCCTGGACTGGAGCTTCAGACGTTAAGCAGCCTTGAGCAAAGTCACAGAAGTTTTATGAGTTTCAGTTTACTAGTCTGTCAAGTGGTGTGATAGGAAATATTAATGACAGAGAAATGAACTCTCACTTAGAGTCACAGGAGAGATTCAAGTACGAGGGTCCCAAACTACCGGGCAGGTAGACTAATACTCCATTCAGTTCTCTGTTGTAGCTCCACTGTCCCTTGCCACCATCCCTTACTTCAGGTCCCTCCCCCTTCACCTCTTACCTGTGTTTTAGGATGGCGTCCTCGCTGGTATATCTGTACAGACCTGGGAGAAGGCAGGAGGAAGGCTAAATCCAGAGGCTCCACCACCAGAGATCCAAAGCACCATTCTGGCTGGATGCCGAGAGGCCAGTACACATGTGGGTCCCCCTAAGACTCTCACCTGGGCCCAGGTGCACCCCGGCTCGGCGCCGACGGTGGATACACACTGCGGTGCCCAGAAGCAGCAGCCAGAGCACCACGCCACAGCTGGCGATGACCTCTGGCCGCTTCAAGGTGACCCTCAGCTGCTCCAGGGTCCAGGGACGATGCTCACTGGGTTCTCGGGTGGCTCGCTCCATGGCCTGCTCTGTATGGGATGCAAAGCTCAGCCGGAGTGGCAGGCGAGGTAATGAGGGCCTAGCAGGCAAGGGGGAGGAGCTGGAAGTGTGAGGCAGGGGCGAGGAGAGAGGAAGGCAGGATGCGATGCAGGCTGAAGGGTAGGGTGGAGCTTCTGGGTACTGCCCTCACCTAAAAGGAGGCAGACAGGGCTGCTGGGCTCCCCAGCCCCAGCCCCAGTGACTGCAGCCACTTGCACACAGTAGGAGCCTGGCATATGGGTGGCAATTTCCAGCTGGGTCTTCTCAGCAACTACAGTCCAGTTGGCTGGGGGCAGTGATGTGTTGTCCAGGCTCCAGACCTGAGGCACAAGCAAAGGTGAGCAGCTGCCCCAGGCACAATCCCAGAAGCAGAGCCCTTTATCTGCAGATCAGACTCCCTTTATCTGCAGATCAGCCCTTTATCTGCAGATCATTCTGCCCTGCCATCCACCTGGAGAACCCCTCCCCGAGCATGCACCCAATTTCCTATTTCCCTTCTATTCTTCCTACAAAGTGAGAGACACTTCTCTCTAGATCAACAGAAGAGCAAAAGCAATCTGCTGAAATACACGTAACACCAGCAGTTCTCAGAAAACAGCATGCTTCCGAGTCACCTGGAGGGCCTGCTAAAGCACAGCTTGCCAGGCCCATCTCTGAGTTTCTGATTCATTAGGCCTGGGAAAGGATCTGGGGTTTTGGATCTTTAAGTTCCTGGGTGAGGCTGATGTTGCTGCTCCAGAAGCCAAAGATTAAGCACCACTCCCTTACTCACAGCCTGGTTTGATCTACTCTGTTTCTTATTCCTGTGGCCTTAGCCTCACTTTCCATGTCTGTAAATTGCGGATAATACCCCAGGGTGGACTGTGAGGTGAAATGGATCATGGAGGAAAAGTGCTTGGCAGGGTCTGGCAGATGGTGGGTCCTTGCTCAGCAAAAGCAGGTTTCCTTTGCTTCTCTGCAAAGGTCCTTTTCTCAGTGCCCAAAGAAGGGTATGCAGAACTCCAGAGAAATGAGATGTCTTAGTAGCACTAAGAAGGGCCATGTCAGCTTGTGGGAGTACCTGGTAGCCACGGATGATGCCATTGTGGTTTTCAGCAGGTGGTGGGACCCAGCTCACAAAGACACTGCCATTGCCAGGTTTTAGGGTCACCTCCTGGGGTGGGGCACTGGGCACTGGAGGGGTGGGAGAGAGGCTATCAGGGGCTTTGAGGAAAAGGACTCTAGCGAAAGGAGCTGGGATGGGGGACACAGAGTCAGAGTCCCAACGAGGAGACAAGAAGCCTCTCAAAGCTCTGCTGGCCTGGCCAGGGCAGAAGAGAGTCCCGGAGCAGGACCTATCTTCTCCCTCCAAGACTGAAGTGGGACAGCCCAGAGGACCCCAAATAAGTAGGAGCCAGAGGGAATATTGTTGGGTTCTGAGAAGATCAGGCCCCGACCTTTTTCCGGCAGCCTCAGGAGCAGCACATTGCTGTCGGGGCCTCGAGCCCGGCCGGAGGATGGTCTCACTTTGAACTCATAGTCTTGGCCCCAGTGGAGTCCTCCAAGCTCTGCGCTCTGCCAGCCAGCCAGCAGCTCCTCTGCCCACGGAGCTCCCTGGGCTCCTGGGGCAGTCTGGGTCCTGAACAAGGCCGTGTAGGATTGGGCAGGTGCAGCAGGGCCGCTAACCTGGGAAGGAGTTTCGAGGAAGAGCGAGGGTCAGGGAGCTCAGGACCAGCCCTCTGTTGAGCTCTGGACTGGCTTTCTCCCTTAGCACTTGGCCCTCACCTTCCAGCTGAGCCACACTGCCGGCCCAGGCTTGGGGCCCTTCGCGGGGTCCGGGGTCAGCAGCGTCACATTTTCCAGTTGAATTCGTACAGCCAGAAGTTCCACAGGCTCCGTGTAGTCCTGGGACTCTGTGGGGAGGATAGGGCTGGGCTGGGGCTATAGGCCAGAGTGACAGAACTGAGGCCTGGAACATCCCCCAGCCAGGGAGGAATCCAAACTCCCAGAGTCCCCATGTCTTGAGCATTCAGATTTCTACTCTAGCAGTGGGGAGCCTCCTGCTACATGAGACCCCCAGCACTTTGACCCTGACTCCACATACCAACCCCAGCCCAAACCAGAGCACAACACTCTAACTGAAGCCTGCAGCCTGGCCCTGACTTTTGCCGACCCCTGCCCTTACCCTGGATGGACACCCGGGCTGCACGGCTTTCCCTGTGTCCTGCGCTGTTGGTGGCCACACACATGTACGTCCCTGCGTCACTCTTCTCTGCTCTTGCCATCAGCAGGGACCCCCCGGACACCTGTCAGGACCAGGTTCACTGTGAAGTCTCCTACGTGGGGAGGGATTCTGAGCTGGGGGGAAGTTTGAGACCTCCCTGCTCTCCCCTCCTCAAATTCTACTGGAGGATGGGGGGCTGGAGGGCAGGTCAGTCCCTCAGGGTATGCCGAGGTGTGCCCTGGCCAGGATGAAGTGTGGGAGAGGGGCCACACTTACTGTGTGCCTTCCAGGCTGGAGGGCCAGGGGTTTCCCATCTTTCCACCAAGAAACTGTGGGCTCTGGGTGGCCCCAGGGAGGCCCACATTCCAAAGTCATCTGCTCACCCACCACGGCCACTGTATCCCGAGGCTGGATCTGGAAATCCTCCCGGAGGACTGTGAGGAGGATGGAAGGTGACAGGGAGCAGGGCCCAGGCCTCCTCTTCCTCCCTTATCACACTCTTCCCCTTCTGCTTTGCCCATTTCCCTGGACTCCCATTTTGGGCCAGCCCCACCCCAGCGTCCCCTCCCAAGCCTTCCAGCCCAGGCCTCTGCTCACAGGTATCCCACTGACCGTCTCTCTGGTGCTCCCTCTAACATTCAGCTCAGATGTCTCCACCCAGGTCTGCCCCACCCTGAAGCTCCCCTTCCCAGGCCTCACCAGCCACAGACAGCCGAGCGCCTCTGCTGACTGCCGTGCCCAGCCGGTTGCTGGCCTCACATGTGTAGACACCCAGGTCTGTGGACAGGGCCTGGCCACCATGGCTGTGTCCCCGGGCAGGGGGCTGCAGCAGCAGAAGGGTCCCATCAGGCAGGAGGTGGTGTGGGTCTGGGGGCACCATGCTCAGGGGCTGCCCATTCAGCAGCCAGCGGATGGTGGGAGGTGGCTGGCCAGAGGCTCGGCAGCTCATCCTGGCAGGGCCAGGGCCCTGGAGCAGCTGGTCCTGGGGGTGGACTAGGATCTGGGGTGGGGAGTCCTGAGCCATGCCTCCTGGAGGATAAGGGAGGAGAGCCTGGTCTGATCACCAGCAACATCCCAAATTCCTGGCCCACCCTTTATCTGTCTTCTCCTGTGTGCAGGTTTGCCAGATGACCTGTACTCTGAACTACTGAAGGTCGCCTCCCAAAGAACAAGCTAGCTGGGAGGAGAGAGGGCCAGTGTGCACCGCATCCAGGCCAGCGCTTGCATGGCGCGTTCGCTCTCTTTCTCTCTCTGTCTCTCTCTTTCTCTCTCTGGCTTGTGCGCACACACGCAAATACACATACACTTACACACACTAATCATCATCATTGTCATCATTCTTATCTCTGGTTCCCCCACTGCAAAAGGGAAGCAAGCCGTCAGCAAGCCTCTTCTGCGCTGAGCAGGCCTCAGATCCTGGGAGCACAGACCAGGAGAGGGAGGGCCGTACTCACCCACGGTAAGCAGGAGCAGCAGAGGCACGGAACCCCTGCTCCCCAGGAGGCTCTCTCCTCCAGAGCCCATGGCTACTCCCAGCCCTCTGTCCTTGTCCGGAGCACTTTGTCCCGCTGCTCTGAGCTCACAGTGAAGAGGGAAGGAGGGGCGGGGTGGGCTGGTGGTGGTTGTTTGTGACCGAGACTCTGCCCCAGGAGGGAAGCGGCTTTGAGGAAACCGATGCTTCCTGCCTGGCCCTCGGTGCCTTGGAGAACTGGGAGGAGACCAGAGGCGAGAAACTCTCTGACCTCGACCCTGTAGCCATAGCCCCTGACGCTAACTTCAGCCCTAAGCTTTATCTCATGATCTGGTCTGGGATTTCTTACAGGGTATCCTTACACTAAGCATAATTCCAATCAGAGCCTTAATCCTCTATTCAAATCGTATCCCTGGATCCCAATCCTTATCCCTTTGCCACCTGCTACAGAGGAATGAAAACCCCGGGAGTCTCAGGACACAACAGGAGGCTGAAGACAGAGGGCAGTGGGGCTGCAGGCCGAAGAGGCTGAGCGAAGCGGAGCAGGGGTGGATCGTAATGCCCTGGTCTGTTTCCCCAGGGGCAGATGGGCCGTGGCTGGAGTAGGGCGGGAGAGGGGAAGGACTCCGAGACTCTGGGACAAGCTGGGAGATTCCCACAGGATGTGTCCATATTCAGTTCAGAGACGGATGAAAGAAGGTCTGTGGAGACCTTGGGCAAGTCCGTTTCCTTCTCTATGAGATGGAAATAATAATAGTAGTTCCTGCCTTCAGGGATAAAGTAATGACGAAACACAGAAAGCATAAAACCAGGGGCATCTAGTGCCTGACGCAGAATGAATGATCCATCAAGCTGAGCCAATATTGTGTATTTATTTTTAGGTCTATCCCATCACTGAAACTATTGGAGCAGCCTCAGCAGGAGTTATTTTTCAGGCCCTGGAAAGTTGGTTGGAGTAAAAGACCTTTCAAGAGTCTTTCCAGTCCCGAGACCCTGTGTCTGTGTCTGTAGCAGACAGGCCTTGTAGCTTTGGAGCCTAGAATACTACCTCTCACCCGCTGTCCCCCCCCAACCCCCCTGACAACCTAGACAGAGGCCACACTCCCCTCTCAGAGCTCAGCTCGTGTTTACAGATCTCTTCCTTCCAAATCTGGAATCTCAGCCATTTCCTGGAGCTGTTCCCAGAAGGCTAAGGCCAGGCTCTGAAGCTCAGCGGAAGAGTATCCAGCCTTTGTTCTCAATTGTTACTGGCCGGCTTCTCTGCAGGGCCCCTAACCCAGCTGACGCCCCTCCCTTCCTCTCCTTCCCAGCCTGGCTTCAGTGCCAGCCACAGCCTAACAGCCTGTCAGGTAGAAGGCCGCTTCAGTTCTCCTCTTTCCTCTCACACCCAGACCAAGACTGACAAAGAGAATCAGAGCAAGGAAACACCATGGTCTCTATGCTAAAGAATGGGCAGAGTGAAAGTTACAGAGTGGCAGAGGTGGAAGGACAGGAACTGGGACCAGAGAACAGAATGTCACCACCCTTAGCACCTCTACTTCTGAAATCCCCAATTCTGTTCTCCGGCCCTGATTCCGATCCCAAATTCTGTGGGTGTATGTGGCGGAGGCAGAATGGAGTCGAGTTTACGGGGTCAAGGATCTGTGGGGCCAGAGTGATGAAGGGGAGATTCACATGGACACTGAAGTCAGCCGAGGACGAGACAGGAAAGCATGTGGTGGGATGGGAGGATATACTGCACAGGAGGCTAATTTGGGATTTCGCAGGCATAAAGCCTTCAAGAGTGTCTGGCTCCCCAAGAATGTCACTGTCAGCAGTCTGACTTTAGTCTCCTCTGCTTCCACGCTGGACTTGGGGAGACTAAGTGCTTGCTGATGTTTTCATGCCAACTTGATTGTACTCCAATCTCCACAATCCAGAAAGATGGTAGGTTTCCCTCAGGGGAAAATAAGGCAAGTCTCAAAGGAATTCCAATCCATCACTAGCTCTGTCCTCAACAGGGTGAAAATGGAGAGGTGAGACTGCCTGCGTGCACCGCAGGGAGAGAGCCCCAGGGGCTCCTGTAGCCTGAGGAATGGCCCCAGCCCCACAGTCACATGTCCTGTGCCTGGAGATCACCTTCAGCACAGCCTTGCCTTGCTCCTAGGTTCTGGAGAGCCAAGTGCTAACACCTGAAGGTGACTGGAGGGGCTGATTCAAAAGCCGTTGCTGCAGGACACTAGAACTCTTTCACCAGGGCACTCAGAGAGACTTGCAGCAGTGACCGAGGGGACTTCCCAACAGTAGGGTATGTCTGGATGGCTCCCAGATAACGCAGGGCTCATTTCCAGCAATCTGGCACATCCGAATCCTCATTGTCTCATTTCCACAAACTAAGGAAGAGCCAACTGCATGAGTCAAGGGGATGACATGGCTTGGTGGGAGCCGCCTCCAGTTGCTATTTCAGGGAAGCTCTGTTCTGTGGTCCTGGTGATGTGTAGTCCCAGTGACCAGTTTAAGCAGTGCCTTCCTTCACTCCTAGTCCTAGTGTTTTATGTTTTCTAGCTCCCCTTTAGTTATTTGTAAGAGGGAGAAGAGAGGGGAAACACCAGGTGCCCTTCTGAGCAAACCTTCAGAGGAAATTCCTCTTCATCTCTGGCTCCTGGCTTCTTCTCCTTCTGGCCAAGCCAATGGAGAAAAACGGATGAACGCAGGTGGGATTTGGAGTCAGTTACACTGAGGTTGAGATCCTGCTTCTGCCTCTTATTGACAGAGAGATCTTGAGTAAGTCACATAGCCTCTCTGAGTCCCACTTCCCTCATCTGTAAAATGTCAGCCTGAGGTTTACAGACAGTGGATATGGAAGTTCTTTGAAAACACTAGATGTGTGTTAGTTGTCCCTTGAGTGTTCTGAGATCAGCATGCCTGACCAGCACAGCCACAGCCAGTCCCAACCACCCCTTGATACTCTTTTTGGATTTGAGACTCACACTTATTGCCTTCTTGTCTTTTTCCCCCTTCTATGCTTGAGTCTGCTTGATCTCAATCTATAAATTCTCATGTTTGTTCCAAGATGCCAACAGCTGGAGGGAAATTGGGTCAAGAGAGAAGATAATAATGACCTCCTTTAGCTGGCTGGAAAAATCGTCCTAAGGCCACTTCACTGGCACAGCTTCTATTCCCTAGTTTTGGTTCCCATCAACATCATGGGTGATTTTAGGTGCCTGGAATCTAAAATCACATCTAATACTCTTAACTCTACATTTTCTCAACTTTCTCAACACCAATGACTATGGGTCACACCTAGCTCAAACAGTGCCCAGTTAGAGATTTCAAGGGCTGATTGCTGCGACTGGGACTTCCAGTACTATGTTGAATAACAGTGGTGAAAGTGGGCATTCTTTTTAGATGGCATTCTTTAGGGCAAAGGATATCAGTTTTCCCACATCAGTATGATACTAGCGATTGGTCTGTCATACGACTTTTATTGTGTCAAGGTATGTTCCTTCTATAGCCAGTTTTTTAAGGGATTTTTATCTTAAAGGGATGTTGAATTTTATCAAATACTTTTTCAGCATCAGTTGAAATGATGATAAGGTTTTTGTTCTTCATTCTGTTGATATGATGTATCACACTAATTGATCTGCATATGTTGAAACATCCTTGCATAAATCCCAGTTAGTCATGATAAATGATTTTTTTAAATGCATCATTGAATTTGATTTGCTATTATTTTATTGAGGATTTTTGCATCAATGTTCATCATGGATATTGGCCTGTAAGTTTTTTTAGTTTTTTTTTTTTTCATCATTGTTGGATTTTGGTATCAGGGTGATACTGGCCTGGTAGGATGAGTTTGGAAGTATTCCTTCCTCCTGTTTTTGAGAATAGTTTAAGTATAATTAGTATTAGTTCTTCTTTAAATATTTAATAAAATTTAGCAGTGAAGCCATTGGGTCCTGGGCTTTGCTTCACTGGGAAGTGTTTCATTACAGCTTCAATCTTGTGACTTTTAAAAAAATATTTTATTGCATTTTAGGGCCTTCAGATAATTTTTTATTTTTTATTAATGTCCTTTTCTTTCACATTGAGGAACTCCCTTTAGCGTTTCTTGTAGGACAGATCTAGTGTTGATGAAATCTCTCAGCTTTTGTTTGTCTGGGAAAGTCTTAAGTTCTCCTTCATGTTTGAATAATATTTTTACCAGATATCCTATTCTACAATAAATGTTCTTTTTCCATTGGCAGTTTAATATGATCACTCTCTCCTGGCCTGTAAGGCTTCTGCTAAGAAGTCTGCTGCTAGGCATATTGAAGTTCCAGTATATGTTATTTGTTTCTTTTCTCTTCCTACTTTTAGAATCCTTTCTTTATTCTTGACATTTGGGAGTTTGATTATTGAAAGTCTTGAGTTAGTGTTATTTGGGTTAAATCTGCTTAGTGTTTTTTTTTTTAAACTTGATGTTTATTTTCCATGAATCTTATATGTTGCTTAAGAGCCCACACAAGAACAGCTTAGGACCATTCAGTGGTTGCTCCTACCCATTCAGTGGCCTGAGCAGTGGGAGCTGCAGACCAGTCTTCCGTGGCAGGCTGGGCGCTCCAGTCTTCAGTAGGGAACTGCCGGATAGGCACAGAGGGCACCTGCGCGCCTTCAGACCAGTCTGCAGCCTCAGGCTGAGTGGCAGTGAACTCAGGAGCGGGAGCAGTCCATTCGCCCTGAAATTCCTCCTTGGTCACAGCCTTTTCAGCAGCAGCCTGCTCTTCTTTTTCAATCTCTTCAGGATCTCTGTAGAAGTAGAGATCAGGGATGACCTCCCACGCGTGTTCATGGGAGATGGTGTCATGCATGCGCAAAACTTCCCGAGCCAGCATCCACCACATTAAACCCACTGAGTGAGCTCCCTTGTTGTTTCATGGGATGGCAATGTCCACACAGTGCAGAGGTGAGTCTGTGTTACACAGAGCAATGGTAGGTAGGTTAACATAAGATGCCTCCGTGAGAGGCTGGTGGTCAGCCCTTGGGTCAGTAACCACAAGCAGCCGTGGCTCCCCAAAGGCTGCCTGGATCCGGTTGGTGAAGGTTCCAGGAGTAAAGCGGCCAGCAATTGGAGTTACTCCAGTGGCAGCAGCAAACTTCAGCACGGCCCTCTGGCCAGTATTCCTGGAGGATATAACACCGATATCAGCAGGGTTTTCAATGGCACGAGCTGCCAGGAGAAGCTTCTCCCGGGTCCTCTTCAGATTATGATGTAGATGCCATCACTTTGCCTTTTACAGATGTACTGCTCCATCTGGAAGTCAAGGTTGGTGCCACCTAAATAGGTTCCTGCTGCCAGGAACTTAAGGACATTCTCCTCCTTCATTTGCAGGACATCAAGGGCTCCGGACATTGTGAAAGTTTCCCTTTAAGTTATGACGGGAATCCAGAACAACGCTGTTTGGAGCCCTCGCTAGGTAGCGTGGAAAGGCAATCTGCTTAGTGCTCTACAGCCTTTCTCTAAGTTTGGGAAGTTCTCTGATATTATCCCTTTGAATAAACTTTGCCCTTATCTCTCTCTCTACTTCCTCATCAAGGCCCAGAACTCTTAGATTTGTCATTTTGAAGCTATTTTTTTAGATACATAGGCATACTTTCATTATCTTCTATTCTCTTTATTTTATCTACTATAACTGTGTATTTTCAAATAGCCTGCCTTCAAGCTCACTAATTCTTTCTTCTGCTTGATTAATTTCACTATTAACAGACTCTACTGTATTCTTCAGTATTTCACTTGCAGTTTTTAAACTCCATAATTTCTACTTGATTCTTTTATTTCAATCTCTTTGTTAAATTTATCTGGTAGGATTCTGAATTCTTCTCTGTGTTATCTTGAATTTCCTTGAGTTTCCTCAAAATAGCCATTTTGAATTATGTGTCTGAAAGGGCACATATCTCTGTCTGTCTGGGATTAGTCACTGGTGATTTACTTAGTTCATTTGGTGAGATCATATTTCCTGAATGGTCTTGATGCTTGTGAATGTTCACTGGTGTCTGGGCTTGTTTGCACCCTTCCTTCCTGGGAAGGCTTTCTAGGTATTCAAAGGAACTTGGTTGTTGTGATTTAGATTTTGGTGAATGCAGCTGTATTTGCATTAGGGGGTACCCCAAGCCTGGTAACACTGTGGCTCCTGCAAACTTGAAGAGATACCACCCTATGGTCTTGGATAAGATCTAGAAGAATTCTCTGGATTATCATGCATAGACTCTTATTCTCTTCCTTTTCTTTCTCCAAAACAAACAGTCTCTCTCTTTCTCCTTTCTCTTTCTCCTATCTTTCTCTCTCTCTGTTTGTGTGTGCTGAGCTGCCTGGAGTTGGAAGAAGGATAACACAAGTACCCCTGTGGCCACCACCACTGAGACTGTGCTGGGTTAGACATGAAACCAGCACAACACCGGGTGTCACAAAAGGCCTGTGGCAACCACTGTCTGGCTACCACCTGTGTTCACTCAAGGCCCTAAGGCTCTACAGTCAGCAGGTGGCAAAGCCAGCCAGACTTGTATCCTTTACTTCAGGGTGCCAAGTATCCACCAGTCCTGGGCAGGTCCACAGATGCCACCTGGGAACCAAGGCCTAGGAATGAGAAACTTTAGGAATCTCCTGGTGCTCTGTTCTAGTGCAGCTGCGCCAGCACCCAAGCCCAAGGCAATGTTTTTCCCACTCTTCCCTCTCCTTTCCTCAAGCAGAGGTGTCTCTCCGCATGGCCACCACTGCCCCAGGCCCATGATGAATACTGCCTGGCTACTGCTGATGTATATTCGAGGATCAAGGGCTCTTGAGTCAGCCTGTGAAGGCTGCCCGGCATAGGGCTCTCCTTTCAAGTCAGTGGGCTCCACTATGGCCCAGGGCAGGTCCAGAAATGTCATCCAAGAGCCAAACCCTGGAACTAGGGACCCCAAGTGCCCACTTGGTTCTCTACCCCACTGTGGCCACACTGGTACCTAAGCTGCAAGACAAAGTCCCCTTTACCCTTCCTCCTACTTTTCTCAAGCAGAAGGAGCCCCTTCCCATAGCCAATACGGCTGGAAAGGTACTTGGTGACACCTGAAGCCAGCATGTCTCTTAGTCTCACCCAAGGCCAATGGCAAGTATTACCTTGGTTCCACTGCAAATTATTCAGGAACCTAGGGCTCTATAGTCAGCAGGTGATGAATGCTGCCAGGTGATGACTGGGTCCCGCTCTTCAAGGCAGTGGGTTCCCTTCTGGCCCAAGGTGCCTAGAAATGTTGTCGGGGAGCTGGGGCCTGAAATGGGGAACTCAGGACTCTGTCTTGTGCCCTATCCTGCTATGGCTGAGCTGATATCCAAGTTGCAATACACAGTCTTGTTTACTCTTCCTGCTCCTCTCTTCGAGCAAAAGAAAAGAGTCTCTTTCAAAGCTGTAAGCTGTGAGGCCTGGTGTTGGCAGAGGGATGATGCAAGCACTCCCTTGGCTGCCCCAGCTGCTGTCTCACTAGCTCATATGCCCCCCGCCAAGTCCACTGGCTTCAAGCCAAGCCCAGCACAGCATCGAGAGTTCCCCTAGAATTGCAGTCCTTGTGTCCTAGACTGATTTTCAAGTTATTTAGAAACCCGGAGCACTTTAACCCATGGTTGTCTTTCTGGAACTCAGGTTCCCACCACTGGGATGTATAATTCTTTTTTGGCAAGGGCTGATCTCAATGCTCCCTCTGTGGGTGCTGGCTGAGTTCTGCAGCTGTGCTGGTACCCAAGCTGGTGTTGTTTCCACTGTGACAGGGCAGCACTGGGTTCTGACACAAAGTCTCACAATGGCTGCACTCTCCCTCCCGCAAGTGTAGAGATTCTCTCTGTGCCATGTGGCAGCTGCTGGGTGATGAGGTAAGGGTGGTGTCAGCCATTCAAGACCGTCTTTTCTACCTTCTTCAGTGCCTCTTTCAGTGATACGAAGTTAAAACCAGGTATTGTGATCATTCATCGGGGTTTTGGTTGTTATGAGGGTGCTTTTTGTGTGTATGTGGATAGTTGTTCAATCTGGCGTTCCTGCAGGGAAGACGATAATCAGTGGAGCCTTCTATTCAGTCATCTTGCTTCATCTCCCTTGGTAATCTCACATTTTATGAGTGTTAAGTACTTTGAGTTCACTGTGCCTTTAAATTTTGTTTTACTTCTGGCTGCTTAAAAATTTCCCTCATCTCTGGCTGGGCGTGGCAGCTCAGGCCTGTAATCCCAGCACTTTGGGAGGCTGAGGCAGGTGAATCACGAGGTCAGGAATTCAAGCCCAGCTGGCCAACATAGTGAAACCCTGTCTCTACCAAAAATACAAAACTTAGCGGGGTGTGGTGGCACATGCCTGTAGGCCCAGCTACTTGGGAGGCTGAGGCAGGAGAATCACTTGAACCCGGGAGGCAGAGGTTACAGTGAGCCAAGACTGCATCATTGCACTCCAGCTTGGGCGACAAGAGTGTCTCCATCTTAAAAAAAACAAAAAACAAAAAAACAAAAAAAACCTCCCCCATCTCTTGAAACCAGCGATGCAAAACAAATATAATTTAAGCAGGACCCGGTTGTTTTGAAACAGGAGACGTCTCAAACATCTAGTTTGAAGCACTTAGCAGGGAAGTTCTACGTATCGCTTTTCACCTGTTGCAATCTGGCTCACTGCATGTCTGAAACTGCTTATGCCAAGTCACTCAATGTTTTTGTTGTTGCCAAATTTAACATGCCCTTTTAACTTCTTTCCATATGTGAGCCCCTGCAGTCCCAAATGCTCCCTTTTTCTTGAAACCCTCTGATTCTTTCAATTGTGTGATATAGTTATCTCCTAAATATTCTCCTATCTTACTTGCTGTGCATTTTTAGCCTTTTTGGTGAGGTCCTTTTAATGTAGAAATACATAGTGATGGCCTCAGAAGTCTATCTGCGGCTTTCTTGCTTTCTTCACTTTCTACTTTGTATACTTTCCTGAAATAATTTCATCAACTGCTATGGCTCAGTACCCTGAATTCCTCCATTGGGTCTTGCACTTCCAAGCTTTTATACATGCTTCTCCCTCTGTTTGGACCATGTCCTTTCAAACTTTCAAAAACCAGAGTAACTAACGAGTCTAAGAAAGACTCAACTCAGGTCTCTTCTCCTCCAAGATGCCTTTGCTGACAACACCTAATCTACATGCTCCCAGAGCACCTTGTATCTACCTCTGCCATTGCATTTGATACACTATATTGTGATCATCCGTTTACTGATCTGTCTTCCTGACATAGTTATGCTGTATCCTCAGTGTCTAGCACAGGGCCTAGTCGATGGTAGATAAACACGTTTTTTGAATAAACAAAAGAACACCTGAATAAATAAATGAATGAATAAGTGATTTTGGAATGGGTAATCTGGGGTTTGGAAAGAGGGTAAAATGTGGTGAAAGAAGAGGAGAAGAAAAAAGGGAAATGACGGGTATATTTAAGCAGCTTGTTTTGTTACCCTTCCTTATGTGGAATAAAGTTATCATTTCATTTCATCAAAAGTTTATTGAGCATCCAGTATGTGCTAGGCACTCTGCTAGATGCCAGGAATACAAAGATGAAGATCAAAACAGCACAAAAATGAACAAACAAAAAACCCCACTTCTGTACTTACCCCTCCCCACCCCCACTTTAAGGCAGATTTGGCTTAAGCCTGGGAAGCTGGCCCCTCAGGGATTCAGCACCAGGGAATGGCATGCTCTCATCTCACGCTAACCTTCACCTGTGCATCTCAAGGTTGACCAGCAGGTACTCCTCCAAGTCCTGCCTCTTCCACTTTCCTGAGAAACTTTCCCCTACATGCACTATCTCATTATGGATGAGGCACCTGGGAAGTTTAGGGGAGCTGCAAAGGCACACCTGCTCAAATGAGCCTGGGGATGTGCCTAGGGACAGGGAGCTGAGAGAGGCATGCTGTTGGGGTCAGGGCAGAGGGGGCAAACTAGAAATGTCAGTGCCTTTGGGGCTGAGACAAAACGTGCCCTGGTGTGGAGGTGACGAGTAATGGGGGTCTGGGAATTGCTCCATGGGATGGTGGAGAATCAGCTCTGGAGTTTAGGAGGTTGTGGAGGGGCCAGGGATGCAAGGACCCTTGGAGGCATTCAGGAGGAGAGGACGGAATACACAGAGGGCCTCCTTCTCTTTCAGCTTTTTAATTGCCCTCTCTCCTCACACAGTGGATTATTGCTCCTCCTATGAACTGTTCAATAGGTGGTGGCATGGGCACAGCCTGGCTACACAGTGGCCCGGCCTCTTTATTCCGATGTTAGTGTGATTAGGGAGTCTGCCCTTGTTCTGTTCCCTGCGATCTGAGCATGTGGGAGCAGGGCAGATGGGTGGCAGGAGGCCAGGGGTTGGATCATGTTTCCCCGAAATGCTGGGAAGCAATAAGCCTCCTCCTCCCCCAACCATTTCTCTGGAGATTAGGACTTATTCTCACAGCTGGAGGAAGCTCAACAACCTTCCTGAGGACAATGATTGTTTGAAAGGCTTATTTTGTAAGGAAGCCAGGATGAAGATATGAGTTTGATGAGCTAAAACAATTCCTCACTTGGTCTGGATTTCTGGGCCAGGGGAGTAAGTGGACTTCACTTCTGTAAACGAATAAGCCCATTCGTCTCTTTTATTCAGGAACAGAGACAGAAAGAATGCTTGGCATGGCATGCCTCTGAGGGAGGCTCTAGGAGGAGGCCAAGCTGGCAGGCTTGAGTTCTTTGCTCTTGCTAGGGCCCAGGTCAGAGGGAAAAGAAATGAGTCGGGTGCAGTGGCTCACGCCTGTAATCCCAGCACTTTGGGAGGCTGAGGCTGGCGGATAACGAGGTCAGGAGATCAAGACCATCCTGGTCAAAGTGGTGAAATACTGTCTCTACTAAAAATACAAAAACTTAGCCGGGTGTGGTGGCCGGCGCCTGTAGTCCCAGCTGCCTGGGAGACTGAGGCAGGAGAATTGCTTGAACCCAGGAGGCGGAGTTTGCAGTAAGCAAGGATGGCACCACTGCACTCCAACCTAGGCGACAGAGCGAGGCTCTGTCTCAAAACAAACAAACACAAAAGAGAAGTGTGCTTGTACCCTTCCCTCACCAACTTGCAGGTCCCCAGGTAACCAGGTGCCCAGGGAAAAAGGCCTTCACAATGACCCCCCCCCCCCAGCTCGGAACAGCCCCTGCACACCCAGTTACCGGCATCTGGCTTCTCCTTAGCTTAGTACAGCTGTGAATTTCGGGAAAGTGGCCTCTCTAATCTGAACTTCCCAAAAAAGAAGTGCCCCAGAACTCAGGCATTTGTTCAGAGGGAAGGGTGGTGAGTGGGAAACCTCATGGCTCCCTGGGAAGAGCACAGGATCGTCACGGGGGTTAGGTTATTGATGTTAGTTTCCATAAAACCCTGTCGGGTATTGGGCCAGAAATTTAATAATCTATGTGGTTCTAAGAGGGCACAACCTATACCAACTGAGAACACAGCCAGTAAACCGGAAGCAAAAGCGATCCGGTTTCCCCACCTCACTGCCGCCTCCGCGCACTCGCCTCCGTCTGCGCATGCTCACACACGTCCACACCCGAGACACCAGCGCCCCGCGGGGACCTCCCCTCGCCCCTAGCGCACCGGCCCCGGCTTCCCAGCCCTCCCCAAGGCCGCCGGCCGCAGACCGCAGGCGCCTCGCAGGGGGTCCCCAGGAGGCTCAGGCGCTGATCTCCACCGGGCCGGCCTCATCTTGCTCCCGGATTATGTGCACGCCCGCAGTCCGCAGTGTGCGCGAGGCGCTGCGCGAGCGGCCGGGCGAGCTCGGGGCCCTAGGGGGCGACGTGTGCGTCCGGCCGGTGGCGGGGGAGCGCGCTGGCGAGCGTGGGTAGCGGCGGGCTGAGCGGATGGGCAGCCCCGGCGAGCGGCCGGGCACGGCGGGAGACACGGAGTAGCCGGGCGGGCCGGGCTCTGTCGCACTTCGAGGCTCCGGGGCCGGGTTCTCCTCGGGCTCCGGGGAGTCCTGCAAGGACACGCCCCGCAGGGGTCAGGGGACAGTCCGCCCAGCCTGGGAGCGCGCCTGGTGTCGGAGCTCGCTGGAATTCCGAGGGGAGGCACCCGGTTCCCTCTGCACGCCCCCCTCCTGGAAGGGGCAGATAGAGGTCTGGTTTTTCTGGCAATATGCCACACTGAGCGTGGGGCCTCCTGGCACATAATAGGTGTTAAGTAAATGTTGAAATGCGATTTTTGAGTGCTTTTCCTCTTTACTCTCCTCTTTCCACTGGTCATGGACAGCCTGGGACAGAGTCAGTTGTGGAATAGGGTGGAAATCACCAGAACTGGTGTCCAAAGACCTAGGTTTGAAACTTAGATCTGCCACTCATTCACTTGTTTAATCCTGAGCAAGTCATTTAATCTCACAGCCTTGTTTTTCTAATCTCTAAAATGGTCATGACACATATATTTCACAGGGTTACTCTGAGTACTATAAAGCAGGGGTTCCCCAGCCCACAGGCCAAGGACTGGTACTGGACCATAGTCTGTTAGGAACATAACGGCAGAGCAGCAGGTGAGCAGTAGGCCAGAAAGCAAAACTTCCTATGTATTTAAGGCCGCTCCCCATCGCTTGCATTATCGCCTGAGCTCCATCTCCTGTCGAATTAGTGGCTGCACTCGATTCTCATAGGAGCATGAACCCTATTGTAAACTGCACATGCCAAGGATCTAGGTTGCATGCTCCTTACGAGAATCCAATGCCTGATAATCTTAGGTGGAACAGTTTCATCCCGAAACCACCCCACCACCATCCATGGAAAAATTTTCTTCCATAAAACTGGTCCCTGATGGCAAAAAGGTTGGGGACTGCTGTTATAAAGGGATAGGATTATGGTATGGCTCTCTAGCACCAGGCATGTGGGAGAGGCTCACTGTATGCTTCTGGGCACCCAGCCCAGAGCTGCTCACCTTGTCCTTCAGGATATAGAGTGCCATGGGGTTCTTCCGTTCCTGCTCACCACTTCGAGGGAGGGTGTCTGCTGCACATGGGAGGGAATGGGGTGGCTGGTTCAGGTACAGACTCTCCACACCAGCTGGCACCTACTCTCTGTGTTCCCTAACTGGCCCGCCACAACCTCCACCAACATATCTGAATATCCTGTCTCCTACCTTGGCCAAACCTCTCCCTCCTCTGCAGTCTTTGTGCAGTTGGTGAAGGGGCCCTGCAGAGCTGTTTTCCTTGTTGCCCAGTTCTGTCTTTTCCCAGCAGCCCACTGACATTCAGTGTTGATGGGATGGATGAGTGGGTGGCTGGGAGCTCACCTTCTGGTTTCAGGCGGTCATCATTCTGATCCATGTATTCCAGGGAGTTTTGCTTCTCTAGCTTCTTCTGTTTCCTGTGAATCAATCCAGCCCCACCATGAGCCAAACTACTGAATGTGAGAAGGAGATCTAATGGGGACACAGGGAAGAATCTGATGGCCGTAAAAGAGGCCTTGTGACAGGAAGATGGGCTGGGTACAGTCCATGAGCTTTGGAATGAGCCACATCTAGGTTTGCACCTTAAGTCTGTCACTAGCATTGTGACTGTGGGCAAGTCATTTAACCAATCCGAGTCTCAGTGTCATTATCTGTAAGCTGCAGATAATCAAAAGGTAGCAGGCTAGCCACAGCCACAGTACCTGGCCCCAAAAAAGGTGCTTGGCAAGTGAAAAACTATGGTTACTGGGGCTAGGGTTGTGGGGCTTGGAGTACAGGATGCTGTTGCACACACAATGGTAGACTGGATCTCTGGGGAAGAGACGCAGAGCCCTGGGAGGAAAGGCTTAAGAGACTTAAGATAGGGTTTAGGTTTGGGATGGATTGAAGGACTCGGGTGCTCAGGAGAGTTACCCAGACCTTTTGGAGGGTTTCCAGCAGGCACAGACTGTCACCAAGGTCACAAGGAGGAAGATGCCTCCAGTAGACAAGATGATGTAAAGGGAGCTTCTTCCTAGGGAGAGAGAGAAGCAGAGAGGCAGGAGAAACTTCAAAGGTGCAAGGTGTGGTGAGCAGAGCTTCCTGCCAAGGAAGGAGGAGAAGGGGAGCCCCAGACCACATGCCTGGCTGATGCTGGTGGTGGAGCTTGCACAGAAGCCACTGCCTACCTCTTGGTATCCTCCATGGACAGTTTGTCCATCTCTGTCCCCTTTCCCCCAGTGACACTCTTTGGGATGTCCTCAGTCTCTCATGGTCACCTGCCTCTTGGGCTTTAAGTACTGAAGGAAAGCCTGTAGGGAACTCACTGTATACGGTGATCTTGATGGGCAGGCTGCGGCCCTGGCTGATGGGATTCTCCACCACGCAGCTGTACAGATCGTCGTCCTCCATGAGCACGCGCGTGATGGTGAGCACCTTTTGGTCAGGGGACAGGAGCATTCTCGAGTCATTGAGGAGGGGCTTGCCGTCCTTCAGCCAGGTGTAGCTGGGCTTGGTGCCATTCTCGTGTGAGCAGTTCAAGGTGAAGGCCTCACTGAGCTCCAGCACAGTGGTCGAAGCCACCAACACCTGCGGCCTTGAAATAGGCACTGAGCCGCAGGAATGGGGGAGCCTGTGAGTCATTGGCTAAGAAATGTTCCCCTTCCCCTTTTTAGCTCTCTGCCTTCCAACACACCTTTAACACTGCCTTCCAACTCAATCTGTGGGCTGAGAAGACTTCAGGCATCCTAAATCCAGTCCTTTCTCATCATTTATTCATTCGTTTCACCAACTATTTATGGAGCACTAACTAGGTACAGTGGGTGAATTCTGAACAAGGGACACATGGTGTTGCCCTCGTTGCCTCTTTCCAAATGCCTTCCCAAGACCACTGGGCTTTAATGTCTTAAACTGACCTAGCCAGGAAGATATTTTAGTTGGGCTAAGCATAGGTCCAAGTGTTTAGGTTAAAATCTTGGCTCTATCACTTCTATCTGTGTGACCTTGGGCAAGTTATTCAACCTTTCAGTGGCTCACTTTCCTCATCTGCAAAATGGGGATAATGATATTAACTATCCCCTGATTTAATGAGTCAACACATGCAAAGCACTTAAAATAGTTTCTGGCACGTGGCAATCACAGTACATGATTAGCTGTGCTGTGCCTGTCTGCCAACTTCTAGTGTCCACTTGCCTCAGTTTCAGCTCCTAAGTGCCTTTTGGGTTGATTTTCCCTTGGTCTAGTTGGTGCGCTGGGCAGACCCTTCCCCAGTCCCACCTGCCAGTCTTGCCTCTTTCCCTGCCAGAGCACTTTACCATCTACAGTAAGGTTGATGGTCTTCTCTCCAGTGAAGGTGTCATCAGTGATGGAGATCTCGACCTCATAGGTGCCTTCATCGGCCAGCTGCAGGTCGCTGAGAAGCAGGGAGCCATTTTCAAAGAGCCGAATACGGTCTCGATAGTCAGGCCGCAGGGTACCGATGATCTCCGTGCCAATGGACTGCACCACGGTCACTGGCTTGTCACGCTTCAGCTGCCACTTCACTACAGGCTTGTCGCTGCTGGTACTGCTGTACTGCACAGAAAGCAGAGCCGACTTCCCCACGGTGCCATGGATGAGGCGCACGGGGCTGGTAATGTTCACCCCCTCCAGGGGGTCTGTGAACAGAGACCCATGAGGAAGAGGGCAGCATCAGGCCCTGGGCTCCTTAGCCCACCCCCAGCTTTAAGCCCTCTGATCTCCCAAAGCCTCACCTCTCTGGCTCTTGACTTCCTGCCAATCCTGGCTGCTTACCTCGTGGTGCTATCTCTTCCTCCATGGTAGCTCTGTGCACCTCTGCCCCTGTGTCCTCCCTCACAGTCATCCCATAGCCCTCAATCCTTCTTCCACCTGGCCCTCTGCCTCTCTGGCACTTTGTCCATTGCCTTCCTCTTGTGGAAGATTCTAGCTCACCCACACCCTAGGCCATCCATTGATAAAAATATTTATTGAATATCTCCTATGTGCCAGACACTTTTCTATGTCTTTTGGATATATCAATGAGCAAAACTGATGAAAATCCCTACCTCATCTGAAGCTTACAGTCATTAGATCTCTGGGTGAATTTGTCAGATCTTCTCGATTGGGGATTGGGAGGGTGAGATGGAGAAAGCATGGGAACACAGGTTCACAAAGAAAGGAGCAGGTCATGAGACAGTGCCAGTAAAGGGAAAGCTTAGGGGCCCGAAGACAACTTGACCACTTTCTAGTTATACCAAGAGCCTCCCCCATCTTTTCTGTAGATGCATGTAGCATCTTACTAGGCCACTCAGTGAAGAACAGTTCTGCAAGTAGGAAGGCGGTTTTGGGAATTTACCTGAACTCCAGCCCAATCTGTACCCCTAGAAGAGGGATTTGGGAAGGGTAGACAAAGAGCTTAGAATCAGAAAAGCTTTGTCACATTGGGCTCCTGCTCTTACTTGCTTTGTGGATTTGAGTACATAATCGTTTTAAGGCTCATTCTTCTTGTTTGTAAAATAAGGATAATAATAATAACAAGCCTGGGCGTGGTAGCTCACGCTTGTAATCGTAGCACTTTTAGAGGCCAAGACGGATGGATTGCCTGAGGTCAGGAGTTCCAGACAAGGCTGGCCAACATGGCGAAACCACGTGTCAACTAAAAATACAAAAAATTAGCTGGGCATTGTGGCATGCGTCTGTAGTCCTAGCTACTCTGGAGGCTGAGGCACGAGAATCGCTTGAACCAGGGAGGCAGAGATTGCAGTGAGCTGAGATAGTGCCACTGCATTCCAGCCTGTGTGACAAAGGGAGACTTCATCTCAAAAAAATAAAAAATAAAAAAAATAACAGCAACTGCCTTATCAAGTTCACAGGATTGGAAAGTACAGTATACATTTTAGTCATTGTCATACAGCAGACTGAGCAGAGTTTTGGGCTTTATTATTGGTACATGACTTAGGAGGGTCCCATCTCTTTGGAACTCAGATTCCCTATACATAACAGAAGTAGTAGGCTAGATGGTCTCACTGGTTTGTTCCAGCCCTGTAAATCTGGGATTTTACCACTTGTGCAATGGATGCTATATCCAGAGACACATCTCACATTTCAGAGACCTCTTAGGAGCTTTGAGACCTGAATAGATGCTGATATTTGGTGTCACTTGGCCTTGTAGAGCAATCCAACCACCTGAAGGAGGGTCTTCTGGATAGCATGCCAGTTGGGAGGAGGGCTGAGTTTAGCTGAATAGGCACGTACATGCCAGATGCTCAGTCCCTCTGCACCTCCTGCCGCTTCCTTTGACTGTAATTCCCTCTGAAGCTCCCTCTTTCTTTCTCACCCTTATTTCTCACCCTGCTGCTGCTCCCATTCAGTGTTGAGGAAACTGAGCTGTGCCTTTTCATTCCTTATTTCTCTCCTTGTGCTTAGAGGACAAGACCAAACCAAGAGACAGTTAAACTAAAAGGTTGGTGGTGAAGATCAAAGCAAATTTTATTTACTAAATATATTAGATCCATTTTTGGAACAAGTGATTTGCCAAGTACTGAGCTCCTCATCTTTGGAAACGGTCAAGGAAAGACCAATTAGCTATTTTTTCACTTTGCTGGGCCTCAGCTTCCTCTTCTGTATAACGAAGAAGCAGGACCCGAAGATCTCTAGATCTCTAGGTGCCTTCTTAGCTCTGACCTTTTTTTTTTTTTTTTTTTTTTAGACAAGATCTCACTGTGTCACCCAGACTGGAGTGCAGTGGCGCAATCTTGGCTCATTGCAGTCTCTGCCTCTCAGGATCTAGCTATCCTCCTACCTCAGCCTTCCAAGTAGCTGGGACCATAGGCATTTGCCACTATGGCCTGCTAGTTTATTTATTTATTTATTTATTGAAGAAACAGGGTTTCACCATGTTGCCCAGGTATCTGGTCTTGAACTCCTGAGCTCTGGCAATCCACCCGTGTTGGCCTCCCAAAGTGCTGGGATTACAGGCATGAGCCAACACACCTGACCCAAGCTCTGACATTCTATGATCCACTACTTGCCAGAAATGTTAGAATCATAAAACCTTAAAAGTAAAAGAAACTGGCTAGGTGGGATAGCACACACCTGTAATCCCAGCTACTTGGGAGGCTGAGGCAGGAAAATCACTTGAACCTGGGAAGTGGAGCTTGTAGTGAGCCATGATAGCACCACCGCACTCCAGACTGGGCAACAGAGCAAGACTCCATCTCAAAACAAACAAAAAAACAAAAACAAAAACAAAACAAAAAAAGAGCAGAAGAGACAGCTCTAATGATCAAAGCTAAATTGTGTGAATATCTGAATATCATATGCTTGCTGTTGAATGAAAATCTTAATTTGGGGCAGGCAAAATGAACAACATAAACTATTTTCAGACTTTTAAAAATTAATGATACTTTCTTGCCACAAAATCTTAAATAACAATGGAAAGAAATGAAATATGGTTCCATCTCACGTGCTTTGGTAGAAGAGGTGCTGGGGATGAGTCCTGTCCCCGTCAATAACCCAAGGAGCGACTAGGAATCCTTATCGGCTCTGTGCATCAGACCAAAGTCCATTTGGCCACATGATCCATAAGGTTTCTTGTAATTCTTAATTTCTGTGATTATTTAAATGGGATATCCTGCCTATCAACTACTAGGTCCAAGGCATGGCTTGATTTAGAAAAGCAAACTTTCAAATTTCCCTTTTTAGGCAAATAGGCTTTGGTATGTATAACAAGAGGTGGCCCTGAAAAAAGGCATGAGCTTGATTAAAGGCCCTGGAGTGATGATCAAATAGCTGGGGAACATCTACCCGCTTTCTTGAAACCCAGTGTGTAGTAATGTGCTGTGAGGATTACCTATGCAGAGCCACCCTGGAGTTAATTGATGTGTAAAAGGAAAATAAATCTTGGGGCCCCTAAATCACTAAGCTAATGGAAAAAGTCAAGCTGGGAACTGCTTATGGCAAACCTGCCTCTCATTCTATTCAAAGTCACCCCTCTGCTCCCTGAGATAAATGCGTATCTGAGTGCCTCCTTCGAAAAGACGAATCAGGAACGCAAAAGAATGCAACGATTTGTCTCTTAGTCTCTTATCCACCTATGACCTGGAAGCCCCCTCCCGGCTTACAGTTGTCCCACATTTCTGGATCAAACCAACGTTCATCTTACATATGTTGCTTGATGTCTCCTGTCTCCCTAAAATGTATAAAACCAAACTGTGCTCTGACCATCTTGGGAACATGTCATCAGGACCCCCTGAGGCTGTGTCACGGGCATGCATCCTCAACTTTAGCAAAACAGACTTTGTAAATTAACTGAGACATGGATCTCAGATAGTCAGGGTGCACAGGTGTAATGACCCCAAGCACCGAACTGAGGAGTCTCATTTCCTTCTTCTAGGAGTCTGGACAGTGACAACCTCAAAAACAAGTGGAAGGAATTTCTCCTTTCCCTTCTATCTTCTGTGGCCTCCTGGAGCTTCCCTGGCTTCCATGCGCTCCTATCCCATCCAAAGTCCTAGTAGCCTTTTTGCAATATATTTCTCCCTGAAGCCTTTCTGCCAACTTAAAGTTGTTATTTCTGGATGAAAATATTGGAGAAGCTATGGCCTATAGATTGCCTGAGGCCTCACCACCCTCTAGATAAGTCCTCTCATCATGCCTGTGATCATGAGTATGTCCGTGGGTCAAAAGGATGTATTCACACGTGTTCATAAGTGAATGAAAGAGTCTTTCTTGACAGCTGACAGAGCAGTTTGCTGAGCAAACACTGTTTCCCAAAAACTCTAGCCAAAATCATACTCTGTATTAAGTTCTGGTTCCACAACTTTCAAGGGACACAGAACTGGGACAGCAGCCAAGGTACGACACAAAAATGAGGAAATAGCTCACAACTAAGGTCCAGAGTGGAAATAAATGGACTAGGACCACTCAACCTTGAGAAACGATTAACTTAATCATTGTCTCTGAGGCATCAGAAGGAAGAAAGTTTTTGTTCCCACCAGAGGCTGAAGGAAAGGAAATTGAGATCTCAGCAAGAAGTACCCTATCACCCTCAACAATGTGGTACTGGGGTAGGGTGGTGGCCTCTCCTTAAGTAGGATTTTGAGCTGCTGTGACGCCTGGGAATGTCACACTTTAGGGTATAAGAATGTACCTGCAGACAGCCTTGGCTTTTCTTATTAGGGTCTTCCCTTAGAGAAATCACCATCCACTCATTTTTATCTGCTCACTTTGCTGGGTCAAAGTTTCCTTTCACCAGTATTTGTCTTAAATTTACCTTTTAAAAGTGTCAATGGGGGTGGTGCCAAATGTGTGTTCTAGGATTTGGTCTATACAGACCTTATCTATATTCCCTAACACCAAAGACTGCTGCCATGTCCCTTTGCATCTGAAAAGTTTTTTTTTTTTAGTTTGGGTCTATCTCCACAAAGAAATCTCTTCATCCTATGGCCATCATAGATACCCTTCCTTGGGCTTTCTCCAACTGTATTATTTCCTTTTATGGTGTGGTAGCCAGAACTGCATCTAATAATCCAAGGATAGAACACTTCGGTTTCCTAAAAGGAAAACATATTGTTTCTGCTTTTGATTTTTAATATTATTCCTAATTAATGAGGATCTGAGAACACCACCTGCCGCCTCCTCTGCTGTTACTCTACAGGTGCATCACTCATTGTATAGATGTTGGGGCTGCTGTGTTGCATTCTTATGTTGCTATCCTGTTGAGGCCCACAAATCATTTGAAGTGCCAATTATTCAGGGATATAAGAGAAACTCAGGAAAGAGAAATTGTGAAGAAGGCTTTTGGGATCCAGGAACTGGTAGCTTTTTATCTACAATCTAAAGATTGTAGATATTCAGGAATGTGTACTTAGTTAATAGGTATTAAGATGGCATACAGAGATTTACCATGTTTTTGGACTGAAACAATTACTCCTCTTAAGTTGTCAATTCTCCTTAACTGATTTGTAATTTAGTACAATACAAATCAAAATCCCAGGAAGTTTACTTTGTGATCTTGACACAAAGATAGACAAATAGATCAACAGAAAGTCTGAAAGCAGACTTAAATATGATTGCTCAAATGATGACAAAGGTGACACTGCAGTGCAGGAGAAAAGTGCTTTTCACAAAATAGTGCTGGGCCATCCGGGATACAAACGCATTGATCCTTACCTCACACCTTATACAAATATTAATTTTGGATAGATTACAGATCTAAATGTTAAAGGCAAAACAACAACATTTGAAAAAGAAAACAGACTATATCCTTGACTTGAGGGG
This sequence comes from Saimiri boliviensis, assembly GCF_048565385.1. Classification (NCBI taxonomy): domain Eukaryota; kingdom Metazoa; phylum Chordata; class Mammalia; order Primates; family Cebidae; genus Saimiri; species Saimiri boliviensis. The sequence goes on from NC_133454.1 coordinate 60,261,635, forward strand.
AGACACAAGATCTCTTATAAAGGACACAAAAGTGGTAACCATCAAAGAAGGAAATGATACATTAGACTCAATAAAATTAAGAGCGTCTATTCAGCAAAAGATACTCTTTAGAAAGTGAAAGGCAAACCATAAGTGGGAGGAGATATTTGCAATTCATCCTATAAAAGGCACGTATGCAAAACATATATTTTAAATGCCCACAGACCACACTTTAAAGAAATTCAAACAACACAATAGGAAAATGGGTACAACTAATTATGATGGAAATACAATTTTAAACTTTTATTTATTTATTTATTTATTTATTTTTTAAAGCATCAAGGTGTCACCCTGCTGCCCAGCCTGGACTGCAGTGGCATGATCATACCTCACTGCAGCCTCAAACTCCTGGGCTCAAGAGATTCTCTTGCCTCAGCCTCTCAAGTAGCTGGGACTACAGGAACACATCACCACTCTCAGCTAATTAAAAAAAATTTTTTTGTAGAGATGAGGTCTTACTGCCTTCCCTAGGCTGGTCTTGAACTTCTGGCCTCAAGCAATCTTTGTGCCTTGGCCTCTTAATGTGCTGGGATTACAGATGTGAGCCACCACACCAACCTTAAACCAGAATTTGATAACAGCTCATCTCCACTAGGATGGCCAAAATGAAAAAGAGAAAATACAATTATTGGTGAAAATATGGATCATCTGAAACTCATACATGTTGATAGGCGTGTAAACTGATATAATTATTTTTGAAAACTGTTTGGCCATACCTATGAAAGCTAAATACACAGATACCTATAATTAAGCAATTCTATTCCTAGGAGTATCCCCAAAAGAAATACCCATATCTGTTCTCCAAAAGATATGTACTATTATAGAATGTATAATATTAACAACTCTATTCATAAAGCCCCAATGGGGCTAAGTTCGTTGAGTTGGTTTGGAAACAAGCAAAGCGTCTGTCAAAGTTGAATAGAGAAATAAATTGTGGCATATTCATGCAATGGAATGCTATACAGCAGTGAGACCAAACTACAAAAACAACGTAGATGAATTCTACAAACTTGGTATTCTGCCATAGAAGAATGAATACATATGATACCACTTATAGAAAGACATACACAATTAATCTGTATTAGAAGTTAGGACACCATTGTAATCCCAGAGGGAAAGCAATAGTAACTGAGATAGTATGAGGGTGATTCTGAGGTGCCAAAATGTTTTACTTCTTAATTTGGGGGTTGATTACATGGGTTTGTTAACTTTTTAAAGGTTCACAAAACTGTATCTTTATGCTAAATGTACTATATCATATGCAATTTTTAATGACAATTTAAAAAATGACAGCACCTACAATGTAGAGGTAAACTGGGATCTAAAAAGCTTGGAACCTAGGTAAGAGACTTGTTTCTATTGGGTCCTTAGGGATGGAAGAGTTCTTGGATTCCAGAGAATGAAACCTTGAAAATAAGATTACCTAGACTTACGACATGCTGTGTTTATGTCTGTCAGTTAATGCCCTGGTCTCTAGAAAATTTGTATGTGAATGTTTGTTAAGTTGGAATTTAAAAATTGGGAAATAAAAATGATCAATTTAGAAAAGCCTCATTTGTCCACGTCAGGGCCAGAGTGTTAAAGACTGCATGTTCCATGCCTCAGGGTTAGCTCAGTGTTGTCTGCCACAGCACAAGATTAAGGTAAATCTTGGGGAGCCAGAGCCACGTGGTCCAGTCTCCCCTTTAGTGTCAATCTTAAAAACTGCATTTCCCAGCCAGCTTCCCTGGCTGTTAAGTATGGCCAAGTGACTGAGTTGTAGTGGAGACAACTAGTGTAAGTGATACGTAACACCTGCAGACCTTGTTTAGCAAAGCCTTCCTTGTATGTTTTGCTGTTAAAAATAAAATAAAATAAAATTCTCTACCTGGAAGAAATGGAGATAAACCTCAGGGTGATCTTTGGAAGCACATGCCAAAGTTGATAGGGCTCCATTGGCTTGGTCCCTGAAAAACTTCATGGAGTAGAGTCCTTCCTCTTCCCAGGCCTAGTCTGAAACTACAATGGACTATCACATAGTTAATACCAGGAACTTAAATTTTAGAATTTATTGGTCCCAGAAGCAGACATTTTCCTAAATAATATATTAAGAATGGCAGGGATTCCTTCTAGAATCTCAGCTCGTATTACTCTTTAGTCCATAGCAGTACAACGGCCTCTCCCAGCATTTACCTCTTATCTATCATAGGCCATTAACTAATATAATATTAGCATAGCTTAAATTATATATATATATATAATATATATAATAATTATTATTATTTTTGAGAAAGGTTCTCACTCTATCACCCAGGTTGGAATGCAGTGGCATGATCAGGGCTCACTGCATCCTTGACCTTCCTGGTTCAAGCAATCCTCCCACCTCAACCTCCTGAGTAGCTGGAATTACAAGCGTGCACCACTAGGTTTGGCTAATTTTTAAATTTTTGTAGAGACAGGGTTTTGCCATGTTGCCCAAGCTGGTCTCAAACTCCTGGGCTTACGCCATCCACCCGTCTAAGCCTCCCAAAGTTCTGAGATTACAAGCATGAGCCACTGCGCCTGGCCACATTTAGAATGTTTTGGTGTATTCACCCAGTTACATTTTTTCACACAGAATATCTTTGATCACCTTTTGTTTTGTCTCAATCTTACTGACTGACGTGATCTTTCTGTAATTTTTTTCCTTATCATTTGCTGGCCAGAAGGAGTTTAGGGCCATTTCTGCTTTGTATATTTGTGCATTTCCTATCCTCAATTCACTGTCTGCATACCTTCAGCTCTAATTCTTTCTTCAGCTCATTGTCATTTCACCAAAGCCAACAGTAACCTCTTAATTGCCTTATCCAGTGGGCTCTTTCAGGTCTTTGTCACATTGGATCTCTCTGACACATTTGATAGTGTTGATTTCCTCCTGAAACTCTCAACTCCCTTGATCTTCTGGATAGCCCCACAGGCTTCTAGTCCTCCTGTCTCTCTGACCGTTCCCTCTTTGTCTACTTAATGGGCATTTCTTTCTCTGCCGTCCTCTACAAATCTTGAGGTTACATGTTTCATTTTCATTCCATATTTTCCCCCTCCTAAGTAATATTATCTGTGCTTATTGTTTTAACTCTCACCTATGGGCTGACAGCTGCCAAATACTTCTCTCCAACCCTGATCTCTCTGCCACCCAACTCCAGGCTATGTAACATCTTCACACGGAAGCCTCACAGGTATTTCAATCTAAACATGTATGATACTCATCACCATATCCCTCAACCCTGTCTCATTTTTTTGTTTAAGATTTTACACAGGAATCCCCCCTTCCTCCCTGGATCCTCCTACTTCCTACAGGTCACTAGCTCCTGATTTACCTCTAAAACATTTTCTCAACATGCCTCATTTCCTCTATCTTTATTATACTTTCAGTCCACGTTACTTCTCTTATTTCTTTCCTGGTCTACTGCAATAGCTTTGGTATAGGCTGACCTGTGTTACCCTCAAATTCATATGTCAAAGTCCTAACCCCCAAGTACTTCTGAATGTGACCTTATTTGGCAATGGGTCACTGCAGATCCAATAAGAAGAGATCATACTGGAGTTGGGTGGACCTACTCTAGTATGTGTCCATATAAAAAGGGGAAATGTGGACACAGACATGCAAACATGGAGAATGCCATACCAAGACTGCAGTGATGCTGACACGAGCCAAGGAATTACCAGAAGCTAGGAGAGAACCCGAAGGCAGAGCCCTCCCTAGAAGCTTCAGAGAGAGTGTGGCCTTGCTGACACCTCGAACTCCCACTTCTGGCTTCCAAGACTTTGAGACAATGTATTTCTGTTGTTTAAGCCACTCAGTTTGTGGTATTTTGTTACAGGAGCCCTAGAAAATGAATACAAACTTCCTTTCTTACTTTATTTGCCTCCAGTTTCCCCTCCAATGGCTCCCTGCAGACTGCGTTATCTGAAAGGTACGTGTAAGCCTGACAGACCCCAAATTAAAAACCGCTCACCAGCCCCCAACCTCTCAACCCCCAGAATATGAATCTGGTTTACAAAACTCTTGCCTAACTCAATTCATGCTTTTCTCTCCAGCAGTGATGAAATGCTGGGCTGGGACTAAATACTTGTTATTTCAAGCTGTTGACCTTTGCCCATTTCCCAACCCTAATGCCCATTCATACTCCTACCTGTTTTTCCCATCTTTTAAAATTCAGTGCACACATTTCTTCTACAAGGAAACCTCCCCCTGATATACCCACACTCTGTGTCCTACCCTACCAACCCCCCACCACCAGCATCAGCTTCCTGGATGGGGTAGGTGACCTTTCTCTGATTGCTATGCATTCTCTGCATAATTGACTTATGATAGTTCCTGCAGTTTAGTAAAATGATCTCTGCATCTGTTTGCCCCATGAAGTTGTGAATTCTTAGGTGCTCTATAATTGTGTGTGCGCATAGGTATATGTACTCATAAATAGGTATATTTAAATAAGATCACTTCTCGAAGGAGTTGGTAGGGGGCAGTAGCGGAGGTAGGCAGCTATGGTGTGGAGTGAATTATGGATAGGTTGGTATGACTATCCCACACTGGGAGGCTCATTATCTCCAAAACTTCTTTCACTTGTCTTACCCTTTTACACTCCGAGAAGCCAGAGTGGGGGGCTGGGGAAGTACAAAAAGAAGATTTCCCCTACTCCCACCCCTCGTGCCCCACCACAATTCCTTGGAAAGAATGCCGGACTGGCCCACGCCAGCAAGTCATCCCATACGAAATGGCCCAGTGCCTGCCATCTAATGTACTGAATGCCGTGGGAGCTCCAAAGTCATGCAGCCTTTTGAGGGGAAGGGGCAGGGGCCGCGCGGGAGGCACACGGAATGAAGTAATATATTCAACGCTAATGCCCGCATTCTGTGAGAAGCTTCCCACAGCAGCTGCGCTCTCCCTTACTCCCGCCCCGAAGGCATTCAGGCCCTCCACTCTCCCCTCCCTCTGCTGTAAAAGCCCCGGGTCCTTTCTCCAGACCCTTCCTTACCCTTCCGACCTCCTACCTGTCTGGATCAGAAGAAGGTAGACAAAAGGAGCGAGGCGCAGGGCCCTGGAGGCTCTGGACAGGGCTCCCCTTTCTCTCTTCATTTTGGGTGGCGTTCTCCAGCTCTGGTGCAGACAATTAGCATGATTTCTCCACTCTGGGCACGTCTCCTTTGTACCACTCGGAGTTCCTCTGCCCGAACACAACCCTGCCAACTTCCCTCTGAATACACAGAGCTCTGTGTATTGCTGGACTTGTTCTTTCCTCTCCCTCAGACCTGGCATTTTCTGGTTTCCAAGCCCTACATCCTCAGTTTGGAAGAGGGTATCTGCTTAGGAGATAATCTTCAATTCAGGTTCCAACACGGGGGCGCCTACAGCCCAGCAGTTGGTTGCTTGTCTGTGCTGAGCCCCACTTCCAGGGGAGATGAGGATCGGGGCTCAGTCAGGGCACTGAGCTGGGACACACGGTTAATCGGACCTTGTGTCCCAACCTACCCTGTCTCCACCTCACACTCCTTCTCCCTGAGGAGGAGGGCACATGCCAGGACAGACCTCCAATAAGCTCTGAAAAGGGAGGGAGAAGAGCTGTTAAAAAGCTGGAAGTGAAAGACTCCAGAGAATTGCTGAAGAAATGGAAAACTCCCGTTCCAACCCAAAGGAAGAGGACTGGAAAATAGCTTGAATTCGATTACTTTTAGACTTGCCTTTTTCTAACTTGAAATTTTATCTTCTATTATAGAATCACAGAGATGCTGGAGACCTCTTTCCAGAAGCCACTCTGTTTATTCCCCTGCTTCCAGCCAATTTTCTAGAACGTATCAGAGCAAAATGAAGGTAATGTCCTAACAGCCAACATCCTGGGGTTCTCTGTTATCAGCTTAACAGCCTAGCTGAGCCCTCCTGTCTCCAGGCTGTGAAGAGGAGAAACACCCTAGCTCTACACTGACCCCCATTCACGTGTTCACACCTTCTCATGAGGGCAGCCAAGGGAATGGATGCCTAGTGACCGTGATCTAGGTGGGATGGGCTCGCAACCTCTTTCAGCCTCCAATTTCTCATCTGTAAAATGGGGAAAAGAATCGCTTCCTTGGGAAGAATTGTTGGGAGGATTGATGAAGATCTGGCACAGAAGATTACCTAGCAAATCTTTGTTACAGAGATGACATTTTAAACTTTTTAAAAATTGCCTTTTTTTTTTTTTTCCATTCATGCAGGGGTCTTTACATTTTGGGGAGATCAAACTTCAAAACTTCCTTCTTGGTCATCCCAAACCCTGGTCTTGGTCTTGTAAATGCAGAAATTCTCTCTCTAAATATTCTCTTTACATACTGGAGAAAGCCTAAGTAGGTCAGTTTTCTAGAACTCAAGCATTATTACATAGTCCTTCTGATCCTAGGCAGAGGTAGAAGAGTTGGGAAGCACTGAACTTCACAGAACTCTCTGAAAATATTCTGAAATATATAAAGGGGATTCTTTTTTCCCTTTGCATCTCTGTGTTTATGACTTTTCATTAGACAACTCCAGGCACCTTTCTTCCACTGGAAGAGTTAATGTTATTATAGCAGGTACACAAAAAGAAAGAGTCAGTATTCAGCTTCTGACATTTAAAATAGCATTTCAAAGTCCATAGCAAGATGAAAGGCTTAGCCAGTCTTTGTAAGGGACAGAAGAGTATTCTAATTTCTTTTTTCTACCCCTTGACTTATCATGGAGCAGCCTGTGGACTAGAGCACAGAGTCCTTCCAGAGTGTGGATAAATGGCCCTTTTGCCTGTGATGTCTAGGCCTGAGGCTGATGGATGGGAGTAAAGGGAAGATAGGATACAGTGTTCAGGAAATTAAAAAAACCCTGAAGTTTGCTCCTGTTATCCTGAAGCACTGTGGAAAGAAAAATGTGCTAGAGGGAGACTAAGAGTATCTAAGTTCTCAATATTCCTACTTCCCTGAGCCACCCAGAGGTGGCTCTTCATACCTGCACAGAATTTGCAAGGGCTTCTAGGTGCCCAGAAGCCCTTGAAGAGACTCTGAAGTGCTGAGAAGGTAGACAACTGGCAGGAAACAGAAGATTGAGCAAAGGCACTGTCATGTACAGGGGTTCTGAGGCCAGAGGGAACACCTGGGGCCACATACTGCTGTAGGTGGGAGCCACAGGTAGTTCATCAGGCCAGGAAAGAATGTGGACTCTGAGTAGAGACCAGTGGGAAACCTGAGAATACTACATAGGTGTACAGACAGTGTGTCCCCCTGTTGCCACAAGGCTGCTTCAGCCACACCACCTATATTTACCCCAACTCTTACTAGAGAGGAGCTGGTGTTGGGAGAGGATATTTGAAAGACCGCTGGAGCAATTGCCCGAGCTATCCAAGAAGAGACTGAGCTACCCAAAGACAGTGTGAAAATGGTTGGATCAGACTGGGCTTACTGAGATGGAGTGACATTTTCCTCTGCTACCCCGGGGGGTGAGCGGCTTATGTGGAAGATCACAGCAACTACAAAGACATAAAGGCATTCCCTTTCCTTTGTATGTCTGAATGTACAAGGAGCAGTTTTGCAATCCTGCTTCCAGTGACTGAGTAGGCCTTTAGAAACTTATAATCATCTGCTTATGTGCCTTTCTCTCTGAAGAAACAGAGAGCTCTTTAAGAGCTGTCTTATTTGTCTCTCTGTCCCTAGTACCTAATACAGGGCAGGACACATAGTAGGTGCTCAGCAGACAGTAGCCGAATATTGGATGAATGAGCCCTTGCCCTAGCTCCTTTAGAGGGGATTCTCAAGCAGCTGGACAACTGGGGGTGTGGGAGTGAGCAAGCGATTAAGGCCACAAAACAATGGCAGACCAGTTTGTGGACACATATGAGGGATCCCTCGGGAATTTCCAGAAATAATCAGGGCTCACTTTGAGTGGGGACACTGATCCAATAGGCCTTGACTTTCAGAAAGATATGGTAACAGCCTCACACATAACACAGAGTGTTTATCTCAGCTGTCTTGGCTTGTCTTAATGTTATCCTTCCTTGTGTTCTTTGAGTCTTTTGCTCTGGGTGTGTCTGTCTCATATAATTGTTGATGATGCTGGCTGTTTTTTGTTTTTTGTTTTTTTTTTAAAGGGATATTTTGATTATTAATGCTACATTTCTTTAACATCAAAAATATATTTATACTTATTAGTTCACATGTCCAAATTTTTGATCAGAAAGTGTGGTTACTGTGGCCATTTCCTCATGAGCCTGCAAGGCTCTTTGGAGCAGGGAATATAATTCTTTATTCCCCTGGATCTCCTCATGGGGCCCAATTCTGAGTTCTGCATAATAAGGCTGCCCCGACAATGGTGTCACAAACTGCTTGACTGACGGCAATCATCCCTTGCTCAGCCCAGGCCCACAGCCCTGCCTTCTCTGAGCACTGCGACAGATTTATTTCTGAGGCACTGTCCTCTTCTGAGTAGTGTGGCCCAGTTCTCTGGGCCCCTTCACTGCACACAGTTGCTTCAGAATACTCCTTATTTGGAAACCCCTCTGGGGCTCTGTAATCTGGACTCCTCGCCCCAGCACTGGTGGCAGCTTTGCCTGCTGGTCCTCCCATCTCTGCACTGACAACCCAGACAGAGACCCTACAGCTCAGGATGGAGCCCCTCAACAGACATGCATCCACTAGCAGAAACTGAGATGTGTCTGTCTCTAGAACGGGAGGAAGAGGCAGCTAGTGATTTTTTAAATTGTACTTTAAGTTCTGGGGTACATGTGCAGATCGTACAGGATTGTTACATAGGTATACATATGCCATGGTGGTTTGCTGCCTCCATCCCCCCGTCACCTACATTAGATATTTCTCCTAATGTTATAGGAGAAATCTCCCCACTCCCCTGCTATCCCTCCCTAGCCCCCCTCCCCACAACAGACCCCAGTGTGTGATGTTCCCCTCCCTGTGTCCATGTATTCTCATTATTCAACACTCATTTATGAGCAAGAACATGCAGTGTTTGGTGGAAGCTAGTGATTTTAACTGAATCACCATCCTATGCAAACGCCTGTGAGAGCTGGCCAAAACAACAAAGAACAAATAAACAAATAAAAAAGGAGGCTAAGAAATTGTAAAACTGAATTCTGTCTCCCAAGAACTAAAGGTCTTTTAACAGTCACGGAGTAGTGGACTCACTGTGCCGCAACAGACATTTGAGATAACCTTGTCTCATTTCTTCATTTGTCAGATGAAGAAACCAAGGAATAGCAGGGTAAGTAATTTGCCCAGAGGTAAATCTACTGATGGATCCAGGACCCTGACATTACTTAAAAACAAATGAACAAGAAAAAAATCATTAAAAAAAAATAGTTACTAGTAAAGGCAAGAAAAAATAACACACACATGAATGACATGTGAATAAGTACCATTTTAAATAATTCTACTATTAGAGGTAAGGGTGTTCCCACCCACCTGGCCTGTTCCTCTGTCTCCAGGTAATAATGATAATACTACAAAAGAGGTTTAGAAATTGCCCTTACTAATACTATCCCATCAGTGGTGATTTTTATGTTTAGTATGCCTCCTCCGCCCCTTCATTCATTTCCTGCTATTCATTGAGCCATATCTGTCTCCTTCATTAAATTGTGAATCATCGTTAGTAGCAGAATAAGAAAAAACCTTTCAACCTATGGCACCAAAACTCCTGTGAATGAGGGAATTTTCTTTTCTTTTCTTTTTCTTTTTTCCTTTTCTTGAGATGGAGTCTCACTCTGTCACCCAGCCTGGAGTGCACTGGCGTGATCTCGGCTCACTGCAACAACCTCTGCCTCCCAGCTTCAAGTGATTCTCCTGCCTCAGCCTCCTGAGTAGCTAAGATTACAGGCATGCACCACCATGCCCAGCTAATTTTTGTATTTTTAGTAGAGATGGGGTTGCACCATGTTGGTAAGGATGGTCTTGAACTCCTGACCTTGTGATCCACCTGCCTCTGCCTCCCAAAGTTCTGGGATTACAAGCCTGAGCCACCGTGCTGGGCTGGAATTTTCTTTAGCAAGAAAGAGATCTTGATATGCCACATGGAGTAGAAGGTAAGACCTTGAGCATTAAGAGTCAAAGAACAAAAACATAAATTGCTCCTCATTAGAAATAAACAGGAATTTGGGGGCAAGGAGAGTGCAGAGAGGAGAGAGATCAAGACAGGGAGGGGGATGAGAGATCAACATGGTGGGGAATTGAAGAAAATTTAAGAGCAGCTTGCATTGTCACACTGTATACCGTCCCTCCTTAGTCTCCTTCAAAACTTCTTCAACTTGAAAAAACTTCTTCAAAACTTTACTACACTCAAATGCAGTATATGTGTGTGCTTCTAGCCAATAGAATATGGCAAAGGTGATGGAATAGCCACTGTCTTCATTAGGTTACAATATAGAAGACATAGACCAGAGAGAGATTGTCTAGTGTACCGCAATGGCATGAGAGGGCCCTGTGGCAAGGAACTGCTGGCCTCCTCTAGGCATTGAGAGCAACTGTCAATCAACAGCCAATAACAACAACAATAGCAACAAAAGGGAACCACAGTGCTACAAGCACAAGAAACTGAATTCTTCCAATAACCATACGAGCTTGGAAAAGAACCCTAGGCTCTGGTAAGGAACTTGGACAGCTGACACCGTAATTGAAGTCTGGTGAGAGACCCTGAGCAGTGGACCTATCTAAGCTGTGTATGAATTACTGACCCGTAAGAACTGTAAGAAAATAAATGTATGCTACCAGTCATGGTGGCTCATACCTGCAATTCCAGCACTTTGGGAAGCTGAGGCAGGCAGAAGGCTGGAGCCTAGGAGTTGGAGACCAGCCTGGGCAACGTGGCAAAACCCCATCTCCACAAAAATACAAAAAATTAGCCAGGTGTGATGGTGTGTGGCTGTAGTCCCAGTGACTCTGGAGGCTGAGGTGGGAGGATCCTTTGAGCCCAGGAGATTGAGGCTCCCGTGAGCTGCAATTACACCATTGCACTCCAGCCTGGGTGACAGAGCCAGACCCTGTCTCAAATAATAATAATACATGTATACTGTTTTAAGCTGCTATATTTGTGGTATTTGTATGAAGCATAGAAAATGAATACAATTAGCATGTGTGCATTTATACTGACACAGAGGACTGAGTTCCAGGTTTGGTATAACATGCTATGGAAAAAGGACCACATGTGTAGAACTGTGAAATGAACTCTCAACTGACTAATTCAGCTGAAGCAGGAGTATGGAGTCAGGGATGATCCTCAGAATGTAGGCCTTCAAAAATGTGAAGAAGTATTGGTATCTTAGTCTGGGTTTCCTCAGAGGCAGAGCCTAAGTCAAGAAGTCAAATAGTTTATCCAAAAGGTAATTGCAGCACAACCAGGCAGTACATTGGGGGAATAAACTGGAAGGAAAGAAAGTCAGTAAAGGTTGCATATCAAGCAAATCACTATTGTGGGCAGTTAGAGCTTAATATTCCTGGGAGCCCTGGGTGGTAATAAAGAATATATCTCCTAGGAGCTAGGGAGCTGGGGTATTTATCCACCAACTGCCATCAGATATGAGCTAAGAGGCTGCTTCTGAGGGTTAAGGAGAGGTTAATTTCTGAGACTTCTTACCTCCCTCTTCTAACTGCTCTCTCTCTCTCTCTCTCTCTCTCTCTCTCTCTCTGTGTGTGTGTGTGTGTGAGAGAGAGAGAGAGAGAGAGAGAGAGCGAGCTACTCTGCATATGACTCTGTCAACTACTTTATATACATTTGCTTATTTATTTCTTCCAACCCCACCTTACAAAGAAGAAAACATAAACTTCTGAGAGGTTAGCAGCTTGTTGAGGTCACATAGCTGTTAAGTGGCAGAATTTGGATTAGATCTTAGGCTGATCACCAAAAGTGCTTATGCTTTTGACTAACCCCTAATGCACCAGTAGGAAATCCTCCTCCTGGTGTAAGCTTTTACTCTCTAGGATCTAATCCCTAAGCTATGGATATGAAACGGCCCTCTCTCCCCACTCCTTGGGCCTGCTAATTTTGGTGAAGCTATTTTCATTTTTATTTTTCATTGTATAAATCTATATGCAAATGGTACTGGCATTGTCTCTACCATAAGTTTGATTTCTCCTAATGGACAGAGGACTCAGGAGGCAAACATCAGCCAGAGAATTTGTAGAGCTGCAGCACATTGCCTGGGAAACAACGAATTTGTGTGAGGCTTTGTGTTGAGAGGAGGCAGGGCCCAGCTCCTACAGCAACATCTGAATAAGAGACAGATTAGCCAGCTCCCTTCAGAACAAAACAAGCTTTCTGTAGGCCTGGACAGTGAGGAATGGCCCTCCCCAAGAACATTTTTTTCAATTCATTTTCTTTCTAAAGTTCTCCTAGGTGGCCCTACTCTGGGTCGCCTCTGAAAAACATCAAATAGCAAGTAGAAATGGAGTCAAAAGGCTCCTTCATCCTGAACATTGATTTTGCTGCCTGCGGATTTCTGTAAACACGAAGAGTTACTCAGATGAAAAGGATTCTGCAGAGATACGGTGTCTCCACAAGGTGTGGAGTTTGTTAGGAGAAATATATGATCCTGGGGGTGGTGTGGGGTCCTGCGTAAATTTTGGAAGGACAACAAGGAGGTGCTCCCGTTTCTCTACTGAAAACGGGAGAACATCGAAGTTTTTTATGCTGAGAGTAAATATTTGATTCTGAATAGAATTCCGGCCCCCTCAGAAACTGAGAAGGACTCAGGCATGTGCCTGTGATTGCTAAACGTGCTCTATTCAGCCACTCTACAGAGGAACAAAGAGGAGAAATTAGCTGGCATTAAAGGGCTGGAAAGATCCAGCTTTTGCTGACCTATTTAAGATGCAGCAAGGACATTCTGGAGAATCTCTCTCGAGTTCTGTTCTTGTAAAGCTTCAGTGCTCAAATATAAACAGGTTGAAAAATCATGGGGAAGCCACAGATTACACCCCAACTCATGAAAGGCTTCATTGTTCCCCTTCTCCTAGCTCCTCGGATGGTGTCCACCCACCAACTGTGTCAGGGGAAGGATTCGCTGCCCTCTGCCGCCGTTCACCCTCCTACCAAGAGGGAGACGCAGAAATGGGAATCTGCTGGCCAGCATCTGATAATTGCCTACTGTGTGAAGAGCACTCTGTGTTCCAAACATTAATAAGAGTGGTGGGATGTGGAAGAGGAGGAAGGCGGCACATTCAAAAGTAATAGAAGATATGATCCCTGGATCCTTGTCTAGGAACTGAAATATATTATAGCTGAGAAGGCTGCATATATATAGCTGAGAAGTATAAGTGATAAAACATTTGTATTGCTCTTTACAAATTATCTTTTAGAATATTATTTTATTTAACTTTCTAACAATGCTGTGTAGTGGGATTTGTTTTTTCATTTTTTTAAAAGAGGATCATGAAGCTCAGAGAGGTTAAATAACCTGCTCTAAGTCACACATTTTACAAGTTGTCACAGCCTAGACTCAGCTGTGCTTCCTGCCTAGTGTTCATAATGCCGTACTTCAGATAAAGGCTGCCTTCAGCCAGGCCCAGAAGTAAAAAGTAGGAAGGAAAAGGAGAGTTCTGAAACTAGATGTGAGAAAAGGGGTCAGGCAGGTGATAGGATCATAAAAAACAAGCTTAGTCAGCAGAGGAAACAGGGCCCCCACTGGTTAGGCCAGGGACACTAAGAAGATAGATTTGTGATACACAGGATTCAGTATGGGGGAGGAACCACATTTCTTTTCTTTTCTTTTTTTTTTTTTTTTTTTTTTTTTGAGATGGAGTCTCACTCTGTCACCTAGACTGGAGTGCAGTAGTACGATCTTGGCTCACTGCAATCTCCACCTCCCCGGGTTCAAGAGATTCTCCTGCCTTAGCCTCCCAAGTAGCTGGGAGTACAGGCACATACCACTATGCACAGCTAGTTTGTTTTGTTTTGTTTGGAGACGGAGTTTCGCTCTTGTTACCCAGGCTGGAGTGCAATGGCGCGATCTCGGCTCACCACAACCTCCATCTCCTGGGTTCAAGCAAATCTCCTGCCTCAGCCTCCTGAGTAGCTGGGATTACAGGCATGTGCCACCATGCCCAGCTAATTTTTTGTATTTTTAGTAGAGACGGGGTTTCACCATGTTGACTAGGATGGTCTCGATCTCTCGACCTCGTGATCCACCCGTCTCGGCTTCCCAAAGTGCTGGGATTACAGACGTGAGCCACCGTGCCTGGCCCTGTTTTTTTTGTATTTTTAGTAGAGATGAGGTTTCACTGTCTTGGCCAGTCTTGTCTTGAACTCCTGACCTCATGATACACCCGCCTTGGCCCTCGAAAGCGCTGGGATTACAGGCTTGAGACACCGTGCCCAGTCAGAACCATGTTTTTTTAAAAAAGGCCCTAGCTAAGTTGGTAGCAGAGGTGGCTTGAAGACAGCCCCCAGTTTTTCCCCTTGTTGCAGTACTTACAGGATTTGGTTTTGTCTAATTTATAGATCCTTGCCAAAGTCAGGCCTCCAAGATTCTGCATCTGGTTTGTTGCCCGACAAACTAAGGAATGTGATTTGTCAAGATCATTTGATCTGTAAGTGACTGAAGTTCAACTGGAACTATTCTGAAGCAAAATGGGAAGAATTTCTTGCATCATGTAACAAAATTTTCCAGGGAGCAGGAACAGTTGGACATAAGACAGTATTCTTTACCTGTGCTGTCAAATATGGTAGCCATTAATCCCATGTGGCTGGTAGGACTGAGGAAATGCATTATAAATTTCATTTAATTCTAATTTAACTTAAGACATGTATATAGTGGTTAACATATTGGACAGTGCAGTTTGTTGTGCAGGCAGGAGAATAAGACTCTTGATGGAGCTAGTTAAAAAATAATCTTGGTGAAGGGCTGTGGTTGGCCTGGCTTAGGTCACATGCACAGCTCTGGATCAATCACTGTAGCAAGGGGACTAGAACAGTATCCCAGGCTGGGCCATGTACTTAACCCCACAGTCACAGGTGGGGCCATTACTAGAAGTGGGAGAAGAAATGCTGGGAAGACAAATTAAAATCTTCTGAGGTTTTATGACTTCTATCTTGCTTCCTAAAAAAAAATTAGCAAGGATTTACTGAGAGTCTGTTATGTGTGATGTATTTTACATATTTAACATTACTTCTCACAAAAACAAACAAACCCTGAAGGGTCAATTATTATTATATATGTTACATATCTAGAAACAAAGATAATTTGACTTGACCACAGACAGTAAATTGCAGAGCCAGAGCATAAGCCCAAGTTTGTCTCTAAAATCCCTTTCTCCTCTGTAATATGCTATCCCTAGGGATTTGGGATATAGAGAATGTGACTATTAATAGCAGATAATGTAAACAATCATAGAAGAACACATACAAATTAATAACTTGGCTTTCTCCAAGTAATTATCTATAGAGGCTTACTGCTTTTTTTTTTTTTACATAAAATTCTATTTTCATTTATTTTTATTGTGGTAAAATATATAAAATGTACAGTTTGTCATTTTAACTTTTTTAGGTATATGTTTCAGTGGAATTAAGTATATTCACATTGTTGTGCAGCCATTACGCTATCTCCTCCAGAACATTTTCTTTTTATTTTCTCTTTTGGGCCTCATGTCTTACTTACACCTTTTAGGGGTTACATTTTTAAAATTCCTTTTTAAAAATTGCTTTTAGAGCCTGCAGTATATTTTTTAAAAGTATCTTTAATGATTACAATTTTAATACTTTGAGAGTTTTTTTTAAAAAAAAGTCAAGCATAGAGTGAATAATATACATAACAAGGATAGATAAAATAATTTTGCCTAAAAATAGCTTTAAAGGAGAAGTCTCCTACCTTAGTTGTTCCTTTGGCTTCAAAGAATAGATATCCCAGTGACGTACTATCAGAAGAGAGGCATATTGCACGAATACATAAGACCTCGATCTGGAATTGCAGGACTCAGTTTTGAGGCAGCTCCAGGAACTAATTTTTGTAGATAGCTCTGATTCATTCTGCTTGTTTCTTTAAGTCTCCAGTGTTTATCAATGGACTCACCTCAGAACTTGTCTATAGGCTATGTTACAAATCATATAAAACCTAATGCAAATTGGCATTAATAATAAAGAACTTTATTGGTTCATGCATTTAGAAAGACTAGAGATGGGGTAGCGTTGAGATAATCTGTTGACAGTGTCAACAGGGAATAGAAAGTACTGATTTATTTACTTATTTATTTTTGAGCTGGAGTCTTGCTTTGTCATGAAGGGAGCAGCCAGCCAACAAGCCCTTCCTTGGAAGATCTGCATAGTGCATCTCTTGACCATCCTAGGTGAATATTTGGTAATGTAGAGAGATGCTGAAATTCCTGTTAATTTTCTTTTAATCACACACCAAGAGTAAGGAGCAAAAGACTTCTAAATCCATGGTAAAATTAGAGAATCTTTTGCAAAAAGTAGTACAACAGATGCTGTTGAGAAAACTGAGCTTAACTGAAGCAATCTGCTATTGGTGCCATTTACTGTGAAATGCTACTGTAGAAACCTGGTCTGCATAGGCAAGCAGAAGGACTCCTCTAGTTATCCTAGTTAGAAAGGTTATTTTGAGAGGTGGATAAGGAGGAGGAAGAAAAAAGGACAGTGCTTTGGTCCATTTTTAGGAAATAGCCCAGAATATTAGTTAGCCCTGTAACACCCTGCTAAAACTTGGAAGAGAGGCTAAAAGTGGGTATGACTCAGCTGCCTCAGGCTTTGTTCCCCAAAATCCAGTTCTCCTGAGAGTAGAGATAGGCAGGTTTCTCACTTCTATAGATGTTCTCCTTAGGCTATGCCCTGAGAAATGACATGTGACCAAATTCTCTAATTTGTTACAGGTGTGGGTCAGCCAGCTACAAATAGTAATGACCAAAAATGCAAATTGCTCCCTCGTGCTCATGAAACAATTGGTTCTGTGTGGGATGGACTGCTGCCAAGGACTCAGTGACTCAGGGCTTTGTGCAGACATGTCCAGGGATACCCCAGACACAGAAAAGGGATTATATCCAGCTCCAGTGAGGAGTGTTCCAGAGCAAGGCCTCAACACTTTGGTGCCAGCAACATCTATTCTTTTAAGTTCCTGAAGAAGATAGACATTTCTAAGTGAACAGTTTCCTTGCTGAGAAACCAACTCTGGTTATATAGAATATAAGTCTTCCTGAAGGGGACAGAAAATGGGAACAGGGCCTTACATGTGAATTCTCTGGACAAATCAAGAATGTAGATTATTGGATGGGTGCAGTGGCTCGTACCTGTAATTCCAGAACTTTGGAAGGCCCAGGGAGGCAGATCACCTGAGGTCAGGAGTTCAAGACCAGCCTGGCCAACATGGTGAAACCCTGTCTCTACTAAAAATACAAAAATTAGCTGGGCATGATGGTGAGCGCTTGCAATCCCAGCTACTGGAGAGGCTGAGGCAGAATAATTGCTTGAACCTGGGAGGTGGAGGTTTCAGTGAGCTGAGATTGTGCCACTGCACTCCAGCCTGGGCAACAGAGCAAGACTCCACCTCAAAAAAAAAAAGGATGTAGATTATTGTGAAACCACTGGCCTAGCTGCTAGTGAGAGGCACAGATCTTGAGATGGAGAGTTGAAGAGAGAGGGAGATTCCTAACAATACTTCTTCCCAAGTGTTGGGGTGTGTGTGTGTGTGTGTGTGTGTCTGTATATGGAGGGGTGCAATTCAACCTCTCTGTTGCCCTCTCAAGTATTAAGTTGGCACAAAAGTAATTGAGGTTTTGATACTAGCCACTGCAAAAACATACCAAATTGTAAAGACCATTGACACTATGGAGAAACTGCATTAACCAGCAGGCAAAATAACCAGCTAGCATCATAATAACAGGACGAAATTCACATAACAATACTAACCTTAAATGTAAATGAGCTAAATGCCCCAATTTAAAGACACAGACTAGCAAATTGGATAGAGTCAAGACCCATCAGTGTGCTGTATTCAGGAGACCCATGTCACATGCAAAGACATACATAGGCTCAAAATAAAGGGATGGAGGAATATTTACCAAGCAAATGGAAAGGGAAAAAAAAAAGGAGGGGTTGCAATGCAGTCCTAGTCTCTGATTAAACAGACTTTAAACCAACAAAGATCAAAAAAGATGAAGAAGGGCATTACATAATGGTAAAGGGATCAATGCAACAAGAAGAGCTAACTATCCTAAATGCATATGGACCCAATACAGGAGCACCCAGGTTCATAAAGCAAGTTCTTGGAGACCTACAAAGACTTAGACTACCACACAATAATAGCGGGAGACTTTAACATCCCATTGTCAATATTAGACAGAACAACAAGACAGAAAACTAACACGGATATTCAGAATTTGAACTCAGCTCTGGACCAAGTGGACCTAATAGACATCTACAGAACTCTCCCCTCCAAATCAACAGAATATACATTCTTCTCAGCAACACATGGCACTTATTCTAAAATTGACCACATAATCGGAAGTAAAACACTCTTCAACAAATGCAAAAGAACAAAAATCATAAAGTCTCTCAGACCACAATGCAATCAAATTAGAACTCAGGATTAAGAAATTCAATCAAAACCACACAGCTACTTGGAAACTGCATAACCTGCTCCTGAGTGACTACTGGATAAAAAACAAAATGAAGGCAGAAATAAATACATTCTTTGAAACCAATGAGAACAAAGGCACAATGTACCAGAATCTCTGGGACACAGCAAAAGCAGTGTTTAGAGGGAAATTTATATCACTAAATGCCCACAGGATGAAGTGGGAAAGATGTAAAATCGACGCCCTAACATCATAATTAAAAGAACTAGAGAAGCAAGTGCAAACAAATTTAAAAGCTAGCAGAAGACAAGAAGTAACTAAGATCAGAGCAGAACTGAAGGAGATAAGAGGCACGAAAAACCCTTCAAAAAAATCAATAAATCCAGGAGATATTTTTTGAAAAGATTAACAAAATAGATAGACCACTAGCCAGAATAACAAAGAATAAAAGAAAGAAGAATAAAATAGAAACAATAAAAAATGATAAAGGAGATATCACCACTGATCACACCGAAATGCAGACTACCATCAGAGAATACTATAAATACCTCTATGCAAATAAACTAGAAAATCTAGACAAAATGGAGGAATTCCTGGACAGACACACTCTCCCAAAACTAAACCAGGAAGAAGTTGAATCCCTGAATAGACCAATAGCAAGTTCCGAAATTGAGGCAGCAATGAATAGCCTACCAACCAAAAATTGCCCAGGACCAGACAGATTCACAGCCAAATTCTAACAGAGGTACAAAGAGGAGATAGTACCATTTCTTCTGACATGATTCCAAACAATAGAAAAAGAGGGACTCCTCCCTAACACATTTTATAAGGCCAGCACCATCCTGATACTAAAACCTGGCAGAGATACAACTAAAAAAGAAAATTTCAGGCCAATATCCCTGATGAACATCGATGTGAAAATCCTCAATAAAATACTGGCAAACTGAATCTAGCAGCACATCAAAAAGCTTATCCACTATGATCAAGTTGGCTTCATCCATGCGATGCAAGGCTGGTTCAACATATGCAAATCAATAAATGACATCACATAAACAGAACCAATGACAAAAACCACCTGATTATCTCAATAGATGCAGAAAAGGCTTTTGATGAAATTCAATATCCCTTCATACTAAACACTCTCAATAAACTAGGTATTGATGGAACATATCTCAAAATAATAAGAGCTATTTATGACAAACCCACAGCTAATATCATACTAGATGAGCAAAATCTGTAAGTATTCCCTTTGAGAACATGCGCAAGACAAAGATGCCCTCTCTCACCATTTCTATTCAATATAGTATTGGAGGTTCTGGCCAGAGCAATCAGGCAAGTAAAAGAAATAAAGCGTATTCAAATAAAAAGAGAGGAAGTCAAATTGTCTCTGTTTGCAGATGACATGATTGTCTATTTAGAAAACCCCATCGTCTCAGCCCCAAATCTCTTTAAGCTGATAAGCAACTTCAGCAAAGTCTCAGAATACAAACTCAATATGCAAAAATCACAGGCATTCCTATACACCAATAATAGACAAACAGAGAACCAAATCCTGAGTGAACTTCCATTCACAATTGCTACAAAGAGAATAAAATATTTAGGAATACAATTTACAGGGGACGTGAAGGACCTCTCCAAGGAGAACTACAAATCACTGCTCAAGAAAATAAGAGAAGAAACAAACAAATGGAAAAACATTCCAAGTTCATGGTTGGGAAAAATAAATATCGTGAAAATGGCCATACTGCCCAAAGTAATTTATAGATTCAATGCTATCCCCATTAAGTTACCATTGACTTTCTTGACAGAATTAGAAAAAACTACTTTAAATTTCTTATAAAACCAAAAAAGAACCTGTATAGCCAAGATAATCCTAAGCAAAAAGAACAAAGCTGGAGGCATCATGCTGACTTCAAACTATACTACAGGGCACTACAAGGCTACAGTAATCAAAACAGCATGGTACTGGTACCAAAACAGATATATAGACCAATGGAACCGAACAGAGGCTTCATAAATAACACCACCCATCTACAACTATCTGATCTTTGGCAATTCTGACAAAACTGAACAATAGGGAAAGGATTTATTTATTTTTAAAAATTTATTTATTATACTTTAAGTTCTGGGGTACATGTGCAGATCATGCAGGTTTATTACATAGGTATACACATGCCATGGTGGTGTTCACTGCATCCATTGCCCCATCATCTACATTAAGTATTTCTCCTAATGCTATCCCTCCCTAATCCCCCAACCCCCTGCTATTCCTCCCCTAGCTCTCCTTCCCCCAGGTCCTGGTGTGTGATGTTCCCCTCCCTGTGTCCATGTGTTTTCATGGTTCAACACCCACTTGAGTGAGAACATGTGGTGTTTGGTTTTCTCTTCTTGTGTCAGTTTGCTGAGAATGATGGTTTCCAGTTTCATGGACATGAACTCACCTTTTTACGGCTGCATAGTATTCCATGGTGTATATGAGCAAAGGACATGAACTCATCCTTTTTTAGGCTCCATAATATTCCATGGTGTGTATGTGCCACATTTTCTTTATCCATTGATGGGCATTTGGGTTGGCTCCAAATCTTTGCTATTGTGAACAGTGCCACAATAAACATATGTGTGCATGTATCTTTATGATAGAATAATTTATAATCATTTGGGGATATACCCAGTAATGGGATTGCTGGGTCAAGTGGTATTTCTAGTTCTAGATCCTTGAGGAATTGCCACACTGTCTTCCACAATGTTGAATTAATTTACACTCCCACCTACAGTGTAAAAGCATTCCTATTTCTCCACATCCTCTCCAGCATCTGTTGTCTCCTGATTTTTTTAATGATCGTCATTCTTACTGGTGTGTGATGGTATCTTAATGTCGTTTTGATTTGCATTTCTCTAATGACCAGTGATAATGAGCTTTTTTTTCATATATTTGTTGGCTGCATAAATATCTTCTTTTGAAAAGTGTCTGTGCATATCCTTTGCCCATCAAGCAATGATGGGATTGTTTGATTTTTTTTCTTGTAAATTTGTTTAAGTTCTCTGTAGATTCTGGATATTCTCCTTTTGTTAGATGGGTAGATTGCAAAATTTTTTCCCCATTTTGTTCGTTGCTGGTTCACTCTCATGATAGTTTCTTTTGCTGTGCAGAAGCTCTTACGTTTTATTAGATCCCATTTGTTTATTTTGGCTTTCTTTGCCATTGCTTTTGGTGTTTTAGTCATGAAGTCCTTGCTCATGCCTATGTCCTGAATGGTATTGCCTAGGTTTTCTTCTAGAGTTTTTATGGTGTTAGGCCTCATGTTTACATCTTTAATCCATCTGGAGTTAATTTTTGTATAAGGTGTAAGGAAGGGATCCAGTTTCATTTTTCTGCATATGGATAGCCAATTTTCCCAACCATTTATTAGAAAGGGAATCCTTTCTTCATTGTTGCTTGTGTCAGTTTTGTCAAAGATCAGATGGTTGTAGTGGTGTGGCATTTTTTCTGAGGCCTCTGTTCTGTTCCATTGGTCTATATCTCTGTTTTGGTACCAGTATCATGGTGTTTTGAGTACGGTAGCCTTGTAAAATAGTTTAAAGTCAGGTAGTGTGATGCCTCCAGCTTTTTTTTTTTTTTTTTTTAATTAGGATTGTCTGGGCTATTTGGGCTCTTTTTTGGTTCCATATGAAGTTTAAGGTGGTTTTTTCCAACTCTGTTGAGAAAGTCATTGGTAGCTTGATGGGGATAGCATTGAATCTATAAATTATTTTGGGTAGTATGGCCATTTTCACGATACTGATTATTCCTAACCATAAGCATGGAGGATTCCTCATTTAATAAATGGTGTTGGGAAAACTAGTTAGCCATATGCAGAAAACTGAAACTGGACCCCTTCCTTAAACCTTGTACAAAAATTAACTGAAGATGGATTAAAGACTTAAAACATAAGACCTACAACTATAAAAGCCCTAGAAGCAAACCTAGGCAATATCATTCAGGACATAAGCATGAGCAAAGACTTCATAACTAAAACACCATAAGCAAAGGCCACAAAAGCCAGAATTGACAAATGGGATCTAATTTAACTACAGAGCTTCTGCACAGCAAAAGAAACTATCATCAGAGTGAAAAGGCAACTTACAGAATGGGAGAAAATTTTTGCAATCTATCTAACAAAGGGCTAATATCCAATATCTAACAAGGAACTTAAACAAATTTACAAAAACAAAACAAAACCATCAAAAAGTGAGTGAAGGTTATGAACAGACACTTCTCAAAAGAAGACATTTATGTGGCCAATAAACATGAAAAATAGCTCATCATCACTTGTCATTAGAGAAATGCAAATCAAAACCACAATGATTTGATGCAAATCAAAACCATCACTAGTCATTAGAGAAATGCAAATCACCATCTCATGCCAGTTAGAATGGTGATCATCAAAAAATCAGGAAACAACAGATGCTGGAGAGAATGTGGAGAAATAGGAATGCTTTTACACTGTAGGTGGGAGTGTAAATTAGTTCAACTATTGTGGAAGACAGTGTGGCAATTCCTCAAGGATCTAGAACTAGAAGTACCATTTGACCCAGCAATCCCATTACTGGGTATATACCCAAAGGATTATAAATCACTCTATTATAAAGATACATGCACATGTATTTATTGTGGCACTGTTCACAATAACACAGACTTGGGACCAACCCAAATTTCCATCAATGACAGACTTGATAAAGCAAATGTGGGACATATACACCATGGAATACTATGGAGCCATAAAAAAGGATGAGTTCATGTCCTCTGCAGGGACATGGATGAAGCTGGAAACCATCATTTTCAGCAAACTGACACAAGAACAGAAAACTAAATACCACATGTTCTCACTCATAAGTGGGAGTTGAACAATGAGAACACATTGACACAGGGAGGGTAACATCTCACAACAGATAGCATAAGGAGAAATACCTAATGTAGATGACGGGTTGATGGGTGCAGCAAACCACCATGGCACATGTATACCTATGTAACAAACCTGCACATTCTGCACATGTATCTGAGAACTTAAAGTATAATAATAAAAAAAAGTAACTGCAGTTTTGGGCCATGAATTTTAAATGATTATAACTAGGCTCAAATACACTGTTATTAATCAAAATAGGAACCATCACAATCAACACATATTTGCCAATGAGAAATAAGTTTATTCCTGTTGTGTAATAATCCGTGCTTCGGGATTCGCTGAACTCTTGAAAAGCATTTTCTGCATCCTACTGATTGTAGAAGTGCTTTCCCTGCAAAAAGTTGTTGAGATGCTTGAAGAAGTGGTAGTTGGCAACCAGTCAGGTGAATATGGTGGATGAGGCAAAACTTTATAGTTTTCATTTGTTCAACTTTTGAAGGGTTGGTTGTGCAACATGTGGTCAGGTGTTGTAGTTGTCATGGAGAAGACCTGGGCCCTTTCTGTTGACCAATGTCAGCTGCAGGCAATTGCAGTTTTCAGTGCCTCATTGATTTGCTGAGCATACTTCTTAGATGTAGTGGTTTCACTAGGATTTAGAAAGCCATAGTGGATCAGACTGGCAGCTGATCACCAGTGACCAATCACCTGTTTCTGGTGCTTTGGGATGTGCTGTGGAGCTTCTTCTGGGTCCAACCACTGACCCGGTCATTGCCAGTTGTATCAAATCTACTTTTCATAGCATGTCTCAATCCGATTGAGGAATGTTTCATTGTTATGT
Organism: Saimiri boliviensis; assembly: GCF_048565385.1. Classification (NCBI taxonomy): domain Eukaryota; kingdom Metazoa; phylum Chordata; class Mammalia; order Primates; family Cebidae; genus Saimiri; species Saimiri boliviensis. The sequence continues at coordinate 60,285,929 of NC_133454.1, forward strand.
AGAATAAGAGAAGACAACACTTCAAAATGATGATTCTTTCAATTTTTCAGTTGGCTCACAAGGCATCCATTTATGGAGCTTTTCACCTTTCCAATTTGCTTCAAATGCTGAGTGACCATAGGATGATCAACACTGAGTTCTTAGGCAACTTCTTGTATAGTTATAAGAGGATCAGCTTCAATGACTGCTCTCAATTGATTGTTGTTAACTTTCTATGGTTGGCCACTACACTCCTCATCTTCAAGGCTCTCATTTCCTTTGCAAAACTTTCTTTTTTTTTTTTTAATTGCAACAGAGTCTTGCTCTGTTGCTGGAGTGCAGTGGCATGATCTTGGCTCATTACAACCTCTGCTTCCCAGGTTCAAGTGATTCTCCCACCTCAGCCTCCTGAGTAGCTGGGATTATAGGTGCGTGCCACCACGCCCAACTAATTTTTGTATTTTAGTAGAGACAGGGTTTCGCCATGTTGGCCTGGCTGGTCACGAACTCTTAACCTCAAGTGATCCACTGGCCTTGGCCTCCCAAAGTGCTGGGATTACAGGCATGAGCCACTGTAGCTGGCCATCCTTTGCAAAACTTCTTGAACCACTACTGCACTGTATGTTCATTAGCAGTTCCTGGGCCAAATGCATTCTTGATGTTGCCAGTTGTCTCTGCTGCTTTATGGCCCATTTTGAACTTGAATAAGAGAACTGCTCACATTTGGTTTTTGTCTAACATCATTTCCATAGTCTAAAATAAACAAATAGTCGCTAGCCAAAAACAACAACAACAACAACAACAAAACTGCAAGGTGAGAAATGCCCATTAAACTGATGTATAACATACATTTATTAAAGCACATATTCCAATATCAAATGGCAAATTCCAACAATTAAAACCAGAATTACTTTTGCAGTCACCTAATAGTAGCTGTTTTTTGTTCCTTGCCCCTCTGGGTGGAGGTAGGATGGGTTTCCTTCTTGCTATTCAGTTACTCAGTGCTATCGCTAAACTACCTCCTCCCTTTTTCTTAACCTTACCTTTAACTTTGAACCTCATGTCATCAGACTATACCATGCTTGGCTTTCCAAGCTATACTTATCCACCAACCTCCAAGCCTTTTCCTGAAATTCCTTGAAAATCGTTGCTCCTGGCTCTCTCCAACATTATTCTTATTATATTTTTTGGTGATTTCAGTATCCTCATGGATCATCCATTCAATGCTCTGGTGCTTGGTTTCTACGACCTCTTCTTCTCCAGTGATCTTTTTCTTTAACCTACCTTAGCTTTCCCTTCTTTGGTCATACCATAGACTTTGACAGCACCAATAACCACAGTTTCTCCATACACTCAGCTTCAAGCATCCTACTGTCAGATCATCACCTCTTATTTTAGCACATTCTTTCAATGAGCTCTAACAAATCTTAGACCGCTACAGGGATGTACAACTTACTGACTCTACTGACTTTTCACTGTCTCTTACCTTTTACTTGCCTCATATAACAAATGACCCTCAAATTTAGCATCTTAATACAACAAACATTATCTCACAGTTTCTGGTTGGGTGGTCTGGCTCAGGGTCTCTTATGAGGTTGCAGTCAAGTCGTTGGTTGAGAGTCCAGTCTCTGAAGACTTGATTAGGGCTGGAGGGTCTACTTCCATGTTCATTCACAGGGCTGCTGGCAGAATGTTTCAGTTTCTTGCCACATGATCCTCTTTATAGAACTGCTAATGATGTACATGGCTTCCCTCAGAGCAGATCTGAGACGGAGGGAGGGAGGAGGGAGAGAGAGCGAGCAAGTGCACGTAAGCATGTCTTCAGGTTTGGGTAAGTACACTCTATGAGGTTTGCACAAAGACAAAATTACCTAACAATGCATTTCTCAAAATGTATCCCCATCTTTAAGTGACGTGACTGTAGATCCCCAAATTCTCTCATATCTCTCCTGCATCATGTGTTTTCTCCTGTCTACTGGATAATTTCCACCGATAAAGAATATATGCTATGATCTTAAAGAACTCTCTTATGGTCCTACCTCTACATTCAGCCACCTGTTTCACTGTGTCCCTTCACAACAAAATTCATGGAAAGAATTGTCTAAATTTGCTGTCTCCAATTTCTTCTCCTACTCTTTCTTGCCTAACCTATCAGGATTTTGCTCTCCAACTGCTCTAAAGACACTGCTCTTTTTAAAGTTATCAATGACTTCCACGTGGTCAAATCCAAAAGTCAATTTTCAGTCCTCATCTTATTTGATCTATCAGCAGGATTTAACACAGATGGTCTGCCCTCAGTGGACCATTTCTTTTTCACCTGGCTTTCAAGGTATCACACCCCAGTGGTTTTCTTCTTTAGTTTATGGACAAATCCTTCTCAATCTCTTAGCATTCTCCTCCTCTTCTGCTCAGTCTCTGTAATAGTGAAATACCCTAGGGCTGGTTTAGGATCTATTCTTTTATCTGTCTATATTCAACCCCTTGATGATTCCATCCAGTTTCATGGCTTTAAATCTACAGGCTAACAACTCTTAGATTTATATTTTCAGCCCAGAACTCTTCTCTGAGCTCCAGACACTTTTCCTTATACTATCTTCTTGGACGTTGATTAGGCAAGTAAAACTTAATCTGCCCCAAACTGAACTCCTGATCTCCCCCTTTCCAAATCTACTCCTTCCACTCTCTTCACAGTGTCAGTAAATAGTAGTTTCATCCTGACAGTTGCTCGGATGAAGCCTCTAGTTTTCCTTGACATCTCTCTTACCCAATCCATATCCAAACCTTTAACAGATCCTGAAAGTTTTGCCTCCCAAATAGATACAGAATCCACTTAACATGATCTCAACCACCACTTCCTTGATCCGACATCATAATTCCTTATCCGAATTACTGCAATAGCCACCTAATTGGTCTTCTTTACCGTCTATTTTCGCTATAGCACTCAGAATTATTTTTTTAAATTTAAATCACATTATGGTGTTCCTTTGCTCCAAACCTTGCTCCAGTAGCTCCCCATCTCAACATCTATGGTGGCTTACATGTTCGATTCGATTGCGGGTCCTTCCATTTTTCCCCTCTCCCTCTGCTCCAGTCACACTGTCCCCACCTCGGGGCGTTTGTCCTTGTTGTTTTATCTGGAACACGTTTATAAAGCCTGCGTTGAAGAGCACAGTGGCTTATTCTATTACCTCTTTTAAGTCTTTGCTCAAAAGTACCTCAGTGCAGCTTCTCTGGACATTCTAGTATTTTATTCCTCCCATCCCCACCCTGCCCACCACACTCCCTATCCTCTTAGCTTTTACTCCACAACACACACGTTTGCTTACTCATTGTTTATTCGCTTATTTCCCCCTCACTGAACTGTGAATTCCCTGAGCAGGGATATTTGTTTCGTTTATACCTGCGTAACTTCGGTGCTTAGAACAGCACGCGTGTGTAAAAAGCTCGCCGTAACGTATGTTAACCGAACGAATAAATTATCCCACAGAGATAATCGAGTGTCTCTGGATGACAGCAGAGCCTGCAGCAGAGAGGGAGACCACTCAGGAGGCCGTGGTGTCCAAATACAGTAACATGCATGAAACAGCGTGGTAAAACGAGCTGCACAAAGAATCCAAAACATTTGTTAGCTTAGTTTGTTTCTCGAGGAAGCCGTGTCTCCCTGTTTCACACTTTTCCAGTGCTTCCCTCCACTGCGACCCCTGGCCCGCCCAGTCGGCCAGATCGCAAGCCCAACGCGTGTCTTTCCGGTGTGATTTAGAAGGTCTCGGGGCTGGAACTTGAGTCCCACCACGCCTCAGATGGCACATCACTCAGCGACCGCGCGCACCCACACATTCCCACCCCCTCAGCCGGACAGGAACAGGAAGTGACCAAACCACGGAAGCCCGAAACCCCGCCTCTCACGTCTTCCAAGCTGCGGGAGGGGACGCGGCGTCCGGAAGGGGCGGGCACAAGGTTACGGAAGGGCGGGACGGAGCGGCCCACCTAAAAGTGGCGGTTTCCTTGAGGCCGTTACCTTAGTACCCGCAGTAGACTGAGTCTGTGGCTAGCTGCGGGCGGACTCCCGGCCAGTGCTGTCTCAGCCGGAGTGGGCCTCGGGGCCTCAGAAACAGGCTTTTACCTGGCCCGAGGCACCTAGCCGTTCAGCGCGTCCTCCCATAACCGGATACCGATCATTGGAGCTCTCGGCTGCAGACCCAGGTTCCCGCCCCTCCCTTTGCCCCCGGGCTGCGGCTGTCATTCCGCCCTTCCCGCCTCGCTGCGCCCACAGCTGGGCACAATCTTCGTTCTTTCATTCCGATCCTTTCTCTTCCCTCTCATCGCCATTTCTTCTAGAAGGCAACTTAAAACGTTTCTTGCCTTTTTATTTCTTCCCATGTCTCTTCCCTTCTTCCTTTTTCTCTAGAATCCTTTTCAAATCCGTGTCAGTCTTCTGCCTCCAGGGCTTCTCTCCTTTTCACGGGCCTCTGGCTCATGTGTTAGGAGGTTGAACTTTTAATGCAGTCATTTGAAGATTGTAAGCTTTTTCTTTCTCCTTACCAGGAGTCACAGATGCTGGGAAGTATGGCCCGTAAGAAACCTCGAAATAACACACGGTTGCCCCTGGCTTTAAACCCCTTGAAGAGCAAGGACGTGTTGGCAGTGCTGGCTGAGAGGAACCAGGCTATAGTACCAGTTGGGGCATGGGTGGAACCTGCCTCACCAGGTAGTTCGGAAATCCCAGCATATGTGAGTGTCAGTTTGATCCAAATATGGTGGGGTTTCCCACCACCCTTTTTATTACCCTTCTCTAATCTGGGTGCTTAAAGATGAACAGTCTGAGGATGCTGTTTCTATTCTGCCATAAATAGATTATGTTCTTACATTAGAATTATAGAACAAACAAGTATTTGCCAAAACTTGACTGCAACTTCAGTTGGCATAATCAAATACTACTCACCTACTATAATAAATAGACCATAATCTACATGCAACAGGTTATATAGATACATATCTGTATGTCAGTTTACTTCAGACTCTTGATTGGTTGCTACGCCCAAGACGTAAGCACTATCTGCAAGATAGTTGACATACTTTAAGTAACATTAATTGGTTGCTTAAGGTTTATGATAAATTTTGTAATGAGGATTCAGACAAAAATCGGGTAATAGAATAAAGGAGAAGGGGATGAACTCTGGTAATCTGAGAAAGTCTAACTTGAAATTCCGCAATTTCTGATAGTCTTTCACTAAACTTAGCTGTGTGTTCAAATTTAAATTGGCACCTACCACATTGTGTTATAATAGATTGTTAATGTATCTTTTCCTGATGCAATGGGAGCTCCTTGAGCTTAGAGGACAAATCTCATTTATCATCACACTCCCACTTTTATCTTAAAGACTGCCTAATAAATATAGACACTCATGAAATATTTATGAAAGGCACATAATGTCTTCTGTATATATAGACAAGGTGCTGAACATGGATGAAAAAAGTATGAGGTATGTTCCCTAAGTATACTTGATCTCAGAGGAGAAATGAGACATATTTAAAGTAAATGTGAAAGTAATGGAATATACTATATTCATTTTACTTTTGTTTGCACATATGTATGTATATTCATTGATTTATTCCTACTCTGCCTATTTCCAAAACGGGTTTTAAGAGTCTAGGTGGTATATCTAAGTTCTAAGAATATAATGCTTAATCAAAGAAGAAGCTCTGACATTGGGTTGATGTGACCCAGGAAAGTGTAATGAAGAATTTGAATCATCGGAAAAGGGAAGGGAATGATTCTCCTATTAAGGAGAATGGGGAGAGTACAGGTTCAGGATTCTAAGGGTAGATTAGATCGGTTGGAGTGGAAAATTTAGTAGGAGAACGGTTGTTGACAGGATTATGGAAAATAGGGATGGTAGAGAACCATAGGAAATTTTGGAGAAGGGATTGACTTTAATTGTTTAATATTTACAGGTGAATTTTATGATCAACCAGTGTTTTGATTAGATTAATTGCTTCAAAGATATTGAAGCAATGGGTAATGGCTTGTCTTTGCTCCATAGTGTCTGGGGCCTCAGCTGGGGCTCAAGTAACTGGACATGTCTGGGACTTATTGACTATTTTCTGGCTGTTGGTTGGAGCTAGAAAACAGTCAGGCTATCCCAGTCATGTGACACCTGCTAGGCTGTAATGTTCAAGATGGCTTTCTTATTCAGATATCTGACATTGCTGGCTAGAAATGTTTCTCTTTTCATATGGCTTCTCTGTTAACTAACTTGGGCTTCCTCATAGCATGGTAATCTCAGGGTAGTCAGAATTTTTATACAGTGCTGACTTTCTTCAGAATGAGCACTCTAAGAACCCAGGTGAAAGTTGCTTTATGACCTGGCTTGGGAAGTCACAGAGCCCATTTGCCTCATTTTGTTAGATATTTGGAGTCAGACCAAATTCACTTTGGGAGAGGACTACCCAAAAGCATGAAGGCTAGGAGACTTGATTCATTGAAGAGAGATCTAACTGCTGTGTCATTAAGCTCCAACTCCATCATATGTGAATGTGTTCTTTGGATGTTGTGAGAAACACTTCATTCCATATGGCCCCCTTGGATAGTCCATAAGGTGCATAAAGGCTATGAGAAGTTAGCTGTACAATCAAAACAACATTTCGCTGTGTTTAACCCTGTATTTCCAAAATTTACTTCAATCTGGGAACCTCTGAACATCCCACAGAACAATTTTTCTTGGGTTTTGGTGGCCTTGCACTATGGTACTTGCTAAGAAAAGTACGTTTCTAAAATCTTGTATACTCTTATATTTGGTTTACAGTTGAGATCCACAATCTGTAATCATTCAGTAAGATGTTTGATAATCTTACGGAGCAAAAGAGGAGCAGAGAAAATGGAAGTAAAACAAAGAGGCTGAATGGCTTAAACTTGTCTGGGGCTTCAGTTAATCTGGGTCAGTTGTTCAGGCTTTATTACATATATGTTTCTCCTTTGGAATTATTTTGCCTAATTGTTTTTTGATACTTTATACTCCACTAGAATAGTTTATGCAATAGACTTCTTGGAAATTTTAACTTAAGTTGAAATTTGAATGCATTTGATTTTGAGAATGTAATGACAGCCTGTAAAATGATCTGAGGCACCCTTCAGAATTAGAAGTCAGAATCACTGAGTTAGAAGAAAGAATAGGTAGGATATATGATGATGATTTTATTTAATTAGAAAATTCCTATTGAAAGAGAGACGTAGTCAAGAGAAAAGCAGTGTAGAAAGGAACATAATTGTTGGAGTCAGAAACTTCTAGTTCTGCTACTAGTCAGCTGTATTAAAATTACCTAATCTTTCTGAATCCCAGTTTCCTCATCTGTAACATAAGAGATAAGAATACATACTAGCAAACGTGGTTTTGAGGATAGAAAATGTAGTTAAAATATTTGTCACATAATAGATCCATAATAATGGTAAGTGCTGTTATGATGATGACTGTGATTGTTATTCAGAACACTTAGAGGAGATAAATGCAGATCAAGCACTCAAATGGGATAAAGTGTGCCAGATTGTTTAGAACAAGCTTGTCCAACATGTGGCCATGGGCCCAGGATGTGGCATGCTGCATGTGGCCCAGGATGGCTTTGAATGAATGTGGCCCAACATAAATTAATAAATTTTCTTTTCTTTTCTTTTCTTTTTTTTTTTTTGAGATTGGGTCTTGCTCTATTGCCCAGGCTGGAGTGCAATGGCACAATCTCAGCTCACTGCAATCTCCACCTCCCCAGTTCAAGTGACTCTCCTGCCTCAGCTTCCCAAGTAGTTGGGATTACAGGTGCCCACCACCATGCCTGGCTAATTTTTGTATTTTCAGTAGAGACGGGGTTTCGCCATGTTGGTCAGACTGATCTTGAACTCCTGACCTCAGGTGATCCACCCACCTTGGCCTCCCACAGTGCTGGGGTTACAGGCATGCGCCACTGTGCCTTGCCTAAATTAATAAATTTTCTTAAAACACTGTGAGTTTTTTTGTGATTTTTTTTTTTTTATACTCATCAGCTGTCCTTCGTGTTAGTGTATTTTATGTAACAGTTCTTCCAGTGTGGCCTGGGGAAGACAAAAAATTGGACACCCCTGGTTTAGAATATGTTTTGCAATTGAATAATTATATAAATATATATTGACTATCCTTATAGTCAAGGCTCTGTACTACATGCTGTAGGGGAAACAAGGGAGAATTGAATATATATCCTGCCCTCAAAGAGTTTATAATATAATAAGGGAGTCAAGAAGTATGATACTCAGTTAACACTGGTGAAATGAGAAGTGTTATAGTATAAGAGGGCTTAGAGGAAGAAAGTGTTGTGGGAAGTGCTAAGGAGTGGATATTAAATGGTTGTGAAAACTGAGTAGGCCTTTACTAGGTGGAGATGAGAGGAAGGGCATGCCAAATTAAAAATGGAGTATAATGGCCGGGCGCAGTGGCTCAAGCCTGTAATCCCAGCACTTTGGGAGGCCGAGGCGGGTGGATCACGAGGTCAAGAGATCAAGACCATCCTGGTCAACATGGTGAAACCCCGTCTCTACCAAAAATACAAAAAATTAGCTGGGCATGGTGGCACGTGCCTGTAATCCCAGCTACTCAGGAGGCTGAGGCAGGAGAATTGCCTGAACCCAAGAGGCGGAGGTTGCGGTGAGCCAAGATCGCGCCATTGCACTCCAGCCTGGGTAACAAGAGCGAAACTCCGTCTCAAAAAAAAAAAAAAAAAAAAAAAAAAGCATAATGCCGAGTATGAGGACATTTTGCAATAGGACATATTTGGTGAGTGGTAAATAACCTGGTGTGTCTTGACTATTTACTCCATTTTAGAAAATGTGTAACATATGATAGGTTTAATTTGGTTCATTAAGAATTAATGAAGACACCTTCAGTTCTAGTTCAATAAAAATACTAAGATTTGATTTGCGTACTCATGCATTCCAATTTTTTTTTTGTACAGAATGGAATTATTGTTTTCAGGATTGTATCCTGACTGCTCTGTGTTTACAACAGCCCTAATGGACAAAACTGCTGACATTTAAGTTCATTTTCTATCTTTCATCTTTAAAGACCTCAGCATATTTGATTGAGGAAGAACTAAAGGAACAGCTAAGAAAAAAACAAGAAGCTTTGAAACATTTTCAGAAACAAGTTAAATACCGAGTAAATCAACAAATTAGGTTGAGAAAAAAGCAGCAGCTTCAGAAGTCTTATGAAAGAGTAAGTTCAAAAGCGAGCCTGAGTAAAGATTGAATGGAAAGTATGTGTGTTATGTGATAAGGTATTAGGTGGTAACAGAATTACTTTCCTTTGATTATGTGCTTGATATAATCTGATTAACCAGTGAGGACAGTAGATTTTTATGTAGAGAAACCATGTTTTATTCCTATGCTCTGACTCATTTTTTTTGCTTTTACCAAGTAAACACAATGTCAGAATTTTGGGTTCAGACTTGAGTTTGAATTCTGGCTTTGCCACTTATTAGCTATTGACTTTTGACTAATTACTTAACTTCATCCATAAAATAAGGGTATGATACTCCTCTTATAGGATTGTGTGTGAGTTAGATGAGAAAACCTAAATTATTAGCACATGGGAGGTACCTGGTAAATGTTAGTTCCTCTGCCAGCTAAAGCCTCTCCCCTGCCCCCACCCCAATTTAAAATCCTGAATTGCTTAGAGGCATTATTGGATTGCTCTGTATTGGAGTAGAACATTACTACGTATCCTCCCTTGTTCTTTTTGTAGGCAGAAAAAGAAGGCTCTATAGCCATGCAGTCTTCACCAGCACACTTAACTTTCAAAAGGACAAGTGTTTTTCCAAACAATTTAAATGCTGCTATTGGAAGTTCTAGGTTATCTCCTTCCCTGATGCTTGGGGAGGGAACAGATGATGAAGAGAATCAGAATGAATTATTCCAACAACAAGCCCAGGCTGTAAGTACCTGTGCATTTTATTTTATGTCTATGATATTTTCCCCATCCCCTACACTATAATAAATATGACATCTATGGTATGAGGTAGGGATTAAGAGTTATTGCATTCAGCTTCACTTTTTATAATCACTTCTTTTTTGTTTTAGCTTTGTAAAGTGGAGAACAGTGGGGTAATGCTTTTTAAAATTTTTAAATTTACATTTATTTGTTTTTGGTAAGACACTCTAAAATTAACTAAAGAAAGGTGCCAAAGTGTTGGAATTCAAAAGCACTTTAGGTCAAGAACATGGATTTTCCCAATTATACTGAAATTATATTCTGAGTAAGCTACTATTAGTTTGTAGTATACAGAGAGAAATGATTCTTACCTTTGTTGCAAAGAAGTTCAGTACACATGGGAGCATTATTGTTTATGTTTGTCTCATTTTGAGACAAAACATAAACGAATCTATAGTTGTAGGTTAAGGAATAATATAATGAATGCATAACGTATTTAGAGTTTTTGGAAAAATGTAATTGTTATTTAGTGACTCATTTTATATAACCAATATTTAAAAATTAACCACTATGAGTAGACTCATCCATTCAAATTGCTTGACTCTGTCTAGTTAGCCCCAAACTTAGTATACCTGAGCTTTTGTCCAGTTGATATAGTCTTCAGTTGTGCTTCAGGAATTGTTCTTCATCTTATTTAAAATGTATTCTTAGAAATAATGAGAGGAAGAGAAAACATGGAAAATTATGAGTATTTGAAAATAAAAGCTGTATTATTGCTTAAGTTAACATACTTGGTCATAATTTAATTGTGCTATTTGCTATTAATAGGAAAAGCTTTAGAAGCAAACATTATCATGTTGAAATACTATTAAAATTTTTTCTTTGTCCACAACTATTTGACTCTTTCTTGTCATTGTTCAGTTTGTAAGCATCATTTTTATTTGTTAGGAAGTATTTGTTGAGCCAGGCACTGCATAAAGTACAAGGAATAGAACACTGACTTAAGACACATAGTGCTTGCTTTTGTGGTGTTTAATAGCTATTACTTCATCTGTATAATATGTAAATACAGCTCATCAGTCAGCAGTGTTTGCATATGCTGTTTGTTATGCATTGTAGTGATACTAAGGAAATGTGAAATAGGACCCTCCATGGGTTTATATTTTCAGGTGGAGATACAAAACTAGACAACTCATTCTGTTAGATAATAATATAGAGAAATTTTCTATATATTGCAATAAAGTTGTGCTATGGGAGTTCAGAAATTTTTAAGGAAACCATAGGGGAAGAATTCATGGGAGAGATAGAATTGAACTACACATTACTCTGTTGCCCTGGCTGGAGTGCAGTGGTAGAATCTTGGCTCACTGCAGCCTCTTCTTGCCTGGTTCAAGAGATTCTCCTGATTCTCCTGCCTCACCGTCCCGCGTAGCTGGGATCATGGTACCCACCACCGTGCCTGGCTAATTTTTGCATTTTTAGTAGAGATGGGGTTTCACCATGTTGGCCAGGCTGATCTTGAACTCCTGAGCTCAAGGGATCTGTCCTCTTCAGCCTTCCAAAGTGCTGGGATTATAGGCATGAACCACCGCACCTGGCAAAGATATTTTTTTCTTAAAAAAAAAAAAAATACCTAGAAACTACAGTGAGCTTGGTGTATTTGGAAATAAGTGATGGATCCTAGCCTTTCTAATTGATAGTTTAAGTTTTTATAACCATCCCTGTGGCTTTTTTTTTTTTTTGGTGGTGGTGGGTGGGGGCGGCGAAGGACACGAACTACTGAAGAATGTTCAGTGACTTAACTATTTTGAACTTGTAAACTTTGTCTATATATGACTCCATGACAATAGATGCTTTTTAATCTTACCACGTCTGTTGCAGTTTTTATCCACTAGATGTCACTGTGAAACTAAACAATGAGACAGTTTAGGCACTAATTCCCTTACATTTATCTAAAACTGGTTGGGTAAATGGTACACATAATTTACTTTCTGAATGTTAGTACATGTCTCAGTTTTCTTGTGTTAGAGTTATAGAAACATAGAATCTTGGAAGGGTTTTAAAAATTCATCTGACATATTGAAACATTTATGCATAAAATGATTTGCTGTCTGGAATATACTTAAATGATATAGTAGGAAGTTACAGATGAAGCAAGATTGGCTGGGAGTTGATAATGCTAAAGTGAGGTATCCATATCTGTCCATGGCGGTTCATTATAGTGTTCTGATTACTTCTGTATATGTTTGAAGTTTTCCATAGGTTTGAATTTATTTAAACTTTAATTAAATGTAAAAAAATGATATTATCTGGTCCTACCTTTCTCTCTCTAAGGAATTCAATTCTCTTTGTATATCATATATATATATACATATATATATATATATGTATATATATATGGCCATCTAATTCCTGCCACAGCCCCTCCACTATTGGACAACTTACTACTTTTTCAGATGGGTCATTTTTTTTTTTTAGAAGACTTGAAATTATTACAAGTATTTTTAAAATATGTTGAGTCAAAAATCTTCTTTCCTATAACTTTTATCCATTGGTCCTAATTTTGCCCTCTCAAGTAATAAAAAATAAAATGTTATCTGAGAGCACTTCAAGTATTTGATTATAGTTACCATTTTTCTTTTTTGGGTTTCTGTATTCCTAATGCCTTGTTGATTTCTTCTGAATGTTATTTTGTTTTTCAATATTATTCTGAAATAGGGCCTCAAAACAACACAACGCTGTATTTCAAATATGTTTTGGCCAGGATCTCTCTTAATCTGCTCCCCCAACTCACCCTCTACTTGATAATACTTGGTATTACCTGCTTGTTCAAAGGTCAGTTAAGATTACTTGCCTAAAGTTAGGAGCTAGAATTGTAGACAGGAAGAAATTTCAAGTGATCTTGTAATATAGAACCAGTATTTTCTTTTCGTTAGGACTGACATTCATCTTTAGGGACTGAGTTTCTGTGATGTCTCTGACAACTGCATTTTGGGGGGGAATTGAACAACTGATCATTGTTTTAATCTCACCATATAATAACTTTCTATTTTTCTGTCCCTATTCAGTTTGCTACTATTTTGTAGCATGGTTTATTCCAGCTTTTGGTTTCTCACTGAATCTTTTACTATCTTATTTTTATTTTGATTCTGTCTTTACAGAATCAAAATTAAAGTAAAGCTTTAAGTAATGTGAAATAATTTGCTACATTCTTGTAATCTACCATTGAAAAAATGAGTATTTCAGTCAGGCACTTTTGACTGCAAGAACTCAGGCTAACCCAAGCAAGGGAAAGTTATTTTAAAAATACACATGGGATAATAAGGGAAGAATCAGCTTCTCACACAAACCCAAACTCCCTTAAGGAATGCAACTGGAGGGTTTTTCTGGATGAGGCAGCTCCAGTGACACCAAGAGCATGGAATCTTTGATCTTCACACTAAAATTTGATCATTAGCTTGATTGACTCAGTTCTTCTCATAGGGTGACCAGCCTTCCCTATTGGTCTAAGAACAAGGGGTTTCCAGGACATGGCACTTTCAGTGTTAAAACTGGGATGGTTCTAGGTAAACTGGTATAGTTTGTCACATTGTGTCTACATGTATGCTTCTCTCTTATTTAATCATTTTTCTACTACTAACGGGTATTGTCATCTCTTCATCACAGCTTTGTAGCTTTGGTATACTTGAGGCCCCTTTAGCCTTTTTTTGTTTTTTCCATTTTAGGACCTTTTATGTTCAGGTCCTCTCTAACTTTTCTCGGAATATTTCCTAGTTTATGATCTGAGGTAAGGAATATTTATTGGCCCAGCTTGCCTTTTTGCACTAGGTCTACGTTACTGGTGATCTTACAGGTTGATAGCTACAGTGACAAAAAAAAGGTACCGCAACTTGCTGCATTACATTGGGATTCATGGGTTATAAAAAATGGCTCATATGGGTTCAACTTTTTTTTTTTTTTTTTTTTTTTTTTTTTTTTTTTTTTGAGACGGAGTTTCGCTCTTGTTACCCAGGCTGGAGTGCAATGGCGCGATCTCGGCTCACCGCAACCTCCGCCTCCTGGGTTCAGGCAATTCTCCTGCCTCAGCCTCCTGAGTAGCTGGGATTATAGGCACGCGCCACCATGCCCAGCTAATTTTTTGTATTTTTAGTAGAGACGGGGTTTCACCATGTTGACCAGGTTGGTCTCGATCTCTCGACCTTGTGATCCACCCGCCTCGGCCTCCCAAAGTGCTGGGATTACAGGCTTGAGCCACCGCGCCCGGCCCCGGGTTCAACTTTTAATGTGTAGTATTTTCTGGCCACTGAAAAGTTTAACACATTTAAAAATCAGTATAATTTGCAAATAAACCACTTTGTACTTGAATAGAATTTAACTTTGGTTAGATTTTTATGGCATTAACAATATACTTTAAATTGTTTAAGTGGACGATACTTTATCGTCCATGACAGGAAAGTAGGTAAAATTCTATAAATCTCATCTATCCTCTTTTCTCGTGACCTACATAATATTATTAATTGACTCATTTTGTTTCATTTATGCAGTTACATATAAATTCTATCTTATCCCTGATTGGCCAAAAATTTACACAAAAAGGACTGAAGAAAATATGAACAATATTGTAGTTAGATATCCATATTTTTCAAATTTTATCCTTCATACGTGCTTGATGTTTTAAATTTTACTGTCTAATCATTGTTTGCTTTAGATTTTAAGATTTAAATCTCAAAATTTTTTACATAGTACAATTTTTGTTTTGTTACAAAGAGGTCCTTTTGCTAATTGTTTATGTTTCTGTGTACAAAACAGACATTAGGTGTGTAGAAGACACTGCATCAAGGCCTATTTTTACATGCTATACTGCTGTACAAACTTTGCTCTAGTCAGCTAAGGCTAGGAAGGAAGTTGTCTAAGGTTGCCCTTTTAATAAGGCTTGTGGGCCTGGCAGTATTCCTTACCAGCTGCTGTGATTTGGTTGTCTGGTATATCTGGGGTATATTGTCTCTAGGGCTCAGTGCAAGCGAAGTTTGGTTGGCAGTGGTTTGCCTGCTGAATGGAGAAAATTTCAGCCCATGTTCTCTAGGATATTCCTGAGGTCTGATAAATGGACATATGTATATATGCAATATGAGAATGAAAAATGCATTTATATTCTTATGTTGTTCGTGGAGAGGAAGCTTTTTGAGGGATGTTGTCTGGGATTTTTTTTCTCATTTTTTATACTTTGAGTTTTATTAAGTGTATATATGTACATAGTTTAAATAAGTAAAATAAATAGTTATGTGCATTGTTTGTTGTTAAAAAAGAGAAGTACTTTGCCCATTGCCTCATTTCCTCTTCCTCGAAAGCAAGTACTTTTCTCTTTTGGTGTTAATATTCATACTAAGTAACATGCTAGTAGTGCTCCTTCTTTTTTTTTTTTTTTTTCTTCTTCATATGAGCTGTGGCTTTGTTGTAGGAGCTCCTTAATAAAATTTTTTTTTTTGCCAGCTTTATTGATTTCACACTAGGAAGGATGAGGATGTATTCCTTTTTCTGTCCCCTGCTGCCACTACACATGGACTCTTTTCTACCCCTCATCCTCTCTTTATAGTTATATTGTAATTTTGCTTAGATCTATATTTAGAATTTATATTGTTATGACTAGAAAAACATTAATCACAGCTGATCCAGGAGTAAACTGTGATTACTTTTCCTTCTATGTGTGGCTTTTTGTTTTATCTGCAATTATATTGATTTTTCATTTGCTATGTTTTCTATGTAATTATGAGTAATCATATGTAATTATGAGTAATTCATCTCTATCAGGGAATCGAAGCCTTGGTTAGAGATTTAGTGGTAGTCTTTGTTAATAACAGTTAACTACAAAAAATCAATAGTGTGCCTAAGATTAGATAGAAAAGACTTTTGGTCAAATTTTATGTTTTGAGTATTTATACACATACAACACATGCACATATGCATATGTACATTTAAACATAAACATGTAAGTATACATGCAAATGTATTTATACCACATTCACACAATTACACATATATGTAATGACCACCATCGTCTTGAAGAGAAATGTACTTATCTACTTGTTCATTTTAATTATTACATAATTTAATTTTTAATATCCACCTGTGTTCTATGTTTTTGTTTAATTGCTTGTTAACATTAACTTCAGTCTTTGTATTAGTTTCTAGTGGCTGCTGTAACACATTACCTCAAATTTAATGACTTAAAAAAATGACAGAAATTTATTATGTCACAGTTCTGGAGGCCAGAAGTTCAGAATCAGCTTCACTAAACTAAAATGCAGGTCTCATCAGGGCTGTGCTTCGTCCCCAGGTTCTAAGGGAACGTTTGTTTCTTGACATTTCCAGCTTTTGGTGTCTGCCGACATTCCTTTTCTTGTGGCTGCGTCACATCAGTCTCTGCATGCCATTTTCATATCGCCTCCTCTTCTGTATGTTGAATCTCTCTACCTCTCTGTTGTAAGGACACTTTTGATGGCATTTAGGATCCAGATGGATAATACAGGATTATCTTCTCAACGTCTTTAAGATCTTAAGATTCTTAACTTAATCACATTTGCAAAGGCCCCTTTTTCTTATAAAGTAATATTTACAGGTTCTAGGGATTAGCACCTGGTATCTTTGGGTGGCCATTATTCACCCTATGACTGTCCTCTGAGCATGTAATTGAAAAAGCTTTTCCAAGATTGAGGCTTGGTGAAGGGTCATGGTACCTGCAGAGAAACAGGGAAAATACTGTATATTTTAGCTGCTGGACCAGTTGAAGTTCCTGCTTAAGAGCCTGTAATCAATGCGACTCTAATAGAGGTTTGGATTTGATGGGAAATGAAGATTCTGAACCCCTATTTCAAATTTGTTGCAATGGGGATTTTTGAATCCTGGGTCACATGGTGCGGGGCAATAACACCTGTCTTACTTGGCAGTGAATACAAGCAGGCATCCTCATGGCTCTATTTTTATTTTTAATAATTTCAACTACACCTATCTATTCTTGCATTGTGAACAGCTCTATCTTGATCCCGTTGGCCACTGCAGCTGACTAAATCTAGAAGTCTTCCTTTTAGCAAAACCAAGAGTAGTATGTTTCAAGCTGATTTCTCTAGCTAGAGGTATAAACCTCTAGAAACAGGTATACATAGAGGTGATGTGCTGTAAAAAATCTGGGCTGTTAGAGTGCTTTCATCCTTAGGTCATTATTAGTAAAAGCCATAAAGATTTATTTATTTATTTATTTATTTATTTATTTATTTATTTATTTAAAGACAGAGTCGTGCTCTGCTGTCTAAGTTAGAGTGCAGTGGTACAATCTTGGCTCTCTGCAGCCTTGAACTCCAGGCTTAAGCAATCCTCCCACCTCTCCCACCTCAGCCTCTCGAGTCATGGACTACAGGCATGCGCCACCATGCAAATTTTTTTGTATTTTCTGTAGAGAAGTCATAGCCATCATTTCTCTTCAAGGGAGAATTGATATTATTAAACTTTTAGTGAATGGGTTAGTACTGGTCTTGACTTTGCCATAATTTTACTGACTAGTATGGGATATACTTTTCCTCTACGAGATACAGTGCTTATCTTAAAATTATACATATTTATTTCCTTGTTTCCCTAAAGAGCTATTCCTTCCAAATTTATAAGATATAAAATAGGTGTGCTTCTCTGAAAAATAAATCAAAATAGCTACATACTGAAATTACTAGAGATCAGGAATGAATACAAAATCAACATTTACTATTAGTAGTCATTTATCAAATGCTACTTAAAGTAGTTGAAACAGATTGGTTCATTTGAGATGTTTGAATTTGTGCACTAAATTAATTTAGGAAGGCTTCCTGGAGGAAGGGCGATTCAAGAAAAGACTAAGTAGCTATAGTCTTCAAATGTTGAGGGAGAGAAAGGAGTCATGTAAATTGGGGATAAAAGGGTTTTAAGGAAACTAGAAATAGAGTCTCCTAGCAAGCAGTGATGAAAGCAATTAAGTATATAAGGACCACTTGAAGAAATAACTCCTTATTGAAAAAGGTGGTTAGTAGGTAAGGAATATGTCTGCTCAGTGATCTCCAAGTGTATTAATTCAGACTTTAGGTTCTCATATTTTTGTGTACATGTTTTATATAAAGTCTACATTATTTTTTAAAAAACAATTTGAGTAACAGCCCTTAAACCAAGTTAAAAGTACAGTCTAGAATAATGGCAATAATGTTATGCCACACTATCAACAGATAAAAGTCTCCTTCACGAGTAATCCTGTTGTCTTAGATCTGGCATTTTTTTAAATAATAGGGACCTGTTTTCCTGTTGAGACACTTAGTACATTTGGTATTAAAACTTATCCTACTTTTGTTTGCTTTTTTTCCCCCTTTCCCTGGCAGCTTAGTCAAACTATGAAACAGGCACGTCATCGGCTAGCATCCTTTAAAACTGTGAGTGAAAAAAAGGGATCAGTGTTTCCAGATGATGGAAGGAAAAGCTTTCCCACCCAGGAGGTAAATTAATTTCTAATACATGCTTTTTTAAATTATAGGTAAAAAAATACAGATAAAGGTTTACTTATATCTCAGCATTATTTAGAATTGTAAAATAACTGGAAATAGCCTTAAGTACCCAATAGTAGGGGACACTTGAGTAAATTGTGATATGTCCATATGCAGCCATTCTAAAAAATATAATTTTCAAAGAATATCTGAAGATAAGGGAAAGTGTCTGTGATATAAAGTTCTGAAGATACGGGAAAGTGTCTGTAATATAAAGTTAAGAAAAAAGTTGGATAGCAAATTAAGTATGATATTAATTAAAATATATGTATATATTTTCAACAAATACTTATGGAATGTCTATGATTGCCAGCATTGTTCTAGAAACAAGACTTACAGTGGTGAAAAAACAGACAAACATCCCTCAAGGAGCTTCTGTGCCAGTAGGGAAAGCATATAATAGGCAAATAAATATAGAATATAATTTCAAGTGATAAGTGCTACGAAGAGAAATATAGCAAAATAAAGAGATGGAAAGAGTGCTGTGTGCATAGACAAAAGCCCAGGTGGAAATTGCACAAGAGGTTTATACTGATTATTTCTGGATAGTAGCATTTTATAGGTGATTTTCTTCTCTTTGTTTTTTATTTTTAAAAATTGTCATAATATTTGTTACTTTCTAATCAGGAAAAAAATTGATACTGTTAATTTTTAAAAAGAAAGACATTCTTTTGATTCAGAACTTGAAAGTGAGAGTATGGAGCTAGGCGTAGGAGGCTATGTAAGTCTACACTTATAAAATGACGTTGTTTTGGTACCTGCCTCGGAATTCACAAATTAGGATCCCAAATTTACATGTGTGCCTCTGTTTAGTTAATTTTGGCATTAATTTCAAGGTTTGATAGGCAGCATCTAGTAAAATAGACCATTAATTTTGGTTTTAATTAATTTTTTCCTGTCATCAACTGTCTCATTTAGTTCTTTCCCAGTTTTACTTCCTAATTAGTGTACTCTTATATTTTCCTGAAATATATCTATATATCTATATATTCCAGGAAAATATAATATATATCTCTCTCTATATCTATATATTATAGATGTTACATCTATAATATCTATGTATTATATATATCTATACATTATGCTACAATGTATATTATATATTTTTTATTCGTTTTTTTATTTAAAAATGAATTTTTATTAAAAAAACAAAAAAAACACCGAAAGTGGGAAAGAACTGAATGAGGCAGTTGTTGGCAAAAAAATTATACATCTATGTATTTAGATATATATATTATATTACATATAATGTATAATACATATAAATATATATAAATAAATATTAATATCAAATACATATAAATATATAATATACATTATCTAATACATATAAATATATAATATATATTAATATTATATATAATATATATGCATGTATTATATATAATATATAATTTTTGTATTTTTTCTTAAGTATCTTGACACAATCATCAAAAATGTCTCATGTGCTGGCAATTGGTTGAATACTAAGCTGTAATGTTTTTCTCTTTAAGAAATAGTCTAATTTAAAAAACAGGTGGGCGTGGGTATGAGTCCACATCTGGCAACACATCCCACATGCATTCAGTATGGTTGTCTTTTTCTAGCATTGCCTCGTGGCTCTCCAGATAGAGTTTCTTTCGTACCTAAATTACTTTCAGAGCTTGGTTTCTTGACTAGTTTTCATACCTATCGTGGTTTGGCAGTACTGTAGTTTGGGCCATTAGACTGACTCCAGGGTACTGTTAGAATGACGTGTTTAGATACTTTCTACTAAATCAGAAAAAAAACAAACGGTTATCAGATCTTAGACATGGATATTTTATATTGTTTGGAACATGCTTAGTGCTTTCAACTGGTATTTTTCCAGAAAGAGTACTATTCACAGATCTGACTGAAATAATTATTCAGTAGATGGGAGGATTAAGTCTGAGATAACATCTTTGTATAAACCAGTTTTATATGTCAGAGGTGCCATTTAAGTGTAATTCATTATTGTTATGGTGATAACAATGAATTCAGGCTACCTGCTTGCTTCTAAGTAATGCATATATGGTTTTCAGGTAAAAATACGAAAAATTACTCAATACAGTTGGGAATGATCTAAGAAATTAGTGAAATTTTTCTTATTACTTATATCAAGTCTTTCCTTCAAATCTGAACAATTTTCTACCCTCTTCAGTTGTATGAAGTGGGAATTTGCCAGTCAGAAAGAACAATCTGTGATTGAGTTGAACCCTGCTTTTATTTCCTTGTTAGTCTTTAGTGACATTAGAATCCGTCTGGTTGTTATTGATCTAGATTTGGAGATACAAGTTGAACACATACTTGCTTGTACTCTGTCAGGTCACCAAGACTAAAATCATGAGTCTTCTGAAGTTGTTACTGGCTAGAATAGGTGCAAGTTGTCATTTATAAAGTTAATACATTCTCCTGTCAGTCTGTTTCATTCCATATGTTTTCGTATGTGAGTGCTTTGTTTGTACATATGAAGTAGAACTTACTTTTTTCCCCTTTATTGTGTATCAGACTACCAAAACCTACTAAGATGATTTTAGATCTTTTACTGAACCTCAGCTTAGGTTCATGAGGATATTGCTTCCTCTAGACCTATTTATATTTGTATTATTTTCATTTTTTTCCAGACAGTGCTTTCTAAGAAATCAGCGTCCATGGGGATAAATATAGGAGTAAGAGGAGAATTTCCCATTAAGGTCCATCGAGGTCTTTTAGCTGCTGTACCTTACCAGAATTATATGGAAAATCAGGTAGCAAAATATAAAAAGTAGAGGGGAAAGACACTGGCTTATTAGAATGATCCACAGATAACTAAGGATAAGGTAAAGGGTTAAGATGTTCAGTACTTTTTTTAACAGACTTTATTGAAAAATAATTCATATACCATACAATTCATCCATTTAAAGTGTACAATTCATTGGATTTTAGTATATTTACAGGGTTGTGCAACTGTTACCACAGTCTAATTTAGAACATTTTATTTTTTTAAATTAATTTTTAAAAATAACTTTTATTGTGTATAAAATGTCTATCCATATGTTTTGCCCATTTTTTAATTGGGTCGTCTTTTTATCAAATTGTTAAGTGTGTGTGTGTGTGTGTGTGTGTGTGTGTGTGTGTGTGTATTCTGGATACAAATTTCTTATCAGATAGTTGAATTGCAAATAAATAATTTCTCCCATTCTATAGACTGTTATTTTTATTAATAGTATTGTTTATAGCATAACATTTTAAAATTAGTCACTTCTTTTATTCTTATGTTGCTTGTGCTTTCGATGAAGTATCTCCTAATCATTGTTTATCTTAAGATTGTGAAGATTTATTCCTGTGTGTTCTTTTAAGAATTTTATCATTTTCACTCTTAGTTTTAGGTCTGTGATCCATTTTGAGTTAATTTTTATGTATGCTGTAAATAAGTGGTTCATTTTCATTCTTTTGAAAGTAGATATCCAGCTATCTCAACATCACCTGTTGAAAAGACTGTTCTTTTCCCATTGAATTTTCTTGGTACTCTTGTCAAAAATGTGAGGGTTTATTTTTGAACTTTCAGTTCTGTTTTATTGTTCTGTGTCTGTTAGTATTATAATGTCTTGATTCCTATAGCTTTGTGATAGCTTTTGAAATTGGGAGGAATGAAATCTTCATCTTTGTTCTTTTTTTTCTTTTTTTTTTTTATGTTTTTTTTCTTTTTATTGTTCTTCTTTTTCACGAAAGTGTTTTGCTACTATGGGTCCCTTGCATTTCCATATGAATTTTATGATTAACTTGTTAATTTCTGCCAAAGAAAAGCCAAGTGGCATTTTGATAGGGAGTGTTGAATATATAGGTAACTTTGATAAATATTACCATCTTACCAGTGTTGTCTCTTGATCCGTAAACATATTATGTCTTTCTTTTTAGTTTGACCATCTGTCATTTATTTCAATTATCCTTTTAGTTTTCATTATACAGTCCTACACTGTAAAGATTTTATAACATTCAACTATGCTGACCTACTTACATTATATTAGCAGTGACCTGAAACCTAGAATTTTATTGCAATCACGTTGTTTCTGCCTACGATAACTACATTGTGTGTGTGTGTGTGTGTGTGTGTGTGTGTGTGTGTGTATGTGTTTTCATTATTTTTTCTTTAGGAACTTGACTATGAGGAACCTGACTATGAGGAAACTTCATCTATTATAACTGATGAGAAAGGGAAAGAAAATTTGTTTGGGAAGGACCAGCAGGACCAGCAGGATATCATCTCTGAAGATAAGAACAAACCTTTCAGCAGAGTTCAGGTAAAGCAATAAAAGAAATTAAATGAATTGTGATTTGCACTAGGTTTTGCCAGAACCGTTTTACTGATTTAGGATTGTAGATTTAGCTGTTGTTAAGTTGGACAAAGATTATAATTTCACATTTTATTCTAGTAATTTGCTTCACTGCCATATCATTTTGAGATTATTTTAGGAACCTTTTGGAAAACTTAGAGTATTACTACTACCTCACAGTCTATATTTGGTGTTTATGTTCACTTTTAGAAAGTAAAATTCAAAAATCCATTATTTGTTGTGATGGAAGAGAAAGAGCAAAAGCAGTTACATTTCGAGGGCCTTCAGAATATTCTGCCAGAAGCCCAGGATGACTTTCCAGAAGCTGAAGATGATTTGCTGGAAACGCAGGGTGATTTGAAAGGAATCCAGAGTATTGAGCCAGATACCCAGGCTGTTGAGCCGAACGTTCAAGTTACTGAGCCAGAAAGCCGGGCCACTGAACCGGAAGGCCAGCTTGTTAAGACAGAAACTCTTGGTATTAGGCTGAAAGCCCAGAGTATTGAGCTAGAAGAAGGGAGTATTGTATTGGAAACCCAGGATTTTCTACCCCCAAATCAGGTTTTTCTGTCTGAAAACCAGGATGTCTTACTCAAAGGCCACTGTGTTCTCCCTAAAGACCAGAATATTCTACTCAAATATCAGGACCAGGACTTCCTGCCCAGAGACCAGCATGTTCTCCCCAAAGACCAAGAAATTCTGCCAAAATATCAGGACCAGGATTTTCTACCTAAAGACCAGGATTTTTTATCTGGAGACCAGCATGTTCTCCCCAAAGACCGGAATATCCTACCCAAATGTCAGGACCTGGATTTTCTACCCAGAGACCAGCATGTTCTTTCCAAAGACCAGAATATTCTACCCAAATGTCAGGACCAAGATTTTCTACCAAAATATCAGGTAAAATAGAGTGAAAAGGAGATTGAAAAAAGAAGAAATAAGCTACTTAGGGTTTGGAGTGGGATTTGTAAGGACTACAAGTATACCTTGGAGATATTATGGGTTCAGTTCTAGGCCGTTGCAATAAAGCATATATTGGAATAAAGTAAGTCACACAAATTTCTTGGCTTCCCAGTAGATATAAAATAGTTATGTTTATACTATACTCTATCCGTGTACAATAGCATAATGCCTCAAATACATACCTTAATTTAAAAATACTTTTTTGCTAAAAAATGCTTACAGTTAATCTGAGTCTTCAGCAAGCCATAATCTTTTTATTGGTGGCGGGTCTTGCCTCAATGTCGATATCGGCTAACTAATCAGAGTGGTGATTACCGAAGTTTGGGGTGGCTGTTGAAGTTACTTAAGACAGTAATGAAGTTTGCCACATCATTTGACTCGTCCTTTCATGAAAGATTTCTCTGTAGCGTGTGATAATGTTTGATAGCATTTGATCCACAGTAGAACTTCTTTCAGAATTGGAATCAGTTCCCTCAAACCCTGCCACTGCTTTATCAAGTAAGTCTGTGTAATATTCTAAACCCTTTGTTGTCATTTCAACAATGTTCACAGTAGATTCCATCTCAAGAAAACATTTTCTTTGCTCAGCATAAGAAGTAACTCCTCATCCATTTAAGTTTGAACACGAGATTGGAGCAATTCACTCACATCTTCAGGCTCCACTTCTAATTCTAGTTCTCTTGCTGTTTCTACTACATTGCAGTTACTTCCTTCACTGAAGTCTTGAATGCCGCAAAGTCCATGAGAATTGGAATCAACTTCTTCCAAATTTCTGTTAAAGTTGATATTTTGGCCTCCTCTCATGATTCATGAATGTTCTTAATGGCATCAGGAATGGTGGACCCTTTCCAGAAGGTGTCAAATAAACTTTACCCATGTCTATCAGAGGAATCACTGTCTGTGACACATATGGCCTTATGAAATGTGTTTTATAAATAAGAAGACTCAAAAGTCAAAATTATTTCTTGATCCACAAGCTACAGAATGAGTGTTGTGTTAGCAGGCATGGAAACAACATTAATCTCCTTGTATGTCTTCATCATAGTTCTGGGGTGACTAGGAGCATTGTCAATGAGCAATTTAAGAGGCATCTTTTTTTCTTTTTGGATCAGTCAGTCTCAACAGTAAGTGTAAAATATTCTGTAAACCATGCCGTAAACAGATTTGCTGTCATCTTGGCTTTGTTATTGCCTTCACAGAGCACAGGAAAAGTAGATTTAGTATCATTCTTAAGGGCCTTAGGTCTTTTGGAATGATAAATGAACATTGGCTTCAACTTAAAGTTACCAGCTGCATTAGCCACCAAGAGAGTCAGCCTGTCCTTTGAAACTTTGGCCAGACATTGACTTTTTCTCTCTAGCTGTGAAACTCCTACTCATCTTCTTCTAGTATAAGGTGGTTTTGTCTACACTGAAATCTTGTTTGGTATGGCCACCTTCATTAGTAATCTTAGCTAGATCTTTGGGATAACTTGCTGCAGCTTCTACATCAGCACTTGCTGTTTCACCTTGCCCTTTGATGTTATAGAGACAGCTTTTTTCCTTAAACCTCATGAACCAACCTCTGCTAACTTCCAACTTGTCTTCTGTAGTTTTTTCAACTCTCTTAGTCTTTATAATATTGAAGAGAGTTAGGGCTTTGCTCTTATCAGGCTTTGGCTTAAGGAGATACTGTGGCTGGTTTGATCTGTCCATACCTCTAAAACATTTTCCATGTCAGCAATAAGGCTTTTTTGCTTTCTTATCATGTATTCACTGGAGTAGCTTTTAATTTCCTTCAAGAACTTTTCCTTTGCTTTCACAATGGAGGTGTTTGGTACAAGAGGCCTCGCTGTCAGACTGTCTTGGCTTTCAACAGGCCTACTTCACTAAGCTTAATAATTTCTAGCTTTTGCTTTAAAGTGAGAGACATGTGGTTCATTCTTTTGTTTGAATACTTAAGAGGTCATTGCAGGGTTATTAACTGGCCTAATTTCACATTGTTGTGTCTCAGTGAATAGGGAGGCCTAAGGAGAGGTGAGGGCATGGCCAGGTGGTAGAACAGTGAGAACACATACATTTATCAGTTAGGTTTGCTGTTTTACATGAACGTGGTTTTGGTACCCCAAAACAATTAGGATAGTAAAATCAAAGATCACTGATCACAGATCACCAATCACCATACCAAATATAATAATAATGGAAAAGTCTGAAATATTGTGAGAATTTCCAAAATGTGACACAGAGACATTACGTGAGCACATGCTGTTGGAAAAGTGACGCCAATGGATTGGCTTGACATATGGTTGCCACAAACCTTCAGTTTGTGAAAAACAGTATCTGCAAAGCATAATAAAACCAAGTATGCTATATATTGTACCTGATTTGAGATCCATATTGGAAAAAAACAGTTTCTTGATTGGTCTCTTAAAACTCCAGTGCTCTTACTAAGTGTTAAAGTATTATCAGCAGCACATTACTCCAAATGAACAATTTGCTGTTTCTTTTCTTTTCTTTTTTAAATCAACACTCTCCTCAGATTTTATGAACAATTTAATTTTTTATTTTTAATCTTCAACAGGAAAAATATTTCTGGCAGCCATTATCTGCTTAGACAGCTAAAAGGCGGAAAAAGGAGTGGCCCATAAGTGCTGAGCAGTATTTTTCACACAGGTTCCAAGGCCAGCTCTCCACCAGAAATCAGTTAGACTAAAAGGAAGAAGAAAGAGAACAATAGGAATTAGATTACTTAGGGCTATGGTTGGACTTTTGTGGAATGTAGTACAGTTGTTTATTTTATTCCATAAGATGCCCAATTATATTCTGATCTCAGTTAACTCCAGAATTCTCACTAAAGCCTGAAGTCTTCACCTGTTATTCTTAACTGAACAATTGATATTTTGTGTTTGTTCCTTTGTAGAAAGCAAATCTGAAGCAGCCAACATCTATTTTGATAGGTAGGAGAGGGAGAGAGGTACCTCCTCTGGATGTCCATCAGGATCTTTTATGCAGGCATCATCAGGCCTCCATTTGAGGCAAGGTAGAAAAGAAAAGGGACAGAGACCAACAGGGACCGAATTGTTTAGTTTGAAGCTTTCAAAGGTTGTTCCTTTGAAACTTCAGAACTAAAGCTAAACTTCATAACTGACAAAAAATATGCATTTCTGTTTTATTCCATAATGTTTTATATTATCCTGAAAAAAACTATGCTTAGGTCTTCAATGAAGCCTAGAGTATTATTGCCATCATGTTACTCTTACTAGACAATTTCTAGTTTTATGATAATTTTCTCTTTTAGAAAGTATACTTTAAGGAGTCATACTCTGATATGACAGTTGAGAAAGGGAGAGAAGACTTTTTTTCTGGCAGATTATCAGTGTCTGCCTCCCAAATCCCAGGACCAGGATAACATCAGAAATCAGGTAGAGCAGAATAAAAAGATATAAGCAGGAAGAAAGTACCTGGGTTTTATAAATCCCAAGTGGTAATTTAAAATGAGGGACTTTGGAGCTAACCTAAGAATATAGTGTTTGGTTTTTTCAGGTGGAGTCTTGTTCTGTCACCAGGTGGAGTGCAGCGGCACAATCTTGACTCATTGCAAACTCTGCCTCCTGGGTTCAAGCGATTCAGCCTCCTGAGTAGCTGGGACTACAGGCGCACGCCAGCACGCCTGGCTGATTTTTTTTTTTTTTTTTTTTTTTAGTAGAGATGGAGTGTCAACATGTTGACCAAGCTGGTCTTGAACTCCTGACCTCAGGTGATCCACCCGTGTCTTCCTCCCAAAGTGCTGGGATTACAGGCATGAGCCACCATGCTTGGCCAAGATACAGTATTTTTTATTCCTTCCTACATTAGTGGGGAGATGGTCCTAAGTCCTTTTAGAACAGAGGCCCTGCTTCAGGAGCATACAGTGTTAAATCCTAAACAGTTCAGTTCTTCCCGGTCTCTCTCCTCTTTTTTTTCTTTTCTCTTCTACTTTGTATTTCAGTGGTACAAAAGACCCTGGTCTAGGGAACAATATGAGTCAAAATCAGTTCTGTGATTTCTAAGGCTGATGTATCACATTCATATCTTATTCCAGAATCAGTTGACTATTTTAACAATATTATTCTTTAACTCTTACCAGAGCCAACAGTCTCGCTGCAAGCATAATGCCCCTACATGAACAATGTAGGAACTAGCAGATACTTAAGATTTGGTGAGTTTGTCAGACTATTCTGTCCATGGATAGAATTAAGAATTAAGGTCTACATAGTTGAGCTCTAAGTGTAACATCATCCTCATATCCAAATGTATCAGCGTATTTTTACTTAGTTTCATTTCTCTGGAGTTTTCACTGAAGCTTATGATATTATGATTAGCATTACACAACTTTTTTTTCCTGTTGTTTTTCCTTTAAAACATGTTTCTCAAGCAATCTGTATCTTTTAGTGAGAAAAGACAGAGTGAGAGGAATTGCTTTTGGACTATCACCAATATGTTGTACCTAAGATTCAGGACCAAGACTCCCCTAGAGAACAGGTAGAACAGAATACAGTAGGAAGACTGTATACTTTCTAAAAGAGGAACAAGGCTAAATTACATAATATTGAGGCTGAAGCCTGTGAAGCCAGCTTGTTTTGGGGATACATAGAATTAAGGCTTTCAGAATTAAGCTAAGAGTGTAATGTTTTTGGTTATTTCAAAATGTGCCAGAATAATCTGGAATTCACTTAAAAATACTCCAGGAAAAACACTGGAGAAGAGACAGATGAAAAAGCAAAATGTTGCTAATTGTTGAATCTGGGTAATTGTTGAACCTTGGGATTCGTTATACTGTTTTTGTTTTTGTCTGCTTTGATGCATGTTTGGAAATTTTTATACTGAAAACAAACCACACACACACACTTTTAGCTGTGTTCTGTTCTCCTGACCTACTGTCATTACTCTGGGATTGCCCCTGCAGTCTATAATATTGTCATTAGCCCATCATTTCTGCGTAGACAATCAGTTCTGTATTTTGTTGTTCCTTTAGAACAAGCATGTCAGACCACCCTCATCTTTTGAGAAATGGAAGATTGCAAGAAGAAATACTCCTGGAGTGCCATTGGTATGTTTCACCCAATATTCAAGATTTAGTGTCTCTTAGAGAAGTAGAGCAGAATATAGTGAGTTAAGTAGCAGAGTGTAAATTGCTTAGGTTTTGGTTCAAGATTGACAGGGCAATGTAACTGCTTCGGGAGTTTAGTGTTAAGGTCAGTAATAACAGGCAAAGAATATAATGATTTTTTTCTTCTGTGATGCATCTCACCATTCTGACCTATTAAAACTACTTCAGTCTTCTCTACTGAAGCTTTTACTACTGCTACAGGAATGATGTTCCTGCTTAGATAATTTATGTTCAGTGTTTATGTTGTCCTTTAGCACAGGAACTATGAGCAGGCCTTGCATGATATGACAGATAAAAGATGGAGAAAACTTTCAGAGCACCATGGATATATTTTACATGAAAGCCAAGATACAGGCTCTGCCAGAGAGCAGGTGGAGCAGGGTATAGTAAAGAGTAAGCAGCAGAAAGCAAATCAGAGTTTGGGCAGCACTTGTCAGAGCTTCCATTACCAAAAAAGATCATGATGATCATGTTAGTTGTCATTAATATCAGCAATAGTATTATTAATATTATTATGAATAACAGCTTACATTCATTGAACATTTACCGCAGCCAAAATGGTTTTAGAATTTTATATTAAGTATCTTATTTGATTTTCATAATAACCATAGAAGATAGATACTATTATTCTTGTTTTGTAGATGAAATTTAAGATTGCTTTGCAGGTAGAGTTAAGATCCAGAATGGTGACAAGAAGTATAATGTCTGCTTCTATGCCATAATATATCAGGCTATTCTGACTTATTTAGATTATTATCCTAATTCTAAGATTATTTTAGGTCTCTCATTGAAGCCTATGGTTATTTTGGGGAGCATTTGTTGCCCATTTAAAAAACTATATTTTATTTGTATTTTTATAAAAGGTATATTTCTGATGGCCATTGTCTTTTACAGTGTGAGAGGGGAAGAAATGAGCAGTTTCTGAGGGGCAGGGGTTATGAGGATCTTCTACCCCATGGCCAGGACTAGATCTCCATCAGTAAGCTGGTAGAGCATAAGGCAGGATTGCTAAGAAATAAACTAATCAGGTTTGGGCTGAAGCTTGTTAGGTTTCTCTTGCCTAAGGTTTGGAGTCATTGAGTTAAGATCTGTAGTTTTTCAAGAAAATGTTACAATATCCTGGCCTATTAAGATTTTTCTGTGGCTTAAATGAAGTTTAGTTTATTGTTGCTGGAATTTTGCCCCTCTCTGGATAATTTTTATTTTCCGATTTTAAGTTTTTAAAAACAAAGGCTTAAGGCCAACAACAGAGTTAGGCTGTATGAGAGAGACTGAAGAGAAATTTTCTCTTGGCCTCTTTGAGAGAGCAGAATTCAAAGGCAAAGAAGCAGAAAATAGAGTTTGGGCTGAGGTTTTCAGGGCTAAACTGCAACTCTTTGTGATTTTTAGTTTGGGTCTATCAGGTTGGCCTAACGGTATGGTGCTGTGTTTTAGTCTGCATTGTCGTTTATACATCCTGAGCCTTGCCAGGCTCTCTCATACCTCAGGTCTTTTGCATGTGGTTTTTCCTCTTGTCTGGGTAGTCTTCCCTTTTTTCTTCTTGAAGTCGGTCCCTTCTTATCCTTGAGGTTTCAGCTTAAATGTCACCTTCTTGGAAAAGACTATCCTTACCACCTTATCAAAAATAGATCTCCCCTTTTTTGTTTTTCTCTGCTTGCATTCTATTTGTTTCCTTCTCAGTACAAAACAATTTTGTAGTTATTTATTAATATTACATGTTTTATATTGTCTAGAGTTTCCCACTAACCCATAAGCTTCATGAGAGAGGTACCATACCTGTTTTGTTTACCATTATATGAACAGTGCTTGGCACAGTGGGTGGTACCTAGCAGTCACTCAGTAAATATGTTTTGAATGGATTAGCCAGTCAAACATCTGTTGAGCACCTTTACCTTTTAGGTGTTAGCCATTGTTAAAGTACTAAATATCAAAGATACAGCTGTGACCAAGACACAGCACTCAAATTTCAGACAATCTAAAGAAGAGAGACTGATACATAAACATAATTATGAAACAGTGTAATTAGTGATAGAGGATGCATGGGGCATTCACAAACCCCATGAGGGGTACTTACTCTAGACTGTTCAATTCAGGATACAGCTTTGGTGGTCTGAATCTCTTCTTGTCCTTCTGCTGTTACTATCCCTGGAAATTTTCAACCCTAGAATAGCCTTTCCTCCTTTTATTTGAGACAGTCTCACTCTGTCACCCAGGGTGCAGTGCAGTTGTACGATCTTGGCTCGCTGCAGCCTCCTCCTCCCAGGTTCAAGTGATTCTCGTGCCTCAGCCTCTTGAGGAGCTGGGACTACAGGTATGTGCGACCACGCCTGGCTGATTTTTGTATTTTTTACTAGAGATGGGGTTTTATCATGTCTCTAGGCTGGTCTCGAACTCCTGACCTCAAGTGATCCACCTGCCTCAGCCTCCCAAAGGTGCTGGGATTACAGGTGGGAGCCACTACACCCGGCCATCTTTTCTCCCTTTATGTTGCCAAATAATCCAG
The DNA here is from genome assembly GCF_048565385.1 of Saimiri boliviensis. Lineage (NCBI taxonomy): Eukaryota > Metazoa > Chordata > Mammalia > Primates > Cebidae > Saimiri > Saimiri boliviensis. Next base: position 60,317,313 of record NC_133454.1, read on the forward strand.
CCTTATTGAACAAAACACTTTAATAGTATAGATTTGTACCACATCCATACTAAGGGTTTCCAGTCACAGCTGGGTTCCCAGGGCTGCTTAGCATTTTTTCCTGCTTGTTCCCTAGCACTTTACACTCCAGTGCCCTACACTGACTGTTCTAAATCTTAAACACTCCTTAAGCTTCTTGCTGCACCCCCATATTCTCAACTTTCGTACAGAAAATAAAAGCTATCACACACTACCTTAACCATTTACTTTGTTTGGTTGCTGTTATTACTTCTTACTATCTCAGAGGAAAAGTTTCTCTTCAAGGCCCCACCTGCTAATTCTCTCCTTTCAAAGTTAATCACTATCAAGAGTTGTATGCATCCTTTGAGTCCTCTTTATAAGCATTTATACAGATGTACATATAGACACATTTTAAAAAATTGTGATTAAAATATACATAACATAAAATTTCTCATTTTAATCCTCTCTAAGTATATAGTTCAGTGGTGTTAAGTACACTCACATTGTTGTGCAACCATCACCACCATCCATCTCCAGAGGTTTTTTTTCATCTTGTAAAACTGAAACCATATAGACATTAAACAGTAATTTCTCAGTCTCTTCTCCCCATGTTCCTGGCAACCACTATTCTACTTTCTGTCTTCATGAATTTGATTATTCTAGGTACCTCATATGAGTGAAGTCATACAGTATTTGCCATTTTGTGACTGCCTTATTTCACTTAGCATAATGTTATAGCCTATTGTAGGAGTTACTTCCTTTTTAAGGATGAATACTATTCCTTTGAAATGTATATAATACATTTTGAATCCATTTATCCATTGACTGTTCCACAATCAGTTTTCTCTGTTCTAGACCTTCGTCTACAATATGAATCTTGTGGTGTAAGGTTCCTTTTACTCAGCATAATGTTTCTGAGATTCATTCATGTTGCTGCATCAATAATGTGTTCTTTGCATAGCTGTGTAGCATTCCATTATTTGAATATATCACAGTTTGTTTATTTAATCTCCTATTGATGGACATTTGAGTTGTTTCCTGTTTGTGGCTATTTGGTACTGGGAATGGGATGCTGCTACAACAAATATCTAAAAACTGTGGAAATGGCTAAAAAATGGGTAATGGATAGAGGTGAAGAATTTTGAAGCCCATGACAGAGAAAGCCTGTATCATTTTTAAAATTCTCGTTATTTTTTTAGTCTCACTTGGTTGCCCAGGCTGGAGTGCAGTGGCACAATCATAGCTCACTGAAGCCTCAGTGGGTGACTCAGTGATCCTCCTGCCTCAGCCTCCTGAGTAGCTAGGACTACAGGTGTGTGCTACTCACGCTTGGCTAATTTTTGTATTTTTGTAGAGATGGGGTCTTGCTGTGTTGCCTACTGTGGTCTTGAACTCCTGGCCTCAAGTGATCTTCCTGCCTTAGCCTCCCAAAGTGTTAGGATTACAGATGTGAGCCACTGCTCCTGACCATCATTTTAGAGATATCTTTGTTGTTATAAGCAAAGTATTGGTTGAAATGTGTACACTAAAGATACTGCCACCTGGGTGTGGTGGCTCATGCCTATAATCCCAGCACTTTGGGAGGCTGAGGTGAATGGATCACTTGAGACCAGGAGTTCAATACCAGCTTGGCCAACATGGTGAAATGCCATCTCTACCAAAGATATAAAAATAAGTAAGGCATGGTGGCATGTACCTGTAATTGCAGCTACAAGAGTGGCTGAGGCAAGAGAATCACTTGACCCTTGGAGGCAGAGGTTGCAGTGAGCTGAGGTTGCACCATTGCACTGCAGCCTGGGTGACAGAGCAAGACTCTTGTTTAAAAAAAAAAAAATACTGCCAGCGAAGCTCAAGGAAATGAGGAACATGTTATTGGAAACTGGGGTAAAGGTATTCCTTGTTATTTAGTAGTAGGAAGCTTAGTTAAATTGTGTTCTATAGTTGTATGGAAGGCAGAACTTGTAAGCAATGAACTTGGAAATTTAGCTGAGATTTGCAAGCAAAGTGTTAAAAGTACAGTGTGGTTTTTCTTGTCCCTCCTCAGAGAGGCTGCCAGGGTCTGTCTGGAATCTCTCTCTCCATCTTGTGGACTAGAAATTATTCAGGCAGTAAGCTGGGGCAATTGTTGTGCTGACTACATTTGTTTCCTATCTATGAGGAATAACTATACTGTGCTTGCTTATAGCCAGTGTATGAAAACCATTCTTTTATAGATTTTTTTTGTTTTTTATTTTTTCAGTCTTCAGGCAGGAAGATAAATATGTTTTATTATTGCATTGTGTCTTCAAGCAGAAGTCTCTTTATTTAAATATTATTTAATTTCATTCTAATTGATTTGTTATCTTTTTGGCTCTATCTCTTCATCTTATCTTATAATAGTTGCTCTAAAGATTACAATATACATACCAAACCTTTCACAGTCTACTTTGAGTTAATAGTTGAATGTAAATGTAGAAGCTTTATAATCATACAGGTCCTTTTACCTTTTCCTCTTCATAATTGTCATAGATGTTCCATCTGCCCACACTGAAAACTCCATTTTTTTGCCATCAATAATCATACATGTTTTTGTGAAAAACTTGAGAGAGAGAGTGTCTACTTATTGAATCTTTTTGTTGTTTGTCTTTCATTCCTGAAGTTTCAGATTCCTCCTGGTGTCATTTTTCAGCTAACTTTCTTTACCTTGTAATGCAGGGCTTCTAGCAATGCATTTCCTTGATTTTCTTTCATCTGAGAATATCTCTTTTGTCATCAGTCCTCAAGTGTATTTTTACTGGATATAGATTTCTGGGTTGACAGTTATTTTCTTTCAGCACATTAAAAATAGTGTTCCACTGTCTTCTGGTTTCCATAGTCTTTAAAAAATTTTTTAATTTTACCATATTATACTTTAAATTTTGGGGTACATGTGCAGATTATGCAGGTTTGTTACATAGGTATACATGTGCTATGGTGGTTTGCTGCATCTATCAACCTGTCATCTACACTAGGTATTTCTCCTAATGGTATCCCTCCCGTAGCTCCTAACCCATCAACAGGCCCCAGTTTGTGATGTTCCCCTTCCTGTGTCCATGTGTTCTCATTGTTCAATGCCCACTTATGAGTGAGAACATGTGGTGTTTGGTTTTCTGTTCTTGTGTCAGTTTGCTGAGGATGATGATTTCCAACTTTATCCGTGTCCTTGCAGAGGACATGAACTCATCCTTTTTTATGTCATAGTATTCCATGGTGTATATGTGCCACATTTTCTTTACCAGTCTATCATTGATGGGAATTTGGGTTGGTTCCAAGTCTTTGCCATTGTGAACAGTGCCACAATAAACATATGTATGCATGTATCTTTATAATAGAATGATTTATAATCCTTTGGGTATATACCCAGTAATGGGATTGCTGGGACAAATGGTATTTCTATCTCTAGATCCTTGAGGAATCACCACACTGTCTTCCACAATGGTTGAACTAATTTACATTCCCACTAACAGTGTAAAAGCATTCCTGTTTCTCCACATCCTCTCCAGTATCTGTTGTCTCCTGATTTTTTGATGATTGCTATCCTAACTGGGGTGAGATGATATCTCATTGTGGTTTTGATTTGCATTTCTCTAATGACCAGTGATGATGAGCTTTTTTTCATGTTTGTTGGCTGCATAAATGTCTCCTTTTGAGAAGTGCCTGTTCATATCCTTTGCCCACTTTTTGATGGGGTTTATTTTTTTCTTGAAAATTTGTTTAAGTTCTTTGTATATTTTAGATATTAGCCCTTTCACAGATGGGTAGATTGCAAAAATTTTCTCCCAGTCTATCAGTTGCTTGTTGACTCCGATGATAGTTTCTTTTACCATGCAGAAGCTCTTTAGTTTAATTAGATCCCATTTGTCTATTCAGACTTTTGTTGCCATTGCTTTTGGTGTTTTAGTCATGAAGTCCTTGCCCATGCCTTTGTCTGGAATGGTATTGCCTAGGTTTGCTTTTAGGATTTTTATCATACTTTAGGTCATATGTTTAAATCTTTAATCCAACTCAAGTTAATTTTTGTATAAGGTATAAGGAAGGGATCCAGTTTCAGCTTTGTGCATATGGCTAGCCAGTTTTCCCAACAGCATTTATTAAATAGGAAATCCTTTCCCCATTGCTTGTTTTTGTCAGGTTTGTCAAAGATCAGATGGTTTTAGGTGTGTGGCATTTTTTTCTGAGGCCTCTGTTCTGTTTCTTTGGTCTATATCTCTGTTTTGGTACCAGTATCATATGGTAGCCTTGTAGCATAGTTTGAAGTCAGGTAGCATGATGCCTCCAGCTTTTTTTTTTTTTTTTTTTTTTTTTTGCTTAGGATTGTCTTGGCTATGCGGGCTCTTTATAGGTTCCATATGAAATTTAAAGTAGTTTTTTCCAATTCTGTGAAGAAAGTCAATGGTAGCTTGATGGGGATAACATTGAATCTGTAAATTACTTTGGGCAGTATGGCCATTTTCATGATATTGATTCTTCCTAACTATGAACATGGAATGTTTTTTCATTTGTTTGTGTCCTTTCTTATTTCTTTAAGCAGTGATTTGTAGTTCTCCTTGAAGAGGACCTCCACATCCCTTGTAAGTTGTATTTCTAGGTATTTTATTCTGTTTGTAGCAATTGTGAATGAGAGTTCACTCATGATTTGGCTCTCTTTTTGTCTGTTATTGGCATATAGGAATGCTTGTGACTTTTGCACATTGATTTTGTATCCTGAGACTTTGCTGAAGTTGTTTAGCAGCTTAAGGAGATTTTGGGCTGAGACAATGTGGTCTTCTAAATACACAGTCATGTCATCTACAAATAGAGAGAATTTGACTTCCTCTTTTCTTAATTGAATACCGTTTATTTCTTTTTCTTGCCTGATTGTGCTAGCCAGAACTTCCAGTACTATGTTGAGTAGGAGTGGTGAGAGAGGGCATCCTTGTATTGTGCCAGTTTTCAAAGGGAATGCTTCTAACTTTTGGCCATTTAGTATTTTATTGGCTGTGGGTTTGTCATAAATAGCTCTTACTATTTTGAGGTACGTTTTATCAGTACTTAGTTTATTGAGAGTTTTTAGCAGGGAGGGCTGTTGAATTTTGTCAAAGGCTTTCTCTGCATCTATTGAAATAATCATGTGGTTTTTGTCTTTGGTTCTGTTTATGTGATGGATTACGTTTATTGATTTGTGTATGTTGAACCAGCCTTCCATCCCAGCGATGAAGCTGATTTGATTTTGGTGGATAAGCTTTTTGATGTACTGTTGGATTCAGTTTGCCAGTATTTTATTGAGGATTTTCACATCGATGTTCATCATGGATATTGGGCTGAAACTTTCTTTATTAGTCATATCTTTGCCAGGTTTTGGTATCAGGATGATGCTGGCCTTGTAGAATAAGTTAAGGAGGATTCCCTATTTTTCTTTTGTTTGAGTAGTTTCAGAAGGAATGGTACCAGCTCCTCTTTGTACCTCTGGTAGAATTAGGCTGTGAAACCATCTGATCTTGGAGATTTTTTGGGCGGTAGGCTCTTAATTGCTGCCTCAACTTCAGAATTTGTTATTGGTCTATTTAGGGATTTGACTTCTTTCTGGTTTAGTGTTGTGAGGGTATAAGTGTCCAGGAATTTACTGATTTCTTCTAGATTTTCTGATTTATTTGCATAAATGTGTTTATAGTATTCTTTGATGGTAGTTTGCATTTCTGTGGGATCGGTGGTGATATCCCGTTTATCATTTGTTGTTGTATCTATTTGATTCTTCTCTCTTTTCTTCTTTATTAGTCTGACAAGTGATCTATCTATTTTGTTGAACTTTTCAAAAAACCAGCTCTCAGATTCATTGACTTCTGAAGGTTTTTTTTGTGTTTCTGTCTCCTTCAGTTCTGCTCTGATCTTAGTTATTTCTCGTCTTCTGCTAGCTTTTGAATTTGTTTGCTCTTGCCTCTCTAGTTCTTTTAATTGTGATGATGTTAGGGTGTCAGTTTTAGGTCTTTCCTGCTTTCTCTTGTGGGCATTTAGTGACCTCTACACACTGGTTTAAATGTGTCCCAGAGATTCTGGTATGTTGTGTCTTCATTCTCATTCGTTTCAAAGAACATCTTTATTTCTGCCTTCATTTTGTTTTTTATCCAGTAGTCATTCAGAAGCAGGTTGTCCACTTTCCATGTAGTTGTGCGGTTTTGAGTGAGTTTCTTAATTCTGAATTCTAATTTGTTTGCACTGTGGTCTGAGAGACTGTTAATGATTTCCATTCTTTTGTGTTTGCTTAGGAGTGTTTTACTTCCAATTATGTGGTCAATTTTAGAATAAGTGTGATGTGTTGCTGAGAAAAATATATATTCTGTTGATTTGGGGTGGAAAGTTCTGTAGATGTCTATTAGGTCCACTTGGTCCAGAGCTGAGTTGAACTCCTGGATATTCTTGTTATCTTTCTCTCTCATTGATCTGTCTAATATTGACAGTGGGGTGTTAAAGTCTCCCACTGTATTATCGTATAGGAGTCTAAGTCTCTTTGTAGGTCTCTAAGAATTTGCTTTATGAACCTGGGTGCTCCTGTATTGGGTCCATATATATTTAGGATATTTAGCTCTTCTTGTTGCATTGAACCCTTTACCATTATGTAATGCCCTTCCTTGTCTGTTTTGATCTTTGTTGGTTTAAAGTCTATTTTATCAGAGACTAGGATTACAACCCCTGCTTTTTTTTTTTTTGCTTTCCATTTTTTTTTTTTTTTTTTTTTTTTTGCTTTCCATTTGCTTGGTAAATCTTTATCCATCTCTTTATTATGAGCCAATGTGTGTCTTTGCATGTGAGATGTATCTCCTGAATAAAGCACACTGATGGGTCTTGACTCTATCCGATTTGCCAGTCTTTGTCTTTTAACTGGGGCATTTATCCCATTTACATTTAAGGTTAATGTTGTTATGTGTGAATTTGATTCTGCCATTATGATTCTAGCTGGTTATTTTGCTCGTTAGTTGATGCATTTTCTTCTTAGGGTCGATGATCTTTACTATTTGGTATGTTTTCCCAGTTGCTGGTACCAGTTGCTCCTTTCTATGTTTAGTGCTTCCTTCAGGAGTTCTTGTAAGGCAGGCCTGGTGGTGACATAATCTCTCAGCATTTGCTTGTCTGTAAAGGATTTTATTTCTCCTTTGCTTATGAAGCTTAGTTTGGCTGGATATGAAATTCTGGGTTGAAAATTCTTTTCTTTAAGAATGTTTAATATTGGCTCCACTCTCTTCTGTCTTGTAGGGTTTCTGCAGAGAGATCCGCTGTTAGTCTGATGAGCTTCCTTTTGTGGGTAACCCAACCTTTCTCTCTGGCTGCCCTTAACATTTTTTCCATTGTTTCAACCTTGGTGAAAATAATCATTACGTATCTTGCGGTTGCTCTTGTTGAGGAATATCTTTGTGGTGGTCTCTGTTTTTCCTGAATTTGAATGTTGGCCTGCCTTGCTAGGTTGGGGAAGTTCTCCTGTATAAGATTCTGAAGAGTGTTTTCCAACTTGTTTCATTCACCCCATCACTTTTAGGTACACCAATCAAATGTAGATTTAGTCTTTTCAAATAATCTCCTGTTTCTTGGAGGCTTTGTTCTTTTCTTTTTGCTCTTTTTTCTCTAATCTTGCCTTTTCACTTTATTTCATTGAGTTGATCTTCCATCTCTGATATCTTTTCTTCTGCTTGATCGATTCAGCCATTGAAACTTGTGTATGCTTCACGAGGTTCTTGTGCTATGTTTTTCAGCTCCATCAGGTCGTTTATGTTCTTTTCTAAACTGGTTATTCTAGTTAGCAATTTGTTTAACCTTTTTTCAAAGTTCTTAGCTTCCTTGCATTGGGTTAGAACATGCTCCTTTAGCTGGGAGAAGTTTATTATTACTCACCTTATTAAGCCTGCTTCTGTGAATTTGTCAAACTCATCCTCCGTCCAGTTTTGTTCCCTTGCTGGTGAGGAGTTATGATTCCTTGGAGGAGAAGAGGGGTTCTGGTTTTTGGAATTTTCAGCCTTTTTGCATTGGTTTCTCCCCATCTTCATGGATTTATCTACCTTTGGTCTTTGAAGTTGGTGACCTTTGGATGGGGTCTCTGAGTGGACGTCCTTTTTGTTGATGTTTATGCTTAGTTTTTCTTCTAACAGTCAGGTCCCTCTGCTTCAGGTCTGCTGGAGTTTGCTGGAGATCCACTCCAGACCCTGTTTGTCTGGTTATCAATGGCAGAAACTGTAGAACATCGAAGATTGCTTATGAGGTGTCTCTTGGGCCCTACTGGGAGGTGCCTCCCAGTCAGGATACATGGGAATCAGGGAGCCACTTGAGGAAGAGTCTGTACCTTATCAGAGCTCAAACGTTGTGCTGGGGTATCTGCTGCTGCCTTCAGAGCTGCCACACAGGGACCTTTAAGTCTGTTGAAACTGTGTCCATAACTGCCCCTTCTCCCAGGTGCTCTGTCCCAGGCAGGTGGGGCTTTATTTATAAGTCCCTGACAGGAGCTGCTGCCTTTTATCAGAGATGCACTCAGTTGGAAATGGGAAATCACCTGCCTTCTGTATTGATCTCTCCGGGAGCTGCACACCAGAGCTGTTGCTATTTGACCATCTTGGGAGATTCTCCTGGTTTCCATAGTCTTTGAGCACGTTTGTAATTATTTGAGTCATTGTTCTTCTAAATGTAATATGTCTATTTTTTCTGGCTACTTAAAAAACTCTTAGTTTTTGGTTTCTAGAGTTTAATTATAATGTGTCTGGGAATAATGTTTTTTAGTTTATCCCATCTTGGGTATGATGAACATTTTCAGTCTTTAAATCTAGATCTTTTACCAAATTTGGGAAGTTTTTTGCCATTATGTCTTCAAATGTTTTTTGTGTACCAATTATTTTCTCCTTTCCTTCTGCAACTCCAGTGACTAAAATGTTAAACCTTTTGATATTGTCCCACAGAGGCATAATTGACATTAATTGGCTGTTCTTTTTTTTTTTCTGGTCTAATTTTTTTCTCTTTGTGCTTCACATTGGGTCATTTATGTTGATCCAGTATATTCAAGTTCACTGACCTTTTTTCCATTCTTCTATTGAGTCTATCCAATATTTCACATACTGTGTTTTTCTGTCTCTAAAACTTGGATCTGTATTTTTTTATACAGTTTTTATTTTTGTGTTGAGAACTTCTATATTTTCTTTCACTTCAATTGCGTTTGTCTTTGCCTCATAGATATAGTATTAATCTCTGCTTTAAAGGTTTTGCCTGTTAATTCAACATCTGGGTCACTTTGGAGTTAGGATCTGTTTATTATCTTTACCCTTCAAAATTGGTCACATCTTCCTGGTTTCTTTTATGTCAACTAATTTTAAGTTGTATCCTAGACTTTTTTTTTTTTCCTTTTGAGATGGAGCCTCACACCCTGTCACCAGACTGGAGTGCAGTGGTGTGATCTTGGCTCACTGCAACCTCTGCTTCCTGAGTTCAAATGATTCATGTATCTCAGCCTCCCTAGTAGTTAGGATTACAGGTACCCACCACCAGGCCAGCTAATTTTTTTTTTTTTTTTTTTTTTTTAGTGGAGACGGGGTTTTGCCATATTGGCCAGGCTGGTCTTGAACTCCGGACCTCAAGTGATCCACCTGCCTTGGTGTCCCAAAGTGCTGGGATTATAGGCATGAGCCACTGTGCCTAGCTAACATTTTAAATATTATATTGTGAGACTCTGGTTTCTGTTAAAATCCTCTGAAGAATATTGTATCTTTTGTTTGTTTGTTTGTTCTAGCAGGTAGGCAACCTGGTTAAATTCCAACTGTAAGTGATCTCTCCTGTGCACAGTGGCTCTAATGTTAGTTTTCAGAGTTTTCATTGTATTTCTATAGGCCTGTCCCATGCATGCTCAGTACAGGGGTGATTCTGAGATATGTGCCAGTTTACGCATAGAATTAAGGGGGTCTGCTTTCTAGCACACCTTTGTTTGGTTACCCCCTATACTCTCCAGATCCCAGGAGCTACATTTCCCAGAAGTCTTAGTTACAATCAATGAGAGTGAGAGAGAGAGCCCATAGTGTGCTTTGTCATTGGCCAGTACTGGGAGTCCAGTTTTCTTTATTGAAAACAGAAAGGAATTTCATTTTTATTGTGAAGAAGATAAACATAAATGAAAAAGATAACCAAAAATTTTAGAGATATTTCTCGTTAACATTTTATACATTTTCAGACTTTTAGAGTCACAAAACAAATAACTAAAAATAATAACAGCTTTATTGATATATACAGTTTATTCTTGTCATTCATAGTAGTTGTGTTACGAAAAGTTGTTAGAAACACTGAATCAGCAAATACTGAATTTTGGCTCTGAGGAAAGAAACTGGGGTAGGTTCCTGCAAGCCCCTGGTTATACCATTTTTATCAACTAATTAATATATAGCCTTATTTTTTATATATTTCTCTTTAAAACACCTTTTTAAATATATATGGTTGATCTGTTAACATGAAATCGTAGTCAACAACACTGTAACTCATGCTGGAATGAAGCTTATCTAAGGCACACCACTGCCTTTTTGTGCTTAGGAATAATAGATAGTACTTCAGCTATGCATGGGGGGACCATTTTTAGCAGTGAAATCACCAACATAGAAAACAAAAATGCAGAAAAACTTGACAATAAATAGACTGCAAAAAGGACACTTGTTTACAGTATGAGAGCTGAAACAAAAAGGCAGAGTATCTATCACCTTGTTCAGCCTCAGTTGGCAGCATGCATATTGGGTAACTCCAATTTTTCACAGCTTAGTGCATGTCTGCAAAGGACTGCAAAAACACCTTGAGTATTGGGATTACACATAAATTTCAGTGAATAGGCAAATCTGCAAATATGTAATATGGAAATAATGAATGTAATCCACATGCATACAATTAACCTATTTAAAATATACAGTGTTTTTAATATTTACAGGGCTGTGTAAAAATCACAGGTTGTGTTTGTGGTATTAACCACAATCAATCTGAGAACATTTCATCACCTCCAAAAGTCTGTACCACTTTCTTTTCCCCTTAGCCCCACCTCCAGTCCTAGTCGACCACTAAGCTATTTTCTATCTTTACAGATTTGCCTATTCTGGATATTCTTTATAAAGGGGATCATGAAATAAGTGGCTTTTTGTGACTTGCTTCTTTTACTTAGCATACATTTTCAAAATCCATTGATGTTGTAGCATATAGCAGTACTTTGTTCCTATCATTGGTGAAAAATATTTCATTTTGTGCATATAGCACATTCATCAATTGATGGAAGTTTGGCTTATTTCTTCTTGGCTGTTATGAATAATACTGCTGTGAACATTTGTGTACAAATCTTTTGGGGGGCATATTTTTCACTTCTCTTGGGTGTATACCTCATAGTGGAATTGCTGGAATGTATGATAACTCTGTGCTTAACCTTTTGAGGACCTGTCAAACTGATTTCCAAAGTGGTCGCACCATTTTTCATTCCCACCAGCAGTATATGAGGGCTCAAATTTTTCCATATCATCACCAACACTTGTTATTTATATTTTTAATTATTGCCATCCAAGTGGATGTGAAGTAGCATCTCACTGTACTTTTGATTTGTGTTTTTCTGATAGCTAATGATGTTGAACACCTTTTCATGTGCTTACTGACCATTTGTGTATCTTGTTTAGAGAACTGTTAGATCCTTTGCCCATTTTGTAATTGAGTTGTATTATGATTATTGAGTATGAGAGTTTATAATATGTTCCACATACAAAGTTCCTTATCAGATACACATGATTTGCAAATGTTCTCCTGTTCTGTGTGTTGTCATTCACATTCTTGATGGTTTTCTCTGAAGCACAAAAGTTTTTAATTTTGGTAAAGTCCAATTTGTCTACTTTTTCTTTCATGGTTTGTGCTTTTACTGTCATATCTAAGAACCTAAATTTGTTGATCGATTTGGGGAATGCTGCCATCTTAACTGTATTAGATATTCCAGTCCATAAACATGGGATGTCTTTCCATTATATAGGTCATCTTTCATTTTTTTAAAACAATGTTTTGTATGTTTCAGAGTATAAAATTTATACTTCCTCTGTTAAATTTCTAAGTGTTTTATTCTTTTTGAAGATACTGTAAATGTAAATTTTTTCTTAATTTTGTTTCTAGATTGTTCATCACAACTATAGAAATACAGGCCAGGGGCAGTGGCTCATGTCTGTAATCGCTGCACTTTGGGAGGCTGAGGCAGAACGATCACCTGAGGTCAGGAGTTTGAGACCAGCCTGGCCAACATGGTGAAACCCTGTCTCCACTAAAAATCCAAAAAATTGTCTGGGCATGGTGGCAGGTACCTGTAATCCCAGCTACTTGGGAGGCTGAGGCAGGAGAATTGCTTGAACTTGGGAGGTGGAGGTTTCAGTGAGCTGAGATCTTGCCATTGCACTCCAGCCTGCACAAGAAGAGCGAAATGCCATCTCAAAAAAAAAAAAAGTATAGAAATACAATTGACTTTTGTATATTGATTATGTATCCTGCAACCTTGAAAGATAAATGACTTTTAAACTAAAGAGATGAAATAATTTTAAGCTTTTTGTTTCTAAAAGTTGGAGATCATTATCTGACCCATATAATGTTCAAGTAGATATACCAAGTTATTTTGTAATCCTTTCCCAGTAAGTATGGGTGGAAATTAGCCTGTTTCCTCTATGCCATGCCAGTTGATTGATATAGTATTTTCTCTGGACTCGTGCCCACTAAAAGCATTGTATAAATTCAAGGTGATTATATATAGAATTGAAATATTAAGGAATCTGACTATATATCCTAGATTTTAATCCAAGCACACTTATGACAGTAATTTCAAGTGAACACTTTAAAAGAACTTTCATTTTGAACATTTTAAAATTTTTCGTTTATTCATGTTTTTGACTTAAACGCTTTTCTTTGATTTATTATTTTATGTTTGGTTAATTCCTTCTGAAAGAGCTTCCTTTCATTTTTTTATTTCTTTCTTTAAATTTGCTTTTTTTTTTTTTGGTTTCTTTATTTGCTTGAGCTCAAGTTTGTTTGCAGAAGAATAGATAAAAATATCAAAATGGTTTATGGGTAGCTTTGGTAATTTTGTCACTTTGTGTGATTGGACCTTCCAACAGGCTTATGATGGATATCAATCAGGATTGAGCACTGAATTCCAATCACCACTGGCATTTCAGTCTGGCATAGATAAAGAAGAAGAAAAGAAAGAGGTATGTAATGATACTGCTTTTGTATGCCAGTATTTCTACTATGATAGTATTAATGTGTATGAGAAATTGGAAGCAGTTTGTTGTGTCCTAACACATAAAAGGCTAATACCACAAATTTCATAAATAAAAGAAGAAAAGTTGCTTGACTCATTATAATGTATTGAATTTCTTTTCCAAGATCCTAGGAGTAAGGGTACAGTGTTGTGAAATCAGTTATTTGATACTAGTAAATTTCTCCAGCTAGTGTATATTTGCCACTGTAACTTATTTAAAGGAAGATTACTTTGTGGCTTTGTTTGTTTGTTTGTTTGTTTGTTTGTTTCTTTTCAATCTAAAGTTTGTTTAAACCAATAGATCTTAACCCTGGCCATGCACCAGAATCAGATGGGGAGCTTTGTTCAAAATACAAATATGCCTAGATCTAAACAAGACATACCAAATCAGTATCTGAAAACAGAGGTTTAGGGCATTTGTGTTTTTTAAAAATACCACTGGTGATTTTGATGCAGTCTCACTATTGAGGTACTATTTAGACCTTTGATAATTTTTACCAAAAAGCCCTGCACTACTCTGATATATACATAGGCATGCTTTTTGTTCACTGAATGGCTTGTGTATTTAAAAGAGTATATATAAATCCAGAAGTATGAACAGATCACAGAGTCTAGTAGCATGTGCTTTTTTTTTTTGAGATGGAGTCCAGTCGTGCAATCTAGGCTCACTGAAACCTCCACCTCCTGGGTTCAAGCGATTCTACTGCCTCAGCCTCCTGAGTAGCTGGGACTACAGGCATGCACCACCACACCCAGCTAATTTTTATATTTTTTGTTTTTTTAGTAGAGACGAGGTTTCACCGTATTGGCCAGGATGGTCTCAGTCTCCTGACCTCATGATCTGTCTGCCTCAGCTTCCCAAAGTGCTAGGATTATAGGCCTGAGCCACTGTGCCTGGCCGCACTTGCTTTTATTGTACTTGTTTTGTTTATGAGTCTGAGGTTTTAATATACCTCAGCCCTTCTACCCTACTTCATGCCATTTTAGGCTAGGCTTCGAGTATGCTTTTGTGATGCTTTTTTTGCTGCTGTTACTGTTGTTGTTGTAATGAGACGGAGTTTCACTCTTGTTGACCAAGATGGAGTGCAATGGTGCAATCTTGGCTCACTGCAACCTCTGCCTCCCGGGTTCAAATGATTCTCCTGCCTCAGCCACCCAAGTAGCTGGGATTACAGGCATATGCCACGACGCCTGGCTATTTTTTTTTTTTTTTTTTTTTGTATTTTTAGTAGAAATGGGATTTCACCATGTTGGCCAGGCTGGTCTCCTGACCTCAGGTGATCTGCCCACCTTGGCCTCCCAAAGTGCTGGGATTACAGGTGTGAGCCACCGTGCCTGGCCTGTGATACTGTTTTAATTTTGAAAAGTTAAATTAACTGTTGGTTCGGTTATAAAATACCTTCTACATTCTTTCTGTGGCTCTGCTTTTATGGTACTTACTATTTGGGAACACAGAGTAAATACAGTATATATCTTATCATATCAAATATCACTTCCTGAAGTACTACTGACAAGGGGCTATACTAAGACAAACTAAATTAGTACTTCTTTCTTTGATTTGCCTATTAACATGTAAATAGCTATGTGCTTGGAAATATAAAATTCTTGTGTATGTGACATCCTGAGTTACCATAGACAGAATGAAATTACAAGTAATTTCTATATCATCTATTTTCGTTTGCTTGTTTTTTGTTTTTGTCTATGGCATAAAAATATTTTTTGTCCTTGGAAATTCTTCTGAAAGCAGAATCTTAGTAATTTCAACTTCTTTCCTTTAGTGTCAAAAGCAGTACCTGAGACATAGACGACTTTTCATGGATATTGAGAGAGAACAAGTAAAAGAACTACAAAGACAAAAAGAACAAAAGAAGAAAATTGAAAAGTAAGTTATTTGATCCGCCCTGTGAGGCTCAAATTGCCAATTCGGATGTTTTTGGAAGACAAACTTTAGGAAAAGGTAACAGTTTTGCCTTCTGATTCATGTTGAAAACAGCTGTTTTTTATCTGGATAAAGTATTGGAAGATGGTGAACAGCTATGGTTTGGTTTTTTTGGTTTGATTTTCTAATAGACTTGATTTTTTAGGCTCACAGCAAAACTAAGCAGAAAGTACAGAGAGTATACTTTGTACCCCACAAATGCATAGCCTCTTCTCCTACCATCACTATCTTGCACCATACTCATACAATTCGTTAGAACTGATGAACCAACATTGACACATTATTATTACCCAAAGTCCATAGTTGACATTAGGGTTCACCTTTGGTGTTAGGCATTCTATGGGTTTTGACAAATACTTAATGTCATATGTCTGCCATTATGGTCTTATACAGAGTAGTTTGACTGCCCTAAAATCCCCTATGCTCTGCCTGTTCCTCCCTCTTTAAACCCTATCTTGTGGGAACCACTGAACTCTCTGCTGTTGCCATGGTTTTGTCTTTGCCAGAATGTCATATACTTGGAATCATACAGTATGCATGTAACCTTTTAAGATTGGCTTTCTGTACTTAGAAAAAAATGCATCTACATTTTCTCCAGTGCTTTTTAATGGCCTGGAGAAAATGCATCTACATTTTCTCCAGTGCTTTTTAATTGCCTAGCTCATTTATTTTTAGCACTGAATAATATCCCATTATCTAAATGTATCACAGTTTAGTTACTCATTCACCTACTGAAGGACATACTGTTTACTGTCAATATTTGGCAATTATGAATAAAGCTACTTTAAAACTGATGTACAAGTTTTTGTGGAGGCATACATTTTTAGCTCATTTGAGTAAATAACAAGGAGTACAATTGCTGGATCATATGGTAAAAATACATTTTGCTTTATAAGACACTACCAAGCTTTCTTCCAAAGTGGCTATACCATTTTGCCTTCCCACCAGCAAGGAATGAGAGTTCCTGTTGCTCCACATCCTTGCTGCCATTTGGTGTTGTCAGTATTTTGGATTTTGGACATTCTGGTAGGTGTGTAGTAGAATATTATTGTTCAAATTTTCACTTCCCCAATGACATATAATATGGAGCACCTTTTCATATGCTGATTTGTTATCTGTCTATCTTCTTTGGTGATGTGTCTGTTCATGTATTTTGCCCATTTTTTTGAGTCATTTGTTTTTCTTATTGTTGGATTTTAAGAGTTTTTGTGTATTTTGAATAACAGTTCTTTATCAATCTTTCATAAACATTGTTTCCCCAGTCTATAGCATGTCTTCTCATCTGTTGACAGTATCTTTTGCAGAGCAAAACAAAGTTCACCTTATTAATCCTTTCATAGATTATGCCTTTGGTGTTATATATTTTTAAAAGTCACTGCCATACCCAAAGTTACTTAGATTTTTCTCCTGTATTATCTTCTAGGAGTTTTGTAGTTTTGCGTTTTACGTTTTTCTCTATGATCCATTTTCTTAATTTTTGTGAGAAGTGTGAGGTCTGCATTTAGAGTCATTCTTTTTGCATGTGAATGTCCAGTTGTTCCAGCACCATTTGTTGAAAAGACCATCTTTTATTAATCGTTTTGCCTTTGCTCTTTTGTTAAAAATCAATTGATTCATTTGTGTGGTTCTGTGTTTTGGACTTTCTATTCTGTTCCATTTATCTATTTGTCTATTCTTTTGCCATACCACACTGTCTTGCTTACTGTGGCTTTACTTATGTATCTTTACTGATACATAATAATTGTACATATTTATAGGATACATGTAATATTTTGATGCCATGCAGTGTGTATGATCAAATGATTGATGTATAGTGATCAAATCAGAGTAATTAGGATATCCGTCATCTCAAACATTTATGATTTCTTTGGGGAACATTTCAAATCTTCTAGCTATGTTTACAATAAATTATTGTTAACTAGAGTCACCATACTGTGCTACCAGTAAGTAGAATTTATTCTGCCTATCTACCTTTATATCCTCCATTCTCACCCTCTGGTAACTATCATTGTACTTTCTACCTCTATGGGATCAGCTTTTTTAGTTCCCACATGTGAGTAGGAACATGCAATGTTTGTCTTTCTGTACCTGGCTTATTTAACATGACTTCCAGTTCCATCTGTGTTGCAGCAAATTACAGGATTTCATTCTTTTTTGTGGCCAAATAGTATTCCATTGTGTATGTATACCACATTTTCTTGGTGTCCATCTGTTGATGGATACTTAGGTTGATGCAATATCTTGACCATTTTGAATGGTGCTGCAGTAAACATGGGGGTACAGGTATCCCTTTGATACACTGACTTCTTTTCCTTTGAATAAATATCCAATAGTAGAGTTGCTGGATCACCTGAAGTTCTGTTTTTCATTTTTTTTTTTTAGAAATCTCCAAACTGTTTTCCATAATTTCTATACTAACTTACATTCCTACCAATAGTGTATGAATTCTCTTTTTTCTACGTCCTCACTAATCTACATTCCCACCAATAGTGTATGAGTTCCCTTTTCTTTACATCCTCAGCTTTTATTACTTTTTGTTGTTTTGATAATTGCCATTCTAACTGGGGTGAGATGTTGTATTTTCTGGACTTGAATATTGGCCTGTCTTGCTAGGTTGGGGAAGTTCTCCTGGTTAAAATCCTAAAGTGTGTTTTCCAGCTTGGATTCATTCTCTCCATCACATTCAGGTACACCTATCAAATGTAGATTACCTCTTTTCACATACTCTCATATTTCTTGGAGTCTTTGTTCATTTCTTTTCACTCTTTTTCCCTAATATTGCCTTCTTGTTTTATTTCATTGAGTTGATCTTCAGTCTCTGATATCCTTTCTTCTGCTTGGTCTATTCTGGTATTGAAACTTGTGTATGCTTTGCGAAGTTCTCATGTTATGTTTTTCAGCTCCAAGAGGTGATTTATATTCTTCTCTAAGCTGTTTATTCTCGTTAGCATTTCATCAAACCTTTTTTCAAGGTTCTTAGTTTCTTCGCATTGGGTTGAACATGTTCTTTTAGCTGAGAGAAGTTTGTTATTACCCACCTGAAGCCTGTTTCTGTCAATTCATCAGACTCATTGTTCATCCAGCTTTGTTCCCTTGTTAGTGAGGAGTTGTGATCCTTTGGAGGAGGAGGAGGAGCATTCTGGTTTTGGGTGTGTTCATCCTTTTTGTGCTGGTTTCTTCCCATCTTTGTGGATTTATCTACCTGTGGTCTTTGTAGTTGGTGACTTTCGATGGGTTCTCTGAGTGAATGTCCTTTTTATTGATGATGAAGTTTTTTTTTTCTGTTTTTTAGTTTTCCTTCTAACAGTCAGGCCCCTCTGTAGTAGGATTGCTGGAGGTCCACTCCAGACTATGCTTGCCTGGGAATCACCTGTGGTGGCTGCAGAACAGTAAGGGTTTCTGCCAGTTTCTTCTTCTGTTATCTTAGTCCTAGAAGGATACCTGCCAGATGTCAGCCTGAGCTCTCCTCTATGAGGTGTCTCTGGCTATACAGGGGTCAGGGAGCTGCTTAAGGAGACAGTCTTCCCCTTATAGGAGCTCAGGTGCTGAGCTGTAAGCTTCACTGTTCTGTTCAGAGCTGCTGGGCAGGTATGTTTAAGTCTGCTCTGGTGAAACTCATAACCGCCTTTTTTCCTAGGTGTTCTGTCCTGGGAAGGTGGGACTTTATTTATAAGTTCCTGACGTGCTGCTGCCTTTTTTCCGAGATTACCTACCCAGCTAGGAGGTAGCCTAATCACAGTCTGCCAGCAGAGTTATTGCTGTGCTGCCGTGGGCTCTGCCTAGCTGCTGTGTGAACTTCCTTGTGCTTTTGTTTATAGAGGGATATCTAGAACTTCCTTGGTAAGGGCAGTCTGCCTCAGTAATAGTGGACTGCCTCTGTAATGGCAGACTGCCTCAATAATGGCAGACTGCCTCAATGATGGCGGACTGCCTCAATAATGGCGGACTACCTTGGTAATGACGGACGCCTCAGTAGTGGCGGACTGCCTCAGTAATGGCAGACACCCTTTCCCCCGCAGAGCTGGACTGTCCTGGGTCCAGCTGTGCTTGCTGTGAAACTCTCAATGCAGAGTGTTTCAGATTGCTGATCTTTGTGGGGGTGGGACCTGCCAAGCCAGATCACCTGGCTCCCTGTTTAAGCCTCCTTTTTTTCAGTTGAATGGGCAACTCTATCTCTCAGGCGTTCCAGGTACCAGTTGAAATGGCTGCCCAGATTTGTGTAAGTTTTTGTATGGAGAGCCGCTGTGCTGGCCGTGCTGGAAACTTGTGGCACTTTTCAGCCCAGGAATCTCCTGGTCTGTGGGCAGTAATAACTCATTTGGAAATGCAGTGATTACTCACCCTCTGCATTGTTCTCAATGAGAACTGCACTGCATAGCTGTTCCTATTCAGCCATCTTGGATCCCTCCTGTCCTACCTTAACAAATGTGATTTCATAGTGAGTAGATGGGTGGACTCAAATTTGTAATTCTTCAACTCCTTTGAGTTACATGCAGGAACATGAATGGCCATTTGGGGAAAGAAAGCCTCCAGTTTACCCGCTTTCTGTTCTTACTCATAGCTGTATTTTGTAGTTGAAGAATTTTGCATACATCCTATGTTCAACTCAGCCCAGATAGCCAAGTTCTAGGTACATGTGCTGTAAGTAGTCACCTCTTAATGTCCCATTGAGCCTAGATGCACATGAGGTGCAGCCTGCTCTGAGGAAGACAAAGGTGAGGAACAGAACTATGTATACCCTAAAAATGGCTTTAGAAAATTGGAGTAAAGAATTCCAGGAGAATGGATACCTGGAGCAGAGTCTAGATTGGCAGTCATAGGCTTCAGGTGTGTACCTTTCCCTAGTCGCTTAGTCTCGAGGACTAAGGGAAGAGATATGGTCAGAGACAGGCTAAAGCAGGACTATTAAAAATGTGGGTCTCATTAAAAATGTGGGTCTCATTAAACATGTAGGTCTCATTATAAGGGCTTCCCTCTTATCCAGGTCTAAGAGTGATTCTGTATTTATTCAGAAAACATTTTTTTATCTTCCATATCATAGGCACTGTCCTAGGCTCAGATGATACAAAGATAAATAAAATTCATTTCTTTTCTTGAAGAACTCATAATCTAAGTTGGGGAGGGAGGGATGAAAAACAAATACATTCAAAAAAGTGATATAATTAGTGCAATTGCAGAGATAGGAACAGAGTCCATGTGAACACAGAAGAAGGGATTAACGATTTTGTCTGGAGAGTTAGAGAAAATACTACATTTCAGTTGGGTTTGGGTGGATAAATATGTGTTTTGCAGGGAAGGGGACAAGAATGGTGAATTAGAAAAACAAAATCAAGGTGGGAGGAAATAATAGTATTCATGCAGAATTTTATAATTCACAAGGACTTTCATATATTATTTTGTTTAGTACTTTTCAACAACAAAGCAAACATTTATTGAAAACTTACTACATGCCAGGCAATGTTCTATATGCTAAGAATATAAAACTTGAATATAGGACAGGATAGTACATATTTAGAATCAAAACTAAGTGTGAATATACCCATTATTAACTGTGTAACCTTAAGCAAGTAACTGTACCTCTGAGCCTCAGTATCCCTAATGGTGATTATAACACTGATCTCTAGTTTGGTGATAGCATTAAAAGGAGAAATATGTGTAAAGTACTTAGCATTGTATCTGACATTTAATAAGATCACATTAAAAAGTACCTATTACTAACATAATGATGGTAGCGGTAGTGGTGGTAGTAGTGATGATGATGAAGATTAATAGGATGAGTGCCAAAAGAGGACAGACAAATGGAGAAAAAGAGTCCAAAAATAATTATAATGCTAAAAGTGAGGCAGGGATGGTCTAGGGAGGTCAAGAAATGCTTTATAAGTAAGTTAATACTCAAGCTACATCTTAACAGTTGGATTGAAGTTTACCAGGTGGTTAAGGAACTTAGTATGAAGCATTAGATATGTCTGGGAAATAAAATAAAAATTTGGGGTGGCAAAACCCCAAGTGAAGTGAGGTGGCAGAGAATCTATAACAAAGTTGTTGAAAGATTTTAAGGTAAAAGTCCTATAATCTGATTAGAATCTTATAAATATCACTCGAGAGCTGCATGTAGAATAATCTAAAAAAGAAAACTAAAGCAGAGTTCAATTAAGAAATTATAGTAGTTGTGGTGGAGGATAAGGGCACTGGGAACAGAATGTGACATAGTTAATAATATTTAAGAAGTAGAATCCATAGAATTTGATGACCAAATTCTTAGTCTTGATGGGTTTGGTGTTGAGAGAGGGGTCAAGGGTAGTTTCTAACTTTCTTCTTAAGTAATTAAATGAATGGTTAGTACCATTAACATAAATAGAGAATGTTCAAAGAACAAAGTTTTCAGGAAGCTAGTGAGTTCAGTTTGCAACCATGAGTTTGAGGAGCATGTGAAATATTAAGGGAGGCCTGATTTATATACATATGACAATAAAGAACTAAAGTTCTGGGAATAGTAGAAACTAAATATTTCTTTAGGAGTTGTTCAAAATATGTTTCAGCATGACATTGGATCAGGCACAGGGCTGCTGCTGGGTGACAGGGAAATAAGCAGAGATTTTGGTGTTCTTGAGCTACAGTAACAGAATTGGAGACTTGAGGGTCTCAAACATTTGATCAGTTTTTTTCCTTAAGACATTTGCCAACGTCTAAGAAAACATGAAGGCTAAGTGGAAAATATGTGGAAAGCAGACTAAGAATCTATTAGTCTGTGATAGTGAGGAGTTTTAGAGTTTAGGATCCACTTGGTTGGGGGAAGGGAGAGAGGGCCCAATGTACATACCAGGCTTTCAGTTGAAAGCTAGAGAGAGCTTACACTAAGAAGATGGTCTAACTGGCAAGAGAATAAACCTTTCCTAAATTACAAAGCAGCCTTGATTCTGCTGATGTCTGGACTAGATTAAGATGATGAGCTGTCTGCTTTCTTCCTAGCCGAGAAAAGTGTGAACTCCCTCTGGTTATGGATAACATCTTTTAGAGCCTCTAAAAAATTTAAAACAATGTTCAGTACTTAATGAAAAGTTTCTAAGTACATCCTTAGAAAAAACTACATGTCCAAAAGCCTAGAGAAAGAAGACAACAGAAGCAGACTCATATGTGATACAAGATACTAGTATTAGTAGACTTTAAAATAATTGATTAATGTGCTCAAGTAACTAGAGAAAGACATAGAGAAAATGGATGGAAATATGGAGAATTTCAACAAAGAACTGGAATCTATAAAATAGAATCAAATAGAAAAACATTATCTCAAAATAAGAACTCACTATATACACAATGAAGTACCACTTCAGACTCACTAAAATAGCTTGGGGAGGTAAAGGCAACAAACTTAACAGTACCATATAGTGGCAAGGATGTAGAACAGCTGTAATTCATGTATTGATAGTAGAAAATGAGCTGTAACTCATGCATATTTAGAAAAGAGCACAAACCCTTTGGAAAACTGTTTAACATCTTATACAGTTAAGCATAGGCCTAGTATATGACACAACGAATTTATGCCTAGAAATTAGAAAAGTGGAAACATTTGTAAAAACACTGAATTGTGACAGAATATATTCCTTTCAAGTGCCCACGGAACATTTTCTAAAGTTGATCTTACTTTGGGTTATTTTTCAGAGTATGTTCTGTAACTCTAGTGATATTACTTTAGAAATCAATAAGCAGTGTAATTCTAAAGGGTCATGGATCACAGAAAAAATTATAATGGCTATTAGGAAATACTTCTGAGAAAATAATAATGAAGATAAATCATATTAAAACTTTTCAGATCCCACTAAAGCAGTGCTTAAAGGGAATGTCAAAGCCTTGATTACAATTAATAGAAGATTAGAAAGTCTACAAGTCAGTGTTTTAACCTTCCATCATAAGCTTGGGAAAAGCTGCAAATTACATCAGAAAAAAAGAAGCCATAGGAATAAGTGCAGAAGCCAGTGAAATATAAAACAAATGTACAACAGAGGAAATTAAAGACAAAAGTTGATTCTTTTGAAAATTTTGTCTTGCCAAGGATATATCACTTTTACTCATCAGTAAAGAGAAAAAACCCGATTGCCAATTGTTAGGAGTAGAAAAGGAACCATTACTACAGAGCCTACAGATATTAAATCTCAGTAAGAGAACATTATAAACAACTTTACATTTTAAAAATTTGACACTTAAAATAAACTTGTGGGGATAAAACAACTAAAATAGACACAAGAAGCAATAGGATATTTGATTAATCCCATATCACTGAAAGGAATAAAATCAGTTATTAAATATCTCAAAAGGAAAATCTAGGTTCAGATTCAGGCTCATATATCTTCACTGACGAATTCTTTTTAAATATGTAAGGGAAAAAATAACATGAAGTTTTACATAAATTCTTCCAGAGAATGGAAAATGGAATATTTCTCAAATAATTATACAGACCAGCATAATCTTAATACCAACCTGACAGGGACATTATAAGAAAGCAGCATTTCAGACTAACTTTTCTTGTGAGCATAAATGAAAAAACCTCAATGAAATATTGGCACAAATGATCTTTGAGGGGCACTGCTGCAGGCCACTGTACTTGGAGCCTCTGCATGAGCCTCCGCCTCTTGCCCCAGGGCAGCTTCTTAACCACCCCTGAATTTCTCCCAAACTATGGACCAAGTGGAAACAAAATTTTTTGCAACAACAGCAATCATACAATAAAAAACCTACTGAAATAAAATATTCTAAGATGTTAAAGAATTGTCTTTGGATGATAAAACAAATAATTTTTTTCTATCTTTCCTTTATTTCTTAATTTATCAAATTTTTTATCACTAGATTGTTTGACATTGGAGACCAAGCAGTATCTGCATGGTCAAGGGCCCCTTGCTGCTGAATATTGTATTTATTGTGCATAAGAGGGTACAAGGACTCCTGAAATTTTCATGTGGCAACTCACTAGTGAAAATAGATTTCCTGCGAGGTGTTTAATATTTCCCTTGTATATTTTTTTTCTCACATGCTTTTTCCCCCCTTGAAATATAATACTGTTGTTGTAAAAGCAATCTGACAAAAATTGTCACAATAAAAAAGTATGTGGACTGGGGTAGGGGATGCTTGGGAAAAAAGTCTTTTATCAAGTTGTCTAGTGTGACTTTAAGCAGAATTCTGTTTAAATATTTCAATGACCTTTTATATTTTTAATGTTCTTTAGAGTTGTAGTATAACAATTTCACTTATCTAAGGACGTTGATGCTCAGCTCAGGAAGTTCATTCTCTTACCTAGGTCAGGTTTGTCTTATGATAGCCTAATCTTTTAACCATAATTATGATCTGATCTGCATCAAAAAATCTTTTCAGTTCTATATTGCTCATATGTAAGCATTTTACAGGCTAGCAGGTAACAGACAAAATAGAAATTCAGTTCAGTTCATTTAACTGAAGCCAACATACTCCTGCTGTGGGTGTTTTATTTCTAACCTAAATCTTCTCATGACATGCCTACCACATGGCATAGTCAGTGGGAAACTTTTCTTTAGCAATACTACTGACCTTCTTTGAAAGCTTTTTTGCTAAAGGCTTTTGTTTTATTGCCATTTCCTACTAGATAATGTTTTTTTTTTTCTTGGGTTTATACTCTTGACCTCAGAAAAAAAAAATGAAGGTCTGATTGCTTTACAGATGGTATCGGAAGACTTAATCTTGTATTGATAGTTGGCAAATAATTAAAAATTAATTTTGCCTTTTACTTATTGAAGAAACTAAATCATTTATGCCTTCTTTGTATGGAAGTTATATGATTTAACTTGAAGACAAAACCACCTTAGCATTCTGAAATAATCATACATCTGTTTTATAAACAGGAATTGATAACCACTTTACCTCACTCAGTTGTTATAAGAACAAAATGACATGATTTCATTTTCGATTTAGCAGCTATTTATTGAGCACCTGTTAATTGGTAGAGATGATGCTAGACATACGGTATGCAAGAAATTAAAAGACATGATCCCTATTGTCAAGGGTTTTACTAGATTAATTTGACTAACTAATGGGGAAGCAGATAAATATGGTCATGCACTGCATAAAGATGTTTTGGTTAGTGATGGACTGCACGTACACTGTTGGTCCCATGAGATTATAATGGAGCTGAAAAATTTCTACCAACTAGTGATGTAGCCATTGTAATGCATTTCTCATGTGTTTTGGTGATGCTTGTGTAAACAAACCTTCTGTACTTCCAGTTGGATAAAAGTATAGCACATACAATTATATACAATGCATAATAGTTGATGATGATAATAAACACCTATATTACTGGTTTATATATTTACTATACTATACTTTTTAATCATTATTTTAAGTGTATTTATTCTACTTCTGAAAGAAAATTTAACTGTAAAACAGCCTCTGTCAGGTCCTTCAGGAGATATTCCAGAAGAAGGCATTATCATAGGAGAATACAGCTCCATGAGTGTTGTTGCCTCTGAAGACCATCTAGTGGGATAGGATGTGGTGGCAGAAGGCAATAATATTGATGATCCTGACCTTGTGTAGGCTTAGGCTAGCATATATTTATGTTTTAGTTTTCAACAAAATAGTTTAAAAGTTAAAAAAATTAATAGAAAACACTTATAGGATAAGGATACAAAGAGAGAAAATATTTTGTACAGCTGTACAACATGTTTGTATTTTAAGCTAAGTGTTAAAAGAGTCAAGTAAAAAAATTTATAAAGTTAAAAAGTTACAGTAAGCTGAGGTTAATTTATTATTGAAGAAAGAAAATTTATTTTTATAACTTTAGGGTAGTATAAGTATACAATGCTTATGAAGTCTGTAGTAGTTATATCATAATGTCCTAGACCTTCACATTCACTCACCACTCACTCAGTGACTCACCCAGAGCATCTTCCAGTCCTGCATACTGCATTCATGGTAAGTGCCTTATTCAAGTATGCTGTTTTTTAACCTTTTATACTGTATTTTTGCTGTACTTTGTCTATGTTAGGTACACAGACACTTAACTTTTGTGCTGCAGTTGCCTACGGGATCCAGTTCAGTGATGTGCTGTACAGGTGTGTAGCCTAGGAGCAATAAGGCTATACCATATAACCTGGTTGTGTATAGGCTATACTATCTAAGTTTGTAGAAGGTCACTCTAGGATGTTTTCATGACAAAATTGCCTAACCATACATTTTTTAAAAGAATGTATCTCTATAATTGAGTGACACGTGACTGGAAATAGACCATTATAATATCATGTGTTTAATGTTACAAGACAATACAGCATGTGGTTAGGAACATGGGGAGATATGCGTCTAAGTCCCAGCTCTGCTACCTACCAGCTGTGTGACTTTTGGAGTTACTTCTGTAATCCTCAGTTTCCTCTTTATTCAATAAGGATAATAACGATTATACCTCATAAAGTTGCTGCAAGGATTAAATGAGGTAACATGTAGTTGTGCTTAGTACAGAATCACAAATATAGTATGTGCTCAATAATTGTTAGCTGCTGCTTATCATTAGAAGGAAAAAAGTACAATATGTGGTAACACAGAGACTGTTTTAAAGCCAAAGTTGGGGATATGGGGTGGCAGAAGGAAAGGGAAGACTTCCTGAGCTGAGTTTTGAAGGTTTTATGGGAATCGTATAGGACAAAATGGGAATTGGAGAGGGGAAAGGCTAAACAGGAATTCTAGGCAAAAGGAATAGCATTGCAAAATCAGTGCTTCATGGAAGAATGTGACACTTCTGAATTTGATGAGATTGGAGCTAAAGGAATGGCAATAGGTGAGCCTTAAAAAATAAGGAAAGAGCATGATAGACTTTATATGTCATGAGAAGAAAATTTGACTTTGTCCTGAAAACAGTTAGGGAGCTCGGTGGCATCATGAGGATAAGATAAAATGACTGTTAGGAGGTTGTTGAAATAATATGTGTAGAGAAGAGAGGTAAAATTAATTTTTGAAAGATCATTGTATTTTAAGTCCTTACAATGTATCAAACACTTTGCATAGATGATCTCCTCTTAGTGGATACAATAATCCTGCAAGATAGCAGTAGTTAGCATTCACTGAATGCTTGCAACGTGCTGGGCATAGTGTTGAGTGCTTCAGAGGCATTAGGTTATTTACTTGTTTCAGTAACTTTTTAAGGTAGATTTTATTATTCATTTCATTTTACAGATGAGAAAATGAGCCCTAGAGAGGTTAGGTAATTTGCCCAGGATTAAGACTGCATTTAGCAAGTGACAGAACTGGGATTCAACCCCAGATTTGACTTTATCACCTAATATCTTTGAAGTTTACAACATGGCCTGCCACATAAGGCCAGGGAAGCAAAGGGGAAGAGGTAGTTTTAAGAGTGGTTAACAGACTTGATAGGATTTTGTTAGAGGAGAATTTAAGGATAACTCCCACAACTCCCAGATTTATGGCTTAGGCCATCAGGTACATGGGGTACTATAAAACAGATTTGCCAGGAAGGTGGTAGAGATGATGAGAATAAGTTTAGTTTGCAGGTTATTGGACTTGAAGTCCTTAAAGGAATCCAAGTAGAAAGTACCAGTAGGAAATGTTAAATTGTTCTTAATAGTGATTTCTCTCCTTTTTGATACATTGTGTTTGTACTTATTAGTGGGTTGCATGTGAAATTTTGTTAGATACGTAATGATCAAGTCAGGGTATTTGTCATTTCTATGTGGTGGGTACATTTCAAGTCCTCTCTTCTAGCTATTTTGAAAGATACATTTTGCTAACTATATTCACCCTACTCTGCAATCAAACATTAGAATTTATTCCTTTGGAAGTCATAAGGAAGAATATTGTCAGAATCTTGGGACTGGAGAGAAGAGAAGAAAGGTTGAACAGAAAAACAGGATCAGCAAAAAAAAGTTAGACTGCTAAATTAGACCTTAATCCTGTTATACCAAAGAGACATATTTCTTCCACCTCCTTGAGAAACTGCACCTCTTTTCACTCCTGAAGTAAATAAACCTGTTTCTTAATCTTAGAAGCAGAAATCCTTTTATTTGAAAGTATTGATGTTGGCAGATTTCTGTGATTGCTTCGGAAATAGCCCTTGCTTTTGGTTCTAGGTCTCTATTTTAATTTAACTTTGTAAAGGATTAGTGCTGTGGTACTATCATATGAAAGATGACTAACAAGAGTTTTTAAGTTGTTGAAATTATAAGAATATATATTTTAAATCCAGTCTCCCTGTGATAGCACTTTATTTTCAGGGTTCTCTTCAAAATGTAAATATTGACATCTACTTGTTTTTTAGTTGTGCAGATACCCATTTGCAGTCTTTTGTATTCTTACCTCTCTTTTCCTGAAAGCCTGATGCTGGTTTCAGAATACCTTTTAGCATAGCCAGAGAATCACTGTAATTGTATTCACACCATGGCTCTAGAAGAAACAGATAAATTGACATACTGATTTCTGACCTTGTCTAGTTTCTATTGTGTATCAGCTAAAACATGTATTTACAACAATGGTTTTGAAGACATTAGAGAAGAAAACAAACTTACAGAATAATTGTTCATATCACTTTTTAAATTTAGCATTATCATTTTTTATTTTATGATCCCTTCTGAAACTACTATTTGACAGTTGTTCCTTTTTTTTTTTTGAGACGGAGTTTCGCTCTTGTTACCCAGGCTGGAGTGCAATGGCACAATCTTGGCTCACCGCAACCTCCGCCTCCTGGGTTCAGGCACTTCTCCTGCCTCAGCCTCCTGAGTAGCTGGGATTACAGGCACATGCCACCATGCCCAGCTAATTTTTTGTATTTTTAGTAGAGACGGGGTTTCACCATGTTGACCAGGATGGTCTCGATCTCTTGACCTCGTGATCCACCTGCCTCGGCCTCCCAAAGTGCTGGGATTACAGGCTTGAGCCACCGTGTCTGGCAAGCCAGTCTCTTTTTACATTTTTCTACCTGGGTATATTCTAGCCTTGCTGGCAGCTGATTAGATGGCACCCATCCAGATTAAGGGTGGGTCCACCTTTCCCAGCCCACTGACTCAAATGTTAATCTCCTTTGGCAACACCCTTAAGGACACATCTAGGATCAATACTTTGTATCCTTCAATCCAATCAAGCTGACACTCAGTATTAACCATCACAACTACTTTAGACCTTCATGTAAGTAGAATCATACATTATTTTTCTTTTTGTAACTGTCTTATTTCACTTAGTGTTATGTTCTTAAGTCTCATCCATGTTGTTTAATGTGACTAAGGCTAAATAATACTCTATTTTATGTCTGTACTACATTTTGTTTATTCATCCATCAATGGACATTTGGATTGCTTCCACCTCTTACCTATTAAGAATTTGCACTGTTAGGAACATGTGTATATAAATATCTCTTTGAGACTCTACTTGCTTTTGAATATGTACCCAGAAGTAAGATCATATGGTGACTGTATTTATAATTTTTTACAGAATGTCGATACTGTTTTCCATAGGGATTATACTATTTTACAGTCCCAACAACAGTGTACAAGGGTTTCAGTTTGTCACATCCTCACCAACACCTGTTGTTTCTTATTTTTTTGATGGTAGCTATCCTAATGGGTGTGAGGTAATAATTTCATTGTGGTTTTAGTTTGCCTTTCTCTGATAATTAGTGATGTTGAGCATCTTTTCATATGCATGTTAGCCAATTTGTATATCATCTTTGGAGAAATGTTCAAGTCCTTTTTTTTTTTTTTGAGACGGAGTCTAGCTCTGTCTCCCAGGCTGGAGTGCAGTGGCGTAATCTCGGCTCACTGCAACCCCCACTTCCCAGGTTCAAGCAATTCTCCTGCCTCAGCCTCCCAAGTAGCTAGGATTACAGGTGCCTGCCACTGTGCCTGTCTAATTTTTTGTATTTTTAGTAGAGATGGGGTTTCACCATGTTGGCCAGGCTGGTCTTGAACTCCTGACCTTGTGATCCACCCGCTTCGGCCTCCCAAAGTGCTGGGATTACAGGAATGGGCCACCATGCCCAGCCCCTTTGTCCATTTTTAATTTGATTAGTTTGGTGTTATTTTGTGCTTGTCATTTCAGATTTTTTTGTGTGTTTCATTTTGGATAGTTTCTATTGTTAGGTTTTCAGATTTACTTCTGCAACATCTATGCTGGTAGTATTCCTATCCACTGTTTTTTAAATCTCAATTTATACTCTTGAAATTGTAGTTTTCATCTTAGGAGTTTGATTTTAGTCTTTTTATATCCTAACCTTTGGAACATATAGAATATAGTTGTAATAACTGTTATAGTGTTCTTCTCTGCTAATTCTAACAACTGTGTCAGTACTAGGTCATTTTGATTGACTGATTATTCTCCTGATTGTGAGTTGTGTTTTACTGCCTGTTTGTGTGCTTAGTAGTCTTTGGTTGGATGCCCAACTTTGTGAGTTTTACCATGTTAGTTGCTGGATGTCTATACATTCTTGAACCTGGTTTTGGTATACAGTCAAGTTCATTTGAGGACTTGCTTTTGTAACTTGGGTCTGGAGCGGTACTTAGTCAGTCTAGGACTGCTTTTTATTCCCTACTGCTCAGATAAGATCATTCTGAATACTTTACCTAATGTTCTGTGGATTATGAGTTTTTCAAGTTTGGTTGGTGGACATAAGAACTAATATTCTTGGAGCTGTGTGGACTCTAGTCAGCGTTCTCTCTTATTCTGGATGGTCCTCTTTCTAGCCTTAGGTTATTCCATTATGTACATGCACCAATTAGTGCTCTGCTGTATACCAGGAGATTCTCTGCTTATCTCTGGGGTGCTGTCTCTGGGCAGCTCTCTTCTTTCTGATACTTTGTCCAGTAAACTCTAATTGCCTTTGTCTCCTTGTACTCTGAACTCCATCTCTTCAATTCATAGAGCCCATCAGGCTTCACTTCAGTTTCCCTGCCCTGTGCCACTGCCTGGAACCTTCCAAGGCAGTAATCTCTGGCAGTTATAGGGTTTACTTCACTTGTTTTCCATCTTTTAAGGAGCAGTGTCTTGTGTTACCTGGTGTCCAGTGTCTTGAAAACCATCATTTCTTGTATTTGTCTGATTTGTGTACTTTTTAACTTTTTTAATGTTTTTGGTGGTTTATGGTGGGAGGGCAAATTTGGTCCCTGTTACTCTGTTTTAGCCAGAAGCAGAAGCCCTGTTTACTTGTAGTTTTAATCTAAAAGAAAACTGTTATGCTAGATTCTTACAGAAAAACTGTTTTGTTTTGTTTTGTTTTGTTTGAGATGGGGTCTTGCTCTGTCACCCAGGCTGTAGTGCAGCAGGACAATTTCAGCTCAGTGCAGCCTCCTCCTCCTGGGTTCAAGTGATCCTCCCACCTCAGCCTTCTGAGTAGCTGGGGTTGCAGGCCTGTGCCATGACTGCCTGGCTACATTTCTGTATTTTTAGTAGAGGTGGATTTTCACCATGTTGGCCAGACTGGTCTTGAACTCCTGGCCTCATGTGATTCACCTGCCTTAACCTCTCAAAGTTCTGGAATTACAAGCATGAGCCGCCATGCCTGGACCAGGAACTCTTTTAATAGTAGCTATTGCTCATTTCCCTTTGAGAGGAGGTAAATCAGCCAGCGGAAATTTTTGAAGATATTCTTGGGGTATTAAACTGACTTCTCGACTCCTTCGTTTCTGGGAATTTCTTGAGTTATTTCGATAAAGAAGCTAATTTTAAATAAGAATTTTATGAAATTCCTAACCATGTTATGATTTTATTCTCAGAATTAAGAAAAAGAGAGAGCAAGAACGTTATGCTGAAGAGCAGAGGATCCTAAGAATGAACTTTCATGAAGAACTGTATTCAAGAGAGAAGATGAGTGAGACATTAGCTCAGTTACAACTTGAAGAGATCAAAGGAGCCAGAGAAAAACAACAACAGAGAGAAAAAGAATACCTGAGGTAATTTGAAAAGGTCTTCATGATATTCTGGCTCTAGAGGAGACTTGGTAGAAAGTCATTGTTATCATTTTTCTTAAAAGAGAATGGACTGTGTCTTCTCATACTTTTGCTCATTTAGGAATTCATAACGTCAGCAAATTTTTTGATTGCCCAGTACTTCTCAGGTGTAGCCCTGCATTTTCCCCAGTGCTTTTTCCCAGTTCAAAGAGGAAGAGTCAAGACCCAGAGATATGGAATAGATTTAACAGTTAAAGCAGGCTGTACAATCAGGGTTCATGCTCACTCTCTTTCTAGTAGTTCACTTTGCCTAATCATACCTTATTTTTCAGATATGTAGAAGCTTTACGAGCCCAAATCCAAGAGAAAATGCAGCTGTATAATATTACTTTACCTCCACTATGCTGTTGTGGTCCTGATTTTTGGGATGCTCATCCTGACACCTGTGCCAACAATTGTATTTTCTATAAAAACCACAAAGGTAAGTTTCTTGAAGGAATCGTCAGGGCCTAATAGCAAAAAGAAAAATCAGTAAAGAGTAGTTATAGTAGTAATTTACCATTTATTGAGTGCTTACTATGTATCAGAGACTGTTATAAGTCATATAACTATATGAGGCAATGAAAATAGTTACGATTAGTTATAGTTCTCTTTGAGATCTATTACCTTTGTCTGTTATCTTTTCAGCTCAATCTACTGTAGGAGGACTTGAGTTCCAGGTCCATTAACTGAAGACTATTAGAATTTGCCTTTTATGTAAGTTAGGACTCTATCCAGTTGAATTCCCTGTTAGCCAAATACTTTAATGGTATGTAACATGGATGTATTACCATATATAGCCACATTAGATTGCTAGTTCTGCCAGGAGGCACTGAGGAAAATAAGAAACAGTATAAACTCTATCAGGAGTCCCAGCTAGAGAAAACTCAGTTGTTCATATTGTCATTAGTATTTCTGTTTCCTGTCCATCCTTAAATATATTGATTTATATAGTGTACAGATTATGTTGCCTCATGTATACACTAGAAATACTGCCAGTATATATACTCCTAGTGCTTCATCTGTATGATATGAGTTTCTTACCAGCTTTCTTTTTAAAAACACAAATCTAATTATGCCATTTCCCTATTCTAAAACCTCTAGGGCACTCCATTGCAATATAAGATGCATGACATATTTGGTATATTTTCTCTCTGGCTCCAGGCCCTACTCTAGCCTTATGATAGTTACCATATTTTTTACTCCTTTTATACCTCACACACTCATTTCTGTGTTCTTTCCTTTACCCCTGTTATTTCTTCACAATTCATCTTTAATGTTACCACTTCTGGGAATCTTTTTCATCCTGTCCTAGGTAGTTGTACATTCATTCTCAACTTAATTCTGTGATGACATTTTGGTTTTGGGGGTTTTCTCTTTTGAGACAAATTCTTGCTCTGTCACCCAGGCTGGAGTGCAGTGACACCATCTCCACTCACTGCAACCTCTGCGTCCTGGGTTCAAGTGCCTCAGCCTGCTGAATAGCTGGGATTACAGGTGTGCACTACCACATCCAGCTAATTTTTGTATTTTTAGTAGATACGGGGTTTCACCATGTTGGCGAGGCTGGTCTCGAACCCCTGACCTCAAGTGATCTGCCCGCCCTAGCCTCCCAAAATGCTAGAATTACAGCCATGAGCCACTGTGCCTGGCCTATGATAGTATTTTGTATATGCCTCTGGTTTGGAAGTATTACATGGCAACTTAATTATTTTTGTGTCCATACTCTTCATTATCTTTTCTGTCCTCACAGAGTGTTTGTCATAATAAGTAGTCAATAAATATTTATTTGATGGATAGCTAAAGTTGATACTTGAGAGACTCTTGGTAGAGAAGCAATACTAATAAGATAGAGGCCAGTAGAGTTGTTTAGAATTTGACTTTATTCATTGCTGTGCAAACCTTCTTTTGCAGCATATACTCGGGCACTGCATTCAGTCATCAATTCCTGTGATGTCTCCAGGGGTAACTCAACTCTTCGAGTCGCGATTCATAATTTTGCTTCTGCACACAGACGGACTTTGAAAAATCTGTAGTAGGAATCTGAAATTAACTGGTAGTATTTTGACTTTTGTTTAAAATCAACCCTGAGAGATTATTTAAGAAAAGCTGTTCAAGTATGTAAAATATATAATCTGGAAAGAAATACTGTCTCATATAATAACTGTCTTTATAATTAGATTGTAATCATTGTTTTAATCTCTGCCTTGGAACCAAGATTGAAATTTGACTTGCTCATCTCTTCTTTCTTGTGAACCATATGAACCCTATTATTTTAAAGCATGATCAGACAAGTAAGGCTTCTTTTACTTTGCTCTGGTCTGGTCAGAAGAGCTCATGTGAAATCTTTGAGATTCTCTCAGTTTTCATCTTTCTAACACTGTATTTTTGAGCTTGCCAGTACTGAAAATGTCTGAATGAAGCAGAAAAGAAAGTGACGAAATGTGTTTCTGAGCATCAGTGGCCATCTGTATTGCCATTCGCTTTTCTAGTTGTACGTAAGAATTAGAGATTAGAAGAATTTAAATTTGATGGACATTTTTGTCTCAAAATTTTTTCTCTCTTTTTTATAATTTATCGCCTCTTTCCTCGTTCAGTGACACTGGATATAAGAATTTTTAATTGTGTGATTTTTTTTTTGCAAAAAAGGTAAATAAATCCTCTGTCTTTTGAGTATCTTTGAGGTGAAATAATTGTGAGTGACATTTGAAAAAGTGAATCTCAAGTCAGAGTGAGTAAATTCCTTACTTCCCTTTTCTTTTGTTTATTTTTATTTTATTTTATTTTTTTCGAGATGGAGTTTCTCCCTTGTTGCCCAGGCTGGGGTGCAATGGTGCAATCTCAGCTCACCACAACTTCCGCCTCCTGGGTCAAGCAGTTCTCCTGTATCAGCCTCTCAAGTAGCTGAGATTGCAGACATGTGCCACCATGCCTGGCTAATTTTGTATTTTTAGTAGAGATGGAGTTTCTCCATGTTGGCCAGGCTGGTCTGGAGCTCCGGACCTCAGGTGATCCAACCGCCTTGGCCTCCCAAAGTTCTGGGATTACAGGCATGAGCCACTGCACCCAGCCTATTTCCCTATTTTTAAAAAACCTGGTGAATGACATGGCTATGGGGCAAATGAAATAAAAATTGCCATAGTTGGTATGAATTTGTTATTTCCTTGCAGTTTTCCTGATACAAAATATGAAAAAGTTTAATGTTATGAATTGGAGGTACATACTGACAGTTTATTTTTTCTACATTCTCTAATGTACAGTGCTGAAGAAGCACTTAGGTTTGTGTTCAGAAAAATGCCTACACATCTAGCAAAGGCTTGGAAAATAGTTAGAATTACATAAACAAGATTGAATAGTTATTTAACCAGATTATCTAGTTCAGCCAGAATTCTTGAAGTAATTATAACTTGATTCAGCCTTTTAGTGTTGTAGTTTTAATAGCTCTATTGAGGTATCATTCACATATTTTATACAATTGACACGTGAAGTGTATAATTCAGTGATTTTTAGTATATTTACTGGTTGTGTAGCCATAACCACTATAAAATTTTTACTCTTAAAAGGATGATGGCTGATTAGGAACAGCTCTGGAGTGCAGTTCCCAGTGAGAATGCAGAGGGTGAGTGATCACTGCATTTCCAAATGAATTTTTACTGCCCACAGATAGCAGATTCCGGGGCGGAAAAGTGCCATGAGTCTCCAACACAGCTGTTTCAGCTGGCACAGCGGGTATCCACACAAAAACTCAAACAAATCTGGGTGCCATTTCAACTGGCATCTAGAATGCCTGGTAGACAGCATCACCCATTCAACTGAAAAAAAGGGAGCTGAAACAGGGAGCCAGGTAATCTGGCTCAGCGAGTCCCACCCCCACAAAGACCAGCAATCTGAAATACTCTGGATTGATAGTTTCACAGCAAGCACAGCTGGACCTGGGTTGGTCCACCTCTGTGGAGGGAAGAACATCTGCCATTACTGAGGCAGTCCACTACTACCGAGGAAGTCCGCCATTACCAAGGCAGTCCGCCCTTACCAAGGCGCCCACCATTACCAAGGCAGTTCACCATTACTGAGGCAGTCTGCCATTACTAGGCAGACTGCCATTACCAAGGCAGTTCTAACTATACCTCTATAAACAAAACCGCAAGGAAGTTCACACAGCTGCTGGGCAGAGCCCACAGCAGCACAGCAATACCTCTGCTGGCAGACTGTGACTAGGCTACCTCCTAGCTGGGCAGGACATCTGTAAAAAAAAGGCAGCAGCACGTCAGAAACTTATAAATAAAGAAACCACCTTCCCAGGACAGAGCACCTGGGAAAAAAAGGCAGTTA
Source organism: Saimiri boliviensis (assembly GCF_048565385.1). Classification (NCBI taxonomy): domain Eukaryota; kingdom Metazoa; phylum Chordata; class Mammalia; order Primates; family Cebidae; genus Saimiri; species Saimiri boliviensis. The sequence goes on from NC_133454.1 coordinate 60,353,794, forward strand.
TGAATTCCACTGCAGCAGACCTAAACGTACCTGCCAAGCAGCTCTGAAAAGAACAGTGGAGCTCACAGCTCAGCACTTGAGCTCCTGTAAAGAACAGACTGTCTCCTCAAGCAGCTCCCCAACCCCTGTATATCCAAAGAGACACCTCATAAAGGAGAGCTCAGGCTGACATCTGGTAGGCATCCTTCTGGGACAAAGATAACAGAAGAAGAAACTGGCAGAAGCCCTTACTGTTCTGCAGCCACTGCAGGTGCTCTCCAGGCAAGCACAGTATGGAGTGGACCTCCAGCAGTTCTACAGCAGAGGGACCTGACTGTTAGAAGGAAAACTAAAAAACAGAAATAACAAAAAGGACATCCACTCAGAGAACCCCATCTGAAAGCCACCAACTACAAAGACCACAGGTAGATAATCCACAAAGATGGGAAGAAACCAGCACAAAAAGGATGAAAACACCCAAAACCAGAAAGCCTCTCCTACTCCAGGGAATCACAACTCCTCACCAGCAAGGGAACAAGGCTGGATGGAGAATGAGTCTGATGAATTGACAGAAACAGGCTTCAGAAAGTGGGTAATAACAAACTTCACTGAGCTAAAAGAACATGTTCTAACCCAATGCGAAGAAACTAAGAACTTTGAAAAAAGGTTTGACAAAATGCTAATGAGAATAAACAGCTCAGAGAAGAATATAAGTGACCTGATGGAGCTGAAAAACAACACGAGAACTTCGTGAAGCATACACAAGTTTCAATAGCAGAATCGTCAGAAAAAAGGATATCAGAGATTGAAGATCAACTCAATGAAATAAGAAGGCAATATTAGGGAAAAAAGAGTGAAAAGAAATGAATAAAGCCTCCAAGAAATATGGGATTATGTGAAAAGACCTAATCTATGATTGATAGGTGTACCTGAATGTGATGGAGAGAATGAATCCGAGCTGGAAAACACACTTCAGGATTTTAACCAGGAGAACTTCCCCAACCTAGCAAGGCAGGCCAATATTCAAGTTCAGAAAATACAGAGAACACCACAAAGATATTTCTCAAGAAGAACAACCCCAAGGCACAAAGTTGTCAGATTCACCAGGGTTGAAATGAAGGAAAAAAATGCTAAGGGCAGCCAGAGAGAAAGGTCAGGTTACCCACAAAGGGCCCGTCAGACTCACAGCAGATTTCTTGGCAGAAATCCTACAAGCCAGAAGAGAGTGGGGGCCAATATTCAACATACTTAAAGAAAAGAACTTTCAACCCAGAATTTTGTATCTGGCTAAACTAAGCTTCATAAGCAAAGGAGAAATAAAATCCATTACGAACAAGCTACTGCTAAGAGATTTAGTCACCACCAGGCCTGCCTTACAAGAGCTCCTGAAAGAAACACTAAACACAGAAAGGAACAACCAGTACCAGCCAGTCGAAAAATGTACCAAATGGTAAAGAGCATTGACACACACAAAAAAACTGCATCAATTAATGGGCAAAACAACCAGCTAGCATCGAAATGGCAGGATCAAATTCACACAAAACAATATTAACCTTAAATGTAAATGGGCTAAATGTCCCAATCAAAACACACAGACTGGCAAATTGGATAAAAAGTCAAAACCTATCAGTGTGCTGTATCCTGGAAATCCATCTCACATGCAAGGATACACATAGACTCAAAATAAAGGAATGGAGAAGTAATAAACAAACAAAAATCAAACAAACAACAACAACAACAACAACCAAAAAAAAAAAAAAAAAAAAAAAAAAAGGAATGGAGAAAAATTTACCAAGCAAATGGAGAGCAAAAAAAAAGCAGGAGTTGCAGTCCTAGTCTCTGATAAAATAGACTTTAAACCAACAAAGATCAAAAGAGACAAAGAAGGGCATTACATAATGGTAAAAGGATCAATGCAACAAGAAGAGCTAACGATCCTAAATATGTATGCACCCAATACAGGAGCACCCAGATACATAAGGCAAGTTCTTAATGACCTATAAAGAGACTTATCGACTCCCACACAATAATAGTGGGAGGCTTTTAACACTCCACTGTCAATATTAGATCAACAAGACAGAAAATTTACGAGGATATCCAGGACTTGAACTCCGATCAGGACCAAGCAAACCTAATAGACATCTACAGAACTCTCCATCCCAAATCCACAAAATATGCATTTTTCTTAGCACCACATCACACCTACTCTAAAACTGACCACATAATTGGAAGTAAATCACTCCTCAGCAAATGACAAAGAACAGAAATCATAACAAATAGTCTCTCAGACCACAGTGCGATCAAATTAGAACTCAGGATTAAGAACCTCACTCGGAATCGCACAACTTCATGGCAACTGAACAACTGGTTCTTGAATGTTGACTGGATAAACAATGAAATGAAGCCAGAAATAAAGATGTTTTTCAAAACCAATGAGAATGTACCGGAATCTCTGGGACACCTTTAAAGTGGAGTCTAAGGAAAATTTATAGCAATAAATGCCCACATGAGAAGCAAGGAAAGATCTAAAATTGACACCCTACCATCAAAGTTGAAAGAGCTAGAGATGCAAGATCAAAAAACTCAAAAGCTAACAGAAGACAAGAAATAACTAAGATCAGAGCAGAACTGAGGGAGATAGAGATACAAAAAAAAAAAAAAAAAAAAAAAAACCTTCAAAAAATCAGTAAGTCCAGGATCTGTTTTTTGAAAAGATCTATAAAATAGACGACTAGCCAGGTTAATAAAAAAGAAAAGAGAGAAGAATAAAATAGATGCAATAAAACATGATAAAGGGGATATTACCACTGATTCCACAGAAATACAAACTACCATCACAGATTACTACAAACAACTCTATGCACATAAACCAACAAACCTGGAAGAAATGGATACATTCCTGGACATTTGCACCCTCCCAAGCCTAAACCAGGAAGAAGTCAAAACCCTGAATAGACCAATAACAGGGCTGAAGTTGAGGCAGCAATTAATAACCTACCAACCAAAAAAACCCAGGTCCAGATGGGTTCATAGCCAGATTCTACCAGACGTACAAAGAGGAGCTGGTCTCACTCCTTCTGAAACTATTCCAAAAAAATCCCAAAAGAGACACTCCTTCCCAAATCATTTTATGAGACCAACATCCTGATACCAAACGCCAGCAGAGACTCAACAAGAAAAGAGAACTTCAGGCCAATATCCATGATGAACATAGATGCAAAAATCTTCAATAAAATACTGGCAAACCGATTGCAACAGCACATCAAAAAGCTTATCCATCATAATCAAGTAGGCTTCATCCCAGGGATGTAAGGCTGGTTCAACATATGCAGGTCTATAAATGTAATTCACCACATAAACAGAACCAAAGACAAAAACCACATGATTATCTCAATAGATGGAGAGAAGGCCTTCAACAAAATTCAATGGCCCTTTATGGTAAAGACTCTTAATAAACCTAGGTATCGATGAAACATATCTCAAAATGATAAAAGATATTTATGACAAACCCACAGCCAATGTCATACTGAATGGACAAAAACTGGAAGCATTCCCTGTGAAATCTGGCACTAGACAAGGATGCCCTCTCTCACCACTCCTGTTCAATATAGTATTGGAAATTCTAGCCAGAGCAATCAGGCAAGGAAAAGAAATAAAGTGTATTCAGTTAGGAAAGGAGGAAGTCAAATTGTCTCTATTTGCAGATAACATGATTGTGTATTTAGAAGACCCCATGGTCTCAGCCCAAAATCTCCTGAAACTGATAAGCAACTTCAGAAAAGTTCAGGATGCAAAATCAATGTGCAGAAATCGTAAGCATTCCTATACATCAGTAGCAGACTTAAAGAGAGCCAAATGAAAAACAAACTGCCTTTTACAATTGCTACAAAGAGAATAAAATACCTAGGAATACAACTAACAAAGGATGTAAAGGACATCTTCAAGGAGAACTACAAACCACTACTAATAAGAGAGGACACAAACAGTTGGAAAAACATTCTCTGCTCATGTTTAGGAAGAATCAATATTGTGAAAATGGCCATACTGCCCAAAGTAATGTATAGATTTAATGCTATCCCCATCAAACTATCTATGATTCTCTTCACGGAACTGGAAAAAACCACCTTAAACTTCATATGGAAACAAAAGAAAGCAACATAGCCAAGTCAGTTCTAAGCAAAAAGAACAAAGCTGGAGGCATCATGCTGTCTGACTTCAAACTATACTACATGGCTACAGTAATCGAAACAGCATGGTACTGGTACCAAAACAGAGATATAGATCAATGGAACAGAACAGAGGCTTCAGAGGCAACACTACACATCTACAACCATCTGATATTTGACAAACCTCACAAAAACCAGCAATGGGGAAAGGATTCCCTGTTTAATAAATGGTGTTGGGAGAACTGGCTAACCATGTGCAGAAAGCAAAAACTGGACCCCTTCCTGACACCTTACATTAAAATTAACTCCAGATGGATTAAAGAGTTAAACATAAGACCTAACACCATGAAAACCCTAGAAGAAAACGTAGGCAGAGCCATTCAGGACATAGGCATAGGCAAAGACTTCCTAAAACACCAAAAGCAATGGCAACAAAAGCCAAAATAGACAAATGGGATCTAATTAAACTCCAGAGCTTCTGAACAGCAAAAGAAACAATCATTAGAGTGAACCAGCAACCAACAGAATGGGAAAAAATTTTGCAATCTACCCGTATGACAAAGGGCTAATATCCAGAATCTACAAAGAACTAAAACAGATTTACAAGAAAAAAAAACAAATAAAACCATTGAAAAGTGGGCAAAGGATATGAACAGACACTTTTCAAAAGAAGACATATATGAGAACAACAAACATACGAAGAAATGCTCATCATCACTGGTCATTAGAGATATGCAAATCAAAACCACATTGAGATACCACGTCACACCAGTTAGAATGGCAATCATTAAAAAATCTGGAGGCAACAGATGCTGGAGAGGACGTGGAGAAATAGGAACGATTTTACACAGTTGGTGGGTGTGTAAATTAGTTGAATCATTGTGGAAGACAGTGTGACAATTCCTCAGGGACCTAGAAATAGAAATTTTCATTTAACCCAGCAATCCCATTACTGGGTATATATCCAAAGGATTATAAATCATTGTATTATAAAGACACATGCACATGAATGTTCATTGTGGCATTGTTTACAATAGCAAAGACATGGAACCAACCCAAATGCCCATCGATGATAGACTAGACAAGGAAAATGTGACACATATACACCATGGAATACTGTGCAGCCATAGATGAGTTTGTGTCCTTTGTAGGGACATGGGTGAATTTGGAAACCATCATTCTCAGCAAACTGTCACAAAAACAGAAAATCAAACACATATTCTCACTCATAGGTGGGTGTTGAACAATGAGAACTCGGACACAGGGAGGGGAGCATCACACACTGGTGTCTCTTGTAGGGAACTTGGGGAGCAACAATGAAGGGTAGGGAGGTTGGGTAGGGATAACATGGGGAGAAATGCCAGATATAGGTGATGGGGATGGAGTCAGCAAACCACATTTCCATGTATGTACCTGTGCAACAATCCTGCATGTTCTTCACATGTACTCCAGAACATAAAGTGCAATAAAATATATAAATAAATAAATTAGTTTAAAAACAAAACAAAACAAAAAGACAAGAAGACCCCAGGCCAGGTGTGGTGGCTCACGCCTGTAATACCAGCACTTTGGGAGGCCAAGGTGGGCTGATAACCTGATACCGGGAGTTCAAGACTAGCCTGATGAGCATGGAGAAACCACATCTCTCCTAAGAATACAAAAAAATCAGCCAGGTGTGGTGGTGCATGCCTATAATCCCAGCTACTTGGGGTGCTGAGGCAGGAGAATCGCTTGAACCTGGGAGTCAGAGGTTGTGGTGAGCTGAGATTGTGCTATTCCACTCCAGTCTGGGCAATAAGAGCAAAACTCTGTCTCAAAAAAATAAAATAAATAAAAGCCCCCATGATCCAGCAGTCTCATTTCAAGGTATATATCCAAAAGAACTGAAAGTAGGATCTCAAACAGATATTTGCACACCCTTGTTTATAATGGCATTATTAATAATAGCAAAGGTGGAAGCAGCTCAAGTGTCCATCAGTGGATAACTGATAAACAATATGTGGTATATATAATAAAATATTATTTTATCTTGAAGGAAATTGGCCATGCACTGTGGATCAGGAGGTCAAACGTTCAAGACCAGCCTGGCCAACATGGTGAAACCCCATCTCTACTAAAAATACTAAAATTAGCCAGGCGTAGTGGCATGCGCCTCGTAATCCCAGCTACTCAGGAGGCTGAGGCAGGAGAATTGCTTGAAACTGGGAGGCAGAGGTTGCAGTGAACTGAGATCACACCACCGCACTCCAGCCTGGGTGACCGAGAGAGACTCTGTCTCAAAAACAAAAGTAAGGAAGTCCTTTTACATACTGCAACATTATGCTAAGTGAAATAAGGCAGTCACAAAGGACAAATACTGTCATATGTGGACCTTAAGTATTCAAATTAGTAAAGACAGAAAGTAAAATAGTGGTTGCCTGGAGCTGGGAGTAGGAGGAAGTGGAGAGCTTTGTTTAATGGGTATAGAGTTGCAGTTTTGCAGAATGAAATGTTTCTGGAGATCTGTTTTACAGCAATGTAAGTATACTTAACACTACTGAACTGAACACTTAAAAATGGTTAGAATGGTAAATTGTAGGTTATGCGTTTTTACCACAATTAAAAATTTTAAAAATAGAAAATAAAGGAATCCCCCATATCCATTAATAGTCACTCCCTATCTTCTCTCCCAAAATGTCCCTCCAACCACAGGCAATCACTGATTACTTTCTGTCCTATACAGTGGCCTATTGTGGGCTTTTCATAAAAATAGAATATGTTATATGTGATCTTTTGTGATTAATTTTTTTTCATTTAACATGTTTTCAAATGTATTCATCTTGTGGCATGTATCAGTACTTCATTACTTTGTATTGCTGAATAGTACTTTATGGATATACCACATTTTATTTCTCCATTTATCAGTTGATAGACATTTGAATTGTTTCTACCTCTTGGCTATTACGAACACGGCTGTGACCATTTATTTGCAAGTTTTTCTGTAGACATATGTTTTCATTTCTCTTGGATATATACCTGAGAGTGGAATTACTGGGTCTTCTGGCAGCTCTGTGTAACCTTTTGAGAAACTGCAGACTGTTTTCAAAAGTGGCTGCACCATTTTGCATTTCCACCAACAGTGAGTGTATAAGGGTTCAGATTTCTTCACATCTTCGCTAACACTTATAATTATCTGTGTCTTTGCTTATAGCCATCCCAGTGAGTGTGAAGTGATATTTCATTGTATTTTTAGTTTCCATTTCCTCATGGCTGTTAATGATGAGCATCTTTTCAAGTGCGTTATCTTTTTCGGAGAACTGGCTTTTCAGATCCTTTGTTCATTTTGTAGTTGAGTTATTTGTCTTTTTATTATTGAGTTATAAGAGTTCCCAGTGTATTCTGCTTGTAGGTTCCATATCATATATATGATCTGCAAATATTTTCTCCCTTTCTGGGGATGGTCACTTTACTTTCTTGATTTACTTTGCAGCAAAAGTTCTAAATTTTGACAAAGTCCATTTTATCTACTTTTGTGGTTTGTGCTTTTGTTGTCTAAGAAACCATTACCTAATTCAGGGTCACAAAGATTTACTCTTAAGTGTTTCTCTAAAAGTCTTATAGTTTTGGCTTTTATATTTAGGTCTGTGATCCATTTTGAGTAAGTTTTTGTGTATGGTGTTAGATAGTGTTCCAACGTCATTCTTTTGTATGTGGGTAACCAGGATCCCAACACTATTTGTTGAAAAGACTATTATTTGCCCCATTAGGTTGACAGTAAACATGACCTTTTATTTCTGAACTCTTAATTCAGTTCCATTGATTTATATGTTTTACTTTATGCCAGTGCAATCTGTCTTGATTACTGTAACTTTGTAGTAAGTCTGGAAGTTTGAAAGTGTGAAGCTTTCAAATTCATTCTTTTTCAAGATTGTTTTGCTCTTCTGAGTCCCTTGCATTTTCATATGAATTTTAAGATCACCTTCCTACAAAAAGCTGGCTGGGATTCTGATAAGGATTGCATTAAAGCTATTGATGAATTTGGGGACTATTGCCATCTGACTTATAGGATGTCTGCCGATTCATTTAGATTTTCTTTAATTTCCTTCAACAATGTTATATAGTTTTCAGAGCATAACATTTACATTTATTTTGTTAGGTTTGTTTCTAAGTATTTTGTTCTTTTTGATGCTCTTTAAATTGTTTTCTTAATTTCATTTGCAGATTGTTCACAGGTATAAACACAGTTGATTTTTTGCATTATTAATAGCTTTTTAGAGAAAACCTTAGGATTTTGTAAATATAAGAGCTTGTCGTCTACAAACAACCTTTTATCTCTTTTGCTTGCCAAGTACCCTTGCTAGAATATCCAGTACAATATTTTATAGAAATGACAAAGTGGACATCATTGTCCTGTTTCTGATTTTAAATAGAAAGCATTTAGTCCTTCACCACTATGTAGTATGTTAACTGTGGATGTCCTTTTTCAAGTTGAGGGAGTTTCTTTCTATTATTAGTTTGTTGAGTGTTTTTATTATGGAACAGTGTTGGCTTTTGTCAAATGTTCTTTCTGCATCTATTATTATCATGTATTCTTTGTCCTTTTTTTCCATTAATATGCTGTATTACAGTGTTTTCAGGTGTTAAATTACTTTGCTTTAGCAGGATAAGTTGTAGTGATTTTTATTTGTTTATTTATTTCTTTGGTCTTATACAACAATTTTATTTTGCTTGTTTCATTTTCCTGTTTTTTTTTTTAGTTTAGTAATCTGAAATAAGTGAATTGACTTGTTTGACATCAAGTTAGTAGTAGAATGATAATCGGATTACATCTTGCATTGGATTAGGAGACTTTCAAGTCTTCCCTTAGCCTATGAATACAAATTTCATCTGTGAATGTATATGTTTTTGCATTATAATTTGGTTATTTGTAGACAGTGTCTAATGATTTATGTTTGTGGAGTTAGAAAATGTTGAGTAGCAGTTACCAAAGAGGAAGCCTGAGTCTCATGACCCTTTGTGTTGGTAGTGTAGTGAATTCTATTTGGAATGGATTAGTGTACTTTGGAAAGGAGCCTGGTATCTTAAGTGATTTGTTTGTTTATTTGTTTGTTTTTTGAGTTTACAAGTTTGTGAAATCAGAGTTGTGTAAGGACATATTCTACCAATTTTTTAGATTAGCAGGGACCTATTTAAAAAGAAGAGGTAAAGATAAGAACTGAGCATAAATGAGTAGACTTTGAGTTGGGGAGATAGGAGTGCAAGGAGTAGGATTATATTTGGGTCCCGAATTTCAAGCAAGGTAAATGGCAGACATTTCAACTGAAAAATGATTAAGTAAGAATGAACATTTCCTAAATGACTGTTTCATTTCTTTCTTTCCTCAAACTTCCTATAGGTTTTTTTCTCACCTTCACTCCCAGTCGGTGACAGTGCTTCTTGTATCACTTGAAAAATAAGCAATCTAAAGGGAACTTCCCAAGTTCCCACCATCATACCTACCCACCTACTTGCATCTATTAATTCCTGTTAATGTGGAGAAACCGTTCTCCTTTCTTAGGCCTACCCTGACAAGTGGCTAGATCCAATTCCCTCCCACCTACTCAAGGACATTGCTTCAGCATTTCTTCCCCCTCTTCTGCATCATCAGTTTTCCTCCCGACTATTAGAGTACAGCCAGTGCCGACCGCGGAACGGTCTTAACACGGTTTGGTCGTAAGTTGAGTCGGCTATATGTACAGTTGAAATGGTGCACGCAGAGATGGTAGTGCTGCCAGAAGCTGGTCCACACTGTCGTACGCCCAGCTGGGCAACGTTTGCACTGCCAGACGCGGAGCAGTCATGGCTAGCGATTGTGGTCGTAAAGTCGAATGGTCGTAATTTGCATAGGTAGTAAGTCGATCAATACCTGTACTGCTGTCCATTTATAAACATGTTGTAATTTTGCCCATCTTAAAAACCAACCAACTAAAAAAAAGGAAAGAAAAAAACACCTTTTTTTTTAATCCCACATCTTCCTTCAGCCTCCACTGAACTTCTCCACTTCACTTTATAACAAAAATCCTTGAGTTGTACATATTTGCTGCTCCTATTCCTCTCCTCACATCCTCTCTTGAATGCATTTTAGTGAGACTATTTGCCTTTACCTCTCTAATAAAATTATTCTTGTTAAAGTCACCAGTAATTTCCACATTGCTAAATCCAGTGGTCATTCTCAGACTCCATCTTACTGTCTTACTTACTTACTTACTGTCTTACTGACTTACCTGTCAACAAAATTTAACACAATTGATAAATCTTTTCTTTTTGAAGTACCTTATTACCTGGTTCCCAAAACACCAGAGCTTTTTTATTTGTCTTCCAACTTCAACTGGCTATTGCTTCTTCGGGGTTTTTTGTTTGTTTGTTTTTTGTTTTCTGTTTCTCCCCCATCTCCAATCTCTTAATGTTGGAGTATCCTAGGGTTCAGTCCTTGGACTTCCTTTCTGTCTTGCTTTTCACTTGCTCTTTTTGGTGATCTCTTCCTATCTCATGATGTTAAATACCACCTATGTACTGATAACTCTCAAATTTATATCTCTGGTCCACAGCCATTCTCCACCCTCCAGACTCATCTAACCCTGACTACCTACTTGACATTTGGTTTTTCACAGATTTGCTCCTCCTTCAGTCTTTCTCATATCAGTTAATAGCAGTAATGTATCTTTCTAGTTATTGAGACCAAAATCCTCATGGAAATTATTGACGTCCACCTCCCCTGCTCATCTTTCATCACTCCATCAGCAAACCATGTCAGTCTACCTTCAGAATCGATCTGCAGTTCTCATTACTCCCTCTGCCAGATGCCTGGTCCAACCACCATTCTTTCTCTCATGGATTATTGTAAGAGTTTCCCAAGTAATCTCTCTCTGTTTGCACCTTTTGTACTTTCACAATACAGCTGCCATACTTAATATACCCCAAAACCAACCTTCTGATTGCTATCATTGCACACAATCACCAATAAAACCAACCAACAGGAATTTCCTTACTATAGTCTTCCCCATTTCAGTAAGTAACAACTCCATCCTCTCTGTTTCTTCTGGCCAAAAAAAAAAAAAAAAAAAAAGGATGGAGTCCACCTTCATTCTTAAACAATCCATATCCAATCCTTATTGGCTCCACCTTGAAAATATGCTCAAAATGCCATTATTTTTCAGTGCTTTCCTCACTACAGCACTGGTCTAAATTATCATCATATCTCATCTGGATTCTTGCAATAGCTCCCGAGTTGGTTTTCTTGCTTCCATACTTCTATAAACTGCTCTTAGCACAGCAGCCAAAGCAGTGAAAATAATTAAGGTCATGCCACTTCTCTGCTCAAAGTTCCTTTGGCTATACATTTTGCTCAGGAAAGGCTGGAACCCTTACAATATCATATAAGCCCTACAAAATCTGATCCCTGTTATTTTTGAGCTTTATCTCCAGCTGCTCCTCTCCTTGCTCACTCTATTCAGCCACATTGACTTTATTCTTTCTTGGACATTCTAGGGACACTTCTACTTCAGGGATTTTTATTTATTGTTTGCCTGGAGACACATCTCTGTTAGAAAATGTTTGGCCACCTCCTTACCTTCAAATCTTTATTCAAATATGGCTTATCAGAGGGCCTTCCTTGATTATCCTATTTTTAAATGCAGTCTTTCTCCCAACCCCCAAACACAGGTACTCTATATTCCCTTTCCTTTCTTTTTCCTCATGACACTTACAGCTGTATGACATACTATATATTTGATTAACGTTATTTCCTGTCTGTCCCCACTAATTTGGGTACTTTGTGAGGACAGGGATTCTTGTCTCTTTGTTTAATGCTGCAGCCCTAGTTCTTAAGGCTATGCCTGGTGTGTAATAGGCTACGTTTTCAATAAATATTTGTTAAATGAATCAATAAATTTGTCTTTAAAACATTCCAAATATTTCTACATGATTAGTAGTTTTACCTAATGTGATATTTACTAAAAATGTTATTAGGAAATCATTTTGCTTTGTTTTCCAGGTTCTCATTGCCATTGTAATTTGGAGCAAATAATTTTATTTATTTGAGCAGCACTTTCCTCTTTTGTAAAATAAGAGGGTTCTGTTAAGTGGCCTCCCATCTACCCTGTAGTTCTAACATTCTAGGAATTTATTATTTGTTTTATACTTTTGACCTCACTGTTTCTCATTTTTCAGTTCATTCGCTGTTCATGCTGAGGTGTGTACTAGTGATAGGTTTTACTTGTGGACAGTGAAATACAGTATTCTCCCCTACTGTGACTTAGGATTGATTGTGTTGTCAGAGATGCAATTTCTATAGGTCAAAATGGAATAGAAGGGCAGAGCAGAACAGGACAGGAGCATATGGATATGAGCCCAAGAGAGGCACAGTCCCATGAAAGCTTAGCTTTAGCTCTTACCTAGAAGGGAACTTTATTAATTTCCAGAATCCATGACAAGAGGTGAAAATGTTACATGATAGAGGCAATTCCAGGATTATGGTAATAGCAAGGGATATATATGCTGTACTTTTCCCATAATAACTATCAGAAAGCACATATGACATATTTTCCTAGGCATCAAATGTGAAACTGCTTGCTCCAGTTGCTTTGATTTACTAAACTTCTGTGTCCTCTCCTTTCCATTGTTCCTGGATATTACTTTATTGTCCAGGCCTCACCCTTACCTATTTAGCACTTTTATGGTGGACAGTCAACAACTTTATTGACTACCCACTAGGTGCAGAGGCTAGAAACTCTGGCTTTCATATCTTCTAGACATTTAAGGTTTGATAAAGGAGGCAAAAGTTATTATTTTTCTGTGTTTATTTACCTAGATTCTGTTTTTACAAGTAAAATATGTCCTTCAGTTTCTCTCTGAGTGTGGTGAGCATAATTTACTTTGTGTCTCATCTTAGACATTTTTTCATGCTTCTTAGAAAAAAAATGTTTGGGAGATTGGAACTATTATAGAGAAAGACAAAAATAAATAGCCTCCTGGCATACTGCACCCATTCTGTTGGGTGAAAGATTTTAAATATGTTGGTTTAGATTTTTAGAGCTCTCTTAAGGGGAAATGAATGGTCTATCTCTGGACTTGTTCTCCGTATTACTGACCACTATTTGAGGTGGGCTGTATGGAAGCTCTCTAACATAGCTCACACCCTGCCAAGGAGAAGCCAGAGTGATTCCTTTTGATTAAGATAACATGGTATACCATGGCACATGTATACCTATGTAACAAACATGCACTATCTGCACATGTACCCCAGAACTTAAAGTATAATAAATTAATTAAAATTAACGAAAGACAACATGGTATTGTACCGCATGACTTATCATTTACAGGCTCCAAGATGAGCTTTCTGCTGGTAGAAGTTACCACTCAATTCTTGTCATAGATTCTCCCCATGCTCAGACACCTACACCAATAATTAGTGGATGAACTTATTAAACATGGTCATCTGATGTAACGCAATAGGAAGCATGCAGTGCTTTCTATAAAGTATTTTTGCCAAATAAAAGGTCAAAACTAAACATAATCAAGCCTATCAGTCCTTCTCACTTGGTTTTTGGGAGAAAATTAAGCCCTAATGTTTTAAGGAATCCATTGTACATAATAAATTAACTTCTCTCCTGTTGATCTAGAATGGTACTAGTTACTTATGGATCATCCTTGTGGGAATTAAAAACATAATCACTCAAATTATTTTCTGGTTTAGATGATGATAATATGTAAAGAGAAAAGCCATGAGGATTCTATTTATAGGAAATAGAAGGAAACAAGTTAAATTATGCCATGAAGAAGCAGAAATCCAGAATATCGGTCCTTCTGTATTAAAGTAGAGCCAATTTCTTTAGCAAGTTAAGGGCTTGAATTTTAAAAATGGGGAGATGGCTCTCAACAAGCTTAGAGTTAGCAACCACTAAATATAATGTATGGACCTTGTTTGGATCCTGATGTAAAGAAACAGTCTGAAAAAGATAAATTTGAAGCTATCAGAGAAATTTGAATAGAATCTAAGTGATTGATTTTGTTAGTAAGTTGATGGCATTGTGGTTATATACAAGAAATATAGAGAGATGGCTACTGAAGTATATAGGTATGAAATTACGTTTGAGATTTACTTTAAAAATCACTTTAGCTCATTCAGTAAGATGGGCCAGTACCATGCTGTTTTGACTACTGTAGCTTTGTAGTATAGTTTGAAGTCTGGTAGTATGCTGTCTCCTGCTTTGTTCTTTTTGCTTAGAATTGACTTGGCTATGCAGGCTCTCTTTTGGTTCCATATGAAGTTTAAGGTGGTTTTTTTTCCGGTTCTGTGAAGAAGGTCATTGGTAGCTTGATGGGGATAGCATTGAATCTGTAAATTACTTTGGGCAGTATGGTTATTTTCATGATACTGATTTTTCCGAAACATGAACATAGAATGTTTCTCCATCTGTTTGTGTCCTCTCTTACTTTGTTGAGCAGTGGCTTGTAGTTCTCCTTGAAGAGGTCCTTTACGTTCCTTGTTAGTTGTATTCCTAGGTATTTTATTCTCTATGTAGCAATTGTGAATGGCAGTTCATTCTTGATTTGGCTCTCTTTAAGTCTGTTATTGGTGTATAAGAATGCTTGTGATTTTTGTACATTGATTTTGTATCCTGAGACTTTTCTGAAGTTGCTTATCAGTTTCAAGAGATTTTGGACCAAAACAGAAATACAGACCAATGGAACAGAACAGAGGCCTCGGAGGCAACACAACACATCTACAACCATCTGATCTTTGACAAGCCTGACAAAAACAAGCAATGGGAAAAGGATTCCCTGTTTAATAAATGGTGTTGGGAGAACTGGCTAACCATGTGCAGAAAGCAGAAACTGGACCCCTTCCTGACACCTTACACTAAAATTAACTCCAGATAGATTAAAGACTTAAACATAAGACCTAACACCATAAAAACCCTAGAAGAAACCCTAGGCAAAACCATTCAGGACATAGGCACAGGCAAGGACTTCATGACCAAAACACCAAAAGCATTGGCAACAAAAGTCAAAATAGACAAATGGGGCCTAATCAAACTCCACAGCTTCTGCATGGCAAAAGAAACAGTCATTAGAGTGAATCGGCAACCAACAGAATGGGAAAAAACTTTTGCAGTCTACCCATCTGACAAAGGGCTGATATCCAGAATTTACAAAGAACTAAAACAGATTTACAAGAAATAAACAAGCCCATTCAAAAGTGGGCAAAGGATATGAATAGACACTTTACAAAAGAAGACATACATGAGGCCAACAAACATATGAAAAAATGCTAATCATCACTGGTCATTAGAGAAATGCAAATCAAAACTACATTGAGTTACCATCTCACCCCAGTTAGAATGGCAATCATTAAAAAATCTGGAGACAACAGATGCTGGAGAGGATATGGAGAAATAGGAACACTTTTACACTGTTGGTGGGAGTGTAAATTAGTTCAACCATTGTGGAAGACAGTGTGGCAATTCCTCAAGGACTTAGAAGTAGAAATTCCATTTGACCCAGCAATCCATTACTGGGTATATATCCAGAGGATTATAAATCATTCTGCTATAAGGACACATGCACACAAATATTCATTGCAGCACAGTTTACAATAGCAAAGACCTGGAACCAACCAAAATGCCCATCAATGATAGACTGGACAGGGAAAATGTGGTACATATACACCATGGAATATTATGCAGCCATCAAAAACGATGAGTTTGTGTCCTTTGTAGGGACATGGATGAATCTGGAAACCATCATTCTCAGCAGACTGACACAAGAGCAGAAAATCAAACACCACATGTTCTCACTTATAGGTGGGTGTCGAACAATGAGATCACATGGACACAGGGAGGGGAGCATCGCACACTGGGGTCTGTTGGGGGGAAATAGGGGAGGGACAGCGGGAGGTGGGGAGTTGGGGAGAGATAGCATGGGGAGAAATGCCAGATATAGGTGAAGAGAAGAAAGGCAGCAAATCACGCTGTCAGGTGTCTAGCTTTGCAACTATCTTGCATGTTCTTCACATGTACCCCAAAACCTAAAATGCAATAATAATAATAATAATAATAATAATAATAATAAGATGGGCCAAAAAAGATAGATGAAGTAAGTATGGCCAAAGCTTGATATTAGTGAACCTAGGTGACAGGTTTATGGAGTTTCATCATGCTATTCTTTATTTTTGCTTATGTTTGATTTTTTTTAAGTTATTTACTTCAAAAAACTTATGACTGAAATAATTTTGTTAACAGTATAATTGTCTTCTTTTTCACTCTCCCAAATAATAGGAGATTTGGATGGGAAAGTATCCCTCAGTTCTGGGACTTCTGACATAGTTATTATTAGGTAGTGGCTAGAACCTAGAGGCTGCAGTGTTTTGTAGCCTGTCTATAAGAAGACTGAGTAAATAGAATTTAGGTTTATTCAAGAGACCAGGTCTGTTTAAAAGTTCCCTCGCATAGATCACACCCTAAGTAATCAGGCACGTAGCTACCTGGTTTTATGAACTATAACTGGTGAATTCCCAGGCATATAAAAGTTGAGAAATCAGATGTAAGAGGCTATGGAGAGCATTAATGACAGAAAGAACAAAATGGTAATTTTGCAAATAAAAGCAGTTTTAAAACCTTAGGGTGAGATGGGGGTAAGAGATAATATGTGGTTCAATTCAGAGATGATAAAAGTCCTTTATATTTCTATCTTCCCTCTGAATACAGTATATAGAGATTGAGAAATTGCTCATTGTTGTCAGCTGTTTCTTGATGTCTTCAAAGGCCCTGTTTCTGTGTGATAGTTTTTGTAGTGGTTAGGGTTGTGTTCACAGTTTAAATTCTGGTTTTATCTCATATCAGCCATGTGACCTTAAGCCAGTTATTAAAATTTAGGTCTGAGCCTCAGTTTTATCATCTGCAAATTGAGAATAGTAATAATGCTTACTTCACAGAGTTGTGGTGAGAATTCCATGAGACAGTGTGTATACATACAGTGGTTTGCATAGTGCCTGACACATGGTAAGTACAGGAAGTGTTGGAAACTAATATCAGAATTAGTATCTCTATTATCATAATTACAGCTACTATTATATGCCCTCTACCTTACATATCCGAATATTACTACTCATTTCTTACAGTTCTTGCTTAACAATTCAAGAGAGGAGGTCTTCTTCCCTTACATTAGCTGCATGTGGAATTCTTGATGTTTCAGCTATTTTAACCAGAATAAGCTAGTTAGGCATAGGAACACAGAGACATCCAATTTGGCCTTTTGAATTATTGCCTAAGAGAAGTTTTCTATGTTCCCAGGTTACGATGACATTAACATTTGATTTGCATTTGGCTATTTGATCTCACTCAGTGCTCCATCCTACACTGAGCCTACTTACCACTAAAACCAGATTTTTGTTTTGAAGGTGGAGGAGCAAAGGAAGAGTTTGTCAGATGGATGGGTGTGCCATTTAGATTGCAAATTAGCATGACTTCTTTATTGCTAAACCTGAGAGTTAGATGATACCTGTGTTTAAATCCTTCGTAGTTCAAAGCTGTAGGTGCCCGAAGTTACAAGTTACAAGTTATCACATTGCCAGGATTGAGTTATGGTTCAGCTGGAGGAGGACATGTCTGTCGTGTTTTGCCAGGTGGGCATAGTGTTTTCTCTAACAAGTTCAAAGCATTTGCCAAACAGATTATCAATACCACTTTTTCTTTCACATATTAGGACATTACATCCTACAAATAAAGTTTGACTGTGACACAGCTCCTTTAAGGCTTAAAGTCTTTTCTCACATGACTATAAATCCTTGTTCTTACCTTATAAGTAACTTGGGTCAGGGATGTTAGGTAAGGCGGGGATCCGAATCAGAGCTAAGACTATGAGGGAGATAACACAGATACAAGGCAAGGATCAGAAGTGAGCTAAGGTTAACAAAGGAAAACAGAGCTTGAAGTAGAGCAAGACTGGAACTTGAACCAACACAATTGGAATCAGTAGTTTAGCCAGACATGGGTCTCTGAAAACTGTGGAGAGATGTTTGTAACTCTAGACTTACATACAGTGGCTCACGTTGGAAAAAATCCATTCATCAAGGCATGTAATCTGACACAGGTAAACCACGATAGCTGGAGACTCAGTGAATATCTATTTTCATATGTATTAAATTTTCTGAACCCCTTACCTATCTCTTCCTTTCGACCATTAGCAAAATAGAAATGTAGAGATGAATAGCTGTTAATGCAGTTTAGTTTGACTCCAGAAACAGGATATCATGGGATCTGTATCACTACTACCTGGCCCACTGAGGCAGCAGGGATAGGGAATTTATTCAGATTGCGGTACATAGTTCTGCTATATTACACACAGGAAGTGGGTTGTGATGCTTATTTCAAGACACATTGCTTTGGATCCATGAACCACTTATCCCAGTTACCATCGTGCCTCATGCTTCTTGTTTCCCAGGAGCGTTTCCTCAACTGAATAGTTGGAACTGTAAGCCTTGCCAGGTAGGATGATAGATTCACTCGGATTGGTTCCAAGTTGGGTATTGCCCCTACACGAATCACATGGGACTGAGTCTGTCCTCTCCTTGGGAACTCTAGAAGCTGGGTGCTGGCTAATAGCCTCTAGGTTCATTACCAGGAGAGTCTCTTAGGATTAACAGGCCTTTTGTTTGCCTGAAATATTCTTCAAACTCTCAGTCTTAAAATTCTAATAACTCTAATAAGAAAAAGTACTTCTGTCATCTCTCTATGAATACTTACCTGATTTCTCTCAGTCTGAAGCAATTATTCCTGCCCAATTACATAGTATACTACTTGTAACTATTTAGCACATAGGTTTTCTGAATTATATGATAATTGTTTATATATGTTAAAAGATAATTTTCATAAAAAGGTAAAATCATGACTCATACAGATACAAAAATGAACATGTATTAAACATTTAATTCATGAGGAAAATAAGCAGATGTTTCAGCTGGTTCCAAGAAAAATGAAAAGGAAAAAAATGCACAAATTCATATAGACAAAGGAATGTTGGATTGAATGTACAAATGGAAGCAAACTGATTTTTTTCACACTTTATCTACAATTTGCAGAATTGTTAAGGAGAACTTTAGGCTAAAATCAGACCACTTTGGAGGGGTGTCCTCTAGGCAATACATTATTTTCCACTGAAACAAATTTTTTTCTACATCCTCTCCTGTTTTGATCAAAATAGTCTCAAAGAAAGACTATGCTTGATCACAAAATAAGGCTGATCTCATTAGGTTGGGTCCAATTATAAGTGCAGTAAGCATTGTTAATTTACGATATAAGCCTTCTTAAGTTTACTTTGCTGGAAGTTTTCATAAGGAATCTCAGATTTAACTTTAAAAATACTTGTTAATTAACTGGACTGGTGTATTTTGTTTGTAGTTTATCTGTTTTCAATGTGATTGGATTGTTAAATTTTGAGATGTGCCTGTGTCTATGCCTTAAATCTCATGCTGTGCAGTAGATGAGGACTTGATAAGACAAGAACTTGAAAGAAACTAAAGCGTTTTATGACTTTTCTGGAGATATCTGGGCATGTCCATTTCTCTCTAGCTGAACTCTGTCATCATAAACTGGGAAGTAACTGTTTCAATTTATTACTAAGAAGAGGGAAAAAATGTTTAGTAACAGTTCTCAAAATACCAGACAAGCTGGATATGGTGGCTGTCACCTGTCATCCCAAGGCCGAGGTGGGAGGATCACTTAAGCTCAAGAGTTTGAGAAAACAATCTCTAAGAAAACAAAAATTAAAAAAATAAATTAGTTGGGTATGATGGTACATGCCTCTAGTCCCAGCTACTCAGGAGGCTGAGATGAGAGGATCACTTGAGCTCTGGAGTTCCACGCTGTGGTGAGCTGTGGTAGCACCACTGCACTATAGCCTAGGCAGCAGAGAAAGATCCTGTCTCTAAAACAAATTCTTTTAATTAGAAAAAGAAAATAGAAACTACTAGGGCACACTTTGTCATACAGTGAACATTTGGATGTTACTTAATTCTGAAGAAAGACACATTGGGGCTTGAGAATGAGTTTCTAAGAGGATACAGTGGGATCAGAACTGATCCTGATCAGTCCTGGGATCAGCACTCTTGTCCTGGAATTTCCATCTTGATCTTGATTTCCTGAGTCTTTTATCCTGTCCTTTATTCATTTTACAATAAGGAATGCCAACAATATACTAGGAGTGAGGGCTCTCAAACTAGTGTTAAGGAGTTGTAGGGAAATTCTAGGATGAAGCTTTTGCTGGGACAAAGAATATGAAAGAGTCAAGTTTTCTTAGATCTGGGGCCTACCTATGGGGGCTATTGTAGACATCTAGAGGCAGCAGGGATATCTTCAGTCTTTATTGCATAGTGCTGGTTTGTTTATTCAGACCTTCTTTAATCTTATTAATAAAACTCTTCCCTTGAAGACCTTTCAGTTCTTGCCTATGAAAAGCATCATAGTTCTTGAAGTCACATGCTTTTGATTTCTAAACCCATTTTCATTTTCATTTGTTCAACCTGTTCTCCCTGTTTCATTACTGTTGCTTCACAATGCTACAATAAGAATGTATTCCCAATTGTGGTATGAGGCAGGGAGGCATTCCCACAACTTCCTTGAGCAATATCTTAGGCTTAATTGGTAACAGGGACAGAGGTTGGCCCCACATGATAAGAAGGAACTTGCTTTTACACATAGAATGGCCCTTGGGTAGAGCTTCTATCTCATCTTTCCACCAACATCACTGTGTGAACCAGGCATGCCTGTTCTCTGCAAGTTAAATCTGTTTGTCTTAGTAATAGGGAGGAGTATTATCTCCTAGCCATCTAGAAGTGCAGATGAAGCTGTTCGATAAAAGCAGAGTTACACGTTTTAAAAAAAAAAAGCTCAACAGCACTGATCACTAAAGAAATGCAAATCAAAACCCCAATGAGATACCATCTCATATCAGTCAGAATGGCTATTACTAAAATGTAAAAAAGAAAAAAAAAACATGCTGGCAAGATTGCAGAGAAAAAGGAACACTTTTACACTGCTGATGGGAGTATAAATTAGTTCAACCATCGTGGAAGACAGTGTGGCAAGTCCTCAAAGACCTACAGAGAGAAATACCATTTGACCCAGCAATCCCATTACTAGGTATATACCCAAAGGAATAGAAATCATTCTGTTATAAAGACACTCGCACAGGTATGTTCACTGCAGCAGTATTCACAATAGCAAAGGCATGAAATCAACCCAGATGCCCATCAATGTTAGACTGGATAAAGAAAATTTGGTACATATGCACCATGGAATACTATGCAGCCACAAAAGGGAACAAGATCATGTACTTTGCAGGAACATGGATGGAGCTGGAAGCTATTATCCTCAGCAAACTAATGCAGGAGCAGAAAACCAAACATCACATGTTCTCACTGATAAGTGGGAGCTGAATTATAAGAACACATGGAGAACAAAAACACACACTGGGGCCTGTCAGAGGTGGGATGGGGTGGGGGGTGCACTGGGTTGTGAAGGAGGGAGAACACCAGGAAGAATAACTGAGCTTAATACCTAGGTGAGGCGATGACCTGTACAGCAAACCAGCATGGCACACGTTTACCTATGTAACAACCCTGCGCATTCTGCACATGTACCCCTGAACTTGAAAGTTGAAAAATAAACCAATTATTATAACTTGGAATCCAAGCGACAGTACTGAAATCTGTATTGCGAGTTAGGTACTTGAATTAATATGGGCAGCTGACCGTGTTGCTCCATAGCATATTCTCCAAAGGAAAGATTTCCACTTAAAAGGTAAATTTCTCCATCTTGTTTCTGGAATTGGAAAACTCAGAACTACTAAGAGGAAACTAAAGTTGACCTGGAGTTTTTTCTTTAAATTTTATGAGACTCTTACAAACTAAGTATAGATTCACAAGGAGTTACAAAAATAGCTCAGAGAGGTCCTGGTGCCTTTTACCCAGTTTTCCCCAGCAATTACATTTGACATAACCATAGCATGTGTGTGCTCTATTTTTATCACATATATTGATTCGTGTAAACACCAATGCAAACAAGATGCAGAACTATTCCATCACCACAGAGATCTCCCTTACCCCTATAAAGTTACACCCTTCTCAACCACCACCTTTCTTAACTCCTGTCCATCTCTGATCTCTTTTCCATTTCTATAATTTTGTCACATTGAGATTGTTCTATAAATGAAATCATACAGTATGTGACTTTTTGAGATTGATTTTTTCCCTTGGCATAATGCCATTGTATCAGTTTTCATTTCTTTTTATTGTTGAGTAGTATTTCATGGTATGAATGTACCACAATCTGTTTAACTTTATCTATTGAAGGGCATATTGGTTATTTCCAGTTTTTTGTTATTATAGATAAAGCTGCTGTGGACACTTCATGTACAGGTTTTTGTATGGATGGGAATTTTTAGTTATCTGGGATAAATGCCCAGGAGTGCAATAAGTATATGGTAAGTGTATTTTAGTTTCTTAGGAAAGTGACAGCGTGTATTTGGGTCATGCTTTTTATCTGCCGGGGAGAGAGGTGTGTGAAAGTCCAGGTTTTCCATTTGGCCTCTTTCAGCATCCCTGATGGGGGGAGGCAAAGCCAGGGTACCTCACTGCTGCTTGGAAGGGTGGGAGTTTTGGCTCTCCACTAGGCTTCCATTTGATATTGCCCTGTATGGGCTCCTTTCGGCTCCCCATGTGACCTCCAACGACACCTTAGTGGTGGGGGTGGGGTGCTGTTTACCTTTGGAAGGTGGTGAAAGTCCTGCCTTCTCACTTGGAGTTCTCTGATACCAGCCAGGCAGTGGGTGGAGGGGGCACCCCTCATGACAGCCAGGTGCAAGTGGAAGTCTAGGTTCCCCACTGGCCTTTGCTGATAAGATGGGGTGGGGCTGCAGTGTTTTCTGTGAGGTTTAGTTGGAGCAGAGTGGTAATTGCTAGGCTGCCCCTTCCTCGGTCTTGTAGCTAGATAGAGCCAGGATTTCTTAGAGCTTTGGTGTTCTGTCTGTGTCATTGGTGCTTCTGGATTTGCTGGCTTCTTCAGCACCCAGTCCAGGATATATGAAGCCAAAAGCAAACCCAGATAACTCACCACCATGTCTTTCCTCAGATCCCAAGGTCCCTCCCTGATGTGTCTTCTCTCCACTTTTCAGAGTTTTCTGATGCTTGCCTTTCTATATAGTGTCCATGGTTTTTAACAGTACTTAGCAAGAAGAATAGAGAGATGTGTATCTCTTCTATCTTCATCCAGAGCTGGAAGTGTGACAAAGCCCCGTTAAATGGCCATTTTTCCTCTGAAAACACAAATCTGATCCTGTCTTCACCCTTCTAAAGCTGTCTTATGGCACCTAACTATCCAAAGAATACAATTCTAACCCCTTAATGTCGACACTGAATGCTCTTCACTACCTTACCACGAGTAATAACAGTCATATCTTCTGCAGCTCCCCACCATGCACATGTATTCACCAGCTACAAAGAATGTCTCATGCACCATTTCTTCAATGTACCATGCTTTTTCGTGGTTCCTTATTCTGCACATGCAATTTTCTGGTTCCACCTTTCTCCTCTTCACTTGGCATGCACTGCACTGTTCTTCAAACCTAGTTCTTATATTATCTACAGTGAAGCCTTCCGAGACTCTCCTGGAGTTATGTGATCAGTGTCCCAGTATCAGCATGAACATACTTCTATAACCTATTTCTTGTTTGAGTTCATCTCTTCTACCAAGCTGTTTGAAGTGGGCTTGTCTCTGTGCATCTCTGTCCCATTCGACTGTAAATTCTTTGGGATTAGGGACTATGCCTGTCTTTTTAATTAATATATCCTCAGCACATAGCACTGTGCCTGGCACATAGTTGGCACTTAACAAATGTTTGTCTGTTTATTCATTTATTTTTTGAGAAGAAGTCTTGCTCTGTCTCCCAGGCTGGAATGCAGTGGCGCAATCTTGGCTCATTGCAACCTCTGTCTCCCAGGTTCAAGCAATTCTGCTGCCTCAGCCTCCCGAGTAGCTGGGATTACAGGCACATGCGAACACGCCTGGCTAATTTTTGGATTATTAGTAGAGACAGGGTTTTGCCATGTTGGCCAGGCTGGTTTCAAACTCCTGACCTCAGGTGATCCATTCGCCTTGGCCTCCCAAAGTGCTGAGATTACAGGCAACAAATGTTTATTAAGAAAGTAAATGAATGCTTACTTTTAGATACTAGAACAACTAAAAATTGTCCCCAGCTGTGTGACTAGGCTGAGACTACCTCACTTCTGTCATTACATTTATTCCTTTTAATTTTTCCTCTAAACATGGAGAAAACATTTCTCCATCCTTCTCTCTTCCTAAGGACTACCAACTGTCAGGCTGTCTTTTTATATACCCGCTCTCACCACTGGTATCCTAAGGAGATTGACCATTTGAAAGCAGGGCTGCCCTGTCGGTTGGCTGATAGGTCTCCAAAGCCCAGTCTTCAGGCCGTTATGTTCCATTAATCTAGTCTTCAGTAAATTGAAGCTGGATGGCCTTTGCTAAGCATTCCAGAATTTGACTTCTATTGAGAAATAAAATCTTTTTCAATACCTTTCATCACCTTGCTTATCTATCTTTTGACTGTGTTAGCTGGGAAGAATTTAGTAGTAACTCACAGAGTTCAGCATCTGACATATTTAAGATAATAACTTCGTTCATTTCTTTGACACTCTACTCAAGCCATACATGCATCCTTGTCAACCCCAAATTATTCAACACGTATTACCATGAAGCTTACAATAACTCAGTGGGTTAAGTTGTATGTATGTACACACATACACAGATACATACACAACACACAAGCATATGATATTAAGGATTTTGCAGGTCGAAAATATATTCTATTATACTCACTGATCCTTTTTAAGAATTCTGATCCTTTAACTCCTACATTTTGTTCTCATTTATGATGGTCATTGGTTTCTCTCAGCTGCAGTCAATATCTGACCCTAATACCATATATGTTAGTTCCTGCACACATAATAATAGCTCCATTTGCCAAACCTACATAATACAGCCAGGCACTGTTACACTTTTTATTTGCACAAATGTTTGATTCTTACAACACTCCATAAGGTAGGTGGTGGTACATTCATTTTACAGAGTAGGGAACTGAGGGTTAGTGAGTAGTAAGCATCTTGGCCAGACTTGGCTCTGACTCCAAGCCCATGTTCTTTTTACTACACCATTCTGCCTCTCAATAAAGAGGCCTAATATGAAATTGAATATTTAAAAGATTGAATAATTACAGTTTATCCTAATATCCCAACTCTTATCCCCTCAATCAAGACTCTGTCTTGATTGTATTACCAAAAATTACGCTTTTCTCTGTTTGGTAAGACAGAGCGGAAGGAGGGAAACAGGCTCAAAAAATGATGTTTGTGGATGTGATAAAATTTTGGAGTTCTGTTATCCAGTGGCCTGTTCTCATGGCATTTGTCCTCATAGACTTCCTTAAACATTCAGGTCCTTCAGTTCCTTTGAAAAAAAAAAAAACAGGGAAGACACTTGTTGTCATGTCTTAAAGGGCCTAAAACACTAACTGGCTACCCTAACAGTCCTGTGGGCGGTCCTGGAACTTGTTAGCAGTAGGGACTCGTATTTGATGGGTAAAATGGCTCCTTTCTCACAAGTGTCTCATACTGAACCATTGAAAGCATTTTTGACAAATTATAAGGCTATCCATGTAAGAACTGAGGATCTTTTCCTTTAGCATTTGATTCAGTAGCTCCTCCCCTCCCTCTTTATTTTCTTCAGATCCTGTCCACATTCTGCAGGATTTGAGGAGGTGGTGTATGGGAGGGGTGCCAGACAATAAAAGAAGGTGAGTCGAGAGTGATGAGGTTGCGTAGGTGAGTGAAGGGACTCCCTAAGCCACAATATCCCTCTTTGTCACTCCCCTAAGCAGCAGGAAGCAAAGAGATTGTCCAGCTCACCACAAGAGTGAGTGAGGAGTAGTTCCAACATTGGTAGGACTGTTCCCACTGCCACCCTGGCCCTGAAAAGGGATACATGGCTGGAATTCACAGGAAGTAACTGGGACAAGGCAAGGTCTGTTTCAGTACTGGCCCTGCTCCCAGCTACTTTGTGCACTGTGAGCAACAGCTGTACTACCATGAGGGCATATTCCTAATGCCTTTCTGAGAGTCTCAAGCTCAGGTAGGCATGGTTCCCTGAGAGGCAGGAACACAGCTTCTGGACAAATGAGCAGGAGTGACCCTTATTCTTGGCTTCTGTCTGTCTGAAATGGAAAGACAGATGTTCCACATTGCTGAAGTCTAAACAGCACCTCTGAAGCCCTGGAGATGGTCTCTTCCATTCCTCTGGTGATGTCCACTTCCTCCACAGATGTAGCATCAAGGAACTTCAGCTGCTTCCTTGGCTCAACGGAATTCCAATTGAACCCTTCCCTTTAGTCCCTCAGAAATAAGCAGCGTAGAAATAATTCCCTTCCTGGGGATATCAGCTCTTTCCTCTAGTTTTTTTGCCACCCCTTAAACGAGTACCATACCCTGGGGTACCTGTGATTACTGACCCTAGAATGGGTCCATCTGGGACAGCAGGTGTCTCCTGTCCCAGGCAAACCAGGACATAAAGTCACCCTACCTAGGTGGATAATAGCCACCTAACTGACTTGTAAGAATGAAATGAATCTACCCCCAGACACAGCGAGGGGTCTAATCAAGGGTTTCATTTAGTGAGCCGCCGCTAGTGACCCTGGTCCTTTGGTGTTTCAAACCTCTGCACCCTATTTGGGCCTCCTTTCTATTTATTGCCTTTCTTTTCTCTATTACTTTACCTCTTGTCATTGGCATGGTGCCCTCTTCATTTCTGCCACTAGACCTATGCCCCTGACTGCCTGGCGTTAACAGAGGCTTTTACAACTCTGCTTACCCTCTTATTCTTGATTCTAGGGCTGGTACCGACCAAGCCCATTATTCTGGGTCCTAACCTGTTTGGTGAAGTTGTTCCTCCACTTCCTTGACCTTGCACGTAGGGCCTGGACACTCCTAGGAGTTAGGGGCAGGGTGAGGTTAGGGCTGAAACCCATTTGCTCGGACACTCCTATTTTATGTTCTATTGACTTTATTCTTTGGGAGAATACTTCCCTTTTCAGCCCTCTGTAGTTCACCCTTGGGTTCATATAGAAGTATCTCACAATTATCGGTGGAAACATACCCTGAAATCTTCAGGCTAGCGGCTGTCACTTTCAGGACCACAGAAGTTCCTGCCTAATGCCCCTCCCCCCCCCCCAACCTGCCTGACTGCTTGCCTCCAGAAGGGAGAGCAGGAGTGACTGCCACACCGACATGGTGGGAGCGCGTGGGGGCCGGTGTCTGTGAAGGGCGGGTAGAGCGGGGTCCTGGGGAATCTGAGCAGGGTGTAGGTAGCCCCAGCCTGAGCCTGTGGTGTGTTTGGGGCCAAAATATTGTCCAACCCCCACCTCTGGGCCCACGGAAAAACTCCTGTGCTCCCAGAAGGCATGAGTACCGAGACTGGTGTCCTGCGGGGTCACTGGGTGTGAGTCCCAGCCCTCCAGTGTCTCGTGTCGGAGCCCACGGGTTCTCAGGACAGGAAGGGCTGCGGGGCAGTGCAGGCAGGCAGGCACGTCACATGGGACAGCGCCACGATTGCTGCTTTCGGTTCCCCAGCGGGTGGTGAGGCAGAAAATGCAGGGCGGAAAGAGGAGCCCCCGCACCTCAGAGCTGTCGGGCCCGGGAGGCAAAGCACAAGAGCGCTGTGGTGCCAGCGGCCGGGCTGGGTGGGGATGACCTGCGGGTTTGCGCTGGACCCGACCCCAAGGGCGGTCAGGCGCAAGGGGGCGGGCGCTCCATGCTCAGGTCGCGGGGCTAGGGCGGGCCGGCCGGCGGGGCATTTAAACCCTGCTGACAGCCAGTCACGTCCGGGACACGCGCTCAGCTCCGCAGCCTCCTCCGTCGACTCAGTCTTGGGTACCGGTCGGGCAAGATGCGGTCTTCTCTGGCTCCGGGAATCTGGTTCTTCCGCGCCTTCTCCAGGGACAGCTGGTGAGCAGGGCAGGAGAGGGAGGCGCGCCGGGACCTCCCGGGCTCGGCGCTCGCGGCCCCAGAGACCACACCAGTTCTGTCCTGGCATAGCCACGCGGGCAGCCAGCGGGGCTCCTCCTGCCGCGCCCACCTGGGAGGTTGATAACACTCCCTGCCTAACTCCACCCGCGCGCCCCAAGACCCCGCGACTCTGGCTCTGTGGCACTGGGGAAGAATAGGCTGCTGGAGAGGGTCTCCATCGTTTCCGTTTCCAACCTCCTCTCGGAACTCACAGTTGGGGTGCCTTCCGTGTTGTTGAGCAGCTGGGTAACCTGGGCTCGAGGCTGAAGACTCAAGGCCAGGGCATGGTAGAGGAAAAGGGTGGCCACTGGGGTTTGTGAGTGCCCCTCTTGGTCTCCTTTAGCCCTCGAACGCCAAGGCCAGAATTCAGTGGTCCTGGGAGCTCTTCTCAGGGCTTTCAGCCCTGAGACACACACCTGGAAAGGGCACAGCTCTCAGAGCTGAGTGGGGCAGTCCCTCAGCAATGGGCGAGGGGCTTCATGGTGGTTCTCTTCCTAACCCCAGAGACCACATGTTGGGGTGCATGGTGGAATGGAGGGGCTTCAGCCACTCTTCCTTAGATGCAGTCAACCTTTGGAGCAGCCTGTTTGGTCTGCACAGCTTTTAAAATATTGTGTTCATTACCATTATTTACAAATTATACAATTTAACAAAAATAGCCAGATTCCAGACTTCTCTTAAAAAACAGACGATGTAGGCCAGGCATGGTGGTTCATGCTTGTAATCCTACCACTTTGGGAGGCCAAGATGGGAGAATTGCTTGAGACCAGGAGTTCGAGACCAGCCTGGCCAACATTGTGAGACCTTCTGTCTCTAGAAGGAAAAAAAGAAATGAAAAATAGATGATGCAGCAATACTGGGCCTAAATTTCCAAATTAAATGAATAGGATTGAGGAGTCCCCTTTAGATAGGGCAGGCGCTATTAAAGTGGCCAATTTGTCCTAATTTTGAAACAGTCTTTCATCCTCAACCCTCTCAGTCCTGGGCAAAGCAAGACAATTGGCTATCCTACACACTTTTTAATTGTTGCAAGCTCTCATCAGTTCTAACCTTCTTCACTCACTTAGAGTATTTACCTAGACTTTTTTGAGTTGGAGACTGTTAAAAGATATTTTTCAGAAAAAGATTAAAATCCTGACTCTCACAAAGATATAAAAATGAACACATGTTAAAGATTTTATTTTACTCATAATAAAGGTCAAGAAGATATTATAATAGGTTAAAAAGAGAATCTAGAGAGGGGGATTGGGGAATCGTTGTTTAATGGGTATGGAGTTTCGGTTTGGGAATATGAAAAAGTCCTGGAAATGGATGATGGTGACAGTTGAGAGACAATGTGAATATACTTAATGCCACTTAAATGTACACTAAAAATGGTTAGAATGGCAAAATTTATGTTATGTATATTTTACCACAATTTTAAAAAGAGAATCTAAAGAACATGTTCATTTATAGATTAGGAATATTGAAACCAAACTGGTTTTCCACAGGTTGTGAGGGAAGACTGCTGAAATTATCTTTGTACGTATATTTTGTAATGACTTCAGTTACCTACCACTTCAAAGAATTTTAAAATAGCTCAAGGTCAATTAAAAGCTAGAATCCGATAACCTGGAGGACTATACTCTAGAAAAGGCATAGTTTTCCACAGAAATACATTTTTTTTCTACACTCTCTCCTATTTTGATTTTTTAAAGTTTCTTAGGAAGATTATTCTTGATCACAAAATAAAGCTGGTCTCATTGGATTTGACTGGATTGTGTATATACGTACTACAAGAGTGTTAATTTACCATTTTACCACATGGCCCTTGTTAAGTTAATAAACTTTGCTGGAAGTTTTTGTAAGAAATCCTAGATTAGATTTTTGAAGTCTTTAATTGTTTATTGTCCTGACAGTAAGCTGAGTTAAGAAACTGTCTCCATAAGGTTTTACCTACTGTACTAATATATTTGGGCAAATTCCTCTTCTCAGGGTCCCCAAAATATCCTAAAGTTTCTGGGCTAGCCAGGGAGTGACTTTCCTTTTGGCCTGTAAACCTGGAAACTCAGTAAGCCTGTTTTCTTGGGAGAGTTTTCTTAATATTGGCTCCATAGAGTGAACCTCAGTTTCTGAAGGAGTCTGGTTGTATCTGATTAAATAGGCATCCTTATCAAATGCAACATCCAGGCAAGGTCTTGGTTGCATAACCAATTTTTCTAATTATGTACTGGTAAAACAAAACAAAACAAAACAACAACAACAGATTCTTACTGAACCTGTGCAAGTAACCATATTGCCATGAAAAGCAAGAAGGTTCCATAAGAGTTTCTAAATTCTGAGGAGTCAGGTACGGAGAAAAAGATATTTTTAAGTGTTTCATTTCAGTTTACAAAAGCAGAATCTACTAAATTGTGATGGATTAATTAATACAGCCCAAGAAGAAAAAGAAAGGTATTCCTTATATATCCAGAAAATAGAACACTATAGTAACATCACCAATATTCTGAACATAGAAGACAGTTATCCATCACCAGTTCATGTGTGATTAATTCTGTTCCACTGAATCTTGGGTTAGCAATCTCAAAAACCCTAAAGAGTTTTGACTAAAGAGTTTTGGAACTCCTGACTCAGTCCACTAGTACATTCTTAATGTCGTCCAAGTGGTACCATCAGAAGCCTATACCCAAGAGCAATTACTTAGTATCATGCTTTTCTGAGACAGGTCTTGGTTGTTAAAGAGAAAAACTCTTGGCCTTCCAGGCCCAATGGCATGCTTACAGTCCTAGCTACTCAAGAGGCTGAGGTGGGAGGATCCCTTGAGCCCAACAGTGTGGGACTGTAGTGCACCATGATCATGCCTGTGAATAACCAGTGCACTTCGGTCTAGGCAACACAGCAAGATCCCATTTCTTAAAAAACAAAAAACTCCCACTCTGTTCTGTAACTTATTACAGAGCCTTTAAGAAGCAAACTATCTGAAGGTGACAGAGAGTTAAAAAGTGCTGATTAACTTATTACTGATAATTTTCCAAAGGAAATTTGTTTGCTTCTGTGATATGTAAAACAAAAAGATGCTAATCCAAACAAAAACAATTCTACACAATGTCTAAAAACTGCTGATTTCAAAGAACACAATGAACATTATATTAATTTATAGAAATAAACATGATTTTTACAGATCAAAAATCTTAAGATATATAAAAATTTTAAGATACAATTTATATAATATGCCAAGAATATCAACTGAAGATATTCAGCAAGTTTGACATAAGTCCTAAACATCTGTATTTTAATCAAATGTCATAGGGAAGGCTGATGTACAACTCCAGTTGAAAACTAGTGGCCTGGAAGATGCTAGATTTAAATTAAGGAAAGTTGCAGCCTGGTAACATTTTATTTTATTTTATATTTTTGAAACAGAGCCTTGCTCTGTCACCCAGGTTGTAGTGCAGTGGTACAATCATAGCTCACTGCAGCCTCAAACTCCTGGGCTCAAGGGAGTCTCTTTCCTCAGCCTACTGAGTAGCTGGGACTACAGGCATGCACCACCACACTCGGCTGTTTTAAATTTTTGTAAAGATGGTCTTTCTCTGTGTTGCCCAGGCTGGTCTCAAACTTCTGGCCTAAAGTGATCCTCCTACTTCATCCTCCCACCTCATCCTCCCAAAGCACTGGGATTGCAGGCATTAGCCACCATGCCCAGCCTCCAGTAACATTTTAAATAATAACTAAATTCGTGACTAGTAACACATATACTGTTGTCATCAGGGAAGGCACCATCAGGGTGCTGATAAATAGAAACATGTCATGTACAGAGAGGGCATTGGGAAATCGGCAGAACTTCTCATACAGCATATCGTTTCTCAAATATTTAGATATATAATAATATTTTACTAATATAAATTTAACCTAGAGAAGGCTGAGTATCTCTTCTGACTTGACAATTATTTCCAAGCAAATTGATCAGTAGTAACATATTAAATAAGTCTAATTATTTCTAGCACCTCTCTTTTTAAAAAAATGAAAGGACAAATCTTTGTGATTTTCCAGGAGCTCTCCCTCTTTTTAAACTAAATATTCGCAAAATCATCAAGATTTTGCCAGCTTTGGCAAAATTTTAACACATTTGATTGCTGATTTTCAGACTTATTGTTTGCATGTACTATATAATCCAAGACAAATCAAATTTCCTTTCTGTAACCTATAAATTTATCCATTCAGATTTGTTCTTCACTGTTCTCTTTCTTATTCTGGAACAACCATCCATTTTTCTTATGTAGATTATTTTCATTTTAATAGAAACATGTTTAAATACAGTGTATACAAAGTCACATACCTCTCTGCCACTATTGCTCCTAGTAGAGTCTCATTCATGTATATTAGTTATATCTTTTAATCCAAGTAACTAACATTTCAGAGAGGATGGAGAGTAGGGAGGGTGGATCATTATAAAGCATCTAGAACACACCAGCATTCTAGAAGAGCTCCGTAACACACATATGACTTTCTCCAGCCTCCAACACTCTTCACTTTCACACTTCTCAAGGTGTGAATTCAGCTACTGTGTTCCCCAACATCTCTGAGATTTAAGACAGACCTGGATTGAAATCCTTTCACCACTGTGAACCTTGACTTTGCTGAACCCCAGTTTCCTCATCAGTAAAAGTCAGTTGCATTCTTGAGGATAAATGTAATAAGGAAACATTCTTCACGTCTTGTGGCTGATGGAGGGCACTCAACAGGTATTCTTTTACTTCCTTCCAGATGAGTTTAGGTTTGGATTCCCATCAAACACTAAATGTCATGGAGTTCTTCTGTAGGTACATTATTCTGCTGAGCTCTGAGGTCTGAAAGACATTCAAGACAAGGTTCTACCTTCTTGGAACTAAGAATCAAGCTGGAGAGAGGGTGTGTACACACAGTCAGCAATTTTAGAAGGCCCTGCTCTATTTATTGAGTGCAAAGGATGATGTTTCCCATGTGCCATGTCATTCAGAGAACAATCAAGGGGAATGCAGAAGTCAGTTGGGATGATTTTGAAGAAAGCTGACTTGTTGAGCATTTAACACATAAAAGGTTAGAGATTATACGTATACATTGCCCAGCACACAGGAAACATGGAATACATGGCAGCTTTTACTATCATTATTAGTGATGATGGTGTTATTATTACAGATACATGATAACCCAATTTGCCTTTCTTGTGCTAAACAAAATATAGGCCAGGGTGGAAACAAAAATAGAGACTTACAGTCTGAAAATAAGAAATCAAGTCTCTGTCACATTTAACTGCTTTCACATGTCCCCAAGGAGGGCATTTAAGAAGTGAAGAGGGCCAGGCATGGTGGCTCACATCTATAATCCCAGCACTTTGGGAGGCCGAGGCGTGTGGATCACAAGGTCAAGAGATCAACACCATCCTGGTCAACATGGTGAAACCCCATCTCTACTAAAAAATACAAAAATTAGCTGGGCATGGTGGCGTGCACCTGTAGTCCCAGCTACTCAGGAGGCTGAGGCAGGAGAATTGCTTGAACCCGGGAGGCGGAGGTTGCGGTGAGCTGAGATCATGCCATTGCACTCCAGCCTGGGTAACAAGAGCGAAACTCTGTCTCAAAAAAAAAAAAAAAAAAAAAAGAAGTGAGTCGGAAGCTGAAAGTGGATTTCCCTGGGCCTTGGCCTCCTTCTCTGTAAAATGAGGATAATAATAATACTTGTGTCACATGAGTGTTTTGAGATTTAAATGAGGTTCCACACGTAAAGTACTTAGCTCAATGCCAGGCTCATATGAAGCACTGAGTAAACACTAGTGATTGACTATATTCTATTTGCTTTTTGTACTACTTTGTGCCAGGCATTGTTTATTGGTAATTCTTGTGGAACTGCAAGGTGAATGTTAGATTCCCTGTGGAACATATGAGTATAATGAGGCGCAGAGTGGTTATGTAAGCCTGTCCAGCACCACACTGCTGATACTGAGCTGGAGCTGGAATCAAGATTAGTCTGACTCTCAAGCCTAAGGTCCTTCCGTTGCCTTCCCAATGACAGTGTGGTGTGGGGAAAAGATCACATGGCCATTTGGCCTTGGACAAATCACTTAACCTCTCCAAGGCTCAATTCCCTTATCTATAAAATGGAAATGACGATGTGCTTATATCACACGGTTTTGGTGAAATTAAATGAGAAACTGCTTAAGGCTTTTGGCCCAATGTCTAGCATACTTGATATTGGCTAGGTGCTTATAAATTTCCGTGGAAGGAGAGATTCATTTCCATTAGGAGAAGAAGGAAGTCTTTGATTTGGATCTGGGGGTGTTCTAAGCAGAGGTCACAGAGCTGGCAAAGGCATGGAAGTGGAGACATGACCTCTCCCCTGTCTATGAAGTGGTAACATGTAGCTCCAGCCAGCAGGAACATGCTGGATGGGAGCTGTGAGTCATATGGTGCCAGGTATGTGGAGACATACATCCAAACAAGAATCAGAGATGGTGGAGTTTCTGCCCAGGAAGATGTTGCTCTCCTCCTCCTGTTAGACTTTCCTTGTCAGGAGGGTGGTGAATGGCTTGTCGATGATGTTTCAGAGCCATGTGGCACCCGGAGGTTCCCCAGTCCTGAGCCTGCTAGTTCCTGCCTTTCATGCCAGTGTCTGTGTGGGTGCGTATGGGGGCAGCTGGCAGCATGGGAGATGACTGCAGCTGGTGCTTATGGGGCTGGGCCCATCTCCCAGGGCCCTCTGAGGGGGACAGCTCAGAACGTGCAGAAGTAAAGCCTGTGGGAGGAAATACCAGGGTGACCACAGCTGGATGAGCAGGAATGGGCGGGAGGGTGAATTGGGCAGGCAGGAAGAGCAGGAGCTGTGAGCCCCCATGACGCCATTTTCCTGTGAGCTGGAAAAGGCCATAGCTGAGCTGGGATGGATGGTTCTGCCCTGTGGAGTTAGCTAACGGCTTTCACTGCCAGATCCTAGTGCCCACCCGGAGGAGGACGCAGGAGAAAGACATTCAAACGCATACCGAGAGAAAACCTGCTGTGTGCCAGATACTTTCACATTCAGGATATCTCATTTAATCTTTATAACACTCTTGCGTAGCAGGAGTTTATGATCTTATTTAAAAGACCAGACTGAGGCTTAAGGAGATACAATAACTTGCCCAATGTCACATGAGGACTCAGCCAGTTTTGCTGGAAGTCTGATGTCTGTTTCCCTATTCTGTGGGCTAGCTCTCATGTCTTTCCTGTTGACTGCAAAGAGGTGCATGGTAAAGGCAGCAGAAAGGCTGCTTAAAATGAGCGTTGATGGGAAGAGGCTGCTTAGAAAAGGAAATGAGGGCTCCTCTCCCTCCTGGGGAGAACCTGGAGGTTGAGCCCATGATCCCTACCCCGGCCCCCCATAAGGGTCATGTGAGCCTGTGGAGCTCCCATCCCCCACCCCTCATGACAACAGCTTCTTCCCCAGCTGCTTTTTGGGCTTCCTCCTCCACCCTGCTGTTTCCTCTTTCCCTCTCTGCAGTGGACTGGCGTGCACCTCACTGGCCTCGGGTGGGGCTGTCTGACTCAGGCCCTGTGGGCTGGTCTAGAAGGTGGCAGCAAGGTTTTGAAATAGTCTGTAGGGCTGGCCAAGGCTTTGTTTTTTCCAGCCAAGCTTCTGTACCAACCGAGAGCTGGGGTCGGGGTTGACAGTCCTGAAGTAACAGCAGAATTGAGGACAGACACCAGGGGTAGAGTCCCTGAAGCCCAGGACCCCCTATCTGATTGCCACTAAGTTGATGTATGGCGGGTGGGGGTGGGGGCGGGGGCGGTGTCACTGCTCTCCTGCTGGCTTCTGGCTCAGGGCTTGTCCCCTGGACCCTTCCTGCTCAGGAGAAGGAAGGCCATCCTCCTGCCCCTCTAAACAGGACTTGTAGCTCTGCCATCATCAACATGCTTCCATCAGTGCTATTTACACAACCTTTCTTCAGAAGCGACACTGACTTAAAGCCTGTTGGCCACCTCATCTGCGCCCCACTGACTCTCCCGCTCTCCCAGTTATTCCAGCTGCTGACCGGAGCCCTTGCTGCCGCATGAAGCCTGTCTTCATTCTGCCTGAGTATTCAGGGTCCTCCGCTCAACTTTCTTCTCAAACCAAAACAATCTCTCCTGTATTTTCCTCTTTCCTGAAACAGATTGTCATCTGAGCCACCAATCTCTTCTCAAACATCCTGAGTGTTCCTCGTGGCTTCTGGCCAATGGCTCCCTTCTCTGGGAAGGCTCCCTGAGTCAACTCAGTCTCTCTGAGCATGCCCATGTTGCACCTGGAGGAAGGACCACAAACAGAGGGTTCCGTGGGGGACTGGCTGCTGCCCGGGGGAGAGCTTTGGGCCTCCCAGAGAGGGCTTGTCCTGTCCTGTGTGCTGAAGGCCTGGCTCAGGGCTCTGTGCCTGTGGTGTCTGCTCCTGGCTGGCCTTTTCCTAGCAGGGTATCTCCCAGTGCTGGTAGAGGGCTTGGTCAGGGGAGGGGGCACTATCACCGTTGGCCCTAGCTTGGTTCTTATTGTGCCCAGCCCCCTATCTTTTTCAGATCTGCTGAGTCTCAGACCAGGCACATCCGAGAAGAGGCCACTGAGTCCATTTTCTCAGGGCAAGTGCCAAGGTCACTTACAGCCACAGCCAGCCCAGCCTGGGACTGCAGGATGACTAGGGAGCCCCCGGGGAAAGGGGGCTGTTTCTGACATCTCCTGGGGCAGCGTCCCTCTGCTGGGCTGTTTCTTGGTTTTTGCTGTTGAGATGATGGTGGCAGTTGGTCCTCTAGGGGTTTTGTTTGTTTGCTTCTAATCTGTTGCTGCTTTGGGACACACTGTTTATTGATTTGACCCCAGAAGCATTCCTAGTGCAAAGTCTCAACAAGGTCAATAAAGCTATTATCACACTCCTTCGAAAGAGCGAGTTGGACTGTCAGCTAATAGTTAGGAGATAGCTGGTTGACCTCTCTATCTAACTTGGTTATTCAGTAACCAGTATCTGGTGGGGGTAGGTGAGACTCCGAGAAGTGCTACCTCTTGCTAACAAAGTCTTAGAGGGTCACAGGACAGCCGTCCAATCTGAAGCAGCCAGGGGCCTTCCTGTCTGTCCTTTGGTCCTTGGTCTACTTGCCCAGCCTGGCCCAGCCCCTAGGCCTCCATCCTCCCTGTCACAGCCACCCTGGGGACAGCTAGGCGAAGCTGGCTGTGCATATTTTGTGCCCTGCTTCTCTTCCGGGAACTCTTGATTCATGAGAAAAGAGCTGGTGAGAGAAGTGAAACCTGCGAGTTCTAAACATGAAAGGAGTGTGTCAGCTGCCTTCCTGAAGCTAACGTGAGCTTGGCAGCCTTGGCCTCCGTCTAGCCTTAACCTTAACCTGACTGAAGTTCCCAGTCTCTTGTGAACCACGGCACCTTTCTCTTAGAACACCCGACAATGGGGAATGGATAGAGCACCAGACTCGGAGGAGGCCCAGCTCCAACTGTGCCATGCCCACCGAGTGGTGTGACTTTCGGTTCATCCCTCCACCCTCTGGAGGCCGGGAAGGAAGTCCCAGAAGAGGCCAGGGCCAGGCCTAGTGTCACACAACACAGCTGCGGACCGCTTGTACCCCCAGACTCATGACTCTCCTGCTGTCTTGGGTATCAGGTTTTCTACTGGCAGCGTCATGGGGGATCCCAGGTGGTGGATTTCTAGGAGTTGGGGTGAAAGCTGGCAGGGACATCAGGCCACCGCCTAGAGGAGGGCAGGGCTGGAATCTTGGAACCTAGCAGGTCAGGATGCAAGTGGGGACCCCTGCTGATCTTCCTGTCTGCCCACAGGAGCAGGTGGGAGGGCCCTGGGGCTGGAGTCTCCCCCATGCTGCACTGTAGGCTCCCCAAAAAGCCCTAGAGCCCACCATAGGCAAGGCCAGGGCTCTAGGAGCTTCAGGGGATCCTTATGTTCATTAGACCCAGCTATGCACAGCAGGAGGTGGGGAGGAGAGGGACAGGCTGACAGCCACATCTCTACCTTCCAGGTAAAGCCAGGGCCTGGAACCTTCACTTCCCAGAGGAGATTTGGTTCAGCCTCTGACCCCACTCAGCTCCCCTAACAGAGCAGTGTGGGCTGCCTTCACCCCTCCAGCCCTTCTTCCTCATCTGAAGATTAGAAACATACTAGCTGTCATCTAAGTGCCCACTGGGCATCAGGAACAATTTCAGACCTCTTAGATGCATCTCACTAACCCATCAGTAGTTCTGAGGAAGGCGATAGACTCTGGTTTTCTAATGAGCAAAAAGATGTAAGGAATGAAACCAGCTTTTGCCCAATTTCTAAGCCCTTGCTCTTTTCTCTTAGAGACAACTCCCTGACATCACCACTTAGGGTCCCCTGTGATGCTGCCATGTGCCTGGGAGTGGCTGGCAGGATGAACAAGGCCCAGGGAACTGGCCCTGTGCCTCAGTGAGGAAGCCTGTCTGTGCTTCCCACCAAAACCTGCAGGGCACAGCCCTGGGTCTTCACCGCTTAGGGTGGCGGGGGTTCAGAGCCGCCGACCTGGAAACTCCTGCTCTCTTCAGTGGCTTCCCATCACCTCCAGAGATGGCCTAAATGCCACAGGTTGGCAGCTGAGGCCCTGTACCATGCCACCTGAGGCCCCTGCCCTTCCCAACCACCTCTGCTCCTCTGCTTGGCTCAGTTTCACCCTCCAGATACCCTGATTGATTCAGAGTTCCCCAAACAGGTAGTGTCATTTCACGCCTCCGTGCCTTTGCGCACGCTGCTTCCTCCCCCTGGCAGTCCTTCCTGCCCGAGGTCTGGTTGGCTTGGCCTCATCTTGCTTGTTTTTGAAGCCTCAGCTCCAGGAATCCTGACTGCTCCCTCCTGCTGGCTCAGAGCCCCTCCTCCGTGTCATCTAGGGCTCTCTCCTACAGCGTCATCACACCAGGCCTGTCTTCCACTGACCTGTGCGCCCAAGCAGGTGGAGATCCTGCTTACGGCTTCTCTTGTTAGTACTGGATCGTGGCAGGGTGCCTGGTGCAGGATGGGCACAGGGATGCATGGGAGAGCAGCCTTGCTTCTGCCCAAGGGAATGGAGATGTTAGAAATGGGCACAGCTCCTGCTACTGAGGTTGGCAGGGACGGGACTCTAGACAAAAGGGCCATGGAGCAGATGAGGAAAAACATCTGGGGCCATAGGCAGGGGAGCCAGAGAGGGCAGGCTGGGGTTGATGCAGTGTGGTTGGGGGAGTGGGGTGAGAGGAGAAGGGGTGCTGGCAGCTAACTGCCTTCAGGCCCCCATTGGCTCTGACCAGCCCTGGGAGGGCTCAGCGTGACTGTGGAACAGCCTGGCTTCCTAGTGAACACCAAGACTATGTAGCCAGCAAGGGCTTCACTGCCGAGCCTGTGATGGAAGAATAGTCATAGCTGGGGCCCCAGTGGGGCCTCAGATCCCCAGGGATCTTTCAGACACTGAGAGGATCTGTCACCATGGTCAGTGGCCGAACATCTTGGCAAAGGCCCTTGAACATACATGTGGTCATGAAATCTGGTTCTGCTGACCGGGACGTTTTACAGGCCGTATAACCAGGACCTGGGGACTAGGGGAGATTCATGCTGTGTTCCCTTATCTTGAGGGACAGATGGAGTTGATACTGGCAGCAATGTGCAACTGATGAGGAAACCAGAGGCAAAAAAAAAAAAAAAAAAAAAAAAAAAAAAAAAAAAAAAGGTTAAGAACTCACGGGAATTTACACATGCAATTAGTGAGAGGCACCACGCAAAGTTTCCCACCTCTCCCTGAACCAGTCACGTCTCAGGCAGGGCTTGGTGGGTGCTATCTGTAGGGCTGCAGGGTTCCTCCATTCATTGCTCTTTGCAGAAGCCAGCTGGGAACCCTCTTCAAAGTCTCTGAGAGGATTTCCCTCAGATTCTAGAAGTCCCTGAACTAAGAGCCATGAGCCATATGGCAATAGGTGAAACCTGGAAAACTTTGCTGCCACAAGCTTGCCATGTCTGTCACTGGGACAGGCACTTGGAGTAGCCCCAGCTTCCCTGGACAACTTGAGTCCCTAGAGGACCTCTGTGACCCGCCCATGCGCCTTAGGGAGGCCGAGAGGCCAGGATGTGGAGCCGCCTGCAATCCAGACTACACTGTTGCACCTTCATGAAGGATGGGATGGAAAGGCACTGAAAGCATTTAAGCAGAGCTGTGGAGGGGCGTGAGCAACTTCATTTTCTCAAGAAGACAGACTGTGGGGACCCAGGAAGGAAGCTCGATCCAGGGGCAAAGTGAGAAGGAGCCTCATAGCCCAAGCCCAATTCAGGCTTCGCTGAAATGCCCTTTTATTTCCCAAGTGGTATTGGGTTTTGCTTCATGCCACATTTGGGGGAAGTAGGTTTGGGGTGTGGAGGAGGATTCCTAGGTAGAGGGAGCATCCAGTGTCCTGCTTGTGGGCTCTTGGGGCCAGGACAGAAAGAGTTCAGGAGTCCTCCCACCCTTTTTCCTGACCCTTCTCCACGAAGGCTTCACTGGGGTTAGGTTTTCCCTAACTCTTGGCCCCTTCTGGGCTGCGGCTCCACTCTGAGGCCTATTTTCCATGCATGTCCTGGCTCTTGACTGTGGTAGGGAAGCAGACAGTGATTCAGCAGGGCTCTGGGGCCCTTCCCCAGGCCTCGGGAGAGGGGAGTGGCTGGGGTGCAGTGGAAACGCTGAGTGCCACCCAGCTAGACTGTTCTTTCCACGCCGGGCCAGGGCATGGGATGATATGTAAGAGGTGAGAGAGGGCATATGTGTGTGAGCCACAGGTGGAAAAAATGGGCTCTGTCACCAGCTATCCCACTGCCATCTCCTTTCCAACAACAGCCTGGCTAAACAAGGTACTGTGTCTGCCCTGTTCTAAGCTTCAGAGGAGTGTTGACCTCACTTTAAAAACAGATCCTTCTCCAGACACAATCTCCCTCCTACCCTCATCATTTCAGACATGCGAAGATGATTCGAACTCCCCACCCCTACCTCTGCCATACAGGCACACACACAGGCGCTCTGACCTCAGAGAGGTGTTCGAAAAGCAAAGGTGCTGCTGGCTGCTCAGAGCAGGTGGAGGTGCTTCCCATGGGCTGGAGCCGAGCGGGTTCCAACAGAGGCCTCAGGAGTTGGGGCAGGGAGATAGGTCCCCCTGAGCACCCTCTGGCCTCTGGGCATTTTTTCCCCAGCCTCCCCTTGGCCTCTGCACCAAGAAGGAAAGAGTTGGTGGTGCTCAGAAGGGGCACGGGTGGGGGATGCCAGCCCAGAACTTCCAGCCGGGGCCGACTTCCCGCTAACACAGATGCTGTCCCTCCCTGCAGGTTCCAAGGCTTCATCCTGCTGCTGACCTTCCTCATTTACACCTGCTATCACATGTCCAGGAAGCCCATCAGTATCGTGAAGGTGAGGCTAGGCTGGCAGCAAGGAGGAGTGCAGAAGCACATATTGTAACCATCCTTACCCTTATGGTGGCCACCAAGGCTGCACCTTCACCTGGCAGGCTCCCACTCTCCTCAGCTCTCTTCCCCAGGGGCTCCTTTTCAGTTTATTCCCCAAGACAGTTGTGTTGGTGGCTGCGGATAGACTAAGAGAGCAGGGCCTCTGGGCTACGTGGATGCCCTCGTGGATCTGATGTGACCACTTTCCCCTGCAGCCAGTTCCTGCAGGAGGAGGTGCCAGCAGGGGGAACATGGAATCTGGTAGGAGGCAGTGTCGCCGGTATGGCTGGGGCAGGCGGCTGCTTGCTCCCCTCTGGGTCCATCCCTGACCTGTGTGTCCCATTGCCTCTCCAGAGCCGCCTGCACCAGAACTGCTCGGAGCAGATCAGACCCATCAACGATACTCGCAGTCTCAATGACACCATGTGGTGCAGCTGGGCCCCCTTTGGTAAGAACAGGGCAACTTGCTCTTCCTACTCCCCATTTCCCTCTTCCTCGAGAAGGGAGTGTCCAGGGAGGGCTTCCTGCATGGGCAGCCAGCTTTGTTTTTCTCCCATCTGCTTTCAGATAAGGACAACTACAAGGAGTTACTGGGGGCCGTGGACAATGCCTTTCTCGTGGCCTATGCCATCGGCATGTTCATCAGGTAAGAACCGAGGCTGAGCCTGTGACCAAGAGGAGGACAGTTTAGAGCTGCTGCCTCCCCTGGAGGAACCTGGGGGCAGCTGGGTTGACGCGAGCTCCCACCAGGGAGTGATGGCTTCCCCGTGTGGGAATGAGACCGGGACTGCTGCACCTGCAGTCCGCCCGCCCCCATCCTCCCTGCCTTACCGCCGCTGCAGAGGCTGCTCCTTTGCCTGGTAGACTCCCACTCGTAGCAGCTCTTTTGCTTGGAAAGGTTTTTCTGGAGGCTGCTTCTGAGTCTATTCACTCAGATATCAGAGTTGGTGGGTGTGGACTGGGACCCTTTAAGGATGGCCCTGCATGCACCTGTAGCTGGGAGAATCCCCATCTGCTGTGTCCAAAGCAGCACGGCAAGCATGCTGTTCCTTGCCAGGAATCCAAGATCAATATGGCTGCATACTTCCTCCAAAGAGCTCACAGGCTAATGGGGGCAATGGATGCATCAGTAGCTAGTGCCAAAACTGTGGCGTCTCCATGACAATGGTGGCCATCTGGTGTTCTGGGAGCTCCGAGGTCATCACTTAGTCCAAGCTGAACTAGACAGAGGGGTTAGGGAAGGCTTCTTGGATGAGATGATGCCTGACCTGATGCGGGAGCCTTGGGCACGGTGGTAGAGCTGGAGACCTGAGCAAAAGGAAGGGCATGAGCAAGTAGGGCAAACGTGCAGAAGCAGCATGACCTACAGGACGAATGGTGAGCAGGTGTACGTAAGGGAGTCACAATTTAAGGAAGGTAGCAGCAGGGCTGAGGGCTGAGGTCATTTGCATATGAGGTCCATGGGCAGAGATGCATGGAAGGGTTTTTGCCAGGGTGTCCCGTCCAGATGGGCATTTCTGAGAGCTCACTCTAAGAGTCATGCTGAGGTGAATGAGACTGGTCACACAGAGGGACCGATTTGACAACAGCTCAAGCCGTCGAGCTTACGTTACTACAGTGGTGATAGAGGTGGAAAGAGGCGACGTGCTGGAGAACTAGCTAAGAGGTACCCTGGTGAGTCTTGGAGACTGAAGGTGAGGGGTGGGGAGGAGAGGCTGAGGGAGCTCTGAGTCTGGCTTGAGTGGCGAAAGGGTGGCATTCACTCAGATGAGGGTGACAAGACAATGAAGACATCAGGGCAGTTGGCAGGAGGAGGAAGAGGAATTCAGCTTTAGAGCACTAGGTTTCAAATGCCCCAGGGGCATCTGACTAAGGGTGTCCAGGAGGCATCTGGTTGTGACTGTGAAGCTCTGGGAGACAGATCAGGCCTGAAGATGTGCATGTGGGGCC
The DNA here is from genome assembly GCF_048565385.1 of Saimiri boliviensis. Classification (NCBI taxonomy): domain Eukaryota; kingdom Metazoa; phylum Chordata; class Mammalia; order Primates; family Cebidae; genus Saimiri; species Saimiri boliviensis. The sequence continues at coordinate 60,397,454 of NC_133454.1, forward strand.
ATGTAGCCTATGGGTGGTTGGAAAATTGTAAAAGTGATGCAAAAGAGGGCTCTGAGAGGAAAATACATGATGGGGAGGGGCTGACCAACTGGGAGGAAGATGGGCACGCTAAATCCGCAGAGCATGGCCAGGTGTCACAGAAGCAGTGGGGGACAGAGGTTGGCCCCGTCACATGGCAACATGGAGGTCATTGGTGAGACCTTGGCCAGAGCCACTCCCTAGCGTGGTGGGGGCAGAAACGCAGTAGGGAGTTGAGGTGGACACAGAGGAGGTTAACCGCAGATCCAACTTTCTCTTCCCCAGTGGGGTGTTTGGGGAGCGGCTTCCACTCCGTTACTACCTCTCAGCTGGAATGCTGCTCAGTGGCCTTTTCACCTCGCTCTTTGGCCTGGGATATTTCTGGAACATCCACGTGCTCTGGTACTTTGTGGTCATCCAGGTATGAGTCTCCATCTTGCACTTGGGCCTGTGTTCCCATCTCGGGAAGGACCGAGGAGACCGCAGCTCTTGGCGGATGGAGGTCTGGGCTCCTGGCTCCCTGTCTGGTGCTCTCTATTACACTGCACCGCCTTCCACCTCCCAGCCCCGCTGCCCCCACATTTACTCACTCAGAGAGTTGGCCTCGACCACCATACTGCGGTCACTTCCGATGCACGAGAGGCTTGGTCTCTGCTCGGATAATCTTGAGCAAGAGAAGCCAGCTCATGACATTGGGGTGTGTGTGGTGTGTGTGTGAGGGTAGGGCAAGGTCTGTAGTGTGGGGTGTGGAGGGCGCCTCAGCCATGACACTGAACCTCCTCAGCCCAGGGCGGTCAGAGCAGGGAGCCGGCTGCACAGCCCAGGCCTGTTCCCACCCTCCCTCCCCTCTCCCTGCAGGTCTGTAATGGACTCGTCCAGACCACAGGCTGGCCCTCTGTGGTGACCTGCGTCGGCAACTGGTTCGGGAAGGGGAAGTGAGTGTCACAAGGGAGGAGGAGCAGGAAGGATCTGGAGGGCTGGGGATCGGGACCTGGTCACTGTGGCCTCTGGTGTAATTTCAGAGGGAAGGGTCAGAAAACAGCCTCTGTGTTGCTGTTCTGCACATGCTGAGAAGTGGCTGAAAGCAGTGCTGATTTTCTCATTGATGAGGCTTTAACTCATAGTTAAAGCAGGCGACTTTAGTCACACTTTTTTCTAATAATAATTTCTATTTTGAATGAAGACAAAAAGACGCCTGTAAAACTTTTTTTTTTCCTGCTTGAATTGGCTTGTGTGCAAAACAAAGTTGTTTTGGAGCAGGGATTCTCACCCTTGGCTCTACTGACCTTCTGGGCCGTTGGACCCTTGTTTGGGGACTGTCCTGCCACTGTAGGCTGTTTAGTGGTAGACTTCCTGGCATCTGCTCACTGGATGCCATAGCACACCCCGGGCTGTGACCATCCAAAATCTCTAGCTGTTACCAGATGTCCTTTGGGAGTAGGATTGCCCCTGGTTGAGGACAGTGCTTTAGAGTGAGATCGAGGGACAAAAGAGAGAGCGAGAGCCGGGTCCCCAGACCCTCAGTATGGCTAGAGCTCCCGTCGGCGCTCACTCAGGGAGCTGGGCAGGGGGAGCGAGACCCCAGGCCGTGCAGCCACCTGCTTGGCCCACCCAAGGTCTCCCACCCTTGCCGACTCGGGGCTTTGGGGCTCAGTCTTTGGTGACTTAGAGAAACTGTAGTCAGCCCAGCTTTAGAGCTTGGCTGGGGCAGTTGCTATGAGCAATGTGTTTTGCTTTTTACTTTTTCTACTCTCTTCCCTTCCCTGCCTCCCTTCCAGGAGGGGGCTCATCATGGGCATCTGGAATTCCCACACATCTGTGGGGAACATCCTGGGCTCCCTGATTGCTGGCATCTGGGTGAACGGGCAGTGGGGCCTGTCGTTTGTTGTGCCTGGCATCATTACTGCCACCATGGGTGTCATCACCTTCCTCTTCCTCATTGAACGTGAGTGGGTCCCTCGCTCCTTACAGACCCCACCAGTGAGCCTAGCAGTTCTTGGTTTGAGGGAGAAGGCAGCTGGCTCTACTGGAAAGATTGCTGGTCACAGAGTGGGAGGACCGGCTGTGACTTTGGACAATCTCTTGGAGCCTTTATTTTCTCATTTGTAAAATAATAATAGTAATAATATTGCCTATTTCATAAAATTTCTGCAGGCTTAAATGAGACAGCATAGTTAAAATGCCTTGCCCATAGGAGATGCTCAGCAAGCATTGATTGAATCTGAGCAGTGTGAGCAGGGAGGGTGGAGTTGCAGGGACATTCTTACAGTGACCTGGCTCTTCATTTGCTGCAGGTGGCCTTGTGGGCTAGCCAGGCCAGGTGTGAGAGCCGCTCTGTAGCTAAGAGTCCCAAAGTCCAAGAGGCAGTAGTGACATTGGTGGTTGTTAGGAAAGCCAGGCCTAGAAAGCTGCCTCCTGAGCCCCAGGCCCCACTTCCTCCTGCTGGGACACACACTGGCCACCTTAGGAGTTGGAGGTGGGGCCAGCTCCCAGGATGACTTAGACCCAATGCAAGGTGAGGGCCTGGAAATCACCTTGGGATTAGGGGTGGGGGACAGACTGGGAAGCTTCTTAAAAGGTGATTTTTTTTTCCAGACCCAGAAGATGTGGACTGCACCCCTCCTCAACACCATGTGAGTGTGAGCCCTCCCAGCCCCATCCCTGACCTCCAACTCCATCCAGAGGGCTGGACCCAGGGAGGCCCGAGGAGCTAGAGCAGGGAGTTCTGGCACTCACTGACCTCACAGACCCAGTGCTAGGCCAGTGGTTTGGCTACTTACAGCCTGATAGGTCTGGCAGGTTTCTTCACCCGAGAGGAACATGTGCCTCCCCATCCTGGGAGCCCCTGGCAGGAGACAGGGGCTGTGCTGCCAGCTGGGGGGAGGTGGCTCATGGAGGCGGTACAGGGATGCACCCATAGCAGGGTTCATCTCCTCTACTCAGGGCGAGCCAGCTGAGAACCAGGACAACCCTGAAGACCCTGGGAACAGTCCCTACTCTATCAGGGAGAGCAGCCTTGAGACTGTGGCCAAATGCTCCAAGGAGCCATGCGAAGAGCCTGCTGCCATCAGCTTCTTTGGCGCGCTCCGGATCCCAGTAAGTTTGTAGAATGAAGGAAAGAGAGGGGCTCTCTAGATTTTTCTGTTGGCGATGAGATGGAGTGCTTGGGTGATCTATTTTTCTAGCACTTCATTATAGGTGTGGTGTAGGTTGGGCAGACTGCTTGGGGAGGGTGCTGTGGGAGACTTGTCTTGAAACAACCTTGCACAGTGGCCACATTGCTTTCATTGGGACTGGATGTATTGGAGGATGCCTTGTGTGGCAGGTGATAGAAAGTGCTGGGGTGGTGTTGAGCACCCCTCGGGGCCACCACTGAACCCAGGACCTCTGGACCCCTTTCCATGTGCCCTCTGTTACGCTCCCCAGGGCGTGGTCGAGTTCTCTCTGTGTCTGCTGTTTGCCAAGCTGGTCAGTTACACCTTCCTTTACTGGCTACCCCTCTACATCTCCAATGTGGGTAAGTCAGAGAGGGGGAATGAAGGGGTCTCTGAGGAGGCCAAGGCCACCTCTGGTGGGAGATGAAGGCCCTTGTGGTGATGCCTGTGATTCCAGTACATAGTCAGGATTCCTGCTGGACCTCTTCTAGAGTGAAAGGAGATTGATTTAGTTCTTTATTTAAGTGAAAGCTAAACCCTGCACACTACCCCCTGCACCCTGACTCCAGGCACCTTCCCTCCCTTGGAACTGAGCTGGGGATTAGGAACTCAGAACTCTGTTCTGCAATTCTTGTTTTCTCCTCTAGCCCTTAGTATAGGAGAAACCCTCTCCAGGCTGCTTGGCTCATAGGTGGTAGAGTTGGGAGGTGCTAGGAAATGCCTGCCTGCTGGATATCTCCCCCAGTCCAAGGGAGAGGCCTGGTGAGCCACCCCACTCTCTGTAGCCTGGTGGTGAACATGTTACACTTCTCCCAATGGGACTTCAGGGGATGGAAGCCCTTGTCCCTGCACCTGCTGGGCTGTCCCTGTCTCATGGATCTACTCCTTCCTGCCCCTGCCCAGGGAGGTACAGATGAGATCACTTGAAAAAGGATGTTTCCTGTCCACCTGGCCTGGGTCTCTTGCTTTTCCGTAGGTCGGCCTGCTCTACCAAGGTGCAGCCCACCCCACCCTGCCCAGCCCCCAAGAGCCTCCAAGCTCCACCAGGGCTGAGGACCTGTCACCCAGAACTGCTCCCCTCCCTCCCAGCCCTGGGGAGGAACATCACCGCCTTGCCACACATTGTACTTGCTCTGAACAGGATACTGTAGGAATTAGTCACAGCCAAGTCTCAAGCTGTAGCTTGCCCCGCAGCTCTGTTGCGGCCTCTGTCTGTGATAGTGTGGAGCATTAGGGCAGCTTCGTGGACACTGTGACTCTTTGTTTTGTGGCCTTGGTGCTGACTTCAGAGTATGAGGCAACCTTGAGGGTGGAGCTACAGTCCCAGCTCCTGGACATTCCTTTTTTTAAACATGGAGCCCAGGCCTGTGATCTGAGGCCCCTGTTTCCCTGCAAGTGTCCTTCCTGACTCTGTGTATGTAAATGGGAAGAGCTCCTAATGCTGCTAGGGCCAGAGTGAAGCAGAGAAAGGACTGGGGTGAGCCTCAAGTTACGCTCCAAGGGAAAGGCGGCCATGGGTCAGGGTGCTCAGGGGCCAGATCCCAGTGCTTGCTGGGGAGGGCTTGTTCTGAGAGGAGAAGGTCATCCTGCAGGGGAAGAAGGCGATATGGGACAGGACCAGGAGGGCGTCTGCCCAAACTGCCACACTCCCACCCTGCGGCCCTGGCCAGCCTGCTCCACAGGTCCTCAGCTCTTCCTTAGAAAAGGGGGCAGTGGCCTGGATCACGCTCTGCAGGGCTTCTAGCTGTGACACTCCAGGATGTTTGCCCCAAACCCCAGATCTGACCACATACCTGTGTTTTCCACAGCTCACTTTAGTGCCAAGGAGGCTGGGGACCTGTCTACACTCTTCGATGCTGGTGGCATCATAGGTGAGGCTCTGCCCTGCTCTGCCCGCAGATTCCCTTCCCCTCTTTCCTTGTGGGATGCAGGAATAAGGGACAGGTCCGATGGGCTATGACCTGGGCAGGTAGTACCAGAGAAAAAATGGCTCCTGGGTTGATTCTCAGTTCCGCTTCTGCCTAGCTGGGTGGGCCTAAGAAAGATGCCCTTTTGTTTGTTCCCGGTAGTGATGGGCATTACAGGAAGGGAGGGCTGCGGAGAAGGCAACTCTGCTGGTTCTTGCTGATGGGCCCCGGCCAGCGCTGGGGCTCAGCTGGGGTGCCAGGCAAGGGGATGGCGTGGTCCTGTTTGGGAGGCAGTGTGTGAGTGGGTGTGTGTTCCAGGCGGCATCATGGCAGGGCTCATCTCTGACTACACCAACGGCAGGGCCACCACTTGCTGCGTCATGCTCATCTTGGCTGCCCCCATGGTGCGTATAAACTCAAGGGTAAATGTGAGCAGGAGACCGTGTGGGCCTCTGACCCGCGTGTTACACACATGGCTGTCTCTGTGCACATGTGCACCTGTATCCCTGTGCACACACGGGGAAGTAGCAGCAAGGGTCAGCAGAGGCACCTTGGAAAAAGATCCAGACTGCAGACTTTAGAGGGGGATTCATGACTGTTTGGCCCTGGTAGAGAAGGAGACCGCCTCCTAAACTTCCTGATCAAGGAAAGAAGAGATTGAGGTTGAATCTGAGAAGACTTGAGAAAGGGAGATGATAGGTTACCGCGTTTTAGACAGTCCGTCCTGGGACACAGAAAGACCAGAGAAGTCTGGGTATGCGAGGGAAAAGGAAGAAGATGCCCTCTGGGGTTCCAGGGCAGGAGAAGGTTGTTCCAGACTTCAGGGCTCCAGGCTGGCGAGGGGATCCTGGGTGACTCTGCCTCCTCCCTCTTCTCTCTCAGATGTTCCTGTACAACCGCTTTGGCCAGGACGGGATTACCAGCTCTATAGGTGAGGAGGAGGTTGCCAGTCCTGCCAGGCCATGGAAAAGGCACCACCTTGGGGGCCCCATGAGGCTGGTCCATTTGGGAGCACCAGGGGGTGGAGCTGCTGGGAGGGCTGAAGGCCCGAGGGTGCTCCTGCCTTGGGGTGGGGGCTGCGGGTGGCGCTTCCCCTCTGAATGGGCTGTCTCTGTGCGTCCCAGTGATGCTGATCATCTGTGGGGGCCTGGTCAATGGCCCGTATGCACTCATCACTACTGCTGTCTCTGCTGACCTGGTAAGTGGGGCTACCTCCTGAGGGCCAGGGACAACCCTAGGGGTTTGGTCAGGGCCACCATATCCAGGTCTATTTTTCTCTCTCCCATCCTGCAGAGGAGAGACCCTAAAAGTCCTTCAGAATGTACCATGGGCCCCTGTCCTCTGAAGCCCAAACCCCAGTCACCAGCTTCCTTGAGTCAGCCCCTCCCTCCCCTGCCCTGCTTCCCTTGATGCTACTGCTCAGCTGGGCCTCCCCACTCCACTGTCTCTCCCCAGGGGACGCATAGGAGCCTGAAAGGCAATGCCAAGGCCCTGTCCACGGTCACGGCCATCATCGACGGCACTGGCTCCATAGGTCTGTGACTCTAGCTCTGTCGTGGGCAGGCCCCTGGGCATAATGCCCTCCGGTGGGCAGGGGAGGTACAGGGCCCCTTGCTCATGAGGCTGTGCTCCATTCAGGCGCGGCTCTGGGGCCTCTGCTGGCTGGGCTCATCTCCCCGACGGGCTGGAACAATGTCTTCTACATGCTCATCTCTGCCGACGTCCTAGCCTGCTTGGTAAGAATCTTGGGGTACACAGATCGGTATTGGGGGATGCTCTGTCCTGCCAGGCTGGAACCCTGGAGGTCCAAAGCACTGGCCACTGACGGTTCTGGGTCAATGAGAGCAGCTGTCCTCTGCTCAGAGCATTCTCCCTCCCCTGGGTGACCCCTTGCTATGTGGGAGTATGTCCCTCCCTTCTCCACTGCCAGTCTGCGGGTCACCTGGTGCTGGGCACTCAGTGCTCAGTGCTAATGGTGCCCTCCCTTCCCTCTGTGCCTTGTGCTCCACAGCTCCTCTGCCGGTTAGTGTACAAAGAGATCTTGGCCTGGAAGGTGTCCCTGAGCAGAGGCAGCGGGTGAGTCCTCCAGAGAGCTGAAGCTGCCCCTCTGCCAGCCTTACTTCTCATGGGAATCAGCCCAGTACTCAGCATCTCCAAACGCAGGCTGAGGCTCGTCCAGCCCAGACCTGAGGAGTGCTGAACCAGTCCCTGGGTAGCCCCTGCTTGGCTAACCTGTCCTCTGTTGTCCCCGTGTGTCTCCATAGCTCTAGTATGGTCCTAACCCACCAGCGATAGTATTTTCAAGTCCCATGACTTTTGTGAGTATTTACTTTGAGTCTGTGACTCAAGTGCCATTTGAATGGGGGCTGCATGCAAATCCTCTGTCTGACAGTATGACTTTCTTCAACTTTCTCTTTTTTCTTGTGGGCCAGCTGTACAGACTTTCAACCTCAGCAGAGCGAGGTGCTTGGGAAGTCTTTTCCAAGGGGTCTGAGATGCCGCAGAGGTTGGCAGCCTCTTCCCTGAGGGACACTGTTAGAACTTTGGACACGCCCTCCGGGAACAGAGCGGGCAGAGATAGGGAAACCAGTTTCCCTCTGAACTGAGACTGAGGTGCCGGCGCCTCCTGAAGTTCAGAAACCAAGGTCATCTGGCCCCTCTGCCTGGCATGCAGAAAAAAATAGCAACTACCAATCAAAGCCTCTGAAACAAATGTGAATCAAGCATGGGTGGCTGGCCTGGTGTGCTCTCTGCCTGTTGTCTGGTGGTGGTGAATGCGGTGGTGGCACCAGTAGGTTAGCGGCTGATGCTGCACGGTGCTGGTGGTCTGATGGTCGGGCGACCCTCTCCTACTGGCCATCCTGAGCAGGAGCCTTGTGCTAATGAGGAGGCCACTAATGAGCTGGCCGGAGCTGTGGACCTGGACTGGATGGCAAATGTGAGGAGGAGCACCCTGGGTCATGGTAACCAGCATGTAGCTGGGGATGCATTTCCACTTAAGGAAGAAAAAGTAAGAGCAGGAAGACACAATGCAGGAAGCATTCAGAGCACCTGTCCTGCCCTGCCCTGGAAGAGGGGAGCAGGGGACTGGACTGCTCGACTCAGAGTTCCTGTGCCTGTGCTCCTCGGAGCCAGGCCTGAGGGTGGGAGGGAAGAAGAGCAACAGGGAGAGAGGAGTGTTTACTGAGCAGCTGCTCTGTGCCTGGCTTTAGACGTGTGCGCTTGCCTCGCAGCAGCCTCTCACTGGAGATGAGAGACAGCGGCTCAGAGCTCAGGCACGGCCTAACACTCAACCTGGGCCTGGGGTGGTTTGCTTTTCACTGGACTGCCACTGCTGTCCCAGGCTAGTCCTTCTCCGTGGGAGGCCCGATTGTAGGGTGTGCAGTGATTTGTCAGAGCAGACAGAGCACTGGGCTTGGGGTCCAAACGTCCCTGGACAGTCCTGCCTTCTCCACTCACTCCATGAGACCTTGGGTGTAGCACCCAGATTCTCTGAACTGCCACATCCATATGTATGAATGGGGGTGCTTATCCCTGAATACCTGGGGAAACTGATCTGAGGCTGAGATACGGTGGGGTACGTGATGTTGCTTTGTAAAGCCGTAAATGCGGCATGAACATTGTAAGGTTTTAAGTATTAATCTGGCTTGCTATTTTGTGCCTGAGAGGTGAAAGGGAGACCTAATTACAGAGAATTGAGATGAAAGGCAATTATGAAGGGACCCTAGGAACCTGCCTTTCCTCTCCCCGCTGGGCAGGAGCTTATGAAGTTGCCTCACTTTCTCTTCTGTCCTCTCTCTTCTCTTCATGCAGGTATAAAGAAATATGAGGCCCTAATTGGAAGAGCAGCATGGAAGGTCCCAATTGGGTCCCCAGTGTGCGCCCCATGGGCAAGACCACTGAAACTTCCACAAGGAGGGGAGGCAAACCCTCTATTAAACAGCCAGCCCAGCCCAGACCCAGGGCCTAAGAACACAGATGTTTTCCATGGGAAGGGGACTGCCAGGCATGAGGAAATAGAAGATTCAACAGCCTGAGCTCTGGAAGCTGCAAGCAAAAGGGATGGGACTGGGGCTGAGTTATGTCACCATTTTGATAGGGAAGGATATGCCCAGACTCTTGCTTGTTCAGATTCCAGGACAGAAGGCTCTACAAGGGCAAGGCCTGGAAAATGAGCGACTCTCCTTCCCATGTTAAATTTTAATCTCTATAATCCACCTGTATCTAATAGGTGGGCATCTCACTCCATCAAAGGAGCCCTGCCTTTCTTTGTCCCTCTATCCATCAAACAGTCTTCTCTGTGCATTTCTGCAAGCTGGGCCCTCTCCACTTGGGCCTGTTGATAACTCCATTACTCACCCATCATGCTGGTCCTCCAGGGCCAGCACTCGGGTGAGGCAAGGGGGCTGCCTTGGGTACATCGTTTGAGGGGGCACTCCCTCTTGGGCACTTGCTGGCCCTGAGTGCCTCCCTTGCCTCACTGGACCCAGTATGTTGGACATGACGGATCCTGGCCCCAGAATGTCCTCAGTGGAAGGTGACTGGGGGCCAGAGCAGTTGGGAGAGTAGAAAGAGGGGTTGGCATGACTAAAAATTCCAGTATGTGTATTAAGTATTTTGAGAATGAAATGCTAAGGAGTGCCTACCGTGTGCCAGCTCTGCTGTGGGAATGGAGTAGACAATTGACACGAAAAGGACTTATGCCCTGAGCATAGGTGCCAATGGTGCCAAGACTGGCAAGATGTGAGGGCACCGCATGGTTCATTCGGGCAGCTGCTGCAGGTGCAGTCGCTTGGGGCCATCTGCCGCCCCCCCTTTTCCACTTTTCAACATCCTCCTTCCACCCCAAGTCCTGGATCACTCGTCATCTTCTGGCTAGCTCTTGGCATCTCCAACTGACCCTAAAGCTGCCCATCGGCACCAATACAGATTCCCTTTCACCTACATGCCTGTGTGCATCCTTGTGGCGGCCTAGCTCGGCACTGAGCAGGGCTCGCGTGGGTAGGGTGCTGAAGTGGCATCCCAAGACCACCAGGTGGGTAGGTTAAAGCTGACGACAGTGGGCACTCCAGAAGGGGATGCTCATGACACTGACGATCTGTCAGGCAAACCGGGAGCTTAGAGCGCCACACAAGATACAAGTGTTGCATTTCCTGGGACATTGTGGGCTGGTGCGTTAGCCAGAATCACATCCTTCCACGCTAAAGCAGGCCGCACAAGTGCCAATGGCAACAAACAGGGAAGGCTCCTTCTGCCTGCAGTCACTTCAGCTCTGAGCGTATGAGCCAGCCAGGGACCTCCAAGTCCTCAGAGTCCACAGGGGCAGAAGTTATACTCTGTGGCCTTATGTTCAGCATTCAGGAAAGCTGTCCTTTAACATTACTTAGGAGGGAGCAGCTTACGGAGAAGCTGTGTTGCTTATGCTTACGTTAGCCACTAGATGGTGGCCCAGTCCCATCATAGAGCCCAGGGTGGGCTGTGGGTCCATCCTGCTTCCTGGAAGAGAGAGAGGAGCAGGAGTCTCTTGACTTTTCAGACTTTCAGCTTCAGAGGGCAGGGGAAGAAGAATGGTTCTCTCAAGGTCTTCTCTTCCCAGCTGCCTTGCTTGCTAACTTTAAGCCTGTTTTGTCATCAGGAAAATGGTGACATTACCTACCTCGTAGGATTAGTATGAAGGGAGACAAACATACTCTGCACACCCCTGCCCTTGGAGAACTTGTCTAGTTAGGGGATAAATAGGAAAATACACAGAGACAGTGACTCCAGGTGAGAGCTGTGCTGTTCATTAAGCCCAGCCATGAAGGAACAGGGCAGGAGGGTGATTCCAGGGGCAACGGGAAGAGTCCTTCCTCCTCTTAAAGGCGGAATTCTCAGGACTTGGATAATTCATTTGATAAGGTAGTAAGGGGTAGTGGAAGAGGGAGGAAGCTAACATGAGTACTGATCCAGCTCCTATGATGTTAGGCCTTAGAGACTGAAAACTGAACAAGTGGCATTGGCTCCTAACAGCAGGTAAGTTTGGCACTAGACACATGCAAAAGGCATTGTGGGGGCTCAGTCTGGCCTCAGAAATGAGGACTTAGGCTGTGGGTAGGGAGTTGGGAAAAATGCCAAAGGTTGGGGGAACCCCAGCCCTGAGATCTGCCTGTCTGCACCCATATCCCAGGTCCCAAGTTCCCAGCTCCATTTGGGCAGCTCTGGGCATGGCCTGTTCACCAGAGGGCCGGTACCTGCCTTCTCCCTGGGCCTCAGCCACTCACACGGGCTAATGTAGGAGCATTACGTTAATTAGTTATTCATTTAATTTAACTTCACATTTGGTCTCAATTAAGCTTAAAACGTTCTTCCTTATAGATGCTACAATAGCACTTGTAATTAAAAAGCAATAACTCTTTGCGTTTCTTCCTTAGAGATCCACTGGGAGGCTGGGTGAGTGTGTGTGGGGTGGCTGGGGGAGGAGGAGGAGGCAAGAGGCAAAGAAAAGAAAGGGAAAGCAGCTCTTGGTTGATCCTAGCACCATGAGGCCACCACCAAGACTGAGGCTGGCAGGAGGAACGCAATACACCCTGGGTGTCTGAGTGGGCATAGAATGGCTGCTGGGAATCCTAAGAAGCAACAAAGGAGCAGACCTCCTACTTAAAGGTGTGGGAGTGGAGGATGGCAGATGGGGGTGGAAGGAGGCCATGCTTAGAGATGGAGAAGGGGCCCTATATTCTGTGGTAGGTACAGTGTGCCACCACATGATATCCACATCCTAATTTCCAGAACCAGTGAATGTTACCTTCCATGGCAAATGAGATTTTGCATATGTGACTAAGGATCTTGAGATGGGAAGACTGATCAGGGTGGACCCAGTGGAACTGCAGGGCTCCATATGAATCACACAAGGCTCCGTATGAATCACAGGGGTGTCGGGGATTGGCAGATGCTACTCTGCTGGCCTTGAAGACTGAGGAAGGGTCCACCAGCCAGTGGGAAGGGGCAGCCTCTAGAGCAGGCGTCCCCAAACTGCGGCCCCCTGAGGCCATTTATCCGGCCCTCCGCCGCACTTCAGGAAGGGGCACCTCTTTCACTGGTGGTCAGCGAGAGGAGCACAGTATGTGGAGGCCCTCCAACGGTCTGAGGGACAGTGAACTGGCCCCCTGTGTAAAAAGTTTGGGGAGGCTTGCTTTAGAGCAAACTGCCTAACTTCAGATCCTGACTCCTGTTTGCCCTCCCAGCCTATGCCTGTTCCCCATCTGTGAAATAGGGACACTCTGAGTACCTACTTCATAGGGTCAATATGAGGAAGACATAATACTTACAACACACTTAGAAAAATGCCTAGCACATGTTTGCTAAACGTAATAAAAATTATAATTTTGACATGTGGAACTCTAGACTTATTTCCAAGTATTGGGATGGAAATAGAGATTAAAGGTTGAACTTTATGAACTATAAAATCTCTTCCGATCCTGAGTTCTTACTTTCCTATGAGGATAATCAACACTTTTCCAGATTTGTTTCCATACGGTTCTGATTCTCACATCTGGAAATTCATTTCTGTGTAACAGCTAGATACTTAAAGGTTTAAGCAAAGGAATTATGATCAAATGTTTGTTAGTTGTACTATAAATGATCATTAGAATCCTTTAATAAAACTTTTACCTTTTTGGATATGTGTTAGGAAAATGTCAGGTACAAATAGCTAAGAAATAATGTTAACCAATGTACAAATAAGGAGTTGCTTAAAAGGCAAAAGTGATCTTTAAACTATTTGAGAAATGAGATGTCAGGAATCCTGATGTCAAGTTTGAGCCCCACTTCTAATTAACTGTGAAACTTTTAAAATCCCTTGTCCTCTCTGCCTGTTTCTCATCTGTAAAATAATCATAGCAGGTTTCTCTACACATTGAGCAAAAAATAAACCAGAAACACCTCTACTGCAATGACCATGAAATAGGGTTGATAGAAAAGTTTCTGTTAAATAACAGAACAAGAAATGGATTGCTTTATGTTAGAATAAAAACATTTAAAAATAAATTGGATGCCCTCCTTCTGGGATGGAGTGAGGAAGACAGTCCAGACACCTCACAGCCTAGTTCTCTGATGGGCTTACTCCGCCAGGACTAGCGCTTTCCACCCTCCAGGCACACAATAAATGCTGAATGAATGGCAGGATGCGTGAAGGAATGGCTATGCACTCCCTAGTGCCTGGACATTGGTATGGTAATTCTGATGCAGTTTCACATTAAATGTACATTGTACACAAAGAATGTTAGCTTTACTTCCATTTTTATAAGTGAAAAATTTAAGGAACTTACCAAAAAATTACCTATTGTGATATCCATTGTGGGATAGGGTGGTATCCTGCTAATTCAGCTTTTATTAGGATACAATTTTAAGAAGCTATGAAATGACCTATTTTCTTATATAGAAACCCAGATTTACTCTCCCTTTTCACCTTCTAAACAGTGGGGATCTCTAGTCTGCCACAGGATCCCCTCTGGATAGGGAACAGTATAGGCAGGAACATGTTTTAAGGCCACTGATCAAAGAATCGTTCTGGAACACTGAGATGACTTCTGTCTGTATTTAAGGAATGACCTCTGAACCCTGTCTCCAAGAAGGCCACGAGCATACAGGGTGCCATACCAGAAATTGACTATAGGGTTGTCCCACGCTAAACTCTCAGTGAAAATCATTTTGAGCCCTCTCAGCCTTCTATGTCTTATCCCAACCCCTCAGGGTTTTTTTTTTTTTTTCTTTTTTTTTTTTTGCATAACTGCTTTGAGTATGAAGGTAGAAAGAAATCTATCATTCATTTCACCACAGCTGGTAATTATAGACTCTGGGTCTGTAGACAGTAGGTCAAGCTGAAATAAACTTTGCACAAAGTATATTTTTTTTGCCTAAAGCCAGTCCTTAACATATAAGCCTGTCATTTACATCATGCAAAAAAAAAAAAAAAAAAAAAAAAAAGAAAGAAAACAGTAGTATTAAGGATATAATTTAGTTTCCAACCTTAAAACACTTTCCCCCATCTAAATAGTCACCCAAAATCTCACAGTTATTATGCATTGATCGAATAGTTGAGTAACCTTTGCAGGGAATAAAAAAGATGGATTCATGGTCAGGAACCTATAATAGTTTTCCCAGAGTTACTTTCTCGGCAAGGCTCTCAGAAGAGGGTAACAATTGGCACCCTGGGTTGGTTAGGAGCCAAGCTTCCACCTGGGCTGGATGGAGACTCACGGAGAAGCACAACAGCATGAGGGCCCCAGCTTGTCTCACTTCCCTCAAGATGCATGCATTCTTTTTTCTTTCCCTCAATCTGGTTAGAAGATGTTTCTTCTTTTCTTTCCTGTGTGCCCTAGGCCAGATTAGGAAACGATTTCCTTTGAAGCTTTCTGTACAAAGCCTTATCTGCAAAGTTTTTCCAAAATAAGATAAAAGAGACTGTTCAATGTAGAGCTAACTATACCTGGCCCTCACTAGCCCATGACTCTCAATGATTACCTGTTCTCTCCTCTTGGAATTCAGAGTTTAGTTGCCTCTGGGGTGGCAGGACTGGGTACCTTCTCCACCGGGAAAACAGGATCGAGGAGAGAAAGTGAAGGAGCAGGGGCCTTAACTTACCTCAGGCTCTCAATCAGAGTTCCAGGAAGTCAAGCATATTTTCTTTCCGAGACAAGCCCTGGGGGCTACCACACCTGGGTTTGCGAGCTGGCTGTTAGGTGAAGCTTGGGCAAGTCAGTTAATCTCTTGAAGCTTCAGTTTTTTTCTACTTTAAAGTGGGGATGATAAAAATGAGACTGTAAAAATTAAATAAATTAAACCTCAAAGAAATTAGTGTGCTACTAGCATAGAGCATGTACTCCAGCAGTGTTCTTTTTCCAACTTGTTTTCTTGGTTCTTAATTTTAAGACAGAAGACTCTTTTTCAAGTGGCTCTAGAGAGTCAGGATCAGATTCCCAAAGTGGAACCTGACCAGAGCCCCTCCATTTAATGCAAATTTCACTTGGTCTGTGAGATCAGACAGGTACAGAGTTATATCTAATGTTGAGAATATACCTTTCTCACTAGCTTTGGAGAAAGGGCTACAAAGATGAAAAGAGAAGACCCCCAAAAATGAACTCATGGTAATTAAATAAGGCACACAGAGCCCACCACATCATGAAAGAAAAAATTCCTACAGATACACAGCAAGACAAAAAACAAAAACAAACAAAAAAGATATTTCCATACCTTTCCTCTAATCCCAAGGAAACCTAAAGATACTTGATTCAAAAAGCTGTGGCCAAAAGTTCAAAGTGAAAGTCAGCTCTTTAGCTATTGTTTATTCTTTATTAGAGCAGAGGGAAGTGATACTCATTGCCTTTATAGAGCTCTGCGGAAATATATGCACAGAGTGGTCAATGACCAACATTTGAGCAAGTCTTCCAAATTATCACATTAAAATAACCTTTTGAATTTGCGTGCCTCTCCTTTTCAAATGACTGAAACCTCATAAGGAAAAATTTTATATATTATCAAAAAGAACCAGAAGCCAATGTGGTCTTTTCCCCAAAATCCACTTACTAAGGACTTGGCTGGAAAT
Organism: Saimiri boliviensis; assembly: GCF_048565385.1. Taxonomy (NCBI): domain Eukaryota; kingdom Metazoa; phylum Chordata; class Mammalia; order Primates; family Cebidae; genus Saimiri; species Saimiri boliviensis. The sequence continues at coordinate 60,413,113 of NC_133454.1, forward strand.
CCACTCTAAGCAGATCATCGTTACTATTTCCCTTTCAAAACAGTTGGAAATCCTAAGGTACGGGTACTTAAAAGACAGTAATAGCCTTCGTAAGCTGGTGAGAATCTAGCTCCACAGAGACAATTTGGCAGTTCTGTTTCTGGAAGCCAGGACTCAAGAGATGTGTCTTAGTGATGGACGGATACTCCTCTAATCTTAAGGCATGAGGGCTGTCAAAACAAGGGCTCTGAATAGTGCCTTTCTGCTCATCAGTGCTATCACAATGAAGAAGAGAACAGGTTTTCATTTTCCTGAAGAGTGTTCAGTAGGAGCGCAGTGGTTTGGCATAGATGGGCTCCAGAATATGATGGATTAAAACCAAGAAGAGGCTTCCGAGGAAGATGGCGCTAAGGAAAGCCAGCAGGACATAGCGGCCAATGAAAAAGTCATCCACAATCTGGAGAAAGAAAACATCAAAATGAAATTACTACCACTTAGGCACTCTGGCTGGGTTAATCTGAACTCTGTGGTGAATGGGCCAAGAGTTTGTTCATGTTTGTAACTCCCAATAACATCCTGCCCTGAGTCTCGTCTTCACATGGATAAAAAAGAATCTTTTCCTCAACTCCCTGAGCAGGAGACACAGGTCAAGAAGGAATTAATGAGGTATAGGGAAAAAATGGCTCAATTTAGGAGGTTGGTAAACACTTTGAAGTCCCTGGATGAATTATATTCTGAAATCCACTATCTGAAAGAGTTAATGAGAAGCTTTTGCTTGGTCCTAGAAAGGCTCATTTTTGTTGTTGTTAAAACACATTTTATTACAGAGAATTTTAAACATACATAAAAATACAATTGTATAATAACCCCCCATGTCTAGGACCCAACCCCAAAATCATCAATCCATTGTCATTTCAGGAGGGTTCATTTTCAAAATTAAAGGTAACTCTTTAAAGCTATCAGCAGGAGTCCCATGCCAAGGGGCAGGGAAAATGGCTATTTACCTAAGATACTAAAACACTAAGAGGATAGGTAACTTGCCCCAAATCAGAGAGTGGGCTGCTTGGCCTTACACCTGAGGCCCCAAAGATGTTGGTCTTTGCTGACAAAAACCTGTAACTGGTGTTGGCTCTCCCCACTTGTCCACTGTCCCCTGCCAGACCTCCACTCTCCCTAGATCCAAATGGTGGTGCTTAAATTTGGGCGGGGAAAAAGCAATTTAATCTATAGACCTATTAGAGCAATAGCACAAACCAGGTGGCTGACTGACTTCACAGAAGCTTTGAAATCCCAGTACCTAGGAGAGAATCCAAAACACCTGAAAGATAGTTGTGGCAGGCAGAATAATGGCCCAAAGATAGCCACATCCTAATCTCCAGAAATTGTGAATATGTTAGATTATATGTTAAAGGAGAATTAAGATTGCCAATCAGCTGTCCTTAAAATAGGATTAGCCTAGATTATCCAATCCAGGTGGACCCAGTGTAATCACAAGGATCCTTCCGAGTTAATAGGGAGGTGGAAGAGAGGGTCAGAGCAAGAGAGGTGAGAATTGAAGTGGTCAGTGAGGTGTGATGTTGCTGGCTCTGAAGATGGAGAAAGGGGGCTGTGAGCCAAGGAATATGAGCAGCCTCTAGAAGCTAGAAAGGATAAGGAAATGGATTCTTTCCTAGAACCTCCGGAAAGAATGCAGCTCTGCCAACCCCTTGCTGTTGGCCCAATGAGACTGATTTTGGACTCTAACCTACAGAACTGTAAGACATAAATCTTGTTGTGAACCACAGTTCGCAGTAATTTGTTACAGCAGCAATAGAAAACTAATATAGCAGCCATATGCAAAGCACCTAGTAGACCCGAGCCCTGGTAGGATCACTGAGATCCAAAGACACCTCAGCTGCTCCAGAGATTACCCCAACAGTCAACTTACAACAAAGGTCAGTTTGATAAAACAGCTTTAACATAACTTTGACCTTGGCTCCAGTACTGAACAAGTCTCTTGCGGGCCACATGTTTGCTCGTACGACAGGTTTCACTTTTTAATTAGCCAATTAGCAGGCCTTGGGGGCAGAAGGCCCAGGCCATGTATTATTGATACAGCACTGAGCCAGGCTGCTGCAGAGGCCAGCTCTCAAAACCTGAAAATGAGAACTCCAATTCTGCTGGCCATGCTGACAAACGTATTTTGCTCAAACCCCATTCTTCTCTCCTAGGTCTGAAACTCGTATGGCAGAGGATTGAGGGATTGGTTTTAAAAATGTGTTTGCTCTCTGCCCTTCTCCCAATGTTTACATCTGCAGCATCCAGAAATGTGGCAGCCTATATCCCTCTCCCCTTAAAAGACAAGAAAAATGAGGCGGGAATTTACCCCTGGCTCACACAAGTGGTACTCACACCTCCAGAGTGTTTTCCGAATGCTGACAACAAACTGTCGTCCTTGGAAACAGTTTCTTAAGTCTGCTTGGTAAGTACTATTTCCCTTGGAATTTTCAGAACGAATTCCCTTCCTCTTTCCATGGTTAATCCTAGAGTGTCGATTTTAGTTCAAAAGTTACATGTATAACCTTGTGTACTGTTGTTTGGCTAGTGTCAAAATGCTAACCGATGAGCTCTCTGGGATGGCCCCGGATATTCTCTTAGGTTCTGAACAATGAAGATTTTGAAGACGAACCTCAGCTTAAATCCTTGCTCTGCCTTTTGCTATGCGACCTTGGCCAAGTTACCTTAACCTCTTACAGACTCAGTATTCTTATTATAAAATGGGGATAAAAATGGCACCTATGTCATACTACTTAGGGCTGTCCTGAGGTTTAAATGAGACAGTGCAAACAAGAAACAAGGTGTTTGGCACAGGACCTGGCACATAGAAATCCCTTAAAGAATGTTAGCTATTTTCATGATCATTACTTAAAACATTGAAATGAAGGTTGAGAGGAAAGCTGTGAGGAGTAATGGGACAGAAGAGGTCAATGCCATTGCCAAGATCCCATGGGTCTGAGACCAGCCATGCATGGTAAAGCTGAGCCCCAAATCAGGAATGAACCACAACTTCAGAGAAGGACTAGGAGAGAGATAATAAAAATTAATTTAAAGAACTTTTTAATTCTGGGTGCTGACAGGTATGGTCCCAGGCATGAGGACCAAAGAACTCCCAGGAAACTGTTAGGAAAATTCTAGCACACGTCCCTCAGCACCCTCAGGGCACTGCATCGATTTCAGCCCAGGATCTGAGGGGAGGAGCCCAGGCTGCCAGGAATGGGAACACTTCCATCTCAAGCGCAGGCCTGTGACTATCCCTACTTCATTTTCTCTTTCTCGGTCCCCATGGTATGAGGTGGTTTTCCAACAGGCTGTTTTCAACTTGATGCAAACTAGAGTTGAGACCAAATCAGGCAAATAACTGCCTGGTGGGGTTGCAGGAGGAGTTCAGAGTTAGATTCTTTTCCTCAGTGAAGGGGCAGAGAAACTTAAAACTCCCTCTGAACTTTCCCCATCATTGATTGAACTTTACAGTTCTGACATCTCAGGCAACCTGATGTCAGGGAGCACTGAGGGCGGAGTGGACGTGCAGACCAAGAGAAGTAAGAATTAACAGCTCAGGAGGCAAAACAAAACCAACAGCTTTACCTTAACTTCCACCTCTGGGGCTGGGAATTCATCAGCTCGCGGGAAGAGCAACAGAACTGATGTGATGATCACAGCACCAAAGAATAAAAAAATGACAGAGAACCTGGGGTGAAAAAGACAAATTATTAAAAGCACTGTTTACAGTTTCTTCTCTGATGAGTTAGGTCTGGACGGTCTCTTTCTTGGGGCCAGTATTCTATGTTTCAGTCCCTTAACAATGCCCAGAAACCTGCTGCCCACAACCTCTTCATCCCAAAGTCCTTCTTCCTAGACAGGTACCAGCTGGGTGCATTCCTGCTTATTCTTGGTAATTCCCATTTCCTGAGAATGAAAATTTGTAGATTTTATTTTTACTTCTGCCCAAAGGCATAATCAAGAAAAACCAAAGCATCTCCTCTCTCCTTTTCCACTTCTGTTGTTTTTAGAACGGAATACTTAGAAAATTCCACAACTCTCTGCTTCATGCTAACACTACTTTGCCAGAGGCAATTCTACAGTGTTTTCAGAGTTGGTTTATGGCCTAACCCTGTTCTGAAGGCAACACCTGATAAAGGAAGCAGGCCCAACTCATCAAATGCTGCTTTGGTTTTCCTGGGTCCGGGGCTAGAGCCTTGGGGACTAGACCAAGCATCTGCCATAAATCTGAACAATTCAGAAACGCATGTGTACAACCTCGAGAAATTCAGTAAGCAGTGCAAGCAGAATTTCTTGTCATCTCTTGTGTCCCCCATCTCCTCCACAGTTAGAACTCAAGACCACCACTTCCTTCTCTTCCCATCTCTACTTCAGAGCATAAATAACACAGTTCGTGCTTATAAAAAGAGGTTAAAATGCAACTCATTCAAACTGCCAGTAATTACAAACTGATCTCTTAAATTCTAAATGTTTAATGAGCATCAGCAATTTTGCCTCTAATTGCTTTACCTAGGACTCCCAGCTGGAAAGAATGCCTTACCTCGCTGCCCCGGAGACTCTGGATAGCAGCACACACAGCAGCAGCACTGACACCCAGAGTAGGGCTAAGATGAAGACGCCCGCACCGACTCCAAGCACAGTGCCAGTCATCTTGCAGGGAGGCGGCGGCGGCGGCTCCCTACCCTGCACGCCGCAAGATCAAGTGTCCTCAGCGCTCCAGTGTGGTTTTCCTGACGCACACTCCCATGAAGGCATTCAGAGAAAGCCTAAACTCATTACAGGGAATTTTTTGATGATCAGTGTGTTAGGAGGATTACTCAGTACAGGTCATTAATTTTCAAAAATGTCCAGTCCCAGAGTCCCTTAATGGAAACTAGAAATTTAGAACCCAAAGCCTTTCTCTTTGGCAGGGACTGAGAGGGTGATTTCTGCTGTGCACTCAGAAGTTTTTTCTGAGTGTTTCCCTTCAAATTTGGTACATGAGCTCTACTCTGACTTCTTCCCCCGGCCCATGGGAGAAAGCTGAACCCTCTCTTGATAAAAAACCTTAACTAAGAACTGCTAGAAGACACCAGGGAATGGGAGCTTCAGGGCCAAAGCGGAAATTGAAGCTCTCAAGTTAAATCCATGGTGTGAGCTTTGACTTACCAAGCAATCAATCACAGATAATTCCCACTCCATTGTTGAGTTCTTATTCAAGAAGAAGAAAACCCTTAGTCCTTAGAGAAGAGGAACAGCCATCACTATTTTTGAACATTTACTATGTGCTAAGTACCATACAAACATACCTCATTTAATCCTGGTCTTCTGAGAGAGGTATTACTATATCCATGCTACAGAATGGCTAAGTGAGATATAAGCGCGATGGGGTATATATTAGTTTCCTAATTAGCAGCTCAAAACATACTCTCTCACAGTTCTAGAAGCCAGAAATCCAAAATAAAGGTGTCAGGAGGGTTGTACTCCCTCCAAAGGCTCTAGGGCAAGGGTTCCCAACCCCTGAGTCATGGTCCATGGCCTGTTAGGAACCGGGTCTCACAGCAGGAGGTGAGCAGCAGGCAAGCCAGCATTACTGCCTGAGCTCCGCCTCCTGTCATATCAGTGGTGGCATTAGATTCTCATAGGAGCATGAACCCTATTGTGAACTGCACATGCGAAGGATCTAGGTTGCACACTCCTTATGAGAATCTAATGCCTGAAGATCTGTGGTGAACAGTTTCATCTGAAAGCGTCTCCCTGCATTTCCCTGTGTGAAACTGCTTCCATGAAACCAGTCCCTGGTGCCAAAAAGGTTGGGAACGGCTGCTCTAGAGGAGACTCCTTCCCTGCCTCTTCCAGCTTCTGGTGGCTCCAGGCACTGCTCATTGGCTTTTAACTCACACTCCATTCTCAGCCTCCATCTTCCCATGGCATTCCCCTGTGTCTGTCTTTGCCTTTTCTGTCTCTTATTAGAGTACTTGTCATTGGATTTAGGGTCTGTACAAATAATCTAGTATTATCTTTAGATGCTTAAATCTGCAAAGACCCTTCTGTCAAACAAGGTCACAGTCACAGATTCTAGGGGTGAGGATGTGAACATATATTTTTTGGGACCACCATTCAACTCATAGCAGAATAACAGCACATTACACTACCTCCCTGGTTTTCCTTTTCAGCATCAGAGACAAGTCTTAAGCAAACACATTCCTCTAACTTGCTGATTTTCTTTACCCCATGGTTTAAATACCATGAAAATCTTAGCTATGAGAGGTTATAAAGTTATTGGAAAGGAGGGTCTAAGCATAGACTGCTTAAAAAATACATTTATTGAATCAACATTTATGATGTGCCTGTCATACACAGCACTGCGCTATAAGCTGGAGACACCAAAGGTGAGTAAGGCATCTTCTGACAGAAGCTCATGGTCTGTGGGAGAACATTGTCCTGAAAACGACTGGCCACATTACATTCTGACTAATGGTAAAAGTGAGGTGCAGTGACAACTACAATAGTGAGAAGGGCTTTATGAAGAAGTACTCCGCACATGCACATTTAGGAAAGACTCAGCATGAAAAGATGACAGAGTGAGGGGAGATGGGACCTGGGGCTCACCAGCATGCCTAACTTCTCTGGGAAAGAGTCTCCCCTCATTAGGGCCACATGGGCATCATCTTGGTCAATCTAACATGCCCAGGGTTTCCCCGTCTCTGAGTCTTTATACTTGCTGTTTCCACTGCCTGGAACTAACCCTCTACCCCAACCACGCCCGCTACTATTTGGAGTGGCTTTCCTCAGCCTTCTGATTTCTGCTTAAACGTCAGTCCTCAGTGAGGTCTTCCCTGAGTGTCTTCTCTAAAGTACCCCCTCAAACACTGACTCTCTATCACTCTATTTACTTCAGAGTGTCACAAAACTGTAGTTATATTTTTATTTACTTGTTTACAAGTTTATTTTCTGTCTCTCCATCTAGAGTAGTGAACACCATGAAGGCAGAGACCTGATATCTCTCACTGTGGTAACCCCAGTTCTTAGCACAGAATCTATGGGATGAATAAATGACACAGTGCTAACAAATCCACAAAAATCAGGTGAGGGAGTGAAAGGACCACAGGGAGTTTTACAAAGATGACTGTAACCTTTGGTCAATATGCTGGATGGGAGTTAACAAGGGAAGTGCCTCATACAACAGCAAACACAGAAATGTTCAATAAAGTAGAACAAGAAGAATTTAGTACACAGCAGAGCTTGAAAGCAATAAAGGAAAATTGTTAAGTGCTATTAAAAATGTAACTGAAGGCCTGAGCTGAGCCTAAAAGTCTATGAGGGTGCTGGTGTCTGATACAGACCTTTGGGGTGATTCTCTTCAGGGCAGATAAGGTCTCAAGCCCACGATGGCAAAGAACTAGAAATGAGAACAATGCAGAAAGCTGGGCCCTCACAGGGCTGACCAGTTTTTGAAATAGGGTCTAAAAAATTTGCTACTGACTTAGTTCGAAGAATGCTGGCTGGATGCTTCAGGCCACAAGTCAAAACACAACAGCCCAAGAGAAATCTGAATCCTCCCCACCCCCACATCATATGCTTGTGTGAGATTCAATACTACCAATGTGGTACAAAAATCCTAAATAGAAAGATTCTCATGAAAACTAGACTACAAGTGAGAACCCACTGGATCCCAGCAGAGACAAAAATGAAAACCACAGGCTGGTATGTGAGACTCCCTCGAGAGTAAGTGTAAAATAAAGATGTTTGCAGACATACAGAGGGTGAAACAGAGTTCGCTTCTCATGGATCCTCAGTGAAAGAACTACTCAGAGACATACTTCAGCAAGAAGGAAAATGAACCAAGAGAGGAGGTATGAGATGGAGGAAGAGTGGTGAGAAAAATACTAAGAAATATTGACAGTAAAGATTTCTGTAATAATGACAATTTTTGAGGGGTTAAAAATAAGAAATAACTAAAATATGACTCAACAGTTATATGGTAAATGGAAAAGGGTAGTTCAAAGTTAAAACATTCTACAGTTGTTTTGGAGGAAGTATATGTTTTTTAAGGTAAGTACGCATGTTAAAAAAAAAGCAAACAGCAAGCAACAGAAATAGAACAAATAACTTCCATACTAGTAAAGTAAAAACAAAATAAAGAAAATAGAAAGTGGGACAAGGGTCAGGAGTAATGTGGTAGGTGGCAGAACAAAGAATAAGCAAGGAAAATGGAAAATATAAAATAAGATTGTAAAAATAAATCCAAATACAACAGTAATCATAGTACATGGAAACATTATATTTGACTACTAAAAGAAATTCTCTTAGATTTTTCTTTTTAAAAATAGCTCTGTATAAAAGCTCTACAGAAAGCACAGTGAGATGCTGAAAATAAAGAGATTGAGAAAGATATGCAAAGCAAATATTAACAAGACAAAAACCAGGGAAGGAGGGAATAAGGAGATGGTCAGTGAGTACAGAATTTCAGTTTTGCAAGATGAAAACATTCTGGAGATGTTTCACATCACTGTGAATATACTTAATACTACTGATCTGGACCCTTAAAAATGGTTAAGACAGAAAATTGTATTTATTTATTTATTTATTTTAGCCATGGTTGGAAAAAAAAATAAGTGAAGCAAAATAAAATATAAGCTACTGAAGCAATATACTAATATTTTTGTGGATTTGTTTTCCTTAACCTATAAATTCAATGCAATTCTAACCAAGGTCTAAAAACATTTTTTTGTGGAACTTGAAAATGGATCCTAAGCAAACTAGATGTAAAGCTCTGAAAAATATTAATAAGAACAGTCACAAAAAAGAACAATTCAGTAAAAAGATACAACTTGAAACAAATGTGAACCCAACAACAAAACCTCCAAACACATAAAGCCAAAACAGACAGAAGTACTATAATAAATGGTACTAAACCATTAATTTAGTGGGAGATTTTAAAAATATATATCTCAGAAACTGATAGATCAAGCAGATAAAAAATAAGAATAAACACTTGAGAAAGAGGATATCTGAATGAGAATAAATGTATAAAAAGGTACTCAACTTAATTAGTCATTAGGAAATTGCAAATGAAAACCAAAATTCAGTACCTTCATATACCCACCAGAATGGCTAACATGAAAATGACAGACAACACCAAGTGTTGAAAAGATGTGGAGTAACTGGAATCCTCATATACACCTGGTGAGGGCCATAGTTTGTTAACCACTACTTTGGAGACTATTGGCAGTATCTAATAAAGCTGAATATAAATGCACCCTACATCCAGCTCTTCACGGAAATGCACACATAAGTTCACCAAAAGACATCGCAGCCCTACTTGAAATCGCTAAAACCTCAAACAATCCAAATATCTACCAGTAGAGTGGATATAGTATTTACAATCTATTCATTCATACAGTGTAAAAAGCATTATGTAGTATAAAGCAATGAGAATAATATAAAGCAATGAGAAAGAACACACTCAACTAGACTCAACAATGTGGATGAATTTCACAAATATTGAGTGCAAAAAACTAGAGGCAAAGAGTTCATATTATATGATTCCATTTATATAATGTTCAAAAATAGGTCAAACTAATTTTAAGGGCTAGAGGTCAGAAGTATGGTGGCTGGTGAAACATAGTGACTGTAGGGGGTTCAGGGAGATGCTGATAAAATTCTGCTTCTTGATCTGGGTTTTGGTCACCTGGCTTTGTTCATACAGTGATGTTGTATCTAACTATGTACTTAGGATTTATATACTTTTCTGTATGTGTTTTACCCTTCATTAAAAAGTTTACATAAATAATGTTAAGAGATGTATCAGCCAAGTGTAGTAAATGGACCCATTTTTGGTCCTGATTCAAACAAAACATTGTAAAAACATTTTATGAAATGATTGGGGAAATCTGAAGAATATATAGTATTAGGAAATTGCTGTTTGTATTTTCAGCAAAAAAAATTTTTAAGATGGTATTATATTGTTAAAAGATTCTTTATCATAAAGACATATACATACACACAAGTAACACATTACAGATAATAGAAAAGAGTTTCTTAGAAGCTTTATATTATCTGGGGGAGAGAAGGTGAAGGGGGTGACAGGAAACAAGAGTAGTCATGAGCTAGTTGCTGAAGCTGGGTGATGAGTGTGTAGATGTTTGCTATTCTATTTTCTATACTTCTGAATATATTCAAAACTTTCATAACAAAAAGATGTGGCTATGTATATCTGTGTTAGTATGAAGAAGCATAACAAAAGGTGAGTAAGATTTGTATAGCTAAAATCATAAAACATTATTCAAAGACAAAAAAAATAAGAGAGAGAGAGAGAGAGAGAGAGAGAGAGAGAGAGAGAGAGACCTGAATAGAGAAATAAAGCAGACCTGAAGAGAGAAATAACCTGTGTTCCTGGATGGGATGGTTCAACTACAAAATTTTAATTTTCCTTAACCTATAAATTCAATGCAATTCTAACCAAAGTCTAAAAACAATTTTTTGTGGAACTTGAAAACGGATCCTAAATTCATATGGAAGAGCAAAAACCCAAGAATAGCCAAAACAATTTTGAGAACTACGATGGCAACTTGCCTTTCTTGTTACCAACTGCCGCAAGACACATTAAAAAACCAAAGTAATTAAAACAGTGTGATAGTGGCACAAAGACACATGGCCCAGTGGCATAAAATCGAGAACCCAGAAACAGATACATGCATTTGTGAGAAGTTTCTACAGGACAGAGTTGGCTTTACGATTCAGTGGGTAAAGAATTTCATAGATGGTGTTGGGACAAACGATTCTCCAACAGGAAAATAATAAAACTAGATCTCTATATGATATATAGAAGTCGATTTTAAATGGAAAGTAATTCATAATGAAATAGCATATGTTTAAATATACAAATGTTCAGGCTGACTACACTAGAATACATAATGAAGTACAGTAGTCAGATGCTTGCACCTAAACTTAGAATCACCACGAACGCAAAAGCTTCAAATGCAGACTATGCAGGTGTGTTGTTCTGGCAACTCAAATACCACGAGCTGTGCTGCCTTCAGTTACATGATTTGCTAGAGTGATGAACAACTCTTGTTAAAGTTCCAAACCACAAATAAGTATAATTTTCCCCTGATTTACATTAGAGTTGCATTCCTGGAAATTTTACTATATTAAACTGTGCCAAAAAAAAAATACATTATGTTTATACAAAAACTGGAGTTAGGCTCTAGACTCAGATAATTGAGTATCCTGTGGGATACTCAAAAGTTGCACAGGATACAGGACACTTCTTCATTGTGAGGACTGTCCCATGCATTTCAGAACATCTAGCATTCCCAGTCCTGATCTGTAAACCCTAGTAGTGCCTCCAATCACAAGAGTAACAAAATACACCTTCACAAATTCCAAACACCCCTAAACAGGCAGCAACACCTCCTTGGAGAACCTCTGTTCTAAAAAAACCTCTTGCATAAAGAGACATGTACAAGGTGTTTATTGCAGCTTTGTTTACAATAGCAAAAGATCAGGGAAAAACAACTAAATGTTCATGAATCAGGAAACAGCTGCAATATTATATATTCATGATGAACACAAAATGAATGAAATTAATCTATATGTATTGTTGTGAACGTCTCAAAAACAATGTTGAGTGACAAAAACAAGTTGCAAAATGGAACTCATAGTATACTGTTTATATTTTTAAAATTAAATACGATCTAAACAGTTACATTGTTTCTGATGTACACATACACATCAGAAGTATAAAAACATGGGCATAAATGATGTATGACAATTTTAGGAGACTATTTGCCTCTGGAGAGGGAGGAAGGAAAGGGAATGGGGCTGGGAGTGAAAATAAAAGGGATCTGAACTAAATCTGTGATGTTTTATTCCTTTAAAATAAAAAACTTGAGCTGGTGTGCCAAATGTTAATATTAATCCGATTGGTGGACATAGATATCATACTACCTAATGTACCATTTTCTATTTTTAAAATTGGGGGGATAGTTTTTAACTTTTAAAAAAAGGCAGGGTGTGGTGGCTCACGCCTGTAATCCCAGCACTTTGGGAGGCCAAGGCAGGTGGATCATGAGGTCAGAAGATCAGCCTAGCCAAGATGGTGAAGCACCGTCTCTACTAAAAATACAAAAATTAGCCAGGCACAGCGGCAGGTGCCTGTCATCCCAGCTACTTGGGAGGCTGAAGCAAGGGAATTGCTTGAAACCAGGTGGCAGAGGTTACAGTGAGCCTTGATCGTGCCACTGCACTCCAGCCTGGGCGATAGAGTGAGACTCTGTCTCAGAAAAAAAATGAAAAAGAAAAAGAAAGATAATGAGTAGCAGAATGCATATGAATGGGTGACCAGTTAGGAAACTATTGCAGTTCTCCAGATAAGAGATGATGAAGGTCTGCACTCTAGACTTAGCTGTGTCAAGGGAGGTATTAGAAATGACTCAAGTTTCTAGCTTAGTTGACTAAGCTGATAGTACTGCCCTTAAGAAAACAATTATTTAAATGTAATTTATGCTAGCCTGGATATTACACAAATAACCTAGAAGACTTGGAGCAACTCTAACAGAATAGAGGGCAAATGGTAGCTGAAGCTGGCTGGAACCATTAGAAATGTAGCCCTTCAATCCCCCATAGTAGCCTAAGAGTTAATAAGACATTGGATTTATATGTGGTATGGCTTTAAAGAAATAAGATAAACATTCCCAAGGTCTTCTAAGAATGGAGTTGATAATTTTATAGACAAACTATATATTTTCTTACTAAGCATAGAAAAGAAGGGCTGGGTATAGTACAGAGGGCTGCTATAGGAAAAGAGAGGACATCTAGTCATTTTTATCTTACTTCAATGTGAGAATAATATCTGATAATTTCCATGTTGGAATAGCTAAATTATTTTTGAGTACAATACAATAAAATATAAAAACAAAAGTGTTTTTATTTACTGTTGATGCCATCTTTAAACGTTCTTTGAGAAGTGACGGTTTAGCAAATGTGATTTCAAGGGTAAGTCCATTTACCTAATATCTGTGGCATTCAAAACCGGTAGACTGGAGTTGGAAAAAATCATTTAAATTTGAGCAGTTCAGCAGCTGACAACAAGAGCAACTACAGGGTCAATTTTTTTCCCTCTGTGCTCAGTGCTGTGAGGTTTTTCTCTGGAAAGAGTCTGTTCAAAACCTTTTTGATGTGTGTGTTCATTTAACGGTTGTTTCTACATACCCTTTCACCCAGCTGTCAGAGAAAACAAGAATAAATTGACTGACCTCTGCACAGGTAACCTAATGGATTAAAAATACACTACTCACCACCAAGCTGATCATCATGAGTGAGAATACTAACGGCCATTATAAGATGACTTACTATCTTAGATAAATGCGGATTCCTCAGAGGGTAATGTGGCCTAAGTGCTGCTGCTGGTGGGAGATAGCTCACCCAGCCCCCGATCTTCAGGCTGACTCAAGCCCTTGAAAGCAACACTAAACAGTGGGTTACAGGAGTGAAGTGCTCTTCTGGAAGAGTCCTTTTCACTTTGCTTTATAGCTGTTCCCAAACCTTCAAAAACAACTTGGAACTTTCACAATTGTGTTTCTACTTTAAACACTTCACTACCTTTTGAATTTTAAAGTATTAGAATAACACCTTTACCTTTGTAATTAGGTAAAATACAAGCCTGGAGAAAAAAAAAAAAATCAGTTGTCAAGCTCCCAAAATGCCACCGATGTAGCATCTGCTCTTAATACGTTGATAGAAAAGGGGGGATCAGTAAACCCAGGTCTCGTCCTTGCATCCCTCTCCTGGACGGTGCTGTGGGTTGGAAGCACTGCAGAGCCTCGGTCTATCCGCTGTCTGCATCTCACAGCACTGCAGGCTGGGAACACCCCACTTGAACTCTAAGCTTCTCCACCACCCTTTTTTTGGTGACCCAAACAGGAGAGAGGAAAACAATGCCCCCCACGTCTCGTCTTCAGAATGTTCACCTGGCCACCTCCCAGTAGCTGGAGAGGGATTAAGGTCTCGGTCATAAGAGATCTGAATCAAGCACTGACATATCCTTTTCTTAGGAGCATGAAACATACAACAGTCCTTCTTTTTCTGCCCCCAGTTAAGTATTTATTAGCCGGGTCCTGGGTCCAGATCGGCAGTAAGGGTGGTCTGCGACGGTCCGTGCATCGCCGTCCGCCCACGCCTTCTTCCAATCACCTCAGCCCGACCCTTCACCTTTCTCGCTTCTCCGCAGCCACCCCACTTTCCTCATCTCCGCCCACCCCACGTGGATCCCACTCTCCCCGGCTCTACTCACACCTCAGGTTCCGGCCAGTTCCAGCCCACTGGGCTCTGGTTTACTTAGAGCGAATCACAAGTGGGCTTTCATTCACGTGATTTAAGATTGACTAATCAGCGTCGCTCTTTCAACACACAACTTCTTCCTCATTAGCTTACTCCTAGGGCGGCTCCCGGTAACGCCGAGCGCGGTGGGTTGGCTTGTCACCCTTCGTTACGCCCTCCGATTGGTGCTGCCTGTTGGCCCTTGGACCGGCTTCGGTTCGGTAGACCGTGGCGGTCAGAGCTGCACGCCGCCCCCCCGTCAATCACACCATCCCCTCCTTAACTCACTGGGCCATTGGTCAGTCTAGCCTGAGGGCGGGTTGTTGGGCGGAAGAGAGAAGCTTTTTCCGGTCTCACTCGCTGTTACCATAGAGATTTCGCATCCGGGCAGCGGAGCAGCGGGGTCGGGCAGCCCAGATCTTGAAGTCCGGAGAGCTGTACGATCTCGACATTAATGTCTGTTCCGGGGTCTCAAAAACGCCACAATCCCAAACCCACTGGCTCGAGTGGGGCGCAAGATGTTGGGGACAAGTCAGCTCAGGCCTGGTCATTAAGTGTCCCCAACAACCCTCCTGGAGGGAACTGAGGACAAAGCACCAGTTGTAATAACGGCACGCTTCATTTATCTTTATCTCACCTTATTTTATTTGACATTTAATTCTTCCGTTAACCTTGCGAAGCAAACTGAGGCAAGGATCATTCTACCCATGGGACAGTCTGGGGAAGCGGCCTGGGGTCCATCAAGAAAACTGCCTCCAGGCTACTGAAAGTGGAGCTGGCCCACGCTGTTGGCTGACTGCTGTTACCTAACTGCCTACTAAAGCTTGCCATGACTTTGCTTTGAGGCTATGGCTTGTTAGACCAAAAGATGCATCAATCAGGACAACCAAAGGAAGTAGGACCGGAGGCTGGTGCTCCACCACTAAATCAGGAAGGGAAAACAAACGATAATCAAAACAATACCAAATTGGAGAGCCGCACCATTTGAACCTTTGGCTTTAAACAAAATTCAGAAATATCAGAAGCAATCTATTTACTCCTAGAGCACTGAATCTCTGATTTAAGGAATTCTCCTGAATCACAGCTTTATGAACCAAAAAGAAGATGCTTGAATTTCATCAACTGCCCGTCTCAAATTTATTCTACTTTCAAGGCTTCATTTGCAGTCACATAAACTAACTAGTGATTTCTTAAGTGTTTAGCAACTTAACATTACTTGGCTCAGTGAAGAGCTCTGTGGCTAAGAAATCCTTTATTTTGATGAATTCATTTTATTGGAATTGGGTGTTGACTGCAGCTATGTGCTGTTAGGAACTGTGGGGATATACAAGAAATGAGATGGGACTCCTGTCATAGTAGCCTGTGGTTTTGTAGTGTTAGTCCAACCACACATGAAACAACTAGGAAACACTTTCAAGCAAGATATAGCAATGGTGTAACCCTATTGTACAATTAATTTCTCCAAAACACAATAATACTTCATATTTGCAGAACATTTTGTAGTTTCCAGAGCACTTCTTTCCTTGTATTATTTAGGGGATATTTTGTTTTGGCTAAGTTGATGTGTATGTTTTTATGATTGAGCTAGAACAGATGCTGGGCCCTAGCATATGAGTAGGGACAGGAAAGGTAGAACAGAATCCAGGGAGAGAAAGTAGTTTGAGCAAAGAGGCCGAGGCAAGAATGTGCATTGAATATCTGGAGAATAATGTGGAGACAAATGATGGCAAGTGATGTGTAGACAAACTGGTCAGAACTGGCTCTGAGACATTAATATTTTGGAGGAAAGTGGTCAAAAGTTCAAAGTTGGAGATTGGAAAAGTTAACTTCCTTACATTTCTAATGATCAGATTGGCTACGTTATAAATTAAGAATGGGCGGGGCTTGAGAACCTGAATCCTGTTCTCTCGCTTTTCTCCTTAGGCAGCATGAGCTTCACCATTTGCTCTACCACCTCCACCAGCTACCAGTCCCTGTGCTCCATCCAGTGCCCTGTCCATCAGCAGCGTGGCCAAAGTCTATGGAGGCCTCAGGGGCCTGGGCTCCTGGACCTCAGTGTCCCGTTTCACCAGCTTCTGGGGCGACTGGGGTCTGGAGGCCTGGCTGCAGGGATGGCCTGGGATCTGGCAGGAATGGGGGACATCTACCACGCAAAGCCTGAATGACTGCCTGGCCTTCTTACCTGGACAGGATGGGGACTCTGGTGACTAAGAATCAGAGGCTGGTGAGCAAAATCTGAGAGCACCTGAAGAAGAAGGAACTCCAGGTCAGAGCCTGGGGGCATTACTTCAAGACCATCAAGGACCTGAGGGGCTCATATCTTTGCAAAGTCTATGGACAATGCTTATATCATTCTGCAGATTGACTTTAGAGTCTTGCTGCTGATGACTTTAGAATCAAGTATAAGACAGACCTGGCCATGTGCCAGTCTGTGGAGAGCAACATTCATGGGCTCCACAAGGTCATTGATGACACCAATGTCACTTGGCTACAGCTGGAGATAGAGATGGAGGCTCTCAAGGAGGAGCTGCTCTTCATGAAGAAGAAACACAGGGAAGAAGTAAAAGGCCTATAAGCTCTGATTGCCAACTCTGGGCATTTGCCATGGAGGTAAATGCCCCCAAATCTCAGAGAGATCATGGAAGACCTCCTGGCCCAGTATGATGAGCTGGCCCAGAAGAACCAAGAGGAGCTGGACAAGTACTGGTCCCAGAAAACTGAGGAGCTCACAAGAGTGGTCACCACGCAGTCCACCAAACTAGGAGCTGCTGAGATGACACTTATGGAGCTGAGTTGTATAGTTCATCTTGGAGATCAACCTAGACTCAGTGAGAAATCTGAAGGCCATCTTGGAGAGCAGCCTGAGAGAGGTGGAGGCCCACTATTCCATGCAGATGGAGCAGCTCAATGGGGTCCTGCTGCACCTGGTTTCGGAGATGGCACAGACCCGGGAAGAAGGGCAGCACCAGGTCCAGGTGTATAAGACCTTGCTGAACAGCAAAGTCAAGCTGGAGGCTGAGATTGCCACCTACCACCGTCTGCTGGAAGATGGGGAGGACTTCAGTTGTGGTGATGTCCTGGATGGCAGCAACTCTATGCAAACCATCCAAAAGACCATCCAGGACAGTGGACGGCAAAGTGGTGTCTGAGACCAACAACACCAAAGTTCTGAGGTGCTGAACCAGCAGAAGCATGGTACCCTTTGGGGAGTTGGAGGCCAGTGAAAACTTCAGAAGTCATTGGATGTCAAAAATAAATAAAAGAATGGACATGAATGAGGAGGTACTCCAAAGTTTTTTACATCTTCTTGAATAGATATAACATTATTAGGTTTTCTCTCTCTTAAGAGGGGACCCACCTCCCAAGTACTCCCCAACTGCACCCCTTAACTAGGAAAGGGGTGTTATTAATAGTTTTCTAATTAAATGATATCATATCCTCTTAATGAGATTGAGAGAAGTGCTGTGATCATAGTGCTTCATCTTTTGCTGTCTCAGAATCAAAACTGTTTTCCTCACTCTAAAAAAGACTGATTATTTGATTATCTAATCTTTCTCTTTTAAAAAATTGTCATCCCCGGCCAGGTGTGGTAGCTAAAGCCTGTAATCCTAGCACTTTGGGAGGCTGAGGCAGGTGGACCACCCGAGGTCAGGAGTTCAATACCAGCATGGCCAATATGGTGAAACCCTGTCTCTACTAAAAGTACAAAAATTAGCCAGGCATGGTGGTATTCCCAGCTACTGGGGAGGCTGAGGCAGGCGAATCAGTTGAATCCAGGAAGCAGAGGCTGCAGTGAGCCAAGATGGAGCCACTGCACTCTAGCCTGGGCAACAGAGTGAGACTCCATCTTAAAAAAAAAAAAAAAAAAAAAAAAAAAGTCTTTTCTATGCTGTATTCTACAGCACCTCTACACGTCGCTCCACATCTCTATGGTATATGTATGTATTCCTCATACTTGTAGAATGCACATAGGTGCCCTATATAAATGCATGTCATTTTGTTAACTTATTTTCTCCTCTCTTAAACAAAAAAGTCAAAGCAACAGTAACAAAAACCAGTGTTTCATTTCCTCCTCCTCAAATGCATAAAATCGCTCATAATGCTGCCCAATAGAGGAGAAGAATACAAAGAGGTCACTAGGGTTACCAAGTGTATGGAATGATTTCAAAAGATGTAAAGTTTTTTTGCTTATTTTATGGTTATCAAAACTTTCTGCCAGTAAGCCCTGAATTTTTTGTATACCACTTCTTGTGTGATTATTAGCATTTCTATAGGTGTGAAAATGTAGCAAAAAAATGAAGTAATTGTTGATTATTGGCTGAGGCTCAAAAATGACTAATTTTTCTAATTCTCAATTTTGTTAACTGAAAAACCAAGTAAACAAAAATATCCTCAATGAGTATTGTCAGCAGTTAAAGCCAAATTACTGACCTTCCACAGCCACCCAGAATTACCACCATGACTTTCCAGATCACAATATTCACCTGTTGTTGTAGACCAAGGGTTGGCAAACTATTTGGCCTGTAGGCTTAATCTCAGCTTGTATGACCTGCAAACTAAGAATGATTTTTACATTTAAATGCTTGGGGAAAAAAAAAAAAAAACAAAAGAAAAATGCTCTGTGACATATGAAAATTATATTAAATTTAAAGTTTGGTTTCCATAAGTAAAATTTTACTAGAAGCCAGGAATGCTCATTTGCTTACGTGTTGTTTATGCCTCCTTTTGCTTTATAACAGCAGAATTGAGTACTTACCACGAAGACTATATAGCCCATAGCCTAAAATATTTACTACTGGTCCCTTTAAGAAAAGGTTTTAATTCTTACTACCTTAGAGATTTTTAATGAATCATGTCTGATGAACTGTCGGAATTGAAACAAACTTGGGAAATCATTTAGTGTTATTTAAAAATCTCACAATGATAGAGTTATGTTACCTCTTTCCTAAAATCACATATTCAGTGGACAGAGGTGGTATTAATACTAGCATCCTAGTTCCCCTGGTCCCAGGTTGTTTTTCCTCCAGACTGTATCTTGCCTCATGTAGAGTTTATTTTATGATGGGATAGGCATTACATAGGCCGAACGCAAGGAGAATTCATCAAAATTTTGCTAAGTTTTGATCTCGTATCGGTTTCACACAACTGCAGTGCAGTATGCATCAATTTATGAATCCTTGGGCTTTCATTATTTATTTCAGCTCATTTGAGCTACCTTCTGTTTTCCGTTTTTCTTCTCAGAAAGTATATGGCCATCATAAAGAAACTTTCTCACTTTTAAGCTCTTTCTCTCTTTAAAATTTTTTTTCTTTTTCTCCTTCTACAAAGGATTTTGGAGGTGACTGAATTTCTATTCCAGCCTGAAGTTCTTAAGGGAAATGAGTATGGTTAGAAAAAAGAGGGCACCTAGTTTTGACGCTGGAATCCATGGATGGGCCATATATGTGGAGAGGAAGGCGACTGTCCTGAATTGTGTGTTTAGTGTGCTTGAGCTTTTCCAGGGAGAGTATCCATAGCTTACATAAGATTTATAAGAGTCCATGACACAAAGAAGATTTGGAACTGCAGATGTAAAAGAGACATATTTTGAGGAGAAAGCTGCCCAGATGTGTGGTGGTGGAGATCGATCCAGGTTCCCAAGACTGTCGGACCTCAGCCAATGTGAAGGGAGAGCTCTCTGCCCACGTATATCAGCCCACCCAAGTCTTACCTTGTCTGCCACTTATAGAGATGATAAAAATTCATCAGATTCACAGAATGATTGAACTCAGATGGTGATGAAATCCCAGTATAATTCTTTCCAAAGAAGGTTCTGATTAATAGAAACTGCAGAGGAACTAATTTTATGAAAATAGCAAATGGGATTGTTTCATTGAAGCAAGCGAGAGAGCGGGTGCTGATGCCAAGCAGGAAGATGCAAACAATCCCATTGTGCAGAGCTGACAGCTCCAATCTTGCTGCTTGTTTATTAAATGTCTTTCCGCTGTAAATTATTAAGCCTGGATTTGGGGAGATGTGGGAGCTGACAGAATAAGACAATAGAACGGAAAGCAAACCTGGACAGCTTCCTTCAGTTTTAATGCAGCATTGTACTTTCTGAAAAGCCTTTGCCCCGCTCTGGTGTTGGAGAAGGGGGAGGATTCTCTCTTTGGTGGGACTCAGAGATGGATGAGACAAGTAACAGGCTTCTAATTTCTGAATTATTTGCCACTTCTTACACATCAGAATGGTTTTCGGAGAAACGTCAACCTTTTGGCTCAAAAACTGGGTGCCAGCTATTTTGTCTATTCTCTGAAAGGGCTGTTTCAGACAAGGAGGAGCTTGGTTTGCTTTAACATTATGACGTGCCAAATTAAATGTTTTAGGGCACTCAGCCGCCAGAGGATTGGATTCACTTGGCTTATTGGGTAGCTGGGAAGATCTCTCACTCTGGGAAAGAGTTCTGAGGTCTCTCTCTCTCTCTCTCTCTCTCTCTCTCTCTCTTTTGGGACAGAGTCTGGCTGTGTCACCCAGGCTGGTGTGCAGTAGCGTGATCTCAGCTCATTGCAACCTGTGCCTCCCGGTTCAAGAAATTCTCCTGCCTCAGCCTCCCAAGTAGCTGGGATTGCAGGCATGCACCACCAGGCCAGGCTAATTTTTGTATCTTTAGTAGAGACGGGATTTCAGCATGTTGGCCAGGCTGGTCTTGAACTCCTGACTTCAAGCAATCCACTCGATTTCAGTTCTGGGACTTTCTGTCCCAGAACCCTGTTTTGCTAACCTTTATGGCACCATGCCAAACAATTCTCAATGGAAAATATTGACATTATGAGTTTGCTACAAAAACTCAGAGGCCCTGAAGGCAGCAGATGTGATTTAAATTATAAATGATGATACATGGACTCACTGCTTTGATTACTTAGCCAGTGTGGCCCCCAGGTTGAGACAGTCAGTGGGTATTGGCCAGCATTTGGGCAAGGAACAGGGAGAAGAAAGGAGGGGAGTGACATAGGGCAGGATACTTGTGCAATGGGGAGAATGAAGCCAAATTCCCTAAAGAAAAAAGGAAGCCCAGTGTGCATTCCTTTAAGTGGTACATGATTGAGAGGGATCGCCACACCTTGAACTGGTCAAGATTTCCCACACCCTCTATTTCTGAAGGTTATTGCCCACTGGGTAGACTCCAGATTCTGCCTGATCCTTTGGTCATGTTTTGACCTAAGGAATAAAGGCCTGATGCAACTCACCTTAAAAGCTGAGCGTTCTTCCATCCATCAAGCAGATTCTAGAAATGGGGAATTGGGAGATAAGACACAGCCCCTTTCTTCACACTGTTCACATTCCACTGGGTGACATAAACAAGAAAAACCAAGAGGGAGCAAATTAAGGGTGCTTCCTAGGTACACAGGAGGAAACTAGAGGGCTTGGGGCGACTTCCAAGGTGACATTTCCAGGGTGACATAGCCTCTCTGCATGAATGCAGATTAGCCAAAGTTAGAAAGCAGGAAAAGGTCCTAGGCACAAGGAATAGCATGTGCCAATGTTGAGTGGCATGAGAGAATATTGCAGAATGGGTACTAGGCAAGCAGTGTGGAACGTGTTTGGTATGGGGTGTGCTGGGGCTGAAGGTAGGGGAGGCAGTAGAGGCAGATGACCCGGCACTTGGTCATTGGGATCTGGATCACAACAGCTTTTATGACATGATAAGGAATTTGGACATTATCCCACAGATTCTGCTGAGCCACTAAAAGATTTTACAAAGGAGGGTATTTATGCTTCATAAAACAAAACTACAAAAAAAACCTCTTTTTCCATGAATCCCTTATCTAGTCAATTGGCCTCTTCTTGACCCTGTTCAAGGTTGGGGAGCTCCCAACCTCCCAAAGCTGCCACTTCATTGTTGGATGACCAGAAATATTAGAAAGTTGTTTCTTACAATGAGCCAAACTCTGTCTTTTCACAATTCCTACCCATCCTGTCTAGTTTAACCATTTGTAGCAACACATAAAAGGCCATTTAAAATACATAAAGACGCCTCTCAAACCTTCCCCTAGTTTTCAGCTTTTCAAATGTCCAGGTTTCCACAGAGCTCCCTCATTCTTTGTCTATTTGATTGTTTCTAGACTCTTTTACCATTCTGGTCACAGTTTTCTGGATGAACTGTGGTTTATTAATGTATCTTTTAGAATATTATGCTAGATATGCTCATAATACTTTAAATCAGCCCTGAAATGCATGAATTAGATTGATGTGACCACAATGCTGCTTCTGAGCTGGACATCTGTGACCATTAGTGATCCCAATGTCCTTAGATTGTCATTGGTCACATCCCACTGCTTTTAAAGCTTTTGATTAACCAAAGCTTCTAACTCTTCTGGACATTAATTGCTGCCAAGTCCAATCTCCACCATACTTGGTATGTGCAATTTATTTTTTTAAATTCACATATAGGCCTTTACACTTATTTAAATTTACCTTGTCAGTTGGAGTCCAACATTTGGGCCAATTAGACTTATTTTTAAAGTTGTATTTTTCTTTGCTATGGTATCAGTATGTCTCCTTTCACATCTGATAAACATTCTTTGTATGTTTTAATCCAAGTCACTAATAAAAATGCTGCCTGGGATAGAACTTGGTAGCATTGGAGACCTCCTTCCAGGCTCAGTATGTGTTCAGACAGCTTCAATTTTCCTAGTGACCCACGGTACAGCATTATTCATAATGTTAAAGATTTATTAAATGTTCCATTGAAATCCTGAGAGATTTATTAAATATTTTTGTTTAAATGAAGATACATTGTATTTGGTATTTCCTCTCATTCACATCAATAAACATTTATTGGTTGACCTCCTATCTTCTAGGTTCTGTGTTAGGTGTTGAGGAAACAAAAATGACCAAGATACTAAGTTTGTCTTAAAGAGATGACATCTAGCAGAGGTGACAGACATATATACACCAGTTTCAAATCAATATAGGTATAGTTAACGTATGTGTTACCTCTATTTTGCATTAAAGGGGTGATAGAAAGATACAAGATCATTGATAATGTAAAATCTCACATGTATTATATTACACAGTAGCAGTATAAACAAAGTATACTGAAAACCTAGAGAAAGAGAAGATTAGTTCTTCATGGTGGAAAAAGAGAAAGGGGGCTTCACACATAAAAAAAAGTGACATTAGACTGGGCCTTAAAAATACATAGAGTTGTTTGTTTTTTTTTTTTTTTTTTTAGGCCGGGCATAGTGGCTCATGCCTGTAATACCAGCACTTTGGGAGGCGGGCAGATCATCTGAGGTCAGGAGTTCAAGATCAGCCTGGTCAATGTGATGAAACCCTGCCTCTACTAAAAGCACAAAAAAATGAGCCGGGCATGGTGGTGTGCGCCTATAATCCCAGCTACTCAGGAGGCTAAGGCATGGTAATTGCTTGAATCCAGGAGGCAGAGGTTGCAGTGAGCTGAGATCATGCCACTGCACTCCAGCCTGGGTGACAGAGTGAGACCCTGTATCAAAAAAAGAAAACAAAAGACACAGGAGTTTTGTGAAGTAAGTAGACAATGGAGATAGAAATTCCAGAGTGGAGAAATAGGAGAAGCAAAGCATAGTGGAGTGAATGTCTCTGGCATTGTTCAAAAGGAGCAAATACTCTACTGTGAGTTAAGTACCAGGTTCAGGGAAATGAGTGTAAAGAGCTGAGAAAGCATGTGAAGGGCCTCAAATGCTATAATAAGGAATTTTGGCTTTATCATGTAGGTGAAGGGTTTAGGTAAGTCAGAAGTATTTAAGCAGGAGTGTAAGAAACACGATCAGATTGATCAACTTCGGAACTCTATTGCACAAGGAAATAAGTTCAATTTAGCAAAACTTATTCTTAGTGAACCCACTTTTGTTCTAGCATGAATTTACCCCTAAACATCTGGTTAATGAGTACATCAACCTCTTTTGTGTGTGATTTGCCCTGATATTATGTTTTTCCTGACTTTCACTTTGACCTGTTGGCCTCTTGACTTTATTTTTCCCTTAGGCATTCCTAAGGGAAATGTTCTGCATTCCCTTGGTTTGTCTGTCCGCCCACAGCTTGCTCTGACCTTTACTATTTAACATGTCCTCTGACTTTGGCTCACTTACTGGATTCTGAGCCACAGCAATTCCCTGACTTCAGTCCTAGACTTGCCTCTGCTTTGGAATTCCCACCTGATTTCAGTTGCCCAGTTCTGCTGTGACCACTGCATTCTGTCCTACCTTGGATCTAACCTGGTCTCATTCTCCGTGTTGCTGTCTCTGCCTTGGTTCTTCTATTCTAGCTCCTTAAGGGGCCACAAGTTGTACCTGTTTGCTCACCTGGGCTCCAGTACTGGCCATAAAATGTAACCTCTCCTTTCTAGAAGCTGTTGTGTGGTTGAAGAGATAAGAGCTAACATGCAAGAAATGATAAGTTCTAATTGATTGCCAAATTGGATGTGTTAACTAAAAGTGTTATACGAATTTAGAGGAAAGACTGAACTGTGAAATTCAAGACCCTTAGGAGGAATGCTCCTATCTAGGCAACTTCCTTTCTGAAAGGTTTGGCTATCTGGAGCACGTGCATTTCTTTGGAAGGAGAAAGGGAGATGTAAGGCGGGACTTCCTCTGGACTTTCCCATCATTGGTTCCAAAGCTGCCTATCTTCGAGGAGCTACCTTGTCGGTGCCATCTAGTGGCTGCTGCCACCAGAAACCCTACCCGCCTCAAGGAGAGAGCAATTTAACGCCATTTCCAACTTAAGCACCATATCTACAGGGCGTGAAATTAGTTCCAGCAAGCAGCAAATTTGCTGCTAATAAAAATATTTAGCGATTCACTTGTCTTTAAATCAGCAGCAGAATATTCTTTTACTTGCTTCAGTGCTTGTTTCTCCCAATTCTAATATTTGATAATCAAGCTAGACTTGTTTAGGTAAAGCCATGAAACAGCAAGTTCTTCAGCTCTGTAAAAATTTTTTAGTTTCCTGAGCAAGAATTTTGATATCCTTTTTTCTCTTCATCAGAAATAGGGTGTTCCTTGGATCATGGAGATGGAGCACTTCCACTGATCTGAGAGTCTTAGAAATAAGTTTTCATTCTCTTCTGTCTGCCAACATTAGCTCCTGTGTTACTGCAGGTGGAGAATCTGGGATGCTACAGGAAGACATGATCTCTGTCTCATGTTTAGACCCTTCTTTACTCTGTCTCAGTGCCAAACTCATTTTAGTTCCTTTTCTGTGTCTTTTAGCCTCTACACCAGAGCAAGAGTTTTCTGAATACTGCATAGATATTGTAGATTGCTAAAACTACTTTTTCATTAAACTTGACAACTATTTATTGGGCACTTTCCATCTGCACCCACAGTTCTTTTGGGTGAGAAGTATTCCAAGAAGCCTAGCATGATAGCCAGATGAGAGACTGACCTGGCAGATGACACCTCTTTGCAGTGGGTCAGATAACTTCTGGGTGTTTTTCTTTTTCTTAAGGAGCTCATAGAAGGAGTAAAGTGCATCAGATATTCTACCCTTCATCACTTTATTAATCTAAGGGTCTCTGAGCAGATCACTAGTTCCAAAGTCTGAATAATCTTTTTTTTTTTTTTTTTGAGACTGATTCTCCCTCTGTCACCCAGGCTGGAGTACAGTGATACAAACTTGGCTCATCGAAACCTCCCCTTCCCAGGTTCAAGCGATTCTCCTGCCTCAGCCTCTGAAGAAGCTGGGATTATAGACGTCTGTCACCACACCCAGATAACTTTTGTATTTTAGTAGAGACAGGATTTTGCCATGTTGGCCAGGCTGGTCTTGAACTCCTGGCCTTAGCCTCCCAAAGTGCTGGGATTACAGGCATAAGCCACCATGCCTGGCCCTAAATAATCTTAAGAAAAAGTGTAGTGGGCCTGTGGGGACTCTGTCTTCCTCCACAGAGGAGATCTGACTGGATTATCCTTCTTCAGCTCCTGGTAGAAATCAGTTTCGATCATCCTAGCAGGAAATCAGGATACAAGGCAGCTTCAGATAGGAGTACCACATCCTTCTCAGAAATCAACCAACACGAGATGCTGAATGAAAGCTGGTCTCTTGCTTAAGAGAGGGGTCTAGGTAGGGCTGATAACAAGCAGTTAGAATCAAAGACAAACTAAACCTCTTAGCTAACACCAGCTTCTTTGATGGAGATACTGGAGGGGGTAGGTTGCAGAGAGGGAATGACACTTGATAGTGGGCAAGTGACCAACCAAGCCTTGCCATGTTGGCCAGGCTGGTCTTGAACTCCTAAGTCGTAGCCTCCAACATGGAGGCTCTCATTGGATCTTCCAAAATGAAGACTCTCCAACAAGGAGTGACAATGGTTTGGGGATCAGAGCATCTGGTTCTATTCTTGGCTCTTTCTCTCAAGTTCATGACTCTAATACAGCCCCTTCTCCTCTTTGGCATCAGTTTCTCATCTATAAGAAGGGATAAATTTTACTCCCCATCCCAGGTCCCCTCACTGCAGTATCAGAAGGGTGGCATAGGGCGATTTTAAAGGGCTATGAGAGAGTCTCCAGAAGGGGCTGTGATGAACATCTCTGTATTCCTCCTGGAATGGACAGCCCAGGAGAATGGTACATTTAAGTAAGACAAAGCAAGACTCTTTTGGTGGTGAGGGACGTAAGACCAGTAAATCGGGCCACATGCCCTGGATGATATGTAATTCCCACATAGTGCCCTAGCCTCAAAATCTCAAATATCTGTTACTCGGTGAGGATCTCCTGAAGTTACTAATGTCAAAAACTTTGATTTTACTGTAGTTAAAGTGATGGAAGTCATTAGCTTCAAATTACTGGAGAAATATAAGAAGTGATTTGAGGACTAAGTTCTATCAATTATGTATTTAATCAAGAACCAGACTCAAGATTAGGAAAAAAACATAAAATCAAATACTGTCATATTTAGAATAGAAGTGTTCTCCAGTCCTGGTCCTATCTTTCTCATATGTCCATATGTAATCAAGAAAGTCTTTCCAAGAGTGAATATCCAAGGAAAGCAGGTAACTTGGTAGATGCAGATTGAATCTAAGGCATCTAGGATGGATCACAGCACAAGGGCACTGGGGAGCAGGGAACATAAGCAGCAGATGAAGGAGCTATGAGAATAACTGGAGAGAAAGGAGGGAGTTGGCAGATGAAAGCCCTGGGGACTTCCGTAAGCCCCTTGACCCTAGAGGCAGAGCTGCCAGAGTCTGGAGAGAGGAATGAGGAGATCAGAGCAAGGGTGCAAGCTCTTTCTGCAGGGCAGCCTGGTCTGTTGGCATTCTCTCAGTTGCTTCTCATCTTAATATCCTTTAGGTCAGTGGTTTCCTTCTCCGTTTGCTATTCCAGCAACTTTACCTCAGCCAGCTACCACACAGGCAAGAGATCACAAGCCTTCAGTCCTCTTGCTGTCGGGTGCCAGAGTTGAATCAAAAGTCAGGCAGGTTCTGCGGATGAATTAAGGTATCTAATTCCCGTATGTTTCTCAGGCATTTCTCATGATCACATTAATCCTGGGCCAGTCATCAGTATTCCCAGTCATCAGGATTCGAAGAGTTCTTGAAATGATGCACATGAGAGGTAGCGCCTTAGCAGTACCTCTGCAAAGTCCTGATAAACGCAATCCTAGGAGGTTGAGAATTCCAAACCAAGGTTGAGCAGAGCACATGATCAGTGATCAGTAGTCAAAAAGGCAGTTTGAATAGAATGAATAATGCCCAGAGGCATTCACTTATTCTGCCATCTCAGAAAGGAACATGGGTAATGCATGGGTTCATAAAACAGGTTGGCTATTTGCATAATTTCTAAGTGGTTAGATTGCTGATCTTCATTAAAATTAGTTGTCTCAGAGGTCATCGATCAAGTATTGTAGTTTTTCTTTAAGGAAAGCTTGATCACCTTCCTACCCTTTAGCATCAAGGAAATGGATTATTGAAATCAAGACGATATTGTGTGTAAAGGAGAGGAGATATGTGCAGTGTGAGACTGTAAAAACAAAACAAAAAAGCCTCTGCTTGGACACAACACTCCAGAATGGGAAGCCATTTGAAGACTGTCAAAATGAGAAATGGAAGCAACTCTTAGAGGTCCCTTAAAGACAGCATGGCATCCTAATAATAATACAGGCACTCATGTCCAACTGTTTTGGTTAGAATCCTGGCTCTATCTCTTACTGGCTATGTGATTTTACTTTATCTCTCTGTGTTTCCGTTTCTTCATCTGGAAAACTAAAAAAAGGTTACCTACCTCAAAGGTTAGTTTGAGAAAATAAATGTTAGATATTGATATCTTTAGTGATTGATCCCGGGCAAATGTTTGCAAAGCTCCTCAAAATGAGCCATTCTTTTTATGTGAGCTCTCTCTGCTTAATGTAACTAGAAAACTTCAAAAAACCATACCGCTTAGACTGACTACACATTTATGCCATTTAAGCTTGAGGGGCAGGCTATACAGCTACTGGAAAAATCTTCTACCTGTTTCTTGTTGATTTTTAGTGAAATTTCCTTAATAGTTGTTCATCTAAACATGGTTTCTCAACCTTGGCACTATTAAAATGTTGGGCAGAATAATCCTTTGTTGTGGTGGATTTTCTGTGTATGGTGCTCCCTGCCTTAGCTGCAGAGGATATGGTCCAAGACCCCTAGTGGCTGCCTGAAGCCACAGACAGTACCAACCCCTATATATATACTATGCTTTTTCAATCGGTTAACTAAGATGGCTACTAAGTGATTAATGGGCCAGCAGTGGATACAGCTACATACACTGAAAAAAAGGATGATTCATGTCCCAGGCGGGATGGAGTGGGTTGGTGCAGGATTTAATTGTGCTACTCAGAACAGCTGGCAATTTAAAACTTTTGAATTGTTTTATTTTGGGAATTTTAATTTTAATATTTCTGGACCATAGCTGACCGTGGATAATGAAAACCACTGAAAGCAAACCTGGGGGGAAGGGGAGGCTATGGTATTGTAGGGTGTTTAGCACAATCTCTGGTCTCTGCATACCAGAGGCCATGTCCCTTCGTGGCAAGCAGACATGTCTCCAGACATTGCCAAACGTCCCTTGGGGGCAGGGGCCAAAATCACCCCTGGTTGAAACGCCCTATTCTGAAATCACCCCCGGTTGAGACACGCTATTTTTCTTCTTCCTCAAGCTTGCAATCTCACCTTCAGAAATCCACTTTCAGTTGATAATTACGTCTCCTGTTTTCCTTAGAAAGACGTTATCTGATCTAGGCTTTAAAAATATCCCTTTCTGCCCATTCAAAATTCTTCCGGAGAGTCCTTGTCCCTTCTCTTCCCCTTTAGTCTAGCATTGCCCTCCTTTTCAAGACGCATCACCGCAGGTACCTCTTTCATTAACGTCCATCCCAGCCAAGCTGGTCTCCTGCTGTCAGTCACTGCGTGTGTCTGCTTTTCAGTCAGCTGGCTTGGCTGAGCTTCCACCTCGGTCTGGACACCATTTCCACTGTTTTCCCCAAACACCTTTAAGACCTTTAGTTATCTTCATTAAGCTAGTAGCCCTTTTTTCCTTCCATTTAATCATCATGTTTCTCTGAGACATAGACATCAGCAACAGGTAGTCTTTGTGGAGCACTTAGAACGCGCAGGCGTCACCAGGTAGGTGCAGCCGCCTCAGCCCCCATTGTATCTTGACTTCTGCACTAACTGGTTTTCCACCCTTGCCCAGCACGGTACTTTCTCAACGATTACCCAGCCACCGAATCGGACGGCCTTTTCTTGGTCTTCGCGTCTTTACTGTCTTCAAAGTTCTTAACATTGTTGACCATCCGTAGATTGAAACCGTTTCTTCCCTAGGATTTTAATTTCTTTGGGATTCAATTTGGTTAGCTGAAAGTTGGAGGATTTAAATTAGGTAAGTGATTTCTAAGAGCTCCTTTGGGGCCCAAATCCTATAGATTTAAAATCTAGGTTTCCGTTTGCCAGACAGCTGCAATCAGTATACCAGACTTCAGAACCCCACGGGCCCAGCAGAGGGGCGGGCAGAGGGCTGCTCCCCACATTGGGCACTGCTGAGGTGACCTTCATCTGGATCTTCCATGCATGCCTCTAACATTCTCAAGCTCTTCTTTTTTTCCTCAACCACTGTCATTATTGAAACCCAGACTGAAAACCACAGAGTGATCATCCTTGTTTCTGCGTGTTTTGTGCTTCCCTTCCCTTGCTGTCCAAATAATCAGGCCCCAAATCCAGCTTCCAGAGCGTTTCTCAACTCCATCTCCTGATTTTCATCTCCAGCAGCCACTATTCTAAGCCAGGTCTCCTTATTACACTTTTAAAATGAATTTCTTCTTACAGCATTTAATTCCATATTTTCCCCTGCGAAAACAATCTGCTTCTAATTCTTGATTTCCACCCCCCAACATTGACATTGTCCTTACCTTCTTCCTCTGGAAGGTGATAATTTAACTCTCTAACACATATGACATACACACATACATATACGCATGTAACACATACACACCTATACACTTATAACACATACAACACACATATGTGCGCATATTAGAAATACACATATGCATAGAACACATATGCAAAACATTTAAACACATACAACACTACAAAC
Organism: Saimiri boliviensis; assembly: GCF_048565385.1. Classification (NCBI taxonomy): domain Eukaryota; kingdom Metazoa; phylum Chordata; class Mammalia; order Primates; family Cebidae; genus Saimiri; species Saimiri boliviensis. The sequence continues at coordinate 60,444,018 of NC_133454.1, forward strand.
ATATATGCATATAACACACATATAGACACATATAACATACACAACACACACGTACACACAATACATACATATATACACATATAAAACATGCATGTATACACATAATTCATACACATACACATGCATAATGCATACATATATACACATGTGCTACATATCTATACAAGCATATAATCCATATATACACACATAACATATATACACACATAACACATACATATATACACATATAACACATACATATATACACATATAACACATAAACATATATATACTTCTCCTCCCTGAAAATTTAGTTACTCTAGAACTTTTGGTCGAATTGGTATTCAGTATTCATAGTATTATGGCTATGGAAATATTGCTTGTAACTAAGTCATGTTGTATACTATGATTACATTTCCTTTCTTGTATGTTTTCACTTTTTTTTTTTTCAGTTATTGGTTCTTTTTTCATTTGCTTAGTTTTTTAGGTAACTATCATCGTGTGTTCCAGACTTTCTAGGAGAACTGTGACTTATTTCCAATTTGACCATGCACATCAGATAATTTCTCAGTTCACCATTAGTTTGGGTCCATCTTTTTTTCTGTTTTTTTTTGAGATGGAGTCTTGCTCTGTCGCCCACACTGGAGTACAGTGGCGTGTTCTCAGCTCACTGCAACCTCCGCCTCCCGGGTTCAAGCAATTTTCCTGCCTCAGCCTCCTGAGTAGCTAGAATTACAGGCATGTGCCACCATGCCTGGCTAATTTTGTTTTTTATTTTTAGTAGAGATGGGGTTTCACCGTGTTAGCCAGGATGGTCTCGATCTCCTGACCTCGTGATCCACCCACCTCAGCCTCCCAAAGTGCTGGGATTCCAGGCATGAGCCACACGCCCAGCCTGGTTCCATCTTGTTTTGCCTACGGCTATGCCTGGATTATCGCTCTTCTTGCTCCAGTCTAGAGCAAGTCAGGCCCATTTTCTAGTCAGGTCTATTTTCAGGCCTGTGGCACGCCTCTGCATCAGTGTTTTAAGAATACCCTTCCTGGCCGGGTGCAGTGGCTCAAGCCTGTAGTCCCAGCACTTTGGGAGGCCGAGGCGGGTGGATCACGAGGTCAAGAGATCGAGACCATCCTGGTCAACATGGTGAAACCCCGTCTCTACTAAAAATACAAAAAAATTAGCTGGGCATGGTGGCACGTGCCCGTAATCCCAGCTACTCAGGAGGCTGAGGCAGGAGAATTGCCTGAACCCAGGAGGCGGAGGTTGCAGTGAGCCAAGATCATGCCATTGCACTCCAGCCTGGGTAACAAGAAACTCTGTCTCAAAAAAAAAAAAAAAAAAAAAAAAAAAAGAAAAGAAAAAGAAAAAATACCCTTCCTTCCTCTCCTAAGCCAGCCTCTTATTTCTTGGATCCTGGGTCTTTAGTTTACTCCCTTATGTTGGAAGCATATCTTCTACAAGTCTTCATGGAAAGGATTCACTGGGGTGAATGTTTCTTAGTTCTTGCACTTTTGGAAGTGTCTTTGTTCAACTTTACAGCTGATTAATAATTTGTTAAAATATAGAAATAGTAGTTAAAATTCCTATTCCCTCAGAATTTTAAAGACGTTGTTCTTTCATCATTTGTGTATCTAGGCCTGTTTTTAAGAAGTCCAAGGCCAGGCGTGGTGGCTCACCCCTATAATCCCAACACTTTGGGAGGCTGAGGCAGGTGGATTACGAGGTCAGGAGTTCAAGACCAGCTTGGCCAATATAGTGAAACTCTGTCCCTACTAAAAATGCAAAAATTATCCAGGCATGGTGGTACATGCCTGTAGTCCCAGCTGCTTGGGAGGCTGAGGCAGGAGAATCGCTTGAACCTGGGAGGTGGAGGTTGCAGTGAGCTGAGGCTGTGCCACTGTACTTCAGCTTGGGCAACCGAGTGAAAAGTCCAATATCATTCTGATTCTTATTCTTAATATGCAATCTTTTTACCTCTCTGGAGTTTTTGGGACTTTCTTCTTTTTTTCTTCTCTCCTTTCCTTCCTCTGTCTTTTGCTCTCTCTTTTTAATAGATTCACTTTATTGAGATATAACTCATATACCATCTAATTCACCCATTCAAAGTGTATACATGGTTCCTGGTATATTCCCAGATTGTGCAACCATCCCAACAATCAATTTTAAAACATTTTGTCACCCCCCCAAAAGAAACCAACTTCATATCCATTAAGCAGTTAATCTCCATTTCTTCTCAGTAACCCCCAACCCCAGGCAACCACCACTCCACGTCCCATCTTGATAGATTTGCCTCTTCTAGTCATTTCTTTTTTCTTTTTGGGACAGTCTTGCTCTGTCACCAGGCTGGAGTACAGTGGCACGATCTTGGCTCACTGCAACCGCCGTCTCCTGGGTTCAATCGATTCCCTTGCTGCCCCCTGAGTAGCTGGGATGACAGGTGTGCACCACCATGCCCAGCTAACTTTTTAAATTTTTATTTTAGTAGAGACGAAGTTTCACCATGTTAACCAGGATGGTCTCAATCTCCTGACCTCATGATCGGTGCACCTTGGCTTCCCAAAGTGCTGTGATTACAGGTGTCAGCCACTGCACCTGGCCCCTTCTAGTCATTTTTTTATAACTGGAATCATACAATATCTGCCCCTTTATTACTGGCTTATTTCGCTTAATAGAATGTTTCAAGCCTCGTCTATGTCATAGCTTGTCTCAGTGCTTCATTCTTTTGTTTTGCCGTTAATTAGGTGATGGACATTTGGTTTGTTCCACTTTTTGACTGTTGTGAATAATGCTTTCATGAATAGGTTTTTCTTTTTATGCCTGTTCTTTTGAAGTTTAACAGTGGCATTCCTTGGTGTCACTTTTTCATTCATTGAGCTGGGCACTGAACAGTCCCTCTCAGTTTGGGGAACTGTAGCCTTTAGTTCTAAGAAGTGTCCTAATATTATGTCTTTGATAGTTTCTTTCTGTCAATTATCTCTTTGTCCTTTCTAGACTTCCTAGCAGTTGAATTTCAGACCTTCTAGACTGGTTTGCAAATCATTTTATCTCTTTTATGTTCTTTTTTTTTTTTTTTTTTCTATTTTCTGTGAGAGCTCCTCAAATCTTTTCCAACTTTTATAATTAATACTTTAATATTAAAAAGTTCTTTCTTGCTCTTTTCATTGCATACTGTTGTTTTTGGGGGAATACCGTGTCGTCTTTTTTTTTTTTTTTTTTTTTTTGAGACAGAGTTTCACTCTTGTTACCCAGGCTGGAGTGCAATGGCACGATCTTCGGCTCACTGCAACCTCCGCCTCCTGGGTTCAGGCAATTCTCCTGCCTCAGCCTCCTGAGTAGCTGGGATTACAGGCACGCACCACCATGCCCAGCTAATTTTTTGTATTTTTAGTAGAGACGGGGTTTCACCATGTTGACCAGGATGGTCTCGATCTCTTGACCTCGTGATCCACCCGCCTCGGCCTCCCAAAGTGCTGGGATTACAGGCTTGAGCCACCGTGCCCGGCTCAGTGTTGTCTCTTGATTCTCTTGAGATTGCAGTTGTTCATTCTATTTTTGAAGTTGCTCTTTCTTTCTGAATGGTCTGTTTCCTCGAAGTCATTTTATTTTGACTCCTGTCTTTCTTGACTCCTGTCTTTCATGTTAGAGATTTCTCTCAAATTTTTAGTGATCACTACCTGTTCATTAGTATTTAAAAATGATGCCCTAAAGATCAGGCTAGGGTGTGCGTGTGTGTGTGTGTGTGCACGTGTGTGTATAGGCCTTGGTCTTGGTGACTAGTGGACCTTACAGTTGAGTGACTGGACAGGGATCAGACCCATTAGCTGAGGGCTTGTAATGTCAGTGTTGGTCGGTCTTTTCTCTTGAGTTAGTATGTTTTCCAATAAAGGAACTCTCTTCTGCCTGAGGAGGTGGACATAACCCTGGCTGCTGGCATCTGGAGACAGCCTGGCCAGGGAAGGTAACTATGAGATGTCACCATTCAGTATGAAATCTTTTAACCCCCTGGTTTTGGAATTATGCCTCACCTCCACTGTCAGTTGCGACTTGTCTCTGTGTGGACACCCCTCTAGTTCAGTCTCTCCAGGGAGTCCTGTCAGCTGCTGAGAGGAGGCAGTCGCCCGACTGCCTGTTTCCAGCGTCACCCAGGTTTTTGGCCTTTGGAGGCACCCGGGGAATTCCAAATCAGATTTGTCAGCCTTGCTCATTGGCTGTTCCTCTTCTCCCATCATCTTGGTCTTTGAAGGTTCACGTCTTTCTAATTCACTTACTGTCATTTTGGTTGGGTTTTATGAGAGTGTACAGACAACAACCAGGAGTCTCCACTGTCCTGCCAGCCTCATGCTCAGTTCCTTGAAAGTTGATTCTACTTTGACCCAATCTCTACATTACTGCCAGATTTGTCGCTCCAAGGCACAGCTGTAATTATGTAAGTCCTCAGTTGAAATCCTCCACTGCTTTTCCACGTGACTGTAGAATCTTAACATTAGACAAGGCTCTATGCTTCCTTGCACCTGCCCACTGCTTGATGCACAAATCCTCCATCCACCGTGGCTAGTCATGGGGCCTCTGCTTGGACATTTCTAGTGAAGAGCTTACTTCCTCACCAGCTCATTCATCCATTCTATTGCTGCACAGGCCTGTTTGTTAGAAGGTCTTTTTCTATATGGAACTGAAATACCACTCTTGAAACCTCCAATTATTGACCTAAATTTTGACCTGTGATCTTCAAATTAAAAGTTGAACCTCTCTTCTTCATGATAGCACTTTTTATAATTGAATTAATGCTACCTTGTGCCCCCTGGATATTCTCTTCTTCTAGCTCAAAACTCAAAATTCCTTCAGTCACTCTTTTATCTGGCATTGCTAATTGGATAATGCCCAAAATAACCAGACTTCGGCATTTAGGACCCTCTGCGATATGATTCCAACCTCTTATGATGTCATCTCTCATCTTCCACTTCTGCCATGCACTCCAGGCAGACAACTGGCCTTTTCTCATCTCTGTTTACATCCTGTTCTCTTCCTGTGATATCCCTCTCATCTCTTTCTGCTGAAATCATTTCCATCAAAAGACAAGAGCTGATAATACATACCAAATTGTTACAGTAGTTACTTTGGGGAGATGGAATGGGATAGGTGAAGGGAAATACTGATATTTTGCTTTATATATTTTTTAAAAGTCAGTACAGTTGTTGATAATCTTATTTTTTGTGTTTGTCAATGTATTTCCCAAATACATTAAAATTAATTTTAAAACAATAAATCAATAATGAATACTAGCTCTCAGTTGCAACTCACTTCAAAAGTTGTAGGGCCTTGGAAGCCTTCTTTGATTCTTCCCTCTGGGGTGAATGTCCTTACTCTGATACCCAGAGCATCTGGGGAGTGACCTTCTTATCACTGTCATCATGCTACACTTTCATCGTAGGTGTTTGTGTGCAAGCCTTACCTTTCTAGCAGACTGCAGACCAGAGATTATCCGTCTTGTTGTAGAAGTCCCTGCCTTACGTGCTGCACAGCGGGAGCTCCACATAGTTTTGTTGAAAGGGTGAGTTGGTGAGTTTGCATTATAATTTTTTTATGCTATTTCAGACATGCTCCTCTATATTTCTTTAAATAGAGAGAATTCTGGGCACTCTAGCCTGTGGTGAGTCATTCTTGTAGATCACTCGTCCTCTCCATAGGCACAGGACTCCTCTCCACAGCCTCATCTGCTTCAGTGCATGGGTGTGTGAGCTCACCAAGACTCTCAGAAACACTGAAGAGGGTGAAGGACTCTGAAGGTGGGGCTGGGGGAATGGCGAGGAGACGGGTGAGTCAGGGCCCAAGGAAGCGAACGTGTCTCCATCACAGAAGAGTATGGAACCCATGACACCTGAGAGCGAGCGGAGGGGAGAGGCGGGATGCGTGGGGTGCAGAAAGCAGGGCCCAATGTCCAGCTCCGTGAGGCAGACCGAGCGGCGTTCCGGATGTGAGGAGCCGCACCCTACAAGTGTCGGAAAGTGCCGATCCTGCTCCTACCGTGCTTCAGCCGATAGCAAGACCAGGATCTCTGTCTCTGCTGAACCTTGGGCTGTTCCCTGCCTGAGGTAGAGATGCGTTCTCTGTCTCTCTCTCTCTCTCTCTCTCCTACACCCCCACCCCATGCACACACCATTCTACCCTACTACACATACTCCATACTCATTTGCTTCCTCCTTCCCTGGCTGGGCAGGGTGGAACCATCTCTCACAGCTCCTTGCAGCAAGAATAGACTTGGGCCAAAGGAGACAGCTCCCCCATCCTCTGATTCTTGAAGATGCCCCAGTTACAAGGACAAAAAACATGAGTCCTTGACCATCACTTGTTTCCGAGTCTGTTACTTGGTCACCACTAGCCTGTGGGCAGAAGACTAACTGATGTTGAGCTACAAAGTGAACAAGGGAGGGACAGCTTGCATACCGTCACAGGCAGATGTGACGTTCCCCAACTTTTTATTTTACATTTTGGACTCTGGGGGCACGTAATGGGGTTGATCATACTCCTCATTTCATGGTGTGTTGTGATCATTGTTGAGAATTTAATGAATTCTTTTTTTCTTCATCCCATTTCTGTTCTCCTTTCCCCACTAAAGGTTCTCACTCTTGATGGTTTGACATGTCTTTTAGATGGGGCTCTCTGGAATCAAGTTCTGAGACGGGAGTGACATGCAGATTTATTTACGAATGCCCTCAAGAGAGACACTTGTACAGAAATAAGGAAGGTCAGATTGCACTGAAGGGGAAGGGGATCCCCCTGTGATTGCAGCTGAGCTGAGCCCTTCATCGTTTTTGCAAACAGAAGCAAATGGGACTAGTGTTTTATATCTTGGAATCAGCCAGTGACCACTGGCCTTTCCCTAGGAGAAGGATGATCTTAGGTGAAGCGGCTCCTTGTGGCCTGGCAATTCCCCTGAAGGACACTGCCTTGCACCTCCGTGCAAATATTCCCGGCAGCCAAGAACTCAGGTGGATGGGCCCTGAATCAGGTCTGCGGTTGGCGCACCACCTCATCCACAGTACCGTATGTCCTTCCGATCCACCTTAAGTTTATTTTTGAGATATGTATACTGCTGCCTTGTGTCTTTTAAAAAATGTGTAATTGGTATCATGCTATAAATTTATTCTCAGACCCCTTCCTCCCAGCTCTGATTTGGAGCCCTAGCCATGTTGCTGTACATGGATCTATCACATTCCTTCATACCACTCCACAGTGTTTCATCAGTTCTGTTTACTGCAATTCACCCTTCCATTCCCCTGGTGAAGAGCACCCAGGTTGCCACCAATACTTTGCTACCACCATTGGCAAGGGATGAACATTTTTGTGCTTCTGTGCCAGTTTCTCCGGGCATATAAACCCACCAAGAGGCAATGCTGGGTCATAGGCTATCTGCTTTTCTCCTTCTGCTACACTCTACAAAACAGTACTGCTAAATAGCTGCTCCAGTGTTTACCTTCATCAGCTGCTCCTGGTGAACATCTTTGCTAGCACGTGACATTATTAGGCTTTCTAATTTTTACTGATTTATTAGCTGTAAAGTGAGATCTTAATTTTATTTTGCATTTTTTGTATTGTTTGTGAAATTAAGCATCTCTTCAAATACTTACTAGCCTGTAAGATTTCCCTTTCTATGAACTACCTAATCATATGCTTTGCCCGTTTTTCTATTGTTTCCTGTCCTTTTTTTTTTTTTTTCTAATTTGTTGGGATTCCCTGAACAATTGTTAGTTGCAAATGTCTTCTTCCAGGCATTACCCATCTGTTAACTCTGTCAATGGTGTACTTCGCTGAGCAGAAACTCTTACTTTGAGTGTAAAATTCATCCATTTTTCTCTTTATGGTTTTGCTTTTGGATCTTGTTTAAAAAAATATTTTCCTGCTTCGAGGTCACAATATACTATATTTTCTTCTATTAATTTATGGCTTTACATTTCCTATTTAGGTATTGAATCCATATAGGGTTTATTTTCATATCCAGTAATAAGATAGATATTCAAATGTATTTCATCACTTATAAAATACTTCATCCTTTCACCCTTTGATTTATGATGCCGGATTCACTATATGCTAGGTTTTCACGCACACATAAGTCTACTCTGGACTTGCACATTGTATCAGCCTGTTTATCTGTTCTGTGCCTACCACACTATTTTCATAACTCTGTTCTTCTATTTTTTAATGTCTGGTAGAGTCTGATCCTTCTTTTTGCTCTTTTTCATTTTTATTTTTTAAAAACCACCTTAGCATTTGTTGACTTGTATTCTTCATCACCAATTTTTGAATGTTTGTCAAATTCATCCCCCTCTCCCCAATCTACTAGGATTCTTATTGGAATGAATTAAATTTACAGGCTATTTTGGGAGAATTGGCATTGTATAAAGTCATCTCTTCCATAATCATGAAAGATTCTTTCACTTATTCAGGTTTTCTTTTATGTTCTCTAATAGGGTTTAAAATCTTTCTCCATAAAATGTTTTATATATTATTTGTTAGACTGCTTCTCATATTCTTTACAATTTTGTTGCTATTGTAAATGAGATGCTATTTTACATTGAATCTTTAATTTGTCTTTGCTTGTAAAAAAAGATTGTATTTCATTCTCTATTGGTAAGATAGTTTTATATTTCATGCACTATCCAGTAAAATACCAAAATAACCTAAGAGCAGCCTCTTACCTTTCGATGTCGAAAAACCAACTACTCTGAAATTGCTGTGGCAGTCTGGGAGTAACCAGTGTCTGAACTGCCTCCTAAGATGTCACGAATTTGTATTCCCATGCTATTTTTGGAAACATGCTTACCTGGCGCCAGTGCACTACTTCTGCTTCCTCTCCTTCAGAGAACTCAGCCCCTGAAATGTCTGATCGAACTGCATCTGGCTGAGTTTTACTTAGGTGGGTCCAATCTTGAGTGCAAAACTGCCGATCAGAAAGTTGGGTCAGGCCAAAACTGACAAGTGTCTTCCCATGAAGTAATATCACTTCTGTCTCATTTCTTAAACTAACTCAGAAACGGGTCCTGGGAGGCAAGGGAACAGAGGAAGCAGAGCAAGGCCTGGACGGAACAGAAAGGCCCATGACCAGCGGCTTCAGGGAGCATGGTCGGACAGACTGCACAGCAGGGTCTCTGAGCTAAGCCAGGTACCAACGGGCTAAACACAAGTTCCTTCCTCTATCCTTTTCCTCCTGCTCTTCCCTGAGGTCTTCTTAGATTAACCATGATGGAGCTGACAGCTCTTTCCTCTCAATGAGTTCAAGCATGCAAATCCAAGAACAATCTGCCTCAGAGTAGACTGCTTCCCCTTTATTACAACGCAGTGGAAAAACACTTTTCTTAATGGTTTCAACAGCACTTTTTGAAATAGTTTTTCCACACCCATGATCTTGTTTGATACGGAGATAATGGGCGTGGAATAACTATTTCAAAACTATTTTTTATTTTTTTTGAGACAGGGTCTTGCTCTGTCACCCAGGCTGGAGGGCAGCGGCATGATCTCAGCTCACTGCAACCTCCACCTCCCAGGCTCGAGTGATTCTTCTGCCTCAGCCTCCCGAGCAGCTGGGACTACAGGTACTGGCCACTATGCCTGGTGGATTTTTGTATTTTTAGTAGAAAGGGATTTTGTCATGTTGGCCAAGCTGATCTCAAACTCCTGGCCTCAGATGATCCACCTGCCTCAGCCTCCCAAAGTGCTGGGATTCCAGGTGTGAGCCACCTCAACCGGCCTATAATCCCTGTTTTCCAATTAACACTGAGTAAGCCACAGCCTTGCCCACGTTACCTAGTGAATTATGTGAGGATTAGGCTGTTCTCCCAGCCTCCCATTGTTTCTCATGTTTGATTAACATCACCCCATTTTCAAAAAAGGAAGGATATTCCCCCCAGACATCTAATGTTGACCTACATCATTTATATCATACTGTAACCTAAAAAGTACAAACCAAAAATAGGTATGACCTCCCAATGTTTGTAGCTCTAACTACGAATTGGATGCTAACAAAATTCTAAAGCAAAAAAAATGTTAACCATATGAGTCCAATTTGAACCATTACGTCGTTTTCTTGAAATGACAGCGTTGCCACAGCGGGCCCGTGGCCGTGGCTGCTCTGTTTCAGGCCGTGCCTCCGTGGGCTTGCCATTCTTCTCTAGCCCAACCCCTGCAGAACCTTCGTTTGTCTAAAACACTGTGACACCGCGAGCCTTCACTGGCCACAGACGCATCACTGAAGGGATGAAGCTGCCTCTGTCTTTTGCCCTTTCAAAGTTCACTCCTTCCTAAGGAAAAGGCAATTAGCAATTCTTATTAAACCTGGCTTTCCTTGTGAACTGTGGTGGAATTAACCCTTTGCATCACGGGACAAAATTAATCATTTCTAGATTTGGGGTCTTTTTTAAAAAAAGTGATTGGATGTTCCTCCTTGGGCAGGGGGTGTAAAGGGGGAAGATAAATACTGAAGAATTCAATTTTGCTGTGCGAAGGGCTCGTCTCTGACAAGTAGTTAATCTGTTTGTTGAAACTGAGAGGAGAGGCTCCAGCAGGGAGAAAATTAAAAAACGCTCAGCACCAGTTGCTACTCTGATGAATCTCATCCAATTATTTAACAGGACGCTGCTTGCTGGGTATACTTTTTTATTGTTTTAATTTTATTTAGTTCTCTGTTATTTGTCATATCATCATAAAAGTTTTCTGGATTAAGAAATCCTTTCAGTCTATTCTTTTCCATTCGACCACCCTTGAGTTTTTTGCTTCTGTGTTCATAACTGAATTTGAAATTCCTGTAGGATTATTATTGATTTATGTATTTATGTATTTTCTTTCCTCTTGGAATGTAGCATTTTAGAGGCTGGATTCTGAATAGAATTTGAAAGAGCATCCGCTGCAGGAGGAGAGTTTTAGGTTAGGGAAGGATTGCTTAGAGTTGTGTGAACTGGGAAGGGCGTGGCAGAAGTCTTAGTTACACTCCTCAGCAGGACTGAGGCAAGCTGCTCTCCCTGGGGAGGAAATTCTTTCTTATTGGTTTGGTTCAGGCCTCACTAGCCTCCGAGACTCCCGTGGATGTAGAAAAAAGGCAGTTTTTCTCTCTGGGGGTGTTGCTCTTATCTTGCTGGATCCTGGTTCCCTCCAAAAGGCACTGGCAGAGATGAGGTTTCGGCCAAGCTCTCCCATGGGCCAGGGTGCTTGCAAACGACACTGCTCTCCCAACCCCAGCTATGGCTGGGACACACTGATTGGACCTGGGCATGGGTAAGGCTCAATGGCATGTCATAAGACCCCGACCTCTGAGGCCCATAGGGTTCCCTGGCCTCACCCAATTTGTGACACATGCCTTGTGGTCACCACTGCAATCCCTTGGACCCAGGGATAGGGATGCCAGACAAAATACATGCTAGCCAGTCAAATTGAATTTCAGATAAACAATGAATGATTCTTCAAATGTTAGTACGGTGTATCCTGAAGATTGTAAGAGGCAGATGTATGGCTCTGTTCCTCCACCCTGCTCTGCCACACACACGCACGCACACACACGCACGCACGCACACACACGCACGCACACGCAGTCGGAGGTTTGCCCTCGCCCCATTTCCCCTCAAAGCCTCTAACCTTCAGCAACCTTGATTCTTTCCTTGCCTCCAGCCAGGAAACCAGGCTCCCCCCAACTCAGCACTGCTACTGACTCTTACAGGCTAGGGCATCCACGTGGCGGCCCTGGCCACAGGCCCCCTGCTCCACCCCAGTTCCTGTCCCCAGCTCTGTTGTGTGTTTGAGGAGCCTGTGGGCCTTAGCCTTAGATCGATCCACACTCCACCTCCACTTTTGCCCAGGCAGCGGTCCCTTGGCCTGCCTGGGCACCTGCTAAGTGGTCTGGAAGGCAGAGGGCGCTCCTGGAGGAGAGGCTTTGTGGGTTCTCTGAAAGCACAGGGTCAGGCAGAGAGCCAGCGTGGGTCCAAGTGCTCCTGCCTCTGCTGCAGTTCTGGAGAGCCTGTGTGGCCTTTCAGCCTGCGGCCATTGCTTCTGGATTTCTTCATTCTCCCCCAGAGGGTCCCGTGAAGACCAAAGCATCGGCTGGTTTGCTCTCACTGTCACATCCCTCCCGTGGTCCTCAGTCCCTGCCTCAGCTACCATCTCCCTTCCTCTATCTGCAACAAGATGTAGGGTTTCCATTCCCTTGAACACACAGGCCATTGGGACGGAGGGGAAGTCACCAAATTTATTTTAACAAAATCTTCACAGCCCAACAGTTCCAGTTTAGTGTGTTCTTAAGGCGATAGAGGGACAGACAGAAGGGAGACAGGGGCGTGGGGAGAGCCATTGTTGTTCGGGAAAGAATTCAGCCCGTTTTCACTCCCTTCCCTCGCCCTCCTGCTTTGGGCAGAATTCAGCTAGTTATTTTCCAATTCGGTTGTGTGTATAGACACACCACAGCTTCTTTGATCCCCGCCTTTCCTCCTAATAGACAAACTGCTGCCAAAGCTTCCAGCTTCTTTCTCCATGGTGACCAAGCCCCTCATTTCCATTTAATCTCAGCCTCCCCCTCCCCTGTACCCCACCTCCTCTTTCCTGTGAAGCTGGTTATTTCCCTTCGCTTCTCTCATTTCTTTCCTCTTCCCCCAGCAGTTCACAATCCTCCTCAAAGTTCAGGCGTAAATATCAACGGGTCATGGTTTCTTCCTTTCTCCCTGACCTGCCTCTTCCTACCCCTTTTCTCTGCTGGCTCCCAAATCTTTGCTCTTCTTCGCTCTTTAAACACATTCCTCTGAGTTTTCCCTCAAGTTTCCTTTCCCGCTCCAGCCTCTGGCCTAGGAGAGGTGAAGATTCGGAGGAGGGAGGCAGGGGGAAGGAGTGGAGGGAAGTAGCCGTCTACCCTCCTTCCCTTCCCTCCCCTCCCTCCCCTCCCTCCTCCCCTATCTCCAGGCTCTGCCTACACTCGGTTTCCCGTGGGAGAAGATGAATCTGCAGCACCAGCCCCTGCCCGTCTCCCACAGCCAGGGTGGCTAAGCCCTCAGAGCTCTGTGGGACAATCCTTCTCTTCTGCTGCTGCTGCTGGAACCTTCTCAGGGTGTCCTCTGCTGGCAGGCAGGTTTCGCACACAGGTGAGCCGAACTCACCACCAGTGAGAAAACTGGCCATCACACCTTGCCTAGATTGTGAAACCCAACTCATTCCACCAGTGTCGCCTCACGGACTGGCTTTGGAAATTCCATTAATAGCTCCCCTCTGGCCTTGAAGCCTTGCTACCCTCATCAGTCAATGAGCGTTTCACAGCTGGGGAATGACATCTGTCCATGTACGCACTTTGTATGGCCTGGTCCTTTACAGCCTACACACATTCTTCCCAAAGTTCTCTTACTTGATCCTCATGATAATGGAATTCCAACTGGGCAGAGGGAAACTAAAGCTCGGAGAAATTAAATATATTACCCAAATATTCGAACAAAGAAGTCATCAGTGGAGCCAGGACAAGAACCCAACTCACCACATTCCTAGTTCCTTCGCCTCCTTTCTTCAGGGGTCTGCTGGAAGGCAGCAGGGAAGCGGGAGGCCACACGCTCCCGCACAAGGCAAAGGGGTTAACAGGAGTGCATTGTGACTTTTGTCCTGCCAAGTCCCCTCATGTCCAATTTACATTGTTATACAATGCTGATTTGTGCATTTTTGCTAATGTTTCTTTATAGATGTTTTAGTTATGTCTGCCCCATATGTACGTCTGACTTTTTTCGTAGACTCTGAGCTAGCTCCTTGCTGCACAACTACCCCGGGACTCAGAACAGGCTTCTGCATGCAGCTCTTTGGTGAGAGTGACTTAGGGCCCCTCGAGGGGCATGAGAAAACGATTTCGATACCTTGAACACTGGGGCAGGTAGAAATTCAATGGCTTCCAGGCTTTCTATCTTCCTGCTAGGCCCCAGCCAGGCTGCCCAGCCTCCTCGTTAGCCTCTGTGAGAAATTAAAGCCCCAATAATCAAATCAACCCTTGTAAATTCTCTAAAAGCCGCTCCAGAGCACCAAGGAGCCAGCAAACCTCAGACCCAAATCCATGTCAAATTTCATAGATATAATTTAAGCAGGGATCAAAACCCACACTAACCTAGTAACTAAGGCTGCTCAAAATGCACTTTATAGTCCATCTGCCTCTCTGCTTCAGGGAGTCTGTATTAAATTTATTGCAAAGTAAAACAAATAAACCCAGGCGAAGGCAAGATGGAAATCTGCATACTGTCAGAAAATTAGCAGCCCTCTTGGGTTAGGAAGGCTGCCTCTCAATTTGCATCTCTAAGGAGTTGTGACTGGAGCTGGGGGCTGGGATGGTCGGGGCAGGAGGGAGACTCAGAGCAGGCCTGCCCTCTGCTGGCTTATTGTAGAACTGCAACCCTCTGGCCTCGGAGGTGGGAGCTACAGGGCTCACCCTGCCAGCTTTTGAAAGAGAATCTGCAGCTGAAATAAATGTTGAAAAGGTGTGGAAGTGGAAGAGCAGGTAGTAGAGAGAGGGGAGGGAAGGGCTCTGTGGGGGAAGTGATCCTCATTTCTAAACGTAAGGCTTGAGGAAGAAAGGCTGGAACTTGAAGTGGATGGATATAGAAATTCAGAGCTGTCTTTTCAGTTGTAGGAACAGATCACGGCGCATTTCTTGACTCCACTTCCCTTCTTTTCCTTCTTCCTGTCCCTTGCTCGTCACAGTCACAAAACACAGAAGACTGGAGTGCAGGCGGCAGGGGTTCTTGCATGTTGGGGGGTTCTCGCACTGACGGCTGTTGAGTCCTTGCCACCCTCGGCTGTGTGACCCTTGGAGAGAGCTGTACCTTGGGACCAGGGTGAGGCCTCGCTTGCAGGGAGGTGGTGGCAGATTGGCACCTGCATGGTGGAAGAGGGTGTGCTTCCTGAAATTCCATTTCACACCAGGCCTGGCTCTGCTCAGTTGGCTCACCTGTGGATAGAGAGGGCCTCTGAGGCTTCGTTCAGAGTGAATATCTGAATTTAATGACCCTGTGGTCCAAGAGCTCAGGTATCAACCACAGACTTTCCAGGGAAGCTCCGAGGATCCCCGATACTCTCCTAGGATATTCCTATCATACCCTTCAGCACTGGCTCCAGTGGTACCCTCTCTAGGGTGAGGCCTCCCCTGACTTCCTTAGGCAGAGATGGGCTGTCTTCCTTGTACTCCTTTTATAGGTAGGTAGATGCCTTAATAGACAGATAGATGTAGATATATTGATATGTGTGTAATTACACTGTAATAATTTATTGATCAACTCCATCCCTAGAAGGCAAAGCCCTTGAGCGCCATAGACAAGGGGAAGGAGTAAGGCCTGGTGAGTGTCATGGCCGATCTCAGTATCTACCTGCTCCCCAATTCCTGCTTTCCCCAGCAAGTGCCTGAGACACAGTATGTGTCAAATGAATGAAAGAATGCATGAATAAAGAATAAAGTGGCAGGAGATGATGAAGGTTCAGCTACACAGGTGACCTAGAAACCTGCGTTTGCCCTTGGCTTCCTATTGTATCCCTTATTCTTCAGTCACCCCATGATTGTCCTAGCTCATCTACTGCGGGAACAGTAGAGACCGTAGGATCAAGAATACCTCAGTTCTAGTCCTGGTGCCAATGCTTAACCCAGCCAGGGGAACCTAGCCAAGCCTCAGTTTCCATCTTTTTTTTTTTTTTTTTTTTTGACAGCACATAGAAACCCAAGCTAGACTGCCTGGGTTTTAATCCCGCCTCCTCTGTTTGTTAGCTGAGTGGCTCTGGGCAGGTGACTACTTAATCTCTCTGTGCTTCAGTTTCCTCATCCACAAACTAGAATTAATAGAATCTGCTTCATAGTGTTGTTGTGAGGATTAAAAGAGCTAATACACACAAAGCCCCTAAAACAACTCCTAGGACGCGGTTAGCATTAACTAACGCAATAAATGCTAGCAATTATTAATAAAAAGCAAAGGAATTTTGCAGAACTGAAGGCAAGCACCAGAAGAGGCTGTCCCGGAAGAGGCTTTGAAAGGCAAGGAGGAAGCTTATGGATGAACAAGCAAAGCATTTCCACAAGGAACACAGGCAGCCATGCCTAGGAATGATTCAGCCAGCTAGGTGGCAGGGAAAGCTCGCCACTTCTTGGAACCTGCAGAGCCCAAGTTGGCATTTTTTTCCAGCAGAATCAGAAGCATCAAAGAGGTGAGTCCAAAGTGCCAAAGGTAGAGGAGCTTGTTGGCCTGTGGGATCTTCATGGCGTTTGCTTATGAAACGTTCCCCATGCTGGCTCCCCCGACCTCCTCAGCCTCCTTCCACCCCTTCTTCCTCTGATCCTCGAGGCTCCATCTATAAAGAAACGTGTTCAGGTCCTCTGACAGAACTTGCTCTTCTTCCCTCTGGTCTTCACAGGTGTGGGCATCCTGCCCTGAGTGCTCTTTCCTGTTTGCACCTGTTTATCTTCCTGACCCTTCAGGTCTGTATTTGGATGGCAAGTTCTCTGGAAAAACCTTCCCTCCCCCTGTAGCCTGGGTGGAGTGGCCCTAATCTGCGCTCCTGTAACACTGTGCCCTTTTCTGCTTACCCTCATAGCAGTCAGCTCCAGCCTCATAGCAAAATACCAGACTGTGAGGCTTAAACAACAGACATTTATTTTCTCACAGTTCTGGAGGCTGGATGGTCAAGATCAAGGGGCTAAGAAGCTTGGTTTCTGCCGAAGCCTATTTGGCTTATAGGTGGATGCCTTCTCCCTATGCCCTCCCATGACCTCTTTGTGCACAGGTGAGAGAAGGAGGAGGAGGCAATCTCTGTTTTTTCTCTTCTTATAAGGACACGAGTCCTACTGGATTATGACCCCACCCTTGTGACTTTTTAAACCTTAATTACTTCCTTAAAGACCCTATGTCATCCCAGCACCTTGACTCACGCTTATAATCCCAGCACTTTGAAAGGCGAGGCAGGCAGATCACCTGAGATCAGGAGTTCAAGACCAGTCTGGCCAACATGGTGAAACCCCGTCTCTTCTAAAAATACAGAAATAGCTGAGCATGATGCCATGAGCCTGTAAACCCAGCTACTCGGAAGGCTGAGACAGAAAAATCACTTGAACTTGGGACGGAGGTTGCAGTGAGCCAAGATTGCACCACTGCGCTCCAACCTGGACAACAAAAGTGAAACTCCATCTAAAATAAATAAATAAATAAATAATAAAAAAAGGCCCTATCTCTAAATACAGTCACATTGGCGGTTAAGGGTTCAACATACGAATTCGGTGGGGGATGCAATTCAATCCATAAGACCCCGTTAGATAATATATTCCATGAGGGTAGGACCTTGTCTGTGGCTACGTGTTCCCCAGCACTGAAGCCCTAGTTCCTCTCTAATCTGTATAGCACCTGCACATAGCAAGGGCACAATAAATATCTGTTGAGTGAATGAATGAGTTAGTCAATTACTTGTGATGGTAGCAGAGGTTTGGGAAACACAAGAGCTCATAATCTAGTTTTGGGTTCTCTCTCTCTCTCTCTTTTTTTTTTTTTCTTTTTGAGACGAAGTCTTGCTCTGTCACTCAGGCTGGAGTGCAGTGGCACAATCTCAGCTCACTGCAACATCCGCCTCCTGAGTTCAAGCGATTCTTCTGCCTCAGTCTCCTGAGTAGCTGGGATTACAGGTGCACACCACCACACCTGGCTAATTTTTTTGTATTTTTAGGAGAGATGGGGTTTCACCATGTTGGCCAGGCTGGTCTTGATCTTCTGACCTCGTGATCCACCCGCCTTGGCCTCCCAAAGTGCTGGGATTACAGGCTTGAGTCACTGCACCCAGTCTTGGGTTCTTTTTTTACAGAAAAGGAAATTGAGGCATGAGGATCCTTCCTACTTTGTGGCAGAGGAGAGTTGGCAGTCAGATTCTCTGTCTCCCCCACCGCTACTCTGAGTCTATGCTCATTTCACCAGGAGTAAGACTTGTCAACTGTTGGTTAAAAAAAATACTTGCCCAGAGTTTCCTTAGAAAGAAAAGTCTTTGGTCCAGGAGCGGTGGCTCACCCTGTAATCCAATCATTTTGAGAGGCCAAGGCAGGTTTATCACCTGAGGCCAGGAGTTTGAGACCAAATTAGTCAATGTGGTGAAACCCTATCTCTACTAAAAATACACAAATTTACCAGGCGTGGTGGCAGGCAGTTGTAATCCCAGCTACTGGGGAGGCTGAGGCAGGAGAATCACTGGAACCTGGGAGGCAGAGGTTGCAGTGAGCCAGGATCACACCATTGTACTCCAGCCTGGGTGACAGAGTGAGACTCCATCTCAAAAAAAGAAAGAAAAAAAAAAGTCTTTGGTTTTTCATTGACAAGCAAATGAAACTTTGTCTCTCTGAGGGTCTCCTCTCCTCCTATCAGTGTGTTAAGGCACTTGAAATGCGTGTCCTCGTTCCCCTCTGCTTAGAGGCCTGGAATTTGGTCTGGGCCAGGGCAGGGACTTCTTTGCCACAGGCTTTGATTCCGAGCTGACTACCCAGGTGTGCAGTTCTTTGGATTCCTGCCTCTCTGCTAATGGGTTTTGTTAACTGTTTGTCATTTGCTTATGCAAATCTACCTCTTTCCACATTAAAATGAACCCAATTATAAAGTGAAATTTCACAATTAAACCACTTAGTGAAGGACATTAAGCGACCAGAAGGAATTGATTTGTAAAAACTTCAGCGATAATTACCAAATGTTTCTGAAATGTGACTTAAGTTCTAGGTTTTTCTTTAAACAAACACACATACTTGCACATTTTCATGTATGTACTGCACAGACACTTGCACATATTTTCACACACCTGGTTTCCATCTTCTCACTGTGGGACTTGTTCTTACTCCTTCTCTGGGTCTAAATTTTCCCCACATAGAGGAAATTCCACCAGCCATCAGATCATGTCTGCAAAGTTCTTGGAAACCTTCCAAAAGAAATGGCCACTGGGCCGGGGAAGCTGGGGTGGGCAGGAAAATAGAAGAAGGCATAATGGTTTTAATAAAGTCTCTTGGCCACCTTGGTGATTGATTGATATATTTTGGCATTTGCTTCCCTGCTCTGCCGTAATCGATAGCAGTTGTATGCTGAGGAGCAGGAAAGGGTGGGAACGTGGGATAGGGGCAGTATTGATTGATCTTTACAGAAAAGAGCCTTGCCTGGTGATTGCAGTGCTGTGGCCACTAGAAACAGGACCTTGTAGTCCCAGGGAAAGCTGACTTTCCTTATACCCTCTCCCTCTCCTGCCAGGCAAAGTGGTATGGCGTCCAGAAAGGTGGAGATGGATAGGGACACATAGGTATCGACCTAAAAAAAATGAGCCATGCTGGTTTTTGGGAGAGCCGAACTCACACTCCCCTCTTCCCTTGCACGCTCAATTAGAACGTAGAAATCAGTCTCCCGCGCTGCTGCAGGACAGGGTGGGAAGAGTCTTTAAGGGTGAGGAGGTGATGAAATGCTTATGGGTTCCAGGTTCCATCTATATCCAGGAATGACTCCAACTTGCTTGGCTCTCTGCTGCTGCTCAGGCCGTATAATGTAGAGGTGACTTCAGCACAGACTCTGGAGCCAGGTTGCCTGCATTCAAAGCCGGCCCTCCACTTACTGTGCGACTTTAGATGGGTTAACTCATCTTCCTTGCACCTTGATTCTCATATCAGTAAAATGGAGACGACAACAGTGCCTATTTCCTAGGGTTGCTGTGATAGTGATGAGATTTAACGCATGTAAAGGACTTGGAAGGGCCCTGGCATAAAGGAAATGCTATGGATTAATACATGTTGCTGGCCAGGTGCGGTGGCTCACGCCTGCAATCCCAGCACTTTAGGCCGAGGTGGGCAGATCACGAGGTCAGGAGTTCGAGACCAGCCTTACCAACATGGTGACACCCCGTCTCTACTAAAAATACAAAAATTAGCAGGGCATAATGGCACATGCCTGTAATCCCAGCTACTCAGGAGGCTGAGGCAGGAGAATTGCTTAGACCCGGGAGATGGAGGTTGCAGTGAGCTGATTGTGCCATCACACTTCAGCCTGGGGGACAGAGAAAGATTCTGTCTCAAAAAAAAAAAAAAAAAAAGTTGCTATTATTATCTGATGGTGGTGAATACCCAGGCTGCCATCCATGATTTATGGGTGGAAACTTAAAGGCACGTTTCTCTAATCAAACAGGTTTACCATAGCCTTTGCCTTCTGGTAGGGAACACAAGGCTCAGGACTTGGCATCTGCTAAATAATTCTCTTAGTACATCAGCCGATTAGCTACAGGATTTCTCAACCCTTTTAGATTAATATTTTTTTCCCCAAAGCTTTCAAAAATAGCAGAAAAATAGGAATAATTTGGATTGGGAATGATAGTTTCAGTGCCCAAGATGTCCAGCTAAGACAGATACTCATTCATTTAACTCACACCAAACTCCTGCTAAGTGCAGGACAGTTTCAACTGATGTGATGGTTCCCTTTGTGAACCTGAACTTAGTGCAGATACATTCAGATGTGTGATCACGACCCTCAGCAATGCCATAAGTAGTTTTCACCTAACTGGAGATCCCCCTGTCAGAGCAATGTGCTCAAAGTAGAAAATGGTTTAAGAAGCATTTGCCACTTAATATTTTTGCTGAAAACATTCATTTTTGAAGTATAGTTGTATTTCTTCTATTGACTTGGGTGAATGTTTGGTTTTTAGAAATTCATTTTGGCACATGAAGTGACTTTGGGGCTTATTTTCATTCTAATCATAGAGCTGGATGCCGTGAGTAGTGGCAGCTGGCAGAATGGCAAGTGGGTACTAAGGGACCAGGTTGAGGGGTTTCATGACAGGCTCCTAAGAAGTGAGAACTGGAAGGAACCCCAGGGATTTATCGAGGTCGTCTCTTTCATTTGAAAGCTGAGCCAGGGTGTTAGAATGGCTTTCAGAGCTGAATGGAAACACAGGCCTCTTGATTCCAAGCCTGGTGCTACTTCCCGTGCTGTGAGCCTGTTGTTGATGCCCTCCCAGCTCCACAGCAGGCCCTTCGCCTTCTTCAAATTGTCTTCTGATCTTAGGTTTCTGTATCAGGCCAGGTTATTATCTGACAATCAGTTCAAGTCCATGAAGATGCTCCGAGTACTTGACTTAGTGCCAAGCATTGTGTTAGGGCCAGGATATAAAAATAAGATGTGGAATCTACTACCGAGGAGACTGCGATAGACGGTATTAGTGTACCCAGTTATTTGCTGCCTTGCCCTGTAAAAGGGTTTCACTCATCTGTGATGTTACAGAGACCTGTAAGTCACATGACGAGGTCTGACGCCTGCCTTGCTTTGGCCAATGAAATTTAAGCAGAAGCTTTCAACCAAATCCTGAGCAGGAGGTTTCAGGGACATTTTGTGATCCCATCGCATTTTCTCTTTTTTATCTTCTGGAAGAGTGGCATGTCCAGAATAAGGCCAGGCTTCTCTGGCAGGGTCCCACAATGAAGAGAAGACGTTGAGTGGAGCCAATGCCACAGCTGACGTGTACCATGATGAGAGATAAACCTTTGCGTGGTGAGCCACTGAGATTTTGTGGTTGTTTATCCCACAGCATAACCAGTATAAGCTGATGGCCATGGAGAGAATCACAAATTAGTTGGAGAGACGGTTTATTTACAATCGAAACACAGAGTGATGGATGCTTTGCTAGATGCATACACGGAAGATTTAAAAATAGGTAAGAAGAGAGAATAACTCTCTCTTTGGGAAGAAGGGATCAGGAAAGGCTTTCTAGGAGACGAGATAGATTGGAAGTATTTAGAGATTGAAGAGATGTCCACCACGTCAGGTGATTAGAGCTTTATTTATTGAAGCACTCTAATCAGAGAGACCAGCATGCACAGACATGAAATACCACGGCATATTTGAGAATTGCCCGTACCATCCGCACTGTGGACCAGGATCAGGTTTCGTAATCTTCCTAGCCTACTGGCCTTCAACCACTGTGTCGGGTCCCCAAGGGGTATCTGCAGACACGTCGATAAAGAGGCATTGTTTATTTTGGTCAGAGCTTTGACCACGAATCCTCATCTGATCTCACACCCTGAAAAGCTGAGCTGGGTTATGTGTGAACCATGTGGACTCTTTTATGAAAGTTTAATTTTTATTCATTAAAGAATATATATACATAGTGTGGAAATCAACAGTGACCTTGCCTCACCTCTCCACACTTCCAAGTCCTGCCCGAAGGCAGTTACCATCAACTCCTACATCCCCTTTCTTTTTTGTGTATATCGCTGTGTTTCTAAATAAAATGCTGATATTGTTACTACTTAATTTCCCAATTTTAAGAATCATGTATTGATTTACTGCCATGTAGATAACGTGATTCTCTCCCAGCCCCATCCCCGC
Organism: Saimiri boliviensis; assembly: GCF_048565385.1. NCBI lineage: Eukaryota > Metazoa > Chordata > Mammalia > Primates > Cebidae > Saimiri > Saimiri boliviensis. Next base: position 60,466,350 of record NC_133454.1, read on the forward strand.
ACTTCCCCTCCTCCTATCTCTTCAACATAAACTTACTTTTTTGTTCAATCACTATTTGGTGTTTATATGCTAATGACTATGCAAATATAATTTGCTACCAAGTCAAGTAGTACACTGTGACCTTGTGTCCTTTTTCTGTGCAATCCATTGTTCTTCCTGTAATTTACTTTCTATGCATTCAAGCTCATCTGTTTTATTTTTTCCCCCTATAGTAATCCCTCCAAGAATCTTCTGTTTTTCTGTTTCAGCCTGGATTAGCTGCTTTATAGGAATGCTGCTTAACTGTCATCCAGAGGCTTCAATTTACTATCATTTTGAATATTTCCTTTATTGCCTTCCTGTGGTAAATACCCTATTTCCTGAATTCCATGTATTCTATGTTGCCCCATAGTCTAACTTTATTAAACCCCATCCTCCAATAACTTCCTAAGATAGGGTGCCTAGGAGGTCATTTCCTTGAAGCATTGAATATCTGAAAATATCTCTAGACTACTCTGATATGTGACTGATCATTTATTTGGGTATCAAATTTTAGATTAAAGAACAGCTTCTTTCAGAATGTAAAAGGCATTTCTCTGATACGTTTTAACATCTGAGGTTGCTATTTTTAAAAGTTTGATGTTTTTATTCTTGTTTCTTTTACCTGAGTTTTAGGAACTTTTAAAATGTCTTATGTTCTAAAGTGTCGTAATAATGAGGCTGGTGGGCATTGTTATATATCTTTTCTATTTTTTGTGCTGGGCTCATTAGGAGACTAATTTCTTTTTTTTCCTCTCTTATTATCCATCTCTTTACCTTTTTGCCTCACTCTTTGAAAAATTTCTTCAACTTTTACTTCTAAACCTTACATTCAATTTTTGAAAAAATTTTAGTTGCATTTTTCATTTTAAAGAGGCTTTTAAAATTAAAATTAAAATTTTCTCTATTCATTGTGATCAGTTCTTGTTTTATGAATACAACCTTTCCTCTTTTTTAGAGTGTTTTCTCGAAGCATTATTGCTCCTTTTTTTTTTTTTTTTTTTTTTTTTGTCTTTTTGAGATGGAGCCTCACTTTGTCACCAGGCTAGAGTGCAGTGGCACAATCTCACCCACTGCAAACTCTGCCTCCTGGGTTCAAGTGATTCTCCTGCCTCAACTTCCCGAGTAGCTGGGACTACAGGCGTGCACCACCACACACAGCTAATTTTTGTATTTTTAGTAGAGATGGGGTTTCACCATCTTGGCCAGGATAGTCTCGATCTCCTGACCTCGTGATCCACCCGCCTCCGCCTCCCAACGTGCTGAGATGACAGATGTGAGCCACCGCACCCAGACGCGTTACTGCCCTTTTGAAAGTTTCTTTCATTCCTTGCAAAAGCTCTGTTGCTCCAGTTTTCCCTTTTTTCTCTTTCAGTTTTCGTTTTCCATGTTTGTAAATTTCTTTAAGTATGTGGTGATCCTCTGTTGTTCATATTTAAGAAAGAGTCACTGAAAGTTGATTTTGGGAGCTTGCGATGTAACTGGGCAGTCTGTTGATCAGTGGGCTTGCTGTAGGTTCTTGGGTCACAAGCCAACCTTTTTACTGAGATGCCTTGTAGTGGCAGTTCCCTCTGGGGCTGTTCAGTCCTTCCAGTCTGCTGGCTAAGGTTGGCAGGGTTGGGGAGTTGCCAGCAAGGCCAGGAAAGGACTGCAGGGCACACGGTGAGGATGCAGATAGCTCCTTTTCACTTTCCACCATACTTGGTGTTCTCAAATCCAATATTGTTCTTATTCAGTTTTTTCAAAGAAAAAAATTCATTTCCTGGAGACCCAGGAGACTGGCTGAGTAGCTGTGTGGGGTGGGTGGAGCCCTCTTCTAAAAACCGACTTCCCACCATTGTCCACTGTCCAGCCAGGTACCTGACCCCAGGCCACTGTGCTCGGTATCACAGAGGGCTCCACCCCACAGGGTTCTGCAGAGTCACTCAGCCCCACGACAGGCCCTGAGACTGTGACGTCTGTCTGTGGAGCCAGTTACCATTTTTCCTTTTTTTTTTTTTTTTTTTTTTTTTTTTCAGAAAAACAATGGTGGAACTCTCTCATCCACTGTTTTTACGTTTATTCTTTCCTCTCCCATTCCTGTTGCCCTTGGTTATTACCTTTGCAGCTTCCAGAGGTTGGGCTGGTGAGTCACAGGTTCTCTGGGATGACAGCCACAATGCCAGAGAAGAAGGTGGGGGGTAACCAGCACTGTTCTGGGTTTCACAGCACTCTGGGCACTCCTTGGTTCCCCTTGTGGGGACCTCATCTTTGAGTTGTCCCTTCAGTATTGGTATTCCTCAAGCTGCTGCCACATAGGGACTCTCGCACCTTTTGCATGAGCTGAAGCCTGGGGCAGGCTCAAGGCCTATTCCCTGGCCCCTTTCCCTGAGCACATGTCCTATTGTTGGCTCCTGAATTAGGTAGGAGGAGGCAGAGAAGAGAGAGAAGGCAGAACGGGGTGGTACTGGCTGCTCAAAGACTCAGGGCCTGACCTCCTTTGGGTCCCACCTGGTGCCTGTCTGGCTTTTGGTTTCCATGACCCCAGATAGGAGCGGCTTCCAGTTTGGCCCAATTATATCAGCTTCCTGGGAGGGCAGAGATATAGAGCATGCCCCTTTTCCTGTTCCAGTTCTATTCCAAAATTAGTCAGAGACCGCTCTTGGTGTTGAAGTCATACTTGTGAGCAAAGCAGACTGGATCTTACCTTCATGGAAGCTATAATCTAGTTCCAGAAAAGATAACAATAACAGTAAAACAAAAACACCTTCTCCATCGTATAGTGGCCCCACTGGGGGCCCCAATTTTTTTGAGATAGGGCCTTGTTCTGTCTCTCGGGCTGGAGTACAGTGGTATGATCATAGCTCACTGCAGCCTCAACCTCACAAGCTCAAGTGATCCTTCTGTCTCAGCTCCTTGAGTAGCTGGAATGGCAGGTGCACATCACCACGTTTGGTTAATTAAACAGAAATTATTTTTTTGGTAGAGATGGTGCCTTGCTAAGTTGCCCAGGCTGGTCTTGAACTCCTGGCTTCAAGCAATCCTAAAGTGCTGGGATTACAGGCATAAGCCATGTCTGCTGGCCCTATGTAGTTCTTATGGAATTCTTGAGCTCCTATTTCATGACAGGAATGGGAGGAGTGAGAGAAGTCACAGAGGAAGCAGGGAGCTTTTGAGTAGGTGGTCAGAACATACAGCTCTGTTTCAAGCCTCCATGCCATTTCCACCGAGACGAATGTTCCAGATAAGATCGGGCGGGTTCAGAGTAGGATGGCTGTAGACTGGACATTCCATTCCTTGCCGTTTTGGCAAATTCCACTTGTTCTTTGAAACTTTTCATAATCCCTTCCTGTGGAGTCTTTCCTAACCCCCTTCCCTCCCAGCATTAATCCCACGTTCTTCTGTACTCCTTCCCTGCTTTGTATAATCAACTGCTTCCTGAGGTAGGTGCTGCTTTAGCTGCTGAAGGCACCCTCTGAGCAATGTGTGGAGAACAAGCCTGAGCTCCGGGCCACACCAGCTCGGGTTGAGTCCCACCTCCCGCACATGCTAGCTTTGGCCATGGGCAAATGAATTAACCTCTCTGAGCCTCAGTCTTCTCATCTGTGAAATAAGAATAGTGGAACCTCTCATGAACTGCTGTGATGGTGAAGTGACTGCCAAGTGCCCAGTGACAGCACGTAATTGGCACTGGAGTGTTGGTTCTCTTTCCTTTCTCCCTGTAAGGAGTTCCCAGTCTGATGAGGGGAGAAAAGTAAACAAACCAGTAAATACAAGGATTTGTCATAGAGGCTGAAGGTGATAAAGAAATGTGACATAAGCAATCATGAGTTACAACCGCGGATTTATGAGTCTGCTGCACTAGACCATGAGAGCCTCAAGAGCAGGGCCACATGATTCTGTTCTTTTCAGCCCTGTGTCCCAGCACCTAGCACAGCCCCTGGCACATAGTAGCTGCCCACTAAATGTCTGAGCAAATGAAACGGGAATGGCTTCTGCTTTAGCTGATCACAGTCTGATGGCTAGAGCCTGCCCAGCTCTTCCTGCCTCAGAGAAGGGAAAAGTATAATTTATCCGCCAGCTGGGATGAGAAACTTCGCTCCTCACTAGAGGCGAATTTTCCCAAACATTCTCACAGTTTGGGCTGCTCCACCTGTCTTGTACTATGGGAATGAGGTGCCAGGGATGAGGGGTGACTCGACTCATCCACTGTCTTCCTGCGAGACCAGCCTTCCTCTGTCTCTCAGCAACAGACAGGCAGACCTCCACCAGCTTATCTATCCCATTCAAATGAGTCTGTCTCCCAAGAACCAAACATTTTCTCTCCCTGGCCCTGGCTTGAAATGAAACAACTTAGCCCAAAGACAGTTTTATGGCCCCTCGCCCTCCATTCCTCTTGTCGAGCCGTGCTGGTGAGAGCCCAGCCCAGGCTGTGATTTATACAGCTCTTCCAAGCCCCTGTTGGATTTGGAGTCTGGAACAATAAGACAGGGCTATCCATCACCCCTCTGCTCAGGTCTCCCCGGACTCATTGGGAAGCAAGGAGGGGTTGGTGGCAGAGAAGACAGCCTCAGGGGTCCTGCCCAGAGAGCATTTGTCACATTGATGGAATGCACAGGGCGGGGGTGGGGTGGGGACAGCGGAGGCTTTTTTTTCACCCCAAGCCTGCCCTGTGACAGCTGGGATGGAGTGAGCCTGGACAGGGGTGAGAATACACCTGGGGGTGGGGGTGGGTGCAGGAATGGAATTAGAGCTCAAAGGCTGATCCCAACTAAGGATGCTGACCCCACTCCTGCTCCAGCTCAGAATGAGCAACGCATGGGTCCACACCAGCTTCCCCACCCTCCCTGTTCAGCACAGTCTCCAGCATCTAGCAGAGTGCCTGGCACACAGCAGGCACGCCACACAGATCCGTGTTCACTCACTGACTACCTCCTCTTTCCTCCCTTAATCTCTCACCTGGGCCTGGGATCAAAACCATTCAGAGAAGTCCTCACACACTGTGTGACTGTGTGCTTGTGTGTCCCTGTGACCGTGTACCTGTGTGACTCTTGTGACTGTGTGGTTGTATGATCATGTGTCAGTGTTTCCATGTGACTTTGTGACTGTGTGTGGGGTGTCTGTGTGACTTTGTGACTGTGTGACTGTGTCAGTGTTTCTCTGTGACCTTATGACTATGTGTCTGTGTGACTGTGTGATAATGTGTCAGTGTTTCCATGTGACCTTATGACTCTGTGTTCTGTGTGACTGTGTGTCAGTGTGACTGTGTGTCTATGTGACCAGGCATCAGCATCTCCATGTGACCTTGTGATTGTGTAATGCTTCTGTTTGACTGTGTGTTTGTGTGACTATGTGTCTGTGTTTCTGTGTGACCGTGTGTCAGTGTGGCTGTGTGTCTATGTGATTGTGTGACCGTGTGATCATGTATCAGTATTTCCATGTGAACTTGTGCCTGTGCCTATGTGACTGCGTCAGTGTGACTGTGTCTGTTTCTGTGTAAACGTGTCAGTATGAATGTGTGACTATGTGCCAGTGTGACTATGTCTATGTGATGATGTATCAACGTCTCCATGTGAACTTGTCACTGTGTAATGTTTGTGTGACTGTGTGTTTGTGTGACTATGTATCTGTGTTTCTGTGTGACCATGTGTCAGTGTGACTGTGTGTCTATGTGATTATGTGTCAGTGTTTCCATGTGAACTTGTGACTGTGTTTCTGTGTGACTGTGTCCGTGACTGTCCCTATGTGACTATATGACTGTGTGACCATGTGTCATTGTCCCCATGTGCAGCTGTGACTATGTGGCTGTTTCTGTGTGACTGTCTGTGTGACTGTGTCTGTTTCTGCATGACCATAGGCCATTGTGACTGTGTGTCTATGTGATTGTGTGACTGCGTGATCATGTATCAGTGTTTCCATGTGAACTTGTGATGATATTTCTGTGTGAACATGTGTCAGTGTGACTGTGACTGTGTTCCTGTGAGACCATGTGTCTGTGATTGTGTGTCTGTGTGACCATGTGTCAGTGTTTCCATGTGAACTTGTGACTGTTTCTGTGTGAACATGTGTATGTGTCCGACCTGTCCAGCTGTGATGAGTGCATGCCATACGTGTGTTTGCAGCTGCACACAGGTCCACAGGAGTCCAAGCAATAAGTAAGACCTTCCTGAGAGTCAGGGGTTTACATTTCCAAGTGGATGACCCAGGGGAAGCCATGACTTTGGCTTCCGTGAAGAATTCAATCCTCTAAGCCTGGAGCCGAAGAGGTGACACCCAGCCAGGAGGAAAGGAACTGGGACCCTGTAGATGGCTTTCTGTGCTTTCTGACCTTATTCACCCAAGGCAAAAAGAAGGTTGTTATGTGGTGATTGTCTGTAAACAACTTGAAATTGCTGTTCTCTCTAGGAGTCCCCACCCTTTTGGTTTGGGGAGTCCATCCCATAAAAAAAAAACAACTGTTGGGGATGGGGCCCAGAGCTGTGAGAACAGCGAGTCCCTGTACCCCAACCTGTGCCAAGGGAAGACTGCAATGCCTTGTCTGCCACTCCGGCAGGGTATGCGTACCCTGGGGACAGCATTTTGGTTGTCAGGAAATTAGAGGCTTTGTTCAAAGCCAAGAAACAAAAATTGATGCCCAAATCCAGGAGCTGGAGAAAAGAGAATTCCAGGGCTGTGGTGCGGTTGTGTCTTTGTTGTGTGTTTTTCTTTTCGTGCTGCTGAAGCAATAACATGTAATGACCTGAGCGTCGCAGCCTTTCTGCTGCCAGCTGCCTCCAGCGCCTGGGAAGTTGGCTGACCTGAGGAGAAGCCAAGGGTGGCTAATGAGTCATTAAGAGTCTTTATCAAATTAGGATTATAATCCATCTCAACATGCAGAGGAAAATGTTTCAAATTATCTACTTTCTTAATTGCAACTCAAAGATTTGGCAGGAAATTATCATGAGAGATAATGTCTGGAAATTGATGGATTGTGCTGATGTGTGTCTAAGCTTCCCTAACTCTCATAGCTGGAGAATTCACACACACACACACACACACACACACACACACACACACACACTCAGGCACTCAGGCACACACAGATTATGTCTGCATAGTAGATAAAAAAATTCACATTTATTAGTTAATTTGAATAGGCTGAGATTGTTACCAGATGCTGAGAGACTTCAGCGATTGGGAAGGAGAAGATAAGATATAAAAGAAACACTTAGTCCTTGCCTTCATGAAGTTCAAAAGCTGCTTGAACTAATGGATATGTATTTGAAATTTAAGAATAGGTACAGAGCAACATACAAATGTACACTACTTCAGTGGGAATGAGAACACATAAACTCAGGAATACAGGACCTGAGTGTCCTGAACGGAGTAGTTTCTGCAGTGGATGAGTTTTGATTTGGGTGTGGACATTATCACTGGACATTGTGAAAGTAGCCAGTGGGGATAAAGGCAGAAAGAGGCATACTGAGTCTGTCAAAAAGACCGCATAGCCAAGCAGTGACACGATACACATGCACAATCTCGGGAGATGGGTGAAGCTGGAAGACAAACGTTGATTTGTGTTGAGAATCCAAGAGGATTCTTACTTGACTTAAATCGGGCAAGATTTGAACTTCACTCTTTCCATGCCCCCCTACTAGGCCTCAGTTTCTCTGCTGTGAAATGCAGGTGTGATCTGAAGGCAGAGTTAGGCTTTTCCACATCTCTCATGGCCCCTGAAAACCTTTAAGATTTCTGTGAGTTCAGGGATGGTGATTTATTCATCTTCATAGCCCAATGCCTTTTATGTGCCTGGACAGCCTAGATGCTGAATGGGAACCAATGAGCTGGTAAGTTTCTTAGAGGCTATCAGTGTATGAATGCTGAATGAGTGAATCAGCGAATAAATGAATGGATGAGGGGGCAAGGAAGTTTGTGCTTTGTGAAGGAGCAATTCAGAATGGTGGTTTGGATTGTGGGTTCTGGTGGCAGCCTGCCTGAGTTCACGCCTGGCGACAGGTACTTTCACTGACCTAAGCCTCATAGGGGTGCTGTCGAGATCTGATGAACCATGCATGTTCAGCACTCAGCATGGAGTCTGGCATCCAGCAAATAAACAATACATATTAGCTAGTATTATCGCTGTTGCTTTGTTTTGTTCTTCCTTGCTAAGTAAACCGTGGTCCCTATGCTAGGTAAGCTGGGGTTTTCTTGTTCCCTCATTTGGTCACTCTTTTTCACTGTCCGCTTCCAGTGCAATAAGGGCGGACCACCTTCTGCAGGGCATGTGGCCTTCACCCTCTCCCAGCGTTGTTGGTTGTTTCTCTGAGCCCTGCAGTCTGGCTGCCAGGGGGTCCGGCTGCCACAATGAAGTTGGGAGCCCAGCCATGTAAAATCCTCAGCTCAGGAGGGCTCAGAGGTTGGATGCAGTATCAAAGGCAGCAAATGCTGATGGGGTTCCTCCCTGGGGACGGGAGAAGAGGGTCCACTGGGTGAGCAGAAGGATGCAGGTGGTTCTGTGTGAGGTGGTGGTAATGAGAGTGGTGAGAATGGAGATGGGGCGGAGGGAGAGGATGATGGCAGGGGAGTGACAGTTGTGATGGCAAGGAGGGTGCTAAAAAGGAGACAGGAGACACGGGGCTCAGGGATGGATCCTCCAGTGCAGATGGAAGAGGTGGTTTTTTGGGGAGAATAGAGCTTTCAAATCTTCATGTAACCCTGGGCAGGGGTTGGGGGCGGGGAGTTCTTAGCCACCTCTGCAGTCTGAGGGAGGCCCTGAATAGCCTAATGATCTCCTTTCACACTGGTCCTCTGTGGGGTCGGCAGGAACAGAAGAGACGGAAGAGCTGGTGAGCTGGAGTGATACCTGATAAATAATAAAGGTTTCAGCATTCAAACATAGCTTCTACCAGAACAGAAACGAAGCCCAGAAGGGAGCCTTCAGTAAATGGAATGCCAGTCACATAGTAATTTTGAATTTGCTAGTGGCCACACTGAAAAAGTAAAAGAAACAGTTGAAGATACTTTTAATGACCTATTTCTTTAACTCCAAGTAACCAAAGTATTACTATTTTAATATGCAATACATATAATTCTTAATAAAATACTTCACATTCATTTTATAGATGAAATCGTCTAAATCTATTTCACGCATGGTACATCACAGTTTGGACTAGCCATCTTTCAAGTGCTCAGGGCCTGCGTGTGGCTAGTGGCTGCCACAGTGGACAGCACGGGTTGAAATCCTTCTTCCTCAAATTTTTTTGGCCAAACTGTTGCGATGGCATTTCCTAGAAATGGCTCTTTTTGGAAATCATCATAACATTCTCTCTTCTCTTCCTAAATATAGTCTAAATATTCTCTCTTCCAATCTCTCTCTTTCTCAGTTCTTTTAAGCTGGCTGTGATCCTTCCCACCCCTTGCTAGAACCTAGAAAGAACTTTGAAATTACTCAGAAATCTTCTTTTTCCTTTCCTGCCACCCACAGATCCTCCTATCTGGAGCTAAGGCTGGTACAGCTCCCACCTGAGAGCTGGTGTGCATGTGTGTGTGTGTGTGTGTGTGTGTGTGTGTGTGTGTGTGTGTAGAGTTGGGGGAGGGTGGGGAGGTGCTTGGTATAAGTAAGGGATGGGGAAGAGACAATGTTTGAAGAAACTTCCCCAAAGTATATCAGTGCCATAATGAAGACGAATGTTTAAAAAGCTTTGGGGATTATATTGCTCCTATATTAGAGGAGCTGGTTCAAGGTGTGACACAATTAATTGCCTATTGTGTGCCCAGAGGACAGGCTTCATCCCCCTGCTTCAGAGGGTAGGAGTGGGATGAGGAGCTGAGAGGCTTTCTCAGGGTCAAAAAGAAAAATCAGAAATAGGGAAGGGGCCTGGACATTTCAGCTTCCAGCTCAGAGCAAAATCCTGGACCCCCAACCACCTTTTGGAGGATTTCTAGCATCTGAGTTTTTATACCTCTCAGGTTTCCCCAGTCTGCTTACCCTTTTCTCCAAGGGATGTGCCCTTCATGCATTATTTTGTCAGGAGCAGAGTATTCCTCACTTGGCCCTGGCTCCTCCCACCATAGCCCCACCTGGATCCAGGGTCAGGAGGAGGCCTTAGGTAGAGAAGCGTCCCCCCCGCCCTCATTTCCTGGCTCCCATTATCCATGTTGCAGCTCTCAGGGCTTGTGGCAGCTTTCTCAGTAAACAGTATCTTCCTTTCTCAGGCCAATTAAATAAGCACTATAATAAAGGCAGAGGCAAAGGCAAAGCAAAGCTCTGGGCAGCCCTGGGTAAAGGGCTATTAAACCTAATGCTGCCATTCATTTATTGAAGAGCCTCCCATGTGCCAGGGACTGTGCTAAGCTTGTTACATTTGTGATTTTATTTAATCCCCATGGTCTCATGAGTTGGATTCTATTATCATCTTCATTTTGCAAACACAGAAACTGAGACTTGGCACTCGCCAGTAACGTCCCAGATAGCTGGCCATTTCATTACAGGGTGATCTGAGTCAGGTCTTGGTGATTCCAGAGCTGGTGTTCTCTTTTGGGGGATCCAAGGGCGCTTTGAAGAGAGGTGATGTTTCAGTGAAAGCTTAAAAGCAGATAGGATTCGGAAGGTAGGGAAAGGGGGAATGAAAACCCAAGGCTGAAGGAGGAGCGTGAGTGACGACGGGAAAGGCCAAGAGTCCAGAATGTGTTCTGGGACCCATGAGTTGAGCAGGAGTGCTGGCTGGAATGGAAGTTCCCAAACCTCACAACTGCAGCGGCTTTTAAAATATGGACTCCTAGGCCTTTCTCCAGACTGATTTCTCTAGGGCTGGAATCTGGAACCCTAAATTCTGAAGTTCCCCAGGGATTGGTGGGGGGCGGGGGCGGTTCTGATGTAGCAGGAACCACTGGAAATCACTAGAAGGTAGAGTTGGGGAGGTGTAGGCAAGAATATAGATTAGCCTGAGAGGGAATCAGGGCCAGAGGAAGAGCATGCTTCTTTTTGTTATAAGGCCCAGTAACTTTTTAGGCTAAATCTTACAAGCAATGGAAAGCTACTGATGATTTTCAAGGGAAACCAGGGAGTTGATCCAATCTTTGTTTTAGGAAGAATATTCTTGTGTCAGTGTGTAGGAGGGATTGGAGATATCAGAGGCATTTTGACCAGTTAGAAAATTATCAGAATATTCCAGGTGACCGGTGATAAGTCTGTTGACCAGGCCTGGAACAAGATGGAGAAACACGTTTCATTCAGTTCAATCCAACAAGCTTTTCTTTAATATGTTTTCTGGATTGGGTACTGTACCAGGTTTTAGGGATCCTAAGATGAAATAAGATCTTGTCCCCATCCAGGGAACTCGCAATCTATCAATATTCACTAAAAGTAATTAAGTTTGGAGGTTGTAGTGAGCTGAGATCACTCCACGGCACTCCAACCTGGGTGACAGAGCAAGACTCTGTCTAAAAAAAAAAAAAAAAAATTAAGCTGAGAATGAAGGGAACTGGTAGTTGGGTGGTATCACGAACTGAATTGTGCCTGCCACCCAAATTCATATGTTGAAGCCCTAATCCCCAGTGTGACTGTATATGAAGATAGGGCCTTTAGGGAGGTTAAATGAGGTCCTAAGTATAGGCCCTAATCCAACAGGACTGGTGTCCTTATAAGATTGGGAGAGCTCACCAGAGCTGTCTCTCTGCCTGTGTGCACAGAGGAGAGGCCATGTGAGGACACAGTGAGAAGGTGCCATCTACAATCCAGGAGTAGAAGCGTCTCCAGACACTGACTCTGCTGGCACCTTGATCTTGGACTTCCAACCTCCATATCTGTAAGAAAATAAATGTCTCTTGTTGACTCCACCCAGTGTATGGCATTTTGTTAAGGCAGCTAGAACAAACTGATACAGACAGGTCTTACATTTTTATTCATAGTGTCACAGACAGAGTTCAATTGGGCCATTGATCACCTACACTGGAAGCTTGGAGGAGACAGCCTGGGCTGGTGTGGGCTGCTTATATGTAAGACAAAGTGCAGGTAGAGTGAGAAGAGGGCCCAGAACCAAACAGGAACTCCAACATTTAGGAGTGATGACTAGGTTTTGTAGAAACTATTTGGTTGTAATGTCAGTGTGTTAATGGCTTATACAATACAGCACGTATATTCTTCTCCATCCTCTTCTTCATCCTCAGAGGGATGGTGGGAAAGAAATTGTAGAGTATCTGTAGTGAATTCTTAATTTCTACTCTATCCCTACTTCTACTCACTGACAGAGCCAAAACTGATATGTTGGACTCTTGGAATTTGACATATTGACAACTCATTTGTTCATTAATTATTCACTAGCTTGTGTCTTCTGTTGATTCCTGTATTGTTGCTACTTAATGTTTTACATATGGGTGCTTTGTCTTCTTCAACTAGAATGAACCCTTCTTGAGGACAGGAACCATAACCTGAGCCTCTTTCCTTCTCTCTTTATTCTTAGTGCCAACACACAGCAAAGCTTCTGGTGGGTGCAGGGCAAATATTTGCTTTCAGTGCTTATAAAAAGGACGGCTATAGTTTGGATAATCATTTTTTAAGCTCTTGCAAATGACAAAAATAGTCAAAGCAAGATATATTTACTTAAAACTATGATCTGCAATTTAAAGCACCAAAAAGTATTAGTGAAAATCATAGTATTTAAGGACTCCAAAAATTAATAGCTCATGGCAATGGATCTCCCATATCGGGAAAGTGTTGGGCACTGAACTAGATGTCAGAAAACGAGAGGTGTGACAAGTGCAATTGAGTGATGCAAGGCTGTTGCCTGCGGCCCTATTTATGGCTCACTGACATCTCTCTGATGGGTCGAATTCAGCCTGATTTTCCCCTCTGACTCTGCAGGCTGTAGCGACTCACTGGGAGCTATGAGAAAGAGAGAAACGCCTCCCTCTAGGGGTCCTGGGCAGAGACAAATGGATCTCCCCTCCCCCTCCCTTATCTGAAGAGGGCTTCCCTTTGAGAGTTTATGGCAGCCTGACCTCCAGCCTCTGGGTTGGAGAATCTGGCCGCTTCTGTACCACATAAAAAGGGCAAGTGCATTCATTATTATTATATTATTATACAATGTATAATATATAATGGTGATTATGCTGTCAGCAGCCAGAGACTCTGACCGCAGATCAGAGGCTAGGGTGACATAAATCCACCTAGTGAAGTTTTTGGAGGTTCCATGTGAAGGTGAGAGGATTCTACTCTGTCTATAATGGGGACTACCACTGAAGAGTTTCTCCCGTAAGCAATGTTGGAGGGTGGATTTGAGGGGTACTGGGAGGATCTGGACAAACAGTAGTGTGTGTATCTGGGATGTGATGTAAGAAAGGTCTCAATTGGCTCCCTGAGCCCAGCAATGCTAACAGCTCTCATCCTTGCCAATGATGGAGGCAGGTGAGTGGTGACCCAGAGGCCTGGGAAGAGCTCAGGCAGCCTTCCACTCCTTGGGTCAAATTCTTTAATGAAAATCTGGCGGCTGGGTTTCACTTTCTGCTTTCCCGCTTACACTAGTGTCTTTGTCTGGGCTTCATCCAGGCCCCCTGCCTGGCCTGGGGTCAGAGTATCAATGGCTGGCAGACTGGCTATGGGGAGCAAGAAGCAAACTTCCAGGGACAGAGGGGATTCTCTTGTCTGTTTACGCAGAGGACCATGTGCTAAGTGTGGAAGCAAGCATGTGTGCTCTAGTAGGCGGCTCTTAGTAGGACTGTATCTCTGTTGAGTGATCGGAGGCACTTGTGGGTCCACACATGCCTGCTTTGTATTCCGCTGTCGACCGAACAGGTAAGAGGCGGATTTCCTCCCTGATGTAGATGAAGCCACGCAGCAGGCCTAGCCTGAAGCAGCCCAGCTGGTCTCTCCCTTTATATGACTGCACCCCAGCCCCCAGAACTCTGGGAACTCGCTGAGTTTCTTGAGGACTTTTTATTAGAATGAAAATAGCAGTGGCTTAGAAACGGCTTGCCTGACATTTGCAAAGAGGTGCTTTACTGACAAAGCCTCTCCACTCTTTCCTCTCTCCCTCTGCCCCACCTTGAACCAGACACCCCGGGAAGCCCACAGCAGAAAAAGCTCTTGAGACCAGGAATAACTAACCCGAGTGTCATCTGAACACCTTTTCTGGGGCCAGGGTAATGAGAATTATTCAAATGCAATCATAAAAATGAGGCCAGCCAGGCAGGAAAGGGGGGAGGTGGAGTGCTGTGGAAAGAAGGATTTCTTGCCCGTTTTAAGTTTCATCATTTCTGGGGAGTTCTCTTGGGGTCCACAGAAAATCTCACCTCATCTCGGTCCCCTCAGCACCAGCAGTTGTCTTGGAATTCGGCCCCGGTTGTTCGCTAAGGAGGACTTGCCTTGTGGGGAAGGAGGGTGCTCCTGAGTTCCTGGGGGGGTTCACCGCGCTCCCCATCCGAGGCTTCCCGCGAGTGGAGCCGCTTCTCCAGGCTGCCCGCCTCCCCGCCGCAGGAGCAGGCCCGCGCCCGCCGCCCGAGAGCCTCCAGTAGAGGGAGACACTCCAGCGGCTCCTCCGGCTTGGCGGCGGCCGGGCCGGGAGTGGGTGGGGGTGATGGGGGGTGGGGAGAAAGGGGGAGTGGGGAGAGGGGAGGTGTGTGAAGGGGGGGTCCGGGGGGCGGGTCCCTGTGCCGCTGACGTCCCGAGCAGTGCTGGGAAGTATAGGCTGTGTTGTCACGCCGGTGTCAGTCTGATGAAGATTGGCATCAGGTAAGCTGTCATTCATTTCCATGTCAGAGACGCTTTTGCAGGCGGCGGCGGCGGCGCGGCGGCGGCTGCTGCTGCGGGCGGCTGCCTCAGAGCGCGTGTGTTTTATTCCAGTCCCCAAGCCAGAGTATTATTCATTGCGACAGGGCAAGGAGGAGAGAGGGAGAGAGGGAGGCAGCAGGGAGGAGAGAGAGGGAGGCAGCAGGGAGGAGGGAGGCAGCGAGCAGCGAGGGACGGCGGGAGCGTGCAGAGAGGAGCTGGGGAAGCGCCGGGAGAGCGCGGAGCGGAGCAGCGCGAGGGCGGCGAGGCCGGGCGCGGAGGCTGCGAGAGCGCCGCGGGCCGCCCGCTCCCCGGCCCGGCCAGCGCGCAACCCCGCCGCCGCCGCCGCCTCGCCGCGCTCGGGCCCCGCGGCCGGCCGCGCATTGTCCGCGGGTGCGAGGAGCTGGGCTGCGGACTCGGACCGCCGCGGGCCCAACCTCGTAGCGGGCGGGTGGGAAGCTGTGCCCCGGGAGCGCCCGGGACCCCGAGAATAGGGAAGGGCATGCCGGCCGGAGCCCGGGGGCAGGAGGCTCCCGGCCGGGCGCTCCGCGGGGCGAGGCTGGGAACCGCGGGCCCGCTCCAGGTTCTCTTTCTCCCGGCTTCGGGCGTCCTTGGGGCCGGCGCTTACTCGGCGCCACCAGCCTGGAGCAGCTTTCGAGCGGCTGGAAGCGGGAGCGGCCCCAGGCTGGGGCCGGGCGACCAGAGGAGCCGAGGAGCCGCGGCGGCGGCCGGCCGGGCCCGGGGAGGCAGGGCGAATGGGATTTTGCAGGCGGATCCGTGGGGACAGGGGAACACCGGCGGGGTCCGGGAAGCCACGATCCGAGAGGCTACACGCAGGGACCCTCACCCAGGGAGAAGCGAGAATGTGTAGTAGGGTCACTGCCTTTCCGTGATTGTTGGGGATCTTTGGTGAGGCGGACATAGGGGCCCGCGCGAGGCTTGGGGATCCGGAGCCCTTCTGGCTCGAGAACTAGAGGATGAGTTCGTAAAAGAGGGGACGAAAGCGCTAGAGAGCAGAGAGCTGAGGGGGATGGGGCAGGGTCCCGAATCTGCCGCGCAAAGTTTGCATTTCTTTCGGGTTAGGTGACGCGGCTCTCCTGGCTCCCGATCCCCGGGAAGAAACGAGCGAAACGGGCCGCCCTTTCCTGGGGCTCTTCACTGGGGAACCGGGGGTTCCCGCGCGGGAGGGAGACTCGGGCTGGGAATTGAGGGGTAGGGGGTTGTGGATCGGCCCTGAATTAGGGCTGGGTTTTAGGACCAGGCTAGAGTTTGGGTTATAGGATCCAGACTGTTTACAGAATCGGGATTGAAAGACCAATAAGTAGTTTACATGCTGGCCAGAGCAGAGGGCTGGAGGTCAGAGTTAGGGGCTGGAGAACGGGTGGCGTTTTAGGATTTAGTATCAGAATCACAGCTTTTTCTCGGGGTCTAGGCTACTGGAATTTAGGGAGGGTCGCATGCTAGGGTCCTGGAGCGCCGCGTGTGAAAAAGCGTTTAGGTAGGCGACGAAAGTAGTTGATCTGAACCATGGCAGACGAGCCTCGAATTTCTGCTGCTTCTTCCCGAAAGTGTTTCTGGAGGAGGAGAGGACTTGGGCCACACAGGACCCGGTTCTAGGAGAGCAATTCCGGAAAGCGGACAGATCGGAGACCTTCTGGGCGAAGCCGCTGGGCAGCCTCGTGGGGCGCAGAGTGGATCGAAGGACCCGACCCAGGCGGCTCGGAGGGCTCCGGGAGCCACTCGGGTCTGCGGGCGCTGCGCGGCGGGGAGGCAGCGGCGGCCCGCAGGGGCCGCGGCCTGCTATGAGGGTGGGGGCAGCACTAGCAGCGAGGTGCCACTTTGGGCTGAGGAGTCTGGACTGTGGCCCAGGGCAGGACCTGCTGGAACTCCAGTGCGCTGATTGGAGCCGCTTCCTGTCCTTACCCTCGCCGGACTGCGAAGCTCACAAATCCGGCCTTTGGCGCGCCCGGGGGAGGAGGAAGCTTGGGGTGCCCTACTGTCATCTCTCCTGTCCGGAGACTTCAGCATATTGGCTTTTCGGGTTTCAAATGCTCTATAACTGGTGGAAGCCAAAAGCTTCGCATTTCAGGCAGATTAGACGATCCTCTCCGCCCCAAATCTGAGAAAATGATGTTCAAACATAACACGATGTATTACCCAAAGCCCCTGCTCTCTCTGCCTTTCTGGTCTTTCGAGGCCCCAGGACCTTGATGGAAGCGGGAAGGGAGGGTCCCGTTTCTGGTCTCATAATCCCCTACTTAGGCTGCATCCCCATAGTTTGGGCCTAGCTAGGGGTGTGGGGTGGGAAAGGGTCCCGCCAGGAGCGAGGTTATTATCTGGCCATCTAGAGAAAGTGTGTGTGTGTGTGTGTGTGCGCGCGCGCGCGCGCGCGCGCGAGTTTTGTAGGGGGCGGATATTGAGGGGAGGAAGATTTGAAATTTCCTTCTTGTAATATTGAACCCACTTTCCCAGCCCCCTGCACCCCTGGCAGGGAGAGCCAGACAGCCCTTACAGGACACAGAAGACGCACGACCCACGACCCACGAGTGGCCTCGGCGGCCCGGGGCGCGGCGACTGCTGCTGCGGAGCTCCAAGGCTGTTGTTTTGCAGGCTTGGAATTCGTGCGAGCTCTCTCCCGCCGATAGCCAGAGGGGGGAGGGAGCCGTGACCCCACGGAGACTCCCTGGTCACCGCCTCCCCTTTGTGAGCGGGAAAGGCATGAAAGCCAAGAGAAAGAGAGGCTGCTCGGAATAAGGGGCAGGGGGTTACTGGAGGGAGATAGGCCCGACCACCGCTCACAGTAAAATGCCTCGTGCAAATTGCACTGAAGTATACCCAACTTGAGACTGGCTGTTTAAAGGCATGAAAGCCAAGAGAAAGAGAGGCTGCTCGGAATAAGGGGCAGGGGGTTACTGGAGGGAGATAGGCCCGACCACCGCTCACGGTAAAATGCCTCGTGCAAATTGCACTGAAGTATACCCAACTTGAGACTGGCTGTTTTATGATCCTTTCTGGGAGTTTACTGCTCTCTGCTTTTAAGTCTATAGATTGCTTTAAGTTAATGAAAGTGCTGCTTTCAAAAGGGGCTTTTATTGTGTGGCAGTAGCAAATCCAGTACCTCCCTTTACTCTTCTAAAATGGGCCTGTTTAAAAAGAACGAGCTTGCTGGAGTTCCCACACGGACAGAGCTTGGGGGAGGGCGCCATGTGACGATGAGAATTAATAAAAGTTAATGTCCAAGTGATTCTGAAAGACGAGTTCGCTTCTTTTCCAGTCCAGTTTCATCTGTTCATTCTTGTGTTGCCTTTGGCCTTTCACTGAGTCTGCCTTTAAATGTTGCTTTGGTGCCTCCCCAGCAGCCTCTCCCAGCATTGCTTTAGGTAGGCCTGACTCTGTTCAATTAAACCCAAACTGGATTTCAGGGTTTCAGCCCAGCTGCCAATTCAAACTGCAACTAAAATATTTACTCGGCACTGGGGGAGGGGCTTTGCCTCTCGTTTAGTAAGATAAATGTGTTTAAATGGCTGGGAACCTTGAGAAGGAACAAGGCAGGCTGTTTTTCAGTGCTTTTTGCTTTTTCAATCTATGTGGCACAAAAGGTGGGATGACAAGGTTTTTGACTAGGTCCTAACACAGAAACTGCAGTGGCCTCGGGCTGTGGCTTTGACCGCATGTCATAACCATTTAAACTGTGGTTAGTTGTTCAAAGCTCAAAGCTTCTCCAAGCTGGGTTTCATTAACTCTACACCAGTTGCCTGGAAGTTCGGTAGCAATAAATTGTATAAACACATTTGAAGTAAGTTAGTGATGAAATAAGGAGAATTACTGTCTTGTGAGTGGAGGATCCTGAATTCATGGAGTTCTAGCTTAACTGGAAACATACCTCCTCTCCCTTGGCCTTGAAGTTTATGGGTGCACCAGAGTGTGTGTTCAATTTCTTTCTTCCATGGCCGTCTTCAACCTGGGCTGTAACTCATTAGAAACCAAGGCATGCCTAGAAAGCAAAAAGGCTGGGTTTTAAAGGGGTCTCTATTAGCCTGGTTTAGGAAGCAAACCAATCGACTTGACTTCTTACCTTCGGTGGATCCAACGCGCAACATAAACAGCAGCAGAGCAGGGGCAAATGAGACGTCTAAATGTTAGAGGCTTAATAATACTGTGTTGTTAGCAATTGAATTTGTTTTTATTAAAGAAACAACCAATAAAATTTATAGGCTTCCAACATGTTGCAAGATTTCCTTGCTATTTTTTTTAGCTCCCCCTCTCCCTACTTTCTGAAATTCTATCTCTAATCTCAGACTTTTGTTCCCGATTTATTTAATCTGGAGCATATTTTCTAAATTAGTTCTAGGAGGGTGAGAAAGGCTGTTATGAGTTTTCCTTTTTCCTACGCTGTGTGGCACAAGGCCTGCGATGCTGTAAGATATATATAAACGTGTGATGCAATTGCTGGAGGTGACGGCATGTGAAGCCAAGTGTCTGGATCAAACAAAATGCAGCTCCGAGTATGGAGAGGGTGAAAACGCTGCTGCAGAGGAAAAACTGAGGAAGTTATAATGGAAAATGAAATCATCATGAACCACTGTTAGCCTGAGTCTAGCCAACACACCATGCTTTGTATAAAACACTTCACGTGAGATCCGTGACTTATTGAAGATTGAATTATATTGAGAAGCAGATTTCAGAGGGAGGAGCTGCATGGGCTGGGTTCTATCCAGGCAGCATGGCCAGGATTGTTGCGATGGGGATCTGCTAATTTAATTAAATCTAATACCTGGTGGGAAAGGGAGGAAGGAGGGAGGGAAGTGGTCCGCAGATAATCAAGGTTGGCAGGTCAGCATGCTGAGCCAGTGTTTAGGCGGAAATTTAGGGGCCTGGCCTCTTTCTACTCTATGATTGCCTGGGCTCCATGACTCCAGTGGGTCATCTAGCTTCTGGGCCTTGGTTTTTTAACTTGTAAAGTGGAATGTATCACAGACAGTTCTCACTAGGGGGTGAGGATGGGCTTGGATCAAGCACAGGCTTCGCTCTGAGTAAAGAAAATGGGAGATGGAGGCTTCTCAGCAGCAAAGTCACATTCTTCAGTGTGTTTTCTTTGCTTGCCTGGCTCCAGAGCCTTCCCCACAATTCTCAGGAGTTCTTAGGCTATAGGAAAGAGGCTGAAAACCTGCTTTGCTTTACATCCTAGAATTTGAAAGGCCTGCTGTGATTTCAAAAACCACCTGCACTTTACGAAGAGGTGCAATTTTGGCTGAGCTGGGGGATCCAGTCCCTTTCTTCCGAATGGTGTTACCTGGAATAGCTTTCATGCATCCGATGAATGCAAATCTCACTTATCAGAAATGCAGCCACTTCTCTATATTGCACTGGGAAGGCAAGGCCTGAGCCCTGACTGGTGTGTGTGACATCTGGTCAGCTGCGGGGGATGGGTGCTGGTCTGGAGCTAGCCACAGACTGAACCTTGCTTAGCAGTCTCTGCTGGCAGATCAAAGCAGATTCTGGGCCAGAAAGCCCAATAAGTTACACCCGGCACTTACACAAAAGTGTGTGCACGCTCGTAGACTCCTTCTGTTCCGGTGCCTAATTTGTAAAAGCTAGCTCAGATCCTGGAGACGCGGCTCTGGTGGAATGCTTGTCTTTAATTCTCCCTAGTCCGTGGGGATTCCTTGGGGGTAATTTTTCTGCCGTAGCTCCTTCTCAGCCAGTCACAGGCAACGTCTTAGTCTCCATTTTGATTGGAGGTGGGAGACTGGCCTAGGAGTTGAGGGGGCAACAGTTGGAGGGCACAGTCTTTCTACCTGAACTCCAGCTTCTCCTCCCGCCCAGAACCCCCAGGAGACGGGGAGAAGCAAGCCTTGGGCAGCTCAGTTCATCTCCTGAAGTCAGCAGAGCTCAGGAAGAGCTTGCTGCAAACGTGTTGTCTTCAGGGGGATCCGCTGTTTGGCTTGGATGCCTCACTGCAGGCCCGGCCTGCCTGGGTTTCTAATTACAAGAAGGACGTTTCTGCTAAGACCTATCTCACTAAAAACACATCCCTGCATGTAATAAGAAACCCTAAACCAGGCAGGATATTTTAAAACTGAAGCAATGAAGATTAGATTAAGTCTCCACCAAACAGCTTCGTTCTTGTATTATTTTTGGCTGGAATGTGGAGAAAAGCAGCTGGCCCTGGGGCCCAGAGCAGACTCTGGAGGGTTCCGATAGGGCCGGGGTGGGTGGCGTAACTGTTAGTTCTCTGCTTAGTAGGAACATGGCCAATTTCAGTACAGCTCAGTCAAGGCAGTGGGGGTGCCCAGTCGGGGAGCGGGGACTGGGGTAGAGGAGGGGCCAGATCCAGATGGGCCAGAAAGCGGCCACAGAGGTGGCAGGTCACAGGGCATTGAGGCTTGTAAATCCTTCACCTCATTAGGACACAGCCTTTTGCGTTCAACTTACGCTTCTAGTCACACCCCCATTCCAAACCTAGTACACGTGGCCTTTGGAGGAACCTTAATCGACAGGGTACTTTTCTAGGTGGAGAGAGGGAACAAATAGTTGTTCAAGATTCTTGGAAATAGAACCCAGTAATCTGGCACCCTGAGCAAGTGTCCTGTCCTGCTGGGGAGGGGCACGGCCTTCATTCATTCCCTGTGTTCTTCCTCCATTCAGCCCATATTTACAGAGCGTATTCTCTGTGCCTGGCACAGTCCTAGGTATTGAGGAGATGGCAGCAAAAACAAAGCAAACGCATTGCCCTGAAGTCTGTCCTCAAGGAGCTTGCTTGTGGTGCGGACAGTGTTGAGTATGGGCTTCGTTCAGCATCAGACAATACTTCATTTAGAATCTAGACCTGCTATTTACCTATCACATGGATCCAGACAAGTTGCTCAACATCTTCGATCCAGTTTCCCCATTTGTAAATGGGGAAGTAGAAGCACATAGCTCGTAAGACCGTGGAGAGGGGGTCTGTTAAGTAGCACGGTGTCGGGCACAGAGGAGAGACTCAGTCATGGTTTACTCTCATCTGTTGTGTTTTTTTGGAGCTGCTGATCCAGTTGGGGGATTGTCTTTTCCCTTTCTTATTGCTTCCTCAGAACCTGGCTTGGGCCCTTTCCCAGGTCACTGGCGCCTTCAACAAGTGTCGCACAAAGAGCCAGTCAACGCTGTGGCCTGGTGATGCCCGCTGTGCATAGCCCTGGCAGTGGCTGTGGTAGAAAATGGGTACACAGACCCTGAGGACAGTTGGGGGGTTAGGGATGTTTGGGGGTGACTGTGGAGGGGGCACATTCAACACACAAACATGAGAAATGATGGACAGAGAGGTGACATGGAAAAAGCCACCAATTAGACGTTACCCACAGGAGGCAACAGCAGGGCAGGATGTGGAGTGACCAGGACAGAGTGGAGTCACAGGGTGGACTTCTGGGAGGAAGGGAGCTCTCTACAGAGTGCTAAGGGAGGACTGGCTGAGCGGGCTGGCTAGCGGGGGAGCGAAACAGCAGTCATGGCCTCCCAGGTCACAGTGCTCTGTGTTGTCTTAGGGACCGCAGGGGAGCAGCCAGGACTAGAAGGAGGAGTTCAGCCCCCTCTGCCTATCCCAGGTGGCCAGAAGTAGGCCGTCCCTACCCCAGGAGCACCAGGTAGGACTCCCTGTTGGGGTCCAGTTTCCCGTACACACTGAGGGATTTCCGAGCAGAACTTCCATGTTGACTTCTCAGTGGATAGGACTTAGGCCAATGAGCTGGTACCTGAGGCAAACAAACTCACTTCACTCCTGGTTGCAACATGGCTTCTTACCTGAGATCGCTTTTTTCCCTAAGCAGAGAGAGCAGAGACTATAGGCCCACACCCAGCCCTCTCCCCTCTGAGGAACCATGAAGCGGATGGATGCCAGGGTGGTCAGGATGGTGGAGAGAATGCGGTCGGGACTGGTAGGCTGAGGATGGCTGATTCCACAGTGGGCTGGGCCACTGACTGACTGTGACCTTCAACAAGGGACTTACCTTCTCTAGATGTCAGTGTCCTCACTTATCCCATGAGGAGCTTGAACTTGCTCTCAGAGGTCTCCTTCAGCTCAGAGTGCCATGATTCTGTGCTTCTCTGCTTCCTCCCAGCTGGATTGCTTCGTGGCTAGGCAATACTGAAACCACCACCATCAAGCCACAAATCCAAGCAAAGAATCATGACGACATTCAACAGACTGCAGGGACTTGGACTCTGTGGTATAGCATCTTAAGGACAGTGGGGGGCTGGGGGTTGGCTCTGACCCTTCTGATGGCCTGCTTGGGGCAAATGGATATGTCCTAGCAATAGGGGTTGGCCCCATGAGGCAGCAATTTCAGTCTGAAGACTGACTAGTCTTCTTCATATAAAGCAACGTTTACTTTTCTTGTTGAGACAGCGTGGGGCCAAGGGAAGGAACACAGAATTTGGAGTCTGATTCTGGGTTCCGACCCTGGTTCTACTACAACTAAGCAGTGTGCACAGCCCTTAACCTCTCTGAGCCTCCGTTTTCTTAGCTTTATAAGTGAGGATAATAATAATACCACACATATTTAAGACTGCTGTGAAAACTCTAGAAGAAAACATCTGTAAGTGGCTGGCACATGGCAAGTTCACGGTGAATAAATATTAGCCTTCTCTCCTAATAAAGCTCATTCTCACGTGCCCTTGTCTGATCCTCATAGTCTTGTGAAACAGGTAACATGGGCATTGTATCATTTTACAGGTAAGAGAAACTGGGGCTCAGAGAGTGGCTAAAGTGGCAGGTCCAGGAAGCGGGTGCAGATGTGTCTGTCTGTAGCAGTGGAGCACGTGACCTAGGGTAGCCCAGGCCTATCTTCTACAATGACAGTTCTTCCTGCAGCCTTCTGGAGACAATGCAAGCCGCTCCTGAGCTCTGTCTATTCCTCTCCGAGATCTTTCATAAGGGAACCAGCTGAAGTCATCTCCTCCATTACCTAAACCTTTGTTTGGCAAATGCTGGGAAGAGCTATACTGTTGCAGAAACCAAAACCTAGAAGATTCAATTTTTACTTCCACAAAGCCTTCAGTCTCAGGTGGGGCTGGGAGGGCCCGCGCTAAGAGGTAGAGGTAGGTTTAGGAGCAGGGGATGTCTTGTGGTTGTGAGTGGGGCGGCGGAGCTGCAGTATAGCGTTGGTCTGCCAGCCCAGGTGCCGGCTGGACCCCTGGGTGGAAAGAATTCCCTCAGGGGCTCATGCCCGAGGTCATCAGCTCACAATCCAGACAGATATCAAGCCTGACAGACACCAAGGGGAGTTTTAGCCCATTAGCATCTGTCCAATTCCCATTAGGCAAGGAGAGGGCACAGTCTCCCTGGGTTCCAGGGTAGCACAGTGGGTCTGTGCCGGAGTAGCGGCAAATGAGCCCCACCCCAGAGCTTCCTCTCACGCTCGGTCCTCAGTCTACAGTGCACTGTTGAGTAACGGACGCTCCTTGTTCCAAGTCCTGTGCAAGGTCTGAATGTGATGTGACCCCTCCTTCTGAGGAGCTGTCCCACCTTCCTCCCGGAAGACCTTCCTTTGTGGAGACTGACAGTTCTATCTCCAGGTCCAGGACAAAGAGACAGACACTCAGAGTCAAGTGTATGTCCAGGCACAGGGGCGACAGGTGCGTGTTCTCATTCTCATTTCTTCCCTAAGAATCCGTCTGTTAACAGGTGTGGCCTGAACTCGCTATTTAATTAGTGCCCATTAGCATGCTGTGTGGGGCACTCAGTGGCCTCATCCTCTAGGACAGGGGTCCCCAGACTTTTTACACAGGGTACCAGTTCACTGTCCCTCAGACTGTTGGAGGGCCATCACATACTGTGCTCCTCTCACTGACCACCAATGAAAGAGGTGCCCCTTCCTAAAGTGCGGCGGGAGGCCGGATAAATGGCCTCAGGGGGCCGAATGCGGCCTGAGGGCCATAGTCTGGGGACGCCTGCTCTAGGAGCTACATATTTTTGATGAGGAGATCAAACAAAATGCACATGAAATTGAGAACAAGCTATGTGACCTTGACTCATCTCTTAGCTTCTCTAGATTTCAGAATCCTCATTTTATACAATGAACAAGGTGACACTTGACAATCTTCAAGGCCCCTTCCAAATTTGTTCTTCTAGGACTGTATGGGCTATACATGGGAAAATGTGTGGTCCAGTCCGTCGGGCACCATGAGTTTGTAGAAGGTGACAGGACACCAGGGAACACCTAGCTCAACAGGAAGGCCTGTCTACCTTCAGCTGGGTGAGGGGTGGGAATATATACTGCAAGCATAGCTGACCTCATTGATTTGTCTGCAGAGGCTGTGAGAACTCTTGTTGAGAAGGGCCCTGTGGAGTCCTCCAGCTTCCAGGAGGGTCATGGGGACAGAAATCAGGCAAGAGAACCTGGCAGAGTGGGAGCTCAAGACCACTGCTGCCCTGTGCCCCACGTAGTGGTGGTGGAGGGAGCTCCTTTCCCAGCCCCTCTCCCACTCTGCCCCCTACTCACCACTCTGGGAGGAGACAACCGGCTTCCTAGTAGGGCAGCAGTCCCCTGGGACTCTCTCGACTTGTGAGACAGATGCTGGAGGAAAGCCAAGGAGCTTGAAAGGATCCCTCCAGCCTTCCCTGAAGCCTGTTCCCAGGGAACCTGACTTAGTCTCTGGCACTGGCATAGAACCCTTTGAGAAGTCACTTCCATTCATGAAAGCCTCTTAGTGGCCCCAAGGTGGGGGACTGCTAACTCCTGCTGACCTCCAGATTGTGGGGGAGGCTCTTCCCAAGCTGGACATCTGGTCTCCTGGAACACTTTTCAAAGTCGTTTCCACTGGGTTCGAGGAGAAGGAAGGAGAGCTTCATTCCCAGGCAGTCCTCCGCGGAGCAGCACTGACTCCTGGCAGGCGCGATGGGAACTTCCCAGCATTTCTTTTTCTGCCTGGACTGGAGTGCAATGGCATGATCTCCATTCACTGCAACCTCTGCCTCCCAGGTTCAAGTGATTCTCCTACCCCAGCCCCTCAAGTAGCTGGGATTACAGAGATGCGCCATCACGCCCAGCTAATTTTTTTAATTTTTAGTAGAGACAGGTTTTCATCATGTTGACCAGGCTGGTCTCGATCACTCGACCTTGTGATCTGCCCACCTCGGCCTCGCAAAGTTCTGGGATTACAGGTGTTAGCCACCGCACCCTGCCTACTTCCCAGCATTTCTGCTGCACAGAGACCTGGTGCTGGCCTCCCTGGCCTGGCAGTGGTGGAACTGGGCTCTGGGGAGACAGGCTGCCACAGCTAGCTTGCAGGTAAAGTCAGGAACAGGATGTTCCCTGAGCTCTGTGATTTCTGAGTAGCTGTGCAAGACCTCTAGCATGAAGGCCACGGATGAGCAGCGGCTCCTTTGTTGTGTGGCGGGCTCTGCGCTGTGCCCTGTGCTGGGAGCTCTCACGCTATTTTGTTGAGTCATCGATGTAGACCCACGAAGGAAAGCGAGGCTCAGAGAGGGTAAGAAAATTTGCCCAAAGCCACCCAGCTATGAGTGAGGCAGGCCAGTGTAGAACAAGCCACAGGCTTAGGTGTGGGCCTTGACTCAGCCCTCTGCTCACTGTGGGACCTTCAGATCTGGCCTCACTTTCCCCATCCGTCAACTGGTGGCAATAATGCCTACCATCAGGGCTGGGGGGGAGATCAAGTGAGTTAGTGTATGTGGATGTGTTATACATGTTGTATAAACATAAATGACAGCGCCTACACAGTGCCTTGCATGTAATATGTGGGGGAGAAAATTGGTTGGCACAGACTATATGTTTCTTATTAGTTTAAAATAGAGTATACACACAAATTCACACTCCTTCTCATACTCACTCACAACGTTGATGACAGCCATGTTTAGTTGATTCAAAGCTGGCAGGATGGCTTTCCATGACTGCCCTGTGCCTGAGGCAGGCACGGGTCCTCCTGGGATCCCTGAGCACCCGGTGGCTCTGCTGATGCCGGCTCAGAGTCAACCAGCCCAAATTGGGGCCTCCTAAGTGCCGTGGTTGTTCTCACGTAGGTTTTCGCATCTAATGCCGTGTGGGAGGCTGTCAGGGGCCTGAGGTGAGGAGGGGGTTGGCCTCAGCCAGGTCCCGTTGGCTTGAAGCAGGCCCTGGCTTTCTCCTTGCTAGTCACATTCACTAGATAGATTTTTACTGTCAGACCCTGCAGAGGTGCCAGGGATATGACCGTGAACTAGACAGATGGGTTCCCTGCCGGGAGGGCTCACAGACCATGGGGAAAGAAGCCGTTCAAGTTCCGTAGGTAATTAGTTAAACCACAAGAGTCATCCAGAAGTCCAGGAAGCCATCAGGGCCTCGACAGGGAGCGTGACCTACTGTGAGGGTCTGGGAGGGTCTTGGAGGGTGTCCTGGAGGAAGTGAGCTTTAAGTTAAGGTGTGAAGGGAGACTTGCCGTGAACTAGGTAAGAGTAGGCGTAAGAACTCTGGCCACCTTGGGCTGGCCTTGCCTGACCTCATGCTGCGTTTCGTCCCTCCGGTGAGGCCTTTCTTGGGCAGAGAGTTGACCAACCCCTTTCTCCCCAGCGTCTCCTTTTCCATCCCACGCAAAGGCAGAGAAAGGCGAGAGGAAGACAGCCGGGCACCAGGAGAATGATGCCAGGGCTTCCCCTGTCACCTGAGCTTCCCTGCCTGCTGCGTCACAGAGCAGGATGCAGCTCCTGAAGTCCCCCTGTCCCCCTCGTCTGCCATCCTATGCTCCTTGAGGACATAGTTTTCAGGGGAGCCTTTAGGTAACACAGAATGCAGGCATCCCTTCCGCATTCTTCTTACAGCCCCAGTCAGGGCCCTGGTGACACCTTACGGCTTCCTTGCAAAGTTCACGTTCACGTCTTAACTGAGTCTGATTTCTGGAAAACCCTCATGGGCAGCAGCTGTGATGGGGGGAGAAATGACTCAGCTCTTTTTGCTCAGCACCAGCCATGGGGGGCACTATATTTATTAGAAAACATCTTTGGCAGATCTGGCCTCTTCCCCCACATGAGAGAGGGTCAACTTGAGAACTCAGTACAGTGACCAAGGCTGTATCTTCCCTTTGGAAACACTGAAGAAAATTTGCGACTACTTTGCAGTCTGATAATTTGGAGGAGGCAGTAAGGAGAGACAGCAGGGGAAGGCTAGGGAGGGGCTGGTGGGCTTGTCACTAAGGCTGTAAATCCACAGTCGCATGGATAGGAAAAGGAAAGCCAGTGCCCTCCTGCCTAGGGTTCGGGCATCCTCAGAGTTTGCAAAAGTTACCTGTTTTGGGGGGCAGACAGGCACAGGTGAAAGCCCAGCCTCTGCTGCTTGCTGCCTATGTGATCCCGGGCAACTTCTTCACCTGCTTGAGCCTTTGTTTCTTCCTTTTTGTGAAATGGGAATAACAGTGTCCCTGTGTGGGGGATTCAATGGGATAACAGCGACAGCAGCAAAGATCCTGCTCCAGCCCTGGCCTCAGAAGGTATTCATAGGTGTGGGTTCCTTTCCTGTCACAGCCTTCTGTCTCCCCGCAGGGCTGCGCGGGACCCGGGTACCCCTTCAGAGGCAGGAGGCAGGAGGGAGTGTGCCAGCCGGAAGGCTGTGGGCCATGGGCCTCTCCGGAGAGTACAGCTAGAACAGCTGACTAAGTTGGCTGGGACAGTGATGTTAGAGCCTGGGGAGGCAGGGGAAGCAGTGTTCTGGGTGTCCTGGAAGAACCGGACAGCATAGGTGGCCTCAAGGAGGGCTGTGAAGCAGAGAATCTTTGTAACAGGGAGCAGGAAGGAAGGCAGGGAGGGAGACAGGGAGGAAATGAACATTTATGAAATGTCTACTGCGTGTTTGACATTGAGTGAGGTACTTTAATGCTCATTTTTTGATTTTATAAATTTAGAAGCATAGAATATTCAAGTCAGAACATCTCAGAACTAGAAAGGACATGTGAAACCGTCCATCCATTCGTCCATCCATCTGTCCCTCTGTATTTTATATATAGGGAAACTGAAGCTCAGAGATTAGACAGTAACTTACCTAAGGTCACCCAGGAAATCAGTGACAGAGGGTTAGAAACTGCCCAGGCCAGGACAGTTGGCACAGAGCAGAAAGAACATAGACGTTAGAATCAAAGACTGGGCTTAACTACAGAAACACTTGCGATATGACTCAGGAAAACTTACCTCCTGAGCCTCAGTTCTCTTATCTGTAAGATGGTACAGCAATTCTCAACTCAGGTGGCTGCCAGGACCATGAAAGGAGATAGCCCCATGTAAAGTGCATGGCGTGGTTCGGGCTCGGATGGCACAGACAGCTCCTTCCGCTTCAAGCCTTGCCCTTTCCCACTTGTTTCATCGTCCCGGCCACACCCAGAGAACCCACCAATGAACCCTGAGTTCCCTGTGCGTCCCCGGGCTCAATGAACAGAAGGCCTGAGGATGTCCTCATTCTTTATTTCACTTATTCCTCAAGTATATTGAGTATCCTGAGCATGTGCCCAGCATTGTCCTGGTGCCAGGGATAGAAAAGTGGGCAAACTCAGGTGGCTTCTATCCTGATAGGGCTCACGGTTAGATGATAAACAGAGACATTACTTTTTAAAAATCACACGAATAAATGTGAGAATATGAGTGATCTACGAGCTTTGAGGAGAAGAACCTAACACTGTGAGAGTATTCTTCAACAGGAAGATTTTATCCGGAGACAGCAGGGCAGGGCCTCCCTGGGGAGTGATGTTTGAGCTGAGCCTGAAGGGAGATAAGGCAAAACTGAGAAAAGACAGAAGGAAAATGCGTCCCAGGCAGGGGAACATGGGGTTATATGTCCCCGGCAGGGAGAAAGGGCTGTGCCTACAAGGGCCGACAGACAGCTAGGGACCTGGGGCAGAGTGGCGGGTCAGGTGTGAGTCACTGAGCTGTGCCTCAGAAGAGCTTTCGAGGGAACCCCTGGAGTCTGAGTCTGAAGTAGGGCTGCATCTGTGGAGAGAGGTGGGTAAACTGAGTCTGAGATTCTGAAATGGAGACCAGGCCAACATTTGGGTATAGTCCTGGACAGAGAAACAGATGTCTCCAAGCCTCGGTTTTTCTGCCCCAAAACAAACATAATGATAATAAAAATTATAAATAGGTTGCAGATCCATGATGGTGGGGGTGCAGGTAAAAATGAACAAATGCATTCGGTATTTTGCCTTCATCACATATGTGAACGGCGTCAAATTCATTTACGTTAGCGCTTAATGCTCTGGGTTTGTAATTGAATAAAAGCCACAGTCCTCCCCATGGCTAGATCTCCACCTCCCCAATTCATCTCCTGTCGCTGTCTCACTCACTCCAGGCACATGGGCCTTCTAGACGCCCCTGTTGTAACTGAAACAGCCATGCACGCTCCTGCCTCAGGGCCCCTGCATGTACTGTTCCTCCTGTTGGGAACACTTTCCCTGGATATCTACATAGCTTGCTTGCTTGCTTTTTCAGGTTTCTTCTCCAATATCATCTTCTCAATGAGGCTTTCCTCATTTCCCATCTAAAATAAAATCCCTTTTGTCCCCTCCCTGGCTCTCTCTTTCCATCTTTATTTTTCTTCAGAGTGATTATTGGATTCTGTCTCTTTCTTCCCACCTCTGCTATAATCCGGAATAGTGCTTGGCTGTAGTAAAAGCCCAGGCAATGTTTGTGGAATGAATGAACGAGCGAATAAATGGGGAGAGCTGTTTGTTAGTGAAATGATGTGTCAGGTTCATTCAAAGATGCTTTTTCCCTTACTCTGAAATTGACTCATGGAATGTCAGGATTGGAAGGAACTAAGTCATCGGTCTTTGAGCAACTCTCTCATTTAACAACTGAGTAAACAGAGGCCCAGGGAGGTACTTCAGGGGCTTGTGAAAGGTCACAGAGCTCAGAGTCAGAATGAGAACCAAAGCCTCTGGGATTTACTCCAGGACTCTTCACGAAGCTTTGGCTTTTTTGCATGACACAGCTCCTGGGGAAAAAAGGGGTTTTGCTTTGTGGTCTCTGGCTTCCTTGTGTTCTGCTCCTGGGGCCACATGGCCTGACGGGCTGTTAAGTCACTCCAAGATCTCTGGTGCTGCTCCTTGGACCACCTTGCGGGACGTTGGTAAAGGCAGCTATTGGCAATTGACAGGCAGACATCCTTCTCTCCCAGGAGGTAAAATGAATGTTTTCTGTCAAGGTCGATCCATAGGAAATGATTATTCAGCTCTGACTTGAAGTCTGCCTAAGGTGGAGGATACAAGAATTATCAGATTCTAGTCCTGCATTTCAGGAACTTCTAGTTTAGCTAGGGAGACAATGCTTACTAACGTCAATATTAACATTAAAATAATAATTATAGAAAACATTAACCAGTGCTTACCACGTACCAGGCACTGTTCTGAACACTTTATGCCTATTCACTAATTCAGTTCTCACTATGACTCTATGGGGATGTTGCCATGCCTCTTTCACATTTAAGTAACCTGAGGCACAGAGAGGTTTAGCAACTTGTTCAAAGCCACACAGCTAGTAAGAAGAGAAGCCAGGATTGAAACCCAGGTGGTCTCTCACCAGCACCCATCTTCTTATACATTAAGTTAAATAATAGCACAAGATAAGCACGTGAGATGCATTATGAAGCAGTAGAGTGAGGTCAAGGGCAGAGGTTACACTGCAGGCTGGAGTAGTCTGGGTTGGCTTCCTGGAGGAGGTGCTGCCTGAAGGAAGCAGAAAGTTTGCATTTGGCCTCTTGGTCTTTCATCCTCAGGTAGAAGGGAAGAGTGGTTAGGGGTGTCTGATGAGGGACTTGTGGTAAGGAGGAGTCTCCTCCCTTAATACATACATTTGGGAGCAACAGACCTGAACAAGGTCATTTATCAGCTGCCCAGTGAGAGCTGGGAGAACTTGGCACTGGCCTGGCCTCCCTTTCCCATAGAAATATTTCCCCATGGGCTTGCGTCATGGGGGCTTTGCTTAGTTTGGGAGAGGAGTCTCCTGGTGAGCTCCTTGGGATCTGGCCTTTTTAAATGTTTGGGAGACTCAGAGAAGATCTAAATGGCCTCCAAGATGCCAAGATGGCTGCTCCATCTGTAAAATGGGCCAGTAACCCCATACTGTAGGGGTGCAATGGGCATTTCATGGCTCTATGTTTTTAAGGAATCTGGCCCATTTGGCTTCAGTTACAGACTACTTCCCTTCTCTGTCCACCTTCTGCAATCCCCAGTTCAACTCAGATTGGTTACCCTCAGTATTAGCTTAGAGCTGGGACACAGAGAGGTTTCTTTGATTGTGTGACCTGGGCCTTTGGGGCTGTGCTAGAGGACAGACCTAAAGCTGCTCTCCTCAGTGGAGTTACTGATAACATCCCTCAATTATGTTTGCATTCTAAAAATATATTTGCTTTCTTTTGGAGCCATAAAGCACAAGGAGGTCCCCGTTGGAGTTTGGCTAACTATCTCAGTTTGCCCAGGATTGTAATGGATTTTATACTGAAAGTCTGTGTCTGGGGTGCCCCTCAGTGCCAGGTAATCTGTACAGGCAGTTGGTCACCCTATGAGTCAGGAGAGAGGGAGAGAAATGTTGTGGAACTGAAGGCTCATGTACCCACTAAAGGCTGTCCCATTGCTTTCTCTGTGTGGCTGAATGCCCCAGAGATAGGCAGATAGATGTCAAAGAAAGATCTAACTGAAAGGTAAAAAGGCTTTAGACGGACTAGGGTTCAAATCTCCCATTGGCTGTGTATTATCACCTTGACTTTGGCCAAGTATCTTGACCTGAGCCTCAGTGTCTTCATTTGTAAATGTGGGGACTGTAATAATGATGTCATCATTCTGTTGTGGGACTCAAATGGCCCAAGGCAAATAAAGTACCTGGCATATTACTGATGTTACATACAACAGGCTAAGCCATCTAAGCCATTACACTTATTCCCAGTGTTGGGTTTGGATGGGAAGAAACAGCCTCTTTCTCTTAGGAAAGCTGGGTTGTGAAACTGGCCTCCCCAGCTTCTCCAAATTCATGGCAACTGGCCCATTTCATAGCACTGTCCTGGCCTGCCAGCAGCTACAGAGAAGGGTCTGGGAAGGACCCTTGGATTTTTTGTGGGGAGAGAGGTGAAGATAGGAGAACTGCTGTTGTCCCTGCCCTGAAGTCTGGGCTGAGGGCCAGAAGCCTGGGGCTTTAAGTGTGTCTTTTTCCCCTTTCACTGGCTTATTTGACTTTCTGGAAAACAGCAAGGCTCATTACTGTTTGGAATCAATGAAACTTGCAAGAGGGACCGTGGAGAGCCTCTGATCTAGGCCTTCTCTGCAATGAGGACCTTGATGCCCACAGAGGTGGTAACTCACCCAAAGCTCCACTGCTGATCAGTACCCAGGCTCTCCCAGTACTAGCCCAAGGGACTTCCTGGCCCAAAAGGCTGGGGAAGTCCTTTAAGCTCCAAGGAACAAGGCACACGATGACTGCAGCGTGCAATGAATCCTTTTTTTGACAGCAGCTTGTCAGCTTTGTGGATTTTTGGTGACACATATTAAATCTCTGGCCAGCTACCCTCTGCCACTTTAGCCCACTCCTGAGCCACTTCTCTCTAATGGAGGGTGAGCTATGCTCATAAGACACTGATTCTTTTTTTTTTAAATTAACTTTTTTTTTTACATTAACTCTTTTTAATGGTCACACTGAACTTAGAAGATAAACACCATTTCTAAAGACATTCTAAAATTCACAAAAAGAGGTAATTTTTTTTTAGACTGAATATTTTTCTGGATTAGCCGCTGCAATTGACCTTACTGAGCTGAGGGCATCAGCAGATTTCATGCGCTCAATGAATGGAGTGTTCATTAAGTGCCAGTGTGGGCAGGGAACAGTTATATCCAGAGTGGAGAACATGAATGGGCGATTACTCCGAGCAAATGTGATCTGTTTCCTGTGGGGGTTTCTTCTGCTGCCTGTGGACCCTCCATTTGCTGCAAATACATCTTCAATTCATTTAGCACCCACTGTGTTCTAGTCACCATGGAGGGAGACAAAAGATGACAAGATTTGGTCTTGACGTGAAGGAGCAGACAGTTTGAGTGGGGAGAGAAGCATGGAAACCGTGGAAAGTTTAATGATATTGAAGGAGTTACGTCACAATACCCGAGGGCGGTTCATCACAAGAGATGTTACAGGGCAGAGAAGATTCATTTACCAAATGAGTGACATTAGTAACAGTGATACGCTCAGAGGAAGGACAGACTGAGCAGGCTTCAGGGATAGTGGAGCTCCTGGAAGAGGTGGGTGGTATGGCAGACCCTTGACACTCATTCCCCTTTAGCAGGCTTGGAATGTGGGGACGATGCTCCCCATTTTCACATATGGCAAAGGCCCAAGCCACACAGCTGGCAAGTTGAGATTTGGAATCACACCCATCTGCATCTAAACATTTTCCATTAGAAACCCTGTCTCCCATGAGCCAGGCTTTGAAGGTTGGGTGGGATTGAATAGAGAGAGAGGGGGGAGCCATAAACAAGAGTATGTGTGAGCAAGATAATGAGCAGAGACCCTACTGCATGGTGGGGCATTGAGCCCACCAGTGTGGGAAGAAGAAAGCAGCCTGCTCAGGAGGAGCATAGCCTGCAGCACTGGGCTCCCTGCTGGGTAGAGGCGGGAGCCTCTGGAACCTGCATGTGCTGACTGCCATTCCCTGCTCTCTCCTCAGAACCTCTTCTCACACCCAGGAGCCTCTGATTGCTTTCCTGGCCTTGTGTTGGAGGCTGGCTAGGCCGGCATCTGTCTCTCAAGAAGACCTAGTAAATCCCTAGTGATCATAGGAATAACAGCAACACCATCCCCCACCTGGAGAATACTTTTTTACCTACACAGTCTTTTCACTTGAAACCAGAAACAAATCATGAAGAAAGACATCATGATGGGTAGGCAAGGTCCAGGGCTCAAGGCGACTTCTGCTCAGCCCTCAGAGGACAGGCCAAGGACGAGTGCCCCAGGCAGGCTACTCACTGTTTACCATTTTGTGTGTGGTACCTGGCATTTAATAGGTGCTCAATAAACATGCATTGAGTCCCACCCTGTTGCAGGTACTTGATTCCAGCCCCTCTGCAGAAAGCAAGCAGCATCGCTGACCCTTGCCTTCTGGCGTTTGTTCATTGTCCTCAGCCCTGCAGCTCTGTGCCTAGTGGCCTCATGCCTCAGCCTGAGTCGAGGCTGTTGCAAACCTGTGTATATTTACAGTTCGAGCTTGAAAAGTTTGAGCTTGAGATAAGTCTGGTTTCATTTGTTTGGCTGGGCTTTCTGAGTTCAATTTCATTTTGCATAAGAAATTACATAATTAATTATACTCTACCTTGTCTTTTGTCCTTTTCTTGGTGGTAAAACACACAACATAAGATTTGTCATTTTAACTATTTTCACCTGTACAATTCAGTGACATTAATTACATTCATACAATTGTGCAAACACCACCATGTATATTTCCGAAACTTTTTTTTATCACTTCCAACAGAACTTCGTACCT
Source organism: Saimiri boliviensis (assembly GCF_048565385.1). Taxonomy (NCBI): domain Eukaryota; kingdom Metazoa; phylum Chordata; class Mammalia; order Primates; family Cebidae; genus Saimiri; species Saimiri boliviensis. The sequence continues at coordinate 60,501,555 of NC_133454.1, forward strand.
GTTAAGCAATAACTGCATTCTGTCCTGGTAAACTCCCATCCACTTTCTGTCTCTATGAATTTGACTATTCTATATGCTTTGTATAAGCAGAATCATAATATATTTGTCCTTTTGTGTATGGTCGTTTCACTTAGTATGATGTTTTTAAGATTCATCTGTGCCATAACATGTACCAGAATTTCATTCCTCTTTAGAGATGAATAATATTTCACTGAATGTAGATACCACATTTTGTTTATCCACTCATCTGCAGATTGACATGTGGGCTGTTTCCAATTTCTAGCCATTGTGAGTGATGTTGCAAGTATTGCATGTCAATACTTACATTAATATGCAAGTATCATTTGAGTTTCTGTTTTCAGTTCTTTTGAACATATACCTAGTACTGGAACTGCTGGGTCATATTTTAGGTAATTGTATGTTTAACTTTTTGAGGCTGTTTTCCACAACAACTGTGCCATTTTACATTCCCACCAGCAATGCACGAGAATCTGAATTTTTTTCACATGCTGACCAATGTTTGTTATTCTGTTTACTTCTTTTTTTAATTGCAGCCATTATAGTATTTGATTGTGAAGATAGAATGTGAAGTGGTATCTCACTATGGTTTTGATTTTCATTTTCCTAATGCCAAATGGTGTTGAGTATCTTTTTATTATTGGACATTCATATAAATACCTAGTCGAATCCATGCCCATTTTTAAATTGGGTTGTTTATGTTTTTGTTGTTGAATTGTAGGACTTCTTTATATATTCTGGATATTAAATCCTTATCAGGGAAAATATGCAAATTTTTTTCCCATTTTGGAGGTTTCTTTTTTACTTCTTGATGATGTCCTTTGGGATGGGTCCAGTGGCTCATTCCTGTAACCCAGAACTTTAGGAGGCTGAGGTGGGCAGATCACTTGAGCCCAGGAGTCTGAGACCAGTCAGGGTAACAGAGTGAGATTCTGTTTCTCCAAAAAAAAAAAAAAAAAAAAAAAAAAAAAATTAGCTGAGCATGGTGGCATGTGCCTGTAGTCCCAGCTACTCAGGAGACTGAGCTAGGAGGATAGACTGAGCTAAGGAGTTTAAGGCTACAATGAGCTGTGATTGCATCATTGCACTCCAGCCTGGGTGGCAGAAAGAGACCAGGCCTCAAAAAACAAACAAATAGATAATATTCTTTGATGCACAAAAGTTTTGAATTTTGACAAAGTCTAATTTATATATTTTTCTTTTGTTGCTTATGCTTTTGGTGACAATAGCTAAGAATCACTGTCAAATCCAAAGTCATGAAGAGTTATCACTTTTCTTTTTTTCTGAGGATATTATAACTTTAACTCCTATATTTAGGTTGTTGATATATTTTGAGTTTTTTTTTGAGTATTTTTTGAGTATTTGATATTTTTTGAGATTTTTTATTCTTTTGCATATGAAAATAAGTTTTCTCAACACCATTTATTGAAAAGATTGTTCTTTCCCCATTGAATGGACTTGCCACTCTTGCTAATGATCAATGTGGCCATAGCTGTTTGGCTTTATTTGTGGATTCTTGACACAATTCCATCAGTCTAAATGTCCATCCCCATACTGTATCATATTGTTTTGATTACTGTAGATTTACAGGAAAATTTAAAGTTGGAACGTGTGAGATTTTCAACTTTCTTTCTCTTTTTCAAGATTATTTTGGCTATTCAGGGCCCCTCACAATTCTGTTTGAAGTTAAGATTAACCTTCCCATTTTTTTTTCTTTTAAGAGACTGGGGAATTTTGATAGGGATTTCTTTGAATCTGTAGATTGCTTGTTAGAAGTATTGACATCTAAACCAGGGGTCCCCAAACTACGGCCCGCGGGCTGCAGCCCCCTGAGGCCATTTATCCAGCCCCCATCGCACTTCAGGAAGGGGCACCTCTTTCATTGGTGGTGAATGAGAGGAGCACAGTATGTGGCGGCGCTGCAAAGCACAGCATTGCTCACGTACAGTACTACTTCCGGTGACGCGGGACGCATGCGTCACAGCTCCGGAAGTGCATCATATGACACACATCGAGTCTGCGGCTGCAGCGCCCCACATCACCGGAAGCAGTGTGAAATAACAGCAGAAGTAGGAAGAAAGGCAAAGCACTCTAACCATTACTACACAGTACAATAGCCCCCATACTCCCCCAAATGTACAACAACATAATGGCCCCTATAACCTCCCTTTGCCCAAAAGTCTCCCCCCACATTACTACACATCATGTTTCACCTATTATAAGACCCTGTCTTATATTAATTTTACCTCCAAAAGATGGGGGCTGTCTTATTTTTAGAAGGTATCTTATAACAGGGGAAACATGCAGCAGTGAGCTTCCCACAGAAGAGGCCCACCGCTGCTGCAGATGTCCAGGACGCTGTATACACAGTGTCACAGGCTGATCACCGCCATCCCTGTATACAGCACTGGAGGCGCTGCTGGGCCTTTGACACTGTATACCACTGTCTGGGATAGTGGAGGCAGCAGCGCTGGCTGTGAAGGGTGTCACATCTTGCATAGTCCGGCCCTCCAACAGTCTGAGGGACAGTGAACTGGCCCCCTGTGTAAAAAGTTTGGGGACCCCTGATCTAAATGTTAAGTCTTTCTATTCATGAACATGGTATGTCTTTTCACTTCTTTAAGTCTGATTTCAGTAATGTTTTGCAGTTTTCAGTATACAAGTCTTTCATCTCCTTGGTTACATTTATTTCTAGATTTTAAAAAATATGCTATTGTAACTGGAATTGTATTTTTAATTTTCTCTTCAGATTGTTCATTGCTGGTATATAGAAACACAAACTATACTTTGCTGAATGTTTATTAGTTCTAGTAACTTCCTTGTGGATTCTTTCAGATTTTCTATATATAGGGTCATGTCATTTATGAGTAGAAATAGTTTTACTTTTTCCTTTTTAATTTGGATGCCTTTCTTTCTCTCTCTCTCGCTTTCTTTCTTTCTTTCTTTCTTTCCTTCCTTCCTCCTTTCTTTCTTCTTTTTTTTTTCCTAATTACTCTGGCTAGAACTTCCAGCCAATATTGAATAGCAGGTGAAAGTGGCATCCTGTATTGTTCCTGGTCTTAGGAGGAAAGCTTTCTATTTCACCACTGAGTATGATGTTAGCTGTCTACCATCCTTTTGATGATGGGTCACTCCTAGAAGCCTGGGCCAGGTGGGGATGGGGGCATCCATCTGATTTATTACCCAACAAATGGGTTTCTCCTGATGGAGAATCATATCTGGAGTCTTGTTCACAGCAAATACCCACTAATCAGAAAATACCAATTTCATGGGAGCACTAATCACACTGTTAAAATGTCAGCTGAACTGAAACCTAAACATTTGTTAAGGTCCTACTATGTTGCAGGCACTTTTATTACCTCATTTGATTCTAAAACAGCCCTTGGAGACAAGCTTTTTATTATTACCACCCCCATTTTAGAGGGAAGGAAATGAATGCTAAGAGAGTAAGGTGATTCATACAGCTGCTAAGTGTTCATAGGAAGTTAGATATATGTGGTAAGTTTTCTGATTTGTAAGTGGACTTGTTTTCCATCCAGTTATTCTCAAGGGGAAGGAGGACTTCATTCCTCTGTGGAGTGAATTGGAACCTCCCTGGGGGTGGGTTGGAGGACTGGGGGAGGCTTTTTCAAAGGTACTGCACTCCTCAGCCTGTTCAATAGATCATGTCTTTTGGAGTCTTTCACCCCCATTAGAGATTCATTGCTGCAAAGATTCTCTGTGACTGACAAGAGCTTCCTGCAACCCTCATGGGTGTGCTATGGTAAAAAGGTTGTGAGCCACTGAAAAGCGTCTTCTTTTTTTTTTTTTTTTGATGTTGGTGTTGCCAGGTGAGTCTGAGAGACATGTGGAATTGATTCTATCAAACGGTTCCAAGAGGTAACTCTTTCTGATGATTGGGAGCAAATTGTTTGCAGCTCAAGGAGAGCTGCTGGCCCAGCAAATTTTGTCTTACCCCAAACCCCTGTGCTGTTAACTCGGTGGTAATCAACACTCTCAGGGAGATTAGCTTTATCAAGTAACCACAGCCACAGGTACTTGGATAATTCATAGCCAATGGTTAGTTTCTGCCTCAAATTTCTGGGTCACTGGAGCTGTGTAAGATCCTATTCTGGACAGTGATATGAGACTTGGCTAGTGGCGTTGTACATTCTTCCTCATGTGCCTTTTTTTATTTTTAAAGTGTGAGCATGAGCATAAGCCCAGAACAGAGTCCCCATGAAAGGATGCGGCAGCCTGCAGAAAAGTCCTGAAGTTTTTCTGAGCCCTGTGCTGGTGCTAATTCCCAGTGTGGACAGGACACAGCAGGAGTTGCTGCTGATGGTCTGATTGGAAGATTCCTGAGCACAAAGTCCCAATCACCTTAGGGCAAGGGCAAGTGAAGGCTGCATTTTTGCTCTCTTGATATTTTGGGATTGGCTTTCCTCTTTCTTTTGTTCTCATCTGCTGCCCTATGATCAGGAAGAGAGGTATAGGTGAGTTTAGTTCCCTGCTTCTCTCATCCAGCTTGGAGCAGGATTCGCTGAGCTTCCTCTGCCAGTCTGGCCATCAGTGCCACGTTTATGTTTTCAACCCACATTGGAGTCGTCGGTTCATGATGAGACTTCCTGGCCTGCAGATGGCCCAGGGGACAGGAACAAGCCCACCAAGAGATACTCTATTGAAATTCAAAGTACATATATATAAACAAATAAAACCAAGGGGAGAAGGGTAGCCCTGCCCCATCTCCTTAACAGTCTGTCCTGTTTAGATTAAATTCAGAAGGTCTTTGTTGAATTAATTCACTTTAACAAATATCTGTGTAATAATTTAGATAAGATGCAGGTCTTCTCTTCAGTGAAATAAATATCAGCCTGGCCGCTCAACTGGAGCAAACTCCTTTCACAAACAAACTCCTTTCGTCCTTCTTTCTCTGCACTCCATGCCACTTTCTTCCAGCCTTCTCTCACCTGTCCCTGTCAACTCTAGATTTTTTTCTGTCTTCTAGTCTTGAAATCTTGGAGTCCCCCTTTCCCCTCCCTCTCCTTCCTTCCCTGGTCTACATAATAACCATACATCCCTGCTTTTCCTGGACGGTCCTGGTTTAAACCTGTTGTCCTAGTCTAACTGTAAATAGCTCTCTTTTCATTCTCAAGAGTGTCTCAATTTGGGCAATAAATTAAATGGTGAACCAATCTGTCACCTATCAGAGGTTGAGGCCATCCTCCTATCTGTGCCCGGTATGTCACCATCTTCCCAGTGTCACCAGCCTCACTGAGGTGCTGCCACCTCTTGCTGGCTCACTGAGGGTGCCTTTTCTCTGTCATCCATACTTGTGCCTCTTACTTCCTATTCGTTCTGCAGATCATGGCCTGATTAATTCTCTCAAAACACAGTACTCCGCTGCTCACTCTCTTGGTTCCTTACTGCGTGTGGGATACCAATCAAACATCTTAGTCTGGCACTTAAAACTCTTTACTCCCCAGCTTCTGCTTTGGTCTCCCTCTTTCGGTTTCTCAGCATGAAGTCTCATTCCACTCTAATTGGTTGATACTCTGTCCCCTGACCCTGCCCTGTGATGCCCACTTGTGAACATTTGCTCTTGCAGGTCCACTTACCTGGGCTCTCACTCTGGCTGTTCCCACAGATGCAAATCCGTGCCTGCATCCTTCAAGCCCAGCAGGGATTCCCGTCTTTTAAATACAGTGCTCTGTGACCAGCCCGTCCCTCAGCACTCTCTCCTCCTCTGAACTGCTTGGCCTAGAGCAATTATTACCTGCACAATTCATTTGGCATCTAATCATGTACTGCCTCATGACTTTTTATATATTGTTTCTTGAACTAGGGCTGGAATTATGTGCTGTGATTTCACTTTTTGTTCTCATATGCCTGTCTCCACAGTGAAATTGCAGGTTCCTTGAGGACAGGAGCTATATCTTTTTCATCTTTTCATTCCTTATGGCACCAAGTACCTAGTAGGTGTAACATAAATATTTCCAGAAAATCTTAAGAGGCATTCACTTAGAAATCTTGGGACTGCAAAGATCCTTATAATAACACAGCTCAAACTCTTATTTTGTAGATTAAAAAAAAAAAAAAAAAAACAAAAAACAAAGAGATGAGAAGTCAAGAGACTTGCCCAAAGTGACCCAGCTAATGCCAATGGCAGAGGCAGGATTCAAACACAGATCTTGTCGTGCTAAGTCCAGGACACCCTCTAGTCACCGCAGGCTACTCCCTATGTGTTGATTTTACTTTGTGAGTGTATCATATTTATTTTCAAGGGTGAGTAGGAATTTAGAAAGCAGGATAAACCAAAGTGAGCAAGCCAGGAGTGCAGCACGGCCTCAGCGACGTCCCAGAGGTGCAAACTCGTGTGGCATAACCCTGGCGGCACAGCAATTAGGCCACCATAATCTCACTATAAGAGAGTAGTGGGGGTGGCGGGTCAGGGAAGACAGCAGTCCCATGGTTTTGGGATTGAGCCGTAGACGTCACTGTCCAGTCACCTGCCAGTGCCTCAGGTGAGCATCTCATCACTGGACTCCACTGCTGGGAAGTTGTGGTGGGGCATGTGTTTGGGGTGGGGTGTGGAGTGGGGGTGGCCAGCTCAGATGGGGACATAGGAAATGGCTGCAACCTACTTGCTTAGGGTTGTGATGAAACCTGACTGCACTGGCATTGAAAAGCGTCACTGGTAATGCTGTTCTATATCCCTTTCAACTTTAATAAGGTGTTGCAAAAACTACGAAAATATGTATAACTGAAACCACATTTCACCGGAAGCTTGGTCTCGAATCCCTTTCTATTGCTCCAGTGTGGTGCTTCGTGCTGTCAATAGAGCTGTTAAAACACAATGGAAAGTGGGTAATTGTGCATTATATGGCTTTTGTTTTCCGTGATGAAATATCGACATCCGAGCAGAGAGAGGGATTATTGTGGCACAGGGCACTGTGGAGAGACGTGAGGGGCAGGCTGGGGACTTGCAGCCAGGGGAGGGCTGAGGCCGGAGGTAGAAGGAGCAAGAATCTGGCTTCTATTCCAGCAGGTCTCCCTGAGTCTCAGTTTTTCTAACCATAAACCTGGGGAAATTCATACATCTCACTAATGTGAAGAGGCTCTGAGCTGATCACCAGGGTTGGCAGGAGGCTCTTGGGTGCTGGCAGAGCCGTGCAAAGCCAGGGCAGGGCTTTGCGCTCATTCACAGACGCAGCGGCTAAAGAATGTGTCTGAAGGCAGCTCGGGAAGATAAGGGCAAATTAAGTCAGGAAACAGGCACTGCAATTGTTTCCTGGGGAAAGCTGGGCCAGCGTCTATCCTGTGTCCTGCTGGCGGGAATTCATAAATGATGCCCTTTAACCTGACTCTGGGGAGCCTGGCAGGAGCTGGGTCTGAGGAAGGTGGAGACCTGCAAGAGTGCTCTCTGCTTAGGGCACACTTGTTTCTCCCACAAGTGATAGCAACAACTAAATAATAACAGCCACCCTTTATTGAGTGTGGGGTAGCAGGTGCTTTACATACTTTTTCCTAATTCAGCAATGCTGGAAGGGAAGTGTTAGCCCATTTTCTGGATGGGGAACCCAGGCCAAGCGGGAGGACTGTCTGCCTTGTCTCCCAAGTTTCAGCCTCCCTGTTTCAGAGGTCACAGGGAGGAAAGGACATCTGGGTGGCACACAGGAAACCACGGCCAACCAGGTCGAGGGGGCTTGGTTTTGCTTGTTTGGGGGAAAGAAATCAAAAGAAGCTGGCGGGGAAACCAGCTGTGAGCTTTCAGTGAGTTAGGGGCTGTTTGCATGTGGGAAAGACTGCCCTGAGGTGGCCTGAAGGCAATCCTGGGGTCATCTGGGACAGTCCCCTGCCTCCACATAGGTGAACCACTTGCCGGGTGGGACCCTCAGGGTCACTTCTGTCAGCTGTGAGCATTGCGGGCTCTGCCATTGAGTTTGAGGGACGACCTGTCTCTCTAGATAGATTACATTTGGTTTGCTCAGAAGGCATTTATGGCTGTATAAAGCTCTTAAATTGGCTCTTTTCCCCCCTCAAAACATTTCTTCAAGCTTACAAGGCCAGTTTTAGAATAGCAATTACCAGCTCCAATATCCCCCAGCAAACTCATGCTGTGCTGTTGTATATAAACTGCTTGGGACATTTGTAATGCTGCCACACAGCGTATCTGCGCGGCAGAAAGCCCCCTCTCTACCGAGGAATGCTGCAGAGGCCCGTTCTCAGCTCTAATTTATGGGCCACATAAAACTCTGTGAAGTTGCCCTGCATCTTTCTGAGGCAAAGTTGAGGTTTTTTACTGTTTCAAGCTGCTAATTTTTTCCATTTAAAGCCAGCCTTCTGTCCGTGCCAGTGTGCATGTGTGCATACAAGTTGGCCACTTTAATTTATGTGCCTCTTTCTCTCCGTGTAAGGCTTATAACTTACAAATGTCTGCATGAAATACAGTGGCACTCTTCCTCATTACAAGAGGCGTGGATGCTTTGTCCCATGCACTGGGTAGCCTGGACCCCACCCTGCCTCAAACCCAGGGACAAAGTAGCCTCAGTGCAGAGAGGGACATTGACCTGGCAACAGGAGTTGATCGACTCACTGAGTGAACCAAGGCCCAGTGTCCTCACCAGTAAGACTTGTAAGGGGCTTGATGAGAGGCAGCATGGTGGCGTGCAGGCATAGGAGGTTCAGAGCAGGGAACGAGGATTTAAGGCTGGAATGGAGCACATCATTCCAGAATTGTTACCTTGGGCAAGCCATGTAAGCTTTCCAAGCCTCAGTTTCCCCATTTTCAGGATGAGGGTAGGATTATAAATTTCTCACCACAGTGTTGTGAGTACCAAGTGTACTAATGACCACAGAGGCCCTCCTCCAGCTAATCTAAGGCAATGTCTAAGGGTGATTGGGAGCTATTCCAAGCTCTGAGCTGCTGGCAGGGCCCCGTAGGAGGGGCAATGACCAAGAGCACTGTGATGTCTCTGGGCTTCCCGAAGTCAAATCTAGATGCCTTTGTGCGAGCCCTTCCTCCCTGGTCTCTGCTGAGCCCTGTGTGCAGAGCGGCTGCGTAGCCAGGGCAGGAGAGCTCTGCACAGGCTTCTCCTTTTCCAGTAGGACCCTCTGGGTGCTGGAAAGCGCTCTGATCCCTTGGGACGAGCGGTTGGCATCCCCTTCCCCACCCCATGCCATCTCCCACTGCAGCCTTTCTTGAGAGCAATAATCCTCTCCTGGTCTTTGCTGATGCTTCTCATCAGACGATAACACAGCAAGTCTTTTCAGGGTCTCCTGAGAACCTAGAAGATATTGAGCAGGTGCTGGGGGATTCACAGGCAAGGAGGTTTGTAGCTCCCAGTCACCACCCCCATCCTGCTTCAACGGAAGGTCCTCACCCTGTGTCCTCATAGCAGGACCCTTACAGCTGGGGAACTTGGCCCTCCTACCCCCGAGTTGAGATCACACTGGCTGACAGAGTGGGGCACTCAGCTCCTCCTGGGATTTTGGTGAGACCCTCAGGGCAGAGGACCCCCTCCACAAGGCCCACTCTTGCTTCAATGTCCCCGAGGCCTCATACCTCCTCTTAAAGAGCTTGCTGCTGCAATGCTTCCATGTGAATATTTTGCCACGAATGTAAAATGCCATGAGTTAAAACAGATTCAATACATTTTTAGTGAAGGGAAACATGCTGCCATCCATTGAGCACCTACTGTATGCCAGGCTGCGGGCAAGGTGCTTTATATGCTTGAGCTACTTTAATTCTCACCACAGCCCTCCAGATAATAACTAACCTGTATGCAGCACTTCCAACATACCAGTCACTGCTTTGAGCTCTTTACATAGGTCCTATCTTTCTGACGCTCTTAGGAGGCGGGCTTTATTGCTATCCTCTTTTGTATTATGGACGGAAAAATGGAGGCATGGAACGCTTAAGGAACCCATCTAACATCAGGAAACCAGGAGTTTGGGAAGATGGGGTTAGCACCCAGGAAGTCTGTTTCAATGTCTGAACCCTTAACCGTCTCATGAGAAACATGGCTTCTTCAAGGAGGGCATTCATTATTACTGTGTTTTAATTTTACCCCACCTAAACTTATCTTTAGACATAAACACTGATTCTCAGACTAGAAAGAAGCTCAGCCAGAATTTGAACCCAGCCTGGTCTGCACACACACACACTCTCTCTCTCACACACACACACACACATACACACACACACACAATTCATTGACAATATCCTTGACACAGAAACTCCAGGTTAAGGATGCTGGGTTTACAGCCTCTGGCCGGCCCCCTCTCCCACCACTTAGGTGGCCTCTGGGTCTGCTTGAGAAGCTGGGGGACCAGCATTCTGCACGGCCTGGCTCTGTCTTTAGGCATTGGGCATGGGGATCTGTGCTAAGATCCTTAAAAAAGCGACTTTTGCACACAAAGCATGGAGCTGGCAACAGTACCGGTGGGATTTCCTCTCGGACCCTGAGCCTGCAGGAGTGTCAGCATAGTCATTTTTCCAGAGCGTGTGTATTCCCATAGCACCCAAGAGGTGCGTGCAAAATACACACTGAGATCTGTGCGTCTTCTCTCAGTCACTCACTCTCGTGAGTGCTGACTGCAACAGGGGCTGGGCTGGCCATTTTGCTGGTTTCTCTATGGCTCCCCCTGAGGCCTATAGCTTAGCATAGGGCCGGAGCCAGGTAAATCCTCTTCTGTTGAGCCCACTTTCTGTCCCCATACACCAGATCCCAAGTGATCGTACGCCTTTCCATCATGGAGTCTCCCAGCATCCTCACTGAGAACCTCCAAGCTGTGTGTTGCTAAACAGGCTCTTATGGGAAAAGGGTGCAAGGGCCCCTGTCACAGAGAGTGCTGGTATTCAGAGGCAGTGCAGGGGAGGGGGAAGATCTGAGAGCCCGTGAAGCGAAACCTGAGTCAAACCCTGCTCTGGTTTCCGCCTGTGACTTCAGGCAAGCTGCCTCACCTCTCTGGGCCTGAATTTTCTCATGATTAGAACAAAGGCATTGGATTCAATCATGTCCAAGGTCTCATCCATGTTAATTTTCCATGATTCTAAGTATCAGTAGAGAACCACAGCTTGCCTACAGTGGCTACAGGGAATGAACTATCCCTGATCATTAGCGAAGATGAAAGGGTCCTCTCCTCCTAAGCAGGGGCCCTGGTGCTTTATACTTTGAGAAGAGGGCTTTGTAGTAGTGCTTGGTATATAGGTATGAAGAATGTACTTCCCTGAGATCACTGGATTTTACCCTATTGGGTAAGAATACGGTAGCCACAAGCTATGTGGCTACTTAATTTTGAACAAATTAAAATGAACTCTCACCGGAAAGTGAGTTCCTCAGTCTCACTAGCCACATTTCATGGTACCAGCATCGCTACAGAGTGCTGCTGTCAGTGAGCTGGGACCCCTGCTTCCCTGAGCGGACAGAGATCTTGCTTAGTCGGGGCAGGCTGGTGTTTGGAGTGGCTGAGTGATGACTCTCAGGTAGACCCTGGTCCTGTGTAATTCATCGCATCTGAGATGGGAGGGAGCTGACATTTCTCAACGAATTCAGCCACTGTAACCCTCAGAGTCATTTAGTTACTGCCCAGGATTAGGGGGCAGGTGAGCAGCGAGCCCAGAGAATGCCACTGGTACCTCGGGACTGCCCACGTGGGTCCTCTCCACCTCCCCAAGAGGTCCTTGAAGCCAAGGGTCAGGTCACTCCAACCCTGAGTGGAGATCTCTCTAAACTCCCACTTGCCTGGGGACCCAGAGAAACCCATTCTTCAGCCCAACCGCTGCCTAGGCCTGGTCTTCTGTGGGAGTCCTCAGCTGTGACAGCTCTGCCGAGGCCTTAGCTGGGCAGGTCGCCAGGCTGGAGACCCCATAACAACGCAGCTCTGCTTCAGACCCCTTCCCTGCCCCAAAGCAGAGGCAAAACAAAGCACAGCTGAGGCTCTGACAGGGCTGCGGTAGAGGTTAGCTGGAGAGTGCCCCAGGGGAAGGCACCCATCCCCCAAGGTCCTGGGTGCAGCTGGCCGTGCAGAGCTGGTGGGACCCCTGAAATGATGTCCTGGTGATTTCAGAGTGGGTCATCTCGGTCCCTGCTCCACTCTGCCCTTCACACAGACGTGCTGCCGCCACCTTTTTGGGCCACAACTGCAGCCAGGGTTTGCCGATTAGACGCCATAGGAAAGCTGGAGGTCACTCCCCGCAAACCTCATTATCAGCATAACCCTTGTCCTTGCAGGACCAGTGAGGGGAAGCAGCTGGGCTTTCAGGCAGCCCTCAGAGGCAAGGCCTTTGGTGGAGAGAAGCTTGAAAAGGGCTGATGGTCCCTTGTCTGTGTTTCCCAGTGCCATAGCCTGGGATGGACCTGGTAGCCCATCCTCTTGGGACTAGTTGGGGCTCCCACATCTACTGACCAGAGAAGAGAGAAGCAGAGACATGAGTTGTGTCAGGAGCCCAGCAGGGAGTCCTCACATGGAGGAAGTCAAATGTTCCACCATCATTTCTACGGCTGATTTTTTTCCCTCAAAGAAGACAAGGATTTCTGTGTCTAGGTGGGTTGCTCCCCTCAGCTTTTTGGATAGAAAGGCCAGAAGGTGAAGGTGGTGGTGGAGGGTCATACGACACCACGCCCCGTCAAGCAGTGTCAGCCATGGATCCCCTCTTGCCCTGAGGGTAAGAAGGACAGCGTGCGGGATGGATTTCTCCCTCTGAAACCTGCTTTCTGCTTCTCCTTTGACATCTTCATTCCCCCTCCCATGGTAGTCAGGTAATCGGAGTGCCTCACTGTATTTTCCTTCAGTACAAGTGAATTTGGAAGACGGGATTTTCACAGGAAAGTGAAATCATCAGTGCAGGCGCATTCTCATGTACACTTCCTTGAGTTTCTGACCTGGGACAACTGGGGCCTAAGATGATTGGTGGTCCCAACCCTACATATCTGACCTTTGGGCCCCTCGGACATGGACACTCTCCCTTATTGCCACCCACTCCTCTGTTACTTTTTGTTCCTTTTCAGATTCTACTCCCTCACCTGTCTCCTCATTCCCCTCCTCCTTTTTTTTTTTTTTTTTTTTGGAGACAGAGTCTTGCTCTGTCACCCAGCCTGGAGTGCAGTGGCACAATTGCAACCTCCGCTTTCTGGGTTCAAGGGATTCTCGTGCTTCAGCCTCCCAAGTAGCCGGGATTATAGGCACCCACCACCATGCCCAGCTGATTTTTGCATTTTTAGTAGAGACAGGGTTTTGTCATGTTGGCCAGGCTGGTCCCGAACTCCTGGCCTCAAGTGATCTGCCCTCCGCGGCCTCCCAGAGTGCTGGCGTTCCTGGCACGAGCCACCGCGCCCGGCCTTCTCCCCTTTTTTTCTCCTCTTTGGTGGTTGTCCTCACCTGTTGCCCCAGCCCAGCCCCAGGTGGCATGGGATTGCCTTGTGCTCAGCTCACCAACCCCAGCTCCTCTGAGAGCTCTCCAGCCTCCTAGACTGCTCTGAGGAGGTCAAAGAGCTTTACTGAGGGGGCAGAACAGCTCCTCTCACCATTGCCTAGGTACCCCCTTCTCATAGCAAAACATTTCTCGGTTCTCACCTTCACTCAGGCCCAGGTACCCCTGCCAGCCTCGCACACTCATTTGGTGCAAATTCAATATTTTATCCTTCTGAGAAAAACCAACTCAGGAAGTTAAATCAGTTATTGCAAAAGAAAGCAGTGTGGCATATTTTACTTTCCAGATCAGCAATGTGGGCTCCTGGGCTGCTTAAGATTTCCTGGGTTGGCCAGGCACCATGGCTCACACCTGTAATTCCAGTACTTTGGGAGAACAAGGCTGGTGGATCACTTGATGTCAGGAGTTTGAGACTAGCCTGACTCACATGGTGAAACCCCATCTCTACTAAAAATACAAAAAAAATAGCTGGATGTGGTGGTGGGTGCCTGTAATCCCAGCTACTCAGGAGGCTGAGGCAGAAGAATCACTTGAACCCAGGAGGCGGAGGTTGCAGTGAGCCGAGATCATGCCACTGCACTCCAGCCTGGGCAACAAAGCGAGACTCCATCTCAAAAAAAAAAAAAAAAAAAAAAAAAAAAAAAAAAAAAAAAGATTTCCTGGGTTTTTCCTTGCTATGAGTATGGACTGGACAAGACAGAAGCAGCATCCATTCATGGAATGACCCCTGGTCTTGGAGCCAGACCACCTCAGTCCATCACCGATGGCTGAGAAGCTTGGGCAGGTGTCTCCTCTCCTCTATGATTCCACTTTCCCATCGATAGACAGTGACATCAATGGCCTCTTAGGGCTGTCTGTGCAGAGAGCACCTTGTCTTGCCTTCGATATACAATGTCAGAGCCTGGCTGCTGACCTTTCTCCAAGACGGTAACCAGGGCAGCGACCAGAGGGTCCCACTGCCAAAGCATTTTGTTCTCTATTGTCACAGACATTGCTCCCATAAAGAAATAAGGCAAAGTGATGAGCAGAGTCCCTCCCAAGGGTTAGAGGCAGGGGAGGGAATAGAAAGGACCAGGCCAACTTGATCTTCTCTCCCTTCACCTTAACCTGTGGCTCCCCAACCTGCCCAGTCTCACCAAATAGCAGCAGAATTCACCAAATTTCTGCATCCAAAAACCTGGGCACTGGCCTTGACCCGTCCCTCATTTCCTCGTAGCCAGTGCTAGGTTCTGTGAATTGGACCTGTCATGTAAGATGAGTCTTGGCTGGACTGCAGCTCTCCACTCCCCATGCCACCCTCTGAGCCCAAGTCTCTGCCACCGCTTGCCTGGCCCACTGCAGTACCTCCAACTGGTTCCTAGACTCCTCTTGCACGCCATCTCTTCTCTATGCTAAAGCCAGAGCCATCACCCATGCCTGTGATTCTCCTGCACCGAGGCCACCACAGTCTGCAATCACGTATTTATTTGTGAGATGAGCAGTCTAATGTCTGACTTGCCCACAAGACATGCTCCAGGAGGTCAAGAGCAGGGCCTGGGCTGATTGTCACTGCATCCCCAGTGCCCTTGATGAGGAACGATTGAGCAACTGAGTGAATGACCCAGGCAGGGCCCTTGTTTCCTCACTACCTCTTACCTCTTTTCCAAAGGGACTCCCCCTCTCGACTGTGTGCTCCTCATGGACTGGGGTCTCTGCCTTCTGTACATTCATGTTCCCCTAGAGCCTAGAACACCAGCACATCAAGGGACTTGGTAAAGCTTTGATGAATCAATCATGAGTCTCTGAAGTAAAGGACTTGATTGGGGTCCCTTAATCCAGTCCACTGTCCTCAGATCCAGCCTGGAGCCACCTTCTCTGTGCCAACATTGCTCATTTTAGTTCCTTCTCACTGGTCTCCCAGGGTCTTGGTTTCTGTGAATGCTTTCTGATCTGACAGCTTAGGCTGGGACTCAACCCAGATTGCTACTTGGTTTTGGCCATCCTACATCCCGGAGAAGCGAAGCAGGGTCTTCCTTATCACTTTCTAGTTGGATTTGGGAGCTAGAGGAGACATGCAGGGGCTCTGAGTGAAGCCGCCTCACTGCTGATGCCTAGAGCCTTTGGCCTGATGAGCTCTTCAGAACCTCTGTGTCCTCTGGAACTGCGTCCTTCCTTTTTTTTTCTTCCTTGGTAGAAAAAAAAGGAGACTCACCAAAGTTCTGGGGACTCCCAGACGATATGGAAAATGTCCACAAGGAATGGCCACAGAAGAGCAGGCAATGCCCTGGAGAGAAAGTCAAGGCCGGCTAGAGAAGGTGCCTATCGCTGTGTGATTTGCTGCCTGTGTCCCTCTCAGAGCTGGAGTTTCCACCTGCCAAGGGAGATTGTGTCACCTGTGTGGCTGCCAAGCTAAGGTGTATCTGACAGATTCACTGGAAGCAGGAAGTGTGACAGCTGGAAAATGGTGATTTTTCATCTGACACCATCAGGAAAGCCCCAGACATCACCCCCTCCCTCCCTCCTGTTATTAATGGCTATGGGGACCAAATTCCTCAACCTCACTTCCTTCAAGCTTTTCTTCCCGAGCCTTATCTCAGGCCCTCTCGGCTCCTTTAGGTTCTTTCCTGCTGGGTAGGCATTTCCCCCAAGAGCCCAGTGAGTTTAGCATGAGCCCATGCTGGGGAAGAATGTGGGCTCCGCTGAGAGGCTGGGGGTCTCGAGCTGCCTTGTGGCTGCTTCATGGGATCTGGCGGAGCCCCAGCCTCTGGCTGTGACATACAGCCCCCTTCATGAAGCCAGACAGAATTAAGCCTTTTGTTTCCTGTTTGCTAGGCCGGCTTAAAGAAAACACAGAGGGTCCGTGCGGCTGGGGCTCCCAACAAGACGGCCTTTGTATTCATTTAATTAATCAGTTAGCTGAGGGGAAGGCGAGGGGGAAAGTTCATGTTATAAATACATGTTTTTCTTTGGCTTCCCCTCCTGCAAAAGACACAGCCTGAATGGCATCCCCAAGAGAGCCCCCCATCTCACCATGGACATGCTGGGGGCCAGGGGCCAGCCAGGCTGCAGCTGGGACCCTCCTTGACCCTTTACTTGCCCTGCCCCTGCACTCCTCATCCAGGGACCTTAACCCTGATGGCTGTGGGTCCTGGGGGAATGTTAATGCGAATGAGGTGGGCAGGAAGGGGTGGCACCAGCTTCTAGACCCCATTCTTCGTCCTTCCCTCTCCCCGCAGACCCTACACCCTCCACGGATGAGGTGGTTGCACTGCCATGTGGGAGAACTGTCTGTCCCTAAAGAGGACTGGGCAATTGGCAGGTGCACTGTGGAGAAGTCCAGGCACAGAGGAAGAAGGGCTGAAGCTGGCACCAAAGTGTCCAGGCCGACAGAGCACTGAGCACGGGCAGAGGACATTGATGCACATCTGGCATCCTCCATCCCGCCTTCCACTGGAGCCTTCTGGAGTGCAGGGGGAGGAGCCGCGGAATCTGCTCTTGGGGCTCTGGGGAGGCTGTGGGTGGGGCAGTGAGTGCTCTGGGACAGATAATTTCATCACCCCTTCTGTCTCTACAGAGCATTTTTGATGTTATTATTTAAACAATTTTGTTTTCTTTTTAGACATGGGCAGATTTATCCACTATTCTCCCACCTTTCCTCTCTACCCCCAGCTGCTAAGTATTTACAGAGTTTATAAAACCTTTCTTTATGAGGTAAAATATTTGCAGTCCCTAAATATATGGCCCTCAGAATAGAATTTGACCGTGGTAAATTTTTCCTTATGTGCTCTTCATTTTAACTCTTATTGGTATTTCTGGTATCTGGGGACCATGGCTCTAGGCCTTCTGGCTATGCTGCTCAGAAGTTTAACCAAATCCCTAAGTTTAACCAAAAGATACTGAGTTCAGGCTGGGACCTCACCTCTGGCCTCTAAATATTTGTTTATGTGAGACAGGTTAGAGTGCACTCGTGTGATCACGGCTCACTGCAGCCTCAACCACCTGGGTCCAAGCAGTCCTCCCACTTCAGACTTCCGAGTAGCTGAGACCACAAGTGCACTAATTTAAATTTTTTTGGTAGAGACAAGGTCTCACTATGTTGGCCAGACTGGTCTTGAACTCCTGGGCTCAAGTAATCCTCCTGCCTCAACCTCCCAAGTACGAGGAATATAAGTATGAGCCACCACGCCTGGCCTTTGAATATTTATTTAACTTGCCTTGTCTGGACATCAGGACAATTACAAGTGGCCCTGCTTCCTTCCTGTAGCTCTCCCTTCCTCGGCCCTTCAGGGAAGTCAGCAGAACCAGGAGATGGGCAGAGCTGTACAGTATTCTGGGGCACAGGCGTGCAAGGCCTCAGTTTTTTCTCTCTCTCCTTGGAGGACGTTCTTCACCTCTCTACCACAGAAAGAGGTCCACAGTTTCAAACCACAAACCCAAATGCCCTCTCTCTAGGGGTTTTTGGGGACAGAGACAAGCCAGGCAGAGCCCTGGATAGTGTGATATTCCACTAGCTTACCAGCAAAATGCCTGGAGTCATGCATGCCTTGGGCCAGCAAACTGTTCAATTTAACTCACTGCGTGGTGACTGGAGTGTGTGTCCCTGTGTGCCCATGTCCCTGAAACAAAGAGTAAAACTCAGGCCTCCAGAATCTCTGTGTCATCTCTGGGAGAATCTTGTATTAGCTCATTCTTCCCAAGCTTCATTTCCCCAAACCCATGCTCCACTTGCGTCATCTGAGTAGGAAGAACAACCCTCCGTTCCTCTGCCCAGAGGTGGGTCATGGTGCCCTTTGCTTGGGGCTCCCGGAATTGCCTTTCTGCAGAGATGAATGGAGAGGGGGAAGGCAGGGAGAGAGGTTTGACCTAGAGAGCAAATTTCCTTCTCAGAACTGTTTGAATCACAGAGACACCAGAGCTGGAAAGAATCCCGGTGACCAGGTGAACAGGGTGAGAAGCAAAGGCCTGCTCCTTTTCTGGAAGAGGAAGTATAGTTCATGTCTTGGTGGCAAGTCGGGTAGCAGGGCCTTGGTTTGGGAGCGAGGTCTCTGGGGAGAAGGGGCAATGAAAACTGTGTTTCTCAAACGCTAAGGTACAATACCAAGGAGCCACCTGGGCACCGTGTTAAGATGCAGATTCAGAATCACCAGGTCTGAGTGGGCTGAGATTCTGTGTTGAACAGGCTCCTGGTGACGTTGATGCTGCCAGTCCCTGGCCACACTGTGAGTGGCACATGGCTGGTGAATTTAGCAGTGCTGTGCTCACTCAGTAAAAAGTCGTCAATGGCCTGTAGCTCAGGCTACCAGTTTAGTTCATCCCGGGTTGAACGACTCATCCCAGTTTGCCTGGGACTCTCCTGGTTTTATCAATCTGAGTTCTGGGGAAGTTGATGGCTTTAATTCCTGACCTCTCTCCCAAGCCTACCTACCTTCAAGGAGCTCTTCTATCTTGTCGTGGGTCATTCCCTTGTCACATCACTCCCATTTCCATTGCGAATCGGCCACACTCCTGATCAGAGACAGCTCTTTGCAACATTCTAAGGTTTGCCTTCTACTGTCCTTCTCGCTCTGCTGACTCCTTTTCTCCTGCTGTGATCCTGTCTCCCCACTCCTCCAGGCTGAGTTGAATCTACCCCTTTCTTACCCTTCTCTTAGCCCCTGGGGTACACCTGTGCTTGATGCTTAGCAGATACTGTCTGGTGTGACTGGCTCTCAGAGAACACCGTACACATTTTACAAAACTGGACTGTACACGTGCAGAGGACAAGCACTATGTCCGATCCTTCCTTGTTATCCCCATGGTGACCTGTGTACAGTGGTTGCTGACCCTCGGAAGGTAGGAGCTCTTGCTGTCGCTACTCTATTCCCAGAACTCGGCATTGTGCTGAGCACAGGGGTTGTATACCTCACACTTTCATTACATGTTATTCCCAGAAAGGAGTGAGTTAGAAGGTGCTCCATACATATTTTAATCGTGGATCTTTTTGAGGTCTCAGTTCTTGGCATTTATTTTGTATCCATTCTGTGTCTATTCTGCTTATGTGCCTGGAACGTAGTGGGGCTGGACATTCTTTTTAATGAAAGTGTGTTGTTGGGTGTGGAGTCTCTTCCAGGGAGGATGGTGGGGAGGGGGGAGTGCTGGTGAAAGGCCAAGTTTGAACCCAAGCCCAGGTGGGCTCTTTCTCTCCAACCACGGTCTTCAGGCAGGTGGCTGCTTGATCATGGAGGGCAGGGATACTTTTGGCTTTTATGCACACTTTGTGCCCTGTTTCTGAATTCATAACTGTAACTCTGTATTTTATTACATCCAAGTAAAAATTCATTTCAAAGCCATCAGGTGACTCTCTTGCTAGGGGTGGAGCTAGGATAAGCAGAGACTGGATTATAATCCTTTCAGCACAAATATTTTGTCTCTCTAAGTAGCCCTTATTTTAAAATGTGTCTCCTCCCTCCTCTCTCATGCCATGCCCTGCTTCAAACACATACACTGCAGCCCGATCTTGACTTCCCCAGACTGTGTTAAATTAAATCACTGTACATTTATTGGGCACTTAAGATCTACAAGATACTTAAAAAGATGAAAATACACATGTAACATAACCCCTAACTGCCATCTTCGAGGACTTCACCCTCTCTTTGGAAAGGCAATTTATGAAAAGAAAAGTAACAATACAAAAGTTAAATAATAATGAAGATTACAATGCAGGAGATCACATGATGAAACAGGATTAATTAATCACTGAACAAGTGGCACAGATTCTGTGTGCTGAGGGAATTCTAGGAAGAAAGAGCTGGCTGTGCACTGGGGTGGTCTGGGGCGGTCTGAAATGACTGGGGCCTTGGTTGGGGTGGGATGGAGCTCAGCTCAACACACATTTATGGGGCACCCACTGAGTTCCAGGCACTGTGTCACACTCTACAGGCACAGACCCAAACGAGACAGAGTCCCCACCCTCCAGGAGCCTACTCTCTAGGTGAGGAACTGAGAAGAAAACTCCAAGGGCAAGGGCTGTGGGCAATTTATGAAAAGAAAAGTAACAATACAAAAGTTAAATAATAATGAAGATTACAATGCAGGAGACATCACATGATGGAACAGGATTAATTAATCACTGAATGAGTGGCACAGATTCTACGTGCTGAGGGAATTCCAGGAAGAAAGAGCCGGCTGTGCACTGAGGTGTTCAGGGGCGATCTGAAATGACCAGTGCCTTGGATGGGGTGGGATGGAGCTCAGCTGGAGAGGGATAGTCAGCTCGGGCTGATGCTGTCTGGGAGGTTGGCAAGAACCAGCCCCGGTGCTGTCTAACCTGACTTGAGTAGAGAGTAGTTAGGTCAAAATGTAGAGGAGCGGATGTTCAGCAGACATGACTACACAGACACGTGGTGGCATGAACCAGCATGGTGTGTGTGCAAAAAGTAAGCAGGCCAGGATTCTGCTCCAAGGAGTAGCAAGAGATGGGTGGGAAAGCAGGCAGGGCCAGGTCACAGAGAGCCTCAAATGGCTTGCTAAGGAGCATAGAGTTCTTATCTAGCCAGTGGGGTACCCTGAAGAGGCAGCATGAAATAGTGGCTAAGAAGCAGCCAGATGCCCCGCTTTGCCACTTGTGAGCTGCTAATCTTGAGCGAATCACTTCATCTCTTGGTGCCTCAGTTTCCTAGTCTGTTAAAAGGGCAAAATCATAGTACTTACCTCATGGAGGTGTTGGGAGGACTGAGTGAGCTAATCAGCATAGTACGCTAACAGCTGTCTTGGCGCAAAGACTGTGCTCAGTAAATTGCAGCCAGCATTAGTATGAAGGGATTTCAGGCCGGTGAGTGACTTAGACAGGTTGTATTTTAAAAGGATCATGTTGGTGGTATAAAAAGGCTGGACTAATGTGGGCAAGACCCCATGCAGGAAGCCAGTTAGAGACCTACTACAGCACTGCAGGCAAGCCAGAGTGGGAAGGCCTGGGCCGAGGGGTGGTGCTGTGAGAGAGGAAAGGGCTGGGTTCCAGAATTAGTTAGAGAAAAAAATCTTCAGGTGTCGGGGGTGGGGGGTGGGAGGTGGGAGGTGGGAGCGTTGGGGGGTGGGTGGTGGTCTGATCTGTATTTGGGAAAGTAAGAGAAAGGAAGGACTCCAGGGAGAGCTCCAAGTTTTGACCTCATACTTAGGTGGATGGTGGGTGGTTCAATAACTGTCACAGGATACAGAAAAGGAAAAACAGGTCTTTTGGAAGATATGTTCTCTCTCTCTGTCTCTTCCCTTCCGTTCCTTCCTTTTTCCTTTTTTCTTTTTCTGTCTTCTTTTCATACGGAGTTCCAACATCTATGGAGCATGTAGTTGAAGGCATCTAGTAGGAAATTGAATATACACGTTAAAGAATATGGCTGGAGACAGAAATGTGAGCACCATTAGCCCATGATGGGTGCATAAGCTCTCCCAGGGAGCATGTGTAGAGCAGGAGGAGCAGTGGGCAAAAGCAGAATCCAGAGGAATGCAGTGTTTAACAGATGATGTGAGAGAAACCGCAAGAGACACAGAGTGGGCAGGAGAGTTAGGAGGAGTTAGAAAGGGTGGCATTAATGAACCAAAGGAGTAGAAAGCTTGGTGATGAGACCACAGAGTCAGCTGCAACAAGGACCAAAATATCCAGTAAGGGAAGGACTAAGAGAGTATTCCTCCACTTTGTCGGCATGAAAGCCAGTGGCACCTGCAGAGAGAGATTTTAGTGGCAAGTCAGGGTGGAAGAGATTGGAGAGGGGTGATGCGTGGTTGGGAGGTGAGGAAGAGGTGGGAGTAAGTGTGTCAGGGGCATGGCTGGCTGTGGACCTGGCTGTGCCAAATGGCTCTTGGATAGGGGGAGGAGATGCTCTTGTCAGCCATCAGTCAGCAAAGCCTATGTGTGGCACTTGGATTGAAAACTGCCAGGGAGACTTAATTTAGCCATCTTTTTTTTTTTTTTAATTCAACAAATGTTTATGGCATAACTACTATGGATTTTAAAATACACTAAATGGGATTCTGTAATGAATGTGTCTAATAGAGGAGATAGAACAAATCTAAGTAGCTGTAATGCAAAGATAAGTATCTTAGGCAATGTGAGATGAATTTGGATAAGAAAACATTACTTCTCCCTGGGGTGACCAGGGAGTGGTTCATGGATGAGATGACTTTTGAACTGGGCTTGAAGGAGGAGTAGAGTTCTAATAGACATCTGTGGAAAACAGGCCTTCCAGCAGATAGGAGGACTATGCAAAGGCCCTGAGGCAGGTAGATTTGGAGCGTAGTCATGGGACTGGAAAGACACTGGTTTACTTAGAGTGCGGTGATAGCACAGAGGTAGATTGTAAGTTGAGCCTGGAAAGTTAGATTGGGTCCATGTCTTGGAGGTCTTCTATGCCAAGGGTAGGAATTTGCCCTTTATTCTATAGCTCACAAGGAGCCATTGCAAGTTTTTGATGTAAGGATTAATAAGAGAAGACATTGCATTAGCAAAATCTTGCTGACACTAATGTGTAAGGCAGATCAGAGCAGAGAGGAGTGAGTTCGGAGACTGATGTGATGATCTGGGAATGAGAAATAATGAAGGATTTAGCCAGCATATTGGTAATGGGACAGGAGAAAGTCAATGTAAGAGACATACGTGGAAATTGGGCCCGTTAGGGCTTAAAATGTGCCCATGTGGCAATGTGTGGGGTCTGGGTTGCTTGCCGGTTAAGATGAGAGGTAGAAGAGAGTGTGAATGGTCGTGAGGGATAAATCAACAAGAATTCCATGATTTGTAGAGCTTGGGTGGTTGGGAGTAAAGTGGTACCATTAACGGAAATAGTAAAGACTCAGTGATGTACAGGTTCGGCGAGCGAGAGGTGCTGCACTCTGTGCACGTGGTGAGTGACGGAGGGCTGCGACAGAGAAGTGGCCGCTTCTTGGGTGGGTGGGAGTACTTGGCCACCTCAGTGGCAGCCGCATTGGAGTTGTGGGGCCAGAATCCAGGTTTCAGGGGCTCAAGAGAGAACGGGAAGTGAAGAAGTGGCAGCTGTGAGTGCAGATCGCTTTCACAAGTTTGGTGGTGAAAAGGAAGAGAGAGATGGGAGGGATATGATTCCAGATGGCTAAGAAAATAACTTTTTTTCTTTTTGTGCTGGAGTTTTGCTCTTGTTGCCCAGGCTGGAGTGCAATGGCGTGAGCTTGGCTCACTGCAACCTCCGCCTCTCAGGTTCAAGTGATTCTCCTGCCTCAGCCTCCTGAGTAGTTGGGATTACAGGCGCCTGCCACCACGCCTGGCTAATTTTGTATTTTTAGTAGAGATGGGGTTTCTCCACTTTGGTCAGTCTGGTCTTGAACTCTTGACCTCAGGTGATCCGTCCACCTCGGCCTCCCAAAGTGCTGGGATTACAGGTGTGCACCACCACACCCAGCCGAAAATAATTTTAAAATTACATAATTCTTTAAATCCATATTGTGAGTTACAAAGTACTTCAATTCTCTTGTCTTAACTAGTCTTCGCAACATTTAAGGGAGTCAGGATTGCAGGGCTTTAAATGCACTTTACAGATGAAGAAGCTGAGTATCTGAAATATGCAGGGCCAAGAGGTCTTACAGATGAGTTGCTGCATTCTGGACCAGTGTTCCTTTCACTTCACTGTAATGCCTATGGAACTGGGGAGACTTTGTATGTCTGTAGATCAAGGCGAGGAGCCCAAGTAGGAGACTGAAGGTACACACACGCACACACACGCACACACACACACACGCACACACAATTGATGGGCAACACTATGGGATGGAGGGTCAGAAACCAGGTGGGGTCAGCTTGGGAAGGAGAAGGAGGGTTCTGCTTTTGGAATAGTAGGAAAGAAGAGGGAGATTAAAGATATATGATGTTGAGGAAGAAGGAAAGAAAATTAGGAAAATGCAGAAGACACAGAACCAATGGCTACAAAAACCAACAAATGAAAAAGTTGAAGAACATTCATACAGCAGCATATCAACACACAGTAATGCATGGGCCAGGCTGGAGTGGGAGGAGGAGGACACGGGTCTGGGGGCTGCAAGATGCAGGTCGGAGCCGTCTTTGTTGTGGATAAACAGATACAGAGGCAAAGGGCCCCTCTCCCAAGGCCCTGAAAATAGAAAGCTCAAAGGCAGGTGGGAGTTGTGTCCTGTGCAACCCTCATACCCACCCCAGTGTCATTCTTCATCCCTACCCTCACCTCCACTTGCTTTCTGCTGCAGTTCTGGGCTGCTATTGATGTTATTTTATCCCTGGTCAAAGAAGAAAGACCAGATCAGCACCTGCTTGAGGTCAGCGGTGGCCCAGGATGCGTGCTGACCATCACTGGAGGTGAAGCAAGGTGGTGGTGGTGGTGCTGGGGGACTGATCCCTGGTCAGGTTATCTCTCCGGCAGCAGGAGAATGAAGCTATGTAGTAAAGGTTCTGCCAGTCTCTGGCTGGAGAATAGAAGAACAGCTTCTTGTGCAGAAAGAGGATCCCACAGAGGTGACCTTTCCCTCTGAATCCTTTGATCTGGGATTCCTGGAGAGTCCATCCCATGGGCCAGTGGTGCTTAGGAACTTATTGGCAGTCCTGAATTTTGCTCTTTGTGTCTGAGGAAGTCTGGCTGAAACCAAAGCCTCACTGACTGGAATTCCAGGAATCTGCCCTCCTCTCTTTGGGGATGTCATCTCGCCCTTTAGGGAAGGAGCCCATGCTTTTCTTGTTCTGAGGCCAAAGCCTGCATTCAGGGCACAGGAAGGCAAGGATGCCTTGAAGGTTCCTGCTCTTCCCTCTGCTGTGGGCACGAATGTGGATGCGGGTGCAGTGTTGGATGGTGCGTGCACATGGTACAGGACAGTGAGGCCCTCCTGCACGGCCTGTGGGAAGATGTAAAGAATGTGCTCCCTCTGAGAAAAACCCGTGGTTTTTGGTTCAGATTTTCAGGGTCTCTGGCTGTGCCTGCATTCATCTAGGGTGGTCAGCTGTTTCTGTTTTCCTGGGACTGAGGGATTTCCTGGAACATAGGAATTTAGTGCTAAAACCCAGAAAGTTTCAGACAAACCAAGACGAGTCGGTCACCCTCACTGTCCCGCCTCTTACTTCTGGGAAACTGCAGAGTTCAGGATCTCTAAACTCCACTGGGCAGAGTCTGAATTTTCTTCTGGAGTGATGTGTCCTTTACAGGGGCAAAAGGCTATACTGTGCTGAGGCATCCTGTTGTGTAGAAGAGGTTTCAGGACCTCCTTTCTGTCACTTTCTATGTGTGCATGTTTGGGTGAGTTGCTTTATATTTCTGGGCCTCAGTGTCCTTATCTGTGAAGTGGGGATAATAAGGTCCATCTTGCAAGGAAGGTTGTTGTATGGAATGAATGAGACGATGCTTGTCGGTCAGGTGCCTAGCACAGTGCACAGTACTTGGAGAAGACAGTGAATTTCAGTTCCCTTGATTCCTCCCTCTGCTTGCACTGGAGTGATTCCCATTCTTCAGATAGAGAGAGTGAGGCTGTGAGCAGGGATAGTTTCCTCTGGGTCAAAATGACAGTCAGAAGCAGAGATCAGCCACAGACCTCTCAATTCCAACTGCAGCTTCCTACTTTGTAGTAGACAAGGGTTTCTCAATCTGGAACATTACCTGGAAGAGAAAGGAGGATGTATTTTTATGTATTCCTTTATTTGTTCAGTTATTCATTCATTCCACAAGTATATACTGAGTACCAACTAGATATCAGGTACTGTTCTAGGTGCTGCGAATGTAACTGTCGACAACGCATGCAAATGATCTGCCCTCATACGTTGTAGATCTTGGTTGGAGACATATAATAAACATCTGTATAATATAGTGTCAACTAATAATAATTGCTTTGAAGGGAAAATAAAGCAGATCTCTGGCAGAGAACGACTGGGGCCTGGGTGTTATTCTATTGGGTGGTCAGAGAAGGTGTCTCTGAGCTGAGCTCTGGAAGAATGCGACCTGGGTCTCCTGGGCCTGCCCTCCTGGCCCCTGCAGCTTCTAGCTCAGACCCAGCTGCCCAGGATGGAGCTGGCTGCTCAGGAGCAAGCTGGTGCCTGCTCTGGGCTGTAGGGGGAGGTGGGAATGCAGCTGTTTTTATCAGTTGTCCTTCCTTCGTGCTAACTCCTCTGCTGATCTGAGCTTTGGGGTTGGGGGAGGAAGCTAAGCTGGAGAATCAGTATTGAGGGTCAGAGTGCAGATGACAATCATATAAACAGGCTGCCCTGCCCTACTTGGACACACACTACATGGGGGGACAAGTCATGATGTATTTGGTTTCCTATATGGCTCTATTTTTTGGGGATTGCCTTTTCCTTTAAGAAAAAAAATACACCCCTGTTTGGATTGCATGCTAAATGATTTATGAACATTATTCTTCTCCGTTAGTTCTACCTGTAAGAGCTCCAGCCCTCGCAATCCTTTTCATGTTGATTAAGTACATTTGAAAGCAAGAGGAGACTGTCTGAAATTGCTTCACAATATAGACTCACGGTTTCCCTGGACCCAGGAGGGATTCCTCATCTTCCCTTTGAAAGAGTTCCTTTGCAGCTGGTTAAGCAGGAGATCAGTCTAGAAACATGGAACCAGTCTTATGTGTCCCGGAAGAGGTAGAGGGGGAGCATTCTTTCTGGAGCCGGGGAGGTGGATTTGAGATCCTAGAATCTCTGGGCAGAAGTGTCCTCCAGGACTAATCCTTCTGGTCCTCTCCTCCCTGCCCAGGCGTGGTTGCACCTGACGTGGCCCTGACAGGTCAGTACTGGACAGCAGAATGGGAGGGTATTCCTAAAGAGACTGTCAGAGCTCAGTGTTGCCAGGGGACTACACTGCACAGGGAAGAAAGAGACGAGAGGGAGAAGGAATTTCACAGCTGGGCTTTTTATATCCCTGAGCTCATAGGTGGTGCCTGTGGAGAGGAGGCAGGATCCCCATCCAGAAAGCCAGCTCAATGGCCTTCCCTAGTTGCTGCCACATCCTTTGTTTATTTGTTTGGTGGAGATCCTGTGGGTAGACAGAATTAAGATGGCTCAGAACTCACTTTGATTTGGCCCAGGTCAGCCTGGAAAGTAGATGTCAGCAGATTCTGTGTCTACCCTCTATGTAGCCTCTTGCACCACCTGCCCACGGCTCCCTTCCCCAGATCTTTGGGTCAAAGATGAAATAGGATAATTTTCCCTGAACTCAGCCTCGCCACTGAAATTGTGTGAAGTTGCCGCCTCTCTCTGCCTCCTTGCCCAACAGGCACTACCTTCAGCCCCTTATCTTAAATCCAGGCTCTAAAATTTTCTTCTCCCCCATCTTCAAAATGCTGTCATCCTTTATGGCGTCCCTTTGTGTCTAAGCCCCAAGTTTCTTCACATCTGTCACATCTGCCTGCCCTTTGCAGGGGGTGTGGAGCTCATGTCCACATTCGACATCAGACAAGTCTTGGCCCTCCTCTGACCTTGGTTGTTTGCCTGTGGGATGACTTTGGAAACGTTGCTCTGGATCCCTGACTCTCGCTTTGGGTTCCCTCACCTGTTAAATGGGAATAAGGCCGTTTGAGGAGCAAATAAGATGCTGGTTTTGAAAAATGCTTTGTAAACTGACAGTGTTCATTGTTTCCTCAGGACAAAAGGTTTGTTTTGTTGTTTTGTTTTGGTTTTTTGAGGCAGGGTATCTCACCCTGTCAACCAGGCTGGAGCACGGTGCACGATCAGGGCTCGTGGAAGCCTCTGCCCCCTGGGCTCAAGTGATCCTGCCACCTCAGCCTTCTGAGTAGCTGAGACTATAGGTGCACACCACCATGCCCAGCTAACTGTTATATTTTTTGTAGAGACAAGAACTCCCTATGTTGCCCAGGCTGGACTTGAACTCCTGGGCTCAAGTGATCTGCCCGTCTCAGCCTCCCAAAGTGCTGGGATTACAGGCATAAGCCACTGTGTCTAGCCCAAAAGTTACAAAACACTTAAAATGTAAACATTTCGAATTCTACTATGATTCTGGCTGCATGCAGTCTGGGAGGAGAGTGACATGGTGCATGAAGAGGAAAAAGCCCCAAACCACATGCGTGGAAAGTAAAAACAAGGACTGACTGTGCCACCCCGACCGCAGGCCTCGCGGCAGGAGGGCTGGGGAGGGGTTTCGAGCACCTACCACATGGCAGATGCCCCGCTTGGCTTTTTGGGTCTGCTGTCTCACTTCCTCACATAAACCTGGAGATGATGTTATCTCCACATGGGCAGATGATAGGAATGAGACCCAAAGAGGTTATATCACTTGCCCAGGATCACAAAGTTAGCTAATTGTAGGGTGGGGACTCAAACCCAGCTCTGCCTGGTCCTAATGTCCATGCCATGCTTTCCCGTGTCAGGACCCACCTCTTGGAGGGTGGCTTCGAGGAGAGCTAGGCCGTCATCAGAGTGGGCTCCATGAGGGGCCACCTCCCAGGCCCCTCATCCTTGAGCCTGTAGTTCTACCATTCCCGGTTGATCTCTCAGAGCTCAGCATTTCCTCTTCTGATTCACTCTTGCTCTCCCTCTCACTCCCTTTCTCTCCCCCTCACTCCCTTTCTCTCCCCTTCTTTTGAACGCACTGCTCTGGAGGGATTGCTCTGAAGCATGGATTCGTGGATTCGTATAGTCAGCCCCTTTATGTCCTGGCTAAGAGAGCCAGCCAGAGTAACAGCTCTACACTGTACCTGGGAGGACAGCTGATCCTGAAAAGGGCAATAAGGAAAGGCTCCTCCACCCAAGATAAATCTTATCCCCTTCTGAGTTCTGCCTGGGGGGGGCCCTGCCTGGGTGCAAGTTGAGTCATATCCTCAGGGCAGCCTCCAACGTCTGTGTCCTGGTGTCAGCCTCCCTAGTTAGCATCTGCATCATCAATCAGGCAACGCAGCCTCTGCCTGGGGGGTGGAGAGGATGTGGCTCAGCCTCTCCAACTCCGTGCCAACCCTCAGACAGACAGTCCTTCCCTCTCCACCCCCTTTCTCTTTTTCTCTCTCTTCTCTCCCCTCCCCACCTTGATAGGGACAGCTCAGCCCCTCCAAAGCTTCTGTCCACTCCGAGAACCCCTCTCTCTCCACGGTGCCTCAAAGGGCCTTTTGAGTGGGGGAGCAGGCAGCCTGTGGGCCTGGGAGGAGAGATAAAGGCGTGAGATCCCCGAGGGCCTGCGGGGTCAGGGGCTGTGTATCTGGTGACTTCTGAATGCAAGCTCCAACAAAGAGAAATCTGTGGTGGGAGAGCCCCCCCCGAAGGAAATCAAATCTCCATGAAAACAAACTTTTGTTGGAAGCTTTCTCCTCTTGTTTTGGCAGCGTTGCTAAGTCCTGGGAGGGGAAGGCCGAGTCTTCCGGAGCAGGGAGCAGTCGAGAGGCTCTCAGATTGTCCAAATATCAGCTTGCTGCAAGAAGGCTGCTCTTCCCCCACCAGGAAGATGGGGCTTAGGAGTTAGTGCAGTAATCATTGGTTTTCTAATCAAGGCTTAAAAGAAAGGCTGGGGGCCACGGAAAGGGCTCAGGACTGTGGGTTAGGAGGCTCAGCACTGTGTGTGTTACAGTCCTGTGACTCCGGCCGACCTGAGATTCCTTCATGCCTTACTTTCCTCACCTGTTAAATGAGCATAACTAGCTCAAGGTCATTCAGCCAGAAAAGCAGGGGCAGGTCCAAGATATGAACTGCTATTTCCATGCCAGGCACAGTGGCTTACGCCTGTAATCCCTCTGGGAGGCTGAGGCAGGCAGATCACCTGAGGTCAGGAGTTTGGGAGCAGCTTCACTAATATGGTGAAACCCCGTTTCTACTAAAAATACAAAAATTAGCCAAGTGTGGTGGTGAGCACCTGTAATCCCAGATAGTCAAGAGATTGAAACAGGAGAATCGCTTGAACCCAGGAGGTGGAGGTTGCAGTGAGCTGAGATTGCTCCATTGTACTCTAGCCTGGGCAACAGAGCAAGACTCTGTCTCAATAAACAAACAAACAAACAAACAAACAAACTGCTATTTCCCATTACCCCTCATAAGTGAAAAGCTGAGGCTGGAAGTAAAGCGGTCTTTGAAGGCATCATAAGGCCCAGGAGCACTGGATGATAACGTCTTCTTCGGGGCTAGGTGGCTGCTTACAGTGCTTAGTCATTTAGTCTCTGCCTCTGGTTTTGCCAACATCAGAGAAGCCAGGGAATGATTAAAGAAGGGCCTTGCAGTCCATGCTTGCTGCTGACTTGAATTGGTCAACTTCATTGCTTCTCTAGATTGATTTCAGAACACTGGATTCTCACAAGCTTTAAAGAATGAAGAAAACGAGGCTCACCTCAGCTGCAGATATGTTTTTACATTAAATCATGGTATCTATTTTTTAGCTTGGGTCCGGGTCCCATGAGATTGTCTCCTTTTGTCCTGCTTAAGGAGAAAATCTTTGACTATGGCTATTGTCCAGTAGGGCTCAGAGGACTTCAGAGCCATGAGTGGCCAGGGGACTAAGACAGGGAGAGGGCACTAAGTCACTTAGGGAGTGGGTCGAGCTGTGGTTTCGAGTCTGTCTGCTCCTAACAGGCCATGGTGTGACCCTGAGCCCCTGTCTCGACCCTGTTCTCTTTCCCATAGGCAGTGTCAGATGGGGTAACTTGCTCTTGCCTCCACCCAGCAGGGAGAGAAGAGATAAATTCAGGGCAGTCCTGGTGGGGGGCGAGTCCTGGCAGGTGCTGAGGGGCCTGGGAAATCTGGCTGGGGTGGCGGTGAGGCTGAGAACCCAGCCTGCCCTTTCCCGCTCATTCCCTTCCCAACCCTTTCCCTCGTCTTCAAAAAGGGTTGCTCCTATGAGAAGGGATGTGTTTTCCCCCATACTCGGGATGTCTATGAAAACTGAGAGACACCTGGACAGAGGTGGGTTTCCCAGAGTTCTCTCTGCCCCATGCTCTGGATTTGGGAAGGCCTGTCCAGGAAAGCCTACTGCATTTGGGAAGGTGCTTCCTCCCTCCCTCCTCCCCTCCGATGTCCCTTCAGCAGCCTGGCCAGGTCAGTCAGGGCATAGTAACTGGTGCCCCTGAGATCACGTGGCTGGGCTGACCAGCCTGCAATGGGGCGGGGGGGAGCTTGTTAAAGGCGCATTAATAGGTGACGTCTCCCACTGTTGACTCTATGCGGAGTTCACGTGGGGCATGTTTAGGCTTGGTGTGGCCAAAATGTGCATGTGCATGAAAGTAGGCAGGAGGCCAGGCTGTGAAAGGTCTTCTCCACATCCCCTCAACACACACACACACACAAACACACACACACACAGAGTCACACATACGCACAGTCACACACACACAGTCTCTCACACACACACACAGTCACACACACTTGCACACACACAGAGTCACACACACCCACACGCAGTCACAAACACAGGCACACACACGCACACACAGTCTCACACACACAGTCACACACAGAGTCACACTCATGCACATGTATGCACATACACCCTTGGAGTCACGCACACATGTGTGTGCACATACACCTCCCCCCGCAGGCAACAGTACGCTGGTGATATGAGAGAAGCCTTTTCTAGGAGCTTCTCTCTCCACTCTCCCATCCCCTCCTTTCACACTCCTGGTTCTCTCTCCTTCCATTCTCTTCTGTGGTCACCATAGTGAGCTTAATCAGCAGTAATCACAAGTCCTAGATTTGCCAGACCAGCTCTCACTCCATGCAGTTTTCAGGCAACACGAGACAAGGAAAAGAACTCAGCTGAGAGCCCAGTGGGTGGAGCTGGGTTCCGATCTTCACCTTCCTCGTAGCCAGGATCATGGCCATGGACATGCACACGAGGCAGCTGCTTAACTCCTCTAAGCCTCACTGCCAGACCAGCTGCAAATGCTACCTTGCAGGTTGTTGTGAGGAATGTGCATGGAAACAGGTAGAAGCCACCTAGTGCAGGTGGGCACTCAGGAAGTGTCAGTGCACACAGGCTCTCTCCTCTGCATGGTTGCCCCATGAACATATTTTTGCTGCGTAGTCCCCATACCGCTGTTTGAGCTGGAAAAAGGCCCACCCTAGGGAAGTGTTTGGGGTCTACTTTGCGTGGACTTTTCCTCATTTACCTGTGGCAGAGGGTACCCTAGGAGGGGGAAATTCTACAGCTATCATTTACGGAGCACTTTCTATGTGAGACAATTATACTCATTTCATCTCATTTCAACGCCCTGCTCATCCCTTCATCGCAAATAAGGAAACGGAATTGCAGGGAGGTTGAGTAATTTGCCTGAATTCATGAGCTGGTGAGTGGCTAGGAATCCAGCTCCTAATTTCAACTTTCTGTTGCACTAGATGATTTGCTATAGCACTGAAGACACTAGCATGAGCCCACACAGAGGCAGACAGCACTGTTTGATCCAGTGATTCAACAGGTCATCTGCTTCTCCTCTTAGAGCAGGCGGATTTGGATGGGGCCTTTCTTCTAGCTGCTTTTTAAAGTGATATGGACTTGGGTGGGAAGGTTTTGGTTCTGAGGAGCTGGATGCAGGAGGCCTGAGGGGACATCTGTGGGAATAAATAGGATGGAAGCGGGGAGCTCCATTCAGGCTGGCAAATGCTGTGAACACCACCTCACGCTGGCCCCCGAGCTAGGTACTGGGGATGCAGAAGTGAATAAGACCTTGTCCCTGCCTTCAAGGAACTCATGGAGAAGTGAGTGGGGTTGGGGCTCGGGCATGTAAAAAGATGCATGGACACGGGTTTGTGCAGCCATAGAGAAGACTCTGGATGCTGCATGGCAGTGATGGGACTGGGACAGGAACTTGTTCCGAAATTTGCTTGTAGGAGGTGATGCCAGAACAAACTGTCCTGGGAATTAGAAAGCAGAAAGAGGAAAAGGGTGCTCAGGGCAGGAGGGACAGGCTGAGCAAAAGCAAGGAGGTGTGAGCAAGTCTGGGAGGTGTAGGCAGGGACAGGGTGAGTGCTGAGGCATTTGGATTATGTCTTGCAAGAGATGGGGAGCTAGTACATGTATTTAGATGGGGAGTGGCACTGTCAGGTTTATATTTTAGAAAATTGGCCTGAGGGGCAGTGTGCATGGATTACAGGGGACCAGGCCTTCGCAAGAAGAGCAGTCAAGATGTGTATCAGTGAGAAAACCTTAGACTCTAAGTAGCAGCAAATCCAACTTCCAAAGGGTTAATGAGTGAGGCACTGAGTTTCTTACGTGTTATGAAGTTCACTTCCAAGACTGCTCTAGGGTTGGAGAAATTCAGGGGTTCCATGACATCATAAGCACCCAGGTTCTTTCTCTGTCATCCTCTGGATGTTAGATCTATTTTCTAACTGGCTTTCCTGTGGGTCACAAGATGGTAGTGGCAGTTCCAGGCGTCACACCCATGTCCAGGCTGGCAATCAAAAAGGGTAAAGTATGTCAATGGCAAAATTGTGGGGAGCAGTGGAGGTTGCAGCCAATGGGAGGGTGTTGGCTCCCAACCTGTTGGCATTCAAACTAAAATTTGTTAAAGTACCATAAAAAATTATAAGCAGCCCAGGCACAGTGGCTCACATCTATAATCCCAGCACTTTGGGAGGCCAAGGCGGGTAGATCACCTGAGGTCAGGAGTTTGAGACCAGCCTGGCCAACATGGTGAAACCCCACCTCTACTAATAATACAAAAGTTGGCCAGGCATGGTGGTGCACATCTGTAATCCCAGCTATTCAGAAGGCTGAGGCAGGAGAATTGCTTGAACCCAGGAAGTGGAGGTTTCAGTGAGCCAAGATCACACCACTGTACTCCAGCCTGGGTGACAAGAATGAAACTCGTTCTCAAAACACAAAAACAAAGACAAATTATAAGCAAAGCTAAGATACAATGACAACCTGGGGAAAAATTTTTACAACTCATATCACAGGGATATTCTCCCTAATATATGAAGAGCTCCTAAAAATCAACAAAAACAACAAAACACAACCCAATGGACAATGAATGTGAACAGACTTCACAGAAAAGAAAATACAAATAGCTTTTAACATATGAGAGAATGTTCAACCTTGCACATAGTAAGAGAAATGCAAATTAAAACCATCCCAGGATACCATTATTCATTTCTCTTTTAAATGGGCAAAAAGCCAAAAATTTTGATATCATTTTCTATTGGCAAGGCCCTAGGGAAATAGACTGTCTTATGGTGTAAATCTGCACAACCCCTTTGAAGGGCCATTTTGAATATCATCAAAATGATAAATCATATGCCTTTGACCAAGCAATTTCATGTTGGAGAATTGATCCTAAAGACATTCTTGTATATATAGGAAATGACATATGTCTAAGTATATTCTTTGTAACATTATTTGTAATAGTAAAAGATTGGAAAGAACCCAAATATCCATCAACTGGAGACCAATTTATTAAATTATGGAATTTCCTGACAATGGAATACTATTCATTTAAAAAAGAAATGAGAAAGTTCTCTTTGTACTGATAAAGATCTCCAAAATACGTGTAAAAAGAAAAAAAAGCCCACCAAATTGCAAAAAAAAAAAAGTGTGTATAAAAAGGGAAAAACAAGAATCTATGTTTGTATTTGCTTGGACAGGTGGAAGATGGGAATGGGAGGGAAAAATTTCAGTGTTTACCTTCTTACACTTTTTGATGTGTGAACCATATTACATATTACCTTTTTAAAAGCAAAAGAAAACAAAGCACAAAAACACTGTGCAAATCTCACAAAAATGTCTGGGGCTTCATTCTGCCAACAGCGGCTGATTTCCAACCCTTGGGCTCCGAATTATATAGTGGCAGTGGAGACGGAAGGGATAGAGTTGAGAAGTCTTTTTTAGGCATGGAATCCCCACACGTTGGGTGTGGGATTGAGGGAGAAGGCAGAGGCAACATCGGAGATGGCCCCAGACTTGGGTACCTGGCGGAAGATGGCACCATGTGAGCTGGGAAGGCTGGAAGGGAGTACGCTGGGGAAATGGAAACAATGGCAGGTCACTGGGGCAGTTGGCCCTGGGGAAATTTCACTTCTCGAACTCAGTTTCTACCATTCTCCAGCCACACTGTTCCTAGGATCCGACCTTGTTCTATTTCTCCATCCATCTGTCCGTCCATCTGTCCGTCCGTCCGTCCATCCATCCATCCACAGAAGCAGTACTTCTGACTGCAAAAGCAGAGGGGACATTCCTCCAAAGTCTCAAAGGCCAGCATCTGTAGCACTAGGGACAGGGAGGAAGCCCAACCAGTGGACACAACAAAATCCCACATTTGCCACTGGGTCACTGTGTCCCAGAGAGAGGGCAGAACGTTGTGTTCTGCTTCCATCTCTGTTCTAATTCTTTTTTTTTTTTTTTTTTTTTTTTTTTTTTGAGACGGAGTTTCACTCTTGTTACCCAGGCTGGAGTGCAATGGCACGATCTCGGCTCACCGCAACCTCCGCCTCCTGGGTTCAGGCAATTCTCCTGCTTCAACCTCCTGAGTAGATGGAATTACAGGCACGCACCACCATGCCCAGCTAATTTTTTGTGTTTTTAGTAGAGACGGGGTTTCACCATGTTGACCAGGATGGTCTCGATCTCTTGACCTCGTGATCCACCCGCCTCGGCCTCCCAAAGTGCTGGGATTACAGGCTTGAGCCACCGCGCCCGGCCTCTGTTCTAATTCTTACCATCGAATTGGTTCCCCAGCTGCTGCTGCAGTGGGCTCTGGGGCTGTGAGCCTGGCGCTGGGGCATCTAGGAGGCAGTGGACTATGTTTTACAGGGGTTAGTGTCCACCCAGGGGCACCTTGGTACTAATGGCAGTGGGAGAGGTGGACGGGAAAAGGAAGCCAAATGAAGACTCTAGGCAAAATGATCATGAGGTGTGTAGCATCCATGTGGTAAGTGCAGTGTGTTTGGGGTACATCTACCCCCTTTGATGAGAACAGCAGTCCGCTAAGCAGCCCACCCTGCTCCAGGACTGTCTGCAGAGTTGGGGGCCAGAATGAAAAACGGACCTGAGAGCTAACTGCAGACACGCTGTTTGGTGTTGGAGGCCTGTGAGCCGGTATGTGAAATACAGCCACATTCTTGGTTTTAGTTGTAGCTGGAAAGGATTAGAAGACAATTAATAAATCATTTAGTGCCCTGAGTTTAAGTAACTTGTTATTATGGGCTGCATATATTTCTTACGCTTCACTGAGCAACACTGACACATTTCCTTCGAATGTCACACAATTTGTATGCAATTTGTTTCAGAAGGTTTTTTTTTTTAAATGCATATATAAATTATTAACCTGCATTCTTCAGGGTAGATTGCTGGAATCCCTCCTCCTCCCCCACCATCCTCTGTGAGTCTCATAAAAACTTCCTGTCCCCAAAATGATAGTAGTGCCATGTCCTATAGCCCACTCCCTGCCCGGCTGGGGAGGGGAAGAAGAATCACTGGCTGTCTCCCTTGGTTGTGCACCTCAGGCAGAGACCTGACACAGTTAGGAAGAAATCAAATGCCTGTTTTTGGGTGATTGGCCGGTGCCTGGAGAGGAACTGTTGATGAGAATCCTGCCTTTCATAGCTGCGGTGAAAATAAATCAGGGGGACAAGGAGAATCAGCCCTTGAACAAAACTGGGAACCTGTTGACCTGGAAGCCAGAAGCACTTTAGACACTGATGGCCCCAAACCGTTCCTTGTCTGAATGAGAAAGCTGAGCCCAACAGAGGGGTGACAACTGCTTGGGGCCACAGTGATGGGTCCTTCCTCATCCTCAGCACACCCCTTCCTCTCCTCCAGCTGGGATTTTTCCCGGGGCTGACACAAATGCCTTTCCTTCAGCCTTTCTCTGAGGTGCACTGGGGCGAATCTTCTCCACATTTTTTTCCGGCTTGAGGCTATGTTGTCTTTTTGTTCTTGGTGGAGCAGTTTGAAGTTTTCATAATGTGATATTTTTCATTGAACCCTGAATGATTATAGCCCCTTCCCACAAAAATTCTCACCTAATTACCTAGGGACTGGGTTAAAGAACAATCTGACTGGCTTGCCTCTGCTCTTTCCCGATGCCTTTTCTAACATCTGCACAATGTGCATCTGTCAAGCACCTAATGTATAATAGGTGCTCCTGGTGTGTGTATGTGTGTGTGTGTGTGTGTGTGTGTGTGTGCACGCACGCGCGTTGCATCAAAAGATATCTCTGTCTTCTTCTTGCTTTCTGCATTGTTGGGGTGACCCAGCAACTGGAGGAGTCCATGAGTGTTAAGTGAATGAATGAGCCTAGGAGTAAAGGCGGGCAGCTTCTGAAAACACCAGACGACCTACAGGAAGAGCTGGGCAGCTTGGAACCACCAAGAAGGATTCTCATCTGGGGTTTGCTAGACAGCTAATGGTTTACTTCTTCAAGTCCCCTGAGGATGCTGTAAACGTTATGAGTGGACATCCTCCCTGTCTTCTTGAGTAAATTATCCGGAACATGATTGAGTGTCACTTAATGACACATTGGGTTGCCCTTTAGTTCTCTCCATGACTCAGTTTACCTTCTGGGGAAGCCCAAGCCCTTCCTCTTTTTTTTTTTTTTTTTTTGAGACGAAGTCTTTCTTACTCTGTCACCTAAGCTGGAGTGCAATGGTGCAATCTTGGCTCACCTGCCTGGTTCACATGATTCTCCTGCCTCAGCCTCCCGAGTAGCTAGGATTATAGGCTCCCACCACCATGCCCAGCCAGCTTTTCTATTTTCAGTAGTGATGAGTTTTGCCATGTTGGCCAGGCTGGTGTCAAACTCCTAGACCCAAATGATTCACCTGCCTCGGCCTCCCAAAGTGCCAGGATTACACGCATGAGCCACCAAGCCCAGCTCTTTTTTAATACTTCTAATTAGCTGAGGCCCAAGGTACCAAATAACTTAGTCTGTTAGAAATGTGTGTAAAACCAGAGTAAAGAAGCCATCAATAAGAGCCTGAGGGTTTTCCTTTTGAACAAGTTTCATAAACATTAATGCAAAGATTTCATGGCATGTACTTTGACTGCCAGGAGATTTAAAAAAAAAAAAAAAAGCTGTCCTCTGTCCTCCAGTTTTTTATACTATGTTGGATTTCTGAAACTATTGAATAGCTAAATCACATGCTGGTGAGGAAGGCATTTTTGGCTTAGAAACGATGACATTGCTGCTGGGAGGCTGTGAGTGAGGGCTACGAGGGTTGGTAAAGGCATGGTATCTCCTAGTTCGCTTTCAAGAGGGTCACACTGAAGGTTCTCTGATTCAGTTATTTTAAGTCACAAGAAGGCAATTTAGCAACAAGAAGGGCCTCTTGTTACTGGCGGTCCTGCACATGAGTCTTGAGAAGGCAGCGGCTGCTGCGGCCTTGCTCACACAGCTTTCCCCTTTGCCCCTGCACGGTGCTAGCTCTTCAGTCAGCCAGAAACACAGCTGCCTTTGTGTCTTCTCCTGATGGGTGTCTCTCAGGCAGACCTTCCTGCAGTCTAACAGAGGGCTCTTCGAGCAAGTCCTGCCTCAACAGGGCCTTCCCTGACCTCTCTGTGCCAGAGGAGTCGCCCAAGCCAGCCCATCTAGCCTGTGCCTCCTGTGAGCTCTGCGCCTGGCAGGTGCCAGGTGGAGAGAGTCAGCTGCTCAGGAGAGATTGTTCAGGGTAGTTACTGCTAGCAAGGGATCCCATTTTATCTACCTGCCATCAGAGTAATCTGTCCTCTGCTGCAGCCCCTCGGAGGAGCCCTGAGCAGGTGAGGCAGGCAGATGGCCCTGCAACCAGGGTGACTCTGGGTTGGAGAGCGAAGCTGCTGGCCCTGCCTGGGA
Source organism: Saimiri boliviensis (assembly GCF_048565385.1). Taxonomy (NCBI): domain Eukaryota; kingdom Metazoa; phylum Chordata; class Mammalia; order Primates; family Cebidae; genus Saimiri; species Saimiri boliviensis. Next base: position 60,540,673 of record NC_133454.1, read on the forward strand.
GGCTGAGGCCTGTGCTGTGAACTCAGGAAATCTCCTTCTCCTCCCCCGTTTATGGTGAAATCAGGCCTCCCTCAGAAAGGCAGTTTTCCTACTCCGTTTGTTCTCAGATTGGTGTTATACCCTAGAGCCAAATTAGTGGCTAAGAACAATTGGAAACAAATGCTCTTTCAGCATCCTGCTGTGATCCCAGATCCAGGTGGGATCTGTCTTCACTGAGCCACCCCTCCGCAGAGAATCAGCCTCCCAGAACCTGTCAGTGCAGCCAAATTCCCTCATAATCAGCCAGCACCATACACATCTGCCTAACTTCAGTGAAACAAGCTGGAGCCCTGCTAAGTTATTTATGAAACAATATTCAGGACCGCCCCGCTGAGGCAAGTTAGGGAATAATAAATGGAAAGTGCCCCAGTGCCCTTTGGAAAGGCCTGTGGCTGACCTGCTGCAGTGGGGATCATATCCCTCCCCCGGAGGCTGGGTGTTGGGTGCCCGCTCCAAGGGGTCTTCAGATGGCTGCCTAGACCGCACCTTTTCTGAGATGCCAATGACTGTTAGCTTGGCTTGGATTTGATAGCGAAATTCTTTCTACTCCCTCCAGCACTGGTCTGAGAAAGTGTGGCTAACCCCCAACAGGCCCTCTCTCCGGATGTACCTGCCCCAAAGGGGAGTTATTAGAAGGTTCTGAAATGCTTGGTGGGAAGGATCTACATAGCTTCAGATCATCCTTAACTCCCCAACAACTGGTTGCCTGTTCCCCTCATTAGACCATGGGCTCCTTGAGGGCAGGGAACTAGAATTGTTGTTCATCATTGATCCTCAAACCAGTGAAGGATCTAATGCTCAAAAACCATTTTCTAAATGAATGAAGGGAATTACTGGCTGGCTTCCAATGCTGGACTTCTCTAAATAAGCCTCGACTGCTCTCTGAACTGTTTCTTCAAATGTGAAATGAGGAGGTCAAGGTAGATGATCTCTAGGAGTCTGCCCAGGTCCAGCCATCCCACTTCTAGCACCGACTTCCGCACTGGGCTGCCCCAGACTCCAGCTCCCCGACTGCCTCTGGGCTGGCTTACCCCTGGAGGTTGCAGCCCATGGTGGCAATGGCGACCCTGGCTTAGTCATTATGCAGGGCTTCTAGTGTGGAGCTGGCTCTCTGCTACCAAATACTGTCCTCAGTCCGTGCTATTTTCCCCTGACGCATCTTCAGACTGTCACTTTTCTCAGCCACACAGTTGAAAATTTCCTCTGAAGTGAAGCTGGGTGCAAAATGAGGACTTGTTAGCACAAAGGGATACATGTGTTCTGCCCTGCCTGCACCTCCTGGGTAGGCTGTATTTATTTTTCTTTCTGAGCTAGACCCTTCTCCACAAGGGGAATTAAAGGCCGCTTCATTTCCAACCAAATGAGGAAAGCTCAGGGATCAACCTGTGGCACCTCCACATTCCTTTATCACGCTGCCTTTGTTCAGGAAAGCAGAGAAGTGGCTTCTTTCCTCCTCCTTCCCGCCTGCTGCAGAATTTCTCTTGCTTCCTATGAATCAACAACAGCAGTATTTACTTGCACAAGACACATAATGCTAACTTTTCAAAGTATATAATTATTTCATTTCATTTTTACAATACGTCTGTGTTGCAGGCAAGGCAGGAATAAGCATCTGGATTTATTTGATCACCAAAGATTTATTGGTGTCTGGTCCAAGATTTCTTGGAATTTGAGGACTTTCTGACTGAATGGCTAAACCTAGTGTCTTCTCCACTGACTTTTAACCTCTCAGGGGATGTGGACAGCCTTGAAATCTTAGTAAAATCTGTAAACCTCTCCCCAGAAAAACTTGCACACAAATACCATTCTGGATAAAATTTTCAGGGATTTGTGGACCCCTACCACATTAAGGTTCTTCTTGCTCTGGTGCAACCACTGGGTTGAAGAGATGAGGAAACTGAGGCCCAGAGACTTAGGCAATGTGCACAGAGTCATAAGGCTGTGAGGACGAGGGCCATCTCCTAGGTCATGTCTACACCGTTTCCAACATGCCAAGGCATTCACTGCTGAATCCCATTAGGTGCCCAGATCCTCTCACCTGTTTCTATTCCTCCTATTCCCCTCTTCTTTTAGATTTCCTGCTCATCGTTTTATTGCTGTGGATATTCTCCTAGACTGTACAACTAGGAATGCAGATATACTACTACATTCCTAATTGGCCCTCCTTTCCTTCCCTCATCAGGCTTTCTTCTTCTTCTTCTTTCTTCTTTCTTCTCTTCTTCTTTTTAATCCTGGCCGGGTGTGGTGGCTTATGCCTGTAATTCTAGCACTTTGGGAGGTCGAGGTGGGCAGGATCACCTGAGGTCAGGAGTTTGAGACCAGCCTGGCCAACACGGAGAAACCCCATCTCTACTAAAAATACAAAAAATTGAGCTGGGCGCGTGGCAGTCATCCATAATCCCAGCTGCTTGGGAGGCTGAGGCAAGAGAACTGCTTAAACCCGGGAGTTGGAGATTGCAGTGAGCCAAGATCACACCATTGCACTCCAGCCTGGGTGACAGAAAGGGACTCTGTCTCAAAATAAAATAAAATAAAATAAACTTCTAAATCATTGCTCATTTTTCCAGCATCAGCCTTCTGGAGTTGCCTTCCCTGTTGGAGGCTGGCCCGGCCTTCCCATCCTCAGGAAGGTAGTCCCTCCTCCCTAGCAGCCCCTCCCCTGACTTCTCCACTTCTCCCTGCCAGGGCTGGGAGGCTCTGGGTTCCTTGCTTTCTCTGTCAGTCCTTGGTTCCCTCATCCTGTCCTTGGACTGATGAGCTGCTCCTTCCCCTACTCCTTAAGACCTCAGGCTCTTTTTCGTTATTATTCTTGATAGAAATTGGGAGGCATTTGTGGTGGCATATACACACATTTTTTAATTGTGATAAAACATACATCACATGCAATTTGCCATCTTAAGCAGTTTTAAGCACCCCTGAGAGCTCTCAATAATACACCTCGATGGCTGTTCCAGAGTCAACTGGGAGAAGGAGGAAGGGGTTGCTAGATGGTGCATGTCAGTAATGAGCCTTAGTGTTTGGTGACATTAAGGACATTCACCTTGTTGTGCAACCATCACTGGCATCCATCCACAGAACTCCTTTCCTCCTGCAAAACTGAAACTTCAAACTCATTAAGCAACAGCTCCCCAGTCCCTCATCCTCTGCCCCAGCCTCTGGAAACCACTAGTCACTTTCTATCTCTGTGAGTTTGACACTCTCAGTACCTCATACAAGTAGAACCATATAGTATTTGTCTTTTTGTGACTGGCTTCTGTCACCTAGAATAGTGTCCTTGAGGTTCACCCATGTTGTAGCATGTGTGGGAACTTCCTTCCTTCTTAAGGCTGAGTCATATTCCATTGCATGCAGATGCATGCATGCCACATTGTGTCTGTCCATTCGTCTGTTGGTGGACACTGGGTTACTCCCACTTTTGGCTGCTGTGAATAAAGCTGCTATGAACACAAGTGTACAAGTAACTGCTTTAGTCACCACTTTCACTTTCTTTGGGTGTATAGTACATAAAAAGTGGAGGCACGTTTTTAAGGAGTCTGAATTATTCTCTGATGTCCCTTCAGTCTATATGAATTTTCTTCATTAACACTTTTTGTGCATCTACTGACCTCACTGGGTCTGTAGCACATGCTACAAAAGACACTTTCTCAGAGAGCCCCGGAGGAGCCACAGAAAACAGAAGAGACTTTCTACTACCCAAAAGGCTCAGGAGGCCCCCTGCTGCCTCCACTGCTGGTCCTGGCTGGAGGTAGTGGCTCAGCAATGTATCAGCGGCATGGCATGACCTTGGGTAGTGTACAGCACCTCTCTCCTCCTTTTTTTTTCTTTTTTTTTTTAGAGACAGAGTCTTGCTCTGTTGCCCAGGCTGAAGTGCAGTGGCACGATCTTGGCTCACTGCAACCTTCACCTTTCAGGTTCAAGTGATTCTCCTGCCTCAGCCTCCCAAGTAGATGGGATTATAGGCGGGTGCCACCATGCCCAGCTAATTTTTTAAAAATTTTTAGTAGACGCAGGGTTTCACCATGTTGGTCAGGCTGGTCTCAAACACCTGACCTCATGATTTACCTGCCTCGGCCTCCCTAAGTGTTGGGATTACAGGCGTGAGCCACCTCACTCGGCCTCCCCTCCTTATTTCAAAATTAGTTAAATGAAAAAGATAAAATACCCTCAACATTCTAGAGCAATTCGATCCTACACAACCTTCCACAATGACAGAAATGTGCTCCATCTGAGCCGTCTGCTATGACAGCCACTAGCCACATGAGCTGTTGAGCCCTTGAAATGTGGCAAGTGAGGCTGATGACTGAATTTTACATTTCATTTTATTTTAATTAATTAGAATTTGATTTTAAAAGCCACACGTGGCCATTGGGTACTTTATTGCACCATGCAGCTCTAGAGGATGAAACGGGTAGCCGCCATGCAGTCCATAGAAGGGGGTCAGCAAGCCCAGTGTCTGGCACATAGTAAGCACTCAATAAATGTTTGCTATTATTAGGTCTTTTGTGTCTTGCTTTCCAGCCCACCACATCTGATGGCTCTCAATGACACCCCACACTAGCTGTCCCGGAATCACCTGGAGGAGGGAGAGAAGGTGTTGCTGCATGGTGCATGTCAATAATGAGCCTTGCACTGAATGTTTCTGGTCTGCTACTTTCCCTGGAGGGTCATGTGAGCCGGAGTGGTATGTGGCCTGCTTTGCAAGTGATTAACATGGTGTAAGCAATCTGCATAGAGGAAAAAACCCCTCGGTTGGTATTCCATTATTCTATTAGAGTTTCAGAGCCAGGATTAAGTGGACATGATTTCTTCCTATGGGCCATTAATTTTGTTTTATTGCTGGTCTGATGGCCATTACCCTTTTTTGCCAATGCATTCCCCCATTAGGTTTGTACAATTAACAAAATATGTGCTGTTAGGGCTTTGATAGGAGGAGTGGGATGGAAATAAAGGGAGGGGGTGCAACTGCCACAGAGTTGGGGGTAGGGAAAGTGTCTGGAATGAAGGGGGGCCTTCAGCACCTGCCTCCTGGCCACTGGCTTTCCTGGAAAACTGCAGTAAGACCTTTCCCCAGCTCTTCCCCAACCAGGAGTGGAGGAGTTGCCCATGTGAGAGGGAAGAACATTTGGTGGGTCCATGTGGGAGCAGTGCTGGCATTTCCTGGCCCTCCTCCTCCAGCCTGCAGCTGAGTACGCCACAGCTGAGAACATAATGCGACACCCCCACTGTCGCCACGCTATCACCTTGAATCTGATACTGCTCAGCAGGCAGCATGAATCAGCCTCCAGGTGTCTGGCCCCATGACTGGGGTGGAGGGGGGAGACTTCCAGGGCAACACCAGTTTTCTGTCTATGGGGCAAATAGGAGGACACGTGCCCAGTTAAAAGGAGGTGGCTGATACTCAACATCAGCCAATGATCAACACGTGGAGATGCAGAATTGGCATAGTTAGGTCATACAGTTTCTGGAGAAAAGTTAGGAATCTGGATCTCTAAATGTGAAATCTCACAAGGTTTGGTTATTGGCAGAATTTATAAAAACGCTGGACAGGCAAGAGTCAACCTTGGGGCCGCTAGTCAGCGACGTCTGCCAGTCAAAGAGGAGTCATGAAAGGACATTAAAGGAGAAGTAGACGTGATCAAAATTGTGTTTTAGAAAGATTCCCAGGGCAGGGGTGATAGGGCAGATGGGCAAAAACAGGGTGAGGCTGGAGACAAGGAGAGTTGGGTTAATGACAATGGGATGGGTAGAAGAGCAGTGATGCTTGAGAGGGAGAACTAGCAAGTCTGGGGTCTTGGTGTGTTAGCACCAAGAAGATGTCCATGGGGCCAGGGAGGCTCGCCTGTGAGCAGGCCCACCATCATGCTCAAGGGTTTACCTCTGCTGAGATCAAGCAGCTCTGTGAGCCCACATCACTCAGTGTACGTGAGTCTTTCCATCCCAGGATGGGAGGGTAAATTGCTTGCTTCTACCTGGTGCTGAAAGGTCATGTGTATTCAGTTCTTTCTCTCACATGGGATAAATATTAGGATTAACCTACCAGTTAATATTCTGTGCCAATATTCCTTAGAGGATTTCATATTTGTACCTATACTGACAGGTCCAGGCCCAAGAATTAAGGCTTGGCCCAGGCAGGGCCCAGGGAGTGTCAGAGAGGGATCCTTTCCAGGTCCTTTGCAACTGGGTGCCCAGCACTACCTGTGGCCCAGGGGGCTGAAGACCACTGTGGAATTAGTATCCAGGCCCATTGGGCTTTGAGGAAGGCTATTCAGTACCCTTAGTGCTGGATACATAAGAATCTCAGAGCCAAGAAGTTAGCACCAGATAATTATATCTATTGAATTACCCAGTTATTGTGTCATTTAAAGTCTGCTGGTCAGGGGCCACAGGGCCTGAACTGATAACCTCATTGAACAAGCATTAGCAACTGCAAAACGTTGTCGGGTGATGAGAGTGCATGGGTGGAACAGAGCAGGGACTCAGTGAGATATGGCAGGAGCTGTGGATACGCTGTTGGAAGGACGAGTGGGGCCCATCAGGTGTTTGCTCCTGGAATGGCCTATATCAATCAGATTTTTCCACTCAAGTTTTGTTTCTCTTTTGGGAGCTTGGCTTGTGAGCTTACATAGGGCTTTGCCGAGACAGGAGCATCCAGAGAGACTCTTGGTGTTCAAGAATGAGTTGTCACAATTTGGTCCTCATCCCAAAAGTCTGGCTTGGGCAAGAATAGGAAAACTTGTCATGGGCAACAGGATGAATGCAGAAGTCCTCAGTTTTCTGGATTTACCTCTCTGTTTCCTATTCATTTGCAGCCATTTATAAATTAAGTTATTAATATGTCCTAGGCATTGCACAAAATGCTGTACATGCACCATCTCATTTAAAGGTGCTACAGTTAGCACCCTTTTAAAGATGAGAAAACTGAGGTTCATAGAAGATAAGGTTAGGTAAATAATGGGCCCTAGCTTGAACCTGAAACTGTTTGACTCCAGCATCTTTATTCTTAACCTCAGTGATATACTGTGCTAGCCAGAGACTTAGCACCCACTCTGGAGGGTTAGTTTGGGCAATCTCAGAGATTGTCAGATGGAGTTTTATTTTAAAGATCTAGTAGTCTGGCTCTATCACTTTGCAGATGAGGAAACTGAGGCACACAGTGATTAAAGGTCTTTGTCCAAGATCAAACAGTAAGTTGATAACAGAGTCAGGGCTTGAACCCATGTCTGGCTGACCCCCTCCCCACACCCCCGCTCAGTCTGATGCTCTCTGTGTTAGACCCATGGCTTTGCTAAACCCCCAGCTCATCTTCCTTTTTACCTGGGTCTGTTCATAGATGCCTGCACAGCTATCCTTGAGAAGAAGAGACAAGTTCTATCATGCTACCTCCTATGGGAAGCTTTTTTCTATCCCTCTCCCCACCTCTTTTCCAAACAAGCATGACCATTCAACTCCCTCCTCATTTACCATTTCATAAATTCCCTCACATCTATAAATGTGAATCACCAATCTCATTTACGATTCCATTTTATTTTCGTTATGAATAAGACAAGCCTGAGTTCAAATTCTGGTTGCATTATTGTAAGGCTGAAAGCCTTTGACATGATCATTTGCCTGTGAGTATCACAGACGGCTGGCTTTGGAAGGCCATAAAACATTAGGCACATGGATGGTTCCCCAACAGGCATCCAGGAGGACTTTTGCAGTGATGCATAGTGATGAGTGAAACATAAGAACAGTGTGTAGAGACTGCTTGTGTATATATACACTGTGTGTGTGTGTGTGTGTGTGTGTGTGTGTGTGTGTGTGAATGCAGAGAGAGAGAGAATGATGCTTTATTTCTCAAAGGTTGGCTCTTTATTGTGAGATTTTTGCACTCTTTACTTTGGGGAGTTGAATTTTTCCGTGAAATGATAGTGAGAGAAGACACTATTAATGTTTTTTCAAAATGTAAGTTTGTCAACACTATCAGTCTTTGAATGCTGTTCCACACTTTACTGATGGCTGAAACTCAAATCGGGGAAACATGCTTTGAGCAGCTTCTCACCCAGTGCAGGATTCTCCTCTCAGTGTTGGGAGTTCACTACCTTCCAAGGAAGACTTGTTCATTTCTGGATGGTTCTCATTGCCAGAGAATTCCTCCTTATGTTGAACTGCAGACTGGCTTCCGCTAACATCTAAAGTTAGACCTGATCCTATCCTCTGGAGCAACACAGTCCCCATTTCACACAGCTTCTTCAAATATTTGGAGGGTGACCATGTGGGAGAAGGATTGTATTGCTTCAGTTACTAGAGCAAGGACCAGTGGATAATTTTAGAGAGGGACAAAGGAAGATACCTCTCTAGTTTTTCCTACTGTATCTTCTACCTCATAGTCTCCTAATTACACTGAAAACAGCCACAATAGCAAAGATAGCTAACATTTGGTGAGTGCTTATTTTGTGTAAGGCACCATTTTAAGGACCTTTCTGTATATTATATATTAAGTCATTAATCCTCACCACCACTCTCAGAGGAGGAGTTGAAATTAGCCCTATTTTACAGATGAAAAACAGGAATGGGGGCATTAAGTAACTAGCCCATGGTCAAGCCAGAATTGAAACTTGGGATACAGAAAACTCCATCTGACAGTCTCTGAGACTGCCCAAACTGACCCTCCGGGGAGGGCGCTAAGTCTCTAGCTAGCACAGTATATCACTGAGGTTAAGAGTAAAGATCCTGGAGTCAGACAGTTTTGGGTTCAAGTCAGTGCGATTCCAGAGCTTACCCTTTGAACCACTAGACTTCTAACCCACAATTTAACCACTAGACATCTTCTCTCACCTCTCTCTTCTACTCATATCGTCAAAGTTCTTAAAATATGATGCTCTAACTATATATAGGACTAATACAAACTGTTAAGTTCAGAGTGGAGGAGATCATTCACCCTTCATTTGGGTACTGTACGGCTATTAATGCAACCTAAAATCACATTTAGTAAGTTTGGCAACAATATCATACCCTGGACTCATTTTGACGTTGGATTTTATTTTATTTGTGTATTTATGTTTCTCCACCTGGCAACTTTCGTTTAATTGACCTTGGATTTTAAATCAAATAATATAGGTGGTGTTGTTTTTTTTTTTCAAACTGGGTCACCCCATTCTGTTGTTGTTGTTGTTTTTTTTAATGTAAGAGAGGGAATTGGTATATTTATTCTTGTCAAATCTTTTCTACAAAAGAGTCTGTAAAAAAAAAGTGGGTTTGCATGTGGACGTAGGATACACTAATCTGATGGTTTAGAGTAATGAGATTGTGGGCATTTTTTTTTTCACAATTATTTCATTTGTAGTTGTCAGGATGTTATTGTGCAAGAAATAAAAACTGGTAAAGGAAAAATGGACTTTTTACTTTTGGCCTGTTATTTTAGCTTGCTAAAAGTTTTATGATGATCTTGAATCTATCCCTCCAGCACAGTAGCTACCTTTCTCAGCCTTGCGTCATGTGCACATGGAAAGTCTGCCATATCTTCTTTCAAGTCACAGGTGTCTCAGACAGACAGTCCCAGAGGACAGGGATACAGCATACAGCTCCATGTAATTTAATCTAGAGACTTCATGTGCTGAGTTCATATCATGCTCAGTAGTAATATGTAAGTAGTTTAGAATAATGTAAGTTGGAACCCATTGCCAGCCAGGTTGGTTCTGAGGTGCTGGTGGTGGATTCTGGTTGGAATGATCAGAATCCACCATTCAACATTTCAGCAGATATTTACTGAGAACCCAGCACAGGCTGGGCACTCTGCTAGGTTCTGGAGATATAAAGATACAGAAGACATGGTCCTTTTCCTCAGTGGTTTGCAGTCCAGTGGTCTGGTCCTACCTCTGAGGCGCCTCCATGATCTGTAAATGTTGATCATGCATGTATAAAGAGACAGCCCCAGCCCCAGAGGAAATGCCTTTGCCTCGAGGAAGTCCTCATGAACAAGAGAGACAATTTGTTTTCCTCAGCACATCTCACTACACCCCATGCCTGAATCCTAACTAAAATTCCACCTTCTTCCAAAAAGACTTGCTCATCTTAATTAAAGGGAAGGTACGAAAGAGGCCCAGGACATGTAAGGCTTCACACTATGTCAAGTCCTTGTTGAATGAACAAACTTCAAACTTCAATGTCTCTGTGAGCCCACAGGCCAGCCTGCCCTCTATTACCTGACACCAAAACCCCTAGATGCTCTGGCCCCACCTTGCTGAGCTGGCATTACCCTCTCCTCTAGTGTCTTTCAGGCAGACCAGTCTCTGTGTCATCCCAGGACCCTCCATGCTCTCCTGCTCCTGGCCCTTGCTCAGATAGCCCCTTTCTTTGGAATGCCCTCTTCCTCCCTCCCACCAGTCAATTCTTCTCTGTCCAGTCTGCCAAGACCCTATTCAAATTCCACCTCCTCATGAAAACTCCCTGGAGTCTCCAACTCTTGCAGACATTGTGTCTCTGATGAGAGAGAATAGGCATCACTTCTACACACTTTAGCACAACATCATATACAGTGTGGCCTTATTGGGTGTTCTTTTATATGGGTGATCTCCCTTCTCCAGAGATGTGGAGGTAGTGCTTTTATAACAGGACCCATGGATTTTATTTCTGCTGCTTCAGCATATGTAGATCACAGAGCAGACAACTGATAAATATGTGTTGACTGTTTTTATTTTTACAAAAAATGTTTTATCCCAGAAAGAATTAAAAGCACTCAGATTTTTTATCTTTCCAGTCTTGTCCCATTATTCTTCTCCATGCACATTTTTCTTCCTGCCCTATTGGACTCTTCACCTTTACTTGCAAGTTCTCTCCTGCAGCAAGACTTTCATATTTCTGCAGTAAGACTTTCATATTTCTGCAGTAGACAACAGGGTCAGTGTTGTTGTTTGCTTGGTTTTTTTGCAGCCTTCCCTGTCTAGATTGCAAAGTTTCACAGGGGCCCTTCTGCTCTGTTCGCCTCCGTGGGGTCTTCCAACAGGCAGGAGGCAACAGTAAATAATTATTGCCTTGGTCAGCTGAGGGCACTTGACAGCCACGAGCCTTTTTTTCCTTCTGGTAGTTCTATAGGGAAGGGGATACAAGTCCTAACAAGTGGAGGCACCAAGCAGGTGGAGGAGGGCATGATCCTCTCACTCTGCCCTGGTTAGCTCTCTAAACAATAATGGTTTTGCACCAGGAGTCCCTTGCTAGGAAGCCTTCTCACTCAGCACTGCAGGCACACGTCTGCCAGCCCTGGCCTTTTTCCTGAGCCAAATCCACCTGGATTGGGGATTTTACCCCCATCCCCACCCTGGCTTTTACTTCCGCAGCATCTAACATAGTCTATAAAGATGTTTTCTTTCATTGGCAGGTGAAGTCTGGAGCAGGACTTCTGAGGCTTTCTGTCCTCCATGCCGCTCACCAGAAAAGGGGCTGTGAACTGTAAGTAAGTTTGATTGGCATTTTCCATGCTGACTCAATAAGGTTATGGGTTAAAGACCAGCCCTGAACCTGATCTTTAACAGCCATGCATTGTGCAAGAGAAACACTCAACAATGAGCTAGTCAGAATGTAAAATACAGTGGAGCTCTAATTAGATTATGTCTGAATGTGACAAAGAGGCCCTGTAATATGACATCCTATTTAATTAGACTATATTGATTGTGCATTAAGGTAGACTTGATGTGCTACATGTGTCACGAGTGCTGGAGAAGGAAGCTCTTGAGTCTGCAAGGCCGACCCAGACCCCAGCCACTCTTGCCTGTGGGCTAAGCTTGGGAGGCAGCAAGAGGAGGAAGTGGCAACATCAGTTCTCAAACTGGGCAAGTTTATATCCTGCCCTTGCTCTTACATCTGGTTATTTCTGGGGACGTGTGAGGGAGGAAAAAGGAAATGCTGCTGACCGCTCCTTCCATCAGCCCAGTAATAACTCGACCTCTTACTTAGGCTAATTTGCTCATATTGGTTCTCCCCACTTGGCAAAAGTCTACCCACCTGTGGGATCTGGCCTAAGTTCAGCCTCCTTCGTGGAGCCTTCCTTGGTAATGCCAGCTGGAAGTGATTGCTCCCCCTCCTGAAATTCCGCAGCATTCACACACGCCGTCCTTGCCTCTGTCCCCAGCATCTGTCTCCACCTCTGGCTGTCACTTTACCATGCCCTCTCCAGCGAGGCCATGAGCTCCTGGTGGGTGAAGTCTGGAATTCCTACTTCTTGGTCTGCCCACTGTACCCTCAGCCTCGTCGCTCTTTAGTGAAAGTTACCTGGATGACTGGGTTGCCCTGGGCCCACGTAGCTTCCCCACCCTGCTTCTGGGGCTACCTGAGGCTGAGCTGCTGCAGCGGCGACTTTGATAGTACATTGGCTTCCAACCAGTCCATGGAATTATAAATGATTAACCGTTATCAGCGCACATCTTCACCTCTGTGTAAAAATAGATTGACTGTAATGAGTATTTGAATAAATCATAAGAATGGCCGCCCTGCGATCGGCTAACATCCTGCCGATGGCTGCCCGGTGAGTGAGCAGGGCGCCGGCCCTCCCGCCTAATGGCCTGCGATTCAGTGCCGGTCGCCTGTGTGATTGACGGGCCTGGGCTCCCAGGGCACCTCCTCTGCAGCCCTGCTCCGGAGCAGTCGGATATCCAGTCTGGGGGTTGGGGGAAAGGGTGCCTCCCTCCATCCTGTTCCAGGAAAGCCTGACTAGGAGGTGGGGTGGGGGTGGGCGGAGGGGCTGACTAGAAGATAATGACCTTTGTGAGAATCGATGTCTCCTCGCATCGGAGGTTAGAGGAACCTCATAAGTCAAGTCAAGTATGAGGAGCAAGCTGAGCGTGAACCTTAATGAGAGCTGAGAGTGTGGGGGAAATAGGCCTGCACATTTTCCCCATCTCTGAGGGCAGCAGGGCACCTCGGCTTCGGCTCTGGCCACCACACCCCAGGAAAGCTCCCTGGCAGGGACACAGTCTTGGGCCTGCAGGTTTCTTCAGGTCCCAGGGCTCTGAAATGGGAAGATTCAAATGATCTTTCAGGGAGTGGTTTACCAGGGCAGCCTCAGGCATGGGGATCCTGCCTTTCGGAGGGAAAGGAAGAAGAGGAGAAGGGGAGGCGGGCTGAGAGTGACAGGGGCTAGTTGAGGAGGGAAGAGCCTAAAAGTCTGAAGTTTCAGAGACAAGGCCAGTGAGGGCTGGATTTGAGAGGGAAACAGCAAATATTCCCAGTTAATTCTAATGGCATCCCATTTCCAGGCTATGTAACAAATCACCCAATACAGAATGGCTTAATATCATTTGTTCTTCTGGTCAGGAATTCAGACAGGGCATGGTGGGGCAGCTTGTCTCTGTGCTACCAGGCGCCACCATGGAATCTCAGTGGAAGCAGCTCAAAAGCTAGATGCTGCAATCATCCAAAGGCTCACTCCCTCGCCATTCTGGGCTTTGATGCTAGCTGTTGGCTGAGAGGTTGGCCGGACTGTCTTGGCCAGATCCATGGGACAGCTCCATGTGGCCTGAACTTCCTCACAATATGGCAGCCTGATTCCAAGGGTGAGCATCCAAGAGAGAGCAAAAGCCAAGTGGATGCTGTGTTGCCTTTTATAACCTGCCCTTCGAAGACAAGCAGCATCACAGCCACTGCATTCTCTCACCTGGGGCAGTTGCAAAGGTCCACCTAGGTTTAAGAGAAGGGAATATAAACACCCTCTCCTCCATCTCTCCAAGGAGTATCAACAACACATTGAAAGAATAGTGTGAGGAATAGGATGTATCTTGTTGCAATCATCTTTAGAGAACACAGCATACCACAATTGGTACTCATCAAGTTAGTGGTTTGGCACGGCACAGCCTCATCAATTTCCCAGAAAGAATAAAAGGACCCCTTCTTTGGGGGGATTTGTTTCCCCTGGAAAGACAGCCTAAAGAACCCCTGCTTTAGATAAATTCAACTGTCCCTTGATTCACAGAATGTTTGAGTTGAAAGGGCCCCTGGAGATGAGGCAAGGAGTCCTTCCTGGGCAGGCCATGCTGGTGTTAGCAAGTCCTGCAGCTGGTAAAATCTTCCACCTCGGGGTCCATCTCAGGCAGAGTGAGTTGAGTCTGCAACTCACAGCTTCAAGTGTCAGGTATGGAGGAGTCTTAGACTGTGAGCCAGGACTCCACAAGCCTTGAGCCCTTCTTTCACATTCAGGGCTCCGTGTACCTCCATCCCTGTAGACATCCAAGCTGGGGTAGGTTTCACACAAGGATCAGGATTTAAGATGCTACAACAGGCTGTGCTGTAGCTGGGGAATTCTGGGCAGCCCTTCCTCCCTGACCTCATGTCCCCTGCTCTCCTCCCTTCCCCTCTGCCACATACTTTGTCCTGGGGATGCTCTGCTCTTCAAGTCTCTTTCCTTTGCCATTTTTCTGACCCAGATGCAGCTAAATCTTGGAAGAGGATCTAAGTGCCCTGGGTGCCTTGCTGTGACTTAAGGGGATAGAGAAAAAACACAAGCAACCAAAGAGTAGAAACAGAACAAGCCCATATCCCCAAAGGGCAGAGATCTGAGAAGGCTAACACCAAAGGGGAGGGGGCAGGAATGAGAGGGGTGAGTGGACTCGGTTTTGATAAAAAGTGCTGGAGTTTGGAGGGAGAGTCTTAGGTTCTTCCACATCAGCTTAACATTAATGATTAATAGTAATGAACACTTACTGGGCACTTACTACATGCTAGGCATTATGCAAACACTTAGGGTACATTTTCTCACTGAACTCTCACACTATGTTATGGGATGCTGTTATTACCTCTATTACAGACAAGAAGAGGAGGCTCAGAGAACAAGGGGAATACCCTAGGAAGTAGCAGAGTTGAAATTCAACTTAGGACTTTCTATTCTTGAGGCTTACACTACTTTCTTGTATGACACTAAGAGCCTCAGTTTACTTCTCTGTAAAATTCCCAATGTTACCTTCATCTCTAAGATTCTAAATGTGCAGATAAGACTTGGAGAACTTGTTTAGATATATCTCAGTGGGTGTACTTTACGGAGTTGAGTCTAGGTGAACGTATGAAATGATTTCCTGTTCTGTCCCCTTTTGTGAAACTGAGGTCAGGAAAGTAACATTTAATTTGGGCACATGAAGGAAACAGACTCATACAAACATAAAGATCATTTAGGTTTTCAAGGCTTCAGCTTGGGAGAAGAATGTTGGATTTGAAGTACAAAGCTCAGGTTTGAAGCCCAGCCTTAGCATCCTTGTGATCCCGGGCACGTCCCTCTGGCCTTTGGATTCTTCTTCTCTGGAATGGAAATGGGATTGTATGTACTTCCCAGGACTGCTATGAGAGCTCAATGAAATCCTGCATGTGCATGTATCTAGAGACATTCTTGGCACACAATAGGTACTCACTAAGGGTTCAGCCATCCACTCACCCAGTAAATAAATAAAAAGTGGAGTTGGAAAGAAAAGCTATTCCTTTCCATTGCTTCTGACAGAGACAGTCAAGAATCTTCTTGGCTTTAACTATAGTCTCCATAAAAGTTCACTCATAAACTATTGATATTTTAATAATACACATTAGCATCTTGCCCTTTGACAAATGAATATTGAATGAGCAATAGAGGCAAAACACTAGCCAGGCATACTGCTGCAGAGAAGCTGGCATCCTGGCTGGCTGTCTAAGGGAATGCCCCCTTTCCAAAGGCCTTGTGACTCACCCCTCGCCCCAGTGACCCCTAAGGAAACAGCTGTCAAAAAGAGCTCAGCATCCTGCCAGCCCAGTAGGGCCTGAGTAGGGTTTGTCTTCATTTTTTCTTTCAGTTGGCTGGAGGGGACTTGAAAGGAGAGAGAAAAGGTTATTTAAAAACCACTAAAAGGGCGGATGTTTTACCCATGTGCAACACTTTGGATCTTCCCATTACCTTTGCGAAAGGTGGAGGTTTCTTCTTTACATACTCTTTATCCTCCGTAGATTGCGTCTACAGGCAGACAGTGTGCCCACAAGAAATCAGGCAATGAACAGCAGGCTCGTTCCACCCCACTCAGCCAGATCTTGATGAAACCTATGCTCAAAGAGTGTGTGCTAAGGTTTATAAGACAGAACTTCCTGCCTCTTCTGGCTTTGCTTCCAGCCCCGTGGCCCCAGCCTCCCGGTTCTCATGGCCTCCATCTAGGCTGGGAGTCCTTGAGTGTGCAGAGAGCAGTGACAGGGGCTTTTCGTTGGTCCGGCTTAATTGGTGTGATTTAATGGCATTTCTGGGGGATTCAGATTTAGGCTTTCTGAGCTGCAAATCTGCTTTCTAAATGTAGAATTTTTGTGGAGTGGTAAAAAATAATGGCTGTTCTGTGATTCCTGCCTCCTGAGCTAGGAGATTGCAATTTACATTATGCAAATAGGCATTATGCAATCAAGGCACTTTAGCAGGAATCTGGCGGCAGAGAGGCCGATTGATGAGATGCCGAGGTCTGCAGCCCCAACTGGAGGCGCCCCGGAAGAGTGAGATGGAGTGGGGAGGGGGTGGACCGGGCAGG
Organism: Saimiri boliviensis; assembly: GCF_048565385.1. Classification (NCBI taxonomy): domain Eukaryota; kingdom Metazoa; phylum Chordata; class Mammalia; order Primates; family Cebidae; genus Saimiri; species Saimiri boliviensis. The sequence continues at coordinate 60,557,202 of NC_133454.1, forward strand.
AAAGGAGGCAGAGTCTGTTCCCCTGGCCCAAGGAGGCAGAGTGGAGCCTGCCCAGAGATGAACGCATCGGGGAGCTGCCAAGGCGACTCTCTCAATTAATGGCTTTGTTTAATCATACCCCCTGTCCAGAAGAGTATTGTCTTACGGATAATTTCGTTTGCCTAACGAGATTTTGCTAATTAAATCTCCTTTCAGTTGGTGTGACTATGCCTGCAGGAGAAGGGGCTATTTGGAGTCTTCTCCGTAAACCTTTCTGGAGAGTAGCTGGGAAGGAGGGATGGGAGAGAGGAGAGAGAAGGGGTGGAGAGAGAGACCCTTTCCTGCTGTGAGCAGAGCAGGAGGCTTTGAGCAGAGTTTGGAAGCTCCAAGGTTGCTGCCACCACCCAAATCTCCTTTCTTTATCCACAGAAATGCAATTGTAAATCCCCGTCTAGCCTGAAAGAATTTCCTTCTTTTTTCTTTCTCTGTGGTTCCTGTCACTTCCACCATTACTCATTCTCAGGTTCTTCTCAAATCCTAGAAGAGAGAACCAGGAGGCTTATAAGGAGGTTCTGAAGGATTTCCAAGTGCTGCTCCCAGTGTCCCTGGCTGTGAGGGCTGGTGATGGTATAGGATCCCCTCCTCTTTCATTCGCAGTTAGCCAGCTAGACTGGCTCTTCAGAGAGGAAAAATTGCTCCAAAGCTAGCCATTTCTCCAGGGATACTTGCATGAATCAAAGAGGAAAATACCTTTTTAGATTCATTTATCATCAGAGCCAGCCAAGGAGAGCCTCCTGTGTCTGGAGGAGCCTAGTGCTGTGCTTGCGATAGCTGGAGCCTAATTAATGCTGCTGTGACATGTGTCCATGCCATCCCCATGCTGGACCACCCCTAGTGGTTCTTTGCTATCCACAGGTTGAAGTTCGGCTTCCTTGGACTGGCTGACCATGGGCTTCACAATTCAACCCTGGTCTACTTTTCTAACTTCATCTCTCATGCCCTAGCTGCTCCCCATCCCTGTAAGTACAGACAGTAAGGTGCACACGCACTCCTACAGCTGATACCCCAAGTATGCCAGGTTGCTCAATCTCCTCCAACAAATACTCTGTATACGTTCATGCCTCGGTGCCTTTGCACATGCTGCTTAACTGGACTAACCTCAGCCTGGGCACCCCTGGCTCATTTATCTCCTCTGTGGCTTCCTCCTTGCAGGCCTTCCTGCCTCCCCCATCCCTATGCTGCTGCATTCTTTTGCCTGTAGACCATCATAAGACTCCAACGTAATTATTAGTCTGTCTATCCAAGTGAACAATTGAACCCCATTCTTCTTTCAATCCCAGTACCTTGTAATCATTCCTGGCCATAACTGGCACCCTACAAGGTTAATGAAGAGAAAGGATGAATGTGTGATTCAAGGAGAAGATGGTGGAGTGATGGAGAGGCACTCTCCAGTTAAGCCCCCCAAGCTCCAGGATGGACGGTGAAGGTGGGGGTGTGGGGCAGGAGACCGATTTCTGCCGAGGCCATGCAGAGGTAGCAGCCCATCCATTCATTACATTCATATCACAGGGTGAGGAGGGGCACTTCATCTGTGGTTCCCTGTCCACGTGGAGACCCTGTGCTTGGCGTGTCACGGTCTCATTTCACACATGCTCACATGTGAGGTGGGAACTATTTTTGCAGAGGGAACTGAGGCTTCCCTGTTGTCATCATAGGGCAAGGCAGTGTTGGTCTGTAATTGGGTCCCCCTAACCGGGCCCACTTGGGGACCCAAGAGCATCTACCTGTAGAGAGGTAAACACTCCTATGCTTCCTAGTCTCCTCTCCCCATGTCCCCTCCCTCCCTTTCTCCCATCCATCCTTACTGGAACTTAAGCTGCCCTGGGAGTTGCCCTGTTCTCACTCCCCATGACTCCAGGGCTCATGGCTGTGCTGGGATGCCCGTGTATACCTGCCTGTGTGTGTCTGCATGTGTTGGGGGCCTGAGTGGTGCACAAGCGCTGCAGGGTGACCTCTGGCTACTGGTTCTGGACTGCTGCCCAGCTGGTGGGGGACGTCAGGGATGGAGGAGTTGGCATTCCATGCTGGGGATGGGGCAGCCCAGGGGAAATGGCTCAGGTCTTCCTGGGCAATGTGGGCCAGGGGTGGGAGGAGGGAGGGTCACGTATGTGTGTGTGTGTGTGTGTGTGTGTGTGTGTGTGTGTGTGAGAGAGAGAGAGAGAGAGAGAGAGAGAGAGGCAGTCTTTCAGGAGAGTGGCTTTGCGTCCTTCTTGGCTCGTGAGTTTTCATGCTCTGCTTGTTGCTCATTGTTGGGGCACATCTGTCCATGGTCTGTCTCTTTGCCTAGGCTTGTAATCATACTAACATCCCCATCATGCTTTGCTAGGCCTGTAGTGTTTCTAGGTACACAGTAGGTGCTCAATAAATGCTTGGTGAATGCAGTACATATGTGAAGGATTGAACAAGTTTGCATTTTGGTGTCAGACAGACTTGGGTTCTGTTATTTACTTAGCCGGGAACTTGGGATTTAATTTTCTCATCTAGAAAGCAAGAATAATAATATTTCCTATTCTTTCTCGAAGGGTCGTTGGTGGAGGATTAAAAGAGATATGTGAAAGTGTTTTATAAACTATAAAGCACTGCATACATATAAGAGGTTATTACTATAATGGTTATTACCCTTGAAGTGATCACCGTGTTTGAAAATTAGGGATTCTCTTTTCAGGAATGTAAAATCATCCAGGCCTGATTTGAACTCTGGGACTTGCAGAGCAATTATTATAGGAACTGCTTCTAGATTTGGCCAATAGTGGGAGTTTTCGGGGCCTGGAGGCTCGACCCAGAGCCCTCTGCCCTCTCCCTTTCCTGGTGGACCGTCCCTGGGGTGGGAGGGTGAGTCTGGCAAAGTGGACCATCTTCAGTTAAGCCACCTGTCCCCCAAGTGGGCCCATGGAAATGGCCTTCCTGAGTCTCTGCTATTGCCTGGACTCCATGCCTCGTTATCTTTGCATATGCCATTCCCTCTGCCAGGGGTGCTTTGCACCCTTTTCCCCACTGGTCTTTTCACCTCTTGTGCTGTAGTTGCTGCATTGTTTCCAGGCACCCAGGTTACCAAGCTTGCTGCCATGAGGCAGTCTATCACAGTGTACCTGGGACTCAGTGCCTGCCTCCCTTCCCAGTGTGCACTGCCAGGGCAGATACTGGGCTTCACTCACAGCTGGAGCCCCAGAGCCAAGTGGATAAATGGATGGAAGGATGAAAGGTGAACGGAGGGGTTGGAGCTTTCACGATTGGAGCTTCTGAAGCACCCTGAGCTACAGGGGAAGGCGAGGAAGAAGAAGCTGCAGAAAGATCAGTAATGCTATGCAAATCCCCCCTACATTTCTGAGATATTTCCCAGCCAACCTCATGCTCCAAATGTCAGCGAGGCTGATCTTCCTTGGGGTCACAGGGTCTGGGGATAGACCTGAGGATGGAGAGGCATCTGCCTGCTGCTGACCTCTAGAGCAGGCGTCCCCAGACTTTTTACACAGGGGGCCAGTTCACTGTCCCTCAGACCGTTGGAGGGCCGCCACATACTGTGCTCCTCTCACTGACCACCAGTGAAAGGTGCCCCTTCCGGAAGTGCGGCGGGGGGCCAGATAAATGGCCTCAAGGGGCCGCATGCGGCCTGCGGGCCCGTAGTTTGGGGACGCCTGCTTTAGAGGTAAGCAGTTCCCCACCTGGGGATGCAGACACTGCCTACCCTAATCCCCAACCCTTCCAGATCTGTCTCTTGGTGGGGTTGGCCCCAGCTGGTGGAGAATCTGCTGTAAGCCCTCCCAGGGACTTGGCTCCCTTGCCTTCCCCCTGAGTTGGAGGCATCTTGTCTCTTGCCTGTTCTGGGCCTCTCTTCCCATGCCCTCCCACTCTCAGCCCCAGGCAGCCTCAGCAAAGTGCCAGGGGGCTGGGAGGCTTTTCATTACCAAATGCACTGAACCTATTTGTGAGTGTTTTGCAAAGTGTTTAATCCAAGGTGTTCCCTCAATTAAATTAGTGCAAACATCTGTGTCCCACATCCACCTCCATTTGCATTCTGTGCCATTTATTACAGCGGGAAATTGGAAAGCACCTTAGGAATACTTAGGACTGAATTAGGCTAGGTTGGGGTGGGCATCTGGGGGAGGGTGGGGTGCTTGCAAGACTGGTCTACAAAGTGGATCTTTTTCCAGGCTGGGACTTGTGAGGACCCACTTCCTGTGCAGAAGGCCACAAGAGGGGTGGTGGTGTCTGGGCTTGGGACCGCCTGGTCTCATGGGGGAAGTTGGGTAAATTTAATTAATGCCACGGCTCCCCACCTGGGACCACGTGCCTGCAGAGGCAGGAGTTCACTGTTGCTGTTTTATAATTTTAAACCCAATTTTTAAAAAAAGTGTATCAAATTAAAGCAACCCCTCTGGGTCTCTCCCTAGGGGAGCCCTTCCATGCTGGAAGGTGTGTTTGTTTTATCCTGAAACTACTCAGCCTTGGTGACTGGCTGAGCATGAACAGCACCTCCTCCTCCCTTATACAGTGTGATCCCCATGACTGTCAAGTGTTATACGTTAGGAATACACTCGTCTAGGAGGCATCAGAGAATAGTTTCTGCTGTGTGGCAGTCCTGTGCCAAGTGCTTCACAGACACTATCTGTGGTCACCCTCTACCAGCCTTGAGTCAGGATGACCCAGGGACTGGAGCTCAGAAGGCCAGGCAACACATTCAAGATTCCACTGCTAGACAGCAGAGCCACTGGGATTCAGACTTGGGTCTACATGACTCCAATGACTGTGTGCTTTCCACTGCACTTGGAGGTCTCTCTCAAATGATGCAGTTGGACTTGGCTTCGAATCAGGAATGGTGCTGCCTCTGCAAATCCCCTGACCAGCATGCCCCAACCGGGTTGTACAGAGGCCCTGGTTCTAGCCTGCTCCCATTTGGATGGTTTATCCTGGGACTTCTGGGGACCTATGATGGGTAGGCTAAGGCTGCTGCTGACTCACCAGGAGAAGGGGAACCCTGGGTTTTGAGGGATGGGGTCGGGGGCAACAGGAAAAGAAGTTTGAAGAGTGAAGGAGAGGCTCATATGCTGCTGAGCCTTATTTGTCACTGAGTTTCTCAGTACTGAGTGGGGAAACTGAAATTCAGGCTGGACTAGAACCCAGGACTACCAACTACTTGGAGGGAAGTGATGCCAAGGCCTGGGAAAGTCCCAGGGTTGGTTTTTTTTTTTTTTTAGAGTGAATGCTATCTTTCTAGATGCAAAATGTAGAAGAAGATTGGAGCAAGAAACCAAGGTGGAAAGGAGATAGGAGGCTACTGTGGACCCCAGACCCTAGGAAAAAGAACTTCACCAGTTCCTGGGGTTTCCCCAAGAGATTTCCAGGGAACAGGCCGAACAGACAGAAGGTGTTTTAGTCTGTTTTATGCTGCTATAACAGAATACTTGAGATAGGGCAATTTATAATAAACAGGAATTAATTTCTCACAGTTCTAGAGGCTGGGAAGTCCAGGATTAAGATGTTGGCATCTGGCAGGGACCTTCCTGCTGTATCATAACATGGTGGGAGGCATCACATGGTAGAAGGACAAAAGAGAGGGGCAGAACCAGACAGCGAGAGGGACTGGGACCCACTCCTGCAATAACAAACCCACTCCCATGATAAAGGTGGCACACTCATGACCTAAACACCTCTTAAAGACCCTGCCTTCCAATACAGTCATACTGACAATTAAATTTCAATGTGAGTTTTGGAAGAGACAAATGTTCAAACCATAGCAGGAGTATTCCTGGGACATGAAGCTGAGTTTCCCCTACTAGTGCCCTCTCTTTCTTCCCCTTCCCCAGTTTGCCCTTTGGTCTGGGCAAGGACCACAGCATCTGGGGGAAGATGGTACAATGGAGGGACACTGAATTTGAGCTCAAACACCTGCTCTCCCACTTCCTCCCTCTGACCAGCTATAACCATGTCATAGCCTTAGTTTCTCCATCTGTTAAAGAATAATAATGATCTTACCCCGCAGGGTTGCTGGGAATATTAAGGGAAATGTTAGGCAAGCTTGACCCCAGATGGTAACTCAGGACATCCCTGCGCATTTTGCTTTCTCTTCCATGGCTCCTGTCTACCTTCCCCTCTTAGACCCTGTGCTTTGATCCTGGGCATTAGGGAGGCTGTGGAGGTGAGGATGGGCAACCCCTCCTTCAGCTCACCCTCCTCACTATCCTGTTCTCTCTCCTTCCCACTCTCTCATCAAAAGACTTTAATAAATGCATCTCAGTATGTGGCACTGCCTGGAGCTTTATAAGAATAAATTGCTTATCCCAGCCCTTACTTCCTAGAAATGACAATCTACAATAAAAACACATTTATGAAGCATCGACTGTGTGTAGTACCCAGTGCTAGGCACAGTGGGGTCAGCCTGAAAGTGACCCCCGGGCCTCTTGTCTCCTCCCAGACCCTGACAGTTTCTGCTTTCTTTGGAATTGCCAGATCGCAGAACCATCTGCCTTTCCCGGCAGGATTTTGGGCTTCTGTACCCCTTTGTGCCTCTCTGCTTATCCACACGGGTTCTCTCTGCCTAGAATGCCCTCCACCCTCCATGTTTACCTGGTGGGAACCCAGTTTCTTGATGAGGAGTACCTCTGTGAGCACATCTGTGCTGGGCTCATCTTCCTTGAGCGCAGGTGCCCACTACGCATCTTCCTGAGACTTCCTCATCCTGGGTTTCTATGCCATCTCTACCAGAGGTGCCTAGCTCTAGTGAAGGGCACTAGAAGCCAAAGTATGAAGTCCTAGAGCCCTGGGGTCATAGAGCACAGTCCTAGAGCACAGGCTCTGGGGTCATCTCTTCTGCCTCGCCTGCAGGGCCGATCATGCCCAGTCCCTCCTCAGTAGAAGAGAATGCCGGGTTCGTGGAATGCCTTCCCCTCTCATTAGCCTTTTGCACTCAATAAATGCTTATTTTGTCAGACAACTCCAGCAGCCTCCTTCACTGGAATGCTTGAAGAGAGGCTGTCAGAGCAGCAGCCTCACTCTAGTTTCCAGGGTGTTCAGTCTGAGAGCCCCTCCATGTCTCTGTTACTTGCAATTCTAGTAAGGATTTGCTGTCTCCCTACCCAGCTTCAGGATATGAGAATTTCCAGAGGTGCACAGGCTAAGAAGAGACTGACCCTTAACGTATTGCCCCTGTATCTTTGCCAAGGACATTGCCTTTTCCCAAAGTCTTTTTTCCGTCTCCACACGGCCAAATTCCTCCCACCCAGCTCCTATTCTGCCTCCTCCACAAAGTCTTCTTAAGAAGATCCTTCAGGGGAGGGCAGTTTCTTCCTCTCAGAACCCCTGGCCTGAACCTCCCGCCATTGACCATCCCACATGTATCTATCTGTGTCTGTCCATTTCCTCTGGGCTGCATTGGTCCAGGGTCCATGGCTGATGCTTCTGTAGCCCTCACTTCACCTGCCCTGGCTCTTGGCAAGTTCTAAATTTGCAATAGATATTTCCCAAATGAACAAGGGAACAGGACTATTTCTTGTTTGTCTCGAGGGAGGTGTCTGGGTTTTTCTCTCTTCTACTGCTTGGAGTTTTCTGCTTAGAGTTCTAATGAACCTGAAGGCAATTTGTCACTAGTTACTGGAAACTACATATTATGGCCAGCAAAAGAAAGACAGGTGTTAAATTCTGCTGGGTATACTGAGCAGACTGGCATGACTTCTGCATAGCAGCTCTGTCAGGTCCCAGCACACTGATACTCTACAGGAGAAGTCTCCAAAACAGAGTAAGCAAGATGGGCCATTGGAATAAGAGAAGAAAATCTTGCAACTTTTCTTATATATTTTTTAAAAATCTTATTTTCCTTTGATTTCTATTTTAGAAATGTGTTTTATAAGACACATCATATACTGGAAGGGTAGTGTGGCTTATATACAATGTATATATTATAACATAATATATATGCATTATATATGACATATAAGATACATTATATAACATATATACAACATATATACATATATGTGTTATATATAATACATATATATGTTATAACATATACATTATATATGAACCACACTACTCTACCAGTATATGATGTGTCTTATATGATGGGTCTCACGATGTTGCCCAGGCTGCACTTGAACTGGCCTCAAGTGATCCTCCATCCGTATAACATATATAATATATGTATTGTATATCACATATATAACCAATATATTATATATAATATATATATGACACATATATATACACTCATATGTTTATATGGGTACATCTTGAGGGTGCATGAAAAATTTTTACTGGTAGAGTTTTGTAGCAGCTGGGGATCCCCTTCCCCTGGGAATCTCCAGGGCTTGGCACATGGCAGCCACTTGCAAATATGTGTGGAATTATATTGATTTAAATGGATTAATACTATTGGAGAATCTTTTAAAATTTGACTTTGATTTAGTCCTCAATAATTTACCTCTAAATAATATACCTAGAGAACCACAGTGCCAGTAAACAAGAGTAGCCAGCCCTCTGTATCCACAAGTTCCACATCCATGAATTCAACCAAGAGCAGATGAAAAGTGTTTGGAGAAAAGAAAAATGGACAGCTGCATCTGCACTGAGCATGTGCAGACTTTTTCTTGTCATTATTCCCTAAACAATATAGTACAACTATTTACATCACATTTGTATTGTATTAGGTATTATAGGTAATCTGGAGATGATTTAAAGTATACGGGAGAATATGTAGAGGTTTTATGCAAATACAATACCATTTTATATCATGGACTCGAGTGTCCATGGATTTTGGTATCCAAGTGCGATCCTGGAACCAATCCTACGCAGATACCAAGGAACAACTGTATGTGCCTGCTGTGTACCAAGTTCTAAGATGGGTATTGGTGTGACAAAATTTTTTTAAAAAATTTAGAAATGGGAGTTTCACTATGTTGCCCAGGCTGGACTCGATCTCCTAGCCTCAAGTGACTCTCCCATCTCAGCCTCCTGAGTAACTGGGACTACATTTGCCTGCCACCACGTCCAGCTTGGGGTGACAAATTTGAAGTCCTTCACCTCAAGTTACGTACATTCCTTTTTTTCAAAAACAAGCACAAATAACTAAACAGGAAATTTTTGTAATGTAAATTTTCTAACGGATTTCAAAAAAGGGAAGAAATAATAGATCATGAACTCCATGTACTCATGACTCAGCTTCAGCAACCATCAGCCCTCCCTCTTTGGTGGGGTTCTTTGGAAACAATTCCCAGGCTTTGTATCCTCTCCTCTGCAAGAGCTCTGGTGTGCACAGCCTTTCAGAGAGAGGAGGACCTCTCAACAAATGCTGTTGTGTTGCAGGAGTTGTGCCAGACCCCACTGGCAAGACCTGGGCCTAGCACAGGTCTGGAGGGATCACTACTCCCTGGGAAAAGTAGAGAGGAGTCTGAAGTAATTTTTATATCAAGGTTGTCTAGGCTCAGACGCTAGGCTTGACTTCTAGGCTCCTGTGTTGAAATTTCAGAACTACAGAGGTGACCTGCCAGATAAGGAGTGAAAATGAGAGGAAGACACACCTAGCGGAGGAGACTGCGGCCTTCACAGAACATAGATGGTGCACTAACAGCTCTCGCAGTCTGCCTCCCTCATCCTAAAATGAGGAAACTGAGGCTCAGAAAGCTGCCACCTCCTGCCCACTGTTGCACCACTAGAGATCAGCAGGGCAGAATGGGGCTGGGCCTAGGTTCCTCCCTCTGCCTCCTCTCAGCATATGGGGGACCCCCTGCCGTGCCAGGCTGGGCCTGCCTTTTTCATGCATCCACGTTTCTGTGGCCAGGAATAGCATTTGCTGAGCCTCCAACAGGCTCTGGGCTGCGGGCGCCCCTCTGCCCCCCCTGGCAGCTTTTGGAGGGGGCCAGCGGCCTGTAGCCCTGGAGTCATCATGGGAGGCATGTGACTTCTTTCTTCCTGTACAAGTTGAGCACTTGCCACCCTGCTGTCTGTTTTTCCTTGCTAAGGTTCAGTTCTAATTATGTTGATTTTCTTCATCCCACCCCCTCCTGGAAGCTTATTAGGTTGAATATTTTTATTTATTATCATTTCGCCCAACTCCTGCCAGCATTTCCAATTACTCTCCCCGCTTCCTTGTAATTGTCTTTCTGTAATGGCTCTGAAACAATTGCGCTAAATGAGGTGTCTCCTGGAAGATGAGAGTCTCACTTCATTAAAGGCTAATGTATTCTCAGCTCCAGCTCTGTGGGGCTAGCTTGGAAGGAAGACATTTAAACAGCTTCTTTTATTTTATAGGGAGCAACTTTTCAGCGACAAAGATGTCTGTGGGGTATATGTGTATGTGTGTGCGTTGCCTGGATTTTAATTTAAAGAAAGTTTATGAAATAGTGTAAGTCCCTTTATTGATGAGACTGTGTTCTCAGGGAGCTGAGATCTACAACAGATGGAGTGCAGGGGAGCAGGAGGGGAAGGGGCAGTCGATTCTGAGGTCCACCTGCCTTTCTGCTGGTTCCCAGCCCATCCTCTCTTGCTACATTCCTGCTGGCTCAGTCCCCAAACGGATTCATGCCTCTATCCTGTGTTTCTGCCTTCTCATTATATGCTCAGATTCCACTGTGGTGATGGCCTCAGTAATGTGTTATTTTGTATCAATCAAGTCTTTTTTTTCAGTTTGTATATCCTGACTCTTCATTGTTCATTCATTTGTTCTATTGTCATTCATTCAATACCTGTACATTGCCCGTTGCCCACTTTGTTCAGGCATTATTCAGGTTAGGGATATGCCTTTTGATGCTTCTAGAACAGTAGCAAATAGAGGTAGCTGACAAGTAAGCAGGTACCTCTAGCACAATATGTTAAGTGCCTCCATAAGGCAAGGCCGCGGCACTCCTCAAGCAGCGAGGAGGGCACCTTGTGAAACCTTGTGGGATCAGGGCTGATAGAGGAAGTGGCCAGGGAGTGAGTGGAAGTACTCCAGGCAGAGGGAGTTTGTGAATCATGTCCTGGTAGCCAGAGAGGGCTTGGCTGACGAGGTGAAATGCAAAATTTCCCACCAATCAGGAGCATCATGTGAGATAAAGGCTGTGGAGAGCCCCTCTCTCCCCACAGGAGATTGATTTGGCTAGATCTGTGTGTGGAAAGGTGGCCCCTGCTTCAATATGTGAAATAGATTGGAGGAAGTCAGAAAAAAAAAAAAAAAAAAGAGGCAAGGAGACCTTGCAGGAAGCTGTTGCAAAAGATTATGATGACCCGCCTGAAGACAGAGGCAGTAGAGAGACCTGTGTACCTTTGTAAGGCGTTTCAGTTGGAGAAATGGCCAGCTCAAAAAGGGAAGTGGTGGGAGGGAGAGGGGGCACCAAGGATGTGCTCTGGGTTTCTGGCCTGGGCAACTGCTGAATGTTGAGTGGTGGGGTCCTGAAAACCAGGACATGGCGTGGTACCCAGTGAGAGGTCCATGTAGCTCTCCCTGGCTGTGGGAGGACCAGGCACAAATCCCAGCAGACACTGACCACCTTGGTCACTGTCACCACAGGACCTCTACCAACCCAACCTTTGGGTTGCAGGTGGCCTCAGCCCACTCCTTCAGGGAGTCATACCTAGCTGCATCTGTCGAGTTCTTAAAAGCACCTGGATGCAGTGAGCTGTCAGCTGAGCAGGTCACCAACTGGCTCCAACTTACGTCTCAGGCAACACAACTCATACCAAGGCCTTCGGGTGTTCACCAGCAGCTCCAGGGGTCAAAGTCTACTTCTTCTAAGGGAGTTGTCATTGCACAGTCAAGAACGAGTAGGAAGGCCCTTCCTGATATTTTTGGGTTGGAAGTGAAGAATTTAAGTGCAACCAAAAATATATTTACGTCTCTGGGGCATTTGCTTAGGGTCCTTGGAAGCTTGCCCGCAACACTGGTGCTGATAGCAATGAAAATCGCAATAAAACTTTTCATATTGATCAGGGCTTACTCTTGTCCCAGACACTCTTTGAAGCCCTTGCACAACAGCCTCTCAATCCTATTGTGTAGATATTATCATTTCTCTGTCATAAAGAGGAGGAAACAGAGGCACAGGGAGAAGCACGCAGGCTACCAGGCCTTCCCTTCTGCAGTTTCCCTCTCAGAATGAAAGAAGGAGTGAGTCCTGCTGACCAGAGCCTGTTTGGGTGAGTGAGAAGGAGAGGTAGGGGGCTCAGCCTTGCCCTCCGCTTGCTGTTCCGCTGCTCCTCATGCGCTCGTGTCCTTCGGGATCCTGTGCAAATGCCATCGACAGCCCCAGGCAGAGCTAGGACTTCCTTCCTCCCCAGTTCCCAAACGTCATACATTTCTCAATGATAGCACCACTGATTTGTCATGATTCCTTGACGTGACTGTCACCTCTGTTTGACCTTGGGTTTTCCCAAGGAATGATCCTGGCTCGCTCCTCTCTATCCTTGGCACCCAGCACAGAGCCTGGCACCCACTAGGCTTTCTGCAAACAAATACATGCTATTAGGGAGGCCAGGATGCTCAGGAGAGACCCTGGAGGTCAGAGTCAAAGAGTTCCCTTCTTCATCACAGGTGCAGCAAGGCGTCCAGATATGCCCCAGATTGAACTCAGCTCTTCCCAGGGGCCCGCCTGGTAATAAGGGGGCAGTTGTCAGGAACACAAATCTCTCTCTATACTCTGAGGAAATGTGGGGGTTGGGAATAAGTGCTCCTCCTGGGTGGGAGCATTGAAGGAAGCCGTGTCTGGCTGTATGTTTATCCTGATGAGGTGCTTATGTAACACCAGGCTTCCTCCGACTCCCAGGGACTGAAGAGTATGCACACCACGGAAACAAACAAATGGAGATGCGAACCACTCATGCCATTAGACAACTGAAGGGAAGAGGTGTACACATCTGACGTCCTCAGCAAAAATGTAGCACCAGGGCAATTTCCAAATAGCTTTTCACAAAGAAAAAAAAAATGCCTCTTTATATATTCAAGTGTAAAAAGTCACCAATGGCTTCCATCACCCTGAATCTCAGATGGTGCTCTGATGGACAGTCTCCAGGGCTGCAAGGGGGCAGTGGGGTTCTTGGAAGTTCTACCCACTCCACCTCCTCAGCAGCCTCCTCCTCACCCAGTAGGATCAACCTGAAGGCAACAAGGAAAGAAAAAAGGGATGGCAGTCTCAGCTCTGAGTCAGGAGTCCTGGTTTTGAGGCCTGGTCACTAACTGGCTGTGTGACGTTGGGCAAGTGACATACCCATTCTGAGCCTTAGTTTCACATCTGCATAATGAAGAGAACAATCAGTTCTGACCTGCCTAACTCACCCGCTTGTTTTGAATATCTGTACCCCGCACAGGTTGTGTAGGGGATCACAACCATGTTGACACTGCCTGTCATCCAAGCGGGGTCGCAGCTGAGCCCCAGGTACAGGTGGGTAACGTGATGTCCCCTGCTTGCTCTAGCCAACCCTCTTTTCCTCCTGCTCCAGAGCTGAGCCCTGTTCTAGCCTCACCTTCCATAACATTGATGATAGTGTCCAGGTGAATTCTAAGTCTGAGGTCACATGGGGCTGCTAGAAACAGCAGATGAGGATGGAAACTGGGCAGCGCACTGCCAGACAGTGGTTGGTTTAGGGTAAGAAGTCTTAGAATCTTGGAATGGAGCTAAACAGAAAATCACTTTGCTCATTTCCTAAACATGTTTAAGGATCTACCATGCACCAGCATTATGCTAGGTATTGAGGATGCAACTGTGAATGACACACAGTCCCTGTCCTTTCAGAGTTTGCTGTCTAGCAAGTATTCCAGATTAATGCCCACCCACCATGTTACAGATGAAAACTAAGGCTGCCTGGGAGGGAAAGTGACTATCCCAGCCACTTAAGGCCTTAGCAGGATTAAAAACCTGCATTGAGAAGGGGAAACGAGCGAATGCATGCCCAGGGCTCAGAGCCATTCCTGGAACCACTCAGTGAGTGTTCTCTAAGTGTTCCCATGACATCTCAAGACTCCAGGAGCATTTCTGTGATGCCATTAGACCTCTCATTGGTCTGAGCTCCAGCCTCGCTCATATCATGAGGTTGGACATTTGAGATGAGCCCAGCCCACCTCCTGGATGAGACCAACAAAGGCAAGACAGGGATGACAGTGGTCCTGAGGCCCTTGACCCTGGCTCCTATGGGAGCAGCCTGAGCATTTTGTTCTTTCATTCAGCCAATGCATATGGAGAGCTTGCCCTGTGCCAGGCACTGACTGGGGCTACATTGCTGAACGGCACCAACAAGGCCCCAGTCCTCAAGGAATTTCTATGTCAGTGGGGAAGGGGGTTAGACAGTCAACTATAAATAAGCAAATAAACCAGATATTTTCAGAATGAGACAAGAGCCGTGCAAGTCACATGCAGGGTGATGTACTAGAGAGTAACAGGGTGGTTGTTTGAGGGCGCAGGAGGGGGGCAAGAAGGGCCACAGGCTTTGTTCACTTCTGGAATTCACCCTGCCAAATGAGCAGGGTTCTGGAGAGACTCTACCCAGCACCTACACACCAGAGTCTCCCAAGTCCAGCATTCCAAATAAAGAAAATCAATACAGAGACTGTCTCTACCCTTCCCAGCCCCCAGCCCACAGCTAGAAGTCATGCATCTAGTATAGGCTACCTCAGTTTCACCAATATCCTCTTGGAGGGCTCCATGACCTCCCTTCATCAAAATGTGGAATCAGAAGTAAAAGAAATATGGAAGGACCAGCCTGTTCTTCAGATGCTCCTTGGGCCCAAGATCTCCAATCTCAGGAAATGAGGGAACTTAGCCTGCTGGGAAGATGGCAGGGATAGACTTCAGGCTGATTCCCAGAATGTCAGGGTGAAACTTCCAGAACTGAGAAGCAACAGAAAATATTTTATTACAGGGCAGTGGCAACCGCTGGGGAACTACAACAGCCTCCCCATTCCCTGAGCAGGGGAAGAGCCAAGACACAGTCTCCAAGGCACTTCAGGGCCCAACCAAAGCCAGGAGCCTGCCTAAGGCATCAGACAAGCAGAGATTAAAAAGGGGGCTTCAGGGACTGAGTTTCTGGATATGGTGCCCACTGAGTCTGTCTCTCCAGAAGTCCATCAGAAGCACCCTTAAAAGAGATATTTGACTCAGAATCAAGTGTCCTCCTTCCTCTAGGACTGTTTCCCACTGCCCTAAACTCTGGGCAGGCACCTCAGGTGAAAACCAGGAAGAAGGGAGGCTTTCCTGATCAGGTAGTACTCACTGTGTGTGTCTGAGGCCAGGGGAGGGCACCCGGACTCCATCCAGAGAGCACCTGGTGCCACCAAGCCAGTGCTGGGATTGCCAGGCCCCGGGTTCTCACTTATCTCAACTTAGCCCTGGGGATTGGTGGTCAGCGGTGCCTCCCCGAGCCAGTTCTCAGAGCCCCCCTTTTGTTTACCAACCCCCTGACTTGGCAGGCCCCTGAGAGACACTTTTTTCCAGATAGCCACTTCCTGGTTTCCCAGCAGATCAATCCTGCTGCTCTTCTCTGGCTCAGCTGCTGTAGTGGCTGCAGATTTCTTAGTAATGATCTTCCTTCAGGAGCAGGGGAGAGAGAGGCTCCTGCTGCCACCACAGCGCTTCTGTCTCGGCTGCCAACATCAAAGCTTTCCTTGTGGCTTTGGTAGAATGTTAAGAATTGCGAGATAATTAAGTTGCATTTCTGTGCATTGTTTACTGTTGCTTTCAACCAATCACTATTCCATAGGGGCTAATCTGTGTAAGGTGTTTTTTTTTTTTTTTTCCCCTTCTTCTTTGCAGTGCCTGTTTGTACCACATTCTTCATTATGCTTCAGTTACAATTTTAA
The DNA here is from genome assembly GCF_048565385.1 of Saimiri boliviensis. Classification (NCBI taxonomy): domain Eukaryota; kingdom Metazoa; phylum Chordata; class Mammalia; order Primates; family Cebidae; genus Saimiri; species Saimiri boliviensis. The sequence goes on from NC_133454.1 coordinate 60,572,995, forward strand.
TTTTACTATTATTAAATCTTCCCCAAAGCTGTATTATTCTGCGCCTCTGAGCTGGAATTCCTGATTTGGGGACTGTTTGCATCTGGGCCTGTTCACAAATGATTGTTCTTGTTTACAAAACTGTCCCCGGCTGGCTCACCTGCTCGCAGGAGGTAGGGGAGAGCAGAGAGGGGAAGCAGGAGCCATTTGGTACTTTCTGAGATTGTGCTATTGAAAGAACATCTTCATGGCCTCCAGTGGCCAAACCAGCCTCCAATGGTCACGGAACGAGTGCAGGGGCCAGTCAGTGAGCTGGAGGCTGTTTTCAAGGCCTGCAGGGTCCCAACGGGGTACCTCTGTGTTTGTTCCAGCAATGGTTAGGAGTACGGGCTTTGGAATCAGAGAAATCTGGATTTGAAACCCAACTTCTTCACTTACTAAGCATCTGACATTGGGCAGTTAGTAACTAACTTCTCTCAGCCTCAGTTTCCCCACTGTAAAAATGAAGAAGCAGCTGATGATCCTGCCCACAGATAAGGATGAAAAGGGATGATATTAAGAACAGTGCCTGCCGCATGGTAAGGGCTTAGTAAAGGGTAGGTAAATTTAGGTTGCCGTTTTCGTCATCATTGTCACTCTACCATTCTGACTGTTTTGCTTCCATCTTGCTGCCCCTCTGAAGCGTGCCTGCTCAGTTAGGCTTTGCATGAGAGCTTGGAGGCTCGGGGCTGCCTCTGGTCTCATCACTGAGCCAGTGGAGTGGAGTAGGAAGCACTTACCCTGCGCTCTCAGTGATTGTTAATGGCAGGAATTTGTTAACCTGCCTTCCCAAGAAGGAAAAGTGGCAGGCTCCAGGGCATCTGAGCTTGCAGAAAGAATTCAGCCCTGCCCCAGTTGAAGGTGACTGTCCCTAGGGTTTTAAGACCCCAGAGCCAGCTGCCAGCATCCTACTGCCTTACTGTCAGGCTCCAACCCTGACAGAACCAGTGCAGCCAGTTACCGAAGCTTCCTCCCACCACACCCACCCCAGCATCCCTGCAACCTCAGCTTACTCGTAGACTTTCCTCAACTTCTTTCTTCCTGTCACCCTGTCCCCTCAAGCGCCACACACACAGTAAAACCATAACTTTTTTCTCCCCTTTCCCATTATCTCTAACCCATATACTCCGGGAAGTTTAATTTGTTCTCGGTAGTAATCACCATTAACTAGAAATTGTCTTTCTCTGTGTAAACACGTCATTAGTGAAGCTGGTTTTCTGCAGGGTCCAGATTTCATTTTTATTAAAATGAAACACTTTCAGGCGCCTCACTGTGTCCAAGGAAAGAGAGTATAATTTTAACCCATTGGGTTGGCCACAGATAATTGGGCTGGCATTTGATTGGACGATTAGGGAAATATCTTCTTTGCATGCAGTATAATTTGCATTTTTTTCCCACTTATATGAAGCTAAGTCATGCTTTCGTACACAGGCAGTTTTAATGAGCATTATAAATCCTAATGAATATATTTTCATGTTCATTTTATTGGCTTGTTTTTATTACTAGAGGTCTGAAAAACAGGGCCAGAGAGGGAGCTGCAGAGGAAATGGCAGGGGAGAGAAGTACTGTGACAGCCTCCTCTCCCCTCCCCTGCTGCCGCCCTGGCTGCCAGAGGGTAGAGGACTGGCAGGCTGGGTTCACCCAAGTCCTCTTTAACCCAAATCAGAAGTTGCTTTGAGTTCCCCAGGGATGCAGGGAACATGTCTCTTGCCTCGGGGCCAGAGGAGCTCCTGCTGCAGCCTCAGCCTCAGCTCCAACAGTGACAGAAGCCATGAAAGCAGCAAACCCTAGTTCATCATGGTCTGCCATGGAAGAGAGTGAAATATTTCTGCTTAGTGTCGGTCACATAATAAGACTGAATTTTTCTTCACAAGGAGCCACCACATCCAGAGTGCTCATTCTTGATCATGACACTGAAAGGCAATTAACAAGTGTACAGAGCAGGAATTTCTCCCAGATGATTCAGAAGGTTCTTCAGAATCTTAGGGTCTTTCCACATCATTGTGAGTATCAATTCTAGGTCCCAGAGTTTTGCTTATCTCTAAAATTCATTCATTCATTCATTCATTCATTTAAGATACATGTTAGATACCCACTATGTTCTAGACACTGAGTCAGGATATATACAAGGTAATCCCTAAGATTTCTGCCAGCTCTGGCAATTTTTTTTTTTAATTCTGCAATAAATGACCAATAAAGATTTTTTGTTCCAGCTTGTGGCTCTGGTTCTAAAATCACTCTCAGAAAGGTGTACCTCTGTTGTGCCCTGGTCCCCTGCATATCAGCAGTTCCAGGCACCCATACCAATGAGGCCTGATGTCCCTGCTCCCCACACTGAGGCTGACCCGTGGACTTCTGCGTGGCCCTTTACCTTTGCCTCGCTGCTGCGGGACCATGGCAGGTTGGCTAGGGGTCTGCTCTGGACTCACACGTTGTCTACCTACTGACCTATTCCACCTCACCATAAAGCCTGTTTTCTGTTGACTATCACGACCCTATCCTAACTCTCCCACCCCACCCTCATTCTTATTTTTTAATTCTTGTTTTTATTTATTTATTTTTTTAGAGACAGGGCCTTGCTCTGTTGTCCAATCTGGAGTGCAGTGGCACAGTCACAGCTCATTGTACCCTCCAGCTCCTGGGCTCAAGAAATCCTCCTGCCTCAGCCTCCCTAACAAGAACTACAAGCACATCACCATGCCTAGCTATTTTCTGTTTGTTTGTTTTTTGTAGAGATGTTTTTGCTATGTTGCTCAGGCTGGTTTTGAACTCCTGGCCTCAAGTGATCCTCCAGCCTCACCCTCTCAAAGTGCTGGGATTATAGGTGTAAGCCACCATGCCTGGACCAATTTTTGTTTGTATTTATTTATTTATTTATTTTGAGACAGAGTCTTGCTCTGTTACCCAGGCTGGAGTGCAGTAGTGTGATCTCGGCTCACTGCAGTCTCCACCTCCTGGGTTCAAGTGATTCTCCTGCCTTAGCCTCCCGAGTAACTGGGATTACAGGCTTGCGTCACCATACCCAGCTAATTTTTGTATTTTTAGTAGCGACAGCGTTTCACCATGTTGGCCAGGATGGTCTGGATCTCCTGACTTCGTGATCCACCCACCTCAGCCTCCCAAAGTGCTGGGATTACAGACATGAGCCACCGTGCCCCATCCTGTTTTGTTATTTTTTAAATCAGAAAGGTGTTTGATGCTCATTTAAGTTGGACTTTTGAGGATGTTTCAGAAACTAAATCAACTAAAGACAAGTTCAGTTGCCTTTACCACTATCTCTTCAAAACAGTAGCTCAGTGCTTGGGGGTGATGTCTCCCCAGCAGCAGATGACTCATGCAGGCTTTTGTGAGTTGCATGTAGTACAGCTCTGTCTTCCGAAGAAGACACCCTCCCTCCCCCCACCGTGTGTGCGCACACACACACACACATACACACACACAGCTAAGGACGTCTCACTGTGGCCTTCAGGACAACTTTACGTTTTCCTGCTGTCCAAGAGCTGTTTACTGAACAAACACCAGTCCTAGGTTCTGTGAGACACAGGAGAAACTAGCAAAGAGGACTTGTGGTGAAATGGAAAGGAAGCTGGCCCACAGTGGAAGGCTTTGGTGAATTTCTGACTTTGCTACTTTCTGCTGTGTGACCTTGGGTAAGCACTTTCCTGGGCCATTTCTTCCCATCTATAAAATGATAATAATAATTACCTATGGCACAGTAGGTGGTAGGGGTTTAAATGAGATACTGATTGTGGTAATGACCTAGAAACAGTAAATGCTGGTCATTTTTCAGGTGGAATGTGATCAAGTCCCAAAGCAATTTGGATTGTGGGTCTTGGGTTACGAACCATTTCTTGTCTTGGAAGGGCCGGTGAGGGGATAAGGGGATGTTTGCTGTCAGGATGGGATGTTGCTGCTTCCTGGAGTCAGGTATTTATGTATCTGTGTTTTCCAAAGAGGAGAAACAGAGAAAGGGCTCTGGCTGGAATTTGCCATTGGGATGGTTGAATAGATCTGGTTTCAACCTCACCACCACAGAAGACCATGACTGCCGAGCGAGTGCCTGCACTTTGCCTTAAGATATGAGCTCAAGTTGAGGCAATGTGCAATTGGGGGTGCTCTCCAGCTAAGACTGATTTGTCTCTGTTGCATGTGATAGATCAGCCCTGTCTTCCTTTAAGACTGCAAACTTCTGGACAGGCATCCTCGTGCAGTTGTCATCCACATGCTCCCTCTTCACCACCACACTCACAGTGGTAGGCTCAGGGTTGGTCGTTTGCTCGAGAAGTGCCTTTAAGTGACCTCACTGGCCAGGAGCAGGAGCACCAGGGATATTCTCAGCAGGGCATCTCACCCCCAAGTCAAGGCTAGGTGTCTGCAACTGACAGCCGGTCTTGCACAGACAGGAGAGCATGGCCAGAGGAGCAGGGCATCAGCTCCAATGCTGCTCTTTCCAATCTGCAAACACAATAGAATTAACTGGCCAGAAACACCAAATTTTTGTCAAAAGGGTGGTGTAAGTGCAAAAGCAATCTGCTGGCCCGCTGCGAGCCAGGTCTTAAATTACAGAGTGTAATGGCCTTGGCACATTCCGAACTGTTCCCGGAGTCCCTTGGCGCCCCTGGAGCCAAGGCTTCACAGACAGAGCAACTTTCCAAGAGCCCAGGAGGGCGTGGGGATGCACAGCAGCCCTCCAGCCCCCTGCAACCAACTATTGTAGGGCAGCTGGAGGGGAAGGGCACTAAGAAGGGTGTTAATTCATTATGAGCCGTGATGGGGCTCTGGAGAGGAGAAGGGGGCCCACCTGCTCACAAGATGCCTTTGGTGTCTGATCTAGCTCTAGATGAGGAAGGGTTGAAGAGTAGGGGCCAGAGAGTGGGGCAGTGGAGGCGGTGGGGATTTCTTTCCACAGCTGCGTCTCCCCTTGGGCCGGAAGGAGTGATGACTCTGGAGAGGTGGGATGAGGGTCAGAACAGACCACGAGGAATGAAAGGAAGCTTGTGTTCTGGCAGCAGCAAGTGAGGATGAAGGGCTGGTCAGGCACTCAGGGAGGGAGTGCTATCTCACCTCTCTGGCTGAGGGGGTGTTTGCTTAGTGTTCAGTTGTATTAGCCCACCTGACTCTAGAAGTGCCACATCACGGAAGGAGGCAGGCTGGTGTGTGTGCGCTGGGCCACTCAGGGAGCTTGAGGCATTGTGGGATGGCAGGCGATGCCTCCCAGGAACCGATTTTTGTGTCTGCTCCACCTTTGCCCTGTTCGCTCCAGCAGCCCTCTCACCCTTCTTCCCTCCCTCTCCTTTCTGATGCAATCCTCTCTCTATCCCACAGGCTTTGTCTGTGGTGGGAGGGGCTCGGACCTAGCTGGGGAACGGAGGTGATCTGGTCCTTTCTCTCCACTCTTTCTGGGCACTTCCTCACCTCTCTTCTTTCTCTAACTTTCTCTGCCTCTCTTACCTGTTCCCTCTCCCATACGCTCCTTTCTGCTCCCTGACTCACACAGCCTCCTTTTCCCCTCTGCATGTCCCTCTTTCTATTTCTGTGATCCGTTTCCTGGTGCTCCTTTTGTTCAGTCATCGGTGCCCCCCGCCCTCCCCAGGGTTGTGTTGGGAGTGGTGCTGGTTAAATGCTGCTGTCTGCAAGGGGCAGGCTCTGTAGTGTGTGCTGAATGGCTGCAGGGAGGGCCGAGAGCACAGCAAGGAGGGCCAGAGTCGGAGGTGCAGCGCTTCTAGACTCAGCTGGGTCCCAGCCCCAGCTCTGGCATGCCCTGGTTGTGTGACTGGGGACCAATTCCTATTTTTCCCTGGGACTCGGTTTCCCCAGAAATGCAATGGGGGAAGACATTGCTTCACCCTTCAAGGATGTGCGGTGCTTCATAAAGGAGACAACCTCTCTCTAGAGCCAAGCTCTGCTCCCCAACCCCACCCCCATCCTGCCACGGTAGGCTCAGCCGCTTCCTTCCCAGCGGTAGCAGTGGGGGTGGCCGCATGAGGAGGAGCGGGGTGGGAGCAAATGGAGGGGATCTGCTGCCGGGCCTAGTTTAGGCAAACAGCAGGGACTGCTGGCGACGGCTCCAGCCCCCACTCCCGCGGTAACAGCTGCAGTCCAGCTGCTTGCATCCCTGCTGGGGGAGCGTGCTAAACCTCTCCGGGGTCAGCACTGTGGTATGTCGGTTTCCATAGCAACCAGCCAACGGGCCACTTTCTCAGAACAATTCCCCTACTCAGCCGGGTTCTGGACTTAGCTCAGCCCAAGGGCATGCGGCTGAGGAACAGAGCGGGAGGGAGAGAGCTGCCCTGGGCCAGACCGGGCCCCACAGAACGGGGCTATCTCAGTCCTGTCTTCGCTCGGAGGGCGTGGAGCTAAGGACGGGCCTTGCAGACTCTTCCCGCGCCGGCTCTCCCTGGCATCGCTCTGTGCCACGCCGCCCCCACCGCCCGGCCACATACTGCCCGACTCGGTCCGGTTGGAAGAAGTGTCAAGTCTTTGTCTGAATCTGGACAACAGCTGCCCTGGCTGGGTTCAGAGCTGGGAGGAGAAGGTCCTGGAATGGCGCGTAAGGGGGCGCGAGGAGCGGGCTTTTCCTGGCTTCCGTCTCTGCATCCCCCCATCCAGCTCTTGCAGGACCATGGGGATTCCAGTGAGCTCAGAGGATGGGGGCCTAATCAGTTCTCCCCCACATTTAGAGGGTGGGAGAGGATCACCTTTCTCAAGCCCCTCAGGGGTAAACTCCCTGAATCTGAGCAGGTTGGTGCCATCCCTGACACTGTCAGGAAAAGGGAATCCTTAGAGGTGAGCTCCCAGGAAAATGGGCGGTGCTGGAGCTCCTGCCCCAGATCCCTTGGAATGCAGCTCAGGCTATGGTGGAATTGGGGTCCTGAGGACTTTGTCACTGGAAGGGATTTCATTTTTAGAAAGGAGCCACTTGCAAACTGGGAAACTGAGGTCAGCGATAGTGTCTCTGTAGGCCTAATAACTGCAGGATTGAACATTGGCGCTGGGACTTGGCTTCCTGAGAGGTCACCTGGGTGGTCCCTGCTAAGACCTGGGAGGCACAGAGTATTCTTGGGCGGCAGGGGGGAGGGGGCTGTCCAGCTGTCTTGATCTTCTACTCCGTGAAATTATTTTCACTTTCAAGGGGCCTAGTTCTCCCTTCCCCACCCCCCACTCCATTTACCCCCATCCCCTGAAAAGGAGGAGACAGATGTCCTTTCTTTCACACATCACAGCTGCAACCAGGCACAATTTCCCTAAGCCCTGGGAACAGGTGTGGAGTAGTTCTAAGCCCCTTAGGGATGTGAGGGACTCAAGAAGGCGGCCAGTTTTAGAAGCTGCAGGGGTTCCCATCCTCCTGTGGCCCCATCTGTGAAATGGGAGGACTGCTCTAGGTGAACACTTCCCAGAGTGGGCTCCATGGGGTAAAGAACGTTCCAAAGCTAAGCCAGCTTGGGAAAGGCTGTGTGAACACCTATTAAAACAGTTACAGCGCTCATTACAAGTTTAAAGACTTTAACCTAGGGCTTCCTAAACATGTATGACCAAGGCATGCTGACTTCAGATTCTATTGAACAGAGGCTCCAAGGCCTTTCTCTATCCCAGGTTCCTCTTCAGCAGCCAGGATGCCCATGCCAAGTCCTGCCACACACCTGACCCTCTCCTCCTGCAGTGGACACATCCCGGACACTGTTCTCTGTCCCCTAGGGGCCTACACTGCCCACCTCACCCTACTGGCTGCTCAGCTGTGCTTGAGTCATCTCCATCTCAGACCTGCAGAGAGCACGGGCACAGGCAGAGCAGTGCAGGGCTGGCATCTGGGTATTTAAGGGGAGTAAGCCCCTCAGCTCAGCCCCCACCCCAAGTATCCTCAGAAGGTTGTGTCGTCTGCGGCTTTTCTGCTTCACAGAGTCAGGTAATAGCTCTAGAGCAAGGAGAGAAGAAAATTCTGGCCGCCAAGGATCTCATCAGGGAGATCCTGAAGGGGGAAGCTGAAAGAAGAAAGGCGTTCCTCTCCTCCCCGCCATCTAAACCCTCAGAGAAGTCACACCTCACATTCCGAAACCCTCAAACTTCCCAAAGGCCCTGAGTGTGCATTATGCCCGCCCATCAGGAGACAGCTGTGGTGTGGTGGAAAGCGTGCCAGCCATGGAGGAGAACTGGGACCCCCAGCTCCATAACTGGCCAGGTCTCTGCCCCGAGGCAGGTCACTTCACCCCTATGCACAGTTGTCACATTTCTCAAAGAACAGAATAGTTCTTTTCTCACTGGATTCTCATCAGAGTTGAATGATATGATAAATGGTGTGGAAGAGTAGCTCAGAAAGCACGAGCAGAGAGGAATTAACCCTCTCCTCCCTGCACTGGCCACCGGCAGAGGTAAGATTTCTCTGATTTTAGGAGGGAGAAAACTGAGGCTCAGACGAGTTAAGTCACTTGCCCAAGGTCACACAGCTGGTCACCCCCAGTCCTTTGCCTTCCCAGTTTGCCTCATTTCCAGGAAGATGCCTCTGAGATGGGAGACATCATCGCACTGACTTTTGAGGGCATTTAGCAAGTGTGATGTCCCTGACTCTTGAACCTTTCATCCTCCCCATTGGTAAAATGCCTGTAAGACAGAGGCTGGAAGACAGGCAGCTTTTTTTGGAGGGGTGGGGTTATGGATGTGTGGAAGTGGGAAGGGCTATTAGTTCTTGTGAAAATAGCTTTTAAAAAATAAAAATAGGCTTATGCACTAAGATGATCACATTGCAGTTTCCAAAGAGCTCCTCCCAGTAAGAAGAGAGAACATTTTCTCCTTACCTCCTCGTTCCTGGCCACGCAGACTCTCAGTAGCCCCTGCCACCATGTCCCTCTCGCTCTGCGTGTGCAACCACAGGATGCTGAGCTGCTGTCCTTGAGCCCTTTCCTTACAGCAGCAAAACCAATCCACTTACAAGGCTGGGGGTCAGGACAGGACTCACACCTCCCACCCAGGTTCTAAAGTCATTTGATTTAGCACAAGGCAATGAGGAAAGAACAGGGGGAAATGAGGAGAAAGAGCAAGCAGGCCTGTCATGTGCTCCACATTGTGCTAGGACCTTAGGAATGTGCCTCTGGCAAACACTGGATCTCCCTTTTGATTTTTATGTGGGTGAGACAAGTCTTTTAGAGGCCATGGGAGGAGGGGATTTTGTCTCTGCTGTGATTGCTCTCACCCTGTCTGTTTCTGTCATCAGCCAAAACATAGACCTTGATCGTTGTCTTCATTTGGCTAATTCACCTTCTCTTCCGCTATCTCCTTCCCTTCCTCCATCATTTGAAAATTTCACAACCTGTGAGGTTGGGAAGCATAGGTCAATGTTTGGTCAAGCTGGAACAACTGGTCTACCAAACTCTTCCCCCTGTGCTCATGTGTGTGTTCTCGTACTCACGTGGATCTAACATGCCTGTCCTGGGATAGTGCTTGCATCTGGAATGAATGAAGGGTCAGGAAGGATGTGCTTGTCCTGGATGCTTGTAGGGAGAGGAGCTATCATTGCAGCTGTTCCTTCTGAGCTCCTTCAGGTATGCCCCTGCCTGGCTGGGGCATCTCTTTCCTTGCCCGTTCAGGAAGAGGCTGTTGGAATTATGTGAGGGAGAGGAAGAAACTACTGCTTAGAGGGATTCTGCTCTCCAGGCCTTAAGCTGGGGCGCTTTCTAGCTCTGCTCTTCCCATTTAAAAGGATGGCCTGACTCCAGCAGGTATCTGAAAGTAAAAGCAGCAAACAACCCTGAACATCTCAGACGCCAGACTGATAGCTCAGATGCCTACCACAGGGGAGATTTCCTGCTCAGCTTTCTGATGGAAGAAGCCTGTGTGTGTGTGTGCATGTGTGTGCGCGTGCACGTGTGTAGGTGCATGCATGTGTGTGTTTTCTCTGCTGATTCACAGGCACTTTGCGGACTGGTTGGTTCGTGAGGAAGAGTAGGGCTGGAGTCAGGGAATTGTCTTCAATCAGATGCCTGATGAAAACAAGGCGCTCATCAACACGATTTAGGAAGGTGTTTTCTACAGGATTTGTGGTAAATGATGGGAGGACAGTAGGGTGTGACAAGGGTGTGAGAAATGCCACAGTATCTGACAACTTAAAGCCCAGAGGGTTACAGAAATGTTGAGGCTTTGAGAAATCTTTGCCATCCACTCTCCTCTGAGGGTCTCTGGCCTGAGGTCACTGAGAATCGCAGAGGGAAGACGGAGCAAGGACACAGCAGGCCCTCCTGGGAGCAGATGCAGTTAGCCGCCTGCCCCTCCCTGCTCTCATCTCGGAAACTGCCGCCCCTCCTCCCACCCTGCACAGACAGGCCACTCGGAAACCAGGGAGTGGGGTCAAAAGCATGTCTCAGCTCAATTTTCCCTTCTCCTTTCACATGCAGCATTTTGGGAGTCAGGTGCTGTAGAAGCTGCATTATAACAGTGGAAACATTTTAATTAAATGGGGAGACCTTAGACCTGTCACATGACCCTGGTGTTCTACTGTATAAAATGAAGGCTGATAACAGCTCCTTGACCACTTCACAGGACTCTGGGGTCAAACGTGGCATGGGAAAGCGCTTTGTAAGGGAATTCAGATGTATAAGCTGTTTTTAGTAGGAGGGCAATTTGCTCACCTGCTTACTGCCGGGGTTGGGGTAGGACTGAAGCTGGGAGCTGGTGTTGGTGACTTCGGGAAGTTAGTTCTCCCTTGCATCCCAGTCAATCAGTACTGGCTTTCAGTGATATTATTGAAAGCATATAAAGCTGGTTCGGTTGGCCTTAGAATAAAAGCTTGTGAAGGGCAGGGGGGCCTGGGGCTGTGTGTGACAGAAGTCTCTTGTTTCAAGGCAACATCAGTTCAGTGGTGGTATTCGGCCTGTCCGTGTGAGATCTGGGCTTGGATAAGCACTTTAAACCCACTAGTTGGCTTAATCATCTCTGAGAATTCCATGACCCTTTCTAGGGCTGGGGGCTGAGGAGGCCAGGAAATGGCTTTGGTCCCATTAGTCATTCTGGCGCCAGCAGCCCGACAGCAATGGCTTCTCGGTGGGGAGCTGGGGGGAGATGCCCATGGCAGGAGGGTGCCATGGGGGTGGGGCAGAGGGCAGAGGGGCTGCTGTTCTCATGCCCCTTTTTACCTAGATGCTGCCAAAGGTGGCCCCTGGAACACTGACCACGAAATGTCTCATGGGAGGAAGAAGAATGAGAGAGATGGGAATTCTCGTAAATTTTTAATCTGAAAAATAAAGAAAGTGTGAATTAGAATTAATGCAGGTATTAAATATTTAAACTTTCTGTACTCACTTTCATTTTTAACATATTCCTTCCTCGAAAACCTCGATAACGTTTGTCAGATTTGTTCTCAAGATGTCCCTCTCTCTCCACCTCCCCCAGGCCCAGCCCCAAAGTGAGGCCTCAGGTATTCATCATCCTGATGGAAATGTTCATTTTATTTCTCCTACAGGAACCGTCTGATCTCTCTCTTTATATTTATGCTTTCTCTCTATGGCAGCGTAAATAATTAATGCTGTTATAAACACATCCTATGCAAAATATATATTAGAAAAAATAACTCTTTAATTTGGCAAGTCGTTTAATTCTATTTTGTAATCATAGCACATGGGCTACAGTTAATGCCAGGGCGGAGGAATCCAGCCTGACTGCTGACACTGGCAGAGGCACGATCAAGCCTCCCAGACTGAGGACCTCTCGGACCCTCGGCTTTTTCTTCTTTTGTGCTTTTGGTTCATGGATGGAGATGGTGCCCACTGCCCAGGGTGAGGCTGAGAGTGAGTCTGGAAATGAAACAGGAAATTCACTTCTATCTTCAGTAGAATGGGGTGAGGGTGGTCCAGGTCTCTTCAAGTGCATTTGGTAGCATTCATCCAAAAGGATGCTGGGATACTTAGATGCAGGACATTTGGTGCATCTTCATGGGGTCGGGGGTGGTTATCCTTGGACTTTGGGGGAGTTCTCACAAGGATTGGCTTGGGGCACAGCAGCAAAGAGTTCCCTAGAGGGTGGATTTCATATTTAACAAATATTTATTGAGTGCTTCATATGTGCCAGGCATTGTTGTGGTCCCTGGAGATATGACGGTGAATAAGACAAGGAATGAAGACGAGAATATCCAGTTTCTGAATATTTCACCATTGCCTCTACTCATTCCTTTTTCCATTCAATGGTCTTTCTGGCTGTCTTAAGGAATCCATCTATCAGATCCACTCCCCACTCAGGTTTTAAGAACTCATGGCTAGTATTTGAATAACTCAGTGTTCCTGGATTTACAAATTCCTGTGACTTTAGCACAAACCTGCAAATAAGATTGCAACTACCACCGGCCCTCTCTCCCCTGGGAGGGATCTTGTCAACGGAATGACTGGCATCGGGATTCCTTTCTCCTGGACTCCAGGTGTGGTCTTCCCTCTGCAGGTGGGTGAATGGCTCTTTTGGGAGACTGCAGGTCCTGCCATGACATGGTGTCCTGCACTGCTGATCCTGCCTCTGTGTGTCATCTGAAGGGCCCAGACTTGGGGCTGAAGCCTTGGAGGTTTGAATTTCAGTTTCAATGTGGCATTTGTCAGCCTTTCCCCCTATTGAATGTCTTCCGTAATTGTCCCATGCCTGGCGCCATTCAGTGTGTGTTCCCAAGCTAAAAAGCCCTCATTCACTTGTGGCTCAGGCTGTCATTAATTCTTTCATGGGGTGGAGAATAATGAGGGGACAACTAATGCAGTTGGAAAAAAAAATTGATTTTGTAGTTAGCAATTTGCCACTCTTTGTTTGGAAAGCCAATGTGGACTCCTCAGCCTGTAATTCCACTGAGGAGAAAATTTAAACAATTGGCACCCAGGCCCCAGCCCACCTTCCCAGAGAGGCTCTGATGCACTCTGCATTTCATGTTTCCCAGGATAGCAAGGCGGGAGGAAACTTGGAAATCATCACCAGCACCTTGCTCTTCTCCCCTGACTCAGGCTCCCAGACCATGGTCTTTGTCGGGCCTCGGCTGATTCAGGAGAGAAGGTCTGTCTGATTGAAAGGCCTGTGGGAGGAGTTTCCAGGAAACTCAGAGGCTCTCAATTGGCTGGGACCAAAGAGGCTGAGCTTTAGCTGCCTTGGCGGTGACACAAGTAGTTCTTCAGGACTAATCCCTGTGACTCGACTTCTGTGTCTTTCATAGGGGCTGATGATCCTGTGTTTGGATTTAGAGGGGAGATGTTTGAATGATTTCCCGGTTCCCTGCACCACCATCCTGTCCACTGCTGAGATAGCCATCAGACTGAATTCTATGCAGGACCTAGTGTATATTCTAGTCTTCTTTCTTAGGAAGGATTTAAGGAGCTCTGAGTTAGTTTTCAAACTTTGCTGCAAATCCCGCTTGGTCATTTTGCTCTGCTTTTAGAAAATAGGCTTCCATCTTAGTAATACCAACTTTGCATTTGTACACTGTGTCAATCTGACAAGACACTCGGAATCTCTTTCTGGACGTCTCCATTGCTGAATGCTCCCTGAACAGCGTTCGATGCTCTTCTTTCTTGAATAGACCTTCTCCCCTCATTTACACCCAGTTCCTTCCCTACCTCCATCCCAAGGCAGAGTGCATATTTGGATCAGCTCTCAGCCCCACTCCTATCTTCATTTGTTCACTCAGTATTTGTCATGCCAGCACTGTGTCTCAGAGCACGCTGCTCACTTGGTTTTCAGAGGATTCTCAGTCTTTGTTCCAGAAGATACTGATTTCAGTTCTACTTGGACCTTCCATGTGGGTCCTGTCACAAAAATAGCAGAGTCGAGGGAAGGAGAGCAGCAAATTGATGACTATGTCAAGAAAAAAAATCCCACAAGGTCCATAAAGAGTGGCTCCTCCTTGGGCCTTGCTCTGGCTCATAGCCCAGATGCTTTTCCTGGCTCTGCTCAGCCCATGGTACCCAGAAATGATGCAACTCCAGTTGGAGCCATTGACGAGCCAGATGTATTCATGGGGAAGCCACTTTGCCTGCCCCTGTGACAGATGCATCATCGAGTCCCTTGGTGCTGTTAAGAAAACCTGCCCTTGTTTTCCTAATGCCCAGTGCCTGCAGTGACAGGGCCATAGACCTCTCGATGCTACAGTGACAAATCACAGAACACTGTAAGCCCAGAGCCACTCAGTGCCTTTTGTTAAACCTGACAATTATCCAATAACCCTGGCCTCATTCTACTCTCCTACATCATTTGATACAAATTGCATTGAGGCTTGAAGGGAAGAGTATTTCGAATGGGAACTAGAGCTCATGATGACAGTGCTCCTGGCTTCAAAGGGCAGCGGGGGTGTGAGGAAAGCTCCCCAGGTATTTTTCCATAAGTCCATCTCCGCATGACTGATCCTGCATCCTCAGACAATTGATTCACAGGTGAAATGTCTGGATGAATCATGATAAATGGACTCTTTGAAGCCCTTTACCAGTTGCTAAGCAGATGTGCACATATCATCTCATTTAATGCTCACATCAACGCTGAGATGAATGCTATTGTCCCAGTTTTATAACTGAGATGACAAAGATGCAGAAGGTTTGACTTGTTAAGGTCACATGATTAACATGGGACAACCAGGGCCCAGGCTCAGATCTTGATTTTGTGTCCTGTGATCCTTTAACTTTCCATTTACTTCCATGCCCTCTCTCCTCTTCTCCCTCCATAATATGGAGGATTCAGGCCTTGTTCTACCCAGGACCTGGAGTAAGGATTAAAGAGATGTTCTTTAGGCTTTGATCAGGTCTAGTAAAGAAGGCACAGGGACTGCTCTCCCACTTCCTCCAAGAGGAACAACCTCCTTCTTTGTGGGGTTTCCCCTTCTTTATTCTTCCCACAGACTCCCGGTGCCTTCAGCACAGGGCCTGGTGTGTACAGGAGAGGAACAGAAATGAATCAGTGCTTTTTTAAAGCTATTTTCCAGAAGTGAGGGAATTGACTTCTCCACCTGCCTCACCACACCTTGTTTCTGGGGGGTGACGGAAGCATCGTTGAGACACTTACTGTCAGGTCTGGCCGCAGTGCAGGGAGGACAACGTGCCAGGGGAGGCAGCCAAAGGCCCTACTGTCACTGCCCATCACTCAAGAGCTTAGGCAGCCAGCTTCCTGCACCAGTCTTAGATTGAAGAAAACTTGCAGCCTGCCTGCCTAAAAGCCTGCCCGGCTCCCCAAGATTCTAGGGTGAGAGGCAGACTGGCTGTGCTGGTCAGGAAGGCAGCCTATGAATGAGAGCGCTCCCCAGGCGGACTCAGAGTTCAGGGATGCGTGTTTACCTTTGCAGCCCACTGTGCTGCTCGCCACTTGAAATTCTCCTAAGAACCCAGAGGAGCAGCTGAAAATATCCCAAGTAATATGAAAATGAATGAAGGCTCAGCAAACAGAGCCCAGCTTCTGAGCAAACAGCTGAAAAGACAGGCGGCAAAACAAGAATAAAGGGAGAATGCGAAAGGAGGATGGGTAGATGGAAGTAGGAGGGAAGGTGGGCCAGGGGAGGGAGGAGGTGGGTCAGGGTGAGGGCTCTGGGTTGTCCTCTGTCCTGGAGATGCCTCTGCCACCCACCTCCCTATGGGGTGAGGAAAGCAGTGCCAAGAAAAAGGTTCTCAGCTTTAGGCCCGATGAAGAGACTTTTTGGTGGAAAATGCCCTGTGGTCTTGTGAGTTCTATGGTATTTTTCTACAGTGGAAGGGAAGTTGGAAATGAGGGTAGGTGTGGACACTTTGCCTTCCTAGGAGTTACGAGGCCTGAGTTCCAGACCCAGCTGTCATGGTGTGACCTTGGGCCACACCCACATTTGTGAATATAGTTTCCTTACTGGCAAAATGAGAAAGTTTGACTAGATAACTTCAGGGGGATGCTTTTAGCTCTGACATTCTACAGATTTTTTGTTTTGTGTTGTGTTTTGCTTTTACCATAACTGACAAAGACTTGGATACATATTTGATGACTTGTTGAGGTGTGCTAACAGCCTTTGGAAGCTTATCTTCTGGGGCACATGGATGTGGACAGTCATGTGAGCAGGAACCAGCAGAATAAGAACCTTCTTGGATATTCTGAGTGAGACCGGGCTGGAGCCAAAGAAGTGGCTTTCTGCTAACAGTGGTGAAGGTAGCATCACGCTGGCTCTGGAATCACAGGTTAGAGCTGGAGGACCCCATATTTATTATTTAGTGTGCATTCAGTGTCTAAAGCTGTGCTAAGCACTTTGCATGAATTCTCTCATTTACTTTTTTTTTTTTTTTTTTTTTTTTTTTTTGAGGCGGAGTTTCGCTCTTGTTACCCAGGCTGGAGTGCAATGGCGCGATCTCGGCTCACCGCAACCTCCGCCTCCTGGGTTCAGGCAATTCTCCTGTCTCAGCCTCCTGAGTAGCTGGGATTACAGGCACGCACCACCATGCCCAGCTAACTTTTTGTATTTTTAGTAGAGACGAGGTTTCACCTTGCTGACCAGGATGGTCTTGATCTCTTGACCTCGTGATCCACCCGCCTCGGCCTCCCAAAGTGCTGGGATTACAGGCTTGAGCCACCGCGCCCGGCCTCATTTACTTTTATACTACTGCTTTGAACTAAGGCTTATTATTATCCCACTCGTATGCTTCAGAGCAATAGAGTAACTTGCCCATGGTCACATAACCTAGGTGTCAGCCAGGTCTGAATGATGCCGGGGTCCACACTCCTAACCACTGCACCACACATACTTTCAGAACCTTATGGTCTCCAGGAAAGACATGATGAGCCCGAAGGGTGAGGGATTTCGAGCCCCACATCCAGCTTCCTGAGGGGTTGTGTTCCCTCCCCAGAGCACAGAATAGAGTCCCTAGATGTGAATCCATCCGCTCTGCGGTGCCAGCTCTGTGCAGAGGAGCCCTGCCAGCTCATATCAGACAGCAACTCATGAAACTGTGGCCTTTTGTTTTTCACCTTTTATAAACTAGAGGACAAGCTGTGCAGCAACCGTAGTACCAGGAAGGCAGGTAAGGATGTGCAGACGAGGAGCACGGCGGTGGGAAATGTTGCCTGCAGCAAGGAGGCCCTGACCCGGGGCTGGGGGCTGGAGCAGGCCCAGGCTAGGACGCCGGGCCATGGCCTTTGTCTACTCTCTGAGTTGCTAAGCTTCCTCATCAAATACTCGAGGACCTTGGAAGGCTGAATGACCACCTGTGAGGAATGTCGGAATAAATGGGAACTCCTGCTGTAGGTAGAAGGTCAGATCAGGGGCGCTAGGATAACACCCAACTTCAAGATGCTGCACATCCATGTGCATCTATTTTGTGCTGATTATGAGCCCGGTGTGGCTGCAGGCCCAGTCCTGGGGCACAGAGGTAAGTAAGACAGCACGTCTAGCCATAAATTGCTTCCTTCAGGCAGTCAACCAACGAATGCTAGATGCTTACTGTATGCAAGGCTTCATTGTAGGTTCAGGGAATAGTGTTAAATAAGAGAAGCCTCCCTGCCGTCAAGGATTTCATATTCTGAGTAGGGAGGAGGAGAGTGAATAAACAAGGAAGCAAACGTGGAAATAAGAAACTGTGAGGTCCTGACAAATGCTGGGAAGAAGGTAAAGCGGGAGAGTGCCTGGGCTGGGTGTTGGGGAAGGCTCTCTAAGGATGGGATATTTGTACTGAACCTGATGGTTGAGAAAGTGACAGCCATGGGTAGATGGAAGGAGAAGCATCTCAATCAGAAGGAAAAGCAAAAGCAAAGTCTCTGGGATGGGCCTGAGCCAATGTGCCTGGGTAGATAAGAGGGAGGATGAAGAGAAAGGAGGTCAGGGAGGCAGAGGGTCTTAGGAGGCCACACAGAGGCATTTAAGTCTTCCCTGTCTTGGATAGGCCATGAGGACTGTAAGCGGGAGAGTGAAGAGAGCTGAGTGCGCTTTAGAAATGCCACTGTGGCTGCTGAGGGTGTAAAGAGGATTGCTGGAGGCTTTGTTGGCTTAGTCTTGGCCATGGCAGCGGAGATAGAGCAGAGTTATTGGATTCAGGTGGTTGTGGACTTCTTGATGCATTTAATGCAGTTGAGGAAAGGAGGGAACCAAGACTGACTTCTAGATTTTTAGCACCTGAATGGAGAGTTTTACTTAGATGGAGGAGGCTTGGCAGAGGGGGTGTAGGATTTGAGGGGAGAGATTAAGAGATCCGTTTTAATATACCAAGCTCAGGATGCCTTTGAGACGCTGAAGTAGAGGTGTTGAGTAGACAGCTGAATGCAGATGTCTGGGTGTCTGAAAAAGGTACAGCTGGAGATTTGGATGTGAGAGATCTGCGTGTGTAAGAAGGCCCTGAAGTGATGAGGAAGAGAGAGAGGACACAGAACGGGAGAGTGACGGAGACGCTCCAGTATTTTTAGGAAATCCCAGCAGAGGAGACTGAGAAGAAGTGCTTGCTTGTGAAGGATGGGAAAAACCAGAGGAGCGAGGTGTCAGGGCTTGGAGGAGAAAGTTTTCTCAGATCAGCAATTAACCCACTGCACCAAGTGCTGTCGGGAAGTCAAAATGAGGACAAAGAATTGACCATTTACTTTGGCAAGATATAGTCTTAGTAATCTTGGTAATTAGTCATCAGTGGAGTGGTGGGTAAAAAGCCTGATTGGGGTGGGTTGAAGAGAGAATGGAAGATGAAAACGGAGAGACAGTGAGTATAGATGACTCCTTTGCATCGATTTACTGTGAAAGGGAGCTCCAAAAGAGGTGAGAATGGAGGAGGGACTTGGGTCAAGGGAGAGTTTATTGAAAGGAGCATGATATGGAGGTATGTTTATATGCCAGTGGAAGTGATCCAGTTAAAGAGGGAGAAAAGTCCTTGAAATGGCACGGGAGAGTGGGTCCAGAGCCCAGCGAAGGTATTGACCTTGGATGGGAGCCAGGACTCTTTTTCTATGGTAATTGCAGGATGGCATGGCCTGAGTATTTTAGTTCCGAGACAGACACAATAAAGGGCTTGTTGATGGGAAGATGGGGTAGTTCTCATCTTATAGAAATCTGTTTTCTCTATGAAATATGTTGCAAGGTCATCAGCTGCGAATGGGGTGGGGAGGGAGTGTTGGAGACCTGTGGAGACAAGGAAGCATGAGGTTTCCCCAGAGACTGGGAAATTGAATTTTCCAGGGAAATGTGGTAGGTTTTTCCGACAGTGTTGAGTGAGATTTGTGGTTATGTTTGAAGTGAGTCTAGTCAGAAAATTTCTATCATTTCTCTCTAGTAATGTTCAGCTGCTCTGGTACAGGCCCCGAATGAGTGGGTAGGATTCCAGGGCAGGAGTGCTGCTGGACTAGAGCAACGCAAGGGGAGCTACAAGAAGCCCAGGTGATTGGCATGGCAGTAGTTGAAGTGTGGGTAGTGGAATCAGAGCTGGGGGAAGAGGGAAGTGAACACATGCAGGGAGTGATGAAAACAGATAATAAAAAAATGTTTTTAATGACGTGGGGTTGGAGAATTGCTGGAGTAAGTAGGAGCGTCAGAGTAAGCTAGGGTGGCAATGGTCAGAAGATGGGATGTTGGCAGTATACATTTCATGGGTGATTCAGTTATTGATGTGACAAAGTCTAGGGAACGGCTCTGTGAATGGCGCAAAAGCTCATTGCATGCCAATCACAGCAAGAAGAAAAAAATCATAATAATAACAAAGGCTCACTGGAGCTAGGAAGGATAGCCAGCTAGAGGCCAGAGTATTGGACAGATCATCTTCATGGATTTTGGAGTCCCCAGTGATGCTGGCAGAAATAATAATGCAGAAGGAGTCACCAACCCAAGTGCTAAGGTCATCCATGAATGAGGGGGAACGTCCAGGAGGTTGGTAGACTAAGAGGGTTTCATACGTAGGAAGGGTCATGAGATCTGATGACAAGTGATTCAAGTGAGCCTGGGTTTTTGAAAGAAGAAAGAGAGATGGGTTAGAAACTGCAGTGGGGTGCTCACTTCAGCAGCACACAGACCAAACTGGGAGTGGCACAGAGAAGATTAGCATGGCCCTGCACAAGAATGACACACACGTTGGTGAAGCATTCCGTATTTTGTATAAAAATACAGTTAGATAGAATGAATACATTCTAGCGTTCGAAGGAATACATTCTAGCGTTCGATAGAACATTAGGGAAATTATAGTTAACAGTAAATTATTGTATATTTCAAAATAGCTAGGAGAGAATTGTAGCATTCGCAACACAAAGGAAAGATAAAAGTTTGAGGTGATGCGTATCCCAATCTTACAGCGATTCGATCATTTTGCATTGTGTATCGATATCAAAATCTTACATGCACCCTCAAAATATACAGCTATTATGTGTCAATACAGTTTTTTTTTTTAAAGAAACTAGCCAGATATAGTTGCTCACTCTTATAATCCCAACACTTTGGGAGACTGAAGCGGGAGAATTGCTTGAGCTCAGGAATTTGAGACCAGCTTGGGCAACATAGCACAACCCCATCTCTAAAAAAATACAAAAAAAAATTAGCCAGGTGTGGCGGGCCATGCCTATAGTCTCAGCTACTCAGGAGGCTGAGGTGGGAGGATCACTTGAACCCAGGAGGTGGAGGTTGCAGTGAGCTGTGATTGCACTACTGCATGCCCACTTGGGCAACAGAGTGAGACCCTGTCCAAAAAAAAAAAAAAAAAACAAAAAACAAAAAACTGTAGTGGGAAGCAGGGAAGAAGGGAAGACACACACACAGCTTTCACTTCTGAAGTATGTGAGATGTAAGAGACAAAAACTATCCCCAACAGGAAAGGGCTTCTGAGGAAACAGCTCATCAAGTCTGGGTTTCCTTTGAAACAAGAAAGTGAAGGAGCCAGTCAGAGAGACCAGGGTTTCGAGACGGCATGGCCAAAGGCTGTGGGGGCAGCCTCGTGCTGAGTGTCTACCCAGTGGTGCATCAGCTAGGAGGCTCAGACTCCCGATGGTGGCTTAGGTGAATGGGAAGCCTGAGGAGTGAGGTCCTGGAAGGCACAGCAGTCTGGGACTGAGGACCTTGGGACGACTGGGTCTTGGCTTGCGATGGAGATGTGGTGCCTTCAGTTGAAGACCGAGGGAGGGGCCGACTTGCTGGATTAGTACACTTAGTGACTGGACATCAGGGTGGTGGACACAACCCACCCCAGAGGTGTTTGGCTCTTGGCATGCAGTGATGGCAGGTAAGAATCATGACAGGGAATGTCAAAGTAAGAAAGGCGTTTAGATATCCCTTGCCAGCTCTTATTTTTCAGATGAAGAAACTGAGGCCCAGAGGGTTCAAATAACTTGTCCAAGGTCATCATGCAAATGAGTGGGATTAGAATTTATTCAGAACAGAGGTAGGCATAGAGTTTGTGGGTGCTGCCAACCTAAGGCTGAGTAGAAGGCGCGGGAGGCTGGGGGATGTCTGTTTTCCCAGCCTGGCTGAGCCGGGAGACCACTTTGTCTGGCTGCACCTATTCTCTCCTCTTGGTCACCATGTTTGCCCCAACAGAGGCGTGTACCTGGCTTGGTGGGACTATTGGAAGCCAGAGATCTTGGGATCAATCCCTGTCACCCCTGTGGCACCTTGGCCAAGGGCCCTGGCTCATCGGGTTTCCAAATCTCCTCTGATTGTGGGCATGGCTGTGTGGTAGGTGCCGTGGCTTATGAATTGCAGTGAGCAAGACTGTGCCTGGACCTCTCAGGACTGGGCCGTGGTATCTCCTGGAGGGGGCTTCTGTCTGACTAAATGATTGAATCATTTACCGAGTACCTACCCTGCACTCAGCCCTGCTTCCATGAACCTCAAAACCTGATGGGGACCATCAGACTGCAGCTAGAGACTCACAAGATGGTAAAAGAGAACCGAGAAGTATTTTAATTCACTGGCCTCCCATGTCAGATGAGGATAATGAAGCCATGGCAGTGCCAGAGCAAGAGCTTTACCCTGGCTGTGAACTCCCAGTCTGAAGCTGTGGCCGGTGTGCCCCAGCTCGCCATTCAACTTGCAGTGTCTGCCCCATGGCCCCAGCATCTGAGGGGCATGTGGTGGGCCCTGCCCAGCTCCTTCCTCAGAAGCGGAACGCAGGGAAGTCCTGGCCCCCACTCCTAGGCCAACAGCAGGCATCCAGTCTATGGTGGTATCTGGGGGCCCTTTTTACCACCCAAAATAGGATGCCAGTGAGCGTGGCCCCAATGAGCTGGCTCCTGCCTTTCAGTCCTCCTCTCCTTTCAGCCTGCGCAAGTGTTAAATACAGCATCAAATTAAGCAAAATTAAATACATTTCCATGCAGCATTTTTCTCTTGACTAAATCAAACAATGCGGTTGCCATAGCAACAGCCTCTTCTGAAAAGGTCACCTGCAAGAAACTGTGTTTTAGGTACAACTCAAGGAGATTATGGAGGATTAACTCATTTTATACATATATATTAAATATATATTTTTTTCCTTTAAAGGAATTGTTATGAAGAAATAATATCCAACTGAGCTGGAAGATACCCACAGAAAAAATTTTAAGTCCCAGATAAAGGATTCTTTTTTCCTTTTTTTTTTTTTTAACCAGCATGCAGTGGGGTGATATCTGAAATGGCGACTCTGTTTTTACTTGGCTTTAATTAAACCTCAGTCGGGGCTGAGAAATGTGGTGAAGCGAGATAATTGCGCTATTCCCAGTACAGTTTTTAAACTCCGGCTTTGATATGCACCTCGTGACAGCCCGAACCTGCACCCAGACTCCTGGGGCTGCTTGAAGCTCAGCTCATAACCACCCCTCTCAACCTGCATGCACCTGGGGAACAGTATTGGGGACCTTGAATGAGAAGTATAGGCTGGGGGAGGTGGGAGCCCTGGTCATCTGCCCAGGGGCCAGGAGAGGCTGCATCTTCCCTGAAAAGTTCATCTCTGGCATTCAGGGGTTCTCCACTGGACTTGAGAATCCAAACTGTCAGAGAAGGAAGAACACAGCCAGTCTAAGTCAGAAAGAGAATGGGGAGGTCTTCTCTAGCTTTTCCTGTAATGTAGAGAGGAACTGGAATATCTCCAGGAAATCCTTACTGGATTTGAGTTGAAGTGGGCAGCCTGGCACAGGTTCCTTCGTGAGTGTCACAGGCAGGGTGAGGGGTAATGCATGTTCCTGTTCAGTGCGCTCCATCAGGAA
Source organism: Saimiri boliviensis (assembly GCF_048565385.1). Classification (NCBI taxonomy): domain Eukaryota; kingdom Metazoa; phylum Chordata; class Mammalia; order Primates; family Cebidae; genus Saimiri; species Saimiri boliviensis. Next base: position 60,596,092 of record NC_133454.1, read on the forward strand.
CCGATGTGGAGTTCCCCCAAGAAAGAGGCTCTAGTTTCAGGCATTTACAGGGCCCTATATGGTCTGCCCAGCCTGCCCAATGATGACGCAGGCATGGCAGGGCTCCGGCTGTCGTGGTGCCAGGGTGATGGACATCTGTGGCTGTGTTGTATAAGGAGCATGTCTGCCCCCTTCCCACTCACCCCTAGTTCTGCCTGCTTTCCAGAAGGCCAAGAGACTGAGGGTGTTCAGGTGGAAGGTTCAGATAGATGGGGAAACAGGAAACTGGTGACCTGGGTGACTTGCTGGCTTCCTGGGCCCCAGATGGACAGCTTCTCTGGAACCAAAAGTGGATCACACTCCAAAGACAGTCCAGAATTTCCTGGGCAGGGCTGACAGCTCTCGTGTCAGGCTCTCATGAGGCTCAGCTTCATCTGCAGGTCAGGCCACTTGCTAGGGCCATGCCTCCCCTCTGGGCCTGCAAGAGTTGGTGGCCAGCACCAGCTCAGAGCCACCTCAGGAGGAAAGAGATTGAACTCCTGTAACGTATACGTGTGATATGACCATTGCAGAGCAGGCCCAGCTAACGCAAATACTCTTAGACGTGTTCCTTCAGTGCCTTTCTGGTGGCTGACCTGCCATCACATGAAACGTCTTTCCCTTTTTGTCCTCAGATCCCCAGACTCCAGGCTCTTCTCCTAATTTATCCCAGTGCTAGACAAGGTGGGCTTGTATGGTACAGCAAAGAGGGAGGAACTTGCAAGATCGGCAGGCCTGGATTTGAATTCTGGCTGCCACTTACCCGTTGATTGCCTCTCTTTCCTTATCTATCAAATGGGGATAATAATAGCTACTGTCTTAAATAATAGGTCCTCATAGGGTTGTTCTGAAGATTGAATGAATAGACCTGAGACAATGTAGCTGGATAACATAGGTGCTCAATGGATGTTTGCTGAATACTGTATTTCAGGAACATGACTTTTGTACAGAACAAACCATGTGTTTTCTTTCCTGTAAAATCCTGCTTTCCAGCCTGGGGTCAACCACAGAGCTTAAAGAAGGAACAGCAATTTCTAGCTCTAATCCCCTAATACAATCACTGGAGGTTTTCTTGAACTCTTAAGAAAAGCAAATCTACCGTCATCCAGGGAAGCATTTTATTTTTAGATCAACTCAGCCCTCTGAACTCACATGAACCCTTAAAAGAAGATCTCCAAGTGGCTAGCCAAACTGGAAAGACCTAGGAAAGACCGTCGCTCCAAGTGGAGAGGGCTGACATTCCAGTTACTCAAATCCAGCTCATTTCCTTGTGTAGGACAAGGCGCAGCTGCTGCTGCCGTGACAGTGTGATTGTGGTGCCTGCTGCTGAGCGGGGCTTTAGCCACTCTGCTTTCTCTTGGGTGCCACTGCTCCGCTTGTCAGATACAATCTCCCGAGAACCTTCAGAAGACACTTGGCAAAGAAAAGTTGTCTGCTAGCTCCAAGCCAGGGGGTGTTACTGCGGAAGCTTTGGAGTGAAACAAAACGGGGCTTGAAACCTACCTCTGCCAATTTTTAGCTGCATGGCCTTGGGCTGGTTACTTCCTACTCAGAATCTTAGCTCCTGGCTCTAAAATATGAATATTCTGCTCTCACAGCGTCAGTGTCAGGTTTAAATGAGATAATACTCATAAAGTGCACCACCAGGATTGGCATGTAGCAATCTCTCAATCTGTGGTGTCATGATTATGTTGAGACCAGTGGGTGGCAGGCATTTGGGTCACCTGGAGGGCTTGTTAAAACACAGATCCCTGGGCCCTGCCTCTGGGGTTTCTCATTCAGTAGGTCTGAAATGGGGCCTTAGGATTTCCATTTCTGACAGGTTCCCAGGTGATGCTGCTGGCACAAGGACCACACTTTGGAAAGCACTGGACTCTGTCATTCAGCGAGGAAAACAATTGACCAAGATCCATGAAATTTGAGTTTTATAGGTATCCAGCATTGTTTTCCAAGGCTTCCAAGTGGGTACAAAGGACTGAATTTAGACTACTGCTGTCCAATAAAAGGTTTTGCAATGATGAAATTGTTCTATGTCTGTGCTGGCCCGTTTGGTAGTCACTATCCACGAGTAGCAATTGAACACTTAAAATGTGTGCAGCTGAAGGAATAAACTTTACATTTAAATTCCGCATAGCCAGCTGGGAGTGATGGCCCACGCCTGTAATTCCAGCCCTTTGGGATGCTGAGGCGGGCAGATCACTTGAGGTCAGGAGTTTGAGTCCAGCCTGGGCAACATGGCAAAACCCCATCTCTAATAAAAATACACAAATTAGCCGGGTGTGGTTAGCTAATACCTACCACTAGATAGCACAGACAAGATTCTCATAGATAGGGCTTAGTGAAGGCGTAACTATTAACCAGGGAAATGAATACGTGGCTGACACCTCAAGAAGGGAGATTGGGGTCAAGACAAACATTGCAGCCACCTGCCCTTTCAGTGTGTTTCCTGTACTTGAGACCTTCTCTGGAGAGCTTAGGAGCCAAGTTGAAGCTTCACCTTCCTCTCCCATATTTGAATATCTAGGTAGACTGCTTTCTGGAAGATGCAGAAACAGTTGATATATATGACGTGTAGGGTTTGAACATCCAAGTGGAATAAATAGTGATGGACCTCTTAGTGACAGTGGCAGGGTGGAGCTGTGCCAGGGCCATGGCCTGTGTGTTTTCAGGATATAATAAAATAAAGACATTTGGAAGGAGGAATCAGAGAGCAGTGTGATTTGTTCTGGGTTGGAAGATGGGCAAACAGAAGTGTCAGTTAAAAAGAAAACTTTTGACTCAAGACAAGACTAGGGACAATTTGAAAGAGAGGAACTCATTCCTCTGGGTAGTGGGGTGTGGGGAAAAAGGGAATGTTTGTGCCCAGGATAGAAAGGTGCTTGCTAATTTGGGGCATTTCTGAAAGTGGGAAATGAGTCAACTATTATAATACTATTTAACATCACCCTGACAGTGTTTGCTCTAAAATCTCTCATCTCACAGTGGATCTACTCTGCTTGGGAGAGTGATATAACATGGCAGTTAAGGTCATTGATTCTGAGAGTCACAAAGATGAGGCTCAAAATTAGCTATGCCGCTGACAAGCTGTAGGACCTCAGGCAAATTATGTAACCTCTCTAGTTATGGTCTCTCCATCTGTAGATGGAAATAGTAGTGGTACATACCTAAAGGGTTGTTTTGAGAATTAACGAGATGTGGATCTCAAGTGTTTCACGTAATGCCTGGCACATGGCAAGAGCTTTGTGGCTGCCATCATCTCATTACAGTGCATACACCACTGACTTCCCTCCTATACTCCCATGGGCTATCTCATTAGGGCAGTAGGAGGACTCTGCCTCTGGGAGCCCTTCCCTGAGAGTGTATCATGCCGGACCCTTTACCGAGATAGAGGTGACCTCTCAGCCTGCTGTTCCTCAGGGGTGGCGCCTTTACTCCACAACAACAACCAGGATAGACTGTGGTGCGTGCTAGCGCCAAGACACAAGAAATAGCATCGCCAGAGAACCAACTTAAGCCTGGCCTGATTTAGTACAGAGAAAATGACAGCTGCTGTGCTCGGCTGGCTTCCACCCAGCAGAAGGCTATTTTTTGCAAATAAAATGGTAAGTTGCTAATCAGAAAGATAAATTAAGAAGCATTAAGATAATGATGGTCTAATCACCGTCCACACAGAGAATTGCTAGAGTGAATATCCAGGCTACCGAGTGCTTGAGCGCATTTGGTGATTATTTGTATTACTAAAGGAATGATGAATTCCAGGCCTGGAATCAATTTAGCTTAGGAAACCCACAAGACCAGCCTCCTCAGAGAGAGGACACTAGGGACTTCTGGAGGTTATTGGGCCCCCCTGCTGACCTCCACCCCCAGATCTGAGCAGCCTTTCCAAAACCATTCTTGATTTCTGGCTGTTTCCCTACTGAAGTTCCCTGGCTTCTATGGGGGCACCTCTTGGTCCACCTTTTTAGATACCTAATATGCTTCTGCTTGCTTGGGGACAGACTGAGTGGGAGGCTCTGCTCTAGTTTGAGGGCAGCAGAAAGAGCTCCATCTGGGAGCAAGTTTCTATGCAGCAGAAAAGGGGGTCTGGGCTTCCCTGGGCCTTTCTGTGGGCCGTTGGACAGAAATGCTGTCCCGTAGCATCATGGTGCCTGGAGCAATCAAGCCATGGAGACTTTCTCTTCCTATCCTTTAGCTGAGGACTCAAGGCTGTGGGGGAGTGATGATTTGTCCAATATTGCAGAGACAGAGGCTGAACCAGGACTCAGGCTAGTGCTCCTACACATGGTCTGCTGCTTTGAAAAGGGCTTTGGTGCTAACCTGAGCAGGAACGTTGAGAAAATGTACCCCAGATTCCCAGTCCTCTGCTGAAGCTCCATTGAGAATAAGGATATCGAAGGTTATTAGACATGCAATGGAATAAATAGAGAAGGCCCAGTTCATAGAGTCTTGACAGTTAGGTTAAAGAGTTTAGATTTGATCTAATATCGAGCTATACATCATTTAACTTCTCTTACGCTTCAGGATAGCCTCAGCTGTATCTTCACCTGTAAAATGGGGATAATAAATGGCCTAACCTCTAGGTTTGCTATGAGGCTTAACTGAAAGCTGCATTTAAAATGCCGAGCTTCCCATCATTTCTATTACTGTAGTAGTAGAGGTGGCTGCAGCTAGATTCTAGCAGTGGTGGGCTGGAGTCAGCTGGTGCCAGCTTGCAAGAGCTGATTTTTAAATTTTCAGAAATTCTGCAAGCCAATGGTTAAACACAGCCATTATTAACATTAAATTGCACAAATTTTGCATTAAATAAACTTGATTAAAAACAAAGGTAATAAATACTCAATCACGGCCTCCTAAGCCCTTCACTACCATCCATGACTTTGAGGCTCTTTACATCGTCTCCATGGGGTGGAAGCCCTGGATGACGGTGCGCAGTTCTGCATCTCTTCTCCCTTCACGTTTGGCAACTTTGCATTGGTAGTTTGCAACTGGCCACGGTGGGAGTGTTATTCCAGAAAGTCAGCTGTTAAATATTTACCAGCATACACTACTGGTCCTGGTGTGTAGAGCATGCGCGAGAGACTGGGCAGTGTGAGGCTGCGTGAAGGATGGTGAGAAAGGCCCCAGCCCTGGGCAGAGCACAAAGTGCACACTCAGTTCATGACGGAGGTACCTGGGAATGCACCGGAAGAAAGGAATGGGAAAAAGAACAGATCTGGGGGCAGGGCACGGAGGCTTACAGGTAGCTTAAAAGTGGCACAGTCGTAACTAAAGGAAATAGGAATGCTTTACAGATGTGATTTCCTGAAAATGTGCGTGTCAACAAAGGTTTAAAAAAAATCAGATTGTGTCCTAAAGGTATTAGGAAGCTCTCACTGAAAAATTCCGTGGTAAATAATATAGTAGAGAAAAGAATCCTTTTGGAACAAACAGTTTCTCTCTGATAAAGTGAATTTCTTCAAACTAAGTTTTGCTAGCCTACATAAACCATTGAGCCTGATGTGGGCACAGTGCCATCTCTGTCCACTCCGTCGGTTATATACCAGCCCTTTGCCACCCACCGAGGTTGCAGGGAGAAGGGGTGCTGAGGCCTCCTCCCCACTGCCAGCTCTGGTGTCACCTGCCAGGACCTGCTGGCCCCAGCTGTGTAGTCTGCTGGGCTGGGCGGAACAATTGCCAGAGCAGTGCTTTGCAGCCTGTTCTTCCTCCCTTGCCCCGAAGTTCCTTGTGAATATGGCCTTGGGTTCTAACTGGGAGGGACATCTGCAGCCGTGGACCTTGGACCCATCTTGTTTCAGGGCCTGGCATTGCCATTTGGCCAGAGTCTCCCAGGCCTGACTTTGCCAGAACTTGCAGGGAAGAACAGCACATGTTGTGAGTGCACGGGCTGTGTATGGCCTTAGGTTCTTCTTGGCCTCCTTGAGAGGAAGGGCGTTGCTGGTCCCTTCATCCAGGAAAACATTTGCTGCACGTGGGATCCTCCAGCTCACTTGATCCTCCTGCATGTGAGGGCCCTCCTGAGGAGGAACCTGCTGAGGAATTTGCTGGCTAAAGAGGTCCTCTGTGTCTCTGACTTTTCTCTTTTTCAGGCGTTTGCTATTGACAGCCTGGCCACGTTAATCCTCATCAGGTACATATTTTATTATCCCCATTTTGTAGATGAGGGAACTGAGGCACAAAGAGGTTCCTCAGCTTGCTCAGGGGTGTGTAGCTGGTAAGTGGTAGGATTGGGACTCAGCTCTAGAGCTGCCTGACCCCAGATCCCAGGCTGAACCACAACACAGTGGTATTTAGAAGAGGGCCATTGGAAAGAGAGTTAGCAACTGTATGGGGGGGATTCAGGTGGACCCCAGCTCCACTAGCCTGACTTAGCAACTCTGAGAAACTCACAGCCAAAACCAACCCCCTTCACCGAGCCACAGTGGCTTCAACCTAGAAAAAGGGCATGCTAGCAAGCAACTGCTCTAAGGTCCTTATGGAAACAGCCTGACTACTTTGTCCCATGTGGCAGGGAGGAACGGGTGTCTAGGACCTCACCATCTCCTTTTCCCTGGCTAGCTGGGGTGGTCACTCCCCCCTGGCTCCTCCCAAAGCTTAGGCTACAGGCAGACCCTGGAGCAACATGTGGTGTTGGGCTAGTTCCTGGCTGAGTGGGTGGGGGAGGAAAGGGGCTGGAAATTCCTGAAGACTCAGTCCTCTGGGGAACAAATGAATCTTCTTCCTCCCAGGTCTCCTCAGCAGCTGCTGAGCTGCAGAATTTATGGAAGCCCTTCACGCTTTGTGACAGACTGCTAATGAAAGAGAGGCCAGGCTTCTGCGTCTGCCTTCTTTGGTTTCTAATTTGTCCAGGGATTCTATCCCCAAGTGGGGGCAAGCGACTTGGAAGCCAGGGGGGGCCCATAGAGCCCTGCAGCCTGTCAGCAGGGCTTGGCTTGAAAGGCCCCTGCTGAGGGCCACCCAGGGGGCAGAGGGTTGCTCCCAGCTCCAAGTACCTGCCAGGGATGTGAAACATGCCCTGGGATTAATGGGAACCAGATGGGCAGGACAGCCCCTCCACCTGGCCTCCACCAGAGAAACGCTCAGATTTCTGGCATTGTGGTGAAGCTTTTCTCAGGAGTTCTCTGATACTGTTTTTTCGCTCCAAGCCACATGCCTAGGAACAGAAGCCGGGAGTCCTGGACCTTTCTGTCCAAATGAAAAGATGGGGAAATTAGAACAGTCCTTAGAGCTTGCACCATGTGAGGGTTCTCAACCCAGGCTACACATGGAATCCCTGGGGAGCTTTGAAAACTACCTGGGCCTGAGTCTACCCGAGAGCACTATATAAAAATCACTTGGGGAGGGGTCTGGGCATTGTTTTATTTTAAAAGCTTCCCAGATGTTCTGATGTGCTGCCCAGGTTGAGAACCACTGAGCTCTCCTCCGTCACAGACACTTCTGGATGGAGGCTGTGGTCAGCCCAAGGTCACACAGTCAGAACTGAAGACCCTGTCTCCCACTCCCAGCTACAGCTTGTTCTCCAAGTTCTTTTGTGTCCTCATGGCCCATTGACCCTGCAGAGCACCTGTTAAAGATCGCAGTCACCTTTTCATTTCTGCCTTGTTGATTTTCCTTGCCAACTTGATGCCCTCCCCTCCTTGGAACCAGCATAAGCACATCTCCTCTAGGAAGCGCTGCTGACCACCGCAGCGACTCTGGCTTCTCATGCTGTGCACCATCCCCAGCCTTGCTACTCCAAGCGTGATCTGAGGACCAGCAGGACCAGCATTATCGGGAAGATTGTGAGAAATGCCTTAGCATGTCTCCACTCAACCCTGACTCCCTGAAACTGAATCTGCATTTAAGTGAGATCCCCAGATGCTTCGTATGTATCTCATTGATGGAGAAGCACTAATATTTGTTGTGAAACACTCTGTCAGATTCATTTGTGTAGGTTCTATTTCCACAGTAAAATCGTCTTCTTGAGAAAGGGGATCCTGTCTTATGTGTCTTGCTTATGATCTATAACAACACAGCACAGTGCAAAGCATATAGTGGTGCCTTTTACCATTTCATTGGCCTGAGATCATCTCTTCCAGCTGCTGTGATGTGGAGACCTCTGGAGTATGGGCAGTGTTAGGAAATCCTCAGCCTTCAAGCTGAACCCATAGCAGACCGGGGCCCTGTTGACCAGGGGATATCTCTTAGCTCTCAGGTGGGAGACTCCACAGTGGAATGAGACCAGAAATGGGGAGAAGGAGATGAGCATCCCCTCACGAGTGGCTCCATGCCACGTGCTATGGTATTATATGTTCTCTTCCCACCTCCACCGCTGACTCACCTTGTGATCCGGGTAGATGATGCAACATTATCCTTTAGTTTTCTCCAAAACGGGAATGATAGTTTCTGCGCCACAGATCTTCTGAGGTTCCTTTGCATTTGGGGCATCTAGAAGGTCTTCAGTAAATGCTTTGAAGGAGGATCAAGTGAGATCATGTATGCACTTTGCTACCTCTAGCCTTATTTATGTATCAGGGTCATTTTCTTATTCTTCCCTTTCCAGTTTTTTGGATGAGCAAATATCCAAAGGGAGCAAACATCCCTTTCCAGTTTTTTTGGATGAGAGACTTCACTCTCATCCTTGAGCTTTCAGGCTCTGGGTCAGATTTGACCAAACAGTGGCCCTGGAGTTGCAGCTGGAGTCTCCACAGAGGAAGAGAGTACTCAAAAAACAAAATGTTACCCAGGCAAGAGCAGGGGGTTAGCCCAGCCAGGTCCTGATGGAAGAGGAGATAAAGGCAGGGCAGAAGACGAGAGCCTTAAATTGCTGTTCTAAAAAAATTGCTGCTCACCACTAGCATGTCACTCGGTGCTCATTAACCGTGTAAGCACCTTCACCAGAGGCCCGTGCAACCTGGAGGCTTCATCCTTTGCCCAATAACTGTTAATCAGCCCACAGCAGCAGCAGCAGCCCTGTGAAGACTGGGTCTTTCCTGACAACCACAATCTGTTTCTATTTCATGTAAAAAAATAAAACGGATAGGATGTTGTATTCACCCCCACCCCCAGCATAAAAGAACGAAGGATCAGAGCTCTTTCCCAGCCCCACCCCGACCTCCTGATGAAAAATTAACCAGCTGTACAGAGCGAATGAATCCCTAAAGGGGAGTGAGGTCTCTGATGTGAGCTGGGCTGGGTTCTGGGAGCTCCAAAAATCCTCCTGGTCATTAATTCTCCAGCCCCTGGATCCCTGGAGCAGCCACAGACAGGTGTTGCAGCATGCTAATTGGCCACCCCTCCCAAAGCCAGCTCTGCCCAGCAATTGGTGGAGCAGAGACGGCCTTGGTCAGGTTTTTGATGTGATGCAAGTCCCTGTGTGCTTTTGGGGAAATGGAATGGCTTGAAGCACACTTCTTGTTTACTTCTGTCTCCATCTACTCTTCTGTGGGCTTCCCGAAGACAGAGACTGAGGGTTTTTTTGCATCTGAATCAGAGTTCCTTCTAGATTAGACACAGCAGCGACTGTAATAAAGGAATGAATAAATGGGTGAGTGAGTGAGGACTTGACCGTGATCCAAGAGTGTACTCCACAAGCTCGATTCAGGCCTTGGGACACCATTCATCCATTCACTTGTTCATTCATTCAGTCAATAAACATTCATTAGGCAGCATGGTAATGCGGAGCATGCAGTTCATTCATTCTTTAGTCTCAGTAATACATTCATTCAACAAACACTATGTCCTGGGGCTTGTCCCAGTGGCAGGAATAGAGATAAAATGCTCATTCTCTGCCCTCAGGATGCCCGCAGTGTGGTGGAGAAATGGATCAGTAACCTGAAAATAACAAGACGCCTGTGATAACAGCCTTGAGAGTAAATGCCTGAGGTTCTGTGGGAGCCAGAGGAGGGCACCCACCTCCGCTGAGGAGATAGAGCAGGGTGTCGTAAGGGGGATGCATATATGACAGCTCAGCTGAGCCTAGAAGGGTGAGTAGGAGTTAACCAGGAGAAGCTGATAGGAGACGAATGTTTCCAGCAGAGGGAGCCAAGACAGATGCTGGACTGTGCCCTGATACCGTGTCATGACAATGGCAGAGACAGAGCACCGAGGGGTTCTCTTTCGCCCTGAGCTGCCCCAGACCCAGCTCTGGCAGGCTGGTACTGCAGAAAGAACAGGGGATAGGGTCATGAGACTTCAATCAATTGTCATCAGCTCTCTGGGCCTCACTTTCCTTGCATGTAAAGTGGGAGGCAGAGGGGTAGACCCTAAGAATCACTGCTCCCCATGCTGCAGGTTTACAACAAGCCTTCTCCCAGGAGCTGGCTGGGTACCTCGGGGAGCTGTATGGAGAGCCAGTCCCACTAGACTTTATTCTAATGCTCCTCAGCTCTGGACTCATCCCCTTCTTTCCACTCCAGGCTAGGCAGGCAGGCAGGCTTGAGTGTGCTGTGTGAGCTCCCAGAACCAAGGTGCACAGAACTCTGTCTCCTAGAGCACAGGCTGAGTCGTCTTCTTAAATCTTAGGCTAGCCACTATTCAAAACAGCTTGGTGGTTCTTCCAAAACTGAAACATAGAATTACCATTTGAGCCAGCAGTTGCATTTCTACGTAGAATCCCAAAAGAATAAAAATTAGAGGCACAAACAGATATTTATACAGCAGTATTATTTATGGCAGAAAAGGTAAAAACACCTCAAGTATTCATCAACTGATGAATGGGTAAGGGAAATGTGGTGTATCCATAGAGTGGAATATTATTCAGCCATCAAAAGGAATGGAGTTTTGAAATATGCTACAATGTGGATGAACCTTAAAAACATTTATTAAGTGAAAGAGGACAGACAAAAAGGGGCAAATATTGTATGATTCCACTTATATGAAATATCTAGAACAGACAAATTTAGAGAAGAAAGTTGATTAAAGTTACTAAGGGCTGGGAGGAGGTAGAGATGGGGAATTACTGATTCAAAGAGTGCAGGGATTCTGTTCGGGGTGATGGAGGAGTTTTGAGAAGAGATAGTGGTGATGATTCCATAAAAGTCTGAATGTAATTATGACACTTAATCATACATTTAATGGTGAAAATAGTATAATTTGTCACGGACCTGTTACCACAATTTTTAAAATCCTAGGCTAGCTTGTGCAGAAGACCCACCAATCATACCTCATCTGGTAGCCCCTCTCCGGCCCGCCTCCCCAGCAGGCCTTTCTTCCCCGCTTAGGCTGTCTCTCAGCATTGAGTTCTGCCAGGCTGGTGTGTTTCATTTTTGTTTTTATTTCCTGTGTCTGCATCTGCTACCCCCAGAATCTATTATTGCTCTCTGGGGCTCGTGCCCCTGATGGCGATTATTTGTACATGTAAATCAGAAAGTCAGGGACAAAGCTTTAATGAGTCTTTTTGGAGGGGTGGTGGCAACAGCAGGAGACGAGCTAGTGTCAGCCTTCACACTGGGTTCCCTCTGGTGTGGTGCTGGGTGGGGTAGGGGTGAGGGGCCTGACCGTATCTGGTCCAGGTTCAGGGAACTCTTCTTTTTTTACATGAAGTCTCGCTCTGTCACCAGGCTGAGTGCAGTGGCGTGATCTCGGTTCACGGCAATCTCCGCCTTTTGGGTTCAAGCGCTCTTGCCTCTACCTCTTGAGTAGCTGGGACTACAGGCGCACTACCACGCCCACCACGCCCAGCTACTTTTTTTGTATTTTTAGTAGAGATGGGGTTTCACCATGTTGGTTAGGATGGTCTCAATTTCCTGACTTTGTGATCTGCCTGCAAAAGTGCTGGGATTAGAGGCGTGAGCCACTGCACCCGGCCCAGGGACTCTTTCTGGAAGTAATGTTGATTCTGGGTTCTGGGGGCACTGCCTCTGTTTTCTTTAAAGTCAAGATACATTTGTGCATCCTCAGCTTCTGCTACACGGCTGGGTTCCTAGTGGGTGCTGTGTTGGGGACTGATGGACTAAAGCAGGTCTAGCCATGCATGGGAAGGTAGCTTTCATTCATGAGGCAGGCACCCCTTCCTTTCTGTCTTCCCTTTGCTGTCTATCAGGAACGTTGCAGTCCTAGAGAGAAGGCTGGGGTTTCCCTCAGACCATGTCCACATTGCCCTGTACCTGAGAAGTGCTTGCCCTAAAGGAGAGGAAGCACCCCCATTCGAGAAGAGATATTCATCACCTATTGATGCGCACGTACTGTGTGAAAGTGGGGGCCCTGGAGAACCAGAATCCACAAAGTGGGAGATTGTGTGTGTTATTTGGCTTGGTTTTTTGGGGGGAGGGTCACAGTCAGCCTGGACCACCTAACCTTTTTCACAGGCCAACTCCAAAGGGAAAAAGCAAGACGTCGAACAGCGTGGTAGAGTGCGCTTCCATTTGTGTCAAAACCACACATGGCTGTATATGCATAGACTCTCCCTGAGAGGCAGACATACAAATTATAACAGTAATTCCTTCTGCAGGTGGGGTCAATGAATGGGGGATTCAGGGTCAGAAATAGAAATATTTATACACACACACACACACACACACACCCGCACACACACATACATATACATATCTATTTATAATTCATATGCTTAAATTCTTTACCATATTCTTTTAATTACTTAATCACAGAACAAGTGTTAATTTTTTTAGGCAAACCCATGTATGTGGGCAGGTGGATGACTAATGGGACAAGTGGGTGAAATGTAGCTCTCCCTCCCTCTGATTTCTCTCAGTGTTTTTCAGAAGGAGGTTGGAGAAGCAGAGAGTGGCTCTCCTGTCCCTGGGGAGCTCACCTCAGTGTTAGATGTTACTGGAATTTCTTTCTCAGGAAGAAATTTTCCTTTTTCAACAGTCTGTTTCCTTGTTCTTTGTCTGGTCTGACAGACACCCGGGCCTTGCACCTGGCAGTCTTGCCATCTAACCCTCTGGGCATCTAAGTTGTTATTGCTTGAGCCTCTCCAGAAGCCATCCCTGTTTGTCTTTTGCAAATCTTGTCTCTTTAAACTCTGGGAAGAATCAGTCCTCATTGATGATCAGCCTTATGTGAAGTTCCTTTTTGTTGGAGTCGTTGACACTCACACACACACTCGATCCCGGGGGAAATGCAACATCTCCCATCTCCCTCTTACCGCTTACTCAAATGTCTCCAAAATGGCTGTAGATATTACCTTTAATCTTATTTCTCCCAACATTGATTGAAGGAGGAAAAAAAAAAGCAGGATGCTTTGGAACATTTTTGAGCAATGAAAAACTGTGTTAGGAAGGAAGTCTCAACTGAACTCTGTTGTAGACTGCCACTAATGTTATAATAATATTTTACTTAAATAACAAAACTTCATAACATCACTATTCTATTTAACTTGTCATTTCAGACAACTATTTCCATGTTAACGACAGGAAATTAACACATTAAGCAGAAACACAAATGATTCCCTCTTGAAGTTGTTTTTGATATTCCTGTTAAGGAACCCGTTGTTACTGTGTTTTCCTTTCCATAAATATTATGGGGTATCTCCTCTGGGACATCCAGAAGCCTGAGATAGGCCCCTGATCTTATGGAGCTTGATGAAAAGGCATGAACCAGAGCTGGGAAAGACATTCTATAGCTAGGTGGCCAGAACAGAGGTACAGAGAGAAACTGACTTCCACATGAAAAGAAAGGACAAGTCAGTACTGAGTAGAGAAGCTGGGAGAAGTCGGGCTTGGAGGATAAAAGAGATCTTGGAATTGGGTTGTAGAGGATTTCGGGAGGCAGGAGTTAGGGCATAGGGTTGGGTGTAGAGGCAGCGTGGCAGGGCATTGCCAGTGAGTAGAAAACGAGGGCCAGCCCTCCACAGTGGAAAGATTAGTGTGCGAGGAGGACACAGTGTGGCGAGATGGAAAAGGTGTGGGCTTGAAAGTAAAAAAGGCCTGAGCATCAGTCCCCAGTCTGCTACTCACTAGCTCTGTGACTTCCAGTGGTCAGTCTTATGAAGAGCCCATTTCGGGCCAGGTGGGGTGGCTCACACCTGTAATCCCAGCACTTTGGGAGGCTGAGGCAGGCGGATCACGAGGTCAAGAGATGGAGACCATCTGGTCAACATGGTAAAACCCTGTCTCTGCTGAAAATACAGAAATTAGCTTGGCATGGTGGTGCATGCCTGTAATCCCAGCTACTCAGGAGGCCGAGGCAGGCAGAAAAATCACTTGAATCTGGGAAGCAGAGGTTGCAGTGAGCCAAGATCGTGCCACTACACTCCAGCCTGGCAACAGAGCAAAGATCGGTTTAAGAAAGAAAGAAAGAAAGAAAGAGAGAAAGAGAGACAGAGGGAAAGAGAGACAGAGAGAAAGAAAGAAAGAGAAAGAGAGAAAAAGAGTCCCTGTCTTCATCTGCTACACCAACAGGTTAATATATCTACCTTGCAAGGCTGTTGTGCAGATTACATGAGATAAAAAATGGCACAAACTAGATACCAAGAATTGCTAGATCCCTCCACCTCCTGCCTCGAGGGGAGTATTGGGGCTTTCTGAGAGTGAAGGGTGAGACAAGACTGTGGAGAGAAGTAAACACCAGCCTGAGGAACTGGAACTCTGCCTTGTTAGACACGAGAACCCACTGGGAGTTTTTGAACAGGAAAGTGAATTAGTAAGGGTCATGCTTTCGGCGGGTCAGTTTGGTGTTGGCCTTTCAGAGGGCTGGCCAGACAGTGAAGCTAGAGGCAGGGCCACCGTGTGGTGCTACAGACACTCAGCCATAAGACATATGGGAGCATTTCATGTATACACACATATCTATGAGAGGAGGAGGGAACCCAAGATGAACCTAGGGCTTGGAATCAGGGTGCTGGGCCAACCGCGATGCCCCTGAAGACAATGAACAAGGTGGCATGAAAAGCTGAAGGAGGGGGGAGGTAATAACAAGCTTGGACATGAGGTGACAGCTGGATGTCCAAAGGAGTTGTCCAGTTGAAATCAAAGTCCCTAGGAGAGTGGTCAGCTCTAGCGATAGAGATTTGAGAGTCAATCATTCATGTGGATGAAATCCATGTATGTGCACTCATGTGTGTGTGTGTGTGTGTGTGTGTGTGCATACACATGTATGCCTGTGTGTGTCTGGGCATTTGTCTGTGTGCCTGTGTGTATGAACCGCTCTCAGAGCCAGAGAGCAGAGTGAGGGCTCAGGAGCAGCCTTTACTGGATAACTGTGGTTGAAGGACGAGGACACAGTGAACTGGAGGACACAGTGGCAGCAGCAAGGAAGCTTGGGGGTGTCACTGGAACAGGGTAGACGCTAGTGTCAGATGTGATCTTCAGTTAAAGGACAAGGAGGCCTGAGAAAGTGTTACTGGATTTGGCAAGGAGGTGACCTTCGAAGAGGGCAGTTTCAGAACTGGCTCTGCATGGACTGCCCCCATCCTGACCACCCACAGCCTTTCTCGTCCGTACTGCTGCGGCGTCTGCTGGTCTGCTCTTTCATCGACGGCTATCTTCTGTCTTCCCTCCTTCTGTACAGCCAGTAGTTCGCCCCCGTTCAATATGTTAAAAGTTCTTCAAGAACATTGTTCTTTTCTCTCTGCCCCACTACATGCGAAAGGCATATACTTTTCATCTCAGTAAAGGGCAAATGCACACTTCAATTGCTCCGGTTAAATAAGGTGGGGTGCCCCCAACTCCTCTCTTTCTCTCACACTCTCTACCCATGGTGTCTTCAGAAACCTGGCCAGACCCAGCTTCTTTCCCCCTCACTGTTTCCACCCTGGCCCCAGTCCCACTGTCTCCTGCCTGGATTAGTGCAAGAGCCTCCCACCTTCTTCCCGTCTTCCCACTTTTTTTTTTTTTCAGTCTGTGCTCAAACCAGCAGCCAGTTTCCATCTAAAATGAAAATCAGATCATGCCACTTCTCTGCTCAAAAGCCGCCAGTGCCTTTCCCTGTCATTCAGAATGAACACTCAAAGTCTTCCCCACAGTCTGCCAGCGCTGCCCAAAACAGATCCCCGCCAAGTCAGCCACGTCTCCTGCTCACTCTGTTCCAGACACACTGGCCTCCTTGCTGTGCACCTAACACATGACCCTGCCTCGGACAGTCTTCCTCCACGTGTCCACATTGGTTGCCTCAAGTCTCTGTTCAACTGTCATCTCACCATCAAGGTCGTCTGATGACTACCTTACACAAAACAGCGAGCCCTCTCCCTCCCTGACTCCTGGTGCTCTCGATCGCTTTCATTCTGGCTTGTTGTTCTCCACAGCTCTCTTTCCCATCCGGCAGGCTATGCATGTACGTGTTTATTTATTATCTAGCTCGCCCAGTGAGAAGTTGTCCTATGAAGACAGGGAATTTGTTTTGTTCACTGCTTTAAACCCAGTGCCTACAATGCCTGGCACATAGCAGGTGACTAATAAATGTGAGTTAAATGAAAGAGAAGAGAAACTAACCTTTACAGGATGCTTACATGCTAAGTTGTGCCATCGCATCTACACTTTCATCATTTACTTTTCACAACAATCCTTACAGTATTATTCTTCCCATTATATAGATGAAGAAACCGATGAATAGAGATATAGATCAATATTTATGCATTTAAACTGAGAGTTCAGAATGGAGGCAGGTAGCAGGGAGTGAGTAGATCAGACTTCAATTTGTTCTCATTCACTGATCCATAAAATATGTATTAAGCATGTGAGTATCCCAGGCCTTCTGTTCATTTCTGGGGATCTACAATTGAATAGAAAATCATTCTTGATCTCCAGTCTAGTGGTGGTAGTAGTCGTTTAAACAAAGGCTTAGAGCATGTGCTGTATAATAGAAGCAGGAACTCATTAGTCAGAGAGCATGCGTAGGAAAGTGCTTCATTCTGGAGAAGTCAGAGAAGGCTTCCTGGAGTAGGTGACATTTGAGATGACCCTTTGTGAATGAGTGCTGTGCATTTAAGGAAGTTGGCTGTTCCTAGAAGGATGAAGACTAAGCTTTTGTGCTTGGCATATGAGCCCTCCACCTCCCTCACCAGCCTCATCCATGGCCAGCCCTTCATCATAAACACAGGCTTCTCATTACTTCTTGCATGCATTATGCTATTTCCTGCCCTTGCAAATGCTGTTTCCTCTGTCTGGAACACAGTCTCTCTCCCAGCACCCCATTTTTATTTTTCGAGGCTTAGCTCAGTGTCATCTCCTCCCCAGGAGGAGCCTGGTGCTCATCTTTGAGCACCATATCACCCTTCCCATAGATTAGCTCATTGTCATATTTCCATAACTCCCTGCAAGCCATAACCCTTCTGAGTTCAGTCTTAATCACCTTTGCTCTTGCTGGAGGATGACATCATGGGACCTGTCATATAGTGGACAATGAACATCCAACTGTTGTCCAGAACTGAGCCTGTGTTAGAGAGGAAAAGAGGAGTTTCAGAGCTTGGGAAGACCCAGGCACAGTGAGGGCACTGGGCAAACAGTTGTTCAAGTAGGCCAGGCTGAATAAACTGGAGTGGTAGCTCTGGGTCCCTCAGAAGGTGGCATTAAGGAAACACACAGAGGCAGTTGTCTACCCCAGGGCTGAAAAGGTTCAGACAGGGTAGATGGAGGGCCTTGCATAAGATGCTCTTAAAGCTGAGCATCAGGAGATCTGGAAAAACCAAGCATCCCACTGAGTGACAACCTTCGTGGGTCATCTTGTGTATGCATCACCAGGGATGGAGTCCCACACAGGGCACCCTGGAAGCAGCACATTGGTCACAGGCTTGTGAGAGTCTTACCCGCTCGCTCCCTGCACCCCTGGGCTGGCTCACCCCTCAGCCTGGCCATCAGAGTGGAGGGCTTTCTAAAACTGGACTGAGCTCCGGAGCAACAGCTGGAGGGTTGGCCCTGACTCTTGGATGGGTGAAGTAGAACCTCGGCCTCCCTCTGTGCTCCCTCGGCTCCCCTGGAGCATCTATTTAGCCTGAGCTGTGCACAGACAGGCCTCCAGGCCCCCAGCTCTGAGTAGCTGAAAGGCCAGCCCTGACCACAGTACCAGGGACCAGACAAACATTTGCGATGAATGCATGAGTGAATGAGTGAATGCAGCCTACACTGCAAGGCTGACAGAAGAAGCCAAACAGTGGCCTCAGACTTTGGCTCCTGACCTCGGCGTATTCCCATGATCTCGGCAACCCATGTGGCACACCTGTAGGGCCCACCTTCTTTGTCCCCTTCTTGTTCTTACCCGACCATTGGTGATCACGTTAAGAGTCCAAGAGACACCTGTCTCCTTTCCAGGTCATGCTCTGTGTTAGGCTATTCTTGCATTGTTATCAAGAAGTATCTAAGCTTGGGTAATTTATAAAGAAAGGTTTATTTGACTCACAGTTCTGCAGGCTGTACAAACATGGTGCCAGCATCTGCTCAGCTTTGGGGAGGTCTCCGGGAGCTTTTACTCCTCGTGGAAGGCAAAGGGGAGCAGGCATGTCATAGGGCAAGAGCGGGAGCGGGAGAGATCGGGGGGGTGCCACCTGCTTTAACACAACCATCTCTCCAGGGAGCTACCAGAGCGAGAACCCACTCAGTCCCACGGGGAGGGCACCAAGCCATTCAGGAGGAATCCCCCTCCACGACCCGAGCTCCTCCCACCTGGCGCCACCTCCAACACCGGGCTCCATTTCAACATGAGATCTGGAGGGGACAGACATCCAAACTAGGTCACTCTAAACCCAGCTGTGGTCTGAGTGTGTGACTCTGGTTACCTGCCTTCCCTCCCTGGGCACGAGACAAGGAGCCAGCTACATGAGCCCCTCAGCTGCCTCGGTGGGGAAGTGGAGAGCTGGCTGAGGCTGGGGAAGGGTGGGTGGCAGAGGAAGCCTGTGCTCTGCTGGGCGTTGGGAGACTGGCAGTGCCACTGCTCCTGACCTTGGATAAGCCATTAGCACATCTGAGCCTCAACATACTTGTTGGTTAAATGGGGTTGATTTTATCTGCCATGTTGGTCTCAAAAACTGTCAGAAAAAATTAAAGGATGTGTAAGTGTTTCACACACGGTGCTAGCAGATGCCTGGAGTTGTTTTCCTGGGGTCTTCCTTCTTCCCCGACTTGGAGAGTGTGAGGGTTGGGGATAGGGCTGGATCTCCTTGTATCCCCCCACACCAGCTGCTCTGCTTTCCTGGGCCTGAGTTCTGGACTAGAAGTGACTGTGGGGCTTCCCAAAAGCTGTGGATGAAACCAAACCAGACTGGTCTCTTCCCCGTCTCACTGTCTGTTTCTGAGACACCTTGTCTGCCGCCCCTCACGGCAGGGCCGTGCTTGATTGAAGGTGATCCTTGGGCCTGTGGGCGGATGACTCTCCTTCTCCACAGAGGGCTGGCACGTGGCTAGCCCTGGCTGGTTGTCCAGGGGTGGAGTCAGCAGCCATGGAGAGTCTAGGGCAAGGACAGGAAGCGAGCCAGCGCTGACACTCTGCACCTGTCCGACCTTCCGGGCCGTGTGAGCGGTGGGAGGGGGACCCGAGGAGCTGAAATGAGGGCTTCCATCCTGATTTTGGAGTGGTTTCTTTGGAAAGTCTGCTTTTGAAAGAGCAAAGCCGGCCAAGCCTAAGGCTGGAGACCTCTCTTTTCCTACCCCCTGTATCCCTCTTTTGACCCCTCCCTACCGGCAGTGACTACTACTACTGCTACTATTAATAATAACAGCAACGACAGCTGACAGTTTATGAATACTAGGGCTTGACACTGTGCTAAACACATTCCATGTATTATTCTATTTAATCCTATCTTGGGATATTATTATTCCCATTTTACAGATGAGGCCATTAAGGCAGAAAGAGGTTAAGCAGCTTGCCACAATTCTCCAGCTGGAAAGTAGTAGAACCAGGATTTAAGCTCTGGCATTTAGGCTCCCAAGCCCAGACTCTTAACCACCATTAAAAGAAAAGGAGGAAATGTGTGTGTGTGTGCAGACAGAGAAATAGAGAGACAGAAACAGAGAAACACACACACACACAGAGAGAGAGAGAGAGAGAGAGAGAGAGAGAGAGAGAGAGAGAGAGAGAAACACAGAGATACAGAGAGAGACAGAGACAGAGAAACAGAGAGACACACACAGAGAGAGACAAAGACGAAGAAATAGAGAGACAGAGAGAGAGAGACAGAGAGAGAGAGACAGGGAAACAGACACACAGAGAGAGACAGAGACAGAGAAACAGACAGACACAGAGAAAGAGAGATAGAGAAACAAAGAGACAGAGAAACAGAGAGAAAGAGACAGACAGAGAAACAGACACACAGAGAAAGAGAGAGACAGAGAGAGAGGAGCAGAGACAGAGACAGACAGAGAGAGAAAGAGATGGATGCAGGGGAGGGGAGGGAGGAGAAATTGAAAATATCTGCTTCTAAAACCACATATTGTTTACCCCATTAAACCAACCAGACAGGCAAAGCCCTGCATTTTTTCCTCTATAGGGAAACCTGAAAGCTAAGCTCCCAGAGGCAGGAAAAGCTACTTGGAGCCAGAACATAGTACCTGGCATGTTGTAGGCATTTAATATATTTTAGATGCTTCAGAGGATGGATGGAAAAATGAATACACTCCTGACCTAGGTGCCAGGAGAGGAGGTCTCTAGCTCTAGCAAGACTGCAGTGTGTGGCCCTGAGCAAGTCTTGTTCTCTCTCCAGGAAATGAAAGTGCTGGTATTAGATGCTTATCTCAGCCCCAGGCCAAAATGTGCAGTACAAGTTGAGAATCGGAACTTGAAGGTGTCACTGGCTCTGGTTCAGGGAGCACTGTTTGGAGCTCAGATCAGATGCTGCCAATCCACTGCGGGGACTGTCTGGGAAAGGACTCTAGGCAATAGGGACAGAAGGACAGGCAGAAATTGTCTGGGACCACCCTGGACACCTCAGGTGTTCAAGATCCTCCAGCCCATATGCCCTGGGGGCAAGTAAAGCCAGGCTGTCCTTTGCCGTGGAGAGAACTCTACCCAAAGCCTCTTGGGTAGAGACAGAGCCTCCCAAGCAGGGTAGACTTCTGCTTGCAAGAAAGAATGTGTATGTGATTTCACTTCCCACAGCTGGCAGCATCAAATCGATATTTTTCTGTGGTGCAGACAGAGTAAAGAGAGAATAAAGTGTTGAATTGTTTGGCATTATCAAGGATTTCAGCTCCCCAAGACTCCTGCATAAAGAGATGGAAATTTTAGCTAGCAGAGCCAAGAAACACACACAAGTATATGAATTTGTTATATATTATCTCTCCTTCTACCAAACAGCCCTGGAAATGTCAAAAGATCACCTATTGTTTCATTGTTGATTAAAAAAATAATAATAAAGAAGAGTTTGGGTTTGGTGGACTCAGCTTGGGCACAAGGCAGGTGGTGCCAGGCCCATGCGGAGGAGACAGCAGTGATTCCCCAGGACAACCTTCCAGAGGCAGAACCATCTTTCTAATTTGCCCTCTCTGGGTGTTGATTTCGCAGATGTAATTTAAGGCAGGAAAAGCATGCTATTACACATTTGTCCTGACCCAGTCATTTTGGCCAACATTTACTAGGCACCTACTATGTGCAAAGTTCAGGGCATGATCCCTCTGGAGATCCCAGTGTATGTTAGCAAGCACATCGAGGCAAGGAACTTGGGGCCAGCATTTGTCTGATGGGGCTAAGAGTGGCCATGGCATCTCAGACACAGCTCCCCAGCTGCTGGAGCCCATGGAGGGGTACGCTGCCTGGAGGAGGTCCAGAGAGGCCTCATAGAGCAGGGGATGTCTGGGTGGAGCCTGGAAGGATGAGTGGACTCCCATAGAGAAGGGGAGCTGCAGAACTGCAGGCAAAGAGAACAGCATGGGTGATGTAAATTGCAAGGCCACATTCAGCACAGACCTACAATTTGGACCTGGAGAGGTGGAGGGGACAGGAGCTACCTCTCTGGCTGTACACTGACCAGCCCTGATCTGACCAGCCCCTGACAATCCAGTGAGTGACTGAGGCCACGTCTAGTCCACGATCTGCTATGCACACTCTCCTCTGATGCTGATGGTTACAATTCTCCATCTTCAGGCTACACACTACCCCTCACTGCCTTTAGCTGGCTGGTCCAGCTCACCTGCTGCTGGGCTCACAGGCTTCTAGAGAGGAAGCCAGCCTCTGGCTGTCAGGATGCTCTCGGCCACCCCATGTACTGGTGGGGCCATACAGCCAAGGGGATTGAGCCAGGGCCTTCAAAGTATTGGGGTGTTTAAAACAAGGCTGTCCCCAATTCTATTCTGTTGCCAAGAGTCATCAGCCTCATGCACATCCCGTGCCTAATGGGGAAGCAAAGAGCAAGCACTGCCGCCAGCCCTGAGCCCCCAGCTTCTCTTTTGGCTGGACATCCCTCAAAGGGAAGCTCTGTGTTCCCTCCTCAGTGCCCTCTCCACCACTCTTGTCCCACTACGGCCTCAGAGGGCAGAGAAAAATCAGGGAATACCTGAGCTGGGAGAATCCTTAGAGGCAGCAGAACAGTCCGGTGCAGCCTGGCTGTGCAGCCTCCACCTGCAGCTCAGCTCACGGCTCCACACAGTGGCCTATGTCACAGCTAGTCTGTTCTTCCTTTCGGTTCCTGAGAGCTCAGGGCCCCAGCAGCCCCAGCCCTCTAGAAGGTCAGAAGCTGCACTGCCTCTATTCCTCCATATCCCCAGGAGCTCTTCTTGCTGTTCCCATGCTGGGTGCTGAGATCCAGCTGGGAAATTCTTATCACAAAGACCACTGTGTCTCCCCACCCTCCAAAACCTGACCCACAGCTGATTAAGAGGGACCCCAGGCCACAGAAATAAACATAACCTAAATCCCATACTTTTGAATTTTGCTTTTCAATTTTCATTGCCTTTTCCCATTTATTTTTCTTATGGCCTCTAACCACCCTGAAGGGAAGCAGGCAAGTGTCCTCACTTTTACGGAGGAGTAAATGGGGGCACGGGCTGAACAACATGCCTGGAGCCACCGCTAATTGGTGGCAGAGCCAGCACTGGCCCCAGTCTCCAAGCTTCTGATCACAGCCCCAGCTGCCTCTGCCACATTCCCAGGCAAGCCCCAGGCTTGGGAAAGGATTTGGGGTGCAGGATGGGTCTAGATATGTGGATGGTGAGTTCTCCAGCGCTGCCTGGGCCTCTTCCCCTGTGAGTCAGGGAGCTCAGCCTCATGGCCTTGGAGATTCCTATCAGCTCCAGTGTTCCCTGGCTCCATGACTCCGTCACACTTGCCCTCCTTCTTATCAGGAAGCCACCACTTCCATATTTCTCTTTTCACTTTTGGGAAATGCTGACATCAATGGAGGACAAAGCCGTATCAGCACTGCAGAACTGGAGAAGGAACTGGGCTTACACGGAGGGACAGGCACTAGAAAGGGGACATAAAAAAAGAGAGCACTCCCCCTTACCAGTGAAGGATGTCATCTAAGGGGAGAGTCAGGCTGCCAGGGAGTCCTGTGTAGGCTAAGAAAATAGAGGGAGGCTCATGTTTTCATGTCCATTGCAAAACCATCTCCTTCCCTCAGCAACAAACATTCTCTTCTCTGCTTCCCCCAGCATTTGCATGGCTGGCCTGAGCTAGGAGGCAGTCACTGGTGCTTTCCCTAGGCCAACCTCAAAAGGCTTCTTTGAGAATTCAGGGATGTTACTGGGATCTGGACGCAGCAAGGGACGTGGTTGACAGGGACCCTCTGGCACCTGCAGGGAGCTTGGCCTGATGGATCCAGGAAACACCTCAGGGCCTCCCTAGAGAAGGCGTTGGTGGGGAGGGGGAGGCTTAGAAATGGATCCACTTGGGTAGAGACTAAGAAGAGATGATGTCCTGGACTGCAGCCCCAGCCCCAGAGGCCCGTCTCTCCCAGCTCTGGCCCCAAAAAGACTTTCCGTTCCCCTTCCCTGGAAACCTCCTCACTTACGGGAAGCTGGGTGTTATCTTAAGGTCTATAAACGGCCTGCCTGCTTTTCCAGCTGGAGCTGTTCATTCAGAACAATTAGCATGCAGTTTAGAGCTCGATGGAACATATGGCAGAGGGGGTCCCCAGGAGCCAGCGTGTGGCAGCCCAAGAAGGAGGGGAGCAGCCTGAGAGGCACAGGAAGGGGCGCGTGGGTAGGGGAGGGCTTCCAGCCTGCTGCCTAGTCCAGGTACACCTGCTTTTAATCCTGGAGGGAACAGAAGCAAGGGCTGGTGTAAATTCCTTATGCATCTCAGGTCACAGATGCATTAAACGTCCCCTAAATCAACATTTTATATCAAGAGACTTGAAAAGCCCAGAAGCCCTGGGCAATGTCCTTCTCTGGAGAGTGTCAGGGCAAATGCCCAGGGGTCTGCACAGGATGAGGGTGGGGTACTGAGGAACTAATGTCTCCCTAGACACTCTTAGGCATTCATGTATTCACTAAATATTGTCTAAGGGCCTACTACGTGCCAATTACTGTCCTGGGCTTAGAGATACATCTGTGAAGGAAACAAACCAAGGTCCCTGCCCACGTGGAGCTTCAGACATAAACATAATACATAAGTAAACTGTGAGTGTGTTAGCAGGCTCTAGCCTCATGAAGTCAGCCTATGAGGCAGTACTGTGATTTCCTTCTTACACGCAAGGAAATGAAAACCAAAGTGTCTAAAAAGCATGTTCAAATTCTCCAAGCTAGTAAGTCGTGGCACCTGGATTTGAACCCATCTGGCCCAATGCCACACACTCACCCCAATGCCACACACTCACCTTGTGTTGAAGACGGACAAGACACCCACCTGAGCAAGCTCTAGTTTACAACCTAGATGGTCTGGGTGGGCAGTAGAATCGGAGGCTGCAGAGCAGAAAGAGCTCTTAAGAGATTGCCGTTCTGGCTTCAGCGTTTTACAGTAGAGTCACAACCTCTGGAGGTCAGTGACCTGTAAGATCACGCAGCCAGGCAAACTATTGCAGAACTGACCCCCAAAGGCCTGACTTGCAGTAAGGGTCCTTTCTACCCAGGCACACTGACGTGCTTATGGTTCTCAGCAAGACCGCACATGAGTTCTCAAAAAAGCCAGCCTGCTGCCGACTTCCTGAACCCCTTCATGCTTCAGAGAGCACACATACACCCTCCAGCACCCTCTACCTGCCCCAGGTCAGAGGCACTCATGGTCTAGACAGTGGCTGGTTCTTGGGGCCCCCTGACCCAGGCAGTGATCCGGCATAGCCACTCAGCATCACGGCACCCACCCTAGTCCACATTTTAATGTGCTCTGAGAAATGTCTGTAAACAGGTGTCAGGCATCTTGCAGGGTCAGGAGCTAACCAGCGCCCTGTCTGGAAGAAAAATTGCAGTAGCAGCATCAGGAACAACTGCAAAGGTGGAAGGGAGGGGAGGGAAGAGACAACCCCACTGAGATGCAGGGGTTATGACACTTCAGATGGATCCCAGGGCAGGTAAAGAATGGAGCTATAAATCCAGCCTCCTGAAAGAATATTCCGGAGGTAGGAGACACAAGCTCACTTAAAATATGTCTGAGACGAGAACCAAAGATCGTTACTTTTGAGCAAGGATATAAAATGCTAAACACTGCCTTTATTAGTCTTTTTAAAAGCCAGGTGTAAAATACTGCCATTCCCAAGATTGTGTTTTTCCTTTTTTTTTTCTTTAATGGCAGAAATTAAAATCTCCTTAAGCTATTAGCCATCCCTCCTCGAGGTAAGCCCCCAAAACGGCTCTACCAGGGGCCTCTTCCCTCACTCAGGAGGCATGGTGGCCATCCAAGTCTCTCATACCTTTTTCCACCCCTCCCTCACCCCCACTGGCACTGAATGCCCGCCTGGTGGCAGGTGGCTGAAAAGGCTGGGAAGTTTTATGGGTCTGCCCCGGTAGGCCCTGTCTCCCACCAGTTGCCAATTTTGTCAGTTGCTCCCTACTCGCAAATACCTAACGCTAAAGATATTCCGCCCACTGGCACCCCGCCAGGGCAGTCCCCCACCCCCCCACCCCCCAGGGCGCTCAATGATGCAGGTTTAGGTGCCCCCGAAGGCCATGTCTACTCCCAGGCCGGCTTCTCCCGGACTGACTTTTCTTCCTTCCCTCTCTGTCCTTTCTTTCTTTCTTTTTTTCTTTTCTTTCCATCGAAGGCTGGTGCTACCAGAGAAAAAGTTCATAAAAATGTTATGTCCACCATAAAACCCCTAATGTGGCATTCTGCATGATCCATGCATTAACATTAACATTTCCCAGACAGTTATTGTGAGATAATGGTCCCAGCTATAATTCAGCGGTAACGTTCCTTCGAGCAAATGTTATGGAGGAATAAATGACTTGCCGAGTGTGCTGCGGCAGTGGGGGTGGAGGAGAGGTGAACAGCTTGGAAATGCAGACTCTGGACCCTAGAGATCCCGGCACAGCTGTGGAGGGGTCTGGGGCTCATTCTAGGTTGGACCATGGGCTCTCTGGGGACTGCGAGACCGGTCCCCATTACCCTCCCCCAATTTTCATTTCATACAAATTGCATCTTTCTTCCCAGGGTTGCATTCGGAGAATTTGCCAAGAGAATGGATTCAAGGCCACAGGGTTGCCGGTAGGGCTGAGAGGGAGAAGAGGGGTTTTGGCATCTTCACCAGCCTCTTTCTCCCCATTTCTCTTTCTCTGTGGGCCTGGCACACTTTATACACACCTCCGCTACAGCACTTATCACCTTCTCTTTTTACTATGTGTTTCTTATATCTGTGTCCCCTGCCATATCTGTGCCCTCCTTAAGAGCAGTGTGTACATCATAGTCTTCTTGGTGATGTAGTGCAAAGCAGATACTTATTTGCTGGGAATAAGGATGGATGAATGGACAGATGGACAGATGGACAGTTGTTTGAGGGACAACAGCAGAAAAAGATCCAGAAATGCAAGCAGACCAGAAGATGGACAGGACTTAACATTAGCAATAAAGGAGAGGCCGGGCGCGGTGGGTCACACTCATAATCCCAGCACTTTGGGAGGCTGAGGCGGGTGGATCACCTGAGGAGAGGAGTTTGAGACCAGCCTGGCCAACATGCTGAAACCCCCATCTCTGCTGAGGCAGGGGAATCACTTGAACCCGGGAGGCAGAGGTTGCAGTGGGCCAAGATTACACTCCAGCCTGGGCAAAAAAATGTGAAACTCCTCTCCAAAAAAAAAAAGAAAGAAAGAAAAATAGAAAACAAACAAACAAAAACAACAAAACAATAAAGGGGGGACATACCCCAAAACAGTTATTGAGTGAAATCCTAAGTTTGATCCTGAAATGTGCCTTAGGGACCTGCCACTGTATTCACTTTACTCTTTAGGAAAAAAGAGGCCTAGAGATGTTGGCGAACAGGCCAGGATTAGAACCCTGGGCTACCAGTTTAATGCTCTACCGGCTGCCCTCTTGCCGCTGATGTTCAAAGCTACTAATATGCAAAGGAATGCTTTCTACCCTCAAGGAGTTGGCTCCCTAGCGGAGGAAACACATCAGCACAAATGCAACTCACCACAGTCCAGGCAGATTGCAATGAGTGCTGCCATGGGAAATGTCTTCCACTGACCGAAAAAGTACTGCCAAGGCTATGGGCTTTGGAGGATGAGCAAGACCCAAAAAGGCAAACTTGGAGGGGAGAGGAGGGGAGGGGAGGGGAGGGGAAACATGTGAGACAGAGGAGACAGGGTGGGCAAAGGTTCAGGGATGACTGGAGAAGAGAATTCCCCACAGATATTTAATTTGTGCAATATCAGCAGGTGTCGGTGTATGGTCCTGGGAGACCCTTGGCCACTGGGTTGGCCTTCCTTAGAATGTGCCCTATTGCTGCTTCTTGCTGCCCCTTCCTGCCGAGTTTCAGCTTGTGGATCATGCCCTTGGCCACGATGGGTAACTCCTAGGCTTATGTCTGGGCTAAGCCTGGCCAGCTTCAGCGCTGCCCAGCCAGCTGCCTCAGCTCAGGAGGAACCGCTTCAAGGATGGCAGCACCCCAGCCCTAGGGCTTTCCCTTCCCACCTCTGCTCTGCCCCACCCATCCTCCGGGGAAGACTCAGTGGGAGCAGCATTCCTTCAGACATATTAGGAGAAGTGCAAGAGAAGATGCTGGCTCTTTTCCAAATGCCACATGTCATGGCCACCATGATCTCTCCCAAGAGCAGCTCCCTGGAAGGCAGGACCGGATTTATTAGACCAGCAAAGGAGATGGTAACCTCCACAGTGTGTTCACAGGACTCGGGGGAGGCTTTGCCCCAGTCATAAATATCTTCCCCACTCAGGAGTCTCCTAATAACCTAAATCTGGAAGGGGCCGTGGAGATCACCTAGTTTAACCTGCTGTACTGTGATGGCATCTCTGATAGGGAGGTTTTTCTTCTCTCCTAACAACTCCTGGTGATACCAGCTCTCCCATTCTGGGCCGGTTCTCACTGGTAGAACTCCCTCACACAAAGGGAAATTGGTCTCTCTGTCCTTTCTGCCTTCTGCCCTAGCTCAGCTCTCTTGCCGGCACAGTATAAGAGCGACCCTCTTCTGCATGGTGGTTCTTTAAATAATAAAGATAACAGTCATGTCCTTCCAAGATCTTCTGTTCTGCAAGTTTTTACCTTTCTTCAGCATCCTAGCCTTCCTCCACAGATGCATTCTGTATTACCAATGTTCCTCTTACGGAGTAAACACGCTCCTCCTGTGTGGTCTGAACCATTTTCTTCTTCGTCCAGACACCAGACTGCAGTCAGCTTGTAGTCATTCAGCCTGAGAGTGCAATTACCTCCCTCCCTCCCTCCCTCCCTCTCCTTCCTTCTTTCTTTTTCTTCCCTTCTCTTTCTTTCTCTCCCTTCCTTCCCCTCCCTCTCTTATTTCTTTTTCTTTCCTTCTCTCTTTCTTTCTTTCTCTCCCTTCCTTCTCCTCCTCTCTCTCTTTCTTTCTTTTCTTTATTTATTCTTTCTTTCTCGCTGTCTCTCTCTCTATCTCTCTTGCACATCATAGCATTGGTACGTACTGAATTTTCATTCCAACATCCCTTTATTTTTTTCCCACATGACATGCTTTTAAGTTCCTTCTTCTCACACATATAGCTTGCATTTTACTCTAACAGTACCAATTTATATTTCTGTCTACTCAACATCATCTTCTTGAGTTCAGCCTTTAATTCTTGCTTCATGAGCTCTTTCTCAATCTTAATTCTCTCTGTAAACACATTAACTATTTCAGTGTGTGGTATGATCAGCACACCTTCTACAACATCATGCAAATCTTTGACAAAAATCCTCAACAGTATAAAGCTGTTCATTTTGGCATGAAACAGCTCCTTCCAGACTGAAATCTACTGATCAATAGTGATTGGGGACAATCACTCATGTAGCTAAAAACTCCTCCACTTCTCTCATTCATCCTACCCAGAAAGATACCATGAAAGACTTCGTCATACTTCTCATGGAAATCAAGATATTTTTCGGAATTTTCCTTACACCAGCCTAGCAATTGTGTGTGTGTGTGTGTGTGTGTGTGTGTGTGTGTGTGTGTTTAAAGGGCAATAAAGTTAGTTTGAGATGACTTTTTTTCAATGAAGCCATTCTGGGTCTTGGCCATCCCTTCTTTCTTTCATAAATAATCCTATTCAAAATTTTTGTGAGCCAGTAATGCCAAACTTACTGTTACATAGCTTCCAGAACCCTGATGTTTGCCACTTTTTGAAAAGAAGGACAACTCTTGCCTATTTCCATCTCTAAAAGCCATTTGTTTTCATCAGTTCACAAACAGCTAACAGTGATTTTGCAACCCTGTTCTTTCCATACTCCAAGATATAATTTGCCACTGTCCACAGCCTGGAGTTTATTTAAAGCTGTGAGATGCTAGTGTACCATCTCCTCACCTATCACAAACTTGAATCCTTTTAAAATCATCTTTCTGGTTTGATGATTGTTGTCTTTGAAAAAAACAAAGCTGAGTGGGAGTTCCATCATTTGCTTTCCTTCTGTCATCTGCTAACTTCATATGTCTGCCCCGGCATATAGCTGCCTCAATCCCTTGCTTTTTTTTTTCTTTCCATTTTGTTTCAAATATTGCTTTTTAAGAGAGCAGGGAGAGAATGTGTGTGGTATGGGGAGTCTGGTGGGGGAAGGTGTTTTTAGACTCCAGTTCACTCCGGTCTTTGGCCTTCCTAGCACACTTCAAACAGGCCCAGGCTACTCTTCTGTATTGCTTCTTACCTATACACGCCTTGTTCCACCTTTTACATATGTACGTTTAAATCATCACAGAACTCAGATTTGAAAATTCAGACTAAGATGTGATGTCCCTTATATTTCACATTCCCCATTAGAAAGACATGGGTTAGACCTCACCCTCTTTTGCCAACACTCCTTAGAAATAGAATTAACAAGGAAATCCAACCCCACCAATATTTTTTTGATCACCTCTTATTCCCAAGGCACAGTAATAGATACTGCAAGTGACACAAAAGGGAACAAGAATTGTCCTTGCCTTAGACGCCATGGAGGAGGCAGAAACACAAGTTGCTGTAGTCCTGGGTAGAAGGAGACAAGGGTGAGAATTCTGGTATTTGCAAAGTGCTGTGAAAGCCCCTAGGAAGGAGAGCCCAAGAGAGCCCATGTCTGCCTGGGAAGGTACAAGAAAGAGACATGAAGGGGGTGACATTTTAAACAGTTGTGGATCAGAGAGGCAGAGAAGGCCATAAATTCCTTATGGAGTACACAAAGGAAAAGCTGCAAGATGGTGTTTGGGGAACAGAAGATAGTTGTGTGTGGCTAGATCGTACAGTGGACTAGGGGTAGAATGTAGCCCCTACATTCATTTCAAGCTTTCATTTCAAACATTCGTTTCAAGCTTTCTGCTTGACCCAGCATCCCATCAAAAGCCTTGAGCACAACACACCCTCAAATAAACTCATCAGCACCTCCTGCAAGACTATTCTTCCCTGTGATACTTAAACATTTTTTTTTAATTTTTGACATCGCTGTCCTCCCAGTAAGTTGAACACTGAGCTTAGAATCAAAACTTCTAACTTTGCACTTGAACCCAGGAGGTGGAGGCTGCAGTGAGCAAGACTGTGCCACTGCACTCCAGCTTGGGTGACAGAGCAAGACTCTGTCTCAGAGAAAGAAACATCTGAATTTGGACCTCAGATCCAGCACCTTAGATTGGGCAAGTCTCTTAGGTTCTCTGAGCCTTTACCTCTTCATCTGTGAAATGGCAAAAACAGTGCCTGACTTGCCTCCTACAAGGGGGATTCATGAGGATTAAATGAGAACGAGCTGAGGGCACTGCTTTGTAAGAGGTGGAGTGCTGCGTGGGGCTAAGAAGGATGCTTAGTATGATCCGGTCCCCAGATGTGTGCACCACACAGTAAAAAATTCTTTTGGATGAAACTGAAGTTTGCTGAAGCTCAGTATCAAGAAAATGCCTGGTGAAGGGGAGGACCAGGAAGGCCAGATGCAAAAGGAGAGTGTGCAGGCCACACTCAAGCCCATTTTGGTTGAGGCTGAGGTTGGCTGATTTTGAGACTCTCTTCAAAGCTGTCTGAGTTCACGCTGAGTGCCAGGTTCTATGGGAAGTCACTCGGCTGTGCCCCAGGAGAGCAGGCAGACTGTGAGGTGAATCAAGAATATTCCATAAGGTGGTGTGTGGTGTGTCGAGGTAGGAGGGCCGGGGTAGGGAGTGCTGTGGCTCTGTGGATGACTGCAGGGACAGACCCACCATGCCCTGCCTGCCACCCCCCATGTGTCACGCACTGCAGGCACTCAGCACAGAGTCAAAACCACTGACCTCAAGGAGCTCCATGGGATGGAGGAGATGCATGTGCCCATAATGCCAATTAGCAGAATAAGCAGCACTGTACAGGTGTGCTCTGGTAACAGAAGCACAGAGGCAGAAGTTACTGTCCACCCGAGGGGCCAGGATGCTCAGGCAAGGCTTCCTGGGGAAGATACCCTGAGCTGAGCCTTAGGAATATGCGGTGGCCCAAGTACGTAAGGCAGGAAAGGGCATTCTGGACAGAGGAAACAGCATTTGCAGATGCACGGAGGTACAAGGAAAGCTTTCGCTCCCACGATAGTGTGAGAGGCAGGGGAGGCTGCAGAGGAGGCCGGGTCCACTGGAGGCCTGTGTCATGCTATCGCCTTCCATCCAGGGCAATAGGGAGCTTTGACAGCAGGGATGGGAAGCAGAGAGTATTTACAGTGCACTTAGGAAGAACTATGCATGTGTTCTGGAAAGTAGAACGTGAGAAGGGAGAAAGTGGACAAAAGTTGAGGGTACCTCCAGGTTTCTTTCTTGACTACCTGCAATGGCAGCACCATCCATCTAAACTGAGGAACGTGGGAGAAAGGAGGAGACGGAGGGTGGGCAGGATAGAGCTGCTGGAGCCCCTGTTGGGATATTGTGAGTTTGGGGAGGTTGAGGTCGGATATGCAGGTGACATCCTACCTCATTCAGTTCTGCATCTGAACTCTCCTGTCCCAGGTAGAATTTTCTCTTTCAACTGAATTGGGAGCACCTTGAGGGCAGAGACTAGGTCTGACACATCTTTGTTCCCCTCAATGCGTTCCTGAGATCCTCACAGAGCTCCTGCTGGCTGTGAGCACTGCGTGGGCTTGCTAATGCCACTCCACTTCCTTTACCTTGGTTTCATTTTGCACTTGATAATAAAGCTTCAAAGGACAGCATCATAGAAAAGCATATATACCCAGGAGGCAGACAACCCTGGCTTGAGTCCTGGCCATGCCTTTCCCTAGCTGTAATATTGAACACATCGCTGGGCCCCTTTAAATTTGTGCTGTCTACCGTGGCAGCTGGTAGCCACTAGCCATGTGTGTCTATTTAAATAAAAATAAAAATTAAATGAAACTAAACATTCAGTGACTAAGTCACACCAGGTTTGATGCAAGGGCTCAGTAGCCACACGGTGTCTGTGTTATTGGAAAATACAGACAGAGAGTGTTTCCATCACCACTGAGAGTTCTATTGGACATCGCTGGGCTAAGATGCAAATGGATCTTAGTACTCACTGCAGAGGGTGGAGTGAAGGCCTGTGAGATCTGTGTGTAAAGCACTGGGCACAATGGCAGGCACACAACAGACCCGCAGTAAGCACTGGCCATTATTATTCTGAATGAATTAAGGGAAATAGCTGAGGTCCCGGGCTGCTGCCGCAGCATCCAAAACTCTCCTTGAGGATGCAGGGCTGCCAAGGCCTGTGAGTGTGCAGAGGAGACCGACCCTGACCCTGGGGACAGTTGATGAAGGGGCTTCACCTTGCAGTTGGAGAATTTGGGGTTGGTGTCATGGGCAGCTCCTCGGGAATCACCAGAGAGAGGCACCTGGAGAATTTCAGTGACGCTGAGGAGGTGATCTCAGGACACCTGTAGTGGGGTGCCCTCCCCGTGACGTCACTTGCTCATAATGTCACCACGGCCAGTTTAGATCTGCTCTGGGTCCTGGGCTGCCGCAGATGGATTGGGAGCCAGGGTGGGACAGGGAGGGGAGCCCTTGCTCAGAAGTCCATCTGCGTCTTAATGGTGGGGAAGACTCAGAGCTCGCGTCCAGATGGCCCGGCAATTTCTCTTCCTGGAAGTATGCTGCTTCCCCGCAGGCTTTTGCTCCTCTCCTGTGCCCTGCATGTCAGGGGCCAAATGGGCAGGATCCATCACCGACCTGCAGTCAGCAGGGAGGGGACGAGGCTTCGTACTTCAGCTCCCCCAGAGCCGGGCCAGATGCCCACACCTGGGAACGGAGGAAGCAGTGCAGCCCCCAGCTCTGGCTGTGCTGCAGAGAGGCTTCCCCTTGGTAGGGGCCATCCCAGAAACCCTCACCTTGCCTACCACTTCCTGCCCCTGAGAGGACAACAAACCTGGCAGAAGTGTTCTGATGAGGATGCGCCTTGGGCCCACCCTCAGGGCAGCCCTGGCTGGACACTGGATTACCCCTGAGCACCAGCCTCCTTAGGAGAAAAGGAGAATATTCACTTTGAGTCAGGAAAGAGAGTTAGGAAGGGAATTTTCATGCAGCAGAAGCCCCAGGCAGGCTGGGTTCTGGCCAGAGGCTCTCACTGCTCCTCTGTGTGTCCAGCAAGTCACACCCCTCTGGTCTTCCCAACCAGGAGCCAGACAGGGTCATCTCGAAGGCCCTCTCCTGCCCTTGGTTCTACCACAGGGCGGGCTGCAGTTCTCCTCCGGCTGAAGCCTGCTCAGAGGGAGACAGGAGGTTTGCATGGGCCAGCGCTGCTCTCCACACACAGCCCTCCCCCTCCGCACCTCCATCCTTTTCTCCTCCCTAGTAGGATGGATGGAGGCAATGAGGAGAAATCTGAATAACTAATCAGAGTCCTCATTAACCCCCTGCCGGGATGCTCAAACATTCACTTTGCTGTTCCTGAAGCAGAAAAAAAAAACCCTACCTCTCCCTGCATTAAAATTGATGTGTTATTAATCCCTGTGCTCCCACCCTTACGGGGCGGCTCTGCTCCTGCCCGAGGCCCAGCCCATGGGGTCTGCTACCTTGGACCACTTGGACTTTTACTTATTTGGCCCAGTGCAGAGAGGCCTCCTCACGGGAAGTGAGTGGGCTTGGTGCCAACACATAGGCAGCTGTTTGTTTTCTCCCTGGCCTGGCCAGTGGGAGGCCTTCGCTCAGCCCCACCCCAGAGTACAACTGCCAGGCTGCCTTGCTGGGCTGGGAGGGCTGAGTACATGGCAGCTAGTGGTGTGTCTCTCACCAGATCTGAGGGCGTGGTGACCCCCTCCATGCTTCAGATGAGCCAGCCTGGGAGCGGGCAGCTTCTCAGTCGAGTGGTGGATGGGCCAGGAAAGCCTTAGTGTTTGGCCCAAGTGCTGACTCTTTCTCCACACCTGAGACCACAGAGCCTCCAATGGCCTCCCAGTGCCACACCCTACCCAGGGCTTAAAGCTGTTCTCTGGCTCTGCACTCCAGACAAGTACCCCACATTTACACCCTCTGTGTAAGAGCAGGAATCCACAAATATTCATCTTGTGCCTGACCTTGTACCAGGAGCTGCGAGGATTTAAAGACATGTAAGATGCAGTCTCTCTCCTCCAGGAGGGTTCACTGGAGTGGAGGCAAAGATGTCCACACATAAGAGAACACCATAACAACAGCAAGGGAAGGACAGAGGATGGACCCGGGGGGACAAAAGGCTCCTTTGGGTTCTCATGAACCCACGATGGTGTGGGAAGGAAGCATGGAGGAGATGAGACCCACTATGAACCCCTCATTCCCAGCCAGTTGATACTGGCTCACCCCTTTTTAGAGGTCATCCATCTACCTCTCCTAATGTAGGCTTCTCTGCATCTGTTGCCTGTCTTGATCTGAGAACACACATCCGGTGCCTTCTGTGTGAACTCTATTATGTGGCCTTCTAGGCACTGGACCCTTAAAGACAGCTTTGTATGGAGAAGAAGCTGAAAGTGCAGGATAAGAAGAAAAAAGAATGCAATCCCTAACTCTCATCTTGAATCACCTTCACTTACCACATTCAGAGATGATCAGAGGTAGCCTTCCTAATCTTTGACTCAGTTGCTGAGGATGATCATTCAATTATAGGCATACCTGGGAGACGTAGCAGGTTAGATTCCAGACCACCACAACAAAGACAATATGTCAATAAAGCAAGTCACACGAATCTTTTGGTTTCCCTGGGCATATAAAAGCTATGTTTACACTATACTGTAGTCTATAAAATGTGGACTAATATTATGCCTTAAAAAAAAACAACATACATACCTTAATTTAAAAAGGCTTTATTGCTTTAAAAATGTTTACAATGATCTGAGCCTTCAGTGAGTCATAATTTTTTTGCTGCTGGAGGATTTTGCCTCAGTGTTGATGTCTGCTGATGATTAAGATGGTGGTTGCTGAAGGCTGGGGTGGCTGTGGCAATTTCTTAAAATAAGACAACAATGAACTTTGCTGTATCGACAGACTCGTCCTCTCACAAAAGATTTCTCTGTAGCATGTGATGCTGTTTGATAGCATTTTATCCACAGTAGAACTTTTTTTTCAAAATTGGAGTCAATTCTCTCTAATTTTGTTGCTACTTTATCAACTTAGTGTACGTGATATTCTAAATCCCTTGTTGTGGTTTCAACAATGTGCACAGCCTCTTCACTGGGATGGGATTCTATCTCAGGGAACTGCATTCTTTGTTCATCCATAGGAAGCAATTTCTCATGCATTCAAGTTTGATCATGAGATTGCAGCGGTTCAGTCACATCTTCAGGCTCCACTTCTCATTCTAGTTCTCTTGCTATTTCCACCACATCTGCAGCTATTTCCCTCACTGAGGTCTTGAACCCCTCAAAGTTATCTATGAGGGTTGAAACTGACTTATTCTAAATCCCTGTTAATGCTGATTGTGACCTCCTCCCAAGAATCATGAATGCTCTTAATGGCATCTAGAATGGTGAATCCTTTCCAGAAAGTTTAAATTTATTTTTCTCAGATCTGTCAGAGGAATCACTATCTATGGCAGCAAAAGCCTTAACAAAATGTACTTCTTAAATAAGAAAACATGAAAGTCAAAAGTACTCCTTGATCTATGGGCTGCATAATGGATGTTGTGTTAGTACACATGAAAACTACATTAATCTCCTTGTACATCTCCATCAGTGCTCTTGGGTAACCAGGTGCATTGTCAATGACCAGTAACATTTTGAAAGGAATCTTTGCTTCTGAGCAGTAGGTCTCAACGTTGGACTTAAAATATTCAGTAAACCATGCTGTAAACAGATGAGCTGTCGCCTAGGCTTTGTTGTTTCATTTATAGAGCACAGGCAGAATAGATTTTTTTTTTTTTGAGACGGAGTTTCACTCTTGTTACCATTCCTAAGGATCCTAGGACTTTTGGAATGGTAAATGAGCCCTGGCTTCAACTTAAAGTCACAGCTGCATTAGCCAATACAGCTAGTGCTCGACTTACGACCACAGTTGGTTCTGACAGACCGGTCGTAACATGATTTGGTCATAAGTTGAGTAGGCTATATGTACAGTACTGTGAAACGATGTTATAAAAATCTTTAAGTCATATTTTATCATAATTTTCTTTCATTATTGTTATATATCATAATTTTCTTTGTTCATTTTATGCCATTTTTATCATCTCTACACCATTTTGTTTCCTATTTTTACATTAGTAAGGTTTAAGTAAAACACTGCATTACCAGTACAACTGGTTTAATATTTGCAAAACATACAAAATTACAAAATACAGGTGTAAAAAATACCATAGGAAACATTTTCCCAATTACAAAACATATCAAAATATATAAACATGTACGAAACATTTTATTGGCCACTGGTGCTTGGCTGTGGATTGTTGATGTTGTCATCTGAGGCAGCAGTTGGGGTTCCCGTAGTTGGTTTTTTCATAAACATAGTGAACTTTGTCTGAATTGTATGTTTCTTTTTTCTTCATAAATTTCACGATACGGATGAAACACATCGTGCGCCATCCGTTCAATCCTTGCAAATCGTTCGATGTTTGGGTCCATTGATTTGAAATGTATGCTGGGGTCCGTTGGGGGGAAATGGGGGAGGGATGGGGAGGTGGGAAGGTGGGAAGAGGTAGCATGGGGAGAAATGACAGATACAGGTGAGGGGAAAGAAGGCAGCAAACCACACTGCCATGTGTGTACCTATGCAACAATCTTGCATGTTCTTCACATGTACCCCCCAAACCTAAAATGCAATTAAAAAGGGGGGAAAAAAAAGAAAAAGAAAATGATCTCACTTTTAAATGTTAAAAAAAAAAGAAGTTTATTCAGTAAAGATAAACAGTCTGATAATCCCTTAGTGGTGAACTTTCTTTCCGGCTCCTCCTCTTCTTTCTCTGCTTCTCTTCTTTCTTCTTCTGCCACTCTTTCTTTTTCCAGTTCGATTAGCTCTTCATTTGTAAATTCTCTGGATTCTTTGTCTAGCAACTCTTCGAACAGACACGGAGCAGTCGTGGCTAGCGATTGTGGTCATAAAGTCAAATGGTCGTAAGTTGCGTAGGTCGTAAGTCAATCAATGCCTGTAACAAAAGAGTCAACCTGTTTTTTTGAGGATTTGAAGACAGACATTGACTTCTCTTTTCTAGCTATGAAAGTCCCAGCTGACATCTTCTTTTAATATAAGGCTATTTTGTCTACATTGAAAAATCTGTTGTTTATTGTAGCCACCTTCATCAATGATCTTAGCTAGATCTTCTGGATAACTTGCCGCAGCTTCTGCAGTACATCAGCACTTGCTGCTTCACCTTGCACTTTTATGTTATAGAGATTGTTTCTTTCTTTAAACCTCATGAACCAACCTCTGCTAGCTTCCAGTTTCTCTTTTTTAATTTTTTTGGAGATAGAGTCTTGCTCTGTCACCCAGGCTGGAATGTAATGGTGCAATCTTGGCTCACTACAACCTCTGCCTTCTGGGTTCAAGCGATTCTCCTGCCTCAGCCTCCCGAGTAGCTGGGATTACAGGCACCTGCCATCATGCCTGGCTAATTTTTTCTTTTCTTTTCTTTTTTTAAAAATTTTTAGTAGAGACGAGGTTTCACCATGTTGGCCAGGTTGGTCTCAAGCTCCTGACCTCAAGTGATCCACCCACCTCGGCCTCCCAAAGTGCTGAGATTACAGGCGTGAGCCACTGTGTTGGCCCCAACTTTTCTTCTGCAGCTTTCTCACCTCTCTTAACCTTCATATAATTGAAGAGAGTTAGGGCCTTGCTGTGGACTAGGCTTTGGATTAAGAGAATGTTGTGTTTGGTTTGATCTTCTATCCAGATCACTCAAACTTTTTCCATATCAGCAATAAGGCTGTCTCACTCACTTCTATATCATGTGTTCACTGGAGTAGCACTTTAAATTTCTCTCAAGAACTTTTCCGTTGAATTCACAAGTTGGTTGTTTGACACAAAGGCCTAACTTTTGCCCTATCTCAATGACATAGTTAGGCTCTGTGTCCCTACCAAATCTCATCTCAAATTGCAATCCCCAGCTGTTGAGGGAGGGACCTGGTGGGAGGTTATTGGATCATGGGTGGGTTTCTCCTGTGATGTTCTTGTGATAGTTAGTGAGTTCTCATGAGATCTGATGGTTTAAAAGT
Organism: Saimiri boliviensis; assembly: GCF_048565385.1. Taxonomy (NCBI): domain Eukaryota; kingdom Metazoa; phylum Chordata; class Mammalia; order Primates; family Cebidae; genus Saimiri; species Saimiri boliviensis. The sequence goes on from NC_133454.1 coordinate 60,635,066, forward strand.
GTCTGGCAGTTCCCCTCGCCCCTCTCTCCTGCTGCTATATAAGGTGTTCCTTGCTTCCCGTTCCCCTTCCACCATGATTGTAAGTTTCCTGAGGACTCCCCAGCCATGCAGAACTGTGAGTCAATTAAACCTCCTTTGTTCATAAATTACCCAGTCTCGGGTAGTTCTTTATAGCAGTGTGAGAACACAATAATACACTCAGTTTTTGACATGACTCCCTCACTAAGCTTAATCATTTCTAACTTTGGATTTAAAGTGAGAAACATGGGACTCTTCCTTTCACTAGAAAACTTAGAGGTCATTGTAGGGTTATTAATTGACTTAATTTTAATATTCTTGTGTCTCACACATATGATATTTATGGATTAAGTTCACTGTCTTATAGGGGTATATTTTATGGCACAAGATCACCATAACATATAATGAAAAAGTCTGAAATATTGTGAGAATCACCAAACTATGACACAGAGGCATGAAGTGAGTACCTCTGTTGGGAAAACGGTGCTGATCAACTTGCTCAATGTGGGGTTGCCTTGAACTTTCAATTTGTGAAAAATGCACACCCAAAGTGAAGTGCAATAAAATGAGATATATCTGTGTATGTTGAAGTGCTGCCAGGTGCTAGGGTTTCAAGATGAGCAAAACAAGCCTGGGCCCTTGTCCACATGGAGTTTACAGCCTAACGGAGAAAACAGACATTGCTCAAATAATCACAGATGCTGTATAATTACAATATTAATTACATCCTCAAACTGAATTAAGAAATGCATATAGCAAAGGAGCCTTACCTGAGAGATCAGTGTAGCTCTGCTGAGGAAGTGACTCTTGAGATGTGAAAGCAAAGCAGGCTATTACTAGTTTAAAGGGAATGAAGAAAGAGCACCTTCTAGGAAGATAGGTAGCTTGTGCAAAGGCCCTGTGGTGGGGAGCAGCATGGCTTGTTTGAGAGAACAAAGGCCTGGGTGGAGAGAGGCCAGACAGGAAGCTAGATGAGGCTGGAAAGGTGGGAAGGGCCAGACTGACCTTCTAGACCATGGTAAGGATTTTAACGTTGATCTCAAGAATGGGAAAACCATATTGTGCTTGAAACAAGGGACGTATAAGCATGTAGTAGAATGATATTTGCACCTTCAAAAAGATCTCTCCAGCTGTTTAATGGAAAACAGATGGAGAGTGTCAAGAATGTTCAATGGGTCGTTGTAATCCCTTGCTACTTTCTGTCTCACATTTTGGTGAGCTGAAGTCTATAGAATGTTCTGGTGCTTTATAAAAGAAGACGCATATTTAAATTCTAGTTACACAGTATTCAGCCTCAAGTGGGAACCTAGGAATCCAGAGAAATAAGCTGTAGCCCTTGTATTAGTACCCCTCCTTTCCTAACACAGCAGTGATTGAGGAAGCGACAACCACTTTGATCATTACAGACCCAGGACTGAGATGTACGTGGGACCCTATAGAACAAGAGATGTACCCCAGGCTTCGTGAGACCAGATGTCAGGAGGGAACATAGGAGCTGAGAGGATGAATGGGCTGGGCTCGGAAGGACAGGAGGGTGGGCTGCAGGGGAGCCAGAGATGCAGAAAGGTGGGCTGACTCCTGGTGTTCCAGGCACCGAAATGGCCTGTGAAGCTAGGCCTACAGGATCCACGAGACGCACGCAAACATGCAACCTCCACTGTCTACAAGCACCTCCTCCCCATTTAGCTAATGGCTCCTCTGTCCTCTGTTATTCCAGCTTGCTGTTCTTAAAGAAACTGCTTGTGTCTAGCTCAGGGCCAGAGCCCTTCTTTCTTTCATCTGAACAAATATAAATTGATCACGTTCTCTGTGTAAAGTTGCGCTGAGGGTCAAAAATCCCCACACTGCCCTTGCCCTTAAGCATGCTGCTCCTGGAGGGAGCTGGATATGTAAACAGTTAACCCTTGGGAGGCAGGATGACAGAAGCACTCCATGCCTGCAACCACACAACCTGCTTTGCCTGGCGTGGTCTCAGTTGTAACCTGTAGTTGGTGTGTAATTAGTCATTGTGCTCTCTTTCACTCTCAAAATTACTCCAGTTTGGATGATAAATTGTGGGGTCATCCTAACAATGTGCCATGGCTTTAAAGAACAATGAGCAATTCTTTGTAGCAATTCAGGAGGCATCACAGAATAAATAATATTTGAGCTGTGTCCTTGAGGAATGAGCTGTATTTCAGCTCTTAGAGTATGAAAAGAGGGCATCCCAGTCTTGGAACAAGCAAAGGCCTGGGTTATCTGAAAGTGGAATCTATATAGCAGAGGGCGAGTATAGTTTAACTATAACCCAGAGCAAAGATCAGAAAACTTTTCCTGTAAAATTTTGAACAGTAAATATTTCAGGTTTTGGGTTGCAACTGCAGTCATTCTTTGGTATTTGTGGGGAACTGGTTTCAAGACCTCCCATGGATACCAAAATTCACAGATGCTCAAGTCCCTTGTATTAAACAGCGTAGTATTTGCCTATTTGCATACAACCTACACACATCCTCCTATATACTTGAAATCTCTAGATTGCTTATAATACCTAATACAATGTAAATAGTATGCAAATAGTTGTCCTACTGTATTGTTTAGGGAATAACGACAGGAAAAAAAGTCTGCACATGTTCAGTACAGATGAAATTTTTTTTCCCAATATTTTCTATCCACAGTTGGTTGAATCTGTGGATGTGGAGCCCACAGATATGGAGGGCTGACCACGTTTAATGCTGTCATCACAGTGGAAAGCAGCCATAGACAATAGTAAACAAATGGGCGTGGCTGTATTCCAATTAAACTTTAATTACAAAAACAGGCAGCCTCAGTATTTGACTTGCGAGTTCATATCTTAGTCCTTTTGGGCTACTACCACAAAATACCTTAGACTGGGTAATGTATGTAACACAGAAATTTATTTCTCACAGTTCTGGAGATTGGAACTCTAAGATCAAGGTATCAGTAGACTCAGTGTTTGATGAAGGCTCCTTTCTCATAGATGGGACATTCTATGTGTCCTCACACAGCGGGCAGGCAAAAGGAACTCGCTCGAGCCTTTTTTATAAGGGCACTAATCCCGTTAATGAGGACAGAGCCCTCATAAATTAATCACTTCCCAAAAGGTCCCATCTCTTAATAGCACCACAAGGGAGATCAGGTTTTGACGTGAATTTTGGAGACGCACATTCAGACCACAGGGCGTGGTTTACCAGCCTCTGATCTAGCATCCTTGAAGGAGAGTCATAGGCTGGAAGTTAGGTAGGAGCCACCTCATGAAAGGTCTAGAATACCTGCACTAAAGATGTGTCTTATTTTAAAAAATAATCACTTATGATTTTGAGCATAGGAGTGGGTGATCTAAGGTCCTAGGGTTCATTGTTGGAGTTTAGAGGGTACCGGAGAAATATGGGGAAGAGCAGTGCAGACAGAGGCCTAGCTTCGGGAGGCATATCTGAGTGCTGGTAGCCATCCCTCCAGACTCTTCCCCTTTGTTCTACAGCCCCCAACACTCCCTGTTCTCATTCTCGTTATGGGGGTGCTGAGGGTCCTGTCCTTTCTTACATAGACACAGTCACAAGGTGCTATCCTCGGCATTTCCCATGGAGTAAAACCTGTTAATGACCATCTTTCCCGCCCCACCCAGGGCGGCACTGCTGTCATGGATTTAATCCTGATGAGCCCAGTGGCTCCTGGGCAGCTTCATGCCCAGAACTCCCCATGGATGATGACACCCTCACTGCTGAATCGCTGTGGCACATGCTTGACTGCAGAGCTGGATGGGGGAGCAGTTAGCCATCTGCCATCACACCTGTGTCCCCCAGTTTCCTTAGAGTGTGCAAGTCACCTTTCCATTGAATATCCCAATAGTTCAACTTGAGATTTCAATATTGATTCTTTTAGTGACCTTGGCCAAGACAATTAAGTCTTAGTTTTGCTTATTCTGTCTATACAATGGGTGTATTGATACCAGCACTACCAACCTTCCAAAGTTACAGTAAACAAAAAGTTAATGGATGGGATTGGACATGCTTTGGGTTGAATACATCATCTTGCAGAAAACAGCAGTATATAAGTCTTCTTAACACTGGACCAAGGCAGAGCGAGAAGTCCCCTGATGCAGACCATGGTGGAAGGAATCATCTGGTCCTAACCTCACTTTGCAGATGGAGAAACTGAGGCCCAGAGCAGTGACGTGCTGATGCAGGAGAGTTATGGATAGAAGCTAGGTATCTTGGCTCCTGGTGCGTTTCCAGCATCTGTTGAGTTTCTCGGTGCTAATTTTGTAAGAACAGGGATCCTGGGCTTTCTTTTGAGCCCAGGTCAAAATCACCATGGTTGGAAGGGAAGTCCTAACTTTCAGATATCCTTTCGAATCCCAACTCTTCACAAACAGCCTAAGGAGAAAGGCATTTTAAATAAAATCCTTTTACCATTCCTTCCACTTCTGAAATTCATTTCTCAGCAGCACCTGAATGAGAATTTTACAGACATTTCATTTACCTTCCTGTTGCCTTCCTTTGCTGTCCTCCAGGAGCTGGTTATGACTGAAACCTCTGCAAGGCACAAGGTATAACTCTTCCCGGAGTGGAAGCTGTGCCCCGGGGTGCAGGTCATCAGATCAGCACGGTCTCCGTATGCGATGTGGTCATCATGGGAGGAAATAGAGCCCTAAGAAGGGCAGGGAGGCACAGAGAGATTAATTTCTTCAACGTCATGCTTCCTCTGCCTTCCTTAATAATGAAAATTTACATGTGTGGGGAAAATCTCAATTTTTCCTGGAAGGCATGGAAGGGAAAGTCAGAGAGAGTGTTCTGCCTGTTTTGCAAGTGGGTGTGAGCATAGGGCTCTGCATTCATCTGACTTGGAATCTTCTGGCTGCTTACTGAGTGTGGCATGACCCTGAATTGGAATCTGTGCCTTTGTGTGTCTGTGACAGTTTTTCTGGGATTATGTGTGTGTGTGTGTGTGTATGTGTGTGTGTGTGTGTATCACTGCCGTCTTTGTGACTGTATAGATCAACGTGTGTTTCTTTAAAAAAAAAATTCTCATTTCCTGCATAAATTACTTTATGTAAAAGGCCATCCGGAGCTCAGTTCCTAGCATCCTTTTTCAATAAAGCAATATTATCAGAGCCTGGTCCCAAAACTAGTCCCAAGAGAGGCTTTTCCTAGATTCTTTGTCAAATGAAATGTCACCGACTCACCAAATGATGAGAAGAAGAATTCTTCTTGTTTATTTCCCAAGAGAGGCAGAACAGGAGCAGCTCAGCCTCTTTACAGCTTTTCCTGGGCTAGACGGGCAGGCAGGCAGGTGTCCAGGAGCTGTTCCGAGGAGGCCACAACAGTGCCCTTGGACTCCCCTCTTTCCCTTCACCCCTTCACCAGTTCTGTGTCTTTTTGCCGGTCACTTAACTTTTCCAACCTCAGTTTTCCCTTTTTAAAAATAGGACTAATAATAACTACTTTCCAAAGTTGCTGCAAGGCTTAAATAATAAATTGGATAATATAGTTATCCATAAAGGAGATCAGCATGTGGTGTGTTGTATACTCCACATGTCCTCCGTTGAATATATACATGTATTTCCTCCTTCATCCAACAAATATGCTGAACACCTTATATGTTCAAAATACATATTAGGGTCTGGGGAGCTCTATAGGCTTGAGATTCCATTTAGGATTATATAATCAAGTGGGATGGCAGAGTAGTACACAGACCATCACAACGTGGCTGGCTAAGTGTTAAGAGAACTGTGCATAGGATGCTCTAAGCTGCTGGAATGGTCCTTGCGCAGCCTGTGGAGGATGCGGCAGCCTCCAGGGAAATGGATCAAGAGGCAATTGCTGAGCTGAGGTGTGGCCATGGAGATGGCAAGGAGAAAAACGTGATGGCAAGGAGAAAAATGTAACTCACTCTATCTGGGGGCAGCAAAAACAAACAGATTGTACCAAGATGCACTTACCTTCACCTGCTTCTGGAGAGAGCCATAGGTGCTGGGGAGCCTGCCTTGAAACCCATGGTCATCAATCAGGCTAGCTGGGGAAGAGAGCAGGGACTCGGAGGCTGAGGGTTGGACCACTAGGGAAAGGGATGGGAGCGAAGGAGTAAGAGAGGGAGGCTTAGCCAGGTTTGGTAAGGAAGGTAGAGACAGGCAGGGCCTTTCAGAGGTATTCAGTGTCAAAGTCTTCTGATGGGGCTGAAGGTTCCCTAAATAAGAAAATACTGCTGGGCCAGTAAAAGGCTTTTTTCAAAGTCCCTTTCAAGTGGGCTGGTCTTAGGTGAGTTAAAGTAGACATTTCCTTTCCCTGAGCCGTTCCCAATTATCAGTCTCTCCCCCAGACCCCTGTCTCCAGACAGAAAATTTGCAACTGGCCAAACTCTGCCCAGGTCTCTTGACTGCTTCTGGCACTCCTGCTTTTCCGTTCTTTCCTTCATTTAATAGATGTACACTGAGCCTGAGGCTGGGCCAGGGCTGGAATTTCACAGTGAGGAACACAGAGTCCCTGCTCTCTAGAAACTCAGAGCTTAGTGGGAGGGACACACCAAGGAACAGATAATTCAGTGACACATCCTGGAGGTCATGGCTAAGGACTTTGGACTTTGGACTTTGTCTTGGAGATAGGGTCCCAGGTATTAGGGGAGCAGAAGAGAGGAAGCAGCAGATGCCGGTATGGGGTTCAGTGGCCCTGAGAGAAAACCTAACAGAGCTGAGTCTCAGAGGATGAGCAGTATTCTGCTAGATGAGGTCGAAACAAGCTATTATTACTACCATTGTCACTAGTGACCATTGATGAAAGGCCTAGTCTATGCCATTGCTAAGCCCTTTGCTATTTGCTATATCACACGTCTAATGTAATACCATCAAATTCCAGGAAACATCCTGTGAGTTGGATATTATTGTGACCATTTTATGGAAGTAGGAAAGCTGTGATTTTAACACGTCATGCAGCTAGGAAGACAGAAACCTAGGATTAGAATTCACGGTCGTCTGACTTCACCTTTCCACCCTACTGTATTCTCTCTCCCACATTGACTTAGTATTAGTGCAGGAATCATGCGAAGTAATGCATAGTTTAGTCAACAGCTCTCGATTCAAGAACACATTGAAATATAGGGAACTGTAATACCTTTGGTAATTAATAATAATAATAACGAAGCAAACCATCAACTGAACTGGTTCAGCATTGATCTGATTTAATGTTTTCTAGCAGCATCTCCTCTTCATGTGACAGGAAAAATACTTTCCATATCTCCGTGGGCGCAGTACGAACTTAGGTACGCATGAAAGGAATAAGAGAAATAGCAAAGCCTCTCATTCAAAAGCTTATGATGCCATTGAGGAGATTAAGATTCCCACACAAAGCAGGGGTTCATGAAATTGAGTAAGATCAAAGGTCAGTCATAGGGTGAGGGGGGCAAGAGGCCGAATTCACTTGGCTGCAGGAAAGGCAGGACTTGAGCTGGTCTTTGCAGGTTGGATGGGACCTGGGCAACAAGGGAAAGGCAAGCGTGGCAGGTGGGCCAGGAGGTCCAGGGAGCTCACACAGGCTGGGGAGGGGGAAAGTGCACTTGGTTGTGAGGTGGTGGCAGCCTGGCCTGGCTGGAGAAAAGGTTCAGATTCGAAAGTAGTGGGGGATTAGGTAAGATTGGTAGGGTCAGGCTGATTATGAAGGGGAAGAATGGAAGCTAAGAAATCACAATTTTGTCTTTTTAGAACCTGGCAAGTCATTATAGACTTTTGAGCAGAGGAGAAACAGCACAAACCAGTCAATGAATTATTTTAGCTTCCAAAGAGCCCCTCTGTTTCTAGACGATTGGTCTCTCTGAGATCAGCCTCATTGCTTTGGTGAAATTTGACGCTTTCCTTGGGATGACAATTGAGTTCAATAGCTGATCAAGCCTCGTCAGAGAATGAGATCAGAGAATGTCACACTGTCAGGTCCAGCCCCTTGTTTGTAGATGGCAATAATGAAAACCAATAATGATGATGATGAAACAGAATTCAAATGGGTGGCATATTGCATCCAACTCACAGAGCAAACATGTGGCGAAGCTGGTCCTGGCTGCCACGCCTCCATAGCTCACCCCCACCCCCCAGCAGGGAGGTGAAGCCTGAGGATTCACAAACATCAGCTGTTAGGGATTGCTGGAGCGTCCATATAGGCAAACCACACTTTCATCATTGCACTCATGAAAGAAAAGGCCCTCGGTGGGCTCCACAGTGAGAACAGATTCTTTTTTAGGCTCTTGGGCCAACTGGGACATAAACTTTGGTGTTTTATACTCCTGGGATAGACATCAGAATGGGGTAACCTCCCCAAAGTGGACAGGGGACAAGCCTTTGGTTTGGATCTCTGGCCAGAGATTCCAGAGGCTTGGTCTCCTATCCAACTCATCTGCAAAAAGCCTAAGCACGAGTTGGTAAATCAGGTAAAGGTGATCTGTGGGGACACCTGCCTGTGCCTGTAGAGGGGGTCCAGTAGAATGAACTTGGATAGGCAGAGAGAGACCTGTGGGAGCTGAAGTGCTAGAGGTGGGAGGTCATGGGACAAAGGGACTGTATCATCAATCTGAAGCTCTTGCTTCCTTTCTTGTTCCCTGAACCATCTGGGCCATCAGGTCACACAGCCCCGTGTCTTCTCATCTGTCCATTTCTCTCTGACTTTCTTTCTGCATCTGTGGCTTGGCCCTGACTGCTGGGCTGCTTATTAGCTTTTAGAGGGGAGAGCTCTGTATAGTGACAGGAAGGAGAGTGTTGGGTCTCTCTGCCTGCGATCTAGAAATGGGCACACAGCTTGAGTGTGGAGGGCAAGAGGCAGGTGGGGGCTGGGAGGATGGCCACGGCCGTCGGGGTTCTCCTTCTCCCTGCCATCCTGGCTCTCTATCACGTGAGTGGCCCCGCTTGTGCTTGGCAGAATCGCTGGCAGTGACAGGAAAGAGATTACAGGCTGTATTTATGTCCCGTAGCTTTTGCTAGGCTGTCGGGAAACAAGTGGAACTCGGCAGTTGTCAGTTCTGGGAAGGAGAATTCCATGTATATTGTAGCCCTGAAGCGGTGCCCTGTGGGGGACATGCTGGTGTCACCTCTGATCGTCCTTCTTCTCTCAAATGTGTGTTTTATTAATCCCTGAGTGGAGAGCAGGGTCAGTTTCTTTCCCTAATATTGGAGTAATTCCTCTGCGAGGAGTTCTAGCTCCTCTGTGTTGTCTTGGGGTGGGGGCAGCAGAGGCTCAGCTAGAGCAGAAAGACAAGAAACAAGTGGCTATGGCAGGATGTCAGAGCGCTGGCCCCCAGTGCCAGGAACGGCACAATGAACGAGACAGAGGCTGGAGCCCACACCAGGCAGGCAGGGCTTCCTCCCCTCCCCAGCCCTGACCCTGACCCTGAGCCCTGCTCCGGCCATTGTGGGATCCGGAAGCTGACAGTCAGAAGCAGCATCACACACACATTGTAGGTGACAATTATTTCTTTACCTTCTGTTTTGCCCACTAGACTATAAGCACTTAGAAGACAGGGAGAGAGAGGGAAGGGGTGAGAGGAATAGAGAGAGAGACACAGAGAGATAAAGAGAGACAGAGAGAGACAGAGACAGAGTGTGTGTGTCTTGTCTTTGATGCCCAGGCCCCCGCAGAAGGTAGATTCTGAATACCTGGGGACTAAAATGAAGCGATTTGCACCTTCCCAGAACAGGGCAGGAGGGAGTAGTAAAAAGCTGCCCAAGAACAGATCTGTCATTTGCTAAGTCAGCCTCAGACACTTGGAAAAGGCTGATGTTAGCAAAGCTCCCAGGATTGCTTCTCAGCCTTTTGGCTAAGACCAAGTGCAGCAAAGCTCCAAGGAATGGCCCAGCCCACCATTCAGGGCACACCACCTTTACCTCTCCTTCTGGGAGTGCAACATTAATTTATCACTTACTACTGCAACCACCCTCTCTGGATTGGTAAGAAATAGGAGGGCAAAGAAAATCAGAGAGCTTGGGCGAACAAAATGTCTGGAGTCAGAAGACACACCACTCGCTGGCTGTTTTCTTAGGCAAGAGCTGTGCTTGACTTTACTAAGCCTCGTTTTCCACATCTACAAAATAGGAGCAACTACCTGGCAAGGGAAAGGGGTCTCTCATATGCTGCTGATAGGATGTAAATGGGTGTGACCTTCCTGCAAGGAATCTGTAAAAAATCCTTAATATGAAAATACCTTTGGACTTGGCAATTCTGCATCTAGAAACTTATCCTAAGAAAATAATCAAGTCTGGAGGAAAAGTCCACTGCAAGAATAGTCATTATGTGTTTATAACAGCAAAAACTGGAAATAACCTAAACAATAAATGTTAAAAAGTTGTCTGAGTAATTATAGTATATCCATAAATGGAATGCTGTAATCATTAAAATTATATTTTCCCTTACATGAAAAGGTATTTACGATATGTTGTTAAATATAAAAGGCTGTTTAGTGAACAGTATGAAAATAGGATACTGTTTTTGAGAAAGAAGCATTTACTCCAAATATTAACTGTGACTTATCTTTACATTGTAGGATTGCAACTAACTCAACATTTTTCCTCTTATTTATCTATTTTCTGTAAGAAGCATTTGTTATTTTTTAAAGGTAACTAAATCATCATATTAAAATACCTACTTTCAAAGGTTGCTTTAAGAGTCAAAGAAGATATTACACATGAAAGTACTTTGTAAACTGAAAAAAAAGTATACAGATTTAAGATAGGACTTCTGCCCATGAGAAGCTTATAGTTTGGAAGGAGATAAAAGATATCTAAGATAACCACAGCGTGAGACAGGATGTGACTAGAGCTTTCAGAGAATGACAAGCAGCATGTTATTGGGTAGCACAGAGGAGGAAAAATTACTTCTGGCTGTGGAGGTAGCAGCCAGAATGTTTGCATGAACGCTGAAGAATGGTTCAAATCAAAATAACTGATCAGATCGACATACAGAATCGGACATTGAGGGGAGT